>NC_088692.1:38875000-43875000 GCF_028017835.1 Emys orbicularis | reverse complement strand
AAAAGCCTGGGGGGGGAGGGAGAGGGGCAAGCAATCATTTTTAAAAGTAAGAGGGCTAAGCCTTAAGGGGGAGGCACGTGGTGGGTGGGCTAGGGAGTGGAGAGGAGCTAGTGTGCAGGGCCATGTCTGCTGTACTGCCCATGTAGGTTGGAGACTGTGGGGATCAGCTGACAGTATCCAGGGCCGGTGCAAGGATATTTTGCACCCTAGGCGAAACTTCCACCTTGCGCCCCTTTATAATAAGCATCGCTTATTATAAATTTTCAAAAATGAATACAGTGGAGTCACATCTTACGCGGGGGTTAGGTTCTAAGGTCAGCGCGTAAGAGGAAAATTGCGTATAGTGAAAATTACCATAAAGTACAGTACACACCATATACACTAGAACAGGGGTCCTCAACCTACGGCATGCGTGCCAAAGGTGGCATGCGAGCTGATTTTTTTTTTTAATGGCAGGCTGCGGGTCCTGGCCACCGCTGAGCCTGCTGCCGGCCTGGGGTTCCGTTCACTCAGCTGCCAGCCGGGGTCCCAGCCGGCGACTCCACTCAGCCTCCTGCCGTTCACCCAGGCCAGCAGGAGGCTGAGCCGGGCCGGTGGCCAAGACCCTGGTTGGCAAGGGGCTGGTAGCCAGAACCCCAGATCGTCAGCGGGCTGAGCAGGGCCGGCGGCCAGGACCCCAGACCGGCAGCGGGCTGAGCTGCTCAGCCCGCTGCCGGTCTGAGGTTCTGTCCGCCGGCTCCTGCCAGCCGGGGTCTCGGCCGCCGGATCCGCTCAGCCTCCTGGTGGCCTGAGCGAATGGAACCCCAGGCCAGCAGGAGGCTGAACGGGGCCGGTAGCCAGGACCCTGACTGGCAAGGGGCCGGCAGCCGGAACCCCAGACTGGCAGCTGGAACACCAGACCAGCAGCGGGCTGAGTGGGGCCGGCGGCTGGGAACCCCAGGCTGGTGGACGGAACCTGGGTGAACAGAACCCCAGACCGTTCACCCAGGCCGACAGGAGGCTGAGCGGAGCCAGCCCACTGCTGGCCCTGTTAACCCCCCCCCGGCTGAGTGAACGGAACCCCAGGTAGGCAGCAGGCTCAGCGGTGGCCAGGACCGCAGCCTGCCATTAAAAAAAAATTGGCTCGCGTGCCACCTTTGGTTGAGGACCCCTGTTCTAGTGTATACTGTATTTTATGGTAATTTTCACTATACGCAATTTTCCTCTTACGCGGTGACTTTAGAACTTAACCCCCGTGTAAGATGTGACTCCACTGTAGTGTAAAAAAAATTTTTGGGGCACTGCTTTTTGGTGCCCCCAAATCTTGGTGCCTTAGGCGGCCGCCTAGTTCACCTAGCCTGACAGTACACCAGCCCTGACAGTATCCCCAGCCCAGGTGACGTGACAGCCAGTGGTGGATTTAGAGTTAGTGGGGCCCCCCAGCCCTGTGCTCAGCTTCATTTTGGGGCTCCTCCTTGGGACCCAGCCAAGGAAAAGAACATTCTCTCTCATCTCCCCCCACCCCTATTTTTCATTCTTTTTTTCTTCATCCTCCTCCTATAAGTAATAGCAAGTAAATGAAAATAAAGTGAGGTACCTTGATTGTTCTTGTAGTCTAACTTATTTTTCCACAGACCACTTGAAAATCAAGGAGGGTCTCAACGGACCACTTAATGATCTTTCCAAATATTGTAAAAAAATGTTGGGGTGCGGGGTCTGGCCAGGAGCTAGGGCAAGGGAGGGGGCTCAGGGTTGGGGCAGGAGGTTGGGGTGTGGAGCGCTTACCTGGGGCAGTACCTTTTTGGTTCTCAGGATGGAGGTGGGGATGTGGGGGGGTGCAGGAGTCAGGGCAGGGGCTGGGGGCATGAGGGGGGATGCAGGAGTCAGGACTGGGGGTGTGTGGGGGTGCAGGGGTGAGGGCTGGGGGGTGTGGGGGTGAAAGGGGGGTGCAGGGGGCTGGGGAGGTGTGAGGGGGGATGCAGGAGTCAGGGCAGGGGGCTGGGGAGGTGTGGGGGGTGCAGGGGGCTGGGGGCGTGGGGGGGTGCAGGAGTCAAGGCAGGGAGGGGAGAGCAGGGGTCAGGACAGGGGGCTGGATGTGTGTGAAGGGGTGCAGGGGGCTGGGTATGTGTGTGGGGATGCAGGAGTCAGGGCAGGGGGCTCGGGGTATGTGAGGGGGGTGCAGGGGGCTGGAGGTGTGTGCAGGGGTCAGGGTGGGCAGAGGGCTGTGGGTGTGGGCTTGGGTTGTGGGGGTGCTCATGCAGGGGGCTGGAGGGGGTATGCCCCAATTCCAGCCCCTTCCCCAAGTCCTTGCCCCCACCTCTTCTCCTCCTCCTCCCCGCAACGGCAAGCGTGCTGCGGCTCCGCTCCTCCTCCCAGCAAGCAGCTGATCCAGCTGATCGGTGGCGGGGGAGGGAACGTAGCACGCTGGGGAAAGAGAAGGAGGAGGAGGAGGAGGAGGAGGAGCTTGGCTGCTGGCAGAGCCTGCCACGGAGCCCCAGCAGCCGGCAGCATCAAGCTTCTGACCCCACAAGAGAGAGCAGGGGGTGGAGAAGAGTGGGCCAGGCCCCTTTCGACCGTGGGCCTGGAGCCATGGTAAATCCAGTACCACAAACATCTATCCCCAAACTCTCTATCCTCCACTGGCTGTTGGCTCCTGTCCCCTGCCTAGAGAGGGCAGTTCAGTTGAGGGTGAGTCCTTCAATTAGGGTATGCCAAGCACAGTTCTGCTGTCCTTGATTCACACAACACGGATAACAACACTTTATTACCTCTACACTCAATAACAAAGTGACATGATACACCACCAGCCAAAAGTGATCTTTTAGGCAAAGCAGCCCCATAATGCTGCATACACAGGCAGAGTGGGTGTATCTATGCAAACAAGGTCGTTTCCTGAAGTCTTCTTCCCCAGCTCTACACTAGATGTCAGGGGAGAGATCATGCAGACCCTGCTTACATATTAACCAGTTCAAAGTCCTGCCTCTTCTCTACCATAAGGGCTAATGCAGAAAGAGAAAATACCTGATAGCTGAGTGGGGTGGGGGAAGGCTTGGCTATGCATGAAAAATACTTCTTCAAACTTCCTCAAATGAGGTGTAGACAGCAAAACACACTTCTCTGATCTGCAATTCCCTCCTCCATCCAAGTGTAAATTTGAATTAATTAATAAATGCACCTAAGTTTTCAAGGTAACAGAAAATGAAAGGCAATCAGCAAAACAAATGCACTGACAGTGGGGATTTTTTTTATGTCAATGGAAAATTTGTGAGGCAGAAGCTCCTTCATCTGTGCCTCGCAAGTGCTGAAGTTAGAAATCTTTAAAAAAACAACAATAAAACAGTGGGGGAAAACGATGCAGATAAATTTGGTTCACCAGAAATGTAGGGTACTTTATAAAAACATAAAGAGACAAGGACCTCACTGCTCAATTCTTCCATTCTAGTGCTTGGGACAGGAATGAAAGGAGAGAAAAAATGGCTTTAAACCAGCACTGTTCTTCCTGTATTATGGGGCATTCGGGAGCTTGCCCAGACCCCAGTGTAAATTAGAGGTCTTTTGGTTTGCTCTTACCGATACCCTGCTTCCCAGGGTCATTTATAGGTACTAGGAAGCAGAGAATAGCCATAGCAGAGTAAACTCAAGCCATCCCTTCACCTCATAGTCCACTTTGTCCTTCCTGCCTGTGATTAATCTGTGAACAAAAGTATGCCAAGCTTAAAATGAACAAAGGTATTGTCAATGTTAGGCCTCAAAGTTCTGCTTTGCAGAGGTAAAAAGGGCACACTTTGCAGAGGTAAAAAGGGCACACTTTGCAGAGGTAAAAAAAAGGGCACGCTTTGCAGAAGTAAGCTAAGACTTGTGGTCAAAATGCACTGCAACCAGATAACAGAGTATACTGACTCCTATAAAGCGAGATAAGTTGTGCCCCCGGCAGCCAAAGCGACAACACCAACCACATTAAAGATTTGGCTGACCCTAATTGGTTGGCCTGTTTTAAGACACGGCCGACAGATCAGATAAAAAGTACGAAGGCACGAGACTGTGTGCGTGTTTTGGTCATAAGGGAAACCTGACCCACAACCCCTGAACCGAAGGGACGTGCACTTGTCGACTGTCTGTACCTGGCCAGTGCGGAAAATGGCCGACTGAAGGGTAACGTATTTTTGGACGAATGCAGGGTAAATTTATGGAGTAAAAAAGTCTGGTTGCATGCAGTATAAGTTTATGGAGTAAAGAAGTCTGGTTGCTCTAGCTGAATTGATCTCAAGTCTGTATCGATACTATAGTGTTAAGAATAGTAGTAAGTATCTGATGAATAATAACTTTACATGTACTTGTGCTTGTCTTCAGTATAACTTGCCATTTATATTAATCCTTATTCAATGTTGGTCTTTATTCTTGCTTTTCTTATTTTGTCTGTGTTGCCTTTATATTCAAAAGTCATAAAAAACCTTTTTTGAGGAATAATCAGTAGTTTTAATTTTTCTTATACGGGCACTACTCAACCTCATTACATCTGTGTTGGGTGGTGGGAAGTAGCGATCACTCAGGGCCCAGTTAGGGTCCTGACGTGTGCCTTCTTCTTTCTTTATCTCCGCACTACCCTTGCCTCATCTGCCAGAGGCCAGGAGCAGAGCTGGCATAAAGCTCTTATGCCAGCTCTACACCTGCCAGAGAGGCTTCCTGTATGGGGAGTATTTTCTGGGGGCTGTTTCCACTTCCTTTAAGGCTCCTAACTCATATGATCAGACAGTGTCTAGTAGATTCTCGGTTGTCCTACAAGACACCCTTTCTGATTGATCTAATTTAAGGAAGTGGCACAAAATGAGAGAGAAATTGAGAGTCTGCTCCTTTTCTGGAGAGAAATGCTATACTTAATTATGAACATGGAGTCTAATCACTGTAGAACAGAGGTTCCCAAACTGTGGGGCATGCCCACCTAGGGGGGTGCAGGGGAATGTTTGGGAGGTGCATCTGGGGCCTGGGTCAGCCCCCACGCAGGGTGGGGAGGGAGCAACACCCAACTCGGCTCATGTCCCTGATCCCAGCTGCTGGCTCCACTCCCTGCCCCGCGTCTGGGGCTCCGCTCCTGGCTCCGCGTCCAGGGTCCCGGCTGCCAGCCCCATGCCCTGGGCTCTGCTGCTGGCCCTGGCTGCCAGCCCCATGCCCGGGGCCTAGGCTGCCAGCCTTGCACCCCGGCTGCTGGCCTCCGCCCCTCACCGAGGCTCCACTACTGGTCCTGCCCCCAACTCCACCTGTGCACCTGTGTCCCCAGCCTTGGCTCCCTTACCCCTGTCCTTGTCCCCTCCTCCTGGAGCCGCAGCCCCACTCCTGGCCCCGGCCCCGTCCGGTTGGAGGGTGTGTGTGGACAGGGTAAGGGGGGGTGTGAGGTAAAAAGTCTGGGGACCATTGCTATAGAAATAGGTTAGAAATGCCTAGATTAGATAAAATGAACAGATGCAGCGCAAGAACATATGGAGATACTATTTGTGAAGAGACTAATTTTGGATGGCTTCAGGAAAAAAGTGAGTTTGAGGATTGCTTTTGAGGAGATGGCTAGTACTTGGAAAACAGGAAGTGGGAGGCAGAGGGGAACTGTTGCAAAATGTAGATTCAAACACTTAAAATTAGAGATGGGCCTGAGTCACAAAGTCTAGATCCTGGCTGGAACTTCCCTGAATTTCTGGGGTGTCTGGATCCAGGGTTCTAGTTTGGCCCATCATAGACAAAGGGACATCTGTGAAGTTCAGATCCAGGACATTATTTGTAGCCATAGCTGTACAAAAAGAATATAATACAAATGATCAGCCTTCAGACTCATGCTTTTTAACACTACTTGAACTGTGCTAAAATCACCCAGAAATGCACTGCCTGTTCTATTTATTACTTAAACATTCTAAAGCTCACTGCAACAGAATGATTTTCTGTCAGGGGAAAATGTGAAGCCAGGGCTAAATATCACAAGTAAAATTTCATACTGAAGCCTAAGTTGCTGTGATGATTCTCAGAGAAATAATCTCTATTGGCAGGTGATTGGTTGGAGGACAGAACTTCTGGCACTCTCTAGAACCAGGGTCCTCCAGGTGGGCCCACAAGGATTTCCAAGGGTCCCCTTTCCATGCTCCTGAGCTTTAAATCTGAGTGTGTGTATGATATCTTTTATAATCCATCCCCATCCAGCTAAACCATCCTTACCATGGTTAACATTTATCACTAGATCTTAAAGATGTTATTTTGTGACTGATGTGGAATTGCTATGTAAAAGTTTAAGAATACTGTGCTATAACAATTTTATGATCATTGTGTGTGGCCTGGTCAGTAAGGTGAAGTTATTGTATACTGTAACATTTTCCTCATCAAATGTTGTAACCTAATAAGGGTCTGTGGTAAAAGCAAGCAGGAAAGCAACACAAGAGCTATAGATAAGCAACCCTTCCAACAAACATGGGTGGCAATTACAAGACAACGTCATATTTCCAGGCTCCAAGCTAAAGTGACACAGCTGTTCTGCCAGTGCTGGGAATAAAGAGATCCAAAGAACACTAAACAGTTAAAAAGCCATTTGCAGCAGAGGGGGGAGTAAATTGTCAGGGGCTGTCAGGAGGACAAGTTGACACAGAGACAGAACTCTGTGGAGAAGTCTGAAAGAGTTGGCTCTCTCCCCAGTTACAGGGAATGGTAAGCCTTATGGAAAGACAGGCTAGCATGCAGGCCGTTTATTGTTTGAAGATCTGTTTTCTCTTAAATGCTTTGGTTCTAAATAAATAATAGTTTGCTTTAAGAAAGCTGTCTGGTGACTGGTTACCACTGTTGTTGCTCCTGGAGGGGGGGGGGGAAACTATGGGTGCTAAAGATGTCAGGCCTGCTGAGGTAATAACAGTTAGCACCTTCAGACTGCAACCCAAAGCCTGATCTGAGAGGGGGAGAATCACCTGATTCCAGGCCGTCACCATAAAGATATAGCTGGAGGCCTGAGCCCTGCAGCAGGTGAATTCTGAGGACCTGGAGGGGTCAGATGTGCAGTTAGCCCATGAATTGTGACATAGTATGTAAGATATTTGTAATCCATCCCCATCTACCTAAATCAGTCTTACCAAAGTTGACATTTATGACTACATCTTAAAGACCCTGTTTGGCTTTTGAAATGAACCAGATTATAGCTGCTTTTGTTTTGTTTTTTAAATGCACAGGGGAAGATGTTCTGCCCATCTGCATTCTCCTGCTGGTTAAAAGATAACACCCAGGCCACTTTGCAGTTGCCAAAGCAACTCCCCAGACAAAGGTCAGCCACAGTCACTTGCAGGACTGGAAGGGGCTGGTATAGAATGACACACACAATTTTGACTGGGGAGGGAAATAATTTTGGGCCCCTATACTCAAGACATTTGAAAACTGCAGATATGGGATATAAAACAATGTAAAACTCTACAAAATCACAGCATAGTAAAAAAAAAAAAAGCCTTTAGTTTTACCCTCATCTCCCCTAGGCCACATCCCCTAATATATTTATGCTTTTCTAGCTAATGGGGATTCTCACTGCTAGGGTCCTGTGCTTTTGTAGCAGGAGGATTTGACTTATGCCACTGGTGTCTCTGTGAAGTTCCTAGCAGCCACAGTGTGCAGCACAGTGACAATGGTGAAGTCCTAGGTGGCTACAAATTTGCCACCTCATCTCTGATCAAATGCGACTTTATTTTGTCAATTTCACCTGCCAGACACTTTTTTCTCTCTCCTCTTTTTGTAGTTTAAAATTGGCAGCCTCAGTAGCCTTTTGCAAGAACAACATTTTAACGAGTTTCATACACCTTTATCCTCTAGCTATAGAAATAATGGTGCAATGTTCCAGGAAACTCAGCATTGTCAGGAGCTGGGAGATCAGGGGCTTAATAAACTAGCCTTTTCTTCTGGGTTCAAATCCTACTTAGTATATAAGAAAGACTGAGTTTGACAATCTTCGTGTAACCACAAGTCAGACCACAGAGCCAGTGACACACTGGCAGTCTCTGTTCAGGGGACACTCAGGGCTGGAACAACAGGGAGTGATGAAATCTTCCCTGAGGTCCACTAGCAGAGATATATGTGGAAGTGGTGTCTCACAACCAGAATAGTAAGCAATACTCAGGGCCATCTGGGGGATGGGGTGTGTGACAAAAAGGGCAGTTCGACCCATATCCCCTGTTTGAGAAGGTCCCCAAACCACGTAGCATCATGACCTGGATCGTGAGGTCAGAGAGCCATACAGTTTTGGCCTTGCTGGCCCTCTGTCATGATGGAAGGGTGGCCAGGCCAAACCAGACTGGTGCTGCAACCCTGTGCGCCAGGTCGCAATGTCTGGAGCGAGGAGCCAGGTCCAGCCCCATGGGACAGAAGCCTTCGCTTCAGGGTGAACGTGAGGTGGGCTTGCTCTCCAACATCCTCCCGCCAGGCCTCCCCTCAGTGGTAATTTGTTTAGAAGTTGGGCGGGGGGGATCCTCAGTTTCACATTTTGCCCCAAGCCCTCAGAAACCTCTGTGAGGCCCTGGGGATACTGTAGGTTCAAGGCTGATGTATATCAGCAAAACTGTGTGAGGGTTTCATGTCAGGAACAGCCAGGGGAACTTCAGCTTAGGAGTGGAGTGCACTGGCAAAGCTGTGAGGGTGGGGAAGTTTGTATAGCCTCTACCCATACTATGTCTAGCTCTAGCTCTAGCTGCTGCAATTTAGGTCTTCCATTTCATGGGCATCACATTCAAAACAGCTGCTCTTGCTTCAGCTCTGTTTCTTCCAAAGTAACATTTTGGTCTTTTTTTGTTTTGTTAAAAAAATTGAGATGCGGACTGAGATTTTTATCTTCCTGCCTTCTTTTACGGGAACCTTGAGCATGCCTGTCAGAATTCTTTCTTGCAAAACAATCAGACACTAGAAAATGTTGCAGACAAACCACTTTCCACAACAGCTTTTGTTGCACTGAAGAAAAATGCATTTGATATATGCTCTCACACTCTTTATTTCTCTGACATTCCCCACATTATTTTCCTCTGTGGTTTCCAAGAAAGTCCTAAGTTTACAGGTCAACTCTGGTCAGTTGACAGGAGCAGGATGAAATCTGCTGCCAAAAATCTTTTTGAATTTTCCCTTTCACTCATGAGAAGCAATGTGTCTGTTGGTTAGAGAAGGTAACTGACAGTCAGGAGACATGTATTCTTGTTCTGTCACTGACCTTCTGTGTGACCTTGTCAAGTCATTTAACTTCTTTATGCCTGAGTTTCCCCATCTTTGAAAGGGGCAAAAACCCCAAACACTTAACTTTGTAAAATGTTTTAAGGCTGTTTATTCAGGATTGTTCTGAGTGAGTTAGTTGAGGAGGTGGTTTAAGAGTGGCACCCCAGCTCACTTTGTTAGCACAGATTCCCAAACATCTCTCTGTTCAGAGACTGCAGCCTCTATCACAGCCCTGTCAATGACCTTGGATGGCTGATGCATAGTGAGCCTAGAGGTTGATGACAGGTAAATCCTATAAGTGAAATGGATAAAAGTGCAAAGTGTTACTATGAGTCACTGTACCATCATTCTTTTTTTAGAGAAAATGTAGGCTGCTCATAGGATTATATAAAACCAAGAGCAGAGTGAGACAGACAGCGAGCGAGCAGTTTTTTCTATTTTATTACCAAGATATACAATCCAATGTTAGCTAAGCACAGGCACCATAAAACTAAAATAGAATTGGTTTTTAATGTAGTGCATTTCCTACTTACAGTGATATCCCAAAGTGCTTTACAATCCTTGGTCAGAAGAGGCTGCTAGAGCAGTGGTTGTGCCAGGAAGTACAGAAGTCAGCTGCACTGATAACTCATACACAGCCCTGGAGCTTAGAATGAGAACTGGCTGAACCGTTCATAATGAAACCCAAAACTATTTCACTTGGTTTCAGATTTCATTGCAAAATGGGAAGTTGAGGATGATCTACTTAGTTTTGCTGATGTTTACATACCTTTAATTGAACCAAGGCCAAATGTAAGGCCTTTGGTGAAAACTAGGCAAAAATAGGGAGTTTTGAATGAACTTCTCTTGAGCTTTTTGGATTTGTTAGAAAATGAAATTGGAAATGAAATTCTGAGAGTGTAAACCTCATGAGAACTGTAACTGAAAAAAGCTTCCAACAAATCCTTAAGATCTGTAGCTTCCACATTTCACACAGATTAATATTAACAAACAATAAGGGCTGGATTGTGATTTATAGCCACAGCCTCAGCCTAAGCTCCAGAAGCCATAGTTTCTGAATCAGGTTCAAAATGCTTCTCACTAGTCCCAGGGGCACAGTGTGGGTGCTGTGATATCCTTGGAGACAATGCTCCTCTGTACCTGGCCAACTCTGCCATAAGAACATAAGAATGGCTCTACTGGGTCAGACCAAAGGTCCATCTAGCCCAGTATCCTGTCTTCCAACAGTGGCCAGGGCCAGGTGCCCCAGAGGGAATGAACAGAACAGGTAATCATCAAGTGATCCATTCCCTGTCGCTCATTCCCAGCTTCTGGCAAACAGAGGCTAGGGACACCATTCCTACCCATCCTGGCTAATAGCCATTGATGGACCTATCATCCATGAATTTATCTAGTTCTTTTTTGAACTCTGTTATGGTCTTGGCCTTCACAATATCCCCTGGCAAGGAGTTCCACAGGTTGACTGGACTGTGCGTCGTGAGAAGAAATACTTCCTTTTATTTGTTTTAAACCTGCTGCCTATTAATTTCATTTGGTGACCCCTAGTTCTTGTGTTATGAGAAGTAGTAAACAACACTTCCTTATCTACTTTCTCTAAACCAGTCATGATTTTAATAGACCTCAATCATATCTCCCCTTAGCCGTCTCTTTTCCAAGCTGAAAAGTCCCAGTCTTATTAATCTCTCCTCATACGGAAGCCGTTCCATACCCCTAATAGTTTTTGTTGCCCTTTTCTGACCCTTTTCCAATTCCAATATATCTTTTTTGACATGGGGCGACCATATCTGCACACAGTATTCAAGATGTGGGCGTACCATGGATTTACATGATATTTCCTGTCCTATTATCTATCCCTTTCTTAATTATTCCCAGTATTCTGTTCGCTTTTTTGACTGCTGCTGCACATTGAGTGGATGTTTTCAGAGAATTATCCACAATGACTCCATGAGTGGTAACTTTCATGAGTGGTAACAGCTAATTTAGACCCCATCATTTTATATGTATAGTTGGGATTATGCTTTCCAATGTGCATTTCTTTGCATTTATAAACATTATATTTCATCTGCCATTTTGTTGCCCAGTCACCCAGTTTTGAGAGATCCTTTTGTAGTTAAGACCCAGGCAGACTGTGAAGAGCTATCTTTAGTAATTTTGTATCTGCAAATTTTGCCACCTCACTGTTTACCTCCTTTTCCAGATCATTTATGAATATGTTGAATAGGACTGGTCCCAGAACAGACCCGTAGGGGACACCACTATTTACCTCTCTCCATTCTGAAAACTGACCATTTATACCTACCCTTTGTTTCCTATCTTTTAACCACTTACCAATCTATGAGAGCACCTTCCCCCTTATCCCGTGGCAGCTTACTTTGCGTAAGAGCCTTTGGTGAGGGACCTTGTCAAAGGCTTTCTGAAAATCTAAGTACACTATATCCACTGGTCCTCATGTTTGTTGACCCCCTCAAAGAATTCTAGTAGATTGATGAGGCATGATTTCCCTTTTCTAAAACCATGTTGAGTCTTCCTCAACAAATGATGTTCATCTATATGTCTAACAATATTGTTCTTTATTATAGTTTCAACCAGTTTGCCCGGTACTGAAGTCAGGCTTTCAAGCCTGTAATTGCCAGGATCACCTCTGGAGCCCTTTTTAAAAATTGGCGTCACATTAGCTATCCTCCAGTCATCTGGTACAGAAGCTGATCTAAATGGTAGGTTACAGACTACAGTTAGTAGTTCTGCAATTTCACATTTGAGTTCCTTCAGAACTCTTGGGTGAATACCATTTGGGTCCTGGTGACTTATTGCTGTTTAATTTATCAATTTGTTTCAAAACCTCCTCTATGATACCTCAATCTGGGACAGTTCCTCCGATCTGTCACCTAAAAAGAATAGCTGAGGTTTGTGAATCTCCCTCACATCCTTAGCTGTGAAGACCGATGCAAAGAATTCATTTAGTTTCTCCGCAATGGCCTTATCGTCCTGAAGTGCTCCTTTAGCACCTCGATTGTCTAGTGGTCCCACTGGTTGTTTAGCAGGCTTCCTGCTTCTGATGTACTTTAAAAAAAAATTGCTATTACTTTTTGAGTCTTTGGCTAACTGTTCCTCAAATTCTTTTTTGGCCTTCCTAATTGTATTTTTACACATCATTTGCCAGTGTTTATGCTCCTTTCTATTTTTCTCACTAAGATTTAACTTCCACTTTTTAAAGGATGCCTTTTTGCCTCTCACTGCTTCATTTACTTTGTTGTTTAGCCATGGTGGCTCTTTTTTGGTTCTCTTACTCTGTTTTTTTAATTTGGGGTATACGTTTAAGTTGAGCCTCTATTATGGTGTCTTTAAAAAGATTCCACGCAGCTTGCAGAGATTTTTTTTTGGCACTGTACCCTTTAATTTCTGTTTAACTAACGTCCTCATTTTTCACGTTATCATGAATAAGTGCTGTCGTCATCATGAATAAGTTGGAATATGAACAAGAGGCTGCTAGACAGCTCTCTAACTCCACATTCTACAAGCCATTATCCTCTGATCCCACTGATGATTACCAAAAGAAACTACACCATCTGCTCAAGAAACTCCCGGAGAAAGCACAGGAACAGATCTGTACAGACACATGCCTAGAACCCCGACCAGGTTTATTCTATTTGCTACCCAAGATCCATAAACCTGGAAATCCTGGACACCCATCATCTCAAGCATTGGCACCTTAACAGCAGGATTGTCTGGCTATGTGGACTCTCTCCTCAGGCTCTATGCTACCAGCACTCCCAGCTATCTTCAAGACAGCACTGACTTCCTGAGGAAACTACAATCCATCGGTGATCTTCCAGAAAACACCATCCTGGCCACTATGGATGTAGAATCCCTCTACACCAACATTCCACACAAAGATGGACTACAAGCCATCAGGAATAGCATCCCCGATACCATCACGGCAAACCTGGTGACTGAACTTTGTGACTTTGTCCTCACCCACAACTATTTCACATTTGGGGACAATATATACCTTCAAGTCAGCGGCACTGCTATGGGTACCCGCATGGCCCCACAATATGCCAACATCTTTATGGCTGACTTAGAACAACGCTTCCTTAGCTCTCGTCCCCTAACACCCCTACTCTACTTGCGCTACATTGATGATCTCTTCATCATCTGGACCCATGGAAAAGAAGCCCTCGATGAATTCCACCATGATTTTAACAATTTCCATCCCACCATCAACCTCAGCCTAGACCAATCCACACAAGCGGTCCATTTCCTAGACACTACTGTGCTAATAAACGATGGTCACATAAACACCACCCTATACCGGAAACCCACTGACCGCTATACTTACCTACATGCCTCCAGCTTCCATCCAGGACACACCACACGATCCATTGTCTACAGCCAACCTCTAAGATACAACCGCATTTGCTCCAATCCCTCGGACAGAGATAAACACCTACAAGATCTCTATCAAGCATTCTTAAAACTACAATACCCACCTGCTGAAGTGAAAAAACAGATTGACAGAGCCAGAAGAGTACCCAGAAGCCACCTACTACAGGACAGGCCCAACAAAGAAAATAACAGAACGCCACTAGCCGCCACCTTCAGCCCCCAACTGAAACCTCTCCAGCGCATCATCAAAGATCTACAACCTATCCTGAAAGATGATCCCTCACTCTCACAGATCTTGGGAGACAGACCAGTCCTCGCTTACAGACAGCCTCCCAACCTTAAGCAAATACTCACCAGCAACCGCACTCCATACAACAAAAACACTAACCCAGGAACCTATCTTTGCAACAAAGCCCGATGCCAGCTCTGTCCACATATCTATTCAAGTGACACCATCATAGGACCTAACCACATCAGCCACACCATCAGGGGCTCGTTCACCTGCACATCTACCAACGTGATATATGCCATCATGTGCCAGCAATGCCCCTCTGCCATGTACATTGGCCAAACTGGACAGTCTCTACGCAAAAGAATAAATGGACACAAATCTGACATCAGGAATCATAACATTCAAAAACCAGTGGGAGAACACTTCAACCTCTCTAATCACTCAGTGACAGACTTGAAGGTGTCAGTTTTGCAACAAAAAAACTTCAAAAACAGACTCCAAAGAGAGACTGCTGAACTCGAATTAATATGCAAATTAGACACAATTAACTTAGGTCTAAACAGAGACTGGGAAGGGTTGGGTTATTACACTAACTGAATTTTTTTCCGCCCATGTTAAGTTCTCCTCACACCTTCTATGGGTCATCTCGATTATCACTTCAAAGTTTTTTCTTCTGCTGCTACTGATAGCTCATCTCAATTGATTGGCCTCTTACAATTGGTATGCGTACTTCCACCTTTTCATGTTCTCTGTATGTATAAATATCTTCTGTCTGTGTGTTTCACTCTATGCATCTGAAGAAGTGAGCTGTAGCCCACGAAAGCTTATGCTGAAATAAATTTGTTAGTCTCTAAGGTGCCACAAGTACTCCTGTTCTTTTTGCCTCATTTTTGTGTAGTTGATACTGGAAACATAATCTTGGCATAGTCCTTATGCTTACTGGGCCTGATTTTTCATTGCTCGGAACCTTGTGTAGTCAATTAGACCTGTGCAAAGTGAATACAAAATGAGTGTAAAATTTTATCATTTTAATTCTGGGAGTGCAAAGACTCTCATTATGTCTGGTTTCTGTCCCAGAGAGGTAAAGAAGGAAAAGAGGACTCTTGTGTCCATTCTCTCCCTTGAATACACAGGCAAGAGCATAATCTGGACCTAAAATAATAACTACAACATTTTACTTTATAAGGCACCTGTCACACTGTCTGGAATGGTTCACAACCATGAGTGCCAACCTCATGGCAGACTGTCAAAAAGCAGGGTCAAGTCAATACTTAGTGTTTTTTCACAATGTTTCATGCTTCACACTTTGCTAGCAGCCACACAAATCATTAGTCAAAAGGGTAGCAGCTAATATTTTTTGCTTGAAACGACAGCAACAATGAGTCCCATTACTCTTCCTAACAATTCCCAAACATTTTGGGCGACCTGTGGATATAAAGATACTGTGAAATCTTGCAACGGACTTACAAAAATCAGTTGCTTAATGGAGACTGTCTTGTCATAAAGGGGAAGCAGAACTGTATTCAGTGCATTGGGGAATACTTTGGGGTGGTTCCTTAAGATAGAAGTTTGCTTAATAAAGATGGTGCCTTGTACAAATTTCATCCTAGTAAATCAGAACAAAGATCAATGACTAATAATTAATTTACTTATGATTTTTTTTGTCTATCTAGATTTCAATAGCCACAAATCCCTGCCTGACTCACAATCAATTTTCTGTTGGTGTTTTTTGGAGCTTCCAGCTGAAATGACACCAGTGGGAAATGGTGGAGAGTAAGGCTCAGAAGAAAAAAAATTTAGGCTAAAATTTGATCTAGATTATGTTCTTCTTTGATTCCCATCTGTCAACTCAACAATGATGATAAGGATGAGTGAAATCTTTTCCATTCTTCATTTGATCTACGGTCTAATATTTGCCAAGTGTATGAGCATAAGTCCTTGGCATGCACGTGGCATGTGCCCTTCACTTGCACTTGTCACTGCTGACAATAAAGCTACTCTCATTAGCTTTAGCATGCCAACCAAGGCAAGGTCCCAGGGCCTGGCATTGTGGTACACATGCAGCTACTTGGAGTGAGTTGCTGGGACCAACTGCAAGCAAAACCACCCCCCTTACAGGTGTGGCTGTTTACTATGCAGAGACACTATCTGTGGAACTCACCCCATACAACTCCTAGATTATGTTAAGAATGTAATAAATTGGTGAGGAATGCTCTTCCAATTCCAAATAGCATATGACAGAAAAACAGATGGTTTGCATTGGACACAGAATGTTTCTTAATGTCCTGCTTCTGCAGAAACAGGCACAGACCAGTTCATAATCACTGCTGCCTCTGGATGGGAGTAAAGAGCTTCTTACTCATTTTAAATCGTGAACCTATATTCAAAGTAGTCAGGGTTCCCCTCCACCCTATCACAGGCCTTCTTTGCTATTTAAAAAGCAGAATACCACAAATGTATTTTGTAATTTGAATAGCCCTATGATTCATATTGTCAAATGTCTGTCCCTTTATGAACAAAGTTTGACCTTTGTTGATACTGGAAACATTGTTAGTGAAATTAGATTTTGTATTCCCTTTTTTTTTTGTTACAAAATCTAAATTAATCCCTGTCCCCTGCTTCCCTCCACTACAAAGTGCTTTGAAGCAAAAGTGGGATTCTGACGTTTTTAGTCCTTTTTCGTACAGTTTGTCAGTTACTGCCTGTTGAAGGCCCCAGTAGGAAATGCAGTGGCAAGGTCTTTTGAACTGAAGGGCAAGGAGTCAATAGGAGGTCTGCAAAATTTTTAAAAATTCCAGCAGGAAAATGATTGACTTATTTAATGCGAAGTACATCCAACAAAGTGGCCCGCATTTCGCAGATGTACTGTATTCATGTTGCCTTCAAAGGCATGTGTGCAACATAACTGGCTTGGGTAAGACTGTGCATTTATATGCCCTGCAGAATTTCTTCTGTTGCAACAGTAGCTAGGCCAGCAGAGCCAGCTGTGGATTTGTGGGGGGCAAATTCAAGCAGGAAACCTGGGTTTGTGTAACACAGACAGACCCTGTTCACTGGCGGGCGGGATGGAACCTGGGGCCTCTGGAGCTTAGTGCATGCGCTTCTACCGCATGAGCTAAAAGCCAATTGGCTATTAGCTAAGGCTGTAGAGCAGACCCATTTTCTGTCTCTCTAAGTGGTCTCAGTGCCACTAGATGGGACAGAACAACACACCCAGGAGGTGTGTGGGTTACATTTGCAGTCTGAGGACTTTTATTAGGGAGATTGGGGGTGGGATTGAGAGGGGTCTGGGGAGCAGGGGGAGTGAGGGAAATTGGGGGAGGGGAGGACCAGAGGGCCTTCAAGAGGAATAAAGGATTTGGTAGAAGTGAAGGGGGATTGACAGGGTCGGAGGCGGGGGAGGTGCTAAGGCGATGTAGGGAACAGATGAAGCCAGGGAATGGGGCTAACTGGGATGAGGGCAGTGAGGGGATCGGAGGGAGGGAGTGGACGGGGGACTCTGAGGAAAGGGCACGCTGCTATCTCTGCCCCACCAGCGGGGTGCGGTCACTGGGCACCTCGCCACGCGCGCTTTAGGGCTTTGCGCTGGGTCAGTCGGCTTTGGGCAGGGAAGGCTCGAGCGGGAAAGAGAGGACGCCATCCTATTGGCTGCCGTCTACTTCCACCTCCTGATTGGCGGCCGGGTGCCCTCCTGTAGCGCAGTCGTTGTCGCCGTTAGCGCTGAAATGGCGGCTGCGGACAAGGGCGGCTGTGTCTGGCTGGGTCGGAAGCTTTCAGTCACTACCTCTGAGCCGGCTGGGACGCTCCCTTGTTCCGTTCCCGAGCAGGCGCGCGGCGCCGGGACCGCGTCTCCGCTCAGTAGTGCCGAGACGTGGCCGCTCAAGCGCTATGGCCGCTTTATCTCCCCGGGAGCCCCACCCTGTGGGGCGGGAGCTTCGGCCTCCTGGAAGGTGAGGCCTAGTTTGTGCGCTGGGGCTGGGTGCCCCGGGCGGAGCTGCACCCGCCGTCACTGCCCGGTTCCCGGAAGCCTCAGTACTTGCCCCCAAATGGCCGTGTATCTGCCCCATCTTGCGGGGCCCTACCTTGTCTCCCGCGCACCCGCACTCTGTGCCCCAGCCTCTTTGGACACTCCAGTCTCTTGTATACCCTCAGTCTGTGCACCCAGGCACCGTGGCAACCGAGTCTCTCTCGCATCCCCACTTTGTGGTCCCCTGTCACATCCATAAATTACATTTAAACATAAATATCTTAAAATTAAACAGTATTTGTTACCCACTGACTTTATGGATGGTTCCAACTTGAATGGGAAGCAAAAGGATGGACATGAAGTGTGGGAGAGAGAAATCTGCAGAGGACATGGTGGTGGGGAGGAGATAATGATAAGGGGACTTAGATCATAAGACCCAAATTCACAGCTGTGAAAAATGTGTTATGGACCATGAAATCTGATCTCTCCATGAAAGCTGGTGCCCAGCCAGGGGCTCCTACCCTGAGTTCCAGCTGCTGCTAGTCCTGGCTGAGGATGGGGAGGGACCAGACTTCCTCTTCCCCTTCTCCTTCAAGGGCTCAGACCCGCCTCTGGTCTCTCCCCCAGCTGCAGGAGGACTGCGGCTCGAGGTGAGCTGTCACCTCCCCGCGCTGGCATGGGACTGCCAGGATCATCGGACATATGGTAACCCACCCCCCATATCATATGACTTTCACTTTGGCAGTGGCGGTGGCGTTGGCTTTAGAGTGGGATGCCTGGCCAGCAGTCTTCCTCTCTGCCTTCCCAGCTCTGAAGACAGTGCCTCTGCCAGCAGCAGTGCAGAAGTAAATGTGGTAATCCCACAACCTTCCTACAATAATCTTGCGACTTTCACCCTGTCCACCTTTTGGGTTTGGAGGGACGCCCATGGTTACAACATGTGAAATTTCAGATGTAAAGATCTGAAAACATGAAATTGACTAATTTTAAAACCCACTGGTTGTGAAATTGACCAAAATGGACCATGAATTTGGTATGGCCCTACTCATAAGCTTTTTAGAACTGGGACTTGAAGTTGTTCTGTTTGTACAAACCAAGCTTGCCGGTGACCTTGTCTATGATTGGGACTCCTAGGTGCTACTGCAGTACAAATAATGAATCATAATACTAGGGTTCTTTGCCAGCGTCTCCAACTCTTGTGATTTTTTGTCACAGTGGACGAGAAGCTGGATATGAATCAACAGTGTGCTCTTGTTGCCAAGAAGGCTAATGGCATTTTGGGCTGTATAAGTAGGGGCATTGCCAGCAGATCGAGGAACGTGATCGTTCCCCTTTATTCGACATTGGTGAGGCCTCATCTGGAATACTGTGTCCAGTTTTGGGCCCCACACTACAAGAAGGATGTGGAAAAATTGGAAAGAGTCCAGCGGAGGGCAACAAAAATGATTAGGGGTCTGGAGCACATGACTTATGAGGAGAGGCTGAGGGAACTGGGATTGTTTAGTCTCCAGAAGAGAAGAATGAGGGGGGATTTGATAGCTGCTTTCAACTTCCTGAAAGGGGGTTCCAAAGAGGATGGAGCTCGGCTGTTCTCAGTGGTGGCAGATGACAGAACAAGGAGCAATGGTCTCAAGTTGCAGTGGGGGAGGTCTAGGTTGGATATTAGGAAAAACTTTTTCACTAGGAGGGTGGTGAAGCACTGGAATGCGTTACCTAGGGAGGTGGTGGAGTCTCCTTCTTTGGAGGTTTTTAAGGCCCGGCTTGACAAAGCCCTGGCTGGGATGATTTAGTTGGGAATTGGTCCTGCTTTGAGCAGGGGGTTGGACTAGATGACCTCCTGAGGTCCCTTCCAACCCTGATATTCTATGATTGATTCTATGATTTTTATCATGAGTTTCGTGATATTGGGTTGCTTTCTCAAAGCCTTTAGAGCAGGGGTGGGCAAACTTTTTGGCCTGAGGGCCACATCGGGTTCCGAAACTGTATGGAGGGCCACACCCAGGTAGGGAAGGCTGTGCCTCCCCAAACAGCCTGGGCCCCGCCCCATCCGTCCCTCCCACTTCCTGCCCCCTGACTGCGCCCCTCAGAACCCCTGACCCATCCAACCCCCCCTGCTTCTTGTACCCTGACTGCCCCCTCCCGGGACCCCACTCCATATCCAACCCCCCCTGCTCCCCGTCTCCCTGACAGGCTCCCCGGGACTCCCATGCCTATCCAACCGTCTCTGTTCCCTGTCCCCTTTCTGCCCCAACCCCATCCACACCCCCTCCCCCGACAGGCCCCCCGGGACTCCCACGCCTATCCAACCGCCTCTGTTCCCTGTCCCCTTTCTGCCCCGACCCCTATCCACACCCCCACCCCCTGACAGGCCCCCCCCGGACTCTCACGCCTATCCAACCGCGCCTGTTCCCTGTCCCCTGACTGCCCCCTGGGAGCCCCTGCCCCTTATCCAACCCCCCCCCCCACACACACACACACTCCCCACCACCTTACCATGCTGCTCAGAGCACCAGGACTGGCAGCCATAAGTAGTACACTGTAAGTAGCACATTCCTACGGGGAGCAATCTAACACACTAGGAAATTGCTCCCCGTAGGAATGTGCTACTAATGGTGTACTACTTGCAGCTGCCAGTCCTGGTGCTCCATAAGTAGCACATTCACACGGGGAGCAGTTTAATACACTACACCCGGTGGCTCTTGCAGCCCCGCTTCCCACAGTGCTGGTGGCACGGCGAGCTGAGGCTGCAGGGGAGGGGAGCTAACCTCCCCGGCCAGGAGCTCAAGGGCCAGGCAGGACAATCCCACGGGCCGGATGTGGCCTGCAGGCCGTAGTTTGCCCACCTCTGCTTTAGAGTTACATGAATATGCTAGAATCTCTGCTTTTATTTAAAAAAAAAAAAATTCTAGCCTTCATGGTTGTGGAGATAAGCTTGAAAGCACAAACCCCTAAAAGTGCAAAAGCAAGAAGGAAAACAAAAAACACTACATGTCTTATTTTTAAAGCCAATCATGATTTTGGGATCATCATAGAATCATAGAAGATTAGGGTTGGAAGAGACCTCAGGAGGTCATCTAGTCTAACCCCCTGCTCAAAGCAGGACCAACCCCAACTAAATCATCCCAGCCAGGGCTTTGTCAAGCCGGGCCTTAAAAACCTCTAAGGATGGAGATTCTACCACCTCCCTTGATAACCCATTCCAGTGCTTCACCACCCTCTTAGTGAAATAGTGTTTCCTAATATCCAACCTAGACCTCCCCCAAATCATGACCTATGATTTGAATACTTGGATTTGGCATCACTGAGGTGCAGAGCTAGAGGGTACCTCTTCTGGGTTGCCTCTGTGACTAGGCTTCCTAACAGGCTGCTTCAGCAGTGCTGAAGTGCTACAATATCTGAAACTTGAAGTTTTCAAACCATCATTCTGTGAAAAAAATTTAGATAGAAATTTAATAGCACACTGCCATTATGTTGCCTAGGAATATCTTGAAAACCCAGGTTTCAGAGTAGCAGCCGTGTTAGTCTGTATCCGCAAAAAGAACAGGAGTACTTGTGGCACCTTAGAGACTAACAAATTTATTAGAGCATAAGCTTTCGTGGGCTACAACCCACTTCTTCGGATGCATATAGAAGAAGTGGGTTGTAGCCCACGAAAGCTTATGCTCTAATAAATTTGTTAGTCTCTAAGGTGCCACAAGTACTCCTGTTCTTTTTGAAAACCCAGGTTAATTCTGTACTTAGTGTTGTAAGTCCTCAATGTACCAAAATCTCTTTTAAGAGAAAGAAACAAACAAAACCAAACTCTTCTGTACCACTACTCAAATCAGGTAGTCCAATCAAAAGATGGGAGAAGGGGACTTGAATGTAGGATTCATAATGGATGTCTAGTTGCATCCGTAAGTATGGAGTTGCTACTGATGCTGCCATAATAATTTGCAAATAAAATGAGAGCACTGGACTTGCTTGAAAGTGAAGTAAATCGGAGTCTGAAAGAGATAATTGGGAAGTATATAGGCAGGCCTAAACTTTGATCAACCTGTTCATTCCTTGATACAAAACACATGCAGGAACATTGTTTGGGCTTGCATGATGTTAAACCTCTCTTCCTGCTGCATCTTTTTGCTCTTTGCATGCATTCTTAGACATAATCTTTGGTTTATTCCATGACTTTTGTACAGTGTCTTTTTTTTATTCTACTGGTTTGAAATTTTTTAATGATGGAAGCTTATCCTTTGCATTAAAAGCAAAAATAAATTAGTTTTTTAAGGCTCTGAAGATTCCCAAGGGATTTCGTTCTATTTAGGTGATTTTATCCTTAAAAATGTTCACATTTAAAATAAACAGTAAGGACATAGAATGATTGCTCTACTTAATATTTAAAATTAAATGTAATGGGACTTGTCCTTGAAAAGAAATAGGGGCTTTGACAGTACAGAAATATACCCTGGATGCTCTTAGCAAATAATTTGAAATAGCCTTTTATGATTTAAAATGAAAAGTATTGGACTGGATTTTCCATTGCCCAGCACTTTGGGTAGTAGTCATTCATACCGATAGAAAGGGTATGGAAAAGGCTAGTAAAACAGAATGGTAATGATTTACACAGACTTTGCATTGGTGTAAACAAATGCACAAAAGAAGTGATGGGTTGTTTATCCTGTATCAGGATACTTGGGCTGTCTGAACTAGTGGTTCTCTTTGTGCAATGATTTATCCTTGTAAAATCTCTTGTGGTCTTAAGTGTAGCAAAATATGGTAGCTGCAGCTACAGTAGCTCTTGATTGAGAGTCTTAAGATTTAATGGAACTAAGATTTGATTATAGAATCATAGAATCATAGAATATCAGGGTTGGAAGGGACCTCAGGAGGTCATCTAGTCCAACCCCCTGCTCAAAGCAGGGCCAATCCCCAACTAAATCATCCCAGCCAGGGCTTTGTCAAGCCTGACCTTAAAAACCTCTAAGGAAGGAGATTCCACCACCTCCCTCGGTAACCCATTCCAGTGCTTCACCACCCTCCTAGTGAAAAAGTTTTTCCTAATATCCAACCTAGACCTCCCCCACTGCAACTTGAGACCATTACTCCTTGTTCTGTCATCTGCCACCACTGAGAACAGCCAAGCTCCATCCTCTTTGGAACCCCCTTTCAGGTAGTTGAAAGCAGCTATCAGATCCCCCCTCATTCTTCTCTTCTGCAGACTAAACAATCCCAGTTCCCTAAGCCTCTCCTCATAAATCATGTGCTCCAGACCCCTAATAATTTTTGTTGCCCTCTGCTGGACTCTTTCCAATTTTTTCACATCCTTCTTGTAGTGTGGGGCCCAAAACTGGACACAGTACTCCAGATGAGGCCTCACCAATGTCGAATAGAGGGGAATGATCCAGATGATTTTTTTTTTGTATCAGTGTTCATTTCTGTTGCACAATATGCAGTTTGTACTGCCTTCAGGTGTGTAATCAACTTAGAAGTAGCCCATGTTGTTGAATTCCACAGTACTGAGAGATGATCAGGAATCAGTTCTGGGTCCGGTTCTGTTCAATATCTTCATCAATGATTTAGATAATGGCATAGAGAGTACACTTATAAAGTTTGCGGCCAATATCAAGCTGGGAGGGGTTGCAAGTGCTTTGGAGGATAGGATTATAATTCAGAATGATCTGGACAAACTGGAGAAATGGTCTGAAGTAAATAGGATCAAATTCAATAAAAACAAATGCAAAGTACTCCACTTAGGAAGGAACAATCAGTTGCACACATACAAAATGGGAAATGACTGCCTAGGAAGGAGTACTGCGGAAATGGATCTGGGCGTCATAGTGGACCACAAGCTAAATAGGAGTCAACAGTGTAACACTGTTGCAAAAAAGCGAACATCATTCTGGGATGTATTAGCAGGAGTGTTGTAAGTAAGACACGAGAAGTAATTCTTCCGCTCTACTCTGCGCTGATTAGGCCTCAGCTGGAGTATTTTGTCCAGTTCTGGGCACCACATTGCAGGAAGGATGTGGACAAATTGGAGAGAGTTCAGAGAAGAGTGACAAAAATGATTAAAGGTCTAGAAAACATGACCTCTGAGGGAAGATTGAAAAAACTGGGTTTGTTAGTCTAGAAAGGAGAAGACTGAGGGGGGACATAACAGTTTTCAAGTACATAAAAGGTTGTTACAAGGAGGAGGGAGAATTTTTTTTTTCTTAACCTCTAAGGATAGGACAAGAAGCAATGGGCTTAAATTGCAGCAAGGGAGGTTTAGGTTGGACATTAGGAAAAAACTTCCTACCTATCAGGGTGGTTAAGCACTGGAATAAATTGCCTAGGGAGGTTGTGGAATTTCCATCACAGGAGATTTTTAAGAGCAGGTTAGACAAATAGGTGTCGGGGTGGTCTAGATAATACTTAGTCCTGCCATGAGTGCAGGGGACTGTACTAGATGACTTCTCACGGTCCCAGCCCTATGATTCTGTGTAGGGAATGAATACTTTGCAAACAATTTCATGTTGGATGGTGCTGTTAACTTCACCATAATCACAAATGATGTTTTGTGTTACATATGTCATTAAGAATATGGACACAGATGTGATTTCATAAACCAATATTTTGCTGTTTACACTGTTTCACACACTATATATTTAAAATAAACAAAAAAGGCATTAAACTGGGGGGAGAAGTTTAAGAGACCTAAGCCTTCCTTTTATATGTCTGTAAATCTTTTTGAACAAAAAGAATGTCAGTGGAATAGCTACTACTTTTCTTTTTATTTCAATTGATCTGAAAACCCAGTCATGATCAGTAGAATTTTGTCAAATGTCTCTATTGTTCAGGATCTTCCTAAATATACACTGGGAATGTAAACTATGTGGGAATGGACTGTGTCTTTCTTTTTATTTTGTACGGCAGTGAGCAAGCTGCACAGGGAGAGCCATCTGTCTGCATTCAATATTCATTCTTGCATAAATGTTTAGTTTTATATCTTGGAAAATTGGAGTTTAAGTACTACAAGTCTCATAATTTAGCAGGATGAAAGCAAAACCAACCCAGAAGCAGTAAGGCATTTTTAGAGTGGCAAAATTAAATGCAAGAGAGGGCTCAGGACAATCTGAATATAAAAAAGATTTGCTGGAGTATTGTGTCCATCAAAAATAATAAAGTTTAGAAAACCTAACCTGTGAGGAAAGGTTAAAAAATCTGTACATATTTAGTCTTGAGAATAGAAGACTGAAAGGGGACTTGATAAACAAATATGTTATTTGTAAAGAGGATTGTAATCAATTGTTTTTTATGCCAACTGAAGGTAGGAAAAGTAGTAACGAGCTTAATCTATAGCAAGGGAGAGTTAGGTTAGATATTAGGAAAAACTTTCTAACTGTAAAGATAGCTAAGTACTGGAATAGACTTCCAAGGGAGGTTGTGGCATCCCTTCCATTGGGGGTTTTTAAGAACAGACACCTAATGACAAACACCTATAAGGGATTATGTACGTATAATTGCCCCAGCATAGAAGGCTGAACTAGATGACCTGTTGTCATCCCTTCCTTCCATACATTTCTAAGATTCTGAAATCTAGATCAGTGGTATAAATATTAATTGCCTGAAAAATTAACCATAAAAATCTTTGAAGTATGATCGTTGCTGAATCGTAGAATCATAGACTTTAAGGTCAGAAGGGACCATTATGATCATCTAGTCTGACCCCCTGCACAATGCAGGCCACAGAATCTCACCCACCCACTCCTGTATCAAACCTGTGTCTTTATTAAAAGAATCTGGGTGAATCAACTGGCTTAACTTCCTTTCATGTGAAAGAAAATAAATGTTATATACTGTATCAAGCTCTTTGCATGACAGGAGATTGAGGGTTCAAGGGAAGAAAGTCAATGTGAATCTTGCTTACTGCAGCTCTGCTTATTATAGAGTTTGTTAGTACTCCAAAGGACTTTAGAACTGAACAGCAGTACAGCGGAAGATTGACTTGTACTATCATTATCTTGTTGCATAAAATTGATTAAATTGAGCAGCAACCTCTGTATTTAAATATCTAAATGCATCATTACCGCTTTAGATTGAATTGTTCATGAAATCATGATTAATTGTTGAACATAAATATTACAATTAATAAAATAGTGGTCCATCATTTTTCCCTCTTTCGCAAGTTGTTTGTGGTATCAAGAATGCTGAGAACCACCGTTTCAGAAGAAAAATTTCAAACTTCGTTACCTATAGTTGGGTATCTAAATCTATATTTCGGTGCCTAAATAAGAGGTCCTTTTCAGAATTAGTGAGCATTCTCAACTCCCATTGTTATCAATAGGAGTGGAGTGCTCACTATCACAGAAAACTAAGCAGCTTCTTTAGGTGCCTAATTTCTGGCACCCAAGATTGAAAACTGGCTTTACCTGTACCCATTATACTGGCAGTGGGATATACAGGTTTCATGTTTATAATTGATTGCTCTCTTGTGTGTGTTTTTTGTCTTTTTTTTTTTTTAAAGGTTTTGGAGTCAAATGAAGAATCAGGCCATCTTATTCTCACCATTGTTGTATCTGGTCATTTCTTCATTTCCCAAAGACGGGCAGTACAGGTAGGTTTTCAGTTTCATGTACTTAAACATATTTCTCAACTCAAGTTAGTAATCAGTCTTGATTCTTTTGTCCTTCCTCAATTTAATGAGGTCTGTTACTGAAAGAAAGCTATACCAATTTTACTTAGCACATGCAAATTCACATGGTGGAAGAAGTTCTCTAAACTTATCTCTATAATACTTAAAGTGCACTTTTCTTTCCCTATTGAATAATAGTGTTTTTCTTGTGTGACTGACAAACTAAATTTAAAAAGTGTGGTGAAACTGTCCCACTGGTGTCAAAGAATGTCATTGTCAGCAATATGCTGGATACTTTCAACATGTATAGTTCACCTATTTGAGTAGATCAGGTAAAAATGTAATTGAAAAATAGTTACATAAAATACATCCTTAATGTGATAGATTAACAGAGATGAGATACGGTTTAAGTGGCATTTAGAGTTATTCCTCGATGATGGGAGTGCGGGGGAATTGTGTTTTTAAATGGAGTGAGCTGATATGATTTAAAACACACCTTACCACCATGTGTAGACAGGTAGACTTTGAAATTGTTAGTTGATTGTGCTGTAGCCTAGGTTACAACACAGCCAGCTTGTATGATTTTAATGAAGTCACAGTGACACCAGAGAAGCCAGCATCAGAGTCTCAGCCAGAATGAATTGATTCTGTGCCAGGAGGAGCTTGCAGAACTCCTGATAGGTAGCTTTTGGCATGACTGACTGGGTCTGTGCTGGGAACTAGGATCAGACATGCTCAGTGTATGCAAGAAACTGACCAAATCGTGCTCTAGATTGTGCAACAACATAGAGTAGAAACACTGCCTGGTGAATTTTTGCCATAGAAATCCTGTGGTCCAAGGCATTGCTGGGTGAGGTGCTCTTCTAGAAAGGAACTACATGTTCACTTAACATCTGCCATGCCCTTGATGCTTAAATTTGGCTTTTACAGTTTTGCTTTAGTTTTACACTTCTTGTCCTCCCCTTTAAAGAGTTACACAGCTCTGGCCCACATATGTACTACTACTATGTACTAATTCTGCTTCCCTTAGTTTATTGTTCATTGCTTTCTCTCACACTGCTCCTTAGATCTTGGATGATCTACATCTCTTGCCTAAAAGTTTCCTCTTTCCGATATCTTTACAACAATGACTGCTCTTCTACACCAACCTTATAAAATCTAAATTAACGTTTGCACAATGGGTTTCATGCTAAAACAATCTAATATTGTTTTATTAACCTCCCTCTTGATGCATTCTCTCCCTGTGTCATGTAATATCTACTCTATATTGTAAGCAAATATTAAAATGATTAAACAGCTGCACTTAAAAAAAAAACTTCCGTGGATTAAATATGGTTGATCTTGAAATACCTTTATGGTTTGTCATCAAGATGTGTTCCAGTTCTTGCACAAACTATTTTGGATGTTGCAAAGTTTATTTAGACTGAAATGACATTTTTGTTTGCAGTATCATCTTTCTGGAGAACATCAACTGGAACCGTTCCACACAGTTTTCTGTTTTGTCTGATTTTCCTGAATTAAATGCCATAGAAAATAGCCTTTATTTAGATTCTAGAACCTTTTTGAAAAATCATGTTTTTTGTCTAAGGAGGACCTTAAGGAATCACAGAACATAGGATTATAGGAGTTACAGGATGGATTTGATTTTAAATCAAATTGATTTAAATCATGAGTCAGGAAGACTCAATTTAATCATGGATTTCTACATAAAAGTGCATTCTCGTTGGTTGTTATAACCTTAATACATATTCTTCACAACTCAGAGATAGATGTAGGTTTCATTTTTAGAAGGTAAACACTATACATTTTTAAAGTGATTTATTTTGAAAACTTTTCAGACTAGTTTTACAGCTATATCAGAAAATGAATGATTGTTTGGTTATTTCATTTTCCAAAGGTAATTGAAGCAGAAATTTATTAAGTCATTGGGAGGTTGTGACGTTATTGACACGAACTGTGACGGTATAAACCATTGTTGCAACCAAGATCCTGTAGTGGCACCAAATCTTGTACAAAGGAGGTCAAGTAAGGTGTCTAAGACAAGGTTATGGTTTGCTGATTATGATTATACTATCTGTATGCATGTATCATTTTTGTCTTTAAAGTTATAAGTATTGGCTCTATACTGTTTGTATTTCAAACTTGTGCTATGCTTCTGTGTGACGCCCTAGACAATTTGGCGTCAGTACTGCCTAGCCTGCTTGATGGCCCATTAAGGACCATCAGCTATACAACTGACCCATTGAGAGAAGGCAGATACACCTTGTGACTCAGCAAGGCATGCAGGGACATGCCTATGGACAGAACTCTAAGGTTTTCCATGCCATGTGCTGGATAGCTTGTCTTTGGAACAAAGAAAGCAGAGGCCACATGGCAAGGGACTATAAAAGGTTGCTGCATCTCCTCCATCTTGTCTTCAATCCTGCTTCTTACTTCTGGAGGAACCTTGCTGCAAACTGAAGCTCTGAACAAAGGACTGAATGACCCATCCCAGCTGTGGATGTACTCTAGAGACTTAATTTGAACCTGCAGTTTATTCCATCACTGCTACAAGCCTGAACCAAGAACTTTGCCATTCCTGTATGTAATTGATTCCATTTAACCAATTCTAGCTCTCATCTATATATTTTTTTCTTTTTATGAATAAACCTTTAGATTTTAGATTCTAAAGGATTGGCAACAGCGTGATTTGTTGGTAAGATCTGACTTGTATATTGACTTGGGTCTGGGGCTTGGTCCTTTGGGATCGGGAGAACCTTTTTTCTTTTACTGGGGTACTGGTTTTCATAACCAGTCGTCCCCATAATGAGTGGCACTGATACTGGGAAATTGGAGTGTCTAAGGGAATTGCTTGTATGATTTATGGTTAGCCAATGGGGTGAGACTGAAGTCCTCCCTGTTTGGCTGGTTTGGTGTGCCTCAGAGGTGGAAAACCACCAGCCTGGGGCTGTGATAGCCCTGTTCTAAACAATTTGTCCTGAATTGATACTCTCAGTTGTGTCCCACCAGAGGCAGCATCGTTACAGTGGCATAGTTGGCAGGATCCACAGAACCAGGTCAGTTAAGCTTTGGATCAGAACCCCACGCTATCCAAATTGGAATTTCGGTATTGAGAGTTTTGTTGGTTAAAGATCAGTGACCATGAGCCAGAAAGCATCAGCAGAAGCAATGAGACTGCAAGCCCTGAGAGACAGCCTGCAATTTGAACATAATCAAAAACTGGCAGAAATTTGAATGAGAGAGAAGCAAGCCTTGGCCCAGCTGGAGAAGGAAGCTAAGGAAAGGAATGTTGAATTGGAAGAAGAAGCTGCTAAAAGAGAGGAAAGGGCTCATAAAAGGCAAATGGAACAACTGGCTACTGAGGAGAGGATTGCCAGACTTAGGCTCTAAGTCAAAAAAGCAATTGAAGAACAGCAGAAACTGTATTCTCTTGGAAGTCCAGTTTATAACAATGTTGGTATGCTATATTACTCTGAGCAGTTTTCTGTATTTGCCCATTATGCTGTGACCAGGGGGAGGGGGACCCTAACCTGAGAAAGGTGGCAAATAGCTGTTTGTCTGTGAAGGAAGTTTCCGAATGGCTGTCTAATGTCTCAGAAGTGAATCTGGAATTAGATCAAGCACAGAAAATGTTTCTCAGGAGCAGATTAAAATTGATGGTCAGGTTAAAGCCCTAGCTGAGGAAGAAAAGGGTAGATTTTTGATGGGAGAGGAGGACAAAGAAAGTTTGGATGAGCCTAGGCAGCCTTGTGAGCTGATGGCTTTGTCTAATCAGCAGTTTGTTAAGGCAAGAATAGTGGAAGATGAGTGTCCCTATACTTTACCTGTTACCAGGGCTGGATTAACTTTTTGTGGGCCTGGCTCCAAACATATTTGTGGACCCCCTTGGGGAATGATTGTAAAAGGGGCCGGGGGCAAAAGCACAGTGGGGCGGGAGCTAGGGTTGGTCCCTGGAGCAAGGGAGGGGCCGGGGTAAACTGCAAGCGCAGCAGGGCTGGGGAGGGGGTAAACAGGATCCCCCCCGCTCCTGCCCACATAGAGCGGGTACCTACCTTCTCCCTGGTTCTAGCCCATTCTCTTTGTCTCTCTCTGCACTGAGCTGTCCCTCCTCCAGTGTGACAAAGTGGGAATATTCTTAATGTTTTCTCTGAATAGTGTGTGGGTGCCTCAGTTTCCCCTATGCATTTCTTAAGTATCTAGGTGGTGGTATAAGGGTGTGTGATTGTTGCAGAGCCCTAGGCAGGTGTGATGCTGTCTGCACAGAGAATGGCTGACACCATGTCTCCTGGCAACTGATGGCCTGGGCCCCTCCCATGCAAGGTGCCAACTGAAGGTGTTGGAGAACAAAGAGGTCAGGTGGCCTCCTGGCCCGGGAAAGAGACAAAGGACAGAGGAGGGGCTGGAGGGAGTTGCAGTTTGGAGCTGGCTGGGGAAACGGAGGGAGGCCCAGCACTGGTGTATGGGCTCCCTACCCCATAAGACGGACCTGACTGAGGGGTCCTGTTTTCCATACCTACAAACTCTGCTTTGACTGTGTTCCTGTCATCTAATAAACCTTCTGTTTTACTGGCTGGCTGAGAGTCACGGTGAATCGCATGAAGTGGGGGGTGCAGGACCCTGACTCCCCCACACTCTGTGACATCCAGCAGCAGCAGGACAGGTTCTCTTCCAGCCCTCTGGGGTGGGTGTTGAGAGTGGGAGGAGTGGAGGGTAATGTGGTTACTCCTATAACCGGACTTTTAGTTTCCAGTCAGCACTGCTAACCGGACACCCAGGTCCCATTTTCTATTGGAGTTTCCAGTCTAAAACTGGATACCTAGTAACAGGGGTGCCAGAAAAGCCTGAGAGGGGTGGGGGCAAGCAATCATTTTTAAAAGTGAGAGGGATAAGCCTTAAGCGGTGGGAAGCAAGGGGTGGGTGCAGGAGTGAAAGTAACTTAAAGGACTTACCGGTACGCCGGAGTCCTGAGCAGGGGCATGGCCTCAACAGGAAGAGGCGTGGCCTTTCAAGATTTAAAGGCCCTGGGACTCCAGCTGTGGCTGGGAGCCCCAGGGCCTTTAAATCACCCCGGAGCTATCAGGGGCAAATTAAAGGGCCCAGGGCTCCGGCCGCCACGGAGCTCCGGGCCCTTTAAATTATCACGGGAGCCCTGCTGCCGCTACCCCAGGGTGGCAGGGCTCAGGCGGGGATTTAAAGGGCCTGGGGCTCCTGCCACTGCGGGAAGTCCCGGGCCCTTTAAATCCCCGCCCAAGCCTGGCTGCTGGGGCCCTGGGGCTCCAGCAGCCAGGCTCGGGCAGGGATTTAAAGGGTCCAGAGCTCTTGCCACTGTGGGGAGCCTCGGGCCCTATAAAGCACTGCTGGAGCCCTGCCGCTGCTGGGGTAGCGGTGGCAGGGCTCTGGCGGTGATTTAAAGGGCCCAGGGCTCCGGCTGCTGAGGTGAGCCCGGGGCCCTTTAAAGCACCGCCGGAGCTCCAGAAGCGGGGCTTGGGCAACGCTTTAAAGGGCCCGGGGCCGGAGCTCCAGGCCCTTTAAATCACTGTCGGAGAAGCCGGTCCAGTCCGGCACGGCGTACCGGCTCTTGCCGGTACGGCGTACCGTGCCGTACCAGCTTACTTTCATCTCTGGGTGGGTGGGCTAGGGAGTGGAGAGGAGCTAATGGGCAGGGCCATGTCTGCTGTACTGCCCAGGTAGGTTGGAGACTGTGGGGATCAGCTGACACAGTATCCACAGCCCAGGTGACGTGACAGCCAGTGGTGGATTTAGAGTTAGTGGGGCCCCCCAGCCCTGTGCTCAGCTTCATTTTTTGGGGCCCCTCCTTGGGACCCAGCCAAGAAAAAGAAACATTCTCTCTTATCTCCCCCCACCCCCATTTTTCATTCTTTTTTTCTTCATCCTCCTCCTATAAGTAATAGCAAGTAAATGAAAATAAAGTGAGGTACCTTGATTGTTCTTGTAGTCTAACTTATTTTACCACAGACCACTTGAAAATCGCGGAGGGTCTCGACGGACCACTTAATGATCTTTCCAAATATTGTAAAAAAACGTTGGGGTGCAGGGTCTGGCCAGGAGCTAGGGTGAGGGACGGGGCTCAGGGTTGGGGCAGGAGGTTGGGGTGTGGAGCGCTTACCTGGGGCAGCTCCTGTTTGGTGCGAGTGGTGCAGGTGGGAATGGGGTATGTGTGTGCAGGAGTTCCCGTTTGGTGCTCAGGATGGGGGTGTGGGTGTGGGGGGGGTTCAGGAGTCAGGGCATGGGATGTGGGGGGGCTGGGTATGTGTGGGGTGCAGGAGTCAGGGCAAGGGGCTTGGGAGGTGTGAGGGGGGTCAGGGTGGGCAGGGGGCTGAGGGTGTGTGAGGGGGGGTGCAGGGGTCAGGGCAGGGGGCGTGTGAGGGGGTGCAAGGGATTTGTGTCTGCTAGGGAGAATGGCACTGTAACTAGGTTGCATCAGTTAGTGTCATGGCAAAGTCCCAGAGACCAAACAATTCTGGTGCTTATATTTTGCCTGTTGCTAATGTGTTGCTGGGAAAGGGTGTAGCAACTCTGTCTAATCAAGTTGATACCCTCACCAGGGCACAAGTAGAGCCTAAAGGTAATTTGATTGTATTACCCACTGATGGTGTGGAAACTTGCAACAAGAAGGAAATAATTCCTAAACTTGTGTATGTTGAGCCTGACAGCTTGCATGTCGCCAGTAACTGTGAGGAAAGTTGCAGAGGGAAAGAGAGTACCTCTAACCTTTTATCTAGTAAGTCTATGAGTTTGCCTGAAAGGGGATTGTGTAGAAATCCGCCTGATGAGCCAAAGGTAATCCTGGATGTAAGTGAGACCCCAGAAAGAATCTATTGTTGCTCAGGAAAGTGTTCCTTTAGAGCAAGCCCTAGGTGAAGAGGGTAAGGGCAGAATTTCTGTGAGGGGTGAATTGTTGCTTAGAGAAGCTCCTAGGGAAAGGAATCCTCATGGTAGTCTTTGCAAGCAGTTTACTGCAACTGAAGGGTGTGGAAGTGATTTAATCAAGGAAATTTCAGTTTCTAACAGCCAGAAATTTTCAGTTGTGTATGGATCCACTGACTTTCCTAAGCTATGTAAGGTGTGGATAGCTTTAAGAAGGGCTCAGATGAAGTAAAATCTATTAAGAAAGTTGAACAGCCCTATAACCAAATGGTTGTGCTCAACCAGTTTATTGGGGAGACAAGGTTGTTGAGAGAGGAATGTCTCCATGCTGATTCTTTAAGTAAGCAGTCTTTGCTTCAGGGTCTAAGGACAGATTTGGTTACTGGTGTTTCAGAGCAGAACAGTTTTATGGCTGAATGCTTAAGAATGCAGGGGAAAGCAAGCAAACTCTCACCCTTAGGTACTTTGAATTGGTTTAGTATTGCTTTAAAACAGAATCCAGTCTCTAAGTTGCTGGGGGTGGTAAATTCACAAGCAAGCAGGGAAAAGAGCGTCTGTGTAGATGTTCAAAGCACAGAGGTATTGCTTGTATGACTTATGGTTAGCCAGTGGGGTTAAACCGAAGTCTTCTCTGTTTGGCTGGTTTGGTGTGCCTTAGAGGTGGAGAACCACCAGCCTGGGGCTGTGACTGCCCTGCTCTAAGCAGTTTGTCCTGAATTGATACTCTCAGTTGTTTCCCACCAGAGGCAGCATCGTTACAAAGGTGAACTATCTCCAATTCAACAGGTTAATCATTAATATTTGGAGGATTTTCTTGCCATGCTGTATTAATAAACAGACATTTAAATTGTTTTATTTAACTAAAACAACAACGTTATGTATTCTGGATGTTTTTCTTCAACGGCAAACATATAATATTTTAACAAAACAAGCATATGATTTTTTTATTTAGTTAAACATTCAAGTTTTTTAAAATCAGGTTTGTTTTTGTTAAAATTGTTTTAACTAAAATAGTTAAATGAAATATTTTAAAAAAACAAACAAAAATTAAATCGACTGTTAGCCAGGTCAATATGAGAAACTTAAAATATTGGCTTCTGCAGCTAACTCAGTTATCTTCACCTTCATTTTCCTATTTGTTCATAATCTGGAAAAGAAAAACAAGCTTTCCTGCTTTTTCAGGTCCCAAATGATTTCTCAATTTGGAATGAATTAGTCCAAAGGAAGAAAATATTCTTTCTACACCGGCAGAAGAAGCTATTGCTGTTAAAAGTGAGATGATCACTTCAACAGTCTCTGAATCCAAGTGCTTAAGTGTCTTCCACCAGTTCACTGGTGTGACTTTCTTTAAAACATCATCAGCAAACATATATTTCTTGAATGGTTCACCCTTAGCTCTGAAGTTTATTATAGTTGGCATTATGGAGGGATGATTGCTGGATGCCCATGTCATAGCCAACTCCTCTTCTTCAGCAGTTAAGGTTTGACCCTGGTACTGAGTATTGAGAATATTTGCAAGAAAATGAGCTGGAGATAGTGCTTGTCCCATTTGTTTTTTTAATGCTTGTAATTTAACTCTGTCATTGCATATTTCTCTTTTTAAGATCTCACTCAGTTCCTTCCAAATTTTAACAGCATCAGCAATAAAACAGCTATTTCCCTGCATTTTGTTCAAGGCTACAGAAATAGGCTTCAGGGTACTCAGCATGTGTTCAACATTTCTCTTAAGCCCAATGTTGAGAACTTTGGCTGTGACAGTGCCATCTATTTTTTCACAATTTTGTTCATAAACTGTCATCTGATTAGGTCAGTTCTTGATATAGTGCTCAAAACAGTCCACTACTGAGTTCTATCGCACGTCTTGTGGGAGAGTTAGCTTGGTTCCTTCCCCTTTTTTCAGAGCAGCTGCTGCAAAGTGGTTGTTATGGAAGTATTTTGCAATTTCAACAACATTAGCCTTTATTTCTGGAACACTGAAGTCTTTGGCTAGGAGGTTCATCAAATGAGCACTGCAACGGTATGTTATTAGCTTGGGACTCTCTTCTAAATTTCTTCTCATCTTGGATACATTTGCTGCATTGTCTGTGACCAATTTTTCCACAGTTTGTTATAGCTTTTACTGCTACTTCTTGTAAGTATTCTGTGTGTGCCTTTCCTGATGTATCAATTGTTTCTGTAAGGAAGACATTCCCTTCTTCTGTTGTCACACAAGCACATACAACAGGATCATTGTGGACAATGCTCCACCCATCAAGACTCAGGTTAACAATTTTACCCTCTAGACCTTTTGCACACTGCTCAATTTCTCTTTCAGACACTTTATCCAGCAATTTGCCTGCAACATCTGCTCTGTTGTGTGGACTGTATCCTGGTCTTAATGACTGAACCATGTTAATGAAGTGTTGGTTCTCAATCATATAGAAAGAAGAGTCAAACCGGGCAATTTTTTCATCCATTACCTCTTTTTGTAATCTGTTGGTTCTTATCACAAATTTAGCTATGGTTGTTTCTGGATGATGGAGATTTTTTTCTTTTCTTTTAGCCACCATATATCACCTGTAGCAATGTGACAAAAGGTTTCTTCAGGTATGTTAGCAACAAGAAGAAAGTCAAGGAAAGTGTGGGACCCTTACTGAATGAGGGAGGCAACCTAGTGACCGAGGATGTGGAAAAAGCTAATGTACTCAATGATTTTTTTGCCTCTGTCTTCACAAACAAGGTCAGCTCCCAGACTGCTGCACTGGGCAGCACAATATGGGGAGAAGGTGACCAGCCCTCTGTGGAGAAAGAAGTGGTTCGGGACTATTTAGAAAAACTGGATGTGCACAAGTCCATGGGGCCGGATGCGCTGCATCCGAGGGTGCTAAAGGAGTTGGCGGATGAGATTGCAGAGCCATTAGCCATTATTTTTGAAAACTCATGGCGATCGGGGGAGGTCCCGGATGACTGGAAAAAGGCTAATGTAGTGCCCATCTTTAAAAAAGGGAAGAAGGAGGATCCAGGGAACTACAGGCCAGTCAGCCTCCCCTCAGTCCCTGGAAAAATCATGAAAAATCATGGAGCAGGTCCTCAAGGAATCAATTATGAAACACTTAGAGGAGAGGAAAGTGATCAGGAACAGTCAGCATGGATTCACCAAGGGGAAGTCGTGCCTGACTAACCTAATTGCCTTCTATGAGGAGATAACTGGCTCTGTGGATGAGGGGAAAGCAGTGGATGTGTTATTCCTTGACTTTAGCAAAGCTTTTGATACGGTCTCCCACAGTATTCTTGCTGCCAAGTTAAAGAAGTATGGGCTGGATGAATGGACTGTAAGGTGGATAGAAAGCTGGCTAGATCGTCGGGCTCAACGGGTAGTGATCAATGGCTCCATGTCTAGTTGGCAGAGTCCAGCGGAGGGCAACAAAAATGATTAGGGGTCTGGAGTGCATGACTTATGAGGAGAGGCTGAGGGAACTGGGATTGTTTAGTCTCCAGAAGAGAAGAATGAGGGGGGATTTGATAGCAGCCTACAACTACCTGAAGGGGGGTTCCAAAGCGGATGGAACTCGGCTGTTCTCAGTGGTGGCAGATGACAGAACAAGGAGCAATGTTCTCAAGTTGCAGTGGGGGAGGTCTAGGTTGGATATTAGGAAACACTATTTCACTAGGAGGGTGGTGAAGCACTGGAATGCGTTACCTAGGGAGGTGGTGGAGTCTCCTTCCTTGGAGGTTTTTAAGGCCCGGCTTGACAAAGCCCTGGCTGGGATGATTTAGTTGGGAATTGGTCCTGCTTTGAGCAGGGGGTTGGACTAGATGACCTCCTGAGGTCCCTTCCAACCCTGATATTCTATGATTCTATGACAAACATGATGTGACTGAAACACTATCATTGGCAGATAACTCTGAAACTATAGAAAATGATAGTGATCTTGAAGGTGGATAGTCTTCAGAATCCTGTATGGTGAGAATGGATTCTCCTAAACAAAATAAGTCTATGCAATTATTTAATTATTATTACCATACTGCTCATTTAGTATTGGCTTTGTCATACTGTTTTTTTCAGCAAGAGTCCAAAAGGACTGAACGGCTTGGAAACAAATAGAAGATACAGTGGGACTGAAGTTCAAATTAGTCCAACCTGAGAAAACCTGCTGGCTTTCTCATGAGCGATTCTTGGCTGTTGTCTTAAAATTACTGCAACCGCTATTACTGGCTTTGGAAAGTATCCAATAAGATAGGACAGATCTAAGTAGTGAGGCTGGTGGACTATTGTTACTAAGTTCAGAGAAGACTATCGCCATGCTCTCTCTTGTAAGTCTACTGTTGAAACCAGTTGGGTCATTAAACAACATCATCCAGGCATCTGCTACAACAGTAGTAGATCTCTGTCCAGCAATAGAAGCTACCTTGGCTCAATCAGAGATATCCATTGAAAACGTACTGGACGAAACAAAAACTTCAGTCCAGAAGTTGACTAATGAAGGTACTTATATTGACTCCATAAGTGAAGAGGACAAGAAGTGTTTGTAAAGCCAGCTGAAAAAGTACAGAGACTTGATTCTTACAAATCTACGATAGCGATTTCTGGATTCTACTCAAGCTCCACATATCTTTTACAGATGCCTGTCTTATAAAACACCTACAATTGTGTGAAGTGAAGCACTACCAGCAATGGGGCTGCCCTGTGATCAGGACAGAATAGAGAATTTGAACAGAGTGGAATATCATACAATGAACTAATGAAGATTTAACTTCAACTTCTTCTTTATCATCACTAGTAGTTCGACCCAATCTTTGTGCTATGTTTCCTGGGATGAAAGAAGTAGGAATTCATCTCTTGCTACTCCCGGTCACAACAGCTACAGTTGAGCATTCTTTTTCCTCATTGAATAGAATTTTGTGTTCTGAAAGAAATCGCCTTCTGCCTGATCATGAGCATATCATGGAGGATTGGATGTAATGGACACACAAGAAGACACCAAAGAGTTGTGCAAAAATTACAACAAGAAACCAAGAAGGATGTAGATGTCATGCTTCATAGTAGGCTTAAGTAGCCAACTTTAATTTCTGTGATGATTTTAAAATGAGTTAAATTTAATAAAATGGTTGTGAAACATTTTTCAGTTTTTATTATGGTGCCATACAGCCCACCTTCGCCCTCATGGTCTCAACCCTCGTCGGCCCTCACCCGAACACCCCTCCAATTTCAATTCCTGGGGAAAACACTGGTCCAGATTCAGGATATTTCAGATAAAAGGGGGAATGAGTTCCAAAGCTGAGGGCCCTCACAGAGAATGTATAGCCAGCAGCCCCTCTTGTTTATACCAATGGGTCTCAAGCTGAAGTGCCTCTCTTAATCATGTCAGTATATAGTTTATTGTACAGGTCTGTCTAATGCAGTGGTTCTCAAACTTCTTTGATAGGGACCCCCTTCTTTGTGTCTGTAGTCGTTTATGCCCCCCCCCCAAGTACATATACCGCCACCCAGCTCTGAAGGCAGAGAGGAGAGCAGCGGCTGCTGGCTGGGCGCCCAGCTCTGAAGGCAGCGCAGTGCCATACCACCAGCAGCATGGAAATAAGTGTAGCAATGTGAAAAGTGATATTTGTCAACATTACTTTTCACAGCAGATTTAGCGCCCCATGGCCATCCTTACTTCTGCACTAGTGCTGCCACCTCAGGGCTTACAGCCAGAGTCCCACCGCCTCCAGGTGAGAGATTGTGGGGAGGGTGGGGGTTAAAGGAAAGCTCGAGCCCAGGTGGCAGGGCTCTGGTTGTTCCCTTTATCTCTAGCTCCTGGGTGTGCATGACTTCTGCACAAGCCCCAGTCAACCAGGGCTGACGGCCAGAGCTCTTCAAAAAAACCCAACAACACACAGCTCACACCTCCCTTGGCATAGTCCTGCGCCTCCTTTGGGAGGCCCGCCCCATAGTTTGAAAACCATGGGTCTAATGAAAGTGTGAATTTTTATATCCACAATAATGTCTAATTCTCTTTAGAACTGAACTAATTTTGGGAAGCGGGACAGAGAAACCTTAATCATAAAACAGGTGCAAAAATCCATGATTTTTGGAGAGCTGAGTATTTCAAACAATGCAATTCATGACCATATTTCTTTTTTTTAAAAGAAACACCGTTCTTCTTCAAGTGATTGCTCATATCGATTCCAATTAGGTGTGTGCGCGCCATGTGCACAGTCATCGGAAAGTTTTTCCCCTAGCAGCACCCGTCGGTTCAGCTGTGGAGCCCCCTGGAGTGGCGCCTTCATGGTGCTCAATATATGACCCTGCCGACCAGGCACCTCCTCAGTTCCTTCTTACCGCCAGTGATGGTCGTTTGAACTGTGGTGACTTGCTTAGCAAACTCTCCTTGTTTTCCCTAGCTTTCAGTTTAGTTTAGTTCAGTTATTCCTAGCCTCGTTCAGTTTAGTTTTAGTGTTTTCGGTTGTTACAGCAGATAACTGAGAGTGGGGGTTTTCCCCTTCACCCCAACTGCGTTCCCCGTTGGGACTTGGGGTATGCCTAAGTCCCAAGGGTTCAAACCCTGCAAGTCCTGCAACAAGCGCATGCCAGTGGGTGACCTCCATGACGCTTGCTTAAAGTGTCTGGGGGAAGCACAGCAAGCGGACAAGTGCAGGATTTGTAAAGGGTTTTGCCCCAGAACAAAAAAGGAGTGAGACTTTCGCCTCAAGCAGTTCCTTATGGAGGCGGCACTTAGACCGCAACCTACATCAGCGGGGCAAGACCCGGCACCGAGCTCATCGGAGCGCAGGGCCCCGGCGGCAGTGGTAGAAGCAGCACCATGGAAGGACTCTGGGAGAGACCCGCGGCACCGCTGCTCCCCAGCACCAAAACCGGTGGGATCAACCTGGCATCATTACCATTCCCTGATGCAGAAGCAGCTCCGGAAGCAGGGGAGGAATGGTTCTCCGATTCAGAGACCCACCCTTTTGGAGCCAGCCAATGGGGCGCGTCCCAGAGAGGAGCACCCACGGCTGAAGACTTTGGAGCCAGCACCGTCGACTTTGGCCCTGCAAGGGAGACTGTTGAGTCCAGTGCCGTTGTACTCCCCGAGCCAGGTCATTGAGGAGGTGGAATTGCCATCCACCCCAGACACCTTTGAGGCCGTGAGAGACCTCATCGCCATGATGGTACCATGGTCCCCGGTCCTTCGAACCAAGCCTCCGATACCACAACATGTGGCACCATCTCAAGGCAAATCAGTGATGCTTCGTCCCCTGGCACCGGTTGGACTTGCGGCGCTAGTCAGAGTCGCGGCAGTGCTCCTGATTGCGACGCTGATCCCCATTGTGCAGCAGGTCCTGCTCCTGGCACCGGTCATCCTGGCACCGGTCAGTGTCCCTGCACCGCTCCAGATCGCTGCACCGCTCCCCAGCCTCGTGGCACCACTTCCCAGTCCAGCTCCGCTCAGCATCGTCCTGGCCATCGCGGTCCCAGTCCCTGTTTTTGGACTCAGAGATGGGGTCTAGATACTCGGACCAGGGCCGGCACTGGTCAGGCCGTGGAAGGCCTGAGGTGGGGGTAGGGCCATGGCCTGCGCAGTGGCAGGGACCAGCGCAGTGGCCATTTTGGACCCCATGGGCGTATCACCAGGCCCAGGGCGCTCAATCCAAAGGTTCCCATTTGGCGGACTCTGAACCGAGGGTGCTGGAGGCATCAGCCAGTTGCCCCACCCCTAGGGGTGCCGAGGAGGTACCAGTCACACTACCTTCCCTGGAACCAACCCCAGTTCCTGAGCCTGATCCAGGTGTGGTTGGCACCGACAGAGAGGCGGGACAGGAGGCCCCTGGAGACCAAGAGGGTCAGGAGGACCGTTCCCCCATTAGCCTCCTCGTCATCCTCCCAGGACGAGGCGGTTACAGGCACCTCTGTCTCTGGACCACCCCTCTTAGACAGCTGTGCCCACCAGGACCTCCTTCGCGGGATGGCGCGAAATATGGGCCTGCAGGCTGACGAGGTGGTGGAGTCAGAGGACCCGATAGTTGACATCCTGGCCCTGGAAGGCCCATTGAGGGTGGCTCTACCCCTCATCAAGACTATACAGGCCAGTGCTAAGTCCATTTGGCAGACCCCGGCCTCCATCCCTACCACCACGAAGGGTATAGACAGGAAGTATTTCATCCCATCTAAGGGGTATGGATACCTCTTCACACACCTGCAGCCTTGCTCATTGGTGGATGCAGTAAATGAAAAGGAGAGGCAGGGACAACAAGCCCCAGCGCCTAAGTCCAAGGATGCCAAGCGCCTAGATTTCTTTGAGTCCAGGGAGGAGTTCGGAGCGATAGTGGAGGAGGGCAAGGCAGTGGCACGGACTTCTTTACAGGCCTCACTGGACTCTGCAGACTCAGCGGCATGCACCTTGTCCTCCAATATCACCATGAGGCGTAGCTCATGACTGCAGGCCTCGGGACTCCCGCCCGAGGTTCAACAGACCATGCGGGACCTGCCTTTTGATGAGGCAGGTCTGTTAGCAGAGCAGACTGACTCTAGGCTGCATAGCCTAGAGGATTCCAGGGCTACTATGAAGTCCTTGGGTATGCACACCCCAGCAACCCAACGTAAAAATTTAAAGCCTCAGCAACAGCAGTGCTCCAATCCTTCTCGGCTGAGGCAGGACTTTTATAGGAGAAGGGGCAGGAATGGTAGACTCAAGCCTTCCCACCCCAGCCTGGGCAGGGCCAGGGCCCGACTAAATCATCGTCGTGTTCAAAGCAGGCCTTTTGAAAATGCGCCCGAGGACGGTGCACCAGCCACAATTCCGGATCCTTTCCCGTCTTTCTTGAATCGTCTGTCCCACTTCTACCATGCTTGGTCCCAAATAACTTTGGACCACTTGGTTCTCCATATGGTAGAAGTGGGATATTCTCTCCAATTCTGCTCCTACTTTCCCTCCCACCCCCGTTCCCCGTCCCTCTTCAGGGACCCTTCTCACGAGCAACTCCTTATCCAGGAGGTGTGGGCGCTCCTTGCCATGAGAGTGGTGGAGGAGTTTCCTCAGGAGCTCAGGGGCAAGGGATTCTATTCCCGATATTTCCTAATCCCCAAAGCCAAGGAGGGGTCTCAAACCCATTCTAGATCTGCGTGGACTCAACAAGTTCATGGTAAAGTTGAAGTTCCGCATGGTCTCCCTGGGCACAATTATCCCTTCTCTGAATCTGGGAGTCTGGTACACAGCCCTTGACATAAAAGACGCGTACTTCCATATAGCTATTCGGCTTGCACACAGACGATTCCTATGGTTCGTGGTTGAGCACAAACATTAACAATTTACGATCCTTCCATTCGGCCTCTGAACAGCCCCCCCAGTGTTCACCAAGTGCATGTCGGTCGTGGCCGCTTTCCTCCATCGGAGGTAGGTGCAGGCTGCTCAGGGGCTGCACTAGGGGGCAGGTGGAGTCTCAAGTCCGATTGGTCAGATCCACATTCGAGAGACTGGGTCTCCTCTTCAACTTGAGCAAGTCAACCTTGTCACCGACCCAAAGAATAGAATTCATCGGGGCGGTGTTGGACTCGGTTCAGGCAACAGCACTTTTGTCAGAGTCCCAATTCCAAGCCATGACGGACATCATTCAGGGCCTCAGGCAATACCCGACCACTACAGCAAGGAGATGCCTGAGTCTCCTCGGCCACATGGCAGCCTGCATGTACATGACCCGGCATGCCAGAATGAGGCTCAGGCCTCTACAGGCGTGTCTCACTTCGGGCTATCACCTGGGACGCAACAGCCTGAATTCAGTGGTCATGGTGCCGGGGCAGCTACTCAAGTCACTTCAATGGTGGCTCGACCCTCGGACATTGTGCGAAGGAGTCCCCTTCAACGGCTCTCAGCCCTCCTTGTCCCTAGTAATGGACGCATCAGCTCTGGGATGGGGAGACCTACAAATGCAGGGCCTTTGGTTGCAGGACGAGCTCTCCCTCCATATCAATATCAAGGAGCTGAGGGCCGTGTGACTAGCATGCCACACCTTTCAGGCCTGACTACAAGGTCAGTTCATAGCAGTTCTGATGGACATAACCACTGCCATGTTTGGAGCCCGGTCTTCTCCCCTATGTCGGGAAGCCCTCTGGCTGTGGGAGTTCTGCATAGCCCACTCTATTCACCTGGAAGCAACCTATCTACCAAGAGTTCAGAACGCACTGGCGGACCACCTCAGCAGGTCCTTCCGCAATCACGAGTAGTCCATCCAGCCGGATGTCATATACACTTCATCTTCCAAAGGTGGGGGTTTCCCCAGGTCGATCTGTTCACCACCCGGAGCAACAGAAAGTGCCCAATGTTCTGCTCCTTCCAGAAACACAGCCGAGGCTCAATCACGGATGCATTCCTACTACCCTGGGGAGGCTGCCTGCTTTACACCTTTTCCCCACCTCCTCTTGTGCACAGGTCTACTCAAGGTCTGCAGGGATGGGGCAGAGATAATTCTGGTGGTACCAGCATGGGCTCGACAACATTAGTACACCACACTCCTGGAACTGTCAGTGGACACCCTGATCACGTTGCCTCACGGCTTGGAAGCATCATGGCTGAACCCCATGGAGCTTCTGTGCTCAGAATAGGTAAGGGGGGGGTCCTACTCGGCAGCAGAAAGCCCTCCGCTAGAGCCACATATCTGGCAAAGTGGAAAAGATTTACTTGTTGGTGTGACCAGGGTCGTACACCCCCTCTTCAGGCACCTATACCTCTCATCTTAGAGTACCTTCTGCACCTGAAACAGCAAGGCCTGGCAGCATCCTCCATAAAGGTACACCTTGCTGCTATCTCGGCTTTCCACCTGGGAGCATCTGGACGCTCCATCTTCACCAACCCTATGGTTGGTCGGTTCCTCAAGGGTCTGGAATGGCTACATCCCCAGATCAGACAGCCTGTCCCCACATGGGACCTTAACCTGGTCCTCTCCAGGCTAATGGGGCCCCCTTTGAACTGCTGGTGACTCACTCCCTTCTCTGTTTGTTGTGGAAGGTAGCCTTTCTGGTCGCCATTACATCAGCAAGCAGGGTGTTTGAGTTAAAGGCCCTTACCTCAGACCTACTTTATATGGTTTTCCACAGGGATAAGGTGCAACTCAGACCTCACCTGGCCTTTCTTCCTAAGGTTGTGTCACACTTACACACTAGGGAGGACATTTTCCTGCCTGTTTTTTATCCTAAGCCTCATGCCAGTAGCCGTGAGCAGAGGCTACACTCCCTGGATGTTTGGCGAGCCCTAGCCTTCTACACCGAGTGCACTAAGCCATTCAGGAAGTTGAACCAGTTGTTCATAGTGGTGGCAGACCAGATAAAAGGACTCCCGGTCTCATCTCAAAGAATAACTTCCTGGATCATGTCATGCATCCGCACATGCTCCCAACTGGCTAAAACACCAGCCCCAGCTCTTACAGCACACTCCACAATGGCTCAGGCCTCGTCAGCAGCATTCATGGCCCAGGTCCAGATACAAGAAATCTGCAGGGCAGCAACTTGGTTCTCGGTAAATACGTTCACATCTCATTACACCATCATCCGGCATGCCAGAGATGATGCAGCTTTCGGCAGAGCGGTGCTCCAATCAGCGATTCCATAACTCCGACCTTACCGCCTAGGTAAGGCTTGGGAGTCATCTAATTGGAATCAATATGAGCAATCACTCGAAGAAGAAAAAACGGTTACTCACCTTCTCGTAACTGTTGTTCTTCGAGATGTGTTGCTCATATCCATTCCAAACCCACCCTCCTTCCCTTCTGTTGGAGTAACCGGCAAGAAGGAACTGAGGAGGCACCGGGTCGGCAGGGTCATATATTGAGCGCCATAAAGGCGCCACTCCAGGGGGCTCCACAGCCGACCCAACAGATGCTGCTAGGGGAAAAACTTTCCGACGACTGTGCATGTGGCGCGCACACACCTAATTGGAATGGATATGAGCAACACATCTTGAAGAACAACAGTTATGAGAAGGTGAGTAACCATTTTTTATCCAGCTCAGAACACAATTTTGTAATGTATGTGAACATTATAACACGTCCATTTAGAAATGTTGTTGCTCCTTGTGAATAAAACAAATATATATAGGGAATAAAACTAATATTTATAGTTTTGGAGGAAAATATGAATGTTAAGTATTGTCCTTGGATACATTAAAACTAATTTTGTGATGGAAACTGAATTTACAACTACTTTAAAGTTGAAGAGCATACATTTCTTGGGCTGCTTTTTCTTACTTGGTCTGTGCTTATAGATTTTTGTTCTAGACAGATGAATGTTAGCGGTAAAGAGTTTTGAAGGCTTAACTTTTGTCTTTTTTTTTTTCTTTTCTTCAAGCTGGACACTTGAGAGAGAAGTGTCTTAGGGTACGTCTATACTTACCTCCGGGTCCAGTGGTAAGCAATCAATCTTCTGGGATCGATTTATCGCGTCTTGTCTAGACGCGATAAATCGATCCCGGATCGATCCCGGAAGTGCTCGCCGTCGACGCCGGTACTCCTGCTCCGCGAGAGGAGTACGCGGAGTCGACGGGGGAGCCTGCCTGCCGCGTGTGGACCCGCGGTAAGTTCGAACTAAGATACTTCGACTTCAGCTATGTTATTCATGTAGCTGAAGTTGCGTATCTTAGTTCGAAGTGGGGGGTTAGTGTGGCCAAAGGGCTAGATGAAATATACCGTACTTATCCTAAAACCAAATATAGGAACTCCTCACTTAAAGTCATCCCGGTTAACGTTGTTTCGATGTTAAGTTGCTGATCAATTAGGGAACATGCTTGTTTAAAGTTGTGAAATGCTCCCTTCTAACTTCGTTTGCCAGCCACCTGTTTTGTCCACTCCTTGCAGGAAGAGCAGCCCCTTGCAGCTAGCTGGTGGGTGGTTGGAACCAGGGTGGACCAGCAGCCCCCCATCAGCATCCCCTATCAGCTCCCCACTCCCCTAAGTTCCCTGTGCAGCAGCTATCCCTCCCCCCACTGCCATGTGCTGATCCTGCCCTCTGCCTTGGAGCTGCTTCCAGAGACTCCTGCTTGCTGTATGGGGGGAGGGGAGGAAAGGGGGGCTAATGTCAGGGTGTCTCCCCCTTCCCCCTGCTCCTGTACCCCGCTTACCCCATCTTCCATAGAGCAGGGGGGACACATGATGGAGGGAGGGAGCTTCTAGGCAGTAGCTGCTGTCTCAGGTCTCAGCAAGCTGATTTAATTAACAAGACAGTGTACTTAAGCCTGGGGTCAGCTACTTAAAGGGGAAATGCACATTTTTTCTCTCACACACAGGGTGTGTGTCTCTGTCTGCCCTCCCTCCTTTCCTGCTTCCTTGTAGAGTGTTGTGAGAGTTAACCCTTGAGGGCTCAGTCAATTGCTAGTTCATTTAGCAGTAAGGCATTCCCTGGGAAATATCCGGCCCTCTGACTCCTCCACCTCAACCAAGCTTCACAATCATCATCACTGGGTACCAGTATTAAATTGTTTGTTTAAAACATAGTGAGTGTGTGTGTGTGAATATAGTCTTTTGTCTGGTGAAAAAAATGTCCCTGGAACCTAACCCCCTCATTTACATTAATTCTTCTGAGGAAATTGGATTCGCTTAACATTGTTTCGCTTAAAGTCGCATTTTTCAGGAACATAACTACAACGTTAAGTGAGGAGTTACTATAGTAGTTTTTTATATTGATCTTGGAAAATAGATATGATGTACAGAAATTTCTAGAAGACATTTAAATGACTTTATTAACCACATCTCTTTAAGGGCCTGATCCTATGAGGTACTGAGCACCTCTGGAGGAGTGTTGTGTGGGAGAGGACACTCCGCTCCTGGGAGAATTGGGTCCTTAAAGAGGATCTCTCCCTTCACCAATAATTTTGTACTGCTATAGAGCTTTTTATCACAGGAATTCAGCATGCTTTAGAATTTTCATAATGTCTATTTTACAGAACAGTAAAATTAGGTGAAATGTCTTGTCTATGGTCCTACATCATTATCTTGTGTATTTCAGTTCCTATCATACATGAATACTAAGATGTTATTCTGTCTTCAGTCTTCTAAACCAGTCAGATCCTTGGAACTATAACCCAAACATCTAGCCTGCTACAGAAGATCTCAAAGAATGAAAAATAACATGCAAGGAAAATTTCCTCTACTGCAGGTGCTGGTCACAAGTCAGTAGTTGAAAGTGTGATTGGAGTTTCATTCTAAGCCTAATGTTCACAACTCCTAAGTTTACACAAGAATGAGATTTTCCTTTGGAGCCCTCTGTGATTAATGTGAAGACAACATTTTCTAAAATGTCAACAGCACAGAAAAAATATTTTTCAAATAATATTTGAACTTAAAACTTAAGAACTTAAATAACTGTTTGTAACAGAGCTCTCTGTCTCCAAGTGCAACCCAACAGACCACAGCTATGCCCAAAGGGTAGGAATAAATAGTCAGTTTTCAGAATGGAGAGAGGTAAATAGTGGTGTCTCCTAGGGGTCTGTACTGGGCCCAGTCCTATTCAACATATTCATAAATGATCTGGAAAAAGGGGTAAACAGTGAGGTGGCAAAATGTGCAGATGATACAAAACTACTCAAGATACTGAAGTCCCAGGCAGACTGCAAAGAGCTACAAAAGGATTTCTCAAAACTGGGTGACGGAGCAACAAAATGGCAGATGAGATTCAATGTTGATAAATGCAGAGTAATACACATTGGAAAACATAATCCTAACTATATATATAAAATGATGAGGTCTAAATTAGCTGTTACCACTCAAGAAAGAGATCTTGGAGTCATTGTGGATAGTTCTCTGAAAACATCCACTCAATGTGCAGCAGCAGTCAAAAAAGCGAACAGAATGTTGGGAATCATTAAGAAAGGGATCGATAATAAGACAGAAAATAAATAAATCCATGGTATGCCCACATCTTGAATACTGTGTGCAGATGTGGTCGCCCCAGCTCAAAAAAAATATATTGGAATTGAAAAAAGTTCATAAAAGGGCAACAAAAATGATTATTGGTATGGAACAGCTGCCATATGAGGAGAGTTTAGTAAGACTGGGACTTTTCAGCTTGGAAAAGAGATAACTAAGGGGGGATATGATAGAGGTCTATAAAATCATGACTAGTGTGGAGAAAGTAAATAAAGAAGTGTTATTTACTCCTTCTCATAACACAAGAACTAGGGGTCACCAAATAAAATTAATAGGCAGCAGGTTTAAAACAAACAAAAGGAAGTATTTCTTCACACAATGTACAGTCAACCTGTGGAACTCCTTGCCAGAGGATGTTGTGAAGGCCAAGACTATAACAGGATTCAAAAAAGAACTAGATAAATTCATGGAGGATAGGGCCATCAATGGCTATTAGCCAGGATGGACAGGGATGGTGTCCCTAGCCTCTGTTTGCCAGAAGCTGGGAATGGGCGACAGGGGATGGATCACTCGATGATTATCTGTTCTGTTCATTTCCTCTGGGGCACCTGGCAATTGGCCACTGTTGGAAGAGAGGATACTGGGCTAGGTGGAACTTTGGTCTGACCCATTATGGCCTTTCTTATGTTTTTATGTTCTCTCCTGGAGGGTCTCAGCAGTTACTCCACTGGCACCTTTTTAACATAAAAAGCACCCCCGTTGCATGTTTATTTGTTAGTATTCTAAATAACTCTGCCCACAGTCTTAAAGCAAACCTTAATATCACAACTTAAAGTTCGCTGTCAACCCGTTCTTCTCTGCACTAGGTTCTTCCAGTATTGGCTGGTTTGAACTGGAGTAAATGGTGGAGTCTCTGTAACTTGAAGTCTTGTAAATCATGATCTGTGGACTTCAGTACCTCAGCCAGAGTTTATGGGTCTATTACAGGAGTGGATGAGTGAGATTCTGTGGCCTGTGATGTGCAGGAGGTCAGACTAGATGATCACAATGGTTCCTTCTGGCCTTAAAGTCTATGAGTCTAATAGACTCCCTGGTACTGGGCACAGGCCTTCAGTGTCCCTTCATAAATGAAACAGTCAACCAAAATGATATCCTCCCATCCCAGGGTAATCACAGTCTTTTTGTAGCTTCCCAGTGATTGCTTCAGTCTTCGCAGAAAGGTAAATTCTGATCAGATACTTAACACAATTGATATTAACAAGGGAGAATGAACACAAGCCAAAGTAGGGAAAGAACAGATTAAAAAATATTTAGATAAATTAGATGTATTCAAGTCAGCAGAGCCTGATGAAATTCACTCTAGATATTTAAGGAACTACCTGAAGCAGTTCTCAGAATCATTAGTGATGATCTCTGAGAACTCATGGAGGACAGGTGAAGTCCCACAAGACTAGAGAAGGGCAAACACAGTACCTATCTTTAAAGAGGGAACAAAGAGGACCCAGAGAATTATAGACCTGTCAGTCTAATTTTGATATCTGGAAAGATACGGAACAAATTATTAAACAATCGGTTTGTAAACACCTAGGGGATAATAGGGTTATAAGTAATACCTATTATGGATTTGTCAAGAATAAATCATGGCAAACCAACCTAATTTCCTTCTTTGACAGGTTTCTAGCCTAATGGAAGTGGGGGGAAGCAGTAGACAGAATGTATCTTGATTTTAGTCAGGCTTTTGACACAGTCCCACATAACAGTCTCATAAGCAAACTAGGGAAATATGGTCTAGATGAAATTTCTATAAGGTGGGTGCATAGCTGGTTGAAAGACTACTCACAGTAGTTATCAATGGTTCACTGTCAAACTGGGAAGATGTATCTACTGGGGCACCACATGGGTCTGTCCTAGGTCTGATACTATTCAATACTTTCATTAATAACTTAGATACTGGAGTAGAGACGATGTTTATTAAATTTGCAGATGACACCAAGCTGGGAGGGTTGCAAGTACAGTTGCCAACTTTCACGCAGTAAATAAGCACCCCAACTTTCACAATAAGCCAAAAATCAAGCTAATCCCATTTCAAAATAGGGCCAAAACAAGCCAATACCTAAGAACCTCAACACTCTATATGACTAGATCCCCCGGAATGCAGTCTGGGACTGTGGTGGGCCCGCTGTGCACCCCTGACTCTCTCTCCCCCCTTGCCTCTGCTTGCTGGGAGCCTATCAAAAAAAAAAAAAAAAAAAAAAAAAAAAAGAAGAAGCAACAGGCTGCAACAAGCCAAACAAGCAACAAGCTACAAGTCAAAAACTAGCCAACAAGCAAATCACAAGCCAATAAAGCCAAGAGCAAGCCCAATTTCTGTGTTTTTTTCACAGGTTTGGCATGTCTAGTTGCAAGCACTTTGGAGGACAGGATTAGACTTCAAAAGACCTTGACAAATTAGAGAATTGGTCTGAAATCAACAATTCAGTAATGACAAGTGCAAAGTACTATGCTTAGGGAGGAAAAATCAAATTCACAACTACAAAATGGCTAGGCAGTAGTACTGCTGAAAAGGAACTGGGGCTTATAGTGGATCACAAATTGAATGAGAGTCAACAGTGTGATGCTGTTGTGAAAAAGACAAAATCATTCTCAGGTGTATTAACAGGAGTGTGGTATGTAAAACATGGGAGGTAATTGTTCCACTCGACTCAGCACTGGTGGAACCTAAGTGGACAAATTGGAGAGAATCCAGAGGAGAGCAACAAAAATGATAAAAGGTTTAGAAAACCTGACATATGAGGAAAGGCTAAAAAAACTAGGCATGTTTATTCTTGAGAAAAGAAGACTGAGGAGGGACTGAATAAGTCTTCAAATAAGTAAAGTGCTGTTGTAAAGAGGATGGTTATCACTTGTTCTACATGTCCACTGAAGGTTAGACCAGAAGTAATGGGCAGCAAAGAAAATATAGTTTAACATTGTCTGAATTTTGTTCAAACAAGTAATTAAAAAAATTATGTGCACACAGTATATTTTTAGCCAGTAAGTTACTAATACTTCTCCGTATTCAGTGCTAAGTAATACTTTGTATTGTGGGTCAATTTCTACATAACTGAGAACATAATTAGGCTGAGTATCTCTGAGTACACTGTACAGTGTACAGTTAACTTAGAAATACTTAATGTAAAATGCTACCCAATATTCTAGAAGTTTGGGGGGTATTTTTATACCGTTTACGGTAGGTGTTGTTTTAATCCATTGCATCTCAGCATGTAAATCTTATCTTCTCCCCAGTGGGTCAAACAGAATGAATATAAATTAAGATATTCAAAACATGTACATGTCTCAACTTAAAATGTGTTTGGAAATTTGGCATACCAGAATGGATACATTGGTAATCTCCTACTACTTCTGTATACTTTAGAGAGAATTGTGTGACCACTAACTGCCTAGGATTAGCAAGAAATTTCCTCTGTGGGCACATTATTTTATTATTGTCCATTATGGAGATTTTGTGCCCTCTTCTGAAACTGGCTACTGCCTAAGATGGGATGGTGGATTAGCTGGATCATTGGTCTGATCTGGTATTGGCAATTCTCATGTTGCTAAATGATAATTAAACCATGTGAAGTGTGCCCAAATGCAACAGTTTGGGGCTCTTTAGAAATACTGTATGTGTAATAACATGACAGGAATTCAAGAATACCATATTCAATTAAATCAGAGGTAGAATTGTAGATATGTGGACTGTAGTTACCAAAATGGAATTTAGCCAGTATTCTCTGGAAAAGTGTCATGGCTTAATGACTATAATAGGTACTCAGCATTTTGGTTTTAAATTTTATCTGAGGCATGGTACATTGGTTTAGCTGTCACTTGGAGAAAAGAGTGCCATCTACTGACTCCCCAGTACAACCTAATAACCTACAATGCAGGAATGGGAGTAAGGGGTGAGGTAGTTGAAGTACTGACCAGTTCTGATCAATAAGACCGGGCAGGTGTTGCTTTACTAGGCATGTCTTCTGAGATATTCATGTCATTAGGTATATAAAATCAAACCTATTTATATATAGTGAAAAAAGGTAACTCAGCTACCTCTCTCTTAGCTGATGTTGAAAGCACTTTTTTTTCTTTGGGGCAGAGGGGTCTCTCACCCTCCACTGGATTTCTGGGTTTCCCTTTTCCCTCCCTTTATTTCTTTATCTCTACCCTCAGTTTCTCTACATCCACTTTTTTTGGCTTTCTTCCCTTTTATATGTTGTATGCAGCTGTGAAGTTATTGACATAAACTGGGACCATATAGATCATTGTTGCAACCAAGGTCCTGTAGTGGCACCCAAATCTTGTATAAAGGGGGTCAAATGGGGTGTCTAAGACAAGGTTATGGTTTACTGGTTATGATTATGCTGGCTATATGTGTGTATCAGTTTTGTAGTTGAAGTTATGAATATTGGCTCTATACTGTCTGTATGGCAAATTTATGCTATGCTTCTGGGTGACATCCCAGACAAGCTGGGATTAGCTCTGCCTAGCCTGCTTGATGGCCCATTAAGGACCATCAGCTATACAATGGACCCATTGAGAGAAGGCAAATATGCCTTCAGACTCAGCAAAATATGCAGGGACTGGCCCATGTGACTCCAGGCTCCATTTTGCTGTAATTTTCCACAGTAAGAACAAAGAGGTGTTCGTACACCTGGAAAAGACTATATAAGGGTGATGCCTCATCTCCATTTGGTCTTCAATCCTGCTTCTTACCTCTGGAAGGACTTTGCTACAAGCTGAAACTTTGAACGAAGGACTGAAGACCCATCCCAGCGGGGGATGTATTCCAGAGACTTAATTTGAACCTGCAGTTTATTCTATCACTGCTGCAAGCCTGAACCAAGAACTTTGCCATTACTGTATGTAATTGATTCCATTTAACCAATTCTAACTCTCATCTCTATCTTTTTTCTTTTATGAATAAACCTTTAGATTTTAGATTCTAAAGGATTGGCAACAGCGTGATTTGTGGGTAAGATCTGATTTGTATATTGACCTGGGTCTGGGGCTTGGTCCTTTGGGATCAGGAGAACCTTTTTTCTTTTACTGGGGTATTGGTTTTCATAACCATTTGTCCCCATAACGAGTGGTACTGGTGGTGATACTGGGAAACTGGAGTGTCTACGGAAATTGCTTGTGAGACTTGCGGTTAGCCAGTGGGGTGTGACCGAAGTCCTCTTAGGCTGGTTTGGTTTGCCTTAGAGGTGGAAAAACCCCAGCCTTGGGCTGTAACTGCCCTGTTTGAGCAATTTGTCCTGAGTTGGCACTCTCAGTTGGGTTCCGCCAGAACCGCATCGTCACAGCAGCTATTGCTGAAAATTAGCAATCAAGGATGATTCTATCAGCGACCCCATCACAGCTGCCTTTTCCAGCTAGCAGGATTCAAAATCCTATTCTTGAAGGGAAGAAACAGTAATAAAATCGTATGTTGGTCATGACAAAACTCATTTTGTGGTCTGACATTTCTGTTGTTTGGCTTCTTGGTGACTCATACCAGCCAGTTTGGTTCAGGAATTGCTTCTGCATCTGATATTATGATTTGTTGTTGTTTGCTAGATTGTTTCTACCTCCTTATTTTTTGTAGTTGTTTCCTTTTGACTTATGTTTGACTCCTGAGTGGGCTGTTCTCAAACTGTGGTCTGTGAACTGCTGGTAGTCTGAGGAAAGCTGGCTGGTAAAATGGTGTTGGCTCTCTTCCTTGTTTCTGGTTGCTGCTCTTCATTGAAAGGTAGCTAAAATACAATAAATCCTTTCCTGATATTACTTTTGCATGTAAGCAACTGTAGTAGTTGCCACAAGCATGCTATACATTCAAGAATGGGGGAAGAGATTGTCTCATGGACCATCTCTCTATTAAGATATGGTCCTCACTGAGAAAAGGTCTGAGAACCCTAGTTCTAGGGGATTTATGCTATTTCAGTAAATATCTATGTAATAAACTCAAATAGAAACACTTGGCTTGAGTCAATAGGCCTACACTTGGTACAGTTTCAGATCATGTACAGCTCACATCATGCTTAGCTAACTCCCTTTTTGCTGTTTTTAACTCTCTTCCTCCATCTTTGCCTTCATTTCATCTTCCTTCTGCCTCTCTAAATATTCTTCTGAGCTTTGTCATTGCCATTTGTCCCATTTGAGATTTTCTCTTATCTTTGTCTGCCTCAGAAATCCTTCTAGGGGTCCTTCAAGCTCCTCTAAACTGTTTGTGACGAATGAATAAAAACTGTTCAATTGAGATCCTGCTGACTTATTTATTGAGCAATCTAAATTTATTTACAATACATAGCTATTTCACATTAATTCTTTTGCCAACACAGCTTTTAAAAGATGTAATCTATATAACTTAAATAAGTACATCACTTCAACTTTTTCATTGCTATATCCCAAGAAGCTAATGGGCAAGGGAAGTCTGTGATTAGGCAATAGCTTGGAGATAATAGATTGACCATTTCCCCCCGCTAGAGTATTTCAGGTGATGTTTAAACTTTTTTTAATCTGGACAGTAGTGTACTAGAGTTCCATGGTGGAAGTCTAGTGCTGAGTATACAACACTCTGTGAAATAGCTTTGACATGCATAGCCAGTGTGTATGCTATATTTGTACAGTCAGCTTATCAGTTTCCTAAATTAGTACCACACGTTAAACTTTGTAGCTTAATGTACTGCTAATGTGAGGAGATTCACAGTCAACATAATTGGAGCATAAGCTTTAATAATTTGATAGAATGTTTTTGTTTTCTTTAAGTATATCTTAAGAAGATACCTAAGTATCTTTTTCAGCTTAAGACAAGCCCACTGGTATCACATTCTCAAAACTTGCATGCCGTCTGCTGCCCTCTAGGGCTACTGCATGGGATTTGTGAGTAGAATTCAAAGCTCTTTGTGGAAGGCATTATATAGTACAAGTCAAATTGCCTTTTATTATGTATGAATTGTGAAATATATTTAAAAATAAAATTTTAGTTTAATGTACTGGTACTGCTGTAGATATATTTTTAAACTTAATTCATACTGAGGTAAAAACAAATGAAATCCTGGAAATTTTATATTGTACATGTAAATATGTGTTATGTTTATGTATGATAAATATTGTTTATTATATATTTTGAATGAAAAATATTGTAAGATTTGTTTTTACATTCTTTATTTCTGAAAGAATTGCTTCTGCCTTAAATTCATGTTGTAAATATTTTCGCATTTACTGACCAGGGTCAGTTTATTAGCTTGCATAACTGGATCCTTCTGTTTTACAGGTTTTCTGTACAAGTCACTATTTTTTTGCTTAATTTCAGGAAGGTTTTTCATTAATTGATGCCCATAAATGGTTGAAGATAGTAAGAAGAGCAGATTGTCTGTTGTTTGGTTCAAAGTTAAAAGTAAGTTGCATTGTTGTTTCTGCTATTAAAATCTGGATGTCATGTATTGACTTAATATCTGCAATGTCATTTTTTGCATTGATTTTGGTGAAATTCAACAGGAAGTTCAAAGGTACAGTGAGTTATTTGTATGCTTAGGATGAAGATGAAGGAACTCCTTTCCTTTCCTCAAGCTGATGACCTATGGTTTTGTTACTTGTATTTCGTTGCAAATAGATGGTTTGGAGCCTAGATACTTTTGGATTCATCATACGTGACCATGGATAAAATTTTAAAATACATGTGCTTATTTGATATAGTTAAAAGTGCTCCAGATTGTCCTAGACATCTAAACAGGTTTTTCAGTAGAAAGCACATCAGTTTCCTAGGATCTGTAAGTCTGAAACTCAGAACTGAGTGCTGTGTTATGGAGCATGGATTGCGCCTCACCCATTCAGGTGCAGAATAGTTGGGGCATAAGAATGCCCCATCGATTCTTTGACCTGCTCCAGCATACCATATTTCCAGGATCATGTGGGGGAGGTGTAGAACTGGCTAGTATGGCTGTAAGTGAAGGAAGCAATGTCTAGCATAGCTCTTGCTTTGTTCCATATGAAAGATTCATGTGGACCCATCACAAGACTGCTTAACAGTCAGTGATTGCATTTTGTTTTTATATAGGTATGTTTGATTTATAAACAGAGAAGTAGTATTCTACAATTTGCAGGGGAAAATACCTTATTGTCTGCAGAATGCTAGGAGACTCGAAGAATAACAACAAACATTCTTCTTCGAGTGCTTGCTCATATCGATTCCAATTAGGTGTGCGCGCGCTGCGTGCACGATCGTCGGAGAATTTTCTACCCTAGCAACACCCGGTGGGTCGGCTGTGGAGCCCCCTGGAGTGGCGCCTTCATGGCGCTGAATATATACCCCAGCCGACCCAGCGCCCCCTCAGTTCCTTCTTACCGCCCCGTGACGGTCGTTGGAACTGTGGAGCGCGGCATAGCTGTTCTCCACTCCCCCTAGCTTTACTCGTAAGTTCTTGTAGATAGTTGTTGGTTATATTCTTTAGATTAGTAGTGTGTTGTTAATAGTTTTGTAGAGTAGTTATAAATAGTTTTAAATAGTTAGCGGGGGTTAAGGGGGCTATTATCCCCCTTTTCCCCCCGGCGCGCAGCCGGGCTCATGCCCAAGGCTCCTGGCTTTAAGCCATGCGCGACCTGTGCTAAGCCTATGCCAACGGGAGACCCTCACGACTCTTGTCTGAAGTGTTTAGGGGAGTCTCACCAGACGGACAAGTGTAAGATCTGCAAGGCTTTCAGGCCCAGGACCAAAAAGGAGCGGGACTTTAGACTTAAGCAGCTCCTTATGGAGGCGGCACTTAGCCCAGATCTCCCTTCGGCGCGCCAAGTTCCGGCACCGAGCGCCTCGGTGCGCAGCACCCCAGCGGCACCCTCCGGTACTGCACCGCGAGCAGACGCGGATAAGGCCCCATGGCACCATCCTCCCTCGGCACCGCATCCGCCGCAAGCCCCTCGGCGCCGTTCCCTGTCTCCGGGACATAAAAGACCCCGTAAGACCCAGGACGCTGCCATCCAACAGGCACCGGCTCCCCCCGCACCGGTGGTAGAGCCGCGTCCGGCTTCGGAGCGCCAGAGGGTGCAGACTTCGTCAACACCGTTGACTCCGGCACCGGGTGTAGGGCCGTTGAGTCCGGTGCGGACTGGCTCACCGCCTCATCCTGTGGTTGAGCCCTGTCTCCCTTCTACACCGGAGACTTTTGCAACGGCGAAAGACCTCATCGCCCTCACGGAGCCGGCGCCGTCTCAGCCCGCGGCACCGCATCCCCTTCGCACGGTGCAATCCAGGGGCAAGCCTACCCTGATACGCCCCCCATCTCCGAGCGTGGACTCGCGGCACCGCTCCCGGTCTCGGAGCAGGTCCCGACGCCGCTTGCAGTCCCGGCACCGATCTTCATCTCAGCGCCGGTCGTACTCGCGGCCCAGATCTTCCTCCCGGCACTGGTCTACTTCTCGGCACCGGCCTGAGCATCGGTACCGGTCGGAGTCCAGACGCAGTTCCTGGCACTGGTATGAGCGCCGCTCCCGTTCGCGAGGCCGCTCCCGGCACCAAGTCTACAGACGGTCTTCGTCTTCGCGATCCAGATCTGGATCCCGGTACCGGCATGGCCATAGGCACCGTTCTTGATCCCGGTACCGCTCACTGGCACCACGCAGAAACCGCTCGCCTGTGGACCGGCACCGCTCGGCACCGTACCAGGACGAGCCCCAGCAACCACGCTCGGCACCGCCCTGGCCCTCAAGATCGGCGTCTCGCTCGTTGGAAGGGGCTTCCCGATCAGCATACCCTGCTCAGGGTCAGGCTGCAGACGACTTGGGTCATTGGCAGGAGGGGGCAGAGGACCCTAGACAGGACCCTGCACATTGGTCCTTCTGGACCCCATGGGCATATCACCAAGCTCAAGGGGCTCCACCAGCGGCCTCTCGCTCGGCACACTCTGAGCCCAGGGTACCTGAGGCCACCATCTCCCATCCTCCCCCAGGGGGCATGGAGGCTCCAGTGCCGACACCCACGCAGGCCCCAGACCTTGGTGCAGGGGGATCCTGCACGTCAGGGACCCTTGGAGCTGCACCCTCATCTGGATCCTTTACCCCCTGAGGCGTCCTCCTCATCCTCCCCAGATGAGGCGGTGGCGGGTACAACATCCTCAGGCCCACCTCCAATAGACCTCCGTGCCCACCAAGACTTGTTGCGTAGGGTGGCACGGAACATGGACCTAAAGGCTGAGGAGATAGTGGAGGTGGAGGACCCGGTGGTGAGCATCCTCTCAGCTGATGCCCCATCCCGGGTGGCGTTGCCCATTATTCGTACGATCCAGGCTAACGCTAATGCCATATGGCAAACCCCGGCCTCCATCCCTCCCACTGCCAGAGGTGTAGAGAGGAAGTACTTTGTCCCCTCTAAAGACCATGAGTACCTCTATACACACCCTCCGCCGTGTTCACTAGTAGTCTCCTCAGTGAACGCAAGAGAGTGTTATGGTCAGCAGGCGGCAGCGCCCAAATCGAAGGATGCCAAACGCTTCGATTTGTTTGGGCGCAAGGTTTACTCAGTGGGGGGTCTGCAGCTCAGAGCCGCAAACCAACAGGCGCTCTTGAGTCGGTACAATTACAACTCATGGAATTCCATGGGTAAATTTAAAGAGTTGGTCCCCCAGGACTCGAGGGAAGAGTTCGGGGCCCTAGTGGAGGAAGGTAAAAAGGTGGCTAGGACCTCCTTGCAGGCCTCCCTGGACATAGCTGACTCCGCCGCCATGACACTAGCGTCTGGGATAGCCATGAGACGCGTCTCCTGGCTCCAGGTTTAGGGGTTACCGCCAGAACTGCAGCAGACCCTGCAAGATCTGCCGTTCGAGGGCCAGGGGTTGTTCTCGGACAAGACGGACTCTCGGTTGCAGAGCCTCAAGGACTCCAGAACCATCATGCACTCCCTGGGGATGCATGTCCCAGGTCCCCAGCACAGGCCCTTTAGGCCCCAGCCACAAAGGTTCTACCCTCCTCCTCCTCGTCCGAGACAGGACTTCCCCAGAAGCGGGGACGAGGTGGTAGACGGAGGTCGACCGGCCCCCAACCCGGTCAGAACCAAGGCCCTCCTAGACCACCTTCAGGACCTAGGCAAAATTTTTGAAGGTGCGCTCGAGGACGGCGTGCCAGCCACTACCCAGGATCCATTTCCTTTCTTTCGGGATCGCCTCTCCCGTTTCCACCGTGCTTGGTCCCTTATAACCTCGGACCGTTGGGTCCTTGGCACAGTGGAGAGGGGATACGCTCTCCAGTTTTCTTCGTTCCCCCCCTCCCCGTCCCTCTTCAGGGACCCTTCTCACGAGCATCTCCTTACACAGGAGGTTTTTGGGCTCCTCTCTATGGGGGCCATAGAGGAGGTTCCGCCAGAGTTAAGGGGCAGGGGGTTTTACTCCCGCTACTTCCTGATCCCCAAAGCAAAAGGGGGTCTGCGACCCATTTTAGACTTACGCGGACTCAACAAATTCGTAGTAAAGTTGAAGTTCCGCATGGTCTCCTTGGGGACCATCATCCCTTCCCTGGATCCTGGAGACTGGTACGCTGCCCTCGACATGAAGGACGCATATTTTCATATAGCAATCTACCCCCCCCACAGGCGCTTCCTTCGATTTGTGGTAAACAATGTGCACTACCAATTTGCCATCCTTCCCTTCGGCTTGTCCGCGGCTCCGAGAGTGTTCACCAAATGTATGGCTGTCGTGGCAGCATACCTTCGTCGACAAAGGATACAGGTGTTCCCATATCTAGACGACTGGCTGGTGCGCGGCCGCACCAGGGAGCAAGTTCAAGCTCACGTCCAGATAATACTACAAACATTCCACGAGTTAGGCATTCTGCTCAACAAAGAAAAGTCCACTCTGGAGCCAACCCAGAGAATAGAGTTTATCGGGGCAGTCTTAGACTCCAGACTCGCCCGAGCTCTTCTGCCAGACACTCGGTTTCACACCATCACAAACATCATCCACGGACTCCAGGTCTTCCCGATCACCACAATAAGGACGTGCCTCGGCCTGTTGGGACACATGGCCTCTTGCACTTACGTAACCAGGCATGCCAGACTTCGGCTTCGCCCACTTCAGGCCTGGGTATCGTCGGTGTACCATCCTTATCGGGACAACCTGAACATGGTGGTCACGGTTCCGAACTCGGTCTTGACCTCTCTCACCTGGTGGCTGGATCACAAGGCGGTTTGCGCAGGAGTGCCATTTCACGCCCCACAACCCTCCCTGCACCTGGTCACGGACGCTTCATCTCTAGGTTGGGGCGCTCACCTCGGGGAGCACCATACCCCGGGCCTGTGGACCGCATCCCAACTAGCTCTGCACATCAATGTTCGAGAGCTGATGGTGGTGCGCCTAGCCTGTCAGGCATTTCTCGGTCTCCTACATGGCCGTTGCGTGTCAGTCCTCACAGACAACACCACGGCCATGTTCTACATCAACAAGCAAGGAGGAGCCCGGTCGTCTCTCCTATGCCAAGAGGCCATTCGCCTGTGGGAGTTCTGCATTGCTCACTCGATACATCTCATGGCATCGTTCCTCCCTGGAGTCCAGAACACGCTAGCGGACCGTCTCAGCAGATCCTTCCAGACGCACGAGTGGTCGATTCGCCCGGATGTCATCCATTCCATCTTCCAGAGGTGGGGATTTCCCCAGGTCGACCTGTTCGCCTCACGAGCCAACAGGAAGTGCCATGTGTTCTGCTTCCTCCAAGGGCGATCTCCGGGCTCCCTGTCGGACGCTTTCCTCTTATCGTGGAGAGACCAGCTGTTCTATGCTTTCCCTCCATTCCCACTGGTCCACAGGGTACTGCTCAAGCTACGCAGAGACAAGGCACGTATGATTCTAGTCGCTCCAGCGTGGCCAAGACAGCACTGGTACACCACGCTTCTGGAGCTATCTGTACAAACTCCGATCACACTTCCCTTGTGCCCAGACTTGATCTCTCAGGACCACGGCCGACTCTGTCACCCCGACCTGCAATCACTCCACCTTACTGCGTGCATGCTCCATGGCTGAATCGGGCAGAGCTACGATGCTCACATCCCGTGCAACAGATTCTGCTGGGAAGTAGGAAGCCCTCTACACGGACCACTTACTTAGCCAAGTGGAAGCGTTTCTCCTCTTGGTGCGAGCAGCGAGCCACGCCCCCCTTGCAGGCGTCAATTCCACTTATACTTGAATATCTCCTATCCCTAAAACAGCAGGGCTTGGCGATATCTTCAGTCAGGGTTCACCTGGCCGCTATATCGGCGTTCCACCCAGGAGAACACGCTTCCTCAGTCTTCTCTAACCTGATGGTCATCAGATTCCTCAAGGGCTTAGACCGTCTATACCCACAGCAACGTCAACCGGTTCCGGCGTGGGATCTTAACCTGGTTCTCTCCAAGCTCACAGGGCCCCCGTTCGAGCCATTGGCTACCTGCTCACTCCTTTACCTATCTTGGAAGACAGCCTTCCTTGTAGCCGTCACTTCAGCAAGGCGTGTTTCTGAAATCAGGGCGCTCACGTCTGAGCCTCCATACACAGTCTTCCATAAAGACAAGGTGCAGCTTCGCCCCCACCCTGCCTTTCTTCCCAAGGTGGTATCAGCTTTTCATGTGAACCAGGATATATTTCTCCCGGGCTTCCATCCTAAGCCGCATGCCACGCGCCAAGACCAGCGTATGCACTCCTTGGACGTACGCAGGGCCCTTGCTTTCTATATTGAGCGTACGAAGCCGTTTAGGAAGACGACGCAACTCTTCGTTGCAGTGGCCGACCGGATGAAAGGTTTACTGGTCTCCTCGCAACGTCTCTCCTCTTGGATCACGTCCTGCATTCGTGCTTGCTACGACCTGGCCGGTGCCCCAACGCCACGCCTCACCGCCCACTCCACGAGGGCCCAAGCCTCCTCAACTGCCTTCCTGGCTCCCGTCCCGATCCAGGATATTTGTAGAGCGGCGGTTTGGTCATCGGTCCACACCTTCGCCGCTCACTATGCGCTTGTACAGCAGTCCAGAGACGATGCTGCATTCGGATCAGCGGTTTTGCACTCAGCGATGTCTCACTCCGACCCCACCGCCTAGGTAAGGCTTGGTAGTCACCTAATTGGAATCGATATGAGCAAGCACTCGAAGAAGAAAAAATGGTTACTCACCTTTGTAACTGTTGTTCTTCGAGATGTGTTGCTCATATCCATTCCAAACCCGCCCCCCTTCCTCACTGTCGGAGTAGCCAGCAAGAAGGAACTGAGGGGGCGCTGGGTCGGCTGGGGTATATATCCAGCGCCATGAAGGCGCCACTCCAGGGGGCTCCACAGCCGACCCACCGGGTGTTGCTAGGGTAGAAAATTCTCCGACGATCGTGCACACAGCGCGCACACACCTAATTGGAATGGATATGAGCAACACATCTCGAAGAACAACAGTTACAAAGGTGAGTAACCGTTTTTTTTGTATCTGAAGTTATGAAAATTGACTATGTATTTGTATTTCAAGTGTGCTCACCCCTGGGTAACACCCAAAAGTTCGTTTGCATTCAGGCTAGCCAGCACATGAATGGCCTATCCAAGTAGAATAGCCCATCAGCAAAGACAATGGGCCATGGGAAAGGCTTGTCTTCCCCTGGGGACGATTCAGCCAGCCTATGAATAATGGCTGCTATGACTCAGCGAGGCATGCAAGGGCATGTGACTAGACCACATGATACTGAACTCCATTTTGGTACTGTATTTTTCTACAAACTGGGCTGGGAACCTGACTTGGAACAAAGGACTTCCCGCCCTATAGAAAAAACTATAAAAATGGGAAGTGACATCACCAAGGAGCCTCACTTTCTCCACAACTCAACACCTGAAAATATCTTTGGAAGAACAAAGACTTTGAACTGGGGAAGTGCTGGTCCCAGGCAGGAAAGAAGGAAACCCTGCCTGTGTATGAGACATCTACAAACTGCTTGTACTATCTAACTGGGTGAGAGACTGTTTGATTCAAATCCCGTGTAGTATGTTAGGCTTAGATAGCATTTTTGTTTATTTGCTAAGTAATCTACTTTGATCTATTTGCTATCACTTATAATCTTTCTGTAGTTAATAAACTTGTTTTATGTTTTATCTTAACCAGTGTGTTTTTGAGTGAAGTGTTAGGGAATCTTAGCTCTGTTAACAAAGGTGTTGTATATCTTTCCCACATCAAGGGGAGAAGCAGACTAATTTAATGAGCTTGCACTGTACAGAACCCTGTGCAATGCATGATGGCATAATTCTGGGTTTATACTCCAGCAGGGATGCAAGGCTCGGGAGCTGAGAAATTGGCTGGTACCTCCCTTGTTGGTCCGTGAGTGGCTTAGGTAAAGCACTCAGGTGACTCAGTTGGGTGTGTGGTGCCACCTGCTGTCAAGTTGGGTGATAACAGGGCCCAGAGGGTCTGGCTGTGTGTTACCAGCAGAGCAGAGGGAAGAGGCCAACCCAGCTGAATAGTTAGGGGGCACAGCGGTTCCAACAGCTTCCAGGCTTCACCCCGGGGGTACAGCCCATCACATTCCCATTAGAGATACTGATCTGGAGTCACCTACAATGGAGTTTATAGGCACACTACTCAAAGAAGAAGTTACTTTGTGCAGTTAATGATGGTTCTTTGAAATGTGTGTCCCTATGGGTGCTCCACGACCCACCCTCCTGCCCTCTACTTCAGAGTTCTTGATAGGGACTCTGTGGTAGAGAAGGAACTGAGGGTGGTTTGCCCATGCAGCACTAATTAGCCTTGAGGCACAGCACGAGGAGGAGAGAGCACATGTGCAGGCCGAACGGACACTGCTACCAAAGATCTCCAATCAGAAGCGCAGTGACCCACAAACACCTACAGTGGAGCACCCTAGGGACTCACATCTCAAAGAACCATTGTTACTGCACAAGGTGAGTAACCACTTCTTCCTCTTACCTTGCTGTGGCATCAGAAAATGTATTTACTTTTTTCCCCAGCTATGAAGAGCTTATAGATCTTAGCTGATTTTAATCCATGAATGATAATGACCTACATAGATTCATAGATTCTAGGACTGGAAGGGACCTCGAGAGGTCGAGTCCAGTCCCCTGCCCTCATGGCAGGACCAAATACTGTCTAGACCATCCCTGATAGACATTTATCTAATCTACTCTTAAATATCTCCAGAGATGGAAATTCCCAAACCTCCCTAGGCAATTTATTCCAGTGTTTAACCACCCTGACAGTTAGGAACTTTTTCCTAATGTCCAACCTAAACCTCCCTTGCTGCAGTTTAAGCCCATTGCTTCTTGTTCTATCCTTAGAGGCTAAGATGAACAAGTTTTCTCCCTCCTCCTTATGACACCCTTTTAGATACCTGAAAACTGCTATCATGTCCCCTCTCAGTCTTCTCTTTTCCAAACTAAACAAACCCAATTCTTTCAGCCTTCCTCCATAGGTCATGCTCTCTAGACCTTTAATCATTCTTGTTGCTCTTCTCTGGACCCTAACCAGCACATGTGATTGTCAGATCTCATAACTGAACCTGGGTCGGCATGTAGATGGGAGACCTACTGAAGGAAAATGTCCATGTGCAGTAGTAAGTAGTGTTGGTGAATCAATAGATTATCATTTTCCCAATGAGTCAGTACTGAATCAGCACCCCAGCATAGTGTTAAAAGGGCACTATGCTGCACCTTTCAGTTAAGACAGATCAAATCAAAGTTTTGACAGCTTGGGTTTACATGGAGCACAAGGATACATTTCAGAAGAGGAGGAATATTAACACCAGTATCTTGGGTGAATTCAATCTGCATAGCCATATTCAGTTTACCTAAATTCCACCTGCACTTTCAATAGGATGTGGTGGTTTTGGTATGTCCTGTTAAACAGTTGCCCTATTTCACACCAGAAATGGCTTCATTTTACTGGTGGAGAAGATATTCCTGTGCATAGTTGGTATATTAAATTTCAGGCCTGTCTTGCCACTTTGGTAAAGCAAAAACATTGAAGTTCCTGCAAAATACTGAGAGACAGAGAGAGAGAAGCAGGAGCCCTTTGAATAGGAGAAAGCTGCTTATTTCTTTTAAAAAAACAGGACTTATTTCTCAGTAAACAGAGAAACTAATGGTCATGTACTAAAATTGCTTTTCCTTTGTTATGCTCCTTGCTTTTTATTTTGTTGACATTTTTTTTTATTTACTACTAAGAACATTTCATTTATTTTGCTACTTCTCTTTTCTCCTGTTCTCTATGTTCCCAGTTACCTGCTTCACAGCTGTACAGAGCCTAAAGAATGATCCTCATCAAAGAAACATTGAGATTAATGACTGGGATTATGTACTTTAGAAAAGATTCATGAAAACCAATCTGTTGACATTCACTCAGTTGATAATATTGCATTTCTAGTGAAATGTTCTCATTTTTAATGAAATATTCTGTTTTTAAACAATGCCTTGCAAACTGTCAAGATAGTTCAGAAACCCACTCTGCTACAGTTTTAATTGAGAAATTTAGTTTGGAAACATCTTGATTTAGATGAGTAGCACATTTAAGAAAATCAGAACTGAAGTCAGACAGAATTTTTTGCTCCACAGCTATATTTTTCTTTAAAGGATATTTCCTCAGGTCCTCAGTTATATAACCATTCGGTGTGAAATTCCCATTTATGGTAGTAGGAAATCTGGGTAGCAATTGCGCAATTAGGGGCTCAGAAGACTCTGTTGTCTTATAGAGAGGAAGGGCCCTGGACTGGGAATTGAAAGACTGGTTTGGTAGCTAACTGTGTGACTTAAGGCAAATCATCAAAACCTTCTGTAACTCACTCATCATATCCCTAAAGTAATATTTATATCTACCTTTGTAAATGTCCCTTGAGAGCTGTTTAATAAAGTTCCACATAATAGTATGTTAGTGGTTACAATTTACACCTTTGCACTAGAAATTCACTCTTTCATCGTTTATTTTTGATTTTATCCTGTTTTATTTCAAACAGTTGTGCTGTGTTTCTGGAGAGATAAAGCCAGAGTATCTCCTTGTACTCCTGTGTAAGACTATAAAGAGTGGAGCAGCCGTGACCCACCCTCAGGGATTTCCCTATACCCCCCTGAATTTCCCTAATCCCCCCCTCCCCCAGTTTTGTGAACTAGTTACATGCAGTGTTGCCAATTTAGTGATTGTTTGGAAATTTGAATTGAAATTGAAACATTAATACATACTTTAAAAGCATATAAAGTGTATGATAAAATACGTGTATCTGAAAAACTATAATAGACTTGAAATGTATGAACATAGACTAGCTTCCTTATACAGCTTTTGTTTTTATGACGATGTCAGTGCATTCATTTCGGTGATGTTGGCCAAATTATGATTTGTAAGCAAAGTCTAAATAAGCTGTCCCTGGCAGCTAGTGATGAGCAGGGGGCCGGGGAGGAAAGGCTTCAGGACCAGATTGTATTTATAGTCACACCTAATCTACCTAGGTATCCAGCAAACATGCAAACAAACATGGGTGTGGCATCAAACTTTTTATTTAAGCAAGAGATACCACACACTACAAACTGGAGGTCAATGTTAAGTGCATTGTCACTTGTTCATCCTGAAGTTGAACACTGGTTCCGAACAAGACCAGCAAATGCTCACAGTGGCGTAGCCAGCTTCTCAGTGCAGGGGGAACAACCATAAAAAAGGCGCCCCCCCTTGGCTCCTCCTCTGGCCACGCCCCTCCTTGGCTCCTCCTCCGGCTGCTCCGCGCCCCCCCCCCTGGCCCCTCCGGCCACGCTGCAGCCATGCTGTGCCCCCCCTCGGAGGGGCTCGGGGGGGGCGGGCGTGGGGGAAGGGGTGGCAGGCGGGCGCTGCTCGCTTCTCCCGGGGGCTGGGGGGAGCGGACCAGTGGGGCGGGCAGCAGCTGGCGGGCAGATCCCCTCTCCTCGGCAGCTTTGTGGTTCCCTCGCCCGGGCAGCCCAGCAATTTTTTCAAAAGCGGAGCCTGCCGGGCCGCTGCTGGGCTCCTGCAGGCAAGGAGGGGGGCAGCACGGCCGGACTCCGGAGGAGCCATTTGGGGGGGCGGCGGGCGCGGCCGGAGGAGCGAAGCGGCCGGGCTCCTCTGCCATCGTGCCCCACGCTTAGCGCGGACGCCTGAATGTGATGAGAGAGGTCTTCACTTTTTCAATGGTTGAGTCTTTCACTGTTGCACCATATGAGCGTGGGGCGCAATGGCCCAGGAGCCGGCCCCTTCGGTCCTCTGGCCGCGCCCACCGCCCCCTCCCCAATGGCTCTTCCGGAGTCTGACCGTGCTGCCCCCCCACTTGCCTGCAGGACCCCAGCGGTGGCCCGGCAGGCGCCGCTTTTGAAAAATATACTGAGGGGAAGCGGCTGCTTCCCCTGAACCCCCCTAGCTACGCTACTGAATGCTCACTATCTTTCTGCAAGAAACTCAGATGACTGGCTCAAAGCATATGGTGCAACAGTGAAAGACTCAACCGTTGAAAAAGTGAAGACCTCTCTCATCGCATTCAAAAAATTTGCATACATAGCGGATGAATGCACCGATGCAAATGGGCAAGTATTAAGTCATTGTGTACGTTATCTTGATGTCAGTGGTAGGCCAGTAGATGCATTTCTAGATGTACAAGTTATAGAAGACACACCGGCTGCATCTGTGACAACCCACATCTTAGAAGCGTTAAATGCTTGTCAATTGGACCCCAGACAGATGGCTGCTTGTGCAATTGATGAAGCTGCAAACTTCGCTGGAAGACGTGGAGTACAAGCTTTGCTCAGAGAAAAGTGTAACCCTAATCTCTCCTATACACACTGCAGAGGCCATCTACTCCAACTAGCGCTAGTACAAGCTGCAGACTCTTCAAAAGACATTTAAAAAGCTATAAATTTAATGTCTTCATTATATTCTTTTTTCAGCAAGAGTCCAAAAAGACTGAATATCTTGGAAAATATAGAAGATACACTGGGACTGAAGTTCAAATTAGTCCACCTGGGAAAACCCGCTGGCTTTCTCATGAGCGATCCTTGGCTGTTGTCTTAAAATTACTCCAGCCATTATTACTGGCTTTGGAAAGTATTTACCAAGATGGGATGGATCTAAGTAGTGAGGTTGGTGGATTACTTTTGCTACTACGTTCAGAGAAGACTATTGCCATTCTCTCTCTCGTAAGTCTACTGTTGAAACCACTTGGGTCATTAAACAATGACATCCAGGCATCTGCTACAACAGTAGTAGATCTTTGTCCAGCAATAGAAGCTACATTTGGATCAATCAGAGATCTATCCATTGAAAAAGTACTGGAAGAAGCAAAGACTTCAGTCCAGAAGTTGACTAATGAAGGCATTTATATTGAATCCTTAAATGAAGAAGACAAGAAGTGTTTGTTAAGACAACTGAAAAAGTACACAGACTTGATTCTTTAAAATCTACAACAGCGACTTCTAGATTCTACTCAACCTCTACGTAGGTTTTACAGATGCCTGTCCTATAAAACACCAACAGTTGAGTGGAGTGAGGCACTACCAGCAATGGGACTGCCATGTGATTAGGACAGAATAGAGAATTTGAACACAGAGTGGAATATCATACGACCAATGAATGAAGATTTGACTTCAACTTCTTTTTTATCATCACTAGTGGCTCGACCCGATCTTTGTGTTCTGTTTCCTGGGATGAAAGAAGTAGGAATTCATCTCTTGCTACTCCCAGTTACAACAGCTACAGTTGAGTGTTTTTTCATCATTGAATAGAATTTTGTGTTCTGAAAGAAGTCGCCTTCTGCCTGATCATGTGAATGAACTAATGAGCATATCAATTGAAGGAATGGAAGTACTGGACACATGAGAAGCCACTAAAGATGAACGTGTTGCATTCAAGAAGTTCATTAACAGAGTTGTGCAAAATTATAACAAGAAACCAAGAAGGATGTAGATGTCGTGCTTCATAGAATGCTTGAGTAGCCAACTTTAATTTGTGTGATGATTTCAAAACATAAGTTAAATCTAATAACATGGTCATGAAACAGTTATCAGTTTTTACTATGGTGCCATACAGCCCCCCTTCATGGTCCCACCCCTCATCGGCCCTGACCCCCCCCCCCGGAAATTCAAACACCCCCCTAATTTCAATTCCTGGGGCAAACACTGCCCACCCTCATTACTCTCCTTACCATCTGTAGCAACAAGATTAAATCTGGCAAAAGGGTAACCTACTACATTTCTCCTAGCCTCAAACTCATCTCTTAGAAATAGTTTGATGAAGAAATACTGGAGCCAGCCAAGGAGCTCTGGCAAAACTGAGTTATTCTCAACTTGTTTAAATAGAGGCTGGATAAGTGAGATCGGGTAGCTCCAAAATTTTTTGAACATTTTTATTCCCACCAAATCCAGTATCATTGGTAGTTGCAACAGTGCAGGAAAACTCAAAACAAGGCATGGCCAAGGACTGGGAGGCCAAAAATCTAGACCTGTCTGAGTGCAAGGCCTCTTCTCTGCCTCACTGGAACTCTGTGTGGCAAACTACCAGCTGTTTGCCAAATATAATTTGACATGGGACAGGGTGATGCCCTCCTCCTGCTGAAAGGGGCAAAGGATTCCAGGGAAGAGTTAAAGGAGACCATTAGAGAAGGCCAGATGGTGACCAGAATAGCCTTACCCATTTTGTTACCCTTTTTATTTATTGATATTTTGTAAATATAATGAAGGGAATCAAATAAGGATAAATGTTTTCATAATTTCAAAGGAAAAATGAGTAGCCTTATCAAATTCCACTAAATCTACCAAAAGGTACAGAAAAAGGGAAGTAAAAAGAGAAATGTTAGCAGTTCAAAGTCAAGATCAATTGCATATACTGTTCCATGTGAGATAATGAAGAAAGAATTGTCCAAAACATCCTCCTTGGGATCTATATCATCAGTCTAGAAGATACCATCAGAGATGCTTAGTTTTGCAGTTTTCAAACTCTGGATTTGTGTCTCCAGAGATAACATGCTTGTTAACAGCAAAAAATGTTTTTAAATAGATCAATTTATAGAGGTGAGAAATAACAGATCTCAATCCTATTGTCCCTCTGCAAATTTGTGTACACAGAGTCAATCCCTTACCTCTCTCTAAAAGTGAAAAGTTTCAAAAAGTTCAATGAATAGAAGATTGTTGGGGGCGGAATAGATCTGGAAAAGGAGAAGTCTGGAGTTAAATGTGAGAAGGGAGGGACAGGGAGTAGAAACAAAAGTTAAACTGTTTGAGCAGCATATTCCAGAAGTCTTGAGGTCTTTCTGAGTTTAGCCTTCATTGATTTGAGATCTACCATACCATTCTCTCACTAGAAGGGAAAACCTATAATGGCAGCAGGCCTTAAAAGAGACCCAGTTTGGGAATAAGAACCATTCAAGAAATATATGTTTGCTGATGATGTTTTAAAGAAAGTCACACCAGTGAACTGGTAGAAGTCACTTAAGCACTTGGATTCAGAGACTGTTAAAGTGATAATCTCACTTTTAACAGCAGTGCTTCTTCTGCCGGTGTAGAAAGAATATATTCTTCCTTTGGACTAATTCATTCCAAATTGAGAAATCATTTGGGACCTGAAAAAGCAGGAAAGCTTGTTTCTCTGTTCTAGTTTATGAACAAACAGGAAAATGAAGGTGAAGACAACTGAGTTAGCTCCAGAAGCCAATATTTTAAGTTTCTTATGCTGACCTAGCTGACATAGTCTATTTAATTTTTTTTAAATATTTCATTTAACTATATTAGTTAAAAACAATTTTAACAAAAAACTGGTTTTAAAAACCTTGAATGTTTAACTAAATTCAAATGCTTGTTTTGTTAAAATATTGTATGTTTGTTGTTGAAGAAAAAAATCCAGAATACATAACATTGTTGTTTTAGTTAAATAAAACAATTTAAATGTCTGTCTGGTGATGTTCTTCTCCTAATACAGCATGGCAAAAAAATCCTCCAAATATTAATGATTAGCCTGTTGAATTGGAGATAGTTCACCTCCCAGTGACTTCATAAATATCTGCTTCAATTACCTTTGGTAAATGAAATAACCAATCAATCATTCATTTTCTGATAAAGCTGTAAAACTAATCTGAAAAGTTTTCAAAATAAATCACTTAAAAAATGTATAGTGTGTACTTTCTAAAAATGAAACCTACATCTATCTCTGAGTTGTGAAGAATATATATTAAGGTTACAACAACCCACAAGAATGCACTTTTATGTAGAAATCCATGATTAAATTGAGTCTTCCTGACTAGTGATTTAAATCAATTTGATTTAAATGAAATCCACCCTGATATCATCTTAAGTTAAATGAGCTTCTTTTTGGACTAATTGTGTTCAAAGGACTACTTTGGTATCTTTTTAGTTTAAAAAAATTAAAAATGGCCCATAAGTTCCAGTTTTGCCAAAAAGAACACAGTATTTTGAAAGCCTATAGCAAGAATGAATTTTGGGCAGAGGGCCAGTAATTTCCTTCTTGATTTTGAATAGTAATTTTATCTGATATGAACAATTTTTTTTATCTAAAATTTATATATGGCCCCTTTTCCTGACTGCATTCATAATAGATTAACAGTCCCGTGATATTCTAGCTCATGTAGCTGAATCAGACAATGATTTAAGTGGGGCAGATTTAAGGGTTATACAGACCATCTTTAGAACATGCAGTAAAAGGCAAAATTTGGTAAGGGAATTCAGCAAATAGGAATTCTTTTCAAATAACTCCCCATTCCAACAATTCTAGACACTAATGATATATTTTTTAAAGTTTTCCTTGTTTTACATATGCAAAAGCATTATTTTTATTTAAATTCCTGCTAGATATTGAATACCCTTCACTGTTTCACTAATCTTGTTGCCTAGATTGTTCACATTTTCCCAACATTTAGGGTGACATTCTGGCACCATTGAAGTCCATGGCAAAACACCTACAGATTTCAATATGACCATTATTTTATTCTTAAAGTTTTTTGTTCCAGGTCTAATCTTTAATAAAACCAGATCAAATTTTAAAAGAATCTTCCCTCTAAAAAGCAAAAACCTGCAAATTAAAGCATATCTAAGGCAAAAGATCTAATGGAGGAAATACTGTCAAGACTATTAGCTAGTTTTCAGTAACCCAAATAATTGAGACGGCTCTATTTCAAAGCTTTCATGTACAGAAGCTGATTTCCAAGATTTTCCTTTCATTTCCCATCTCCAGTTGTGTATAGAAGTTTTTATTTTAAGGTTTGGCATTGTTATGTACCTTTGCTATTATTTTTACCCTTTCAGCTTACAAAAAAGAGAGGATAGAGGTATTGCTGAAACTAAAATCCATTAATTTTGTGCTACACTTCAGTGAGTTTTACACAGAGATCCAGAAGCCGGATATGTTGACAAGTTTAGTAAAATATCCTTTTTAAAAAAAAAATCAGAAGAAAAAGTCCTCTAAAATTTAGATTAGGCATTCACATCTTGATTATATCTTCCTCTGTTTGGAAAGCACATAGCACATTTCAGACACTAAAACAGGGGGCGGCAACCTTTCAGAAGCGATGTTCTGAGTCTTCATTTATTCACTCTAATTTAAGGTTTTGCGTGCCAGTAATACATTTTAACGTTCTTAGAAGGTCTCTTTCTATAAGTCTATAATATATAACTAAACTATTTTTGTATGTAAAGTAAATAGAGGTTTTTAAATGTTTAAGAAGCTTCATTTAAAATTAAATTAAAATGCAGAGCCCCCCGGACCGGTGGCCAGGACCTGGGCAGTGTGAGTGCCTCTGAAAATCAGCTCACGTGCTGCCTTTGGCACGCGTGCCATAGGTTGCCTGCCCCTGTACTAAATCAATAATGGTGTTTTTCTTGAATGAAAGATAATAGCAAATACTTTTTTTAAAGAAGAATCACACTATAAAAATGTAAAGAAAATTAAAACCAAGCAGAGGGATATCTAATCCTAGCTCCTCTGAAAGTTTGTTTTATTTCTCAAAGCCATTTTAGCTCTTTTGACTGTCACTATGATGGGCTATTATCTTCATCTCTTCTTCCAGAGAAAAATTATTTTAAACCATGTTGTTTCTAAACAAATCATTTCAGTATATGAAGTGGAGTGTTGCTTATTAACTATATCCTGGGCTAATAAACACTTCAGACCGGGGTGGCAGAAGCTTCCTAACCCTGGGGGGGGGGGCCAACAGCACCCAAACCATGGCCCCGCTCCCCTTCCCTGCCCCCCACCCCCGTCCTTACGGACAGTAAAAAGTGGGAGGGCCATGGCTCCCCGGCCCTCCCCCTGTTCTGGCACCTCTGCTTCAGACTCCAAGTTTGTTTATCCAAGGATAGGATTGATACCTCATAAATAGGAAGTGCCCTCAAGTTATATAAATATTTACATGATTGATAGTGAAGGAAACTTTCAAACACTGTGAGCAAACAGAATTATGAATAATCTTGTATTGTGATTCATATTACAGCTTCTTACTTACTCAGGCACAAAACTCTTCTGGTTGTCAACTATCCCCCAAAATTATATAGTCAGTCAGTTACCTCCATATATAAAAGTATTCTTTTATAAAAATCATCACTCAGTGTGTACTTTAAGATAGTTGTAGGAAGCAATATTCCTTAATATACTTCATTTTCACTGAAATTCTATTGGTGACTAAGCACAATATATATGATCGGACTATTTAAAAATCCTTACAGGGTACACTCTGCACTTGAATAGCACACAGCTATGCATCGGAGTTTATGCTCACATCCATTTATATATGCTCCTTAGCTAGATCGTTGCTGCCTTCCTCCTACATAAAGAAAATAAATGTCTACAACAAAAATAAATCAATGATGAACAGCAATTCAATGATAAGCACAAATGTTTTAGCTTTTGTGTAATTCAGATCCACATATACACAGCGAGGGAACAATAGCTCATCAGAGCTGGAGTGTATTTAAAAATTTTACAGTGCCCCCAAAAGACCCTATAGATATTATTTGTCTCTTGTGAAATCTCCCAAAATGAGTTCAAATTAAAATGTAATTTCTGATTTTGTCCCATATAGGTAAATTCTCCTATTAAAAATATGCCTCGCATCTCCATGTGTTACTTCTGAACTGTGAGAAGTTGATCAAATTGCCATATCAGCTCAATAAACTAGAAGAAAAATCCCACAAGCGTCTCATGGTACAATGGATAAAGAGAAAGTTAAAAATCTGAACCATCACTTTGACATTTTTCCATTTAAAAAGCATTAGAACAGGGTTATTTACTTGCAGTGCCTTTAAATCACATTATATAATAGCTCTGTCTTAAAATAATGTGCCTGTAATAATATGCCAGATTGTACTACTGCGATGAGTTGCTTCATCTTTACTAGTCAAAGGCTTGGAAGTTAAATGTGAAGTCCTCTAAATTTATGTAGATCACCGAACAGTTTACTGATCCGGTCATAAAAGAAAAAATAGGATAAATATAATATTGGCTTAGTGATGTGGAGCTCTATTCAGAAACACCCAGGATCAACTAAGCATTGTCCATCTAAATGAGACTTGTTCATGTTTGGTATCGTAAGCCCATTTTCTGTTTTAAAATGTCAAGAGCAGCATAAAAGTCTGAATAATTTGCACATCACAAGCTTTTGCATCCTGCATACTGTTAAGTATATAAATCAGCCCTTACAGCATGCTCGCTCACGTGAAAGACATGCATGAGAGATACTTGAATCCTTTTTTGGCCTGCATTTTCAAAGTAATTTACAGAATTATATCTAGTAGTTACAGTTTCCAGACTTTTGTGTGATGTGACTTCTATCAAGGCAGATGCTATCAAACTCACCTTGGAAATTATACAGCATCCATCTGGTGAGGGGTTTTTATAAGATATTGTTTTAATATTTCAAAACAAGTTCTCCATTCATTATATAATTAAAAGGTAACATTATGTGAGACTCTGTTACCATTGTATGCATTGTTGGCTATTCCATGAGTGCAAAGTGATCCAGAACCTCATGGAACTGAGGGCATTGTTTGTGGGGGAGTAGATTGAGTGAGACTGGTTTTCACTAATAAGTGCTTCCAAAGACAGATTTCAAAAAGTGATTATAATAGCCTTTCATTTAAGTAGCATCTTTCATCCTGAAGGATCCCAATGTGCTTTGTAAGATCTAGCACAGAGGTTCTCAAACTGGGGGTTGGGACCCCTCAGGGGGTCATGAGGTTATTACATGGGGGGTCGTGAGCAGTCAGCCTCCACCCCCAAACCCTGCTTTGCCTCCAGCATTTATAATGGTGTTAAATATATTTAAAAGTGTTTTAATTTATAAGGGGCTTGCTATGTGAAAGGGGTCACCAGTACAAAAGTTTGAGAACCACTGCTCTCGTGGTCCCTCACACTCTAGTAGGGAGGATTTCTAATAAGGCCTCACTACTGGTAGACTGCAAGTAACAGTCTTATAGGGGAGAGCTCCAGCCCCCTGTGTGGGGTGAGGCACAACACTCCTTAGCCCACAGACACCTGGCTGGGGAAGACAGTAATTAACAGCCTATAATTAGCCATCTGTGAGGGAGCTCTGGCCCTCTGGGCAAGGCAGAACCACAAACAGTCTTAAGCCCTCAGCCACCTGGCTGGGGCAGACAACACACAGGGCCTTCTGGCCTAGGAGTGAATAGGCTGCTACCTAAGGGGTGGGGGCTGACAGCAGGGGGTAGGGGAACCCAGGCCCACCCAACTTCACCAGGTCCCAGCCCAGGGCCTTAACAGTGGCTGAGTGCTCCACCACTGGGTCAGTGGGGAATCCAGACAACACACTGACTCACACTCCAGCAGCAGAACTGGACTAGAGTCTGGTCCCCTTGGACTATTTCCTACCACAGTCTGGGTGTAGGGTCCCACGGTCCAAAGATCCCCTGTCTCCTCAGGATATTCAGCTACTGGTAGCTCTGGCAGCTCCTTGGGGTCCTCATCTGCCTCCCCTGATGGCAAGGCGGCAGGGCTAGGCTAGGCTCTTGTAGGGGCATTTGCTCCCTAGAAGAGACCTCCACTCTCCTGTGGCTCAGCAGCAACTGAAGTCCAGGACTCTCCTTTTCTATTTCCTGTCCCGCCCTGGTACTTCCGGTGAGCAGGGGTGGGGTAGATTTGGCTCTGCCCACGCAGGGAGGGAGGTCACTCTGTCTCACTACATAAACTTAAACAGCGGTACAAATTATACTCAGAGCATTTTCTCCACCACTGAAGTGCAGCTAACTCTGGGGTAGAAGGCAACAACTGCTTAACTATGCATATCACACTAAACTGTGGGTTCAGGAGGGTCTGAAATGAAGAATAATAAATTGAAACTGTAAGGAAAATTTAGGAATGGAAAATGTAATTACTATGTAATAATAATACCAGAGTCAGAATTTGGCCTGGATTCCATGGCTAATACCTCTGCTCTTCTGTGTAGTGCTGTTGGATTTTTAGTGGCCAGAAGTGGTCAGAACTTGGTTTGTATCCTCTAAAAGATTCTACATTCCTTCTGTCATTATTAAACCAATGTCCCAGAGAGGGCCCTTAATTGCACCCTGGGACATTGGTTTAATAATGACAGAAGGAATGTGCTTCTTACTTCCCCAGAAATACTTGCAGCAGCCTGCTTTATTTTTTGGCAATCTCTGATTCAAGTAATTGCCCAAGCCTCACCAGGCTTAGATGGTGAGAGCTCTGATTAGTCTTTGGTGGTCTGGCTGCAGGCAGAGTACTACTTGTCAGGAAATCACATTTGCAGCCGTGGATGCTAGTAGTTAAACATTCGTGGCCTTTATGTTAGCCAGTGTTGCATTAGAAATCCAGTGAACCATCAACTTTCCAAAAATTTTAAAGCGATAAATTGAAGTTGAATATGCCTTAATATTTCAGCATCAACTTATGGCAGACTGAAAATTCTCCCTTTAAGATGCAGATAGATAGTGGAATGTGCAAAAGTAAAAGCTTCTTGCTTACATTTCCTGGTTCCATATTTGCACTGGAAAAACAGCTTTGACTATTTGATAAAACGTTTCTGGTGTAGCTCCTTTGGAGTAAATGAAGATGAAATTAATAGGCAGCAGGTTTAAAACAAACAAAAGGAAGCATTTCTTCACACAATGCACAGTCAACCTGTGGAATTCTTTGCCAATCAGTGGTTATTAGCCAGGATGGGCAGGGATGGTGTCCCTAGCCTCGGGAGCTGGGAATGGGTGACGGGATGGATCACTTGATGATTACCTGTTCTGTTCATTACCTCTGAAACACCTGGCTTTGGCCACTGTCGGAAGACAGGATACTGGGCTAGATGGACCTTTGGTCTGACCCAATATGGCCGTTCTTATGTTCTTATACAGCAAGGAGAAATTTAACCAACCTTGTGTTTATAGTTGGTGCAGTGATCCAGTAACTATCACTATTTTGTTTTGGCTACAATAAATACAAATTTAATTAAAAATAAAATTGTTTGGTGGGATGCACACTCAAATTAATTTCTCTTTTTGGCTTTAAACAGAATGAATGCCGCATGTTTCGTATTCAGTTTGGTGGAGATTCAAAAGAGCAGGCGCTGGAACACTGCTATAATTGTGTGCAGAAACTTGCAGACTATGTAACAGTTCAGGTAACAGATGAACAAAGCCAAGAGCTGCACCAAGGTCATAGTCAGCTGGCTAACAGTGAAAGTCAAGTGAAGGACTTTGAACAAAATACATCGATGCTGCATGGAGTAAGCTGGCAGAGTGTGTGTGTGTGAAACTAAGAAAAATAATGGTTGCCTTCTTTAAGTGCCATGTCCATATTCCTTTAGGCCAGTGGTTTTCAACCTTTTTTCATTTGAGGACCCCTACAAATTTCAAATGGAGGTGCGAACCCCTTTGGAAATCTTAGACAGATGTCTGTGGACCACAGGATGAAAACCACTGCTTTAGGCCCACAGCTTAGATGTGTAGTCTAATAAGAATATGGTCCTTGTGTGGTTGTTGGGTATGAGAGATCACTATTTTAATCCTGTTTCATAATACAAATTTTTGAAAAGAGGCATTTCATCTATGCATTTGTTCAGAAACAAAACTATGCTATCTGCTAATGTAGTATCTAATTGACAAGCAGACCGATATCAAGATAAATCCTTTATTATGAACAAGAACTACGTATAGCAATGAGGTAACAAACTTCCTACTACTCTGTGTAGCTTCAGACTGTGACTCCCGGATCCTGGGCTTCTTTGTTTCTGCCCAGCAGGAACTATGTCACATGACACTTTTTGATACTGTCTCACATGACCTCATAAACAAACTAGGGAAATATAGCCTAGATGAACCTACTATAAGGTGGGTGCACTACTGGTTGGGAAAGCATTCTCAGAGTAGTTATTAATGGTTCTGTAGCAAGGCGGTGTGGTCCCCTGCCCCCACCCCGGAGAGGGACGAGCCCCTCCAGACACCAAAGTGTCAGTGTGTTGTGGCCAGGATCCCCATTGACTCAGTAGCAAGCCTTCTGCCGCTGCTAGGGCCCTGGGCTGGGACACAGTGGAGTGGGTGGGCCTGCGTCCCCCCTGCCACCCAACTTGTGGGTGGCAGTCTCCCCCTCTCCCAGGCCCCTCTGAGCCAAGAGCCTGGGCTTGTTTACCTGCCTTTCCTCAGCCCCTGCCTGAGGGCCTGAGCCATTGACTCTCTGCTGCCCCACTCTGACCTAGGACCGGGGTCTGCAAATTACATAAACTGTTGCTCAGCTCCTGACTGAGGACCTGAGCCCTTGACTCGCTATTCCTGTCGACCACGGGCTGGCACGAATAACTGTCTGTGTTTGCCTTTATTACTGCCGTGGTGAGAGACTCCCACGGCCAGGCTTATTCCCGTCAACAACTGGAAGGACGTAGCGAGGCGGTGTGGTCCCCTGCCGCCCTGGATAGGGACGAGCCCCGGCCAAACCCCTCTACACATGGTGGAGAATGTGGGCAGTGGTCCCCCAATCCCTGTGAGTAGGGGGTCTTAGGAGGAACGTGCCCAGGACGACCATGGATATGGACCAGCTCATTAAGTTCCTGGCTGAGAGCCAGCAGCAGGCAGCCCAGCTTCAACAGCAGCAAGTGGCAGCCCAGCGCCAACAGGAGCAGCAGCTGGTCCAACAGTTAGGGGCACAGCAGCAACAGCTGATTTTGGAGCTGGGACGCCAGCACCTGGATCACCAGCAAAAATGCCTGCAGCAGTTGGCGACTCTGCTCCCCTGTCCTGCGGAACCCCAGCTGGGAGACGCTGTTGGGCCGTCCAGCATAGCCCCGCCGATCTGGCTGACCAAGATGGGCCCCAACAATGATCACGAGGCCTTCCTCGTGACCTTTGAGAGGGTGGCATTAGTCGTGGGGTGGGTCCGAGATCAATGGGCCACCCTCCTGGCCCCATATCTGACCGGGTCAGCCCAAACTGTGTACTGCGGGCTATCGACGGAGGAGGCTCGGGACTACACCCGGGTAAAGGCGACGATCCTAGATGCCTTGGATGTCAGCCTGAAAACCTTCCAGCAGTGGTTCCAGAGTCTGACCTTCCCTATGGGCGCCTGACCTCGGTTGGTGGCCCAGGAGCTGAGGGAGGCGTGCAAGCAGTGGCTACAGCCCGGGAGGCGAACCCCAGACAAACTCACTGAGCAAGTTATTATGGAACAATTCATCGACATCCTCCTGCGAGGAAGGGTCTGGGTGCTCTGCCATCGGCCTGCAATGCTGGCCGCCACCGTCACTCTGATGGAGGATTTCCTCATGGCTGAAGCCCTGGGGGTGGCCGGCGATTCAAGCCCACCCACCAGGGCCTGAGTGCCCTAACCTAGAGAAGAAGGGGAGCGCCCGGACCAAACTGCGAAACTCTTCACGGGGCAAGGAGTCCCAGTATAGACGACCTGAGGTGCCGGTTCGACAAGCCCAGCGACCCTTGAGCCAGGGATTAGGGGGACCAATTGAAGCCCCCCCAGGGACCCCATGGGAACGTCCGCCCAGCCTTGACGTCCAGAGCTCCGGACCCTGTTTCTACTGCGGGAAATACGGACACCTGCAATGTGACTGCACTGAGATGGACTGCAGCTTCGGTCACACGTACACGGGAGAAACCTGTGCCCAACGGCAGTACCCCACCAAGATTACGGTGCCAGTAGTCATCGGGGATTGCCTGACCCTGGCCCTGGCCCTTACTGATTCAGGCTGCGGCCAGATGCTAATCCGCCAAAGCTTAGGCTGACCCGCACCTGAGGATGATTCAACTGCAATGCATCCAGGTGATGTCCGGCCCTACCCCAGTGCCCGAGTCCGGCTAACCGTGGACGGGGTCACATGGTTGATGGTGGTCAGCCTGGATTCTCAGCTAGCCTACCCGGTGATCCTGGGACATGATTGGCCCGAGTTCCCAGAGGTCCTTCGCTCGAGTGCTGAGAAAGGTCCTGAGGTCACCCCAGCGTTGGAAGGGGGCTGCCCCGAGACCCACTCCGAGGAGGGGGAGGAACCAGACCCCAACGGACAGGGAGGAGAACCTGAGGACTCCCCACCGGGGCCCGCCATTGAACCCATGCTTAGCACTGACTTTTGTTGGGACCAAAGGGAGGACCCCACCCTCAGTCAAGCATATCAATGGGCCGTCAATGGGACCCTGATCGATCAGTCCCGGGCAAAGCAGTGGCCCCATTTCGAGTTGCGCCGTGACCGTCTCTATTGGGTGGAATGAGATCCCCGCACCGGAGAGCTCTAGACCCAACTTCTCATGCCTCGATGTTACCGATGAGCTGTAATGAAACTCGCCCACGGCATCCCGGCTGTAGGGCACTTGGGCCATGAAAAGACCCTCGCCCGAATTCTGACGCAGTTCTTCTGGCCCGGTGTACACCAGAAGGTGAGGAACTATTGTAGTTCCTGTCCAGAATGTCAGTAGCTGCTCCCTCACGGACGCCCAAGGCCCTGTTGATTCCCATGCCCATTGTAGAAACGCCGTTCGAGCAAGTTGCCATGGACTTGGTGGGACCCCTTCCGAAAAGTATTGCCAGATTTCAGTACGTACTGGTCATCGTGGACTATGCCACCTGTTTCCCTGAAGCAGTATCGCTACAGAACATCACCGCCCAAACCATCACTGACAAGCGCGTGTAGGTCTTCACCCGCGTGGGCCTGCCACGGGAAATCCTCACCAACCGGGGCAGCAACTTCACCTCACGGCTGCTGCGGCAGGTGTGCAACCTCCTGGGGATTAAGCAGCTGTGCACCTCCATCTACCACCTGCAAACGGATGGCTTGGTTGAACGGTTTAACCGTTCCCTGAAGGACATCCTGTGCAAGTTTCCCCCAGATGACCTACACCGGTGGGATCAGCTACTCGCGCCCTTGCTTCTGGCCATCTGTGAGGTGCCCCACTCCTCCATGAAATTTCCCCCCTTTGAGCTATTGTATTGACGTCGCCCGCAGGGGTTGCTGGACCTCATGTGTGAGACATGGGAGCAAGCCCGGTCACTGATCCAGTGCCTCCTGAAGTACGTCCTCCAGCTTCAGGAATGCCTCGCTCAGGCAGGAGCCCTAGCTCGGGAAAACTTGAAGGCAGGAAGCTCAGGCCCAAGCCTATAACCAGGACACACAGATCTGCGACTTCAAACCGGGTTCTGCTCCTCCTGCCCTCGAGTGAGTCAAAGCTACTGGCCCATTGGCAAGGGCCCTATGAGGTGGTCCGAAAGGCCGGGCCGTCCCCTATGAAATCAACCAGCCCGACCGGCACAAGAAAACTCAACGATACCTGAAGCCTTGGTGGGCGCGAGAGGGCCTATTAATTAACCCTTGCCCACCAGAGCCAGAGCTGGGCCCCCGTGCACCCCTGACAGAGGACCCTCCCTGTGGGCTCCAGCTCGGGAAGACACTTACCAAGGAGCAATGTAAGCAGACCAGTGCCTCCTGCAGGCGTTCCCATGAACCTTCACAATCCAACCGGGCTACATGACCCTAGTCCATTATACCATTCAGACGGAGCCTGGGGTGGTGATCCGGGAGCCGACCAGGCCCTCACCACATTCGGCAAGTCGTCGAGCAGGAAGTACAGGCTACGCTAGACCTGGGAGTCATCGAACCATCGCAGAGCGAATGGCGCAGCCCAATAGTGCTAGTACCCATGCCCGATGGAACACAGCGCTTCAGTATCAACTTCTGATGTGTCAACGCCATTTCAAAATTCAATTCGTATCCTATGCCCCATGTAGATGAACTGCTGGGCCGTTTAGGGGAGGCCCGCTTCTTCACCACCCTCGGTCTGAGCAAAGGTTACTGGCAGATTCCCCTCGACCCCGACTCCAGGGAAAAGACTGCATTTGCCACCGCCACAGGCCTGTATCAATTTACTCGGATGCCCTTCGGCCTCCATGGGGCACCGGCAACGTTTCAACAGCTGATGGACCGCATCCTCCAACCCCACCGAGACTACGCTGCAGCATATCTGGATGATGTGGTTGTTTACAGCTGCCATTGGGAGGACCACCTAGAGAGGGTAGCTGCGGTCCTGAGGTCCCTGTGGGCAGCCGGGTTGACAGCCAATCCAAAAAAATGCCGCCTTGGATGGCAAGAGACCACGAATCTTGGGTACACCATCGGGAGAGGACAAGTGAAGCCCCTTATGGGAAAGGTTCAGGCCCTGGCAGCCTGCCCGTTGCCCATCACGAAGCGCCAAGAGCGCCAGTTGCTGGGACTTGCCGGCTACTATCAGCATTTTATTCCCTGATTCGTGTCCATCACAGCCCCCTTGACTGGACTTTTAACCAAGGACAGCCCCCAGTGTCTGGTTTGGACCCCAGAGTGCGAAGACGCCTTTCAGACACTCAAAGAGAGTCCCTGCCACGAACCTGTTCTATATAGCCCAGACTTTGACCGGGAGTTCATCCTCCAAACGGACGCCTCGGAGGTAGGACTTGGGCCGTCCTGTCCAAGGAGATCAATGGAGAAGAACACCTGGTCATGTATATTAGCCGGAAATTGTTTCCTCGGGAGAAGAACTACGCGGTGGTAGAGAAGGAGGCCCTTGTGGTGAAATGGGCTTGTGATGCCTTGTGTTACTACCTCCTCAGGGACCCATTCACATTGGTCACCGACCACGCCTCACTCCAGTGGCTGGACAAAATGAAAAATAATAATGCAACAATAATGCAATGGTACCTGGCAGTACAGCCCTATGCTTTTACTGTTCGCCATAGAGTGGGTAAAGACCACGTGAATGCAGACTTTCTGTCCCGGCTGGGAGGTATGGAAGGGTCTGGCCCTGACAAGCGGGAGCCAGACTTGATGTGGATGTGTGTGTGTAGTGAGGCGGTGTGGTCCCCCACCGCCCCAGAGAGGGACGGGCCCCTCTGGACACCAAAGTGGGTGGAGCCAGCGAGTCCTGCACCCGCCCCTCAGAGGTCAAGGCACAGGACGGGAAGTATAAAAGCCCATCCCAGAGCTCACTGGAGGAGCAGCCGCCAGAGAGGCCAGATGCCTGCGACCTAGTTCCCAGTTGGGAGACCCCGCCAACCAGCAGCAGACCCGAAGACTGGCCTGCCCGACCAACACTTAACGCTGACCAGAGCCCAGAGGAGCTGCCAAGTCTGTCCCTCACCAGTTACCCAGAGGAGCTGCCAAGCCTACCCTTGCCAGTTACCCTGAGGAGCCCATGGTACTTGACCCCCCGGAGGACTCCGTCCAGAACCAGATACCTCTAGAGGGGGAGTTAGGAAATAGCCCGGGGGCAGCCGACCCGAGTCTGGCTGTAGCACTGCCAGAGCCTATGTCAGTGTGTTGCGGCCAGGATCCCCACTGACTCAACAGCAGGCCTTCTGCCGCTGCTAGGGCCCCAGGCTGGGAAGCAGTGGAGTGGGTGGGCCTGCGTCCCCCACTGCCACCCAACTGGAGGGTGGCAGTCTCCCCCTCTCCCAGGCCCCTCTGAGCCAAGAGCCAGGGTTTGTTGTTTACCTGCCTTTGCTCAGCCCCTGCCTGAGGGCCTGAGCCATCGACTCTCTACTGCCCCGCCCCGACCCAGGGCCTGGGCCTGCAAATTACATAAACTGTTGCTCAGCTCCTGCCTGAGGACCTGAGCCCTTGACTCGCTATTCCCGCTGACTACGGGCCGGCATGAATAACTGTCTGTGTTTGCCCTTATTGCTGCCGTGGTGAGAGACTCCCACGACCAGGCTAATTCCCCGTCAACAATTGGAAGGAAGTAGCGAGGTGGTGTGGTCCCCCGCCGCCCCGGAGAGGGACAAGCCCTGGCCAAACCCCTCTACAGGTTCACAATCAAACTAGAAGGGCATATCAAGTGGGGTCCTGCAGGGATCTGTCCTGGATCCAGTTCCATTGAATATCTTCATAAATTATTTGAATAATGGCATAGAGAGTACACTTATAAAGTTTGCAGATGATACCAAGCAGACGGGTTGCACATGCTTTGGAGAACAGGATTAGAATTCAAAATGATCTTGACAAACTCAAGAGATGGTCTGAAATAAATAGGATGAAATTCAATAAGGAAAAATTCAAAGTATTACACTTAGTAACCAATAATCAATTGCTGAAATACAAAATGGGAAATGACTGCCTAGGAAGGAGTACTGCCGAAAAGGATCTGGGGGTTATAGTGGATCACAAACTAAAAATGAGTCAACAATGTAATACTGTTGCCAAAAAAAGTCAACCTTGTTCTGGAATGTGTTGGCAGGAGTGTTGTAAGCAAGACACGAGAAGTAACTCTTCAAGTCTACTCAGCACTGATAAGGTCTCAACTGGATTATGATGTCTAGTTCTGGGCACCACACTTTGAGAAGGCTGTGAACAAACTGGAGAAAGTCCAGAGGAGAGCAAGAAAAATGATTAAAGTCTAGAAAACATGACCTATGAGGAAAGATTGAAAAAATTGGGTTTGTTTGGTCTGGAGAAGAGACAAGTGAGGGTGGATATGGCAGTGTTCAAGTATGTGTAAAAGGCTGTTACAGAGGAGGGTGATAAATGGTTCTTTTTAACCACTGACGACAGGACAAGAAGTAATGGATTTAAATTGCAGCAAGGGAGATTTGGGTTAGACATTAGGGAAAACTTCCCAACTGTCACGGTAGTTAAACACTGGAACAAACTATGTATGGAGGTTGTGGAATTTCTGTCATTGGAGGTTTTTAAGAATGGGTTAAACAAACAACTGTCAGCAGTGCTTAATCTGAGAGGTGTCGGGCTCAAGCTGGGTGGCCAGAGAGCAGTGGCCACTGGCTGAGTGTCCAGCTCTGAGGGCAGCGCTACTGCCAGCAGCAGTGCAGAAGGAAGGATGGCATGGTATTTCAGAACTCTTAACAGTGGTGCAGTGCTTGGGTTAACCTGTGATTAGAGGACAGAACATACCATTTAGTTTCTAATGAATCCAACTAGTAGGGTGCTCTGTGTTCTGCAATTCCAAGACCATGGCATTTGCCACAGAAGTCAGCACTTTTGTAGAATTTCCCTTTTTGCTTCAACCAGGTGTGCAATATTTTGTTCTGTCTTCCTGCTCTGTCAGGATCTGTGTCTTCTCCACTTTTCCCTATAAAGGGGAGTTAGATTACTGTTCCTTGGAACCAGGTAGTAGGAGTTTGGAAACTTAGACTGGAGTCCCACTTACAGACAAGTGCAAAGTGCAGGAAGTTCTGAGGCAGGCTGCTTAGAAATCTTTATACAGTAACTCCTCACTTAACGGTATAGTTATGTTCCTAAAAAATGAGACTTTAAGCGAAATGATGTTAAGCAAATCTAATTTCCCCATAAGAATTAATGTAAATAGGGGGGGTTAGGTTCCAGGGAAATTTTTGTTGCCAGACAAAAGGCATTATATACATATACAGTATAAATTTTAAACAATTTTAAAGGAACAATTTAATTCTACAATCATCATTGCTGAGTATGAAGCTTGGTTGAGGTGGTGGAGTCAAAGTGGAAGAGGGTGGATTGTCCAGCTGCTCCTCTTGCTGTTCTTGCTGAACTTTACAAACTCGAAAAAACACATCTAGAGATTGGTTTTTTTTATTTTCTTTTTTTTTCTTGGTAAATTTCTTTATAGAAAGTCATTAGATGACCAACTCCCCTAATCACTTTGGAACTGCGTTCCCTGTCAGGATCGTCATCACTAAGGATTTGCAAGCCAGCTTCAATCATTTGGAAAGCTTCTGTGAAGGCTGATTCCCCACTCTGGCACTTCGAGTGCAGAAGGTGGGGGACCGCAAGGATTCTAAAAATTAATACTGGCCACTCCAGGCTTGTATTAAATTCCCAAGGTTACAGCTTTACTTTGACCTTGGATTGGTAAATGCTGCCACCACCCAAGAGCAAAACCCCTTTCAGAGCCCAGGAAGGCGCACTTGGGAATTCCTTCCTGTGGGGTTCCCTTAAGCCCTTTAACCCCCCTTCCACGGAAGAGCTGAGAAAGAAAAAACAAAGGAAATCAGCTGTTGCCACCAGCTAATTTAAACAACATGTGCACAAACCTCTTAGACACAGAAATCCAATCCTGTTCTTAAAAAAGTAAAATTTTATTCAAAAAAAAAAGAAAAGAAAATACAATTGGAAACTCAGGCATTTACTAGATTTAAAAAAAAACAAACTACAAGGATTAAGCATCAAGAATAGTTTTCTTGAGGTCCAGGTTAAAGGTTACAAGCAAAACAAAAGAACCTGGGGTTAGCACAGAGGAGTCCATAAGACGTAAAGAAATAAAAAGAGATAAACCTAGTCGCGTCTTCCTAGACATTTCCCGATCTACTTACATATCTGGGGTTTCAAATGAGTAGTTTCTAGGTATGATACCGATGATTTTTTCATACCTGACCCAAGATTCTTACAGCATAACTCTGCCCTGTCTGCCTCTCCCCTGGAGAACAACAGCATACAGACAAAAGGGAAGTCTTGTTTCAATTTTAAAAAGTTCTAGCCTTCCCCATTGGCTCTTTTGGCCAGGTGCCCACTCACTTCCTTTTACCTATGTATAGCAGTGAGACTTTTTAACCCTTTACAGATAGAGCAATTAGAGAACAGCTACTAAGAGGGATTTTATAGCTTCTGGCTGGCTGGGTGTCCATAAAATGGAGCTTCCCCCCTTCATTTATCACAGCTTCAGAAAGACGTTTGGCAGTCAAATTTCAATGGGTTGGTTCTTCTTTTACTTCTTAGCCCCCTTCTTCCATTGCTCTCGTCACCTCTAGTTGCATCAGATCTTCATTGGTTAGCTCTTCTCCATGTGATTGCAGAAGTTGTGTAACGTCGGCTTCTTCCACCTCATCAAAACCTGCTTTCTTGGCCAAGCCAAGGATATCTTTCTTCATAGCGGGGACAACATCTTTAAATCCTTTTAAGTCATTGACACATTCAGGCCACAACTTCCCCCACACACCATTCATGCATGCCTGAGTAACTTCAGCCCAGGACTCACCAGTGTTATTGATCAGAGGGGTAGCCGTGTTAGTCTGAATCTGTAAAAAGCAACAGAGGGTCCTGTGGCACCTTTAAGACTAACCGAAGTATTGGGAGCATAAGCTTTCGTGGGTAAGAACCTCACGTGGGTAAGAACCTTCGTGGGTAAGAACCTCGTGGGTAAGAACCTCACTTCTTCTGAAGAAGTGAGGTTCTTACCCACGAAAGCTTATGCTCCCAATACTTCGGTTAGTCTTAAAGGTGCCACAGGACCCTCTGTTGCTTTTTACAGTGATATTGATGCACTTCAGGATGTTGTAGTCACGCCAAAATTGCCGAATCGTAGGTTTGCCTTCCCCATCGGTGCCTCTGATGAGCTGGTTGAAAGTACGGCGTAAGTAATACGCGTTAAATGCAGCGATGGCTCCTTGGTCCATGGGTTGGATGAGTGATGTGGTGTTAGGTGGCAGAAAGACAACTTAGACGTTTTCGCACAGGTCATCCAGGTTGATTGGATGAGCCAATGCATTCACAATAAGCAATAAAATCTTGATTTCAAGATTTTCCTTGGCACAGTATTCCTTCCATGCAGGGATGGCATAGAGAGTCAGCCATTCTGAAAAAATAGCTCCAGTTATCCATGCCTTCTTATTGGATCTCCAAATGACCAGAAGATGTTCCTTTTGAAAATCCCTTGAGAGCACGTGGTGTTTCAGATTGGTGCACTGTCAGCGATTTCACCTTCATGTCTCCAGCAGCATTACCACCTAGAAGCAAGGTTAAAGAGTCTTTAGCTGCTTTAAATCCGGGCACTGTCTTCTCCTCTCAGGAAATGTAAGTCCGCTCAGGCATCCTCTTCCATTACAGGCCCATTTCATCGACATTGAAGACTTGTTTAGGGGAATAGCCACCTTCCTCAATTATTTTCTTGAGATAGTCGGGGAATTTTTTAGCTGCTGCAGTGTCAGCATTAGCCGTCTTGACGTTATGCAGGTGGAAGTGCCTCTTGAACCGATCAAACCATCCCCGACTTGCTGTGAAAGTCTCTGTCTGTGACCCTTCACCTTGGTCTCTCTTCAAATTATCATACAAACTTTTTGCCTTAGCTTGTATCACTAGCAAACTTAAAGATATGTTCCGCTGGTTTTGGTCCTCTATCCACAGTGAGAGAAGATGCTCCATGTTTTCCAGCAAACTACTTCTTGATCAACTTATTGTAGTAACACTAAGCGGTGTTACACACCGAGCACTAGCCCTGATCTTGTCGGCATTATTCCGAATTGTTCTCATAGTGGTCGGAGTAAGACCTAGAGTGATGCCTATGTCTACTGCACGCTCGCCTACATCAAAACGCTTTAAAATGTCTAAGTTAGTACCCATACTAATGATTTTCCTGGTTTTCTTGGTGCTAGTGGTACTGCTACTGCTAGGCACTCCACTATCACTTGCTGGATGTTTTTGACTCATGATGCTGGGTGATGCTCCTCCAGATGGCACATGCATGTACTACTCTTCACTCCCTTCAGCCTGGAGTGGCCGGGGTCATACAGCATCAATCAACTATTGCAAGGGAAAGAATTTGGATAACCCATGTCATTCTTCATGGTAATCTGCTCCCCTACTGGAAGCCCTGTGGATTTAGGCTAGGACTAGTTATGGAGGTTCTTACTTTCACAGAAGCCCTGCTGGAGGACCAAAGGCCTGTCTTCCAGGGTGCCCTGGAAAACTGGCCCTGCTGTATCTCCCCTAGAACCATGCACTCAGCACCCAGGCAACATTGCAGCCAATGTAGTAAGAGGAGGAAAATAACATTTGCTGCAGGGCTGTGCCCCTCCCTGCTGTGTGCATGCAGGGGCTAAGAGATGCAACTGGCATTAAAGTGAATGGCAAAGCTCCCTTGGATTTTCACAGACTTTCATGGGTTCTGTGCATCTCTTTGCCGCATCTCCCTCTTGCTACAGCGAAGCAGGCACTGGAACGCTATTACTGTAACTTGCTTTGGGCAGGCTGCCACCCCCTGTGTTCTTACCCCCCTCCAGCGAAGAGTGGGGAGCGGATGGAACATTGTTTATTCAGCCGCAAGACAGCAAGGCAGGGCTGCTGCTGTGCACCCCCTGCAGCTGCTTTGCAGGCAGCTGGTGGCCTCGCAAGCACTTCGTGTAGCGCCCTATTCCTGAGCAGGGCGGCAGCTGGGCCATGAAGCAAAAGTGAATCGCTGGGGAAGGGGGGGGGGGGTTAGCGTGCACGTGGTGTGTGTTTACAAACATACATACTGTACCACACTGCACTGTAGTAGGGAGGTGCCCCCGCCTTACCCCACACAGTCACAGCCCACTGCAGACAATGAGGCAGGCAAGGAGGCTGAAGGTGTCATTGTAGGCTAGGAAATGCCTTGAGCAGCAGCAGCGGCAGCTTCCCCTACTGTGCAAGCACAGGCACTGACTTTGCCGGGGGGTGGCTCAACCTCTGGCTCTGCCCCAGGCCCGCCCACTCCACCCCTTCCCCCAAACTCCCACTCTTGCCCCACCTCTTCCCAGCCCCGCTCCACCTCCTCCTTGGAGCACACCTGGTCCTTGCTCCTCTCCCCCCCCCCAGCCTCCTGAATGCTGCAAAACAGCTGATTGCTGTGGGCAGGAGGCGAGGGAGCAGGGGGAAGGTGCTGATCCGTGGGGTGTGCCGGCGAGCGGGAGACACTCGGGGGGGGGGGGGAGGGAAGCTGATAGGAGGGCTGCCAGCCCACCCTGTTACAAGTTGTGCAATTGCTGCTCTTCTGGAGAATCCTGCAAGCCATGGACAAAGCAGGCGGCCAAACGATGTTATAAGGGAGCATTGCACAACTTTAAATGAGCATGTTCTCTAATGGAGCAGGGACGAAACATCAAAACAATGTTAAGTGGGAGCATGTTAAGTGGGGGCTACTGTAGTAGCCAAGGCTTGGAGAGTGGGGTAGTGGAGTGAAGTTCTCTGAAGAATATAACAAAAATACTCAAGTACCAAAAAAAACCAAAAAAAAACCCCGAGTCTGGTTAGTTTTTTTTTATAGTGGTCTTTTTACAATGTTCTCCAAGCAGCCTAGTTCCACTCTCCTATCTTCAGCACCATGGTGCTTTCTGGGTGGCTCAGTTCACATCCTCCTTCCCCACATGCATGGAAGGGGATGGGAGAGCTTGTAGAGCTTCAGCTGCTCATCTCCCAGGCTCATGTAATGTTCTATAGATAGCCTATACTTCTGGTGTTTCCCAGTCCCTGACTAATTTAGGTTAATGGAAATACAGTGGAAATGGACCTGGGGGATGAGGGAAGGGAACAAAGGGTATTTTCATTGAAATATTATAATGATGTTGAATTTAGGAGTTCTTGCCATGGAATATGGGGTCAGTATGCTACAGCATACACAGGGCTCGGTCTATCAGTACCACTATAACATCAGACAGTAATTATGCTCCTGATTAGCATATGCTCAGGTTAGAGGTGTAACTGTTTTGGTTCTTCTATGCTCATTACAGTGTGGGTTATTTCAGCCTGTGTTTCTTTTTTTCTTTTCTTTTGTTCTTTTTTTGATGGGGCTACAGTAATTATTTTGGTGGATCCTTTACTTGTACTTCTGGGAAGAAAAAATAGCATTGGCATTGGTACCTCTCTGAAAAGTACGTGGTTCACTAAAAATATGTAGATATAAGTAGATGAGTTAGCAAAGTGCTTTTTTGGTGCAGAGTACCTTAGATTGGAGATGTTAAAGTTTTGAACTGGTATAAAGTTTGGGCTTGTTATTTACCTGGTAAAATGAAAATAAAGCTTTATACATCTGTTATGCTGATACAATCAGGCTTTGAAAATTGGAATATTTTTCCTTTCAAAATTGATGTAGACCCCATATCTGCCTCTGGTACGCTAAGCACAAGGAGCAATTTACTTCAGACCATTTCTCCAGTTTGTCCAGATCATTTTGATTTTAATCCTATCCTCCAAAGCATTTGCAACCCCTCCCAGCTTGATATCGTCCACAGACATTATAAGTGTATTCTCTATGCCATTATCTAAATCATTGATGAAGATATTGAACAGAACCGGACCCAGAACTGATCCCTGCAGGACCCCACTTGATATGCCTTTCCAGCTTGACTGTGAACCACTGATAACTACTCTCTGGGAAGGTTTTCCAACCAGTTATGCACCCACCTTACAGTAGCTCCATCTAGATTGTATTTCCCTAGTTTGTTTATGAGAAGGTCATGCGAGACGGTATCAAAAGCGTAACTAAATTCAAGATATACCACATCAAATGCTTCCCCTCTATCAACAAGGCTTGTTGCTCTGTCAAAGAAAGCTATTCGGTTGGTTTGACATGATTTGTTCTTGACAAATCCTGACAGTTACTTATCACCTTATTATCTTCTACATGTTTGCAAATTGCTTGCTTAATTATTTACTTCATTATCTTTCCGGGTACTGAAGTTAAGCTGATAGGTCTGTAATTCCCCAGGTTGTCTTTATTTCCATTTTTATAGGTTGGCACTATATTTGCCCTTTTCAAGTCCTCTGGAATCTCTCCCGTCTTCCATGACTTTTCAAAGATAATCACCAATGTCTCAGATATCTCCTTAGTCAGCTCCTTGAGTATTCTAGGATGTATTTAATCAGGCCCTAATGACTTGAAGACATCCAACTTGTCTAAGTAATTTTTAACTTGTTCTTTCCCTATTTTAGCTTCTGATCCTACTGATCCTATCTTCTGATCCTACACTATGTTAGACATCCAGTCATTACTAACCGTTTTGGTGAAAACAAAAAGTCATTTAGCACTTCTGCCATTTCCACATTTTCTGTTATTGTTCTCTCCCTCCCTCCCTCCCTCCCCCCCGATTGAGTAATGGGCCTACCCTGTCCTTGGTCTTGCTTCTAATGTATTTGTAGAATGTTTTCTTGTTACCTTTTATGTCTCTTCCTAGTTTAATCTTGTTTTGTGCCTTGGCCTTTCTAATTTTGTCTCTACATACGTGTGTTATTTGTTTATATTCATCCTTTGAAATTTAACCTAGTTTCCACTTTTTGTAGGATTCTTCTTTGAGTCTCAGATCATTGAAGAGCTCCTGGTTAAGCCAGGGTGGTCTCTTGCAATACTTCCTATTTTTCCTATGCAGTGGGATCAAGGTGCCCTTAATAATGTCTCTTTGAAAAATGGCCAACTCTCTTGAACTGCTTTTTCCCATAGACTTGCTTCCCATGGAATCTTACCTACCAACTCCCTGAGTTTTCTAAAGTCTGCCTTCTTGAAATCCATTATCTTTATTGTGCTGTTTTCCCTCCTACCATTCCTCTCTACCATTTCATGATCACTTTCACCTAAGCTGCCTTCCACTTTCAAATTCTCAACCAGTTCCTCCCTATTTGTCAAAATCAAATCTAGAACAACCTCTCCCCTAGTAGCTTTCTGTACCTTCTGAAATAAAATAGTGTCACCAATTCATTCCAAGAACTTGTTGGATAATCTGTGTCCTGCTGTGTTATTTTCCCAACAGATGTCTGGGTAGTTGAAGTCCCCAGTCACCACCAAGTCCTGTGCTTTCAATGATTTTGTTAGTTGCTTAAAAAAAGCGTCATCCATAGGTCCTTACCAAACTCATGGCCATGAAAAACGCATCATGGACCGTGAACTCTGGTCTCCCCCTGTGAAGTCTTTTCTGCGCTTTTACCCTCCACTATACAGATTTTGTGGGGGGAGACCAGCGTTTCTCAAATTGGGGGTCCTGATCCAAAAGTGAGTTGCAGGGGGGTCACAAGGTTATTTTAGGGAGGGGTCATGGTATTGCCACCGTTACTTCTGCGTTGCTTCAACGCTGGGCAGCCAGAGAGCGGCGGTTGTTGGCCAGGTGCCCAGCTCTGAAGGCAGCATCCCGTGGCAATACCATACTACGCTTGCTTCTGCCTTCAGAGCTGGGCGGCCAGAGAGAGGTGGCTGCTGACTGAGGGCCCAACTCTGCAGATAGCAGCCTAGAAGTAAGGGTGGCAATACCATACCATGCCATCCTTACTTCTGCGCTGCTGCTGGCGGCAGCTCTGCCTTCAGACCTGAGCTCCCAGCCAGCAGCCACCGCTCTCCAGCTGCCCAGCTCTGAAGGCAGCGCAGCCGCCAGCAGGAGCGCAGAAGTAAGGATAGCAGTACCGCAACCCCCCCTACAATAACTTTGCAACCCCTCCAGAACTCCTTTTTGGGTCAGGACCCCTACAATTTCAACACCGTGAAATTTCAGATTTAAATAGGTGAAATCATGAAATTTACGATTTTAAAAATCCTATGACCGTGAAATTAACCAAAAGGGACCATGAATTTGGTAGGGCCTTACTCATCCACTTCTGCTTGGTTATGTGGACCCCTATCATGACATCATCCTGGTTTTTTATCCCTTTTATTCTTACCCAGAGACTTTCAACAAGTCTGTCTCCTATATCCATCTCAACCTCGGTCCAAGTGTATACATTTTTAATATATAAGGCAACACATCCTCCCTTTTTTCCCTGCCTGTCCTTCCTGAGTAAGCTGTATCCTTCTATACCAATATTCTAGTCATGCGTATTATCCCACCAAGTCTGTGTGATTCCAACTGTGTCATAGTTGTGTTTATTAACTAGCATTTCAAGTTCTTCCTGCTTATTCCCCATACTTCTCGCATTAGTACAGTAACTCCTCGCTTAACGTTGTAGTTATGTTCCTGAAAAATGCCACTTTAAACTAAACGATGTTAAGCGAATCCAATTTCCCCATAAGAATTAATGTAAATGGGGGGGGAGGGGGGGGTTAGGTTCCAGGAAATGTTTTTCACCAGACACATATACACAGTATAAGTTTTAAACAATTTAATACTGTACACAGCAATGATGATTGTGAAGCTTGGTTGAGGTGGTGGAGTCAGATGGTGGAAGAGGGTAGGATATTTCCCAGGGAATGCCTTACTGCTAAATGATGAACTAGAACTTGTCTGAGCCCTCAAGAGTTAACACATTGTTGTTAATGTAGCCTCACACTCTACCAGGCAGCATGAATGGAGGGAGGAGACACAGCCTGGCAGAGAGCAGGGTGGATAAAAATCAATGATTTAAAAAAAATGATTTTTTTATTTAAATCAGATTTTTTTGATAAAATGCTTTTTGAGGGAAAAAACCTATCTAAAGATATCTTAAAGCCATAATAAATCTTAATTAAAACTATCTCATCATGGAATGGGGATTATAATTTCTAATTCTATAGTATGAGACAATATATTCATGTAATATTTAAGAAAAGTTTTGTAAATGAGTTCCAATGGTTCATGGATTATGGACCCAAATTTATGGGGTTCCAGGGGCTTCTGTATAGATTATTTAGGTTAATCTTTCTATCTACCCAATAGGACTCAGTGCTCAGTCTAGAAGATACCATCAGAGATGCTTAGTTTTGCAGTTCTCAAATTCTGGATTTGTGTCTCCAAAGATAACATGCTTGTTAACAGCAAAAATGTTTTAAAATAAATAAATAATATAGAGAGGTGAGAAATAATAGACCTCAACCCTATTGTCCCTCTGCAAATTTGTGCACACAGAGTCAATCCCTTACCTTTCTCTAAAAGTGAAAAGTTTCAAAAAGTTCAATGAACAGAAGATTGTTGGTGGCGGAATAGATCTGGACAAGGAGAAGAAGTCTGAGATAAATGTGAGAAGGGAGGGACAGGCAGTAGAAACAAAAGTGAAACTGTTTGAGCAGCATATTCCAGGTCTTGAGGTCTTTCTGAGTGTAGCAGTCATTGATTTGAGATCTACCGTACCATTCTCTCACTAGAAGGGAAAACCTATAATGGCAGCAGGCCATAAAAGAGACCCAGTTTGGGAATATTTTAATGAAGTTCCTTCACCTGTGGGTAAGGCAGGCATGCGTGCAAAATGCAAACAGTGCAACAAAGAAATGCAAGGCCTGGTTGCCCGAATGAAACAACATCATGAGAAGTGTTCCTTCTTAGGAGGAAGCTGCGTTGAAGATGATGAAAGGAACATGTCTGAACCTGCAGGATCTTCAGGTTGGTAAACTTTTTCATTTCATACTTCTTTCTTAAGGACTGCCTGTCTTCCTTCTGGACTATTCTTGAATTCTCATGTTTGAGCAAAAACTATAGTTGTTACTCTGTGGTTCTATCATTTCAGATGCAGTTGTGATTAAAAAATAAATAACTGAAATAGGCAGATCTTCCTTTTACAATTTCACCTTTAAAGTAGTACTGAGTGTTAGTGAATGAAATGAGTAATACTAAATGAGTAGTATGGTAATAATAATTAAATAACTGCATTGACTTATTTTGTTTAGGAGAATCCATCCTCAACATACAGGATTCTGAAGACTATCCGCCTTCAAGATCACCATCATTTTCTATAGTTTCAGAGTTATCTGCCAATGATAGTGTTTCAGTCACATCATGTATGTCACATAGCCACAGTATATCACCTGTAGCAAAAAGAAAAAAAAATCTCCATCATCCAGAAACAACCATAGATAAGTTTGTGATAAGAACCAGCAGATTACAAAAAGGTAATTGATGAAAAAATTGCCCAGTTTGTTTATGCAACAGACTCTCCTTTCCGTATGATTGAGAACCCACACTTCATTAACACGGTTCAGTCATTAAGACCAGGATACAGTCCACCCAACAGAGCAGATGTTGCAGGCAAATTGCTGGATAAAGTGTATGAAAGAGAAATTGAGCAGTGCGCAAAAGATCTAGAGGGTAAAATTGTTAACCTGAGTCTTGATGGGTGAAGCAATGTCCACAATGATCCTGTTGTATGTGCTTGTGTGACAACAGAAGAAGGGAATGTCTTCCTTACAGAAACAATTGATACATCAGGAAAGGCACACACAGAATACTTACAAGAAGTAGCAGTAAAAGCTATAACAAACTGTGGAAAAATTGGTCACAGACAATGCTGCAAATGTATCCAAGATGAGAAGAAATTTAGAAGAGAGTGAAGAAAGTCCCAAGCTAATAACATACCGTTGCAGTGCTCATTTGATGAACCTCCTAGCCAAAGACTTCAGTGTTCCAGAAATAAAGGCTAATGTTGTTGAAATTGGAAAATACTTCCATAACAACCACTTTGCAGCAGCTGCTCTGAAAAAAGGGGAAGGACCCAAGCTAACTCTCCCACAAGACATGCGATGGAACTCAGTAGTGGACTGTTTTGAGCACTACATCAAGAACTGACCTAATCGGATGACAGTTTGTGAACAAAATTGTGAAAAAATAGATGACACTGTCACAGCCAAAGTTCTCAACATTGGGCTTAAGAGAAATGTTGAACACATGCTGAGTACCCTGAAGCCTATTTCTGTAGCCTCGAACAAAATGCAGGGAAATAGCTGTTTTATTGCTGACGCTGTTGAAATTTGGAAGGAACTGAGTGAGATCTTAAAAAGAGAAATATGCAATGACAGAGTTAAATTACAAGCATTAAAAAAACAAATGGGACAAGGACTATCTCCAGCTCATTTTCTTGCAAATATTCTCAATACTCGGAACCAGGGTCAAACCTTAACTGCTGAAGAAGAGGAGTTGGCTATGACATGGACATCCAGCAATCATCCCTCCATAATGCCAACTATAATAAACTTCAGAGCTAAGGGTGAACCATTCAAGAAATATATGTTTGCTGATGATGTTTTAAAGAAAGTCACACCAGTGAACTGGTGGAAGACACTTAAGCACTTGGATTCAGAGACTGTTGAAGTGATCATCTCACTTTTAACAGCAATAGCTTCTTCTGCCGGTGTAGAAAGAATATTTTCTTCCTTTGGACTAATTCATTCCAAATTGAGAAATCATTTGGGACCTGAAAAAGCAGGAAAGCTTGTTTTTCTTTTCCAGATTATGAACAAACAGGACAGTGAAGGTGAAGACAACTGAGTTAGCTGCAGAAGCCAATATTTTAAGTTTCTCATGTTGACCTGGCTGACATAGTCGATTTAATTTTTTTTTAAATATTTCATTTAACTATTTTAGTTAAAAACAATTTTAACAAAAACAAACCTGATTTTAAAAAACTTGAACGTTTAACTAAATTCAAAAATCATATGCTTGTTTTGTTAAAATATTGTATGTTTGCTGTTGAAGAAAAAAATCCAGAATACATAACGTTGTTGTTTTAGTTAAATAAAACAATTTAAATGTCTGTCTGGTGATGTTCTTCTCCTAATACAGCATGGCAAGAAAATCCTCAAATATTAATGATTAATCTGTTGAATTGGAGATAGTTCACCTCCCAGTGACTTCATAAATATCTGCTTCAATTACCTTTGGTAAATGAAATAACCAAACAATCATTCATTTTTTGATATAGCTGTAAAACTAATCTGAAAAGTTTTCAAAATAAATCACTTTAAAAATGTATAGTGTGTACCTTCTAAAAATGAAACCTACACCTATCTCTGAGTTGTGAAGAATATGTATTAAGGTTATAACAACCAACAAGAATGCACTTTTATGTAGAAATCCATGATTAAATCGAGCGTTCCTGACTAGTGATTTAAATCATGATTAAGAGATTTAAATCAAATCCACGAGTGATGTTTGCTTTTTTTGCTACAGTGTTACACTGTTGACTCATATTTAGTTTATGGTCCACTATAACCCGCAGATCCCTTTCTGCAGTACTCCTTCCTAAGTAGTCATTTCCCATTTTGTATGTGTGCAACTGATTGTTCATTCCTAAGTGGAATACTTTTCATTTGTCCTTATTGCACTGATTGAACTGATCCTTATTAATTTAAATTCTGTTTTGATATTTTCCAGCCAAGTCACATTACAGATAACCCTCCAGCCCAGTCATGCACAAGCTTTCCAGAGAGACAGAGATCCGTGACAGAGCTAGCACAGGTAGAGTCAAACACTGTCCTATGACAAGACACTGCATTTCTCTGGCAGGGAGAGACAGTTTATGGTAGGCTGTGTGATATTAAGTTTTTCCTATGCTGATGATGTACCAGCTTGTTCAGTGAAACAGTAACTTGCAGACATTAAGACAGAAGCACACAAAGACCATACATTGAGAAAAGGGCAGGACCTTGTGTGTCTGCTGTTGAATAGCCATGGACTTGCCTGCAGAACCTGAGCTTTCACTGTAATTAACATTCAGGCCCTTATGGCTAGAAAGAAAACTTGCCCAAATATTAGATGCACTTAACCCAATCTAGTGTGCTGAGACAAATTCCAATTTTTACTTATCAGCTATGGGCTGGTGTATACATTAGGAACACATACTAACCTTGATCCAGAACTGCCGCTGTTATCAATGGAAAGTTTAAAGAACAAGGTAGAATGGCATGTATATGTTAACTATATTTTGTTATTTGTTGAGTACCTTATCACATTCAGTATCAGTAAGACAACATGGCACTATTATTCTTGGCCCTTGTTTCTCTGTCTTCCTTCTACACTTTCTTCCTAGCAATAACTCCCAATTCCCTGTGGGCTTCACTTCTGCCCGTTTACCCTATTTCCACTGCTCATGTGAAGGGCCGTGGAATAGTAAAACTTTCCCTAGATGTCATTGGCTTTAGAGTTGATAGTTCGGTGACATTAATAGGAGCCTAGGAGTTCACCCCTCTCAAAGCTATTGATTCCCATAGACATCAATGCATGGGTTAGTGTCTGTTCGTATTTGGAAGGTTGTTATTGCAACCATGAACCCTACACTTTTTTTAAACAGAGTGGAGATTTTTGCATTAGGTGAATGGCATATGGGCCTCAAATATGTCACAGCCTAGATCTAGCACACAGGCTGTTTCTCACCTGTGTACTGGTCTGTTTGCAAACTATAGAATACAGTACTTCCATCAATGCTAAAGTCTAATGCTAATTTGTCAGCTGTAGTATCTGAGGGAAGAATGTGGCCACTGTCCACTCCTTAAGATGACAGTTGGGAGTGGGCCACTGATTCTTCCTCAATGTCAATCTCAGTTAGAGCCATTAATTCTGAAAGCAGAATGGGGTCTGCTGTGGAAGTTGCCTTGATGTGGTAGGTTAGAGGCTCACCAAGAACAGTAGATGTACTGTAGATAGCTATATATGCCTGTGCAGCACGGGGTGGAGGCAAGCTGAGGGTCAGCTCTATTGCATGGCTCTGAACTCCAGTGCACCAGACACACTCTCCTCTGACCATCTTCTCCTCCCCCCACCAGCTTCTGCATGACACTCTTAGTAACTAGATGGGCTCCCAAAGCAGCCAAAAGAAATTGTCTAAACACAGACTAAACTTTTTAAAAATAAATATATCATCCTAGTCTAATCACACGCGTGTCTGAGACTTCTAATACCTGCTCCAGGTCAAAGCTTTTTGGTAGCAGGGCAGTAGCAATTAATGAGACTTTTCTTGTTACATACACAGTAGTTACACACTGTAGCCATTACTACAATTGCTAGAACTTTTAGATGGCTCTTACTTGACTATACCAGGTAATGTTCTCCGTTTTGGAACAACAACTGCTTTTCTATGTCCACCCAGATTGTATCAAGCAGTCAAATAATCCTTTACTGGTTTGTATGCCTTCGAGTCAGCTGTTAACATATTGTCTACTTATATAATGAGGTTCCTCACCTTTGGCACTTTGGGCCACATGGCTGCTGACCAGCAAGACCTTTCAAGTTTTTGGCTTTGTTTTCCAACTCTACTGCATTTTATAGAATTGTAGAGTCTCCTTCAGCCACTTTATTTTGCCCTGAACTTAGACTTCGGAAAGGCCTCTTTCAGTGTGTGTGCTTTGAGAGCTTCACATCTGCTGAAATGTGGTAGTTGTTGCCACAAACTGACCAGGTGGGGTGTTTTGTGCTAGCAGCCTTTATCTCAGAGGTTTGAGTTTTAGAATTAGGAGAAAATCTGCTCTCTCTCGCACTAGGAGAACAAGACCAGAGAATGAGAATACTGCAGCGGTGAACATTCTTTGTGGAATCCTTCCCCTGAAAAACAAAGATTTAGTTGTTTTTTTAAACCCCTTGAAATGAAGCAGTTTCTTATTTAAAAGTTATAGTCCAATGATGGGAGCAGCTTATTGTACTGCTATGCAAGAGCAAATCTGGATTCTTATTTTTCTCATCTTTGGTCTTGAGAGTAGAGGATTCAGAGAACAATGGCACAAGTTGCAGCATCTCCTACTAGCTGATCTGTGGAGAGGTGACTGTAAGAGACTTCACAGAATCATAGAAATGTTGGGTTGGAAGGGACCATGAGGAGTTGTCTTAGTGCATGTGGCTGTAAGTGACAGGACCAAGTCTACCAACACCATTCCTGAGAAGTGTTGCTCTAACTGGTTCTTTAAAAACCTCCACTGATGGGGATTCCACAATTGCCTTTGGAAGCCTATTCCAGAACTTATAGTTAAATAGCTTTTCCTAATATCTAACCTAAATCTCAGATTTAGTAATGGGCAGATTAAGCCCATTACTTCTTGTCGTACCTTCAGTGGACATGGAGAACAATTGATCACCATCCTCTTCATAACAGCCCTTAACATATCTGAAGATTTATCAGGTCCCCATTCAGTCATTTTTTCTCAAGACTAAAACATGACTAGTTTTTTTTAACCTTAGCACATAGGTCAGGTTTTCTAAACCTTTTATTTTTGTAATTCTCCTTTTGACTCACTCTGGCTTATAGATTCATAGATTCTAGGACTGGAAGGGACCTCGAGAGGTCATCGAGTCCAGTCCCCTGCCCTCATGGCAGGACCAAATACTGTCTAGACCATCCCTGTTAGACATTTATCTAACCTACTCTTAAATATCTCCAGAGATGGAGATTCCACAACCTCCCTAGGCAATTTATTCCAGTGTTTAACCACCCTGACAGTTAGGAACTTTTTCCTAATGTCCAACCTAAACCTCCCTTGCTGCAGTTTAAGCCCATTGCTTCTTGTTCTATCCTTAGAGGCTAAGGTGAACCAGTTTTCTCCCTCCTCCTAGAACACCCTTTTAGATACCTGAAAACTGCTATCATGTCCCCTCTCAGTCTTCTCTTTTCCAAACTAAACAAACCCAATTCTTTCAGCCTTCCTTCATAGGTCATGTTCTCAAGACCTTTAATCATTCTTGTTGCTCTTCTCTGGACCCTCTCCAATTTCTCCACATCTTTCTTGAAATGTGGTGCCCAGAACTGGACACAATACTCCAGTTGAGGCCTAACCAGCGCAGAGTAGAGCGGAAGAATGACTTCTCGTGTCTTGCTCACAACACACCTGTTAATGCATCCCAGAATCATGTTTGCTTTTTTTGCAACAGCATCACACTGTTGACTCATATTTAGCTTGTGTCCACTATAATCCCTAGATCCCTTTCTGGCATACTCCTTCCTAGACAGTCTCTTCCCATTCTGTATGTGTGAAACTGATTTTTCCTTCCTAAGTGGAGCACTTTGCATTTGTCTTTGTTAAACTTCATCCTGTTTACCTCAAACCATTTCTCCAATTTGTCCAGATCATTTTGAATTATGACCCTGTCCTCCAAAGCAGTTGCAATCCCTCCCAGTTTGGTATCATCTGCAGACTTAATAAGCGTACTTTCTATGCCAATATCTAAGTCGTTGATGAAGATATTGAACAGAGCCGGTCCCAAAACAGACCCCTGCGGAACCCCACTTGTTATACCTTTCCAGCAGGATTGGGAACCATTAATAACAACTCTCTGAGTACGGTTATCCAGCCAGTTATGCGCCCACCTTATAGTAGCCCCATCTAAATTGTATTTGCCTAGTTTATCGATAAGAATATCATGCGAGACCGTATCAAATGCCTTACTAAAGTCTAGGTTTACCACATCCACCGCTTCTCCCTTATCCACAATATTCGTTATCCTATCAAAGAAAGCTATCAGATTGGTTTGACACAATTTGTTCTTTACAAATCCATGCTGGCTATTCCCTATCACCTTACCACCTTCCAAGTGTTTGCAGATGATTTCCTTAATTACTTGCTCCATTAACTTCCATGGCACAGAAGTTAAACTAACTCGTCTGTAGTTTCCTGGGTTGTTTTTATTTCCCTTCTTATAGATGGGCACTATATTTGCCCTTTTCCAGTCTTCTGGAATCTTTCCCGTCTCCCATGATTTTCCAAAGATAATAGCTAGAGGCTCAGATACCTCCTCTATGAGCTCCTTGAGTATTCTAGGATGCATTTCATCAGGCCCTGGTGACTTGCAGGCATCTAACTTTTCTAAGTGATTTTTAACTTGTTCTTTTTTTATTTTATCTGCTAAACCTACCCCCTTCCCATTAGCATTCACTATGTTAGGCATTCCTTCAGACTTCTCGGTGAAGACCGAAACAAAGAAGTCATTAAGCATCTCTGCCATTTCCAAATTTCCTGTTACTGTTTCTCCCTCTTCACTGAGCAGTGGGCCTACCCTGTCCTTTGTCTTCCTCTACTTCTAATGTATTGATAAAAAGTCTTCTTGTTTCCCTTTATTCCCGTAGCTAGTTTGAGCTCATTTTGTGCCTTTGCCTTTCTAATCTTGTCCCTGCGTTCCTGTGTTGTTTGCCTATATTCATCCTTTGTAATCTGTCCTAGTTTCCATTTTTTATATGACTCCTTTTTATTTTTTAGATCATGCAAGATCTCATGGTTAAGCCAAGGTGGTCTTTTGCCACATTTTCTATCTTTCCTACCCAGCGGAATAGCTTGCTTTTGGGCCCTTAATAGTGTCCCTTTTAAAAACTGCCAACTCTCCTCAGTTGTTTTTCCCCTCAGTCTTGATTCCCATGGAACCTATCAGCTCTCTGAGCTTTCCAAAATCCGCCTTCCTGAAATCCATTGTCTCTATTTTGCTGTACTCCCTTCTACCCTTCCTTAGAATTGCAAACTCTATGATTTCATGATCATTTTCACCCAAGCTGCCTTCTACTTTCAAATTCTCAACGAGTTCCTCCCTATTTGTTAAAATCAAGTCTAGAACAGCTTCCCCCCAGTAGCTTTTTCAACCTTCTGAAATAAAAAGTTGTCTGCAATGCAGTCCAAGAATTTATTGGATAGGCTTGGTCACGTCTTTCTTAAAAACTGAACACAGTACTCCAACTGAGACCCTACAAATGCCAGACAAAGCAGAACAATTACTTCTTGTGTCTCACATACCAGACTCCTCTTAATACAACTTGGAATATTAACCTTTTTCACAACTGCATCATATTGACGACTCATCTAATTTCTGATCTACTAGAACGCCCAGTTACTTTTCAGCAGTACTACCACCTTGCCAGTTATTCCCCCTTTTGTAGTTGTGCATTTGATTTTTCTTTCCTGAGTGTAGTATTTTGCACTTGTCTTTATTGAATTTAATCTTGTCAATTTCAGACCAGTTCTCAAATTTGTCAAGGTTGTTTTGAATTCTAATCCTGTCCTCCAAGGTGCTTGCAACTCCTCCCAGTTTGGTGTCATCTACAGATTTCATAAGTATATTCTCCATTCCATTATCCAAGTAATTGAATAGTACTGACAGACTCCAGAAAGACCCCACTAGATACATCCTCCTAGTTTGAATGCAAACATTGATAACTGTTATTTGAATATGGTCTTTCAACTAGTTATGTAACCACCTTATAGTAATTTCATCTAGACCAATGGTTCTCAAACTTATTTGATCGGGCCTCCCTTCTTTGTGTCTGTAGTCATTCACGTGCCCCTCCCCAAGTATACATACTGCCATCCAGCTCTGAAGGCAGCGTCACACTGGAAGTAGTACAGAAATAAGGGTCACAATGTGAAAAGTGATATTCAATATTACTTTTCACAGCAGACTTAGCGCCCCATTACTACCCTTACTTCTGCACTGCTGCTGCCACCCCGCTGCCTCCAGGTGAGGGGTTTGGGGGGAGGGGAAGGAGAGCCTGAGCATGGGTTGTGGGGCTCTGGCTGTCCCCTTTATCCTTATCTCCTGGGTATGCATGTCCTTCTGCACGAGCTCCAGCCACTCAGGGCTGACAAAGCACACAGCTCATGCCTCCCATGGGAGGCCTGCCCCATAGTTTGTGAACCGCTGATCTAGACTACATTTCCCTAGTTTGCTTATGAAAATGCCATGTGGGTCTGGGTCAAAAAAGCCTTTCTAAAATCAAGGTATGTCATGTCTACTGCTTCTCCCCATCCACTATGCCAGTAATCATGTCAAAGAAGGAAATTAGGTTGGTTTGGCATGACTGGTTCTAGACAAATTCATGTTGGCTATTACTTATAACCCTATTATCCTTTAGGTCCATACAAACTGTTAATTTAGTGATTTGTTCCAGTGCCTTTCCAGATATCAGAGTTGGGCTGACTGGTCTAATTCCCCAGGTCCATTTTGTTCCCCTTTTTAAAGATTGCTTCACCTAGTTCTGTAAGTACATTAGGGTAAATATTCTTTAATCTGTTCTTCCCCTATTTTAGCTCCTGATGCTTCCCCCTTGTTATTACTATTAATTGTGTTAAGCATCTGATCACAATTAACCTTTTTAGTGGAGACTGAAGCAAAATAGGCATTAAACGCTTGAGCTGCCTTGATATCATCCGTTATTAGCTGTCCTTCCCTATTAAGTAGTAGATCTGCACTTTCCTTTGGCTCTGGCTCCTAATATATTTATAGAACATCATATTACCTTTTATGTCTCTTGCAGGTGTAACTCATTTTGTGCCTTAGACTTTTTAATTTAGTCCCTACATGCTTGTGCTGTTCTTTTGTATTCATTCTTAGCAATTCACCCATAGTTCCACGTTTTGTAAGATTCCTTTTTGATTGTCAGGTTATTAAAGAGCTCCTGATGGAGTCATACAGGCCTCTTATTATTCTTTGCATCAGGATAGATTGCTATTGTGCTTTTAATATCTCTTTGGGAAACTACCAGCTCTCCTGAACTCCTTTTTCCCTTTAGATTTTCTTCCTATGGGACCTTACCTACCAGTTCTGAGTTTATTCAAGTCTGTTTTTTTGAAGCCTCTGTCTTTTTATTTTTCTGTCTTCTCACCTTCATTTCTTAGATTATATTATATCATTTCATGATCACTTTTACCCAAGCTGCCTCGTACCTTAAGATTTTCAACCAATTTCCCCATTAGTCACAATCAAGTATAAAATGGCTGCCTCCCTCACCTTCTGAAACTAGTTATCCACAGTACATTCCAAGAACTTACTGGACATTTTGTGTTTTGTAATATTACTGGTCAAACAGCTATTGGGGTAAAATTCCCCTTGGCTAGCAGCTCTTGGGTTTTGGCTATTTCTGTATTTGTTCTAGAAATGCCTCATCCACCAACTTCCACCCTTTTATCTTCACACACAGACTTTCAAGTGGTCTGCCTCTTACCTCCATCTGGAACTCAGAAGAAGCGTATACATTCCTGGTGTATAAATAATACAACACAACCCCCCTTTTCCCCCTGCCTATCCTTTCTTCATTAGAGAGGATGCTGGCAGTGACCCTGGTATTTAGGTTGCATATTATCCATTATGAAAGATACTTGAAAAGCTCTAGCACCTGTATTGTTTGCAACAGGCACTTGCAGTTTAGAAAGCTCCAGGGACAGAAGTGTCTTTTCTTTGCCCCAGGAAAATCTGTTCCCATTTGATTGAGATGTAAATGTTCAAATTGCCATTTCCCCCACAGTGGTTTGTGTTCCTCAGGAAGTTTTGGCAGCATCCCAAAATAATTGAACATGCACGTTTTAAAACAGCCGGCGTCACACCACTGCCAAAATAGTAACAGCACAGGGAATCCTGGGAGCTGCCTCCTCCATACCCCTCCCTAGACCTGACACATGGCCCCACTCTCCCCATCACCACATGGGACAGGAGGCCCTATCTCCTGCTGGAGGGAGGTGGGCCCGTGCCCTCCAATGCAGCACGTAGTGCCAGTAGGGTGACCAGATGTCCCGATTTTATAGGGACAGTCCCGAGTTTGGGGTCTTTTTCTAATATAGGCTCCTATTACCCCCTACCCCCTGTCCCGATTTTTCAAACTTGCTGTCTGGTCACCCTAAGTGCCAGTTGCTGATTATTTCCTCTCTGGACCCTTCCAGGAATAGCAGCCGCCTTCTGCTGCCAGCTGTGTAGTTCAAATCCTATTGATGTTATATGATTTTTTTGTTTGGCATTATTACTGTTGTAACTTGTGCAAGGCTTTTTTAAAAGAAAAGTTACCTTAAAAAAAAAAAAAAAAAAACGCTGTTGAGACGATATTTAGGCTGCAGAGTCAAGGAAATGCCAGATTTATGGCTTGCCAGGCAGCCTTCATCTTACACCCTTGTACACATGCACTGATAGTACAGAATCATGTAATTAGACTTTTTCCCCCCATAGAATAGACTCCTAGTGGAGTCAATACTCTGTGTCAAGCAAGCAAGTTTTCTGAGAGTTTGGAGTACCTGTGATCAAGTGCTAGCTTTGAAAACATTAATCAAAAATCAAAGGGGTAGCCATGTTAGTCTGGATCTGTAAAAGCAGCACAGGACTCTTTGCTGCTTTTATTAATCAAAAACGGTTTTCAGAAAAACCTGGAGACGGGAGCTATATTTCTGGACCTGACAGCAGCATATGACATGGTCTGGCACAGTGGTTATCAACCAGGAGTACACGTTCCCCTTGGGGTATACAGCGGTTTTCCAAGGGGTATATCAGTGCATCTAGATATTTGCCTAGTTTTACAACAGGCTACATAAAAAGCAATAGCGAAGTCAGTACAAACTAAAATTTTATACAGACAATGACTTGTTTATACTGCTCTATATACCATACACTGTACAATATTTATATGGTAAAAATGAGGAGGTAAACAATTTTTTCAGTCATAGTGTGCTGTGACACTTTTGTGTTTTTATGTCTGATTTTGTAAGCAAGTAGTTTTAAAGTGAGATGTAACTTGGAGGTATGCAAGACAAATCAGACTCCTGAAAGGGGTACCTCTTCTGCAACAGATGTTTCCAAATGCACATGGGAGACAGAGTTACCACATGGAAAAGACAAACCAACGGTCCTACCTCAAGGCTCTCTGCTGGCACCAATGCTTTTCAACCTGTACACGAATGACATTCCACTCACCCAGTACTGCGTGCTCCTGTATGCAGATGACAGCATTTGCTTAGGCATCCAAGCAAGGTCATTCCCAGAACTCTAAGATGCCCTAAATTCTGACTTAAGATGGACAATATTGTAGTCAGTGGCATTTACAGCCCAGTGTGACAAACAGTTTTGAGTGTATTCCATGTTTACACCATCAGAGCAGGCCAGGAACTAAATATCTTTCTCAGTGAACATCACTTGAAACATGAATCCCACTCACTCAACCTCAAAATAAACCTAGATAGATGTCTCACGTATCTTAACCCCTGAGGAAAACTGCTGCTAAGGTGAGGATGCATAACAGCCTTCTAAGCAAATTGGCTGGCACTTTATAGGGAGCAAACCCTTAAACTCTGATCATCCATATTAGCCCTCTGTCACTCTGCAGCAGAATGCTGTGCTCCACTCTGGCTCCATTCATCTCAAATTGGCTGACACACAACTACACTCAACCCTGCGCATCATAACTGGGACGATTCTACCCACATCAGTACTGTGGCTCCCTGTGTTAAGCAACATCACTCCCAGATATCTGTTGTGAGGATGCTGCAGCCAGAATGATTGAGAAGATCAGGGCAAACCTGAACCTACTAGTATACACCAACCTCTTTGACCATCCATGTGTGCACTAGTCATGGAGGCACCTGTTTGTGGGCCCATTTGCCCTGCCCCGATTTTTCTGCAACATCGATGTAGAATGGTCTGCAACTGATATCAGAAACCAGTCTCTTATAATGGACCTGACTACGCTGCTCACAGGCACTTCTGAATCGATTTCAAAGGAGCCAGGGTCAACGTGCAGCCAGCCTTCACAGTTAGGGCTAGTGCGAGGATCCCCACATGCAACTAGGGCCAAAGACACACTATGTCACACCTCACTGATGACTACCCTCTGACCAGATTTGATAGTGGTCTGAAGGCTGTGCACTTTGCTGATGAGGCTGCCACAAATTGGCCTGGCAAGCTCTGCAACAGATAAGAATAGAATCCTTGCCTCATTCAATGTACAGGATGGACATACAGGTGGTGGAAATAAGGTTGCAACTGTAAAACTGGCATTTCCTAATTTTTGAGTTCCTGACTTAGGGAAAGAGATTGGAAAGAGGTCAGAGAAAGACTATTTCCATGAAGGAAAAGGGTGCAAATATCTTTTCTTGTGTGCAGAGGTCAAACATACATTAAATGCTATTGTTTGGAAAATACTTTAAAACGGTGACTGCATCTGAAACAGCCTAGTATTTAGATGTTAGACCATAGCAAGCAAAAACTGTAGATTTGTCTTTTTTAACATGTTAGCAATTAACATAAAAGGAAGATCTGGCCTAGTTGGACTGTCATACTTGTAATGAACAGGTGCCATGTAGATTTTTAGTGTGCATGTGTAGTAAAACAAGCATTTCTGTGAACCCACGAATGCTACTTTCAAAAACATACTCAATTGCACTGACGATGAAATGTACCTTAAATAAAATCACCTTTGCCTTTGTTTTTGTAGTCTGTGCTGAAAACTACCTTTGCCTTTGCTTTTGCAGTCTGTGCTGAAATCATCAACATTTGAGCTCCCCCTTGCATATCAGCATTCCGTGTGGCGTGCTGAAGAATTAGGGCCTTTTATTCGCCTATGTCTCATGGATCAGAACTTCCCAGCATTTGTGGAAGAAGTTGAGAAGGAGTTGAAAAAACTGACAGAAGGTTGAGGAAATGTTAATACAGTATTTCAGGTAATAACAAGTAGAGTGGATACAAATTTGAGAAAGTCTGGGGTTTTTTTGGTCAGTGTTTTATTTTTAAAAACAGGTGAATCCACTTTTTATACATCATTGCACTTCAACAAATACACAGAACACAAGTTCATGCATCTACAGTTATGCACGGCATGAGAACCCTGTTAGGTCTGTAATTCTACAATCAATCTTTAAATGAACATGAGAAATTACAGTGTCAAACTGAAGAGTATTACTAGTTGCATAGAATATCACCATGCTGTAACATTTCAACATCATTTAAAACAAAAAAAGTAAATTATAAAAGTTGCCTGAATTGAATGTACAAGAATATGTTGAACACATCAGTGCAAAAGGATTTGAGAATTTACATGATTTAACAAAACAAAACAAAAAATCACTTAAAAAGCAATCTCATATATATATATTTATAAACTGAAGTTTGTACTACAATTCATCACCCTTTGTTGGACTGTTCCAGCTTTTAAAGTCTTTGATTATAGGACACCCAAATCTTTCTATATAGGTTAAGCCCTTAAAATAATTTCAATTTATATTACTCCTCTTTAAGTACCAGAACAGTATAATTCTCTCATCTCTCAGACATACAATATAAGGAATGAATATCAGCAGCTTAAAAATGAAACATTTACTGTATTTTGGTTTTCCTCTTCCCAAAAAATATAAATATATATTGTATATATTTTTAGGTTTTGCTGTACTTTACAAAAAGTTATCACTAGATGGCAGCAGTGCATTTTAGAGCTTTGCCAATTTAACAGCTACATTAAGAAAGTAAAAAATGGCGCATGCATGTTTTGACTTTACTTCTAATGTTTAAATACCTTAAGGGAAAAAAGCAACATTCACAGCACATCAAGCCCAAAATAGTTTACACCTTCTACACTGAAGCATTGTTAAAATGTGTCTGGGTACGTCATCCTTACAGGACAGGCTAAATAAGGCATGCTTTTTTAGACAGTCATATTGTTGCTCACTTGAAAGGAAAAATCAAATAGAACTGGAGTTCTAGAACCAAGAGTTCCAACCATTATTTTAGCAGGTTATATTGCCATCAGTCTCTCAGAAACTTAAAGCTCTATGGAAAAAAAAGAATTGAGAACAAAGATATTAGTCAATGATTAATGCCACCCTGATTACAGTATGCCATAATGCACATAATAAAACTGCTGTCAGATTTGCTATTAAGATAAAGTCTTGCCTATTGTTTCAACCTAAAAACATCAGTTTCATACCATATCCTGGAACCGCCACACCTAGCAAGGAAATTTACTTTTATGGTATAAAAGAGTGAGAGAGAGTGAGTGAGTGTGAGTGTGTGTGTGCGCGCGCTTCCTTTGCTGCTGAAGTGGCACAGGTAAGAATCATGTTAGAAATTGACTAGAGTTGTGTGAATATGCACTAACTACTGAGCCTAGGCTATTATGGCAGGGATCTTTTATAAAAATCCTGAAAAAGATACACTACACAAGTATGGAAGAGTTCAATAGAAATGATGCTTTATTCAGAACAGTTTCAGATAACTTTGCAAGTCACTGAAATACCTACACATGGCTTGTTCGATCAGTATTATTTTTTGATTATTCCTTACATTTTTAGTTCACCTTAATGAAAGAACAGAAGTGCTTAAATAGTAAGAATATTTCTTAAACATCTAAAAAGTCATACTTACATTATACGCATTATTTTTAATTTGTGTTTCTCTGGCGTAAGTTTTTATCTTTGTGATTGTTTGTAGAATTGCTTTTCCTTTAGAGGGAAAAAAGTCGCATCAAAATTGTTGAAAACATAGCAGCAGCATGGTTAAGAGACAAGTCACTCACAATATGCAGTGTTGTAGCCATGCTAGTCCCAGGATATTACAGAGACAAAGTGGGTGAGTTAATATCTTTTATTGGCCCAGCTTCTGTTGATGAGAGAGACAAACTTTCGAGCTTACACAGAGCGCACAAGCTTGTCTCTCCCCAACAGAAGTTGGTCTAATAAAAGATAATGTTTTCACCCCTCAGCTCACATTACCTCACCCACCATGTCTCTCTAAGTCATTCAAGGTAAGGGCCAGGAGAGCTCTTCTGTCTTGAATAATCTTGTCAATATTTGCTTCAACTGATTTTCACAACACTTGCTTTTGCAGGAAAGTTCTAGCAAATATAATCTCCTTCACCCAAATGGTCATGAATAAGCAAGTAAAAAGGTCTGGGGGCACAAATACCAGTGAAAATCAGCAGGTTTTACTAGTAAGGATATTTGCAAATATTTTTGCTGTATTTGTCCAGCTCTGTGACTAAGCCCTTCATACCTCTCACATCCATCTGAATTTGTATTGCTCTTCCTGGCCTGGGAAGGAAAACCAAAGTAGGTGGCCTTAACCCACAGGCTCTTTGGGGCAGGAAGTATTTTCTTATTTGCTTAATACCATCTAGCACAATACTCCAATCCCCATTAGAAACCGAGTGCTACAATACAAATAGTAATTGCTATCATGCCTAAATCTAGGTTTCATGCACTACAAAATCCTGTAAGCCACCAAGCTCTTCCACTAAGCAATTTTAAGCTACAAATTCAGGAATAGTGACTGAACTAGATAAAACTATCTTAATAAATTCAGATAAAAGTACTTACATTGGCCCAGCTGGTTCGTCGTCTGCAGCAAGAGTTCCATTGTGATTCAATGAAAGACAAAGGAAGGAAAGAGAGTGGAGTCAGGTTCTGTATTAAACCCTAGCTGGACAGTGAACAGCAAATTGATCTATCTATGCGTTAAAGGCCATTCCACTTGGTAGTGCAAAGGTTCATGAAGTTATTTTTCTGGATTCAAGTTTTAATGGCAAGTATGTTGTTTCAATGGTTTGAGTTAACACTTTGAATGCTCGTCATGAAGAACTGCAACTGTAGCGGACAGAATGTTGCAATATGGTCATACTCATCTTGTCCCCAAGTTCCAGTGGTTCAATCTTATAAATCAGATGAGAAGACAAACCAACATTTCAGTTGTAAAATCCTGCTGTTTGTTTTCTTGCATTAACTTTTTTTTAAAATACACATTCATCAACTCTTGATGGGCAAGTAGCAGTATATACGCAAAAGGTATATACCATCTCTTCTCCCCCCAAGGATTATACAACCCATTTCATATTCCATTTTTCCAGATATCTAATCACGTTGAACCAGTTTTGGGGGAGGTGGAAGCTGCAATATTTTAACGTGACATTGTAAACAAGTGCAGTCCCTTGCATAGCAGCAAGCACTGTGCATGTGTGTATCAGGATAAGACTCTCATAAACCACCAGGAAAAGTTAAATGGTGTTGCAACTTCCCTAGAGACCACAGACTTCAGCTACAAATAGACTGATAGCACTGATCTGCCTGTGTCTCTTCGCAAAAACACCAGAAAAAAGTTCTATCATTTAGAAATTGAAAAAAATCCAATAATTTGTGATGTTTCAACATATGCTTTCATGAACATTTTATTCTTTAGGATTTATAAATGCCTTATTTTGCCCTCAGGCTGTACTATAGAGAGTAGTAATTGGGTACCTAGTGTCATAAAAATTAATCCACAAAGTTGTGTTAGTGCTCCTTGTAGAACTACTGTTGGGGAGCAATTGCTAATCCATTGTTTTAAGCATCTCAATTTTTTTTTTTTTTTTAAAGGTTTAATGATTTTTTTCACTGACACCTTTAAGAAACTCTCAGCAGGATTCCACAAGGGGGCTTAGTGCACATGAAGCAGTTATGGAAGTTACAGTCTTAACAGTGTAGGCATCTGCATGAGCACACACTAGGAGTAATGTCTGTCAAAAATAGGACATTACTCCACCTGTACCTTCAAGGCAACGGATAGGCAAAGCCACTGCCAGCACAAACAGTGACCGGAACAAAAAAATATTTCAAAAAAATAAAGAACTAACCACAAACCAACAGCTTTACAGCCAAAGTAACACACTAGCGACACACCAGTGTCCACGGAAGTCCATCACTAGCAACAATACACTATATCAAGACAAAGTACAGAGAAAACTAGGACTAGTAAGGACAACCAGACATCAATGTGCTGTATATACAGTGGAGATATACAGAGACACATCCAGGAACTGAAACACAAAGCACAGTAGAGTAAACCTAAGTCCTGCCTCCGCAAACATCTTCGATTCCTAAAAGATTTCAAAACATACGATGCTACATACTCTACAAACTATAAACTACACACTATTTGGGAGCCTTTTAATGGAATCGGACAGACATCAGTGAGTCCTTAGGTTTGTTTTTTGTTTTTTTAAAGGATTAATATGGTTAGTAATGCCATGTGAAAGCAGACATTCTACTTCAAGACTTTGTCATCTCAGCCTTCTATAATATATACTACTATATAATGAACATCTCTGGGAGTTTTGCTAGACTTCAGAAAATAAAACTATACTAATGGGATGCAAGCCATCTCTTGTTATGGTAACCATTCTGTGATCTTAACTAAAATAAATGTAGCATGGATGCAGATTCCAGATGAATAGTTGTGTTAGACTAACATTTTTCTGATTTACAAAGGCTACCAGTGGGTGTTGTCTTGGCAAAGATCTAATTAACTATAGGAGCTGTGCCTGTAAGAATAGTCACAGTTAAGCATAAACTCGGAGACTGATAGCTTCCTCCCATCACCCATCTAGATTCTATAGGTTCAATATAAAACAAATTAAAGAAAATGCCTTTGTATGTCACTAGCTTGTTGGTCAGCCATTTAACTGCTACAAAATCTTCCCCAGTACAGTACAATACAGTACAGACAAAGGTCCAAAACCCTAATGAAAAAATCAGGGTGGGGACAGAACTACAGAAAAATAAGTACAAAATTAAGAGTAAATAAAGATTAAAAACAGCAAACTGAAATCCAAATTAGTTGTGAACGTGAATGAAGAAACTTTAAGAAAAGTGTTAACATTATGAACTGTGCATCGTATAGACTGAAGCGGAGATTAACAAACTCCAAAGCATGCAGATCTCTCACTTACCACCATTTTTTTAAGGGTTTGATGCAATTGAGGGGGGAAAAAAAAGAAGTCATAGTAACCGATAAATATCAATATAACCCAAATCCCTCATGCCAGACGGCCTGCTCTAGTAACTGATTGTCTCTAACTCACTAGTATTTGAAACCAATGGTCAGAGAAGATGTGAACATGTCTCTTCATTCCATTCAAATGTGTGCAGATGAACAATACTGTGCCAGGCTCTTGAAATACTGTGACTCAGTCTTCAGTTGTATAAGCTAACTGCACTACACCCCTCACTCTTCAGGAATTTGCTTTTTAATCTGGAGGATCTGCAGATTCAGTGAATCATTATTTATATAATGCAAGATTAACAACAAACCTTGCTTGTAGGTAAAGTGATTATCTGCTTAACATTGCCCTGAAATAGTGTATTCCGAAATTGAAAAGTTTATAACCTCTAGTATCTATACTTAACTAGACCTCCTGCACATTGCAGTGTACATGGCTAACAGTGCTGAGGTCATCTGTAGTATGTAGGATGAGCAGAGAAACTAATACCATTCAGCTCCAATTTCCTTGCTTGTCACTGTCAACATTAATTTAATTCTATTTTTTTCATTTAATTTCTCATATTACCCAGTTATTGTGTGTGTGTGTTTAAGGAAAGTATGTTAAGAACACAGAATGTGGGTCCTTTGGAACAATCACACTATAATGCCATTATTTGTACTGGGTTAATACTTAGTGTGGCCCGTTATGAGGCTACTATAACATGGACATAACAAATTTAACATTTCTGATGTACTCAGTGTCTAGTTTCCTAATAGGAATAACTTTTTTTTTTTTTTTATTATTATTATTATTATTCTTGGGGTCATTGAGAACTAATTTTCAGAAGTGGATTTTTTAAAAAAAGTTAACAGCATAAGTAAATATTTTTCTCCATCAAAGTCCATTTTGCTGCTGAATATCCCTTTACCTAATGCAACTCATGCTGATGCTTCAGTTTAATGTTTCACTGAAGCGCAGTTTCAGAAAGAAGCAGCAGCATAAGAGATGAACATTTGTCAGATAGACCAGAGTCACAGGGCAGCAGTCAATTCTGCTGCCTTACTAAATACTCATAACCCAAGCTTATGACCAATTTCAACTCAAGTACTTGTTTATTTTTTTCCTTCTTTTAAAATGGCCAGTCTAAGCCACTTGGAAGTCTGGTTTTAGAATGGAACTGCTTATAAAACTTTATAGCAGCTCTGTAAAATTGCTACAAAAGGCAGCACCTAAGTGTAAAACTGGTTTAATATTTTGCCTTTCCAGGAAGAGAAATAAAATCAAAACAATCTGATGAAAAATTTGAACATTCTACTTCCGAGAGAACTTATCATTGAGAAAAGTTTTAGACTTTATTTATCCAATATTAAGTTTTTGTATTTTATTCTTCAGATTCCCAAAAAGCATGATCAGTATTCAGGATGATTTGATGACTTCCAAAATGCAGGATGATATTGTGTTCTTAAAAACTAGTAATTTTCTGGAGATATGCAAGCTTTAGAAGAGATGCGAGTTAAAACCCTTCTTATTAACTGTCAAGGCCTTTTGTTATACACGAAGATTTAGAGGCAACATTTACAGCCACTAAGTCCCAAGTTTGCAACAGGAATTGTTTTAATGCTATTTTTTTATCATGCTGCATGACCAGTAGGAAAATGGGATAAGGGACTCATGGGCTGCATAAAACGTGCATATTAGTGAAGAGTTCATGTACCAAAAAAGCAATCAATCTGAAATGAAATGTAGTCATAAATATAGATTTATAACAAAACATATGGCCAACAGTGGTCAAATCAGGCATATAATGAATTCTGTTCCTACAATAGCATCTAACAAACCTATACAGAGCTAAAGGGCAAAGCCACCTGAGAAGTGATGCGATTTGGCTGTCACTATGCTACAGTAATCCTCAGTGCAGGTATAGTTAACTCCTATGCATTCTTACAGTTTGTGTCGGACAGTTTGCTCTCCTTGGTGAGGTTAAGTGTGGGGGAGAAAGATGAAGGGTAGTAGAAAATTTTAAAAAATTGTAACAAGATAAACCATTTTAGTGAAATAAACATATTTGTTCTTTAAATTACTACTTACAGTAATAGCAGTAGCATAGAAAAGCAAGAAAAATAAGTATTAGAAAAAATGTGGGGTAATGGAATGCAACTGCTGCACCGCTGGAGCAGAAATATTTATGGAAATAGTTTACTTCTGATTAAGCTGACAAATGAAAAGGGAAGAAAGAGAAGGCACATGTTATAATAACTAAGTTATTTCATGGCTTTAAACTAAAGAGTATGTAGAAAATGGATTTGGAAGTAAAAACTGTTCACTTGCTACATTCTTCTGTAGGAATGTAACCAAGGAGTTTTTACTTTCTACTTACCCAAGAACACACCCTCTTAAAAAGTAAAAGAACTTTCTTCATTTAAAAGCCTTTAAAATATTCCAGAGGTCACAATGGCTGATTTCTATGACTGTCATTACAGTTTCAAAAAATTAAGCAGCTTAAACTACCAGAGAGCTATTTGCCTCCTTTCATTGTAAAATGCCCACCAACCAACATATGTACTGGGCAAAATGAATCAGCACTGCCTCACTGAAAACTTTTGGTCATACATGCAGTGAAGGGTCAGCACTCTGGGCCTGGACTTGATATGTGACTTTTCAGCAGCTCCTGATGTTGAAAGCTGCACACTATTCAACTACTGTATGAGAGCCTAGGAACCCTGACAGCTATTTGCAAAAAGAAATGCATTGGTGGGTCATGGGGGAAGCAAGGTCAGGTTTTTCTTTAAAAATTATGAAGGGGATCAAGCACAGTCTCTCCCTCCTGAAGTGTTTACTGAAAGAATCTCTTATTGTGGGATGCGAAAGGATACCCCTAATCAACAAGGCACTACAGCAAAAATTGTAAGAACTCAGACACTGTATTCACATTTCCAGTTGGGAATACAGTTTTCACTGGATTCAGAGACTGGTTTTCCTCTTTCTGCTACACAGCAGCAGCAAAAAGGTGAACAACATGAGTATGTCAGTAAAGAAATATTAACAAAGGAGCTTTACACTACTCTCTTCCCCTTTTCCTTGGAATGGGAGACATGATTAAATTAAATGCTAAATGCTATGTTCATGCAGCACTGAGGCTGAATAGACAGGAACTCAAGTCAGGAAATGCCAGAGTTAAAGACTGTAGTGAGTTTTGTGTGTTTTTATGCCAGCAACACACCTACATGTGTGTGCATCCTGGCAACACCAATATAGGCTATGGGGTGAGTCTTCCTTGTTTATCAAGTAGCCAGTCTGGGGAAGAGCACCAAATCATCCTTTTCAGCAATGATACTCCCCGCCCCTATTCCTTGTCCATCAGAGTCAGGGTTGAGCTGAGGGATCTTGAATGTATGCTGTTTCACAAGCTGGTTTAGACTCTTAAGATACAGAATGTGGCATAACTTTCCAGGCCTCTGAAGAACTAAATATCAAGTACACTCTTTTACTCCTATGGTCTGGGAAGAGGATGCTGATTTCTGAAAGATGACATTGGGCTGGGGGTAATGAGAGGGAGGGAGTTTATGATATACCCCTTTTGAAGTAGTAGGAGCATTCAAGACATTGAAGTAATCCTGCTCCAGCTGTTTGGCAGGGTTTGTGCCTTATAAAAAGAAAGTTGCTGGAATTTGGCACTGTTGAGTTTCTATGTAACTGGAAATATTCTAGCGGAGAAAAAAAAAAAAAGATGTTTCTTTCTCCCTGATAAAGATTATGAGAGGTCTCATTTGCATTCAGTCGCAGAGATATATTATGGAGAGAAATTCACATTCCTGAGATCTTCTTACAGAGACAGTCCATCAGGTTACTAAAAAGCCTTGGGGATCTTTAAAAGAAGAGGAGGCTGGACACAGATCTCCCCTCCTCCACCAAAGCCTACCTTCAGGGGACTCTGAACTGGGATAGAGTATATCAGAAGGTTAGGCTATAGATGAAAATGCTGTGTGCTGAGTCACTCAGACTGTTTATTACTAGCAGCCACTTGATAAGCTAAAGTAGGTAGCCTGGAGCAGACTAAACTATCTGGATAGATCTTGGTGACCTATGAGCATACAGCTCTCAAATTAAGACACAAGTGGCCATGTCACTCCATTCAAGTGTTCTCCTGACTGCCTCTCCTACTTGTCACTCCACAGCAAAATCTCTGTTAGGAACGTGACTACAGTCACTTCACCCTGGAATAAAATAGCCAAAGCTCAAGAAGGAGGTAGCTTGTAGAGTCTGTGGAAAGATTTTTGGTAGATCTTGGGGTGAGAGTACATCCCAGAGTCAAAGGCCGTCACTGAGGACCCCGTGCCACTAATCCTCCTCTTCGGTAAGCCAGGAAGGACTGATAGATAGCTTAAGCACCTCCACTGATTACAGCTGCAGTAGTATTACATGGGGAGAGATAGCCAGGAACCAAGTCATTTAGGACTTCATAGATCAAAATGAACACCTTAAAACAGCCCTAAGGAAGTTAACTGATAGCCAGTGAAGATTATGGATCACAGTTGTGTTTCCAGCTTTTAATATAATTAGTGTTATTTAGAACAAGATGCATTAATGAAATGCTACACAATGCTCTGGCATATGGTACACACGGGTTAATATTAACTTCTTCTTTAGCAGGTTACATACAGCTCACTGTTTAGCACTTCCATAGACTGATGCGTAGAGAGGAGAATAGTACTACATGGATTTTAGATGTAATTGAAAGTTCAATGCAAATGGCACACACAAAGGCACAGTTAATGTTCACCCTTAACTTTGGCATTTCATGACTTTAGTGTTCAAAGGAGCAGTCAGTTTAAAAATTGCTTCTCCTTGGAATGTTTTGCTTAATATAACTGAAAGCTCAATGATCAGTGACTTCTCCAGATTTTTCATTTTCTTTATCATGCATTTGACAGCACTGTCTGTACAGTCACTTTCCCCTGCTTGTGAGGGGCTTTTCCACAGTAGCAGCAGAGAAAAACTTTATGGTGCAATTGTAAAAGCACAGGAATAGCCAGGGGACTCCAGGACACACGTCTGACCCAGAACTAACTGTTTTTGAAGTTGAGTGGATTTCAAGCTCATGGATTTCCTTTATCTAGGTAACCTTAATGGCACACACATGGAGACATTTACATTTTATTTCCTCCCCTAGAAAAGGAAGTGGTAAGAGGGAGGAGAAGAGAAGCATCTTGAGGGCCTTGAGCTTAGTTGCCTTCAGAATAGCAAACAAAACAAGCAAATTCAGTTATCTCAACTCTTTGGCTTATCATTACCAGAATGTCTACTGGAGGAGATGATCTTGGGGATTTGAGAAGAGTGGCCAAACCAAATGAGAACACTTCATGGGAGCCTAAATTCACTATACTTAACTGTTGACACATACATCATTTTAGGTGCACACTTAATGAGTTTAAGATAATGTCATTACAAATGCTTGGAACTTGACCAAATGAACACCAGTTTCCTCTGGAATAAGTCCATGCACTGCTCCTTAGTAAGGACTGTTTTCCATGACAAATTGCAAGTGTTAAGATTCTGCTGTAACCTCTGATCAGCCCTCACTAGATAAAGGGTAGAAAAGTGCAATGAATTCTGAAGAGCCACCAATGGAAAAGGTGGTACTATAACACAGGCTATTCTGGCTCCCAGCCTAGTGCATATTCTGCTAAGCAAAGAGGGGTTTGTAAACAAAGAAAAAGACTAGTAAAGAGGAGACGTTTTTTTAAAAATTAAAAGTTTATCAGCACACATGTACAGTTTTGTGGGCTGGTTGAGAGCCACCTTGGGACTAGTTTAGAGTTTTATACTGCCACCCATCACTACAGTGAGTATGCATCACTGTGCACCACTTTGCTGAGCTTGTTAGAAATGCACCTAGGGACAAAGTCTCTGTGCATGCTTTGTAGGCATTTTTTACATTCACATAACTTCGCTGAACCAAAGCAGATTTTCTCAGAACCCAGGGTATGCATTGCTCCATGTCAGATTGAAACTTACAAGCCTCTGCTGTTTTGATATGAGGCTGTTTATCAAAAAAATTCTTTTTAATGAAGACTTTCTGTTCTCCAAGGTATTACTCAGAAATGGTAGAGCTATTTTCGCTCAAACTTTGCAAAGAAGTTCACCGTTGGGCTCAGAAATTTTCATCCCAATAGGTGAATGTTTGAAGACCACTGAATAATCAATCTGTCGTACTGCCTCAGCTACAGTAGTTATTGTTGCATAAGCTATGGTACACTGGAGCACTGTGGTACCTGTCTGATACACGAGAAGGATTCTCCAGTATTATAAAATGATAGTGAATTATGATATGGATATGGTCACTGCCTGCTGCACCCACTTCACCTGATCCATTACTTGAAAACATCACATCCTTATAGTGAGCAATAAGTTCCTCACTAGGACTCCTTAGGTAGGCTTTTGACAGACAACATTGTAAGCAACTAGTTGTTACGTTAAAGTCTGTTCACCAATCTGTCTCTTTCATAAACCAGTTTCTCCTCTGAAACTGTCCCTCTTCCTTAAAGAGAGGAAGATATAGTGCAAAGAGCTCAAATAAGGATAAAATAAAAAAAACTCTACTTTTTCTAAACACTGTACACACATTAACTAATGAATCCTACCACCAGCATGGAAGGCAGATAACCTAGCTCCTTTCAACTTGGAATTTAACCCAATGGATACAGCTAGACTAAAATCTCCACAACATTCCTTAATTACATTATGTAACCTCAATTACATAAAACACACAGTTAAAAACATTACTGATGCTTTCAGCAGAGACCAGGATGCAAAACACGTATTACGAGACCAGAGTCTTATTTAAATATCAAATAACTGATGAAGGACTATAAGAACAATGAAATCATTGTCTCCCTATGATCATTTGAAGTCAAAATTAAGATCCCTTTAATGTGACATGAAAACCTATCCCTGAATGTTGCTCAATCCAACACAGCTTGCCAGATTTAGGAGGACACATTAAGAGGGACTCGGGGGGGGTGGGGGGGGGCGGTCGTCAGTTTATTCTCCTATGCTGCATGACTAAGTGTCAGATCTAAGAGCTATAGCAGGGAAGAGAGATGGAACCATGGAACCACTACCAGTTTTACAATGAATGTTTCAAAGATCCAGTAATAACTGTCCAACTATAGCATGAGGAATCAGGGATAAGCAAAGCTAGGAATTAATGTACAGATTCTGCAGAGCTACTGTGAAGGGCCTAATAGTTGGAGAGAGAACAGCTGCTGAAATGAGAACTTCTGAGAACTCTTCTTGGACTGTGGTGCTTATTTTCTCTCAATGACCTGGTTCCATAAGTTTTACAAGTGGCTCTGAGAACACTCTTACCGTCTGGGACTTCATCTGGCCGCTTCCTCTTCTCATAAACCACTATGATAACAATAAGGATGATAATCTCTGCCAATATCCCCAAGAAGGGCCAGAGAGGGGCCAAGTGGCTGCGCACTCGCAGGATGGTGGTGGCAGAGGCAGAGCCAATTGGATTGGTTGCATTGCACTCATACTCGCCGGGATCCTCACTTATCTGGAGGTTTGTGATACTCAGCTCAGTGTAATTGTCTTTATTTGTAATGAAGAATCGGCCAGAGGAGTTGTTGATTTCCTGTAAAAAGTAGAAAGGGAACAGAGGGGGATGGGAACTTTGAGTAAGCCCAGGTGATAAGCTGTTAGGGTATGTCTACACTGCAAAGAAAAACCTGTGGCAGCAAGTCTCGGAGCTCAGGTCAACTGACTCATTCTCGTGCTACAGGGTTAAAAATAGCAGTGTAGACATTCTTGCTCGGACTGCAGCCCAGACCCTGAAATCTGGTGAGGTGGAGGGGTCTCAGAGCCCAGGCTCCAGAGGGAACATCCACACTGCTATTTTAGCCCTTATAATGCGAGCCTCAGTCAGTGAGACTCACTGTCGCAGGTGTCCACCCCCTCCCCCCTCCCCCCCCCCCCACACCCATTGCAGTGTAGACATACAGTTTCCATTCAGTTACTGTGCAAGGTGGGAAAATTTAAAGAGATTCTTGTAAAAGCGAAGAGGCTGGTTACTTCAGACTGTTCAACAGTCTAATGTTTAAGCGTTCAGTCTTAAAAAGCTCCAAAATATTTACAAAGCTAAAGTCAGTCTCCAGTCTCTTAAAATGCAGTTCTGCTCTGAAAGGAATATAAAAATGGCACCTTAAATCAGCAGACTTGCTCATTGCAATGACAAAATTTACCTTTTTTTCACTCCTTTTTACTACTGTCAGACATGCAACACCAACACAGCCATGATCATGTAAACAGAATGCTTTTCTGGCTTGTGTATCAGTGGAATTGTCAAGTCCCAATCGTCAACTCTAAGCAATAAGCTTGCACAGATGGAGCTAAACTTCAGAAATTACTACTGATGATGTGAAGGTATATTTGCAGGGCTAGCAGGTAAAACACATTTTGATCTGAAAGTCATGTGAGGCTGCAAATTTTTTCCATGCCATTTTTATCAAGTCACTTCTGAGAGTAGCCCAGCTGGATGTCTGGACTCATAAGACTGGACTATGTAAAAGAGTTTTTATTCTATGATGCAATTGCTGGGTATCATTCTTCCACCTAACTTTACAAATTTATGGACCCTATTACTTTGGTTCAAATTCAACTGAAGTCAATGCACAGCACACAGATTCTCTAAGTAATTTCCAAATAAGGGTAGTATACATAAGCCCACTCTCAGTTTCAGGGATGAAAGATCTCACCCTTTCACATTCAAGGCTGTTTCTTAAAATTACAACATCTTGGAAATGGGCCTTTTACTTCAGAGAGTTGAGTTCATGTGCGACTGAGGGCTTGTCTACACTGGCAATTTACAGTGCTGCAACTTTCTCGCTCAGGGGTGTGAAAAAACACACCCCTGAGCACAGCAAGTTTCAACGCTGTAAAGCTGTAAAGCGTGGAGGTGGTTTTTTTTAAGAGCACTGGGAGAGCTCTCTCCCAGCGCTGCGCCGCGACCACACTAGGCACGTTAAAGCACTGCCGCTTTAGACTAGCCCTTAGGTCACAAGCAAAGTGAGTATTGTCTCAATCTAGCCCATAGGGGGACTCTGTCCCCATTGCAAAGTCAGCTGCGGAATCTGCAAACACTGGAAGAACTGCAGGTTAAGGTCAAAGGTGCCAGGGTAGAGTTGTGGGGGAAAGGGACCCAGGCCTGGAAATACAAGAAACTCTGTGGGTTAGGATTGAGGTGCATCAGATTTGCTTGCACCAGGTCCAGCTTGGACTTGATATATCCATTTTTGGTTTTCCTAAGAAATAATTAATGTGGCTTTCCCCATCAAAGAGAGAGTTGGGAAATTTTCACTTAAAAGAACAAATGTATTCCATGATAGGTATATCGTGATATTTTCTCTACTTATAAGCATGTTTCTGACTCACAAGCAATGTGTAAAAGCCAGGACAATCTACAATTTCAACCACTTGTTAAATCTTTTGCCCAAGAGACAAGTATCCACATGGAAAATATGATTGCCAAAGCTCTTACTGCCACCCTCACAGTGAACTTAATGAATCAGCTTCATAATAAGAAAATCAATCTATATTAGTAGATATCATGGGAGAACGGGACCATTTTGCACTGTTTTGGCTGAGATGCTTTACCCACCATGGAATGGCTTGTGTTATTGCTTTTATCACCACCACTGCAATAAAATGCACTATACTACAATAGCACAGAATGTGCATAAAATTAAAGAAGCCAGTGATATCAACATTAATCTTGCATTCTAATATAGATGTGAATAAGCTTAGCTGTAGCTTCTGTCACACATGTGAATGCCAAGGGTCATTTCTTTACATGGTATAATTGGAAAATTGGATTTCCAGGGTATCTGGAGAACCTGCTTAAAATGAAAGCAAATGATAAAATGCAGATGAGATTTTTTTTTTTTTGGAATTGGTATTCTTGCCCATTAAACACAGATTGGAAGGGACTTTCAGAATGTGTCCTGTTCAAGTTGCCCACTGCAAATTACACCATCCTTCCATGTTCTTGGCAGTTCACTTAGTGGTCACACCCAGCAGCAGTGTAACAAGCAGCTTTGCTTGCATAGGAATGGAGGATATAGACCAGTGGTCCCCAACGTGGTGCCCGCTGGCGCCATGACGCCCGCCGGGGCATTTATGTGCGCCCGCCTACTGACAAGGGAGCGCTTCCGCCGGACAACCTGCCGCCGAGGAGCGCGGCTGCCAGACAACCAGCTGCCGAAATGCCGCCAAGAAGCGTTGCCGCCGAAATGCCGCTGCTTCTCAGCGGCATTTCGACAGCGGCACTTCTCGATGACGCCGCTTCTCGGCGGCATTTCGGCAGCTGGTCGTCCAGCGCCCGCCACACTCTTCTGGGAACATGAATATGCTATTGCAACAGAAAGGTTGGGGACCACTGATATACACAAAGGAGACCATTTTAGAAAGCTATCAATATTTCAGCTACTAACTTTAAAGGTAAGCAGAATTACTTATTTCATTATTAAGCAAATCATTTCAGCTCCAGTTCAGTAAAGATTCAAACAGACACCCCTCCCTCTTCCCCCCCAATCAGTTTTTCAAAGAAGTTACAAGTCATTAGAGTGCCCAACACTGGGAATAAATAAGGATTCCAGTTCTTTCTCCTATCAGAAGCTACAGCAGGTTAATTCAGGCCTGCATACTGACATTATGGCTCTCACTCACCGCAAATACTCCATTGACCTTCTTGCGCCACACCCAGTCGGGGTGGGGGAAGCCCACAGACTTGCAATACATGACTGCCTCCTGCCCTTCATTTTTGTTCTCACTTCGCTTGTGGACAGTGATCTCAGGAATAGCTACAAAACACAAACAGAAGTTCTGCATTTACAAACCATTCCTTTCAAAAGTGATTATTTCAAGCTCAGAGAGCTTGAACAGATATTTAAATTATAAAATGCCCAAAGAAGTGGGCACCTGCCCTTCCAAGCCAAGTCCAACTTACAAAATGTAAATCACATAAAATAATAAACTCCCACATCTGTCCCGGTTAAGAAGTTCAGGCTGTAAAGACTGGGGGTGGGGTGAATGGATGGGACACAAAGTGTTGAGGACTACTTACAGTCACAACAATCATCTTCTGACTAGGCCCTTTCCCTATTAAGGGAAGAGGCTTATAAGGCTGAAGTTCCTCCACTGATCTCAACTGCAGCAGAATCACACACAAATCAATTCCAGTTGTCCTGCAGGGGCTTTCATATTTAGGGACAGATTTACAAGTTCTCAGAATAGTCTCCCACCTGCTGGAGCATCAATAATTGAGGATTCTGAATGGATTAAGTCTTCTTTGAATTCTAATTTGCAGGAGTTCCAAGTCATGCCAAGGTAGCTCAAAAGCAAATTTCCCAAGGCTTGAAGGAAGATCTTGGATTTGACCTGAGACCGAGATATAGGAACCTGGCTGCTGTTCAGGCTCCTGCCACCCAAGTGAGGACTTTTTACACCATAATAGGGATGGGCTTAGAAAAAGAAGTGAAGAGAATTCTAACCACCACCATTAAACAGACATGATTTAGAGCAGGGGTAGGCAGCCTGCAGCACGCAAGCTGATTTTCAGTGGCATTCACACTGCCCAGGTCCTGGCCACCGGTCCGGGGGGCTCTGCATTTTAAATTAATTTTAAATGAAGCTTCTTAAACATTTTAAAAACCTTATTTACTTTACATACAACAATAGTTTAGTTATATATTATAGACTTACAGAAAGAGACCTTCTAAAAACGTTAAAATGTATTACTGGCACGCGAAACCTTAAATTAGAGTGAATAAATGAAGACTCGGCACACCCCTTCTGAAAGGTTGCCGACCCCTGATTTAGAGACTTCTCACTCTCACATGGGGTGGTACCTGCAGTATAGAAGGGCTTGCAGATACTGGAATCTCTCCTTTATCTTGGGGTTCTCCAATCCATCCTACCAATAAGCCTACATTCCACAGGAGGTCATGGATAAGCGTGGGAACTATGTACCCAGAATGGGGCCTTTCCACCGGAACACACCATGCTGGCATGCATTTGTTTATAAATAATACTGTTGCCATCACTTTGCCAGTTTTGCCACTGCAGCCTGTTGCTCTAGAATACCTTGAGAGATTAGAATGGATCAATGGACTGCCTGAGCTGAACCTTCACTTAGCAGATGGGTTGGTGTGCTGCAGTGACCACCACCTTTAAGAGCCATTCCCTTTCTAGCCTGCTAATTATGTCACACGTGGCCTGCTATGTGATTGCTGGGCAGTGAACTGTTAATCCAGTCAAAATCCAAGCCAAGTGCTCCAGCAACAGACTCCAGACACTGGAGATTATTCCAGGGCTCACTCAATGCCAAAGCTTCCTTTGCCACTCTCCACTTTGCTCAAATGAGCACTGGACAGTCATCCTTACAGAAGGAAGGGTAGAAAATCTGTGTTCATTACAGCACATGTGCAGCTGAAAATTAGTTTGGGAAGCTAGATAAATGTGATTATTCAAGTCAGTCCAGCAAATGGAATAAACAAGACCTCCAAAATGACTGATAAGTAGAGGCTGAATCTGCCCTTTGCTGGCAAATAATTGCATCACGTCGTTTATTGTGAAAATACTTCTCAGCCAGAATGAGCAGCTCATGATCTCAGCATGACAGTTATTTTGCATTGTATCACTCAAACAGCATTTTCTGGTATTTAAATGGGCTGCATTTCTAAAGTGAAATTCTGTTTGGAAGGTAAAGAAACAAAGTGATTCCATTTATTTGGCAAATGAAATTTAATGTGAATAAATGTAAAGTAATGCACATTGGAAAAAATAACCTCAACTATACATACAATATGATGGGGGCTAATTTAGCTATAACTAATCAGGAAAGAGATCTTGGAGTTATCGTGGATAGTTCTCTGAAGACGTTCACGCAGTGTGCAGTGGCAGTCAAAAAAGCAAACAGGATGTTAGGAATCATTAAAAAAGGGATAGAGAATAAGACGGAGAATATCTTATTGCTCTTATATAAATCCATGGTACGCCCACATCTTGAATACTGTGTACAGATGTGGTCTCCTCATCTCAAAAAAGATATACTGGCATTAGAAAAAGTTCAGAAAAGGGCAACTAAAATGATTAGGGGGTTGGAACGGGTCCCATAGGAAGAGAGATTAAAGAGGCTAGGACTTTTCAGCTTGGAAAAGAAGAGACTAAGGGGCAATATGATAGAGGTATATAAAATCATGAGTGGTGTGGAGAAAGTGAATAAGGAAAAGTTATTTACTTGTTCCCATAATATAAGAACTAGGGGCCACCAAATGAAATTAATGGGCAGCAGGTTTAAAACAAATAAAAGGAAGTTGAACTCTTGCCTGAGGAGGTTGTGAAGGCTAGGAATATAACAGGGTTTAAAAGAGAACTAGATAAATTCATGGAGGTTAAGTCCATTAATGGCTATTAGCCAGGATGGATAAGGAATGGTGTCCCTAGCCTCTGTTTGTCAGAGGGTGGAGATGGATGGCAGGAGAGAGATCACTTGATCATTACCTGTTAGGTTCACTCCCTCTCGGGCACCTGGCATTGGCCTCTGTCAATAGACAGGATACTGGGCTGGATGACCTTTGGTCTGACCCAGTATGGCCATTCTTATGTTCTTAAAAAGTAGGGTCAGAAAAGAAGAGGTCTTTGAACTACAAAATAGGAAGCCACTGCAACACCCAACCATTATCTCCTTCAAGTGAAGAAACCAACCAGCTGATCGTCACTGCAAGGACAGCATCACAACCAAACACTCCCATCCAGAGAGAGAGAGAACCATTCACCTGGTTTCTTGCACTTACATAGTAGTTCTCTTTAAAACCTTTACAAGCATTAATCCTACTAGCCAGACAGCTCTACCAAGATTGCCTATCTAAAAAATGGGAGAAAAACGAACAAATGGCTTGCTCAAGGCCCCTCGGTGAGTTCAGTGGCAGACCCAGGGTTAGATCTCAGGAGCTCCTGACTCACAGTCCCATATTCTTGAATGACCAGAACATGCTGCCACCTCCAAACAGGAAGGGAGCATAGCTATTATTGTGTAGAATTAGTTTAGTATATCAGTTGACACTGGATACTATCCCTAAAAGAGGTAAAGATTAACCCAGAGGTCCCCAAACTGTGGGGTGGGCCCCCCTAGGGAGGTGCAAAGGAACGTTCAGGGGTCGGGGGCTGGGTCCCTAGCTAGCCCCCATGGACGGACGCACAACCCAGTTCCACTCCTGGCCCTTGTCCTGGCAGCTGAAGCTGCGCCCGGGGCTCCGCTCCTGGCTCCTCGCCCGGGGTCCTGGCTGCTGACCCAACCTTCCACTGCTGGCCCCATGCCTGCCCCCAGCTGTGGCCACAACCTCGACTCCTTACTTCTGTTTGTGCCCCCCCCAGTCAAGGCCCCACTCCTGGCTCTGGGGGTGGGGTGCAAACAGGGGCAAAGGAGGGCGCTAGGTAAAAGTTTGGGGACCACAGAGTTAACCTGAAAGAGGCTTACACTCTAATAGAAGAATACTGGCAACTGGAATTTTTTTTTAAAAATTGAGTAATATGAAAAATTCCAGAAGTTTCTGGTAGATCCCCATTTTAAACAATAAGCTCAGAGTTTAAAAACAATCCTGTAAAATAGTAAAGAGGTTTTCACCTCCGATTTCAATTTAGTGGTCTCTTCAGCATGGGAAAACTGATTATCCATGATAAACCATGAGACAGACTATATCCAAAGGACAGTCAAATGCACAAAACAAACTAAAGAAATAAAGGAGTTAGCAACATTTTTCTCCCTCATTTATAGTGATTCTAGCTGTTACCTGAGACTATGATAGGCACTAGACTTTCAGACAAATGGGGTTTTCATGTTGAGGGTCTCTAAACAGCTAAGGGAAAGATACCTTCGTGCTCTGCACTGCCATGTGGGGAAACTAGGTTCACTGTCTACTTACAGTCTCCTCTTGTGGACACACCACAGAGCCTCCAGCAGGAACGAGGCACTTGCTCAGCAAGAGTCTTTTCTACTGCATGGGACACCAGTTCTTACTAGCAGAGTTCTGAAAGGGGGTGGACAAAAGGCAAGGGCCTGTGGAGCATGTGGGAGGATTCACAGGCCCCCTAACTGATTCGGATGTCACCTCCTTCCCACTAGTTTGGAAGCTAGCAACAGGGAAATTAAGCAAAGGCCAAACAGTCAGGGTGAGCCCTAGAGACATTCCTATGTTGTGCACTAAGAATGTGAGATGCAGGGTTTATGTCCCATTTCATGGAACAGAACAGGCAGGAGGTAGGGACAGAAGAGAAAGGCTAGCAGGAAACAAGGTGATAGTCCCAAAGCTGGCATCACAGGATTATCGAGAGTGACTGTAAATTACTCCCATTAGGAAAAGGAGAAACAGGATTCATCGGCTTAAACTGCAACCTCTCATAGTCTCCATCTGTCAGCACTGAGCTTTTCACTGCCATATATCAGCAGAGAGGAAAGCAGGGCAAAGCCTTGCAGAGGAGGAAGGTGCAGTAAATCAGCACTGCTAATGCTGGCCCACTTTTACTGCATCAGCAAACTGTTAGAAAAGAAGGGGGGGGGCAGAAGAGGGGTTTCTAGGACAGTCACTCCAACTGCAGGGTGACCTAAAACTCTCCTAGAGTCAGGAGATAATTATATTCCTTTAAGGAGAGGACATTTGTGTTGGGTTATCCCAAAGAGAGTGTTGGGGTCCACTAGGCATAGCTACCAGGTAACTCGGGAGAGCGGAAGACCAAAGTGTCGATGAAACTCTCTTGCTCTGGGCCTATCTGAACCCCCAAACTCCATCTTGTGAACTCTCACCTACTTCTGTGTTTACTGCTTTACATGCTCTGTAGCAGGCTGAAGCAGAAATGTATTGGTCAGCGTTTCTAGCAGATGGCTGCAGTTTTACTCACACTAGCAGAAATAATAGAGATAAGGAGGAGGGAACAGAGGGGTAGTTAGTTTGCAGAGGTCTAATTCAAGGTCGCAGAAACTGGGAAAGTTTTCTCACAAGCTTATGTAGAGCTTATTGTAACAGTTGTCTGGAAGGGAGGGGTGAGGGGGAACAGCCAGACAAAGAGATGTATGCAAACAGTTTGGGGTATAAAAGGTAAAAGTTGTTTGTATTTGTTGCACTGGATTTGAGACATGCTGGTCTCCTAGTGCCATTTCAGAGCTCTGAAATAAACTTGGCTTGCTTTCTCCCCTCGGTGTCTTTATTGGTGCTAAGCACACCGGGCCACGGACCTTTGATGTCCCCTCGAGCCCCTTGAGCGGCCAACAAGAGCATAAGTGACAAGGCTACATTCTACTTTATTGCTGGATGTGCAATTTACAATTCCACTAGGACAAAGACTATTTCTAGCATGCAGTCTATTGAAGGGAGCATGATATGGAATATTAATATTCCAGAGCCTTCTATGCTAGCTGGTTTTCAACTATGGCTGAGACATTAACCCAATGATTATTCTGCCAAAGAGCCTTGGCTAACTGGCAGTTGTGTTTTACTGTGCGGATTGCAATTAAGCAGCAGAGACCATACTGGTTCACCTGGATCAGGAATTTAGCAATAGAATCATAGAAATGTAGGGCTGGAAGGGACCTCAGGCGATCATCTAGTCCAGCCCCCTGCTGGACTGCAGTAAACCTAGACCATTCCTGACAGCACCACAAGTGATGGGGATTCTACAGCCTCCCCTAAAAGCTTATTCCAGGACAATTTAGTTTTTCCTAATATCTAACCTAAATCTCCCTTGCTACAGATTAAGTCCCTTACTTCTTGTCCTATCTTCTCTGGACATTGAGAACAACTGATCACTGTGCTCTTTTTAACCATCCTCAACGTATCTGAAGACTGTTATGAGAGGTCCCCCCATAGTCATCTTTTCTCAAGACTAAACATGTCCAGTTGGGTTTTTTTTAACCTTTCCTCATAAGTCAGGTTTTCTACATTTTTAATCATTTTTGTTGCTCTCCTCTGAACTCTCTCCAATTTGTCTACATCTTTTCTAAAGTGTCACTCCCAGCAGTTGACACAGTACTCCAGCGGAGGCCTCACCAATGCCAAGTAGAGTGAAACAATTACCTCCTGTGTCTTACATACGACACTCCGGTTAATATACCCCATTTGCCTTTTTTGGAACTGCATCACCTAAATGATGACTCTCATTCAATTTGTGATCCACTACAATCCCTAGGTCCTTTTCAGCAGTCCTACCACCTAGCCAGTTAGTCTCCACTTTGTAGTTAGGAAGGAAAAATCAAATGCACAAATTTAGTTCTTTTCTCTTCACACTGGATTTAGATTTCACTTACGCTTTTCAGCAGCAGTGTTTATCTGAAAAGCAGAGGACTAGAAGCCACACTGTAATCCCTGCTCAGATACTGACTTGCTGTGTGATCTTGGACAAGCCACATGCTTTGCCTCAGTTTCCCCATTCATAAAAATGGGCTAATTGCTTTCTCATTCATTACACCTCAGAGGTAATTTTTGTGAAGTGCTTTTATGCATCTTATTTTTATTTCTACATCACAAAAAAGAGGAAAATAGTTCCTCAGTTTGAAGAACTTTTTAAAATAATGTGTAAGCAGATCAACAAGAAAGAGGGCTACTTTGAATTATATTTCACTTAATAATAATTTTGTAACTAACAATTACGTTTGAGCGGCGAACAGCAGAGGCTAACAGAGGGAGTTTGCCTGGGAGCTGTCCGAGAGGAGGTACGCTAAGTGCTGCATTGGGGGGCTGTGTTGGTGAGTATCTGAGTGTCTGTTGCTGGGACAGTTTGTCAGTTTGACCGTGTGCTTGATTGCTTGCTTGTTTGTTTGTTTGAAAAGTGTGAATTGGGAGTGCTTTGTTCCAGGTGGGCCTGACTGGTATATAAGGGCAGTCAGCAGCGAACCAGCTGAGCGGCGAACAGCAGAGGCTAACAGAGGGAGTTTGCCTGGGGAGAGCTCACTGAGGCTTTCATCTGTGGGTTTCTCTGAGTAGTTCTTGCAACAGCTGAGGAAGCTCTTAAGAGGAAGGTGATATGGAAGGTGAGCTATCAGCTGTTGTAACCTGCACAGGTTGTGCCATGTTTGTCTTTCTTCCACAGGACAGAAGCAACTTTGTCTGTACAAAGTGCAAGCTGGTCTCCATATTGGAAGAGAAGGTTCGAGGTCTGGAGAAACGAGTATCGACTCTGCGTTGCATAAGGGAAAATGAAGATTTCCTGGACAGACGTCAGGAGATGCTTCTACGGCCACAATGTTCTGAAGATTCAGAGCAGGCGCAGCAGGGACAGACGGATGAAGAAGAAGTTTGGCAGCATGTGACCTCCAGAAGGAGAAAGAGGAGCGTCCATGTACCAGCAATGGAGATACAGGTGAGCAATCGTTTCCATGTTCTCTCTACAGGTACTAATGCGGAGAGTGGAGTAGATGACCCATCTGAGGGAAGGGAGCAGAAGGAGACTCCACCAATTGGAAGGCAAAAGATGCACTGTCCTAGGGATGGGGGTTCCACGACCACCACTCCCAAGAGGAGGAGGAGGGTGGTGGTGGTCGGGGACTCCCTCCTCAGGGGGACTGAGTCATCTATCTGCCGCCCCGACCGGGAAAACCGAGAGGTCTGCTGCTTGCCAGGAGCTAGGATACACGATGTGACGGAAAGACTGCCGAGACTCATCAAGCCCTCAGATCGCTACCCCTTCCTGCTTCTCCACGTGGGCACCAATGATACTGCCAAGAATGACCTTGAGCGGATCACTGCAGACTACGTGGCTCTGGGAAGAAGGATAAAGGAGTTTGAGGCGCAAGTGGTGTTCTCGTCCATCCTCCCTGTGCAAGGAAAAGGCCTGGGTAGAGACCGTTGAATCGTGGAAGTCAACGAATGGCTACGCAGGTGGTGTCGGAGAGAAGGCTTTGGATTCTTCGACCATGGGATGGTGTTCCAAGAAGGAGGAGTGCTGGGCAGGGACAGCTCCACCTAACGAAGAGAGGGAAGAGCATCTTCGCCAGCAGGCTGGCTAACCTAGTGAGGAGGGCTTTAAACTAGGTTCACCGGGGGAAGGAGACCAAAGCCCTGAGGTAAGTGGGGAAATGGGATCCTGGGAGGAAGCACAAGCAGGAGAGCGCAAGAGGGGAGGACTCCTGTCTCATACTGAGAAAGAGGGACGATCAATGAGTTATCTTAAGTGCCTATACACAAATGCAAGAAGCCTGGGAAACAAGCAGGGAGAACTGGAAGTCCTGGCACAGTCAGGGAACTATGATGCGATTGGAATAACAGAGACTTGGTGGGATAACTCACATGACTGGAGTACTATCATGGATAGATATAAACTGTTCAGGAAGGACAGGCAGGGCAGAAAAGGTGGGGGAGTTGCGTTGTATGTAAGAGAGGAGTATGACTGCTCAGAGCTCCGGTATGAAACTGCAGAAAAACCTGAGTGTCTCTGGATAAAGTTGAGAAGTGTGAGCAACAAGGGTGATGTCGTGGTCAGAGTCTGCTATAGACCACCAGACCAGGGGGATGAGGTGGACGAGGCTTTCTTCTGGCAACTAGCAGAAGTTGCTAGATCGCAGGCCCTGGTTCTCATGGGAGACTTTAATCACCCTGATATCTGCTGGGAGAGCAATACAGCGGTGCACAGACAATCCAGGAAGTTTTTGGAAAGTGTAGGGGACAATTTCCTGGTGCAAGTGCTGGAGGAACCAACTAGGGGCAGAGCTTTTCTTGACCTGCTGCTCACAAACAGGGAAGAATTAGTAGGGGAAGCAAAAGTGGATGGGAACCTGGGAGGCAGTGACCATGAGATGGTCGAGTTCAGGATCCTGACACAAGGAAGAAAGGAGAGCAGCAGAATACGGACCCTGGACTTCAGAAAAGCAGACTTTGACTCCCTCAGGGAACAGATGGGCAGGACCCCCTGGGAGAATAACATGAAGGGCAAAGGGGACCAGGAGAGCTGGCTGTATTTTAAAGAATCCTTATTGCGGTTGCAGGAACAAACCATCCCGATGTGTAGAAAGAATAGTAAATATGGCAGGCGACCAGCTTGGCTAAACAGTGAAATCCTTGCTGATCTTAAACGCAAAAAACAAGCTTACAAGAAGTGGAAGATTGGACAAATGACCAGGGAGGAGTATAAAAATATTGCTCAGGCATGCAGGAGTGAAATGAGGAAGGCCAAATCACACTTGGAGTTGCAGCTAGCAAGAGATGTTAAGAGTAACAAGAAGGGTTTCTTCAGGTATGTTAGCAACAAGAAGAAAGTCAAGGAAAGTGTGGGCCCCTTACTGAATGAGGGAGGCAACCTAGTGACCGAGGATGTGGAAAAAGCTAATGTACTCAATGATTTTTTTGCCTCTGTCTTCACAAACAAGGTCAGCTCCCAGACTGCTGCACTGGGCAGCACAATATGGGGAGAAGGTGACCAGCCCTCTGTGGAGAAAGAAGTGGTTCGGGACTATTTAGAAAAACTGGACGTGCACAAGTCCATGGGGCCGGATGCGCTGCATCTGAGGGTGCTAAAGGAGTTGGCGGATGAGATTGCAGAGCCATTAGCCATTATTTTTTGAAAACTCATGGCGATCGGGGGAGGTCCCGGATGACTGGAAAAAGGCTAATGTAGTGCCCATCTTTAAAAAAGGGAAGAAGGAGGATCCGGGGAACTACAGGCCAGTCAGCCTCCCCTCAGTCCCTGGAAAAATCATGAAAAATCATGGAGCAGGTCCTCAAGGAATCAATTATGAAACACTTAGAGGAGAGGAAAGTGATCAGGAACAGTCAGCATGGATTCACCAAGGGGAAGTCGTGCCTGACTAACCTAATTGCCTTCTATGAGGAGATAACTGGCTCTGTGGATGAGGGGAAAGCAGTGGATGTGTTATTCCTTGACTTTAGCAAAGCTTTTGATACGGTCTCCCACAGTATTCTTGCTGCCAAATTAAGGAAGTGTGGGCTGGATGAATGGACTGTAAGGTGGATAGAAAGCTGGCTAGATCGTCGGGCTCAACGGGTAGTGATCAATGGCTCCATGTCTAGTTGGCAGCCAGTTTCAAGCGGAGTGCCCCAAGGGTCGGTCCTGGGGCCGGTTTTGTTTAATATCTTTATTAATGATCTGGAGGATGGAGTGGACTGCACTCTCAGCAAGTTTGCCGATGACACTAAACTAGGAGGCGTGGTAGATACACTAGAGGGTAGGGATCGGATACAGAGGGACCTAGACAAATTAGAGGATTGGGCCAAAAGAAACCTGATGAGGTTCAACAAGGACAAGTGCAGAGTCCTGCACTTAGGACGGAAGAATCCCATGCACAGCTACAGACTAGGGACCAAATGGCTAGGTAGCAGTTCTGCAGAAAAGGACCTAGGGGTCACAGTGGACGAGAAGCTGGATATGAGTCAACAGTGTGCTCTTGTTGCCAAGAAGGCTAACGGCATTTTGGGCTGTATAAGTAGGGGCATTGCCAGCAGATCGAGGGACGTGATCGTTCCCCTTTATTCGACATTGGTGAGGCCTCATCTGGAGTACTGTGTCCAGTTTTGGGCCCCACACTACAAGAAGGATGTGGAAAAATTGGAAAGAGTCCAGCGGAGGGCAACAAAAATGATCAGGGGTCTGGAGTGCATGAGGGAACTGGGATTGTTTAGTCTCCAGAAGAGAAGAATGAGGGGGGATTTGATAGCAGCCTACAACTACCTGAAGGGGGGTTCCAAAGAGGATGGAACTCAGCTGTTCTCAATGGTGGCAGATGACAGAACAAGGAGTAATGGTCTCAAGTTGCAGTGGGGGAGGTCTAGGTTGGATATTAGGAAACACTATTTCACTAGGAGGGTGGTGAAGCACTGGAATGCGTTACCTAGGGAGGTGGTGGAGTCTCCTTCCTTGGAGGTTTTTAAGGCCCAGCTTGACAAAGCCCTGGCTGGGATGATTTAGTTGGGAATTGGTCCTGCTTTGAGCAGGGGGTTGGACTAGATGACCTCCTGAGGTCCCTTCCAACCCTGATATTCTATGATTCTATGATTCATTCTGAAAGCAAGAGAAAATTCTTTATATTACTAGCACCAATTTCCTGTTAGTTAGATATTACATCTCTCCATTTACAGTGTATCCTGGAAGATAATCCAGTGACAGAGAGAGATGCACTCCTAGGAAGACAAACTGGGTGTGAGCCCTTTCTCACCCCCATATCTTCAAACACTTAACTATGTAACAGCCACACAATACACAGCACCACAGGTGTCTGACATGGTATGTTTAGAACTGATCCCTGAAAGAAAAATTCCTTCCAAGCACAAGGCATATAATGCTGCTTTTGACCTGTGGATGGAATTTGGTCTATAGCTTCCAGTGAAGAGAAAGGGAGCTGTATGCACATATCTGTGGGTAGAAATTGACAAGTAGGGAGTGCTGGTGCGCAGAAGATCAGTTCACAACCATGCCCCGATTCCCTTAATTCTTTGAATTTTTAAATGGGAAAAATTACATGTCAAGCAAGCAGCTAAAAATACAAAGGGTTATGGGAATACAAAGGTGGCCTAGTAGAGGAAAAGAGTGGGCCCCAGTGCTCTTTCCATATTTACTATGCATAAAGCAAACCTGAAACATGTTTTAGTCTCCCCCCAATCGCATTAAAATTCTGGTCTTGTCTAAGCTGAAAAACTGAGTGGAGAATTCAGTGACATCAGAATAAAAATCTTTGCCCATTAATTGCTCAACTTTCAGTAAGGCAACCCCAAAACATAGTTTCAAACCTATTTAACTTCAGTAACTAACATTTTGGATAATGCCTTTGTTCAAGTTTCCACACCCTGACTCCTTCAATTAAGAAGTTGGAGACTGCAATAAACATCCCTGAGACCTTGTAAAGGTCTTCCAGCTAAAACTAGGGAAGACTGGATGTGACTTTCCTAATCTTGCTGAGGTAAATGCAAACAGGAAATAAACAGCCATTCTTTATGAAACATTTTGAAACAGGAGAACTTAAAAAAAAAAAAAATCCTTTACAGTTCTCCTTTAAAACCATGAAGTTGGACTTAGACATTTTCATGCTACAGCAAAAAATACATCTTAAATGTAAGTCCATTCACTGTTCATTTAACCTGTTTTTTATTCTAAAAGATTATTTACATCTAAAGAACTTTCTAAAGTACAACCATCTCTGATCCCAAAAGCATAAGAAAAGATTTCTTTCCTTGCTAATAGTTTTTCATGATTTGGTTTCTACCAATCAGGACAAACGGAGCAAGTAGTCTTATTTGTCAGTCAGGTGGGTGGTAACCAGTCCAGATGCAGGATTCTGGCTCCCATTTCCTATTCCCCCCAGCATACAGGCAGGCTTTCCCATTGGAGAAATTCCAGAGCTGAGGAAAAATTATGGTTAAACCTACACTACATAATCTCTTTTCCCTGAGCCTGATCTCCCATCGAGGTGCCCTAAGGTGGGTATCTACAATTCACAGAAAACAATTAGTGATGTAAGAGAAATCTGTTCTTTTTTTTTTTCTATGATGTGACTGCCATCATCTGGACAAATGGGTGGCTAGCTCTGAGCATACCAAGGGAGAGGAACTGTACAAGCTAAGCAGTGACAGAAGGAGAGAAAGAGACCAGTCAGTCTACTGGTGTGAATGGATCGCCTCCTGAAGGCTGTAGCCCTCTGGCTGTCACAGGTATTTGCTGACTGAAGGCTGCATCAATTGATGTGGAAGTTCAGCAAAAAGCGTCTCGAGAAGGCATGAGCTGAGTGCAAGGTGGGTTGGAAAAGCTGACTTGAGGGGTGCCCAAGACATACCACTGCTGTGACAGAGTGAGCTCAAAGCTACTCTGGGCAGGGGTATGCAATGGAATGGGAGTATCTGATGCAGCCAGAAGATTATTAGGATACCTGCTCTCCTTTGTGAAGCCCTTCGAGAACAAACAGGGAGGGAGGGATGGTTCAGGCTAGGCTGACCTAGACTTAAGAGTCTGGCTTTTGGATTGGAGCAGGAGTTGGGAAGCAAGCTCACCTAGTTAAAGGGGGAAGGCAGAGACCACATTGGGGAAACAAGTGGAGTGTTCCAAAAGCTAATTTGTTGAAAATGAAGTACTTGGGTTTGCAAATCAGGGTTGAGATTACTGCCACTAGAAAGGTCATTGGACTACGAAAATCAAAGCATTAATTCCTTTCTTCAGAACCCACTTCAATTAAGGAGGGAAAAGTGTCAATGCAATGACTTACATCCCCCACCCATGCACCCAAACTTTAGGGTCTATATCTGCTGCAGTATCTCAGAACTAAAGCCCATCATAAAGAAAGCAATTGAGGTAGGCTCTGACCAGATCAGTACCAGAAGGACCACTTTCTGGATGGAAGGTTTCTGACTCAGCCAATCTGCCCATAGATTCAAGCAGTGACATTTGAGATTCAAGCAGAGCCTAACAGGGCACAATGTTCTCTCTACCTACTAGAAGAGTGTGTTTGATTCCTTTTGCAGCAGTTGTACAGCCATGTCGTCCAACCCAGGGCTTTGGAGCTGTGCTCCGGCTCCGCTCCAGCTCCAGGCAAAAACCTGAAGCTCCACTGCTCCGGAGCTGCTCCGCTCTCCAGCTCCAGGCTCTGCTCCAAAGCCCTGGTCCAACTTGATCAAGATGTGGTCAGCAGGAATTTCCAGGACCTTGAGAGACAACCTGACTTGTCCTGAGCACCAGGATGCTGATGTGGAGCTTTTGTTCTTGAGACGGACCATTTCCTGAATGGACTGGTGAACTGCAAGTCCCCCATCTCTCATGTGCGGAGGCTGCTATCCATAGAGACGTGGAGACTTTGGGAGTCCTGAAGTGGGGATGCAATCTGTCAGCCACTAGTGGAAATGCCCTCGCTGAAGGAGGGAATTAGACACTCCAAGTCATGGCCATGTACATCCAGAGGGATGCTGAGATGTGGATTGAAAGATCAATTAGGGCCTCTAAGTTGGAGATTTTGTCAGGGAAAGAAGCGACAAGTGTTTGCCATGTTTATCATTACTCCAAGCTGCAGCAGTGTCTGGGCAGGAATCAAAAGCCTTTTCCTAATTCACCATCAGGACAATGTTGTGAAACAGCTGCACAGGCTTCCTGGAAGTCAGAACCAGACCAGCCAGTCACCCAGGTGCAGAATTAGACACTCCTTCCTCTGAGGGCTGCTGCAATGACTATTCATTTTCTTGATAGCCTTGGAGCTAGAGATGGACCAAAGGAGAGTGTAGAACTGGAAGTGCAAGTATCATGTAGAAAATCTAAGGGCTTCTGGTGCATTTGAAGTGTGGGTGATGTGAAGGTAGGCATTTTTCAAAGCAGCAGTCCTCTGGATTTATGGCTGCAAGCATTGAGTGGAGACTACATTGAGTTTTTGTTGCTGTACAAACTGATTCCCTGAGAACACTGGAAAAGTCAGGGAGCTCTCAACCTGGTCTCCCTTCCAAAATATCAAAGGTTCTTTTGAGGGGGGGAGGGGGGAGGAGGCTGGATGGGAGAGGCTGCAAAAGCCCTATTTATCCAGACCCGTGTACAAAGGACTTCCCTTGCAGTGACGATGGCAGGGCTGAGAGAATGCTACCCCCTATCTCCAACATATCATATTATAAGCCCTCTTAGCAGTCTTGGTTCTCATGGATTTCCTCTCCTCAGATGTCCAGGGGGAACTGGAAGGTGTTGTCTGCTTCAAGGCCCATCCTGACCCTTCTTAGAACTGGTTGTGACAGTTCCACTGTGGCCTTGTGCTGAAAGAGGATTGGGATAAGCAGAACACATCTGTTTCCAAAGGTTACAGGGGAGATGAACAAGAGGGATTCTTTTGCCCCCAAGTTTTATTGGTTACCCTGGGAGAAAGTTTCTTCTATACTCCCTTCTTTTGTGTTATTTGGGAGCTCTGCTGAAACCTGAAAGAATGATGGTGCCTCAGCAGAAATACACCAGATGTTTCCAAAAGGGTAGGGATACAACTGTGGACACTTATGTGCATTCCAAGAAGAGAAACTAGGCTTGAAAATACTGCATCTGGACTGGCTACCACTCAGGCAGGCAGGAAGGCTCACCCCATTTGTCCATAGTAGTGATAGCCATATAAAAGAATATGGAATTATGATCTCTTATAGCAACAGAGCTCAGTAGACTAACAGCAACACTGGAGGGAAAGGCAGGAAAAAATCCCTATTCAAATAAATATCTTCAATAACAGATACTAGCCAAGAAAATGTCTATACAGGGGAGTCGCATCTTACGTGGGGGTTAGGTTCTGAAGTCAGCACGCAAGGCGAAAATCGCGTATAGTCAAATGCTCATTGAGTGGAATGGCGGGCGGAATCGCCCGCACTACAGGTACAGTATTTAAATTTTTGTTTTGTTTTGCCGAGCGCGTATAGTTAAAATCGCATAAGTTAAATGTGCCTATGATGCGACTCCATTGTATGTTTGTATTTATAAATGGCTTTCACAGCTCTAAGTAAATATGCTTATTCAAATTTAGCGATTACCCCTGCCACAACTTCCAAAAAACTAGAGACAAGTCATAAGTGCTGTACTAAACATGGGTCCCACCCAAAAGAAAGGTTTATTCACCCTGTGCAGTAACTGTGGTTCTTCGAGATGTCCTCCTATGGGTGCTCCATTGTAGGTGTATCTGCATCCCTGCACGTCAGATTGGAGATTTTAGGTAGCAGTGTCTGTTCGTCCTACATATGCGCTCTCACTATCTCATGCTCTGCCTCAAGGCTATCTAGCGCTGCACAGGCAAACCACCCTCAGTTCCTTCTCTACCACAGAACTTATTATTCAGAGCTCTGACAGAGGGGAGAAGGATAGTGGCGCACCCATACAGATACATATCTCGAAAAACCAGTCACTGCATCAGGTGAGTAACCTCTTCTTCAAGCAGTGATCCTATGGCTGCTCCACTATAGGTAACTCTACAGCAGTAACCCTAATGGAGGGGTGGGGCTTTGGAGTCTAATCTAACATTGATCATGATACAGTGGGGCCAAATATGGCATCGCATGCTAAGTCATGGGTGATTGCATAATGTTCAGCAAAAGTACAAGCAGATAGCCAAGTTGCTGCTCTGCACATTTCTGTGATGGGAACGTTTTTGAGGAAGGCTACAGAAGTGGAAAGAGATCTCATGGAATGTGTTTGAACTCCAGATGGAGAGTGTAGGTACGATAGCAATAGATAATGCAGTCCAATATCCATCTAGAGAGTCTTTGCTTAGAGATTCAGGATCCTTTAGATCTCTCTGCACTAGAAAGGTATAGTCTAAGACAGTGTTTCTGAACTTTTTTGATACTACAGACTAGCATGCTGCTTTCCTAAACTGTGTCAGGGAGATCTCAGGGACCAGTATCAGTCCACAGACAAGTCATTGAGAAACACTGGTCTAGGAGATTTTCTGAAAGGTTTAGTTCTATCCAAATAGAAGGCCAGTGCTCTTCTGACATCGAGTGTATGTAATATTGCCTCTCTCTTGTCCTGGGGTGGCTTGGGAAAGAAGGCTGGGAGGTGGATACATTGGTTTATATGGAAAGCGGAAGATATTTTTGGGAGGAATTTGGGGTGTGGTCACAACGTAACCTTATCTCTGAAAAAAATTAAATGGGGGTGTGCCATTAGAGCCCCTATTTCTCCGATCCTCCGAGCCGAGGTGATGGCTACTAAGAATGCCATTTTTATAGACAGATGTGTAAGCAAGTATGTGGCCATGGGTTTGAAAGAAAGCCTTGTAAGGCACTTGAGGACAAAGCTGAGGTCCCACTAATGCTAGAGCATAGTAGTCTAGATCCAGAAGAATGATTTTTAAGTCTTGGTTCCCGAACTTTTGAACTACTATCCCATCACAGTATGAATATTAAAAAACTACCATTGAACTGGCAACAAGGTTGGTTAGTTGGGAGAAACCGGTATACTCCTAACATACAAACTAGTCACTTAGTGACATTCTACATTTAAGAGGATGCATATATGCTCAACCTTTTATACAGTGGTTCTTGCAGTAGCAATAACCTTAGTGAGTAATCATTTTCAACATAATAAATTTATATGCAGTTCTAGGAAAACATTGGTTCTGCAGTTAAACCCTGTAATCACCAGTAGCTTAGAAAACTCTCCTAAATACAGTCCTATGTAGCCACTACGTAGGGAAATAATTTATATTGTACAAAAGTTTTGAGTTTTCCTTCAACTAAAAATATTTGCCTGCCACAGTTTGCAGGATGTTTAACAAGAGTTCTCCCATTACTCCACACCCCATACTTTGTATGTCTACAAATTTGTTTAATGCCTACTGGTCTAGGAATTATCATGACATTGTATGGAGTGGCTTCAGAATAGGGTCTATGAGTCCTCTCAAGTTACTGACTGCTGTGCAATCTGCAAGTGTAGCTCCTCCCGAGAGAGGTGCTTAACAGCCATTAACTTATAATTGGTAATGATTACTCAGTCACAGGTATTTATACATAATTTCCATGGAAAGTGGTTAATGTAATTAACTATTGCCTCTACCCTTTGTGCCAATGGTTCAATCCAGGAAACTGAGTTTATCACTACCACTGCTCAGTAGTACCACCAGGTTTTCTGCATGTCTGCAACTATCCTTGGGCAGCACAAGATTAGGCTAGATAAGTTCATGGAGGGAATGGTTTGATGGGATAACGTGATTTTAGTCAATTAGGCAATAAAGTGCCATCGCTGGTAAAATGAGGGTCCGGCTGGAGATTCTTGCCTGTATGCTCAGGGTTCTACTGATCGCCATATTTGGGGTCGGGAAGGAATTTTCCTCCAGGGTAGATTGGCAGAGGCCCTGAAGGTTTTTCGCCTTCCTCCACAGCATAGGGCAGGGGTCGCAAGCTGGAGGATTCTCTGCGACTTGAAGTCTTTAAATCACGATCTGGAGACTTCAACAGCTGAGTTAAGGGAAAGTGGGTGGGTCAGCTTTTGTGGCCTGCATCATGCGGGAGGTCAGACTAGATGACCACAATGGTCCCTTCTGACCTTAAAATCTATGAGTCTATGAGCACAGTAACAGCACTTTTGGTGAATGCACAGCAGACATGCCAAACCTGCGGGGGGAAAAAAACAGAAATTGGGCTTGTTTTTGGCTTAACTGGCTTGTGAGTTCCTTGTTGGCTTGTAGCTTGTTGCTTCTTTATTTTGATCAGCTCCCAGCAAGCAGGGAAAAGGGGAGGAGAGATCAGCGGTGCACAGCGGGCCCACCACAGTCCCAGACTGCACGCCGGGGGGATCTAATCACATTGAGTGTTGGGGTTCTTAGGGACTGCTTTGTTTTAGCTTGATTTTTGGCTTATTGTGAAAGTCGGGGTGCTTATTTACCACGTGAAAGTTGCGCACTCTGATGCACAGCCCCATGCTGCATCTTTTGACAGAGTGCTCTAGGCTGGCCATCTTTTGCCCCTTATCAAAGCTAAGAAGCTTTCCTTCTCTCTGGAAATGGCTTGTAAAGGTCATCCCTAAGAGCAGCCTAATTCAAAAGTTATTTTACGTAAAGCAATAATTATTTAGCAAGTTGAGCAAAATCACAGTAAACAAGATTAAGCAGTAAATAAAATCACAGCCAGTCTAAATCCTGGAAAACAGGCTCACTAAATACAGCACAACCTTCTATTAAATTGATTCAAGCAAAGCAATAGAACTTGCATTCTTAGAGTTGTGTGACTCTGCTCACATTTCACAGTCAGACTCCTGATCAGCAATGAATTTCTTCTCCCTCTCCCCTCCCACACAAAATGCCCTCCTGCCTTCCTAATTACGTTTTCCTAATTATATATTTTAGAGAGCTATCACCACTTTCTCCTTATGAGCACAATACCCAACATTTAACAAAAATCCACTATCTCTAGACAGTCTTTATGTAAAGATCCTCTCTCAGAGCCCTCTGCAAAAGGAATCCTTTGAACAGAGACATGCATTTGACAGTATTTTTTCATACATCTTGATCAGAATACAATCTTTTTAACATGGCAATAGTTTTAAGCCTCAGGAAATTGTTTGCTTTCTTGGTCTGAAGTGTTAGAACAATGTAACTCACTTTAAACCATAATTTTACAGTTATTATGTTTTCTTAATTTTATTTTAATATCAAATAAGTTGTCTCTTGGACTGCACAGTCTGTTACCTCCACTTTCCTGCTATGCTTCGTTCAGTAGCTCAGCCATACAACATATCTTCAGTCGGGGCAGAGAAGTTCCTTATGTATCCATTAACAGTGTTTGCCTTTGCCAAGGGCCTTCCTTAGGTAATATCACAGGAACATATCAAATAACTGAGGTCAGAAGCTACCCCCAGGGATGCCAAAAAAACCAACAAGCCATTTAGAAGACAATGATTTGTCTTCCCTTGTTACTTGCCATTAGGACTGGAACAGCAACAGACAAAGCTTTACACTTTTTAATTAAGCTTGAGGATGGATTGGAAACAGAACCCCTTCAATGTAAGTTTAGGGACTCAGTATATGACAGACCTATGTAATGGCAAAGGGCAATACAAAACCTGAAAGGGAGTGAGGTTTACATAGTTGGTTATGAGGATTTTGTACCTTGCAGACTACTTAGCTGCCTTTTCTTCTGACTGACCAAGCTCTAATCTGTTTTTTCATTAGTGCACCAAGTCCAGTTTTAAGCTCTGAAGTAGTTTATACAACTACTGTTAAATGGATAGGGCAGGAAAAAGGGCCACGTGTGGGGAATAACTGAGAAACTAGTGCCAATATTTGGTACAGGTAACCTCTGCAAACTGAATCCGTACCTTGCCACCAGTGGAATGAAGACCCTGGAGAGAAATCTACAACGTGACAACCTAAACTGGTTTCCTTTAATTAGTTACTGGGTTCATACCATGTCCATTCAGTATCCACAAAAGGCACAGAAAAGTTATCACTATACACTGCAAAAGCAGTCATAGTGGGGTACAGTGTACTGTAATGCTATGAACCAAAGGATGTGCCTCCAGAAGTCATATGAGCAACTATGATGCCAGTGTGAATGCAGAACATTACTTTGTGAGAAGCTAACACAAGGGAAGTAACTCAGGGGAGGGTCATTTGAGTTAATTATGTAGTATGGACACACCCAGAGAGGACTCATGACAAAGAGGACCCAGAAGAGAAGAAAGGAAAGAGCACTGCTCAGACATAGTTTTCAGGAGAGAGAAAAACCAAAAATACCTTTCACTTCTATAGTGGCGTTGGCTACAGGCGAGTTAGCAAACACGAACACACATAAGTATTCCCCCGACTCGTCTGCTCTGAGTTTCAAAATCCTGTAGGTACAAGGAGAGAATGTGTGTTAGTGGCATTGGGAATTATTTTTAGCAATTGAAAGGTGGCAGGCAACCAAAGTATATTGGAGATTTTCAGTTTTTAATCTGAATTTCAGAATGGTATTACAAACTGGTAAAATTGTGTTGGGTAATTATGATTTTATCCTGCAATATAAATATATGTTGTATTTGCAGAGTATTCCCTCAGCAATATAATACACAAACTAACACACTAGAATGACAATCAATATTAATATTTCCAGAGAAACTTCTCTTTTATTGTAAAGCAATAGGAAGTTTCAGCATCACTCCTACATTAAGTGGTGTGACCAGTTTCACACAAATTATTCACAAATCACAATTCTAATTACCTCCGTGGCATCTGCATTCATTGTTAGCAATAGGCAGAGATTGCTTCACATGGGGAACATGTACTTGAGATGCAATTTATACATACGTCTGCATCATAAACAGTTGAGGCACAGCCATTTAAGACATGATTATAGTTAGAGGGACAATCAAGATTGATAAGACCAAACCATGACCCTCTCATACTAGAAATAGTTTTGTAATAGGGCATTCAACTGAATTAAAAAAAAAAAAAAAAAAGACTATTAATTGTGCAAATGGGGCTTGGCAAAAATTCCATCCTCTAAGCTGGCCAAACCACATAAAGAAAGCAATGTATTAAGTTTGCAGTGACTGAAATGGGGACAGAGGACTGATGCAAGCACACATGAGGGCTTTTCACGGTCTTCTCCATTCCCTCTGTTAGCTCTGTTCTTGTGAGCCAGCGAGGAGAATGCTACAGTTCTAGTTTTGGAGACTAAAAACATCAAAGATATTTTATACTTAAAGCCTAGGAACCTTCAGTGTCACAAGAAAAGCTTAGACTCAATTGCATGCAGTAAGTTCTGCATCTAATAAAGAGTATTTGCTAAATTCAGTTGATATTTAACCTACAAACAGCTTGAGGGTCAGGAAAATAAATGTGCTTTGTTCTGCAGTATTAAACACAGAAGCCACATATCCACCCTGCCTAAAGCAAATGTTGTTAATGTTTCTCCCACCCCCCTCTCCCTTTACTAAAAGGTACCCAACCCTCTTACAGAAAGGAAGTAATGTGCAGATGATCAGAAAGCCTACAAAAAATATTTCCAGTAAAAGAGTTATTGAATAGCACAAGGCAATTGTCAAGATTCTTAGAAGCAGCCAGTGAATTTAACATGATACTTTGCACTAGCTTCTTTTATCAGAGAATCTCAAAGTGCTGCATCAATATCAAGCCTCCATACGCCCTTGACCCAAATGAGTAATGTACATATTTTACACAGAGGTAAATTAAAGGTTCTTCTACACTAGAGAAAGAATGGGTGCTTACTATAGTACCTATGGTTCTTAGAGACAATTGCCTTCATGGATTCAGATTTCAGGCAATGTGTAGCTTGGGGGGCACAAACTTGAAACTTTGAACTTTGAACAACACAGTCCAAGCGCACCCTGCCGATATCCTTGTACCACAACACCCAAGGACATAGTGTGACAATTCCAGCCAATCATTAAATATCAAGAATTTATGGTAAGACTTGGAAATAATGGGGAAGAAGGGCAGGTAACACTTGGATCCATACAGGCAATCACTTTGAAGAGCTACAGTTAGTATCGTAAGCAACAGTTTTCTTTGAGCACTGCCTGCATGAATCCCCACTGCAGGAGGTTGACAAGCAGTTCCCAGACCTAAAGGAGATGGGTTTGAGGAAGCTTACTTGAATAAAGATTTCCAGAGTTCTAGCATCTAATCTAGAGGCTAAGGGGAGTCCAGAGACTATTAACATATGAAAGCATGGACAGAGCTCTAGCCATTCAGATCTCCGCGATGGAAACAGTTTTGTAACATGCAGCAGAGACTTCTTTACACCTGGTGGAATGTACCCCAACACCTGGAATCCCAATTAGTTGTTAGCCTCTGGTGGAAATGGACTGACTTCTCATACTATTCTCATGAGTCACAAATACTTATGATTTTCCAGATCACACTGCAACTTAGAGCCATGTTAACAAAGAAACCATACAGCTGACCCTCTCCTGATAACGAATGGCGATTTACTTCAACCTTCCTGTTTCTCCCCTCCCCATCCCAAAAAAGAGATACCCAACTACTTTATAGAGAGATTTGGGGTATTGAGGAAGGACCAACTTTCACCATGAAAGGCTATGGATCAGCCTTTAGTTCCTGGATCTCAGGATCCTGAGCCAGCATGATCGGCACAGCCTTCCATGAGATGATGATAAAAGGAACATTCTATCAATCACTCAGTTGGCTGTTAATTTAGGAAGTACTATATTTGAGTCCTAGACCTTCCTGGAGAGGATGAAATACATGAAGCAGACCCTTTTAAAACTCAATGTAGGATGAAATAATACAGCAGACCTTTATACCAGTGAGAGAAAGTGGTGCATTTACTAAACTGAAGGAGAGACCTAGTTGTTTGAAACTGTAGCAAGAGCATGTATGCAGAGTCTGAACAACGGAATGGAAGCCAAGGGAGGACCAGATCCTTTATGTTTGACCCAGGTCGAAAAAACTTGCTCGCTTGGCTCCAAGTGACCACCAGCACTGGTTTTTCTACTCTCTGCTGAGGCTGTCTGCCAGGATGATGGAAAGCTATGCCTGTACCACACCAGGTTACACAGGAGTACCAAATGGGGACTGCTCTGCTGCCTAATACATCAATGTTGTACAGTCATTTAAAATTTGGAGAGGTGCCCTTCAAATGGCCAGTGGGCTGCTCTCCATTCCAGGATGTTTATATAGAGATTGGTCATTTCCTGTGCCCAAAGGCTTTGGATTGTGAGCTAATCTGGGTGTGCTACTCATCATTAACATAGCAGACAGTGGAGATGGCATGAAAGGGACGGAATGCCCTTGAGAACATGTTCTGTTTCATCCTCCCATAACAGGGAGAGTACCACCATGTAAATGTCAGACCAGGTCACCTAGATGAGGCCAGTTCAGGGTTGGTTGGAAACAGTGCAATGGTCTCAGAGTTTTGCCAGAGAAGTGATAAACTGTAAAAGACTAACAGTAATAAAACTATGTTACTAGATGTTTTTAAACAGCAATATATACAAAACTACACTTTCCTGAAAATGACTGATGGGAAAGTGATGGACACTGCTGAAAAAGATATTACTTACCAGGAGATGTTATTTGAGCCCCCTGGTGTCTAGCCGTAGAACTGTCTTGAAAAGCCATGTGTTAAGGGATGCATGGAAGATCTTGCACTAGAGTGATGGCATCACCCTACTTTAAGGAAAGGAGCGCACTCCCCTATGGCCTCATTTCCTTCTCCCTAGCCATAGAGCCCTGATGGTCTCCGGACAGAACTCTTAGGTGGTTGGGAAGGTGGGCGGGTAGCATGAATATGCAGAGGTAACTCATGAATAACTACAGGCAAGTCAACTTTTTCTTTGAGGACTTGTGTGCATTCCCTCTTGTGGAAGATTAACAAGCAGTGCGGTTTCAGGACGACGGTGGGTGAGGTGTTCTTAACTAAATATGGACCCGTAGCCCTGTTCTCCCCATCTGGGTGCAATGCTAAATTGAGGGAGGTTGTCTGGTGAAAGTGTGCAACAAACTCAAAGCTGCTGAATTGCATTGCATATCCCCACCTGCTTAAGCCACTGATGCTGAAGTGGCTCTTGTTGAGTGGCTCTCATGGAACAGAACTTTGAACCAAAGGGCCATGGTTTCCTAGCTAAGATGTAACAATACTGTATTCAGCTCCTAGATCAGTGTGACAGTGTTTAGTAATGGGTTTTCCCTGGCACCTCTCCCCACATACTACAAATAACCAGTTAGATTGTTCAAGGACTAAGTCTTTTCCAGCAGTATATCATCTTCACCTAGGAGTAGAGAGACATGTATCCCCTGGAATGGGCATGGGGAAGAACATGGAGGGGGGAGAATGGGACACATTGAGATAGGTAGAAATATGACAAGTTAGGCATGAAGCTGGGACAGGACTTCATGCTGCCTTTACCGTATAAGTTGGACTGACCAAAGAACTAAGCTCACCCACCCTCCTAGCAGATGTAAATTCTATCAGAAAGGCTGTTTTTATAAGTGGTTGAGAAGTACTTATGCAAGAGGCTCATAAGGAGGGGCCACCAGCGTCATTAAGACAAGATGCAGGTCCTTTGAAGGCAGAGGCTTCCATACTGGAGTATGGAGGTTTGAAGAACATGTTTACTATGCCCTTAAGAACCTGGAGACTGTAGGATGAGAAAATGAGTTTGTCCTTAAGATAACTGTGAGAAGCAGATAATATTACTGTCAGCTGGATCTTTAGAGAGGCTAATTGCTCAGACTGAAGGTGTAGAAAGTATGGTAGGACTGCAGCGACCCAAGTTTGAGATGGAGAGAATCCTTTATCAGTGGCCCAGATAGTAAACCATTTCCATGTTTGTTTATAGCATTTCAAAGTGGAGCCCTTCCTGGATTGTAAGGCCTTCCTTGATGCCTCCAAGAGAAGGAGGTCTGGAGTCTGTGCCCAGGACAACTGTGCCAAAGGTACCAAGAGGGCGTTTCTTGTGTTGTCACCAAGGCTACTGAGGCCATAATATGTGGTGCCAGTTTGGTCATTGGTGCCACTTTTGATTTAAGCAGCGCTGAATAAGGGATCTGCTTTCAGCACAAGGAGATTCTGTTCTCAGGCGCATGATGGAAGGCAGCACCAAGGCCAAAAGGTCAAAATACATCTTGCACCCAGTGTCAGAGGAACCTCAGCATGGAGCATGGAGTCCTGATATACTCCAGACCCACCATTGGTGGGTCTGGAGTATATCAGGCTGGAGACACTGAGAAACCTGGAGTCTCAAGTCTCTCTTCCCCCCACCAAAGGGAGCAAAGGTGCAGCACTGAGTTACCGAGTGGGTCTCACCCAACTACAGAAGGCACCAGATGTGGGCATCTATCTCTGGGCCCAATGTGGTTCTGGACATACTATGTACACTAAGCTATCCTATACTACTCTACGCTAACTACAAGGAGATCAATTAAACTAAGGAAAGAGCTAGCCTGAGGACACACAGGAGAGTTCTGTATGCCCTCTTTTGGAACAACAAGGGAACTGAGGCAGTTGCGCTCCCATACAGAGAGTATGTTGATGACATCACCACTGCACAAGATGTCTTGTGCACACCCCCAATGGATGTGGCTTTTCAAAGTAGTTTCACAGCTCAGTGCCGGGGAGCCACACTTTACAAGAATTTTTCCTTACTGCAATCATACAGAAGGACATGAGTGGGATTTGAGGCATCACCCTCTTAGGCCTGGTCTACACTGGGGAGGGAAAGGGGAAGAATCGATCTAAGTTACGCAACTTCAGCTACGTGAATAACGTGAATAACATAGCTGAAGTCAACGTACTTAAATCTACTTACCGCGGTGTCTTCATAGTGGTAGGTTGACTGCTGATGCTCCCCCGTCGACTCTGCTTCCGCTTCTCGCTCCAGTGGAGTATGGGAGTCGACGGGAGAGCACTCGGCCGTCGATTTATCGCGTCTAGACTAGACGCGATTAATCGACCCCCGCTGGATTGATCGCTGCCCGTCCAGCACGTAATGTAGACGTGCCCTTATACACCTTTGGACAGGAGATGCAAGGACAGAGGTATGGTGAGCATATTCAAAATTCCAATTTCATGAGATCAACGTGTGCACGCCAATCATAGAGGGAACTCATGAAAATAATGCTTAAAGAATACTGGCATGTAATGGCATCAATTCAAGCATATGGAAATACTATTCACAAACATTACAGGTTCCAGTACTAATGCACGAGCTCTATAGGTTTGCCAATTTTGGTTGGACATATTCCTGGAAGTTTCATCACATGACATAATCTTTAATTAAGGATTAATCTTTAATTCCTGGAGACTCCAGGACAAGCCTGGAGGGTTGGCAACCATAAACTCTGAGCAGAGTTCAGTCTAAAATGTTACTGTGCTGACAAAGATGAGAAGTTCAGGTAGTGCAGCTGCACTAGTTCAATTATCTCATCATAATTAGCAACTCCATAATACTCCTGCCCAGTGATGAGCTGCCAAAATCTTAACAACCGGTTCCCTACCGGGTCTTCGGCGGCAGGTCCTTCATTCGCTCTGGGTCTTCAGCAGCACTTCGGCGGCAGGCCCTTCAGTGCCGCCGAAGACCCGGAGCGAGTGAAGGACCCGCCACCGAAGTGCTGCCAAAGACTTGGAGCGCCGCCCGGTGAGTACAAGCCCGTGGTTTTTTTTAGTCATCCCTGCCGGAGCCCCGTCAAAACTGTTTGAATCGGGCCCTGCACTTCCTAAAGCCGGCCCTGCACATTGGGGTTGCAAAATTGTATCGGGGCTGGGTAGGGAAGGCTGTGCCTCCCAAAACAGCCTGTCCCCCGCATCTGACACCCCCCCCACATCCTGCCCCCAACTGCCCCCCTCAGAACCCGCAACCCATCAACCCCCCCCGCTCCTTGTCCCCTGACCACCCGCTCCCGAGACCCCCCACCATAACTACCCCTCCCCCAGGACTCCACCCCCTACCCAACTCGCCCCGTTCCCTGCCCCCTGACAGCCCCCCCCCCGAACCTCACTGTTGAATAATAGCTGACTGCATCTCCAAATACAATACGTATGTAGGCAATAAGTCAGATTTAATAGTCTTTATTGGATTCTGATATTTATTGCAAAATTGAACTAAGTGCTTTGATGAAGCAGTTTTTACAAGCACTAGTATGAATGGAAGCTAGCAGTTACATTAATTTAATCTCTGTTCTGTGGATATGATGAAAAGCTTGGCAAGAATTTAGACAGTAGCCTTGGCAAATATTACAGAACACCATTGTGGGTAAGGGATTATATAGCTACTGCCAGTGGCTGTAAACAAAAGAAATTATGTTTTAACAGTTAGCCAGTGAGAAACCATAGTATTTCCATTATTATACAAACAGGTCTTAAAGTCATTGCCTTTCTTCCTGATGTGCTAAAAGCAATTACATTGGTTAATAAAATTCAAAGACAAGTTTTGTTTTTCCTATTCAAAGTGTAACGGACAGATCCTCTTTAGAATGCTGGGTGATATAGTCTTACCATTATCTCTCCAGCTATTTTTCTAAGTAAAATAAGTTACATATTTAACCCTGTCTGAAACAGAGAGACAGATTAACATGAATAAATAATATAGGCTTTAAAAACAGAACTATAAACTGGAGAAAATGAGGCAAAAATAGAAAGGAAATGTAGAGGAGAGGATTTTGCTAGGGGAACAACAGCTATTATTTAGAACATACAGACAGGCAACTCACTGCCCCCCGGGATCCCATGCCTCTCCCCCCCCCGAGCCTCATCACCCCCCAATTCCTCCCCCCCGAGCCTCGTCACCCCCCCGATTCCTCCCCTCCCCATCTTACCTTGGGCTCTGGCAGGCTGAGAGCTGCAGTCTGATTCCCCTGCAGCGGCGGCGGCTGCTGCTGCTCGGAGACACCTTGGCTCTGTGCAGCTGAAGAGCCGAGCGTCCTTTGCCCGAGCGCTACCTTCCCCCGGTTTGCCGCACAGCCCCCCGATTCCTCCCCCCAAACCTCGTCACCCCCGGATTCCTCCCCCCCCCCAGCTTCATCACCCCCCCGATTCCTCCCCTCCCCATCTCACCTTGGGCTCTGGCAGGCTGAGAGCTGCAGTCTGATTCCCCTGCAGCGGCGGCTGCTGCTGCTGCTCGGAGACACCTCGGCTCTGTGCAACTGAAGAGCCGAGCGTCCTTTGCCCGAGTGCTACCTTCCCCCGGTTTGCCACGCAGCCCACATACCTCCAGCCCGTGCGCCGCTGGCCGTGCGCTTCCCCCGCGCAACAGCAGCCGGAGCCCGGGGGGCGGGAAGTTGCTTCCCCGCGGTGGAGAACGGTGGGAAAGTTGGAGTCCTGGAAGGAAGTGGCTGCACGCTCGGATGCCGCCCGCCACCTCTGTGCCCCCGCAGATCGCCGGAGTTGTAAGTTGCAGCCTCTCAGGATCCCCTTATGCCTCTCTATTTTCCCGGACACGTTTGGCTTTTTGGAAATTCCTCCTGGACAGGGATTTGAGAACCAAAAAGCCGAACATGTCCGGGAAAACACGGACGTATGGTAACCCTAACAACCGGTTCTAAACCAGCTTCTAAATTTAACAACCGGTTCCTGCGAACCGGCTCCATCTCACCACTGCTCCTGCCTATACTTCAATGACAGCTCAGAGCACTGGCTTTCATCTGTCAAGGTGCAGAGTACAGCCAAGTTGGTGGTAAGCTGGTCTCAGCTCAGACCAGCTCTTCTGTTCAGGCACAATATGCACAGATGCAAGAACACATTCTGCAATGTATGTAACAGGATATTGTACAATATATAGTATGCTCAGCTGAGAAAGGAAACCATTATCTGTACTTCTATCCATACAATACACACCTGCTCCAAGAAGTTCTAAAGAGCTGTGCCTGGAATTATGTGGATATGAACTACTCAGGATAGCTATGGAGAACACAGATCCCTTTCAGAATTAGCTTTTTCTAGAACTATTTAGTTGTTCAGTTTAGCCTAGAAATCGCACACCCCTCTACTGCAGATGAATCTCATGCAAACTGTCCAGCCACCCTGTAGCAGAGCCATGAACAGAACCCTGAAATCCTGACTTTATCCCCTACTTTAAATCATAAGGCGACCACGCTTGATGCTATAGTGAAGAGACGTCTCCTCTTACAGACTTACTTGTGCTCTGTGGTGTTGGAATTCTTCTTAGTGCCAGAAATTTCTTCCCCATTCTTCTCCCAATAGCTGTAAGTGAGGGGGCTGGGACTTGTGGTGAGGTTACATTGCAGGATGATGGGAGAACTAGACTGGTGAATGTGCACATCCTCGCTGGCATTGATCCTGGGCTCTGGAACAAAGTGCACATTAAAGAGAGTCATAAATCTCAGCTAACAACTGCACCTCGAACCCAGGTCTAATGTTCAGTTGGGAGATGGGGAGGGAAGAGACTACTGCTTCACTAATTTGGGAGATAAAAGAAAGAATCACAAACAGCTGACCACTAGTGAAGGCAACAGTTTAAGGACCAGTTCCCCTATATAAAAAGTAAGAATTTTAGATTCTTCACTTTCACACTTCAAACAACCTCTACACACCTCAGAGTAAGATTTTTACAAATCTTTTGCATATGGTGGAATGCAAAGAAGTAAGCTGCATATTTGGTGACTGCAAGCAAAATCAGCTTCTTTTCCTCACCTCCTGAAGGAAGTAAGTCATTGTTTCTGGGCAATATAATGCAGTTTTATTCATTCAGAATAAAGCAAACCCTTTTCTATATGCAGAAACTTCAGGCAAAAACAGTCTGCTTTGGCGAATAATATGCATCTCTTTGGGTACCCAGTTCCCAGGAAAAACAACACATGTCAACAGTCTTAGGAACAAGGCCATGTCTACAAGGGGGATATGCTCTCATTATTGCCATCAGTGTAGCTGCAACAGTATAAATCCCTATTGGAAATGGACAGAATTGCTTTTTCTGCTGGTAGATCTTATTCCCGCTTGAAATTAAGGGTAGGCTGCACCAGTGCAAACTGGTTTATAAACAGTTTTTATCCTGTCCACATGAGGGTGCAGCTTCACTAACTGGTAGCCTGTGAAGGCTGAAATTGGAGCAAATTCCCAACCGTAGACAAGTTGCAAGTCACAAACTACAAAAATCTGAGGTGGGGTTGAGAAAGTGTTGCCTTTAAAGTGCATAACACTAAATTTGCGTTGCTATGTAGCATACGTTGGTCTCTAGAGTGTTCAGTCATGGGACACATGGGTGTCATGTCTACAACCTTCTTGTGGTGTCCTCCGTGAGTAGCATAAAGCGAAATGGAAGCAGAAGAAATGTGGAATACAGGCTTGATCACATCAAATAAATGATATAAAATTCAGGAAATGTGCAGTTTAGGTTCCAATTCTAATCTTAAAGATGAACTGTGAAGGAAAAGAGATTCCATTTAAGCATCTATGTTTCTCCTATTATGTGTAATTCCTTGAAAAGGATTTGTATTCTGCTTGTTTTTTCATATTGGGAATTCAGATCTTGTGCATTCTTGCATACTATGGACAACCTGAGAACTAGAAGGTTTTTTTATGAAGGAGTGAACAAAGAAATTAAAGCTACTTGAGCAGAAATGTAGTGTTTATTCACTGTTTAAACATGTTCATTTTTATTAAAGCAATTTTATCTCAGTCTGAAGAATGTTGCTTCGTTAAGAATTCAACACAACACTCAATACGATTCAAAGGCCAAAGCCCCAGTCCTCATTTTAGTCATCCAGTAAGTCTTCCCATAAAGTGGGTAGACAAGACTTGACATTCCTGATATTTTTAAAGTTAAAAACCTAGCAGATTTTTTAAAAAGAAGCTTTTAAGCTTTCTTTATACATTGTAAAGATAAAATATTCTCTCTCTTTTGCAGGCCATCTTTAACTCTGGCCCTATAATTGCATTCCACATTTAGGCCAGAAGACCCTGATCAGTTGTGTCCATGACACTCAGCATTGTGCTGTTGCACACAGTATATGAATTACAACAGTATGCAAGTTAGTTGCACAGTATAATCCACATTCATCTTTTCAGCATGCACCAAGAACTGGAGAGGAAAGGGGAATCTCTGGCTCCTGTTCTTTTTTTTTTTTTTGGGGGGGGGGGGGGGGGAATGCAGAATCTCTGGCCATAAAGAAAAAGGAAAATTTGTTTTCTGTTGACCTCACTAGTTGACACAAGTTGGCTGAGAAGGGACTGTATGACTGGGTGGAAGGGCAGCCAACAAGGGGGATGAGTTGGAACTTTGTAGCCCATACTGGAAATAGCATTTGTAGTTGAGGGAAGAATCTCCCACTTGGTACAGTAGTTGGAGGGTGAAAAGGTTTTTGTTTTTTAAATAAAGGGGGAAGAATATATTTCCTACCTTTACTCAATTGAGTTTGACTGGCAATGTCCTTAGTTTTATTTAATAGGAAACATTTTCTTGTTCACTTGAATAGAATTTGCTTGCAACATTGAGTCCCAGTGGTACACGTAAGGGTTACATGCTCTGCTGACATGTTTTTAGTTATTTTCTGAAGCCTTGAATATCTCACATTTCAATCCTGAGTGGCAGTGTGAGAACTTATAAATTGTACGAGTCCAACCATATATATGAGGCCTTTCAGAAATTAGCGTTGGGAACTTGGACATTATGAATTTTCTCCTTAAATTTGAAAGCGGCATTATGCACAATTAAGGGTTAATATCCACAACCACCAAATTTTGAAAGCTGGCCATTGGAGCTATGAGTGGACAAAATGCTTTTCCCAAACTGCAAAGCAAGGAATTTTTCTACTGAGACTAAGAAAAGATCTTATCTACCTTCAAACTAAAAAATTATTAAGCGTGAGAAATCACAGGTTTAAAAGATGAGAGAACTTTTGGTGATTAGGCTTGGAAAAATGCTAATATCTCAGAATACAAGAACTTTCTTTGCATTCCAAACAGTAGGAGAGGAAACTGCAGATGGGTTGCCAAGTGTGGGTGTGGTTTATACAAACACATTCATATAATTCCTAATTAACATTTCGTAATGATGTCAAAGTCAAAGAAGAATATTGATTCCAGTTGGTTCAATATACCTTGCTGACAGCTATTTTAAAAACATTTGGAGTATAGATTAAGTCACACCATACAGTCTTCTGAAGTCTCATCTGTAAAGCACTTGGAAAGCAAATTATTAAATTGAATCGGGAAAAAAACGAGGCACCATGAAGGTTGTATTGTTATTCATAATGGAACATTAATCTCTACAATAATATAGTACTTCCCCTTCTTGCTGCTGCCCAGCGAGGCAAAGTGAGAAATCTTACTACTGATGACCGATAAGCCCCTTACATCACCAAAGATACGTGTATATCTTTTCTTCCTAATTCTACTAGGTTGGCTATGCAAACTCCCTCTTGCAGTTACTTAGAAGTCCCAGTATTAAGCACCCCATCCCAGATACAGTATTGCAGCTATCAAAATGCTGGAGTTCCTTCTGTCCTTTCTTGTAGAAACTTTATTACTGTCCATCAGCTGCAACTCTGCCCCACTATGTTCTGCAATAGGAATTTTACCTGTGCAAGGACCACAAGATCAGGTCCTAGATGGAAGAAAATCATTTGTTTACCACTCCACCACTATTCTCCTCTCCTTTCATACCCCAATATCATCCCCAATGAGCAAGCACACAAGATTTGTTCACCTAAACAAAAAATACTGTCAATTATGAAAATACTTTGATAGAAATAACCCTTTGAAGCAACATTAACTCAATTTCTGGGAATTTTGTAAACAGACATCAGCTTTACTAGAACTGACTGATATTTGCTTCTGTTTTACAGATTTTCATTCAATATGAAAAGAAATATCTTCAGTTTTATTTATGTCAATGAACTATAAATAGCATTTTCCTGTCAAAAGAGGAAACTGGTCAAACAAGTGTACTGGCCACTGTAAAAGTGAACTGGATATTTTTAAACAGAGTCAATAGTAGAGGCAGTCTGATGCTGTCTGCAGTACACTGGACAGAAGCCATGGACACACTATGGTGGTGGTTAGAGGAGAGCGCACCCTGCAGTGACTCTGGAATGGAAAGCATATATGCTGCCATCAGAGAATGTTACAAGCATCATACCTCCAAAAAGCAAGTAATGGAAAACAGTTTTAATCTAGTCTACAGAACTAGAAAATTTGTGTAATAGAGACTTATCCAGAAGTGCTTTGGGAATTGCTTTATTTTCCAACTGTTTTTCATATTCAGCCAATAATGGACCATTTTAGGTCTGCTTTTCAAACTGTAAGTTGATGACCTGGAGCTCAGAACAAACAAGCTAATTGGGACTTTAATGGCTATCTCTGCCAGTTTAGACCTATTCTTACCCACCTGTCAGTTACATAGTAATGTTTGTGATATTTATAGGTGGTCACTTAAAAGTTTGTGGAGCTGAATGAAATAATGGGAACCAAGTGAATAACAAGGCTTTTTACAGGACTTGTTGGTTGCTTTCATACCTATCCTGAGAATATATGAAAATTACTAAACACAGATGTTTGAAGCAAGAAGAGTTAAAGATTGAGAATGTAACTTAGAGTTCCCTGATGGTTGACCACTTTAAGTATTAAAATGTTAGCAGAAGACACTAATGTTTCATCAATCTGTAAGAAAGCAGAAAAGCAAGCAGGCATTGCTGTTTAGTTCTGAGGAGCTCATGCATGGTGGGTTAGGTGTGCACACACAAAAAAGCTGTCCCACTCCAAAAAGGAACATCCTGAAGATTCTCATGAGGAAAATCCTTCCCATACCTCACGTTTGAGGTGTCAATTGTATATAAGCTGTGGTTTTAAAATAAGTGCATCCAACTGGAATCCATCATCTTGTGGAAGGGCAGTATGGGAGCCTTAGTGTCTAGTTCAGGGGTGGGCAAACTTTTTGGGCCGAGGGCCACATCTGGGTGGGGAAATAGTATGCAGTGCCGGGGCAGGGGGTTGGGGTGCCGGAGGGAGTGTGGGAGGGGGTGTGGTGTGCAGGAAGGGGCTCAGGGCAAGGGATTGGGGCAGAGGAGGGGTGCAGGGTGTATAAGGGGGCTCAGGGAAGGGGGTTGGGGTGCAGGAGGGGTGCGGACTGCGGGAGGGGGCTCAGGGCAGGGGGCTGGGGTGCAGGAGGGGTGCAGGGTGTACGAGGGGACTCAGGGCAGGGGGCTGGGGTGCAGGAGGGATGCAGGGTGTACAAGGAGGCTCAGGGCAGGGGGCTGGGGTGCAGGGTGTACGAAGGGGCTCAGGGCAGGGAGTTGGGGTGCAGGAGGGGTGCGAGGTGCAGGCAGGGGGCTTAGGGCAGGGAGTTGGGGGACGGGGTGCAGGAGGGGTTCGGGCTCCGGCCACGCTTACCTCAAGCGGCTCCGGAGTGGCAGCGGCGCGCACTGGGGCCAGGGCAGGCTCCCTGCACACCTGCCCTGTCCCCGGCCCCACGCCGCTCCAGGAAGCGCTGTGGCCCCTGGGGGAGGTGGGGCGGAGGTACCTTCCCCAAAGCTCCCATTGGCCGCGGTTCCCCATTCCCGGCCAATGGGAGCTGCGAGGGGCGGTGCCTGGAGGCAAGGGCAACGCATGGAGCCCTCTGCCCTCCCCGCCCGGGGGCTGCAGGAATGTGGTGCCGGCGGCGCCGTGGACTGGATCCAAAGCCCTGAGGGTCCAGATCCAGCCCGCGGGCCGTAGTTTACCCACCCCTGGTCTAGTTGGAAACCAACTTCCAGTTCTCCTAACTGTTTAACTTTTCAAATCAGTATTCAGTGCTGCTTTTCACTGCATTCTGTTTTGATATTAACAATGACATTTTGTTTTAGCCACCACAATTAAAGCAGGCTCTACTAGTTTATTGTGTCTATTTTTGAATACCCAAGATGGTGTCAAATGAGATCAGTGGAAGAGTGACCACCATTAGCTGAAGACTCCAACACCATTTTAATCAGAAGCCTTCATTTCAAATACAATTTAGTTAAGCTATAAGATGCATCTCTCCTAATGGAAAATTACAGAATAGTTTCTACTCAGTGCACTACTGTATTCTGCCTTTGCAAGCTTAAGCACTCTGGGATACTTCATACTTGTACTCCTGCCTTCTAGGTACAGGTTCAGCTTCTTTAGCTAGGTCTCCCTTAAGCTCCATTTCCAATGTGCAGTTACCTAGAGATTAAACCTTAAGAGCTCTGCTTCCCACAAACTACAGCAGTTCAAGCCTCCCTTGTGGGCACAGTACAGTTGTTTAAGTGTTTGAGTACAGTGTTTTTCTCACCAATATGAAACAAACAAAAACAAAAGTGTGTCCTGAACACAAGGCACTTGGCAATATAGTCATAATTCACAATCCAAAATTAGGAAACATTGGATAATTGAACTGCAGGCATGCAAGAGACAAGACAGGTCTTTAACTGGGGATGGAGATGGAAGCTTAGAACCTCCATCCCAAAAAGTACATTCAGTTACAAATGACCTATTTGAGGGAGATAGGAAACACAATTTGAGACATTTCATAAGGACTCTATCAAATATATGCTTCAAGAACTTAATAATTAGCTTTTCATTCAAAAAGGTTCTTCCCCCTCCCCAAAAGACTACTAAAAGGAGACTGGGTAGGCAAGGAATAGAGACGGGAAATACAACAGACCTTCATGGGCAGCAGAAGCAGGTGATCATATGAAATAGGAGAGACAAGGTGCGTAATATCTTTTATTGGACCAACTTCTATTGGTGACATGAAGAAGTGCCCTGTGTCACTCGAAAGCTTGTCTCTCACCAACTGAAGTTGGTCCAATAAAAGATATTACTTCACCCACCTTGTCTCTCTAATATCCTGGGACTGACTACACTACACTACCAGCTACAACTACACTGTATCTGAGACAGGAACCAGACTTCCAGAAGTTAAACTTGCTGCAGGACAATTCAGCTTTGTCTTGAGATAACACCATTCCCTGAAATCTGAAGGCTCTTGCTGCTGTGATTGATGTTAATAACTTACAGGTCTGAGTCCACTGTGACCTCTACGGGCTACGGAGGGGTCAAGTCCTAGGACTGGAAACTGAACAGGTTTATCAAGTCAAACAACCCAATGTTTTTTAGGTTTTAAACAAATCCATGTCATTGGGTTAATTCTGTTTATTTTTCCACATACATTCATGTTCTTTCCATTTTCCAGAGGCAGGTTCTCTGATCCATCAGTACTGACTGAAGCAAGTCGCTTGTTTTCGTCCATAATCATTTTCATATTGCAGCTCTCTTCTGTAATACTGTCAGATAGTTCAGCTTGGTACCCCACTTGAGCACTAGCTACCAGGTTTACATCTGCATGGGGTTCCTTCAGATACCACTACATCGATTAAACAGATGTCACTACACGATCGGAGAGCTTGAGTTATGAAGCTCAATATATGCAGCGAGAAATTACATTTCTATGCTATCCTGGTTTATGTATACAAACACTCAGAGTAGTGTTAAAGATAACATCCATCCTCTACTATTCACAGCCCTAAAACAGTGAAACATTTACACTAACAAATCAAAAAAACCTCTTCTTTACCTTCTGCTCTTCACATTTGTACACAGTCAAGTCACTCTCTGCATGTATTTCATTTTGAATCTATGTAGATGCAAGCTGTATATCAATCACTACATCTAAGAGAAAGCAAACAGTATTCTTTCTATTCAATGTACATAAAAATAGGATTGTGTTAAAATGGTTCTGAAAATACCAGAAGCAAAACTCGTGTGGAACCTAATGAAGACAGCAGAAAGCATGTACAAAATCTATGACAATAAATGGAACAAATAGCAATTGAGAATCAACTTATCCTATCCAATATAAGTTTTTAAAAAGGGATGTTACATTCTCAGTGGGGAGTCATTTGGCTAAAGCTAGCGCACATTAAGTTGATAACATCCCTTCACTCTGAGTGGCATTCACTTTCACACCACCATGTAAGAACAGCTGTATCAGTAATGTGCTGCTGCATCAGAGACTCTGTTAGGACACATACTGTTGTTTAGAAAAGAAAAGAAGCTCCATGACTTTATGGAAAAATCCAGGCTTTAAAGGTCACATGTAACAACAAAATCAAAATGGGAAGGATTTGTACAGAAGCTTATGAACTCAAAACCATGTAGGTAAGGAAGGTATTTAGAGATTCCAAGAAAAAAAAAGAAATAAAAGTGGTTAGATCAGGAAAGAATAAAAACCAAAATAGAAAGGCACTCATGAAGAAGCCAGCGATAGGATGCAGGAAACCTACTATAAAAGTAAAGGGTAGTGGTAGAAAAAAAAAAAATCCAACACTGAGCTTGTTTTCACACAGGAGCTATAGGATAGTTCCATAGATTTTCCCAAGTCCTTTGATCCTACGGAGGAGAGAGAGACAAGGGGGGGGAAAAAAAAAAAAAAAAACGGTGGCAGACACACACAAGCACTACAACTGGAGGAATAATCTTGGGTTCAAAAAACAAGACAAAGGGTGGTAATATCAAGGGTCATGGGAGAGGGAGAAGGGTCACTGGACTGCCTCTAGTTACTACAGTACTACTACTGTAGGGTGCTGAACTCACTCTGAAGGACGCTTATCGTAGCCTGGGCTCGAATCCACGTTATGGAGGGATTTTGCCTCAAGTCATTCCTCCTGGGATCGTTGCTGGCCCTGCACTCGTAAGTCCCAGAGTCTTCCAATGTAAGGCGGGTTATTCTCAGCACACTCACGCCGTTCGCCCCGTAGGCAGTGTTAATGGTGACACGGCGCTTCCGAGCACCATCCCACAGCTGTTTGAAAGACTCAGCCCGGTTGACTTCAGCATACCACCACTGGATCTCTGGAGTGGGTTTCCCAACCACGTCACAGTACAGCTCAAAGGCATCCCCTGTGAGTTTAGTTTCTGACATGGGCGACTTGACAAACCCAGCTAGAGGGAGGGGCAGCAGAAATGCAGTGATAGACCAGCAGAAAATAACAGATGTTATAAAGAACAAAGCAAGTGAGTTGCAGAAAATAGACAAAGGATTAGATAAGACATCATAATTTACAGCAACCAGGTGTTAACAAGACTTTTATAGAAAGAAAGCACAACACACAGAGCACTTGCTAATTTTGTTGGCTTGAAGGTGTGTTATAGTTTTCATAGCACAGCACACCCTCTCAAGGAAGAGGAGTTCTTGGGAAACAGATTACCAGGATAAGCATTTTATCATGGGTTTTCTATAGTGTCAAACTGGATTATAGGAGGCTGCATCAGGGGAACCATATACAGCAAACACACATCACCTTTTGGAACTGGAAAGCGATGAAATGGCACCAGGGAGCTATGGAAAAGCAGACTGTGAATTATGGTGGTCCTTTTCTAGCTGCTTGAACTGTTTGGTTTATACAAGTTAAATGCCCAACAGAAGCCTTTCCCCTGTTCATTCTCAGCCTTCTCATTAAAACAGAAAACGGATCAAACACCAACTACAGAAAAAAATAGCAAGCTTCTGTCCTATATACCACTCCACCATGAACTCTACTTTGACCTTTTCTTCCACCTATTCTGAACTTCAGAGGCAGGGAATTCCCTGAGATATAAGTGACCTACTTTCTGGCGGTAGCTAGATCACTGCAGCTGAAAGCAGCAGATTCTCACAATCCCTGTTAAATTATGATAGGGATTTTCATTTTACACATACAGAATGACAAAATTGAGAAACTCACAGCATTGAGTAACTAGATATGTTACAAGGGAAGTCCTTCTGTATCTTTGTAAAAGATGCATAGTTGTAATTCAGTACCAAAACCACTGGAGCCCCTTCTGTGACATAAATTTCCCTGCTATTTACCAGCATTACTACATCAGTGCATTTGACTTTGTTTTAAGTTGCCCTCCAAAGCATATTTTGGAAGTGACCCACTGAAAATAGTGCAGATTTAAAGCAAGTCTATTTTGTATACTGAAAATTTTAGAAAAAACAGCTGGCCAGCTAGATTATGCAGCAAAACCTGTCAGATCTATGTTGAATTCTCTCTGGGCACCAGGGATCAGCAACAGCAGCAAGCAGGGAGGGCAGACAGTGTTACTGACATCTACACCACTGATAAAATAGACTGCTTCACCCCACACATCCCCACACTCTTCTCCCACCCCCAAACACAATCCATTTCAGAAAGAGGTGTAGGGAAACAAGCCTTTGGTCTCCGTTATAAGGGAGAGGAGGAATGAGATGCTTATTCCATTAAACTTTCCATGCACACTGATTAGATGAAATTTTTCAGTCCCTTGTCAGACAGTTTGGACCATATCCTTTTATTCTTGTTCCAAGGTTCTCTCTTCTCTGCTACTCAATAGGTAACTGATGAACTGCGGTAAAATAAAATTCAAGTGAACAATAAATGTACACTGGAAAGCTAATATTATAACAAGTATTTCTGTAGATTTAGGAGGAATTTTGTATTCATGTTACTCAGGCCACAGGCAGTTGAAGTATGGACAGGAAAAGCTTTTCTTGCTGTTCTAGTACTGGTTCCTCCAGAGCAATTGAGATAATCCATTACAACGGTGTATAAACAAGGCCTAAAATTCTACATTCACATTTAAGCTAGGCATAAACAGTGTCCATCCAAGGACCATTTTAGTAATTTGCCAGGAGCCCTAAGGCTACACTTTTATATTAAGTAGATATCAGCTGCCTTCATCTTCAGTAGAAGAGTGCTGACTGTGAGATTATAGGTCCCAATACAACGTGCCATCTTGATCTGTGTAACCAGATCTGTAATCTCTACAGACTGTTGCTCCATACTACAAACTGCTTTTTAGAACTCCCTGAGATGTATTTGGGTTCCCCTATCTGAAGCAGCATAGCACAGAAGTTGCTGCAGCACACACTTCAGTTAAATACAGATTAACATCTCCCATTGGCATTCTACACAGTCATGCATTAGACCACAAATGAAGAAATAATGAACTACTTTCTACCACACAAGATATTTGGGGTTTGCAGAGAGCTCCCCCCACAAAAGGATGGAGCCCTGGAAGGATTTAGAAGTGAGAGAAGTCATAGGAAACCTCCCTATACAAAGCATATTGTGAAAATGCCTTATTAGTAAGGGACTAGCTGCATGATTAGAAATGCCATGCAAGTCTATCAACTTTTATATGTAACTCAGCGCTTTGCATTTTCACTAATTCATTACTAGCTACACAACACCAAACAGCATCAGCAAGTTTCAGGCAGTACCTTCAGCGAGCCATTTCCGATAAGGAAAGAATTCCAAGAAGAAGCTACAAGTAGAGGTGAAATCCATCCACACCCCATGGATTATTCAAAAAATGGAATGCACACTAAACAGAACACTTTCCATAATGGAAAAGACAAGACTAGAAACTTATCTGGAAAACTCATGCTGTTTGGCAATTATGTCAACATTTGCCATAAGTGAAACAAAACCAAGCAAATAGAGAAAGAATGTACAGATTTCACTGCTTATACAAGAGGCTTCTGAAGCCAGAAAGTTTCCTTACTTGGTTTTCCCCATGGCATGTATACACTGGGGGGGTTTGTAGCATTTTGCATAAAGACAGATATTCAGGAGGTAGGTGCTAGAGAAAGAAGGAATAATAACTTATTCTCAAGAAGACACCCCCCAAAAGACAATCTCTCTCTCAACAGATAAAGGAGAAAAATAGGTCAAAGTGTACTGATCTTGACATCTGTTTACATCTGAAAATTGCAATCAACAATTGTGACAATTGTGACAATAACAATCAAGAACTGCCCTTTTGAAAGACACCACAGTAAAGATGACACCATTCTCGGAAATACTGGTGCTCCTACTGAAGGCTCCTGCTGTTCAGCTTCTTCACTTTTAAGAAGTAACTGGAACTTCTCTTGAACCTTATTATTGTATTATTGCAAGATATTATGATCTATGGGCAAGACTGTTAAGATTTCCTCTAGTGATTATCTTACCACCACAATCATGTGCCTGCAAATATGTAGTAATTATAAGAAAGGTAAATTTACGGAATTCAGACCCTGAATATTCCCCATTTGCTACAATAGTTTGAACAAGCATGGGATAAGCACCCCTTTACTCATGGGTTCCAAGCTTATGTCAGTCTGTTGACTATTGTATGTTTTCAGAATGTAACATTTGAATAAGAATATTATCAAAGCAAAATGCATCCAAATATGATTTTTACTGGAGAGAGATTGTAGTCAGAAGAACACAAAACAGGTTAATGTTCAACTTCATTTACAAGTGACAAAGAACTTCAGACTTAGCTTAGTATGGGGCGGGGGGTTGGGGGGGAGGAAATAAAGCCATTTTCTGCTTTGTACACCAAAGATTCTGAAGCACTATTTAATTGCCAATTTTGTTGATGGTGCACAAGGCATAGGAATCCTGTTCATTCTTCGGCAGTTTGGCTCAGAGGAGCGGACAGTAGCTGATGCAGTAGTTTGCAAGAAGGATTTGCAAGACACTAGTGACAGATATGGATAATGAGATGCTATTTTTACACAATCACGCTTCTCAAACATTCAGAAGTTCCTAACACAGCCACCATTTTCTGTCCAGAGCAAAACAGCACATTTCACTTCCAATGCTTGCTTTCTTAAACCCAGAGTTACCAAGGGTATATTTACACAGCATTTTGGACTGAGCAGGAGGAATCTGGGTCAACAGATTCAGGCTAGCACTCTTAAAATAGCTGTATAGACAGCACTTGAAATTGTGGCTTGGGCTGGAGCTCGGACTCTGAAGCCTGGTGGGGGTGGGCTTCAGAGCCTGAGCCGCAACTTCAAAGCACTGTCTACACAGCTATTTTTAGAGCATCAGCATGAGCCCCACGAGCCAAGTCTGTCGGCCTAGCTGGGAGGCTTGCTCCCGTTCACTCCAGAATTCTGACCTAGAGATTCAAATAAAAGAGCGGAATCCAGTGCTTGTCTGGCTCCAAGCTCCAACTGAGCTGACTCGTTATGTAACCTCAGGACAGTCATTTTACTTCCTTATGCCTCAGTCACTCCAGATGGAAAAGTGTTCAAAGAGATCCTGCCCAATGGAAAACACAGATTGTATGAGTTGTGTTTTCATGAAGTTTAAATACAAGACTATGGAGTTTGCTGTAGCATGAAGATTCAACATCTCAGTAACAGGAAAAGCAAAAGACTAAAACAGTTAAATATTCTTGGTACAACTATCCTGAACAGGATCTAAAGATAGATTAAGATAGCACACTGTTCAGTACATTAGAAAGTATACACCCTAGAGACATTAGCTAAAGAAATTAGAAGACATCAGTCAAGAACCACCCATAGACATCTTTTGATTTAGTATTATCAATATATCAAGCTGCATAGGAGATGCACAGTAAGACAACTCAAGGGTGTGGACTAAGGCCTGGTCTACACTAGGAAATTAGATTAGTATAACTACATCACTCGGGGATGTGAAAAATCCACACCCCTCAGCACTGCAGTTAGACTGGCCTAACCCCTGGTTTAGACAGCGCTAGGTCAACAGGAGAATTCTCCCATCAACCTAGCTACTGCCTCTCAGGGAGGTGGAGTACATATGCCAATGGGAGGGGATCTCCCGTCGGCATAGATAACGTCTTCACTGAAGCGCTACAGCAGTGGTTCTCAAACTGTGGGTCGCGACCCTGTTTTAATGGGGTCACCAGGGCTGGCTTAGACTTGCTGGGGGGCCCAGGGCTGAAGCCTGAGCCCCAGTGCCCGGGCTGAAGCCAGAGGCACTTTGGCCCCTCCACCCAGGGCCGCGGGTGGGCTCAGGCTTCGGTCCCCGCTCCTCAGGTCGTGTAGTAATTTTTGTTGTCAGAAGGGGGTTGCGGTGCAATGAAGTTTGAGAACCCCTGCGCTACAGCACTGCCGCAGTATTTTAAGTGTAGACAAGCCCTAATTGTAATAAATGCAGACTACTACTTTCAAAAAGGTTTGTTTAGCTGTGTAATATTTTGATCACAATCTTGCTTAAAAGAGCTGCACCCAGTTTCCTCAGCCCAACAGTTTCTATAGGAAGCAGTGTTGTACATAAATGGCATGCTGTCAGTGAAACTAGTTTGATCAAAGTGTGCATTTCAGAGATTTCAGCAAAATGGCTGCACATATACCACGGGAGGGATTGACATTTGATGCAAGCAGTGAGCCCGTCACTAGAGACTAATGGAAGCCAACTTACTGTAAGAAATGTAAGTTGAATATTCAAGTACTAAATTCCTTTAAAAGGATTTTTCTAAACATGAAAAGGGAAAACAAACTGGTTTATACTCCTTACACTGGCCACAATATTGCTAGTATCACATACCTACACTATGGAAACTTGTCCAGCACTATCTGTGCAAACCAATGTATTCATCACAGAAAGTTAAATTATACATAAATGGATTAGACAGTCAAAGAATCACAGGACTGGAAGGGACCTCAAGAGGTCATCTAGTCCAGTCCCCTATACTCATGGCAGGACAAAGTATTATCTAGTATTACCGGTCACCAACCGGTCGATCGCGATCCTGGAGACTCTCCTAGTCGATTGCGATCTCCAGCCACGGCGTGTGGTATAGCGGGGCTGCCGCTAAGACAGGCTCCCTGGCTGCCGTGGCCTCACACTGCTCCTGGAAGTGGCCAGCAAGCCCCCGCAAGCACTGGCCCCACAGCTCCCATTGGTCAGGAACGTGTGGCCAAAGGGAGCTGCGGGGGCAGCGCCTGCAGAGAGGGGCAGCATCTGCAGAGTGCTCCCCGTCCCTCCCCCAAGGAGCCGCAAGGGGGGGATTGGCCCCTTCCAGGAGCAGCGTGGCCACGTGGTGCATTACTGGCTGGCTGGCTGGGTAGGGGGTGGCCTGGCTTGTGATGGGGAGGTGGTGCCAATGTGCCTGAGTGGGGCCGGGGCAGGCAGGGAGCCCCCCAGCGGGAGCCCACACACTAACCCCCAGCCCTGAGCCCCCTCCCAGAGCCAGTACCCCATACCCCCTACTGCATCCCAACACCCTTCCCGGAGTCCACACCCTGCACCCCCCTCCTGCACCCCAACACTGTGTCCCAGCCCGGAGCCCCCTCCTGCACCCAAACTCCCTCCCGAGCTTGCACCCCTCACCCCCTCCTGCATCCCAATCCTCTGCCCCAGGCTCAGCCCAGAGTCCCCTCCCACACTCCAAACCCCTCAGCCCCAGCACAGAGCCTGCACCTGGCTCTCGAACCCCAACCCCCTGCCCGGTGAAAGTGAGTGAGGGTGGGGGAGAGCGAGCAACGGGGCGGGGGGGGGGAAATGGAGTGAGCGGGGCAGGGCTTCGGAGAAGGGGCAGGGTAGATCCTGGGTTGCACTTAAATTCAAAAAGTGATCTTGTGCATAAAAAGGTTGGATACCACTGATCTAGATCATCCCTGACAGTTGTTTGTCTAACTTGCTATTAAAAATCTCCAATGACGGAGATTCCACAACCTCCCTAGGCAATTTATTCCAGTGCTTAACTATCCTGACAGTTAGGGAGTTTTTCCTAATGTCCAGACTAAACCACCCTTGCTGCAATTTAAGCCCATTGCTTCTTATCCTATCCTCAAAAGGTAATGAGAATCATTTTTCTCCCTCCTCCTTGTAACAACCTTTTATGTACTTGAAAACTGTTATCCTGTCCCCCTTCAGTCTTCTCTTCTCCAGACTAAACAAATCCAATTTTTTCAATCTTCCCTTATAGGTCATGTTTTCTTGACCTTTAATCATTTTTGTTGTTGTTCTCTGGACTTTCTCCAATTTGTCCACACCTTTCCCGAAACGTGTCATCCAGAACTGGGCACAATACTCCCGTTGAGGCCGTATCAGCACAGAATAGAGCAATTACTTCTTGTGTCTTGCTTACAACACTCCTGATAATACTCCAGCAAGTCAAAATAGTATGGGCTGGATGAATGAACTATAAGGTGGATAGAAGGTTGGCTAGATCATCGGGCTCAACGGGTAGTGATCAATGGCTCCATGTCTAGTTGGCAGCTGGTATCAAGCGGAGTGCCCCAAGGGTCGGTCCTGGGGCCGGTTTTGTTCAATATCTTCATTAATGATCTGGAGGATGGCATGGACTGCACCCTCAGCAAGTTTGCAGATGACACTAAACTGGGAGGAGTGGTAGATACGCTGGAGGGTAGGGATAGTATACAGAGGGACCTAGACAAATTAGAGGATTGGGCCAAAAGAAATCTGATGAGGTTCAACAAGGACAAGTACAGAGTCCTGCACTTAGGACAGAAGAATCCCATGCACTGCTACAGACTAGGGACCGAACGGCTAGGCAGCAGTTCTGCAGAAAAGGACCTAAGGGTTACAGTGGACGAGAAGGTGGATATGAGTCAACAGTGTGCCTTTGTTGCCAAGAAGGCTAACAGCATTTTGGGCTGTTTAAGTAGGGGCATTGCTGGCAGATCAAGGGACATGATCAGTCCCCTCTATTCGACATTGGTGAGGCCTCATCTGGAGTACTGTGTCCAGTTTTGGGCCCCACACTACAAGAAGGATGTGGAAAAATTGGAAAGAGTCCAGGGGAGGGCAACAAAAATGATTAGGAGGCTGGAGCACATGACTTATGAGGAGAGGCTGAGGGAACTGGGATTGTTTAGTCTGCAGAGGAGAAGAATGAGGGGGGATTTGATAGCTGCTTTCAACTACCTGAAAGGGGGTTCCAAAGAGGATCTAGACTGTTCTCAGTGGTACCAGATGACAGAACAAGGAGTAATGGTCTCAAATTACAGTGGGGGAGGTTTAGATTGGATATTAGAAAAAACTTTTTCACTAGGAGGGTGGTGAAGCACTGGAATGGGTTACCTAGGAGGTGGTGGAATCTCCTTCCTTAAGAGGTTTTTAAGGTCAGGCTTGACAAAGCCCTGGCTGGGATGATTTAGTTGGGGATTGGTCCTGCTTTGAGCAGGGGGTTGGACTAGATGACCTCCTGAGGTCCCTTCCAACCCTGATATCCTACGATAACAGAATGACGTTCACTTTTTTTTTTTTTTTTTTTTTTGGGGCAATGGTGTTACAATACTGACCCATATTTAGCCTGTGTTACACTATGACCCTCAGATCCCTTTCCACAGTACTCATTCCTAGGCATGGTGTCAAGTATCAGGGGGTAGCCGTGTTAGTCTGTATCTACAAAAACAACAAGGAGTCTGGTGGCAAGGAGTCAGATGCATCTGAAGAAGTGAGGTTTTTACCCACGAAAGCTTAATAAATCTGTTAGTCTTTAAGGTGACACCAGACTCCTTGTTGTATTCCTAGGCAGTCATTTCCCATTTTGTATGTGTACAACTGATTGTTCCTTCCTAAGTGGAGTCCTTTATTCAGTGTTTAACCACCATGTCAGTTAGGAAGTTTTTCCTAATGTCCAACCTAAACCTCCCTTGCTGAAATTTAAGCCCATTGTTTCTTGTTCTATCCTCAGAGGTTAAGAAGAACAATTCTTCTCCCTCCTCCTTGTAACAACCTTTTATGTACTTGAAAACTGTTATGTCTCCTCTCAGTCTTCTCTTTTCCAGATTAAACAAACCCAAAAGACTTAAAGAAGTGGTTACGCTGACAAAATCAATGCTCTGCTACATGGTGAAAAAAGAACACAAACTCAGTCTACAGCTTCTTGCCTGACAGGGCTTGGGAGTGCTGCAGCAGTAGGATATTTGCCTCCAGAGAGTAAGAGAAGGGAGGTGAGAAAAGATATGTACCATCAGTCCCTCTCTAGAAACCTCCTCCATTCAAGCAAATAAAATGTTTCATTTGATCTGAAACAAGATTTTCAATTTTAAGTGTCAGGGGGGGAAAAGCTAATTCCCCCCCCCCCCAAATTGCTAGTAGAAATGGGGCACTTTCCAGAGCCAATCCAACTCTTTCTAGCTACATGGGGGGGTGGGGTGGGGAGAGAAGGGGGGAAATCACTGCAGTGGAAGACGAGGGGAAAAGGCTTTTGAAAAGATATGGAGCGCCTCCCCTGAAACGTGCCCTCCTACCAACATGCAGCAACACAATCCAATTTATTATTTGTCATAGAATCTGCACAGAAACTGCCCTAAAAAGTAGGATTGAGTTTTATTAAATCCATGTAGCTACTAGTGAACACATGCGCTTGTGCTGAACTGTATCCTTTGAAAAAACAGTTACTAACCTTTCTGTAACTCTTGTTCTTCAAGATGTGTTGCATGTGTCCATTCCAATGTAGGTGACTAGCAAGTAGTAGACTGGGAGGTAATTAAGGACAAGCCAACTGTAGAACCGCACTGCCCAAGCAGGCGTCATCTCTAGCCTGCTGTGTGATAGCATAGTGCGCCAAGAACGTACGCCCAGAGGACCAGGTCACTGGTCTGCATATGTCCTGGATCAGGACCTGCACTAGGAAGGCCACCGAAGGACCTTGTAGAGTGGGCAGTTAAGTTCGATGGAAGGGGAATGCCTGCGAGGTTGTGGCACGTTCTTATGCAGGATGTGATCCAAGACTAGATCCTTTGGGCAGAGACAGGAAGCCCTTTCATTCTCTCAGCAATCCCCACAAAGAGCTGTGGTGACTTACGAAACAGTTTGGTCCTTTCAATGTAAAGGACACATCTGACGTCCAGGGAATGCAGGCATTTTTCTTCCCTATTTGCATGAGGCTTGCGGTAAAAGACTGGCAGAAAGATAGGCTGGTTGTAATGGAATTGGGACACAACCTTCGGAAGAACTTTGGGTGCGGCTGAAGCTGTACCTTGTCCTTAAAGAAAATCGTATAGGGGGTCTCTGCCGGGAGGGCTCGAATCTCTGAAACCTTCCTGGCTGAAGTAATCGCCGCCAGGGAGGCTGACTAACATGAAAGATGCAGTAGACAGCACATCACCATCGGCTTGAAGGGTGGCCTCATTAGTTTCGTGAGGGCATAGTTTAATTCCCATGGAGGAAGAGGTTCTCTTATCTGAGGAAAAGTCTTTTCTAGACTTTTGAGGAAACGAATCACCATTTCATGTGAAAACACCTACTTACTGTCAACCTTTGGGTGGAATGCTGAAATGGCCACCAGGTGGACCTATAGAGAGGAGAAGGCCAGGCCCTGCTCTTTCAATGATAAAAGACCAAAGGGAGAACAGTTTCCATTTTGCACAGTAAACTGACCTTATGGAAGGTTTCCTACTGAAGAGAACCTTGCGAACCTGTTCTGAACAAGCCCATTCCTTGGGGTTCAGCCACGCAGATTCCAGGCTGTCAAACGCAGGGAGCTGAGGTTCAAGTGGAGTAACTGACCATGGTCTTGTGAAATCAAGTCTGAGCACAGAGGAAGCTTGATCGGGGCCTTGCAAGAGAGACGGACAAGCAAGGTGTACCAGTGCTGCCTGGGCCACGCTAGAGCTATCAATATGACACGAGCCCGATCCTGCTTGATCTTTGTCAGCACCTTGTGGATTAGTGAGATGGGCAGAAAGGCGCAGAACAGGTTATGAGACCACTTCATCAAGAAGGCGTCTGTCATGGAGTCAGGGCTGTGACCCCTCAGGGAGAAGAACTGATGGCACTTCCTATTGGACTATATGGTGAACAGGTCTATGTGGGGAAATCCCCATCTGTGGAAGATGATCATCGCGACATCTGGGCATACAGACCACTCGTGATGAGTCGAGAAGGACCTGCTGAGCCAGAATGCAAGCTGCTTCTGTACTCCTGGCAGATATGAGACCTTGATCTCGATCGAATGTTCGATGCAGAATTCCCCTAGATGTACTGCTTCTCGACACAGAGGACAAGAATGAGCCCCTCCCTGTCTGTTGATGTAGTACGTGGCTGATGTATTGTCCATGAGGATCAAGACTGTTGTGTTCGCAATATGGGGTAAGAACACCTGGCATGCCAATCGGACTACCCTGAGGTCCCTCACATTGTTCTGAAGCGATAGGTCCTCCGCGAACCAACAACCCTGGATCTTGAGCATCCCTAGATGGGCTCCCCAGCCCATCTCTGAGGCGCTGGAGATCAGGTGTGCCAATGGCTTAGGTTTTGTGAAGAGAATCACTTCACAGACCACTTGAGGATCCAGCCACCATGGCACAGAGCTGAAAATATGAGGTGGCAATGTGACTGCCTTGTCCAGATGGTGTCTTGAAGGGGAGTAGACTGTAGCGAGCCACGCTTGGAGAGGTCTGAGTCTCAGCCTCGCGTGATGAACGACATATGTGCATGAAGCCATATGGCTGAGGCAGCTCAAACAAAGCCTGACCTTGGTGATCGATTGAGACTCCACGTGACGTATTGACTCTGTGATCACTTGGAAATGATTCTGGGAGAAGAGCCCTTGCCAGCTGGGAGTCTATTCTGAATGTTAATCAAAAGGCCCAATTCCCAGAAGGTTGACTGAATGCGGGCGATGTCCAACTGCACTTGCACTCAAGGGGTGCACTCAAGGGGGGTGAGCGCTCTGGCTGGGGGTGCGGGCTCTGGGGTGGGGCCAGAAATGAGTTTAGGGTGCAGGAGGGGGCTCTGGGCTGAGGCAGAGGAGTGCGGGGCGGGGCGGGGTAAGGGCTCTGGATGAGGAGTTTGGGGTGTAGGAGAGCGCTCCGTGCTGGGACTGAGGGGTTTGGAGGGCAGGAGGAGGATCAGGGCTGGGGCAGGGGATTGGGGCACGAGGAGAAGCTCAGGGATGCAGGCTCCAGGCGGCACTTACCTCAAGCAGCTCCGTGAAGCAGCAGCATGTCCCTCTCCGGCTCCTATGTGGAGGTGCGGCCAGGCAGCTTTGCACGCTGTCCCATCCACAGACGCCACCCCTGGAGCTCCCATTGGCTGCGGGTCATGGCCAATGGGAGCTACGGAGGTGGCACTTGTGGCAGAGGCAGCATGCAGAGCGGAGCCCCCTGGTTGCCCCTACACGTACGAGCCACAGGGGGGACATGCTGCTGCTTCACAGAGCCGCGTGGAGAGGCCCCCAACCCTGCTCCCCAACTGAAGCGCCGGAGCACAGTAAGCCCCAGACTCCGCTCCCCAGCGGGAGCTCGAGGGCCAGATTAAAACGGCTGGCGGGCCAGATCTGGCCCGTGGGCCGTAGTTTGCCCACTCCTGCCTTAGATGTAATGGAACCTCCTACACCATTCCCATGCTGAGGAGGAACTGAACTTCTTGCTCTAGCAGAAGCTTGTGAGAGGGGTCCCTGAAGAGGGACTGGGAAGGTGGAGTTGAAATAAATTGGGAGGGTATAAACAAATTCCACTGTATTTAGAACCCAGCGGTCGGAGGTGATCCATTTCCAGACCTCTAGGAAGTGGGAAAGACTGTCAGAAAAAATAGGGGTAACTGAATCCAGATCGTGAGGAACTGGTATACTGTCCTTGACAAACCCATCAAAATGGGTGTTTCAAGGCACCCGAGTGACGTGGGGCCAATTATGCCAGGCCTCCAGAGGAGGAGGAGGAAAGTGGGGGAAGTCTACATCCCGAGCTCTTGTTCCTCCGTCTCCTGTGGTCGTAGCAGTTCTGGTTGGGATAGAAACGACTATTTTGCTGCAGCCTATATTGCCTCCTAGGCTGTGACTGCAGACCCAGGGACTTCAGTGTTGCCTTGGTATCTTTGAACCCATGGAGCCTGGCATCGGTTTGCTACGAAAAGAGCGAGGGTCCCTCAAATGGCAGGTCTTGCACCAATTGTTGTATTTCTTGAGGGAACCCTGCTGCCTGCAGCCACGAGCTCCTACGCATAGTCACAGCTGTGGCCAAAGATCCGGATGCTGAGTCCACAATGTCAAGGGCTGCCTGCAAGTAAGCTCTCACCACTGTCTTGCCCTCATCTACGAGGGTTGAGAACTCCTGTTGACTATCATGTGGAAGCCTGTCCTTAAATTTGTTCATATGGCATTAACATGTGGGAGTCTAACAACCCAGAAACGCCTGCTGGTTCGCTATCCTTAGCTGAAGCCCCTCCCGTTGAGTATGCCTTCCTCCCCAGAAGGTCCATTTTCCTGGGAGGATGCGAGAACAGAAACTCGTAGCCTTTAGCAGGCACAATGTATTTTCTTTCTGTTCTCTTGGCCGTGGGAAGAATGGAAGCAGGATTCTGCCAGAGGGCCTTGATCAGTCCCATGATGGTGTTGTGCAAGAGGAGGGCAACCCTTGCAAGAGCTGTGGCCAACAAAATATCCAGGAACCTATCTGCTGGTTCCTTGACAACCTCCGCCTGCAACCCTAGATTGGAGGCCACCCACTTTAGAAAGTACTGGTGGACTCTAAGGTCGTCCTGAGGCAGGGAGGACCTATCTGGGGAAGATGAGTAGCCATACACTGCCATAGCATCCAATGCAACCGCCTGCCAAGGAACTTGTTCTTGTTGATCAGCCCCGGTCCTAGCCTTGGTACCAGGGAGTAGTCCCAGGTCAGTGCCAGGTTCAGTAGTGGGACTTGCTCCGGTGTCTGCATCAGAGATTGGTATCGGGAGTCTCCCAGTGCACCCCTGGTGCCACTGTGGTCTCCGAGCGCACCGAGCAGGAGCACCATGAGCTGGTGCCCTGGCGAAACCCCCACAGGTTCCAAAAGGGCCACTGTAGCAGTGCCGGACCCCACGGTCCCATGGGCCAGGTATTTTGTGCCATCACTGTTCCCAGCGCCCCCAAAGGAATAGCTTGGTGTGGGCATTGATACGGACCCTCCCGCCAGTGCCAGCATCTTGAAGTCATACCCCGAGTCTGAACTGGAAGAGGACGAGGAGGATGACGACCGCAGTGACCACAGCGGCACCAATCCCCCCAGTGCCAGTGATCAGTGCCATGGTGACATCTCTGGCAAGGCAATGAAAGGGGGCTTGCCCCTGGAGGCTGGACTTAAGACCAGTCTAAAGCTGGTCGATGCTTAAGTGCCGCTGGGTGGTGGCGGTGCTGTATCCTGCCTCCTGGCCAGGCTTGATACCAGTAAAGTTAATAAATCCTTCGTTGTCACATAGGCCTTCGGGGGCGATGGTACCACGAACTGGTTGGCCCAGTGCCAGGCAGCTGACTGGATATCTGGTGTCTGCGGTCCCGGTGCTGCCATTGCTACTGGCATTTGCCACAGTGCCGGGGAGAGAGAGCGGCCCAGCTGGGGTCTCGCTCTATCCCGTTCTGTCCGCTTACCTCCCTTCGGTGCCGGAGAGTGGGTCTTCTCCCGGTGGCCTCGAAGTCTCTTCTTCGGCACACACACCTAAATCGGAATGGACATGTGCAAGCACTCTAACAAGAACAAACCAATTCTTTTGTTGGGCCAAATTTCTATTGTGCTCTTGTACTTCACTTGGTATTCTTCTTTTATCATGTCTGTTACTATAACATGCATTTGTTTTAAGTGTAGTTGCTCAGAAAAACAAACCAATAAAATGGCACCATGTAATCTGACATATCTGGTCCATGTGCCCTTTGAGGCACACCAGCTTACTTTTACTCCTGGGGAAATTCTGTGTCACTGTGCAATGCAGAATTTTGCAGAAATTAACGTTGTGCATGCAGAATTTCCTTTCCCCCTCATAAATGGACTGCAGTGCTACTAGCCACCACTAAGGGCCACTGGACTCAGCAGAGCCCAGCTTGCACACAGAAGACACTGCTGGGGGGAGGGAGAGGGAGATAAAGTCAATTTATTAAGTAATAAATACTGAAGCCTACGATGTAATTTTTTAAACACCTTCCAAAGTATAATTACACTTTGAGTAGTAGTCCCTGTAGTAAGTGTTCTGAGCGTCCTCTGAATATTCACTTGTAGGATGTGTTGGCGGGTGCAGTTCTATGGTGGAACCCACTCATAATCTGTGATCCCTCTAAGCTGCGCAGTCGCCCAGAAGTGATTAAAGTACCACACACTTGATTAGCAGAGCTGCGCACATCCGGCAGCGTGTATTCAGGTGCCCCTCTCCATGCTACTTTGCAGCCATGTTGCTCCTGCAGCTGCTCCCGGGACCCTCCTGCTGGTTGTGCAGAACACGGGGGAGGAGGGGGGTTATGTCCGGGTGTTCCCCTCCCCCTGTACCCTATCTCCACAGAGCCGGGGAGAGGGGACAGGGCTCAGGACTTGGAGCAGGAGAGAGCTGCTGCAGTCTGAGGTCTGAACGAGCCTTCCAGGCAGTGAGTGAGTGAGTGCCTTAAAGAGATAGCGCACGGTCGCTCAAGGACATCCCCAGCAGCCAGCTCACACACTTTCATACACACACTTTCACACACACACTTTCACACACACACTTTCACACACACACACACTCTTACCCTCCCCCCGGCCCATGTACCCCATTCTCTGCAGAGCGAGGGACGGGGGCAGGGCTCAGGAGCAGGGGAGCTTTCAGTGAGTGCCTTAAAGAGAAGGTGCATGGTGTCTCTCAGGCCTGGTCTACACTAACCCCCAAATTCGAACTAAGGTACGCAACTTCAGCTACGTGAATAACGTAGCTGAAGTCGACATACCTTAGTTCGAACTTACCGCGGTTCAGACGCGGTCCACACGCGGCAGGCAGGCTCCCCATCGACTCCGCGGTACTCCTCTCGCCGAGCTGGAGTACCGCAGTCGACGGCGAGCGCTTCCGGGATCGATTTATCGCGTCCAGACCAGACGCGATAAATCGAACCCGGAACTTTGATTGCCAGCTGTCGAACTACCGCGGTAGTGTAGACCTGGCCTCAGAAACTTCCCTAGCAGCCAGCATACACACACAGTCTCTGTGTCACGCACCCCCGCGCACATGCACACACAGTCTTTCACACTCACCTCCCAACACTTGTATTTGTATTGTTGTTACTTCTTGGTACTTCCTGAAATGCACATATATTCTCTGTAATTTTATTCTTTCAAAGTGTGTTATTTTAGTTTTTTGGGTGGTCTATGCATTTCATAATTTTTCTCTCTTACACTTAAATTTAATTCTTTGAGTAGTGAGTTCTAAAATGCCTAACCTGTCCTGACTGGAGTAATTATCCCTAAGGTAACTCTTTAAAGATATTATATCTAGGATTTTTGTTTCTGCTGGTGGTGCACATCACCTCAGTGCACATACAATTTATTCCGCATGTGGATGGAAAAAATTAGAGGGAACATTGCTCATAACAGAAGCTGTTGGAACATTCATGGGTCCCCTCCCTCCTCTTCCCTCTCCATTCTTGAAGGATTTCAGGACGAGGCTATAAAAGGGGATGTGGCACTCCATCCACCTCAGTTCCTTCCAACTGTAGCAACACATGGTCATGAACCTCTCTGAGTCCACTGGATCCAGATCCTTTGTAGTAACCCTGACCCTGGCACTAGCACCTGCTGAAGCAGCATAGAACGCTACCCTACGGAGAGAGGCAGCCAAGGAGACAGCAGATCAAGCTGGGGAGATGACCCCTAAGGGGGCAGTTGGAAAAAGATGTTAGAGAAAAAGAAGAGAAGCAGAAGAATCGAGATGCTGGGTTAGCATATGAACTGGAGCTGGGATAGGAGGCGAAATGATAAAGAACAGGAGGGATCTGGTAAGCGAGGAGGAGGAAAGAAGGAAAATAGAAAAGGTTTCAGGTCAGAAGAAGGAAATGTGTGAGTAATGTGAGCAGACACTATTAGAGAAGGGAATAGAGGAAAATAAAATCTACAGACATACTGGAGAGAGAGTATCAAGGGAAAAAACTGAAAGGAAAAATATAATTGGGGGAAGAGGGAATTGACCAAAAAGCTGTGTTAGATGAAAACAGATCCTGAAAACAGTACACAAGAAGTCCACCCACAAAATAACTAAAGTATATGAACAGAGAGAATGACTGTTCGATATCTATTGAAAGAATACTGATCAGAGGTTCTTAACATGGACAAATGAGGGCCCACCAGGGTGAAGAAACCCCTCTTGTGGATAAAGTGGGTGAAGAGAGGTACAGTCACAAGAACATCAAATCTAAGGAGCACTTCAAGTGAAAGAGAAGCAAAGAACAAGACAGCAAGAGTGGAGCTGGACTTACAGCCAAGGGGGAGGGATAGCTCAGTGGTTTGAGCATTGGCCTGCTAAACCCAGGGTTGTGAGTTCAATCTTTGAGGGGCCATTTAGGAAACTGGGGTAAAAATCTGTCTGGGGATTGGTCCTACTTTGAGCAGGGGGTTGGACTAGATGACCTCCTGAGGTCCCTTCCAACCCTATTTATGAGAGGAAAAGTTGGTTCCTGAACTGACACTATATTATGCTGAGTAATCTCTTTTGTTCTTTTTAATACCATGCCATTTGGTATTAACTGCACAGAGTGAAGAAGAGTATCCTGTACAAGCTCACAAAGGTTAATGTATTGGTTACCTATAGTTTATTATTATGAAATAGTAAGTACTTGGTAATGATCTATATTATTTATCCTCTGGTACAATTTTTGGGTTTTCCCTTATAAAGTTCTAAAAATTTAAAATTATCCCTTTTGTCTTAGTTTGCCTCTACTTCTCCTCACAGTTAGCACAGCCTAGCCTAGCCAGGTCATTGCACCTTCTCTTTAAGAAGGATCAGTGCTTTATCACCTAAGAACAACATTAAGCTAATCGGGGTTCTTGTTTACTTCTATATTTATTGTTTATATTTTGTTTTTAGATTAGATTACTTAGTTCAGATTTTGATTCTGACAACCAAACCCATGGCAGACATCAAAGCTCAGAGAGCTGGCTTCAAGAAGCATGCCTCTAGCCCATTAGTCTTTCCGGCATCAGATGCCCATACCAGATGCCTGGTGTGCCTCAAAGGGACATTCTCTTTCACAGTGCTCAATTCACAGCACTTTTACCATGAGGCCCTACAAGGAACGCCAGAACAGGCTACAAGCTTTGTATTGCAATAAGCTCTAGCTGCAAAATCTCTCACATCCAAAGGACCTTGGCTGTAAGTGAGATTAAAAGGCCTTAGAAACAAAGAAGATTAAGAGCGGAATGCAGAAGGGACCAATCTCTGCACCAGAGTCTGGATCCAAGATGGATCCCAGACCATCGGATTCAATGTCAAAGCACTCAATGAAACAGTCTGTGTCAGCCTCTGGAATCAGATCAAAAACATAGGAGAAATCTTCGGATCAGTCTCTCTCTGGTCTGAGAAGAGCTACTAAGGTCAATAAGGCTCCTGTTAGAAGACCAAGTCACATTCAGGAGAATCCTGAGACTCAAGAGCACGGGCTCCTACACCAAAGAATAAAGATGTTGTACTGGGTTAAGATTAATTTTCCTGTTCTGAAAAGTTTATCTAATTCATAGAGTCCATGGCCAGAAAAGATCACTGTGATCTAGTCTGACCTCCTGTATAACACAGGCCATAGAACTTCCCCAAAACAATTCATACAGTGTACCTTTTAGAAAAACATCCAAGCCGGATTTAAAAATTGTCAGTGATGGATAATCCACCATGACTCTCAGTAAATTTTTGTAGTGGTTAACCACCCTCACTGTTACAAAATTATGTAATATGTATGATCTGAATTTGTCTATCTTCAACTTTCAGCTATTGGATCATGTTATATATTTTTTCCTGCTAGTTTGAAGAGCTCATTATTAAATACTTGTTCTTGTTGTAAGTATTTATAAACTAATCAAGGGCCTCTTAATAGTCTCTTTGTTAAACTACACAGATTGAGCTCCTTGACTATCACAATAAGGTATGTCATCTAATCCTTTAATCATTCTTGTGGTTCTTCTATGAACCCTCTTCATTTTATCAACATCTTTCTTAAATTGTGGATACCAGAACTAGACACAGTATTCCAGCAGCTATCGTACCAGTGCCAAATACAGAGCTAAAATAACCTCTCTTACTCCTACTTGAGATTCCTTTGCTGGTGCATCCAAGGATCATATCAGCCCTTTTGGCCACAGCGTTGCACTAGGAGCTCATGTTCAGATGATTGTCCACCATGTCCCCCAAATCTTTTTCAAGGTCACTGCTTCCCAGGATAGAGTCCCCCTTCTTGTAAGTATGGCCTACATTCTTTATCCCTAGATGTACATGTTCAAATTTAGTCATACTAAAACACATATTGTTTGCTTGCACCCAGCTTACACCAAGCTATCCAGATCACTGTATTAGTGACCTCCTCATTATTTACCACTCTCCCAATGTGTGTGCCATCTCCAAGTTTTATCAGTGGTGATTTTATGTTTTCTTCCAGGTCATTGATACAAATAGCATAGGGCCAACAGATCCCCATGGGTCTCTTCTAGAAACAAACCTGCTCCATGGTGATTCCTCCTTTACAGTTACATTGAGACCTATCAGTTAGCCAGCTTTTAATCCACTGAATGTGTGCCATGTTAACTTTACATCATTCTAGTTTGTTTGTTTATAATCAAAATGTCATGTGGTACTAAGTCAAACACCTTACAGAAGTTTGATCTTCATCAATCAAACTTGTAATCTGATTTTTAAAAAAGGTATCCAGTTAGTCTGACAGGATCATTTTTCCATAAACCCATGTTGACTGACAACTGTATTACTGTCCTTTAATTCTTCATTAATCAAGTCCTATACCAGCCACTCCATTATCTTGCCTGGAATCGATGTCAGACTGTCAAGCCTATAAGTACCCAGGTTACCTCATTTACCCTTTTTAAATATTGGTACAATCTGGAACTTCTCCAGTGTTTCAAGACTTATGGAAAATCAACATGTTTCTCTGAACCACTTCTTGATCCAAAGAATATTCCTGATTATGTTCTTGTTCACTCATCCATGCTGCACCAACATTTACAGTGGAAGCTCAAGTGCAATTTAACAATGGATCCAAAAGGTGCAGTTGGGTGGGAAAGATTGTATTATTCTCCAAAGAGCACCCGGGGGGGGAGTGGGGAGACAGCGCGGGAAGAAAGCCCCTGGTTTCTCTATTCATAACTCCCACCAGAGACAGAAGAGGCAGTCAGATAAGTCACTGCAGATATCCCAACGTTTCCCTTCCACCCTCTTACATACCTACAGGCTCATCCAGTAACATTTTATGCCTCTCAATAATACATGCCAGGACTTGTAGTTTCATCCATAGTTTGAGCTGGATCCAAGATCAGAATCACAGTCCAAAGAATAATTGGAATGCATTAGATATATGTCCTAAATTCCATTCTCACAAGAAAAAAAATGCACCTCAAAATAAATATGGTTCCTAGAGAATGACGTGGAACTTCAATTTGGCATGACTGGTCCTATTGGCCCTTTCCTAGGCAGTATAGGAATCTTCCACATTCTCATCCAGATAAAAACTCCTCTCCTCGTAAGGGTCAGAGAAAGTCTTGCTCCTCATATCAGGACCCCTGGATCAATTGACTTCGCCTCCTTATAGGAAGTATTCTTCCACTATAATTTCTGACACTACCAGAGGAGAAATGGCAGTCTGCAGCACAGGCTGAATATCAGGAGTTGGAGACAAAACCTAATGATGAATCTTTCCCAGACAAAAACATTATGGTTGCTTCTGCATCCTCTCCTTCTAATGTTGTGTTACAATTCTACTAACATGCACAGAAATGCAATAACGTTGAAACTTCCTTCAGTCACAGTGGAAGAGACCTCCCAGCCCATTTTTGACATCCTGTGTCATTCATTTAAAAATAATAATCTAGACAATCTAGCCATATAACATACCTCTCTCCAGGTGTGAAGAATGGAAGGCATAGAACAGACCTCACTTCCTTCTCATCCAGAGGGTAAAGACAATGCCAAAATATTTTTTGTTACTCTAACACAGGCAGGCAACAATAGTTCTTGGAACACATTCAGTTCTCCAAGGCAGTATCAAACTTTTCCCTGTGTCCCCAAACTTAACACAACAGGCAGGTAGAATTTATTACCTGGACCTCCTGTCCCTGCACCTAATTGCACAGGCTATAGGCCTCTACTGAATCTTGTGAAATCTTGCCCATTAGAAGTGCACCAGGTATTGACTAACTTTAGGAAAGTCAACTAGAAGGCACTATGCTCTCAAATAGGTTTGTAAAGTAGACAAATGAAAAAAGGATATACAGATCTACCAGTGCACAAATTCAGTCTACTCTTGAATACTTCAGTTTAAAGCTCTCAGGACTTCTATATCCTCCTTGAAAGTTCACTTAGCAGTTGTATCAGCTCACTATGCATCAGTAAAACAAAAGCCAGTCTTTGCGCATGATACAGTGAAGAAATTTACTAGAAGACTTGTCAATATGTATCAACCAGTAAAGGATCCAGTACAGTTATGGGATATTAAATTAATTAGCTGCGTAAAGATTAAGCTTCCCTTGAGGCCCTGGGAGAGAGTGTTTTTTGTTCCACCCATCAAAATGGCTTTCCACAGAGCCATATCATAGGCCACTGAGTGAACTACATGCCCTCATGGCTAATCCTCCATTCATTATCTTTCACAATGATAAGGTAGTGCTTCATCCTGATTCCTCCCCAAAGTAGTATCTGACTTTCACCTTAATCCAACAATGAGTCTGCCAGTATTTTTTCTTAGATCGGATACTCATATGAGGGAGTCAAAGCTGCACACCATGAATGCTAAAAGAACTTTGGCTTACTATCTTAACAGAACCAAGGCATTAAGAAAGGCTCTAGTCCCTTATGGATGTCTGTCTATGAAACGAAGAGACACACTATCTCACTACAGATGGGTTAGAAAGTGCACAAAAGAAAGCTATAAACTGGCATCTATTCTACCTTTTGTAGAGGTTAGGTCATATTCCAGAGCAATGGCTGCCTGTTTTAGGTATAGTCCAACTGCAGCAAATGTTTACAAACCACTACTTCCTAAACCTAGCATTTAAATTGCACACTCATTTTCATAGAGTAGTACCTCAATCCCTATTCAATTAAGATCAGATTACAACCTTCCTTACACGATGCACTGGTTGTCAAACTATCTGATTAGCAGGAATACACTTTTCTATGATGCCTACAAAAAACTCAAGTGTTACGCTGCTGGTGGGCTGAGACCAAAACTTATAATGACCAGTATTGTCTCATTATTTCCTTGCACTCTGCCATTGGTCTGTCTGGATCCATCTGTTGTCTTGTCATACTTGATTGTAAGATCTTTGGGGAAGGGACTGTCTTTTTGTTCTGTGTTTGTACACTACCATGAACAATGGGGTCCTGATTCATGACTAAGGTTCCTAGGCATGATGATAACACTACTAATAGTTTCCTGTAACTGTAGTTCTTTGAAATGGACTCTGCATATGCACACTCACCACACACCTTCCCTTCTTCCTCAGAGTTCAACAGAATCATAGACCTGAAGAAGCAGTGGAACAAAAGAAGATGGCTAGGGCTCCACATACCCCTTTTATAACGTCATTTTATAACACCATTCAAGAATGAAGAGAGGTAGGAAGGGCGCATGAACACTGCAATGGGTTCTGCTATGAGAATTAGCCTAAAATTAGTCTAGAGAATTAGCCTAAAACATGCCTACAAATTAGTCACAATGAAGACAGCAATAAAGTATGACCCAAAACAACCAATAATACTAAACAAGTTTTTTCAAATGTTATATCCTAATTAAAAATGTAACCTACTAAACAGACTGAGGGAATATCTTCCTGTAACAGTGATAATGTTGCAGAAGGGTAACATAACTCTGCTAAACCATTACTAAAACACAACCACATAAAGCCTTTCCCAAGCTAGCTTCAAGTAGCTACTGAAATATACATAATCTTAACTTAAAAATGAATGCCAGCAGGCTCAACCTTCTATTAGCTTTCTCACTGTTGTATACCAGAGCATAATTTCCCAGTCACACTAAAAATTACTATTCTACATAGCCTATCCGTATTTTTCCTAATTCATTTAGTCAGGTGCAGCACTAAAGACTTTAAAAAATAAGCGAGTTTCTGCCTGCCTAGGGGCACAGTCATTAAACAAGTTGCCTGAAGTGAATACCAAAGACCGTGATCCACTCAGATCTCACAAACTAAACTGAGCAACACCTTGTCAGATGGGAACCCAAGAAAAAATAAATGGGCTGCAGGAAGTGATGCTGGTGATTCTATAGTGGGTGTTCTTCATTTCCTGACAGTGCTGAAACAATGCCCAGTATTATCAGGTTATATCAATATGACATACCATTTATAAGATGAGACTTAAAACAAAGTTCTGATGAAATCATGTTCATTGGCGATCTCATAGTATGTTTTGGAAGAGTACTGATGTTAATGCAGATGATCTGCCCCATTCCTTTCTACCTCCCTCAACTCCACCTGCTGTATTAATTAAAGAGTTATATTTGAACTATTCCGCAGGGCAGTGTGCTGCGCACTGTTAAACAGCTGCTGCATTCAAATACAGAAGTGGCTGTAGGAGCATGTGAAAGGAGGATAATCTTCATCAAAGAATATTAAAGGAACTGGCACATGAAATTGCAAGCCCACTAGCAAGAATTTTTAATGAATCAGTAAACTCAGGGGTTGTACCGTACGACTGGAGGATTGCTAACATAGTTCCTATTTTTAAGAAAGGGAAAAAGAGTGATCCGAGTAACTATAGGCCTGTTAGTTTGACATCTGTAGTATGCAAGGTCTTGGAAAAAATTTTGAAGGAGAAAGTAGTTAAGGACAATGGTAACTGGCACAAAATACAACATGGTTTTACAAAAGGTAGATCGTGCCAAACCAACCTGATCTCCTTCTTTGAGAAGGTAACAGATTTTTTAGACAAAGGAAACGCAGTGGATCTAATTTACCTCGATTTCAGTAAGGCATTTGATACAGTTCCACATGGGAAATTATTAGCTAAATTGGAAAAGATGGAGATCAATAAGAAAATTGAAAGGTGGATAAGGAACTGGTTAAAGGGGAGACTACAACGGGTCATACTGAAAGGTGAACGGTCAGGCTGGAAGGAGGTTACTAGTGGAGTTCCTCAGGGATCGGTTTTGGGACCAATCTTATTTAATCTTTTTATTACTGACCTTGGCACAAAAGTGGGAATGTGCTAATAAAGTTTGCGGATGACACAAAGGTGGGAGGTACTGCTAATACAGAGAAGGACCGGGATATCATACAGGAAGATCGGGATGACCTTGTAAACTGGAGTAATAGTAATAGGATGAAATTTAATAGTGAAAAGTGCAAGGTCATGCATTTAGGGATTAATAAGAATTTTGGTTATAAATTGGGGACACATCAGTTGGAAGTAACAGAGGAGGAGAAGGACCTCGGAGTATTGGTTGATCACAGGATGACTATGAGCCGCCAATGTGATATGGCCGTTAAAAAAGCTAATGCGGACTTGGGATGCATCAGGCAAGGTATTTCCAGTAAAGATAAGGAGGTGTTAGTACCATTATACAAGGCACTGGTGAGACCTCATCTGGAATAGTGTGTGCAGTTTTGGTCTCCCATGTTTAAGAAGGATGAATTCAAACTGGAACAGGTACAGAGAAGGGCTACTAGGATGATCCGAGGAATGGAAAACCTGTCTTATGAAAGGAGACTCAAAGAGCTTGGCTTGTTTAGCCTAAGCAAAAGAAGGCTGAGGGGAGATATGATTGCTCTTTATAAACATATCAGAGGGATATGTATCAGGGAGGGAGAGGAATTATTTAAGCTTAGTACCAATGTGGACACAAGAACAAATGGATATAAACTGGACATTAGGAAGTTTAGACTTGAAATTAGACGAAGGTTTCTAACCATTAGAGGAGTGAAGTTCTGGAACAGCCTTCCAAGGGGAGTAGTGGGGGCAAAAAACATATCTGGCTTCAAGACTAAGCTTGATAAGTTTATGGAGGGGATGGTATGATGGGATAGCCTAATTTTGGCAATTAATTGATCTTTGATTATTAGCAGGTAAATATGCCCAATGGTCTGTGATGGGATGTTAGATGGGGTGGGATCTGAGTTACTACAGATAATTCTTTCCTGGGTGCTGGCTGGTGAGTCTTGCCCACATGCTCAGGTTTAACTGATCGCCATATTTGGGGTCAGGAAGGAATTTTCCTCCAGGGCAGATTGGCAGAGGTCCTGGAGGTTTTTTGCCTTCCTCCGCAGCGTGGGGCACGGGTCACTTGCTGGAGGATTCTCTGCACCTTGAGGTCTTTAAACCACGATTTGAGGACTTCAATAACTCAGGCATAGGTTAGGGGTTTGTTACAGGAGTGGGTGGGTGAGATTCTGTGGCCTGCGTTGTGCAGGAGGTCAGACTAGATGATCATAATGGTCCCTTCTGACCTTAAGGTCTATGAGTCACATTTTAAAAATATTTTATATAGAAGTTTTACTACTGCAATGGGAGGGCCTATGATTTACAACCTGCTGTGACATGCACTGAAATAACTGATATTTCCAAGTAGCTGAAGGGCTTCCATTGCCAGCTTCCTGGGGACAAAGCCCGTTTGTGCACAAAGAACAGAACACCAGTTTGGGCCTCTACTGATTTACTTTTTTACAGACAATACTAGGCCATAAAATGGAGAGGAAGAGGCAATGCAGAACATCCTTATTTGTATCATGGTATTGCCTGACTAGTCAAGAACAGGACCCCATTTTGACAGGCCCTATACAAAACAGAGTAATAGACGATCTGTTCCCCCAAACAGACTTACAGTCTAGACAAGACAGACACAGGTTAGGGGAAAGGAAGGTAATATACAAGCAGAGTGAACAGTGAAAAGAATGACTGTTTGCAGATGTCATGTTAGTTCCATGTTTGTTTGCACTGCTGTAGCCATGTTGATCCAAGGACACAGACACACAAGGTGGGTGAAGTAATATCTTTTATTGGACCAAGTTCTATTGGTGAAAGAGACAAGTTTTTGAGCTCCATAGAACTGAAGAACTACTCTGTGGAGCTGAAAAGCTTGTCTTTTGAAACAACCTTGGAGAGAAATTTAGGATGGAGGCAAAAGGATATCTTTTACTTGTGAAAAACTGTACAAGGAGGGTCTGTCATGATGGTTCCCAACTCGCTGACCCTCCTGGCCAAAGTGATTGCCACTAAAAATGCAACTTTCATAGACAGGTGGGGCATGGAACATGTCACCAAGGGTTCTAATGGTGGTCTGTCTGGTGAGTACCAACCGAAAGAGATTGATGTCCCCTGAGGTGTAGGTTTGACCACTGGCAGGAAGGTACTAATCAGGCCCTTCATGAATCATACTGTAGTTGGGTGGGTGAAGTCCGTCTACCGGAGGGAGGAAGACACTAATTGCTGCAAGGTGGACTCATAATGAGGTAATAGAAAGTCCTGAGTTGTTCGGGTTTTTTTTTTTTTTTTTTTTTTTTTTTAAAAGAGACAGGAGATAATCTAAAATGACCGGCATATCTGCAGTGACTGGATAAAGTTGTTTCTCTGCCTGGGTGCAGCACAACCACCTTCATTTAGCTAGATAATAGGACCTATATAAACCTTTCCTACTTTGGATAAGGACAGTCTGAATGGGTGATGAGCAGGAGCATTTTATTTCTGACACCTATCCAAACGTTAGGCCATGAGGTGGAGCGAGCCCCGATTAGGGCATGTGATTCTGTCCCTCTCCTGAGTTAGGAGGTCCAGGAAGGGGTGGATCTTGATTGGAGGGTGGGCTAAGATGGGAGTTCGGGGAACTGAAACTGTCTGGGCCATTGGGTGCTAGGAGAATGATGCTGGCCCTGTCACGACATACCTTTATTAGGACCTGTGGAATAAGGGGAATGGGAGAAAATGCATATCTGAGATAGTTTGTCCATGACAACAGAAGAGCATTGCCCTGGGAGCAGCAGCCCATAGCTTTTCTGGAGCAGTACAGAGGAAATTTTCTGTTCATTTGGGACACAAAGAAGTCCCACTGAGGTGTACCCCACAGTGTGAATATTTCACTCCGACAGAGTCATGGATCTTCCACTCACAGTCCACAGAAAAGTGCCTGCTCAAATTGTCTGCTAAGGAGTTCTGAATACCTGGGAAGTATACAGCCTGGATAGCGATGTGGTTTCTGATGCACCAGTTCCAAAGCCTGAATACTTCTAGGCAAAGGGGAAGAGATCGTGCTCTGCCTTGTTTACGTAAAAGACCATGGTGATACTGTCTGACATCACTTGGGTATGGAGTGAATGTATAAGCAGGAGGAAGGCCTTGCAAGGGAGGCAGACAACTCTCAGTTCTAGTATGTTCATGTGTAGTCTGGCCTCCTGTGGGGTCAAAGTACCTTGAGCAGCATGGCTGTTCAGGTACACACCTCACCCCAGAAGGGAAGCATCTGTTATAATCGTGGGAGTACTGAAGGGGATGCCCACTCTGCCTTTTTCCAGGTTTGATCACCAAGTGAGGGAGGCGATGACTAGTGGGAACAGTAACCTTGGAGTTGATGTGATCCTTGTTCAGTGAGTAGACCAAGCAGAGCCAGCCCTGTAAATATCACACATGAAGCCTGGGGAACGGTGTCACATAAGTGCATGAGGCCATACGGCCTAACAACAATAGGCACATTCTCACTGTAATTAGAATCATAGGTTCAAAAGGGACTGCAAAGGTCATCTAGTCTAACCCCTGCCAAGAGGCAGGATTTGTTGAGTCTGAACCATCCAAGACAGATGGCTATCCAGTCTCCTTCTGAAAACCTCCAGTGAAGGTGCTTCCACGATCTCCTGAGGCATCTGTTCCATTGTCCTACTCGGCTTACAGTTAGGAACTTTTTCCTGAGATTTACTTTAAATCTGCTATGATGTAGTTTGAACCCATTACCTCTTGTCCTGCCCACTATGGCAAGAGAGAACAACTTTTCTCCATCTTTTTTATAGCAGCCTTTCAAGTATTTGAAGACCACTATCATGTCTCCCCTCAATCTCCTCTTTTCCAAACTAAGCATACCCAATTCTTTCAGCCTTTGCTCAGATGACTTGCATTCCATCCCTTTGACCATCTTTGTTGCTCGCCTCTGGTGATCAAAGTTGGGACACAATACTCCAGCTGAGGCCTACTCAGACTGAGTAGAATGGTACTATCACCTCCTGTGACTTGCATGCTATGCCTCGGTTAATGCAACCTAAAACTGCATTTGCTTTTTTTCCTTTTCTTTTTTTGGGGGGGGTGGAGGGGGGGGTGCAACAGCATTGCATAGGTGACTCATGTTGAGGTTGTGATCCACCACAACTCCCAGATTCTTCTCGGCAGTGCTGCTGCCAAGCCAGTTATTCCCCATTCTGTATTTGTGCATTTGGTTTTTCTTCCCTAAGTATAGCACCGTGCGTGTGTGTCTTTGCTGAATTTCATTTTGTTGTCTTATAGCCCAGTTCTCCAATTTATCAAGATCCCTTTGAATCTTAGCTCTATTCTCCAAAGTTTTAGCAAGCCCCACATAGCTTTGTGTCATCAGCAAAACTGATCAGTATGGCTCTCTATTTCTACATACAGTTCCTTAATAAAGATGTTAAGCAACACCGGACCCAGAACAGATCCCTGTGGAACCTCACTTGAGTCCTCCCTCCAATATAACATCATTCCATTAATAGTTATTCTTTGTTTGCAACTGTTTAACCAATTAGGTATACATTTAATTGTAGTTCTATCAAGCCCGCATTTCTCCAGCTTACTTCGCAGAATGTCATGTGGGACTGTGTCACAGAGCCTTGCTGAAGTCCAGCTATATTATGTCCACCAAACCAGTTACCCCATCAAAGAAGGAAATCAAGCTGGTTTGGCATGATTTGTTCTTGGTAAATCCACCATGGCTGCTAGTGATTACCCCTTCATCCTCCAGGTATTCGCAATCTGAATGTTTTATACATTGCTCTAGTAGCTTCCCAGGCATCTAAAGCAGACTGACGGTCTAGAATTCTTGATCTGCAGGAAATTCATGAGATCGGGGGGAGGGATAGCTCAGTGGTTTGAGCATTGGCCTGCTAAACCCAGGGTTGTGAGTTCAGTCCTTGAGGGGGCCATTTAGGGATCTGGGGTAAAAATCTGTCTGGAGATTGGTCCTGCTTTGAGCAGGAGGTTGCACTAGATGACCTCCTGAGGTCTCTTCCAACCCTGATATTCTATGATTAGGCTGCTCATTAAGGAAAGCTCTTGCAGAAATAGAGTCCCAGTGTTGCTCCATTAAAGTTTATCATCTTTGTGGGTGATAAAATGGACTTTTGTTTATGCAAATGCCCAGGGCTGCTAGAAGATGAATCAGAAACTACAATCGCCAGCTTGACCTCCTGGCAGGAGCAACCTACCAAGAGCTAGTCACCCAGATAGGAGAAAACTGTGTACCTCTGATGTCTCATTTGGGCTGCCACCATGAAGAAAACTTTTGTGAACATTCTGGAAGCTGTCACCAACCCAAAGATAAGGACTCTGAACTGGAGATGTTCTTGGCCAACCACAAGCAGAAGGAATGCCCTGGGGAGGGATGAATGTCTAATATGAAAGTACGTGTCTATCATGTCAAGAGCCCTGAACCACATTGCCTCCTGTAGGGAGGGGATTATGGATGCTAACGTAGCCATCCTGAATTTCAACTTTCAAATAAAGATGTTGAGCTTGTCAAAGGTTCAGAATGGGTCTCCACCCTCCGTCTTTTTTGGAGACTAGGAAATATAGGGAATAGTACCCTCTCCCTTGATAGTGAGCTGAGACATGATCTATTGCATGGAGGGAGTCTGCCTCTTGTGGAAGAATCACCACATAAGAGTCATCCCAAGAGGAGGACCGGGAAGGGGGTTTGTGAGAGGGGAAGAGTATGAGACGGCCCCCAAAAGGTGATGGGAGAAGAAGAGGGTCGCAGATGGGTCTTAACCAAGATGCCAAAAGTAGCCCTTTGCAGGTGGCTGGGAATGGGTAGAGGTCATGGTTGTAGAGGGGACCAAGAAGCAAGGTCTCTGAACATTCTGACATTTCCACGGGGGCTCGGCTGCACACTGGTAGTAGAACACGATACTCCTGGAGGAATTCTACTCCAAAAAATTAAAAACAATACAGACAAAAAAAGATTCAGGAAATGTTTGACAAACCGATTCCTTACTAGGCATATTAATACAGAACTCTGAATAATAATTCATTTAAACCACAATACAAAACTGTATTTCCCGCACCCATTAGAAGCCGTGCAAAGGTTTGGGGGAGTCAGGGATAATGGAGGAGTTGCAGGAGTGGGAAGTAAATTGCTGGGAAGGAGCCTGGGTGTGCACTTGGAGAGTTGTTGGGAATGGGTGGAAAAAATATGGAACAGGGCTTTTTGGGGAGGCTGGGGGGGGTTGTTAGGGAGCTTCCTTCATGCAGACCCTGGCTGACCCCTAGCCTGTCCCATTCAGTCAGGCACATGTGCCCTTAGCCCCATGTGTTCCTGCACCCCCATGTGCTCTTGCACCCCCTGTCCACGTGTCCCTCCACGACCACTCGGACACCCACTCCCCCCATCCCGTGTCCCTGTACCCCCTCCACGTCCCCATGTGTCTCTGTGCCCCCACCCAACCACTCCCTTCCCCGTGGCCCTGTACCCCCTCCTCCTGTCCCAATCTGTCTCTGTGCCCCCACTCAGCCACCCTCTGTCCCTATGTAGCTCTGCATCCCCTCCCCCATCACCATGTGGCCGAGCACCTCCCTCCCCCCTCTGGCCCTGTGCCTCCACTCCCATTCAGCCCTAGCCCCAGTCTGTCCTCCCCTACTAGCCCTTATGAGCCCATCTGACATGCCTCCCCCCCGCAGCAGCCCCACACTGTCTCTCCCCATAGTCCCTGTCTCCTGACCTGGCCTGACAGGCACTGCAAAGAAGGCAGGCTCTTTCTCTTCCCTAGCTGGCTGGGAGCTGTTGCTGTGTTCTATCCCCACAGCGCCCTTTGGTGGGCAAAAAGCAGACCTGCAGCAACATTACAGCAGAAGCTTTTTTTCTGCAAAAAAAATTAAAAATATGTGCAGCTCATTAATTATGCACACACGCAGTAGCGCAAAATTCCCCCAGGAGTAACATGAGGTGGTGGTCTTGGTTTATAGGTTTGTCTCAGGTGTTTCCTCTTCAGGACTGGAGTGTAGATCCCAAAGGTGCGTACGGTCAAACTCGAGTCTTTTAATGAGTGTCGGGACTTGTCTGTTTGCTTGTTTAAGAGATTTGACTCGTCAAAAGGAAGGTCCTGAATAGTGTTCTGGACCTCCCTAAGGAAACCCAACGATTGTAACCAATAATCTCTCCTTGTGACTATACCAGTGACCAGTCCTCTGGATGTTGTATCTGCTGCATCCACTGCAGACTGAAGATATGTTTTAACCACTGACTTGCCCTCCTCTTTGAAGGACTAATATTGAGCTCTCTCCTCAGGGAGGAGCTGGTCCTTAAAGTCTGTTAATCTGGAATAGTTGTTAAAGTCATATTTCACTAACAAGACCTGACATTTAGCAACACGGCTCCCTTAGTGGGAACAAAATAACTCCTCTCAGCTCTTTTAGGTGTGGGGAACCAGGATGCTGGAGTATGCCAGACCATTTAGCCAGTTCCATGAGGGCTGTATGGTGCTGTAGTTTGCAAAATATCCAGGAGCCAGTGTTGTGGGTCCTAAACATCCTCCAGTGGTATCTGGAGGTCACTGGAAATTCTTTGCCATAGCTCCTGGTACTGCCTATAGTCAACTGATAGAGATGGAGAGGAAGGAGCAACTTCACTGGGAGACAAGGACAAGACTTCTGTTGGTACCACAGGTACCTTTGGATCTGGGTCAATATCTTCCTCCTCATACACTGACGGATCTGGTGGGTGCCAAGAAGAAGTGTGGTAAGATGCGTGGGTGGATCCCGGGCATCTGCCATAGGGATATCACAGTCCCTAATAAGGAAAGAGGGCTAAACCATTTGTGGGGGACCCCATGGTATTGGGTACCAGCGGTCCCTGGGGAAGTCGTAACTGGAGAGATAGTGACCATAACTCCTTGGATTTCCTGTCAGGGCTCAGCTCTCTCCAAGGAGATACAGGAATAGCCAGCATGTCTGATTTGTCCAAATGTGAAATCTATTCCCCTTGTAATGGCAGGGTCGTCGGCACTGGGGCTTCTCCTGCTTGATGGCTGGAGAGGAGACAGTTCCTGAGACACCAAAGTAGTATCATCCTCCAGTGTAGTAATGCAGGAGTCATCAACAGCTCTTTCTTCCTGAACATTTTACCCTCCAGCCTGGGGATTTTCCAGCACTGCTGGTCCCTTAGGGTCTGCACACAAAGGCTCACCCAGTCTCGACAGGCTCGGGGAGGGACTGCATCCTTGATAGAGAACTCTCCTTGTGACCATGAGAATGCTCCCTACTCTCATGGGAAACCTTGGAGAAAGAATCCTTGGGCTTAGGTGGTGAAAAATCCGCTCCTAAGCATGTTCTTTGAGGAGCACTGCTCATCTGTTGGGGCCGATGTACCGGAGAGGGAGGGGAGAGGTCTCCCTGACCCAGACCAGAGAGTGGCCTCATAGCCTTCTCCATCAGGTGTTAAAGCTTTGTGAGCTCTTGGTGGAAATGAATGACCAGTACAGCACTTTGCAGAGATATGAATCTCACCCAAGCAGTAGAGGCAGCATTGGTGATCGCTGCAGACACAGAAGTTGTGAAGGCAAGAGAGACAGTTTCTGGACTCCAGGACCCTGGCCATAGTCCCAGATCACAGGGAGGAAGTCCCCAGCAGGAGAAAACAAGATACACTAACAATACTATAAAACTCTAAATACACTAATACAAGGCTTAGATGTATAAAAAGTATTTACAGATTTATAGATTCTATCAAAAAAGCTGGAGCAATCTGAAGACGCAGGATTCCAACTCAGGTCATGCAGCGGTAAGAAGGAACTGGAGAGGTGTTGGCCCACACTGCCGCTTATGACCTCGGTCGGGAGCATGAGGACACCTACTGGGCATGCGCAGGCCAACAGACACTGCTTTTTAGAATTTCTGGACTCAGGTACAAGGCACACATACGTACCCACATGTGGAATACACATAGGGACTAGCACTCTAAGAAGAACTATGACATTTAGTTATCTCGCTACGTAAACACACTTGTATCTCTGAAGATAAAGCAAGGGGTTAAGAAACATGAGGAAGGGGGTGAGAGAAGGTTGCACAGGGGAGAGAACATTTAGAGTGGAAACCGCAAGCACTCTCATATCAGTGTCCAAGGATCTCTGCTGAGGCTACTTCTCATGTTTGCTCCAGACAGCCTGAGTTTCTACACGTCCCTCGCCAGAAGAGAAGAGGTTTCACTCTGCATAATTCTGGGTCCAAGAGGAACTGAAGATATGCAATATATTGTACACGAGGCCTCATTTACAAAGGAGCAAACCGGCCATATATTATGTAGCACTCTGGTGTGCCAAATTAGAAACACTGCAGCAACTTTCTTTCAGCTAAAAAAGGGATTAAATATGAAAGTGAATCATCACAACAGTTATTTAGTTCAATATTAAATTCAAGTCTTCACATTGAGTTGAGCAAATGTGACAGTTCACACCTCAAAGTACTTAAGTCAGACTGTCTGCTGATCCAAGAAGAGACCATTGCATCGCTTTACACTCCATTCATGTTTCCAAGGTTATTTTCAAAACCACAAGGGGCCAGAAAGTTTTATAAATGAAAGGTTAGATTATGGAGCACAACACTGTGGCAAATTCCACACTTGCAGAATCACAGAGTACAGTGTACCCTGACTGCATCAGTGGTGCCATATTTATTCTTGTCAAATAGGCCCACTGGATACTATATAGAGGCTGTGAAAGACCAAAATGCAAGTAACAAAGTTTCATGGTAACAAGCCCATCTCAGACAGCAAACATCCTGGCTTGTAGGAAGAAGTGGGTACAGGAATGTCTAATAGAAAATATGTGGCAGTAGGTTAGGGAGTGACGTTTTTACAACACCATAACATTCTCACAATTGTTCCATCCCTCACTGCAGGTTATAGAACAGTCAGCAGAAAGGGAGGTGGAACAAAGTTCAAATATTTCTGAAAGAGCAAAGGAGAGAGGTGATAGCTCCAGACTATAAAGAAAAAGGTGAAGGCAAGATGGAGTGCAATGAAAAGAGGGTTGTAAAGCCATGTCCAGAACAGAAAGAGCCCCAACGTTTAAAAAAAAAAATTAAAAAAACAGCAGCAGCTGGAAAAAGTCATCTAAGCATAAATAAAAACAAAAAGCATAAATATCAGAAGAGAAGTTTGATAAAAGCAATATTAAAGGAAGAGTAATTTAAAAGAAGAGAGTGTGAAAGCAGGAGAATCAAGCAAGAGAAATGGTTAGAAACTAAAGACTGCTGCCATCAAACCCCACAAAGATGTAATGTAAAAATCAAGATGTTAGATATTTAGCATGTGATCTTTTACAGGCATTTGTTCTTATAAGAAATATGAAGAACTTCTACAGACATTAACTGAAGTACCTCAGTTGAAATTTCATCTGAAACATTTGGAGTCCTAATCTGGATGTCTGTAAAAGGTATTTTAATAGGAAAAATCCAAGGAAACCGACTCGTCCAGAGTAATTAAGGTGAGTGCTAGAAATTAGATACATGACCTTAATGTCGCAGGTCGAATCCGAGACCTTAATGCAAATATGGGTGGGGGGTGGAACTAGGTTCAGAATGACTTAAAGCATGATTAGCATCTGACTATTTGTACATTAAGCCCCCAAGATATGATTGCTAGTTTGTGACTTTAAGATAAATCTGTAATTAAAAATTCTTGCACCACAAGTCAAATGGTCCCATATTTACTTTTCTAGTTTTAATTTTGTTTACTAAAACAAGCAGAGCTCTGATTAGCCGTTGGCTTCAACAAAATTGAGACTTCCATTACAGGTGCATTGGTGGGAGTGAGCCATTAAGTAAAACAGCTCAGAGCATTAGTAATATTAATGGGATATGGAGCCTTTTTGGCTTCAGATGTTCAAATCTAGCCCAATTTAGTAGCAACTGAAAATATTTGCCATCTGATGACTCTTCTTAGGCTTGCGCAAAATTAGCTGGTGGTCTCCTTGGGTATGTCTACACAGTCCACGGAAGCAAGCCTCCAAGCCCAGGTCAACCGACAAGGGAAGCAGGACTTGCACTGGCGCTTTAAAAATAGCTGAATAGATAATGCTTTGAATTTGCAGCTCAAGCTCTGAAGCCTAAGGAGGGAAATGGGCTTCAGAGCACTGTCTACACAGCTATTTTTAGAGGGCTAGCATGAGATCCACTACCTGAGCCTGTTGACCTGGGCATGGAGGCTCACTTCTGCAGGCTGTGTAGACATAGTCTTAAGTTCCAAGCAAACAGGTATCCACATTGAAACACTAACTCAAACTGAAATAATTGGCATGGTTAGTCTCCAAAGACAAGCATTCCATAGGCATCAAGAATGAACCATGCCGACCCTTAAGAGGTCCTTCCTAGTAGGAATTAAAGCACATTCGCAATTTGGCAGTGTGGTGCAGGGAACCGTATACTACTACTGCCTATGTTCTGTGGATATAAAACTATCCTTTCCAGTACTATCACTCCAACACCAGCACTAAGCTTTTTCACCAGCACTAAGCTTTAATAATAATAAAAGCTCTTTCTGACCATCTTTTTAAAAAAATGGAGCATGCACAATTGCACTACTTGTCCCTGGCACCACTTGTCTCTGGTCTCTTTAGACTGCCCCTGAGAAATACCTGTATTCTTTTCCCCAATACCAACCCAAAATAAGCCCAGGTCTGAACTGTGTTTGCTACCAAAACACTCGCCTATCAACTGATGTGTTACATTTGCTGCCAAGCTGCATAGTGTGTAAAAAAGTTACTGTATGTCACATTTTTTAAGTGTAAAAATGTAGCAACATTTTATCAAACCAATGCTTACCTCTATTTACTGTATCAGGTGCCATTAAAGGATATTGGGGAGAAGACTTTCAAAGGCACAAAGGGCAGCTGGGTACCTAACTCCCATTAACTTTTCATGAGACTTTCATGCCCAACCGCTCTGGGACTCTGAAAATATCCCAAGAAGTCCCTCTTTCCTGTCAAACTAGTAACTCCACCTAATACAGTTCATCACCCTTAGAACTGGAGAACTCACTAGCTAGCCAGCCTTGCAATTACAGCAAAGGAGATTACAAGAAACCCAGTACAGAATGCAATACCCCAATTTCCTGGATGCAAGCCCTGAACAAATCAACATGTCCATTCTGACCTTCTCATCCACTTCCTGCAGAGATTAAGACAGTTTAACCATCCAAGTAAACCCTCTCTATTGATGGATCCCAGATTCAAGAGTTTTCAGTTACACACTGTTCTACAAACATAGCATAATCCATCATGCTAAGAATATTAAAGGTTTGCTTTTGTGATTCTGTCTTTGTGGTTTTGCCTTAATTGGTAACTATCTGGTTTACAGTACAGCTGCAATTTCCATGTTCATTATTTCATTCCATTATAAGAAATTCAGATGGAAGAGTCTTACCAATACAAATTAGAGGAACTTTGTCAAAATATTTGGAGTCCCAAATTTACTCTGCTGTATCTGAATATCCTGTAATGTGCTGTTTACCCTTTGCTTCCTCTGCTTGATCTCAATGTCTCTTTCAAGCCCTCCTTGATCCCCATCAGAATGTTTTCCAAACCTCTCCATTTCACTAAAACTGCTCTGACACACCAACAATTTAAGACTTCATCCTAATTTGCCATTTCTTTGCTGCCTTAGACACTCTGCTTTCCTCCACACTCTCTATTCTTGGTTTCCAGAACTATGCTCTTACCTTGCTGACCATCTCCCTTAATAGCTGGCTCCTCACTCTTCCTCCTACCAGCTGGCATTCTCAGGGTTCTGCTCTTCGTCCTTTCTTTGTATTTCACCAGCGCCACCTTCATCTACTCCCATTATTTGAAATACAAGCTTGATACTGATGATTCCTAAGTTTACCTCTCTAACCTTGACATCTCCTCTCGGCCAAAATCTCACATCACTCTGCCTCAAACACTTGATGTTCAACTGCCTTCTAAACCATTTTTCCCCAAAAGCAAATTTGTTTCCACCCTGTCCCTGTCCCTCCCCTCTGCTTTTTTCCCCCTTCTCTATTGACACCTCTATTCTTCCCATCTCCCAGACCATACTTTTAATGTAATCAGGCTTCCCTCCTCCACCATATCCTGTTTCTTGCTAAATCCTGCTGATCCTGCTTCTATAATAGCACCAAAATCTGCTCTTTCCTCACTCACATCATTGCTAAAAGATACCTTTTTTTCAAATTGTGGATATCTCTCACCTCGATCACTTAAACCTCTCTAACCTCTGCCTTTCACCTCCTCTTCTTTCTGTCCTAAACACTGCAACTACAATGACCATCCCCTTCCTCTGATCAAATCAGCCCCTTTCTTGAATTTCCCATTGACTTCTCATCTTAATCCAATTTAAGATACTCATCTACAATGCCCTACATCAGGGGTGGGCAAACTAGGGCCCGCGGGCCACATCTGGCCCTCCAGACATTTTAATATGGCCCTTGAGTTCCTACCAGGCAGCAGGGTCCGGGGCTTGCCCCGCTCCGGTACTCCAGCCGGGGAGTGGGGTCGGGGGCTTGCCCCACTCCGCACGGCTCCCAGAAGCAGTGGCATGTCCCCCCTCCAGCTCCTATGTGTAGGGGCAGCCAAGGGGCTCCACATGCTGCCCCCGCAGCTCCCGTGGCCCATGGGAGCGGCCAGGGCAGAGCACAGAGCCACCTGGCTACGCCTCCGTGTAGAAGCCGGAAGGGGGACATGCTGCTGCTTCCGGGAGCTGCTTCAGGTAAGCATCGCCTGGAACCTGCACCCCTGACCCCCTCCTGCACCCCAACCCCCTGCCCCAGCCCTGATCTCCCTCCAAACCCCTCGGTCCCAGCCTGAAGCACTCTCCTACACCCCCAGCCCTCACCCTCCCCGCATCCCAACCCCCAATTTTGTGAGCATTCATGGCCCGCCATACAATTTCCATACCCAGATGTGGCCCTCGGGCCAAAAAGTTTGCCCACCCCGGCCCTACATAGAGTCTTGGCCCTACCTGTCTGCCCCAATTCTGTGCCCCTCATCCCACATCTTGCACTCTTCCCAATATGTTTGCTTTACTCCATATTTAGTCTCCTTCTCCCCTCTCAACAGCACCTTCTGTCATGTTGTTCCCCCATAACTGAAACAGCCTCAAACTTCCCTTGCCTGCCAAGAGCCCTCTCCCCCTTTCAAGCTCATCTCTTCAAGCACCCCCGCTGCTCGTCCGCAATGAACCCCACATTCTCCTTTTCCTAAAATTCTATCCAATTTTTCTTGTGTTTGTTTTCTTTCTTAAAGAGTAAGCTCTTCAGGTCATGAAATATGTATTAATCAAGGTTAGTAAAACCATGTGTACAATACAGCACTATATAAATGTGCTTTTAAACATTATATCTGGATATGGGACAACTTTACTTTAGTGAGGAAGAGGGTAATTTGCTTTTCCCATCCCATCAGATCCAGGATATATTTAAAAAGCAAACATCACATAGTATAGGTCCTACATCAAAAGATTAGTGTATGTGCTTTCTAAATCCAGGAGAGTGTACGTACATTGATTTGTTTATGATTACTAATCCTTGGACTGATTAAAATCAGCTTTTTTTTTTTAAGTTTATTTCCAACTTAAAAGTACAACTTTAAAGATGAGCTGAGTGTATTTTAATTAACTACCTAATTACCTAGGTGTTTTTTTAGTTATTTATACAACATGGAACTTTATAGCCAAATAAGATATGGCCCTGCCCTAGCTTCAGTTGAAACGTAAGTTAAAATGTGTGTTTGGGGAAGAGGACGACATAGTTTGCAACAATAAGCAACTGGTTGCTTTGGACAGTATCACAAGCAATTTGAGGGTTCTTCAAGGGGCTTCTAGGCACAGGGACCACAAGGAATAAAGCCCAGAAAGTGAAAGGAGACAAAGTGGAGGTTAAATAAGACATGTAGTTTGGGTGTGACCAAAAAAAAAAAAAAAAAAATGATTGCCAATGAGACACCCAGGAGTCAAGCTATGTGAGCTTTGAAAGACAAGACTTGAATTTGATATAGAAACCAAAAGGAAACCACAATGAATGAATCTGAAGAGGAGATGGACACCAATCTAGTGATGCAAAACTTATTATTTTTTTCCATGAACAGTAGGGGCATGAGGTATGGGGACAAGGCTACAATAGTAGAGATGGGATACAATCATGGTTCAAGTAACAATTTTAGAGCAACGTCCAGTGGGATTTAAAGATAGGATTGGCATGGATGAGAAGAAAAGAATCAAAAGTGTCTACGCTTGTGAACCAGAAAGGATGGTGGAAACCACTAGCCCTTGCTATGCAAGAAAAGGCGTTCCAATTAACCACCACGGGTGGTAAGAAGGAACTGAAAGGGCATAGAGCTGGCGGCGCCTGATATACCGACGCATGAGCGTGGCACTCAAGGGAGCGCCACAGCTGGCCCTACAGATACACCTCTACCCCGATATAACGCGACCCGATATAACACGAATTCGGATATAACGCGGTAAAGCAGTGCTCCGTGGGGGCGGGGCTGTGCACTTCAGCGGATCAAAGCAAGTTCGATATAACGCGGTTTCACCTATAACGCGGTAAGGTTTTTGGCTCCCGAGGACGGTGTTATATCGGGGTAGAGGTGTACCACTAAGTCAAAAATCTCTGATGACTGCACACATGTGCGCGTGAACACCTAGAATGGAATTGACATGAGCAAGCACTTGAAGAAAGTTTATTTCCATCACTGCATCGCATCATATAATGTGTATTTTGAATAATAAAGAGAAACACAGGATACAGCACAATTGGGAAGTTGTTTCCAAACACAATTTCTCAATACATCTATTTATATCAATCCATGATGAAAATCCACAATTGTTGTGACACAGTGCACCTCCCATCTCATCCATAATTAAAAATCATGGCAATCACTCCCCAGCCCCCATTCACTGCATACAGTGACAGTTCCTCATTTACTGTTAACATTGTTATACAACACATTCCGAAACATACTACTCTCCCTCTTCCATTGGCCCATGCAAGTCCATAATATGGGAGCACAGACCATCCCTGATTTGTTGTCCAGGCAGATCCTACTCTAGGCAGTGACAGGTGAACTTTCTGGCTGAGTGTACCAGTTCAGCAATCCATTACTGTCAGAGGTGCATTCAGGGGCAAATGGCGCACCTTTGATTTCACAAAGCTTGTGAAGAACACAGCAAGCCACAGTAACGCAGACAGCACTGATTCCACTGGAATCCAAGCACTTCTGTAAACGGCACCCTGCCAAATACACATTCAACAACCATTCTACCTACTGAGAGCGTAATTAAACCTTCGTTTGCCAGGCCCCCTGAGATCAGGATATGACTTCATAAGCCAAAGCAAAAGGGGATAGGCAGGGTCCCTAGAATAAGGGTACATCTACACTACCCGCCGGATCGGCGGGTAGTGATCGATCTATCAGGGATTGATTTATCGCGTCTAACGTAGACACGATAAAATCGATCCCCAATCGCTCTGCCGCCGACTCCGGAACTCCACCACGGCGAGAGGCGGAAACGGAGTCGACGGGGGAGCAGCAGCGGTCGACTCACCGCCGTCCTCACGGCCAGGTAAGTTGACCTAAGATACGCCGACTTCAGCTACACTATTCGCGTAGCTGAAGTTCCGTATCTTAGGTCGACCACCCCCACTAGTGTACACCTAGCCTAACAGTGGGACAGTAACTCCATTTATGACAATGTCATTTGGTGGAAACAGCATCCCAGCCTGACCATGGAGGTAGACTCCCAATCAGCGGAAAACCCTAGTATCATGAACTTTTCCAGTACAGCCCATGCTGGCATCCATAAATCAGCTTCTATGGTCCACAAGGGCCTGCATATCAATGGGGTAGTATCCTTCACTTCAAAGTATCCCTTGGGGGAGGGATAGCTCAGTGGCTTGAGCATTGGCCTGCTAAACCCAGGGTTGTGAGTTCAATCCTTGAGGGGGCCACTTGGGGATCTGGGGCAAAATCAGTACTTGGTCCTGCTAGTGAAGGCAGGGGGCTGGACTCTATGACCTTTCAAGGTCCCTTCCAGTTCTAGGAGATGGGATATCTCCATTAATTTCTAATTTCACAGTTTACATACTCACATGCTCCTTCAGGAGGGCAAACTATGGGTACATAAGTTCCATAAACGTCCCCAGCGTAGTTTGGAAACCGCATTCTCTCAAAACTAGCAGTTACTTCAGAGATATTGTTTATGCCCACCACCTTTGGTTAAATCACATGTTTCTGAGGCAACCACTTTACCCACAGCTGTCTTTCTAATACCAAAATGGATAGCAACAGACTTGTAGTAGTCTGGGGCAGACAGCTTCCTGATGGTTATAGCCCCCTGCTTCTGGACAGGCAAGGCAGCCTTCATGCATCTGTCGTGACGCTGGAGAGCTGTGGTAAGCTACTCACATGGCTCCAGAAATGTAGCTTTCTGCCTGAGAAAGCTCTGGACCACTTCAGGTCATACCAGGTTTGCATGACAATGTGATCCCAAAAGTTTGTGCTTGTGGACCTGCTCCAGAAGTGCTGGTGTACGTAGGGGGTATCAGCAGCTATACCAGGAGTCACGAGCAGCATCAGCCACATCGAGTTTGCCATGTCTGCATACTCCTCCTTCTCCAAAAGATGACTTCAGTAGGGTCATAAAACACCACCTAAATGTCCACCAGTGTCTCACAGATGCTCTGTCCATATCCTGACAACCAAGACAAGTTCTTCAAATGGTGACTCTTCCATGTTGCTGAGTGTGTGCAGACCCAAAAGACAGCATGGCAGAATATGTTGGCAGGCTGTGACAACTTCCTGCGAGGTGTGGGGTAGACAGTCAAGTTTTCCCACACTGCACCACAAACAAAGGGCTAAAGCAGCTACAGCTGAGGAGGGTACTAGGAAGCTCAGGATAGGCTGGTTTGACTCAGGTCTGTGTAATGCAGTGTCAACGCTCAAGCGTGGGTGAGAGACCTGGGTTCAGAAATTCTAAACCTAGGGTCAATATTTAGTGTGGACACTCAAGCTCAGGCTTGCAATCACTGAACTAGTGGGCTTGAGTCCCTCTGACCCTTAGCTGACATTGCGGAATAGACATCCACTCAGTCTTGCAAAACCTGACAAGTTTCTCCCAGGTATTCCCAGCATGAAAGTTTAAATTGCAAGAATGTCAATTTCTCTAAATGCTTCAAATTTGATACATTTTTAGAATCTGCACACACAATCTTAAAAAACACTTTAATAATTTAAAATTCTATTGGAGCTTTATAGGAATAATAAATTATTATTCCCCATTTAAAGAGGACATTTCACGGTAATTTTTTTTAAGTTCACCCTACAGAATAAATGACAATCTTTTGTCTAAGACAAAAAGCAGAGATTTTCTTGCCTGTGGCCATTCAAGACTCCATAGCATTTTTGGAGGAGCAAGTTGTTTCATCAAAATACTGTGGCAATGTCTTCTTCAATTTCAACTGCTATGCTACCTTTAACTTCCTGTCCTAAACTTTACAGTGTTTCACAGTGCACAGCAACACTGTAACCTTTTACTACAGGGATGACTAGGTTTCAAATAGATAGTGTGATCCCTAGGTATAGTTCGTAAAACATTTTGGGATCCTTCAGCATGATAGGCATGAATACAATATTTATTGTATTTAAAAGTCACGTTTCTAAGCAAGTTATCAAACTGAAAATACTTAAGTAGACCTACTCAAGTTGTACAGTGATTTGTTTTTGTTGCATTTTTAAGTCACTGATCTTTGATTTTATTAGTAGCAATGCACATTCTTTAAGAAACAAACCAGTTTCCTTCTGTGACATTAAGGCTATAGCTACAGCCGTGCCACTAAAAGTCATGCAGTGTAGCCACAGTTTGGCGGCTCTCCTGCCAACAAAAAACTTCCACCCCCAAAAGAGTGGTGTTCGCATTGTCGGCAGGAGAGTACTCCTGCCGACAACGCACTATTCACACTGGCGCTTGTCGTGGCAAAACTTTTGTCTTTGGGGGGGGGGGGGGGCTAACACCTCTGAAAGACAAAAGTTTTGTCATTCAATTGCCAGTGTAGACATAGGTAAGTTGAACTCTGCAGTAAGACTATCTACATTTCCTGCAACTGAGCACAACCTCAAGGCATCTCTCTAACCTATCAAATACTGGGACAACCTCATTTATTCCAATTGAAAAGTTGGGATGGGTGCGTACTAAGTAATAAATATTCTAATTAATGAGCTTAGTCCACTCCATCCAAACACCACATGCCTGAACTAGGGTTCTAGTTCTGTGACTAAAAGGACTTGCTTTATGCTAATGCCTGATACTACCTGACTAGCTAGGCCAGGGGTCTCAAACTCAAATGACCATGAGGGCCACATGAGGACTAGTACATTGGCCCGCGGGCCGCATTACTGACACCTCCCCTCCCCTGCCGCCCTCGGCCCCGCCCCCACTCCACCCCTTCCAAGAGGCCCAGCCCCTGCCCCGCCTCTTCCCACCCCTTCCCTGCCCCCATTCCAACCCCTTCCCCGAAATCCCCAACCCAACTCTGCCCCCTCCCTGCCCCCAGGGGGTGCAGGAGGGGTGTGGGGTGTGGTGGGGGCTCAGGGCAGGGAGTTGGGGTGTGGGGTGCAGGAGGGGTGAGGGGTACAGCAAGGGGTCAGGGTGCAGGGTGCGGCACGGGGCTCAGGGCAGGGGGTTGGGGTGCAAGGGGTGCAGGGTGCAGCAGGGGGATCAGGGCAGTGGGTTGGGGTGCAAGAGGAGTGCAGGGTGTGGCAGGGGGTTCAGGGCAGGGGGTCAGGGTGCTGGGTGCAGCAGGGGGCTCAGGGCAGGGGTCAGGGTGCAGGGGGGTGCAGGGTACGGCAGGGGGTCGGGGTGCAGGAGGGGTGCGGCATGGGGCTCAGGGCAGTGGGTTGGGATGCAGGAGGGGTGCGGGGTGAGGCAGGGGGTCGGGGTGCAGGAGGGGTGCAGGGTATGGCAGGGGGTCGGGGTGCAGGGTGCGGCAGGGGGCTCAGGGCAGGGGGTTCGGCTGCAGGAGGGGCTCGGGGGGCAGGATCTGGCCCGGCGCATACCAGGGGCAGGGCAGGCTCCCTGCCTGCCTGTCTGCCCTGCCCCCGCAAGAGGCTGGAACGTGGGGAAGGGGGGGGGGGCGGAAGGGCTGTGTGTGGCTGTTGCTTGAGGTACTGCCGCCAGCAGCTCCCATTGGCCGCGGTTCCCCGTTCCCGGCCAATGGGAGCTGCTGGGGGCGCTGCCTGAAGCAACAGCCACACACAGCCCCTCCGCCCCCCCTTCCCCATGTTCCAGCCTCTTCCCGGAGCTGCGCAGGGCAGGGCAGGCAGGATGCCCTGCTCCTGGTGCACGTCCGGCCGGAGCCGCTCTGGTAAACACTGGGGAAGGGCGGGGGGGCTGCGAGGGGCTCGCGGGCCGCAGAAAATCACCCCGCGGGCCGCAGAAAATCACCCCGCGGGCCGCGTATTTGAGACTCCTGAGCTAGGCCTTTATGCCAGCAACAGAAATCATGATCAGTGCACTACAGGGCTAAACACTTTAGCCTGCCCTAACCCCAGTTTTATGTCAACATTCACTAATCTGAAGACTGGTACTCACTGTCACAAAGGGAACATTTATGCTGCAGATCTGCATGCAGTCTATATAGATTTATACCCAATCCCATCATTCTACATCCTGCCTGCCATTTCTATGAAACAACAGCTACAAGCACATGGCCCATTTAACTCAATGCTCCCCTCACTTCACATACATAAAATAGAAAACATAACAGAGAGACAGATAAACCCAATAGAGATGACACCTGGAAAGTAATCAGACCACAAAAGTCAGACAGCATTTCTCTGACAGAAGGAAGGTCAGACTTATCCACAGCACATTCCAACCAGCATTTTTACAGGGATCTGAGGAAGTTAGGTGCCTATTCCCCATTGAATTAGACACCTAACCCCCTTAGACTCTCTTAAAAATCCTAGCTTCTAGCTTTGCACATTTTTGGTCTTCCAGGAAAGCCTACAGTTTTCATCCATTTTAAATGGGTTCTGAAAGGTTGGGGGGATTTCTAGCCACATTATAAGATTCAGCAGTGATGCCATCTCTTCTGTTTTCAGACTTCCAAACCTGGCAATATAGGTTAAAGATTTCATATCTTCTCCAAGTGTCCATTCATTTATTTATTTGGCAGAGGTTCTCAAATAAGCGTGTTAAGGGACCTTCACTAGTTATTCTAAACCAACAATTCGTAGGAGGCAAGTCAACGGAACTGACCTATGTTGACAAGATAATAGTCGCATCCCTCTGCAAAGTAAATGCTATAAACAATAACCTTTGCAAGCCAGAAGAAAACATTCCAAACCAGGGACTTATAGTTAGGGCTACGATTTGTGTCACGGAGGTCATGGAATCCGTGACTTCCAGAGACCTCCGTGACTTGAGCTGCTGGGCAGAGGCAGGGGTGCCCTGCTGCTCCCAGATGGCAGGGCTCCTGGGCACTTCCGGGGGCTGCCCCGCAAATCCCGGCCCCCCACTGGCACCCCGTAGCATGGAGACACCGCAGACGGCGGGGGTTCCCTGGAGCATGGAGCCGCCATGGGTGGAGGAGGAACCCCAAAGCTCTGAGCCAACGCAAGCGGCAGGGTTGCGCTGGAGCTCCAAGTCACTGCAGGTGGCAGGAGTGCCCCAAGCTTGGAGCCACCAGCGGTGGGGGGACCTTGCAGCTCCGAGCCAGGCCCCCCTGGTGGTGTAGGGAGTATGAAGCTCCCCATTTTGTCATGCATATTTTTGGTAAAAGTCACGGACAGGTCACTGGCTTCTATGAATTTTTCTTTATTGCCCGTGACTTTTACTAAAAATATGCGTGACAAAATCTTAGCCTTACTTATAGTAAGTGATTGCCTTCCTTTTAGATCTATATTTCAAAAAGTGCATAGATCCGCAGTCCCATCTTTCTGCACTAAAACCTCTAAGCCCTACAGCATTTATACCTTCAACTATGTCTTAATATATACTAGCTAATTTTTACAGTGTTTTACAACTGCACTTGTATACTTCCTAGGTGCAGAACCCACCTAGATAGATAGATAGATAACCAGTTCAACTGTTCACAAACTTTATTGGTTCATGTATCACATAAAACATCTTGGGTTTTTAGACAGTGAATCAAAAGCATCCATTATTAATTTATATTGGTCATGTTACTCAAATTATAGAAAACAATGAAATATGTCAAATGATGTTTTGATATATTTTGATATGCCGCTAAATTAAGTTCATGGCTTGATTTTTTAATTTGTCTAATTTAAATTTGAAATTCCTGCTTAATTCTAATCTGGATTATTGTTGAACATGAGCCAAAATTTACTTTGTTTACTTTTTACAAAGTTTAAAATCAAGAAAAATATTAAACATTTTGAATAGCTCAGAGAAAAATTTAAAAGTGCCATTAATGAGAAGGGTGTGCTTGCTTCACAGAATATACAGTAGTTGCTATGTTAGGTGAGATACTAATAAGTTTGTCAGAGGTCCAGTTCTACACTGAGGTTTGTCCTATACTTGTTTTTAATCTCAATCGGTGGGGGTGGGGGGGGGGGGGAAATGCTTGCACAGATACCTAGTGCTGAAGGGCATCAAAAAATCCCAAAATTCTGTCAGGTATCAGACTAAAGTCCTCTCTTCTTCTTAACCACAAGTTACTGAGCAGCACTTCGTTAAATTCAAAATTGAGTGCCCCACCCTATGACAGTTTAATCATCTCTTCCTTTTCCTTGACAGGAAGCCATCTGGACTGATTTCTATTGACAATAAATCCCCGATTCTTACCTGGGCACCAGGAAACTTCAGCTCCAATTCACCCTTGTTCCAAGGCTTCAGGTTCCCAGATCCCCTCTTCAGTTCCCTCTGAGCCAGGGAGCTCTGTCAGTCCCACTGCAGGCCCTAGCCTCAAGGGACAGTCTTTCCCACAGGTCTCCTCCTGCCCTGGTTATTGGACTGAATTCCTTCCCCCTTCATAAAAGCCCTCCTTCATGGAGCTGTGCTGTGATTCAAATATGCTTCCCCAGCCCACCAGTGTCCAAGCTCCAGCCCTAGATCATAGAGGCTACTGTGAACTTTGGACTCTCATACTGGGTCCCTCTCCCTTCTCCTTAGAGCTGGGCTATGATTCAGACAGGCTCCCCCAGCACACCAATAAGAACATAAGAACGGCCATACTGGGTCAGACCAATGGTCCAGCTAGCCCACTATCCTGTCATCTGACAGTGGCCGGTGCCAGATGCTTCAGAGGGAATGAACAGAAGAGGGCAATTATCAAGTGATGTATTCCCTGTTGTCCAGTCGCAGCATCTGGCAGTCACAGGCTTAGGAACACCCAGAGCCTGGCTAACCGCCACTGATGGACCTATCCTCCACAAACTTATCTATTTCTTTTTTTAACCTAGTTATACTTTTGACCTTCACAACATCCCCTTGCAACGAGTTCCACAGATTGACTATGGGTTGTTTGGAGAAGTACTTCCTGTTTGTTTTAAAACTGCTCCCTGTCAATTTCATTAGGTGACCCCCAGTTCTTGTGTTACATGAAGGAGTAAATAACACTTCCTTATTCACTTTCTCCATGCCATTCATGATTGTATAGAACTCTATCACATCCCCCCTTGGTTGTCTCTTTTCCAAGCTGAACAGTCCCTGTCTTTTTAATCTCTTCTCTTATGGAAGCTGTTCCATACCCCCCCATCATATGTTTTGCCCTTCTCTGTACCTTTTCCAATTCTAACATACATTTTTTTTAGCTGGGGCGACCAGAACTGCACACTGTATTCAAAGTGTGGGTGTACTATGGCTTTATATAACGGCATTATAATATTTTTTGTCTTATTATCTATCCCTTTCCTAATGGCTTCCAACATTCCGTTAGCTTTTTTGACTGCTGCTGCACATTGAGCGGAGGTTTTCAGAGAACTATCTACAATGACTCAAAGATCTCTTTCTAATTCAGCTAATTCAGACCCCATCATTTTGTATGTATAGTTGGGATTATGTTTTCCAACATGCATTACTTTGCACTATCTCCCTTCTGCTTCTGGTTCCCATCCCAAGGAGCCTCCCTCCTGACTCAATGCTCCCCTGCAATTCTCCTCTCCAGGCTCTCCTCCTGAGCCTCAACTACCCACTGGATGTTACGTTAAGGAAGTATCTACCTGATTAACAGATGGTGCCAGTCCATTGCTCTCTTCAACACCTGTTTCCTTAAAGAATCAGGTCACGGAACAGGGGTTGGCTAGCCCCAGGTTCCACCTCTTTAAAGGGGACAGAACACCCTGTTACAGGTTTCCAGTTGCAACAAATTCACATACCACAATTAGGGAACCCCTGCACTAGCTTTAGGATCACATCTCATCATGTCACATAGGCCCATCAATGGCTATTAGCCAGGATGGGCAGGAATGGTGTCCCTAGCCTCTGTTTGCCAGAAGCTGGGAATGAACGACAGGGGATGGATCACTTGATGATTACCTGTTCTGTTCATTCCCTCTGGGGGACCTGGAACTGGCCACTGTCGGAAGACAGGATACTGGGCTAGATGGACCTTTGGTCTGACCCATAGGGCCATTCTTATGTTCTTATTCATTTTTGTAAGCTCTGCATGACCTTCCTTGAAATGTTAATGTTTCACTCATTTAACCCAGCCTCTTGGCCCTGCTTTACACTGCCACTATCATGCACTCACAACAGGGAGATGTTTGCTATGCTAGATTTAGCACACACTACCCTATGAGAAAACAAACAGTTTTTTCTTTATGGTCCTATCAGAGGATCTCTCTTTGGTTGCTAAGAAACTACAATTTTATTCATTATAAATCATTTAAAGCAGCTCAGCAGATGCAGATTTAGTAGGCGGACAGAGACATTCCATTTTACCAGGAGCACCTCACATGCTGCATAGGACATTAAATGCCTCAGAAGCTCCTTGAGATACAAAAATTCAGAAAGCAGCTGTGATTTAAAGCTATGGTTCTTGACATTGCAGACTGTATTTATCTGAAGACACTGGCCTTTCCATTGACTGTTTAAATAATATTTCCACTGCATGAACAGGTTATGCTATTAAGAACAGGTTCAAAAGGGCCATCAGAGATTTTAAGTGGAGTAATTGATCCAAGGCATCATGTTTTCACATAGCTATTAACACAAATATACTTTTTAAATTATATAGTTATATCTTGGCAGAGAGTATTTAAAGTGGTAACTGCTGAACTCAGCCTCCTCCCCCCCCCCGTGCCCTGCTCCGCTCCCCAGCCTCCCCCCTCCCCCGCTCCCCAGACCCCCCTCTTCCTCCTGCCCTGCTCTGCTCCCCAGCCCCCCTCCTCCTCTCCCCAGCCCCCCCATACCGTGCTCCGCGCCCCAGCCCTCCTCCTCCCTCATTCCCCTCCTCCCCCGTGCCCTACCCTGCTCCCCCGCCCCCCCCCTGCCCTGCTCCTCCTGCCCTGCTTCCCAGCCGGCCCGCCCCTCCTCCTCCCTCCTGCCCTGCTCCGCTCCCCAGCCCCCCACCCTGCTCCCCTCCCACTCACCGTTCTGCGCTGCGGCGGGACCCGAGATGAGGCTGGCGGCGGCCAGCAACAGGCAGAGCGCGAGGGGGAGCGACCCGGAACCCGACATCCTCCTCTCAGGCCGGACACAGCGCGACACGGCCCGGGGCGGGAGGAGAGGCGACAACGAGAAGCGAAAAGGGATCGACTCCGTCCTTCTGCCTCCGACCTCCTACCGCAGCGCCAAGCCTCGCGAGATTTCGGAACGGGAGGGAGCGAAGCTCCACCCACAGAGCTGCCTGCTCACGTGACGGGGTCTGGGAGACAGTGACTTGTGTCACGTGACAGCACGGGCACCTAACCTGCTCGGCCACCCTGCTGCAGCCCCTTAGTGCCACCTCCCCTCCCACAGCTCAGAGCCCCCCATCCTTCCTACAGCCCCTTAATGCCTCCTCTCCTCCCCAGCTCAGCCCCCTCTCCCTGCTGCAGCCCTTACTGCCACCTCCCCTCCCCCAGCTCAGAGCCCCCATCCTTGCTACAGCCCCTTAGTGCCTCCTCCCCAGCTCAGCCCCCTCTCCCTGCCGCACCCCCTAACTGCCACCTCCCCTTCCCAGCTCAGCCCCCTCTCCCTGCTGCAGCCCTTACTGCCACCTCCCCTCCCCCAGCTCAGAGCCCCCCTCCCTGCTGCAGCCCTTACTGCCACCTCCCCTCCCCCAGCTCAGAGCCCCCATCCCTGCTACATCCCCTTAGTGCCTCCTCCCCTCCCCGAGCTCAAAGCCCCCCCCCCCATCATAAGAACAGCCCTACTGGGTCAGACCAAAGGTCCATCTAGCCCAGTATCCTGTCTACAGACAGTGGCCAATACCAGGTACTCCAGAGGCAGTGGACCAACAGGCAATGATCAAGTGATCTCTCTCTTGCCATCCATCTCCATCCTCTGACAAACAGAGGCTAGGGACACCATTCCTTACCCATCCTGGCTAATAGCCATTAATGGACTTAACCACCATGAATTTATCCAGTTCTCTTTTAAACGCTGTTATAGTCCTAGCCTTCACAACCTCCTCAGGCAAGGAGTTCCACAAGTTGATTGTGCGCTGCATGAAGAAGAACTTCCTTGTATTTGTTTTAAACCTGCTGCCTATTAATTTCATTTGGTAACCCCTAGTTCTTGTATTATGGGAATAAGTAAATAACTTTTCTTTATCCACTTTTCCACATCACTCATGATTTTATATACCTCTATCATATCCCCCCTTAGTCTCCTCTTTTCCAAGCTGAAGAGTCCTAGCCTCTTTAATCTCTCCTCATATGGGACCTGTTCCAAACCCCTAATCATTTTAGTTGCCCTTTTCTGAACCTTTTCTAGTGCCAGTATATCTTTTTTGAGATGAGGAGACCACATCTGTATGCAGTATTTGAGATGTGGGCGTACCATTGATTTATATAAGGGCAATAATATATTCTCAGTCTTATTCTCTATTCCCTTTTTAATGATCCCTAACATCCTGTTTGCTTTTTTGACCGCCTCTGCACACTGCGCGGACATCTTCAGAGAACTATCCACGATGACTCCAAGATCCTTTTCCTGACTTGTTGTAGCTAAATTAGCCCCCATCATATTGTATGTATAGTTGAGGTTATTTTTTCCAATGTGCATTACTTTACATTTATCCACATTAAATTTCATTTGCCATTTTGTTGCCCAAACACTTAGTTTTGTGAGATCTTTTTGAAGTTCATCACAGTCTGCTTTGGTCTTAATTATCTTGAGCAGTTTAGTATCATCTGCAAACTTTGCCACCTCACTGTTTACTCCTTTCTCCAGATCATTTATAAATAAGGTGAATAGGATTGGTCCGAGGACTGACCCTTGGGGAACACTGTGACAGTGTACCCCATAAGGCTTTATGGTGAGGGGGTGCTTATAAATGTATGTATGACATAACTGGAATATGTTTTGTGCTGCCTGTGCCAGGTAACATATCTCCGTAAAGGTTATGGTCTGCTATATCTATTCATCCTATTTGTACATATATATATCATTTTCTACTTGAGGTTAAGAATATGGGCTGTATGCTTGCTTGGTTTCTAAGTAAGCTTTGGGAGGCATTTGGTCAGCTTCTTTAGGAAGGAATTCACCAGGTTAAGTACCTGATCAGGAAACACTTGGAGAACAATGCATCTTGGAATGCTCCAATCCACATGAGAAGTCTTCCTGGAGACATGCAAGATACCATGTGGACAATGGCGTCGGCCTGTAAAGACTGAGTCATGCAGGGGCAGGTGACTTGCCCAGGTGACCCCAAAACTCCATCTTGGAGCTGGACTTTGCATAGGAGGGAGGTCTCCACCCACAAGAGAGAGTCTATTTAAACCTGTGGGAGACCCCTCCATTTTTGTCTTCAGCTGGCTAAAGAAGGAGCCTCTCCACCCCCCCAGGATACTTGGAGGAAACTAAAACAAAGGACAGTAACTACAGGGGTTGTGAGAGATTGCTGGACCCAGGCTAAAAGGAGATTAGCCTGTAAAAGGGAGCATTCTGGAACTGGTGAGGAACTTATCTGTATTTAGTTTGATTAGACATAGATTTGCGCATTTTATTTTATTTTACTTGGTGACTTACTTTGTTCTGTCTGTTACTACTTGGAACCACTTAAATCCTACTGTCTGTATTTAATAAAATCACTTTTTATTTAGTAATTTACTCAGAGTATGTATTAATACCTGGGGGAGCAAACAACTGTGCATACCTCTCTATCAGTGTTATAGAGGGCGAACAATTTATCAGTTTACTCTGCATAAGCTTTATGCAGGGTAAAACGGATTTATCTGGGTTTAGACCCCATTGGGAGTTGGGCATCTGAGTGCTAAAGACAAGCACACTTCTATGAGCTGTTTTCAGGTAAACTTGCAGCTTTGGGACAAGTGATTCAGACCCTGGGTTTGTGTCTGGAGCCAGACGGGAGTGTCTGGTTCAGCAAGACAGGGTGCTGGAGTCCTGAGCTGGCAGGGAAAACAGGAGCAGAGGTAGTCTTTGCACATTAGGTGGCAGCTCCCAAGGGGGTTTCTGTGATCCAACCCGTCACAAACACCACTAGTTACCCCTCTCCATTCTGAGAACTTACCATTAATTCCTACCCTTTGTTCCCAGTCTTTTAACCAGTTCTCAGTCCATGAAAGGACCTTCCCTTTTATCCCATGACAACTTACTTTACTTAAGAGCCTTTGGTGAGGGACCTTGTCAAAGGCTTTCTGGAAATCTAAGTACACTATGTCCACTGGATCCCCCTTGTCCACATGTTTGTTGACCCCTTCAAAGAACTCTAATAGATTAGTAAGACACAATTTCCCTTTACAGAAACCATGTTGACTTTTGCTCAACAGTTTATGTTTTTCTATGTGTCTGACAATTTTATTCTTAACTATTGTTTCGACTAATTTGCCCGGTACCGACATTAGACTTACCGGTCTGTAATTGCCGGGATCACCTCTAGAGCCCTTTTTAAATATTGGCGTTACATTAGCTAACTTCCAGTCATTGGGTACAGAAGCCGATTTAAAGGACAGGTTACAAACCTTAGTTAATAGTTCCGCAACTTCACATTTGAGTTCTTTCAGAACTCTTGGGTGAATGCCATCTGGTCCCGGTGACTTGTTAATGTTAAGTTTATCAATTAATTCCAAAACCTCCTCTAGTGACACTTCAATCTGTGACGGTTCCTCAGATTTGTCACCTACAAAAGTCGGCTCAGGTTTGGGAATCTCCCTAACATCCTCAGCCGTGAAGACTGAAGCAAAGAATCCATTTAGTTTCTCCGCAATGACTTTATCGTCTTTAAGCGCTCCTTTTGTATCTCGAGCGCTCCTTTTGTATCTCCTTTTGTATCCCCATCCCTGCTGCAGCCCCTTAATGCCACCTCCCCTCCTGGCCGCTCAGATCCCCCCATCCCTGCTGCAGCCTCTTACTTGGCCCCTCCCTTCGCCCTCCCCCACTGGCCCACTCAGAGCCCCCCATCCCTACTGCAGCCCCTTATTGCTATCTCCCCTCCGCCTCCCACCTGGTCAGAGCCCCGATCCCTGCTGCAGCCCCTTAGTGCCCCCACTTCCTCCCCCAGCTCAGAGCCCCCCAACCCTGCTACAGCCCCTTAGTGCCACCTCCCCCAGCTCAGAGCCCCCCAACCCTGCTGCAGCCCCTTAGTGCCACCTCCCCTCTGCCTCCCCCTTCCGCCCATTCAGAGCCCCCCCGATCACTGCTGCAAACCCTTACTTGCCACCTCCCCTCCCCCTCTCTCAGAGCCCCCCTCCCCATCTCTGCTTCAGCCTGTTAGCGCCACCCCCCCCCTTAAAGCCTGCTGAGTATTATTATAATCATCATGGTGCCTGGGAACCCCAGCCAGGGACCAGGACCCCATTGTGTTACATGTTATACAAATACAGTCAAACCCCGCAATAAGGCGCCCTGCCATAACGCAAAATCGCATATAACGCGATCACAATTTGGCCCCCCTTTAAGACACACAGTAATACAGTACTGTATGTACTGTACCAGTGGTCCCCAACGCCATGATGGCTCCCGGGACATTGATGTGCCCCCACCTAGTGCCAGGCAGGGGAGAGAAGCTGCGGTCCCGCGCCTGCCGGGGACAGTGAGCACCGGCGCCCCCAGCCCTGGAGCTCTCTGTCCCCGGCAGGCGCAGGGCCGCGGCTCCTCTCCGGCTTCAAGAGGAGCTGTGGTCCCGCGCCTGCCGGGGACAGAGAGCTCCAGGGCTGCGGGTGCCGGTGCTCTCTGTCCCCGGCAGGCGCGGGGCCGCAGCTTCACTTGAAGCCAGAGAGGAGCCGTGGCCCCGCACCTGCCGGGGATAGAGAGCACCGGCGCCCGCAGCCCTGGAGCTCTCTGTCCCCGGCAGGTGCGGGGCCGCGGCTTCTCTCCAAGCCAGAGAGGAGCCGCGGCCCCGCGCCTGCAGGGGACAGAGAGCACCGGCGCCCGCAGCCCTGGAGCTCTCTCTCCCTGGCAGGCGCGGGGCCGCGGCTCCTCTTGAAGCCGGAGAGAAGCCGTGGCCCCGCACCTGCCCGGGACAGAGAACAACAGGGCTGCCGGTGCTCACTGTCCCCGGCAGGCGCGGGGCCGCAGCTTCTCTCCCCTGCTAGGCACTAGGCGGCACACATCAATGCACCGCCTTGGGGACCACTGACGGGCTTGAAACCCCGCTATACCGCAACCCCGCATTTAGCGCGATGTAATTTTTTGGACCCCAAACATTACGGTATAGCGGGGTTTCACTGTACAGGACAAAAGGATGCACAAACAGCAGGAGTGTGCTGGTAAACATGGCTGTGAAATCTTTCAGTGCTTTGTAAAGCACTGAGAGATTTCTGGATGAAAGGCCCTAGGGAAATGCAGAGCAGAAACAGTGGGATCCCTTGGGGCATAGCACTCCCCATTTCTGTACGTAAAGGAGTGCATGGCACTGCTCCCAGTCCCAGATCCATGGAAAAACCTCTGCAGGGGCAGGGCTCCATGGGGGGAATTCAAGAGGGAAAGGTGTGCTGTGTGTCTCATCCTTCTTTCCATCCCAGTAGGCCTCTGGGGCAGTTGTTCCCAAACTGGGGTTCATGAACCTCTAGGGGTCTGCGAAATGTTACAGGGAGTTCTCGGGGGAAAAAATCCCTAATGGTGCACAGAGCTGTCCCTACGGACCCCGGGCAGCACAGGGCCAGCAGCCCGGAGCTCCTGGACTTCCAAGAGCTAAGCAGATCAAAGCAAGCATATCTATCACACTGAGGAGATTTAAACTTCAAGACTCCTTATAAGAAATGGAAAGGGAGGTAGATATTTTTTGCTGTTTTTAAAATTAAATAGGCAGCTAGTATTGTTTTTAAAATTATGAAGAACAAGTTAAAGATATGTTGTAACATGCGTTGTTTGCCTGGACTGCTCAAGACCTGAATGCTTGTGTAGGAGGAACTCTTTGAGTTGGCTTCTTAAATACCTTCATGCTGTTTCACATCTGATATTCCTTGATGAAACATAGGAGCCTTGTCTTATAACAGGCTTATTCAAAGTGATACAAGCTACAAAAGTGAGATCTTGGAAGAGTTGCACTTTATCATGGAGTACAAATGGCACCTCTCTACATGGATGAATAACTGGAGTGACCTACTTGTTTATCCAGATCATGTGTGTGACCGTGCCCCCCATAAGGCTTTATGGAATATGCTTATGAATGTATATGTGACATAACTGGAATATGTTTTAGGCTGCATATGCCATGTAACACATCTGCAAAAGGTTATGATCTACTGAATGTATTCATCCTATTTGTATGCATGTATCATTTTTGTATTCGTAGTTATGAATATCGGCTGTGTACAGGCTTGATTTTAACTAGCCTAGCAGAGCATTTGATCAGCCTCTTGAGAAAAGTACAAATTAAGTGCCCAATCAAAAACCACTTAAGCCAACAATGAACTTGAAGATGCTAATCCACATCTGAGCCTTCCCAGGAATGTGGCCCAGGGAGAGAGGCGCACAAGGGGAGAGAAGGGGGACAGGAAGGCTGCCACCAAAGGGTCCCTGGGTCGGGACCCAGTGTAGAGGGTGGGCCTGGGTCCCCCCCCTTCCCCCTTGCACGAACACCCAGCCAGTGGATGTGGTAATAGTGGACTGCACCAGACCCCTGACACTAGGGGTTAGACTTTGGGGGTGTGGTTGACCATGGTGGCTGGGCGCAGAGAAGGACTGCTGATAACACCAGACCCCCAGAAGGGGGTGAGACTGGAGCAGTGGGCACTGCTGGAGGGCAGTGTCCTGAAGAGGATGCCTCCAAGCAGGAAGCAACGCGGGTCCAGACAACAACAAGGGAGCAGATGACGGATGGGACACCACCAGGAGGGGGCGCTCCACTGGACAGAGCTAATTCCCAGAAACAACCAGTAGGAGGCGCTGCGGTGGTGAGTCCCAACCTTGTCACAGCTCCCCAGGTTCTCAGGGCCAGTGCGGGGCAGGTGCCCCGTCACAGCACTCTTTTTGCTAAAGGTGGGAAAAGAGGCAGGCCACGTGACTGGTAATCTGCCTAGTAACAAGGCAGTTTAAAAGTCCAGCCCTCCAGTCACACGGGGCTGCCCATCTGAGAGGCAGACAGGCACCACACTAAGGGTTGGTGGGGTAGGTACATACCTGCATGCGAGGATAGCCGTCCATCTGCTGTCCTTTGGTTCCAGTTCACACATGCACACATGACAGCGCAGGCCTGTGAAGAGAAGAACAGTTGTCAGTTTACCTGTCTGGAGATCTAATCCTCAGCAGCCTGCTGTCATTGCCTGCGTCTGGTGCTCCGTCCCGTCATGTCGGTGGGCGTCTGTAACCAAGCTGGTAAAGAGACATCTATGCTCAGATCACCTGTCCTGTATATAGTTCTGGGTCAGGGCTTTAAGCCCCGGGTTGTTACAGCCGCAGCTGGGTTTGTATTTGGTCCTCTATAGTTATAGTTTGAAATTCCTTAGTGTTTATCCCTTTATTACTGTTTTAACTGTTGTGTTATAAATAAAGCTGTTATTTAATCTTTACCTTATCTTTATAAAGGTATGTCTACACTACCCGCCGGATCGGCGGGCAGCGATCGATCCAGTGGGGATCGATTTATCACGTCTGGTCTAGATGCGATAAATCGACCCCCAAGCCCTCTCCCGTCGACTCCTGTACTCCAGCGCCGCGAGAGGCGCAAGCAGAGTTGTGGGGGGAGCGGCAGCAGTCGACTCACTGCGGTGAAGACACCACGATAAGTCGCTCTAAGTACGTCAACTTCAGCTACGTGAATTCAGCTACGTTATTCACGTAGCTGAAGTCGCGTAACTTAAATCGATCCCCCAGCCCCCCGGCGTAGACCAGGGCAAAGTTTTCTTTGGGGCTAACAACACGATGACAAGTGTAGGATAGGGAGGCAAATCTAGGCTGATTTCCTGGCCAGATTAAAAATCAGTCAACACATCAGTGGCTCTCAACCTTTCCAGATTACTGCACCCCTTTCAGGAGTCTGATTTGTCTTGCGTACCCCCAAGTTTCACCTCACTTAAAAACTGCTTGCTTACAAAATCAGACCTAAAAATACAAAAATGTCACAGCACACTATTACTGAAAAACTTCTTACAGTCTCATTTTTACATATAATTATAAAATAAGCAGATTGGAATATAAATATTATACTTACATTTCAGAGTATAGTATTTAGAGCTGTATAAACAAGTCATTGTTTGTATAAAATTTTAGTACCCCTGGTTGAGAATCACTGGTCTACATTACCTGTTCTTCTTCAGAGGAAACTGCATGCTGTGATTAAAAACACCTGCCAGATCATTTTCCAGGGATAACTATAAAAAGAAGAACCTTGGGAGAGATCCTTCATCTCTGATCCATCTGAACACTGACAGGGCGGTTCCAGATACAAGACAGAGGTCCCTAAAAGCCATTTTTGGGAAACCCTGAGAAACTTATGGAAAACTAGCAGAAATTACATCTCTGCATCATTTGGACTACAAGATCTGATTCACCTGTAAAGTATTTTATCTGCTTTGACCTCTCAATAACTCATTTCCTTTTCTTAGCTAATAAATCTTTAGTTAGTTTACTAAAGGAATTGGCTGTCAGCTTTCTCTTGGTGAGATCTGGAGTATATGTTGACTTGGGATGAGGGACTGGCCCTTAGGGGCTGGAAGTAATCTAATATGTGATGGTTTTTGGTTTTAAAAACCTTTCATCATAAAGTCCCATTTGTCTGGATGGTAAAAAGGGGCTGGAGAGCTAAGGGGACTGTGATGTTGCACTCCATATGCTTTATGAAAATATGCTTATGAATGTGAATATGATGTAACTGGAATATGCTTTATGCAAAAGGTCTCTTGTAAGGTATCTTTACAAAGCTTATAATCTACTGAGTGTGTTCATCCTATTTGTTTGCATGTATTATTTCTATGTCTGGAGTCAGGAGAATAAGATATGAACTTGTATTACTGATTTAAACATATTAAGAGGAAGCCATTAAGCGTGCTTCAGAATCAATGAACTGTAAATGGCTCTGTTTACTTGCAAACCTTCCTGTGTACGTGTGGGCCAGCCCAGGAAGAATGGAGGCTGGGGTCTCATAGGACATGTGACCATGTCACATGATACTGGAATCCATCTTAAATCTGGGACTTTTCCATTCAGAAGGAGGGGTGGGGACCCAGAGAGACAAAAGATTCCCGCCTCGTGCCAAAGCTATGAAAGGGGGTGGAACAGGACAAAGGAGGCTGCCAGTCATGAGAAGACCCCTGCTTACCACCTGAAATGTCAGCTGGAACTCACAAGGACTGTACCAGGGGAAAGGATGGGGCCCAGACTAGGAAGGAGTCTAGTCTGTAAAAGAAGCTTATTGGAACATCTCTGAGGGAGAGAGATTACCTGTAATCAGTTTCTTAATGTGTTAGGCTTAGACTTGCGTGTTTTTGCTTTATTTTGCTTGGTGACTTACTTTGTTCTGTCTGTTATTACTTGAAACCACTTCAATCCTACTTTTTATACTTAATAAAATCACTTCTGTTTATTAACAAACCCAGAGTAAGTGATTAATACCAGGAGTAGCAAACAGCTGTGCATATCTCTCTATCAGTGTTACAGAAGGTGGACAATTTATGAGTTTACCCTGTATAAGCTTTATACAGAGTAAAATGGATTTATTTGGAGTTTGGATCCCATTGGGAGCTGGGTGTCTGGGTGCTGGAGAGAGAACCTGCTGAGCTATTTTTAATTAAATTCTGCAGCTTTGGGGGCATGGCCTGGACCCTGGGTCTGTGTTGCAGCAGGCTAGCATGTCTGGCTCAACAAGGCAGGGTTCTGGAAGTCCCAAGCTGGCAGGGAAAATGGGCTCAGAGGTAACTTCAGCACATCAGGTGACAGTCCCAAGGGGGTCTCTGTGACTGAACCCATCACAGGGAATGGCTGTGACTTCATGGTGAGGCTAGTATAGTAATCCAGGACTGCACTTTTGTTACTGTCTTGATGAAATCTAATTATAGAACATACCACCAATTTGGCATGTCTGTTTTCTGACAGTCTGACCTGAGTTTCACTCTCTTAGTTACAGCCACATCCCAGACACTGTGACAGTAACCATGGCAGCTCACCATGAGTCACCCTGCCAGAGGCCTGGGCCTAAGCTAACATATAATTATTTTCCTGTAAGCAGTGCAGCATGCTGCTATTTTGCTATGTGGCCAGAACCCTTTATGCACATTTGCGTAACTGATTTGTCAGATGCTCTTCCTCTCAGTACTGTGTGGTGGGATATCCTAGGGTGCATTGCCTCACATGCTGCTGGTACTGCTTTATGTATGTGGCTTCCAGGCCCTCTGTTCCATGCTGAGGTGTTATGGGATAACTGCCCAGATTTTCCCAGAAGGCACTCGTGAACATGGTTACACAGTGCAGGTAGTGAGGAAGCAGAAACTCAGCTGACATATGGTTTTGTTGTAAAACAAACAAACAAACTGCTGAGTAGATACACCTTAGTAAACCAAATGAGATTGGGGTGTCATGAGCTAATTACAAAACATGGCTGTGCTTTTAGGGCCTGATCCGAAGCCTACTGAAGGCTCTCAAAGTCTTTCCACAGGGTTTGGACCAGGTCCATAGTATATATAGGGCCTTATACAATCGAACCTTTTTGTATCAAACTCGGATATCCTGAAACTCTTGATGTGGAATTAAAGACTGTGTTTGTTTCAGTGCCTTTCTGTGAGCAAAATGCATTTCCACTTATAATGAAACCTCTGCTTAGAGAGAAGTTGTTGTGTAGAAAAAATGGTTTTGCCAGTATAGGGTCTCAATGTTCATCTTGGGGTCTTTGGAATAATGACATGAAAGTAAGAACAGAATAGTTTTATTACAAAGCCTGGGGGTAGCCATCATGTCAGTTAGAAAGGCTGAGCACTTAAGGCAGCGGCCTGTGATGATTAATGATAATTTGCCTGCAGGGGTTCAAATCCCAGTGCTGATAACCCCCAACCTTTTAGGGGCAAATGAGGAACTTGTAGAGAAGATATAAAAATTCTGAACAATCTGGCTCAAAATCCCTTCCCTTCTCTATGGAGCAGGATTAAATTATTTTGTTACTTTGGGTATCATGATCTCACTAATTCTCTGGTCATCATAGAATCATAGAATATTAGGGTTGGAAGAGACCTCAGGAGGTCATCTAGTCCAACCCCCTGCTCAAAGCAGGACCAACACCAACTAAATCATCCCAGCCAGGGCTTTGTCAAGCCAGGCCTTAAAAACCTCTAAGGATGGAGATTCCACCACCTCCCTAAGTAACCCATTACAGTGCTTCACCGCCCTCCTAGTGAAATAGTGTTTCCTAATATCCAACCTAGACCTCCCCCACTGCAACTTGAGACCATTGCTTCTTGTTCTGTCATCTGCCACCACTGAGAACAGCCTAGCTCCATCCTCTTTGGAACCCCCCTTTAGGTAGTTGAAGGCTGCTATCAAATCCCCACTCACTCTTCTCTTCTGCAGACTAAACACTCCCAGTTCCCTCAGCCTCTCCTCGTAAGTCATGTGCCCCAGCCCCCTAATCATTTTTGTTGCCCTCTGCTGGACTCTCTCCAATTTGTCCACATCCCTTCTGTAGTGGGGGGACCAAAACTAGACACAATACTCCAGGTGTGGCCTCACCAGTGCTGAATAGAGGGGAATAATCACTTCCCTCAATCTGCTGGCAATGCTCCTACTAATACAGCCCAAGATGCCGATGGCATTCTAGGCAACAAGGGCACACTGCTGACTCATATCCAGCTTCTCGTCCACAGTAATCCCTATGTCCTTTTCTACAGAACTGCTGCTTAGCCAGTCGGTCCCCAGCCTGTAGCGGTGCATGGGATACTTCCTTTCTAAGTGCAGAATTCTGCACTTGCCCTTGTTGAACCTCATCAGATTTCTTTTGGCCCAATCCTCCGATTTGTCTAAGTCACTTTGGACCCTATCCCTACCCTCCAGCATATCTACCTCTCCCCCCAGCCTAGTGTCATCTGCGAACTTGCTGAGGGTGCAATTCATCCCATCATCCAGATCATTAATAAAGATGTTGAACAATACCGGATCCAGGACCGACCCTTGGGGCACTCCACTTGATACTGGCTGCCAACTAGACATCGAGCCATTGATCACTACCCGTTGAGCCCGATAATTTAGCCAGCTTTCTGTCCAACTTATAGTCCATTCATCCATTCCATACTTGTTTAACTTGCTGGCAAGAATACTGTGGGAGACCTTATCAAACGCTTTGCTAAAATCAAGATATATCACATCCACTGCTTTCCCCATATCCACAGAGCCAGTTATCTCATCATAGAAGGCAATCAGGTTGGTCAGGCATGACGTGCCCTTCGTGAATCCATGTTAACTGTTTCTGATCATCTTCCTCTCCTCCAAGTGCTTCAAAATGGATTCCTTGAGGATGTGCTCCATGATTTTGCCGGGGATTGAAGTGAGGCTGTAGTTCCCCGGGTTCTCTTTCTTCCCTTTTTTAAATATAGGCACTATATTTGCCTTTTTCCAATCATCCGTGACCTTCCCCGATCATCACAAATTTTCAAAGATAATGGCCAATGGATCTGCAGTCACATCAGCCAACTCCCTCAGCACCCTTGGATGCATTAGATCTGGACCCATGGACTTGTGCATGTCCAACTTTTCTAAATAGTTCTTCACCTGTTCTTTCACCACTGAGTGCACGGGGATCCACCCAGTCCCCCCTGTCATAGTCCAGGAGGTCTCCGATTCTGGTGGTATCTGCCAGGACCAACCTCCAGCGCACCAAGGGCGACTCCACCACCTGCACACGTAGGCTGGGGTTGTGTAGCAGGGGCTCCGCGAGGAGGTCTGCCCTCTCGGTGGCCACAACAGACCTGGTCACCGAGGACAGCTTCCAGGTCTGCAGGAGTTACTGGTAGAAGACCAGCAGCTTGGAGAGGTCTCGCGGAAGAACCTTCGGGTGGAGAAAAAAGAGCTGCCAGTCATATCGGAGCTCTCGGAGGCAGCGGAGGAAGGCATGTACTAATGTGCTCCATGCCGGACTACCTGCACCATAAAGGAGACTCTGCAGGGCCTGGAGGCAGAAGACATGGACCTGGCTGCGGAGGCAGACCAGGCCCTGTCCTCCCTCCTCCAGGGGAAGACTCAAGACCCCTGCAGAGACCCAGTGCAATCCTGGCCAGAAGCACTCCAGAGCTACCCTCTGGAGCCAGGCCAGGATCCCTGGGGCCAGGCTCAGGGTGTTGAGCCGTTGCCAGAGCATAGACAGGACTAGTTGGTTCAGTACCAGCGCCCTCCCCTGCAGGGAGAGACACCGGAGGAGTCCTGTCCATCTCCATGGCCGCTCACTCACCCTGTCCTCCAAATCCTGCCAGTTCTCCGGCGGAGAAGGATGCATGGTGGAAAGGTAAACGCCGAGATAGAGCACGTAAGTTTCGACATGGGGCGAGGCGGGCACCAGGAGGCAGCAGACGCCATGCCTCCTGGTCATCGAGGGGAAGTGGGCGATGACGAGGTCCAGGCCTAGTTTGTCCCAGAACACGCAGTAGAACTCCACGGTCAGCCCGTCCATGCCCGGGGATTTGTTGTTGGGCATGAGATGGAGGGCTTCCGAGAGCTCAGCCAGAGAGAGAGGCTGCTCCAGCTGGTCTCGGTCACCCGCACTGACTGTTGAGAGTTCAGTCCAGAGCACCCTGCAGGCTTCGGCATCGGTTGGATCCAGGGAGAAGAGGCTGGCGTAGAAGGCCCTGGCCCTTCCACGTATCTCCCCTGGATCCGTGAGGGGTAGCACCATCCTCCGCCAGGAGGCAGGTGACATGCTTTTTGGCCCCCCTCTTTTTCTCCAGGGCATAGAAGAAGCGGGAGCCGCGATCCATCTCCAGAAGGAGACGGTGAGGGATCGAACAAAGGCACCCTGGGCCTGATGGTTCTCCAGGGCCCGGAGCTCCTCCCGCTTCTCCCGGTACGCTGCTGTGACGTTATTGACACAAACTGTGACCGTATAGACCACTGTTGTAACCAAGATCTTTTAGTGGCACCAAATCTTGTACAAAGAAGGTCCAGTAAGGTGTCTATGAAAAGGTTATGATTTGATGGTTATGATTATGCTATCTGTATGCATGTATCATTTTTGTATTTAAAGTTATAAGTATTGGCTCTATACTGTCTGTATTTCAAACTTGTGCTATGCTTCTGGGTGACACCCCAGACAATTTGGCCTCAATTCCGCCTAGCCTGTTTGATGGCCATTAAGGACCATCAGCTATACAATTGACCCATTGAGAGAAGGCAGATACACCTTTGACTCAGCAAGGCATGCAGGGACTTGCCTATGGACAGAACTCTAAGACTTTCAAGTCATGGCTGGACAGCTTGTATTTGAGACAAAGGAAGCACAAGCCACATGGCAGAGGATATAAAAGGTCCTGGAAACCCCTCCATTTTGTCTTCAATCCTGCTTCTTACTTCTGGCTTACCTTGCTACAAACTGAAGCTCTGAACAAAGGACTGAATGACCCATCCAAGCTGTGGATGTACTCCAGAGACTTGATTTGAAGCTGCAGTTTATTCCATCACTGCTACAAGCCTGAACTAAGAACTTTGCCATTCCTGTATGTAATTGATTACATTTAACCAATTTTAGCTCTCATCTATATTTCTTTCTTTTTATGAATAAACCTTTAGATTTTAGATTCTAAAGGATTGGCAACAGTGTGATTTGTGGTTAAGATCTGACTTGTATATTGACCTGGGTCTGGGGGTTGGTCCTTTGGGATCGGGAGAACCTTTTTTCTTTTACTGGGGTATTGGTTTTCATAACCATTCATCCCCATAATGAGAGGCACTGGTGGTGATCCTGGGAAACTGGAGTGTCTCAGGGAATTGCTTGTATGACTTATGGTTAGCCAGTGGGGTGAGATCGAAGTCCTCTCTGTTTGGCTGGTTTGGTGTGCCTTAGAGGTGGAGAACCACCACCCTGGGGCTGTGGCTGCCCTGCTCTAAGCAATTTGTCCTGAATCGGTACTCTCAGTTGTGTCCCACCAAAGGCAGCATCGTTACAGCTGCGCAGAGGGGTGGATCCTCGGGGCCAGAGGCCAGACACCTCTCCAGCTCTAAGAACTCCTGCTCCAACTGCCCTATCACCGCATCCTTCTGCCAGCTGGCGCCCCGCGTGTAGTCTCGGCAGAAGAGCCGGGCATGCATCTTCCCCACATCCTACCACCGCCGTGCCAAGGGAAAGGTGTGTTGCTGCTGCTGCCGCCAGGCCAGCCAGAACTCCTGGAAGGATGCCATGAAGCCAACATCCTCCAGCAAGCTCTTATTAAAATGCCAATAGGCCGGCCCTGGTCTCTCCAAGCTGAGAGCTGCTGTCACCAGGTAATGGTCCGAGAACGGGGCCAGCTGAATGCTGGAGGTGTGGGCCCGTGCCAGATGGAAGCATGAGAAATAAATTCGGTCCAATCGGGAGTGGCGCAACCAATCGTCGTCCACCTGGACATAGATGAAGATGGTATCGTCGTCTGGCTGGTGGTCGCGCCAGATGTCTACCAGGGAGTGACAGTCCACGATCTCCCTGAGAACGCCCGCGGCAGCCTGGCAGCTCTCGAGTCCTGAGCGGTCCCGGTCCTCAAGGGTGGTGTTGAAGTCCCCGCCCAGGACCAGGCACTCCTGAGGATCCAGAGTGCCGAGGAAGGCTGACGCCTGCTGATAAAAACGCACTCGTTCCGGCCCTGTGTTTGGGGCACAGACGTTGACTAGATTCAATGTCAGCCCCTCCACAGAGGCCTGGAGGTGCAGCAGGTGATCCGGCACGACCTCGGTGACCCCCAGCACCTCGGTCCGTAGCTCGGGGGAGAACAGGGTGGCCACCCTAGCTGAGGTGGCTGAAATAAACCTCGTCCCCTCACTCCAGCTGCCAGCTAGCCTCGACGGCTGGAGCCATGTGGGTCTCCTGCAGGAAGATCACAGAGTACCCCCCCTCCCAAAGGAAGGAGAGCACCTGGCTCCTGCGGAGACCCACCCTACAGCCCCGGGTGCTTAAGGTGGCAAAGGTGGTTACTTTCATAGGGAGGGCTGGGGTGGATCCTCACAGGCAGGGGAGTTGATGGCCCCCAGCGGGCCCCGCAACAACCCGTTTTCAACCCCGAAGGTCAGCAGGGAGTTGCGGAACTTGTGGGCTCACTGGTAGGCCGCAATGTCCTGCCTCACGGTCCCTCTCCCCACCCCCAAAAGGGCCTTCATGGCCCGGAGGACACAATGGAAGTCCCCCCAGTGCTGGGAGCGAGCTGCACCTTGCCCTTCGAGCCATAGGTGTCTGCTAGGAAACGGCGCAGTTCATCCCTCAACACAGAGGGTGACGGGGTAACAGACCCGCTGCCGTCCTCCGGCTGGGCCCCTGGAAGGAACTCGCGGCCCATGGAGACAGGCAAACAAGGGGCTGACCCCCGGCGCGGCACCTGAAGTGGTGGCGCCGTGTGGCCCATCCCCATCCCTGGCGTGGGAGGGGGCAGCGGAGGGAATAATTGAGCCCCTACAGAGTCGGGAAGGGGAGACATGAAAACCGCCCCCTGAGGGTTGTCCGTGGGCAGCAGAAGCGAGACAACCTCGGGGGCAGCAGCAGCATGGGAAGTGGAGGGGAGAGGGGCAGTTGATGCATTGGGAGCAGGAGTTGGATCGGGGGCGGAATCAGGAACAGGGATTGGGGCAGGAGCAGGAGCAGGGACTAGTGCAGGTCAAGGGGCAGGAGCAGGAGCAGAGGCAGGGAGTGGAAGCAGAGGCGGGTTCATGGTCCTCTCTAATGGGTTTTGGGGCACCTCTCAACTGGGGTTTGGGGCCGAGGGAATGAGGGCGGAAGGGGGGCCTTCACCAACACTGGGCATTGCAATAAGTGCGTCACCCGCAGCCATGGCGTCAGGCATGGTGGAGTCTTCAGTGGGGTCTCCCTCTGGAGGGGAGGCTAACCGCTCTGTCTGGGTGGTAGAGGGTGCACCCAGAGGCTTGGGGCCCAGCCACTCGGCATTAGCTGTCGCCTCAAGGGGCTCGGGGGCCTTGGATGGAGTACCATCTGCGGCCAGGCAGACGGGTAGGGCCAGTGGCGCCCCGAGGACCAGAGCTGGGGCGGCAACCTGGGGTAGGAGGAGGAGGAGGGGGCGGCAGGACTAAGCAGCTGCCCAGATCGAGGCCCGCTGGGTGATCGGGGTCAGACCCAGGGTCTCAAGCTCCCAAAAATGGAGGTAAAATCGGTCCCCATGGACCCGGGGTCCTCCCCGCCGGCAACCAGCACAACAATAGCCCCGGCATTGGCGGCGGTGGAGGGCACAGATGGCAAAGGGACCAGTGGAACTCCTGCAGAGGCCTCATTGGGGGGGACTTGGCGAGGGGGGCGGTATCGCCTCTGTCCGCTGCCATGGAATGTATGACCAGAACCTCCTGCTGGGCTCCTTCCGGGGGTGCATGGAAGATTTAGCGGCATCAGCCCCCCGCAGCATCTTTCGGGGGCCCTCCTCTCCTTCCTCGTCGGAGGGGAGGGATCGAGCCCACGACTTGCAGGCACTCCACTTCCCCTGGATGAGCACCCAGCCCTCCAAGATGGAGGTGGAGGGCCAGTCGACAGGGGCAGGGCCAGGGGGTGAGGGTGATGGTTCCTAGTCACGGGGCAGCAAGGGCGGGACAGCGGGGGGAAGGGAAACCTCCCCCTGGGGCGGGCCCTCTCCCATGGCCAGCAATAATCTCGCCACCCTCTCCTCTGTGGGCCCCACCAAGCTGACTGAGATGGGGCCCGCCTGCTCGTCTGGGCGTGGTGGAAGGGCTGCCCCCGGGGCCCGAGTGGGGGCAACGGCAGGAGGAAGAGGGGCAGCAGCTATAGCCGGGCCACCAGGGTCGCCGGCATTGGTAGGGCCAGGTCGTGGGGGTCCCGGGCGTCCCTCCGGGCTGGGCCAGGTGGCAGTCCCTCTGGATGTGCCCCGTCACCTGGCAAAGGAAGCACCGGGCCTCCCCCGTTGAATAGTGGACCCGGTAGTGGGTCCCTGGGAGGGCACCAGGAAGGACCCCTCGAGCGCCACCCCATCACGTGCTGCTGGCGGCAGTTGGAGTTGCACCTGCCGGCAGAAGAATAAAACGGTCCTTACTGCCCAGTGGGAGAGGGCTGAGAACGGAGATGGGCTTCCCCAGGGTGGAGAGGGCAGGCAACAGGGCAGTGTTGGGGAGGAAGGGTGGGATGGAGGTCAGCACCACCCATATGCCCAGGTCCTCCAGGTGTTCTAGGGGGACAAACGCCCCCCACCGCCAGGCCCCTCTCCACCACCTCCTGAGCGGCGGCCTCCAACGCCAGGAAGAACACAACCTTCCCATACATTTTGGAGGCCACCACAACAGCCGTGGGCCCCACCACCTGCACCAATGCCTACACGTAAGTTTCAATGTGGGGTGAGGTGGGCACCAGGAAGCAGCAGATGCCGTGCATCCTGGTCAGCGAGGGGAAGGGACCCTGGCCGCCAGGGATGGTACTGGAGGCAGCGGTTGGGGCAGATGGCTCAGTGGCGTGTGGAGGGGTAGCAGCCACCTGGGCGTACGCTCTGGGGGGCAGAGATTGAATGCCCCCAGAGCTGCCAGGGCCCTGGGCTAGGACGCAGTGGAGTAGGGTGGGCCCATATCCCCCACCCCACCCCAGGGTGGCTGACTCCCTACACTGTGCAGGGATGCTCCTGCTCTGAAGAAGGAGCCTCCCTTACCAGCTCCCTTATAAACTGTTGCTTTTCTGGCTGCCTGAGCCCTGCCCAGGCAAAAGCCAGCCTTAAGACTGTTTCCTTGCTGGCACCCTAAGCATAGGTGCCGACTTCCCCGTTCCCGGTGGGTGCTCGACTCCCCTGGCTCCACCCCTGCACCGCCCTCACCCAGCCCCCATTCTGCCCCCTTCCCCCAAGTCCCCACCCCTGCCCTGCCCTGCCTCTTCTCTGCCTCCTCCCCTGAGCGCGTCCCTGCTCCTCCCCGGAAACAACTGTTAGGTGGCAGGAAGCGATGGGAGGGACGGGGGAGGAGGCGAGGAGGGGGGAGCTTGGCTGCCGGTGGGTGTGGAGCACCTGCTAATTTTTCCCCGTTGGTGCTCCAGCCCCGGAGCACCCATGAAGTTGGCGCCTATGAGCCTGAGCCTCCTCAAGCTCAGGCCCCAGCCCACCTGTAGACTGTTGCTTTGCAGGCTGCCTGAGCCCCGCCCAGGCTAAAGCCAGCTTTAAGACTGTTTAATTGCTGGCAGCTTGAGCCTCCCCCAAGCCCAGGCTAAAGCCTGGCTTTGACTGTCTGGTACCCAGCCCTATTGTGAGGCTGGGAACTAGAGGACCTGGGGGGCCTTGCTCCACCTCGGGTGGAGACGAGCCCTAGACTGTTCTGAAGCTTCATGCCTTCGCCAGACAAGCCTGAAGGCAACAAGAACGAGTGGCCTCCGTCCGAGTGGGAGAGCGCTACAGGGAGAAAAGACTAAATCAGAAAAAAAATTTCTTGAGGAATGAAGGAGAAAAAATAGAGTAAGACGTTGAAAAGTCATAGAAAAAGTAGTCTGAGAAAATGCAGACTCTAAAAAAGATAGAAGATCCAGTGGAACTAGAGAGGAAAGGAAGGTATTGATGTGTTTTTCTATTTTGCAGGAAGTTTGTCTTATACACATCTTGACTCTGAGATTTAATGGGGATTTGGCTATTTCTAGCAAACTCCACCCCCCCTCAGATCTGTAAATGCTCCTGGCAGAACTGGTCAAAATGTTGTAATTGACAGGTTTTTTTCCTTGGAAAAAAGGCTTTTCAACCAAAATGAACATTATTGTGGAAAATTTCATTTTGGTTCACATGTTTAAATTATCAATGAAAAAATATCAAATTTTTAAATTTGTTTTGCTAGGAAACACCATCCCCCCGTCTTCTCTCACTTTTTTGCTCTTTTTCCACTGGAAAAGGGGGGTAGGGGGACAAACAATGTGAAAGAAACTGGGTTATTTTCCCCACTGAAACAAAATAAAACTTTTAGAAACAAATTGGACATTTTTCATCAGAAAAAAGTTCAGGAAAAAATTGTTTCTTTAAAAAAAAAATTGGTGAAACTAGCTCTCCCAGTTCTAATTCCCAGCTTTGCAAGCAGATATGGATGGCATTAAGCTCAATGGCTGTGTGTGTTGCACAGATAGTCTTGGAGGGATGGCCAGGCTTTGCACAGGAATTATTCCCTCTAACAAGATGAAGGGTCATAGTTGAGGGGTTCCAAAGAAGACATGGGAGCGAGGGAAAAGGAAAACATTTTAGCAAATGGAATTAACTGGAGGTGGATTCCTGGATGGGGTTGTCAGAAATAAACAGTAGGTGGCACTAATAGAATAGCTCAGTGCTCAATGTAGCCCAAAAGTCAGGGAGCAGTAGAGAGGGATCCCTTTATAAGTCTTGAAGGAAGATCTGCAGGGGGAGGGGGAGAGGGGCCGTGTGTTGCCACAGGAAAGTGTGATAAGGCCAAGTGTGAGGAAGGAGCCTAGGAAGAGAGAAATAGCACAGGGGATACATGCACAGACTAGGATCACACATACACCAGCAGCCCCTGTCCCATCACTGCTGGCCCACCTGTCCCATCTCAGCCCAGTTCAGTCTAGCCCCAGGGAATCAGCTCATTCCCTATGCGGGAGTTGCTTGTGTAGGGATTTGGCTGTTCCCCAAGGTCTCCCTTGAAGTTTCCCTGGCACAATGCCCTCAGAGTTTGGAATTTGATTTCCTCCCCGTAACAAGCAGGGTTTCACCCCACCCACGGAATCCTGAGGGATCAATGGAGGGCAGTGGTGTCTGCAGAGAGACCCTGAGCCTCTGCACTTGCTGTCTGTCCCAGTGCTGTCTCCCAGCCCAATGTTCCCTGGCTTTATCTGAGATGTGCTGCTGGGGGCCTCCAGCCAATCACTCCACCAGAACCCTCCTAAAGTGCAGTTTGACAATTGCATTGGTGGTGGTGGGGTGGGGGGGAGGTTGATTCACAGACCAGCCCTTGTCCCCAGCTCACCTCCTTCCCATACTCAGTGCTCAATCCCAGGGGCATTTGCGATGTTTGAGACAGGGGGAAGGAATAATGCCACAAAAGTGAGCTGCCCCCATCCATGGCCCTACTGGGTAGGCTATGATAGAGGGGACTACTGGGATCCTGATTGTCATCCCGGCTGATGCCAAGCCAGGTACAGTGCACACTGAAAGGCAGCCTGTGTTTGTATCTCTGCAGAAGTGCTCAGAGCTGTCTTGCATGGGACTAGAGAGGGAGGAAAGCTAGTGATGAGAATGTCAATGGAAATGGCAGTATCATGGCTTTTCATTGACTGCAATAACATCACTGCCTCCCCTCAGGTTGCAGCTGTGCTGCACCGTGCTGCGCCAGCCAGGCAGAAATGCCAATACATTGGACTAAACGCCGCTAATTAAAATGAAATGAAATGAAGACAATAAGGCCAGGATCATTCCGAAGCCGGCAGAGGGGACAATGCAGCCAGGAGTTCATTACAGAGATTAACGGGCTGCAGTCAAACAACACACCCTATTGCGGCTGAAGCGCAGATCCTTTGCAATGATGGGTGGATAGTGAGTGTGTGTATTGCAGGGAAGACACCTTCACATATGGATACACATATGGGGAAGGACATTTATTATCAGATCCCTTTAGGGTCAACCTTGACCAACTAATTCAAGGCATTAACCTGCCTCTACACTAGGGAAAAGGTTGTGGTTAGGGGAGGAGCTAACTCTGACCTCATCTCAACTTCTTTGCCTAATCCTTTTTGATGCAAGAGGACAGACAAGTTGGTCCCTTCTGGCCTGAACATCTATGAATCTGTTATTCTAATCTAGACAGATCCTAACTCTAAAGAGCATGAGGCCAGCTCACATGCTGTTACAGAAGCCCAATGGAGTTTCAGTCCATTGTGGTTGAGACAAGAGAAAAGATCCTCCAGAGTGAAAGCAAAATAGAAATGCAGGAGTGCATGTGGGCCCTTCAGGGTACATTGGCACAACATGCATGTATCTTACAGGAAGGGCAGAGGCCAGAGAAAATAGGCTAGGAACAAACAGACCGGGAGACAGAACGTGGGGATCCCCTGAGTGGGAAAGTACATTCAGTTTAATCTAGTATATTCATGGTGTAACAGTTTCATAAAAGAGATTCATTGAAATCTGAGACACCCTGGGGGGGTGCAGGGCCCGGCACAAATCAGCCTCCCTGCTAGTCTCCTTGCCGTCCACCTGGTGTGCCCACCCACCCGCCGCTCTCCTCCTCGCCATCTGCCCGCCTGCCCGCCACTCCCTTCCCCACTAGTCTCCTCGCCATCCATTCGGCGCACCCACCCGCCCGGCCACCACTCACCTCCTCACTCCCCCTGCCCACTGGCTGCTCTCCTCCTCGCCGGCCACCCGCCTGCCTGCCGCTTGCCTCCCCATTCGCCTCCTCACCCCATTCACCCTCCTGCCTCCTGCCTCCCGCCTCGCCTCCCCGCCCGTCTCCTCACCTGAATATCGGGACAAATGGTGTCCCGATCGTACATCGGTCGGGACGCGGGACAAAGGGCTAAATATCGGGACAGTCCCAATTTTATCGCAGTGTGGGACACTCAAAGCGTGGGGCCTGGGGCGGTTGCACTGATTCACCCTACCGAAGGGAGGGCTCTCTCTGAGACTCCCAGCTTCCTAGAGAACACTGCACTGAAAATAAACTGATTCAGAGCCATTGAACAAGGGACCCTTGGCCCAGTTCCCAGATGCCGTACAGACCCCATTGCAGAGAGGGAGCGAGATCATATCAAAGATGGGGCACCCAGCTCCCCAATACAATTCCCAAGAGGCAGCTCCTCTTAGTCCCAACAAGAGGCAGAGGGGCCAATGAGCAGCCACAATCATGGCTTCCCCAGTGGGGTAAGTGATTCTTAAACCTTTGCGCTAAGCCTGGGCGGGTCGGAGGGATAGACTGGCAACTACAACAGCAACTTTCCAGTGTTCCATACAACTGGGAAGGGGTAGTTAGTAGCTTCAAGAACAGGCTAGCCACAACAGCAGCCAGCATAGAAAAGAAACTGCTTCTGTGTCTCAGTGGCAGAGCATTGCCCCCTGCAGGGCTAGAGCTGCTAGGGAGTGATGTGGATGGGTGGGATGTCAAACTGGCTGAGTGTCCTGGCTGGGGTGGTGGAGTTCATAGAATCATAGAATATCAGGGTTGGAAGAGACCGCAGGAGGTCATCTAGTCCAACCCCCTGCTCAAAGCAGGAACAACACCAACTAAATCATCCCAGCCAGGGCTTTGTCAAGCCAGGCCTTAAAAACCTCTAAGGCTGGAGATTCCACCACCTTTGACTCCTGGGGCCCTTTTATTTCATCTAAAAGAATAGGACAGGCCTAACCATCATGCAAATAATACATGCTGATGACTAGAGGATGAGCCTCTCAGTCTTGTTGTTTGATTGATTTTTGCAGAGGGCTGGGAGCTAGGCTTGTGGGGAGTCTGGTCCTGAGCATAGGTGCTGAGCCCTTCATAGAATATCATGGTTGGAAGGGATCTCAGGAGATCATCTAGTCCAAACCCCAGCTCAAAGCAGGACCAATCCCCAGACAGATTTTTGCCCCGGATCCCTAAATGGCCCCCTTAAGGATTGAACTCACAACCCTGGTTTTAGCAGGCCAATGCTCAAACCACTGAATTATCCCCCCTGGACATGCTGCCCTGATGGGGGCAGGGCTGGCAGGGAGATGCCATTGCCTGAGAGGAGCAGCGCAGGCTGGCAAGGCACAAATTGCCAGGGCCTCTAGGCTGGGCTCTGACTTGCTCCGGCTCCACTTTCCTTTGATAAATTTAATGGGCCATGTGACTGTATTTTCCATTCCAGGCCTGGCATTCTGGGCTCATTCCCTGATTCTGGGGCACAAACTCTCTTTCTCTGAACCTCGTCTCCCACTGGAGAGGAGCTGGGAAAGCCAGTGCCCCTCTGTATCTATAAGCAGGGCAGGATCTGAGGCTGGTTAGAATCAGGATGTAGCTCTTGTGCCTGGAGGAGCTCAGTGCCCCAACCAGTGATGAGCTGCCAAAATCTTAACAACCAGTTCCCTATAAAAAGTTCTGATTTAAGGGATGTGCCACAGTATGTATTTTTTGTACCAGTAGGGTTACCATACATCCATATTTTCCCGGGAGGAATTTAAAAATTCCTCCCGGAAGGCGATTTAAGAACCAAAAAGCCTGACATGTCCAGGAAAATACAGATGTATGTTAACCCTACCTAAAGTTCTTTTTTAAAAAGATGGGCCTGAACTAGAAATGAGCTCTGTTTCACATGTGTGGGTCCCCGCCACTCCCTGGGGGTGTGCGAGGGTGACCAGATGTCCCGATTTTATAGGGACAGTCCTGAGTTTTCGGTCTTTTTCTTATATAGGCTCCTATTACCCCCCACCACCACCACCCCAGTCCCGATTTTTCACACTTGCTGTCTGGTCACCCTAGGGTGTGCACATGTGTGGGTCCCAGCTGCTCCCTGCCCACCTCATTGAGGCAGGTGTGCAGGGTTACTGCCCTGGGAACTGCAGGGCACCAGTGGACGTAGGGCCGGCTGCAGACAGGGGCGTGGGGCAGGGCTAGCTGGAGGCAGGGGGTGCGGAGCTGGCTGGAGACAGGAAGGTGCGGGGTTGGCTGGAGGCAGGACAGAGGCTGACTGGAGGTAGGGACTGGCTGCAGGCAGGGCAGGGGGGTGCGGGGTTGGCTGGAGACAGCGGGGTGTGGGGCTGGCTGGCTTCGGGCAGGGCCGCAGGGAGGTGCTGCAGGGGTTGGCTGGAGACAGAGGAGTGCGGGGCTGGTTGGCTTCGGGCAGGGGGTGTGCGGCAGGGGTTGGCTGGAGACAGGCAGGGGGTGCGGCAGGGGCTGGCTGCGGGCAGGGGTGCGGGTACTCACGGGGAGAGCGGCTCGGAGCAGCCTGAGCAGCAGGATGCAGCCCAGGCCCAGCAGAGCAGCCGGGGACCCGCCAGGCAGCAGCGGGAGCCCCAGGGCCAGGGGTCGGGAGAGCAGCAGCTGCAACAGGGCCCGTGCCCAAGGCCAGGCAGCAGCCCACATGGCTCCTGCAGCGCAGCGCAGGAGGAGGAATTATATCACTTCCTGGCCGGAGCCCATCAAAGCCGCAGCGCCCACTCCTCGCAGGGAAGCGGGTTAACAACTGGTTCTAAAACTGCTTCAAAATTTAACAACCGGTTCACGCGAACTGGCTCCAGCTCACCACTGGCCCCAACCCACCATCAAGGGATCTGTCCAGAGCTGACACTGCTTCACTGCAGGGGGTTGAGGTCTGCTGCACAAGTGAAACCCACCCATCCCTGCCCTGGAGAAAACCTGCACTCCTTGCAGAGGGAGGCACAGCCCCTTCCCCTTAGAGAACACCAGGCATCACTCACTGAAGGGCTGGAAACACTCCAGGACCATCTATCATGCTACGACCTTACACCTGAATCCCCATTGCAACTGAAGGAGATTTTCCAGAGAGTTAGCATAGCACCCCAAAGCTCTGATGCGTATAGTAGCATAAATGTAGATTTGGTTTTGGTGTAAGAACTGGATGGAATGTCAGGGCTATATTTACCCATTAAGAGTTGGAACTCTGCTGAATTGGTCAGAGGGAGTCAGCTCTGGTTTGGAAGGCTGTGCATCTTTGGGGTATGTGTATATGGCTGAACTTCAATCCTCTGAGGGACAAACCTCCTAAGGAAGCTGCTGTAGAGTGTCCCAGGAAATGCTGCCAGAAGGTAATGCAAACAGCAAGCTTTTGTTTAGCAAGATCTTCCTTCCTGTTACCAGAGAAAGGTGAACAATAGAGGATAGAAGTGAGTGACCAAAGGGCACAGCTGAATATCTTCAGTGCCTAACCTCCAAAAGTTCTGCAAAGTATAGCAGGGAAGATTTAATTTTTTGCAAGCACTGTGGTGGGTAGACAGTTAGAGGACCTTTGTATGGAGGTATGCGGACTGTTATACCAGCTAAAAGATGAACATTTACAACGTGATTCTTTGGGCTTCTAGGGGCTAGCCTGAAGTAAAATTGCACCAAAACGCCATTCTGCTTTAATCAAAGCTCTTAAATAGGGAAGAGCCATGAGAGTTAGAAGATTAGGGATTATCTGGATTTCTGGAGCTAAAAGATAAGATTGTACTCCTCACTGCTATGCCAAAAGGGGGTAAGTTCTCAGTAGAGACCATACAGAAAGAGGATACTGAAGAATTAAAGTTGCTTGAATTACAGTTTCAGGAAAGCATGAAGGAAATTAAAAGCCAAACTCAGGTGGAAGTTTGGCATCCCCACCCCAGGACACAGAACCAGTTCTGAAAAATAAAATACTTTAAAATAACAGAACAGCTTGGCAGCCCCACCCAGAAGGGCCAGTGAAGGTTTAGCAGTTTGGCTCTCCAATTGGAAGGGGGATTCCAAAGGGATACACTGAGGCGGTGAATGTGGAAGCAGTAATCAGGTCAATTTGCCCAGGACTAAGCCTCAGGGGCTACTTGGAGGGGAAAATGATCTGAGCCTGCCAAAAATTGAGGCGCCTTTTAAAGCCTTATTATCAGCAAAAAGATGGAACTGGACTTTATCAGCAGCTTTCAATAGCCAAGAGTCACCTTGGGATTTCTTTGGCTGAACTTGATTTGAGACACTTGTGTGCTTCACAGGAAGCTGATGCTGACATAAGATTGTACTTGTGCTTGTACAAAACACGTTCCTCCATGCAGTACTGCCAGGATTGCAGAACGTATTCAGACAGAGATGTAACCCTATGTAAAAGAATGTGGTGGCAGATGAGACCTTACATGGGGAGCTTCACATTATGTGGGGGAAGAGGTAGAGAAGCAAGGTAGGACAAGCAGTAATCGATTTAACCTGCAGCAAGGGAGAGTTCGTTTTTTCCCCAATATCTAACCTATCTAACTATAACAGTAGTTAAGCTCTGGAATAAGCGTCTAAGGGAGATTTTGGAATCTCAGGGATAGTTTAAGTTTACTTGGTGCTGCCTAAGCGCAGGGTGCTGGACTTGGTGACCTCTCAAGGTCCCTTCAAGCCCCACATTTCTATGATTCTAACAGATGTTGGGGAATGGAAGACGTGCTAAAGCAGTAACAGGTAATTCTGTACAATCCCACCATGCAGATCACAAGCCAGAAAGAGAAGCAGTCCTTCCTCCCAAGCGTTTCCAAAGGTAACTGCGGGATGATGGAAATGGCAGAACTGAAGGCATTGATGACATTGAAGTTTGAAGTCCAAAATGGACGTGTCAGAGCAAGTTGTCCAGGCATATGAGGCTCCAAGTTTAAAAGACCCCTGATCTGGGAGTGTAACACTAGAAACATGAGTACCAGTGAAAGTCAATGCAGATTGTGTTCATAACCCAGCTAGGCAGCCTGGGGAAAGTCCAGCATAAATCCAGTGGAGACAGTTAGGGCTTCCCTGATGCAGGGTGGGTGCTGGCATCTCTTAACCCAGCCATTGTCAGGCCTTTGCTCAGGAAGCTCCCTGGACACTAACAACCTCCTATTGTCCCCTTGTCTCTGACCTTCCTGTTCAAGGGCAGGCTTTGGCCAAACAGCTTAGGCCATAGCTGGAGTCCTCAGCTCTGCTGATCCCCAGGTAGTCTAGCTCTAGACCTATGTATGGGGCAGAGCCACTCTTGGCCTCATTAGTCACTGATTTCCTTAGAGGATGGACAAAGACCTTGTCCATGTCAACTTTTCCCAATAGATCTGCCTGGCTTGGGAATGGCACCACAGGAAAGGCAGCTGCTATACGGAGTCCCTACACCCAGCCAGCCATGGGTGAGGAATGGTGCCAGAGTGGTTAATGGGAAGAGTTCCTAAACCCCATGGGAGTGGAGCTATGTTCCTGCCCAGGACAGGTGCCCTGATAGTAGCCACTCCCATGTACCAGACAGAGCTGCAGTCCCCCTCTGCCCCCATGCCATGTCTGTGGCTATGGGGGTTCTTGGCTGAAGACTGCACCATTGCATTCCTAGGGGCTCTGCTGCAGGGACCTAGCACTGGGGACCCATTTAGATGTGTCTGGTCCCATATGAGAAACATAGACCATGTTTTCAGAGAAAGAGACACTTAACTTTTGTTTTTTCTTGTTTTGTCACTGTGATAGGGTCTTCCATGGCCAGGCAGCCTAGCAGCAAGATGGCTGGTCTTTCAGTCTGTAGGGCCAGAGGGGGTGGTAGGAGGACCCAGACCTTCCCTCTCTACCAGGTTCCAGCCCAGGGCCCCGTTAGATTAACCCATAAACAGGAGAGATGGGTCTCCCTCCTGGCAATGAGTCAAGACCCGCTTCCCTGGGCTACTTTCTACAAGTCTCTTCACTTTGGGGCATGGCCCCACTAGCCCAATTTACTGTGGCTTCCTAGTCAGTTACTCCGGGTGCTCGGGCTTATTCGTAGCCTCCCCTTGGCATAGGAGCCTTTACTTGCCTCAAGTGGCTGCGCTGGCTGGCAGGTCACTGATCTGTCCTTTGTGGGGGGCACACAGCGAGCTCCTGCCTCCTCACGAGTCAGCCCCCAACTGAGCCAGGCTCCCTTCTTTTCTCCTCTCTCCAGACCTGGCATTGGCCGCAATGGGGCAAGGCTAGCTGAACTCAAAGGTTTTCTTTAACCCCTCCTGTGCTGGATGGCAGTTTCTCTGCCCCCTCACAGTCACATTCCCTCAGTCTAAACTGGAAGTCACCGAGGGTGACAGTCCAGTCGGAGAGAAGGCCAGGATGATGGATGTGAAATGGCTATGAGAGTGATTTTTCACAGAGCAACCAGTGATTTGGAGCAGGGGGGCCAAAAGGTAAATGCTGCAGCTTCTGGTCAAAGCACATCTGTGACAGCGCTTAGCACAAGGGATGAGGCAACAAAGCTGGGATGGCAAGAGCTCTTGCCAGCTCCCTAGCAGCCCCCTAACAATTTGGCCCCAGAGAGGAACCCAGCCACATTCCTGGGAAGCCGATGTAAATTCATTCAAGAACTGGATTAAGACCATGCAGCATTGCACAGTGAGGGGTAGGATGGGGTGTGACTGAATGCTCCCTGTATTCACACCCTACATGCTACTGTAACAATCTTTGTACAAAATGTGCCTTGTGAGGTATCGTTTGACAACTAATAACTCACTGGTCAGTAATACACAGTGAAATGTCTATAGTAACGTTATATGTAAAGTTATGAACATGAGCTGAAATTATGACTGAGGAGTGTTTACCAGATCAGTCTGGGGAGGGGGTAAACCAATTCCCCAAAGACAAAGGACAAGCTGATGCCTCTAGCCAGGTGTCATCAAAGCTGATTGGCAATCACCAGTTAAGTGGCCATTCTTTGGCAACGGAGAGGGCAGGAAGAGATTGCTTGGAGTTTTAGCTAACAATAGCATGGCACCTCTTTCATCACAAGACTCCACATTTCCGTCCGCACAGCTAGAAACCTAGGGGGAACCCTTAGGAAAATGCATTTCAAAGGGTAACTGGACTATAAAAGTGAGGGTCATACACACTCCACGTATTCTCTCTCTCTCTCCCTATGTCTTTCTCTCTCTCTTTCACTGCAGAAGACAAAGGCCTGGTCTACACTACGAGTTTATGTTGAATTTAGCAGCGTTAATTCGAATTAACCGTGCACCCATCCACACAACGAAGCCATTTACTTCGACATAAAGGGCTCTTAAAATCGATTTCTGTACTCCTCCCTGACGAGAGGATTAGCGCTGAAATCGATATTGCCGGTTCGAATTAGGGTTAGTGTGGACGCAATTTGACGGTATTGGCCTCCGGGAGCTATCCCACAGTGCACCATTGTGACCTCTCTGGACAGCACTTTCAACTCAGATGCACTGGCCAGGTGTACAGGAAAAGTTCCGCGAACTTTTGAATCTCATTTCCTGTTTGGCCAGTCGAGCTCATCAGCACAGGTGACCATGCAGAGCTCATCAGCACAGGTAACCATGCAGTCCGAGAATCGAAAAAGAGCTCCAGCATGGACCGTACGGGAGGTACTGGATCTGATCGCTGTATGGGGAGACGATTCCGTGCTATCAGAACTACGTTCCAAAAGACGAAATGCCAATACATTTGAAAAAATCTCCAAGGGCATGATGGAGAGAAGCCACAACAGGGACTCAACACAGTGCCGCATGAAAGTTAAGGAGCTTAGACAAGCGTACCAGAAAACCAAAGACTCAAACGGACGCTCTGGGGCAGAGCCGCAGACATGTCGCTTCTACGCTGAGCTGCATGAAATTCTAGGGGGGGCCACCACCACTACCCCACCCCTGACCGTGGATTCCGAGGAGGGGGTACTCTCAGGCATGCCTGAGGATTTTGCGGACAGAGAAGATGATGAGGAGGAGGAGGACAAGCTTGAGGAGAGCACACAGCACACCGTTCTCCCCAACAGCCAGGAGCTTTTTCTCACCCTGACTGAAATACCCTCCCAACCCTCCCAAGGCGGTATCCCGGACCATGAAGCCGTAGAAGGGACCTCTGGTGAGTGTACCTTTGTATATATAATACATGGTTTAAAAGCAACCGTTCTTTAATGATTAATTTGCCCTGAGGACTTGGGATGCATTCGCGGCCAGTACAGCTGCTGGAAAAGTCTGTTAACGTGTCTGGGGATGGAGCAGAAATCCTCCAGGGACATCTCCATGAAGCTCTCCTGGAGGTACTCTAAAAGCCTTTGCAGAAGGTTTCTGGGGAGAGCAGCCTTATTCCGTCCTCCATGGTAGGACACTTTACCACGCCATGCTAGTAGCAAGTAATCTGGTATCATTGCACGACAAAGCCTGGCAGCGTATGGTCCCGGTGTTTGCTGGCATTCAAGCAACATCCGTTCTTTATCTCTCTGTGTTATCCTCAGGAGAGTGATATTGTTCATGGTAATCTGGTTGAAATACGGGAATTTAATTAAGGGGACATTCAGAGGTGGCCGTTCCTACTGGGCTGTTTGCCTGTGGCTGAAAATAAATCCTCCCCACAGTTAGCCAAGTGGTGGTGGTGGTGGTGGCATTGGCGCTGAGCTGTTCGTGTTTGGCTAGCAGGGATCTTCTCTGATACCAGCCATGCGGTGTGTGTGTGTGGGGGGTTGGATGAGGGGGGGTTAGTTTGGTTTCTGCTGCTGCACGTTAACACGAAAACTGCAGCACTCAATGGGCTTTGCTTGGTATGGGAAAGGAGGGCGCTGCTTTTATGAAGGTTGCAGAAGCCGAAAGACTATGGCTTACCATGGCCGCCTGCAAGCCGAATTCTGTTGCCCGGCCCTGCGTCTGTGATCTCTAACACCAAAGCCGCAGGCACTCAATATAAGATGCAAAATGCGACCTTGTACCGAAATCACATGTGCTATGTAATGTGAATAGTGTTGTTCACCGTGAAAGAGTATACCCATTGTTCTGTAAAATGTATCTTTTTAAATACTTCTCTTCCTTTTTTCCCTCCTGCAGCTGCAAATTTTTCAAGCCTCCCTCCTCCGTCCCGAAGGCTATCTCAGATAAGGCGGCAAAAAAAATGCACACGCGATGAAATGTTCTCTGAGATCATGCAGTTGACCCGCAATGAAAGAGCTCATCTGAATGTGTGGAAGGACACAGTATCACAGTACAGGAAAGTGGCCAATGAACGTGAGGACAGGAGGGATGAACGTGAGGACAGGAGGGACGATCGAGATGAGAGGTGGTGGCAGGAAGATCAGAGGAGGCAGGATGCAATGCTGGGGCTACTGTGGGGTCAAACAGACATGCTCCGGCGTCTGGTGGAGCTTCAGGAACGGCAGCAGGATCACAGAGTGCCGCTGCAGCCCCTGTTTAACCGCCCTCCCCTCTCCCCAAGTTCCATAGCCTCCTCACCCAGACGCCCAAGAACGCGGTGGGGGGAGGCTCCGGGCACCCAACCACTCCACCCCAGTGGACAGCCCAAGCAACAGAAGGCTGTCATTCAACAAGTTTTGCAGTGGCCTTTTCCTTCCCTCCTCCCCTCCTCCCACACCCCACCCGGGCTACCTTGTCAGTTATCTCCCTATTTTTATAATCAATTAATAAAGAATACATGGTTTTTAAACAATAGTGACTTTATTTCCTTTGCAAGCAAGCTGGGATCAAAGGGTGGCTTACAGGGAATGAATCAACCAAGGGGGCGGGTTTTCATCAAGGAGAAACAAACAGAACTGTCACACCGTAGCCTGGCCAGTCATGAAACTAGTTTTCAAAGCTTCTCTGATGCGCAGTGCTTCCTGGTGTGCTCTTCTATTCACCCTGGTGTCTGGCTGTGCGTAATCAGCGACCAGGCGATTTGCCTCAACCTCCCACCCCGCCATAAACGTCTCCCCCTTACTCTCACAGAGACTGTGGAGCACACAGCAAGCAGCAATAACAATGGGAATATTGGTTTGGCTGAGGTCTGAGTGAGTCAGTAAAGTGTGCCAGCGACCCTTTAAACATCCAAATGCACATTCTACCACCATTCTGCACTTGCTCAGCCTGTAGTTGAACAGCTCCTGACTACTGTCCAGGCTGCCTGTGTATGGCTTCATGAGCCATGGCATTAAGGGGTAGGCTGGGTCCCCAAGGATAACTATAGGCATTTCAACATCCCCAATGGTTATTTTCTGGTCTGGGAAGTAAATCCCTTGCTGCAGCTGTTTAAACAGATTAGTGTTCCTGAAGACGCGAGCGTCATGAACCCTTCCCGGCCATCCCACGTTGATGTTGGTGAAACGTCCCTTGTGATCCACCAGTGCTTGCAGCACCATTGAAAATGTACGGTTTATGTACTGGCTGCCTTCACCACATGCTCCCAGCAACATTGCAAACCAAATTATCATGTCAGGATCCCTCCCAAAGTCAAAAGTCTGGTTCCTTTGGGTATGTCTACACTACGAAATTACTCCGATTTTACAGAATTAGATTTTTAGCAACAGATTGTATAAAGTCGAGTGCATGCGTCCACACTAAGCACATTAATTCGGCGGTGTGCGTCCATAGTACCGAGGCTAGCATCGACTTCTGGAGTGTTGCACTGTGGGTAGCTATCCCATAGCTATCCCATAGTTCCCGCAGTCTCCCCCGCCCATTGGAATTCTGGGTTGAGATCCCAATGCCTGATGGGGCAAAAAACATTGTCGCGGGTGGTTCTGGGTACATGTCGTCAGCCCCCCCCCCCGTGAAAGCAACGGCAAACAATCGTTTCACGCCTTTTTTCCTGGGTTACCTGTGCAGACGCCATACCACGGCAAGCATGGAGCCCACTCAGCTGACCATCACCATATGTCTCCTGGGTGCTGGCAGACGTGGGACTGCATTGCTACACAGCAGCAGCTCATTGCCTTTTGGCAGCAGATGGTGCATTGGAGAAATTGGAGAGGGTCCAGAGAAGAGCAACAAGAATGATTAAAGGTCTTGAGAACATGACCTATGAAGGAAGGCTGAAAGAATTGGGTTTGTTTAGTTTGGAAAAGAGAAGACTGAGAGGGGACATGATAGCCGTTTTCAGGTATCTAAAGGGGTGTCATAAGGAGGAGGGAGAAAACTTGTTCACCTTAGCCTCTAAGGATAGAACAAGAAGCAATGGGCTTAAACTGCAGCAAGGGAGGTTTAGGTTGGACATTAGGAAAAAGTTCCTAACTGTCAGGGTGGTTAAACACTGGAATAAACTGCCTAGGGAGGTTGTGGAATCTCCATCTCTGGAGATATTTAAGAGTAGGTTAGATAAATGTCTATCAGGGATGGTCTAGACAGTATTTGGTCCTGCCATGAGGGCAGGGGACTGGACTCGATGACCTCTCGAGGTCCCTTCCAGTCCTAGAATCTATGTAAGGAGTTTAACTTGAGCCAAGTCTAGTTGGTTAGGTTGTCATTATTGGGAAGTGTTTTATCTTCATGTCTCTTGTAATCATTTCTGACTTTAATGTCTTATACTTGTACTCACTTAAAATGTTTCTCTTTGTAGTAATTTAAACTTGTTTTATTCTTTAATCAAAACTAATCTAGTGTGGTGCTTTAACTGAATGGTTTGGTAACTCCAGTTAAAGAGCAAACTGTTGAATATTGACCCCTTACAAGGGTGTCGGAGAAAAACAGAGTTCTCACTCTCTGGTTGGGTGAAGCAAAGTCAGATACTTTATTCTTAAGCAATTGCATAGAGGGAGAGAGTGCACTAGGACACAGGGTTTCCCCCTCCTAGGCAGGTCCCTCTACAGGTAAACAATTACAGCAAGCATTTATACCTTTTGTTACATACAATAATGAGCAACAGCTGCATTTTGTTTATACATAGGTCATCCTGATATCTTATTTTTCACATCTATTTAGACTCTAGTCTACATTCCATATTTATCTACACAAGGTCGCAACAATTTCTCACACAGTTCTTTCCCATTCGCCTCAAACAATCCTCGCTTCTACAAATCTCGCGTTATTAGGCTAACAGCTAGCCTGACTCTTGCTCACAGAAGAGACTGTTTGCATCGAAATCCCCTTCAAATCCCTGTCAGTTCTTTCTCTACTTCCACAAGGGCAATGGCCCTATAATATCTGACCTGCCCAGGAGAGAGTGAGACAGCACAACACACATTTTGGGGACAATTTGGGAGTGTATTGGGGGTCACCCTATAAGCAGTAACCACGGCTGGTGGAAGCCAGAGAGTGGCTGGTCTGTTGCTGACAGGCTCCTGGGGTCAGAGTTGCTGGACCAGGGCTGTGACTATTCACAGACACTCAGGGTGTGACCTGCATGCTGTTTGTGAGTGATCCAGGTTGGGAGCTACATCAGCAAAGTATTGCAAGGCACCTGAGATTGACAATTCCCCACTGGTCTGGATTGCACCCCAGAATATGAATGGGAAATTGCTGTAAATTCATTCAAGAAACGGATTGACCATGCAGCTTTGCCCAGCATGAGTAGGATGGGGATCACACAGCATCGTACAGGGAGGAAGATGGGGATATTGTGGGATAATGTGGTGAAGAGAATGGGACCTCATGGTATCACACAGCAAAGAGAAGGGGATTGCGTGGTGAAGAGGTGAACATAACATAAGAATATAAGAACATAAGAACGGCCGTACTGGGTCAGACCAAAGGTCCATCTAGCCCAGTATCCTGTCTACCGACAGTGGCCAATGCCAGGTGCCCCAGAGGGAGTGAACCTAACCGGTAATGATCAAATGATCTCTCTCCTGCCATCCATCTCCACCCTCTGACAAACAAAGGCTGGGGACACCATTCCTTACCCATCCTGGCTAATAGCCATTAATGGATTTAACCACCATGAATTTATCCAGTTCTCTTTTAAACGCTGTTATAGTCCTAGCCTTCACAACCTCCTCAGGCAAGGAGTTCCACAAGTTGACTGTGCTCTGTGTGAAGAAGAACTTCCTTGTATTTGTTTTAAACCTGCTGCCTATTAATTTCATTTGGTGACCCCTAGTTCTTGTATTATGGGAATAAGTAAATAACTTTTCCTTATCTACTTTCTCCACGTCACTCTTGATTTTATATACCTCTATCATATTGCCCCTTAGTCTCCTCTTTTCCAAGCTGAAAAGTCCTAGCCTCTTTAATCTCTCCTCATATGGGACCTGTTCCAAACCCCTAATCATTTTAGTTGCCCTTCTCTGAACCTTTTCTAGTGCCAGTATATCTTTTTTGAGATGAGGAGACCACATCTGTACGCAGTATTCAAGATGTGGGCGTACCATCTATTTATATAAGGGCAATAATATATTCTCTGTCTTATTCTCTATCCCCTTTTTAATGATTCCTAACATCCTGTTTGCTTTTTTGACCGCCTCTGCACTCTGCGTGGACGTCTTCAGAGAACTATCCATGATGACTCCAAGATCTTTTTCCTGATTCGTTGTGGCTAAATTAGCCCCCATCATATTGTATGTATAGTTGAGGTTATTTTTTCCAATATGCATTACTTTACATTTATCCACATTAAATTTCATTTGCCATTTTGTTGCCCAATCACTTAGTTTTGTGAGATCTTTTTGAAGTTCTTCACAGTCTGCTTTGGTCTTAACTATCTTGAGCAGTTTAGTATCGTCTACAAACTTTGCCACCTCACTTTTTACCCCTTTCTCCAGATCATTTATGAATAAGTTGAATAGGATTGGTCCGAGGACTGACCCTTGGGGAACACCACTAGTTACCCCTCTCCATTCTGAGAATTTACCATTTATTCCTACCCTTTGTTCCCTATCTTTTAACCAGTTCTCAATCCATGAAAGGACCTTCCCTTTTATCCCATGACAACTTAATTTACGTAAGAGCCTTTGGTGAGGGACCTTGTCAAAGGCTTTCAGGAAATCTAAGTATACTATGTCCACTGGATCCCCCTTGTCCACGTGTTTGTTGACCCCTTCAAAGAACTCAAAGGGGTGCAGGTGGAAGCGGGGGGCTATGGTCTGTGAGGGGGGAATGTCGGGGGGAGAACAAGAGCAGTGGAAGCATGTGACCGTGAGAAGCAGGCCAAGGAAAAGGAGGGCTAGTGAGGGGGAAATAGAACTCAGGAACAGGTTTGGGTGTTTGGCTAACGAGGAGGGGACGCAGCAGGTGGTAACTGATGGTGGGAGGCAGAGGAAGAAAAGAAGGGCAGCTAGTCCAATAGACAGGGGGGAGGAGTTGATGGAGACAGCATCAATACTCGGCCCCGGGAGGATACAGGATGGCAATAGGGGGACTATAAGGGAAAATGGAGACAGACAGGAGTTACGGCCGCAGGGAACAGGGGATAGATTGGTAGATTGCGCTGCCCCTAGGCAAAGGCAGGTTTATGTGATTGGGGACTCCTTACTGAGGAGGTTAGACAGGCCTGTGACCAGGGCGGACACAGAAAACAGAAGGGTGTGCTGTCTGCCGGGCGCTAAGATACGGGATGTGGACCTGCGGTTGAAAAGGATCCTAAAAGGAGCAGGTAAGAACCCCTTGATCGTCCTTCACGTAGGAACGAATGACACGGTTAGGTTCTCGCTAGAGAGAATCAAGGGAGATTATGCCAGGCTGGGGAAGACGCTTAAGGAAGTTGAGGCTCAGATTATCTTCAGTGGGATTCTGCCTGTTCCTAGAGAAGGACAGCAAAGGGCAGACAGAATTGTGAGGATAAATAGCTGGCTGAGGGAGTGGTGCTATAAGGAGAGCTTTGGGATGTATGGCCACTGGGAGGCTTTCGGGGACAGACAGCTGTTCTCGCGGGATGGACTTCACCTGAGTAGGGAAGGAAATAGACTTCTGGGAGGGAGGCTGGCTCATCTCATCAAAAGGGCTTTAAACTAGGAACTTGGGGGAGACGGTTGGGAGATGTCCAGTTAATCTCCACGCCAGATTCCAACACTGAAAAAGAGGGCGAAGAGATAAGCACAGATATAGATAGGGGTAGGGAATTGGACATTAGAAGGAGGGGGCGGATGGACACTACGGGGTCCGTACCAAAGTGCATAACTAATGGGAGAAAGGATAGACAGCATACGGTAAGATGTTTATACACCAATGCGAGAAGCCTAGGTAACAAAATGGAGGAATTGGAGCTCCTGGTCCAAGAAATGAAACCTGATATCATAGGAATAACCGAAACATGGTGGAACTGTAGTCATGACTGGAGTACAGGTATGGAAGGGTATGTGCTGTTTAGGAATGACCGGAAAAAAGGTAAAGGTGGGGGTGTGGCACTGTATGTGAATAATGAGCTAAAATGTAAAGAAATAATAAGTGATGGAATGGATAAGACAGAGTCTGTCTGGGCAATGATTACACTGGGTAAAAGAACTACTAGAGCCTCCCCTGAGATACTGCTTGGGGTGTGCTATAGACCGCCGGGATCTAGCCTGGATGCGGACAGAGAACTATTTAATGTTTTTAAGGAATTAAAAACTAATAAGAGCTGTGTAATCATGGGGGACTTTAACTTCCCGGACATAGATTGGGGAACAAATGCTAGTAACAATAATAGGGCTCAGATGTTCCTAGACGTGCTAGCAGATGAATTCCTTCATCAAGTAGTAGCTGAACCGACGAGGGGGGATGCCATTTTAGATTTGGTGCTGGTGAGTAGTGAGGACCTCGTTGAGGAAATGGTGGTAGGGGACAACCTTGGCTCGAGTGACCATGAGCTAATTCGGTTTAAACTAAATGGAAGGATTAACAGAAATAAAACTGTGACTAAGGTTTACGATTTCAAAAAGGCCAACTTTAATAAATTAAGGCAGCTACTTAGGGAAGTGGATTGGGCTAACATACTTAGAGAGCTAAAGGCAGATGAGACCTGGGATTATTTCAAGCTGAAGTTGCACGAGCTGTCCGAGGCCTGTATCCCGAGAAAGGGGAAACGGTTAGTAGGCAGGAGAATTAGACCTAGCTGGATGAGCGGGCGTCTCAAAGTGGCGATTAAGAAAAAACAGAAAGCGTACAAAGAATGGAAGAGGGGACAGATCGGCAAGGAAACCTACCTTATTGAGGTCAGAGCATGTAGGGATGCGGTGAGAAAGGCCAAAAGCCGTGTAGAGTTGGACCTCGCGAGGGGAATTAAATCCAATAGTAAGAGGTTCTATAGTCATATAAATAGGAAGAAAACAAAGAAAGAGGAAGTGGGACCGCTGAAGCATGTAGATGGAGTGGAGATTAAGGATAATCTAGGCATGGCACAATATCTAAATGAATATTTTGCATCGGTGTTTAATAAGGCTAATGAAGGGCTTAGGAATAGAGGGAGCGGGACAGAGGGGAATAAAGGAGGGGCGATTGCAATTACAGTATCAGAGGTGGAAGCCAAACTTGACCAGCTAAATGGGACTAAATCGGGCGGACCGGATGATCTCCATCCTAGAATATTGAAGGAGCTGGCGCGAGAAATTGCAAGCCCCTTGGCGATAATTTTTAATAAATCTGTAAACTCGGGGGTGGTACCAATGGACTGGAAAATAGCTAATGTGGTTCCTATTTTTAAGAAGGGGAAAAAAAGTGACCCGGGTAACTACAGGCCTGTTAGTTTAACTTCTGTAGTATGCAAGGTCTTGGAAAAAATTTTGAAGGAAAAAGTAGTTAAGGACCTTGAGGTGAATGGCAATTGGGACAAATTACAACATGGGTTTACGAAAGGCAGATCGTGCCAAACCAACTTGATCTCCTTCTTTGAGAAAGTAACAGACCTTCTAGATAAAGGAAATGCGGTGGATCTAATTTACCTCGATTTTAGTAAAGCGTTTGATACGGTACCGCATGAGGAATTATTGGTTAAATTGGAAAAGATGGGGATCGATATGAAAATCCAGAGGTGGATAAAGAACTGGTTAAAGGGGAGACTGCAGCGGGTAGTACTGAAAGGTGAACTGTCGGGTTGGACGGAGGTCACCAGTGGGGTTCCTCAAGGTTCGGTTTTGGGTCCGATTTTATTCAATCTATTCGTTACTGACCTCGGAACCGAATGTAGGAGTGGGCTGATAAAGTTTGCAGATGACACAAAGTTGGGAGGTATTGCCAATTCGGAGAAGGATCGGGATATTCTGCAGGGAGACTTGGATGACCTTGTAAATTGGAGTAACAATAATAGGATGAGATTTAATAGTGAGAAGTGTAAGGTGATGCATTTAGGGATGACTAATAAGAATTTTAGTTACAAGTTAGGGACGCATAGGTTGGAAGTGACGGAGGAGGAGAAGGACCTCGGAGTCCTGGTTGATCGCAGGATGACTATGAGTCGGCAATGTGACGTGGCTGTGAAAAAAGCTAATGCAATTTTGGGATGCGTTAGGCGAGGTATTTCTAGTAGGGACAGGGAGGTGCTGCTTCCGTTATACAAGGTGCTGGTGAGACCTCATTTGGAGTACTGTGTGCAGTTCTGGTCTCCTATGTTTAAAAAGGATGAACTCAAACTGGAACGGGTACAGAGAAGGGCCACTAGGATGATCCGAGGAATGGAAAACCTTTCCTATGAAAGGAGACTCGAGGAGCTCGGTTTGTTTAGCCTAACCAAAAGAAGGCTGAGGGGGGATATGATTGCTCTCTTTAAATATATCAAAGGGATTAATACCAAGGAGGGAGAGGAATTATTTCAGCTCAGTAGTAATGTGGACACGAGAACAAATGGATATAAACTGGCCGTGGGGAAGTTTAGGCTTGAAATTAGAAGAAGGTTTCAACCGTCAGAGGGGTGAAATTTTGGAACAGCCTTCCGAGGGAAACGGTGGGGGCGAAAGACCTTTCTGGCTTCAAGATTAGGCTTGATAAGTTTATGGAGGGAATGGTTTGAAGGGATAACGTGATTTTAGTCAATTAGGCATTAACGTGCCATCACGGGTAAAATGAGGGTCCGGCTGTAGAATCTTGCCTGTATGCTCGGGGTTCTGCTGATCGCCATATTTGGGGTCGGGAAGGAATTTTCCTCCAGGGTAGATTGGCAGAGGCCCTGGAGGTTTTTCGCCTTCCTCCGCAGCATAGGGCAGGGGTCGCAGGCTGGAAGATTCTGTTGTGGGTGGGTCAGCTTTTGTGGCCTGCATCATGCGGGAGGTCAGACTAGATGACCATATTGGTCCCTTCTGACCTTAAAGTCTATGAGTCTATGAGTCTATGAACTCTAATAGATTAGTAAGACACAATTTCCCTTTACAGAAACCATGTTGACTTTTGCCCAACAAGTTATGTTCTTCTATGTGTCTGACAATTTTATTCTTTATGATTGTTTCAACTAATGTGCCCGGTACTGACATTAGACTTACCAGTCTGTAATTGCTGGGATCATCCCTAGAGCCCTTTTTAAATATTGGCGTTACATTAGCTATCTTCCAGTCATTGGGTACAGAAGCCGATTTAAAGGACAGGTTACGAACCATAGTTAATAGTTCCGCAACTTCACATTTGAGTTCTTTCAGAACTCTTGGGTGAATGCCATCTGGTCCCGGTGACTTGTTAATGTTAAGTTTATCAATCAATTCCAAAACCTCCTCTAGTGACACTTCAATCTGTGACAGTTCCTCAGATTTGTCACCTACAAAAGCCGGCTCAGGTTTGGGAATCTCCATCTTTGGATGGGGACAGCGTGGGATTGCCTGGTGAGGAGGAGGGCCATGGGGAAAGAAACCACATGGGATTGGCCAGTGAGGATGAAGGCAGCAGAGACAGGGAACAGGTAAGATCACCTGGTGAGGGGGTCACTGAAGTTTCCTGGTGTTTATGGGGGTGCTGCCCCTGTGGTTTGATCCCCAGGTCTGGTAGTTACCTGGGCTAGCAGGGGAGAACTGATGATCTGGATTACCTCACTCCCCACCCTTAAATAGGATTTGCATAAGGTGGGAGTCCTTTGTTTCCTAGTTTGACCTCCCCCCATCCCCAGCTTCTGTGGAAAAGTACAGAATTCAAGATGGGTTCCAGTATCAGGTGACATGATCACATGCCTCTGTAGGGCCCCTGTAGACATTCTTCACAGGCTGACCCACACGTTCACAGGAAGATTAAGCTCTTTTACAGTCCATTGTTTCTTGCACTGTTGGGCTTTTTCGTTGTTTACCTGAAGTGTTAGAGGGGGGCATCATCCAAAGTAACATAGTTGAAATGTAGATACATAGTCAATATTCCTAACTTCAGACACAGAAATGATACATGCATACAAATAGGTTAATCATATTCAGTAAATTCTAACCTTTCCAATGATACCTTACAAGATTTATCTTGCATAAAGCATATCTTAGTTATGTCATATTCCTACCACAAGCATATTTTCATAAAGAATATAGAGTATAATGTCACAGAGGGTCACACTGTCTGAGGATCCTGCTTGGGCTGGGAGGCCGTGGCGTTAACAGCGAGGGGAGAACCCAAATGATGGGAACTATTGATTGAGGTGGGTGCGGATTTCCTGCCCTGTTTTGTTGGAGGGAGAGGGAGGGGAAGGAGGAGAACAGCAAACCCTTGGGGGACACAGAAGTAAGCACTTTATGCTTGATAACCCAGCAGTGACAAAGTCAGCACTGCTCTGAGGTGGAGCAAGGCCTCCAGTATTAACCCTTAAAGTGTCTCCCAGCTCAGGAGCTGCCTTGATCTGTCTTCCAGTAAGCAGAGCTGTTGGGAACATGGTGCATTTCACGTTATGATGCCTGGGGCTCTTAATCTCCTTCCAGACTTTCAACTCCATCCCTCGTGTCCCAGAGGGCTATTTCTTGCTGGCTTCAGAATGGGAAAAAGCAGCAGCAAGAGCTGGGTTGAGTGGTTATTTCAGTGTTCTGCTGGAAGTCTCCGCCCTCGGTGTCTGAGCACAGCTCCAGTGATCCAGAGGCAAAAGGTTTAAAAAAGCCACAACAGGAGGGTGTTCTGTGAGCACAAATAACCAGGGCTGGCCTTACCATGAGGCGAACTGAAGCAGACGCCTCAGGTGCCAGACTGTGGGGGGCGCCACTAGGACCCAGAGTGTAGAAAATTGTGTCTGCTGCTGGTGCATATGTATTCTCTCTGCTCTAGATGCACAGAGTTGGTGGAATGCTGTGCTGGAGGAAGGAGGGCACAAGAGACATAACAGGCAGGCAGGAGAAAAGGTGAGAGGGAATAACAGAAAGCAGCAGGAGCTGCAGGGAGAGAGAGGAGGAGGAGCCTCTTATGTACCTCTCTAGCACCCCCAGGAGCCTGGACTGATTAACACCAGCTTCTCAGGGAGCTTCCTGTTTCCTACTGCTTCCCTGAACCCACTTGAGAAGAACAGGCAGTCAACTGAAGTAGTAGGAGCCAGTTAGGCCCTTAAGATGCTGATATCTTCCCTCACTCAGGCCCTGCTACCAGCCTGCTTATTTGTCCCCTTCAATTGAGTGTTGAGAGCCACTATAGCTGGCACAGGACAGCAGTTGTGAGTGAAAGAAGAAGATGCCCCTCTGGGGCAGCATTCAGAAAAAGAAAGAAAGCAAAGGAAGCTTTTCTATCTAAGCAGGAAGGAGCTCTCCTGAGATATATAGACACAAATGTTCATGGTGAGCCTTCCAGCCCCAGTGAGGATGTGAGTGGTGAGGAGATGCCTGATCTTCCAGTTAGTCAGAGTGCAGGTGACCTGGCAGCTACTGCAGCATCCATATCTCCATCTCAAATGGATGTAACCATGCACATTCCTGAAGAAAAGTGTAGATCAGAGAAGAGTGTGGTAGAGGCACAAGAAACAGCTGCTGCTGAGTTTAGTTCCTTAAGTCTAGATGATCCAGGACTGTGGACCCACTTGAGCAGTAGCCTGAGGGACTTCCTTGTACTGCATGGGCCATAGCAAGTGAAAAACTTCATGTTCCCCCAAAGACAATGAAAATAGAAGTTTCCATCCAACACATTACTGGTGTGAAATCCCCAATGGTGACAAAGTGGAGAGGCCATGGCTTATGTACTCAAAAACCCAGAATGCTGCATACTGTTTTTGTTGCAAACTCTTCCAGTCTAATGTTCCAGCCACATTGGGTTCTACAGGAGCAAAGGACTGGAAAAATGTGGCTAGAAATCTGGCATGCCATGAGAAGGCAGCAAATCACCAGAGAGCATTCCATAGGTGGAAAGAGCTTGAGACGAGACTAAGGTTAAAGGCCACCATAGATGATCAGCATCAAGAGAAGATTGCATCAGTCTCTTTACTGGCAAAATGTTCTGAAAAGGCTCATTGCCATTGTGAGAAAGCTTGCTACCCAAAACCTAGCACCGCGTGGCACTTCAGATCAGCTGTATGTGCTAAACAATGGAAACTTCCTTAAAATTGTGGAGCTGATGGCTGAGTTTGATGCTGTACTCCAGGAGCATCTAAGAAGAATCACCACACAAGAAATGTACACACACCACTACCTTGGAGTAGTTGAGCAGAAACATACATAACTTCAAATTTCTGTGCGGCTTAGTGTTGTGGCATGACATACTGTTTGAAATAAATGTTGTAAGCAAGAGACTCCAAGGTGTTGATCTTGATATATCTGGAACAATGGAACAACTGGACAAAGCAAAGTCATACCTACAGTCTTACCGGTCAGATGAGGGATTTCAAAACGTTCTGAAGCGTGCACAGAAGTTGGCAAAGGAACTTCACACTGAAGCTATCTTCCCACCCATTCAAGAATACAAGAGTCACCGAAGAAGAAGACATTTTGATTACGAGGCACAGGATAATCCCATAAGAGACCCCAAACAACAATTCAAAGTTGAATTCTTTAACCAGGTGCTAGATTGTGCAATACAGTTAGTTGAAGAACGTTTCATGCAGCTCAAGGAACACAGCAGCATATTTGGGATGTTGTATGATATTCCAAAACTCCTCACTATACCTGAAGAAGACCTACACCAGCAATGCAGGACACTAGAGACAATGTTGACACATGATGACATGCATGATATTGATGCGAGTGATTTAAATGATGAACTGAAAGCCCTTTCAAGATACATTTCAGCAGGATCAACTCCAAAGGCTGTTCTGGAATATATGTGCACAAATAAGATGACTACCCTCTTTCCAAAGGCTTTTGTTGCTCTGCGCATACTTCTAACACTTCCTGTAACAGATGCCAGTGGAGAACGCAGCTTCTCCAAGATGAAGTTAATAAAAACACATCTACGCTCCACAATGGCACAGGAGAGGCTGGTCGGCCTTGCAACCATCTCAATAGAGCATGAGCTGGCCCAGACTGTGGACCTTCGGCATGAAGCAGTTCAAATCTTTGCAACCAAGAAGGCACGAAAAGCACCACTTTGATTATTCAAACAGATAAAAATGCCAGTGTTTACTATGCAGACAAGAAAAGTTACATTTGCTGTTCAGGCGTTTGAAAGTTAAGTGTTACTTAAAATTTTTGAACAACGCATTTTAAGTTTAGTTCTCCTTTATTGGGGTAGGTAGCAGAGCAGTACCACGAGAGGAGTAGAACAGGAAGAAGGCAGAATTGAGACCTTTCAAAGTTTTGGCCCAAGTGAGGGGGCATGGGGATGTCATTTGAGCTCCCCGCTTCAGGTGCCAAAATGTTGTGGGCCAGCCCTGCAAATAACAGTCCTGAGGCAGCCAAACCACATCGGAATTCGGAGTGGGCAGCATGCTCCAGTCAGATGCTGCCCTGCACATCAGTGCCTGTGTTTCCAGGCATTGTGCAAGACCCCCTGCAGCCTGCTAGCATCTTTGGAGGTGCTGCCCTGACTGGCCATGACCAATCAGGATGCTGCAAGAGTGAGGAAATTATTGCTATGAGACTGTTACAAGTGTTTCTCAATCTTTTTGATACCAGGGACCGGCTTGCTGCCTTCCTAAACTGTATCAGGGAAATTTCAGGGACTGGCTCTGGTCCATGGACCAGTCATTGAGAAACACTGGCTTAGATTAAGAGTAAGACTGTTTCCCAGGTAGAAGGAGCAGCCCATGATCCCCAACATGCTTCGAAGGCAAGCTGCACAGGTAAACAAAGTGAGGTTGTGCCTTTGTTGTATAAAGATGACCTGAAAGTGTTAAAAATAATTCTGCTTGTCTTTTATAGAATCATAGAAGTCGGACTGGAAGGGACCTCGAGAGGTCTTCTAGTCCAGTCCCCTGCACTCAAGGCAGGACTAAGTATTATCTAGACCAGGGGTTCCCAAACTTGGTTCATGGCTTGTTTAGGGTAAGCCTATGGCGGGCCACAAGATGCTTTGTTTACCTGAGCGTCCGCAGGTACGGCCGCTCGCAGCTCCCATTGGCCAGGAACGGCGAACCACGGCCACTGGGAGCTGCGAGCAGCCATACCTGTGGATGCTCAGGTAAACAAAGCGTCTCATAGGCAATTTATTACAGTGCTTAATTACCCTGACAGTTAGGCTATGTCTTTACTACAACTTATGAGGTTAACAAGAACAATTTTTCTCCTTCCTCCTTGTAACAACCTTTTACGTACTTGAAAACTGTTATCATGTCCCCGCTGCCCCCAGTCTTCTCCAGACTAAACAAACCCAATTTTTTTTTCAGTCTTCCCTCATAGGTCATATTCTCTAGACCTTTAATTATTTTTGTTGCTCTTCTCTGGACTTTCTCCAATTTGTCCACATCTTTCCTGAAATGTGGCTCCCAGAATTGGACACAATACTCCAGTTGAGGCCTAATCAGCGCGGAGTAGAGTGGAAGAACTACTTCTTGTGTCTTGCTTACAACACTCCTGCTAATACATCCCAGAATGATGTTCGCTTTTTGGGGGGGCAACAGTGTTGACTCATATTTAGCTTGTGATCCACTATAACCCCCAGATCCCTTTCCACAGTACTCTTTCCTAGGCAGTCATTTCCCATTTTTTATTTGTGTAGTTGATTGTTCCTTCCTAAGTGGAGTACTTTGCATTTGTCCTTATTGAATTTCATCCTATTTACTTCAGACCATTTCTCCAGTTTTTCCAGATCATTTTGATCCTATCCTCCAAAGCACTTGCAACCCCTCCCAGCTTGGTATTGTCCGCAAACTTTATAAGTGTACTCCCTATGGCATTATCTAAATCATTGATGAAGATATTGAACAGAACCAGACCCAGGACTGATTCTTGTGGGACCCCAATTAATATGTCCTTCAGCTTGACAGTGAACCACTGATAATTACTCTCTGGGAACGGTTTTCCAACCAGTTATGCACCCACCCCATAGTAGCACCATCTAGGTTGTATTTCCTAGTGTTTTTATGAGAAGGCCATGCAACACAGTATCAAAAGCCTTACTAAAGTCAAGATATACCACATCTACCGCTTCCCCACCACCACCACAAGGCTTGTTACCCTGTCAAAGAAATAGGTTGGGTTGACACTATTTGTTCTTGTCAAATCCATGCTGACTGTTACTTATCACCTTATTATCTTCTAGGTATTTGCAAATTGATTGCTTGATTATTTGCTCCATTATCTTCTCAGGTACTGAAGTTAAGCTGACTGGTCTATAATTCCCCGGGTTGTCCTTATTCCCCTTTTTATAGATTGGCACTATATTTGCCCTTATATTTGGAACTAACAGGAGCATCAAGTCTGTTTTTCCCTGGTGGAGCTGGAGGACTCATTAGAAGTACCACATGTGGATGGAGGCCCCAATTTGTCCCTATGCAGCACAGGGATGGAGGGGAGGTAGACTGTGCTCCCCTGATCATGGGGCTGCTTCTCAGTTCTCAGGATTGTCTGAACTTATGTCTGGCTCCCTTGTGACAGCCATGGAATGGCCTGGGTGCAGGAGTTCCCTGGCCACACCATGACACTCCCCTGGAATGCCGCCTATACCCCGGGCAGGCTACATGCAGAGGAGATTCCTCAAGGGTTGAGTGGGTGCATGGGGGAATTTACAATCTCTGAGTTGGCATATTCTGCACAAAAGGAGTCACAAGAGACTGTTGAATTGCTCCTGTGAGCTTTCTTGGCCCTTTAATTGAAGTGCAGGGAGTACTAAATCTTTCATAAAAATATATTTTCTCCTAAACATTACTCGAGTCAAGCAAGTGGATATTACACACACACAATATATATATATAGCCTTAGACAATTTGAATTAAAAAGAAGTCACATCCTCTCTCAGTTAATCATGTTTCACTTGGATCAACCAGCCCTACCTGGTCTCCAGTCAGCCCAAGAGTTTTAGGAAAAACAGGCCAGACAAGGCATGGCTCCATTCACACTTCCTTCCTCTGTCTGTGAGCCCAGTTTGAAATTCTTTGATGGGCTGATTTTGCACCTTTGGGAGCCTAGTGGGCCCAATCACACAGCCACCTCTCTTTAAAAGAGAACTGCCCCAAACACTCACGGCAAACTAGAGACGAGAGCACAGTTGTTTCCTTTTCCCCTGTCATTTCTAGGCGTTCCGTTGTCAGCCTTGCTGCTTGCTGACTCTTTAATGAGAAGGGTTTCTTCCATCTCATAGTTTTCTCTTCTCCTTTGGTGCTGTATTGGGCAGAGATTGTGCTAGATCTTACATGCTAAAGCAAGGCTTGGCCTGCTCATTATTTAGATGGGAGATGCGGGATACAGAAGAGGTAAATGAATTTGCTCTGACATCTGGATAATGTAGAAGTGGTTCCCCAGGATGAAGGTCCTGGTCCCCTACTGATGGTTAGCTGTAGGCTCCATGCAGCTCTGAGAGACTGTTTGCATGTCACTACAGTGTTCTGTGCTGCCCAATAACTGATTTCACCACTGTCAAGCAGTTCCTGAGCTCACTGTATCCAATGGAAAAGCATTCCTGAGATGTTCTGAGAGCGGCTGTCAAAGCTGATTCCCCACTTTGAGTGCAGCAGGTGGGGGCCTGCAAGGATTCTAAAAATTAATACTGGCCACTCCAGGCTAGTATTAAACTCCCAAGGTCACAGCTTCTTTCTGTCCTTGGATGGGTAGATGCTGCCACCACCCAAGTGCAAAAAACCCCTTTGGACCTGGGAAGGCTCACTTGGGAATTCCTCCCTGTGGGGTGCCCTCAAGCAAAATCAGCCCATCAAAGAATTTCAAACTGGGCTCACAGACAGAGGGAGGAAGTGTGAATGGAGTCAGTGCTGAGCACGAGTTTAATTCAGGATCATCACACTCCCTTTAGATTGGGGCAGGACTGCATTGTTCCGCTCTGGCACTGGAGCCAAGCAAACCTTCTGTCATGTGCTTCCACTAAAGCCCTTGGAGGGAAGGGCCTGGGTGCAGGGAATGAGGTGTGTGTCATTGACAGTGCAGTACCAGCTCCCAAATACTTGCCTGGAATCCAAATATGAATGCAGTTTGCAGGAAATCAGAGCTGGTCTGACCTGCCAAGGACCGTCCATTGGCTACTTTGGAGCAAACAGAGGCCCTTTCCATGCCCTGCACATCCTGCCAGAGTGGGGGGAGATTTGTATTTTATTGATTAAAAGAAAATTTGCAATCAATTTTAGTGATTATGATTCAACTGAGTGACTGATTGTACTAGCTGCATATTGACTACAAAGGAAGCAGGTGCTGCTCTAAAGCTTCCCCTTACACAACTCTGCTAGTGCAGCTCAGTCCTGAACTGCAGCCCCTGCTATTCCAAATCTGACCTCCCTACATATTTCTGCCAGCACATCTCAATCTGGGCCTATAGTACCTCCTGCCATTGCCATTTTGAGCCACTCCTGAGCAGAGATTCTCATAGTGACAAATACATGCTGTTTTTTGGATAAAGACAAGTAGCCACTGGGCCCAGGTGAAAACCACTTATTTTAACAAAGCAGCTTCCCCATTGCTGTGTCTATTTTCATCATAGAAACAGAGCTCATCACAGAAACAGTCAAGTGTCTGGACTCAGACTGTGGCAAGTGACTGTGATGCTCTGTACCTCGGGGGAACACCCTCCACCCCCATGTTCATCCTTAAAATATGACTGTGTGGTATCCAATGCAAAGTTTGTCATGTCGGGTGTCTTCGGAAGGCTCATGATGCACTGAGCATCCAGTGGGCATAACTAGACACTGCAAGACAGAGGTTCCTAGGGTTGTGTCTGGGATCAGAGATATTGGCTAGTGTCATTCGGCTGCACAATCTGAGGAGCAGCTTTCATGCCAGAGGCTATGCGTCAACAGCCCAGGAGAGCAGGGTAAGGCTGGCTCCCAGAGTCGGGGATTGGAATGACCTAGCAGATCACTGGTCCAGATAACACCAGCGGAACGTCACAGTGGCGCAGCGAGCAGGGTGTATGTGCGGCTTGTTACTCCATGTGGAGTTCACATTTAAGCACTGATATTTGTGATTTTCAGTGAGTCTTAAGTGCAGTGGCTAAGAACAGTCAGGTGGAGGTCACAGTTTTGTTATTTTTTGTTTGTTTATTTCAGGTGAGGGAAATAAGCACAAGAAAGCAGAAAAATGACTAGCAGTGAGGCAGCTACAAAAAGCTGGCCAGATTGGAAGCGGCAGAGAAGGCAAAGGACCACGAGTTTCAAATGTGGCAGGCAGAAATGAGGCTCAAAGAAGCAGTTGCAGCCCGGGAAACTATGGAGGCAGAGGCAGCCAGAGAGGAGGCTGCACACAGAAGGGCCATGGAAGAAAAAGAGAGAGAGAGAGAGAGAGAGAGAGAAGAAAGAGAAAGAGAGTGGGAAGAAAGAGAGAGAGAGCAAAAACACCAACTGGTCCTGCTAGAGAAGCAGAACCAGAACCCCTCGACCCCAATGACTCCCATCACTCCAAAAATCCACAAATGGGAACACTTATGTCCTTCATACAATGAGGAGGATGATATTGCTGAATATCTGACTACCTTTGAAAGGCTGTGTGTAATACATGAAATCCATGATGATAAGAGAGTTCCTACCCTGATTGCGAAATTAACTGGTAAAGCTCGAAATGTATTCCATGGAATACCTATTGAAGATGCTTTAGACTATTGTAAATTTAAAAATACTGCTTTGTGAAGTTTTCAGATTAGCCCCCAAACATATCGAATTAAATTTAGGAATCTTAAAAGGGATATTGGGATGAGTAATGGGGAATAAGTAAACAAAATGGAAGATTTGTTGGGAAAATGGGTGAGGGGTAAAGAGGTGGTAAGTTTTGAAGGGATGCTTGATCTTGTTGCTTAAGAGCATTTCTTGAGCATAAGTAAGGCTGATGTAAAGCAATGTCTATGGGATAAAAATGTAAAGACTGGGGTGAGATGGCTCTTTTAGCTGATGCATTTGAACAGACTCAGGCATCTATTGAGGGCAGGCCACAGAAAGAGGAGTTTAAAACTGGTGGGAAGGGAGGATCCATTTTGCCCCTGGGAAGAGAGAAGGGGATTGGGAGCCTAAACATTCTCTTACCCAAAAACATTCCTCTAACCCTCATCCCAAATCTCCTGTAAAAGCAGAAGAGCCCAAAAGGTGCTATCAATGTAATTCCACTGATCACCTGAGGAATAAATGCCCTGTGCTAGGAGGAAGCAAGCAATCAGTAGCTCATGTTAGTTCTGCTGTCCTCAACACAGAAACCCCCCAAGCAATTGAAACCTATCATATTGGTTTTCTGAGATTAGCCTCTGCAGAACCAGATATGGAGCATGTTAAGGTTGTCCAAATTAATGGCAGGGAATGCTTGGGGCAGAGGGATACAGGGGACCAGATCTCTGGTTAAGCAGAGTGTGGTCCCAAAGGCCAGTATGTTACCTGGCCAAATGGCAGAGATTGTAGGGGTGGGCGAAAGCAGATTCCTTGTACCACTAGCTAAAATCCATGTGGTTTGGGAAGGTTTGGAAAGTGTTTTGACTGTGGGGGTAATGGAACACCTCCTAGTTGACCTGCTTCTTGGTAATGAATTTTTCCATGTAGCTCAGGTTTAAAGTATTTGCCTGCAGCAAGTGGGAGCTCTATGCTGGGACCCCTGAGGGAAAGGGTAAGGTCTCAGGAACTGCTGAGAGAATGGGAGCGAGTCTCCTTGATTCTTCTACAGCAGGGGGAAGCCACAGGCTTCCAGGTGGGAAGGTGGTTGAGACCAACTCCTGCACTGTAGCTGGAGGCAACACCACATCAGGAAGGGATGGGGGTGTAATGCCTGACAGGGAGAGGACTGTTGTTAGCTGCCAGCAGGCTGCAGCTGAACCAGAGATAAACCCGGCTCTAGGGAGCATAGAGCAATTTGCCCCAAGAGGAGAGCCCAGAGAAGGGGTAGGGAATCTCAGAAACCACAGAGGTGGGCCAGGATTCCTGTGATTCTGTAACACAGGGAAGCAGGGTGCTTCCAAGTATGGGAGGGGCTGAGATTAGCTCCTTTCCAACAGAAGACAACATGCCTTCAGGCGCAGTGGCAGAAGAGGTGTTGTCAGTGATTAAGGAAACTGTCCCAGTTGTTAGCTGGCAGAGTTTTGCAGATGAACCAGGGACAGAACCCTTCCTAGGGAGCACAGAGAAATGTGTCTTAGGAGGGGGCCCAGAGGAAGAAACTGGGGGTACAGGAATGTCTCCTCACTAGTCACTTGGGGCAGGATGCCCAGGACACTAAGAGGATGGCTGGGTCAGCATCTGTGCACCCAGGCACTCAGCCTATGACACAGGTTAATTTAAATTAAATTAATGGAGATATCCTATCTCCTAGAACTGGAAGGGACCTTGAAAGGTCATCAAGTCCAGCCCCCTGCCTTCACTAGCAGGACCAAGTACTGATTTTGCCCCAGATCCCTAAGTGGCCCCCTCAAGGATTGAACTTACAACCCTGGGTTTAGCAGGCCAATGCTCAAACCACTGAGAAGGAAATGTGTAACTGACCTCCTGGAGGGGAGCAGTCACACAGCTGATTTCTCAGGGACAGAGAAAGGGGTGGGTGAGGGTACCCCAATCCAGGTCATAGAATATCAGGGTTGGAAGGGACCTCAGGAGATCATCTAGTTCAATCCCCTGCTTAAAGCAGGACCAATCCCCAGACAGATTTTTGCCCCAGTTCCCTAAATGGCCCCCCTCAAGGATTGAACTCATAACCCTGGGTTTAGCAGGCCAATGCTCAAACCACTAAGCTATCCCTCCCCCCAATTTTTCAGGATGCTATTTCTGATAAGTTTTTGGAAAGTAACTGTGTCTCTTTAAATCAAGATGCAACTCCAATGCCTGTGATAACAGAGGACCAGGAAGTTGCCAGGTGGTAGTCTGCCAGAATACAGATGACCCAACTGACGGCAGGCATGGGGGGTGTCTTCCCCCACGCTGGTGAGACACAGAAAGCAGTTATGGGAAAGCTGCTGGGAAAAGGTGCATCTGATCAAAGGGTAAACACACCTCGCCCACAGAGCACAGATCATAGTCCTTTAGGAAAAGTGAGCAAGGAAGGACTCAGTGCTGGGAGGGGGAACACCGGGTAACCCCAAAAGGGGAGCTGGATTTTCTGCATATGTCCAGTCCTGGGGTTGGGAGACCGCTCCCCAAAGGGCCAGCCAATGTGCAGGATCCCCCTGAACACCTATCTTGCCAGACCCTGAGATACCAAAATTCCAGAAGCATGATTAAATTAAGAGCCCACACAGAGGGGAACACTGAAGGGAAAGAAAAGCCAGTGACTGATTACATGGGAGAGAGTCAAAGGACACCATGGGTAATGAACAAACTAACCTCAAACTACACTATCTGAACAGAGGGCGTGGTATCATAAAGATACTTGTAAACACCCATCTGTGATAAAAAATTTGGTCTTAATGTTAAGTTTTGGGGATAAGAATTTTGACACAGATGTCAAACCTTATGATAATGCTACTTTTCAATTAATACTGTACCTGTAAACAGACTTAAAGCTTACCACAGCGGATAAACCATAACAAACCTGGTTTGCTGGGTGAGGGGGAAACTGAGGCACACTGCCTCTTGGCCTTAATGGCTGGATGACAAGAAAACTATAACACAAACTGCCTTCGAGATAGTCAGAGACTAACCCTCTTGCAGTAAACTAAGGGGGTGGGGTGTGTCGCTTTGTACCTTGGGGGAACACCCTGCACCCCCATGTTCATCCTTATAATATGATTGTGTGGTATACAATGCAAAGTTTGTCATGTCGGGTGTCTTCGGAAGGCTCATGATGCACTGAGCATTGTTGTTATAGTAATGTTATAGATTGTAATTTCATGTATATAGTTATGAGGATGAAAACGTGTCCTCATGGCGTAAAACAAGCCCAGGCAAAACTCTCCAGGAACAGAGGGGGAGTTCACAGCTCATCAGGGCATGTATGGGACAAACCCAGCCCAGCCTCACAGGAACAAAGAATGCTGGCATAGGCATCAACAAAGGATCTGTTGGACTCTTGAGTGAGTCATCCCCCTTCCCTTGGTCAGTTGGGAACTACGATGAGGTAATGCTCACCTGACTCTCTCTCTTCCATCTCCATCTACAGACATCACCACCAAGCGACTGAAGTGCTGATCAAAGGGGAAAGTCTGGCAGAAGGGCAACCAGCCAGCCTGTGGTGAGAAGCATCTAAGTTTGTAACTGCATTGAAAGTGTTAAGATCAGCTTAGAATGCGTTTTGCTTTTATTTCATTTGACCAAATCCGACTTGTGCTTTGACTTATAATCACTTAAAATCTATCTTTTGTAGATAATAAATTTGTTTATTCTACCTGAAGCAGTGCATTTGGTTTGAAGCGTGTCAGAGACTCCCCTTGGGAGAACAAGCCTGGTACATATCAATTTCTTTGTTAAATTGATGAACATATAAGCTTGCAGCGTCCAGCGGACATAACTGGACACCACAAGACAGAGGTTCCTAGGGTTGTGTCTGGGATCAGAGATATTGGCTAGTGTCATTCGGTTGCACAATCCAAGGAGCAGCTTACATGCTACAGGCTGTGCGTGAACAGCCCAGGAGTGGTGGTTCTCACAGCAGAGCAGGGTAAGGCAGGCTCCCAGAGTCAGGGATTGGAGTGACCTAGTAGATCACTGGTCCAGATAACACCAGGGGAACATCGCAGTGACTCACCCCCAGATCAGATCCATCTCCAGTGCATGTCCCAAGGGTTTCATGTCTGTGCCTCGTGAGCGAGCAGGATTTATGGTATCTCAGACACAGTCTATCAAAAAGGCTATGGAGCTTGAAGTCAGCAACAACTCTGCCTTGTGGGCATGTGGCTGGCATGGATCGACTCCTGGCAAGGCCTTGATTCTCAGTCTGCCATTTGAAGCAGCCTGAGGAATCTGCTTCCTGTCTTTCCTCATTCCTTTGCTCTCCACAGACCCAGTGTTGCTAGCTTTGCTTGCCCATTCTGCCCCCCCCTTTTCCTCACCCTCCGCATATTATTTTTCTTGTCCTAGGTCAGGTTCTGGGACTGGCCTTGGGGCAGTCAGTGAGTGGAGCGATTCCCTACTGCTCATTAAAAATAACCCAGCCTCTGGGCTGCAGCTGCTTTGTTCCACACTGGTGTAAAGCCAGCCAGTGAAGGAACTGCTGAGGCTGATGACATCACCAAAGGGGTGGAGCCTACAGGGGTTGGTCAAGGTAACAGTTGGAGACAGAGTGGATCTCCAGGAGGGAGATCTGGGAATGGTGACAGAGAAAGCCGTTACAGGGGGTCAGACAGAGGGTCTGGCTACACTTGTCTGCAGAGAGAGGGCTACCTGTAGAAGGGTTGTCTCTGAGGAGGGAACTGGAAGATAGCTCAGCTTGGCATCCCGAGCCCCAGAAGCTCCAACATAGGTAGAGCATAGAGTGCTTTGGAGGGAAGAGATTCCTCAGTGAAAGGCAGGGTCCCAAGGCCATCCCAGTTACCCAGCAGCAAAGGGCTGGTGCTCGGAGGCAACATCAGACAAGGGCAGTTGTCATAAATATAAAGAAAAGGATAGCATAAAATCCCTCCTTGGCAGCTGTAGTGAATCACTTTACCTGTAAGGGGTTAAGTAGCTCAAATCACTGAGTTGGCACCTGACCAGAAGGAGCAATGAGGAAAGAAGATATGTTCAAATCTAGCGGTGGGGATGGAGGGTGGCAGAATTTGTTTGTGGCTCTCTTTTTGTTTGTTCCCTCTCCGGACCGAGGGAGAGACCAAGCAGGTACATCTCCTGAAAACATACCTGGAATGATCCATCTAAAATTACAGAAATTGTAAGTAAGGCAAGGAAATGTGTTAGGTTATCTTATGTTTTGGCTTGTGAATTTTCCTATGCTACAAAGGTAGTTTTATTCCTGTTTTTGTAACTGTGAAGCTGAGTCCAGAGGGGAGTCCTCTGTGTTTTATATCTTTTTATTACCCTTTAAAGTTACCTTCCATCCTGATTTTGCATCCTGATTTTAGTGTCCTAAAGATAAAGGGTCTAGTCTGTACTCACATTGCTAAGGCAATTAATTGGTATATTATTTACAAGCCTACCCAGGAAAGGGGGTGAAGGGGCTTGGGGGGATATTTTGGGGGATATAGATTCCAAGTGACCCACCCCTGAATTTTTGTGTAAATCACTTGGTGGTGGCAGCAATACCATCCAAGGACAAGGAAAGGAATTTGTGCCTTGGGGAAGTTTTTAACCTAAGTTGGTAGACTATAAGCTTAGGGGGTCTTTCATGTAGGTCCCCACATTTGTACCCCAGAGTTCAGAGTGGAGGGGGGAACCCTGACAGCAGGTCATGGCCCAATGTGTTTATATATTTGTAAATGATTCAGAACCTCAGTATGCATTGACACAGACAGGATAAGCAGTGTGGCTTCTGTGTATAAAACTGTTTCTTTAATGCCTCCCATTCCCTGTTAGATTAGGTTTGTTCTTGGTGTAATAAATAAGAGACTTTGTTTTCACTAACTGCAAGACTAAACCTGAGATGTGTTACTAGCCTGAGGGGTTGTGAGCCTTGGAACAGTCACAAGGGTAAGCTCTCTCTCTCTGACTCAACCACGTGCTACCTATCTCTGCTCTTTACAAAGGGCTTTCTTTTCCCTTTTTCTGCCATGTTCTCTCTTTTAACCTATCTTTATACTTTTCTCTTTTGTTTAACCCTTTTTAGATACTCTTTTCTTAACCTAACTTTATATTTAATATTTTAAATGCTTTTCTATTAACCTACCTTCATATTTTTTACCATGTGCTTACTAAACAGTCTTCACTTTATAAAATTCCCTTTTTTCTGCTATGTGCTCTTTTTTAACCTAACTTTATATTTAATAAACCTTTTACATCTATTTTAAATGTTTTTATTCTTTAATAACATGCAAACTAGTCTTTTAAAATCATCTCTCCTTACTAAACCTAACCAAACAATCTTTCTTCTGTTTAATAACCTTTCTTTCCCTTTTTCCTCTAAACCTAACGAAAGCTTTCTTTTTTTAATCTTTAAGCTCTCACTCTGTTCTTACAACCTTTTTCTCTAAACACTCAACCAAACGTATCAAAGCACTAGCATGCAACAATCCCCCTATTCAAATATAAAAAATAATAATAATAAAAAATTCAATATGGCCGACGGCACCAAACCTCAACACCAATGGAAACAGGAATGGAGGGCGAGACATAAGCCCTAAATAGGGCGTGGAAACCTGTAAAAAAATACATGGTGATGAATACTATCGAGCCGTATACTTCTACTGTCTGTGAGCTCTTTGGTCACAGCTGAGGATCTGGGGCTATAACTTTCCATTTAGAGATCATTTTTCATCTCAAAGGATCATGAAGTTCTTTACAGAGTGTCAGTGTTCACTCACTCATCAATGGAATGCAGTCACCTCTGGGGTGGAGCACAGCAGCCATTGTGTGCCAGAAAAAACAAACATACAACCCTTTGAAGGAAGAGAGAAGAAGAATAATTTCTCCTGATAAAACTACAGGGGGATTTAGGGAGATGGAAATTGGCTATTACCTGAGTTGGAGTTTAGCCCATCCACACTACTACCCTCTATTGGATGAGATCAGAACTACTTAGCTATGTGTGGTAAACCCTATATGGATGGGAACTAGCAGAGATTCTCCTTTAGCTTCTTTGGTAGATGTCTGTGTCTTTTGGAGCCTGAGTTTCTGTCTCTGCTGTTGCCCTGAAATCCCAAGTGGCCACAGTGTAAAATGCTAAACATCCACACATTTGTTGCCAATGATCTAAGCCTATAGGTCTAACCAGCTGTTGAATGAAAAAAAGAACAAACATTAGTGCCTCCCAGATAAACGGGGGGGGAGAGCTGAGAAGCAGAAAGCTGACCCTCAGCCCACTCTCTTTGCTTTGTGCTCACTATCTCCATGTCACTTCTGAAGCCCTGTCAGAATAGTAAGATCTTGCCAAGATAATGAAAACTTCCCTTCCAGCTTTCACTTGGATCCTTGATCAAATATTGGATGAGTGCAAAATTAAAATTGCAGATTGCTGCTTTTTCCTCTCTCTCTCTCTTTTGGTGGAGGGGGCGATGGCTTCATTATTAAGCACATTTTTATGCACATACCTTAGATGGTTCATTTTTTGAGAAGGGAAAATTAGCCAGAAATAATCATTTGGACAAAGAACATACAGTTTTTAAATTCCTTCCCTGCAACCCCTTTATTATTAATTCCAAGCAGGCCTGGAAGGATCTAATTTAAACTTTTAATTTAATTTCAATTCCTCAATCTGCCTTCATTTTCAATCATTTCTTTTGAGTTTTACATTTGTTTGCAGTGGGGAAAAAAGTCAACAATGCTCAGATACTGATTGTTACTTCCTCAGAGTCTAATGAGGGCAGTCGTCAGGATCTGTGGCAGACTCGGAAGTGAAATCCTAGATGAAAACTATGCTATCTGATAATATTGATATTTAGAGAACCGATTGCCAGATGGAACGAACAGCCAACCCCCCCCCCCCCAAAAAAAAACAAAAATCCCAAAAACAAACAACCAGCACCAGTTGCCTACAAGTGCTCTATGTTGCATGTAAGCTCTTTGTGGATAGGGACTGTTTATTTGCTCTGTGTTTGTATAGCACCTAGCACAATGGGGTTCTGGTCCATGACTGCAGCTCCTAGGTGCTACTGCAATATAAATAATGCTTTTAACTTAATCTCTCCAGGCCTTTTGATGGCTCAGGATATCAATTGTTTTTTGCATTGAGGTAGAAACTGACAGTGACAGACATTTACTGATTACAATCAAATTCTGCCACTTTTAATCACTTGAAAGATCTGATCCTGTAAGGTGCTGAGTGCTTGCAACTCTCTCTGAAATCAACAGGGCTTATGAGTATTCTGCACGTCTCAAGACCAGGCTTTTCCTTGGGGGAAACTGAGGCACAGAGTTTACTGCCAAATGTGACTCTGGGTGCCCCAATTTTTGGGTGCTCAACATGAGACAGCTTGTGTCTGACTTTCTGAAGTGCTTTTCCCTCCAGTTGAACTCAGTGGCAAGTGTTCAGCACCTCTGAAAATCAGGCCGCAGGTATCTCAAGTTGAGCACCCAAAAAAACCCCAGTTGCATTGCTGACTTGCCCAGCATCAAATAGAACCCAGGTCTCCTGATTTAGGACTTGTCTACACTACAGAGCCTTTCCCAGTATAACTAACTATGACAGCAAAGCCTCCTAGTAGAGACACAACATATACTGGCAAAAGGAAATCTGCCAGCATAGCTACACCGCTTCCCAAATGACCTTAGCTATGCTGACAATGGCACTCTTTTTTCAGTACAGTTGCACTTACAGCAGGGGATTTGCTGGCACGGCATACTACATCCACTGGGATGTGTGTGACTTTTTCACACTCCTAGCCAACACAGCTATTCTGGCAAAAACTGTGCTGTGCAGACTAAATCTCAGTCCTAGACTTTCGCAGGAGGATTATCCTTCCCCTCATTCATATGAGCCATGACCTGGGGCAAGCCAAGCAGCCAGTACTGCCAAGCCCAAGGACTCAAAAATCCTGAGTGAGCCCCCCTCAGATAATCCTGAGATTATTTTATAATCCTGCGATTATAAAAATAAAGAATGTCAGATTCTTTTTGAGTTCTTTGATTTCATCTTTTCTTCCGAATCCTGCGGGCTAGAAACTTCCTTTTTTTAAAAACAGAAAGCCAAAATTTTCACTTAGTCACCTGACTCCTGGAGCTGGGGCTTCAGGAACAAACACAAAACACCATGAAACTCATGATCAGTTCACAAGAGCTGGCGACACTGATGCGTCCATAGAGCCTGTCAGCCAGGCTGGAAACCAGGTTAAAAACAAGAAGCCATTTCCTGTGGGGAAACACATCTGACGCACACTTGCATGCATCTGAAAATGAGCTCCTCTAAGAAAATACATCACATAGCCATCATCTGAGCAGAGCTTCCTGGCAGAAATACATCACAAGCACAGAGTCCCCCCATAACAGAATGCCCCCAACTCCACCAGCACACCCCACTTACTCTTCTCTTACCAAGGGACCTTTCTCCTGTTTCCCTCTCCTATTCCCTTCCCTGTTTGATTGGATATTTCTCTGTCCCCAATCCCCACCCTATTATATGTCCATGCTCCTTATCTACCCCAGCCATTTCTGGGAGTGGAGGGTTGTGGGGTCCTGGCTGTATTCACAGAGGCAGATTGTTCTTGGTCACAGCTGAAAGGGATCACATTGTGTGTGTGTGTGTGCAGGGGAGGGGGCAGTTCTCAATCCTCCCCCTCTTGGCAGCAAGCCAATCTCACTAGCTTCAGCAATGTTTTAAAAATTGGAATGTCACAGTGTTGAGCTAAGATCCATTCAGGGCTTGAGTATTTGCTGCAGTTGGTGTGTTCCCAGGGAAGTAGGGCTGGGGGACAATAAAGCCTGACAGTCACAAAGATGGAGGGAGATTTTTGGTTTGCATTTGGCAAATACAAACTCCTGGTGGTAGAGGATTAAGGATCAAACTGTGCTCTGCTAAATTGCTAAATGCTAAATTGCTAAATGCTCCAAAGCACCTGAGATCAGGACCTCAATGTGCTGGGCGTTGCAATGACACAGTAAAGGGCAGGAACTGTCTCCAGGAGTTTACCATCTAACTAGCCAGGACAGATAAAGGATTCAAGGAAAAGCAACTTGCCTAAGGCCATTCAATCAAACACTGGCAGACCAACATTTAGCACTCAGGACCCTAGAGCCCCAGTCCTGTGACCTATCCACTGTACCACAATGGCCCCCACACCTCATTGTACCCCTACCAGATATAAATGGTTTTGAAGCCCCACTAATTTAGATGGACTAAAAGGGCCCAGAGAGTTTGCCCTGGTCTACACTACGAGTTTAGGTCGAATTTAGAAGCGTTACATCGATTTAACCCTGCACTCGTCCACACGACAAAGCCGTTTTTTTCAACTTAAAGGGCTCTTAAAATCTATTTCTGTACTCCTCCCCTGATGAAGGGATTAGCGCTGAAATCGACCTTGCTGGGTCGAATTTGGGGGTAGTGTGGACGCAATTTGACGGTATTGGCCTCCAGGAGCTATCCCAGAGTGCTCCATTGTGACCACTCTGGACAGCACTTTGAACTCAGATGCACTAGCCAGGTACACAGGAAAAGCCCCAGGAACTTTTGAATTTCATTTCCTGTTTGGCCAGCGTGGCGAACTCAGCAGCACAGATGACCATGTAGTCCCCACAGAATGTTCTATGTTCCCCCATCATCTCCGTCCCTGAGGTTATCGCAGATTAGAAGGCAAAAAAAACGCACTCACGATGACATGTTTTCCGAGCTCATGCAGTCCTCCCGCACTGATAGGGCACAGCGTAATGCATGGAGGCATTCAGTGGCAGAGGCCAGGAAAGAATTGCTGTGTTTGCTTAACAGCAAAAGTATCATGCCTCGCTATCGATCCTGCCTGAGCCAGGTCGCTGTGTCAGCCTTGGGCGGGGGCATCACCGCTTTGTGAGCAGGAAGGCCATAGATATAGACATTGCATTAGGTAGTGTTGCAGGCACAGAATGCCCGAGGCAAAGCAACAGCGAAGGTTCGTGGCCCGGTGTGCTTCGCGCCAATAAACACACCAGGTGGAGAAGCAAACAAAGTTTATTTGAGATCTCAAAGCGGTGCTAGGAGACAGGCACGTCTCAAATCCAGCACACTAACAGAAACAAAACTTTTTTCCTTTATACCTTTTGCAGTCAAGCCTCATTCCCCCCCTTCCCCCGCTACCCCTCCCTTTCTCCCCCCCATTTTTTTTTTTTTACCCCTCCTGTTCCTGGTAACAATTACTAAGCAAATAGCAATTACATTTAAGCAGTTAGTTTATGTTGGCAGCTATAGGTTCAGCTCGTTAGTAACACTTCTTGAACTACTATCTTGTCCCGTTCCTTTGATTTATTATTTTTTCTTCGGCCTGAGGTATGCAGGCCTCATTATTACCGCTTGGTACTGCAAAGGGGGGTTTACCACTGATATCAGGCTGCTTACACATTTCACTTGCACCTGGCTTTTGAGGTCGATTAGAGTTTAAACATGGAAGGAGTTTGGTTCAGGCCTAGTGCAGGAAGGCTTCATTGACACTTGTGATTTTCCACCCTCCTGAGTTACCTAGGGTGATGGTGATGCCTGGTGACGTCAACAACTCCCTCCTTTGAGAATACTCAACAAGCTTTTGGCTGAGTTTTCTTATATTCTGTGGACAAGATATGATTGAGTGCTATTAAGCTGGGGTTCTCAATGAGAGGGTATGCTGGGACTTCTGGGGAACAGGTGGCACAAAGCTTACGGAGGAGCATTTTAAAACAGGCAATTAGGAGGAGGGTGACCAAGCACAGTACCACGCCTGTGAGGAGGAGACGCACAAGGCTATTTCCCAATCCTCCTAGGTTGGGCAGCCAACTCCAAAGGGAATCGAAACCTGTGGGTTCCCTTTCCTGGGCCTTCCACTGCTCAAAAGCCTGTTCGGCTGACAGGACGTGCTTGTTAATGTCCTGTGAGTTTTCCGGAACATAAGTACAACATTTACTTCCAATAAGGGCACACACCCCGCCCTGGGAGGCTAAAACATAATTTAAGGCCTGTCTATTTTGCAGGGACAGCAACCGGAGCTGGTAAAGCTCTGAGTTAAGGCTTTTCTCTATGGCCAAGGTTTCATTGGCGAACTTGGTGAGAAACACAGAGAGCCTGCGATAAAATTGGGTTAGCCGTCCTACCCCATAGGATGGGAGGAGGATCATACCCAACCTGTCTTCTTCTGTAATGGGCGCTGGGGTGGCATACAAAGATCTACGCTGTCTGGGGCGGCCAGGGGGCAGTTTAGGGAGAACACGAAGGGGAGGGGCAAGATAGCCTACATAGCAGCTTCCATACCACCGATGCGGTAGCCACTTATAGGCAGAAATTCCGCAAATATAAAAGGAGTGGCCATTTCCTACCAAGCCATTATAACCGCGGCGCCATCTATTTGTTTCTTTGTTATTAAACGTTGCTAGCCGGGCGGTAGAGTCAGATTTGCCATTAACATAGACAGGGACAGAAGCATCACTGTCAGGGGATACATAATACTGACAGGTGCTATTCCCAGCGGACCAGGTGTGATTGCTGGACTTAAACTGTCGATAGCACACCAACCCGGGGGCCACTGACCGCAGCCTAATAGGGGAAGGGATCTGCGTTGAGTTGGCCCGCGGCTCCCAAGGGTCGTCCCTTAATGCATACTGGGATTCAATGGTACAGTTTTGCGACAAGGGGGTACCCGAGGTATTTTTTCCCCTACTGAACCATCCCCAACAGATATCTGACCAATTTTGGGGAACGGCCCTCCAGGGTAACCCTGCTGCGTGGTGCGGGACTTGGGAGCATACCCAGCAGTTAGAGAGGTTGAACTCTTGGGCAAAGCAAACCTTCAAGGACTCATATGTGTTTGTTTCCAAGTTAGTAGGGATTTTTTTCCATCCCGCATGTGGTCGGGGGGAAACGGGAGGTAACGAGAGGAGTGTCCCTATGGCAAAGAGTACCACTGTGGCAGACCCTGGACCTGAACTCATGCTGGGCAGGTGACCCTAGGGCCTGACAATTACAATTCCCCAAATACCCACAAAATAACAATTACCAATAGTAGGCAGATTAAAAGCAAAAGGGACCAGGCCACCAGGTTAGGCCGGCCCTGTGAGAGTAAACACAACCAACGCTTAGAGTTTTCGCAGGGAGTGCGCTGCGACTGTCCAAAGAGATCACAGGGCATTCCCAGCAGGCCTTATTGTCTTTTGAATAACAGCTTAAGTCCCAGGTCGTCGCTGGCAGTCTTCTCTGCAGGCTGGACGGTCCACCGTTCAGGAGCAGGCACTGCTTTCAGGCGAGAGTGATGAATCCAGTTCTTGTGTCCTTCGACCTTTGCTGCTGTATGGGAGACCAGCAGGACGGTGTGGGGTCCCTTCCACTTCTCTTGGAGAGGCTCGTCCTTCCAGGTCCGAACGAGTACGGAGTCACCTGGCTGCAAGGAGTGGATCGGGGCATCCAGCGGGAGAGGCTGCAAATCTTTGGTGTACCTGTGGAGAGAACAAAGAACAGCAGACAGAGAGCACATGTACTGAGATAAGAAACCACAGCCTACCTCCCACTCCCCTGCCAGAACCGGTGTACCGTTCATAGGCCATGCCCTTCCAAACATAATCTCGAAGGGACTGAGCCCTAACCTGCCCTTTGGGAGAGCGCGAATGCGGAGCAAAACAAGGGGTAGAGCATCAGGCCACTTAAGGGAAGCCTCTTGGCAGACCTTTGAGAGGTGCCGCTTAAGTGTCTGATTTGTGCGTTCCACCACCCCACTGGCCTGCGGTCGCCATGGAGTGTGGAGCTTCCAGGGGATTTGCAGGGCATCCGATATCTTCTGAACAACTTGGGATGTGAAGTGTGTTCCGTTGTCAGATTCCATCCACTGGGGGAGTCCGAAGCGGGGAATGATTTCCTTGACAAATTTAAGAGCCACCGTTTTGGCAGTGTTGTTACGACATGGGAAGGCTTCAGGCCATCCGCTGAATCGATCCACTAAGACGAGAAGGTATCTGAATCCTTGGGTCCGGGGGAACTCAGTAAAATCTATTTGCCAAACTAGTCCTGGGCCTGGGGTAGGTTCCAGAGTGGCTGGTGGCACTGACACTCCTGGTCGAGGGTTGTTTTTTTGGCAGACTAGACATTTAGCCTGCACCTGGGAGGCCAGAGGCCTAAATCCAGAGGTTAGAAAGTATTTATTCATAAGCTGGGTAAGACCCTCCCTGACAGCATATAATTCTTTGTCTCTTCACCAGGGTCAGTTCTTAATGTCTTTTGTAGTCAGGAATTCCTGGACTTTGTGGTTTCAATGAAGCAAATGTTTCTTTTTCTCTTTTCCTGAAACAGTGTGGTTTAGCATCATACAGGGGAGAGGTTACTAGCACTTCACCCTGTAATAGTTTTGCTTCTTTTTAGAAAAATCCAAAGGCACAGTAGGTCTGTCAGTGGACAAGGGAGAGGTTACTAGCACTTCACCTTGTCTTTTTACAGTGAGAAGCATGGGTCCAAGTAGGCAGTCCTTGGCACTTCACAGCGGTGTTAGTGGTTAACAGGACTTGGAAAGGGCCTTTCCAGTGTGGAGGCAAAGCAGTTTTTCGTTGATGGACTTTACGTAGACTCAGTCTCCTTATTTCAATGAATGGCAGGGCTGCTAGGGTCTTTGGTTAGCACTTCTTTTATCTGTGAGAAAAGAAACCTTACACATTTCATTAATGCCTGGCAGTGTTTTGCAGCTGTGGACAATGTCCTTGGATGGTGCCAGCACCTTATCTTTGGACTGAGCTTGCTAGCTATATTTTTTCCTCAGTTAACTTGTTCTGTTCTTTTTTCTTCTCTCCTTCTTGGCTTTTTTTAACTTACAAAGGAAACTTCCACTCTTCACTTATACACCTTTTCCCAACAATGAAGACATACACATTGCCATTATACACCTTTCCAGTAAAATAACTTCTATACAGAGCTTTGGAGCAACAAACCAGGATGAGCACACCCACTTTTGAAGAGTCCAACAAAGTTCAGGAGGCTCACAGTGGCTTTAAGGCAAGGGGTGAGACCCACAGCGGCAATTAACAAGTCATCCACATATTGCAGGAGGAGGACTTTGTCCTCATTGTCCCACTCCTTCAAGTCTCTGGCCAAAGCCTGGCCGAACAAAGTGGGGGAATTTTTAAATCCCTGGGCCAGCACAGTCCAGCAAAGCTGCTTTTTAACCTTTCTGTTGTCCTCCCACTCGAAGGAGAAAATCTCCTGAGATTGGGTGTCGACCGGGATCGTGAAGAAGGCATCCTTCAAATCTAGGACAGAAAAATGGGTGTACTGCCCCCCTATAGAGGCCAACAGTGTATACGGGTTTGGAACAAGGGGGTGCAGAGTCTTAACCCGCTCATTAACTGCCCTCAGGTCCTGAACCAGCCGGTATGTGCCATTGGGCTTTCGCACAGGCAGAATGGGGGTGTTCCAAGCTGACTGGCATTCTCGTAGTACACCGCACTCTAGGAACCGATCTATAGTCTCTTGCAGTCCCTCTCTGGCTTCCCTCTTAATCGGATACTGTTTGATTCGCACTGGGCTTTTTCCTGGGAGAAGCTGAATATGAACAGGGGTCTGATGGTTTGCCTTCCCTGGGACCCCTGATGCCCATACTAGAGGAAAAACCTGCTTTTCCCACTGGCTCCATTCTGGGGCTTGCATGGCTGAGGGCTCAGTTGCAAGAGTCATTATCCAGGCATTCTCTGGGGGTAAGGTGAGGGTTATTTCATCTTGGGTGAAATGCAGGGTGGCACCTAAGCGACAAAGCAGGTCCCGTCCCAATAGAGGCGTTGGACAATCGGGGAGGTAAACCAGTTTGTGAGATAGAGTTTTGTTTCCCAAAGCACATTCCGCTGGGGCATATACTGGGCACTTAGTTCCTTTCCCTGTGGCACCCACCACAGTGAGGGAATCTGCCACAGGCAGCTGCAGGGGTTGGTTCACAGCGGTTCGTGCAGCTCCAGAGTCTATTAAAAAGTCTATGTTTGAATCTCCCACCCGCATTTTTACTCGGGGTTCCGGGGGCAGGATAGTCCGTCTCCCCTGACACCCCTATTCTTGATCCTCCGCTGCCATCATAGGGGTACCTTTCCTTTCGGGACACTCATTTTTCCAGTGTCCCTCCTTTCGGCATCTGGCACACTGGTTGCGACCCAGACGCCTTTCCTGTAAGCCAGGGCACCCACGCCCACGGCCTTTCATTCCCCGGCCCCTTCCACCTTCCTGAAATCTTCCCCTGCCACCAGCCTGTACTGCTGCAACCATCATTTTCACTTGCCTCTTTTCCTTTTCTTTAGACACAACCTGATTACGCTCCACCTCAGACAGCAGGGTCCGCATAAGGACATTACAATTATTACAATCAGGCTTACAGCTAGCCAGGCACCCTTCAAAGACCGAGATAAACTTGCTTTTGCTAGGTCCACCGGGTTAAAAGGCACATGGGTGTAAACCTGCATAGTAGTGTCCTGATTCCTATCTGAGCCATGTCTGGACACCATGGTCTCAGTGATCAACGGATAAAATTCCACCGAGGGGGCAATCTCTGGGACCTGAGACACCTTGTCTTTATATGGTGGGGGTGTGATAGCCGAAGGGGACACCGACTCTGCCATCACAACCGGAGGAGGGTTCTGGGGACTAACAATAGTTACTACCGAACCTGTCGGAGTCAAATTACACTTTTGCAAAATATCTAACCTATCTCTTAGCAACATAAACCACTGTACATACATATGTTCATTCCATTTACCCGTTTGCTGACAAAACAGAAGTAATTGAAGGATCGTATTATAATTAAGTGATCCCTCCGGTGGCCACCTTTCCTGGTCCTCTAGCTGATATTGAGGCCAGTCTACTGTACAGAACCTTTTCAGTTTACTTTTAATCAACGGATCCGATCCAAACACTTTCCAGTTCACCAGAATGCATTCCAAGGGTGTACACCTTACCCTGCCTGCCGTACTCTGTCCCTGCCCCATATTAGGGAGACTCTGGGCGTCCCCAAGTCAAAACAGGTAGACACTGGGCGTCCCCAGGTCAAGACAGATAAAGTCCCCACTGGACTGTTCCTACCTTATCCACAGGACCGGTTCTGCACCGTCGCCCTATCGACGGTCCGTCGCCCTATCGACGGGACCGGTTCCCCACCGTCGCCCGCGGCCACAGCTGCTTCTCCACTACTCAAGCGCGTTGCACCGTTGTGCCCTCCGGGGCCGACCAAACTACGTCTCTGCCGAGGCCCCCCGATGAAGTTACCGGTGAGCGCTCTGGGCGTCGGTTGTCGTCGCAATCCGTCGGCCACCAGGAGGGATCCGGGCAAGGCTAAATTTCAGCCTCGAGCCCACCCAGGGACGCCAAAACTGTTGCAGGCACAGAATGCCCGAGGCAAAGCAACAGCGAAGGTTCGTGGCCCGGTGTGCTTCGCGCCAATAAACACACCAGGTGGAGAAGCAAACAAAGTTTATTTGAGATCTCAAAGCGGTGCTAGGAGACAGGCACGTCTCAAATCCAGCACACTAACAGAAAAAAAACTTTCTTCCTTTATACCTTTTGCAGTCAAGCCTCATCCCCCCCCTTCCCCCGCTACCCCTCCCTTTCTCCCCCCCATTTCTCTCTCTTTACCCCTCCCGTCCCTGGTAACAATTACTAAGCAAATAGCAATTACATTTAAGCAGTTAGTTTATGTTGGCAGCTATAGGTTCAGCTCGTTAGTAACACTTCTTGAACTACTATCTTGTGCCGTTCCTTTGATTTATTATTTTTTCTTCGGCCTGAGGTATGCAGGCCTCATTATTACCGCTTGGTACTGCAAAGGGGGGTTTACCACTGATATCAGGCTGCTTACACATTTCACTTGCACCTGGCTTTTGAGGTCGATTAGAGTTTAAACATGGAAGGAGTTTGGTTCAGGCCTAGTGCAGGAAGGCTTCATTGACACTTGTGATTTTCCACCCTCCTGAGTTACCTAGGGTGATGGTGATGCCTGGTGACGTCAACAGTAGCTTCTGTAGCTAGAGAAAACATTCCTGTGCATTTGGTAAAGTCTATGGCAAAAAAAGAGAAGCCCTGTAGTGTAGTGGTGTAACCCCCAAGGAGATTACATAGATTCCTGGAGCTCTGTCTGCTGGCAGCTCAGGGAGGAGGAGCCAAGGCAAACTCAGAGTCTGCCCGGCAACCAATAGGGAGTGAGATACCCCTCCAAGGGAGTTCAGGAGAGGGGAGAAGCCATTTTTGGAGAGGCTGGAGCCAGCCAGGGCAAGGGCAGGACTGGTTGTGTGGGGAGCTGGTGAGTCCCAGGCCTGCAAGCAGGGTTCCCCCTGAGAACTGGCCTCTAGGGACCTGACAGCCGATCCCTCACCTGGGTTTTCTTTCCCTACGGATGAGTCCCAATTGGTAGCATTCGCTGAGAAATTTCCCCAGCCAGGCTGGGTTCACCTCCAGCTCCCTAGGTGAGACTAGTCACCACATTGTCAGCTCTGCTAGTCCAGGGAAGCTGCCTGCTGAGTGTGTGACTGGAGGCTGGGCTAGGAGGCTACAGTTTGGACGTTAGGGTAGTTGTATAATCTACACCTTGAGCCCTGCACCCCTTTGTGGTGAGGGGAAATCCTGGGACCAACGCAGCCTGATTCCTGCTTGAGGAGGATCCCTGACAGCAGACAGCAGCCCCTCTGCAGTGACTGAAGAGTCCAGCGTCATCTTCAAACCTGAAGATCATTCATGGAGTTCGTGAGTGCACCATCTTTTAGTTAGTTAGTCAGGGAATTTGTTTTGGGGACCCCCTACTCCCTGAACTGTGGCCTCAAGCCAGGGAGTAAGGGTTTGAGGATTTTATAACCTGCTGCTTATTATACCTGTGGAGGGATTCACCACCTCCTCCCACTTGTGGGTCCTTTGGGCTGTACTGAACGCAGTCAGCCACACTGCTAAACCACTGCAGAGAATTTTATAGGTCATCAAGGGCCCCAGCAAAGTACGTGTACCAACAGGACACTAATTTTACACTTGTTACATCAAGTCACGGGTATTTTCAGTGTGGGCACCGGTGACCCTAAAAATAGTGTTTCACCCTGTTATGTTGTATTTGTTGCCTGTTTAATATAATTATTATGTTGATGTAAGCAGAGTCAGGATGAGCTCTACCCTGACATCTGGTGGTGAATTATGGCGAGTGTGGAAAAGAACTCCAGGGGCTGATCTTGTTTGCATAGGCACACCCACCCGCTTGGCATGAGACAACAGCAACTGAAAGTGGTTACTTTGGCTGGTGTGGGATCCCCAGTTTCTCTGTTATTGGGGCAGGAAGAATAAAGTTTTGTTACCCTGATTCTGTGAATCAAGGCCAGTGGAACTGTTGTATGACAGAAGGACTCACCATTAACTAAGTAGCACTTGCTTGACAAGGGGCATGGGTTAGCAAACCTAGTGAATTGAGAGAGAATGGGAACAGGTATTTGTACCTGATGGTATGGGCCCCCTTTGAGGGCCTGAAACACTAATTGCACCACCTTCTCTCTCTCCACTGTTGAATGTCAGAGCTAACTTTGATTCCATTAGGAGTCTAGTTACAGGCTGCTGAGCTGAATTCACTTTGGGCCAATGGTACACCAGCATTGGGGCTCCCTTACTATGAGCTGAACTCACTAAGAGCTGAAATCACAAAAGAACTAAAGTTACTAAGCACTGAGATCACTGAGTGCTGTGTTAACTAGTAGGGGAGCCTAAAGCTATATTGCTAAGCAGCTGGTGGAGCAGTTTGTGGGGATGGCTGGAGGAGCGGCGCAGAGCCTTGCGGGGACGGTTGGAGCGGCCCAAGGAACGGCGAGTGGAGCCGTTTGCGGGGACGGCTGGAGTGGCTCACAGGTCGGTGAGCGGAGCCATTTGCGGGGATGGCTGGAGCGGCTCACAAGTCGGTGAGTGGAGTGGAGTAGCTCGTGGGACGGCAGGACTGGCTTGTGGTGAAGGCTGCGGCGGAACCCCACGGCGAGACGGCTGGTCGGCCTCGGATCACGTAAGGTGCCCCTTAACACCCTGCATGCCCCCCTTTTACTCTGGGGCTGCACTGACCAGGGACAGAGACTTTGGGGGTTGTTGGACTTTTGGGACTTTGGGTGGTTGCTGGACCCAAGAGACCTTGGGGGTGTTGGACTTTGAGGACTCTGGGTGATTTTTGGGTTGCTGGATTCAAGAACCAAAGGGAAAGGACACAGCTCAATTTGCTGGGGTGGGTCTTTTGCTCATGGTTTGTGTTATGAATCCTGTTTGTGGCGTTTTTTCCAATTTAATGCTGATGTCGTTTACCTCATATTATTAAACATTTTCTGCTACACTCAGACTCCATGCTTGCGAGAGGGGAAGTATTGCTTCTTAGAGGCGCCCAGGGGGTGGTATGTAATTGTCCCAGGTCACTGGGTGGGGGCTCGAACCGGTTTTGCATTGCGTTATTGAAATGGAACCCCTAGATACAGAACCCGGCCCTTGTTGCTGCCAACTTAGATGGGCAGGAGGGTTACATTGAATATATTTTTATGTGTTGTGTTATTTCTTGGAAGTCTCCAACTATCTGGCAAGTAAGTGGGGATTACTCTGTAGTTAGAATTTTCCACCCAAGCTGCCCTGGTGACACTGCCAGGAAGGAGCGAGGGGGGTGGAGGCACCACCAAATAATTTCATAGAAAAAAAAAGAAAAAAGATTCACCCTGCTGAGTGGGTGGCGGGATCCAAAAGAACCCAGACCTGTCCATCAAAACCTGTAAGCGGATTGCCATTAAAGGAGGTAACCAGGTAGAGAGGGGCGCTACAGTGGTTATCATGTTCACCTAACACACGCAACATCACTGGTTTGAAACTGGGTGGAAACAGGTCACTGTTCCTTTTTCTGACTCCCCTCCTGCATTTTTAGTCTTAGAACAGACCACGCTATGAAATTTTACTTTGAATTATATTAATTATGAGTTAAATAATATGGAACCTCTGTCTCAGTTATAGTCCCGGGTTCCTTACCCTTTCAGCTGCTTAACATTTTTGTTAGCGGTGGGGGGAAATTTTCATGAAGCCTTTTATAGGGACTAATGCTATCTAAGACTCTGAAATAATCTTAACGTGGCCCATAGAGTGCAATCCTTCGTTCTGGATTTGTCATTCCACAAGTTGAACTGCTCCTTACTACTGTCCAGGCTTCATGAGCCATGGGAGCAAGGGGCAGGTTGGGGTAGGTGCGACCGCGCGGTAATGCTGGCTGGGAGAGCAGCCTGAGGCAGAAGCCTCCAGCTCGCATGATATTCCAGGCAGGACTGAATCTCCATGAGACAAAACTTAAAGAAGAGAATGACCGGGCGTCACTCCCATTTGGTGCTCTAAGAGGAGGATAGCCATGTCTGTCCAGGCACCCTGATCGACCTCACCAAGGTCTGCCAGCTGAGCGGGGCTGAGTGGGACCCCGGCTGGCAGGAGCCGACGGACGGAGCCCCAGACCGGCAGTGGGCTGAGCTGCTCACCCCGCTGCCGGTCTGGGGCTCTGTCCGCTGACCCGCTCAGCCCACTGCCTACCTGGGGTTCCGATCATCCAGGCAGGCAGCGGGCTGAGCGGGTCCGGTGGACGGGACCCCGGAAAAAAGGCACAAAACGATTGTCTGCCGTTGCTTTCACGGAGGGAGGGTGCGGGACTGACGACATGTACCCAGAACCACCCGCGACAAACTTTTTGCCCCATCAGGCATTGGGAGCTCAACCCAGAATTTCAATGGGCAGTGGAGACTGCAGGAACTGTGGGATAGCTGCCCACAGTGCAACGCTCCAAAAGTCGACGCTAGCCTCGGTACTGTGGATGCACTCTGCTGAGTTAATGGTCTTAATGGTCTTAAGTGGGGACACACACAACACTGGTCTACAATTTTTGAGAAGTCGTCTGCTTCAGAGATAAAATGTGCTATTTATTATGTATTTTGATGTGCTGAATTCAAATATGACAATTAAAACAACTGATTGGCTACTGTTCCTAAGATATTTAAGTTTTTACATTTTATGTCTATGTATATTGTGTAGATAGTAGAGTTTTAATCATAAATTGTAAACCTAGGTCTTTTCATGTGTTTATGGTTGCTTTACATGATAATATTTCACCTGTCCTGTTTATGTAACACTTTAAAAATCTGCAAAAGGGTTATATAAATAAAATTTATTATGAAACAAAAGGCAAAAAACTATTATGTACATAGTTTAGTCCTATTCAGTGTCTACTCAGCGCTTCTTGGCTTGTCTCTTGTATTCATTAAATGGAGCATCTCTTGTCACTGTCCAGCAATAGTCTGCAAGCATTGATGGGCTCCATTTGCCCTGATAGCGTTTCTCCATTGTTGCAATGTCCTGGTGAAATCGCTCGCCGTGCTCGTCGCTCACTGCTCCGCAGTTCGGTGGAAAAAAATCTAGATGAGTGCAAAAAATGTATCTTTAGTGACATGTTGCAACCAAGGCTTTTGTATGCCTTGAGGAGGTTTTCCACCAACAACCTGTAGTTGTCTGCCTTGTTGTTTCCGAGAAAATTTATTGCCACTAACTGGAAGGCTTTCCATGCCGTCTTTTCCTTGCCACGCAGTGCATGGTCAAATGCATCATCTCGAAGAAGTTCACGAATCTGAGGACCAACAAAGACACCTTCCTTTATCTTAGCTTCACTTAACCTTGGAAATTTTCCACGGAGGTACTTGAAAGCTGCTTGTGTTTTGTCAATGGCCTTGACAAAGTTCTTCATCAGACCCAGCTTGATGTGTAAGGGTAATAACAAAATCTTCCTTGATTCAACAAGTGGTGGATGCTGAACACTTTTCCTCCCAGGCTCCAATGACTGTCGGAGTGGCCAATCTGTCTTGATGTAGTGGGAATCTCTTGCACGACTATCCCATTCGCAGAGAAAACAGCAGTACTTTGTGTATCCAGTCTGCAGACCAAGCAAGAGAGCAACAACCTTCAAATCACCACAAAGCTGCCACTGATGTTGGTCATAGTTTATGCACCTCAAAAGTTGTTTCATGTTGTCATAGGTTTCCTTCATATGGACTGCATGACCAACTGGAATTGATGGCAAAACATTGCCATTATGCCGTAAAACAGCTTTAAGACTCGTCTTCGATGAATCAATGAACAGTCTCCACTCATCTGGATCGTGAACGATGTTGAGGGCTGCCATCACACCATCGATGTTGTTGCAGGCTACAAGATCACCTTCCATGAAGAATAGACTCATAGACTTTAAGGTCAGAAGGGACCATTATGATCATCTAGTCTGACCTCCCACATGATGCAGGCCACAAAAGCTGACCCACCCACTCCTGGAATAATTCTCTCCCTTGACTCAGCTGTTGAAGTCCCCAAATCGTGATTTAAAGACTTCAAGTCGCAGAGAATCCTCCAGCAAGCGACCCCTGCCCCATGCTGCAGAGGAAGGCGAAAAACCTCCAGGGCCTCTGCCAATCTACCCTGGAGGAAAATTCCTTCCCGACCCCAAATATGGCGATCAGCAGAACCCCGAGCATGCGGGCAAGATTCTCCAGCCAGACCCGCATTGACCATTGATACTAATTACCAGCGATGGCACGTTATTGACCTATTGACTAAAATCACGTTATCCCATCAAACCATCCCCTCCATAAACTTATCAAGCTTAATCTTAAAGCCAGAGAGGTCTTTCGCCCCCACTGTTTCCCTCGGAAGGCTGTTCCAGAACTTCACCCCTCTGACGGTTAGAAACCGTCGTCTAATTTCAAGCCTAAACTTCCCGACGGCCAGTTTATATCCATTTGTTCTCGTGTCCACATTAGTACTGAGCTGAAATAATTCCTCTCCCTCCCTGGTATTTATCCCTCTGATATATTTAAAGAGAGCGATCATATCCCCCCTCAGCCTCCTTTTGGTTAGGGTAAACAAACCGAGCTCCTCGAGTCTCCTTTCATACGACAGGTTTTCCATTCCTCGGATCATCCTAGTGGCCCTTCTCTGTACCCGTTCCAGTTTGAGTTCATCCTTTTTAAACATGGGAGACCAGAACTGCACACAGTACTCCAAATGAGGTCTCACCAGTGCCTTGTATAACGGAAGCAGCACCTCCTTATCCCTACTAGAAATACCTCACCTAATGCATCCCAAGACCGCATTAGCTTTTTTCACGGCCACGTCACATTGCCGACTCATAGTCATCCTGCGATCAACCAGGACTCCGAGGTCCTTCTCCTCCTCCGTTACTTCCAACTGATGCGTCCCCAGCTTATAACTAAAATTCTTGTTAGTCATCCCTAAATGCATCACCTTACACTTCTCACTATTAAATTTCATCCTATTACTATTACTCCAGTTTACAAGGTCATCCAAGTCTCCCTGCAGGATATCCCGATCCTTCTCCGAATTGGCAATACCTCCCAACTTTGTGTCATCCGCAAACTTTATCAGCCCACTTCTACATTCGTTTCCGAGGTCAGTAATAAATAGATTAAATAAAATCGGACCCAAAACCGAACCTTGAGGAACTCCACTGGTAACCTCCCTCCAACCTGACAGTTCACCTTTCAGTACGACCCGCTGCAGTCTCCCCTTTAACCAGTTCTTTATCCACCTCTGGATTTTCATATCGATCCCCATCTTTTCCAATTTAACCAATAATTCCTCATGCGGTACCGTATCAAACGCTTTACTGAAATTGAGGTATATTGGATCCACCGCATTTCCTTTATCCAAAAAATATGTTACTTTCTCAAAGGAGGAGATCAGGTTGGTTTGGCACGATCTGCCTTTCGTAAAACCATGTTGTAATTTGTCCCAATTGCCATTGACCTCAAGGTCCTTAACTACTTTCTCCTTCAAAATTTTTTCCAAGCCCTTGCATATTACAGATGTTAAACTAACAGGCCTGTAGTTACCTGGGTCACTTTTTTTCCCCTTCTTGAAAATAGGAACCACATTAGCTATTCTCCAGTCCAACGGTACCACCCCCGAGTTTACAGATTCATTAAAAATTATCGCTAACGGGCTTGCAATTTCTCGCGCCAGTTACTTTAATATTCTCGGATGAAGATCATCCGGTCCACCCGATTTAGTCCCGTTAAGCTGTTCGAGTTTGGCTTCTACCTCGGATACGGTAATGTCAACCCCCCCTCCTTTATTCCCCTCTGTCACGCTGCCTCTATTCCTAAGCCCTTCATTAGCCTCATTAAAGACCGATGCAAAATATTCGTTTAGATATTGTGCCATGCCTAGATTATCCTTAATCTCCACTCCATCTACAGTCTTCAGCGGTCCCACTTCTTCTTTCTTTGTTTTCTTCCTATTTATGTGGCTATAAAACCTCTTGCTATTGGTTTTAATTCCCCTCGCAAGGTCCAACTCTACCCGGCTTTTGGCCTTTCTCACTCCATCTCTACATGCTCTGACCTCAATAAGGTAGGTTTCTTTGCTGATCCCTCCCCTCTTCCACTCTTTGTATGCTTTCTGTTTTTTCTTAATCACCCCTCTGAGATGCTCGCTCATCCAGCTCGGTCTAAATCTCCTGCCTACGAACCGTTTTCCCTTTCTCGGGATACAGGCCTCCGACAGCTCCTGCAACTTCAACTTGAAATAATCCCAGGCGCCTTCCGCCTTTAGATCCGTAAATATGTTAGCCCAATCCACTTCCCTAACTAGTCGTCTTAATTTATTAAAGTTAGCCCTTTTGAAATCGTAAACCCTAGTCTCCGATTTAATTTTGTTAATCCTTCCATTTAGTTTAAACCGAATTAGCTCATGATCACTCGAGCCAAGGTTGTCCCCTACAACCATTTCCTCAACGAGGTCCTCACTACTCACCAAAACCAAATCTAAAATGGCATCCCCCCTCGTCGGTTCAGCAACTACTTGATGAAGGAATTCATCAGCTAGCACGTCTAGGAAAATCTGAGCCCTATTATTGTTACTAGCATTTGTTCCCCAATCTATATCCGGGAAGTTAAAGTCTCCCATGATTACACAGTTCCTATTAGTATTTACTTCCCTAAAAACATTAAAGAGTTCTCTGTCCATATCCAGGGTAGATCCCGGCGGTCTATAGCACACCCCAAGCACTATCCCAGGGGAGGCTCTAGTAGTTTTTTTACCCAATGTGAGTATTGCCCAGACAGACTCCGTCTTATCCATTCCATCACTTATTATTTCTTTACAGTTTACCTCATTATTGACATACAATGCTACTCCCCCACCTTTACCTTTGTTCCGGTCGTTCCTAAACAGCACATACCCTTCCATACCTGTGCTCCAGTCATGACTACCGTTCCACCACATATTGGTTATTCCTACGATATCTGGTTTCATTTCTCGGACCAGGAGCTCCAATTCCTCCATTTTGTTACCTAGGCTTCTCGCATTGGTGTATAAACATCTTAATTTTTGCCATTTAGCCTCTCTCACATTAGTTATCCAATTTGGTACGGACACCGTACCGCCAGTATGACCTATTAGTCTAGCATCCATCCCCCCCGTCTTCCTTATGTCCAGTCTCTTCCCCCCGGCTATATCAGTTCTTGTCTCGTCACCCTCCTTCTCAATGTTGTAATCTGGTGTGGAGATTAACTGGACATCTCCCAACCGTCTCCCCCGAATTCCTAGTTTAAAGCTCTTTTGATGAGATGAGCCAGCCTCCCTCCCAGAAGTCTATTTCCTTCCCTACTTAGGTGAAGTCCATCCCGTGAGAACAGTTGTCTGTCCCCGAAAGCCTCCCAGTGGCCATACATCCCAAAGCCCTCCTTATAGCACCACTCCCTTAGCCAACTATTTATCATCACAATCCTGTCAGCCCTTTGCTGCCCTTCTCTAGGAACAGGCAGAATCCCACTGAAGATGATCTAAGCCTCGATTTCCTTAAGCGTCTTCCCCAGCCTGGCATAATCTCCCTTGATTCTCTCTAGTGAGAACCTAGCAGTGTCATTCGTTCCTACGTGAAGGATTATCAAGGGGTTCTTACCTGCTCCTTTTTAGGATCCTTTTCAACCGCAGGTCCACATCCCGTATCTTAGCGCCCGGTAGACAGCACACCCTTCTGTTCTCTGGGTCCGTCCTGGTCACAGGCCTGTCTAACCTCCTCAGTAAGGAGTCCCCAATCACATAAACCTGCCTTTGCCTGGTGACAATGCGATCTACTAATCTATCCCCTGTTCCCTCTAGTCGCAACCCCTGTCCGTTCCTATTTTCTGTTATAATCCCCCTTATGCCATCCTGTACCCTCCCGGGGCCCAGATTTGGTGCTGTCTCCATCAACTCCTCCCCTCTTTCTATGGGACTAGCCGCTCTTCTCTTTTTCCTCACCCTTCCCCCTTCAGTTACCACCTGCTACACCCCTTCCTCGTTATCCAAGAAGAATGGGACAAGATCCTTTTGACGGTCATGGAACATGGAAACCCTAACATCACCTGCCAGGAGATTCCACTGCTGTAGTCTGGAGCCCAACAGCTCTGCCTTACTCTTGGGTAGTTCCAAATCCCTGACAAGGTCATTCAGTTCACCTTGTGTTATGAGGTGTGGTTCAGAGGAGGAGGATGGGAGAAAATGTGGGTCCTGTGACATTGATGGTTCAGGACCAGAAGTTTCATCCTCTTCCTCTTCCTCGTTTGACTCAAGTGAGAATGATTCTGGTGCATCAGGAACCGGCAGTCCTTCTCCGTGGGGTACTGGGCGTATAGCTGATGGAATGTTTGGATAATGCACAGTCCACTTTTTCTTCTTTGACACACCTTTCCCAACTGGAGGCACCATGCAGAAGTAACAATTGCTGGTATGATCTGTTGGCTCTCTCCAAATCATTGGCACTGCAAAAGGCATAGATTTCCTTTTCCTGTTCAACCACTGGCGAAGATTTGTTGCACAAGTGTTGCAGCATATGTGTGGGGCCCACCTCTTGTCTGATCTCCAATTTTGCAGCCAAAATAAAGGTGATAGGCTGTCTTAACCATAGTGGTTATACTGCGCTTTTGTGATGCAAAAGTCACTTCACCACAAACATAGCAGAAGTTATCTGCACTGTTCACACAAGTACGAGGCATCTCTGCTCACTTTGGCTAAACAGAAATGTGTCCCTTTGCAAAATCAAACACTGACAAATAAGAGAGCACGACACTGTATGATTTCTAGAGCTGATATAGGGCAATTTGTTCCGCAGGGTGATGTAAGCTTCGTTATGATTGCATCATCCATGACTTCTAGGAATAACATGATGCAATTCATATCATGTATGACGCAATACCAGCTTCAGATTGCATCATTCATTGTTTTGCCAAAAAAGGAAGTACTGTCCAAACCCAGTCATAGATTTATTCATAGATCCAGTCAAAGATGTATTTTAGTCATTTCTGGTTTAAATTGAGATCCCTTCCCTTTATAACTCACTTATCCTCCGCCATTCCCAAGTCAAGGGTCGTATATACTGACCCAATAGCATATCTTGAAAACTAGAGCCAATCAACAATTTTAAGCATCATTTTCGTTCTCAGTGACCCAGAATTAGTAAAGTTTGACTACATTTATTTCAGAAGCATTTTGGCTGTAGAGCAGTGCAATCGACTGTATAAAAGCGATTTCTAAAAAATCGACTTCTATAAATTCAACCTAATTTTGTAGTGTAGACATACCCTTTGTAACGAAGCTGCCCTTGGTAGGACACAACTGAGAGTATCAATTCAGGACGAATTGCTTAGAGCAGGGCAGTCATAGCCGAAAGCTGGGTGTCCTTTATTATTAAGGTACGCCAAACCAGCCAAACAGAGAGGACTTTGGTTTTACCCCACTGACTAACCATAAGTCACACAAGCAATTCCTTAGACACTCCAGTTTCCCAGTATCGCCACCAGCACTGCTCCTTATGGGAATGACTGGTTATGAAAACCGATACCCCAGTAAAAGAAAAAGGGTTCTCCTGATCCCAAAGGACCAAGCCCCAGACCTAGGTCAAATGATAACTTAGATCTTACCCAAAATACATGCTTATAGCCAATTCTTATTAACTAAACTAAAATTTATTAAAAAAGAAAAGAGAGGGAGTTGGTTGAAAGATCAATATACATACAGACTTGAGTTCAATTTCTTGAGGTCCAGATACATAGCAGAGATGGTGAGTTTGTAGTTGCCAAAAGTTCTTTTAGAAATAGTCCATAGGTTATAGTTCAATGTCCATATTCAGGGTGACTCCAGTCAGTGACTGGGGATCTCAATTCTTATGGCTTAGGGTTTCCCCTTCTTGAAACCCAAAGCAGATTTGAGATGAAGAAGGATTGTGTCCCAAGGTTTTTATACATTTCCAGCAGCCTTTTGGCCTGAGAAAACAATAGGCTTAACTTTCCTTCTCCCAAACATCATGGTAATTAGCATAGGGTAATTTATCCATTAAACAGTTCAGATACAGGTTACCACAACCTTCAAAGAGACATATAGACAATAATACTATTTCACTCAAGTGTCTTTCTAAATATTAATACTCCTTTTTTTGATCTTTGAATCAAAGCCATAGTAATTGACAAGACTTGTTTGCTTACATCACAGGACCCGAGCAAACAGCTACCCTTCTATCTCTAACAATGCAGGCTTGCATTTCAAAGCTCTATTCATTTACATATCTTCCTAACAAGTCTTTAAAGTTTGGCCATGGGTCATGTCAGCCTGTGAGTTAATTAACTCTTTCTGGCCCTGTGTCACCTTTCAATGAGATATTATATTACACTCATAACATCACAGAGTTAAAGGTGTAAACAGGAGCCTTTAAATGTCCAACATTAAATAGCGTTAAACACGGTTCAGTGTTTGGCACACAGAGACCTCAGCCTGCTCAGTACCATGGTAAACACACCATTGAATGTCTTTGTAACCTTTTAGTAAAGATGCAGAAAAAGAAGGAAAAACGTTAGAGCCTTTGAAATGTAAAGTATTAAATAAGGCTTCCATTTTAACAGCATCCCTTGTTCCTGTAGCTATAGACATGTTTCAGAGTGGTAGCCGTGTTAGTCTGTATCAGGGTATGTCTACACTATGAAATTAGGTCGATTTTATAGAAGTTGATTTTTAGAAATGGATTTTATACCGTCGATTGCATATGTCCACACTAAGCGCATTAAGTCGGCGGAGTGCGTCCTCACTACTGTGGCTAGCATCAACTTACGGAGCGGTGCACTGTGGGTAGCTATCCCACAGTTCCCGCATTGGAATTCTGGGTTAAGCTCCCAATGCCTGATAGGGCAAAAACATTGTCGCGGGCAGGGTTGGCTTTAGGCCGATTCCCCCGATTCCCCCGAATTGGGCCCCGCACCTAAGAGGGCCACATGCAGTGCCGTAACAAGGGCGAGGCGATCAGGCAGCGTCCCTGCTGGAAGGAAAGCTGTGCGGCTCTCCCGGAAGCAGCTGCTGCTGCTGCTGCTATGGCAACAAGAGACGCTGACGCTGGCCAGCAGAGGGCTGAGGCAGAGGCAGCGGCTGTTGCACGTCAGGGGTGTGGGGGGGGGGGGAGGACGGAGGCACACACGTACTTCACAACCCTCCCCTTCCCTCCCCCGGCACCCACCTGGAGGAGATGCCGAGGGGGCTTCCAGTCCGGTGAGAGATAGGATCATCTGTAGTGGACCTCACTCACCTGAGCAGCTCTTGGGGCTTCGGTGAGTGTTTGAACCTGTGATTCCCCCCCAGCCACCACTCCTGCAAACACTAGGCAAGGGGCAGCCCCATCCCCCACCCCCAGTGAGGCTATGGTGAGGGGCAGCAGAGGAAGGAAGCCACATGTGATGGCAGTCCCCTCCCCCCCAGCACCCACCACCCCGTCTCCGGCCCCCAAACTCTGTCCCAGAGCCTGCACCCAGCCCTCTGCACTCCCTCCCAGAGTCTGCACCCCTCCACCACCACACCCCGTGCCCCAGCCCGGAGCCTGCACCCAGCACCCAAACTCCATCCCAGAGCCTGTACCCCCACCCCCCCTCCAGCACCCAAACTCTGTCCCAGAGCCTGCACCTCTCCCCCTCCCCACACATCCCCTCCTGCACCCAAACTGTCCCAGAGCCTGCACCCCTCCCCCCCTCCCCACCCCCCCCCTCCTGCACCCAAACTCTGTCCCAGAGCCTTCACCCCAGACTCCATCCCAGAGCCCAACCTCTCAACTGTCCTACACCCCAATCCCCTGCACCAACCCAGGGCCTGCACCCCAGACCTCCTCCCCCCACCCAAACTCCCTCGCAGAGCCTTAGGCAGGTGGGGGGCAGAGTTCGGGGGGGGGCGGGCTCTGAGCGTTCTGGGCACCACCAAAATTTCTACAAACCTGCCGCCCCTGATACTTGGGGGGGGGGGGGGTGTGAGGAGGTGGTTTTTTTTTTTTTAGTCATCCCTGCCGGGGCTCCGTCAAAACTGTTCAAATTGGGCCCTGCACTTCCTAAAGCTGGCCCTGGTCGCGGGTGGTTTTGGGTAAATATCGTCATTCACCCCTCCCTCCGTGAAAGCAACGGCAGATAATCGTTTCGCGCCAGACACCAGGGTGATTAGAAGAGCACAGCAAGGCACGCTGCGCATCAGAGAGGCTTTGAAAACCAGTTTCATGACTGACCAGGCTTCGGTGTGACAGTTGTGTGTGTTTCTTCTTGATGCAAACCCACCCCCTTTGTTGATTTTAAGTCCCTGTAAGCCAACCACCCTCCCCCTTCGAAATAAAGTAACTGTTTTGAAACCATGCATTCTTTCTTTATTAATTAAAAAAAAAAAAAAAGAGATAACGGACAAGGTAGCCCGGGTGGGGTGGGGGAGGAGGGAAGGACAAGGCTACATTGCTTATTGTAGCCACACTAAAAATCAAACTGTTTGAATGACAGCCTTCTGTTGCTTGGGCCATCCTCTGCAGTGAAGTGGCTGGGTGCCCGGAGCCTCCCCCTCCGCGTTCTTGGGCATCTGGGTGAGGAGGCTATGGAACATGGGGAGGAGGTTAGGCGGTTATACAGTGGCTGCAGCGGGGGTCTGTGCTCTTGTTGACTTTCCTGCAGCTCCAACAGATGCTTCATCATGTCCGTTTGCTCCCCCATTAGCCTCAGCATCACGTCCTCCACTCTTCGCGCTCACTTAATTCTTTCCTGGCCTCTGCCACTGAATGCCTCCATGCATTAAGCTGTGCCCTATCAGTGTGGGAGGACTGCATGAGCTCGGCAAACATGTCATCGCGAGTGCGTTTTTTTCGCCTTCTAATCTGCGATAACCTCAGGGACGGAGATGATAGGGGGAGCGTAGAAACATTCTACGCTCTACGATTCTGGGGGGATTGCATGGTCACCTGTGCTGCTGAGTTTGCCACGCTGACCAAACAGGAAATGAAATTCAAAAGTTCTCGGGGCTTTTCCTGTGTTCCTGGCTAGTGCATCGGAGTTCAAAGTGCTGCCCAGAGTGGTCACAATGGAGCACTCTGGGATAGCTCCTGGAGGCCAATACCGTAGATTTGCGTCCACACTACCCCAAATTTGACTCACCAAAGTCGATTTTAGTGCTACTCCCCTCATTGGGGAGGAGTACAGAAGTCGATTTTAAGAGCCCTTTAGGTCGACGGAATGGGGTTGGTTGTGTGGACGCATTCATTTTTAAATCGACCTAATGCGGCTAAATTCGACCTAACCCCGTAATGTAGACCAGGCCTCAGCAAAAACAACGAGGAGTCCTTGTGGCACCTTACAGACTAACAAATTTATTTGGGCATAAGCTTTTGAGGGCTAAAACCCACTTCATCAGATGCATGGAGTGAAAAATACAGTAAGCAGTATATATATTACAGCACATGAAAAGATGGGACTTACTTACTTACTGTATTTTTCACTCCATGCATCTGATGAAGTGGGTTTTAGCTCATGAAAGCTTATGCACAAATAAATTTGTTAGTCTCTAAGGTGCCACAAGGACTCCTCGTTGTTATATATTGACCTGGGTCTGGGGCTTGGTCCTTTGGGATCGGGAGAACCTTTTTTCTTTCACTGGGGCATTGGAATGGAATTGTTTGTATGACTTATGGTTAGCCAGTGGGGTGAGACCAAAGTCCCCTCTGTTTGGCTAGTTTGGTGTGCTTTATTAATAAAGAACACCCAGCTTTCAGCTGTGACTGCCCTGTTCTAAGCAATTTGTCCTGAATTGATACTCTCAGTTGTGTCTCACCAAAGGCAGCATCATTACACCTGCTGCAGGGATCTCCATCTGCTGATCCAAGCCATCTGCTCTACAAATAGTGCTGAGGTGGGGGGATGAGGATAAGGATGTCATGTTGTGTTTTTTGCTGTTCTTCACTGTTGTTGCACAACGTCACTTCTCCCTTGGGGTATGGGTGTCTCTCCCTGTCCAGAATCAGCGCAAATTCCTTTCTTAGCTATTCCCAGGTTGGACTGCTCCCACAAGCCTCGCAGCTTGGCAGCATTTGGTGCTAGTGTAGTGCAATCCCACAATAAAGTGGGTGCCACATTCTGTTATTCAGTGCAGGTGAATCGAGATGGTCTTTTCTAGGAGTGTGCTTCCCAAGGGCCTGATGTCCTTCCTTTGTATGCAGGGCTAGGTCTGAGTCTCAGGCAGCACATAACCCCGTGGCTGCACACAGCCCTATAGTTTGGGGTTCCTGATTTGTCAGGACCCTCCCCCCCACTATAGAACCCTCTATAACCCCCATAAGAACATTTTACACTTCTGGATCAGCTGCCACAACAGTCTCAAAGCACTTCCCAGCCATTAATCCATTAACCCTGACAGCCCCGACAGGCAGGGGAGACTCCTTTGCCACATTTTCCAGATGAGGCAAAGAGCAGGGAACCAAATTAACTGAGGTCACTAAGAGAGTCACTGGTGAGAACAGAACTGGGCCCTTTGGCCATCCCCACCCCACTAAGCACTTTTCCTCTGCTGGGACCCTGGTGTCCCCTGCCCCGAGTCCAGCTGGGAGCATAGGCGAAGGAAACCAGGTCTCCCCTCTGATGCCTGTTGGAACGCAATGGAGGGGAGATTGGAGTAGGAGGATGAAGGTTTTGCTGTAACACAGGCACCGTCTCTCCCAAGCTGGGGCATTTGGCATGTCCACCGGCTGCTCCTCACCCCACCAGCGGACACTTTCCCCTTGCCAGAAGGGGGAAGGGAAATCAGGACCCTAAGCCTGACAATCCCCAGGGAGAATGGGGAGAGGCCAATGCTCCAGGTCAGCCTAATTGACAGGGCGGGCAGGCTAATGAGGGAGTCAGGAGGCTAGAGGGGTCCCATCCTCCTTGTGAGCTGGAATTGCTTGAAACAGAGTGGGGCCGAGCAGGGGCCTGAGTTAAGCTGGGGAGCAGGGCTGTGCCAGCTAGAGAGAACCAGAGAAGCAGCCCAGGGAGCAGAGACACAGCAACAAAAGCCAGAGAAGCAGCTCAAGGAGCAGACCTGCGCTGGGAGGAAAGCTGCAGCAACGCGAGCCAGAGAAGCAGCTCAGGGGGCTGGAGGCAGAGCAGCAGCAGTGCTCGGGCTGGAACAGTCTGGAGCCAGGTGCGATGAGCATCTGAGGAGAGCGAGGGGGGACTCTGGGCAGCGGGTCCAGTGCAGGGAAGATGCCCCCACGCAAGATGCCTTGCAGGCCAGACTTGGAGGGGGATTGTAACCCCGATGGGGGCAGGGAGGCTGACGCTGGGAAGAAGGGCCCTACCACCTCCGCAGCAAGTGGCTGACCTGCGGCATCCCTGCAGCACAGCCAGGGCTTGGGCAGGAGGCCTGGGATATGTGAGGAACAGACTGTGAACTGCCCTGACATTTCAGCCATGGCTGTTTGTGGTTCCCTGTGCCCACAGAGTGGGGTGATGGGTTTTCCTTTAACCTTTCCCATTCCCCCCCCCTTACTTTTTGTAATTAGTTGCTATTTAATAAATTGTATTTGCTTTAAACTGTATGTAATATCAGTGTGTCAGGGAAGCGTCCAGAGTGGAGAGAATACCCTGGAGTGGGGACACCCTAGTCCCTGTCTTAAGTGACCATGACAAGATTGGGGGTCAAGCCCCCAGGAATCCTGGGCCCAGCCTCGTTGGGGTTAAGAGGACTCTGCCACACTGGAGTGTGGAAAGGGAGCCCTCAAGGGCAGGGAGGCCTCTGGGTAAAGGGAGTGAGGACTGATCCTTTCACTAGTCCCTTTCACTGGGGGCTAGCAGTCCTTCCTGCGTATAAGCCAGGAAAGTTCCCCACAATAGCGGGATCATTCCCCCACTTATACAGGTCTCCCCTCTGATGCTCCTGGGAACCCAATGGAGGGAAGGTTGGCGTAGGAGGATGAAGGTTTCGCTGTAACACAGGCACCATCTCTCCGAAGTAGGGTAAGTTCAGTTGGCATGACCACTGGCTGCTCCTCACCCCACTTTCCCCCCGCCAAGAACCCGAGCCCCGCCTGCAGCCCCCGCTCTCACTGCCGCAGCCGGGGTCCCCTTCACGGGCAGCGCGGTGTCTTCTTCTCGCCCCGGCTCGGGGTTGCCCGGCCTCGGCCCCCAGCCCTGCCCGGATCCGGGCCCCTCCGGGGGCAGCCGGCCTAGCCAATCGGGTAGCTCCCCCGCAGCCTGGGGGCCGGGATGAGATCACTCCCGGCCCAGGCAGGCGGCCCCTGCTGGCGCTGCGCCAGCCTCCGCCTCTGCCCTCTTCGCCCGCGGAGTTCGCTGCGAGGCCTGCCTTGTCCGGCCGGCTCGGAGCCCTGACCGCCGCCCCCCCTAGCAGGCGGGGGAAGAACCCGGCCGGTTCCTCTGCGAGTTGCTGCCGCCGACCCTGGCAGGGTGAGTGCTCGCGGGGCCATTGTTTGAATGAGAGGCCGGGAGGGGAGCAGCCCTCAGCTGCTGGAGGGAGAGAAACTGGGCCCGGCCGGGGGGGGGGGGGGTGTTCAGCCGTCGCCGCTTGCAGTTCCCCTGCGAGTTTGCAAGGAGTGGGCTGCCCCATGCTTGCGGGCAGGGTGGGGCTAGCCAAAGCACCAGGGGAGTTAGGCGGTGTGTACCTAACTCCCCTGGGTGCTTTGGCTAACCCCACCCGAGCCACGCACCCCTTTATAGTGTGTAGCTCTCTTGCCACATATTTATCTATGCCTATCTACGAGAGACGCGCTGCAGTACGCGTCTCATAAAAATCACTCATTAACTTCAGTCTTAGAACCCCTAGGAGCTCTGCCTGGCTGCGGGACCGAGACATCCCTAGGAGTTTCCTGCTGGATTGGGAACATTTTGATAGGGAGCAAAGAGCCAGCGTGGACTGGACTGGCTTTCGGAGCTGGAGGCTGCTTGGCGTGGTCCGCAGGCAGTAGGGAGTACTGTGGAGTTCAGTGCGGGAAGAAGCTGGCTAGCTGCTGTTTCTCTGTCACGTGCCTAGAGCAGGCGGGTTGCTGGCCAGAGCGAGATGCCTGAGTGACTGAAGGGACGGGGGGATCCAAGGCATCAATATAAGATTCTCTGCCTAGGGTGTCCTGGGGAAAGGGAGGGCCACACTTCACACTCCCCCATCTAGACAGGAATCGGACCTGCTTGGGAGACTCTGCGCTGCTGGGAAGGGATTGGATTCTCTGGCTCCTGGTTAGGATATTATGCTATCCACCACTGTGGGCACCATGTTCTCTCCCCCCACCCTCTTATGGTTCCTGGAAGTAGCTGCCTCAGTAGCATGGTGCATGTGGCAGTACTGTGGGGAAATGCTGATTGCAGAGCTTTGATGTCAGGCTGGGAGGCGGTGCTCACAAAACTGCAGGCACACAGCATGGGTTTAGTGGCATTGTTGCAGGCACAGGGTAGGCACTTGACCCCAGACCTAGTTCCATCAGGGAGCTCCGTGTGAAACAAATCTCTGTGTGCAGTTCCCACTAGGCAATGGGTGCCTATAAGTATGCCAATTGGCTCCAGTTAAAAGGGACATTGCCAACTTGAAAGTTATATTTCCCTCTGAAAATACCTGCTGTTGTTACAGATCACACTTTGATTCCTATTGGTGAAAGAGACAAGAGGTGGCAACAACTCTATTTCTTTTCCAGTTCATTTTGTGCATTTGACAACAATTGCTGTGTAGCCGGTTTCATTGTTTTGTTGCAATCAGGTGCACTTCTCATCTCACAGCTTAGCATGAGGACATCATTCCTAGTCCATACTCCTCGGCAAGGTGCTCACTTATGGCATGCTCTGTCCCAAGCCCTGGTCTGCAGGAAACTCACCCCTTCACATCTTAATAGATTTATAAGGCCAGGATGGATCACTGTGATCTAGCCTGGCCTGCATGACACAGACCTTAGAATTTCCCTCAGTGATTGCTCATTTAAACCCTCTCTTCTGGGTGAGCAAATGTGTAAGTACTTATATGGCCCCCATCATCACAGAATGCACTCATCTTCACAAGTACCATCACCCCCATAAGGTGCCACCACTCCCCTAAGGTGCCACAAGTACTCTCCTGTTCTTTTTGCAGATACAGACTAACACGACTGCTACTCTGAAACCTATCATCCCCATAGTCTCCCTGGTGGTTGGTCCCTAAGTCACTTGACCAAGTCCCCCACTCTTCAGCACAGCAGGGAATTAAACCCAGCTCTCCTGAGTCTCTAGCTAGCAGTGGACAGTCCTTCCTGTGTACCAGGCCCTGCAAGAGGGTGGTCAGCAATGGAGCTGAAACAGAAACCAAAGAGGCAGCTGGCAGGAGTGTGCAGAGTGGAAGGGCCTGAGCATGTTTATTGGTATTGGTCTCCGTTCCACCCCAAAGACCCTTCTGAACACGAGCAAGACAACACGAACCCCTCTAACAGCTTTAAAGGAATAGGGATATTTTAAAATCAATACTATTTAAAGGGGGATCTTAAAAAAAAAAATCCAGTTTCTGATAATTTGACAATTAGAGTGGACAGTATCCCTGTCACGGAGTAAGGGGGGACTCAGGGCCCTGCACCCCCGGCTTCCTGCGATTCACCATGACTCTCAGCCAGCCAGTAAAGCAGAAGGTTTATTTAGACGACGGGAATACAGTCCGAGACAGGTCTTGCAGGCACAGACAACAGGATACCCCTCAGTTAGGTCCATCTTGGGGTCCTCGGGCACCCCAGCCCCCCTCCAGAGGTCAGAGCCCTCCCTGCCTGCCAGCCACCTCACCAGCCAGCTTCCCAGACTCTGCCTTCAGCGACCCCTCCCACAGCCTTTGTTCAGTTTCCCGGGCAAAGGTGTCACCTCGCCCCAGCCCCCTCCTGGGTTCTCATGTTACAGGCTCAGGTATTTCCAGTCAGTCTCCCATCCCCCAATGCAGACTATCCCAGCCACACTCCCGTCAGCACTCACAGACCGCAGTAGGAACAGTCCCAGTTCGTCACATCTCCCCCCTTCGAGACCGAACTGAGCGGGGTCACTTCAGCCAGTGACCCGGGGAAGTTCGAACCTACCCCCGTTCCCATGGATGCCCCAGCATCCCTCCCATTCCTTGGTGAGAATTACACCAGGCCCCTCCAGTTTCACGCCCCCCCTTAGGTCGGGGGTGCTCGAGGGCATTCGCAGTTCACATGTGGGAAGGGTTATGCGGCCTGTGCCCTTTTCCCACCCCAATACCCCTGGGGTTCCAACTGGGCTGTGGTCTTCTCCCAGCGCTCCAGTCTGGAGGTCTGTGCTTCGGGCTCTCTTGGTTCAGAGCCCCCCTTTTAACCTTGGCCACCCTCCGGAAAGGCTCCTCTATGCTGGGCAAGGGTCCTAAAGCCGTTTTCCCCTTGTCCCGGGCCTTCCTTCCCCTCTGACAGGGGTCACAGGATCGGCAGTACTGCCGGACAGTAACAAAGACCCCAGGCCAGTAAAAGCTCCGTAGCAGCCTCTGCTAGGTACGCCAGGTTCCCTGGTGCCCTGAGAGGGGGGTGTCATGGGCCCGGTACAGCAGCTGGCGGCGATACTTCTGGGGTACCACCAGCTGCCTCCTGATCCCCCCTGACTCCATTTTCCCTGGGGGAGCCCATTCTCGGTACAGGACCCCCTTCTCCCACAGGAACCTTTTCCGGCCACCTCTCCCCCTGGTCTGTACCGCACCGAGGTCGGCCAGGTCCCTTATCTTCCGCAAGGAGGGATCTTTCTGCACCTCGGCCTGGAACTCAGCAGCTGGGACAGGGATGGTCACCTGCTCTTTCTCGCCGGCTGGGTCTGAAGCCGCAGCCTCCCTGAGCTGTGTCCCTGGGTGTTCCCTCCCCACCAGGTTAGGGTCCTGCGCCTCAGGCAAGGCACCCTCCTCAAGGCCAGGGCGCAGGGCTCCTCGCCGGCTCTGACTACGGGTCACAACCAGTGCATTCTGGGGGTTGCTTGGCCAGTCCTCCAGGTCCCCCCCCCCATCAACACCTCAGTGGGCAAATACGGGTGTACCCCCACGTCCTTGGGGCCCTCCTTGGCCCCCCACTTCAGGTGTACCCTCGCCACGGGCACTTTGACTGGTGTCCCGCCCACCCCCGTCAGAGTCAGGTAGGTGTTGGGCACCACCTGATCTGGGGGCACCACCTCGGGCCGGGCCAGCGTCACCTCTGCGCCCGTATCCCAGTATCCATCGACCTTCCTCCCATCCACCTCCAGGGGAACAAGGTACTCTCTCCGGAGGGACCGCCCCGCGCCCACCGTATAAACCAAAAACCCTGAGTCTGGAGCATCCAGCCCCCCAGAGGAGCAGGCCTGGAGCTCTCCTCCCTCCTTAGCAGGTGGTACTCTGCCAGCCCCCCTTCCCTGGGAGTGCTGCCTTTCGCCCGGCTGGGTCTCTACCCAGTTAACCCTCTGTGGGTTTGGTCTGCTCAGTCTGTCCCTGAGCCTGGGGCACTGGGCCCGTATGTGACCTCTTTGGTCACAGTGATAGCAGACCGTGTCCCAGGGGTCCCCTCGAGTGGGTTGGATGGACCTGACGCTGGATCTTCCCCTTTGGTGGGGTTTCTCCGTATTTTCCCGCTGGGATGGCCCATGGTGACTCTCGCTCTGCGTTGTGGTGGGACTGTTCCTTTGGGACTCCTCCCGGCCAGCCCCTGACCGGCTCTTCACAAACTCATCGGCCAGCCGGCCTGCATGTCGCGGGTTCTCTGGTTTTTTGTCCCTCAACCACAGCCTCAGGTCGGATGGGCACCGCTCATACAGTTGCTCCAGTACCAGCAGTTTAACAAGATCCTCCTTTGTCTGGGCCCCATCAGCCCACTTGCTGGCGTATCCTTCCATGCGGATGGCTAGTTGCAGATATGAGATCTCAGGGGTTTTATCCTGACTCCGGAACCTTTCCCGGTACATCTCAGAAGTCAGCCCAAACTCACGTAGCAGGGCCTTTTTGAATAGTTCATAGTCCCCTTTTTCCGCCTCTTCCAGTTGGCGGTACAAGGCCACGGCTTTGGGGTCCAGTAAGGGGGTGAGAACCCGGAGTCTGTCTGCAGGATCAACCTGGTGCAGCTCGCAGGCCGTCTCAAAGGCATCCAGGAAGTCACCCATGTCCTCCCCCTCCTTGCGTGGGGCCAGGATGCACTTATCAAAGCTCCGTGCAGTCCTGGGTCCCCCCTCACTCACCGCAGCCGGGGGCTCGCGGCCCTTCAGCCTCGCCAGTTCCAGTTCCTGCTGACGCTGTCTCTCATTCTCCTCCCGTTCACGATGCCTCTCTCTCTCTTCATGCTGCCTCTCTCTCTCCATGCTGCCTCTCTCTCTCTTCATGCTGCCTTTGTCTCTCATTCTCCTCCCGTTCATGCTGCCTCAGTTTCTCTTTCTCCTCCCGTTCATGCTGTCTCTGGTGTTCACGATCCTCCAGCTCTCTCAGTTTTAGCTCTATCTCCCATTCCAGCCCATTCCGCTCCACGGATGCTGCGCGTGGCCGGGAGGATCCCCTGCTGGCCGGCGAGCATTGCCGGGAGGATCCCCTGCTGGCCGGGGGGGTCCCTGCGCCCTCGGTATTTGCTGGGCTCCTCCCCACCCTTCCCCTAGGCGTAGGAAGGAGGGGTCTCGGGAAGCCCTCAGCAGCCGGCTGACCACTCCCAGATGGGACAGACACTGGGGCCTGCGCTGCATCTGCCAGGCTGCTTCCCTCAGAGACAGGGATCAGTTCATTTGCGCGATCTCCCTTCTCCAGCTGGGCAATGAGCTGTTCTTTGGTGAGCTTCCCAATGCGCACCCCCCTCTGCTTGCACAGCTCCACCAGGTCGCTCTTATAGAATCATAGAATCATAGAATATCAGGGTTGGAAGGGACCTCAAGAGGTCATCTAGTCCAACCCCCTGCTCAAAGCAGGACCAATTCCCAACTAAATCATCCCAGCCAGGGCTTTGTCAAGCCGGGCCTTAAAAACCTCCAAGGAAGGAGACTCCACCACCTCCCTAGGTAACGCATTCCAGTGCTTCACCACCCTCCTAGTGAAATAGTGTTTCCTAATATCCAACCTGGACCTCCCCCACTGCAACTTGAGACCATTGCTCCTTGTTCTGTCATCTGCCACCACTGAGAACAGCCGAACTCCATCCTCTTTGGAACCTCCCTTCAGGTAGTTGAAGGCTGCTATCAAATCCCCCCTCATTCTTCTCTTCTGGAGACTAAACAATCCCAGTTCCCTCAGCCTCTCCTCATAAGTCATGTGCTCCAGACCCCTAATCATTTTTGTTGCCCTCCGCTGGACTCTTTCCAATTTTTCCACATCCTTCTTGTAGTGTGGGGCCCAAAATTGGACACAGTATTCCAGATGAGGCCTCACCAATGTCGAATAAAGGGGAACGATCACGTTCCTCGATCTGCTGGCAATGCCCCTACTTATACAGCCCAAAATGCCGTTAGCCTTCTTGGCAACAAGAGCACACTGTTGACTCATATCCAGCTTCTCGTCCACTGTGACCCCTAGGTCCTTTTCTGCAGAACTGCTACCTAGCCATTCGGTCCCTAGTCTGTAGCAGTGCATGGGATTCTTCCGTCCTAAGTGCAGGACTCTGCACTTATCCTTGTTGAACCTCATCAGGTTTTTTTTGGCCCAATCCTCTAATTTGTCTAGGTCCCTCTGTATCCGATCCCTACCCTCTAGTGTATCTACCACGCCTCCTAGTTTAGTGTCATCTGCAAACTTGCTGAGAGTGCAGTCCACACCATCCTCCAGATCATTAATAAAGATATTAAACAAAACCGGCCCCAGGACCGACCCTTGGGGCACTCCGCTTGAAACCGGCTGCCAACTAGACATGGAGCCATTGATCACTACCCGTTGAGCCCGACGATCTAGCCAGCTTTCTATCCACCTTACAGTCCATTCATCCAGCCCATATTTCTTTAACTTGGCGGCAAGAATACTGTGGGAGACTGTGTCAAAAGCTTTGCTAAAGTCAAGGAATAACACATCCACTGCTTTCCCCTCATCCACAGAGCCAGTTATCTCATCATAGAAGGCAATTAGGTTAGTCAGGCACGACTTCCCTTTGGTGAATCCATGCTGACTGTTCCTGATCACTTTCCTCTCCTCTAAGTGTTTCATAATTGATTCCTTGAGGACCTGTTCCATGATTTTTCCAGGGACTGAGGTGAGGCTGACTGGCCTGTAGTTCCCCGGATCCTCCTTCTTCCCTTTTTTAAAGATGGGCACTACATTAGCCTTTTTCCAGTCATCCGGGACCTCCCCCGATCGCCATGAGTTTTCAAAAATAATGGCTAATGGCTCTGCAATCTCATCCGCCAACTCCTTTAGCACCCTCGGATGCAGCGCATCCGGCCCCATGGACTTGTGCACATCCAGTTTTTCTAAATAGTCCCGAACCACTTCTTTCTCCACATAGGGCTGGTCACCTTCTCCCCATATTGTGCTGCCCAGTGCAGCAGTCTGGGAGCTGACCTTGTTTGTGAAGACAGAGGCAAAAAAATCATTGAGTACATTAGCTTTTTCCACATCCTCGGTCACTAGGTTGCCTCCCACATTCAGTAAGGGGCCCACACTTTCCTTGACTTTCTTCTTGTTGCTAACATACCTGAAGAAACCTTTCTTGTTACTCTTAACATCTCTTGCTAGCTGCAACTCCAAGTGTGATTTGGCCTTCCTGATTTTATTCCTGCATGCCTGAGCAATAGTTTTATACTCCTCCCTGGTCATTTGTCCAATCTTCCACTTCTTGTAAGCTTCTTTTTTGCGTTTAAGTTCAGCAAGGATTTCACTGTTTAGCCAAGCTGGTCGCCTGCCATATTTACTATTCTTTCTACACATCGGGATGTTTTTTTCCTGCAACCGCAATAAGGATTCTTTAAAATACAGCCAGCTCTCCTGGACCCCTTTGCCCTTCATGTTATTCTCCCAGGGGATCCTGCCCATCTGTTCCCTGAGGGAGTCAAAGTCTGCTTTTCTGAAGTCCAGGGTCCGTATTCTGCTGCTCTCCTTTCTTCCTTGTGTCAGGATCCTGAACTCGACCATCTCATGGTCACTGCCTCCCAGGTTCCCATCCACTTTTGCTTCCCCTACTAATTCTTCCCTGTTTGTGAGCAGCAGGTCAAGAAAAGCTCTGCCCCTAGTTGGTTCCTCCAGGACTTGCACCAGGAAATTGTCCCCTACACTTTCCAAAAACTTCCTGGATTGTCTGTGCACCGCTGTATTGCTCTCCCAGCAGATATCAGGGTGATTAAAGTCTCCCATGAGAACCAGGGCCTGCGATCTAGCAACTTCTGCTAGTTGCCAGAAGAAAGCCTCGTCCACCTCATCCCCCTGGTCTGGTGGTCTATAGCAGACTCCAACCACGACATCACCCTTGTTGCTCACACTTCTCAACTTTATCCAGAGACTCTCAGGTTTTTCTGCAGTTTCATATCGGAGCTCTGAGCAGTCATACTCCTCTCTTACATACAACGCAACTCCCCCACCTTTTCTGCCCTGCCTGTCCTTCCTGAACAGTTTATATCCATCCATGACAGTACTCCAGTCATGTGAGTTATCCCACCAAGTCTCTGTTATTCCAATCGCATCATAGTTCCCTGATTGTGCCAGGACTTCCAGTTCTCCCTGCTTGTTTCCCAGGCTTCTTGCATTTGTGTATAGGCACTTAAGATAACTCATCGATCGTCCCTCTTTCTCAGCATGAGACAGGAGTCCTCCCCTCTTGCGCTCTCCTGCTTGTGCTTCCTCCCAGGATCCCATTTCCCCACTTACCTCAGGGCTTTGGTCTCCTTCCCCCGGTGAACCTAGTTTAAAGCCCTCCTCACTAGGTTAGCCAGCCTGCTGGCGAAGATGCTCTTCCCTCTCTTCGTTAGGTGGAGCCCGTCTCTGCCCAGCACTCCTCCTTCTTGGAACACCATCCCATGGTCGAAGAATCCAAAGCCTTCTCTCCGACACCACCTGCGTAGCCATTCATTGACTTCCACGATTCGACGGTCTCTACCCAGGCCTTTTCCTTGCACAGGGAGGATGGACGAGAACACCACTTGCGCCTCAAACTCCTTTATCCTTCTTCCCAGAGCCACGTAGTCTGCAGTGATCCGCTCAAGGTCATTCTTGGCAGTATCATTGGTGCCCACATGGAGAAGCAGGAAGGGGTAGCGATCCGAGGCCTTGATGAGTCTCGGCAGTCTCTCTGTCACATCGTGTATCCTAGCTCCTGGCAAGCAGCAGACCTCTCGGTTTTCCCGGTCGGGGCGGCAGATAGATGACTCAGTCCCCCTGAGGAGGGAGTCCCCGACCACCACCACCCTCCTCCTCCTCTTGGGAGTGGTGGTCGTGGAACCCCCATCCCTAGGACAGTGCATCTTTTGCCTTCCAATCGGTGGAGTCTCCTTCTGCTCCCTTCCCTCAGATGGGTCATCTAGTCCACTCTCCGCATTAGTACCTGTGGAGAGAACATGGAAACGATTGCTCACCTGTATCTCCATTGCTGGTGCATGGACGCTCCTCTTTCTCCTTCTGGAAGTCACATGCTGCCAAACCTCTTCACAATCCTTCTGTCCCTGCTGTGCCTGCTCTGAATCTTCAGAACATTGTGGCCGTAGAAGCATCTCCTGACGTCTGTCCAGGAAATCTTCATTTTCCCTTATGCAACGCAGTGTTGATACTCGTTTCTCCAGCCCTCGAACCTTCTCTTCCAATATGGAGATCAGCTTGCACTTTGTACAGACAAAGTCGCTTCTGTCCTGTGGAAGAAAGACAAACATGGCACAACCTGTGCAGGTTACAACAGCTGATCGCTCACCTTCCATATCCCTGTCCTCTTAAGAGCTTCCTCAGCTGTTGCAGGAACTACTCAGAGAAACCTGCAGATGAAAGCCTCAGTGAGCTCTCCCCAGGCAAACTCCCTCTGTTAGCCTCTGCTGTTCGCCGCTCAGCTGGTTCGCTGCTGACTGCCCTTATATACCAGTCAGGCCCACTCAAGGCCCACCAACACAGCCCCCCAATGCAGCACTTAGCGTACCTCCTCTCGGACAGCTCCCAGGCAAACTCCCTCTGTTAGCCTCTGCTGTTCGCCGCTCAGCTGGTTCGCTGCTGACTGCCCTTATATACCAGTCAGGCCCACTCAAGGCCCACCTGGAACAAAGCACTCCCAATTCACACTTTTCAAACAAACAAGCAAGCAATCAAGCACACGGTCAAACTGACCAACTGTCCCAGCAGCAGACACTCAGATACTCACCAACACAGCCCCCCTAATGCAGCACTTAGCGTACCTCCTCTCGGACAGCTCCCAGGCAAACTCCCTCTGTTAGCCTCTGCTGTTCGCCGCTCAACTGGTTCGCTGCTGACTGCCCTTATATACCAGTCAGGCCCACTCAAGGCCCACCAACACAGCCCCCCAATGCAGCACTTAGCGTACCTCCTCTCGGACAGCTCCCAGGCAAACTCCCTCTGTTAGCCTCTGCTGTTCGCCGCTCAGCTGGTTCGCTGCTGACTGCCCTTATATACCAGTCAGGCCCACTCAAGGCCCACCTGGAACAAAGCACTCCCAATTCACACTTTTCAAACAAACAAGCAAGCAATCAAGCACACGGTCAAACTGACCAACTGTCCCAGCAGCAGACACTCAGATACTCACCAACACAGCCCCCCTAATGCAGCACTTAGCGTACCTCCTCTCGGACAGCTCCCAGGCAAACTCCCTCTGTTAGCCTCTGCTGTTCGCCGCTCAGCTGGTTCGCTGCTGACTGCCCTTATATACCAGTCAGGCCCACTCAAGGCCCACCTGGAACAAAGCACTCCCAATTCACACTTTTCAAACAAACAAGCAAGCAATCAAGCACACGGTCAAACTGACCAACTGTCCCAGCAGCAGACACTCAGATACTCACCAACACAGCCCCCCTAATGCAGCACTTAGCGTACCTCCTCTCGGACAGCTCCCAGGCAAACTCCCTCTGTTAGCCTCTGCTGTTCGCCGCTCAGCTGGTTCGCTGCTGACTGCCCTTATATACCAGTCAGGCCCACTCAAGGCCCACCAACACAGCCCCCCTAATGCAGCACTTAGCGTACCTCCTCTCGGACAGCTCCCAGGCAAACTCCCTCTGTTAGCCTCTGCTGTTCGCCGCTTAAGCCGCTTGGCATACATCTTCCTGCTGGCCACTCACAGGCCTGTGTGCTCACCGCTCCCCACAGTCTCCAGGGAGACCCCTAGTGTGCCAGCCCTTCTCGAGGTCACCACCTCTCTGCCAGGGTCGAGCTGCAGACTCCTCCGCCCCTGGGACCACTCGCTGCGATCCCCCGGGGGACCCTGTTACTGCAAAAGTCCTTCTCGCTGGTCACACACTCCCAGGGGTGATAACCGTCTCTCTCTGACTCCTCAGCACGCCTGGTCCCCGTCAATCCCCCTTCGTTTTACTTCTCCCCAGTCACTTACTGCAGGAAGCGCCGTCCACGGGGTGCAGTAGATCCCGCCGCTGCCACCAGTTGTCACGGAGTAAGGGGGGACTCAGGGCCCTGCACCCCCGGCTTCCTGCGATTCACCATGACTCTCAGCCAGCCAGTAAAGCAGAAGGTTTATTTAGACGACGGGAATACAGTCCGAGACAGGTCTTGCAGGCACAGACAACAGGATACCCCTCAGTTAGGTCCATCTTGGGGTCCTCGGGCACCCCAGCCCCCCTCCAGAGGTCAGAGCCCTCCCTGCCTGCCAGCCACCTCACCAGCCAGCTTCCCAGACTCTGCCTTCAGCGACCCCTCCCACAGCCTTTGTTCAGTTTCCCAGGCAAAGGTGTCACCTCGCCCCAGCCCCCTCCTGGGTTCTCATGTTACAGGCTCAGATATTTCCAGTCAGTCTCCCATCCCCCAATGCAGACTATCCCAGCCACACTCCCCTGTCAGCACTCACAGACCGCAGTAGGAACAGTCCCAGTTCGTCACAATCCCTTTAAATGACCTTCCCCTCCCCTCGCCCCCCAGTTCTGAGGTGTGATGGGAAAAGTAGAGATGGCATCAGAGAAGTTTAGAATAGTTTTCTAAGGCTCTTTAAGAATGATAAAGTTTGGGCACTGAACCTCCAACACTCATCTCTCACTGGTCTGGAATTGGTGCTGGCTGTTTGTCTTTGCTCCAGGAAGAAGAAATGAGAAAGTCTTTCAGCATCCTGTCTTCTTGTGCCATGGCAGGAAGACAGGAGAATCTGTGGTTGGGGCCTGAGGGCGGAGAGAGCAAAGCTGGATCTAGGAGGAAGCCAGCTGGGAGGGGGAGAAGCAAAGATGGATGCAAGAGGAAGCCAGTCGCCCAGCATGGTTGTCTGGAAACTTGTAGACTGTGCTTCATTGATTGGGAGTTCTGGTAACCCACAGCATTGTCCTGGCACTTAACAAAGGGGAGGTGCCAGGTCTGTAGTGTGCAGACCCTTCAATAACAAAGTGCTTGGGTTTATTTAATTGCCTGGGTGGTTTGTCTGTTTTCAGAGCTGATTGGCCAGAGAGAGCATACTCCAAGGTCCATTCAGCATATGCAGGCTGAGCCCAGTATGTCCCTCTGCTCTCCTCCCACACTTCACAAACGAGATCAATGGTGGCATTATTTACATGCCAGGTTTTGACACACAGAAATCAGTCCCTGCCTGCGGTTTTGGCCAGAGGCAGCCAGATAACACTGATTCCCCTCCTCCCCCCCTGAGTTTGAAACAGATGCTTCATTCAGAGCCGGGATGTACAGAAGGGATGATTACACCATAGAATGATTGCCTCTTCATCAGCTTATTAAGCACAGTCACTCTGTGGTGCCTGAAATAATGGAGAGAGAAAAGAGTCTCTTCCAGGGGTTGGGGGCAGGAAAAACAATGTCCAGGGCCTGGCAGGGGTGGTGTAGGGGTCTGAGCATCAGGTGTGATAGGTTAGTGCTATCTGCACACGTGATCAGCTTAGCCCTTCCAACGCAGGTAAATGGGAGACACCTGTGTGGGGAACTTTAAGGAGAGATCATAAAACCTCAAGGCTCTGCTTACCTGGCCTGGCCGAGCTGGGCTAGATTGGCCCTTAGTGCCCACAGGCATGCTGCATGGGCACAGGGGCCATTCTCTAGTGAGACAGATCTTGCCTGGGGGCTCCCAGGAGTCACACCAGTGTGACAGCTCTACTGTCCTCAGAGAGAGTGGGGTGAGCTTTGTGGCCTGACTCTCGTCCCACCCTCTTCCAGGCAGCTGGCAGCCATGGGGCCAAGAGAAGGGGGCAGAGCCTGCATTTTTAGCCCCACTATGGCTGGGCCCTGTGCATGGGCTTCTTGCTTTCGCCTTAGGCCCCCAGGCAGAGGCTGGCTGCAGCTTGGTCCTAGCAATCCCAGAACCCTTTTCCTAAGAAGTTATGCTCTGGTGTCCAGTCTGTCCTCTCACTGTGCTATGCACAGGTTGGCTGCTGCCCTGCACACCAGAGGTGGATTTTGCAGCCCTGCTGAAATGCAGCCTTTGGGCTGGAGATGGGCAGAGCTAGAGGAATATAAATGACCCTAGTTATGTTACTTTATTATAGTTGGTTCAGTCATGGAGGAATCTGGCCTCTCTAGCATCCCAAGTCCTCTGAGAGGGCTGGCAGGGCAGGGGAGAGTGCCTGGGGTCTATTTCATGGACAACCACCACCTTCTATCCTATGCCTCAATGCTATTCCTCCCATGGTGTTACCCATGGCCCAGCCTAGCTGGGCCCCCCCATACATTCCCTCTTGATCACCAACAGCTGTGGAACCTCACCAATAACTGAAGGGGTTGCCAGAGCCTAGGAGTGAGGGTATCGCAGCCAGGACAGAGTAGCTGGAGGTAGAGTAGGGGTGCAGAGCTGGGACTGAGGCTGGGTCCCTGCACACCTCAGCCCAGATTTTCAAACTCAAATACGAATACTTATTTATTGTGGTAATGCCTAGGACCTGCAGTCATAAGTTAGGGCCCCATTATGCTAGGTGCTGTATTGTGACAGGGTTTGACTCACTCCTGCTGGCTTTCCTGGGGATTAGCTCTGTATGCTGGTGTGTTCTCTTGTGGTGATCTCACCACCATCACTTCTGCTCCAGGGACCTATGTCACTCCCAGGATCACAGCATCCTCTTCCTGACACAGCCCTTTCGCCGTGCCACACTCCATGCTCCCCCCTTCCAGGGAACAGTATCACAGTCCCACAGTCCCTCAGTCCAGCCACTTTCTCAGTGGCGAGTGGGGGCAGTGGTGACCCAGGCCCACCCACTGCTCCAGATCCTGGTCCAGTGACCCTGTAGGTGGCCACCACTTGCTGCATCCCCACTGACTCCTCTGTAGATCTCCCTGGGCCACTTCCCCGCAGCCCTAGCACTCTTTGCCCTTGCCTCAGGGCCTCAGCCTGCAGATCCCTGCAGCCCACCAGGAGCTACCTTTAGCTCCCCAGGTCTCTGCCTGCAGCACTGCTATGTCCAGGGTGCTTGTTCCCCTCCGCCTGCAAGGCAGCCAATCCACCTTCCTCCTCAAGCTTCAGGGGGTGACAAACTGTTCTGTACTGCAGCTCTTCTTATATGGGCCTGTCCAACCCTGACTGGCTGCTCCTATAAGCCCTTCGGTGATTGGCTGCCTCCTACACAGCCTCCCTAGGGCTCTATTAACCCCTGAGAGAACTGGCTATTCTGCTCCATGGTGTCCCCAGTTTTCCCTCTGTGCTTTTGCATTATCTTGCGCTATTCGCAAGGCCAGCTTGGTGGCTTTCAGTTTTTCCCATAACCCTGGCCCTTGCTCCACAGGCTCTCCCAGTATCCCTTTTCCCAGGGTCTGAGCCCCTACCACAGCTTGTCTTGCTACAGTGTGGATTCCCTTGTCTGTCTGGGTCCTCTCCATCCTACTCATCATATCCACCCTCTCCCTACCACCCCCTGCTGAGCATGGGAGTTGGCCCCCTGCCTGGTCCATGGTCATCCCTGCCACATCCCTCGTGGCAGCCCCTGGCCTAGCCGGATTCCTGGGCAGTCCTCTTCTATCCCACCATCTCCTAAGGGGGCAGTGCTGTTTGATATGGCTCTCTTCATGGCACCAGAAGCAAGTCCTTTGCCTTCCCTTGGCCATATTCCTCCCATTGCTCAGCCCTTTCCCCTGGGCTAGCTTTGGCCCTACAACTAAGAGGGCACTTCCCTCCTCAGGTGCCCCTGTTGCCCACAGGCCCAATATGCCCATCCCCTCCCTGTTCTCACAGGTGGGACTCTCTTGGGCCCTTGCTTCTTCACAGTCTCTGGGAGAGGCTTCTGTCCCCCAGCCTAGTAGGGGCACTCTCTTCCAGTGTCCTTGTTGTCTAAAGGCATGACATTCACTCTGCCTCTATGGACCCCCTCTCACAGCAGCTTAAGTATATAGAGCTGCTGCTCAGCTAGCTAGCTGGGCCACAGAGACCTGCAAGTACTCCTGTACCTCCCACTAGCTCTGTTGGGTCTTAAGTACCTGCAGCAGCAGGGCCTGAAGTTGCCCTGGGTGCTTGTCAGCCCCTTTTCATAGGGGCACCGACTCAGTTGTCCAATCTGGGAGGGTATGGATTGAGAACTGGTTAAAAGACAGGGAACAAAGGGTAGGAATTAATGGTAAATTCTCAGAATGGAGAGGGGTAGCTAGTGGTGTTCCCCAAGGGTCAGTCCTAGGACCAATCCTATTCAACTTATTCATAAATGATCTGGAGAAAGGGGTAAACAGTGAGGTGGCAAAGTTTGCAGATGATACTAAACTGCTCAAGATAGTTAAGACCAAAGCAGACTGTGACGAACTTCAAAAAGATCTCACAAAACTAAGTGATTGGGCAACAAAATGGCAAATGAAATTTAATGTGGATAAATGTAAAGTAATGCACATTGGAAAAAAATAACCCCAACTATACATACAATATGATGGGGGCTAATTTAGCAACAACAAGTCAGGAAAAAGATCTTGGAGTCATCATGGTTAGTTCTCTGAAGACGTCCACGCAGTGTGCAGAGGCGGTCAAAAAAGCAAACAGGATGTTAGGAATCATTAAAAAGGGGATAGAGAATAAGACTGAGAATATATTATTGCCCTTATATAAATCAATGGTACGCCCACATCTCAAATACTGCATACAGATGTGGTCTCCTCATCTCAAAAAAGATATACTGGCACTAGAAAAGGTTCAGAAAAGGGCAACTAAAATGATTAGGGGTTTGGAACAGGTCCCATATGAGGAGAGATTAAAGAGGCTAGGACTCTTCAGCTTGGAAAAGAGGAGACTAAGGGGGGATATGTTAGAGGTATATAAAAATCCATGAGTGATGTGGAGAAAGTGGATAAGGAAAAGTTATTTACTTATTCCCATAATACAAGAACTAGGGGTCACCAAATGAAATTAATAGGCAGCAGGTTTAAAACAAATACAAGGAAGTTCTTCTTCACACAGCGCAGTGTCAACTTGTGGAACTCCTTACCTGAGGAGTTTGTGAAGGCTAGGACTATAACAGCGTTTAAAAGAGAACTGGATAAATTCATGGTGGTTAAGTCCATTAATGGCTATTAGCCAGGATGGGTAAAGAATGGTGTCCCTAGCCTCTGTTTGTCAGAGGATGGAGATGGATGGCAGGAGAGAGATCACTTGATCATTGCCTGTTAGGTCCACTCCCTCTGGGGCACCTGGCATTGGCCACTGTCGGTAGACAGGATACTGGGCTAGATGGACCTTTGGTCTGACCCGATACGGCCGTTCTTATGTATATAAATCCTCAGCAAGACATGCTTCTGCATATTGCAGCTCCATTGTCTCTCCACGTTTACTGTCTCTCAAATAGTCTTTCCAGTTCCTCTTGTATCCGGGTAGCAGTCAAACAGTCTCTGAGTCCCTCACTCAGTCCCTTCCTTCAGGGGCAACCAAATACTCATGTTCTCCACCACATGTAATAGGGTTCAACTCACCACTGCAACCTCTCCTGCTGGCCATCCTGTAGATCTCCCTGGGCCACTTCCCCACAGCCCCAGCACCCTCTTTGCCCTTGCCTTAGGGCCTCAGCTGGATAGATCCCTGCAGCCTGCCAGGAGCTGCCTTTGGTTCCTTGGGTCTCTGCCTACAGCTTTACTATGTCCAGGGTGCTTGCTGCCTTCTACCTGCAAGGCAGTCAGTCCACCTCTCTTTTCAAGCTCCAGGGCATAACTGAAAGTGCATAGTACTGCAGCTCTTCTTATATGGGCCTGTCTGGCCCTGATTGGCGGCTCCTATAAGCCCTTCTGTGATTGGCTGCCTCCTATGCAGCCTCCCTAGGTCTCTATTAACCCCTGAGAGCCCAGTGTGGGGCAAGCGCCCCATCACATGTATGAACACAGGACAAAAAAGGGTCCCTCTCCCCTTTTTTTAGGTCCATCAGTGACTATTAGCCAGGATGGGCAGGAATGGTGTCCCTAGCCTCCGTTTGCCAGAAGCTGGGAATGAGCGACGGGATTGATCACTTGTTGATTAACTGTTCATTCCCTCTGGGGGACCTGGCACTGGCCACTGTTGGAAGACAGGATACTGGGCTAGATGGACCTTTGGTCTGACCCAGTAGGGCCATTCTTATGTTCTTATGAGTGTACACACTTTGGTACTCACTCTGTGTGTGCATGTGCATGCAGCCCTCTCCCCAGTGCCTCTGTCCATGTCAGGTGCACCTGAAAGTTTCTTTCTTTTGGAGATCATGCTTCCCAGGGTGCCGTCCTACACAGCTAGTGTCTGGGATTCCCCACCAATCCTCCGCTGAGTCCCTCCCACTTAGTCTCTCCGATCCCCATCTGTACAATGGGGACAATAGCACTGCCCTACCTCAGGGGGTGTTGTGAGGTTACGTGCATTAGGCACTCGGATCCTGTGGTCATGGGGCTGTTTATGTACCTTAGATGGTGAGGTTTCCAAAGTGTTGGGAAAGGACAAATCCCAAAGCGGTGCGGGGGTCCCCAGGGATGCACAGGGGGGAGTTAAAGGGCAGAGGAGGGGTGGCTTCATAAATGTGTTTCTCTTATAAAATGTCCGCTTTTAGCTAAATAAATACTGCATTTCAAGAGGCACATTCTGCACTGGTAGAAATAGCCTATTGCTAGTGAACTTGTTATTCCTGGCCCCTAGACTCTTAAGTGAAAGGATAATTTTCCTCCCTCCCCAAAGAACAAGTTTGACACCCCTTCTATAGCCCCACCACTCCCAGCATTCCCTGCTGTGCTGGCCCCCATTCTAGGCTAAAATCAGGCAGAGACTGATCCCTTAAAGGGCCAGCCTGGCCTATTGCAGTTTGGAAACAGACTATTCCTTGCTGTTTTTTCTCTTGCTGCTGGTGGAGGGGCAGGGTTGGAACTAGGAATGGATGAAATAATTTGTCCCAGTGTAGAGGTTTTTGGATTGCAGGAGAGGAACTATTGGGGCTAGCACAAATCCTCACCTCTCCTCTGAAAAAAATACTTTAAAGGAGATGAGTGAAGGCAAAAGGAAAATCTTCCTTCAGACATTTTTGAAACCTGGGCGCATAATTTTAAACACGTGGATAAGGGCAGATTGGTTAGGTCAGTGGTTCTCAAACTTTTGTATTGGTGACCCCTTTCACACAGCAAGCCTCTGAGTGCGACCCCCCCCTAATAAATTAAAAATACTTTAAAATATATTTAACACCATTATAAATGCTGGAGGCAACGCGGGGTTTGGGGTGGAGGCTGACAGCTCGCGACCCCCCATGTAATAACCTTGCGACCCCCTGAGGGGTCCCGACCCCCAGTTTGAGAAACCATGGGTTAGGTTGTTTTCTTGTTGTATCATTTCCACTTAGGAGTTGGCCAGGGCAGAACGTTCAGTTCAATATGCAGGGTACAAATGCAGTGTTGCCAATCCTTGCAATATTGGATGTTTTATTTACAGCCCCAGCTTCTGGAGACAAGAGATTATAAGGGAATCCCATCTTGCTATTTTTAAGTGAAAGTTTCTAGCCCTTATGGTTGCAGAGAAGCTTGAAAATGTGACCTGAGTGCATCTTAAAAGTCAAAACCCAGAGGGCAAAGAACCCCAGTTTTTTTAATCCCCTGATTTTTAAACCAGTTTTAGGATTGTTGCGGCCCTGATTCATGATTTTTGAACATTTGGGGTTGTCCCATGCAAATAATGGGTGTTAATACCCGAACCTTAACTAAAAAGTGGATTATGCCTGAGCTGGTGACTTCAGTGCACTTCCTAATGGGCAAGTGTCCTCTTCACAAACCACCACAGCTGACACTAAGGGCTTGTCTTCACTACCTGCCTGGATCGGCGGGTAGAAATCGATCTCTCGGGGATCGAATTATCGCGTCTCGTCGGGACGCGACAATCGATCCCCGAATCGACGAGCGTACTCCACCAGCCCAGGTAGGAGTAAGCGCCGTCGACAGGAGAGCCGTGGCGGTCGATTTGCTGCCGTCCTCACAGCGGAGTAAGTCAGATCGGGTACGTCGATCCCCCCTCCCCAGTGTAGACCTAGCCTGAGTGCTCCCCTTGTTCATGATCTCAGCGGAGAGGCTGAATTCCCCTTTCAGCCTAGGTTTGCTCTCTTCATGTTTGTGCTGGGAGAACCTTGCTCTGCTCTGAAGCTAACTCATAGACTCATAGACTCATAGACTTTAAGGTCAGAAGGGACCATTATGGTCATCTAACTGTAGGACTTCCATGTGGCGCCTCTGGACACTGAATCCTTTGCGCTCTATCCATGTACAATCCAAATCATTCAGTAAAGGAAACCATTATTAATTTGCTTTTCCTGTGCTGGTAGGAGCATCAGTTGGACAAGCCACACTTCCCTAGGAAGAGCAGGTTGAGAGAGCAAGACCATGTAGCTAGAGCCCTGCAAATCTCTGGATATCCGCTTTACAATCGCGGATATCCACATCCGCAGACCTCACACACTTGGGGCAAGCTTGTCTAACAGGCGTGCTGTGCACTGGCTTAGCATGTGTGAGCATAACTCTCTCTAGTAGCAACTATAACGCCCTGCTACTTAAGCGTGGTTAACAGTTATTCTTTTCGCTCAAGTGGTTCTTGTGCTGAAGGTGTTAGGTTTGATTCCTTTGGGTGCTTAGACTCATCTATGCAAAGGGAATAGGTTCTTTTCATAGCCCATGATGCTTTCTAGGGAGTAAAGTACTCTTCTGAAATGGAGGTAGAAATTCTGTATCTCTCTAAAAATGGAGTTCACTAGTAAATAGTGCATGGAAACTAGTGATTTATGTTCTATGTGGTTTGTATTTAGTTTACTAAACAGCACACGCGCTGTGAAAGTGTGGTAACCAAGATTTTAAATTGTTTACATATGTTTGATGAAGTGACTTTGTCTATTTATATACTTGTTCAGGGCCAGATTCTGATATAGGATTGCCAGGCATCTGGTTTTCGACTGGCATGCCAGGGCGAAAGGGGGCCCTGGCTGCTCCGGTCAGCACTGCTGACCAGACTGTTAAAAGTCTGGTCACCGGCGCAGTGGGGGCCTGGGGCTCAGGCACGCTCCCTGCCTGCCCTAGCTCCGTGCAGTTCCCGGAAGCGGCCACCAGGTCCCTGTAGCCCCTAGGTGCTGGGGCAGCCAAGGACTGGGGGGCAGCCAAGGACTGGGAGGCTTCGCGTGCTGCCCCCGCCCCGAGTGCTATTTCCGTAGCTTCCATTGGCTGGGAACCGTGACCAATGGGGGCTGAGGGGGGCGGTGCCTGCGTGCGCAAAGGCAGTGCACACCACACAGAGCCACCTGGCTGCCCATGCACCTAGAGGCTGCAGGGATCTGGCGGCTGCTTCCTCAGAGCCATGGTAAGTGCCGCCAGGACCCTGCACCCCATCTCGCACCCCAACCCCTTGCCCCAGCCTGGAGCCCCGTCCTGCATCCCAAACCCCTCATCCCTGGCCCCACCCCAGAGCCCACACCCCCAGACGGAGCCCTCACCCCCCGCACCCCAACCCCCTACCCCAGTCCGGAGCCCTCTCCTGCACCCCAAACCTGTCATCTCTGGCCCCACTCCAGAGCCCACACCCCCACCCGCACTCCAAACCCCTCGGCCTCAGCCTGGACCCCCCTCCTGCACCCCAAATCTCTCATCCCCAGCCCCACCCCAGAGCCTGCATCCCCAGCCTAGAGCCCATACCCTGTCCTGCACCCCAACCCCCTGCCCCAGCCCAGTGAAAGTGAGTGAGGGTGGGGAAGGGTGAGCGACAGAGGGGGTGGGGGATGGAGTGAGCGGGGGCAGGACCTTGGAGAAGGGCCAGGGCATGGGTGGGGCCTTAGAGAAAGGGTAGGGCAGGGGGCATGGCAGGGGTGTTTGGTTTTGTGTGATTAGAAAGTTGGCAACCCTGCCCTTACTCACACACGGTAATATCTTTATGCACAAATAAGGTTCATTCGCTTTAATGGGACTTGAAGTTAGTTCCAGCTCAGTATGGGTGTGCCAGAATCTGTCCCTGAGACAGGGTGACCATCCATCCCTTATTTTAAGATGTATTCCCATGGTATATTTCAGTTCTAATACATTTCAAACAATAAATTAAAGCTTATGATAATTGCATTGTGTACTTGGGGGCAGTAGACAAGTACACCTGAGAAAAAAATACATGATATGCTAAGAGAATTGTGTGCCTCTAAAATGTCCCTTTAAAATGAAGGATCCCCGCCCCCCTTTTTTTAATGTGGTTTTCCCTTAATTTTCCATCCAACAAAGGTGGCCCCCTCACCCTGAGATTCCTTGGAGCCTTCTTCAGGCTATAGGAATTCTTAAAAATACAGTCAAACAGTACAAAGTCCCCCAGTCAGCCACTCTGTGAAACAAATAACAAAATCTTCCTCCAGGCAACCCAATACCTGTTTAAAATCATGGGACTGCAGTACACCCTGCAGGACCGCAGCCCTGGGCTTTGTGGGACCAAGGTGGGGCCTGGTTCCAGCATCAGCGATGCCCTCCTTGAAAAGGCTATCCCGTAATAACATGGGCTGTGAGATCCAGTACTAATTAAGTGTAGAATGTGACTGTAATTGTTCATGGGACCTTGGCACTAATTTATATGACTGTGCTGGCTGTGATTTATACTGCTGTATAAATCATGTATTTCCTCTAAACTGAGGACTGGAAACACATGTCCAGGATATGTAAACTGGAGATTATATCCCAGAGCACTGATTTACAGACACCTGTGACCTTCATTTCTCATGCAGAGTGAACAGTGTTTGGCCTTCACTGTCTGGAGGGTTAGAACTTAAAACTATGTTCCCCTATAGCAGGGATTCTCAACCTTTTTCTTTCTGAGGCCCCCTCAACACGCTATAAAAGCTCCATGGCCCATCTGTGCCACAACAACTGTTTTTCTGCATATAAAAGCCAGGGCCAGTGTTAGGGATGGCAAGCAGGGCAATTGCTCGGGGCCCCATACCGCAGGGGGCACCATGAAGCTAAGTTGCTCAGGCTTTGGCTTCAGCCCTGGGTGGTGGAGCTCAAAGCCTGGTCTGCAGACCCGCATGGCTGGGCTTCGGCTTTCTGCCCTGAGCTTTAATGAGTTTAATGCCAGCACCTGCTCACGGCCCCCCTGGGAGTCCCGGACCCCTGGTTGAGAACCACTGCCCTATAGCACGCTCATCAGAGTGGGTCAATGTGACTTAGACGTTAATTATTGAAGCCTGACATTCCCTGTGTGCAGTGGGCATTATCTGTCTCCTACAGATGGGACCCTGAGTCACAGAGAGGTGAAGTGACTTGCCTGCAAGTGGCAGAAGGATGATTGAAACCCAGAAATCCTGAATTCTAGTCCCCTGCGCAGACCAAGCTCCCTCCCCGAGCTGGGAACAGAATCCAGGAGTCCTGGTCTCCATCTAACCACTAAACACAGTGCCTCCCATGCTTCCTCTCCCTCTGCTATCTATGAAACAAAAAAGTCCCTTCCTCTCATGGGGGATGTGCAAAAAGGTAGAGCCCCAGATTCTTAGGACGGCTTTGTAAGTGTCAGTGTGCTGGCTGGGTATGAAATTAAGGACTGGCTAGTTGCATATTTGTTTGTTTTTTGCTTCTGGACATGTGCACATAGATTGCTAAGCCCCACTAAATTAGTTTACCGACATTAAATCTAAAGAGACTTCCCATCAGCAGCCACTGTAAGCAGAGAGGCTCCACCATTGCCACCTTGGACAAAAGCTTTATGTAGTGCCATAAAGGCCAATGTGCCTGGGCTGCTGGACCAATGAGGGGAGCAAAATCCAGAGGAGGTAGCCCTCAGTGAGAATGTCCTGCCTCAGATGTTCAGATCTAGGGACGATGCGTGCAAGAGCTGACTGCAGTGGTGCATAAGGGGAGAGGCACTTACATGGGTAGCTTTGACCCAAATCAAGACGGTCTTTACAGGTCACTTGGAGCCTAGATACCATGGTGACTGTCGCTATGTTATTGCCTAAGATCTAGAAGTTGATGTGTCAAGACCATGAATGGCATTCAGAAGCCAAGAGAGGTGAAAACATTATCTATTCTCCGTGGCTAACGCAGCTGAGCAAGTGTGATACTGGAATAGAGCGGTTACTGGGAGAAACCCATCTAGCCCAACCTGGAGGTCCCCCAGCAGTCTGGATCCCTCTGCTGAGGCTGACATCTCAGAGAACTGTCACTCCAAAAACAGATGGGCTGGGGGGAGTCACTGCTGGCTACTGGCACCACCTGGGACTCTGGGAGAAACTGGGGGTCTGGAAGGACTTCTGGTACTCCTTCAGTCAAGGGAGCAAGCATCATCCCTGCACTTCTCCCATGTGCTTTCACCAATCAGCCAGCATCACCTCCACCTCGCTGGGGGTGAGTCTCAGACAGTTTGCTGTCAGCTGGACAGAGAGAAAGCAAATGTACTGCACCATCTGGGTGTGTGTGAAAATGAGTCTTAGAGCCGGGGTTCACCTGTGTACTGATAGCACTGCATCCCGGATCATCTTGGTATCTGTTCTAGTGGCCTCAGCTATATGTCAAGTAGGAGGGATGGAGAAGTACATCCCTGAAGAACCTTATGGGTGTGTGAGACGTTACCCATCGCCACCCCAATAGGTGGGATAAACTCTGGATCTGGGTAATCAAAGCCTTGTTAGCAGGCAAGGGAAGTACTGTAGTGGTGTTGGTCAAGTTGCAGGATATGATGAGTGCCTGAGCTTTGTATTTCTCCAGTGGCAGCTCTTTCCATAGCTAGAAAACAGGTGGCTCTGTATGGCTTGGGTGGTGCTTAGGAAAATATTGTTCAGGCGCTGGATAGATAAAGGCCACACCCAGATATGCAGAATGGTGCTGGAGAAGCTGATGCAGCATCTGTTGGTGAACCAGTGTGTGTGTAGGGGACACTTGTTAGAAAAGACTGGCAATTTTCTTTAGTGCTAGTGAAACGCCAGCTGGAGAGTCCAGGAGACTGAAGTCCTCTCTCTTCCCCCACTTGTATGAAGCAGGTACGATAACAGTGCGAGCTTCCCACACTCTGCTCCTCAGTCATCCCTGACTACACTGAAAACATCATATGAGATAATCTTTTACACAACACAGAATTAGCCTGTGGAGCTCAATGCCATAGGATATTGGTGAGGCAAAGAGCTCAGGAGAATTTGAAAAGGGACGAGACCTTTATGTGGATGACACAACTCTCCAGAGTTAGAATAATAAATATAACAAAATACAGAAGAGTTTTGTATGGGATCTAAACTCGCCTGCTTTGAGACATAAAGTCTCTATGTGTGAAGGCTAGGAACTTTGCCTATGGACTGGTTATCCCATAACTGCCTACTGGAGTGCTTCCTCCTCTGAAGCAGCTGTTGCTGGCCACTGGACTAGATGTCTTATCCAGCATGATATTTCCTACGTATCTTGAGGTATCATATTTAGGGGGCAAAAAGGCGATTTGGTCTCCATGCATATTCAGTTGTAAGGTCCCTGTCAGGCTGCCTTCCAGAGATTCCCACTCCTGCCTCTTAGGAGGAGAGCCTGACCAACTCATTCCCCCCCAGAGCTCAGTAACTTTGGATTTGTTATCATACTGAGCTAGATTTGAACAGCTGACACAGAGGTGAAAGGTTTCATAGTCCAGCACTAAGCCCCCAAGCGCTCATTTGAGGGACTCAACAGGGTTATACTTAGAAGCTGATTGTATCTTATTTTCTGTTTTTTTTCTTGTAAGTGTTCGCTGTGTTCCTCTCTCCATGAGCCTGTAGCTTTCTGCCAAAATTGTCGTGAGTGGCCATTCTGGGTACCCAATTTGAGAGCCTGGGGGCCTGGTTTTAGACTCCGGGGAGTGCACTCAGCTCCCACCGAGGGTAGATTGTTCCCTTCCAGGGGATGGAGGTGAGGGGCCGGGAAAAGCTACGAGGCTGATTGTAGGGAGGAGCATGAAGGTCAGAGGGGCTGTTTCCTCCCAAACCCATGATTCTTCTTTGAGTGCTTGCTCATGTCGATTCCATTCTAGGTGTGCGCAGCCATTGGAGATATTTGCCTTAACGGTACCCATCGGGCCGGCTGTGGCACCCTCCAGTGTGCCGCGCTCACGCTGTGGTATATCAGGCCCTGCCGGCCCACGCCCTCTCAGTTCCTTCTTACCACCCATGCTATTCAGTCAGAGCGCCTCTCTTGCTTGTCAAGAGCTAGCGGTTTCTTCCATTGGACTTCGTGCCTTCGGGTCTCTTGTACATTGTTGATAGTGTTAAGTAGTTGTTAAGTGCTAATTAGCTGATAGTTAAGGTCCCAGCCGGGACTTTGCCCCAAGCCGGGCATGCCCCGAGCTCCTGGGTTTAAGCTCTGCTTGGTCTGTGGCAGGCTTATGCCTGTGAGTGACCCCCACAACTGCTGCCTTAAGCGCTTGGGGGAAATCACACATCAAGGAGCATTGTTGGATCTGTAAGAACTTTCAGCCTCACACCCAGAAGGAGAGGGACACTTGCCTCAGGGCCCTCCTGATGGAGTCCGCCCTCCGCCCAGCTTCCGAGCCTTCTACGCAGGCTGCACCGAGTACTTTGGCCTCCGTGCGCAGTGCACCACTAGCGCCCGGCTCCTCTCGGCACCATTCGCTGTCGCTGGTGCTGAAAAAGAAGTCAAAGAAGTGTTCACCAGCACCAAGCAAGAAGGCCCAGGGGTCATCTGGTAAAGGACCAGGGCCTGCCTGCCAGCCAGCCTTCTCCAGAGCAGCGCGAGTGTACCTCCGCGGCTGGGGCTCTTAGCCCTCTTAAAAGTCCATCACTGAGCGGTATGGGACCCACCATCCTGCCTGCACCGTCATCATTCCAAGCCCAGGTGCAGAGAGAGCACAGGTCTCCACCTGCTCCTATGACATTTCCAGTGCTGCAGGACCGGGACAAGGCTCCCCGAGAGGGCAAGCCAGCTGTTAAGACCCCTCCAGGGGTGGGAGAATGCCATCGGTCGCTGAACAAGCAATTCCATGGCAGGTTGCAACCGCGCTGTCGGTCGTCCAAACTCTCCCCCCCGGCCGCCGAGACGTTATTCCCCAGTGTGGGGTCAACGCTCCCCATATTATGACCGGACGCCGTTCGCTCTCTCACTGATCCGCGTCTAGACGTTGGTCTCAGTCGCCGGCACCGTGGGACTGTTCCCCCTTGTGTTACCGGTCTCCGCAGCACCATTCCCCCTGATGCCAATCTCCCCGGCACTGGGACTGTTCTCCCCAGTATAGCCATCGGTCGCTTACACCTGGTCAGTGCTCACCGGTAGCCATGACCAGCAAGCAGACCCAGGCGTTGATGGCTCCTCCATGGTCACTAGAGAGTGGTTCCTCTGGAGTGAAGGCCCAGTTCAACCCATCACCCTGGGTCTCTGCAACAGGATTGGGCACCGGCGACTGCTCCGCCATCCATGGCACTGCAGTGGCAGCAGGGCCAGTGGCCAACATAGTGGCTGTATTGTGAAGCGTGAGGCGTTCCGGTGATGATGATGCCCCTTTCTCAGTGCGCTTCAGTGGCCGCATCGGAGCAGAGGTTGATGGCCCCACCAGCACCGGGCCCGGTACCGGAAGCTTGCTCCGAGGTCAGGGTGGAGGATCTGGTACCCACCCCCAAACCTCCCTCTCCAGTGGATGCCGAGCCCTTAGCGCCTCCACAGGCGGCCAGGGCCGCCTCCTCTTCCCCGACGAGGCAGTCGCGGGACCTTCCAGGGCCAGCCCCCCGGATGGCTTTAAGGAACATCAAGCCCTTCTCAGGCGGGTGGCTGAGAACTTGCGGCTGGAAGTACAGGAGATGGCGGAGCAGGAGGACACCCTTTTCAATGTCCTCTCGGCCTCCACGCCCGCCCAGATCGCCATACCTGTACGCGACGGGGTCCTCAAGATTGCTAAGGCTCTGTGGCAGACTCCATCCTGACCACCTCGAAATAGGCCGAGAAAAAGTACTTTGTGCCAGCCAGAGGTTTCGAGTACCTGTATACCCACCCTCCCCCGGGCTCACTGGTGGTGACGGCAGCCAATGAGAAGGACAAGCAGGTCCCCACCGCCTCTACCCCCGAGAACAAAGAAGCCAAAAAACTTGATTTATTTGGCAGAAAAATTTATTCAACAGCCAGCTTACAATTCCTAGAGGTGAACCGTCAGGCCCTGCTGGGCCGATACAATTTTAACCTCTGGGACAGCCTCCAGAAGTTCCAGGACTCCCTTCCTCAGGGTCAGGCTCAAGAGTTTGGTACCCTGGTAGAGGAAGGAACCGCGGCAGCCAGATGCTCCCTGCAAATGGCATGGGACACGGCGGACTTGGCAGTGAGGGTGGTTGCATCGGTGGTGGTTATGCGACGCAACTCCTGGCTCCAGACAGCGGGCCTCTCCGAGGAGATGTAGGCCTCGATTCAAGACCTCCCCTTTGACAGAGCAGGGCTCTTCTTTGATCAGACGGACGCTAGGTTACACAGGTAGAAGAACACTAAGGCTACCCTTCGCTCGTTGGGCATGCATACCCCAAAGTCTGGCAGAAAGCCATTCCGGTCTCTGCCGCTGTCGAGGCCTTGGCAAGCCTGGCAGGGATCTGGGTTTAGCCCTTGCCACCCTTCCTCCTCTCGCTCACCAGCCCAGCCCGGACCCGCTAAGCACCCGGGGGGACAAAAGTGATCGTTTTGAGGGTGCACTTGAGAGCGACCCCCCAGTCATCTGGCCAGATCCTGCCCGTCCTTTCCTCAACCACCTTTCTCTCTGCTGCTTGGCCTGGTCATGGGTTACCTTGGACTGCTAGGTCCTGGACATAGTAGCTCGGGGCTACACCCTGCAGTTTGTGGGTACCCCTTCTTCCCACCCCACTGCTTCCCTGTCCCTTTTCAGGGACCCCTCTCATGAGCAACTCCTGGTCCAGGAGGTCGACAAGCTCCTGCAGTTGGGGGCTGTGGAGGTGGTTCCTTGAGACATGGAAGGCAGAGGATTCTACTCCCGATACTTCCTAATCCCGAAGGCCAAGGAGGCCTCAGACCCATCCTGGACCTGCATGGCCTCAACAAGTCTCTCAAGAAGTTGAAGTTCCGCATTATCTCCTCCCGGGAGCCGGGGGACTGGTACACCACTCTTGACTTAAAGGACGCTTACTTCCATGTCTCCATATTCCCAGGACACAGACGTTTCCTGTGCTTCATAGTGGCAGGGCGCCACTTCCAGTTCATGGCGCTACCCTTTGGCCTGTCCACAGCCCCCAGGGTGTTCACGAAATGTGGGGCCCCAGTAGTGGTTTACCTCAGATGTCGGGGGGTGGGGTGGGTCCAGATCTTTCCGTACCTCGACAACTGACTCATCAGGGGCAGGTCTCCAGGACAGGTGCAGAGAAGCCTCGATCTGGTGCGCTCCACCTGCAACGACCTGGGCCTGTTAATAAACACAGAAAAGTGCACATTAACGCTGATCCAGCGCATAGAGTTTATCGGAGTGGTTCTTGATTCCATGTGAGCCAGGGCCTTTCTTCTGGAAGCACGCTTTCAGACCATGGTGGATCTCATTGCCCACATAAAGAGACATCCGATCACCACGGCGCACACTTGCTTGCGGCTGATGGGCTACATGGCAGCGTGCACGTACGTGGTCAGGCACGCCCGGCTCCATCTGCGAGCCCTGCAAATGTGGCTGGCAACGGTTTATGTTCCCAGCAGGCACCCCCTGAACCGAGCGGTCACGGTGCTGGACTGCATCCTTTTGTCCTTGAACTGGTGGCTAGACCCCAAGTCAGTGCTGCAGGAGTTCCCTTTGTGTCCTTATCACCGTCGCTCACCCTGGTCTCGGACGTGTCAGATCTGGGCTGGGGAGCCCACCTGGGCAAGCTCAGCACCCAAGGTCGCTGGATGCAGCACGACTTAGCTCTTCATATCAGCATCAGAGAGCTCAAGGCGGTGTGCCTGGCCTGTCAGTCATTTTTGCCCCACCTGAAAGGCAAGGTGGTGCAGGTCCTCATGGACAACGTGGCCGCGATGTATTACATCAACAGGCAGGACAGCGCCATGTCCTCGGCCCTGTGTCAAGATGCACTCAGACTCTGGAACCTTTGTGTGCAGAATGCCATACACTGGTGGCCGCTCACCTACCTGGAACCAGGAACGTCCTGGCAGATCGCCTCAACAGGACCTTCTCCTCACCACGAGTGGTCACCGAGAATGGAAGCAAGCACTCGAAGGAAAAAACGGTTACCTACCTTTTGTAACTGTTGTTCTTCGAGATGTGTTGCTCATGTCCATTCCATTACCCGCCCTCCTGCCCCTTTGTCGGAGTTGTCGGCAAGAAGGAACTGAGAGGACGTGGGCCGGTGGCGCCTGATATACCGCGATGTGAGTGCGTCACAGCCGGCCTTACAGGTACCTCTAAGGCAAATATCTCTGGCCGCACACACACTTAGAATGGAATGGACATGAGCAACACATCTCGAAGAACAACAGTTACGAAAAATGGGTAACCGTTTTTTCTTGGCGGTCTACCCGGAGGAAACCCCAGTTCAAAGGATGGAGGCTCAATCCACATGGATGGCTGCTCTGCCTCTCCTGGCAGCATGGAGGAGCTGCATTGCACCGAGCATGTCCCCCTGGTGTAGTAGCAGATTCAGATGGGCCCAGTGGGATCTAAAGCTACTTCAGCATTAACTCCTTGTTAACTGCCCTGATGGGAGTTGGGAAGTATACTCTACAGAGTGGCTGGTTCCCCAGATCCCTCATTCTGCTCTGCCCCAAAGGGATAGGGGGGAAACTGAGGCACAGAGCATGGAAGTGACTTGCCCAAGGCCACTCAGTGGACTAGAACTCTAGTCTTCCCAGTCCTAATCCAGTGCTGTAGCCACTAGCATATTTGGGAATCCTGCTAGCTAGACTTGCAGGCTTACTTCCTACACACACAGCCCTTGTCTCTGCTGCTGAAAATCCTTTGTTAAAAGAAATGATTTGGAGTGTAAAAGTCCCTAGTCATGACTCACTCTAGCTGAAGGAGAGATGTGGTAAGTTGGACAGCTGAGTGTGATGTGTCTGCCCCACTGCTCCCTCCCACCATGACTCACTCGCTTCCTGCCTCCTTGGGGTTTTGGGGGTGGGGAGGTTGGCTTCTTTCTCTCCAGATTTAGAAAAAGCTGTGCTCATCAAGAGAGAGGACAGTGGTTAAAACCAGCCCAGCCCAGCCTCTTGTTTCTGGGACAGAAACCATGTGCTTCAAAGAGAATAGAGGAGCCTGGGAAGGAGAAGTGGGTCTGTTTCATCTCTGCTCTTTTCCCAACAACCAAAATTGCTATGTAAGGGTAACAGAGGATTGACAGAGGACTGGGCAGCTATTGCTTGTGAGGAAATGTGGTCAGGGAGTCTGGTTCTGTTTCTGGATCTGCCAATGGGTGACCATGGGCAAGAACTTCCATTTTTCCGTGCCTCATTTTCCCCACTGATAAAATGGGGATAATGACACCTCGTAAAGTGCTTTGAGAACTATGGGTGAAATGTGCTAGCGGGTTGCTACGTAGCAGTATGGCTTTTCTCTTCCGTTTCTGCAAGCCCATGCGAGATATAAAAAATGTGGTGGTCAGCAGTCTGGTCCCCAGAATGACAGCGACGGATTGAGGGTAACTGCACTGCTTGGGGCTGATCCTGAGGCATTGCTATGGGGGGTCTTTGAAGAGTTGTGGGCAGGAGCTGAAGTTCCAACAGAAAAAGGTTTGGAATCTCTTCTGTGCAACCCTTCGATGCTGTGCTCTCCAGGGAAGAGTCCTGCTGTGGCACTATGGTGAGCTTGTCATGTTTTGGGGCCATTGCTGGGGAATTGCGTTTGTAAAGCAGCAAGTCCCTTCCCCTGTCTGTGCCTCGGCTTCCTCTCCCAACCTTTTTGTCCTGTCTGTTTAGACTGTAAGGTCTTTGGGGTGGCGACTATCTCTCGCTGTGTGTGGCTGTAACCTACTGGTCAGTGGGTGTTAAGCATCCGCACCTTGCAAGTGGGGATTTGGGTGTTTTAGCTCTCGGTGTGTTGGCTAAGGTGGTTGCCGTTGCATGTACAGCACCTAGCACAATGGGACCCTCATCTTGGATGGGGGACCTCTAGGTGCTACTATACTGGAAGGTGTTAATGGCCGCCATTGAGTGTGTCTTTGCTCTATGGATCAGTCACAGAGACCGTTAAAGCTGATGGGTATGTAGCCACCATTCATTCCAGCTAAATGGAAAGAGTGAGAATCTCGGGGTTTGAAAAGGCCACACCCCAGAGTGACGTAGTTATACTGACCTAATCCCTGGTGTGGACAGAGCTGTGTCGACAGGAGAGCTGCTCCCATCTACATAGCTACCGCCTCTTGGGGAGGTGGAGTAACTACGCTGACAGGAGAAGCTCTCCTGTTGGCTTAGTAGCGTCACTAAAGCGCTACAGCGATGCAGCTGCAGCGCTGTATGTGAAGATAAGCCCTTAGTCCCTCTCCTAGAGAAATTACGTACTTGCACAATTGCATTTTTAATATAATGGACCCCAAGGTATTACATCTAATTCAATCAGGTTTAACTTAATTCAATAAAGTTCATTCAGGATATTGCAGGAAATTCAGTGTGTCACGGCCACCACCTGGGCACTTTATGGAGTGAGATTGCTAGAAATAATCAGGAGCCACTGTCCCAGGTCATGGCAGTTGCACTGGTATCTCCTCTCAGTGGCCCAGCATGGGCACCCGCTCCCAGCTCCCCAGCTCTTGCTTTTCTTGGATGGAGACCCGCGTCTCAATCTATTCTAAGCAGGGTATTTCCAGGCTGCTGTGTTATTCCCAGCACAGACAGGCTGCCCAAGGACACCTGGCTGCTTCTCTTCAGAGATGGTTACAGTGTGACTGCCCCCGGTTATAGATACCACCCAGCTCTTTTTATGTAAGCCTGTTTTATTGTCTTGGTAAAGACACTATGGAGAAAACATTAAAACCAATGAAAGAACCTGCACACATGCTAATACTGGAGATCACCCCAACTCCAACATGGGCTCTGGCAAGAGCAGTCCTTCAGAGCCCCACAAGGGGTCTCTTCTATGGTCACAAGTTCATAACAGCCTCCGTTCAGAACCAGCATGCTCACCACAGGTTTAGTCCACCCTTTATATAGTTCAGGAGTCTCTACTCTTGAATTTCCAGGAGCAGGTAAATATTAGATCATGGGATTTGGTCCCCAGGGCATAGTTTCCAAAAGGGTTGATTCCAAGTGGATCATTTGCATTCCCCTTATCCCCAGGTACGTCCTAGGAAATCCACTTCACACGTATCAGGAAGTTCCTAATACCTTCTGGAGGTTGCATTAGGCCACGTCTGCACTACAGACCTGTTTCGGTATAACTATGTATCTCGGGGTTTGAAAAGGCCACACCCCAGAGTGACGTAGTTATACTGACCTAATCCCTGGTGTGGACAGAACTGTGTCGACAGGAGAGCTGCTCCCATCTACATAGCTACCGCCTCTTGGGGAGGTGGAGTAACTACGCTGACAGGAGAAGCTCTCCTGTTGGCTTAGTAGCGTCACTAAAGCGCTACAGCGATGCAGCTGCAGCGCTGTATGTGAAGATAAGCCCTTAGTCCCTCTCCTAGAGAAATTACGTACTTGCACAATTGCATTTTTAATGTAATGGACCCCAAGGTATTACATCGAATTCAATCAGGTTTAACTTAATTCAATAAAGTTCATTCAGGATATTGCAGGAAATTCAGTGTGTCACGGCCACCACCTGGGCACTAGGCCTTAGCAAGAATGAACTCAGTGAGAATGAGGGGTTTATTCTCTAATTACGAACACAGAAGCTGGGGCATTTGTTGCAGAGGGTGTGTGTGTGTGTGTGTGTGTGTGTGTGTGTGTGTATGTGTGTTTCAGAGCCTGGGAAAGGCAACCAGACAGCACAGAGAAAAGCCAGCAGACTGTGAGGGCAGCTGTCGTGAGCATGACCCTGAGAGGGACAGAGGTAGAGCCCCTTGGGGCACAGGACTGACTGGAAAACAGGCTTGAAAATTATGAGCAAAGAAACTGCCTCCAGTTTCAGGGAAACAGGACTTTGTGTGCATTCTGTGTAAATTAAGCAGGATTGCATTACAGAAATACCTGACTCCATCCTCAGTTTCTCCTTCTGATGGAAAGAACCCAGGAAGGCCCCCAGTATTGGCTCACCGTTTGGGTTAAGGGGCCGCAGCATTAATAGGCTGCTTGATCTGAGGCCAGAGAGGTCTCTGGTTAGGCAAAGTTTGGATATCCTCCTGCTTGGGTGAGCGACAGCTGTGTGTTTGTCTTTCAGGGTGGGTTCTCTGCCATTCTCTGGGTTAAAGGTGGACGCTCTAGATCAGGGGTAGGCAACCTATGGCATGCGTGCCAAAGGTGGCACACAAGCTGATTTTCAGTGGCACTCACACTGCCCAGGTCTTGGCCACCGGTCTGGGGGGCTCTGCATTTTAATTTAATTTTAAAAGAAGCTTCTTAAACATTTTAAGCTTCTTAAACATTTTAAAAACCTTATTTACTTTACATACAACAATAGTTTAGTTATATATTATAGACTTATAGAAAGAGACCTTCTAAAAACGTTAAAATGTATTACTGGCACGTGAAACCTTAAATTAGAGTGAATAAATGAAGACTCGGCACACCACTTCTGAAAGGTTGCCAACCCCTGCTCTAGATGGAGCTGGCACGCAGGGTGTCATCAGCTGCTAGCTCCAGGTGCTGTGATGACTAATGGGCTGCTACAGCCCAGCCTGTCTGACTTTCTCTGTGCTGCAGGCTGTGCATACCCGGCTTTGTTTGCAGAGGGCTGCACACCTGCCCTTTGGGTGCCTGGATGCCATAAGTGGCAGACTCCCTTGTGTAAAGGCCAGGCAGGCAAGGGTATGAGTGGGGCTGAGGGAACATGTGCAGGCTAGTTGTGTGCATAAGACCAGGTAATTAAACTGGCGGTTGGTAGGGGAAATAAAAAACCTTTGGGGCAGGGAGGAAGGAGAGATTGGAAAAGACTAGGAGAGAGAAACTGCCATGGAATTAAAAATATAAATACATAGTTTCTAAACAGTCAAATCCCAGGACTGCCAAAAATAGGGCTGAAGGTATGGAGCCATAACTGGACAGTGAGGAATGGGGAGCAAGAGGGTGTCCTTGCACAGCACATGGTGTTAGATGCAGGGCCGCCCGGGGGGGGGGGGGGAGGGCAAGTGGGGCAATTTGCCCCAGGCCCCGGGGCCCATAGGCCCCCCACAAGAATATAGTATTCTATAGTATTGCAACTTTTTTTTATGGAAGGGGCCCCCGAAATTGCTTTGCCCCAGGCCCCCTGAATCCTCTGGGCGGCCCTGGTTAGATGCCATGCTTGGTGCTCTCCGCCTGCAAAGCATGTTACAGTCCCCACTCCTGGGAGGTGGGTGAATGCAGTCTTACCATCCATGCTTTACGGATAGTGATTTGGGCAGAAACACTAAGGGAGCTGCTCAAGGCCTTGGACATAGGGACACAGTATCAGAGAGATGAGAACTCAGGAGTTCCTGGCTCCAGCCTAGACTGGGCCTCTCTCTAGGATAGTGATGATTTTGAACATAGTGAATATTCTCCTGCCTTGTAACAATCCTGGCGTGGTCCCAATTAGGTGAAACCAGGGGTGGATTGATCATCCAGAGTAAGATCTTGTTGCTCTGTCTGTCTCTCCCTGCATTTGGCTGTGTATGGTATTTATAAGATGCCCATTCTCTTGATCTCCAAACCCCTGATCCTGCAAAGAGACCTACAGCTATGAACCCTGTAGGAGTAAGAATCCATATTTATAGGTCCCTTTGCAGGCTGGAGCCTACGAGCCAGATTATTAACCATGTTTATTGTTATTATTGGTTATTTTTATTACTGTAGCGCCTGGGAGCCCTTGACATGGACCAGGACCCATTGTGCAAGGTGAACAAAATGACTGTTCCACCCTGCCCCAAGGGTTAGAGACAACAGCTGGGTATAGACACAGGGGAGTAGACGAAAACAAGGAGCCAGTATTGGTCAGCATGACCAGTATTGGTCAGCATGGTGGGTGGTCTCTGCACACTGACAGCCTAACTTTTGCTGAGCTGTTTTGTAGGCCACAGGGCTGAGGAGGGACTTTGACAGATAATGAGGTAGCTTTGCAGATGTTTACTGGGAGCAACTCGCAAGTGCGTGGGGCAGGGTGGCAGAAAGCAGGAAGGTGTTTGTTTGAAAATGTCACCAGTGGGCTGTGGAGACTGGCCTCCTGGGCTGATTTGAGGTGAGGTTGATTTCAGTGAGAGGTGCTTAAATACCTTTTAGAAATCTGGGCCTAAATGCTTCTTGCTTTGGTATTTCTCTTGTGTGCTGGCCCATTGTCCTGATAGATTTCCTCCTCAAAAGTTGGGCTGTCTATAGAATAATGGATGTCGGTGACAGCTAAATTAGTATCAGAACCACCCCAAAGCCAGCAAATTCATACTCGGGTGCAAATCTGAAGTCTGGGAACTTTTGAAGTTGGAGTTCAGGTTTGGTCCCATCTCTAGTAATAATTCATGTCTTGCTGCTTACTGAATATTCTGTTCCAGTTGCTTTCCCACCATAGCCTCCCAGCATGCCTGGTGCTGACGGGTGTGGTCTGGACACTGGGACTCAGAGGGGAATAAAATAAAAAGCATGCACGCCCCCATCATGATAGCAGCTGAGCTCTGTGAAACTAGGCTTAAACCACCTCGCTCGAGGGAGGAAGGAACTATCCAAACCTATGGAGCAGGCACCAGGCCACACAGTCTGGGGCACCCACACCTCCGCCACAGCAGCTCGGAAACAAAGAGCCAAGCCCCCTCAGCAGGGCATACCCACAGGGCATTCTGGGCAGGGGCTGGCTAGGAAGGGAGGGGTATGTTGGGATTGTAGGGGGTCTGGCCAAGGCAGACCTGTTTCCCAGGGATTGTCCACCCCGGCATGCTCCAATGGGTTTATGAAGCAGAGGCACAACTTAGAGCAACCCTGAGGGCTGCCTTAGCCTGTGCCTGGGCCATGCTGGCCTGTGCAACCCTGAAGAGAGGAGGCCCAAGCTGGCCTCCTCTATTGCTGGGCCAGTGTGTAAGAACATGCACAGTTATGTTGGATGGAGGGAATCTACACTCTCATGGTTCACGGCGTAAGGCAACTTCTAATGGCCATGGGGTCAGAAGAATCTTCTTTTAGGGGCAAGTTATCCCATAACTATCTTCTCTGGGGTTGGTTCCCTTTCCTCCGAAGTATCTGGTGCTGGGTGTAGTGTGAAAAACTGCTGTCTGACTTAATTTGCTACTTAGGGTGTACTGAACATGCTCCCACAAACTGAGCATGCTCAGTAACATCTGCTGAAGCCACTGCCCTTCACCCTGCCCTTCCTTGGCATCAGATTCTGCAGACTGCTTTTTATAGGGGTTAAAAAGGGGCAAAGGGGACAAATCGGAGTAGGGGGTGGTCAGGGGGTGAGCAGGTGGTGGAAATTGACTGGCTGTGGGACAAATAAGAATAACCTTAGGTATCAGTAGCTGCTACTGGTTACAATTCACTACCCCGTACCAATAGCAGATTAGGTCAGATAGCAGTTTAATATCAGTAACTACTACTGGTAGCAAATTACATCAGATAGCAGTTTTTCACACTACGCCCGCACCAGGTACTTCAGAGACGGGATACTGGTCTGGCAATTGTTAGCTCTCTAAAGGGGTGCCTGCTGATCGCTGTGCTTTTTAGGCACCAGAGAGTCTTAGCGACAGCCTGGCAAAGAATTGGTAGGTCCCTGGTAGGGGGTTATTAACGCTGTGTTGAACTGGATCAGTGGTTCTCAACCAGTGTTCCCTCTAATTTTTCCCACCCATGTGCGGAATGAATTTTGTTATGTGCACCAATATGGAGGTGATGTAGACTCATAGACTCATAGACTTTAAGGTCAGAAGGGACCATTATGATCATCTAGTCTGACCTCCCGCATGATGCAGGCCACAAAATCTGACCCACCCACTCCTCGAATAATTCTCTCCCATGACTCAGCTGTTGAAGTCCCCAAATCATGATTTAAAGACTTTAAGTCGCAGAGAATCCTCCAGCAAGCGACCCCTGCCCCATGCTGCGGAGGAAGGCGAAAAACCTCCAGGGCCTCTGCCAATCTACCCTGGAGGAAAATTCCTTCCCGACCCCAAATATGGCGATCAGCAGAACCCTGAGCATGCGGGCAAGATTCTCCAGCCAGACCCACATTGACCATTGATACTAATTACCAGCGATGGCACGTTATTGACTTATTGACTAAAATCACATTATCCCATCAAACCATCCCCTCCATAAACTTATCAAGCTTAATCTTAAAGCCAGAGAGGTCTTTCGCCCCCACCGTTTCCCTCGGAAGGCTATTCCAGAACTTCACCCCTCTGACGGTTAGAAACCGTCGTCTAATTTCAAGCCTAAACTTCCCGACGGCCAGTTTATATCCATTTGTTCTCGTGTCCACATTAGTACTAAGCTGAAATAATTCCTCTCCCTCCCTGGTATTTATCCCTCTGATATATTTAAAGAGAGCAATCATATCACCCCTCAGCCTCCTTTTGGTTAGGGTAAACAAACCGAGCTCCTCGAGTCTCCTTTCATACGACAGGTTTTCCATTCCTCGGATCATCCTAGTAGCCCTTCTCTGTACCCGTAACCCTTCTCTGTACCCGTAGCCCTTCTCTGTACCCGTGTGACACATCACCTTCATATTGGTGCACATAACAAAATTCATGTGGTGGGGGTGGGGCCGAGGGGTTCAAAGTGGGGCAGAGGGTTGGGGTGCAGGGGTGTGAGGGCTCCAGCTGGGGGTGCGGGTGAGAGGTTTGGGGTGCAGGAGGGTGCTGCGGGGCTACGGTGGGGAGAGAGGACTCCCCCCCAGCTCTCTCTCTCTGCAGCAGCACCTGAGCTGGGGGGAGAGGTGCCACTTCCGGGGCTGGGGCCGCAGGATAGGTGTCCCTCCCCCCGCAGGTCCGGGCCGGGGCTGGGTCCGGGCTGGGGGAGGGGTGCCTCGGCCATGGCTGGGTTCAGGCCGGGGGAGGGCCGCCCCGGCAGGTTGGGGGCTGGGCTAGGTGGGGCCGGGAGAGGGGTGGCCCTGCCCCGGCCACGGCAGATCCCTGGGTGGGTTCCCTGAGCTCCTGCGTGGCACTAAGATGGCTGCTGCATGGCAGCGCAGCTTACAGGGAACTTAGTTCTCAACCTATTTACCATTGTGGGCTGCATATGCAGCTCTCTATGTGGGCCACATCCACACAACATATATACTACCTGTATGGCCCTGAGGATGTCGCATGGGCCGCAGCTGTGTTCTGATTGGGCTGCGGGTTGAGAACCACTGAACTAGATTGTGATGTAAACATCTTGAGAATACTTAGGGTTACCATATTTAAAAAATAAAGAAAGAGGACACTCCCCGGGGCCCTGGCCCCGCCCCTTTCCCACCCCCGACTCCGCCCCAACTCCACCCCTTCCCGCCCCGACTCCGCCCATTCCCCGCCCCTTCCCCAAAGTCCCCGCCCTAACTCCCCCTCCTCCCTCCCAGCCACGCGAAAAGGGCTGTCCGAACGCTACCGGCTTCACGGTTTGCCGGGCAGCCCCCAGACCCTGCGCCCCTGGCCGGCGCTTCCCCAGCGCAGCTGGAGCCCGGGAGGGGAAGCGCCCAGCCAGGGGCGCAGGGTCTGGAGGCTGCCCGGCAAACCGTGAAGCCGGTAGTGCTCGGGCTTCGGGCAGCCCCCATGCCTCCGGACCCCAGCCGCCGGCCGGGCACTTCCCCTCCCAGGCTCCAGCTGCTCTGCTCCTCCCCTGATTCTTCGGCTCTGTTTAAGAGCCAAGCTGCCCGAGCGCTACCGGCTTCGGGCAGCCCCCATGCCTCCGGACCCTGCGCCGCTGGAGCAGAGCAGCTGGAGCCCGGGAGGGGAAGTGCCCGGCCGGCGGCTGGGGTCTGGAGGCAAGGGGGCTGCCCGAAGCCGGTAGCGCTCGGGCAGCTTGGCTCTTAAACAGAGCCGAAGAGTCAGGGGAGGAGCAGAGCAGCCGCGGGAGGGGAAGTGCCCGGCCGGTATTTTCCTGGACATGTTCGGCTTTTTGGCAATTCCCCCCGGACGGGGGTTTGATTACCAAAAAGCCAGACATGTCCGGGAAAAACCGGATGTATGGTAACCCTAGAATACTTTACAGTGATTGCTTGTGACAGGCTCGTCTACTGCCATTTGTCGTGTCTATTTAGACTGCAAGCTCTCCAGGGCAAAGACTGTCTCTTTCTCTGTGTCTGTACAATGCCCCGCCCACTATGGCCATGATCCCTGCTAGAGGCTTGTCTGGCCCGCTAGGTTCTAGTGTAATACAGATAACACTAATGATTCCCATTGTCTGGGTGTGGCCAGGCCTCTCCCGGGAGAGGCTGGAGGAAATCCTGTGTTATTCCTTGCCTGGGCTTGCTGTTCATTTCCCTTGGAAGTGCTGCCTGGAAGCCCTGTTGGGTGCTGCTGGCTTTATGCCGTCCCAGCCAACCCATGGAAATGCCTGGGCCTTGCTGAATAAAGAGGCTGTTGATGTGGTGGGGAGGTGCTGGTATGAAAGGTGAATGGCTGCTTTTGACAGGAACCAAGCGGCTGCTCTTTTCTGTCTGTTTGTTGTCTCCCAGCCTGCACTGGCTCTGATTCCATGGGAAATCAAACTAAGCTGAAATGCATATGCAGGTCCCGATCCTGCTCCATTGGAGTCAGTGGTAGTTTAGCTATTGGGTTTGGTGGGAGCAGAATTGGGCTCTTAAAAGGAGCCTGTGTAACACCGACAGATTCTGGTTGTTGGTGGGCGGGATTGAACTGGGGATCTCTGGAATTTAGTGCATGAGCCTCTACAGCATGAGCTAAAAGCCAACTCCCTGTTAGCTAGGGCAGTAGAGCCGACTCATTTAATCTCTCTCTAAGTGGTCTCGGTGCCACTAGGTGGGACAGAACACCACACCCAGAAGGTGTGTGGGTTACATCTGCACCTGGATCTAAAACTCTCAGTGAAGAAATAACTAAATCCAGGCAGAGGTGGATTAAGATTTACTGGGACCCTGGACACAAAGAACAATTGGGCCTCCCACACCTCAGGGGCGCCGGAATCATGAAGTGCAGCACCTGCTAGCGGCCCCAGCCTCTTCCCGGTGCGGGGCTGAGGTGAGCCTTAGCCCCCATTTACTATGGGGCTCCACCCCATGCTTCTCCTTTTCCCTCTGGGGCCCCACCTCCTGGCCAGGCCAGAAGCTGGAGCTGGGCCATGGTAAGAGCTGCCCAGGTAGCCCAGGCCACTGTGGGGAGCCCCGGACCCTCCATCTGCCCTGGGTGGCGCACCCTGGGGGGGCAGGGACACAGGCCAGGGACTGCTGTCGGGTCCCCTGAACCCCCATCCATGGCAGGTGGAGGGTCCAGAGCTCCCCACAGTGGCCTGGGCTCCCGGGTGGCTCTTACCACAGCCCAGTTCTAGCTTCCAGTCTGGCCATGGGGCGGGGCCGCGGGGGGAAGAGGAGTAGTGGGTGGGGCCAAAGTTCCGGGGCCAGTGGCCCCTCACTTCTACACAGGTTTTGGCGCTCCTGTGGGGACTGAATTGCCTGGGGCCCTGGGCATAGGGGCCGTGGGCCCGTGCATTAATCCACCACTGGATCCAGGCAACCCTCTATATGGGAAAGAGCAGTGAGCAGTTCAGTGCCCCAGGGAATGCTACATCCTGGGGAAGTGGGGTGGAGGTAATACAGAACGGAGCAAACTGTTTGAGCTCCTGTGTTTTATGATGTGTGAAAGGCCTCCGCCAGCCCCCCCCCCCAAGCTCTGCCAATGCCCCCAAGTCTTGGCCTGCAGCGCCCCCTGCTATTTCAATTATGCCCCCCACCCCCCGCTTAGCCGGTGCCCCTCAGGCCTGGCCTGCAGTGCCTCCTGCTATTCCTGGATTAGGCTCCAGGCTTCAGGCTTGCCCCTTCTCACTCCTTTGCCTCCCCTGTGCAGAGCCTAGCTCAGACTTGTACCAAATTGAGCATGATTTGGACAAATGACCATCATCTACCAAGCTAAGACCTGCCAAACTGCTTTCACTTGTGACCTGAACCCCAGTGCCCATCAACGAAAGAGACCGGGGCATATGAACACAACTGTGTTAATGGTAGACCCATTCATAACACTAATTCCGTGATACTGCTGGAGCCCAAGAGGTTACTGGCAGGGGATCGCCTGGCCTGAGCATAGGGATTGCCAGACTGCGTCAGAAGAACTGAAGTCCATGTAGTCAAGTGGCCTATCTTTGGCGGTGGCCAGCACCAGATGCTTCAGAGGAAGATATAAGAACCCTGCAAATCTGCCCCCACAATAGGTTTTATTCTGCTCTCTGATAGTCAGAGATTGGCTTAAACCCTCAAGTATGAGGCTTAATATCTCTTCCAAAAACATCCTTATTAATTATGACGACTCTGGATCTTCTTGGTAGACATTTGTATCCAATTTTTTTAACCTTAAATTCTTGACCTCAGCAGCTTCCCGTGGCAGTGAGTTCCACAGCTTACTGTTTCACACGTGTAATTATTTCTTTTGATTGCTTTTGAATTTCTCACTTTTCAGTTTCATTGAATGCCCCCTTGTTCTTGTGTTCCGAGACAGGGAGAACAGACGCGGCCAATTTCCATTCAGTATTTTTTATACTCCCTCTTGTCTGTCTACTTTCTGAGGTAAACAATCCCAGTCTTTTCAGTCTATCTTCATAGGAGATTTTTTTCCAGGCCCTTGATCGTTCTTGGTTTCCTTTGCTGAACATGTTCCAATTCTGCAATGTCCTTTTGGAGGTGGGGTGACCAGTGTTACCCAGATGAGGCCACACCATTGATTAGATCAGGGCATTGCGTTTTCAGCATTATTCTCCATCCCATTCTTTATGCATCCTAACATCTTGTCTTTTGACTGCTGCGGCACACAGAGCAGATTGTCATTGAGCTGTTTCCAAGGTTCTCTCTTGGATTCCACTTTGCCTTGCTGATTTATCTTACCCACTGGTCTGGTAGCTGGGCTGCTTTGGAGGCCATGGGGATGGGAGGGAATTCCGGCAGAGGAAGCAGGTGCTGCAAAGCTCTTCCCCCACTCTGTGGTAGCCCTCAGGGGACAGGATGTGGAGGCAATGAAGGAAATACCCCATTAGTGGAGAGAGCGATTGCAGCTTGGGGAGGATGTTGTTAGCAGGGAAGGAAGGCCAGACTTCTTAGCTGGCTGAAGCAAGTGTGCCCTGCCTGTGTAGCAAGATGGGCTGTGTCTCCAGTTGGGTTTTTCCTCTCCTGCCAGGAGCCAGTGGAGTTAGCCCCTTCCCCACTGTCGCCTGACGGGATGGTGGGACTGTTGATTCCACTTGATTGCAGAAGTGCAGCATTTTGGGGGTGGGGGAGGGATAAGGGGGCAGATGTGTTAATCTTCCAGTGCTGCTTCCTCCTCAGATCCCCCAGTGTGCCAAGATGCTGGTGATCTGTAATCCCACGCCAGTGCATGGGACAACATTCATCCCTGGAGTAGTGCTGTTCAAGTCAAGCCCAGCATAGGATTGTCCACCGGCACTGGACTCCTACAGTCCCATGGGTTATTGTGGGTGAACAAGTACATGAAGCAGCTGCACTCAGTCACCACGATACATTCCTCTGAGTCTCCATGGATTTCACTGGATAACAGCTTAACAGCTGGGCCGGTGAAGTCTTGGCCTTGAAAATGACTGTTCTGTGCTGTCATGTAGCATCTCACAGTCTCTCTGTGACCTGGCCCCCTCCTGGCCTCAGCTCTCAATGTGTCTGTTGCAGAGCTTTCCCATCTGAACCCCCCTGGAGCCTGTGCCCATGTTCCCCAAAGCCCGGGGGTGGGGGGGGGGCACATGGTTAGTTGCACCTCCACAGGGAGCTGGGTGCTCATCTGGACGGAGATCTCCAGATTGGCCTGGGTCAGAGAGCCCCTGGCTCTGAGCACTTCCTGGGCTCCAGCGGGGTCAGTTTGGGGATGAATGTGTGATTTGGGCATCCAAGGGCTGCCCCAGGAGCCCCCAAATTAGTCAGGACAGAGGCAGGTCTAAGAGGGAGGGCCTCAAGCGGTGATGGCTCGGCAGCCCTGCAGTGTGTGCACCCTGCGACAGTCTCCAAAGAGGGTCCCTGACCTCCCCGGTGCACAGCTGAGTGGGTGACGAGTGGGGCCAGGCTTGCTGGGATTGGACTGGGGAGGGTTCGGGGCAGGGCTGGGCTTGGGAGGTGACTGGAGAAGCAGCCTGCTCAGAGCACAGCAGTCTGGGTGTGTCTGGGATGTACAGTGCCAAGGAGGCTTGATATACATGGCAAGGTGGCTTATTCAGATTTCTCCGTAATGACTTCACTTTCCTCTTTCTCAGCAGCTGAGTGCAGGAATCAAAAGCCCCTGTAATTGGGGACTCCCCTCCCCCCACTTCCTAGTGAAGGGTAGCAGATGAGAGATAGAAATGGGGAGCAGAATGGTGCCTGGAAGAGGCACCATTTGCCAGCGCTGAGGGGTTGAAAAGCCCATTCTCCAGCTGAGTGTAGATACCCCCTTGAACTCCCCGAGCTGGGAGCAAGTGATCAGAGCAGACCCACTGTCCACGGTTGGCTCTGGAATTTCCCACTCTCATCATAGCACCCAGAGCTCAGACTAAACCCCCAGGGGAATCCGTTGTGCACCCAAGAATCCCCCTGCCAGCGTCTTGCTTCCCTGGGCCTGTCCTCTTTCCTGACCACTCACTTAGCAGAGCTACTTCCTAGCTTCTCCCTCCCTAAGCCCATTGGGAATGAAAGGTGCAGGCTCCAGGGCTGGCTTGGTGGTTGGCAGAGAAGTCCCGCGCCCTGTTGCTGACACGTTCCTGAGGAAGGAAACGTAACCCCTGGAGTTGGCACCTGTGTGGGAACCGTGAAACGGAGGCAGCTACTCCCACTGCTTTCAGGAGCTGGAGAGCTGAGGGTGCATTTGGAGCACTACTGCTTAGTCAAGCTGTGACCCAGAAACAGCTGCTGCCAGGGTGGAGTCGGCCCTCATGGCCAACAGTGTGTTAGGACGCAATAAGATCACCATGCTGCTGTGAGAAGTTTCTGGCTTTCCCTCTGGAATTGCGTTCCAGGGGAAGTTTGCAGTTAGTCTCATGCAGGGTCAGGATCCCCATGAAGCATGGTGTGCCAGCATGAGATTGGGACAGGATCTATGACCTCTGGCCACAAGGCACAGAGCCTGAGCACTCTCCTAGGCCTCGGCAGTGTGGGAGCCACAAAAGAGAGAGGGAGTCTGGGGTTTCCCTGTTTGCTGAATGTCTTATGGGGACAGCATTGGCACAGGCAATGAACGGAGCAGTCTTCTGAGGGGCCAAGCTGACAGCATGCAGCAGGGGTCAGAGGAAAGGGAAGGGCAGGGGAGGTGAGTCTATTGCTGACCGGGCTGGAATATCTGGGACTTGGAGGTGTTTTTCTGTATGGTAAATGTTGCAGGTGAAATTAACGAATGCAGTGGAATTTTGCAAAATTTTGGGGATGGGGTGTGTGAATGGGATGGGAAGATGCCAGCCCGCTGCCTCGCTTTGCACGATTCCATCTGCAAACGGGTCATTCAGCAAGAGAACCCACCAGGCTGCCTGCTCCAGATTTCCCTGCCCCGTGCAGGTTTTGGATCCATCCCTAAAATGCTCCCAACCCTTTTCTATAGGGCGCCTCCCCCTTCTCCAGCCTATTCAGTAAAGGTTGGCTATTTTTGTTAGCATGGGATGGGTCGAATCTCATGGATTTGGAGGTTTTAGGTTCCCAAAACTTGCTAGGAGTCTGCAAATGTTTGCAAGCTCTAGGGGCAACCTGCGCTATGGAGCAAGCAGGAGGGAGGCTGCTGTAGCTGGGGGCCCTGCCTATGCGTGCTGGTCAGTCTCACCTCAATCCCTGGAAAAATCATGGAGCAGGTCCTCAGGGAATCCATTTTGAAGCACTTGGAGGAGAGGAAGGTGATCAGGAACAGCCAACATGGATTCACCAAGGGCAAGTCGTGCCAGACAAATCTGATTGCCTTCTATGATGAGATAACTGGCTCTGTGGATATGGGGAAAGCGGTGGATGTGATATACCTTGACTTTAGCAAAGCTTTCGATACGGTCTCCCACAGTATTCTTGCCAGCAAGTTAAAAAAGTATGGATTGGATGAATGGACTATAAGGTGGATAGAAAGCTGGCTAGATCGTCAGGCTCAACGGGTAGTGATCAACGTCTCGATGTCTAGTTGGCAGCTGGTATCAAGCGGAGTACCCCAGGGGTCAGTTCTGGGTCTGGTTTTGTTCAACGTCTTTATTAATGATCTGGATGATGGAATTAATTGCACCCTTAGCACGTTCGCGGATAACACTAAGCAGGGGGGAGAGGTAGATACCCTGGTGGGTAGGGATAGGGTCCAGAGTGACCTAGACATATTGGAGGATTGGTCCAAAAGAAATCTGATGAGGTTCAACAAGGACAAGTGCAGAGTCTTGAATTTAGGATGGAAGAATCCCATGCATTGCTACAAACTGGGGACTGACTAGCTAGGCAGCAGTTCTGCAGAAAAGGACCTGGGGATTACAGTGGATGAGAAGCTGGATATGAGTAAGCAGTGTGTCCTTGTTGCCAAGAAGGCTAACAGCATATTGGGTTGCATTAGTAGGAGCATTGACAGCAGATCGAGGGAAGTAATTATTCCCCTCTATTCGGCACTGGTGAGGCCACATCTGGAGAATTGCATCCAGTTTTGGCCCCCCCACTACAGAAAGGATGTGGACAAATTGGAGAGAATCCAGCGGAGGACAACAAAAATGATTAGGGGGCTGGCGGCACATGACTTATAAGGAGAGGCTGAGGGAACTGGGCGATATTTGGTCTGCAGAAGAGAAGAGCGAGGAGGGATTTGATAGCAGCCTTCAACTATCTGAAGGGTGGTTCCAAAGAGGATCGAGCTAGGCTGTTCTCAGTGGTGGTAGATGACAGAACAAGGAGCAATGGTCTCAAGTTGCAGTGGGGGGAGGTTTAGTTTGGATATTAGGAACAACTATTTCACTAGGAGGGTGGTGAAGCACTAGAATGGGTTACCTAGGGAGGTGGTGGAATCTCCATCCTTAGAGGTTTTTCAGGTCCGGCTTGACAAAGCCCTGGCTGGGATGATTTAGTTGGGGTTGGTCCTGCTTTGAGCAGGGGGGTTAGACTAGATGACCTCCTGAGGTCTCTTCCAACCCTGATATTCTATGATTCTATGATGCTGCTACAGCCTCTCCTAAGTGCACGGCGAACCCACTGACACTTGACTCCCAAGTCCACGGGCCCTGCGTCAGAGCTGTGCTTGGCTGCAGCCTGGGGGCAAGAGGGAGTGCACAGGGAACAGGTAGCTACATGGCACCTTTTTATTGGCCCCTGGATGCTTAAGGTGGCTGGGAGTCGTCCTCATCCCTCTCTCCGATGTAAACGGCAGCATCTCCAAAGCCAGCTCTGTCTGCCAACAATTGTCCCCAGCACAGCCCAGAGCAGCTGCAGAGCAGTGTGCTCTCGGCCTCCCCTGAAGCGCCCCCATGGCAGAGATTCAAGGGGAGGTGCACTGACATGACTGTGTGGGGGTCCAGGACTGCAGTGTCTCGGGGGACTGCAGACCAGGGTTGAGGTTCATTAACAGGGCTGGGTGAGGGCTCTAGTACTGAAGTAATGGGGTGCTGCAGATCTGGTGCATTGACAGAGCGGGAGGATGTGTTTGTGGGGAGCATGGGGGGCTGTTTCTGGACTACAATAGCAGGGCTGTTGGGGGGCAGAGTGCACTGGCACATGCTCTGCCTTTGCCTCTGGATCTCCAGCCTATCTCCTCCATCCCACACTTCCACAGCAGGACTAAAACCAACCAAAACAAACTGCAAAGCCCCTGGAAGGCGGGGGTCTCCTGAGCACCTTACCCCTCCCCTTCCCATGGGCGTTGCCGACTTCCTAGGAGGAGAGCTGAGGTCTCAGCAAGGACAATACAGTAGAATCTCAGAGTTAAGAACACCTCGGGAATGGAGGTTGTTTCTAACTCTGAAATGTTTCTAAATCTGAACAAAACATTATGGTTCTTTCAAACGTTTACAATTGAGCATTGACTTAATACAGCTTTTACTCCTGGGGGCATTCTGTGCCAAAAAATGAAAATTCTGTGCACAATATTTTAAAATTTTGCAAAATTCTGCAAATTTTATTTGTCAAAATAACACTACATAATCACACCAGTTTCAATTATTTTGGTAATTTATTTCAAAATATTTGTCAGCAACTATGTCTGTAACAATACAGATGCACACAAAATTTCCCCCAGGAGTAGACAGCTAAAGAAACCCCTATTACTACCCAGTTCCTGTTCCTCTGCCCCCTTCGCACCCCCCCTCCCAGCCCAGCCATGGTGCCCCCCCAGCCAATACTCCCAAACCTCCTTTCCCCCCAGAGCCCAGCCACAGGGACCCCCCTTGCCCAGACTCCCGCCCCCACCCCTGTTCCCCCAAAGCAAAGGGATCCAGAAGGGGAGACAGCCTGATGCTTGATCCCAGGCTTGTATGGCGTTTCCTGTGCACTGCCCTCTGCTTCCCTCAGGGCATGCTGGGAATTGCGGCTGCCAGGAACCCTCTTGCTCCTTTCCCCTCCCCCCAGCAGTGTCTTCTATGTGTGAGCTGGGCTATGCCAGGTCCAGTGTCCCCTAGTGGCGACCAGCAGCACTGCAGCCCGTTTCTGTGGGGGGAAAGGAAATTCTGCGTGCACAACGTTAATTTCTGCAAAATTCTGCATTGCGCAGTGGCGCAGAATTCCCCTAGAAGTAAGCTTTGAAACTTTACTATGCAGAAGAAAAATGCTGCTTTTAACCAGCTTAATTTAAATGAAACAAGCACAGAAACAGCTTCCTTACTTTGTTAAACATTTTTTTAAAACTTTCCCTTTATTTTTTTCATAGTTTCTATTTAACACAGTACTGTTGTATTTACTTTTTTTGTGTGTGTCTCTGCTGCTGCCTGATTGCTTACTTCCGGTTCCAAATGAGGCGTGTGTCTGACCGTTCAGTTCGTAACTCTGGTGTTTGTAACTCTGAGGTTCTACTACTATGGTCCCCAGACTGTGGGGTGTGCCCCCCTAGGGGGGCGAAGAGGAACATTTGTCTGTCCCCATCTCTGCTCCGGCCCAGTCCCAGCGACAGCTCTGGCCCCGGCTTCGGCCACTGGCTCCTGGCCCCACTCGCAGCCATGGTTCCAGCTGCAGCTTTGGCCCCAGCCCTGGCTCGCGGCTCCTGGCCTCGGCCCCTGGCCCTAGCTCCAGACCTAGTCTCCTGGGTGGGCATGACTGGGTAAGGGGAGGTGCGACCAAAAAAATTTGGGGACCACTGTTCTATTTTAATTTCCCCAAATTACCCAGCATACTTTGCTTGATGTTATATGTAATTTATCTCCCCTAGTCCCCACGTGGCACTAAAATCCCTGTTGACCTAATTAAAGCAAACCAAGGCATCCAGCAGGGCGGCAGTGAAGGATGACTGGAGGAGAGACCATCGGGCTCAGGCAATGGGACAGGCTGCTTGTGTTGCTAAAAGTGTGGGGGCATTGTCTAACCCAGGAAATGAGGGCCAGAGGCGCAGGGTGGTGGGAAAATGAAGTGCTCAGGTCTTCCCCAGCAGGGCGAGATTAGGGCTCAAGCCGGGCAGGATGAAGGATTTGTGGGAGGGCTAGTGACATGATTATTTTTGGGCTGGCCTCTCAAACCATCCCGGGATCATTTAACTGAGGGTATGTGGGAGGCTATGGGCAGCGACCAGCGCCCTCTGCAGGAGAAGTGGATCCTAGCAGCTGTGCTGCAGTCTGTACCCTTTGCCATCCTTTGGACTGTAAGCCAGTCAGGGTAGCCACCAGCCGGTTTATATATGCTGTACAGCACCTAGCGCAGTGAGGCCTTGATCCCTAGCTCTAGGATGCTATCACAATGTACGTTATTTCAGTGGGCTATTCAATTTCAGGGCAGGGCTGGGGACTGCTGGGCCCCACCGGCTGCAGGGCTGTGCGCGATCTGGGGCTTGCCATGTTCTCTTTCAGCTGTAGAGTCCAGAGTTGCCAGCAGTGTCAATGGGACAAAGGTCTTGGGGTCCCCATGCTCATTTCAGGGCTGTTTGGTCTCTTCTTCTGCCCTTCATGTCCTCCCCACTGCTTCGTGCTCTGCTGTCCATCCTGCATGGCCACTGCAGAGGAACACTGGAGAACTGTGTATGTCCAGGTAGGGGGTTGCCTTGTGGGGGAGGGGAGGAGAGCCTGCCTTTTAATGCAAACTCTGCCAGTGACTTTGTGGGCTCCCCTAGCAGCACTTAAAGGGCTGGGTCCTGTGGCAGGGAGAGGGAGGCTGAGCTTCCTCCCCTGCCCTTGGCTTCAGCACCCCCCAGGGTCTGGCCCAAAGAGAAGGGGAAAGCATTATGGGTCTACCAAAGCCTTTAAAGGGCAACGATCCTTTTTGCTCCCCTCCTGGCCTCTCCCCACCTCCATCGCTCCCGCTGCCCTCACTGTTCTGCCTCACGTTCCCATGCTATCTCAGCCCCTGCACCCTAGAGCCGAGCAGGGCTGCCAGGCCTTGCTCTGAGCCTGCTTAGCCCTTCTCAGCCTTGCCAGCCCCACATATTCACAAATCTTGAGTTGGGCCCCCTAAAAATAATGGGAGTGGCTTAAAAATCCCAATTTTGACCAATAACAGCCTATTTCTGGCTCTCTGAGCCTTCGGGGGTCTCGCTTTCTGGCTTGTCTCTGCCAGAAATGGACTCTTAAAAAAAAATGGAAAGAATTTTTTTTAAACTTTCCCTTTATTTTTTTCGTAGTTTCTAGTACGTAGTTATTAGTTTTGTAGTTTCGAGATTCTGCTGTATTCGTTTGACTCCAGGAGTTGGGGCAAGCCACCGACAGCACGAAGCTCATGAGAATTGGCTGTCCTGCCTCCTGGAGGAGAGACCTCTGACTCCACCCGTGGGTCCTGGCTCTGTGGGGGTAGGCTGTGAAAAGTGGCGCCCAGAGACTGAAAGAGAGGAGAAGGAATGGGAGGAGGAGAGCAATACGTAATTATAAAAGCCCCCCATGGCATATAACACGTATGGAGGGTTCCCGTGTGCCAGCCGAGGTCTTGTGACTCTTCTCGCCCTTGGGCTGCTCCGAAGCTGGCTGGAGTCTGTCCCATTGCACGTGTTCCAATGGGAATGAAGCCGGACAAACCTGGCCTCTTTGAAGCATGTGGGCGAGAGAGGCAGTGTGTTCATCACTGGTAACAGTGGCCGTTGCTGGGGGCAGGATTATTTGCATTCTGGTAGCATGTAGCGGCCCAGTTGAGGTTGGGGCCCTTTGGCTGGGCACCGTACGCACGCCTCAGGAGAGACTGCCCCTGCCCCAGACAAGACAAGGGCTGTTTATTCCCAAAGCACAGAGACCAACTGACCTTCCCAGGGCTGTGCCAGGAGTCGGTGGCAGCAGGTAATAGAGTGCAGCTCTCCGGAATCCCAGGCCAGTGCCTGACCCACACAGCCATCTCGGGTGGTTGGACTGAGCATGGCAGGAGGTGGGATCCTGAGCTGGATGCACTCACACTCTGAGCTAGTGCAGCCACGGGGGGAAATACTGGATTAGGAGAACCAATGGCCAGACAGTGGGCAACTGGGCTGTATGGGCCGATGGCCTGTCTGAGCCGATGCAGGAGGCAAGCCAAGTTTGACCCCTCCAAGAAGGAAGAGTGCTAGAAAGTCCATTATGTGCACTAGGGACCTTGCTATTGCTGTTGTATGTGGAAGGTGCTCATATGCCACGGTGATGGGCAGCAGTGTAAAGCCCTCAGAGAGATAGGTAGTGGCAGGACACAGGCCGAGGCAGGTCTCTGGCTGAGCTGATGTGCCGACTCTTCTGTGCCGGTGGGGCTGAGCTCAGCCCTGCCTTCAGCTCTGTTCCTGGTGGGCCCAACCCGGAGTCCCTGCTGTCCACGGCAGTTCATGCTGATTGTTGTGTCTCTTTCTTTTCAGCTCAGGGCAGCTCCTGCCGAGAGGGAAGATTCCCTTTGCCAAGGACACGCGGGGCCTTGCTCTCCCCTCCCCGCCGCCCCCCACTGACGCTCTGGGATCTCGCCCTGCAGCACAGATGCCCTGCCCATTGCTCATCCTGGGCCTGCTGGTGCTCGCTCCAGCAGGTGAGTGAGGCTGGGCAGTGTGGGGCTCTTCAGGATGGGAGGTGGGACACTATGATGGTCCAATGCCCCGAGTGAGACCTTTGGCCTGAGTTACAATCCCCACAGGCTGCCATAGGCCCAGGTCCCATTCCCATTGGGGTCAGTGGGGGCTGTGACTTGGTGAGGAACAGGATCGGGCCCTTTCTCCGTGGTGCCAACTCCTGGGATGTGTGGTGTGAGGGTCGGGATTTCAGAGAGGGCTGGAGCTCATCTGGCAATGACGTGAGACCCTCCCACCCGGCTGTCTCTCCCCTCTGCTCCCGGCCCTCGCAGGGGAGTAGGAAGGAGCAAAGAGCCCAGCAGCTCAGTGCGGCTTTGCTCCCTCCTCTCCTGTGAGCACCAGGGGCAGAAAGGTTCCTCTCCCTGCCCCTCTTCCGCCTGCTTCTTCCCTGCAGCATCCAGTCTGGGAAGGAGCAGAGGGCAGGTGAAGAGCCTCTGGAGCTACCCCCCTCCCCCCCAGCCTGGAAGGACCATTCTGCAGCCCTCCCAGGGTTGGGAGAGGGATGGAGACCCCCAGGAGGAGCAGAGGTGAGGCTGGAGGGGGCAGAATGAATGGTGGGGATAGGATTAATTGTTGGGCAGGGGACGGGCAAATGTGGGGTGAGAACTCCAGCAGTAGGGGCCAGATCACCTCCTGCAATACACTACTTGTCACCCACGTGCTGGGTGTGGGCAGGGGAGTTGGCCATCAACAGATGGACTGATGAACCACAATAGAGTCTTTGGACCTGCAATTGATCCTATGGGAATCTCTGAGAACAGATGTTCTCATGATACTTCCCAGATCTGCAGGTTTCAGCTGGGCTGTCAGGAGAATGGTCTTTCTGGCTGCATTTCAGTTGCTTCCACTCCTGGCTGAAACCTCAACACGACATAGTGTTTGTTTCCCACTTTGGGTGTAAACTCAGGTAGGTTTTGACTTCTCTAGAGTCACAGAACCTGGCAGTGGTTCTTGGGAGGGGCATGCTGGGCGGGCGGGAGATGTTCTGGCAGCAAAGGGCAGAGGCAGGCATGGTTCTGGTGGGGGAAGCATACTCACTAGCAGCCCTTGCTACACCATTGGGCTGGGTGCAGTGGGTGCAGGGTGGTTTTCCCCTGCACCCACTGCAGGGCAGGACCAGAGCTTTGGTCCAGTATTGCTGGTAGCACTAGTGGCCTCCGTGCTTGTGTTCACAGGAGCTTCTGCAGCCGTCTCATGGCTGGCCCCTGTGCAGCAACGTCGGCAAAGGTGAATTCTCCAACAGTGGGGCAGCCCTATCAGATCCAGAGGCGGAGCAGCCCCATTAGGTCATATAGTCCCGCATTCTGCCAATGCCATAGGGGATCGAAAGACGGATCTTGTGTGGCAGGGAGACCAGCTGAATTCAGATGGTTTCGTTTGTCCCACCTCCAAGTCCTGGAGGAGCTGTCTAATTGGTGATGCACCATGGAAGCGTGGGGCTGGGGGAAGAGGCTCCAGCGGTGTGACTCTTGTCCAGCTTGGGGGCTTGGAGCCAGGCTGGTTTGTGCCTCTGCAATGGGTGTTCCCAGCAGGCTTGGCAGGACAGGGCTAAGTGTGGGAAGTTGTAGCCCTGGTCGAATAGTGCAAATGGAGCAGTGGGGGAGCAGGGGTGACGGCTGGGTTGGGAACGGGTTGCAATGGCAGATCAGAGGGCAGGGGAGGAGGAGAGGACCAGAACAGCAGGGGGCACTGGACAGTACTGAACCATCTAGCACAGGGGAGGGCAAACTACGGCCCGCAGGCCAGATACGGCCTGTCCTGGCCCCGCGCCGCTCCCGGAAGCGGCTGGCACCATGTCCCTGCGGCCCCTGGGAGGGGAGGGGGGCAGAGGGCTCCGTGTGCTGCTCTCGCCTGTGGGCACTGGCCCCCCACAGCTCCCATTGGTCAAGAACAGGGAACCGCGGCCAATGGGAGCTTTGGGGGTGGGACCCACAGGCAAGGGCAGCACACGGCGGAGCTGCCTGCCCCACCCCACCCCCAGGAGCCACTGCCGGACAGGCTGGCCCCTTCTGGAGGCGGCGCGGGGTCAGAGCAGACAGGTATCCCCCACCCCAACCCCCTGCCCTGATCCCCCTAACACCCGGCCCTGAGCCCCCTCCTGCACTCCGCAGCCCCTCCTGCACCACAACCCCCTGCCCTGAGCCCCTTCCTGCACACTGGACCCCCTCCCACACCACGCACTCCCTCCTGTATCCCAACCCCCTGCCCAAGCCCTACATTCATGGCCTTGCATACAATTTTTCCACCCAGATGTGGCCCTTGGGCCAAAAAATTTGCCCACCCCGATCTAGGGTGACCAGATGTCCCGATTTTATAGGGACAGTCCTGATTTTTGGGTCTTTTTCTTGTATAGGCTCCTATTACCCCCCACCCCCTGTCCCGATTTTTCACACTTGCTGTCTGGTCACCCTACCCCGATCTAGCAGGTCCTGTTTTCCCAAACTTGATTTAAAGGCTAGCACAGATGGCATCCAGAGAGGAAGAGACAGGCAGGTGAAGTAGGGTCATTCCCTGATGTGGCTGGAGGTTTGATAAAGTCAAACCTCTGGTTCCATCTAGTGTCTGAGAAGGAGTCACACACAACTTCCACTGGGCTTTATGCCAGCTTGCAAGTACTGATGTGGCTGCTGCACAGTACCTGTTAATTGCCTGACACCTGTGGCAGCGGCAGGATGGTAGGAGTCCAGAGTGGTGTCGCGCCCTCCCCACTCCCCACCCCTTCCAGAGCTGGGATAATTTTCAGATTTTGTTTTTTCTTGAAACATCTAAACCACTGTGTTCCCCTTGCATGAGTTAGTCCATTATTTTTCCTCCTTTTAAAATATTTTGCTTCCTCTCTTTTTTCCTCTAACATCTCTCTCCCAGGGCATGTTTACACTACAAAATTAAGTCGGCCTAAGTTACATCGATATATAGTAATTAAATTGCTTTTGCATGTCCACACCACATTTCTTGTGTCGGTGGTGTGTGTCCTCATTAGCAGTGCTTGCATCGATGCAGAGAGCAGTGCACCATGGGTAGCTATCCCCATGGGCGGCATGTGAACTGCTGGCTGGGGGAGGCTAGCCCCAGCCCTGCCCCTTCTGTCAGAGGCCCCTCCCTTTCTGCCCCCCAACTGAGCCCAGAGGCCCCCCACCGCGGCCTCCAGCCCAGAAACCCCCCACCGCGTCCTGTGTCTCCAGCTCCCTCGAAGTATCCAAGGGGAGCTTGGGGTCGCTGCTGAGGATGGCATGCAGCTTCTTATAGAAGCGGCATGTCTGCAGCTCTGCACCAGAGTGACTGCCTCCCTTGCCTTCTGGTATGCCTGCCACAGCTCCTTGGCTTTCACACAACGCTGCTGTGGGTCCCTGTTGTAGTCCTTTTCCCCTGGGCGATCTGCTTGTTATATGTCACCATTTCTACTGCTGGATTGGAGCTGTGCCAGCACAGCCTCTTCTCCCCACAGACCCAGGAGATCCCCCTGCTCCTATGTAGCCCAGGCAGGCGCATGTTTGCTGCATGGAGCCAGCAGGGTCAGCTGGGCGGTTGCTATGTGAACTCTCCATGCTGACCAAACAGGAAATGGAATTTCAAAAATGTGTGGGGCTTTAAAGGGGGAGGGGCATGTTCCTGCGTACCTGGCAGCTGGGCAGCAGAGTTCAAAACAGTGACCAGTGTGGGGCATTGCGGGAACCTGTTGGAGGCCACTAAAGTCGACATGAGTAACGCAGTGTCTACACCGATGCTGCGTCGACCTAACTATGTCGACCTAAACGCGACTCCTCTCGTGGAGGTGGAGTTATTAAGTTGGAGTAGTGGGTGAGTTACATCGGCGGGAGTGACATTGTAGCATAGACGCTTCCAGAGTTAGGTTGATGTAAGCTGCCTTATGCTGACCTACCTCTGGAGTGTAGATCAGGCCTCATTCACGTATGGATATTTTCTAAATCCCCCTTTCTCCCCATCTCTCTGTTTTCTGTCAATCCATATTTGAAACGGGGATATTGGTAAAAGCTGTGCTGGCAGAGCTGTGTGCGGTGGGCAAGTGCCATTTGTGCAGGCTCACCCTGCCCCTGTGCGGGGCAGGAGGCCAGAGAAAGGCAGCTGGGAGAATTGCAGAGGCAGGGAATGGTTGCACCTGTGGAGCTGGTTGAAGTAGATGGGCATCTAACTCAAACCCCACAAGATGGGAAACTGGCAGAGCGATGAAATGTACAAAATTGGATTCATCCTGAGGCAGTACGGCCAGGGCCATTAGAGCCACATTCAGAACGACTCCTTCCTGTGGGGACACACACACAGGGCTGTGTCATCGTCTGTTGTTTAAATGAGATCTTGGGAGGGGAAAGAGATCCACAGGGAACAGATGGGAAATGTCACGTTGGTTCTGGAATGGTGGTAATGGAGTTGAAAAGAACAATGTGTGTTCCTCCAGAATCAGGTTACTGCTTTAGGGCAAAGCATAGAGCGAGCATGCGTGCATGTGTACACATGCACGTTCATGCACCCTTCAGTGAGAGAACATGGGTCATTGAGAATGTTCCCCTAAATGCCCAAAGACAGCTGGTGCCTAAGGACTGTGCTGGCACTTGGGAGATATGGACTCTCCTTTCAGCTCTGCCATTGACCTGCTGGGTGACCATGGACAAGTCATAGCCCTGCTCTGTGTCTCAGTTTCCCCTCCCACCCTTTGTCTCTTGTTTCTTTAGCTTGTAAGCCCTTTGGGGCAGGGACTGTCTCGCTATGTGATTGTACAGTGCCTAGCACAATGGGGCCCTGATCTCAGCTGGAGCCACTGGGCACTGGTGGAATATCAATAATAATGTTTTGGGGCCGATACCTCTATCTTCACTTCAGCGATTGGTTTGAATCTTTGTCAGTATAACATCCGGTATAGCGTGCTAACATCAGCTTGCTCTCCAGATTCCTCTGACAGCAGAGACGCAGCCAAGGGTAAAATCTCTGCAGACTCTTTCCCTGCGAGCACCTTCCCGTTACAGCCAAGACAAGAGCCATGGGTATAAAAGGAGACCGCTGCCCTCGTTAATGATGCTGAGTTACTCTTTCAGGATGGCTGCGCACTGTTGCGATGACAGACCTAGAAGGAAGAGGATTTTGACAGAGGATGGTTGTTTGCTGTAGGGCGTGCTGCTATCAATATCACAGAGCTGGCAGGAAGGCTGTGGGTTGACTTACAGGCACATTGCCCAGGCAGAAGTTACAGCCATGAATACCCTGCACCAATACAGAGCTGAGCTGAGCAGAGTGTCCCTTCTAGGCTTGGGTAGCTGCTCTGTACCCTGCGATTCCCCTCGGGCGGCGCCATCCTTGGGTCTCTGCCATTGGAAGAGGGTTCAGTTAGTGGTGGTGGCCAGCTGAGGGCAGCAGTGCTGCAGATGTGGGGGATAGCGCCTATTCTGTGATGCCTGCTGAGACTGGCTCCTGCTGCGGCAGGCTGTGTTGGCTCAGCTCTGCCATGCCCTAACCCAAAGGGACTTGGTATGGATGCTGTGATTTAATGGGGCTTTCTCTGCAATCACACCACTGTGAGCTGTATTCCTGTGAGCTCCCACAAGCTAAGCAGGGTTGGCTGGGTCATTTCTGGGATGGGAGACCTGCAAGCAAAACAGAGTGCTGCAGGACAGAGTGCTGGTGAATCAGTAGGGGGCATTCTTCCCTGAGAGCCAGCACTGGCCAGCAGTAGGGGGTGTTGTGCTGTTGGGTGAGAGCTCACATCCTGACCACTGTGATCATTAAGGATCAGAAGAAGAAGGGTTGTTAACCCGTAGTGTCCTGGCCAAATTCCAACTGTACAGTTTGCCTTCCTCAAATCCCTCCAGCAGTGCCAGCTGGGTTCAGAGTGCTCCTTTGCTTTCTGCCCTAAACTGCTATGTTCTGCTGCCAGGCAGCTGCTATGTTCCTCCCCAGAGGTGGCCATAATGGTTGTGTCTGTATATGCAGCACTATCCTGCAAAACCCTGGTGTGGGGAGTGCCTGTTGACTCCATGTGCAGAGAAGGAAACGGAAAGGCACCTCAGTGCTTTGGCCCTGGGGGGTAAAGCCTGACCTCCCCAGAGGCCCCCTCCCAGTCTAGGGGAAGGGAAAGCTGGGCTGAGGTTACCCCCTCGTTGTCCAGGGGCCCTTTGCCTCTAGCCCTGGTTTGCATGGTGCTGTGGGCTGGGAGGGGTTGTGCCATGGCAGTGTTTTTAGAAATGTCTCACTGTCATGTGCCTTTTTCTCCTCTCCCGCCAGGTTCAGTGGATATCCGGGTCCCCGATGACCCTGTGATCGCCCTCTTTGGTCGGGACGCCGTCCTCCACTGCTCTTTCTCGCCTGATGCCAGCTTCAGCCTCACCGAGCTCAGCCTCATCTGGCAGCTGACGGACACCAAGCGGTTGGTGCACAGCTTTGCCAGCGGGCAGGACCAGCTGGCTGACCAGGGCAACGGCTATGTCAACCGCACGGCTCTCTTCTACGAGGAGCTGCCCCGGGGCAATGTCTCGCTGCTGCTGCGGCGGGTGCAGATCTCCGATGAGGGCAGCTTCACCTGCTTTGTCCGGGTCCATAGCTACAGCAGCGCGGCGGTGACGCTGCAGGTGGCCGGTGAGAGACGGGAGGAGGGGCTGGCTGTGGAGAGACACCTGGGCAGGGCCCAGCCCCTCATGTCCCCTGGCAGAGCCATGCTCACCTGGGGCTTACCCCAGGTTTCACCCACAATCTAGTGTCTCATCCCCTCACCCTCTTCCCTCCCACAGCACCTGCTGTCCTGCTCCCCGTAGTCTCCCTCCATCCCTTGCCCTGTTTTCCTCTGCAGTTCCTGTCTCTTTCCCCTCTTGCCTGACCCAGAGCCCAGCCATGGGTGGGTGGGGTCTGGGAGGGTTCTGGGTCCTGAGCTGGGTTTTGTGATTCTCTCTCTCTCTCAATAAGGGCTGAGCTTGAACCCCAAATCCAACCTCCCCAGCTCTGGGAAGGGTTAGACGTGGGGCTCCCAGCCCCCCCCCCCCACTTTCGCAATTTGGGCCCATCTCTACCCCCTCCCGCTGTACTCCCCTGCCCCGGGGATCCCCTCTCAGATGCTATGGGGACGGGAAGGATTTAAATTACCTGGTTAGCCTGTGTTCCCTCCTTCCCCTGGGGAATGCCAGCTGCTAGCCCCAGGAATCCATTGTGGGGCTCAGCTGAACAATTGCATCAAAATCCTGCAGCTGGCCCAGTGCAGTTAGCCTTCATGGTTAGAATATATGGAGATCTACCTATCTCATAGAGCTGGAAGGGACCCTGAAAGGCCATCGAGTCCAGCCCCCTGCCTTCACTAGCAGGATCAAGTACTGATTTTGCCCCAGATCCCTAAGTGGCCCCCTCAAGGATTGAGCTCACAACCCTGGGTTTAGTAGGCCAATGCTCAAACCACTGAGCTATCCCTCCCCACTTGGAGCATGCAAATTGCTGGCCCTGGCCTCTGATGTGCTAGATGCTGTTTGCTGTCCACGGAAACCCCCCTATGGGGAGGGGAAAGGGGGTACGTTCTTAGCCCCCAGGTCCCATTAGAGTGAATAGGTGTCACGTATATTGGGTGGGGGGTTAGATGCCATGAGCCCGACCGATGTCCAGCGAGAGGGTGCAGAGGGGCTGCACTTTGTGGGGTGTTTCTGCATAGCTCAGCGTTTTGCCTGGCGGGCTGTTAAGCTATCTGGGGCATCTGCAGCTCCCTCCCCCATCTCCAACTCCCTGGGTCATCTTCTCCATGGCCTCCCAGCAGAGAGCATTGTGGGAAAGTTGTCCCAGCATGCCCTTTGCTGTATTTCTGAGGCGCAGGGAAGGGGTGGGTTGGGAATGGTGGCCTGGGTCCCAGTGGTGTGATGACTGTAGGGTGAGAAGCCCATGGGGGAGGAAGGGGAAATGACCTTGCATTATTCATCAGCGCCCCCCTCTGGCCAGCTGGCTAACTTCCATTGCATCATACCGGCTCTCCTTTCCTTTTCAGCTTTGTATTCCAAGCCCAACTTGAACCTGGAGCCCAGCAAGAACCTGAAGCCAGGGGACCTGGTGATGGTGACCTGCCACACCTTCCGCGGCTACCCTGCGGCTACGGTGCTCTGGCAGGATGGCCAGGGCAACAACATCACGGAGAACGTCACCACCTCCCAGGTGGCCAATGAGGAAGGGCTCTTTGATGTGCAGAGCATCCTCCGTGTGGTGCTGGAGCCCAACAGCACCTACTCCTGCCTGGTGCGGAACCCCGTGCTGCAGCAGGAGACCCACGCCTCCGTTACCATCACTGGTGAGCCGAGCAGGACGTTATGGCAGGGATGGGCCTACTGCCCAAAGGCCCTGGGCATCCAGAACTCGGATCCTCAGGCTGGAGCTTTGGCCTCCCAGATAAAACCTAGAGAAGGGTGAAGGTGGTCCTGGAAAACGAGGACTGAGCGAAATCTTCCCCCTAGACGCCAGCCCAGCCTGTCAAGGGGCCCGGAGCTTGCCTAGGCAGCAGTCTCCCTGCCTTTCCTTTGGCCTCTTGGCCTCTGCCTGGCCTCCATGCCGTGCTGCAGGAATCTGGCCCTCGCTGGCTGATGTGAGTCTCTCTGATGTGCCGCACTGCAGGGGGATCTTGGGCTGAGTCAAGAGGAGTCCATGGCAAATCATTCCACCAGCTGGACGCCTGTGTCCATAGAGGGGCAGGCTCTGGGCTGTGGGAGACGCCCCGCTTGGAATGTGCAGCCTGGGAGGAGCAGGGGGGCAAAGGTGGCTTCACATCGCCTGCACTCTGGGCTGCTGCAGGGACGGAAGCAACCTGCACCGTAACCTGGAGCAGCCCAAAGGGTTGGTCTTATGGCAGCCTCCCCTGCACTGCTCAGCAGCCCCAAATCCCCGTGTTTCCTCCTACCCCTGGCATGCCACCAACACTGGGGGCTGAGGAGCGGGGCAGTGTGGGGCTGTTTATGCTGGGAGTTTTCCCTTGCCCGTATACGCTGCGGGAGCAGCATATAGGGCCAGAATCTGGCTCCTAGTCTCCACTCTGTCTGCAGTCCTGCCAGCTGCTTGTATGACAGACCTCCAAAGGACCCTTGGGAGGGAGGGGATGTGATGTGCATGGTTTGGTAGGTGGCGCTCTTCTCTCTGAGTCAGCATAGAGCTAGTGCCCAGCATGGCACCAGGGGGCGCTATGCTGCCAGAGACACAGTCCCAGCTGAAATGGAAATAGAGGTCCTGACTGCTTGAGATGATTAAAGATCATTTTAGTGAAGCCCCAGCATCTTGCATAGACCTCAACTCAGGCAGTTACATTCCACCAACCTAAATCACCTTGGTACGTTTCAATAGGGTAAGGTGTTTTTCACGTTTTTTCTTACACTGTTGTGCAGCTGTGAGCTGTTAAAGAGTTGGTGTGTTCCCCACAGAGCACACTGGGAGCCTTGGGGCTGTAAGATTACCGTTAAGTTCTACTAACATCCTAATAAGTAACTTCCCTGAGCAAATCCCTGCTATTCCTGGGCCACGAATATACCTGTAATTACAGTAATCCTTCCAACCAGGAGCCTACCGTTTTTCAGTGTAACTCATGTCCTGGTGAAGTTCCTGGGTAGTTCCGTTCAGCTAATATGCTGACAGTTTGATTCCCACAGGCTGTCAGTGGCACCGCTGCATTGTTGATGGCTGATTGTTCAGTGCTGTTCCCTCCACTTGATGACAGAGCAAGGAGGAGGAGGGAGCTGCGAAAACAGATCATAAATATAAACAGGCCCAGTTTATTAAACACTGTTTATTGTACAGGAGGTTCTGCGTCGTAAGAGCATCGTTCAACTTAGCCACTTCCCTCTGACAGTGTCTTGCTCTGCTGGCTCGATAAATAAGAATTGTCACAGCTGGGGCTGCCAAGGGAGCACAGTCAGGGCTCGCTCAAGGAGACTGGCAGCTGATAATGCCAAGGTTGCAGGCTAGTTCCCCATACAGGCCACCACTTGCAATGCCTGTACCCTGGGCAGGTTGTCTGCAGTGGGGATCACACCTGGGGTGTGGATGCTGGATCTTAAAGCGTGACCTTCTACTACTTGAGCCAAATCCCAGCTGTCAGCCTAGGCTGCAGCAGGCGTAACCTGTGTATGAGCCCAGCCCCGGCTAGAGGGGATAAGAGTGCCACAGTGAGTGGGCGAGCGGGTTACACATGCGCCACCCCCTCCACCCAGCTGGGTGAGACTGACTGGCTGCAAGACAGCCCATGGCAGAGCAGCTCTTCGTACTGCAGCGTGATGGGCACAGGCCAGGCCCAGGACACATGGAGCACGGACCATGACTGTGATATTGTGAGCCTGAGGGACCTAAGGAGAGTGGCCACCGTCCACAGCCCTTAGTCGAAGGAGGCCTGGCAAAGGAGACAGCAATGCTGGGAGGGTTAGAGCTATCTGGGGCATGCGAGGTTCCTTGGTCGGCAGAGCTGTAACAGCCACACCTTCCCCCAGACCTCAGACCACGGGGCAGCACTAACCTTCCCCAGGGACTAGGGACCCCATCTGAAGGGGAGATAGGCAACAGTCCAACCAGATCCTCTGCTCCACCCGGGTCTCTCTTGCCCAGCCAGTGGTTGTGCTGTGGCTCAGCCCTTTGCCTCCCTGAGACTCGATCGGCGCCCCTCAGCCCTCTCGCTGAAATTCACCCAGCACTACAGTCCTGCTGGCACCCCTTCCGGTCCCCTTTCCCCTTCAAAACACACAGTCCACCCATCCGGCTGCTGCTGGGGGACACGACTCCTGAGCAAACTGGGGCTTGGGGATGCAATTTGTGTGGTGTACGTCAGCCTAGAGCGATGCATCAGGCTGCTTTGGGGTGCAGACGGTGCTGGCTGCCCCGCTGTCCCCTGCCGTCCCTGAAGAGGGAGCAGGGCTCAACCCTGGCTCTGGGAGGGCGGAGGGGAACGTTCATGTGGCTTTGCTCTTCCACCTTCCTCCTGTTTTCTCTGAGGAATCTTGCTCCCCTTCTCCTGGACACCAGTCATGTTCCCCTGCTCTGTGTATATGGTCAGCTCCCCTCCCCCTCTCATTAGTGCCTAGATCATAGAATCATAGAATATCAGGGTTGGAAGGGACCTCAGGAGATCATCTAGTCCAACCCCCTGCTCAAAGCAGGACCAATTCCCAACTAAATCATCCCAGCCAGGGCTTTGTCAAGCCGGGCCTTAAAAACCTCCAAGGAAGGAGACTCCACCACCTCCCTAGGTAACGCATTCCAGTGCTTCACCACCCTCCTAGTGAAATAGTGTTTCCTAATATCCAACCTAGACCTCCCCCACTGCAACTTGAGACCATTGCTCCTTGTTCTGTCATCTGCCACCATTGAGAACAGCCGAGTTCCATCCTCTTTGGAACCCCCCTTCAGGTAGTTGAAGGCTGCTATCAAATCCCCCCTCATTCTTCTCTTCTGGAGACTAAACAATCCCAGTTCCCTCAGCCTCTCCTCATAAGTCATGCGCTCCAGACCCCTAATCATTTTTGTTGCCCTCCGCTGGACTCTTTCCAATTTTTCCACATCCTTCTTGTAGTGTGGGGCCCAAAACTGGACACAGTACTCCAGATGAGGCCTCACCAATGTCGAATAAAGGGGAACGATCACGTCCCTCGATCTGCTGGCAATGCCCCTACTTATACAGCCCAAAATGCCGTTAGCCTTCTTGGCAACAAGAGCACACTGTTGACTCATATCCAGCTTCTCGTCCACTGTGACCCCGAGGTCCTTTTCTGCAGAACTGCTACCTAGCCATTCGGTCCCTAGTCTGTAGCTGAGCATGGGATTCTTCCGTCCTAAGTGCAGGACTCTGCACTTGTCCTTGTTGAACCTCATCAGGTTTCTTTTGGCCCAATCCTCTAATTTGTCTAGGTCCCTCTGTATCCGATCCCTACCCTCTAGTGTATCTACCACGCCTCCTAGTTTAGTGTCATCGGCAAACTTGCTGAGAGTGCAGTCCACACCATCCTCCAGATCATTAATAAAGATATTAAACAAAACCGGCCCCAGGACCGACCCTTGGGGCACTCCGCTTGAAACTGGCTGCCAACTAGACATGGAGCCATTGATCACTACCCGTTGAGCCCGACGATCTAGCCAGCTTTCTATCCACCTTACAGTCCATTCATCCAGCCCATACTTCTTTAACTTGGCAGCAAGAATACTGTGGGAGACCGTATCAAAAGCTTTGCTAAAGTCAAGGAATAACACATCCACTGCTTTCCCCTCATCCACAGAGCCAGTTATCTCCTCATAGAAGGCAATTAGGTTAGTCAGGCACGACTTCCCCTTGGTGAATCCATGCTGACTGTTCCTGATCACTTTCCTCTCCTCTAAGTGTTTCATAATTGATTCCTTGAGGACCTGCTCCATGATTTTTCCAGGGACTGAGGTGAGGCTGACTGGCCTGTAGTTCCCCGGATCCTCCTCCTTCCCTTTTTTAAAGATGGGCACTACATTAGCCTTTTTCCAGTCATCCGGGACCTCCCCCGATCACCATGAGTTTTCAAAAATAATGGCTAATGGCTCTGCAATCTCATCCGCCAACTCCTTTAGCACCCTCGGATGCAGCGCATCCGGCCCCATGGACTTGTGCACGTCCAGTTTTTCTAAATAGTCCCGAACCACTTCTTTCTCCACAGAGGGCTGGTCACCTTCTCCCCATATTGTGCTGCCCAGTGCAGCAGTCTGGGAGCTGACCTTGTTTGTGAAGACAGAGGCAAAAAAATCATTGAGTACATTAGCTTTTTCCACATCCTCGGTCACTAGGTTGCCTCCCTCATTCAGTAAGGGGCCCACACTTTCCTTGACTTTCTTCTTGTTGCTAACATACCTGAAGAAACCCTTCTTGTTACTCTTAACATCTCTTGCTAGCTGCAACTCCAAGTGTGATTTGGCCTTCCTCATTTCACTCCTGCATGCCTGAGCAATATTTTTATTCTCCTCCCTGGTCATTTGTCCAATCTTCCACTTCTTGTAAGCTTCTTCTTTGCGTTTAAGATCAGCAAGGATTTCACTGTTTAGCCAAGCTGGTCGCCTGCCATATTTACTATTCTTTCTACACATCGGGATGGTTTGTTCCTGCAACCGCAATAAGGATTCTTTAAAATACAGCCAGCTCTCCTGGACCCCTTTGCCCTTCATGTTATTCTCCCAGGGGATCCTGCCCATCTGTTCCCTGAGGGAGTCAAAGTCTGCTTTTCTGAAGTCCAGGGTCCATATTCTGCTGCTCTCCTTTCTTCCTTGTGTCAGGATCCTGAACTCGACCATCTCATGGTCACTGCCTCCCAGGTTCCCATCCACTTTTGCTTCCCCTACTAATTCTTCCCTGTTTGTGAGCAGCAGGTCAAGAAAAGCTCTGCCCCTAGTTGGTTCCTCCAGCACTTGCACCAGGAAATTGTCCCCTACACTTTCCAAAAACTTCCTGGATTGTCTGTGCACCGCTGTATTGCTCTCCCAGCAGATATCAGGGTGATTAAAGTCTCCCATGAGAACCAGGGCCTGCGATCTAGCAACTTCTGCTAGTTGCCAGAAGAAAGCCTCGTCCACCTCATCCCCCTGGTCTGGTGGTCTATAGCAGACTCCGACCACGACATCACCCTTGTTGCTCACACTTCTCAACTTCATCCAGAGACACTCAGGTTTTTCTGCAGTTTCATACCGGAGCTCTGAGCAGTCATACTCCTCTCTTACATACAATGCAACTCCCCCACCTTTTCTGCCCTGCATGTCCTTCCTGAACAGTTTATATCCATCCATGACAGTACTCCAGTCATGTGAGTTATCCCACCAAGTCTCTGTTATTCCAATCGCATCATAGTTCCCTGACTGTGCCAGGACTTCCAGTTCTCCCTGCTTGTTTCCCAGGCTTCTTGCATTTGTGTATAGGCACTTAAGATAACTCACTGATCGTCCCTCTTTCTCAGTATGAGACAGGAGTCCTCCCCTCTTGCGCTCTCCTGCTTGTGCTTCCTCCCAGGATCCCATTTCCCCACTTACCTCAGGGCTTTGGTCTCCTTCCCCTGGTGAACCTAGTTTAAAGCCCTCCTCACTAGGTTAGCCAGCCTGCTGGCGAAGATGCTCTTCCCTCTCTTTGTTAGGTGGAGCCCGTCCCTGCCCAGCACTCCTCCTTCTTGCAACACCATCCCATGGTCGAAGAATCCAAAGCCTTCTCTCTGACACCACCTGCGTAGCCATTCGTTGACTTCCACGATTCGACGGTCTCTACCCAGGCCTTTTCCTTGCACAGGGAGGATGGACGAGAACACCACTTGCGCCTCAAACTCCTTTATCCTTCTTCCCAGAGCCACGTAGTCTGCAGTGATCCTCTCAAGGTCATTCTTGGCAGTATCATTGGTGCCCACGTGGAGAAGCAGGAAGGGGTAGCGATCCGAGGGCTTGATGAGTCTCGGCAGTCTCTCCGTCACATCGTGTATCCTAGCTCCTGGCAAGCAGCAGACCTCTCGGTTTTCCCGGTCGGGGCGGAAGATAGATGACTCAGTCCCCCTGAGGAGGGAGTCCCCGACCACCACCACCCTCCTCCTCCTCTTGGGAGTGGTGGTCGTGGAGCCCCCATCCCTAGGACAGTGCATCTTTTGCCTTCCAATCGGTGGAGTCTCCTTCTGCTCCCTTCCCTCAGATGGGTCATCTACTCCACTCTCCGCATTAGTACCTGTAGAGAGAACATGGAAACGATTGCTCACCTGTATCTCCATTGCTGGTACATGGACGCTCCTCTTTCTCCTTCTGGAGGTCACATGCTGCCAAACTTCTTCATCATCCGTCTGTCCCTGCTGCGCCTGCTCTGAATCTTCAGAACATTAGTCAGACTCTGGGGGGATCAGGGATGTTCATGCTTCATTTTAAAGAGGAAAGCAAGGGGAACAGAGTAAATTTGGTCTGGGAGTAGCCAGGCATCCTGGGTTGGCTACTCGTCCTGGGTCATTTTCTGCCCTTTGTGTTCCTGCTCCATGATTGAACTACCCCAGCTGCTCCATTGGTAAAAGGGGTGCTTGAAATCTCTGCCCAGTGCTGGCCCCAGGCACAGCCGCTCCCGTTGTATGCGGCGGGACCCAGGTGGGTCCCAGGCTCCGTTTCCTGGAAGCTGAGCTCGCAGGAGAAGTTCGACTTCTCATTAAAATACTTTATGGGCCTGTCTCGGTCGTGCAGGTGACTAGCTTGCAGCTGGGTTATAAAGGGCTTCCAATTGTCCTTGCTAGCTCTGCTTTTATAGCTGCCTTGGAGATCTTTATAACCTAGTACACTTACCGGTAACATTAATTTAGTGCTTAATTATCCTTGGAACAGCGCTTGCTGGGATGTGAAGGAGGGTCCCTGGTGGAGCATAAAGCTTTTGGCTGGATTCATGGTGCTCCTTCCAGCAAGCTGAGCACTGCTGTGCAGATGCTGGCTGGAGGCTGGAGGACCAGGATTTCTTCTGTACAGACATGGCTAGTGCTAGCCACCGCCACTAGAGGAATAGAGGTGGTGGGCTCGGGTGGCATCAAGGAACTGCATTCCCTGGGCCCCAGACGTCTGCTGAATGTCCCAGGGGAGTGCGTGGGGAGGGCAGTGACACGTGAGCACTAGACAACACTCCTTGCAGAGCGCTAATGGAATCTTGTCCAGCTGTGGTAAGCTGTGATTTCGGCGTACAGTGGAGTCGCATCATAGGCGCATTTAACTTACGCGATTTTAACTATATGCGCTCAGCAAAACAAAAAAAAAGAGAAAAATAACAATTTAAATACTGTACCTGTAGTGCGGGCGATTCCGCCCGCCATTCCACTCAATGAGCGTTTGACTATACGCGATTTTCGCCTTACGCGCTGACTTCAGAACCTAACCCCCGCGTAAGATGCGACTCCCCTGTAGTTACACGGGTTGAGTGTGGGAGGGCTGGTCTACACTAGGGGGGGGATCGATCCAAGATACACAACTTCAGCTACGCGAATAGCGTAGCTGAAGTCGAAGTATCTTGGATCGAATTACCTGGGGTCCACACAGCGCGGGATCGACTGCCGCGGCTCCCCCGTCGACTGCGCTACCGCCGCTCGCTCTGGTGGAGTTCCGGAGTCGACGGTGAGCGCGTTCGGGGATCGATATATTGCGCCTTAACGAGACGCGATATATCGATCCCGGATAAATAGATTGCTACCCGCCGATACGGCGTGTAGTGAAGACATACCGACTGTGATGTAGCGCTGACTCAGATCCAGCATATGCCCTCTGCTGGAGAAGGGTGGACATGTACTGAAGAGCACTCGCTGAGACAGTCCTGTTTACTGAGTCCATAAGTCCCAAGCTGGAGTGCTATTGCCTCCTCTCAGCGCCAAACATACATCTGTGGTGTCTGGCTTCACTCTGGTATCTGAGTGTGGGTGGCCACATATCGTTCCATAGCCCCAGCCCGCCTCTTCTTGGCTTGGGTGGCAGAGCCTGCTAGGCGAAGGTCCCAGAATCCTGACCTGTGAAGAGAAAGAGGTAGGATACAGACCCCTTGTCCTCCCCAGGGTCCTGCTCTATAGACTGTCTGAAGTGGATAAGCTTATTGCAGGGAGCACCAGGTGGCACTTTTATAGTCTGCCTTGGGAAGACATGCTGTGTTGTAGTTAGATTTTGGTGAGGCGAGATTCTGGGGACAGTCAGTGTCTTGTGAAGAGGGAGCTGCGTGAGCGTCAGAAGAGATTTTTGTGTGCCTTGAACTCTGAGAGTTAATTCCCGAGGCAGCATGGCCCTCTGGGAACCAAGCATTGGTGCTGAGCTGAGATTCTGAGGGGCTGATGTACAGGTAAATAAAAAAATTACACTTGGAATTTACCCAGATTTCACAGCACTGATTTCTCCTCTCCTGAGAAGCTGCAAGATCCTGGACTCCTGCTGCCTACCACTCAACTGAGAGCAATGCTGGGCTCAGAATGGAATATTTATAAGAAGAAAGGGCACCACTGGCTGTGAAAAACATGTATCTTCCCAGACTTTCAGCACTTCCTCTTAGAGCACTAAAGGAATGTGAGTGGATAGGACTATAACTGCCCCAGTTTTGCAATTTTCTATATGGGCTTGAACATGGCTGTTTATCCCTCTTTAATCCTCTCCCCACCCCCAGTAAGATTCGCAAACTCATTTCTCTTGAGCAAGGCCAAACTTCTAAAGCAAGTGTGCAGCTTCTCGGCCAACCCATTGCAGAGCTAGAAGGAGCCCCAAGGCTTGTCTCCTTTGAACCGAACTTCCCAGATGAAAGTTCTCCTGCGATAAGACAGGCCATGGCAAATCTCTGGGCTCATGAAGTTGTGGGTGGCGCTCTAATGGGGAGCAAGCTTCTATCTGCACTATGCAGAGACATCCCATTGACGCTGCTGTCCGGCCTGCCTGCTTATAGGGTTCCACCCTCAGACTGCTCAGCCCGTACCCTGGATTCTCTCTCCGCAGACCCTGGACAACAGAATTCAGTGCCTGGAGAGAAAGCTTGGTTGGTGCATTCTCAGTAGAGCACACAGCAGTGGGCTGTGTAACTGACTCACTATTGAATCCATTGCAGTTCATCATGTGCAGCCCACTTGAGGTTTCCCTTGGAAGTCGTGGTGCTTTCCTGCCACCTCCATGTGTTTGTCCAATGGGCAAAACAATGATATGGCATTTACTCCCCCACATCCTGTACCCAATGCCCAAGTCCAGGATTCTCTTCTCCTTCAGCAGGCTCCAGGGCAGGACTCTGGGATCAGAACTGTCCAGCGTTTTCTGTAGCTGGCTGGCAGCCCTTGCTCTGTGTCTCATGCATTTTGATGTGTGTGCTGTCATGCTGCTCTGGCATTGTACCCAACTTTTCTTTCTCCTCCCTCCCAGCGGAGCGAGCTTGCACCACAGAACTAATTGCTGGGCAAATTAGCATGTAAATGTAAACAACTCATTTGATCCAGTTTTGTTTCTTGGGCGAGAGGGGTGTATGTGTGTGTAGGGGAGGCGGGTGTTGGGTTTGCTTCAGGTTCTTAGTGGCAGCAGCAGGAGCAGCAGACTTTGCTGTGGCAGGACCATATGTACATGTGTCCTATATACTCCACTCTCCTTTCTCCAGCAGCGGCCAGTGCCAGATACATGCAAGCCACTGTAATTGACCTGCTTGTGCGATACCCTGCAGAGCCATGGGAAGAAATCCCTTCCTGATCCCTGCTGGCGACTGGCTGTTTCCCTGAAGCCTGAGGATTGAGGGGCCTTTTTGTTTTTAATCCCAGCTCGTGTAACCACAGGTACTCCTGTATTCTCATTCCTCAAACAAAATCCAGATCTCTTGTGACCAAAGCTACTCCTAATGATCAAGAAATTCGAAGACAAAATGGATGAAGAAAAGAAACTGCCTATTTATTTACTACTTGGCTGCCTCTGAAGGATCCGCACCCAGGTCTGCATCTTCCTTTATTTAAAACAAACCCAGTGAGCTGTTTATTATTCAGGAGTAGCCCAAACACTTCCACTTTGTGTAACACCCCCACATTATGGGCTGCCAGCAGGCTTTGAACTTGGGACCCTTGGCACTAAAAGCACAGGCCTCTGTTACCTGAGTTAAAAGAAAAGCTTCATTAGTTGGCACTAGCAAGCAGCTTTTTATCTTCTGTTTGGACCAGCTGCTAGAGGGAGCAGTCCGCTTAGCCAGCATATTACACTGGCTGTAGAATTGCTACAGTATTTGGGCCATTGCTGTACCATAACAGCAGTTCTAGCTCAATTCCTCCCTCCCCCCTGTAGATCTCGGTACCTGACCCATGTGTGTATGCCCCAGGTTAGTTTCCATGGCCAGACACCACCCCCAGCCTATGGGTGGCCCACTGAGGTGCATGCCAGGACGTGTGTGAGTACCTCTGAACCTGTGGTGGGAATGTGCCGTGCCTGCTTCTAGCACTGCTGGAGTTAGATTGCAGGGGAAGGATGAAGCAGCACCTGAGTCTACTCTCTGGACTCCTAACATGAGACAGATCAGCATCTGATTTGAATTTATTAGTATAATTATTTAAAGGTTAATGAAGTGTTTTATGGAGCGACTCAACCGGCTGCTTTCCTGCCTTGCCTGCTGCATCCAGAACCATGGCGGAAGGTGGCAGTTAGAACATCCAAGGATCCAAGTGGCCTGAGAACACTACACGGTTGTACAGGTGCTGTTGAGATGACTGAGAGGCTGCAGCTGGACTAGTTTGACAAGCAGTCACCTGATCTACCACTAGCTAATCTAACTCTAAAGCCCCATCACCATGGGCACAAGGCCTAGGCACCCTGTAATAATACCTAGCTCTCACAAAGCCCTTTTCACCTGTAGGTCTTGAGGGAGGTGAGAATCGGTTCCATTTTATAGATGAGGAAACTGAGGTACAGAGCGGTGAAGCCAAAGTTCAGGCAGCAGACCAGTGGCAGAACTGGGACTAGAACCCAACTCTCCTGAGTCCTAGTCGATACTCTATCCACTAGGCCATGCTGCCTTACTTAAAGCCCACTTCAGCCATATGGGATGGAGTGAGGAAATTAGCAGCTGTGAGAAGCATCTTTGCAGATAATTGCTGATGGGGAGGCACTTGTAGCATATTCTAAATAACAGGACCAATCCTCACACTATCTTCCCCAGCAAACGTCACCAGAACATGCAGCATATCCCGTAGGATGCGCTGCAGTCTCTATTGCTCTGCTATGCTGAGAGCTAGAGTATGTTCATCTAAATACTATCTAACAAACCCTGAAGAGAGAAAGTTAAACATATTAACCCAGTAACATGAACTGTGGTTAAAGTACTGTCACAGCAAACAACTTTCCTCTATCTAATTTATACAGACACATATCTGCCCCTGCCTTCTCATCTTCACTCACTCTTAGGATAATTTAGGTCTTGGCTGTACCAGGAGCGGCTCCCCCTCCTTGTTGTTAGCGGCTTGGACCAATGCTGCTGTGAAGACTTTTTAGCTGCAAGCATAGGCAGGACCAATCCCTGGTCAGCACCAACAGCTGAGCCTGGCTTTGATCTCAGTTGTACATGCTTTGGTCTTTACGGTACTTGCAATTAAGCCATTTTCAGTACTGGTTCAGGCAACACCCACTGCTCAGGTAAATGGGGTCGAGCTAAGCTGGCAGGATGGGGACTCTGGTACTTGGCTGGCCCCCATTACCATGTTATTGGAATACTTCACAATCTAGCATCCCTGGGAGGCAGGGCAGGGCTGTTCTCATTGTACAGATGGGGAAACTGAGGCACAGAGAGGGAGTGACTTGCTCAGGGTCACACAGGAAGATGATAGGAGAGCAGCAACTTGAACCCAGATCTCCCTAACCACTGGGCCATCCTATCTCTCACATAGAGAACCCACTTGCCCTGCAACTAACTGTGGGGGGCTCCATTCACCAGGGCTGCTGAGCCAACGCTTTTCAACATTATTAAACCCACACAGATTTTCCTTTTGAGCTGAAGTTTATGGTTATAAGCAAATTATTTGTGATTATGCAAATTAGGCTATTTGCATAAACATTACACAGAGGCTGCACAAAGCAATGACGGAGAGAACTTAGAAACCAGGTGGTTTTGAATGGTTCTTTGCAAACCGCAGTTCACACACTGGGTTTTTTTTATTGCTACATATATCTGGGAGTGACTCATTCTCTCCGTTGGCTTGGTTCAAGATCTCTCAGCTGAACGAGTCAGCTGCAGGCCTGGCGGCCATCCCCGTTCTGTGTAACGTGTGCACCCATGACCCCATGATGGGAGAGTTTTTCTCACCAGTCATTGTGTTTGACTGAGGTAGTCTGAAATGCAGGTAACTGGCGGAGGAGTCAGCCTACCCCACCTAAAACCCCCTCTGCCGTGGGGAGAGGAGACCCTCTGAACTGACTGCCTTTTTCCTTAGTGCTCTGGGCATCAGCTAGCCTCGCCCCCTCGTGCAGAGCAGGATAGGGATGGGTGATAAAATCAGACTCCCCCATCTTTATCCCAAAGCCCCCTTCGCTCTGTTTATGAGGTGTCCGTAGCTGGGCTGGCTTCCTGGCCGCAGGAGGTGCTGCGCGGCCACCCGTTCTGGTGAGATTTCCCACTCTGCTCTGCACACTCATGGACTTGGAGACGAACCCTGACTAGGGCTGTGTCATCCCCACTGAGCCACCTCCACCTTTTTGCGGGCTGCCTATCACCGCAGCAAGGGGGACTGTGATAGCTCCTGAGCTCCGGGGGGCACTGAGATCCCCCCGGGTGCTGGTCTGGGGTCATCTGATGCACTCAGGCATCGACTCAGTACATGCCTAACTCCAAGCATGTGAGTTGTCCCGTTGAAGCCAGTGGCAATGCTCCCCAGCTTGCAGTTCGGCATGTGCTCCAGTACCTTGCTAACGGGCGAGGCACAGGACAAAGAGCCCCTCAGTGTCCCTGTCCCACCAAACGCCCTTCCCATAGGAGAGGAACCTGGAGCCAGGGCATAGCTTCTGGCGGCCCCCTGGGAGGTGCTCCCCCCTCTCTCTGTGGCAGCAGCACTGACCATGGTGGCATTTCTGTTTTTCTCTCTGAAGGCCAGCACCTCAGCTTCCCTGCTGTGGCTCTCTGGGTGACTGTGGGACTCGCTATCTGCATCTTGGGGCTGCTGGGCGCACTGGCTTACGTGTGCCGGAAGAAAATTCGCCAGAGCTGCAAGGAAGAGGAAGAGAATGCAGGTAAGGAGCCCAGAGTCTGGCGCTCCCTCGTGTGTGTGTGGGGGGGGTGGGGGGGTGAGTGGGGGTGGAGGGGTGTGAATTCTCAGTCTGTCTGCTCTGAGCCCAGAGGGCCTCATTCAGGGTCGCACTTATGCATGGACTTGAGTCCCTCTGAATTCAATGGGCTCGGCGACTCCTCCGCTGGGGAGATGTGGACAGTTTCCGCTCCCTTTGCCCCAGCGTGCGTGAAGCACTTTGGGATCCTTTGGGGAAGAAGATGCTGGGCACCTGGCAGATCTGATGCCCATCTCCCTGGCTGTGACTTCCCTGCTGAGGGCAGTGTAGATGTTGCTGGCCTGGGAGGAGCCGGTTATTCCAGATGTTATTGACTGGGTGGAGAAAACCTCCTGAACTATGGATTGCCACCACTGGCATGCACCTCCAAGGATGAACCCAGCTTCAGGGAGTTCGCCCTGCTGGGGGCAGCTGTAGGTGGTGGAGAATGCAGAATACACACAGTGCCAGGGGGAAACTTCACCACTCAAAGGCCTTTACCTGTGTCAGTGAAGGGTGAAAGGCTCTGCTGAATGGTGAGAAGCCCTGTATGCTTGAGAGGATTGAGGGGTGTTAATGTGGCTTGGAGCAGAGCTGCGGGGGGCTTTGCTAAGTGAGAGGCAGTAGAGGCAAAATTCTCCCACCCTGCTTGATGGATGGTCGTAAGCAGCCAGCTCCACTATCCCCAGGCCTGTGACATGGCCAATGGGGAGGTACCAACATGTGCATGTGCATGCGTGTTTCACTGCTGCCTGATCTCAGCAAGGCTCTGTCCAGGAACGTACCCCAAGGGCTCTCACTGCCCTCTGGGCGGGCAGGAGGTTTGCAGACAGCTTCCGGCAGGAGCCTGGGTTAGAGTGAATTTAGTGAACTTAACTGTGAGCAATATGGGGTGTGGGGGGTGGGAAGAACCTGTTTTGTGCAGGCTGGTGCTGCTCAAACTCGCACAGTGCACCTCCTGCCTGAGCCCTGGAACCCCACCCTCTCTGCCCTGGCCTGCACACTCCCTGCTGTTCCAGTGCTGGGGCCAGCGCGTCATAGCCCTGGCCCCTCTGCTGTGCCAGCCCGCTCAGCTGCGGCTGAAGGTTGGGGTGCGCTGGCGGAGCTGGGTGTGGGAAGGTTGCCATAGCGCTGGCCTGCCTTGTACCTGACTCCATGGAGAGCTAATGGCCTATTGAGCTCCTGTGTGCCACCAGCACCCCCTAACTCATTTGAAATAGCCTATGGCATGTGCTCTGCTTTCCTTACCCCCCACAGGAGGGGCTAGTCTCCCCCTCTGGGGGACCCAGCTGTGCCAGAGGGGTGCAGCCTCCCAACTCCAGTCCCGTTTGCTTTTGAAGTGTCTGTCTTCCCCCACCGGCACTGATTGCCTTTGCAATCACCATCGCCTCACAGTGGGGGAAGGAAACAATTGCAGATGAGCAGCATTCTGCCGGATCAACCCTCTGCTGGGCTGCACACCACCTGGGGGCAAGGGGTGAGAATGAGGCAGGCCAGTCCAACCACCGTGTGCCATCAATCAGCGGGAGGTGATGGAAGATCAAGGAGCCCATGTGTACGTGGGGATGGTTGTGGTGCCCGGTTTGTGTTGCAGGGGGTTGTCTGGTAGCCCTAGCCAATGTGTTGCCTGTACTGATATTGCAGTACCATGGGAGGGAGGCCCATAATACAGGAATGGGCCTGCCCACAACGCTCTGTGCCTTGTGTGTATCTGCTGCTCTCCAGACATGTGACTGCAGCATGTGTAGGGATACCCAAGCATGCTTTGATCAAAGCTCAGGGTCCTGCAGGGGCAGGGCTAATTCCAGCTGCCACAGCGTCACTGCTGGATCAAAGCCAGCTTGGGTCTGTCTACGTGCGCCGCAATCACACATTTTGATTGCTGTCTAGACATGCCCATTGAATGGCCAGGTGCAGTGCCCCCATGTGGCAGAGAAGAGAGGGGGCTCATTTGTACTGCTATTGAATTCAGGCTGCTCGACCCAGACAGGATCCTGTGGTTTGCAGAAGGGAGTGCTGGGGACTGCAGCACAGCAGGGGACTGAAACACCCGAGAATCCTGCCAGGCCTCCAGGGCACCAGGAGAGCAGGATGCTTACCTGGCGCAGACCCCTGCCTTCTCGCAGTCAGGGACTGCATTGTGAGAGGGCCCCAGGCTTGCTGCCCTCTGTGTGGCCCAGACACAAGGAATTGAATATGAAGTCTCCTGGCACTGACGAATGGCCCTTTCAATCAATAGCAATGGAGATGTTGCCAAGGTGCGGAGAAGTCTCAGGGTGAGCCCCTCTGCATGGCTCTCTGGCTTCCAAAAATGGCACCATGCCTCGGAAGTTAACACAGCCAGAATTTCCCTGGAAAGTAGCAGTGCTGGAGGGCTGCCATGTTTGAGTGGCTGCATCCCTACAGACCCCTGACTTGTTAGCGCAGCCACATGCATGCAGCATAGCAGACAGAACCCAGCACACTGGAGTGAAAACAGATGCTGGCACTAGCAATAGGGCTTTTAGCTTCTTTAGGCCTCCAACCACTAGAGGGCAGTGGTAAATACACATACATTAACCAGCACTTTCAATAGCGGGTTTACCTACAACTCATGCTGCCTGCTGCACCCAGGCACCTGCTACATTGAATGGGACAGATGTGAGGAGAGTGCAGGTTTGTGTTAGGCAAAGGGGTACTGCTATGGGAGGGAAGTGGAGCGGAGGAACTGGTTTAATACTACATATGATACTGACTTCTAGTCCCAGTGCCAGCTGGGTTATGGATAAATTCACAGCCTGTCGCAAAAAGGAGAGAGAGGGGGAAAAAAGAAACCAGGGATGGGAGGGGGGGGAATTGCCCATCAATAAAATCTGTGAAAATGTTTAAATGTCAGTAAAAATTGGCAAAATAATCTAAGAATTCTTACCCCACCTCCTTAATCCTCTGCCATGAACTCAGCAGAGAACTAAATAAAGGCACAGAGAGTGGAAGCAAGGAGTGAGTTTCCCATGCTCCAGCACTGATTCCCTGCTCTAAATGGACCAGGGAAAATCACCCAGCAGTGATGGATTCTGTAAATGACACACTGGGTTCTTTAGAATGGGAGTTCAGGCTGGGCTCTGCACTTACTTGAGGTGAGCCTTAGGGAGGCAGTGTGGCCTAGTGGATGGAGCACAGGACTAGGAAGACCTGGGTTCAGTTCGTACCTCTGTTACTAGTTAGTTGGGTGATCTTGGGCCAGTCACTTCACTTCCCCAGGCCTCAGTTTCCCCATCTGTAAAATGGAGATAATGACACTTCTTTGTAAAGTGCTACATGTAGAAAGTGTTTCCATCTGTGAAATGGGGAAATGTGAAAAGTCCACACCTCCCAGCAGGGTTGGGAGGCATAACTCATTCCAGGGTTTTGAGATCCCTGGATGAAAGATGCTGGAAAAGGGGCAAACTAGTGTTCCCACCTCTACCAGAAGGCTGAATCAAAATGACTGAGAAGCAGGTTTCAGGGTTACATGGCTGGTTTTTCAGTCAAGACACATTTAGTGGTACTATATTTGTGGGGGCGGCTGGGTGAAAGCTTGCAATGCTGCTACTACAAAATGGGACCAAAGAAATTGGACTACAGGATTTTATCCCTTTTACTGCGATGCCCCAGTTAGCCCAAACTGGGTTCCTACGCTCTGGGGTCGTAATAGATGCACCAGGTATCTCTCCCCTCCCCAGCCATGTGCATTCCCAGAGTTTGGACGCACCCCATGCTGAGGAGGGGTCCTGTGTTGTCCACACGTGTCTGCCTAACCCCAGCTATGGGGCAAGGACCCAAGTTAGCAGCAGCAGTCTATCCCCTTGGATGCCTTGGAATGGATGCGCCTGCTGCAAACATTATGCATCTTCTCCCTGGGGAGCAAACCGAGATGATCTGCCTGCGGGGGGTGGGGATCTTTGTTGTTGAGGTTTGCAGCTGACATTTTGGAAGCAGCGAGGTGGCGCCAGCCAAGAGGCAGATGCTCAGAACCTGCCTCTCAATCTGGTCTGACATTTCCCTTCCCAAGCGACTCCTCACCCCACCCCCGATGGAGGAGATGTGACTTGCAAAGTGACAGTTGGCCAAGTGCAAACACACACAGGATAGTACACACTCAGGATAGTTCGCACATGCGGGTGTTTCCTTTCTGCACCCCTCCCCATTCTCATCTGAGAAGACATCACTAGCATTTGCCACCATGGAAATGTCAAGCGCATAGACACAAGGAAATAGCATGAGACACAGATGCTATATGCTCTGCCTCTCATGTTCCTTTATCCCTGCCCGCGTGTGTTCAGTTTGGAAAGAATTAATTAAAGCCCTGCCGATGTCTCGCAGGAAGCACTTTGAAAGCCCCTGTTTGAAAAACCGTTCTCCCCTTTTCTCTGTATTTTCTGCATCCTTGTCCTTTTCCCTGCTCTTTATTTCTGAAGGGCATTTGTTTGAAAAGGGGATCTTTGTTCCTTTAAGTGCCGTTGCACATTTAGAGTGGCTGTAAAACCAGCTTTGTTGGCATGCCGTACTTATTGTCTCCCACTGGTTCTCCCAATGGGCTTAATTTGCCAAGGCAAAAAAAGGTGGGTTTTTCTAGCTGCCACCACTGCAAACTCCACCCGGGCATGGGAAGTTTGGCTGGGTTCTTTCCTCCTCCTCCAACCTTGGAGCCAGAGATGAAGAAGATTCTACAGACGGAACTTGCTTCATGAGTCTGTTGTTGCACAAGCAGAATAGAATTCGGCTGGCTCTCCTGGTAGGTGGGCTGCTTCTACATGACTGATGAGAGTGATTTTTGCCAGTGAAGTAAGCAAATCATGATGAACGGTCAAGAGAAGGTAGACAGGGATCATCTCCTACACAAGAACAAGGGGACAATCAATGAAATTGTTAATAGATTCCTAGGTCAGAAGGGATCATTAAGATCATCTAGTCAAATCTTCTGTGTAACACGGGTCATAGTTATTTTTCATTTCTGCTGCCCTGGGATTTAAACCCAGGACCTTTGCCATAACCCTACACAACAGGGCCAGCCATTTTCTTAGCTTCTGTGGCAGATTAGGTGGGATTTGAACATGCCGCCACTAGCATACACAGCAAAAAATGTTTCATTGCTCCACCAAATTAAAAGGGTAAATTTATAACTGATAAAATGAAATCCTTTTTTCCCACACAAATTTGACTGTATCGTTTGATTGTGGAACTCTCTGCCACATGACATTGTTGAGGCCAAGATCTTAGCTTGTTTCTAAGAGACTGTTACGTCTACATGGATAACAAAAATATGCAAAGTTATCTTAGTTAATGCTAACAAATTTGGGAAGGGATAATACACCTGGTACTTCAGCCAGTTTCTCTCTGGTAGAGATCAGTGTAAATTGTAATGTGGGGGCAGATTATTTCACAGCTGTTGTGTGGGGTTCTTACCCCTTCCTCCGGAGCAGCTGGCCACTGTCGCAGACAGGATACTGGACCTCTGTTCTGATCCAGTCTGGCAATCCCAATGCTCCTAAGTGCAATAAGTGTAGGCAGGGCTGGCGCAACCCATTAGGCGACCTACGCGGTTGCCTAGGGCACTACAATTTGGGGGGCGGCGACCGCGGTGGTATTTCGGCGGCGGGACCTTCCGCCGCCTCTGTGGGGGGTGGCATTTCGGGGTGGGACCTTCCGCCTCCTAGGGCGGCAGAAAAGCTGGCGTTGCTCCTGAGTGTAGGTTGCCCTTGGGGGCCTGTTAAATTTGGTAGTGCCCCTTTAACGGTGCATTAGTGTCATGGAATAGACGTGGAGTTTGCTGGCCTGTTTGCTTGCTACATGAGCCTTCCAGGGCTGATGTGGGACCCTGGTGACGTTGCCATCTCGGCATGCCCCATGCCATTTCAGCAGTCTGGCTGCTGGGGTGGGGCTGGGGGAGCGGCATGCCCTGCGAAGGATCCAGGGGAGGGAAGGAATGCGAGGGATGCTCTCTGGGACTTGTCAGGATGGATTCCTGCAGAGCAGCCGGGGTGCACGTCCAGGGTCTGTTCTGTTGAGGGCAGGTGCAATCCCATAGACACTCCGAGGGGTGTTACAAGTGGTGGGTCAGTCTTGAGTGTAGAATTTGCAGGGCCCTGCCAGGCAGCACCAAAGCAGGGTGATGTCACAGCTTGGTTGTGGCTTAGCAGCGTCAGCACAAGGCTGCGGAGCCAGGAGCTCCTGGGTTCTAGCTCAGTATCTCTGATAAGGACTCTTCTGTGGCCTTGGGTGAGTCAGCTAGGAGACAGTCGTTACAGCGTGTCAGTAGCAGTGGCCTATCGCCCTGTGTGGAGGCAGTGTTACAGCAGGCTGTGCACATGTTGCAATGGCATGATGCAGTCCTGCCCTTACGGTGCCCCACAGGACAAATACTAAGGGCTGGAGACAGCACAGCCTAGTGTGACTGTCATGTCCTGCTGCGGTAGGCTTGGAGTGAGGAGGATGAAGGTGGCATGCTGACCTTGTGGATCAGTGGATTCACATGCCACAGCGTGCATCATTCAGTGCATACATGACTGCTTATGCAACATGTGTTCATGTACCAGTATCTGCAGGCAGAAATGCGCATATGTGACGTGTGTTCCAGTATGTGCTCACGATGTGTTGTGTGCATGGAAGCAGAAGGAGCATACCTTGGAGAGCAGATGCCAGCGATCGGAACTCTCCTGGGTCTAGGCCCCTTTGGAGCTCTCCAGACCTGTCCTCTCCCCAGGTCTCTGCTTGGGGATGCTGAGCCTTGTTAAGCCACTCAAAGAGCGCAGCTCCAGATGGCAGCTCTGCTATAAATAGGGGAGCTGGCGGCGGGAGAGCCTTTGTTTGGCAGCCAGGCGTCTGTGTCACGTCAGACTGATTGGTGGGTCTCCTCTGCACTCCAAGGAGAGGGGATCACACTTATTGGTCGCTGCTTCAGCCAAGGCCCAGCTCTGCACTGGGATGGGGAGAGGAATGGCCATAGCACCAAAGCATTGTGTAGACTGCTACAGTGCGTCACAGCTAGGACAGGACAAGGGTCTGGGGCTGGGATCACAGGGTCCGCAGCCTGGGGCTGACTGACCAGCTGTCAGAGGCTAAAATTGCCTTCTCTGCAGGCTCCTCAAGGAGAGTCCTGTACACACAGCTGGTGTCTGCCCCGTCAGACAGACACAACCTGCAAACAGCCTCCCCCTTTCGTGTTAGCTGCTAATGAGCCATTATCCCCAGCAAGTTCCTGCCTGTCTCATCTGTATCAGAGAATGTACGCCCATCACTGTCACATATAAATGCTCCCCTCTCCCATTCCCACTGCAGGTACACGGGCTCCTGAGGGCTGGCATTGGGCTCTCCTCTGCTCAGTCCTTCCCGCTTCAGATAATGAGTGGGGGTCCAGGGCTGGGATAGCAAGAGGGGCTGTGGGCCAGGATTGAGGAGCATCAGCAAAGCTGTGGGGGCAGGGAAGGGCTGGGATAATAGGGCTGCAGGTTGGGACCTAGGGGAATCGGCAGGGCTGGAATAGCCAGAGGGCTGTGGGATGGGACAGGGGACCATCCGTAGAGCTGGTCTGAGAGCCTCCCCTACCAACCCTTCCCCATTTGCTCAGTGATTTCTCTGCGCATCTCCGGAGGCTTCATGCACACATGGCTTTTGTTTTGCAGGGATGGAGGAGCAGAGTGAGGATGGTGGAGAACCCAAGACAGGTTGGTGAGATCTCAAAGCCCACATTCTGTGTAGATGAACAGGGTGGGGGCTGGGGCACTGAATTTCATGTTGTGGCTGGGATTGCTAAAGGAGAAACCAACGTGCATGCTGGGAAGGTAGGTCCTTGTGTTCCCACCCCAGCCTCTTGCATCAGTTCCAGGGGGCACCCCGTGGAGGGGGCTGGAATGGATGGTTGGGTCTGATTCCTCCCTGCACCTTCCCACTGGTTTCTGTGCTCCCTGGCTTGTTTCTTACTATCCACCTGCTTGGTCTTAACTAGGGTTGCCAGGCATTCGGTTTTCAACTAGAACACACAGTTGAAGATGGACCCTGGTCAGCACTGTGACTGGGCCACACACAGTTCTTGCTCTTAAACAGTGACCCTTGCTGGGTCGGCTGCACCCAATGCTGACCCTGTGGTCAGCAGGAGGTAGTTTCTCTAGTGCAGATGAGACATGGTATGTTCTTGTATGAAACTCACAAGAGTATTAAGGAAAAAAGGAGCTGCCCAGCCCTGAATCAGAGAGTATGTCTGACCTGGAAGATGGAGCCGATGTGCCACAGCCTGGGTGTGCACACAACATATCGTGAGCACATACTGGAACACACATGTCACATATGCACAGTTCTGCCTCTATATACTGGTATATGCACACGTTGCATAAGCAAACAGTCATATATACATTGAATGATGCACGCTGTGGCATGTGAACCCACTGATGCACAAGCATGTGCATACACAGAGTGGTGCACACTTGCATGTGCACACACTGATGCATGAGCATGCGCACAGTCCTGCATGAATATAAAGGCACACGCACACACATACACATGCTAATGCATGGGCATGTGCAGACAAACGTGCATGCATAGTGTCACACACTCTTCCATGTGCACGCATGGATACACAAGCATAAGAACACAGTCGTGCATCCATTTAAGAGCCCATGCTCGCACATGTACACACTAATGCATGAGCATGTGCACACAGTTGTCAATGCATATTGCATACGTGCACACAGATACACTTGCACATGCACACACATTGTCAAGTATGTGCATACAGTTGTGTATGTTGCACACATGGACTGTTGCAAACGTACACACTGATGCAATGAAAATGCGCATAGTCTCACACAGAAGTGCACTGTCATGTGCATAATCACATGCATGCCAATGTTAGGTAAAAAGCAAGTCCTTACTCACCTCTCCAGCACCCGAGTTCGTGCGGAGTTGGTATGGGGCTCACAATCTGTCAGAGACCAGACACCAATTCGTTGATCAACGGGCTCACACTATCCTTAGCTTAAAAGGCTTCGGAGTAAGTGTGGCAAGTTTATTAGGGGTGAGCATCAATATTTATACACAGAAGTAAACAAAGTGATTAACAGATCATAATGGTCATGCATAATCAATCAAGATTCTACAGGATAAAAAAGGTTAAAATGTAGATTCAAAAAGACAAAAGGGGAGATAGCTACTTAAGGGGAGGGGGGGTGTCATGAGTAGTTCGCAGGTCAGAGCTTTGATTAAAAGTTCAGACAGAGACATCAAGTCTGGGTTAAGTTTAAGCTCATCAAAAGTTCAGACTCAACATTCCTCCATTTGTAGCTTTGGGATAACTATTTACCAAAAGCTACACGCCATTTTAAGGAGCCAAGGGCCGCTTGGCAATTTCAGCCTGGGCCAACTCGAAGAGAGTAAGGCCCTTGGCTGAAGTAGGAAAAGAATAAAGTGACCCACATGAGTCTATGAGGGAGGGGACACACTGAATACAGCAACACAGTATTATAAGGATTACTATGGCCCCAACAATACCCACCAAGAGTTTTTTAACCCACCCAAATCCAGGCAGCCAATTCCATAAGGCTCCCCACCAATCATAAGGTGGCTGGCCAGAGGAGTAGTTCTTAGCCATTTCCCTTAGATGTTTGGTACGTTGAAAAGTGTCAGAGTAGGTGTCATTTACAAAAACACAGCATTCTTCATTTATGAGGGCGCAAGTTCCTCCCTGGGCTGCTAACATTATGTCTAAAGCCATTCGGTTTTGCAAAGCTAACTGGCGCAGCTGGGACATTTCCCCGGCCTGATTCTCAAATAGGGTCGCAGTTTCATTGGTTAAAGATTCTAGTAGTCCCTGTAGACGGATGACACCACCCCTCAAGCTAATGAGACCAGCCCACCGCTGCCACGACAAACCATCACGGATATTAATATCTCTGAAGGTTTCACGGATGTTACGAACGTGGGGAAAATGAGGGGGAGTGAGGGAGATGCGAGAAGGCGGTGTTAGCCACGCTAAATAACATGACCCTGCCCAATCAGGGGAGAGAAAGTAATAAGCTTTGGGCCCGCACACCCAGTATGTTCCATACAATGCGTTTCGGGTATTCCATTGCTCAAAGTAGGAGGTAACCCACCACCCGTTGGACCACTGTTCCCCTGGTAATGCAGAGGGGTCGTTGTGCGAACTGCAGAGGCACAATTTGGTAGTGGTGTTTTCAAAGTGCAGTGTAGTACTGCTTGAGCAGTTGTAGAAGGCAATCGTATATCCCTTAACAATTAGTTGGACACCCTCGTGATCTGAGCAGGGCTTCTTAAAAGCTGACTCTGAAGGCTTGCCCACCCATGAAAAAGTTGGATCGGGGTGAGGGATCCACATATGGGATAAGTGGGATGCGCAAGGCTTGAAGCCAAGATTTTTACTAAAGGCGGTGCCATTAAAATACATGTTGCATTTACTTGTTCCCACAAAAGTTGACCCCTTTTCTTTAACAAAACACAGTGATCCTGTCTGATTGGTTACCCTGAGATATCTGTTAATTGGCACTCCTGTTTTGTCCCATGTAAGATTGTGTTGGACTGGATTTTTTTCTCTAGCCGGTGGCATCCAAGTTATATTAGCAGTGGTCAGGGGAATGGGTGTGAAGGGGAGTCCCTGTTCTGCATTTACTGGAAATTGAGTACATACCCAGCAATTACTTCTATTTCCTAAAATACGAGTTTTAACCTCGTGGGAATATCTAATAAAAGCATTATCTTCATAAGCAGAAAATAAACTAAAAAGGCATAATAAAAAACATACAGTTGTCAGAATAAAAAGTCCTCTCATTTTTGCCGAGTCAATTTAAGTCTGATGTCTGAAAGAGGTAAGCTGGTCCACTGGTCGGAGGCAGTGTCCTCAGTGGTGGCAAGAGCTGCTGGTCCGTCACTGTGGTCCACTATGGCTGGCTTGACGTGGGAGTGGTGGATCCAGGATTTGCGTCCTTCCAGGAACACTGCAGTCTGGGTTGTTAAAAGAACCTGGTGGGGTCCAGTAAACCTCGGCTGGAGGGTGTCGCCACGAACGAACTTTTTGGCCCAGACGAAGTCCCCTGGTTGGAACGGGTGGATCTGTTCTTCCAGCGGCACGGTCTGGGAAAACTGCGAGGCTTTCCAAAGGGTACGGAGGCGAGCCTGTAGGGAGAGAAACTGGCACGCGGTCATATGATCCCCTCCCAATAGTGAAACATCAGCACGTGGTAGCCCCCCGCCTTTGAAAGGGGGGTGTCCATAGAGCAGTTCAAAGGGGGATAATCCCAATACACGGGTTGGGCGAGTACGAAGGTGAAACAGGACCAAGGGAAGTACCTGAGGCCACTTTAACCCTGTTTCCTGACAGTATTTAGCCAATGTAAGCTTAAGCTCCCTATTCATACGCTCAACTTTCCCGCTAGACTGGGGGTGGTAAGGTGTATGAAAGGAGTGTGAAATGCCCAGTCCTTGTTCTAAACGGCCAAGGACATGACCAGTAAAGTGGGGTCCGTGATCTGAGTCAAGCACGAGAGGGATGCCAAAACGGGGTACAATGTCTCTAAGGAGAATCTTCGCCACTGTGGCAGCAGTACAATTAGCAGTAGGAAAAGCTTCGACCCATGAAGTCAGAGGGCAAACCAAAACAAGGAGGTGCTTTTTCCCAAAAGCCTTTGGCATATCTGCAAAGTCAATTTGAAGATGTTGAAATGGAGCAGCAGGCGGAGGTCTTCCACCCTTAATTTTGTTAAGAGGTGGAGCAGGTCCATTACGCTGACATGTGCTGCATGCTTTCACTATTGACAGGCAGTAGGGTTGAATGCCTGGAGCATACCAAAAGCGAGCGATGGTGTCCACAAGGGCGTGCGTGCCGTAGTGACCCCCCTTATCATGGTGCCAGCGAACTGCCACGGGGTATGTGGAGCGAGGGAGGCAGGCTCGGCCATCCGGCATAAGCCAGGTCCCTTTGACCAGAGTGGCTCCGAGGCTCTCCCACGACTGTAGTTCAGCAGCGGGTACTGGTACGGGGTGCGGTGGAGTAAAGGAGGAGGTTACAATAGCCAACGTGGGCATGGCTAAGGGTAAGACGGCAGCCGTCTTGGCGGAGGCGTCAGCCAAGGCATTCCCACGGGTGACGGGGCTATCATCTTTAGTATGGGCCCGGCAGTGAACTACAGCCAGGACCGAGGGTTCTTGGAGGGCGTCCAAAAGCTTGTGGATGAGGGGGAGGTGCTGAATGGGTTTACCGGCAGCTGTCTGGAAACCTCAAAACTTCCAGAGGTGGATGTGACAATGCACAACTCCAAAAGCATACTTGCTATCAGTAAAAATGGTAACGGTCTTACCAGCGGCCAACTGGCAAGCTCGGGCCAGGGCATAGAGTTCGGCGGCTTGGGCTCCCCAGTTGCCTGGCAGTGAGGCGGCCTCTTGAATGTCCCATTCAGAGGTGACTGCATAACCAGTGAAACGCTTGCCATCAACATAGAAGGAGCTTTCGTCCGAGAAGAGGATGCAATCAGGGTTGTCCAGTGGCACGTCAAACAGGTTGTTCCTTATCTGTAAGATGCTATAAACTACTTCCACACAGTCGTGCTGATCCTGGAGGACTGGCAGGTCAGGAAGCAAGGTAGCTGGATTAAGGGGCCCACACCTTTCAAAAATTAGGTTAGTGTCTTCTAAGAGTTCGGCCTCTAGCTGTTGCTGACGATGGGCCGAAAAGACTTGGGTTGTGCCCCTACGCAGAAGGGCTGACAAGGCATGAGAGGTCCAAACCATGGTAAAATGACCCAGGGTCAGGCTCTTTGCCTTTGTGATCAGCAGGGCAGCTGCTGCCAGAGTCCGGGTGCAGGATGGGGTTCCCTGAGCGACAGGGTCGATCTGCTGAGAGTAGAAAGCAAGCGGGAAATGGTGGGGCCCGCTCAGCTGGGTAAGGACGCCATTAGCAATTCCGCCCCTCTCGTGGACAAAAAGGTGAAAGGGTTTGCTGTAATTGGGGGGGCGGAGAGACATGGAGGAGGCCACTGTCCTTGAGTAACTGAAAGGCTTGGATCGTGTCTGGGGACCACTGCAAAGGGTCAGGAGCAAGGTTAGCAGTGAGTCGGTGGAGCGGTTTGCTTAACTCCCCGCAGGACGGCAATCAGGGGCGACAGAAGCCAATTAATCCTAAGAAACCTCGAAGTTGTTTCTTGGTGTTTGGCAGAGGGCAGTTTTGGATAGTCTTTATGCGGACTGGGTCCATTTGTCTCCCCTCTGGGGTTAACAGGAAGCCCAGATATCGGACCTTCTGTGAGACCCACTGAATCTTGTTAGGGTCTACCCTGTGGCCTCTGGTGTGTAGGTATAATAAAAGTGCCTTACCATCGATGCGGAGGGCAGCTTCTTCGCGGTTACCTAATAGGATGTCATCTACGTATAGGACTAACGTGGATCCCTGCGGACTGGTGAAGCCTTCCAAGTCGTGGCGGAGGCATTGGCTGAAAATCGTGGGGCTGTCTCTGTAGCCTTGAGGAAGTCGTTGCCAGACATAACTTTGTCCCTCCCAGGTGAAACCAAAGAGATACTGAGAGTCTGGGTGCACAGGAATGCTGAAAAAGGCTGATTTTAAGTCAATAACAGTGAACCACTCAGCATCCCAGGGGATTTGGCTGATGATAGTAGCTGGATCAGGAACTACTGCATGAAGAGGGACCACATACTGATTAACAACCCGTAGATCCTGTACAAAGCGCCAACGAATAGGGTCTCCGTCCTTTTTAGGAGGCTTTTTGACAGGCAGTATAGGGGTGTTACAGGGAGTGCGCTGAGGGCGGACTAGCTTTTGTGCAATGAATCCCTCGATAATGGGGCGGATGCCCTCCCGGGCTTCCAGCGACAGGGGGTATTGAGGGACTGACGGGGGGGGTTAAGGAGGGCTTCACTTGAATCCTTACTGGCTCTGCCGAAAGGAGCAGGCCAACATCAGTGTCAGAAATTCCCCAGAGGGTTAAAGGCAAGTCAGTGAGGTCAGGGGAGAGAGAGGGGGGGTTTTCCCAATTACCCTGAGTTGGGGCAGAATCTCCTAACACTGTCATCAATAATCCTACCCCTTCAGGAGTGCAGGTTAAAGTAGCCTCAAGCTTACAGAGTAAATCCCGGCCCATCAAAGGGATCGGACAAGCTGGGGAAAAAAGAAAACGGTGAGAAAAACATTTATCAGCATAAATAACATTTAGAGGCAAAGTGAGTCCCAGAGACTGTGGGTTGCCCTCCACCCCAGTTGCAGTTTTAACCTCAGAGGATAGCCAGGGAGAGGGGGCATGATTTAAAAGAGAGAAAGTAGCTCCAGAAAACGGTGAGAAAAACATTTATCAGCATAAATAACATTTAGAGGCAAAGTGAGTCCCAGAGACTGTGGGTTGCCCTCCACCCCAGTTGCAGTTTTAACCTCAGAGGATAGCCAGGGAGAGGGGGCATGATTTAAAAGAGAGAAAGTAGCTCCAGTATCAGTGAGGAAAGAGACAGGCAGTCCTTGGACTGAAAGGGTTAGACGAGGCTCTTTGCTGGGAGGGGAGAAAGTGAGGAAGGAGCCGGCTAAAGACATTAAGGAAATAAGACCATCACATTGTTTGCCTTCGCCCCCGGGGTACCGTCATTGAGGAGGCTGAGTTTGCTGCAGCTGCTGCTGTTGCCCGTAGTTGATCCAGGCCTGAGGAACGGGCTGGGCTGGTGGTGCAGGGGTGTATTCGTCCCTGGTGTAAGTATCTGCGGATGCGACCGGACCCTCTGGGCGTCCCCAGGGGAGGGATATGCATCCTGCTGCATTTGCTTGATCTTTTGCCTAGTAATTACTCCTCCCGAGGTGTGCCCTTCCATTTCCCCCTTATCCCTCTGCAGAGATTCCGATCTGGAGTCCTGCAGATTCCCCTCTGCGCTCTGGAGAGAGTCCCCCTGCGGAGGAATAGGGGCAGGCGCAGTGGGGACCAACTGACGAGTCAAAACACGCCGTGGTTTACACCCTTCATCGAAATAACATGGAGGGGATTCACTCTCGGGAGAATACCTGACTGTCATAATTTTTAAAGATTTCCACAGCTCTGCTGCTGTGTCCCAACAAAACCAGTAACATAACTGTCCCGGATGGTCTTTTTCGATCTGGCTCCTTACTCCTCTTAAGGCAGCCTGTTCGAAAGAGCCATACGAAGGCCACCTCATCTCCGGGTCGGCCAATACCGCGGTATACCCAGTCCAATTCCTTACACACAGTGTGTACAACTTCCTCCTAGACATTTCTGTCTGTACTGGGAGTTTCCCTTCGTTCCATAACTTATTTACAATCCCCAACGGACTCTCAAGAGGCACGCTAGTCCCTTGACCCATGGTGTCTGACAGGAGCCCTCCAACTGGCGTTTATCCTGCTGTCCAGTACACGACCCCTCAATATTGAATTGGCTGGGAGAAATCTCCCGTGGCGCCTGCCAATTCGTATATGAGTGGTCTGACCACTGGACAGAGGCACCGCACCAGAAGGAAATCCCGGACGAGCCCCCAAATTGTTAGGTAAAAAGCAAGTCCTTACTCACCTCTCCAGCACCCGAGTTCGTGCGGAGTTGGTATGGGGCTCACAATCTGTCAGAGACCAGACACCAATTGGTTGATCAACGGGCTCACACTATCCTTAGCTTAAAAGGCTTCGGAGTAAGTGTGGCAAGTTTATTAGGGGTGAGCATCAATATTTATACACAGAAGTAAACAAAGTGATTAACAGATCATAATGGTCATGCATAATCAATCAAGATTCTACAGGATAAAACAGGTTAAAATGTAGATTCAAAAAGACAAAAGGGGAGATAGCTACTTAAGGGGAGGGGGGGTGTCATGAGTAGTTCGCAGGTCAGAGCTTTGATTAAAAGTTCAGACAGAGACATCAAGTCTGGGTTAAGTTTAAGCTCATCAAAAGTTCAGACTCAACACCAACACAGCCAGTCTCATGTTGGCGCCTGTGCCATCTTGCACGACTCTTTGAGGCAGGCCAGCTGGCTGTCAGTGAACCCCTCCAAGCTGTGAGCAGACTGGCAGCTTTGCAGGGCTGAGATAAGCTGTGTTATCTTTTAATAAAAAGTGATAGTGGCGCTCTGCTGTAATCAAATGAGTTAATTATATGCCTGGTGATTCCCTTTATCTGCTCTGAGCACAACAATAGCTTTGGTGTATACAGATTGGCTTGCGCCTAATCTCTCCTTGGGAGAGAGCAGGCTCCCACCGCAGGCTTCTTGATGTTTGTAGCTGCCTGTGAGATTTAAGGGCTGGGGTTTTGATTGGTGGTGGAAGTTGGCGAGTGTAATTACTGTGGAAGGCTGATAAATGCTATGAACTGTTAAATGGATTTTCCCCCTCTACCTTCATTAATGGTGGGAGATAAACCACGCAGCCTCCCCTCCTCCAGCCCAGTCCTTTCTCCTGACCCCCCCAAACCAACAGGAGATTGATTTCATATGTATACTGTAAATTTCAGCAATTAATTGCCAGAGCCTCAGTGCCAGAATTTGGAGGCTGAAGATGTGGCAACAGCCTGGCGTTTGTCCTCATTTTTCATGTTGTGACAGTAGTTTCCATAGGGGGGATTTGTGTATGGGGAGATCGTAGTCAGAACGAAGCACCCTGTCCCTGCCTGATCAGGAAATTCACTTCTGTTAAGAGCTGATGCCAAGAGCTGCCCAGAGGAAGCCATGTGCAGGCTACAACCACTGCCAGTGTTTAGCAAACTCAGCTCCGTATCTTGAGCGCCATATCTATTAATGGCCTAGTTACTAGAGCATTCCTGAAACCGCACTCAGGAGACGTTGCTCTCATTACAAATTACAGGGGGTGAGTGGAGGGGAAGGGAGATCTTGGATTTTACTATAATTAAAAGATACGGCTGGGTCTCTGTCCATTTCCTAATCATCCCCATCACAATCCCACCACTAATAATTGGCACTGATAGGCCCCCTGGTTAGCAAACTAAATTAGAGAAGCCAACGACTGAGCAGACCAGGGATTCCAAACTCTCCACTCATGCCTAGGCTTGGTGTCTCCAGAATTGGACTCCGGTTCATAAAAGAGGGGCAGCTTGGGTGAATCTTGCATTGCTGCTGCCCCTTCTTTGGGTACGTAGAGAATGTGATCTCTAGGGCAGTCAGGCTGGGGGCTCTGCTCAGTGTCCCCCTCTGGGTCCCTTGTTTTGATTGTCTGACCTGTACTCAGTTGAGGTCTGGGCTCTGTGGCCCCTCTCTCACCTGAGGGGGCGGGCTTTTGTTGTTCTCATGGGCTCTGCCCACTGACCTGGGATTCAAACAGGCAGGATCACAAACGGGGGGGAGCAGGCAAAGACAGTTTAAATCAGGTTGCTTGGCTCCTTGATCAGAGGCAGCTCAAATGCGGCAGTGAGTCCTGGGCAGGGCAGCCAGGGGCAGTGCAGAACCGGCTGGGCAGAGCTGCATCACTGGGGAGGAAGAGAAGGATCCATTTGGGTTGGAGGAGGGCTGGGAGGAAGAGCGTGTCCAGGGTGCCCTGACGAGTTGGTGGATCTGGGCCCAGTGTGGCTGACCGCTCTGCTGCTCGAATGCTCTGTTTGCTGCATGCTATGGTCCCAGGCCCAAATATGACAGAATTCTCTCTCTTCTCACCAACAGCTTTGCAGCCTCTGAAGAGCACAGAGAACAAAGAAGGTAAAGAGCATTTCTTCTCTCCTTTTGCACTCGCATACAGGGTCTCTTGCAACAACTACACAGGCTGGCAGACCCACTGGCGTCTGTACCCTTAAACCTCTGAAACCAACCTGCTGTTACAGCCAACTGGCTGTTTAGCCCAACAGGGACACTTGGAGATCTGAGCTGTAGGTTATCTTAAAAACAGCAACCTAAAGCCTAATGCAGAACCACAACCATCTGTTGGATGCTTTGTGTATCTGGGATTTGGATGATTGTTTTCTGCCCACTCTTCTGATTTCTATATTTGCTCATCTCCATGGTGTTTGCAACTTCTCCCAGTTTGGTGTCAGCTGTGTATTTCATTAGCACCCTGTTGGCTCTCACTGCCAGATCGGCAATGAAGGTGTTAAATTAGACCAGATTAGATTCGGAGGCCATAAACACATCCTCCAGAACAGATAAGTTGCTATTTAATTCTACCCTTTGTTTGTGGTTTCTTGGCCACTTTTCAGTTCACATCAATGATTTTATCCCAAGCCAATCAGTTTTTTGCTAGATACAATATTAACCGCATTACTAAAATCCAAGTGTATTTTATTTATATCTACTGCATTCCCCTCGTCCATTGATTTTGTAATTCCCCCAAAAAGAGCAATCAGGTTTGCCAAGATTTATTCTTTCCCAACATCCAGCACAGTTTATTGCTCATGCATCCATTATGCTCTAGCTATTTATTGACTTTTTCTTTTAATTTCCATCATTTCACTAGTGCTAGAAGCTGGGCTAATGAGACAGTAATTGCCAGAATGATTCATTCATTCATTCATTCCTTTTTGCTGAGAATATCCTGGCTTCCCAAGTTCTCTGTGATACAGGCAATCATTTCCCAGGTGCACTGGAGGAGATGGCCAAAAGGCAGCCAGATGCCCAACTCTCAGTGAAAATCTATGGGAGTTGGGCACCTAACTCCCATTTGTGCCTTTGAAATTTCTCCTCCCATCTTCCCCTGATTAATTAGCAGGTTGCTTTAATATCCTAGGGTCCAGCTATCTTGGGTTGCACATGCAGATTTTCTTCTCAGTCGTCAAAATTTATTTCTTTTGATGTTAACGACAGATTTTCCTAAAGCAGTTCGGGGTCTCAGCTATTGTTAAGTCATGGTTAATTTCACCCCTCTCCTCCATTATTAATGGCCCTGCTTTCTCTCTAGTGCTGCATTTTGTCCTTATGGATTTATAAAAATCTTTTCTTTCTCTCCTTCACACCGTTAGCTGGAGCATTATCTCACTCTGCTTTCTCTCCCCCTCTCCCCCCCCCCTTGCTGCCCTTATCTTTCCCCTGCAAGCCTAAACAGTCTGTGCTTGTTTTCATTGCCTCTTCACTTTTCATCTCCAAGCGAGATTGTTTGCTTAACCCCTCAGCTTTGAGGAGTCCCTTTGCATCCTCTCTGGCTGCTTTTTTTCAGCAGAAATGTAGTATGAATAATGGCATCTCCTAGGATTCTCCAGCTGATGAGGATTTTTCAGTGCTGTACAATGAGCTTTGAAAATACACACTCTCTTTCTCAACATGCACACAGGCTCTCTGGCTAGCCCTTGTTGTGTGGGCAGGCTCAGCCTCTGGGAATGAGGGGGGAAATCTCTCAGCACTGACTCTCTGCACTTTGGCAGCCCAGACCTTTTGCAACATTGGCTTTGTCTGACAAACTACGCCACCCGCTCCTGCTTCCCTGTCTCTATGCCTTAGTGTGTGATAAGGAGAAGTTCCTCTGGAATATGGCTGAATGAGACTGGCTTTTTAACCGTTACATTGCCGGACAAACCAATGCTTAGGGAAACCCGTCGACACAGCCTGCAGACACCGGATCACAGAATGTTGGTTAAAGTGAAAGATAGTGCTGGCTCAACGCACCATAAATAGGGCACTTTGTATTGTAATTATTATTCCCTTTAGGTGTATATGACTTTAAGGGAAGCTGGGGTCTCCAACAAGCATAGAGATTGGTGCCCTCCATCACTGGGTGCATCATAAAGATTAGGCCTGCGGGAAGCTTGCAGGAGGGATGGGGTCCTCTGCACGGCTGGCTGGAGCTCTATTCCTACCTGTGTTCTCGTTTTCCCTGCGTCCTGGGTGCGCTCTTCAGTACCTTGCATCTGGATTCGCAGGGGGAAGTGTTCCAACTGTGGCACTACCTTCCAAATTAAAGATGTCACTTTGTTGTAAACGTCTTGGAGTTGTTCCAGTGTTGTATGGGAGGAGGAAGGATGGCCAGGTGCTTATGGCCCACACCAGGGATCTGGGCTCCTGGGGTCTATTCCAGCCTCAATCACTGTGTGAACGAGGACAAGTCATTTACCAGCATTGTGCCTTGGTTTCCCCATATGTAATTAGACAGTGATAGCACCTCCCATGGGGCTATATTCATCTAGGTTTGTAAATCCCTTTAAGTTCCATGGCCTGCAGCAGCAATGGGAGAATGCAATATTGTTATAGTCCAGAAAACCAGCTCTAACCGAGAAGGTGTGGGAGCTGGTGACCAGCCTTCCCATCCTCAGACCTGGTGGGCCTACGAGCACGTGCCATGCACAGTTATTAGGAGTCCAGCCTTTGTTAGCTGGGCACAGCAGTGAGTCCATGGACGTGTGTCTGTGCTTGTTTAGGGACTGTGCTTGCTCGCCGTACAGAGACAGCTAATTAGGGGATTCCAGCATGAGCACAAGGGATGAAAATCCCCCAACAAACCCAGTCGCAAACCCACTAACAGCCATGACAAGAAGAGAAGAGTCTGTCCTACCTTCTGAGCAGTGTCTGGGTGCTGCAGGGCTGCTGTCACAGCTGGCAGCCTGCCGGTGCCAGCCTGCTGGCTGAGCTAGGGCAGAAAGCTGCTCACCCAGGACACTGGGCACAAGCCACCTTGTGCCAAAGCCATATTTTTAAGCTGCTGGAGGTTGTAAATCATTCCAACAAACAGCCAATCATTAGAGCAAAGTGCTTTGCTCGGATGCAGACTAGCGTCACAGTTGGGCAGAATTTGCTGCTAGCCGAGAGCAGTGATGGGGATTGCTCTCCAGCTGCGTGGGAAGTCAGCTGATACATGCCAACCGCCCCTCATCAGCTCAGGCAAAGCAAGGGCCTGCCTAGGAGCCCTGCATCCCATGCAAACCGTGAAACTTGTGGGCTGGCCAGAGACCTGGGGAAGATCACCCTGGGCTTCTGCAAGCCCCTGCAGAGCAGAGATAACCTTGGGTGTTACGGTCACGCCAGAAAGGTCCCCACACTGTTAATCCCATGGATGTCAATGTGTCCACTTCCAGAGTGGAGCTCTGAGGTTTGTGTCTCTGTCCTGTATTAAGAAACCCCAGCCTTCATCAGAGGTTGTAAATACTGGGTCTGATTCTGCTCTCACTTACTCAATGAACTGAAGTCTCTGGAGCTGCACTCACCAGTATGAGCAGAACTGGGCCATCATTTCATTGCTTCCTGGTTTTGTGTCTCTGGAAGCATCTGCTGCTTCCAAGCATGAGATTCCAGTGTATGGAGGGGAAGGTTGTGGGCAGGGACTGCAGAATGTAGTGTAGCATAGCGTAACACCACCCTGCTGGGGCTGTCCACAGGGATCGGACTCTGGGTGGCTGGATTGAAAAAGCACGTGCTGCTACTGCCTGAACAAAAGGAGCAGAGCTGTCAGGGCCAGCAGTAAAAGGCTCATCGGCCTGTGTGTGGGGACTAGCCACTAGAGAGGGACAAAGACCCACCCCGTGCTAGCCTGGGCATACTGGTCTGGGGTTATAGAATGGAGGGAATCTAAAATGACCATGTAAAACTGAAGCTCTGCACAACAGCCTCCAGATTATCCACATTTCAGGCCTGTGGGGCCTGATCCGGAGAGATGCTGAGCATCTGGAACCCACATTGACATCGAGGGGTGTGCCAGGAGCAGAGCATCTCCCAGGAGCAGGCCCATGACCACTTTGAGATTAAGAATTTTCACTTTGTAAGTGAATCCGGTGGTGAGGAGGGAGATCAGGCCTGAAGTCGGAAGGCAGCAGCAGGCCCAGGCTGGACAGCAGTGGTGCAGGCTGCTCCATGCTCACCTGCCCAGGCAGGTTCACCTCTAGCGTGAAGAGAGGAACTTGGCCTCCATGATGCCCCCAGCCCAGGCTGCCAGTGGGGAATCACTGGCACCAGTTGTGATGTAGGAACCAGGTTACTGAGAACTGTCCTGAGACACCAACACGTTTCATGCAGGCCACTGCAAAGCTGCCACAGGAGAACAGCTTGTGGGCGCTGCTGGCCCACGTGGGGTTTGAACCCACAGCTTCATTACGAAAGGCTGCATCTCCTATGCATGAGGCACTTGCTCCCAGGTGGGGGTTGTTCACATTCAGGAGTACTGTCCATGCCTGCAGTGTAAACAGGCCCTCACAGTGGACTGGCCACACAATAGTTGCTGCCTTTGCCAGTGCAGTCACTGCAGTGCCAGCGTCTAATGCTCCATAAAGCACTTGGAAATGCCTGGCATTTCGCAGGAGGCGCACAACCCTGCTCTCTGCGCTGGCCTCCCGGCGGTCCCTCTATGGCAGGAGATGTGTGGATTTTGATGCAGTAAAAATGCTGGTCAGACAAGCCCCGTGGCACATCACCTGGCTTGATGAGAGTGCTGGAGGAAAAGCTTTATGGCCCTGCAGCATGAGCTCTGGATCCACAGTGTGCCAAGGTATGATAGCAATACTCTGCACTCCCTGAACTCTTCTCTCCTGAGGATCCCGGAGAGCGTTGGAAAGGGGAATCGAGGAAGTCTCCTTACACACATGGAAGGAAAGTGTGAATATCCCCATTTTTCAGATGGGTGAAGTTACAGGGTCTCCCAACACAGCAGTGAAGGAGCCTAGAATATCTCTTGTGAGTCCCCTGCTCTATCCGCTAGACTCTGGGATCTTCTCTCACTGGGGGTCACAACGCAGCAAGCCACCTGATCCTTTTGAGATTGCTCAATGGAAGAGAGTCCCATAGGGATGGGAGGGAGCTCCTAAGGGGCTCCTGCTACGGAACAGGGGCCGTGGATGGGATAGGATGCATACCACTGCACTAGATCCCACTTCACTCCCCGTTTTATGCTTAATGCAACAGTTCCATGCCCTTCAATGCGTGCGCCTTACAGTAACTAAAACCTACCTCAGTCCCTTCCCATGCCCGCGGGGCCCAGCTCCTGGCTGGGAATGCTAAGTGAGTTGTCTGTATCCTCATGGAGACTCGTAAAGCATTTTCTCCACAAAACATTCATCCGGTACCAATCTTAGCAGAACATGAGTGATATAAGCATGAACCCCAAGGCACCGGTTGAGCTGCTGTACATTTGAATGGTCATTTATTGACATGGGTGAATTGATGGATTTATTTATCTTTTACTTTAAACATCAGCCATTTTGCTGTATTGGTCTGTCGAGGTTTTCTTGACAATTTTTGTTAACTGGGATGGGGGCAGGAGTGTGGGCTAGTGGCTGGCGCACAGGACTGTTTTTGTTGTTGTTGAGTTTTTGGTGGAAAAAATCAATATCCAAAGTGTTTTGTCCAAAAGCTGAAATACTGGGATTCTGAAATGCTGACGTAGTGGCACATGGGAATTGTAGTTCAGGTACCTCATGTCCCCATTCTCCTCTGTAGGTTGGAATCCCTGGTTGAACTACCTGATGAGGGGAGGGGAGGTGATCCATCATGGCAGTAGCGTAGTCGCGGGGCATCATGGGAGATGAAGTCCAGCTGGGGAACCTGGTCCATAGAAGAGAATGGGAACACAAGGCATCCAAACTACCACTCCCATGAAGCAGTATGATGGCATTTCACAATTAAAATATTTTGGTTTTCTGGCGTTCATTTTTTTTAAATGAAAATTTGAATTTTTTTATGGAAAATAGACACTTTATGTGAAAACTTTCACTACGTCGAAATCCCAATTTTGCATCAAAAAAGTTTCAACATAAAACATCACCTAACATTCACCCAATAGGCCCCTAGTGTGGATTGTGCCCTTTGACCCACCTGGGAGCCATTCTTGGTTTCTCTGTATTCTCTGTTTCTCTCACCTTATCCCTCCCCCCCGCATAAGGTCAGTGGATTGATTATTCACCACTTTTCTTTCACTTTCAGGCAACGAACAAGAAATTGACTGACAGGAAGTGGAGGAGACGCACAAACGATGCCCCGTGCCACAGACTAGCAGACTGTCCTCTAGGACCATTGTAGCCTCCTGGGGGATGTCCTATAGGAGACACTGAACATCCCATCCCCTGTGTCACCATTGCTGCATACCCTGGCCATGAAGGACAGCAGCTTCAGCCTGTTTGCTCTGTTTGCTTCACCGTAACCATCTGCCCCCTCCCCTCCCCTCCCCCCCCCCCCCCACAGGGTAGATGCGATTGTGTCGCTATGTAGGGCTTGCTTCCTCACGGGGCTGGATACACTTTATTCCCAGGAGTTCTTGTCTTCCTGGCCCATGCAGCCCAAAGGGGCCTGATTCTCCATTGTCCTGCACCTTGGGTGCTCATTTCCACCAATGCAAAGTGGGTGCATAGTGCTCCCAATGGTGACCATTTGCACTCACACTGCCCCAATGGAAATGACTGCACAAGATGCAGGGCAGTGGAGAGTTGGGCCCAGGATGTGAAGGGCTCTTTCCTGTAAGGTGATTAACTTAGAGATCAATGGGGTTACTCCTGCGCTTAAAGTTAAGCAGGTGCTAACGTGCTCTGCTGGATGGGTTGGAGGGCTCGGTCCCTTGTGAGATTGAACCCTCCCTGCACAGGAGGTGCAGCCAGCAGGATCTGAGCAGCCAGGAGGGATGCAATGGGGACGCTTGCCAAACAAGTGTGTGGTCAGGTGAGGTGGGTGGTGAACTCCCCCACCCTCCCGCAATTTTATCGATGGTTAAGGGGATGTTTGGTTATCAGTGCCCCATTACAGCACCAGCTCTTGGTGTCTTGGCCCTTATAGCATGTGACTAACACTAGAGCCGGCCCTACGGCTCCATGGATGTCCCTCCTCCCAACTCCCAGCCATCCTTCCCCCGCTCTCACCACAGATCAGGCTCCAGCTTATTCCCAGACCCCAAATTCAGCTTCTAAAGGGGGCGGGCAGGGGAGGGGATGGGACCAGGTGTCTGTGTCTTTCAGAAGATCCAAAGGCAGAAGCCTTGTGCCCTCCTGTCTGCCTTTCCTCTCCTGCACCTGGTGCCTGAGACCCAACCACAACCGTTCTTCAGGGGAGCCTGCTGATCGTTGGACTATCCTCCCCCCAAGATGCCTTCATGGACAAGGTTCAACAACCTCCAAGCAGCAGGCCTGTGGAGGTGGACAATGGGCCCAAGAAGGTCTTTGAAGCTCCTTGGAGAAGGACAGTGGGTCCAGGTGGCTGTAGAGATGGAGAATGGCCTAGTGCGGTTATAGAGGCTCCGTGGGGATGGAGCTCATAGACTTGAGTGGAAGTAGTCCATGGTCTTGGTCCTGGTTATGGCAGAGGCACAGCTCCAGAGGGCATATTGTTGTTATCTTTAACATTGTACCACTGTCACCAGCATGTCTTTTGCCATAAGCCCCTGGAGCCAGATCTGTCCCTGGCTTAATTCCATTGAGGTTGGTGGAGTTACCCCAGGGGTGGGTTTGGCCCAGAAGATTTTGTTGAGGCAGGAGAGGGAGAGGAAACTTCATAGATCTCACCCCCCTGCCCTGGCCTTGCTTTATCAAAGGAGTCAGGAAGTATCTGTAACTGGATGTTGCGCCTGCTTGGGCCAAGGGTGAGGAGGGAAATTTGCAGGTCAGATACTCAGCTACTAACTCCCAAGCAGCTTGTGTCCTTGCTGGAGAAGGGTATGGGCATGAGCGGAGGCAGAGATGGATTCTCCCGTCGTTTTTGCATCCCTGGTTGGGAAGGATGATCCACAGTTTTCTGCAGCAAAGCTATCCCCATTTCCTGCTCTATCCATCAGAAAGTCTCCCCTGCAGCCTGGTTCCAGGGCCAGTGAGGCCAAGGGCGCCACCTCAGCTGCCTGTGAGGAGCACTGTGAAGTTAAATGGGAGTGTCGTTCCCCCCCCCCCCCCCATGGTTGTAGCTCTCACACACTGGCCGGTCTGTTCCTGGGCATCTGGTGGCCATTTTGAAGCCAAGGTTTCCCATGAGCTGATGCCTCTAAAGTATGTGTTTGGGGTCAGCAACTCTGAGGTGAATGGAAAATACCTGACTGAGCAGCATGGAACCTGCCTGTGACCCTAAGCTTTTCCTGCCAGAAAGCTAGAGGCAAGGGGAAACTAGGCTGCGAGAATCTAATGGGCCATGGAGGCCCACCTGCCTTCTCAGCCCCACCCATGGTTCATCTAAATCACTGGGCTTCTCAGCTATGTCAGTGGGGTGTGTGTGTGTGTGATTAACTTCACTGGGGATGCCCTCATGTATCCCGGCTGAAGAGCTGAGGGGCTATTATAGGTGGTGGGGGAGCACCTCCTATCATTAAGATTTGCTGACACCTCCCTATATAATACCCTGCTTTCAGTTGCTTTATAACTTTGCCAAGCTTTAGCCGTTTGGGTGGAGATTTTCCATGCCAGAGGTCTGCCTCAGGCTGATTGCGTTTGGCAAATTTCAGCCAGAATGGCTTGGCTGTTTCTGAGAACGAGGCTAAGGGAAAGTATATTGTTTAGTCCACGTTAAAAACAATTTGGGCGCCCTTTTCTTTGAGCAGCTTTAGCGCCCCCGTGCTTGGGAAGGGGGACTTGAAATTTGGTGGGGGCATGGCCTCTGTGTCAGGGATGTGCCTGTTGCTACCCCCGTGAAAATCTTCCCACATTTGGTCAAGTTTCTTTTTAAAATTGCAGTTTGCATGTACCTAGAGACTTCAGTTTTGCCAGCTAAAATCTCTGATGATTCCATCCTCACTGAGCATGCTCGAGGCTCTCTCAGCTCCTAGTGCTGACCAGACTGTGCGTGTGCCATCCCCAAAGAGCAGCTGTGCATGCTGCTGCTAGACTAGGGCTGCTGGGACAAAGCTGGACTTGCCCTGTGATTGCTGCTCTAGTCCAGGTGTGGCTGGGCAGAGAGGCTGTCTCTCTTGTGCTCTCAGGATCCAGGCACTTTGGCAGAGGAAGCTGTCTGATGTGGTGCAGAGGGGACAAAAGCTGGATCGGGGCAGGGGAAGGAGTAAATTGGTGACATGGAATCTAGCGAACCTGGGTCTGCAGGAGGAAGGGATGCTGGGACCAGCTGGGGGACAGGACTGGGAACCAGGGAGAGAAATGGGACAGGACTGGGAGCCAGTTGGCGGGGAGGGGGGAGACTGGCACTGGCTGGACAATGAGGCTGGGATTAGGGACCAGTGAGGGAAGGGCAAAGGGAGCAGGGGGAGGGGGACAGCTGAAAAGGAGCTGGTATGTGGAGAATTGGGACTGCTTGGGCAAAGAGAGGGGCAAGGAGCCAGAGAGGGGGGAGATTGGGGCAAGAAGGGTGGGAAGAGGAGACTGAATTTAAATGAGCAGCCCCAGGAGGGAGATTAGGAGTGGAAGCCTATGGGGATGGGAAGCAGAGGGAGCTCAGATGTGGAGCTGGGAGAGGGAACTGGCTGGGAGAGGAGTTGGAGCAAGATGGGGAGAATTGTGACTGGGTGTGAGTGAGACTGGGAGTCGGGGGAGAGTTTGGGATTTGGAGAGCGGGGGCGGGGGGGGATGCTAGTGCAGGCTGGGCAAGGAGATGGGCTGGGATGAGAAGCCTGAGCAGTAGAGGCGCCTGGGTAGCCAGGAGAATGGGACTGGAACAAGGAGCCAGGGCTGGGGAAGCGACAGAGACAGGAATAGCTTGGTGGTGGTAGGGGAGAAGGGGTCAAGCTTGGGAGCAATGATGGGAAGAGTCTGTGGCCACTAGAGCACACGCCCCTCTTGAGCCTGGATTGGAACCCAAGATTACTGAGGCTCATTCCTCTACCGTCAGCAAGCATCTGGCAAAGTGTGGGCCTCATCCCCCTCTGAGCCATATAGAGGATGACAACCCACTACTGCTGCCAGTTATTCCATGAGCTCCCATGGCAGAGGTCTGTGCGGTGAATCTAACAGTTCCAGCCCTGCTGATAATGCATGTAGGTGTCAATATGCCACACAGAGGAATTCCTGATTTTTTTCAGGTTTTTTTTTTTTTTAAACCTCGGCAAATATGTGATCCCCTTGTGCATGTGTATTATGGTACAGTGTTTAATGACATGGTCACATACTGTTGTTTGCACAGGATCCCTTCCTGGTTCAGTGCACTGGCTGGACCTGTTCTAGGAATGAATCAGGGTTGTGCAGTGAAGGAGGCTGGAATTAGCAGGACCCTGTCTCTTTTGTTGCAGAGGTTGGAAGATGTCTAGTGAATGAGGAAGGGGGCTTCAAGAAGAGAAAGGCATGGGTCTCATGGGAAAGGCCGTTGAATGCTGCCCTAGACAAGTAGATTCTATTCCTGCCTCTTGAGGCCGAGTTCCTGTGCGATGCTGGGCAAGTCAAACCAATTGTTAACAGGTGGCAACTGACTGTGTGTTCCTCATTTTGGGGATGCCTGACTGGAGACCCTGGGCGGAAGTGCTGAGCACGCCCTGCTGAGAGCTGTGATTAAATATAGAAAGTGCTATATAATGCTTATCAGGCCCTAGGTGCCTCGTATTGGGCACCAAAATTAGTAGATACTTTTGACCTTAATCTTTCTGTGCCTCAGCTGTCCACCTGTAAAATGTGGATAATACCTCTTCATCTCTCCGGGGTGCTGGGGATGGGGGATTCATTAATTTTGGTGAAGCACTTCTCTACTCTAATGATGAGTGCAGGAGAAAAGCCCATGGGGAAATGAATAATTCTGTCTCAGAGCAGGGTACGGAACAATGAGGCCAAAACAAAATATTGACTAGCTGCTCATTAAGGGAACACCGTCCACCCTGTGCCGTGATGGAAAAAACAGTATGAGATTGTGTAATTAAAGACTGTGTCATAATGCATATGCACCAGGGACCAAATTTAGATTGCCAAGGCAGCCTTAATTTTGGCATTTCCTAACTTTTGATGGCTTGACTTTGCAATCTAAATAGCTTCCTTTTAATGTAGCTTTTGTGTGTAACAAAGACCTGTGCAGGCCACTAAATGTTTGTGAGTTAAGGGGCCCAAGACAGAATGTTCCGTGCCATAAAAGGAGCAGAGCCATTTAAGCTGTGCTCACAGCACCAGTGGAAACATAAAGGGGCAGACCAAAGTCAGGGAGGTGCCAGCATTGTCCGGCCAGCCTGCCTTATGCACAGTTTCTGATCCCTGGCTGCCTTCTTCACCCTCCATCCCTGCTTCTCATACTCAAGCCCCACTGTGCTGCATTCAGACATCCTCAGCACTCGTCTCTGGCCCCACTCAGGCAGGGAGATACCATTGGGCTAGAATCAAGGTCTGGTTTGGTATTTTTTTAATTATTTAAATTCCAGAATCTGGAGTATTTTGTGCCTTGACACTTACATTTTGGGGAAAATAAACGCTTGGTTCTTTTTGACAAAGTTCCTGGGGCCTGGTGTAGTTTGTAGTATGATTTGGCGTGCAGGCCCAGCAGTCCTCATTGGCATGAGGAGAGAACATCATCAGCCGTAGAAAGGCCTGAGTTGTGACTCAGTAGCTGGAGGAGATGTATTTTCCTATGATCTACTGGGGGTTCTAGGAGAACCTGTCTGCCTGCTAGGGCCCTGTCAGAACCTGTGGACTTCCCCACCCTGGAGAACCTGGTCCTCCTCTGTCAGCCCTATGTTAGGGAGAGGGGTGCAGGTCTAGGTCTCTGGCCAGACCAAGAGGAGTCCCCAATGCCCTCATCCCATGGCAGGACTCATTGGCAGATGTGAACGGAATGCAGACTTCTCAGCCCTTTAGATGCACCCTCCACCCACATCCACTGTCAGGGATCCTCAGCTGCCCCATCCCAGCTGTTGGGGGCACTCCAGCTCTCCAGTTCCGGTGGGTATTGGACAGGCTAAAACTACTTCAGTTCAAACCCGCTGTGAGGGGTTCCCATATTAGAGGCAGGGGCTCCTGCAAAGGAGGGAGCCAGGTCAGAGAAGCACTTCCTGCTTTCTGGAGCTGGGTGTAGAGAGAGGTCTTAGGCGTTACTGCATTGCACAGTTCTCTGTCAGTACTCAAGGCTGTAGCCATGTGGGGTTGTTTCCATCCTGCTTTCAACCTCAAGCCACTCTCCCCAGTTATTGTCCCAGCATACAAGCGGTACTCAGGGGCAGCACACCCAAGTGCTAATCAGGCCCTGGGTACCCGGACTGCAATGGCTTTCTCGGGTTCTCCTGCAATGATGTCTTGCCCCTGGGAAGGTGCTGGAATTCATGCTGTGTCACTGAAGGGTTTGTACTCTGGCCATGAAGCCAACTTTTCAAGTGCTGAGGTCATGGGGGGTAGGGGAGAGTGTGTGGTTTAAGGATATCTGACATGCAATGCCCATGAAGCAGCATGGGAGCTTTGGTGCACTTGCTAAAAGCACTGGGGTATGGATCCATGCAGAAAGTCCATCTCCACTGCTTCCCCAGTTCTGGAGTTTACAAGGTTCACCCACTAGTTAAGTCAATGGGGTTGCTCCAGATCTACACCACTGTAACGAGATGCCACTGAAATCAATAGGGTTACACCAGATTAGCAGTGTAAGTGAGATCAGAATTTGGCATGGTGGGTGTAAGCATCTCCCCTTACGAGAGCTGGCTGAAATAGTTCATTCAAAACATTTTTTCACTAAGAATGGCTTTTTTTGTCAAAATGACAATGTCCATTTTTGATGATAATTGGGGGTTTTATCAAAAAACGGGGGGGGGGGGAATTTCACATGTTGGCAATCAAAAGCTGAAAAATATTGGCTGAAAGAGGGGAGGGATAGCTCAGTGGTTTGAGCATTGGCCTGCTAAACCCAGGGTTGTGAGTTCAATCCTTGAGAGGGCCACTTAGGGATCTGGAGCAAAATCAGTACTTGGTCCTGCTAGTGAAGGCAGGGGGCTGGACTCCATGACTTTTCAAGGTTCCTTCCAGTTCTATGAGATAGGTATATCTCCATATATTATTATAAAATTGAAAGAATTCTGCTGAAAATTGAAAATGTTGGTTTGGACTGAAATTTGGGGGGTTCTGAAAACTTTGAAGAAAAAAGTGAAAACATTTTTGTCAAAATTTGTCATGGAAACAAAACCCATTTTCACCCAACCAGCTCTGCTCCCTGTATCCAGAGGTTACCAAAGATGGGAGTTATCGCCTTTTAAAATGTGTGACACAGATTGCTCCTGAAGGACAAGGAATAGTGGAGGGAGGAGGAGGGTGGAATGGTTGCTGGGAATGAACTGTGAGTCCTATTTTTTATCATGTATTAAGTGTCTTCTAATCCCTGTTACATTCTGGCTCGGTATTTGCACAATCCATCACAGTAATAAGCAGCCGGACAATGGCAGGTGAGTGTGTGTGTGTGTGTGTGTGTGTGTGTGTGTGTGTGTGGCACAAGATATATTTGGGGTCTTCCAATAAATGAGGTTCCTTCTAAGGAGCTCCTAGATAGCCCCTGGGAATTTCTGAGTTGAGTTCATGAGACAGCATTTAACTGTGGTGGATGGGGCAGAATGAAATAGAAACCTCACCCCCTCCAAACACCTGTATGCGTTCTATTGATCTGTCCATATATCAAAGGGCATTGGAGCCTTTATCAAAGGCGTAAATATAGCGCTCCATTAATCTGGCCTCAGGATGGGAGGAGGTCCCAAATATCATTAGTAGGAAAGGGTGTTTATATTAGACCATAATTTATCTACCCAAAGGAATCAGATGTGGGGCAGGTTGTATCATTGCTAGGCCACTTCTCAGTAAGTGCTATGTGAATGTGTTCTAACACAGGAGTCTCTGGGCCATGGTGCAGGGGGTTGGAGAGATGTGACTGTGATGAGATCTCCGGGGTACAACCTGAAACTGGGGAACGGCTGTGCCCACTTAGTTCTCCAGCCTGGGTTGTCTCTCACGATGCTTTGCTAGTGACAAGCAGCAACCCCCTCTGGGAACTATCATCACTCAGCCACCAGTATGGAGAGACACACCCAGCTATATTGAACGAATGCTCTCCAAGACACTTGTGAACAGGAAATGGGAAACACCAGCAAATCCACCTGAGCCCCCAGCCTTGCACCCTAGACATGTACCGTCTTACATTGCTCAAGACCTCCTCTTGAACAATGCAGGAGCATTAATTAGTTCTCCACTTCATCAAAGGATAGTGGACCTGCATCAGCCTTTGTAATCTGAGCAGATTCCCCAAGCACTTTAGACAAGCTGACTTGGTTAAGATAAAACATTAACATAAATTGATTAACCGCAGAAAGATAGATTTTTGATTGTAAGTGGTGGGCATACAGGACAAAGATGGTTACAAAAGAAATAAAAGTAAAATCACAGTCTAAAGTCTGAACTTTATCAGACTAAGCAAGATTGGAATCAAACAGCTTTTCTCACCCTACTGGATGTTACAGGTAGGTTATAATTCTTAATACACAGGCTGAATTTCCTTCTCAACCTGGGACTAATTTTCCTAGTTCAAAGTCTTTGTCTTCCCAGCATTCTTGTTGCCTTCAGTGTATGTGGGGAAGGGGAGAGGTGGTCTCATGATGCCACTGTTCTTTATTTTATACTCTCAATCCATGTCCCAGGGAAGATACTGACCCAGACATGTTCTGGTGGGCCTTGCTGAGTCAGAGTTGAGCAATCCCCATTGTGTGGTGTTTGTGCAACTGTCTCTTACAAAATTGTAAATCCCTTTTTTTACAATTCCCCTGCTGATCAATGATAATTTAACACCTACCTCGGTCACCTTCCTTTTAGTCACTGGAGAGCTAGCTGTGGGCATCTCCCAAACTCACAACATATTTCAATAACAGCCATACAGCAAATCTCATAACTTCATCCGCACTAACAATATATATATATATTGACAGAACAATGAGTTTCAGCAGATGGTGGCCTTTCATATGGTACCTTACAAGGCATGCTTTGTATGAAATATCACAACCATATACAAATGATGAATACGGGGGTTACAGGGTGCTACTTTGAGGTCCAATGTGTCACAGTGACTTACTAGCACTTTTGGGAGCTGACTTAAAACAGGAAAGTTTGGCCACCAATGTAGTGACCTTGGTCAGTCTCATCCTATGGATATTTGTCCATATCCCCAAACCACCACCATGATGAATTCTTATTAATATTATGTTAGCTACTAATAATGAAAATTATCTGTAGAGTGATGCCAGCATACAGCATTTTATGAACAGGGGCATTGGCAAGCATTGCTCAGGTGGCTCCAGGATTAGACCAGCAGGGGCAATGCAAGAGGCATTGACAGAGCCAGATAGGGGTTCAGGACAAGAATAGTAGGGAACGGGATGGGAGGGGGCTGCAGATCTGGACTGAGGGGCATTCAGAGAGCTTTGCAGGTCCCAGGACCAGAAGAACAGGAGGGCTGCAGATCTAGATCCGGGAGGGGGAATGTCAGTGCTAGATGACAAGAGGGTGCTGCAGGCCCCCGGTGGCGATTTTAGACTAGAACCGCAGACTGTGGGTCAGGTCTAAGATGCTTTGAACAAGTTTTGTCATTGGTCAGGTCTGGCCCAGCAGGGCATGTTGAAGATCAGGATCAAGGTGCAATGGCTGAGCTCTGGGTTGGAAGTTTGCTCAGCTCCAGCCTATGGCAAGGCTGACACTGGCAAGTGGTTAGTTCCCGGCTCTGGATGTGAATGGGGAGATATGGATTCATGCGTGGGAGGACAGGAAAATGTGTATATTGATTCTGCAGGAAGCCTTGAGTGCTCCTGTGCTCCAGCTTCCCAAGGGCAGCTGAGCCCAGGGAGCATTTCAGGCTCAGCGCACACATCCTGTAACTCCAGCACCATGCTCCTTAGCACATGCTGAGTCTGCAGATAAGGACCGTGAGGAGGATCATCCTCAACCCACCTTCCAGATAAGCCTCTTGCTTGCCTTCCATCGCTCATCCATCAGCCAGCATCAGGTACAGAGAGAAAATCCCTGTGGCCAAGGCAGGCACAAGATCCTGGCCTGGTAACATCTCTTTATTTTAATAACTAGACCAGCATCATCTAGACCCAGTTCCCAAAGGGAGGTTGTATTTTCATGCCTAAGGGAGATTTTATTACAGGCAGCTCAGGCTGGGCTCTCTACTCCAATCACACCCAGCCTCTCTCCCAGTCACTGCGCTCTAGGAGACTCTTGCTACCTCCTCCTGTTTCTGTTTTAGCTAGGACCTCTCTGCAAGTCAATGAGGATCTGCCCTCTCCCTGGGAACCAAAGTCTCTCTCAGCTCTGCTAAGTGCTGATTGCCAGAGTGGTTGCTCCCACTGCTGGGCTTTCATCCCCTTTCTGAGACTGGAGGAAACTCATCACGTGACTTAATGTGATTCTCTGCTTTGGTGGCGTGACCTGGCCCAGGTTACACAGCAGGTCAGTGGCAGAGCTGGGAGTAGAATCCAGGTCCCCTGAGTCCCTGCCTTGGGCCCTAGCCACTGGGCTCGCTAGCACCTCACCATGGAGAGCCAGTGCAAGGAGATATTGTGGCTTTGCCAGTGTTTAATTGACAAAGGCTTCTCCATTGTGCTATCATGGAATTCCAGCTCATGGAATTCATGGCCATATAGAGGGCGGGGAACAAAGTCCTTGCACATTACCAAATGGTGGAGATTTGTGGAGCTGATACACTGGGGCTGTTGGATATTTTCTCAGTTTGAGTCAGAGCCTGGCACAATTTTGCTGTTTAGACAGCTCTATTGAATATCCGAGTCCTAACGAATGCAGCATTTCTCAATCCATGAACATCCCCCAAGGGAAAAATAGCTCATTTGCTGTAGATATCACAAACAGTGGAGGGCACAAGAACCAGAACAACACTGTACAGCAGTGAAAAGAAAATCACCTACTGGTTGAAACATCTAACATGTCATGAGCAGAGCTGGGGGGAAATTTGTGGACAAATAGTTTATTCAACAACAACAACAAAAAGCAGTTTCCGTTGAAACTATGGGTGAATTTTACATGAATAATTTTGTCCATTCATGAAACAGCTGGAGGAGGAGATGGAGCTGCTGCCACTGCTGACCCCAGTGTTTTCCCTAAAAAATAACCTTTAGCTGAGTGGTTAAGGCACTTAGTTTGGAGGCAGAAGCGATAGTGGTTCAAATCCCTGCTCTGGAACAGACCCAGCAATGGTCTTCTTTCAAGTTACCAAAAATTCCAAATTTGGTTTGAGCTGACTCATTTTTTTAAATCTGCCTCTGAGCTGAAAAATCAGTTATTCATCCAGCGCTAGGGCATGAGGCAAACTCCCCAGGCTGATTTCCTAGCAATGCCACCTGTCCTAGTAGTCCCAGACTAGCCACTTGGTTATTCTGGAGGTGCTCAGATACCATGGAGATGGGAGCAGTGTAAGATCCTGAGTAGAACACCCTGATTTTGAAGAGGCCAGCCCGAGTCCTGCCAGCACCCCTTGCCCTGACATTACTGCAGAGCCTGTGTAACCAACGTAACATACTGCACAGTGACAGTGTGCTAAGCTGTGTTATGACATGCTGCTGCAGCAAAACCATGTCCCGACATTATTGACATAAACATAACGGCAGCGTGACCTATGTGTGTGCCCCGTTGGAGAATCTGTCTGACACAGCCAGCCGCGAGACAGAGGCTTGTAAATCCCAGCTCAGGAGACTGCAGAGCCAGGCACACTTCACCCGTGAGCTCAGACTGGCGCTCTGACTTGTCAAGGTGGGGAGAGTGAGGAAAGGAAGGGGGGCGGGGACTGCGGTAGGACAGCCATTGGAGAGACGGGACAATTCTCAATTACCTGCCGATACTGTGGCTGGGAGAGTATTATTTTTAGCCATCCTTCCTGGGCACAAAGCCAGGCTGCATTTTAATAGAAAAATATTTCTGAAAGTGAGACAAGTTAAAGCCTGCAGGTATCAAAGTCATATTAAAGAGGGAATGGATGGTTATTTCATTTGTGGGGCTTGATATACGGCCTGACTCAAGCTGTGGTGCACCTCCCCCATTTTTAAAGAGGGCCCTGAAGTGCCATTAATATAATTTACCACCCAGGTGCAATTCCACGGGCGAGGGAATCGAGCCAGCAGAACGCCCTCACTGCTGTTCCCCGCCCTTGGCTCAGGGGGTGAGGCAGACAGGTGGGCAGCTTCTGTGTGAGACTATGATTGTCTGCTCTGCTTCCTGTTGCTTTGTGAATAATTCTAGTTGTGCAGTGCAGGGGATCACAATGGATGGGGGGCTGGGGTAAAGGGAGAATGGGGGGGACTCAGGAAATGGAATAAAGGGGGCCTCCAGGATCTTTGTACATGCAGGTCACTGGCTTAAGTCCACCCTGGCTGGTAGCAACCCAAAGTTATTAATATCTGATAGCTGTTTAATAGTCCAGATGTGGTGGGGTTAGTCCAGTTCCAAGCAGCGGGTTTGAACAGACTGCCTTGGTATGACTTTATTGGTTACCAAATCAGGCATCCACAGCCCAGAGCCACCAATTAGCATGAATTGTCAGGCTCAGAGAGGCAGGAAAAGCGAGGTTTGCTGGCACCCATGCTGCTTGTGCTTGCCTCCAACAGGACACCTTTCCCTGGAGTTTCCACAGCATTCCCTCTTTTAAAGGCCTGGTCAAGGCAGGAGATGTAGGGTAATGAGCCCAGATCAGTTCCCATCTCTTTCCCGCAAGTCCCTGGGGACAGGAGATCTTGGCATAATTGCACCAGGCTGTCCCCAGCTCTGGGATGGAGTGAGGCATGGCCTAGCGCCTGCTAGCCAGGTGTGTGCTGCCATCACAGGTTGACAATCAGTCTGGCTGCTGATTAGCCTCTGGAACAGGGGTGGGCAAACTTTTTGGGCCAAGGGCCACATCTGGGTGGGGAAATTGTATGCAGGGCCAGGGCAGGGGGTTGGGGGGTGAGAGGGAGTGTGGGGTCTGGGAGGGGGTACGGTGTGCAGGAAGGGGCTCAGGGCAAGGGCTTGGGACAGAGGAAGGGTGCAGGGTGTATGGGGGGCTCAGGGAAGGGGGTTTGGGTGCAGGAGGGGTGCAGAGTGCAGGAGGGGGCTCAGGGCAGGGGTGTGGACTGTGGGCAGGGGTTGGGGTGCACAGGGATGCAGGGTGCAGCAGGGAGCTCAGGGCAGGGGGTTGTGGTGCAGGGTGTACGAGGGGGCTTAGGGCAGGGAGTTGGGGGGTGGGGTGCAGGAGGGGTTCGGGCTCCGGTCCGGTGCCGCTTACCTCCCTGCCTGCCTGCCCTATCCCTGGCCCCGCGCCGCTCCCGGAAGCGCTGCGGCCCCTGGGGGAGGGGGGGCAGAAGGCTCTGCGTGCGCTGCCCTTGCCGTGCCTCCAGGTACCTCCCCTGAAGCTCCCATTGGCTGCGGTTCCCCATTCCCGGCCAATGGGAGCTGCGGGGGGCGGTGCCTGGAGGCAAGGGCAACACACGGAGCCCTCTGCCCCCCCGCCCGGGGGCTGCTTCTGAGAGCGGCGCCAAGGGGGCAATCCCGCGGGCTGGATTCAAAGGCCTGAGGGGCTGGATCCAGCCCGTGGGCCGTAGTTTGCCCACCCCTGCTCTGGAATAAGGGCCTGGATTCAAACTAGTGGGTAGATTGGGCTGGGGACAGAGAGAGCCCACAGCTGCTGGGACAGCTATCCCCTTCCCAGAAAGATGCCCATTCCCATGGGCACAGTTCTGCTTCCAGTACTGCCTGAGTGACAGAAAGGTAAAAGCTCCAGTAGAACCAGGGCCTGCGCAGCAGGCTGGGGAGAGCTGCAGGGGTCATGGGGTGGGAAGGAACCCTTGGCCTCAGGGCAGGGAGTGGCAGTAGAGCCACTTCCCCCACACCCCTCTTGAGAGAAGTGAATGGTAGCCATGGACCCACCAGCTTCACCCCAACTCACCCATCCCTATCCCCACTTCCCGGCTATCATGGGCACCAGGAACCTCATCCTGCCCTGCCCTTCAAGGGGCCTCCCCTCTCCTCTGTGCCTCCCAGATCTCTTTGTCAGGTGGAGCACTTGCCCAGGTGCAGCCGGTTTCATTGCTCTCAACGGCGCAGCTGCAGTGGCTGTGGGCAGGGACTCTGCTGGAAATAAGCCAGGAAGGGACGCTATCTCTTTCAGTCAGGGCAAGAAAACAGAGTGTCTCCAGTGTCCCAAGTGTCTCCAGAGGTCAGGGATTGTGTGACACTCCTTGCAAACGCTGGCCCCTCTGATCTGGGCATCACCGATGCCTCATGTACAGCCAGCCAGTGATCCCACCAGCTAAGCAAGCAGGGGGGTGGGCCTGGCCAGTACCATGATGGGAGCCCAGCGGAAAAAACCTAGCGGGATGTAGGAAGTGGTTCAACAGGGGGCGCTCTTCTCCCAGCCTCTCAGACTGATAACCCAGCTCTGTGTAGGGCGGGGTTGGGTTTGTGCACATCCTGCTCTCAGTTGTTATGGATTAATGCTCGTGTGACTATGATCCCTGGACTGCTGGCTGAGATACAGTCTCGGGAATTCATCATTAAAGATCCCCTGACAGTTTCCACCAGAACTATGGGCATTAGGCCCACTGTCACAGCAAATTCAGCATTGGGTAACACCATCCAGTATCCCTGACGTCCCCCTGCAGTTTTGATTGGACATAGTCTTCCTCCTCACTTGTTTAACATTATTGCACACTGCTAAACATCTGCTGCCTTTCCCCCACCCCAGAGGTGGCTGTCTGTCACTGGCAGGTGACGTGATCTCTGTGTCTGTGACATAATAGGGGATGGAAAGGTGACCTATAAATATACAATGCTGAATGTTCTTTCTTTCAGCCATTAATAGCAGGTGCAGAAGAAATAAGAGGAGCTGGTTGCGAATTTTTAGACGAAACATTCTTTCATTGAAAAACGCCCATTTGCCAAAACACAAACTGTTTGAGGAAACGTATTATAGACCCATAGGGACAGAAGGGACCGCAAGGGTTATCTAGTCTAACCCCTGCCAAGATGCAGGATTTGTTGTGTCCAAACCTTCCAAGACAGATGGCTGCCCAGTCTTCTTTTGAAAACCTCCAGTGAAGGAGCTTCTGCGACCTCCCTTGGCATCTGTTCCATTGTCCTACTGTGCTTACAGCTAGGAAGCTTTTCTTGAGATTTAATCTAAATCTGCTGTGCTGTAGTTTGAACCCATTGCCTCTTGTCCTGCCCTCTGTGGCACAAGAGAACAACTTTTCTCCATCTTTCAGCATTTTTGGGATAATTTTTCACCATTATTTCTTTCTAGTGAACATCTGCCCTTCCTGAGCCCACCCTGGCCTGGGAGAGTCAGAAAGCTGCTCTCCAGAGATTCCCGCCCAGGTTTGCACACTCAGCGAATTCAGAGGCAGATTCCTCTCTGCTCCCAGTATCGCTTTTCACAAGGAAGGATGGGGTACAGTAGACTTGGAGGTGGGTGGTGCAGGGGCAATAACAGATCCAAAGGGACCCATGCTGCTATAGAGAGGAGCCCAGAAACATGGCCAGAGGGGATGGCCTTCTGCAGGGAAAGGCCAGGGTCCAAACAGTTCTTCATTGGCTTCCTGTCTGATTCAGGGGCTCCACTGCATGCCCAGCTGATCTGACCCAAACCCGGAGGAGTGGGGGGAGAGAGGTGTGGCATTAGCTCAGAGAGTCTGGATCACCCATTTTCTTCTATCTACTGATGGGGAAAAGGAACATGTGACCCGTTATTACAGGCTTGTATTACAGGCTTGGCCGGTTATTACAGGTGATTTGCACTGCACTACAGCCAAATCGCTGTCCCACTAACAGACCTGACAAAAAAAAACCCCAAAAAACAGCCAAATGCAGTTCAGTGAATTGAAGAGTGTCAGAAGGCCTTTAACCAGCTTAAAGTGACACTCATGTCTGACCCTGTGCTAAGGGCCCCAGACGTTGACAAACCTTTCCTTGTGTACACTCTGGAGAAGCTATGCCCATACGTTTGGGGACGGCATTTCCACCTGCAGATCGACCATGCTGCACTGAAGTGGCTTCATACCGTTAAGGAAAATAACAAAAAACTTCTTTGGTGGAGTTTAGCTCTCCAAGATTTTGATTTTGAAATACAACACATTTAGGGAGCTTCTAACAAAGTGGCTGATGCACTCTCCCGTGAAAGTTTCCCAGAATCAACTTGTTAAAATCATCCTTAAACTGTGAAAAATATTGTTAGTTTTTATATAATCAGTAGTATGTCTAGAGGTGCATGTGTCTTATTAACTCTGTTTTCTCCTAAAGCTCCAGGAAGAAATCACAGCCAGTGTGGAACAGGCTGTCCAGCACTGTCTGTGATTTGGGGGCGGGGTGTGTCATAAATATAAAGGGAAGGGTAACAACCTTTATGTATGCAGTAACATAAAATCCCTCCCTGCCAGAGGTACTGAATCTCTTTACCTGTAAGTGGTTAAGAAGCTCAAATAAACCTGGTTGGCACCTGACCAAAAGGACCAATAACGAAAGAAGATACTTTCAAATCTCGGGGCGGGGCGGGGAGGTTTTGTTTGTGCTCTCTTTGTTGTTCCCTCTCTGGGAACAACAAAGAGACCAGGCAGGTAAAACATCTCCTGAAAACATACCTGAAATGATCCAGTTAAGATTACAAAAATTGTAAGTAAGGGCAAGGAAATGCATTAGATTATGTTTTGTTTTAGCTTGTGAATTTTCCCTATGCTAAGAGATAGTTTCATTCCTGTTTTGTAACTGGGAAGCAGAGTCAGAGGGGAATCCTCTGTGTTTTAAATCTTTTTATTTCCCTGTAAAGTTACCTTCCATCCTGATTTTGCAGGTGTGATTCTCTCTCTCTCTTTTTTTTTTATAAATAAAATTCTTCTTTTAAGAACCTGATTGATTTTCAGTGTCCTAAAAACCAAAGGGTTTGCTCTGTGCTCTCATTGTTACCAATTGGTTAGTATATTATTCTCAAGCCTCCCCAGGAAAGGGGGTGAAGGGGTTTAGGGGGATATTTTGGGGGAATAGGGACTCCAGGTGACCCTTTCCTGAATTTTGTGTGAATCACTTGGTGGTGGCAGCAATACCGTCCAGGGACAAGGAAAGGAATTTGTGCCTTGGGGAAGTTTTTAACCTAAGCTGGTAAAATATAAGCTTAGAGGGTTTTTCGTGCGTTTTTCCACATCTGTACCCCAGAATTCAGAGTGGGGAGGGAACCCTGACAGGATCTTGGGCCAGCCAGTCCTGATCAATTATCCCTATCTTTGCCACAATTAGGTGGGACTTCTGGACTCAGTATGGGGCTCAGAAAAAGGCCTGAGAGAACAGAGCTGGGAGGAGAAAGTCATGGCGGGGGCTGCAGAGAGGGGGACACTCCTGCAGGGAAAGGGAAGCCTGGGCAGCAGGTGGGCATCTGTGGGGGGCCCTGAGATAGGCTCTGTAGGAAGGAGGAAGGTCCCTAGAAGAAGCTGCCAGAGTTCCTGGCAACGGGAGGCAGTGGGAACCAGCTAGGAGGAAAAGCACCTCCATGGGAAAGCCCTGGGAGGCCATGCTCAGCCTCTGCAGGGCCCAGGAGTGGAGGTGTAGGTCCAGGAATGTCAATGTAGCCTAAGAGGGGCAGAAGAACTGTTTTGTTCGGATGGTTTTTGGCTTTTCCCAGAAGGGAACTGAATTGGAAAGGTGAGTTGGCTGAAGGATTGGGACATGACAGATACAGCCTGCTGAAGAACCAAACTGGCCGACAACAAATGGTGCTAGAGTGGGAGAACCTCTGAAGTGCGACATCGTGGCTCCAGGGGGGGCTCTGGTGGTGAACGTGCCCCTTAGAACAGGGCCTTTAAGGACTGTGTGATGAGCAGAGATGCACTCTTTTGGGCCATGCTCACTGAGAATTTTCTGGCTGAGTGGTAGGAGCAGTGGAACTATGGATCTGCTGCAGAGAGGGAACTAGGAGTCTCTTCAGAGATGTCAGTGCATGTCTCTGTCATATGCAGGTGAGAGGGCTATGACATCAATGCAGGGAACATGTCAGCAGAGCGCAGCGGGGAGCAGGACCCTAGGGGATGTTCAGGCCAGATGAAAAGACCAGGCAAAGATGCCAGAGAAGAGGCAGGAAAAATTGTTGCCTCCAAACTCTGCCGTACCTTCTACTCCAGTCCTAGACCTCATACCATATTGACAGTACAGTGCACCCCTGTCATGACCTGCAGCCCCACCGGGTGTCCAGTGCAAGGTCTCTCCTGACCACTGAATGATAGCATTAGCTGCAACTCAGCATGGGATGGGACCTTCCCCTTTGCAATATCCTTCGGTGAAGCTCCCAGTGAGACACAGAACTTTGTTTGGTAAAGTGCAGAATAAGGCACAGATTGTTGGGACACACCTCACTCCTGCCCACCGTGCTCCATCACTCACCTGGAGTCATCCAAGGGGCCATTGCCCCATCAGACTGCGGCTCATGAGAAACTGGCTCTGATGGGAGAACTGCCAGCCCCCAGTGGACTTTGTGCCAGGCCTGAAGAGGCGGTGCTCTTCCACCATCCACACAGCATGGTCCATGGCTCCCTCCATCCCTGTCCTACAGAGTGACCTGGTGGATGGCAGCTGGGGACGCCAGCACATGTGCAGCCCACGTCTGAGTTCCTGTCAGCCCCGAAAAAGACAGATCACAGCCGGGAAGGAGAAGGGAGCTGCCCTCAGCTCTCATTCATCCCCAGAGGAGATACATAATGAGAGCACTTCACAAACAGAAAGGGCTGGTCCTCTATTGCTATTAAACACCAGCAATTACAGTGATGAATCCTGCATTAGCAGCAATGAGAGAGCTGTGAAATGGTGAGTGGGGTTTGCTGCTTATTGATCACAAGCTGCTAATGCACCAGTGTGGGATTTCACACTCCCCTCCCCACAAAATTTCATCCTCTTCAGCCCTGTCAAGACCCAGCAGCACTTACACCCAGGAACCTTCTCTCCCACAACTTAATATTGATAAAAATATCCATCATGCTTCTCAAGCTTCAACCCTGCCAGTGCGTGTTAGGAACAAGAGAAATGTGTGTTTGACAGTGCACTGACATAGAGAGCACCTGGAGTTTGCTATGAGTTGTGTCATAATTGACAGTTTGTAGCGTTTAACTATAAAACCATTTGTTAAGAGTCTTTTCTCACTGTACCAAGTCAATACACCAGGCTTTTAATAAGAAAGTGGAAAAACAACCCTAAGGACTTGTCACATGAGACATCAGCAGGGTTTCAACACTAGGTTTTCGGATCCCCAGTACAGATCTCTGCCTCTTAATTGCATAACCTTTTTCTTTTATGTGCAGCAGCCACTAGAGGGGACTTGGCATAGACTTTGCCAGTGAGTTATACAACCATTTGCGAGGCAGCTATAAAAAAATTAGGAACTAAAGAATCCTGATTCTGTTCCTGTCAATGGGAGGGGAAGGTGCTTAGAGCAGTGGTTACAGGCAGGAGAGTCAAGTATATAGATTTGGTACATTAATTCTGAAAAGCAATATGACAAAGTGGGTGAGACTTAATTTGCCCTATTAAAAAGCAGGGGTCTAGTCCCAGCACTGCCAGAAATTGATGTTTGCTGCCTCCTAGTTAACTTATTTGCAAAATGACTGGAAAGATGCTTGCCTGCATTCTAGCACTGAGGTATGAGGCTTTGCTCACTAATAAGCATTATAAAATATATACAGCAGTGATGAGGTTTGTACTCCTAGTACACATTCTCCTACGCACTCTAACCTGGTGGTTCCCAACAACCAGTATATGTATCAACAATGGTACTTCAGGTTTCAATGACCAGTACTCTGAGGTCACCCTCCTTGCTTTAATGATGAAGTTCTGTGCTAGGATCTAATGCAGCACCATGTCTCTCCTTGCACTCAGCTGCATGCAGTCTAGAGGACAAGAGAGTCTGCGTGACTCTAATGTGTCCAGTTTTGCAATCTAACTGTTGTGAGTTTGATCAGTACAACTAAATGGGATGCATCGAGATCTTTCACTCAGCATAGGTCTTAGCCGGGTAACCTGGCAGAGCTACCCCAGGCAGGCTGTGCCAATGTGCTGGGGTGCCTAGAATGTCTATATCCCTCCCTGAATTAATAAAGAGAAGCCACACCACCAAAAAGATTTTTCTTGTTGCATAACTTATTCATCGTTACTAAAAATGTCAGGGAGCAACTCCAGGACATGTAGATCTAACTCGGAGCAGGACAGTCTGTGTGGGAAGTTTTCATGTTTTACTGATGGCTTTCTGGGCACAAAGAGACCATAGAGAAAGGATAAGGCATGGGGCAGTGGTGTCTCTAGGGATTGCAAACACAGTCACCATTGCCTCTCTTGGCTGGGGATACATGCCACTGGTTGTGTTATCATGCACTCAGAAACCCCTGTGAGCAAACTTGTGCTCTTTACACCCTGTTTTTCCATTCTGTTAACACTGCCTTGATGTGGCCCTCATTTGTCCGAGATGAGCTTACACTGCACTCTGTAGCTGAGGCTACAGTGTGGCAGGGAAGCAGTGGACTGATAAGCACTTAAGAGAAGTTCTCGTACTGCATATTTATTATGCATGAAGGGCCCAGAGAGCTCTGAAGATGTGCCCTGTTCTGAGACAGAAATGAGGGGAGCAAAAAGAAACTCCAAGATGTGATTTTATGTGACAGATTTTCCTTCTAAAGAATGGGGCTTTCTGCTGCAGCAGGCATGTTTCCTGCTTAGATTAGTTGAGTCGATGGTATGAAGTCAGTTTTAGATGAGTGCTGGTGAGCAGGGCTACCTAGAGAGGCAGGATGGCTGAGTGGATCCGGAACCAGAATGGGACTAGCGCTGGTTGAAAATTTCCCAGCAGAACGTTTTCCCGTCTGAAAATGGTGATTCATCAAAATCAAAACGGTGTGGGAATGTGACAATTTCGACAAAATTCAGCTTTGGGAAAACAAATAAAAAATGAAGCATTTTGAGAAGGTTGTTTTGGCCCAATCAGAACAGAACATTTTGATTTTTCATTGTGAAATGACTTTTCAATTTGTAACTTATTTTATTTCAAATTATAATATACATGTAACCCTTCTGCCCATCTAAGTTGGCAGCAACAAGGGCCGGGTTCTGTATCTAGGGGTTCCATTTCAATAACGCAATGCAAAACCGGCTCGAGCCCCCACCCAGTGACCTGGGACAATTACATACCACCGCCTGGGCACCTCTAAGAGGCAATACTTCCCCTCTCGCAAGCACGGAGTCTGAGTGTAGCAGAAAATGTTTAATAACATGAGGTAAACGACATCAGCATTAAATTGGAAAAAACACCACAAACAGGATTCATAAGACAAACCAAGAGCAAAAGACCCACCCCAGCAAATTGGGCTGTGTCCTTTCCCTTTGGTTCTTGAATCCAGCAACCCAAAAATCACCAACACCAACACTCCCCAAAGTCTCTTGGGTCCAGCAACCACCCAAAGTCCCAAAAGTCCAACAACCCCCAAAGTCTCTGTCCCTGGTCAGTGCAGCCCCAGAGTAAAAGGGGGGCATGCAGGGTGTTAAGGGGCACCTTACATGATCTGAGGCCTGCCGGCCGTCTCTCCATGGGGTTCTGCCGCAGCCTTCACCACGAGCCAGTCCACTTTCTGCCATCCCACAAACTGCTCTGCTCTACGAGCTGCTCCACTCTGCTCACCGACCTGTGAGCCGCTTCAGCCATCCCCGCAAACAGCTCCGCTCGCCGTTCCTTGGGCTGCTCCAACCATCCCCTCAAGGCTCTGCGCCGCTTTCTGCTCCTCCAGCCATCCCCACAAACTTGCTCCACCAGCCACTTAGCAATATAGCTTCAGGCTCCCCCACTATTTAACACAGCACTCTGTGATTTCAGCTCCTAATAACTTTAGCTCTTTTGTGATTTCAGTGCTTAGTAATTTCAGCTCATAGTAGGGGAGCCCCAGTGCTGGTGCACCATTGGCCCAAAGTAAAGGCAGCTCAGCAGCCTGTAACTAGACTCCTAATGGAGTCAAAGTTAGCTCTAACATGCAACAGTGGCGAGAGGAGGTGGTGCAATCGATGTTTCACACCCTCAAAAGTGGCGTGGCGGGGCGGGGCGGGGCAGGGCAGGGCAGGGCCCATCCCATCCCATCAAGTACAAATCCCCATCCCCATCCCCATCCCCATCCCCATCCCCATCCTCTCTCAATTCACTGGGTTTTGTAACCCATGCCCCTTGTCAAGCAAGTGCTACTTAGGTAATGGTGAAGGACTCACTCAGTCCTTCTGTCATACAACAGTTCCACTGGCCTTGATTCACAGAATCAGGGTAACAAAACTTTATTCTTCCTGCCCCAATAACAGAGAAACTGGGGATCCCACACCAGCCAAAGTAACCACTTTCAGTTGCTGTTGTTTCATGCCAGGCGAGTGGGTGTGCCTATGCAAACAAGATCAGCCCCTGGAGTTCTTTTCCACACTCGCCATAATTCACCACCAGATGTCAGGGTAGAGCTCATCCTGACTCTGCTTACATACAATTTAAGAAGTCAAAATTGAAACGAATCGGTTCAATTTGATCAAAACAAAACATTTGGATTGACCCACGACTCATTTTTTTATGTTTTGCTTTGCAGTACTTTTTGACATTCTTTCTTTTCATTCAAATTTGGCATGACTACAAAGGTCAAAAGAGTGGAATTTCCTGCCAAACAGAAATGCTGGCTGCCGCACAGTGCTAATGGGAGCTTGAGAACCCTGGGTTCTGCGTCTGATTGCTACTGACCCGCTGGGTGACCTTGGGAAAGTTACGTCCCCCTCTCACTAGACTGTAAGCATTTGGGGGCAGGGACTCTCTCTCACTGAGCGTTTGGCCATCACCTAGTACAATGTGGGTGCCAGTGTAACATCAATAATGAAAGGTGCGGGCCTCGCAGCCCTGGAGGCTGACATCGTTTATGTTTTCACCGATCAGGTGCAGACAGGTAGTAGCAGTGCATTCCTCCTCCCTTCCACCTAGCCCAGTGTTCCTGGTTCATAAAGCGTCAACTCTGACCTTGAAGGAACTCTTCCAGAAGTGCTAGGTTAGTTCAGTCTCCAGGCCCGTCTAGTCCTGGGGCTCTCTAGCAATCGCCAATGAGTGCCTATTATCATGGCAATTTAACATGACATGGACATCTGGGGCCAGATCCTCAGCTGGAGTAAATCAGCGTGGCTGCATTGACCTCAGTGAAGCTGTATTGATGTACCCCAGCTGAGGATCTGGACATTGGGAACTGGACTGAGACCTACCAACTCATTTCACTCTAAACAGGATGGGGTGTATTTTCAGTTGCTTCCCACATGGATTCAACCAATTCAACAAACCTAGGGGTGACTTCCTGGATTGGTGATACCAACAACTTGGCCAATAAAAAGGACTGGATGCATCTTCTTAAATGTGGCTGTGACGCCCTATGGTTTGAATTGTATCCAGGACATCCAGCGAGCAGACAGAAAAGTTATTGCAATATCTGCCAGCTGGCTGTCCTGAACACAGCTCAAACACAGGTGGCAAAGCCCTCTGTAAGAAAGCACATCATACGAGCACAGTTGTGCACGGTATCAGAATTTACCATGCGTTTGAACACAAGAGCATGAGACCTGGAAGAACTTGCAACGGTGCAGGAAGTTTATTGGCAACTTACTTGTTTCTACACTATTGCCCGATGCTGTACTGTCCATCTTTGTAGCCAGCCATGATAGTTGTAGCAAAACATAGAATTCCTAACTCACAAGTAGTTGGTTTCCTTCATCAGAAGAGGTCTTGCTCATTGATGAGCATTTGCCAGCTTCTTTCCTAGCTAAGGGCCCAATCCTTCCAGGGGCTGAGCAGCCTTGACTCCCTCTGAAGTTCACAGGAACTAAGGGCACTCAGCATTTCACAGCAGGCAGTCAGCACCTGGAAGTATTGGGCACCAAGCAGTAAAGGCTTCAGCCACATCTCCCATTTGCCAGTGAAACATCCCACCCTGCATGGGTTAGTTACTTGGCCCAGATCATCAGAGGTATTTAGGCATTTAACTCCCATTGAAATCAATGAGAGGTAGGCACCCAACTATCTAGAGGATATGGACCTTCTCAATGTCTTTGCTCTTTGGAATCCTTGAGACCTGGCTCTAGTTAATTCCTGTTGCCTTGAAGATTGTTGTTTGGAGTCTCTGTGTTTTCAAGTTTCCTTGTCGCATGCACACTTCCAGCCAGTAACGATGATAACTATGGTATATTGAGCCTTTTATTTTAGCCTAGTATGTACCCATTATACCCATGTGTCCAATCTCTAAGGAGTCTGTGCTCTGCAGAGCCAGGCGGCCATTTTGTGGTCAGTTCAGGGCAGAACACCAAGTTACACACACTCTGGGCTCTCTTCCTTGTTTTGCTGGTTTCTTAGGCCTTGTGTACACACAAAAGTTGTACCCAATTAACTCTAAAGCTATACAGCCTCCCTTAGTGGTAGAAAGATGCCTATATCAGTCTAGTTTATTCCTGTCTGAGATGGGGAATGAGCTACTGTAACAAAGCATGCTCTTGGGGGGACACTACTGAGAGAATCAATTCAGGACAAATTGCTTAGAGCAGGGCAATCACAGCCTAAAGCTGGGTGTCCTTTATTACTAAGGCACACCAAATCAGCCAAACAGAGAGGACTTCGGTTTTACCCCACTGGCTAACCAGAAGTCATACAAGCAATTTCTTTAGACACTCCAGTTTCCCAGTATCACCACCAGCACTGCTCCTTATGGGGATAAATGGTTAAGAAAATCACTACCCCAGTAAAAGAAAAAGAGGTTCTTCCGATCACAAAGGACCAAGCCCCAGACTCAGGTCAATATACAAGTCAGAAGAACTTACCCACAAATCACGCTGTTGCCAATCCTTTAAATCTAAAACAGGGTTTCTCAAACAGGGGTTGCCGCTTGTGTAGGGAAAGCCCCTGGCTGCGGACGGGGCTGGTAAACAAACCGGCCCGGCCCGCCAGGGGCTTGCCCTACACAAGCAGCGACCAGGGCCGGCTCCAGGCACCAGCGTAGCAAGCAGGTGCCTGGGGCGGCCAATGAAGAGGGGGGCGGCACGTCCGACTGTTCGGCGGCAATTCAGCAGCGGGGCCGTCACTTCCTCTCAGAGCGAAGGACCTGCCACCGAATTGCCGCCGTAGAATGAAGCTGCGGCGGTAGAGCTACCGCCAATTGCGGCTTTTTTTTTTTTTTTTTTTTTTTTTTTGTTGTTGTTTGGGGCAGCAAAAACACTAGAGACGGCCCTGGCGGCGACCCCTGTTTGAGAAACCCTGATCTAAAATCTAAAGGTTTATTCATAAAAAGAAAGAAATATAGATGAGAGCTAAAATTGGTTAAATGGAATCAATTACATACAGGAATGGCAAAGTTCTTGGTTCAGGCTTGTAGCAGTGATGGAATAAACTGCAAGTTCAAATCAAGACTCTGGAGTACATCCACAGCTTGGATGCATCATTCAGTCCTTTCTTCAGAGCTTCAGTTTGTAGCAAAGTTCCTCCAGAGGTAAGAAGCAGGATTGAAGACAAAATGGAGGGGTTTCCATGACCCTTTATATCCTCTGCCATGTGGAAGGACCCCTTTATTCTTACTGTGGAAAATCACAGCAGCAAGATGGAGTTTGGAGTCACATGGGCAAGTCACATGTCCATGCATGACTCAGTTTGCAGGCGGCAGCCATTGCTAACATGCTACCTTGAACGTCCCAGGAAGGCTCCTCAGGTATGGATTGGAGTCTCCCAATGTCCGTTGTCAGTTAAGAGTTTCTTGATGGGGCCCTACTCAGAATAGTCCTTTCTCAAGAAGCTGACGAAATGCGTCACTGATGCTACTTAGAATCAAACACATTGAGATACAAGTGTGACGGTGTACCCCATAAGGCTTTATGGGGAGGGGGTGCTTATAAATGTATGTATGACATAACTGGAATATGTTTTGTGCTGCCTGTGCCAGGTAACATATCTCCGTAAAGGTTATGGTCTACTATATCTATTCATCCTATTTGTACATATATATATCATTTTCTACTTGAGGTTAAGAATATGGGCTGTATGCTTGCTTGGTTTCTGAGTAAGCTTTGGGAGGCGTTTGGTCAGCTTCTTTAGGAAGGAATTCGCCAGGTTAAGTACCTGATCAGGAAACACTTGGGGAACAATGCATCTTGGAATGCTCCAATCCACATAAGAAGTCTTCCTGGAGACATGCAAGATACCATGTGGACAATGGCTTCAGCCTGTAAAGACTGAGTCATGCAGGGACATGTGACTTGCCCAGGTGACTCCAGAACTCCATCTTGGAGCTGGACTTTGCATAGGAGGGAGGAGGGAGGTCTCCACCCACAAGAGAGAGTCTATTTAAACCTGGGGCAGGCCCCTCCATTTTGTCTTCAGCTGGCTAAAGAAGGAGCCTCTCCACCCCCCCAGGATACTTGAAAGAAACTGAAACAAAAGACAGAGACTACAGGGGTTGTGAGAGATTGCTGGACCCAGGCTAAAGGAAGATTAGCCTGTAAAAGGGAGCATTCTGGAACTGGTGAGGAACTTATCTGTATTTAGTTTGATTAGGCATAGATTTGCGCATTTTATTTTATTTTGCTTGTGACTTACTTTGTTCTGTCTGTTACTACTTTGAACCACTTAAATCCTACGGTCTGTATTTAATAAAATCACTTTTTATTTAGTAATTTACTCAGAGTATGTATTAATACCTGGGGGAGCAAACAACTGTGCATATCTCTTTATCAGTGTTATAGAGGGCGAACAATTTATGAGTTTACTCTGCATAAGCTTTATGCAGGGTAAAACGGATTTATCTGGGTTTAGACCCCATTGGGAGTTGGGCATCTGAGTGCTAAAGACAAGCACACTACTGTACGCTGTTTTCAGGTAAACTTGCAGCTTTGGGGCAAGTGATTCAGACCCTGAGTCTTTGTTAGAGCAGACTGGAGTGTCTGGCTCAGCAAGACAGGGTGCTGGAGTCCTGAGCTGGCAGGGAAAACAGAAGCAGGGGTAGTCTTTGCACATTGGGTGGCAGCTCCCAAGGAGGTTTCTGTGATCCAACCCGTCACAACAAGTACATAGCCAATATTCATAACTTCAAATACAAAAATGATACACACTTACAGACAGCATAATCATAACCAGCAAATTATAACCTTTTTATGGACACCTTACGTGACCTCCTTTGTACAAGATTTGGTGCCACTATAGGACCTTGGGTGCAACAATGATCTATACGGTCATAGTTCATCTCAATAACATCACAGCTACACCAGTATAAGCCTGCTTTATACCAGTGTAACTGCAGCCACACTAGGGGTTGTACTGGTCTAACTATATCAGTAACAAATCATACCCCTACCTGTACCCACTGTGTGTGTAGAACAGGGGTTATCAGTTTGCTCTTTGTGCACAGGGAAACATGACAGTGACAACACGAGTACAGCGTGTGCCACTTCAGCAAATGTTTTCTCATGACCACAACCTTTTTCTACAAGCCCGGTGCCGAAAAGCCATTTTTCTTTGTACTGTATGTAGAAGCAGCTGTACCAATTAACATAAAATTAGCACACAAAGGCCAATTAATCTCTTGATTATGCCTGCCATTCACTTATCTGAAGCTATTATGGTAAGATCAGCTTTTGTACCTCTGCTTGCTATGCAAATAACTAAGTTATGATGCCTTCATTACCAATATACAATTACCCGGAGCTGATACCCATGAAATCTAATGCGGACAGATTACCAGCGTGTGGAGCCAAATGGATTGCGTGGTTAAAGGTTGGGCATGTAGGACATGCTGGACTGCGGTGCCCTGTGTCATGCTAGAAAATGGCACTTAGGTCTCCATACAGATCCTGCCATGTTCCCCTGGGCTGGATTTGGCCTGGATTTACACCAGTCTCTGCTGGATCACAGAGGCACCCAAGGCAGAAAGACCACTAGGGAGTGAAGCTTCAATGGGGGAAGCTGCCCTACCACCATGGGGATGTGGCGATCCAGCTACTGCACCAAGCAGCTGGCACAGCATGGGAAGGGACAGAGCCAGGGCCAATGGGGAAATGGATTCATGAGGCACATCTCCTCAGCAGTCTCCTCTGGTTCCCCGGCTCTAAAGTACTGCTGCTCCTCTAGCTGGCAGAGATCCTATGGGAGGTACAAAACCATCCAGGCCTTAGGGGCCCTCGCTGGTGAAGGGAGGTGTAATAAGGTTTTTTTTTGCCTGCATCATCAATGGTGACTCTTGGTGTGTCTACACTGCAATTAGACACCTGCGGTTAGCCTGTGCCAGCTGACTCGGGCTTGCGGGGCTTGGGCCAAGGGGCTGTTTAATTGCAGTGTAGACGTTTGGGCTTGGGCTGCTGGCTGAGCTCTGGGACTCTCCCACCTCACAGGGTCTTAGAGCTTGGGCTTGAATGTTTACATCACAATTAAACAGATTGTTAGCCTGAGCCCTGCAAGCCTGAGTTAGCTGGCACGGGCCAGCCACAGGTGTTTAATTGCAGTGTAGACATACCCTCAGACCTGCTGACATTTCCTCTCCTGCCTTTCTCATGGCTCCAGCACTCACTGATCTCCCCTGTTGTTCACGTCTTTGTTTGCCACCATCCCGGTTGCTACAGCTCAGGGAATAATGGGCCCAGTTCTGTCTTCCTGGAATGCAGTGGGAGCGCTGGGTACAGGAATGGGTACAGCATTTGTAACCTAACTGTGGCTGGAGGCTAGCCAGGAAAAGAAGCGTGAGAACATGCTACATTGCTTTTGTGTTGGCCTTAAAAATATCATCACTGATGATAAGCAGGTGCATAAGTGCTCATAGAATTGATGGCCAGAAGAAATATTGTACCATCCTAGGTACTTATACAGCCCCTATTACCATAGGATCTGAGCACCTCACAATCTTCAGTGTATTTATCCTTTCAACTTGAGTCATGGTGGGAATGTGGATGTGAATGTTGAGAGTTGCATGAAGAGCTCTTGGTGTACATGGAGGGGAGTTGATGGGAATTCTCTGTGATAAGAATATGCCAAATAAGCTAAAGAGCAAAGTATCTAAATCATGATTAGATCAGCCATGGCATACGGGTTGGAATGCTGGTCAATGAGGAAGAGCGAAGAACAACCATTGCACACAGGGGTGCTGGGGGTGCTGCTACACCCCCTGGCTTGAAGTGGTTTCCCTCATAGACAGGGTTCACAGTTTGGTTCAATAGCTTTCCGCACCCCCACTATACAAATTGTTCCAGCACCCCGCTGTACGCTGCTGAAGTGAAAATGCCCAGGTGGATACTGGGTAAGCTGAGAGTAGCCTCCATCATGGAAAGGCTGAGGGAGTATCACCTGCGTTGGCTGTGTCATGTGAGATGCTGAGATGGGGGCCATGCTGGCCAGAGAATATAAATGCTAGTAGTCATGGAACAAAGGCCATGAGGAAGGTGTTTGAGACTCTGTAGGAGGACATGAAGAAGGTTGGTGTCAGTTGGGAAGACGCTCTTGACAAGAACTCTTGGAGACGAAGAACAAGAGCTGCTGACCCCGATTGGTGGGACATGATGGAGGCAAGAAAGATGCTCACTACGCCCCCGTGAGGCCTGGCAGTGCTATCATCCCCATTGTACAGATGGGGAAACTGAGGCACAGGGCAGGTGAATGACTTGCCAAATGTTATGCAGAGAGTCTGCAGCAGAGCTAGGAATTGAACCTAGGTCAGTCAAGTTTCAGACTATTTCTTTAACCACTGGATCATCATTCCACTTAAATAATTATTTGATGATCCTCTGTCTAGTCTGGCTCCCTGCTTAAAACAGGCTATGAAATCTCACCCAATGATTTGCATCATATCCAACAACTTGTGGCTGAATTACAGTCTATCATTTAGACAGACATCCAGTCCCAATGTAAAGACTCCAGGTGAAGGGAAATTGTTTACTCTCTTCCAATGGTTAATTGGTCTTGCTTAATAGTCACTGGAATGTTCTATTAGTGACCAGACCTGGACCCAATCCTGCAGCAAACTCCATTCAGATAAACTCCTATGCTCACCTAGGATCCACTCACTCGGAACTAGTTGCAGGATCAGGGACTCAAGCAGCCTGGCACCCCTAGCACCAGGCAGGGGCATGTTTCAGCATTGAGTAAGTGACAGGTACCTCCTGCTGACTCATCTATACTACTTCCTATATCCCCTACTGTAGGTGGAATCCCATTCATGTACTAACCCTGCTTAGCCATTGAGACCATTAATTCAGCAGTGTCCAAATCCCTTAGGCAGCTTTGAGACCCTTAGCCTTAGAATCTGGAGGATATTTTCAAGCAGATATGAGGATAGGACATGTGAGAACATCCCCTTTAAATCGGCCACCTTATAAATTGATGCTGATGATGTTCAGTGGCACCGGTCTTTGGGCACCTCTAATAACTCCTCTCTGCCTATGCTCCCTCACTGCACTGACTGAGTCAATCTATGGCTTCTATAATCAGGTACCTGTTTCAAAGACAGAGAGCGTCTCCTGGCCTGAGGAGGTGTTAATCAGTCCAGGCTCCTGGGGGTGCTAGAGAGGTACATAAGAGGCTCCTCCTCCTCTCTCTCCCTGCAGCTCCTGCTGCTTTCTGTTATTCCCTCTCACCTTTTCTCCTGCCTGCCTGTTATGTCTCTTGTGCCCTCCTTCCTCCAGCACAGCACTCCACCATCTCTGTGCATCTAGAGCAGAGAGACTACATATGCACCAGCAGCAGACACAATTTTCTACACTCTGGGTCCTAGTGGCACCCCCCCACAGTCTGGCACCTGAGGCGGCCGCCTCAGTTCGTCTCATGGTAAGGCCAGCCCTGGGGAGACCTGCAGCTCTTCTAGACCTGACTGCCAGGAGGCATGGATCCCCATTCATTATTTCCCTGCCCCAGGGTCAGGGCAGTGGCTGTGATTGGGCCCCGGCTGCCTGCAGTCTAGGGGAGGGTTTACCTCGGGCAGCTGGGAGCTGGCTTTAGGTCAGGGTATAAAGGGCCCCAAAGTAGCAGTTTCTCTTCAGGCTGGGTTTGCTGCAGGCAGGCAGGATGGGGGAATAGCCTGGGCTTTGCTTTCTTGTGCTGGCTGGTCAGTAGAGTGGCCTGTTACAATCCCTGGGATTTCTCTAGGAGTGACTCAGCCATCTGGAGACCCACCCCCAGGGCTGAGCCCCCTCGCAGACAAACCCATGTGCCCTCTCTTGCCTAGCCCTACCCTTGGTCTTGGGTTGATGTGTCCCAGCTCAAGGCTGTGTCCCTGCTGCAGCCTGTCACAGTGCAGTGTGAGGAAGCTCAGATGGTGATAACTGTGCACAGGGATCTATCTGGGATGGGGCAACTGATTAAAGCTGCTGCCCTAAGCCTTGGCCCAGCTGCCTGCTGGTACACATCCCTTAATACTGTCAAAAACATGGTGACCTTTGCAGCTGGGCTCCATGAATGTGGCAGAACCTTGCAGGTAAGATGCCCCAAATGGGTACAGAATCTCTTTCCCCTCTTAGCATCAGACAAGAGCTCAGAGATGTACGTCTGGAATGGAGCATCCTAAATTTGGTTTCGATTAGAGCTGGTCAAATGGAGAGATTATTTGCAAGTACATTAACTAGCCCCCAGTAGTGTTTCATTTGGACTGTTTACAATGCTGGTTATTCTCTCTCTGCAAACAGTCTTAGTCATACAAATTATCATGGAAAGCACACTTCAGCCTGAGTTGTCACTCTGTGATGGAGCCAACCCTGTCTTGGCTGGAAGTCCTGCATGTAAATTAAATTATGCAATGGGGTATTGGACCCATTACCATGTGGCTTAAGTGACCAGGGGCACAGCTCCGGTATTAAAGCAGGTATATTATCTCCGCTCCCAAGTGAAGTACAGGCTGAGACTTGTCCCCCCAATAGCAAACTTGTTAGATGGATAAATGTGTCTTGTTTTCTAGGCTCTACCTACATCTAATCAGGGCTGAGGATCTCAAGAGACAGCAATGCCCCTAACCAGGCCAGACCTTGCACACGAGTGTAGCATGTTGGGTGCTAAGTGCTCCTGAGGACCTGGCCTTCCTCTAGGTACCTGAACAGGAGATGAGCTCTGCACAAAGTCTGGCCTTACTGAGGCTCAAACAGCTGGTAGATGCTGTGCTAGTCCCTCTGAGCTGCTGCCATTTTGTCTGGTCTCTGTTAGTGTCACTGGCCAATTGTGGCCAGGGCCATAGGTGCTGGAACTAGAGGTGCGGGGGTTTAGCTGGTTCAATGGCTCTCAGCCCCTCCTCCCCACACTATACAAATTGTTCCAGTGCCCCTGTCCAGTGGTGCAAAAATTCAAAAGTCTAGGTGTCTGAGACTGGCCTAAGAGCCTCAGCAGAGGCAGCTGCTGCTCCACCTGTGGGAACCAGCTGGGGATAAGCGGGGGTGGAGAGTGGCAAGAGCTGCTGCCAAGAGTCCCTTGCCTGCTGAAGGAGCAGCTCCAAGGAACATCTGTCTGGCTACACCTGGGAGGTACCCTCTGCCCAGGAAGAGTACAGCTTAGTGAGGGACTCCCGTGCAGTATGGGGCCCCAACACATCCCAGTGCACTCCCAGTGCAGTCATTTTAGTGATGCATCTTGGTGTTAAACTGCTCTGTCAAGGTGTTCAGACACAGGTCATGATGGCATCTGTCCACTGCCACAGTCCTGGGACATGGAAGAGTGGGTGGTGCCTGGGAAGTATCACTGGAGGTGGTCAGGAACTGCAACTTCCACTCTGTGGGGAACTCTGAAACTTCCAACCTCTGTTCTAAGCTGGAACTCAAGGAAATTTCCCACAACGAGAATTCCAGAAAATGTCTTTCTCTGGAACCAACAAAATGCCTCATTTCTATCCTATTGCATCAATGTACTTTGACTCCACAGCATTAAAATATTAATCAAAACAAAACACTCCAACTTCTTGTTTAAATCATTCCCATGAAAAGATTTCAGTGAAACTGCATGTTTTGATGGAAAACTGTTCTGTCAGTTTTTTCCCCCCAACCAGCTCTTAAGTATCATCACCTGGGTCAAACTGGACTGATGGGCCCGGAGTTCTTGCAAATGTGGTTCTCAAGGCCTCCTTGAATGCTATTAGTGGTTGTAAAATGACACCTTCATCTCCAGCCATCCTGTGAAAATTAAGACCTCTACTCTCCAGCTGGCCCTGGGGATCACCTATAGTCAGGGCTGACTCTGGCTTTCTGGCTGCCCCAAGCAAAAAAAAAAAAAAAAAAAAACCTGTGGCGCCGCCGGAGCCAGGGTGCAGGGGGATTCCCTGCCCTGCAGATGTGCCCCGGCTAGCGGGGGGAGGGGGAGGGAGCGGGGGGAGAGAGAGAAGGGGGGTGGCCAGGGCTTCAGCGGGGCGCTGCCACGCGGCCCCTCCCGCCGTGCCCCCTGCCGGGAGGGCTCCACACCACTCCGGTCGGCTGGGAGGGAAGGACGCGGGCTGCCCTGCCGGGCTTGCTGCAGGGCGCTCCCGTCCTCCACCCCGCTGCCCCCTACAGGGCGGCCGGAGCGGAACAACAACAACAACAACAACAAAAAAGCGGCCGTGCCGCCCTAGGATTGGGCGGAATGCCGCCTCCTACAAGCTGCCGCCCCAAGCACTAGCTTGCTCGGCTGGTGCCTGGAGCCGGCCCTGCCTATAGTCCCTTGGCTTCAAATCCTGCTTAGTTCAAAAGAAGTTTGGGTGGAGGAAACACCCACAGAAGCCAGACGGTGTATTGATCTATACACTCTACAATAGAGTAACTCTTCAAACTATACAGCAGGGAAATAGCTTCATGCCTTGCCTTGGCTGTAGATAAGCTTGATTGCTAAACCTCACTGAGAGGCCAATAGGGCCCCTTAGTCAACTGAATTGCCTCTCTCACAGCTGTCACTCTCAAGAGCTAGTCAAGTAACTCCAAGACATGGTAGGGAAGCTGTGGCACCCAGAGCTTGTCTCCCATTACAGCTAGGGTGTCCAGTGTCCTTCCAGAGCTGAGAGCACAGCTGCTGTCTGGTGCTTGTAGCCCTGTGAGGCATGGTGTAGGGCTTTAGCCTTCAAGAACTGGAGGTACCATTCTGACTGTATCTTTGGGGCCTGGGGTGCTCTGCCTTGTGACAGATAAGAGGCTAGGCCCTGCTGCCAGCTCTAGGGGTTGGAGACAGCTTATAAACCATATTTAATTTGATGGGCCTTGATCTTATTAAAGGCCACTGCTGATAGCCAAAGGCATATTTGGCTGAATAGATTTAACAAGAAATCTCTCTCCAAGGGTGAAGCCACCCTGAGAGAAACCCATGCGCTGCAATGCCTAATCTGCACACTGCTGGGAGCTAGTAACCTTTGCCAAGGGGTGGGCTTGGCTGCACGGTTGAGAAGGGGCTTCTCCTGGCGCTGCTTTTGTGGACCAGAATGCAGTTGCCCTGTCCCTGTAGTACAGAGCTTTCTTCTGTGCCTTGGTGCTGCTGACAGGGGAAGGGCCAATACCCAGCTCTACAGTCTAATAATCAGTGATGGAGCCAAGCTTTGGCTGTCTCCTGTGCTGCCCATGGGGAGGGTGGGTGCAGGGAGAAGAATGTTGCTTCTATTGAACTACATGGCAAGGCTTCTACAGTCTTGCCAGCTTCATCCTGTTAACATGGTATTAATCTCACCACGGTCTGCCTCTCCCCAGATGACCCCAGATTACCTGGTCTACAGCCCAAGCCTGTCCTACAGCCCCACCCCTGCCAGCAACCCAACGATCCTAAGAACCGGTCCAGCTGTGATCCCTATTGAGTGTCACTATCCCAGGTGAGTGCCTGAGATGCTCTGTCCCTATTGTTCATGCCCAGTCCCTGTCCTGGGAGCAGGTTCAGCATCTGAGATTTCCTTCTCTCCCAGGAAGGACAATGTGAGTAGCAGAGCCATCAAGCCGACATGGGTTCCCTTCAGCTCTACCCTGTCTGCGAAGGAAAGGCTGGATTTCTCCTTGCACCTGATGAATGATAGGTGCAAATTTACTTAAAAAAAGGAAGCTCTATTCACTTTGATAGCTAGTCCTGCTAGCTGTCCACTTCTGTACCCAGCCTAGCATGGATACACAACCACTTCCACTAGGGATGGACTGCTGCGGCAGCTGCCACCCTCTAAATCTCCTAAGATTTGGGTATTTCTGAATGGCAGGATAATGATGTGCTTGCAGCAAGTACTTCTCTCCCAAGAAGAGTAATTCCTTTCCCACAGTCTTAGTGTTTAGGCCCTTCCCTAGCTGATTTACACCGTCCCTTGGACAGTCAGGGCATCATAAAGCACCCAATACCTTTGAAACTCTTCATGGTGAACTTGCCTTGCAGATGACTGGAGCGCGGAGAGACCCTCCAATGGATTCCAGCTGGGAGAGGTCATGCATATCCAAGCTGATGTCAGCACTGGGAACCATTTGGCTTTGAGGCTCTTTGTGGACAGCTGTGTGGCCACCCTGGGCCCAGACAGGGACTCCTCTCCCCGCTATGCTGTCATTGACTTCAATGGGTAAGAGCTGGGGTGTCCATTCTAGAGGATATTTACTGACGTAGCTGGTAAGGGACTATGCTTGGTTAGCACGTCATTGACCATGACTCTTGTGTCTAGCTGCCTGTTGGATGGGAGATCAGATGACACCATCTCAACCTTCATATCCCCCAGGCCCAGGCAGGACACGCTGAATTTCAGGTGGATGCGTTCAGGTTTGCAGGAGACACCAACAACTTGGTGAGATGCCTTTTATCCCTCTCCTGAGTCTGCTAATCTGCTCAGAGCAGGGCAAAACTTTTTTCAGCCAAGACTACTTTGCTGAAAACGAGAACTTGGGCTAACAAACAATTCAGCAAATTGACAAACAATTCAGTGAACAAAAACTATAAAATAAAAACATTTGGTTCTGACACTTTCAAAATAACTTTTATTCAAAACAACTTTGTTTAAATCTTCGTGTTTTTATAAAGTAAAAACTTCAAATGAAACTCACTCTGGGTCAAGTGAAATGCTTTGTTTGACCCAATCCAATTTTTTTTTTTACTTAGGTTTTTGGTTCACTGGCCAAACCAACTAGCACAGCTGTAATGCTGGCTAAACAGGGTTATTATAACTACCCTCTGGGATGATCCCCATGCTTTCACTCCCTCTTCAGATCTACATCACCTGCCATTTGAAGGTCACCTCAGCTGACCAAGCTCCAGATCCCTTGAACAAGGCTTGTTTCTTCAATAAAGCCGGCAATGTGTGAGTAGCTGGGGTAAAACATAAAGAAGGGGGAAATGGACCCAGAGAACAAGTCTCACTGTAGCTCATGCTCTGTTCCAGCTGGTCTCCAGTGGAAGGCACCAGAAACATCTGAAGCTTCTGTGAGACTGGGAACTGTGGACCACTTGCACAGACCAGGAGCATGAACTCTCTGGACAGCTGGCCAGGAAGGTGCTTCCAGAGAGACATGCCTTCTAGGAATGGTGAGTTGTCTAATGCACTGTGCTTACTGAATGGGGTGGCCATGTCTTCCAGTTGAGATGGTACCATTCAGATTGTCAAGGGCTGTCATCCCAAATCCAGGGTTGAGAGGAAGGACTGGGACTTGGGGAGAGGCTAGAAGTCAGGATCAGGCCCCCATCTGACCCTGAGTGAGTCATGCAGTCATACCTCCTTCCCCCCATCTATAAAAGAAACTCTTATTAACCCTGATCTCCCAGGAGCTGAGGACTAGTGGCCTAAAGAAAATGCGAACCATAAAACGATTCCACTCAGACCTGAGTGTTTTACTAAACTTCATTCACATCTCATCTGTATCCAGATGGCTCTTCAGTAACAGGATCTGAGGCTGATGTTGCAGTCGGACCATTGTTCATCCTTGACCCAGCTCAAGGCTCATGGGGTCCCTCAGAAGGCCAAGTGGTAGCACTGAAGATGTCATTGTAGGGTATGGAGGCCATTAACTGATAGGAGAAGTGGGTGGAAAGCTCCTGGCTCATGCTCTAAACTAACTTCTTTCCTCTACAGGTGCAGCAGAGGGGCCCAGCATGATGGTAGGGCTAGCAGTGGTGGCAGCAGCCTTGGCTGTGGCCTCAGTTGCCCTGGGATTCTGTCTTGTGTAAAAAAAAAAAAATGCAGCAGTCCTACTTCCTGAGCTGTCCTGTAACAGCAGCTCTGTAATAAAGAGAACTCAACTGTAGTCTGGCTAATGTGTCTCTCCTTACTGCAGACACTGGGTCAGGGAGGGACAGAATTGGTGAATGCAACTTGGCTGCAAGGCAAACAACTGCTGCTGGGATTGAAGGCTGAAAGGTTCTGGCTGTGCACCAGGGCACATAGAATCATAGAATATCAGGGTTGGAAGGGACCTCAGGAGGTCATCTAGTCCAACCCCCTGCTCAAAGCAGGACCAATCCCCAGACAGATTTTTGCCCCAGATCCCTAAATGGCCTCCTCAAGGATTGAACTCACAACCCAGGCCAATGCTCAAATCACTGAGCTATCCCTCCCCCCTGTGAATACACTAGTCCTTTCTGTCTCGCTGGGATGTCCAGATGACAGTTAAATGTATACAGTAACTTCCAAAAGACATGGTTGGGTCCCTCTTACTTTCTCCCCGCAACAGAACTAGCTCTGCTTGTGCACAGGTGCTATTGTCATGCAGCCATTCTGTCCCTCCGAGCACTCCTTCGAAGCTATTTTGTGGTGGGTGCTTATCTAACTCCTCATTCTAAACCAGGGGTGGGCAAACTATGGTTCGTGGGCCACATCCGGCCCACCAGCCAATTTTATCTTGCCTTCGAGCTCCCGCTGGGGAAAGGGATCTGGGGCTTGCCCCGCTCCCATGCTCCAGCCGGAGAGCAGGGTTGGGAGGTGCTCCGCGCAGCTCCCAGAAGCAGTGGCATGTCCCCCTTCCGGCTCCTACGCGTAGGGGCAGCCAGGGACCTCTGCATGCTGCCCCCACCCCAAGCGTTGCCCCCGCAGCTCCCATTGGGGAGCTGCAGGGGCAGCGCCTGCGGATGGGGCAGCATGCAGAGTCGCCTGTCCACACCTCTGCGTCGGAGCTGGAGGGGGGACATGCTGCTTGAGGTAAACGCCACCTGGAGCCTACACCCCTGACCCCCTCCCAGGCCCCAACCCACTGCCCCAGTCCTGATCCCCCTCCCGCCCTCCAAAACCATCAATCTCAGCCTCCCTGCACTCCAAACCCCTGCCCCACCCCAGAGCCCGCACCCCCAGCCGGAGCCCTCACCCCCTCCCAACCCTCTGCCCCAGCCCAGAGCCCCCTCCTGCACTCTGAACTCCTAATTTCTGGCCCCATCCCAGAGCCTGCACCCCCAGCCAGAGCCCTCGCCCCGTCCTGCACCCCCAACCCCAATTTCGTGAGCAATCATGGCCCGCCATACAATTTCCATACCCAGATGTGGCCCTCGGGCCAAAAAGTTTGCCCACCCCTGTTCTAAACCAGTGCCTGCCAGACAGCTATGGCCAGGGCAATGGGACCTTCTGGTCAGTGACCTGAGGCTGAAATAGCACTCACTGACTGGGGCTCCCTAGGTGGCCCTGTTGGAGCACTCAGGCTTGCAGTCCTGCTGCCACCTGCTGTTCCCCCGTAAAAGCTACCTGCTCTCATAGCTTCTTCTGAAACAGCGCTGTGCTCTAGGGTGACCAGACAGCAAGTGTGAAAAATCGGGACGGGATGGGGGGTAATAGGAGCCTATGTAAGAACAAGACCCAAAAATCGGGACTGTCCCTATAAAATCGGGACATCTGATCACCCTGCTGTGCTCTGCTCTAGCAAAAGCAGCCCTCAAGACCCAATGTGGGTTCCCTCTGCTCTCCTCACCATTAGCAGCACTATTAGCAGCACCATTGCCTCAAGAACCGCTCCCTATGCATCCAGTTGTTCAGGTGGCTCACTGCAGGTGTGTATTGCAGGCAGCCATGTACAACACTCTCTGATGCAAGCCTTCCTAAATACAGAGGCCACACCCTTTAGAGTAAATTCTAATGAAGGGATGGCTTGTACTTACAAATGAAAGCAAACAACTGAAGCGTGGATACTGTTAATGAATTGCTGCATCTGTTTGCAACTGTTGTTCCCTACTATGGCTAATATCTGTTCTGGTTCCAGACAGTGATACCATCTTAATCTCAGGGTATGTCTACACTACGGGATTAATCCGAATTTACAGAATTCGAATTTTGGAAACAGATTGTATAAAGTCGTATGTATGCGGCCACACTAAGCACATTAATTCGGCGGTGTGCGTCCATGTACCGGGGCTAGCATCGATTTCCGGAGCATTGCACTGTGGGTAGTTATCCCATAGCTATCCCATAGTTCCCGCAGTCTCCCCCGCCCATTGGAATTCTGGGTTGAGATCCCAGTGCCTGATGGGGCAAAAAACATTGTCGCAGGTGGTTCTGGGTACAGCCTCACCCCTCCCTCCATGAAAGAAAAGGCAGACAACCATTTCATGCCTTTTTTCCTGGGTGAACACAGCAGACGCCATACCACAGCAAGCATGGAGCCCGCTCAGCTCAAGACAGCAGTCATGAACATTGTAAACATCTCGCGCATTATTGTGCAGTTTATGCTGAACCAGGACCAGAAAAATGAGGCGAGGAGGAGGCGGCAACGGCAGCACAGCGACGAGAGCGATGAGGACATGGACATGGACATGGACACAGAATTCTCTCAAACCGCGGGTCCCGGTGCTTTGGAGATCATGTTGTTGATGGGGCAGGTTTTATCCGTGGAACGCCGATTCTGGGCCCGGGAAACAAGCACAGACTGGTGGGACCGCATAGTGTTGCAGGTGTGGGATGATTCCCAGTGGCTGCGAAACTTTCACATGCGTAAGGGCACTTTCATGGAACTTTGTGACTTGCTTTCCCCTGCCCTGAAGCGCCAGAATACCAGGATGAGAGCAGCCCTCACAGTTGAGAATCGAGTGGCGATAGCCCTGTGGAAGCTTGCAACACCAGACAGCTACCGGTCAGTCGGGAATCAATTTGGAGTGGGCAAATCTACTGTGGGGGCTGCTGTCATGCAAGTAGCCAAAGCAATCATTGAGCTGCTGCTACGAAAGGTAGTGACTCTGGGAAATGTGCAGGCCATAGTGGATGGCTTTGCTGCAATGCGATTCCCTAACTGTGGTGGAGCGATAGATGGAACCCATATCCCTATCTTGGCACCGGAGCACCAGGGTACCCAGTACATAAACCGCAAGGGTTACTTTTCAATGGTGCTGCAAGCACTGGTGGATCACTGGGGACGTTTCACCAACATCAACGTGGGCTGGTCGGGAAGGGTTCATGACGCTCGCGTCTTCAGGAACACTACTCTGTTTAAACGGCTGCAGCAAGGGACTTACTTCCCGGACCAGAAAATAACCGTCGGGGATGTTGAAATGCCTATAGTTATCCTTGGGGACCCAGCCTACCCCTTAATGCCATGGCTCATGAAGCCATACACAGGCAGCCTGGACAGGAGTCAGGAGCTGTTCAACTACAGGCTGAGCAAGTGCAGAATGGTGGTGGAATGTGCATTTGGCCATTTAAAAGGTCGCTGGTGCACTTTACTGACTCGCTCAGACCTCAGCCAAACCAATATTCCCATTGTTATTGCTGCTTGCTGTGTGCTCCACAATCTCTGTGAGAGTAAGGGGGAGATGTTTATGGCGGGGTGGGAGGCTGAGGCAAATCGCCTGGCTGCTGATTACGCGCACCCAGACACCAGGGCGATTAGAGGAGCACACCAGGAAGTGTGGCGCATCAGAGAAGCTTTGAAAACCAGTTTCATGACTGGCCAGGCTACCGTGTGAAAGTTCTGTTTGTTTCTCCTTGATGAAAACCCACCCCCTTTATTGACTCATTCTCTGTAGGCAACCCACCCTCCCCCTTCGATCACAGCTTGCTTTCAAAGGAAATAAAGTCACTATCGTTTAAAAATCATGTATGCTTAATTAATTGATTATAAAAAGAGGGAGAGAACTGACAAGGTAACCCGGGTGGGGTTTGGGAGGAGGATCGGAGGGAAGGAAAAGGCCACTAAAAAAAGGTTAAAATAATGACAGCCTTTTGCTTGGGCTGTCCACTGGGGTGGAATGGGAGGATGCACGGAGCCTCCCCCCCCCGTGTTCTTACACGTCTGGGTGAGGAGGCTATGGAACATGGTGAGGGTGGAGGGGGGTTATACAGGGGCTGTAGCGCCAGTCTGTGAACCTGCTGCCGTTCCTGAAGCTCCACCAGACGCTGGAGCATGTCTGTTTGCTCACGCAGCAGCCCCAGCGTTGCATCCTGCCTCCTCTGATCTTCCTGCCGCCATCTCTCATCTCGAGCGTCTCTCCTCTCCTCACGGTGGTCCCTTCTGTCCTCACGTTGGTCCCTCATGTCCTCACGTTGGTCCCTCCTGTCCTCATGTTCACTGGCATCTTTCCTATACTTTGAAACTGTGTCCTTCCACTCATTCAGATAAGCTCTTTCATTGCAGGTGGATTCCATGATTTCCGCGAACATCTCGTCTCACGTCCTCTTTTTCCGACACCTTATCTGAGATAGCCTTCGGGACGGAGGAGGGAGGCTTGAAAAATTTGCAGCTGCTGGAGGGAGGGAAAAAAGGAGAGAATTTTTTAAAAAGATACATTTTACAGAACAATGCTTATACTCTTTCCCGGTGAACAACACTATTCACATTACATAGCACATGTGATTTCTGTGCAAAGTCACATTTTGCCTCTTAATATTGAGTGCCCGTGGCTTTGCTGCTAGAGATCACAGACGCAGGTCCGGGCAACAGAATTTGGGTTGCATGCGGCCATGGTAAGCCATTGTCTTTCAGCTTCTGCGTCCTCCTTTCCCACATACCAAGCAAAGCCTGTTGAGTGCTGCGGTTTTCCTGTTAACCTTCAGCAGCAGAAAACAAACTAACCCCTTCCCCCCATCAAATTCTCTGGGATGATCGCTTTATCCCTCCCCCCACCGCGTGGCTGGTATCAGGGAAGATCCCTGCTAGCCACATGTGAAAAGCTTAGCGCCAATCCTTCCCCTACCCCGCGCTTGGCTTACTACAGGGAAGGATTTCTTTTCAGCCACAGGCAAACAGCCCAGTAGGAAGGGCCACCTCTGTCCCCTTAATTAAATTCCCGTATTTCAACCAGGTTACCATAAGCAATATCACTCTCCTGAGGATTACACAGCGAGATAAAGAACGGATGTTGCTTGAATGCCAGCAAACACCGGGACCATACGCTGCCAGGCTTTGTCATGCAATGATACCAGATTACTTGCTACTAGCATGGCGTGGTCAAGTGTCCTACCATGGAGGACGGAATAAGGCTGCACTGCCCAGAAACCTTCTGCAAAGGCTTTTGGAGTACCTCCAGGAGAGCTTCATGGAGATGTCCCTGGAGGATTTCCGCTCCATCCCCAGACACGTTAACAGACTTTTCCAGTAGCTGTACTGGCCGCGAATGCATCCCAAGTCCTCAGGACAAATTAATCATTAAAAAACGCTTGCTTTTAAACCATGTTTTATATTTTAAAAGGTAAACTCACCTGAGGTCCCTTCCATGGGGTCATGGTCTTGGGTACTGGCTTGGGAGGCTTGGGAGGGTACTTCAGTCAGGCTGAGAAAAAGATCCTGGCTGTTGGGGAGAACGGAGTGCTGTGTGCTCTCCGCAAGCTCGTCGTCCTCCTCCTCCTCTTCCCTGTCCGCAGAATCCTCAGGTGTGGCTGATGAGATTACTCCCACCTCGGAATCCACGGTCAGAGGTGGGGTAGTGGTGGTGGCCCCCCCTAGAATTGCATGCAGCTCAGCGTAGAAGCGGCATGTCTGTGGCGCTGACCTGGAGCGACCGTTTGCCTCCTTTGTTTTCTGATAGGCTTGTCTGAGCTCCTTGACTTTCACGCAGCACTGCTCTGAGTCCCTATTGTGGCCTCTCTCCATCATGCCCTTGGAGATTTTTTCAAAAGTTTTGGCATTTCGTCTTTTCGAACGAAGTTCTGCTAGCACTGAATCCTCTCCCCATATAGCGATCAGATCCAGTACCTCCCGTACGGTCCATGCTGGTGCTCTTTTTCGATTATCGGCCTGCATGGTTACCTGTGCTGATGAGCTCTCTGTGGTCACCTGTGCTCTCCTGTGCTGGGCAAACAGGAAATGAAATTCAAATGTTCACGGGGCTTTTCCTGTCTACCTGGCCAGTGCATCCGAGTTCAGATTGCTGTCCAGAGCGGTCACAATGGTGCACTGTGGGATAGCTCCCGGAGGCCAATACCATCGAATTGCGGCCACACTAACCCTAATTTGAAATGACAATATCGATTTTGGTGCTACTCCGCTCGTCGGGGAGGAGTACAGAAATAGATTTTAAGAGCCCTTTATTTTGAAATAAATGGCTTCGTTATGTGGACGGGTGCAGGGTTAATTCGATTTAACACTGCTAAATTCTAATTAAACTCATAGTGTAGACCAGGCCTTAGTTGTCTATTGACCTAGACTCCTAGTCCCCATGAGGTGTGAAGAGATGCTGGTGCTCTTGGGTGATAGCACAGCAGTTTCACAGGTAGGATGCAGGCTGTCTAAGACAGTTAATATCACACGGGACACTTCATGGTGTCAACTGTAATCTGCTCGGGGAAGAAAAGCCCCATGTACTTACACTGTTCATACCACCAGCCATCTGTAGTGCTGGGGCAGTGGAAAATCAAGACTGAATATTTTTGGTCAGATGAGGGGGCTGCAGAAATCCATTGGCTCTCCCACACCACCTGAAGTGAGGATGCTGCACTAGGTGGCACTTCCAGTCATGGTTCTGCTGATTCTCCCCCTGTGGGGAGTGCGGTGTAGAAATTGCTGGGTTGCTGCAACTGGTTCTAGCTGTGATCTAATTAAGTGTCTCTTTTTGGGGGTGGCTAATGATGCCTAGTCTGTCCCCAGACCTTTTCACTTTTCAGGTATGGAAACTACATGCAATGTCCTCATGCACCCCCCTGTGAGGAGTCCTCCAGCTAGTCCTTACATCTTCTTGGGCTCCTCTAGGGAGGGGAAGAGGCTTTCTGGGGAAAGGCTTCTAAGTCATGGGACCCTTGTACCATTGGCTGAGACCAGTGCATGGGGGTGTGAATATAAGGCTAATTTTTGGCATTGATAAAATGGGCAGATCTAACCTGGCTTCCATTATCCATAAGGGTTTGGCCCTGAGGGGGAGACTAGCCCAGCTCCCATAAAGTGAGTTCCCCAAATATACTCTGAACTGATCTCTCCTTTTCCCTGCGCCCATCCTCACAAGCTGCTCTGACAGCACCTGGCCCTGCAGGGGCATGGTTACTTCAGAAGCCGTACTGCTCTCATGCAGTCACAATGTCAGAGAGTAGCATGTGCAGCTGGCTTGATGGAGCCGCTTACATGTCACTTCCAGTATGTTGCTAAGGTAGCAGCTTTCTCTGGGGCTATGACTGGGACACCGGGGCCATTCATTGCTAAAAGTATGAGCTAAGGCTCCCAACTGGGTAACACTGTCAAAAGGCTGCTGCTGTTGAGAGCAATTTGGGGCTTTGTCTTGGCAACTTACAAGTGGCTCCTGTCTCAGCCCATGAGCCTCACAACAAGGAAAATTAGACCACTCCTGCATCTACTCATGGAACTCAGCTGAGCTCAGCACTCCTACTTCATTTCTGTCCAAAACCAGCCTTGGAATGAGGTTTTAGGGATGACCCAAGTGGTGTGAGGTGACAAAGGGAGCCTTCTGCCCCAGTTATTTAGCCTAGGGTGGTGGTAACTGAAGGCACCTTCTGTAACTTATGGTTTTGTCACTAAATTCAAAGACAAACTTGTAGGGGTAGGGTCAGCACAAGGTAACGTTAGCCTGTTAGGAAAGGAAGGGAGCTAAGCAGGAAATGCCACTCAAATGCCTGGTTCCTTCAGTTATGGGTATAACACTACTATCAGCAAAGAAACATGAAGGAATTGAAACTCCAGCTTAGTCCAGGGTCTGAAGCTAAGAGCTTCAAAGATGCAAGACAAAGAAGCATTTGAAAGTTCAGATGTTAAATGCATGGAGACACCCATTCCCTGGGAGAAGGGCTAAGTCTGAAGGTGACACCTGAGGGGGTGGGTAGAGTGGGGTAGGTGAGGACTTTGGAAAGGTATTAGTTAATTATCTTGCCCATCTCTCTGTTCCTGGACTTGCCATGTCCTGCATGAACTCACCTCATTGGAAATAGGGCCTATCTAACATGATATTCACTGGGTCCAAGGGCTCCAGCCCCAGAGGTCCCCCCATTTTGGAATGGGAGAAAGCTTCTTCTTAACGCTATTCTCCCCATGAAACACTTGCATCCTGTAGTCTTAACAATAGGAATTGCTACCTGCTAAACCAATAATATTCACTGCATTAATGCTGTATTGACTAGAAAATGAGGGTAGGCAACCTCAAATGGTGGCTCAGCCCAGGGATTATTCTGCCCTCAGACATGAATGTCAGCTCTCCTAATTATAGGCTGAAATGGTTGTCTGTATTTTGCCAAATGCCAGCAAGATGACGGGGAGCTTGATTTTCTTCATCAGTGCCTGGTGTGATAGACATCATGGCAAATCAGGGACTGGTCTAGAAACAGCTGTTGGCCTGGTCTCCTCTGCTGAAATGAGTAGTCATGGAAATAGCAGTTGGCCTGGGATGAGCCTCTGCTGAGATGGCTCCATAATGGAGGGATCTGGCACAGAAGTGCCTCGTCAAGCTGTTCTCTGCATGAAACGCTCAAAGCTTTGTCTGATTCAGCCACTGAAGGCATTTTCAGTGCCTGACAGACATCTCCCCACCATGTGTACTATGTTGTGTGTTTGCTGCTTGTGTCTTAGCAATAGCTACAGCAGGAGCTGTTGTAAAGTGGTCATGATAGGGTTACCTGGGTAGCCCAGAGTATTATGGGGTGGAGCCACGCAGCACCCCTTTTTTCTGTTTAGGCTGTGCATCCTGCCTTACCCCCTCCTGTATACTCTTGTGATACAGATAAATGAAGCAGAGAGTTCCAAGCCAGTGATCCTGTGAGTAGGGTTATTTTTGTTGTACTGAGCAGTCATTAGTCCCTGCAGTAAAGTCATAAGTTTATGCTGCTTGTCCTGGTTTATAACCCTGCTTGTGGTCCTGCCTGGGTCATATATGCCATATATGGTGATGTCAGCAATCTGCAACAGGGCTTACGCTGCCTGCTGACTATGCGATTCGCTGGGGGTGGCGCTGTAGTTCTAGTTGCATTTTGGTATGGTGATAAATTATCTTGATCTTCATGAAGAAATGCTCCTTGTGACGAACCCAAGGCTTGTTTAATTGCTTGAATGTCTATTTCTGCTGAGCTCTTGGTGACTGGACGGGGTGGGCAGATTTGATGCTGTACATGTCTTCAGAAAAACTTCAGACTCATGAGACCTAGCTGAGCTCTGTTGTTGCTTACTTGGTGTTCAGGTAGGTCATGGCAACTGGAGGGTGCATACAACTGCCGATAGGCTGGGCGATCATTATCCACAGATGCTTGATCACTTTGAGCAACCTTCACAGCTCACAAGTCTTTGAAAGGACTATCAAAATCCTCAGGGAGGCAATGCCATCGGTTCCTGGACCATGACCCCAGCAGATTCCTTGCCATTTGATTTGCCAAACAAGCCGTGGGCCTCCTCTTTAGTGACATGATCTAACCCAAACCACCCAAATTCCGGTGATGTCCTTCAGATGCACCACTCCACAGTGCCTAATGTGAAGCTGATCCAGCCTCTGTGGGCTTAAAGGTGATGGCATAATAGCTCAAAGATCCCATAATAGGTATCTTGACTACACTTCTTTGACTGTATTAAAAGGACATATGCTCTTATAATTATACAACGGTTCTCCCATGTGACGCTAAGTTGAAAACTTGCCATCATAGGATATACTTTTGTATAGTAGATCCACCCCAGTGCACGTTAGTGGTGAAGGTGTCACTGGTGTGTTGTGTACTTCAGATGCTTGAATGGCAAAGATAATCTGACCCAGCCGTCTGTATTCCCATAAATAGGGCCTTTCTCCGCTTGGTGCTATAGATGCATAGCATAGTAATAGAGTTCAACACGTTGTAGGGACAGCATGCCCATGGGAAATGCAAAGACAGCAGTAAGAGGAAGGGGATCTGTCAGAAGTGTAACTCTTTGTCCAGACCAGCACTGGTTATATTCACACACTCCAAAGCGAATTCCCAATGCTCCTTGCTCAGTTCCAGCTTTCTGTTTTGCTTAGTGTCCTTAAAGCACATGCACTTGGTTTTGCCTCCTGCCTGCAGAGACATGATGCTTGTGCCGGGTCCTTCCTTGACCTGGTGAATCAGGGAGAGGTCTCAGGCAGGGCCGGCTCCAGCATTTCTGCCGCCCCAAGCAAAAAAAAAAAAAAGCCGCGATCGGCGGCGGCAGTTCAGCGGCAGGTCCTTCGCTCCTAGAGGGAGTGAGGGACCTGCCGCCCCCGAATTGCCGCAGGTGCCGCCCCTCTCCCTTGGCCGCCCCAAGCACCTGCTTGTTAAGCTGGTGCCTGGAGCCGGCCCTGGTCTCAGGCCTGGTGCTAGATGTGGAATAAAGCAGCCAGAGCTGTGCAGCCATCCCAAAGAACAATGTAAATAGGCATGAGGTATCCCTGTAGCATTAGCCTTTACTGGTGCTTTCTGAAGAGTGCTAATGACAATCACATGGCCCAAATGGGTCTATGGATTGCTGGAAAATGTTCCTTTTTGTTCTTGAGAACATGCAGCCCATAATGTTCTAACCCTTAGAATGTGATCTTGAAATACATTCACAATCTAGTCCATAGTCCATTGGCAGGTGGCTGGTGCTGATTTTATGGTGGTATTGTTACAAAAACTGGTGCATTGCTATTGTTCTGGGACTGATCCTTCATTTGCACTGGTAAAGCACCTTCTAACGACAGCAAAGGCAGGAATGCTCCTCCCTCCCCACACCCCCGCAACCGGATGGGATGTTAAGGGCCTAGTGCTGAGCTCATAAGACTGTCAATTCTAGGTTATGTTTCAGAGTAGCAGCTGTGTTAGTCTGTATCCGCAAAAATAACAGGAGTACTTGTGGCACCTTAGAGACTAACAAATTTATTAGAGCATAATAAATTTATTATTTAACCATAATTCTAGGTTATGTTCTTTTAGAATAAGCATTTGGGCTAAAAATTAAAAATAAATCAGGTGAAATAATGTAGAAGCCACATGCTCTTCCTGGGCTAAAATCTTTTTAGCTCAAGGATTAGACTGTTCATGTTTTATGCACAAGCTGATGATTTCCCCAAGGAGCTACAAAAATTAAGCATGTGCTTTTCTTTCTCCGGAACAAGTTGACGTGAATCATAAGGCTGCGCCTTATAAGCAGCCACATCACTCCACTAGGGATCTATACTATTGTTTTTCAAATAGGATATTTATGTTCAGCCCAAAGGGGAGGAATCCTAGCTGCTCATCAGCTGGTCACTGCCACAAGTTAGCATGAATCATAAGTAGGGCCCTACCAAATTCACAGCCATGAAAAATGCGTCACAGACTATGAAATCTGGTCTCCCCCCGTGAAATCTGTATAGTATCGGATAAAAGCACACAAAAGACCAGATTTCATGGGGGAGACCAGCATTTCTCAAATTGGGGGTCCTGACCCAAAAAGGAGATTCAGGGGGGTCACAAGGTTATTTTAGGGGGGTCATGGTGTTGCCACTCTTACTTCTGCACTGCTGCCATAAAAGGGTGGCCGGAGAGTGGTGGCTGCTGACAGAGGGCCCAGTGCTGCAGGCAGCAGCGCAGAAGTAAGGGTGGCAATACCATATCATGATATCCTTACTTCTGCGCTGCTGCTGGTGGCGGCTCTGCCTTCAGAGCTGGGCTCCCAGCCAGCAGCCTCCACACTCCAGCTGCCCTGCTCTAAAGGCAGCACCGCTGCCAGCAGCAGTGCAGAAGTAAGGGTAGCAGTACCGCAACGCCTGCCCCCCCAACTCCTTTTTGGGTCAGGATCCCTACAATTACAACACCATGAAATCTGAGGTGTAAATAGCTGAAATAATGAAATTTACAATTTTTTAAATCATATGACCGTTAAATTGACCAAAATGGACCATGAATTTGGTAGGGCCCTAATCATAAGGCTGTATTTTCTATGCAGTGTCAGATATGCTGCTTCAGTTGGGGTCTGTGCTATTATGACCCACTGGGCAGAGCATGTCAGGCTTCACCCTGATCCCTAGAGGTTATGGATCTGTTACAGCTCTCAATTTGAGAACTGATGGGTTTAGCTGTAAAGGGTTCAGGTTCAATCCCAGGTTTCAGCCAGGATGGTGGTGGTCCCATAAGTTAATACAGAATATAGTATAGCAGTTAGCAACATTGTTAGTAACTGACCCCTTTTTCACCCAAGAGTTAGCCAGTTTTCAAGGTCTAGCTGGTTGTTTCCATTAGTAAGATAAATTGATGATGGAGTCAGCTATATCTTTGATGCAATCCTGTTTATTTACAAAGGACTGTACAATGCCCTGTTTCCTTGAACACAGGAGGAATCAGACAACTGGAGACAGTTTTGCTCACAGTTCCAAGCCCCTTTCTAGGCAGCACTTGGCCTAAAAGCTCTCTCTTAGCTTTTTCTCTTAGCTGTATGCTTGGGTTTCTTCTGCTTCTCTCTCTCACACATGGACAGTTCCACCAATTCAGGCCCAGGCCCCTGCATTTGGTATATTAGCCCCCAGGAAATCTGTTTGGGTCACATGGTTCAGTTTCTACTCAAGCCTGGATTTGGGCTTGTGCTTTGGGAGGTGGCTTTTACTGTATCAGCTATCCGGTTCCACAAAAGATCTCAGTTACTTTTTACACTTAATGAAAGACAGGTTAAGCTAGGTTTAACCCAAGCTATAACAGCTTATAATGAGTGACAACTATTGGCAGATAAGAGCAGGGTTTGTTGTCTTGTTCGTTAATCAGTAACTTCAATGAAGTTGTTGTTATGCATTGGAAATGGCTTCCTGAATCAAGCTTTTAACAGCTGTGACAAGATGGGTGGATCCTCCATGGCCAGTGGAAACCCTCCAATTCATAGCCTGGGTGATGGCCAGCACTGAAAGATGGGGCCACTTGCCTTCTAGTTGGCTAGTGGTGTGACATTGTCAGCAATCAGCCTAAGCAATTTGGCTGCCAGTGACCTGGGACTTCTGGTTTAGTTGAACCCTGATTTTGGGTTCTGAGCAGGACTAGAAATTGGAGGCTTTGGAGAGCTTGGAACAGATGCTATTAGCACCGTCAGTGCTAAGATCCTCTTTCCAGGCCTGTGACCAACAGAAGATGAGATTATTACACTAGCAGCTAATAAGCTCTCGCTGCTTTTTCTGATTCACTCTAGCTTACCAGCCAAGGTATGAAGTGATGTTTAATAGCCACTGGCTTTGCTTTTAATATTCAGTGTGTTTTCCTCCTGTCCCCTTTGGCTGAAGGGCTTTTTATGTCAAAATGCTGGATTATGTTTACTTCTGACTGTGCCAAAAGTCTGACGGAAGAGACCATTCCAGGCCCAATGGAGACCTTCAGCACGGGGAGAGGTAAACCCTGATTGTACAGCCTTCTAGCCACTGAGCAAAGCTCTGACAATGACCGGAGTGTGCTAAACTTACTGCCTCATATTCTTCACTTGATTAATGCAAGGCCCAGAGATTGGTTTTTAATGTGATTAATTGTGCTGGCAGAAGCGCCTCTGCCTTGTTTTAACAAAGGAGAGAGGGATGGAGAACATTTGTGTGTGTTAAAGAGGATCGTTTGGTACCCTAGACAGATGTGGGAGATAAATCAAAAAATGTCAAGGCAGGTATAAAGGGAACTCCTTGTGCTTTTGAAAGCAGGAGAAAGAAAGGGAAGGGGACGACCACAGAAAAGAGGAAGAGGCGGGAGTTAAAAAGGAAAGAGAAACAATGGATTCAGAGATGTTTAAGGCCTGAAAGGACCATTAGCTCATCTAGCCTGACCTCCTGCATAGCATGGGCCAGAGAATGCAGAGAAGGGCAAGGGAGGTGTCAAGGCTGTATCCCCACTTTGAACTTTAGGGTACAAATATAGGGGCCTGCATGAGGACTTCTAAGCTTAACTACCAGCTTAGTTCTGGTCTGCTGCCACCATTCCCTACCCTGGGAAGCTTTTAGAAACTTTTCACCAATTCCCTGGTGAATACAGATCCAAACTCCTTGGATCTTAAACAAGGAGAAATTGACCCTTCCCCCCTCCTTCCTTTCACCAACTCCTGGTGAATACAGATCCAAACCCCCTTGGATCTTAAGACAAGGAGAAATCAATCAGGTTCTTAAAAAGAAGGCTTTTAATTAAAGAAAAAGGTAAAAATCATCTCTGTAAAATCAGTATGGAAAATAACTTTACAGGGTAATCAAACTTAAAGAGCTCAAAGGACCCCCCTCTGTCTTAGGTTCAAAGTATAGCAAACAAAGATAAACACTCTAGTAAAAGGTACATTTACAAGTTGAGAAAACAAAGTAAATCTAGGACGCCTTGCCTGGCTTTTACTTACAATTTTGAAATAAGAGAGACTTGTTTAGAAAGATGGGGAGAACCTGGATTGATGTCTGGTCCCTCTCAGTCCCAAGAGCGAACAACCCCTTCAAACAAAGAGCACACACACAAGCCTTTCCCCCCCCCAGGATTTGAAAGTATCTTGTCCCCTTATTGGTCCTTTGGGTCAGGTGTCAGCCAGGTTACCCGAGCTTCTTAACCCTTTACAGGTAAAAGGATTTTGGAGTCTCTGACCAGGAGGGATTTTAGTACGGTACACAGGAGAGCTGTTACCCTTCCCTTTATAGTTATGACATGCCCCCCAAATCACAGATAGTGTTGGACGTTCGGTTCCACACTGGCTGTGATTTCTTCCTGGAGTTCTAGGAGAAAACAGAGTTAACAAGACACATGTACCTTTAGACATACTACTGATTATATAAAAACTAACAATATGTTTCATTACAAGAACAATTGTTAATCAGTTAACTCTGGGAAACTTTCCCGGGAGAGTGCATCAGCCACTTTGTTAGAAGCTCCCGAAATGTGTTGTATTTCAAAATCAAAATCTTGGAGAGCTAAACTCCACCGAAGAAGTTTTTTGTTATTTCCCTTGGCGGTATGAAGCCACTGTAGCGCAGCATGGTCTGTTTGTAGTTGGAAACGCCGTCCCCAAACATATGGGCGTAGCTTTTCCAGCGTGTACACAATGGCGTAGCATTCCTTTTCGCTGATTGACCAGTGGCTTTCCCTCTCAGACAGTTTCTTGCTGAGAAACACGACAGGATGGAATTCTTGATCCGGTCCTTCCTGCATTATAACTGCTCCTACGCCCCGCTCGGACGCATCTGTGGTTACTAGGAACGGTTTGTCAAAGTCTGGGGCCCTTAGCACAGGGTCAGACATGAGTGTTGCCTTAAGCTGGTTAAAGGCCTTTTGACACTCATCAGTCCACTGAACTGCATTTGGCTGTTTCTTTCTGGTTAGGTCTGTCAGCGGGGCGGCGATTTGGCTGTAGTGTGGTACAAATTGCCTATAATACCCGGCCAAGCCTAAGAAGGATTGGACCTGTTTCTTTGACTTTGGAACCGGCCACTTTTGGATAGCATCCACTTTGGCCTGTAGGGGATTTATAGTTCCTTGACCCACCTGGTGCCCCAGCTACGTCACTCTGTTTTGGCCTATTTGACACTTTTTAGCCTTAACAGTTAGTCCTGCCTGCCGGATGCGCTCGAAGGCTTTTTCCAGGTGCTCCAGGTGTTCTGTCCATGAATCAGAAAAAATGGCCACATCATCGAGGTAGGCAACTGCAGATTCTCCCAATCCCGCTAGGAGACCATCTACAAGTCTTTGGAAGGTGGCAGGTGCATTTCGCAACCCGAAAGGGAGTACATTGAATTCATACACCCCTGCCTGGGTGACGAAGGCGGACCTTTCCTTAGCGGGTTCATCTAGTGGTACTTGCCAGTACCCCTTGGTTAAGTCTAAAGTAGAGATGAATTGGGCATGTCCCAATTTCTCTAATAGCTCATCTGTGCGTGGCATTGGATAGTTGTCAGGACGAGTTACAGCATTTAGCTTACGGTAGTCCACGCAAAAGCGTATTTCCCCATCTGGTTTGGGAACTAGAACCACTGGAGATGCCCATGCACTGCTAGAGGGGCGGATTATACCCATCTGTAGCATGTCCTGGATCTCCCTTTGTATAGCAGCTTGGGCATGAGGTGACTCCCGGTAGGGTGGGGTTCTAATTGGGTGAGCATTACCTGTGTCAATGGAGTGGTATGCCCGTTCGGTCCGTCCTGGAGTGGCTGAGAAAATCGGTGCAAAGCTTGTGCACAGCTCCTTGATCTGCTGTCGCTGCAGACGTCCCAGGGTCGTGGAGAGGTTCACCTCTTCCACGCCACCATTCCTTTTTCCTTCGTAGTAGACACCTGCAGGCCACTCCGCGTCATCTGTTTCCTGGGCTGTAAACTGGCAAATGTTTAATTCTCTGGAATAAAAGGGCTTAAGAGAATTAACATGGTATACCTTAGGCTTTATGTTGGAGGTGGGGGAGGCTATGAGATAGTTAACAGCTCCTAGACGCTCCTGGACCGTGAATGGTCCTTCCCACGACGCTTCCATTTTATGGGCCTGGAGCGCCTTTAAGACCATGACTTGGTCTCCTACTTTGAAGGACCGTTCTCTGGAATGTTTATCATACCAGGCCTTTTGCTCTTCCTGAGCATCCTTTAGGTTTTCTTTAGCAAGGGCTACAGAGTGTCGGAGGGTGTTTTGTAGGTTGTTTACAAAGTCCAGAAAGTTAGTTCCTGGAGAGGGTGTAAACCCCTCCCATTGCTGCTTCACCAACTGTAATGGCCCCTTAACCTCGCAGCCATACACAAGTTCAAATAGTGAAAAGCCCAAACTGGGATGTGGTACAGCCCTGTAGGCAAAGAGCAACTGCTGCAACACTAGGTCCCAATCGTTGGAGTGTTCATTTACGAATTTATGTATCATGGCCCCCAAAGTTCCATTAAACTTCTCCACCAGGACATTTGTTTGATGGTGGTAAGGGGTGGCAACCAAGTGGTTCACCCCATGAGCTTCCCAAAGGATTTCATGGTCCCTGCCTGGAAATTAGTTCCCGAATACATAAGGATATCGGAGGGCCAACCTACCCTGGCAAAAATGTCTGTTAATGCCTGGCACACACTTTTAGCCCTGGTGTTGCTTAGAGCTACTGCTTCCGGCCATCGGGAGGCAAAATCCATGAAAGTCAGTATGTACTGCTTTCCTCTGGGTGTCTTTTTTGGGAAAGGACCCAGAATATTGACAGCTACTCACTGAAATGGAACCTCAATTATGGGGAGTGGCTGGAGAGGGGCTTTGACCTGGTCTTGGGGCTTTCCCACTCGTTGGCACACCTCACAAGACCGGACATAATTAGCAACGTCCTTGCCCATTCCCTCCCAGTGGAAGGACTTCCCCAACCGGTCTTTGGTTCTGTTCACCCCAGAATGGCCACTGGGATGATCATGGGCTAAGCTCAAGAGCTTTACCCGATACTTAGTGGGAACTACCAACTGTCTTTGAGGATGCCAGTCTTCCTGGTGCCCACCAGAAAGAGTCTCCTTGTATAAAAGTCCTTTTTCTACAACAAACCGGGATCGGTTAGAAGAGCTGAGAGGCGGTGGGGTGCTCCGTGCCGCCGCCCAAGCTTTCTGAAGGCTGTCATCTGCTTCCTGCTCGGCCTGGAACTGTTCCCTTGATGCTGGAGACATCAGATCCTCCTTGGACTGTGGACTAGGGCTTGGTCCCTCTGGAAGCGATGCAGGTGCTGGGGCTGTTTCCATTGACTGTGAACCGCTGTCCGCTGGTGCACTATGTGGTATTTCAGGCTCTGGCTGAGCCTCTTGGGTAGGGTTATCTGCTGCTTCCACCAGTTCAGACTCGCTGGTGCCCTCTGGCATTGGAGTTGTAGACGGGCTTGCAAGCGCTGGACTCAGTGCTGGCAATGGTTCTGGTGCTGGTTGCGTTGCCAGTTCCGGTTCTGGGACTGGCTTTGGCTGGGCCTCTGGGATTGGATCCACTACGGCTGTTGCAGTCGTTGGCAGGGGATCCGGTTCCACCACCTTTGTTTGGGTCTCTGGTAACACAGACGGGGCCCTGGTGGATGGCTCAGGAACAGGGATGGGGGTGGAAGCTTGCTTAGCCTGGCTGTGGGTGACTATTCCCACCCTCTTGGCTAGCTTCACATGGTTGGCCAAGTCTTCCCCCAGCAGCATGGGGATGGGATAATTGTCATAGACTGCAAAAGTCCACATTCCTGACCAGCCCTTGTACTGGACATGCAACTTGGCTATAGGCAAGGTTACAGACTGTGACACAAAGGGTTGAATTGTCACTGTAGCCTCCGGGTTGATGAGTTTGGGGTCCACTAGGGATTGGTGGATAGTTGACACTTGTGCCCCAGTGTCCCTCCAAGCGATAACCTTCTTTCCGCCCACTCTCAAGGTTTCCCTTCGCTCCGAGGGTATGAGAGAGGCATCTGGGTCTGGGGATCTTTGGTGTGATTGGGGTGTAATGAACTGTAATCGGTTGGGGTTCTTGGGGCAGTGAGCCTTTATATGCCCCAGTTCATTACATTTAAAACATCGCCCTGCTAAGGTATCACCGGGGCGATGTTGGTTGGTGGAGACTGGTGTGGTGGGGTGAGAAGGCGTCTGGGGTTTCCCTTGGGATGTGGGTGGGGCCTTGGGTTGTCCCCGGTGATAAGGTTTTGTTTCGGCTTGCCCCTTCTGATATTCGCTCCAACTGCTACTAGCTTTTTTCTTTTCTGTCACCTCCACCCATTTGGCTCCAATCTCCCCCGCCTCGGTTACAGTTTTGGGCTTCCTATCTAGGATGTACCTTTCTATTTCCTCAGGAACACCCTCTAAAAACTGCTCCATTTTTACTAGGGAAAGCAGATCTTCCAGAGATTTAACATTTGCTCCTGATACCCAGGCATCACAATTTTTGTCAATGTGGTAGGCATGCCGGGTAAATGACACATCTGGTTTCCACCTTAGGGCTCTGAACCGCCGACGGGCATGCTCGAGTGTTAGCCCCATTCTGAGTCTGGCCTTGTTTTTAAAAAGTTCATAACTGTTCATGTGTTCCTTAGGCATTTCAGCCGCCACCTCTGCTAAGGGTCCACTGAGCTGCGGCCTCAGCTCTACCATGTACTGGTCTGCAGCGATGCTGTATCCAAGGCAGACCCTTTCAAAATTTTCTAAGAAGGCCTCAGTATCATCGCCTGCCTTGTAGGTGGGGAATTTTCTGGGATGGGAAGTGGTACCTGGAGAGGAGTTGCTAGGATGGTCTGATGCATCCTGCTTAGCCCTTGCTGCTTCCAGTTCATGCTTCCTTTCTTTTTCTCTCGCCTCCTCTTTGGCTTTTTCCAGCTCCATCTCTTTCTTGTGGGCCTCCTCTTTGGCTTTTTCTTCTCTTTCATGGGCCTCCTCTTTGGCTTTCTCTTCTCTTTCATGGGCCTCCTCTTTGGCTTTTTCCAGCTCCATCTCTCTCTTGTGGGCCTCCTCTTTGGCTTTTTCTTCTCTTTCATGGGCCTCCGTTTCAAGTTTTTTAATTTGAAGCAGTCTCTGATGTTTTCTTTCATTTTCTTCTGCTTCTAGTTTGGCCAGTTCTATTTTGTTAGCTACTTCTTTGGTAGTCATTTTCCTGTTTTCTTGTGCTGGGTCACACCCCTCTGCAGTTGACTGAAACTGGGATGTACTTAGCTCTGGCTGCTGCTGAGTTAACAGAGACTTTTTAACAAGCTACTCCCGAGGATGTAAAAAGAAAAAAAAACAATTCAGCTTGTAAATTGCCTTTACCAGTCAAAGTTTGCTCGCTTTGAACCCTTCTCTTAACAAAGGCCCTCGTTAAAAAAAACTTAACACCTCTGCCTTCAGGCAAGGAGAGATAAGATATGCATCTACCTTCAGCTCTGCTTTCCAAGCAGCTAGAAGGAAAAAAAAATCTCTTACTGGCTTTTGGGTTTAAAACGATCTCCACCGCTGTGCCACCATGTCAAGGCTGTATCCCCACTTTGAACTTTAGGGTACAAATGTAGGGGCCTGCATGAGGACTTCTAAGCTTAACTACCAGCTTAGTTCTGGTCCGCTGCCACCATTCCTTACCCTGGGAAGCTTTTAGAAACTTTTCACCAATTCCCTGGTGAATACAGATCCAAACTCCTTGGATCTTAAACAAGGAGAAATTGACCCTTCCCCCCTCCTTCCTTTCACCAACTCCTGGTGAATACAGATCCAAACCCCCTTGGATCTTAAGACAAGGAGAAATCAATCAGGTTCTTAAAAAGAAGGCTTTTAATTAAAGAAAAAGGTAAAAATCATCTCTGTAAAATCAGTATGGAAAATAACTTTACAGGGTAATCATACTTAAAGAGCTCAAAGGACCCCCCTCTGTCTTAGGTTCAAAGTATAGCAAACAAAGATAAACACTCTAGTAAAAGGTACATTTACAAGTTGAGAAAACAAAGTAAATCTAGGACGCCTTGCCTGGCTTTTACTTACAATTTTGAAATAAGAGAGACTTGTTTAGAAAGATGGGGAGAACCTGGATTGATGTCTGGTCCCTCTCAGTCCCAAGAGCGAACAACCCCTTCAAACAAAGAGCACACACACAAGCCTTCCCCCCCCCCCCAAGATTTGAAAGTATCTTGTCCCCTTATTGGTCCTTTGGGTCAGGTGTCAGCCAGGTTACCCGAGCTTCTTAACCCTTTACAAGTAAAAGGATTTTGGAGTCTCTGACCAGGAGGGATTTTAGTACGGTACACAGGAGAGCTGTTACCCTTCCCTTTATAGTTATGACAGGAGGTGATGGCGAAAAGCCTCCTAAAGCGCAAACATCCCAGAAAGATGCAAGCTAGAAGAGCGTTTAATGAGCCAGAAGTTGAGAATGCAGGCGCGTGATTTACAAGCCAGCAGGGGGAGAGGAGATGCATGGATTACGATGGAACCTTTTGTTGGACTGGGGAGCACGTAGAAATGCACGGGGCCTTGCCAGTCATGGGGGTGTTCTTGAAACAAATGGACCATGCCAAGCACCCTTTGGCTGGCCTGGACCCTTGGTGCTGAGAAAATGCTACTAGGCAGCAGTCACCTGAAGAAGTATAAGTCATTTAATCACAACACATTTGTCTTTGTCACAGTTAGTCTTTCATTGCCAACAGCAACGTGCTGTTAAATAACCAGGGTGTGTGTGTGGAATACAGGGAACCAGGAAGTCAGGTTCTTTGGCTCAGTGGGTATTGCACTGCCAGCAGGGACAGGCTAGCAGACAGGTAATGTGAAGGGCATGTTTAGCAGCCTGTGTCTCTGGCTGCGTAGGACTGATAGCAGGAAAGCTATGCACAGGAAAGAGACAGCAGGATGGATCGGACCTGGGGAGGCAATGGCAGACATTGCATGCTGAGCTGTTGCAACCCAGAGTTTGGGGATCCTATATCATCCATGGAAAGGAGGCGATGGCTTTTTTACTCCACGATGGCACCCCAGAACCACCCGACCTGTGACAATGACAGGCTGGACAGTCTGGGGCTGCCCTCACTCAAAGATTCAAATGCTTCCTTGGGGTCAGGAGTTCTCGGTCTCCTCGGGGGACGAAGCTGAGCCAAATGGGAAGGGGCTGGTCTCTTCGGCAACAGCAGGTTTGTGTCGTGAAGGGACAAAAATAGCATCTTCCGTGGTTGAATTTTCCTTAGTTCCATGCATGCAGGAGATGCAGGTGGATGGGCCCAGGAGCTGGTGAAATCAGTTGGGGCTGTGGAGTTGTCCAGCACAGCTAGAAATGAGGAAGTTGTACCATGGGACAGGGGAGATCCCCAGGCAAAACAGGGGTTCTTTTGCCCCTAGAAGGGCCTGAGATATCAGATCTTAAAATCATGACATTTTAATCCTAGAGATGCTATTTTAGGTCATTTTTGTGGCTCCCTCCACCCCCATCTAGTTGGACTCATGGTAACAAAAGCACCTGCTTGGCTTTAAAGCTGCAGGAATAAAAGTGTCTCAAAACAATTCCATAAAACAAAATAAAAGTTACTGCACCATCCACATGAGGCGTATCCAGATCATATGCAGAGAAGGGCTGTAGGATTATCAGGGGACTGGAGAGCCTATCCTATGAGACCTAGGTTGGAGATCTGCTGATGAACCGTGCTAGACAAGAGCTAGGTGACCATCCACAAACCAATGGCTCGAAACTGGCCATGAGTAATATGATGCTGGAAATTAGAAGCAGGTTTCTAACCATCAGAGGGAGGGAGGGAGGATCTGGAACAGACCTCCAGTAGGAGCAGTGGGGGGCAAACAACCTACCTGGTTTTAAGAAGGTGCTTGCTAAGTTTATGAATGGGATTGTGTGATGGGGTTAGCTGTAATAGCAGGGGGCTGGACTTGGTGACCTAGTCCTGTGCTCTTACACAATGGTGAGGAGTGGGGCAGATGTTTTATTTGCACTCAGTGGGGACTGCCGGTGTAACTCAGTCATGGCTTCCCCGCCCAAGAGTGCATGCGACCATCCCAATCCCCATGCCAACGGAACCATCACACCATCGTATCCTGTACACACACACTCTCTCTGTCTCTAATTACAGTGCCTTTATTTTATTATCATTAATTTTCCCTGCACACACAGCACCTGAATAGGTACTTTGTTCCGGCAGCCTATTCTGGCTCCTAATTATCAATTTGGAGGGATTCAGAATGGCTCCAAGTATACGTTATACTCTCAGGCTTGCTGTACATAGAGCATTATATAGCACCGTTTGCGATGCGTTGGAGCCAGCCTTCAAGTGAATTATTAATTCAAAGAAAATAACTCTTGACACAATTGGAAGGACCTGTCAGTAAGTTATCATGGAATGACTTCCTAAAAAATAAATAACTCCCTTGGATGATTGTATGTAAGGGACTGGGTTGCAGCCCATCCTGTGCAGGGGACTAAGGGGGCATAACTATTTGTCTTGCTTCCTGTAGGTGGGAAAGGGCAGGGAATGGGCGGAGACTTGACTCCATCCTCCCAGTGCATTGGCTGGTGCACGTCCATTGGGGATGCCTGATGTGTCAGGTTTAGGGCTGGTGCAGGCTACGTCCCTCCTCAGGACAGGGGGACTCTGGGAGGCAAAGTGTGACTCTCGATTGTTATTGGGTTTCCATGTTTGTTCTAGGGAAGCACAACCATGCACTGCCCCATGCACAAGACTTGTGGGAAAGACACAGCTGACACCAACACAAAGTCGACCTACTTTGCAGTGTAGGGGTGAGACCGCGGTGAAATGGATTGCCACTGGAGGTGGGGCCAGTTTATTAGGCCTAGATCCTCAAAGGTATTTAGGTGCCCAGCTCTCATTGAAATCAATGGGAGTTAGGTGCCAAAGTACCTTGGAGGATCTGGGCGTTTGAAGCTCTGGCCATGCTAACAAGAGCTGGGCAGGAAACTGTCTTCCTGGCCTGCAAGACTTTTCCAAATATGGAATATTTTCCCCATCTCCAGTTGGGACAAAAAGTTGAAAGCTTGAAAATTGTCCCAAGCTGGTAATCTGAAAAAACCCTCAGCTCCAAGCAGTCAGGATGGTTTGTGTTCAGTCGACTTTTAAAAAAATGTTTTAACCTTTTTCCTGTTAGTATAAATAACTAAAATTTCTACACAAAAAGTTGCAAGTGTCCTTTAGGAAATGTGAAAATGGGACATTTGGAATACACCTCTACCCCGATACAACGCTGTCCTTGGGAGCCAAAACCTTACCGCGTTATATCGAACTTGCTTTGATCCGCTGGAGTGCGCAGCCCCGCCCCCCCGAGCACTGCTTCGCCGCGTTATATCCGAATTCGTGTTCTATCGGGTCGCGTTATATTGGGGTAGAGGTGTACTTTGGAAAAAATTCCAAAAGCTTTCGAAGTGGGAGATTTGTCAAAGCCGACCCTTTCCTGCCAGCAGTGTCTGTTTGGCCAAATCAGCATTTTCTGACACATTCCTTCTCACCCCCCCCCCCCCGTCAATCAATTCCCAACCAGCTCCAGTGATAGCCACCATGTCCAATCAGCTAGTAGACTGCACGGGAGTGATTCAGTTCTTTAACCTGCTTGTTCATGGGAGCCTGGCATAACCGGTTGGTGCTAGTGGTTTTTCTTGCATGCGGGCGGGGAGTGCTGAGCTGACAGCTGTGAAGGCTGATGCCCTCTGTCACACAACATGGGCAGTGGCCATGCCACCTTTTCTACGGTGTCCCCATGCCAATGTGCTTCAATCCTGACCATGGGGTGAGAGGGGAATGGAGTCGTCCTACAGTCCCCGATCTCTCCGAAGAGGCTGACAGCATTTCAAGGAGGCCCATTGTCGGGCAGATTCAGAGCCCGCGATTCCACTACCACCCTCCCTTGGGCATTGGGTTGTCAGAGTCCCCTCAAGGGATGCACTGACTGGTGCTGTGGCCACTGAACTATGCTCCCCTCCCCAGCCAGCAAGGCTAATTTTGGACTGCTCCGTTTCCTGTGGGTCACCTAGTAGAGGGTGGGTTTTGGTCATTTTCCTGCACCCCAGTCTCCTCGCAGTGGACTTCCCATTGCTGAGCGCCTTGCATGGATGTAGCGCAGAACGCCTAGACCTGTACAGACACCGATTCTGCTGGGCCAGCGCTCCCTTCTTTGAAGACGGGGGAGCTGCTTATGGCTCCCTGCTTCTCTGCCTGGTTCTGTGCCAGCCTTGGCTTTGGTGGAATTTAGAGCAGCCTGGGGGCCAGCTGGCATGTGTCCCCTGAACTGTCTGCCAGCTGGGGATTGCCAGAGCCTGCCCCACTGCAGCCATTCCCTAAGCCGGCTCCATACCCACATAGGGCCAGGTTTCATCCTGCCATATGCCACCAGAGGGCAGCAAAGGGAAGGAGCTCAAGAAGGAGCAGGTCCCTAAAGCTTATGAAGTGTTTGTGGTGTCCATGAGCTGTCAGGGACCTTTAATACGGCTCCAGCAATGTTAGATATTTAATCAAATGCTCCTCAGGATGCTGGCCAAAGCCATGAGTTAGGTGCTGCTGTGTCTCTGGTGGTCAAGAGCCTAGAATAACGGTGGACATGGGGCAAACTCTGGGATAGCCCCTTCAGGACTGACCCCATTTCAGATGCTCCATTGTCCTGTACTAGGCTGGGCTCTAAAGACATCAGAGATGGTGGCTGTGCCCACAGGCATGCAGCAAAAGCAACAAATGTTGTTTGCTAAGCAACAGCTCCTGCGGAGACAGAACCCTGGCCAGGACACCCCCCAGGTACCCCCTGCTCTTTCCCTCATGTTAACATCTCCAGATGGCAATCCTCTTCAGGCAGCATCAGAAGACAAGACTGCCCGGCTGGGGTTTGAGAATTGACCCCTTGGCCTGGTCTACAGGTAGGCGTGCTGCTCCCCAACAATACAGCCAGGTGCTGCTGTCTGCCCAGATGCAGCAGTGATGGCAACAGGCAAGGTGGGTGATAAATGCAGCGTGAAGACTGTTCAGCAGCATAGCGCTAAGGTGCCAGACATGGGAAAGGAAGAAGCGGGTTTGCAGGGCAGATGTCTCTTCCATTCTGTTCTGCAGCCTCCTGTTAGGCCCCAAGCCTGGTGGGGAGGAGTTAAGCCTCAGCCCTCTTTTCTTGTGTGGGCTAGTCTCCATGGCCTGTTTGTGTGAATAGACGTTAACAAGGGTGAAGCAACAGGACTTGGAAGGTGAGTTTGAACCCAGGGGCAGGAATGTCAGTTCTGCAAAGCAGAGGATCAAAGGGAGGGGAAAGAAATCATGTCTGCTTCTAGTAATGACCTGTGCAACTGATTGGAAGGGTTATCTCCTACAGATTGGGCCTTCCCTTTATCCTCTAGTGCCACTCCCCAGGCCCTCGCAGGATATCCCTGACCTCCATGCATGGGGGCTGGAAAGGGGGGATGGTCACCCCGCAGCTGGTGGGGTGTAAGTTGTTATCCCCAAGGTGCGCAGCATCAACTTTTCCCAGCTGCCAGTTCTGGCAAGGGGAGACGGCGTGAGAAGTCTGGACCCAAATGTAATTACACTTGTGGATTATGCTTTCATCAAGTTAAGTCTCATTTACTCTCCTTAGGCTTGAGCACTGCCTCTGGCTTCAGTAAACTTATCCTAGATCTAGGTTTCAGGCTATTATTTCATAATCACTGTCCTACAGAACAGACTAGGTCAGGGCTTTCTCAGCCTTTCCCAACTGCTGTACCCATCTGGAGTCTGAGACCTGAGCCCCGCTGCTTGGGGCTGAAGCAAATGACACAGCTTGGACCCCCTGTGGCATGGGGCCCTGGCAATTGCTCTGCTTGCCACCCCATAACACCGGCCCTGCACTTGTGACCCCACCCCCACCCATCCTGCGACCCCTCTGGGGGTCACGCCTCCCCAGGTGGAGAAACACTGATCTAGATGAGTTGATGTACCCACTGGAAGTGAAGAGGGAACTTCAGGGAGAGACTTTAGCCCAGAAGGTGGCAATGTGCTTCTTTCTTTCACTCTTCCAAGACAGAGGACTAATTTCTCTCCCTGACCTTCCTAGCAAACAGGCAGCCCTGAGCCTGCTATTGCAAGTTCTGCACTCAATGAGCTGAAGGGACCTTTACCGGCTCGATGCCGATCTACGCCCGCACAGGGTCTCAGAAGATAGTAGCTTTAGGACAAGATCTGTGCAGAATTCACAAATCACCTTGGCAGACAATAGTGGCTATAAAAGAATTGGGGCTGGCGTTTTCAAAGTTAGGCACCCAACTTCCATTGAAAATCAATGGGGTTTGGGCACCTGACTCCCTTAGATTCTTTTAAAACTCCAAATCTCGATGGATAATCTCCCTCCCCTGTGTGACGTCGCATTTTAGGGGGAGGAAAAGCACTGTAAAGAAAGCAACAGAGAGTCCTGGATGGATCCGACGAAGTGGGCATTCACCCACGAAAGCTTATGCTCCAATACATCTGTTAGTCTTAAAGGTGCCACAGGACTCTCTGTTGCTTTTTACAGATCCAGACTAACACGGCTACCCGTCTGATACTGTAAAGAAATGGGCACTTGTGAAGCAAGGGTGACTGTTGTCAGTAATTGGGCGCTGGTTGTGCTCTAAGTAACCACCGTGTTCTGTTCCTTTCACGTTCCCAGGGCTTGCTGCTGTAACGGCATCTGACCTGCAAGTGCTCTCGGTGAGAGGCGGGTTCAGAGGGATGGATGTGTGTGATTTTGTGCAGAATAATAATCTGATTCCTAGCGTGGAATTCAGCTAGCCGGGTCATGGGGGGCAAGGTGTCATTTCATGGCTGTGTTCTCCGATTTATACAGGACTAGGCCCGGCATGTTCTCTCAGGGCCATCCAGGAGGTAATATAGACACATACACATCAAAATTAGATGCCTACAGTCAATAGAGATAAGAAACTGTCCCTGCCATTACCTAAAGCTCTACCCACTGCAACTCAAAGGCCAGCATGCCCACTTCCTCTTATACAGCCCTGCTCAGATTAGCACCTGCACTGCACACAGCAAGAGGTGGTCCCTGTTCTGCAACACATACAATGTAAATAGAGTAGGAAGTATTATCCCCATTTTACAGATGGGGCCCAGATAGATTAAGGGACCTGCCCAGGGTCACACCGGGAGCCTGTAGCAAATCCAGGAACTGAACCGAACTCTCGTGGGATACACATCACTGCCTTAACCATGGGGCTGGCCTTCCTTTCAGCTCTTTGAACCTGTTGTGTAGCGTTGCTGTGCGGCATTGACCAGTTTTCATGTTCAGTGCAGAGGTGGCTGCACTGCAGCGGTGACCAATATGATTCCCTGCTATTCAAAGCCCTTGAGAGGATTATGAGGGTTCTGTTGTTTCAGTGGGTGAATTGCTGGGGTATTCGCAGCACTAGCGCGGAGGCGGAGGGAATCACGTGACATGCGTTGTGGATGCCATGCTTCTGGCACCATGGTTCAATGTCAGCTGCAGGCTTGTGTCTGTTGCTGTTGAAAGTGCTGGAGCGGTGTCTTTCAGCAAAGCACTCCTGTGGCCTCTCCTAGCTGGCAAGGACCTGGGAAAGCAGAGCACTGCCCTGCACAGATGCATGAGACTTGGTGGCACGCAGGGGCTGGGTTCCATGTAAGAGACCAGGCTCAATACCTGGCCTCTTGCTGGAAAGACTTTGGGAGTAATGGTCAGGCAGCAGCTTGCTCAGGCCCTGTGTGGGGGGCAGGGACACTGCCCGGCAGGATACAGCACCTCTGAATACAGTGCTACAAGGGGATGATTAGTGATTTACCTCATTTCCCTTGGGAGCCCGGATCTGAGCCCTGCTGGGACTGGCTCAGCCCTTCATCCTTCTTTGGCCGATCGAGTCTCATGCCAATTACTAGTGTGTGTGTGTGGTTTTTTTTTTTTGTGGGGGGGGGGGGGGTTCAGAGCAGAGCTTACTAGATTGCTTTTGTGCAGATTCCATGACAGCTTTGTATGAGTTCCTCTCCTCAGTGGTGCCAATGTCTTGGGGGTGGGGGGGTGGGGGGGAGGTGGTATGACAAATTCCAGCCCCCTTCCCCTTTCCCCCCTGACAGGGACCCTGTTCCAGTCCTTGCTCGTCTCGTCCCCCCTCCCCGCCACAGGGACACTGGGTCACCCTTGGCTGGGGAGTCTCCCCCTCTCTTATCCCCCCAGCACATGAGCCAGTGTCCCTGTGGCAGGGAGGGGGGATGAGATGAGCAAGGACTGGAACAGGGTCCCTGTCGGGGGAAAGGGGAAGGGGGCTGGAATTTGGGGTTTGGGGCTGGAGGAGCTACAGAGAGGTGAGCTGATGTTCCAGTCTATCCCCCAGGTAGGAGGGCAGAACAGCTTATCCCAAAGCCAAAGGTACTCCAGGACAGGTCCCCTGACCTCCCTGCCCGCATCCCGTTGCTGCTGGATGGGGGTTGCATGGGCTCTGGAGCGCCTCAAGGAGGGTGAGTTGGGGAAGTGCAAGTGGCTCTCTTACTCGCTTCACTCTGAAACACGCCTGGGGCTTGCTCCAAACTTGACTGTTCATCGATATATTTATATTTATGCTCTTCTCCGTGGGGTTGCTTGAAAAATGAGCTTTCTAATGCTAGACTAGGTGGGAGGGAGGCTGTGCTCTGCTCGGTAGTATGCTAATTACTGCCACCCATCCTTGGAATGGAATAAAGATGTAAAATAACCCTTTGGCTTCTGCCGCTCTCGCAGGTGTCCGGAGGATGCAGTGAAGGATCTCTGAAGGGTGCAGTGACCCACGGGCTGTGGTTCTCACTGATCTCTGGCAGGTGCAGTTCTTGCTGATCTCTGGAGGGTGCAGTGACCCACAGGTTGCGGATCTCCAGGTGGTGCTGTAACTCATGGGCTGAAGCTCTCACAGCATTCTGGAGGGTGCCATGACCCACGAGCTGTGGCTCTCGCAGTTCTCTGAAGGGTGCAGTGACCTCCAGGCTGCGGCTCTCAGCAGGGTGCCATTACCCACTGGCTGCGGCTCTCACTGATCACAGAATCACAGGGTTGGAAGAGACCTCAGGAGGTCATCTAGTCCAATCCCCTGCTCAAAGCAGGACCAATCCCCAGACAGATTTTTACCCCAGTTCCCTAAATGGCCCCCTCAAGGATTGAACTCACAACCCTGGGTTTAGCAGGCCAATGCTCAAACCACTGAGCTATCCCTCCCCCAGTTCTCTGGAGGGTGCGGTGAACAACAAGCTGTGGTTCTCGCTGATCTCTGGAGGGTGCAGTGATCCACGGGTTGCGGGTCTCGCTGATCTCTGGAGGGTGCAGTGAGTCACGGGCTGCAGCTCTGGCTGCTCTCTGGAGGGTGCAGTGTCCGTCGGGCTGTGTCTCTGGCAGCTCTCTGGAGGGTGCAGTGACTCATGCGCTGCAGCTCTCTAAACTTTCTGGAGAGTGCAGTGATCCATGGGCTGCGGCTCTCGCAGGTCTCTGGAGCGTTCAGTGACGTACGGGCTGCGGCTCTGGCTGCTCTCTGGAGGGTGCAGTGACCCACAGGCTGCACTTCTCGTTGATATCTGGAGGGTGTAGTGACTCACGTGCTGTGGCTCTGGCGGCTCTCTTGAGGGTGCAGTGACCCACAGGCTGCGGCTCTGGCAGCTCTCTGGAGGGTGCAGTGACCCACGGGCTGCAGCTCTGGCAGCTCTCTGGAGGGTGCAGTGACCCACGGGCTGCGGCTCTGGCAGCTCTCTGGAGGGTGCAGTGACCCACGGGCTGCGGCTGTTACTGGTCTCTGGAGGGTGCAGTGATCCAGGGGCTGCAGGTGGTTCAGGACTGAGGCAACTCAGGGGGCTGTGTCAGCCTGGGCAAAGCAGGATCTCACTTCTTCTGAGCTTCAGCAAGAGATGATGATGCCAAGTGAAGGGGCCGCTGTGGAGTCATGGCTGCCTTCTGCTGCAGCAATTAGTAACTCAGACATCACCCTGCGCCAGGAAGGGCAGGCTCAACTCCTGAGCCCGGCACTTCTTGGTTGTCATCGTGGTACCTACGATGGTAACTCAGAATGTCATGGGGCCATCAGAAATAGAGCTCTAGTTCCCAAAGCACAGGCCCCTCTGCTTGAGCTGAAGGAGAATCTCTGCTAGCTGTTAGTAATATGAGGCATATGACACACAGGGCAGAGGCATATGCAAGCGCACCCACAGACTAGCCTGTTCATTGCTATATGATGACCTAGCAGTAGGTGGTGTTGATCCGTGTGTGTGTGTGTGTGTGTGTGTGTGTGTGTGTGTGTGTAAACAAGCCAGACATATTGGCTCTGGGTTTAGCAGCTTGATCCCAGCTGCTTTGGGTGGCAACTGCCAGCGCTTCAGCACAGTTCCCCACCAGGTGAAGCAGGGCATGATGTAGCTACAACTATGCCATGTTTAATGTACACCCATTAATCTAACAATTGCAGCTGTTGGTGCCTGTTATGTTTGCAGGTCACGTGACCCTTTGTTTTCTGTAAGTTCCCTGACAAACTTCCACCGCAAGCAGGGCAAGAGGGTGATCCTGGGGCTCAGGCACTGGACTAAGGTGCAGGACAGCTAGCTTCTGTTCTGGCAGCAGCAGCCACAGATCCTGGCCAGTCACTCACGCCCCCTGAGACTCAGTTCCCCATCTGTGTAAGGGGGCAGCTCCTTTCTGGCTTGTCGCTTGAGAGGGTAAGTTGTACTGCGGTAGCCCCAGGAGCTCAGGCACAGACCAGACCCCACTGTGCTAGGTGCTGTACAAACACAGGACAGAGATGGTTCCTGCCCCACGGAGCTGACACTCTCAGTGTGAGATCAGAGACAACAGCTGGGTACAGACAGATGCGGTGCACAAAGAACCAATGAGACAATACCAGCCAGCTTGCCAGGTGGAGATCTCAGCAGAGGCTGGCACTAGTGGTTTGAGCTGAAGTCACTGGGAGGCCTCCCATTGCTTTCAGTGGACTTGGGAATCGAGCCTTATGTGTATGTACAGCACCGAGTACAATGGGGCCTGGATTTTAGCTGAGGCCTCACGGCCGGTTGTAATATAAATAGTGGTAATAAAAGCACCTGACTCGTGTACGTCTCTCAGGGACTAAGCTCATTAATCCCAAACAGGGTCACATTCTCAGCGGCTTTTGAACCCTTCCCAGCCATTCCCTGCAGACTACCGTTAACTGGCAGGGTAACTGGTTTGGTGGATGGGGGAATGCAGTGGACATAATATACCAGAACTTCAGCAAGGCTTTTGACATAGTCCCATATGATATTCTGATAAGTAAACTGGAGAAATGTGGGCTTGATAGAACTACCATTAATTGATGGATACATAATTGGTTAAACAACCACAAACAAAGAGTAACTATTAATGGAATGATGTCAGATTGGAGGGAGGTCTCAAGTGGGGTTCCACGGGGATCTATTCTGGGCCCGGTGTTGTTTAACATCTTTATTAATGCCCTAGATGTGGGTATAGAGAGCATACTCATCAAGTTTGCAGATAACACAAAGCTGGGGTGGGGGTTGCCAACACTGTGGAGGATAGAGCTAAAATTCAGAGGGATCTTGATAAATTGGAGAACTGGACTATAGACAACAAAATGTAATTCAGCAAAGACAAATGGAAGGTGCTACACTTAGGGAAGAAAAATCAAATGCACAAATACAGAATGGGGGGAAACTGGCTCGGCATCAGCACTGCTGAGAAGGATCTAGGAGTTGTGGTGGATCACAACCTCAACATGAGTCAGCAATGCGATGCTGTTACAAAAAAAGCGAATGCAATTTGCTACTCTACTCAGCTCCGGTTAGGCCTCAGCTGGAGTATCGTGTCCAACTTTGGTCACCAATGTATAGACAGGATGCAGAGAAACTGGAAAGGATCCAAAGGAGAGTGACAAAGATGATCAGAGGGATGGAACACAAGCCATATGAGCAAAGCCTGAAGGAACGGGTATGTTCAGTTTGGAAAAGAGGAGATTAAGAGGGGATATGATAGCAGTCTTCAAATACTTGACAGGCTGCCTTAAAAAAGGTGGAGAAAAATTGTTCTCTTTCACCACAGAGGGCAGGACAAGAGGCAAGTTCAAACTACAGCCTAGCAGATGTAGATTAAATCTGAGGAAAAACTTCCTAGCTGTAAGCACAGTAGGACAGTGGAACAGACTGCCTAGGGTGGTCATGGAAGCTCCTTCGCTGGAGGGTTTCAAAAGGAGGCTGGGCAGCCATCTGTCTTGGATGGTTCAGACACAACCAATCCTGCATCTTGTCAGGGGTTAGACCAGATGACCCTTGTGGTCCCTTCTGACTCTATGAGTCTACCCCTGGCCTCCATAGGAGTGTGTATGGTGCTGTGATGCTGTAAATCCCTGATTCCATAGGGTCCTCACTTTGACCCTGATTCAGCAAAGCACTTATCCCATGAAAGCCTCACATGTGTTTAACTCGGGTGCTTTAAGTTAAGCGCTTTGCTGGATCAGAGCCAAATCACTCAGGACCTTCTGGGTGGAGCCCCTAGATTCCTTATCTTCATTTGCAAGCAGGTGCTTCGTGCACTCACCTTGGCTCCTAAAGATCAAGCATGGGCCCAAAAATATGGTGCACACTAGGCCCTCAAACAGGGAGGCTGTGCCTAGATTCTTGTGAAAATGAGCTGCTATCAGCTGTAAATGAATTCCATACTGTTGGGCCTTGCCAACGGTGGAGAAGCACTGGAAGAAATCAGCAATGGGCCTGAGCTGAAAAGTTCAGGATCAAGGGCCTGATTCTGCTGATCCCAGGAGTAACCCCAGTCCAGGCAATGGAGTTTTTACTGGAGTGATTCTCATGTGAGTTCAGCCTCCAGCCCCCGACCCTACCCAAAATTAAGCCATGTGCAGAACCAGGTGTGACCCCAACTCTCACAAATTTATCACAGGTGTCATGATATGTGGTATTTTTTCTTAAAGCCCCAGCTCCTGGAATCACATGACTATATGAGAATCTTGGCTTTCATTTATATATAAATGGCTGTGGAGGAAGCCTGGAAATATGAGGGTGTAAACGTGCGGGACTCACCCCTACGGCACCTCCCACTGGTAGTCTTGGGAATTAGCTCATCCAGCCTCCGGAGCACCCTCTGCAGGCCGGTATCCCACTTGCCGCCGGCCTCGTGTCCCTCCCGGCCCCCGGTGCCCTTTTATCTGGGGTGCCGCCCCCTGGCAATACCCCCACACTCTGCCTCTGGGTCTCCCCTCTCTGGGGAACCCCTAACCCTCTAATCCCCACCTTGCCTCAGTCTGGGCTACTGCCAGTCATCATCAAGCCCCCGCTCCCTGGGGCAGACTGCAGTGTAAAAGCCATGCATCATAGGCAAGGTTGGGTCTGGACCTGCTGCCTCTCTCTACAACCCAGTGCCTCTATGGGGCCTTGGACAAGGCCCTGCAGCCTGGGGAGTCACCAGCCCGGAGCTCCCCAGCCCCTCCAGCCTTTCCCCAGCCCTGCCTCACTCTAGGCACCCTGAGCTTCCCAGCAGCCAGGCCCCTCTCTCTCTCTCTGAAGGCAGAGGTTTTGCTGAGCTCCTGGCTTCCAGTCTCTTATATAGGGCCAGCTGAGGTCTGATTGGGGCGTGGCCCAGCTGTGGCTGCTTCCCCAATCAGCCTCGCTTTTCCTGCCCCAGCCCTCTCCCAGGGCTGATTTCAAGCCCTTCCAGGCAGGAGCGGGGTGACCACCCCACTACAGAGGGCTAAAGTCTTGAAAAGACAAAGGCAAATGAAAAGAACCGACAATTTGTGATTTGTAAAACCTTATGATTTTTAAAGCCAATCTCATGATTTGGGGGCCGAGGGGGGCTGACATGATTTTTGAACACTTGGGGTTGGCAACACTGTCCTTACAAATTAAGGCCCTGGTTTTCCCCCTGCCAGTGCAAATAAGGCGTAACTCCACTGAATTCAATAGGATTATGCTGCAGTGAAGGTGCTGTGTAGACAGAACTGTGCCCTTTATAGATGCTATGAGGCAGCAGCAGTGAGCACCGGGCTAGGAGGACATTAAACTTTTATGCACATGTTTATGTATTAAACATGTACCAATTGGCAGCTCTGTGTTAGTGATAATTTCCAACAGCTGTAAATTATTAAGATGGTGGCTACACATGTTTGAGCAAATTACTACACAGTGGTTTTTTTTGGCTATTAGCAAAGCAAAACATTCTTTTCAAACCCTGGGGCTGGAGCTGGTGGAATTATTACAGCACGTGATCTCCTCAAGCATGTTTGTGAGTGTGGGTCCTGGAGATCATCTCATTTGTTGTGGCTGAAATTCACCCCTGTACACAGAGCCAAAAGAGTTAGGTTCCTAGGCCTTGTGTTGGCTCTCTGTCCAATGGGTGAACTGCGCCCTACTTGTGAGCATTCAAGCAACTTCCAGGTATGCCTGACATTTTCCATGAATCCGTGCACTGGCTCACATTTTAGCACTAGCATTTGTTTGAACATAAGAACGGCCATACTGGGTCAGACCAATGGTCCATAGCCCAGTATCCTGTCTTCTGACAGTGGCCAATGCCAGGTACTTCAGAAGGAAGGAACAGAACAGGGCACTTATCGAGTGATCCATCCCCTGTTATCTGGCCCCAGCATCTGGCAGTCAGAGGCTTAAAGGTTTTGCTTGAAAGCCTGTCCCAGAATACATCACCTATATTAGAGCTGGGTGAACGTTTTCAGTCAAAACTATTTTTTGGCAAGAAATCCAGATTCAGCAACACCAAGATGGTCACAAATTCATGTCAGTTTCACTGAATCCTTCATCTGGGGGGGGTGGGGGGGGGAATGCAGAATTGAAACATTTTGTTTTTTGCAGTGTTGTTGGTAGCCATGTTGGTCCCAGGATATGAGTGAGACAAGGTGGGTGAGGTTATATCTTTTATTGGACCAACTTCTGTTGGTGAGAGACAAGCTTTCGAGTAAACGAAAGATATGACCTCACCTACCATATGTCTCTCACATTTTGTTTTGACATTTTCAAAACAAAATGTTTCAACTGTTCAGGTTGAAACAACTTTTTGCTTTTGAATTTCCTTCAATCTTATTTTTAAAAAGCAAAAACTTAAAAATAATCCTTCTCACAATTGAAACAGATTGCTTTGTTCAGGCGGAAATTAATTTTTTTTTTTTTACTTTTTGATTCACTGAAAATTCTGAAAATTTTGTTTTTGGTTTGACCTGAAACAAAACTTTTTTGTGTTTTTGGAATTGCCAGCGAACTGTTATTTACATTGCTTTAACTCAATAGTCTCCTGTTTTAAAAGTCCCAGATATCCAATCAGGAAATATAAGTAATACCATATGCCTTTAGGTGATCAATGACATGCCATGAATAGCTGAAAACAACAGTTTGTCAACAGCCTCCTAGGCTGAAATTTGTTTGTTTTCACTATTTGTAAATCACACTGGGAAAAAGTCATTATCGCCCTCTAGTGCTTGTGCCATGTAAGATGTTTATGGATTGCTGCTGAGACCTGGCTTCCACCCTCGCTTGGGCGGGACCCAGTGACTGTTTGCATGTCATGTACCTTCTGGACAAGTGACCAAGAAGGATATACAATCCAGTCACAAGAGCATTGTTGAAGCTGCAGTGGTTCCAGTCAGACATCCGTGGGAAAGGATGTCCTAGCTCTAGGAGAAGATACCCACACTTTTATAAGTTAGTGAGATAATCCTGGCCAGAGCTGGCCCATGGAGGAAGAATGGCTCACTGGTTAGGGCACTAGGCTAGGACTTGGGAGACCAGGCTTCAGTTCCCTGCTTTGCCACAGAATCTCTGTGTGACCTTGGGCAAGTCACTTAGTGCCTCTGCCAGTATGGCAAGGGAGCATGTTATATTGCTGACAGATGGTGAACTCTCAATAATAAGCATCATATAAAGCACTTGGAAAATGAACTAGAGAGAGTGAGTTAGGACTTAACCCCGCCCACACCAATTTCAGTTGGGTTACTCTTCACTTCCTGTCCTAAATGTATGTAAAGTCATTGGCATAGCATAGCTGTCCTGTTTCACTGCAGTTCTGTGGCAGGTGGATAGCCTGTAAAGTGCTTTGGGATTCTTTGCAGTGAAAGGCAATGGAGAAAGGGAAAGTCCAACCCACCATTCAGAGCTGAGAGCTCCCAGACTTTGAGAAGGTTTGGAGCTGGATGGATGGGACCCATGTTGCAGCTGACTTTTTTTCTTTATAAATAGGTCAGATCAGACCCTCAGATATGAACCCTCCTCCCTGAACTTTGAGGAAGTTCTGATCTAGTTCCAGACTTGGATCTAACTCTTGTGGTTTAGTCCTATCATCAGATATGCCTAGAGATGGATTAGGATTGGAACTCACCCAAAAAGCTTGGTGAAAAGTTCAACTCCCAGGTTGCAATTTCTGTCAACATTGATCTGCAGCAGAAGTGCAAAGGCCTATTGCTGGGGCCTATTTCTGATGATTGTTGATGTGGTGAATGATTCTTAAAAATAAGATGCCCTTGAAAAAAGAAAAGTGGCCACCAGCTGGCTCTGTGCAGTGATTTGCATCCGAGAGGCAAGAATTCCCGAAGGAGTTTAGTTAATTCACCTCATTCCATCGCCTGTAATAAAAAGTGCGCCGCAGCGTAAATGGAAATGGAGGAGTGGAAGCGGTTAGAAAATAGTGCTAGTAAATTGAAGTTTTGCCTTATTTGCTGAGATAATTTAGTGTAATTCTCTCCTAATGAATTAATGCACCACTTCTTGTTCATTATAGCTTTCCTAATTTGATTGGAACTCTAAGTGCTATCTAACTTCATTACCAGCAAATATTAATGTAATAAATCCAGCTTTGGTGAAGCCCTTCATTCTCAGCGAGCTTTGGTTGGCATCTCTGCTGAGCTCTTGGCTAGGGCGATGCTGTCCCTCCACAGGATGCTGAAGGATTGTGATGGTTGCATGGGATCGGTTAATAATACAGACAAGTACATTTTTTAAAACCCCTGCTCTGAATCCAGCTCTCTATGAAGGTGCTGGACAGATGGAGCGCTAGAGGACTGAGGTCTCTCTCTCTCTAGCCGTGGAGTGGGACAACATGGGCAATGCCAGGGCAGGGTGCAGTCAGCCCATGTGCCTCCACCCTGTCCTCTAGGGGGAGTCCTCATTCAGTCTCTTCGCTTAGCGTCAGTGTTGTTCTGTGGATTAGGGGCCTGCTTCTCATTTATACTAAGGCCCTTTTGCCCACCTCAGACAGCATCCATGGGCCTTCGATCTAATCCCAGTTGTTACATAGTGCCTGTCATCAATCCATCTCAGAGCACTTTACAAAGAAGATGAGTGTCATCACCCCCATTTTACAGAGAGGGAAACTGAGACACAGAGGGGGTTGTGATTTTCCTAAGATCCCTTAACAGGCCAGTGGCCAAGCCAGGACTAGAACGCTGGTCTACTGAGTCCCAGCCCAGGGCTGGCCATTGTTTGGGGTTTGTGTTGTTCTCAGGTATTTCAGGGTGTTGGTTATTGCTGCTGGTTGTAGCACACGGGAGCAGGTCTTCAGCTCAGGTCCAGCTGAACTGGCATTGTCTACAATGACTTTTCCAAGCCCTTCAAAGATGCATCTACACTGGCAATGTTAAGACCCGTACTCCCCAGTGGGGCAGCTCCATTAGTGCTAGTGTGACCCACTGGTGACTGTATGTTACAGGTCCTCTTCTGAAGCCAATCCACCATGGCTATGAGTCTGTCACAGCCCTGGGCAGGGCGCTGTCTCCTGCATTGTAGTAGAGTGTGCTTTTTGTTCTGGAGGTCCCTGGTTAAAGCCCACCTGTCGCGGCTATGATGGTGGCTGCTACCCTGGTGCTTGTGACAGATGTAAACTTGCCAGCATAGCTGTAGCCAGTGAGGACAGGACAAGGAGCAATGGGCTTAAATTACAGCAAGAGAGAGTTAGGTTGGCCATTAGGAAAAACTTCGTAAGATAGGGGCAGTTAAGCACTGGAACAAATTACATGGGGAGCTTGTAACCTCCATCACTGGAGGTTTTTAAAAGCAGGTTAGACAAACACCTGTCAGGGCTGATCTAGATAATACTTAGTCCTGCCTCAGCGCAGGGGCCTGGACTAGATGACCTATTGAGGTCCCTTCCAGTCTGACATTTCTCTGATTCTATGAGCAGGAAGCCACGAGCTTTGCAGATCAGCCAGTCCTCAGGCCCTCCCACAAAGCAGTGCTCGGGCATGATAAAATGACCCCAGCGCCCATGCAAGCTGCAGCGTTGCTGAGTGCTGTGGGATAGCGGCGCCTGAAGATATTGGCATGTGCGGAAATACTAAAAACATCCCCGTACGACAAGCACCACTGTGCAGATCTAGCTATGAGCCACGTCTGTCCCATCACCATAATGCTGGAGCACCTCGCCGTCTTTAATGTGTTTATTCTTCCCTCCACCAGGAGACCGGGCAGTGCCATCCTCCCCATTGTACAGACAGGGAGTCGAGAAATAGAGACACTCCGCTGATGTCTAGCTCCAGTGCACACACCAAGCTTAGCTTTAATCTAGCTAGCACAGCTGCTGGAGCAGCGAAGTCACTTCAGCACAGCTAGCCCCTCGTGTAGTCACCCAGCATGATGCGGCTGGCACCCAGCTAGCTCAGGGTAGGGTTGCCCCCTGGGCAGGTATTCTCAGGATGGGTCTGTTTTGAGGTAGCTGTCCCAGGAATATGAAAGAGGCTCAGGAAACACTGGCAGCTGGCCAGTTTGACGGGCTTTGGCTCATCCCACACAGCCTTTTATCTGGTACCTCAGAGGTGGCATCCCTTGCTTGGACACATCTGCTTAAGCTGCACTCACGGCCCTGTGACTGCAGCATAGACAGAGCCTCAGTGACTGGCCTGAGGGCCCACAGGAAGTTTGTGGCAAAGCAGAGCCTGGAACACAGGTCTCCAAATCCCCCAGCTTGTGACCTAACCATGGGCCCATCCCACCACTCTGATGTCTTCTCCAGATGTGCTCAAACCGTGCAGGGACCAAGTGAGACATCGAAACAACTTGTGCACTCAATGGCCAGGCCATGCTTTCCTCACCTCATGCAAGCACATCCCAAGTACTCAGTGTGGTTATTACATTTCATCAGAAAACCCCATGAAGCCTCCAGCCAATTATGCCCTGGTGTACGTGGGGGAAACATCCATTCCTGATCCCTACCCGCAACAAGCGCCTGCCTGAAGCATGAGGTTTAATTAAGTGATAATATCATTGGCCCTCTGTTTTATGAGGCTATAATCCAATTCTTGAGTGGATAAATTGCAAGGCTGAAGGCAGAGTAGTTTATCACAACAAGGGAATCGGATTATTGCCAAGCAAACAGAGGGGCAATGATATTTATCGCTATTAGCATACAAGGCAATCCATCTCTTCATTTTTTCCTTCCTTTGCTGGCAGGGTCAGGAAGGGAGATGTTTTCTTCTCCCTTACACAACTGCAGCATGGGGGCAAAACGAGGCCACGGAGGATGAGCTAGAAGGTGTTGCTTTCACACCACTCGTTTTCAAACTGGGTCCCAACTATGACCCACCCAGCCCGGCAGATTTAGAGAACGTTGAAAATTTCACTGGGGGATCTGAATTCTGCTCTTCTGCACATTCATCAGACGAGCAGGGCGGCTTGTATCCTACTCTCAGCCCCAGTTCTGCAAAGCGCTCGAGCACGTGCTTAATTTTAAATCAAGGAAGATTAAGCATGTGCTTAAATGGTTTGCTCGACAGGGATGTACTGCTGAATTGGGGCTTGTCTGCTGCCTTTGGGGATACATTGGCATGTGCCCCTGACTGAGTTTGAGCCTAAATAAATATGTCTTTAATAATAATCAAAATTAATTGGTATCCGAATCATGCAGAGCTTGATTTTACAGAGCATCTGTGTAGGTGTGGCTGTGCTGGATGCTCCACATGTACCATGCTGGCTTGAGCCCAGTTCGTCACAGATATTTAGGTAGCTAATGAACCCCACTGAAATTCATGGGATATAGGCACTTCGGGGGTCTAGGGCTTAGTGTCTGGCTTGCTCCAGTCACTCAAACAGCCTGCGGTTCCGTATAGCACATGAAGTTAGGGGGAGAGGGTTGTGCTTGTGAAGTTGAAGGACCTGGGTTCACTTAAGCAAGAGGGACCACTGGCCTCCTAGGTCTGAAATTGGCCGATCTTGTTAGCTAGATTGGAATTGGCCAATCTCATTAGCTGCATTGAAATTGGCTGATCTCATTAGCTGGGTTGGTGGAAGGAGGGGAGGGAGGGGAAACTTCCCTGGCTTTAAATGATGGGGCAGGTGTTTGTAATGGACAAAGACAGGGAGAGGATGGAGCGGATCTATAGCCCGTTTGTGCTGCCTTCATGGGACCAGAACGTCAGCTTAACTGGCATTAATTTCCTTAATTTCCCTAGCACTGGGGGACTCCTCAGCCTGCATTGTGTCAGCATAGTCAACTTTTTGCAACCCGCATCTCAGGTTCAAGTGCAGGGGGCCTGGTCAGAGCACCAGTGTATTCCAGCTATTGCCCACAACCAGAACAGCTCCCTTGGGGTTGCTCTAGGTTGTGCCAGTGGCCAAACTGGCCTTCTGCCAATGAAGGGAATGCAAAAGGCACTTTAGCACTTCTTCCCTACCCCTGCCCCCACCCTTGGGCTTGCACTGAGTGCAATGCAGTCAGATCCGAGGATCAGGCCAAAGACACAGACAATTAGCATTAGAGCTACTTGGAAATTTTTCATCAAAACTTGTTTTTGAAGAAAAATGTCATTTTTGTTGAAAACCCCTATTTCAGGGCTTGCAGCCCAAGAACCAATGTCCAGATCCCAGGCAGCAGTTCTGCCCCGGAACTGATTCTTGTTAATGAGATTAAGGCAGAGAACAAACTTTCTGCAGTGGCTGTCAATAAAGCTAGCAGAATGTTAGGAACCATTAGGAAGTGGATAGATAATAAGACAGAAAATATAATCCATTATATCAGGGGTGGCCAACCTGAGCCTGAGAAGGAGCCAGAATTTACCTATATATATATATATATATATGCACACATAATCATTATATAAGTTGATAATGTATATTTATTATACATTTATAATGTATAGTTAACGATAATAACAACTTAATCTTTTACTTAGTGGGACTTCTGGCAATCTTTGCTTTCAACAATTCCCTTGAAGTTGGTTTGTGTTCAGTTGTGCTCACACGCAGCAGTTCTCTTAAGTGGCTGTCTGGCAAAACGGATCGGTGCTTGGATTTCACGTTTGAGTGTCGAGAAAACGGACTCACAAAGATAGGTCGAGGCAAACATCAAGATTAATTTTAGGGCTGCACCTCTGATGTTGGGGTATTTATCCTTTGGTACAGATTTCCAGAAAGTAAGGGTCCCCTCTGTCTTCTGAACAGATTTCAATCTGTCATCTTCCAAAAGTTCTATTATTTCCATCTGGGATGTTGCTTCATCAGTGACTAAAGGGGACTTCAGACAATTGGCTTCAGCACTAAAAGGGTCAATCAGAAATCTGATTTGAGATCTTTTCTGCTGCAAATCTTGGAATCTTTCCTCAAAACTGTCCTTAAGATCTTTAATCAGGCTCACATACCTAGTTGTGCTCCGTTTTAGGGGTTCTGCTGCATCTTCTTTTGATCTGTCTTGAAGTTGTGATATTGAGGGAAAGTGTGTCAGCTCTCCCTCAAGTATTTGTTTGTGAAACAACTGCAGTTTGTTCATGAACTCAAATACGCCTTGCACTAGATCAGACAGCAACCGGAATTTTCCTTGTAAGTCCACATTTAGTTTATCCAAATGCAGCAGCATGTCTGCAAGAAAAGGTCTCATCCACGAGTTCTGTCCTTTAGTGACACGATATCGAGGAGTTCTTCCCTTACAACACAGACGTCAGACATAGTGCGGACAAATACCGATAATAAGGTTTATCCTGTGCATGGCATGACTCATCCAAAGTGATGCTCAAATACTCACATTGCTGAAGTTGCAAGTGCAGTTCTGATTCGATGTCACTGTTCAAGTTGGAACAGAATTCTGTGTTCTATTGTGTGGCGTGAAAGCTGCAGGCCAGAAATTTTCTTCTGTAGATTCTCATTCTCTGGTGACAGGATTGAAATCAGATCAGTGAGGCATGTTTTTATAGGCTCTCCTTCAGAGTAGGGCTTTTTCATATGGGCTATGTGCCAGGCCACATAACAGGGGGCTAACGTTACAGTCTGCGATCGGCTGGCAAATATGGTGAAGAACTGGGCTTCTACTTCTGTTTGTTTTTTCAAAGTTTTCAGTTTTAAAGTGCAGAGTTCAGAACCTTGTGGGAATTCTTGATCCATATGTGCATGGCTAGAAGCGAAATGACGCTGCAAGTTTGAAGATTTGACCTGAGAGATACACGTCTGGCAAAGAAGACACATGGCCTTATGTCATAACTATAAAGGGAAGGGTAACAGCTCTCCTGTGTACAGTACTAAAATCCCTCCTGGCCAGAGACTCCAAAATCCTTTTACCTGTAAAGGGTTAAGAAGCTCAGGTAACCTGGCTGACACCTGACCCAAAGGGCCAATAAGGGGACAAGATACTTTCAAATCTTGGGGGGGGGGAAAGGCTTTTGTGTGTGCTCTTTGTTTTAAGGGGTGGTTCGCTCTTGGGACTGAGAGGGACCAGACATCAATCCAGGTTCTCCCCATCTTTCTAAACAAGTCTCTCTTATTTTCAAAATTGTAAGTAAAAGCCAGGCAAGGCGTCTTAGATTTACTTTGTTTTCTCAACTTGTAAATGTACCTTTTACTAGAGTGTTTATCTTTGTTTGCTATACTTTGAACCTAAGACAGAGGGGGGTCCTTTGAGCTCTTTAAGTTTGATTACCCTGTAAAGTTATTTTCCATACTGATTTTACAGAGATGATTTTTACCTTTTTCTTTAATTAAAAGCCTTCTTTTTAAGAACCTGATTGATTTCTCCTTGTTTTAAGATCCAAGGGGGTTTGGATCTGTTTTCACCAGGAGTTGGTGAAAGGAAGGAGGGGGGAAGGGTCAATTTCTCCTTGTTTTAAGATCCAAGGGGGTTTGGATCTGTATTCACCAGGAGTTGGTGAAAGGAAGGAGGGGGGAAGGGTCAATTTCTCCTTGTTTAAGATCCAAGGAGTTTGGATCTGTATTCACCAGGGAATTGGTGAAAGGTTTTCTAAAAGCTTCCCAGGGTAGGGAATGGTGGCAGCGGACCAGAACTAAGCTGGTAGTTAGCTTAGAAGTCCTCATGCAGGCCCCTACATTTGTACCCTAAAGTTCAAAGTGGGGATACAGCCTTGACACCTTACCATTTACATTCAGTGAAAAAGTACTTACTCTCCCACTCCTGTCGGAAGCCTCAATTTTCATCTGTGTATTTTCTTTTCTGTTTGCACTTGCCTTCCATTGTTAGATGGTGTAAGAAAAATTTTGATTAAAAATTTCCACACCAGCTAGTCAGCGTGTGCTTTATTCAAGGAGACACTGGTGCTGGCCAGGGGGTGCTGGACCACTGGCTCTGTCCCAGGCCCTGAACCCCACTCAACCCCTTTCCCCATGTCCCCACCCGCATCTCTGCCCCGCCTCTTCCCGCCCCTCCCCCGAGTGAGCCGTGTCCTCACTCCTCCCCCCCCGAGCCTCTTGCACGTTGCAAAACAGCTGATCCCGGGGGGTGGGAGGCACAGGGAGGGAGGAGGAGGCGCTGGGGGACGGAGGGGTGAGGCTGTGCACTGCGTCTTCTCTCCTCCGCCCTCCCCCCAAGAGCCTCCTCAATTCCGCGAAACAGCTGATCGTGGCAGGCAGGAGGCACTAGGAGAGGGAGGGGGGCTGCACGCCACATCCTCACTCCTCTGCCCTTCCCCCCCGAGAGCCTCCTGAATGCTGCGAAACAGCTGATTGCAGTGGGCAGGCGGCACGGGAGAGGGAACGGGGGCTGATAGGGCTGCCGATGGTTGCTGAGCACCACCATTTTTTCCCCAGAGTTGGCTCCTAGCAGGAGCCACATATTGTCTTCTGAAGAGCCTCATGCAGCTCCAGAGCCACAGGTTGGCCACCCCTGGCCTAGAGGGAGACATGATCCAGGCATCAACCCAGCGTAGTAATTGTGGGCAGGTTGAAAGTGTGCGATGTCACTCGTCATTATTTGTCCGTTGTTATTCTCCTGATGAAAATGTTTCAGCCATTCAGTCAGGGAGCAGAAGCAATTCCATGGGATGTAGGCAGCCAATCACACATCCTGAATAGAGAAGAGTTACTTAGGTTGTAAGCATGTCAGGGAAATGTCCTTTTGCTCTGTCTTTGTACAGCGCCTCACACCATGAGGTCCTGAGTCAGGACTGGGCCCCTGGGGAGGGACCACAACAGGAATAATAGCTAATGATAACAACAGGAGTCAAAGAGAGCAAATAATCCATAGGCTGAAAAGTATCCCTCCAAACCCATTGAAGGAACTCTGAAGAACAGCTGCGGCCCTTGATGAAAATCAGGTTCATGGACAATTTACAAAAAGAGTGGGGGCTAGGACCCCAGTCCTGTCATTAGATCCAAGCCCTTGTCTGGAGCCCCTCTGGCTCCAATGGACCCTGTGCTGGTGTCCGACCAGGCTCAGTTCAGCCCGCTCTGCTCACAAAGAAGTCCAGGGGCTCCTCACAGTCTGCGCAGAAAGCTCCTCTCTGGTTCAGTTTAGTGCTGGGTGGGCACAATCCTTTTAATATCTCTCCATTCTGCAGTTGCAGGCCAGGGAGTGAATGCTGAGTAGAGAAAGCTCCTGCCGCTGCACGGGAAGCAGGAAGCCAAGGGCAGCATTTGTATGTATGGAACAAATTGTGTTGGGCCATTAGGGCTGCTTCTCTTGATTTATTGAAGCACTTGCCCAGAAAGCACTCCAGCAGCAGGTCTCGGCCACTTTCCTAAAGAGATTTTAATGGCGTGGCTAAAAAAACAAATAGAAAACCCCAGCAGAGGCAAGTCAGGGGTAATAATAAAAATAATCACGACACAAGTTTTATTGCTAGCCCGAAAGATTCCGGCTGGATCCTGCTCTCCAGTGTGCAGCCTCACTCCAGCGGAGTGCAGCCCTGTGGAGAAGCTTCCTAGAAGTAAGGCTTGGCTTTCTGCTCCATGAGCAATGGCCTGATTTTTCAAGTGGTGTTGGCGGCGTTGGCCCTGCATGGGCTCAGCAATCAGGCTGTGGGATAAATGGAGTGGATGGAGTGACAGCTTCCTGTTCAGAGACACTTTGGTGCCAGGTTTAGCAGAAGGGGGGTGGGACAAGGTAAAAACCTCTTGCTGTCATGGCAGCTGGGGCAGGGGTCTTCACGCAGGAGGAACTGGTGGACTCCACCTCACCCAGAGGGAATTAAAACATGGACCCAAGGGCCTGACCCAAAGCCCAGGGAAATGGGAGGGAGTCGCTCCATTGACTTCAATGGGCTTCGGCTCAGGACCTCACAGAATGTTGGGGTATAAAGGGAGAGAGACTCCACAGGGGTAAACTCGGAGTGGGGGAGGTTTTTCTCCTGGGCTGCCTTGGAAGGACCCTTGCAGTGTCTCCTCTTCTTCTGGAGCACTGAGCCGGGTCACCGTTAGGGTCACGTAGAGCTGGGTCAATAATCTTTGAGATTGTAGCACCAGAGGGAACATTGTTGGACCCTTCTTCCTGGTATTCTCCCTTCTCCAACTTCCCATCCTTGCATCCTTGCCAGTGACTCCCCAACACCCATTCCTACCTCCACTAGCAAAGTCACCTTCCTCTGCAGCGCCAGGTATGGGGCACTTGCCAGGAGCATCTGCGGACACGTCACTCAGTCAATTCCTCATCATTACTGGGGCCGCAGGCACTGGCACACTTTCGTTCTCTTCTTCTCTGCCTCTGACACAACAGTTTAGTCTCCTGGAGGCTGTGATACTTTGGTCTCGTTTCCGCTGTTGTGTTTCGGGATGGTGCTGGGTGGGGTTAGTGGCCTCTACTACACAAGCGGTCAGACTGGATAATGCAGGGGTCCCTCTGGCCTTAAGTTCTATGGCTTTTTCCCACCTTACTCTGTGTATCCAACCATATCACTGCCAGTCACCATGAGTGCAGCCCTCTCACAACACCCTATCTGCCCTTATACAAGAGCAGAGCTGGCCTAAACTTCTGGTGAAAATATGGCCTTTTCATCCAAATGAAATTTCTGCAGGAAATGCTAATTTTGGACAGTTTCGGGGATTTGCAGCAAAAATCCCAAACTCAGAAAATGGTCTGGTTGCCCAAAGGGAATAAATCTGGCCATCTCCCTGTGAATGAGGCATTTGGTTTGCTGGCAAACTCCCAAAATGGGGAGGAAATTTTTGATGAAAAGAAAAACGTTGCTTTTGTTGAAATTTTTGGTGGAAAAAAAATCCATTTCTTGATCAGCTCTGTACGAGCCTGATCTTTTCTCATCCATTCTGTCTCCCTCCACATCAGTGCTAGGCCTCAGTTGTGTGGCTCTCTTCTCTGGAGTCCCATGTACCTCACTCTTCTGGCTTCTGCCCCACCTCACTGAGTGCTTCTGTTTTGTGACAGGCAATGTGTCTGGTGGCTTCATGTTCCCCTATGATGTCCCCCAGGGTTAATCTGTTACCAAAATCCCAGGCAGTTTGCTTTGCATTTGGGCCTGAGTTTCAGGTAACTGCATTGTATCAGAATGGATTTTACCTGTCATTGGGCAAAGGAAGCAAGGGCAGGATGTGAGAGTGGATGTAACAGCATTGCCCTGTGAGAGGAAACAGGTGCAAGCATGGAGGCATGATGGCCAGCATGATTGATCCTCTCAGAGGATGACGGAGGGTTGTGTGGCTAAAGCTGGTATTCTGGAGTCTTGGGTTCTAGTCCTAGATCTGCTGTGGGTTTCTTCTGAGTTACTTGATCACTCTGGGCCTCAGTTCCCATCTATAAAATACAAATAATGACACTTTGTCTCCCACATCTTGTGCGCTCTGGAGGGCAGGGACTATCTCTTACTATATACGGTGTCTAGGACAATGGGGGCCTGGTCTGGGTTAGTGCTACATCAGACCACTAATAACCAACTTGGCTCAGCTCAGCGCACATGTCTTACACTCCCCTGGCCTTCGGGACATTTTGGGGCAAAACGCAGAAAGCTTTTCTTTCAGGGGAAACCATGAAAAACTCATTCAGGGCCGAGGCTCGAAGGTCGGGAATCCAATGTTCCTGGAAACACGCAATGCTTTTGCTGAACCCAGTGGAAACCCAGCCCATCCCCTCTACCTCTGCTTGGCTCTTGTCCCTGTTGTTTCGCACGTCCCTGTGATGTTCCCCTGGTTTATCTGGACTGGTTATCTCCTAGGTCACTCCAATCCTCAACTCTGGGAGTCAGCCTTATCCTGCTCTGCTGTGAGAACGCCCACTCCTGGGCTGTTCACGCACAGCCTCTAGCATGTAAGCTGCTCCCAGGTAGGTGAGTGGGCACTTTTGGCCAGCCACTGCTTGGATTGTGCAACCGAATGACACTAGTCAATATCTCTGGTCCCAGACACAACCCTAGGATCCTCCATCTTGCAGTGTCCAGTTATGACCGCTGGACGCTGCAAGCTTATCTGAGTTCGTCAATTTAGCAAAGAAATTGATATGTACCAGGCTTGTTATCCCAAGGGGTGTCTCTAACACGCTTCAAACCAAACGCACTGCTTTAGGTAGAATAAACAAACAGATTTATTAACTATAAAGATAGATTTTAAGTGATTATAAGCAAAGCACAGCACATCAGATTTGGTCAAATGAAATAAAAGCAAAACGTATTCTAAGCTGAGCGTAGCACTTTCAGTGCCCTTACAAACTTAAATGCTTCTCACCACAGGCTGGCTGGTTGCCCTTCAGACAGGCTCTCCCCTTTGATCAGTGCTTCAGTCACTTGGTGGTGGTATCTGTAGATGGAGGTAGAGGAGAGCGAGCATGGCAAATGTCTCTCCCTTTTATCATGTTCTTTCTTCCCTCTTTGCCACCCCCTTCAGAGTCAGGTGAGCATTACCTCATCGTAGTCCCAAACGGACCAAGGGAAGGGGGGTGACTCACTCAAGAGTCGAATAGATCCTTTGTTGCTGCCTAGGCCAGCGTCCTTTGTTCCTGGCTGGGCTGGGTTGGGCTGGGTTGGGTTTGTCCCATACATGCCCTGATGAGGTGTGAACTGCCCCTGTGCTCCTGGAGAGTTTTGCCTGGGCTTGTTTTAAGCCATGAGGACACATTTTCAGCCTCACAACTATATACATGAAATTACAACCTATAACATTACTATAACAACAATGTTCAGTGCATCATGAGCCTTCCGAAGACACCTGACATGACAAACTTTCCATTGGATACTACACAATCATATTATAAGGATGAACATGGGGGTGCAGGGAGTTCCCCCGAGGTACAGAGTGTCACAGTCCCATTGCCAATGTGTGTGTGTGTGTGTGTGCATGTGTGTGAGAGAGCTGGCATAGTAAATACTGCTCCACTGCAGTGAAATCGGAAATGAACTGGAGCCTGTGGAGCTGCAGTAATGTTATGCGAAAGTGAATGCACAGCCCAGCTCCTCCACATCAGCTGTGACAACAGCGAGTGTTATCGGGCTGGACGATGGAGGGCTGGTGCCTTGGCAATGCTCCGGGGAAGGACAGCTGAAGGGCGGCTTGCTGTGCAGCCACCACCTGAGCTGCTGCTGTGCAAGCAGGGACAGGTATGAGGAGACTTGTGCTCTGCAGATTGACTGGGATTCCTTTCTACTGCCCTGAGAAGAGGAATTGTGTCCCCATTGAAGTATTTCAGCCCCGGGGCCTGTGTAAGCTCTCACTCCATGTTACCCCATTGGCTCAGACCCTCAGCTGCCCCAGAGCTATGTTCTGGAGGTGGGTGGTGGTGGTGGTGAAGCCAGTAGACACTTTAGCAATTCCTGGATCTTGGAGTGGAGAGGGTCCAGTTTGTTTCCTGACTCAAGCTAGAGCTACTCTAGCCTGGACTGGCTTGTGACAGGCCCTTGTGGCCATCACACTGGTGGGGATTGCTGGAGCACAGTGCGTGCTGGTCATGCACTGTCCCACCCATAGCATTCCCCTTCCAGTCCCTGGTGCTAGGTTGGGAAGGGTAGATTTGTGATCCCGCTGTGCCTCTCAGACACAGCAAAGGAGCCACAGTGGGGACCAGGAGCAGGCCCATTGGCTTCAGTGCCATTGCTCCTGACTGTACACTGGTGTGAGTTCAGCTTCAGACCCGCTACCTCCAATGTACGGCCGGCCTGTAACCTCCACTTTCACAGCTATATAGAAGGCCCCTTTATGCATTCCCACCCAAGGGTGGAGCTGGGGTATGTGGCTGTGGCTCTTCATACCCCAGACAGGACTACTTGGTCTTCATCACGAGACAAGCTCAGGATTCTGGGTAGGGCAATGATGTAGGGGTGGGACCGATCAAGCTGCGATGCCCTCCGGTGCTAGACCCACAAGCAGCTCCACCTTCCAGCGAGGGCTCTGAGTCAGCGAGTTCACGGAACTGGCTCGCAAGTAAAAGGGGCTTCACTTCAACAAGGAACATCCGCCTGCCGCCACCCCAGAGGAGATACACGAGCTCCTACCACAGCAAGTGGCTCCCTCTGCCTTGTGCCATGTGTAAACAGTGTTTCAACAGGTAGCCTAGAGCAGGGTTCTCAACCTTTTTCTTTCTGAGCCCCCACCAACATGCTATAAAAACTCCGGGTCTGGGAGGGAGGTTTGGGGCTCTGGACTTCAGCCTCCGGCTCTTGGGGGGCTCAGGGCTCTGGGCCAGGGAGGAGGGCTTGGGGCCTCTGCCATGTGGGGTGCTGGGGCTTGGGGGGGAGCTTGGGGGTTTAGCCCCACGGGGGCATGAGGGCACAGGGGCTCTGGGCTTTAGACCCGTGGGGGTGCCGGGGCTCTGGGTTCTGGGCTTCAGCCCCATGGCTCCACTCCTGGCTTCAGCCCAGCTGCAATGCTGGAGCGCCGGGCTTTAGCCCCCATGGAGGGTGCTGGTGCTAGGGGCTCTGGGATTCAGCTACAGGGTGAGGTGGGGGAATCAAATGTAGGAGAGAATATTCCCCCCTCCCGCTTTTATGACTCTTTAAAGAGAAAAAACCCACTTCTTTGCTAGATTGCAGTTTCTGAAATGTTGTGGGGGGGATAAAAAGTCTGAGAATACCGGAAACAGAATAAATATTTCATCAGCTGTCGGCTTTTCAAAGGAGTGAGATGAGTAACCTAATTCAATCAAACCCCGGGCTTTGAACTGCCGCCTCATTTCTAATAAATATGTTTTTAAAAATGGTAAATGAAAGAAAGGAACAGCTGTAAAAAAAGGGGACATTTGTTTTTGAATGTCTGCGCCAGAGCAGAGCGTGCATCTCTGTGCTGCGGTGATAATGCGGGGGGGTTAGCATGTGGGGGAGTGAGGGGGATGTGAGCCGGGAATGTAGGTGGGTGGAGTTCTTCACAAACTCTTGAAATTTCTCTTTAATTTTTTTCAGTGTGTTTAGTGCCTGAGGCATCAGCGAATGATGGAAGGATCCAGGACTGGTGACCATTAGAGATATTGGACTGGATGCACCATTTGCCTGGATTTGCTAGGGTTGTCCTGATGGTCTAACAGTAAAAAGACCCATTTGTAACTGGGATAAAAGTTACTGCCTAGAGAGACCTTGTGATATTCCCCTGCAGGGATCTGGCCTCCGGTGACCCTTTCAAGGTCTTTTAGTCAGAGCCATTTTTATTCTTGATACTGTGGCTGGCAGAATATATTTTTTCTCATTTTTCTGAAAAATGGCCCTTTTTTGGTTAACATTTTGAGGGGTTTCATTGAAAAACCAAAAGCCAGTCAGTTGTCAAAACATGACAGTGACTGGTCAGAACCCCCAAAATTGGTTTTCAATGAAAACTCTTAGAATTCTGCAAGAATGTTTTGACAAAAATGGCTCTTTCTTGTGCTGATTTTCTCTGAGGACCTGGAGCTCTGGTGTGGCTTTGCTCTTTCCACAGCATTCTCAGCATGAGGAAACAGCCCCGCTCTTAATGACTGTGGTCACTAGCTGACCACAAACACACAAGGCCTGGGTAGAGACGTACAGTGCTGCTGGGTTTGGGTCTGGTGGCTTCTATCATACAAGACATGCAGGCTCAGGAGAGGGCTCCCAAGCTATATAAAAGGACACCTCCCAATCCCTAGGCACTACAAACACATTCCATGGCATATCCCACCCTCAAAAGAGGGTACTCCCTGCCCCAACTCTTGGGCAAGGTCTGGCACAGTCCCTCCCCATCTTCAGCCAAGCTGGGCTGGGCACAAACCACAGTGAGTGCTGGCCTGGGGTGGGGATCGCCAACCAGCAGCCTGGGTTGTGGTCTCTAGCTGCAGGAGTGAAGTGCGGTTGGGTCGCTTGGCTTGTGGCAGTCTCAAGCCATCAAGGGGTTTGGACATGGAGTTCTCTGGTTATACTCTACCCCCTCCTTCCCACCACTATCAACCCTGGTCCTCTGCAATGCCCGGCAGATTCCCTTGCCCCTTGAGGAAGGCTCCTAGGAATGGAGGGGCGACGCTATGGGGCACTCATGGCTTTCAGAGCTCAGTTGCTAGAGGTGGAGCAAACTCACTGATCTATGGACAGCCAGAGGAATGTGACATTTCAGAGGCGCACTGCTGGCGTCTTAGCTCCCTCTGGTACAGGTAGCTGCACTGCCCCTGCACTGCTGGCGCCTTGGCTCCCCCTTGGAGTTGAAGGGCGACGCGTTACGTCTCAACTCCCCCTGGTGCAGGTAGCGGCACTGCCCCTGCACTTCTGGCATCTCTGCTCCCCATGGTGCAGGTAGCTGCACTGCCCTCAACTCTTGTTATTTCTCAACTACTTTTATTTTTTCTGCACTGCACCAATTTTTGTGGTTATAAAACAGAAGCTTTTAAAGACGGCACCGGTATTTTGTCTCTTTCTGCCCAGGGGACACATATCAGTGGCTGGATCGGAGAAATGATTCAAGACGTCCCCAGTGAGAAGAGGCCTGGAGCCTGGTACACCTGCCTCTGCCTGGCTGGAGCTGTCATTTCACCACGGAACAGGTACGTGCTGAGAGATGGCAGAGAGTGAGGAATAAACAAGAGCACATAAAGCATCTCCTTCCTCCCCTCGAGTGCTGAGTCCCTTCCACATGAAACCTTCAATTTCCTCTTCTGTTACAAAGACACAAGGCTGCTTTGCCTGCTTTCCCCGCACTGGCTGGTGAGACCCAGCGGGCTCTGCTAGGCCCTGCAGATTAGAACCACACTTCCGTGCCTTTCGCTCTTTGATGCTTTTGCCTCCACCCCCCAGCCCTCAGTCTTGCTTTGTGAGAGCAGAATGAAGGGGGACGGGGAGGTTGGGGGGAGTTTATCTGCAGGTGACAAGGGTTTTTTCCCGATTAGGCCGCCCTGACAGCCTTGTCTGGATTCTGCTCAGGACACCCTGGGCTGGAGTGGAAGAACGACTCAAGGAGACAGCAGAATCCCCTCATGTCGACTGCGGGGTGGGAAAGTGCTGAGTGGAATCAGTGCAGGCTGGATTCAGATCTGGTAAAGAGACCCTCATTAATTGATCTCTCTATGCCTTTGGTGCACCGACCCCTTTCCCCCCAAACCTGGGTGACCAGCCTGGCCTTCTGTGCACGCAGCCTTTGTCCTTCCAACCTGTGTGCACCCCTGCACACACACAAACCTCACAGCCTTGCCCTTGGCACGGGCTGTACATTGTGTAGCAGCCTGGGTCAGTGGCCCTGGCACTAGATTGGGGCTCAGGAGACCTGCGTGCTGTTCCTGGCTCTGCAAAGTGTTTCCACTCCCACCCTTTGTCTTGTCTATTTAGACTGGAAGCTCTTTGTAGCTCTTGTTACACGTCTGTGCTGCACCTAACAACGGGGCCCTGTGCATAGGTGGGGCTCTGCTAATGTCAAGGCTAATAAAGATACTTTTTGGCTTTTGACCCTCTTCCACATCTTCTGGGAATAGCTGGCCAGTCCTCTGACCCTCTCCTGCTGCTGGTGGTGGGAGGGCTGGCCAGGAGAGTGGGGGATTTCACCTCTGCCCTGAGTTTTACCCCCTTTGTTACTCACCCTTTAAAATGCTCTGGGGCTGAGACCCAAGAATAGGGAATTTACATTCTGGGGCATTCAGCTCTCGGATGTTTTAAAGGACCTGGGACCATGTGAGAGTGAGAAGAAAAAACCCAGCTAGCTGGCTTCAATGAACCAATCCTCTCAGAGGCTGCTGGGAGTGAGCGGGGCCTGGGGGGGCTGTATAAGCCAGACCCAGTTCATTCCAGATGCAGAGGAGGTGAGGTATCCAAGGAGCTGTGGTGCCAGGGGGAAAACCGTTCCAAAAAGGGTCAGGAGGAGAGACAATCATTGTAGAAAAAAGGTACTGAGTTTGGAAAGGGTGGGGCACAGGCTGCCTCCTTTGGACATTGGGACTGCCCTAAAAATAAGAAAATGTATTTGGAAATGGGATGAAAGGCTATGGGTGTGGATGATGATAAACGGAGTACTGATATACCCCTCTGATAAGTACTACTCTGTCCCCTCTGGTCTCCTTTACCTTGCACTTTTTCTGTGCTGGTCTGGTCATCCTGATGGTTGATGCTATGAAACTGGGGGCTTAGCTGGAGGGACAAGTCACCTTAGGCCTGGTCTACACTAGGCTTTTATGTCGAATTTAGCGCCGTTACATCGAATTAACCCTGCACCCGTCCACACCACGAAGCTATTTAGTTCGACATAGAGCTCTCTTAAATTCGACTTCTGTACTCCTCCCCAACGAGAGGAGTAGTGCTAAATTCGAAATGGCCATATCGAATTAGGCTAGGTGTGGATGGAAATCGACGCTAATAGCTCCGGGAGCTATCCCACAGTGCACCACTCTGTTGACGCTCTGGACAGCAGTCCGAGCTCGGATGCTCTGACCAGCCACACAGGAAAAGCCCCGGGAAAATTTGAATTCCTTTTCCTGTCTGGGCAGTTTGAATCTCATTTCCTGTTTGGACATCGTGGCGAGCTCAGCAGCACTGGCAACGATGCAGAGCTCTCCAGCTGAGATGGCCGTGCAATCCCAGAATAGAAAGAGGGCCCCAGCATGGACTGATCGGGAAGTCTTGGATCTCATCGCTGTGTGGGGCGATGAGTCCGTGCTTTCCGAGTTGCGCTCCAAAAGAAGGAATGCAAAGATCTACGAGAAGATCTCGAAAGCCATGGCAGAGAGAGGATACAGCCGGGATGCAACGCAGTGCCGCGTGAAAATCAAGGAGCTGAGACAAGGCTACCAAAAAACCAAAGAGGCAAATGGACGCTCCGGATCCCAGCCCCACACATCCCGTTTCTACGAGGCACTGCATTCCATCCTAGGTGCGGCCGCCACCACTACCCCACCAATGACCGTGGACTCTGAGGATGGGATATTGTCCGTGGCCGGTTCCTCGTCGGAAATGTTAGCGGACGGGGAAGATGAGGAAGGAGATGAGGAGGACGAGGCAGTCGACAGCGCTTGCAACGCTGATTTCCCCGACAGCCAGGAGCTCTTCATCACCCTTACCGAGATCCCCTACCAACCGTCCCCATCCGTTACCCCGGACACAGAATCAGGGGAAGGATCAAGCAGTAAGTGCTTTAAACATATAAACATTTATTTTTAACAGAACTGGAATATTTATAAAATTAACAATGGGTTTTTCATTAAGTCATTTAAACATATAAACTTTTATTTGTAACAGAACTGGAATATTTATAATATCAACAATTGGTTTTTCATGATTTCTTTGCCTTAGGGGCTTAACTATTTAGTCCCAACTATTTAAAAAAAATCTAACAATGTCCGGATTTTCATGATTTTGCTGCCCAAGACGCTCCACTCTGTAGTCCCTTCCAGTACAGCTACACCAAAATCCGGTCTATATGTCCGGGAATTGACACGAAATCCTCATGGGAGATCTCTACGTAGCTCTCCTGGAGGTAATGTTCAAGCCTGTGCATCAGGTTCCTTGGCAGGGCGATCTTATTAGGTCCACCATGGTACGACACGTTTCCACGCCAGGACTCTATCAAGTACTCTGGGATCATTGCACGGCAGAGCATGGCGGCATACGGCCCTGGTTTCTGCATGCTCTCCCTAAGCATCCGTTCCCTGTCGCTCTCCGAGATCCTCATCAGGGTGATGTCGCTCATGACGCCCTGCTTTGAATTAGGGAGGGGAATGTTAGTATTGGGACTGCTTTACAGCCACGCGGTGGAGGCGGGAGAGGGGCAGCATACAGGGATCTTTCCCTGGGACAGCCGCGAGGGGGTGGGACAGCGGCAGAGCTCATGCTTCCCTGATTGCTGCCAGCAGAGACTGGCATTGCTTTCAATGCGAAAGGAGCCCAGTGCTACTATTAAAGTTTTAAGCAGCCACAAGTCTACGGCTTACCATGTTTGCCTGCTACACAAGTTCAGGTGTCCTGCCCCGCTTCTCAGATCGCAACTGCAAGACCCCAGGCACTGAAGGCGAGGGCCGAAAATTCGACCTTGTCCTGAGTGCGCATGTGAGAGGTGCAGTGCATGGTCTTGTTCACAGAGAAAGACTATGTTCTTTGTTCACAACTTCATTTATCTGTCTCAGGAATTCACTCCCTTTTTCCCATTCCCACAGACACATCTGCGACTGTCTCCCAACCCAGCCTGGCATCACACTCCCAGAGGCTAGGCGGAGGAAGAAGAAGACGCGTGAGGACATGTTCTCAGAACTAATGGACTGCTCCAGAGCCCAGGCAGCCCAGCAGACACAGTGGAGGGAGAACTTGTCCCAAATGCACTGAGCAATCATGGAACGGGAGGAGAGGTGGCGTCAGGAAGACCAGCAGGCGACTCAAACACTGCTTGGACTAATGAGGGAGCAAACGGACACGCTCCGGCGCCTTGTGGATGTTCTGCAGGACCGGAGGCAGGAGGACAGAGCCCCGCTGCAGTCTATCTCTAACCGCCCTCCCCCGCCAACAAGTCCCACACCCCCCTCACCTAAAGTCCAAAGAAGGAGGGGCGGCAAGGGCCGTTAAAACTTTCAGTCAACCCCTGCAGACAGCTCTAGCACTAGAAGGCTCTCATTCCCCAAAATTTGAAAAGTCCTTTCCTACCCACCTCACACAAGCCCCCGTCCAAGTTTCCCCCCTCCCCCCGTTGCATGTGTGGTTCATAATAAAGTATTCGTTTCTGTTAATTACTGTTTCCATGTTTTTCTTTTGGAGGAGACTCTGTCTGAAGGGGGGGAAGGTGCTTGGTAATTGGACAGGACAGTCACCTTTAGCAGGGTACAGAGGCGGGGGCAGGCCCAGCATCAGGACACATACACAGTGCAGTCACCAGTTGCCCTGGTCAGTCTGGGAGGTGGTTTTCATGTTCTAGGGGGGGGTGTTGATCTGTGACTTTGTGGCGGGGGAGGGCAGTTAGAGATCTTATGCCGCGGTCCTTATCCTGGATCACAGAGCCACGCAGCAGGGGATCTGTAACCCTCCTCCCCCTGCCAGAAAGTCACATAGCCGACACATACACGCAGTCCCGCCCAGGAGTGCTGGCAGGCTCCGCTGAAACAACCAGTCCACCACTGCGGAGCCTGTCATTCCTGGAGTTTAGAAGCATCATTTGCATCAGAACACTAAACCCACCCCCCGCCACAGTCTGCGACCCCGGTTTAAAACATTCCCGCGAAAACAGTAATAAAGACAACGGTGTTCATTAACAAAACAGAACAGATTTTATTTTTTGGGAAGGTGGTGAAGGGGGTATGTAACTTGGAAGGATAGTCAACATTAACTGGGTAAAGAAACGGGGGCAGGTTCAGCTTCTGTGTCCACAAACTTAACAGTCACTGGTTACCCTGCTCAGTCTGGAACCTAGCTTTCAAAGCCTCCCGGATGCACAGCGTCCCGCTGGGATCTTCTAATCGCCCGGCTGTCTGGCTGGGCGTAATCAGCAGCCAGGCTATTTGCCTTAACCTCCCACCCCGCCATAAAGGTCTCCCCCTTGCTCTCACACAGATTGTGGAGCACACAGCAAGCTGCTATAACAATGGGGATATTGGTTTCGCTGAGATCACAGCGAGTCAGTAAGCTTCTCCATCTCCCCTTGAGACGGCCAAAAGCACACTCCACCACCATTCTGCACTTGCTCAGCCGGTAGTTGAAGAGTTCTTTTTCTGAGTCCAGGGCGCCAGTATAGGGCTTCATGAGCCAGGGCATTAGCGGGTAGGCTGGGTCCCCGAGGATCACTGTAGGCATCTCCACATCCCCAAGACTTATTTTGTGGTCCGGGAAGTAAATACCTTCCTGCAGCCGTCTAAACAGACCAGAGTTCCTGAACACGCGAGCGTCATGAACCTTGCCCGGCCATCCGTTGATGTTTGTAAAACGTCCCCTGTGGTCCACCAGTGCTTGCAGCACCATTGAAAAGTAGCCCTTTCTGTTAATGTACTGGCTGGCCTGGTGGTCCGGTCCCAGGATAGGGATGTGAGTCCCATCTATAGCCCCACCGCAGTTTGGGAATCCCATCGCGGCGAAGCCATCTATGATGACCTCCGCGTTTCCCAGGGTCACTACCTTTGAGAGCAGTACCTTGACGATTGCCTTGGCTACTTGCATGACAACAACCCCCACGGTAGATTTGCCCACACCAAAGTGGTTCGCGACTGACCAGTAGCTGTCCGGCGTTGCAAGCTTCCAGAGGGCTATGGCCACTCGCTTCTGGACAGTCAGGGCTGCTCGCATCCGGGTGTCCTTGCGCTTCAGGGCAGGGGACAGCAACTCACAAAGTTCGAGGAAAGTCCCCTTCCGCATGCGAAAGTTTCACAGCCACTGGGATTCATCCCAGACCTGAAGCACTATGCGGTCCCACCAGTCCGTGCTTGTTTCCAGGGCCCAGAATCGCCGTTCCACAATATCCACAAGACCCATTGCCACCGTGATGTCCTGGGCGCTGGGTCTCGTGGTTTCTGACAGCTCTGTGCTACTCTCCGACTTCAGGCCCTCACGGCGGTGCCGTAGCCTCCTCTCCTGATTTCTCTGCATCTGCCTCAGGGAAAGGTGTATGATAAGCTGCGAGGCGTTGAGAACGGCCACAACTGCAGCAATGGTCACAGCGGGATCCATGCTCGCACTGCTGTGGCGTCCGCGCTGTCACTGATCAGAAAAGTGCGCGAACTGATTTCCCGCCGGCGCTTTCAGGGAGGGAGGGAGGGCGGGAGTGACGGACGGATGACGACAGGTACCCAAAAGCACCCTCGACACATTTTTTTACCCAGAAGGCATTTGGGGCTCGACCCAGAATTCCAATGGGCAGCGGGGACTGCGGGAACTGTGGGATAGCTGCCCACAGTGCACCGCTTCCAATGTCGACGCTTGCCCCATTAGTGTGGACTCACAAAGTAGAATTACTGTCCTTAGTGTGGACACACACGTTCGACTTTGTAATATCGATTCCACATATTCGATTTAAGTGAAATCGAACTACTCTCGTAGTGTAGACATACCCTTAGTGATTGTCTGCTGATCTCCCTGGGGCTGGTGAGATGCCACAGAAAGGTTTAGAGTCCTGCTGCAGAAGATGCCAACAGGATTGGAGAAGGGGGAACAGCTCTCCCCTTGCTCCCCAAGGAAGCAAGACAGACAGGGGGCTTCCCAATGGTAAAAAGCATCCAGCCTCTCCTCCCCACCATGTAGATAACACAAGGGCAAGAGGGAGGCTGGTGTGAAATCTCCTATCTTCGGCAACACTGGGGATTGAACGAGGGACCTAAAAGGCTGCATATCTGCAGCTTGAGTCAAAGCATCAGTTCCTGTAGCTGGTGGCTGCAAATGAGCCACATCCTCTGTGGCCCAAGGCATGGTGCTGGATATAACACCCTCTAACAGTGGGTAACATCTGCACTGCTAGGGAGAGGAAGAGCAGTCTTCCAACATGTCTCCATGCTGACCCCCTTGAAGGCCTGATGGGAGCCAGTGGGGAGTGCATGGGCTTTCAGGCTCAGCTGCATTTGTTTATTTCCCTCCAATCAAAGCAGCAACAAAACCATTGAATTAAAGCCTCCTTGTCTTCAGTAACTTCCTGTGAAGGAGTCTGATTCAACTGCTTAGCAGGGGAGACTGCCACAGCATTGATAAGGGGACTCCCCATCCCGTGCCTACAGGAAGCCAAACTCTTCTATGTGCTTTGTTTCCTTGGTGTTGGTTTGGGTGTGTGCATTTCCTTACGTGAGTGAGAATTAATACACCACAATAAGAGGCGAGTGTGGGAGACCCTTTCTTAGTGTTGAAACAAATGCCAGTGATGCACTGTGACAGGAGATGTAGTCCAGCTGAGAAGCAAGGACCATAGCGGAGGAAGGGTGAGTGTGAGGGAGCCAGACCTACAATGCGCATGAGGTGACATGGTGGACGGTAGTCCAGTCAGGAAGCTGGGCCCAGATAGGAGAATGGGGGCATGAGGGAACCAGAACTACAACTCTCAGGAGGCCCCATCACCACCTGGGCACATGCAGAGATGAATGTTTCATTTTGGGGCCCCCCAAAAAATGAAATTAAATGTTTTGAACTGGGACAAAACCATAAATATATGGGAATTTTGTGTGGGATGGAAATTCCACATTTTGATCAGTTGTCCTTATTAGCCTGTATTGCAGCAGCATTTAGAAGTGCAACCAAGATGGGGCTCCAGCGTGCTAGGTGCTGTACAGACACAGAATGAACAAATGCACAAGTCCATGGGTTTGGATCTAATGCATCTGAGGGTGCTGAGGGAGTTGGCTGATGTGATTGCAGAGCCATTGTCCATTATGTTTGAAAACTCGTGGCAATTGGAGGAGGTCCCGGACGATTGGAAAAAGGCAAATATAGTGCCCATCTTTTAAAAAAAAATGGAAGAAGGAGAATCTGGGGAACTACAGACCGGTCAGCCTCACCTCAGTCCCTGGAAAAATCATGGAGCAGGGCCTCAAGGAATCCATTTTGAAGCACTTGGAGGAGAGGAAGGTGATCAGGAACAGTCAACATGGATTCACCAAGGGCAAGTCATGCCTGACTAACCTGATTGCCTTCTATGATGAGATAACTGGCTCTGTGGATATGGGGAAAGCAGTGGACGTGATATATCTTGACGTTAGCAAAGCTTTTGATACGGTCTCCCACAGTATTCTTGCCAGCAAGTTAAAAAAGTATGGATTGGATGAATGGACTATAAGGTGGATAGAAAGCTGGCTAGATCGTCGGGCTCAACGGGTAGTGCTCAATGACTCGATGTCTAGTTGGCAGCTGGTATCAAGTGGAGTGCCCCAGGGGTTGGTCTTGGGGCCGGTTTTGTTCAACATCTTCATTAATGATCTGGATGATGGGATGAATTGCACCCTCAGCAAGTTAATGGAGGACACTAAGCTGGGGGGAGATGTAGATACGCTGGAGGGTAGGGATAGGGTCCAGAGTGACCTAGACAAATTGGAGGATTGGGCCAAAATAAATCTGATGAGGTTCAACAAGAACAAGTGCAGAGTCCTAACATAAGAACATAAGAACATAAGAAAGGCCGTACTGGGTCAGACCAAAGGTCCATCTAGCCCAGTATCTGTCTACCGACAGTGGCCAATGCCAGGTGCCCCAGAGGGAGTGAACCTAACAGGCAATGATCAAGTGATCTCTCTCCTGCCATCCATCTCCATCCTCTGACGAACAGAGGCTAGGGACACCATTCTTACCCATCCTGGCTAATAGCCATTTATGGACTTAGCCACCATGAATTTATCCAGTCCCCTTTTAAACATTGTTATAGTCCTAGCCTTCACAACCTCCTCAGGTAAGGAGTTCCACAAGTTGACTGTGCGCTGCGTGAAGAAGAACTTCCTTTTATTTGTTTTAAACCTGCTGCCTATTAATTTCTTTTGGTGACCCCTAGTTCTTGTATTATGGGAATAAGTAAATAACTTTTCCTTATCCACTTTCTCAACATCACTCATGATTTTATATACCTCTATCATGTCCCCCCTTAGTCTTCTCTTTTCCAAACTGAAGAGTCCTAGCCTCTTTAATCTTTCCTCATATGGGACCCTCTCTAAACCCTTAATCATTTTAGTTGCTCTTTTCTGAACCTTTTCTAGTGCTAGAATATCTTTTTTGAGGTGAGGAGACCACATCTGTACACAGTATTCGAGATGTGGGCGAACCATGGATTTATATAAGGGCAATAATATATTCTCAGTCTTATTCTCTATCCCCTTTTTAATGATTCCTAACATCCTGTTTGCTTTTTTGACCGCCTCTGCACACTGCGTGGACATCTTTAGAGAACTATCCACGATGACGCCAAGATCTTTTTCCTGACTCGTTGTAGCTAAATTAGCCCCCATCATGTTGTATGTATAGTTGGGGTTATTTTTTCCAATGTGCATTACTTTACATTTATCCACATTAAATTTCATTTGCCATTTTGTTGCCCAATCACTTAGTTTTGTGAGATCTTTTTGAAGTTCTTCACAATCTGCTTTGGTCTTAACTATCTTGAGTAGTTTAGTATCATCTGCAAACTTTGCCACCTCACTGTTTACCCCTTTCTCCAGATCATTTATGAATAAATTGAATAGGATAGGTCCTAGGACTGACCCTTGGGGAACACCACTAGTTACCCCTCTCCATTCTGAGAATTTACCATTAATTCCTACCCTTTGTTCCCTGTCCTTTAACCAGTTCTCAATCCATGAAAGGACCTTCCCTTTTATCCCATGACAGCTTAATTTACGTAAGAGCCTTTGGTGAGGGACCTTGTCAAAGGCTTTCTGGAAATCTAAGTACACTATGTCCACCGGATCCCCCTTGTCCACATGTTTGTTGACCCCTTCAAAGAACTCTAATAGATTAGTAAGACACGATTTCCCTTTACAGAAACCATGTTGACTATTGCTCAAGAGTTTATGTTTTTCTATGTGTCTGACAATTTTGTTCTTTACTATTGTTTCAACTAATTTGCCCGGTACCGACGTTAGACTTACCGGTCTGTAATTGCCGGGATCACCCCTAGAGCCCTTTTTAAATATTGGCGTTACATTAGCTAACTTCCAGTCATTGGGTACCGAAGCCGATTTAAAGGACAGGAAGAATCCCATGCACTGCTACAGGCTGGGGACTGACTGGCTAAGCAGCAGTTCTGCAGAAAAGGACCTGGGATTACAGTGGATGAGAAGCTGGATATGAGTCAACGGTGTGCCCTTGTTGTCAAGAAGGCTAATGGCATATTGGGCTGCATTAGTAGGAGCATTGCCAGCAGATCGAGGGAAGTGAGTATTGCGTCCAGTTTTGGGTCCCCCACTACAGAAAGGATGTGGACAAATTGAAGAGAGTCCAGTGGAGGGCAACGAAAATTATTAAGGGTCCGGGGCAAATGATTTATGAGGAGAGACTGAGGGAACTGGGCTTATTTAGTCTGCAGAAGAGAAAAGTGAGGGGGGGATTTGATAGCAACCTTCAACTACCTGAAGTGGGGGTTCCAAAGAGGATGGAGCTCGGCTGTTCTCAGTGGTGGCAGATGACAGAACAAGAAGCAATGGTCTCAAGTTGCAGTGTGGGAGGTCTAGGTTGGATATCAGGAAAAACTATTTCAGTAGGATGGTGGTGAAGCACTAGAACGGGTTACCTAGGGAAGTGATGGAATTTCCATCCTTAGAGGTTTTTAAGGCCTGGCTTGACAAAGCCCTGGCTGGGATGAGTTAGTTGGGGTTGGTCCTGCTTTGAGCAGGGGGTTGGACTAGATGATCTCCTGAGATCTCTTCCAACCCTAATCTTCTATGATTCTATGAAATGGTCCTTGCCTGAAAGAGTTTACAGTCAAAGGTCCCGATTCATCAAAGCACTTAAGCATGTGTTTAACTTTAAGCAAACTCTTTAGTCTCTTTGAAGTTGTTGGGATTTAAGCATGAGCTTAAGTGCTCTGATGAGTAGGACTGGCTTTTGGAATCAGGGCCTTAGTAAGGAAGATTCTACTTTGTTATCCCACAGCTTCACTGTATGACCTGGGCTAAGTCACTTAGGCCCAGATAGTCAAAGGTATTTAGGTGCCTAATTCTGGAGTTAGGTGCCTAAATACTTTTGTCAATCTGGGCGTTAGGGCCAAATTATTAGTCTACTCACAGCTCACCCAAGATGGATGAAGCTGTGAGGTTATTTGGATTGTCTCATCTCAGCTGGAGAACACCATAAATCACAAGCTGAAAACAGCCCAAAGTAAGCAAATTCAACTAAAATGTTGACCATTTACCATAAAGCAAACCCGAGCCATGTCATATTCTTGTCATGAGCAACTTTTCAGGCTGATACAAGAACAAGAGGACATTCAGTGGAACTGAAAAGCAGCTGACAGAAGGAAATACTTTTTTGCAATTAGTCTGTGGAACTCATCACAAGACATCACTGAGGCTGAGAGCTTAGCAGGAGTTTAAAAAAAAAGATTGGATGTTTATGTGGCTAGCAAACCTCCAGAGCTACATAAGAAATTTTTTTAAAAACAAAAACAAAACAAAACCCTCAGGAGTTATGGAATAGCCATAAAACCCACCTGCTTCAGAGCAGGAGCCAATTCCCATAGGGTGGGAAGAAACTTTCCCCTGGGCAGGTTACTCCATAACTTCACTATGGGTTTCTTGCACTGTCCTCTGAGCCATCTGCTGCTGGCCATTGTCAGTGACAGGATAATGGGCTAGATGGACACACGGTCGGATCCTGTCTGACCATTCATTTGTTTCATAGATCAAAGTGTAAAGTTCACAGATCAGATTGGAAATGTGGTTGCACATGTTGTGGAAACAACCTTTCCAATCAAACACAGTTTGCTGTATTTCTTCTAATGATCTAGGATGCTCCAACTCTTCCTATGTTCTGAGTCCCTAGATTACAAGCTGTGATACTATGTCCCTCCAGTTGCAAAATTGAATCCCTCAAACCCCTTTGGGCACCAGAAATGTATTTTAATTCCAGGAAGTCATCAGGGCTGCTCATCAATGCTAACTTGCCCTCAGTCTTAATTATTATTGCTCCATGCACACATTCCGATTAGTGTCAAGTGTGGCATGGGGCTCTCTTTAATAAGGACACAATGAAGTGGCTGGAGAGTGCATGGGCTATTTCAGTCAGGCTCTGTTTCCTTTAGTCTGATAGCCACTCTCCTGTGCTTTCTAGCACCTCCAGAAGCAAGTGGAACCCCTGTAGGTCATCAGCAGGGTTTGACCCACAGATCATTAGCAACACTGCAGTATATCACGGGAGCTGAAGAAGTAACTCCATTAGCTAATGGCAGTAGTAGGCTGTCATCCTCCATGTGCACCAGCCAGTAGAGGGAGCACAGAACATACAGCTGCATTCCATAGGTATGGTTTTCCCAATCCAATTTTGATTCCAATCATCTACAAGACTAACCTAGCTAAGGAAGGGTTAAATCTACTGCACTGGGCTACAAGCCAGCCCACCTGGCAGTAGCTGAGGCTGCTTTCTGTAACTCTTCTTGTAGGGAGAAGGAAAATCACTGAGCGCGCGAGAGAGCAGCGCCCAACCATGATATTGCTTGAGGGAGCCCTCTTGGGGAAGGACGTCTCAGGAGACGTGCTAGTCAACATTCTCATTATAGAAGCTGGGGGAAGCGACAGAGATCTGTCTCCGTGTGTAGAGAGCTACATGGCGTCACTATGGTGTGCATGCAGCCAGCCGCGGGATTGTGGGAGCCACTGTAATGACTTTTTCTAAACGGTGCACTTCAATGCAAATAGCTCCATGCATAATTTAAGCCCCTTGTCGTTTACACTGAATAATTGTCTCTGCTTTCACAGTTGAGGAATGGGGATGGGTTTCTTTGTTGGTTTTTAAAGTGTGGCTTGGGCTCTGGAAAAGAGGCTTTCAGGCTGGGTTTTTCCAAACAGCCTATAGGGGTTAGGTGCTGAAATCCCATTGAGTTGGGTGCCTCACTCCATTGAAAACCCCAGCCTAGCTTCTGTCGAACTCCTCCCAGCTGTATTCTCTCCGGGAACAGTGCTGTTGGCTCCCCTTAAAATAACAGGCAGAGGGCCCCTTTAGCCGGTAAATAAAGTATCTGTTCTGACATTCCATGAAATTTACAAAGCCAATCTGGAAGCAGAGCACAGCTCAGCAACCCGCTCCCCCTTTCCCGTGCTGTGCTAATTTTTATAAAAAGAACAGGAGTACTTATGGCACCTTAGAGACTAACAAATTTATTAGAGCATAAGCTTTCGTGGGCTACAACCCACTTCTTCGGATGCATATAGAGTGAAACATATATTGAGGAGATATATATACACTTATACACTGAAAGGCTTGGATCGTGTCTGGGGACCACTGCAAAGGGTCAGGAGCAAGGTTAGCAGTGAGTCGGTGGAGCGGTTTGCTTAACTTCCCGCAGGACGGCAACCAGGGGCGACAGAGGCCAATTAATCCTAAGAAACCTTGAAGTTGTTTCTTGGTGTTTGGCAGAGGGCAGTTTTGGATAGTCTTTATGCGGACTGGGTCCATTTGTCTCCCCTCTGGGGTTAACAGGAAGCCCAGATATTGGACCTTCTGTGAGACCCACTGAATCTTGTTAGGGTCTACCTTGTGGCCTCTGGTGTGTAGGTATAATAAAAGTGCCTTACCATCGATGCGGAGGGCAGCTTTTTCGCGGTTACCTAATAGGATGTTATCTACGTATAGGACTAACGTGGATCCCTGCGGACTGGTGAAGCCTTTCAAGTCGTGGCGGAGGCATTGGCTGAAAATCGTGGGGCTGTCTCTGTATCCTTGAGGAAGTCGTTGCCAGACATAACTTTGTTCCTCCCAGGTGAAACCAAAGAGATACTGAGAGTCTGGGTGCACAGGAATGCTGAAAAAGGCTGATTTTAAGTCAATAACAGTGAACCACTCAGCATCCCAGGGGATTTGGCTGATGATAGTAGCTGGATCAGGAACTACTGCATGAAGAGGGACCACATACTGATTAACAACCCGTAGATCCTGTACAAAGCGCCAACGAATAGGGTCTTCGTCCTTTTTAGGAGGCTTTTTGACAGGCAGTATAGGGGTGTTACAGGGAGTGCGCTGAGGGCGGACTAGCTTTTGTGCAATGAATTCCTCGATAATGGGGCGGATGCCCTTCCGGGCTTCCAGCGACAGGGGGTATTGAGGGACTGACGGGGGGGTTAAGGAGGGCTTCACTTGAATCCTTACTGGCTCTGCCGAAAGGAGCAGGCCAACATCAGTGTCAGAAATTCCCCAGAGGGTTAAAGGCAAGTCAGTGAGGTCAGGGGAGAGAGGGGGGGGGTTCCCAATTACCCTGAGTTGGGGCCGAATCTTCTAACACTGTCATCAATAATCCTACCCCTTCAGGAGTGCAGGTTAAAGTAGCCTCAAGCTTACAGAGTAAATCCCGGCCCATCAAAGGGATCGGACAAGCTGGGGAAAAAAGAAAACGGTGAGAAAAACATTTATCAGCATAAATAACATTTAGAGGCAAAGTGAGTCCCAGAGACTGTGGGTTGCCCTCCACCCCAGTTGCAGTTTTAACCTCAGAGGATAGCCAGGGAGAGGGGGCATGATTTAAAAGAGAGAAAGTAGCTCCAGTATCAATGAGGAAAGAGACAGGCAGTCCTTGGACTGAAAGGGTTAGACGAGGCTCTTTGCTGGGAGGGGAGAAAGTGAGGAAGGAGCCGGCTAAAGACATTAAGGAAATAAGACCATCACATTGTTTGCCTTCGCCCCCGGGGTACCGTCATTGAGGAGGCTGAGTTTGCTGCAGCTGCTGCTGTTGCCCGTAGTTGATCCAGGCCTGAGGAACGGGCTGGGCTGGTGGTGCAGGGGCGTATTCGTTCCTGGTGTAAGTATCTGCGGATGCGACCGGACCCTCTGGGCGTCCCCAGGGGCATTCACGTTTAAAGTGACCGGGCTGTCCGCACTGAAAACAATTTCCTGGTGGCTGGGGTTGCCAGGACCCTCTTCCCCGAGCACCCTGAAATCCCCTGCCACGGCCACGGCCTCTGCCTCGAATACCGCCGCGAAAAGCTAAAGCCATCAACTTATATTCTTCCTTTTTCTCTTTCTTTTTACTACTTTCCCTTTCTTTCTCCCATGCAAAATCAGCTACGTCCAACACTGAAGTGACTGACTCACCTCCCCAACCAGGGCGAAACTTTAAGAAATAATCCCTTACAGGGGGCACTGACTGATTCACAAAAAACGAAATAAGAGTAGGGTGGTCTGCTTCTCTCTCAGGATCCATCTGAGTGAACATTCGGGCCCCCTCCAATAGCCTCGACCAGAACTTTCTGGGTGGCTCATCAGATTCCTGCCGAATCTGCATGAACTTAGCCTGATTAGGCGAGCGACAAGCCATTTCTTTGAGTCTCTCTAACAATCGCTCTCGATCTGTTCGCAGCTGAGTCAGCCTTGGCTGACTCCAGTCTAGGGGATTCCAGCCAGCGGCTTGATCCCGCCTATCCATCCAAGTGGTATTAACCGCATCGCTATCCCCCCATGTCCTTTCTGCCATCCACAATCTACTACGTTCCTCTCCGGTCAAAACTCTACTTAACAACTGATCTACATCTGTATAAGTAGGATTATGACTTGAAAACAATCTTTCTAAAAGTTCTGTGATCTTTCGGGGATTTCCCCCAAAGGACCCTGACAACCGTCCCCACTCTTTCAAGTCCCATTCTAGCCATCCTTTATATTCCACAATATTAGTATGTTGTAACTGGCCATTATTGTCCACAAAAGGTTGGTCGTGCACCTGTAAAGGCATTTCTCTACTTACACCTTTATTACTCACAAAAGGTTTGGCGGAGGCAGCCTCTGGGCTATCCTCAGGGGAGGGATATGCATCCTGCTGCATTTGCTTGATCTTTTGCCTAGTAATTACTCCTCCCGAGGTGTGCCCTTCCATTTCCCCCTTATCCCTCTGCAGAGATTCCGATCTGGAGTCCTGCAGGTTCCCCTCTGCGCTCTGGAGAGAGTCCCCCTGCGGAGGAATAGGGGCAGGCGCAGTGGGGACCAACTGACGAGTCAAAACACGCCGTGGTTTACACCCTTCATCGAAATAACATGGAGGGGATTCACTCTCGGGAGAATACCTGACTGCCATAATTTTTAAAGATTTCCACAGCTCTGCTGCTGTGTCCCAACAAAACCAGTAACATAACTGTCCCGGATGGTCTTTTTCGATCTGGCTCCTTACTCCTCTTAAGGCAGCCTGTTCGAAAGAGCCATACGAAGGCCACCTCATCTCCGGGTCGGCCAATACCGCGGTATACCCAGTCCAATTCCTTACACACAGTGTGTATAACTTCCTCCTAGACATTCCTGTCTGTACTGGGAGTTTCCCTTCGTTCCATAACTTATTTACAATCCCCAGCGGACTCTCAAGAGGCACGCTAGTCCCTTGACCCATGGTGTCTGACAGGAGCCCTCCAACTGGCGTTTATCCTGCTGTCCAGTACACGACCCCTCAATATTGAATTGGCTGGGAGAAATCTCCCGTGGCGCCTGCCAATTCGTATATGAGTGGTCCGACCACTGGACAGAGGCACCGCACCAGAAGGAAATCCCGGACGAGCCCCCAAATTGTTAGGTAAAAAGCAAGTCCTTACTCACCTCTCCAGCACCCGAGTTCGTGCGGAGTTGGTATGGGGCTCACAATCTGTCAGAGACCAGACACCAATTCGTTGATCAACGGGCTCACACTATCCTTAGCTTAAAAGGCTTCGGAGTAAGTGTGGCGAGTTTATTAGGGGTGAGCATCAATATTTATACACAGAAGTAAACAAAGTGATTAACAGATCATAATGGTCATGCATAATCAATCAAGATTCTACAGGATAAAACAGGTTAAAATGTAAACTTAAAAAGACAAAAGGGGAGATGGCTACTTAAGGGGAGGGAGGTGTCATGAGTAGTTAGCAGGTCAGAGCTTTGAATAAAACTTTCAGACAGAGACATCAAGTCTGGGTTAAGTTTAAGATCATCAAAAGTTCAGACTCAACAACAGTCCCTGTTCCTTCCCCCGCCCCACTTTCAAACCCTACTGCATAATAATAAATAAGGCCAACAGCTGAATCTCATGCCCTGTTCCCATTATAACAGCAGTGCAGCACTGCGGCTCTAGGCCACCTATAAATGGATCTTTTAATGCCCTTCTGGGGTAGTTGGAGCTGACTGGCCTGTGGCCTCATGCTTCCTGATGCGCTGATGTGTGCGTTAACGGCTCGTTAATACACTCCATCATGGCTTATTGCCCAATTCATGCCAGGCTGTTGTCTATTACTCATCTGGTGCTGCACTCACCATACGGTCTCCTGCTGCCAGAGCATTGCAGAGGGGAAACCAAAATTGCCTAGCATCAGCTTAAAGCTGCTCTGGGGAAATGGAGGTTACCTAGGAAGTGTGTTTGCTTTCAGTGTACAGCAGGTTCCGACTACCGGGAAGAGCACAGCCCCCAAGCGTCCTTCCTCCCTCCCTGGAGTGGCTGCCTGGGAGAGATGGGGTAGGCAGCACTAGAAGACAGCCAGCTCTAGCCCTAGTGGAGCCAGGAGGAGAACTTTCCTCTTTCCCGGAGAACAACAACAAAGACAAAGGGGAAGATTTCCCCCATTTTTAAAAGTTCCAGCCTTCCCATTGGTTCTTTTAGTCAGGTGCCCACTCCCTTTCCTTTACCTGGGGGACTTTGTTAACCCTTTACAGGTAAAGCAAGCAGAGAACAACCACCAAGAGGGGCTTTATAGCTAACTGGCTGGCTGGGTGTCCATAAAAGGGAGCTCCCCTTCTCCCCCCCGCCTTCATTCATCACAATTTTTGTTACTGAGTCTGCTACAAATATACATTGCAATGATCTGGATGTGAATCTGTGCATATTTAATTGTTTTTCCTAAAGTTAATTAAGTATTTTAGGAAAAACGTGTCAGTGCGGCCACCAGTGAGAGCTAGTGACTGCACTCAGAGGCCACCAAACATTTTGTTATGAGAACCCCTGATCTAGTGTGTCAGAGACATGTGGATTGTATTTACTCCTACCTCTTTGAGAACTCCCTCCTTTTCCAAATATAATCTCTGCTAAGGGATTGTCCTCTGGGAAGGGGCCTCCCTCCACATCTAGTTAGACTATAAGCTCTTTAGTGCAGGGACTGGCTGTTCTGTGTCTGTACAGCACCCAGCAAAGTGGAGTCTGCCACACCTGGATGGGTTGGTGGTATCAGGACTTGAACCTAGGTAGTTTCAGCTTCAATTTCCCCAACCTCTATGATGCTGGGAGCTACTATGCTAAAGCCCCCAGAGTAGCAAGCAGGCCACAATAATACCTGCACATAACAGGTCTTTCTTAGGTCCTGGTCCCCAACTTTTGCTCAAAGAAAAGTGGCAGAGACAATTTACCAGGAACCTGCAGGCCACCCTTAATAAGCAGCAACTGAGACAGGCCTCCCTGCTCCTCATCTTCCTAGTGACCTGTAAAGACTACAACTCCCAGGATGCAATGTGTGAAGCTGCTTGGATGAGGATGGCGTAGTGCATGCTGGGGCCTGTAATCTGCATTAGCCATGCCTACTTATTAAAAGGCAGACACGACCAGGCCATGGGCTGCATTGTAGAACTCAGGGGCCACCCTCTGCTATGCAGACTCCCCATCCAAGCAGTGAGCGCTGGGCTCTGGGGAGCAAGTCCATGCCAAGAGGAAGTCTCATTTCTTAATGAGTTATTTGAGACGCTGTTCTCCTCAGCATGTCCTCCAGCACCCGCCTCCCCCTCAGATGGAAGGCTGAACTCTCCCTGACCCTCTGTGAGAGGAGAAAGAGACAACACCAAGACACAGCAGTTCTAAAAATAGACCAGCTGAGGCCTGCAATGGGATTGTAACAGAATAGGAGATCCCACAGCCCTAGCCTTGTACTTTGGCTGTTAGCAAGGGAAGGAGTCACAGCCACAAAAAAGGAAGGAGTGGGAGAAGGGGAAGGGGTGATGCCCTCTCCCCCACCCGGAAGGGATTTTACTGTGAGCTATGGGAATGGATAAGGTGAGGGTGACCAGACAGTAAATGTGAAAAATCAGGGTAGGGGGTAATAGGAGCCTATATAAGAAAAAGACCCAAAAATCGGGACAGCCCTAGGTAAGGCTGACCAGTCTGAAGAGGTATGCAGTTCTCAAGAGCTCATTAGCACAGGACAGCACTGACCAGCTGGTGCAGTCAATAGGAGTCTAAGGCCCTAATTCAGCACAGCACATAAGCTTATGCAAGTTAAGTGCGTCCTTAGGTGCTTTGCTGAAGCACAGCCTTAAGAAAGAAGGGTCCATTACAGAGTGGAATGCCTCAAATCTGTGTCTTGTAACTCTCCAGGGCAGAGACTGTCTTTTTGTCCAGCACCTGGCACCATGGATCTGTCCCGACTGTTACTGTAACACTGATGGCAATCACCGTAAATGGTTTCTAGCGACACTTGCTGGTGGATGCGTGGAGCAGGACTGTCTTGCTTTAGGTGCAGCAGGGGCCAGCCCTCCTTCACTGGAGAAGTCCCCCAAGGGAGTAGGAGAATATTGAGAGGGGAAATGGGACTTAGGAGTCCACCTCCCCCACAACTTGACCCAAATTCAAATGATGTTAACACCATAAATTCTCCCAGTCCTGGAGAATCGTGGAGTGACGGGTCTCGAAGAAGGCTGTCAGACCCAGAGAGTGACGGCACGTTTAGATCCAGATGGGGTCTCGTACATTGGTGGAATGGCACCTGCATCAGAGATCAGTCTGGCCCCCAGTAGACACATGTTGACTCCGAACATTGCAGCTCAGTGCTGTAAAGTCCAGGCACCCCGTCTCCATGTCTGCTCTGCACTGGTTATTAGGAAGCCTGTTGGTGCAGGGTCACGCAGGGCAGGGACTGTGAAGAGTGAAGTCAGGATACTGAAAACACAAATCCCTGTGGCTGCAGCTGCGCTGCCTGGGGCGCTGAGCTAGCTCAGCAAGTTGGGCCCCACTCAGTAGCTCAAGAGGAAGCATCCAGGCTGCTGGAGGAGCTGGTGATTGAGTAGATGGCACTCTTCTCTGAGGCCTTGTAGGGTGCTACACGCCTCAGTGGAAAGCTGGCTGTGTTACCGCTGTGGTGCATAGCTACATGCAGCAGTGAAAGGCTCTGCCGGGGGGAGGTAGTGAAGAAAGGCTTCAGCAGTGGGGAGCTGCCAGAGCCTCTCCCCATTGGCTCCCCACTTCCAACGCTTTTCATGGCTGCTGGAACCTTTGCTGTGGGGGGTAGAACAGCAGTGTAGATGGAGGACGCACTGCTTGGGTATGTAGGGAGCCATGTAGGGTGTGTACCCTGAGGTTCAGGCATGGCTTTTCTCGCCTAAGCCATGCCTCACAGTTTACACTGCTATTTGTACCCATGCTGCAGGGGTGTACCCTCCATGCTACTGTAATGTTTGTGCAATGTAGCCATAACCTCAGAGCCGGGCCTCAGTCAACACCTGCATGCACCCAAGTGTGAATAGTTTGGCCCTAGCAAAATGTTGGGTGTATGCATAGGTGGCAAATTAGCCCACATTTTGGCCCTATGCATCCTGCATGATTATCATACTCTGCCTTCCCACCACCTCTGTTCTGTAGCAAGATGGAAAACAGCAGCAAGTAATTGCTATAAAAATTAGGTTTCAGAATAGCAGCCGTGTTAGTCTGTATCCGCAAAAAGAACAGGAGTACTTCTGGCACCTCAGAGACTAACAAATTTATTAGAGCATAAGCTTTCGTGGGCTACAACCCACTTCTTCGGATGCATATAGAGTGAAACATATATTGAGGAGATATATATACACACATACAGAGAGCATGAACAGGTGGGAGTTGTCTTACCAACTCTGAGAGGCCAATTAAGTAAGAGAAAAAAAACTTTTGAAGTGATAATCAAGATAGCTCAGTACAGACAGTTTGATAAGAAGCAAGTGTGAAAATACTTACAAGGGGAGATAGATTCAATGTTTGTAATGGCTCAGCCATTCCCAATCTTTATTTAATCCTGAGTTGATTGTGTCTAGTTTGCATATCAATTCCAGCTCAGCAGTCTCTCGTTGGAGTCTGTTTTTGAAGTTTTTCTGTTTTAAGATAGCCACCCGCAGGTCTGTCATAGAATGGCCAGACAGGTTAAAGTGTTCTCCCACTGGTTTTTGAGTATTATGATTCCTGATGTCAGATTTGTGTCCATTAATTCTTTTGCGTAGAGACTGTCCGGTTTGGCCAATGTACATGGCAGAGGGGCATTGCTGGCACATGAAGGCATATATCACATTGGTAGATGTGCAGGTGAACGAGCCCCTGATGGTATGGCTGATGTGATTAGGCCCTTTGATGATGTCACTTGAATAGATATGTGGACAGAGTTGGCATCGGGCTTTGTTACAAGGATAGGTTCCTGGGTCAGTGTTTTTGTTCAGTGATGTGTGGTTGCTGGTGAGTATTTGCTTTAGGCTGGGGGGTTGTCTGTAAGCGAGGACAGGTCTGTCTCCCAAGATCTGTGAGAGTAAAGGATCATCTTTCAGGATAGGTTGTAGATCTCTGATGATGCGCTGGAGAGGTTTTAGTTGGGGGCTGAAGGTGACAGCTAGTGGTGTTCTGTTATTTTCTTTGTACCCAGAAGTCACCTCCTACAAGACAGGCCCAACAAGTTTAAGTTTACATTTTAACCTGTTTTATCCTGTAGAATCTTGATTGATTATGCATGACCATTATGATCTGTTAATCACTTTGTTTACTTCTGTGTATAAATATTGATGCTCACCCCTAATAAACTCGCCACACTTACTCCGAAGCCTTTTAAGCTAAGGATAGTGTGAGCCCGTTGATCAACGAATTGGTGTCTGGTCTCTGACAGATTGTGAGCCCCATACCAACTCCGCACGAACTCGGGTGCTGGAGAGGTGAGTAAGGACTTGCTTTTTACCTAACAATTTGGGGGCTCGTCCGGGATTTCCTTCTGGTGCGGTGCCTCTGTCCAGTGGTCGGACCACTCATATATGAATTGGCAGGCGCCACGGGAGATTTCTCCCAGCCAATTCAATATTGAGGGGTCGTGTACTGGACAGCAGGATAAACGCCAGTTGGAGGGCTCCTGTCAGACACCATGGGTCAAGGGACTAGCGTGCCTCTTGAGAGTCCGCTGGGGATTGTAAATAAGTTATGGAACGAAGGGAAACTCCCAGTACAGACAGGAATGTCTAGGAGGAAGTTATACACACTGTGTGTAAGGAATTGGACTGGGTATACCGCGGTTTTGGCCGACCCGGAGATGAGGTGGCCTTCGTATGGCTCTTTCGAACAGGCTGCCTTAAGAGGAGTAAGGAGCCAGATCGAAAAAGACCATCCGGGACAGTTATGTTACTGGTTTTGTTGGGACACAGCAGCAGAGCTGTGGAAATCTTTAAAAATTATGGCAGTCAGGCGGTTAATACCACTTGGATGGATAGGCGGGATCAAGCCGCTGGCTGGAATCCCCTAGACTGGAGTCAGCCAAGGCTGACTCAGCTGCGAACAGATCGAGAGCGATTGTTAGAGAGACTCAAAGAAATGGCTTGTCGCTCGCCTAATCAGGCTAAGTTCATGCAGATTCGGCAGGAATCTGATGAGCCACCCAGAAAGTTCTGGTCGAGGCTATTGGAGGGGGCCCGAATGTTCACTCAGATGGATCCTGAGAGAGAAGCAGACCACCCTACTCTTATTTCGTTTTTTGTGAATCAGTCAGTGCCCCCTGTAAGGGATTATTTCTTAAAGTTTCGCCCTGGTTGGGGAGGTGAGTCAGTCACTTCAGTGTTGGACGTAGCTGATTTTGCATGGGAGAAAGAAAGGGAAAGTAGTAAAAAGAAAGAGAAAAAGGAAGAATATAAGTTGATGGCTTTAGCTTTTCGCGGCGGTATTCGAGGCAGAGGCCGTGGCCATGGCAGGGGATTTCAGGGTGCTCGGGGAAGAGGGTCCTGGCAACCCCAGCCACCAGGAAATTGTTTTCAGTGCGGACAGCCCGGTCACTTTAAACGTGAATGCCCCTGGGGACGCCCAGAGGGTCCGGTCGCATCCGCAGATACTTACACCAGGAACGAATACGCCCCTGCACCACCAGCCCAGCCCGTTCCTCAGGCCTGGATCAACTACGGGCAACAGCAGCAGCTGCAGCAAACTCAGCCTCCTCAATGACGGTACCCCGGGGGCGAAGGCAAACAATGTGATGGTCTTATTTCCTTAATGTCTTTAGCCGGCTCCTTCCTCACTTTCTCCCCTCCCAGCAAAGAGCCTCGTCTAACCCTTTCAGTCCAAGGACTGCCTGTCTCTTTCCTCATTGATACTGGAGCTACTTTCTCTCTTTTAAATCATGCCCCCTCTCCCTGGCTATCCTCTGAGGTTAAAACTGCAACTGGGGTGGAGGGCAACCCACAGTCTCTGGGACTCACTTTGCCTCTAAATGTTATTTATGCTGATAAATGTTTTTCTCACCGTTTTCTTTTTTCCCCAGCTTGTCCGATCCCTTTGATGGGCCGGGATTTACTCTGTAAGCTTGAGGCTACTTTAACCTGCACTCCTGAAGGGGTAGGATTATTGATGACAGTGTTAGAAGATTCGGCCCCAACTCAGGGTAATTGGGAACCCCCCCCCCTCTCCCCTGACCTCACTGACTTGCCTTTAACCCTCTGGGGAATTTCTGACACTGATGTTGGCCTGCTCCTTTCGGCAGAGCCAGTAAGGATTCAAGTGAAGCCCTCCTTAACCCCCCCGTCAGTCCCTCAATACCCCCTGTCGCTGGAAGCCCGGAAGGGCATCCGCCCCATTATCGAGGAATTCATTGCACAAAAGCTAGTCCGCCCTCAGCGCACTCCCTGTAACACCCCTATACTGCCTGTCAAAAAGCCTCCTAAAAAGGACGAAGACCCTATTCGTTGGCGCTTTGTACAGGATCTACGGGTTGTTAATCAGTATGTGGTCCCTCTTCATGCAGTAGTTCCTGATCCAGCTACTATCATCAGCCAAATCCCCTGGGATGCTGAGTGGTTCACTGTTATTGACTTAAAATCAGCCTTTTTCAGCATTCCTGTGCACCCAGACTCTCAGTATCTCTTTGGTTTCACCTGGGAGGAACAAAGTTATGTCTGGCAACGACTTCCTCAAGGATACAGAGACAGCCCCACGATTTTCAGCCAATGCCTCCGCCACGACTTGAAAGGCTTCACCAGTCTGCAGGGATCCACGTTAGTCCTATACGTAGATAACATCCTATTAGGTAACCGCGAAAAAGCTGCCCTCCGCATCGATGGTAAGGCACTTTTATTATACCTACACACCAGAGGCCACAAGGTAGACCCTAACAAGATTCAGTGGGTCTCACAGAAGGTCCAATATCTGGGCTTCCTGTTAACCCCAGAGGGGAGACAAATGGACCCAGTCCGCATAAAGACTATCCAAAACTGCCCTCTGCCAAACACCAAGAAACAACTTCAAGGTTTCTTAGGATTAATTGGCCTCTGTCGCCCCTGGTTGCCGTCCTGCGGGAAGTTAAGCAAACCGCTCCACCGACTCACTGCTAACCTTGCTCCTGACCCTTTGCAGTGGTCCCCAGACACGATCCAAGCCTTTCAGTTACTCAAGGACAGTGTGGCCTCCTCCATGTCTCTCCGCCCCCCAATTACAGCAAACCCTTTCACCTTTTTGTCCACGAGAGGGGCGGAATTGCTAGTGGCGTCCTTACCCAGCTGAGCGGGCCCCACCATTTCCCGCTTGCTTTTTACTCTCAGTAGATCGACCCTGTCGCTCAGGGAACCCCATCCTGCACCCGGACTCTGGCAGCAGCTGCCCTGCTGATCACAAAGGCAAAGAGCCTGACCCTGGGTCATTTTACCATGGTTTGGACCTCTCATGCCTTGTCAGCCCTTCTGCGTAGGGGCACAACCCAAGTCTTTTCGGCCCATCGTCAGCAACAGCTAGAGGCCGAACTCTTAGAAAACACTAACCTAATTTTTAAAAGGTGTGGGCCCCTTAATCCAGCTACCTTGCTTCCTGACCTGCCAGTCCTCCAGGATCAGCACGACTGTGTGGAAGTAGTTCATAGCATCTTACAGATAAGGAACAACCTGTTTGACGTGCCACTGGACAACCCTGATTGCATCCTCTTCTCGGACGGAAGCTCCTTCTATGTTAATGGCAAGCGTTTCACCGGTTATGCAGTCACCTCTGAATGGGACATTCAAAAGGCCGCCTCACTGCCAGGCAACTGGGGAGCCCAAGCCGCCGAACTCTATGCCCTGGCCCGAGCTTGCCAGTTGGCCGCTGGTAAAACCGTTACCATTTTTACTGATAGCAAGTATGCTTTACTGGTCATGACCTTGGCCGTTTAGAACAAGGACTGGGCATTTCACACTCCTTTCATACACCCTACCACCCCCAGTCTAGCGGGAAAGTTCAGCGTATGAATAGGGAGCTTAAGCTTACATTGGCTAAATACTGTCAGGAAACAGGGTTAAAGTGGCCTCAGGTACTTCCCTTGGTCCTGTTTCACCTTCGTACTCGCCCAACCCGTGTATTGGCATTATCCCCCTTTGAACTGCTCTATGGACACCCCCCTTTCAAAGGCGGGGTGCTACCACGTGCTGATGTTTCACTATTGGGAGGGGATCATATGACCGCGTGCCAGTTTCTCTCCCTACAGGCTCGCCTCCGTACCCTTTGAAAAGCCTCGCAGTTTTCCCAGACCGTGCCGCTGGAAGAACAGATCCACCCGTTCCAACCAGGGGACTTCGTCTGGGCCAAAAAGTTAGTTCGTGGCGACACCCTCCAGCCGAGGTTTACTGGACCCCACCAGGTTCTTTTAACAACCCAGACTGCAGTGTTCCTGAAAGGATGCAAATCCTGAATCCACCACTCCCACGTCAAGCCAGCCGTAGTGGACCACAGTGACGGACCAGCAGCTCTTGCCACCACTGAGGACACTGCCTCTGACCAGTGGACCAGCTTACCTCTTTCAGACATCAGACTTAAATTGACTCAGAAAAAATGAGAGGACCTTTTATTCTGACAACTGTATGTTTTTTATTATGCCTTTTTAGTTTATTTTCTGCTTATGAAGATAATGCTTTTATTAGATATTCCCACGAGGTTAAAACTCGTATTTTAGGAAATAGAAGTAATTGCTGGGTATGTACTCAATTTCCAGTAATGCAGAACAGGAACTCCCCTTCACACCCATTCCTATGACCACTGCTAATATGACTTGGATGCCACCGGCTAAAGTAAAAGATCCAGTCCAACACAATCTTACATGGGACAAAACAGGAGTGCCAATTAACAGATATCTCAGGGTAACCAATCAGACAGGATCACTGTGTTTTGTTAAAGAAAAGGGGTCAACTTTTGTGGGAACAAGTAAATGCAACATGTATTTTAATGGCACCGCCTTTAGTAAAAATCTTGGCTTCAAGCCTTGCGCATCCCACTTATCCCATATGTGGATCCCTCACCCCGATCCAACTTTTTCATGGGTGGGCAAGCCTTCAGAGTCAGCTTTTAAGAAGCCCTGCTCAGATCACGAGGGTGTCCAACTAATTGTTAAGGAATATACGATTGCCTTCTACAACTGCTCAAGCAGTACTACACTGCACTTTAAAAACACCACTACCAAATTGTGCCTCTGCAGTTCGCACAACAACCCCTCTGCATTACCAGGGGAACAGTGGTCCAACGGGTGGTGGGTTACCTCCTACTTTGAGAAATGGAATACCCGAAACGCACTGTATGAAACATACTGGGTGTGCGGGCCCAAAGCTTATTACTTTCTCTCCCCTGATTGGGCAGGGTCATGTTATTTAGCGTGGCTAACACCGCCTTCTCGCATCTCCCTCACTCCCCCTCATTTTCCCCACGTTCGTAACATCCGTGAAACCTTCAGAGATATTAATATCCGTGATGGTTTGTCGTGGCAGCGGTGGGCTGGTCTCATTAGCTTAAGGGGTGGTGTCATCCGTCTACAGGGACTACTAGAATCTTTAACCAATGAAACTGTGACCCTATTTGAAAATCAGGCCGGGGAAATGTCCCAGCTGCGCCAGTTAGCTTTGCAAAACCGAATGGCTTTAGACATAATGTTAGCAGCCCAGGGAGGAACTTGCGCCCTCATAAATAAAAAATGTTGTGTTTTTGTAAATAACACCTACCCTGACACTTTTCAACGTACCAAACATCTAAGGGAAATGGCTAAGAACAACTCCTCTGGCCAGCCACCTTATGATTGGTGGGGAGCCTTATGAAATTGGCTGCCTGGATTTGGGTGGGTTAAAAAACTCTTGGTGGGTATTGTTGGGGCCATAGTAATCCTTATAATACTGTGTTGCTGTATTCAGTGTGTCCCCTCCCTCATAAACTCATGTGGGTCAGTTTATTCTTTTCCTACTTCAGCCAAAGGCCTTACTCTCTTCGAGTTGGCCCAGGCTGAAATTGCCAAGCGGCCCTTGGCTCCTTAAAATGAGGTGTAGCTTTTGGTAAATAGTTATCCCAAAGCTTAAAATGGAGGAATGTTGAGTCTGAACTTTTGATGAGCTTAAACTTAACCCAGACTTGATGTCTCTGTCTGAAAGTTTTAATCAAAGCTCTGACCTGCTAACTACTCATGACACCTCCCTCCCCTTAAGTAGCCATCTCCCCTTTTGTCTTTTTAAGTTTACATTTTAACCTGTTTTATCCTGTAGAATCTTGATTGATTATGCATGACCATTATGATCTGTTAATCACTTTGTTTACTTCTGTGTATAAATATTGATGCTCACCCCTAATAAACTCGCCACACTTACTCCGAAGCCTTTTAAGCTAAGGATAGTGTGAGCCCGTTGATCAACGAATTGGTGTCTGGTCTCTGACAGATTGTGAGCCCCATACCAACTCCGCACGAACTCGGGTGCTGGAGAGGTGAGTAAGGACTTGCTTTTTACCTAACACTGTCACACCAGCCTGAACTTTAAAACAGAGCCGAATCCAAACTGATTGCCCAGGTGTGTGTCATTGCAAACAACTGCTGGGTCACCGCCGACAGGAATGACCAGAGCGGTGTGTCTAAATGAGCTTTGCTGTCTCCCCTACTCCTTTCCCTCAGATCGCAGTGAAGTCTTTGGGTCTCATCCTTTGCTGTGCCTCTTGGAGATGGGTTTCATACACTCTTTTGCCCCCTTGGTTTGGGGCTGGCTGGAGGCTGGTGTGGCCCCTAATCTAAATTAGAGCAGCCCTGGGATTTGATCTAATTTATGGCAGCCTCTTGAGAGCTGCCTATGGGTGGTGCCAGCACCTGGAATCCCCATAGTGCCCTGCCCTGGTTGCTCCTGTCCCCAGCACGTCCCCTGTGCCCAAGCTTGTGTAGGGCTGATTTATGCCCTGCACCGGAGGAATTCATTCCTGGACCTTTGCAGCCTCTACTGCCCTGTGCACTGCTAGCACAGCATATAGGGGCCAGGGCAGGGGAGAGAAACCCTCCTCCCATGGGGAATTTGTACAAGGGCCACCCTCACCCCATCCTGCTGCCTAGTTAAGGGCATGTTCCATGCATGCCATTCATGGCACTTGGCGTCCTGCAACACTAGCAAAACATTCAGATCTGTTATGTTGCTGGAAACAGCCAAGCAGCAATGAACTCCTCAACTGAAACCAGTGACCTGGTCTACACTAACCCCCCAATTCGAACTAAGATACGCAACTTCAGCTACGTGAATAACGTAGCTGAAGTCGACGTACCTTAGTTCGAACTTACCGCGGTCCAGACGCGGCAGGCAGGCTCCCCCGTCGACTCCGCGTACTCCTCTCGCCGAGCAGGATTACCGGAGTCGACGGCGAGCACTTCTGGGTTCGATTTATCGCGTCCAGACAATCCTGCTCAGTCTCTCCCTCTTTCGGTGTGGCATTCCCACGGTGGGTTGTGAAGCTGTTTGCTTGGGAAACTTTCCACAGCATGGAAGTTCCCTTTAAAAGAAAGTGATGTTTCTAACTCTTCTGGCTGGGAGGAAAACTTTGACTATGACTAGCAAGAGTAATTAGGTTCATTCCTTGTAGCATTGGGGAAGGCGCAGTTCATGAAATTTTCAGGATCGGGGACTGTGCACTTCCTGAAATTTTCAGTGGGAACGTGTTGGTGTATCCTTCTTGCTAGAGTTTTTAAAAATGTGAAATTGTCACATTAATATGCACAAAATGCTGATGGGAGGCCACATGCTGTGTGGATCACAGAATGTGAAGAAGAAATGAGTGGGCCTGAGGAAGGTGGGCAGACCTCCCAACAGCCCTGGCCTTCCTGGCACTGACCCCAGAACCATCTTGTCCTGGGTGAAGGAACATTTTCCACATGGAGAGCTTCTGGGGGAAGAGGGGAGGACAGAAGGTTTGGCCTGTCTGCCCCTTCCTAGGTGGAGATGGAGGGGTGGATGGGCCAAACCTGAGTGGCACTGTGTCCCTGTGGCTAAAGTGGAGGTGTGGGAGGGTATGTGGGAGAGCACAGGGCTGGGAATCAGAGCTGGCTCCAATTCCTGGCTTTGGCACAGACTGACAATATGACCTTGGGAGAGTCCCTTGATCTCTCTAGGCCTCAGTTCCAAACCTGTAAAATGGAGATATGACCCTTTTTCACTCCCAAGGGCTATTGTGAGTACGATTCCATGAAGCGGAGAGGTGCTTGGATCCTATGGCGATAGGCAGTTTTATGGCGGCGTGACTCCACTGACCTCACAGCCCCTTTATGAATTAACAGCAATTCCTCCCCTAAGGAGATCCAAGTTCTATTCATGGCTCTGCCACAGACTTCCTGTGTGACCTTGGGCAGGTCACTTGGCCTCTCTGTGCCTCACTTCCTCACTTGTAATATGGACATCATAGACTTCAAGGCCAGAAGGGACCTGAGCCTGACTGTCTTCCTGCCCACAACGAGGCCATAGAACTTCTCCCAACAATGACAAGAGCCACAAATGAGTAGCAATAAATAAAAGACTGGGGTTGTGTTTTTTCAGGGGAGAAAAATAGAGGTGGTTTTGGGATCCTGGCTGGTAACAGCTGGACTGGAGCTGAAAGACTCCAGCTAGGCCCACGCCCAGAAGGGCAGAGAGAATGGTGACTATACTCTACCCAGGGCAGAGATATCAGTGGGATTAGGAAAGAGGGGCAAGAGTGTCTCCATGGGGCACTCTGGGGTCATGGTGTGACATGTAGAGTGGGAGGGATAGTTGGGCAGTTCAGGGAGGGATTAGGGGGACCAGGAAGTGTTTTGGCAGGTGAAGAGTGTCTGGAGTGGGACACTTTCATGGGGAGGCATGTCAGCATTGCAGGTGTAAACAGGCTGAGAACTCCTGATTTAAAACACTGTGTAGCAGCTGCTCTCTAAAAGGTATCCAGTGCAGGGCATAGTTCAGCCCTGCTGTGATATTACACCAAGGACCTTATCTGGCCCCCCTCACCACAGTGTCCCAGCAGCTCACAATCCCTACTATCAATGTCCGTGTCAGGTAGATGAGGGTTCTTATCCCCATTGAGCAGGTGGAGAACTGAAGCACAGAAAAGATGAGTAACTTCTTCAAGGAAGAGCAGGGCCTTGAACCCATATCCTTGGTGAAGGCCCCAACTTCTAGACTATACTTCACTGAAAGCTGCCACTGATAAGATTTATAGCCATATCCCTAAAGAGCCTGGTACCTAAATCCAGCACCTCAGGCTGCTTGGCGATTGCTTCCCTTAGTCCCCCCACCCTTGCTTGCCCATTTCTTTCCTCCTTGTCTCAATATTGCCAACCCCAAGTGATCAAAAACACGAGTCTGGCCTTCAAAATCAGGAGACTGGTTTTAAGAAAACTGATTTGTCTTCTGGTGTCCTAGCCTGTGGGGGTAACATTTTCCCCATTTCACAGCATTCTCTCTGCAACCATGAGGGCTAGAAAGTTACTTGCTAAAAAACAAAAGCTGAGATTCTCATGGAATCCCAGGACTCTGGAAGTTGGGGCTGTAAGAAAAAGCACCAAATATCATGAGACTTGGGGAAAAAATCATGAGCATTGGCAATACTCCTTTCCATCAGTCTCTGGTACTTTTTCCTTCAGCGTTGTTCGGTGTCCCCATCATGTGGCACAGCGCTGCATTATGGGCCCTGTAGGTATCTCAAGGCAGCAAGCTAGAGAGAAACATAGGGGCAGACAAAGGTCAAGGCTTCCCCTAAGCCAGGTACTGCATCCAGATCTCTTGATAGAAGTAAAGTGCAATGTCTTATTGCTCGCACTTGTTGTCGTCCTTTTAAAGATTTCAGTTTGGCTGGGTCCTTCTACAGCTCTTTCTCTGGGACGTTGTTCGTTTCTGAGTCAGTATTTCTCCCCTTCCCTATTTTTACCTTCACTGTTTCCTCTTTCTCCTTCTCTCGGTCCCAATCTCTTCCCAGTGCCTTTCGCCACACTTGGAAGGTGGCCAGATTCACAAGGCCTGGAGGCAGAGATGCTTGCAGTGTCAGGCTGGTGTGATGGTTGTGACCCCAGCTGGTTCAATCTGTATGTGTACCCTTCTCTCCACACCGTCTCTCTAGCTCCATCAGCTCATCCCTTTAGCTCTGGAGGTAAGGGTGTCAGAGCCTTCCCAAAAGGGGGGAAGATGGTGGCTGGGGGCCCCTGCGCTCCAAGGCCCTGCCCCTCCTCTTCCCCCCTGCCTGGCCAAGCTGGAAGCAGCCCCCGGCCCATATCCTCGCCCCCCGGAACCTCCACCCAGGGCAGGTGGAGGGTCCCCGCTGAAGCTCCCCACAGCTGCCTGCTTGGCTCTTACCATGGCTGGACTGCGGCTCTGAGGCCCCGCCCCTGGGAAAACTGTGTGGGGACATGGGCTGGGGGCTGCTCTCAGCCTCCCCTCCCCCCGCACCATGGGTAGATGGAGGGTCCACACAGCTCCCACAAGTGTTCAGGCTCCCTGGCTCAGTTCTATGTTGGCCTGGCCCGGGGGAGGTGGAGGGGGACAGGAAGGGGGCAGGCGAAAAGTGGAAGAGCTATGGCCCTCCGGTTCCGGTGCCACTATACTGGAGGTGCCTGGTTCAGTCCCCAGGGTGTCAGCCAAGATGGCATCTGTCACAATTACAGCCCATGAGATTGCTGCCTCTCCCCCAGCAGCACACTCCAGGCTCACATGGAAGCAGGAGTCCAGAGGTGTGGTGCAATCACTGGATAACAAACCCCCAGGAGCTCCCATCTGGCTCTTCCGGCCCTGGCATTCTCTCAGCCCCACATCACATCTAAAGCTTGGCTCTGAGCTACCCAGCCAGCACACCCCTATCATGAGGGCTCACCCCTTCCTCGAGCACCAGGAGGTCTATATTGTGGTGCTGAGCAGCAGCTCTCTTGTCTGGTTCCAGTCTTTATCCCATGCAAACAGGCGTGGCATAGCCGCTGTTCTATTTATGGCCTTGGACTGAAGTCTAAACACTTGAATTATTTATCTGAAGTGTGATTAATGTTTTGTCTGAAGTTGCTCCGCTACAGGAGCTCAGTTTCATTTTTGTATATCGGGATCCAATTACTAAGAACTCCCACCAAGCATGTAATTTATTGCCTTACATTACCTTTTAGGACTCCCCAGCTACAGCTGTGCTTCCCCTAGCCCCCCAGCCCCATCTGTGGCCTGTTTGCTTCTGGATCTGGGTTGCATCCAGCAGCACCCACAGTGGCAAAAGCCCCAGCAAATGGGCTCTATGGCCCAATCCCACACTGGCAGGCAGAGGGAGTGGTTGATCTAATAGGCATTCCCCAGCTCTGTGGCACTCTATTGGTCATCCTACCCTGTTTCCTGCTGCGAGAGCATACGGTGGCTTTGGGAATTTAGCACTGGAGAGAGGTAACACCTAGACATTGGAGGCAGCTGGCTGCTGGCCACAGAATAGGTACAGTACAAGCTTGCCCCGTGCTGCCTCCTGCTGATGTGCCTCAGCCCTGCAACTAGAAGGCTCACTTTGAAGGGTGAAAGGGCCGTTCCTCCTTGGGATCAAATGCGTCTGTAGTGTAAATCCACTGCAGTCAATAGGTCGCTTGCTGATTAAGGCCTCTCTGATGAAGCTGCCACATGGGGACAAGCCATTTAGTGAAGAGTCCTTTGATCCAAGGCTTAGAAACCTATGGGAAACAACACGGGGACCCTAGCAGGCAAAGTCCCCCAAAGCTCTGCTCTGCCCTGGGGGAGATCCTCTCCCTGCCCTTTTATTTTATGGGCAGCATGCACATCCTGCTATCTCCACACCGTGCCAAGCTCTCCTATGCATATCAAGCTTGGCGGGGACTTGAGAATAGTACCAGGCCCAGCATATAACTATGAACTCTCAGACCTCATTTAAAACATGGTCTGGGCCAAATTCTTATCTCAGTGACCAAATCTGACCTCAGTGGCACCACCATAGTTAAGCTGCCCTAACCCTCGGTGTAGACATGACAAGGTCAATGGAAGAACCTAGCTCCTGTCGCCTGGGGAGGTGGAGTAACTCCAGTTGTGCTCAGTAGCGCTCGTAGTGGAGATGGCTTCAGATGTTTCTTTTATATTTGAAAGCGGAAGAGATGTTAATAAATACATTGAAATCAGCTCCCCGGTAGGAAAGAATAACAGCAAGAGTAGCTTTCTTGGCTGCTTTACGGCTTCCAGAAATAACCCTGGAATAGAGCTGGTTGAGAGACAGTTTTCCCACCCCAGGAGAGTTTTTGAGATTTTGGAAATATGTTTCCTGCCCCAAATTGGGATGGAAAATCAATCTTGAAATGACTTTCATGAACTGACAAATAGTTGGCTCAGGTCACTTGAAATATTTTTGAAATGGTTTGATCTTTTTCTATCTTTTTTTCTTTAGTCTGTCTTTACTAAATGTTTGGAACAAAAAGTCTCTTTCACCTTGAAAAACCAAAATTGTCCAGTTCAAATGTTTCTCCCACCGATGGTTCAAGGGGGAGATAGTCAAACCCAATCCTGTTTCGCACAGTTTTTGTTTTCACAAATGGACATTTTTGGTGAAAAAAGGGTTTGTCAAAAAGTTCCCAAACCAGCTGTACTCTATTCCCAGCCACCTGGAAGTCCCTGATGTACTTTGCCCTGAATAGTGCTACTGGACCTTGTGAGGACATGGAGCTCTGGTAGGGATTTTGGAGCCCAGTAATGTATATTGGTGGAAAGGAACATTACGGAGGGAGGGGGATTTGGACATTCAGTGTCCAGGATAGTGCTGGAGCCCCCTACACCCACCCCAGGCCTCCGTTCTCTAATAATACAATGTCCCCTCAGGACCAAGCACTCACATCACGGGCACAGAGGGCTGTGAAAGAGATATAAAATTAATTGCTAAAACCAAGGGGAATTGGCTTTCCTTTTCTGGGTCCTTGGGTCACTGTCTCTTTAAACCCCCTTATGCCCTGGGGATTTAAATCTGCCTGGGTGTTGCAAGCAAGAGTCCTCATTGTTGGCAGTTGCAGATGACATCTGGGCCAGCATGTACCTGTGAGCGCTGCTTCTGCCACCCATGACCCCTTTTCAGCCTATTGCCTGGGAGAGCATGTGACCCCCATCTGAGCCTCCCACCCCTGTGCACACTCAATTCCCCAGGCAAGGTGTGGTGGGGAGGGTTTGTGACAATCTCAGGGCCATCTAGGCCTTCCCCACTGTCCCAGTGCTGCACTCCCTGGCTGCACAGAACTTCGCAGGGACAGTGTTCTGATCCTCCCCTGCCACACGCACAGGTCCCAGCTGCCTGAGCTAAGGGAGACCCGCAGCGTCCCAGTGGAGCAGTCTAAACTCCATCCAGCGAAGGGCAATGATGCACAGATCCTTAGCCAGGCCCAGGGCCGGCTCTAACTTTTTTGCTGCCCCAAGCAGCAAAAAAAAGCGCCGCCCGCCGCCGAGCGCCGCGCCCCCCCCCCAGCGCCGCGCCGCGCCCCCCCCCCAGCACCGCGCCCTGCGCTGCCCCCCCGCCGAGCGCTGCTGGAACCCCCCCCGAGCGCCGCGCCCCGCGCCGCCCCCCCACCGAGTGCCGCCGGAACCCCCCCCCCGAGCGCCGAGCCCCGAGCCCCGCACCGCGCCCCCCGCTGAGCGCCGCACCGCCAGAGCCCGCCCCCGCCCCCCACCGAGTGCTGCCGGAACCCCCCCCCGCGCCGTGCCCGCGCCACCCCCCCGCCGAGCGCCGCGCTGCCGGAGCCCGCCCCCCCCCCCCCCGCTGAGCGCCGCGCCACCGGAGTGCCCCCCCCGCGCGCAATGCCGCGCCGCGCTCCCCCCGCCGCCCCTTACCAGGTGCCGCCCCAAGCATGTGCTTGGTTGCCTGGTGCCTGGAGCCGGCCCTGGCCAGGCCATGACTATATACTAAATAAAACCAAATGGGAAACAGAAGGATGCTCTACAACACCCATTTACGGTATCACAGTGTGCTCTATGCAGTGATAGCTAGCTTCACCAAACTCCAGCTAACCCTGGCTTAACTCTGGTCGCCTCCCATGGGCTTTGCAAAGCTGTCCTGCCAGTACTACTGACAGCACGCACTCCCTCTGCAGCCATGCCTTCAAGGTGGGTGGAGGCTCGGCGCTGCTTCCTCTCTGTTGGTAGGAGGGGCTCAGCACAGGCTAGGCTGACCATATTTTCCCAAAGGGAAAATGGGACACCTTATGAGGCCAGCCCAAGACCCCCTGCCACCCACCCGCATGGGGCTAGCCCTGCCCAAGCCACTCTCCTGAGCCCTTCCTCCCGTGCAGGGCAGGCATTGCTGCTCGCCCCCCTCACGTTACTCTGCGCCCAGCTCAGGGTCATACCCCACTTTTTTGGCAAAACTGTGTATTTGTCCAGTTTGTTCTTGCCAACTCATCATCAGCTGGCAAGAGTAAACAGGACAAATGCCCAATTTTGCCAAAAAAAGTCAGGATGGCTGGGACAGGGCTTAATAAAGGGACTGTCCCGGCCAAAATGGGATGCATGGTCACCCTAGCACAGGCCCTTCATTTTACTGAGCAGAAGCTCAGCAGAGTGGGCTGGCCTAGCACCACTGGCTGGGGAAGGGGTTCAGGCAGACAACTGGCAGCCCCTGCACTGCCTGCGATTGTCCAGGTTTCTGAGGCATCTTTGGCTACGGAGGGTTGTGGGGCTTACAGCCCATCTCTGGAATGGGACATGGCAGCAGTTCTGTGTCAGCTGCACTGTGCACAACATACAGCATCGCCCCAGGGGCTGCTGGGGAGGAAGGGACCCCAACTGCGGGCAGCAAGTAGCTTGTTGAGGCAACCCCAGACTCCTTTGCCATGACTGCGAATTGTGCGTGTGAGAGAGATAGAGATAGAGGCCACTGCTGTCTAGTGTGAGGCCACCTGGGGCTCCCCGGTGTGGTGTGTAACTGAGTTAAAATCTGCCTGTGTTCCTTGCCCTGGGTGGCTGAGGGGCTAAGTGACACTTTGATACCCACTGTCGTTTCCTGTCTCACCCGTCCCTACTGCCCCACCTCGTTCTCCTGGTCTCAGTGTGTCTGCTTTGAACAGAATCCCAACCTCTGGCAAGGAGGAGGCCGTCCAGGTTTCATTAAAGCTGCAGCTCCCTGCGTGTTGGATCTGATTGATGTCTGGAGCCATTGGCTGTTATCTGCTCTTAGTGAAAGCAGACAGGAGCTGTGCGCAGGGAGCCCCAAATCTGTGTGAAATGCCCATGGTAAGGACCTGGATGATTTTCTTATTACATAAAAGAATTTTAGTTATAAGCTGGGGACGCATCGGTTGGAAGTAACGGAAGAGGAGAAGGACCTCGGAGTCCTGGTTGATCGCAGGATGACTATGAGTCGGCAATGTGATGTGGCCGTGAAAAAAGCTAATGTGGTCCTGGGATGCATTAGGCGAGGTATTTCTAGTAGGGATAAGGAGGTGCTGCTTCCGTTATACAAGGCACTGGTGAGACCTCATTTGGAGTACTGTGTGCAGTTCTGGTCTCCCATGTTTAAAAGGGATGAATACAAACTGGAACGGGTACAGAGAAGGGCCACTAGGATGATCCGAGGAATGGAAAACCTGTCGTATGAAAGGAGACTCGAGGAGCTCGGTTTGTTTACCTTAACCAAAAGAAGACTGAGGGGGGATATGATTGCTCTCTTTAAATATATCAGAGGGATAAATACCAGGGAGGGAGAGGAATTATTTCAGCTCAGTACTAATGTGGACACGAGAACAAATGGATATAAACTGGCCGTTGGGAAGTTTAGGCTTGAAATTAGACGAAGGTTTCTAACCACCAGAGGGGTGAAGTTCTGGAACAGCCTTCCGAGGGAAATAGTGGGGGCGAAAGACCTCTCTGGCTTTAAGATTAATCTTGATAAGTTTATGGAGGGGATGGTTTGATGGGATAACGTGATTTTAGTCAATAGGTCAATAACGTGCCATCGCTGGTAATTAGTAACAATGGTCAATGATGGGATATTAAAAGTTACTACAGAGAACTCTTTTCCAGAGGGTCTGGCTGGAGAATCTTGCTCGCATGCTCGGGGTTCAGCTGATCGCCATATTTGGGGTCGGGAAGGAATTTTCCTCCAGGGTAGATTGGCAGAGGCCCTGGAGGTTTTTCGCCTTCCTCCGCAGCATGGGGCAGGGGTCGCTTGCTGGAGGATTCTCTGCGACTTGAAGTCTTTAAATTATGATTTGGGGACTTCAACAGCCGAGTCAAGGGAGAAAATTATTCCAAGAGTGGGTGGGTCAGCTTTTGTGGCCTGCATTATGCAGGAGGTCAGACTAGATGATCATAATGGTCCCTTCTGACCTTAAAGTCTATGAGTCTATGAGTCTATAAAAGTTAAATATACATTAACAGCCCAGGGTTACTCCAGACAGGGACCGGATTCTATAGACCGAGCTTGATTTACACCAGCTAAGGATCTGTCCAAGGAGAGCTATATCTTGGCATTAGTATGATCCCATTTAAACTGCCCTTCCCACTCCCCTGACCCTGTAACCAACTAGCTTGCCTGCATTCCCCGAGGCACCAGGCTGTAGAACTGAAGGAAACCCAGGCAATACTGTGCACAGGGGATTCATGCAGAGGAAGATTTTCATTGTGGTTCTCTTGGTTTTGCTGCCCACACCCCAAATTTTGATTGGGGTTGAACCAGCCCCTTCCTCCCATCCAAACCCTTTGGGGAGATTTAAGTTCAGATGTGAACTTCATAGCCTGGGTCCACCCCTGTCTTTTGCACTCTGATCTTTATAACACCCAACCAACAATGGGAGAGGCTGAGCGGAGGAAGAAGGCTGAAATAGTGCAGAGTTCATTAGCTTAGCAATCTTGAATTGAGTCCTCGCTGATGTCAGTTAAAAGCAGGCATCTGTGGGACAGTGGGAATCTGCCTCTGAAATGAGCGCCATGGTTCCATATCAGCTAAAGCTCAGATGCAGAAGACGGGAGGGCAAGGGAAGAGTATAAGCTGTATGGGGCAGGGCCTGTCTTTCTTCTGTGTTTGTACAGCACTGAGCACAATGGGGCCCTGGTCTGTGACTTGGACTCCTGGGTCCTACCGCAACACACACAGAGAAGATAAAAGCCCATAAAGAGGACTTGTCAATTCGATTCACCCCTTTGAGCTGCAGTGTGACTAGTCCCTAGAGAACTGGCTTTGAACTCTGTGTTCTATAGAAGTGGGTCCGAACCACAATTTCAGACTGAACCAGAGGAATCTGCATGTCCTGCTCAGCTTAGCCTGCCAAACCAAAAGCCCAGCCCCGATCAATGCCCAAATGTTGGGAAGTTCTGATCCAAACTTTTACTCTAAGGTCAGGCACAACTCAAACTCCCCCCGCAACAGCTCTCCTTCTTTGGCAAGTCAGGGCTGAGGGTCACTGCTCTGTCATTGCTCCTTGTTTTCCACCAATGCCTAATGGAAGATCAGAGCTATCTACGTTGGGCAAAGTAAATGATGTCTATGAACCAGTCCCCAGTTGTGTAGATGGACAGATTTCAGGCTGTATTCACCCTGTGTCAACTGAACTTCCTCACACCCTCATGGCCTCTCTATGGCTAAGAGTGACAGGGCTAGTCAAGATCTCTTGCATAGGATGAATTCCCCTTTCTCAGAACATCAGTAGATGTTACAGCACCAGCGGTCGGTTTCCATGTTGTATTACATTGCTTCCTGCTTTAACATAGGTGAGTGTCATTGTTTTTTGCCCATCTATGCAAGCAACACATTAATGGGCAATAGAAACCACATCACAACAGTCAGCCTCATGGCCCAGCAGGCAGTTTGCAGAGCAGAACCAGAGTGGAGCAAATTGGTAGGGAAATCTGGATTCTTTGCTGTGTGTACCAGCCATGATCGCTCAGCAGGCTTGATTGGACTTTATTTGCAGTCACTGTATTCACCATGGGTCACAAGCTCCCGAAGCAAAGCAAAGCAAAATACCAAGTCTTGTTTAATTTGAACAGCAGGAACAAATCAAGAGCAAAGCATTTTAAAACAACAAAGGGTATCTCTGTCTTTCCTAAAGGCTTAGGTGAGTCTAAGGCACCCCCACTTCTGGGGACTGAGGTGCAGTCTCCTTCCCAGCAGTCTCTGCTTCTCCCCCTGCTCTAGTTCTTCAGGGGCTGTCCTGTTATCCACCCCACGCTTTTCTCTCCGTGTCTCTTGAACCTGATTAAATTGGCTTATGCAGCCCACACGCGGGCAGGGGAAGCACATCAGAGTTACAGTCATAAGAACATAACATAAGAACATAAGAAAGGTCATACTGGGTCAGACCAAAGGTCCATCTAGCCCATTATCCTGCCTTTTGACAGTGGCCAATTTCCAGGTGCCCCAGAGGGAATGAACAGAACAGGTAATCATCAAGTGATCCATTCCCTGTCACCCATTCCCAACTTCTGGCAAACAGAGGCTAGGGACACCATTCCTGCCCATCCTGGCTAATAACCATTGATGGACCTATCCTCCATGAATTTATCTAGAGCTTTTTTGAACTCTGTTATAGTCTTGGCTTTCATAACATCCTCTGGCAAAGAGTTCCACAGGTTGACTGTGCATTGTGTGAAAAAAATACTTCCTTTTATTTGTTTTAAACATGCTGCCTATTAATTTCATTTGGTGACCCCCTAGTCCTTGTGTTATGAGAAGGAATAAATAGCACTTCCTTATTTACTTTGTGTAAAAGAATCACACCTGCAAAATCAGGATGGAAGATAACTTTACAGGGTAATAAAAAGATTTAAAACACAGAGGACTCCCCTCTGGACTAGCTTCACAGTTATGAAAACAGGAATAAAAGTACCTTTGTAGCATAGGAAAAATTCACAAGCCAAAACAAAAGATAACCTAATGCATTTCTTTGCCTTACTTACAATTTTTGTAATTTTAGATGGATCATGTTTGTTTTCAGGAGAGGTTGTACCTGCCTGGTCTCTCTCTCTCTGTTGGGAGAGGGAACAAACAAAGAGAGCCACAAACATCCTCCCCCCCCAGATTTGAAAGTATCTTCTTTCTTCAGTGGTCCTTCTGGTCAGGTGCCAACTAGGTTATTTGAGCTTCTTAACCCCTTACTTAGAATAGAATCATAGAATATCAGGGTTGGAAGGGACTTCAGGAGGTCATCTAGTCCAACCCCCTGCTCAAAGCAGGACTAATCCCCAGACAGATCTCTAAATGGCCCCCTCAAGGATTGAATTCACAACCCTGGGTTTAGCAGGCCAATGCTCAAACCACTGAGCTATCCCTCCCCCCCAAAGAGGGATTTTATGCTATCTTTCCTTTATATTTATGACACGCCCCCCCCAAATCACAGACGGTGCTGGACAGCCTGTTCCACACTGGCTGTGATTTCTTCCTGGAGCTCTAGGAGAAAACAGAGTTAATAAGACACATGCACCTTTAGACATACTACTGATTATATAAGAACTAACACCATTTCCCACATTTCAAGAATGATTTTAACCAGTTGATTCTAGGAAACTTTCACGGGAGAGTGTATCAGCCACTTTGTTAGAAGCTCCCGAAACGTGTTGTATTTCAAAATCAAAATCGTAGAGAGCTAAACTACACCGAAGAAGTTTTTTGTTATTTTCCTTGACAGTATGAAGCCACTTCAGCGCAGCATTGTCGGTCTGCAGGTGGAAATGCCATCCCCAAACGTATGGGCGTAGCTTCTCCAGGGCGTATGCAATGGTGTAACATTCCTTTTCTGTGATTGACCAGTGGCTTTCCCTCTCAGACAGTTTTTTGCTGAGAAACACGACAGGATGGAATTCTTGATCCGGTCCTTCCTGCATTAAAACTGCTCCCACACCACGCTCGGACGCATCTGTGGTTACTAGGAAAGGTTTGTCAAAGTCTGGGGCCCTTAGCACAGAGTCAGACATGAGTGTCGTTTTAAGCTGGTTAAAGGCCTTCTGACACTGTTTAGTCCACTGAACTGCATTTGGCTGGTTCTTTCTGGTCAGGTCTGTCAGTGGGCCGGCGATTTGTCTGTAGTGTGGTACAAATTGCCTGTAATATCTGGCCAAGCCTAAGAAGGATTGGACCTGTTTCTTTGACTTTGGGACAGGCCACTTTTGGATAGCATTCACTTTGGCCTGTAGGGGGTTGATAGGTCCTTGACCCACCTGGTGTCAAAGGTAAGTCACTCTGTTTAGACCTATTTGACACTTTTTATCCTTAACAGTTAGTCTTGCCTCCCTTATGCGCTCGAAGATTTTTCATAGTTGCTCCAGATGTTCTGCCCATGAATTAGAAAATATGGCCACATTGTCAAGGTAGGTGACTACAGATTATCCCAGTCCCGCTAGGAGACTATCTACAAGTTTTTGGAGGGTGGCATGTGCATTTTGCAGCCCGAAAGGGAGCACATTAAATTCATACAGCTCTACATGGGTGATGAAGGCTGACCTTTCCTTGGCGGGGTCATCTAGCAGCACTTGCCAGTACCCCTTAGTTAAGTCTAAGGTGGAAATGAATTGGGCATGTCCCAGTTTCTCCAATAGCTCATCTGTGCATGGCATTGGATAGTTGTCCGGGCAAGTTACAGCATTTAGCTTACGGTAGTCCACGCAAAAGCGTATTTCACCATCTGGTTTGGGAACTAGAACCACTGGAGATGCCCATGCACTTTCAGAGGGGCGGATTACCCCCATCTGTAGCATGTCCTGGATCTCCCATTTTATAGCAGTTTTGGCTTGAGGAGCCACCCGGTAAGGTTGCGTTCTAATTGGGTGAGCATTACCTGTATCAATCGGCGTGAAGCTAGTGCACAGCTCCTTGAACTGCTGTTGCTGCATACGTCTGAGGGTCATGGAGAGGTTCATCTCTTCTATGCTACTGTCACTTTTTCCTTCATAGTAGACACCTTCGGGCCACTCAGCGTCATCTCCTCCCTGGGCTATAAACTGAAAAACCTTGAATTCTCTGGAATAAAAGGGCTTTAGAGAATTAACATGGTACACTTTAAGCTTTAGGTTTGAGGTGGGGGACGCTATAAGATAGTTAACAGCTCCCAGGTGCTCTTGGACCGTAAATGGCCCTTCCCACAATGCTTCCATCTTATGGGCTTGGAGCGCCTTCAAGACCATGACTTGGTCCCCTACTTTGAAGGAATGCTCTCTGGCATGTTTATCATACCAGGCCTTTTGTTCTTTTTGAGCATCGTGTAGGTTTTCTCTAGCAAGGGCTAAAGAGTCTCAGAGGGTGTTTTGTAGGTTGTTTACAAAGTCCAGAAAGTTAGTTCCTGGAGAGGGTGTAAACCCCTCCCATTGCTGCTTCACCAACTGTAATGGCCCCTTAACCTCGCAGCCATACACAAGTTCAAATAGTGAAAAGCCCAAACTGGGATGTGGTACAGCCCTGTAGGCAAAGAGCAACTGCTGCAACACTAGGTCCCAATCGTTGGAGTGCTCATTTACGAATTTATGTATCATGGCCCCCAAAGTTCCATTAAACTTCTCCACCAGGACATTTGTTTGATGGTGGTAAGGGGTGGCAACCAAGTGGTTCACCCCATGAGCTTCCCAAAGGATTTCATGGTCCCTGCCTGGAAATTAGTTCCCGAATACATAAGGATATCGGAGGGCCAACCTACCCTGGCAAAAATGTCTGTTAATGCCTGGCACACACTTTTAGCCCTGGTGTTGCTTAGAGCTACTGCTTCCGGCCATCGGGAGGCAAAATCCATGAAAGTCAGTATGTACTGCTTTCCTCTGGGTGTCTTTTTTGGGAAAGGACCCAGAATATCGACAGCTACTCACTGAAATGGAACCTCAATTATGGGGAGTGGCTGGAGACGGGCTTTGACCTGGTCTTGGGGCTTTCCCACTCGTTGGCACACCTCACAAGACCGGACATAATTAGCAACGTCCTTGCCCATTCCCTCCCAGTGGAATGACTTCCCCAAACAGTCTTTGGTCCTGTTCACCCCAGCATGGCCACTAGGATGATCGTGGGCTAAGCTCAAGAGCTTTACCCGGTACTTAGTTGGAACTACCAACTGTCTTTGAGGATGCCAGTCCTCCTGGTGCCCACCAGAAAGAGTTTCCTTGTATAAAGGTCCTCTTTCTACAACAAACCGGGACCTATTAGAAGAGCTGAGAGGCGGTGGGTCACTCCGTGCTGCCGTCCAAGCTCCCTGGAGGCTCTCATCCACTTCCTGCTCTGCCTGGAACTGTTCCCTTGATGCTGGAGACATCAGTTCCTCACTGGATTGTGGACTTGGGCTTGGTCCCTCTGGAAGTGATGTAGGTGATGGGATTGTTTCCGTTGACTGTGGACCACTTTCCGCTGGTGCACTAGGTTGTATTTCAGGCTCCGGCTGAGCCTTTTATGCAGATTTAGCTGCAGACTTGGTGGTGCCCTCTGGCGTTGGAGTTGCAGACGGGGTTGCAAGCACTGGATTCAGTGCTGGCAATGGTTCTGGTGTTTGTTGCTTCACCGGTTCCGGTTCTGGGATTGGTTCTGTTTCAGTCTCTGGGACTGGATACACTACTGCTGTTGCAGTCATTGGCATGAGATCCGGTTCCATCACCTCAGTCTGGGTCTCTGGTAGCACAGACGGGGCCCTTGTAGAAGGCTCAGGAACAGGGATAGGTGTGGAGGCTTGCTTAGCCTGGCTGTGGGTGACCATTCCCACCCTCTTGGCTAGCTTTACATGTTTGGCCAAATCTTCCCCCAGCAGCGTGGGAATGGGATAATCGTCATAGACTGCAAAAGTCCACATTCCAGACCAGCCCTTGTACTGCACAGGCAACTTGGCTGTAGGCAAGTTTAAAGAGTTTGACTTGAAGGGTTGAATCATCACTTGGGCTTCTGGGTTGATGAATTTGGGGTCCACTAAGGATTGGTGGATAGCTGACACCTCTAGTGTCCCTCCACGCAATAACCTTCTTTCCGCCCACACTCACAGTTTCCCTTCAGTCTGAGGGTATCTGGGAGGCATCTGGGCCTGAGGACCTTTGGTGTGATTCCAGTGCAATGAACTGCAATCTGTTGGGGTTCTTGGGGCAGTTGGCCTTCACATGCCCCAGCTCCTTACATTTAAGACATCGCCCAGCTGACTGGTCACTGGGGCGAGGTGGGTTGCTGGAGAATGGTGTGGTAGGACGATAAGGTGTCTGGGGTTTTCCTTGGGGTGTAGGTGGGGCCTTGGGCTGCCCCCAGTGGTAGGGTGTTGTCTTGGGTTTCCCCTTCTGATATCCGCTTCAACTGCTACTAGCTTTCTTCTTTTCCGCCACCTCCATCCCTTTGGTTCCGATCTCCCCCACCTCGATTACAGTGTTGGGCTTCCCATCTAGGATGTATCTTTCTATTTCCTCAGGAACACCCTCTAAGAACTGCTCCATTTGCATTAGGAGAGACAGATCTTCCAGAGATTTAACACTTGCTCCTGATATCCAGGCATCCCAATTTTTTTACAATGTGGTAGGCATGTCGGGAAAATGCCACGTATGGTTTCCACCTTAGGGTTCTGAACCACTGACGGGCATGCTCGGGTGTTAGCCCCATTCTAATTCTGGCCTTTTTAAAAAAAAGTTTGTACTTGTTCATGTGTTCTTTAGGCATTTCAGCTGCCACCTCTGCTAAGGTTCCACTGAGCTGTGGCCTCAGCTCCACCATATACTGGTCTATAGGGGTGTTGTATCCAAGGCAGGCCCTTTCAAAATTTTCTAAGATGGCCTCGGTATCATCACCTACCTTGTATGTGGGGAATTTCTTGGAATGGGGAGCGGTACCTGGAGAAGGACTGTTAGGGTTACCTGCTGGACCCAGCTTAGCCTTTTCCAGCTCTAAGCGCTTTAGCTCTAACTCCGTCTCCAAGCGCTTCGCCTGCATTTCCGCCTCCAAGCGCTTTAATTCCATTTGTCTTTCATGTTCCTTCTCTTTCTCTTCAGCCTCCAGTCTGGCTAATTCCAGTTTCTTCTGGACCTCACTTTCAGTCATCTTTGGTAACCTTCCTGCCCTTAGCCTAGCCTAGTCCGAGAGCTAGAAAAAAAACCCAGCTTGTGAATTCCCTTCCTATAGCTTAACTACTTTGCCCTGAGGCAAAGAAAAAAAAACTTCAGCTGCTCTCAGATTAAAAAAAAAAAAAAAGTGTCCTTTTAAAATCCCAAGGTCTGTGCTTCTGGTTCAAAATGATCCCACCACGCTGCCTCCCCGATCCTCCACCCCAGATTCGAAAGTATCTTCTTTCCTCATTGGTCCTTCTGGTTAGGTGCCAACTAGGTTATTTGACCTTCTTAACCCCTTACAGGTAAAGTGATTTAGTACAGCTGCCAAGGAGGGATTTTGTGCTATCTTTCCTTTATATTTATGACAGAAGCCGTTTCATACCGCTAATCATTTTTGTTGCCCTTTTCTGAACCTTTTCCGATTCCTATATATCTTTTTTGAGATGGGGCAACCACATCTGCATACAGTATTCAAGATGTGGGCATACGATTGATTTATATAGAGGCAATATGATATTTTCTGTCTTATTATCTATGCCTTTCTTAATGATTCCCAACATTCTGTTAGCTTTTTTGACTACTGCTGCACATTGAGTGGATGTTTTCTGAGAACTATCCACAATGACTTCAAGATCTCTTTCTTGAGTGGTAATAGCTAATTTATACCCCATCATTTTATATGTATAGTTGGGATTATGTTTTCCAATGTGCATTACTTTGCATTTATCAACATTGAATTTCATCGGCCATTTTGTTGCCCAGTCACCCAGTTTTGGGAGCCTTTTGTAGATCTTTGCAGTCTGCCTGGGACTTAACTATCTTGAGTAGTTTTGTATCATCTGCAAATTTTGCCACCTCACTGTTTATCCCTTTTCCCAGATCATTTATGAATATGTTGAATAGGACTGGGTCCCAGCACAGACCCCCCCGGAGGTCACCACTATTTACCCCTCTCCATTCTGAAAACTGACCATTTATTCCTACCCTTTGTTTCCTATCTTTTAACCAGTTACCAGTCCATGAGAAGACCTTCCCTCTTATCTCATGACTTAAGAGCCTTTGGTGAGGGACCTTGTCAAAGGTTTTCTGAAAATCTAAGTCCACTATATCCACTGGATCCCCCTTGTCCACATTCTTGTTGACCCCGCTCAAAGAATTCTAGTGGATAGGTGAGTCATGATTTCCTTTTACAACAAACAATGTTGACTCTTCCCCAACAAATTATGTTCATCTATGTGTCTGACAATATTGTTTAGTTTCAACCAGTTTGCCCGGTACTGAAGTCAGGCTTACCAACCTGTAATTGCTGGGATCACCTCTGGAACCCTTTTTAAAAATTGGCATCACATTAGCTATCCTTCTGTCATTTGATACAGAAGATGATTTAAATGATACATTACAGACTACAGTTAGTAGTTCTGCAATTTCACATTTGAGTGAAACTCTTGGGTGAATACCATCTGGTCCTGGTGACTTATTACTGTTTAGTTTATCGATTTGTTCCAAAATCTCCTCTAATGACACTTCAATCTGGGACAGTTCCTCAGATTTGTCACCTAAAAAGAATGGCTCAGGTTTGGGAATCTCCCTCACATCCTCAGCTGTGAAGACCGATGCAAAGAATTCATTTACTTTCTCCGCAATGGCCTTATTGTCCTTGAGTGCTCTTTTAGTATCTTGATCGTGCAATGGCCCCTCTGATTGTTTAGCAGACTTCCCGCTTCTGATGTACTTAAAAAAAAATTGCAATTACTTTTTGAGTCTTTGGCTAGCTGTTCTTCACAATTTTTTTTTTTTTTTTTGGCCTTCCTAATTATATTTTTACACTTCATTTGCCAGAGTTTTTGCTCCTTTCTATTTTCCTCACTAGGATTTAACTTCCACTTTTTAAAGGCTGCCTTTTTGCCTGTCACTGCTTCTTTTACTTTGTTGTTTACACACGGTGGCACTTTTTTGGTTCTCTATGTTTTTTTAATTTGGGGTATACATTTAATTTGAACCTCTATTATGGTGTCTTTAAAAAGTTTCCATGCAGCTTACAGGGATTTCACTTTTAATTTCTGTTTAACTAATCTCCTCATTTTTGTGTCGTTCCCCTTTCTGAAATTAAATGCTACAGTGTTGGGCTGCTGTGCTGTTTTCCCCACCACAGGGATGTTAAATTTAATTATATTATGGTCACTATTACCAAGCGGTCCAGCTATATTCACCTCTTGGACCAGATCCTGTGCTCCACTTAGGACTAAATCAAGAATTGCTTCTCCTCTTGTGGATTCCAGGCCTAGCTGCTCCAAGAAGCAGTCATTTAAGGTTTCAAGAAACTGTATCTCTGCATCCTGTCCTGAGGTGACATGTACCCAATCAATATGGGGATAGTTGAAACCCCCCATTATTATTGAGTTTTTTATTTTAATAGCCTCTCTAATCTCCCTGAGCATTTCACAGTCACTATCACCATCTTGGTGAGGTGGTCGGTAATATATCCCTACTGCTATATTCTTATTATTAGAGCATGGAATTACTATCCATAGAGATTCTATGGTACAGTTTGGTTCATTTAAGATTTTTACTTCATTTGATTCTACCCTTTCTTTCACAGATAGTGCCATTCCCCCACCATCATGACCTATTCTGTCCTTCCGATATATTTTGTATCCTGGTATTACTGTGTCCCATTGAATATCCTCATTCCACCAAGTTTCTGTGATGCCGATGTAAGCAGAGTCAGGATGAGCTCTACCCTGACATCTGGTGGTGAATTATGGTGAGTGTGGAAAAGAACTTTAGGGGCTGATCTTGTTTGCATAGGCACACCCACCCCGCCTAGCATGAGCCCCAGGCAGCCCAAAATGGTCACTTTGGCAGCTGTGGGATCCCCAGTTTCTCTGTCATTGGGGCAGGAGGAATAAAGTGTTGTTACCCTTATGTGAATCAAGGACAATGAGACTGTTTTATGACAAAGGGTCTCACCATCACCTAAGTAGCACTCGCTAGACAAGGGACATGGGTTCCAAAACCCAGTGAATTGAGAGAGGTTGGGGACAGGTATGTGTGCCTGATGGTATGGAGCCCTTTTGAGGGCCTTGAACACCAATTACACTATTCTTTGCTCTCCCTCCCTCTCTCCCTCCCCCCCCCGCCCTTGTTGAATAGCAGAGCTAATTTTGCTTCCATTAGGAGTTTAGCTAGAGGTTGCTGAGCTGAATTCACTTTGGGCTAATGGTGCACCAGCACTGGGGCTCCCCTACTACAAGCTGAAATCACTAAAAGAGCTAAAATTGCTGAGCTGAGATCACTGAGTGCAGTTTGTGGGACGGTTGGAGCGGCCCACGGAACACTGAGCGGAGCGGAGCAGTTTGCGGGGACGGCTGGAGCGGTTCATGGGACAGCTGGAGGAGTGGAGCGGTTCGGAGCGGCTGGTAGAGCGGAGCCATTCGTGGTGAAGGCTGCAGCAGAACTCCATGGAGAGGCGGGGTAGTCGGCCTCGGACCACATAAGGTGCCCCTTAACACCCTGTGTGTGCCCCCCCCATTTCCACCCAGGCTGGGGGGGGTAAAACTCTGCAGATAAACTTTTGAACTCTGGGGAGGCACTGACCAGGGACAGAGACTTTTGGGTTGTTGGACTTTGGGGTGATTGGACTTAAGACCCTGAGGGGAAAAGGACACTGCCAAACTTACTTGGAGGTGGGTCTTTTGTTCATGGTTTGTGTTATGAATCCTGTTTGTGGTGTTTCCCCAACATAATGCCGCATTGTTTCTCTCCTTTATTAAAAGGCTTTTGCTACACTCAGACTCCGTGCTTGCGAGAGGGGAAGTATTGCCTCCTAGAGGTGCCCGGGGGGGTGGTATGTAATTGTCCCAGGTCACTGGGTGGGGGCTCGAGCCGGTTTTACATTGCGTTATTGAAACGGAACCCCTAGATACTGAACCTGGCCCTTGTTGCTGCCAACTCAGAGGGGCAGAAGGGTTATACCTATTATATCAATATCCTCATTTAATACGAGGCACTCTAGTTCATCCATCTTATTATTTAGACTTCTAGCACTGGTATATAAGCATTTTTAAAACTTGTCACTTTTTAGCTGTCTGCCATTATATAATGTAATTGAATGGGACTTTTTTTATTTGACTGTTTCTCATCAGATCCTACCTGTATTTTATCATCTTCCATCCTCTCCTTCTTACTAGGACATAGAGAATCTCCATTAATAGATCCTCCCCTAAGGGATGTCTCTGTAGGAACCACATGCTCCTCCACACCTGTCGGCTTTCCCCTATCCCTTAGTTTAAAAACGGCTCTATGACCATTTTTAATTTTAAGTGCTAACAATCTGGTTCCATTTTGGTTTAGGTGGAGCCCATCCTTCCTGTATAGGCCCCTCCCTTTCCCAAACATTTCCCCAGTTCCTAATAAATCTAAACCCCTCCTCCCTACACCATCGTCTCATCCGTTCATTGAGACCCTGCAGTGCTGGCCTTGCGTGTGGAACTGGAAGCATTTCAGAGAATGCTACCATGGAGGTTCTGGACTTCAATCCCTTCCCTAGTAGCCTAAATTTGGCCTCCGGGACCTCTCTCCTATCCTTCCCTATGTCATTGGTACCTACATGTACCACGACTACCAGCTCCTCCCCAGTACTACACAAAAGTCTGTCTAGATGTCTCGATAACATTGCTCTACAGCCAAAATGCTTCTGAAATAAATGTAGTCAAACTTTACTAATTCTGGGTCACTGAGAACGAAAATGATGCTTAAAATTGTTGATTGGCTCTAGTTTTCAAGATATGCTATTGGGTCAGTATATACGACCCTTGACTTGGGAATGGCGGAGGATAAGTGAGTTATAAAGGGAAGGGATCTCAATTTAAACCAGAAATGACTAAAATACATCTTTGACTGGATCTATGAATAAATCTATGACTGGGTTTGGACAGTACTTGCTTTTTAGGCAAAACAATGAATGATGCAATCTGAAGCTGGTATTGCATCATACATGATATGAATTGCATCATGTTATTCCTAGAAGTCATGGATGATGCAATCATAACGAAGCTTACATCACTCTGCTGAACAAATTGCCCTATATCAGCTCTAGAAATCATACAGTGTCGTGCTCTCTTATTTGTCAGTGTTTGATTTTGCAAAGGGACACATTTCTGTTTAGCCAAAGTGAGCAGAGATGCCTCGTACTTGTGTGAACAGTGCAGATAACTTCTGCTATGTTTGTGGTGAAGTGACTTTTGCATCACAAAAGCGCAGTATAACCACTATGGTTAAGAAAGCCTATCACCTTTATTTTGGCTGCAAAATTGGAGATCAGGACAAGAGGTGGGCCCCACACATATGCTGCAACACTTGTGCAACAAATCTTCACCAGTGGTTGAACAGGAAAAGGAAATCTATGCCTTTTGCAGTGCCAATGATTTGGAGAGAGCCAACAGATCATACCAGCAATTGTTACTTCTGCATGGTGCCTCCAGTTGGGAAAGGTGTGTCAAAGAAGAAAAAGTGGACTGTGCATTATCCAAACATTCCATCAGCTATACGCCCAGTACCCCACGGAGAAGGACTGCCGGTTCCTGATGCACCAGAATCATTCTCACTTGAGTCAGACGAGGAAGAGGAAGAGGATGAAACTTCTGGTCCTGAACCATCAATGTCACAGGACCCACATTTTCTCCCATCCTCCTCGTCTGAACCACACCTCATAACACAAGGTGAACTGAATGACCTTGTCAGGGATTTGGAACTACCCAAGAGTAAGGCAGAGCTGTTGGGCTCCAGACTACAGCAGTGGAATCTCCTGGCAGGTGATGTTAGGGTTTCCATGTTCCATGACCGTCAAAAGGATCTTGTCCCATTCTTCTTCATGGAAGGTGATCTTGTAGCCTGCAACAACATCGATGGTGTGATGGCAGCCCTCAACATCGTTCACGATCCAGATGAGTGGAGACTGTTCATTGATTCATCGAAGACGAGTCTTAAAGCTGTTTTACTGCATAATGGCAATGTTTTGCCATCAATTCCAGTTGATCATGCAGTCCATATGAAGGAAACCTATGACAACATGAAACAACTTTTGAGGTGCATAAACTATGACCAACATCAGTGGCAGCTTTGTGGCGATTTGAAGGTTGTTGCTCTCCTGCTTGGTCTGCAGACTGGATACACAAAGTACTGCTGTTTTCTCTCTGAATGGGATAGTCGTGCAAGCGATTCCCACTACATCAAGAAAGATTGGCCACTCCGACAGTCATTGGAGCCTGGGAGGAAAAGTGTTCAGCATCCACCACTTGTTGAATCAAGGAAGATTTTGTTACCACCCTTACACATCGAGCTGGGTCTGATGAAGAACTTTGTCAAGGCCATTGACAAAACACAAGCAGCTTTCAAGTACCTCCGTGGAAAATTTCCAAGGTTAAGTGAAGCTAAGATAAAGGAAGGTGTCTTTGTTGGTCCTCAGATTCATGAACTTCTTCGAGATGATGCATTTGACCATGCACTGCGTGGCAAGGAAAAGATGGCATGGAAAGCCTTCCAGTTAGTGGCAATAAATTTTCTCGGAAACAACAAGGCAGACAACTACAGGTTGTGTTAAACCTCCTCAAGGCATACAAAAGCCTTGGTTGCAACATGTCACTAAAGATACATTTTTTGCACTCTCATCTAGATTTTTTTCCACCAAACTGCGGAGCAGTGAGCGACGAGCACGGCGAGCGATTTCACCAGGACATTGCAACAATGGAGAAACGCTATCAGGGCAAATGGAGCCCATCAATGCTTGCAGACTATTGCTGGACAGTGACAAGAGATGCTCCATTTAATGAATACAAGAGACAAGCCAAGAAGCGCCGAGTAGACACTGAATAGGACTAAACTATGTACATAATAGTTTTTTGCCTTTTGTTTCATAATAAATTTTATTTATATAACCCTTTTGCTGATTTTTAAAGTGTTACATAAACAGGACAGGTGAAATATTATCATGTAAAGCAACCATAAACACATGAAAAGACTTAGGTTTACAATTTATGATTTAAAACTCTACTATCTACACAATATACATAGACATAAAATGTGAAAACTTAAATATCTTAGAAACAGTAGCCAATCAGTTGTTTTAATTGTCATATTTGAATTCAGCACATCAAAATACATAATAAATAGCACATTTTATCTCTGAAGCAGACGACTTCTCAAAAATTGTAGACCAGTGTAATCCACAACCTTCGCACCAGACAGGCAAGTCACTGTGCGGTTCTCCTGGTCATCACAAACCCAGCTATCTATGTTTCTAATGATCGAATCGCCCATTACTAATACCTGTCTTTTCCTAATAACTGGAAGGTATCCTCAGTGCTCTAATCTGGGCTATTGTCCATCCTCATGGGTAGTTTCTTGATCACACAGCTGTTGAATTAACCCAGTCTATGCATACAGTACAACTTTACAATGCTCAGAGAAGCATACAGAGCATCTAGTATTTGTAGATTATTACAGGCAACTCCAAATACGTCATACCATGCTTACAATCAGAAACATGATATTGATTCCGATTGAATCTGCTAAACGCCAGGCACCATCACCACAGCTGAGTGTGGATTACTGCCTGACTAAAATCTCAGCAGAAACCTGGCTTCTATCCATAATCAATGGCAAAGCCTTCCTTGGGCATCCAAAACTCACCCCCTAGAAGAATGAGTGGTAACCCTTACAGAATATCCTCCACAGATGGCCAACAGGGAGTGAACCCAGCACTACTCTAGTGCTGCTACCATTTGAGCTAAAGGAGCATCTCTGTTAGGTGGAACCTCTTATCCTCTTATGTGAACTGGCAATAGGGGGAGACAAAGACCCAGATTCTCCTGTGGGTTGCAAGGAAACTTTTTAACTGAACTGCATTCTGACACAATCCTAGAATCATAGGTCTGGAAAGGACCTTGAGAGGTCATCTTGTCCAGCCTCCTGCATTGAGGCAACACCAAGTAAACCTAGTCCTAGACCATCCCTGACAGGTGTTTGTCCAATCCGTTCTTAAAAACCTCCAATGACAGGGATTCCACACCCTCCCTTGGAAGCCTATTCCAAAGTTTAACTATCCTAAATTATAGTTAGAATTTTTCCCCCTAATATCTAACCTTTCCCCCTTGCTGCAGATTAAGCCCATTACTTCTTGTCCTGTCTTCAGTGGACACTGAGTGGACAATTGAACCCCATCCTATTAAACATGTTCAGTTTTTAAACCTTTCCTCAGAGGTCAGGTTTTCTAAGCCTCTTATCATTTTTTGTTGTTCGCCTCTGACTCTCTCCAATTTGTCCACATCCCAAGGACCAGCCACAACGTAAATATCAGGGTCCAATTTCCATCCACAGGCATGTGCATGTAATTCCAATGGGAGGTGTTAGCATGTGAGTGTGAAGATGGAATTTGAGTCCTGGGTTTCACAAGGCAACAAAAGCTTTCAGTTAGAGAGAGAAGATTTGTTTATGGTTAATGGCAACCCCAAGCTATGCTTTCTCTGGGGGGTCCCTTTGAGGTGTTTGAGATGGGGCCTCCATCTGCTATTTCTGCTTGCATGACAACTGCTTTAAAGGGAGTGGGGTTAACACCAGCTATGGAGTAACTTTCCGATTGCTAGCCACGTCCCTTTGTGTTTTTCATGCATCCCTGTAACGAACTTGTTAGTGTATTAGCTCCTTCCTATTTCAGCCTGGCTGCCTACAGTGAGTGACCCGATTAGGCAAGCTAACTGGATCAGAGCATTGACTCATCTCAGAGCCTGGCTCTCAGACAAGGAAGGAGAATGTGGAGGCTTGGTAAATTCACATGGACCGAACAGTTCCTCTGCTGGCCAGTCATTTGTCAGAGCCCAACTGAAACCGCTCCCAGGTGACAGACCTGGAGCCCTACTATCCCTCGTAGGATATAAGTGACTCCCTCTGACTTACTCGTATCTTAGGCTAGGAGAATATAGCTCCTGAGCAGCTTCCCATGGGGAACTGGAGTATTCTGCCATTAATAATGTTATTACATCTTTGAGGAGGTAAAACTCAGTTAGGAACATAAGTGCTAGGAATTGTCAGACTGGATCAGACCTGAGGTCCAACTAGCCATGTATCCTGTCTCTGACAGTTACCAGTGTCTGATGCTTCAAAGGACGGTAGAAGAAATCCCATTGCAGTCAGATATGGGACAACATGTGCCCCATGAAGGTCCCATGCTGATCTCTAATATCGAGAGATTGGCTTAAACCCTAGACTCATAGACTTTAAGGTCAGAAGGGACCATTATGATCTTCTAGTCTGACCTCCTGCACAATGCAGGCCACAGAATCTAACCCACCCACCCACTCCTGTAACAACCCCCTGACCTATGTCTGAGATATTGAAGTCCTCAACTTGTGGTTTAAGGACTTCAAGGTGCAGAGAATCCTCCAGCAAGTGACCCGTGCCCCACGCTGCAGAGAAAGGCGAAAAACCTCCAGGGCCTCTGCCAATCTGTCCTGGAGGAAAACTCCTTTCCAATCCCAAATATGGCGATCAGCTAAACCCTGAGCATGTAGGCAAGACTCACCAGCCAGACACCCAGGAAAGAATTCTTTGTAGTAACTCGGATCCCACCCTATCTAGTGTCCCATCACAGGCCATTGGGCATATTTACCGCTGAAGCATGAGGACTAATATCTCTTTGCACATTTTTGTAAAAGCATGAGCTATTCTAACAGAATATTCTTGCTACCCAGATAAATGTCCAGTCCCACTTCTGATTTTGCCAAGTTCTTACCCTCAGTGACACCATGTGGTGGTGAGTTTCGCAGCCCCACTGTGCATGGAAAATATCTCCTTTTTTGAGTCTTGTCTTTACTGCCTTTCAGTTTCATTGAATGTCGCTCCATTTAGTGGGAGAAGCTAAGCCTGGAGCAGCCCAGGCTGTGGGGCTGGTAATTTGTTCTGGCCCTGCTGAGCAGGCTATGGTTGGGAGTCAGGGGAGCTGGGTATATGCACAATATGGGCTCAGTCTTCAGCCAGCTGTGAGGAGAGCTGGAACCTTAGACCATGGTCATGTCCTGAAGGCCAGACTAGTGGAAAATCTTCATGTATGTAGGATCTATGAGCCCTCCCAAAGGTCTGAGTGCCTGTGAAGGCCAAGAAATACATATGAAGAAGCCAAAGTCAGAACCAAAGGGGTCTCTTGGGCCCAGATGGTCAGAGGTATTTAGACACCTACTCCCATTAAATAAATCAGTGCAGGCTAAGCTAGTATACTACATACCAACTCAGGGGCGGGAGGATGTGGTCTGTTACAGCAGCTGTGATTCACTCAGAATCCCATCTGAATTTGGCCTTGAGTCCCTGTGCTTGGTAACCTCCTAGATTTCTCCCCTGACGGGACTAAACCCGGTGTGTGGTGGGAGCTGTGCCACAGCACCCTCTGCTGCCTTCCCAGCTGATAGTGACCGAGAAGGAGAGTACATGTGAAGCATGGCAGATTCATTTCACAGGTGTCTCTCTCAGTGAATGCTCAGTGTGCACAGCCATTGGGGTAGCATTGTCCTCAGTCAGATGATGAGCCGGTAGCTTGCCATTGAAGACAGTGGGTGGTGTCAGGGGCCAGCTTTACACCCTCTGAGTTCAAATATATTAGCTAAAAGCCTAGTGTCACCTTCACCCTACCCCACCCCCTCCTGTAGCCCCTCTGGCTCCATACTGTCCTTAGGTATGACTCCCTCCGATATCTAAGTGTGGATCGAGGACATGATACAGCCCATGCGATGGGTCCACTAACTCCTTCTCATGCGAGGTTTCTCACTTGTCTACAGAGCCCCAGGCCAGCTCTGACTCAAGCAGCACATGCAGTGAGTCAGAGTCTAATGCTTCCCCCACCTCCCCAAAGGAACAAGGAACAAATGGGGACCCAATATGGTCCCTCTGATTCCAATGCATTCCTCTGCTTCCCTGCATTGCTCCGCAATCAGCAGGTCATACACCTCCAATGGCAGTCCTAATGATGAAACTGTCACCGTGTTTAGCCTCTTTTCAATAAGGATCTCAGCAGATTTAAAACAAACAAAAGGAAGTATTTTTTCACACAATGCACAGTCAACCTGTGGAACTCCTTGCGAGAGGATGTTGTGAAGGCCAAGACTATAACAGGGTTCAAAAAAGAACTAGAAAAATTCATGGAGGATAGGTCCATCAATAGCAAATAGTCAGGATGGGCAGGGATGCTGTCCCTAGCCTCTGTTTGCCAGAAGTTGGGAATGGGTGACAGGGGATGGATCACTTGATTACCTGTTCTGTTCATTCCCTCTGGGGCACCTGACATTGGCCATTGTTGGAAAGTATAGGGAACAATTTCCTGGTGCAAGTGCTGGAGGAACCAACTAGGGGCAGAGCTCTTCTTGACCTGCTGCTCACAAACAGGGACAGACATTGGTGAGGCCTCATCTGGAGTATTGTGTCCAGTTTTGGGGCCCACACTACAAGAAGGATGTGGAAAAATTGGAAAGAGTCCAGCAGAGGGCAACAAAAATGATTAGGGGGCTGGAGCACATGACTTATGAGGAGAGGCTGAGGGAACTGGGATTGTTTAGTCTGCAAAAGAGAAGAATGAGGGGGGATTTGATAGCTGCTTTCAACTACCTGAAAGGGGGTTCCAAAGAGGATGGATCTAGACTGTTCTCAGTGGTATCTGATGACAGAACAAGGAGTAATGGTCTCAAGTTGCAGTGGGGGAGGTTTAGGTTGGATATTAGGAAAAACTTTTTCACTAGGAGGGTGATGAAGCACTGGAATGGGTTACCTAGGGAGGTGGTGGAATCTCCTTCCTTAGAGGTTTTTAAGGTCAGGCTTGACAAAGCCCTGGCTGGGATGATTTAGTTGGGGATTGGTCCTGCTTTGAGCAGGGGGTTGGACTAGATGACCTCCTGAGGTCCCTTCAAACCCTGATATTCTATGATTCTATGATTGTTTAGTGTGATTTCCTATAGATAGAAGTTTATCCAGTTGACCCTGTGCTGAGCCCAACAACTTGTGTTTGGCTAAAGCACATCTTCCAGAAAGGCATCCAGTCTTGATCTGAAGACATCAAGAGATGGCCAATCCACCCCTTCCCTTGGTAGTTTTATCCAGTGATTAATCACCTGCATTGATAAAATCATGTGCCTTATTTCTAATCTGAATTTGCCTGGCATTAACATGTGACACATGAGGCCATGACTTCACTGCCATAAAAGGAATGTTTTTATAGCAGTCTGGCTAACATGCACTGTAAATTCCTAGTGGAGACAAAGCTCTGTAGCATTTACTGTGAAGTGGCTAGGCAAGGTCAGTCACAGGTGGGGGGTGTAATGTTGATCAAGGTTAGCTACATCATGGTGAAAAAACTGCCTGTGCCTTGTCTCCACTGGGATTTTACAGGGATATAGCTAATGGGTGGCAGTTGAAGACATAGGCTGAGACCTACGGCACATGGGACACATAAGCTGGGACTCACTGAGCTTTCAGGAGAATGCTTCACTACAAGAAAAACCATCTCAGACCTAGATGACCCATTGGAGATCTCCTATCAATGTGATGAGGTTGTGAAAAAGGCTCATGCAGTCCTAGGATGCGTTAGGCGAGGTATTTTCAGTGGAGACATGTAAGCATTATTGCCATTATACAAGGCAGTGGTGAGATCTCAGCTGGAATACTGTGTACAGTTCTGGTGTCCCATGTTTAAGAAAGATGAATTCAGACTAGAACAGGTGCAGAGAAGGGCTAAGAGGATGATCAGAGGAATAAAGAACCTGTCTTACAAGAGAAGTCTTAAGGAACCTGGCTTGTTTAGCCTAACCAAATGAAGGCTGAGGGAAGATGTAATTGCTCTCTATTAATATACCAGAGAGATAAATACCGGGGGGGAAAGGAGTTATTTAAATTAAGGGCCAATGTTGGCACAAGAACAAATGGCTATAAATTGGCCATCAACAAGTTTAGGTTTGAAATTAGACAAAGTTTCTAACCATCAGAGAAGTGAAGTTCTGGAAGAGCTTCCCAAGGGGAGCAGTGAGGGCAAAAAACCTAACTGGTTTCAAGACTGTGCTTGGTAAGTTTATGGAGAGGATGGTATGATGAGATTGCCTACAATGGCATATGGCCTGTTCGCGACTGCTGGTAGCAAATATCTCCAGTGGCTGGTGATGGGACACTAGATGGGGAGGGCTCTGAGTTATTACAGTGAATTCTTTTCCAGGTGGTGTGCTGGGTGGGCCTTGACCACATGCTTTAGTCTCAGATGACTGTATTTGGAGTCGAGAAGGAATTTCCCTCCTCCCCCCACAGTCAGATTGGCAGAGATCCTGGAGGTTTTTCGCCTTCCTCTGCATCATGGAGCATGGGTCACTTGCAGGTTTAAACTAGTGTAAATGGTGGATTCTCTGTAACTTCAAGTCTTTGAACCATGATTTGAGGACTTCAGTAACTCAGACAGTGGTCTACTACAGGAGTGGGTGGGTGAGGTTTTGTGGCCTGCAATGTGCAGGAGATCAGACTGGATGATCAAGATGGTCCCTTCTGACCTTGAAGTCTGTGAGCCTCTGAGCAAACTGAGACATTTCATAATACTTAGGCCACAGTTTCTAGGAAACTATTCCTGACCTCCTGAGCCTTGATTTCTAGAACTGAGGTAGAAACAAACTTTGGGAAGGTTCTAAAATGGCTGGTGGAAATGCAGAGGCTGGGTTAAGCCCTAGTGGTAAGAGGTCCATGCTACAGCAGTGCAGCTTACCTACACTAGGGGTTTGCACTAACTACATTCATGCAAAAAAACCCAGCGTGGACAAGCCTATAATCTTGTAACTCGCTCCAACATTAGAGCTCTCTCTCTGTGTTAGATATGGTGCAAACAGATGCACAGGGGTGTTTTTAAGTGTGGGCTGTGTGTCTGCTTGTGTTATGGGTGTGTAGTGGTGTGGACTGTGTAGATGATGTGTATAGTGGTTGTGTACAGTATTCAAGCGCTGAGCCAATGCGGCATGCTCCATTACATCACCAAAGAAACTCATTTCCCTGTCAGGAGACCATGAACAGACCATGAATGAAAGGCCAGCGCTGGGGTAATGAGCTGAGAATGGAGCCTTTTACAGAGTAATTAATTCTCAAGTGCTCGGCAGCAGGACTGAGAAGCTAATATTTGTTTTCTGCTGCATGGTGTGAGCTGAAGTAAATGCAAATATAATTACTCTGCAAAATTCTGGACATAGTGAATCTTATATATACACGGGCTGAGACTGAACCCAGGCTCATGCTGGCTTCTGTGCCCAGGTTCCTGATGGCAGAAAGTCCTCTGGGGGGAGTCAGTGGACAATAGCACAAGGCGACTGCACTCCAGGTGCCCATAGGGGACCAGCGTAGCCCCCAAAGAGGGCATGGCCAGAGTGATGGCTGAATGAATGCATTCACCCAGTGCATCTTCACTGCAGCCTCTCTTGGATGGGACTCTGCATATCTCCCAGTGGAAACTCAATCTGTCCTCTCTCAGCATAAGCCCCAAAGGGAAGGGAACAGATACGTCTCCTGCCCTCCCCTAGGGTGAGGCCCCCTAAAGGGCCCCAATGCCACTAGGAGGTGCAGTTTTGACATCTCTGCACAAGTCGGGGTAAATATAGCCCACGAAGTGCACACACACAGAGGCACACCCATGCACATACATGCACACCACACATGCGCAGGCATGCACACCCTTGCAAAGAACTCACCTTCCCCACTTCTGGTGTGAAACACACCAGTCATTTAGCACCATGCAGCAACACTGCAGAAAAACTCAGAGCAGCTAGTGAAGAATGATAGTGTATGTGTGTGTGTGTGTGTAGGTGGAATGTTATTATCAAAACTGGATATGGGCCAGGACCTGGGGGGTTATTCTGTCCATAGTGTTTGTACAGCATCTAGCACTAGGGGGCCTTGGTTCATGACTGGGGCTCCTTAGTGCTATGGTAACACAAATTAATAATAATGCAGGGTGCCCAGGATCTTCAGCAATCAGGGAGCCCTCAGTTTTATGTCTCATTCACAGCTGCATCTCAGTGCATCTCATCTGGAAATAGCATCTGTATAGCTTGCCTTAGTGTTAATGGAGCTTACATGCACTAAGTGAAGAGAGGATAAACCCTGCAGAGAGCTGTGTATTGTAAGACATCATCCCCTGTAGCCATTCCTATTCCCTGGGTCTGTGTATCATTATAGTTAATGGCTCTCAAGCTGTACAATACAAAGCTGCAGCAGCTCAGCTGGATCAACTAGTCGAACCAAACTAGCATTGTTTTGAACCTTCACCCATTCCACCAGCCAAACTCCAGACTGTCCAGGGGCTCCCCACCCATCTCACTGACTCCCAAAATAGCCATGGAGCTCCTGCCTGCAACCTTTCAGTGGGGCCTGACTTTGCAGCGGAAGGGAAGATCCCTTGTGGATCCTGGCCAGGACTTTAGAACAACCAAACCAGACCCAGCTGCATGCTTGGCAAGGAGTCGGAGGATGCTTCTGGAGAGCGCTGTGGAGCTCTCCAGCCAAGCCAGATGAAATGAATACATTTGCCACCTTGTTCTGTGTCTTAATACTGAGTGATTGGCCCAGTGTCTGAGCTGTTTTTGTGGCCACTAAATTCTTGACCCAATAGGGACCACTCTAGTGTCTGATGTAAGCTAGAGCAGCTCAAAGGGTGCTTTAACTTAAACACAGCTGCCTTTGGCCCTGAGGGCCATTCCAGTTAGTGGGAATAGTCAGAGCACAGTGCTGCTTTAGTCATCACTTTTCCTAGCCATCTCCTGTAACCTGCACTATACAGTGACTTAGGACGTAATAGGCTTGTTTCCTCTCAACTCTGTTCATTTCCCCATGTCTCTCTGCTGCTTCCTGTACAAGACAGAACATGTAGAGCAAACAAATGGCTAGGAAAGAGAGGCAGCTGCAGGGGAGCATAGGGAAGGGAGCCGGGGGAAGAGAGCTGGGGGGGAGAGGGAAGAAAAGGGCGGGCAGAGCGTGGGAAAGAGGAGATCAAGGTGAGAAGGTATTTTGGCTGTCCCCTCCCTTGTGTGGGGCCAGCAATTAATCTGGAGTGCCACAAGAGTTCAAAGGTTCTTCTTGTGGTCCAGGTGAGTGAGTGCGAAGCAGATGGAAAATGTCTCCATACTATAAGGGCTTCCCATGTGGTCCAGCATATAGGCCCCTTCCGAACGGAGGGAACAAAATGCCCCAGATGCAGACGCAGTGCCCTCCCCTAGCTCGGAGTGAATTCCTGGCTCTGAGGAAGCCATCATTCCCCTGCTGTCTGGCCGGTGACAGCGGCAGGGAACGGACGCTGGGGAATGCTGGGGGAAAGCTCCTGGCAGAGCTATAAAGGAGACGCATTGTGTAGGGCATTGATACATTACTCGCAGTAATTTAAGTGTGGAGCAGCAATGGGACACACGTAACAAGAGGCTATCCATTAACAGAGGCAAGAGTCCCTTCGAAAACACACCATTTGTCTCCTGACGCGGGTAAAATGAGCCCTGAACGTTAAGGAACAGGCCAAGTGAACAGCAGACAACCACTCTCTTCTCACTGGCATAGGTGGCTGGTTCCATCCCCTCCTGGCCCCATAGACCTGGGGCATGGCTGTCACTCAGAATGTGGCCTGATATTCGTGGGGGCAGGATGTCCAGCGGAGGAAGGATGTGAATGGAAAGGCTGGGGGCTGGGCCTGTGGCAACACCTCTCATGCCAGCCTCCTCTCCCACACTACTAGGTGAGCCTGCCTGTGGATGGACAAGAGGACACATGGAGAAAGCATTTCCTAGTGGTTAGGGCTCTGCAGCAGACATCCTGGGTGACTGTGGGTGACGCTCTGTCCCTGAGGCTAGGTCTACACTGGGGGTGGGGGTGGGATCGATTTAAGATACGCAAATTCAGCTACGCGAATAGCGTAGCTGAATTCGACGTATCCGATCCGACTTATCCCGCTGTGAGGATGGCGGCAAATCGACCGCCGCAGCTCCCCCGTCGACGGCGCTTACTCCTACCTGGGCTGGTGGAGTACACGCGTCGATTCGGGGATCGATTGTTGCGTCCCGACAAGACGCGATAATTTGATCCACGAGAGATCGATTTCTACCCGCCGATCCAGGCGGGTAGTGAAGACAAGCCCTCAGTCTTTCCCACCCTAATAGCGCTGCCATGCCATGCAGGGGCGGTGTGAGGTTAATACATTACAGCTTGGGAGATGCTCAGATTCTCAGTAATGGGGGCCATATAAGATGATGGCCATAATGATGCAGTAGCTCTCCAAAGCTCTTGGCAACCTATCGCTTCACTACATCTCATGGCCCCTCTGTGCAGAAGGTGCTGACTCAGGAGCCTGGCCTACCCTTCATCATGGGCCCAGTCCTCTGAAGTGCTGTGTGACGCCAGTTCTGAGCCTGGTGGCGAGGCTGTGCTGTCCCAGGAGCTGGCAGCGGCAGGTGCCATGACTCTGCAGTTCTGCAGGGGCTGTATTGGTGTGGCTGGGAAGCGTTTACCTTTCTTTGTTTCTGTGAGCGGTGCCTGCTCTGCATATGCCCCCCCGCCCCAGCTGCAAAGTTGGCTTATTGCCTACCTGGGGATCCCTCCATAGATTCATAGATTCATAGACACTAGGACTGGACGGGACCTCGAGAGGTCATCGAGTCCAGTCCCCTGCGCTCATGGCAGGACCAAATACTGTCTAGACCATCCCTGATAGACATTTATCTAACCTACTCTTAAATATTTCCAGAGATGGAGATTCCACAATCTCCCTAGGCAGTTTATTCCAATGTTTAACCACCCTGACAGTTAGGAACTTTTTCCTAATGTCCAATCTAAACCTCCCTTGCTGCAGTTTAAACCCATTGCTTCTTGTTCTATGCTTAGAGGCTAAGATGAACAAGTTTTCTCCCACCTCCTTATGACACCCTTTTAGATACCTGAAAACTGCTATCATGTCCCCTCTCAGTCTTCTCTTTTCCAAACTAAACAAACCCAATTCTTTCAGCCTTCCTTCATAGGTCATGTTCTCTAGACCTTTAATCATTCTTGTTGCTCTTCTCTGGACCCTCTCCAATTTCTCCACATCTTTCTTGAAATGCGGTGCCCAGAACTGGACACAATACTCCAGTTGAGGCCTAACCAGCGCAGAGTAGAGCGGAAGAATGACTTCTCGTGTCTTGCTTACAACACACCTATTAATGCATCCCAGAATCACGTTTGCCTTTTTTGCAACAGCACCACACTGTTGACTCATATTTAGCTTGTGGTCCACTATAACCCCTAGATCCCTTTCTGCCGTACTCCTTCCTAGACAGTCTCTTCCCATTCTGTATGTGTGAAACTGATTGTTCCTTCCTAAGTAGAGCACTTTGCATTTGTCTTTATTAAACTTCATCCTGTTTACCTCAGACCATTTCTCCAATTTGTCCAGATCATTTTGAATTTTGACCCTATCCTCCAAAGCAGTTGCAATCCCTCCCAGTTTGGTATCATCTGCAAACTTAATAAGCGTACTTTCTATGCCAATATCTAAGTCATTGATGAAGATATTGAACAGAGCCGGTCCCAAAACAGACCCCTGCGGAACCCCACTCGTTATACCTTTCCAGCAGGATTGGGAACCATTAATAACTACTCTCTGAGTACGGTTATCCAGCCAGTTATGCACCCACCTTATAGTAGCCCCATCTAAGTTGTATTTGCCTAATTTATCGGTAAGAATATCATGTGAGACCGTATCAAATGCCTTACTAAAGTCTAGGTATACCACATCCACAGCTTCTCCCTTATCCACAAGACTCGTTATCCTATCAAAGAAAGCTATCAGATTAGTTTCACATGATTTGTTCTTTACAAATCCATGCTGGCTATTCCCTATCACCTTACCCCCTTCCAAGTGTTTGCAGATGATTTCCTTAATTACTTGCTCCATTATCTTCCCTGGCACGGAAGTTAAACTAACTGGTCTGTAGTTTCCTGGGTTGTTTTTATTTCCCTTTTTGTAGATGGGCATCTCCATTGCCAGGAGAAACCCTGCATGGCTGAGCACTGGCGGAGCAGCTCTGCACCTTGTGGGGAAAGGGACTCAGGCTGGGCTGCACTCTTGAAGAGGCTGTGGGGGGCTGGATTGGTCCCTGGCCAGCCCCTGAATCTGGGGGCCACAAAGCTGACACCACCCACATCACTAGTCCTGTGCCAAACACAGCTCAGCCACACCAGGAAATCCAGTTGGCTCCCTTTGGACCCATTGTGCCTTACAGGGGCTATTCCCATGGGGCTCTAGAGGGGAAGAAATTCAGTCATGTCCTCCATGCAGTTTCTATGGATTGTTCTTTTGGTGAGCGCAGAGGACCCTCCATGCCCACCCACCCTGAAAGACCAGGGCACTTGGCTCCCCCAAACCCACAGATCCCCCAAGAGTTTAAAGGACCCCTATAGGCAAGGGGTCCTTTAAAGGAGCCCCCTCTGCTCCCGATCCGGGAGATTGGGAAAATAGCACCTCTCAGCTCTCGATGTGGGAAATGGGGATAATAGCACCCCTCAGCTCCTGATCTAGGGAATGCGGATAATAGCACCTCTCAGCTCCCAACCCAGGAAATGGGGATAATAGCACCTCTCTGGTGCTGATCTGGGAAATGGGGTTTATAGCACCCCTCAGCTCCTGATCCGGAAAATTGGGATAATAGCTCCTCCCAGCTCCCAATGTGGGAAATGGGGATAATAGCACCTCTTAGCTCCTTATCTGTGAGATGGGGATAATAGCAACTCTCAGCTCCAGATACAGGAAATGGGGATAATAACCCCCCTCAGCTCCCGATCTAGGAAATGACGATAATAGCAACTCTCAACTTCTGATCCGGGAGATGGGGATAAGAGCACTCCTCAGCTCTCGATCCAGGATTTGATGCTAATAGCACTCCTGAGCTCCTGATCTAGGAAATGGGATAATAGCACCTCTGAGCTTCTGATCCGGGAAAAGGGGATAACAGAACCCCTCAGTTCCTAATCCAGAAATTGGGGATAATAGCACCCCTCAATCTGGGAGATGGGGATAAAAGCAACTTTATCTGCCGATGCAGGAAATGGGGATAATAGCCCCTCTCAGCTCCCAATCCAGGAAATGGGGTAATAGCACTTCTGAGGGGTCGATCTGGGAATTGGGGATAATAGCACTCCTCCACTCCCGATCAGGGAAATGGAGATAATAGCACCCCGAAGCCCACAATCTGGGAGATGGGAATAACAGCACCCCTCAGCTCCTGAGCCCTGAAATGGGGATAATAGCAAACCTTAGCTCCTGACCCAGGAAAAGAGGATTATAGCACCTCTCAGCTCCTAATCTGGGAAATGGGACTAATAGCACCCCTCAGCTCTCAACGTGGGAAATGGGGATAATAGCACCCCTCCGCTCCCAATTCAGGTAATGGGGATAATAAACCTCTCTGCTCCCGATCTGGGAGATTGGGAAAATAGCACCCCTCAGCCCCTGATCTAGGGAATGGGGATAATAGCACCTCTCAGGTGCTGATCTGGGAAATGGGGATAATAGCACCACTCAGCTCCCAATGTGGGAAATGGGGATAATAGCACCATTTAGCTCCCTATCTGGAAGATGGGGATAATAGCATCTCTCAGCACCCGATCTAGAAAATGGGGATAATAGCACCCGTCAGTTCTCAATCCGGGATTTGATGCTAATAGCACACCTGAGCTCCCAATCTGGGAAATGGGATAATAGCACCTCTCAGCTTCCGATACAGGAAAAGGGGATAATAGAAACCCTCAGCTCCTAATCCGGAAATTGGGGATAATAGCACCTCTCAAGTGGCAATCTGGTAGATGGGGATAATAGCAACATTTGCTGCAGATGCGGGAAATGGGGATAATAGCACCTCTCAACTGCTGATCTGGGAAATGGGGATAAGAGCACTCAGCTCTCAATCCAGGAGATGGGGATAATAGCACCCCTCAACTCTCGATATGGGAAACGGGGAAAATAGAGCCCCTCAGCTCCCGAACTGGGAGATGGGGATAATGGCACCTTTCAGTTCCTGATCTGGGAGATGGGGATAACAGCACCCCCCAGCTCCCAATGTGGCAAATGGGAATAATAGCCCCCCTCAGCTTTCTATCCTGGAGATTGGGATAATAGCACCTCTCAGCTCCCACACTGGGAAATGGGGTAATAGCACCGCCAGGTGCTGGTCTGGGATATAGGGATAATAGCTCCTCTCAGCTCCCAACCCGGGAGATGGGGCTAATAGCATCTCTCAGCTCCCAATCAGGAAAATGGAGATAATAGAAAACCTCAGCTCCCGATCCAGGGAATAGGGATAATAGCACCCCTGAGCTTCTGATCTGGTAAAGGGAATAGCACACCTCAGCTCCCAACCCACGAGATGGGGCTATTAGCATCCCTCAGCGCCCAATCAGGAAAATGGAGATAATAGTACCCCTCAGCTCCCTATCCGGGTAATGGGGAAAATAGCACCCCTCAGCTCCCGATTCGGGAAATGGGATAATAGAATCCCTCAGTTCCGAATCTGGGAAAGGGGATAATAGAACCCCTCATCTCCGGATCCGGGAAATAGGGAAAATAGCACCTCTCAGCTCCCACACTGGGAAATGGGGATAATAGCACCCCTCAGCTCCCGATTCAGGAAATGGGGATAATAGTCCCCTCAGCTCCTGATTCAGGAGATTGGGATAATAGCCCCCCTCAGCTCCTGATCCAGGGAATGGGGATAGAATTCCCCTTAGCACCTCTAAGATCCTGATGTGGGAAATGGGGATAATAGCACCCCTCAGCTTCCGATCCGGGAGATTGGGTGGGATAATCTGGACTTCAGAAAAGCAGACTTTGACTCCCTTAGGGAACTGATGGGAAGGATCTCCTGGGAAGCTAATATGAGGGGGCAAGGAGTCCAGGCTGTACTTTAAAGAAGCCTTATTGAGGGCTGTAGCGGGGTGGTCACCCGCTCCGGCCCAGAAAGGGTTAAAGCCAGCCCTGGGAGAGGGCTGAGGCTGGGAAGGAAAGCCGGGGCTGATTGGGGAAGGCAGTAACAGCTGGGGCCACACCCCAATCAGGCCCAGCTGGCCCCTATAAGAGGCTGTGAGCCAGAAGCCCAAGCAGTCTCTCTCTAGCTGTAGAGGGAGATGGGCCTGACTGCAGGGAGCTAGAGACAGGGTACCTGAGTGGAGCAGGGCTGGGGAAAGGCAGAGGAGCCGGGGAGTTCCAGCCTGGAAAGCCCCAGGCTGCGGCCTAGCATAAGGCCTATTAGGTACTGGGTTGCAGGGGACAACCCATGGGTAGGCAGAGGCAGCAGGTCCGAACCCCTTTACCTGTGATGAGTGGCTGATATTGAAGTCTGCCCCAGTGAATGGGGGCTAGATGGAGACTGGGCAGTAGCCAAGACTGAGGCAAAGTGGGGATAGTGGGTGGGGGGGTTCCCCTGGGAGGGGGAGACCCAGAACTGTGGGGGTACTGCTGGGGGGCAGCACCCAGTTAAAGGGGCATCGGGGTCCTGGGAGGGACACGGGGGCCAGCAGTGGTGGCGAGACACTGACCTGAAGAAGGCGCTCCAAGTCTGGCAGAGCTAATTCCCGAGGACAACCAGCAGGATGCGCCGCAGGGGTGAGTGCGCCAGCTTACAAGGGCGCAGGAACAAACCATCCTGAAGTGCAGAAAGAATAGCAAATATGGCTGGCGACCAGCTTTGCTTAACAGTGAAATCTTCCATGATCTTAAACTCAAAAAGGAAGCTTACAAGAAGTGGAAATTTGGACAGATGACTCGGGAGGAGTATAAAAATATTGCTAGAGCATGTAGGGGTGTAATCAGGAAGGCCAAGGCACAATTGGAGTTGCAGCTAGCAAGGGATGTGAAGGGTAACAAGAAGGGTTTCTACAGGTATGTTAGCAACAAGAAGAAGGTCAGGGAAAGCGTGGGACCCTTACTGAATGAGGGAGACAACATAGTGACAGATGATGTGGAAAAAAATTAAGTACTCAATGCTTTTTTTGCCTCGGTCTTCATAAACAAGGTCAGCTCCCAGACTGCTTGCTGCACTGGGCAAAACAGTATGGGAAGGAGGTGAGCAGCCCTCAGTGGTGAAAGAACAGGTTAAGGACTATTTAGAACAGGGGTAGGCAACCTTTCAGAAGCGGTGTGCCGAGTCTTCATTTATTCTCTTTAATTTAAGGTTTCGTGTGCCGGTAATACATGTTAACGTTTTTTAGAAGGTCTCTCTCTCTAAGTCTATATTATATAACTAAACTATTGTTGTATGTAAAGTAAACAAGGTTTTCAAAATGTTTAAGAAGCTTCATTTAAAATTAAATTAAAATGCTGATCTTACGCCGCCAGCCTGCTCAGCCCACTGCCAGCCTGGGGTTCTGTTCACCTAGGCCTGCAGTGGGCTGAGCAGAGCGACTCGAGGTCAGGGCAGAGGGCTGGGGTGTGTGTGGAGATGCAGGGCAGAAGGCTGGGTGTTGGGGGGGACTTGAGGTCAGGGCAGAGGGCTGGGGTGTGTGTGTGGAGATGCAGGGCAGACGCCTGGGGTTGTGTGGAGGTGCAGGGCAGAAGGCTGGGTGTTGGGGGGAGGTCAGGGCAGAGGGCTGCGGGGGTGGGGGTGCAGGGCAGAAGGCTGGGTGTTGGGGGGCAACTCAAGGTCAGGGCAGAGGGCTGGGTGTGTGTGGAGGTGCAGGGCAGAAGGCTGGGTGTGTGTGGGGGTTCAGGGCAGAGGGCTGGGGGTGTGTGGAGGTGCAGGGCAAAAGGCTGGGTGTGGGGGGGGTTCAGGGAAGAGGGCTGGGTGTTGCGGGGACTCGAGGTCAGGGCAGAGGGCTGGGGGGGATGTGGAGGTGCAGGGCAGAAGGCTGGGTGTTGGGGGGACTCGAGGTCAGGGCAGAGGGCTGGGGGGGATGTGGAGGTGCAGGGCAGAAGGCTGGGTGTTGGGGGCAACTCGAGGTCAGGGCAGAGGGCTGGGGGGTGTGGGGGGTGCAGGGTAGAAGGCTGGGGGTATGGGGGTGCAGGGCGGAAGGCTGAGTGTGTGTGGGGAGGTCAGGGCAGAAGGCTGGGTGTGTGGGGGGTGCAGGGCAGAAGGCTGGGTGGGTGTTGGGGGGAGGTCAGGGCAGAGGGCTGGGGGGGTGGGGTGCAGGGCAGAAGGCTGGGGTGCTCGGCTCGTGGGGGTGCTCCCAGCCCCCTGCCCTGAGCGGCTCACGGCAGGGGGCTGGGAGGGATATGCCCTGTTCCACCCCCTTCCCCCAGGCCCGTCCCTACCTCTCTCTGCCTGCTCTACGGAGCTGTGTGCAGCCTGCCGCTCTTCCCCCTCCCCCTCGCAAGGGCCATCCCGGCAGGGAGAGGGAGGAGGAGGGGCAGAGGGGCCAGAATGCACCAAGCTGTGGGAAAAAGCGGGGGAGGAGGGAAACTTGGCTGCCGCAGGACCAAGCTTCTGCCTCCTGCCCCCGCAGGGGAGATCAGTGGGCGGGGGGGCTGAGTGGGGCGGGGGGCCGGGACCCCCCCCCACCGCTCTCCCCTGCCGGGGCAGGAGGCAGAAGCTTGGTCCTGCCGCAGCCAAGCTTCCCTCCTCCCCTGCTTCTTCTCCCAGCATGGCGCTTTCCGGCCCCTCCTCCTCTCACCGGCAGGCAGCGTGCCATTCAGAATCGGCTCGTGTGCCGTGTTTGGCACACGTGCCGTAGGTTGCCGACCCCTGATTTAGAAAAACTGGATGTGCACATGGGTCCAGATCTAATGCATCCAAGGGTGCTGAGGAAGTTGGCTGATGTGATTGCAGAGCCATTAGCCATTATCTTTGAAAATTCGTGGAGATCGGGGGAGGTCCCGGATGATTGGAAAAAGGCAGATATAGTGCCCATATTTAAAAAAGAGAAGAAAGAGAACCAGGGGAACTATAGACCGGTCAGCCTCACTTCAGTCCCCGGCAAAATCATGGAGCAGGTACTCAAGGAATCCATTTTGAAGCACTTGGAGGAGAGGAAGGTGATCAGGAACAGTCAACATGGATTCACCAAGGGAAAGTCATGCCTAACCAACCTGATTGCCTTCTATGATGAGATAACTGGCTTTGTGGATATGGGGAAAGCGGTGGATGTGATATATCTTGACTTTAGCAAAGCTTCTGATACGGTCTCCCACAGTATTCTTGCCAGCAAGTTTAAAAAAAAAAAAAAAAAGGACTATAAGGTGGATAGAAAGCTGGCTAGATTGTCGGGCTCAATGGGTAGTGATCAACGGCTCGATGTCTAGTTGGAAGCCGGTATCAAGCGGAGTACCCCAGGGGTCAGTCCTGGGGCCGGTTTTGTTCAACATCTTTATTAATGATCTGGGGATGATGGAATTAATTGCACCCTCAGCAAGTTCGCAGATGACACTAGGCTGGGGGGAGAGGTAGATACACTGGAGGGTAGAGATAGGGTCCAGGGTGACCTAGTCAAATTGGAGGATTGGGCCAAAAGAAATCTGAGGTTCAACAAGGACAAGTGCAGAGTCCTGCATTTAGGAAGGAAGAATCCCATGCACCGCTACAGGCTGGGGACCGACTGGCTAAGCAGCAGTTCTGCAGAAAAGGACCTGGGGATTAAAGTGGAGGAGAAGCTGGATATGAGTCAACAGTATGCCCTTGTTGCCAAGAAGGCCAACAGCATATTGGGCTGTATTAGTAGGAGTATTGCCAGCAGATCGAGGGAAGTGATTATTCCCCTCTATTCGGCACTAGTGAGGCCACACCTGGAGTATTGTGTCCAGTTTTGGTCCCCCCACTACAGAAGGGATGTGGACAAATTGGAGAGAGTCCAGCGGAGGGAAACGAAAATGATTAGGGGGCTGGGGCACATGGCTTACGAGGAGAGGCTAAGGGGACTGGGGTTATTTAGTCTGCAGAAGAGAAGAGTGAGGGGGGATTTGATAGCAGCCTTCACCTACCTGAAGGGGAGTTCCAAATAGGATGGAGATCGGCTGTTCTTAATGGTGGCAGATGACAGAACAAGAAGCAATGGTCTCAAGTTGCAGTGGGGGAGGTCTAGGTTGGATATTAGGAAACACTATTTCACTAGGAAGGTGGTGAAGCACTGGAATGGGTTACCTAGGGAGATGGTGGAATCTCCATCCTTAGTGGTTTTTAAGGCCCGGCTTGACAAAGCCTTGGCTGGGATGATGTAGTTGGTGTTGGTCCTGCTTTGAGCAGGGGATTGGACTAGATGACCTCCTGAGGTCTCTTCCAACCCTAATATTCTATGATTCTATGATTCTAAATGGGGATAATAGCCCCTCTCAGCTCCTTGTCCTGGAGATGGAGATATTAGCACCTCTCAGCTCCTGATCTGGGACATGGTGATAATAGCACCTCTCATCTTCCCACCTGGAAAATGGGGATAATAGCCCCTCTCACATCCCGATCTGAGAAATGGGAATAATAGCAACCTGCAGCTTCCAATCCGGGAGATGGGAATAATAGCCCCCCTCAGCTCCTGATCTGAGAAATGGGGATAATTGAACCCCTGAGCTCCGAATGTGGTAAATAGGGATAATAGCCCCCCTCAGAAGATAGGGATAATTGCACCTCTCAATTGCTGATCTGGGAATTGGGGATAAAAGCACCTCTCAACTGCTGATCCGGGAAATGGGGATAACAGCACCACTCAGCTCTCAATCCAGGAAATGGGGATTATAACATCCCTCAGCTCGCGAACTGGGAAATGGGGATAATAGCACCCCTCACCGCCCGATGTGGGACATAGGGAAAATAGCACCCCTGAGCTCCTGATCTAGGAAATGGGGATAATAGCACCTCTCAATTGCTGATCTGGGAATTGGGGATAAAAGCACCCCTCAGCCCTCGCTCCAGGAAAATGGGATTATAGCACCTCTCAGCTCCCAATCCAGGAAATGGAAATAATGTTCCCCCTCAGCCCCCGACCCGGGAAATGGGGATAATAGTACCCCTCAGCTCCCGATCCAAGAAATAGAGATAATAGCACCTCTCAACTACTGATCTGGGAAATGGGGATAACAGCACTACTCAGCTCTCAATCCAAGAAAAGGGGACTATAGCACCTCTAAGATTGAGAACTGGGAAATGGGGATAATAGAATCCCTCAGCTCCCAATCCTGGAAATAGGGATAACAGCACTTCTCAGCTCCCGAACTGGGAGATGGGGATAATAAAACCTTTCAGCTCCCAATCCGGAAAATGGAACTAATAGCTCCCCTCAGCTCCCGATCTAGAAAATGGGGATAAATAGCACCTCTCAGCTCCAAATAAGGGAGTTTGGGATAATAGCACCTTTCAGCTCCCAATCTCGGAGATGGGGATAACAGCACCCCCCAGCTCCCGATGTGCAAATGGGGATATTACCCCCCCTCAGCTCCCTATCCTGGAGATTGGGATAATAGCACTTCTGAGCTCCCAATCTGGGAGATGAGGATAATAGTACCTCTCAGGTCCCGATAGGGGAAATGGGGATAATAGCAAACCTCAGCCACCAATACAGGGAATAGTGATAATAGCACCCATGAACTTCCGATCCTGGAGAATGGGATAATAGAACCCCTCATCTCCTAATCCAGGATTTGGGGATAATAGCACCCCTCAGCCCCCAACCTGGGAAATGGGGATAATAGCACCTCTAATTTCCCGATCTGGGAAATGGGGATAATAGGACCCCTCAGCTCCTGATCCGGGACATGGGAATAATAGCATCCCTCAACTCCCTATCTGGGAAATGGGGAAAATAGCACCCTCAGCTATCGATATGGGAAAAGGGGATAATAGCAAACCTCAGTACCAATACAGGGAATAGTGATAATAGAACCCCTCAGCTCCTAATCCGGGAGATGGGGATAATAGCACCCCTAAGCCCCTGACCTGGGAAATGGGGATAATAGGACCCCTAAACTCCCAATCTGGGAAATGGGGATAATAGCACCCCTCAGCCCCTGACCTGGGAAATGGGGATAATAGGATCCCTAAGCTCCCGATCCGGGAAATGGGGATAATAGCACCACTCTGCTCCCAATCCGGGAAATGGGTATAATAGCCTCCCTCAGCTCCCTATTCAGAAAATGGGGATAATAATCCCCCTCAGCTCCCGATCTGGGAGAGGGGATAATAGCACTTCACAGCTTTGGATCTGGGAAACAGGGATAATAGCACCTGTTATCCCCCAACCCGGAAGTGGGGATAACAGCACCCCTTAGCTCCCAATGTGGGGAATGGGGATAATAGCATTCCTCAGCTCCTGATCTGACAGATGGGGATAATAGCACCTCTCAACGGGCTCCACCTAACGAAGAGAGGGAAGAGCATCTTCGCAAGCAGGCTGGCTAACCTAGTGAGGAGGGCTTTAAACTAGGTTCACCAGGGGAAGGAGACCAAAGCCCTGAGGTAAGTGGGGAAGTGGGATACCGGGAGGAAGCACGAGCAGGAGGGCGCAAGAGGGGAGGACTCCTGTCTCATACTGAGAAAGTAGGATGATCAGCAAGTTATCTTAAGTGCCTATACACAAATGCAAGAAGCCTGGGAAACAAGCAGGGAGAACTGGCACAGTCAGGGAACTATGATGCGATTGGAATAGCAGAGACTTGGTGAGATAACTCACATGACTGGAGTACTGTCATGGATGGATATAAACTGTTCAGGAAGGACATGCAGGGCAGAAAAGGTGGGGGAGTTGCGTTGTATGTAAGAGAGGAGTATGACTGCTCAGAGCTCCGGTATGAAACTGCAGAAAAACCTGAGAGTCTCTGAATAAAGTTGAGAAGTATGAGCAACAAGGGTGATGTCGTGGTCGGAGTCTGCTATAGACCACCAGACCAGGGGGATGAGGTGGACTAGGCTTTCTTCCGGCAACTAGCAGAAGTTGCTAGATCGCAGGCCCTGGTTCTCATGGGAGACTTTAATCACCCTGATATCTGCTGGGAGAGCAATACAGCGGTGCACAGACAATCCAGGAAGTTTTTGGAAAGTGTAGGTGCAATTTCCTGGTGCAAGTGCTGGAGGAACCAACTAGGGGCAGAGCTTTTCTTGACCTGCTGCTCACAAACAGGGAAGAATTAGTAGGGGAAGCAAAAGTGGATGGGAACCTGGGAGGCAGTGACCCTGAGATGGTCGAGTTCAGGATACTGACACAAGGAAGAAAGGAGAGCAGCAGAATACGGACCCTGGACTTCAGAAAAGCAGACTTTGACTCCCTCAGGGAACAGATGGGCAGGATCCCCTGGGAGAATAATATGAAGGGCAAAGGGGTCCAGGAGAGCTGGCTGTATTTTAAAGAATCCTTATTGAGGTTGCAGGAACAAACCATCCCGATGTGTTGAAAGAATAGTAAATATGGCAGGCGACCAGCTTGGCTAAACAGTGAAATCCTTGCTGATCTTAAATGCAAAAAAGAAGCTTACAAGAAGTGGAAGATTGGACAAATGACCAGGGAGGAGTATAAAAATATTGCTCAGGCATGCAGGAGTGAAATCAGGAAGGCCAAATCACACTTGGAGTTGCAGCTAGCAAGAGATGTTAAGAGTAACAAGAAGGGTTTCTTCAGGTATGTTAGCAACAAGAAGAAAGTCAAGCAAAGTGTGGGCCCCTTACTGAATGAGGGAGGCAACCTAGTGACCGAGGATGTGGAAAAAGCTAATGTACTCAATGATTTTTTTGCCTCTGTCTTCACGAACAAGGTCAGCTCCCAGACTGCTGCAATGAGCAGCACAGTATGGGGAGAAGGTGACCAGCCCTCTGTGGAGAAAGAAGTGGTTTGGGACTATTTAGAAAAACTGGACGTGCACAAGTCCATGGGGCAGGATGCGCTGCATCCGAGGGTGCTAAAGGAGTTGGCGGATGAGATTGCAGAGCCATTGGCCATTATTTTTGAAAACTCATGGTGATCGGGGAGGTCCCGGATGACTGGAAAAAGGCTAATGTAGTGCCCATCTTTAAAAAAGGGAAGAAGGAGGATCCTGGGAACTACAGGCCGGTCAGCCTCACCTCAGTCCCTGGAAAAATCATGGAGCAGGTCCTCAAGGAATCAATTATGAAACACTTAGAGGAGAGGAAAGTGATCAGGAACAGTCAGCATGGATTCACCAAGGGGAAGTCGTGCCTGACTAACCTAATTGCCTTCTATGATGAGATAACTGGCTCTGTGGATCAGGGGAAAGCAGTGGATGTGTTATTCCTTGACTTTAGCAAAGCTTTTGATACGGTCTCCCACAGTATTCTTGCCGCCAAGTTAAAGAAGTATGGGCTGGATGAATGGACTGTAAGGTGGATAGAAAGCTGGCTAGATCGTCGGGCTCAATGGGTAGTGATCAGTGGCTCCATGTCTAGTTGGCAGCCGGTTTCAAGCGGAGTGCCCCAAGGGTCGGTCCTGGGGCCGGTTTTGTTTAATATCTTTATTAATGATCTGGAGGATGGTGTGGACTGCACTCTCAGCAAGTTTGCAGATGACACTAAACTGGGAGGCGTGGTAGATACACTGGAGGGTAGGGATCGAATACAGAGGGACCTAGACAAATTAGAGGATTGGGCCAAAAAAAACCCTGATGAGGTTCAACAAGGACAAGTGCAGAGTCCTTCACTTAGGACGGAAGAATCCCATGCACTGCTACCGACTAGGGACCGAATGGCTAGGTAGCAGTTCTGCAGAAAAGGACCTAGGGGTCACAGTGGACGAGAAGCTGGATATGAGTCAACAGTGTGCTCTTGTTGCCAAGAAGGCTAATGGCATTTTGGGCTGTATAAGTAGGGGCATTGCCAGCAGATCGAGGAACATGATCGTTCCCCTTTATTCAACATTGGTGAGGCCTCATCTGGAGTACTGTGTCCAGTTTTGGGCCCCACACTACAAGAAGGATGTGGAAAAATTGGAAAGAGTCCAGCGGAGGGCAACAAAAATGATTAGGGGTCTGGAGCACATGACTTATGAGGAGAGGCTGAGGGAACTGGGATTGTTTAGTCTCCAGAAGAGAACAATGAGGGGGGATTTGATAGCTGCTTTCAACTACCTGAAGGGGGGTTCCAAAGAGGATGGAGCTCGGCTGTTCTCAGTGGTGGCAGATGACAACAAGGAGCAATGGTCTCAAGTTGCAGTGGGGGAGGTCTAGGTTGGATATTAGGAAACACTATTTCACTAGCAGGGTGGTGAAGCACTGGAATGCGTTACCTAGGGAGGTGGTGGAATCTCCTTCCTTGGAGGTTTTTAAGGCCCGGCTTGACAAAGCCCTGGCTGGGATGATTTAGTTGGGAATTGGTCCTGCTTTGAGCAGGGGGTTGGACTAGATGACCTCCTGAGGTCCCTTCCAACCCTGATATTCTATGATTCTATGATTCAACTGCTGATCCGGGAAAAGGGGATAAAAGCGCCCCTCAGCTCTGGACTCAGGAAATCGGGATAATAGCCCCCCTCAGTTCCTGATCTGGGAAATGGGGATAATAGAACCCCTCAGCTCCCAAACTGAGAGATGGGAATAATAGCACCCCTCAACTCCCTATCAAGGAAATGGGGATAACAGCACCACTCAGCTCCTGATCTGGGAAATGGGGATAATAGCTCCTCTCAGCTCCTCATCCCGGAAGTGAGGATAATAGCACCTTTCAGCTCCCAATCCTCGAAATGGGATAATAGCAATTCTCAGCTCCCAATACAGAAGATGGGGATAATAGCACCCCTCAGCTCCCGATCTGGGAGATATTGATAATAGCATCTCTCAGTTCCCAATCTGGGAGATGGGACTAATAGCAGCTCTCGACTCCTGATCAGGAAATGGGGATAATAGCATCTCTCAGCTCCAGATCTGGGAGATGGGGATAATAGCAACTCTCAACTGCTGATCCGAGAAATAGGGATAAAAGTGCCCCTCAGCTCCCAATCTGGGAAATGGGGATATTAGCCCCTCTCAGCTCCTGATCTGGCAGATGGGGATAATAGCACTTCTTAGCTCCCGATCCAAGAGATGGGGGAAATAGCATCTCTGAGCTCCCAATTTGTGAGATGGGGATAATAGCTCCCTTCAGCTCCCAATCTGGGGTATGGGGATAATAACAACTCTCAGCTCCCGACCTAGGAAATGGGGATAATAGCACCCCTTAACTCCTGATCCGGGAAATGGGGATTATAGCGCTTCTCAGCTCTTGATCTGGGAAATAGGGTAAGAAAACCCCTGAGCTCCTGATCCGGGAAATGGGGATAGTGGCTCTCCTCAGCTCCTGATCCGGGGTATAGGGATAATAACACATCTTAACTCCTGACCCGGGAAATGGGGATAATAGCACCCCTTAACTGCCAATCCGGGAAATGGGGATATTAGCACCTCTCAGCTCCCGATCTGGGAAATGGGTATAATAGCATCCCTCAGCTCCTGATCCAGGAGATGAGGATAATAGCCCCCCTCAGCTCCCGATCTAGGAAATAGGGATTATAGCCCCCCTCAGCTCCCGATCCGGGGAATGGGGATAATAGCACCCCTCAGCTCCTGGGGTAGTTGTGAGACAGCACTCAGACTTCACTCCTGTGAAAATTAAGGATTATGTCTACAGAGCAGGGTTTCACTTGTGTGCTGTGAATAAGGCCAGGGTTCACACAGTGAACAGCGTGAAGAAAATGAAATATTGAATAGCTGATCATTCAGTGAGCAGTATTTATCCTGTGCACTGAATGGGACAGGGAGCTGTAGAAAAAATCCTGTGTGATCATGTAACTAAAGATAGTGCATATGCATTATGATACTATCCGGCTGAATTAAGGTTGCACAAGTGGCCTTGATTTGGGATTTCCTTACCGTTGAGAGCTTGACTTTTCAAGCTTCGTAGTTTTCTTTTAACATAGTTTTTGTGTGTGTCATATCTATGCATTGTACATTAGTGAGGATGAGTGACCCAGTTCGGTCGCAATGAGAAGAGAACCAGGCCTTCCTCCCAAAGATGAGCCACAGTGGGAATCTTTCAGAAGGTTTGAAAATATTCAGTTTGGTGCTTTGATCGCTCTTATTGATGTTCATGGGATCTGAAGCTGCCCTGGGTGTATTTTCAGCCAAAATGAAGACAAGATATACTGGGAATGTGTGATGGGTTCCCCGGGGGGCAACCTGGAAGTGGGGTACCGCTGAGCCCTCTGGCTTACCAAGCAGGGCTCCCTCTCACACTGTGATGCCGTGACATGCTGCAAACCCCTCCAGGTACTGCACTTACACAGACATCCACAGGCATGGACACACCCAGCTGAGTTACATGAATGCTTTTGCCAGCCACTTATAAACCAACAATAGAGAGGCTTCAGCCAATTCCCCCAGCTTAGAACCTCAGTGCTGTACTGTCTTGCCCTGGTCAGAAGTCTGACCAATGTAAGTTTATAACCCCATCTGCCCCTCCCTCAGTGTGAAGAGGACATGCACCAGCTTTTGTACACTGAGCAAATTTTCCAAGCACTTCAACCAAAACACACTGTTTAAGGTAAAATATAAAACAGATGTATTAACTACAGAAAGATAGATTTTAAGTGATTATCAGTAGTAAGCATACAGACCTAAGAAATAAATGTAGAATTGCAGTGTGAGTTCTATAAACTAGATAGGATTTGAATCAAGCAGTGTCTCACCCTGATAAATAATATAAGTAGGTTACAGATCTTCCATACAAAGGCTGGAACTCTCCTTCAGCCTGGGACCACCTCTCCAGTTCAGTCTTTGTCCTCCAGACGTGTTTTCAGGTGTGTTGAGTTATGGGGGCAGTGAGGCCAAATAATGATGTCATGTCCCCTTTTTTACAGGTTCTTCCAGCTTGTTGGAAAAATCTTTTGCTATGACATAAATCAAGCAGTGTCCATTGTCTACGTGCTTCCTCTAAGGCCTGGTCTACACTAGGCGTTTATGTCGAATTTAGCGCCGTTAAATCGAATTAACCCTGCACCCGTCCACACCACGAGGCTATTTAGTTCGACATAGAGGGCTCTTAAATTCGACTTCTGTACTCCTCCCCAACGAGGGGAGTAGCGCTAAATTCGACATGGCCATATCGAATTAGGCTTGGTGTGGATGGAAATCGACGGTAATAGCTCCGGGAGCTATCCCACAGTGCACCACTCTGTTGACGCTCTGGACAGCAGTCCGAGCTCGGATGCTCTGACCAGCCACACAGGAAAAGCCCCGGGAAAATTTGAATTCCTTTTCTTGTCTGGGCAGTTTGAATCTCATTTCCTGTTTGGACAGCGTGGCGAGCTCAGCAGCACTGGCAACGATGCAGAGCTCTCCAGCAGAGATGGCCGTGCAATCCCAGAATAGAAAGAGGGCCCCAGCATGGACTGATCGGGAAGTCTTGGATCTCATCGCTGTGTGGGGCGATGAGTCCGTGCTTTCCGAGCTGCGCTCCAAAAGACGGAACGCAAAGATCTATGAGAAGATCTCTAAAGCCATGGCAGAGAGAGGATACAGCCGGGATGCAACGCAGTGCCGCGTGAAAATCAAGGAGCTGAGACGAGGCTACCAGAAGACCAAACAGGCAAACGGACGCTCCGGATCCCAGCCCCACACATCCCGTTTCTACGAGGCACTGCATTCCATCCTTGGTGCGGCCGCCACCACTACCCCACCACTGACCGTGGACTCTGAGGATGGGATATTGTCCACGGCCGGTTCCTCGGACATGTTAGCGGACGGGGAAGATGAGGAAGGAGATGAGGAGGATGAGGCAGTCGACAGCGCTTTCCAAGCTGATTTCCCCGACAGCCAGGAGCTCTTCATCACCCTTACAGAGATCCCCTACCAACCCTCCCCAGCATGTAACCCGGACACAGATTCAGGGGAAGGATCAAGCGGTAAGTGCTTTAAACATATAAACCTTTATTTTTTACAAAACTTGAATATTAAGACTAAGAACAATCTGTGATTCATGATTTCTTCCCCCTGGGCGCTTAAGTAATCAGTAACAACTATTTAAAAAAAATCAAACAGTGTCCGGTTGTGCATGATTGTGCTGCCCAAGCTGCTCCACTCTTTAGTCCCTGCTACTGCAGCTATATGAAAATCCTGTCTATATGTCCGGGGATAGAGCAGTAGTCCTCCACGGACATCTCCACAAAGCTCTCCTGCAAGTAATGGGATAGCCTGTTCATCAGGTTCCTGGGGAGAGCGGCTTTACTTGGTCCTCCGAAGTACGAGACGTTCCCGCGCCAGGAGACAAGCAGGTACTCTGGTATCAGTGCCTTGCATAGCATGGCGGCATAGGGCGGTCTCTGCAGGCTTTCTCGAAGCATCCGTTGGATCTTGGTGTCCGGGATCCTCATGAGAGTAATGTCACTCATGACAACCTGCTTTGAATTAGGTAGGGGACTGTTAGTATTGGGACTGCTTGCAACAAGTTCCTTTACAGAACTGTGACCGCTGGTTTACAGCCACGCAGTGGGGGCGGGAGAGGGCCAGCATCCAGGGATCTTTCCCTGGCACATCCGCGAGGGGGTGGGACAGGGCCAGAGTTCCTGCTTGGCCGATTGCTGGCAGCACAGACTGGCAGTGCTTTCAATGTGAAAGGAGGCCAGTGGTACTCCTAAAGTTTTAATCAGCCACAAGTCTACGGCTTACCATGTTTGCCTGCTACAGAGAGTACCATGTCCTGCCCCGCTTCCCAGATCGGCAGTGCAAAAGCCCAGGCACTGAAGGCGAGGTTCGAAAATTCGACCTTGTCCTCAGTGCGCATGTGATAGGTGTGGTTCATGGTCTTGTTCACAGAGAAAGACTATATTCTTGATTCACAACTACATTTATCTTTCGGAGGAATTCACTGCCTTTTCCTCATTCCCACAGCCACATCTGCAACTGTCTCCCAACCCAGCCTGGCATCACACTCCCAGAGGCTAGCGCACATTAGGCAGAGGAAGAAGAAGACGCGAGAGGACATGTTCTCAGAACTAATGGGCTGCTCCCGAGCCCAGGCAGCACAGCAGAACCAGTGGAGGGAGAATTTGTCCCAAATGCACCGGACACACATGGAACGTGAGGAGAGGTGGCGGCAGGAAGACCAGCAGGCGACTCAAACGCTGCTTGGACTTCTGAGGGAGCAAACGGACACGCTCCGGCGCCTTGTTGATGTTCTGCAGGAACGGAGGCAGGAGGACAGAGCCCCGCTGCAGTCTATCAGTAACCGCCCTCCCCCGCCACCAAGTCCCATCCCCCCTCGCCCAAAGTCCAAAGAAGGAGGGGCGGAAGAGTCCGTGAAAACTCTCACTCCACCCCTGCAGACTGCTCAAGCACCAGAAGGCTGTCATTCCCCAAAATTTGAAAAGTCCTTTCCTGGCCGCCTCACCCAAGCCCCCGTCCAAGTTTCACCCCCCAGTTTCATGTGTGGTTGTTAATAAAAAATACGTTTCTGTTCATTACTGTTTCAGTCAGGCTCTTTTGAGGGAGAGTCTGTCTGAAGGGGGGGAAGGGGCTTGGTAATTGGACAGGACAGTCACCTTTAGCAGGCTACAGAGGCGGGGGCAGGTCCAGCAGCAGGGCACATACACAGTGCAGTGACTAGTTACCCTGGTCAGTCTGGGAGGTGGTTTTCATGTTCTGTGGGGGGCGGAGGGGGGTTAGTTGCTCTGTGACTTTGTGGCGGGGGAGGGCAGTTACAGATCGTATGCAGCGGTCCTTGTCCTGGATCACAGAGCCACGCAGCAGGGGATCTGTAACCCTCCTCCCCTTGCCATAAAGTCACATAGCCCCCACATACACGCAGTCCCACTCAGGAGGGCTGGCAGGCTCCATTGAAACAACCAGTCCGCCACTGTGAATCCTGTCATTCCTGGAGTTTAGAAGGATCATTTGCATCAGTACACTACACCCGCTCCCCACCACAGTCTGCGTCCCCGGTTTCAAAGATTCCCGCGAAAACAGTACTAAAGACAACGGTGTTCAATAACAAAAGTAAAACTGATTTTATTTTTTTGGAAGGGAGTGGAGGGGGTCTGTAACTGGAGAGGATAGTCATCCTTAACTGGGTAAAGAAACGGGGGCAGGTTCAGCTTCTCTGTACAGAAACTTAAAAGTCACTGGTTACCCTGCTCACTGTGGAACCTGGCTTTCAAAGCCTCCCGGATGCACAGCACGTCCCGCTGGGCTCTTCTAATCGCCCGGCTGTCTGGCTGGGCGTAATCAGCAGCCAGGCTATTTGCCTCAACCTCCCACCCCGCCATAAAGGTCTCCCCCTTGCTCTCACACAGATTGTGGAGCACACAGCAAGCAGCTATAACAATGGGGATATTGGTTTCGCTGAGATCACAGCGAGTGACTAAGCTTCTCCATCTCCCCTTGAGACGTCCAAAAGCACACTCCACCACCATTCTGCACTTGCTCAGCCGGTAGTTGAAGAGTTCTTTTTCAGTGTCCAGGGCGCCAGCGTAGGGCTTCATGAGCCAGGGCATTAGCGGGTAGGCTGGGTCCCCAAGGATCACTGTAGGCATCTCCACATCCCCAAGAGTTATTTTGTGGTCCGGGAAGTAAATACCTTCCTGCAGCCGTCTAAACAGACCAGAGTTCCTGAAGACGCGAGCGTCATGAACCTTGCCCGGCCATCCAACGTTGATGTTGGTAAAACGTCCCCTGTGGTCCACCAGTGCTTGCAGCACCATTGAAAAGTAGCCCTTTCGGTTGATGTACTGGCTGGCCTGGTGGTCCGGTCCCAGGATAGGGATGTGAGTTCCATCTATAGCCCCACCGCAGTTTGGGAATCCCATCGCGGCGAAGCCATCTATGATGACCTCCACGTTTCCCAGGGTCACTACCTTTGAGAGCAGTACCTTGACGATTGCGTTGGCTACTTGCATCACAACAACCCCCACGGTAGATTTGCCCACGCCAAACTGGTTCGCGACAGACCAGTAGCTGTCCGGCGTTGCAAGCTTCCAGAGGGCTATGGCCACTCGCTTCTGGACAGTCAGGGCTGCTCGCATCCGGGTGTCATTGCGCTTCAGGGCAGGGGACAGCAACTCACAAAGTTCCATGAAAGTCCCCTTCCGCATGCGAAAGTTTCGCAGCCACTGGGATTCGTCCCAGACCTGCAGCACTATGCGGTCCCACCAGTCCGTGCTTGTTTCCCATGCCCAGAATCGCCGTTCGACAACATCCACATGACCCATTGTCACCGTGATGTCCTCGGAACTGGGTCCCGTGCTTTCTGAGAGGTCTGTGCCCCTCTCAGAGTTCAGGCCCTCACCGCGGTGCCGTAGCCTCCTCGCCTGGTTTATCTGCATCTGCCTCTGGGAAAGGTGGATGATAACCTGCGAGGCGTTGACAAGTGCCACAACTGCAGCGATGGTCACAGCGGGATCCATGCCCGCAGTGCTGTGGCGTCCGCGCTGTCACTGACCCGAAAAGTGCGCGAACTGATTTCCCGCCGGCGCTTTCAGGGAGGGAGGGAGGGCGGTAGTGACAGACGGATGACGACAATTACCCAAAAGCACCCTCGACCCTTTTTTTTTACCCAGAAGGCATTGGCGGCTCGACCCAGAATTCCAATGGGCAGCGGGGACTGCGGGAACTGTGGGATAGCTGCCCACAGTGCACCGCTTCCAATGTCGACGCTTTCCCCGTTAGTGTGGACTCACAAAGTCGAATTACTGTCCTTAGTGTGGACACACAAGTTCGACTTTGCAATATCGATTCCACATATTCGATTTAAGTGAAATCGAAATACCCTCGTAGTGTAGACATACCCTAAGAAGTCTTCATTTTATACAGATCCTGTGATAATTCTTGGTAGTGTGGATTCCCCTTAATGGGCCAGTCACATTGTCTGTCTTCGTCATTGTTGTACCTGAAATGCTGGTTGTGGGTGTTTTCAACTTCACAACATATTTCAGTAACACAGAGATAGCAAAACTTTATAACTGCACATACAATAATAGCACATACAAGCCAACAGAATATTAGTGTTCAACAGATCAAGACTTTTAAAATAATATTTCACAAGGCAGACTTTGTACAAAACATATAATTGTATGACAGTGGTAAATATGGGGGTTCTAGGGTGGTACTTTGGTCACAGCGTGCCGCAGAATGTCAAGAGAAAACCTCTCCAATTTCCTGCTAGATTTCCTGAGGGATCTGGATAGCTTGGAGGAATTTCATAGTAACACGCAAACTGAACAGAACTTCCATCACTAGAGATGGGCACATTGCAATATTAGTATCTGGATTTGGATTTCAAACCCAGCAAAGTTCAGCACTGTGGTTTTGTTTCAGCTTATTACAGAGAAGAGCTGAGTGAAAAACAAGGATAAAAGGGAATGAAAATGTGTATTTTTCTCTTTGTAGTAGAGCTGGTGGAGATGTTTTGAACTGTTATTTTTTCTCAATGTTTAGAATTTGATTTTAAAGAAATGAATATTTTCATTCATATTTTTAAAATCAAATATACATTTTGGAGAATTTCCCCTCCCCATCACAATTTGAAACATTTCAATGAATTCTATTGGAAAGATAGGGTCCATTAGCAAAATGGGGACCCAGGTCTGGATTTCTAATCATCCCACAGTGGAGGGCTGTTTGCATCCATGGTTTTGATTTGGTCTCAGTTTAGAAGTATGAGCAACAAGGTGATGTCGTGGTGGGAGTCTGCTATAGACCACCAGACAAGGGGGATGAGGTGGACGAGGCTTTCTTCCAGCAGCTAACAGAAGTTACTAGATCACAGGCCCTGGTTCTCATGGGAGACTTCAATCACCCCGATATCTGCTGGGAGAGCAATACAGCGGTGCACAGACAATCGAGGAAGTTTTTGGAAAGCGTAGGGAACAATTTCCTGGTGCAAGTACTGGAGGAATCAACTAGGGGCAGAGCTCTTCTTGACCTGCCGCTCACAAACAGGGAAGAATTAGTAGGGGAAGCAAAAGTGGATGGGAACCTGGGAGGCAGTGACCCTGAGATGGTCATAAGAACATAAACATAAGAACATAAGAAAGGCCGTACTGGGTCAGACCAAAGGTCCATCTAGCCCAGTATCTGTCTACCGACAGTGGCCAATGCCAGGTGTCCCAGAGGGAGTGAACCTAACAGGCAATGATCAAGTGATCTCTCTCCTGCCATCCATCTCCATCCTCTGACGAACAGAGGCTAGGGACACCATTCTTACCCATCCTGGCTAATAGCCATTTATGGACTTAGCCACCATGAATTTATCCAGTCCCCTTTTAAACATTGTTATAGTCCTAGCCTTCACAACCTCCTCAGGTAAGGAGTTCCACAAGTTGACTGTGCGCTGCGTGAAGAAGAACTTCCTTTTATTTGTTTTAAACCTGCTGCCTATTAATTTCTTTTGGTGACCCCTAGTTCTTGTATTATGGGAATAAGTAAATAACTTTTCCTTATCCACTTTCTCAACATCACTCATGATTTTATATACCTCTATCATGTCCCCCCTTAGTCTTCTCTTTTCCAAACTGAAGAGTCCTAGCCTCTTTAATCTTTCCTCATATGGGACCCTCTCTAAACCCTTAATCATTTTAGTTGCTCTTTTCTGAACCTTTTCTAGTGCTAGAATATCTTTTTTGAGGTGAGGAGACCACATCTGTACACAGTATTCGAGATGTGGGCGAACCATGGATTTATATAAGGGTAATAATATATTCTCAGTCTTATTCTCTATCCCCTTTTTAATGATTCCTAACATCCTGTTTGCTTTTTTGACCGCCTCTGCACACTGCGTGGACATCTTTAGAGAACTATCCACGATGACGCCAAGATCTTTTTCCTGACTCGTTGTAGCTAAATTAGCCCCCATCATGTTGTATGTATAGTTGGGGTTATTTTTTCCAATGTGCATTACTTTACATTTATCCACATTAAATTTCATTTGCCATTTTGTTGCCCAATCACTTAGTTTTGTGAGATCTTTTTGAAGTTCTTCACAATCTGCTTTGGTCTTAACTATCTTGAGTAGTTTAGTATCATCTGCAAACTTTGCCACCTCACTGTTTACCCCTTTCTCCAGATCATTTATGAATAAATTGAATAGGATAGGTCCTAGGACTGACCCTTGGGGAACACCACTAGTTACCCCTCTCCATTCTGAGAATTTACCATTAATTCCTACCCTTTGTTCCCTGTCCTTTAACCAGTTCTCAATCCATGAAAGGACCTTCCCTTTTATCCCATGACAGCTTAATTTACGTAAGAGCCTTTGGTGAGGGACCTTGTCAAAGGCTTTCTGGAAATCTAAGTACACTATGTCCACCGGATCCCCCTTGTCCACATGTTTGTTGACCCCTTCAAAGAACTCTAATAGATTAGTAAGACACGATTTCCCTTTACAGAAACCATGTTGACTATTGCTCAAGAGTTTATGTTTTTCTATGTGTCTGACAATTTTGTTCTTTACTATTGTTTCAACTAATTTGCCCGGTACCGACGTTAGACTTACCGGTCTGTAATTGCCGGGATCACCCCTAGAGCCCTTTTTAAATATTGGCGTTACATTAGCTAACTTCCAGTCATTGGGTACCGAAGCCGATTTAAAGGACAGGTTACAAACCTTAGTTAATAGTTCTGCAACTTCACATTTGAGTTCTTTCAGAACTCTTGGGTGAATGCCATCTGGTCCCGGTGACTTGTTAATGTTGAGTTTATCAATTAATTCCAAAACCTCCTCTAGTGACACTTCAATCTGTGACAGTTCCTCAGATTTGTCACCTACAAAAGCCAGCTCAGGTTTGGGAATCTCCCTAACATCCTCAGCCGTGAAGACTGAAGCAAAGAATCCATTTAGTTTCTCCACAATGACTTTATCATCTTTAAGCGCTCCTTTTGTATTTTCATCGTCAAGGGGCCCCACTGGTTGTTTAGCAGGCTTCCTGCTTCTGATGTACTTAAAAAACATTTTGTTATTACCTTTGGAATTTTTGGCTAGCCGTTCTTCAAACTCCTCTTTGGCTTTTCTTATTACACTCTTGCACTTAAGTTGGCAGTGTTTGTGCTCCTTTCTATTTGCCTCACTAGGATTTGACTTCCACTTTTTAAAGGAAGTCTTTTTATCTCTCACTGCTTCTTTTACATGGTTGTTAAGCCACGGTGGCTCTTTTTTAGTTCTTTTACTGTTTTTCTTAATTTGGGGTATACATTGAAGTTGAGCCTCTATTATGGTGTCTTTAAAAAGGGCCCACGCAACTTGCAGGGATTTCACTTTAGTCACTGAACCTTTTAACTTTTGTCTAACTAACCCCCTCATTTTTGTATAGTTCCCCCTTTTGAAATTAAAGGCCACAGTGTTGGGCAGTTGAGGTGTTCTTCCCACCACAGGGATGTTGAATGCTATTGTATTATGGTCACTATTTCCAAGCGGTCCCGCTATAGTTACCTCTTGGACCAGCTCCTGCGCTCCACTCAGGATTAAATCTAGAGTCGCCTCTCCCCTTGTGGGTTCCCGTACCAGCTGCTCCATGAAGCAGTCATTTAAAGTATCGAGAAATTTTATCTCTGCATTTCGTCCTGAAGTGAAATGTTCCCAGTCAATATGGGGATAATTGAAATCCCCCACTATTATTGGGTTCTTAATTTTGATAGCCTCTCTAATTTCCCTTAGCATTTCATCATCACTATTACTGTCCTGGTCAGGTGGTCGATAATAGATCCCTAATGTTATATTTTTACTAGAGCATGAAATTTCTATCCATAGAGACTCTATGGAACCTGTGGATTCGCTTAAGATTTTTACTTCATTTGAATCTACACTTTCTTTAACATATAGTGCCACTCCTCCCCCTGCACGGCCTGTTCTGTCCTTCTGATATATTTTGTACCCCGGAATGATTGTGTCCCACTGATTGCTCTCAGTCCACCAGGTTTCTGTGATGCCTATTATATCTATATCCTCCTTTATCACAAGGCACTCTAGTTCACCCATCTTATTATTTAGACTTCTGGCATTTGTGTACAAGCACTTTAAAAACTTGTCCCTGTTTATTAGCCTGCCTTTTTCTGATGTGCCAGATTCTTTTTTATGTGGCTGTTTATCATCTGATCCGGCCCTTACATTATACTTTTCAGTCCTCTGCTCCTGACTATAACCTGGAGATTCTCTATCATCAGACTCTCCCCTAAGAGAAGTCTGTGTCCGATCCACACGCTCCTCTGCAGCAGTCGGCTTTCCCCCATCTCCTAGTTTAAAGTCGAGTTCAGGATCCTGACACAAGGAAGAAAGGAGAGCAGCAGAATACGGACCCTGGACTTCAGAAAAGCAGACTTTGACTCCCTCAGGGAACGGATGGGCAGATCCCCTGGGAGAATAACATGAGGGGGAAAGGAGTCCAGGAGAGCTGGCTGTATTTTAAAGAATCCTTATTGCGGTTGCAGGAACAAACCATCCCAATGTGTAGAAAGAACAATAAATATGGGAGGCAACCAGCTTGGCTTAACAGTGAAATCCTTGCTGATTTTAAACACACACAAAAGAAGCTTACAAGAAGTGGAAGATTGGACAAATGACCAGGGAGGAGTATAAAAATATTGCTCAGGCATGCAGGAGTGAAATCAGGAAGGCCAAATCACACTTGGAGTTGCAGCTAGCAAGAGTTGTTAAGAGTAACAAGAAGGGTTTCTTCAGGTATGTTAGCAACAAGAAGAAAGTCAAGGAAAGTGTGGGCCCCTTACTGAATGAGAGCGGCAACCTAGTGACAGAGGATGTGGAAAAATGTACTCAATACTTTTTTTGCCTCTGTCTTCACGGACAAGGTCAGCTCCCAGACTACTGCACTGGGCAGCACAGCATGGGGAGGAGGTGACCAGCCCTCTGTGGAGAAAGAAGTGATTCAGAACTATTTAGAAAAGCTGGACATGCACAAGTCCCTGGGGCTGGATGCACTGCCTCCGAGGGGCTAAAGGAGTTGGCGGGTGTGATTGCAGAGCCATTGGCCATTATCTTTGAAAACTCATGGTGATTGGGGGAGGTCCCAGATGACTGGAAAAAGGCTAATGTAGTGCCCATCTTTAAAAAAGGGAAGAAGGAGGATCCGGGGAACTACAGGCCAGTCAGCCTCACCTCAGTCCCTAGAAAAATCATGGAGCAAGTCCTCAAGGAATCAATTCTGAAGCATTTAGAGGAGAGGAAAGTGATCAGAAACAGTCAGCATGGATTCACTAAGGGCAAGTCATGCCTGACTAACCTAATTGCCTTCTATGAGGAGATAACTGGCTCTGTGGATGAGGGGAAAGCAGTGGACGTGTTATTGCTTGACTTTAGCAAAGCTTTTGATACGGTCTCACACAGTATTCTTGCCGGCAAGTTAAAGAAGTATGGGCTGGATGAATGGACTATAAGGTGGATAGAAAGCTGGCCAGATCGTCGGGCTCAACGGGTAGTGATCAATGGCTCCATGTCTAGTTGGCAGCCAGTATCAAGTGGAGTGCCCCCTGGGTTGGTCCTGGGGCCGGTTTTGTTCAATAACTTCATTAATGATCTAGAGGATGGTGTGGACTGCACCCTCAGCAAGTTTGCAGATGACACTAAACTGGGAGGAGTGGTAGATACGCTGGAGAGTAGGGATAGGATACAGAGGGATCTAGACAAATTAGAGGATTGGGCCAAAATAAATCTGATGAGGTTCAACAAGGACAAGTGCAGAGTCCTGCACTTAGGACGGAAGAATCCCATGAACTGCTACAGACTAGGGACCGAATGGCTAGGCAGCAATTCTGCAGAAAAGGACCTAGGGGTTACAGTGGACGAGAAGCTGGATATGAGTCAACAGTGTGCCCTTGTTGCCAAGAAGGCTAATGGGAATTTGGGCTGTATAAGTAGGGGCATTGCCAGCAGATTGAGGGACGTGATCAGTCCCCTCTATTCAACATTGGTGAGGCCTCATCTGGAGTACTGTGTCCAGTTTTGGGCCCCACACTACAAGAGGGTGTGGAAAAATTGGGAAGAGTCCAGCGGAGGGCAACAAAAATGATTAGGGGTCTGGAGCACATGACTTATGAGGAGAGGCTGAGGGAACTGGGATTGTTTAGTCTTCAGAAGAGAAGAATGAAGGGGGATTTGATAGCTGCTTTGAACTACCTGAAAGTGGGGGATCTAGACTGTTCTCAGTGGTACCAGATGACAGAACAAGGAGTAATGGTCTCAAGTTGCAGTGGGGGAGGTTTAGGTTGGATATTAGGAAAAACTTTTGCACTAGGAGGGTGGTGAAGCACTGGAATGGGTTACATAGGGAGGTGGTGGAATCTCCTTCCTTAGAGGTTTTTAAGGTCAGGCTTGACAAAGCCCTGGCTGGGATGGTTTAGTTGGGGATTGGTCCTGCTTTGTGCAGGGGGTTGGCCTAGATGACCTCCTGAGGTCCCTTCAAACCCTCATATTCTATCTAGGACAGGGGTTCTCACAAAAAAATTTTTGGTGGCCTCAGAGTGCGGCCATCAACTCTTGTTTTTCCTACAATAATTAACTTTAGGAAAAACAAATAAAAATTCACATATACATGTCCAAATCATCATAATTTATTTATGTAGAGTTTCTTTTTGCAGACTCAGTAATAAACATAACATACAGTTGTCTCTATTTTTTATTTGATCTAAACAGAATAAAAACATAAATAAGATGCTTTGCACATTCTTGTCTTTTTGTTGTTGTTGTCTCTTTTGCTTTTTGGGGGCTTTTTAAAAAAGACTTCCTAGCTAGTAAGTCTGTTGATGTGAAAAGTGATATTTGTTAATATCACTTTTCTCAGCAGACTAACTAGCTAGCTGGGAGGCTGTGAAAAGTGATATTAACAAACATACAAATATCAATTTTCACAGCAGACTTACTCAACCTTGGCAATCCAGGGGACATATTAAGCCCTGGATGGGGAGGTGGGTAGGGAGACAGCGGGGGGCAAGGGTGATGCAGAGGTGATGGTGAATGAAGAGCCAGCACCTGCTGCCACATGGGTGGGGTAAAGCCCCTTGAATGAAGCCTGCTGCCTGCCACCCCAGAGATGAAGCCCGAAGCTGGAGCCTCAATGCCCCTGGGAAGGTGGGAACTCACTGGCTCCTCTGGTGTTTGTGGCTCCACAAGGCATCAGGGTCCAACCCCTACTGGTGGCCCTGGGGGAGGGCCCACTGCTCTCCCCCACCCAAGTCACAGCCCAGGAGGCTGTGGCCATAAGAAAAGCTCCTGGTGGTGACCGCATGTGGCCACGGTGGTCGCATTTGAGAAACGCTGCTCTGGAGAAGCAGAGAGAGACAGAGCGTAAATATAAGGTGATGCATGATGCTATAAAGTTTTTATTGCCACAAGCTTGAGTTGGCCACCTTAGCTCACAAAGGGGCCCAGGCATTCCTGAGGAATGCAGGCCACCCCAAACCTGCAGCACTAAAACTTCACAGCCCATCAGGCCATCGTAAATTTTATTTATCTATTTGGGTTTCTGTCCTTTTAAAGAAATCCTCTCCAGTCCCCACCTCCCGCCCCAGTTTCATGTCCATTAGTTACTATGGAAACAATGCCGTTGGCACAAGTGGAGTCTAGTGACATCTACATGGGCAAAATATAAGTAATAGGCAATGTCTGGCGTGGTTTGAAGTGGTTGCTGTGGTTTGAGAAATAGGGGAGCAAGGATAGGGATTGTAGCAGCCTTGGACTGTTGGTTGCATAAATAAATTTAAACACCCACATGCAAGTTATGACGCATGATGACCTTTGTCCCTCCCTGCCCTGTCCCTGTCTCATTCCCTTCGGGGATGGGTAAAGCCTCTGTAATTCTAGGAGCGTGTTATGCTTGTGATTCGGGGGTGATTCACCAGAGGGATTCCCTGGAGCTTCCCTTCAAGGACCGGCTACAACGAACTCTTCTGTGTAGTGTGATACAGGAGGGACAGGGAGCAATGGGAGAGTGGTCCTTTTGAGCGCCAGGACGTGGGTGGATGCTAGCTAGGGTGACCAGACAGCAAGTGTGAAAAATCAGGACATGGGGTGGGGGGTAATAGGAGCCTATATAAGAAAAAGACCCAAAAATCGGGACTGTCCCTATAAAATCGGGACATCTGGTCACCCTAATGCTAGCTTGCCCACTGCTAAAAGCCCCTCCCCCAGCCTAGGGAGGAGCTACTAAACCCAGAACACAACCAAGTTCTGGGGACAACAAAGGCAATAATGGGAACAGGCGTGGGGGTCAAAGGGGCCAACACTAGGGAACCGGAAGGGAACACCGAGCAGAGTCGGCAGACGCTGCCCAGAGGAACTCTGCCCAGATACGTGAGCGGATAAAAGAACGAAAGACAACCCCACAGTCGCAGGGCCCCCGCTCTGTCAACCTCCTCTCCCTGGTGTTATGAATGGCCACCTTGGCCATGGCCAGGAGCTTGATGAGGTGGTCCCACGACTTCGTGGGGCCTCGGATCGGGCATGCATAAATAAACAAGTGCGGGGAAAAGTGCAGCTAGAACCTCAATAAGAGGTTCTGGAGGAGCCGGAAGAGGGGCTGCAGCCTGGCGCATTGAAAGTACACATGCGCCAGGGTCTCCCTCACGCCACAGAAGGGACAGGCTTCAGGGACAGAGGTGAACCACGCCAGGTACACGCCCGTGCTCATGGCTCCATGGAGGAGCCGCCAGCTGATATCCCCGGCAGGCCGCAGGACTAAGATGGAATATAAGCTGGTCCACCGGGGTTCCCCACCCTCCACTGCAGGTAAAAGGTCCCGCCACTTGGTATCTAGGTGGGACACAAGGGTGGGGAAATGAAGCGTGTGCAGCATGAGCGCATATAGATGGTCTCTTGGCGTGGTTCGAAAATGAACTGTCTGCAAGACATGCAGCCAGCTCAGGGTACAAGGAGGGGGAGGCCTGGAAGTAGGGTGACCAGACATCCAGTTTTTAAAGGGACAGTCCCCTATTTAAGCCCTCCTGCAGATGTCCCGACTTTTTCTTAAAAACGGGCAAATTGTCCCATATTTTCTGTCTTCCCCCTCATCAGTACTGGCAGGTCCTGCTGCTGGCCGGATCCCTGCTTGCTAGCCGCTCGCTGACCAGCAGTGAGTGGCGGGGGGGGGGGGGTCCAGTGACCGACGATGGGGGTGGGTGTGCAAGGCTGGTGGCAGGGCAAAGCTTCAACACGCGGGGCCGGCCACTCTCCCAGTTTGTCCATCAGCACAGCCCCTGCTGCATGCCAGCTCTTGGCCAGCAGGGTCCCACCCCCCATCCTGTTTCTGGCCAGCAATGGCTGCGCACTGTGAGCTATGGTGGCTGGTGACTGCGGGCAGGTGCCAGGCAGTGGCCAGTTACGTGTCGCCTCTGTTGCCCACCCATCGGCCCTTTACATGCTCCCCCTCTTGCTGTCCTCTCTCTGCTTTGCCCCATCACACCCTGCCAGCCCCGCTGTTCCTCCATATCCCCCCCAGTGGGGTGCATCCCGCTCCCAACACTATGCAGAGAACCAGCCCCTGGTCAGAGTGCTCAGCTCACTAACAGCCTGGCAGGCAGGCTCTTTCCTTTCCCAACTGCCTCTGGCTGGGCTGTTGCCCTGGGAAAGCCCAAGACCCTCTGGCCCGGGGCACTGGCCAGGAGGAGCTGAGCCCTGCATGTGCCAAAGCCCCGCACAGCGCTGGCACGGGGAAGCCTCTCCGCCCCTCAGCTAAGCTCTGGAGTAGTGGGTGGGGAGTGATTTCCAGCCTGGCTCCACAGAACCCTCTTCACCCCCCTCCTCCTCCAGCCCTGTGTCCTGCCCCCAGGGAGCGCAGGACTGCTCCATCCCCTAGGCACCCTCCCCTGCTGAGCAACCTCTCTGGTCAGGTTTGCTGAAGTCCCTGTAGTCAAGTTCCCTAGGCCCTGGTGCACAATGCATCCTTAGGGCTTAACCCCTTCCTGCCTGCACTGTAGCCAGGGGACAGAAGGCAGCTGGGTTATGTCCATGGCCAGCAGCAGCCTGGAGGTGTTAGCTGCCTTTTGACACCGTGCGGGCAGGAAGGGAAGGGAGCTGCTTCCAGCTTCCGGGGCAGGGGGGAGAAGGAGATGAGCTCTGCAAAGATAGGGGTCAGGTCATCCCTTCGCCCCCTCCTCCTCCCCTGCAGCTGGAAGCAGCTCCCATCTCTTCCCTGCCACACAGTGCCGAACGGCTGATGCTGGCCACATTCTGGTGTGAACCTTGGCAGAAATCTGGAGAGACATGTGACCCTGCATGCCCCTCTTCCCCCTGTATTGCTTCAGGAAGACGTGGTGCCAGGTGCCAGGAGAGGTGGGTCTGTCCCGGGGGCCCAGTCAGGCATGGAGGGCGGAGAGCGCTGGGCAGGGAAAAGTCGGTTGGTCACCCTCCCCAGCTCATGTGAGAGAGGTGTACGGGAGTGTGTGTGTGTGTGTGTGTGTGTATCACCTCTCCCCATGTGAATCCTAAAGATAAGAAGATAAATAAAAAGAATCCAACTACGCAGTATTTCTTTTTAACAAGGGCTCAGTCAACTTGATGATAATTTGAACATTTGTACTGCATAGTTCTGACTGATTGCCATTGAACTTGCTTAAATATGATTAATTTTACCAAGTGTCCCATATTCAGCATAGAGAAATAGGGTCACCCTACTGGGAAGGCTCACGGGACAGGGGGCCAATGGAAAGATCCAGAAGGCCTGGATTGAGAGGTGGGTGGGGTGCACCCTCTCACAGGACTGGGACCTGCTCAAGGAAAGCCCAAGCCACGGGGAGCAGGGATGCCTCCATCTCCTGGAGAACGCACTGGGGGGTTTTAAGGGTGGAGAATGCCATGCGCCGACCGAGCGCCAGGGGATCCAGCGAATCCCCCAAGTCATAGTCCAGGAGGTCTCCGAACTTGGTGACTCCCGCCAGGGCCAACACTGGCACACCAAGAGGGACTCTGCCACCTGCACACGAAGATAGGGATTGTGTAGCAGGGGCTCCGTGAGGAGATCTACCCCTCAGTGGCCACCAGGGACCTGGTTGCTGAAACCAGCCTCCAGTCCGGAGGAGGTCCTGGTAGAGGACCAGCAGCTCAGAGAGGTAGACCTCTTGGATGGAGAAAAAAGAGATGCCGGTCATATTGGAGCCCTCACAGACGGCAAAGGAAGGCATGCGCCAATATGCTCCATGCCGAGCCACCTGCACTATAAAGGAGTCTCTGCAGGGCCTGGAGGCAGAAGACATGGACCTGCGTGCATATGCATGTCAGGCCCTGTCCTCCCTCCTCCAGGGGAAGATGGAGAACCCCTGCAGAGACCCTGTGCAGTCCCGACCAAAAAAACTCCAGAACCAACCTCTGGAGATTGGCCAGGAACCCTGGGGGTGGGCACAGGGTGTTGAGCTGGTGCCAGAGCATGGACAGGACCACTTGGTTAAGCACCAGTGCTCTCCCCCAGAGGGAGAGGAACCGGAGCAGTCCTGTCCAGCCCCGCAACCACCTAGTCACCCTGCCCTCTAAACCATGCCAGTTCTCCAGCAGAGACAGATGTGTGGCAGAAAGGTAAACGCCAACATAGAGCATCAGACCCACACTCCACCGGTGTGCTCGCCTGCCACCCAGCCCTGACCACCAGGCCAGAGCTCTTGATCCAGTTGACCCGGGCAGAGGAGACGGCTGAATAAACAGCTTGACAAGCCTCCACCCGCACCAAGTCGTCTAGGTCCTGGACCACGAGGAGTACGTCATCAGCAGACGCTGCCAGGACCAGCTGCACCTCTGGCTCACACAGAACCAACCCCATCAACCTCTTACGAAGGAGATGAAGGAAGGGCTCAATGGCCAGAATATACAGCTGACCTGACAGCGGACAGCCTTGATGCACTCCTCACCTGAAGCTGACAGGTGCAGTCAGGGTCCAGTTGAGCCTGACCAAACACTGCGGAAGCATACAGCACCTGGAGAAACCCCACAAACTGGGGCCCGAAGCCGAATGCCCGCAGAGTGCCCAGGAGAAACCCGTGGTCCATCTGGTCGAATGCCTTCTCCTGATCCAAGGACAGGAGGGTGAATGACAGACCATTCCTACACCCAAGCTCCAAGAGATCCTGGACCAGATAAAGATTATCAAAGATAATACGGCCCGGGATGGTGTAGGTCTGGTCAGGATGGACCACGTCCGCCAGCACAGACTGCAGCTACAGCAAGATGGCCTTTGCCACGACCTTATAGTCCGTGCTGAGGAGCGAGATGGGACACCAATTCCGCAGATTGTGGAGATCCCCCTTCTTTGGCAGCAAAGTGAGCACCGCTCGCCTACATGACAGAGGGAGGACCCCGCTCTCCAAGGACTCAGCCCAGACGGTGGCAAGGTCTGGGCCGAGGGCGTCCCAGAACATGCGGTAGAACTCCATGGTCAGCCCGTCCATGCCTGGAGATTTATTGGTGGGCATGAGATGGAGGGCTTCCCAGAACTTGGCCAGAGTGAGAGGCAGCTCCAGCCAGTCCCGGTCGCCCGTGCTGACCTTTGGGAGTTCGTCCCAAAGCACTCTGCAGGCATTGGTGTCAGTTGGATCCAGGGAGAAAAGGCTGGTGTAGAAGGCCCAGGCCCCCTCGCGCATCTCCATCGGATCCCTGAGGGGTGTACCATCAGACGCCAAAAGGCAGATGATGTGCTTTTTAGCCCTTCTCTTCTTCTCCAGGGCATAGAAGAAGCGGGAGCCATGATCCATCTTCTGCAGGAGATGGATGCGGGATCAAGCAAAGGCACCCTAGGCCCGAAGATCATCAAGGGCCCGGAGCTCCTCCTGCTTCTCCCGATATGCTGCACAGAGGGGTGGATTCCCGGGGCTGGCGGCCAGATGCCTCTCCAGCTCTAAAACCTCCCATTGCAACTGCTCTATCACCACATCCCTCCACTGTCTGGCTCCCCAGGTGTGGCTGCGGCAGAAGAGCTGGGAGTGCACCTTCCCCATGTCTCACCACCTCTGCGCTGAGGGAAAGGCTGTTCCCGCCAGACCAGCCAGAACTCCCGGAAGGACGCCACAAAGCCCACATCCTCCAGCAGGTTGTTATTGAAGTGTCATTAGGTCAGCCCCGGCCTCTCCGAAGCAAGACAGGCAGTCACGGCCACCAAATGGTGGTTCGAGAACAGGGCCGGCCGAACGTGGGAGGAGCGGGCCTGTGAAAGATGACATCGAGAAAAATAAATGCGATCCAACCGGGAGTGGCTTGACCGTTGTTCCTCCACCCAGACAAAAGTGAACGTAGAGTCATCGTCTGGGTGGTGGTCGTGCCAGACATCCACGAGGGAGTGATGAGCTACAATCTCCCTGTGGACGTCTGCGGTGGCTGGGCTTGGCTCTATCCCTGTGCGGTCCCGCTCCTCGAGTGTGCAGTTGAAATCTCCGCCCAGGACTAGGCACTCGCGAGGATTTAAAGAACTGAGGAAGACGGATGCCTGCTGAAAAAAACGCACTCGCTCCGGGCTGGATGTCGGGGCATAGACATTGACAAGATGCAGGGTCACCACCCCAGCCTGATGAGGCAAAAGGTGGCTAAAGTAGACCCCATCTCCCCACTCCAGCTTCCAGCTAGCTTAGGTGGCTGGATCCGTGTGGGATTCCTGCAGGAAAATAACCGAGTACCCCCCTCCCGAAGGAAGGAGAGCACCTGACACCTGCGGAGACCCACCCTACAGCCCCGAGTGTTCAAAATGGCAATGATGGATGGCGACATAAGGAGGGCTGGGGATGATCCTCGCGGTCAGGGATGCTAGCAGTGCCCATTGGACCCTGCAGCAAACCATGACCAACCGCAAAAGCCATCAGGGCATCACGGAAGCAGTGGGTCCGCTGGTAAGCCACAGCGTCCCACTTCCCGGTCCTTTTGCCCTCCCCCAAAATGGTCCTTATGGTCTGGAGAACAAGATGGAAATCGCCCCAGTGTTGAAGAGCAAGATGCACTCTGTTTGAGGACCAAGAGTGTCCTCCAAGAAACAACGCAGCTTGTTCCACTGCACGGTGGGCACCCGGGTCACGGACCCTGGAACGTCTCCTGATTGGACCCCCCTGCCAACCCCGTGGCCTATCGAGACGGGCAAGCAGGGATCATATCCCTGCCGCGCCACCAGACTCATCACTCGGCACTAGGGACAATGGCAAAGGGAGAACTGCAGTCCTGATTTTTAGGTGTTTGTCCCGCGCCCCGACTGGCAGCACTCGGCTTTCTTTTTTTATTTTTTGCTCCGCTGGCGGACCCCGCCCCCCTGGTGTCCCGATATTTTCTTCCTCTCATCTGGTCACCCTAGCAGCCCCGGATGGGCCAGGAGAGGGAAAAACAAAAACCGCCTCCCAGGGGCCCTCATAAAAAGAAAATGAGGCAACCCTAGGGACAGCAGCAACAGGAGGAGGGAAGGAAAAAAGGTTAAGGACAGTAGCAGGGGCTGGAACGGGGTCAGGACCAGGGGCAGGACACAGACCAAGGACAGGGCCAGGGACAGGGACAAGGCCAGTGACAAAATCAAGGGCCCGAGTGGCAAAGCCACCGGGACACGGCACCTCTTGACAGGGCACGGTGGTTAAAAGGGCAGCAAGGGATCGGGGCACCCCCACAGTGCTATGCTCAGGTGCCTCGCTAAATGAAGCACCCATGATTACAGCTTTGGGGGGGGGGGGCGGGCAAGGGCTGACTCCCTGCCTCAAAAGGAAAGGCACCCTTGGGCTGAGAGTCCAGCCACTCGGCGTCAGCCGTCGCCACACTGGGCACGGCTGCCTCAGCCGGAGTACTAATCGCGGCCAGGCAGATGGTCAGGTCCCAGGGGGTCACAGAGGCAATAAGAGGGGCAACAGCCTGAGAAAGGGGAAAAGATGGGGCAGGGGCAACAGATTACAATCACCCTGACTGAGGTCCTCTAAGAAGGGGGCATCCACCCCCTCGGTGGTAGGGGTCAAACCCAGGGCCTCGATCTCATCAAAAATAGAGGCAAAGTCCCCACCTGCCCCTTTGGGGTCCCCCTCGACAGCAACCAGAGCAGTAACCACCTCGGTGCCTACAGGGGGCATAGATGGCAAAGAGGCAAGGGGGATGCCTTCCAAAATCCCCTCAGGGAGGGACTCCAGGAAAGAGCTGGTACGACCCTCCACTGTGGCTGCAGCGACCTCGGCCAACTCCCGCCGGTGAACATCAACAGGGGAGGCAGCAGAAAACCCAGCACCAGCAACCCCCTTCATAGTCTTACAGGGGGTCCCTTCCCCCTCACCAACGACAGGTGAGCTCCCAGCTCCCTGAGGAGGGGGGCTAGCCAGCCTGGTCAGAGCCAGGGAGCGAGGGTGATGACGGGAGGGTAAGGGAAGATGAGGGCAGGGCAGCAGGGAAAGGGACAGACTCCCCCTGAGGCAAGCCCCGCTTGATTCCCGCCACCGGCCCTGCCACCGTCTCCTCCGCAGGCCTGGGCCTACTGCCCACCACAGTGGCGGGGCCGGCACACTCATCTGGGCATGACAGGGGGGCCTCCCCTGGGACCCAAGCAGAGTTGACAATGGTCACAGATGGAGGAGGGGTGACCCCAGGGACCGGGCGATCAGGGCCACCGGAGATGATAGGGCTGACGCCCTTCTGGGTATCAGGGGTCCCAGATGCCCCTCCAAGCGTGGCCAGGGGGTAGTCCCTCGGGACGTGCCTCCCGCCCAGTAGAGAAAGCACCGGGTCTCCCCCGAAGAATAGTAAACCCGGTTCTGGGTCCCTTTATGGGGCACCAGAGAGGACCCCTCCAGAGCCTCCCTATCACACGCCGCCAGCGGTACTTGAATCTGCACCTGCTGGCGAAACGATCAAACGTGGCGGAGGGCGGGGTCCTTGCAGCCCAATGGAAGGGGGCTGAGGATGGACAGGGGCTTCCCTTCAGTCACTGGCTCCATGGGCTTATTCCACACACCTGGAAGTCATAATCCTCTGGCTGTGACATTGCAGACATCGCCACGGCAACGGAGCAGGTGGTCACAAAACATGGATGAGGCTGAGTTCTGATGGGGAAATGAACAACAACACTGGGTGGAATGCTTAGAGGCTGTCAGGCAGCAATCAAACAAACCACAGGAGCTGGGGGTGGGCTATATGAATATGACTTGAGGGGAGAGGGGTGGCAATCAACCTCTTTACCTTAAGGTTACCAGCTCAAATCCAGCGCAGGTCCATGATGACCAGGGGGGCTGTTTGGTGGCCCCCATGGGAAATGAATTGATGGGTCTGCGTCTGTTTCCTGCAGACATACTGTGTAACCCACTGTCACAATGGATGCCAATTCATGGCCCCTAAGTAAGTTGAGTTGAGGGTTCTCAATTATTCTTGTTGTTAATTAAGTGTATTATGGTGGCAACTAACAACTCCAGTCAGGATCAGGGTCCTGTAGTGCTTGGCACTGTACAAACATATAATAAAAAGCCCCAACACGCTTCCAATCTGGATTCTGACCCCCCCAAACACATAGCTGACCCCTAAGTACCTATTCTGATGGCTGTGCCAGCAGAGAGGTCAAGCAGGGCATGGTCAATGGCAACTGAACGTCCGTCTTGCTCTGGAGCCATGCTAGAGCAGCCTGGGAAAGCTTGTTGAAGCTGCTCTGTGGCTAAAGCAAAGCTCTGGCTCTTCAGGGCTGTCAACTGAGCTTCTTCACCAGCAGGGGGTTGGACTAGATGACCTCCTGAGGTCCCTTCCAACCCTGATATTCTATGATTCTATGATTCTAATTGTTCACATGGGGGGGGGGAAATGGAGCCCCCAGGGCCCGGCGAGCAGGAGAGAGGCAGAGAAACTTGGCCTCATCCAACAGACAGACTAGTTTTCTCTACAGAACATTGTTCAGACTCTCCCAGTTGCTCTTTAAGATGCGTAGGGAAAGGTTAGGGGAGGGAGGATATGAGATCAGGGACATGCGAGGCTGTTGCCTGCACGATTTGCTGGTGCAAAGGGCCTGTTTCACACCCTTTCCCTTTCGCTTCTTGTTTACTTGGTTCTTTCTTTGGCACAATGTTATCGAACGAACAGCTAAAGCATGACACCAGCATTAGCTAAAAATACCGACCCTCCTCAGTCCTCTCTGCACATGGCACGGCACTAGTGGAGCCAGGAAAGTAGGTCAGATGAATCACCCTTTGGATTATCTCTGCCTTGCCCAAGTCCGCCCTCCGCGGCTCTCTTTGGAAGTTGCTTTGAAATAAAAAAGTCACTCCCCACCCCCTGCCCTTTATGAGTCAACGCTGAACTCACCCAGGGAGCCCACCCACACTGAAGGTGGCAGTAGGAATTCTGCTTCCTGTTGCAGAGCACCAAAGGAGCCACTCTCCCAGGGCACAGGCACCCCGGGGACGGAGCAATCTGCCACCCCTAACGCTGTAGGTGGGATGACTTCGCTAGGTGAGGCAATGTCCCTCCATTGGTCCCAGGGCCATGGAGAGCTTGGTCCCATCATGGCAGCCGCTGGCACCTGCATAGTAAGGGAGAAACCTCACCTCGAGGCTCCTGCAGGTGTGGAATGCCATGAAAGAGAGTCTGGGCGGGGGCTTAACTGTCATTAGCTAACCTGTATGCCCAGCCAGCAACCTCCCTTTCTATCACATCCAAAGGACTAGCACTAAGTGCTCCTGAGATCTGCTCCTGGCTCTGACTGTGACTCTCTCAGCTGCCTTGGGCAGTCACTACACCCTCATATGCCTCAGTTTCCCCACCTGCAGAATAGGGTGAGTGATACTTACCTGGTGGGAGAGCTGTGTGGGTTAGTGAGTGAATGTTTGTAAAGCATCATGATTCCTACATCTGGGGGGTTTCCCACATTTTTCATATTTTCCCCCTCAAGCTTTGTTTTGGAATTCCCTCCCCCCCAATAAAAATATTGATGAAAACAACATTAATTTTGGTTTCCTCATACATTTTTGGTCTTCACTTTTTTTAAAATACAAAACTTAATTTTTGGTCAAAATTTGGCATTTTTGGACTAAAAAAATCCCTTTTGCCAAAAATGCCCTTTTCCTTTAACAAAACAACATAACCAGAACATTTCTACCCAGCTGTCATTAGTACATGCTGGGGGCAACACCGATTTCTTCTCTTTTCTTCGCTGGAGGTGAAAACATCTTGGAATGGGGAAATGGGGACTGACCAGAGGCCCTGCTTGTTTCTTGGCAAGCAGGGGCTTAACTTCCTGATTAGATCTCCTTCAGATGGCCAAGGAAAAAGATTGTGGAGCAGCAGGTCCTATGAAGCTCTCAGACAGACTAACAGAAACTATGACTGTGAGTAAGTTTCCCATTGACTTAAGTGAGTTTTGGATCAGGCCCTGTAACAACCCTTTGGCTATCAGAGGGGGCCAGCTCTTGGAGAGAACTGAACTCCACACCGAGTGGTCTAGGGAATCTTTTGCTCTACCCCAAACTGTGGAGTTTTCATTCTATCTTCTGGTTTTGTTAAACCAATTTGTTTTCTTCATGCGCTCCCTACTCTCATCGATCAAACCCTGAGGAAGAGAGATCTTTGATTGCTCCTGAGAGGCAGTGATGCATAGTGGATAAAGCACTGGCTTGTCATGGAAAGCACTTAAAACTGATACAAAGGAATATTTGTCTCAGAATTAGCCAGAGCCACCCAGAAGGGGGGGACAAGTGGGGCAATTTGCCCCAGGCCCCGGACCCCGCAGGGGCCCCGCGAGCCCTGGCCGAGAATCTTTTTCCTGGCTAGAGGCGCCTTTTTACTTACCCGGCGGCGGTCCGGGTCTTTGGCGGCATTTCGGCGGCGGCGTGGGGGGGGGGGGCTTCAGTCGCTCCGGGTCTTCAGCTGCATTTCGGCGGCGGGTCCTTCAGTGCTGCCGAAGACGCGGAGCGACTGAAGGACCCGCCGCTGCCGCCGCAGACTCGGAGCGCCGCCCGGTGAGTATATCCACTCCCCCACTTTGCCCCAGGCCCCCTGAATCCTCTGGGCGGCCCTGAAATTAGCCCATGGAACTCATTGCCACAATATATTATTACAGTAGAACATCAGAGTTACACCTCGGGAATGGAAGGTGTTCGTAACTCTGAACAAAACGTTATGGTTGTTCTTTCAAAAGTTTACAACTGAATATTGACTTAATATAGCTTTGAAACTTTACTATGCAGAAGAAAAATGCTGCTTACCCTTTTTTTAGTAGTTTACGTTAACACAGTACTGTACTGTATTTGCTTTTTTTTTGGTCTCTGCTACTGCCCAATTGTGTACTTCCGATTCCAAATGAGGTATGAAGTTGACTGGTCAGTTCGTAACTCTGGTGTTCGTAACTCTGAGGTTCTACTGTATAGCCAACGGCATAGCAGGATTCCAACAAGATTGGACATTTCTATGGATAATGAGAAATTCCCTAGTTATAATAGTAAGGATTAAAATAAGCAATCGTAACCCCCAAAATTTGGAAAGGCTATAAACCTTCCTGTTGTTGGGACTATGTCAAACTGTAACTGGGGACAGATTTGTAGATCCAGGGCTTTTAAGGCCAGCAGGACCATTAGATCATTGAGTCTGGACATCCATATATCACAGGCCAGAGAACTTCAACCAGTTGGTGCTGAGTTGAGGTCATCCCACGACTGTCTCTTGCAGGGTTCTTTTTCCTTTTTCTGAAGAAGCTGGTGCTGGCCACTGTCGGAATCAGGTCACTGGACAAGCTGTACATGGGGATCTGATCTGGTCTGGCAATTCCTTTGTTCCCGTGAGCAGGGGACTCGCTTCACCCTCTTACCCAGTACTGGGTTCGAAGCTGACCCTGGACCTTTGCTCCTGACTTGAACCAAGTCATTTTCTGAGGCTTTGCAAAGTTTGGTTAAATTTAAAAAAAGTTTGAAAAATGGGTTTGTTCTCATGTGTCTGTCCAGGTTCCCTCTGGGACCCAGAAGCACCAGAACACTCTGAGGGCATCTGTTCTATCCGGCCCCACCTGTGGAAATCGTCTGGTGTCATGAGATTTCCAGCCCAAAGCAGTTTGGATAAGCTTGGTCTTGTCGGCTGAGATGTGGGACCTATATAGGAACTGGACCTTATTTATGTATTGCCGCTGTTATTACTGGAATGTTCAGAGGCTCCAAGAGAGAGCAGAACCCCACTGGTGCTCTACATACCCTTGGGGAGTGACAATCCCTAGGCCTTGCCCCCAGGATCATTACTCTGAACAGCCAAAGGGTGAGAAGGCAGGTGACTGTCCCAGGGTCACAGTGCAGGTTAGTGGCAGAGCTAGGAATAACAAGAGAACTGAGCTCCTAGGTAACACTTTTTAATCAGCAGATCCCAAAGTGCTTTACAAAGGTCAGTATCATTATCCCTCTTCTACAGACAGGGAAATTGAGGCACAGGAAAGTGAAGTGACTTGCCCAAGGTCACCCCATGAGACAGCCTGGAACTAAACCTGGGTTTTGTGAGCCCTAGGCCAGGTGCCTGCACACAGCACCACCTTTCCCTGCTTATATTTAACCCCTCACCTTTCATTCCACAGGAATCCAGTCAGCAGCCTTCCACATTCCCCTGCCTCCTTGCACGGAGTTCCCTATCTCCCCAGCAGCTATAACAAGCCATTGAAGCTCTTTCCTCTGCATTTAGCACTGAGAATCACATTCCCAAGCCATGCAGAACAAATGGTCTCTGTTCTCTGCGAGGGATAGCAGCCTCTCAATCCCCCATGTCCTTTACTCTCCTCTTACCTTTTCTATTCAAGCAGAAAAACACAGACAAAAGCCGCTTCTCTTTTTCAACAAGCAGCTGTAAGAGTTGTCCCGTCTCTCGCTCAGTTTTCTTGGTCTGGATCCCCCCCTGCACCCTCCAAAAAGCTGGTTTTGTTTTTGTTTGTTTTAACCACTAGGAACACTTAGGGGAAACAAAACAGGGATCCCAAAAGACTCAGAGGGGAGACATTGAAGTGGGGTGGTGGCATGTTTGGATTTGAAAAATTGGAGCGGAATGCTTAAAGGAAACAGAGGACTTGGCTACTGGAAAGGTTTTAAGGACAGGCCGTGTTCCTTTGGCTAACTGGTATGCATGGTAAATGCAGACCAGGAGTTCTCCTCATCCTCAGCATGCTCCGGTTATGGGACTACTAAGCTTGGGATTGGGGGCTTTGCTCCTCTGTGGACAGTACTGGAAAGGGCTGTGGGAGCAGTGTATGGATGTGTGCGCTTGTGCCGTGTGTGTGTGGATGTGGAGATCCAGGAGAGTGTTCCCCTTAGGGAACACTGTAAAAGCAGTGGCCAGGCAGGGGATTACTTGAGAGACCAGCTGGCTGCAGGCCAATGAGCCGAGCCACACAGGGCACGCACGGATCCCCAAGGCAAGCAGACACAATCACATGCTAACTGCTGGGGGGATGTGTTTGCCCCCCCGCACTAAAACAACCAAGGCAGGGCCATGGGGATGGAAAACACACCCAGTCTTCCTTTGGGGATTTCCTCAGAATGACTCACCCTCCCCTCCTGCAGAGAGCCCAGTGAGCACATGCAGCTCCCTGCAAGATGGGGACGTAGGGTATTCCTTTCTGAGTCCACCAGAAACCACCCAAGGGGTGTCTGGGGTGTCTTCCAGTGGGGTCTTTTCCCAGGCCTGTGGCTAGCATTGTGCCGGGCCCATCGCTAGCTCAGCCAATGCAGAATTGTGCCCAAAGGAAGGAGGAATTGTAATAGAGAGATTTTCCAATGAGGTTATAACATCTGGAGGGAGGGTTGGGGGAGTTCTTCCACTACTGGGATGCGTACCAGAAAGGTGCTGGGCTGGGCTGGAGCTTAGGAGGCCTAGGTTCAAATCCTTGTTATGCCACGGGTTCCCTGTGCATGGCCTTGAGCAACTCGCCTGGGGCCAGTTTTCTAAGGCCGCAGCACACACAGCTGGAGCCAGATTTTTCGAAAGACCTCACTTCCCATTGTTCTCAAGGGGAGCTGCTGAGTGCTGGAACTCTGCCCCCCTCACATCTCTGTGCCTCAGGGTGCGTCTACATTGCAAAACCCGACCCCAGGCAGTGCATCTCAGAGCCTTGGTCTACGGACCTCGGCTCACGCTATGGCAATAAACGTAGCCATGTCAACATTCCTGCTCCGGCTCTGAGACTGCTCCTCTTGCCAGGCTTCAGAGCCCGAGGGCTATTTTTGGTGCCGAAGCGTGAGCCCTGCAAGCCTGAATTGGTAAAGCCAGGCTCTGAGACTTGTTGCCGTGGTTTTTTTTTTTTTTTTGCAGTGTAGACATACTCTCCATTTCCCATCTGTAAAAGGGAATAATGTCCTTCCTCCTTCATTCCTTTGGCTGTCTAGACTGTCAGCTCTTTGGGGCAGCTGAAGTGTCCAAGACAATGGCCCCTTGATGCTGGTTGCAGCCGCTATGTGCTACCCTAATTCCAATAATTAACACTAATAATCAATGTGTTTTGTATCCTGAGGATTTCCATAGGTGGGTAAGTATCATTATCTCCAGTTTACAGATGAGTAAACTGAGGCACAGAGGGGTTAAAGTAGCTTGCCCAGATCTCCTGGCTCCCCTTGATGTACCCAGTGACTGGCTCACAACACCCCCCAATGCAGTGTTACAATTGCTATTTACACAGGAGCAGCAGAGGGAGGCAGAGCAATGCATGTGGTCATTTCTTTCTCAAGTTGTTCCTAGCTCTGCAAAAGGCTTATCTAAAGTGTGTCAAGCATGCTCAAGGGACCAGTTCATGCAGCCCGTCAGGCTCCTTGTGTGTTGAGTGATGGGGAACAATATTAACTCAATACGGTAAGAAATTAATTTTTTGTACTATGATTAAATCCTGAACTTCTTATCTTCCAAGATGGGTGAGGGTGTGTGAAAACCATGTAATATAATTATTTTTCTCATTAATACAGAAAACTTTGGGTTCCAACCTGCTGGATTGCAGCCTGAAGAAAAATGTCAGGCGTTCCCCTCCCTCGCTGCCTTTAGTTTTCATTTGCAATTGAAAATTAATATTTAAATTGATTTAAGGTTTTTTTCCTCCCTTAATCTATTTTCCTTCTCCTGCTAATTTCCCCACTTTCCTTTGAATTTACGTTCCCTATGGGAATGCAAGATACGATCACACAGGCTGCGTGGAGAATGGCACTTTGTTACCTGGTGTGCATTGTTGCAATTCTCCTTGGGAGTGGAAACTGTTGGTTTTCTGCCATATCTTTAAAAATAAACCTTGGAGTACAATAGGCTGACAGAATTGGGTTCCCAAGGCCCCAATCCTGCAGTGAATTCCATGACAGTGGATCCTTGCATCGGCAGGATTGGAACCTTAGTGATGACTTGCTGGATGGAGTCACCAACCTTATGCCCGTAGCCTGGGTGTGGGGAGCAGGTCATAGAATCATAGAATATCAGGGTTGGAAGGGACCTCAGGAGGTCATCTAGTCCAACCCCCTGCTCAAAGCAGGACCAATTCCCAACTAAATCATCCCAGCCAGGGGTTTGTCAAGCCTGACCTTAAAAACCTCTAAGGAAGGAGACTCCACCACCTCCCTAGGTAACCCATTCCAGTGCTTCACCACCCTCTTAGTGAAAAAGTTTTTCCTAATATCCAACCTAAACCTCCCTTACTGCAACTTGAGACCATTACTCCTTGTTCTGTCATCTGCCACCACTGAGAACAGCCAAGCTCCATCCTCTTTGGAACCCCCTTTCAGGTAGTTGAAAGCAGCTATCAAATCCCCCCTCATTCTTCTCTTTTGCAGACTAAACAATCCCAGTTCCCTCAGCCTCTCCTCGTAAGTCATGTGCTCCAGCCCCCTAATCATTTTTGTTGCCCTCCGCTGGACTCTTTCCAATTTTTCCACATCCTTCTTGTAGTGTGGGGCCCAAAACTGAACACAGTACTCCAGATGAGGCCTCACCAATGTCGAATAGAGGGGAATGATCATGTCCCTCGATCTGCTGGCAACAGGTCGGGGGGGTCACTCATGCAAAATTGCCCTTGTAGTTATTAAATAGAGGCACAAGGGGCCAGATCCTCAGCTGGTGTAAATCAGTGTAGCTCTGCTGAAGTCCATGGAGTTCTGCCAAGTCACACCAGCTGAAGAATTAGGCCCAATGGCCCAGATCCTCAAAGGTATTTAGGCGCCTAACAGCTCCCTTTGCTTGCAATGGGAATGAGGTGCCTAAATACCTTTGAGCATCGTGGCGAATGTCTCAAGCACCTAAATCTAGTTTGAGTTCAATTTGCTGGGCTGCAGTATATGTCTGCTAGGTGAGTTGATAAAGAAGAGTCCCCTGGAGGCCCTCGGCAAAATGATGGGAACTTAATGAAGGCTGATAAGGAAAGTGGAGTAAACTCTGCAAAACTAGGCTGTGGGTGAGATTTTTTTTTCAAAGCCTGATAGAGGATTTAGCCACAAAACACACCTTGATTTCATGGGGGGCTGTGTGATTCGATTTCCTAGATTGCTTTGGAAATCTCAGCCCTGGTATATAATAGGCAGGCTTGGAAGGATTAGATTTTTGATCCATAAATGTCAATTTCACCGCACACACACAAACTGACGAAAAACTGTTTCCATAGAAAATAATCAAAATTTACAGCTGAGTGAAGCGAAGAAAAATGCGGCTTGAAAACTTCTTAGCATTTGACTTAAGGGTATTTTGTTTGTATATTTTGATATATGATGTTGCCATTTTGTTTTAATGATAATAAAGCTTTAAATTTTGGAATCTCAACATCTATCATCATTAAAATTTTCACGCCCCATTGTCTGGCCACCCGCATAAATTCCTGCAACTGTAAAATTTTAATAAATAAAAAATATAAAAAATGCTTCAAACCCAGATTTTTGTGTAATTGTGAACATTTAAATTGATAAAATATCTAAAAAATGCTAAAAAATAAACAGTGATATTTTCCATCAAAATTATAAAAAAATTAGGATTGAATTCTGCCAAGCCTAGCAATAGGACAGTCGAATGGTGAGTGGTAGCCGTGTACTGCATATCAGAGCTGGCTCCGGCTTTTTTGCCGCCCCAAGCAGCGAAGCGGAAAAAAAAAAAAAAAGATAAAGCCGATAGGCGGCACTTCAGCGGCAGCTCAATCGCGCCGCTTCATTCTTCTGTGGCAATTCGGCGGCGGGTCCTTCACTCCCTTTCTTCCTCTTCGGCGGCACTTCAGCGGCAGCTCAAAGAGGAAGAGAGGGATGGAGGGACCCGCCGCCGAATTGCCGAAGACCCGGACATGCCGCCCCTTTCCATTGGCCGCCCCAAGCACCTGCTTCCTTCGCTGGTGCCTGGAGCCAGCCCTGCTGCATATGATGGCATGTAACACAGCATAAATTTTGCTTGGCAGAATAAAACAGAGCCTTGGTCCTCAACCTTTTTCATAAGGAGCCACCACAGGACATCTAGCTAGGATCTGGGACCCGCTTCCATTTAGCACTCAGAGAAGAGCATGGTGGCTGTGGTCCCCAGGCTGGGAACCCATGCAGTAGCGTATCGTGTGCTCCATTTAGCGCTTGGGGAAGAGCCACCATGGTTGTGGTCCCCAGGCTGGGAACCCATGCAGTAGCATATTGTGTGAGTGGGATGATAGCACTGAATTATCGTGTGCCATCTGGAGCTGAAAAGGAGGAGTCATGCATGTGCTGTATAAACTCAGTGGGGCTTTCATGCACTACTCCCAACAGGAAGGATCTCTTGCAGAAAACCCAGGAGGTCTGACCCCTAAAAGGGGCCATAGCCCTGAAGGGCCCAGACTCATCCTCTTCCAGCCCCACCTCAGGCATGCGGTCCATGCTGGAGACTGTGACAGGGGCAGCATAGGGTGTGTACAGCAGCTTCATGCTGCTCCCACACAAGAGTCTCCCCTGATCAGCTGCAGCACCTTTGTGGCTGGCATAGAGGGGCCAGACTAGGCTCCAGACTCCTGTTCTCCCGCGGCAGGGGAGCTGCGATCTCCCACCAGGGGGCTGGGAACCCAGTAGCATAGCCACACACAGCGAATGACAGAGAACTACAGATATGCGGGAAGCAGAGCTGGCCTTACCATGAGGCGAACTGAGGTGGCCGCCTCAGGTGCCAGACTGTGGGGGGGGGCCACTAGGACCCAAAGTGTAGAAAATTGTGTCTGCTGCTGGTGCATATATATTCTCTCTGCTCTAGATGCACAGAGATGGTGGAGTGCTGTGCTGGAGGAAGAAGGGCACAAGAGACATAACAGGCAGGCAGGAGAAAAGGTGAGAGGGAATAACAGAAAGCAGCAGGAGCTGCAGGGAGAGAGAGGAGGAGGAGCCTCTTATGTACCTCTCTAGCACCTCCAGGAGCCTGGACTGATTAACACCAGCTTCTCAGGGAGCTTCCTGTTTCCTACTGCTTCCCTGAACCACTTGAGGAGAACAGGCAGTCAACTGAAGTAGTAGGAGCCAGTTAGGCCCTTAAGACGATAGTGATAAGTGATATCTTCTCTCACTCAGGCCCTGCTACCAGCCTGCTTATTTGTCCTGTGACAATGTTCCTCCTCTGCTTTGGTGGGTCCTGCGCTTTTTGGCGGAATTGCTCACCTCAGAGGTTCACAGCAGCCCTCAGGCTGGCCGCTTCTCATAGAGGCTCAAACCTGCCATTCACTCAGCTAACCTCGTCACTGGCCAGCATGGGGGAAATGGAGAACAATCCCCGCAGTCTCTGTGTCCCTTCTAATGGGTCGGGGATAGGCCAGATCCCTTTCCAAATTAGACCTTCCCTTCTGGTGTTTTTCACAGACCAGGTCAACTCCTGTGTCCGATCAGAAGTTGGGGGGATGGGGGGAACCCGGGCCCACCCTCTACACTGGGTTCCAGCCCAGGGCCCTGTGGATAGCAGCTGTCTACAATGTCCCCTGTATCAGCTGCATGACAGCTACAACTTCCTGGGCTACTTCCCCATGGCTTTTCCCCAGCACCTTCTTTATCCTCACTGCAGGATCTTTCTCCTGAAGCCTGATTACACTTGTACTCTTCAGTCCTCCAGCAGCACACCTTCTCACTCCCCTCCTCCTTGTGCACCCCCTCACTAACTGATGGGAGGTCCTTTTTAAACCAGGTGTCCTGATTAGCCTGCCTGCCATAATTGATTCTAGTAAATTCTTAATTGCTCTAGGGCAGCCCTTGCTCTGGTCACTCAGGGAACAGAAAACTATTCAACCAGTGGCCAGTATATTTGCCTTCTACCAGACTCCTGTATCCCACTGGTCTGGGTCTGTCACAGTCCCCTTCAACTGAGTGTTGAGAGCCACTATAGCTGGCACAGAACAGCAGTCATGAGTGAAAGAAGAAAACGCCCCTCTGGGGCAGCAGTCAGAAAAAGAAAGAAAGCAAAGGAAGCTTTTCTATCTAAGCAGGAAGAAGCTTTCCTGAGATACATAGACACAAATGTTCACGGTGAGCCTTCTGGCTCCAGTGAGGATATGAGTGGTGAGGAGATGCCTGATCTTCCAGTTAGTCAGAGTGCAGGTGACCTGGCAGATATTGCAGCATCCATATCTCCATCTCAAATGGATGTAACCATGCACATTCCTGAAGAAAAGTGTAGATCAGAGAAGAGTGTGGTGGAGGTTCCTTAAGTCTAGATGACCCAGGACTGTGGACCCACTTGAGCTGCAGCCTGAGGGATTTCCTTGTACTGCATGGGCCACAGCAACTGAAAAACTTCATGTTCCCCAAAGACAATGAAAATAAAAGTTTCCATCCAACACATTACTGGCATGAAATTCCCAATGGTGACAAAGTGGAAAGGCCATGGCTTATGTACTGAGGAACCCAGAATGATGCATATTGTTTTTGTCGCAAACTCTTCCAGTCTAATGTTCCAGCCACATTGGGTTCTACAGGAACAAAGGACTGGAAAAATCTGGTTAGAAATCTGGCATGCCATGAGAAGGCAGCAAATCACTAGAGAGCATTCCATAGGTGGAAAGAGCTTGAGATGAGACTAAGGTTAAAGGCCATCATAGATGATCAGCATCAAGAGAAGATTGCATCAGAGTCTCTTTACTGGCAAAATGTTCTGAAAAGGCTCATTGCCATTGTGAGAAAGCTTGCTACCCAAAACCTAGCACTGCATGGCACTTCATAGATTCATAGATTCTAGGACTGGAAGGGACCTCGAGAGGTCATCGAGTCCAGTCCCCTGCCCGCATGGCAGGACCAAATACTGTCTAGACCATCCCTGATAGACATTTATTTAACCTACTCTTAAATATCTCCAGAGACGGAGATTCCACAACCTCCCTAGGCAATTTATTCCAGTGTTTAACCACCCTGACAGTTAGGAACTTTTTCCTAATGTCCAACCTAGACCTCCCTTGCTGCAGTTTAAACCCATTGCTTCTTGTTCTATCCTCAGAGGCTAAGGTGAACAAGTTTTCTCCCTCCTCCTTATGACACCCTTTTAAATACCTGAAAACTGCTATCATGTCCCCTCTCAGTCTTCTCTTTTCCAAACTAAACAAACCCAATTCTTTCAGCCTTCCTTCATAGGTCATGTTCTCAAGACCTTTAATCATTCTTGTTGCTCTTCTCTGGACCCTTTCCAATTTCTCCACATCTTTTTTGAAATGCGGTGCCCAGAACTGGACACAATACTCCAGCTGAGGCCTAACCAGAGCAGAGTAGAGCGGAAGAATGACTTCTCGTGTCTTGCTCACAACACACCTGTTAATACATCCCAGAATCATGTTTGCTTTTTTTGCAACAGCATCACACTGTTGACTCATATTTAGCTTGTGGTCCACTATAACCCCTAGATCCCTTTCTGCCGTACTCCTTCCTAGACAGTCTCTTCCCATTCTGTATGTGTGAAACTGATTTTTTCTTCCTAAGTGGAGCACTTTGCATTTGTCTTTGTTAAACTTCATCCTGTTTAACTCAGACCATTTCTCCAATTTGTCCAGATCATTTTGAATTATGACCCTGTCCTCCAAAGCAGTTGCAATCCCTCCCAGTTTGGTATCATCCACAAACTTAATAAGCGTACTTTCTATGCCAATATCTAAGTCGTTGATGAAGATATTGAACAGAGCCGGTCCCAAAACAGACCCCTGCGGTACCCCACTCGTTATGCCTTTCCAGCAGGATTGGGAACCATTAAGAACAACTCTCTGAGTACGGTTATCCAGCCAGTTATGCACCCACCTTATAGTAGCCCCATCTAAATTGTATTTGCCTAGTTTATTGATAAGAATAGCATGCGAGACCGTATCAAATGCCTTACTAAAGTCTAGGTATACCACATCCACAGCTTCACCCTTATCCACAAGGCTCGTTATCCTATCAAAGAAAGCTATCAGATTGGTTTGACATGATTTGTTCTTTACAAATGCATGCTGGCTGTTCCCTATCACCTTACCCCCTTCCAAGTGTTTGCAGATGATTTCCTTAATTACTTGCTCCATTATCTTCCCTGGCACAGAAGTTAAACTAACTGGTCTGTAGTTTCCTGGGTTGTTTTTATTTCCCTTCTTATAGATGGGCACTATATTTGCCCTTTTCCAGTCTTCTGGAATCTCTCCCGTCTCCCATGATTTTCCAAAGATAATAGCTAGAGGCTCAGATACCTCCTCTATTACCTCCTTCAGATCAGCTGTATGTGCCAAACAATGGAAACTTCCTTAAAATTGTGGAGCTGATGGCTGAGTTTGATGCTGTACTCCAGGAGCATCTAAGAAGAGTCACCACCCAAGAAATGTACACACACCACTACCTTGGAAAAACAATTCAAAATGAGATACTGGCAACAAAAGTCAAACAGAAGATTGTGGCAGATCTGAAATCAGCAAGATATTACTCTGTTATTCTGGACTGCACACCTGACATCAGCCATACGGAACAAATGACTTTAATGGTGCATTTTGGAACAACAACAGAACCTAGTGAAAATGTCCCTGCAATGGTGACTGTCAGAGAGCATTTTCTAGAATTTATTGACATTGATACTACAGGAGCTGGTATGACAAATGTGCTTCTTAAAAAGCTGGAAGATACAGGAATTGCGATAGCTGACATGAGAGGTCAGGGCTACAATAATGGTGCCAACATGAGAGGAAAGAACAGAGGAGTGCAGACATGGATCCGAGAGTTAAACCCTTGAGCTTTTTTTGTCCCATGCAGTTCTCCTTCACTGAACTTGGTCAGTGATGCAGCATCAGCTTCTAGTGAGGCTGCTGAATTTTTTAATGTAATTCAGAGCATCTATGTATTTTTCTCGGCATCAACTCATCGATGGTAAATTTTGAAGCAACATCTGGGAACATCCTCTCTGACACTGAAACCACTGAGTGCCACACGATGGGAAAGTCAAGTGGAGGCGATAAAGCCTATCAAACACCAAATTGGGAAGACAGATGATGCCATGGTTGCCATTATATAGGATAATGCTATGACAGGAACTATTCGTGGGAGAAGAGTGGCAGAGGGAAATGGAATCACCAGAAACATACATAACTTCAAATTTCTGTGCAGCTTAGTGTTGTGGCATGACATACTGTTTGAAATAAATGTTGTAAGCAAGAGACTCCAAGCTGTTGACCTTTATATATCTGGAGCAATGGAACAACTGGACAAAGCAAAGTCATACCTACTGTCTTACTGGTCAGATGAGGGATTTCAAAACGTTCTGAAGAGTGCACAGAAGTTGGCAGAGGAACTTCACACTGAAACTATTTTCCCACCCATTCAAGAATACAAGAGTCACTGAAGAAGAAGACATTTTGATTACGAGGCACGGGATAATCCCATAAGAAACCCCAAACAACAATTCAAAGGTGAATTCTTTAACTAGGTGCTAGATTGTGCAATACAGTCAGTTGAAGAACGTTTCATGCAGCTCAGGGAACGCAGCAGTATATTTGGGATGTTGTATGATATTCCAAAACTCCTCACTATACCTGAAGAAGACCTACACCAGCAATGCAGGGCACTAGAGACAGTGTTGACACATGATGACATGCGCGATATTGATGCGAGTGATTTAGGTGATGAACTGAAAGCCCTTTCAAGATACATTTCAGCAGGATCAACTCCAAAGGCTGTTATGGAATATATGTGCACAAATAAGATGACCACCCTCTTTCCAAAGGCTTTTGTTGCTCTGCGCATACTTCTAACACTTCCTGTAACAGTTGCCAGTGGAGAATGCAGCTTCTCCAAGCTGAAGTTAACAAAAACACATCTATGCTCCACAATGGCACAGGAGAGGCTGGTCGGCCTTGCAACCATCTCAATAGAGCATGAGCTGGCCCAGACTGTGGACCTTCAGCAGGAAGCAGTTCAAATCTTTGCAACCAAGAAGGCACAGAAAGCACCGCTTTGATTATTCAGACAGATAAAAATGCCAGTGTTTACTATGCAGACAAGAAAAGTTACATTTGCTGTTCAGGCATTTGAAAGTTAAGTGTTACTTAAAATTTTTGAACAAGGCATTTAAAGTTGTTAGTTCTCCTTTATTGGGGTAGGTAGCAGAGCAGTACTGTGAGAGGAGTAGAACAGGAAGAAGGCAGAATTGAGACCTTTCAAAGTTTTGGCCCAAGCGAGGGGGTATGGGGGTGTCATTTGAGCTCCCTGCCTCAGGTGCCAAAATGTTGTGGGCCGGCCCTGGGGGAAGAGGAGGAGAGAGGGAAGTTAGCTGAACTTTTTCCAAACCCATTAAAGGCTCCGTTTGGTTTGAGTCTGGATCATGTTTCTACTGCACTGGAAGCCCTTTCGCTTTTCCTTGGGCTTCCAGCCACACTGCATTGTAAACCTGGGTCTGTGGGACGTGGCCTTGTGAGCCTGGTGTTTCCAAGCCATGCCTGAGTGTCCTCGCAGCATCGTAAACCTGGAGCTGGGTCTCACAGCCATGCTAATGGGTCCGTATTGCACCACACAGAACTTCTGACTCATGTCTGTGGCTTGAGCTGGGTCCACACTGCAAAGTGACAAGGCTTGGACCTGAGTCACAGTGGGGCTGGGGCTTTGACCCACCCCCCAGAACAGGGCCCTAGGACCCAGCTCCTAAGTGCTTGCTGACCTGTGTCAGACTGATTTGTGTGTGGACGGAAGGGGGGGCTTGGGCTCAAACCTGAGTCAGCGCCCGGTCTTAGTGTGCAGTGTAGACACACCTTGAGACTCATCAGGGCTACCAAGTTGCAGGCCAGCATCCTAACCACTTCCTCTATGTATGAAGTGCACCTGCTTTCTGGGGATGAATTCGCAGGCCGTTTAATCGCACGAGGAACAGCTTTTAGGGATCAAAGGTTAATTTCCACATTTGCAACTGCAGGGGGCTTGCAATTCCAGACTGGGTTAACTGCAATGAAGCCAGTCTGGAATGTGTCTAGGACAGCATTGCCATTGTATGAAGTGCTACCTTAAAGACCACAAGTGGTCACGACTTTCAGCTTTGTGTCTCAGCCAAATGATTTACTGAGGTAATTGGAGTCGTCTTGGTTACTTGATTTCTTTGGAGACTGCGGTTCAATTATTCTGGCTTCTCTTATTAAACTATTGGCATTGCTTCGGTTGTTTAATGGGAGTGATTTATTTATTTATTATTCACTCTAGGGTGAAATTTTTGTGTATTAAATTAAGTGTCCCAAATAGCTGGCATTTAAAGAGACTCAAGTCATGCCAGCCAGAATATCTTGTCTCTCCTCCGCTGAGAAATATTGGCACTGTTTATTAATGAATTGCTATTTATTAAACCGCATTAAAAGGTTAAAAAACGCTTATCTGGCATTATAAATGAACATGGCAAGACACGTACCAGAGCTCCTATGACAGACAGGTGAACAAAGACAAGGCCTTGGGGCAATGACAAAAGTGAGGTGTAAGTTAATAGAGGGTTTGGGAGTATGATGCAGTAAAGACAAATTCAACACCCTTTGGACACCAGTGACGATCCTTCCATTGATTTCAGTGGGCACTGGGGCATCCCTGAAGAGACAGGAAAGCAGGGTATAATTAGAGTGATGGGAGGGCTGAGAAGACCACAGCTGTGTCTTCATAAGGTGAAAAATAGGGAGGCCAGAGGGGAGATGGTTGTGGCAACCAAGGTGAGAAGTGGACAAGGGTTGGAGCAGGGAGAGGAAGAAGGGTTTGATGATATTAAAGAGGAAGAAGGGATGGGACTCAGGGCTTGAACCTTCTCCCATTGACTTCAATAAGAGCAGCATATGGTCAAAAGCTTTGAAAATCAGGCCATTTATTTAGGTGCCTCACTATGAAGTCAGGTGCGTGGCTTGAGGGGCCAAGGGTGACCACTCTTTTCTGCATTGTTACTATTGGCCATGGATACTCTATCAATAGGCCCAGCTGAGATCTCCATTGTGTGAGGTGTTGCACAGACACAGTCCCCGTCCCAAACGGCTCACAGTCTAAACAGACAAAGGGTGGGAGAAAGGAAGGATAATTTCCCTATTTTTGTTGGGGACCTGGGCTGCAGAGAGACTAGGTGATTTGCCCCAGGTAAGCCTCATGATTCCCTATGAAAACTCTCCCACCCACTCCCAGAGGGAGCAGCTGGGTTTGGGCTTCGTTCCTGAAACTGGAGTGCCGGAGGCGTGGTCTCAATGCCAGATCCCCCAGTGCCATTTCCCAAACGTAAGAACCCCTTTTCTCCCAAGGGCTGTTTGGTGGCTGCGCTGCTGCTAATGGAAGCGCCTTGTCTTCGCACAGGAACTCAGCCATTATAGAGGAGGAGCTGTGAATGTGGTGCTGGCTGGTACTGTCCTTGGTGATTTCACACACACCCAGGGCCGGTGCAAGGATATTTCGCACCCTAGGCGAAACTTCCACCTTGCGCCCCCCATCCGGCCCGGGGAGCCAGGGCCGTCCCTAGCTATTTTGGAGCCCTATGCAGCGCCCCTGCGGGGGGGCTGTGTGAGGCCCCAGGCCTCCATGGGGGGGAAAAGGGGCTGTGTGGGGCCCTGCCCCAGGCCTCCACGGGAGGTGGGGAGCTGGTCCCAGGCCTCCGGGGGGGATGAGGGGGAGGGGGGCTGGCCACTTCCTGCGGGAAGTGGAGTGACCCGGCCCCAGCCTGCTCCGCTCCCCTGGCTCCCAGCCGCGCCGCTGGCGAGTGTGGCAGGGCGGTTCCCCCCTCCCCCCAAGCCTGGGAGCCAGGGGAGTGGAGCAGGCTGGGGCCGGGTCACTCCACTTCCCGCAGGAAGTAGCCAGCGCTCCTCCCCCCGTCCCCCATGGAGGCCTGGGGCCAGCTCCCCCTACTTCCCCCCACAGCGGCCTGGGGCCCCAGACTGCTCAGCTCCCCCGGCTCCCAGGCTTGGAGAGAGGGGAGAACTGCCCCCCCCGCACTCGCCGGCGGCGCGACTGGGAGCCAGGAGAGCGGACCAGGCTGGGGACGGGTCGCTCCACTTACCATGTGGTGAGTGCAGGGTCGGGCCTGGCTGCAGTCTTCAGGGGAGTGGGGGCGGGGCTGGGGCGGAGCAGGGGCTGGAAGAGGCGGGGTTGGGGTGGAGCAGGGGTGGGGGCCATGGGGAAGAGCTGGGGAGTCTCCCCTGCGGCAGCTCACAGCCCTGCAGTGCCCCCCCGCGGCAGCTCCCCCCCTCCACCCGGGCAGCCCACCCTGCGGCAGCTCCCCGCCCCAGCTCACCTCCGCTCCACCTTCTCCCCTGAGCACGCCGGCGCCGCTTCACTTCTCCCACCTCCCAGGCTTGCAGCGCCAATCAGCTGTTTGGCGCTGCAAGCCTGGGAGGGGAGGAGAATTAAAGCGGTGGTGGCGTGGTTAGGGGAGAAGGCGGAGCAGAGGTGAGCTGGGGCGGGGAGCGGTTCCCCTGCACGCCCCCTCTCGTTACTTGCTGCGGGCAGCCCTCCCCGCGCCCCCCTGCCCCAGCTCACCTCCACTCCACCGCCTCCCCTGAGCATGCTTTTTGGCGCCCCCAATCACTTGGCGCCCTAGGCAGCCGCCTAGTTCGCCCAGTGGTTGCACCGGCTCTGCACACACCCAGTTACAGCCACATGTCTCTTTCCTAAGGACCATGCTGACTGTTGGCCAAGGGAGGGAGCTGAAGAGTTTAGCAGCTAGGAAGAGGGTTTCACTGCAGGAGAGTGGGGAGGGGCACCAAGCAGAGGAGAGGGCCTGTGCGGGGGGGGAGGGGTGTCTGGCAGCCAGAGGCTCACTCCCAGGGCTACTGGAGCATGTGTCCCTTGGGGCCAGTTGCTTCCCTCAGTAGCCATCACTCTTTGCCTCCTGTTGTGGGCTGAGCATCCAGAAGAAGGGTGTTTTGAACTCACCTTTTCGTCACGTCCAGCCTTCACCCTCGGTTTGCCACCAAACCCAAATCCATGCAAGGGAAAGGCAATCAAGGCTTTGGAGGAGGTGAAGCAGCACTCTGGAACCATTCCCATCCCAGTGGCATCCCCAGAAGCACTCTGCAAAGCCAGCGCACTAGTGGTCCAGAGACTGGGGCGAGGTCTCAGTTCCACGACTGTGTGACCTTGGCCAGTTGACCCCCCTGGGTGTGATTACTCAGAGATCGAGATGATACTTCAGTGAGCTCAAGGGATGAGAAGCTCTGTCACTGTCTCCTTGCCCTGCACACACTTTATCTAACTAAGAGGAGGGCAGGCCAGGAATGTGCAAGGTCACTAGTCCTCAAAAGTCCCACCATGATTTACGGGGAGACTTTGTGTCCTTGATGTCACTGGCACATGGTCCTTGTGCATGCTGGCTACCTGATCTCTCCTGTGCTGAATTACTGTACAGAGCTGGATGCAGCGCTGTGACTTAATAAAGAACCACTTTTATATGTGGTGCTAAAGGACTCCGGGAAGTTTCTTTCCCAGGCCGCATTATGCTATCTGTGTATGGTATCCTCCGGAGGGGAACCCTGGGCAGCGTTCAAATCCACTGAGCTGGAGCAGCTGTGAAATGAAAGGCAGGGACCTAGCTGCTATGGTGGCACCGCTGTCTGCTGGCATGGGACCATCATGCAGGGTCACTGGCCATGTCACAATATAAGGATGGGCAGGGCTTCTCCCCACCCCAGGACAGACAGCTCCAAGGTGGCTGAGTCCATGCAGATGCTTTTAAAGCAGTGATGTTTGTGTCGCTGACAGCGGCTATGGGGGTTTCTTTTGCTCCTGCAGAGAGTGAGAAAGGCAATTCAGCAGCCAGAACTTTGCATCTCTCCCTAGCTGCCAGCATCCTCTGAGTCAGAGCCAGTTAAAAGTTCATGGAGAGGGGCCAGAGGCAGCCGCTGCAGCAGTGTGTTAATTACTATGTACAGCCCAGCCATGTTTGCTTTTAATTAAGACATAGGAATTGCTCTTTGTGTTTCAAAGAAAAGGCCCCTTTAACCCATTCACTGCTCAGTATGGCCTAACCCAAGCAATCAAAATAATGAATTGGGGCCCCACAAATCACGAGACTGGCTTCAAAATTATGAGCTATTTTTTAAAACTTTGGGGTGGAGGGTTGTCTTCTCAAATCAGAGCCTTTAGGGTTTACATTTTCAAGCTTTTCTCTGCAAACCAAGAGTACTAGAAACTTACCTTTTTAAAATGAAAGATGAGAGTCCTCAATCACAGAACTCCATAAGCTTTATGAAAATCACCAAATATCATGAGAATTGTGATGTAGGCAACACTGACTCTGCAGTTGGGTGGGCTGATTTGCTGTGTCTTAGGCCCTGTCTGTCCTGGGTTTTTTTGCACCAATGTCCCTATTCCAATGCAAACCCCCAGTGCAGATGCATTGCGCTGCTGTGAGATGGAGTTTAGTAATTCCAGGAAATTACAGTGTCAGCCGTACCAGGGAAAACCCTATATTGCCCTAGGGTAGTATGCCTGCAATAGGGGGTTGCACCTGTGTAACTGGATCAGAATAGCTCCAAACCTCCTGAGTGCTTGACAAGCTCTTGTTCTGAATGAAGCCGATAGTGTGACTGGAAAATGTAGCCCCATGTTTTCAAGGTCATAAACTGAGGCACTTTTGTGGTCATGAAATACTCATATGAAAGCGTCCTTTTAATAAACTGTGTGCTGGTGCAGCTACCCAGGCATAGTCCTCAGTGTGGAGGATGTTTTCCAGTCACTTAGGCCTAGCTGTTCCATAGGTACCCAATGGGAATTAGGCACCTTTGAGGATCTAAACCTTAATGTCAAGATGAGTTTATTACAATATACTGAACAACATTAACCTTGAGCCAAAGCGCTTTGGCTAGCATCTACACCTGTTCAGGCCAAACACCAGCTGTCACACTGAGCACTCATTCCACTGGACGGCTTGTTTCTGGTAACCGCAGAGCAAATGGGACTCGGAATAGCAATACATCTTGAAGAAACGTAACCACCTCCCTCACCCCCCCAAATGCTTTGGATTAATGAAGTGAAATGCAATACCAGGACCAAGACCCAAAGGAAGTCCCTGCGACACCAGGACCATGTATGAAAACTAGGACATGTGGTCACTTTATTAAGAAGTGCTCCCATGGGAACATCTTCTTAGCACCAAGCTGGGGTATTGGTTGAGCAGCGACTCAGAAGGAAAAATGCCACTGATACAGTCTACAACACTATGTCCTGCAGCAAGCTGGGTTTGCTTTTGGGGTCATACATTCACATACTGAGCAAGCCCAACCTGCCCAGCTAACGAGAACTGACATGAGCCAGCCCCAGATGCTAACCCTGTAGGCCACAGGCCAGAAGCTCTGCAATACTAAGACGATGTTCAGAGCACCCCGTTTCCACACACTGTACATGATGGTCTCTGGAGAATGTTCTGAATCCGACTCAAAATCCTTGAGACACCTCTAAAAATAACTGCTTGAAATGCTACAGCACAGGTTGGAATTGGATCAGGCAACCTGATTCATCTGGAAATTAAATGCATTAGACAGCCCAACAACCATCTAGCAACTCTGGGAAGACATAAGCAGTCCACAGCTCCTTGTAAATGGAGGAGTTACAGCGATTATTCAGCAGCACCTCCGTGATGCATTTCGTCCAAAACTGGGGGCTAGTAAAAATAATCAAGAGAAATATTCCTGCTGCAAGCTCATGGAAAGAACTGCACATTCAGGGCCATTTGCCGTGCACCCCAGCCAGCACTACTGGTCCTACAAAACCTGTGATTGTACAAAAGGGTTAATGATATATTAATTTGATTATAGGGATGGTGGTAATGATCTCCAGTATTAAAGTTGCCTAACACTTCCCATTATAAAAAACCCAACTTTCCAACTGTTTTTGAAGAGCTCTAATGTTGCCCTGGTTTCCAGCAGGCACTTGAAATTTGGCTGGGGGATAGCCCCAGGGTCAGAGAGGTGCCTTTTGCTGCTCACATGAAAAATCGGTTTAGATTTAACCAAGGCATGCACTGTGAAAAATTACCATTTGCGTTATGCTCAAGAGAGTTCCTAAAGGTTTGCAGCTAAAGAAGTGCAAACATTCCACCTTCATTGAGCATGCTCCCTAGCTCCAGTCTCCCAGCAGCATGCTGAAGCAGGTATGTGGAGCAACCTCTCAGTGGGACACACACAGATAAAGTGGATCCTTCTACTTTCCCAACAGAATACTCTTTAGCCTAGGAGAAAGTGAATTAGATTAGGAGGCCACAGATTCAAGTCTTGCCTCGTCTACTTACTGGGGTTAACAAATCTCCGTCTTTCACAGCCCTTATTACTGATCAAAGCTTCATGCCCCTTCTGAGAGGTCACACAAACTCATAAGGAACTCAAATCTACAATATGGCAGACTCGCAACATAGTCACACTATCAGAAGGATGTGGCCAACCTATGATTTGGCTCTGCTCTGTGTAAAATAGGGCTACTCATGCCTATGTAACCTACTGTTTCAAGTGTGTCATGTGTTCCTCTCTACTCGCTGGTCCACAGACAATAACCGTCTGCTCTTGCTGCCCTCTAATGTAGCTGATCCTTTAGCTTAAGTGACAGAGGCATGTGCTGCAGTCAGAGCACATATCCTGCAGCAGTAGGGTATGCATGAATTTTGAATTAATTACAGTTACACAGAACAAGAATTTGGTTTTTCCTTTTTTAAGTGCAAGCTGACAGTGTCTGATCCTCGTTACTGTTACCAATTCCAGTTGTACTGTTACTATTTACGAGAGCTGAGCAGAACCGTTTAGTCCAGCGGGTCTCAAATTTTAGCAACCCAAGGACCTCCATTTTGATTTTAAAAATTTTGTGAACCCCCAAGCTAGCTTCTAATTTTCCCCGGGGGGTGCTCAATGGATGCTTGGAATGACCCCAAACTTCTGGCTGCCAGGAGCTGGGAGGGGAAAATGGGGTGGAGCCCTACAAAATTGCCCTGTTTTGTACACTCCCCCTGAAGCTCTGGAACTGGCCACTGCAGGAGACAGGATACTGGGTGTGATCGGTGTCGGTCCACCTACCCGCTAAGGGGCGGTGGGGAGCTACGACGTCACTGGCCGGCCTGGGTCACGCCTCTGCCACTGGGGAATTAGCGGCGGGAAGGACGCCAGCCAGTGTCTGTAGCGCGCCCCTCAGGCAGGGGAGCACTGGCACAGGTCAGTAGCGCGCCCCTCAGGAAGGGGAGCTCCGGCAAAGGGCAGTAGCGTGCCCCTCAGGCAGGGGAGCGCTGGCAAATGGCAGTAGCGCACCCCTCAGGCAGGGGAGCGCCGGCACAGGTCAGTAGCGCGCCCCTCAGGCAGGAGAGCGCCGGCACAGGTCAGTAGCACGCCCCTCAGGCAGGGGAGCGCCGGCACAGGTCAGTAGCGCGCCCCTCAGGCAGGGGAGCGCCGGCACAGGTCAGTAGCGCGCCCCTCAGGCAGGGGAGCGCCGGCAAAGGTCCCGGCGTGGGTCGGCCGGGTAGGGGAACGCAGGCCCACCCTACACCACTGCGTTCCAGCCCAGGGCCCTGACAGTGGCAGGATGAGGGTCCCGCCACTGGGTCAGCGGGGTCCTTCCGCTCTATAGACTCACCACTATGCAGCTCTGTCCCTGGGCTACTTCCTACCCGATTGCTCGTCCGAATCCCTCTGGTCCCGCCAGTGCGTCGAGGTAGTCCGCTGTTGGCAGCTCCAGCTCCCCCTCGGGCTCAGGCTCCTCCAGCTCCTCCCGGTCCTCGGCTGCTGGCAGCTCCAGCTCCCCCTCTGGCTCCTCCAGTCCCTCTGGGTACTCGGCAGCGGGCAGTCCTGGCAGCCCCAGTCTGTCCTCCAGGTGAGGTTTCCACTGGTCCAGGGCCTCCCCTGGCGTGGCAGCAGGGTCTGAAGGGAGCAGCCCGCGGTCTGCGTCTGCCTCCCTCCCTGGTGCTGCTCTGACTGAGCTAAGGGCCCCGCCCTTTATACTTCCTGTTCCACCCCTCCCCTTCCGGGGGGTGGAGCGAGCTTGGCCTGGCCCCGCCCACTCAGGCTGAGAGAGCGGCCCTTTACCCTCAGGTTCGGAGGGCAGCCACCCTGGCTCCCTACATCCCACCCCTCAAATCCAGCTCCCGAACCTCAGAGCTGGCATCCTCAGCCTCCCCCAGACGGGAGAGAAAGTCCGCATTGGCGTTGTCCCGTCCCGCCCGATGGCGGATCGTGAAGGCGTAGGGTTGTAGAGTAAGATACCATCGCTGAAGGCGGGCATTCGCATCCTTCATCTTGTTGAGCCACTTCAGGGGTGCATGATCATTAACCAGTATAAAGGGGGCCCCGAGGAGGTAGTAGCGGAGGGCATCCACCGCCCACTTAACAGCTAGGGCCTCTTTCTCAAGGACAGAATAGTTCCTCTCCCGGGGAACAGTTTCCGACTGATGTAAACAATAGGGTGCTCCTCCCCATCCACCTTCTGTGAGAGGACCGCCCCAAGCCCCACACCGGAGGCATCGGTCTGAACAATGAAGTCACGATGAAAGTCCGGGCTGAAGAGTACTGGCTCGCTACACAGGCGGTCTTTGACAGTTTGAAAGGCCTCCTCGCAGTCGTCGGACCAGCACACTCTGTGCGGGCTATCTTTGGTCAGGAGTTCTGTCAGAGGGGTCATAATGGTTGCGAAGTGGGGTACGAACCGCCGGTAATAACCAGCTAGGCCCAAGAATTGATGCACCTGCCTCTTCGTGGTTGACGCCTGACATTCCTGGAGCGCTTGAACCTTCCCGATGAGGGGGCGTACCTGTCCCCGCCCCAGGGTGTACCCCAGATAAGTGGTTTCTTCCCGCCCGATTCGGCATTTTTTTGGATTGGCTGTGAGGCCGGCGGCGCGGAGGTCGCGGAGGCCAGCCGCCACTTGGTTGAGATGTTCCTCCCAGTTACTGCCATAGATGACCACATCATCCAGGTAGGCGGTGGTGTACTTGGTGTGTGGTTGCAAAATCCGATCCATCAAGCGCTGGAAGGTTGCTGGGGCCCCATGGAGGCCGAAAGGCATCCGGATAAACTGGTACAGCCCTGAAGGGGTGGCAAACGCGGTCTTCTCCTTGGATCGAGGTTCCAAGGGGATCTGCCAGTACCCCTTGGTGAGATCTAACGTGGTGATATAGCAGGCTTCTCCAAGCCAGTCAAGGAGCTCATCGACGCGGGGCATTGGATATGCATCAAACTTTGAAATGGCGTTGACTCTCTGAAAGTCAATACAAAACCGCCGGCTCCCATCTGGCTTCGGGACGAGGACGACGGGGCTCCGCCATTCGCTTTGGGAATGCTCAATAACACCCAGTCCCAACATGGCCTGGACTTCCTCCTCCATGGCCTCTCACATTCGCCTAGGCAATGGCCAGGTGGTCTCTCAGACCACCACCCCGGGGTCGGTCTGGATTGCATGGTAGGCGAGCGTAGTCCGTCCAGGATTCGTGGTGAAGGTCCTGGGGAACGCCTTCACTAGGCAGAGGGCCTGTTCTCGCTGCTCGGAGGTGAGCGTCTCGGCTAGCTGCGGTTCACCATTATCAGACTCTTCGGGGGGTTGTGGCCCAAGGTCTGGTTCAGGCAGGTATGGGGCAATTAGTAGTCCTTCCCGTTCCCGCCAGGGTTTTAAAAGATTTACATGATAAATCTGCTTTTCCTTCCGGTGATCAAGTTGCCGGATTTCGTAAGTGACAGGCCCCACTTGGCGAAGGACTTCATACGGGCCCTGCCAGCGGGCAAAAAGTTTTGATTCCTCCGAGGGGAGCAGGAGGAGGACTCGGTCCCCTGGGGCAAATAATCGGACCTGGGTGCCCCGATTATATTGCTGCTCCTGGCCTCTCTGGGCTGTGTTTAAGTTTTCCAACGCGAGCTCACCTGCCCGGGCCAGCCGCTCCTGCAGCTGTAAGACATATTGTAAGAGGCCCTGCGTTGAGGATGGTGTACGTTCCCAAGTTTCTCTCAGGAGGTCCATCACTCCGCGGGGTCGTCGCCCATAGAGGAGCTCAAATGGAGAGAACTTCGTGGAAGCCTGTGGAATTTCCCGAACCGCCAGTAGTAAAGGGGGAAGTAGTTGATCCCACTGACGGAGGTCCTGGGTGGGGAAGCGTCGCAACATTCCCTTCAGGGTCCGATTAAAACGTTCGACTAACCCATCAGTCTGGGGATGGTAAACCGAGGTCTGCAGTTTCTTAATCCCTAGCAGGGCACACACCTGACGGAACAACTTAGAGGTGAAGTTGGTCCCTTGGTCAGTAAGTATCTCCCGAGGGAGGCCTACCCTGGCGAAGATCTTCACGAGCTCTGCCGCAATAGTGCGGGCAGTGATACTTCTTAAGGGGACAGCCTCAGGGAAGTGGGTGGCGTAGTCCATCAAGACAAGGATATATTGGTAGCCCACCTGACTTTTCGGGAAGGGTCCGACCAGGTCCATCGCTACTCGTTCAAACGGAACGCCCACTGTTGGTAACGGAACCAGGGGGGCCTTCCGGACCCCGGCCGGGGCGGCGTGTTGGCAGTCCGGGCATGACCCACAGTAATCCTTCACCTCACGGTGGATGCCGGGCCAGAAGAACTTGGCCAGGATCCTAGCCGTGGTTTTCTCCGGTCCTAAATGGCCTGCGGCCGGGATGTCATGGGCTAGCTTCAGGACCGCCCCCCGATGAATGCGGGGAACCACGAGTTGGGTCTGGACCTCTTGGGTTTGAGGGTCTCACTCCACGCGGTAGAGACGATCCTGATCAAGTTCAAATCTAGGCCATTGGGTAGCCCGCTGGGCCTCCACGACCTTCCCCTCTACCTGTGCCAGCTGTTCATAGGCAAACCGGAGCGTAGGGTCTTCCCTTTGGTCTCGGCTAAAGTCCATAATGTCCACCGGGGGGGGCCCCCGTCTCCCAGCCGTCCTGCCTGGGTGAACGGGATGGGTCAATGCCGGGGTTGGGACACAGCCCGGGGCCTGGGTCCATCACAGAGGAAGCTCCCTCGAACGCCTCTTCCGGAGATAGGGACCGGAGCACCTCGACGAAGTCTGGCCAGTCCCAGCCCAGGATGATCGGGTAGGCAAGGGTTGGGGCCACTGCCACGTTCATTAACTGAGTTGCCCCATTCACCGTGAGAGGGACCTGAACCGTGGGGTATGGTTTCTCATCTCCATGTATACACTGTATCCGTACCTCCCCAATGATCCGCTCAGGATCCGGGAGGAGGGACTGGCGGACAAGAGTCTGCCCACAGCCCGAATCAATTAGACCCACAATGGGTGTCCCGGCGATGCCCATGGGGGCCATCAATTTGGCCGCGGACGGCGGGCGGGCCCGGCGCTCCCCGGTGTACACCCGGCCAAAGTCGCATTCCATCGCCGTACAGTCTCGTTGCAGGTGACCGTACTCGCCACACCGAAAGCAAGGTCCTACCTCTGTGCGCCCCGGCCGCGCGGGGTCATCTGGATGGCCGCGGGGTTGGCCGGGGCCCGATGGACGGGTCAAGCGTCCGGACGGCGTGGGTTGTGGAGCATCGGGCCGTCGGGAAAAAGTAGTGCTGCCGCCGTTTGGTCGTCGGGCTCGAGTTGGTACGTCAACTTTGGGGGTGGACCCCCTTTCAGGCTTCTGAGTGCCGGGTCCAGAATTTGGGGGTCGGGCTGCCGGTCCTATCGGGGCCTCGGCCTCTAGAAAGTTCTCCATAAGCGTGACAGCTGCATTTAGAGTTTGAGGTCGGTGCCGCAACACCCACGCCCTCCCTGGAGTCGGGAGGATATGCACGAATTGCTCGAGGATGATCTGTTCTGTCACCTCAGCCACAGTTCGATGCTCGGGTTGTAGCCATCGGCACGCTGCATCCTTTAATTCCTGGGCCACGGCCCGGGGCCGGGCACTCGGGGGGTAAAGCTTTTCCCGAAACCGTCGCCGAAAGGTCTCTGGGGTGATGTCGAAGGCATCCAGGATAGCCGCTTTCACTCGGGCATAAACCCGGGCCTCATCATCTGGTAGCCCCCGGTAAGCCTTCTGGGCCGGCCCCGTTAGATAGGGGACAAGCAGGGTTGCCCATTGGTCCGGAGCCCAACCAGCTACTGCAGCAACCCGCTCGAAGGTCACCAGATAAGCCTCTGGGTCATCCTCAGGCCCCATCTTGGCCAGACGGATTGGTGGAGCAGGAGGGTTGGGAGTGACCGCCCCGCCCGGTTGGGCTCCACCGGGGCTCGGCCACAGGGTGGCAAGTTGCTGGAAACATTGGGTCTGTTGTTCGCGGTGCTGGGCCCCCAAGGTTTGAAGTAACTGCTGCTGGTGGGTACCCAGCTGCTGTTATGAGTTGTTGCTGCTGCTGCTGCTGCTGCTGCTGCTGAGTCTCAGCCAGCACCTTGATAAGCCTCTCCTTCTCCATATTCCGTTTAGGGGCTGCCGCTGCCTCCTTCCTCTAATCCCTTCCGGCAGGGATAGGGGGCGCTTCCTGCATTCTCCACCACTTGTGATCGGTGTCGGTCCACCTACCCGCTAGGGGGCGGTGGGGAGCTACGACGTCACTGGCCGGCCTGGGTCACGCCTCTGCCACTGGGGAATTAGCGGCGGGAAGGACGCCAGCCAGTGTCTGTAGCACGCTCCTCAGGCGTGGGGAGCGCCGGCAAAGGGCAGTAGCGCGCTCCTCAGGCAGGGGAGCGCCGGCAAAGGTCAGTAGTGTGCCCCTCAGGCAGGGGAGTGCCGGCAAAGGTCAGTAGTGCGCCCCTCAGGCAGGGGAGCGCCGGCACAGGTCAGTAGCGCGCCCCTCAGGCAGGGGAGCGCCGGCAAAGGTCCCGGCGTGGGTCGGCCGGGTAGGGGAACGCAGGCCCACCCTACACCACTGCGTTCCAGCCCAGGGCCCTGACAGTGGCAGGACGAGGGTCCCACCACTGGGTCAGCGGGGTCCTTCCGCTCTATAGACTCACCACTATGCAGCTCTGTCCCTGGGCTACTTCCTACCCGATTGCTCGCCCGAATCCCTCTGGTCCCGCCAGTGCGTCGGGGTAGTCCGCTGTTGGCAGCTCCAGCTCCCCCTCGGGCTCAGGCTCCTCCAGCTCCTCCCGGTCCTCGGCTGCTGGCAGCTCCAGCTCCCCCTCCGGCTCCTCCAGTCCCTCTGGGTACTCGGCAGCGGGCAGTCCTGGCAGCCCGAGTCCGTCCTCCAGGTGAGGTTTCCACTGGTCCAGGGCCTCCCCTAGCGTGGCAGCAGGGTCTGAAGGGAGCAGCCCGCAGTCTGTGTCTGCCTCCCTCCCTGGTGCTGCTCTGACTGAGCTAAGGGCCCCGCCCTTTATACTTCCTGTTCCACCCCTCCCCTTCCGGGGGTGGAGCGAGCTTGGCCTGGCCCCGCCCACTCAGGCTGAGAGAGTGGCCCTTTACCCTCAGGTTCGGAAGGCAGCCACCCTGGCTCCCTACACTGGGCTATATGGACTGTTGGTCTGCTGCTGCATGGCCATTCTTATGCTGCACATTAGCTTGCATGATTCCTGCCTGTCCTGCTCCTGCCCCAGCCTTGGTGATCAGCTCTTCAATTTCTCCACTACTCATTCACACAGAACTGCACACACAAGCCTCCCTCCCGCTTCCACCTTACCACAAATAAACAACAACAGAACCAATCCATATAAGCAAAGTGCCTCCTTCCCCAGCCCAGGACTTGCCCAGAGGAGTCGGGGTAGAACAAGGACAGTGTGTTCCTTCCAGCCACAGATCAGCGGCAAATTTATTATCTTTTGCTGAGTACATTTAAGAGGAGTAATTGCCCCTTCCCTCCAGCTGTTTACCCCTGGTTTATGGCAGCTCTTTTTGCACTGGTGGGAAAGGTTAATACAGCTCTTATGGCCTCCATTGCCTGGATTTATTGCTGAACATGAAATAACGCTCACACAGTTGTAAATTTGTTCTTAATAGAAACATGGGGGAAGGTTGCCAGAGGCGCTATTACCCTTGGCCGCTTGTCCCTGGCTGCTGAGCAGGAATCAGCAGTAAATTAAGCCTCAGAGAGGCTTTTCCCCAACATCTGATTCCATGTATTCCCCCTCCCACAAGGTGGCAGTGGTGAAATGTGATGCTTTCTACAGAGTGGGACTGACAGTGTTAGGAGAGATGGGCAAGGGGCAGGCATGGACTGGGTAAACATCCCCTGGCCAAAGCACCTCATCAGAAACATGTCAGGAGTCCAGGGCTGGGATGCCCCCTCAGCTCTACCAATGCTCCTCAGTTCTGATCTGCAGCCCCCTCCCCTCCAGTTCAGGGCTCCCAATGCACAGCTTGTCCACTGCTGCACACTCCAGACCTGCAGCCCCATCCTACTCCACTTGGGGCCCCATGCAGCCTAAATCCAGGAGAACCTGCTTCCTGCCCTGGCTTCATTGTGACTTTCCATAGAACCATAGAATATCAGGGCTGGAAGGGACCTCAGGAGGTCATCTAGTCCAACCCCCTGCTCAAAGCAGGACCAATCCCCAGACAGATTTTTGTTCCAGATCCCTAAATGGCCCCCTCAAGGATTGAACTCACAACCCTGGGTTTAGCAGGCCAATGCTCAAGCCACTCTTTCTCCTAGACTGGATCCTGGCTCTGCCAGTGGTGGGCACATTAGAAATGCCCCGGCTAGTTTATGCCTGTAACATTGGGGAGCCCCCCCACACCAAGCAGATGCTGCTCCTGCTCCCTGCAGGACATGCACCATTGCAGGAGCCCGAATCAAAGGGCTAGTTTGGCGATCATCGCAGGAGACATACGTGGCTGCTATTTTACTGTGTGGCACCAGAGACCCAATCAAACAACATGGGGCGTTCCAGCCAACACTGGATTGAACTAGCATGTAACAGCAGATTCAGTCCTTGTAGAAGCTGCTGATTTATCAGTTCTCCTCCCTCTTCAGTGCTACTCCACCTAGAAGAAAATTCAGGTGTTGGTGTGACGTGACGGACATGATCTTGGCCTAGCCCCCAGGGATTAAACTGGGGAGCTGCAAAACTAAACACATGAACTACTCCAGTGTGAGCTAAAGCACCCTCCTTGGGCTGCCACAGCCCCTACCCTCTGTAGATTGGGTCCCAGTGGATCTCCCCAGGGTGAGCCCATAAAGCCGTGCAAAGTGCCTTGGATGTCTCCTTCCTTAGATGTTTTTTAAGGTCAGGCTTGACAAAGCCCTGGCTGGGATGATTTAATTGGGGATTGGTCCTGCTTTGAGCAGGGGGTTGGACTAGATGATCTCCTGAGGTCCCTTCCAACCCTGATATTCTATGATTTGAACAGTGCTAAATAGTTCATTTGCCAGGACTTTGGCCTCCATTATTATTAAGTTCTTTGCCTTTTGTACGGAGCTTTCTGCTAAGCTCTGGGTGCCCTCCAGCTCCCACTGACTCCACTCAGAGTGAAGGTACTCAGCACCGCTAGACACTCAACAGGATGGGGGTCTTTCAGCATTGTTTCTCCCTCTGATGGAGACTAGGGCCCCTGCCTTTCTGCCGCCGTCACTACCATGAGGACAGAGAACGGGGCTGTGTGTGTTGTGTATTTGTTCCCCCTTCCCACACGTACACCAGTTTATGTTTCCTGTTTCTGATACCCCCAGGTCCTTTCCTCTGCCCTCACCCCTCTGTGCAAATCCACCCCCTTTAGTGGCACCTGGCAGCTTCCTTCATGTGCAGTTCTCACAATTCCCACATTGTTCAGGGAGAATATGAAGAAGACCTGGCACAACGCCAAGACCTGCAGAACTGCCTTCTCCAGCCCTACACTTCAGGGCAGCAGGTCTTTACTGACCATGGGATTAGAGGACCTGGGGATTACAGTGGAAGAGAAACTGGATATGAGTCAGCAGTGTGCCTTTGTTGCCAAGAAGGCTAACAGCATATTGGGCTGTATTAGTAGGAGCATTGCCAGCAGATCGAGGGAAGTGATTATTCCCCTCTATTAGGCACTGGTGAGGCCTCATCTGGAGTACTGTGTCAGTTTTGGGCCCCCCGCTACAGAAAGGATGTGGACAAATTGGAGAGAGTCCAGCAGAGGGCAACGAAAATTATTAGGGGGCTGAGGCACGTGACTTATGAGGAGAGGCTGAGGGAACTGGGCTTATTTAGTCTGCAGAGGAGAAGAGTGAAGGGGGATTCGATAGCAACCTTCAACTACCTGAAGGGGGGTTGCAAAGAGGCTGGAGCTAGGCTGTTCTCAGTGGTGGCAGATTACAGAACAAGGAGCAATGGTCTCAAGTTGCAGTGGGGGAGGTCTAGGTTGGATATTAGGAAAAACTATTTCACTAGAATGGTGGTGAAGCACTGGAATGGGTTACCTAGGGAGGTGGTGGAATCTCAATCCTTAGAGGTTTTTAAGGCCTGGCTTGACAAAGCCCTGGCTGGGATGATTTAGTTGGGGTTGGTCCTGCTTTGATCAGGGGGTTGGACTAGATGACCTCCTGAGGTCTCTTCCAACCCTAATCTTCTATGATTCTATGACATGCTCCACACATGGTGGCAAAAGAGTTGTATAAAAAGAGAGACACTCTTGGGTTAGCATCAGGGCTTGTCTGCACTGCGAAGGGGACTCAAGTTATAAGACTCAAGTATTGACCCTACTTTGAGCTCGTCCCCACACTTGAGTGCATTTGTGCTTTTAACTCCAGTTAGCCTACATGCCCCTCAGACCAGTTACAACTCAAGGGAGCACAAGTTGTCTGCCATTTTGTTACCCTTCAGATGGGGGTGGGGGTAGAGACTGGGCCAGTACTGGGGTTGGAAAGCCCAGGTTACTTCAGGGGATGGTGCTTGGGATTCTGGGCTGAAGTCCAGCGCTTGAGGGGTACTGTTTTGAGAAGGGACATGAACCCTGAGCCTAGCCCCTCAAGATCCTGTGATATCAGCTGCAAGTGAGGAGCATGGGCCCAGGTCTCCATGGCAAACTCCACCCTTACTGGTTACCTTGGCCTCTCCCCTCCGCAAGCTGAGGAGTGAATGTGGTGCCTCAGTGTAATACACTGTCTTGTGTGCCCCCTGACTGCAGCAACTGTGCCATGCTGCAGTCCTGGCGGGGGCTCTGTTAGCTCACATGTCAGGGGCTGACACTTGGGTCGATTTCTACTGATGACTGATAGTAGCCAGTAGCCATGAACCTGGGTGACCAGCATTCTCCTGTGCTCAGGGGACAGAGCTAGAGGGCCAAGGTGCTAGCTAGCCCCAGGCAGTGCTCAGTGGAGGGGAGTCGCAGCTCATGCCACGGGGTGGGGGTAATCAATGCAGCAGTTCCCTTCATGTTGACTGCACTGTGCGGTGTGTGCCAGCTGCGAGGGTCCTTGTGGGGCCCAGCACTGTGAGACACCTTTCCCTCCTATGCTTAACTGGGTCCCAGCCCCTGCCATATCCAGTCTGTCAGCCACCCACCCCGTCTCCTCTGGATTCCTGCAGCCCTTACTTTGCTCCCCGCTCCCTATGCCCTTTTGGAGCCTTCCTCTGTAGGGTCCAGACATACTAGGGCGGCTGTCCCCAAGAGACCAGTCTATACCTCAGTTTGGATGATCCAGCTGAGGGCCAGCACCTAGTTCAATATCCCAGCACTGAGATAGCGTTATAATGAAACCAACAACACATTTATCATCAAAGATTCAAGAGCTAGTAAGGACAATAGAAACAAAAGGGTCATATGTAAAACAAAGTTATGAAATGCTGTTTCGAGACTGAATTTAGCAAGCTAACCTCCACTCTGAATACGCCTCACCCCTAGTGTCCTCTGTAGTGTTTCAACCCAGGCTGACCGAGAGCCCGTGGCCACACATGTAAACACCCTGCCCGTTGCCACAGTGCAAGATAAAGGGGTGTTGTTTTTCCTTCTCCATCTATCCCCCAAGATATTGTCTGTCCTCAGGGACAGACATTTCCCCCACCCCACCCTTCCCAGTCATTGGTGTTCCTGGGTCTTGTTTCCTCCCTGTTGATTTCACATAATAGAATCATAGAATCACAGACTATCGGGGTTGTAAGGGACCTCAGGAGGTCATCTAGTCCAACCCTCTGTTCAAAGCAGGTCCAATCCCCAACTAAATCATCCCAGCCAGAGCTTTGTCAAGCCTGACCTTAAAAACCTCTAAGGAAGGAGATTCCACCACCTCCCTAGGTAACCCATTCCAGTGCTTCACCACCATCCTAGTGAAAAAGTTTTTCCTAACATCCAACCTAAACCTCTCCCACTGCAACTTGACCATTACTCCTTGTTCTGTCATCTGGTACCACTGAGAACAGTCTAGATCCATCCTCTTTGGAACCCCCTTTCAGGTAGTTGAAAGCAGCTATCAAATCCCCCCTCATTCTTCTCTTTTGCAGACTAAACAATCCCAGTTCCCTCAGCCTCTCCTCATAAGTCATGTGCTCCAGCCCCCATTTTTGTTGCCCTCTGCTGGACTCTTTCCAATTTTTCCACACCTTTCTTGTAGTATGGGGCCCAAAACTGGACACAGTACTCCAGATGAGGCCTCACCTATGTCAAATAGAGGGGAATGATCACGTCCCTCAATCTGCTGGCAATACCCCTACTTATACAGCCCAAAATGCCGTTAGCCTTCTTGGCAACAAGGGCACACTGTCGACTCATATCCAGCTTCTCATCCACTGTAACCCCTAGGTCCTCTTCTGCAGAACTGCTGCCTAGCCATTCGGTCCCTAGTCTGTAGCAGTGCATGGGATTCTTCCATCCTAAGTGCAGGACTCTGCATTTGTCCTTGTTGAAGCTCATCAGATTTCTTTTGGCCCAATCCTCTCATTTGTTTAGGTCCCTCTGTATCCTATCCCTACCCTCCAGTGTATCTACCACTCCTCTCATTTTTGTCTCATCTGCAAACTGAGGGTGCAATCCACGCCATCCTCCAGATCATTGATGAAGATATTGAACAAAACCGGCCCCAGGACTGACCCTTGGGGCACTCTGCTTGATACCGGCTGCCAACTAGACATGGAGCCATTGATCACTACCCGTTGAGCCTGACAATCTAGCCAGCTTTCTATCCACCTTATAGTCCATTCATCCAGCCCATACTTCTTTAACTTGCCTGCAAGAATACTGAATACTTTCTCTCTCACACACACACATGCCCCTGTTGGCTTCCTACATAGTGGTGTAGCTGTTTTGTTAGCTACGATGCTCAATGTACATGCTGACAGAGGGGTGAACAGACAGCTGTTGTCTGACAGGAAGTCTGCTTGTCAATGCTGCCTTGATACAGACTTTAACGCTTGTTTTCAGCAGACCTCCGTTACTCCTGGCATGGCATCTGCCCATATATTTCCCAGTGACTTCAGTGCCCAATGCGTCCCTGGCTTTCATTTCAGACTCACCTGACATTCTTTGGGGAACCAGAACATACAGACCAGGATCAGGATCTTCTTGTAACCCACTGACCACCTGACATGGGTCACACATGCCCGAGTCAGGCTGCCTGCCTCCATTGCCAGAGCTTTGAAGTGGGGCAGAGGTATATGGAGGGAAGAGCATCCCCCTGCATGGGGCCATGGGCAAAGCCGCAGTGGATTTGCACCTCTGTGCTATTCAGTGGCAGGGATATACAGAGCTTTTGTGCAGCAGGGAGAGCCACCCATATGACCGAGGGCTCTATTGCCAGCTCTGCCACTCACTCTCTGGGTGACCAGGCCACCCCCCTCCATGCTTCAGTTTCCCTCTCAGTAGAATGCAAACAACATTACAACACAAACGGGATGGCTCTTCCTCCTCATCACAGGCTGGTTTCCCCTCGAGCCCTGCTCTAGCTCCCACCTACCCTGAGGCAGAGTGGGAGCCGTGTTTGATGGGATGTTTCCTTGTCCTCCATGATGTCTTCATTGATCTGTCAAAACAGGCTGTCAAAATCAAGGCACTCAGGAAAAAGAAACCAACCCAAACTCCCCTTTGGAAAAGGCATAACACAGAGATCTCCTTGCATTTGGTTCCCTGACAAGCCTTTTGTACCTAGCTCCTGCCTGTCTGAGAAAAACTCTCTGAGGATTCTAATGAAAGCCAGCCACAAACAGCCCTCCCCACCCTCACGGCTGCTCTGGCTTCGTCCCTGCTGCTTGGCTTCAGCCCGTCTCAACAGCGGAGTCCCAGTGGCTCTGTGCCTTTGGACCCAGCCTTACTCAACTCAGACACCAGGGATTCCCAACCACCTCAGGCAGGGGTTCTCAGACTTTTTCTTTCTGAGCCCCCCCCAACATGCTATAAAAACTCCATGGCCCACCTGTGCCACAACAACTGATTTTCTACATATAAAAGCCAGGGCCGGCATTAGCGGGTAGCAAGCCAGGCAATTGCTTGGAGTCCTATGCCACATGGGCCCTCGTGAAGCTACATTGCTCAGGCTTCGGCTTCAGCCCCAGGTGGCAGCACTCAGGGCCCTGGGCTTCAGGCCCATGCAGTGGGCTTCAGCTTTCTACCCTGGGCCCCAGCAAGTCTAATGCTGGTCCTGCTTGGCAGCCCCCCTGAAACCAGTTCACAGCCTCCCAGGGGGTCCCAGGCCACTGGTTGAGAACCACTGACCTAAGAGGCTCACATGGTCCCATGCCGTGGCAATCGGGCACCAGACACAAGTGAAAGTAGCCTCACTTGGTGAGTCGGGCTGGGGAAGGGCAGCTGGTCAGTGGCAGCAGAGCCATGGATATTACTGAACCCAGCTCCCATGGGCCTTTGGCCACCCTGTCTGGGAGGTTTTCCCTTCCGTCCCTTCCCCCTCTCAGTCCCAGTGCTTGTACTCTCGGCAGGGATTGGGTTTGCTCTGGGTGTCGCCTTCACTCAATCCCCAGCCCTGCTGCCTCCCCTGATCCTCACATGCAGTAATCAAGAGGATACCAGCTAGCACTTTGGGGCCTGATCCTGCAGACCTGGGCTCAGCATTTTGATGGGACACTTCCGGACTGGACAGCTGAACAAAGGGGGCAGATCTGGAGACCAGTGGCTTGTGCTTATGCACAGGCCTGGTACAGTGCAGTGCAAGTGTAACCCACACACCTCCTGGGTGTGGTGTTCTGTCCCCTCTAGTGACACCGAGACCACATAGAGATTAATAAGTCTGCTACAGCCTTAGCTAATAGCCATGTGGCTTTTAGCGCATGAGGTAGAGGCTCATGCATTTAGCTGCAGAGATCCCAGGTTCGATTCCGCCCACCGACAACTGGGGTCTGTCGGTATTACACAAGTTTCCCCAAAGCTGCCCCATCACCATGCCATACACCTGACCTGCTGGGAAGCACCTTGAATGGCAAGAGAATTGTCTATTCTTAACAGCCTGTTCCATCTTCAGCCTCTCTGCTGGCGAATTTCTATTCCATGGGCAATTCCAATGTTTGTTTTCATTCCGAAGCTGAACAAAAAGTCAGTTTGTTTCAATCTGGAAACATCAGAACAAATTGTTTCCCCCTCCCCAGAAAGTTTCAGATTCTGAAGAACTTTCCTGTGCTGAATTGTGCCAAAAAGTCAAAGTCTCAATTTTTTTGTAAACTGAATATCTATAAAAAAGTTTAGGTCAATCAAAATGTTTCATTTCAATAGTTTTTAAATGTTTTGATTTTGGCTTTGGTTTTCTCTCACACACACAAAAGGTGGAACCCAAAAGTCTTTTGAATCTGAAAACCAGGATTTTTCATTTCTAAAAACATCAAAATGGAACATCTTAATTTCAGACACTTTCCCGTCAAAATCAGCATGTTCCCATGAAATGTTCTGATTCTGATGTAACGGCGTTTGCTGATGGAAAACGTCCTTCAAAAGTGAGGGACCAATTACCACTGCTGAAGGAGTGGATTTGCGCTGGGGCCCATTCACCCAAGGGAGTTGGCAGTATTTATGGAGTTGTACAGCACTCTGTGTAACATTAGACCAGGGGAGGTGCAGATGTGGGCGTCCTGATCTCCGTATGACACAATAATCATCTGTCTTAGAACAGCCTGTTACAGCGTCGGCTGTTAAGAATTTATTGCTAATACTATTCTTGGCACCTTTCATAATGAAGTATTAAAGAGTCCAGCTCCATCTATTAGTCATTCATTTAAATGGATCAGATTGTAACAGGCTCAAAGACACCCAGGTGTTTAGACAAAGAATAACAGATGAACTGGAGTAACTTACAAGGGAGTTGTTCCACACAGGGTGGGTTCTGGTGCCATCAGGAAGCCGTAAGAGCTTGCCCATGTGACTCATCATTACTGGGATCTCAGCAGAGCACCTGAGCTGGCTGTGTTGGGGAGGGACATCTCCAAAAACCCCAGTGGCCAGATTCTCCACGGCCTGTAGAACAGCATTTCATCCCATTTCACACAGGTGTAAATGGCCAGCCAAGGAGCAGGGGGCTGATTCCCCACTGCCTTAAGTGCTGACGGGGGAGTTGTGGGGGCTCAGGAGGCTAATTCAGAAGAAAGAGTTCCATTGGGCTAGGCTGTGGTTTGCTGCCATGCATCTGGGGGTTTTATATTTAAGAGCCTGCCTACCTGTGGGCATTGAAGGACTAGGACTTCGGAGACCTGGACTGCATTCCTGTCTTGCCTAAGGTCACTCAGCAGGCCAGTGGCTAAGTCGTTATGTGTCTCAGTTTTCCCATCTGTCAGCTTTGGCTAATGATCTTGGCCTCCGTTCGTAAAGAGCTTTGAGATATCACTACACAACAGTTCAGGACAGGAAGAGAAGGGGGAAGCAGAACACAATGATCTAAACTGGGCTCAGTAATCAGAGCAGCACATTCCACCCATAGATCTTAAAGTGGGCAGTCACGCTCCAGCCCAGAGGTGGCTGCATTTCAGTGGCAGGGGAAGCAAGCTATGTATATGGAGCCTTCCCTGACCACAGACGGCTGTTGTAATTGTTCACTGAGATAATGTGCTGAAAGTGCTTGAGAGGGGTTGTCTAAGAACAGTGCATTTTTATTATTCCTCTGTTCTCTGGGCTGGTGCAACCTGGGCCATGACAGGATAGGCTTCTCTGCCCCTCCCTTTCCTTGTGCCTACATTGTGCCCTGCAGGGCCAGCTCTAGTGGGGAGAGAAGAGTCCCGGCTGCATGGTCCATTCAGCTCTGGGCCCCTCTGATGAGGCTGCCCATGGGGGACCGGCAGGGGGGTTCTTGCTCACTGGTGTGGTTGTTTTGTGGGGCCTGGCCCAGAGGGGAACAGGACTGAGGCCACCAGGCTGCCCTTCACAAAGGTCAGAGGACACCGGCCAGGGGGTGACAGTGGCCTCTGCTCACTGCTGAGCCAGCAGGGGTTGAATTCTGCAGAGGTGCCGTATCCTGGCTCCCCTGTTCCCCCCACTCCACCAATCCCCCAGGTCCTCATCCCCTCTATATCCCTCTTTCTATTCCCCCAAGCCCCACAATATCCCCAGCCCCCACCCCAGGTCCCCACAGCCCATCCCACTCTTCACTGCCTCCCATTGTACTCCCCCATCCCCAGAATGGCCTGATCTCTCATCACATGTTACTAACCAGATTACCACAAAGAGGCAGACCCCGTTATCTAGGGCGTTCTCTCCTTGTGGGCTGTGTAGAGTACAGTCACCTGACCCCCTTGAGGGAATTCCGCCTGGTAATGGGGGAGATGTTAGTCTAAAGTGGGATCAGGGCTCTTACACAAACCCTTGATTAACATTCCCAGCATTGCCACCTTCATGTACATGGGATTTAAAGAATGAATCACCTAATAGCGTCTCTACTGCCTGGAATAACCCTCCTACGTTCCTTGTCAGAATAGAGGGAGCGCCAAGCTTTCCGAGGCCTCCAGTGCCTGAGCCCAGGGCCAAGCAGCTGGGCTTGCTAGCAGGATGCTGACAGGGTATGCAGTCACTCGGGGCTTCCTGTAGCCCCAGAATAAAGGGGTTTTAAACCCCAAGCCCAGACATCCCCCTCTCAGGATTCCCAGGGTCTCTCAGCTGGAGACTGGTAAGACAGACCATGACACTACGCAGGGAAGAAGCCCTAGATTTTAAGGCTTGAAGGGACCTGGGAGAACCCAGACCAGAGAACTCCACCCAGTGATTCTTGCATCCAGCCTGTATCTTGTTGTTACGGCGCATATCATTTACAAAGACATTCAGTCTGGCTGCAGAGATTGATAACAATGCTTCCACCGTCTAACTCTTCTCAGCAGTAGATCTCAAAGTGCTTTAAATGGGAGGGCAGTGTCATTACTTCCATTTGGGGAAACTGAGGCATGGAGCAGGAATGTACCTTGTCCAAGGCCACCCAGCAGGCCAGTGATAGAGGTAGAAATAGTTTCCTGATCTCTTGCACCCTAGCCCCCTGCTCTGCACATTAAGCCATACTGCCTCCCATAGGTGATGCTGAATGCACCGCATCCTTAAGTCAGTGGTTCCAATGTTAGTTACCAGAGGAACTGGTGGAATTAGGAAGAGCTGGCTGGAGAATTCCCTGGGGTGGGGTGGGGGCACAGGTGTGGAATTTTTAAAGCTTTGGACAATGTTTATCAAAACTGTTTTTGTTTGAACGTGTGCTTTTGAAGTCTCATTTCTTTACTTGTTTCTCCTTTTCCCTTCCTCCATCTCTTACCCACTTCTCCCTTCCCTGGCCTTCCCCGCAGCTTGCCACTGAAAGAGGGAAGAAAAAAAGGGTAAATTAAAGAATCCCCCAACCAGAAGGCAATGCTTTTCAGTTTCTGATTTCCAAAAACAACCCCCCCTCCCCCCCCGGCCAACCCAACCAGAAAGTTTCCAAACAAAACCAGAGTTCTGTACACACCATTTTGATTTCAGAGAAAGGCCATTTCCCAACAAATATTAATTCAAAACATTCTGGCCCACTCCCTCTTCGCTTTTCCAGGTCTCTGCTGGCTGAGAGCCCTCGCTGAGCATCAGAACTCCATACTGTACTACTAGTGAGGAGAAGAGCAGGGTGGCTCCCCAAGATCTTTACAAGAGACATTAAGGTCATTATCCCTATTTTACACATGGGGAAACTGAGGCACAGAGCAGTGCTGTGACTTGCTCAAGGTCACTGAGCAGGTCAAGCCAGGAATAGAACCCAGGTCCTGAGTCCTGTCCAGTGTTCTATTCATTAGGCAACACTGTCTCCCTAACCCTCCCCTTCTGAAACAAACCACATTGCTGTTCAAGTTGCACCCACCCTCATGCCTCCCTAGTCCTTGGCAAGTAGCACTTTGGGGGCGCTGCACACACACAACCCACATGAGAGAACCCTCCGCCTTTGTGCCCTGCGGTGGCTGACCCCCGAGGCTCCAAGCCTATGGCAGCTGTCAGCTAAGGAGGCTAAGTGCTGAGGTGCGTGGTCAGACCCTGTTGTCTCCACAAGCACTGTAACAAATCCATGCTCCTAGGGGCAGGGAAGGGTTTTCCCCACCTTACAAGTGGGCAAAAGGAGGCCCTGAGAGGCCCCATGCCTTGTCCAAAGTTATGTCAGTGGCCCGAGGAGCTGGTGTACTGGGCTAGGGCCTGAGAGCCCCAGTCAGGGACCAGCAGCCTGGTGTGTACATACACCCAAGGAAAGGCCAGCCCCTGCCCCGGACAGCTCACAATTTGAGTACAAGGCAAGAGACAATAAGTGGATGCAGACAGACAGATTGGAGCGCAAGGAAATAAGGAGGCAATGCTGGTCTTAGCACACCCGCTGCTTGACCACTGTCACTCTTTGCCTGGTGTGTGCTCTCACCACCGCACTGCACTGCCTCGGCATGATGGGGCCGTTTGGCTCGGGGTGCGTGCAGCTGGAGGGGCATGAGCCTCTGTCCAAGCAGTGCAATACCCCTCCCCCCGAAATGCTCTGCCAGCAGCACCGAGGAAGTGGAATCCAGACCCAACCCCCCCTTGCACCTGCTGGTGATCACATGGGCACCCATTGACTGGTACTCCCCAGCACTTGGGTGGGGTCCCAAGGTGGCTCTCCAGCAACACAGCAGAGCCCCCAGTGTGGCTCTGACTGGGAGGGAGACGTCTGAGGGCCAGGCCTGCCTTGCAGTCAGGTGGCGAGCTGGCACTTGAAATCCCCATGCATGGTTGTGGGGAGCAGGCGTTAACCCCAGCGTCTTGGCCAGAGTGCGACTGCCCCCAGCAAGGATCATTCCTCCCATCCTGTGCTGAGCACTGCTACACAGCTGCTGATGGACGGGGACTGGGTTCCAGCACCGCCTGGGTGGAGATCCTGGGGGAAGAGAGGATGATGAAGGCACCCAAGAACATTCAGAGCGAGGAAGCTGATGAAGCGTTTGCTGCCCCAAGGCAGTGCTCGGAACAGCGAGGGACTGATCGCTCTGGCCAGCATCAGGCATAAGGCAGGATGGCCCAGCTCTGCCAGCTGCCAGTGCCCCTTGCTTCTGATTTGGGGCAGCCCTGCTGTTCCGGTGCTAGAACCTGTGTCCACCCTGACCCCAGCACCGCCAAGGCCCCCCTCATAGGCTGTTCTACAGCCAGGCCCAGGATTGGGAGCACCAGTGGGGGTGCAAAGGTGGCTTCAAATACCATGAGGTGTCATGGATGCAGCCCATCATCTCCATTCCCTCTGCCCCCCACTTTCCATTCCCTCTGCCTCCCATGGCCACACCCCCCACCCATCTCCATTCCCTCTGCCCCCCCCATGGCTCCCCCAATCATCTCCAAGTCACAGTGCAATCATACTTAGACAAATGAGGGGCTGCCGGCTGCAGGGCTACTCTGGGCTCTGTTGGTAGGGAGCCAGCCTGGAGTCCCAGCACAATCCTGCGCTACCTGCTCCAATGGGAGGCGGGGGTGCTGAGCTAGTGAAACCCAGGAAGTGGCCAGCCCGGGGCGGGGGTAGGATGCTGCTGCTCCAGCCCATCTCCCGATCAGTCTCTACTCCCAGGCCAGGGTAGCTCGCTGCTTCCCTTTACCTGGCAGAGCTCCCAGAGGAAGGGGGAGGGATTGCTGTCTCCTTTGGGTGAAGGGCTCCCCCAGCACAAAGGGTGCCAGATGCAAGGGAGTCAAGCCCACCACAGCTTGTGGCACCTGCCTTCCCACCTGGGCTGCTCCAGGTGGGTCATCACAGCCATAGCTAGGCTGACACCTTGGAGGTAGCGAAAGCCCCAAGACATCCAGGATGATCCATCAAACTGGTGATCTGGTCGTGCGCAGGGAGCACCCTTATTTCCCAGGGCAGCCACCTCAGAAAGAGGGACCATCCTGGACAGGTGGCAACCCTAGCCATAGCCAGCTTCCCTGGCACATGCACCCAGGCTCTGTCAGCCCTGCTCCAAGAGAGCCAGTGGGGTGCTAGCCTGCCATGCCTGGGAGCTTGCCTGGGATCTCCAGTGTGGGCGATGGCATCAGAGCCAGGAAGTGCCAGCTTGAGTTCAAGGCCAGGGTGCACTGGAGAGGTGTCTTTTGTATGTGAAGCTGAGCCCGTCTGACCTGGACGAAATTCCCCGTGGAATCCAGCCCCCCTTTGCTGGCTCTTGCCAGGCTTTGACACCCAGTGTTGTCGGGGGAGAGGGAGAGGGCTGGGAGCAGATGAGTGCTTACAAGAGTTTGACAAGAGAGGCTAGAAGGAAAAGACGGGTTTTTAAATGCCCTCCCCAAGCTGCCCTCCGCAGACTCCACTTTAGTGTGTGCCAAAATTTCAGATTTTGACATTTGACAAAAGCCAGGGAAAGTTTCACAACATTTCTGCAAAAAGCCCCACGCCCATTTTTACCTGCTTAGGGGGTCAGAGTGTGACATTTGTGAATATTTCCTCTTTTTAATCCTCTCTGCCTAAAACAGAGCTGGGCCCTGAACCACACAGCAGGATCAGACTCCTCCTAACCTGGAACCGGACTCCTCCCAATCTGGGACGGACTTCAGGTTCAGATCCAAACGTACAGTTCTGACCCATTTGGGGCCTGATACCTAGTTCTTGCGCCATCATTCTCGGAAGTGGAGGGCAGGATCCCCTAGTGCTCTGGACCTGGCACAGTCACAGCACTCCAGGCCAGAAGGGGCCAGACCATCGAGTCTGGCCTCCTGGAGATCACAGGCCACCAGCACCCGCACACTAACTCAACAACTGAGCTGAGACCAAAGTCTGACAGCCCACAGGAGACTGGATTGGTATGAGCCATAGGCGGAGAACAGGAGGGATGAGATGCACCAGGGCCCGAGGTCCCTGCACTGGCAGGAAAGTGATGAAGTGAGATACACCCAGATAAGCCCGGCAAGTGACCCTCATGCACATGCTGCAGAGGGAAGCAAAACCACCCCCAGCCCAAGGTCACTGCCAATTGGAGCTGGGGGACATTCCTTCCCAAGCCCATATATGGTGATCAGTTAGACCCTAACCATGTGAGCATGGACCTGCCAGCAAGTACCTGAGAGAGACTGCTCGGTGTCAGCTCAGAGCCCTGCTCCTCTTGTCCAGTGTCCCACCTCCAACTGTGGCCAACCCTGTTGCTTCAGAGGAAGAAGATAAAAACTGCCCCCCGCCTAACAAAAAATATTAGAATACATGGTGGGGGGAGGGTGAATCCCCAGTTGACCCCTGCAGGCTGAAACCCTGAAGCCTGAGCTTGCAGGAGTGCAAGATATAAACCAGAAGTGAGCCCCGGGGCTGCTGAGCCCTGGCCCCCACCATCACAAGTAACTCTGTCATATAGGGATTTATTACATGCACCTGGCACTGGTATGTGCTACCAAATCACAGTGGTGGCACTTGGCAGCTGCTGTCTAAATGACTACCTGAGAGGCAGCGTAGTGGTGACTCAAGCCCGCAATGCCTTCCCATTGACCTCTCCATGGTACCTTCCCGTGCATGCGTCTGGAGCAATCAGAAGAATAATTGGCAGATGAAAACAGAAACCTTTGCTAAGAGCGCTGTGGGTGAGACAATGGCTCACTTACAAACCTGTGCTACTGGAACTTCGCCACTAGCATTTCTAGCAGGCTCAAGTTCTCCAAAGAGCCCTGGACTGGGCTGCCTCTGTGGCAGACTCCCACGCTACCTTGGAAAGTGTTATCAAAATGTGTTAGAAAGTTAGGAAGGGTGAAGTTAAGGTGCCTTCGTTAAAACTAATTCTGCCCCCCACTTTCCTGTCCAATCCCCACCTCACCGGGGTCGTGGGTAAGACACTGCATCCCATGTTCTTTATAGAGATATGCCATAATCAGATCATAATAATAATTATGATGTATTTTGTGCAAGCTAGGTCATGCAAGGTGTCATTAGAAAGGTTATGATTTACTGAATATAATCATCCTACCTGTATGCATGTATCATTGCTGTATCTGAAGTTAGGAATATTGTCTATGTATCTATTAGGCAGAATGCACTCAGGGAATGGCTACACTTGCAGATGTAGAGCGCTGTGAGTTAAACCAGCCCTCGGAGAGCGCAGTAGGGAAGGAGCTACAGTGTGTTCATGCTGTCAGCTGCAAGCGCACTGGCATGGCCACATTTGGGGCACTTGCAGCGGCATTGGGAGCGGTGCATTATCCCACAGAGCACCAATTCCCATTCTGGCGCTGTGGCTTGTGGGAAGTGTGCGGGGGGTGCAGGACATTCTGGGTCCTGTCCCAACGCCCCATGATGCATCGCTTCGCATCCCAGCAATCTCTGTGCTTCCGTCCACGTTTGGCGCCATCTTTCAATGTTTTTTGTACTGCACGCTCTGTCTTCCCTTTTGGTCTGCAGGAATGGAGCCCGAAGTGTTGAGGAATATGCTGATGAGTCTTGCCAGCACGTCATGTTTGGCAGTTGAGTTACTCCTTAAGCTACAAACTGACAGTGAGGAGTCCGACGATGATGTCAACTCGCGTAACGCATATGACACGAGATTGCTTGTGGCATTCATGGACATGCTCACCACCATGGAACGCCGCTTTTGGGCTTGGGAAACAAGCACTGAGTGGTGGTATCACATCGTTATGCAAGTCTAAGATGACAAGCAGTGGCTGGAGAACTTTCGTATGAGAAAAGCCACTTTCATGGGACTGTGTGCTGAGCTCGCCCCCCACCCTGTGGCGCAAGGACACAAGATTGAGAGCTGCCCTGCCAGTGGAGAAGTGGGTGGCTATTGCAATCTGGAAGCTGGCAACGCCGGACAGCTACCGATCGGTCGCTAACCGGTTTGGAGTGGGAAAGTCGACTGTTAGAATTGTGTTGATGCAAGTTTTCAGGACCATTAATCACATCCTGCTCAGAAGAACTATGACTCTGGGTAACGTGCATGACATTGCGGTTGGCTTTGCACAAATGGGTTTCCCTAACTGCGGAGGGGTGATAGATGGGACGCATATTCCAATTCTGGCACCAGCCCACCTAGCCTCCGAGTAGATTAATCGGAAGGGGTATTTCTCTATGGTTCTCCATGGGCTTGTGGATCACCGTGGGTGTTTCATTGACATTAACACAGGCTGGCCCAGAAAGGTGCATGACGCACACATCTTTCAGAACACTGGCCTGTTCAGGAAGCTGCAATCCGGGACTTTCTTCCCAGACCAGAAGATCACCGTAGGGGAAATTGAAATGCCCATTGTGACCCTTGGAGACCCCGCTTACCCTTTAATGCCGTGGCTCATGAAACCCTACACAGGGAGCCTTGACAGCAGCAAGGAGCATTTCAACAACAGGCTGAGTCGGTGCAGAATGACTGTGGAGTGTGCTTTTAGCCGTTTAAAGGGCCGCTGGTGCTGTCTGTATAGGAAGCTGGACCTGGCCGATGACAACATCCCCACACTTATTTCTGTGTGCTGTACCCTCAATAACATTTGTGAAGGGAAGGGTAAAAGATTCACTCAGACATGGAACTTGGAGGTTCAACACCTGGAGGCTGAATTTGAATAGCCAAAGAGCAGGGCTATTAGAGGGGCCCAGCACGGGGCTGCAAGGATTAGGGATGCCTTGAGGGAGCAATTTGAGGCTGAAAGCCACCAGTAATGTTTGGTGCCCTGCACGGGAGTGAAGAGCAGTGGTTCCAATGTTAGTAGGAATCTGTGTTTGCTACATTGACTTGCAGTGCCTGTTGCTTTCCTGGGCTAAGGTATCTTTTACTTAATGCAATAATAAAGAATGTTTTCAAAGCCAAAAAATCCATTTATTTAAAAGAAAATTCATTTATTGAAAAGAAACACAACTGCTTGGGAAACAGAAAGGGCAAGGGGGTGGAGTGGGGAACGGTTCAATCACAGATTTGCATATGTCCTGTTATCATACTCTGCCTTCCTGTCTGGAGTGCTGTGCAATGAGTGCTGCACTTCAGGCTGGCTAAAATGCATGGTGATTGGGGTTGAGTGCAGTGGGTAAGGGTCGTAGTTTGCAGGGCTGGGTAGTGAAGCTACAGGTGTTGGAGGCAGCTGGTGGCGATAAGAACCTGGATGTGGGGGAAAGTGGGTTGGAGGTGACATGGCGGCACAAGGGAAAGAGTTTTGGGACAAGGGCTTCAGGGGGAAGGGCGGGCGCAGTAGTGCTCCACCTGCATGGCTACAAGCGCCTGTATCGAGTCCGCTTGGCATAATGCTTAGCAGCCGCTCTGTGCTTTGGTGCCGATGATCCGCATTCTTCTGGCGGATCCTCATTTCACTCTCCTGCCACTCCTGCGCTTTTTGATTTTCATTAAGGGACTGCTGCATTACTTCATGCAGCATGTCCTCTTTGCTTGTACGTGGCCTCTTCCAATCCTTTGGAGTCTTTCAGCCGGTGATAACATGGACGGCTGAGATCTCAAGGTTGCATCTGTAAAGGCAAAATGCAACACTTAGCAGAGGCAACATTGTTCACACTAGACAGAGCAATGATTCACCTGTACTTAAAGACAAGCACAGTCTACACAATAGCAGAATTTCCCATCCCAAAGCAAGCGTACATAACCCACAGGAGCACTAAAATGGTGAGTAAGCACAGGGGCAAGGGGACTGATTGTTTCACAGCTGTACTGTCCTCTGGGGTTCTGTGCCTTGGAGAGAGCTAACAGCTGCAGGGGGCCCCTATACTGAACACTGTCCCCACATTTTCCACAGGAGTTCCACCTGGAACATATCTCACTGCTGAGGGTGACCTGGGAACCAAGGGAGGGTCTTCTACTGCAATGCGGCTTCTGCCCTGGGCCATATGCAGCTTGCCTGTGTGCAGCAATGGTCCCCCCGCCCCTCATGGCACAGTGGCGCAGACGTGTTAGGCTTACTGGGACAAGGAGCACGGTAGCTCTGCCAAGGAACCTGCACAAGCGCATTGCCCAGCTTCTGCATGAGACTTTTGAAGAGATCACTGAAGCCGATTACCGCGATGTGAGAGAGCACATCAATGCCCTATTCCGCATCTAGGCATGCATGCAGCCCTAAACCTCCTTTCCCCAAGAGCCTGCACCGAACAACTTCCTTCCCAAAATAAAAGCCGCTTACCGGGCACCTCCTCTGGTGTTTGTCCTTCCCCAAGCACTGGCCGCTGCGACTGGCTACTATCCTCCTGGCTTGAGAACAGCTCCTGGATGCATAAATCTAGGGATGCCAGGGTGTCTCCCTCCTCCTCAGCATCCTCGCTCCCTCTTTCCTCCTCCTCCTCCTGCCTTGTTGAATTAGGCTCTGAAGTGTCCATGGTGGTCCTCGGAGCAGAGGTGGGGTCACCCCCAAGTATTGCGTTCAGCTCTTTGTAGAAACGGCAGGTCGCGGGAGCAGCACCGGAGCAGCGGATTGCCTCGCAGGCTTTGTGGTAGGCATTCCGCAGCTCCTTCACTTTAACCCTGCACTGCAGTGCGTCCCGGTCATGGTCCCTTTCCATCATGTCCCTTGATATCTGCTCAAAGGTATCATAATTCCTATGGCTGGAGTGCAGCTGGGACTGGACAGCTACCTCCCCCCAAACACTGATGAGGTCCAGCACCTTGCCATTGCTCCATACTGGGGCTTGCCTGGTGCATGGAGGCATGGTCACCTGGAAAGATTCACTGAGAACACTCCACGCCTTGCTGAGCAAACAGGAAGGGGATTTTCAAAATTCCCAGAGAATTTAAAGGGCAGGTCTGATGGTTGGTCACCTGAGGGCAGGGCAGTAGAGTTCAAAGTGATGACCAGAGAGGCTAGAACAGGCATTGTGGGACACTTCTGGAGGCCGATCAGAGCGCATTAACAGACCAGGGTGTCCACACTGGTGCTGCGGCGCTCCAGCCGGGGCGCAGCAAGCATTATGCCTCTGGTCGGGGTGGATTACCAGGAGTGCTCCAGCCGTGGAGTCTGGGCGCTCTACGTGCCTTTCCAGTGTGGATGCGTTGTGAGTTAGGGCATCAGGGGCTGCTTTAATGCGCTCTAACTCGCAAGTGTAGCCAAGCCCATAGTCTAGATGGCTGGCTGGGAAGGGCCCATTCAGCTTAAAGGGCCATTAGGAGAAAACAATAGTCCTTATAAGAAGCTTATCTCCTACCGGGGGTGGGGACGGGGTGTTCCTGAGGATGCTCCAAACAGCCAGTCGACAATGGCTGCAGTGACACTACAGGGACATGTGACCAGGTCACCTGGTGCTGGACTCCATCTTGGGATACCAGTGTTTTTCCACTGACTGGCGTGCGAACCAAGCTTTGAAACAGAGGGTTCCCACCATATGCAAAAGCTATATAAGGCAGTGGAATGACATCATTGAGGTTCTTCCCTGACTCCCCACCCAAAGAGACTCCTGGGAACACCTGAGGAACAAAGGCTGAACCAGGGGAAGTGCTGGACCCAGGCTTAAGAGATTTTTAGCATGTGAATGAAACACCTGGGGATTTTAAGCTGTAAAACAGCATAGCTTGCCCCTTAAGAGCCCGAAGCCTGCTTCCACCATCATTTAGGGTGAGAATTTGCTATTCATATCCTATCTATGTAGTATATGAAGCTTAGTTTCTGTGTTTTGTTTATTTGCAAGGTAATCTGCTTTGATCTGTTTGCTATTACTTATAATCACTTAAAATCTATCTTTTGTAGTTAGTAAATTTGTTTTTGCTTTGTCTAAAACCAGTGTGTATGTAAATCATAACTAGGGGCAGAAAGCTATTGCATATCCTTCTCCACATTAAGGGAGGGGGCGAATTTCATGAGCTTACACTGTACAGTTCTTTGTGCAGTGCAAGATAGTATAATTTTGGGTTTACACTCCAGAGAGGAGGTGTGTGCCTTAGGAATTGGGAGGTGCCCTAACTGTGCCTCCCCGTGCAGAGCTGATCACAGCATCTGTGTGTAATTGCAACTGGGTGTGTCCCTATCTGTATGTGTGCTGGTGAAAGTGCAGGCTGGAGCCTGAAAGAGGGATTGGCAGGCTGGTCACAGCAGTACATTATGAGAGGGAACTCAGGCTGGTGGGTCAGGCGGTCAGGGAACCCTAGTTCCAAGGTGGCACCTTGGGGGGAACCCATCACACTGGGTATCTTAAACATTACAGCAGCAACCAGACAGAAATGTGGACACTTATTGCTGCCTTTCTCTTCTCAGATAGGAGCAGAGGGCCAAACTGGATTCCAAGTGAACAATAAGGGAAGGTCACCCCATGGATCTCCACTACCTCAGGTGGAGGGTGAGAGCAGGGTCACCACCCAAAGATGACATGCTGTTTGGTAGCAGGGGAGGAAAGCAGGGTCCCCAGAGCAGTTCCAGAGCCCCCACACAGATGGCCCAAACCTCCCGCAGAACTCTTGGGATCTGTGGGGTTAGAGTGGCCTGTCTTTTCTGATGTCCTGGAAGTTCTTCTCCCACCAGAGCCCCCATCCTGTGGGAGTGTTCGCTGGAGGAGACGGCCCCCTACCCTGAGAGACGCAGAGGGCCTCCAGCTTCTATTGATGTCAGTGTGAGCAGCTGGTGCTCAACACACCTCAGCTTTCAACTACAGCTCCTAGCCTTTGGAGGCAAGAACTCCCTGGGTCCCATGGCCAGGCCACATGGAGCAGCTGGGCAGCAGGGGATCTCTGGACAGCCACTCAGCTCCAGGCAGCACAACTTAGCCTAAGCACCACAGGATGCCCTTAGTAGTGAAAAAACAGTTTAAGGACTATTTAGAAAAGCTGGACATGCACAAGTCCATGGGTCCAGATCTAATGCATCTGAGGGTGCTAAGGGAATTGGCTGATGTGATTGCAGAGCGATTGGCCATTATCTTTGAAAACTCATGGTGATCAGGGGAGGTCCCGGATGATTGGAAAAAGGCAAATATAGTGCCCATCTTTAAAAAAGGAAAGAAGGAGAACCCGGTCAGCCTCACCTCAGTCCCTAGAAAAATCATGGAGCAGGTCCTCAAGGAATCCATTTTGAAGCACTTGGAGCAGAAGAAGGTGATCAGGAACAGTCAACATGGATTCACCAAGGGCAAGTCATGCCTGACAAACTTGATTGCCTTCCATGATGATATAACAGGCTCTGTGAATATGGGGAAAGCGGTGGAGGTGATATACTTTGACTTTAGCAAAGCTTTTGATACAGTCTCCCACAGTATTCTTGCCAGCAAGTTAAAAAAGTATGGATTGGATGAATGGACTATAAGGTGGATAGAAAGCTGGCTAGATTGTCGGCTCCATGAGTAGTGATCAACGGCTCGATGTCTAGTTGGAAACTGATATCAAGCGGAGTGCCCCAGGGGTCAGTCCTGGGTCCGGTTTTGTTCAACATCTTTATTAATTATCTAGATGATGGGATGAATTGCACCCTCAGCAAGTTCGCAGATGACACTAAGCTGGGGGGAGAGGTAGATACCCTGGAGGGTAGGGATAGGGTCCAGAGTGACCTAGACAAATTGGAGGATTGGGCCAAAATAAATCTGATGAGGTTCAACAAGGACAAATGCAGAATCCTGCACGTAGGAAGGAAGAATCCCATGCACTGCTACAGGCTAGGGACTGACTGGCTAAGTAGCAGTTCTGCAGAAAAGGACCTGGTGATTACAGTGGACGAGAAGATGGATATAAGTCAGCAGTGTGCCATTGTTGCCAAGAAGGCCAATGGCATATTGGGCTGTATTAGTAGGAGCACTGCCAGCAGATCGAGGGAAGTGTTTATTCCCCTCTATTTGGCACTGGTAAGGCCACACCTGGAATATTGTGTCCAGTTTTGGTCCCCCCACTACAGAAGGGATGTGGACAAATTAGAGAGAGTCCAGTGGAGGGCAACAAAAATGATTAGGGGGCTGGGGCACATGATTTATGAGGAGAGGCTGAGGGAACTGGGCTTATTTAGTCTGCAGAAGAGAAGAGTGAGGGAGGATTTGATAGAAGCCTTCAACTACCTGAAGAGGGGTTGCAAAGAGTATGGAGCTAGGCTGTTCTCAGTGGTGGTAGATGACAGAACAAGAAGCAATGGTCTCAAGTTGCAGTGGGGGAGGTCTAGGTTGGATATTAGGAAAAACTATTTCACTAGAATGGTGGTGAAGCACTGAAATGGGTTACCTAGGGAGGTGGTGGAATCTCCATCCTTAGAGGTTTTTCAGGCCCGGCTTGACAAAGCCCTGGCTGGGATGATTTAGTTGGTGTTGGTCCTACTTTAAGCAGGGGGTTGGACTAGATATGCTATGCTATCTTCTAGAACTGGAAGGGACCCTGAAGGTCATTGAGTCCAGCCCCCTGCCTTCACTAGCAGGACCAAGTACTGATTTTGCCCCAGATCCCTAAGTGGCCCCCTCAAGGATTGAATTCACAACCCTGGGTTTAGCAGGCCAATGCTCAAACCACTGAGCTATCCCTCCCCCCTGAGGGATGATCTCCTGAGGTCTCTTCCAGCCCTAATATTCTATGATTCTAGGATTCAAGCAGACAGCCTCCAGCCCCTTCATCACAGCTTGTTGCGCTTCTTTCCAATCCCTGAAATTTAGCACCATACTCCTCCCACAGAGGTAGACATACTGGCAACATGGTTTATACACCCCAGGCCACATGCAATACAACAAACCAAAGCACGTTGGCTTTTCTTGTTGTTGTTAAAGTGCATATACCAAGCTTTATTGTGCTGGGTAACTAGTGTAATAGCTTTGCCAGTTCATCATTAACAAGATTAGTGTTTAACAAGGTACTTGTTTTGGGGCTATGTTCGGTCAGGAGCCCAGGCTTCAGACAGGATTAAAAGAGCAGCTGGCTAAAGGTTAAGAACAGTTTTTTTTTTCTTGTTGATTTCTTGGTTGGGAATGGACCACCCAGGTCATCCAGCTCATTCCCTGTGTTGTGATAGTTCAGAACCAGCTTGAGAAAGTGCTCTCATGCCACAAGGGGTCAGATTCTTGCTGCTAATGGCCACATTTTCACAAACCAAGGGGCTAAGTTGTGCTTGTCAGCTCTGCACAGAAAGCCCAGACAGGTGTGGCTGCAAACAGGTGACCGTGTGCAGCTGCAAACTCCGCACAATCACCAGCGTGCATGTGCCCCGGGGGCGGTGTAGGCACCTCTGTGTGAAAATTAAACCCCATGGGCTAAATCCTGATGTCAGTTATCCCCTGTGGAAAGCTGGAGTGATGCCGTGAAAGTCTCCAGAACAACTCCAGATTTACACTTGTGTAATTGGATCACAATCTGGCCCTTCTAGGCCTGAGTTCAAGAAAGCACTTCAGCATGTGCTTAACTTCAAACACCTGCTTAAGGCTCAGTTGGAATCAATGGGACTTAAGGATGTGCTTAAAATGAAGCCTGGGCTTCGGGAATTTCCTGATCAGAGCTGGGCTCCTGGCCTTAGATGCCAGGGTTTTGGTTGGAACTTTACTGAAATGCAAGGCCTGATTCTCTTCTCATTCCCCTGGGTGTAAATCAGGAATAGTGCCAGGGGAGTCAACTGGCATATTTTATACTGGTGTACAATTGGTGTGAGATGAGAATCAGGCACGAAGAATCAAAACTCTTCCAGACATGTCTGGCAATCAATCCTCCAATGCTATTTTCTTGCTGTAGCCACACCCATTCTGACTCTAGTCCCATTTGACCAAATGACTAGGAAAATCTAACCAGCATGAGTGGCATTTGACTGATGGAACAGGAATCACTTGCTGACCCATGGCCGAAGACAAAAAAACATTGATTGGCCTAGAGAACTGATTTGCTCAGAGGTCCAGCCAATCTGAAACCAATTTGTTCATAAAAATAGAGCATACAAAAATTCATTGTTCTTTAATGAACAAGAAAGTTTCTAATTGGCTGATTTCTTTCAGAAGAGGGGTGAGGGCATGATCAAAACCCAGAGATGGATCCAAATTCTGGGGCTCGGCCCCATCTCTGGAACATTGCAGGGAGGTGTAGGATACCAGCAGCACAAGGGGTTGACCTGACTTCCTTTTCCAGAGAGCTCTTTCAGTCTTAGCCTGGTCTACACTACGAGTTTAGGTCAACTTTAGCAGGGTTAAATCGAATTAAGCCTGGACACGTCCACACGACGAAGCCCTTTCTTTCGACTTAAAGGGCCCTTTAAACCGGTTTCTTTACTCCACCTCCGACGAGGGGATTAGCGATAAAATCGGCCTTAGCGGGTCGGAATTGGGGTAGTGTGGATGGAATTCGACGTTATTGGCCTCCGGGAGCTATCCCACAGTGCTTCATTGTGACCGCTCTGGACAGCACTCTCAACTCAGATGCACTGACCAGGTAGACAGGAAAAGCCCCGCAAACGTTTGAATTTCATTTCCTGTTTGCTCAGTGTGGAGAGCACAGGTGACCACGCAGAGCTCATCAGCACAGGTAACCGTGATGGAGTCCCAGGATCGCAAAAGAGCTCCATCATGGACCGAACGGGAGGTACGGGATCTGCTCGCCATATGGGGAGATGAATCAGGGCTAGCTGAACTCCGTAGCAGTAAACGAAATGGCAAAATATTAGAAAAGGTCTCCAAGGCCATGAAGGACAGAGGCCATAACAGGGACGCACAGCAGTGCTGCGTGAAAATTAAGGAGCTAAGGCAAGCCTACCACAAAGCCAGAGAAGCAAACGGAAGGTCCGGGGCAGAGCCGTAAACATGCCGCTTCTACGCGGAGCTGCATGCCATTCTAGGGGGTGCAGCCACCACTACCCCAACCGTGTGCTATGACTCCATCACTGGAGAAACACACAGGGAAGCGGGTTCGGGGTACGAGGAAGATGAGGATGGAGATAATGTAGATAGCTCACAGCAGCAAGGAAGCGGAGAAACCGGTTTCCCCAACAGCCAGGATATGTTTATCACCCTGGACCTGGAACCAGTAACCCCTGAACTCACCCAAGGCGTGCTCCCAAACCCTGAGGGCACACAGGGGACCTCTGGTGAGTGTACCTTTGTAAATATTACACATGGTTTAAAAGCAAGCGTGTTTAATGATTAATCTTTAATTTGCCCTGTCAATCGCGGCCAGTATAGCTACTGGAAAAGTCTGTTAACGTGTATGGGGATGGAGCGGAAATCCTCCAGGGACATCTCCAGAAAGCTCTCCTTCATGTACTCCCAAAGCCTTTGCAAAAGGTTTCTGGGGAGGGCTGCCTTATCCCGTCTGCCATGGTAGGACACTTTACCACGCCAGGCCAGTAGCACGTAGTCTGGAATCATTGCATAACAAAGCATGGCAGCGTATGGTCCCGGTGTTTGCTGGCATTCAGACAACATCCAGTCCTTATCGCTCTTTGTTATCCTCAGGAGAGTGATATCATTCACGGTCACCTGGTTGAAATGGGGCGATTTTATTAAGCGGACATTTTATTCAGAGGTGCCCCTTCCTGCTCTGCTGAACAGAAATGTTCCCCGCTGTTAGCCACGCGGTGTGGGGGAGGGGTGAAGTGATCATCCCCGAGAATTGGGTGTGGGGGGGAGGGGGAGTCAGTTGGGTTTGTGCTGCATGTTAACCCGGAAACCACAGCCCCTCCTTTTACATTGCAAACCCATTTTAAATGGCCAACCCAATGGGTGCTTGATATGGGAAATGAGGGCGCTGCTGTTTGAAACCATTCCCACATGTTAAGAAGGTTAAAAAAGCCAAAAGACTGTGGCTTACCATGGCTGCCTGCAAGTCAAAATCTGTTGCCTGGCACTGCGTGAGTGATCTCTCACACCAAACCGGCAGGCCCTCAATATAAGAGGAAAAATGCGACCTTGTAACGAAAGCACATGTGCTGTGTAATGTGAACAGCAAAATTTAACGTGAAAGAGTGTACCCATTGTTCTCTAAAATGTGTCTTTTTTAACCACCTCTCCCTTCTCCTCCACCAGCTGCAAATGTTTCTCCTTCACAGAGGCTAGTGAAGATTAGAAGGAGAAAACGGCGGACGCGGGATGATATGTTCACGGAGCTCCAGATGTCCTCCCACGCTGACAGAGCACAGCAGAATGCGTGGAGGCAGTCAATGTCAGACTACAGAAAAGCACAGTATGAACAAGAGGAGAGGTGGCGGGCTGAATTGCGGGATGAACAGAGCAAGTGGCGGGCTGAAGAGGATAGGTGGCGTCAGCTTGCAGACAGAAGGCAAGAGTCGATGCTCCGGCTGCTGGAGCATCAAACTGATATGCTCCAGCGTATGGTTGAGCTGCAGGAAAGGCAGCAGGAGCAGAGACCGCCGCTACAGCCCCTGTGTAACCAACAGCCCTCCTCCCCAAGTTCCATAGCCTCCTCACCCAGACGCCCAAGAACACGGTGGGAGGGCCTCCGGCCACCCAGCCACTCCACCCCAGATGATTGCCCGAGCATCAGAAGGCTGGCCTTCAATAAGAGTTAAAGTTTTAAACTGCAGTGTGTCCTTTTCCTTCCCTCCTCCCCCACCCATCCCGGGCTACCTTGGCAATTATCCCCCTAGTTGTGTGATGAATTAATAAAGAATGCATGAATGTGAAGTAACAATGACTTTATTGCCTCTGCAAGCGGTGCTCGAAGGGGGGAGGGGAGGGTGGGGTGGTTGGTTTACAGGGAAGTAGAGTGAACCGGGTTGGGGGGGGGGGCGGAGGGTTCATCAAGGAGAAACAAACAGAAGTTTCACACCGTGGCCAGGCCAGTCACAAAACTCATTTTCAAAGCTTCTCTGATGCGCACCGCGCCCTGCTGTGCTCTTCTAACCGCCCTGGTGTCTGGCTGCGCGTAATCAGCGGCCAGGCGATTTGCCTCAACCTCCCAACCCGCCATAAATGTCTCCCCCTTACTCTCACAGATATTGTGGAGCACACAGCAAGCAGCAATAACAATGGGGATATTCTTTTCGCTGAGGTCTGAGCGAGTCAGTAAGCTGCGCCAGCGCGCTTTTAAACATCCAAATGCACATTCCACCACCATTCGGCACTTGCTCAGCCTGTAGTTGAACAGGTCCTGACTACTGTCCAGGCTGCCTGTGTACGGCTTCATGAGCCATGGCATTAAGGGGTAGGCTGGGTCCCCAAGGATCACGATAGGCATTTCAACATCCCCAACGGTTATTTTCTGGTCCGGGAAGAAAGTCCCTTCCTCCAGCTTTCGAAACAGACCAGAGTGCCTGAAGACGCGAGCATCATGTACCTTTCCCGGCCATCCCACATTGATGTTGGTGAAACGTCACTTGTGATCCACCAGGGCTTGCAGCAGCATTGAAAAGTACCCCTTGCGGTTTATGTACTCGGTGGCTTGGTGCTCATGTGACAAGATAGGGATATGGGTTCTGTCTATCGCCCCACCACAGTTTGGGAATCCCATTGCAGCAAAGCCATCCACTATGGCCTGCACGTTTCCCAGAGTCACTACCCTTGATATCACCAGGTCTTTCATTGCCCTGGCAACTTGGATCACAGCAGCCCCACAGTAGATTTGCCCACTCCAAATTGATTCCCGACTGACCGGTAGCTGTCTGGCGTTGCAAGCTTCCACAGGGCTATCGCCACTCGATTCTCAACTGTGAGGGCTGCTCTCATCCTGGTATTCTGGCGCTTCAGGGCAGGGGAAAGCAAGTCACAAAGTTCCATGAAAGTGTCCTTACGCATGCGAAAGTTTCGCAGCCACTGGGAATCGTCCCACACCTGCAGCACGATGCGGTTCCACCAGTCTGTGCTTGTTTCCCGGGCCCAGAATCGGCATTCCACGGCATGAACCTGCCCCAGTAACACCATGATTTCCACATTGCTGGGGCCTGTGCCTTGTGAGAGGTCTATGTCCATGTCAATTTCCTCATCACTCTCCTCGCCGCGCTGCAATCGCCTCCTCGGCTGGTCCTGGTTTTGCTTTGGCATGTCCTGGCTCTGCATATACTCCAGGACAATGTGCGTGGTGTTCATAGTGCTCATAATTGCCGCGGTGATCTGAGTGGGCTCCATGATCCCAGTGCTAGCTATGGCGTCTGGTCTGAAAAAAGGCGCGAAACTAGTATCTGACGGACGGAAGGAGGGAGGGGCGAGTGACGACATGGCGTACAGGTACAGGGAATTAAAATCAACAAAGGTGGCTGTGCATCAGGGAGAAACACAAACAACTGTCACACAGAATGGCCCCCCAAAGATTGAACTCAAAACCCTGGGTTTAGCAGGCCGTTGATTTGACAGAGGGAGGGGGAAGCAAATGAATACAGAACAAATCTATTTTTTACACCTTAAGCTGGCAGACGACGGTGCAGCATGACTGATAGCCCTCGGCATCTTCTGGGTGCTTGGCAGAAAATACTGGGCGCTTGGCAGAAAATAGCTTACTACGATTGATAGCCATCATCATCGTCAAGACTGTTCGCTAGGACTGAGCATGTCTGCCCAGGTGCCCATGATTGACAGCCACTGCAATACGATGACGATGGATACCAATCGTAATATACCATCTTCTACCAAAAGGCAAGGGGCTGCTGCTGTGTAGCAATGCAGCCCCACGTCTGCCAGCCCCACGTCTGCCAGCCCCACGTCTGCCAGCACCCAGATCGCCCTCTTCTGGGTGCTTAGCAGAAAATACTGGGCGCTTGGCAGAAAATGGCATACTACGACTGATAGCCATCATCGTCATTGTGAAGGCAGCAGAATATGACTGGGGGGATGGGGGACATACGGAGTTCCAGCCACTGCTGTACGACGACGACGGTTACCAGTCGTAATACACCATCTACTGGCAAAAGGCAAGGGGCTGGTGCAATGCAACCCTATGGCTGCCAGCACCCAGATCGCCGATGAAGGCTACCAGTCATGCTGCACCGTCTACCACCAAAAGGCAGTTAGCTGCTGCTGCTGTGTAGCAATGCAGTACCACGTCTGCCGGCACCCAGATGACATATGGTGACGGTGAGCTGAGCTGAGCGGGCTCCATGCTTGCCGTGGTATGTTGTCTGCACAGGTAACCCAGGTAAAAAGGCGCGAATCTATTGTCTGCTGTTGCTCTGACGGAGGGGGAGGGGCCTGACGACATGTACCCAGAACCCCCCGCGACACTGTTTTGCATCATTCAGGCATTGGGATCTCAACCCAGAATTCCAATGGGCAGCGGAGACTGCGGGAACTGTGGGATAGCTACCCATAGTGCAATGCTCCGGAAGTCGACGCTAGCCTCGGTACTGTGGACGCGGTCCGCCGACTAGAGCACTTAGAGCATTTTATGTGGGGACACACACAATCAGCTGTATACAAACGATTTCTATAAAACCGGCTTCTATAAATTCGACCTAATTTCGTAGTGTAGACATACCCTTAGTTCACTTGGGCTCTCCCCCTGCCCCCCGAGCCTCATTTCCCCACAATCCCTATTTGGGGGAGACCCAAACGCCATCCACCCACAGACCTAGTTAGTGAACTGAGGTGCTCGGCTGGCATTTGGGGATGCCCCTGACCACATCTCTCTCCCATCCTCTGCTTCTATATGTATAGATATTATTTCCCTTGTTCCGCATGGTTATTTGATCTCTTTTGTTCAGCAAATAATTTCAAATTCCCTGAGCCTCAAAAATGACAGTTAGGTAGCTGGACATTATTGTTATTAGTTTTCCACCTTTTTTTTGTTTTTATTAGTAGTATTTTGATTTATTTAAATATATATATATATATATATATATTTCTGCCCCTCCCCCTGCTCTGATCAGTCCCCATTGCTCCGATTCCTCCCCACCCCCACCCCTGCTCAGTTTTTGCCTTTGATTTTCTGCTTGGCCGATACATAGGGAAGCACCGTCTGGGTGCTTTTGTCCGACACGGTCTGTGTGCTGCTGTTCCTCATCAGTTTCCGTTGCTGAGTGGCACTCAGGTGAGGAGAGTGCCGCTGCGGCGGCGGCAGATTGGCAGCGGGCCGAGCCGGCGGCTTGTGCCCCGCCTCGATGGGCTCCTCCGGTAGGTCCTCGGGCAGTGGCACCCCACCGGTGCCTTCCTGGCTGTTCCCGTCATCATCGTCACAACACAAGGCGTGGTAGAGCACCTTGTCACTGAAGCGGACCCGCTCCCTTATGCCCGGCGTCCTCTGGTGCTGGGCTTTCAGGTTGGGGCCGGAGCTGAAGGCCTCCTCGCTGGAAGAGTCGGGCGTCTCCACCCGGGGTCCGTTAGGGGTCAGCACTCCGCCGTTCATCAGCCGGTAGTCTGGCTGGCGGCCTGGCTGCTGCTCCGAGCCGTCCCCAGAGTCTGACGGGGTGGAAACCTCCAGGAAGGAGCAGAACTCCCAGCTGTCAGAGAGGATGTCTGAGGTCATGAAATCCAGCTGGCTGAGGTCAAACGTGCCACCCCCTTTCTCGCTGCTGGATGTGCTGCTCACTGTGGCTGTGGTCCAGTCGTCCGGCTCCAGCTCAAACTCAAAATCCGACGTCAGCTTGTCAATCTGGCTCACTACCTGCATGAAGACAGAGTGAGAGAGCAATCAGGGGGCTGGCGGGACCACTCCACAGCAGGCAAGTGGGCCAGCCTTAACGTAACGCAGTCCCACTGGGCGGGCCAGCCCTAGGAGGGCTTGAACCTGGTGTGACATTGCACTCCATATGTGTTATGGAAATATGCTTATAAGTGTGAATATAATGTAACTGGAATATGCTTTATGCAAAAGGTCTCTTGTAAGGTATCATTACAGAGCTTATAATCTACTAAGTGTGTTCATCCTATTTGTATGAATGTATCATGCTTGTATCTGAAGCTAGAAATATGAAGTATTACTCTGAAGTCCTATTGTAACTATGCAAAGTGTGGGCCATTAATGGTGGTTTAGAATCTTGATGGCTCCCATTAACCAGGACAATTGGTTGTAAATGGCTCTGTTTACTTGTAAGCCTTCCTGTGTTCATGTGAGTCAGGCTGGAAAGAATGGAGGTTTGGGGGTCTCACAGGACATGTGACCGTGTCACCTGGTACTGGAATCCATCTTAAACCTGGTTCTTTTCCATTTAGAAGGAAGGATGGGAACCCAGAGAGAGACAAAGGATTCCTGCCTTGTGCCAAAGATATAAAAGGGGGTGAAACAGAACAAAGGGGGCTGCAGTCATGAGAAATCCCCTAGTTGCCACCTGAACTGTACCAGGGGAAAGGATTGGGCCTAGACTAAGAAGGAGTCTAGTCTGTGAAAGAAGCTTATTGGACCATCTCTGAGGGTGAGATTTACCTGTATTCAGTTTCTTAACTGTATTAGGCTTCGACTTGCGTGCTTTGTTTTATTTTGCTTGGTAACTTATTATGTTCTGTCTGTTATTACTTGAAACCACTTAAATCCTACTTTTTATATTGAATAAAGTCACTTTTGTTTATTAATTAACCCAGAGTAAGTGATTAATACCTGGGGGAGCAAACAGCTGTGCATATCTCTCTATCAGTATTATAGAGGGCGGACAATTTATGATTTTACCCTGTATAAGCTTTATACAGGGTAAAATGGATTTATTTGGGGTTTGGATCCCATTGGGAGCTGGGTGTCTGGGTGCTGGAGACACGAGTACTTGCGGAGTGTTTTTTGGTTAAAGTCTGCAGCTTTGGGGGTGTGGACCAGACCTGGGTCTGTGTTGCAGCAGGCTAGCGTGTGTGGCTCAACAAGACAGGGTTCTGGAGTCCCAAACTGGCAGGGAAAATGGGCTCAGCACGTCAGGTGACAGTCCCAAGGTGGTCTCTGTGCCCAAACCCGTCACACCTGGGACCATTGGATCTGAAAGCGAGAGACTCCACTGCCTGAGCTAAAAGACTCTGTGCTCTCAAAGCCATCAGCAGACTCAAACTGCTCTTTCTCCTGGCCCCGAGAGGGAGACAGAGCAGCACTGTGCAGGTGTGCGATGCACTGGCATTTCCTCTCCATCGCAGAGCTAGGTTTGTGCTGGATTGGAGGCCACAGGTAAGATGAATTTTGGTGGGACTCAGCCTAGTTTTTAACAAAGGTGGGCAAAATGGGTCAGGAACTAATCTGCACACACCCTCAACTGCCAAACCCAAATAGAAATGTCACTGAAACTCCTGAAAGCTTCCAGCTAGTATTTTTTGCTGTCAGGCTGGGCCTGAAAGTATTGACATGCTAGGAGCAAGGCTGTTCTCCAGGCTGTTTCCACTGGCCCAAGAGGCCTGTGTCATTAGAGAAGCTCCAGCTAATCAGCTGAATCATGCTTCTGCAACACTCCCCAGACTTGTTTGTGGCTCCCCCAGCATCTGCCTTCGGGGAAGGTTGCTCACATCCAGTTGAGCATGCAGGAGGAACTTTGCTTAGGCAAAGGCTCTGGGACTGGAAGGACACATGGTAGGGCAGTTTCTGATGGGCTGCAACCACCTCTGAGTGGTGACGGGAGTCAGGAGAGAAAGTCAGTGGCAGATGCCCCTAAGTCCCTGACTGGCAGGGGCTGGAGGAGAGCTGCAGAGTAGGAGTGTGGCACATTGGAAGACCTTTTTTTGTAGAGCTTCACGTATGCTGGAGGTCCAGAGCTCCCAGTGGTGTCCCGGTAGCAAGTTCCCACTGCCTAGGCTGGGGGTGGGGTTTATATTAGTGGGTGTGAACAATGCTGCCTCCAGTACAAGTAATAAGACATGCCGGGGCGCTGCATCAGGGTGCGGGAATCCTGCTTGGTGTTTCCTTTGACGTGCCAATCATAGATGCTGACAACCACGCATCTCATGCTAAGCGTGTCTCTCCACCATACGACACTACCCAGTGTGGTATAGGCGGCGTTAGGAGATTGCATGGGTCAAACTACTTCCTGTTCTGCTTCCCACTGGCACAAGGCCCCTGGCTGCCTCCCATGACTGTATCCAGGTCTGGCTGTTCCCCTTGCTCTGAGATACACTTAATTCCCCTGTTTCTCCCTCTCTGTCTCATGCTCTCCTACAATGGTTTTCTCTTCCGCTTGCATTCGTCTATCGGCTGCTCTCTGCCCCCTTGCTCCCAGTGTCTCTTCCTCTTTCCTCCAGCTCTCTCCTTCTGGCTCTGCCAGGCCTCACCTCTTTCACTGTCCCTCTCTGCCCCCTGTGGAGGAAGAACAAAGCCCGAGGCATTCAGACAGGTCAGGCTGCTGATTGGGCTGAGACAAGGCTGGGTCAGAAATGGGCAGATCAGAGAACAGCCGGCATGGGGAGGCACAAACAGAGTTGCTGGAGGGGTGCGCTAGCTTGGAAGCCACTGTATTTAAACATGCTGGGTCCAATTCGCCTCTCATTTACACCAGTGTATAACTCTCCTGATGCCTGATTTACACCAGCAGTAAAGCCCAGCCTTCTCCTTCTCTCTGTCCTTGAGGAGGATTCCCAGGCCTGGCTGATGCCTACCCGGCATGCACTGCCCTGGCTGCACTCCGGTTAGATTTCTGTACAGGTGTAATCTACAGTCACCCGCTCTCCCTGCAACTCGCTGCCTGGCTCGCCCTGCTGCTCAGCACACCGCAGCTCAGCTCTCCCAAGAACCAGCACTTTGTACTGTTAAACTCATCCCCGGCCTGATGGCCATGGGGAGGAGAGCAGGCTGCACTGCCAAGGAGCTTTGCTTGGCAGCTTGGCCTGGGTGAACCCAGAGCAACTTCCCGCCAGCTGAGTTGAAGTTCCTCCTCCCCAAAGGGCAGCATGCAGATCCAGTCTAGGGGGGCTCTGCATGCACCCAAATACTTTGCAGATTTACACCCATGGGGCCAGATCCTCACCATAGTTCCATCAGTACTCCGATTTACCCCAGCTGAGGCTCTGCCCAATACATTAATATGTAGGGGGCCCGTTTTACTCCAACCTCCCCAGATTGCAGACTGCTCTGGGGTGTAATGCAGAAGCCATGATGACACCATCTTGGTCCTTTCTTTGCCAGGGATTTTGTCCTGGAGAGGCTAACCTAGTGCAAGTCCCATCTGACAGCAGCACGACCCATCTGTGCCGAGGCTTGTCACTGGTGCCACACTCCCTGTCCAGCCAGAGCCAGACACTGCACTGATGGAGGACACGAGAGATAGCTGGAGTGGGATGGGGACTTAGCACTTCATCGCCTAAGTGGAGTTTGGCCAGGACATCGGAGAAGCAGTCAGGGCTTCGGAATCCTCCCAAACCCAGCACCCCCAGCAGCACAGTGCCCCCTAGGCCCAGGAAGGAGCACCCAACCCCAAGCCAACTAGAGGTGTCGTGTTCAGGTCAGGTCGGGTATGAAAACCCCTTGGCACTCTGGGCCTCAGGTCAGGTTCCGCCTGGCTGTGGTATAGCAGGGTTTGGGTCAAGCTTTACAATTAGTCCCAAGCAGGAGCAGACTTTAAGCAGCTCCCTAAAGTATAGCCTCTTCGATGCCAGCCTCCCCTCCCCCGGGGGAGTGTGCTGGGAAAGGAGGGGGCCAAGCAGCCCCTCCAAAGGGGCTTCCCAGCAGCCCCAGCTGCTGCACTGGCTGGCAGGAAAGGATTCACCTGCCAGGTGCACCAAAGACCCACAAAGCAGAGTGGTTTCAGAGGAGGAGAGTGAGCCCCATGGCAGAGGGAGTAAGCAGCCCTGCAAATACAGCAGCATCGCACTAGCCCCTCCTGCCCTGGGGGTGCAAATCTTCACCCAACCATCTTCTTTGCAACCAGGGTCTCTGCAGGGGATGCATGGCAGGCACCGGCTCTGTGCACCCCCTAGGTCCTCCCTCTCTGTGCTCTGGCTTTGTGGCTCCATTGCATGTGATTTGCATCTGCCACCAGTGTGCTAATAGAGCACTGGGGGCATTGCAGGGGCCTGAGTTTTCCACCTGACTCGGTTTTGCTACCAGACCCTAACGCCATCACAGCCTGGGATGGGACAGCTTCACAGACCCAGCTCAGCTCTTCCAGCACCAGAGGCTGTCAAAGATTTTGCTCCTTCAAAACAAGGACATATTTTCAATTGAAAATGAAGTCCATCTCAGGCTCCTCCTTTCCTGCCTGCTGGTTCCAGGACCAGAGCCCCTTCTGGGTCGTGGCAGGAATCCACTCACGGTCCTTCCCTTGGCCCGTGTTCTAAACACATGAATAGCCACAGGGACTTCTAGGTCTGCCTGATACTTGTGCATGCAGCTCCCAAGTCCTGCACATTGGACTCCTGTGTCCCCCAGGACCAGACACTGGCTAATCCCTGGCTTCTCTTTCTTTGGCTGGCAAGGGCCCTGTTAGCACACAGTCGGCTAGCGGGGCAGCCCTGGGGCTCGGGGAAGGGGAATCGATACGTTGGTATGTCATCGGGATGCTGTGCCTTTCTCACAGTGCTTTGCAGACATTAACTGATCACATCCCAGTGACAGACAAAGGTCATCAGCCTCATTTTATGGACAGGGAAACTGAGGCACAGAGTGGGGCAATGATATGTCCAGCAGAGCCAGGAGTACAACCTAATTCTTCCCATTCCCAGTGCTGTACTTTTCCCCCAGCTCATCCTTCCCCAGGGAGGATAAGCAGAGCAGCGTCTCCCAGGACTTTTCCTACAGTCCCTATGCAAAGCAAAATCTTCATGGACTAAAATGGGATTCGTGCCTGTATGAGGACCAGTGTTGGCTGAGAAAGGAGACAGGTCTCAGGGGCTGGTAGAGGGCACTTAGTGGGCACAGCAAGGAAGCTGGGGGATCAGGGGTCATGCACAGCTGAACACCAGGAAGGCAGAACCCTTCGAGCTGCACAGGCCCGTGGGGAGACCTGCTGGGGAATGCAGGGCAGAGAGCCGGTCTGTCAGTGGATCCACATATGCAGCAAGGGTGGCAGAAGGAAACAGCAGTCGGGAGGCAGTTTGCTGTGGCTGGGCTGGTCAGTTGGCCTGATCAGCCCCTGGGTGGGGTGGACAAAGCCAGCCTGTGCAGGGCCTAAGGAGAAACAGATGCCACAGGCAGCATGGACTGGCTATGCAGGCAAGCAGAACTGATGCAGTGCTGGGTGAAACGGTGCAACCGGGACAAGTCAGCCAAAGCTAGGGGAAGGCAGTGCGGTCTGGAGCTAGGAGATCAGTCAGGAGACCTCAGGGCTACTCCCAGCTGTGCCACTGAGCTGCTGCATGACCATGGGCAAGTCACTTTCCCGCTTTGTGCCTCAGTTTCTCCTCCCATGCTTTGTATGCCTTAGCCTGGCAGCTCTGTGGGGCAGGGTCTATCTCTCACTATGCGCTTGTACAGCACCTAGCACAATGGGGCCTACTATTGTGCAATACAGAGCTGCAGTGCAGTACAGAGTGGGGCCAGTGGGGCTGGATCCTGGGCAGGGAGGGGGTCTCAGGATCTGTAGTTATGGGAGAAGCTTGTGACAAAATCTGCCGGCCCCTTTCCCTCCTGCAAGAGGGAGCAGACGCACTCATGACCTTGCTCTTGTTTGGATCCTGGGCCTGCTGTCTCCTATTGGTTAGCTGAGCCAGCTCAGCCCACTTCCTTGGTACCAGATCATCCCAGGCATGGCGTGGGCAGGAGGGGAGGTGCAACCGCGTGGAGAAGGCAAGGGGAGGGAACAGGGAAGGTCGAGGCATGACTGGCAGGTGCTCCATCTGGCAGAGAGGCGTGGGGTAGAAGAAAATACTGACAACAGAACGAATCAATTTGGCCCATGAGCTTCCCCAGGCCCCCCTGCCTGCCTCACAGCCTCCCCCACCCCACACGCTCCTGTAAAGGAACCCGCTCTGGGATGCAGCCGCCTCCATTGTTTCCATCAAGGGAGCTCTAATGAGGCCCGACTGTGGTGGCTTTTGTCCCTCCGCTCAGTAAGAAGATGGCTCTCTGTTCAGACACAAGAAGAGCTCTTGGGAAGCACAAAGGGCTGCCGAGGAGCCATCCATGGTGCTCAGAATGGGCTGGGGGCGGTTGTGCAAAATCGGCTGGCACATCCCCCATCCTGACCATTCAGAAACAAAATCCAGGAGTGGGGGCCCCCCCGAGAGAAACCTGAGAAGCTGCGGCTGATGCTGAGGCAGAGAATGCGAACCAGGAGATGTCAGGGAATGGAAAGCTCTGGCTTCGGCTGCCTCCCTCAGCTTGTGGGCTGGGGGTGCGTTTGTCTGTAGCAGCTTGTGGAGAAGATCTCACGGTCTTGTTTGTTTCAGGCATGTGTCTACAGAGGCAGGAGGCTCCGGTGACCTGGAGTGGGCCTCCGGCCTGGGGTCTATTCCTGTCTCTGCCCTGCTAGCTCCCTGGGGCAAATCACATCCCCTCCAACTCTTTGTCTCTCTTGGCTATTCTGGCTATAATCCATCAGACCAGGCACTGTCTCAGTGGCCTTGTGTCCAGAGGGCAGAGATCTTGGTGCAGTTATACAGGTATAGTCAGACAGTACTACCCCCCATGGGGTCTGGTATACGTTGCTTTCTCAGTTTAGCTTAAACTCCTTCCCAAGTGACACCTTCCCAAAAGGCCCTCTTGTCCCAGAGGAGAGCGTATCTAGAGGGGTTATTCACCTTTACCTCGATATAACGCTGTCCTCATGAGCCAAAAAACCTTACCGCGTTATAGGTGAAACCGCGTTATATCGAACTTGCTTTGATCCACCAGAGTGCGCAGCCCTGTCCCCCCGGAGCACTGCTTTACCACGTTATATCCGAATTCGTGTTATATCGGGTCGCGTTATATCGGGGTAGAGGTGTACTGGTGTAATGAGATCGCTTTCGATTCACACCTGAGGTTGTACAGGAAAACCTTTCCCATGTGGCCAAGGCCATACTGTGTGTGTGCAGAGCCTAGCACAGTGGGTCCTGGATTGCTAGCTGGTCCTGTAAATACTAGCAAGGAGGAAGAGGTGAGAGGAGTTTAAGTGAAATTCATATCCTCTTGCACTTTTCTAAAGGTAAAGCAATGGGATTAGAGTGAGGACAGATGCTCATGTTGTGTTAGGGAAATTCCCAGCTCTGCCACAGATCCTCTGTGTGACCTTGGCCAAGTCCCTACGTCTCTCTGTATCACAGTTCCCCAGCTGTGAGATTGGATAAAGATACTCCCTGGCTCCCACCTCTTGTTTATTTACCCTGGAAGGTCTTTGGGCAGGGACTGTCTCTTTGTATGAGCATGTACAACACCTAGTGCAATGGGGCCTCGATCATAACCGGCCACTAGATGCTACCATAATCTAATCCTGCTAATGATAATGGGACAGCTGTGAGGGGTCATAAAAGGAAGGAAGGCCTCAGGAGAGGTCCTGAAAGACTGGAGAAGGGCTAACGTAGTGCCAATCTTTAAAAAGGGAGGAAAGGAGGAGCCGGGGAACGAACTATAGACCAGTCAGCCTGACATCTGTACCTGGGAAGCTACTAGAGCAATGTAAAAAACATCCCATTTGTGAATACCTGGAGGATGGAGGGGTGAGCATTACCAGCCAGCATGGATTTACCAAGAACAAATCATACCAAACCAGCTTGATTTCCTTCTTTTGCAGGGTAACTTGTTTGGTGGATGGGGGAAAGTGGTGGACTCAATATACCTGGACTTCAGCAAGGCTTTTGTCACAGTCTGACATGATATTCTGATAAGTAAGTTGGAGAATGCAGGCTCAACAGAACTACCATTAAGTGGATAGTTGGTTAAACAATTGCAAACAAAGAGTAACTGTTAATGGAATGATGTCAGATTGGAGGGAGGTCTCAAGTGACCTGGATGTAGGTATAGAGAGCATACTGATCAAATTTGCAGATGACACAAAGCTGGTGCTAATGCAGAGATATGCACATGTGCACATGACCTGAGAGCACCACAATCCCTCTGAGCGTGAGGCTTTTATGGTGTACTTATTAGGGATATCCATACTCAAAGAGCAGCGAGAATGCATAGTGCAGTAGCTGCGTTTTAGGCATTAATAAAACAAGCCTTTTAAAAATTAAAACTAAAAGACCATAATGGCCTGGTTCACATTATGGCCAGAACAGAGCCGGTGGTATTATATTTTAAAATCACTGCGGGCTGAGGAATAAAGAGAAAACCCTGAAACTGATCAATCGATCTTTCTTTCTTTCTTTTCCATTGTAACACATTAGCAGAGTGCGCATCATGTCCCCCTCTAATGGCTGCTCTATTAGACAGTATTGGTCTACTACTGCTGCCAGCGAAGGAAGTGGTGAGATAGATATGGCAATTCCTGCACTATGCTTTGGAGCTCTTACTGAATTAAGTTTAAGTAGCTTTAGAGTCTGTTGTATTATAAATGCAAAATGTATGTCTTATTGTGGGACTGCATGTAACTTCTCTAAGGGGGAGATGTGAGCAATGGAAACCCTGGGAAGGGTTAGGGATGTCCAAGGACCATTTTAATCAGTGTACCAGACAAGAAGGAATTTTTGGGATAGACAAAGTTAAGTGGGTTTCCTAGGACATGCTTGGGAGGAGGGAAAGGCAGATTCCCACCTCCGGACCCAACCTTTTGAAGCTATTCTCTGAGAAGAAACCTGCTGTCTGCTGATTACCTGTTTCTGGACCCTAAAGCGCAAAGGCCTGAGATGTCTGAAGGAGGGACTCCCAGAGTCAGGGGGGTGCTTGTTCTGAGCTAGCAGCTACTGTGCACTTGTAACCACAGAACCACTCCTTGATGGGGTTGAAAGGACAGTTCACTGCCCCGAGCCCTTGTTGGAGTTGCGGGGTGATCTTTGGTCAGTTTAGCAGCAGGCGTGTAGGTTTCTGTATTGTTTTTAATGTGCTTTCTCTCTAACGCTTTCACCTTCAGAATAAATGGGCTTGCTTAGAAAGGGCAGGGTGGTAACTTGTCACTGTGGGTGATTACGTTGTTCAGAGCCTCTGAGGAGAAAGCAACAGGCAGACATAGGCCGTTGAGGCTGACTTGATTTCAGGGATATCGCAGCATAGGCAGGGAGCTGTGTAGCCTGGAAGAGCCCTGCTCAGGAAGGAGAGAGACACCGTCTCCACCCACCAGAGGTGACGGCCAGGGCCGGCTCCAGGCACCAGGCAACCAAGCACATGCTTGGGGCAGCACCTGGTAAGGGGCGGCCAATCTTGGGGTGGCGGGGTGGGGGGGCAGCGCGGCGCGGCATTCCGCGGAGGGGCGGGGGTGCTCCGGTGGCGAGGCGCTCGGCGGGGGGCGCGCCGGTGGCGTGGCGCTCAGCGGGGGGTTTCCGGCGGCGCGGTGCAGCATTCCGTGGGGGGGGCGCTCCGGCGGCACGGCGCTTGGCAGGGGGGGCAGCGCGGCGCGGCATTCCGGGGGGGGGGGGCGTGCTCCGGCGGCGCGGCGCTCGGCGGGGGGGGCGGCGCGGGCCGCGGCGCTCAGCTGGGGGGCGGTGTGGGCCGCGGCGCTCGGCGGGGGGGGGAGGGGGGCTCCGGCGGCGCGGTGCTCGGCGGGGGGGGGGGCGGCGCTTTTTTTTGCTGCTTGGGGCAGCAAAAAAGTTAGAGCCGGCCCTGGTGACGGCTGTGGGGCCCTTGCTGGACCGCAAGCAGGGAAATCCATGTGCAGTTGCCCTGAACTGTGACTAGCAGTTCCTGTAGTTCAAGCACTAGAGGGTGGTGCTGCGATGCCAAGGGCAAGCCCTGCTGAGGAAGAACCTACCCACATGCTGTGAATAGCCTGCCATGGCGACTGCTTAGGGAATTCGTTGTCAAACAGAAAGGGCTTATACCTGAGCCATGACCGAGACCCGGAGCCCTGCTGGCATTCTAGCACGTGGCTTCTAGATCACTCCTGCTGCTTCAAGATGCCTCCTGCAGAGGGCCCAATCCTGCACTCATGGTGCACGCCCCTGAATGCCCATCACTGTCAGGGACAGCTTTAGGCAGGATCGGGGCCCCCACATATCATGCTGTGATGCCAAGGCCCAACGGGGCAGAATGTAGGGGACTGAGGGGAGGGAGCCTTGGGTCCCAATTTCTTCCATCTATGGCCTATGGAGACTTGGACCACACTTGCCCACTTTCCTCCTGCCCTTTCCGCATATTCCCTCAGCCCAACTCTCTTCCTCACTCCACCAGGCCCATGGAGGTTGGGAGCAAAGGGGCTTCTCCTCAGGCTAGTGGTTCCCACACACTAGGCCGGAGAAGGCCCAGGGGCTTTCCTGGCGCTTGCTACAGCAGAGCAGGGTCTGCAGCATGCTCCTGGCTCCAGCTAGTCTAAGGCAGAGCGTTCTGCCTTTACTCACTGCTGCTGAAGCCGAGCGGGCATGGTCCACAATGACAAGGCCCCATGGAGCATGGGAATGTGTCTGGGAGCCAGCTACCTTCCCAGGGAACCTCATGGCTGTGCCCTAGCAAGCTGGATACTATGCAGCTGGGGAAAAGGGATCTAGGTTTCCCTAAAACACAGAGGCTGGGGGGTCCCAAATCCCACCTGAACATAGAGAGAAGCACTGGATTCACCTCTGGAAATGTGGGATCAAATATGGGACAGGTCACCAGTGCCATGAGTTTGGTGGGTCTCACACTAGACCCTGGGGCGATTTGGTGACCTCATCAAACAAACCCACAGTCTAGTCTGATTGACAGTCTGGGCTCGAGAGAGGCTCAGAGGTTTAACAGCAGAAGGCAAAGCTACAAGTCAGGACAGAGGGGCATTGGCAGAGCCCTGAGGGGTCCCGGGCCTGGGAGAGCAGCAGGAGGTTGCAGGGAGGACGGAGGGGCATTGGCAGAGCCATGAGGGGTCCCGGGCTGGGAGAGCAGCAGGAGGTTGCAGGGAGGACGGAGGGGCATTGGCAGAGCCCTGAGGGGTCCCGGGCCTGGGAGAGCAGCAGGAGGTTGCAGGGAGGACGGAGGGGCATTGGCAGAGCCCTGAGGGGTCCCGGGCCTGGGAGAGCAGCAGGGTGTTGCAGGGAGGACGGAGGGGCATTGGCAGAGCCGTGTGAGGAAAGCTGGCTCGCACCTGTTTTGCTTTAAGCAGTGCTAACAGTCCCATGCTCTCACTGGCCAAAACTACCCACGAGTTCAGTGAGGGCAGCCCCAGCTTCCCCTCAGCCCATGGTGCTGGGCTGGCTAGGGTGGGGCAGGGCCTGGAAGAGACCTGCGCTCTGCTCCCAGGTGCAAGGGGTGGCAGCCAGCCAGTTGCATCCAGCTGTGTCTCAGGGCAAAAGTGCACTTGTTATGCTGAATAAGTCATGCTGGCTTATATCCTGACACGTCAGGGATGTACGTGCTCCCATCCACTCCCTGTCTTGTTAATAGATAAGGGTGATTCCTCCTTGGGCAGCATGACCTCATGAGACCCCAGTCAGGAATTCCAGCTTTGTCATACGGCCAGGTCACCCAGGGTTGGGGCCATTAATAGATCAACACCAAAAGGTGGGGGCGGGGAAGAGAATGCTCTGCTGGGTTACAGCCTGAGCTCAGGGGAACAGTGGAAATTACAATAGGGCAGTCTGCTTCACCTCTGCAAAGGAGATCAGTTCCTAAGAAAGCTTCCTCTTCCACCTGCTCCTCTTCCTCACTCCACTGCCCCTCCCCCTCGCCCGCTGGGCTACAATCCAGTCTGCTGCTCATTTCCCTGCTGTATTTAAAGCTGCAATCAGGTTCTGGCATCAGGGCCTTTCACTTAGAAAGCTGGCATGAAAGCCTAACGGATCTGCCAATGAGTGTTCAGCCCAGGGAGTGGGAAGTGGGAAGTGGGGAGAGGCTTGCTTTCCTGCAACTGCAGGATGGGGAAAGAGGAGAGCTGGCAGTACATTGGAGAGAATGCTCCTAGCTGCCCTGAGATACGGGCCCTGTTGTGTGCTCACTCAGAGAACTATGAACAGCCGTCAGATACCACCTGTGCTGTGTGAAGTGTTCCCCAGATTGGCTTTCGGACAGGGTGAAGTGCAGGCGCTCTTCCTAACTGCAAAATCTTTGAGCACAAATCCACCCCATAGGCTGGACAAGGGGCATGCGCAGGATTTTGTTCCCACTGCACTCAGTGGCTGTTTACAAAATGGGATGGTTGTGAAGGCTAGGATTATAACAGGGTTTAAAAGAGAACTGGATAAATTCATGGAGGTTATGTCCATTAATGGCTATTAGCCAGGATGGGTAAGGAATGATGTCCCTAGCCTCTGTTTGTCAGAGGGTGGAGCCACTGTCGGTAGACAGGATACTGGGCTGGATGGACCTTTGGTCTGACCCAGTACAGCCGTTCTTATGTTCTTATGGGATAGTAGGCGATACTGCAACTCAGGACAAAGGTGCATTGGCAGAGCTGTGTGGAGCCCAAGCCTGGAACTGCAAAAGGGTGGGGAGCAGGACCGAGGTGCATTTTTTTTACTGGGTTGACTCCTCTCTCTACTCCCCTTGCAGGAGCAGCTGCTTAGCAAGCTTTCAAACCACAGTGATTGGCAGGCACTATGGCTAGCGGGGGAGGAGAGGTGATAGCTGCTTTGCCTGAGCAGTTTCTCAGAGTCATAAGACTTTCTTAGATCTGGAGTTGCACTTCCCTATGAAAGTGCCTGGGCCCTGGGGTCAGCTGCAAAACTAACTAGATGAAAAGAGAAATGAAATAACAACAATTTATAAATTAAGGATGTGATTGGGGATTTGGACATCCAGTTCCCACATAGTAAGGGAAGCTGGGTGTTCAGATCCCTTGGGCAGCTTTGAAAGTCTCAACCTATGATAACAATGGGAAGCCAACCTGTTTATACGTTATCCATTCAGACAACCTCACAGCCTTTTGGGCCCTCCCCCTCTCCTCCCCCAGTCTTGTGTCACCTCTCACTACATCTCACCCAGTCCCTCATGTCTTACCTAGATGGCAAGTTCCCAGGGCTGGACTCTGAGCCCAGTTGAAGTGATGCAACTGCAGAGTCATTTTAAAGGAAGTAGATGGCATTTACTGTGGGTTGGCAGTGAGATCAGAACCCATCTCAGAAACGCTGTGCACCACTATGGAGGTGAAAAGGGAAGGTTTCATAGAATATCAGGGGTGGAAGGGACCTCAGGAGGTCATCTAGTCCAACCCCCTGCTCAAAGCAGGACCAATCCCCAGAACGTTTTTTTACCCCAGATCCCTAAATGGCCCCCTCAAGGATTGAACTCACAACCCTGGGTTTAACAGGCCAATGCTCAAACCACTGAGCTATCCCTCCCCCTAGTGATTAAGCTCCTAGTTTAGGATTTAGGAGGATTCGGGTCAGGTCCCTGGTCTGCCACAGACTTCCTGGGGCACCTTGGGAAGGCCATTAGGTGTCCCTGTGCCTCAGCTCCCCACCTGTACTATGGGGATAACAGCAGTGCCCTGCAGAGGATAAATGCATTGAAGTGCATGAGCTGCTCAGATGGGGATAAAAGCTAGGGCCAGTGCTACATAGGAGGATCACAGTGGTCCAATCCGGCCTTGGAATCTCTGAATTCCAGGGAGGGGAGGGTCCCTGACTGAGGTGTTGTGCTCCCACACAAGGAAGGTAAATGCTCCTTGGGGGAGCAGGACATGTGGGCGACATCAGTGTGGAGTGAGCCCAGGGCGTGGGCACCGGAGTGGTGGAAGGAAACGGGGCCAATGAGGACTGAGATTGGGACTCAGTTCCCAGCTCAGCACCTGTGTCCCCCGTGAGCTTGACTAAATCATTTGACCTCTCTGGGTCTCAGTTCCCCATCAGTTCAATGGGGGGAGAACAATCCTTCCTTTCTTCCTCCTCCCCCCCTTTGCTTCTCTTGTCTCATAGCCTGGCAGCTCTTTGGGGCAGGGACTGTCTCTTACTCTGTGTTTGTACAGCACCCAGCACAGGCTTTTCCCTGGGGGACAAGAGAAGCAGACATGACAAATGCACTCGTGGAAGGTGCTCAGACACTGTGGTGAGGAGGGTAAGAGAAGAACCTGCATAGACTAGAGCAGGCTGCTGATCTCTCCTGGGGCCTTTGGGTGCTACTGTAATGCTGGGATGGCTGTAAGAGCTGGGAATGGGACTGAGCCTTCCAACTCCATGGGTTGGGGCATTTAAAACTACAGTGGATAAGCCATGGAATGTCCTGCAGTGGCCAAGGGAAGGGGATGGATGAAACGGTCTTTTCCATTTTGGACGTCTACAGTCCAAGGTTGGTTGATGAGAAGAGGGCAAGGTCTCTTTGTGGCTCTGCTGCCGATGAAATGAAGCTGCCTGGCTCAGCTACCCAAAGAAATGAGGAATGTCATAAGACAGAGAGATGCAGCACAAGAACAGAGAAAGGCAGAAGCCCAAAGAGTTTGCCAAGCCGGACTCCAGAGCTCACGTCAGTGCTGCTAGCTCAAGGATGAGGACTCTATTTCAGCGCAGATATTTCCCAGTAGGGTCTAGGTGTCCCCCCAGATCCCATCCCCTGTTAGGGACCCCATCTTACTAGAAGTCTGTGGGGGTGGGGAAGATCTGCAGTGGATGAACCAAAGCCGCTCAGTCTGGAGACTCCACCAGTGGGGTAATGTGGCTGGACACAGGTGCTTGGTTCCATCAGGAAATGTTTGGATGGAGGGCTCAGGGCATTGTTAATGGGACCTGGTGCCTTTCCCTTATCTACCAGCCATTGCAGCCAATGCAAACCCCCTCCCACACACACACTTCGCTCAGCTGGTCACTGAATCAGGTCCTTGGTCACCAGCCTGACTCCGGCCCTGGCCAGCCGGGACTGACCAGCAGTTTCGTGATCAAATGTGCACAGAGTGGCTGGTCCTAGAGCAGCCTGCTTTACACAAACCACCCCTGTCATAACTATAAAGGGAAGGGTAACAGCTCTCCTGTGTACAGTACTATAAAATCCCTCCTGGCCAGAGACTCCAAAATCCTTTTACCTGTAAAGGGTTAAGAAGCTCGGGTAACCTGGCTGACACCTGACCCAAAGGACCAATAAGGGGACAAGATACTTTCAAATCTTGGGGGGGGGGGGAAGGCTTTGGTGTGCTCTTTGTTTAAGGGGTCGTTCGCTCTTGGGACTGAGAGGGACCAGACATCAATCCAGGTTCTCCCCATCTTTCTAAACAAGTCTCTCATATTTCAAACTTGTAAGTAAAAAGCCAGGCAAGACGTCTTAGTTTTACTTTGTTTTCTCAACTTGTAAATGTACCTTTTACTAGAGTGTTTATCTTTGTTTGCTGTACTTTGAACCTAAAACAGAGGGGGGTCCTCTGAGCTCTTTAAGTTTGATTACCCTGTAAAGTTATTTTCCATACTGATTTTACAGAGATGATTTTTACCTTTTTCTTTAATTAAAAGCCTTCTTTTTAAGAACCTGATTGATTTTTCCTTGTTTTTAGATCCAAGGAGTTTGGATCTGTATTCACCAGGAGTTGGTGAAAGGAAGGAGGGGGGGAAGGGTCAATTTCTCCTTGTTTTAAGATCCAAGGAGTTTGGATCTGTATTCACCAGGGAATTGGTGAAAAGTTTCTCAAAGCTTCCCAGGGAAGGGAATGGTGGCAGCGGACCAGAACTAAGCTGGTAATTAAGCTTAGAAGTCCTCATGCAGGCCCCCACACTTGTACCCTAAAGTTCAAAGTGGGGATACAGCCTTGACAACCCCCCAGGTGGCTCCCTCATTGCCAGACAAACCAAGGGCTGCCTGAGCCTGAACCCGCCTCTCGCACTGCGGGAGGGGCCCTCCAGGGCCAGGCTGAGGCCTGTGAGGGAGGCTGCGCTGTCCAGGACATGCTCCATGTCTGCAGAGATGCCTTTGCTCCCAGGGCCTGCTCACCTGCAACTCATTTCCCCCGAGTATTGGAGTGAAACCACCAAATTCCACCCCCACCTCGCCTTGTGCCACCCAGACTGCAGCCCCTGTGCATATCAGAGGGGAGGCGAGTGGTGTTTGGGGGGAGCTGAGCTCCCCCTCCACGCTAGCCTGCTTCAGGAAAGGCAAGGAGGGTCCAGGGCCTAGCACTTAGCAGACCTGGGTTCTATTCACAGCCCTGCTATTGCCCTGTTGTGTGCCCATGCGCAAGTCCCCTTTGTCTTTTGCCCACCATGTCTGTCTAGATCAGGGGTCGGCAACCTACGGCACACATGCCAAACACGGCACGCAAGCCGATTTTGAGTGGCATGCAGCTCCCTGCCGCGGTCCCGGCCCCCAGCCCCACTCAGCCCCCCCACCCACCGCTCTCCCCTGCGGGGGCAGGAGGCAGAAGCTTGGTTCTGCGGCAGCCAAGCTTCCCCCCTCCCCCGCTTCTTCCCCCAGCGTGGTGCTTTCCTGCCCCTCCTCCTCTCCTTCCCTGCGCCAATCAGCTGATGGCCCTAGTGAGGGGGAGGGGGAAGAGCGGCAGCGTGCACACAGCTCCGTAGAGGACGCAGAGAGAGGTAGGGACGGAGCCTGGGGGAAGGGGGTGGAACAGGGCATATCCCTTCCAGCCCCCTGCCATGAGCCGCTCAGGGCAGGGGGCTGGGAGCACCCCCACGAGCCGAGCACCCCAGCCTTCTGCCCTGCACCCCCCACCCCTCTGCCCTGAACCCCCCCACCCCAACACACACCCATCCCTCTGCCCTGCACCCCCACACCCCCCAGCCCTCTGCCCTGAACCCCCCACCCCAACACACACCCAGCCTTCTGCCCTACACCCCCTACACACCCCAGCCCTCTGCCCTGATCCCTGAACCCCCCCACACACCCCAGCCTTCTGCCCTGAACCCCCTCCCCAAGCCCTCTGCCCTGACCCCTGAAACACCCCCCCCCCCAGGTCTGGGGTCCCGGCCATAGGCCCTGCTCAGCCTGCTGCCGGCCTAGGTGAACAGAACCCCAGGCTGGCAGCGAGCTGAGCAGGCTGGTGGCGTAAGATCAGCATTTAAATTTAATTTTAAATTACGCTTCTTAAACATTTTGAAAATCTTGTTTACTTTACATACAATAGTTTAGTTATATAATATAGACTTATAGAAAGAGACCTTCTAAAAACGTTAAAATTTATTACCGGCACGCGAAACCTTAAATTAGAGTGAATAAATGAAGACTCGGCACACCACTTCTGAAAGGTTGCCGACCCCTGGTCTAGATTGTGAGCTCTTCAGGGCAAGGCCTGCCTGCTACTGTGGGTATGTGGAACACCTGGGCCTTGGGGTTGGCTGAGACCCCTAGGTGCTTGTCCTGTTTCAGTCTCCTTCATCCCACCGGTAGGTTTCCAGACTGAGTTTTTGTCTTCGCTCTGGTTTTGGATCATTGACAGTGGCTCCTCCCTGTTATTTCAGCACAGCTCTGTGTGTGTGGGTGGCATTTCTCTGTCTCCTGGGTGGGAGGCAAAGCACGGAGCAAAATTTAAGATCAGCAGCATTTTTAAGTGCATATTTTTGGCAGGGAGGTTGGATTTCCTCCCCTCCTTCCCAGATCTCGCTGGCGGAGATTGGCAGAGGACCCGTGGGAAGCCTTCCCTCCACAGAGTGCCCCGTACAACGGAAGGGGAGTTATGCACTGGGGAGGCTCAGATCCCCACACACAGGTGGAGGGAGGGCTCTGGGGTGCCTGGGAATATGCTGGCATGTAAGAAGGGAGTGGCCTGAGGAGAAGGGACACTGGGGCTGGGACCAGAGGGAGCCTCAGGCAGGAGCCACTCTTCTAAGAGGCACTAGAAGGAGCTCACTGCGGCACTCTGGTCTGTCCTGGGGTAAGAGCTGGATTTTGTTCCTGAATCTCCTGGACTACTCGGCCTTCCTGCAGTTCAACCCATGTGCCCTGGGGAGGGAAGACTAATGTGTGCCATGCTGCCATCTACCGGGTACAATCAGAACTGCTCTGACGTGTGTCACAGGACTTTTAGTGCTAACAGCTGAGGGAGATTCTCCAACACTCAGAGTGGGGACTCTTGGAGCAAGGAAGAGCCATGTTCTTTCCCTGTTGCTACCATGGGGTTTGGAATGGCACAGCACAGCACCACCCCAGCTAGCCAGGGATTTGCTATGATAGTCACCCACCATTCATAACATGTTGCCGGGGCTCTACCATGGATTCAGGGCAGGGCCGAGCAGGCTCACAAGGTAAATGCGGAGTGATGCTGAGTTGTTTTCCCAGCCAGATCTCTTTCCACCCCAGAAAGCGAGTGGTGGTAACAAGACCCTGGGCTTTGGCAGCAAAGGATCTGACAGTGCTTTCCAAACAGCCAGTGTTTACATGCCTAATTACACTGATGGAACACCTGGGTCTCAGGAACTCGACAAATACTCTGTAATTAGCCCTCCCAACCCCCCAAGATATTAGCATCACTGCTTTTAGAGAGGAGGGGATTGAGGCCCCCAGGCATGCCGTGACTCACCCAGGTGACACTGTGAATCTGTGGAAGCAGCAGGACCAGGACCCAGGTGTCCTGGTGCTCAGTCCCTTTCTCTAACTCTGGCACCTTGCTGCTGCCTCTAGGGCACTATTCACCATGGGTCCTATCCAGCATAAATGTAACTGCACTATTACCAGCTACCACACCAGCCTCATGGCCATACCTTCTCCTGCCATCTGCACCCCAGGGAAGTCTCCCTGCCCACTCCACACACATCTCCTGGGAACCCCCTGCCATAGCCCCCTCCCCTGGGGCCAAGCTCTGGTTAGATCCAAGGAATGAAAGCAGCCCTGTACACCCTACATACCAATGTAATAATCTTTGCACAAAATGTGACTTGTGAGGTTTCATTTGGTAACTAACAACTTGCTGGTCAACAGTATCATGGTGAAATGTGTGTAGCAACATTACATGCAGAGCTATGAAATCCCCTCTGTGATGTTATGAGCACTTTAAAACCAAACAGCTCTGCCTAGACAAAAGTTGTTAAACGGGTCTGTCTTAATCACAGGAATGTGTGTTTACCTCTATTTACATGTACATAATAAACAGCGTACTCAGCCAGTGGGGAGGAGATGGCAGGAGACAAAGTAAATTTGCATTTCAGCAAACATGGGTGGGAAGAAAGAGCATGGAGCCTTTGAAGAATTCACGTGAAAGGTGACTGGACTATAAAAGAAAGGGGCAGAACCCCAAGTTCTCTCTCTCTTTCACTTAAGAAGACAAAGATGCCAGCATGTTTGGGCTTTGGGGAGAGATCCTGACCAAGTGAAGGGTCAGTCACCATGTGGCTGAAAGAGGGGGGTGAGAAAGGCCATCCTGAACTAAAGCCTTGAACTAAAACTTGCTAGATTAAGTTTTAGATGCATGTTTTCACTTTCATTTGGTTGTAACCATTTCTGGCTATCTCCCATACTTGAATTCACTTATAATCCTATCTTCTTTGGATAGGATTAATACACTTCTTTTATGTTTAATCTAAGCCAATCCAGTTCTGTGTTTAAATGGAACTGTTTAGTAACTCCAGTTAGAGTAGCAGCCTGTTGAATATTGACTCTTGATGGGGGCAACAAACCTTTAATATCTGGACTGTTCAGGAGAGGGCTGGACAGTGCAGAACACATGTTTTGGGGAGAATCCAGGACTGGGGGCGTGTTGGGGTGACCCTGTGAACAGTAACGAAGGCTGGTGGAAGCCAGAGAGTGGCTTGTCTGTTGCTGACAGGCTGCTGGGGTCAGAGTTGCTGGACCAGAGCTGTGACTATACACAGACACTCAGGTTGTGACCTGCATGCTGTTTGGCTGTTTGTGAGCGGCACAGGTTGTGAGCTACAACAGCAAAGCATTGTGAGGCACCCGAGGCTGCAGGGTAGGTGGTGACACAACCCTCCACTGGTCTGGACTGCATGCCAGAATGTGGCAGACCCACAGACTGGTAGGTGTAATATGCAGAACCCAATAGCAGGTGAACTGAGAAAACCCCCAATTTCCCCATCCACAGATAAACACATTGAAAACAATGTGATATAAACACTGCATACGATGGACTGGAGGTGAGCGATCTACAGACTCAAAAGGTTCCCACTGGGGGGGCGTGTCTTCTTTCTTGTCAATCTGTCACTCATGACTAGCCCCACCCCTTGATATCAAACAGTAGGAACTGGTTGGAATATGTTTGCTAAAACAATTTCCCTCCCCTCTCCCCCTCAAAAAACCAAAAAACCAGCTCTATCTGAAATTAACACATTTTCCTGGGCACATTTTTATTTTGCTCAACATTTTTCCATAAAAATGTTTTTTCTGTGTTCCCCCCTCCCCTTTTTTCTTCTTTTCTAGTGGGATGTGGAGGAGAGAAAGAGAAAAAACAGAAACATTTTCAAAACTTGTTTCATTTAATTTAGACAAAAAACAAAAAAAGGACAAAAATCAAAGGAAATTTTTGAACAAAGAGGACATTTTTTGTTTCTTTCAAAAATTTTCACAGAAAATTCTTATTTTGCAATTGGCCCTAATGAACAGAGCAATTGAATATGTTGTTTTATTGCAGTTTATTTCTCTGTCTATTGATTTCTCTGTCAATAATCTAGTTAGTTCTACTGTCCAACATAAGGGGCAGGATCTATCCTTGATTATTCTACTGATATCACTACTTGTGCATGTTGCTCCTAGCAACAAAGCAGCTCTCACAGAGAAACTGTTCTCACACCTGCAGAGTTAACCCAGGCTCTTGCCTGGCTTTTAGCCCTAACCCCATCTATTGACCATACACACACACAACCCTTTTACCTGGGATTTAACCCAGACTTGCTTACCTGGCTGGCTGTATAGGTTAGACCCTGGGTTTCACTTTAACACAGGCTCTCACCCCCCTACTTTGCAGGATAGATGCAGGCTGAGATACCCCGTAGAGTTGACTACACTGCAGCTGGGACAGACATGCACTAACTCTGCTTGAACTAGCATGCTAAAAATAGCTGTGGGGATATTGTGGCATGGATGATGGCACAGACTAGCCACCCAAGTCCAAGCCCCTTGACCCCCGGGGCCTAAACTCGGGTGGCTTGCTCCCAGCGGCAGTATACATGAAAGCAGGTGACTTTCCTTTCAGTTCTCCCTCAACAAGAATGTATGAGACCCCTCACTCCAGTCATGGCCATGAGACCCCTCCCCCCCACACAGCCACTAGGCACCCCACTGCTGGCAGCATGGCTCTACAGCACAGGGATAACCTGGGCCTGGATCTATATAGCCTCATGACAGTTACAGTGTACACCAGTGCTTAATTTTTGCCGGGGCTGAGCCCCGGCCCCTTCAGGCCTGGCAGTTCAGAGCCCCGGCCCCTCTGGGCTTGGCGCATCAGTTATGAAAGTAAAAAAAATTGCTTGAGCCCCGGCATCTCTTTCATTACAAATTAAGCACTGGTCAGACCTTATATTTCATTGTAAAAACCTACACTGCTGACAGGCACTGGCTTCCTCCGGGCCCTGGGGGGTGCTCAACCCCCCGCCCTGCCTCATTCCCCCAAGCCTCCACCCCGCCTCTTCCTGACCCTGCTCCACCCCCACCCCACTCCACCCCTTCTCCCAAGCCCCCACCCCCACCTTGCCTCTTCCCGTCCCTGCTCCACGCCTGCCCCATCTCTTCCTGCCCAGTTCCATCCCCTCCCCTGAGTGCGCCCCATCCTTGCTCCTCCCCTTCCCCCCCACACCTCCTGCACGCTGCAGAACAGCTGATCATGGCAGGTGGGAGGTGCTGGGGGGTGGGGGAGGAGTTAATTGGCGGAGCTGCCGGCGGACGGGAGGCACTGCGGGGGTGGGGAGCTGGCTTCCGGTGTGTGCTAAGCACCCACTCAATTTTTTCCATGGGTGCTCCAGCCCTGGAGCACTCATGAAGTCAGCACCTATGACACTGACACACCTTGGGCTGCGTATGTGAACACAAAGGCCAGAAATTGCAAAGTTTCCCCCAGCAACACAGTCCCCACACATTGCACTTAGAGAGTATTTTAGACTACCACCTAGACTGGCTTTTCCATAGGCAAATGTGCAACCTTCAAGTTACATTAATGTAATTTATTACCTTTTTATCTCTCTGCATATTCTCATTAGATAGAGCTGCCTACACATGATGCTGCCTGGGGGTGGGCCATCTGCAAGGACTGAACTCAAGGCCGCTGGATCTAAAACAAGCCTCTACTGCAGGGGTAGGCAACCTATGGCACTCGTGCCAAATGCGGCAAGTGAGCTGATTTTCAATGGCACTCACACTGCCCGGGTCCTGGCCACCTGTCAGGAGGGCTCTGCATTTTAATTTAATTTTAAATGAAGCTTCTTAAACATTTTAAAAACCTTATTTATTTTACATACAACAATAGTTTAGTTATATATTTGACTTATAGAAAGAGATCTTCTAAAAACGTTAAAATGTATTACTGGCACGCGAAACCTTAAATTAGAGTGAATAAATGAAGACTCGGCACACTTCTGAAAGGTTGCCGAACCCTGCTCTACTGCTTCAGCCAAAGGATCAAGTCTTTTGATGTGGTAACAGATTCATAAACTTGTTACCTGGTCCAGACACTACAGGGGACGAAGAGACAGCTGGATAATGTGGGACAGACGGATGAACACATGCACACACTCTCTCTCTCAAGTTTGTTATGTGTCTCAATTATGGGGATGTTAAGAATGCCCAAAGGCTTCTAATACAGGGGTCATTGTCAAGTCCAAGACTTTTACTGCAGACCTAAAGAGAGACTCACTTGCCAGATACAAATGGCTTGACCTTTACTTCCCAATAGCCTAGAAAGAGCTCATGTCCAGCCACTCGTGCAAACGTGTTGTGTTATCTGACATACGTCATTATACAGCACACACAGAAATTACATAGAGCCATCTGCAGGTCAATTACACCAGTTCCACTGGCTTTAATTAACCACTGCTGATGAACAGATGGGAGACTCCAGCAGAGTGCAAATGAGTTTGGAAGAAGGAGGTGAAGAACTGGATTTTGGAGCCCACATTAACTGGATTCTTGCAGTGCAGTGCAGGCTGGATCTTTGAAAGATACCCAACTCTCTGACAATGCCCCTCACTCCAGCCCTGCAGCCCCATCCCTGCTCTTCCAATCCTTCCCCCTCCGGCCGAGCTCTGACAAGACATTGTAAGCTTGTCCTGAAGAACAGTCCTGGGTCCACCAACCACCTCTGCCAATGCTCCCGAGGCTTGCCTGATAGCACCCGTACAGGCCTGACATCCCACGCAGCTCTCCTGATAAACTGCAGCCTTGATGGCTGGCACTTCCTGCCATTCCAGTCCTAGCGCCAGATTGCCCACTCCAGATTGTTCCCCTGGGGGTCTGGTTGGCTCCCCCGTCTCCAGCTCCATGCTTACCCTTGCTACTGTCCCTTGGCTCCCCCTGCCAGCAGGCCCCGCCCCATGCCCCATTCAGCTTCAAGATCTGTTGCCTTCTGAAGAAGGCCCCTCTGGCTGCCATTATTACAGTGCCCTTAGCACACCAAAACCCACACTTAGCCTTACCCAGCCTTACCCCCTGGAGGGCTCTCCATGGGGCCAACATCTCCAGGGGATACTGGCCCCACTTGTGCACGGGCTCGGGGAGACCCTAGCCTTGAGGGGAGATTGCTATCCATGGCACGTTCCACCCCACTCGCTAGACCTGGTGTAACTCATTGCGTGTGTGACCTGGGCTAGGTCTCTTCCCCCACCACAACTCTCCAAATCCCTTAGTCAGGCTCTCCCTGTCATAGAATCATAGAATATCAGGGTTTGAAGAGACCTCAGGAGGTCATCTAGTCCAATCCTCTGCTCAAAGCAGAACCACCACCAACTAAATCATCCCAGCCAGGGCTTTGTCAAGCCGGGCCTGAAAAACCTCTAAGGATGGAGATTCCACCACCTCCCTAGGTAACCCATTCCAGTGCTTTACCACCCTCCTAATGAAACAGTGTTTCCTAATATCCAACCTAGACCTCCCCCACTGCAACTTGAGACCATTGCTTCCTGTTCTGTCATCTGCCACCACTGAGAACAGCCTAGCTCCATACTCTTTGGAACCCCACTTCAGATAGTTGAAGGTGCTATCAAATCCGCCCTCACTCTTCTCTTCTGCAGACTAAATAAGCCCAGTTCCCTCAGCCTCTCCTCGTAAGTCATGTGCCCCAGCCCCCTAACCATTTTCATTGCCCTCCGCTGGACTCTCTCAAATCTGTCTACATCCCTCCCGTAGTAGTGGGAACAAAACTGGACGCCATACTCCAGGTGTGTCCTCCCCTGTGTTGAATAGAGAGGAATAATCAATTCCCTCGATCTGCTGGCAATGCTCCTACTAATATAGCCCAATATGCCGTTGGCCTTCTTGGCAACAAGGGCACACTGCTGACTCATATCCAGCTTCTCATCCACTGTAATTCCCAGGTCCTTTTCTGCAGAACTGCTGCTTAGCCAGTCAGTCCCCAGGCTGTAGCGGTGCCTGGGATTCTTCCTTCCTAAGTGCAGGATTCTGCAGTTGTCCTTGTTTAACCTCATCAGATTTCTTTTGGCCCAATCCTCCAATTTGTCTAGGTCACTCTGGACCCTATCCCTACCCTCCAGTGTATCTACCTCTCCCCCCAGCTTAGTGTCATCTGCGAACTTGCTGAGGGTGCAATTCATCCCATCATCCAGATCATTAATAAAGATGCTGAACAAACTGGCCCCAGGACCAATCCCTGGGGCACTCCATTTGATACTGGCTTCCGACTAGACATCGAGCCATTGATCACTACCTGTTGAGCCTGATGATCTAGCCAGCTTTCTATCCACCTTATAGTCCATTCATCCAATCCATACTTCTTTAACTTGCTGCCAAGAATACTGCGGGAGACCGTATCAAAAGCTTTGCTAAAGTCAAGGTATATTCACCGCTTTCCCCATATCCACAGAGCCAGTTATCTCGTCATAGAAGGCAATCAGGCATGACTTGCCCTTGGTGAATCCATGTTGACTGTTCCTGATCACCTTCTTCTTCTCCAAGTGCTTCAAAATGGATTCCTTGAGGACCTGCTCCATGATTTTGCCGGGGACTGAAGTGAGGCTGACTGGTCTGTAGTTCCCCGGGTTCTCTTTCTTCCCTTTTTAAAATATGGGCACTATATTTGCCTTTTTCCAATTGTCCGGAACCTCTCCCGATCACCACAAATTTTCAAAGATAATGGCCAATGGCTCTGCAATCACATCCGCAAACTCCCTCAGCACCCTTGAATGCATTAGATCTGGACCCATGGACTTGTGCATGTCCAGCTTTTCTAAATACTCCTTAACCTGTTCTTTCACCGAGGGCTGCTCACTTCCTCCCCATACTGTGTTGCCCAGTGCAGCAGTGTGGGAGCTGACCTTGTCTGTGAAGACCGAGGCAAAAAAAGCATTGAGTACTTCAGCTTTTTCCACATCATCTGGCACTATGTTGCCTCCCCCATTCAGTAAGTGTCCCACACTTTCCCTGACCTTCTTCTTGTTGCTAACATACCTCTAGAAACCCTTCTTGTTACCCTTCACACCCCTTGCTAGCTGCAACTCCAATTGTGCCTTGGTCTTCCTGATTACACCCCTGCATGCTCTAGCAATATTTTTATACTCCTCCCTAGTCATCTGTCCAAATTTCCACTTCTTGTAAGCTTCCTTTTTGAGTTTAAGCTCACTGAAGATTTCACTGTTACGCCAAGCTGGTCGCCTGCCATATTTGCTCTTCTTTCTGCACATCGGGATGGTTTGTTCCTGCGCCCTCCATAAGGCTTCTTTAAAATACAGCCAGCTCTCCTGGACTCCTTTCCCCCTCATATTAGCCTCCCAGGGGATCCTGCCCATCAGTTCCCTAAGGGAGTCTAAGTCTGCTTTTCTGAAGTCCAGGGTCCATATTTTGCTACTCTCCTTTCTTCCTTTTGTCAGGATCCTGAACTCAAACATCTCATGGTCACCGCTGCCTAGGTTGCCACCCACTTCTACTTCCCCTACCAGTTCTTCCCTGTTCGTAAGCAGCAGGTCAAGAGGAGCACGGCCCCTAGTTGGTTCCTCCAGCACTTGTACCAGGAAGTTGTCCCCAACTCTCTCCAAAAACTTCCTGGATTGTCTGTGCACTGCTGTATTGCTCTCCCAGCAGATGTCAAGATGGTTGAAGTCTCCCATTAGAACCAGGGCCTGTGATCTGGAAACTGCAGTTAGTTGTCCGAAGAAAGCGTCGTCTACCTCATCCTTCTGATCTGGTGGTCTATAGCACACGCCCACCACGACATCACCCTTGTTGCTCTCGCCTCTAAACTTAACCCAAAGACTCTCAACAGGCTTTTCTCCAGTTTCATACTGGAGCTCTGAGCAATTATACCACTCTCTTACATACAATGCAACTCCTCCACCTTTCCTCCCATACCTGTCCTTCCTGAACAGTTTATACCCATCCACGACAGTATTCCAGTCATGTGAACTGCCCCACCAAGTTTCTGTTATTCCAATCACATCACAGTTCCTTGATTGTGCCAGGATTTCCAATTCTTCCTGCTTGTTTCCCAGGCTTCTTGCGTTCATGTACATGCACCTAAAATAAGTAGCTGATTGCCCTACTTTCTCAGTATGAATCAGGAGGCTTCCTGTCTTGTACCCTCCTCCTTGTGTTACCTCCTGGTATTCCACTTCCCCACTTACCGCTGGGCTTAGGTCACCATCCCCCTGCGAACCTAGTTTAAAGCCCTCCTCACTAGGTTAACAAGCCTGCCTGCGAAGATGTTCTTCCCTCTCTTCGTTAGGTGGATCCCATTTCTTCCTAGCAATCCTTCTTCCCAGAACAACATCCCATGGTCAAAGAATCCAAAGCCCTCTCTCCGACACCATCTGCATAACCACACATTCACCTCCACAATTTGACGGTCCCTACCTGTCCTCTAGGGAAAAAGGCCACCGCCACAGCTGTTTGGACAACACTCCCCGGGGAAACCTTGTGTGATTCCTGATCACTGCCATGCTCAATGGTGCTTCTTTTCCATCCCGTCAGCCCACCTGTAATTCACACACTGAAGCTCTGACCGCGAACTCCCGTCTCTTAGTACTTTCCATTTTTCTTCCTTAGGACAGGATTTCCTGTTTTGTTAGGGCCCTTCTCATCCCCCTTGCCCAATTTGAGAACAATGGCCGAGCTCACAGCTGCTTTGCTTTCGATCTCCGGGTAGAGGCCTGTAATTTGCTATCATCACATCCTATGAGCCAATTTGCTCCTTATCGATTCAGGGAAGATTGCAGATAGATCGACTCCTCCTTAATTTATACCGCGGGGGCAGCACTAGCCCAAAGGCTTTGGAACAAATCTCCTCTCAGTATGGTCGTGGATATCAGAGAGTGAGTATTGATCTCTTAAATGGCAGAGATAAAAAGGATAGGTCCTATACCCTCACTGGTGTCTGGTCTGCCGGCCAAATTACACAGTGATAGATGGGGGAGAGGGACGAGTTTTATGGTAGATAGCTATCATTATACACTGCATAGAGTTATTAATAATACCTAGCTTTTATAAGTATCAAAGGGGTAGCCGTGTTAATCTGGATCTGTAAAAGCAGCAAAGAGTCCTGTGGCACCTTATAGACTAACAGACGTATTGGAGCATGAGCTTTCGTGGGTGAATACCCACTTCGTCGGATGCATGTCGAAAGCTCATGCTCCAATACGTCTGTTAGTCTATAAGGTGCCACAGGACTCTTTGTAGCTTTTATAAAGCACTTTAGATCTCAAAGTGCTTTATAAAGGAGGTCAATATCATGATCCCCATTTCACAGACAGGGAAACTGAGGCAAAAGAAGGCAAAGTCACTAGCCTAAGATCACCCACCAGGCGAGAGGCAGAGCTGGGAATAAACCTCAGGTTTCCTAAGTCCCAGGCCTGTGCTCCATCCACTAGGCTACATGGCCTCCCAAATGGAAGACTGAGTTCTGCCTCAGTTACCCTGATGTAGATCCACATTAACTTAATTGACTGAATTCAATGGGACTACTCCAGAGTTACACCAGGTTAACTGTGAGCAGAGCTTGGCCCAGAGAGAAAGAGAAAGACATGGTCCTACCTGTCCCCCATAGTCCAGACCCCCTTATTCCTCCCTATCTTAATGCACCGAGAGGGGTAGACACTCCATCCCCTGCCACACTCTGCACGCCTCATTCAGCCATCTAGCACTGTGAGCTATGACACAGCCCCTATATCTATTCTTGTAGTAATGACACAGCAGTGGCACTGAGTTTTTGAAGTGGTGAGCAGCTGCAGCTCATACTGGCCTTCACTGGGGTTGACTCTGAAAATGAAGCCCAAGGCTCCCATGCAAAATGTTTGGGGGTTGGCTAGGGGCAAAGTTAGGCCTCCAAATCCATATTTAGATACCTGCATAAGTGGTCTGATTTTTCAGATATGCTGAACAGCCAGCAGAGCCCCTGGACTTCAATGGATGATACAGATCTAGCTCCGTGCATACACAAGAGCATACCCCGCATAACGATGCATACATACAAGACACAGCTTCCTGCGTGCTGGCTACCCACAGGTCATTTAGACCCCTTTACCAGCGGGTTCAGCGGCACTAATAACACATCATTTCAGCCAGTGAATGTCTTTGAATATTTAAAGAGACAGCACTACTCTCTCTCTCTCTCTCTCTCTCTCTCAACTCCCTGGTCGATGGGACCAAACCCCTATCCTTTGTGCTTAGCCCTCCCCCCTCCCTGCAGTGGATTACCAAAATATTAGCATCTAACAAAAAGGCATTTCCCCCTCTCCAAGCAGGGCTCTTCCCACCCCGTCTGCTTGGGGTTAGTGCCATTCAGAGTGGGTATCATCACATTCCCTTCCCCGGGAGAGCAGCAAAAGCAGTGGCGGAGGATGAGCCCATCCCAGAGTGGGTTGGCAAGGTCCCCTAGGGGATCAGTGCACTGTGTTACTATTATTACCAGTCAGTGATTGATGGACCCTGTACCATGAAGCTGGGGAGGAGGGATGGCATCTTTGGATCAGGCCTGTTTCTACCTCTATTATCTGAGCAATCCATGGTGCCTCAGTTACTTATGTCCCAGGGAAAAACCCGCCCTAGTTAGCCCTGGGATGGGTGGAGCCAAGCAGTAACAGCTCAGTAGAGAATCCAGATGGATCCTGACCTCCTTTCAGTCCTATCTATTGTAGGTACTATTATGGCCCCCATCTTCCTAAAATCTGAGACCCTCTCAATCTTCAATGTCTTTTTCCTCACACAGCCCTGTGGGCAGGGTAGAGCCATTATTCCCTGAGGCACAGACCAGCTCAGTAACTTACCTGAGATTACACAGGAGTCCATGGTAGAGACGTGAACCCAGAGCTCCTGACCCCTACATGCCTCCAGCTTCCATCCAGGACACACCACACGATCCATTGTCTACAGCCAAGCTCTAAGATACAACCGCATTTGCTCCAATCCCTCAGACAGAGACAAACACCAACAAAATCTCTATCAAGCATTCTTAAACCTACAATACCCACCTGCTGAAGTAAAAAAACAGATTGACAGAGCCAGAAGAGTACCCAGAAATCACCTACTACAGGGCAGGCCCATCAAAGAAAATAACAGAACGCCACTAGCCATCACCTTCAGCCCCCAACTGAAACCTCTCCAGCGCATCATCAAAGATCTACAACCTATCCTGAAAGATGATCCCTCACTCTCACAGATCTTGGGAGATAGGCCAGTCCTCGCTTACAGACAGCCTCCTAACCTGAAGCAAATACTCACCAGCAACCACACACCACACAACAAAAACACTAACCCAGGAACCTATCCTAGGAACAAAGCCCAATGCCAACTCTGTCCACATATTTATTCAAATGACACCATCATAGGACCTAATCGCATTAGCCACACCATCAAGGGGCTCGTTCACCTGCACATCTACCAATGTGATATATGCCATCATGTGCCAGCAATGCCCCTCTGCCATGTACATTGGCCAAACCGGACAGTCTCTATGCAAAAAAATAAATGGACACAAATCTGACATCAGGAATCATAACATTCAAAAACCAGCAGGAGAACACTTCAACCTCTCTGGTCACTCAGTAACAGACTTAAAGGTGGCAATTTTGCAACAGAAAAGCTTCAAAAACAGACTCCAACGAGAAACTGCTGAGCTTGAATTAATATGCAAACTAGATACCATTAACTTGGGTTTGAATAGAGACTGGGAGTGGCTGGGTCATTACACATATTGAATCTATTTCCCCATGTTAAGTATCCTCACACCTTCTTGTCAACTGTCTAAAATGGGCCATCTTGATTATCACTACAAAAGTTTTTTTTCTCCTGCTGATAATAGCTCATCTTAATTAATTAGCCTCTTACAGTTGGTATGGCAACTCCCACCTTTTCATGTTCTCTGTATGTGTATATATTTCTTAATATATGTTCCATTCTATGCATCTGATGAAATGGGCTGTAGCCCATGAAAGCTTATGCTCAAATAAATTTGTTAGTCTCTAAGGTGCCACAAGAACTCCAATCCTAGGTGAGCGCCTTGCTCCCAATCTGCTCTGGTGGTTGGAGCCTGATTCTTGTCAATGTTTCTAACTGCTCCTAGGAGGGTTTCACAGCTGTGTTCTGCCATTTTTGGGTGGACCCCTCCCCTCCAACTGGCTCTAGCTCTTGTTCCCACCAGGCTCTGTGGCCCTCTGCCAGCCAGGGGCCAGCTGCAGACACACAGCACTGCAGACTCCAGTGGGGACCGGGGCAGCCACTCAGCAAGAGGCTGCACACACAGCCAGCTTGACCTCACGATTTCAGGTTTCGGATCCAAATGGACATTCTCGGGCTCGCTCTCCCTGACCAGAAGGCCCTTGCTTCACCTGACTTGGCTAGCACTGGCCTCCTTTTGGTCATTCCACAGGATCAGGCCACTGCGAGAGCCTTCTCCACTGCAGGCTGCAGTGCTCGGCACCAGGAACTGCTTCATAGAATCAGAAAATTAGGGTTGGAAGAGACCTCAGGAGGTCATCTAGTCCAACCCCCTGCTCAAAGCAGGACCAACACCAACTAAATCAAACTTCCCTGTGTCTCTCCACACAACTCTCCATTCTATTCCAGGTGTCGAGGGAAAACATACCTTTTTCTGCCCTTGCCCATGCCCATGCTAAATTTCTCCCTCCTGTCACCATTATTTCTGATCTTCTGGTATTTCCCGCTGTCCAAAGGGATGGACCATGCACTTTAAAGGCCCAGATCTTCAAAGATATTGAAGCTTCTAACTTCCTAATCAATGGAAGTTCAGACCCTAAGTACCTTTGAGGATCCAGGCCTTTATTCTTAAGCTAAAAGAATCCTAGCAGTACTGATCCTAGGACTACACAGCAGGGCAGCTCTGATTCCATCCAGCACAGGGCAGGGGAGCTCAAGCCAGTTCCTTTCAATCTGAAAGACACTATGCAAAGGGAAGTTCCCTTGGACTGACCACATCCACATCTGACACGGTACATAGTGGGCCGTGTGGCACGCGTGTACCTGAGTATCTCGCCCCACCAACCGGCCCAGACCCTCCATTCCTGCAGACACCAACATGGCATATGGGAGAGCGACTCCTTGGTTCTGTGGTGTGAACGTAAGTGGTGGTTTTAATCAGAGCTGAGAGCTGCAGGTGAGGTCCCGTCAAGGGGCAGCAGATAGCTGCTATTACCTACTGCGAGGGGTTAAGGGTCAGTGCTGGCTGGGGCAGATCATTCGTTTTTTAAATACATGTATATAGTTTGCTTAGAACAACCTGTTGTACATCATTAACAAGCTCAGAGGACACAAAAGGCAATCAGAGCAGCCAGGCTGAGGAGGCAGCACGGTTCAACAGTTAGAGCAGCTGCACTGCATACCTGGGTTCTCTTCTTGGCTCTGACGTTGACATATTATATGAGTGCAAATAATTTAACTGTTCTGTGCCTCTGCTTCCCCATCTGTATAATGGGGATAATTGTAGCTGGCTTAATTCATTAGTGTCTATAAAATGCTTTGGGACCATTGGATGGAAAGTACCAGGTCTAGTAGGAAACTCTTTAGTTTTGCTCATTTGTAATATTCATTCTTTTAGATAAGAATATTGTATTGGCTGGTGGGTGTGTGCACCACTGCCCTCTGCTGCATGGAACCAGAACTGTTCAGCTATGTATCATAAGCCCTACGTTGCTTACAAGCAAGAGGTGATTCTCCTTCAGCTTGGGTGGAAGGGGTCACTGCTTCTAGAGCAGAAAAATGGGTGTTTTATCCCCACTGTCACTGAGAAGTTCTAAACAGCTGTGCCGAAGCACCTAGAGGCTCACTGACTTGTTGCAATAATGATAGCTGATCCTGCTAATTTCTTTTACCCAAGATCTCTTACCGGCATTAAGTAAGCAACACCACCTCCTTGCGAAGTAGGAGGGGTATTTTATTATCCCCATTTTACCAATGGGAAACTGAGGCACAGAGCGGTGAAGCAACATCCAAGATCATGGGGCAAATCAGTGATGGGTTCTGCTCCGTGACTTAGGAGTTCTGGCACGCAATTCCCTGCTCCTATCCACAGACCGTATATCCTCTCGGCCCACTTTTATACATTTCAGCCAACAATGGGCTCCAATCCCCGGCTTGCCCAAGTGAAATACAAGGCTAGAGGTTACAGCCAGCAAGCATCAGAGAGAGATGCTTACAACATTTCAGGCTCCTTGAAACCTCACACCCTGCCTTTCTTAAAGCCACAGCAGTCAGCAGGGCTGCAGAGCACACATTACAGCTGTCTCTGTCTGTAAGTGACAGGGGCTGTCCAGATTCCACTAGAGAAAGTGCTGCTAACCTCAGCATCAATTAACACCAGGGGAGCAATGGATGCGCGTACAGGAAGCAGGAACACAGCCACTAATTGTACATCTCAGAATGCGCTGGCTCTTTAGTGAAAGGGACATGGACTGTCATCTGCTTTGTCTCTTCAAGAACGTTGTCTAGGGGATAGAATGGGATCAGAAGTCAGGACTCCTGGGTTCTAGTCCTAGCCAGGAGAGTCAGTGTAGTCTAATGGTTTCAAATGGTCCATCACTCGTTCCCTCTGTAGACATGAGCAAGTTACTGTGCCTCAGTTTCCCCATCTGTAAAACAGATATACTAATCCTTGGCTGCCTCACACAGGGATTGTAAGGCTCAATTAATAAATTAACATGTTTGGAGACCCTCAAATGGACACCAGAAAGCCCAAAGTTCTTATCTGGATTTCAAACCTTCAAGGACAGGAGGGTTTGGATCTGCGGTTCTGGTTCTGCCCATTACAGGGCTGGGCAGATCAGATCTGGGGTTCCAGTTCAGACACATCTCTAATCCAAATGATGCAAATTTTGCAATTTCGACCCCTTCCCCCGACCCCCTAAAAAAGCTGAAAGTCATTGATTCACGTTGAATTTTGCTTTCAGTCTTTTGGGTTTGTTTGGACCTCACCTCAGAGCCAAACCCAGGAGCGGGGGCCATGTGGGTGTGTGAGATGTGGACTCACACACATGGAAAGCAAACAGAACGTTCCCATGAAGCTCAGCCAAGCAAAACAGCTGATCTCCTGAGTTATCAGCAAGGGCCTTTCACAAACCAGAACATCCCATCCAAAGCACAAGTTCCAGACCGACCGTCCATCCTCTCCCATCATTCCCCTTTGCAAATGCTCTTGCTATTCACTTCTGCATTTGATCCTGCTCCCTTCACTCTCTTGGAACTGCCATCCTCTCAGCAGGTCCAAGACTGGTAAATATCGTCTCCTGCTGGCAGCGTTCTGCGTTCTCCACCCCCACCTGTTCGTTTTGTGTACAATCAGCACATTTCACTCATCTACAGGCAGTCCTTTGGTGTAGGTCGGTGATGTGCAGGAGATGACAGCTCGGAACATCGGCTCCCGAGGGACATCAGGTGACTGCGCCCTTCCACTGCAAGGAGCTGTGCTGCAAAGGCACTGGGAAATGTTTGTTTTTAACCCACATGATTGCAAATGCACCCATGGCTGGATGTGTGTTTCACAACAGGCAGTTCCAGCTCCTGACATCACGGGGTTAACCTAGTCCTTTACGCGCACCTGTTCGTAAGCCCTTGGAGTAGTAGAATGGGCGGGTCCCAAATTATGTAGGGGGATTTTTCACCTCAAATGCAGGCTCCCACATGATCCCTTCTAAAGCCTTCTTGCTCAAGATGCTGATGTGTCACTCTGGATCTAGCTATTCCTGCCCAGGGCCACCCCCAGCTCTACCAATGCCCCTCAGTTCTGACCTGCAACGCCCCCTCCTGCTCCAATCCTGGACCCTCCCATATCTCTGTCAGTGCTCCTCAGTCCTGGGTTCCCCCAATACCACCTTCTATTCTGGCTTTGTTTCTCTTGGGAGTATAATTCTTGGATGATTTTGCAAAGTAAATAAAGGCTGATCGGCGATAGACTCCCCCGGTTTATTTCTCATTGTGCCTTAAGCGAGGGTTGATCTTACAGCCCCAATGGTGAAAGGACATCCCTCCACTCCCTGGTCCCACGTCCACATCCTCTCAGTGGAGTCATACAGGGGCTTAAAACTGAACGCCGGGGCTTGGAGTCTGTGGTTGACATGGAAGATGAGACACTGGTGATATAATGACTAACCCTTGCTGCTTGGTTTGTCCTGGCCAAAAGCCCCCAGCTACTCCTTTCCTGAGTGAACAGGGTGGAATAGGGATTAATACCAGCCCGGTCCCCAGAAGAAAGGAGGTTCCCTCTTCTGCTCTCGGAGCTGCTGCAGTCTGTCCACAAGCCATTGTTACACAACCAGCTCCTCAGCTCCGTGCTATAGCTGAGAAGCAGAAAAAGAAACCCCAGGTTGCAGTTTTTCTGACCTTGCTGCGCACATCCAGCCTGTGTGTAATGTGAGGAGAGAGCGCCAGCTCCACGGCTTTCCTCGCCGCCCTTCCCTGGTGCCTCATCTCCTGGCACAGAAGGGCCAGTGCCACGTACCTGACCCTGGCACCTCTCCACCCATCTGGGACAGCTGCTCCAGCTGGCTGGGTTAAGGCAACAAGCAGCATAGTGTGGTGTGTTGGCTGTGGGGGAAGCACCCTGGGGAGGAGTAGCAAAGGGGGGCAGATGGCCCCAGGAGAGAGGCTTGGGGGGACCTCAAATCTTGACTGACCCTGATCAGATGATACCAACCTTCAGGCAGGTCTGTCGCTCCCTGGGACAGCATTGCGCCCTGGAGCCTGCCAGCTGCCCAGGTGCTCTCAGGTGTGTGTGTGTGTGTGGGGGGGGGGGTGTATGGGTTTGCTGGAGGGCCTGGGGTGTAGAGAGCTCAGGTTGAACCAGCACCCTCAGATCCTGCTCAGTGGCAGGCTCCTTGGAGCCAGGGGATTGTGGACGCAGAGCCCGGTGCATCTACCCTGCAGCTTCCTCTGGATGCAATAGGGGCAGGGCTCAGGATGACATACGCCCCCAGTCTCCACACAGCTCCTCACATCCCTCTCCATTCCCGCCACCCTCCCCCAGGCAGCTGGCCACACTTGGAAAAGTGGGCACAAAATACTGGCCCATTAGCATTCTCCAGTCCCAGCCCTGGCTGCTCTTTTCATCCCCGTTGCACTGCTGTAAGTGACTAACCAGGGGGAGGACAGTGGGCACTGCGGCTCAGTGTCACAAACAGCACATGGGCCTCCTGACCGTCAGCCCACTATGCTGACCGCCAGGCCAGGCAGCCTGATGGGCAAGCAGGGGCTTTGCTGCAGCAGCGCATACATGCCGCAGAGCCTTTGGGCCATCTGGTCTCTGATGCCCCAGAAGCAAGAGATGGCAGAGGCAGGGTGGCCTGGGGAGAGGGCACAGATTATGGGGGTCTCTTCCCAGCTGCCTGGTGTGACCTCGGGCAGATCACTTGCCCCTCTATTTCCCCTGCTTCCCTTTGTCTGATTTGATGGTGAACTCTTTGGGGGAGGGATCTCACCACAGCAAGCTTCTCCTCATGTTCAGACTGGCATTGTCCCATGCTCTGTCTCCCCCATCACCACTAGGCCCTGCCACACTAGGCTGTCTTTCCCCTGACATTGCTGTCCTTGACATCTGCTCTGAGCAAGGGGGGGTACAAGATGGAGGTGAAAATACCCGCAGCTCCCTAAGTCCTGCCGGCACTGCATCCCCCCAGAAGGAGCTGGCCAATGGAATGTAACCAGACCCTGCTTTTCACCAGGAGATCTCCAAGTACTTTATAAAGGAGGCCAGCACCATTTTACAGCTGGGGAAACTGAGGCACAGAGCAGTGAAGCAACTTGCCCAAGGTCACCCAGCAGCAGAGTTGAGACTAGACCCCCTATTCCTGAGACCAGAGCCAGTGCTCTATCCACTAGGCAACACTGCAGGTGGACTGTTACACCAGCTATCAGTCAGGGCTGTCCATGCACTCCCTCCCAGATCTCTGCTCCCCCGGGCCTACCTTCTTTCCTGAAGGACAGTCAAGCTTCTTCCTGCCCTTCTCTTTCTGGGGCTCAGCTTTCCACAGATTCTTTCCAGGCTCTAGCCTCAGCCCCTGCACTAGCTCCCCCCATTTCCTCTCTGTGGCTTCCTCCTCATCCTCTGACTCAGGTGTCAGCTCATCCCTCATTAGGCCCAGCCTGGGAGCACCTGGACCTGCTTCATTTAAAGGGGATAGCCAGCCTGCAACGTACGGGGGAGGGATAGCTCAGTGGTTTGAGCATTGGCTTGCTAAACTCAGGGTTGTGAGTTCAATCCTTGAGGGGGCCATTTAGAGATCTGGGGCAAAAATCTGTCTGGGGATTGGTCCTGCTTTGAGCAGAGGGTTGGACTAGATGACCTCCTGAGGTCTCTTCCAACCCTAATCTTCTATGATTTCCCCCCCCTTAACTTTCAAGCTCAGTCATGCAACTCCAGTCCACTCATAGCATGGAGCGTCGAGCGTCCAGAATCAAACCATGTTTGGAGGGTGTGAGTTTCTGATGTGCCCTGTGGGAGTGAGGGTTACCAGCATAGGTGCCCTCCAGCATGCCAGTGATTGTTAAAAAGTAAAGCAACTTTGCCATGCTGGGGCAGGCAAGAGAAGGAGAGTCGAGGAAAGCTGAGATGATTAGAGGAAGCCAAAAGGAATAAAGGCCAGGGGGTTAGGCACATTAAAGCAAAGCATTTGACTGTGGTTCAAAACCTTGGAGCTATGTGGTGCCTTGCACTTTGGAAAGCTCAGGTGCAGGGCTAACAATCAGTTTGGGCTGAAACAGCCTGTTGACCATGTGCAAAGCCAAGAGAAATAGACACTCTCTTCACATTGCAGTGGGGAAGGGGCTTACAAGAGATAAACACACAAGGCAGGGGCACTTGTTAGTCTGTTAGTCTTTAAGGTGCCACCAGACTCCTTGTTGTTTTTGTAGATACAGACTAACACGGCTACCCTCTGATACTTGACACAAGGCAGGGGCACCCAGAGACGGACACTTGATTTGCACACCCAGAGCCACTAGGTGGTGTTGCTCAACTCAAGGCACCAATCACATACGTAACCTTACATTATAGGACGGGTCCTTTGCTGGGCTCAAATTCTCTTTCCTGCACAGCCTGAAGCAGGCTCTGAAGACTGCCTCTTTGACAAAAGATCTAATAAATTTAGTGGAGGAAATTGTGATCTGGTGGTTACAGCAGCAGTCTTAAGAGTCCTGGGTTCTGCTCCTACCTCTGTACCTAAACTACTGACTTGTAGTGTATCCATGATCAAGTCCCTTAAGTGCCCTATGACCCAGCTATGTGTTTGGACAAATGATAATGATAATAAGTGGGGTCAGCAGCAACCATGCAGCAGAGAGTGGAAAGGCACTACTGGAGAGGTTCCATTCCAAACCCCTCTGCAGGCATCCCAAACATCCATGGATTTTTACATGCCTCGCTGAGCCCACTACCTGCTTTGGATGGGCACCAGACTCACATCTTCCTGACCCCAAAAGGATCACCCCTATAACCTGAACTGACAGAGAATCCCCAGGATCTGTAAGCAATATACTGTCTATGACACATAGTTGGGTGGTTCTGATTCCAGCCAGCAAAGGCAGTGGAATGCAAACACACCCACATACACACATTTACAAGTTCCCTGGCTACTATAATAACAATGTTAATACTTAGGAAAGGTCACAGCTCACGAAAGGGATAGCTGGAATATTACATGATAAGTGTCATACGATTGAGTTTCATAGGGGTTGGATTCTGGGCTCTCCTACACCATCATCAGTTTGTACTTAAATGATACTTTTATCCCCAGCCCAATAACTCAGAAAGTACTTTTTTAATAAAAAAAGAATACAAGACAATAGCTCATTCCAATGACACTGAGAAGGGATGATATGTATACATAGGCTTGGCAGAATTCCATGTTTACTTTGCATAATTATGATGGATAATATCAATGTTTGTTTTTAAGGTTTTTTTTATTTTATCTATTTAAATTTTCACAGTTGTGGGAAATTAAAAGGGAGGCCAGACTATAGGGGAATTAGACAATTATTTAACAGCAGTAGACACTGAGATTCAAAAAGGTAAAGCTTTATAACTGTTAAAACACAAATTGTCAACATCACATTTCAAAATACACCTCTACCCCGATATAACGCTGTCCTCCGGAGCCAAAAAATCTTACCGTGTTATAGGTGAAACCGTGTTATAGCGAACTTGCTTTGATCCTCTGGAGTGCACAGCCCCACCCCTCCAGAGCACTGCTTTACCGTGTTATATCCTAATTCGTGTTATATCGGGTCACGTTATATCGGGGTGGAGGTGTATACATAATAAATATCCTTAAGTCAAACTCTAATAAGTTCTCAAGTAGCATTTTTCTTATATTGCCTACCTGTAAATTTTGATTATTATTCAATGGAAATATCTTTAATCAGTTTGTGTGTATACAGTGAAATTAACATTTACCAATAAAAAAATCTAATCCTACCAAGCCTGTGTATAGCACCTTTGATCCAAAAGTAGAACAAACAACACCTGGTTGACATTTTCCATTTTTTTTTTCATCAAAAAGGCAGTTTTTAAATAAAAATTTCACCCCCTAAATTGTTTATTTTTCTTGAGTGCAAACCAAAAGAGAAAAAAAAGTAGCGATTTTTCCTTTTTCTCCCCACTTTTATTTTCTATCCCCCCAATTTTTTATGGACAAAAGAAATGAGGAACCACCCCCCTAAAACCTGAAATATTTCTATTATAAATCCATGAAAGATTTGAAATAAACCAAGAATGGTTCCAATTCAAAACCTGCAGAATGAAACTGATTTTGAAATTTTTCCTAAAAAATTCTTTCCAACCAGCTGTCATGCTGATAATAAGAACTTTGTGTGCATTTTGTACCATTCATCTAAAGATCTCCAAGTACGTTATCAGCTGAGTTAGTAGAGGAATCACCAACACATATGGGAGTACAGGGACTGCCAGACTGGATCCAGGGGTCCATCTAGCTCAGTATACTGTCTCCCAAAATGGCCAGCACTAGAGACTTGTGAGGCAGGTGCAACAATCCCCACAGTTATGGGATAACCTGCCCCCGGGGGAAATTACTTCCTAGCTCTCATTAATTAAGGATTGATTTATGCCCAGAAGCAGGAGTGGGGCTGGCACTGTGGGGTTACAGGTTGCAATGGGGCTTAGGCTCGAGCCTGGCCTCTGAAACCCGGAGAGGAGGGAGGGTCTTGGAGCCCGGGCTCCAGCCCCAGGAACATCTCCACTGCTATTTTCAGCCCCGCAGCCTGAGCCTCGTAGCCCAAATCCACTGAGCCCGGCTCTGAGACTTGACACTGTGGATTTTTCTTTGCAGATGTCCCCCCCAGACTCCTCTGAGATGGCAGGGGAATTGAAGGAGGCAGAGTACAATCCTTCCTGCTGGGCTCTGGCCAGGATGCTGGGCTCAGCACTGTTTCTCTCACAGAAAGTGCCATGGGATCTGTAATGAGTATGAGTGCCTGATATTACCTTCCATTGGGAAATCCCAGGGACTTTTGCTCCCCTAATGTCCCAAGGCAAGCCCTTCTGTGCCTGGCCAGCATCAGGCATGGGCGTGAGCACTTCCAGCCCTGCGTGCCTGGCACATGGCAGCAGCACCCAAGGATTAGTGCTGAGCTAAGGCAACTGGGCCGGAGCTATTTTTAGATATGCGCTCTTGGCTTTTTTTATTTAAAAGGGGGATGAGGCTAAATGCGGCTAGAGCTGTGACACAGCAGCAGCGGGGAGCTGGATTTAAATATAAAGTAGGATTTGGCTTTTTTACTTTACTGAAGCAGATTGTCAGAGTGTCTTAGCCCAGATGATCACTGACACAGAGAGAGCGAGAGTATGAATGAGATGGGGTGAGCGAGAGAGAGGGATGGGGGCAGGGGAGAAACCGGCCAGGAACACAATGCCCTTAGGTCTCTTAGTGCCCCTGGAGACGACCAAGGCCGCAGGAAGGAATGCTGCATGGGGATTACATAGCATGGATGCTCCTCCAGGGGCCGTAGCCAGGGAGCAAAGGGAGGAGGTGGGTGCCAGCTTTCCCCCCCGCCCCCACTGTACAAGGAGTGAAATCTGCACAGGATGCACAAGGTGCACTGATGCTGCTTGAAGCCCCACTAGTTAATTCTCCCATGTGCGGAGATCCTCCCTGGAGTCCCTAAGCATGGCCCTGAGCAGGAGCTGTTTGTACTGCCATGGCAGGGGTTGGGGACACCATGAAGGGGCCTTCAGCAGGTCTGAGCAGGGATCCCTGGGGCTGAGGAGGGCTCTATGGCCTTTCGTGGCTCTGCTTCACTCCCTGCCCTGCACGGCTGTAGGCCCAAGAGGAGGAGGAGGTGGAGAAGGGGGAGACAGTCCATCCCTGAGTGCACTGGCCTCCCATCCTGGGGCTGCTGCTCTGAGGAGGTACCAGGGTTCTGGGAATGAAAGCATCAGACTCTGCAGCAGGGAGAAGGGCACTGAGCCAGCTCCCCAACCAAAACCGGAGTTGGATTTCTGTCTCCACCTGGACCATGCTGCGGGTGAAATTCCTAGGAGGCTCAGAATCTGAATTGGACTCTTGAGCCCACCTGGAACAGATGCCAGGTCTGCTACTGGCTTGTCCTCTTTGCTGACAGGTGACAGAGAGGCCATGCAGTGATCTCAGCCTGGAGATTTAAGGCAACAAACCAAGGGTTCCTGTTACTGTAAAAGATACCAGTGAACCAGTAGCTGCGCTGGGCCTGCCGTCCTTTTAGACAGAATCCGAGCCCACACTGGCACTTTATTCCTTTAATTAAAAAACAGGTTTAAAGCTGATTGGTAATATTATGCTGTGCAGTCAACCAGGCACAGGCGGGGCTGCTGTACCATGGTCAGAGCTTAGCCACAGGATTCCTGGCGCGAAGGGAGAACCCACTGTCACAGTCTCCCTGTCCCGCTCCGGCTGGCGTCCCTAACACACTGCCAGGAGCTGATTGAGACCTGGCCATGTGTTATAGTCCAAGAAAAATTCCTGGCCTTCCATTAGCCAGATAGACACTGGATAGTTGTGCAAGAATTTCCTGCCCATGCAAGACACCCGTAAACACTGCTCCCGGTGCCCAGCGCTCAGCAAGTATGGCAACGAGGTACGTGTGAATTCACAGATGGATGCAAAGATCTAGCACTGTTTCCCTATAAGGACTACACACACTGTCAGTGTAGGCATAGTGTGGAGATCAGAGCCCCGACAGAGGCCAGCACCAGCTGCTGTAGAGAAAGAGGGTAGAACCTTGTAGTGGGATAATCAGCCCGCTTTGGTCTCATCCTGATTTCTAGTAAATCGGCTTAAGCTCTGAAGCACCAGGTTTTATCTTCCTTCCATAACTTCTCTTAGCCTCAACTCATTATCCATGTAAATAGCCAATCCCTCTCTGACTCCTGCTAAACTCAGTGAGCTCCCTGGTCTAATTATGCATTGTGTGAACATGTGTTTCCTTTCATCAGCTTTGAATCTGCCACCGTTTCATTTCATTGAATGCCACAGAGTGTGCCTGGGGGATGCCAGCAGTTGCTGCGCCCAGAACTGGGCGGAAGGTATGACCAGCACCACTGCCTCTGGGACGGGCAGAGGGCATCCCAACCATGCATGGAACGTGGCTGCAGCTGAACAGCCCAGGGTACGGGGTGGGAAGAAGTTGGGCACTCTCCTGTGCAGCTGTGAGCACAGACCCATCCCACAGGGGGTGGGGGTGCTGTTGTTCCTGAGCGGAGTGTACCACCTGATCGGCAGGGGGAGGGTAGAAAATTATTACTACTGAATCTGTGATCCCAGTAGCGCCTAGCAGCCCCAAGTGAGTTCAGGGCCTTGTTGTGCTGGGCGCTGTACAGACACATAGTATGAAACAGCCCCAGCCTAGTGAGCCTACAATCTAATAGACAAGCACCCTTATTTTACAGATGGGGAGTTGAGATGCAGAGGGATTAGGTGACTTGCATCAGACAGGGATCTTGTAGCAGAACGGGGAACTGAAGGTCTAGCTCTGGAATCCCTTAACCACAAGAACATCTTTCCTCTCTGGCTTTCACATCTCTAGAATTCTCCAGTGAGCCACAAACATCTCACCAATTTCTACCCCCACAGTTTGCAAATTCACTGTGCGACAATGGGGCAAAAGAGCAGGGCTTAGGGCACATCTATCTACACCTGTAGTTCTTGCTGTGCTTTAACACATGCTCATTGACTAGAACAACTACAAATTCAAGAACAGACGAGACCAAAATATTTGTAGCTAGTCACATTTAATCCTGGGTTGCAGCTTAGAGTTAAAGACAACAAATAGCAAATTCAGGGCTAAACACAACCAACATTTGTGTCCTGGAACAAGTATTTGCGCAGTGTTGACACTTGGTGTTCTAAATATACCCCCAGAGTACAGCTTCATTTCGAGCTCTGACACGGATTCATTCTGCAGCCTTGCATCAGTGTCTCTTGTCTCAGTGTCCGCACCTGCAAAATGGGGATGATGCTACCTGCCTGTCAGGCTGGGAGGCTTAGTTCACTTACGTTTCTGAGATCTTCAGGTAGAATTGCCAAGCATCACAATGGCTCATTCAGTGTCACCAACACACTGAATTCTCTCTGAGATTTCTGAAGGCTTCATGCTGCTCGTACATGCTCACAAAAGCCTGCTTGGCATGAAACCCACTGTGTGGCTCAGCACACAGGTGTGAGTACGGATGTAAAGAAGAGAGGGGAACACACCCTTGTGAGCCCAGTACAATATTATTGTCTAGTGTGCTGTTCCTACACTTCTCTCTGCACATGCAGCAGCAACAGCATGTTGAGAGGGGGAGGGGAAGGGGGGTAATGGGGCGGGTGGGGGGGGGGAGGAATAGCACTCATGACATAACAAGGAGATGTGCAATTATTTAGGCGAATAAAACCAACCCCAAACCGCAAAACCTGAAGAGCTTTGCCAGTGAGAGAATCAGAATCAGAGTGAGAGAGAGAGTCCAAGTAATTTGTGAAAAGCCCAGGCGCTGTAATTGCTAAAGCATAATATTGCGTCTCACCAAGAAAGTCCCGGCGTAACGAGTGCACTAAGCCAGGCAACTTTCTGCTGATCCCTTGGCAAAGAGAAAAGTATTCCATCGTGAAATTAATCACTAAATTACTGCACATCTCAAAGTGCTAAGGTAGGGAAAGGGCTAATGTGCTCATACCCAATTCCCACCCCTACCTCCAAACTCCTGCTTTCAGCATGAAATTAATCACCGATTTGCCATTTAGATCAAGCAGCATGCTAAACTGATCATGCGAAAACCCAAGAGCTTCCTGCCACATCTGGAAGGTATTTCAAAGCGCAGGTGGACTCGTGCTCTAGTTAGCAAGGTCATTTCATGGCTGTATTTCATGGACCATTAAAGGGAAGCTGCTGGGTGGAACAGACGTGGCTCTGGAAGGTTAGCCAAAGTTAGTGGGAAGAGTGTGGCCTAATGGCCAGAACAGGGGACTGGTAGCCCAGAGACTTAACGTTCTATTCCCAGCTCTCTGTGTGATCGTGGGTAAGTTACTTCCTGGCTCAGTGCCTCAGTTTCCCTATCTGTAACATGCAGATGATGATACTTGGTAAAGTGCCTACAGATCAGTGGTTATATAAGTGCTAACTGGGTTATGTGGCGGAGAGCCATTCACTACCTGTCAAGTCTCAGAGCACGTCTGGAGCTGAGTGAGCACGGATGCCTTCAAGGACGCAGCTTGGTGGTGCTTGGTTTTTCACTTTGAGAAATCCCTAGCATTGTTCATGAACTATTCAGCATCTGCCCTTCTGACTCCCTGTCTGGTGTGGTGACAATGTTAAGTAATAATTTTACAGTGCCTATCTGGGGCTTTGCCACTGTGCCACCTGGAACCTCATGGTAGCAGTGGGTCTTGAATTGAGATCTTCCTGCTACAAGCCATCAGGCACAAACCCCTTGAGTTAAAAGAAGATCTTCCTTAGAGGCCAGCAGTACAGTATCTATGATACAGAGTTGAGCAGTTCCAATCCTGTTCAGCAGAGGGCAGTATGCACATACTAATTAAGCCATTGTAGTCTTAAAGTGCATCTTTACAGCACCTTTCACCAATGATCAAAACCCACCTTGCAAACATTATTTCACTCAGCCTCCCAACCCTGCTCTGAAGTGCATAAATGATATTATCTCCATTTCATAGACAGGGAGACATAAGAACCAAGGTCAGTGGCAGATATGGGTAAAGAACCTAGGCACCCTGGTTTTCACTCCTGTGTTCTAAGCACAAGAAAAAAAAACCTACAACACTGATCAGTTACCCTATTTTAAATATACAGGAATACGTTACGCATACCTATAAACTAGACAACTGGCATCACTGCAAAGAAGAATCATTGTAAAATCAACACCCCACTGCTGCACAGTTTGGAGGGCACTCAAATCCTGCCCAGCATTGCTCTGTCCGGATACAAAACCACTGGGATATTGCTCAGCGCTGCCGAAGTGAGATGCAAAAATACTTGAAAACAGCTCCAGAGGTTCCAAATGCAATAGCCCCATTCAAATAGAGCACAGCACCAGGCTGTCCAGGTCCAGGGACCAGAGAGGACTTAGAGACGACGCTGCACCGTCCGAAGGGGAAGTCACCCAGATACAGCCCAGCACTGCGCTGCCCAGACAGATCACCCTGATACTGCCCAGCACTGCACTGCCTGGATGGGAGATCACCCCAATACAGCCCAGCACTCTTCAAAGAGCAGGGCACTGGGTATCATTGTGGAACGGTCTGTCAAGTTTGGGGAAGTCAGTGGGACTCTGTTCTACAGAATTAGGCAGGACCCAATGCACAAGATGCAAGCTAGGGAGCCTGGAGGCCCCGGTCAATTCCCAGCTGTGCCACCTATTCTCTGTGTGAGTTTGGGTAAGTCATGTCTCTCTCTGGGCCTCAGTTTCCCATCTGCGTCATGGGGTGATCACTCCCCCAGCTCTGAGGGCTGTGGGTGAAAAACACTGCCACATGCTGGCACACTGCATCAGACACTGCCCTGCCTTCGTCCTCATACCAGGACGCCAGACTGCGTGCGTCTCTGCCAATGTCCTGCCCCCACCACGTTGCCTTAGTTATCAGGGTTCCCAGCAGCAGCACCAGGGAACAGTCCCCCATGCTGTCCAGCTGGGGCTGGGGGTGAAAAGCCCTACCAGGGGGCAGCAACAAACTCTCCTGGACTCCCTTAGCTGTTCTCCGGTTAATCTCCCCAATTCCGTTCCATTCAAGGATTACATTCAGGGCCGGCTCCAGGCACCAGCTTACCAAGCAGGTGCTTGGGGCAGCCACTTCGGAGAGGGGCGGCACGTCCAGCTGTTCGGCGGCAACTCGGTGGACGGTCCCTCACTCCTGCTCGGAGTGAAGGACCTCCCGCCGAATTGCCGCCCCAGATCGCGATCGCGGCTTTTTGTTTGTTTGTTTGGCTGCTTGGGGCGGCCAAAACCCTGGAGCCGGCCCTGATTACATTTAAAAGGCCCTGAAGGCGCTATGGCAGAGATACCGATTGGGAGCCACAGGGAAGCTCAGCTTCCACGTAGGACTGGGGTCAGCCAGCTTGGCACACCGCAGGGCACTGGGACGGTGGATTTCTGTTTGGAGGGAATTCAGGGCTCGTGAGAGGGAGGGACTGAGAGCGCTAGCACAGACCAGAGCCAGGCAGAGGCTCACAGGCCAGAGCTGTGCACTTCCACATGTAGATCTGCCAATGCACCTCGGGCAATGGCTCACTGCACACCCCCTGTTCCAGCCCTGGGCTCCCCACGCAGCTCTGTCAATGCACCTAGAGCCTGACCTCGTGCACCCCCTGCTATTGCAGCCCTGGGCTCCCCACAGCTGTGTCCATGCAGCCCAGTCCTGACCCACAGCACATTCTGCTGCTCTACTTTTGGACCCCCCCATAGCTGTCCCAATGCACCACCATCCTGACCTGCAGATCTGTCCCCCACTTCACTTTGCCAAAGTCCCTGCATCCTGACCCAGCTAGACCCAAAGCCCACACCCAAACCATGGGAGATGCACTTAGGGTCAAGTGCTCCTGCTGCTTATCCCTCCCTTCCATTACTTATACAGCAGTCAACAGACCTTCAGCTACAGGCCCAGCTCCAGCTTTGGGAAATGGGGTGAGGAGGAGCTGGGCATTGATGACTGCTCCTGAGGCAGGAGCAATGCACTGGGGTGCTGGGGCAGTGTGAGGCTGAGCAGCACAATGCCGCAGTACATGATTCCCGCAACCAGGCTGACCCAGCTGCACTGACCAGTGTATGGGCCACAGCCTTTTCGCACCCCTTTGGGGAACCTAGTGTCATGGGCATCACCAAGCCTCCCTTCTCCTCCTACCCTGAGGCTGCCATCCTCCTGCGGGATATGAGGCACTCCCCTTGAAGCCAATGTGTGTGTGGGTCTTATACTGTGAGGGGCCCAGGTACAATTCCTGCCTGAACCTACCGCCCTGAAGCATGAGAGCTGCTTCCCCTTGGGTTAGCACAGAAAACACCCAACATCAGGGGCCATCAGATTTTCCAGTCTCAGTGGCTGCCTCTCTATAAACAGTGTAATGTGTTTAATTGCCTCTACAATACCTTCCCGTTGCCGCTGTATCCTACAGCCTCTCCGGGTGGCGCTCTGTCCCCCGCAGTGGTGGCAGGGCCATAAACAGAGGCTGATGAACCTGCTACAGCCTTGCCTAACAGAGCTGGGTCTTTTCAGTCAGGCAGTAGAGGTCATGCTCTTAGATCCAGAGGTCCCAGTTCAATCCTCATTGCTGCCATCCAGCCAGGGCCTGGCATAACACTGCTACATGGAGCCCTCTGGCTCACCCACGGCTTGACATGGTGGAAGGGAGGTGCTGAGCAGCTTTCACTGCACATGGCCAGTTCTGGGCTTCTCAGCCCAACCCCAGGGATGGGGCAGTTCACCCCCTTAATCCGTGCAGGGAACATGCATGGCAAAGGAGGGAGGCTCTGACCTTCCCTGGTTTGATTTACTCGCCAGGGGCAGGAAGAAGGACCCTTCCGGGCCCTCGCCTCCTCATCATGGGTTCAGAACGGACTCGTCTCTCCTGCTCTGGGCAGGGCCGGCTCCAGCTTTTTTGCCGCCCCAAGTGGCGAAGGGGGAAAAAAAAAAATAAATAAATAAAGCCGTGATTGGCGGCACTTCGGTGGCAGCTCTACTGTGCCGCTTCATTCTTCGGCGGCAATTCAGCGGCCGGTCCTTCCCTCCAAGAGGGACTGAGGAACCCGCCGCCGAATTGCCACCTAAGACCCGGACATGCCAGCCCCCTCCACTGGCCGCCCCAAGCACCTGCTTCCTGCGCTGGTGCCTGGAGACAGCCCTGGCTCTGGGAGCCCTGTTCTCGTGTGTGTGAGAGCATGAGAGAGGATGTGATTGGAATGGAGGATGGAAGGTGCTTCCCCTTCCCTTGATCACTGCAGCATCCCTTTACATCCCTTCCCTTTACAACCAGACTTGCCTTTACCCTGGCTGAGAGGCTCAGTGATCAGCTCAGCCAAGCCTGCCCCCACACCACCCTTTAGCGTCTCCCATCTTGTCTGGCCATGGTTACAGATGCTGCTTTCGCCAGTGTGCAAACGGCAGTGAGGTCCCCAGAGGGTGCCTGGCTCTGCTCAGCAGGGCACTCTTCCCTTGGCTTAGGGGACCAGCCAGCCCAGGGAGCGGGAGCAGTCACGGGAACGGCAGGAAGGAGCTGGCAGGGACTGAAGCAGTGGCTAAGCCCCTGACCTATGGCCAGGATTTCACTCCAGCTACGAACACCAAGGAGGCCAGATGGTCCAAGAGCTCCAGGAGCAGAAGGAACAGCCAGCCCAGATCAGACCCGGGCTGATCTAGTCCAGTGTTCTGTCTCTGACAGTAGCTGCTTCAGAGGAATGTGCAAGAGCCCCACAGTAGTAGATGTGGGATACTCTGCCCCCCCATATTAGATCTCCTCCGATCTCTAATAGTGAGAGATCGGCTTATGTCCAGGGCCATGAGGTTTAATATCTCTGCCAGAATTTTTGTTATCATTAAGGTTGATAATTCTGGATGGTCTTGATCATAGAATCATCATAGAATAGCCATGGAACGCTCCAGTCTGCTTTGAATCTTGTTAAATTCTTGGCCTCATGACTTCCTGTGGCAGTAAGTTCCACAGTCGAATCACACTTTGCGTGCAAAAGTATTCTTTTCATTGTTATCCTGGACTTTGGTGGCCGGGAAGCTGTGACCCAGCCTGATTTCATTTCTCAAAGGTGAAGGAAGGTTTTAATCTTAGGAGCCTTCAATTACTGGTATTGCGAGAGCCATCTTGTCATAAATTCCACCCCACCCACCAGCCTTTCCCCACCTTAACTCATCTCCTTTATGGACTAAAGAATCCTATCCATTACAAGGGCAATTTATAAATCAGTGCTACCTCCTCAGCCGCAAGAGGGCATTCAGTCCAGGTCTCTTCCCCTTTGAAATCACACAGTGGAAATAAAGTTCCAGAGAAGGGCAGCAAGCACAAGGAGGGGCAACCCCATTGACCGTATCAGTCATTGAGTCATTTGTCCTCTCAATACCCCTGTTGTTGTTTCCACGGGGCACTGAGACACAGAAATTTAGTCATTCATCCAACTTGCACAGAAAAGGTAGGGCAGAACTGGGAGTTAAACACACATCTTGTGGTTCCCAGTCCAGACCATCCTTCCTCCCATTTGCGAGCTGAAGGCTAGGATCTGCTAGAAGTGTATAAAAATAGCCCAGGCGGCCAGCTGGGGTCCTATGTATACCAAATCCCCTGATTATGTTACACATCCCCTAACACAAACACCAGGAAAGTAAAGGGCAAAGTCCTGCTCCCCCTGAGGTCAATGGGAGCTTTAGCATTGTCCTCAATAGGGGCAGGTCTTATCCCTTAATACGGCCTAAAAGGAATGGTTCTGTGTAAGCAGCTGTCCTCTCCTGAATGACTGAGACCTGGGCAAGGCCCCTCCCCCCAGATGATCCGTGCATCTGTACCAGGCAAGAATGTGGATGATGAAAAGTCCATTCAGAGGCGTTCTGCTCACCCTTGACATCCTGGGCAGGGGTCTCCATAGTGGATCACGTGGGTGTTACCTCCACAAACAGGGGCATGGTCATTGCATGGCCTGGATTCATACAGCCAAAAAACAGCACATGGTGGGGAGCAGCAGGCTCTGCTTCCCAGTATAAGGCAGTAGCCAGCAGCGGGCAGCCATGTGGGTGCCACAGAGTGGGGCTAAGAATTGACTCCCAATACCCCATTGTGTTTCAGCACTTTTGGAAAAGAGTGAAGCCCTTTTATGTCTCAGAGTAGGTCCCATGGGATTCACCTCTGGAACTCCCTGCCACAAGATAATGTTGATGCAAATAGTCGACTGAGCTTTGTTTTAAAGGATCTGATGCTTATTAGAATACGCTCTACTGTCACACTAGCAAAGATAGGGGCTGTCACTTCTCATACTTAAGAGCATGGCTCAATCACTAGGAGAAGTTAGAAGATAATTCCTCTAGAGTATGGGACTGCCGAACTAGACAAATGCTTGATTCGTAGAGAGGGTGTCTGCCTCTGAATCTATAGCCAAAGGCCATTCTCCGAGACAATGAGCCAGACTCAGTGGACCATTGAGCTGCTCTACCATGCTAAGTCAGATGTTCCTGTGCACTCTTATAGCAAATGGGGCCATCCTGCTAGCCACTTCTGCTACCTTTCCCTGGACCTTTTCAATATTAACAAGCTCTCCTTCAGGAGGGAAGATGATGCAGGCAGCTGTTCTGCAGCTAAGGAGAAGCTGTTGGTTTCTGTAATGACTATTTCCTGAACTAGTGGACAGAATGTTGTGCAATTTTTAATTAAGAAATCTTCTTTTTCGTAAATTCTTGCCAAAAGTTCAAAATTTGATGTCCCCCCACCACATGCACCAAAATTTTGGTGTTTTCACTCATCAGGTTTTGCTTTTTCCCCCTTTCTCTCCATTTTTTCCTTTTTCTGCCATTTTCAATGGCAAAACATTTAGTTTGACATGAAACAAGGGTTTTCAACTTTCTGAGTCACTGAGAATTCAACTACAACAATACAAATAAATAACAGTGTCGTCAGCAAAATACTCCAGCCACTCATTGGCCACCTGCCCTTTGGCAAGTCCTGTAACCCACAGTTTGCTTATTTTTAGGTTTTTAAACAAGGTTTTATTGTCTGCCTCTCAAATCTGCTTGGGCTTTAGTCACAAGCCCACTGGAACCACAATTTCCCCCGACAACCCATGCTGGTTTGCCTCTATTAGGCTGTGCAGTACTCGTCCCAATGGATTGCTACTGTCACATCTTTCTTCACAGTTGTCACTTAACCCAGTGATTTCTTGGCTAACATTTTCAAAATCTGGCTGCCTAAAGACGGACAGCTAACTCCTCAGTAAGAAGCCGCCTTGTGATAAATAAGGGGGGAGCGCTCCATTTTATGGACACCCAGCCAACCAGTTAGCTATAAAATCCCTCATAGTAGCGGTTCTTTACTTGCTTTACCTGTAAAGGGTTAAAAAGTCCATAGGTAAAAAGAAGGGAGTGGGCACCTGACGAAAAGAGCCAATGGGAAGGCTAGAACTTTAAAATTGGGGAAAAAATTCCCCTTTGTTTGTCTGTGTTGTCCTCCCAGAGAGCAGAGACAGGACTGGAACTATGCTGTAAGAGCTTGGGCCAGGTAAGAAAAATCATCAGATCATACCTATGAACTACTCATTTGGAACCCCAGATATGCAAGTAGTTCAGGAAATGTCTAGGAATTTTGGACTCCTCTGTGCTAACCCCAGGTGCTTTTGTTTTGCTTGTAAACTGTAAGCTGGACCTCAAGAAAACCAAAGCTTCTTAATTTTTGTATTTGCTCTTTTTAAATCTAGCAATAGCCTGAGTTTTTAGATGTATTTTTTTTCTCTCTCTTTTTTTTTTTTTTTTTAAATAAAGTTTACCTTTTTTAAGAACAGGATTGGAGTTTTGTGTCTTAAGAGGTTGTTTGCACGTGTTGTCTAATTAGCTGGTGTCAACATCTGATTCTTTGTTTTCTTTCTCAGCTCTTCCCCTGAGGGGGCAGGGCGGTGAAAGGGCTTGAGGGCACCCCACAGGAAGGAATTCCCAAGTGCGCCTTCCTGGGTTCTCAAAGGGGTTTTTACACTTTGGTGGTGGGAAGCTGTAACCTTGAGAGTTTAATACAAGCCTGGAGTGGCCAGTATTAATTTTTAGAATCCTTGCAGGCCCTCACCTTCTGCACTCAAAGTGCCAGAAGGGGGAATGAACCTTCACCTGGTGGCAGAGCGGTGGGATCATTTTGAACAAGAAGCACAGTCCTCAGCATTTTAAAAGGACATATTTTTCCTTTTGGCAGCCTGCAAAGCCAGGGAGTTTTTTCTTTTCTTTCTTTTCTTTTTTTGCTTCCTGAGGGGGAACAGGCACGAAAAGGGTTCAGCCTGAAAAGCCAGGGAGTCCAACAAGCAATTTGTTTTTTTTCTAGCTTCATGGCAATGAAATAGCTAGGCTACAGTAGGACAGCCCTGTGCATGAGGTTGTGGTCGGGCACCGAAACCTTAGAGCAACCAGTCTTCCCAAAGCGGCACGCCACGGAGGAGACAGACCCAGATCAAGCCCAGACATCCAGCTCCATGACAGAAATGCAGGGAGGGGATGGGAGGACCGGAGACTTCCCAGGAGAGACGGGTCAGCGCTCCCCCACCCGAATTCCAGGTCCAAGATGGAGGGATGTCCTTAACCCAGGCCGAGTTCTAACTGCGGAAGAAAGGAATTTCTTCCTAGAGATGAAGCGGAGGAGAAGCACTTGGAGGAGGAAGCAGAGGAGAGGAGAGAGGCAAAGAGCTTTGAGATGAAGCGCTTGAGGCGGAAATGGAGCTGAAGCGCTTAGAGCTGGAAAAGGTTAAGCTGGATCAATCAGGTAGCCCTAACAGTCCTTCTCCAGGTACTACTCCCCATTCCAAGAAATTCCCCACATACAAGGTAGGCGATGATACAGAGGCCTTCTTAGAAAATTTTAAAAGAGCCTGCCTTGGGTACAATCTCCCTCCAGACCAGTATATGGTGAAGCTGGGGCCACAACTCAGTGGACTCTTAGCAGAGGTGGCAGCTGAAATGCCTAAAGAACACATGAACAAGTACAAGCTTTTTAAACAGGCGAGAATTAGGATGGGGCTAACACCCGAGCATGCCCGTCAGCGGTTCAGAGTCCTAAGGTGGAAACCAGACGTGGCATTTTCCCGACACGCCTACCAAATTGTAAAAAATTGGGATGCCTGAATATCAGGAGCAAATGTTAAGTCTCTGGAAGATCTGTCTCTCCTAATACAAATGGAGCAGTTCTTAGAGGGTGTTCCTGAGGAAATAGAAAAGTACATCATAGATGGGAAGCCTAAAACTGTAATTGAAGTGGGAGAGAATGGAGCCAAATGGGTGGAGGTGGCGGAGAAGAAGAAAGCTAATAGCAGTCGGTGGGGATACCAGAAGAGGCAACCCAAGATGACACCCCACCATCGGAGTCAGCCCAAGGCCTCACCTTGCAAGGAGGAGCCCTCCACACAGCCAGGGAGACCCCAGATCCCCTTTCGTCCCACCATACCCCTCTCCAACCATCCACCTCACCCCAGCCCATAGTCAGCTGGGCGATGCTTTAAATGTAATGAGCTGGGGCATGTGAAGACCAAGTGCCCCAAGAGCACCAGACGACTGCAACTCATCACCCCAGGGTCCCAACAAGAGCCTTGAGGCCCAGATGCCTTGCAAATACTCCCAGAGTGAAGGGAAACTGTGAGTGTGGGCGGGAAGAAGATTACTGCATGGAGAGACACTGGAGCACAGGTGTCAGCTATCCACCAATCCCTGGTGGACTCCAAATTCATCAACCCAGAGGCACAAGTGATGGTGCAACCCTTTAAGGCCAACTCTTTTAACTTGCTTACAGCCAAGTTGCCTGTCCAGTACAAGGGCTGGTCAGGAATATGGACTTTTGCAGTCTACGACAATTATCTCATTCCCATGCTGCTGGGAGAAGACTTAGCCAACCATGTAAGGCTAACAGAAAGGGTGGGGATGGTCCCCTGCAGCCAGGCTAAACAGGCCTCCACACCTACCTCCATTCCTGAGCCTCCTCCAAGGACTCAGTCTGTGTCCTCTGATACCAAAGGGCGGGGGACCCAGCCAGAGGTGGTGGAACCAGACCCCAGACCAAAGTCTATGGCAGCGGTTGTAGATCCAGGTCCTGGGACCCAGGCAGAACCAGCCCAAGGATCAGAACTGGCAGAGCAGTCAGCACCAGAGCCCCTGCTTGCAACCCCACCAGAGTTAGGGGAGCCAGCACCAAAGGGTGCCACAGAGCCTGCACCTGCAGCAGCAGCAGCAAAACCATCACAAGAAGCTCAACTGGAGCCTGAAATACAACCTAGTGCACCAGTGGAAAGCGGTTCACAATCGACGGAGACACTCCCATCACCTGCATCGCTTCCAGTGGGACTGTAGCGATGTGGGACTCACCCCTGCGGCGCCTCCTGCTGGTCATCTCAGGAATTAGCTCATTTCCAGACTTGGAGTGCCCTCTGCAGGCCGGTGTCCCACTGCCGCTAGGCCCTCATGTCCCTCCCTGGACTCTGGTGCCCTGTTATCTGGGGTGCTGCCCCCGGCAGTAACCCCTCACTCTCAGGGTCTTCCCTCCCCAGGGAACCCCCACCCACCATCCCCACCTCACCTCAGTATAAGGCTATTGCCAGTCATCGTCTAGCCCCTACGCCCTGGGGCAGACTGCAGTATCAGCCTATTCATCACCAGCAAGGTTGGGTTTGGACCTGATGCCTTTGTCTACCCCTGGGCTGCCCTCTGCAACCCCCAGTACCTATTTGCCTTATGCTAGGCCACAATCTGGGGCTTTCCAGGCTGGAGCTCCCCGGCTCCTCTGCCTTTCCCCAGCCCTGCTCCACTCAGGTACCCTGTCTCTAGCTCTCTACAGCCAGGCCCATCTCCCTCTACAACTAGAGAGAGACTGCTGAGCTCCTGCTCCCAGCCTCTTATATAGGTCCAGCTGAGGCCTGATTAGGGCGTGGTCCAGCTGTGGCTGCTTCCCCAATCAGCCTAGTAGCTTTTCCCCTGCCACAGCCCTCTCCCAGGACTGTCTTTAAACCCCTCAGGGCAGGAGCGGGTGACCACCCTGCTACAGGGACCAAGTCCAAGTCCACAACCCAGCAAGGAACTAATGTCTCTAGTATCAAGGGAGAAGTTCCAGGCAGAGCAGGAAGTGGATGAAAGGCTCCAGGGAGCTTGGATGGCAGAATGGAGCGACCCACCGCCTCTCAGCTCTTCCAAGAGGTCCAGGTTTGTTGTAGAAGGAGGGCTCTCATACAAAGAAACCCTTTCAGGTATGTACAAAGAGGATTGGCATCCTCAGAGACAGTTGGTAGTTCCAACTAAGTATAGGGAAAAGCTCTTGAGCTTAGCCCACGATCACCCTAGTGGCCATGCTGAGGTGAATAGGACCAAGGACCGTTTGGGGAAGTCATTCCACTGGAGGGAATGGGCAAGGATGTTTCTACCTATGTCTGGTCTTGTGAGGTGTGCCAGTGGGTGGGAAAGCCCCAAGACCAGGTCAAGGACCCTGTCCAGCCACTCCCCATAACTGAGGTTCCATTTCAGCATGTAGATATGGATATTCTGGGTCCTTTCCCTAAGAAGACAGCAAAAGGAAAGCAGTACATACTGACTTTCATGGATTTTGCCACCCGATGGCCAGAAACAGTAGCTCTAAGCAACACCAGGGCTAAAAGCGTGAGTTAAGGAGCAATTACAGTTGGTGAAGCAGCAATGGGAGAGGGTTACATCTTCTTCTGGAACTAACATTTTGGATTTTGTAACCAACCTGCAAAACACCCTCAAAGACTCTCTAGCTCTTGCTCGAGAAAACTTACAGGATGCTCAACAAGAGCAAAAGACCTGGTATGATAAACATGCCAGAGAGCGTTCCTTCAGCGTAGGTGACCAAGTCATGGTCCTGAAAGTGCTCCAGGCCAATAATATGAAATTTATGGTCCGAGAGTGCCTGGGAACCATTAATTACCTCATAGCGTTCCCAGACCCTATCCTAAAACCTAAAGTATACCATGTTTATTCTCTAAAGCCCTTTTATTCCTGAGAAATCAAGGTTCTCCAGTTTACAGCCCAGGAGAGAGACGACTCTGAGTGGCCTGAAGGAGTCTACTTTGAAGAAAAAAGCAACAGTGGCGCAGAAGAGGTGAGCCTTTCCATAACCCTTGGGTGTAAGCAGTGACAGCAAATCCAGGAGCTGTGCACCAGCTTCGCGCCAGTGTTTTCAGCTACCCCAGGATGGACAGAATGGTTGTACCACTCCATTGACACAGGTGATGCTTGCCCAGTTAGAGTCTAACCCTACCAGATGGCTCCTCAAGCCAAAATTGTGATAGAAAGGGAGATCAAGGACGTGTTACAGATGGGTGTAATCTACCCCTCTGAGAGTGCATGGGCCTCTCCAGTGGTTCTGGTTGCCAAACCAGATGGGGAAAGCAGCGTGGACTACCGTAAGCTAAATGCTGTAACTCACCCAGAAAATTATCCAATGCCATGCACAGATGAGCTATTGGAGAAACTGGGACCTTAGACTTAACAAAGGGGTACTGGCAAGTGCCACTAGATGACCCAGCCAAGGAAAGGTCAGCCTTCCAGACCCATGTAGGGCTGTATGAATTTAATGTGCTCCCTTTCGGATGGCAAAATGCACCTGCCACCTTCCAGAGATTGGTAGATAACCTTCTGGCTGGATTTGGGGAATTTGCAGTCGCCTACCTTGACAATGTAGCTATAAACACCTCCAAGCTGCCTTCTAGCACATAAGGGAGGCAGGATTAACTGTTAAGGCCAAGAAATGTCAAATAGGCCTAAACAGGGTTCAGTACCTTGAACACCAGGTGGGTCAAGGAACTATCAACAGGCTAAAGTAAATGCTATCCAAAATTGGCCTGTCCCTATGTCAAAGAAGCAGGTCCAATCCTTCTTGGGCTTGGCCGGGTATTACCGATGATTTGCACCACACTACAGCCAAATTGCCATCCCACTAACAGACATAAGCCGGAAAAAACAGCCAAATGCAGTTCAGTGGACTGAGAAGTGTCAGGAAGCCTTTAACCAGCTTAAGGCAGCCCTTACGTCTGACCCTGTACTAAGGGCCCCAGACTTTGATCAACCTTTCGTCATAACCACAGATGAGTCCGAGCGTGATGTAGGAGCAGTTTTAATGCAGAAAGGACCAGATCAACAATTCCATCCTGTCGTGTTCCTCAGAAAAAAACTTAGAGCGGGAAAGCCACTGGTTAGTCTCAGAAAAAGAATGTTATGCCATTGTGTATGCTCTGGAGATGCTACGCCCATACATTTGGAGATGGCGTTTCCATCTGCAAACTGACCGTGCTGCGTTGAAGTGGCTTCACAGAGTCCAAGAAACTAACAAAAAACTTCTTTGGTGGAGTTTAGCTCTTCAAGGTTTTGATTTTGAAATACAACACATTTCAGGAGCCTCTAACAAAGTGGCTGATGCACTCTCCTGGGAAGAAAAAAAAATATGGAGATCTACCTATCTCATAGAACTGGAAGGGACTCTGAAAGGTCATTGAGTCCAGCCCCCTGCCTTCACTAGCAGGATCAAGTACTGATTTTGCCCCAGATCACTAAGTGGCCCCCTCAAGGATTGAACTCATAATCCTGGGTTTAGGAAGCCAATGCTCAAACCACTGAGCTATCCCTCCCCCCAGAATCAGCCAGGTAAAAATGTCCCTGTATTCTAAGTCCTTGTACTCCTTGAAATGTGAAAAATACTGTTTAGTTCTTCATGTAATTATTAGTAAAATTAGAGGTGTATGTATCTTATTAACTCTGTTTCCTAAACCTCCCGGAAGAAATCCCAGCCGATGTGGACCCAACCTGAACCAGGCTGGCCAGCACCATCTGTGATTTGGGGTGTGTGTAATAAATGAAGGGGAGGGGTAGCTCCTTTTTATGGACACCCAGCCAACCAGTTAGCTATAAAATCCCTCTTAATAGCTGTTCTCTATTTGCTTTACCTGTAAAGGGTTAAAAAGTCCATAGGTAAAAGGAAGAGAGTGGGCACCTGACCAAAAGAGCCAATGGGAAGGCTAGAACTTTTTAAAATTGGGAAAAAAACTTCCCCTTTGTCTGTTTGTGTTGTTCTCCCGGAGAGCAGAGACAGGGCTGGAACTATGCTGTAAGAAAAATCATCAAATCATACCTAGAAACTACTCGTTTGGAACCCCAGATAGGTAAATAGATCAGGAAATGTCTAGGAAGACGCAATTAGGTTTATCTCTTATTTCTTTATGGCTTGTGGACTACTCTGTGCTAACCCCAAGTGCTTTTGTTTTGCTTGTAACCTGTAAGCTGGACCTCCAGAAAGTTAAAGCTTCTTAATTTTTGTATTTGCTTTTTTTAAATCTAGCAATAGCCTGAGTTTTTAGATGTATTTTTATCTTTTTTTTTTTTTTTTTAAATAAAGTTTACCTTTAAGAACAGGATTGGAGTTTTGTGTTTTAAGAGGTTTGTGCACATGTTGTCTAAGTAGCTGGTGGCAACAGCTGATTTCCTTTGTTTTTCTTTCTCAGCTCTTCCCCGGAGAGGGGGTGAAAGGGCTTGAGGGTACCCCACAGGAAGGAATTCCCAAGTGCGCCTTCCTGGGTTCTCAAAGGGGTTTTTCCACTTGGGTGGTGGCAGCATCTACCCATCCAAGGTCAGAGAAAAGCTGTAACCTTGGGAGTTTAATACAAGCCTGGAATGGCCAGTATTAATTTTTAGAATACTTGCATGTCCCCACCTTCTGCACTCAAAGTGCCAGAGTGGGGAATCAGACTTTACACGCCTGTACTGCAGACATTAGGCATCTGCATCATTCTCTTCTCCTGTTGTTTGGGGTAATCAGCACTTCTGAAAATCAAGCTGTGTTTTATTCAGCTGCCTCTCTCTGCAGTTAGGTGGCTGATTTGAGGATCAATGCCCCCCGTTTCAACATTTGGCCATTATGATTATTATTGAGCCTAGCCCATTCAGTTCTTTGCCTCAGGGAGAGTCATCGAAGGACAAAGGACAAGGACAAAAAGTACTTCAAAGGCTCCCATTTGAGCGGGCTGTGTGGATTCCTTAGCTAATAGTAAGGGCAGAGGTCTGGTCTGTAATTGAGGATGCATCTATTTCTGAAAACAGCAGAGGTGGGATGGGAGAAGGACCAGACTGAGAAGCAAATAGAAGATGCTCACAATCACCGCATTGTGAGCTGACTACTTCCTCACAATGAAGTCACTGAAGCAAGTTTGCCCTGCTCCAGCAATGCAGCTCTGTGTTTCCTGAAAGCAAACCATTTGGGAAGGAGGGTTATTTATTTAGATGCAGAGGATCAAAGCCAGGGTCCCTGAAATGTGGAGCCAGGGAGCTCTGGAGAGAAGTGGAAACAGGGGCAGGCTCAGGTCAGATCTTGCAACCCAGGGCTGGGCTTGGCTGAGAACCCTTTGAGTATTGCAGGAAGCAATGTTGGTGATGTAGGACACATCCCTTGGAGGCACCACAACATGGCACTAGGGGGCACTGTGCTACTCGCACATGTCATCTTTCAGCGGTACTGACCACACATGCTCATTACAGACCTCATGCAGGAGCAGGTAATCCTCTCTAGTGTCTCCAAGGCAGAATTCCAAGGTGAACAACTGCCTTCCACTTACTTCATTGCCCTTGGATACAGAATCCCTCACTTCCTGTGCTAAACTGCTGCATGGTGTTAAGTAGCTACCAAGTTCCACCTGTGTGGTAAGTGAAGTGATTCCTGGATCTAGACACTCAGCAAAGTGCTTTGGACTCTGGGAGCACAAGGCTCTTCTCTGGACTTTCTCCAAGATGTAGGCAAGTTGGAGATCCAGAGAAGAGCAACAAAAATTATTAAAGGTCTAGAAAACGTGACCTATGAGGGAAGATTGAAAAAATTGGGTTCGTTTAGTTTGGAAAAGAGACGGCTGAGTTAATAACAGTTTTCAAGTACATAAAAGGTTGTTACAAGGAGGAGGAAGAAATTTTTTTCTCCTTAACCTCTGAGGATAGGACAAGAAGCAATGGGCTTAAATTGCAGCAAGGGAGGTTTAGGTTGGACATTAGGAAAAACTCCCTAACTGTCAGGATGGTTAAGCACTGGAATAAATTGCCTACGGAGGTTGTGGAATCTCCATCACTGGAGATTTTTAAGAGCAGGGATGGCCTAGATAATATTTAGTCCTGCCATGAGTGCAGAGGACTGGACGAGATGACCTCTCGAGGTCCCTTCCAGTCCTACACATCTATGGTTCTATGAGTCTATAAATATAAGCTATGACACCAGAGTTCCAAGACTGCTGTAGGGGGACTGGACTCTGTCCAATTCAGTGAGATATCTTGCTCAATATTTCTGGTTACAAAACATTGCAGAAAGAGCTATTGAAGGCTTGCGAATGAGACTCATGGAGCTGAGTTTATATTACAATCTTATTTGTACTGTGTACTGAGTCTATTGTATGCTTTAGACATAGATGCTTGGGTTATAGCTGTGAATCTACTCGAGGTATTTCTAAGCCATAAAGTAAGTAAGCCGGATCTGCTCTGAGTTATAGTGGTGCCAACCTAAAGAACCAACAGATCGATCCACGAACATCCAAAATGGAGCTTCATCTACTTTAAAGGAAGCCGCCCCATCTTTCTTGTCCCCCAGTAGCACCGAGAGAACCCATTGTGCTAGGCGCTGTACAGACACAGAGCCAGGCCCTGCCCAGAGCTCACACAACAGTCACTACTCTCATGGCACTTTCCTGATGGAGAACCGAGGCCCAGTGAGATGAAGTGACTTATCCAAGTAGTCTGTAGCAGAGTCAGGAGCTGAACCAAGGCCAGTGCTGCAACAACAACAGCTAGGTCTTGCATAGTGCTTTTAAAACACTTTACAAGGAGAGCAATACCAGTGGGGAAACTGAGCCACAAAAAGATGAAAGGCACTGCCCAAGCTCACATGGCAGAAGTGGGACTAGAACCTCTGTTATCAGAGTCCTAGTCTAATACTTAGATACTGGGTGCATTCCCTATGTATACAACCAGTCTTCCTAGCTGTACTGTTCAAACCAGCATTATAATCAGACCTAACAATGTAACCTGGAAAATTCATTCATAGATGCTCATCTCCACCAACCAACAGGGAGTAAATAAGATCCAAACTTTTCGCTCTCCCTGTCTGCATTTCCCGAAATCCTTCCACAGGAGGCAAAGGCATGGAAACAATTAATGACAGGTAAATCATAGAATATCAGGGTTGGAAGGGACCTCAGGAGGTCATCTAGTCCAGCCCCCTGCTCAAAGCAGGGCATATCCCCAGACAGATTTTTGCCCCAGATCCCTAAATGGCCCTCTCAAGGATTGAACACTCAACCCTGGGTTTAGCAGGCCAATGCTCAAACCACTGATTAATCGGAACTTGTTTCTGAGTGAATGGTGAGAAGATGGGTTTCAGTTACACTGTCTCGCAGCATGTCTTGTCTATTCCAGTGTATTAGAGTGCACCGGATCATTTGCGATAGCAGCAGCTGTTATGCAGTTTAACCTCATTTACCCAGCTCTCTATAACATGCGATTAGAACAATAAGCCATCTTCTCACCCTTTACTTTTCAAAGCAATTTCTATGCATCAGCTATTGATTGCAATATTATTACGGGATTTATTATAATAACGGTAACATTTCTGGAGCGCCTGTCAGCCAAGGATCTTGGAAAGCTTAGGAACGGTAAATAGTTCTCCCAGCATACCAGAGAGGTAAGGAAAGTATTAAAGTCAGTTCACAGATGGGTAAAACACAGCCAAATTGTGAGCACCCGGAGCAGTGCCTGGGAAAATCATACTGATTACATAGCAAGGTGCCCCTCAGCATTAGTAAGGATCAGAGTCTGTCCCACAGAGATTAAGAGGTTTGGTTGCCAGGGGCCAGATCCTCAAAGGTATTTATCTGCCTAATTCCCACTGGTTTCTAGGAGAGTTAGGCCCTTAAACACCCATGAGGATCTGGGCCCACATGTCTTTCCATTAACTTGTCAGTGGTTTTGTGCCATTCTTCCCCTCTCTGGCTACACTGCACATCAATGCAGGGCAGGTTTGAGGAGCCTCCAGGTGCTCCGAGCCCCCAGTTGCCCCCAGAGTACAGGACATGGGTGACAATATATCCTAGAGGCACCCTACCCCAGAGGTCATGCTGATGGTATCTAAGAGGTGCAAACAGTCACTCAGTCATGGTAAAGGAAGGCTCTGCAATGAAGAGCACTAAAAAGATCTATTAACCAGATCCAGTTCAGCAATAAAAGTAGAGCCAATAGATAAACCACGAAACAAGGCGGCCCCGGCATTATATGCATAACAACAGCTCCTATCATCTCCAAAGAGTGGGGAGATCTGATCCAGATGTCAACTTTGCGATAAGTTAATTAGCTAAGCCCCATAAAGCCCCCTGTGAGACAAGCATGACTGTGTCAGAGCTGATGGGTAAACTGAGGCATGGAGCATTTAAGGGGGTGACCCAAGGTCACACTCTGTGGCAGTGACAGAGTCAAGAATGGAGCACTGCTGTGCTGACACCAAAGGCCCCACATGTTGGGTGCTGAGCACAGACAACGAAGAAACACTCCTTCCCTAACAGAGCAAAGTTAGGGGGCTAGGTGGAAATTGGAGCAGCAAGCAGGGTGTGTGAAAAGGAGCTCAGAGTAGCTACATGGAGCCTGGAGGAGCCAAGTGACTGGGGAGGGCAGAGGGACTGGGTGAGGTGAGTTGTGCTTCCAGGGCCAGTCAAGTATGCAGGGATCTCTCCTTCCTCTCAGTGTGTGTTAGCAGCACAGCTGCTGAGAAGAAAGCTCTCTAGCACCATGAGAGACCATAGCTAGCCCCTGACCTCCCCCTCACTGGGTTCTGGACAGGGCAGAGGACACTGGGAGCCCCATTCAAATCCTATTCAAAACACAAACTAAAGGAGCTTGGGGTAGAGGGAACCATCATGCTACTTCCTAATGGGGCAGCTCTCTGTGCAGGAGAAGCCAGGGCTGGAACAGCAGAGACTGCTGCAGGTCAGGACTGATGTGTATCAGCGGAGCTGGGTGGGATCTACAGTGATGGAGCAGCAGGATAGCCAGACACTGCGGGTGTGGGACTGAGGGGCATCTGCAAAGCAGGGTGGAGAATCCAGGACTTGAATACCAGAGGGTGCAGTGGGCAGAGACCAACCTGCACTAAGCCCAGGCTTACAATCCCACATCACTGAACAGCCACCTTATCTGGAACAGCTCAAAATGAAGTCAAAAGGGTGTGGGATTGATCGACAAAATGCCTTTGCCTGGGTTTCCTCTGGATTTTTGCTGCCGGTTGTGGAGAAGGTAATTGCAAGCTCACAAACAGCTTTTAAGGCATGTCGCTACCATTCTCATGGTGCTGACACGTGGCACTGCCGCCCTGACAGGGCCTGGAGGGGCCCTGCGTAGATGAGGGTTAGTCAATTTGGAAATGCCAGCGTGGAAGCCCATTCATTACCTACCTCCCCGCTTTATTTTTTTTCAATTGTGTGATCTCAGTCAAAGATTTAATAATAATTTTCCCTACACATAATACAGCCCTATCTTGGAGTTCTGGGGAATAATTATATACACAAAAGGAGAGAGGGAAAGAAAGGAGAGGAGGGGAGGGGAAGGGAAGGGGAGAAAAAAGACTGTTAAAATATAATCAGGAATAAAATGGACACCTAAAACTGCATGGGAAATTTACCAAGATTAATACATGAGTGGCTGGGTATAAGAAGGTGGCACCTCCCTTTTGGATAATACTGTTATAAATCAATGGATAAAACTGGGAGGGATTTTATAGAGATGGGCCTGAACTAGAATCCTGCATCTGAACACCCCTGAACCCTGGTGAAACGCAGATCTAGGTCTAGACTTCACAGCTGCCTCATGTCTCTGTAACAGGCTGAACTAATCAACAGACCTGAATGCAAAAAGGCTGTTAGGAAGGCAGCATAGTCCAATGGATAGCTGCCAGGCCAAGCTGCTAAGCAGTGGGTTCTAACCCTGGTCTGGCCACTGATGGGCTTTGACTCCTTGAGCGAGCCATCTCTGTCTGGCTTGCTTAAAAGACTGAAAGCTCATCAGCAGGGCCAGCTCCAGCTTTTTTGCTGCCCCAAGTGGCAAAAAAGAAAAAAAAAGAGAAAAAAGAAAAAACCGATTGAGCCGCCGCCGAATTTCCGCCGAAGGCTGAAGCGGAGCAACTGAGCTGCCGCTGAAGTGCCGCCGCCGACTAGAGGCGTTCCGATTGAGCTGCCGCCGAAGTGCCGCCGAAGAGGGAGAGAGGGACAGAAGGACTCGCCGCCGAATTGCCACCACAGACCCGGACGTGCCGCCCCAATCACTGATGGAGTGCCGCCCCCTTTCTATTGGCCGCCCCAGGCACCTGCTTCCTTCGCTGGTGCCTGGAGCCGGCCCTGCTCATCAGCACAGGATCTGTTTTTCACCATGTGTTTGTACAGCATCTACCATGCTCAGGCCTGTTGGTGCTACCATAGTACAAATAAAGATGTTGACATCCAGGACTGAAGCATGTGACTCAGACTCATTTCTAATTTACAAAATAGAGATGGGCCAAAACTGGACCCATTTATCCCAGCCTGCCCATGCAGTGCGGGGGGAACAAGTGAACATGATCCAGAACCAGACTCATCTCTGGATTTACAAAACCAAAACCCAGCCAGCACATTTTTCATGAAATCAAAGCCAAAAGCCACCCCCCATCTATTGCAGAAAGGTTGTCTGTCTCTGTAGAATTCTAAAGCACTCCACTGTCGTAGGGTAAGGAGTTTCACAGATCTTCTTGTGAGCTGTACAGGAAATATCATGGAGCACAAAATGCCTCTTCATATCACCCAAATACTGAGTGAAGGTGCTCCGAGTACCAGAGAGACAATTTCATGGGTCACTCTCAGGTTAAAAATCCCAGAACAGATTTTCAGCTGACATAAATTGGCCTAGCTTTATTAACTTCAATGGATCTATGCTGCTTTGCAACAGCTGATGCCAGCAAACAAAAAACCAACCAAACAAGAAAACATAATACATTATATTATGGCAACAGAAATAATTTTCAAGATCAGATTTTTTCCAGTGCACATAATCTTGAAATCACTTTTTGCATTGCACTCCTCTTGGAAAATGAAATAGTCAATTTCACAGGTTTTTGCAGCCAGTTTGGCTTTCTTGCAGGCAATGTTTGGGTTGCAAACTCAGGGCTGCCAAGTGCCAGGCATCTCATGTAACACTCACACCTCAGCAGCCTGGCCATGCTCTCCCGTAGCCCCGCTGAGATGCCATGCGGCTAGCCGGACTGCAGACCGTAGCTGTGATGGCTCCTCTGGGCCACCATGGCATCTGCTCTGCATGCAGTCACGCAGCCCCCCCTCGCAGCGTTCCTCCTGCTGGAATCGGGTGGTGAATCTAAGCAGGGAAGGAGCAACGGAGAGGAATGGGTGGAGGCGGCACCGGCATCAGACTCCTACAGCCCCCAGTGAGACCCCTGCTACCCACCCACTCCAGGGCTCCCAGCCACCATGTGACCCATTCACACATCCAGTAGCACCCAACTAGCACTGAGCAGTCCCCAGTCTGAAGCACCCACCCACCCAGCACCCATCAGACACCGTCCAGCACCCACTGAGCCGTCCATGTAACCCAATACTGCAACACACCCTCCCCCATGCCTTCCCTAATGCCCCCCTCACCTCCTGATAAAGCTGCCACATTTTGTGCATCTGTGAGTTGTACCCCCATCACTGCTGGAGGCAGGTGTGCTGGCAATAAGCTAAAGCCTAATTATATTCAAAGTATTTGAAAATATGCAAATTAGGCCATGAAATAAATGTGCAGAAAATATCACACCTCAGGCTCCTGCAGGGGAGGGTCAAATCCAAATAAAAGTTATTTTCTTAGACATTTTAATTAAAGAAAAGAAACATGACAGGCCAACAAGGCGCTGCTCAGCTCCAGACTAGGGCTCGACTGAGGTGCACACTTCGGGTTAGAGGTCGATCACAGTTCTCCGGGTCTGAAATCCTGGATGCCAGGCCCCTGAGGTTGCCATCAGCTGATCTTCCTTGGTTTCTGCCATATTGGGTCATAACAAAAAAACAAGCCCATTCCACTTAAGGGGTGCAAGTCCTCCAGGGATGTAAGTCGGACTCAGCACTCCCTGAAACTGAAGGGGAGATAGAGGGGCCAAGGGTGGATCTGAGTTTCTTAGGCCCATCTTTAATTACTACCAATCTTCGGTCTTGCCTTGATTTTACAAGGGCATGAATCCACTCGACAGTGCCTTTTCACAGACAAAAAACCAAATGTTTCCCTGCCCTCACCCCTCGCAGGACAAGGGAGCGATCCGGGGGAAGCTCCATGACACAAGACAACATCTCCATTAAAACACCCAAAAAACCTTCGAGGGGTTCGGATTTATACCAGAGCAAATCAGCGGCCACCTAGCCACTTGACCAGCACTGCTGTGCTGCACATCAGGGCTATTCAGATCTTCTCGTACCAGCTGGGACAGAGCTGAGATCCTGCGCTGCAGAAGCACAGAACCTGAGCTAGAGCAACAGTACTGAGCTGCTAGGGCTTATGTCACACAGTTGAGCAGTTCTGATTCTATCCATGAGAGCGGCACACACAGCCACCATCCAGCTCATTACATTAGACCAGGGGTGGCCAACCCGTGGCTCCGTAGCCACATGCGGCTCTTCAGAGGTTAATATGCAGCTCCTTGCATAGGCACCAACTCTGGGGCTGGAGCTACAGGCACCAACTTTCCAATGTGCTACAGGGTGCTTACTGCTCAACCCCTGGCTCTGCCCCAGGCCCCAGCCCCACTCCACTCCTTCCCCCAAGGCCCCCACCCCTTTCCCTGAGTCTGCCGTGCCCTTGCTCCTCCTCCTCCCTCCCCCCCCCCCCCAGTCTCCTGCACACCACAAAACAGCTGATCACAGCAGGTGGGAGGCACAGGGATGGAGGGTTAGGTGCTGATTGGTGGTGCTGCTGGTGGGTGGGAGACACTGGGGGCAGGGGGGAGTTGATGGGGGGCTGCTGACGTGTTACAGTGTCTCTTTGGCAATGCACATTGGTAAATCCTGGCTCCTTCTCGGGCTCAGGTTGGCCACCCCTGAATTAGACAATGTCCATTCTACTTGCCTACTGACTGAGCCCACCAGCTCAACACAGCTGTGATGATGTGGCACTGTAGCAGTCATTCCTAAAGGCCCAGCTGGCATTTCACTCCACCCGCGCCACTGATAGGACCTGGTTTATGCTGTTGCATTCAGTGGGAACTTTCAGGCCCAGCACATATAATTTCATTGTAACTAAGACTTACCTTGAACGGAAGTGAGCCCCTAGGACTGCAGAAGCTGCTTGGTTCTGCATTCTTAGCAGCCTCCCTGGGTTTGGTAAGTGATGTGTGCTGCTTGGAGCAGAGCCCAGCTAACTGCGCTACATAGAGATCAGCAAGCTCTGCTGCCTTAGATCCAGCAGTGCTGCTGCAGCAAGCCCAGGAGAGACAGCATGGGATCCAGCCTTTCCGTCCCCTTCCTAACCTCCCTGCCATCTCTGCCACAGCTGCCTGCTTCTCAACTACCAGCCACATCAGGGATGGCTCATGGCCTCGGAGCACATTCAGCTATCGCCTTCACCAATTTGACAGCTTTGCTCGATGGGAAGCAACAAGTCATGACTGGGGCTTGGGTGGTCAGACCTAGTGGTTGGAGCAGGAGTCAGAGTCAGTAACCCAATCCAAGGATTAGAGCCAGAACCAGTCAGTTAGGGGGAGGAACCAGGAATCAGGTGAGAAGGCAGGGAGCACAGTAGCAGCCAGCCAGGAATTCACCAGTTACACAGAAAACGTCCTGTACCCAGGGCCGGCTCCAGGCACCAGCCAAGCAAGCTCGTGCGTGGGGCAGCAGATTCTAAGGTGCGGCATTCCGTCCAATGCTAGGGTGGCACAGACGCCTTTTTTTTTTTTTTTTTTTTGGTTCGCTGCTCCGGCCGCCCTGTGCCCTGGTGTTTTTTTGTTTTTCTTTTGTTTCGCCGACGACTTTCAGTGCGCCACTGTAGGGGGCGGTGGCGCGGAGGAGGGGAGCGCCCTGCTGGGAGCAGGCTGTGCGCTCCGTCTGCCCCAGCCGGTGCCAGGTCTGCAGCAAGCCCGGCAGCCCACGTCCTTCCCTCCCCACCGACTGACGACTTTCAATTCACCTGCAGGCGGGAGCGGTGCAGAGCCCTCCCGGAAGGCGGCACGGCAGGAGGGGCCGAGTGGTGAGCGCCCCGGCTGAAGGAAGCCCTGGCCGCCCCCTTCTCTCTCTCCCCCCCGCTCCCTTCCCCCCGCTAGCCGAGGTGTGCACTCCGCTGCCCCGGTCATGTCTGCAGCGCAGGGAGTCCCGCTAGCCAGAGTGCAGCCACCGCCCACCCAGAGGCTTGCCAGCGCAGCCGGGGGAGGCAGCCGTGAGCCGCCAAGTAAGTGGCACCGAAAATTTGCACCCTGTTTTTTTTTTTCCTCTTGGGGCGGCAGAAAAGCCAGAGCTGGCCCTGCCTGTACCTCCTTTATGCTTAAAAAGCACTGCTGGACCAATTGGTGGGGCCAGGCGCTCCTCCAGTCAGGACTCACATGGGTGGTGCCTCTGTTGGGGCGAGGGCTCCATTAGCCACTCAGCCCACCAGTTAATAGCAAGCCTCCAGATCCGGCCAGACTGCAAAGGCTGCCTGGGGACCCACTGATCTGAGTTCCAGTCCTGTGGCTCCTCCTGCAGCTGGCTCTGGCTCTTTTCAGAGCTCTGAGAACCTCCCTCTTGCCCCTGCCACCAGATCGTCACCCTCCCTGCTGTTCGCAGACAATTCTGTGATTCCATTAGCCTGTCATTTTGTGTAATCTCTGAGGATTATCACAGCACTGCTTTCCTGCTGGGACTTCATTCCCAGCGCTGTCCCTTCAACTTTGCTCTGAGTCAAGCTCTGAGCTAGCTGGCTCTTGAGGATAATTCTGAACTAGAACATTGTGAACCAAACTCTGGGTAAACTCAGGTCTGGATGAGAGTCTCAGCTCTGCAGCATGGACCCATCTCTAGCATTCCTGCTGGATGCCCAGCTTAATGGTCTAGGCCACAGCTAGCTAGAATCTTCAGCTGGCAGAAAGCAACATAGCTCTAACTGAAGTCAGGGAGCTAAGGATTGGCCCTGCCATGTCAGTTGCATGCACAGCTCCCATTGACATTAACCAATGGAATGAAGAGGCTCCTGAGGTCAGGTCAATTTAAGGTCAGCTTGGATCAATTCAGCCCTTCATCATTCTGAGATAAAGGATTGTGCAACAAGGTGCAGTTTTATTGAAGTTAGCAGCACCCATGAAAATCAGTCTATTTAGGTGCCTACATGTGGAAGTGGATGCCTAAAGTTATGCTCCCAAGTCTGAGATAATATGTAAATACACACAAAACTAGATTAAGAGAATGTTCAGGTTGCAAAGTCAAGCACTCAAAAATTAGGAAATGCCAGCATGAAGACTGCCTCTGCAATCTCAGTTCAGTCCCCTGGAATGTGTTCATATGCTACAGTCTTTACTCCTGAAACCTCCCCCAGCTGCAGGAAGCTCAGCATCCTCCCCTGCTTCCTGCCCCCATCACTCTTCACTTGGGGGGGGAAGGGTCACTGTATGGGGAGCTGCTCCCCCATCCATCCAACCCCCATGCATCTGAACCTACCATTCCCAGACACCCCTGCAAAGCCTCACCTGGTACATCCAGAACCCCCCTAGCCATCCATACCTGAACCCTACCCCACTGAACCTCAACCCCTGCATCTGGAGCCCCCCTGCACCCAGCCCCGAGGCCTCTGGACCCCCCCCTGCACCCAGCCCCCCCCCCGAGCTCCCTGCACTCAAACCCCCACCCTGATGCCCCACCCCGTGCACCACCCTGAGCCCCCACATCCAGACCCCCATGCCACTGACCCCCAACTAGCTGCAACCACCCCACCAAGCCCCACTCCCCCACACCCAGACCCCTCTGCTGAGCCCCAACCACCTTCACCTGGAAGCCCCTGCAGAGTCCCATTGCCCCTGCACCTGGGTTCCCCACACCTAAACCCACCACATGCAACCAGATTGTCCCACACAGAATCCTCTCACCCCACACCTGGATCCCTCCACACTGAGCCCCTCTACACTTGGATCTTGTCTGGTTGAGTATGCCTGCCCCACACCTGGTGTGCCTGGCACAGAGGTGCAGGGCTCCAGGGTGTTTCTGGGGCAGGCCCAGGCCTTGTGCTATGTCAGGGTCGGGTGCAGCCTCACCGCTGAATCCATGTCCCAGGGGTGTGGGGGCTGCAGGGTGATCTCCCATCTTCATGCAGCCAATAGTCTGTGCTCCCCACTGCCATTCTGGAGCCTCTGCATTTATTAATTGACAAATAAAAACTTACAGAATTTTAAAATATTGTGCACAGAATTTTTAATTTTTTGGTACAGAATGCCCTCAGGAGTAAGTCTTTAATTACATGGTTTCAGAATTTTATTTCCTCAGGACCCCTGCCTCATTCGCTGTACAGAAAGGACACCGCTCACTGAATGAGCTGCTGTTCAATATTTTGTTTTCTCCTCATTGTTTGGTGTGTGGTCCAGGCCTTATTTACCATCCACTAGTCAAACCTTGCTCTGAGACAGGATTATTAATTTCCTTACGGAGCTCATCACTGTAGTACCTGAGTGTGTCACAAAACCTTATTGAAAGTATTTTCCCAACCCCCCGTGTGGTGAGCAGCGATGTTTTCCCCTTTCACACATGGGGAGCTGGGACAGAGACATTAACAGCAAAAGTTTCCACTAAGTCTAATTTGACACATGTGGGGCCTGATTTTTCAGAGTGCTTGGCATGATGTAGCACCTTCTGTGTTCAAAGCCCAGTTCCCATTGAATACAGACACCTCTGGGAGTATTCGGAGCTCCTGCAAATCAGAGCCAAGTGTCTCAAGCTGGACACCCAGAAAATGAGGAACACAGTTAGGGACCACCCGTGACATTGCAAAATCTTGTAACAGTTTTTGTGTATAATTTCCTAGGCTTTTAAAAGAACGAAATTGGAAAAACAAACATGCAAACACACCAAACAAACCTTCCCCTTCCCTGCTGAAATTCCATCATAGGGAACCACATTGACACCTACATGGATCATCAGCAGGGCTGGAAATTTTAGATTCACACAGATCTCTGCCACTTGAGTTAACCAATAGCAATAGCAGCAGCAGAAAACTGGGAAGCGTTAACTACTAGTGTTGTGACCCGCGTGGCCTGTGTAACACACACAACCCATGTGCTGCCATAACTCTGACCAAACACAGCGCTCCCTTTCCACATGAAACATAAGGGAGTTAGAACAAAGCTGCTAACAGCACAGCTCTCCCTGTCACATGACTTCTCTATAATGTCCCAGGCGAAGCATCTCACCGCCACTTCAAACACCAATAGGTACAGAACTACACAACCTATTGCTGATGCTTCAAACATTTTTGCTTTCAAATATTTAAGGAACTGGTTTTGAAGCAGTCTCAGATTACACCTGAAACCTACAGGATTAAATTCAGGAGCCTTAAGAGGGGAACTGGATTAAGTAATGTGGTTTATGTAAATGAAATGAGGAATTTGTAGACAAGTGGGTGAGGGGAAAAGGCACTACAGGCTTTGAAGAATTGTGTGATTTGGTTGCTCAGGAGCAGTTCCTGAATATGTGCAGTGACGATGTAAAACAGTATTTGTGGGACAAAAAGGCAGATGCAGTGGGTGAATTAGCTGGGTTTGCAGACTCTTATGAGCAATCACAAACTGCAATTAAACATAAACCACTGGCAGAGGGGTACAGGGTTGGTGGAAAGCAGAATCACCGTTTTACCCCTGGGAAAAAGGAGGCTGGGCGTTCACCTCCCCATTCCCGTTACTCATCCCAAATCTCCTGTACAAGCAGAGGAGCCCAGAAGGTGCTATCATTGTAATTCCACTGAGCACCTGAGGAATAAATGTCCTGGGCTGAGTGGGAACAGGCAGCAGGTAACACATGGAACTGCTGCTTCTCAGAGCACAGGGGTATCCCAGGCTACTGCCTATTACCACACAGGATTTGTAAAGGTTGCTTCTACACAACCAAGCAGTGAGCATATGTATGCTGTTAAGCTTAATGGCAAAGTGCTCTAAGGTTGGAGGGATACTGGTGCATAGATTTCTGTGGTCAGGAGAGACCTGATCCATGAGAAGGATTTGTTACCAAGAAAAATGGCAGAATTAGAATTGGTGGGAGGTTACAAAGTCCTTGCACCTTTAGCTAAGGTACACGGGGAAACTAGTGATTTGCAGGCTGAACTAACTGTTGCAGCGGTGGTACACACTTTTGCACTATTTCTACTGGGGAATGATTTTTTTTGATGTGGCAGAATCTGTCCCAGGGTTTGTTAGTAGCAAGAAGGAATCTTGTGCTGAAAGCCCCATGGGGGAGGGTGAAGTCACATGTGCTACTGGGGAAATAGGAGATTGTCTCTTTAATTCCCCTGTAGCCATGGAAAATGGGCCCTTGGGGGCAGGGATGGTCAAGACCAGTTCCTGTAGCTTCAGGGCTCAAGGCAGGTCCCTGCAGGAGGGGGTGGATAGAGCCAGCTCCTGTCCTGTGATCATCTCCCTGGGGGAGGGGGATGTTCCACCTTGTAACAGGGAGGCCTTCCCAGCTGCTGACTGCCAGGAAGTTGCAGGTCAGCAGGGGACAGGCTCTGCCCTAGGGTGCACAGGGTCATGCATCCCAGAGATGGAAGTTGGGGTCCTGGTGACTGCTGCGGTGGGAACAGACCCCAAGGCCTCTGTAGCTGGAAGCAAGCCCAAGCTGAGTGAAAGAGGGGCGGGAATTTGCTGGCCAGTGAAGGGTCTGTCACAGCTAGTAGCTGTGAGCCCACAACTGGATCAGGGTCACATTCCCTTTTGGGAAACAGAGGGGTGTCTGCCTCAGAGGGGAGCCCAGAGAGGGAAGTCCAGATGGAAGGTGATGGGGGACAGGAGGGTCTGCCCACCTTTTGTAGAAAGGCTTTTCCCCAGGAGGAGGGTGAAGGATCTGCATCTGAAATGCCAGACCCCTCATCTTTGGATCAGGTTTTAAGGGAAGACTGGGGTTCAGATCTCCTGGAGGGGAGAGTCCACCCAGCTGACCTTTTGGGAACAGAGAGTGGAGTGTCCAAGGGGATCTTACCAACCCAAAGCACTCCACTGAAAGATGTTGTTCCTGCTATGCTTGTAGAAACTAACATTGCCTCTTTAAGGCAGGAGAAGGAAAAACTTTGTATTTGGGAAGCTTCACAAGCTGGTGGGGCCCAACACAAAGAGATTCCAGAGGGAGGGGCTGAGGGCAGGCATGGTTGCAGTGCACCCTTTCCTTGCCAAAATGCCAAACATATACCTGAATTGAGAACCTTCTCCAAAGAAACAGGAGAATCTGTATCTGAACACCTGCCATGGTACACTAAGGGATTGGGAAATGCAATAGACCCTGAACAAGCCAAACTGTGTGAACAGAGTCTGTCTGTGATAAATTGGCTGTTAATCTTGTGTCTTTTGCTGCTTCATCTAGGGGTCAAGACAATGGAGTTAATGCTATAGACAAACCCTGTGAAAATGTGTAACATACCTGATTTGGGGGAAATTTTTTTGTATATTCTAGGGATGGTCGCAAGACAGTCCTACAAACATGATGCTTCTCAGCTAATACCTGTAAACAGGCTTAGAGCTCGGCACAGCAGCAAGAGCACTGCTGTGTGGAAGGGGAAACTCAGGCACACCGCCTCATGACATTGGTGGCTAAATGCCAAGACACCTACACTTTAACAGATATTGCTATCTGCATACTGTTAGCAATACTACACCCCAACATGTTTTTAGGCACCCAGGGACCAGGAACCCAGAACTTTGCTAGAACACCTATGAATGACATTTTAGGGTTTAAAGGTACTGGGAGGGGGTGTGACCAGAGACAACAGGGATTTTACATGTACTGCCTCTGCCATGGACAGTGTCCAAGACTATGGCAGTAAGTTGAGGAGGAGGGTGTGACGTTGCACTCTATATGTTTTATGGAAATATGCCTATGAGTGTGAATATGATGTAACTGGAATATGCTTTATGCAAAAGGTCTCTTGTAAGGTATCATAACAAAGGTTATAACCTACAGAATATATTCCTCCTATTTGTATGCATGTATCATTCTTGTATTTGAAGCTAGAAATATGAAGTATAACTCTGAGGTCCTATTGTAATTATGCAAAGTGTGGGCCATTAATGGTGGTTTAGAATCTTGATGGCTCCCATTGACTAGGACAATTGATTGTAAATGGTTTATTTACCTACATGCCTTCCTGTGTATGTGTGGCCTGACCCAGGAAGAATGGAGACTGTCACATGATACTGGAATCCATCTTAATCCTTATACTTTTCCATTGATGAGGTGGGGGTGGGGACAAGCACAGACAAAAGATTCCCTCCTTGTGCCAAAGCTATAAAAGGGGGTGGAGCAGGACAAAAGAGGTGGCCAGTCTTGAAAAAAAACCTTGCTTACCACCTGAGATTTCTGCTGGAACTAATAAGGACTGTACCCGGGGAAAGGATTGGGCCCAGACTAGGAAGGAGTCTAGTCTGTGAAAGAAGCTTATTGGAACATCTTTAAGGGTGAGATATTACCTGTAATCAGTTTCTTAATGTATTAGGCTTCAACTTGCAAATTTGTTTTATTTTGCTTTTGTGACTTACTTTGTTCTGGCTGTTATTACTTGAAACCACTTAAATCCTATTTTTATACTTAATAAAATCACTTTTGTTTATTAATAAACCCAGAGTAAGTGATTAATACCTGGGGGAGAAAACAGCAGTGCATATATCTCGATCAGTGATATAGAGGGTGAACAATTTATGAATTTACCTGTATAAGCTTTATACAGAGTAAAATGGATTTATTTGGGGTTTGGATCCAATTGGGAGCTAGGTGTTTGGGTGCTGGAGACAGGTAACCTGCTGAGCTGTTTTTAGTTAAAGTCTGCAGCTCTGTGGGTATGGCCCAGACCCTGGGTCTGTGTTGAGCCAGACACGCTAGCCTGCTGCAACAAGGCAGGGTTCTGAAGTCCCAAGCTGGCAGGGAAAATGGGCTCAGAGGTAATTTCAGCACATCAGGTGACAGTCCCAAGGGGATCTCTGTGACCGAACCCATCACAGTCACACCGCTAACGTAAAGTTTTCTGTATGGGGGCATTCATTCTCTCTCTCTCTCTCACACAAACACACACACACTTTGGACCTGGATTTCAAACGCCCCCAGATCAAGCTCTGGGGTTTTGGATTAGCTGATCATTTTAAAAAAGGGTTAGCTGCAAATATTTGCATCTGATCGTAGGTTCCAGCCCCTCCTCGCTAGATGGTTTTGATATTGACACCAAGGTACAGACTCAGGCCCCTTTCTTCAGTTTCTTTACATAGAGGCTCGTGCAATTCTTTAACTTGTGTTCAGCCCCCAAGTTCCACTTTGAATTTCAGGTTCAGGAGAAACAGAACTGAAGCCAAGGAATTTCACCCCCTCTGCTAGTGCCCCCTGGTGGACTCTCTCAGTGGTGGCTTAGTTGCATGATGTTACCTTCATGTCCTGGCTTCCTGGGCCAGCACGTTTCCTACAAGCCATTTTACAGCTTCTCCGCCTCAGGGCACAGCAGGGCTCTGGTCTGTTCCTAGCTCCAGCTGGCTGCTTGGCGAGTCTTCGTGCCTGGATGCTGTGCTGCCAGCTCATGCATTTGGATAGGATTTTATGCATTTTGTATCAATGCTATACATTTCCATTCAGTTATATGGGCATGTTGTAAAACAGTTCCACATTAGGGCCTCTCTCCTGCCGAGGGCCCTGTGTTGGCAGATAAGCAGCTTGTGCATTTGTGAATCCTGTGTGGTTCTTTTAGGGCAACCAAGGGCTGATTTGGCAAGGACTTCCAGGGAGCTGATATCTAATAATGGTGCCACAGGTTCATGGCAAATAGACCATGGGCTAGCCCACTTCCTGGGGAGCCCCATTGCACCAGCCTGGCCCCTGAAGTTTTTCCTGACCTGCAGGAAGTGAGGTTTACAAGACCTCAGTATTATTCATAGACCCATTTCCCAGCATGGGTCAGCAGTGATTACAGTGCACCTTCTGAGAAGGTTGAAGCACCTGAACGTAGGAATGGACAAACTGGATCGACCCAAAGTCCATCTAGGTTAGCAGCCTGTCTTTGACAGGGGCCAGCATCAACTGCTTCAGAGGAAGGCACAAGAACCCCACACTAGACAGATGGGAATAATCTGCCCCCACTGAAGATCTCACCCTGCTCTCCAGTAGCTAAGGGTTGGTTTAAACCTGGAAGCATGAGGTTTAATATCACTGCCAAAACATTTTTATCGTCACTGATTATAACGCCGGGTATTTTCCATCTCCATATGAGCCCTACCACCTGCCATCCTGTTATAAGTCCCTGCGACTATAATGGGTCTCACAAAACCGCTGTATAAGAACCCCTCTTAGCCTGAATTTTGTAGGTTGGGCCAGGGCTGGCTCTAGCATTTTTGCCGCCCCAAGCAGCAGCAAAAAAAAAAAAAAAAGCCGCGATTGCGATCGGCGGCAATTCGGCGGCAATTCGGCGGCAGGTCCTTCGCTCCGAGAGGGAGTGATGGCCCCTCCACCGAATTGCCGCTGAACGGCCGGACGTGCCGCCCCTCTCTTCATTGGCCACCCCAGGCACCTGCTTGCTACGCTGGTGCCTGGAGCCGGCCCTGGGTTGGGCTCATCTCTAGCTAGGGCATTTATTGTCTCATGCTGACATTACATGCTGCTGGCCAGTTGCTGCTCATTCATCTGGCATTTGTAATATGCCCCCCGGGACAGAAACAACACCATATGGAGTGAGAACTTTGCCTCCCCCACCCAACAAAATATTAACACTGGTAAGACTAATGACATTTCACCCTTCTTCAGCACCTTGCAGGGCAGATCTCTGCCTGCTTTGCTCACCATTCACTAATGGAGCCTCACAATTACTTACAAATTATTCCAGGCTAAGGGCACCCTGAGTCAAAGCTGACAATGGAACCCAGGTCCCCTGATGCCAGGGTCCCATTTCTAGGGGTGAGAAAACAATGTCTAATTAATGGGGTGGGGTAGTGGGTGGGACGGGGAATCACTTCTATTTTCAGGCCTTTGTTTTCCTTTCCCAAAAGTCAGTTTCCACAGATGGATCCACTGTCATTTCACAAATGGCCGTGGACCAAGGTAAACATGGTGTAAAGGGCCCCACTCACCACAGGTGTGCATCTTTGTGGTTAGGTCAGGAAATTAGCTCCCTCCCCATCTAGCACTGCTCGCCATTGGTTATTCATGCTGTGACACCCCTCCACCCCCTTTGCAACTCAACTCTCTGGCCAGGTCACTACACAGTCCCCCATCCTGGGATGACAGAGTCCCACTGGACCAGCTGTCCACATGCTGCCTCAGGCAGCCTTCCGTTCCACCTCCAGATCCTAGGCCACATCCCAGTGGCTAGCAGGGGAACCCAGGCCCACCCACTACTGTGAGCTCCAGCCCAGGGACCCTCTGACTAGCAATCCAGCTCTGCTCACTCTCAAGTCCTGGTTGCTGATTCCCTGGGCTCCTTCCTACTCAGCCTCTATCTCCTCCCCAATCTCTGAATTTGCAACTGGAGCTTCCTCTGCTCCCCATGGCTACTCCACCCCTGTAGGCCTCTTGTAAGACTCCCTACACCAGGCAGGACCTCAGGGCTCGCTCACTCACCCCCCGGATCCTCTCCTTGCCTGTGACAAACGCCCTTTCCCTCCAGGAAGTGATCACAGGCCTCCTCTCTGCAGCCTCCTCCTGCTCTGCCTTCCTGGCTTTACATGCCTATCCCAGCTCCTCTCAGCTGGGCTTCCTCTGCCTTTAGGCCCTGTCAGGCCCTGTTTCCCCTCCAGGTGCAGTGTCTAAGGTTAATTGGCCCCCAGCCCCCATTAACCCACTCAGGGCTTGTGTGAGGTGGACAGCCCGTCACACATGGTTGAACAGAGCATACCACTGCTCATCTGGGGAATCTGGAGTTTACTCACATTTTCTTTTATTTACAAATCTATCCAAATCATTAAATAAGGATTAAAACACAGCATGGTCACTTGTATATGAAAGTGAGTGCCCAAAAAGCAGTCTAATGGCTCTTCTGGCTTTCGCCTGATGTCATCCTTGCCTAAATCCAAATCCAAATCAGAATAAGGGCATCTTGGCTCACCCACAATGTCTGCCAGGCTACTGCTCAGCCTGGAATACCAAAACAGTTAGTTTACCCACTGCTTTTTTTTACCACTACTCCAGTGATTTCACAGCTTTCTTTGCAGTGAGACATGGGGATGTTTCTCTGAGAAAAATGACTGCTTCCTACCACAAGGCCCAGCTGTGATTTTTCATGGCATCTGCTGTTCCAGGTAGGAAAGTGTGTGCAACTGCACTGTTTGTGCTACATGACGACATAATTGCTGGCAGAGAGAACACATTTTCTCTGGATCATTTTTGGGGGAGCGGAGGGCGGATCGGGGAAGAATCAGGCTTTGAGTGCGAATGTTGGCAAAGCAAACTGTGGTGCAGAGGTTTCACCCAGCTCAGTTCATAACTTGGGCCAGATTCCCAGCATGTGTGAATCGATGTAGCTCCACTGAAGTCAATGGACCTACCCCATAAATACACCAGTTGAGAATTTCATTTGTCTTTCACCCTGAGGGAAGAGACTTATGTAATTTTCAGCCCTGGAGCCTTAAAGGGACATCAGGGCCTTAAAAATTACCCTTGTCTGAAATTATTGCACTTGTTACAGCTGTAACACCTACAATTCCTGTAACAGAGATGGAGGAAAATATACTCTCCCCCTCCCCGGTTTATTTGCTTTGTACATTTGACTGTACTTTTTGTAGAGTCAATTTCCCTGCTTCTTCTGTGCAATCAGTTAGTCAGTTTCCCCACTTGTCTGCATGGGTCTTTCAGGCAGCAACAAGGGAGAAACAAATATTATTAAACTAGAAAACTGTGACTATAAAAGCAGGAGAATGGGCAGGGGACTACCAGGCAGATTAAGGGCTTGGAAGCAGTTTAACAGATTTTTTTTTTTAAAGAAATAGACTGCACTTCAAGTGGATGGTGTCCCTTTAAACTGTGACTTTTCCTGCTCTATATTTCTCATCCTGTGGGATGAATTGCATTGAATAGCACTGAATTCCTGTACAAGACATCCCTCCATCCTGTGGGATAGGATATTTGAAGGCCTCGAGGTTGTACTTTGAGCTAGTTACAAGAACGCTTGGGACTGTGTCTATACCATGAAAAGGAAAGGTGGTGTTCCATAGATAGTGTATAAGCCTCCCCACCCTTCCCCCACACATCCTAGCTTTCTTCCATGTGGCTCTGATCCAAATGTCACTGGAAAACCTCCCACCGATGTCAGAAGGCTCTGGATCAGGCCCAGCTGTTGTACCAGTGTGGATAGTCAGTTAAATGCCCATTGCACTAAAGAAAGAGCCAAATTCATTCTCAGTTGAGTCACACCAGGCATGAATCTGGCCCAGCTGTCCACCATGGCTTGGTACAATGGGGGTTAATGTTGATTGACCCTGCCAGCAGGACACCTTTTTCTATCCCTGATTCTTATCCAGTCCATTCCTGCACTTGGAACAGGGCACAGGAAGTGGGGGCAAAGATTGCTTCAAGCCACCTTTGCACTCCCCATATATTGAGGCTGTTTGGGGTTCAGCACAATGCCTGACATCAGTTAGAGCAGCCTCAGGGCTGCTCTTACTTATGCTGTGCTTACCATGGCTCCTATAGGTGCTGGGAAGCAGTGAATAGGTGGAGAACAGAGTGCTCCCATCAGCTCCCATCCCTGCCCGGGCACATCCCTTCCCTCCCACCCCACACCTTGCTCCTTTACCCAGAGGGATATGCCACTAGGCCTGTGGAACCATTACCAGAGAGGTAACAGGTTTCAGAGTGGTAGCTGTGTTAGTCTGTATCAGCAAAAAGAACAAGGAGTACTTGTGGCACCTTAGAGACTAATGAATTTATTTGAGCATAAGCTTTCGTGGGCTAAAACCCACTTCATCGGATGTATGCAGTGGAAAATACAGTAGGAAGATATATATACACAAAGGACATGAAAAAATGGGTGTTGCCATACTAACTATAACGAGAGTAATCAGTTAAGGTGGGCTATAATCAGCAGGAGAAAAAAACTTTTGTAGTGATAATCAGCGTGGCCCATTTCCAACAGTTGACAAGAAGGTGTGAGTAACAGTAGGGGAAAAAATTAGCTTGGGGAAATAGGTTTTACTTTGTGAAAAGACCCATCCACTCCCAGTCTTTATTCAAGCCCAATTTAATGGCGTCCAGTTTGCAAATTAATTCCAATTCTGCAGTTTCTCGTTGGAGTCTGTTTTTGAAGTTTTTTTGTTGGAGTATTGCGACCTTGAGGTCTGTAATCGAGTGACCAGGGAGGTTGAAGTGTTCTCCGACTGGTTTTTGAATGTTTTAATTCTTGACATCTGATTTATGTCTATTTATTCTTTTGCATAGAGACTGTCCGGTTTGGCCAATGTACATGGCAGAGGGGCATTGCTGGCACATGATGGCATATATCACATTGGTAGATGTGCAGGTGAACGAGCCTGAATAGATATGTGGACAGAGTTGGCAACGGACTTTGTTGCAAGGATAGGTTCCTGGGTTAGTGTTTTTGTTGTGCGGTGTGTGGTTGCTGGTGAGTATTTGCTTTAGGTTGGGGGGCTGTCTGTAAGCAAGGACTGGCCTGTCTCCCAAGATCTGTGAGAGTGAGGTGACGGTTAGTGGCGTTCTTCAGCCCCCAACTAAAACCTCTCCAGCACATCATCAAGGATTTATAACTTATCCTGAAGGGGGAGGGATAGCTCAGTGGTTTGAGCATTGGCCTGCTAAACCCAGGGTTGGGAGTTCAATCCTTGAAGGGGTCATTTAGGGATCTGGGGCAAAAATCTGTCTGGGGATTGGTCCTGCTTTGAGCAGGGGGTTGGACTAGAAGTCTTCCAACCCTGATATTCTATGATTCTTGTCAACTGTTGGAAATGGGCCATCCTGATTATCATTACAAAAGGTTTTTTTTTCTCCTGCTGATTATAGCCCACCTTAACTGATTACTCTTGTTATAGTTAGTATGGCAACACCCATTTTTTCATGTCCTTTGTGTATATATATATATATCTTCCTACTGTATTTTCCACTGCATGCATCCAATGAAGTAGGTTTTAGCCCACAAAAGCTTATGCTCAAATAAATTTGTTAGTCTCTAAGGTGCCACAAGTACTCATTCTTTTTACCAGAGAGGTATAAAGGGGCCTTAGTGAAGTTTTCTGCGATTTACTCATTACTCAGAATGCTTTCTGCAAATAATAGTTAGCTTGTACCTCACACATGAGCAGTTTGCTGTGGCCAGTGTGTAGTCAAAATTCTAGCTGTTTTGATTGGCCACATAAGTCATATGGTATGGTAGGGAGCTCTGATTTCACAAACTTTATTCTAAACTCATGTTTGTGGTTTTATTACAAAAGTGAAAGTCACTTTATAGAAATATTTTGCACTATTTGTTCAATATTAGCTGTTCCCTCAAAACCTCCCAACCGCTAGAAGGCACTGTGGTCTAGTAGACAGGGCACTGGACTGGGACTCAAGAGACATGGGGTTTATTCCTAGTTCTGCCACTGAGCTGCTGTGAGAGTTTGGTCAAGTCACTTCCCCTCTTTGTGACTCAGTTTCCCTTCTTACCTTTTGTCTCTGTTTAAATTGTAAACTCTTTGGCAGGGGGCTATCTTTCACTAGGTGTCTGTACAATATCTACCACAAAGCCACCTAACACAATTTCCAGTGTCACTTGAGGCCTCTAGGTGCTAGTGTAATATAAATAATACAGCAACTGGCTGCAATTTTGGGGCAACAACACAAAAGGGTCACAAACACAGGGAAAAGGTTAAAAATTTCAATGCAGAGTCTCAAGAAAGATTTTGCCCAATTCAAATACTGTTGTTTATGACATGGCAGGGGTGAACTGGTGGGCGGAGTCCGTGAGTGGGTGATCAAGTGTTCTTCTCCAACAGAACACCATCCACCTGATTTTTTTTTTAAATCAGTAATTCCAGTTGAACCCCCGAGTTTGATTCTGCGAGTGCACCCTTTAAACAGCATGGCCCAGATTGTGCTTTACCTTCAGTCCTCTTTACACTGCTCTGGCCACGTTATGCAGGAAGTCAGACATGATCAGAATGGTCCCACTAGGCCTTAAATATCTATGAATCTATGAAAGGGGCCTTAAAATGAGCATAAATTACATCCACTCTCATTGTAAGCCTCCTTTAAGCTGCTGGGGCTGTATACAGAGATCTCAGTGTAGATGAAAAACCAGCTTCAAGTTCTGATTATTTTTTTAAATCCTTTACAAGATTTGTATAAGGGTTTTTCAGCTCCTTTGCGGATGTTTAGAAGGGTCTTTTCTCCAAGGGAGATAACGACTGATGGAGTACACCATGGAATCAGTGAAACTGATTCTACACCAAGTGGGTTCAAGTACATGAAGAAAACAAATGGAAGAAAAATTCTCCCTTGTATTCCTTTCAGATTCAGCAATCATAGGTGTGCCTTGGCTTCCATGGTCAGGCACAAATGTGCTTTTTCAAACTGCCCTTTCAAAACACTGCTTCCAGTGCCGAGGGTAGCCCCTGTCAGAGCACAGCAGTTCAGAATTAGGTCAAGCTGTGGATCTCAGGTGGGAGCCAGTGCCACTTCAAGCTTTGCTTAATGGACACTGACCATGTCCCCTATTTTAACCATACAGCACTTTCCCTGGTGGGGATTCACATTGGGAAGGCAACGACCAACCTGCTGGCAAAACTGGGGTGCTAGGTGTGGATAAGAAAGGCTTATCCCAGCTCTTGGGGGGTCAGCTTGGAACAGGCAGGTTCTTTGAAACTTTGCGTGCTAATAAATAATGACAACTGGCTCTTACCGAGCACTTTTCCCCACAGATCTTGCTGCCTTCCAGTCTGAAGGATCTCAAAACACGTTACAGATTAATACATACAGCAAACACTTCAGCAGCCCCTGACATTCTCTCTCTTCCGGGCTGAGGCTGGGCAGCTGCGTTACTTGTGACAGCTTGGAGCAACAATGAGCCAGGAAGCGAAGAAGAAAAATGCATCTGATTGAAATGGCAGCGGTTGGGTATAATTAGCCATAGTGGCATTTGGCCAGGAGGTTGGCCATAAGGCCCTTTGCTATTGTGAAAAGTTCCAACAGGCCTTGAAAGTGCACAAGTGCTCAGGATTTCCATGTAACATCTCACCCATTAAACATTGCAACCGCATTGGTTCAGTCCTGACTTAGATGGAAGAGGGTTGGCTTCTGCCCCTCAGCTCACATGTGCATTCTCTCAGAATCACGACCTGGCAGAATCAGGGCAACTCAGGCACTGAATCATCCAACCCCACCTCTAGGCTTTTCCCTGGAGGTCTTCATTCCAGCACTGACCTGGCTTCATCCCTGCACTGACCTGACCTCATCCCACTCTGTTTATCAGTTCAGACAGGATCCCACAGGAGTCTCAGTTGCAGAGTCAAAAACACACAGGCGCCAAGAATCCAGCCTCGAGATGAAGGACTCCAACTAAGCAAGAGCATCTAATCATCTCCAGTGGGCATGAGCTACGTGCCCACATGGAAACCCATCGGGCACTCTTCATTTGACATCACCTCCAGCGCAAAGGTGCCCCGTTTTAGGCGCTTTCCCAGCTCAGCCTCCGTTACTAGAGCTTTCTGTCTGAATCACTCTGCTAGGCCGATTCTCAGGATTTGTTACAAGAACAATGCTTCACCCTTCCCTCTGAGGATCTCAAAGCACATTAGGGACATGACAGGATTTAGCCTGGTGAGGCAGATAAATATCACTCTCCCTGTTTTACAGGGGAGGAAATTGAGGCATGGAAAGGCCAAGTGACTTGCTGAAGGTCACAGAGCCAGGATTAGGCCAGAACACCTTCCTATGCCTTAACCACATGGCCCAGCCTCCTTTCCGGGGAGCTGAAAGACACTTCTCTTCTAGAGCTATTATTGTGTTTCCAGCCACAGGACAGCAGCTACCAACACTCCTGCTTTCTTTCTCTTCTTCCCACCAAGCCCTAGCTCTGCTCCCTAGTCTAGTGTTATCATTTCTAATCTTCCCCTTTGGCAGGTATCGACCACTCTCCAAAGGGGAGAAGGATTAGCTGTTAGTCACATAACACATGGCTAGCTGGTTGGCCTTTTCCTTCCATCAAGCCGCCCATGATTCTGGCCAACTGCATCTCCGCAGCAGGGCTACAAGTTTGCCTAAAGGCCCCCCAACAAACCAAATGTGACCCCATAGGCAAATACCAACCGGATGGTCCTGATGGTGCATGATGCCTTCTAGGCTCCAAAGTGGCCCTTAGGGCAAAGAGGGGACTGCCTGTGTTTCACTGACTCTCTGGTGCTGAAAGCAGTAATTCAAGAAGGGTTTGATCATTGCTCAGACACGCAGAGTTTCTCCTGCTGCCTGCACTTCCCACAGCACAGGCTGGGCTGAGTCAGGAGAGAGATGCAAAGCAACAAGCCACAATAAGCAACCTGCCCCTCTGTCCTCTGCAAACCCTTTTCAACCTTCATGCCCACAGATTCTTCGCCCCGAAGGAATTCCAATGAGCCAAGGGATAAGTGCAGCAGGATTTACCCCACAGATTCCTATGCAATTGCTGCTTGCATCTCCCCACCCAGTCATTGATCCTTGGCTATTTTTTTAAAGCTCTGTGCTATTATTTTCCAAGATGGGTTATTTTGGGCAAGGCACCAGAGCTGGATTGTGGCTGTGAGCTCTGGCCAAGAAGAGGCATAGAGAGGTATACGGCTTCCAATGCCAAGTGGGGATCTGGCTAGCTGGCTGGCTCAATCAGCTCCTCCCCACTTTGACTGCGTGCCGTGTGCACTCCCCTTTGCATCCATGCCCCTGCCTTTGCCACATCACTAGTGTTGCCAGCAGTGCTAAGATGGGGTCTGATCCAAGGCTTACTAGAGTCAATGGAAAGACTCCCGTTGACTCCAAGGGTTTGGATCAGGTCCCTGGAGCAGCAGCTCTGCTTCCCAGCCATTCTATGCATTTCCCCTGCACAGGGGTGCAAGGTTTGGGAGGGGAATTCCTTGCAATGCTGCCCACCACACAGGCCCAGGCACAATCCAGCCTTGGGAGGAGCGGTGGAGGGGCAGCAAGAGCAAAGAAAGATACCCTTGGAGCTCAGCCAGAGTTGAATGTGGCTCAGTATGTTTTCTCATGGACACATTATAGAGAAGGCTAGTCATGCCCAAATGATTCCCAGTAGGAGCTTCTATTTTCACACAGGGAAATGTCCCAAATTTCTGCCCACAGCTGGTGCCACACCCTTTGGAAAAGCTGAGCCAGCCCCTTCAGCTACTGCTTCCTCATGGCTGGGGGAGTGGAACAAAAACCCTGGAGCATGCTCATTCACCATCTAAGGGCCAGATCCTCAGCTGGTGTAAACCAGCAAAGGGCTGTGGGAATCAACGGAGCTACATTGATTTACACCAGCTGAGAATCTGGCCTTGAGATTTTAGCAGACCCTGTTGATGCACCACCCAGTTTGTGACATCACAGCACTTGCTCTCTGCCCGGTCTGATAGATGCAGGCCTGCCACTTGGACAAACCAGCCAAGGGAGGTTGGAAATAACTTGCTTCCATGGCAAAATTCACTTGTATAGGGGATAGAAGAATTGTTGGCCTGAGGGTTAGGTGGGGGCCTCCTGGATCCTTTGATTTCAGGGTTTCTCTGTGAGATTTGCTGCATTCTACAATTTTATGCCAACTCCCAATTAACTCTCCCTCCCCCCAAATCATTAAGTTTCTCTCTTTCTGCTGCAAAGATCCAGTCTTCACAATGCCAAACTGGAAGGCTGCTACTCTTGTCACCCAGGGCAGCATGCAGCAAACTGTAGCTAAACATTCAATCGGATTCATCAGATCAATCTTAAGGAAGCAACGCCTATTTGGTATCATTTAAGAACAGGGAATGTGTCTCCTTTCTCCACCCCCTTTTCTTTAAAGAAGGGAAGGAAATTAAATGTAAAAAAACGACCTGACTGCAGCAGTAACAGTTCAAAGCACAGCAAGTCATAATAACCAATGGGGAACCCAAACAACACTAGCTCTACTACACTGTTCACACAGGTGGAATGTCTAGGTTACTTCTGTGATTCACAGGCACAGCTTGGTATATTAGGACCTGATCCACGTGGGGGCCTACTGGACCCAATCCACCAGGGGTCAGATGCCCTTAGCTCTACACTGGGCCTGATCCTGTGTGGAGTTGGGCAGCCCATGGCATTGAAGTCAATGGAGTCAAGGGCAATCGGGAGCCCTTCTTGCTTCTTGGAAATCATCCACCATAAATACAAAACAGGCACAGGTGGCTGTGCTAAGGGCACTGCTGGGACTGAGCTATTGCATTCGCTCATTTGGGGGGCATCACCTCTCTCCTGTGAAAGGCTATCCTGAACCTGGAGATAGAGGAAGGTATAGAAATGGGGGCTGGATTTTCCACTGACATGGTGGGGTGGGGGGGTGTCAGCAGTCAGGATATGCACTGGTGACTTGACTGTCTGGGTTTCAGGGCAATAGGGGAATCTAATTTGCCCCCTACACACATACACAGAGAGAGAGAGAGAGGCTGTCCCCACAATAGGGGACTGGGATAGATGGAGGAACTGACACACACACGCTGCACCCACAATAGGGGCCGGGGAGACAGCAGACAGACACACAGTACCCACAATAGAGGACACACACACACAGGCTGTACCCACAACAGTTTGCTCCTCTGAGACAGCCCTGCTCCATGAGGGGAATTCTTTAGGCATGGCAAAGCCTGGAAGTTTGGCCCGCTTTGGGGCTCCCCATGGCGCTCCCGCCCCAGCGGCGCTCACCTCCCGGAGCTCCTTGGCTACCTCCTTGAGCTCCTGCAGGATCCCCTCCAACTGCCCGATCACCATTTTCATGCGGCACCTGATCCGCTCCCTCTCGTTGCTGCTGCCGCCGGCGGGGTCTTCACTGGGCTGCGTGTCCTGCGAGTCCCCGGAGCTCATCCTTCACAAGCTGCCTGGGCGCCCGGCGCTGTCCATGCTGCTCTCCCCCAGCCCGGCCTTGCCTCCGCGGAGCCCCTCTAGGCCGGGGAGAACTCACCATCTTAACGTCCCACGCGCCAGAGAGCCGCAGCCGCGCTCTGCCTCCCACCGCTCTTCGCCCCGGCCGCTCACAGCAGCGGGTCGCGGGCCAAGATTAACCGAGCTCCGCGCCGGGGACCCAGCCGCACGCCCATGGGACCGGAGCGCTGCCCGGGCGCAGGGAGCCGCCTTCAGCCGATGGCCGGGGGAGATCCACTGGCAGACGGGCCCAGAGCGATCGTTTCCCTGCTCCTGGCTAGCGAGAGAGGGCGTGCACTGCCCGTCTGCCCGGGGCTCGCCGGCTCGTCGGAGAGGGCATCGCTCCGGATGTCCCGCAGAGGCTGGAAGCAGCGCCGCCTCTTCCACCTGCTCAGCCTCCCCGCCTCCCTTGTGCCGCGCACGGAGCCCCCATGGGCCGGCTCCGGGCACAGCGGCCACCTGTCCGGGCGAGCTTCGCCCACTTGGCTCAAGGGCAGCGAACGATGATCCTGGGCTATTCGCAGAGGGGCGAGCTCGGAAAACGCCTCGCAAAATCCACGGCGACTTCCAGGGCTGGGGCGGGTGTCCTGGGGCTCGGGGGTCCGCCGGCCTCCTGCGGAGAGAGACCAGCAGCGCGTCACGATGCGAGCCGGGCAGGGGCCCCGAGGGCCGGACTGGCCCTTGGCTGTGCGGGGCGGGACAGCTTCGCCCCATCCATCCCTGCCAGGGCCAGCGGAGCGCCCGGAGCCCAGCCCCCGAGCCAGGACCCCGGGGCGCCAACCTCCGAGTCAGGATCGCGAGGGTCCCCCCTCCCATCCCCGACCCTTTCTTTCCTGGGAGGAGGGGAGGTGACCCGGATTTGGAGCCGGCTCCGGGGGGATTGTTCGTGTCAGCAAAAGGAACCAGTCCCTCCCCCTCCCCCCCCCACTCCCTCCATGCCCAGCCCCTCCCGGCGCAGTAGCCAGCCACGAGCCCCCATCGCTGGGGGAGGTTAAACGAGGAGGCTGCACCCCAGCTTCTGGCTGCCGGGTCTGCGCGCAGCTGGGGCGCCGCACCGGCCTGTCAAACGTCGCCGGGCCGGCGGCACTGCTACCGCAAAGTTTATTTACCAGCCACCCCGCGAGAGCCACAAGCCACGGAAACCAGCCACTTACTAGCCCAGCAGCGAGCAAAACCGATCCGGCTCTCCCGTTTCCAGCGCAGGGGTTCCGGCTGCGGCTGCCCCGGGGTCACCAGGGCCAGCTCCGCGGCTCTTCCTGGCTGCTGCTCCCGGGAGATGCCATCCTGATCTGTCCCCTCCTCGCCCCTTAGAGCAGAGCCTGCCGGCGGGCAGGAAGCGCGGAGAGGGGAGACGGGCGGGGGAGGGGGAGCGCCCTGTTGTTATTCTGGCTGGATCGCCGCGAGTGGAGGAGCGGAACCTGCTCACAGGAGGAGGGGAGCTGCCACGCCGTGTGCGGGGGAGGCGGCCGCGCTCCCCCCGTCGCCAGCGCCGCGGTGCAGTGCCACTCGTTCGCCTTCGCTCCGGTGGCCCATAGTGCGCATGGAGCCCGTGGGCCGCTCCACAGGTGCCAGGGTCTCCGGCCGACACACAGCCCTCCTGGGGGTCCCGCGGCTCGCCGGGCGGGCTCTGCCACCGGCCGCGCCGGAGCTAGTGGGCTTGGCACGGCAACCGGGACGGCTCCCGCTGCAGCGGCCGCTCCTTGAGCGCGGGGCTCGGCCCCAGGCTGGGCTGCTGGCGGGGGGGCGCCGGAGCTGCCCACATGGCGGGGGGCCCAGCGGCTGGCCCGGCGGCGAGCGGCTCAGATCCCGCCCTCTCGCCCGCCCCGGGAGGCTGGTGCCCGGCCCCTGGCGCCCAGCTCCGCGCGGGCAGGGGCGGCCATGGAGGGAGCTGCAGTGGGAGCGCGCCGCGCGTCCTGCCTGGAGCCGAGGTGGTGCCGCCCGCGGCCGGGGCTCCGCGCACAGGCTTGTGGCTGGTGCTGTCAGCGAGGGGGCAGAGCCAGGCAAAGCAGCCGGCGCTTAAAGGGGCAGAGCGCGCCGGGCCGCCTGCTACGGGGGGGCAGCGCCCGACTCTGCCCGGCGAGAACCCCTCCCGCCCCCGGCTGACTGCAGGGCTGGTCAGCTCCAGCTGGGCCCGTGCGCAACGGAGGGCGGTGGCATTTGACAGGCAGGAAACTGAGGCATACAGAGGGGCAGAACCATGCCGCGTCCCCCAGTGGCCAATGGTAGAGCTGGGACTAGAGCCCCTGTCTGCGCTGCCCCATGGTCTATCTCCTTGGTCACTGGGAAGGCATCTTGGCTGGTGGTCTGCACACAGGCCTGCTGGCCAGGAATACCTGGAGCCTAATTCTGCCTCTGCTACAAACTGGTAGCATGGCCTTTGGGCAAGTCACACTGTCTGCCTCAGTTTCCCCATGTGTACCACCGGACCCAACTCACCAGTTACATGGTGCTTCATGAATTAATGAACATTCCCAGGGCAAATCCCCACCCTGCTGTGGCCACCCAAGGCCTTGCTCTTCCCCTGCAAAGAAGCCACATAACTGCAGTCAGCAGCCTCTTGTGGCCACCGCAAAAGTGTAGGGGAGGGAGGGACCTGTGTGGCGCTCCAGAGAGAGGCCAGTAGATTTGATACTTAGCCCTGAACACACCTCCCTACCATGGACTGTAAGGCAGCTACATCCCTGCTGCACAGGTGCCCATGCCCTTTCTTCAGGCAATGGTTCCCAACATGCGGCCCATGGGCTGCTTGCAGCCCAATCAGCACAGAGCGGCGGCCCATATGACATCCCCAGGGCCATACAGGTAGTATTGGATGCGGCCCACAATGGTAAATACGTTGAGAACCACTGCTTCAGGGGAAGGGATGGTCCTGCCCTCCCATGGGTCCTCTCTCCCATGTCCATGTGCTGCAGTCACAGAGGGGTAAGAATCTCCTCTCCACTGCTGGGAGTAAGAGGAGACTCAGGCCATGTGGCACACTGCACAAAGCAGAACCTCAGAGCTGCTGGGCTCAAGGAGGCAATCAGCCCTTTACTTCCAAGCCCTTCATCTGTGAAAACACACAGCACTGAGCCCTCCAGCTGCAAGGAGCTGGGATACCCAGAGGCAGCTCCCAGGAAGGGTAACGATAGTAGTGTGATTCAGAACAAGGTAGGTGCATGCGTGCGCCAGGGAGCCACCACTGCAGCTGGGAGCGTGCGGCCAGCTTGGGTTGGCAGGCACTCACTAGCTCTGCTCTAGCTGCATATCAGGGGGTAACATGGGCAGTGGCTCAGGTTAGATACCCAAGTATTCACTGGTCCAGCTGCATTGGAGGCTGGTGGCTAGCCCAAGCCCTGCCCATGCTACTCTTGGTTACAGCTAGCCTAAGCAGAGGGAGTGTGTCTGTCTGCTCGAGCTGGGAAGCACTGTCGCAGCTGCAGTGTAGATGCACCCTCAGAGGAGCCTCTCTTCATCAGTTTCACTGTCCTGCTTTCAGATGCCCCCAGCCTTCCCTGGAAAGATCTCTGTAAAATAAGGGCCAGGTCAGGAAAGAGCAAGGCATACCAATGGACAAGCTCAGTGAAAGGCAGCTCCTCCCTGCAGGGGGAAGGAGGGGTCGCCTAGCTTGTCTCTAGTCTCTCTGGAGGTTCATAATGCTGCTCATCAGTGGTAATTGAGGGCTAATCCCTGGGCTAATCCACCACACAACCTGCATCCTTCCTCTGAATCCCACCTCCAAACCCTACTTCTTTCTCACAGTGACCCTGGCCCAATGTCATCTATCCTCTTTGCATCACTTCTTGCTGCACCTCCCTTCGACTGCAGCTTCTTAAAGCATGGACCAGGCTTTCACTCTCTCTGTAGTGTGCTATACATACCTGGAATGCTGTGAGCTATATAATTACATCCCCCAAAATGCTATGTTAAAAGAACACTAAGATTTCACATTTCAGCAATCAAAAGTTAGGAAATGCCAGAATTAAGGCTGCCTGTGTCACCTTAATCCAGCCCCTTGGCCTCACGCCATGATTACATACCACTTCCTCCACAGGACCCTTGCCGCCTTCAGTGAATGAGGAATTCTTCAATATTTCTTTTAATCCTCCTCATTCAGTGTGTGGCCCACATGCCATCCAAATCCTGCAATGAATACAGAATTACTAATTTCCTCCTGGGCATTTGTGTGGTGCTTTCACAATAATATCTGAGCACTCCCCAAACATTAATGAATGTATCTTTACAACATTCCTGTGTGATTAGGTGGTTTTATTATTCCCATTTTAAGGCTGGGCAACTGAAACACAGAGTAAAGGTCAAAATTGCCAACAGTGGCCCCTAATTGTTGGTGCCCAACTGGAGACACCATGGGCCTGAGTCTTCAGAATAGCTCACATTTTTATTGCACTTTAGATGTCCAAAGCTCAGTTCCCAGACTTCAGCACCTCCATTGCCATCTCACCTTGAACACCCAGAAAACAAGCCATACACAACTAGTGGCCACTTGTGAACATTTTGGTTTAGGTGATTTGCCTCTGCCACAGGAACAGGAATGTACAGAGTCAGGAAGCCTGGGTTCAAATCCAGGTTCAGGAGGGAAATGTGCTTTAGAGATTGTAGACCCATCAGCCTGGTTCCCCCTCCCATGTATCTACCCTGAACTCCCACTCCTTGTAACAGGTTTGCCTGAGCCAAGCATCCCATGGAGCAGGCTTAATTCATTTTCCATAAAATTAAGGTAATACTTCACATGGGCATTAAATTCCAAAATGCAGATCAGGGAGGCAGGAGCTGGGAGTGGACAGGAATGTTATAGGGTGCACCAGGCATTTGCAGACCCTGATCCAACCCAAATACCATCAGAGCTGAGCACTGGACCAGGGTGAGTTCCTGAGGCTTTAGAAAAGGCCCAGCCTCCCACCCCAGCCACAGCATCACCCACAACTGGCATTTGAAAGCAGCAGCCAGTCCTTTTTATCTGGCCTTCGGGGCCCTGATTGGTATGTCCCTGCCCTTCTAGCCACTGGAAGATCAAGACTCACTGGTTCCACCAGCAGCTGATCCTGGGAGGCCTCTCTCTCTTGCTGGTCCTCTCTTTCACAAGGAGAGTTTCATAGGGCAGAGTGCCCCAGGGCATCTGCCATGGGGCAGCAGATGCCTGCTGTACCCCATCACACTCTTATCCCCCCAACTTCTGCCTCTACCCCTTCTGCTCCTATCCACATATCCCACGCCCCAGCTCCTGCCTTCCCCCTCTCTGCACCTATACACCCCTCCCCCCTAGTCCCATCCATCCCTCCACCAACTCCTGTCCCCCTCCCCCTCTGCTCATCCCCACCCTCCAGACCCTGCAACCTCCTGCCCCATTCTTCCCCCCTCTGTGTGTCAGTCAGGTGGCTTTCTCCTTCTCCACCTTGCTGCCAGGGGAGAGCATCAAGAGCCCAGGACAAACAGACTCCCTGCTCTCAGTTCCTGTGGCCCGGAGAAGCAATTGCGTGGAGCCTCAGCTGCTGCAGCCTCAGGATGAAGCATGCTCAGTCATTCTCAGGGGATGCTAGATGTGTCATGCCACTAGCACACAGGATCTGGGAGAGGGTGGAGCATGCTCAGTGCAAACAACCTTCAGAGATTTTAGCTGCTAAACTAGATTTTGCAGAGGCTCAGAACTTGGCCAAAATTTGGCCACCTTTCATGGGGATGGCAAAAGGCACATCTGCGGCACCAGGGCAGCTCCTCTGCCAAATCTGAGTCCCTGCTTCAGCTGTATTTTTTGTTTTTACCATGGACAAAACAGTGTATTTCCCCCTAACCTTGTTCTTGGAAATAGCTGAACCATTTTAGCTGAAACTTAAAAAAAAACAAAAAAAACCCAACAACAACATAACCAGCCTGAGGCAGACATCTGGCATGGGGAATTTCAGCCCAAACTGTTAAAGTTTGGCCAAGTGATAAGAAACCAAAACCAAGGTTTTATAATGGGAAATGTTGGGCAACCTTACCTATAAATGCTGCTTCCTGCTGTCTATAATTAACTGGCTAGTGTATGTGCACACAACATACCGGATGGAATCAAATTGCTCAACAATGTGTCATACACCCTGCACTGCTAACAGATTAGCCTCTGACTCCTGTTATAGGCACCTGTATGGGTCCAGATCCTGCTGATCCTCCTGTTATAGGCACCTTTGTTTTTGGAGCAGGAACATCTGAGGCCTTGCCTTACTGTTGCAATGATGATCTAGAGGGCCACAGTGGCACAGCACTATGGACATAGCCTGTCTGTATCAGGATGTGCAGAGGCAGGAGAAGTGAGCTGGAGAGCAGCGTGGAGGATAGACAGAAAGTAGGTTTTTAGGAATGCAAGAGTGATGCTGTGTGTTAACACACTAACCATAACAAAGCTCTGGGTAGCCAAGCACATGGTGCATTTTATGGTGTAGCACAGCTGATGTGATGTTTTCACAATGAAACCTGAAACCCAAAAAGGAAACTCACCTGGTCTTAGGTTTTGTTGCAGACCTGAGCCTTAGACCAGAATAACTGAAATTTCATGAAGGTTTCTGAACACAGGACCAGCTGGGATAACAAATCCACAGCTCCTTAAGGGTGTGACTTAAACCCAGGTGATGTCCAGCCATTTCAGATGATCATTTTCATGTATTTGTACCCAAACCTCAACTGGACCAAACCCCAAATGAACACACGAATACCCCCAACTAAAAAGCCATCTGCACTCAGCCCTGATGCAGATGTTTCCTTTAGTAGCAGGTTATTGTGAGCTTCCTATATGCCCCCTCATGACCTCAGGGTGGTCCCGCAAGCAGTCCCTGTCTTAGTTTCTCCTTTCAACGGGCTTCTTCAATAATCCAGATCATTTTATCCGTTCTCACCCCTTTTTGGGTGTGGTTTATTCAATTAACAAACATCCAAAATAAAGTTCTCAAGTCCAGCCACTCACCCCCTTACCAGGTCACTCCCAGGCCTTTCCTGCCTGTAGCCTCACTCCCTGAACCTGGCTGTCTGCTGGAGCCTACTCTCCCTGATGGCTCAGGGTTCTCCCTGCAGCAGCTATCATCTCTCTCACCACACTGTGGGCTCCCTAGGGAGTCCCTCTCTGCCACTTCCTTCTGCTCTTCAGGGGGCATCATCTGATCCCTGCTCAGGTGTGTCTAGTTAGTAACTAGAGTTGGCTGCCATCTGGCCTTTAAAAGGCAGGCCACCTTGTTACGTGAGTGAATGCTTGGTCTCTGCACTGGCTCCAATCCAATTCAGGGATGGATAGCATAGGGAAGTAGCTAGAAGTGGCATTCTTCTAACGCTAAGCCATTGGTTCCCATTCAATAGTACGATGGTACCACCTGAAAATTACCCCATCGGGTGTCTGTCTGTCTGTTCAGTGATGTAGGTGAAGTGGATTGGTGGATCTCAAAGTCAGTTCCTAGAAGGCAAGTGTCTACATCACATAAATACATCCCTGCAACTGGCTCCACTGTTGGCAGTCTCTGCAGAAAGCCCAAGGACTGCCGGCCAAACACTCACTGACGTCCATGGGAGCAGGATCGGGCCCATGAGCTACCATGGGAATAGGATCAGGTCCATGCGCATTTAGGGATGCACACAGATTATTCTGCAGAGGCAGGAGCTGTGGGCAGCAGAGAATTGTAATTTAGAGGACACTGTATTGCAGCCAGTAGCGTAGCTAGAGGGGTGCAGGGGAAGCAGCCGCTTTTTCAAAAGCGGCGCCTGCCGGGCCGGCGCTGGGTTCCTGCCGGCAAGGGGGGGCAGCACAGCCGGAGGAGCCATGCGGGGGGGCCGGGCGTGGCTAGGGGAGCGAAAGGGCCAGCTCCTCGGCCATCGCGCCCCACGCTCAGCGTGGCCCCAACATCGCTGCGGCCGCCTCCTGCGGCGGCTCAGGGCTCAGCGGCCGAGCGCTCCCTGCCCCTGGATGCGGCAGCAGCAGCATCTCCCGGCAGCGGCTTGCGGCCACCAGCCCCGCCACGCCGTAGGTCAGGCCCGGGCCGAGGGAAGCAGGAAGCTGCCGGAGAGAGAGGGGGGGGGGAATCTGCCCGCCCGCCAGCTGCTGCCCGCCCGCCAGCTGCTGCCCGCCCCACTGCTCCGGCAGTGGGAGAAGCGAGCAGCGCCCGCCCGCCACCCCTTCCCTGCGCCCACAGCCTCCAGCCCGGCCTCAGGGCAGGGGGGCAGCCCACACCGCCTGGAGCTTCCCGTGAGCCTCTCCCCTCCCCCTCCGCGGCGGCTGCCCGGCACGGTGTCATGGCTTCCTCCGAGTCTGAGGTCGCTCGGCAGCTGGTGAGTCCTGCGTGTGAAACTTTCTCGCCTCTTCTCCCCCCCCTTCTCCGACCGCACCCTAAAAACTTCCTCGGCTGTGCCGTGCAGTGACCGGCCCCCTCCCCCCGGACCGAGCCAGCATGGCCGCAGGAGCCGGGGGGGGGGGGGCACGGCGCGGCTGGAGGAGCCAGCCAAGGGGGGGGGCGCGGAGCGGCCGGAGGAGCCAAGGAGGGGCGTGGCCGGAGGAAGGGGGGGGGGCTTTTTTATGTTTGCTCCCCCTGCACTTAGAACCTGGCTATGCCACTGATTGCAGCTGATGCTGTGGAGGCCCAGAGTGACCATCTACCTGGAGATCCCTCCTGCCCCCCTGCCTGTGATAGGCCAGTGACCTGTGAAAGCAGCTCCCTGACAGTGGTCATTTGTTCCGCTAGCCAGATGGAGAAAGCAGCAGATCCGCAGGCGAGTGGCTGCACCGGGTAGCAGGCACAACTCCTGGAAGCTGATGTCCCCACCAGTGGTTCTGTGGCCCCAAGGCCCTAACAAGGCTGGGGGAACCTCATAGAGAGGGCGAGTTCAGCAGAAGGTTTGGAGAGTTTTGCTGCTCATCCAGGCCTAATCCAGGTTCGGCCCAGTTGGTTGACGATGTCCCAAGTGCCACAGGAATGGCCTCTAGGGCTGGGCTCTACCTGCGCCTGACATGGGTGCTCAATGGTCCTGGAGAGGGAGCTAAGAGCCCACCCCACACTTTGACTGACAGGCATAAGGGCCAGTCAGGTTTGCAGTCCCTGCACACACAGCGGCTGCTCCCTCCCTACTCCACTGGGAGCACACTGTGCCCCCCAGGGAGGGGAGATGGGCAGGGGAGTGATAGGGCCCTGGCTCTGCCCCCCAGCACCAGTCCATGGATCTGGCTGGCTGCATGGATGCATGGGGAGCAGGCAATGTGCCACAGAGGGGCACAGGGGCAGCATGGCTCTGGCCTCTACTGTCTTGGGAGCACAAGCTTTTGGGGGCAGGGCCCCTTGCGGTGTGGGATTTGTATCAGGCCCCAGGTCTCTTTCTGTGACCAGCACAGCCTGTTGGTGCATCACAAATCAACTCGGTAATAAGAGCCCTAACCCTGCTCCCTTGTGGAAGAGCCTTCTCCAGTGCACTAGGGGCCTAGAGCGATGGTGATAACCGTTACTGGGGAGCAAGAGCCTTTCTGTAGGTGTGTGAAGCCACCTTAACACCAGGTTTAGTGTTCTCCAGGCCCCCCTAGGGTTGCCAATTTTCTAATCGCACAAAACCGAACACCCTAGCCCCACTCCTTCCCCGAGGCCCTGTCCCCCGCTCACTACACTCCTCCTCTCTCAGAGTCTCGCTCTCCCCCACCCTCACTCACTTTCACTGGGCTTGGGCATGGGGTTGAGGTGTGGGAGAGGGTGAGGGCTCTAACTGGGGATGTGGGCTCTGAGGTGGGGCCAGAAATGAGGGGTTCAGGGTGTGTGTGGACTCTGGGCTGGGGCAGGGGGCTGGGGTCCAGGAGGGGGTGAGGGCTCATTCTGGGGGTGTGGGCTCTAGGGTAGGGCTGGGGGTGAGGGGTTTGGGGTAAAGGAGGGGACTTCAGGCTGGGGCAAGGGGTTGGGGTGCATGAGGGCTCTGGCTGGGGGTGTGGGCTCTGGAGTGGGGCCAAGGATGAGGGGTTTGGGGTGAAGGAGGGGGCTGAGGCAGGGGGTTGGGTTGTGGGAGAGGGTTCTGGGAGGGAGTTTGGATGTGGGAGGGAACTCTGGGCTGGGGCAGGGGGTTGGATTGCAGGAGAGGGTTCGTGGTGCGGGGTCCCTGCAGCGCTTTCCGCGGCTCCCAGGAAGCAGCCGCCAGGTCCCTGCAGCCCCTAGATGCATCTGTGGCCAGGGAGGCCTCCCACGCTGCCCTCGCACCTGCAGGCGCCACCCCTGCAGCTCCCATTGGTCGTGGTTCCCGGCCAATGGGAGCTGTGGAGCTGGTACTCAGGGCGGGGGCAGCGTGCAGAACCTCCCTGGCCACCTATGTGTCTAGGGGCTGCAGGGACCTTGTGGCTGCTTCCAGAAGCCACGCGGAACTAGGGCAGGCAGGGAACCTGCCTTAACCCCGGGCCCCTGCTGCGCTGCTGACCGGACTTTTAATGGTCTGGTCGGCGGTGCCGACATGAGCCGCCAGGGTCCCTTTTCAACTGGGCGTTCCGGTCAAAAACCAGACGTCTGGCAACCCTACCTCCTGCATGTGGGTGCAACCCATAGTTGGAAGGTGGACGTGACCGCACCTTGCAGGCTGCAAGGCAAACTACAGGGCAGACTCAAGCAGGGGTCAGATTCAAAAGCCTCCCAAGTTTATTCCTGTCGCCCCCTGGGCCAGGAAAGGGGTTCCGTGCCCTAGTCTCATTAGGCCCCTCAAGCCTCGGCTAGCGTTGCTAACCCTCTAAGATTGGCCTGGAGTCTCCAGGAATTAAAGATTGTCATGTGATGAAATCTCCAGGAATATGTCCAACCAAAATTGGCAACACTAAGCATTGCCCAGTGAGCACAGCCCACCCAGTACTCGCTTCATAATAAACCACAGGAAGAGCCCTAGGATGGAAACAAACACTATGATCCTCTGCCCTCTCCTCCAGCAGTCTCTTGCAGTGGGCAGCCCCTGCAGAAGGGTCATCTTTCTCCATAGCCAACCTACTTTTTGAGCAGCCCATTCATTACCTGCCAGGAGGGCAGGGCTGAGCAGCTCGTTAACCCTTGCTGGCTCAGGCCCTGTCCACACTGGCAAGTTTCTGCGCAGTAAAGCAGCTTTCTGCGCTGTAACTCCCAAGGTGTACACACTGCCAAGCCACTTAGTGCGCAGAAACTGCGCAGTTGCAGCGCTGTAAAAAACCCCACCCCAACAAGAGGCGAACAACTTTTACAGCACCGCAGTACCAGTGTAGACACCCTGGTCAATTACCGTGCTGCGACTGGCCTCCGGGAGGTGTCCCACAATGCCTGTTCTTGCCTCTCTGGTCATTGGTTTGAATTCTACTGCTCTGCCCTCAGGTGACCAACCGTCAACCCCACCCCATAAATTCCTTTGGAATTTTGAAAGTCCCATCCTGTTTGCTCGGTGATCCATGCAGTGGTCTCAGCACATCTTTCCAGGTGGCCATGCATGCTCCACGCACCAGGCGATCCCCCGCTTGGAGCAATGCCGAGCTGCTGGACCTCATCAGCATTTGGGGAGAGGAGGCTGTCCAGTCCTAGCTGCGCTCCAGCGGTAGGAATTATGATACCTATGGACAGATTTCACGACGCATGACAGAAAGGGGCCATGACTGGGACACACTGCAGTGGAGGGTCAAAGTGAAGGAGCTGTGGACTGCCTACCACAAGGCGCAGGAGGCAAACCGCTGCTCCAGTGCTGCACCCACGAGCTGCCGGTTCTATAAAGAGCTGGACGCGATACTTGGTGGTGACCCCACCTCCACTGCGAAGGCCCCTCTGGATACTTCGGTGGCTCACTTGCCAGTCGAGAGTGGACCAAGCCAGGAGGAAGAAATCTTGGACGAGGATGTGGAGTGGGAGGGGGACCCAGAGGCAGAGGATGACTCGGAGGTCAGAAATGCATGCAGCCAGGAGCTCTTTTCTACCCCAGAGGAGGCTAGCCAATCACAGCTGTCGGATCTTGGCAAAGCGCAAACAGGAGAGGAGGCCCCCGGTAAGTGGATTTGATTTTGGGAATCGCTGAGGCGAGTTGTTGTGGGCAGGAGGGTTGCAGAAAGCAGGCTTGTCTCTGTATGATGCAGGTACCACATGCCTAGTCTAAGAGGCAGAACAGGCTGTTGATTGACTCCCTCACTTCAGGGGAATCTGCCTCAGAGATCTCCAGGAAACTCTCATGGAGTTACTGGGCAATCTGCTGCCTCAGGTTCTTTGGCAGAGCTGCTTTGTTTCTTGCCCCATTAATGGTAACTTTCCTGTGCTGCACACAGGCAAGCTGCGTAAGGACCAGGGTGGAAGCAGCAGTCTTGGAGAAGACCCTCCCTTGATTCCCTGCTCACCCTCAGCAGCGAGATATCTTCCACAATGATCACATTCTGTGGAAAATGTGGGGACATGAATGATTATCAGGCCTCCCTACAGTGCTGGCTGTCCCCAAGAGCCACATGCCCAGTGTACAGCAGGTTCTGGGAAGAGTGATTTACTCTTCCCAGGTAGCTACTCACCATTTTGGGGGTCTTGTGGCTCATGTGTGCTTGCCTGGGGTCAGCCAGTTAGTGGCAGGTGTGTGAATACTGGTTGTGTTTTAAATCACTGAATCAGTGTTCTCTGTGTTGCAAACAATACTGCTTCTGTAAAATGTTGTGTTTAAACTTCACAGAGATGACTTTGGGATCCCAGCCTCCCTCTTTGTTATCGCTGGCTGAATGGCTGCGCAGAATTAGAAAGCAGCCATGAAGAACTAAGGAGGACTTTCTGCGTGACGTTATGAAACAATCCGCAGCCGAAGAACAGGAATTGAAGGAGTGGCGGGACAGGGAGAAGAGGGACCGAAAGGAGAACACAGCACGCCAGAATGAAGCCACGGAGCAGCTCTTAAACGTTATGGAGCGCCAAGCAGACACGCTCCAGGCAATACTAGCACTGCAAACCAAGCAGCTCCGCTCCCGCCCTCCCCTGCAGCTGCTGTTGCAAAACTCTTTCCCATGCACCCCCAGACACTGCCAACACACTCTTACCAACCTCCTGGCTCCAGTCTGTACCCACGGCATTCCACTCCTCCCCCCTCACAGTCCAGCCCTGCGGACTTTCAGTACCCACTGCACTCAAGACCCATCCCTCTGCAGTTTGGCCCTGCTGAAGTACAGTACCCACTGCACTGTACTCCAAAAGAGAAGGTTGGATATGATCCTGGGACATACACAAATCTTTAGCCATCCTGGGACCCCACCTCCTCCTGGGACCTTCCCCATCCCCCTTAGTGCTGATGTGGTTTTTTGTTTGACTCTCTCCTCCGGTTGTCGTTTTTTAATAAAAAAAAAAAAAGTGTTTGTTTGAAAGCAATATTTATTCTATTAATTGAAAGCAAAAAGAGCCCTGCAAAGCAACAGACAATTATGTTAAACCTTCATATTGCATTGTCTGCACCAATCACAATCACCTCCTAGCATTACAAGCACTGCACTCCCGAGTATAGCAACAAATATTAGTGGCTTTCAGCTTCAAATTGCTGCCTCAAGGCATCATTCTTGTGTCCTTGCGCCACAGGGCTGGGGCTAGGGTGACCAGATGTCCCAATTTTATCGGGACTGTCCTGATATTTCCTTGTTTGTCCCGCGTCCCGACCAATGTTAGGTCGGGACACTGGACAAACAAGCAAATACTCCAGAGCCCGGAAGTGCTCGTGCCCACTCCGCCCCCTCCTTTGGGCCCCGAGCGCAGGCAGGACTCAGTCGGGTGGTAGGGAGAGTAGGGGGGCGGCCCGTGGGGCCAGGCAGCGGCTGTTCTCCCCCCCGGGCAGCGGGACTCGGGAGCGGCCGCTGCTGCAGCTCCCACTGCCACGGGAGGAGGAAGTGGCCATGGCGCTCGGCGGCTGCTGCTCTGGCACCCAGGCCCGAACCCCCCGGGCCTGTTGCGGGGACCCAGCAGTGCGCACGCTGCGCCCAGCCCCTGGCCAGTCGCATCTGGGCTGCTGCCCAGCTGGTGCTATCCCGCGGCGGCCCCGGGGCGGAGGCATCGGCAGCCCAGCCCCGTTCGTTCCCCTGCAGGACCCGAGCGGGACGGGGGGGCTGGGGCCTGCTGCCCCCACTCCGGGGCCGCTGTGGGATTGCACCAGCTGGGCAGCCAGCCCAGACGCGACTGGCCAGGGGCTGGGCTGGGCGCAGCGTGCGCGCTGCTGGGTCCCCACAGCAGGCCTGGGCGCCAGAGCCACAGCCGCCGAGCTTGGCCATCGGCCGCTTCCTTCCCCAGCGGCAGTGGGAGCTGCAGCAGCGGCTGCTCCCGAGTTCCGCTGCCCAGGGGGGGAGAACAGCTGCCGCCTGGCCCCGCGGGCCGCCCCCCTACTCTCCCTACCGCCCGACTGAGTCCTGCCTGCGCTCGGGGCCAGGCCGGACTCTCACTCACCCTGGCCCTGCGCTTCCCCTGCGTCTCCCGGGCCTCCCTCCAGCGCTTGTGGAGGAAGGGGGGGGGGGGTTGTTTTTTTTTTTTTCTCTGCCACTTTTTTTTTTGCCCTGCCCCCTCCCGCCACGCCTCCCCCCCCCCCCCCCACCCCCGCGTCCCGATATTTGACCTGGGTGATCTGGTCACCCTAGCTGGGGCAAATTCATCACATAGTCCCATGAACGTGGCTTTCCTCATTCGAAAGTTCTGCAACCACTGCTTGTCATCCCAGACGTGCATGACAATGTGATCCCACCACTCAGTGCTTGTTTCCTGAGCCCCAAAGTGGTGTTCCACTGTGGTCAGCACCTCTGTGAATGCCACAAGCAATCTTGTGTCGTAGTGAGTACACATGGCGAGGTCAATGTCACACACCTCTTGCCTTTGTAGTTTAAGGAATAACTCCACTGCCACTCGTGACATGTTGGTCAGAGCGAGCAGCATACTGGTCAACAGTTTGGGATCCATTTCTGCAGACCAAAGAGGCAGGGCACACAGTACACAAACCATTGAAAGATGGCGCCAAATGCGGACGGAAGCACAGGGATTGCTGGGATGTGAAGCAATGCATCACGGGTCATTAGCACTGGACCCAGGATGCCCCATGACTCCCTTTGTCTTCCCACAACTCTTAGCGGCAGAAGAGGACGAGATGCTCTGTGGGATAGCTACCCAGAGTGCACCTCTCCAAATACCGTTGCAAGTGCTGCAAGTGTGAACACACTATTGCGCAGGCAGCTGATAGTGTGAACACACAACAGCAGTTTCCCTTCAACACTTTCTGATCGGTGCTGTAACTCTGCCACTATAGACATACCCTTAGTGTGGGGCTGCTCTACACCCCCCAACCCCACCGGCTCAGTTTGTATTCAGTCCTCTAGGACTTTCTGGCTAGGCAGGGTCTATTTTACATGAAAGAAAAGGAAGGTGCCAAAGCCACTCCAAGGCCAGACATGCAAATGAGCGATGATCAATCTCCTCCCTGCCTTTGCTCTTCTGTTCAAGTGGCCAGGGAAGGAGCTGGGTGAGAGCTCGGCTAGGTGACTGACTGCAGGGTTGCTTAAAAAGCAGGCTCACTTGGCCCTGGAAGAGAGAGAATGAAACACATACACACAGAGATACATAAAATTGCACCCACAAATATACGCAGACAATACGATCTCCCCCGTGAACACACACCCAAATATACATGTACATATAACCCCCACATGTGCACATTCCAACACACAAACAAATATGCACACACATACAATAATACACAAATAGTACAGACACCCATGTGCATGCAGCCCCACCCCACACACTCCCACAAATACACACTCTTACCTCCATGCCTCCCCTCCACCCAGAGATCAGTTCTGTGCCCCAGCAGGCCTAGCTATACCTTAAGATGTAGGGGTCAAAAACGCCGTGGTACCTGTAGCACCCCTGCCACCCCCCCAACTCTGATTACTATTAGATTAGCACCTATGGGTCCCTACTGAGATCAGGACTAATTATTAAGACAGTCCCTGCAGTCTAAAAAAAGGGTGGAAGGGAAAACTGAGGCACAGAGAGAGGAAGTGAGTTGCCCACAGTCAGCAAGCACAGCTGGGAAAAGAACACAGGTTTGCAGGGTGTGATAAATGAAGGGAAGGGGTTGGCTCCCTTTTATGGACACTCAGCCAGCCAGTAGCTATAAAATCCCTCTTAGTAGCTGTTCCCTAATTGCTCTACCTGTGAAGAGTTAAAAAGTCTCACTGCTATGCATAGGTAAAAGGAAGTGAGTGGGTGCCTGGCCAAAAGAGCCAATGGGAAGGTATAGCAGCCCTGTTCATGAGGCTGCGGTCGCACACCGAAACCCTAGAGCAACCAGACTTCCCAAAGCAGCATGCCACGGAGAAGACTGATCCAGATCAAGCTCAGATATCCAGCTCCATGACAGAAATGCAGGGAGGGGATGGGGGACCGGAGATTTCCCTGGAGGGAATGGTCAGCCCTCCCCAACCCGAGATCCAGGTGCCAAGATGGAGGGATGCCCTTAACCCAGACTGAGTTCTAACTGCGGAAGACAGGAATGTCTTCCTACAGATGAAGTGCTTGGAGGCGGAAGCAGAGGAAAAGCACTTGAAGGTGGAGGAGAGGAGAAAGGTGAAGCGCTTGGAGGCAGAAATGGAGGCGAAGTGCTTAGAAGCAGAGACAGAGCTGAAGCGCTTAGAGCTGGAAAGGGCTAAGCTGGGTCAGCCAGGTAGCCCTAAAAGTCCTCCTCCAGGTACCTCTCCCCATTCCAAGAAATTCCCCACATACAAGGTAGGCGATGATAATAGGCCTTCTTAGAAAATTTTGAAAGGGCCTGCCTTGGGTACAACATCCCTACAGACCAATATATGGTGGAACTGAGGCCACAACTCAGTGGACCCTTAGCAAAGGTGGCAGCTGAAATGCCTAAAGAACACATGAATGAGTGCAAACTTTTTAAACACAAGGCCAGAATTAGGATGGGGCTAACACCCGAGCATGCCCGTCAGCGGTTCAGAGCCCTAAGGTGGAAACCAGACGTGGCATTTTCCCAACACGCCTACCACATTGTAAAAAATTGGGATGCCTGGATATCAGGAGCAAATGTTAAGTCTCTGGAAGATCTGTCTCTCCTAATACAAATGGAGCAGTCCTTAGAGGGTGTTCCTGAGGAAATAGAAAGGTACATCCTAGTTGGGAAGCATAAAACTGTAATCAAAGCGGGGGAGATCAGAGCCAAATGGGTGGAGGTGGCGGAGAAGAAGAACGCTAGTAGCAGTTGGTGGGGATACCAGAAGGGGCAACCCGAGATGACACCCCACCATTGGAGTAATCCCAAGGCCCCACCGCACAAGGAGGAGCCCTCCACACAGCCAGGGAGACCCCAGATGCCCTCTCATCCCACCACCCCACTCTCCAACCACTCACCTCGCCCCAGCCCACAGTCAGCTGGGCGATGCTTTAAATGTAATGAGTTGGGGCATGTGAAGGCCAACTGCCCCAAGAGCAACAGCCGACTACAACTCATCACCCCAGGATCCCACAGAAAGCCTTCAGGCCCAGATGCTTCGCAAATACCCCCAGAGTGAAGGGAAACTGTGAGTGTGGGCGGGAGGAAGATTACTGCGTGGAGAGACATTGGAGCACAGGTGTCAGCTATCCACCAATCCCTGGTGGATTCTAAATTCACGAACCCAGAGGCCAACTCTTTTAACTTGCTTACATGCAGGTTGCCTGTCCAGTACAAGAACTGGTCAGGAATATGGACTTTTGCAGTCTATGACGATTATCCCATTCCCATGCTTCTGGGAGAAGACTTAGCCAACCATGTGAGGCTAACAAAAAGGGTGGGGATGGTCACCCACAGTCAGGCTAAACAGGCCTCCACACCTACCTCCATTCCTGAGCCTCCTACAAGGACCTAGTCTGTGTCCCCTGTTAGTACAGGGCCGGGGACCTAGCCAGAGGTGGTGCTAGGCCCCAGACCAAAGTCTATGGCAGCAGTTAGAATATCATAGAAACATAGAATATCAGGGTTGGAAGAGACCTCAGGAGGTCATCTAGTCCAACCCCCTACTCAAAGCACGACCAATCCCCAACTAAATCATCCCAGCCAGGGCTTTGTCAAGCCTGACCTTAAAAACCTCTAAGGAAGGAGATTCCACCACCTCCCTAGGTAACCCATTCCAGTGCTTCATCACCCTCCTAGTGAAAAAGTTTTTCCTATTATCCAACCTAAACCTCCCCCACTGTAACTTGAGACCATTACTCCTTGTTCTGTCATCTGGTACCACTGAGAACAGTTTAGATCCATCTTCTTTGGAACCCTCTTTCAGGTAGTTGAAAGCAGCTATCAAATCCCCCCTCATTCGTCTCTTCTGAAGACTAAACAATCCCAGTTCCCTCAGCCTCTCCTCATAAGTCATGTGCTCCAGCCCCCTAATCATTTTTGTTGTCCTCCGCTGGACTCTTTCCAATTTTTCCACATCCTTCTTGTAGTGTGGGGCCCAAAACTGGACACAGTACTCCAGATGAGGCTTCACCAATGCCGAATAGAGGGGAATGATCACATCCCTCAATCTGCTGGCAATGCCCCTACTTATACAGCACAAAATGCCGTTGGCCTTCTTGGCAACAAGGGCACACTATCAACTCATATCCAGCTTCTCATCCACTGTAACTCCTAGGCCCTTTTCTGCAGAACTGCTGACAAGCCATTCGGTCCCTAGTCTGTAGCAGTGCATGGGATTCTTCCGTCCTAAGTGCAGGACTCTGCACTTGTCCTTGTTGAACCTCATCAGATTTCTTTTGGCCCAATCCTCTCATTTGTCTAGGTCTAGGTTATAGATCCAGGTCCTGGGACCCAGGCAGAACCAGCCCAAGGATCGGAACTGGCGGAGCAGTCAGCACCAGAGCCCATGCTTGCAACCCCACCAGAGTCAGGGGAGCCAGCACCAAGGGGCTCCACAGAGCCTGCGCCTGCAGCAGCAGCTAAACCAGCACAAGAAGCTCAACCGGAGCCTGAAATACAATTTAGTGCACCAATGGAGAGCGGTTCACAATCGACGGAGACACCCCCATCACCTGCATCGCTTCCAGTGGGACCAAGCCCAAGTCCACAACCCAGTGAGGAACTAATGTCTCCAGCGTCAAGGGAGCAGTTCCAGGCAGATTAAGAAGCGGATGAAAGCCTCAAGGGAGCTTGGACGGCGGCATGGAGCGACCCACCACCTTTCAGCTCTTCTGATAAGTCCAGGATTGTTGTAGAAGGAGAATCTTATACAAGGAAACCCTTTCTGGTGGGCACAAGGAGGACTGGCATCCTCAGAGACAGTTGGTAGTTCCAACTAAGTATAGGGAAAAGCTCTTGAGCTTAGCCCACGATCACCCTAGTGGCCATGCTGGGGTGAACAGGACCAAAGATTGTTTGGGAAAGTCATTCCACTGGGAGGGAATGGGCAAGGATGTTTCTACCTATTCCCGGTCTTGTGTGGTGTGCCAGTGGGTGGGAAAGCCCCAAGACCAGGTCAAGGCCCCTCTCCAGCCACTCCCCATAATTGAGGTTCCATTTCAATGTGTAGCTGTGGATATTCTGGGTCCTTTCCCTAAGAAGACACCCAGAGGAAAGCTGTACATACTGACCTTCATGGATTTTGCCACCCGATGGCCGGAAGCTGTAGCTCTAAGCAACACCAGGGCTAAAAGCATGAGCCAGACATTGGCAGACATTTTTGCCAGGGTAGGTTGGCCCTCAGACATCCTTATGGATTTGGGAACTAACTTCCTGGCAGAGACCATGAAACATCTTTGGGAAGCTCATGGGGTGAACCACTTGGTTGCCACCCCTTACCACCATCAAACAAATGGTCTAGTTGAGAAGTTTAATGGAACTTTGGGGGCCATGATACGTAAAATCGTGAATAAGCACTCCAATGATTGGGACCTAGTGTTGCACCAGTTGCTCTTTGCCTATAGGGCTGTACCACATCCCAGTTTGGGGTTTTCACGCTTTGAACTTGTTTATGGCCATGAAGTAAAGGGGCCATTACAATTGGTGAAGCAGCAATGGGAGGGGGTTATATCTTTCTCCAGGAACTAACATTTTGGACTTTGTAACCAACCTGAAAAACACCCACAAGGACTCTTTAGCTCTTGCTCGAGAAAACCTAGAGGATGCTCAACAAAAGCAAAAGGCCTGGTCTGATAAACATGCCAAAGAGCGTTCCTTCAGAGTAGGTGACCAAGTCATGGTCCTGAAAGTGCTCCAGTCCCATAAGATGGAAGCGCTGTGGGAGGGGCCATTTATCATCCGAGAGTGCCTGGGAGCTGTTAATTACCTCATAGCATTCCCAGACCCTACCCTAAAACCTAAAGTATACCATGTTAATTCTCTAAAGGCCTTTTATTCCTGAGAACTCAAGGTTCTCCAGTTTACAGCCCAGGAGAGAGATGACTCTGAGTGGCCTGAAGGAGTCTACTTTGAAGAAAAAAGCAACAGTGGCGTAGAAGAAGTGAGACTTTACATAACCCTTGGGTGTAAACAGTGACAGCAAATCCAGGAGCTGTGCACCAGCTTCGCGCCAACGTTTTCAGCCACCCCAGGATGGACAGAATGGGCGTACCACTCCATTGACACAGGTGATGCTTGCCCAATTAGAGTCCAACCCTACCGGATGGCTCCTCAAGCCAAAATTGCGATAGAAAGGGAGATCAAGGGCATGTTACAGATGGGTGTAATCTGCCCGTCTGAGAGCACATGGGCCTCTCCAGTGGTTCTGGTTCCGAAACCAGATGGGAAAATCTGCTTTTGCGTGGACTACTGTAAGCTCAATGCTGTAACTCGCCCAGAGAACTATCCAATGCCATGCACAGATGAGCTATTGGAGAAACTGGGACATGCCCAATTCATCTCCACCTTAGACTTAACTAAGGGGTACTGGCAAGTGCTGCTAGATGACCCCGCCAAGGAAAGGTCAGCCTTCATCACCCATGTAGAGCTGTATGAATTTAATGTGCTCCCTTTCGTACTGCAAAATGCACCCACCACCTTCCAGAGACTGGTGGATAACCTTCTGGCTGGATTTGAGGAATTTGCAGTCACCTACCTTGACAATGTGGCTATATTGCAGAATTTATGGGCAGAACACCTGGAACACCTCTATGCTGTCTTCCTGAGCATAAGGGAGGCAGGATTAAATGTTAAGGCCAAAAAATGTCAAACAGGCCTAAACAGGGTAACATATCTTGGGCACCAGGTGGGTCAAAGAACTATCAACGCCCTACAGGATAAAGTAAATGCTATCCAAAATTGGCCTGTCCCTAAGTCAAAGAAGCAGGTCCAATCCTTCTTGGGCTTGGCCGGGTATTACAGACGATTTGTACTACACTACAGCCAAATTGCCACCCCACGGACCGACTTAACCAGGAAAAAACAGCCAAATGCAGTTCAGTGGACTGAGAAGTGTCAGGAAGCCTTTAACCAACTTAAGGTGGCCCTTACGTCTGACCGTATACTAAGGGCCCTGGACTCTGACCAATCTTTCGTTGTAACCACAGATGCGTCTGAGCGTGGTGTAGGAGCAGTTTTAATGCAGGAAGGACCAGATCAACAATTCCATCCTGTTGTGTTTCTCAGCAAAAAACTTTCTGAGAGGGAAAGCCACTGGTCAGTCTCAGAAAAAGAATGTTATGCCATTGTGTATGCTCTGGAGAAGTTACACCCATACATTTGGGGATGGCGGTTCCACCTGCAGACTGACCATGCTGCACTGAAGTGGCTTCACACAGTCAAAATGACTAACAAAAAAATTCTCTTCAAGCCTTTGATTTTGAAATACAACACATTTCAGGAGCCTCTAACAAAGTGGCTGATGCACTCTCCCGGGAAGGTTTCCCAGAATCAGCCAGGTAAAAATGTCCCTGTATTCTAAGTCATTGTAGTCCTTAAAATGTGGAAAATACTGTTTAGTTCTTCATGTAATTAGTAGTAAAATTAGAGGTGCATGTATCTTATTAACTCTATTTTCCTAAACCTCCAGGAAGAAATCCCAGCCGGTGTGGACCCGACCTGAACCAGGCTGGCCAACACCGTCTGTGATTTGGGGGGCGTGTGATAAATGAAGGGAGTGGGGTAGCTCTCTTTTATGGACACCCAACCAGCCAGGAGCTGTAAAATCCCTCTTAGTAGCTGTTCTTTAATTGTTCTAACTGTAAAGGGTTAAAAAGTCTCACTGCTATGCATAGGTAAAAGGAAGTGAGTGGGTGCCTGGCCAAAAGAGCCAATGGGAAGGCTAGAACTTTTTAAAATTGTAAAAAGACTCCCCTTTTGTCTGTTTGTTGTTCTCCTGAGGAGAGGCGGACATGGCGACTGCTATGCTGTAAGAAGCTTGGGCCAGGTATGAAAAAATCATCACTATCATGCCTAGAAACTACTCATTTAAAACCCCAGATATGTAAGTAGATCAGGAATGTCTAGGAAGACGCGATTAGGTTTATCCCTTTTAATTCGTTACTGCTTGTGGATTCCTCTGTGCTAACACCAGGTGCTTTTTTTTGCTTGTAACCTTTAAGTTGGACCTCAAGAAAGCTATTTTTGGTGCTTAATCCTTGTGATTGCTCTTTTAAAATCTAGTAATAGCCTGAGTTCCCAGATGTATTTTCTTTCTTTTTTTTTTATTAATAAAATTTACCTTTTTAAAGAACAGAATTGGATTTTTGTATCTTAAGAGGTTTGTGCACACGTTGTTTAATTATCTGGTGGCAACAGCTGATTTCCTTTTTTCTTTCTTTCTCAGTTCTTCCCCGGAGGGGGGAGTGAAAGGGCTTGAGGGTACCCCACAGGAAGGAATTCCCAAGTGTGCCTTCCTGGGTTCTCAAAGGGGTTCTGCACTTAGGTGGGTCAGAGAAAAGCTGTAACCTTGGGAGTTTAATTCAAGCCTGGAGTGGCCAGTATTAATTTTGAGAATCCTTGCGCTCAAAGTGCCAGAGTGGGGAATTAGCCTTGACACAGGGTCCCAGCTAGCACCATGTCTGTTAGGCTGCACTGTCACACCCAGGAAAAAGCCATGCCCATGATGACAGCAGTCCTGCTGCCAGGAACGCCTTTGGGCTTTCCAGTGCTGCACGGGTCTGTCCTGGCTCCATTGGCTACGCAGCGGAAGAGCCCAGCTGCTCATGGGTTCATCATTTGTGGAGATAGAATAGAAGGATGGGATTTTACACTGGCAAAGCTGTAGCTTTACAAACCCACGTCTCTCCTCTGAATGACAGACTTACCTTAAAGAATCCTGACATTTCCAGTGCCATGCCTGTCCTGGGAGCGTGAGTGTGAGTGTAACAACCCCCCCCCCCCCCTTCTTTTGAGCTTAGCTATCAATATAATAAACGTGCTGCTTTCTGCCAAACTCTGGTGGGTTATTAGTCCTCCCTAAGCTTACTAGCTGGCCCAGTTTTGGGTAACAGGGCAGGGCTGCCATGCAGACACCCTACGAGCCGATGTGCTCCAGGAACACCCCTGCCCCTGGGCTGCTGGCACTATACATCAGGGCAACATGGATTGACTCTCGTCACTGCCCTCTGCACAGGAGAGCCTGGGCTGGGCAGGCACCCTGTGACAGGCTGTCTGCCAGCGTCACACACCCCTTCACAGCAGTGTGGGGACAAAGGCTCCCCACTGGCTGCTGCTCTTGCAGTCTCCCAGCTCAGGACTAATGTGTTGCAGGCCAGGGGGCTTGTACTGAGTTTGTGCACTGGGCTGAGGCTCCCCTGATTCCTTTACTGCAATTCAAAAGTGGCCAGTAGACAAATCCAAACCAACCCCTGCGTCAGGCCCCCTTTCCCACCTGAGCTGCAGGAGAACTGAGCTGTGCCTAAAATCCACAGCTGGCCCCATCTCTGTAACAGGGATGAATTGCACGCTCCATATCTGGGCACTATCGAACTTTGGGAAAGTCGGACTCCGGCTGTGGATCCAGCCTCTGTCGCTCGGGCCCACCTCTAAATGAATCACTCTGGACTGTAATGAGAGGCACATTTTTACTACATCCCTGCACAGGATCTCACTCTCTCTTTCCATGCCGCAGCGTTTATTTATGATTTTCGTTAGCTCTGATTTATTGGAGATTTTCCCTTTACAGGAGAGATGCTTCTCAGATGAGATCTCACCTTCCCGGTTTTAGACTGGGAGACTTTTTATTTATTGTTGGGTGGGAAGAGGGTGATATCAGAGGAAATGCAGCCAACTGGCATGCAATTCACATGGGGTCATTTGGTCACTGTGATAAATGAAGGGGGAGGGTAGCTACCTTTTAAGGACACCCAGCCAGCCAGTTAGCTACAAAATCCTTGTTAGTAGCTGTTCTCTATTTGCTTTACCTGTAAAGGGTTAAAAAAGCCCATAGGTAAAATGAAGGGAGTGGGCACATGACCAAAAGAGCCAATGGGAAAGCTAGAACTTTTTAAAATTGGAAAAAAACTTTTCCTTTGTCTGTCAGTTGTTGTTCTCTCCAGAGAGGAGACACAGAGCAGCAATGCTGTAAGAAGCTTGCACCAGGTATGAAAAATCATCAAATCAAACCTAGAACTACTTATTTGAAACAGCAGAATACGGACCCTGGACTTCAGAAAAGCAGACTTTGACTCCCTCAGGGAACCGACTGGCAGGATCCCCTGGGAGAATAACATGAGGGGGAAAGGAGTCCAGGAGAGCTGGCTGTATTTTAAAGAATCCTTATTGACATTGCAGGAACAAACCATCTCGATGTGTAGAAAGAATAGTAAATATGGCAGGTGACCAGCTTGGCTTAACAGTGAAATCCTTGCCGATCTTAAACACAAAAAAGAAGATTACAAGAAGTGGAAGCTTGGACAAATGACTAGGGAGGAGTATAAAAATATTGCTCAGGCATGCAGGAGTGAAATCAAGAAGGCCAAATCACACTTGGAGTTGCAGCTAGCAAAAGATGTTAAGAGTAACAAGTAGGGTTTCTTCAGGTATGTTAGCAACATGAAGAAAGTCAAGGTAAGTGTGGGCCCCTTACTGAATGAGGGAGGCAACCTAGTGACAGAGGATGTGGAAAAAGCTAATGTACTCAAGGCTTTCTTTGTCTCTGTCTTCACGAACAAGGTCAGCTCCCAGACTGCTGCACTGGGTAGCACAGCATGGGAAGGAGGTGACCAGCCCTCTGTGGAGAAAGAAGTGGTTCAGGACTATTTAGAAAAGCTGGATGAGCCCAAGTCCATGGGGCTGGATGCGTTGCATCCAAGGGTGCTAAAGGAGTTGGTGGATGTGACTGCAGAGCCATTGGCCATTATCGTTGAAAACTCATGGCGATCGGGGAAGGTCCCGGATGACTGGAAAAAGGCTAATGTAGTGTCCATCTTTAAAAAAGGAAAGAAGGAGGATTCAGGGAAACTACAGGCCAGTCAGCCTCACCTCAGTCCTTGGAAAAATCATGGAGCAGGTCCTCAAGGAAACAATTCTGAAGCACTTAGAGGAGAGGAAAGTGATCAGGAACAGTCAGCATGGATTCACCAAGGGCAAGTCATGCCTAACTAACCTAATTGCCTTCTATGATGAGATAACTGGCTCTGTGGATGAGGGGAAAGCAGTGGACGTGTTATTCCTTGACTTTACCAAAGCTTTTGATACGTATTCTTTGATAAGTATTCTTGCCGGCAAGTTAAAGAAGTATGGGCTGGAGACTATAAGGTGGAAAGAAAGCTGCCTAAATCATTGGGCTCAACGGGTAGTGATCAATGGCTCCATGTCTAGTTGGCAGCCGGTATCAAGCGGAGTGCCCCAAGGGTTGGTCCTGGGGCCGGTTTTGTTCAATATCTTCATTAATGATCTGGAGGATGGCGTGGACTGCACCCTCGGCAAGTTTGCAGATGACACTAAACTGGGAGGAGTGGTAGATATGCTGGAGGGTAGAGATAGGATACAGAGGGACCTAGTCAAATGAGAGGATTGGGCCAAAAGAAATCTGATGAGGTTCAACAAGGACAAGTGCAGAGTCCTGCACTTAGAACGGAAGAATCCCATGCACTGCTACAGACTAGGGACCGAGTGGCTAGTCAGCAGTTCTGCAGAAAAGGACTTAGGAGTTACAATGGATATGAGTCCACTGTAGAAGCTGGATATGAGTCAACAATGTACCCTTGTTGCCAAGAAGGCTAACGGCATTTTGGGCTGTATAAGTAGGGGCATTGCCAGCAGATCGAGGGACGTGATCATTCCCCTCTATTTGGCATTGGTGAGGCCTCATCTGGAGTACTGTGTCAGTTTTGGGCCCCACACTACAAGAAGGATGTGGAAAAATTGGAAAGAGTCCAGCGGAGGGCGACAAAAATGATTAGGGAGGGCTGGAGCACATGACTTATGAGGAGAGGCTGAGGGAACCTGGATTGTTTAGTCTGCAGAAGAGAACGATGAGGGGGGATTTGATAGCTGCTTTCAACTTCCTGAAAGGGGGTTGTGACAATGCGGTTCTGGCGGGACCCAACTGAGAGTGCCAACTCAGGACAAATTGCTAAAACAGGGCAGTTACAGCCCAAGGCTGGGGTTTCTCTACCTCTAAGGCAACCAAACCAGCCAGACTAAGAGGACTTCGGTCTCACCCCACTGGCTAACCGCAACCTCACAAGCAATTTCCTTAGACACTCCAGTTTCCCAGTATCACCACCAGTGCCGCTCGTTATGGGGATAAATGGTTATGAAAACCAATATCCCAATATACACAAAAAGGGTTCTCTCGATCCCAAAGGACCAAGCCCCAGATCCAGGTCAATATACAAATCAGATCTTTCCCACAAATCACGCTGTTACCAATCCTTTAGAATCTAAAAACTAAAGGTTTATTCATAAAAGGGAAAAAGATAGAGATGAGAGTTGGAATTGGTTAACTGGAATCAATTACATACAGTAATGGCAAAGTTCTTGGTTCAGGCTTGCAGCAGCGATGGAATAAACTGCAGGTTCAAATCAAGTCTCTGGAATACACCCCCACTGGGATGGGTCCTCAGTCCTTTGTTCAAAGCTTCAGCTTGTAGTAAAGTTCCTCCAGAGGTATGAAGCAGGATTGAAGACAAAATGGAGATGAGGCATCAGCCTTTTATAGTCTTTTCCAGGTGTAAGAACACCTCTTTGTTCTTACTGTGGAAAATTACAGCAACATGGAGTCTGGAGTCATATGGGCCAGTTCCTGCATACTTTGCTGAGTTACAAGGCGTATCTGCCTTCTCTCAATGGGTCCATTGTATAGCTGATGGTCCTTAATGGGCCATCAAGGAGGCTAGGCAGAGCTAATCCCAGCTTGTCTGGGATGTCACCCAGAAGCATAGCATAAGTTTGCCATACAGACAGTATAGTGCCAAGATTCATAACTTCAACTACAAAACTGATACACACATATAGACAGCATAATCATAACCAGTAAACCCTGACCTTGTCTAAGACACCCCATTTGACCCCCTTTATACAAGATTTGGGTGCCACTACAGGACCTTGGTTGCAACAATGATCTATATGGTCCCAATTTATGTCAATAACGTCACACCCCCGACGCAAAATGGATGCAGGAAGGGATGACACAAACATCACTGACTGCATCCCAAGAGCTCCCCATCCTGGGTTCTGTCTCACTACAGCTAGTATTGGGATAGAAGCCGTACCAGTGTATAACAGAAATGGTTTATCAAAGTCATGTTTAACAACATGACTGAACCTTTTTACAAACTCAAGGTAAAACTTAGTTAGAACAATAGTGGATTGGACTTGCTCTTGCAGTATGGTTCCTGTATGTCTCATGCGATCTTGCCAAGAGCTAAAGAAAACAGCTACTTTATTCATACATGCTCGGGCAAATGTTTGGAACCCAATTAACATCAAATAAATGCAGATATTAATGTTCTTCATAGTACAGGAATCTTGGCATTTATCCCTGAAAGCAATATGGTATTGTGCCTCAGTTTTCCTTTTCATATAGCACATTAGGTCTGGAATGTCTTTTTCCCTGTGAAAAGTTCCAATATTGTTTACAGGCATTAACTGTGAAACATCAGCATAACAAGGCCTTTTAACATAAATTGTGTTCTCAGGTATTCCTTTTAACATGTTCAAGGGATTCTCCAAAAGATTATGCGCATTGTACACTTTTACAGTTTGTGGTAATAGCAACACATGTGTTACAAAAATTGCCATCAGCAATAACAACAAATTCATTGCGAATGTCCATTTACAATCATGTTTGTCATGCCCCATCTTTGGCTCAATACCACTGGAGTTTGGGCATTCTAGGGTTAGCCTGTGGCTTCCCTTTGCCAAATTTAGTTTTCTTTTTCCTCCTTGTCCTGCAGGATTAAACCCTGATTTCTCTTGCTTAACAGAATTCCCTGGCTGATGGGGTGGGCTCTCTGTGCTAACAGCTATTAGCAAGTCCTTCCTCTCCCAGCCAGGCAAGTAATTTGCATTACCACAGACAGGAGCCAGTCCACCAGTTTTCATATCCTTAACTGCTATCATTTCCAAGGCTGGACTCTGTCTTAAAGAGATACCACACAAACCCAAAGAGTCTGACGGGGAGAGTTTGCTTGCTCTCCCCTGTATCCTCAAGCCGTTAGCCATAAAACTGCTCTGCTCTGTCACATCAGTAACCAAATCTGTTCTTAGACCCTGAAGCACAAACTGCTCATTGAAAGAATCAGAATGGAGACATTCCTGTTCCAACACCATTGTCTTTCCAACAAGTTGGCCCCACACAGCCACTTGGTCATAGGGCTGCCTCAATTCCTTAACAACTTTTACTTCCTCTGAGACCTTCTCAAAGCTACCCACACTGGATCTTTTAAAAGGACAGTCAGTGGATCCATTTACAACAGACAACTTCCGGCTGCTAGGAACTGAAACTTCCTTGATTACATCACTCTTACACCCCTCAGTTGCAGGGAACTGCTTGCACAGATTACCATGAGGATTCCTTTCCCCAAGAGCTTTTCTAAGCAGCAATTCACCCCTCACAGAAATTCTGCCCTTACCCTCTTCACCTAGGGCTTGCTCTAAAGGAACACTTCCCTGAGCAACAACAGACTCTGTCTGGGTCTTACTCACATCCAGGATCACCTTTGGCCCACCAGGCCAATTTCTACACAATCCCCTTTCAGGCAAACCCCTAGACTCACTAGATGAAAGGTTAGAAGCATCCTTCTTTCCTTTGCCACACGCAAGCGTAGGAATTTTTTCCTTTTTGCTACAAGTTGTTAAACTGTCAGTAGGTACCACAACCAAATTACCTTTTCGCTCTCCTTGTGCCCTGGCTAGGGTATCACCCTGATTAGACAGAGTTGTTACACCCTTCTCCAACCACACACGAGCAGCTGGCAAAATACAAGCACCAGAATCGTCTGGTCTCTGGGATTTTGCTAAGACACTAACTGGATGCAACCTAGTTACAGTGCCCTTTTCCCCAGCAGACACAGACTTAGGACCACTCCCTTCCTGGGCTTTAGTTGAATCCAGAACCATCTCTGAGACAACTGAATTACTCTCAACCATCACAGGCTGAAAGGCACCTTCTGTCTGCTCCACAGACAAAGAAGAGCTGGAGACACATTTTCCTTTACTAGATACACAGTTTGGGATTTCATTTTCCTTGTCCCAGCCCACAGGGCTGTTCCCAGACAACTGCTTGGAGACTGGGGTAGCTTCCTCCATAGGCAAGTCAATACCCCTGACAGACACAGGCACATTCCCTTCATTATCCCTATTCTTCACACAGGACACAGGTAAGGGATAGGGACACTCATCTTCCACTCTCCTTGCCTTCCCAAACTGCTGACTAGATAAAGCCATCAGCTTGCAAGACTGCCTAGGCTTCTCCAAAACCTCCTTGTTCTCCTCTCCCTTCGCTTGATCTAATTCCAGATTTACTTCTGAGACATTAGATAGACATTCAGAAACTTCATTCACAGCCAAACAGCTACTTCCCAAAGACAAACTTTTGGAGAAACCCTCCATAGGCACAACCTTAGGATTAATCCTCTCCTGTGCCTGGTTTGCATTAACTTGACTGACCATAGCTTTAATATCATTTCCAATCATAATATCCTTAGGGATTGTGTCTTTTACTCCCACAACCATGGTGCCCTCAAATCCCTCCCATTTCAGGTGGATTTTAGCCAAAGGCACCCTGACAAAATACTCAGAGAAGGCTACAACAGTTACATCTTCACCTGGAAAATAATCTTCCTTCCTGACAAGACTTGCTTTAACCAGAGTAATATCTGCTGCGGTGTCCCTCCATGCCATACACCTTACTCCATTCACTTCTGCACTGCTAATAAACTCTGCATTATTTTCCCCATATTTAGCTTTAATGTGAGTTTTAAGGTCAAATTCTTCAGAGACCACAGAAACAGCATTTGCATACAGGGCAATAGAGCTGGGCTCTGTGTAGCTTGCCTGTGAGTCTACAACAACAGGGTTAGCATTTGCCGTGGCATTTGGGGTTGCTGGTTTTGGGCTGCCCTTCAGGGTCGGGCAGTCTGGTCTCATGTGGCCCAGCATACCACAGTGATAGCATGTAACCTGTTCCGTCCTGAGATGTGAGTTCCTACCCTCCGGGCCCCCTTGAACTCCTTTAGAAGAGTCAGGTTTGCTTTTAAATCCTTCCCTCCTTTTGAACTGGGGAGAATGGGGATTAGTTTTCCCCGGGGTTTTACACCCTTCCCGAGCCCTGTTTTGGGTGTGGGCATCTGCAATTTCTGCTGCCCGTAGGACCGACTCGGGGTCCCTGTCACACACAGCTGCTCTCACATGGTCAGGCACAATGTCTAAGAACTGTTCCAAAGTTATTAAATCCAGCAGTTTTTCAAAATTCCCATGTGCCTTGGCTCCCATAACCCACTTTTTAACAAAACCCATCAGCTTATGAGCACATTCTACAAAAGTACAATCATTAGACATCTTAAACTTTCTAAACTTAACTCTGTAAGATTCAGGAGTAACCGTGAACCGCCTTAACACAGAATCCTTAAACCGCTCATAATCCAAGGCTTCTTCTTCCCCCAATTCATTAAATACCTCCCTGGCTTTTCCAGTCAGTCTGGTCAGCAGGATAGGCATTCGCTGACCCTCGGGGATCTGGTAGAGACTGCAGAGGCGTTCAAAGGTAGATAAAAACTCCTCTATATCCTCAGTATCATTGTAAATGGGACACATCCTTTCCCAGTTTTTCTCATGGCGGTGGGGAAGTGGAGTACCAGGTGGGGATGACTTTCTCCGCTCTTCCATTACTTGGAGCTGAAGTCTGGCCGTCTCCTGTTCCATCTTGTGAGTCTCCTGTTCCATCCTGCGAGTCTCCTGTTCAGCAGCGAGCAGCTCTAGACGTCCCTTACGAGCTCTCTCTTCTCTCTCAGCAGCCTCTTTCTCTCTCCCTCTTTCTAATTCTGCTATTTTTTGCTTCTCCAGCAATCGAAGATCTGCTAGCTTCTGTTCATGCTCAAGTTGCAGTTTACTTGTTGCCTTTTGCACTCTAATTTTTTCTGCATCTTCTGTAGCCTCAGGTAAGGGCTGTGCTCTCGCCCCCTGATCACTGGCTATTAACAGATTTCTCAGTTCTTGATTTGAAGCTTTCTTTCTAAAGCTTATCCTCTTTTCTGAGCACAAATTTTCCAGGGCTTTTTTGCCAAGTCCCTCATATGCTCTTTGCTCAGCCATTGCAGCAGCTCTTTAACCCACAAAACTCTCAATCCCGAAATTCCAATTTGGATAGCGTGGGGTTCTGACCCAAAGCTTAATTGACCTGGTTCTGTGGATCCAAGCACGACTACGCCACTGTGACAATGCGGTTCTGGCGGGACCCAACTGAGAGTGCCAACTCAGGACAAATTGCTAAAACAGGGCAGTTACAGCCCAAGGCTGGGGTTTCTCTACCTCTAAGGCAACCAAACCAGCCAGACTAAGAGGACTTCGGTCTCACCCCACTGGCTAACCGCAACCTCACAAGCAATTTCCTTAGACACTCCAGTTTCCCAGTATCACCACCAGTGCCGCTCGTTATGGGGATAAATGGTTATGAAAACCAATATCCCAATATACACAAAAAGGGTTCTCTCGATCCCAAAGGACCAAGCCCCAGATCCAGGTCAATATACAAATCAGATCTTTCCCACAAATCACGCTGTTACCAATCCTTTAGAATCTAAAAACTAAAGGTTTATTCATAAAAGGGAAAAAGATAGAGATGAGAGTTGGAATTGGTTAACTGGAATCAATTACATACAGTAATGGCAAAGTTCTTGGTTCAGGCTTGCAGCAGCGATGGAATAAACTGCAGGTTCAAATCAAGTCTCTGGAATACACCCCCACTGGGATGGGTCCTCAGTCCTTTGTTCAAAGCTTCAGCTTGTAGTAAAGTTCCTCCAGAGGTATGAAGCGGGATTGAAGACAAAATGGAGATGAGGCATCAGCCTTTTATAGTCTTTTCCAGGTGTAAGAACACCTCTTTGTTCTTACTGTGGAAAATTACAGCAACATGGAGTCTGGAGTCATATGGGCCAGTTCCTGCATACTTTGCTGAGTTACAAGGCGTATCTGCCTTCTCTCAATGGGTCCATTGTATAGCTGATGGTCCTTAATGGGCCATCAAGGAGGCTAGGCAGAGCTAATCCCAGCTTGTCTGGGATGTCACCCAGAAGCATAGCATAAGTTTGCCATACAGACAGTATAGTGCCAAGATTCATAACTTCAACTACAAAACTGATACACACATATAGACAGCATAATCATAACCAGTAAACCCTGACCTTGTCTAAGACACCCCATTTGACCCCCTTTATACAAGATTTGGGTGCCACTACAGGACCTTGGTTGCAACAATGATCTATATGGTCCCAATTTATGTCAATAACGTCACAGGGGTTCCAAAGAGGATGGATCTAGACTGTTCTCAGTGGTACCAGCTGACAGAACAAGGAGTAATGGTCTCAAGTTGCAGTGGGGGAGGTTTAGGTTGGATATTAGGAAAAACTTTTTCACTAGGAGGGTGGTGAAGCACTGGAATGGGTTATCTAGGGAGGTGGTGGAATCTCCTTCCTTAGAGGTTTTTAAGGTCAGGTTTGACAAAGCCCTGGCTGGGATTATTTAGTTGGGGATTGGTCCTGCTTTGAGCAGGGAATTGGACTAGATGACCTCCTGAGGTCCCTTTCAATGCTGATATTCTATGATTCTATGGCCTGCCAGTGCTGGTGTGGAAGGACCAGCGTGCCTCATTGCTGAGTGAACTGGCCATTGCATGGCAGGCACAGTGGGCTAATCACCAAAAGCTGGTGCTTTTCTAGAGCTGCTGCATCGTGTCTTTTGCATGGGACAGGCAGACAGCAAGGAACCCTGAACATGTGATGACTCCAGCCTCCACTTCAAACCTTGATTCTGCATCTGAGCCATGTATGGAGAGCCCTGCCAGTGTGTGGAATCCCACTGACTGCACTGGGGTTCCAGAGAGACTCAGCACAGATGCAGTTGCAGGGTCAGGATCTTGAGTCCTAGTCCACTCCAGATGTTCCTTGATAGGCTCCACCTAATGCTAATGTAACCCACTGGTTCGCAGGCATATAGAGCCCCTTCTGTGCCCAATCCACAGAGAGCAGGCATCTATTACCGGCTTCTTTCGTGCAAGCTGCAGCAGCTCCTGCTTTTAGCTCTGGAGGTTCCCGGTTCAATCTCTGCTACACCTGCCATTGATGTCAGCTGTTGCACAAGCACATGGTGTGCTGATATCCAATCACTCTAGTGCGACCTCTTCTCAGGCCACCAGCCACCAGAGAGCAAGAGAATCCAAAGCACATGAAGCTGGTCCACTTTCTTAGGTAGAGGGCACTGACACACAAAGAGCAGTGTTAGCAGTCACACTGCATGGCTTTGGCGTCAGCGCTCATGCTAGTGGCAGGTGCCTCTCTCCGCTCAGCATTGCACTCTGGCTGTGATTCACTAGCAGAGACGTAATTTCCAATTAAATTGCAATTCTTTTCAGAGCCATTTATTTCTGTTTCTTTTGTATTTTGATCAGAACGTCAGTCAGTTTTTTACCCGTTTGTCAATTTCCCTTTCCCTAAAGATTATCTGTGAACAATGTGAGAATACAGAAATATCTGCTGTCGGCTTTTAACCTGGGAGAGCCTCAGATTCCAGGAGCTAGGAGGAAACCTGCAGAGAATACGTTAAGAAACAGAAAAAAAAAAATGTTTTCCCTTCAGATTTCTCTGCTTAAAGCTGCATTTTGAAATCTCCTTTTTTCTCTGTCCCCAGTGCCCAGCTCCCCCTTGTGACCTTTAAAACCTGCAAACCCTCCCTCCCAGAGTAGTGTTTACTCACACAAGAAGTCCCATTGATTTCCCCATGGCAAAGCAGCCATTGGCTTTGTGGGATGTGCCTAGGGAGCTTATGGAATCAGGCCTTAAGACAGAGAAACCCTTTTTCATTTGGGGTGTCACAACCAATAACACTAGGCCATAAACCAAGTACTGTTTACATGAGTAACAGAGATTGAGAGTTATATCCCTTTCCCCTATCCAGTGTCTGACTTGTCTATTAGATTGTAAACTCATAGGGGGAGGGAGGGGACTGTCTGCTCCTCTGTACAGCACCTCTTCTTGGCTGGCCCCTAGGCACTACCATAATATGTCTGATTAATATTAATAATAAAGATTGATGGAGTATTTAGGATCCTGTTCTGTTAGGGACACTATCATCTGTGTTAAAGCCAAAATTTGACCCTCCATTGAATTTGGTATAATCCAGTGGAGACTATCCACCATTCACAACACTGTGGCACACATAGCTGTGAAACAGAGATGAAGTGATTTGTCTGAGGTCACATATCAGACCAGGGGCAAAGCTGGGAACAGAACCTGGGTCACTGGAGTCTGAGGCACCAACCACTAAGTTGCACTGCCTCCTGTATGAATGAGCATCTGCCAGGGACTCCCCAGCTGTCCCCAGGGCCTGGTTTGTTCACTTCCTATGAAGTGTTGTGCCACTATGGAGATATTTTACAGAGGTGACAAAAATATTGAAAAAAAGTTTTATGAGTATACTAGGTCAGGGTTTCTCTGCCTCCCACAGACACTAACGCTATGTTACAAGCAAAATGAATTTTGGGAAACTCCACACCCCTCCGTGAGTTCCAAGCCTTCCCTGCCATCTAACCAAAACCAAGAGAGAGTGGTTGCAATCCCCTGAAAGTGCTCCTCAGTTTAGAACCCTTGTATTAGGCAATACACACTCTTTACAGTCAGTCAGTCACTCATTCCAACTTCCACCTTGCTTTCTTCTCACTAGCTAAATTGCAGCATGATATTACCAGCCATTCTTCTCACTAATCCTTTAGGCTTTATACCATTTGGAAGCTTGGAATACAAGCTGTCAGATGTCACCCACCCTTGGTTTCAGATGTTAAGATCAGCCATTAAAATCAGACTGGAGTTGGAACATGCAGCAGAATGCAAGATGGTAATTAGAATGATGTGATTTCAAGGCCCAATATGGCATAAACCAGTGGGGGTAGAAAAAGCAAGTGGATTAGTTTCCAGCCCTGCTGGTTTACAAGATACTGTATCTGAGAAGAGTCATTAATCTAGGCAAAACTTGTGGCCATTTACCCGACAAGCCAAGAGGCATTAAGATTCCCAAGCCCCCGACTGCTGCCATCTGCATTGATACTGTGGAGTTATGGCCAATCCAAAGCTCCTTGGAATCAATGGAAAGCTGCTCACTGATTTCAATGGCCTTTGCATCATCTCTTTCGTGCCCAGACAGAAGGAATCTGAAGGCAGCCGTGCTGGTCTCAGCTGCAGCAAAGAAGCAGCCAAGTCAGATGCTGACAAAGCGACAGACAAAGAGAAATGGCAAGGAATGAAGTGTTCTTTCTGAACATCTCAATGGGCTGGAAGCAATGGAGGGGAAAAGCAAACGGAAACAGATGGGGGGAAAGCGCTCATCACTGTCCCCTTCCATCACCATCTGGCTCCACAAAGGCAGCGATGCTGCATTAAATCTCTTGCCAAACGAACACAGGGCTAGAGCCTCATCCCCCAGTGCTGGGAGGGCAGAGCTGGGGAAAAGTCAGGACTCACGTGATCTGTTCAGACAGTTCCAGGGCCTCCAGCAGCTCACACATAGTAATGAACTCACCCTCACAATACCTCTGTGAATTACTGTGCCCCCATATTATAGAGGGGGAACCGGGGCCCAGAGAGTTCACAGGACCTGCTACACATCACACTCTGGCTATGAGACACATAGCTGAGGCCATTGGGCCAGAGCCTGCTGTCAGGAACACCAGGGTGAAGCCTGCAGTGGTGCTGGGGTACCTGGGAATGGGATCTGGCCTGGTTCAGCTCTTCCTCAGTTTTCACAGCCAGGGCTGGGTTTCCCAGTCTTTCTGATTTAGGACCCAAAGGATTTGCCTTGCCCAGTAAGGCCAGTTTTAAAAGGCACCTGAAATCCTTGACAGTCCCTTTAAAACCTGCACTGTCAAGCAACCCCAGCTGCCTGACAAATGGCTGCTGCCCAGAGGATGTCTCTCCCCTCGTGACAGGTGAGGAGGAGGGGCTCCATGACGCTGTTGTGGTCTCACTAGCTTCTTCACCCCACAACCCTGGCTCACAAGTAAAGTTGCAATGGCGCTGAGATGATTGCCACTTGCTCCCGCCAGCCCGGTGTCCAGCACAGAGGGTCTTCTCCGCCCCTTCCCCCTCTCCGTTTGCATGCTGTGGAGGTGTGTCTATGTACAGACTATGTGTGTGCACTGTGTGTGTGAGAGAGAGTGAGTGTGTGTGTGTATGTCTATCTAGTGTGTGTGTGTAAGGAGCCTGTGTCTGGGTGTGTTTACACTGTGTATGGGCTAGAGTGTGTCTGTGTGGAAGTATGTGAGCGAGAGAGCAGGCGAGCCTATGGCTGTGGTATGTGCATTGTGTGGGAGGGAGTGGGTTCAACAGGAGCGTCTGTGTATGGGTCCAGGCGTTGGCGTGTGGATCTGGGGTAGGGTTAGGACAGCCTATGGAGGGTATGTTCAAAGCCAAGCTGGACTAGGGGGTCAGTCCAGACCCTGCTGAGCTCCTGAGAACTGTTCTTCCCAGATTTCAGCCCCAGACAATGGCAGTCTCACCAGGTCAGCTACTCTAGCAAGCACCTCCACCCTCTTGGGCTGCATCCAAGCCAGACCCTGGGTGCAGATCCAACTCAGGATCAGAACCACAGTGGTGGGTTTGAAACTGGGGATCTGAATTTGCCCAGAATGCATGGGAGAGGTGGGGGCTTGGACGTGATGTTCCAGCAAGGCCACATCTGTAGCATGTGTGTGCATGGGGAGCATGTGTGTGTGCATACACGGGAAGCATGTTAATTAAAAAAACCCCTAAAACGAAAACTCCTCTTGCCCTTTACTGATTTTCTCACAAGGACTTTTACTCCTGCTCACTCCCCGGTCTGAGATGCCGTTCCCAGCACAGAGAGCTATTCCTCACTTTCATTCAGACAAAGGTTAGGACAACCTTCAGCTGGGCATTACATCTCCTAAGGAACTCGGTGGTCTGTGTAAACACATAGCAAGTTTGTGCATATGTGCACAGTCTACACCAGAGATAGGAACAAAATAGCCTCCTCTCAGGACTATCCCTCGACACCGCCAATATACCTTAACCACTGCTCTGGGGTACGGTGAGGAACACCTGACTCCTGGGGCGGTCCCATTGACCTATTTGTAGAGCAAGATCCTACTCAGTGTGAGCAATGCCGTCATACTCTGGCCCTAAGAATTTAAGGTGGAATTTTCAAAAGCACTGAAGTGACTTAGGCAGATGAGACCCATTGATGTCAACAGGACTTCAGCTCCTAAGTCATTTAGATGCTTTTGAAAATCTCACCCTTTGGTTTTCAATTAGTGAATCCTTTATAAATGGATCTTGATTTCCTAGGAACACCTCTGTGCATTTGCCCCAAGTACTCTGGGGGGGGGGGGATCCCTTTCAGACAACACGTCCACATGCTGTTTGTGCCAGTTCTTCACTGATTGTGCTGCGCGGCTAGTCACTTAAGTCATGTGGCATTGGATCCTCTCCCAGATTGGATGACTGAAACTTTTTCAAACAGGAGAATAACAAATAGCAAATGAGGCACTTTCTGGTTCAAAGTTCCAGATGAATGATCATTTGTGTTAAAATTCTGGCAGCCTTTGAGATTTGCTGAAGCTTTCATGAATGTTCATCCAAATAATCGTGAATAACAAAATAATAGGAGCAGAGTCATGGAAATATACAACAGAAATTGATAAGAAAATCAACTCATTCCAAAGTAAATGCTTGCAGAAGATCTTCAGAGTCCATTGGAAAGAGTTTCTTGAAACATCAGACATTCTAAAGTGAGCAAACCAATCTAAAGCATCAAATATGGTAAGAGGACGACAAAGGACATATTTAGTACACACTTTAAGCATGCCACCAACACAGCTTCCGTGGCAAGTCTATATTAATAGACACCACCTGGAAAGAGAAAGAGAGTGGCTGTAGTGGGGCAACTGCCCCACTCCTGCAGAACAGGGATTAAAAGCAGCCAAGCTAGGCTGATTGGGGAAGCAGCCACAGCTGTGGCCAGCTCAATTAGGGCCCAGCTGGCCCTGATAAGAGGGCTGTGGGCCAGAAGCTGGAGGAGTCTTGGAGGGAGAAGAATCTGGCTGCCTGGGAGCTCAGGGTACAGGGACCAGAGCAGGGCTGGGGAAAGGCAAGAGGAGCTCTGGCCTGGCAACTCCCCAGGCTGCAGGCCTTGGGAAAAGGCCAAAACAGGTACTGGGGTTGCAGAGGCTGCAGCCTGGGCTTAGGCAGAGGCAGTTGGTCCGAACCCCTTGCCAGTGATGAGTGGCCATTACAGACTGCAGTCTGCCCCAGTCAGCGGGGGCTAGATGATGACTAGCAGTAGCCACTGAGGCAAGGTGGGTTTAGAGGGTTGGGGGTTCCCCTGGGAGGGGAGACCCAGAGTGTGGGGGTACTGCTGGGGTGGAACCCTGAGGAAAAGGGCACTGGGGTCTGGGAGGGACACAGGGCCGAAGGCAGGCGAGACACTGGCCAGAAGGAGGTGCTCTGGAGCTGAAAAAGAGCTAATTCATGGAGCAACCAGCAGGAGGCACCAGTGGTGGTGAGTCCTGACCCTGTTACAGTGGCCTAGAGAACCATTATGCAGAACAAATAGAGAAAGAAGACAGACAAATCAACACAACACTCAGAAGCCTGAACAGAGTAGCACAAGATCGAAAAAAATGGTGGAAAGTGATGGACACCCTGTGCATTTGAGGGTGTGGGAAGATAAAGATGAGTCTTAGCAAACTGAACCTGGAAATACTCACCAAAAATGTCTGTGGTATCCATTCATTATTATTGTTCATTTGCACTACAGAGGGAGTTGGCTGGTCTCAGAACCAGGTGTCTCAAAGATTCTGAGCAGAGCTAGGCAAGTAACTCATAATAAGGAAACTGAGGCATGCTGAGATTTAATTTCCCATGTAGCATCATACAGTTAGTCTATGGCAAAACCAAGCCTTGAACCAAGAACTCCTGATGCCTAGGTCAGCACCTTGACTATAAACCATCTTTTCTACATGTGTGGCTACTAACATTGTCTTAAGACTAGCAGTTTCCTCAGCCATTTCTGGCATTGAGGCTGGTTGCTAGACTACTGCAGCAAGCAAAAGGCAAAGAGGGTGTGCGGATGGTGAAGGTGAATTCATTTACAAATCCCCTGGCTGTCTGTTGTTGTGTTTTTCCAGTTCCGATCCTCGGTTCTGGTGATCTATTGACTCACTGTGTGGCCTTCACAAGACACAGGGCCTTAGTGAAGCCAGCTGGAAATGTTGTTATAAGAAGCAATAGCCTCCGTGTAAAGGTTGTTCTGAGGCTACTTCTCAGGTATTCCATTCTATGCATCTGATGAAGTGGGCTGTAGCCCACGAAAGGTTATGCTCAAATAAATTTGTTAGTCTCTAAGGTTCCACAAGGACTCCGGTTCTTTTTACGGATACAGACTAACACGGCTGCTACTCTGAAACTTCTCAGGTATGGTTTCCCTGGGCTGGTGAATGACACCAAGTATTAGTCTGAAAACATAACAGTCCCTAATGCAACTATCTGGCCTGTGGATTCTGTTTCTTTCCTTTGTTTCCTTTAATAACCAGCTATCTGGAGTCCTAGCTGAGCCTTGGCCGCATGCTGTGGTAAGCACGTCCTGGAGGTGTTGGGAACAGAGGATCAATAGAGGAGGTAGCAAAAAGCGGAGTGGGGAAAAGGAGAAATATGGGAGAGGGGAAATGCAGTTTGCCAAGAGCAATGAACGAATGTAATTGAATTGCAGCAAGCACTCAGATAACAGGCAGTGATCTCAGATCAGGCAGCAATGCCACTAGGGTGCTAACAAGCCAGCACAGCATCATTGAGTATGCCGGGCAGGTTCCTCTAATGTAGGTCATCCTGCCAGCGCACAAATAATCATCATGAGTCCTTTTTTTCAGAAACTTACATCTTCTAGCAGAGCTTTAACTGGATCCCCTTCTGTTCCACCAAGAAACTACCCCTGCACAGGGGGGCTGGAACAATTTGTATAGTGTGGGGTGCTGAGAGCCATTGAACCAAACTGTAACCCTGTATATGATGGAAACCACTTCAAGCCAGCACCCCTGGTTTCAACATCTATGCCCTGTGGGAGGGGAAGGAAAAAGCCCTTGCTGATGCCCCAGAACGTGGCAGCCTGAGGATCTGCATTCATTGGGGATTTGTGATCTGTGCACAGAAGTATCATCATCTTTAAAAGAATTGCCACAGTAAAGCAGGGGATGGGTTGAAGCCAAACCAGAGTTTGAAGGGTAGCTAATTCAAAGGGATAAATGAGAAGTGTCTATATGTTTTTACAAACCACCACAATGTGTGGTGGTTTTTTGTTTTGGTTTTTTTTTTGCCTGGAGAGGAGGTAGCAGAATCCATGCCCCATCCCAGGACCCCAGAGGAAGAGACAGGCTGGTTACTCCAACAACCCAGTCGCTGGGTGTAAATGAGGTTTGATGCCGACAAGCATAGTGCTGAATGCTGGGCTGCGCCCTCAACTCCCACTGACATCAAGGTGAGTCTAGGGTTCTGAGCATACTGCAGGATCAAGCCCAGCCTGTAGCGAGTCTTATGCAGAGAGGATAAATTTTACTTCAAAACCAGAGCTTACGCGGTGTGCTGGCCCTCTGCACAGGATGCATTTCACACCTAGGGCAAAACTGGAAAGCATCAAAGTGAGTATTCATGACAGAGACCTGATTCTAAAAGAGATGCCACTCCAGTCAGCAAACAGGAACAATACCACATGGACTTGTTCCTGACTCCGGAGGCTACGCCTCCTCCTTGACTAACCTAATTGCCTTCTATGATAAGATAACTGGCTCTGTGGATGAGGGGAAAGCAATGGACATGTTATTCCTTGACTTTAGCAAAACTTTTGATACGGTTTCCCACAGTATTCTTGCCAGCAAGTTAAAGAAGCATGGGCTGGATGAATGGACTATAAGGTGGATAGAAATCTGGCTTGATAGTCGGGCTCAACGGGTAGTGATCAATGGCTCCATGTCTAGTTGGCAGCCGGTATCAAGCGGAGTGCCCCAAGGGTCGGTCCTAGAGCTGGTTTTGTTCAATATCTTCATTAATGATCTGGAGGATGGCGTGGATTGCACCCTCAGCAAGTTTGAAGATGACACTAAACTGGGAGGAGTAGTAGATACGCTGGAAGGTAGGGATAGGATACAGAGGGACCTAGACAAATTAGAGGATTGGGCCAAAAGAAATCTGATGCGGTTCAACAAAGACAAGTGCAGAGTCCTGCACTTAGGATGGAAGAATCCCATGCACTGCTACAGACTAGGAACCAAATGGCTAGGAAGCAGTTCTGCAGAAAAGGACCTAGGGGTTACAGTGGACGAGAAGCTGGATATGAGTCAACAGTGTGCACTTGTTGCCAAGAAGGCTAAGGGCATTTTGGGCTGTTTATAGGAGCATTGCCAGCAGATCGAGGGATGTGATCATTCCCCTCTATTCGGCATTGGTGAGGCCTTATCTGGAGTACTGTGCCCAGTTTTGGGCCCCACACTACAAAAAGGATGTGGAAAAATTGGAAAGAGTCCAGCGGAGGGCAACAAAAATGATTAGGGAGCTGGAGCACATGACTTATGAAGAGAGGCTGAGGGAACTGGGATTGTTTAGTCTGCAGAAGAGAAGAATGAGGGGGGATTTGATAGCTGCTTTCAACTTCCTGAAAGGGGGTTCCAAAGAAGATGGATCTAGACTGTTCTCAGTGGTAGCAGATGACAGAACAAGGAGTAATGGTCTCAAGTTGCATTGGGGGAGTGTGACGAACTGGGACTGTTCTTACTGTGGTCTTTGAATGCTGACAGGGGAGTGTGGCTAGGATGGTCTGCATTGGGGGATGGGAGACTGGCTGAGGGAGAATACCTGAGCATGTAACATGAGAACCCAGGAAGGGGTTAGAGGCCAGGTGACACCTTTGCCCGGGAAACTGAACAAAGGCTGGGGAGGGAGTTGAGAGCTGGCTGGTGACATGGCTGGGAGGCAGACAGGGCTCTGACCTCCCAAGGGGGCTAGGGTGCCCTGGGACCCCAAGATGGACCTAACTGGGGGGGTCCTGTTGTCTGTGCCTGCAAGACCTGTCTTGGACTGTATTCCTGTCGTCTAAATAAACCTTCTGCTTTACTGGCTGGCTGAGAGTCGTAGTGTTGGGATCCACTAGGCATAGCTACCAGGTAACTCGGGAGAGTGGAAGGCCAAAGTGTCGATGAAGCTCTTTTGCTCTGGGCCTATCTGAAACCCCCAGACTCCATCTTGTGAACTCTCATCTACTTCTGTGCTAACTGCTTACATGTTAAAGCAGTTATGTATTGGTCAGCGTTTTTAGCAGATGGCTGCAGTTTCACTCACACTAGCAGAAATAATAGAGATAAGGAGTAACAGAACAAGGGCCCACAAGTATATGCAGCTGCTTTCCCATATATCCCCAAGGTATTTAGTGCAAAGGGTCAAGGGATGTACCCTGCTCTCCCTTCAAAATGACAAAAGTATCCGCAACAGATGTCTCTTGTATCCCCCTCCCCAGAATAATATCTGTATCCTGTGTAACCTATTATCTATCAGTCAGCATAATGACGTAGAAAGGATGAGAACTGAGTTGTTTGTTACTGATTATAAAAAGGGCCCATGTTGCCCATGTAAGGTGTGTCTCTCTTCTGGCACTAGCCGATGAGAGCTCACCCGCTTAGCTAACCGATCAATAAAGTACTTGGTACCCGTCTTCTTGTCTCTCCGTGCCTCCTTGGTGTAATTAGGTAAGCTCCGGGGGGAAACGGGCCCTATTTGGCCAACAGTAGTGAATCGCAGGAAGCCGGGGGTGCAGGGCCTTGTGTCCCCCCACTCTCCATGACAACTGGCGGCAGCGGTGGGATGTACTGCACCCCGTGGACGGCGCTTCCTGCAGTAAGTGACTGGGGAGCAGTAAAACGAAGGGGGATCGACGGGGACCAGGTGGGCTGAAGAGTCAGAGAGAGACGGTTAAGGGGGTGATTGACCCCTGGGAGTGTGTGACCAGAGAGAAGGACTGTTGCAGTAACAGGGTCCCCCGGGGAGTCGCAGCGAGCGGTCCCGGGGCGGAGGAGTCTGCAGCTCGACCCTGGAAGATAAGTGGTGACCTGAAGAAGGGCTGGCACACTAGGGGTCTCCCGGGAACGGTGGAAAGCGGAGAGCACAGGCCAGCGAGTGGCCAGCAGGAGGATGTATGCTCAATGCCTTAAGAGTGACCTGGTGGAGCTGTGCAGGCAGAGGGGGCTGCGCATTGGGAGGTCCACCAAAGAACAGCTAATTGCCCAGCTGGAGGAAAGGGATCGCTTGGATGAACCGAGCCCTGTGCCTGAGGGCAGCCGCCCGGCGGATGCAGCGTGGGCCCCGGGGCCTGACATGGCTGGGAGGGGTCAGACTGCTGCCGAGGACATCCCGAGACCCTGCCTACCTATACCGAGGGGAGGGGTTGGGGGAAGCCCAGCGACTACCGAGGGCACCCTGACCCCTGCGGCCAGCAGGGGATCGTCCCGGCGGAGCTCCCTGTCCCGGGAGCAGATGTGACTGGAATATGACAGGGAGCTGAGACTGAAAGAGTTCGAGTTAAGGCAGCAAGAACTGAAGCAGGAGCGGGAAGAGAAGGAGAAACAACGTCAGCATGAGTGGGACCAACGTCCGCATGAGCTGGAACTGGCCAGGCTGAGGAGCAGTGAGGCCCGGCTGCAGTGAGTGAGGGGGGACCCAAGACTGCAAAGAGCTTTGATAAGTGCTTCCTGGCCCAGCATAAGGACGGGGAGGACATGGATACCTTCCTGACGGCCTTTGAGAATACCTGCGAGCTGCTCCAGGTTGACCCTGCAGACAGGCTCCAGTTTCTCATCCCCTCACTGGACTCCACAGCCAGGGAGGTGTACAGCCGACTGAAAGGGGCGGAGACAGGGGACTACGAACTGTTCAAAAAAGCCCTGCTCCGTGAGTTTGGGCTGACCCCTGAGATGTACCGGACAAGGTTCCGGAGTCAACGTAAAACCCGTGAGGTCGCATACCTACAACTAGCCAACCAGGGGTATGCCCACAAGTGGACAGCTGGGGCCCAGACTAAAGACCTGCCTGACATATCTGTACTGGAGCACGTGTATGAGCAGTGCCCATCCGACCTGAGGCGATGGTTGATGGACCAAAAGCCAGAGAACCCGCAGCACGCAGGCCAGCTGGCCGACGAGTTTGTGAACAGTCGGGCAGGGGATAACAGGGAGGAGTCCCAAAGAAGCAGGCCCACCACAACGCAGAGAGAGAGGGAGTCACCATGGGACCTCCCAGCGGGGAAATACGGAGAACCCCCACCAAAGGGAAACATCCAACGTCAGGTCTATCTGACCCACTCAAGGGGACCCACGGGACATGGGCTGCTATCACTGTGGCCAAAGAGGCCACATAAGGGCCCAGTGCCTCAGGCTCAGGGACAGACTGAGCGGACCCAACCCACAGAGGGTTGACTGGGTAGAGACCCAGTCGGACGAGGGGCAGCATTCCCAGGCCAGGGGGGCTGGCAGCGTACCACCTGCTAAGGAGGGAGGAGAGCTCCAGGCCAGCTCCTCTGGGGGGCTGGATGCTCCAGACTCAGGGTTTTTGGTTTACAGGGTAGGCGTGGGGCGGTCCCTGCGGAGCGAGTACCTTGTTCCCCTGGAGGTGGATGGGAGGAAGGTCAATGGATACTGGGATACGGGCTCAGAGGTCACGCTGGCCCGGCCCAAGCTGATGGCCCCAGATTGGGTGGTGCCCAACACCTACCTGACCCTGACGGGGGTGGGTGGGACCCCAGTCAAAGTGCCCATGGCGAGGGTACACCTGAAGTGGGGGGCCAAGGAGGGCCCCAAGGACGTGGGGGTACACCTGTATTTGCCCACTGAGGTGTTGATGGGGGGGACCTGGAGGACTGGCCAAGCAACCCCCAGGGTGCCCTGGTCATGACCCGTAGTCAGAGCCGGCGAGGGGCACTGCACCCTGACAGCGGGGAGGGTACCTTGCCCAAGGCGCAGGACCCTAACCCGGTGAGGAGGGAACACCCAGGGACACAGCTCAGAGAGGCTGCAGCCTCTGACTCAGCCGGCGAGAGCAAGCAGGTGCCCATCCCTGTCCCAGCTGCTGAGTTCCAGGCTGAGTTGCAGAAAGATCCCTCCTTGCAGAAGATAAGGGACATGGCCAACCCCAGTGCAGTACAGACCATGGGAAGAGGTGGCCGGAAAAGGTTCCTGTGGGAGAAAGGGTTCCTGTACCGAGAATGGGCTCCCCCAGGGAAAATGGAGTCGGGGAATCAGGAGGCAGCTGGTGGTACCCCAGAAGTATCGCCGCCAGCTGCTGTACCGGGCCCATGACAGTCCCCTCTCAGGGCACCAGGGAACCTGGCGTACCCAACAGAGGCTGCTACGAAACTTTTACTGGCCTGGGGTCTTTATTACTGTCCGACAGTACTGCCGATCCTGTGACCCCTTTCAGAGGGTGAGGAAGGCCTGGGACAAGGGGAAAATGGCCTTAGGACCCTTGCCCAGCATAGAGGAGCCTTTCCAGAGGGCGGCCAGGGTAAAAAGGGGGGCTCTGAACCAAGAGAGCCTGAATCACCGACCTCCAGACTGGAATGCTGGGAGAAGACCCCAGCCCAGTTGGAACCCCAGGGGTATTGGGGTGGGAAAAGGGCACGGGCCGCATAAATGCTCCCACATGCGAACTACGAGTGTCATCGAGCACACCCGACCTAAGTGGGGGGTGTGAAACTGGAAGGGCCTGGTGTAATTCTCACCAAGGAATGGGAGGGATGTTGGAGCATTCATGGGAACGTGGGTAGGTTCGAACTTCCCCAGGTCACTGGCTGAAGTGACCCCGCTCAGTTTGGTCTCGAAGGGGGGAGAGATGTGACGAACTGGGACTGTTCTTACTGTGGTCTTTGAATGCTGACAGGGGAATGTGGCTAGGATGGTCTGCATTGGGGGATGGGAGACTGGCTGAGGGAGAATACCTGAGCATGTAACATGAGAACCCAGGAAGGGGTTAGAGGCCAGGTGACACCTTTGCCCGGGAAACTGAACAAAGGCTGGGGAGGGAGTTGAGAGCTGGCTGGTGACATGGCTGGGAGGCAGACGGGGCTCTGACCTCCCAAGGGGGCTAGGGTGCCCTGGGACCCCAAGATGGACTTAACTGGGGGGGTCCTGTTGTCAGTGCCTGCAAGACCTGTCTTGGACTGTATTCCTGTCATCTAAATAAACCTTCTGCTTTACTGGCTGGCTGAGAGTCATAGTGAATCGCAGGAAGCTGGGGGTGCAGGGCCTTGTGTCCCCCCCCACTCTCCGTGACAGGGAGGTTTAGGTTGGCTATTAGGAAAAACTTTTTCACTAGGAGGGTGGTGAAGCACTGGAATGGGTTATCTAGGGAGGTGGTGGAATCTCCTTCGTTAGAGGTTTTTAAGGTCAGGCTTGACAAAGCCCTGGCTGGGATGATTTAGTTGGGGATTGGTCCTGCTTTGAGCAGGGGGTTGGACTAGATGACCTCCTGAGGTCCCTTCCAACCCTGATATTCTATGATTCTTGCAACTCCATTTACCCCAAATTTTTCAGGATGTTTCAATGATTTCAAAGCTATTATACAAATCAGACAATGCTAATATGAATCACCAAATGAACAGGTTATATGCAAAACATCATTGCTCAATCCCTCTGCTTCTTCTTATATCTTAGTCCTCAAACGTACATTGTCTCTTTAGACTGTAAGGTTTCCAGGGCCGAGAGCTTATCTTCATGCCAGTCTGGAAAACACCCAGCCTCCTGGTGGTGTTACACCTGTCATGAAGAACTGTTCCTTTGAAATGTTGGCCTTGGTCAAACCCACCAGCTGCAGAGAGTCTTTGGAGAAGGCCACATCTCCTGAGGTTTCCAGGCAGATTTCTTTACAGCATCAGGATTTTAGGATTTTCCAGTGCAGATATTCAGACTCTCTGGGCTTCATCCATTGTTAACAGCACCTCCTGCTCGTGCCATACTGCTGTTTGTTCATGGGACACTTGGGATGAGTGGAGGAGAACATGGGTAAGTATTCCTGGCTTCTCCTCAAGCGTATGTGAAGTGCAGAAGCTGGTCCCCAAACAGGTCAACTTTTGCAGGAAAATACTCTAGAAAATTTCATCTCTTCCCCGCCCCTCCCCAAATTTTAAATGTTGATTTTTTTTTTTTTCCCCCCACCAGCTAAAGCTGAAAAGAAGCAGGAATGGCTACCATTGCTAGCTGCACCTCCACAGCACCTGTCACAATAGCAGGTCCATCAACTTCAAGGATGGTCTAGGGCTTACGTATCTGGGTGTAGGTTTTGAGAAGACCTCAGCTGGATTCCCTGGCCTATCCCACCCCAGATTTTCTTGGGAAAGTCAATTCTTCTCTCTGTGCTTCAGCTCCCCATGTGTAAACTCCAGCTAACACAATCTATCTCACAAGGGTGCTGTAAGGCTAAACCCATTAGTGTTGTGTGAGGTGCTCAGAGGCTGCAATGAGAATTACACTTATGGTATGGGCTCTTGGTTCTAAGGGATGTGTAACACCGACAAACCCCAGTCATCGGTGGGCAGGATTGAACCTGGGACCTCTGGAGCTTAGTGCATGAGCCTCTACCACACGAGTTAAAAGCCAACTGACTGTTAGCTAAGGCTGGAGAGAGAGAGAGAGAGAGATTTTTTTCTCTCTCTCTCTACAAGTGGTTTCAGTGCCACTAGATGGGACAGAACACCACACCCAGGTAGTGTGTGGGTTACATAGGCTTCACAAGCCCCTCCCCCCACAGGGGCAGCAATCAACTGCCTCAATCCACTCCTAGTGCTTTAAAACACCTATTGATCTGTCTGCAAGGGTGGGTGGGGATTAAAAATGCAGCAAAACGTCCTCAGCAGGCAGCTCAGACCAAGGCAAGGGAGGCGTCAGCACAGTATAATGTAGTGCAGCCTGATGGGAATGGCTAAGGAAGGATGGGTGTGCCATTGCTTTCTACCCCCTCCCCCAGCAGCCTCTCTGAGAGCTCAGCAGTTCTTATCTAAACCCTGGAAAATGGAGACTGAATCCAAATCAATGTGGCTCTGCTCTCTTATTAATTTCTCACTGGGGGACAAACCACATTGAACATTCATTGAATTATGAAATGAAGTAGACAGGGAGTAAGGAAAGCAAATATTAGAGGTCTTAATGGCCTTTTGTTTGACCAGAAAACCACTATTAATCACCCCAGCACAGGGACTTGAATCTGTTCAGGGCTCACTTTGAATGGAGACTTATCTCCATTCAAAGTGTGGGCCCCTTACTGAATGAGGGAGGCAACCTAGTGACCGAGGATGTGGAAAAAGCTAATGTACTCAATGATTTTTTTGCTTCTGTCTTCACAAACAAGGTCAGCTCCCAGACTGCTGCACTGGGCAGCACAATATGGGGAGAAGGTGACCAGCCCTCTGTGGAGAAAGAAGTGGTTCGGGACTATTTAGAAAAACTGGATGTGCACAAGTCCATGGGGCCGGATGCGCTGCATCCGAGGGTGCTAAAGGAGTTGGCGGATGAGATTGCAGAGCCATTAGCCATTATTTTTGAAAACTCATGGCGATCGGGGGAGGTCCAGGATGACTGGAAAAAGGCTAATGTAGTGCCCATCTTTAAAAAAGGGAAGAAGGAGGATCCGGGGAACTACAGGCCAGTCAGCCTCACCTCAGTCCCTGGAAAAATCATGGAGCAGGTCCTCAAGGAATCAATTATGAAACACTTAGAGGAGAGGAAAGTGATCAGGAACAGTCAGCATGGATTCACCAAGGGCAAGTCATGCCTGACTAACCTAATTGCCTTCTATGATGAGATAACTGGCTCTGTGGATGAGGGGAAAGCAGTGGATGTGTTATTCCTTGACTTTAGCAAAGCTTTTGATACGGTCTCCCACAGTATTCTTGCTGCCAAGTTAAAGAAGTATGGGCTGGATGAATGGACTGTAAGGTGGATAGAAAGCTGGCTAGATCGTCGGGCTCAACGGGTAGTGATCAATGGCTCCATGTCTAGTTGGCAGCCAGTTTCAAGCGGAGTGCCCCAAGGGTCGGTCCTGGGGCCGGTTTTGTTTAATATCTTTATTAATGATCTGGAGAATGGTGTGGACTGCACTCTCAGCAAGTTTGCCGATGACCCTAAACTAGGAGGCGTGGTAGATACACTAGAGGGTAGGGATCGGATACAGAGGGACCTAGACAAATTAGAGGATTGGGCCAAAAGAAACCTGATGAGGTTCAACAAGGACAAGTGCAGAGTCCTGCACTTAGGATGGAAGAATCCCATGCACAGCTACAGACTAGGGACCAAATGGCTAGGTAGCAGTTCTGCAGAAAAGGACCTAGGGGTCACAGTGGACGAGAAGCTGGATATGAGTCAACAGTGTGCTCTTGTTGCCAAGAAGGCTAACGGCATTTTGGGCTGTATAAGTAGGGGCATTGCCAGCAGATCGAGGGACGTGATCGTTCCCCTTTATTCGACATTGGTGAGGCCTCATCTGGAGTACTGTGTCCAGTTTTGGGCCCCACACTACAAGAAGGATGTGGAAAAATTGGAAAGAGTCCAGCGGAGGGCAACAAAAATGATTAGGGGTCTGGAGCGCATGACTTATGAGGAGAGGCTGAGGGAACTGGGATTGTTTAGTCTCCAGAAGAGAAGAATGAGGGGGGATTTGATAGCAGTCTTCAACTACCTGAAGGAGGGTTCCAAAGAGGATGGAACTCGGCTGTTCTCAATGGTGGCAGATGACAGAACAAGAAGCAATGGTCTCAAGTTGCAGTGGGGGAGGTCTAGGTTGGATATTAGGAAACACTATTTCACTAGGAGGGTGGTGAAGCACTGGAATGCGTTACCTAGGGAGGTGGTGGAGTCTCCTTCCTTGGAGGTTTTTAAGGCCCGGCTTGACAAACCCCTGGCTGGGATGATTTAGTTGGGAATTGGTCCTGCTTTGAGCAGGGGGTTGGACTAGATGACCTCCTGAGGTCCCTTCCAACCCTGATATTCTATGATTCTCTGCAAACAGTTGATGGAAATAACAAGGGGGCGATCTGCTAATATTTGCATACCAGTCTCCACCCACAATTAGGGAGGAGGAGGCACCTCATTGTGCCAGGGGAATCCTAGCTCCTGGCAGAGGGGGTCATGCAACCTTGAGCGCTCTGTGGCAAAAGTCAAAGTGCATCTGCATGTGGTGGAGAGACGGGAGTGAGTTCGGTCCTGGTGCAAACAGGCCCAAAGCCACTGGCTTTGACCGAGCCGCACCACCTTCCACCCACTTGCAGACCTGGAGGCAGTGTGGTCTAGTTCAGGGTGTCTAACCCGTGGGTCGGGACCCAAAACTGGGTCACCAGAATTTTCAAAGAGTCGTGTGGCAGCTCCCCAAACCTGAGTGGCGCTGCAACCCCAGAGGTTGCAACGCTGGGAGTGGAGAGCCAAGCCCTGCCAGCCCCACATCACAGGAGCTGCCGGGCAGGACTCCCCCGGGAGCAGGACCTGACAGAAACCACCCTGAGGCAGGGCTGTAACCAGGGCAGCTGCCCAGGGCACAAAGTTGCGGGGGCAGCTTGGGCTGATGATGCTAGGCCGCTCGGGCCAACCCTGTGTGGTTCAGGGAGGGAATGCCACCTCCACCCTGACTCACCTCAGCAGGCCACACCAACTTGTCTGGATTGGGGGGGCAACCAAAAAATCTGGGGGGGCATGTGACCCCACATGCCCCCTCACACGTCGCCTGTGGTAAGGGGCGCAAGTATGCTTGCTTGCCCCAGGCACTAAAATGCCTAGTTACAGCTCTGCCTCAGGGCCTCCACCCCAGACTATTTACTGGGTTGCAACAGGCCAGGAACATCTACCAGATGTGTCCTGAGCACAAAAAAGTTGAGAACCACTGGTCTAGTGGATAGATCTTGGGCAAGTCATTTAGTCGCCCATTGCCTCAGTTTCCCCTACCGATACTGACCTGCTCTGTAAAATGCACCGAAATCAGCAGATGGAAAGCACAGTGTAAAAGCCTAGTATTGTTGTTAGTATCGCTTTGGCCCATGGACACAGCCCAGCCAGACACAGCATAAAGATGAATTGTGAGAGACTGAAGGTGAGTGGGGGCGTGTGGGAGGTGGGGTGTAGATAAGTGCTTCTACATATGGCTGCTGGACGCTCAGGAAGTGCGTCTGTATGTGTTGGGGGAGGCGGAGAAGGAATCCAAAGCTTGGGGATCTTCTGATGTGCAGAGCCAGGAAAGGCCATGTGATGCTGTCAGGCCAGAGGCCAGCTCCTGTCAAGGCTGCAGGCATTAGCTAAGAACTGACAAACTCGTAGCTGGAGACCAGACCAGGTCACTTACATGTTATTAATGCCTCTTTTGAGTAACACTCTTACCAGAATGTATTGTGATATTCTGTTCCCTGACCGACCAGTGCAGGGGCTGCTCCAGGCTAGGGTGGACACATGACTCCAATTAACCTGCAAAGAGTCAGGTGAGGGTGTTAAGCTAATGTGAACGCCTGACTCTAATTAAGGCCCCTCTGATACTATAAAAGGGCTCACTCCAGTCAGGCCAAGGAAAGCCAGAGGAGAGGAAGTGCGGCTGAAGGGCTGGGTAATGAAGACACCCTCAAGCCACTGGAAAGGGAGCCCTAAGGTAAGGGTGAAGAAGGCATTAAGAGAGAAGCGGGGGAGCTGTGGGGAAGTGGCCCAGGGAAATGTAGCAACTCTGGCAGTGAAAGGTCGGCTGCCAACAGCTGCTGCCATTAGGGTCCCTGGGCCGGAACCTGGAGTAGAGGGTGGGCCTGGGTTCCCCCCAACCTGCCACTACAGAAACACCTCCTGGGAGGGGAAGACAGGCGCCTGTCAGGACAGGAGGCTAAACTGGTCTTGATTAAGACAACAGGGACTGTGGGAGTTCTCTCACCAACCTTCTTGCTGGCTTATGATGAAAAGGGCTCAGTAGACTGTACCCTGGCCTAGAGAGAGAAGGGCTACGTGGAGGGTCGCAGTGAGCCTCTGAGGCTAGTATAAACCACCTGGAAGCGCGGGACCCACGGGGACAAGGTTGGAGCTCTGCCACAGTATTTAGTGTTTAGACTGGAATGTTTGTAAATTGCTGCATGCATTAATCTCACTTGTGATATCTGTATCCCAGGCTAGAGAGAAATATGTACATTTTGCTTTATAACTTTAAAAATATTTGCTCTAAGCTTGTGAACCCAGATGAGAAGTGTTTCCCTCCCCATTCCCCCTGCCCATCCAGAAGAACTATCAAAATCAGATGGGCCATCAAGGAACATTGCAATACAAAGGATTGGTTAATGGCTCTATAGCACTTTAAGAAATGCTATATGCCAGAAGCTTGTCCTATGGATTTGGAGGCTGAATGGATGGATTTGGAGGCTGTTTGAACTCTGCCAGGGTCCGAGACACCAAACTGAAGCCAGAGAAAAGAGATCCCCAAGAGCTGCCTCCTGGGGCTGCCCTGAAAGACGTTTTGAATTGACAGACCACAACAACTCTGACTTTTAGGATTGAGGTTGCAGCTCATTGGTGTGTATGTGTTTGCTGGCTTTAACCTGCAAATAACTCTTATTTATCTCGCCTAGTTAATAAACCATTAGATAGTTTATTACAGGATTGGCTACAGGCCTTGTCTTCAGAGTGAGATCTAAGGTACCAACTGATCTGGGGTAAGTGACTGGTCTCTTGGGACTGGGAGCAACCTGAATATTGTGTGATTTTTTTGGTGCAAGTGGCCATTTATCACCAAGTCCAGCTTGCCTGGGTGGTAAGACAGACCGGAGAGCCCCAGGGGACTCTGTGACTCTATGGTACGACTGTTACAGTGATCCAGGAGTTCTCATTTGTTACTGGCTTGGTGAAATCTAATTATAGACAATACTTTCCCCCCTCCCCCTGCAGTTTGGGTGTCTGCCCTGTTTGTGACAGTCTGCCCTGAGGTAGGCACTCACGGCCTACCTCAGGGCAGGTGTGAGATGCATCCCAGCCAGGAGGGGACCAAGGACTGGGACAGTAGCTGGTGCTGCTGGGCAAGATTGAATTCCAGTGGCACAGCTGTACCGGGCAAGCTTGCAGAGTCATTTTCCCATGTTACGCCTGCTTCCGGCCAGCAGCACATAGTCGCTCATACATGGTGAAGGAAATAATAAGCGCATTGCTGTGATGTTTACTTAGTGCTGGTCGCAAGTCGCTCGCATTGCATGAGATATTGCATCAGAGCCTGTCTCTGCCTGTGGCTGTCTGAGGCTCATGAAGGCCCCTCCCAGTAACCCCTCTGTGTAGAGGATTGGTATTCCCTTACTGCCGGACCTGCGAATACAACAGCACTGCTGCAGGCTGAGGAGAGAGGGACCTTCCCATCAGCCCTGTGACCTGCAGGAACAGTCAGAGATGGGAGAACCAGCTTGGACCAAATTAGAAACCTCCCCCATGCACCTGAGCCCTTGGCCAAAACTCAAACCAAGTAGCTTGGGGGTTTGGAAGAGTTCAGAGAGCATATTCCCAGTTATATTTCACTGCTGTGCATGGCTCCAGCTGGCTGTGGGAGGGCAAAAATGCAACAAGTTCCCTCATTTAAAAATTTTTTTATCACCATGCATTCACCTCTATACCTATCTATCTATACACATGCGCGCACACACCTGTCCATATCTATCAGTTCTGTTACAAACACCCCACAAATAGAAATTTGCACCAATATTGGTGCAAATAAATATTCTCCTGGATATATGGGACAGCTTCTGTGGATGGGAGCCAGAAGGGCAACAACAATGGACGGGCCGGTGGGCTATGCTAGCACACACCACACCCAGGCCAAAGTAGCAGATGATGGTGAGCAGCCACAATCCTGGGTCATTTTGCGCCAATGAGGCCTCAGAGATGGGCCTGCCTGTGTCTTAAAGCCAGAGTCTGCTGGGAGGGTGGGTGGTGTTAGAATGGGACAAGTAGCTCATGCCCGTAGGGGGCTGGCAGGGCTCCATGAGTCAAATGCCTGCCTCCTCGAGTGGACAGGGCCTCTAGCCACTTTCAGGCAGGTTTGAGCAAGCTGAGATTTGTAGGGAGAGGTGCCAGGCCTGACAACCAGTCCATGAAGGGAAGGAAGAGGGGGAGGGGGCAGAGAAAAAAATCCACGAACTGGGAAAAAAATGGTGAATGGTGGAGATCCAAATGGGGGATGTGCTTGGGTGCTTCACTGAGTTGGGGCCTCCGATGGGGGGTAGGGGAAAAGATGGGAAAGACTGGTCATTTGGAAAGAGAGGAACCGCCTCTGTATCTCCTCATGCACCAAGTGGAAGGGTCTGATGCTTTGCCATCTGTGCCCCCTGTGCCGTAAGTCTTGTGCCATCATGCAGAGAGCGCTGGAAATACCTCAGTTCAGGGCCCCGTGTTCTGGGTTGCTCTGGATCACGCTTAGCCTTCCTCCATCCTTGCTCTCCAGTGGCCTTCAGCATCCCTGTTCATGCTCAATCACTCTGCACTGACAGCTAACAAGTTGGATGTTGCTATAGCAAGTGTGTGACTTCCCTTGCTGCACCTGCCGTGCCAACAGACTCCAGCAGCCCGGCGTGAGCTAGAGGGGCAGCCAACCAAACACTGCTGTCTAGGTGCAGAGAAGCCACCCAAGAGCAGGCGTCATGTGGCTGCAATCCAACTCCAACAGCTGCCAGGCTGGCCATCTCTCCTCACCGTGCATGGGTCAGCAGGAGGAGGCGACCCTTGAAGAACACGAGGCTGCTGCTGAGCAGAAACTGATGGGCTCAGCAGCTTGGAAACCAACACTGGGCAGCGAGCAGGACTGGTGGAGCAGGGAGAGCCAGACAGCCAGATATCACAGTGATGAGCACAATGTATGTTGATGGATGGGACATCTGAGTGTTCAGAGGCTATGCACAATAACTGGTCCCTCTAGGACTTCCAGCATAGCTCCTGGGAAGGATGGCTTTGATGGGTCCCTGCCTAGACTCCAGTGGATGTCTGTCCTTACTGTAACATGCCTGCTCAGTTCAAATGGCCCCCCACCTTCTAAGTTCTACATTTCTTGGCTTGTATGCTGCCCTGCCTTGTTCGGATATGATGCTTATCTGCTGTTCTATTTGAAATGGTTATCTTTAATATAGAAATTAATTAGAGAAACACATTACTACAGCACAGTTTGTCATGATTAATCAGGATCATGGCTGGAATAGCCAGGAGACCTTCAGGCCAGGATTGAGGGGCATGGGCAGGGCTGTGTGGGGCCCAGGGCTGGGGTGCAGGGACAAAGCTATTGGGAGGGCTTGGGACTAAAATAGCAGGAGTTTCTTCAGGAGATGACTGGGGAGGCATGTGCAGAAGGGCGGCAGATGAGGACTAGAGATGGTCAAAAGCTGATTGTTTTGTCTAAAGAAATGTGAGATTTCACATTTTTCTTCCTGAGTTGGGACAAAAAGCCAAAATGTCTCTTGTTTTCAACCATTTATTTATTTTATTAAAAAAATGTAAAACAAGAAAAAAAATCAAGTGAAAAGTTATTTCAAAACAAAGACAATCAAAACTTTCCATTCTAGAAATGTCAAAATGGAACATTTTCTAAATGGTTTCCTCCCCCTGCAGGTTTCTCCCCCCCCACCCCAAGACAAAATTTCATCAAAATGATCCGATTTTGTGCAAAATTTCAGTTTAGTCAAAGCGACGGTACTTGCCGGAAACTTCCGAGGCAAAATTTTAGCCCGGCATTCGTCGGGACTAGAAGTCATTGGAAAACCTGTGAGTGAGAGGCCAGAGGCAGAATAGCAGGAGATGGTGCAGCTGAGGACTAAGGTGCATTTGACAGATTATTTCGATCATGTCCTTGGCGAGCCCTCTGCAAAGAGAATAGCAAGCAGATTGGAGTGGCCCAGGCTGCTGATGCAACTCAAGGGGACTTTGTGCTAATCCAGAGGTGGGCAAACTATGGCCCGCGGGCCAGGACCCTCCTGCCTGGCCCCTGAGCTCTTGGCCGGGGAGGCTAGTCCCCGTCCCGTCCCCTGCTGTCCCCCTTCCCCCGCAGCTTCAGCTCGCTTACTCTGCCACCAGCGCAATGCTCTGGGAGGCGGGGCTGAGAGATCCTGGGGCAGTGCAGCTGCAGAGCCCGGCCTGACCCGGTCTCTGTGCTGCGTGGTGCGGTGGCCTGGCCTGGCTCCAGCCAAGCGGCGTGGCTGTAGCGCCACTGGCCACCGGTGCTCCAGGCAGTAAGGGGTAAGGGGGCAGGGGGGGTTGGATAGAGGGCAGGGGAGTTTGGGGTGGTGGTCAGGGTGTGGATAGGGGTTGGGGTGGTCGGGGGCAGGCAGTCAGGAAGGAGGGGGGGTTGGATGGGGTGGCAGGGGGAGGGGGCAGGGGTTCTGGGGGCAGTCAGGGGACAGGGAGAAGGGTGGTTGGATGGGACAGGGGTCCTGGGGGGGCCATCAGGAATGAGAGGAGGGGTTGGATGGGGCAGTGGGGGCCCAGGGGCGGTCAGGGGACAGGGAGTGGGGCCATGTGGCTGGGGCAGGGGTCCCAGAGCGGCCATCAAGGAACGGGGGAATTGGATGGGGCAGAGGTCCCAGAGAGGCAGGAGTCCCGGGGGGGGGGGGCAGATAGGAGGTGGGGGCCGAGCCACGACCCCTCCCCTAACCAGCCCTCCATACAATTTACGAAACCAGATGCAGCCGTCAGGCCAAAAAGTTTGCCCACCCCTGTGCTAATCTAATCTTTGGTTTTGCAAAGTGCCCTTTGTGGAGGATTAGTCCAGCTCCTTGGGCTTCAAATGTATTTTTAAAGCCTTGCAATGACCTTAGCCCACTTTCCAGAGGATGTCCACTCTTTGCACCTCGGTGAGACTAAGCTGTGCCCACCAGTGCTCTGATGAGATGCTGTAGCTTGGCTTGGGTTGGTTGTGGGGAAAGAAAATTATAGACAGGAAAGAAAAATCAATGAATTTAGAGCTGTCAAAGGTACCAGATTGTCTGCTGGGGAGACCAGCTCAGCCCAGGAGCCACCTTCCAGCTAGCCGGGATACCCCCTCCCAATTAGCAATATGGGAAAAGCAGGGTGGTGCTCCCAGCTGAGACACCTATGACTTCATCCACCCACAGGCACAGCTGGGGAACCAACATTGCAAGAGTACTGGAGCCCGGTGGGTTGTCAGCAAGACTGAAGCTGTGACCTACAGAACTAAAAGCCTGTGATCACAGAATACCAGGGGTGGAAGGTCATCTAGTCCAACCCCCTGCTCAAAGCAGGGTCAATCCCCAGACAGATTTTTACTCCGGTTCCCTAAATGGCCCCCTCAAGGATTAAACTCACAACCCTGGGTTTAGCAGGCCAATGCTCAAACCACTGAGCTATCCCTCTTCCTGTTATCTTATCCTGTGTGCTCAGTGGCCAGTTGCTGCAGCCAGTTGCTAAAGCAGATGAATTATGTGGAGCAGCCTGTAGAGGGGGATAAAGGCCCATGCTCTCTGGGTTTGGGTTACACAACCTCTTCTGAGGCTGCCCAGACAACATGCCCCACCCCCTGAGGGCAGGACAGCCCTTTCATGGGCACCTGGTTGGGACTGCCCCCAAGATGCAAGGGCAAGGGGTGGTTGCTGTCCCCTGGGAGCGGAGCTGAGCTGAACCCCCTCCCCTCCCCCCCACTCATTCATGTACACCATCAAACAGATGCTGATGGATTCCCCAGTGAATGGGGCAGGGGGAAGGACACAGATTGGAGGTAGAGCCAGAAGAGGGGGGACTAGGACTGGCTGAGCAAGACGACTGGGACTGGGGTTAGGAACCTAAGGACTGGAGAGTGGGACTGGGATAAGATGCCAGGGCTGGGAAAGAGACAGGCAAACTTAATTCTGGCATCTCCTAACTTTTGAGTGCTTGGCTTTTAATATGGTTTACGAGTGTGACGCATATATGAACCAGAGCTGGTTCTTATCAACAGCATTTGGCAATTTTAACAATAGCTGGATAGTTTTTCCCCTCAAATAATTATTCAGGAACAAATGTTCATATTATTCCACTGACTTTCTGCCTGCCTATCCATGCCGCCTGCATGCCACTCCTCCATGTCCTCCCTGCACCCTTTGGGACAGATAGTCAATGGACAGACTCCTAGTGATTTCAACAGGAGTAGGACCAGGGCCTTGTTTCAAAAACGCCAGCATTAACGATCTTATTCTCCCCTACCCCTCCCACGTGTGTGTGTAATACACACACACACACACACACACACACACACACACACCCCCTCTCACCCTCCTGCTGTGCAAACTTGCAAAGGTGGATGGATTGCAAGCCAGGAAGTCCCCCAGGGGAAACTCCCACTCCAGGGAGTGAATTTAGCATCAGTGATTTTTTCACAGCCTCTCTCCAAGATCAATAGTTCCCCGCTGAGCGATAAAGAGCTTGCTGAGCCCTAGTAGGACCATAGTCCAGGATTGTGTGAGCTCTGGCCTGTCACATATGTCAGTTCCCATTACTGGGCCCTGGAGCTGACGGGATGGAGATGTAGCCTGGTTCTCCACTATCAGCCACACCTGTCCCTTTCCCACACCCAGCCCTGAAAGGTGAACAAGTCCCGCTGTTCATCCAAGAGCAGCCTGGCCAAAGCACCTTGACACTCCCTGCCTCTGGAGACCCCCACTGAGGGAGTGGGCCCAGGGCTTAGTGCAAATGAGGTATGCTGCACAAACCTCATGTCTTGGCTCTGACAACCACCCTATGCTTGACTGGGGCAGGGAGAACCTGGTTTTAAAGGGGCCTTGCAAAGGTAGGGTTACCATATTTCAGCAAGCAAAAAAGAGGACGGGAGGAGCCCCGCCCTAGCCCCGCCCCCGTCCTGCCCTAGCCCCGCCACCCTCAGAACCCCCAACCCTCCCCCCACTCCCTGTCCCCTGACTGCTCTGATCCCTCTCCCCACTCCTGCCCCCTGACAGCCCCGCCCCCAGAACTCCCAACCCCCCCCTGTCCTTGTCCCCTGACTGCCCCCTCCTGGGACCCCTGCTCCTAACTGCCCTCCAGAACCCCACCCCCTACCTAAGCCTCCCCGTTCCTTGTCCCCTAACTGCCCCCTCCTAAGACCCCCACCACCACCCTACCTGTACCCTGACTGCCCAAAACCTTATCCACCCCCCCCAGAAATCCCCCCCCAAACTTCCGACCCCCCCCCCGTCTCTTGACTGCCCCCTCCAAAACCTCCCTGCCCCTTCTCCGCCCCCTGGCTCCCTTGTTGTTGGCCTTCGCCTAATGTCTCTGTGAACTTGCTCAGGAACGGCCTGAGCCGTTCGTCCCGGCACGCTGGGCAGCAGTGAAGGAGGAGCGGGGGAGGAGCTCCAGACTGCCGGAGGCAATCTGCGAATCCAGGGAGGGAGGGAGTGCTCTCAGCTGCAGGGGAGAGGAGGGGGGCGCTCTCTGGCTGTCGGAGCCCCATGTAAGTGGCACCATCCGGCCAGCTGCCCTGTTAGCTGCACGCGCTCTGCATGGGGGGGGGGGGGGAAATCCGGACATTTACAAATTCCCCCCGGACGCTATTTTTAGCTCAAAAAGCCGGACATGTCCGGGGGAATCCGGACAAATGGTAACCCTATGCAAAGGCCCAATTTTGTGTTAGCATTTGCAAATGCAAGAGAGGGCATTTAGATGGCTAACTGAGCCCTCCCCCCTTGGACTGGGTAGGGCAAGGTGGACCCACCACTGGCCTAGCAGATACTCAGCATGCCTACCACCGCTTCAGGCAGCCATGGAGTCTGAGGCGGCTAGACCAGGCCTGGAAAGAGGGACATTCCCAGCTTCCAAGCACAAATGGTCAGCCTAGCTCTGGGCCTTGCACCTCCATTGCTGCTGCAACCCTATGCCTGATGTGCTTCAAGGGTGGAGCTAAGACTCCAGCAGGTCATTGGCCTCCTTTGCTTGGGGAGAGGTGGGATGAAACTTGAGGCCTGGTACCTTAGCTTTGGAGGGTGGGCAAGTGGTGGATGATGGTCTAGGCCTCAGGCCTCCATTGCTGAAGAGATGGTGTAGTGAGACTGTAGTTCTGGGACCTCATTCAGCATGTGGGGAAGGCAGGAGTCTATCTAAATACTTAGCTGGTCTCCACTACCATGGCATCTGGCCTCACAACACCCCTGTGAGGCAGGGCAGTACTATTATCCCAACTGTAGAACTGAGGCAAAGAGAGACGAAGTGACTTGCCGAGGGTCATACAGGAAGCCTGGGGCATAGAAAGGACCAAGTCTCCCAAGTTCTTGGCTAGTGCCCTAACTACTAGACCACCCTACCTCTCCATGGCAGACCATGCTTGCTCTCAGTGTGGTTCCCTGATTGCACTCCCATGTCTGGCTCCCTACTCCGGAGGTTCTCAAAGACTCCCATTGCCTCTGTCAGTCTTTGGGTCACATCTTTTTGCAAACAGGCTGCTCCTCAACGCTCTGCTGGGCCTTCCTTTCTAAACCCAATGCACAGAGCTCGCCTCTCTGCTTCCCGTCCACCCAGCCAGACATATTCCTCAGCACTGGCCTCTTTCCTTTGTTAGCAGGGCCACGGTGCTGAACTCCAGACTGCACTATCTAATCCGAGCTCTCCCAGCCCTTGGCATTCTGGGAGCTGTTTATCTTGCTTGCGAGGCAAAGACGATTACACAATGCGAGTGCCTGCTGCTTACGAAACCCAGGCAGCAGCACTGAGGGGGAAGAAATGTACTTGGCTTTTCTGCTGCCTCTCAAAGTAGCCTTCAGTGAATGTCACGAGGGACAGGCGTCCTCACAGCAATCACCAGCACTATGATGTCAGGCCAGTAGCTATAGCAGTGGCAATCCAAACTGGTTTAGGTGTATTGGCAACTGGGTGCAAGCACTGAGTAACAATCATGAGAAAGGTGGCCTCATTTTCTATGCATGGAAAATTTCCACTTCAGACTCTTAATGATTTATTATAAATAATAATTAATGGTATGTCACATTTCTGTAACACCTTTCTCCCTAAAGGGTTGTGGGAGAGTTTGCAGGCTTCTGCATAGCCTTCTGTATTCACGAGTCACTTCACCCTGCCATCCCCCACTGAAATGCAGCCACCTCTGGGGCAGAACACAGCAGCTGTTCAACAGCTTCCAGCAAGACTACCAAGAGGTGAAGAACACAACTCACTTAGGATAAAATACTGCATCTGTTTGTAACCACAGGAGGAGTGTGAGAGCACGTCATTAATGAGATGAGAATTTTGCCCAGCCACAGGGTTTCAGTAACTCTTATACTCATCATAGGATCTAATGAGTAGGAATGGTCAAGGTCTTGTTTTTATTTCCTCTGGATGAGACAGCACTTCCCACAGAGCTGCTTCCTAAGGATGCTCAAATCCTACGCACTCCTTGCAGATCTCAATTCAGTCCTGACCAAGCTTAACCCTGCTGAGCTGGTGAGTTGCCTGCTACACAGCTTGAGGTGGCACGGCTGCAGACTAGGCATGTGCCTTCTTGCTAATGGTGATCGATGCCAGGGTTGTGTGCCCTTCCCCAAGTACCGCTCCCCCCTCGTCTATTTCAGACCCCATCGCTGTAGTATCTAGCAATGGAAGCGAGGCCTGGATTTTTGCTTGTTCCTGAGCCATATTTAGCAGCGCTGCTTAGGAAGCACCAGGAAAGGATTGGTTTCCCCTTTGATACAAGCAGCAGCGTGGGACACCTGCAACAGGGACTGGGACTGGGAAGACTGAGTTCTAGTCCTGCATGTCACAGAGGGTGCCATCGCCAAGCGCCCTCTGCTGGCCAAGCATGGCCCCAGCAGCCACAGCTACACCCTCCCCACAAGCGGCTCAGAAATTACTCCACCAAACACCTTTTCAGTCCCTGTTGCAGGTTAATTTATTAATAGCCCAAATAACTCTGCCCACAGGCTTAAAGCAAACCCTAATGTTCCAATGTAAGGTCCTCTGTTAACCCTTCTTCTCTGCACCAGGTTCCCCAGCTCTAGATTCCCTGGTACTGGGCACAGGCCTCCTGGGGCCCTTCATAAATGAAAGTCACCCCAAATGATATCCTCCCATCCCAGGGTCAGCACAATCCCTCACAGTCCAGACCTGCCCTCACTGGGCCTACTTTCCTTCCAAAGGGTTTCAAGCCGCTTCCCAGATATTCTCTTCCTGGCCCCCATGCTGCGGTAATCACTGCAGGAGCTAGCTCTTCTCAAAGCCTTTCCCCAGACTCCCCTCCCATAGCTCCTTCCCTCCTGGTTGCCTCTCTGCAGCTCTCTTCTCATCCTCTAGTTCAGGTGTTGCCACCCTCTTCATCAAGCCCAGCCTCAGAGCATCTGACTCATCATCAGGGGAGCTAGCTCTGCTCTGCCTAAAGGGGCCAGCCATCCTGTGACACTGCACCACTGGTGAGTTTGGGCAAGTCACTTTGCTGCTTTGTGCCTCACTTTCCCCATCTGTAAACCAGCTCGCAGCCTTGGCTTACTATTGTTTCTCAAAAGCTTTGAGCTCAGAGGAAGGGTGCTGTGAAAGCCCTGTGTTTATGTTCACAGCCTGTGCTAAGGTAGATTTACAGACCACCTTATGTACCATGTCAGCATTAATTGACACTGGACACAGCAGAGCTAGGCTGTCTGAAGACTTCATTATACTACTTGTGTGCTTTTCATTTCACAGGCTCCCTTGATTGCTACTGTTCAGATAATATAGATTTTTAAAAAACATTGCATAAATTAACCCCTTGATGGCTGTTTAACATGCTGCCTACATACAGACAGAAGGCACCCTCCAGGCTGCCGACCATGCCAGCTGTGCTGGGTAGAACACACCTGCACTGCTGTGGAATATTGCAGGTGTGCCAAAGCAGAATGCACTTGCACTGCCACTGAGCCTAATTCTTGACTGACACCCTTGGGTCATTAATGGCCAATGGCAGCAGAGCATGGGGAAGGGAGGGACCAGCAGAGGAGGGATTGAGAAGCTGCTAGAGTTGTTATGAACTCTAGTTGCCTCTTGCAGAGCCAGGAGAGGGAGTGGAGCCCAGAACTGCCAGCATCCCTTCTGTTGGCTATCTTCCTCCCTCCCTTAGCTCACAACAGAGCAGCCTCCTTCTGACAGAGCTGGGCTGGATGTGCCTTCCCTATTGCCTGTTAGTAATGCTTCAAACCAGTGACTGATACCCTGCAGCATGAACTCATCTCCTGGCGTTCTGAGCAGGGCCGGCTCCAGGCACCAGCTTAACAAGCAGGTGCTTGGGGCGGCCAAGGGAGAGGGGCGGCACCTGCGGCAATTCGGGGGCGGCAGGTCCCTCACTCCCTCTAGGAGCGAGGGACCTGCCGCTGAACTGCCGCTGCCGATCGCGGCTTTTTTTTTTTTTTTCCAATTGCCGCTGCCGATCGCGGCTTTTTGTTTTTGTTTTTTCCCAGTTGCCGTCGCCGATCGCAGCTTTTTTTGTTTTGTTTTTGCTTGGGGGCAGAAATGCTGGAGCCGGCCCTGGTTCTGAGCTCCCATCAGCCTGCTACCCAAGGCACTGTGGGGCTTGTGATGGGTGGCCTTGGAGACCAAAGTCTACAGAATTGGTGAAGTCTGAGCAATGGCAGGGGGTTTCCTCAACGCATCCCACCAATTCCTGCCTTGGAGGGACCATGCTCTGGGCAGCAGGGGAGATCACGGCCATTTGTCATCCTGCTGAACTCCTAGGAATCAGGATCTGGTGTCATGACAGACATCTACTGACTCAGAAAGGGACTAAGACTTGCTGTCTCGTCTCATGCAGGCCACCAACCAGCTGTCATAGGTACTGACTCTTGGGTGCTATTGACCTGGAGTAGGCTCTCAACGCAGACCTACAGGCGACAGAGTCCACATTCTCCTCCCACTCTCCTAACTCCTCTCTTGGACTCAGCTTTGGCTGGTTCACTCATACATCCGTAAAGGGCATTTCCTATCGATGAGTATCTCAAATCTAGGTAGGGTCACTGGAGCCGTGTCAGTCCCAGGATATTGGAGACTAGGTGGGGGAGGTCATATCTTTTATGGGACCGACTTCTGTTGGGGAGAAAGACAAGCTCAAACCCTCACACACCTAGTCTCTCTCTCTCTCTAATCTTGGCAGCCAGCCAGACTAGCACGCATGTATGCAAGCCCCGCGGCTAGTGTTACAAGCCTCTTGGCAACCAGCCCCCTTCTGCCCTTCTCACCTTAGCACATCCAACCCAGTAGATTCTAGCAATGCTTCTGCACCCAAACCTATTTATTTATTGTATCTGGGGCAAACAGGACATTTTGAAAGGTTTCCTCTTGTAGTACCTATAGTTTCTGCAGTGTCACGTTTCCATGGATACATCTGCAAAGAATCCTGGGAGGTGGGACCACGCACACACAGATGTATCTACCTGGGAGATTAAAAATAATAACTGTAGATTTGCTGACTCTTTGTTCATGTTTATGGCACTGGCAAGTCCCATATGGGATGCTAATAATAATGTATATCATTAATTGCAGACTCCTCAATTTCTTGACATATTGGAGCCACTCTTTGTTAAACAAACAGTAATGCAATCAAACACGGAGCTCCAGTGCTGTTAAACAGGGACAGAGTTTTGGAAAGCAGGCAGCAGCCATTCATGAAGATGCTTCAGAGTGTTTGGGGGGTCAGAAGGGAAAGGAGGTCCCCTCTATAACCCCACACCTCTTGGCGTGTGTCAGAAGGGTTGAATCTTGGGTGTCTGGTGCCTGAATCTCTGGGATTTGGGCCTGATCATGCAATTTCCTGAGAGACCTGGGCATTTCACAACTCCAGCTGCGGGCACTGGGAGAGCGAGGCTTTCCCAGACCAGCACCTTAGCAAGTGGCTCTTTCTCGTTCCACCCACGGTTTGGGGAGTCCATGCATGTCTGTGCTGGGACAAAACTGGAGATCATTGCAGGGTTTGCTACCTCCACTACCCCCCCCCCCCCCGGCTACTCACCAGAAGGCCATCCTTCCCCTGCAGCATGTTGACCCAATGGGGGAAGACATAGCATGACCATGTGTGCCACAGCATCATGGCCTGATGGGACAATGCTGGCAATATATTGGGATAGTCTTATACTGCTCGGCCTGTCGCACAAAGGCAGGTCCATGAGAATCCTCATTTCCCCTCTGGATTTTGGGATGGGCATGGGCATAGGGTTGCCAACTGTCTAATCACACAAACCCAAACATCCTTCCCGCACCTTGCCCCTTCCCCAAGGCCCTGCCCCGCCCCTTCTCTGAGGCCCTGCCCTGCTCACTCCATCCCCCCCTCCTTCTGTTGCTTGCTCTCCCCCACCCTCACTCACTTTCACCAGGCTGGGGCAGGGGATTGGGGTGCAAGAGCGTGTGTGGGCTCTGGGCTGGGGCTGAGGGGTTTGGAGTGTGGGAGGGAGCTCTGGGATGAGCCTGGGGTAGGGGTGCAGGAGGGGGATGCGGGGTGCAGGCTCTGGCTGTGAGGCGCTTACCTTGGGTGGCTCCCGGGCAGCGGCGCAGCAGGGCTAAGGCAGGCTCCCTGCCTGCCTTGGTCCTGTGCTGCTCCCAGAAGTGCCTGGCATGTCTCTGCAGCCCCTGGGGGGGTAGGGGGCACCGTGTGCTGCCCGTGCCCGCAAGCGCCGCCCCTGCAGCTCTCGTTGGCCGTAGATCCCAGCCAATGGGAGTGGTGGAGTTGGCGCTGGGGGTGGAGCCAATGCACAGAGCAGCTTTCCCCTCTCCCTCCCCAGGGGCCGTAGGGATGTGCCAGCTGCTTTCGGGAGCGGCGCGGGGCCAGGGAGCCTGCCTTAGTCCTGTTGTGCCACCGGACTTTCAGCACCTAAAATCTTCCGGTTTGGCTTCAGTAGCCTTTGGGAGATAGGGCCTGGTTCTGGGAGACTCCCAGCGAAACCAGGAGGGTTGGCAACCCTAAATGGGCACCGATGCTGCCTCCTCCCTTCACTAGATTCTTATTGGTATTCCAGCTGGGCCTAGAGGCCCCAGCCAAAGCCCACTGCACTAGGCACTGTACAAACACATAGTGAGAGACAGTACCTGCCCTGAACAGTTTACAATCCAAATAAAAGTGAAGGGGAAACAGAGGCATGGGGGGTGGGAAGAGTAGATGGCTCTGGCTGCAGAAAGAAAGTACTCCAGGCCAGGGGCCTTGGAGTCAGGTGACCTAGGCTCGGTTGTGTGATCTTGGGCAAGTCACTTCAACTCCCTTGGTCTCAGTTTCCCCTTCTGCCCTTTGTCTGTCTTGTCTATTTAGAATCATATAATATTAGGGTTGGAAGGGACCTCAGGAGGTCATCTAGTCTAACCCCCTCCTCAAAGCAGGACCAATCCCTAGATAGATTTTTACCCCAGTTCCCTCAATGGCTCCTCAAGGATTGAACTCACAACCCTGGGTTTAACAAGCCAATGCTCAAACCACTGAGCTATTCCCCCCCCCCAAGACATGAGCTTTTTGGGGCAGAGACCATCACTTACACTTATGCTTGTACAGCACCTAGCATAATGAGGCCCACTAATAATAACCCTTAGGGGAACCCAGTATTTCATTTTGTTTTTCCTTTCAATAAAGCTGGGGAGACCGGATGGGAATTCTCCCATTCCCCTTCTCCATGCCAGGGCCCCGCCTCTGCCCCTGAAAGGACCCTTTCTAAGCCCAGCCAGGGATGACTGACACAGATGAGAAGTTTAACACTTTAAGTGAATGTTTTGCAGCTGCCTTTAAGAGACAGTAGTGGTTTTGCAGAAAACACCTTCCAGACTGAATATTTTTAGTGGGCTTGCTTGCATAGGGAATGGAGTGTGAACGGAGTGAAGAGCAGCGGGATCAGCACTGACATCTGTGCATGACTACCTGGGAAGTGGCCTTGGATTCTTGCAACCTGCTTTCCTTGTCACTCAGAATTTTCAGATGGAGAAATTCCCCCTTTGAGCACAGCCACCACCTATAGAACGTGAACACACCTAAACAAATGGGCCTGAGTCTGCCATCTGCTCTGTGTGCAGCTACTAGACGGGTCAACCCACAGCCACCATCAGCGGGGCCACCGGTCAGGTCAACCCACAGCCACCATCGGCAGGCCACCGGTCAACCTATAGCCAACGCAGGTCAAGCTATAGCAACTATAGGACACCAGTGGCAGAGCTTCCATTCAAGTACACCTACAACCACCAATGGCAGGGCCACCATCCAAGTCGATGTTTTTTCTCCTTGTGGGTGGATAACACAACTTTTTCTCTGGCTGAACAACCCTTAAACCTGGGACAGTGTGGATCAAACAGGAATTAACGGAGGGGAAATTCTTTGGCCTGTGTTGTACAGAAGGTCAGACAGGAAGATCACAGTGGTCCCTCTTAGCTTTGGAATCTGTGAATTTATGATCTCAATCTGCTTGGGCTCATCTCTAGCTTAACATGAAAATCAAAACCAGGACAGGGGACTTCCACTTCTTGGCCACAAGTTTTCTCTACTTCCCACACCTCTGACTATCACTCATTAGCTGAGTCCTTAACTCTGCTCCCTGGCCCAGAAATCACAGCATCACACTTAGTCCCCAGTGTACCTTGTTCTCAGTCCCATGCCTCAGTCTTCCACAGATGGTCATTAGGCATTAAATCATAATTACTATCAGCAAGACTCTAAAAACTAATATTGCTACATTGAAGCAAAGCACAGGGCTCACCAAAGGCAAAGGGAAAACAGTGCAGCTAGTATATCCTGAAAGTGGATGGACATCTCCCCCCTCCCCCTGCTTTGTACATCACTTGTCTTCTCATATTGTAAGCTCCTTGGGGCAGGGACCATGTCTACTGGAGTGTTTGTGCAGTGCCTGACACCACAGGGCCGATCTGACCTGGGGCCTCTGGGAGCTTCTGGTATGTAGGTTAACAATATCTTCTATGTGGACCAAATCCCAGCTGGTGACAATCAGTGCAGCTCTATTGGCTGCAAAGAAACGACAATGAGATATACCAGCTGGGGTTCTGGGCCACAGAGTGGGTCTCTCTCTGCCCAATCTGGCCCACAGAGGGCCAAATCTGGAGCTGGTGTATGTTGGTGCAATGGAGCCTAGGGACTTGGCAGCCATTTACACCAGGGATGGCTTTGGCCCAGAGTGTTTACACTTGGATTCTGGCAGTAAATGCTTCCCTGCTGCTCTCTGGGGTGAGTCTCTGAGTACTCATGGAGTCAGTGAGCATCCCCAACCCCTGGAGCTGCACTCAGAAGCAAACATGATGCCTCCCAGAAGTTTCATATAGCTGAGATACATATCCCTCCTGCTTAAGCCCTGGGAAACCTCCCTCCTAATGCCCTCCAATCTGAACACTGTAGACAGCCCAGCCTACTTTCCAGGCTATAGGCTCCCTTCTCCCTCCACCCTCAGTCACCTTCACTCACTCCTCCATCAGTCCTTGAAGATCATTCAAAATCCCCTTCCAGCTTCTCTGGCATATGCTCCTCTTCGACCTCTCGCTCCTTATTGATAATGATCAGTAACTATAATGACATGGTGCTCCATCACTATGATGAATGCAATGCTCAATGCCGGAAGGGCATACTGGAGGCCATCTCTACTCTGGGAGCGCTATACGGTTATAGATATACTGGCTATTCTACCAGCAGAGCACTCTTATGGTAGGTCTACACTGCAATAAACCACCTGTGACTGGCCCGTGTCAGCTGACTCAGGTTTGTGGGGCTTGGGCTGCAGAGCTATAAAACTGCAGTGGAGTTGCTCAGGCTTGTGAGAGACAGGTCCCTATCTTCCCTGAAGAGCATACAGCTTATGTCTACACTGCACACCTTACAATGGCGCAACTATGCCGCTGCAGTTGCACCGTTATAAAGGTGCACAGTGTAGTCGCTCCTTATCGCTGGGAGAGAGCTCTCTCAACAAAATAAAAATCACCCCCAACGAGGGGTGGGAGCTTTGTCACCAGGAGCACAGCTCCTGCCGATGAAGCGCTGTCCACACTGGCACTTTTCGTCATTACATTTTTTGTTGTTCAGGGGTGGTTTTTTTTTTTTCCCACACCTCTGAGTGACAAGAGTTAACGACGAAAGTGCAGTGTAGACATAGCCTAAATAGACTAGAGAACCAGCAATGTGCCCAAGGTGGGATTAGAACCCAAGACTCCGACTGCAGCTTCATCCACTAGGCCATGTTGCCTCCAGTTCCATAAAGCCATCCCTCCCCCCCTTCCTGTGTTAGCCTGGGATCGTCTGCCACTGGGGAAATGGTTTTTGTCAGCCAGTGGATCAAGGATGCTCCGTAAGAAATGAAAGACATTCTGTCTCAGAGCCTGGCATCAGTATGCGATAGAATTAAAAACTCCGCCCTGACTTCAGCTCCTTAATTTAATCTCCAAGAGCTGCAGCTTGCAGACCTGCCAATGTGCACATGCACTGGCATTCCATTCAGAAGCGTTCATTTCATGGAGACATTTCTAAGTGCTGATGAGCCCCTCTCGCTGAAGTAATTCACCTAAACGGCTACGCTTAGCAGAGGCAGCAGCTCACAGGGCAGCAATAAGGGATCTTTGTGAGATCATCTCCATCTCCCCTTTGTTTGATAAAGGGCATCTCATGCTTCATTATAGAACCTTGTTACTTCCCAGCTAAATTACTAAGCCAGGAGGTTCAATTTCTTCCTTCGTCTTTTGAAGGTCCGATGGAAATTAATTATATGAGCTGACATTTACACAGCGCCTTTCATCCTGAGATCGCTGCAGATTCCAGGCCAGCTCCCCACTGGTGTAAATCAGTGCTGCTCTATCACTCTGGGTAAACATGAGTGAGTTCGTTCAGCCACTTCTGGAGTGGAACACAGCAGATGTTGAGCAACACACAGCCACACTGGGCAACGGCTGAGGGCAGTACGAAGAATACTCTACCCAATTGAAACTGTGAGGAGGAATTTTTAGTACTGTAGACAATAGTTGGAATTTGGCCAGGGAGCTGTTTAACATTCCTCCTTGTGCAAAAAGGGACACGGGGTCTTATGTCCCCCTTGCTGAGGGTCTTGGTTTTATGTCTCACTGGAAAGACAGCACCCCAGCAGCACAGGGCCTTAGCATCACCCTGGGGTATGTCACAGGGCAAGTACACCCTGTCATCCACTGGGTGGGGCAAGGGTGTGGTAGCTCCGTGGTTAAAGTCAATGTGGCTGCCCTCAGCTTCAGGACTGGCAGGACAGTCAGTAGGACTTCTCTGGACTGCACGGAAGCGTGGCCCAATGGCCAGAGTCAATAGGAGGGGGTTTGATGGGCTGCCCCCTAAAGGGGGCAGCTGGAGTAGGGGGACCTGGACCCTCCCTGCTCCACTGGGTCCCAGGCCAGAGCCCTGGTAGTAGCGAACCAATTTGCCACTAAGTCAGCGGTGAATCTGCCCGCAACACGCCGACTGCTGCAGGGACACTGGCTAGTCCCTCCCTGGGCTACTTTCTTCCTTCCTGACTCCTGCTGCTGAAGTTGGGGTATCTTCGGAGTCCATGGGCTCCTTGGGCAATGACTGCAATCTTCCTGGGGCGCCCTCAGTGTCTCCTGCTCCCATGGTCCAGGATCCCAGCTGCTCCTTGGCTGGAGCTGGTAAGGTATGTCTTTCCTCCTCAGCGGTCAGCCCAGACTGAGCTAGGCTGCTCCCTTTTGTACTGCAGCAGCAGTTAGAGCATGCCCAGCAGGGTCGAGGGGGCATGGCTTCTGCTGCTAAGAGTGCTACCTTAACCCCTTCCCTCCAGTGCAGGGCAAGTACATCCCATCACAGGGTATTAGGTCAATGTAGACACAAAAGGAAGAGCACCACCTACATCATCTCCAACAGCACCCCTTGATTATCATTGGACACCTCCCAGCTACACTCAGACCAGCACCAAGCCTGTTTAGTATGTGAGATGTAGCAAGATCAGCTGATACAGCTGCACAAAGCCCCGAAAGCAAAAATAGCAATGCCAAGGATTGAAGTCTGTCACCCTGACCCATGTAGGATGAGCCAGCACAGGAATTGCTGCAAGGAACAAATTCTTACCCCAGTGAAAAAATCCACACTCATGAAACAAGGGGTATTTGTGGTTCTCATTTCCATTTCCTCTCTCCCAAACACACAGAAAAGCCCCCTGCTATGTAATTTACACGTGCAAATACTCCTTGGAGAAAACTGCCCTCTCTGGTCAGTTCTAGACACTGCTGCCCTGGAAGAGGAGGGCATTCCACACGCACAGTCATGAAAAGAAACTGCTGAAGGAAAGAGATGGCTGGGATCTGATCTTCAAAGGTACTGACCACTCTGGCGCTAAAGTCGGGGGAGCTGTGAGGGGTCAGCATCTCTGAAATCCATGTAGTAAAGGCATTGTCCAGCTGGCCCCAGTACCTCCGTGGGGAGGGGCTTGGGTATTCTCCCTCCAGTAAAGCATCAGGTACTGGGCAAGGCTGGAGGCCAGGCCGCCAGACCAGACAAGCTAGTGCTCTGATCTGCCATGGCAAATCCCATGCTTGTTTAGTCTAGACTGAGGGACTAGAATTTCTTTTCTAGAACATTGGAGGTTTCACTTAAAGGAGAAGCAGACAAACATGCAGCTACTATTCAAGTGTCCCAACCCTTCCTGGAGATGATTCCTAATTGTTAGCAAAAACAGCAGCTTTCCTAGTCTGATATACTGCAGTGAACTTTCAAGGTTGGTCCCCAATGTCCACTCCCCCCACCTTTATTTGTAGCTTTCAAATGTTGGCAGGGCCTGTGTGCAGTGAACATGCTACGTTTGGATTCTTAACCAGCCTGGGTTACCTTGAGTTTCTGTTAGCTTATAATTCACCCCTTTTCAGTTGTTGATTTAAAAGCAAAGCCTGGAGTATCTCTGGGCCCTGGAGCCCTGCACACTGATTGAAGGTGCAGGCTCTGGTATCCATGGAATTGGGCTTCCTGATGAAAGGATGCAAAGGAGAAATTGAGTTCCTCAGCTGATGAGCACAGCTGGGCTAATGGCCCCTGCAAAATCTGTAATGCATCACAAAACCTTCCTTAGCGCAACTCATATAGACCGCTGAGGAAGGTCTGCAGAACCAACCACTGATCTCATCTGTATCTGTGACTGACCTACCCAATGCCCTGTAGGCACTTCAATTAGTAAGTTATATCTTCCCTACCTGAGTATCTGGTAGGGTAGGAAACCAAACACCTTAGCTGGTGTAACTCTGCGTGCTCCAATGAGGCTATGCCAATGCGCCAGCTGAGGATCTGGCTTGAGAATGTTAAGGTAGAAATGTGCTAAATGAACAGCCTATTGCACCTGCTACAAACAAGGTCCCAAACCAGCTTCCATTCTAAGCCATTCCTGTCAGTCATTCATAACTTTCAGAAACATTTAGCTTTTGGGCCCAAACTTTCTATCCTCAGTCTCTTCCCCAGGGTGAACATTTTGGGACAGTCGGAGTGAAATCTATCTAGCCATTTCTGAGTCATGGGGGGATGGGAAATTTCCACTATAAAAAAATATTGTTGCAACTGATTTTTGCTGGGAACAATTCAGAATGAGCTATGCTGTAAAAGCTAGCATGTAAAAAGCCTCCCGTGAAAAGAATGTGCATATAACTAAGCTATTGTGACAAAGTTCCTCCTCTATCTTGGTGGGTCCTGCGCTTATTGGTGGATTTTCTTGCCTTAGAGATTCACCATGTGGGTTGGGGAACAGCCCAGAGACCCTCCCGTCTGGAAAAACCCACAGTCCAGGTCAATTGAGAGGTTTGGGGGGAACCCGGGCCCGCCTTCTACTCCAGGTTCCAGCCCAGGGCCCTGTGGATTGCAGCTGTCTATAGTGCCTCCTGTAACAGCTGCATGACAGCTACAACTCCCTGGGCTACTTCCCCATGGCCTCCTCCAAACACCTTCCTTATTCTCACCACAGGACCTTCCTCCTGGTGTCTGATAACGCTTGTACTCCTCAGTCCTCCAGCAGCATTCCCTCTCACTCTCAGCTCCTTGCGCCTCTTGCTCCCAGCTCCTCACACTCACACCACAAACTGAAGTGAGCTCCTTTTAAAACCCAGGTGCCCTGATTAGTCTGCCTTAATTGATTCTAGCAGCTTCTTTTTAATTGGCTCCAGGTGTCCCAATTAGCCTACCTGCCTTAACTGGTTCTAGCAGGTTCCTGATTACTCTAGTGCAGCCCCTGCTCTGGTCACTCAGAGTGGAGTGACCAGAGGGCGGTGGAGGGCCCCACCTCTGCCGCCTGCGATCTGGCGGGGCCTGTGGAGGAGGGTGAGGTAGGGATATCGCCGGGCATAGAAAAGGGCATGCCCCAGGGTGGCTCCTCCCTCCTACATGCTGCCCCACCATTGCCTCCCCGAGTCCCTGAGCCTTCGTCCTTGCTCCCTGACCCGACCCCTGTTAGCCAACCCCCGGATGATGCCATGGAGGGCTGGTCCTTAGTACAGGGGAAGCGGGGCAAGCAGAAGGCTCGAGCTCTGCTCCTCCCTCCTGATGCGGTAGCCCCCCGGAAGACCAGGAAGGGGGGCACCGATGCCGAGCCTTCCGCTTTGCCCCCTGCCGATTCCAATTCAATGGTGCCGGCTGGGGATGCCGTGGCAGCACTGGAAGGTAATATCGCCCCTCCTCCGGAGTCCCTTCCTATGGAGGCCCCTGCTGAGGCCCCTCTTGCCCCCTTACAATCTGAAGCCCCTGCAAGCACCAAGGCGAGCGTCGCTTTGGGTGCTGGCGGGGAGAACCCTGGGGTGGTGGAAGGTGATCTCCCCTCCATTTATGAGGAGATCGAGGCCCTGGGTCTGACCCCGGTTACCCAGGGGGAGGACGACCCTCTGCCAGTGGGCCTCGATTTGAACGACCTCGCCTCGGCCCCCCTTTCCCCGTGTTCCGTTCCCTTATCCACTGCCTCCGTTCCTGCCTCCGAGGAGCCCCTGGACTCTTCCACCAACCAGGCCGCAGATGGCACCCCGCTAGCAGCCACCGAGCCTCTTGAGGCGACGGCCAGTGCCACGCAGCCGGGACCCGAGTCGCCAGGGGACTCCCTCGTGGCTGAGGGGCAGCCAACCTCCTTCCCGGGTGGGGGCCCCATCGTTGATTTTCCACCTACAGATGCCGTGGCCTTACCATCTGGCTTGGAGCACGAGCCCGGCATCGCCAAGGGCCCACCTCCCTCCCCGCAAATCCCTGAGCCCATTTGCGGGGTGTTACCCCCCCCCCCACCCAGTGGCCTGGCTGCTGGGACCCCCGATCCCAATATCGCCCCTTCCCCTGTCCCTATTCCTGATTCCAGCCCTACCCCTGACACGGACCCCGTCCCTGTCCCCTCCACTTCCCGTGATGCTTTTGCCGCCCCTGGGGCTGTCTCCTTCTATATCCCAGAGGATGACCCCCAAGGAGCGGCCTTTGTTTTTCCCTGTCCCGACCCACCAGGGGCTGCTATTTTCCCTCCGCCGCCCCCCATTGAGCCAGGATCTGAGGTGGGCCACGTGGCGTCGGCCCATCAGACGCCACGTCGAGGGTCTGCCCCCTGCTTGCCCGTCTCGGTGGGCCACGGGGCTGTGACAGGGGCCCCACTGGGGGAAAGCCATAGATCAGTGACCCCACCCCCCCATACGCTGAGAGAGGAGCTACGGGAGTTCCTTGAGGACGTCCGTGGCTCCCGCAACAAGGTACAGCTTGCACTCCAGCGATGGGGGGATTTTCATCAGATCCTCCGGGCCGCGAGGGCCCTCATGGGGGAGGGTAAGAGGACCGGGAGGCAGGCCGCTGCGGCCTACCAACGGGTCGGCCTCTTCCGTAACTCCTTAATCGCCCAAGGGGTAGGTCACGGTTTGTTGCGCGGCCCGACGGAGGCCGTGAGCGTCTCTGCTGGCGAGGATCCCCCCCAGCCCTCCTTATGGCACCGATCATCTTTGCAACATTAAACACCCAGGGCTGTAGGATGGGTCTCCGCAGGAGCCAGGTGCTCTCCTTCCTTCAGGAGGGGGGGTACTCTGTGATTTTCCTGCAGGAGACCCATACGGATCCGGCCGCTGAAGCTAGCTGGCGGCTGGAGTGGGGGGACAGGGTCTATTTTAGCCACCTCACAGTTCGTACGGCTGGAGTGGCGACCCTGTTCTCCCCCAACCTACGGCCCGAGGTGCTGGGGGTCGCCGAGGCCTTGCCAGGCCGCCTGCTGCACCTCCGGGTCCGCATGGAGGGGCTTGTGGTTAATCTCGTCAACGTTTACGCCCCAACATTGGGCCCGGAGAGGTTGCGTTTTTATCAGCAGGCGTCCGCCTTCCTCGGCACCTTGGATCCTCGCGAGTGCCTGGTCCTGGGCGGGGACTTTAACGCCACCCTTGAGGAACGGGACCGCTCGGGGACCGAGCAGCACCCGGCCGCCGCGGATGTCCTCCGGGAGATCATCGAACATCACTCCCTGGTGGACGTCTGGCACGACCACCACCCGGATGACGTTTCGACATTCACTTTTGTCCGGGTGGAGGTCCATCGGTCGTACCACTCCCGGTTGGACCGCATCTATATGTCACGCTGCCATCTTTCCCGGGCCCACTCCTCCAGCGTCCGGCCGGCCCCTTTTTCAGATCACCATCTGGCCACCGTGACAGCCTCTCTCTGCGCGGAGAGGCCGGGGCCAGCCTATTGGCACTTTAATAATAGCTTGTTGGAGGATGTGGGCTTCGTGGTGTCCTTCCGGGAGTTCTGGCTGGCCTGGCAAGGGCAGCGGCATGCCTTTCCCTCGGCACGGCGGTGGTGGGACCTGGGGAAGGTGCGCGCCTGGCTCTTCTGCCATGACTACACCCGGGGCGCCAGCCGACGGAGGGATGTGGCGATAGGGCAGTTGGAACGGGAGGTCTTAGAGCTGCAGAGGTGTCTGGCCGCCAGCCCCGATGATCCATCCCTCTGCGGAGCGTGCCGGGAGAAGCGGGAGGAGCTCCGGACCCTCGAGGACCATCGGGCCCGAGGTGCCTTTGTTTGATCTCGCATCCGCCTCCTTCGGGAGATGGATCGCGGCTCCCGCTTCTTCTACGCCCTGGAGAAAAAGAGGGGGGCCAAGAAGCACGTCACCTGCCTTCTAGCAGAGGACGGCACCCCCCTCACGGATCCGGCGGAAATGTGCAGGAGGGCCAGGGCCTTCTACGCAGGACTTTTCTCCCCGGATCCGACCGATCCTAACGCTTGCAGAATGCTCTGGGATGAACTCCCGATGGTCAGCACGGGCGACCGAGCCCGGCTGGAGCTGCCTCTCACTCTGGCCGAGTTCTCGGAAGCCCTCCGCCGCATGCCCACCAATAAATCTCCGGGCATGGACGGGCTGACCGTGGAGTTCTACTGCGTGTTTTGGGACGTCCTCGGCCCGGACCTTGTCACCGTCTGGGCCGAGTCCTTGCAGGGCGGGGTCCTCCCTCTTTCGTGCAGGCGAGCTGTGCTCGCCTTATTGCCAAAGATGGGGGACCTCCGCGATTTACGGAATTGGCGTCCCATCTCGCTCCTCAGCACGGACTATAAAGTCATAGCAAAGGCCATCTCGCTGCGGCTAGGGTCCGTGCTGGCGGACGTGATCCACCCAGACCAGACCTACACCGTCCCGGGCCGCACCATCTTCGACAACTTGTATCTGGTCCGGGACCTCTTGGAACTCGGGTGTAGGGATGGTCTGTCGTTCGCCCTCCTGTCCCTGGATCAGGAGAAGGCGTTTGACAGGGTGGACCACGGGTATCTCCTGGGCACTCTGCGAGCGTTTGGCTTCGGGCTCCAGTTTGTGGGTTTTCTCCAGGTGCTGTACGCCTCCGCAGAGTGTTTGGTCAGGCTCAACTGGACCCTGACCGAACCGGTCAGCTTTGGGCGAGGAGTACGTCAAGGGTGCCCCCTCTCGGGCCAGCTGTATGCTCTGTCGATCGAGCCCTTCCTCTGTCTCCTCCGTAGGAGGTTGACGGGGTTGGTGCTGCGGGAGCCGGAGCTGCGGCTGGTCCTATCGGCGTATGCCGACGACGTGCTCCTCGTGGTCCAGGACCCGGGCGACTTGGTGCGGGTGGAGGCTTGCCAGACCATCTATTCGGCGGCCTCCTCCGCCCGGGTCAACTGGGTCAAGAGCTCTGGCCTGGTGGTAGGGGATGGGTGGCAGGCGAGCTCCCTCCCACCTGCGCTTCAGGCCGTCCGGTGGAGCGCGGGTCCGCTGCTCTATCTCGGCGTTTACCTTTCTGCCACGCATCCTTCTCTGCTGGAGAAATGGCTAGGTTTAGAGGGCAGGATGTCAGAGCGGCTCCGGAAATGGACAGGACTGCTCCGGTGTCTGTCCCTTCGAGGGAGAGCACTGGTGCTCAATCAACTAGTCCTGTCCATGCTCTGGTACCGGCTCAACACCCTGGTCCCGGCCCCGGGTTTCCTGGCCAATCTCCGGACGTCGATTCTGGAGTTCTTTTGGTCAGGACTGCACTGGTTCTCTGCGGGGGTTCTCCATCTACCCCTGGAGGAGGGAGGGCAGGGCCTGAAGTGTCTGCACGCTCAGGTCCACGTCTTCCGCCTCCAGGCCCTGCAGAGGCTCCTTTATGGTGCAGGTAGTCCGGCGTGGAGTGTATTGGCGCACGCCTTCCTGCGCCGCTTCTGAGGGCTACGATATGACCGGCAGCTCCTTTGTCTCCATCCGAGAGGTCTTCTGCGAGGCCTCTCCGGGCTGCCAGTCTTCTACCAGGACCTCCTCCGGACCTGGAAACTGTTTTCAGTGACCAGGTCCGTGGCGGCCACCGTGGGGGCAGATCTCCTCGCGGAGCCCCTGCTACACAACCCCCAGCTTCGTTTGCAGGTGGCGGAGTCCCCCATGGTGCGCCAGAGGTTGGTCCTGGCAGAAGTCACCAAAGTCGGAGACCTCCTGGACTACGACCGGGGAGACTGGCTGGATCCCCTGATGCTCGCTCAGCGCATGGGGCTCTCCAGACCTCGTACTTCCCGGCGCGTACTTCAGGAGGTGAGGGCCGCTTTGCCGCCCGCTGCTCAGGACTATCTCGACCGGGTCCTGCGAGAGGGCCCGCCCCGCCCACCCTCCACTCCGAGCCCTCCAGATTTTTTCATCGGGCCCGTGCCCCGTGGACCCAACCGGCCCCCTCCCCGTCCATTCGCCATGAGCCGGCTGCACCATCTGCAGCCGGTTCTGCGCCAAGGAAACATCTATACACGCTCGTGCTCCATGTTCTTCATGTCCTCACCCTCGCGTCCCGCCCCGATACGAAGGGGCGGGACCTTCTGCCACTTCTGGAGGGTGAGGAGCCCTGGTGGGCCAGCCTTTATTCTGCTCTGATCCCGAAGCCCACCGGGGAAATCAGTTGGCAGCTCCTTCACGGAGCCGTGAGCACGGGCGTGTACTTGGCACGGTTTACCCCTATCCCAGACACCTGCCCCTTTTGCGGCGTGAGGGAGACCCTGGCGCATGTTTACCTGGAGTGCGCCAGGCTGCAGCCCCTCTTCAGGCTCCTCACGGATATTTTGTTAAGATTTTGGTTGCACTTTTCTCCTCACCTTTTTATTCATGCACTCCCTATCCGTCGCCCCACAAAGTCGCCAGACCTTCTGGTCAACCTCCTCCTGGCCCTAGCGAAACTGGTCATCTATAAAACCAGAGTGAGGAGGTTGGCCGATGGAGTCTCCTGTGACTGTGGGGCGTATTCCAGGTCCTCTGTTCTTTCACGTATCCAGGCAGAGTTCCTCTGGGCGGCGTCCACTGGCTCCCTTGACGCCTTCGAGGAGCAGTGGGCGCTGTCTGCGGTTCTCTGCTCGGTGTCCCCGTCTGGTTCCCGTCGTGTGACCCTTTGACCTCACTCCTGTCCCTGTTCTTTTATTAGTTGTCCCCCATAATTTTTTTGGTCTCCAGGTCCTGTGAAACCCCCCCCCATTAGGCTGGTGGGGTATCCTTTAGCAGTGGGTGGGCTTTGCCCGCCCACTTCCTGGATCCCAATACGACCAGACTCCTGTACCCCACTGGTCTGGGTCTGTCACACTATGAATGTTTGAAATGCACCATTGGACATGCTCGGAAGAAAATGTCAGCCCCTTTTTATGAGCTAGAACCCATTTGCTGAGAATGCAAGTGATTTAATCCTTTGTAACCTGGAAACTGTTAGACCAATGTTTTGTAAACATGCCTGTACCTTGCAGGTCTAGGTGAGAGCTACAAATCAAGTTTGAAGGTCCAGATGCAGAAGTTTTAGGGTTATGCAAGTGCAACCTTTCTGAATCAAGAACTCTTGCCACAAGCCTGGGACTATCTGTTTATCCCCATTGTAATAGTCCGGTGAAGGGGGGGGGGGGATCGTGCCCTCTCTGGGGTCGTCGGGAGCCAGGCCGCCTCACTACACGGCCCCAAATCAGTCCTCGGGTTCGGGAGGCCTCGGGGTTCCGCCCCTCAGGCCGGGCTAAGCAAAAGGCAGCCTGCCGCTGCCAGGAGCTCCAGTCCTCAGTCCGGGCTGGGCAGCAAACCAGTCCTAAGCTCCGGTTCTTGCAGCCGGAGCTGGGCACTAACAATGTCAGGAAGCCCAGGCCCTTAGTCAGGGCGGGGCAACAAACAATAGTCCAGGGGGCTCAGGTCCTTGCAGCGGGAGCTGAGCACTAACAAAGTCAGAAAGCCCAGGCCCTTAGTCAGGGCGGGGCAACAAACAATAGTTCAGGGGGGCTCAGGCCCTTGCAGCGGGAGCTGAGCACTAACAAAGTCAGGAAGCCCAGGCCCTTAGTCAGGGCGGGGCAACAAGCAATCAGTCTCTCAGCGGCCCAGGCCCTTAACCAGGGGCTGGGTCAGTTTGTGGCAGCCCCGGCCCTAGGTCAGGGCGGGGGCAGCAAACAATCAGTCTCTCAGCGGCCCAGGTTAGGGAGGAGGAGAGACTGCCACCCGGCGTGGGGTGGCAGGGGGGAACACAGGCCCACCCACTCCACTGTGTTCCGGCCCGGGGCCCTATCCGCAGCAGTCCGTCTGCCGCGGGGTCAGTGGGGATCCTGACCGCAACACACTGACATAGGTTCGGGGTCTGCTATCCCCGGGCCACTTCCCATCTCCTCCTCCATAGGTACCTGCTCATCGCTGGGCTCGGCAGCGGGGTCCCACACCATGGGCTCCTCGGTTTGCTGAGGGCTGTCTAGCTCGGGCCGCTCCTCCGGTCTCGGGTCCGGCGTAGGCTCGGGCTGTTCCTCGGGGTACTGCGCTCGGGGCAGGCTCGGCCAGTCCGCCTCGGGGTACCTGGCTCGAGGGAGGCTCGGGTAGGCCACGTCAGGATACCTGGCTCTGGGGAGGCTCGGGTAGCCCACGTCAGGATACCTGGCTCTGGGGAGGCTCGGTCTGGCAGGAGCCCGAGCACGAGTGTCTGTCCTCTCCGGCCACTCCGGCCCAACTGAGTGCTGGGGCCTGGCTTTTATACTTCCGGTCCCGCCCCTTGACTTCCGGGGGGCGGGAACTGGTGGGGGTGGCTCCGCCCACTTGGGTGGCTGTTCTGGTTCCTCTCTCTCAGGGGCCGTCGGGAGCCAGGCCGCCTCACTACACCCATACACATCTATCATAGAATCATAGAATATCAGGGTTGGAAGGGACCTCAGGAGGTCATCTAGTCCAACCCCCTGCTCAAAGCAGGACCAATCCCCAACTAAATCACCCCAGCCAGGGCTTTGTCAAGCCTGACCTTAACAACCTCTAAGGGTATGTCTACACTATGAGAGTAGTTCGATTTTACTTAAATCGAATATGTGGAATCGATATTACAAAGTTGAACGTGTGTATCCACACTAAGGACAGTAATTCGACTTTGTGAGTCCACACTAACGGGGCAAGCGTCGACATTAGAAGCGGTGCACTGTGGGCAGCTATCCCACAGTTCCCGCTGCCCATTGGAATTCTGGGTCGAGCCCACAATGCCTTCTGGGGAAAAAAATGTGTCGAGGGTGGTTTTGGGTAACTGTCGTCATCCAACCGTCACTCCCGCCATCCCTCCCTGAAAGCGCCGGCGGGCAATCAGTTCACGCACTTTTCTGGTCAGTGACAGCGCGGACGCCACAGCACTGCGAGCATGGAGCCCACTGCGACCATCGCTGCAGTTATGGCCGTTGTCAACACCTCGCACCTTATCATCCAACTTTTCCAGAGGCAGATGCTGAGAAATCGGGCGAGGAGGCTACGGCAGCGCGGTGAGGACATGAAGTCTGAGAGTGGCACAGACCTGTCACAAAGCACGGGACCCCGCGCCGTGGACATCATGGTGGCAATGGGTCATGTTGATGCTGTGGAACGGCGATTCTGGGCCCGGGAAACAAGCACGGACTGGTGGGACCGCATAATGCTGCAGGTCTGGGATGAATCACAGTGGCTCCGAAACTTTCGGATGCGGAAGGGAACTTTCCTGGAACTTTGTGAGTTGCTGTCCCCTGCCCTGAAGCGCAAGGACACCCGGATGCGAGCAGCCCTGAGTGTCCAGAAGCGAGTGGCCATAGCCCTCTGGAAGCTTGCAATGCCAGACAGCTACCGGTCAGTCGCGAACCACTTTGGCGTGGGCAAATCTACCATGGGGGTTGTTGTGATGCAAGTAGCCAATGCAATCGTTGAGCTACTGCTCTCAAAGGTAGTGACCCTGGGAAACGTGCAGGTCATCATAGATGGCTTCGCCGCGATGGGATTCCCAAACTGCGGTGAGGCTATAGATGGAACTCACATCCCTATCCTGGGACCGGACCACCAGGCCAGCCAGTACATTAACCGAAAGGGCTACTTTTCAATGGTGCTGCAAGCACTGGTGGACCATAGGGGACATTTTACAAACATCAACGTCGGATGGCCGGGCAAGGTTCATGCCGCTCGTGTTTTTAGGAACTCTGGTCTGTTTAGACGGCTGCAGGAAGCTATTTACTTCCCGGACCACAAAATAACTGTTGGGGATGTGGAGATGCCTATAGTGATCCTCGGGGACCCACCCTACTCGCTTGTGGGGATGTATCATCCTTACGCCAACCTAATGGAAAGTTCCATGAGAAGGTAAGGGTCACGATGGGACACTTGCCAGGGAATGGCTCATGGCCTTGTAAAACAAAGGCGCCCCCTGGTGGTCTAGGGATTATATAAAATGAGGTAAACAAGGTAATAAATCATGGCCTTATGTAAGGCCCCCCTGGTGGTCTAGGGATTATATAAAGTGAGGTAAACAAGGTAATAAATCATGGCCTTATGTAAGGAACGGTTGAACCAATCGGTGTGGGGCTATACATGTGATAAACACATGATTCTTCTTCTTGGCCAATCGGTAGATGTGTGATTATAGCCTAATTGTGTTATGTAATGTGGAGAAAAACTATAAAAGAAAGCTTGTAATAAACAGGATTCGATTCAGCTTGCAACCACATTGGTCGTGTGCTTTATCCGACCCGCATCGGTTCCCCACAAATGGTGACCCCGACGTGATTCGGCTTGGACATCGAGGCAGCCGACTGAAGCGTTCGGTGAGAAAAGGCGGAGGTGGCAGCCGCGGCAGGAGGTACCGGAGGATACCGGCTCCTGGTCGTCCGAGAGAGATGTTCGTGAGCTCACAGGTGAGCGGCTGCATTTGATAAAATGGGCTCTGCTTTGTCTGCAGAGGAGGAGACGGTGCATGATTTTTTATTACGCATCGCTGAAAAGCGGGGAGAGAAGCTTCCCTCTGACGCGTTGTCCCGTTTGATGAAATGGGGACAAAGATGCGGGTTTTTTGTTACACCAAATACTGTCTTTGATAAGGCAGTCTGGGAGAGTCTAGGCTCTGACCTCTGGGAGTCGGTCTCTCACGGCAACAAGGAGGCCTTGTCATTGAGCCAAATATGGTGCAAATCTAAGAAACTGATAGAGACGCTTGCGGCAGAAGCCGAGGTCCAGTCGGCCATTAATGACCTCTCTTGGCCAAAAGAGGAGCCGCCTTGTGTGTTGTCGGTGGGAGCCCGTGAGTTCTTTGGGGGTGAGGACACTATCATACCACTCATCCCCAGTGCACCCGAAGTTGATTCTAGTACCGTCCCGTTACCGGACGACCCCGCGGATAGAATGGAGGTCTTGAGCCCAGAAGGGGATAAGTCACAAGAATTTTGGGCGGAAATGTACAAACAGGGCCTTCAGCTACAGGACATGCTGAATCAGTTGTCCCATTTGGCCGGTGAGAGCCATCCCCCGCAGTCCCACACATTGCGAGCCCTGAACCAGCCCGGCTTTCCTGTCACCAATAATGTTTGTACCCCAGAGTTCCGGGCGGAGTTCCAGGGGCAGGGTGAGCAGTTGCGGAATAGGTTGGAAAAAATGGCGGAACCGGGCTTATCTAGCTTTGAAAGGACATATAGGAAAAAACCACCGGATAAGATCCCTCCGGCGGATGATGTAGCTACCCCCTGTCCTCGTTGTGGTTTGTGGGGCTGCGCGATTGGGTGCACCGGACGGGATAACGTGTCCACGCACCGGCCACTGGATGTCACCAACCCGTTTGCCCCGAAGCCTCCGGCATACTCATCCGATGTTTCCACCGATGCGGGTCCCCGGTGGGTTCCAGCGAAGTGGGTCCGGCCGTGGCTCAAGACACGAATTGCTGAGGAGCCCGACGCCGCCACGCAGGAGCCGGACGACGACCCCGCGACACCGGACCTGCACTTGTTGTTTGTCACAGCCTAGACACCTGATAATGCTGTACTTCTATTTGTTCGGACTCCTTATTATAGGAGCAGGGGTCTTTGTATGTCCAAACTCTGTACCTTTTGTTAACCCACGACAAAATGTTTGGGTCACCTAGGCGAACCAGACTGGCCAAGAAGCCTTTTTTGCTTGTCCATGGCCACCCCATCGGATCCCTTTAGAAAATGTCTTATTGGCTATCCTTATTTACACCCCGATGGTTTTCGTGGGTATTTACGTAATATTACGTTTCTTAATAGTTCCTTATTTAAGAAAAAGGGGGGAGGTGTGGGGATGTATCATCCTTACGCCAACCTAATGGAAAGTTCCATGAGAAGGTAAGGGTCACGATGGGACACTTGCCAGGCAATGGCTCATGGCCTTGTAAAACAAAGGCGCCCCCTGGTGGTCTAGGGATTATATAAAATGAGGTAAACAAGGTAATAAATCATGGCCTTATGTAAGGAACGGTTGAACCAATCGGTGTGGGGCTATACATGTGATAAACACATGATTCTCCTTCTTGTCCAATCGGTAGATGTGTGATTATAGCCTAATTGTGTTATGTAATGTGGAGAAAAACTATAAAAGAAAGCTTGTAATAAACAGGATTCGATTCAGCTTGCAACCACATTGGTCGTGTGCTTTATCCGACCCGCATGGGACCCCACACCCGCTAATGCCCTGGCTCATGAAGCCCTATACAGGCGCCCTGGACAGTGAAAAAGAACTCTTCAACTACCGTCTGAGCAAGTGCAGAATGGTGGTGGAGTGTGCTTTTGGACGTCTCAAGGGGAGATGGAGAAGCTTACTGACTCGCTCTGATCTCAGCGAAACCAATATCCCCATTGTTATTGCAGCTTGCTGTGTGCTCCACAATCTCTGTGAGAGCAAGGGGGAGACCTTTATGGCGGGGTGGGAGGTTGAGGCAAATAGCCTGGCTGCTGATTATGCCCAGCCAGACAGCTGGGCGATTAGAAGAGCCCAGCGGGACGCCCTGTGCATCCGGGAGACTTTGAAAGCTAGGTTTCAGAGTGAGCAGGGTAACCTGTGACTATTAAGTTTGTTTACAGAGAAGCTGAACCTGCCCCCGTTTCTTTACCCAGTGAATGTTCACTATCCTCTCCAGTTACATACCCCGTTCCCCCCCTTCCACCACACATTTAAAAATAAAATCACTGGAAATTTGTTAATGAACACAGTTGTCTTTATTACTGTTTTCGCGGGAAAGTGTTGAAACTGGGACGCAGACTGTGGTGGGGAGCGGGTGTAGTGTAGTGATGCAAAGGACGCTTCTAAACTCGAGGAATGATAGGCTCCGCACTGGTGGACTGGTTGTTTCAACGGAGCCTGCCACCCCTCCTGTTCGGGACTCTGTGTGTGGGGGCTATGTGACTTTGTGGCAGGGGGAGGACGGTTACAGATCCCCTGCTGCATGGCTCTGTGATCCAGGATAAGGACTGCTGCATAAGATCTCTAACCGCCCTCCCCCGCCACAAAGTCACATAGCCCCCCCCCCCACACACACACACAGAACATGAAAACCACCTCCCAGACTGACCAGGGTGCCTAGTGACTGCAATGTGTGTGTGACCTGCTGCTGAACCTGCCCCCGCGTCTGTACCCTGGTAAAGGTGACTGTCCTGTCCAATTACCAACCCTCTTCCCCCCTTCAAACAGACTCTCCTCAAAAAGAACATGATGGAAACAGTAATTAACAGGAACGTATTTTTTATTAGCAACTACACAGTTAGGGGATGAAACTGGGACGGGGGCTTGGGTGAGGCGGGAAGGAAAGGACTTATCAAATTTTGGGGAATGAGAGCCTTCTGGTACTTGAGCAGTCTGCAGGGGTGGAGTGAGAGTTTTCACGGACTCTGCCGCCCCTCCTTCTTGGTACTTTTGGTGAGGGGGGTATGGGACTTTGTGGCGGGGGAGGGCGGTTACAGATAGACTGCAGCGGGGCTCTGTCCTCCTGCCTCCGATCCTGCAGAACATCCACAAGGCGCCGGAGCGCGTCCGTTTGCTCCCTCATTAGTCCAAGCAGCGTTTGAGTCGCCTGCTGGTCTTCCTGCCGCCACCTCTTCTCCCGTTCAATGTGTGCTCGATGGATTTGGGACATGTTCTCCCTCCACTGGGTCTGCTGGGCTGCCTCGGCTCGGGAGCAGCCCATAAGTTCTGAGAACATGTCGTCCCGTGTCCTTTTCTTTCTACGCCTAATCTGCGCCAGCCTCTGGGAGTGTGATGCCAGGGTAGGTCAGGAGACAGTCGCAGCTGTGGGATGGGAAAAAGGGAGTGAATTCCTCAGAAAGATAAATTTTGTTGTGAACAAAGAACATAGTCTTTCTCTGTGAACAAGACCATGCACAGCACCTATCACATGCGCACTCAGGATAAGGTTGAATTATCGGCCTTCGCATTCAGTGCCTGGGGTCTTGCAGTGCAGATCAGAGAAGCGGGGCAGGACAGCAGAATTTGGGTAGCAGGCTGACATGGTAAGCCGTAGACTTGTGGCTGCTTAAAACTTTAATAATAGCACTGGCCTCCTTTCACGGTCAAAGCAATGCTCCTAGCGTTGGCCAGTTCCTGCTGCCAGCAATCCGGCAAGCATGAACTCTGCCCCTGTCTAAACCCCTCGCGGCTGTCCCAGGGAAAGATCCCTGTATGCTGCCCCTCTCCCGCCTCCACCGCGTGGCTGTAAACCGATGGTTACAGTTCTGTAAAGGAACAGGCAAGCAGTCCCAATACTAACATTCCCCTACGTAATTCAAAGCAGGTCACCATGAGCGACATCACTCTGATGAGGATTTCAGAGACCGAGAAAGAACGGCTGCTTCGGGAAAGCCTGCAAAGACCAGGGCCGTATGCCGCCCTGCTCTGCAAGGCAATGATCCCGGAGAACTTGATGATCTCCTGGTGCGGAAACGTTTCCTACTACGGAGGACACAATAAGGCCGCTCTCCCAAGGAACCTCATGCAAAGGCTTTCCAATTACCTCCAGGAGAGCTTCATGGAGATGTCCCATGAGGATTTCAGCTCTATCCCCGGACATATAGACCGAATTTTAATGTAGCTGCACTGGCAAGGACTAAACAGTAGAGCGCCTAGGGCAAACCAATCATGATAAACCGGACATTGTTAGATTTTTTTGCAGTAGTTGCACTGCCAAGGACTGAAACGTTAAGCGCCTAGGGCAAACAAATCATGAAAAACCCACTGTTAATATGAATGTTCTGTTCAAAATAAATGTTTACATGTTTAAAACACTTACCGACTGATCCTTCCCCTGATTCTGGGTCAGGGTTAACGCCTGGGGACGGTTGGTAGGGGATCTCTGTGAGGGTGATGAAGAGATCCTGGTTGTCTGGGAAATCAGCGTTGTAAGCGCTGTCGACTGCCTCGTCCTCCTCATCTCCTTCCTCATCTTCCCCGTCCGCTAACATCTCCGAGGAAGCGGCCGTCGACAATATCCCATCGTCAGAGTCCACGGTCAGTGGTGGGGTAGTGGTGGCGGCCGCACCTAGGATGGAATGCAGTGCCTCGTAGAAACGGCATGTCTGGGGCTGGGATCTGGAGCGTCCGTTTGCCTCTTTGGTCTTCTGGTAGCCTTGTCTCAGCTCCTTGATTTTCACGCGGCACTGCGTTGCATCCCGGCTGTATCCTCTCTCTGTCATGGCTTTAGAGATCTTCTCGTAGATCTTTGCATTCCATCTTTTCAATCGCAGCTCGGAAAGCACGGACTCATCGCCCCACACAGCGATCAGATCCAAGACTTCCCGATCAGTCCATGCTGGGGCCCTCTTTCTATTCTGAGATTGCATGGCCATCTCTGCTGGAGAGCTCTGCATCGTTGCCAGTGCTGCTCAGCTCGCCACGATGTCCAAACAGGAAATGAGATTCAAACTGCCCAGACAGGAAAAGGAATTCAAATTTTCCCGGGGCTTTTCCTGTGTGGCTGGTCAGAGCATCCGAGCTCGGACTGCTGTCCAGAGCGTCAACAGAGTGGTGCACTGTGGGATAGCTCCCGGAGCTATTACCGTCGATTTCCATCCACACCTAGCCTAATTCGACATGGCCATGTCGAATTTAGCGCTACTCCCCTCGTTGGGGAGGAGTACAGAAGTCGAATTTAAGAGACCTCTATGTCGAACTAAATAGCTTCGTTGTGTGGACGGGTGCAGGGTTAATTCGATTTAACGCTGCTAAATTCGACATAACCTCCTAGTGTAGACCAGGCCTAAGTAAGGAGATTCCACCACCTCCCTAGGTAACCCATTCCAGTGCTTCACCACCCTCCCAGTGCAAACGTTTTTCCTAATATCCAACCTAAACCTCCCCCACTGCAACTTGAGACCATTACTCCTTGTTCTGTCAGCTGGTACCACTGAGAACAGTCTAGATCCATCCTCTTTGGAACCCCTTTTCAGGTAGTTGAAAGCAGCTATCAAATCCCCTCTCATTCTTCTCTTTTGCAGACTAAACAATCCCAGTTCCCTCAGCCTCTCCTCATAAGTCATGTGCTCCAGCCCCCTAATCATTTTTGTTGCCCTCCGCTGGACTCTTTCCAATTTTTCCACATCCTTCTTGTAGTGTGGGGCCCAAAACTGGACACAGTACTCCAGATGAGGCCTCACCAATGTTGAATAGAGGAGAATGATCACGTCCCTCGATCTGCTGGCAATGCCGCTACTTATACAGCCCAAAATGCCGTTAGCCTTCTTGGCAACAAGGGCACACAGTTGATTCATATCCAGCTTCTCGTCCACTGTAACCCCTAGGTCCTTTTCTGCAGAACTGCTTCCTAGCCATTCGGTCCCTAGTCTGTAACAGTGAATGGGATTCTTCCATCCTAAGTGCAGGACTCTGCACTTGTCCTTGTTGAACCTCATCAGATTTCTTTTGGCCCAGTCCTCTAATTTGTCTAGGTCCTTCTGTATCCTATCCCTACCCTCCAGCATATTTACCACTCCTCCCAGTTAGTGTCTATCTATCTATCTATCTGGTCCCATTAGCACAGTATATAAGACAGACCCAAGTATAATGTTTCCCTTCCTTCCTTCTAGGTTGTAAGGAAAACACTTGATCGATTTATAACACTTTGTTTGCATGGGCAAGTGAGTGAGTGAGCTGTGTATGTGTGTCACTGGGTGTGTTGTGCATGTCTGGTGTGTGTTGTTTGTCTGTGGTGTATGAGTTGCATGTCCCTGTGAAGGGGTGTCGTGTGTTGGTGGCTATGCATAAATAACATATTGTGGGGAAGCTAATGTGGGAGAAGAGACCACCTGGGCATGTAGTTCTGAGGGCAGGTAGGCCCATGGCCATTCTCTCTTTCAGGGGTGTGATCCATTGTCTAGATCCAGCTCCTGGGAAAGGTCCTTCTCTACATTCACAGCTCTCCTCCACTGGTTGTCAGCCTGATGGCCTCAGTTAGCTGAGGGCCTTGTTATCTGCCACACGCTTCACTGCAGATTGGCCATGCAGGACGAGGCAGGAGCTGCAGAGTTTGCTGTTTGTTTGCATCCATCTGAGTCCTACTGGCACCTAACTCAGACATTACACCAGCATCTGGCTTTTGCCCATCCTCACATCACTGAAGCCAGACCTACACTACAAAGTGAGGTTGACCCAGCTACGTCACTCAGGGGCATGAAAAATCCACATCCCTGAGTGACCTAACACCCAGTGTAGGCAGTACTACCTCCCTGGAAGAATTCTTCCATTGACCTCGCTATCGCCTCTCGGGGAGGTAGATTTACTGCAGAGACAGGAAAACCCCTTCTGTTGCTGGAGTGAATTTCTACACTGAGACTAGAGTTCTGAAGGAACTCAAATGTGAAATTGCAGGACTACTAACTGGCATCTGTAATCTATCATTTAAATCAGCTTCTGTACCAAATGACTGGAGGATAGCTAATGTGATGCCAATTTTTAAAAAGGGCTCCAGAGGTGACCCTGGCAACTACAGGCCAATAAGCCTCACTTCAGTACCGGGCAAATTGGTTGAAACTATTGTAAAGAACAAAATTGTCAGACACATAGATGAACATAATTTGTTGGGAAATAGTCAACATGTTTTTTGTAAAGGGAAATCATGCCTCACCAATCTACTAGAATTCTTTGAGGGGGTCAACAAGCATGCAGACAAAGGAGATCCAGTGGATATAATATATTTAGATTTTCAGAAAGCCTTTGACAAGCTCCCTCACCAAAGGCTCTTAAGCAAAATAAGCAGTCATGGGATAAGAGGGAATGTTCTCTCATGGATTGGTAACTGGTTAAAAGATAGGAAACAAAGGGTAGGACTAAATGGTCAGTTTTCAGAATGGAGAGAGGTAAATAGTGGTGTCCCCCAGGGATCTGTACTGGGCACAGTCCTATTTAACATATTCATAAACGATCTGGAAAAAGGGGTAAACAGTGAGGTGGCAAAATTTGCAGATGATACAAAACTACTCAAGATAGTTAAGTCCCAGGCAGACTGCTACAAAAGGATCTTACAAAACTGGGTGACTGGGCAACAAAATGGCAGATGAAATTTAATGTTGATAAATGCAAAGAACTGCACATTGGAAAACATAATCCTAACTATACGTATACAATGATGGGGTCTAAATTAACTGTTACCACTCAAGAAAGAGATCTTGGAGTCATTGTGGATAGTTCTCTGAAATCATCCACTCAATGTGCAGCGGCAGTCAAAAAAGCAAACAGAATGTTGGGAATCATCAAGAAAGGGATAGATAATAAGACAGAAAATATCATATTGCCTCTATATAAATCCATGGTACGCCCACACCTTGAATATTGCGTGCAGATGTGGTCGCCCCATCTCAAAAAAGATATAGTGGAATTGGAAAAGGTTCAGAAAAGGGCAACAAAAATGATTAGGGGTATAGAACGGCTTCCGTATGAGGCGAGATTAATAAGACTGGGACTTTTTAGCTAGGAAAAGAGGCGACTAAGGGGGGATATGATAGAGGTCTATAAAATCATGAGTGGTACAGAGAAAGTAAATAAGGAAGTGTTATTTACTCCTTCTCATAATACAAGAACAAGGAGCCACCAAATGAAATTAATAGGTAGCAGGTTTAAAACAAACACAAGAAAGTATTTTTTCATGCAACGCACTGTCAACCTCTGGAACTCCTTGCCAGAGGGTGTTGTGAAGGCCAGTACTATAACGGGGTTCAAAAGGGAGCTAGATAGATTCATGGAAGATAGGTCCATCAGTGGCTATTAGCCAGGATGGGCAGGAATGGTGTCCTTAGCCTCTGTTTTCCAGAAGCTGGGATTGGGTAACAGGGCACGGATCACTTGATGATAACCTGTCTGTGCATTCCCTTTGGGGCACCTGCCATTGGCCACTGTCAGAGGACAGGATACTGGGCTTGATGGACCTTTGGTCTGACCCAGAATGGCACTTCTTATGTTCTTATGCTAGGGTTGCCAACTTTCTAATCACACAAAACCGAACACCCTTGCCCCACCCCCTGCCCTGCCCCTGCCCCGAGACCCCACCCCTGTCCCGCCCCATCTCCGAGGTCCCACCCCTGCTCACTCCATACCCACTCCCTCTGTCGCTCACTCTCCCCCCACCCTCACTCACTTTCACCAGGCTGGGGCAGGGGTTTGGGGTACGGGAGGGGTTGAGGGCTATGGCTGAGGGTGCAGGCTCTGAGGTGGGGCCAGGGATGAGGGGTTTGGGGTGCAGAAGGGGGATCTGGGTTGGGGCATGGGGTGTGGGTGCAGGAGGGGGTGTGGGCTCCATGAGGGAGTTTGGGTGTGGGAGGGGCTCAGGGCTGGGGAAGGGGGTTGGGGTGCGGGCTCTGGGAGGGAGTTAGGGTGCAGGCGGGGGTTCTGACCTGGGACAGGGGGTTCGGGTTCAGGAGGAGGTTCGGGGTGTGGGCTCTGGCTGGGCGGCGCTTACCTCAGGTGGCTCCTGGAAGCAGCTGGCATGTCCAGCTCCTAGGCAGAGGCACATCCAGGGGGCTCTGTGTGCTGCCTGTGCCCTTAGAAGCCTGGTGTGAGGCCTTAGCTAAAGTATTGGGCAAGTTTTGCTGATATAAAGCAAAGTTAGCAAAAGTGAGGCTGTGAGCAGATATCAGGCTCTGCCTGCTTGCAAGCTCACAGAACCTGGCAAGAACAGGGCTGGTATTGCAAAAACATACACATTCCTAAGAAGTGCTAAGCACAGAACACTCACATAAACACATTCCAGAAGGGTGGTTGGTACCTAGCTAGTCCACTGGAATGGGCATACATGTGCTAGTGTACCTTTAACCACTCAGGGCATTAGGACTGTGCTTCATTGACAATAAACCAGATCAAGTTCCTTTACTATGAATGGGTCTGTGGTTATTGGGCAGTATGATTGAGGAGCTGCTGTGCCAACTGTCTGTGCAGAACTGGGACAGCACACAGAAAGAACACATTCAGCCGACATCTGACCACAGGCCCTATCACTTGAGCTAAAGGAGAATCACGGTGGTAGCAGTATAGGGCCTATGTCACAAAGCTAAGCAGTTCTGGCTCTATCCAGTAAGGAGCACTACATACAAGCACTCCAAGGATTTTATTACCGATTCCTTGAGTTAGACAAAGCTCATCCTCAAGCATCTAGAGTAGCTTGATTCTCACTTGTGACCCCAGTGTGGCAAATCTGTAGCCACCTAGTACTTCACACTTGTCCTATGCTATATTATATTGAGTATTTGGAACTTCATGTCTGCGGGGGGAAGAGGAGCGGAGGGGTGAAGAATCCACATCTTCCTTCTCTATAAGCTGCAAGCACTATAGCGCTTATGATACACAATTAAGTCAGTCTGGTTCTTCCCATTAAGGGCAGAGAGACACACAGACACTAGCCACTTAATAACACTCCTAACTGCATTGAGTTAGTGCCTTAAATGCCAAAGATGATGGAGGGGGTCTCTTGCTCTAAAACAGCTGTCAGTGGTTGAGTAGGAAGCTGCCTTTGAGCTATGGATCAGGTACCTGCTGTAGCGAGGTGGCACCTGTATGTTAATGTACACTGAAATGAGTCCGACTGCATCAGAACTTGTGAGGCAGCTCAGTCTCCCTGCACGTGCTGTACACCAACACCCCCTGTCTGCAAGGCAAGTCCTCTCCAGCACCTCTCCCTGTGCGTCTGAACAATCTCAGCCCCTGGAATGAGGCTGGTGCAGCAGTGACGTCTCTTGTGCTCTGCTGCTTTGGGAGCATCATGGGGGGCATTTGCTGTGTGGGCCTGTCCTTTCCTTTCTGCAGCATGGCAGTGAGACCAGTTATAGCTTCTAAGTGGGTAACTTGATCCCGCTGCCTTGCTCTTGCCCAGGCTGTAATGCTAATCAACATGCCAGCCACACTTGGGCCAGAGCCCATTGTACTCTCACTTGAACCCCAATCAGGGTCGGCTCTAGACCAAATGGCGCTCCAGGCGAGGAGCATCTTCACCTTCCCCCTATCTGTTAAACTTTTGAATACTTTATTTTTTATTGCATCTGTAGCCCATTTCATGACTTTGATGCATGATTTGCATCCATGATTTATCCCTGTCATATAAGAGGATAAATTTGCACACTAGGTTCTGTAAATCTGTATTTAGTCATGCCATATATAAGCAAATAAAAAATTTGTTTCCTCTAAGCTTATAGAAACTTTTTAATTTTAAGAATAACTAAAATGTACTAACATCAAGAAATTGAATGGTGCGCCAACATTGGGTGGACCAGTATTAAATAGTGTTACAGTAGGTGACAGCCTTAGAATGTTAACTCTAGTCCTTTAGCTTTTTGCTTCCTGAACAGTTCTTTGGGGGCATCTTTTATTTTCTACAGGGGAAAACAGACAATATTAGGGAATGCAAAAATCTATGTTCTGCAGTCTTAGAAAGTCATCAAACATTATGTGTTAAGCATGGCAAAAGAAGTAACAGTATTTCTTTTATATTGTTGCATAGGCAAGGGTTCGATAGATATCTCTGGCATCTCATTAAATATGTTCTTTATTAGTTGCTACTTACACTCTGCGAGTCGTAAAACACAAGTACACTTTCACAATTGCACAATAAAACAAGATTCACAATATCGCAGCTGGGCTCTCACTTCACTTCATTCTTATATCTTACTGACTGACTGGCGACGCCCCACCCTTATCTACCCATGAGGGCATGGCGACAGCATTCTAGGAGGTTCAAGGAAAATTTAGTTCTCAGAGAGTCTGGAAGGTTCCACGAGATCCTACAAAGGTCCGGAACATTCTAGGAGGTGAGTGAAAAATGAATCCATATACAGAATGTTATTTCACACCTTCTATTGTCCCTTTTGTCACTAATAACAAAAACAGCAACCTGAGCCCAGCGCCCCCAGATGGTCTCCTGGGTCGCCTGCCCCTGTATCCAGCCCTGACCCCAATAGCCAGATGCATCCGACCAGGGAGAGATGGGATGCGGTTTGTGCCAGTCCCCAGTGCAGCCCTGAGCTGTATCTCAGATTCAGGGCATCCTGGGGGCTTTGCTGGAGCACTGAATCGGTGGAGTGCAGGGTCACCCCAGCCCACACCCCCTTCTGTGCCCTCCAGCCCCTACCTGGGGGGAGGGATAGCTCAGTGGTTTGAGCATTGGCCTGCTAAACACAAGGTTGTGAGTTCAAACCTTGAGGGGGCCACTTAGGGATCTGGGGCAAAAATCAGTAGTTGGTCCTGCCTAGTGAAGGCAGGGGGCTGGACTCGATGACCTTTCAGGGTCCCTTCCAGCTTTATGAGATATAGGTATATCTTACCTCGCCCCAGGATTTCCACTGCAAGAACAACTAAAGTGGGCCAGGATGAACTGGGCTTCAGTTTTCCCAGCCTGCCCTGTGGTCCCTGGGAGCAGACAGTTGGAACTTGGCTGTGACATTGAGATTTCCCCTCAGAACTAGAGCTTGACACAAAGCCAAGGTCCGGACACTTTGAGATGGCGTTTGAAATCCAGACTTGGATCAGGCCTTTATCTTTGAGATGAGACGGATCCAACTCCCAGTCCCCCCGCCATTTGAAATCCAGAGCCACATTTTGCCACTCATGCCCGTAGCTGCTCAGAAAGCAGCTGTTCCTTCTGTTTGAAGGAACAGCGGAGCAGGGGGATGAGCTATCACCGTGAGAGAGAAGCCCCTCTGGCTCCTCAGCCGCAGAAGCTTGAAAGGGCAAGCCAGGCTCGGGGGATGCTAGGAGAGGGGTTGGGGGGCTGCCTGAAGTTTTGTCAGCTGGGAGGGGCACGTTACCAGGGATACATGGTAGGGATGGGAGACCAGCTCTGCTACTCTCAAAAGCACAGAGAAACTTCCCTGAGTTGCTGAGAGTTCAGGTCACTCACCCTCTCCCGGTTTGTCAGCTCTACATTGTCTGGGTCTGGGCGGGGACAGATGTGGAGATACTGATGCGACAACCATGTCGTGCTGAAAGATACGCTTTGCACTTGCTGCTGGGAGAAGTTATATGGCCTGACTGTGTGTGTAGGGGAGGGGTCCAGGAATGCCCCTGTTGGTCCCTTTCCTTTATGGGCCATGGGGAGAATGGGTAGCCTGTTTGCCTCAACATGCTCCCAACACTTGCAGCTTTGCATTAAGACACTGACTGTAATCACATCAAATATGGCAGGGCATCTGCGGGGCCAGGAAAGAATTTTTCTCACCTATGCACAAGGGCCAGATGTACCCTGGAGAGTTTTTTTGCCTTCTTCTGAAACATAGGAGCTAGGCCCCAGCTGGAGACGGGACACTAGGCAGGGTGGACTGGTGCTCTGAGGCAGTGCAGAGTTTCTGCTTCCTAGCTACCTGCCTGGTGAGTCTTGCTCACAAGATCCAACCCATCCTCAGATTTGGATTGGGAAGGAATTTCCCCCAGGTCAGGTTGGCAGGGACCTCCATATTGTGAGGGAGACTGCTTCTCTAAGGAAATGCTTTTTTCACACAGCTGACAGTTAGCCCGTGGAACTCACTGCCCCAAGGTATGGGGGACACAAATTGCTTTGTAGCATTTGGAAAAGGGTTAGACTTGTATGTGGATAATAAGACTATCTAGAGTTAGAATAGCAAATATAGCAGGGATCTAATACCTTCCTGCTCTGGGGCATAAACTGATGGCAAATTGCAGGGAGTTATGAGGAAGCTTTCCAGGGGGCAGGTTACCCCATAGCTGCCTACTGAAGGGTTTCTTCCTCCGAAGCAGCTGGGGCTGGTCATTGGAACTAGCCTAGATGAACCCCTGCTTGGATCCAGTCTGGCACATCCACTCCAGAAGAAAATACCAGATCATCTTCCCAGTCCAGCCTGGTGTCGAAGACTCAAAAGAGTCTGGGGAGGCTCAGAGGAACACCCAAACCATAAAGGTTCGCCCACAACTGATGCTACCCTGTAACATTTCATAGGGTAAAATACTAGCTCCTCACCCACTGCCCAGGGATGAAAACGCAAAAATGCTAGTAACCTCCTGCTGGTGGAGAGCATCACATGAGGGTCCTGGAGAGCCAAGTTCTCTCTTTATCCATCACACACCTGCAATGTGGGCAAGTTTCCTTCTAGTGGCCAGCCAATGCCCCTTCTATCGGATGTGGTGGGCGTTCAGTCCTTGGTCTTTCTGGCATGTCTGAATGATGGGCGCCGGCCAGGGGTGAAAGTAACATTAAGTATCTACCGGTACAGGGGCCGGCTCCAGCCCCAGAAGGGGCGGCTACCGGAGCCCCGGGCCCTTTTAAATCGCAGCCGGGGGGGCAAAAGTGGCAACAACGTTAAAGCGCTGCCGCACCAGTGCTTTAACGTCAGCTGAGTACGGGCAATGGGCCGATACCGGCAGCCACTTTTTAATGGTACGCCGTACCGGCCCATACCGGCTTACTTTCACCCCTGACGCCGGTTGAGGTTTGTGGTGGGGTCACCTGCCCATTGAAAACGTTAACCCAAGACCCTCTACCACAGGGCATTGGCATCCAATATCAGACTGACAGCAACCTCTTCAACCATTTTCATCTCCATGTCAGCAACAATAACTAGACTCCAGTATGCAGATGATTGTGCTGTAGTTGCACACTCAAAGGAGGATCTACAAACAGCCCTTAATTGGTTCTCTGAAGCTTACAAAAGCCTAATGCTAACTCTGAACATTGGCAAAACAAAAGTTCTCCACCAACCAGCTCCCAGTTAATCATCAGACCCAGCAAGGCAGATGTACATTGACAAAGAAGAACTGGAAAATGTAGAATACTTTGCCTATCTTGGCAGCCATCTCTCACAGAGGGCAGACATAGACATCAAGATTAGGCACAGAATCTGCTGTGCCAGCCTTGCCTTTGGCAGACTGTCTCACCAGGTGCTCAACAATCACAACATTAGAACACACATTCTAGTTTTTGTTTATAAAACGGTGGTAATCCCAACTCTCCTCTCTGGTTGTGAGATTTGGGTGACCTACAGACAACACCTGAAAAACTGGGAACGCCAGCACCAGCACTTTCTTCAGAAGATCCTCAACATAAAGTGGAAGGATCATTGCACTAATGTCAGTGTCCTCACTAGGGCCATCCCTAGGGGGGGTGCAGGACCCAGGACATAGGCGCCGAGTTTCTATCTGCTGGGGGGTGCTCCCCAAGCTCCGCCCAGGCCCTAACCCCACTCCATCCCTTCCCCAAGGCCCTGTCCCGCCTCCTCCCCACCCAGTTCCACCCACTCCCCCGAGCGTGCTGCACCCTTGCTCCTCTCCCCTTCTCCCCAGCGCCTCCAGATGCTGTGAAACAGCTGATCGGTGGTAGGCGCTGGGAGGGAGGGAGAGGCGCTGATCAGTGGGGCCCGCCAGCGGGAAGGAGGCACTGGAGGGAGGGGGAGGTTGGTAGGGGGGCTTTTCCTTGCCCCCCTGCCCGCCTGCCTCATCTCCCCACCCACCTCCTCATGAAGCATGGGGCCCCCCAAAGCGTGGGGCCCTGGGCAGTTGCCCCGATTCGCCGTACCCTAGGGATGGCTCTGCTCTTCACAGAGGCCAACATCTTCAGTGTTGAGGCCCGGATTATCCAGTACCAGCTGAGGTGGAGCAGGCACTGTGTGTGCATGTCTGATGCACACTTACCAAAACAACTGCTGTACACCCAAGTCACCAAAGGAGAAAGGAAATGGGGAGGCCAAGAGAAATGCTTTAAAGACACCCTCAAGATAAACATCAAGAGATGTGGCATCAACACCGCACACTGGGAGACCATAGCCCAGGACAGGGATAACTGGCAAAGACTTGTCAGAGAAGGAACATCCACTTTTGAGGAAAATTGCCTTGCTCTGTCGCAGAAAAAAAACAGAAAAGAAAGGACAGACAACTGTCATGCAGCAGTCATGGCCCAACCCTGACTTCCAACACCACCTGCAATGTCTGCCAATGAGTTTGCAGCTCAAGGATCAGACTCCTCAGTCACCAAAGGACCCATAAAAAATAAAACCTGTGAACGAGATCATCCTGAACCTCGAGGGATCGCTGGCAACCTGCCCACTGAGGACTGGCCTGCAACTAAACAAGCTCTTTGCACCCAGGGCCACCGAAGGGGGTAACAACTTCCCTTCTCCACCAACCCCGGCTAAATCCCACCTGCCAAGCATATTTTATTAGCTCTTCGCAGAGCATTTCCAGTCAGCCAGCCCTTGACTCTATTACAACAGAGATCCTGGCCATACGGCATGTGTGGGAGAGCGACAGGGCTAGCAGCTCTGCTAAAAGGCTGCTTCTGCACTCCTGGGTGGGCAGGCCCGCATGGAAGTGGTGTCAGATGAAAGCCAAGGGGGCAGGGCAGCTGCTAGCCACAGCAACAGAGAGTGCACCTGGAGTTTGATTTCTCTCTATTTAATACCTTGGTGCATCCCTATTCAGGACTCCCCGGCCGGATTGCAGGTGAGCTTCTGCATCTGGCATTTTGCTGACAGGCCATTTGAAGCTTGGTTTGTTGAAGTCTCTCTCCCTGCTGAAAGTTTTTGGGGAATGGGGAACCAGCAGAGGGAGGGGGCATCAGCATGAACTGCTCTCCTCTGTTCAGGCAGCTCCTTGGCAGCCATCACCCAGCAAGTCTGGAGTTGCTTTATGTACCTGTCTACAGTACTGCCATGGCTTGCCGTGTTGTGCACACTGGCTAAAACCAGAGGGAATGAGGTCTAGAGTGACCAGATGTCCCGATTTTATAGGCACAGTCCTGGTATTTGAGGCTTTGTCTTATATAGGTGCCTATTACCCTCCACCCCCTGTCCTGATTTTTCACACTTGCTGTCTGGTCACCCTAGCGAGGTCTCCGTCACCTGGTAGGCTGTGAAGGAACATGAGTGGCATGCACAGCTGCTGGGCATCCTGGAACTTCCACTACCACTGGAGCCAGGGTCTTTCCTGCCGCTGCAGCCCAGTGAGGCTCAGGGGGGTTGGGAGCATGAATTCCATGGGGCTGCCAGGCTGTGTCTTGGGGTGGGGGTGAGTATGTCAGGTTGGTTAGATGTGGTGTGGCAGCATGGGGTAGGGGTGAGAGCACGCGATGGGAAATCAGTAGTTCTAGTCTTGGATCTGCTGGGTGTCCTGGGGCAAGTTGCTTTTGGTGCATCTGTTTCCCTGCCCATGACTGGACTGTAAACTCACTGGGGCAGGGACCATCTCATACTAGGTGTATGCGCAGATGAGGCCTTGAGGACTAATAATGGGTGCCACCACTGAGGGATGGACTTGGACACCTCTCCCCACTCTGACCACTGGCTCTAGATCAGGGATTGGGAACCTCTGGCAAGTGGCCCGCCAGGGTAAGCCCTCTGGCGGGCCAGGCCGGTTTGTTTACCTGCCGTGTCAGCAGGTTCTGCCGATCGCGGCTCCCACTGGCCACAGTTCGCCGCTCCAGGACAATGGGGACTACGGGAAGCGGCGGCCAGCACATCCCTCGGCCCATGCCACCTCCTGCAGCCCCCATTGGCCTGGGACGGCGAACCGTGGCCAGTGGGAGCCACGATCGGCTGAACCTGCGGACGCGGCAAGTAAACAAACTGGCCCGGCCCGCCAGGGGGCTTACCCTGGCGGGCCACGTGGCAAAGGTTGCCAATCCCTGCTCTAGATCCTCTCCACAGTGTCTATGTGGGAGGAGGGACAGGAAGGCCTTGGAGACGTTCTCATCTCTCCCTGTACTCCCCCCCGCCAGCTCCTCTGTTGAGGTGAGCAAAGTGCACATGGCATAAGCAGGTATGCTCTGCATTTACTTGGCAGGGGGCTTTGCCATGAAGTTCCCATCCTGGATGCAGATTTGCTCTCTAGATATCAGCTTTCATTTACCCCAGAATTCTATTCCTAGCCTTTAGGGGCCTGGAAATCATCTTGAATGTACCGACTGGGTATAGCCAATCAGTCTATTCCTGCCCGAGTCTGCAGATAGCCTGAAACAATAGGTCTAGGTGGGACCTCCCCCATTCATCTTAGTCAAGGCATCATGGACGCTGCGATACTGAGACAATGGAATTAATCATTTTGCTGCAGCCAGGTGCCCAAGTGTTGTAGTCTATCTCCCTGCCTTGCTGGGACCTGCCCAACTCTTGATCTACAACTTTCCCCTCAAGGGGGCGTTAACTGGATCATGGCCCATGGTCCTTGCACTGCAGGCTCCATTGCATTGTGGAGCCAGAGCTGGAGTCCAGCTTCCAGCCAAGGAGTATTTCCTCAAATTAATTCCTTATTCAAGTATAACTGAATTCAATAGCCTGTGGAACTCATTGCCACAAGATATTACTGAGGCCAAGAGTTTAGAAGGATTCAAAAAGGGACTGGACATTTGTAATCTGGATACTCTTGTCATCTGTATAATAGTTAATGCTAAAAGCGTAAACAAGAGCTTTTGAAATGAAACTCTCCAGCTTTAGGGCTCTAACCATGGGTGTTTCAGAGGAAACCAGCACAGGAGGGTTAGGTTAACGGTGGGGCATGAGTGCAGGGGTATCAGCCATGGATTCCTGCGCCATGGGGGAAGGGTAAATCAAATGCTTCAGTTTCTTCCCAATCTCTGCTAGGAGAGCGAAAAGGCAGCAGTGCTATTTCTGCTCATGCAAGCTCTGGTTCCTGGTGCTGATTACTCCCAGCACTGCTCCTCTTCCTCACTGAGATGCCAAAATCACTGCCAGAAAAAATGGATCCTAGAGCAGGGCTCCCTAACCTGGGGGGTAGGGGTAGGTTGTGAATGGGTGTCAGGGGATCATGACTGTCCCGTGCTGCTAAGTGAGAATGGGTGTTCTGCTTAGACCCCAGCTAGGTGGGGGGAGGTCTGGGAGGATGGGCTGCTAGGCATCGCTGTCCTAGAGTGAGAATCCAAACTGCTCCAGCAACACTATTGCCAGCTGAAGCCCTTGGGGCCAGAAGGACATTAGAGACTGGGAAGTGCTATGAGATCTGCTGCTGAGAACGATCTGTAAGAGCTAGGGATTAACTCTAGAATCCTGTAGCATTTTGTGGCAAGGGAGGGATGAGCAGCCTGATATGGGCACATCCTTGTGATACAGCCTAAGGATGATGATCAGACTTATCAAGGCAGTGATCTCCCTGAGCTCCAAGGTGAAGAACCACATCACAAAAGCTAATCTGAGATTCTCCTCTCTGACTTGCTTGGATTCTCTTTACTAAAAAGAAACCATTTCCTCAAGTTTCAAAAGCGACTGGCCAAACTCTGGTCTCTGTTTCAGTGGCCTAATTCCACTGCAGCCATCCTTGATTTACCCTAGCATTACTGAGATCAGCATCTGTCCCGAGATGACCAAATAACTCATGAGATCTTTTATAAATAACACAGTCGGGGTTATGTCATTACAAAGAAAAAACCCACAGCCTCCTTAACTTATTGCTTGGCCATGCTGCAGTGTGTCCTGTACAAACAGAGCTCCTGGCATCTCATAGTTCACAGTACCTGGCAGCCAATCTCTCAATTCCACTTCTCAACAATTTATATCATGGTCACACACTGCGTGCTCAGTGAAGGCATAGTAGGACAGCGAGAAATTAGAGCAGCAGGGCAGGGAGGGGGAAAGGGAGACACCGACATAAAATGAAAGCTCATAAAAACATGCCCCACTCTTTCATGCTTTAGAGCTAATGGTGGGGGAGAAGCAATCTAATTTCCATGCATTATGGTTGATAATATGTATTGACATCCACGTGGTATATAAAATATGTGATCAGATATACGGGGCATGCTGTGTTAAGTGACAGCTATTGTTGCTATTTATTTATAGGTGCTCTGGCAATGATTGGAATGTGTACACAAAATGAGTCTCTCTAAACAAAAGGCAACTAGTTGCCACTAAATAAGAGAATCCATTCCACTCAGCACCTACAGAATTAAATGCATCAATATACATCAGAGTAATTGCTACCTTTCACACATAGACATTATTTGAAATTCTTAAGCACCCATCAAAAGCTTGAAAGACAAGTCAAGGGAGCAGCTGGTACAATCTCTCCTTTGATTATTATTTTTTTAATCTCTGATTTCTATAGCCAGGTGTGCACAAATGCTTACAGCAGATATTACAGGCTCTTCCAGTGACAAAAGACACTGAACATCTTGCCTTTTGCTCTCAGCCAAAATTTAATTCATTTTCTCCTGCTGGTGGAATTTGACTTACACAGTAGCAGATAACGAACTGAAGCCTCCAGCAGACTCCAATGTGCTTACAATGGTGGGAATGGGCTTGGATTGTAGCATGGCACATGCCCCTTCCCATCTGAGTTGGGGTTCGGCAATGTGCCCCAGGCCTAGAGCTGGTCATATAAACACTGGCGAACAAATACTGTAGTGCATAAGTGGTAAGTCCAGTTCACAGTTATTCAAGGAATTAATTGGTGCTCCAGGATATGCAGATTGTCATCAGGCCTTCATGAAAATGTTTACAACTTGTGGAAGTTTCACAGCCAAGCCTTCATCTGACTGCTCCAGTCAGGAAGTGTCTCAGGCACTAACCGGTATACCCCATTCACTGTTACTCGCTATACTCTTGTTTCTAAAAAGGTAACTCATCCAATCAGAAAAATACTACGTGACTTAAATTGCTGATCACATGGCATGGATGTCAAAGAGTCAACGTTCACTGTCTGTGGATAGCCCCTACATTGCAGGGTTAACTTGGTGATCGGCTCCCAGGTTGGCCTAGCCCATGAGTGAGCAGCCACTGCAAAGCCCTGTCTGGGTTACTGTGTCCTAACTGATGCTGAGCTCCCCCATGCATCACCGGGACTTCTGGGGACATCCCATGCTTCTTAGCACTGCAGTGAGCTGAGCTGTTCTAGGATCCAGTGAATTTTGGGAGAAGAGGAAGTTACTCACCTTGTGGTTCTTCGAGATGTGTGTCCCTATGGGTGCTCCACTTTAGGTGTTTGTGCGCCCCTGCGCTTGTAATTGGCGATTTTTGGTAGCAGTGCCCGGTTGGGTCGCACATGCCCGGTCCCCGTCTTGCGCTGAGTCAGGCTGTTAACTGGTGCTGTGTTCCTTCTCTACCGCGGAGACTAAGTAATAAACTCTGAAGTAGAGGGGAGGAGGGAGGGTAGTGGAGCACCCAGAGGGACACACATCTTGAAGAACCTACGTTACTGTGCAAGGTGAGTAACTTTCTCTTCTTCTTCGAGTGCTATTCCTGTGGGTGCTCCACTTTAGGTGACTTCAGAACAGTGCTCTCCAGGGGAAGGAGGGGGCTTCGGAGTTGAAGTTGTGAGAGAAGACAGTACAGTGAGTCCAAAAGAAGCATCAGACAGATCCCCTCTCCCCAGCAGCTTCCTGCTTCCCTCGGCCCAGGCAGCCCGCAGCTTCCTGCTTCCCTCGGCCTGGGCAGCCCAGCATTAGCAATACCCCGCCCCTTGCTAATGCTGGGCTGCCCGGGCCGAGGGAAGCAGGAAGCTGCCGGGGAGAGGGGATCTGCCCGCCAGCTGCGGAACGCTCAGCTGCCGAGCCCTGAGCCGCCGCAGGAGGCGGCCGCGGCGAAGTTGGGGCCGCGCTGAGCGTGGGATGCGATGGCCGAGGAGCCAGCCCCTTCGCTCCTCCGGCCGCGCCCGCTGCCCCCCCCAATGGCTCCTCCGGGCCGAGGGAAGCAGGAAGCTGCCGGGGAGAGGGGATCTCGCCAGCTGCTGCCCGCCCCACTACTCCGCTCCCCCCAGCCCCCGGGAGAAGCGAGCAGCGCCCGCCCGCCACCCCTTCCCCGCCCCCGCCCCCGCCCAGACCGAGCCCCTCCGAGGGGGGGCGCAGCATGGCCGCAGCGTGGCCGGAGGAGCCAAGGGGGGGGGGGGGGCGCAGTGCTGCGCGGCTGGAGGAGCCAGCCATGGGGGGGGGGGGGGGGGGGCGCGGAGCAGCCGGAGGAGGAGCCAAGGGGGACGTGGCCAGAGGAGGAGCCAAGGGGGGGGGTGCCTTTTTAATGTTTGCTCTCCCTGCACTTAGAACCTGGCTACGCCACTGCACCAGCCCTGGTGTGGAGAGACCGGGCCATCGGTTTACAGATGGGGAATAAAGAGGCATGGGTCTGATAAACTCCCAATGACTTGTCCCTGCAGCACCATGTTTTCGGATGCAGCATGCACTGCAGTTCTGTGCCAGCTTGGTTTACATCTAATTCATCAGTGTCCCTCTGGAGTCTTTCTAAAGGAAAAGACCTGATGCCAAAAGCCCAGTGTGCACAGACTCTGGGGATGCCTGCTCCACACCCTAGCACTGTAAAGTCGGAACCAAACCACCCTGAATGCCAAGGGATTCAGCTCTGGATCCAAACTTTGGGGTTCAAACCCCTTAAGCACATGCTTCAGTCTATCCTTGTTGATCACAGCACTTATCGATGTGGCTAGCTTAAGGCCATGGGACTTCTTCATGTGCGTAAAGTTAGGTATGAGCTTAATGGCTGCACTGAATAGGGATGGAACAACTGAATCAGTGCCCACCTGCAGGCCTCTAGAGAGCTGTCACTCTGAGATGTCAGCTCACAACGCCAGGAGGTCACGCATGGAAAGGGACAACTCTCTTCCCAATGCGCACCTGCTCAACTGAACATGATCCTCCCAGGCCCTTTCTCTTCATTGGTTTCTAGGCTCTGAGCCTCCTTAGCTCTTTGAGGAGCTGAATGGCAGGAAAGGTTTCAATATCTGGGGGTCCTCTCAGAGAATCAAACTCAACCGGAGGCAGAGAGAGAGAGAGAGAGAGAATGTATGAAAATAACTAGAATGTATGTGCAACTTCCCCCAGGCAAGAGGAAAAAGGGAACACACACACACACACACATGGAGAAGGAAAGAGCCACAAGCACCTCCCTCCACCCCCAAATGTCCTGAGCCTGCATCATGGAGGAAGAGCAAAGGGGGTTATTTTTTGGGTAGCATCAAATACTACCATGACAATGGCCATAGCAGCACCTGGGTAGGCAGAGAGAGGCCAGCCATGGCACAGTATGAGACCACAAACACCCTATGGTTTTTCTTTACACCAGTGTTATATACCCCCATGATAAGGCCATGTCAGCCTATGTGTCTGACATTCACAGTGATTCAAGTCCCTGTTTAGGCAGCAGCTTTCTAGTGACCCCCAGACACGTGTCATCAGCAGACTTAGAACTCCAGACCCTTTAGTACTAAAGCACATGCCTCTATCAACCAAGCTAGGGGAGGAGGTCTGGAAGTGCTCATAGACTGATATCTTCAGTATGGAGCATCCACTTGCAGGGTGCAGCATTGACTTTACACCTCCCTGCAATCTGGGGGCAGGTGTGAAGGGAGTGCATCGGATGACCTCCGTCTTTCTCATCTTCTAGTGTGTGAGCCTCTTGGATTAGCAATGCTTGACATCCCAGAAGGGAAGCAGACTTGAGCACATGGCAAACCTATAAACAGCATCAGCAGGGCCCATGCCAGCCACTAGTGGCGATCCACTCTGAGAGCCTGGTGCCACCTGTGCACTGCAACCAGGGAACCCACACCCACCCACACACACACACACTCATGCCCTACCTCTACAGCCTGAGCTAAGAGCCAGTTGGCTCTTAGCTCAGGCAGTAAAGGCTCATGCAGTAAGCTCCAGAGGACCCAGGTTCGATCCTGCCCGACAACAACTGGGGTCTGTCAGTGTTACACAAGCCTTCAAATAAACAACTGAAGATCACTGTGCTCCTTTCACCTCAATGGCTCTCCCTAGTTCTGAGAGACCAGCCTTTCTCACACAGGATCTATTGGAGCACCACAATGTAATAAAAGCTGCATGGAAAATCTGAGTGCAGCACAAACCTACTGAAATGCTCAGGCTTCAATGGAACCAGGGCTCTGTGCTGTTGTCCCCTCTGCATCCTTCCCAGCCCCTCCTGTGTGGTCCTCTCACCCTTCCACATGTTGGCTGGCAGCATGGCAAGTGCCATCTCTTTCCATCTCCAAGCAAGCCCTCCTCCTCCTCAGTCATCTCCTTGCTCTCGTCCCCCACCTGTTGTGCCACCTTGCATCTTTACAACCCACTGATCAGTGTGGGCTGCACATGCCTGCCCGCGCTGAGCCACAGGGGATATGGCTGCTTCAGCACCCAGTCAGGGCATGTAGGCCCAGATCCCTAACTCCAATTGAAATCACAAGATCAATGAAATCAATGGAAGTTAGTCACCTAAATACCTGCCAGGATCTGGGCTGTAGTCTGTTAGCTGTCAGCTCTCTATGGCCTGAGTTCAATCCCTGGGGCTCATGGCTTTGTCTTGCATTTGTTTGCTTTGCTCTTAGGCTGAAAGCTCTTCTGGGAAGGGGAGACTGGCTCATCTATGGGCTACTGCCATCTGTGGCAATGTCTAAGAAAAGGGGGAGCAAACCCTGAAGAATGAATTAGTGACTTCTGGGTTGTTCCTCTCTCTCTAAATGTCTGGTGACATGTACATGGTGATGAAAATGCCCCAGTGCTCCCCCTGAGAGGAAGCTGGCATGCTACCACTGGGATCAGAGCTTCTGGAGAGGTCCCAGCCGGTCTTCCTAAGCTGGAGAGCAGGGGAGGTTTGTGGAGGACAGGAACCCAGAAGAGCAAGGCTCTCAGACTTGTGAGTGGAGTCCAAAGATGGGTGACTGGGACAAATCTCCCACTGGCAGAATGACTTTCTTGGGGATTAATCCGCATCTCTGCATGCACTGGAACAGAAATGGGAGCTGTAATAAGGTGAGTAGACAGCCCCATGCAACCGGGGCAGTTGGAGGAGAAGGCACCATCTTCTTCATGCTGGTGATTGCTGAATGAAGCTGATGCCCGGCTATTTGCCTGTACGCTCCACTGTGGCCAGTGGGGAATGGGCTGGTTGGGGGCATGGGGGACTCTCACGGCGATTCTGGAGTGGGGGAAGGTTCCACTAAATGTTATCTATCCTGCTGCTGGGTTATTTGAGCTCAGGGTAATTGATGAGTCTGTTTATTAGTGAATCTTTAAAAGATTGTCCAAGACACCCAAAGCTTTGGATAGGCGTTTGTTGTAGAATAGTAAAAAAATCACAGCTAGATAGATAGATGGAACTGGGACATCCCAAGCTCTGCTTCAATTCTTAACTTATTTAGCAAAGAAAACCTGAGGAAATCATCTGATGGCAGGTGGGGAAAAAATACCACATCCCCACCACCACCACCATCCCTACCACCACTTGGAATGGAAAGTTCTCATTACTTTCCTCTGGCTAAGCACGAAAGTTAATCTTTAATGGGAACATGAAGTAAAACAAGAGTCGTTAACACTCTCATTATGACAGGGCTTTGATCAGGGAAGTATTAATTATGTTTGAAAGCAAAGGAGAGAGACTAATGAAGAGGAAATCAAAGGGAAAGGCAATCACGCTGAGTTCAAAACCATTTCTTATGGGGAGGGGGGCTAGTCAATTTCCCTGCAGGGAATTACCCCAATATCTTTCGAGAAGGTCTCCTGCCCTCACCCAGGGACTAGCAAGGGCAAGGGCGCGTCCACTCCAGACTTGCGGGGTCCAGTAGATGGCTCTCCCTGTTATCAAAAACAAACCCAATACATGATCTTGGCTGCCAGCCATGCTACTCATAGGATCAGAGCCGTGATTGTTATTTATTTTGCTAGCGCTGGAGAAGTGCACAGGGCTTTACAGTCAATCTGCACTTGCCAATAAAGGGAAAACACGCTCCCTGCTCTGCACAGCTCGTATACATGTCAGAGGGAGTTCACAGACTGCAGGCATGGCCACTGTTGACATGCCTCTCTCACAGCCCCCTCCGCTCTGCTGCTCTCAGAGGGCTGGCCTGGGCAGGAACCAGGGCAGGAATCAGACAGGGACTCAGTCGCAGTGCAGCCCCCATGAAGTCACTGGCAGTTTTGCAATGTACCACAGGGAGGCCAGAACTTCACCCCATCTTTGCTTCCCCCATACTCCAGGAGGGAAGTAACCTGCACCAGGTCTGATGCATGGGCTGGGGCTGTTTGAGGTGGGGGCTGGTGCCAAGGTTCCAGCCTCTCTCCGCCCCTGCCTGCCCACTCCCAACCCAGCTCCGCTGGAGTGGGAGAAGGAGCACGGTGGCATCTGCACAAGCTGAGTCCTAGGGCCCCTTACAACTCCTGAACGCCTTGTGCAAGGCCATAAAAGGGCTCATGGCTGAGGCCTGTATAAATATTATCCCAGCAGTCATGGCACAGAGACTGGCAGCTGCGAGCGGGTCGCCTATCTGCTTGCTTTCACCAGTGGAACCCACTGTGCATAAAGGGATTTCCTGCTCTTCATTCAGTTTTTGGAAGGTCTCTGAACATCACTAGAACAGTGAAAGAGAGCAATCGTCTGCCCCAGGCCCCAGCACAGCGAAGGCACCTGGGTTTGTGAATGGTTTTACGACTGGCAGTAACAGCTGGGCTTGGAGCACTGTGGGGACTTGTTTTCTAGGCGGTACGACCTGCTGGGGTGCCATAAAGGGGGATGCAGCTGTTCCCTCTGGCTGAACCTTCGCTGTTTGGTTTTCATGGAGGAAAGCGAGGGAGGTGGATGCTAACACTGTTACGCTCTGCTCTGGCTTCACTCTGGGCTCCGATCTTGGAGGACAGGGGGTGAGTTCATTAGGTCAGAAGGAACAATGATGATCATCTAGGCTGACCCACTGCACAGCACAGGCCAGGGAACCTCCCCCAGTGGGTGTGAGCTAGAAGGACTCCAGCTGATGGGAAACCCATGGCAAGTTTTACTGCTAATGAATGTGAAGGGCAGGCAAAGCTGTGTAGAGCCAGGTACTGCACAGGCAGGTGCTGTGCATGCTCCTCCCTCACATCTCTGCTGGATCATGACCTGCAGTGTCACTTGCCATTGCAGTCTTGGGACGCCAGCCAGCTTGGACGATACACTTCACTCCTGACTTGCATCCCCCCTGCTATTCCAGTTCTGGGCCCCTCCCATGCAGCTCTGCGGACGCAGTGCAGCCCTGACCTGCAGCACGAACACAAGGGGTGGTTTTGAACATTCCCCCACTTGGCACCACCCTTGCCCTGTGGCTCTCTTGCCGATGCCTTTCCCAAAGCCCATTCTCTCCTGCTCCCTATCCCATGCTCTTCCCCACTGAGCTTGCCTGGTTCCAGGCTGTTATGTACCCTCCTTCTGACAGCTTGGGGAGGTGGCTGGCTCCCAATTTGGCCTCTCCACTGCCAGGAAGGACTCCCTGTGTGCAGGAATATCTCAGAGTGGCATAGATCTGGCAGGGCTGGCTCTGCACCGCCCACTCCTGCCCCTCTCCTGCACCCCCGGGATGGAGGGGAGAAGACAGGTGGCTGAGAGCCAGGAAAGCCATCTATGCCCGCCCCCACACTGTAGCTGCACTGTGCAGAGCTGAGGTGCTCCTGAGGATTTATTACCCCTCTGGTGTTGCAATGCCCAGGGCTACAGGATGAAAGGGTTAAATCAACCTGCAGCTGTGCCTTGTAGCCCCTCCCCTCCCCTGATTCTAGAGGTACCTGCTGTATTCCCACCACCATCTTCCTCACCTTATCTCGTCTCCAAGAATCCGTTTCTCTCTCTTGCTTTCATTACCGTGTTGGGCTTAGACAGTCAGCATCCTTGAAAGATGACTTATCTCGAAGCTGAATAACATCTCCCCAGCGTGCTCCCTTTCATCTGCAGGTCCGTTCATCCCTGATTGATTCCTCCCCAGCCATTCATTTCTCTCCTTGCTCAGGATCCACCCGTAGTATGTTAATCGCTTCCCTTGCCAGCTGCCTTTGCCAGGGGCAAAGGGAATGAAGGAACGGGTGATGGGAGACTGGGAGATGGAGCAGTGTGTGGGAGGGGAGGTGGGGGGAAAGACTGAGACAGGCTCTGGATTCCACCTGGATGAACCTGTGGGACAAAACAATTATGTAGCAAAGCCAAGGCTCTGTGTCACTGCCTGATGCATTAATGATGCAAAGCCAAGGCTTGTGTCCTCTATCTATCATCATACATACACATCCATCTCTCTCTGTCTCTCTGTCTCTCTCTCTCTCTCTGAGTCTGTGAAGTTTCTCTAAATTTATGCTGCATAACTGAGAGTAGAATCTGGCCTTGCCTGTCCGTCCATTTGGCTGTCTGTCTAGGCATTTATTCTCTGTAAGTCACGGAGGTGTCTCTTCCTGCTTCAACATTCCACAAGTAAACAAATGAAAGGAGCTGTTAGTACACATGCTAAGTCTCTATGATGGAATGGTGTCATAGCATCAAGACAAATTCTCTGTCTGAGCTGGCCGAGTAATGGAGACAATTATTTCCCAATAATCTTTTTGCTGGTTGATGGGGAAAAAATGCAAATATTTGCCTTGATTCATTTCATTCGACCATCCCTAGGGCTGGTTGAATAATGAAAACATTTATTCAGAAGTAATTGATTCATTAGCTGCTGGAAAGAATCAGTCCCATAACCTTTGGGGATATTATTTGTCAGTTCTGATCACAATGACATGAGGCCCAATACAAGAGATCAGTTTCTCTGGTGACTCAAGTGGCACAAAGAAGCTGGATTTTGGCTATAAATGGCCAGGAGAAAATGCCTCTCCGGGAAGGGAACTCAGCTCCTATGTCTCCCTCACTGATCTCAGCAAAAGAGGGTGAGTCAGGAGTGGAGAGGTGGTGGACCTCTGCTCTGCCAATCCCAGCTGGCATAAGGTCTTGCCGACTTTCCACTGGCATAAGGTTACACTAGTGGCATATGTTAGAGCAGACCCATGGCTGCTCTAACTGATGCTACATCCAGGCCAACACTGCATTAGGGAGCTGCAGGTGGCTCCCTAATGGCTACGCCCCCTACTAGTCCCCGCCCCTTACACCAAACACGGCTTGGAGTCCTCAGTTCAATGGCTCTGCAAGCTCAGCTTGTGGGACCCAGGACATGCTTAGGAGAGCTATAACACTCAGACACTCCAGTGAAGAGCATGCTACAAAAAAGGCTCCCGAGGATGCTAGCCAGGACACACAGAGTTATCCCTGAGGACGAAGGGAGATTAGTTACTGATCCCCTTAGTCAGAGGGCCACACTGCTCACTATGGAAAACATTACTCAGTAGCATCCAAAATCATGGATTCTGGTTCAATTAAGAAGCCAAATTTTCTGATGCCTCAAACTCTGCATGTGTCCAAGACGACGTGCACCTGGTTTGTGTGCACAAACTGCCATTTGCACACACAGATCAACTAGCTGGATGCCCTGTGTCCCACCCGCAAATGTGGATTTTTGCAGGTGCAGTTCTGGGGCTGTAACAGCGAATGCAGCTCCAAACCTGACCCCATGTATTGTACTCACGGGCACATTCCACAGCATTAAAGATACTCTCAGATCACTTTATTTAAGGCCAGAGAAACATGTCAATTGAAAAGATCAGATGGAGGGAAAATTGTAGCTTATGTGGAAAGTGAAATTAATGGCTCTGTTAAGAGAAGCAGATATCGTTGAACTAATTAACTTGGCTGCCAGGGCTAATTATTTATTTTACAATTGCCCACGAAATGCACTCAGGGAGGCATTCAGAAAACAAACAAGTGTTGATAAAGCTGTTAACTACTGCACATTCCAAGTTCTTATAGCTCCATAGCAGAAATTCTCCAGTGCTGTCTGGTCTGGGAGAGTGACAAAGAGCTCGTTACCATCGGAGGTAATGTACAAAACTCCATGGACACACTGAGCACTGAAAACTTAGGGGCAGAGTCAAATAGATTGGGGCAGATCTTCAGCTGACCTAAATCAGCACAGCTCCATTGACACCACTGGAGCTACTTTCTTACATTTCTTTGCATTCAAAGCTGAAAAGCCTGTGCTCCAGCAGTTGGGCTGAGTAATCCACCAGTCAACCAATGAAATCATTGCATGCAAATTAGCTGTAGATTATGTGTTTTGATTGGTTGAGTTACCTCTGATATCACAGTGGTCTAGGACTTGAGGCCTGACATACATACATGCCTTACTGTAGCTGTATGCTTCACGGGTGTAATTTGTCAAGTGAAAATGGCTGAGCAGTGAAAAACTGTCTGGGAACAGCCCGTGAATCCTGGTGATGATCGAACCTGGTGATATCCTTAACAAAACCCTGTGTGTAGCTGTTTCTGTCTCTTCACACGGACTCAACAGCTATGCTAGGCTTCAGAGCAACCTTCCTGGAAGCTTCTTAGAGAGGTTATAGTAATGCCTAGAGGCCCTAGTGGAAATCAAGGCCCCCTGGTGAGGTAGGTGCTGTATCACAATGTACTGAGAGATGGTTCCTGCCCCAAAGGGCTTACAATCCAAATATACAGAAAGCAAGAGGGGAAACTGAAGCACATACCAGGGAGGTGATTTGCCAATGGTAACACAACAGTTTAATGGAGCATTTTCAACCCTTGGAAATAGATGCACAAACTCTGATGTTGGAAGCTTTCAGTTTTTGCTTAGTATTGTCTGCGCAGTTTAAAGGTGAACACACGACTCCCAGGTGCAAGAGGAGGATGGGGAAGGGGGCAGCAGGGACAGGGTTTGGGGGTTTATTTCTGCATTGCTGTCTGTTTTCTATAGGGCAAATTAGGGAGTTTCTCTCAGGCTGTAAGAAAAGCACAAGCACATGGAGATTAGCAAAATGCCTTCCCTCCATCTGTCTCCTTTTCCTCTCTCTCCTTCCCTCTCTCTGTCTTTCATTCATTGTGATCTCATGGCTTCGAGTGGGGAATGCTTCTCCCGCTTCCCCTGGGACTGGGGAGAGCTCTCCTCCTTGATGTGCATTAAGTGGCTTGTTGTCTTGGACAGGAAGAGCTCTCCCCAGAGCCATATATTTTTAGTGCCCAACATTGTTGTAATAATAGCTGTAAGTGCTGCTCAGCAAATATTATTTTAGGACATACAAAATTAGCAATCCTGCTGTCAGGGATAAATCTCGTGTTGGGTTAATGGGTTTATAAGCAAGAGCTGGGAGAATGAGCCCTTGTGGAATTAAAGGTGCTCAGTTTGTGCTCTCCCACAAAGCTGCACTGACATTTTTTGTGTCTGAAGATTCTAGCCAGATATGAGGTATTTGGGCTCCTAACTCCCACTGCAACCTATGGAAGTTAGAAAGCTAAATACCTTGGAGGATCTGGGCCTTTGTCCAAACTTTTCATCACCGTCTGGACACCATTGTATGTTTCAGGGGGCGGGGCTTGTGGTGCATTTGGTTGTTACATGGTTGAGATTACATGGTATTTTGGGGGGGTTCTCTCATAGACTTAGGGCTCCGCCTGTGTGCTTGGGGAGGGCACCCAGCACAGCTGTGGCACTTGGGAACCATGATGCCGAGCACGGTATAAAGACTCGCCTCCAGATTCACCCTTTCCAGCAGATATGAACTAGACCTGGTTTCACAACCTTGCAGCTAGCTACAGCATCTCTTCCAGGACTGCCAACCCCAACCATTCACTGGTCATGAGTCAGGACCCCAAAATCTCAGGACACTGGCTTAAAAATCAGGAGATATTAAAACAAAATTAATTTGAGCTTCTGTTTATTTGCCTTCTGCTTTTTAAGCCCTTTGGGGTCAGTGGGGTCATATTTCCAAGCTTTTCTCTAGGATCACGAAGGCTAGAAACTTACTCTAGTTTAAAAGGAAAGCAGAGATTCTGATGGAACCACTTAGTTCTGGGAGTTGGGGCATTAGGAACACCTCCAAAGAGCACTACAACTCGTGCTGAGAGTTGGCATTACTGCAGTCTTCATACCCGGAAAGCATCTGTTTGATTCATTTCCTTCATCCTGGGAGTGTCTTTAATGGTGGCACTGCATTTAAGACTCACCCTCTTTTGTTGGATATGCATCCGAAGAAGTGGGTTGTAGCCCACGAAAGCTTATGCTCTAATAAATTTGTTAGTCTCTAAGGTGCCACAAGTACTCCTGTTCTTTTTGCGGATACAGACTAACACGGCTGCTACTCTGAAACCTCTTTTGTTGGAATGTAAACATTACGTAACTGCAACATACAGCATTTACAGCATCCAGAACTGGGTACTGACTTCAGCTTGCAGCTCCCTATATTCCAGGGACCTCCTTTGGTCTCTAGCCAGCCCGAGCTCTCTTACATAACAGAATAATAGCAGCTACTCCACACGGAGAGTGGATACAGGTGCAGCCCGGTGCAGGCGTTTCTAATGCATGCAGCCTGATTTATGGAGCCTGTTCAGTTTTCCTGGTTGTTTGATCAGGCCATTTCTCCACTTTACTCCCTTTGTGGGTAAACCCACAACGAGCCCCCCCCGAGCATCAGTGTTCAGGGTGCATTTCTTGCTATAAATAAGTAATGATAGTTTTCTAGAAAGGCTTCTCTTCACTGAGCTCTATGCAGAGCTCAGCTCAGACTCCCAAGAACTGGGCCAAATACAGGGTCCTGTGCAATGGAGGCACCAAATCACTTGGCTGAGACCAACAATTCAACAGACTTGGCACAAGCTACCATGGTAACATATTGCAGAGAAATCTGTCTGTGGCACTTATATAATCCCCTGTCACAAGGGTGGTCTGTCCCCTTTAAGGGCAATAGGGACAAGGGGTCAGCCAACCCCTGTTCCATGTCAGGGCCATTTTAGGTTCCAGGAGTTTGGGGGGACAAGACGTCCCAGGGAAAGGCAGGGGCAGGTATTGGGAGAAAGCGAGTAGTCCCAGGAATAGTGTTTGGGGAAAACCTATGCTGCTGGCTCCTTAAGGGCCCAGGACCTGTGTAGTGCAGGGCGAGGCAATGTTCCCCTCTCCCAGTCAGTCGGGATGAGCTCTGTGAACAAGAGTGCCACCGGGCAGGACCATGCTGAGCTTTCCCAGTGCAGGGCTGGACTGGAAAAGAGGCCAGCTGGGAGATACTGGTTTAAGGCTCCAGCTGGCCTGAATTAGCCCAGTCCCAAGAAGAAGGGCTGGGGACTCCTGCTCATGGCAGAAGTAGCCTGCCTAGCTGATAGCACACAGGCCCCAGGAGCAGGTCTGCAGAACTCTTGAGCTGACTAACATTACGTAACTGCAACATACAGCATTTACAGCATCCAGAACTGGGTACTGACTTCAGCTTGCAGCTCCCTATATTCCAGGGACCTCCTTTGGTCTCTAGCCAGCCCGAGCTCTCTTACATAACAGAATAATAGCAGCTACTCCACACGGAGAGTGGATACAGGTGCAGCCCGGTGCAGGCGTTTCTAATGCATGCAGCCTGATTTATGGAGCCTGTTCAGTTTTCCTGGTTGTTTGATCAGGCCATTTCTCCACTTTACTCCCTTTGTGGGTAAACCCACAACGAGCCCCCCCCGAGCATCAGTGTTCAGGGTGCATTTCTTGCTATAAATAAGTAATGATATTTTTCTAGAAAGGCTTCTCTTCACTGAGCTCTATGCAGAGCTCAGCTCAGACTCCCAAGAACTGGGCCAAATACAGGGTCCTGTGCAATGGAGGCACCAAACCACTTGGCTGAGACCAACAATTCAACAGACTTGGCACAAGCTACCATGGTAACATATTGCAGAGAAATCTCTCTGTGGCACTTATATAGTCCCCTGTCACAAGGGTGGTCTGTCCCCTTTAAGGGCAATAGGGACAAGGGGTCAGCCAACCCCTGTTCCATGTCAGGGCCATTTTAGGTTCCAGGAGTTTGGGGGGACAAGACGTCCCAGGGAAAGGCAGGGGCAGGTATTGGGAGAAAGCGAGTAGTCCCAGGAATAGTGTTTGGGGAAAACCTATGCTGCTGGCTCCTTAAGGGCCCAGGACCTGTGTAGTGCAGGGCGAGGCAATGTTCCCCTCTCCCAGTCAGTCGGGATGAGCTCTGTGAACAAGAGTGCCACCGGGCAGGACCATGCTGAGCTTTCCCAGTGCAGGGCTGGACTGGAAAAGAGGCCAGCTGGGAGATACTGGTTTAAGGCTCCAGCTGGCCTGAATTAGCCCAGTCCCAAGAAGAAGGGCTGGGGACTCCTGCTCATGGCAGAAGTAGCCTGCCTAGCTGATAGCACACAGGCCCCAGGAGCAGGTCTGCAGAACTCTTGAGCTGACTAACAAAAGCATTTGACTTGCACGCCAGGGAACTGAACCCCGGCTGTGCAAGTTCCAGACAAGATCCTTTCCCTAGTTATAGTCACCTCATAGAAGTAAAGACTTTGTAGATCTTTGCTACTACCTGAGCTTCTCATCAAGGCCTGGAGATGGGCTTCAGAAGGCCCCGGTGTGTCTCAGACACAGAGAAGCTGTCCCCCAGACAGCGCACTAGCCATCCAGGAGCACGTGAGCTTTAGGAGCTGTGGCATCAGGACCCAACTGAAAGGCACTGGAGCCGTCAGCAAAAAGGATGCTCAAAGTCAGGGGGGCAGTAGCCTTGGAGGGGTGTGGAGTGGGACCAGGGATCTGTTGTGCTGCCTGCAACCAGAAGGGAAGGCCTGGCTGTTAGTGGGAGTGACGGGGCCTAACAGATGATCTGTGGGAATAGGAACTGACTGATCACCACTTAAGGCCCACCAATCCAGCTTTACCCAGCTAGGCTGTCTTAACCGGCTTATGCTGCATTAGCAGTGTATGTGAGAGCATCCTGGGAAAGCCAGCAGCCTGCGGAAAACATATTTAATACTGTCATAATAATGATATCATCCCTTCCTGCAGCACCTCTCCGCCAGAAGTCTCCCAAATGGGCCAGCTTCCGGCATTCAAAGCCAAGGCAGCAGTGAGCCCTCTGCCCCATATGCACCTGCTCGTGGGAGCTGGAATCCAGAGCTCCTGCAATCTGAGGGCAGCGGAGTCCTAGCCCTGCCTGGGGAGCTGCACAGGCACAGGGGGCTGAGCAGGGTGGGAAAGGAGTGAAACCGGCCGACTTGCTCCCCAAGTGCAGAATGATGGAGGTGATGGGTGATTTTGCAACTGAGACACGGATTGGGACTTAGGAGCTGTGGGTTCAGTTCGCAGCGGCTCAGTCTCTGTGGAACATCTAGTTTGATTCTAATCTTTGTAGTGCATGGCCTGTTTCTCAACAAGTACCTAGCACAGTGGGACACTGATCTCGGAAGGGCCCTTGGTCGCTATTGCAATACCCAACAGTTGTTTCATTGTGTGGCTCTTCAGCGCCCTGCTGGGCTGGTCAGTGCCCATAACTCAAACAAAGGCCCCTCTCTGTCTGGGGAAAGCCCGGCACCCCAGTGGTGGTCAGTGCTCTGAAAGATAGCTCCTGACGGTGACCGTACAATAACGCTAAGCAAGGGGGAGCATGTTGCTGTGCTGCCCAAGGGCGGACCAGGGAAAGAATTGTGATCCTGAGAGTCCCAGTCCCTTTCCTGCTTCCCCCTTGTTACAGAGGCTAGTCACCGGCTGCTGCCCTGATCAGTAACAGATCACTGCCCCTGCTCGGCTCGGATGTGCTAGCTGGCATGCAGGTGGGGAAAGAGGCATTCATGCCCCTCTCCGACCACTCCCCCTGCTGCTGTGCAGTGCAGGGGCATTTGCTATTGGCAAGGGGGGCAGTTACCCCCCAACCTTGGTTTGCCCTCCCCCACATTCCATAGCTCCATATGCTCCATAATTCCTTTCACTTTTTGCCTCCCCCCAGCTTTGCAGGGATAACAAAATCACACAATGGTCTATACGCTGACACAGCTGTCCCCCCCTCAGCTTCTCAGGGTATAACATATACTTCTGGGGGAATTGTGCGCCACTACACATTTAGAATTTGCACAGAAATTAATATTTTTTGCACAGAATTTCCTTTTCCTCCACTGAAATGGGCTGCAGTGCTGCTGGCCACGACTAGGGGCCACTGGAACCGGCAGGGCACAGCTCGCAAGAAGAAGACACTGCTAGGGGGAAGGGGAGGGAGCTGAGGGTGCCAGAACCGAGGAGGCCAGGGGGCCATGGCTCATCCACTTTTCACCATGGGCCTCCCCACACCTGCCCCTCCAGCAGCTGGAGCCAGGCTGGGGAGCCTGGGCATCATGGGCGCTGCACTGCAACAGACCCTCCACCTGCCTCAGATGGAAGGGACAGGGCCACAGAGGGTGATGATGCCCCTGTCCCCCCACTTTTGGGAAGGCTCCACCACTGCTGGAGGGAGCTGGAGGGTTCCTGGCAGCTGCAGTTCTCAGCATGCCCTGAAGGAGCATGTGGGAATGCAGAAAACTCTACACAAGCCTGGGACCCAGCATCAGGCTGTTTCTCCCTCTGGATCCCTGGGCTTTGGGGAGGGCAGGGGGTGAGAGTGTCTGGGCTTGGGGGGCCACAGCTGGGATCTGAGGGGAGTAAGACTACGTGCGAGTGGGTAGACTGGGGGAGGCCCGCAGCCGGAATTTGTTGGGGGGGGGGGGGAGAATAGGGCAAGTGTCTGGACTGGGGGGCCCCATAGCTGGGATCTGGGGGGTAGGGGTACGTGCGAGTGTTTGACCTGAGGGGTGCCCCACGGCTGGGTTCTGGGGGGTAGGGATGCATATGAGTGTCTATGCTGTGGAGCACCCTGCAGCTGGGCTCTGGGGGAAGAGGGCAGAGAAACAGGAACTGGGTAGTTATAGGGGTTTCCTTAACTCTACTCTTGGAGGATTTTTGTGTGTGTCTGTATTGTTACAGATATAGTTGCTAATAGGTATTTTGAAATAAATTACCAAAATAATTGAAACTGGTGTGATTATGTAGTGTTATTTTGACAAATAAAATATGCAGAATTTTAAAATATTGTGTGCAGAATTTTTAACTTTTTGGAGCAGAATTCCCCCAGGAGTAAATATAAATCACACAATGGTCTATAAGCTTACACAACTCTGTCTCCCCCTCCCCACCCCAGCTTCACAGAGTGTAACATAATCACACAGTGGTCTGTATGCCCACCCAACTCTGTCACTGCCCCAGCTTTGCAGGGTGTGAAAACACACACCGGTCTGTATACTGACACAACTATCACCCCCGCCAGCTTTGCAGGGTATAGCAATCATACAGTGGTCTTACGATGACACAACTGTCACCCCTCCCCCTCGGAATTTCTCTGAAATAACACCCCAGTGTGGTGGCAGAAGCAGCCCCCAGAACCTGTGATCCTTGTACTTACAGCAGCGATGCCAGCAGCCTGTTTGTTGGCATGAGGGGGGTGTCTCATGCCTCCTTAACCCTCTGTATGGGTAGGACACAATCTTGCTTGGAGAGAGGCTTAAATTCAGTATAAACAGGCCACTACTTGGTATGAGGAAACAGTGGTGCAAGTAGATTTTAACTCTTATCGGGACGGTACCGTCCCCCAACCCCGACCCCCCTCACAAAAAATGTTCTATAACTGAACTGCTGAACTGCAGGGCTCTGGGTATCCAGTATCCAGGTATCCCAGTATCCAGGAACCGCAGCGGCAAAAAGAGCAGAACATGGCCGCTCCCAGGAGCCAGCACCCCATGCCAGCAGCTCCTCCGGTATGGCTGTACCGACCTCAGCCTCAGCCCTAGCCCTTCTATGCAGCTGCGTCTCCTGTCTGGGATCTGTACAGACCCGCCGGAGGACAGGGCTGGGATTGGGGCTGGGGGCAGTACAGCTGTGGTGGAGGAGCTGCTGGCGTGGGGCGATGGCCCCACATTCTGCTTCTTTTGCTGCTGCGGTTCCCAGGAGAGCCATGCAGTTCAGCAGATACCGATTTCTATCCACGGGTATCCGCATCCGCAGGTATAAATTTGTATCCTCACAGGGCTCTACAATTCATTCTTGAAAATGTGTCTTTCCGGTACGGCATACCGGCAATAAATGTCTTAATGGTACGGCGTGCCTGACCATGCCGGCTTACTTGCACCACTGTGGGGAAACCTCCTCCCAGCTTCCCTTGTAGTCCCATGGGGATTCCTTCCAGAGGCTCTAGGAAGAGGCTCCCCTTGTTGAGGGATCATGTCGCTACCTCCTGTATTGTTACGCTCACTGGGGCGCTCTCTGCTGCTGTTTGCAGGGGTGTTTTGGGGGACGTGCATGCTCCACATTCCAAATGCTCAGCTCCCTCCCTGGTTTCAATGAAGCGTCCAGCCCCTCGGGCCATCGGCTACAGATGGTCTGTGTTTGGATGAGCAACCAGGCTCCAGTCCAAGAGATTTCAATGCAATGGCAAAATGAAGAGGTGTGAAGTGGGCCAGCATGGTTTCATTGATATGTGAATGACATTGGAAAGGGCAGGCCCAGTGGAAACAGGGAGTGATCAAAGGTCCCCTTGGCTTTGTCCTTTTTTTAACCTTTCAGAGTAGCAGCCGTGTTAGTCTGTATCCGCAAAAATAACAGGAGTACTTGTGGCACCTTAGAGACTAACAAATTTTGTACTCCTGTTATTTTTTTAACCTTGTAAGTCACCCTGGACAAATGGAGACTTAGAACAGTTTCCCTGGGAGCATAGAATCATAGAATATCAGGGTTGGAAGGGACCTCAGGAGGTCATCTAGTCCAACCCCCTGCTCAAAGCAGGACCAATCCCCAACTAAATCATCCCAGCCAGGGCTTTGTCAAGCCTGACCTTAAAAACCTCTAAGCACGACAAGGCTCATCAGCTATTTCACAGCACAGGGGGGTCTACTGCTACAATCAGCTATGGGAAGAGAACCCCTGGGCTCTTGTAACACCAGTCTAGACCAAAACTAAAGAAGTAAACTCCATTAGCTGGTAGAAGTGGTAAACTGTTACCCTTTAGTAGGCCAGCCACAAGAGGTGAATATGGCCCAGGCTTTGTCAGTGTGTTACTTTCTGTGAGTGATTTTTACTGACAGTGATGCTTGTAGGGTGACCAGATGAGAGGAAGAAAATATCGGGACACATGGGGGGGGGGGGGGACGCCGGCGGAGCAAAAAAAAGCGGAGCACTGCGAAATATCGGGACAAATTGCGTCCCGACCATACATTGGTCAGGACGCGGGACAAAGGCCTAGATATCGGGAAGGTCCCGATTTTACCAGGAAGTCTGGTCATCCTAGATGCTTGTCAACTTAGCCAGTTTTAAGTAAATTTTGGAGGCTGTTCATAGAAAGTGAATTTCAAATTGACCATCATGAGAATTTTCCCCACAGTCAAGGGGCTGAGCCCTCTTGACATATTTCTAGGTCTGGGTGAATAATTTTATCCAGCAAATCTTCCCATGAGTGGATCACCAGTTTGCTCAAACACATTTGTTATTTGCGTAAAGATGGCAAGGAATAATTCTTAGCGTGTTGCTTGTTCACAAGTGGCTCATTGACAAGAGTCCAGATCCCGTTTTATGAGCTGTTTTCATCCAGCACATGTGGGTGGTTTCTGTTCCGTGGTTCAATGAGTGCAATTCTTAGAATCACACTTCCAGTGTGAATACTGGGGATTACAAATCTGAAATTCAGTTCCTGTGACTATCCTCCAATACTTGCTTAAACCAGCTGTTTCCTCAAACACTCCTGTCAGTAAACTTCTAAGTGAAATGCAAATGCCATGCACTGATAATGCATGCATTATGTCACCTCCTTGTGACTGTTCTATTAGAGGACAATAACCTACTACTGCTACCAGCTAGTGGATTTGCTCATCTGAATTGTATGTTCTTTGGGGCAGGGGTTGTCTTTGTTATTTGTCTGGTCAGCACAATAAGACTCTGATCCTTAACTAAGGGTATGTCCACACTACAGCTGGGAGCATGCTTCCCAGATTGAGTGGACTGACATGTGCTAGCTCTCAAGTTAGCGTGCTAAAAATAACAGTGTAGAGGAGTAGCGCGGGCGGCAGCCCGGGCTAACCACCTGCGTACAAACCCACCTGGACACCATGGGTACATACTTGGTTGGCTAGCCCAAGCTGCCACCTGTCCTAACCCCGACTATGCTGCTACTTCTAGCCAGCTAGCCTGAGCAGAGCTAGCGCATCTGCCTACCTGAGCCAGGAACCACATTCCAGCTGCAGCGTAGATGTACCCTAAGATTCCTAAGTGTGATAGCAGAGAATAATAATAATAATAGTTTAAGTGGTGTAAATCAGGACTCTCTACCAAGGTCAGTGGACTTTCCCCAGTGTAAAGCCAGAGTGAGACAAAAATCGGAGCCCCATCACAAATGTTCCTTTTCCCACACATGCAGGCCATGGTGACGGTGGAGCTTTCTTCCTGATGAGTAGCTGCACTCACACCTCTTCTAGGGATGATGGCTGAGGCTAGTGGACACTTGCGCCTTTGCTCTGATGGGGCCTGAGGTGTGGAACTTATGCCCAACATCCACCTCAAGCCATCGCACACCTCAGGAAGGGGTTACTCACAGAGGTCTGAGCTGCGGTACACAACTGTCTCAGCCCCAGCTCACTCGAGGCTGCATTGCTTTTACTTATGACCATGCCCTGATGCAACAAAGACAGTGGCTTTGTATTAGCGCGACTTAACTGTCAACTTCAAAGCCCACCTGAGGGCTTGCCACTATTTGTGCTGAGGAGAAGCTAGCGCTGATGATAGGAGTGGGCGTGACTGCATTGCAGAGCAAACTGGTGTACTTACCTGTGTCACACCCCCTTCCAAGGGGCCTCAACACAGACCCGAAGGGGAGCTTAGTTCCTACATTCCATTCCTGGCCCTTCCTCTGCTGAGATGGCCCTCCTGGAGGCCAACTACAGATGGGATGTTTCCATGCTGTGGTTATCTGCCAGTGGGACCCAAGACTTAGATGTCCATTTGACTTCACACAAGCCACCAGCTGGTTACAGAGTTATCCAGACTATGTTTGACCCAGCAAGCTCGGGGTGAAACTCTCCAAACTGTCAGCCATACCCCAAGCCTTCCAGTCCCCAAAGGCCTCAAACCTCCCCTTCCCACCCCACGGCCCATAAGATTGGCTTAAAAATCATGTGATTTAAAAAAATAATAATGTTGGTTCCTTTTTCTTTACCTTCTGTTTACTGAGCATTTAGGATGTGCTTGGGTCACATTTTCAAGCATTTTCCTGCAACCATGAGAGCTAGACACTTAAAAAAAACAACAACAATGGAAGCTGAGAAACATATACACCTCTACCCCGATATAACGCTGTCCTCGGGAACCAAAAATATCTTACTAGCCATCTACAAAACCAGGGAGAGGAGGTTGGCCGACGGGAGTTCCTGCGACTATGGGGCCTATTTTCGCTCCTCAGTCCGTTCACGCATCCGGGCAGAGTTCCTCTGGGCGGCGTCCGCTGGCTCCCTTGACGTCTTCGAGGAGCAGTGGGCGCTGCCCGGGGTTCTCTGCTCGATGTCCCCATTAGGTTCCCTACGTTTAGCCCTTTGACCACACTCCTGTCCCTGTTATTTCATTTGTTGTCCCCCGGAATTACTTGGTTATCCAGGTCCTGTGGATCCTCCCCATAGGCTGGGGGGAGGTCCTTTGGCAGTGGGTGGGCTCCACCCGCCCACTTCCTGGCTACCAATAAGACATTGCATAGTAGGAGAGTGGTAAGGCCAGAAGGGACAATTAGCTTGTCCAGTCTGATCTCCTGGATAGCACCGGCTAGTATTTTACCCAGTTACCTCCATATTGAGCCCAAAGCATCTGCCCCACCTTACTCAAATTCCACTGCCAAATCTCTCCCTTTGGCCCCCACCCCCCCAGCACACCCTTCCCCCATTCCTTTGATGACAGTTGTGGGGCTTGCCATGGTCTCTGTGTCCAAACTCTGCATCCCAGGAGGCCCTGACATCCCTGAGCTTGGCCTGTTTCCATGGTGCTGTAATAAGTACCAGGCACCCAGGGCAGGATCCCTCATTTCTCTCCCAATCACGGAGTCGTTGGCCAGCTTCTAGTTCCTCGGGTGATCCCTAGGAATTCCCTTGTTCATGTGCAGGGTCTGTCCTGGCGCAGGGCAGCAGGTGAGAGCCAAACTTATCTCTGCATTGTCACGTGGGCTTTCCCAGCTCCTGACCAGCAGGAGACGAGGCGAGATCCGCAGCGTGAGAGGTTGTGCCCCAGCATCTGAGTCCAGAACGCCAGGCCTGGAATGGAAAATGCAGCCACAGCCCATTATCAAAGGGAAGTGCAACTGGAGAGAGTCAGAGCCCAGGCTTGCAGGCCCCAGCAGCTCCCACTTCCACAGGCAGCGCTGACCCTGTCGGGCTACAGCGCCTCCTGGCCCCCTCAGGCCAGCGTGTCCAGAAGGGCTCAGCTCCTACACTGAAGGCCAGTTTCCCCACGAGCCCAGCTCTCAGCCCTCTGCAAGAAGTATCCAGACATTATGAGACTGAGCGGCTCCTCCTTATTTGCATTACAGTTGGGCCTAGAGCCCCAGTGCGCTAGGTGCTGTACAAACAGAACCCACTGGCAGTCCCTGCTTTGGAGAGCAGATCGTCTGAGTCCAGATGGGAGACCATGAGTGGGTGCACCAGCCAGAGGGAGGAGCCAAAGGAAACAGCAAGACACTTGTTATCAGTTCAGTTCATGCAGCCAAACTCACAGTGATTAGCACAGATGAAAAGGTGACTGTGCCACTCCTGGACATTCACTGCCCAGCCAGTCTAACAGGCTGGCCTCTCGCATGGCCAGCCAACCAGAGACACAGAGAGACAAATACTCCTTAGCCTCAGGGCGCTGATCCTCCATCCACCCACGGACTCAGCATGAACCAGGGAAGCAAAAAAAGAGCATTAAAAATATCCTCACATGAATTCAAGACTTCTCCTTCCCGACTCTGGCCAGCCTGCCCTGTTAGGTCACTGATAATGAACAGAAAGTGCTAATAATAGGCTGGATAGCTAATAACTAATTGAAACCATAACTACATAGCTGATAGCAATAGTAACCACAAAGCAGCTCCAAATAATAAGCAGTCAGCAATCAATAAAACAACCACGTATAGAGCTAAGGTCAGGCAGCCTCTCGGCCCCCGGTACCTCTCCTGGGGGGTGCTGGCTCTGTGCAGGGTGGGGGGCGCTGGTTGCAGGGGGCTCCTAGTCCCAGCCTGGTCTCTTGCAAGCCTAGAGAGGGAACAAAGGGAATGCCTGGTAGAAAAGGGACCCTGGTGGCTCTGGTCAGCACCACTGACCGGGCAGTTAAAAGTCTGGTCAGCCGTGCAGTGGGGCTAAGGCAGGTTCCCTGCCTGCAGGGCCGGCTCCAGGCACCAGCGCAGCAAGCAGGTGCCTGGGGCGGCCAATGAAGAGGGGCGGCACGTCTCTCGGAGGGAAGGACCTGCTGCCGAATTGCTGCTTAAGAATGAAGCGGCGTGATGGAGCTGCTGCCGATCGCAGCTTTACCCCCCCCCCCCCCCGCCGCTTGGGGCGGCAAAAACCCTGGAGCCGGCCCTGACTGCCTGCCATGGCTCCACACAGATCCCGGAAGCAGCGGCATGTCCCTCACCCGGCTTCTACGAGTAGGGGCAGCCAGGGGGCTCCGCGTGCTGCCCCCGCCCCAAAAGCCGGCTCCACAGCTCCCATTGGCTAGGCCCAATTCCTTCTGGGTACTCTGGTGTGGTCTCAGAGATGGAGCTGGGAGGGGCGAGGGCACCAGGCAAACCCAGCTGGGCAGGCTGCATTAGCCCAGCTCACTGCTTCAATATCCTGCACCAGCCCGCCAAGGTCCCCGAACGCCTTGTCCTGCCCCTCAGAACCCTTCCCTGCGAGATTGGACAGACCTGCACCAGTACAGAGCGGGGCGTGATGGCGTGGGGGCAAGCTGCCCATGTGGCTACTGCTCCCTCCAGCCCTGCAGGTGCCCCCTGCGCCTGTCCCCTCAGCCCTGGCCCTTTGGGAGGCGGCAATGATCCCCAGCTGCTCTGGCCCCACAGTCCAGCTCTCCCCATCCTGGGAGCCAAAGGCAGACAAGTTCTGAGGCCTGAGATGGTCCCTCAGCTGGCCCTGAAAATAACCCAGCAACAGCACCCCCTTCTGTGGCCCCTTAGGGCTCCTCAGGGCAGCTTTGTAGACCCTCAAGGCCACTTCTGCTGTGACCCCCGTGCAGCCATGCAATTGCCCTCTGTCCCCACTCCTCTGCACCGGAGAAGGGCCCTGTGCCCGGTCCCCCTGGGCTCAGGGGGTACTGGGGGGAGGCAGGAGGAGGATCCTGCACGTCCCTTTTCCTTTGGGGAGCAGCTGGGCCTGACCCTGACACCCTGTCATTCCCTCACAGCATTGCCAGCCCCAAGAGTCCAAAACTCTTGAGTCGGCCCCAGAATGTCATGAGATGGAAAAATTGTCCTACCGGCCTTTGGACACAGACCAGGCCTGCTTACTTCCCCTGCACGGGAGGTGGCCTCTAGTTCCTGTGCAAGTGCCAGGCAGGAGGCTGTGGGGGTGTATGAAAGGACGGAGCCGGGGACAGAGCAGCAGGGAGACTGTGTGGAGCAGGCATTGTGGGGTGGGAGGAGCAGGGAGACTGGAGGGAAGGAAGGGTGACCGTGGTTCTACCCTTTCAGTGCCTCTGTGCCCCCACAGGTAAGGAGACTTAGGTGGTACCCAGTCTTTGAGCTGCCTCTAGCATTGGGCCATTTACCCTCTGCCTGCATACCGCCTGTCAAGGCTGTATCCCTACTTTGAACTTTAGGGTACAAATGTAGGGGCCTGCATGAAAACTGCTAAACTTATCTACCAGCTTAGCTCTGGTCCCGCTGCCACCATTCTCGATGGATTCCCTCCCTGGGAAGCCTTGAGAAACCTTTCACCAATTCCCTGGTGAATACAGATCCAAACTGCTTGGATCTTAAACAAGGAGAGATTGACCCTTCCCCCCTCCTTCCTTTCACCAACTCCTGGTGAATACAGATCCAAACCCCCTTTGGATCTTAAAACAAGGAGAAATCAATCAGGTTCTTAAAAAGAAGGCTTTTAATTAAAGAAAAAGGTAAAAATCATCTCTGCAAAATCAGTATGGAAAATAACTTTACAGGGTAATCAAACTTAAAGAGCTCAGAGGAATCCCCTCTGTCTTAGGTTCAAAGTATAGCAAACAAGATAAGCACTCTGGTAAAAGGTACATTTACAAGTTGAGAAAAACAAAGTAAATCTAAGACGCCTTGCCTGGCTTTTACTTACAATTTTGAAATAAGAGAGACTTGTTTAGAAAGATGGGGAGAACCTGGATTGATGTCTGGTCCCTCTCAGTCCCAAGAGCGAACCACCCCTTAAACAAAGGACACACACAAAAGCCTTTCCCCCCCCAAGATTTGAAAGTATCTTGTCCCCTCATTGGTCCTCTGGGTCAGGTGTCAGCCAGGTTACCCGAGCTTCTTAACCCTTTACAGGTAAAAGGATTTTGGAGTCTCTGACCAGGAGGGATTTTAGTACTGTACACAGAGAGCTGTTACCCTTCCTTTTATAGTTATGACACCGCCAAATTCCCCACTGGCATGAAACTATCAATCAACAGGAGCCACACTGCTTTACCCCAGCTGAGGAACTGGCCCGTTGTCTTCAGGTGACTGGATCCCACTTTCACCTGGGGTGAGCTAGATCCATCATCTTCAGTCCCTCCCTCCTCCTCTCCAAGCCCCATAACCCTAACTCCAGAAGCCTCTTGCTGTGCCGCAGCCACGTCGGGCCCCTGCCTCTCCTCAGTGCCCTTCTCCAGTTCTCTCTGCCTCAGAGCCACGCACCCAGAACTGGACACAGATGCCTGCTGCCAGCAGAGTGCACCACTCCGAGCTGAAATGCCATCACAGTATTGCCTGTGTTATTTTCTCTCTCCTTTTTAATGCACCCACACAGCACATTGGCTTTTCTAACTGCTTCTCCCCACTGGGCAGGCACCTTCGCAACAGCTTCCCCCAGTGACCTTTCACCCATCCTCCCCCCCTTGGTGGAGTCCAGCACTCATTACAAACCTATTGAAATGGAACAATTTAACAAGATCTCCAGCTCCTTGCATACCAGGAGCCAAGCACAGAGCGCAGCACCCTGCCTCTTGGCACTGGAGTCCCACAACGAGTGCTGCTGAAGGCACTGTTTGGCACAGCACTCATTTCCAAAGGCTAGATTGCAGAGCAAAAACCATTACAGTCTGATGACTGTTCCGTGGCCCCTCTGAAGCCGGGAGCAGGGCTTGGCATGTGAGACAGTGCTGGTCTGTTGCTTAATATGCTTGACTGAGCATCAGGAGATCTGGATTCTGTTCTCCTATACACCTCCTGGGTGACTTCATTTCTCTGTGCTTCAATTTCCCTGCCTATGCAATGGGGCTGAGATCAACTCACCATGCAGCAGAGTGGTAAGAGGTTCCAGCAATTAGGTTTTGTGACGCATTTTAAGCTGCTCAGCAGGAATCAGCATAGTTCAGTGGACTAGGGGTCAGGATTCCTGGGTTCTATTCCTGATTCTGCCATTGACCTGCAGTCTGATCTTGGGCAAGTCATTTCCCATCACTGAGCCTCATCTTCCTCACCTGTAACCTAGGGATAGTGCTGCTTGCCCTCTTTAGTGAATAGCATGGAGATCAGTGGAGGCCCAGTGCTATATAGAGCTAAGGGTTATTTCTATTGGAGAAGGACACTGAAAATCTCAACCAACAAAAACTAGTGATTTGGGTTGCCTTATTCTTCATGTGCCCAGTTCGACATCCTGATTTTCAGAGTGTGGGCGCTTAGCAGTTTCTAAAACTCAGGCTCCTTTAGGCTGTCTCAGGTCAGGCACCAAAAACTGGCCCTAGTGACTTCTGAAAATCTTGGTCTTATTTTTCAATGACTCTTCTAGTCTCAGTTCACTTCCCAGAGGACAAATGTCCACAGCCCAATCAGCACAACTGGTACCAGCAAAGACATCAGGGACTTCATAGGCCAGGGATACTATATTAGATCTTCTCCTATGGAGACGGGCACCATCCATAACAGAGGTGGGGGGAAGGATGCTTGTGGAGCTGCTGGACCTTAAACACAGACCTCCAGAGCTGTCCCAGTCAGCTCCTTTCACAGTTGCTAAATTAAGTCTCCAAATTTCAGGATAAAACTAGGCCTTGAGGCTCTGTCTGGGCTTTTGAACTTTGAGAGGGGACAAAGGAGCTGGATTTATTAACTTGGCCTTAATGACTGGGCCTCAAAGCCCTAATTTACAAGTCTTTTGTCTATATATGCCCAGTTTAGCTATCCCCAGTGCAGCATTTCACATAGGTAAATCAAACCTGTTTCTTTAGCATTTATTAGTGTAATTTACAATGCTGCAACTTGCCATTGAAAACAAAGACTCACAGCGCAGCAACAGCTTACACAGCTGAACCTGAAATCATCCTGACACAAACCAGCCCCCCCCCCCCGACTCTAGGTTGTGCTGCCACTTTAAGTATTTGGAATCTGGCAACACTACAGACTCAATGTTTCCACAGCACCTCGTACCTGAAGAGGCCGGAATGCTTTAGGAACACAAATGCTACCTTGCAGTGCCATATTTGGCCTGTTGTATAGATGGGGAAACAGAAGTACAGAGCACTGAAGTGACTGGCTCGAGGTTGCATAGTGAATCAGTGGCAGAGGGAGAAATGGAACCAAGGAGTGTTGACTTGTCCTTCTCTCCAATGCCAGACCTGACTTCAGAGAAACTCATTCCTAGTGTGTGTGGGGACTAGATTCTGGACAGTGGACCTTTAAGGTAGCGTACCCAGCACCCATAGTACCCCCTTGGGTCAGTGTGAAGTGTTGCAATGGGCCCTCATCTCTGGCACCTCCTGCTGGCCATCTGCCTCTCACCTGGACTTCCATGGCTAAGCCCTCCAGCCAAGTCACATAAAGCTCAGCCCCCTTCTGCTGTAACAAAAGGACCAATTGAAAGTCCAAGCTAAACGTCCGCAAAACAATTCTTCCGCCCCTCTTGGGCTCTTCTGCAGTGTTCCTACTGGCCCTTCCCAGGGCCTCCCCCAGGAGCCTAATCTGCTTCTGCACTGGGGTTTGTATGCCCCTGTCTCGAGGCTGGGAGGAGAACCCAGACCCACCCTCTGCTCTGGGGTCCCTGCGCTCAGTTGATAGGTCTGCTCCTGCACCCACGTTGCTGCTTCCCTGGGCCACTTCCAAGCTCCCGGCCCCTTGAGCTGGTTCCAGGCTCCCTTGCATAGCATGGCCTCCCTTTGGCTCTCAGGGCTCTGGCTTTTCCCTTCTCTGCCAGACTAATAACTCTTCTGCCCCTCTTGGGCCCGCTAAAGAGCTTGTACTGGCCCTGCCTCAGGTCTCCTGCACAGGAGCCTCTTCCACACGGCGTCTCCTGCCTTCTCTAGGGAGAGGGAGTCCTCCTCTGGCCTCTCTCCTGGGGCGTTTTAGCAGTCCCACCTGCCCTCACTGAGCGCTCCACTTTTGTCCTCTCCCTGTCACGGCCACGGTCACTAATGAGCACAACCGTGCCATATTGCCATCAGCTGGGGGCGAGCGGCCAAGTCACAGGCAAGGGCCAGCCAGCCAGCCCATGACAGCACCCCTGGCAAATGCCTATCACTCCCCCAAGTGAGGGGTTGCCTTGAGGCTCAGCTTAGGGGTGGGGTGTAGCTTCCCTCAGAAGAGGCAGTGTTCCCTCTAATTTTTCCCATGCATACGCGGAATGCTGAAGAAACCACAAGGCCTGGAATGATGAGGCAGAAGAGGCCCAAAGGTCCCATGTGTGGTGGGACAATACAGTTTGGTTTAAGCCCACATAGGCTTGGTCTACACTTAAAAGTCAGGTGGACAGCTCTACGGTGCTCAGGGGTGTGAAAAACCCAGGGGTTGGGGTTTGTGTCTCACTCAGAGTTTGGCCAAAAGACTTCTGGGCGGTGATGACTCGGACAGAAGAGTGGAACGGAAGTAGAGCCCGAGGGGCGCGGGGGAGACATCATATTGATGACCAGTGTCACATGGAACACTGCTGCACCGGTCGGGGAGAGGTGTTACGGTGACCTTCCTGTAGGGCGGAGTCACGAGAACAGGCAGACCACCGCCAGGCCAGCGTGACCATTGGCAGGGGCACTAGAGGAGGAGAGCCAGCTACGCCATGCCCGGACGTCGGGGGCACCTGTGGTGTGTCCACCCTTCTACAGCCGGGGGCAAAAATAAAAGAGGGAAAAGCCCAAAATGCCAAACACCAAAAATGCTGCACTTTTTGGTGTCACTTTTTCATTCAAAACGAAAAGAAGACAAGCCCGCCCATGTTCCCCGGCAAGCTTTGAAAAAGGAAACGGTTTTGAAATTTCCTGCGAAAACTCACGGGCATTTTCTGATGTGGAATATACACCAGCCTAGCGCCTGCGATTACAGTACCCTCTTGTGGCCATTCCCAATGACTAGATTGCAGCTTACTCAAATCAGCAAGGGCCCCATCCTGCGTGGGGCTGAGCATTCTGGGCCTGATCCAGTGATGCACGTAAGCTCATGCTTAGCTTTAAGCACATGATTCATCCAATTGATTCCAATGGGACAATTCAGGTGCTTCACATTAAGTCTGCACTTAAGTATTTTGCAGGATCAGGGCCAGAGTGCTCAGCCTGTTACAGGGTCGAGCCCAGAGCTCCTCCTTATCTTACGTGGTGAAGGTTTGGGGAGAAGGTAGCATAGCGTGCTGATCCTCCAGATCAAGGGGGAGCAGGGAGGAACTGTGCCTCTGAGGGAGGGACTGCAGGTTATGCATCAGCTGTTGCTCAGGGCATCACCTAATTTAAAGAGGCCACTCACAATCTGGAGGATTAAGTGAGTTTGCTCAAACACACTCCCCAATAATGAATGAGTCTGGGTCAATCTTAACCTGCTCATGGATGACTCACAGTCACATCCAAGGGTTAAATTGTTCGATAGCTTATTCACAGCAAATAAACCTGCCATCTCCAATGGTGAGTCCATGAGGGCTGCAAATTTCAGGAGAAATGGGACCCAGCCCTAAAACACACAGTTTGCTTTCAGTTTCGCTGGTGAAAATCAGGCCTAGAATCCATTGACCTCAGCAGAATTAATGTGGAGTTAATGAGTGATGAGTCCTGGCTCACCGTGCCCCAATTTATCGCAAGTCAGTGTGTTTGGTCTTCGAGTCAGGGCTGGCTGGGGGAACCTTCCCATCACAGAGGGTGCCACCTCCTAGCTCATTCTCCTGGCCTCATAACAAAACAAAATTAATGAGCTCTTCCGCAAGGGGCAAGACAGACACCTTCAGGGATTTGTCTTCATTTTTCAACTCTAATATCTGCTGTTTAATCAGCTGGTTGTAATATCACCTTGTGAAATGTTATTAGCATGAGGGTGAGGGGGCGGGGGAGCAGGGATGAGAGCGACTCGCATGTGGAGGAAATGAGATTCTAAGGATAAAAACCTCGTCCAGAACCTCGCTGTAGAGATGACTTGGCTTCCGTGTCGCTTTCTGTCTTTATTACCAAGGACTCTTGTTTCTCCTGACCCTGATTCCCTGCTGGAGTCCCAAGCCTATGCCTCATCAGTAGCACCAGTTCTCACACTGCACAGCAGAGGTTAATGTGGTTTGTAACCAAGACTGGGACTCCACTGCTGCCTCTATGCTGCAGATTGGCTGCGGGAATTCAGAGCAACAGTACAGGGGAGCCTGCTCTGAATGCATGGACTCCTGCCACTGGAGATAATGGAGACTCCCCTGCTAGCTGCCAGCAGTACAGGGCCTATGACACACAGGTGAGCAATTCTTCCAGAGGTCAGCAGAGCACAGACACAGATCACAGTGAAATCACAAACCATTTGTAAATTGTGCTACCAGTACGGCTGCCAGACTCTTCCTTATGAATAGTATTAATGAATTTGGGGCAACAACCCTTGTAAGTGTGGGTGCATAATGTGGGGACCGTAAAGCCACATAGGCACCTACACAACGTTACTTGCTTTGGAGTTATACCTGTGGGAACTCACTGATGGTAAATCGGGGTATGCTGGGTCGCAGAGAGCACGGTCTGAAGGCTTAGGTTTGCACTGGGATCCCTGAGGGCATTTTGGGAGGTGCAGGATCTCTATGGCTGGTGATAATGCCTGCGATTGAAAGAGCCCAGCCAGACTCGCAGATCCCAGGGTAAGTTTCTGGGGCTGAACCCATGTCACAGGGAATACAGCAAGACTCAATACACACGCAGCCTCCCTCAGCCATGTTTACAGGGTGAACTAACCCTACTAGTCCTCAGAGATCTATTTGTGAGGCTGAACTAATTTGAGATCTGCTCTTTTCCTTGTATTTCGGCTCCTGGAGTGTGATCAGGCCAGCAGTAGTTGAGCTCCCTGTTTCAATAGCCAGCTCAGGTTCATCTATCCAAGAGCTCTAGCCTGACAAGAGAACCTGGTGAGATGCAGAGGTTTCTGCAGGGGTGCAAGAACCTATGGCCATGGCTATGCTATGGGCGCTATAGTGGCACTGCTATGGGTTTTTTCTGTTGCTGTAGGTGCTCCATGTCAATTAGAAAACAACCTCTGCTCCCTTTCCCGGGTGTAAACCTTTACCCCCCAGCTCTCTGCTCTTCTGCAAAATGCTGACTCTCACCTCCCTGGAGCCTTTCCCTCTCAACTCCCATCTATGCCCAAGGCTGTCTGCCTGGAGGTCAGCATCTCTTAGGCCCACTCCAGGAGGCTCCTTCACCCCTGCTGCCCTCTCCCCTCTGGACCCTGGTATAAACTCCTTCCTGAAGCTCTCTTCTCTCATTACTCGGAGAAGGACGAGAGTCATTCCCTTCTCTCCTGGCAGCCACCTTCTACTCTGGACTTCCTCCCTATATACAAACCACCAAGGCAAGGTCTTGGAAAAAAATTTGAAGGAGAAAGTGGTTAAGGACCTTGAGGTCAATGGCAATTGGGACAAATTACAACATGGTTTTACGAAAGGCAGATCGTGCCAAACCAACCTGATCTCCTTCTTTGAGAAAGTAACAGATTTTTTAGATAAAGGAAATGCGGTGGATCTAATATACCTCAATTTCAGTAAAGCGTTTGATACGGTACCGCATGAGGAATTATTGGTTACATTGGAAAAGATGGGGATCGATATGAAAATCCAGGGGTGGATAAAGAACTGGTTAAAGGGGAGACTGCAGCGGGTCGTACTGAAAGGTGAACTGTCAGGTTGGAGGGAGGTGACCAGTGGAGTTCCTCAAGGTTCAGTTTTGGGTCCGATTTTATTTAATCTATTTATTACTGACCTCGGAACCGAATGTAGAAGTGGGCTGATAAAGTTTGCGGATGACACAAAGTTGGGAGGTATTGCCAATTCGGAGAAGGATCGGGATATCCTGCAGGGAGACTTGGATGACCTGGTAAACTGGAGTAATAGTAATAGGATGAAATTTAATAGTGAGAAGTGTAAGGTGATGCATTTAGGGATGACTAACAAGAATTTTAGTTATAAGCTAGGGACGCATCGGTTGGAAGTAACGGAGGAGGAGAAGGACCTCGGAGTCCTGGTTGATCGCAGGATGACTATGAGTCGGCAATGCGACGTGGCCGTGAAAAAAGCTAATGCGGTCTTGGGATGCATTAGGCGAGGTATTTCTAGTATGGATAAGGAGGTGTTGCTTCCGTTATACAAGGCGCTGGTGAGACCTCATTTGGAGTACTGTGTGCAGTTCTGGTCTCCCATGTTTAAGAAGGATGAACTCAAACTGGAACGGGTACAGAGAAGGGTTACTAGGATGATCCGAGGAATGGAAAACCTGTCGTATGAAAGGAGACTCGAGGAGCTCAGTTTGTTTACCCTAACCAAAAGGAGGCTGAGGGGGGATATGATTGCTCTCTTTAAATATATCAGAGGGATAAATACCAGGGAGGGAGAGGAATTATTTCAGCTTAGTACTAATGTGGACACGAGAACAAATGGATATAAACTGGCCATCGGGAAGTTTAGGCTTGAAATTAGACGACGGTTTCTAACCGTCAGAGGGGTGAAGTTCTGGAATAGCCTTCCGAGGGAAACGGTGGGGGCGAAAGACCTCTCTGGCTTTAAGATTAAGCTTGATAAGTTTATGGAGGGGATGGTTTGATGGGATAATGTGATTTTAGTCAATAGGTCAATAACGTGCCATCGCTGGTAATTAGTATCAATGGTCAATGTGGGTCTGGCTGGAGAATCTTGCCCGCATGCTCGGGGTTCTGCTGATTGCCATATTTGGGGTCGGGAAGGAATTTTCCTCCAGGGTAGATTGGCAGAGGCCCTGGAGGTTTTTCGCCTTCCCCCGCAGCATGGGGCAGGGGTCGCTTGCTGGAGGATTCTCTGCGACTTAAAGTCTTTAAATCATGATTTGGGGACTTCAACAGCTGAGTCATGGGAGAGAATTATTCGAGGAGTGGGTGGGTCAGCTTTTGTGGCCTGCATCATGCGGGAGGTCAGACTAGATGATCATAATGGTCCCTTCTGACCTTAAAGTCTATGAGTCTATGAGCTCCCCTCCTAGCTGGGACTCATCTTTTGCTGGCCTGGCCGTGGATCCATCAGCACCCACGTGTGCTAACTGGCTGCTCAGGCCCACATCAACCTTTGCACTGCCTGGGTGGGGCAGACAGCTGACCACACACCCCTTCTCCAGGGGCAAAATGGAAACATGATTAAAGGAGAAATCGGGGTGGAGGGGGGAGGGGATGGAAATTATTCTGTGTTTGGCAAAAATGTGAAAAAAAATGGAACAAAATGAAAATTTCCCACAGAAATTCTCAGGGGATGGAATGGCCATTTCCATCTGCAACAAACTTTCAACCTGCTCTGATTTCATGTGTTTTCCAAATAGACGCACTGTAATGGTGTTGGGACTTACCACCCAGCGCCCCCTGTTGGTCATCCTCGGGAATTAGCTCAGTCCAGTGGAGCGTCCCCTCCTGATGGTGTCCCATCCGTCATCTCGCCCTTGGTTGGCGTGTGGACCCGCATTGCTCCCTCCGGCAGTGCCCCTTAGTCCATCCTCGCACCCTTCCGGGGGGGTGGGGATCAATCAGCTGTCTCTCTGCACCCCGGCCAATGTGGGCACCTGCACCCCCAAAGTCACACCCCTCTTGGCAGGGGGTTGGTGCAGCCCAAGACGGCCACTCCCGTCGGCCGGGTGCAAGGCAAGGGGGAAGGGGGGGGAACCAGGCCCATCCACTACTCTGGGTCCCAACCCAGGGACCCTCTAGTAGCAGCCCTCCTGCCCTCCTTCTCTCCCTCCATCTGTCCACGTCCCTGGGCCGCTTCCCCTTTGGCTCCTCACACCGGCTAAGCCCTTCCCCTCAGGGCCTGAAGCCTGGCAGACACCAGGCTGGAGTTCCCTTCTGCTCCCCCGGGCCTGCCCAGCACTGCGCTGTCCCAGGTCCTAGTCTCCCCCAGCTCTGGAGACAGATCTTCACCTGTCGAAGACCTGGGACAGACTGCCTGCTCTCTCCCTGAGCAGCCTTTTTATAGAGCTGAGCCTGGCCCTGATTGGCTCCCTCCAATCTGGGCCCTGATTGGCTCCCAATAAGCCCTTTTCTAATTAGCTGTTCTTCTGCGGAGGCTCACTGACCTGCTGCAGCCCCCTCTAATATGGGAGTGGGGCAGACACCCTACCACACACACACACGCACGTTAGGCATCCTATATATATAGTGGGTGCCTAACGTGTGTGTGTGTGTGTGTGTAATTTCCATGGAGATTACATATATATATCCATGGGACATACATGTATTTAGGATGCTTTGAACACCATATATGTATATTGAAAGAGTTTACTTATATATCAAATAAAAGCTCACTTATCCAAATGATCCTGACTATGCCAACAAGCAATAGATTTCATTCCCAAGAAATACTTTTTTCCCCTTTATTCATGCAAGTGTACTCAGCACTTCTGAAGAAAGCCACATTCTGCTGGTTGATCTCGGTCACACTGCAGTTTTTCCTTCCTCTAACGAGCAGAACAGCTGTGGAATCCTCCTTCTCCCATCACCATTCAGGTCCAGGACCTTGAACGAAGCAGCCCAATGGAAAGCAATTGGAAACCAATGGAAACTGAAGCATGTCATATTGTCCTTCTCATCAATCTAAGTTAATGCAGATAATCAAGGCTAGTTTTCTCCCAGATTATGCCTGAAATATTTGCATTTTATAAATCCACAAATATTTGGATTTTAAACATTTGCCTTTGTATTATTTTGCCTGAATTTTGGAACTGATGTTATTAGTTAATAAAAACTAAAACCCACTGTTCCTAAAACTACTATATGTGAGGCTAGATTTTTAAAATCACACAGGAACAGATTTCAGAGATTCCTAGATCCCAAAGCCAGAAGGGACCACTGTGATCATCAAGTCTGACCTGCTGCATAGCACGGGCCAGAGAACTGCCCCAACATAATTCCCGCACTTGCAGTCAGGGTCAGATTTGCCAACAGGCTCAGCTTCCATTTAGGGCCAGTAGCTCCTATTGTGATGCTTCTGGACAGGTTTTCGGAAGACCTCAGATCCCCAACGAACTGAGCTGTTGTGAAAATTCTGGCCAGAAGGCCCAATTTTGAAAAATGGCCTCTGCTTTTGCAGGTGCCAGTCCCTGCTCCTGCCCTTTTGTGCCAGCAGACAAATCCTTCCACGCAGGCATCTACATGATGCCATGCAGAGCCTAGCAGACTGGCAGCTCAGTAGCAGCATCAGCACCTGCAGCTAGTTTGGGGCACAAAATTGTGAGCACATAAGACTGCATTGAGGTCCTTTTAGATATCAGGAGCCAAACGCCATGCCCCATCCCATGAGAATACATGAATTGGTTCTCCCAAAGACTGATGCTATGGGCATGTGGGGTCGGCTAATCTTTCTATCCATAGACTCATGGAATCATAGGACTGGAAGGGACCTTGAGAGATCATCTAGTCCAGTCCCATTTATTCCATGCTCTTCCCCAAAGTATCTGAGCCCTTCAGTCTCCCTGGGGGCTACACTGAGGATTTCCCCCCAGCTTGAGTGGGGCGCTGCACTTTCTCCCCAACACTTCTTGCCTGGTCCCCACCTCCATCTCTCTTCCCGTGCTTCAGCGTACATCGCTTGGACTCAGAAATGAACCCCACCAGCATCTATGAGGGGTCATGGCTGGGCTGCTCTACATATTGGCTGGTGCAGCCCCTCTAGGTGGCCAAAACCTCCTGGATGCAAAATGACCCTTTGTGCCATCATCTGGAGAATGCCAGCATGAGCCGTACAGTATCTGAGGCCATTCAATAGGTCTTTGGTGAGAGACAGTGATAGGTCGATCCAGCCAAGAGCTATTTTTAGGAACTCAGGAAAAGGGATGGATATATATATATATAGTGATAGACCCAGGCCAGTTGGGTACAGCAGAATAGCAGAAGGCAGATATACTGGCCACTGGATTAACAGTTTTCTGTTCCCTGACTGACCAGAGCAGGGGCTGCTCCAGGCTAATGAGAACACCTGACTTCAATTAACCTGCAAAGAGTCAGGTGAGGCCATTAAGCTAATGTGACCACCTGACTCTAATTAAGGCCCCGCTGATACTATAAAAAGGGCTCACTCCAGTCAGGTAGAGGAGAGCCAGGGAGCCAGAGGAGAGGAAGTGCGGCTGAAGGACTGGTTAATGAAGACACTCTCAAGTTATTGATAAGGGAGCCCTAAGGTAAGGGAGAAGCAGGAGAGCTGTGGGGAAGTGGCCCAGGGAAATGTAGCAACTCTGGCAGTGAAAGGTTGGCTGCCAACAGCTGCTACCATTAGGGTCCCTGGGCCGGAACCCGGAGTAGAGGGCGGGCCCGGGTTCCCCCCAACCCACCACTACAGGAACACCTCCTGGGAGGGGAAGTCAGGACCCTGTCAGGACAGGAGGCTGAACTGTTCTAAAACAAGCCCTAGGGACAACAGAGACTGTGGGAATTCTCTCACCAATCTCCTTGCTGGCTTATGATGAAAAGGGCTCAGTAGACTGTAACCCTGGCCCTAGAGAGAGAAGGGCTACGTGGAGGGTCACAGAGAGCCACTGAGGCTAGCATATACCGCCTAGAAGTGCAGGACCCACGGGGACAAGGTCAGAGCTCTGCCACAACTGGTGTCAGGGGTGGGATCGTGATCGTTCACAGCGTGGCGGAACAAAGAGGTTTTTACTAAAAAAAAAAAAAAGTGCACTGGGGTTTTTGGTTTTGGGTTTTTGTTTGTACCACCATGGAGGAGGTGGTGAGAGCGCTGGTGCAAGCCACAGCAGCCCAGCAGGAGGCAACCCGGGCTCAGGCGATGGGGCAACAGGAGTCCATGAGGTTACAGCAGGAAACCAACCAATTATTAATGAGCCAGGCGACACAAGATCGAGCCCTCCTGTGCGAGGTTGTGGACCAACTGAAGATCCTCACCACCCAGGCCCGGGGGTCCAATGGGACGCAAACCCTGAGGGCCACCAGTTGTCTGCCAAAGATGACGGCAGACGATGATATAGAGACGTATCTCCTCTCATTTGAAAGGACTGCTCAGCGTGAGGCGTGGCCCCTGGAGCAGTGGGCCAGCATTCTCGCCACTTTTTTGTACGGAGAGGCCCAGAAGGCCTACTTTGATCTGCCCACTGAGGATGCCGCTGACTATTCCCGGCTGAGGGCAGAGATCCTAGCACGATCCGGGGTGACGGTAGCGGTACGGGCCCAGAGGTTCCAGGAGTGGAAATACAGGGAGAACAAACCTCCAAGGTCCCAACTATTCGACCTCATACACCTCGCTCGGAAGTGGTTAGGGCCCGAGGCATGCAGCCCAGAGGAGATTTTAGAGACTTTGGTCATAGACCATTACATGTGGGGACTGCCACCAGATCTCCACAAATGGGTATGCCAGAATGATCCATCTACCTACGATGAAATGATCACATTGGTGGAAAGACAGATGACAGCCAGGGAATTAACCCAACTACCCAAGGAAGGCCCCTCACGAATCAAACACTCAACCCCGACTGCGGCGGGTCGGGCGGCCAAACCCCCAGGAAGTCCTAGGTGGAAGAAGAGGGAGGTCGAAAACCAGTCAGGAGCCCAGAAGGAAGAGGAAGGCCTAAGTGGGGAGAACCCTGGGACTAAACCCCCTAACCCACGTGATAGGGGAGTGACTAGAAGCAATTATAGGTGTTATGGGTGCGGGGAGTTGGGGCACATAGCTGCCCAGTGCCCCAATGTCATAGAGCCAATGCAGTGTAACCTGGGGAACAGGGCAGACCCATGTAGCCTACTCAATATTGTAGGGGTCACAGTCACCCCACATAAATATACAAGGCAGGTAAAGTTGAATGGGGTAGAAACCATGGCACTCGTAGACTCAGGGAGTGCTATCACCCTAATTTCGGGTAAATTAGTGAAGCGCAGCCAGTTAATGCAGGCCAAGCGTACGGGGGTAACCTGTGTCCGTGGGACTGTTAGCTACTACCCCATCATACCAGTAAAAATTGAAATTCAGGGAAATGTCACCGAGGTGAAAGCAGGGGTAGTCCCAAACCTCCCATACCCTGTGCTCATAGGTAGAGATTTCCCCGGGTTTGGAAACTTGCTTCCACCAGAGGAATTGGAGGGAGAGGAGCTCCCCGAACTTCAGGAGGCTTCCGCGGTAGAATGTCACCTCCCATTTTTCGTGGAAATGTCCCAGGAGCTATTCCCTGTCCCGGGGAAAGGCAGGAAGACCAAAAGAGAAAGAAGGGTGGCCAAGGCCTTGGGTACCCGAATCCTGATACAAGGACAGAGGGTCGCCTGTGTAGGCAGACGTACACGGGCAACTGAAGGAGAGGGCCCAGAGACAGAGGAGGGGTCAGAGACCACTTCCAACCCCAACCTCACGGAGCCAGCCGAGAGGGCAGAGACAGATCCCTCAGAGTTTGGGCTGTTAAGCCCAGAGAGAGAGACTTTTGGACGGGACCAGGTGGAAGACCCAAGGTATGAGAACGCCAGGAAGGAGGTGGCTGAGATAGATGGGGTACCCATAGAGGGAAAGGCCCGGGGGCCAGGGCCTTATTTTGTGATCAAGAGGAATCTCCTATACCGGGTCGTGCAAAGGCAGGAGCAAGAGGTACACCAGCTCCTAGTCCCCCGGAAACACCAGAAGGCAATATTAAGCCTCGCTCACAGTCACCTTTTTTGGAGGGCACTTGGGAGTGGAGAAAACCCAGGCGCGAATCTTACGCAGGTTCTTCTGGCCGGGGGTACATGAAGATGTCTGGCGGTACTGTGCCTCTTGCCCCGAATGTCAACTGCACAGCCCTCGTCCACATCTAAGAGCTCCTCTGGTACCCCTGCCGATCATCGAAGTTCCGTTCGAGCAGATCGCCATGGATCTTGTGGGGCTGCTAGAAAAAACGACTCGAGGCCACCAGTATGTGCTTGTCATCCTAGACTATGCAACCAGGTACCCAGAAGCTGTCCCCTTACGAAACACAGCTTCCAAGAGCATTGCCAAAGAATTAGTGGCAATCTTTGCCCGGGTAGGGCTACCAAAAGAAGTCCTCACAGACCAGGGAACACCATTCATGTCCAAGTTGATGAAGGACTTGTGTTCCCTGCTCCATGTCCAGACCCTGTGGACCTCAGTTTACCATCCACAAACCGATGGTCTGGTGGAAAGATTTAACTGAACCCTCAAGGCCATGATAAGAAAGGTGGTAAGCAAGGATGGGAAAGATTGGGACAACCTACTACCATACCTCATGTTCGCCATCCGTGAGGTCCCCCAAGCTTCCACCGGATTCTCCCCCTTTGAGCTGTTGTATGGACGCAACCCCCGACGCATCCTGGACATAGCCAAGGAAATTTGGGAGGAGGAACCCAGTGCGGGGAAGAATGTAATAGAACATGTACTACGGATGAGGGACCGGATAGCCCGGGTCACTCCCATAGTGAGGGAGCACCTGGAGAAGGCCCAAGAGGCCCAGAGAACGTACTACAACCATCAAGCCAAGCTTCGTCAGTTTCAACCTGGTGACCGAGTAATGGTACTGGTACCCACGGCCGAAAGTAAGCTGTTGGCCCAGTGGCAATGGCCCTATGAAATAGTTGAACCCATAGGGAAAGTAAATTACAAGGTGTGACAACCAGGACGTCGAAAAGTAGAGCAGATATACCACGTCAACCTTCTGAAACCATGGCATACGCGAGAGGCGTGCACAGTGGTTCAAGAAGAGCTGCACCCAAGGAACAAAAACCCTGAACAAGTGAGGGTGTCTCCCAGTCTAACGACAGCCCAGAAGAAAGAGGTAACTGAGATGATTGCCCAATATCAAGATGTATTCTCGACAAAGCCGGGTCGCACAACCGGGACATATCACCACAACATCACAAACCCTGGGGCCAGAGTAACTATGAGGCCCTACCGGGTGCCAGCAGCCAAAAGAGAGGAAATAAAAGCGGAAGTCAGGAAAATGCTGGAGATGGGGATCATCGAAGAATCCCACAGTCAGTGGTCCAGCCCAATAGTGTTGGTGCCCAAACCTGATGGCACCACAAGGTTCTGCAACGACTTCCGTCGACTAAACAAGATATCCCAGTTTGATGCCTACCCTATACCCCGCATAGATGAACTAGTGGACCGTCTGGGGAATGCCCGGTACTTGACAACCTTAGACTTGACAAAGGGGTACTGGCAGATTCACCTAGCTGAAGATGCAAAGGAAAAGACAGCGTTTTCTACACCAGAGGGTCTCTTCCAATATACGGTCCTCCCCTTTGGACTACATGGGGCTCCAGCTACCTTTCAGCGCCTCATGGACAAGTTATTACGCCCCCATACCAGTTATGCTGCGGCCTACTTGGATGACGTGGTGATTCATACCCCAGACTGGGAGACCCACTTGGAAAAAGTGGGGGCGGTCCTTGATACCTTCCGGCGAGCTGGCCTTCCGGCGAACCCTGTTAAGTGCGCTGTAGGATTCACGGAGGCCAAATATCTTGGCTACATGGTAGGAAAAGGTCTGGTAAAACCCCAACTGAATAAGTTAGAGGCCATCCAAAATTGGCTTCGGCCGAGTCGTAAGAAGCAGGTCCGAGCATTCCTAGGGGTGGTGGGGTATTACCGGCGTTTCATCCCCCATTTTGCTACAAGGGCAAGTCCCCTAACGGACATAGTGAAGGCCCGTAGTCCTGATCCAATCAGATGGTCCGATGCAGCAGAGAGGGCATTCGCGGACCTACGGACTGCCCTCTGCAGTAACCCCGTATTGATAGCCCCAGATTTCACCAAGGACTTCATCCTACAGACAGATGCATCCAAGGTAGGGTTAGGGGCCGTCCTGTCGCAGATGGTTGGGGAGGAGGAACACCCAATTCTCTACCTCAGTAGGAAACTCCTTCCAAGAGAACAAAAATATGCAGTGGTAGAGAGAGAGTGCCTCGCCGTAAAATGGGCCATGGAAACGTTGCGTTATTACCTGCTGAGGCACAGATTTATCCTTGTGACTGACCATGCCCCTCTTCAATGGATGCAACGGAACAAGGAAAAGAACACAAGGGTAACCAGTTGGTTCTTATCCCTCCAACCTTTCCAGTTCCGCATAGAGCACAGAGCAGGGAATCGCCATGGCAATGCTGATGGCTTATCACGCGTACACTGTCTGGCGTCCCAAGCTGCCCAACCCCTTGGTGTTGAGCAGGGGGGAGGGATATGTGATAGACCCAGGCCAGTTGGGTACAGCTGAATAGCAGAAGGCAGATATACTGGCCACTGGATTAACAGTTTTCTGTTCCCTGACTGACCAGAGCAGGGGCTGCTCCAGGCTAATGAGAACACCTGACTTCAATTAACCTGCAAAGAGTCAGGTGAGGCCATTAAGCTAATGTGACCACCTGACTCTAATTAAGGCCCCGCTGATACTATAAAAAGGGCTCACTCCAGTCAGGCAGAGGAGAGCCAGGGAGCCAGAGGAGAGGAAGTGCGGCTGAAGGACTGGTTAATGAAGACACTCTCAAGTTATTGATAAGCGAGCCCTAAGGTAAGGGAGAAGCAGGAGAGCTGTGGGGAAGTGGCCCAGGGAAATGTAGCAACTCTGGCAGTGAAAGGTTGGCTGCCAACAGCTGCTACCATTAGGGTCCCTGGGCCGGAACCCGGAGTAGAGGGCGGGCCCGGGTTCCCCCCAACCCACCACTACAGGAACACCTCCTGGGAGGGGAAGTCAGGCCCCTGTCAGGACAGGAGGCTAAACTGTTCTAAAACAAGCCCTAGGGACAACAGAGACTGTGGGAATTCTCTCACCAATCTCCTTGCTGGCTTATGATGAAAAGGGCTCAGTAGACTGTAACCCTGGCCCTAGAGAGAGAAGGGCTACGTGGAGGGTCACAGAGAGCCACTGAGGCTAGCATATACCGCCTAGAAGCGCAGGACCCACGGGGACAAGGTCAGAGCTCTGCCACAAATATATATATATATATATATATATATGCGCACACACACAACTAATCACAGCTTCTCCAAGGGAAGCTTGCTCTCGCTCCATTTTTCAAGCAGTGTTTATCAATTTCCTCTGTATTGTTTCCTTCCTTTTCATTTAACCTGACAAGTCACTATCAGAGTCTCAGAGAAAATTATCAGCGACAGAGACAAGGCAGAGGGAAAGTCCCATGGATGGATGCAGGGAGGTAAGAGGAATCTACTTCAGCTAGGGTAAGGAGGGGTTCTTCTCCCTTTCCCTCCCAAGAGATGCCTGACCTCTGAAAAAATGAACTCAGCTATAAATGTATGCACCAAAATATTCAGGAGCATCTGTGGTTACCTTAGAATTCTCTTCTATTCTGTACAGGTTTCTCCCCTGCCTTCATCCCGTAGCACCTGTGAACCAGCTGAGCGGCAAACAGTGGAGAGGCTAACAGAGGGAGTTTGACTGGGAGTTCGCCTGGGGAGAGCCCACTGAGGCTTTCATCTTGCAGGCATCTCTGAGTAGTTACTACAACAGCTGAGGAAGCCCTTAGAAAGAAGGTAATATGGATGGTGAGCGATCAGCTGTTGTGACCTGCATTGGATGTGCTATGTTTGTCTTTCTTCCACAGGACAGAAGCGACTTTGTCTGTACAAAGTGTCTCCATATTGGAAGAGAAGGTTCAAGGTCTCGAGAAACAAGTATCAACCCTGCGTTGCATAAGAGAAAATGAAGATTTCCTGGATAGACGTCAGGATGTGCTTCTACGGGCACAACATTCTGAAGAATCCGAGCAGGCTGCGCAGTGGGGACAGAAGGACGGTGAAGAAATTTGGCAGCATGTGACCTCCAGAAGAAGAAAGAGGAGCGTCCACGTACCAGCAATGCAGATACAGGTGAGCAACCATTTTCATGTTCTCTCCACATGTACTAATGCGGAGAGTGGACTAGATGATACATCTGAGGGAAGGGAGCAGAAGGAGACTCCACCGATTGGAAGGCATGAGATGCACTGTCCTAGGGAAGGGGGTTCCATGACCACCACTCCCAAGAGAAGGAGGCAGGTGGTGGTAGTCGGAGACTCCCTCCTCAGGGGGACTGAGTCATCTATCTGCCATCCCGACCGGGAAAACCGAGACGTGTGCTGCTTGCCAGGAGCTAGGATTCACGATGTGACAGAGAGACTGCCGAGACCCATCAAGCCCTTGGATTGCTACCCCTTCCTGCTTCTCCAGGTGGGCACCAATGATACTGCCAAGAATGACTTTGAGTGGATCACTGCAGACTACGTGGCTCTGGGAAGAAGGATAAAGGAGTTTGAGGCGCAAGTGGTGTTCTCGTCCATCCTCCCTGTGCAAGGAAAAGGCCCGGGTAGAAACCATCGAATCGTGGAAGTCAACAAATGGCTACGCAGGTGCTGTTGGAGAGAAGGCTTTGGATTCTTTGACCATGGGATGGTGTTCCAAGAAGGAGGAGTGCTAGGCAGAGACGGGCTCCACCTAACGAAGAGAGGGAAGAGCATCTTCGCAAGCAGGCTGGCTAACCTAGTGAGGAGGGCTTTAAACTAGGTTCACCAGGGGAAGGAGACCAAAGCCCTGAGGTAAGTGGGGAAGTGGGATACCGGGAGGAAGCACGAGCAGGAGAGCGCAAGAGGGGAGGACTCCTGCCTCATACTGAGAAAGTAGGACGATCAGCGAGTTATCTTAAGTGCCTATACACAAATGCAAGAAGCCTGGGAAACAAGCAGGGAGAACGGGAAGTCCTGGCACAGTCAAGGAATTATGATGTGATTGGAATAACAGAGACCTGGTGGGATAATTCACATGACTGGAGTACTGTCATGGATGGATATAAACTGTTCAGGAAGGACAGGCAGGGCAGAAAAGGAGGGGGAATTGCATTGTATGTAAGAGAGGAGTATGACTGCTCAGAGCTCTGGTACGAAACTGCAGAAAAACCGGAGAGTCTCTGGATGAAGTTGAGAAGTGTGAGCAACAAGGGTGATGTCGTGGTGGGAGTCTGCTATAGACCACCAGACCAGGGGAATGAGGTGGACGAGGCTGGAAGCAACTAACATAAGTTACTAGATCACAGGCCCTGGTTCTCATGGGAGACTTCAATCACCTTGATATCTGCTGGGAGAGCAATACAGCGGTGCACAGACAATCCAGGAAGTTTTTGGAAAGTGTAGGGGACAATTTCCTGGTGCAAGTGCTAAAGGAACCAACAGTATTCTTGCCAGCAAGTTAAAGAAGTATGGGCTGGATGAATGGACTATAAGGTGGATAGAAAGCTGGCTAGATCGTCGGGCTCAACGGGTAGTGATTAATGGCTCCATGTCTAGTTGGCAGCCGGTATCAAGCGGAGTGCCCCAAGGGTCGGTCCTGGGGCTGGTTTTGTTCAATATCTTTATTAATGATCTGGAGGATGGCGTAGGCTGCACCTTCAGCAAGTTTGCAGATGACACTAAACTGGGAGGAGTGGTAGATATGCTGGAGGGTAGGGATAGGATACAGAGGGACCTAGAAAAATTAGAGGATTGGGCCAAAAGAAATCTGATGACGTTCAACAAGGACAAGTGCAGAGTCCTGCACTTAGGACGGAAGAATCCAATACACTGCTACAGACTAGGGACCAAATGGCTAGGCATGCAGGAAAGGACCTAGGGGTTACAGTGGACGAGAAGCTGGATATGAGTCAACAGTGTGCCTTTGTTGCCAAGAAGGCTAACGGCATTTTGGGCTGTATAAATAGGGGCATTGCCAGCAGATCGAGGGATGTGATCATTCCCCTCTAGTCGACATTGGTGAGGCCTCATCTGGAGTACTGTGTCCAGTTTTGGGCCCCACACTACAAGAAGGATGTGGAAAAATTGGAAAGAGTCCAGCGGAGGGCAACAAAAATGATTAGGGGCTGGAGCACATGACTTGTGAGGAGAGGCTGAGGGAACTGGGATTGTTTAGTCTGCAAAAGAGAAGAATGAGGGGGGATTTGATAGCTGGTTTCAACTTCCTGAAAAGTGGGTTCCAAAGAGGATGGATCTAGACTGTTCTCAGTGGTACCAGATGACAGAACAAGGAGTAATGGTCTCAAGTTGCAGTGGGGGAGGTTTAGGTTGGATATTAGGAAAAACTTTTTCACTAGGAGGGTGGTGAAGCACTGTAATGGGTTACCTAGGGAGGTGGTGGAATCTCCTTCCTTAGAGGTTTTTAAGGTCAAGCTTGACAAAGCCCTGGCTGGGATGATTTAGTTGGGGATTGGTCCTGCTTTGAGCAGGGGTTTGGACTAGATGACTTCCTGAGGTCCCTTCCAACCCTGATATTCTATGATTCACCTGAGCACCTTGCAGTCCTGCATTAAGCAACCTGACTCACCCCGTCACATGTGGTTCATTCTCTCTTTAGGGAGACCTGTGTGTGTAGCAGAGGGCTGGCAGGTGGCAGGGTTGTGTTTTAAATGTCCACACTGCTCTGTGTTTATCTTTGAGGAGGCAGGCCGGAGAAGTGCCTCTTAACTGGAATGGAATTTGGGAAGGTTTGTTATGGTCTTTAGTGCCTGGGGGAGATCATGCCACAGTCTCACACCAACCCCAGCCCACTACCTCCTGCTTTCAGTGTGCTCTGGGAAGGGGAATCCCATTCCCTCTGGTTAAATATTTGATGCTGAGATTTCGTGGCAAACCTCCCTCCTCTGCCTTCCTTGGAGGCCCCTCAGTAAAGTGGCCAGATACCCCAGTGCTAATGGGACTGCCACACAGACTCTTCTGTTCGCCACCACGTGTACAGTGTGAATAATTGCACCCTTTCTCCAAATGTTGATTTCTTTCCTTTTGTTGGAAAGGCATTCTCAGACTGACTGCCACGGAAGCAGTGACTCTCTGATCATGTGCTGAACTAGAGATGAGGTCACACAAGAGCCAGGGCCGAGGTCTGGTACAAAGATGGGATAAAGCACTCTGGCAGTGTTTGGGTGGCACTGTGTTTGGTGGACCGCTAGCTCAACTGGATATATAGAATAAAGCTGCTACTTCTTCACATCCATATTTGTAATGGGCCTGAGCTGGGAATTTGGATCTAGAGCTGAACTTTTCCATTGTTCAGAGAGGCTAGGATTCAACTTATGGAGACAGGCCTGAGCCACAAGGTTCAGACTTGCATCTGGATCACGATCAGAATTTCCCAGAGTTCTGAAGGGCTTCTCTCTCATTCCTACTAGGTGAGATTCTCAGCTCTGACAGAGCATTTTTCCTGAAATCTGCCCCTTCACAGGGCTAATTCCCAAGTTCCTGCCTGCCTCGGACCTGCAGCAAGCACAGCTTGACTGGACCAGAGATTCTGGGCCACTGCATCGTGTGTTAATTTCATTCTTCCAACGATCCATCTAAGGCTACATCCAACATTCCTAGCCCTACAATTCTGCTAGAGGTAGGTGTGGGTGTGAAGATTCCTCTTCCATCAGACACAGTGAGAAGCCCATGACTTATATCTGGCTAGCACTTGTTATGCCTGTAATCAGTAAGCACTTGTAGCCTGATTTTCAGAGTTGCTGAGCACCCACAAATCCCCTGGAAACCAATGGGAGCTACTGATCCTCATCACGTTTGCAAGCAGGCCATTGCTGTACAAGACAGACCTGGCACTGACTGAGACTCCTCACAATTACCCTGGATGATGGCCAAGGAGCCCAAGGAACGGCTTTCCTTTAGTATGAAACCAAATTGCTTCCCAGAACCCCAATTTCAAAACCCGGTTCAGAAGGGAACTAGGGCAGGCCTGGTAGAGCGTCCTGAGCAACACCAGCATTTGGATGTTCTGTGCCTAGCTTGTGTTGCATACCCATGTGACAGTCTTGGAAACGCAGTGAGCTTCCAGCAGAATAGCCAGCCTCCCCTCTTGTGCGAGCCCACTAATGAGCTGGGGCCAGTATGACTGCATCATTGGTGGGGATAGTGGGAGCAGACCAGGTATCTAATCGGTCATTTCCAACTCTGATTTCTATAACAAGTTCATAATTTCCTTTTCTGACCTCCATTCGGGAAATGCTGAGCCATGGACTAAGACCACAAGAAGCCACGTTGTCCACAGAGACTCACTGCTTTCATTGACCATGTTTTGAAAGCCCAAATCTAGCTAAGGTCCACATCGTGCTGGGATAGATAGTTATCAAATACCCCTGTCCTATCCACCTGTCCAGGGGTGAAAGTAACTGAGGACACTTACCGGTACGGGGGTGGTGGTTCTGGCCCCCAGAAGGGGCAGGGCCTTGGGCGGAAGGTGCAGGGCTGGGGGTCAGCATCCCCCAGCCAGCCCTTGGCCCGCGCCACCTGGGGTTCCCATGTTGATTTAAAGGGCCCGAAGCTCCAGACACTGCTACCTAAGCTGGTAGAAATAATCTTAGGGGGGTTTTCATATGGGTCCACACATCATGTGTGTCCCCACATCTGTACCCCTGACAAGGGTTCCCTCCTCACTTTGAACTCTGGGGTACAGATGTGGGGACCCACATGAAAAACCCCCTAAGCTTATTTCTACCAGCTTAGGTTTAAAACTTCCCCAAAGCACAAATTCCTTCCTTGCCCTTGGTATCACTGCCACCACCAAGTGATTTAAACAAACATTCAAGGAGGGCCACTTGGAGCCCTGCCTCCCCCAAAATATCCCCCCAAGCCCCTACACCCCCTTTCCTGGGGAGGCTTGAGAATAATATCCTAACCAATTGGTTACAAAGTGAGCACAGATCAAACCCCCTGGGTCTTTAGGACACTGAAAAACAATCAGGTTCTTAAAAGAAGTTTATTTAAAAAAAAAGATAAGAATCACCTCTGTAAAATCAGGATGGAAGATAACTTTACAGGGTAACAAAAAGATTCAAAACACAGAGGATTTCCCCTCTAGGAAACACTTTAAAGTTACAAAAACAGGGATAAACCTCCCTCTTAGCACAGGGAAAATTCACAAGCTAAAACAAAAGATAATCTAATGCATTTCCTTGCTATTACTTACTATTTCTGTAATATTAGATGCTTAGTTCAGATATGGCTTAGAGAGATGTATTTTCCCTGCCCTGGTTCCTCGCTGACCTGGAGAGAACAAAGGAACACAAAACAAAAAACCTTCCCCCACAGATTTGAAAGTATCTTCTCCCCTTATTGGTCCTTTTGGTCAGGTGCCAACCAGGTTATCTCAGCTTCTTAACCCTTTATAGGTAAAGGAGGTATTAACCCTTTACAGGGTAAGGAGGGATTTTATGCTACCTTTAGCTGTATATTTATGACACGCCCTCCAAATCACAGACGGTGCTGGACAGCCTGCTCCACACTGGCTGTGATTTCTTCCTGGAGCTCTAGGAGAAAACAGAATTAATAAGACACATGCACGTCTAGATATACTACTGATTATATAAAACCTAACAATATTTTCCACATTTCAAGGACAATTTTAACCTGGGAAACTTTCATGGGAGAGTGCATCAGCCACTTTGTTAGAAGCTCCTGAAATGTGTTGTATTTGAAAATCAAAATTTTGGAGAGCTAAACTCCACCGAAGAAGTTTTTTGTTATTGTCCTTGACGGTATGAAGCCACTTCAGCGCAGCATGGTCGGTTTGCAGGTGGAGGCGCCGTCCCCAAACATATGGGCGTAGCTTCTCCTGCACGTATACAATGGCGAAACATTCCTTTTTGCTGATTGACCAGTGGCGTTCCCTCTCAGACAGTTTTTTGCTGAGAAACACGAAAGTGTATATGACAAGGTTAAGGGTTGACTTGATTAGAGTCTATAAGTACCTACACGGGGAACAAATATTTAATAATGGGCTCTTCAATCTCGCAGGGAAAAATCCAACACGATCCAATGGCTGGAAGTTGAAGCTAGACACATTCAGACTAGAAATAAGGTGTAATTTTTTAACACAGAGAGCAATTAACCACGGGAACAACTTACTAAGGGTCGTGGTGGATTCTCCGTCACTGACAATTTTTAAGTTAGGATTGGCTGTTTTTCTAAACGATCTACTGTAGGGATTATTTTTGGGGAAGTTCTCTGGCCTGTGTTATACATGAGGTCAGACTAGATGATCACAACAGTCCCTTCTGGCCTCAGAATCAATGAAAGACAACAGATGTATGCAACAAACAAACAATGAGGAGGGCGTAAGGTAATTGTGATACGATGGTACGCAGTGGTCTGAGCACATCATCTGCTCAGCCATCGTTGAGCGTTCTGTGGGCATCGCAACAGAAAGGAGTTTAAATAGAGGGATTAGAAGGCGTATTTGAAGCAATAAGGATTAACATCTCCTGGATCAACCCGAAATAAAGGAACCTAATTCTCTCATCTATTGTGGGGGAGGGGGTCACATTCTGAGGTCCCCTCAAAAGAGCCACAGGAATCCAGATCCCTTGATCTACTATGTTCTACCTTGTTCCACCACTGGGGATGGTTTTTCAAAGGTCACCTATGGTTAAATCTCATGCAACTAGACTCTCATAGTCACCAGCACACACATAGTTAAGAAACAGTGGTTACCCCAGGTTGGGAACCCAAATATTTGTGTAAAGGATACAACCTAAACAGGAGTCTATTTTCCAGGAGTACAAGAGAAGGCTGCTTTGTGGTTAAAGGATAGGCACTGGGGCACAGGATTCTGGGTTCTATTCCTGGCTCTATCCAGAGCCAAGTCAGTTGACCTCAGTTTCCCCATTTATAAAATGCAAATAGCACCAGTCCCCTCCCAAAGATGTTCTGAAGATAGAAGATGTTAGTTAATGTGTATCATACCGGGGTGGAAAGTGCCATAGAAAGACTAATGGCCAGAGCGTCGGTTGATGTAAATTGCCCAATGACATCAGTCGAACTACACTGATTTACATCAGGGTCTGGCTCCAAATACTATTTGGAGCATCCGTCATGCTGAACTCACATATTTATGCAACAATGGAGGTGGTAGGACAGGCCAAGCCCTGCTCAGCAAGGGGGATAAAGATGTGGCTTCAGAATGTAGGGCAAGTGGGGTTGCTTCAGCAGACTGGGCAAGCACAACGCTTGGGGCTTCACCACCAGGACACTGGGCATCTTCAAAGCACAGTGTGGCCTGGGTATTTTTTTTGCCACAGATAGTCCCTGAGCCAAAAGGTCACATGTCAGCACATGCTAGTTATAGTGCAGCTACAGGTAGCCTCTGGGAGGGTGGATGCCATTTCAACCATGATGTGGATTAGGGTGATTGTGTAGAAAGAGGGATAGAAAGTGACTGCCCTGATGGTATCATACCAGTGGGGGGCACTGCACACTGTCTTAGAATTGGACCCAGAGTTGCATTTGCTAGCAGTTACCATGGGATCCAAACAGTGTGCTGAATCAGGGCAGAAATTTTTCATCTGGCTTCTCACTGGGACACGGGATCAACCAGAAGGCCCATGGCCAGGCCCAGCTGGAAAGATGGCCTTGTGGTACAGCACTGGAGTAGGACTCGCACAATTAGGGTTCCTTTCCCAGCTCTGCCACAGACTTCCCAGGTGACCTTGAGCATCGGTAATGCTGTTGAAAGCACCTAAGTGCCATCGAATGTCAAGTTCTTTAGAGAACTGGACCCTTTCTGCCAGATGCCACATGGATTGGAATGGCTTAAAACATTTTTTCCTCAGGAACAAGCTGTGATGGAAATGTGCTTTTTGACAAAATGAAAACTTGCACGAGAAAATTTCCATTTTCAGCCAATAGTTTGTGAGGTTTTGTCAAAAATCAACATTTTTTGATGCGTGAAAAATGGAAAATGGGGCATTTGCTGACAAAAACCCAGAAAATGTAGAGTAAAACACCAAGAAAACATAAAACATGTTTGTTTTCTTTGAAATTTTTCACCAAAAATAAGCTACCTTTTCTGACCAGGGCTAATGTTAATGCATTGTGTGTCCGTCTTGTCTATTTAGATCCCAAATGTTTGGGGGCAGGGCTTTTTTCTTCCTATATGTCTGTTGAGCCCCAATCTTGGTGAGGGCTATTGCAATAGAAATTATGACAAAAGAACAGGTGAGAACAGCTGGGTTGAACTGCAGGGTTCATTGCAAGAGCAGCAGTCAAAAAGGCATTTGTGATTCTAGGCTGGAAATGAAAAAGAGCATCATGGGAGCTATAAACAGGGAAAATGCCTTGCCTGTAGTCCTCTCCTTGTCAGCTGCTGTGATCCACAGAGAGACATCCAACCCCTTGCCAGGCCTCTGCCACTCTAGCTAATGATATGGCACCAAAGAAATATATTTTCTAAATGGGCTATTTGCTTTCCTTTACCATTCAACATAAACACGGCATTTTGTCTACTAGCAAAGATGCACTCTTGCTTTTATAAGCCATCTTAAGCACCACTTTTTACATCAATGACTTTAAATGAAAAAAGAAAGCTCTTTTGAATACAAATGTGGCATTTACTTCCTTAATGCCTCTCTTGTGCTAAGCTACCTCCAAACCCATCAGAGACACTTTAATATATTGAACAGAACTCCCTTCATTTTGATGCTAATGCAGCATTTCATGCAGATAATGTGCTTGGATCATGCACTGAAATACATTAAAGGTGAAATCTAGAGCTTTGGAAAACCCGCCTGGCGAGAAAGCTCTCTTTCCTTTCCGTTTGTGCCACTGCAAGCATAGACACATACTGCCAAAGCATCTCAGTCCTGACCCACAGCCCACAGTTCTATCCTGATCTGCAGCACACCTTACTATCATAGTGCTGGGCCTTCTCACAGCTCTACCAATGGCCCTCAATCATACCTGGTAGTGCCCCCTGATATTCCTGTCCGGGACCCACTTCCTCCAACAATAGTCGTAGCACCTTGGTCCTGATTCACAGCACCCCCCACTATCCAATTCATGGAACATGTGGCACAGCACTGCCAATGCACCACATTGGTCCGGATGCACAATGACCCAGGCTATCCCAGTTGTGGGACCTCACACAGCCCTGCTGAAGCTTCTCATTCCTGGCCTGTAGTGCTCTTTATTACAGTCCTTATTATCAAACACTAGAAAACCTGCTGTAGGGAAGAGTTCTCCCTTTGCATGAAGATGGACTGGATGATCTAACAAAGTTTTTCATCTCTAACTTTTATGAGTCTATGATTCCTAGCGCCCTTCACAAAACCCCTCAGTAGAGACCCTCAGCACTGCTTACCGTTCCAACCCTGGACAGCATCACTCTTCTGAGCTCTGAAATGCACTAAGTCCTGATCACTACTGACCTTATTCCAGTTCTGGGTCTAAACACCATCCTCTTCATTGCTGTGACTTAGCGCTCACTGCTTCCAGTGCCAGGCTTCCACACAACTCTGTAAATGCCTTTTAATCAACCTGCAACACACCCAACTCTTCCATGTGCTTTGATGTGGGCTTAGAGCATTCTCAGCTATTGTTATCTTGAAACTCTTCTGAGCCAAACCTGCCAGTCCTGGTGGTTGTATGATGTAGCTGAACAGTCCCTAATCCAACAAAATTCAATTAATAGAATCATAGAATATCAGGCTTGGAAGGGAGCTCAGGAGGTCATCTAGTCCAACCCCATGCTCAAAGCAGGACCAATCCCCAACTAAATCATCCCAGCCAGGGCTTTGTCAAGCCTGACCTTAAAAACCTCTAAGGAAGGAGATTCCACCACCACCCTAGGTAACCCATTCCTGTGCTTCACCACCCTCCTAGTGAAATAGTTTTCCCAATATCCAACCTAGACCTCCCCCACTGCAACTTGAGACCATTGCTTCTTGTTCTGTCATCTGCCACCACTGAGAACAGCCTAGCTCCATCCTCTTTGGAACCCCTCTTCAGGTATTGAAGGCTGCTATCAAATCCCCCCTCACTCTTCTCTTCTGCAGACTAAATAAGCCCAGTTCCCTCAGTAATTCATGTGCCCAAGTCCCCTAATCATTTCGTTGCCCTCCGCTGAACTCTCTCCAATTTGTCCACATCCTTTCTGTAGTGGGGGGCCCAAAACTGGACACAATACTCCAGATGTGGCCTCACCAGTGCCAAATAGAGGGGAATAATCACATCCCTCGATCTGCTAGCAATGCTCCTACTTATGCAGCCCAAAACTCTGTTAGCTTTGTTGGCAACAAGGGCACACTGTTGACTCTTATCCAGCTTCTTGTCCACTGTAACTCCTAGGTCCTTTTCTGCAGAATTAATGCTTTATGCAGCAGGAAGCCATGTAAGCAGAGAGATTCCTTTAAAGCATGGGACTCCAACATGTGCTTAAGGAGCCATACATGGAGTCTGAAGTTTCACTTTATTGTTCTCAAGAGTGAATGTGTTAAGGAGCAAATGTTTATTTGATTATGGATTGAGACTGCAGGAGAGATCTGTGTCTGCATGACATCAGAAAGAGGTGGATCTGAAGGCACATGAGCAGTGTCGGGTTTACAATGGCACCAGCGGCTCCATGGAGCCGGGCCCATGCTCAGAAAGGGCCCCAGCCTGCTCCACTTGCACTGCGCCCCGAGACCCCGCCAACTCGCTGGCTCCCCACAGCCCATCACTTGCTCCTCAGGCCGAGGGCTCCTCTCCGCCCCCTGGCCCCAACCCCTGCTCCTCTCTGCCCCCTGGCCCCACCTCCCTGCTCCTCTCTGCCCCCTGGCTGGACCCCAGCGCCGCTCCGGCTCTGGGTATGGCCTGTCTCCCCGGAGCTGAGTTGCCGGGGACTGGTGCAGAAGCCTGGCCAGTCTCAGCCAGGTGTGTGTGGGGGGGGTGACAGTGTGGGGGGCTTGCCTGGGCCCCTCCAGGCAAGTGGGTCCTGAGGGAGCCCGGGCGGAACAGGCCCTGGCCTGGCTGATCGCTGCACTCCCGAGGGGCTGGAGCGATTCCTGGCCCCGGGACCAGCCCTGGCTGCGCTGCCGGGTCAGCCCAGCAGACACAGTCACCTCCCAGCAGGGCCGGTGAGTGCGGCCAGGAGGCAGAGGGTGGCAAGTGGGTCTCTGGGGGGTGCTGGGCTGTGAGGTGACGGGGAAGATCTGTGTGTGTTGGGACACTAGGGAATGGAGCTTCTGTGTGGGGTGCTGGGCAGTTGCAGTGGGCAGGGCTGTCCTTAGGGCACCGGAAAATTTGGGCCACCACTGGGACAGCAGGTAAGAGCAGGTCGGCTCCCGCACACCCAGCACGCGCTGCTGTCTCCTTAGGCAGGGGCCGTATTCCCAGAGCCGAATGCACTGGCGGGCGCATTCTGTGTGAGGGAGAGGGTACACGGGTCTCTGTGGTGAACTGTGACTCTCCGCCGCCGTGAGACGGGCTGGGCGGCTCAGTATCCTTTGGTGCCTCGTCTCTCCCTCCCGGGCTGCGAGCCCCGGCTGCCGCAGCGTCTGCTGCATACGAAGCTCAGTGTGTGTCAGCATTGGGGGGTAGGGGTCTTCTGGGGGTCTGCGGGCGAGGGAGGTGGCTGTGCCCCAACTCAGGCATAGGGGCCCCAGTTTAATAATACTGTGTAGGACCCCATAAATCCTAAGGTCAGCCCTGGTGGTGGGGCTGTGGGCAGGTGGGCGCTGGGTGAGGGTGGTGTTGTGCAGGGTGCTGTGCATTTGTGGGGCGGGTGGGGGAGGTGCTGGGCATAGCAGGTTTGGGGGGGCTCTGGCCATAGGGAATTGGGGGTTCCGGTGTTGGTCAGGGGGCCTGTGTGACGCAGCATGGGCCCGCCTCCAAGGGGAAGGGGAACCTGGCAGCACAGGGCCAGGTGGGCCACTATGCATCTGGCAACTGCCGGTTTGTAAACAGTGCCCCTGTCTCATAGACTCATAGACTTTAAGGTCAGAAGGGACCAATATGGTCATCTAGTCTGACCTCCCGCATGATGCAGGCCACAAAAGCTGACTCACCCACAACAGAATCTTCCAGCCTGCGACCCCTGCCCTATGCTGCGGAGGAAGGCGAAAAACCTCCAGGGCCTCTGCCAATCTACCCTGGAGGAAAATTCCTTCCCGACCCCAAATATGGCGATCAGCAGAACCCCGAGCATACAGGCAAGATTCTACAGCCGGACTCTCATTTTACCCGCGATGGCTCGTTAATGCCTATTTGACTAAAATCACATTATCCCATCAAACCATTCCCTCCATAAACTTATCAAGCCTAATCTTGAAGCCAGAGAGGTCCTTTGCCCCCACCGTTTCCCTCGGAAGGCTGTTCCAAAATTTTACCCCTCTGACGGTTAGAAACCTTCGTCTAATTTCAAGCCTAAACTTCCCCACGGCCAGTTTATATCCATTCGTTCTCGTATCCACATTACTACTAAGCTGAAATAATTCCTCTCCCTCCTTGGTATTAATCCCTTTGATATATTTAAAGAGAGCAATCATATCCCCCCTCAGCCTTCTTTTGGTTAGGCTAAACAAACCGAGCTCCTCGAGTCTCCTTTCATAGGAAAGGTTTTCCATTCCTCGGATCATCCTAGTGGCCCTTCTCTGTACCCGTTCCAGTTTGAGTTCATCCTTTTTAAACATAGGAGACCAGAACTGCACACAGTACTCCAAATGAGGTCTCACCAGCGCCTTGTATAACGGAAGCAGCACCTCCCTGTCCCTACTAGAAATCCCTCGCCTAACGCATCCCAAGATCGCATTAGCTTTTTTCACAGCCACGTCACATTGCCGACTCATAGTCATCCTGCGATCAACCAGGACTCCGAGGTCCTTCTCCTCCTCCGTCACTTCCAACCTATGCGTCCCTAACTTATAACTAAAATTCTTGTTAGTCATCCCTAAATGCATCACCTTACACTTCCCACTATTAAATCTCATCCTATTATTGTTACTCCAATTTACAAGGTCATCCAAGTCTCCCTGCAAAATATCCCGATCCTTCTCCGAATTGGCAATACCTCCCAACTTTGTGTCATCCGCAAACTTTATCAGCCCACTCCTACATTCGGTTCCGAGGTCAGTAACGAATAGATTAAATAAAATCGGACCCAAAACCGAACCTTGAGGAACCCCACTGGTGACCTCCCTCCAACCCGACAGTTCCCCTTTCAGTACTACCCGCTGCAGTCTCCCCTTTAACCAGTTCTTTATCCACCTCTGGATTTTCATATCGATCCCCATCTTTTCTAATTTAACCAGTAATTCCTCGTGCGGCACAGTATCAAACGCTTTACTAAAATCTAGGTAAATTAGATCCACCGCATTTCCTTTATCTAGAAGGTCTGTTACTTTCTCAAAAAAGGAGATCAAGTTGGTTTGGCACGATCTTCCTTTCGTAAACCCATGTTGTAATTTGTCCCAATTGCCATTCACCTCAAGGTCCTTAACTACTTTTTCCTTCAAAATTTTTTCCAAGACCTTGCATACTACAGAAGTTAAACTAACAGGCCTGTAGTTACCCGGGTCACTTTTTATCCCCTTCTTGAAAATAGGAACCACATTAGCTATTTTCCAGTCCATCGGTACCTCCCCCGAGTTTACAGATTTATTAAAAATTATTGCCAAGGGGCTTGCAATTTCTCGCGCCAGCTCCTTCAATATTCTAGGATGAAGATCATCCGGTCCACCCGATTTAGTCCCATTTAGCTGGTCAAGTTTGGCTTCCACCTCTGATACTTTAATGTCAATTGCCCCTCCTTTATTCCCCTCTGTCCCGCTCCCTCTATTCCTAAGCCCTTCATTAGCCTTATTAAACACTGATGCAAAATATTCATTTAGATATTGTGCCATGCTTAGATTGTCCTTAATCTCCACTCCATCTGCAAGCTTCAGTGGCCCCACTTCCTCTTTCTTTGTTTTCTTCCTATTTATATGGCTATAAAACCTCTTACTATTGGATTTAATTCCCCTCGCGAGGTCCAACTCTACACGGCTTTTGGCCTTTCTCACCGCATCCCTACATGCTCTGACCTCAATAAGGTAGGTTTCTTTGCCGATCTCTCCTCTCTTCCATTCTTTGTACGCTTTCTGTTTTTTCTTAATCGCCCCTTTGAGACGCCCGCTCATCCAGCTGGGTCTAATTCCCCTGCCTACTGACCGTTTCCCCTTTCTCGGGATACAGGCCTCGGACAGCTCGTGCAACTTCAGCTTGAAATAATCCCAGGCCTCATCTGCCTTTAGCTCTCTAAGTATGTTAGCCCAATCCACTTCCCTAAGTAGTTGCCTTAATTTATTAAAGTTGGCCTTTTTGAAATTGTAAACCTTAGTCACAGTCATAGTTTTATTTCTGTTAACCCTTCCATTTAGTTTAAACCAAATTAGCTCATGGTCACTCGAGCCAAGGTTGTCCCCTACAACCATTTCCTCAACGAGGTCCTCACTACTCACCAGCACCAAATCTAAAATGGCATCCCCCCTCGTCGGTTCAGCTACTACTTGATGAAGGAATTCATCTGCTAGCACGTCTAGAAACATCTGAGCCCTATTATTGTTACTAGCATTTGTTCCCCAATCTATGTCTGGGAAGTTAAAGTCCCCCATGATAACATTCATCCGGCCCTGCACATGAGGGCAATAGGAAGTGTAGGCAAGATATGGGCCTCATGTCTTCTATTCCACTTGCACTTTCTTGATGGGTCATAATCCTTGTGTGTTTTTTCCCCACAGGGGAGGAATCCTCCCAGCCTTCTGAAGGCCTCCCTTCCTCCTCCATCTCCAAGGCATCACCTAATCTCAACAACCCATGCAGCTGGTGCAACATCCCTACTTCCACCAGCCAGTGAAGGTTTGCTGCAGAGACACCACGCATTGGGATTCCCATGGGACAGTCCTGAATCGGAGGGGGGCATCCTGCACCATGCCAGGTAGAACCAAATACTCTGCTGGTGTAACTGGGCAGAATGCCGGGGAGGTCAGTGGGGCTGCACTCACTCAATCTGAGGACTTGGCTCTGAGAGTGAGGATGAGAACACGTTATGGAGGGGGGGATTTACCCCCTGTGGTAGTGGCCCATTGCAATATGGTAACACTGCTTGGAATCAGGTGCTGCAGCATGTCCCCTTTCCTCCTTAGATCCCATCTTTCCAGGCGGTAATTCTAGGTCATTACAAACTCACCCCCCTCCCACTGCAGCTCAGCATGCTGCCCCCAGAGCACTCCTAGCCTTGGCCAGGATGGGAATGTAGTTTCAGACTCAGGGCTTGGCTACACTTGCGAGTTACAGCGCAATAAAGGAGCTCCGGGCACCCTAGAGCACTCCCCGTCCACACTGGCAAGGCATATAGAGCGCCTGGACTCCGCGGCTACAGCGCTGCTGGTACTCGACCTCTGCGAGAGGAATAACATTTGCTGCACCTTGGCTACAACGCACGGCGTCTGTGTGAACGAGGTGTTGGGTTACTGCGCTCTGATCGGCCTCCGAAAACGTCCCATAATCCCCTTAAGTCAAGTGGCCATTCTTGTCATTGTTTTGAACTCCTGTAGGACTGCGGAAATGCCCTTTCAAAACTCCGTTTCTGACAGCCAGCATGCAAGCCGTTACTGTGGAATGCAGTGAGTGAGGGGGGAGGGAAACGGGGGGTCTGCTGCTGTCTGAACTTACAAGACAGCATGCTGACGTGCTCTCAGCCCCCCAAAACCCCACACTCTCTCCCCCCACATACACACAACACACTCCCTGTCACACTCCGCCCCACCCACCCCCATTTGAAAAGCATGTTGCAGTCACTTGCATGCTGGGATAGCTGCCCATAATCCACCGCTCCCAATGCCGCTGCAAGTGCTGCAAATGTGGCCACACCAGTGTGCAAGCAACTGTCAGTGTGGACAGACTGCAGCGATTTCCCTACTGCGCTCTCCGAAGGCTGGTTTAACTCACAGCGCTCTACATCTGCAACTGTAGCCATGCCCTCAGTCCTAACTCTGTGGGACTTGCCTCTCCATCCCCACCAGCTCTATGCCTGTGTGACCACCCTGAAACCCCTGGAGTTACACTGACGTGTAGCAGGGAACTGGCCTTGGGTGCTGCTGCCGCCTCAGTTGCCCTTTGCTATTGCCCTTTCTCCAGAGCTCACTGTCCTTTCTCATGACTTCCCCAGATCAGGCTTCTCACCAGAGCTGGCTAGGAAACTAAATTTCACTTCTGAAAAAAACCCTGGGAGTCTGGAAAAAACTTTTCCTCCTGAATCAAGCTAAAAAATAAAATTAAAAGAAAAAGCCCAAGCCTCACCAAAGTTCCTAGACGTGGCATTTTGCAATGTTTTGTTTTGGAAACCCCAGGCCGTTCCCTCAGCAGGAACACTGGGGTGTTTCCAAAGTGAAATATTCTCCTATTGAGCTTTGGAACTCCAGCTCCATGCCAGCCCTCCAGGTGAGTTGCTGGGGAGCCAAATCTCCCAGCTCCTAGGTGCCTAGAATCCCTGAAAACCTGAGCTCCCAGCAGCCCACCAAGAAGCTTGGGAGCCTAGCCTCTCCACTGGCCCCACTGCCAGGCTGCTGAGGAACCTAGACCTGGGGAGACACACAGATGAGCTGGCAGGAAAACTGCTTCATGCCCATCAGAAGAGTCGTGGGAATCACTACATTCCTTACAGAGCATTTGACCTTCAACAAAACGGGATTTTCTGATGGGAAACTGTCTAACCAGCTCTGCTTCTCACCCTGCCGGCTCCCTCCCATACCTCCTGGCTAGGAACTCTGGAGAGGGGTGAGCTGCCCTCTTTCCCACAGGATCCCTCTGCAAAGCCCAGCCTTCTTTGCACTCCCCAAGCCTTCTCTCCCTGAAAGCTCTCTGAGCTCAGACTGCCCTTTATAACTCCCAGCAGGCCTGATTTGGAGTCATCTGCTCCCATCTTGTGACCCCTGAACTTATTCCCTTCACCTGGGGAGATGGTCTGAGCCTGGCATAAGTGCAGCTGAACCCCAACCCCCTTAAAGGTCAGCTCACCAGGTAACATGACCTAGAGCAGGTGTAACAAAGGGAAGGTTCTGTCTCCTGCACTGCACGGTGTTCTGTCTCCAGCCCGCGCCTTTGCATGCAATCTGCCTGCATGCCTCCATAATTAAGGCTGGAACCAGCAACCCCTTCCAATAATACTGTGTAGCGTGGAGCAATCTGGGCTGTGCTAGAGTACAGCAAATGTATTACATTATTGCCTAATGGTGCACTAATATATGTTATTATGCTAATGCAGCATGTACATTAGGGTGCCATATTATTTTCTTCCAGAATAAGGACATTTTTCCTCCTCGCCATAACTGCAAAGTTCACCTGCAGCACTCATCAGAAAATGAAAAGGACAAAAAAAGCCCCTAATTCACCAATCAATTTCACACCAATGTCCATCTCTTGTGCCTCCTCTTGTTGGTTTCATGCCAGCCATCTTCGTCAGTTTCAGAGTGAAATAACCCCAGCTGGTGCACCCTGACAAGGTTAGATCAGCAGAACTAGGCACATTCTCACAATGCATGTTTGATATGTGGCCATGGAAACATCTGGGTGACTAAGTAACCAGTACAGATTCTGGAAAATGTAACCTGATTTTTGTTTTAGAGCTTGCACTCTGAGCTTGGGAGCAGCATTATTATGTTTGGGTACCCAAGGTGCTAGTGAGATGTATAAATGGTGTAAATACACTGTCATGCACAGGAATCAGGCATCCATTTGTACGTGCATTTCTGACAAAACATCACAATGTCTGTGTCTCCATTCATGACACACAGGGCCATGTCCTCAGCAGCTGTCAGTCAATGTAGCTCCAGTGAAATAGATGGCACTACATCAATTGCTACCAGCTGCGGCTCTAATCCAGGATGCCACAATGAGACACATGCATGATGACATCACATCCCAGAACAGCAAGGAACATTGACACAATTTCACAATGTTGCAAACCTCCAAATAAATTGCAGGCTCCAGAACAGGGCTGGGGAAAATCAAGAGCGTGCTGTGACCATGGAGATGGGGAACAGCCATAACCGGCAGCCGTTGAAGAGAGCCCTACTGAATGTTGTTCAGACCTCCTCCATTGGGTCAGGCGATCTCTGTTAACAGCTCCATGTAAATATCTGCATAGAGCAAGCTATTAGCAGAGCCCAGTTTTACTGATCCAACAAAACCCAGCATCTATGCTACATATTCTTGAGCACCATTAACTGACACCTTATCGCTTGACTATTTATGTATATATAGACATGCAACACTCTTTTAATAACCTCTCAGTTTGGAGGAAGAGGGGAGAAGGAGGAAGGCCCTTTGAACTTCCAAAGGAGTGCAGAGAAGCCCTACAACCCCTGGGAAGAAGATACTTCTGTTGCATGTGCAATGGCCACTTTGACAATTTGAGATGAACAAGCACATACATTGTCAAGGCTGATTCCCCACTCTGGTACTTTGAGTGGAGAAGATGGGGGCCCGCAAGGATTCTAAAAATTAATACTGGCCACTCCAGGCATGTATTAAACTCCCAAGGTTATAACTTTTCTCTGACCTTGGAAGGGTACATGCTGCCATCACCCAAGAGCAAACCCCACCCCCTTTTGAGAACCCAGGAAGAAACACTTGGGAATTCCTTCCTGTGGGATACCCTCAAGCACTTTCACCCCCTTTCCCAGGAAGAGCTGAGAAAAAAAACAAAGGAAATCAGCTGTTGCCACCAGCTAATTTAAACGACATATGCACAAACCTCTTAGGAACACAAAAATCCAATCCTGTTTTTAAAAAAGGTAAAACAAAAAGAAAGAAAATACATTTGGAATTTAGGCTTTTTGCTAAATTAAAAAAAAACACAAAAAATAAGCATCAAGATAGCTCTCTTGAGGTCCAGCTTAAAGGTTACAAGCAAAACAAAAGCACCTGGGGTTAACACAGAGGAGTCCACAAGCCATAAAGAAATAAAAGAGATAAACCTAATTGCATCTTCCTAGACATTTCCTGATCTACTTACATATCTGGGGTTCCAACTGAGTAGTTTCTAGGTATGCTTTGATGATTTTTCGTACTTGGTGCAGGCTCTTACAAAATAATTCCAGTCCTGTCCCTGCTGTCCAGGAGAACAACACAGAAGACAAAGGGGAAGTTTTTTCACAATTTTAAAAAGTTCTAGCCTTCCCATTGGCTCTTTTGGTCAGGTGCCCACTCCCTTCCTTTTACCTAGGGACTTTTTAAACCTTTACAGGTAAAGCAAGTAGAGAACAGCTACTAACAGGGGTTTTATAGCTAACTGGCTGGCTGGGTGTCCATAAAAGGGAGCTACCCTCCCCCCCCACACACACCCTTCATTTATCACACACATGCACACTTCCATCCAAATGCTGATCTCATTTACTCTAGCGCAGGGGTTAGTAATCTATGGTATGTGCGCCAAAGACGGCACGCAAGCAGATTTTTAATGGCACACTGGTGGCTGCCGGGGTCTGGGCCGCCGGCCCCGCTCAGCCCGCTGCCGACCCAGGTCAGCAGCGGGCTGGGCGGGGCCAGTGGCCGGGACCCCGGCAGCCACCAGTGTGCCATTAAAAATCTTGCCCGGACCAACCTGCTCTTCTCCGCCCATTGCTCTCTCCTGCGGGCGCAGGGGGCAGAAGCTTGGTCCTGCTGGCTGCTGCTGCAAGGCAGCCTCCACTGGCAGTCAAGCTCCCTCCTCCCCCGCCTCTTCCCCCAGCGTGCTGGGTTCCTGCCCCTCCTCCTCTCCCTCCCTGCAGCTGAACAGCTGATGGCCCTGGAGAGGGAGGGGGAGAAACGGAGCCGGAACCGCAGCCACAGCGTGCTCACTGCTCCGGAGAAGAGGCAGGGATGGGGTATTGGGGAAGGGGGTGGAATCAGGGCATATCCCCTCCAGCCCCTTGCCATGAGCCGCTCAGGGCAGGGGGCTGGGAGCATCTCCACGACTCCAGGCCACACCCCCAGCCCCTTGCCCTGACTCCTGAACTCCCCACATCCCCCCAGCCCTCTGCCCTGAGCCCTACATCCCTCAGCCCCCTGCCTTGACCCCTGCACCCCCATCACACACACCCAGCCCCCTGCCCTGACCCCTGCACCCCCCAAGACCCCAGCCCTGACTCCGGCACCCCACACACATACCCAGCTCCCCCACACTCCATGCCCTGACTCCTGCACCTCCTCACACACCCCCAGCACTCTACCCTGACTCCTGCACCCTCCTCACACAGCCCCATCCCCCTGCCCTGACTCCGGCACCCCACACACATACCCAGCTCCCCCACACTCCATGCCCTGACTCTTGCACCCCCCACATCCCCACCCTGAGCACCAAACGGAAGCTCCTGCACACACACACCCACATTCCCACCTGCACCCCTCACACCAAATGGGAGCTGCCCAGGTAAGCGCTCCACACCCAAACCTCCTGCCCCAACCCTAAGCCCCCTCCCTCATTCTAGCTTCTGGCCAGACCCTACACCCCAACCCCCAGCCTGCTCCTTCACCCCCAGCCCTGTGCTCAGTGCACTCCCACCCTCAGCTCAGTGCAGAGAGAGAGGAAGAGAATGGGCTAAAACCAGGGAGAAGGTAGGTACCCACTCTATGTGGGCAGGGCCAGGATCCCAGACCGGCAGCGGGCTGAGCGGGGCCGGCAGCTGGGACCCTGGCTGTCAGGAGCCGGTGGACAGAACCCCAGACGGACAGCGGGCTGAGCGGCAGTGGACTGAGCCGCTCAGCCCACTGATGGTCTGGGGTCCCGGCCGCCGGTCCTGCTCAGCCCGCTGCCGGTCTGGGGTTCTGGCTGCCGGCCCCTTGCCAGCCGGGGTCCCGGCCGCAGTCCACACTCAGCCTGCTTCCAGCCTAGGTGAATGGAACCCCAGGCCGGCAGCAGGCTGAGCGGGCCGGCGGCGTAAGCTCAGCATTTTAATTTAATTTTAAATGAAGCTTCTTAAACATTTTGAAAACCTTGTTTACTTTACATACGACAATAGTTTAGTTATATAATATATAGACTTATAGAGAGAGACCTTCTAAAAAACGTTAAAATGTATTACTGGCACGCGAAACATTAAATTAAAGTGAATAAATGAAGACTTGGCACACCACTTCTGAAAGGTTGCCGACCTCTGCTCTAGCGCAATCCCACAGACAACAGTGGGACAGATTCTTGGTCCCAGTATGGCCACTGTTTATCATTTTGGCAGTGCAAAAGGGCTGTAAAATTGTTCTACCTGTGCAGCTGAGGCTGCTCCATCTTGCACCAAGGGGGTAACCTGGTCCCAGGTTATGGGGTGTAAATGTGGCATACAGACAGACTACAAATAAACAGCTTCCACACAGCTCAAGTTCCAGCTTTATTAGGTTTGTTTTCCAGGGACCACATCCTGCCTGGATCTCTGTACAGATTATAGGAGCTGAATAATCTACTGCAAGTAATCATACAATTACAGCACAGGAATGATTATGATAATACTTCTGAGCATGCCCAATGTAAATTAGAAGTTTCCAGAAAGCTGAGTACTCATTGAGCTGAGTACTCATGCAATTAAAAGTGCTGGGCCTTCTTTGCTAATCAGCTTGACTCACTAAACATTACAGGCCAAGCTCCCCAGGTGGAATAAATCAGCATTGCTCCAGTGAATACATCAACTTGTACTAACTGATGGTCTGGCCCTAGATCTGACAGGGATGGGTCATGTAGGGAGACTCACAAAGGAGACGTAGATGCTGCAGTGCTTACCTTCCAGGTGCTCTGCTGCCCAGCTGAGTTCACTGCCCTGTTAGGTGCCCAGGCTCCCAGGTGTCTGGTTTTTGACAGACGGCCTGGTGGCTCAGGTCAGCACCACTGACCGGGCAGTTACAAGTCTGGTCGGCAGTGCTGCATGGCTAAGGTAGGCTAGTCCCTACCTGTCCTGGCACTGTGCTGTGCCTCGGAAGTGGCCAGCAGGTCCGGCTCCTGGGCGGGGGGGCATGGGGCTCTGCGCACTGCCCCTGTCCTGAACACTCGCTCCGCATTCCCATTGGCTGGGAACCACAGCCAATGGGAAGGGGGGAGGGGCGGTGTTGCCTGCAGGTGAGAGCAGCACGTGGAGCCTCCTTGCCCCCCCAACTAGGACCTGGACCTTCTGGCCGCTTCTGGAGCACAATGCAGTGCTAGGACAGGCAGGGCGCCTGCCTTAGCCCCGCTATGCCGCTGCCCGAGGTAAGCCCATGCCCCAACCCTGAGCCCCAACCCCCTGTCCCAGCCCTGAAGCCCCCCAAACCCAGAGCCCTCTCCTGCAGCCCAAGCCTCTCATTCCTGGCCCCACCCCAGAGCCTGCACCCGCAGCCAGAGCCCTCATGCTCCCTGCACCCCAACCCCCTACCCCAGACCAGAGCCCCTTGTCACACCCTGAACCCTCATCCCCGGCCTCACCCCAGAGCCTGCACCCCCAGCTGGAGCCCTCACCCCACCTGCACCCCAACCCCATCCCTCAATCCACAGCCCCCTCCCACACTCCAAATCCTTTGGCCCCACCCCAGAGCCTGTACCCCTCCCACATCCCAACCCCCTGCCTCAACCCGTAGCCCCTTCCCAAATACCTCGGCCCCATCCTCCCCAGCCTGGAGCCCCCTCCTGCACCCCAAACACCTCATTTCTGGCCCCAGCCCAGAGCCTGCACTCCCAGTTAGAGCCCTCACCCCCTCCTGCACCCCAACCCCTCCCCCAGCCCAGTGAAAGTGAGTGAGGGTGTGGAAGAGCGAGTCACCAAGGGAGGGGGAATGTAGTGAGCGGAGGGTGGGGCCTCGGGGAAGGGTAGGGCTAGGGTGTTCGGTTTTTGTGGGATTAGAAAGTTGGCAACCCGATGTTCATTGTATGGGGACAGTCATGCATCTAAGAAATGGATTCAGTGGGGAACTACCTATGCATGCATGAAATGCAGAAGAAAGAGATGGGCCCAGATCCATAAAAGGAGGTAGGTGCTGAACTGCCAGGCCAGAGGGAACCATCTGGTTGTGACACCTCTCCTGGAGTTAGGCAGCTGAACCAGAGAGCCCCACCCCTATTATAGCCGATGGCCCAGCAGTTTGATTACTGATTACTCACGGGGGGAGGGGGAGGAGAGGAGTCAGGTTCCAATCTTTGCTCCAATGACTAGTTAATTATGGATACACAGTGGAACAGCTCTAACAGGAGCAATTGATAGAGTCCTACTCCTGGATGCCCCCATAAACTGGTGGTTCGGGCCCTTACCTGGAGCAGGGGAGACCTGGATTCAATCCCTGCTCCACATCAAGCAGAGAGGGGCCTCAAACCTGGGTCTCCCACTCCCAGATGTGTGCCATAACTGCTGGGTTATTGGACAAACACAAACACATGGAGGGCTGCCCCCAGCTATCTTTTGTGCAGGTTAGGTGTGCTCAGTGGAAACCTATCAGATCGGGCCCCGCAAGCGAGATAGGCAGGGGAATGCCTAGCTGAAGGATCCTGCTAGGGAATAGGTTTAAGCTAGGGTGCCACCGAGCTCTGCGATGGCAGGACCTCAGGGGTTTTGCACTTGCCTGCTGGCAGAAATGTAGGCCCCCGAGAACTTTACCAACAGGAATTTAGGCACCTGCAGGGTTAGGCAGCAGCTGAGCAGAAGTTTTGTGAATGAGAGTGGTGCCTACAAAGGCAGTTAGGTGCTTAAATCCCTTTGTGATTCTAGCCCAGAAAGTCTCATCTTCTTCCTCTGCACCCCCTGGGGCTGAGCTGGCTTTTACTCCCTCCTTTGAGTCCAGTGCTGAGAGCAGTGTGGCTAGAGCTAAGGATTGGGGCCAATGGGATTGCACTGATGGAACAGCAGAAGTCAGCTAATAGAGTTGACTTTAAGCATATTGTGCACAGCATGCTCCATCTCATTTCATCCTAGGGGCTGCTTGGCAGCCACTCGACTGTCTCCTTGCCCAGAGTCAGGGGAAGAGGAGGTTTAAAGCAGATACTGCAACCTTGCTACTGTATTTTTGGCACTCATTGACCAGCCAAAAAGCAATCCTTGGGGTGGGGGGCACATGTTTGTGAGTAATTACTGCTCCAAAACAAAATGGATTGGTCAAGCAAAGACCCTGGCTGGCAGGAAGCTCTGCCATGTTGGATCATGCCCCTGATTTTTGAGACCCTATGGAACAAACTTGGCCCTGTCTCTCTCTGAGCCAGATGTTTCCCCTTGGAAGGAAAAAATAAAAATAAAAATCCTGGAGCAGGAGAGTTCTTTCCTGGTGGTTTTATTTTTGTCTCCAAGGCAGGAATCCCCCACACCTCAACTTTACTGCACCCCGCCCCGCTGTGCTGCCATTATCTTCCCAAACTAAGGGGACTGCAGATGGGATCCACCTTGGAGGCCACCAGCACTGCTTCTAGTTCATCCCCCAGGCATGCTGAGAAAGAAGAGGGGCATTCCCTCACTGCAGGGACTGTCTGCTCAGAATGACCCACCCCTGCTGGCTCTAGGGCCTGATCCTCAGCTGCTCTCTATTGATGTGAGATGCATTGGACCGATGCCATTTTACTCCAGGTGATGATCTTGGCCAGCAATGTTTAGTGAGTCAGGTTGATTAGGAGAGAAGGCCCAACACTTTTAACTGCATGAGCGCTCAGGTCAGTGAAAATCTGCTCAGTTTTCTGGAAACCTCTAATTTACATTGGGAGTGCTCAAAGGTATTCTCATAATCACACCTCTGTTGCAATTATACGAGTATTTGCAGTATATTATTCAGCCACTGGCTGAATAGAGGCCCAGGCAAGGTGTGTTCCATGGAAAACAAACCAGAGAAAGCTGGAACTTGAACTGTGTGGAAGCCTGGTTTTGTTTGTAGTTAGCAGGTGTTTTCTTTCCTGTTTAAGAATATCTGTCAGTCCATATAGGATTCATGAGACATGCGAGTATGACACCTGTTCAGCAGCAGAGTCACTCCCATGTTGGAAACACGATACCTATCCTTCCATTGGCTTGAGCTCCAACTCAGCACCAAGTAGCAGCATTGGGGACTAACTATAGGACCACCAGCCCTGAGGTTCAGGAGGAATTTTTGTTTGGTCTCATCAGTCGTGACCTGAACCATCCTATGCCTGCCAAACACATCTCCCCAATTACAACAACCGTAACTGACAGTTGTGTAGTGCATTTCATCCGGAGTGCTGAGCAAACTCCCACCACCAAAACACAGCCTCCAGCACAGCTTTGTGGCCATTTGGGGAGAAGGAGCAAAGGATGCTGGGCCAGATCCTCAACTGCTGTCACTCGAGGGAGTCAATAGAGCCACGCTGATTTATATCAGCAGCGGATATATCCAGTTGAAAGAGAGTTACTCAGAGCTCTAGACAGGAAATATTTTTGATGAACAACAGGAGTCAGGGCAGGGGTAGATGAAAATGTCAGGTTTTTGACCAGCTGCTGTAATTCCCTCCTAATGAAGTCCAAGCAGGACACGGGGGTAACACCCCTGCCCTCACAATACAGCTGCCAGGGGAGCTTCAGAGAGCACGAGTGACTGCATGTCCCATCTGACACAGAACCCTTCCAGCAGCATTGTGCCATGTAACCCTGTGTGGGCACCTACTCCAAGTGGAAGGATTGCCCAGTGGCTGGGGCTCTAGCTTAGGACTTGGCACAGCTAGGTTCAGGTTCCTGCGCTGCCACCCCAGACTTCCTCGGTGACCTTGGACAAGTCTCTGAGCCTCTCAGTTCTCCTCCTGCACAACGGGGACAGTGGCACTGCCCTGCTCATCAGGGGCATTGTGAGGCTAAACATACTAACAATTTGGAGATGCTCACACACTATGGTGATTGGGGCCACAGAAGTACCATAGATAGCCTTGCCCCAGGACCCTGCCTTTTGCTGCTCTTCCATCCTGCTGGGCAGGTCTGATCTTCCTTGGCTTGTGAGCCATAACAAAGTAACAGGCCCAAAGAGCCAGCCACAAGCCCCATCTCTCAAAAGCCGTTTCATTGGCTGCCAAGATTAAATACACGGCTTCCCTGCGGCAACTGCTCTGATTGCAGATTGAGTGGGGTGGAGTCCTAGGGTCCCAACAAACAGGGAACTCCCCAGCGACTGCAGGGACTCAGAGCCAGCACTACCCGGGTATCAGGCCTATAGGCCACCAGTGAGCCAGGCTGGCTTGATCCACTGACTCACAGGGAAAGATATTCAGCTTGAGAGAGCAGAACATCCCTTCTCCCATGAGGGCCAGATGCACTCTGACCTTGCCTACCACTGGTGCAGACCCTGATGCTGGAGATGGTGCCCAACTGGAGACACCTGACGGGGCCTGGTTTTCAAGGAGTGGTTGCCTGATCCTTTTCTGACAGCCCCTTTAAAGTATCTTGAGTTGGGCCTCTGAAATCCCTAGTCACATTTGATTGACTAGCCCCAGGAAGCAGCCCAGGTGTTTGAAACTCGAGTGCAGCCAAGGCCTAAATCTAGGGTTGCCAACCCTCCAGGGTTATCTTGGAGACTCGAGGAATTAAAGATGAATCTTCAATTAAAGATTATGCCATTTGATGAACCCTCCAGGAATACATCTAACCCTAGTTGGCAATCTGACCTAAGCCAGCATGTTAGGCTGAGTGAGGGGTGGGGAGGAGGGTTTGAACAGAGATGAACCACTGTGATCTCAAGTCAATGCCCTGATTTCCTGGGGTCAGGGTCTTGTCAAATGGAAAGTTACATGAGTGAACGGTTCAATGGATGAGTCTGGTTCTGCTGGGGTTTGAATTGATGTACTGCGTAATTACCCGTGCGATCAGCAGTTTGTCACTATGTCGGGTTGTATTAAAGGAGCAGAACAAGGAGCTCTGAGCAGCAGTAGAACTTTGGGTCTAGATCTATGTATTACAGGGCCTGTAAAATCCAGCGGGTCTCTGCGCACAGACTCAGTAGCGAAACTCTTCTCATAATTATTGCATGGTCAGATCTCCTCCTGGCAAAGGAAGGTGTAACTCCCTGGGTGACCAGTCTCTGGAGTGCCTGAGCTACAGAGAATAGCAATAATCCTTAGCTCTCTAAGGGCTTTACAAGGGAGATCAGTATCATCATCCCCATTTTACAGATGGGGAAACTAAGACACATAGATGGGCAGTAACTCGCTCAAGGTCACACAGCAGGTCAGTGGCCAAGCCTGGAATACAGCTCAAGTCTCCTGAGTCCAGGTACAGTGCCCTAACCACTAGGCAACTGAGTCTGCTACAGCCACCTCTTTAGCTCCACTGGCAGGAGCTCATGCTGTGTGTGCTGGAGGGGTTGGGGTCAATTCCCAATGATGGCAGCTGTTACTAATCAGGGCTGGTCCAGGATTTGAATGACCGTGGCCATCAGATGCTCAGGACCAGCTTGCTGTGGCCTGGGAACGCCACGTGTGTGTTATGAGTCTACTACCTGTCTGCTACTACTGTGCTCCTGGAAGCAGCACGCCAAGGAAAGACTCTCCTTGCTGCATGTCATGGAGCGGCTGCGCAGACGAATCTCAGAGCTGTTAATGAGCAGAGCTTGACTGAGGTTGGCTGCTGGATTCTGCTAATTAGGGGATGGGTTAGGGTGAAGGAGACGTATCACAATGGGTGCTTCCTGTTTCCCCTTAAATCTACTTGGCTTCTGAAGACAGGTGCCCAGCAAATAGCACCCAGCATGACAGCCGAGTCCAACTTCTGTAAAAGGGGAGTAGGTATGTAGAGAGAGGTAAGCCCAGAGGAGCATCTAGTGCTGTAGAAACATGGATAGCATCCCACTTTCCAGCTGGGACCGTCATGCTAACCTGGACATCCAGGGCTGGATTAAGGCATCGGCACTACAGCCCCAGCTCCTGGAGTCATGTGAGTCCATCTCTCAGATTTCCCTTAAAACAAACAAACCAAGCCCACATTTCAAACTGGTTCAAACCTTTATGATTGCAACAGAAAGCTTGGAAACAAGACTTGAGTGTAACCACTGCCGTGATGCCTGCCTGTGTCTGCAGAGAGCCTGGAACAAGAGGTCTGAGAGAGATGAACTCCAAGGCTTACTACACAGGGGACCCTGCCAACCCCCTGCCTTCCTCCCAGCAGAGGGCTGTGTGTGTGGCAGAAGAAAAGAGCATAGTGGACCAGCTGGTGATCAGCTTATTTCCTGAAGCATGAAGATTGATTATTTATCTATATTAGAAAAGCATCTCAAGGTCCCAGCTAGCCTCAGAGCCCCCCTGTGCTAGGTGTTATACAAACGTATAGGAGAGGTGGTCCGTGCCCTGAAGAGGTGACAACTTAATGCCCTGGTATATTACAGCCTGGCTAAGTGTCACTGCAGGTGGTATCCTTATTCATATCAATGTCTGGTCTTTTTTCTTTTTAAACGTATGCCCCTATTTGCCCCATGCCATCATGTGGCAGTGAGTTCCCCAAGTAATTATTATTTTCAGCTCTCTGCATCTCTTCTTTCACTCCCACCTCCAAAGGAGGTTTGCTCATACCCTTTCTAAACACACCACCAATGTTTTGCAGCAGGCCTGGCTTCCAAGGAACAACATGTTTGAGCTGTGCCTGTCTTTGCCTTTTAATTATTGATTGGCCTCCGTACATTACATACTAGTAAACACCACAGTTCCTTGGCAGCTTGCACGGTCACAACTCATAAAGTATTGAGGGGGATGGGGTGGGAAATCAGAGAAAAAACCAGGCTAAAGAGAAGTGCATCTTCAGCGCCAGAGGTAGCTGGGAAACTGGGACTCAGAGCTGGGAGAAAGAGACAAACATATAACTTGTGACAGTTGGCAAATCCATTGGCTCTTTGGATGGAATTGAACTGACAAGTCAGACCCAGGAGCAGCTTGCTCCCTTGTGGACTACAAAGCGATCAGACTAATTCCTGCCTTCTCATCATATCATCAGAGATTCAGCCTGAAACGCTGACTGAAACCCCCGACCCATCATAAAGCCTCTGCTTTGAATGCTGCTCCATACAAACAGCACGGTGGCTTTAGACATCGCTAAGTGTAGCAGAGCGCTGACTCACCGGTGCAGCGCCTCCAGCTGGTCAGTCCAGGAATTAGCTTATTCAGCTCAGGAGCTCCCTCTTCTGGCCGGTTTCTCCCTGCCCTTACCTGCCCCTCTGGAGTTTCTATATCTCCACCAAGTGTAGGCTCCACATCCCTCCCAGACCACGGTGCCCCTTACCTTGGGGTGCTGCCCCTTACACAGGGAACCCCACTCCCCTGAGCCCACCTCACCTCCGTGACCCACTGCCAGTGCTCATCTAGTCCCTTTACTGAGAGGCAAACTGCAGTCTGCAATGGCCACTCATCATTAGCTAGGGGGTTGGACCTGCTGCCTTTCCCTGCAGCCCCAGGACCTCCTTAGGCCTGCCTGTCAGGCCTCAGCCTGGGAGGTCACCAGACCTGAGCTCCCTAGCTCAGCCTGCGCCTGCCCCTGCCCGTTGAAGGTACCCTGTGCTCCCATACAACCAGCTCCTTCTCACCTCAAGACTGGAGTGAGACTGCCTACCACCTAGCTCACTGCCCTTTTTATACCAGCCCACCCATGCCTGGATTGGCTGCTACCTACTCTTCCCTGATTGGCTCCTCAGGGCAGCCCTTTCCCAGAGCTGATTTAACCCCTTTCTGACTGGACCGGGGTGACTGCCCTGCTACACTAAGGCATTGAGGGTGTGTGTGGAAAAGAGGCGCTGCAGAGGCAGGCGCAGGGCATCACCATGGTGCTGGTGGAGCGAAACCAGGACATGTCCCTTTTAAAAAGGGGCTGAACATCCTGCCCTCTGACCACCAGTTGGTTCTGTCAAGGGGCAGGGGTGTAGATTGGCCTGCCCTCCCTAGCCACACCCATATGGGTGTGGATAGTGCCCTCCAGGGGTGGGAGGGTTCTCAGCATCTTGGTCTGCAGATGGAAGCACCAGGATTTGGGCTGCCTGAGTGCACTAGGGGTCGCAGAGAGGACTCCCTCCAGCCTCTTGCCACCACTTTGTGCACAGGGCACAAGCTGCCAGAAGCTGGGCCTGCCCCTAGTCTCCCTCTGTGTCTCCTCCCAACAGTTTTGGGGCAAAAAAGGCTGTTTCCTCCACAGGGCTCCTGAATGTTGCCTAGTGGCCACTGCTTGTGTGTGCAGCAATATCAGGCATTGCACAGACACCTGCACGCTCAGGCAGAAGGCAATTCACTGACATGCATGGTCCATGCTGCAAGCCGCCAATGGCATGCATTGCCCTCAGTGCCTCTCCCTGTGATGGCACACGAATTCCCACGCCGTCCACCGCGTCTGCTCCTCACTGGGGAGTGGGGTCACTTTCAGCTGCATGCCTGCGTGTGTTTCCACGTGGAGAGGAGAATTGCTGGGCCTTTCTCAGCATTGGTGTGAGGAACCCACTACTATTCAGGACGAGACAGACAGCAGCTGGATTATGTCATTCACCAGCTGCCATCCCGACAGGGGGAGGGCAGGTCTGTGACATTCTTCTCAAAGAACCCAGCCCCATAAGCCCCGGAGTTAGGCCAAGAGTGAGCTGTGTTGGGGCTTGAACTGTGGGTCAGCTCCCTGCCACGCTCACCTCACCAGCACACACCCCGAGACTCTGCTAGTCTGAGCCATGCCTTGGCTGTTCCCAAGCTCCCCAGAGACATCGCCCTTCCGTGTCCAGCCTCTCTCACTGGACACTCACAGAAATGGGGACGTTTACAGCTTCCAAAGAAACAGTGCACACCCCAGTCAGGTGGTTAGTTGAGGTGTCCCGCCTCACTTTAACATGCAGCACTGCATAGCTTTGTTATAAAACAACAATCATTTTAGCAATAATGGCCACAGACTTAAGTGATACCAAGCAAGAACAAGAGTGATAGAAAAGGGTTACAGACAAAACAAAACAAAATCACTTCCTAGTGACTAAAACTTAATTTTAGCAAGTTCCAATCTTTGCCCAAGCTTCTGTCTCGCTTACAGCAAGTTACCAGCATCTCCAGCCTTCCAGGTGAGAGGATCCAGAGACGGTGTCTCTCTGTGCCCTAAGTGATGGGTAACAAAAGGGGGATAGACCAGCACACCTTTGAAATGTGTTCTTCTAACCAGTATCCTCAGATTGAGTGCTTCTCCTCTGCTGTGTGTCTTTGTTTACCTTAGATGCAAATGGCCTTTCATTGTTCTTTGCTTGTACTCAAGGTCCTGACAGGGAAATCCACACTCCTTTGTATAGAGCAGGCTTGTTTATTAACTCTGCTCAGATCGCTTGGTCCAAACAGATTTCACTCATACACATGTAACTTTTTATACACCAGCCATACATACATCTCAGAATGATATTACTGATAGGCGTGCCACCGGTTTTCATAAAAGACCTTTCTCAACACACTTGTATAGTACAATATCATATACAGACAATTGATTCAAATTGCTTGTTTTGGGTAGGGTGTCTGGTCCCTGATTGTCACAGGGTCTAGGAAGCTCTGGCCCCTACTAAGTCGCCACGCTCACCTGGATGGTTCTGGTTGCTATTTTCTTCTCTGCGGGAAGATTGCTGTGAGTGCCCAACTGCAGAGCATCTCTGAGCCTCCAGCTACTGCTCCGACCACCTAGGAGCTGCAGGGACTTTCCCCATAACATGAGTTTCACTATCACATGTAAGCAGGGTCTGAATGAATGCTTTCCTGACAGCTAGCTGGGAGGGGAAGAGACTATGGGTGTGTTTATGTAAATACAGTTTGCTCCTGCTCTGTTTACATATTCAGCAGATACAGCTTTGTCAAAGTGATCAACTTTGGCAGATGTTTGGTAAAAATGACCTTAGTACTGAATCCAGGGGTAGTGAAATATAGTTACCAATGTTGTAATTCTTGTAGGAATAATACAGGAAAGCAGGACTGTGCTTAACCTGTCCCAAATGAGGAGGAGTCACCCTCAGTTGAAAAGTCCTCGTTAAGCAGGGGCTCAACTGTCAGAGCCTTGTGAAACTAAGAAAGATGTGGATAGGTATCAGAGTAGCAGCCGTGTTAGTCTGTATCCACAAAAATAACAGGAGTACTTGTGGCACCTTAGAGACTAACAAATTTATTAGAGCATAAGCTTTCGTGGGCTACAACCCACTTCTTCGGATGCATCTGAAGAAGTGGGTTGTAGCCCACGAAAGCTTATGCTCTAATAAATTTGTTAGTCTCTAAGGTGCCACAAGTACTCCTGTTATTTTTGTGGATAGGTATATGAGCCAGTACTTGCTTAAGAGTCTTTTCTAGATTGCAGTTTCTCTTCCCTTGGTGTTTACATCTCAACTGCTAGAAGAGGGCCTTATTCTTCCTGACTGAACTAACCTTATTATTTTTAGACTGATTCTTGTCTGCATATTTATACCTGCCTCTGAAAATTTCTACCACATGTGTCTGATGAAGTAGGTATTCACCCACAAAAGCTTATGCTCCAATACTTCTGTTAGTCTATAAGGTGCTACAGGACTCTTTATCCTATTCCTAGACTGGTTTAACCTGTTTCTCCCCACTGTTCAAAGACTAGAGCTAAATAGGCTTTGTTAGAAGCCTCTTTTGTTATTTTAATTGTTCAATCAGAACTAAAACCAGTTGTGTTAGAACTGTGTGTTTACCATACCTTCCCAGACCTTGAAATCACTGTTGGCGAGACTGTGTTTCTGGCCAGAGCTGAAAATTGTTGAGACCTGAAATCACTTGTGGCAGGACTGAGTTTCCTGCATGGAGCTAAAATCATTAAGAGACTGGCTGCCAGTGGTAGCTAGCAGGAGCTCTGACAGTGGTGTGAGCATGGTGGTGTTCACCCCCTACCCCCATGGTGGGAGGAGAATTCACACAGCTGTACCTATGGACTCTGAGTCTGCGTTGACCAGGCACAGCAACTGACAGTGGGGTGTTAATGTGGGGGCACACAATACAAAAACTTGGGTATTGGAATCAAGAACCTGAAGCAAAGGACACTGCCCACCATACTCTGCGGAGGGTGTCTTGCTCATTCTTTTATGTTTATGAATACTGCTTGTGCTGTTTTCTCAGATTAATGCTAGGTTACTTTCATTAAAGAAACTCTTTCTACCTCAGACTCTGTGCTTGTGAGAGGAAAAGAATTGCGTCTTAGAGGCACTAGAGGGCAAAGTGAAATTTTCCCAGGTTACTGGATGGGGGCTTAAGCTGGTTTTGGATATGTTGTTGAAAAGAAACCCCAGAGATATTGAACCTGGCCCTTCTTACTGCCCACTCCAACTGGCAGAAGGGTTACATTTTTGATAGCCTGTCCTTTTTCCAAGAATGCATCGCAATTACATTAATTTGGGGAAAACAGTCTTGTTACTTTTGAATAAGTCAGAGTGTGTATAATGGCTGTCCACATGTTAGAGGAGAGGTGCAAAGGGATGGATATAGACGCTAAGAAATGCCTGCTAGTAGCAGGGATTCCTGAGGCCTTCGAGGAGGGCTTAATTGAAGCCACTTTAAGAAAATCAGTGTCTCCATGAGCAATTGCCAAGTTGTGGGTGCAGATTTCATAAGGCGGAAAAGGCTTTCGCAGTTTTGTGTGAGCTGCCAGTGGCTGTGGAATCCTTGCAGGTTCCAAGTGAGATAGCAGCATCCAGCAGCGTATGGAAGATAGTAGTTGCCGGGGGCCAGTTCCCAGTGGCCCCTGCCTCAGAGGTAGAATTCTTAAAGATGTCAGCATTCTTAGAAAAAGAAGGAAAGACTATCAAAAATGTAACCCTTCTGCCAGTTGGAGTGGGCAGCAAGAAGGGCTGGGTTCAATATCTAGAGGGTTTCTTTTCAACAACATAACCAAAACCGGCTCGAGCCCCCACCCAGTAACCTGGGATAATTTCACTCTGCCCTTTGGGTGCCTCTAAAAGGTAATTCTTCCCCTCTCATAAGCACAGAGTCTGAGGTAGAAAGAGTTTCTTTAATGAAAGTAGCCTAGCGTTAATCTGAGAGTATGCTGGGCAGTGTCCTTCACTTTAGGTTCTTGATTCCAACACCCAAGTTCTTGTAGTGTACCCCCTCCCCTATTAACACCCCACAGTCAGTTGCTGTGCCTGGTCAACACAGACCCATAGTTCAGAGGTACATCTGCATAAATTCTTCTTCCATGATGGGGTGGGCAGGGGGTTCATGAACACCACCATGCTCACACCACTGTCAGAGCTCTGTCCTTGGCAGCCAGTCACTTAGTGATTTTAGCTCTGTGCAGAAAACCCAGTCCTGCCACAAGTGATTTCAACTCTCAATGATTTGTCAGCTCTGGGTAGGCAGGGTAGCAACACAGTTCCTACTACAACATGTTTTAGTTCTGATTGAACAATTTAAATAACAAAAGAGACTTCTAACAAAGCCTATTTAGTACTAGTCTTCAAAGAGGAGCAATGACCCTTAAGCACATACAACCTCCTAGCTCATATACCTGCCCCTATCCCTTTTACTTTTATAAGCCTCTGACAGTCAAGACTCTGCTTAAGGAGGACTTTTCAACTGAGGGTGACCCCTCCTCATTTGGGACAGGTTAAGCACAGTCCTGCTTTCCTGTATTCCTACAAGAATTACAACATTGGTAACCATATTTCACTACTCCCACCTTCAGTACTAAGGTCATTTGTACCCAACACCAGCCAAAGTCGATCACTTTGACAAGGCTGTATCTGATGAATATGTAAACAGAGTAGGAGCAAACTGTATTTACATAAAGACATCCATAGTCTCTTCCCCTTCCAGCTAGCTGTCAGGGAAGCATTCATTCAGACCCTGCTTACACAGGTATGCCAAGGAGGCTGATGTGGCCCATTTTCCAGCTAAGGGAGGGCCCCCCCCAGAGATCTGAGGCTGGTGAGCCAGCTGCATTTGTGACAGTTTGGAGCATGACAGTGTGTCCGTGTCACAAAGGAGGCATGCTGATGGGAGGGTTCCACTTTTCCTGCTGCTTGGATAGCCGGCAACCAGGGCCGTCCCTAGCTATTCTGGGGCCCACGGAGTGTGTGTGTGGGGGCCCAGGCTTCCATGGGGGGGTGCAGGGCTGGCTTGGGAGGCAGGGGGGAACCACCCCCCAGCATTCACCAGCGGTGTGGCTGGGGCCGGGTCTGCACTTCCCGCCGCCGGTGAGTGCAGGCCCGGCCATGCTGCAGAGCTCAGGGAAGTGGGGATGGGGCGGGGTGGGGGTGGGAAGAGGCGGGGCTGGGGCAGGGAAGGGGCGGGGCGGGGGCAGAGCAGGGCAGGGGCCCTGGGGAAGAGGCAGAGCAGGGGCTGGAGCAGCACGCAGCGGCGCAGGGCACCAGGAAATTTAGTGCCCCAAATTTCCTGGTGCCTTACGCAGCTGTGTACTTTGCGTATGGGTAAGGACAGTCCTGCCAGCAACCTCCCTGCAAATGCCTCATGTGCACAATCCCCCTTTGGGTGCTGCTCCACTTCCATTCCGCCAGCTAAGCCTCCGTCCTGGGGGGCAGAGCGGATGAGGGGACTACATCTGTCCCATCAGAGGGCAGGTGTCTTTCTAGGGACTTCTCTGTACATGCAGGGGCGTATGGTCAGTATGCAGATTTCTGCCTTGGTCCACAAGCTAGGGTGACCAGACAGCAAATTTGAAAAATCGGGACGGGGGTGGGGGGTAATAGGAGCCTATATAAGAAAAAGACCCAAAAATCAGGACTGTCCCTATAAAATTGGGACATCTGGTCACTCTACCACAAGCTTTGGGGAGAGGAGTGGAGCTGTGATCCAGCCTCTTCTCCACCCCCATTCCTGCCACTAGTGCACCAAGCAGTCACAGCTGTTATGGGAAGGTGTGCGTAAAGTGAGGGCAGGCAGCTCGCTACTCCCCTGTCCCAGCTACTCCTAACCTCACCCCATGCCCATTTTCACTAGCCCTGCCCCTCCAGCTGGCTGCAGACCCATGGCAGTCACACCCTCTGCTTCCCTTCCCTCCCCCCCAGCTGAGGTTTCATGGTCTCATTCCAGGCCCTGGCTCATGACCTCATGCTGTGGCCCTGTTTTGTCTCGCCCTGCTCAGTGCCAGTGGAGTTTATTTCCACAATTAACCATCATTGGCCCTGGAGCGACAGGGAAGGGTGGTGGGTGGGGAGGGCTTTTTATTGGGAAGTTTTTACTTCTTTCATTGCATTAAACCCATTAACGATGACAAGGAGAAGCAAGAGGAACAAAGGCCAAACGAGAGGTAAAGGAATTTAATTCACTTCTGCGCAAGAGGAGCTAATATTAATAAACTGCTGGGTAAAGGGATTTGTGAGGGTTTGTTAGGGAGATTAACTCTAAAATGGTTATTAAATTTCCCAGAGTAAATTCGCCAATAAACAAGAGAAATGAGACTGATAAATATGCTCTGTAGCTGTATAGAGGGGTTCCTCCATCTTAGAACGGACACCAAGATTATCCTCTGGATGCGCTGCTTGGGGGGAAGTGAATCCTCCCCAGGCTGCCCCATGGCCACACCTGGGTCAGTAGGCTGGTTGGTGTGGGACTGGATAGACCACTGGAGTGGGGCTCCAGAGTCACAGATCTTGTGCAAGTCACTTCATAATAATAAAAATAATCCCTACCCTGTGTCTCAGTTCCCCGGGGTACTGTCAGGACAAATCCATGGATAATTGTTAGATGCTCAGATACTTCGGGCCTGAAGGACTCTATGGTGATGCAGGCCATAGAAATACCAAGATCGATACCAGAGCAGCATTCCTCCAAGTATTGCCTTCTTGGGAGATGGGCCACCAGCTGGTGCCAAGTAGTTACATTCATTTTAGCTCTGCTAGAGCCATTCTGTATTATCCAGGGTGAGGATCTGGCCCATCAATCTGCCTTCCTCTGGAATCCCTACCCTCCTGTTAACCCAGCTCCCCAATGGGTCATGGAGCATGCCCACACTAGGGCCATCAGCAAGTACTGAGCCCGGGGACCTCTCACCCCAAAGCACAGGCCACCAGTCCTTGGGCAAAGTGCGGCCAGCGGAGGCCATAGCAGACTGTGGTCCTAGCAGTAGAGGGAGAGACTAACTAGCCCCAGCCCACTGCATTGGCTCCTCTGCTTCAGTGTGTACCATCTACGTCAGGGCCAGCTTGTGAGCTGTTTGTTCCTCGCAGTGAGCCGTTATTCACCAAAGTCAGCAGTCCTGCCCCTGCCTGCGCTCCAGGAGCTCTTCAGGGCAGCAGACCAGCTTTGGCAAGTATGTCTGAACTCCCCTCCCTGGGACAGCCTCCGTTATCAGAGCACCTCACAACCTCTAATGGTTTATTCCCACGATAGCCCTGCAAGGTAGGGCACAGCTATCATCTTCATTTTACAGCTGGGCTAAGCTTGCCCAAGGTCCATGAAGATGGGACTTGAACCTGGGTCTCTCTGTTTCTCGGCCACGGCCCTCACAACTGGAGTGAGCTCCCACTCCACTATTTCTGCCACTGTACTGTGGTGCCAGCCCCCGAGGGTGCTATGGGGAGGGAGACTTCCCCCAGGGTCACTCATCTTTGGAGAAGACCAGCGACACTGCTGATGGAAAGTAGACCTGGGCCAGAAGTATGGAGAAGGGTACTTCTCTATAGGCAATGCACAAAGCCCCGTGCAGTAGTGGTGCCCAGGAGCTTGCATCTCAAGAGGTTCTGGCTCAGCCATAATACCAATAAAACCAGAAATGCTTTAATCACAGAAATAGAGAAATAGCCTGGGGGGAGGGGAAAGTCCAATGTGAATCTGTTGCATCTTTTCCCTTGTCAGTTCCCAAGATCAGGGGAACATTTCAAGCATTTGCTGATATTCCATTTTGCCCTTGATGATTGTACAAGTTGTGCTATTGTTCCCCCTGTGAAGTTCCATTCATCAGCCAGAACTCTTCCTGATTGTGCACGTTTGCTGGTATCTGAATGTGCATCTGGCCCCAAAGATTAAACGCTGAGGCAGCTGTCAGGGAAGACCCACTTTTCTGGAGGATGTTTAGCATGTGTGTGGGTAGCAGACACACAAGGGTCTTTCTGCTGCATTCTTCTCTCTTCCCTGGGACCTAAGCGAGCAATGTGATAAACTGTCAGGCCACACTCATCCCTAGCCCAAGTCCCAATTGCCTTGGATGGAGCTGCAGTGTGGAGAGATTTGGCCCAGAGTAGGTCTGAATGCCGCAGTTGGAGGAAATCAATGAGCAATCTGCACTGGGTGGTTTCATTACGCACGCTTCTCTCCGAAACATTAACTATTTAAGAGGGGGAACAAATCCTTTCCAGGGCTGCCATCAGCCGCAGGGCCTAAAATTTCATCTGCTGCAGATTGTTCTACTCAGACAGGGAATGCCAGCTGGCTCTTCAGTCTTTGTTTCCCCCTCCCCACCTCCCGCCCCACTCCAGCACTCTGCCACTCTGGAAATTTAAGAAGTAAAACAGTAGCCACTGTTTCTGGAGAAAGAAGCAAACAAGCACCTCCATGGGGTCGCAGTTCACATCTGATTTGATTGCTCACCCAGCGCTCCATCTGCTGTGCTGGGAAAGAGAGCTCTGTGTGCCATCCGGAGTCAGACAGCCCTCCCTCAATGGCCTGCACTGGTGTTGAGAAGGGTGGCCCAGTAGTTAGAGTGTTAGCCTGGAACCCAAGTTCAATGCCTGCTCTGTCAAGATTGTCTGTGTGACCATGGGAAAGCATGTAGGCGTGGCTCCCTAAAGGTATTTAGGCACCTACCTTCTAATGGGAGTTAGGAGCCTAAATACCTTTGAGGATCTAGGCCTTGGCTGCTCTGTGCCTCAGTTTCCCCATCTGTACAGTGGGGGATAACAGTACTGCCCTGCCTCCCCGGGTGTTAGGAAGAAAAATTCATTCAAGATGGTAAATTGCTCAGCTGCTACAGTGATGGGGGCTAGGTCAGTACCCAAGGGGGAGATAGATGATGCAGAGTGAACAGAGTGGGAATGTGTGCATGTACTAGGTGTTAGGGGACACTACGGGGCATGTAGGGAAGAAGGAGGATGAAGGAGAAAGGGAAGGAGCTGGTGGAGTTGTTATGCTTTTGCCAATGATCTTAAATAAAGCATCCAGTGGTACTGCAGTCTCCAGCTGCTGGCTCACTGCAGTGCAATAAGAGTTCAGCCAACCTCATGCCCTGGTGCAGCAAAGCATGGTTCAGCCTCTACTTCCAACAGGGCCAAACTCTGCTTTCTCAGCACTGGTTTGTTGGCCCTGTCTACTTAAGTAGGTTACCCTGCATGGAGAGGGCACTGAGGAGAGACATATCTGAGCGTAATATGAGACACACAAGATTCTGCAGCCACAGTCAAAAAACAAGCATGACCTCTGCCCTCCCTGACCATGGCCCATTCACATAGCGGGAAGCCCTAGATGCAATGCAGGAAACCTGAGCCAGAGCCTGTAGCTCTGATCCCTAATATTTCTTGGCTACTGAATGTCCACAACTCCTGGAACTGAGCTCATCCACGTCTGCTTTGAAGTAGCATGGCCTAATGGATAGAGCACCGGACTTGAACTCAGGAGATCTGGAGTCTGTTTGCGGCTCTGCTACAGGCCTGTGTATGGCCTTGGGCAAGTCACATCACCTCACTTGCTCTCTGCCTCAGTTTCCCCTTTTGCCAGGGCTGGCAAATCATGGATTTTTTGGTTTCCTGGCAATTCCAAAAAGTCAGAAACAAAAATAGTTTTCAATTGAAACAAAAATGAAAAATTTCAAAAAAAATGTGGTGAATTTAAAATCAAGATCATAAGCAACATTTTGTTTGACCCTTAACAAAATGATTTGTTTAGTTTTTGAGCTTTTAAAAACATTTTTTATTAAAAAATAAGATTAAAGAAAATTTCCAAATTCAAAGTAATTTCAAACTGAAAAATCAAAATATTTCCTCTTAAAAATGTCAAATCACAACATTTCCATTTCGTCAGAATTTTTTCAGGGTTTTTTTTTTTTTTCAGACTGATTCAATTCAGCAACATTGTCACAAATTCATGGAATGTTTCAGGGTCTCTTAATCTGGATTTTTCACTGAAAAAAAAAGTTTCAGTGGAAAAATTTCACACTACTGCCTTAGTAAAATGCCTTGAGATCTACTGATGAAAAGGGCTAGATAAGAGCTAGGTGTTATTATTGGAAAAAGGAGAACTACCCCCTTGTATCACAACCCAAAGCATGCCATAGCTTGGCTATCACCCAATATCAGAGCAGGTAGAAACTTTTATAATGAAACAATTTTTGTTAATAAATGGCCTTTCCCCCCCAAATCAGAAAGTTTTGAAAGTATGCGTTATTATTATTTTTCTGAAATTGTGTGGGGTATTTTGATCAAACAAAACTGTGGTTAGGTGTTCGGCTGCATGTGTGTGTTCTCCCTGTGTGCTGCCCTAGCTCTGCACAGACAGCAGACCTCAAGCAAACCGCCCAATGACCACAAGATCCGTTAAGGTACAAAGGCACCAGGCCAGGTTTATTGTCGACAAAGCACGGTAAATAGCACCTGGCAGACTCTACGAGGATACTAAGACATGTATGCCCATGACAATAGACACAGCTCAGTGAATGGAGAGACTTTCCAGTCCCCCCTCGGCTGGACAAAGATACTCTCTCTGAGATACATCTTTATACCCTGATACAAACAAGTTACATACTTAGTTACTGCCCCCTGACTTGACTAATTATTACCCATCACCTTGTACATGTTGGTTCCATTAAAATATCTCTATTCATCACACTGTCATCCTGACCTTATCTTTTAGAAGGGGTCAGTGTGTTCCTGTTATCCTTGGGGAATGTTTTTGTACCATCCTTTATATCGGGATGTTCTGGTACCCTTCTTCTGGAATGTGTTTGCGTGAGTACTCTGTGCCTAGCACTTCTTAGGAATGTGTATTTTTTCAGCATCAGCCCTGTTTTTGCCAGATTCTGTGAACTTGCAAGCAGGCAGAGCCTGACGTTTGCTCACAGCCTGACTTTTGCTAACTTTGCTTTATATCAGCAAAGCTTGCCCACTACTTTAGCTCAGTCCTCACACCAGGCCTCTGATACAAGGGCTTGTATTTCAAGCTCTCTTCCTACTACAAAAACATTTAGCTTTCCCCACCCCCCATTTATTTCCTTTTGCCTCCCTTTCTCCCCTTGTTTTCCTCCCCCCACCCATCTCTGTCAATGGTAAAATGGACTAAAGAGTAAGAACGGGGGGGGAAGGACAAAGGGGAGAAAAAGGGAAAAAAACATTGAACTTGCAAATTTTTGATGCAATTCTTCAAAATCTACAGAATGAAAACGACTCAATTTATCATCATTGTAAAATAAAATACTATTTTTTGCCCCTTTTTTGTCCAGCTCTGCCCAGTGTCTCCTGCGCAGTCTAGTGGAAAAGTCCGCATAAGGATCCCTCCATCTCCACACCCTGCCACTGCAGTCCTGCTCTATGTCTGCACACAGAACTGACTGTCCTCATGACACCGATGGCTGACCAGCCTCCTCTGGGGCCTGGGCAGAATTAGATGGTTTTGATTACACCTTTCAGGCCACATCCCAAGAATCACAATGGGCACCTGCTCCTGCACAGCCAGAGGCCTCACCTGGGGAGTTTCCCATAGACCCATCTTCTCCCCATCCTCTCCAGCAAAGTGCTGTCCCCACTGCGGGGAGGGGAGAGAGGAATTATGCATACACTTAATAATTCAGGCAGGAGATCATGTGCCATGGTGATGGTACCATATAAAAACATGAGCTAGAAGAGAGAACAGAGTGAGGAGTGATAGAGGAGAGAAGAGAGGGGGAAAGGGGATAGTGGATGGATAGATCGATTAAGCCGCAAGTTGGACTGGACCAGCAGCACCTCAGTCTCCCGGCCTATCTGGCACCTGGAAATGTAACACACTCCCTTACCCTAGCATTGTTCTTAGTCACTGCAGAGAAGGTCATGGGGGAAAACAGCCAGACATTCTGAACTGTGTGGGGTTAGAGCTGACAGGTATCCCTCTGTCCCTAATGGGCTGATCCCAAAGCCAAGACCTGCATGTCGTCACATCGAATGGCCAGCAGTGAGGGGCAGTGAACGTAAAAGGCAAGGCTTGGCGGGCAGGTACTGGAACAGATTTTTTGCCCCATTCAGGCAGCACAAAGGGAGTGGAGACCAATTCTGCACCCCTAGGTAGGGACGCCCTGGCTTGGAGGGTCACTGGCAGGCATAGAGCCAGCATTGTAGGCACACAGCTGTGGGGGGTGGGGAGAAGCCTGCTGAGGGCAGATAGGTGTGTGAGGCTCTGGAGGGGTGGGCAGGGGAAAAGACAAGAGCATGATGTGCTCTGGCAACCCCCAGATGATGGATGGGCCTTTAGGGACCTTTCCCAGCTGGCACAGGTTAGAACACCCCCTCAGGCTGCCCTCGGGGTGTGGGCTGATCAGAGAGCCACGTTCCTTGACAGACTCACCCACTGCCCTGCTGAATTTAGTCGAAGATGGATGCACCAAATAATCATTAGATCTGGGGCCCTTTGTGGAGCATGGTGGGACCTGAGGAGGAGATGGTCTCTGGTGAAGATGGAAAGGGAGGTCATGCCAAGTGTATGGGAGAGATGCGAAGGAAAGCACAGAGCCCGGCCTGGAAGAAAGAGCAGCGCAATGACAGGAGGTGGCCTAGGAGGAGACGAGGGCATGCGTATGAGACTTCTAGCTACAAGAGATGTTTGTATGAATGTGCACAGGTAGGTTGTTCGTTCATAAGAGCTGCATCTACTGGCATTTATGAATGGGCTTGTAACTTGGTAAGTTCAACCAAGTGGTTCTGAAACACTGCAGAAGGCTTCTAGTCCAGCTCTGGTGCTGGCAGGAGAGGGCTTGGGGAAATCTCTGAAGGGGAAGCATAGATGGAGAAGGGAAGCCAGCAGGATGGTTGAAGAGGTTTAGGGGATATGGTATCAGTGGTTTGGAATCTCCCTGTAGGAAGCAAGGCTGGATAGCGGGGGCTGCTGGAGTCCAGGATGGATCCTGCGGGGCCTCTTGAGAATCATCTGTTTCAACTAGAGCTGGGGGAAATTTTCGGCCAAAACTCTTTTCTGGTAAAAAAAAAAAAAAAGAAAAAGAAAAAAAAATGCAGATTCAGCACCAGTCAAACATTTCATGTATTCATGTCAATTTCACCGAAGTGGTTCAAGCGAACAAGAATCTTTCAAAAAAAAAAAAAAGGAAAAAACCCACAATGTCTTGTTTTGACATTTCGGAAATGAACGGTTTAGTTTTTTTGGTTCTGTTTCAAAATTTCCTTCAGTTTTATTAGAAAAACACTTCACAAATGTTTAAAAATGCTTAGAAATCAGAACGAAACACTTTATTGCAAGTTGAGCAAAACATTTAGTTCAGCCTGAAATGATTTTTTCTAAACTTTTTGATTCACCAATAATTTTGAAAAAACTCATTTTGGAGTCAACCTGAAACAAAGTGGGTTTTCCCTATTGTTTGCCATTGCCAGCTGTCAGGAATCAGGGCCTGTAGCGGCTGCCTGATTGGCTACACTCCCTGACTGCTCTAACCACTCGGCCTACATCCTCGTTTCTGACATGAGCAAACCAAAAAATCTTTTTTTCTCCCAGCTCTAGTTTCAACTCGACATCTCCTGCCTATGCACAGCCGGTGTCCTATTGCGAAGGCTGACATGGAGTATGGGCCTAGAACTGTCCCTCTGCACAGGGCAGAAATTCACCCTCTGCATGAGATTCACACTGGTGTGTCTGCACTCCGTTGTGGCTCTGTGGATGTTACCTATCAATCATTTGCCTGTACTCTTTCTATGTGTCCTATACACAGTAACCCAAGATTCTACAAAGGAGTCTCAAAGATGGTAGAAATATTGGATTACATTGGTATTGTATCAGTTTATCTGAGAAACAAAATGTGCTCCATCATGGAGTGAAAAACTATTGCAATGAATGTACACAAAGGGGCAAGGTTAAGGTTATTCTTTCAACCTTGCCCCTGGTTACTATGACTTTGGCGTTTCTTACTTGGGAATGCTTTGCCATGAAACCTTAACATTTTTTTAACCTAGGGCCAAAATCTCTCCTGGCATAACTCTATTGAAGCCTTACATTAGCAGAGAATTTGGTCCATACATTTATTTGTGTGTGTGTGTGTGTACCTATATGTATATTAGACATTAGGAAAAACTCCCTAACTCTCAGAGTGGTGAAGCACTGACACAAATTACCTGGGGAGGTTGTAGAATCTCTGTCATTGGAGATTTTAAAGAGTAGGTTAGATAAACACCTGTCAGGGATGGTCTAGATAATACTTAGTCCTGCTTCAGCACAGGGGTGTTGCCTGATCTTTAGATTATGTATTAATTATATTGATTACTTAAGAATCCCCAGTTATCACTTTGAGGGTTGCCAGGTTCTTTCCCCAAGATCAGGCCCAGTATTATTCAAATGATTATATAGTTGGGAACCCCCATTTAGCACAGTCACAAACACTCCAGCTCAGTAAGGTAGATAGAGATACTACAGAATGTACATCTGCACATCCATGTACTCGCACCATCCCTTGTAGAACAACCTGAAATGTTAGTCATCATCTTCCTCATCACCATCACCTTCCGCATCATCACCAGCGGCCATCATTCTGGCACCTCCCCAGGACTATATCTCTCTCCTACCGCCCCTAGGCTGGGATGCCACTTTTATAGTATGTTACACTGATGCCGCTATGTCTTTTTCCTATAGGTTAGTACATCAATGATCTCAACTTCTTATCATATACAGCGATTTGTTTCCATGGCCTCTTGTGATTAGGTATCACATTTGTTATTTTTGTCCTAACTGGTTATTTCAGTTCTTTCCAAGTTCCAAGTTGTGGTGTACCTGTTAAGTTTAAAAGGGTATGAACTTAGGAAAGCCCCTATGCCAACCTGCTTTAACGCATCCTCTATGTTAAAGGTCACAGTCACACATGGACCTTATGCTTTAGCTCATCACCATCTATCTAGGTGAAAGTTCCCAAACATATTTATGCTAACCTTGCCTTATCTCAACATATAGGATGTGGCCTGCAGGTCCCTTGTATTACAGCCAAAATATACTCAAATATAGATCTATAAAACTATTATAATAGAACAAATAATCAAACTGTAGTGAATCGGTGTGGCTCCCCTCCTGCCCAGAAGAGGGAGCACCCTTGCAGGCACCCGAGTGGGCGGAGCCACCGCCGCCTGTTCCCGCCCCCCGGAAGTCAAGGGGCGGGACAGGAAGTATAAAGGCCGGCCGCCGGAGCTCAGTCAGACCCCGGCCACCGCAGGGAGCAGACGTGCGGCCGGGAGCTCCCGGACGGGATACCTCTGAGGCCCGAGGCCGTTGCCCTAGCTGGCCAGAGCTGCCCCGAGCCCACTACGAGGAGGAGCCGCCGGAGCCCGTCCGCTCCCGTCGTTGGGAGGAGCCCTTGGAACTCCCCCACACCAACCCCGAAGGCGAGGCCGCACCAGAACCCCTCCGCCCCTGCTGTTACCCGGAGGAGCCGCCCGAGTGCAATTGGCCGGATTTCCCCACGGAGCTGCCGGACCTGCCACCAAGCCCCGGCCGAGAGGAGCCCATGCTGGCGGACTGGAGCGGGCCTGGTGCCACGGACGAGGTAGGCCCTGAGGGGGATCCTGGAAGTAGCCAGGGGGTAGCCGACCCCGGTCAGGCTGCAGACGCATGTGAGCCAATGTCAGTGTGTTTCGGTCAGGATACCCCACTGACCGGCAGCGGCAGTAACCGCTGCTAGGGCCCCGGGCTGGAACGCAGTGGAGTGGGTGGGCCTGCGTTCCCCCCTGCCACCCCCGCTCATGGGTGGCAGGCTTCCCCCTCACCCAACGCTCTGGTGTCGGAGCCAGGGCTTACCCCAAGTGGGTGTTGCTCAGCCCCTGCACAAGGGGGCCTGAGCTCCCTAACTGTGTATCTGCTCAGCCTCTGCATCCAAGGGCCTAAGCTGTGACTGTATGTGCCCCGCCCTGATCCAGGGCCTGGGCCTTCCTGGTTGTTTGTCTGCTCAGCCCCTGCATCCCAGGGCCTGAGCTGTGACTGTTTGTGCCCTGCCCTGATCCAGGGCCTGGGCCCTCCCTACCTGATTGTTGCTCGGCCCCTGCACCAAAGGGCCTGAGCTCCCTGAGCTGCTTGTCTGCCCAGCCCCTGCACCAGAGGGCCTGGGCTCCTCAGCTGCTTGTTTGCTCAGCCCCTGCACCAGAGGGCCTGGGCTCCTGGACAGCTTGACTGCTCAGCCCCTGCACCAGAGGACCTGAGCCCCAAACTATCTGTTGGTTGCTCAGCCCCTGCACCAGAGGGCCTGAGTCCTGAACTAACTGGTTGTTTGTTCCACCAGTAGTGAGTCGGTGTGGCTCCCCTCCTGCCCAGGAGGGTCGAGCCCCGGCACGAACCTTTTATACAAACCAATAAGAAAATAAGAAACTTATAAGAAAAGATATATAGGCAAGCAAGCAGGCTAGCCTTAGATGTATCTCATGTACCAGTTATGTATGTCAGTTTATTGCCAGGACACTTCTGTGGTTGACTCATGTATCTGTGGTCAGAACTTCCCCTTAAACTCTATTTTCTGCTCCCCAAATACTTGGGGTTTTCTGTCGGGCTGTTCATCTGTGCAAAGTTTATCTGTTCAAAGTGCATAGGCCTCAAACCTTATGCTAACTTGCTGAAGCTAATGTCTTATAGGATACAGGCCGATGGGTTTCTTGCATTACTGCTGAATATAATGCAAAGCGGTAAATATAACAGAGGCAAGGTAGCCCACTGGGCTACAGGGGGCCGGACTAGATGACCTCTCAAGGTCCCTTCCGGTCCTACATTTCTATATTATATATAAATCAATCATATGGATACTATTATGTATAGCTATAATGTTAATTATTAAATCTCTGAAGGTGTGTTATATAATATTGCTGCATATCATGCACATTATGTATTCTAGCTTTTGTTTAATAGTGAACCATCTTTATACAGCATCACTCAGACTGAGAATGGTGATGGGACATATTGGTCATACTGTATGAAGGACGCTTGTACCCACTCTCTGAGTGGAGGCCTGTATTCTCTAGCACAGTAAATACAGCATCTTTCAACACCTGACACTGCTTGTTGCTGTGGTATAGCCAGCATGCTGTGGATGGTGCCCAGGGAACAGGCTGCCATGGCTGCTTGGCGGCCGCCACCTCTCGCTTGTTATTGTCAAGATGTTACAAGAAAAGGTTCCCCGAGTAACGCAGCCTCACCATCATATCAACTGCTCAGCAAGTTGGAGCCGCACAGCCTGTCAGTAGGAAGTTATGAAGCTCCAGTTTATTATGTAAAGTAATTGCAGTGCAATCCATTTTATTGTAACAACAATTCATCCTCGTTAATTATGTCACAGGAAAGGGTAAAAAAAAAAGAGGCACAGATGTAATGTTTATTAGGAGGCTAGAAGCTGCAGAGGCAGTAGCTCTTGGTTTATTCAAAAGGTTGTATGACTGCTGGGTTGTTTTGGGTTTTTTTCCCCCCTCTGTGTCCCCAAAGAATTCCTGTCTGCTCAGGATATACATTCTCCCTGCTGGAGCTACTTACAAAGCACTAGCGTTCTAACTCAGTGTTTTATTCAACTTCATTTTCCCCCAAGAACCATTAGTCATATCTTGGTGGCTTTCAAGTATCCTTAACAGCACTCCACTACATACAGGAGGATCTAGGTTTATACTTAGAGGGGAGATGCTGGGTTTCCTTGCCATTCTTTTGAGAGCAAAATAAAGGAACATTATCTTCTGTTTCTATAGAGACTTTCAGACAACTGATTCCTAAATCATCTAAGGGCTTGTCTACACAGTGCGGCAATGAACCCCAGAGGGATGTGATTTCTAAAGCACATCAACATGTTGCACACTAACTGGCCTGTGCAGTCCGTGCTGGTGTGAACTAAAGGTTCTTTAGTGAGCATTAACACGTCGGTGCACTTTAGAACTTATACCCCTCTAGTGCACATTGCCGTGCTGTATAGATAAGCCCTAAGTCAAGTGTGCAGTGTTGTTGGTGCCAGGACATTAGAGACCCAAGGCGGGTGAGATGCTCTGAGTTAATTTCCCAGACTTGAAGAAGAGCTCTGTGTGGCTCGAAAGCTTGTCTGTCTCACCAACAGAAGCTGGTCTAATAAAAGATATCACCTCCCTCTCCTCCCCCCACCCCTTGTCTCTCTAAGCCAAGTACAAATTACTGATATAGGGCTCACTTCCCAAGAGGAGTGTGGAAGGTGTTTAACAGCACACAGCAATGCTTCACAATATTTTAGGACAGGAAATTAAAAAAAAAATCATATCCCCTCGAAAACAAAGAGGGAAGTTATATTAGGTGAGTGGGAAAAACGCACCTATGTTAAAATCCAGCCAGGACACCCGAGCAAAAACCACGACAGAAAAATAGTCCAGTGAGATCATGACAAATTCCCATTGTTTCAGTTTTCATCTCATCCAGAAAATGACACAGCTGCATAACCCAGTAAGACCAAGCTGGGGTGTCAGCTCAAGACTTCTGAAGCACTTGGTGGAGAGGAAGATGATCAGGAACAGTCAACATGGATTAACCAACCTCAAGTCATGCCTGACCAACCTGATTGCCTTCTATGATGAGATAACTGCCTCTGTGGATATGGGGAAAGAGGTGGATGTGATATACCTTGACTTTAGCAAAGCTTTTGATATGGTCTCCCACAGTATTCTCACCAGCAAATTAAAGAAGTATGGATTGGATGATAGGACTATAAGGTGGATAGAAAGTTGCCTAGGTCATCGGCTCAATAGGTAGTAATCAACGGCTCGATGTCTAGTTGGCAGCCGGTATCAAGCGGAGTGCCCCAGGGGTCGGTCCTGGGGCCGGTTTTGTTCAACATCTTCATTAATGATCTGGTTGATGGGATGGATTGCACCCTCAGCAAGTTCGCGGATGACACTAAGCTGGAGGGAGAGGTAGATACGTTGGAGAGTAGGGATAGGGTCCAGAGTGACCTAGACAAATAGAGGATTGGACCAAAAGAAATCTGATGAGGTTCAACAGGGACAAGTGCAGAGTCCTGCACTTAGGATGGAAGAATCCCATGCACTGCTACAGGCTGGGAACTAATTGGCTAAACAGCAGTTCTGCAGAAAAGGACCTGGGGATTACAGTGGACAAGAAGCTGGATATGAGTCAGCAGTGTGCCCTTGTTGCCAAGAAGTCTAATGGCATATTGGGCAGCATTAGTAGGAGTATTGCCAGCAGATCAAGCGAAGTGATTATTCCCCTGTATTCCACACTGGTGAGGCCACATCTGGAGTATTGCGTCCAGTTTTGGTCCCCCCACTATAGAAAGGATGTGGACAAATTGGATCTACCCTGGACCGCCGGGATCTACCCTGGACCGCCGGGATCTACCCTGGATACGGACAGAGAACTATTTAATGTTTTTAGGGAAGTAAATACTAATAGGAACTGTGTAATCATGGGAGACTTTAACTTCCCGGATATAGATTGGGGAACAAATGCTAGTAACAATAATAGGGCTCAGATTTTCCTAGACGTGCTAGCTGATGAATTCCTTCATCAAGTAGTTGCTGAACCGATGAGGGGGGATGCCATTTTAGATTTGGTTTTGGTGAGTAGTGAGGACCTCGTTGAGGAAATGGTTGTAGGGGACAACCTTGGCTCGAGTGATCATGAGCTAATTCGGTTTAAACTAAATGGAAGGATTAACAGAATTAAATCTGAGACTAGGGTTTACGATTTCAAAAGGGCTAACTTTAATAAATTAAGGCGACTAATTAGGGAAGTGGATTGGACTAACATATTTATGGATCTAAAGGCAGAAGGCGCCTGGGATTATTTCAAGTTGAAGTTGCAGGAGCTGTCGGAGGCCTGTATCCCGAGAAAGGGAAAATGGTTCGTAGGCAGGAGTTTTAGACTGAGCTGGATGAACGAGCGTCTCAGAGGGGTGATTAAGAAAAAACAGAAAGCGTACAAAGACTGGAAGAGGGGAGGGATCAGCAAAGAAACCTACCTTATTGAGGTCAGAGCATGTACAGATGGAGTGAGAAAGGCCAAAAGCCGTGTAGAGTTGGACCTTGCGAGGGGAATTAAAACTAATAGTAAGAGGTTTTATAGCCATATAAATAGGAAGAAAACAAAGAAAGAAGAAGTGGGACCGCTGAAGACTGTAGATGGAGTGGAGATTAAGGATAATCTAGGCATGGCACAATATCTAAACGAATATTTTGCATCGGTCTTTAATGAGGCTAATGAAGGGTTTAGGAATAGAGGCAGCGTGACAGAGGGGAATAAAGGAGGGGGGGTTGACATTACCGTATCCGAGGTAGAAGCCAAACTCGAACATCTTAACGGGACTAAATCGGGCGGACCGGATGATCTTCATCCGAGAATATTAAAGGAACTGGCGCGAGAAATTGCAAGCCCGTTAGCGATAATTTTTAATGAATCTGTAAACTCGGGGGTGGTACCGTTGGACTGGAGAATAGCTAATGTGGTTCCTATTTTCAAGAAGGGGAAAAAAAGTGACCCAGGTAACCACAGGCCTGTTAGTTTAACATCTGTAATATGCAAGGTCTTGGAAAAAATTTTGAAGGAGAAAGTAGTTAAGGACCTTGAGGTCAATGGCAATTGGGACAAATTACAACATGGTTTTACGAAAGGCAGATCATGCCAAACCAACCTGATCTCCTTCTTTGAGAAAGTAACAGATTTTTTAGATAAAGGAAATGCGGTGGATCTAATATACCTCGATTTCAGTAAAGCGTTTGATACGGTACCGCATGAGGAGTTATTGGTTAAATTGGAAAAGATGGGGATCAATATGAAAATCCAGAGGTGGATAAAGAACTGGTTAAAGGGGAGACTGCAGCGGGTCATACTGAAAGGTGAACTGTCAGGTTGGAGGGAGGTTACCAGTGGAGTTCCTCAAGGTTCGGTTTTGGGTCCGATTTTATTTAATCTATTTATTATTGATCTTGGAACCAAATGTAGGAGTGGGCTGATAAAGTTTGCGGATGACACAAAGTTGGGAGGTATTGCCAATTCGGAGAAGGATCGGGATATCCTGCAGGGAGACTTGGATGACCTGGTAAACTGGAATAATGGTAATAGGATGAAAGTTAATAGCGAGAAGTGTAAGGTGATGCATTTAGGGATGACTAACAAGAATTTTAGTTATAAGCTGGGGACGCATCGGTTGGAAGTAACGGAGGAGGAGAAGGACCTCGGAGTCCTGGTTGATCGCAGGATGACTGAGTCGGCAATGTGACGTGGCCGTGAAAAAAGCTAATGCGGTCTTGGGATGCATTAGGCGAGGTATTTCTAGTAGGGATAAGGAGGTGCTGCTTCTGTTATACAAGGCACTGGTGAGACCTCATTTGGAGTACTGTGTGCAGTTCTGGTCTCCCATGTTTAAAAAGGATGAACTCAAACTGGAACGGGTACAGAGAAGGGCCACTAGGATGATCCGAGGTATGGAAAACCTGTCGTATGAAAGGAGACTCGAGGAGCTCGGTTTGTTTACCCTAACCAAAAGGAGGCTATGGGGGGATATGATTGCTCTCTTTAAATATATCAGAGGGATAAATACCAGGGAGGGAGAGGAATTATTTCAGCTCAGTACTAATGTGGACATGAGAACAAATGGATATAAACTGGCAGTCGGGAAGTTTAGGCTTGAAATTAGATGACGGTTTCTAACCGTCAGAGGGGTGAAGTTCTGGAACAGCCTTCCGAGGGAAACAGTGGGGGCGAAAGACCTCTCTGGCTTTAAGATTAAGCTTGATAAGTTTATGGAGGGGATGGTTTGATGGGATAACGTGATTTTAGTCAATAGGTCAATAACATGCCATCGCTGGTAATTACTATCAATGGTCAATGTGGGTCTGGCTGGAGAATCTTGCCCGCATGCTCGGGGTTCTGCTGATCGCCATATTTGGGGTCGGGAAGGAATTTTCCTCCAGGGTAGATTGGCAGAGGCCCTGGAGGTTTTTCGCCTTCCTCCGCAGCATGGGGCAGGGGTCGCTTGCTGGAGGATTCTCTGCGACTTGAAGTCTTTAAATCATGATTTGGGGACTTCAACAGCTGAGTCAAGGGAGAGAATTATTCGAGGAGTGGGTGGGTCAGCTTTTGTGGCCTGCATCATGCGGGAGGTCAGACTAGATGATCATAATGGTCCCTTCTGACCTTAAAGTCTATGAGTCTATGAGAGAGTTCAGCGGAGGGCAACGAAAATGATTAGGGGACTGGGGCACATGACTTACTGAGGGAACTGGGGTTATTGCAGAAGAGAAGAGTGAAGGGGATTTGATAGCAGCCTTCAATACCTGAAGGGGGGGGTTCCAAAGAGGATGGAGCTAGGCTGTTCTCAGTGGTGGCAGATTACAGAACAAGAAGCAATGGTCTCAAGTTGCAGTGGGGGAGGTCTAGGTTGGATATTAGGAAACACTATTTCACTATGAGGGTGGTGAAGCACTGGAATGGGTTACCTAGGGAGGTGGTGGAATCTCCATCCTTAGAGATGTTTAAGACCCAGCTTAACAAAGCCCTGGCTGGGATGATTTAGTTGGGGTTGGTCCTGCTTTGAGCAGGGGCTTGGACTAGATGACCTCCTGAGGTCTCTTCCAACCCTAATCTTCTATGATTCTATGACTTGTTCCCTCCCATAGACAGAGCCAGTAATGTGACCTCCCTCAGCAAATGCTAGAGAAGAAGAAACCTGGATCATCATTGTTATTTGCATTCTAGTAGTGCATAGAGGCCTCAATGAAGGCTTCAGCTCTTCTGCAAGGCCAGGGCTTTTAGGGTCCAAAGCTCTGGGCAGCTTGCCAGGCAGACTGGCCTGGGGCCCGAGCTCAAGTTCTGCTGCGTGGAGAATTTAATTTTTTTTTTCATTTTCATTCTGAATCAATCAGCAAAACCAAAATTTCAAAATAGCGAAATTCTCCAACCAGGAGAATGCCTTTCACTGCCCCAGAGCTTATAATGTCTCATGCTATGTGCTGGGTGCTGAACAGAGACAATGGGGCCCTGATCACACTTGGCACCTCTAGGGGCTATCGTGAGCCCTATTGGAATAAATAATGCCTATTCCATACTTGGCTTCTCTGATGTAGCAGACAGTTGCAGAGGCCCACCAACTGTCCCTTACAGTACACAATGGCTTGTTAGGTGTGGTTGTGTCTCCCTCTAGTGGTTGGTTCAGCACCTACAACAACCTGCTATTACTGCTAACAGAATTACTCCTTCAGGTCAAGTGGGGAAGCATCCTTGTTCTTCTAGTGCTAATGCCCTTGTGTTTCATCTTTGCTAACAATTCTGGTGGATGCATCTGCCATGCACTGTTTGTGGATCATGTCTATATATGTATGCATCTCCTTAAAAAACATCCACTGCTCATGCCCTGCACACAAGCTCCAAATCTACCACCTGTATTAAATCAAACCAGTATTTTCCAAACCACGCCAAAATGCTATTCCTTAGGGAGGCCCCTGCACATACAACATTTCGCCCACCAGACATCAGCTACCCTGGGTTCTGCTCAGGCTAGGAGGATTACTAGTTGGGAAAAGCGTATTGCTTTCACCTTCCCATAACTCAGAAATAATGGCCAAAGGAATTTGCTGAACATTGCCAGAAACAGTCAACTGCAAGAAAGAACCAAGGATGGAAAAATTCCACTTAAAAGGATGAATATTTCAGAAACATATGGCCATGTTAAAACCAGAGTTTGGAGCAATCTTAATTATTCTGTCAAGACAATAGTCAGGGAGGCAGTATGTCCTCAGGGGCAGCGAGTTGTATGGGCCCGTGGTGCCCGTGCTCCACCAATATGAGAGCATGGGGGCCCAGCTCTACCAAAGTTTGGGGCCAGGTCTCTCCCCTGGCCCCGCCTGCTGCCCCCCGTGCCTCCCCCGGAGCATCCCCCCTGGCCCCGCCTGCCACACCTGGGCAATTTAAAAGGGCCTGGGGCCCCCGCCTCCACCACCGGCAGTGCAATGGGGCTAAGGCGGCTTCCTGCCTTCCCGCTCCACTTCCAGAGGCTAAGACACAACACATTTTATGCGAACAAACATGGCTGTCACAATATACTTTCTCTTTAACCAAGAGATACCATACACCACAAACTGGAGGCCAATGTTAAGTGCGTTGTCTTTTGTTAATCTGGAAGTTGGACACTGGTTCTGACCAAAACCAGAAAATGCTCGCTATCTTTCTGCAAGAAACTCAACTGACTGGTTAGAAGCATGCAGTATAACAGTGAAAGACTCAGCATTTGAAAAAGTGAAGAACTCTCTCACTGCATTCAGAAAATGTGCATACATGGCTGATAAATGCACGGATGCAAATGGGTATCAAGTAGTAAGTCACTGCCTATGTTATCTTGATATCAGTGATAAGTCAGTAGATGAATTTCTAGATGTTCAGGTTAGAAGACACATCGGCTGCATCTCTGACAACCCACATCTTAGGAGAGTTAGCAGATGGCTGCTTGTGCATTTGATGGAGCTGCAAACTTCTCTGGAAGACATAGTGGAGTACAAGCTTTGCTCAGAGAAAAGTGTAACTCTAATCTCTCCAATACACACTGCAGAGGCCATCTACTCCAACTAGCACTAGTACAAGCTGCAGAATCTTCAAAAGGCTAGCTTAAAAAAAGCTATACATTTAATGTCTTCATTATGCTCTTTTTCAGCAAGAGTCCAAAAGGACTGAACGTCTTGAAAAATATAGACGATACATTGGGACAGAAGTTCAAATTAGTCCAACCTGGGAAAATCCACTGGCTTTCTAATGAATGATCCTTGGCTGTTGTCTTAAAATTACTGCAACCATTATTATTAGCTTTGGAAAGTATCTACCGAGATGGGACGGATCTAAGTAGTGAGGCTGGTGGATTACTTTTGCTACTAAGTTCAGAGAACACCATCGCCATTCTCTCTTGTAAGTCTACCGTTGAAACAACTTGGGTCATTATACAATGCCATCCAGGCATCTGCTACAACAGTAGTAGATCTCTGTCCAGCACTGGACGCTACACTTGGATTAATCAGAGAGATTGCCATTGAAAACGTACTGGAAGAAGCAAAGACTTCAGTTCAGAAGCTGACTAATTAGAGCACTTATATTAACTCCTTAAATGAAGAAGACAAGAAGTGTTTGTTAAGCCATCTGAAAAAGTAAAGTACACGGACTTGATTCTTGCATCTCAACATCAAGAGCTTTTGGATTCCATCAACCTCTACGTTGATTTTACAGATGCCTGTCTTATAAAACACCAACAATTGAGTGGAGTGAGGCACTACCAGCAATGGGGCTGCCATGTAATCAGGTCAGAATAGAGAATTTGAACACAGAGTGGAATATCATACGATGAATGAATGTAGATTTGATTTCAACTTCTTTATCATCACTAGTGGTTCGACCCAATTTTTGTGCTATGTTTCCTGGGATGAATGAAGTAGGGATTCATCTCTTTCTACTCCCAGTCACAACAACTACAGTTGAGCATTCTTTTTCCTCATTGAATAGTCGCCTTCTGCCTGATTATGAGCATATCCTGAAGGACTAGAAGTATCTGACACATGAAAAGCCACCAAAGATGAACGCATTGCATTCAAGAAGTTCATTAACAGAGTTGTGCAAAATTACAAGAAACCAAGAAGGATGTAAATGTAGTGCTTGTATAGCCAACTTTAATTTCTGTGATGATTTAAAAACATGAGTTAAATCTAATAAAATAGTCATGAAACATTTATCGGTTTTTACTATGGTGCCATACAGCCCACCTTCATCCTAACAGTCTCACACCTCATCGGTTCTCACCCCACCTCTGTATTTTTGACCACACCCCCTAATCTCAATTTCTGTGGAAAACACTGCAGTGAAATATTTTTTCTCTGTGATACTTGTTTATAGCACATTCTGTTAGCTGCAGGATTCAGCATCAATTATCCTCCTACTGTAAATAGCAGGGTAGGTTTGTTCATTTTGCTAGGCTGCTTCGCTGGCTCATTTGTTCGTGGGAGAAGCCTGGACCTATAAAGAGCTATTCACCTCACCAAAAACACCACGTCAGCTTTTCAATAGAACTCTTTGCCTCCCCACTAAGGTTTGTCTGAGTTTGAGATCCTCAGTAGCAACAGTTATAATCAACCTTTGTCATGTTTTATAGAGATCATGAGCATTTTACCAACTGCAGGCTCAGTTATGGCTCTAAAGCTTGAGCAATGGTGGGGAGGAGGAGAAGTTGGTGCATCTTCAAGCAGTGGTGGTAGGAGGGGTGTTTGTGCTGGTGGAAGCCAGGGGAAGCCCTGGGACCACCAGGAGCACTGGGGAGTGAGGGTTGCCCTCACCAGTACAGAATAGGTGTAGCAGCAAACACTCCACACAGTGCATGGCTCCTCTGGGGTGCTCAGTATAGCTGGCAGTGCCTTCTGCCCCTACCTGTTTGCCATCAGGGTATTTAGGCAGCAGCAACATCATGGCTTCCACATGCATGGGAGTGTTTGGGGGAGGGAAAGGACTTTTTGGCCCTCTTCTCACCTCCACAACCACTAATGCCTCTGTGTGATGGCAGCCATATTTGGACCCTGTAATAAATAGATAGGAACTGCTTCTGCCAGGAAAAATTTCAGGTGAGCATAGATGGTCCTCAGTAAGGGAAATAGGAAATCCAAAATACTTGTCTCTCCTGTCTACCCAGCCCCCAGCGAACAAAATATAGCTGCATGGAGACAAACCCATCTGGCTCATCTTTACCCTACAGACTTCAAAATCTCTTTCTGAACAAGACCTTTCATCTCCAATGAGCTATTACCTCAGGAACTTGCTGGAATCTACACTCCCTTTGATCAGAAACCTTTCTCAGTCAAGGCAACAGGACAAGTGCATTGCTGCCTGTGCCTGCCTGCTGAGTTGAACTATAATGGTCAGAGATCGCACCAGCATAGAAGTATATTGAAGGTGAACCCTAAGGAAACTAAGAGTTTAAATTATCCTCCACATATTCCGCATTCCACTACAACGAATCCAGGCAGGGTCGTTTGGAAGCTGAACACTTTATACTTCCAATCCACACCATTGTCAAGTTTTAGCAAATTAGGGCACATAAGAACAACCACATGTATCAGTAATTGCTAATGGTAACAATTTACTGCCGCTCCCTGCTACAGGTAGCAAATTTCTACAAATAGCAGTTTTTACACTATAGGATGTGTGAAACTGCTCTCTGTAGGAATTAGCTACATCAGATAGCAGTTTTTAGCAAAGTAGGACCTGTCTCTGCTTGCTACATGTAGCAAATTCCTACAGAGAGCAGTTTCACACTCCCTATAGTATAAGAAACTGCTATCTGTAGGCAGGGCCGGCTCCAGGCACCAGCTTGCCAAGCAACAGCCAAGGTCCAGCTATTCGGCGGCAATTCGGCGGACGGTCCCTCACTCCCGCTCGGAGCGAAGGACCTCCTGCCGAATTGCCGCCGCAGATCGCGATTGCGTCTTTTTTTTTTTTTTTTTTTGCGCCGCTTGGCCCTGTCTGTAGGAATTTGCTACATCAGAGAGCACACTGCTACAGGTATCAAATTCCTACAGATAACAGTTTCTTACACTATAGGGTGTGTGAAACTGCTCTCTGTAGGAACATGCTACTTGTAGCAGTGACAGGTCCTACTTTGCTAAAAACTGCTATCTGATGTAGCTTATTCCTACAGATAGCAGTTTCACACACCCAATAGTGTAAGAAACTGCTATCTGTAGAAATTAGCTACATCCTATAACAGTTTTCAGCAAATTAGGACAAGTCAGTAAATAAGAACAACCTTATGTTCTTGGTGGTGATGAGGGACTTCAACTACCCAGACATCTGTTGGGAAAATAACACAGCAGGGCACAGATTATCCAACAAGTTCTTGGCATGGGCGGCGAGTTCTCTGGGCCCTTGGTGCCTGGGCACCAGGAATATTCCTGGCCCGGGGCCTCGGCTCCAGCAAAGTTTCCCGCCTCCCCCTCCCCCCCCACGCACATACCCCGGCCCCACTTGCCACCCCCAGGCGATTTAAAACAGCCCAGGGGCTCCCGCCGCCACCCGGCAGCGCTCATTCCATGTGGCTGCCATCACGTCCTTGCAGCCTGTGGAGGGGGGTGGGACTGTATCGCTGCAGGAGGGGAGGGGTTCTGGGCACCACCAAAATTTCTACAAACCTGCCGCCCTTGTATGTCCTAGTGGGTAGAGCGCTGACTATGACTCAGGAGACCCAGGCTCTATTTCTAGCTCAGCCACTAATCTGCTGTGGGCAAGTTATTTCCTTTCTCTGTTCCTCAGTTTCCCCATCCATTTCCTTGGTAAAGTGCTTTGAGGTCTACTGATGAAGAGCGCCAGATAAGAGCTGGGGCTGTTGCTGTTAGTATTCTAATGATTCCAAGTCATTATTGTAGTTAATATTCTCTACAACACCCAGCATTGATCACCAGTCAGTAATTTGGGGTGTATAAAAAGTTTGCATTTCTAAATAGTATCTTATATTTTGATAGCACCTTTTGCAGCACATAACTTCACAGTACTTTACAAGCAACTGATGTTTTGTTGTTACTCCTTATATACAGTACCGCCTAGTGATCCAGCTGAGCTGAGGGCCCCATTGTAGAAGCCCCTGTCCAGACACATTGTAAGGAACAGTCCCTGCCTCAGAGAACTTTCAAAAAGTGGGAGGGAAAACAGGGTTGGACTTACCCAAGGTTATCCAGCACCTCAGCAGCATACCTCCCAAGTCCCAGGCCCATCCCCTAACTACTAGACCATGCTGCCACTATATATGCAGACATTAGCACATGCAACAAGAGTGACTTCAGCCACTGCTGAAATGCAGCCACCTCTGGGGTGGAATGTGGTAGCTGTGTAGCTGTGCACAATAGTTGAGGTCAGAATGGGGAGGAGGCACCTACATCCAGATAAAAATGGAGGGGTGGGGGGTTGGTAGAATGCTTGAGTTTGCTTGGGATAACATACCTGTCCTTGAGAAAGGTGCTTCTGGAATTGGATGTGTAAGGTTCACAAGGGCACAGTGGAGCTTGCATTTACATCTCACCCAAAAGACAACTACAGTGTCATGTAGCCCCATGCTGGAGACTTGGTTCAGAGGGAAGAGCACCACCTGTTGGATTTTCTACTACGGTCTCCCCTTTGTGTTCTGCCCATTCCAGACCCTGCTTAGTTCACCTTAATCATGAGTGTCAAGGCTGCAAGACAAATACTTCTGCCACATTATTTCCTTGGCCATTGTCCATCCTCCTTTGCATTAGCTCTCAGCAGCCGCCTTTTATTACAGGCCTTTCCGTCTCTCCTCCAGTGGCTTCCCCAGGAATTGAAATGGGGGGGGGGGAAGGGGGTGTTTGAATTTACAGGGTGTGTGTGTCAGGACCGATGAGGGGTGTGACTGTGAGGGTGAAGGTGGGCTGTATGGCACCACAGTAAAAACTGACAAATGTTTCACGACCATTTTATTAGATTTAACTCATGTTTTAAAATCATCACACAAATTAAAGTTGGCTACTCAAGCCTTCTATGAAGCACTATGTCTACATCCTTCTTGGTTTCTTGTTATAATTTTGCACAACTCTGTTAATGAACTTCTTGAATGCAATGAGTTCATCTTTGGTGGCTTCTCGTGTGTCCGGTACTTCCATTCTTTCAGTTGATATGCTCATTAGTTCATTCACATGATCAGGCAGAAGGCGACTTCTTTCAGAACAAAAAATTCTATTCGATGATGAAAAAGAACGCTCAACTGTAGCTGTTGTGACTGGGAGTAGCAAGAGATGAATTCCTACTTCTTTCATCCCAGGAAACAGAACACAAAGATGGGGTCGAGCCACTAGTGATGATAAAAAAGAAGTTGAAGTCAAATCTTCATTCATTCGTCGTATGATATTCCACTCTGTGTTCAAATTCTCTATTCTGTCCTAATCACATGGCAGCCCCATTGCTGGTAGTGCCTCACTCCACTCAACTGTTGGTGTTTTATAGGACAGGCGTCTGTAAAACCTACGTAGAGGTTGAGTAGAATCTAGAAGTCGCTGTTGTAGATTTTAAAGAATCAAGTCTGTGTACTTTTTCAGTTGTCTTAACAAACACTTCTTGTCTTCTTCACTTAAGGATTCAATATAAATGCCTTCATTAGTCAACTTCTGGACTGAAGTCTTTGCTTCTTCTAGTACTTTTTCAATGGATAGATCTCTGATTGATTGATCCAAATGTAGCTTCTATTGCTGGACAAAGATCTACTACTGTTGTAGCAGATGCCTGGATGGCATTGTTTAATGACCCAAGTGGTTTCAACAGTAGACTTACAAGAGAGAGAATGGCAATAGTCTTCTCTGAACGTAGTAGCAAAAGTAATCCACCAGCCTCACTACTTAGATCCATCCCATCTTGGTAAATACTTTCCAAAGCCAGTAATAATGGCTGGAGTAATTTTAAGACAACAGCCAAGGATCGCTCATGAGAAAGCCAGCGGGTTTTCCCAGGTTGGACTAATTTGAACTTCAGTCCCAGTGTATCTTCTATATTTTCCAAGATATTCAGTCTTTTTGGACTCTTGCTGAAAAAAGAATATAATGAAGACATTACATTTATAGCTTTTTTTAATGTCTTTTGAAGATTCTGCAGCTTGTACTAGCGCTAGTTGGAGTAGATGGCCTCTGCAGTGTGTATAGGAGAGATTAGGATTACACTTTTCTCTGAGCAAAGCTTGTACTCCACCATGTCTTCCAGAGAAATTTGCAGCTCCATCAAATGCACAAGCAGCCATCTGTTTGGGGTCCAACTGACAAGCATTTAACTCTTCTAAGATGTGGGTTGTCACAGATGCAGCTGATGTGTCTTCTATAACTTGAACGTCTAGAAATGCATCTACTGGCCTACCCCGACATCAAGATAACGTACACAATGACTTAATACTTGATGCTCATTTGCATCAGTGCATTCATCAGTCATGTATGCAAATTTTTTGAATGTGGTGAGAGAGTTCTTCACTTTTTCAACTGTTGAGTCTTTCACTGTTGCACCGTATGCTTCTAGCCAGTCAGTTGAGTTTCTTGCAGAAAGATAGTGAGCATTTGCTGGTCTTGTTCGGAACCAGTGTTCAACTTCAGGATGAACAAGTGACAATGCACTTAACATTGGCCTCCAGTTTGTAGTGTGTGGTATCTCTTGCTTAAATAGAAAGTAGGATGCCACAGCCATGTTTGTTCGCATGAATTGTGTTGTGTCTCCAGCATTCTTAACAGCCTCATGAAGTACTTCAATAAATGGGAACACTTTGACCGACAAACATCGGGAACTGCCTTTAGGTTTTGTCAGTTTGACAAACCAAGCTCCTCCACTTTTACCAATTATAGCATTGGGAAGCTTTCCTTCTTTGTAAACTTTTTTGCAAGAGGTGCACCTCTTGGGAATAAATTATCAGTTTTCAGAATGGAGAGAGATAAATAGTGGTATCCCTGAGGGGTCAGTACTGGGACCATTACTGTTCAACATATTCATAAATGATCTGGAAAAATGGGTAAACAGTGAGGTGGCAAAATTTGCAGATGATACAAAACTATTCAAGATAGTTAAGTCCCAGGCAGACTGCGAAGAGTTAAAAAGGGATCTCACAAAACTGGGTGACTGGGCAACAAAATGGCAGATGAAATTCAATGTTGATAAATGCAAAGTAATGCACATTGGAAAACAATCTCAACAATACATACAAAATGATGGAGTCTGAATTAGCTATTAACACTCAAGAAAGAGATCTCGGAGTCATTGTGGATAGTTCTCTGAAAACATCCACTCAATGTGCAGTGGCAGTCAAAAAAGTGAACAGAATGTTGGGAATCATTAAGAAAGGGATAGATAATAAGACAGAAAATACCATATTGCCTCTATGTAAATCCATGGTACGTGCACACCTTTTATACTGTGTGCAGATCTGGTCACCCCATCCCATAAAAGATGCATTGAAATTGGAAAAGGTACAGAGATGGCAACTACAATGATTAGGGGTATGAAACAAGAGGAGAGATTAAAATGACTGGGAATTTTCAGCTTAGAAAAGAGACGACTAAGGGGGGATATGATAGAGGTCTATAAAATCTTGACTGGTGTGAAGAAAGTGAATAAGGAAATGTTATTTAATCGTTCACATAACACAAGAACTTGCAGTCACCCAGTGAAATTAATAGGCAGCAGGCTTTAAAAAAACAAAAGGAAGTATTTCTTCACACAACATAAGTCAACCCATGGAACTCTTTGCCAGGGGATGCTGTGAAGACCAAAACTACAACAGGATTAAAAAAAAGAACTAGATAAATTCCTGGAGAATAGGTCCATCAGTGACTATTAACCAGGATGGGGAGGGATGCAACACCATGCTCTGAGTGTCCCTAGCCTATTTGCCAGAAGCTGGGGATGGACAACAGGGGATGGATCACTTGATGATTCCCTGTTCTGTTCATTTCCTCTGAAGCACCTGGCCTTGACCACTATCGGAAGACAGGATACTGGGCTATATGGACCATTGGTCTGACCCAGTATGACCATTCTTATGTAAAAATTAATTATAATAATAAATGTTTAGTACAGAAACTCCCCAACATAATGACCTCTCAAGATAGCAACGATGTGAGATAACAACCTTGGCAAATAATGCATTTTAAAAATCTTGGCCTACTAGGAAACATATTCATATAAATTTCCATTCCCAGTCACAAATCTAGCATTCTGGAGCAAAGTCACTAAAATATAGTCCAACAAACAAATGTTTATTTAACATTCCCCTCACTTTTCCTACCACCGCACCCCACTCACCGGTGTTGTCCTTGGTCAGTGGAGACTCAGAGTTCAGAGGTGCTTTCACGTGAGTACAACTCCCAGGTGGGGGGCAAGAAGGCACCTTGCTCATTCCTCCAGCTGCTCACTGTTCGCTCTGGCCACTGCTGTTCATTGTGCCACCGTTCACTCCACCACTTTGTTGCCAATGGCCTTGCGCAGTCACCTTCTGCTGCCACCTGCCACTGTGACCTCTGTGAGTTGGTCTCTTGAGGTTCCACCCAGCTCTCAGTGATTTCAGCTGAGCTCTCAGTGGGGGAACCTCGCTGCTAGTGCAGTCTGGGCTGTCTCTTCCACAGAAACACTGTCCCCACAGCACAACTAAGCACTTAGACCTGATTATCAGTGATTTCAGCTGCAGTGGTCACTTAACAGAACAAAAGACTATCTATGGAGCCTAATCAGCTCTGTCTTTAAACAGTGGAGAGGGACAGATCCCCACCCTCTCTCTTGATGCCCTCAATCAGCACAGGCTAAGTACAGTTCTACTGCCCTTTACGCATACAATAAGAACAACATTTTATTTCACCTCTCCCTCCCACCCCCCGCATTCAAGTGATTTGTAACCCAACCCAACCCCACCCCACTTGGGGGGGAGGCATAGCTCAGTGGTTTGAGCATTGGCCTGCTAAACCCAGGGTTGTGAATTCAATCCTTGAGAGGGCCACTTAGGGATCTGGGGCAAAATCAGTACTTGGTCCTGCTAGTGAAGGCAGGAGGCTGGACTCCATGACCTTTCAAGGTCCCTTCCAGTTCTAGGATATGGGATATCTCCATTAATTTAATTTAATTTAATTTAATTTAATTTAAAAAATCTATCACTTGGGCAATTCTGTTTGCTGGATACCTAGGTAGATTAGGTGTGAATGTAAATACAATCTGGTTCTGAAGCCTTTCCCTCCAGCCCCAGCTCTTCACTAGCTGTCAGGGAGAGCTCATTGAGGCCTTGGCTACACTCGGGACTTCCCAGCGCTGCCACGGCAGCGCTGTGAAGCGCGAGTGTAGTCGCGCCGCCTGCGAGACCTCTCTCGCAGCGCTGTATGTACTCCACCTCTCCGAGGGGAATAGCTGGCAGTGCTGCGAGCGAGAGTGCAGCGCTGCAGGCTCTGATTACACTGGCGCTTTACAGCGCTGTACTCGCAGCGCTCGGGGGGGGGGGGCGTTTTCACACCCCTGAGTGCAGCAAATTGCAGCGCTGTACAGCGGCAGTGTAGCCAAGGCCTGAGACTTCACTTACAAATCATCATTTGAAATTATTAGGTTGGCCATCACCGAAATGAATGCACTGACATTGTCATAAAAAACAACAGCTGTATAAGGAAGCTAGTCTATGTTCATAATTTTCAAAGCTATTATACTTTTTCAGATACATGTATTTTATCATACACTGTATATGCTTTTAAAGTGTGTATTAATGTTTCAATTTCAATTCAAATTTCCAGACAGTCACTAAATTGGCATGTAACTAGTTCACAAAACTGGGGGGAGGGGAGGTGTTGGGAAAATTCAGGGGGGGTGTAGGGAAATCACTGCTCTCCTCACTAGCTTTCCTCATATAAATCCCACTGGGTCACGGGTGCTTGGGTGGGGTAAATGTTAAGTCTAATTGTATTCTTTCGATTATTTTCTTTCCCCACAGACTCATCCTTGTCAGCCTCCCAGCCACAGAACACTAGGTTCTGGCACATTCTGTAATTGGGCTGGCACAGATCGGATTTTATGCTAGCTTCTGCAAAATTCATTCTGAATTCGAATGGCCATGCCAGAGAAGGGACATGTGGAAGCCAGCTGAATGCAGCTAATGGATTGTCTGAAACCACTAGTGAGAGGGTAAAAGCCCAGATGCGTTCACTGGGGACAGGTGGAGAAAGGCAGATTCTCCACTCCATCAGGGCAGCTTTAGTGTCCCAAAACCACAGATCCAGCCAGTGCAAGATTCCTTTTGTAGGGTGTGACAAGGGAAGGGTGCTGCAGCCTGTTAAGCGTTAGCAGATCATGGGTGGGTATGCGGCAGCTTGGGGAGAGCAGGGGATTGGACTAGATGACCTCCTGAGGTCTCTTCCAACCCTAATCTTCTATGATTCAATGAAAAGGGAGGAGGGAGGGTAGGTGTGAGTGAGAAGGAGATTGATTGCCACTGCCCAGTGTTTTTCAGTTGGTTTGGGAGGATAACACTAAACACTGACTGGGGGAATGAGAGGGGTGCAGTATACTGGCCTAGGGCATGTGCCAAGGCAGCATTACCTTCTAGCGCCTGGGAGAGGCTGGATAGCCAAACACTAGAAGACAGGAAGAGCAACTCCCAGAGGGCCCTACAAGGGGTTGATGTGTTTGGAGACCCAGGCCCAGCGGGCTAGTCCCTGCTCCCAGGGGTAGGGAAGGACTTGTGCCTAGAAGGTGAGGCTCGTACGTTGGTGTCTCTCCTTGAACACACATGTGCTGCTGGTGGTTTATTTAACTTGCACACGTGGACAGGGGTGTGTAAGGTGCCCAGGATGCCCCCACTGCACAGAGGTCTGTGCCTAGCACTCACCTGGCATCGCCTTCCAGTACAAGAGTGAGGATCACCTGGGGACTACCAATGGCAAGGCCTTCACCTGCATGGCTCCTGCTGGAGGCAGTGTGATATAGTGCACAGGGCCCAGAACTATGACCCCCCAATGCCCAAGCTCTGTATCTGCCACCAACCAGCTGTGTGACCTCAGCCAAGTCAATTCTCCTCCGGTTCCTCCCGCCCATGCTCTGCCTTGTCTACTGAGATTCTGAGCTCTTCAGGGCAGGGACTGAAGTCTCTCTGATCTGAGGACTTCAGTACCTCAGCCAGAGGTTAGGGATCTGTTACAGGAGTGGGTGGGTGAGGTTCTGTGGCCTGCAAAGGGCATGAGGTCAGAGTAGATGATCATGATGGGCCCTTCTGACATTACAATCTATGGGTCTATGTGCAACACCCAGCACAGTGGGGTCCTGCTATGCTACTGTAATCGTCCTAATAAAGCCCATCCTAAATGCCTGCTGCTCATTCTCTCTCCTTCCCCTGTCTAGGTACCAATGGAGCATGGTTCCCGGTCATGCCTCTCCCTCCTGATGCATGGAACATCTTTTACAAGAGTTAAAATGACCTGTGTCTGTCCAGAGTGTAAGACAGTGGATGAAAAAAGGGTGGCTTATGAATCTCTCTGTTAGTGGAATGTTAGTTACAGAGCTGGGCTGACATGCCCCCCTCCCTAGAAAAGCACCACAGGTGGTGTTCTTTACAAAGGCACAGTGGCTGCAAGAAATGGTAAGGTAGTTTCCAGGTGTGGGGAGGAGGCAGGGGGAGTTTAGGAATTTTTTTTTAAGTTTTGGTGGAAATTTCCTATTTTTTATTTTTCTTGTCCTTTTTCTCCATTTCTCCTGGTGTGTTTCCCCCTCCCCCCTTCTTTGTAGTTTGCTACTGGAAAAGGGTGGGAGGAAAAATGGAGAGAAAGTGGTTGTGTGTATGTGTGTGTGGGGGAGAACGTGTTGGTTTTTGGTTAAAAAGATGAACATTTTCTGGAGAAATGTTCCCTTGGGGAAAAAGGCCATTTCCCCCTCAAAATCCATTTTTCCAATGACACCTGTACTGCCTGCCTGCTATGTCTGCATGCTACTGCCCTCTACTGGATGGAATATGAACTGCTCATCTGTATGTGATGATGTCACCCTCTTCTGGCTGGGCCCAGAGAAGAGCAGACATAATCCCTTGTATTAACTAATGGTCAGAGAATTGCTTAGTGGAACAAATGTTGAAAGATAAAGTAGTTAAGGACATAAAGGTAAACAGTAATTGGGATAAAATACAACACGGTTTTACAAAGGGTCGATTGTGTCAGACCAACCTGACCTCTTTCTTTGAGAGGATAACTGATTTGTTAGACAAAGGATATGCAGTAGATATAATCTACCTGGATTTCAGGAAGGCATTTGATACAGTTCCATGTGGGAAATTATTAGTTAAGTTGGAAAATATGGCAATTAATCTGAGAGCTGAAAGGTGGATAAAGAACTACTTAAAGGGGAGACTACAACAGGTCATACTGTAAAAGGTGAACAGTCAGGCTGGAGGGAGGTTACTAGTGGTGTTCCTCAGGGATTGGTCTTGGGACCAATCGTATTTAACATTTTCATTCATGACCTTTGCACAAAAAGTAGGAGTGTGCTAATAAAATCTGCTGATGACAGAGTTGGGAGGTAGGCCAAAATGGAGGAGGACTGGGATATCATACAAAAAGATCTGGATGACTTTGAAAACTGGAGTCATAGAAATGGGATGAGAGTTAATAGTGCAAAGTCATGCATTTAGGGAATAAAATAAGACTTTTTGCTATAAGCTGGGGCCTTACCAGTTGGAAGTGACAGCGGAGGAGAAAGACCTGAGTGTATTGGTTCATCATGGGATGGCTATGAGATGCCAATGAGATGTAGCCATGGGAAAGGCTAATGCAATCCTAGGATGCATCAGGCGAGGTATTTCCAGCAGAGATAGGGAAGTGTTATTGCTATTATACAAGGCACTGGTGAGACCTCATACAGTTCTGATATTGCATGTTTAAAAAAGATTAATTCAGAACAGGGAACAGGGCAGAGAAGGGCCAGGAGGATAATCAGAGGAATGAAGAACCTGCCTTACAAGAGAAGACTCAAAGAATTTGGCTTGTTTAGCCTAACCAAACAAAGGCTGAGGGGAGATCTGATTGCTCTCTATAAATACATCACAGGGATAAATAACTCCTCTCCCTCCCTGGTATTTAAGTTAAGGGCCAATGTTGGCACAAGAACAAATGGATGTAAACTGGACATCAACAAGTTTAGGCTTGAAACTACATGAAGGTTTCTAACCATCAGTGAAACAAAATTCTGGAACAGCCTGCCAAGGGGAGCAGTGGGGGCAAAGAACCTCACTGTCTTCAAGACTGAGCTTGATAATGTTATGGAGGGGATGGTATGATTAGATTGCCTACAATGGCATGTGGCCCATCAGTGACTGCCAGTAGTAAATATCCCTAAATGGTCAGAGATGTCACACTAGATGGAAAGGGTTCTGAGTAACTAAAGTGAATTCTTTCCCAGGTGTCTGGCTGGGCATCTCACCCACCCGCTCAAGGTCAAACTGACCATATTTGGAGTCTGGAGGGAATTTTGCCCCAAGTCAAATTGGCAGAAACCTTGTGGGTTTTTTGTCTTCCTCTGCAGCATGTGGCATGGGTCACTTGCAGGTTTAAACAAGTATAAATGGTGGCTTCTCTGTAACTTGAAGTCATTAAGTCATCATATGAAGACTTCAGCAACTAATTGGTTCTAGTCCTATTACAGGCGTATGTGTGTGGGGGGGGAGAGGTTGTGTGGCCTGTGATGTGCCAGAGATCAGACTAGATGATCACGATGGTCCCATCTGACCTTAAAGTCTATGAACACCCTCTGCTTTGAGAGAGGTGACACCTGAGAGCCAGCTGGTAGGGAAGCCTCAATATCACAGCATTGCTCCTCTGCTGTAGTGCCATAGCGATGGGAGAGAATTTCCCTCCATGCATGGGTGCGGGAAGGGCTGGAGCCAGGGACTATCTCCTGTACTTCAGTCCTACAACTCCAGGGGACCTAGTTAATGGGAACACCACCACGACTCCTGAAGAGACTATGCTGCCAGGTGGGAACCCTGAGAATGGATCACAAGACTCAGAGGAAGACTTGCTGGTGCTTAAGTGGGTATGAGCTCCCTGACCCCACCAGTCTGTGAACTCTACTCAGAGCTGTGCCAGCCCTTACTTTGCCTGGCAGGTTAACAATAGGTGCATTCCAATTCCTGAGCTCTCCTGAAGCCTTCCCCTGCAGAGTTCAGTCCTGAACCGCTGGACACTCACAGAAATAACCAGGTAAGCAGTCCCCAAAGGAACAGTGCACACACCTCTTGTTTGCTTCAGCTGAGGATCAGCGCCAATGCAACATCACAGCACTGAGATGTATGTATAGTAAAAACAAGCACAGGTTTATTATCAGAGGCTACGATTTCAGAGCTAAGGAGTAAAGACAATAATGGAGACAAAAATGGTTCCATATAAAATCAAGTGTAACATGCTTCCTGGAGACTCAACTTCAGACAAGGTTGTTAGCCTGTTAACGTTATGTAGTTTATCTCCCAACAAGGCCAGGAAGCCCCCAGTCATGAATACAAAAAGCATGGGACCTTTTGCTTCCTCAGTGAAGGAGCCTTCTGTTTAACCCCCTGCCCTGTGGGATTGTTTTGCACACAGCCAGGCTAACCCTCTTGGGTAATTTATTTTTCCCCTGTGTTGTTGTGACATACCCAGGGCATCATCCCTGCCCTCTAACCTGGGGTGCCCTTTTCAACTGCTTTGTTGCTGTAACCTCCAGTCTGGACTGCTCACAAACAGCCTCCAGCATGCAAGTCACTCCCAGCTATATCTGCATGTGCTGCAGCCAGCCAGCCACACTATGGCTCTCACCAGCCTTAGTTGTACTGCAGGGTGACCTCAACACTCTCCCAGTCCTAGATTTAACCCCAGCAATGTACATCTTATACTGCCCAGCCCTCTCCTGGACAATACAAGCTCATATACAGTCCATCATTTTATTAATTGAAATGATACACACACGTCTTGTTACCCCAAATGGAGTTTCCCTAACAAACACACTGGTTTAGATAAAACAATAAAACAAGTGTATTAACTACAAAGAGAGATTTTAAGTGAGTACAAGTAACAAGGCATAAAAGCCAGAAATGGTTACAAGATAAAATTCAACTAGTGCCTAACTGAACAAACTATTTTAAATTCAAAGCAAAATTTCTCACCACATGCTCTCAACAGTCTTACAGGCCAAACTCCTTAGACCAGGACCCCTTCTTCTGGTTAATGGCTGTTGCCTTTGTCCCTTCTTGTGAAGTGAATCAGTGGACAGAGAGAGAGGGAGGAGGAGGGAATGCCCCTTCTTTTTATAGTCTTGTCCCCTCTTTGAGAAGCATTTCCAACTGGGAGCATGGTGACAGGCAGGCTGCAGGCAGGCTGTGTGGAAGGAAGCTCCATACCGTTTCCTTGTTAAGATATAGATTTTTGCCCCGTTCCCTCTCCTTAGCAGGTAAATAGCCCATCAGCCTTGTTTACACATGGCTGAGGCACAGGTTGGGCTTTGTCTCTGAGGAAGTGGTTTGGCCATTCCCCAGACTTCTCTGGCAAACATACTTTTAGTCCTGATCTCAGTGTATGTTTGTAACTTCCAAATAATGCTGTATTTTGCCATGGTATTATTGATCAGCAAATTCTGAGTTTTTATAGGACATCTGACAAGATGTACTTTGTACAAAGATGACTGCAGGAGTGTGTAAAGTGTGGACACGGATGCAACAGAAATCTGACCAAAGGTGCCTCTGTGTAAGTGTGGGTCCCCTTGGGGTGGCTTACAATGCTTAATGTACATGGCCAACAGGTGAATCAATGTCCTTTGCCTGATCCAAAGCCCACCTGTCAGCTCTGCCTTGGAAACAGGCTTCAAAATGTCTTGTCTATACATCTACTTAAATACCCTCCCTGCATACAGCTCGCAATGGTTTGAGGATCAGTAGGATATAAGCTTTTATTAGAGACCTCACATGACATCACCAACAGAGATAAATACTGTGAAAGCAGGGTGCTAGGTGTAGTGAGTTTTTCAGGCTTGTTAGGAGTTACAGAACTGTGGCCCCTTGGCCAGCTGGCACTAGGCTTGCCAACTTTCTAATTGCACAAAACCAAATACCCTACCCCTACCCCTTTCCTGAGGCCCCGCCTCCCCCTCTCTCGGTGACTCGCTCTCCCCTACTCTCACTCACTTTCACCGGGCTGGGACAGGGGCTTGGGGTGTGGGAGGGGGTATGGGCTCTGGGCTGGGGTTGTGGGCTCTGGCATGGGGCCAGGGATGAGGGGTTTGGGGTGCAGGAGGGGGCTCCGGGCTGGGGGGTGGGGCTGAGGGATTCAGAGTGTGGGAGGGGGCTGCGGGTTGAGGCAGGGGGTTGGGGTGCAGGAGTGGGTGAGGCCGGGGATGAGGGGTTCAGGGTGTGGGAGGGGGCTCTGGGCTGCGGCAGAGGGTTGGGGTGCAGGGGGAGTGAGGGCTCTGGGCTGCGGGTGCGAGCTCTGGGGTGGGACCAGGGATGAGGGGGTTGGGGTACAGAAGGGGGTTCTGGGTTGGGGGGGCTCAGGACTGCAGCAGGGGGTTGGGGTGCAGGGGTGTGTGAGGGTTCTGGGCTGGGGGGGCAGGTTCTGGGCTGGGGGGCAGGGATGAGGGCTTTGGGGTGCAGGAGGGGATTCCAGCTTTGGGGGGCTGAGGGCTGGGGCAGGGGGTTGGGGCTCTGGCTTACCTCGCACGGCTCCCGATCAGCGGCGCAGTGGTGGGGCTAAGGCAGGCTGCCTGCCTCTCCTGACACCGTGTTGCACGTGCACCAGAAGTGGCCAGAAAGTCCAGGGCTAGTAGGCGGGTTGGGGGGTGGGCAGGAGGCTCCGCGTGCTGCTCTTGCCCACAGGCACTGCCAATGGGACTGCTGAGCTGGTGCTCGGGGCGGGGGCAGCGCATGGATCCCTGTGGTCCCCCTGCCTAGGAGCCGGACCTGCTGGCTTCTTCCGGGGCACAGCACGGTGCCCCAGACCAGGTAGGGACTACTCTGCCTTAGCACTGCAGCCCTGCCAACCGGACTTTTAACGGCCCGGTTGGCGGTGCTGACCGGAGCCACGAGGGTCCCTTTTCGACCTGGTGTCCCGGTCGAAAACCGGACACCTGGTCACCCTATCTGGCACCCATGGGCATGTGTGTCACAGCAGGGGGATCAGTGTGGAGGGATCTCCCCTCCGTGGCCCTGAGATCTGTCTTCCCTGTGGATCAGCCTGTGATCAGGCTGTGATTCCTACTCATAGTCCCACAAAACCCTGCCCACCTGAGCAGAGGGCCACCAGGAAACTCTACAAGCTTAGCTTCAGTTTCTTGGTCCTGCCCCCTCCCATGAGATCAGACAGCCCTAAAAGCCTGAGATCTTTGGATCCCCAGCTAATCCTGGCAGACTCAACTCCACACTCCAGAGGGTGAAGAGTTCAGCATTGGGCAGGTTACTGTTTCTGTGGACTAAAAACTTCGACAGCTGCCCCGTCCCTCACTTGGCATAAGTGTTTACACCTCATAGCTGCCTCACGTGCCAAGGGAAAACAGGAAGGCAGCATCGGGAAGACAAATGCACCCAGCTGCCATTTTGTGGGTGACTCATGTGATCTGGGAAAATCCTGTTCTGGTTTCCAAGGACTTCCTGTGCCAGCAGGCTGGCTGATGAACCAGTGTCTGTAGCCCACCTGAATGGGCTGAGTCTCTGCTTGAGCTCCCCAGGTTGCATCTCTGCATTAGATGCCTCTGCATCATAACAACAGACTTTTATCACACCCTCCCCAAGGGTGCAGGCTGCCTGACATATAGATCCAAAGCACTCACTGTCTAGCATGTACCACTGCTGGGTCTGTAAAAGGCACAGTCCCCTACACCTACCCTGTCCTCAGAGCACACACACCCCAAGTTAGCATCCAAACTCATTCCATTCCAGGGCATTTGCTCACTGAAAATCAACAACACAACATAGACCTCAGCCTAAACTGGCTCCCTAGCTCTCTCCTAGTCCCCAAGGGATGCTCCCATTTGATAGTGAGCAGCATGTCCAGTATTGTCAGTCCCACATGTTAAAAAAAAAAAAAAAAAAAAAGAGTCATCAGCACCCTACCCCAAAATCAGGTTTAAAAAATAAATCTGATGATTTTAAAGCCAAATACATTTTAGGTTCTTCTAAACCTTCAGGGTTCAGATTTTCCAGCCTCCCCCTACCCTGCCCCCCCAACAAGGAGGGCTAGAAACTTACTCTGTTTAACAGAAAGCTGAGAGTCCCAAGTAATCACATGACTCCAGGAGCTGAGGCTTTAAAAAACCACATGAAATATTGCCATTACAGCTGGTTAAAACTCAGAATTCATTTTGGGAAAAAATGTTGATTTTTGACATGTTTGTTCCAGATCAGAACAAAAATGAACGTTTTTAAAATTCCCTATAAAATTTTTGGAAAAATCCATTTTGATAAAAAGCTAAGTGTTCTCTTCTGGTTTTGATTTATAAAATTTTCACTCTAGTTTAGAATATAAGCAGACAACAAAACAAATTGGGAAATGAAAGGTCATTTCAAAATGAAAAATCAAAGTGTTCCAATAAGGACCTCATAGAAATGCTTGATTTCATTTCCCCCCTCCCCAAAACGTCATTGAAATTGACACATTCCTGAAGGAAGTGTCATTTCCTGACAGCAAAAACATCCCCCCAGAAAAACTGCAGTTAGTGGTAGTTGGCTACACTGCGTCTGGCACAGTGAGTCAGCAACACTGTGTTTGGCATCTGACACTTGCTCCCAGGCGCAGGTAGAGGCAGGCATACTGCTGACATGTCTACACAACAATCGGAGATTTGACCCCAATTGGGGTTGGATAGACATAGAATCATAGAAGATCAGGGTTGGAAGAGACCTCAGGAGGTCATCTAGTCCAAGCCCCTGCTCAAAGCAGGACCAACCCCAACTAAATCATCCCAGCCAGGGCTTTGTCAAGCCGGGCCTTAAAAATCTCTAAGGATGGAGATTCCACCACCTCCCTAGGTAATTCATTCCTGTGCTTCACCACGCTCCTAGTGAAATAGTGTTTCCTAATATCCAACCTAGACCTCCCCCACTGCAACTTGAGACCATTGCTTCATGTTCTGTCATCTGCCACCACTGAGAACAGCCAAGCTCCATCTTCTTTGGAACCTCCCTTCAGGTAGTTGAAGGCTGCTATCAAATCCCCCTACTCTTCTCATCTGAAGACTAAACAAGCCCAGTTCCCTCAGTCTCTCCTCGTAAGTCATGTGTTCCAGCCCCCTGATCATTTTCATTGCTCTCCGCTGGACTCTCTCCAATTTGTCCACATCCTTTCTGTAGGGGGGGCCCCCAAAACTGGACACAATACTCCAGATGTGGCCTCACCAGTGCCGAATAGAGGGGAATAATCACTTTCCTCGATTTGCTGGCAAGGCACCTACTAATGCAGCCCAATATGCGGTTAGCCTTCTTGGCAACAAGGGCACACTGTCAAGTATCAGAGGGGTAGCCGTGTTAGTCTGGATCTGTAAAAAGCAACAGAGAGTCTTGTGGCACCTTTAAGACTAACAGATGTATTGGAGCATAAGCTTTCGTGGGTGAATGCCCACTTCGTCGGATGCAACGACGAAGTGGGCATTCACCCACGAAAGCTTATGCTCCTGTAAGCAGAGTCAGGATGAGCTCTACCCTGACATCTGGTGGTGAATTATGGCGAGTGTGGAAAAGAACTCCAGGGGCTGATCTTGTTTGCATAGGCACACCCACTCGCCTGGCATGAAACAACAGCAACTGAAAATGGTTACACCGAGGCTCTGTGCTTGTGAGACGGGAAGTATTGCCTCTTCGAGGCGCCCAGGGGTGTGTGTAAGATTTTCCCAGGTCACTGGGTGGGGGCTCGAGCTGGTTTTGTGTCACGCTGTTGGGAGGGGACCCCTATGTACTGAACCCAGCCCTTGCTGCTATCAACTTGGCCTGGCAGAAGGGTTACACTCCAATACATCTGTTAGTCTTAAAGGTGCCACAAGACTCTCTGTTGCTTTTTACAAGGGCACACTGCTGACTCATATCCAGCTTCTCGTCCACTGTAATCCCCAGGTCCTTTTCTGCAGAACTGCTGCTTAGCCAGTCAGTCCCCAGCCTGTAGCGGTGCATGGGATTCTTCTGTCCTAAGTGCAGGACTCTGCACTTGTCCTTGTTGAACCTCCTCAGATTTATTTTGGCCCAATCCTCCAATTTGTCTAGGTCACTCTGGACCCTATCCCTACCCTCCAGCGTATCTACCTCTCCCACCAGCTTAGTGTCATCTGCGAACTTGCTGAAGGTGCAATTCATCCCATCATCCAGATCATTAATAAAGATGTTGAACAAAACCGGCCCCAGGACCGACCCCTTCACTTGATACCGGCTACCAACTAGACAGACCTATACCTGTGCTAGCTTTAATTTAGCTAATGCAGCTAAAAACAGCAGTGAAGACACGGCAGCACGGGCTGTACAAACCCAGCTGGGACTCAGAATACATGAATTTGCATTCCTAGCCTGAGCCAGGTCCATGCCACTGCACCTCTCTGCTATTTTTAGCTGTACTAGCTAGAGTAACAGTAGCCTGGGTATGCCTCCTGCAGCTGCAATCACCCCTCTGTCTGCAGTGTTGACATAGCCTATGTTGCTCTTGTCTTTTGCTCAGTGGGACCCAATTAGGGCCAGTCAAACAAATGGTAAATATTTTCCAGGACATTTCAAACAAAACAAAAAGAAGGGTTCACTTGGTTTGAAACTGGACTTTTGGGGTCCCCCCCACCCAAAATGGGCAGCTTTGTTTTGAATCAAACTGTTGTTTTGTTTCAGTTTTCAAACATTAAAAGGGCCGAAACATGGTATACACCCATCTCACTAAGTAGAGGCCCTCCAATCATCAATGCATCTGTCTTCACAACACCCCAAGCGGCAGGGCAGAGCTAGTATCCCCACTGTACAAGGGGAAACCGAGGCAGAGAGACGACGGCCCAGACCCTCAAAAAGGCATTTATGCACCTACTCATCTTGATTTCAATGAGAGTTAGGTGCTTAAATACCTTTGAGGATCTCAGCCCCAGTAATCTGGTCAAGCTCAGAGGAAGGACTCAGACCCAGCTACCAAGTTAATGCTCTAAACTTTGGAGTCTAAAGAGTTAGGTCGACCCAGCTACGTTGCCACGTCCCTGAGCAACATAGTTAAGCTGACCTAACCCCTGATGTAGACAGTGCTAGGTCGACGGAAGTGTTCTTCTATCAACCTAGCTACCACCTCTTGGAGTTGGATTAGCTACACCAATGGGAGAACATGAGTGTAGGCAGTAGCTACACTCTGTGCTGCTGTAGCATTTCAAGTGTAGACAAGCTTCATTCTCCATTCAAGACACCAACCCTTCTGCAACTGGGCAAACTATTAGGGTCTATTTCAAGAGGTGCCCGGAGTCCATTGAGCAGGATTGACCAACCTCTCCTTCCTGTTACCAGCTTTGCCCGTTACTTTTGGGTATGCTCATTTATTAGGGTTACTCTTCTGGGTGTGGGGGGGGGGGTCTGTAATTCTATCAATGTACTGTTTGTGTCACTTGGGTTCTCATACGGAGCTCTACTTCTCCCTGCTGCAAGTTCCCTCCCAATGGAGCTATCCTGCAGGACCTAGGTTCCCCAGGGCTGGGTTCTTCCAGCTCCAGAATCAGACAAACACACACACACACACACACACTAATAGAGCATGACTGAGCAGGCTGGGTCGAGCAGCCCTTCCAAGCTGCCACCCTCATATGTCCCAGGTTCAGCACGTCTCTATCCCAATTTTCATGTTACAATTGTTCTGGTAATAACCCACTTGATGAGCAAACCCCACAGTATTTTTGGGTGCTGCAAGGATCTTTTAGCTTAGGTATGAGGAGCGTTGCTGCAGAGTGAATGAGGAAACCAAGAAACACCCATGGAGGGGTGGGAGGGTGGAGAGAAGCAACCAGTTTAATCATGAAAGTTATTTATTGCCAGGTAATAACCATAGGGGAGCCAAACAAACAAAACAGTTATAATATTAAATCTAACTTAAATTTGATTATAAAAGTCAGGTTTACAAAACTATAACTGATCACACAAGTCAGGGTCAGAAGGCTATACCGAGAGAGAGAGAGAGAGAGAGAGAGATGGGTTCTCACCACTCCATGAAGCTTGAATCGATCAGGGGTCCCAGGTGGTAGTAGCTGAGGGTCCAGAGTGCTGGAGACAGGCAGAGCTGCCAGCACGATCAGTTAGGAGAAGGTGAAGTCCCAGTGGAACTGATGCAAATTTTGGATCCAGGCATCAGAACACTTACTTGAGCATGGGTAGGGGTTTTTGTAGAGAAACAACAATGGTTCAAGGGAGAACACTAGATTTGTTTATGTGTAAACTAGGGAGAATACCAAAGTTGTTTTGTTCAGGCTAGACATGGGAGCTGATCATTCCTGGCTCTGGGTGGTGTTCCTTGGAGGGAGCTCACAATGCAATAATGGAGCTTCACTATTTTGGATACCAATAAAGGATTTATTACAAGAATTGGTCTGATAACTACTGAGCTGGGTGTGTGCAGGCGTGGGTTCATTAACAGCTGGAGCAGAGATCCCCCATCATGCAGTGCTTCCCTGCTTTTCTGGTCCCAGAGTTCTGTGCGGTTCTTGCCTTGGAATCTCTGTTCTCCATTCTGTATGCTAATTGAGATGCCTCCTTGTCCCATCTTCAATGCAAATGAGGCTAGGGGAGTTTCCTTAATCCTGTCATCCTTATCCCAGGGGTTTAGGTGTGTCTCCCACTGCCTTTTCATTGCTTTTTGTAAGTTTTTCTTCTGATGCAGATTTGGTTCAAGCAGAGGCTGCGGGGGTGCGGGTCTTTCGTGAGTCAGACAGGCTGGGTACTGTGCCCTGGTTCCCCAAGAACACAGAGCTGCTAGGTAACATGCCATAGGGAATTGTCTCCCCTCCTCCAGTCGAAGGAATATCTGATTCCTGAGATAATCAGCACAGGCACCCTGCTGGTTGTACAAGGGTTCCTCTGTTGCTGGGAATCATAGACCCCAAGAGCTGGGAGCTGGACTCCCTCTGTCCACAGCAAATAAAAGGGTGAGATTCCCATTAGAGGCAATAACAAACACTGACACAGGAAAATGTTTCCAGTCACTCCGTGAGTGTTTTTATGGAAGCTGTGTGTGTTGCAGAAGTGCCATTCATCTCCACAACAATGGGATTGATTAATTAGCCTAGGCGGTAATCTAATGACGATCCAATTTAGCTGCACAGCAGCTGGATAGGCTCAGCGCAGAGCAGCTGCCTTGGGAGAGCTTGCAGGGTGTGGGCCCTTGGCACAGCTAAGCAGGATGTGGTCATAAAGGGATCTCCACCATTTGAACATGCAGCCAGAGGGGGACTGAGATGGACTTTGGAGCACCCCAAGCAGGGGCTGCCTCCATTCCAGTGTCCCACTGAACCCAGTGCATCCTGGGACCAGCATCTGGGAGCTGAGTGAGCACTGTCTCCCCCTGTGGAGGTTCAGTGCCCAGATGTGGAGAGGTCCCCTGGAACTAGGAGCACAACAGGAGGAGAAAGACAGGCCAAGAGCCATATCAGCCAGGCGAGGCACTGGATCTGAAGGGTCACCAAATATTTGCTTGTTTATCTCACCAACTGATTGTGAAATGCTCAGGGAGAGATTGGAGAGGCTACAGAAACAGCAAACCCAACAATAATGGACGGTTTCAGAGTAGCAGCCGTGTTAGTCTGTATCCGCAAAAATAACAGGAGTACTTGTGGCACCTTAGAGACTAACAATAATGGAGGATTTCAACTGTCCCCCTATTGAGTCCAATATGTCACGTCAGGACAGGATGCAGAAATATTATCGGACAGTCGAGGTGTTACAGGAGCACTCAAGGAAGACAAGGCCATTGCAGAGAAGCTAAATGAATTCTTTGCATCACTCTTCACTGCAGAGAATCTGAGAGAGATTCCCACATTTGAGACATTGTTTTTAGGTGACAAATCTGAGCAACTGTCCCAGAGTGAGGTGTCATTAGATGTGGTTTTAGAAAAAAATGATAAACTAAACAGTAATAAGTCACCAGGACCAGATGGGATTCATCCAAGAGTTCTGAAGGAACTCAAATGTGAAACTGCAGAATTACTAATTGTAGTATGTAATCTATTGATTAAATCAGCCACTGTACCAGATGACTGAAGGGTAGCTAATGTAACACCAATTTTTTTTAAAGGCTCCAGAGGTGACGCTGGCAATTCCAGGCCAGTAAGCCTAACTTCAGTACTGGGCAAACTGATTGAAAATTCTGTTTTTTACTGTAGTATCAGACACATAGATGAACATGATATGTTGGGGAAGAGCCAACACAGCTTTTGTAAAGGGAAACCATGCCTCACCAATATACTAGAATTCTTTGAGGTATCAATGAGTATGTGGACAAGGGTGATTCAGAAGATACAGTGTACTTGAACTTTCAGAAAGCATTTGACATGGTCCTCAAAGGCTCTTAAACAAAGTAAGCTGTCATTGGATAAGAATGAAGGTCCTCTCATGGATCAGTAACTGGTTAAAAGACAAGAAATAAAGGGTAGGAATAAATTGTCATTTTTCACAATTGAGACATGTAAATAACGGGGTCCCCCAGGAATTTATACTGGGACCAGTGGTGTTTGACACATTCATAAATGATCTGGATAAAGGGTAAACAGTGAGGTGAAAAAGATTGCAAATGATACAAAATTACTCAACATAATTAAGTCCAAAGCAGACTGTGAAAAGTTACAAAGGGATCTCACAAAACTGGGTGACTGGGCAACAAAATGGCAGCTGAAATTCAGTGTTGATAAATGCAAAGTATTGCGCACTGGAAAACATAATCCCAACTATACATATAAAATGATGGGGTCTAAATTAGCTGTTACCACTCAAGAAAGAGATCTTGGCATCATTGTGGATAGTTCTCTGAAAACAGCTACTCAGTGTGCAGCGGCAGTCAAAAAAGCTAACAGAATGTTAGGAACCATTAGGAAAGGGATAGATAGTAAAACAGAAAATATTATAATGCCATTATATAAATCCATGATACCCACATCTTGAATACTGTGTGCAGTTCTGGACACCTCAGCTTCAAAAAGGTATTAGAATGGGGGAAGGAGGGGAAGTGCAGAGAAAGGCAACAAAAAATGAATAGGGGTATGGAACAGCTTCCATATAAAGAGAGATTAAAAAGACTGGCACTGTTCATCTTAAAGAGGCGACTAAGGCAGGGTATGATAGTGGTCTATAAAATCATGAATGGTGTGGAGAAAGTAAATAAGGAAGTGTTATTTACCCCTTCACATAACACAAGAACTAGAGGTCACCCAGTTAAATTAATAGGCAGACGGTTTAAAACAAACAAAAGGAAGTACTTCTTTACACAACACACAGTCAACCTGTGGAACTCATTGACAGGGGATGTTGTGAAGGCAAAAAGTATAACCGGGTTAAAAAAAGAATTAGATATGTTCATGGAGGATAGGTCCATCAATGGCTATTAGTCAAGAAGGTCAGGGACCAACTCTATGCTCTGGGTGCCCCTAAACCTCCAACTGCCAGAAGCTGGGAGTGGATGACGGGATGGATCACTCGATAAATTGTCCTGTTCTGTTCATTCCCTCTGAAGCACCTGGCAATTGGCCACTGTTGGAAAACAGGATACTGGGCTGGATGGATCACTGGTCTGATCCAGTGTGGCCGTTATTACGTTCTCAACCCTCCATAATTCCTGGGATATGAGTCTGATGCTAACAGGCTTCCCCGTGGGCAGATCTGTCCCATGAACTGGGTGCTGCAGCTGGCGCAGCTTCCTGGCTCCACTGCCTTCTCTGATGGTAAAGAGCACGGGGTTGGGAGAAGGAACTCTCGGCCCCTGCTCCAATCTCAGTGCCTCAGCCTCCCCCCAACACACACAGACACACACAGACACACACAGACACACACACACACTTTTCAAGCTGGGATGAGCAGGCAGCAGTTCTGCTGGGTTGATACATTGTTTACAAGGGGGCAGGGGAGGAGAAATAGCCCAGCTGCTCAGAGGAGATACAAGTACAAGCAAATCTCAGAGGAGATACAGGCACAACCACTGTCTGACCCCCCCACCCCCAAACCTTTCCAGTCCTGTGTCAGTACATGACTAATGCAGTATGTGCCATCCCGGTGTGACCATGTGGGAGGTCGCATGTTGCCCATGTGGTCCTTAGAGTGGCAAAGCATTAGCACCCCAGCATACACCGCTGGCTGGGCATGGTGCAGCAGCTCGTTCCTCTCTAGTGCCCCTTGCCAATGGTCATTCCAGTCCCATGGTAATCTGCCTCTTCTCATAAAGCATCCCTTTGGCCAGGTCGCACTTTGGTCCCACCCCGTCCAGGGTAACATTCCCACAAACAGCAGTCCCTTTCCTTACGTCTGCTCTTTGACCCCAGCTCTGGGCCCCAAGGTCCTCGCACCTTCCTCTCAGGGCTTTAGACTGTCCTGATCCCCTTATGTCAGGGGCCTCACACCACCCTGCCCAGTGAGGGGCACTACACTGAGGTCCAGTCCACAGACCCTACAACCAGCAGCTAAGAGCTGCTCCATCAGGCTCTTCGTTGCTGCCTCCTTAGACTCCTTCCTCCCCTAGCTTGCCAGCAGGGCTCTCCCACAGCCTCTCTAAGGTCACCCCTCGTTCAGGGCCAGGAATCACAGGACTCCCCCTGGAATCCCCAGGAAACCCCCAACCCAGCTTCTGTCCGCCACAGGCTCCACCTTCCATTCCTCTGAAATTTCCCGTGCTCCATTTCTAGCTGGACACCTCCCAGGGCTCCAGCTCTCCTTGGCAGTCCGGAACCTGACTTTTTATCAGCACTCACCACTGGACTCTGCTCCATCCCAGCAGCTGAGCCCCATATGTCCCGACCACTTGCCAGGCTCTCTGTTCAGGCAAATCCTCCACCCGAGCTTCTGCCTTGACCCTGCTCAGCGTTCCACACTCTCCTCCCAAGACAAGGACTGCAGCACCCTCATGCCTCTCCTTTCTCACTGCTACTTTCCTCCTACCCTGGGTTCCCTGCCTTTCCACTAACCACCCAGCTTCTTCCCCAGCTGGGACTCATTTCAAATTGGGCCTGGGACACTTTCCAGGTGCAACCAGGTGTGTAAAGCCTCTCAAACCCACATTATCCCTTCCTTCATCTGCGTGGGGTAGCCACCCCATTGCACCATCTCTCAAGGGCTGGCATACTGCGTGTGGACTGTAGCCTCGGTTGTTTTCCCTTCCAAACTCTTTCTCTCTCTTTGTTTCCTGCCTCTCCCCTCCCCAGCCCCTTTTTATCACTGTGTATCCCACAAATCAAAGGAACCAACTGCCAAAATCAAAGGCGTTGCTGGGCCAGGGTTTTCCACAGGGCAGGGCAGCCACTGGGGATATGTGTTTTGCCCTGTCAAGACTCATCGGACACCCGGTGTGGTGCAGAGAAAGCTGAGAGTTCAGGTCACACCTGCTGTACATACCAAAGGAAGAACTGAGAGGCTGAAAGGATCTCTGCCTGCAAAGCCAGCTGAGGCGAGGTGTCAGAATGTGACTGTGCAACCCACATTAAAACCAGTGGGACTCTTTGTCCCCTTCCAGTGCCTGAACCACATATAGAGATTTATGAGGCCATTACTGCCCCTGACCTAAGGGGTCTAGTCCTTTGGCTAAGGAGGCAGTACTCCTTGCTGTAGTTCTAGAGGTTGCAGGATTAGGACCTGCAGCTGACCCACCCAAGGGGGGATTACAATTATTTGGCCAGCTTACAGTGTTGCTGACACTAAAACTTTTAATTCCTCATCTCTCAAGCTTTGCAACATAGAAGGATCACCGTGTTAGCTCCTAGGAGCCAGGTGGGCTGCACCAGACTGGCATACAACCTTCCATTTAAAGATCAAATATCCATTATCACAATTAAAGAACCAAAAATAAATCAAAAGCACTGCCCAATATAAATGCCATCTGCTTGGACTTGCCTCTTCCTTGAGAGGCAAATAGAATGTGACTTTAGCTTGAGGTCACCAGACAGGAAACTTGTGCCTTCTGTAAACCCAATCCTTAAAACTATGATGCAGACACAAAGCAACGTATACAAATCTATGGAATCCCTCTCACCCTTACTCTCCATCTCCTCGGAAAGGGCAAATGGGCCATAGAGCTTGATCCATTCTCACATTGCGCCAAATCCCAAAGTCTGTTCTGAGGGTGAATTTCACCATTAGGTTGCAATGAAGCAAAACTTCCATTGAGTTAATAGGAGCTGCTTCTTATTCTTTTTCCAAAGTGCTTCAGGATGTGGTCCATTCATTGCATGAGAGGCAATGTATACTGGTGGCTTGGGCAGTGGAGGGGAGCCCCAAGAGAGATGGGGCTTATTTAGACCTAGGCAGAAATTCCAGTTTTGTGGGAGATTCTGACATTTGAAAACGTGTTTTCATTCAGAATCAGAAGGAAAAGTTACCACTTCAAAATGTTTCCCTGAATAGAAAGTCTGAAAAAATTCAGTTGAGAGATATTGAAATGTTTAATTGCAATAAGGATGAAGCATTTATAATATATCTAAAATGGTAATATAATATTTTACATTAATTATAATATAAAATATATAAAATCAAAATGAAATGAAACAATAAAATTGAAGCAAATCATTTTACCTGATCATAATGATGTGTTTTAACTTTAATGGAGTCAACCATTTCAACAATATCAAAACAAGATGAGTGTGTGGAAATGATTTGATTCAATGTGTTTCCGTCAAAAATGTGTAGAAGTCGGCACATTCCCATTATTTCATTTTTGGCCAAACTGCATTTTCTGATAGAAAATGTTCTGTGTAAACTTTTTCCAACCAACTCTAGTTCTGTACTTGTCAAACACACTTGAGACCATTTTTTCTTAAGATCACAAGTTTGGTTGATAAAGGCAACTGTGTTGACATAACACACATAGGCTTCTGGAAGGCATCTGATTTTGTTCCACATGACATCCTGATAAAAATTTAGCACTTTACAAACTCAGTGCAGCCCACGTCAAGGAATTAAAAACTGATTAACTGATGGATATCAAAAAGTAACTGGAAATGTGGGCTTGTCACCCAGTGGGGGGTGTTTCTGCTGCAGTCCTCACTATGCTATTACATGAGCCTATATAATTCAATATCTTTATCAATGATCTGTAAAGAAATATAACATAATTATTGGCAAAATGTGCAGAGGACAGAAAAATTGGCATGGTAATTAATGATGGGGACAGGTCTGTTATACAGACTGCTCTGGCATGCGTGGTAAGGTTGGTTTATTTGCATAACATGCATTTTAATACAGCCAAATGAAAGGTCATACAGCAGGAACCAAGATTATAGGTCACACTTACAAGATGGGGGGGGGGGGGGGGCTAATGTACACTGGAAAGCAGTGACGTTGAAAAGGACTTAAGAGGTCATGGTAGATAACCTAGTGAGATGCTGTAGCTAAGAAGGTTAGTGCAATCTTTGGATGAACCAGCAAGAACAAGCAGAAAGAAGAATATCTGTATATGGCATTGGTGAGACCATTACAGAAGGCTATGTCCAGTTCTGGTATCCACTTCAGAAAGGATGTTGAAAATTTGGATTTGAGATCTGGAAAACTTGCTTTACAGTCAGACTCAAGAAACTCAGTCTATTTAAAGCAACAAAGAGTCCTGTGGCACCTTAAAGACTAACAGATGTATTGGAGCATAAGCTTTCATGGGTGAATACCCACTTCGTCAGACGCATGATCTCTCACTGTGGTCTGTGCAGTATGTAGATAGCAATGGATTTTTCACCTTCAGTCCATTTGGTATGATGTCCATCCGTTTGCATTTGGAAAGGAAGATGATATCTGTATTCACCCATGAAAGCTTATGCTCCAATACATCTGTTAGTCTTTAAGGTGCCACAGGACTCTTTGTTGCTTTTTACAGATCCAGACTAACACGGCTACCCCTCTGATACTTGATCAGTCTATTTAGTTGATCCAAGAGAAGTTTAAGAGGTGACTTGATCATGGTCTACAGATACCTACAGGGGGAGGAGATTTCTGATACTAACCTGCTCTTTAGCAGAAAAGGCGTAATGAGATCCAGTGACTGGATGCTGAAAATAGACAAATTCAGGCTAGAAGTAAGGGACACATTTCAACAGTGAGTGTAATTAACCCTTGGAACAAATTCCCTAGGGAACGTTGTGGATACTCCATTACTGGAAGTCTTTAAATCAGGACAGGATCTTTCAAAAGAGATGCTGTAGCTCAAGCAGAGGTTATGGGCTGGATGCAGGACTGAATGGGTAAGGGGGTCTGGCCTGTGTTATGCAGAAAGTCAGACTAGATGATCATAATGGTCTCATCTGGCCTTAAAATCTATGAATCTATTCCTAGCTCTGCCACTGACCTTCTGAATGACCTTGAGCAAGTCCTTTTCTGTGCCTCTCTTTCCACTAAGCTCTTGTCTGTCTTATCTGTTCAGATTGCAGGCTCTTTGGGGCATGGGCTGTCTCTTGCTGTGGTTGTATAGTGCCTAGCACAATGAGGTACTGACACCCTCAGCTTCCCAGCCTTCCTTTCCAGGACCCCTGCCCTCCTTGCTACAGCACTTCTTGCTGGGACTCAGCCAGATACCTGAAAAGTGTTTTCTGGCTCTTATTTCAGAGCATGGTCTCCCAGGCTTCTCTCTGCCATTAGCCCAAGAGAGAAAACTCCCAGCTACCACTCTCCCGGCTCTCCTCCATGGCCTTCCTTCCACTGCCCTCTGCTCCTTCTTTTATGAAGGCCCAGCTCCTCCCCAGCTGGGTTTGATCACTATTTATACCTAATATCCCTCCAGATGCTAGCCAGTGGCCTGACGGGACTCAGGCTCCTGGGAACCCATGGTTAATCAGTGTGGGGTTGATACACCCAATCACAGGTGGGATGTTCACGGGCCATAATCATTGGCTTCACTCAGCTCCTGTTGTCATCAGTTCTCCCAGCATGGACCATAACTGGTCCCATGGATGTCAGTGCGAGCAGAGGTAGGCCAAGGCTGAGCATGGTTGAAAATCCCACTTGGGATGCACAGATCACTGCGTGAGGGGGATGATCTTGTGGTTAAGGCACTGGCCTGCAACTCAGATCTGGGTTCAATTTCTGTCTCTGCCACAAATTTCCTGGGTGACCTTGGGCAAATCACTTTGCCTTGCTGTGCCTTAGTTCCCCAGCTGTACAATGAACGCTCTCTCACAGTGTTTGTACAGCACCTAGCACAATGGGGCTCCAACCTTGCTGGAGTCTCTAAGTTCTACCGTAATACTATTAATAACCATTCTCTGGGAGAAGATTGCTGCTGGAAATCTGAAAAAGCGATGGCCAGTACATCCCCTGGCCATTTTCATATCGACACCATTTGATGGCTGTTCAGGGCTCATCTGAAATGAGTCTCAGTTCTGCTCCCACTGTTAAAAAGGGCATTGGTTGGGAAGCTGCTGCAGAGAGGCCAAGCACTGACTGGATCACAGGGACTGAACTCAGTTCTCGTCCCTAGAGTGGGTCCCTCCAGATCCGCTGAGTGGGGAAGCCTAATTCCACTCACATGCAGCGTTCCATGGAAGCCAATGTGATGCATTTAGGCCTGTGAGTGAATGCCTGCAGGACCGGGCCCTTGCTCTGTGGTGTGTGATGGATCGTGGGTGTTCAATGGAGTACATGGTGAGAACACACAACATTGGAGTAAATAACCAAAGGAAGATGCCGGCTGTGCAGCTAGTGGGGAAGGGGCTTCGCCATCTAAAGTGTCTGCAAATTTGTCTTTAATTGCTAGGCTCTTGCTTCTCTGCTTAATTAACAACCTTGCAGGCATCTGGTAAATTATGCCCTTCGTTCATATCAAAGCAACGGAAGCAATTTCTAACTTTCGGCTACAAACTTATCTACATCTAACAGGAAATGTATTTTTTAAGCAAAATAGGGTGGCGGGGAGAGAAGTGTTTAATTAATAAGAGAGACGTGTTAGGCCCAGCTCTGGAGGGCAAAGTGACACTGGGAAGTGCTACTGAGAGCTTCACAATGTGCACTTCTCTCCAGCCCCTCAGGCTCAATGGGAAAAGCACGCTCATGCTCATTTAGACTGTCATTCCTTATTAGAACTTTCCATACATTGTCTAATTAACCCAGCCCCCTCCATGCAGCAGGTAATGCTTCTCCTTATCCTTATCCCTGTGGTGGCACCATGCTTAATGTCAGAGACAGCCATGCCAGAGACAAATCACAATTCTAGTTGTCTGTTGTGCACATCTTTAATGCTCCATAAACAAAGGAAGATGGAGGCTGGCTAGCATGTCTACAGAGGCAGAGGTTAGGTAGTTTGGGTGAAATTCCATACTTTCAAATGGTTAACTTTAAGAACATCAGAACAGCTAGTGGGTCACCCCAGTGGTCCATCTAATCAGTATCCTGGTGCTTCAGAGGGAATGAACAGAACAGGGCAATTATTGAATGAGCTATCCCCAGTCATCCACTCCCAGATTCTGACAGAGGTTTAGGGGCACCCAGAGCAAGGAGTTGATCCCTGACCTTCTTAACTAATAGCCATTGATGAACCTATCCTCCATGAATTAATCTAATTCACTTTTTGCCTTCACATCATCCCCTGGCAATGAGTTCCACAGGTTGACTGTATGTTGTACTTTACGTTGTTTGTTTTAAACTCTCTGCCTATTAATTTCATTGGGTGACCCCTGATTCCTGTGTTATGTGAAGGGATAAATAACATTTTCCTATTCATTGTCTCTATGCCATTCATTATTTTATAGACCTCTGTCATATCCTCCTCAGTCATGTCTTTTCTAAGATGAACAGTCCCCATTTTTTTAATCTCTTCTCATCATTTTTGTTGACCTTCTCTGTACTTTTTCCCCATTCTAATATATCTTTTTTGAGACAGAGCAACCAGAACTGCACACGGTATTCAAGGTGTGGGTGTACCATGGATTTATATAGTGGCACTATGGTATTTTCCATTTTACTATCTATCCTTTCCCTAATGGTTCCTAACGTTCTGTTAGCTTTTTTGACTGCTGCTGCACACTGAGCAGATGTTTTCAGAGAACTAGCCACAATGACTCCAAGATCTTTCTCTAATGGTAACAGCTAATTTAGACCCCATCATTTAGTTGGGATTATGTTTTCCAATGTGCATTACTTTGCATTTATCAACATTAAATCTTATCTACCATTTTGTTGCCCAGTCACCCAGTTTACTGAGATCTCCTTGTAACTCTTCACAGCCAGCTTTGGACTTAACTGTCTTGAGTAATTTTGCATCATCTGCACTCTTTACCACCCCATTGTTTACCCCTTTTTCCAGATCATTTATGAATATTGTAGAGAAGCGAAGACTTGCCGCCGTGGTGCCACCTGCTGGTCGTCCTGGGAATTAGCTCTTATCCAGCCTGGAGCGCTCTCTGCAGGCCAGCGTCTCGCCTGCCGCTGGCCCCGTGTCCCTCCCGGACCCCGGTGCCCTTTACCTCGGGGTTCTGCCACAGCAGTACCCCAATGCTCTGGGCCTCCCCTCCCAGGGGAACCCCCAACCCTCTCACCCACCTTGCCTCAGTGGCTACTGTCAGTCATGATCTAGCCCCCGCTCACTGGGGCAAACTGCAGTCTGTCATGGCTACTCATGATTAGCAAGGAGGTTGGACCAGCTGCCTCTGCCTATCTCTGGGCTGCACCTCTCAGCCCCATTACCTGCATAGGCCTTTACCAAGGCTTCAGCCTGGGGAGTTGCCAGGCTGGAGCTCCCCAGCTCCTCTGGCCTTTCCCTAGCCCTGCTCCACTCCAGGTACCCTTGCTCCTTCAGGCATCTAGGTCCTTCTCTCTCCAGAGAGAGAGAGAGAGAGAGAGAGAGAGTCTGACCCAGCTCCTCCCTGAGCCCTTATAATCTGTTGAATAGAACTAGTCCCTGGAGGAACCCCCACACCACCAAGTCACCTCTGTCCATTGTGAAAACTGACTATTTATTCCTATCCTTTGTTTCCTGTCTTTTAATCAGTTACTGATCCATGAGAGGACCTTCCCTCTTATCCCATGACTGCTTACTTTGCTTAACAGCCTTCGGTGAGGGACCTTTTCAAAGGCTTTCTGAAGGTCCAAGTACACTATATCAGCTGGATTACTCTTGTGCAAATGCTTGTTGATGCCCTCAAAGGATTCTAATAGATTGGTGAAGCATGATTTTCCTGTACAAAAGCCATGTTGACTCTTCCTCAACATAGCATGTTCATCTATATGTCTGATAATTCTGTTCTTTACTATAGTTACAACCAGTTGGCCTGGTACTGAAGTTAGGCTTACCATCCTGTAATTGCCAGGATCTCCTCTTGAGCCTTTTTAAAAAAAAGGTGTTACAGTAGCTCCCCTCCAGTCATCTGGTACAGTGGCTGATTTAAGTGTTAAGTTAGTAGTTCTGCAATTTCATATCTGAGTTCCTTCAGAACTCTTGGATGAATACCATCTGGTCCTGGTGACATATTACTGTTTAATTTATCAATTTGTTCCCAAACCTCCTCTACTGATATCTCAATCTGGGGCAGTTCCTCAGATTTGTCACCTAAAAAGAATGGCTCAGGTGTGGGGATCTCCTCCAAATCCTCTGCAGTGAAGACCTATGCAAAGAACTAATTTAACTTCTCCACAATGGCCATGTCTTCCTTGAGTGCTCCTTTAGCACCTCAAATATCTAGTGGCCCCACTCCTGGTTTGGGAAACTTCTTGCTTCAGGTGTATTTAAAAATGTTTTTCCTGATACTTTTTGTGTCTTTTTCTAGTTGCTTTTCAAAATCATTCTTGGCCTGCCTTATTATTCTTTTACACCTGACTTGCCAGAGTTTATGTTCCTTTCTATTTTCCTCAGTAAGATCTGACCTCCAATTTTTAAAGGATGCCTTTTGCCTCTATCTGCCTCTTTTACTGTGCTGTTTAGCCATACTGTTTTCTTGGTCCCCTTACTCTTTTATTGGGGGTATACATTTAATTTGAACCTCTATTATGGTGTTTTTAAATAGTGTTCATGCAGTTTGCAGGCATTTCACCCTTGTGACTATTGGTTGTAAGTTTAACCTGAACACCGAATATATTGGATTTTTATTGGCTGTTTTTTAACTAACTCCAACATTCTTGCCAGAAGTTTTACCCGGGTATGTATTCTCAACTTTAACGTCACCTTCACAAAGTTTTTTGTTTGGGAATTTCCTTTGCTTGTTTTTATTTTAAATAGTCCTAAAGTGGGACTAGAGAGCAAGAGCTAAGGAGGTATGACCCCCTCCCTGACATCTGCAGGAGTGAAGACTCACTCTTGCACCCCTCCTGAGATCTGCAAGAAGATGAGCCTCACTCCTGCAGAATTTACGAAGCACACAGGAAAGGGAATCCTTTCTTGAGGATCACATGAGGCCTGCAGAGGGGGAAGAATGAATCATAGAATATCAAGGTTGGAAGGGACCTCAGGAGGTCATCTAGTCCAACCCCCTATGCAAAGCAGGACCAATTCCCAGACAGATTTTTGCCCCAGATGGCCCCCTCAAGGATTGAACTCACAACCCTGGGTTTAGTAGGCCAACGTTCAAACCACTGAGCTATCCCCCGAGAGTACTAAGTTTTAATCCAGTGGCTTACCCACTAGGCTATGCTGCTTCCCATCACAGTAACATAATGCATGTCTACAGGGGAGCCTACTGAGATTGGGGGAGGGATAGCTCAGTGGTTTGAGCACTGGCCTGCTAAACCCAGGGTTGTGAGCTCAATCTTTGAGAGGGCCATTTAGGGATCTGGGGCAAAATCAGTACTTGGTCCTGCTAGTGAAGCCAGGGGGCTGGACTCAGTGACCTTTCAAGGTCCCTTCCAGTTCTATGAGATAGGTATATCTCCATTAATTTATTTAAGAATGGGGCAACAAGGGGCAGCTGTACATCAGGCAGGATTCCACTCCCGTCCTGCAGACCTCCTGTGGGAGATAAACCATTCTCTTGCTGATCTTAGAAGTTTCGCACCAGAAGAGCTCCACATTTGGAGGTTTGTGGAGAAGCCCCCAACTTTCACCACTGTACAATTTAGGATGCTCTTTCACGGCCACTCAAGCCTTCCCCATAGGCCCTGAAAACCACAGGAGGCTGGTTTAGCCCCATGAGCTAAAAACAGATCATCAGCCACCCAATGGGACTAAAAGGATGATCATCCCCCAGTGATGTTCTTAAGGATCATCAGGAATCCTTAGTTAGGCTCTTCTGGGTCTGCCAAGCGAGCGAAGAACAAAAGGAACAGAATGTCTGCTCTGATCTGTTCAATCCAAGCTGTTTCTTGGGGCATCTCTTGTAGACAGACCATCACAATAAGCCAAGCTGCAGGGCAGCATGGGGAGATGCTGTGTGGTTTGTAATGAACACATTTTTCATGGCCAACTTCCACTACAGCCTTCAGATCTACAACACACAGCAGTGTTGACTAATCCTAGATAAGCACACACAGACGTCAGCAGTCTGAGATCATCAGAAGCTACTTGAGCCTGCTCTCATGGTTACTATGATGTCCTCAATGCTCTCACTGAGCACAGAGCAATGGAGGTCAGCTGAAAGGGAGCTGGAATGCTTGCAAGAAAGAAAAGCTGTTGAAGGGCCTGATCCTGTTCCCATTGAAGCCAATAGGACAAATTCTCCAGTGACCTGCACCTTAGGTCATTATTTATTCGCATGCCAAGGGGGCGTGAAACACTATGAAATCAGAAGAGTGGGGTCATACACTCACTTTGCACTGTCACAAATGACCAAGCAAGCCACAGGGAAGTGGAAAATCTGGGTTCAGTGGGAGCAGGAGCAGGCCCTAACTAAACACCAGAGTCAACTTTAAAAGGACAAATAATTGCACTTAAAATCAAAATAGCTCATTTTGAAGTCTAAGGCTTAGGGCCTAACACAGCTCCCACTGAATTCCATGACACAAGATCTAGGAGCTGAGCAGGGACATGTTTAAAACATGTTTATGTCCCATCTACACTACAATCTGGGCCAGGGGTTTAACCACCTTTCACTGACTTCAGCAGGAGCTATGGTTGCTCATTATTTCATAACCTTTCATTAGCTGTGCAAATATGGAGCCCAGACTTAAAAACATCAGCCTTACTGCCTTTGTGGCTCAGTAACCATTGTTCTGTCTATGTACGTGCTATCATTTCATGGGCTAGGCCCAGCAGATTTGGCTATGGACATGCCAGAGTGACATCTGTTGTGTTGGTCACAACCGGGGATCTCCATGGCTGAAAGCAGGAGCCTCTCCAGGTCCCAGAGCTGGAAGCTGGAACAGAGAGGGACACATTGCACGCCGTGCACTGGATTACATTAGATCTCTGCCCAATGACGCTTGGATGGATGGCTGGCAAAGGGACCCATAACTTCTGTGCCTCTGAGTGGCTTAGAATCTCCTCCAAAGCAATGAGCATATGCAGCACCATCCAGAATTGGGCCCTCATTGAGGACTGATTAAGGATTGCCCTGAGGAAGCTAGTTGTTGACTCAGGAATTTGGAAGTGATTTTATTTCTCTGGACTGCCAATGACCTACAGAGGGACTGGCAGCAGCCATCAGACCATGAAGAGTCAGGCTTTTTTCTTTTCTTTTAAGACATTCCAGTGTGCTCCAGTTGGACAAGGTAGGCTGAGTTTCTGATGTTCTTGGGGCAGTGCTACTTGAGCTGAGTTAAGGTAGTTCGGGTGCTGCTGAATTTTCCGACTTTCAAACCATCACATTTCTTGTAAGTTTCATTTTAACTCTGATTTTGCTGCAGCTGGATGACTGCTTCTTTACTCATCACAATGATGTGATTGGAATAACAGAGACTTGGTGGGATAACTCACATGACTGGAGTACTGTCATGGAAGGATATAAACTGTTCAGGAAGGACAGGCAGGGCAGAAAAGGAGGGGGAGTTGCATTGTATGTAAGAGAGGAGTATGACTGCTCAGAGCTCCGGTATGAAACCGCAGAAAAACATGAGAGTCTCTGGATTAAGTTTAGAAGTGTGAGCAACCAGGGTGATGTCGTGGTGGGAGTCTGCTATAGACCACCAGACCAAGGGGATGAGGTGGACGAGCCTTTCTTCCGGCAACTAGTAGAAGTTACTAGATCACAGGTCCTGGTTCTCATGGGAGACTTTAATCACCCCAATATCTGCTGGGAGAGCAATACAGCGGTGCACAGACAATCCAGGAAATTTTTGGAAAGTGTAGGGGACAATTTCCTGGTGCAAGTGCTGGAGGAACCAACTAGGGGCAGAGCTCTTCTAGACCTGCTGCTCACAAACCGGGAAGAATTAGTAGGGGAAGCAAAAGTGGATGGGAACCTGGGAGGCAGTGACCATGAGATGGTTGAGTTCAGGATCCTGACACAAGGAAGAAAGGAGAGCAGCCAGAATACGGACCCTGGACTTCAGAAAAGCAGACTTTGATTCCCTCGGGGAACTGATGGGCAGGATCCCCTGGGAGAATAACATGAGGGGGAAAGGAGTCCAGGAGAGCTGGCTGTATTTTAAAGAATCCTTCTTGAGGTTGCAGGAACAAACCATCCCAATGTGTAGAAAGAATAGTAAATATGGCAGGCGACCAGCTTGGCTTAACAGTGAAATCCTTGCTGATCTTAAACGCAAAAAAGAAGCTTACAAGAAGTGGAAGATTGGACAAATGACCAGGGAGGAGTATAAAAATATTGCTCAGGCATGCAGGAGTGAAATCAGGAAGGCCAAATCACATTTGGAGTTGCAGCTAGCAAGAGATGTTAAGAGTAACAAGAAGGGTTTCTTTAGGTATGTTAGCAACAAGAAGAAAGTCAAGGAAAGTGTGGGCCCCTTACTGAATGAGGGAGACAACCTAGTGACAGAGGATGTGGAAAAAGCTAATGTACTCAATGCTTTTTTTGCCTCTGTCTTCACAAACAAGGTCAGCTCCCAGACTACTGCACTGGGCAGCACAGTATGGGGAGGAAGGGACCAGCCCTCTGTGGAGAAAGAAGTTGTTCAGGACTATTTAGAAAAACTGGACGAGCACAAGTCCATGGGGCTGGATGAGCTGCATCCGAGGGTGCTAAAGGAGTTGGTGGATGTGATTGCAGAGCCATTGGCCATTATCTTTGAAAACTCATGGCGATCGGGGGAGGTCCCGGATGACTGGAAAAAGGCTAATGTAGTCCCCATCTTTAAAAAAGGGAAGAAGGAGGATCCGGGGAACTACAGGCCAGTCAGCCTCACCTCAGTCCCTGGAAAAATCATGGAGCAGATCCTCAAGGAATCAATTCTGAAGCACTTAGAGGAGAGGAAAGTGATCAGGAACAGTCAGCATGGATTCACCAAGGGTAAGTCATGCCTGACTAACCCAATTGCCTTCTATGAGGAGATAACTGGGTCTGTGGATGAGGGGAAAGCAGTGGATGTGTTATTCCTTGACTTTAGCAAAGCTTTTGATATGGTCTCCCACAGTATTCTTGCCAGCAAGTTAAAGAAGTATGGGCTGGATGAATGGACTATAAGGTGGATAGAAAGCTAGCTAGATCGTTGGGCTCAACGGGTAGTGATCAATGGCTCCATGTCTAGTTGGCAGCCGGTATCAAGCGGAGTGCCCCAAGGGTCGGTCCTGGGGCCGGTTTTGTTCAATATCTTCATTAATGATCTGGAGGATGGCGTGGACTGCACTCTCAGCAAGTTTGCAGATGACACTAAACTGGGAGGAGTGGTAGATACGCTGGAGGGTAGGGATAGGATACAGAGGGCTCTAGACAAATTAGAGGATTGGGCCAAAAGAAACCTGATGAAGTTCAACAAGGACAAGTGCAGAGTCCTGCACTTAGGACGGAAGGATCCCATGCACTGTTACAAACTAGGGACCAAATGGCTAGGCACCAGTTCTGCAGAAAAGGACCTAGGGGTTACAGTGGACGAGAAACTGGATATGAGTCAACAGTGTGCCCTTGTTGCTAAGAAGGCTAACGGCATTATGAGCTGTATAAGTAGGGGCATTGCCAGCAGATTGAGGGAAGTGATCATTCCCCTCTATTCGACATTGGTGAGGGCTCATCTGGAGTACTGTGTCCAGCTTTGGGCCCCACACTACAAGAAGGATGTGGAAAAATTGGAAAGAGTCCAACGGAGGGCAACAAAAATGATTAGGGGGCTGGAGCACATGACTTATGAGGAGAGGCTGAGGGAACTGGGATTGTTTAGTCTGCAGAAGAGAAGAATGAGGGGGAATTTGATAGCTGCTTTCAACTACCTGAAAGGGGGTTCCAAAGAGGATGGATCTAGACTGTTCTCAGTGGTAGCAGACGACAGAACAAGGAGTAATGGTCTCAAGTTGCAGTGGGTGAGGTCTAGGTTGGATATTAGGAAACACTATTTCACCAGGAGGGTGGTGAAGCACTGGAATGGGTTACCTAGGGAGGTGGTGGAATCTCCTTCCTTAGCAGTTTTTAAGGTCAGGGTTGACAAAGCCCTGGCTGGGATGATTTAGTTGGGAATTGGTCCTGTTTTGAGCAGGGGGTTGGACTAGATGACTTCCTGAGGTTCCTTCCAACCCTCATATTCTATGATTCTATGAATGCTCCTGTAAGGATTTGGACCCTGGGTGTGAGCTCTCACCCTTAACACAGTGTCTTGTCTGGGGCTCAGTACTAGCACTCTCTTTCCCTGCCTCCTTCCTGTCTTTGGGGTGATGAGAAGGCAGGGAGCCTCTCTTTCCCATACCTCATCCCCGGGCAAGCTTCTTCCTGTTACACCCAAGCAGCCTTCAATGTGATGGCAATAGGGGCTGCATATGGCAGCAGAATTTGCCCTTTTCATATGAAGGGATGGTTTTGTCCAACACAGAAATGCAGCCACCTCTGGGGTGAGGCATGGCAGCTATTGCACACTAGCAGCACTATTAAGGAGAAGAAAGGAAGAATAAATTTTCTAGTTGAAATTGCTGGGGGAATGTAGCTCTTGCAGGCAGAATTTAAATCCCTGTTTCTGAGATTGCAGGGCTAGTGCTCCAGTTTATGTCTCGCTGCAAGTTACTCATTGATTTGTTCCTTGGGCCTTTTGCTAATGTGGATTTATCTAGGGGTTTGAACTTTCACTTCCCGAGACCAACCCTTACAACTGAGCTGCTGTCAGTGAACATCTCTTTTTAGAGCCAGCCCTGCATCCTTTGGATTCCATCCCCAATTAGCACAGACCACACATGTCTGACTCCATGGCAGGTAGCAGTGAGACGCCAGCGTTAAGGAACCTATTAGCATCCGGCATCTAAATCTCTAGCAGGACTTCTCCAGTGGACTGTTTTCTTTCCACTTTTCCCTTCCCATTCCTAGCCAAGTTTCATCTGTTCTGATTAATTTGAGTTCAGATCCCTCCCCTACCACTGTATCCACTCCTGCCTTTGCACTAACACAGCTAATTTGGGTTGATAAATTCCTGAGTCAACAAGTACTGCTGCAGATAAAGGTTCAGCTGTGAGACCTGTCCCCTGGGAGCCTGAGACACTGCAGACATCACTGTCGGCCTGAGGTTAATACATTGTGACTCAGTGATAAAGTGAGACACTGGCCGCTCTGTGGAGAGCCTCCACCTTCTCTGTGTTAACACTGGGTGGGAAAAGGTCTTCCCGGCCCATGACATTTCCTTTCCTGCATCAGGAGTACTGGAGCCCTTTTGACAGTTTTCATGACAAGCCAGAGAACGGAAGAGCTCAGTGGTTAGGGCCCTAACCTGTGATGTGAGGACCACCTTCAGGTCCCTGCTTGAATCCTCCTGCAGCCTCCGTGGGACCCTCCCTTCCACCCTCTCTCCTCAATGCTCCAGTTTCGGTCTCAAAAAAGATATATTAGAATGTGAAAAAGTTCTCAGGCCTGTGCCCTTTCCACACATGCCTGGATTTTCTCTCCTTCCCCTTCAGAGCCCACCTTTGCTCCCATCCCATTTCCTCTCCTGCCCTTCCTGTACCTTATCCTTTAATTGTCCTTGTTTCCATCCAAATTATGTTTCATGTTCCAGGAGGCAGGCAGTGTGTGGCCGTAGAACGCCTCATGTGCCTAGACATGGAAAGCAATAAAGGATAATAAGCAACCGTGTGCTGGATCCAAGCAGATTACAGGGAATGCTGGATTCAGCCAAAGGCCTCATGCGGTTTTTACCAACTCCACCAGGAAGGTGAGACTGTCACTGATATTCCAGCTGTCAGGGCTTTCCCCTTGACAAAGCTGGGCTGATTTGGCTCATTTCCATGTGGACAAAGTGTAGCTATGGGGTCATCAAGCAAAACGCCTCTGTCCCCCTTCTGCTCTGGCCTCCATGCACAGCACCATGGGGGTGGGGTGGGGGCACAGGAGGCCAACATGTGCCTCTTAGAGCACCTGGCCTATCAGTCCCAAGGCTGGCTGCTACATGGGAATTGCCAGACTTTTCAGCCTCAAGGTCCATCTGGCCTCGTCCTGTCCTGTCCTGTCTCTGACTATGGCTGGCATGAGCCACTTCAGAGGAAGAGTCCCTGCAGCAAGCAGTTAGGGACCAACCTGCTGCCAGGGAAGGTTCCCTCCTTGCCCCACAATAGAGGTTTGTTCTTGCCCCATAGCAGCAGGGCTTAGATTCCTTCCAGAGCTCTTTGTAAGGGGACCCCTTCCAATCTATACAACTCCTGCTCCGCTGGGTGAGGGGGGTTTAGAGGGGGGAGGGGGCATGGTCTCGCCCTCCAGCAGTCTCCAACAGGGCCATCAGCACCAGCTTAATTTACAGCACCTGTGGGCTGGGGGTGAGCCCAGGCCTTCCATAGTGGGAGGGTGGCCTAGAGTGCCAAGTCACCTTTTCCTGCGTCCCCTCGAGACTTTTGCTGAACACGGCTTGGTTAGGCCCAGGGGTCTGTCCTTAGGGGCCTTGAGTCCTCATGCTTCAGGAGACAGGCTTATTTCCAGGCAGGGAGGGGCCACTCCTCCTCACAGTGTGGTACTACCTGGTTGGGAACAGTGTGGGAGTCTCCCATCTTCTGAAGCCTCTGGCATTGATCACCATGGAAGCCAGGAAACCAGAGGTGAATGCACCTGTCTCTTCTGGTGTCGTATGCCAGCTTTGTGGGCAAGGTAGTGGCTGGCCCACTGTGAGGACAAGGGACCTACTGCTAGCTCCGACTACGGGCAAGCTCCTTCACCTCCAGGGTGGGAGGCCTGTGCTCTTGCAGCTGAAGGCTGAGGGTTCTGGATAAGTTGGTGGCTTGTTATTGGCCTACTCATTGGCCGAGTCAGTGGCCTATTGTCAGCATCACCCTGGGCCACGCACGCAAGACTCTTGGGTCAGGATCTGGACTTGTGCTTTCCCAGCCCTCAGGGATGTTGGGTTCTGGTTGGGTCCACACTAGATCAGGGTAATGTTTTCAGGGACCCTCTGTCCCTGCCGAGAAAGCCAGGCTTAGAACTCAAAGCATTTAAATAAGAATTTACTAAGCTGCAGGGAGACAACTTAAAAAGTCCCCCGATTTCCTATTCTCTCAGAAGAACACAGAGGCATCTGCGGGAGATGAAACAAATGCATTAAGGCGGCTGCGGATGCCAATTGCTGGATGAAAAGCTTATGCTGGGTGTTGGAACTTATTTCACTAGTGTTGGAACAGAGCTAGCATCGGGCTGCGAGATCACTGCCTTGGGTGTGGAATCGGGGCCTGAAAAAGAGTCCGACCTTCTAAATCCCTCCCATGCTGCATAGCTGTGCTAATGTGTGCGTCTGTGTGTGAGTGCACAGCACTTCACAGCCCCTCCCAGACTGGGGGTGGGTTATCTCAACGATACCCAGATACATGTGGAGTGTCCCATGGTTGATCCTTTATTGCCAGGTGTAGCAACACCACCAACCTGGTCTGGTTCAGGGCTAGATGCTGGCTCAGTTTCCCTTTCACAGAGTTTAGTCCTTCTGCCTAGGTTAGTTGCTGCAGTGATGTGGCCCATTGGCCATAAAAGAACTAATTCGCCCCTTCTGGGGTATCAAAGTCAAACGGGCACCAAACAAAAAGAGTCTTTGCCCCAATCTCCAGCTGGCCACAGCCTCCCCGCCCTGAGGGTCTGTATTCAGTCCCTAAAGAGTCTTACAGCCTCTACTCAGTCTCTCCCTGCCCTCTACAGATCACTAACTCACCAGGCTGCTCTCCCAGGAGTCCTCCTACTCCCGGTCTGGCTCTTCACAAGCCTGCATCTCATCTGCAGCCCACAGGGCCACAGGACTGCCTGGCATCTGATTTGACTCATTTTCTCCACCTGGGGAGCTAAGATAATAACACTACTCAGCTCTTATAGCAGCTTTCATCCGTAGATTGCAAAGTGCTGTATCAACCAGGTGGCTAGCCCCATTTTACAGATGGGGAAATGGCCTACCCAGGAGGCCAGCGGCAGAGCCAGGAATGGAGGACAGGTTTCCTGAGTTTTAATCCAGTGGCTTACCCACTAGGCTATGCTGCTTCCCATCACAGTAACATAATGCATGTCTACAGGGGAGCCTACTGAGATTGGGGGAGGGATAGCTCAGTGGTTTGAACATTGGCCTATTAAACCCAGGTTTGTGAGTTCAATCCTTAACGGGGCCACTTAGGGATCTAGGACAAAATCAGTATTTGGTCCTGCTAGTGAAGGCAGGGGGCTGGACTTGATGATCTTTTTAGGGTCCCTTCCAGTTCTATAAAAAAACCCTGAATCCTGGCATTTCCTTGACTTCGCAGCCTTACTCATGTCCTTTTACTGTAGTTTTTCATGAGTAATTAAGTCAGTAATTATGTTGGGCTGGAGCCTTCATGGCTAACAGCCTCTCATACCAGTACCTGGGTTTCCTCTTCCTCCAGCCACCTCCTCGGCTTTCATGTGGATAGCATTAGCATGTGCTGGCTCCAGAGGCTGCTGCTGCAGAATGGGTAACAAAGGCCCATTCATCACTGTCTCATTATGGGCATAAGAGGCTCTGACAACGCACTGCATCAAACCTGAGTTTGCCAATTTAAATCCCAGGCTCAGTGTGAAAACCTCCATTAATAGAATCAAATGAGCTTTAGCCCAGTGACAAGAAGAAGAAAAAAGAGTTGACAAGTGGCCAAGCAGCCCTGGCGCTGGCTCAGCATTGGTGCTGGGTGAGAGGGTTGGCAGGGATGGTGCCTTGCTAAAATGGGGGCTTCACGTGTCCCTGGCCTGTAGGGATATACTAGACTGAGCTAGCACAAAGGAGAAGCCTGCAGGTTTGCCTACCAGTTAGTTCTGCCCATGCCTTTCAGGCCTTCCCTGCTATTCCAGCCCTGAGCTCCTCACACACAGCCTTTCCAATCCTGTAGCACCCACTCCTAGTCCAAACCTGCATCCACTTGCACCTCTGCCAATGCATCCCACACCTAACCCACAGAACCCTCTGCTGTTCCAGCCCTGCCCTGAAAGGTTAAGCAATTCATGTCAGTCTTATCTGACACACCTCAGTCCTTACCTGTAGTGATCCCTGCTATTCCAGCCCTGCTCTTCACTCCACTGTCTTTCCACAACTTTGCCACAATCCAGACGTGCAGATCTCCTGTGAGTCCAGTCCTACAGCTTCCCACAGCTCCACCAATGCAGCTCACTGCTAAGCCACAGTGGCACTCTCTGCTATTCTAGTCCTGGATCCACCAGCTCTACCAATGCACCCCCATCCTGACCTGCAGCCCTCCCCATCCATTATGCTAGCCCCTGGGCCTCTGCTCAGACTGTCATTTATGCCAAGAGTAGTAGCTATGCTGTGGCATAGTCATGTGGAGAAGTATTCATTAGTGATTAAACTGAGCTGACGGAACTCATTTCACTTGTGGTCTGAGGCAGATTTTGCAGCCAAAATCTTCACAGAGGGACAAAGGAAGGTATTACCCTGATGCAATGTACAGTATTTGTATATGCTGGGGCTGTGTGATTGTGGAAAACAAGGAGCACAACCATCTTTAATCACTAGAATTGCCCTTTTTAATCATCCATTGAAACTGTCCCCTCTCTCCACTTTGTCTCCGTTCCTCATGACAGCTCTACGCAAGCCAATGAACATGCAACAAGCAAGGGACATCTGGGGCATAACCCATCTGTAGGTGACTGGGGGGCAAGAAGGTGCAAAGAGGATTCAGAATCCATCTGTTGACTCCTGGCCCACGAGAGTTAGCAGATTTTCCTGTAGCAAAAATGATGCAATGGACAAATTTGGGAGGTCAGATTTGCATTGCCAATCAATATTCCCCATCAAAACCATTGGCTCAAAGCTGATCAACTAGTACCCACTTTAAAATCAGCGGTGAAAGAAGAAATGCGATAGCATTTGGAAATGCTCAGCTAATTCTAGGTGCCCAATTTGAAAGGCCTGAGGGCCTGATTTTTCAGATGGCACAGCACTGTATAGCACGTTATATGCTCAATGCCCAGCTCCCATTGACTTCGGCTGCAATTGGGAGCGCTCAGCACATCTGCAAATCAGGCCCAGGGATCCCCAAGGTCAGGCACCCAGAAAATGAGGAACACACACTTAGTGGCCACCTTTGAAAAGTTTGGTGTAAGTATAATCCTAACAGCATCCCAAGGTCAGAGGACAGGGGGCTCCCTGGCATCTAGCAGTGAGTTTCAGACGGCTTGACCAGTGTACCCTAACACATGGGTCTCATGAGCTGTATCTGAATGATGCTATGTCATATATCATTGGAAAACAAATGACACCCTGGTGATTCGTAGGCTTGTGAAATGTATGCATTAACGCTGCAGGTGGAGTCATGGATGTTCTCTGACCTTATAATTTAAAGTCTTGAATACAAAGGCAGCAGGGCTGACCAGCAACAATGGGATCACAATTTACCAATGCGAAAAACAGAGTCACCAAAGCTCACCAGTTAGGTGGGGAGTCAGCAAGACCAGATCACACAGGCCTGTGTCTGGCCAGCCTAGTTATCAGCCTTCCTGCCTCTTGAAGTAGGTCTTGAGCTTCGAGAGAGACATTTTCCAAAGGGTTACTGGGCTGTAAAGGGAGGGGCAGAGAACCCCTAAGTTATCCATCACTTGCAGGACTAAAGAGGCCAGAGCTCCCGGGATCACAGAATGATGGGGCCTTCAGCCAAACGGGTTGAAGTCTCTGGAAATTAATTATAAGTGACAAACCTGCTTAGGCAAAGATTATAACTGGCTGAAATTGTTAGTCTTAGAAGCGTATTTAGTTTGTTTGTAACCATTTCTACCCTATATTCCCTACTTGGTGTCACTTAGTCTATGATGTTGGTTTAGTAAGTGTGTTTGTGACAGGGTGATCCACTCTCCGCTAGGCTGGTGCCTCCTACTGGTCACTCTGGGGACTAGCTCTCCAGGTCCATGCCCCTTCCTGCAGTTGCATGCTGTCATTCCATCTCAGCCCATCTGCCCTGCTCTGGCACCATAAGCTGCTGCTGCCTCTTCATGACTCAGCCCTCCAGCCAGGTCACTGTCTGTGTTTCCCCCTTCCAGGGTATTAATGTCTTTCCTTGCCAGCAGCCCTAGGCAGTCTTCCCAGTCATTGCCGCATAGTGCCACTCCCGCAGCAGCTAGAAGGGGAACCCAGCCTGCCCTTTACTCCGGGTTCCATCTCAGGGACCCTCTAGCCAACAGCCAAGCCCTCGCTGCCTTTCCCACCTTCCTGGCTCCCTCCTGGTTTGCCAACCCAAACACACCTACCTTCTCCCAGAGAGTGACTGCACAGATTTTCCTAGCCACCACTTTGGCTTCTAATTTCCTGTCTTTATCATCCCAGCCCAGTATGTTCCTCCTCAGCTGGGCTCCCTCACTCCGTCAGGGGCTTACTTGGCCACCAGATTCCCCTCACCAGGGCTGGCTCCAGGCACCAGCTCAGCAAGCAGGTGCTTGGGGTGGCCAACGGAGAGGGGCGGCGTGTCCGGCTCTTCGGCGGCGGGTCCTTCACTCCCTCTCAGATCGAAGGACCTGCTGCCGAATTGCCGCCGAAAAATGAAGTGCCGCAGATTGCGATCGCAGCTTTCTTTCTTTTTTTTTTTTTTTTTCTGCTTGGGGCGGCAAAAACCCTGGAGCCGGCCCTGCCCCTCACCTGTGGCCTATTGGGTTAATTACCCCCCTTCTTAGTTGTCATTAATCCTTTTAGGGCAAGTGTGGGGTGAACACCCCATCACAGTGTTTTACTTTTTACTATAAACCAGTCCAGTGCTTTGATCCCCTAGAGTGTGTGTTAACTCCAGTAAGGTGGCAAGCTGCTAGTATACTGTTTCTTTAAAGGGACCCACAAATTTTATAACTTCTACAAGCATCCCAGGAGAGGGCTGGACACATAAGGGCAGGTGGGTCTGGGGAAATTTGGGACTGGGAGTGTGTTGGCATCACTCATCAGGTAACTGGGTGATACAGGCTTGAGCAGGGCTGGTGAGCTGTAGGCAGGCTGCTGGGGTCAGAGCACAGAACCAGAACTGCAACGCACCACAGAGGCTATGGGGACTGCATGCTTGTCTGCTGGCTGTTGGTGTCCAGCTGGAAGCCCCAGCAGCAGAGCAGCATTTAAGGCACCCAGGGTTACAGGGTAGATGGTGGCACAACCCCTTACCAGTCTGGATTGCACCCCAGAATATGACAGTAAGTGACTTGCCCAGCAACACATCGGAAGTTTGTGGAACAGGCAGGGATAGACTCCAATTCCCCAGGGCAGCTCAGACTACAAATATGAAGCCCCCTTAACTCTGTTGTGTCCTGGTTCAACATGGCACCTAAGTAGGGACTTAACTTTAAGCACCTATTTAAATCCATCCCTATTCAGCAGACCCGTTAGGCATTCATTTAACTGTGAGCAAGTGCTCAAGTTCTGTTAAGTGCTTTGCTGACTCAGGATGTAAATTTATACACTAATAATACAGAATTACAAAACCCGAACCTGCTCTTTCCATGCTGTACTATTAGGGCTCGAGCCCAAGTCCATTGAAGCCAACGATAGTCTTGCCATTGGTTTCATCAGGCTTGGGCAGAATCCACAGAAAGCCACTAGTTTGCCACAGACTCATTAACTGGATGGCTGCCCCATGACCTCTGACCTTGGAACTGTTGTCCTGTGGCCTTTCTTTGCATGACTCCCTGTAGACTGGCAGTTCTTCGAAGCAGGGACCATTGCTTTTTAAGTGGTATGTACATTTACAGAACTTCCCAATGAGTAGCTTTGTCACAAGGTCCAATTAAGGGGAGCAAAGGAACCAGACTGACTCAGACAAGTAACAGTCTACTTTCCCTTCCTCCCCTGAAGCTAATCTCACACCTGGTGCAGATTGCTTCCCCCACTTCTGTGACCTGTGAGCACAGCAGTACATTGAGGAGATGGAGCAAAGTCTGTCCAAGACCCACACTCCCTCTGCACCACTCCCTGCCCTTTCCACCAGGCACAGGTAACAGGGAGGTGGAGGTGAACCAGGCTCTACTCCCCTGGGCCTCCCCCAGATCCCCAATCTTTCTTCCAACTCCCCCCACTGTCTCCTAGTTCACTTCTGCTCCCTCCCACTGCCCCCCATTATGCACCTCAGCCCCCACATTCAGAGCAAGCTTCCACCACCTCTGGAGTTCTGGCACTTCTTTCTTTAGGACTCTAGCACTCAGAGCCATCCCTAGGGGACGGCGAATTGGGGCAACTTCTCTGGGCCCCGCGCTTTGGTCACCTGCTAGCTGGGGGAGGCTGCCCCCAGCCCTGGCCCTTCCACCTGAGGGAGAGCGCATGCCCCGGAGTGCTGGGAGGCAGGGCCGGCCCACAACATTTTGGCACCTGAGGTGGGGAGCTCAAATGATGCCCCCATGCCCCCTCGCTTGGGCCAAAACATTGAAAGGTCTCAATTCTGCCTTCTTCCTGTTCTACTCCTCTCATGGTTCTGCTCTGCTACCTACCCCAATAAAGGGGAACTAACAACTTAAATTGCCTTGGTCAAAAATTTTAAGTAGCACTTAACTTTCAAACGCCTGAACAGCAAATGTAACTTTTCTTGTCTGCATAGTAAACACTGGCATTTTTATCTGTCTGAATAATCAAAGTGGTGCTTTCCATGCCTTCTTGGTTTCAAAGATTTGAACTGCTTCCTGATGAAGGTCCATAGTCTGAGCCAGCTCATGCTCTATTGAGATGGTTGCAAGGCCGACCAGCCTCTTCTGTGTCATTGTGGAGTGTAGATGTGTTTTTATTAACTTCAGCTTGGAGAAGCTGCATTCTCCACTGGCAACTGTTACAGGAAGTGTTAGAAGTATGCGCAGAGTAACAAAAGCATTTGGAAAGAGGGTGGTAATTTTATTTGTGCACATATATTTCAGAACAGCCTTTGGAGTTGATCCTGCTGAAATGTATCTTGAAAGGGCTTTCAGTTCATCACCTAAATCACTCGCATAAATATTGCACATGTCATCATGTGTCAACACTGTCTCTAGTGCCCTGCATTGCTGGTGTAGGTCTTCTTCAGGTATAGTGAGGAGTTTTGGAATATCATACAACATCCCAAATATACTGTTGTGTTCCTTGAACTGCATGAAACGTTCTTCAACTGACTGTATTGCACAATCTAGTACCTGGTTAAAGAATTCAACTTTGAATTGTTGTTTGGCGTCTCTTATGGGATTATCCCGTGCCTCGTAATGAAAATGTCTTCTTCTTCAGTGACTCTTGTATTCTTGAATGGGTGGGAAAATAGCTTCAGTGTGAAGTTCCTCTGCCAACTTCTGTGCACTCTTCAGAACGTTTTGAAATCCCTCATCTGACCGGTAAGACTGTATGTATGACTTTGCTTTGTCCAATTGTTCCATTGCTCCAGATATATCAAGGTCAACACCTTGGAGTCTCTTGCTTACAACATTTATTTCAAACAGTATGTCATACCACAACACTAAGCCACACAGAAATTTGAAGTTATGTATGTTTCTGGTGATTCCATTTCCCTCTGCCACTGTTCTTCCATGAACAGTTCCTGTCATAGCATTATCCTCCATAATGGCAACTATGGCATCATCTATCTTCCCAATTTGGTGTTTGATAGGCTTTATCGCCTCCACTCGACTTTCCCATTGTGTGGCACTCAGTGGTTTCAGTGTCAGAGAGGATGTTCCCAGATGTTGCTTCAAAATTTGCCATCGATGAGTTGATGCAGAGAAAAATACATAGATGGTTTGAATTACATTAAAAAATTCAGCAGCCTCACTGGAAGCTGAGGCTGCATCACTGACCACCAAGTTCAATGAATGAGAACTGCACGGAACAAAAAAAGCTCGAGGGTTTAACTCTCGGATCCGTGTCTGCACTCCTCTGTTCTTTCCTCTCATATTGGCACCATTATCATAGCCCTGACCTCTCATGTCAGCTATCGCAATTCCCGTATCTTCCAGCTTTTTAAGAAGCACATTTGTCATACCAGCTCCTGTAGTATCATCAATGTCAATAAATTCTAGAAAATGCTCTCTGACAGTCACCATTGCAGGGACATTTTCACTAGGTTCTGTTGTTGTTACAAAATGCACCATTAAAGTCATTTGTTCCGTATGGCTGATGTCAGGTGTGCAGTCCAAAATAACAGAGTCTTGCTGACTTCAGATCTGCCATAATCTTCTGTTTGACTTTTGTTGCCAGTAACTGTATGATCTCATTTTGAATTGTTTTTCCAAGGTAGTGGTGTGTGTACATTTCTTGGGTGGTGACTCTTCCTAGATCAGTGGTTCTCAAACTGGGGCCGCCACTTGTGTAGGGAAAGCCCCTGGCGGGCCGGGCCGGTTTGTTTACCTGCCCCGTCCGCAGGTCCAGCCGATCGCGGCTCCCACTGGCCTTGGTTCGCTGCTCCAGGCCAATGGGAGCTGCTGGAAGCGGCGGCCAATATGTCCCTCGGCCCGCGCCGCTTCCAGCAGCTCCCATTGGCCTGGAGCAGTGAACCGTGGCCAGTTGGAGCCGCGATCGGCCGGACCGGTGGACGGGGCAGGTAAACAAACCTGCCTGGCCTGCCAGGGGCTTTCCCTACACAAGTGGCGGCCCCAGTTTGAGAACCACTGTCCTAGATGCTCCTGGAGTACAGCATCAAACTCAGCCATCAGCTCCACAATTTTAAGGAAGTTTCCATTGTTTGGCACATACAGCTGATCTGAAGTGCCACACAGTGCTAGGTTTTGGGTAGCAAGCGTTCTCACAATGGCAATGAGCCTTTTCAGAACATTTTGCCAGTAAAGAGACTCTGATGCAATCTTCTCTTGATGCTGATCATCTATGGTGGCCTTTAACTTTAGTCTCACCTCAAGCTCTTTCCACCTATGGAATGCTCTCTGGTGATTTGCTGCCTTCTCATGGCATGCCAGATTTCTAGCCAGATTTTTCCAATCCTTTGTTCCTGTAGAACCCAATGTGGCTGGAACATTTGACTGAAAGAGTTTGCAACAAAAACAGTATGCAGCATTCTGGGTTTTTTAGTACATAAGCCATGGCCTCTCCACTTTGTCACCATTGGGGATTTCACACCAGTAATGTGTTGGATGGAAACTTCTATTTTCATTGTCTTTGGGGAACATGAAGTTTTTCACTTGCTTTGGCCCATGCAGTACAAGGAAGTCCCTCAGGCTACTGCTCAAGTGGGTCCACAATCCTGGATCATCTAGACTTAAGGAACTAAACTCAGCAGCAGCTGTTTCTTGCACCTCCACCACACTCTTCTCTGATCTACACTTTTCTTCAGGAATGTGCATGGTTACATCCATTTGAGATGGAGATATGGATGCTGCAGTAGCTGTCAGGTCACCTGCACTCTGACTAACTGGAAGATCAGGCATCTCCTCACCACTCACATCCTCACTGGGGCCGGAAGGCTCACCGTGAACATTTGTGTCTGTGTATCTCAGGAGAGCTCCTTCCTGCTTTGATAGAAAAGCTTCCTTTGTTTTCTTTCTTTTTCTGAATGCTGCCCCAGAGGGGAGTTTTCTTCTTTCACTCATGACTGCTGTTCTGTGCCAGCTATAGTGGCTCTCAACACTCAGTTGAAGGGAATAAATAAGCAGGCTGATAGCAGGGCTTGAGTGAGGGAAGATATCGGCGTCTTAAGGGCCTAACTGGCTCCTACTACTTCAGTTGACTGCTTGTTCTCCTCAAGTGGGTTCAGGGAAGCAGCAGGAAACAGGAAGCTCCCTGAGAAGCTGGTGTTAATCAGTCCAGGCTCCTGGGGGTGCTAGAGAGGTACATAAGAGGCTCCTCCTCCTCTCTCTCCCTGCAGCTCCTGCTGCTTTCTGTTATTCCCTCTCACCTTTTCTCCTGCCTGCCATGTCTCTTGTGCCCTCCTTCCTCCAGCACAGCACTCCACCATTTCTGTGCATCTAGAGCAGAGAGAATACATATGCACCAGCAGCAGACACAATTTTCTACACTCTGGGTCCTAGTGGCACCCCCGCCCCCCACAGTCTGGCACCTGAGGTGGCTGCCTCAGTTCGCCTCATGGTAAGGCCAGCCCTGCCGGGAGGGTATCACTGCTGCACCCTTCCCAGTCCCGGGAAGGCGGGCAGCATGGCCCCAACCCTCTGGAGTCCAGCGGTGCTGCCGAAGCGGGGCCCTGGGGGGGCGGAGTATGGGCAGGGCCACACCTGGCTGTTTGGGGAGACACCACCTCCCCTACCCGCCCCCGGCGCAGTGAGTTCCGGAAGTGACGCCACTTCCACTCCGCCCCGCACTCCCCTAGGGATGGCCTGGCCAGCACTGGGTATGCCCAGATAATCCCAGCAGTTGATCCACGCCCTATGCTGCACAGGAAGGCAAAAAATTCTTTCCTGACTCCAGGTCTGACAATGAGAGCATGTGAGCAAGACCCACCAGCCATGCAATGCTTTTGCCATGACCATTTTCTAAGAGTGCAGTTCTCTCTATGATTCACAGGAGCTTGGGTCTGTACAGATCAAGGAGCAAAACACGTCTGCTAGCAGCTGGTGGTCAAAACAACGAGGCTGCTCTGGTCTGCCACCAAACCACGCTCAGCTCTTAAACCACATCTTAACAATCACATTAACTCATTAATGTAATTAATTGGTTTTGGCCGTGTAATTGCAGCTTTGTTTATTGCTCTTCCCTTCTGTTGCTTTTTCATCTTCCCCACTAACAAAGGGAAGAAAGAATACATCTGCAGAGTTTATTTTGTCATTAACTGTCAACTTTCCCTTAATAAATCATCCGCAGCTCCACATTAGCAAATCTGGGAGTAATTATATAACCTGCCAAAGCAAAGGAAGAGGTGAAAGGAAAAATACCCAAGGCCTGACGTTAATGAATGTACATTTACAATTAATAGAGAATGATTACAGGTGCTGATGTGAGGGGCTGCGGCTGCAGTCACTGGAAGATTGGTGATCAGGGAAGAAGCTGTGTGTGTTCCCCAGTGTCCTTCAGACAGAGAATAATGGGAATGGTAGGGGATGGGGGAGCTGAGTAAATCTGAACACTAAGGGCTTGTCTATGTGGTAGGGCAATGTGGTCTCCAGGGGTGGGAGTTCTAAAGCTCACTAACATGCTGCTCATTAATTGGTGTGTGTAGACCCTGCTGGTGTGCATTACAAGTTCAATGCACTTCACTGAAGTGCAGTAGAGAAACAGTCCTATGTCAAAGCACACTAAAGATCCTTCAGTGCACACCAGCAGGGTCTACACAGACCAATTCACATGCAGCATATTAGTGCACTTTTGAAATCTTACCCCCAGAGAGCACATTGCCCCACTGTGTGGGAAATTCCTCATCTATTCACTTTAGCTGCAGCTGAGGGGGTGAAGGATAACCCACCCTAACACAGTGTGGCTTTCTGTGGCTGGCTAGTGGCCATTGAGGTTTATAAGCACTACTGCCTGGTGGCTGATAGAGCCAGTTGTTTAGCTCATGCCATAAGGTTAATGCTGTCCTATGATCAGATAGCAGGTTCAATTCCTCTACCGGACCCAAATGGAGATGTTGTTATACAAGCCCAGTGTATCCCAATTTTGAAGCTGTTCTCTGATACCAGTCAGCTCTGTGTTTTGGGGGAACCAGGGTGCAGTGTCTAGCCTGTCTGACTCATGAGGGACACCCCCCTCCCCCACGGTCTCTGCTTGAACCAAGACTGATCAGAGAAAAGGCTTGCACAGAGCAGTGAAGGGCATTGGGAGACACACCTAGACCCCTCCTGACAAGGGTGACAAGATTAAGACATCTCTATTTGCATACAGAATGGAGAGCACAGACAACTCCCCTAGCTTCATCTGCATGAAAGATGGGACAGGGATTAGCATACAGAATGAAGAACAGAGAACCGCACTGAACTCTGGGACCAGAAAAAGCAGGGAAGCACTGCATCCTGGGAATCTCTGCTCCTTGATTGATATCCAAAATACTGAAGCAGCCTAGTTGCATTGTGAGCTCCCTGGAAGAAAACACCACCCATAGCCAAGAGTGATCAGCTCCTATTGTCTAGCCTAAAGAAAACCCTTGAGTCATCAGTTTACCCATAAACAAATCTAGTGTTCTCCCTTGAACCATTGATGTTTCTCTACAAAAACCCCTACCTATGTTCAAGTAAGTGTTCTGATGCATAGACCCAAGCTCTGCATCAGTTTCACTAGGACTCCATCTCCTGACTGATTGTGCTGGGGGCTCTGCCTGTCTCCTGCCCTCAGGACCCTGAGCTACCACCATCACCTGGGAACCCCAACCAGTTCAAGCTTTAGGGAGCGCTGAGATCCCCTTCTTTCTCTGTTTTCCTTTCTACCTTAGGTATTAACCTTTAATAATGTATGCTATGTTGGTTTAGACTCTCCTTGTGTAGTTATCACTATTATTCAATACATAACTTGTATGGTTAAGCTGGTTGCTTCTCTCTCTCTTGCTGAAATTTACTCTTTTGTGTTTTTAACTTCCCCCATTTACCCTAGAGTAACGCTTCTTTTACCTAAGCTAAAGATCCCCGCAGCGCCCAAAATACTGTGGGGTTTGTTCATCGAGTAGGTTACTACCAGTACAATTGTGATGTGAGAGTGGGGATAGGGATGTGCTGAATCTGGGATGCATAAGAGTGGCAGCTTGAAAGTGCTGCTTGATCCAGCCCACTGAGTCCAGAGACATATAAGGGGTCAGCTTGAAAGTGCTGATTGACCCAGTCCACTCAGACTTGTTCTGTTAATGTATGTGTGGATGTGTTCATCCCAGTCTGGGGCTGGAGAAACCCAGCCCTAGGGAACCTAGGTCCTGCAGGATAGCTCCATTGGGAGGGGACTTGCTTAAGGGAGAAGTAGAGCTCCATATGAAAAAAACAAAGTGACACAAGCAGTACATTGACAGAATTACAGAAACCCCCTCCCCTCCAGAAGAATAACCCGAATAAATGTGCATACCCCAAAGTAACGGGCAGATCTGGTAACATCTCTTTAAGGAACAAATCCTACATGGCCTGACCTTAGTCTGTCCCTGCAAAGTACAGCGGGTCTCCAGCCATTTGGGAGCAGTCAAAAACCTTCACCCACTGCTCAGGGGTGATATCTAGCTCTGTCCTGTAGATGCTCTGGCAATTGAGTGTGCTTTTCAGCTGGAGTTGGCTGGAAACTGAACCCCGTGATGAAGTGCAATTGGATGGGTCTCCTCACTGTGTTAGCTTGAATCATTTTTGTTCTCATTTTATTTTCTTGTTGTTATTCTGATCTAGTTAAAGCAGTTGTTCTTAACCTATTTATCATTGTGGGCCACAAATGCGGCTCACAATGTGTTACCTGGGCCGCAGGTTGAGAACCACAGTGCGCCCCCCCCCCCCCCCAGACCACTATGCCCAGTGCCTCCCACCCAGAGACCCGTCCACAGAGTGGGGCCAGGAGTGGAGTCCTGGGTGGGAAGCTGTGTGGCAGGGACCGGGGATTCCGCTGTGGGGGGCCGGGTGGCAGCCCCAGATCCTGGCCTCTGCAGGGTCAGGCGGCAGCCCCTGACCCCAGACTCTGCAGGGCCAGGTGGCAATCTTGCTGGGCCAGGCACCCTGGACACCACGTGGCCCAGTGGCCTTTAGCACACAACTGTGTGGTAATTGGGCCACATGCGGTCCACGGGCCGCAGGTTGAGAACTGCTGAGTTAAAGTCACTATAATGAATGAGAAAGGCATGACTGGCTGATCCACTTAGTTCATAGGGCTAGAGCCTCAGCTATACTGTAAAATAACAGAGCCCCACTGAAATCCACAGAGCTACACTGATTTATACCAACTGATGAGCCAGACTTCCATTTCTATGTTCTAACATCTTGTTGTCGGCATGATAGGAATAACAGATCCTGCTCCTTTTTCTTAACAGCATGTTGTCCCTATGTAGATTACAGCTGTACTTTATTTTCTGCCCAAAATGGAAATTTTTCATTTCTGTTTAAATTTTTCATCCAAAACCTGCTAACTTGAGGGTTTGCAATGGCCAAGCACTGAAAAATGTTGAAGAAAATCCAAAAAATAGCAATGCAAAAATTCCATTTGGTGAAGGAGCCATTTCTCCTGGAAAAAGCATTTTGATTTAAAAAATTGTCAATTTCTAATGCAGAGCCATTTCCATCCCCTTTCTTCTGGACTAACCATGCCCCGAGGTCCTCTTCATCCTCCTTCAGAGATCCTGAACCAGATTCCTGCAGGTGTAAATCAGAGTAGCTCCATTGCCTGCCATTGACATCAGAGTCAAAGCAGCTGAGGCCCATGAGTTCCAAACCTTCCATCAGATTTATTGCTCTCACTAGTCCACTCAATGAAGTTCATCTGATGATTTTGCTTCCTCTACAGCAGTCATCACTGTGCATCACACTGGTGAGCTCATCATAATTTCCCATAAAGATGGGATACTAGAGGCTCATGCACTTTGCTACTTATATAGGCCAAGCTGGACACACAGCTGGGCCCCTCGTCTACCTACATTGGTCAGAACCTTATTGACTTTGGTGAGAATCAGAAAACTGGAACAGTCTGATGGCCAGTAAAATCAGGCTTTTCTAGTTTTCCAATTTTCACCACAATCAGTAGGGTTCAAAGTAGAGTAGTGGGTCTGGGGCAGGGGGAGCCAGAGTGGTGGCAACAGGCTCAGCTGGGGGGGCTGGACTGGGGGGCAAGGGGCCTACTAGCCCTAAACCTCACCAGGACCCCTAATCCTAAGGTCACTGTCTCACCCCACTATCCAGGGCGACTCTGCCTCCCTTCTGTAGGCCTCTGGGAGGTCACACCTCACTCCTTCATTCTGAGTCACCAAATGGTGATTTTAGTGCAAATCAGGCATTTCTAATTTCCCGCACAGTCAGTAGGGTGGTGCCCAAAACATTCCCTGGCTCTTTGGAATTGCTCAGAGGTGGTTTTCAAAGGTTATCACATTACAGACAGGCAAACAGAAATGCCATTGAGCTGGGCACGCATTGCTTGGCCAATCATTTCTTCCTTGTTGGCCAATCTACTGATACTACCAGGTCTCCAGCTAGCATCTCACTGCAGAAAGAACTGGGGGAAATCAGCTCTTTCTTCCTTGTGCTAGGAACACATGTAGGTTAATGTATTTGCTGAAATGAGGAACAAGAAGTAGAAGCAATCCATAACATTTTCTCTATAATGGATTTAGTGCTGGAGAAAGACAGCCCTGGAAACTGAAGGCCTCTGTCTCCCCAGAGCAAGTACATAGAGCACAGATATCAGTGCAAGACTGCCCCCCACTGCAAATGTGCCACAACTGTAGTTGTGCCAATTATTTGTGATAGCATTCAAAATGCTAGAAATGGGAATGTTTTCATATTTAGTTGCCTAGTCCACACTGATGGACTTTTGTGGGAGACTTTGCTTTGCACATGAGCTCAGTTGAAACCAATTTCCCATCAACATGGACCCAGTTTTTGGAAACATGAAAATATATCATGATTTCACATGCTTTAGCAGTCAAATTACCATGGCAAAATTTCACGAAAAAGCTACACTTTGGGTTCATATGAAAAGAGGCAAAACAAAATTGCAAATGAATCCCCAATACTTTCACTGAGCCTTAGCTCACAAACTTGACCTAGTAGGGCCACTTACACAGTGTTGTGAAGGAAATCAGCTGTCCAATGGCCTATTCAGTTTTTGCACCCAGGGCCGCCCAGAGGATTCAGGGGGGCTGGGGTCTTCGGCGGCAGGGGGCCCCCGCCGCCGAATTGTCGCCGAAGACCCGGCACTTCGGCGGCGGGTCCCGGGGTGGAAGGACCCCCTGCCGCGGGTCTTCAGGGCACTTCGGCGGCGGGTCCTGGAGCGGAAGGACCCCCTGCCGCTGAACTGCTGCCGAAGACCCGGAGCGGAAGAAGCTTCCGGGGCCCGGGCCCTGCGAGAGTTTTCCAGGGCCCCCGGAGCGAGTGAAGGACCCCGCTCCAGGGGCCCCGAAAAACTCTCGTGGGGGCCCCTGCGGGGTCCGGGGCCTGGGGCAAATTGCCCCACTTGCCCCCCCCTCTGGGCGGCCCTGATGGCACCTGTATTGAGACACTCAGGAAGGGTTCTGATTTGATCTAAGAAATCAAATCTCTCAATTGCTGCTTCTCCAACAGTACTAGAGTTTACTGACCATTTATGATGGAAAAAAGAAGACTCAAGAGGCAGTGATTCCATCATTTCTCTGTTGACTGATCTTCAAAAAGACTTTGATGTTGGGGAAATCAGTAGTATTTTTTTCCCTTCATTTTTTCTTGGGACTAAACTTTATAAATTAAGTTTTTAATGAGGAAGTGTCTCTAGCTTTCACCAGAGGGTGCCGGCTAGAAGAACTCATGAGCCATAGCAGTTAAAACGAGGAAGGAGATGAAAAAATACCCCCAAAATATGGAGTAAGATTTTAAATGTCCCATGGAAACTCATGGTGAACTCTTCCTAGTAAGAGAAAGACTAAATAAATTGCTTCACATGAATGCCATGTGACCCAGTCTCCTGTTCTAAATGAAGGCAGCATGGCCAATCTGGATTTGCTTCACTACAGTGGCTGGAGTAATGTCTTTATGTTTGCCTTTGAGCTCAGGACTAGGAAGGAATGGTTTGTTTGAACAATTTTAATCAGAAAATGACAATTTGTCAAAGCCAAAGCTTTTGATGGAAACATATTGGTTTTGAAACAGATTGTTTCTTAGATCCAGGATGGAATTTCTGGTCAAAGACCCCCTGCATAGCCAATAGCTCAGTGGTTAGGGCACTCATGTGTGATCTGGAAAATCCAGGTTCAAGTCCATGCTCTGAATCAGACCAAGCAGTGACTTGACCCTGGTTTTCCTATACCCCAGCTGTACACCTTAACCAGCATGCTAGTGGCTTTTTTCTGTGTGCTTTTTCACAAGAAGTTTTGAAAGGTTGAGTTTTCATTCTACTTTGAAATGACACATTCTGAAACCTTGACATTTTTCACATCCTTATTTTCTGGCCAGCCCTCCTCAGTGTGATCCCAAGGGCTGTGGGAGCTCCGGGTTAGTGTGACCACTCGTGGGTTCTGATGGCTCTCCCAATGGCAGCTCGTTGGTCAGACAGTGTTGAGCAGTTAGGAGGTGTCAGATGTTATGATATTTATAACCCCCTGTTGGCTGTATTGAACTGGAGGGTCACTGGAGAAATCTCAGGCTACAGTACCACAATGGGCATTTGCTAGAATTCACACTGCTGAGCAGAATGGTTGCAAATACCAAAGAGCATTTTAGTGGAGGTTACAGATGCAACTTCAAGAATTGCCAGGGAAAGCAGGCACCCCTTCTGTCCATTGAGCCCAATAACACTTTGTTGTATAAGAGGTAGGCTGGTCCACTGTTTAGGCCCCAAGCCTAGGCCTCAAGAGACCTGGGTTCCATACCCTGCCCTACCACTGACTTCCAGCGTTGTATAAGTCTTTTAGTACTTCTGTGCTTCAGAGTCCCCTAAGAAATGAAGATGGTGGCCTTTCCCTCCTGTTGTGGGCTGTTGTGAAGATGAGTATGTTAATGACTATGAGGTGCTCGGATGGTATGGCAACGGGGACCATAAATGTACACAGTGCATTTGGGGTTTCAGAGATGAACCAGAACATGTTACCTAGGAAGGCTGGGGAATCCTCACCACTGGAGGCTTTGACAAGCAGGTTAGACAAACCTCTTCCAGGGATGGTCTAGGTATGTTTGGTCCTGTCTCAGTGTGGTGGGATGGACTAGATGATCTCTTGAGACCACTTCCAGTCCTGCATGTCTATGATCATTAGCCCCATTTGACAGATGGGAAAACTGAAATGGTAAGTGATTTGCTTATAGAGCAAGTTAGTAGAACAGAAACCAGGTGTCCTGATAACTGGTCTATTGCTATAACCACTAGGACACTTTGACAGAGTCCTGGGCAACAGCTGCTGAGCCAGCACCCTAGTCACTGCAGTTCTAATTAATTACTGCAAAGCAGACCTCATTAAGAAGAGCTGTACCTTAGTGCTTGTCTTCACGTACAGTGCTACTGTGGTGCAGCTGCATTGGTGCACTGCTGTAGCACTTTAGTGAAGAAGATGCTACTATGCCAACATGAGAGCTTCTCCTGTCAGCGTAGTTAATACACCTTGTCAAGGCTGTATCCCTACTTTGAACTTTAGGGTACAAATGTAGGGGCCTGCATGAAAACTGCTAAGCTTATCTACCAGCTTAGCTCTGGTCCCGCTGCCACCATTCTCGATGGATTCCCTCCCTGGGAAGCCTTGAGAAACCTTTCACCAATTCCCTGGTGAATACAGATCCAAACTGCTTGGATCTTAACAAGGAGAGATTGACCCTTCCCCCCTCCTTCCTTTCACCAACTCCTGGTGAATACAGATCCAAACCCCCTTTGGATCTTAAAACAAGGAGAAATCAATCAGGTTCTTAAAAAGAAGGCTTTTAATTAAAGCAAAAGGTAAAAATCATCTCTGCAAAATCAGTATGGAAAATAACTTTACAGGGTAATCAAACTTAAAGAGCTCAGAGGAATCCCCTCTGTCTTAGGTTCAAAGTATAGCAAACAAGATAAGCACTCTGGTAAAAGGTACATTTACAAGTTGAGAAAACAAAGTAAATCTAAGACGCCTTGCCTGGCTTTTACTTACAATTTTGAAATAAGAGAGACTTGTTTAGAAAGATGGGGAGAACCTGGATTGATGTCTGGTCCCTCTCAGTCCCAAGAGCGAACAACCCCTTAAACAAAGGACCCACACAAAAGCCTTTCCCCCCCCAGGATTTGAAAGTATCTTGTCCCCTCATTGGTCCTCTGGGTCAGGTGTCAGCCAGGTTACCCGAGCTTCTTAACCCTTTACAGGTAAAAGGATTTTGGAGTCTCTGACCAGGAGGGATTTTAGTACTGTACACAGAGAGCTGTTACCCTTCCTTTTATAGTTATGACACGCCCCCCAAATCACAGATAGTGTTGGACGTTTGGTTCCACACTGGCTGTGATTTCTTTCCTGGAGCTCTAGGAGAAAACAGAGTTAATAAGACACACGTACCTTTAGACATACTACTGATTATATAAAAACTAACAATATGTTTCATTCCAAAAACAATTGTTAACCAGTTAACTCTGGGAAACTTTCCCGGGAGAGTGCATCAGCCACTTTGTTAGAAGCTCCCGAAATGTGTTGTATTTCAAAATCAAAATCTTGGAGAGCTAAACTCCACCGAAGAAGTTTTTTGTTATTTCCCTTGGCGGTATGAAGCCACTGTAGCGCAGCATGGTCTGTTTGTAGTTGGAAACGCCGTCCCCAAACATATGGGCGTAGCTTTTCTAGCGCGTACACAATGGCGTAGCATTCCTTTTCGCTGATTGACCAGTGGCTTTCCCTCTCAGACAGTTTCTTGCTGAGAAACACGACAGGATGGAATTCTTGATCTGGTCCTTCCTGCATTAAAACTGCTCCCACGCCTCGCTCGGAAGCATCTGTGGTTACTAGGAACGGTTTGTCAAAGTCTGGGGCCCTTAGCACAGGGTCAGACATGAGTGTTGCCTTAAGCTGGTTAAAGGCCTTTTGACACTTATCAGTCCACTGAACTGTATTTGGCTGTTTCTTTCTGGTTAGGTCTGTCAGCGGGGCGGCGATTTGGCTGTAGTGTGGTACAAATCGCCTATAATATCCGGCCAAGCCTAAGAAGGATTGGACCTGTTTCTTTGACTTTGGAACCGGCCACTTTTGGATAGCATCCACTTTGGCCTGTAGGGGATTTATAGTTCCTTGACCCACCTGGTGCCCCAGGTACGTCACTCTGTTTTGGCCTATTTGACACTTTTTAGCCTTAACTGTTAGTCCTGCCTGCCGGATGCGCTCGAAGACTTTTTTCAGGTGCTCCAGGTGTTTTGTCCATGAATCAGAAAAAATGGCCACATCATCGAGGTAGGCAACTGCAGATTCTCCCAATCCTGCTAGGAGACCATCTACAAGTCTTTGGAAGGTGGCGGGTGCATTTCGCAACCCGAAAGGGAGTACATTGAATTCATACACCCCTGCCCGGGTGACGAAGGCTGACCTTTCCTTAGCGGGTTCATCTAGTGGTACTTGCCAGTACCCTTTTGTTAAGTCTAAAGTAGAGATGAATTGGGCATGTCCCAATTTTTCCAATAGCTCATCTGTGCGTGGCATTGGATAGTTGTCAGGACGAGTTACAGCATTTAGCTTATGGTAGTCCACGCAAAAGCGTATTTCCCCATCTGGTTTGGGAACTAGAACCACTGGAGATGCCCATGCACTGGTAGAGGGGCGGATTATACCCATCTGTAGCATGTCCTGGATCTCCCTTTGTATAGCCGCTTGGGCATGAGGTGACTCCCGGTAGGGTGGGGTTCTAATTGGGTGAGCATTACCTGTGTCAATGGAGTGGTATGCCCGTTCGGTCCGTCCTGGAGTGGCTGAGAAAATCGGTGCAAAGCTTGTGCACAGCTCCTTTATCTGCTGTCGCTGCAGACGTCCCAGGGTCGTGGAGAGGTTCACCTCTTCCACGCCACCATTCCTTTTTCCTTCATAGTAGACACCTGCAGGCCACTCCGCGTCATCAGTTTCCTGGGCTGTAAACTGGCAAACGTTTAATTCTCTAGAATAAAAGGGCTTAAGAGAATTAACATGGTATACCTTAGGCTTTATGTTGGAGGTGGGGGAGGCTATGAGATAGTTAACAGCTCCTAGGCGCTCCTGGACCGTGAATGGTCCTTCCCACGACGCTTCCATTTTATGGGCCTGGAGCGCCTTTAAGACCATGACTTGGTCTCCTACTTTGAAGGACCGTTCTCTGGAATGTTTATCATACCAGGCCTTTTGCTCTTCCTGAGCATCCTTTAGGTTTTCTTTAGCAAGGGCTAAAGAGTGTCGGAGGGTGTTTTGTAGGTTGCTTACAAAGTCTAGAATGTTAGTTCCTGGAGAAGGCGTAAACCCCTCCCATTGCTGCTTCACCAACTGTAATGGCCCCTTAACCTCGCGGCCATACACAAGTTCAAATGGTGAAAACCCTAAACTGGGATGTGGTACAGCCCTGTAGGCAAAAAGCAACTGCTGCAACACTAGGTCCCAATCATTGGAGTGTTCATTTACGAATTTACATATCATGGCCCCCAAAGTTCCATTAAACCTCTCCACCAGACCATTGGTTTGATGGTGATGAGGGGTGGCAACCAAGTGATTCACCCCATGAGCTTTCCACAGGTTTTTCATGTTCCCTGCCAGGAAATTAGTTCCCGAATCTGTAAGTATGTCGGAGGGCCACCCTACCCTGGCAAAAATGTCTGCTAATGCCTGGCACACACTTTTAGTCTTGGTGTTGCTTAAGGGTACAGCTTCCGGCCATCGGGTAGCAAAATCCATGAAAGTCAGTACGTACTGCTTTCCTCTGGGTGTCTTCTTTGGGAAAGGACCCAGAATATCCACAGCTACTCGCTGAAATGGGACCTCAATTATGGGTAGTGGCTGGAGAGGGGCTTTAACCTGGTCTTGGGGCTTTCCCACTCGTTGGCACACCTCACAAGACCGGACATAATTAGCAACGTCCTTGCCCATTCCCTCCCAGTGGAAGGACTTCCCCAACCGGTCTTTGGTTCTGTTCACCCCAGAATGGCCACTGGGATGATCATGGGCTAAGCTCAAGAGTTTTACCCGATACTTAGTGGGAACTACCAGCTGTCTTTGAGGATGCCAGTCTTCCTGGTGCCCACCAGAAAGAGTCTCCTTGTATAAAAGTCCTTTTTCTACAACAAACCGGGATCGGTTAGAAGAGCTGAGAGGCGGTGGGGTGCTCCGTGCCGCTGCCCAAGCTTTTTGAAGGCTGTCATCTGCTTCCTGCTCGGCCTGGAACTGTTCCCTTGATGCTGGAGACATCAGTTCCTCCTTGGACTGTGGACTGGGGCTTGGTCCCTCTGGAAGCGATGCAGGTGCTGGGGCTTTTTCCATTGACTGTGAACCGCTGTCCGCTGGTGCACTATGTGGTATTTCAGGCTCTGGCTGAGCCTCTTGGGTAGGGTTATCTGCTGCTTCCGCCAGTTTAGGCTCGCTGGTGCCCTCTGGCATTGGAGTTGTAGACGGGGTTGCAAGCGCTGGACTCAGTGCTGGCAATGGTTCTGGTGCTGGTTGCGTTGCCAGTTCCGGTTCTGGGACTGGCTTTGGCTGGGTCTCTGGGATTGGATCCACTACGGCTGTTGCAGTCGTTGGCAGGGGATCCGGTTCCACCACCTGGTTTTGGGTCTCCGGTAACACAGACGGGGCCCTGGTGAACGGCTCAGGAACAGGGATGGGGGTGAAAGCTTGCTTAGCCTGGCTGCGGGTGACTATTCCCACCCTCTTGGCTAGCTTCACATGGTTGGCCAAGTCTTCCCCCAGCAGCATGGGAATGGGATAATTGTCATAGACTGCAAAAGTCCACATTCCTGACCAGCCCTTGTACTGGACATGCAACTGGGCTGTAGGCAAGGTTACAGACTGTGACACGAAGGGTTGAATTGTCACTGTAGCCTCAGGGTTGATGAGTTTGGGGTCCACTAGGGATTGGTGGATAGTTGACACTTGTGCCCCAGTGTCCCTCCAAGCGATAACCTTCTTTCCGCCCACTCTCAAGGTTTCCCTTCGCTCCGAGGGTATGAGAGAGGCATCTGGGTCTGGGGTTCTTTGGTGTGATTGGGGTGTAATGAACTGTAATCGGTTGGGGTTCTTGGGGCAGTGAGCCTTTATGTGCCCCAGTTCATTACATTTAAAACATCGCCCTGCTAAGGTATCACCGGGGCGATGTTGGTTGCTGGAGACTGGTGTGGTGGGGTGAGAAGGCGTCTGGGGTTTCCCTTGGGATGTGGGTGGGGTCTTGGGTTGTCCCCGGTGATAAGGTTTTGTTTCGGCTTGCCCCTTCTGATATTCGCTCCAACTGCTACTAGCTTTTTTCTTTTCTGTCACCTCCACCCATTTGGCTCCAATCTCCCCCGCCTCGGTTACAGTTTTGGGCTTCCCATCTAGGATGTACCTTTCTATTTCCTCAGGAACACCCTCTAAAAACTGCTCCATTTTTACTAGGGAAAGCAGATCTTCCAAAGATTTAACATTTGCTCCTGATACCCAGGCATCACAATTTTTGTTAATGTGATAGGCATGCCGGGTAAATGACACATCTGGTTTCCACCTTAGGGCTCGGAACCGCCGACGGGCATGCTCGGGTGTTAGCCCCATTCTGAGTCTGGCCTTGTTTTTAAAAAGTTCATAACTGTTCATGTGTTCCTTAGGCATTTCAGCCGCCACTTCTGCTAAGGGTCCACTGAGCTGCGGCCTCAGCTCTACCATGTACTGGGTTGGAGGGATGTCGTATCCAAGGCAGGCCCTTTCAAAATTTTCTAAGAAGGCCTCAGTATCATCGCCTGCCTTGTAGGTGGGGAATTTCCTGGGATGGGAAGTGGTACTTGGAGAGGAATTGTTAGGATGGTCTGATGCATCCTGCTTAGCACTTGCTGCTTCCAGTTCATGCTTCCTTTCTTTTTCTCTCGCCTCCTCTTTGGCTTTTTCCAGCTCCATCTCTCTCTTGTGGGCCTCCTCTTTGGCTTTCTCCTCTCTTTCATGGGCCTCCTGTTTGGCTTTTTCTTCTCTTTCATGGGCCTCCTGTTTGGCTTTTTCCTCGAGTTTTTTAATTTGAAGTAGTCTCTGATGTTTTTTCTCATTTTCTTCTGCTTCTAGTCTGGCCAGTTCTAGTTTGCTAGCTGCTTCACTGGTAGTCATTTTCCTGGTTTTCTGTGCTGGGCCACACCCCTCTGCAGTTGACTGAAACTGGGATGTATTTAGCTCAGGCTCCTGCTGAGTGCTGCTGAGTTAACAGAGACTTTCTAACAAGCTACTCCCGAGGATGTAAAAAGAAAAAAAACACAATTCAGCTTGTAAATTATCTTTACCAGTTGTTTGCTCATTAATTGAACCCTTCTCTTAACAAAGGACCTTGTTAAAAAAACTTAACACCTCTGCCTTCAGGCAAGGAGAGATAAGATATGCATCTACCTTCAGCTCTGCTCTCCAAGCAGCTAGAAGGGAAAAAAAATCTCTTACTGGCTTTTGGGTTTAAAACGATCCCACCGCTGTGCCACCATGTCAAGGCTGTATCCCTACTTTGAACTTTAGGGTACAAATGTAGGGGCCTGCATGAAAACTGCTAAGCTTATCTACCAGCTTAGCTCTGGTCCCGCTGCCACCATTCTCGATGGATTCCCTCCCTGGGAAGCCTTGAGAAACCTTTCACCAATTCCCTGGTGAATACAGATCCAAACTGCTTGGATCTTAAACAAGGAGAGATTGACCCTTCCCCCCTCCTTCCTTTCACCAACTCCTGGTGAATACAGATCCAAACCCCCTTTGGATCTTAAAACAAGGAGAAATCAATCAGGTTCTTAAAAAGAAGGCTTTTAATTAAAGAAAAAGGTAAAAATCATCTCTGCAAAATCAGTATGGAAAATAACTTTACAGGGTAATCAAACTTAAAGAGCTCAGAGGAATCCCCTCTGTCTTAGGTTCAAAGTATAGCAAACAAGATAAGCACTCTGGTAAAAGGTACATTTACAAGTTGAGAAAACAAAGTAAATCTAAGACGCCTTGCCTGGCTTTTACTTACAATTTTGAAATAAGAGAGACTTGTTTAGAAAGATGGGGAGAACCTGGATTGATGTCTGGTCCCTCTCAGTCCCAAGAGCGAACAACCCCTTAAACAAAGGACCCACACAAAAGCCTTTCCCCCCCCAGGATTTGAAAGTATCTTGTCCCCTCATTGGTCCTCTGGGTCAGGTGTCAGCCAGGTTACCCGAGCTTCTTAACCCTTTACAGGTAAAAGGATTTTGGAGTCTCTGACCAGGAGGGATTTTAGTACTGTACACAGAGAGCTGTTACCCTTCCTTTTATAGTTATGACACACCTCCCTGAAAGGCAGTAACTATGTGGGTGGGAGAAGCTCTCCTGTCAATATAGCGCTGTCTACACAGGGACTTAGGTAGGTTGAACTTTGTCATTTTTCACCCCCCTGAGCAACATAGTGTAGACCTGGCTTAATTGATGGGCTGAGGAGAACTGAGAGGCTAATTAGGTCAGTAGGCAGATGATACAAAAGGCACAGGAAGGACATGGGGAAAGGAGGGGAGGAAGCAGAGAGCTCCTGATGCAAAAGCAGAGGGCTTCCTAGCCCTAGGGGGATGAGGCTACACAGAGCACAAGGGTTGGTGGGAACTAATATTGTAAATAAACTGCAGCAGGTGTTTTACCAACAAGGTCTCTGAGCTGTTTGTGGACCTGAGCAGAGACCTTGCCAGAGACACCATCTTCTCCAGCATCTGCTCTTGTTGAATGGCTCACAACTTCACCTCGCCAGAAGGTGTGCAATAGCTGGAGTCCCCAGTTTCTTCTATATCCAGAACATTGTCATTTTAGGAATCTCATTGCAAATCTGCTAGCCATGACCAGATCTGTGTGAATCCTCCCCTTCCCCTGCCTTTCTGCGTCATGCCTGTAGGACATCAGCCGAGCGATCTCTGCCTTGCCGCAAGAAAGGGTGTGCAAGCTGTTCCTGCTGCCCTTCTTTATGGGAAGCTGATGTGAATTCTCCTTCATGCAATTCCTGAATTTCTCTGCCCACATGTACTCACTGAGCTGGCATGAGTCATCTCGCTGTGACCTGCTGCAGATTGCTTAGTGCTGAAGTCAGGACTGACAGACATCCTTTCCTTTTGAAGAGTGAATTTGGAGCTGGTCACAACCCTAGAGACAGATTTTTTTCCAATCTCTTTCTCCACAGCAGGGATATAGCATGGGCAGCCCTGCTACAAGCAGGGCCAGCTCCAGGCACCAGCTTAACAAGCAGGGAGAGGGGCGGCACCTGCAGCAATTCGGGTGAACTGCCGCCACCGCCGATCGTGGCTTTTTTTTTTTTTTTTCCAATTTCTGCTGCTTGGGGCGGCAGAAATGCTGGAGCCGGCCCTGGCTACAAGCATCCCTGCTGCTCTCCCATCTCTGACCTAGCAGGACACCCATGCAAACCTTGGTCCCGGTCCAGAGACTGCCAGTTAGGGCACTTTGGTGTCAGATGGTAATTCTGGATGCGTGCCTTCTAGAGCTATGCTGAGACTGTCCCTGCATTTCAATCCTTCTTTCCACCATCAGTGCAAGATGTAGATTTTTCACCTAGCACCCAGAACCCTCTGGTAGATAATACCTAGCTCACAAAGCGCTTTACAAAGGAGGTCAGAATCATTATACCCATTTTACAGATGGGGAAACTGAGACATAGTGTAGTGTGTTGCTCATGGTCACCAAGCAGGCCAAGGGCAGAACTGGGAATAGAACCCTGGTCTTGTAATTCTCAAGGTCTATCCACTAGGCCACATTGCCTTCCAAAGCAGATGGGATCACAAACCCGAGCATGGCTGTACATATCTGAATATTGTCTTTACTAAATAGACAGAAGTAGAATAGAGATGGTAGAAAAATTTTCATCTAAATGTTTTTCCATGAAATATGGCTTTTTCAATTAAATTAAAATTTTTGCAGAAAAATTTGTTTCAGAATGCTCCTCTTTTTAATTGAAATATGAAAAAGTTAGTTTTTCACTTGACTTTTTCTCCCTCCTTCTTCTGTTCCTTTTTGCTTCCTCTCATCCTTTGGGGAAGAAGGGAAAAAAGAGCAAGAGTAAGTGAAATAACTGAACCTCCCACTTTTTCTATTTTCAAACACTGAGTTTCTGGAGCGTTGTTTCACTGAAAAACTTCAAGATTCCACAGATGATTTCAAACAAAGTGAAAGTTATCATTTCATTCAAGCTTTTTCTTATGAAACAAATACCAGTTCTATTATTGAAGTTCACCATGGTGTCCTGAGTGCCTTCTAATGATGCATTTAACATGTAGAGGGAGGAAATTGTGTGACTGCTATTTTAAATACACATGACATGGTCCCAGCGGTTTTTAAATGAAGAATCAAAATTAGTCAGGGATTGAATGACGTGGAAGACAATATGTTTGTAGAGGAGTGGACTCACTGCTGGTGCATCCTCATGTGGCTGGGCATGGCATAGCAGCTCTTTGCTCTTTCGCCCTCCCTGCGGATAGCTGCTCTAGTCCCACGTGGTTTGCTTCTGTTTACAACTGTCTGCATAGGGGTGACTTTTTTGGTTCCTGGGGGGTGCTCAACCCCTGCTCCGCCCCAGGCCCTGCCCCCTCCCAACCTTTTCCCCCAAGCCCCCACCTCTTTCCACCCCCACTCCTCCCTCCCCCAGTGCCACACCACAGAACAGCTGATCGCTGTGCAGCAGGAGGGAGGGCAAGGAGATGATTAGAAGGGCTGCAGGTGGATGGGAGATGCTGGGGGAGGGGAAGGTGCTGATTGGGGGGGCTGCTAGTGGGTGCTCAGCACCCACCATTTTTTTCCCCGTGGGTGCTCCAGCCCCAGAACACCAATGGAGTTGGTACCTATGACTGGGCATTTTTGTTACACCAGGGTAATAGAGTCCAGCAGAATCCAGCGCCCTTACATCTGGTTCTCAGCCCTGGCTCTAGGCCCTGTACACCGTTTTCTCAGCATTTAAACCAATCTGATAGCTTTCTTTGATAGGATGACGAGTCTTGTGAATAAGGGAGAAGCGGTGGATGTGGTATACCTAGACTTTAGTAAGGCATTTGATACGGTCTCGCATGATATTCTTATCGATAAACTAGGCAAATATAACTTAGATGGGGCTACTATAAGGTGGGTGTATAACTGGCTGGATAACCGTACTCAGAGGGTAGTCATTAATGATTCCCAATCCTGCTGGAAAGGTATAATGAGTGGGGTTCCGCAGGGGTCTGTTTTGGGACCGGCTCTGTTCAATATCTTCATCAACGACTTAGATATTGGCATAGAAAGTATGCTTATTAAGTTTGCAGATGATACCAAACTGGGAGGGATTGCAACTGCTTTGGAGGATAGGGTCAAAATTCAAAATGATCTGGACAAATTGGAGAAATGGTCTGAGGTAAACAGGATGAAGTTTAATAAAGACAAATGCAAAGTACTTCACTTAGGAAGGAACAATCAGTTTCATACATACAGAATGGGAAGAGACTGTCTAGGAAGGAGTATGGCAGAAAGGGATCTAGGGGTTATAGTGGACCACAAGCTAAATATGAGTCAACAGTGTGATGCTGTTGCAAAAAAAGCAAACATGATTCTGGGATGCATTAATAGGTGTGTTGTGAGCAAGACACGAGAAGTCATTCTTCCGCTCTACTCTGCACTGGTTAGGCCTCAATTGGAGTATTGTGTCCAGTTCTGGGCACCGCATTTCAAGAAAGATGTGGAGAAATTGGAGAGGGTCCAGAGAAGAGCAACAAGAATGATTAAAGGCCTAGAGAACATGACCTATGAAGGAAGGCTGAAAGAATTGGGTTTGTTTAGTTTGGAAAAGAGACGACTGAGAGGGGACATGATAGCAGTCTTCAGGTATCTAAAAGGGTGTCATAAGGAGGTGGGAGAAAACTTGTTCATCTTAGCCTCTAAGGATAGAACAAGAAGTAATGGGCTTAAACTGCAGCAAGGGAGGTTTAGGTTGGACATTAGGAAAAAGTTCCTAACTGTCAGGGTGGTTAAACACTGGAATAAATTGCCTAGGGAGGTTGTGGAATCTCCATCTCTGGAGATATTTAAGAGTAGGTTAGATAAATGTCTATCAGGGATGGTCTAGACAGTATTTGGTCCTGCCATGAGGGCAGGGGACTGGACTCGATGACCTCTCGAGGTCCCTTCCAGTCCTAGAGTCTATGAATCTATGAAAAACTGCTTATTAACTCATGTGCACGGTATCTAAGCAGTTGCAGTGACTGCTTGTGCAAACGATCATTGTGATCTGTAACTGGCTGACTGTGTGTCAAGCAACCACGGCTGTGGTTGGAACTGTGGGTGCTACTGAGCACACACATTCCATTCCTGGAAACAGACACCAATGCATTTTTCATGACTGAGATGCCCACGTTTTTCATATGTATATTACAAATGGCTTTGTGAGTCATGATCAGATTCTGTCTCAAGCTCTGCTGGTTTGGTGGCTGTGCAGTGAGGTGGGCCAGAATAGGTAACTTCTTGGTCAGAACATACCTCATAAACTCAAATACCTCATGGAACCAAATGCTCTAGGTGATAGAGCCGCCTTGCTGAATCCCAAGGAAGAGGAGAGGTACCACAAAGATTTTATCCCCAAGGAAGGGGGATCCCACATTTCAGTGCTGCAGCTCTGTACATCTACCTCCATCCGAGCCTCGCAATGTCTCTGTCTCCTTGGGGTTCTCCATCTCATGAGTTACGTCCTTCTGGCTGAGGGGAACCCAATGGAATCCCCTTCAAAGCCCCTAGTCAAGCAGAGAGCCTCCCCATGTAAATGGAAGTTCCCCCCCACCTGGAGCAATTCCAGCCATCTTGGGAGCCGCAGACCAGCACAGAGAATTGAGCCTGGGTCTCATTCCACATGGCAATGCAGAGCACCGGGCACCAGAGCAGAGCACTAGCTTGGCCTCCCAAGAGTGAGGTGTGAATGTTCTGAGGTCTGTGCAGTAGAAGAGAAACTCCTGTGATCTGTTTACATTGGTTCTTGTCTTAGGAGTCAATATGGGGCTTTTGGACCGTCTCTGCCAAAGACTGACTCAGACTATTGGTGAGTAGGAATTCTGCCCAGAAGCGTCCCCCATGATACAGATTTACCCCAGTTCCTCTCTGATTCCTATTGCACTTACATAGAATCAGTCACATGACACCTCACCCCACCACTGCCCTTCTGAATTACAGGATGGACACCTTTCCGAACGGACAGGACAAATCTGGACTCCAGCCAGCCAGGCCCCACTGACTCTTCTGTCCCACGTAGGAGTCAACGGCCTTTCGCTGTGACAAATCACCACATGTCTATTTCTGTCCCATCAGGAAGTTCCATCCCAGTGCACATGGGATCATTCAGTGCCTCAGTTTTCCTAGCTTCATAATGGGGCTAACAAGACTCACAATCTTCACTGAGGTCTGGAAGGTGTGGGTAATGTTTGTAAAGGGACTGGAAGAGGAAATGCCCAATCTCAGCGTTAAGTAACATGACACTGTCTGGGCAGTGATTGGTGGAAATCCCTCGCCAGGGGTTCCATAAGGTGCAGACAGTTCCCACACAGTTGTATGTCCCTGTCGCCCCCAGGGCATTCTATTAGTGACCATGATTGCGGGAAATTAACCCACCGTCTGCCTGTATCCACAGACACAGAGGAGCAGAAGGCGGCCCAAAAACAAGACCCGGCGCCACAAACCCTGGCTGCAGGAGTGGGCAGCCACTGCAGCACTTTCTGTGCTGAGCCTCCTGATCCAGGTAGGCCCATGCCCAGTATTGAGTGCCAGGAATAAAGCGGGGGAAAGCAGCCACAGTGACAGCCAAACCCCAGTGCTGAGAGGGCAAGAAGAGACTCCACCCAGGCTCTGTGCTCTGCTCTGCACATAAGCCACTGCCCTGTGCTCCACCTTACACGCCAGCCTCCGTGCCATCCCACGCTGGGCTAAAGCCCTGCTGCCACAGGGCAGCACTGGAATCACCACCGGGCAGCCTGGGTGCCAGTAAAGGGGGAACTGACCCACCAGGCAGCTCCCTCTACCAACTCAGCTCCCCAGTGGCTCTTCATAAGAATATAAGAATGGCCATGCTGGGTCAGACCAATGGTCCATCTAGCCCGGTACCCTGTCTTCTGACAGTGGCCAATGCCAGGTGCTTCAGAGGAATGAACAGAACAGAGCAATTATCAAGGGATCCATCATCCCCTGTCATCCAGTTCCAAATTCTGGCCATCAGAGGTTTAGGGACACCCAGAGCATGGGATTGCATCCCTGACCATCTTGGCTAATAGCCATTAATGGACCTATCTTCCTTGAATTTATCTAGTTCTTTTTAAACCCAATTATACTTTTGGCCTTCACAACATCCCCTGGCAATGAGTTCCACAAGTGGATTGTGCATTGTGTGAAGAAATACTTCCCTTTGTTTGTTTTAAATCCACTGCCTATTAATTTCATTGGCTGACCCCTGGTTCATGTGTTCTGTCAAGGGGTAAATAACACTTCCCTAGTCATTTTATGATATTATCGGTCTAATTATCTATCCCTTTCCTAATGATTCCCAACATTCTGTTAGCTCTTTTGACTGCCGCTGCACATTGAGTGGATGTTTACGGAGAACTATCCACAATGACTCCAAGATCACGTTCTTGAGTGGTAACAGCTAATTTAGACCCCGTCATTTTGTATGTGGGATTATGTTTTCCAATGTGCATTACTTTGCACTCATCGACACTGAATTTCATCTGCCATTTTGTTGCCCAGTCACCCAGTTTAGTGAGATCTCTTTGTAACTCTTTACAGTCTACCTGGGACTTAACTATGGTGAGTAATTTTGTATCATCCACAGATTTTGCCACCTCACCATTTTACCCCTGAACAGCAAAGGCCCCAGTACAGATCTTTGGGGACCCCACTATTTACCTCATTGTGAAAACTGAAAATATATTCTTACCCTGTCTTTTAACCAGCTACAGTCCATGAGAGGACCTTCCCTCTAATCCCATGACTGCTTACTTTGCTTAAGAGCAACCTTAGTTTCCTTCTGTTCATTTTAGGCACCAAGCGAAAGGCCTATTTATCACCCAGGGGACAGCTCGCCCCAATCAGCGAGGAGGAGGAAACGCCAAGGAAGACCACAGTGAGTGAGGGGAGAGTGGGAGATCCACAGCACACTGGGGAAGTGCCCATGGCACAGATGGTACAAGGTTCCCTCCATCACCAACTCAGCCTGGACTCCCGCCCCCTACTGCCTTTCCCACAACACACTGACCCTCTAAGGCTCTGACCCCCTTTCCTCATCTCTTGCTCCCAGATTCACTGCCATTCTCTGGCCCTAGAGAACATGCTCTGACCCCCCCTTGCCAGGGCAGGTGTTGCAGACAGGAGGAGAGAGGCGACTCCATTCCCAGCACCTGGCTCTGCTTTCTTTCTTCTTTGCTGGCTGATCACCAATGGGCTGCATTAGGGAACCAGGGAGAGAAATAATCCTGAGCTTCACCTCTCCCCAGAGTGTTCCGCGCACTCACCTCTCCCTGGGCCCGGGGCAGGGTTAGCTGTTAGCCCAGCCTATACCTGCAGAGAGCAAGGCTCCGGGAGGGGAAGTGGCTGGCCAGAAAGCAGGAGTATACATCCCTGGTACACTCTGGAAGTGACCATTGTAGGAGGTGAGCAGGCAGAGACAATGGGCCAGATCCTTGGCCCCTGGTAAGGCCGCATGAAGGGACATTAAGCTCTCCCTTCCAAGCTCTCGCGCGGTTTCCTCACCCCAGCACGGGGGCAGGGAGGAGCCCTTGGATGCTGTCTCCCCATCCCTGCCCTGTCTGCGTGGGTCTCTAGACTGTCAGCCCTTCAGGACAGACATTGTCTCTGTCTGTGTTGGGCTGCACCCAGTGCAACAGGGCCTGATCCTGACTGGAGCCTCTGGGCGCTGCCATAACATCAGTAGTGATAAGTAATCAGGGCAGGCCCCGCTCTTCCAAACCGGGCCCCGCCATCCCTGCCATCCTCTCAGCACACACCACCCCAGCTGGCGCCAGGTACAACTATCCTGTTGAACCAACCATAAGTGATACTAGGCTAGTGCAAACCAAGGGGTCAAATGCCCCTCCCAGAGAAGGGAGAGTCCGGCACCAGCTGGAAGCTGCTCTCCACCAGGGCCATAACTTTATTCCTTCCAAGTCTGGGTTGTGGTAACCCAGCTGCTGATGGAGACTCTACACATTGGGGCTTGTCTGCCTGACACGTCATCGCCATGTCCTGCGTCTCTTCTCCTGCACAGGGCCTTGCTTGCGTGAGGGACATGGATGAGGCTGCCCTGAGGAAGGACATTGGCACCCTCTTCCCAGCACTCCACCCCATGGTAAGAGATGCTGGGATCACTCAGGCAAAATCCCGGGGTCTGTTGGCTTAAACTGGGTAGGCTGTGGGAAGAGCTGTCCCTGCCTCATCCTGTTCCCATTGGGGAATGGATCCTGGAGAACTCTCCTTTGGTTTCTTTTCCTCCCACCCACCCCACCCCCTTTGACCGGGAACATCAGCATCCCGCACCTTGTTCCAACGCTCCACATCTTTGGTTCCTGACCCGTCAAACTCTGCTTCTACATGAGCCACGGCCCCCGCAGCCTTGGCATCACTCATAGACTGATCCAGCTTGCTGGCCTGTTCTTTAGATGGGAATTAGAATCTGCCTCTCCACCCTCACCCCTTCACTCTGCCATCCGAGGGCTTGGCCTGAGAGACACTTGATCTAGTTTGCCTTTGCTGGTGTTGCTTTCTTCCCTTAGGTGTGTCATCTCCCCAGAGAGCACCTGGAGGAGCGGAGAGAGGCCCTGGACTCTCTGGTCCATCTGGATAAGAAACCCATTCACCTTTCCCAGAGAAGGAGATTTCCCAGAGCCTGTGGAATTTCAGAGCCCAGGCATAGAACTATATTCCCTTCCCCTTTATGATTCACCCACCCCATTATGATTCACTCCTCTTCCTGCAGCTCACTTGTTCCTGGTGGCAGGGCCGGCTCCAGGCACCAGGCAACCAAGCTGGTGCTTGGGGCGGCACCTGGAGGGGGGCGGCGCGGCGCTGCGCTCGGGCCGCCGGGGAGAGCGGGGCCACAGCCGGGCTCGCCGCCCTCCCCCCGGCGCTCTGGCCGCCCTCCCCCGGCTGCCGGGGGGAGAGCGGCGAGCCCCTGCCGGGGCTCACCGCCCTGCGCTCTGGCCGCCGGGGGGAGAGCCGAGCCCCAGCCGGGGCTCGCCACCCTCTCGCCGCCCTCCTCCCAGGGCTTCGGCCGTCCTCCCCTCCGGCGCCCTCCCCCCGGCCGCCGGGGGGAGAGCCGAGCCCCCGCCGGGGCTCGCCGCCCTGCCCCCGCCGGGGCTCGCCGCCCTGCCCCCGGCACTCTGGCCGCGGGGGGGGGGGAGCCGAGCCCTCGCCGGGGCTCGCTGCCCTCCTCCCAGGGCTCCGGCCGCCCTCCCCCCCCGGCGCCCTCCCCCCGGCCGCCGGGGGGAGAGCGGAGCCCCCGCCGGGGCTCGCCGCCCTCCCCCCGCGCCCTGCCCCCGGCCGCCGGGGGGAGAGCCGAGCCCCCGCCGGGGCTCGCTGCCCTCCCCCCAGGGCTCCGGCCGCCCTCCCCCCGGCCGCCGGGGGGAGAGCGGAGCCCCCGCCGGGGCTCGCCGCCCCCCCGGGCTCCGCCCCCCCCCCCCGCGGGGGGGGGGGGCGGCCGGAGGCTTTTTTGCCTGGGGCGGCAAAAAAGCCAGAGCCGGCCCTGCCTGGTGGAGCTGCTTGTGTTCCTGTTCAGGAGGCTGAACAAGGACGAGGAAGAGGAAACCTGTGCCAGTCTCTTCATTCTGGACCAGATAGTCCGATCCCACAGCGAGGCCTCGTCTTTTGATGTCTTATGGCCTTTTGTGCAATTAGCAGCGCTTAGCACTGGGCCTCATTGGGGTCATTTATACCTGTCTGCAGTAGATAATCCAAGTCCTGCAGCCCCTCAGCCAATGCTGCAGCAATGAGAGAGGACAGTCACTGCTGGAACTGCAAGCGTGGGCAGATGCAGCTGGTTACCCATGGGGGTAACCTGCCAGGAGGGTCATGTAGGGACATTGAGGTTGCTCTAAGGTTCCTGAGATCTCAGGTCCCTGCACACCCCAGTTTAACATCAGCCCTGCCGAGCCATGTGTCTGTGTCTCTTACAGTTTCCGAAATGACGCACAATACAGAGAAGCTGTTCATAGCCCTGGGGCCAATCCTGCAGAGCACAAGCATACGGGTGAGTCTGGAACCATGGCCAACGCGGCCAAAGCTAGTGAATGTCTGCCTGCCAGTGCAGAGCCTGCCGGGACCCTGTGCATCGAAACACATGACCCATCAGTGCTCCATAGTGTAGGGCAGAAGGTGGGGGAGAGAATCCCAGCAGGGCTCCGGCTGCATTGCCATCTCTGGGCTGCCTAGCAGTATTTCACCAAACCCCCTGCTGAGAAAGGATCCCAGCCTGGACTGGGAGGGGACAAGGTCCCTCCACACTGTGTGCAAATCATTTCTGTTTCTGTCTGGGTCTGGCAGGTCAGAGAAGCCCTTGCTTATTTTATAAGGACAATGAGGGCGCATGGGCTCTTGGAGAAATCTGCCTCAAGACCCTTAATTGACTTCTTGGTGCGTCAGTGCACCCTGACCCTCGACAGCATGGTAAGAATCCGCAGAGACCTTAGTGACGGGAGTCCGTGAACAGGGCAGAACATGGGGTCAAGGGATAGGGAAGAGGGGCAGCTGTAGATGGGGAGGGGCAGGCGATGGGCAGCAAATAGGACTTGGGAAGCAGATGGAACTGGGGATGGCACCGTCCATCTACTGATGGAAGATGATGACAAATAGAAGACAGTGTTTTTTCCTCCCAGCCCATTCTCGCTGATCCCTCTCCCAGCTGCCATCCGGGCTCTGTCCCTCGCGCAGGGAGGGCAGGACCCCTGGCTTCCTCCTTCTCTCGCCTCACTGTGATCATCCACCTTAGGAGACTAAGCCATGATGGATCTGTTTTTCACCAGGCAGAGGGGTGGAGCCTAGAACTGGCTCCACACGGACCCTGGGCTGGTGATGGCACAGTCACAGCCAGGGTTGCGCCTTTTCTCTTCAAGCCCCATTTTCATCCCCTACCATGCCCACTAGAGTTACCGTGCCACAGAGGTCTCCACCGAATCTAAATCTCCCTGGTGTCTCCCTTACTTCTCACCATCAGGAGGAAGCAGACGGGAGGCGCACCGTGGAGCTCGAGGTCCGCCAGCTCTGCTCCAGCACCCTGCAGTCCCTGGCTGACTCCCCCAGAATGGCCAATGTAAGTGACCCTGCCCCTCTCCATTGGACACAGGCCTCTCTGGGTCTGAGCTTTTCAATGAGACAGGCCCCAACCAGACTTATTTATCTGAGCCTCCCCGCTCCAGAACATCATGGGGTTGGGTGAAATGGACCCCGGATCCGAGCCAGACCTGGGTCTTTGGAACAGGGAACACTAACCGGCTGAGTGCCCCTGCACACCAGCGTTTGGTGTCACAGGTGCTCTTCCGCTCGAGCATCCCCTGTGGTCAGTCATGCTGGTTCTGCAGCTTCCATAGCTCAGTCCCTCTTCATTGGTCCTTCTGTTAACTTTCCCCTGGCTGTTACAGGGTGGGGTCTATACAGCCCATCACATTCTTGTTTTGCAAAAGCCAACCCTAGCCCAGGAGTTCCTGCCACACTATCCTGGTGCCTACGGGAGAGTCCACTGAGCTGGGAGACACTACATCCAAATCTCATCTCTGCTGACTATTGCTTAGGTTTCCACACACTGCACAGACCTGATTACTGACCCAGGCGTCGGAACGCAAGCCTAAGCAGTCAAGTATTAGCCAGCCCCCTCCACACACTGAACAAATTAACAGCGAGGTTGCGCACGGTCACTTCAGGCAGAGCTGAGACTAGAAGCCACATTTCTAATAAGGCAGACCCAAGTATTGTGCACTCAGCTACACTGTCTTTCAGATTGAGCATGCCCCATATACATGCTTTAGTTACTACAGGTGGGGATAGACCCCCGGGGATTCCTGATCTCCACTGTTCTATACTGTCTAGCAAAGAGTTGTGTAACCCTCTGGCACAGTGTGTGTTAAGTCCCCCCTTGTCCACACAGCAGATAGCAATTGCGACTGTGGTTCAAGTGGCGCAGGTCTGTGTGGGGATGTGAAGGTCAGAGCTCAAACCTCCCTGAGCGCCTGTCATGGTTTCACTTGATAGTATTGGGTTTCCTAGTCTCCTCTTTATTTATCAAGCTGGTGTATTGCGTTCCTGCCGTGAGAACACAGCCTTTCCCAGTGGGACTGGAGTTAGGAAATACTGTGCTGTCAATGATGATGCTACACTCAACAAAAGGCGGGGGGTCAGTCATGTGTCACTTGATTTGGTGCTGGAAGCAGACATTGATAGGTGTGAAGGGGGAGGGGGTGGGGATCGCTGCATGGTTCAGGCTGGGTAGAGAGGTCTGACTGGCGGTGGCGAGGCCAGGGGTCCTATCTAGTGTAGGAAAGAGAGAGCTGGTGCAGGAAGAGGATATTTCCGTACTGAGATGGCTTTTCTCTGCTCTGCAGGTTTTATGGCCTGGGCTGCTCCTTCAACTGAGCCCAGCAACCCATGGGCCAGCCCTGCCTCTCCTCCTGCAGACCTCGGTCGGGGTGGTAAAGAGGATGCAGGAGAAAGGCAGGCTGCCCTTGGCCAGGAGGTGCGGCAAGGCGAACAGTGGTGAGTCCCAGTATTTTATCCACCCGCTCTTAGTCCTTCTGTAGCGAGAGGCGTCTGCCCCCAGGTGGGGGTGGGGATCAGCTCTTGGCTCTGGTTCCGGCTCACTGCAAGGACACAGCTAGAGCTCAGAGACGAATGCAAAAGATCCCTCCAGAGCCTGATGGGATGCCCCCCCTTTCTGTTCACAGGGTGTCGGTCAAGCCCCACGACCACTCTACCCCAGGGGCTGCTGGTGAGCAACCCGCAGCCAGGAGGTTCCTTATGCTCAGTGGGAAGGGGACGCTCCTGGAGCTGGCATGCAGTGTGTGGTGGCTCTTCTCCCCGCAGCCCCCAGAGGAGCTGGCTCGTCACATTCCTCGCGTTCATTGCACATCGACCCAGCGCCTCTCGGCATTTAACAGAACCAGCGAGCTCTCTGAGCCAGCCACCTTCCTGGCTCCCCTGATCCTGGGGCTGGACCAGGTCCCCCAGCACCAGTTAGTGCAGCCCTCGGACGGCTCCAATAGAAGGCAGCTGGAATAAGCCCTTAGGGACTGTTGTGCAGGCCCCCTCCTGGCCTCTGGCCTCCTGCATCCTCCCTTACCAAGGGGCAGCTGGGGATTCCCTTTATGGCCCAGCTGCCTCTTTCGGGCTGCTTCAAGCTCCCCTTGTGCTGCTCTAACCTAGGCCAAGGATCTGACCCAGCAGCTGCCTGACGGCCTCTGGATAATCCTGTCTCCTTTCATCTGAGCTAGAGCCAGCCCAGGAGTGAGAGGATGGAAGGAGCCAATAGCTGGTCCATGGAGTGTCCCTGATCAACTGAAATATCCATCTCAATCCTGTCCTGGTTGTCAGCTCCACCTCCCTGCTGTCTCCTTCCCTCCATCACTGAGCTCTCCCCCTGCACCTGTAGGGAGCTCCCTTCTCACACTGCCTCGCAAGGGAGGTGTGGAAGCAGAGAAAGAACTGACAGATTCACTATCTACATTACTAACACCACAGATTAAAATGTAAAGGCTGGAAACTAATTTATTTCACGTTGTGGAAGCAGAGAAAGAACTGACAGGAAGGGGATGCAATGCATGACAGTTCGTTAGCAAGAGTCAGGCTAACTGTAACCCTAATAACACAAGATTTGTAGAAGCGAGGATTGTGTGAGGCGAGTGGGAAAGAACTGTGTGAGAAGTTGTTGCGACCTTGTGTAGATAATGTGTAGAAAATATTGTATGTAGACTAGAGTCAAAACAAGTGAGAAAAATAAGATATCAAGATGGCCTATGTATAAACAAAATGCAGCTGTTGCTTATTATTGTCTGTAATGAAAGGTATAAAGGTTTGCTGTAATTGTTTACCTGTAGAGAGACCTGTTTAGCTCTCTCCCTCTATGTAATTGTTAGAGAAAATAAAGTATCTGACTTGCTGTACCCAAACAAAAAGTGAGAACTCTGTTATTCTCCGACAGAGGGGTACAGCCACCTCTGCCTCTTTGTCCGCCAGGTGCTCGGTGCGTCTTCGTTTATGATGGTGCAGGTCAGAAGGGCAGCCATGTTCCTCCTCTTCCAGCTGATGAGCATGTTCCAGGCCGGGCCGGTTCTGGAATAACTACAAGACGGAAATGCTCCTCTACGTGGAAGGTGAGGAGGGAGTGTCTCCCCTTGCAGGAGCAAAGGGAGGGGACACAGTGATGCTGGGCTCAGAGAGGGAGAGGCCAGGGCCTCCCTCTGAATCCAGTATAATATGATGCTGTGACCTTGGAATCAGAGAGGATCACGTCAGGATCATATCCCTTGGTTCATGTAGCCCAGCCCCCCCATGCCTAGACAGGAAGGATCCTTTCCAGGACCGTATCTAACCTTCATTCGACATCACACCTTGGGGAAGGATCTTGGCAAGCAGAACTCCTGGGTATTTCACATCAAGGGGTGGGTCTGGGAGGAGCATTGTTGTCCATCAGCAATTTGCAAAGAGCCATGGGTCCCCTCGGGGCCCGTGAGTCGGCAGCTCCTCCCCACCCCCTGCCAAACAAGAGCCAAGTTGAAGGCTGCTCCCCAGTAGAAGGGTCTAAACACAAAGGAAACTGACCTGCCCATCTCTTCCAGATCACAAGACCTGCTTCTGCCAGAGGGAGTGGGAGCAGCAGCTGCTGCAGGTAAGGGTCAGAGAAATGGAGGGCTGGAAAGGAACTCAAGAGGTCATCTAATCCAGCCCCACCACGGATTAAGAGGCCCCTCAGCAGCACTGCACTGTGGGACAGAGGAAGCGGCTGAGTCCAGCAGATACAATTGGAAAAGCACCAGGGGCAGCTCACAAGGATTCAGAAGCATTAGGAGAGACCGGGGGGGGGGGGGGGTGACAGTGCACACTCCCTCTTCCCCTCCCAGCTGTGGTGGGTTCCTGGCTGGAGCTATTGAGAGGACCAGTTTCTTGGCCCCCTCTCGGTTCTAACTGGCTCTTCTTTCCCTGGCAGTTCCTGGAAGACCTTCTCTTTTTCATCTCGGACCATACCTGGCTGGGCTGTTTCATCACAAGTATCAGGCACCAGCTGGCCCACAGTGATAAGTGGCCCGGTGACAAGGTCAGTGTCCTGGAAGGAAATGGGGTTCAGTGCCTAGTTCAGAACAGCAGTCGCTAGCCAGGGGCAGCTTGGGGTCAGTGAAGCAGACAACTATACCCTGTGGGCTCTGTGCATGCCAGGCCGTGCCCAATGCATCCAGCATGATGGTGTCTCTTTCGCAGAGCTTTCTCTACAAGTGCTGGGGCACCGTGCTGATGTTTTTTCCAGCAGACAGCATCAAGCGCCAGCTATGGCTTCTGGTGGAGATGGTCAATTTCCAAGAAGAAGAGGAAAGAGAGGTGAGGTCTTTGCTCCTCCACTGTCAAGTGATCCCTCATTCTTTGTCAATCCCCTGATGCTACATGTGTATGTTCTGCCTTGGACAAGGTCCAGTGGATTGAAAAGATCTTCCTTATACCCATGCCCATGGCAATGACTTTGAGAACCCATCTTGGCCCCTTGGCTTGTTGCTCAGCATTCCCAACCTCCATCTTTCTGTCTCTCAGGGATTCGCCCGAGCACTTGGGCTGTGTGCCAGGCAACAGCTATACGAGATTTTTGCCATCCTGGAGCACTGGGAAGAGTTAGTCAGCAGGGTACAGCTCCAGCCTTCTGCTGGTGGCTCTCTGGAGGTACGGTCCCACCTAGCATCTCTGCTCTTTCATCCATCCCTTCACCAGCCTTTGCAGGTAAAGGGACCTGCCAGGGAGGACCCTGCTTCCCAGAAGCCTGTTCAGCGAAGAGCTGAATTTCCAAGCAGTGGCTCAGCCTCCATGGAGGGAGCCCTTTCCTTACTCCTCCGTGGAGTTGCAATCACAGCACAATGGGGTGGATCCAGGGGGGAAGGTGGGTCCTGTTGTCTAAGCTCTCCAGGGTATCTCCTGGGGAGCTCAGACATGCTCCACGCAGCCCCATAAACAAGGCTAAGAGAGGGCCCAAAAGACACTGCCATGCCATCAGCTCCAGCTGACATTTCTCAGCAGAACAGACCCTTGGTCTTCCCCTGAACTGGGCTATTTCACAGACCTTCCCAGCAGACTCACCAGAGCTGGCATGTCTGACATTAACCTGCGTCCCTCCTCCCCCCGCACTACCACCACCACCTTCCCAGTAACTCTCTGGGCCAGTGCAATCCACTGTAGTCCCAGTGACATCTCTGGAGCTAGGCTGAATTAAAGCAGCTGCTAGTGCGTCCCCTTCGGCTGCCGGGTCACCTCAACCACCCAATCCTGGGGAGCTGGGAAGGGCCTCGGAGTCCAGGCAATTCAGCTCAGCAGAGTAGCCTTTGGTGGCTAAGCCGGCTGGGTGAAAAATCCCCCCCTGGCCCCATTTGTAAGTTAGGAGCAGCTGGAGGCCATCCCTTCTCCTCACTCTTTCCTTTGCAATTCTCAGGAGCCAGCTTCCATCGAGCAGCTGAGAAGCCTCCTGCTTCTCACCTATGGGCACGTGGTCCACTCAGGCCCCACGGATCTCATCCTAGAGACCATAGGCTTCAATATCCTGGCTCCCATGCGACAACACTATTTTCTGAGCCCACAGGTAAGTCAGAGCCCTCCCCTGACCGCCCAAACAGCACCTACCCAGGCTATGCACAGCAGCACAGAGCTATGTCTTTGCATAAACTCAGCTCAGAGGGCTGGCCCTTTGCCCCAGGAGGGACAGGAGACATGGGAACAGCACCACTCTTGGTGACTGCCCTATCTCAATTAGCTTCTCCGATTCCAGGCCCATGGAAGCTAATGGAAGGACTCCCATCTGGGCCTTGTTAGAGTGTAACTGAGCATCACTTGGTGCTATTGTCCCAGTGACAACTGTACCCTGTTTGGTACCTCTAGGCTTGTGCTGCACTCAGGGATCAGAAGATAAAGATTTAGGGCCTGTTTCCCCACACACTGCAGTCAATGGTGTAGCTGGGCACAAAAGGCGCACGGAGGGATTCAGGCCCCTAGCCCGGTTGACAGGCTCTGGTGCTGAAGGTGGATTTTTGAGATAACTCTAGGTTGTTTTCTTGCCATCGGAGGTTTGAGGCCAACATTCAGTCCTATGCTGGTTACGATGCCCATATGCACGTCTCAGCAAAAAGGAGAGGGGATGCTACTTTGGTTTAACTGAATGTTCTCCTTGGAGAACATATGCCTTGGTAGGGAGAGCCCAGCCAACTGCAGAGAGCAGCAGATTCCTGTCCCAGATCAGACAATTACGACCTGATTGTCAGGGGAGCTGAGCAGCCCCAGGGCCCACTGACAGCTCTGGGAACTGCAAGTGCTCAGCACCTCTGGGAATCAGCCCATTCCTTGCATTCATCTCCAGAGATATTCCCCTAGGCCAGGGGTTCTCAAACTGGGGGTCGGGACCCCTCCGGGGGTCACAAGGTCATTACAGGGGGGGTGTCATGAGTTGTCAACCTCCACCCCAAACCCCGCTTGCCTCCAGCACTTATAATGGTGTTAAATATATTAGAGAGGGTGTTTAATTTATTGGGGGGGGGTCACACTCAGAGGCTTGCTGTGTGAAATGGGTCATCAGTAAAAAAGTTGGAGACCCACTGCCCTAGGGAATGCAAAGATGTTCCACTCGGCAAGTCAGGTCCTTTCCCTTAGGGCGTGAGGGCAATCCCGCCTACGACAGCAGCTCCCTTGTAGAGACTCGCCCTGTAGCCTTGTGTCTCAGCTCTCTATTGCCTGTGGCTGTTTCCTCATTGTTCTCTCCCCCTCCTGCCTGTGAGCCCAGGACCCACTGGTGAGATCTGCTTTTCTGAGAAGCCTCGCGCGGGTGGGTGAAGCTGTCACGCAAGTGAGGAAGATTCCCTTGGTGAGCCAGGACACATACACCGTGCTGTCCCCCCTGCTGGTGAGTGAGCACGCTGGGGTCCTGGGAGGGGTCCCTAGGGCAGATGCACATGCCACAGTCTCTGGCGTTTAAAGGCCATGTGCTGCGTTTGCGACCCGGTGCCCAGGGCTCTACATTGTGCACTGCAAACCCAGTGCTGATGCCAGATTCTTCTGGTGCGATTGCAGCCCAAGGAATGAAATGACACTATTTTCCATTAGCGGATTCATGCTGCTTACACCTGGGACTATTCCCCATCCCACTTCTGAGGGATCTGCCCGGCACCCAGCAAGCGCCCTGGGGATTAACTCCAAGGGTTTTCACTCCGGGACATGATCCTGAGGAGTTAACAGGTGCAGCCCTCCCTTGGTTTTCAGGAAAATATTTGACCTCAGCTTATTCAGAACACATGCTGAGTACCCTGAAGCCTATTTCTGTAGCCTTGAACAAAATGCAGGGAAATAGCTGTTTTATTGCTGACGCTGTTGAAATTTGGAAGCAACGGAGTGAGATCTTAAAAAGAGAAATATGCAAGGATAGGGTTAAATTACAAGCATTAAAAAAAAAACAAAAAACTAATGGGACAAGCACTATCTCCAGCTCATTTTCCTGCAAATATTCACAATACTCAGTACCAGGATCAAACCTTAACTGCTGAAGAGGAGGAGATGGCTATGACATGGGCATCCAGCAATCATCCCTCCATAATGCCAACTATAATAAACTTCAGAGCTAAGGGTGAACCATTCCAGAAATATATATTTTCTGATGAGGTTTTAAAGAAAGTCACACCAGTGAACTGGTGGAAGTAATTTAAGCACTTGGATTCAGAGACTGTTGAAATGATAATCTCACTTTTAACAGCAGTAGCTTCTCCTGCCAGTGTAGAAAGAATATTTTCTTCCTTTGGACTAATTCATTCCAAATTGAGAAATCATTTGGGACCTGAAAAATCAGGAAAGCTTGTTTTTCTTTTCCAGATCATGAACAGGAAAATGAAGGTGAAGATGACTGAGTTAGCTGCAGAAGCCAATATTTTAAGTTTCTCATGTTGACCTGGCTGACAGTTGATTTAATTGTTTGGTTTTTTTAAAAAAAATGTTTCATTTAACTATTTAGTAAAACAATTTTAACAAGAACAAACCTAATTTTAAAAACTTGAATGTTTAACTAAACTCAAAAATTCATATGCTTGTTTTGTTATAATATTATAGGTTTGCTGTTGAAGGAGACCATCCAGAATACATAACATTGTTGTTTTAGTTTAAAAAAATGTAAATGTCTGTCTGATGATGTTCTCCTAATACAGCATGGCAAGAAAATCCTCCAAGTATTAATGATTAACCTGTTGAATTGGAGATATTTATGAAATCACTAGGAGGTGAACTATCTACTTCAATTACCTTTGGTAAATTTTTTTTGCACTAAAAAGACTGTCAAAAATGTCTTTTCTTTTAAGCAAAAGTTTTTGCAAAATATTGTCCACATCATTTCCCCCCCCACCACCACACTTTCTGCAAAATTTCACATTTTTACCAACATTTTCAATTGAAATCATTGTGTAAATCACTATCAACATTGTTGACAAAAACCTGGGTTTCACTGGGAACACATGATTTTTGGTCAATGACAAATCTCAATGTAGAGGTGTGGACTCACCCCATGGCACCTCCTGCTGGTGACTTCCGGGAATTAGCTCTTCCAGCATCCGGAGCACCCCCTGCAGGCTGGTGAGCAGCCTGTCCTCTGGCCCCCATGTCCCTCCCTGGCCCCCAGTGCCCTTTTACCTGGGGTGCTGCCCCCTGGCAGTACCCCCACAGTTCTGGGTCTCCCCCTCCCAGGGGAACCCCCACCCATTATCCCCACTTTGCCTCAGTCTTGGCTACTGCCTAATCTCCATCTAGCCCCCGTTCACTGGGGCAGACTGCAGTATCAGCCACTCATCACAGGCAAAAGGGTTCAGACCTGCTGCTTCTGCCTACCCATGGGCTGCCCCCTGCAACCCAGTACCTAATAGGCCTTACCAGGCCTACAGCCTGAGGCTTTCCTAGGCTGGAGCTCCCCAGCTCCCTTGACCTTTCCCCAGCCCTGCTCCACTCTAGACACTTAGTTAAGCTCCCTGCAGCCAGGCCCTTCTCTCTCTGAATGCAGAGAGAGCCTATCTCTGGGCCTCTGGCTCACAGCCTTTTATAGGGACCAGCTGGGCCTGATTGGGGCATGGCCCAGATGTGGCTACTTCCCCAATCAGCCTAGCTTTTCCCTGCCACAGCCCTCTTCCTGGCTGTTTTAAGCCCTTCAGGGCAGGAGCTGGTGTCCACCCTGCTACATTCAAATGTGAATTGCCCCTCCCCCCCCCAAGAAACAGATGAGTCCATTTTGAGCCATGCAACTTCAAAATATCTATTTCCCCCACCCCCAAAAAAAAGTTTCTCAGGAGGCTGGGATACTGCAGATAAACATCCACATTTTGGGGTGCTGATGTGAACCTAGTTGAACCTTATGGACTCCCCTTGGTAACAGTTAAGCATTGACTTCAATAGGACTATTACTGTGAGTAACTGCTCACCAATGGGAATAAAGAGATCAGAACCTGGCGCTTTAAAGTTTGCCTGTGTGTTACTGTACTTGATTTACCTTCGACAAAGCCTGCAGCACAATGAGAAACGCTATTTACCTACCCAATAATGGTGTTATGAGGCTTAATTCATTAATATTCTCAGATCATGCTGAGCTCCTCCAGGATGAAAGGTGCTAGAGAGGACATACTATTAATTATGTAGTTTATTTCTGATGACAGAGTTCAGCATTTGCTCTTTTCCTTCATCTACACAATTCTAACATACTGTTTTCTGTTTATTTTCCCCTTCTAATACTCTTGATGAAACTACACAGAGATAGTGTCAAGGTTGCACAGTTTAACACTTAAAAGTCACAAAATCTTAAAGTTAAGGTTGCATGTATACCCTTAATTCTACCCTTTGTGACACATGGAGATTTTTCAAAGCAATCTAAAGGAGTTAACTCAATGGAAACTGGGCACCTAACTTTGAAAATTCCAGCCACAGGTTTTAATGACAGGATCACTTACTATTTCCCAGATAAAATTACTTATTTATAATTTGTAACACCTGGTCATGGACCAGGACCCTATTGTGCTAGGTGCTATACAAACACAATAAAAAGATAGTCCTGCTTCAAATACTTTATAATCTAAATACTGTTACACTACAATTTAATTTCATTCTGCCCTACAGCCTTAGGATATGTCTACACTGCAGAGATAAACTCTTGGCACTGAGGCTCAGAACCCAGGTCAATTGACTCAAGCTTGTGGGTCAATGTAGATGTTCTTGCTCAGGAGGGAGTCTGGGCTTTGAGACCCACCCCACAGGTTTCAGAGTCCCAGCTCCCACCCCAGTAGGAACATCTACATTGCTATTTTTAGCCTCCCAGTCTGAGCCCTGTGAGCTCGAATCAGTTGACCCAGGCTCTAAGACTGTGCTGCAGATTTTTCTTTGCAGTGTAGACATACCAAAGGATATGTAATGCTTGGCACATTCCAAACAACTCTTGCATACTTACACTAGCCTTTCCTTTGCATTCTTCCCCTGTTGTCCTCCTACTGTAATTTGGACCCAGTGGTATTCCCACTCCTACCTTCAGGAAAAGAACTTGGAAGCACAAAAATAAGACTGTCTTGTAGCAAAGCCACATGACCAGATGTTGCAGAAGTGGGCTCTATTTCTATCTTTGCCATGGGCTGCGTGAGCTTGGACAAATCACCTACATCCAGAAGCTGGTCTCCATTTTTGGAACCACAATTTGGATCTGTAGCAGGGGTGCACTCACCTTTTGAGAGCCCCCCCCTGGGCCAATTGTGTGTGCCTGCACTTTCTCTCTGGTTGTCCCTGCTCTGGGATAGAGTAGTGCCCCAGGGCTTCTTCCCTGGAGACAATGTCTTCACCCTCTTGGGCTTCGTGGCTACAGCTTTCCAGCTGGGTCACTATAGTTCAGTTCCCCCTCCAGGGTGCCTCAATGTCCAGGCCACTTCCCCCAGTGGCTAATAGGGGCTGGGAGGGGGGGTACACCCAGGCCCACCCACTACTCCAGGTCCCAGCCCAGGGACCCTGTAGATAAAGGGACACAGCTGCTATGTCACATAGCTTCTCAAATTCCCTGGGCCCCTTCCCCATGGCCCTGCACCATCTTCACCCTTACCTCAAGGCCTTGTCCTAATGGAGTCCCAGCAACTACCTCAGGGCTCCTTCTCGCTCTCCCCAGCTTCTGGCAGCGCTGCCCGGTCGGTCGGGGGGGGGGGGGGGGGGGTCTGCAGCTCCATCAGGCAGCCACACTCCTACAGCTCCAACAAGGAACTGAACTCCCTCTGGCCCTGCAGCTCTTCTTATACTAGGCTGCTGGGCACTGATTGGCTGTGTCCCACACAGCCACTCTGGGCAGCTTGGAGGAACCTCTCCACTGCCCTTTTTGGGGGCAGGGTGTCTCAGGGCCATGAGGCCTCCGGCAGTGGGTCTCAGAGGGTCTGGTATACTCTGTCACAGGATCACTAGGACATCTGCTGGTAAGAGGAAAAATACACCTGAAGGGCGAGATTCTTCTGGAAGGAATCAGCAGAACAAAAACTAGCAATCAAGCAAAATTAATTCATGCATTCCCTGGGAAAAATCCTGGCCCCACTGAAGTCAATGGAAAAACTCCCACTGACTTCAAAGAAGCCAAGATTTCAGCCTCTGTCTATTTCCAAAATCTCCATTCAAATTCTTTCCTCTGTATCTCTTCATTTCTCTCCACCTTTGCTGTGCCCTGTATAATTTAACTTTATGGCTGTTTTAGCAAACTGAAGAGTCAAAAAACAAAGAGGGAGAATTCAGAAAACATTCTCAAAAAATATTCCCCTTTAAATTTTTTTTTGAAATTATGATCTTTCGAAAATTAAAAAAATACAAAACAAACAACAACAACAAAAACCCAGCTCAACAGTGAAAAAAAACAAGACGTTATTCTGGTAAAACTTCATCAACATTTTTTCCCCAATTTTTTTTTAAATTTTCACATGCAATGTTTTGACGGTATTTGAAAAAATCAAAACCAACTCACCTAAGAAGCAACTTTTCAGAAGAAGCAGGTTGGGTACAACTTGTACAGCACCTGATGCAACGGGGCCCCAGTCCATGTTTTGGGCTACTAGGTGCTTCTGCTATTCAGCTACATAATAATAATGAGAGACACTAAACCAGGGGTTCTCAAACTTCATTGCATCATGATTCCCTTCTGACAATAACATTACTATGTAACCCTGGGGTAGGGCGGAGCCTCAGCCCCGCCGCCTCAAGTGGGGGTGGAGCTTGGGCTTCAGCTTCAGCCCTGGATCCCATCAAGTCTAATGCTGGCTCTGGCGACACTCTGTGGTCCCGATCCACAGTTTGAGAACTACTGCACTAATAAGGCCCCGATCCTGCTAATACCTGGGCATGTATTTAACTTCAGTACTGTTAGCTGTCCCACTGAAGTCATTGGAACTATGCATGTACTTAAGTGTTTGCAAGACTGGAGCCTAAAGTTGCATTGTATTGTTTATTTATTTGTTTGCTATTTTAGTTTCACCTTCATTTTGCTGGGGAGGGAGAAGATGAGGAGGGTTAATGCACCATCTTCCTTTCCTCATGATCTCCACCCCCCGCCCCACTCCATTAAAACACCTAAACAATGACAAATTGAAAAGGATCAGTTTATATTGCAGGCTGGATAAACTTTGGGGCACTCTGATTTTTAATAATAGCTATAATAAGGACAGTACTCCTAGGGTTTTGTCATGCAAAAGTGTATATTATGAAATTCTACAGACTCTATTCTAATTTTATGTTAATTTACTGCTGCACCAGGTGCCAGATTGACAGTCGTCTTGGAAACTGGAGTCCTATTTATTGTCAGTGAAATTTACCCCGTGCATAGTGCTAGTGAAAGGCCCTGCACCCTCGGGTTAAGTGGTCTTAATGATGCATATGTGATGGCTGCCATTTTAGCTGATGCACCAGGGAGTGAACTGGAGACATCCACAGCTAAAAGCATGAGCTGCTTGAGCTAAAAATGCCCCACGTGGCTGTACCAGACTCACATCCTCTGTGAGCTGGCCATAGAAAAGAACCCCATCCCACACGCTCATCAGCAGATTACACGTGGGCCTGGCACTGACACTGACAGCCTGCACAGAACCATATTTCACTCACAACAGGCAGTGGTGACCAGTCTTCCACCCACTGCCCTGCCAGGAGGCCTCCACTCTGAACTGGAAGGACTATGGGAGAAGAGGAGCTCAGTCTCCATGGTCCAATCCCCCTCTGGGCCGCTCTGCTGAGACTGCCACAAAGCGACCCTGCCTGTGGTGGTTTTCCTGGTACAGAGGCCTGATCTAAAGCCCATTGGGGTCAGTGGGAGTCTTTCCAGTGGGTTTTGGATCAGGGAGCTTGGCTAAGATGCCTTGACCCATTTCACATAGACCACTGTACCCCAAGCAGAAAGAAAGAGATTTCCGGCCTCGACTGGCCTTGAACCAGCAGGTGAGAGGGGGCAGCTCCATGTACAACATCTGAAAAGACTCTTAGAGGGAAGACAATATGGATATCGAATGATCTGCTGTTGTGACCTGCACAGGATGTGCCATGTTTGTTTTTCTCCCAGAGGACAGAAGCGACTTCGTCTGTACAAAGTGCAAGCTGGTCTCCATATTGGAAGAGAAGGTTAAAGGACTAGAGACCCAAGTATCAACCCTGCATTGCATCAGAGAAAATTAAGACTTTCTGGATAGAAGTCAGCATTTGGTACTGCAGACACAGCATGCTGAAGAATCAGAGAGAGCAGTGCAGAACGCGGAAGAAAATTGGCAGCATGTGACCGCCAGAAGAAGAAAGAGGAGAACCCATGTACCCCCAATGCAGATAGAGGCAAGTAACTGTTTTCAGGTTCTCTGCACAGACACTATGGTGGAGAATAGTTCGGAAGACTTATCTGATGGAAGGGTTCAGAAGGAGACCCCATCGACCAGAAGGCCTGGGATGCATTGTCCTAGGGATGGGGGTTCCACAACCACCACACCCAAGAGGAGGAGATGGATGGGGGTGGTCGGGGACTCCCTCCTAAGGGGGATGGAGTCATAGATCTGCCATCCAGACTGGGAGACTCGAGAAGTGTGCTGCTTACCTGGAGCTAGAATTCAGGATGTGATGGAGTGTCTGCCAAGACTGATCAAGCCCTTGGACCGCTACCCCTTCCTTCTTCTCCATGTGGGCACCAATGATACTGCCAAGAATGACCTTGAACATGTCACTGCAGACTATGTGGCTCTGGGAAGAAGGATAAAGGAGTTTCAGGTGCAAGTTATGTTCTCATCTATCCTCCTTGTTGAAGGAAAAGGCCCAGGTAGGGACCATAGAATTGTGGAGGTAAATGCGTGGTTACGCAGGTGGTGTTGGAGAGAAAGGGCTTTGGATTCTTCGACCATGAGATGTTGTTCCAGGAAGAAGGATTGCTAGGAAGAGATGGGATCCACCTAACAAAGAGAGGGAAGAACATCTTTGCAGGCAGGCTTGCTAACCTACTGAGGAGGGCTTTAAACTAGGTTCGCCGGGGGACGGTGACCTAAGCCCAGAGGTAAGTGGGATACTGGGAGGAAACACAAGGAGGAGGGTGCAACAGGGGGGCCCTCCTGATTCATACTGAGAAAGTAGGGCAATTGGCTAGTTATCAGGTGCCTGTACACGAACGCAAGAAACCTGGGAAATAAGCAGGAAGAATTGGAAGTCCTGGCACAGTCAAGGAACTATGATGTGATTGGAATAACAGAGACATGGTGGGGTAACTCACATGACTGGAGCACTGTCATGGATGGGTATAAACCATTCAGGAAGGACAGGCGGGGGAGTTGCACTATATGTAAGAGAACAGTATGATTGCTCAGAGCTCCAGTATGAAACTGGAGAAAAGCCTGTTGAGAGTCTTTATGTTAAGTTTAGAGGTGAAAACAACAAGGTTGATGTCATGGTGGGTGTCAGCTATAGAGTCATAGAATATCAGGGTTGGAAGGGACCTTAGGAGGTCATCTAGTCCAACCCCCTGCTCAAAGGGGGACCAATCCCCAGACAGATTTTTGCCCCAGATCCCCAAATGGCCCCTTTAAGGATTGAACTCACAACCTTGGGTTTAGCAGGCCAATGCTCAAACCAATGAACTATCCCTCCTTCCTGCCAGACTGAGGAGGATGAGGTAGATGAGGCTTTCTTTGGACAACTAACAGAACTTTCCAGATCACAGGTCCTGGTTCTCATGGGGGACTTCAATCACCCTGACACCTACTAGGAGAGCAATACAGCAGTGCACAGACAATCCAGGAAGTTTTTGGAGAGTTGTCATAACTATAAAGGGAAGGGTAACAACCCTCCTGTATACAATACTATAAAATCCCTCCTGGCCAGAGGCACCAAAATCCTTTTACCTGGAAAGGGTTAAGAAGCTCAGGCAACCTGGCTGACACCTGACCCAAAGGACCAATAAGGGGACAAGATACATTCAAATCTGGTGAGGGGGGAAAGGCTTTTGTTTGTGCTCTTTGTTTGGGTGTTGTTCGCTCTTGGGACTAAGAGGGACTGGACCTCAATCCGTGCTCTCCAAATCTTTCTAAACAAGTCTCTCATATTTCAACTTATAAGTAATAGCCAGGCAAGGCGTATTAGTTTATCTTTGTTTTTCTCAACTTGTGAAGTTTCCTTTGCTAGAGGGAGGTTTATCCCTGTTTTGCTGTAACTTTGAAACTAAGGCTAGAGGGGGTTCCTCTGGGCTCTTTGAATCTGATTACCCTGTAAAGTTATTTTCCATCCTGATTTTACAGAGATGATTTTTACCTTTTTTTTTTAAAATAAAATCCTTCTTTTAAGAAACTGACTGATTTTTGCATTGTCCAAAGATCCAGGGGTTTGGGTCTTTGATCACTTTGTAACCAATTGGTTAGGATATTATTTCTCAAGCCTCCCTAGGAAAGGGGGTGTAAGGGCTTGGGGGGATATTTTGGGGGAAGAGGAACTCCAAGTGGTCCTTTCCCTGTTTCTTGTTAAATCACTTGGTGGTGGCAGAGTATCAGGTTTTAACCTAAGCTGGTAGAAATAAGCTTAGGGGGCTTTCATGCGGGTCCCCACATCTGCTGATCACAAACAGGGAAGAATTAGTAGGGGAAGTAGAAGTGGGTGACAACCTGGGCAGTAGTGACCATGAGGTGGTCGAGTTCAGGATCCTGGCAAAAGGAAGAAAGGAGAGTAGCAGAATATGGACCCTAGACTTCAGAAAAGCAGACTTTGACTCCCTTAGGGAACTGATGGGCAGGATCCCCTGTGAGGCTAATATGAGAGGGAAAGGCATCCAGGAGAGCTGTCTGTATTTTAAAGAAATCTTATTGAGGGCGAGGGCGCAGGAAAAAAACATCCCAATGTGCAGAAAGAATAGCAAATATGGCTGGCGACCAGCTTGGCTTAACAGAGAAATCTTCGGTGAGCTTAAACACAAAAAGGAAACTTACAAGAAGTGGAAACTTGGACAGATGACTAGGGAGGAGTATAAAAATATTGCTTGAGCATGCAGGGGTGTAAGCAGGAAGGCCAAAGCACAATTTGAGTTGCAGCTAGCAAGGGATGTGAAGGGTAACAAGAAGTGTTTCTACAGGCATGTTAACAACAAGAAGAAGGTCAGGGAAAGTGTGGGACCCTTACTGAATGGGGGAGGCAACATAGTGACAGATGAGGTGCAAAAAGGTGAAGTACTCAATGCTTTTTTTGCCTCGGTCTTCACAGACAAGGTCAGCTCCCAGACTGCTGCACTAGGCCGCACAGTATGGGGAGAAGGCAAGCAGCCCTCAGTGGTGAAAGAACAGGTTAAGGACTATTTAGAAAAGCTGGACATGCACAAGTCCATGGGTCCAGATCTAATGCATCTGAGGGTGCTGATGTGATTGCAGAGCCATTGGCCATTATCTTTGAAAATTCGTGGCAATCAGGGGAGGTCCCAGACAATTGGAAAAAGGCAAATATAATGCCCATCTTTAAAAAAGGGAAGAAGGAGAATCGGGGGAACTACAATCTGGTCAGCCTCACCTCAGTCTCTGGAAAAATCAGGGAAAAGATGCTCAAGGAATCCATTTTGAAGCACTTGGAGGAGAGGAAGGTGATCAGGAACAGTCAGCATGGATTCACCAAGGGCAAGTCATGCCTGACCAACCTGATTGCCTTCTATGATGAGATAACTGGCTCTGTGGATATGGGGAAAGCAGTGGACATGATATATCTTGACTTTAGCAAAGCTTTTGATATGGTCTCCCACAGTATTCTTACCAGCAAGTTAAAGAAGTATGGATTGGATGAATGGACTATAAGGTGGATAGAAAGATGGCTAGATCATCGGGCTCAATGGGTAGTGATCAATGGCTAGATGTCTAGTTGGCAGCCAGTATCAAGCAGAGTGCCCCTGGGGCCGGTTTTGTTCAACATCTTTATTAATGATCTATTCCCAGTCCCCTGGGGCCTATACTCCCTCTCTCTATTCCTCTTGTGTAGATTTAGAAAGGTCCCTTATTGCACAAGTGGCTAATTAAATGTCGTCTTATAAAAAAACACGTTTTGTTTGACGTTTAACAGCTCAGCGAGGTACAACAGCTGCAGTGGCACTAAATAGAAATCATCTCAAATAGCGTCTTCAGCAGAAGGACGTGTCTTAAGGAGAAACAGCCACATTCCCTTGATCTTTCTGGAGAAGGACAAGGCTCTCTCTTACCCTCCAGCCGTGCTAATAGTTCCATACTGTACTGTCAGACCTTCTGATTTGGGTCTGTGGCTTGAGCTGTGTCCACACTGCAAAATGATGGGACTTGGACCCTAGTCACACCGTGGCCTGGGATCTGATCCACTCCCTAGCAGGGTGCTAGGACCAACTCCTGAGTCAGACTGATCTGTGTGCCGACAGAAATGTGACTTGAGCTCAGACCTGAGTCAGAGAGTCTCAGACATGGAAATGGTTTCCATAGAATCATAGAAGATTAGGGTTGGAAGAGACCTCAGGAGGTTATCTAGTCCAACCCCCTGCTCGGTTTTGATCTAGCCAAAGTGGGGTGTGTTAGGTGTAAAAGGTGAACTGTTCTTTGCTTCACACAGAGTTATGCTGGGCAGCGTCTGGTTAACAGGCAGGGGTCTGAGAGATGAGCCCCAGTCACACATTTTCCGTAAGGTGATCTGGAGTCCAGTCCAGAACGCCCAGTCAAAAAGGGACCCTGGCGGCTCTGGTTAGCACCACCGACCAGGCCGTTAAAAGTCTGGTTGGCAGTGCTGTGGGGCTAAGGCAGGCTCCCTACCTGCCCTGGCTCCGCGCTGTGCCCCAGAAGCGGACAGAAGGTCCGGTTCCTAGGCGGGGGATGGCATGGGACTCCAGGCGCTACCCCCACCCCGAGCACCAGCTCCACACTCCCATTGGCTGGGAACCGGGAGAGGGAAGGGAGAAATGATTGCTGGTGTGGAGGAGAGAGGGGAAGGGATTTGAAAGGGGGACTGGGTTAAGAGGGAGAGAGAGGAGTGAAGGAAAGTTTGGAGCGAGGGGAAGGGGAATGGGAGTCAAGAGGCCAAGGGGTAGATTAAAGAAAAATGGGGGCGTGGGATTGTGTCCCAGGGCAATATCCTGCATCGACCATCTTTGGAGAGGTCTGTCCTACTGCAGCTAGAGGTCCAGGCTGAGATTTCCACAGGTGACAAAGGGAGTTGGGAGCAGAAGTCCCATCTCCAAAAGCAACTGAGGCACGGAGGCACCTAACTGCCTTAGGCACATTTTCCCCTTGTGCTGGATTTTCAAAGGCAGCTAAAGGAGGCCAGCACGCAACTCTTGTTGAATTCAATGGGATCTGGGTCCCTAGCTCCCCCAGGAAAACCCAACCTGAGCTAAGCAGCTGAGCTAGTCCTTCCTACAGCATGTGCTGAACCCAGCCGGGGGTCCCAGGAGCGACAGCTTTTTCTGAACTGAAGCACTGAACTCCTGGGCTGCTGATGTAGCCTGGTGAATATTCCACATGTCCATGTGCCTTTCAACTTTCCCCCATGGAAGGGGCATTAGTTCCTGGGCCAAACATAGCAAGGAGATGAAAGCAAACACAGGAAGCACTGAGACCCTTTCTCAGTTCTTCACAGCAGGGACTACCTCTCACTAGGTGCATGTGCAGCACCCGGCACACTGCAGCTCTAATCTTAGTTGAAGCCTTGATAAATAATAAATTTGCCAGCTGAGCTGCTCCAGGAATACATTTAGTCAGTAATTTATTTAAGGTGAAGAGCAGACCGAAATGAAAATCAAAGTCGTCCCAGCTCTATGTGCTTAACCCACCTGCCCCCGGGAAACAAGCAGGAAGCAGAAAAATAAGTTCTAAGTTTGCTTTATTTGCAATCCACTTTCCTCTCCATGGAACCATCTGGCTCCTAAGGGGCTTCAAAAAGGATACCCTAAGGTGCTTTTCCCTCACCAGGGCCATTTGGGGCAGGAGGACATTGGTAGAGCTGAGTCTCGGTGCAATGAGCCAACAGATTCGCAAATCCCTTAGCTGCCCTCTGTGTGCATTTACACCCCAGTTTGGAGAAGGAAGCATATCAGATCTATGTCTTGAGTGTCTGGCTGCATGATGTCAGGTTAGATTCAGAGCTGAATAAGACTTTGAAATTCTCTCTGCACATTGGGAAATGCAGGGAAACCATTCATCATAGAAATGAGACTTGCCAGAGAAGGAAAAGTCTCCTAGTTACAAAAAAGACTTATTAGCCCCCTTCTAGTCTTCGGTAGGCGTATGTTGTTCCCTGCAGCATAGTCTGCAATGCTTTGCCCTGTCAATGGGGACACAGGTATTTGTCACACTGGGGCTTATTTGATTCTGATTTAAAAGTGCCGTGAGATCTTCAGGGGAAGGGGCTGTAGATGGGAAAAATCTAATCCTTATCTGGCTGGTTGGGTTTGTAGATGGTGAGTGTCAGATCCAACATTCTCCATGAATAGCACACACAGAGGAGGCACACAGCTGACTTTCTTGCAATATCTGCTTAACTGCTCACTCATATAGCCTTCAGCAAGGAGCTCCCTTGCGACCTCCCCCCCCCAACATCTCTGTGTTCAGTGCCTCTCCCAGCATCCCCTGCTGCCTGCTGAGCCTTAAAGGCACAGGACTCTGCGCTCTAGCTCCAGTACCTGAAGAACAACAAAACAAGAACGATGAAATGTCAGAAAGCAGATGCAGCTGGGCAGGTGGGGAGATAGGTCCTGGTACACTGCGTCAAGATGCCAGGAGGAGAAAAACATTAGCCAGCACTAACCTCCTCTGAAAACAAGCTCTTTTCTTTGTCCTGCGCTGCCGACCTAGGGTGCTGTGAGGGGGAAATCTTATCCTTTTCATTCAGCTCTTTACAGCCAAGGCCCAGGGCTTGGGTTAGGCTCTCTGGATCCAATCCCAGACATCCTCCATAGCTTCCAGCCCCACCTGCCACCTTAGCTTTGGTGGAGGCTGCTTCCTTTTCCCCAGCTCTCCTCCTCTAGGATTTGTGTGATCATCCTGGCAGCACTTCTGCTAGGCACATAACCTGTATATCGAGGGGCCCATGGACTATAACTCAGCTATGAAATTCTGCGCTGGGATGAGATTCGCTGCAGGCCTGGGAGGGGAATTTTATTTTCCTTGACAGAAATTTGGCTTCAAATTCACTTGGGTTTTGGTGGGAGTTTTTTGTTTGTTTTTTTAAGTTTTGAGGAGATGAAAAAAAACCTCTCTCTAAACACATTCATATCCACAGGCTCTCTCTCTTCATTAAAAACACACCCCGCAGCTTTGCAATTGGTAAGATTAGGCTGAGTATAACTGGCCCTATCTCTCCTAGGTCCCAAGGCCAGAAGGAACCGTTATGATTGTGACGAGTTCGGTCACAGAGACCCCCTTGGGACTGTCACCTGATGTGCTGAGACTACCTCTGAGCCCATTTTCTCTGCCAGTTTGGGCCTCCAGAACCCTGTCTTGTTGAGCCAGATACACTAATTTGCTACAACACAGACCCAGGATCTGACCCACGCCCCCAAAGCTACAGACTTAACTGAAAATGGCTTAGCAAGTGCTCCTGTCTCTAGCACCCAGACACCCAGCTCCCAATGGGATCCAAACCCCAAATAAATCAGTTTTACTCTGTATAAAGCTTATACAGGGTAAACTCATAAATTGTCTACCCTCTATAACACTGATAGAGAGATATGCACAGCTGTTTGCTCCCCCAGGTATTAATTACTTACTCTGGGTTAATTAATAAGCAAAAAATGATTTTATTAAGTATAAAAAGTAGGATTTAAGTGGTTCCAAGTAATAACAGACAGAACAAAGTAAGTTACCAAGCAAAATAAAGCAAAACACGCAAGTCTAAGCCTAATACAGCGATGTTCCAATAAGCTTCTTTCACAGACTAGACTTCTTCCTAGTCTGGGCACAAACCTTTTCAGACCAAGGTTGTAGTTTATGGCCTGGGTCCAGCAATCACTCACACCCCCATAGTTACTGTCCTTTGTTCCAGTTTCCTTCAGGCATCTCTTTGGGGTGGAGAGGTCATCTTTTGAGCCAGCTGAAGACAAAATGGCTTCCAGGGCCTTTTCTATTTTCTCTTGTGGGCGGAAACCCCTTTGTTCTTCTGTGCAAAGTAGCGGCAACAAGATGGCGTTTGTAGCCACCTGGGAAAGTCACATGTCCATGAATGATTCAGCTTTTTGCAGGCTGACACCATTGTTTACATGTTAGTTTGGACGTTCCCAGGAAAGCTCAGATGTGGATTCGCGTCTCCCAAAGTTCATTGTCAGTTAAGTGTTTCTTGATTGGGCACTTACTGAGAATAGTCCTTTCTCAAGAAGCTGACCAAATGCTTCACTGAGGCTACTTAAAATCAAGCACATTGAGATACAAGTACATAGCCAATATTCATAATTTCAAATACAAAAATGATACACACATACAGACAGCATAATCGTAACTAGCAAATTACAGCCTTTCTATAGACACCTTACTTGACCTCCTTTGTAGAAGATTTGGTGCAACTATAGGACCTTGGTTGCAACAATGATCCATATGGTCACAGTTCATGTCAATAGCGTCACAATCATCATCTAGTCTGACCTCCTGTGTAACAGAAGCCTCAGAATTCACCCAAAATAATTCCCAGAGCAGATCTTCTAGAAAAACAACCCATCTTTATTTAACAGTTGTCAGTGACAGAGAATCCACCATGACCTTTGGGAAGCTGTTCCAATGGTTAATTGCCTTCGCTGTTAAAAATGTACACCTTATTGCCTGTCTGAATTCATCTAACTTCAGCTTCTAGCCATTGGATCATGTTAGACCTTTGTCTGCTAGACTGAAGAGCCCATTATTAAATACTTGTAGACTGACCAAGTCACCCCTTAAACGTCTGTTTGTTAAAATAAATATCTTGAGATCCTTGAGTCTATCACCATAAGGCATGTTTTCTGATCTTTTAATCATTCTTGTGGCTCTTCTCTGAACCCTCTCCAATGTATCAACATCCTTCTTGAGTTGGTGACACCAGAACTGGGCACAGGATTCCAGCAACAGTCACGCCACTAAGTACCTCTCTGCTCCTACTCGAGATTCCCGTTTATGCATCCAAGGATCACATCAGCCCATTTAGCCATTGCGTCACACTGGGGTTCATGTTGAGCTGATTGTCCACCACAATCCCCAAATCTTTTTCAGTCACTGCTTCCCCCATCGTGTACATATGGCCTACATGCTTTGACCTTAGACGCATACATTTACATTTAGCCATATTAAAAATGCATAGTTTGCTTCTCATACCTAGCTTACCAAGTGATTTAGCTCACTCTGTGTTAGTGACCTGTCCTCTTTATTTACCACTCCCCCAATGTTTGGGTCATCTGCAAACTTTGTCAGTAAAAATGTTTTGTTTTGTTCCCGTCATTGATAACAAATGTTAAATAGCGTAAGGCCAAACTGTACTTCCTGGCTGGCACTGCACCACCTGATCTCAGAAGGAAGGTAGCAAGCCAAAGGGAAAGATCACGGCAGATGGAAGACCAAACGCATCCGTTATATGGTCACACAGGAGTAATCAAACGCCTTACATCACGAAAGAGTTTTATAATCAGTGCTGTGCCTTTGTAAAAGGCTGTTGCATCTGAAGAAGTGAGGTTTTTACCCACGAAAGCTTATGCCCAAATAAATCTGTTAGTCTTTAAGGTGCCACCAGACTCCTTGTTGTTTTTGCTGTGCCTTTGGATACGACAGCTGGCAAGGCATGACTGAGGTTACAGAATGAAAGACTACATGCAGTCGGACGCACTGAAAGAGCTCTGGAACGCCAGGAGGACCTTCCTGGAGGGGCCGATACAGACTGGTCAACGTAGCGATGCCTGAACCACCTGCGCATGCAAACTGGTGGATCAAAGACTAACATGATCAAATGGGGCTAGTGTAATGACACAAATACATGTGAGTGCAGTGAAGTGCAGACCGTGGAGCACCTGCTCATTTGCCGACTCCTTGGGGAGACCTGTACGAAGGAGGACCTTGCAGCAATGATGGAAAGAGCCACTGCTTGTGCATGGTTCTGGAAAAACAGGAGAAGAAGTCTGTGAGCCCTTAGGGGCAGGAACTGCCTCCCACTATATGTGTGTACAGCACCTAGCACCATGGGGCCCTGATCTCAGCTGGAGCCTCTATGTCCTTCTGTAACACAAAGAATAAGAAGACAATAATGTTTTGCCTAATAACTCAGCCATATTTCCAGACAAGTCCCCTGATTTTGAGTGCCCAAGCACAACTGAGCACCCAAGCTTACTCAATCTCATTGTAAAACTCAAGTGAAAGGAGATCTTTTCTGCCTTGTCTTTACACCTCTCTGCAGCTGTTATTGATCATATGACTGAATGCTATTTATTAATCCTAGAATGTTTGCTTGTTGTAATTCATGCCATATGCAATCTGCTCTCTTGGAGTAGTTAAGGCCACAGAGTGCTTTGGGAACCTGTTTGCATGAAGGATGCAGTGCAGAAGAATGTTGCATTGTAACTTGCCATGTTTCTAGAGATAGATTGTGCAAACATCTATTTTGCAAGGGGTAGTAGTGGTATGTAGTGACTGGAGCAGAGGACTGGGAGGCAGAAATCCTGGATTCTATTCCCTGTGCTGTCACTGACTTGTTCTATGAGTTGAAGCAAATCACTTACCTCTCTGCATGGGCTCTCTCTATCTGCGAGTCAAAAACAGGGTTCTGGGGGGGGTCATGACCCCCCTTTTTCTTTAAGAGAAGGCAGGGGGAGGGATCCCAAAGCTTTCTTCTGTTGTAATGCAGGCTTTTGAGAAGCACTGCCCATCTGTAAACCTCCAAGGGCACAGTTCTGGAATGTCAGCAGTGCTTGTGAAAGTCTCTGGCTTTCAGATCCTCCGATGAATGGTGCTGAGGCACACAAGGATCATCATTACTCTAGAACTAATCCAAATTGCTGGCTAGGGAAAAGTCTATCCCTTATTGGTAAAAGCACATGGGGAAGGTTTGACAAGCTCACTGTTCAGTTCACATTTTATATTAAAGTTTGGTTTATAGACAGCTTCTAAAGGGTTAATGGCTAATAGATGTTATAAGCATGTTACAGATATGAGTTTCACATGTTACAGATGGTTATAAGCACATTAGTAGAAGGGCTTATAGCTGATTAACAGCCATGGCTGTTGACCAACAACCATCTATAACAATTGATTAGTCAGGCATTAAAACATCTATTACCCCTCTTTAAACGGAAGCTTAAAATAAAGTGTGATCAGCACCCACAAACACATCCAGATCGCTCCACCTGTGCTCATGTTGTGTAGCTGATGTTACTCTCCTGCTCTGGGTGGACCCTAGGAAGCCATGAGAGCACTGCGTGTAGGCATGCAGAGTATGGGCAGAGCATGCGAATGTGTGTATGCATGTGATGATGTATGCGCCAGGGCATGAGCCATCGGAGGATGTAAGAATGAATGCAGAACAGTCCTGTCATCCCACAGCCCCCGTTCCTCGGCTCTCAGACCTGCAAGCCTCTCCTGTAGGTGGTGCTGGATCTGGGAAAGAAGTGGACTCAGCTCCACCTGGCCACAAAACCCTGGACCCAAACCAATCATTGGGGAACTTCAGATCTGGCTCCAGATCTGGCTCCCAACCTTCCCTCTGTGCTTTTGTCCTGTCACGTGGGTCTCTGCAGCAGCTCCGTGGCTCCAGGTAAACTCTGCAGTGGAAACTAGGTTGGCTCAACTCCTGTGCCTGGGGGGACTTCCTTTTCTGAAAGCCTGCAGGAAACCAATGAGCTGTGCAAGGCTCATAATCCTCCCTCTCACCCCTGGTTTCTCTCTCCTCCCTCCAAGGCTGTTGGCTCTCGCTGGGTTCATGGACAGCCCTGGGGCGACTTCTTCCTGATCTCATCCTCTCACGGGCACTTGTGAGTGAATCAAATCCCCAGGTGCCTCCAGCAGGCTCCCAGGGGGAAGTGGGAGTGGATGGAGGGACCCACTGAAGACCCCAAAGTCCCATCCAGCTACATCCTGAATGCCTCCAGGTGAAGTACCCACATGAGCAAAATAAAGATGCCACCTGCCTGGAGCAATTAGTCCAATACTCTGTAGGATCCTGCCAGGGGAAGGGAGGGTGTCTGTGGTGTGTGCAGGGAGATTTCACAAATGCTGCTGTCAAGCTCTGTGAAGATGTAATTGGGCCTGACAGCAGCGTGGCTAATCAGCAGCTTGTTCTCTGGATATTCCTGTCACGCTGCTGAATGGACTCGAACGAAGGGCAGCGCTGGAAGAATGTGCGCAATTACAGCCAAGGCTAGAGAACCAAAGGTCCCTGACAGGTTTTGGGGTGCTAGTCCATCATTTACCGAGACCCTGACATCTGGGGCAGCCTGGGAGCTGTTGGGGGGCAAAGGGGCTATGGAAGCCTGCAGCTTTTTTTGAAGCAACAGCTGTTTCTGGGAGGGGGGTGTCTCTTGGCTCCCCTCCCTCTTCCCTTTGGTGTCTCAGTCAGACATCGTTCTGGCTGGTCCCTCCTTCCAGTCAGCACATTTCCCTGTCCGAAGCTGTCAGCACTACCGCTGGCTTAGCCAGTGGGGGCATGGGCCAGTGACATGAGCATTGCCCCTCGCTGACATGGGGAGCTTGGGACCAAAACTTGGATCATCCTCATGGGGATATACAGAGTCAGATTCTCCAGTGACATAAGGGGGTTTGCAGGGTGTGGAAAATACCCCCTTGAGAAGCACAGAGGTGCCAGAGCAGCCCTGCCTCAGCTTTGTTCACTCTCCTCATCTAGGGGGCCAAGAGGGACAGGGAGTGGGAGGGCGGGGCTGGCCAGGGTTGAGTCATGGCTGTGGCTGGAGCATTAGTGGCGGCTTGCCAGGGCCCCAGAAAGCAGGATGTTAGTTAGAGCAGCCTCTGAGACATACAGCAAGTATCCTGAGCTCGGCAAAACTCGAGTTTTGGCAAGTGTGGGGCTGAGTATTGGGTGAGTCTATGAGCAAGTGTTGGGATCCTGAGCATCACGGCTCAGTTGTGCGCGGACCCTGTTGATGCCATTCTTGGGACTGTGTATCTGGGGAGCCTGGGCACTGGGCATTGGGCACGTCCGGGGTCAAGCATCAGACAAGTGAGAGCTGAGCTACATGTGGACTAGCTGTGACAGACACGGCAATTTCCTACCGTATCCTTGGGAGACCTCACTGAATTAAGTTAAAGCCTCTTCGGGGTCTGTTGTATTATATGAAGGTGTCGGGGGTTGGCCGCTGTTGCACCCCAGCTCCAAACATGCACTGCCACGCCCAGGCCTAGTTAAGGAGGGTTATTCTTTTATGACAAGGTTAAACAACAAGCAGAGTGCAGCCTGAAGTCAGTACCTGCTCCCCAGCCTCAGGGCCACCCCTCCCAGGGGCCTCTGACACTCCAGCTCCTGGCAGCTCCCTAGCCTCAGCCAGCTCTGCTCCCCTCTTGGAGCAGCAGCCACAGAGCTGCTTCTCTGAGATCCCCCTTGCTCCTGGTACTTACCACAGGAGTTAGCTCCACTCCTCTGTGGCCTTTGCTGCCCAGGGCCGAACTTGTCTCCGTCCTTCCCCCTCAGCTGCCTACTAGCGGCCCTTTAGAGACCCAGGGGAAGCCCAGCCCTCTTTAGTTAGCTAGGTTGGGCTCATCTGCTCCAGTCCAGGGGTGCTGGGCTCAATCCATCCACAGAGAGCAGCTCCCCTGTGACTGCCAGGGTTGTATGTAACCTCTTGAGGGGGGCGAGGTGACAGAGGTGAGGCCTGGGGGCTCAGAGGACTGTGGTGAACAATGGGCCAGACAAGAATAGACTTTCATAACAAAAGTGTGACTTGGTTTTCCTGTGGAATATCTAGGGGCGGAGAATGTCAAACCCTCACCTCCGGTTATGCCAAAACCCAGCCTTTGGGAAGCTGTGCCCTGAGCAGGGGGCCATTAACTGCTGGGCTCAGGCTAGATCAAAGGCCCAAGCTGTATAAAGGAAAGACTGAACTATTCCTGGTAGTTCTGGTTCTGACTCTGAAACAGCTGTAAACTTGTAATCATGGTGAAAACCCAAGGGTGGGCAGTGGTGCTGGAACACTTTTCATAGTGGGGGTACTGAAAGTCAGCGAAGGAAACTGTACAGCAGTGGTCCCCAAACTTTTTACCTCACACCCGCCCTTACCCCTGTCAAAACCCTCCTCACCTCCCAGAGCTGGGCTGAGAGTGGGGCCATGGCTCCGGGAGGGGGGGACACGGACAGCGGTAAGAGGGCCAAGGCTGGGACCACAGTTGGGGGTGGCCATGGGCCTGGAACCCCAGGCAGGAGGCCAGGAGTGGAGCCCTGGGCATGGGGCCAGCAGCCGGGACCCAGCGTGCAGGGCCAGGAGTGGAGCCCGGGGCACGGGCTGGGGGTGCTGCTGCACCCCCCGCACCTCTAGTTCCCGCACTTATGCTTGTGGATTTTGAAGGACTGACACCTACCAGAGTCCAACATTGGAGTTGCGTTGGCCTGTGGTCAGCTTTTTAGCATGCATAGGTTCTTTTATTATTTTTAGTATGTTTCCTCTGCAATGCTTTCACCTTAAGAATAAATGTGCTTGCTTAGAAAGAGCTGTGGGATAGCTTATAACTGTGGCCATTACACTGTTCATAGACTCTAGAGAGAAAGGAAGGAAAGAGCAGACACTGGCTTGTTTAGGCCATCTGGCTTGCTGGGTATATCACAGTGTAGGCAGAGAACTGTGCAACCTGGAAAAACAACCCGGAAGGAAGAGAGATGTGAATCTCTGCCCAAGAGAGGTGATGACTGAGGAGCTGGGAGCCTACAGTGGGTGCCCTTCGTGAACCACGAGGGGGAAATTCAGGTGCAGTTGCTCTGAACTATGACACTATCTATAGCTGAATTTCAAGCATGCACAGAGCCAGGATTTGGGTGAGCCTAAGGCGAGTTTCAAGCAAGACTGGCCTGACATAACTTCGGGGTGGAAGCTTTGGAAACTGGCCAGTGAGGCATGTTTTTGAGTTCAAACCCCTTGTAACTCATTGGATTCATCAATATTTTGCTTTTTGGTGCTGGATTCATTTGAATCCAGGATTCAGAGGATTCCAACCTACATTGAGCAAAAGATTCACATGACACCGCTGTGGCAAGTCCCCATATTCTCAAGCCTCTGCCCTACTGCCCCTCTGTAGGTGAGGTCAGCAAGAAGTGGGTGAGCTCAGGCCAGATAGATAAGATTCACACTTACGGTGAGAGCACCGGGGCCTCAATCTGCCCCCTGTCTGCAATGAGTAGAGGGAAATTGGTTCATTCTGGGTTTGTGGTATTGAGTGCTCTATGGGTGCTAATTAGAATCCCAGCAGAGTTTTCATCCTTACCAGGCAGATAAACCCACTACAGTATCGTTTACTGGGTTGTTTTTTCAGAGGACAGTTGAATTCCTATGTGCTCTTTGTGGATGTAAATAAGTTTCATGACACGGAGTAGGGTTTGGCCTGTTGTCTTTGGCCTAACTGACTCCACAGTTGTGAAATGTCCTACTTGTCTGGTTCTTGCCCTCCACCCCAGAGGTGGCTGCATTTCACCAGCGCTGTGTGTCTACAGATCATGAAGGGCTTTGGGGCGAAAGGTGCTATATGAATGGGGAATGTTATAAAAGCAGTGCATGCCGTTCCTGTCCCCACGGTTTAGGAAGGATTGAGAGGAGAACTAGAAAAAATACAGCTGAGATGACACATGAGGAGTGGATTATCAAACACATGAGGAGAGACTACAGGACCGAATGGTACAGAGTCTAAAAAAAGAGACAGCGTGGGGAGACGTGATCAAAGGCTGAACTGGAAATGCCTTCGAGGTAGCAGTTGACATGAAGGAAGGGAATTATTCACAGTCTCAGAAGATGGCAGGGCAAGGAGCAAGGGCCTAAAGCTAGAGAAGGAAGAGTTGAAGCATCAGTACAAAATCCTAAGTGCAATTGGGCAATGGAACATCAGCCCCTAGGGGTGCAAATGGGGCTCTGCCACTGCAGGGAGCTGAGACTGGGCTATCAAAAGCAACTGGGGACAGTGGAGCATGAGGCTGCCCAGTGCAGTGAGATGAGATAACTGGTCTCTGCTGGCCCTGCGCTAATTCTGTGAACGAGGGAACTAGTTCCACTCTGATTTACACTTACAATTATGTATCTCATTGGGCCAGGTCCTGGGTCCTGCTCTGGCTGCTTTCTGCCTCTTTGGCAATGCAAGGCAGCCATTAATGGCTGAGGATTTGCCATGCATAAAGGAATCCTCAGAGGGCACAGAACTGCTTCAGCAGCTATACCCCTCCTATGCACATGGCCAGGGAAAGAGTGTTTGGCCAGGGTTTCCCCAGACCCCAGACTCCTGGAACAACCTTTGCGGGGGGTGGGCATTGGCAATTGGTATAAACTAGAGCAGTCTTGAGACTGCTCTGATTTATGTAGTGAACTGGCTCTTACACGGCCCCAAAATCAGCAGAGCGCAAAGGTGTCTGAAATCTGACCTTCGACCTCCCTTTCTTCCTGACTTGTATGATTCCAGATTGGTCACCACTCAGGATCTGAGCCAACATCTCTAGTTCCAAAATGCCTTTACATTTGAGTTTATGGTTCGATTTCACAAAAACTCTTGGTAGAGCTGTACATAATTTGTTTGTAATTCAACTAAATCCCCATAAACTACTCAGTCAGGTAGACAGACACCCCCAACTCAGTCTCCCTCTGACATATCAAGTAGAAATGCCAAGAGGATTCTCTGGCACAAAATAATTGTAGTTTTAATTAGTCTTACTTTCTGATGCCATTTTAATTTTGCTTCGGATTTTCTCCATAAGTAAGCTTAATGACAGAGAGGGGGAAGGACTCAGTCCTTCTAAAGCAGCACTGCTATAAATTTTAACCTATGGGGCCTAGTGGCTGTGGTGCTATGGGTGCCTTACGAAATGTATTTATAATAGGGGGAGCTGGCAGAGACCACTGAATGTAGGTTGTCCGACACTTTCCATTATAAATGTGTTTCTTTGAGATGTTCTCACACCTCCATCTTTGCAGCAGGCCTTTGATATTCAGTGGGAAAAAGGCCCCTCAGCTATGGAAGTGCCTTTTCTTTGTCCCATGAATTTCCGTTCAGCTTCTGCTGAGATATAAGCTGTTAAAATGGCTATTTTCCTTCTCATATGTCCATTGCTCAGGAAATGTTTGGGAATCAGAATGTTACTGCGGTGACTTGTTCAGTGATCTCAGATGGACCCAGTATTAATAGCCTAATCTGGCGATGCCCGGGAGGATTTGAGACGTTCAGTGGACAGCCAGACCTTATCCCCCACTCTAAGTGTAAGTGCAACTTCGCGGCTTTGGTCAGCATAACATTTACATGTTTCCTTGGTGGCTTCCAAATGCTCCATGTGTTCCTTGTGAACGTGGTGAAGGTGGGTAACAAGGTCTGTCGCAGCGGGAACTTGTGAGTCTGCAGGGTGAGATGAGGGTGAAAAACACAACTGGCATAAAATGGATTGTGTTGGATGGAGGTAAGCAAATTCGGCATATGGCAGGAGTGTGACCCAGTCCTCTTGGCGGTAGTTAGGGAAGCATCGAAGGTATTGCTCGAAGATTTGATTTATCCACTCCCTGTGCTGGTTGCAGTACCGGATTTACCATGGCGCCAATGGCGCCATAGTGCCAGGCCCAAGCTCAGAAGGGGCCCATAACACTCACTTCCTCCCCTCTCACAGTGCTGCACAAGCGGAGGCTCTGAGAGTGAGCCTCGGAGCAGCAGGGATCCATGGGAGCTGAGAACCCACAGGGCCCTGGGAGCTGTAGTTCCTTGGCCAGCTCCCTGCCTAGAGAGCCTGCCCTGGAGCAGGGAAGGAACTACATTTCCCAGCATTCCCTTGGCTGCTATCAACAGAAAAGGGAGCGGGAGGGAGTGGGAAAGCTGAGACCCCATGCGCTGCAGCTTGCTGTGAATGGGGAGCTGGCTGCTAGAAGGGGGTGGCACTGAGAGTGGGGAACAAGTATGCCCAAGGAGTAGGCGGCTTTGGCCCAGATATCACCCTCAGAAGACTTCCCCAGACTGGTTTAGGGATGCTGGTGTGACCTCGCCTGGCAGCCCCCAAAGAAGGAACTGGGTGGAATAGATGGACAGTGCACCTCTCTATCGGAAGCCTAGCAGGGGAGGTATGTGGACTCCACCAGGAGAAGTTAAAATGAAAAGTAAGGGAGGGGTGGCTCTACTAGAGGACCTGGGCCGCTTTAGATACAGTACCAGGCATGCAGGAGGATTTCCTTTTCTGAGCCATGGAAGCAGAAATTGACTTTTCCTTTCCAGATTTATCTAATATTCAGAAAGGGAATCTAGCACCTGCCTTCCAGATTTGAACACCCTCAAAATTCAGGAGTACTCAAACTCAATTTGGGCAGCTGTTACTTCATTTCTCCCAAATCAAATAAACTGATCCACTATAACTTGCTGTAAAAAAAGTAGGATAAAATTGAGCAACAAATGCTGGGGTCTTCCCAGTAATAACTAGGGCTGGAATTGCTCTTTTCAACAACCATTGCCATTTTTTTTAGTTTTGTTTGTTTAAAAAGAAGACCATGATATTGCATTGGCAAATTCCCTACAGAAATGAAGAGTGGAAGAAAAGAATAACAAAGGCACCTCAACTTTACCTCATTTATGTAGGACAGTCTTACAATATGGATCAGATATCCTCCAATCATACAAGCTGAAAATTGTTCCACTTGACTGCAGTTCTGTAACCATGCAGGAACCAGTCCTGTCTGTGTTCTGTGCACATCCAAAATTCCTGCTGAATTCAGTTGTAACCACACTACCTGATATTTTCAGCCCTGAGAAGCGAAGCAGGTTTACACTTAGTAATTGGGCAGGAGGCCTCTCAGAAAAAGCGAGGTGCTGTAGGAGGTGTTGCTTATTCACTAGGTAATGAGAGACCTTCCTGTTATAATAGTAAACCAGTGCAGCATAGAATGCACTTTGCTCCTAGAGTCTAGAATGGGGTCCTTTGCTTCTATATGCAGCCCATTAAAGACGATGAAAAGACTCCCACTCACTTCAACAGGCTTTGGCAGAACTGGTTATACACAGGGTAACTCCACTGTCTTCACAGGGTCCTGGTCCCACAGCGGAGGGGGGGTATGTGAGCTTGTTGCAGAGCTGCTGCTCAGGGATGGGAACCTCCTGGCACTCCAGCCTCCAAAATCATTCAGGCTGCACTTTCTGCTTGACTATGTGCTAGATGAGGCGTGTGTGGGAATTGGTGGCCTCTGCTGCAGGTGATGGGCATCTCATAGCCTAGAGGAGGGAAGCACCTAACTCCAGAGTCTGCAGCTGCCTAGGGCCGGCGCTGAGGATTTAGAGTCCCTAGTGCTGCCGTTGCAAGGTTCAAGCATGCTCAGCCTTGGAATTGCCACCCCTTCCTTGCTAGCAGCTGCAGCTATCTAAGGCTGGCCTCTGGCAATTGGCCCCATGGCTGTAGCCAGAGAAGCTGCAGGTGGCTTTGTGACTACTGGGGGCCATTAAGCTAGGAGCGGATAAAGAAACTGGAGTTAACCTCAAGGAACAGAGGTCACCTGTAGGAAAGGAATGTCAAGGGGAGCAGGGAAAGAGGAAGCAGATCAGGCTTGCAGAGGGAGAATAGCTCCAGCTGGCTAGGGAGCATGTCCAAGGTAGAAGAGAAACAAGCATAGGGAGAGGTGGTGCTGACCAGGTAGTAGACTAGCATGTAGATGGGAGCAGAGGGAGAAAAGCTGGTGACTTCAGGTTCCCAGGGGCTAAGTCCTCACTTTGGGGAAATGGTGTTTGCAAGTGGCTTGCTCAAATAGCAGGATGGGTGCTGAGCGAGGGATTTGTCAGAATTGATCAGGTATCTGCTAGCTGTGAAACTTTATTGAGCTGAGACCAGAACCCCATACAGTGACTGGTGACATAGGGTGGTACTGGAGACAGGGTTATAGAAGGTCTGAATGAGGAAGGAGATAAATCTGTGGGGAGTTTCCCTTGATCACTGTGAAATTACTGCTCACTGTGGACACTGGTAAACCCACATGGTGTACAGCTTAATGAGAAAAACTGGGGGCTGAGGGAGCTGTGTACGGCAATGCATATAGTCATGCAGAGGTGTGTGATCAAAATGAAAAATGTCTCTGAGATTCAGTACCGGGTATACTATGGCACCAATGGCACTGCCAGACCAGGCCCACACTCGGAGCCCACAATGACTAAATGGGGGCCCAAAAATATGTTTGGCGCCAGGGCCCACAAAAGGTTAATCCAGCCCTGGCTGGTTGGTCTGCGGGTGGGAGGCTGAGAAGGTGAAGAGTTCAGTTCCTAGGACTTTACAGAGTTTGCACCACAACTGGGACACGAATTGTTGCCCTGATCAGAAACTATTCCTGTTGGCACTCTATGGAGTCAAAAAAACAAGGTTTAGGAAGAGTTAGGCTGTTTCTTGAGTGGTTGGGAGAGAGTGAAAAGAAATAAAGTGTGCCATCTTAGCCCTGATCTACACTACGGGTTTAGGTCGAATTTAGCAGCGTTAGATTGATTTAACCCTGCACCCGTCCACACGACAAAGCCATTTTTGTCAACTTAAATGGGTCGTAAAATCAATTTCTGTACTCCTCCCCGACGAGGGGATTAGCGCTAAAATTGACATTGCCGGGTCGAATTTGGGGATAGTGTGGACGCAATTCAACGATATTAGCCTCCGGGAGCTATCCCAGAGTGCTCCATTGTGACCGCTCTGGACAGCACTCTCAACTCAGATGCACTGGCCAGGTAGACAGGAATAGCCCCGTGAACTTTTGAATTTTATTTCCTGTTTGGCCAGCGTGGCAAGCTGATCAGCACAGGTGACCATGCAGGGCTCATCAGCAGAGGTGACCATGGAGTCCCAGAATCACAAGAGAGCTCCAGCATGGACCGAACGGGAGGTACTGGATCTGATCGCTGTATGGGGAGACAAATCCGTGATATCAGAACTCCGTTCCAAAAGACAAAATGTCAAAATATTTGAAAAAATCTCCAAGGGTAAGAAGGACAGAGGCTATAACAGGGACCCGCAGTGCCATGTGAAACTTAAGGAGCTTAGGCAAGCCTACCAAAAAACCAAAGAGGCAAACAGCCGCTCCGGGTCAGATCCCCAGACATGCCACTTCTATCATGAGCTGCATGCAATTCTAGGGGGTGCCCCTACAACTACCCCACCCCTGTACGTGGACTCCTGCAAGGGAGTCTCACGCAACAGGGATGAGGATTTTGGGGACGAGGAAGATGATAGTGCACAGCAGGCAAGCGGAGAAACCGTTCTTCCCGACAGCCAGGAACTGTTTATCACCCTGGAGACATTACCCTCCCAACCCGGGCTCCCGGACCTTGAAGGCGGAGAAGGCCCCTCTGGTGAGTGTACCTTTGTAAATATAATATATGGTTTAAAAGCAAGCGTGTTTAATGATTAATTTGCCCTGAAGACTTGGGATGTATTTGCGACCAGTAAAGCTACTGGAATGCAGTCAAGCAACATCCATTCTTTATCTCTCTGTTATCCTCAGGAGAGTGATATCATTCATAGTCACCTGGTTGAAATAGGGGAATTTTATTAAGGGGACATTCAGAGGTGGCCGTTCCTGCTGGGCTGTGTGCCTATGGCTGAAAAGAAATCATCCCCGCTGTTAGCCACGCGGTGGGGGGAGGGGTGAAGCGATCATCCCAGAGAATTGGGTGTGAGGAGGGGTTTGTGCTGCACGTTAACCCAAAAACCTTAGCCCCTCCTTTTAAATGGCCAACCCATTTTAAATGGTCAACCCAACTCTCCCTTTTTTTCCTCTTGCAGCTGCAAATGTTTCAATGCTACCACTATCATCTTCGTCCCAGAGGCTAGAGCAGATAAGAAGGCGAAAAAAAAACACTTGTGATCAAATGTTCTCTGAGCTCATGCAGTCCTCCTGCACTGAAAGAGCCCAGCAGAATGCGTGGAGGCAGACAATGTCAGAGTCCAGGAAAGCACAAAATGAACGCAAGGACAGGAGGGACGCGCGAGATGAGAGGAGGTGGGATCAAGAGGAGAGGTGGCGGGAGCAAGAGGAGCGGAGGCAGCAGCATGATGAGAGGAGGCAGGAGGGAATGCTGAGGCTACTGGAGGATCAAACTGATATGCTCCGGCGTATGGTTGAGGTGCAGGAAATGCAGCAGGAGCACAGACTGCTGCTGCAGCCCCTGTGTAACCAACCGCCCTCTCCCCAAGTTCCATAGCCTCCTCACGCCCAAGAACGGGTGGGGGCTCCGGGCACCCAACCACTCCACCCCAGAGGACTGCCCAAGCAACAGAAGGCTGGCATTCAATAAGGTTTGAAGTGCAGTGTGGCCTTGTACTTCCCTCCTCCCCTCCTCCACTACCCCACCCGGTGCTTCCCTCCTCCACCATCCTCCCGGGCTACCTTGGCAGTTATCCCCCTATTTCTGTGATTAATTAATAAAGAATGCATGAATCTGAAACAACCATGACTTTATTGCCTCTGCAAGTGGTGATTGAAGCGGGGAGGGGAGGGCGGTTGGCTTACAGGGAAGTAGAGTGAACCAAGGGGGCAGGTTTTCATCAAGGAGAACCAAACAGAACTTTCACACCATAGCCTGGCCAGTCATGAAACTAGTTTTCAAAGCTTCTCTGATGTGCAGCGCATCCTGCTGTGCTCTTCTAACCACCCTGGTGTCGGGCTGCGTGTAATCAGCGGCCAGGCGATTTGCCTCAACCTCCCACCCCGCCATAAACGTCTCCCCCTTACTCTCACAGATATTGTGGAGCACACAGCAAGCAGTAATAATGATGGGAATATTGGTTTTGCTGAGGTCTAACCGAGTCAGTAAACTGCGCCAGCGAGCTTTTAAACCTCCAAATGCACATTCTACCACCATTCTGCACTTGCTCAGCCTATAGTTGAACAGCTCCTGACTACTGTCCAGGGTGCCTGTGTATGGCTTCATGAGCCATGGCATTAAGGGGTAGGCTGGGTCCCCAAGGATAACTATAGGCATTTCAACATCCCCGACGGTTATTTTCTGGTCTGGAAAGTAAGTCCCTTGCTGCAGCTATTCAGACAGACCAGAATTTCTGAAGATGCGAGCATCATGTACCTTTCCCGGCCATCCCACGTTGATGTTGGTGAAACATCCTTTGTGATCCACCAGTGCTTGCAGCACCATTGAAAAGTACCCCTTTCGGTTTATGTACTGGCTGCCTTGGTGGTCCAGTCCCAAGATAGGGATATGCATTCTGTCTATCACCCCACCACAGTTAGGGAATCCCATTGGAACAAAGTCATCCACTATGACCTGCACATTTCCCAGAGTCACTACCCTTGATAGCAGCAGCTCAGTGATTGTGTTGGCTACTTGGATCACAGCAGCCTCCACAGTAGATTTGCCCACTCCAAATTGATTCCCAACTGACCGGTAGCTGTCTGGCATTGCAAGCTTCCACAGGGCTATCACCACTCGCTTGTGAACTGTGAGGGCTGCTCTCATCTTGATATTCTTGCACTTCAGGGCAGGGGAAAGCAAGTCACAAAGCTCCATGAAAGTGCCCTGACACATGCGAAAGTTTCGCAGCCACTGGGAATCATCCCAGACCTGCAACACTATGCGGTCCCACCAGTCTGTGCTTGTTTCCCGGGCCCAGAATCGGCGTTCCATGGCATGAACCTGCCCCATTACCACCATGATGTCCAAATTGCCAGGGCCCGTGCTTTGAGAGAAGTCTGTGTCCATGTCCTCATCACTCTCGTCACTGCGCTGCCGTTGCCTCCTCGCCTGCTTTTGCAGGTTCTGGTGCTGCATATACTGCAGGATAATGCACGAGGTGTTTACAGTGCTCATAACTGCCATGATCTGAGCGGGCTCCATGCTTGCCGTAGTATGGCATGAGAGCAGGAGAGCAGAGTGGCAGTGGAAGCATTACGATGGTTTGCAGCCCTACTGCACTGTCTGCTGCCAGAGCAGGAGAGCACAGTGGCAGTGGAAGTGGTCGTTCAGTCATTCAATGACGATGGTTTGCAGCCCTACTGTACCTTCAGCTGCCAGAGCAGGAGAGCAGAGTGGAAGTGGAAGCATGACGATGGTTTGCAGCCCTATTGTACCGTCAGCTGCCAGAGCAGGAAAGCAGAGTGGCAGCGGAAGCGTGACGATAGTTTTCAGCCCTATTGTACCATCTGCTGCCAGAGCAGGGGAGCAGAGTGGCAGCGGAAGCATGACGATGGTTTTCAGCCCTACTGTACCTTCAGCTGCCAGAGCAGGAGAGCAGAGTGGCAGCGGAAGCGTGACAATGGTTTGCAGCCCTAATGTACCGTCTGCTGCCAGCAGCACTCAGGACACAACAGCAGCTGCTGAGCTGAGCGGGCTGCACGCTTGCCGTGGTATGGCGTCTGCGCGGAAAAAAGGCGTGAAACAATTGTCTGCCATTGCTCTCATGGAGGGAGGGGTACCCATGTACCCAACATGTACCCAAAACCACCCACGACAATGTTTTTGCCCCATCAGGCAGTGGGAGCTCAACCCAGAATTCCAATGGGTGGCGGAGACTGCGGGAACTGTGGTATAGCTACCCACAGTGCAACGCTCCGAAAGTCGACGCTAGCCTCGGTACTGTGGATGCACTCCGCTGACTTAATGCGCTTAGTGGGGACACACACAATTGACTGTATAAAATTGCTTCCTAAAAAATCGACTTCTATAAATTCGACCTAATTTCGTAGTGTACACATACCCTTAGTGAAAAGATCAAGTGCTACCCGGATAATGGTGCAACCTTGCAAGCCAGGTAGTTCAGCAATGAACTCCAACAAGACCACACATCAGGAATGAGGCAGGATGGGCAGAGGCTAGAGTAGACCAAATGGTTTAGCACGTGACTACTTGCTCCAACAGCACAGGTCACTGTAGCTAACATATATTTTTTCACAGTACTAACCCCGGACTACCAGAAACTTTGTACCACCAAATCCTGAGTCTTATGGTGGCCAAAATGGCGGGCCACTCTCATATAATGGCACATTCTCAACACTTCGAGTCTGGGCTGACCTTCTGGAATGTAAAGGCACTTCCCATGATACAGTAGACCACCATGCAAATGGAAATCCAAGCTGACTGGGGTGTCGGAGGTCGCAAGAGTCTGACAGATTTTGGCTGCTTGTTTGTCTCTTGGAAGTCTTGTCCGAATAAGGGACATCAAATCCTAGGCTGGGGTTCCACAAATAAAATTTGCTGGTCATAGCACAGTATCTCATAGCCATATTTGTTTTGGTGTACTCATTTTTGTGGGAAAGGATGTCTGCTGACCCATTTCATGACCGAGGTGGTAGGTAATGATGAAATCAAACCTGGTAAAGAAAAGTGGTCACGATCTGCTTTTGATTAAGATTACAGGCTGTTCAAAGATGTTCTAAGTTCTTGTGATGGGTAAGGACCTGGACTTTGAATGCCATTTTGATTGCAGGCAGCTCCTTGTCCAGATATCATAGTTTTTCTCAGCAGGGGTTAGTTTACGGGAATAATACACAGAAGGATGGAGTTGATTTTGGGGTCCTGCATTTTGCAAAAGTACTGCTCCCATTATGAAGTTCGAGGCATCTGATTCCATGGTACAAGGTTTGGCAGGATGTGGATGCACAAGAACAAGAGGTGAAGTGAAAGCTTTCTTTAGCTGATCAAAGGCTGACTGTATCAGACAAAATGAACCCGTTTTTGGAGGAGTGCAGTTATTGGTGCCACTAGCTGGGAGAATCTTTTAATGAAACACTGATAAAAATCGGCAAATTCAAGAAACCGCTGAACTCCCTTGACATCCTTTGGGGCACGCCATCTAGTGATGGCCGACACTTTCTGTGGGTCCTTTGTTAGGCCCTTGGGAGAAATTCTACGACCGAGAAGCTCAATAGTGTCCTTATCAAATGTGCATTTCTCCAGTCTGACATAGCTGCGATTCTGGTGAAGTCTGTCAAGGACCAGGTGAACATGTTGCTCATGTAGCTTCTGGTTTTTGGAGAAGACAAGAATATCAGCTAAATAGATAACAAATTGGTCTAGCATGTTCTGGAAAATGTCGTTCACAAAATGCTGAAACATTGCCCAAACGGCATAACTAAATACTCAAGTGAGTTCTGAGTGCAGAATGTTCTCTTCCACTCATCACCTTACTTAATACAAAACAGATTGTAGGCTCCACAAAGGTTCAGTTTAGAAAAAATCCTGGCTGAGTGACGTCTCTCAAAAAGTTCATTGATTTAGTTGGGGATTGGTCCTGCTATGAGCAGGGGGGTTGGAATAGATGACCTCCTGAGGTCCCTTCCAACCCTGATATTCTATGATTCTATGACAAAAGGTAGCAATTTTGAACTGTCACTCTATTCAGGGCCCACTAAGCAACAAAGGGGTGCAGGGAGCCATCTTTTTTGCACAGAAAAGGTTGGAGCCCCTGCCGGAGAGGTAGAAGGATGAATAAACCCCTTCTCTAAATTCTCCCAGAGGTATTCCCAGAGCACCTGGAGTTCTAGTTCTGAGAGGGAGTGCATGCGGCTGAAGGAAATGTCAGCCTTCTGCTGCAGGTTGATGGGGCAATGATAACTGCAATGCAGTGGCAAAACATCTGCCCTCCTTTTGTCAAAGACATCAGCGTAGTCTTGATATTTCTCTGGAATACTCAAAGTGGATGAAGGGGTGACAGAGCGGGCCTGTCTACCTTTAAAGTCCCCACTTCAGTCACTGCATCACAAGGGGGTTTAGGTCTGACACCTGACCTTGAAAAACATGACTGGCAGCAGAATCTTGACGTAAAGTGCATTGTGCCTGAGCCCCAGTGGATGCATGAATTGTAGGCAACCAGCCAAGGAATGCTGAGGATGAAAGGAGAGAGGGGCACAGATCAGTCCAAATTGCAGAGCCTCCTTGTGGCCCTGGACGGTGGTCACAGTCTGTGGTTTCATTTGATGAGTCACTGGGCCAGAGGAGAGCGGAGCAACCCATCAATGGATTCCACCAAATTGGGGATGCTCTTACACTTACACTGAGTGCGCACATTATGGTTCCAAGCCAAATCTAGGTTCATGAAGTTGTCAGAGGCCCCTGAGTCCACTAGCACCCTCAGCATGACCTCAGAGATGGCAGGATGTCATAACCAAAGGGGAAATTGGAGGGCAGTGGCTTGCTGGCCAGACAGAGCTAGGGTACCAGTTGACAAAAGGAGCTTTCCCGACCAGGTCAGGACACGAGTCTTACTAGGGCATTCCAGGACGTAGTTCCCAGGTTCCCCACAATATAGGCATAAGTCTAAGGCTCGTCACCAGCTTCCTTCTTTGTCAGCAAGGCAGGGTCAAATCTGGTTGGCCTGCAGGGGTGGAAAACTGGACTCGGCATTTATCAGGCAATCGTTGATGCTGATGCACAGCTTGACTAGAGAGTCTATGTCAGATGGTGGCTCAACCCGTGCCAGCTCATCCTTAAGTTCTTCATTCAAGCCCTGCAGTGCTGTGCTGCCTTATTCCATCTAGTGTCCGCTGCTAAGCGCTGGAATTCTGCAGCGAACGTGGTGACTGGTCTATTCCCTGCACAGGTTCTGAACCATACTCTCAGTGGAGCTGGAATGATTCGGGTATTAACAACCATCACAAGAGCTCGGACGAATTCCTCAAGTTGCCCCTGAAGGGGCTGGAAGTCTCCAGCAGAGGGGACATCCAGGCCAGGGCCTCCCTGATTAAAAGGCTGGTAATAAGCCCCACTTTGGGCTAGTCAGTGGGAAATGAAGAAGTCGCAGCATGAACAGGAGCCAGCATTGATTCAGGAAGCTGCGAAATTTCCCACGGTCACCATCAAACCTGGCTGGCAGCAGAATCTTCAGTTCTTAAGGGACCTGGGTCCCAGCTAATGAGATTGCAGGGCCGCCATCTGGGTCTGCAGTCTCTACAAGGTGTCCGCTTCAACCATCAGGAAGAGAGAAGCCTCAATACGGTTCAACCTCACAGCCGAGCCCACTCTTCAGTCTCTCTTTCTTGGGCTGCTCAAACTGCCAAGAACATAACAGAGATGTGGGGCTGGGGCACATGACTTATGAGGAGAGGCTGAGGGAACTGGGCTTATTTAATTTATTTTTCTGCAGAAGAAAAGAGTGAGGGGGGATTTGATAGCAGCCTTCAACTACCTGAAGGGGGGTTCCAAAGAGGATGGAGCTAGGCTGTTCTCAGTAGTGGTAGATGACAGAACAAGGAGAAATGGTCTCAAGTTGCAGTGGTGGAGGTTTAGGTTGGATATTAGGAAACACTATTTCACTAGGAGGGTGGTGAAGCATTGGAATAGGTTACCTTGGGAGGTGGTGGAATCTCCATCCTTAGAGGTTTTTAAGGCCCGGCTTGACAGAGCTCTGGCTGGGATGATTTAGTTGCGGTTGGTTCTGCTTTGAGCAGGGGGTTGGATTATATGACCTACTGAGGTCTCTTCCAACCCTAATCTTCTATGATTCTATGACGTCGCTGGTCGGGCCTAATGGTCGGAGTCATGGCTTGCAGGTTAGAGCCAAGCCGAGCTGAAGTCAAGGATCAGGGCCATGGGACACCTGGGTGTGGGAGTCAAGAGCAAAACTGAGAGTCAGAACTGGGGATCAGAAGCTCAATGCCAGCATCAGTGGGTGAGCTGGAGACTTGGTCAGGAAGCAGAGCTGGGGTTAGAGCCAGTGGTGTTGAGGATGGAGAAGGGAAGCATGTAGGCAGGAGCAGGCACAGACTGAGCCAGTCTCTCTCACCCGGGGCTAGCCTTGGAGATGGGAAAGAAACAGCGATTGAAGCGGTCAGTGACCAGCATGGCCTGGAGCAGGGGTGATGGCTGCTCCTGGGCTCTGGCCCCTGGGACCCCCAGACCTGGCTCCCCTCCTTAGGAAAATTATGGCTGTGCCCCTGCCTGATAAGTTGATCAAATTAAAGCCCAAGTTCCCTGTATGCTTTAAGAGGACCAGGTTAACACATGTCAAAGACAGCATTGCCTTGTCTACACTAGACTTTGAAAGTGTGTTTGCTAACATCACACCTTAAATCCTAGTCTAGACAAGGCCTAAGAAACCAGAGCTCAGGCCCTCTAAATGCCTCTCTACCAACCATTTGAATCCCAAGCAGTTGGGATGGTCCCATTTCTTGGGCCAGTGCTTCCCTGACCTTTTTGTGCCATTACTTCTATTAGTATTTGCATTCTAATAGCATCTGGTGACCCCCTACCATGATCTGGACCCTGTTGTGCTGGGTGCTGAACAGACTCACGGTAGCAGACAGTCCCTTCACCAAAGAATTTGCAGTCTAATAGACAAGATAGACAAAGGGTGGGGGGAAGAAAGAGAAGTGAAATGACTTAACTTGTCCAAGGTCACCAGCACAGCCAGGAACAGAACCCAGGTCTCTGGCACTCCATCCCCTAGACCCTATGGCTTTCCTACTGCAATGCTGCTACCCACACCACCTTGCCATGCTCTAGTGCCTACTGCCTGGCATCCCAAGCACTTTACAAGCAGAAGTGAATGCAGCCCACACCCCAACTGTGATGTTCCCCTCTGGTGTTATCTGGACTGGTGATCTGCTAGGACACTCCATTCCTTGACCCTGGGAGCCAGCCTTACCCTGCACTGCTGTGAGAACCCCCACTCCAGGGCTGTTCACGCACAGCCTCTGGCATGTAAGCTGCTCCTTGGATTGTGCAACCAAATGACAGTAGCCAATATCTCTGGTCCCAGACACAACCCTAGAAACCTCCGTCTTGCAGCGTTCAGTTATGCCCGCTGGACGCTGCAAGCTTATATGAGTGTCAGTTCAACAAAGAAATTGATATGTACCAGGTGTGACAAAGTTCCTCCTCTATCTTGGTTGGTCCTGCGCTTATTGGCGGATTTTCTTGCCTCAGAGATTCACCATGTGGGTTGGGAAACAGCCCAGAGACGTTCCCTTCTGGGAGAACCCACAGTCCAGGTCAATTGGGAGGTTTGGGGGGAACCTCGGCCCGCCCTCTACTCCGGGTTCCAGCCCAGGGCCCTGTGGACTGCAGCTGTCTATAGTGCCTCCTGTAACAGCTGCATGACAGCTACAACTCCCTGGGCTACTTCCCCATGGCCTCCTCCAAACACCTTCCTTATTCTCACCACAGGACCTTCCTCCTGGTGTCTGATAACGCTTGTGCTCCTCAGTCCTCCCGCAGCACACCCTCTCACTCTCAGCTCCTTGCGCCTCTTGCTCCCAGCTCCTCACACTCCCACCACAAACTGAAGTGAGCTCCCTTTTTAAAACCCAGGTGCCCTGATTAGCCTGCCTTAATTGATTCTAGCAGCTTCTTCTTAATTGGCTCCAGGTGTTCTAATTAGCCTGCCTGCCTTAACTGGTTTTAGCAGGTTCCTGATTACTCTAGTGCAGCCCCTGCTCTGGTCACTCAGGGAACAGAAAACTACTCATCCAGTGACCAGTATATTTGCCCTCTACCAGACTCCTGTACCCCACTGGTCTGGGTCTGTCACATATCCCTCCCCCCTGCTCAACACCAAGGGGTTGGGCAGCTTGGGGCGCCAGACAGTGCACACGTGACAAGCCATCGGTGTTGCCATGACGGCTCCCTGCTCTGTGTTGCACACGGAACTGGAAAGGTTGGAGGGATAAGAACCATCTGGTCACCCTTCTGTTCTTCTCCTTGTTCCGCTGCATCCATTGAAGAGGGGCATGGTTGGTCACGAGGACAAATCTGTGCCCGAGCAGGTAGTAGCGCAATCTTTCCATGGCCCATTTTACAGCGAGGCATTCTCTCTCCACCACTGCATATTTTTGTTCCCTTGGAAGGAGTTTCCGACTGAGGTATAGAATTGGGTGTTCCTCCTCCCCGACCATCTGTGATAGAACGGCCCCCAACCCTACTTCCGATGCATCCGTCTGCAGGATAAACTCCTTGGTGAAATCAGGGGCTATCAGTACGGGGTTATTGCAGAGGGCAGTCCATAGGTCTGTGAATGCTTCCTCTGCTGCGTCAGACCATCTCACCAGATCAGGTCCACGGGCTTTCACTAGGTCTGTCAGGGGGCTTGCCCTTGTGGCAAAGTGGGGGATAAATCATTGGTAATACCCCACCACACCTAGGAACGCCTGGACTTGTTTCTTGCGACTTGGTCGGGGCCAATTTTGGATGGCCTCTAACTTGTTCACTTGGGGTTTTACCAGACCTTTTACCACAATGTAGCCAAGATATTTAGCCTCTGTAAACCCTACAGCGCACTTGACAGGGTTTGCTGTAAGGCCAGCTCGCCTGAAGGTATCGAGGACTGCCTCCACCTTCTCCAGGTGGATTTCCCAGTCTGGGGTATGAATGACCACATCGTCCAAGTAGGCAGCAGCATAACTGTTATGCGGGCATAATAGCTTGTCCATGAGGCGCTGGAAGGTAGCTGGGGCCCCATGTAGTCCAAAAGGGAGGACAGTATATTGAAAAAGACCCTCTGGTGTAGAGAACGCAGTCTTTTCCTTTGCGTCTTCTGCAAGGGGAATCTGCCAGTACCCCTTTGTCAAGTCTAGGGTAGTCAAGTACCGGGCATTACCCAGATGGTCCACTAGCTCATCTATGCGAGGTATGAGGTACGCGTCGAACTGGGATACTTTAGTCGCCGGAAGTCGTTGCAAAATCTTGTGATGCCATCAGGTTTGGGCACCAGCACGATTGGGCTGGACCACTGACTGTGGGATTCTTCGATGATCCCCAACTCCAGCATTTTTTTACTTCTGCTTTTATTTCCTCCCTTTTTGCTGCTGGCACCCGATAGGGCCTCATTGTTACTCTGGCCCCAGGGTTTGTGACGATGTGGTGATATGTCTCGGTTGTTCGATCCGGTTTTGTCGAGAACACATCTTGGTTCCGGAAGATCATCTCAGACACCTCATTCTTCTGGTCTGGTGTTAAATTGGGAGACACTTTCACCTGTTTGAAAGGCTTGTTTTCCTGGGTTAGGTCTTTTTGGACTGTTGTGCATGCCTCTTGTGCCTGCCAGGGTTTCAGAAGGTTAACGTGATAAATCTGTTCTTGTTTTCTGCCTCCTGGCTGCCGCACCTTGTAGGTTACTTCCCCCACGGGTTCAACCACCTCATAGGGCCCCTGCCATTGGGCCAGAAGCTTGCTTTCTGCCGTGGGTACCAACACCATAACCCGATCCCCTGGTTGGAAGTGTCGCACTTTTGCCTGGAGATTGTAGTGGGTTCGCTGGGCCTCCTGTGCCTTCTCCAAATGTTCCCGTACAATAGGGGCAACCCAGGCTATCCAGTCTCGCATCTGCATTACATGCTCTATTATATTTCTCCCCTCATTGGGTTCCTCTTCCCAGATCTCTTTGGCGATATCTAGTATGCCACGGGGTTGATGCCCGTATAATAACTCAAAGGGGGAAAACCCAGTTGAGGCCTGTGGTACCTCCCGGATAGCAAACATAAGGTAGGGTAGTAGGGTGTCCCAATCCTTCCTGTCTCGACTTACCACCTTCCTTGAGGGTTTGGTTAAACCTTTCTACCAACCCATCAGTCTGCGGATGATAGACCGAAGTTCTCAGGGTATGTATATGGAGCAGCGTACAGAGGTCCTTCATTAGCTTCGACATAATTGGGGTTCCTTGGTCGGTTAATATCTCCTTCGGTAGCCCCATTCGGGCAAAGATCCCCACCAGCTCTTTGGCTATAGTTTTAGAGGCCGTGTTCCGCAGAGGGACGGCTTCTGGGTAGCGAGTAGCATAGTCCAAAACAACAAGTATATATTGATGGCCCCGAGCTGTCTTCTCCAGGGGTCCCACTAGGTCCATGGCTATTCGCTCGAAGGGGACCTCTATGATGGGAAGGGGTACTAAAGGTGCCCTCAAGTGGGGACGAGGACTGTGCAGCTGACACTCCGGGCAGGAGGCACAGTACCTCCGCACTTCTTCATGTACTCCGGGCCAGAAGAACCGTCGTAGGACTCATGCCAGGGTCTTCTCTACCCCCAAATGCCCCCAAATAGATGACTATGAGCAAGACTTAATACAGCGTTCTGGTGTTTTTGAGGTACTAGGATCTGCTGTACCTTCTGCCCCTGTACTGGTGCAACCTGGTATAAGAGATCCTTCTTCATTATGAAGTAGGGTCCTGGTCCCTGGGTTTTCCCTTCCACGGGGACCCCATCTATTTCAGTCACCTCCTTCCTAATGTTGTCATACCTTGGGTCTTCTGCCTGGTCCCGTCCAAAATTTCCTCTCCTGGGGCTAATCTGCCCAAGATCTAGGGGCCCAGTCTCTGTTGCCTCTACTGGTTCAGAAGCATTAGGGTGGGGGTCAGACTCAGGTGCTTCTCCCTCCTGCGTGGCCTCCTTTTCAGTTGTGCGGGTCCGCCTACTTACAAGAGCGACCCTCTGGCTTTGGGTCAGTATTCGGGTTCCCAAGGCCTTAGATGCCCTTCTTTCCCTTTTTGTCTTTCTACCCTGTCTGGGAGTGGAGAACAAATCTGGGGATATTTCAGAGAAGATTGGGGGTTGACAGTCTGCTGTGGATGCCTCATCAATTTTAGGGTCCCCATCTTTCTCCAATCCCCCTACTGGGAGTGAGTTTCCAAACCCTGGGAAGTCCCTCCCTATGAGCACCGGGTATGGGAGTTTAGGGACTACACCTGCTGCTACCTCAGTAGTGTTCCCTTGGATCTCGATTTTTACTGGGATGGTGGGGTAGTAACTAACTGTCCCATGGACACATGTTATCCCCGTACGTTTAGCCTTCAGCAGCTGACTACGCTTCACAAGCTTCCCTGAGATAAGCGTGATAGCACTCCCCGAATCAACCAGTGCCGTGGTCCCTACCCCATTTAGTTTCACTGGTCTGATATACATATGTGGGGTTAGTGAGACCCCCACAAGGTGGATTAGGGAGCATGGATCTGCCCAGTTCCCCAGGTTACTCAGCATTGGGACACTGTGCAGCTATGTGTCCCCACTCCCCGCAGGCATAACATCTGTATGGAGCCCTAGGCGTTCCCCGGTCTCTTGGTTTGGGCAGTCTAACATCACGATCCTATTCTCCCTCACTGCTCCGACTCTTTGTGGCCTCTAATGGGCCTTCAGCCTCTCTCTTTTTCCACCTGGGCCCTCCTGGTGGCCCAGTCACCCGAACTTTAGGGCTTGGTGCTGCTAGTTTAACCCAGGGTGCCTCTTCCTTAACTGGTCGGGTCAGCTCCCTCGCTGTCCTTCGCCTCTCTACCAGGGCGACAACCTCATCATAGGTGGAGGGTTCGTTCTGGCTTACCCAGGCACGAAGGTCTGGTGGTAGTCCCCTCATGTATCGGTCGATGACCAGAACCGCTAGTCTCTCTTCCGGACTCCGGGACTCTGTTTGCAACCACTTTCGTGCGAGATGGATGAGGTTATAAAATTGGGACCGCGGGGTTTTGTCTTCCTGGTACCTCCAACTGTGATACTGCTGGGCCCGCACTGCTGTCGTTACCCCAGATCTGGCCAGGATCTCTGCTTTCAGCTGGGGTTAGTCTGCCGCAGCCTCTTCAGGCTGATCATGGTAGGCCTTCTGGGTGTCCCCACACAGGAATGGGGCAAGGATGCCAGACCACTGATCTCAAGGACAGGCCTCCCGTAGGGCTGTCCTCTCAAAGGCCAGAAGGTATGCCTCTACATCATCCTCCCATGTCATTTTCTGCAGCCAATGGCTGGCCCGTATGAGCCGCATCCCATCATAGCCGCGATTCAGCTCTGTAAGGGACTTTACCTGGTTTACCTGTTCCCGCAACATAGCTCGGTCTTGAGCAGCCTGGTCCATCAGCAGGCGATTAGTCTCTTGCTGCAGCCGCACTGCTTCCTGTTGGGTGGTTGCCTGGACACGGGTAGCCTCCTGCTGGGCCGCCGTAGCTTGTATCAGTGCCCACACAACGTCATCCATTGTGGTGAAAAAAAATAAACCCTCTCCCTTTTTTTTTGTTTTTTGTTTAAATCACCCTCCTTCTTCCGCCGCGCTGTGCACCCCAAGATCCCACCCCTGACACCAGTGTGACAAAGTTCCTCTTCTATCTTGGTGTGTCCTGTGCTTATTGGCGGATTTTCTTGCCTCAGAGATTCACCATGTGGGTTGGGAAACAGCCCAGAGACCTTCCCTTCTGGGAGAACCCACAGTCCAGGTCAATTGGGAGGTTTGGGGGGAACCCGGGCCCGGCCTCTACTCCGGGTTCCAGCCCAGGGCCCTGTGGACTGCAGCTGTCTATAGTGCCTCCTGTAACAGCTGCATGACAGCTACAACTCCCTGGGCTACTTCCCCATGGCCTCCTTCAAACACCTTCCTTATTCTCACCACAGGACCTTCCTCCTGGTGTCTGATAATGCTTGTGCTCCTCAGTCCTCCAGCAGCACACCCTCTCACTCTCAGCTCCTTGCGCCTCTTGCTCCCAGCTCCTCACACTCCCACCACAAACTGAAGTGAGCTCCCTTTTTAAAACCCAGGTGCCCTGATTAGCCTGCCTTAATTGATTCTAGCAGCTTCTTCTTAATTGGCTCCAGGTGTTCTAATTAGCCTGCCTGCCTTAACTGGTTCTAGCAGGTTCCTGATTACTCTAGTGTAGCCCCTGCTCTGGTCACTCAGGGAACAGAAAACTACTCATCCAGTGTATATCTGCCCTCTACCAGACTCCTGTACCCCACTGGTCTGGGTCTGTCACACAGGCTTGTTATCCCAAGGGGAGTCTCTGACACGCTTTAAACCAAACAGACTGCTTCAGGTAGAACAAACAAACAGATTTATTAACTACAAAGATAGATTTTAAGTGATTATAAGTCAAAACATAACAAGTCAGTTTTGGTCAAATGAAATAAAAGCAATATACATTCTAAGTTGATCTTAACACATTCAATGCAGTTACAAATTTAGATGCTTCTCACCACAGGTTGCCCTTCAGCCAGGCTCTCCCCTTTGATCAGTGCTTCAGTTGTTTGGTGGTGATGTCTGTAGATGGAGATGGAAGAGAGAAGAAGAGTATGGCAAACGTCTCTTCTTTTTATCATGTCCTTTCTTCCCGCTTGGCTTTGCCCCCTGCACTTCAGAGTCAGATGAGCATTACCTCATCACAGTCCCAAAGTGACCGAAGGAAGGGGGGTGACTCACTCGAGAGTCCAACAGATCCTTTGTTGTTGCCTAGGCCAGTGTCTTTTGTTCCTGTGAGGCTGGGCTGGGTTCGTCCCATACATATCCTGATGAGGTGTGAACTGCCCCTCTGCTTCTGGAGAGTTTTTGCCTGGGCTTGTTTTAAGCCATGAGGACACATTTTCAGCCTCATAAGTATATACATGAAATTACAACCCAGCACATCTCAGACAGGATTGCTTCCCTCCTAGTCATGCTCTTTGCTGGGTAAAACGAGAATGGGAGAAGAAGAAGGGCCCAAGGGATTTGCTCCTGTGTTGGCCTGGGTTAGATTGTCAAGCTGGCTAAGGGATTTAACAAAATTCTGCTGTGGATCAGACCCTTCTAGAGAGGAAGGATGGTCCAGTGGTTAGGACTCACACCTCTGGAGACCCTTACTCCTTCACTCATTTCCTGTGGAGCGGGTCACTGAGTTGCCCTGTGCCTCAGTTCCCCATCTGTACAATGGGAACATTAGCCCTGCATTGCCCCAAAGGGAGGTTGTGAGGATAACGACATTCGATATGGTGAGATGCTCAGGTACTGCAGTCATGGGGGCTGTACAAATACCTTAGCTAGACCGCACTGAAAATCTCATTGTCTTTTAATGTCACATGCCAGCCTCAGAACTATCTGGAACATATTGCTCCTCTTTTCCATCCCAGCTCTCACCTACCACTTTAAAGAAAAAGAGAGAATTGCTGGGCTTCTGAATGGAACTCAGAGATAACATTGGCCGGTGTTCATGATATTTAGCATGACATTTTCTGACGAGAGAAAATCCTGAAATGTATCATGTTGAGAGAGGATAATTTGTGCTTTGGGGGGAAAAAAATCAGATAATTTATTCCATAGATTTCATGCCGCATGAAACACCTGGAAAATAGCCATATGGTTTTCCATATGGGCTATGATTATTTTCCAGGGTACAGAAAGGCAGATTGTTGGAAGAACTCCCTGTTCTGTGATTTGTTGTGTTATTTTTTTTAACCAGAGCAGCAGTTACAGTGTAATGTTTCCTAGATGCTGAGTCTTGTTTAGATAATGCTCTAGCACACCTCTAAGCAGGGAAAGGCAATTAGAAACAACAATCTGCTCCTTCATCTAGAGCAGGAGTTGGCAACCTTTGGCACGCGGCCCATCAGGGTAATCTGCTGGCGGGCTGTGAGACATTTTGTTTACGTTAACCGTCCACAGGCACGGCCCCCTGTAGCTTCCAGGTGCAGGCGGAAGGGACATGCTGACCGCTGCTTCCCAGAGCTCCCATTGGCCAGGAACGGCGAACCACCACTGGGAGCTGCGGGGGGCTGTGCCTGCAGATGGTCAACATAAACAAATGTCTCGTCGTTCGCCAGAGGATTACCCTGATGGGCCGCGTGCCCAAGGTTGCCGACCCCTGATTTAGAACATGGTGCCTCACCTCTGGCATAGGAGCTGCAAAGATCCACTCTGTACTCCAGGTTGGAGGAAAAGACATTTTGATTTAAGCAACTGTGCCACTACAGGCTATGCAATGCCTGGGTCTCCTAAGTGAAGCAGCATTGGGCTTAGCTGGTCTGAGGATTGGAGACCTTTAAAGGAAATGGAAGATAGAAGATGGTGTTAGTGATTCACTGGCCAACACTGCTCTCTCTGGGTCAATAGGCCAGCATTTTGTTAGGGGACAGAGATGTGCTGTCATTCAATTGAAATGCATTAGTTAAACCCTCCGAATTGAACCACGCATGGTCATTAAAGATCTGATGTCACCATCTGCAAGAACCTTAGCCTCAATGTCCTAGGTAAACACCAGCTTTTGTAATCACTGGGGTTCTCTAAACTTCCCCTGCACACGTCAGAGTAAAGGATTCTTCTTCACACACTGCCCTAAGCTGTTGTCTGGTGGAGCTGCTGGGTTGCATTTCAGAGGGGCAGAAGGGTAATTCATACTTATATAATGAGCAAAGAGGCCTGGGGTCCTATTGGATGAAGGGCTAATGTGATCATGGGGTACATTAACGGGAATCTGGAATAGGAGCAGAGAGGTTATTTTATTTCTGTACTTGACATTGGTGCGACCACTGCTGGAATCCTTTGTCCAGTTCTGGTGCCCACAACTCAAGAAGGATGTTAATAAATTGGAGAGGGTTCAGAGAAGAGCCATGAGACTAAAGGATTAGAAAATCTGCCTCATAGTAACAACCCGAGGAGCTCAGTCTATTTAGTTTAACAAAGAGAAGGTTAAGGAATGACTTGATCCCATGGGGAACAAATATTGAATTATGGGTTCTTCTTCTATCTAGCAGAGGAAAGTCTAACACCATCCAGTGGCTGGAAGTTGAAGCTAGACAAATTCAGACTGGAAATAAGATGAAAATTTTAATGGTGTGAGTAATGAACCATTGGAACATCTTACCAAGGGTCGTGGTGGAGTCTCCTTCACTGGCAATTTTCAAATCAAGATGGGCTGTTCTTCTAACAGGTCTGTGCTAGGGATTGTTTTGGGGAATTTCTCTGACCTGCGCTATATAAGGAGGTCAGACTAGAGATGATCACAGTGGTCTTTTCTGGATTTGAAATCTATGAATCTATAATAACAATACTTTACATAGCACTTTTCAGGGATAGATCTCAAAACACTTTGCAGTCTGTAATATATGTCATCCTTACAATAGACAGGGCTGTCATCCTCATGTCACAGATGGGGAACTGAGGCACAGGGAGGCTACATGATTTACCCAACATCCCACAGGAAGTCAGTGGCAAAGTGGGTACTTGAACCCAGCTCCCCCAAACGCTACAGGAGGGCCCTAACCACCAGACCAGACATCATGGAAATGCAAGTTCATGCTTTGTTAATGTCTCATTTTTGTTTCTGTTGTTAAAAGAAAGAAATACCCCCTCTCCAAAACCATTCTGAGAGTAGCTGCCTGGGGCTTCTGAGCTTTTGTTGTGAGGGCCTGGGCCAGTGGAATGGATCCCTGAGGCCAGAGCAATGGAGCTCTGTTGATTTACATCAGCTGAGGATTTGGCCATTTAGAAATCTCTTGGAGCAGGAACCTCATTTTTATAGCACCTTGCACAACTCTGGCACTCTATAAGCGCTTGTGCTAGTCATGTGCCCAGTGGGACTTGGCTGCCTGGCAGCCCGTGTTCCATGAGCAGGATGAATAGTGGGTGAGCAGCATGCAGTGCCAAACAAGCAGCTGTTGTGGGGCTGGGGACAGGAATCAAGGAAGATGCACCCCACTGAGGGGAGATTTTCAAAGTTACTGAAGGGATTTAGGGGCCCAGTGGGGACAGGGGTCCAGACCTTCAAAGACATTTAGGTGCCTAACTCCCACTGACAGTGGGAGGCTCTGGGCCTGGGTGTCCAAATCCCCTAGGCAGCATTGATATTTCAGGGTAGGTGGTAGAGGGGCTTCCCAGCCTCCCCTACATTCAGATATTTGGGGCCAAATCCCAGGCAGCAACAAACACATGCTTGGCAAAGAAGGACCAGTACAAATGTCATCTTTACTCAGCCCTCAAAGGACTGAGGGGCAGCCACACCTCCTTCTCCCACAATCCCTCGGGGCTGGATATCCCACTGCATTGGGCGGAGGGGGGGCAATTTTACATCTGGAATTCCTCAAGCCTTGAGCACCAAAGATCTTGTGGCTACTTCCATTCTTCCTCTTCCCACTGCACCTGCTCCAGCATGGGCAGGATTAAAGATCCTTTCTGAGCAGCCTGTTTCTCCTGCCACCCATTTTCACTGGGCAGAGGGGGGATAAGCCTTTGTAGCTGATCCAACAGGAGGGAATGTTTCTGCTTCTCCAAATGTTGCTGCCTTGAGGGGCCTAGGAGCCTCCTCCAGAGCACTCCCAAAACAAACCACAGCTCTTCTGCTTCCTTCCCAGTCCCCACCCAGCTATGGAATTAGAAAGGTTGAGAAAATGACCAATTTTCAGCTGATCCACCAGCAGAGGCCAAAATCAATTATTCTGACTACAGAGAGTGCCATGGGGAATAGCAATCAGAGAGTCATGAATAAATTACTGCTGCTTTGTTTGCATCCTTTTCTCGCTGCATATCACATCAGGTGGGGATTGCAGTGCAGTCCAATGTATCTCTTTCTGTGCTGGGAGATGCTGTGTGATGGCCAGGGATTCCTGTCACTTTTGAGGCCTGGCTTCAGTGCTTCCTTGGGCAACAGCAAGTGTATTGAACTGGGAGAAGTTTCAGTTTAGTTCCTTGAATAATCCATTCAGCAGTATTGCCAAATGGTGGGGGTCAGTCTGTGTTCCAGGGGGGAAGAGCAGGCTTATAAATTGGAGCAGGGGTTTATTGACACATCTGTGTGAAGGGCCCACAAGTTGAATTACTATGTTGGGAGTGGTGGAGTGAGGAGACCGGAAGAGAAGTAGTCAGAGCAATTGTGCATTAGTAGAGCTGTGTGCAGGATCCGGGGATGGAGCACCAGGGATACTGCAGGATCAAGATGCACCAGCAGGACTGGAATAGCAGGAGGGCTGCAGTTTAGGGTAAGGTGCTTCAGCAGAGCTGTGTGGGGACCATGGATTAGAAACCAAAAGGTGCTATGTGTCACGACTGACGTGCTTTGGTAGAGTTGGGAGGTAGGAGGCAAGGATTAGAATACCAGGGGGTTCTGTGGGTCTGGACTGAGGTGCACCAGCAGAGCTCTGTACAGGACCCATGTGAGAAAGCTGGGTCCACCTTTAAAGTGATACTCCCCCAATGACAGTACAGCCCCATTCACACAGCAGGCATGCACACTGATGGTAACTTTAACACACAACAATCACTCACGCTCTCCATCCTTGCCAGCCTTTATTTTCTGTGGAAAACCTCCATGATGGTGCTTACTAGTGCACAGAAATGGACACAAGCATTGCGTGTCATTGTTTTGCACTACTGCCCTAACAGGAGAGCTGGTCCTAAAGAGAGAAAGTCCCAATATTAGTCTTAGCATCTATACTCTGGTTAGTGTGTGCCCTCTACTGGACAGAGTCAGAACTGCTCAACTGTGTGTCATGGGGCCTGCCGTTAGAGTTGACTGGGAATTTTTCAATGAAACTTCTTTTTCTTGGAAAATTGTAATTTGCTAAACTTAAACTTTTGGTGAAAATGTGTTGGCTTCGACAAAACATTGGTCAGGAAGGTTTCTATGGTCCAGGATGGAATTTCTGCTCAGAACCAGCAAGAGAGTATGTGCCTGAAATAGCCATATCACTCACCCTGGATGGAAGAGGTATGTGTTCAAATCCCTGCTCTGCCTGCTTCAGAGCAGATCAGTTCCCTAACCATCAGGCTACAGATTATTTATGCAGAGTGGACCAACTCCAAGAGGCAAACAAGCTCAAGATGACCTCAAGAGATCTCCTGATGAAAAGCACTAGTGGTTAGGGCAGCGTGAGTGCCATGTTCAAGTCCCTGCTATGCTGGATCCTCTCACTGATGTGTAACAATAACAAATATCAAGCCTGTGAAATGGAGTTAGTGCTTTCCGGCCAGCCCTGCCTCCAATGCAGAGAGTCCCTTTAGCTGAAGGGCTCTGTGCAGGCCCGCCGACAGAGGGGGCAAAGGGGCCCGGGTGATTTAAAAGGGCCTTGAGGCCCCCAGCTGCCTTTTAAAAGGGACCTTTTAAATCACCCGGATGGGCCATAGGGCTCCTAGGTGCGCACGGGGTGGTACCAGCGGCAGCAAAGGCAGCCGGGTGGACATGTGGAAGCCCTGGCCATGCTGGAAGAGCGTGCTCAGTAGCACATCCAGCAGCTCGCTGGACACCAGCAGCGCAGCTGGCAGCAGCTCGCTGAGCACCAGCCAGAGCGGCTGTAGCACCGCCCAAATGTCAGGCGGACCGTGTCCGCACATCCGCGGCTTGTACATGCATGCACCAGCCGCTGCACGTGGTCCAGCTCCACGCCCATGTGGTGACACCACGCCGGGCCTGGGGTCCCATTGATTGTTCTGCCCTGGGGCCGGAATTGCCGTCGGCAGGGCTGGCTCTGTGCGTTTGGAGCAGGATCTGAGTTTCACCTTCATTGCGGCTGTGTGAAGCCCTGTGTGGCTGAGGCCTGCACCAGTGACAGCCACAATACCCCAGTAGGCATGGACTGGTTGTAATGTCTCACTGGTGAGCTAGCATGTTTTGTCCTGCTTTTGTTTACTATGAGCACCGCCCCATAGCACTGAAATGCAGCCACCCCTTGGGTAGGGCATTCTTCTTTGCTTCTTACGCTCAGGTGGTATGGTGATGGAGGTAACGTGTACCTAGAGCGACAAACAGACAGCCTTCAACGCCTCCTTTTCTGTGATCCTCATTCTTATCCAGCAGGACGGTGCTGGTGCTGCCAGTTACTGCATAAAAGCAGCTTGTGTGATACCGAAGACGCAGTGGGGAGGGAATACTGGTGCTGGGCAGGTGCCTGTGGCCTGATGGTTTTTCAGGGCCTGATCCGGTGAGGTGATGAGTGTTCTCTGCTTTTGCTGTAGGGTGCACTACACTCTCAGGATCGGGCCCACAGACATTCCCCCTGGCCACTGGCTGTTTGGCAGCACTCCTGCATTTCTAAAGAGGTCAGTTTGCTTTTAAACATGTCATTGTACATCCGCGTTTCCTTAGGCCATGAGGCCCTCTGCCAATGGGGCCGGGAGGAGGTTTTTCATTGCAGCAGCCCCAGACACTTGAGGACATTTGAGGACACAGAGATGGGGAGTAGAGTGGAGGCAGGGAGAGCCTGTCTGCAGTGTGTTTATAGACTCAAGCCTTGCCAAAGGAAGCTAACAGGAAGCTATCAATTAGCCTCTGTGCCTTGATTTGTGTGGTAAATCAGCTCCTTCTAAGGAACTCTCCTATATTTTGTTTTCCAAAGTCTGTCTATCCACCTGGCCGTCCAGCAGCAGTATTTTGCTATCTAGGCATATAGATTTATTTATTTTAAAGCCAGAAGGGACCACTCTTATCTTAGTATGACCTCCTGCATGACACAGGCCAGAGATTTCCACCCAGTAATTGCTACAATAAACCCATAATTTATGGTTGAGCTAAATATATGTTTTAGAGAGACACCTAGGCTTGATTTAAAGACTAGGTAAGGTAGGTCTCTCTGTCTATCAGAATTGTATATAAGAACACCCATAACTCTTTAATTTTTGAAAGTGAACAAATTTTAAGAGTCAAATGTAGTTTTCATCACTGATAGTGGCTGTTTCCTTTTTAGGAGTCACCATGCTCGGGCAGGGACACTAGGCTGGTTAATTTCACATCCTGTTTCTAGTCTGTTTCACATCCAGGTCTCTCCTGCTAGCCCAAGGCTGTGGTATTTGGGCTCCTATAATAAGCTATATAACATCTTTTACAAAACCTAAATGTGAGGGCTAAACAACCACTTCTCAATGGCTGTTTAAATAGTTTTAAAGACAAGAATCAAGCAACCATGTAGATATCTGATTCGAAACACGATGAAAGATCATCCTTCACTGGGGCATGCCTTAAAAGGGGCTCTGGGAGACTCCAGCTACACACATCACAGTGCAGTGCCAGGGACAAGGCAAACCAAGGGTAGGAGATTAGTGTACCCCCATTTACAGAAGGGAAACTGAGGACCAGGGAGATTAAGGGCAGATATCGAAAGCGTTCACCACTGTGAGTGCTAAATTCTTTTGCAAACTTTGGGTCTAAGCCACTCGCTCAAGGTGCTACAGGAAGTCTGTGGCAAAGTGGGGAACTAAATGAACAGCTCAAGAATCAGATTTCAGAGTAGCAGCCGTGTTAGTCTGTATCCGCAAAAATATATCCGCTCAAGAATGCCAGTCCACTCTCTTAACCACAACTCCAGCCTTCCCTGCCCCCCCATCCCGAGCTATCTTTATTCCTTGGAACGGCTCTTCCACAGTCTCAGCCCTCCCTGTTCAGAAACCTTGCCTGCTTATTCAGCCTGCACTTTCCTTTGGTTGTCAGGATTCTCTCTAAAATGTCACAGTTCACTGAAGTAAAACCAAAAGGAAAGAAGAAAAACCCTATACTAAAATAAAGATGCTAATAAAGATATCGTTCATTTGTTTGACTGCATTAACTGCATTTACATATGCTCCAGCAGCATTTTTCTCTGTCTGACAGTTCACTCTGAGTTTGAATTCAGCTGAGTGTCCCCGGTAAAATGTTAAATACACAGTAATATAAGCACTGGCAGCAGGGAACTTTCCACTGAGTATTGAGAGGGTTAGAGCTTAGGAAAGTGGGTTGGAAGCAGCCCGAAAAACAACCAATTTTTTTTGGAGGGGGGGCTATCTAGGTTCATAGATGATAAATCAAGAAGGGACCACTGTGATTAACTAGTCTGGCCTTGTGCATAACACAGGTCGTAGAACTTCCCTGAACTGATTCCTGTTTGAGCTAGACTGTTTGGACTGGGGTGTGATAGAGTTTGTTAACCCCCTTCCCAGCCATTTTACCACCATGGACAAAGTCACAGTATGGCCAGCCCCAAGGATTCAAAAATCATGAGTCAGGTGGCCCAAAATCATGAGATTGTTCTAAACATGGCCATGTTTTCAAGCTTTACTTTGTAGCCACCAGGGCTTGAAACTTTCCTTTTTGTAAAAATGAAAACTGAGATTCTCCTGTCCCATGACTCCTGAAGCTGGGGCTTTAAGCAAAACACCAAGTATCCTGAGACTCATTTTCAAATCACAAGAGTTAGCAACACTGTAAAGATTGAGGGTGGGGCCAGTTCTGCGCCCCCCCCCCCCCCTCCCCAGTTTAACCCATGGAATCTTCCTGGATTAAATTCACTTGTGGCTCCACACTGATTTCCATAGAGGTCCCTGCGGGTGGAAAGGCCTTGGGAAGGCAGAGCTGATGCTCGCTCCAGCCTCCTCTCCACTGAAGCTGACGTGGCCAGGGCTTAGATTCAGCACATGCCCCCCACCAATCTCCTCTGACAATGGGTTGCATCGGAAGTGGATGCGTATACTGACCCAGGGAAAGGGGGTAGCAGTGCCATTGGCTGCCCTTCCTCAAGTAAATAACCCCCTCTCTGGCATACACACCTCACTGGATGTCTCTGTCATGGGCTTGGAGGTGCTGTAAGCCAGGGCTGCTTCCAAAGCTCCCTCTAGGGCAGCATTTTAAGAATACAGCCATATGCTCACAGCTCTTAATTGTACAAGCATGTAGACTCGGCCCCCTTTAGACTAATTGTAGCCAACCCCTCATGAACTGTGAGGTACTGCTGAGCTCATGCAGCACAGTGCAGCCCACGGGGCTGCAGTTGGCACTGGTGCAATTCTCATTATTGCTGCTGAGCTAAGGCTGGCTTGACAGATGGGCTCCTCTGGGGCTTAGCGGGGCATCTCCAGGGCCTGGTGCAGTCCTAGCTCACCCCAAGAGTAGCTGGGCCGGGCCTGGACCGCAGTCCTTCTTGTAGGGAGCGGAGGAGGAGGGAGGGAGCGGGCGGAACTGCCTTGAATTTCTCACAGTAATTACAGCTGTTTATTTTCTATGGGGAAAGCGCGGAATAAACCTGTCTTCTCCAGAGCTGTTTAAATCATGCATGTGATAAGCCTGCGATAAAGGGCACAGGGCTGCTCAGAGCCTCTGGTTCATGGGGTGCAGCATTTCCCTGCTTTGGAATCAGGGCTTCTGCCATTTGGGCTGTGGGGCCTGCCCCCCTCTGGATGCTAGGTTGGGTCACTCTTCCCAGAACCCCCTCCCAGGTGAGAGCAGGAGAGAGCAGCAGGTCCTTCCTTCCCCACCCCACAGCCACGGCTGGCAGGCCAGTGGGTTGCTCTTGCCTCTGCCCTTTGTTTGGCAGGAGGCACGATCAGGCAGTGGTGGAAGGAAGGGGCTCCTCCCCTGGGTCTGGGAGGGTAGAGTGGCCTTAGGAAGCCTCCAGCTGGTGGATCTGTTGGAAGATAAGGATAATGAATCCCTTTGGCCTCCAACTGCTGCACCCTTCTCCACATAGGAGCAGAGTCTTGCTGACAATGGACTAGATCCGCAGCTGGGATAAATGAGCCCCATTCCACTGACAGCAGAGTGACACCCAGTGTAGGCCAGCTGAGCATCTGGCACACTGAGCTCACCAGAGCTAGGATGAGTTACGTAGGACAGGGACTGGAAGTGGTGCTGAGTCGAGGTCAGTGAGTCCAGGCCCTGCTGTTACAGGGAACCCCATTGTATATGCCAATTTATACCAGGTGACCGAGCAGCGGTGCTATTGACTTCGCTGGAGCGATGGTGATTTACACAAGATGTGGCCCAAGCAGTGTGTTTGGATATCACATACCAAAGCAAACTGCTAAGCTTTGTGCAGGTGGACGGGAGACATTGTTTACATTGGTTTTGCTCTTTGTTTATGTACAATGGGGATGTGGAGCGTGTTGCATCCTGGGAGCTCCATTCCCAGATCCGAAGCCTGACGGATAATTGGAGATTGTATTTAAGAAAGAGTTAGATTAGGATAAATAGTTTAATTTGCAGGATGGAACGGGCGCTGGGGAGGCAGGGAAAGCAGGGCATTTGCAGAAAATATCCCATGGGGGGGTTGGAGGCCGCAGTTATATTTGGGTTCCAAAGCATGGAGGGGAGTGGCTGAAAGAGACCCAGCGCAAGCTGAGCGACGCTGGTTTGTCCCAGCCGTGTGAGTTGAGTGATTGACAGCTGTGCCACGGGTGCGTCTTTCCCAGTGTTCCTCAGATGTTGCATTGAAATTCAAATTACATTTCTCCGGCTGCCATGTCTCATTGTCACTTTGTTAAAGACTAATTGTCACTTTTTTAATACACTGGCATTGCAGGGAGGTAGGGGCGACACAGTGTTTTAATAATAATACAAAAGGAATCCTTTGGATAGTAAATCACTCCCTTCTTCCACCCAGCAGCTGCTCCGCTCCTCAGCACAACAGCAATCAAGACACTCCATCATTCATCATGGGTTTGTTTGGAAGAGCACTTTTGCTTTGGTAAACAGTATGATTCCTGCTGCATAGCAGAGAGGTTCTCTGGTTGTTGTTTTTTAACCCACTATAGATGATTGGGATGGGGGGGGCGGCAGGAGCGCTGCCAGCTTTTTTGCCGCCCTAGGCGACGGAAGGTCCCGCCCCCGAAATACTGCCCCCAACAGAGGCGGCGGAAGGTCCCGCCCCCGAAATACCAACGACGACCGGGGCGGCTGAAGATCCGGCCGCCGCGGTCGCCGCCCCCCAAATGTTAGCGCCCTAGGCGACCGCCTAGGTCGCCTAATGGGTTGCGCCGGCCCTGGGGGGCGGGGCATTACAACCATGTGTTTGTCCCTTTAATAGCAAGGCTTCCTGAGGTTGCTTACCATCATTTCCCATCAATGGGAGTTAGGTGCCTACATAGCTTTAAAAATCTGTCCCTCTGTATCTTGGTGACTGAGTTATAATAGCAAGTCCCAACCTCACCGGGTTTAGGTGGATGAAAGATTGTGAGGAGCTCAGATACTATGGCACTGCTACTTTTGGAATGGAATGAAGACAAATGAAGTTACCTTGCTGTAAAAATAATGGTAATAACTAAAAAAATAAACAATTAGCCTGTGGCACTCATTGCCACAAAAATTACTGAGCTCAAGAGATTAAAAAAAAGGATTGTCTGTTCATCTGAATAACAAGAATATCTAATTATAAGAGTAAATGGAGACAATGTTGCTGAGTAGCTATCACACTGGACTGGCACTCAGAAGATATGGGTTCTTTTGAAGTTCCAGTGCCTTCTTTGAGGCTGATGGGCTGAGGGGGGAGTAGGTTGGGAAAGAAAAAAATCCTACTGAAAATGAAATATTTGCCATCGTGCTCGTGTATCTCAGCAGATCCATAGCACTCTAAAATGCATTTGATGGCATGGGAAATTTATTTGATATGTTAGTAAATGTTTGAAAGGAATTGTCATGGTCCAATGATGACTGAGGCCTAGATTCAGCAAAGGACATAAGCATGTACTTGGTCCCCCTCCCCTCGTTATTGTTTATGATATGTATTGTGGTAGTATGACACAGAGACCCCTTGGCAAAAGGTCTCCTGTTCTTTGCAAACAACTCTCGTCTCAGCCCTGACAAACTCACTACACCAAACATGTATTTTTGGCTAGTTATCCCAAACAGATAACATGTAAGTTATTTACAGACAGCTAGGAACTTATCAAGACTCAATCATTGCAAGAAGCACATACAGGTAATATTTAAAGAATAATGTAACTATATTGAAAGTCTGCTTTATGGTGTTGGAGTAAAGTCACACAGGAGGGAGTTGTCACCATGCCCCAGTTAGCTGGTGATTTAATGCAAAGCTCAGTTGTCCAGCCTTGTTCCATCCCAAACCAATCAATGGAAAATCATCAGAGACAACAGCAAGCAACCAAAGCCACTGGGAGGTAAACAATGAACCCAGGGGATAGCCCTGCCTATGAATAGAGACAAAAGGTTGTCTCAGTATAACACAGAGTAGAGAGGCACTCTGGATCCATTCACTAAGGAAACATCTTGCAGAGCCACTGAATTTTCATGGAAGTTTGGATTCTGGGTCCTCTGAAGCCAGTCAGCTGTGCAACAGACTAAACACTGGGTGGAAAACCTACTTTATAAGATAGGAAAGATAACTATTAATAAATGTGGGCCCTAGTTTGTGTTTAATGAGTTTGTTTTGTATTGTAATCATTTGTATCCATCACTCACTCTCTCGCTCTCATTTCTGGTTGAATGTCTGTTTTCTTTTAAAATAAACCTTCTTTCGTTTTATTACAAGTGCTGTGTGATTTTACCGAGCAGTGATTTAAGATAAAACTAGTAAAATGGGGTACATTCCTCCTTTGGGGGCAGAGGATCTGGGATTTCTGTGAGTAGTCCATGTCAGGGGCTGGATATCACAGGGGATCAATTCAAAGGAGCTCAGGGACTGGGGGGCACCTATTATAAACCTGTAAGGCAAAGCCAGGTCAGGCATAGCCCTGAGGAGAGTGCTTGAGTAGCTAGCAGGCTGGTGATGGGAGGATGCTAACACCCAGCCACCCTGGGCAAAGCTACCTCTCGCTCGAGGCAGGAAGAAACAAGGTGATTCACAGTCTTGGATACCCCGAGAACAGGCACAGGTAGGGCCTCCAGAGTCCTAGTCATGGATCAGCACCCCATTGCGGTAGGTAGCATACATGCACAGAACAAAAAGACAGTCTCTGCCCCAGCGAGCTCAGCAGAACACTCTTACATATAAGCATGTGCACTGAAGTTGATGGGACTTAAGCACATGCTTTGGTGCTTTGCTGAATCAGAGCCCAAATCCATGCATTTCACTTCTCTTGGGTGACATCAGTCCCTTGCACATAGGGCAGCTGCATGGTCCAGGTGCTTTGTACCACTCCAAGCCCATGCAGGTGCAGTGCTGGGAGCTGGCAGGCAGAGCAGGCACATAAAGGTACCCACCTGCCAGCATCTGTGGGCCAGGGATAGGGTGACCAGATGTCCCACTTTTATAGGGACAGTCCTGATATTCGGGGCTTTTACTTATAAAGGTACCTATTACCCCCCACCCATTGTCCTGATTTTTCACACTTTCTATCTGGTCACCCTAGCCAGGGAACTCATCTCCAGAACTGCCTTATGCAGGGCTGGGTGGTAGGTCAGGCCTGAGGAGGGGCTGTAGTTATGCAACTCTAGCAGCCTTCGTTCCTATGATGGGGTGTACCAACCCTGCACTGGTGCCACAGGGGTTAATTCTTCTCTTTGGGCCGAGGAGGCCACGCCCCCTCGGCTCCGCTGGGCATGCTCCAGCTGGAATCAGGCTATAAAAGGAAACAGCTCCGCTCAGTCTGGGCTGACTGCTGGAGAGGAAGGAGGTGTGTTGCGGGCTCCTGCTGAGGGACCGCCTGCACTCCGGGATGCGGAGGCCAGCCAGACAGTGATGATCCCCACAGAGGGAGGAGAGACTGTGGGGACCCTGAGACAGCAAGCTACAGAGAAACGAGTCTGTCTTTGCAGGGAATAGGTTGTAGAACCGGAGACTAGCTCGGTGTGTTTCAACAGGATCCCCACCGAGCTGGTAGCGGGCAACCCCCCCATTGATAGGGCCCTGGGTTGGGACCCCATGGAGAGGGAGTGCCCAGGTACCCCGACTCTGGCGGCTGTCCACCCTGGGGTGGCAGCCCACCTCACCAACCCTATTGACTCTGGCTGCTGCGCCACACAGCCATGACAGAAAGGGTAGTTATATGGATTCCGACCGGTAGGCCTCGTAGTTCTGACTGAGAAGGTCACCTTATGGACGCTGACCATTAGGCCATACTGCCCTGAGACCAGGGGCCTTCATCCAAACTCAGCAATGGGACCATAATGCCCCTTCACCCCTCCCCCAAAGGGTAATGGGGTGTACCAGCCCCATGATAGTTCCCCATCGATCAGCATGAAAGAGCCACAGCTGCTATGTCAGACCAGATGCTGGAGCAGCAATGATGGGGCAGCAGGAAGGACAGGTGGGAGCAGCAGCAGCATCTGATGGTGGCTCTGTGTGTTGAGCCTGGCTTGGAGGTGGATTTCACCTTCCCATTCTCCTCCCAGGCTGGGTGTGTAGTGCCCGAGTATTCAGGGACAGCATACATTCAGATTGTCCACATGGGCACAGGGCCGGTCTTCTTGGTATGTGTGCACAGCACCCAGATAGAGTACGTATCCCTGACTGGGGCCTGGAGCTACCACTGCCAGCACAAATCACCACCCTAAGAAGATGAATAGGTGAGAGCAGGCCCAGTGCAGGTAGATGTTGCATAAGCGTCTCCCCTCTTCTGTAATCTGATTTCAAATGCACCTCTCGGTAGCTGATCTGATGTTTGATTTGGTCCATTGTCAAGAGTAGGGCCATCTGGAAACTTTAGATCTAGATTCAGGTTTGGAGTTCACACACATCTTGTATTTTTTAATTCAGTGGTTTTGGTTTGGGACATTAAAGCTGGTGACCTTCATCCAGCTTTACACCAGTGGGGCTACGTGCAGCCTTTATGGTTCAGCTAAGTAAACAAGGCAATTCCATCAGAGGCTCTTGAGTCAAAAAAAAAAAAAAATACCCCAGCCTGGAAATCTCACAAGACAGATATTGCCCAGAGAGCCCCATTGCTTTCTGATTCATGTGAGGTGGCAAATCTGCTTTGACAGCTGCCTTTACGGTATCTTGGCTTTTCCATTTATCATTGCAGCCAGAACCAAGCAGTGCAGAGGCAGACAGTAAAGAGGGAAAAAACCCTCTGACATTAACCAAGCTTTTTTCAAACCTTAAGGGAGGTTCAGAGTTTGGGGGTCAAAATTAGGAAGAAGATTTATCTGACTCCTTGACTAAACCCATCCATCCCTAGGTCAGACACACAGAGAGGAGGAGTGGCGGCAGCAGACAGATGCTTCAAGGGTACAAAGGGCCTGGACACCAGTTACACCCCACTTAAACTCTCTTTTGAATGGGGTATTGGCCTGCTCTGGGCTTCTGCACAGCGGTGAATATCACCCGAGCAGAGCCAGAAAAAAAACCTTTCCCTGGTTTATTTATCTCTGTGCATCTCTCACTGTTAACCACTGCCAGACCAATGCCACCTGGACTGTTTATGATGCCTGTAAAAGTCAAACAGACATAAAACCGCACCGGTCATAAGTGGGCTTGATTTATAGCAGGGGTTCTCAAACGGGGGGTTGGGACCCTTCAGGGGGTTGCAAGATTATTACATGGGGGGTCACAAGCTGTCAGCCTCCACCCCAAACCCCACTTTGCCTCCAGCATTTATAATGGTGTTAAATATATAAAAAAATGTTTTTAATTTACTGGGGGGGGGGTCGCACTCAGAGCTTGCTATGTGAAAGGGGTCACCAGTACAAAAGTTTGAGAACCACTGATTTAAAGGCCACTCAAGCAAATAGAAGGCTAAAGGGATGTGTGCTGAAGGGAGTAGACAATAGTATGGAACATTTTAAAGCATTTTGGGCCTCTCCAGTATGTCCTCATTTTGAGCAACATGCACAATTTGGATTACCTCTCTAAAGATCTGTCCCAAAGCCATTGAGCCTTTCCATTTATTTCAGTGAGCTTTGGAACTGACAACAAAAGAGCATATCAGGATCAGAAGGCAATGAAAATTAGTCTTGGCACCAGGGATGGGGCAGGGAGATTCTGTAGCAATTAAAAAGACAATATTGATTTAGTCTGGAAAGAAGAGGAAGACACGTATAAAGGAATGACTGAGAAGACAGGTCAACTGGGCCCTTCTAACCACATTATACTGTTGCAAATCCATGACCCCTTGGAACTTCATGGCAGCAGTGATCAGAATTTAGATCCTCCTGCCCCAGCAAGCACTGGCTTGAGTTCTCTAGGACCACACTGGCAGCTGGATTGGCCAGTGTGGCAATACAGAGCCCAAAGTCTTACCGGACACTGGTCACACTTGCTGTGCCAGCTTGTCGTGAGTCTTGGAAGACAGAACATTGGTATCATATAGAGATAGGACAACGCTAGGTCATGAAGCCATATTTTTCCCCACCAAAAATTTAAATGGAAATTACTTTTTAATTTTCAAAGTAATTTCTATGAAAAATTCCATCAAAAACTCCAAAATTTGCGGAATGTTTTCAGACCAAAACTAATATTTTCAGTTCCTGAAAACTGAAACATGTTGGTGTTTTGGCAAAAAAACAAATATTTTAGGTAAAAATGACTTTTCACGACAAGTTTCACTTTTGACAAAACTGTATTTCCTGAAAAAATCTTTCGGTCAAAGAAAAAAAAAAATAGTGTGCCAGCTCTATTATCTGATTATCTGACCTGCACTGAATTTTGAAGGCTCAGTTCAAAAGGATTCCAGATCCAAACCATACCTTTGATTTGGGTTTTCTGCAAACCCAGCCCAACCCTAGTTTCATTCTGTTCTTCAAAAATTCAATTAAAGAAAAGCATTAGCTTTTTCTAATTTTCTAAAAGACAAAAACATTTCTACCCCTTCTGGGGCGATCATTGTTTAAAATATTTTTTTATATATATAAATACCCTTGCTGATTGCAGGCAAAACAGGGGAATTACCCCCATTTTGTGTGTGTTAGTTTTATAGGCAGGCCAGGTTTTAGTGGCTTCTACCTTATTAATTAGGTAATTTGCATTAGCACACAGCTGCTTTCTGGCTTGCTTTTAGATTCAGAGCCATTTACAGGTTAAAACTTTTACTTAAAAAGGGACATAATTAACTTTTACCAGAGTTTTGATTGCCTGTTACCTTTAACTTTTGTTTTTAAAAAACACACAGTAATTTAAAAAGGAAGACACCACCTATTGTAGCCCCTTGGAGCCTAATAGGATTTTTATTAAGTAGCATTGCATATTTGCATTTTTTTTTTACCCCTTTTACAATATACACTATACATTTTTTTTAACATTCCTTTTATACATCGAGTGGTTAAATTCCAATAGACATTCTGTATGTTTTTTTAATTTGACTAAAATGTTTATAGCCAAATAATTGTAATTAAGTAGTCTTTTTGCCTGGATTTAGACATTTCTTTGGAAAAGGGCCCATTTTTCCTTTAGAATGGCTGCAAAGAAACTAATATTTTTTTTTTTTTTTTTAGAGTTTTTACAAAATGCAACTGATAATTCCCTTTGTTAACTCTGTAGTTGCTTTTACTTTTTTTTAATATTACTTGCTTATTTTTTTAAAACGACACCCCAATTAACTTAGATTTTAACATTTAAATAATTATTCCAGGGGTTTAAATTCCCCATGCCTATACTTACTGCTTTTTTTTAAGCTATGCTACCATGCCCCTTAGGGCTTTCAACTGATTTATTTATTTATTTATTTGCCTGCCTGCCTGCTTGTTTGGGCCCGATCCTTTTTTACTTGCTGCACCGTTCCTTCCCATGGGCACAGGCTTTGTTCCACTACCAATTTAGCAAGGAGGGTGGTCTTTTCAACTAACCCCCCATCCCTCCTGGTCCTGTTCTTAAACATTCTTACTCCCAAGGCTACCTGAGTCCTCCCCCGTGAGGCTTACCACCTGGACAGAACGCACAGCCAATTGGCATTTTGACTGTTTAATTTTTTTTAGCTGTTAGGTACACATCTTTTTTCCTTTTCCCCCAACTCCTTTTATTGCCCGGTCCTGCTACAACCAGGGGTAGACCCACCTGCAACCTTTTAAAAAAACCCTTACAAACACACTGCCAGGGTTGGCCAGGCCTAGGGGTAAGAGAGAGAGAGAGGGGGGGGGGGGTGGACGGGAGGTTATCCTGTGCACAGGTTGTCCGGAGGTACGCTGCAAAAAATCTCCAACTTGCTTCTGCTCTTGGGTTTTTTCCCGCCCTGGGGTCTCTTGGGGCGTCCCTTTCAGAGACCTTTGCTCAATATTCCAGTCCAGGTCGGCTGCCTGTGGCTTCTTCAGCCTCCTCAAACCACACTGGCTCCAGGGTCGCAAAGGCAGACTGTTGGGTCTCATTGGGTGGCCAACCTTTGCAAATGTAATTTCAGTCCTGTAACTTGTGTTGCCTTTGTCTATATTTTTTACAGCCAGCTGGGTTTTTTGATGCTTGGCATGCAGAGCAAGGCAGACTGTGTTGATTCTTGATCTTGAACCCAGAGCAGCTCTCTCTTTATTTCTAGGCCAAGATGAATTTTCAAATTAACCCGTTCCTTTCCCTCCTCCCTTTCAGCCTTAACTAATTGGGGATATAAAGGAGCCGAGGGGGTTGATGAAGTGGTTTGGGTAGGGAGACATCCAGATGCTTTACATTTTGTTTTTAAATGCTGCACTTGAGTCTTTAATTTTCCTGGGAATCCTTCAGACTTTGCACTCGAGACTCATGGAGTCTCGTTGTAGCTTCCTTCCACCAATAGACAAATTGCTCCCACTGTTTGTCAGAGGCTTTTGGTGATGTAAGGGTTCCTCTGAGGTATATGATTTTATTTAGATTGAAGGTACCTTCAAGTGGGAATTGTTTGGATGGATTATCACACGTGTAAAAATTCCAATTTTCTAAATACCTGCAGGTCCTAGGGCCATAGTACACATACATGTAGTACGCAGGGGTGCCCTTCGGAGGTGGGGGGGAATTTTAGACTGCCCCTCCCCATTTTCCAGACACACAGGGGAGTGCCCTGTCCACTAGATCAGCAGCTCATAAGCTAGAGAAAAGTTTCACTTTCTCACATCCCAGGGAAAGGGTCCACTGAGTCACGGGGTTCACCGACTAGCGGCTTAAGTCCCAGACCTGGTCAGCGGCTCATAAGTAAGGGAAACCTCTCCGCTGGGTCACAAGGTTCAGCTGACGCCCATGGCTTTCAGAACTTCCACATTGGGTAGCCCTGAGGCGGCTGGAGTCAGCTTAGTCTTAGACCTGGTCAGCGGCTCATACCCCCCTTCATTCATTCATACACACACATTCATTCCCCATATTTAGATGCATCTCATCTAACAATAACCTTAATTCTTTATGTCCAGACTTAGTACAACCTTTCCCTTATTTGAGGCGATAAAAACCCCTCAGCACCGGTGCATTAACCTTATTGAGGGCGGCAAAAAACTATTCCTCAGAACCGCAATGACTAACCTTACTTGAGGGCAGCAACAAATTCCTCAGAACCGCTCTGTCTCTGATCTTGTTGCAAAAAACAATAAGTTCGGATGGCGTAAGCCCCAAAGGGACAGACGGCCCCACAGGCAGTCGTCCTCCAACATCCGAGTAGAGATTTCAAAAGGTCTTACCTCTTGATTGGCGCCTTGGGGTTCGAAGGGGAACAGTCCACAGTAATTGTCGCTGTCTTAGCCAGGCGTTGCCATCCGAGTCACAGCACCAAATTGTGGAATTATTACGAGCAATTGTATGGGAGAGTACACACAGGCAGAGATTCCCCTCCCTAGGCAGGTCTCCGCCAGATAAACAATTAGGGCAAGCATTTATACCTTTTATTACATACAGTAATGATTAACAGCTGCATTTTCTTTATACATATTCCTTCCTGATATTTTACATTTTTTTTAGCAATTTTCTGCTACAGTCTGCATTCCATTCTTATCTAATACAAGGTCAAAATAACTTCACAGTTCCCTCCCTCCCCCCCCCCCCACACACACACACTCGCCCAGGCCCTACATTAAAGTCTCATGTTATTAAATAGAAGAGTTAGCCTGACTCTTGCTCTTCCTGGAAAACTAAGAGGTCTGTGCTTTTCCCAACTTCCACAGCTAATTGCATTTAGTAGTGGAGATTAGGTTGTATATGCTTCCTGATCCAAGAGGAACTAACTCAATTGCTTCCTGACCCAGGAGGAACTTCACTTTTCTTCAAGAGTGAAGAAGCCTGCAGATTAGATCAATGCTTTGGGAAGAATGGGCTGAGCTGGTCTGATCGTGGGCCATGGCATCTGTTTTCTGTGTGGCTTCCAGTGCATTAAGAATCCTGGTGGCATCAGGAGCACAGGAATCAGGTTAAAAGAACAGATCAATTCTTCACTCAGGTCAATCTTCATTTATTTTCCTCATTCAAATACTTGGGCTGAGATGCCAGGCTAGCAAAAGGGGTTTGTGGTCCATGTCTCTAGTCGCTACCACAATACAAATAAACTATGAATACAATGCATCCTGTAAAAATCAGGACAATTGAACGTCATCATCCTAGTTTAGCAGAGATATCCTGTTGCCGAGCTGCAAGTAAATGAGAAGCCCGGGAGAAGGAAAATGCTTTATTGCATGTATTTTTCATCCTGCATAACTGAGTGCACCTGATAGCCCCACTGATATAATGAACCATCAAGCGCTTTGCTGCAGTGGAACAAAAATTGCTTTGATTCCCCCTGAAAGCAGGATCTCCTGCACGCTCTTGCTGTTCTTGTTCTATAATTGCTACTGCGACAGGCATGCATATTTTAAAATAATGAGGAGGAAGGATGGCTGCAGTTTTAATCTGAGGTTGTTGGGTTTCTTCTAATTTCACAGCATAGTCAGCTTCAAAAGCCGCTGATAAAGAGTTGACAAGCATTTTTAACTCTTGGTGATCCAGCAACTAGGACCTGTATTCTTTGGAAGGTGTTGATTCTCGGAGTCATCATGCTGCAATGAGCTATGTCAGGCAGACACCAAGCTAGGCTGAAATGAACCGGGTTAGGAATTTTGGCTGTAAGGAGCCGATTATGGGATCAGTGTGTGTTTGGAGAGGGCTTTGTTTTTAAAGGTCGTGAAAAAATGAGGGGGCAGTAGGGCCCAAATGTTCATTAAAAGGCCGTCTAGAGCACTTTCCCAGCCGAAAATGCGGATTTGTCAAATCAGATGATGCCTGCAGGCCCCCTGGTTCCCAGCCTCAGATCCGTCATCTTAGAGGCTGCTAATTAATCACAGGTGGGGCCTAAAGGGGCTTTGCATCTGCCTCTAGGTTTATGATGAGATGTGATGTTTGGATGAATGAGTTGGAGGTTGAGGTAACAGTGAAACAAGCATATTTTTGCACAACAAGCAGTGCTCTCAGCTCACACACTTAGCCACCATAACCGTGTGTGCGTGAGTTGAAATATGCAGCTGTGCAACTTGGTTATTTGCTCACACAATTGCCTCAATTGTGCATGCAGTCACGGTAACTGTGTATATGAATTAGGCCTGCAATTGGATTCACATTTTCATCTCTCGGTCTAATTTGCATTTAGATAGCAGCTATCACAGCAGTATCTAAGCACTGGAGAGGGATTAAAAATAATAATAGAGCTATGCCTGGATAATCAGTTCTCCATTCTTCTGTAGGCGTAATCACCTGAAACAATAACCCTAGACTGCCATATGGGATTGGGTTTGGGGCACTAGTTCTGTGTTCTGACAGGGCTTGATCCAATGTCTGTTTAAGTGACTAAGAGCCTTTCCATTTAATTCAAAGCCCCTAATGTACTGTCATTGTAGATGAACACACCCTACTTAGTCAAGAGGTCACTTCAGCCCTGAGCTACTTGTTTGTGTATGCTTTTCTGTTTTCAATAGTCCCAAGATGAAATACAGACCACATCTGATCATTAGCAATTCTGGAAGTCCGGTTTCAGATATCCAATTTCAGAGGTCTTAACAAGACTGGTTGTTTACAAAGCGCTGAGTACCCATTATCTGAAAAAGCAGACCCCTTTAAGGTGCCTCACGTTTGGACACCCAAAGCACTACTAACATACGGGAAAAAAAAGGGGGGGGGTATATTTCCAGGGTCCACATGGAGAGGAATGTAATAGTGTTAAGGATAGGCTGAGAACACAACACCAGAAAGGTCAGTTTATGTTCCCTGCCTTATGGGGAAACTTTTCAACTGTGTCAACTTTCAAGAAAGTGTAATAAGCTTCCAGCTTGGTCAACACAGCAGAGACTGAACCAGGGACCTCTAGAGCTAATAATATGAGTGTCTATAGTTTGAGCAAAAGAGCCAAACCTACATAGCAGGGGCTGTAACAGATTCACAACCTATTTCACTTGCGCACAATGGTGAGCCAATGATATACACTCATAAGTGGGTTACACAAGTTTCGTATAGTAATACATTCCGCTCTTTATTCCCAGTATATTCTTAATGCCTCAGCCATCTGTGTCACAGCATGACTTCTGCAACATACTGGCTTGTGGGTGGGTGCAATCACAACACCCTCTACTGAGTGATTCACAGAAAGGATAAAAGCTTTACTACAAGTGCTAATTATCTAAGCATGTCCTGAATCTTCTGTCGTAGAAGGCTGTTTTTTCAATGACAGGGAGCCTGGTTTCTATTCGCTGCTGTCTTATGTGTGAAGAGCTTACTTGTTGTTAATGGCTGTACTTGGGGAGCAAGTGGCTGTAGACCTGGTTGAAATTTTTCACTCAAAACATTTTTTGATGAAGAGTAACTTTTAAATCAAAACATTTCTGCAAGAAATGTAAATTTTTGATGGCTATTTTAAATGGTTTTCATTGAAAAAAAAAAAACAAATCTGAAAATTCTTTGGTTTTCAGCAATCAAAACCCAAAAAACTTCATCCAAAAAAGCCTCAGAATTTGTGATCATCAACCAAAACCCACAAACTTTCGGCAAAAGTGAAAAAAGATTCAACCAAAACCTGAAAAATATTTGTCAAAAACGTCATTATTTCCCCCAATGAAAACATTTAAAAAAATCCTATGGAAACAAAACTTGTAAGCTCTTCCATGATTTTTTTCCTGGGAATCTACTTGGTTTTCTTACACTTGCTTTGGGTAGTTCTCAAAGATAACAGTTTAGTATGAGTGAATTGTAATTATCCAGCAAAATCACCATTCGTCTGAACAGACTGCTACTATGTGCGAGCCTATCATCACTAATGAGCCAAATCCAATACCTTGATGGATCTCTGTGGGGCAGCTACTATGTTCCGAACACGTTCTCAGCATTATCACAGACGTACGGGGCCAAACTTGAGTGTCTTGCACACCCAAGTGCTCCCTAAGGAAATTCACACATTACAGTCCATGCACATATAAAGGATGTTAAAAGAGCGCACATCCATTGTGACAATGGATGGAAAAGCAAGGAGAAAGGCAGTCAAGAGGGATCCATGCCAAGAATATTGATGCCCTCCATAGTGGGGTGCCATCCTCAGAGTCTGCTTAAAGTCCTTAAGAATATAGTCCACAGCCCATTTGATGGCAGCCTGGGACCACCCTGGCTACAACCACACTGCCTGTTCCAGGACAGAACTTTTCAAGAACCCGCTACGTTCAATGGGCTGTGTCAGTCAGTCAGTCTAGGAACTAGGGAGTTTTGTTGCCTCAAGGGGAATAAGGCAACACTTCAGAAAGGAAAACTTTAGAAATGGTAGAGGGGAGATAAAAGGAAAGCCCCTTTTCCTAGAAAAACAGACAACTCCCTTCCATATCTGTCACCAGTGGATTTAGCTTACAATAAGGGTATCTCTCCGTCCCTGTGTGATATAATAAAAATGAAGAAAAGACTAGGTACTATGGTGCAAACAAAGGTAAGTGTATTAAGGATGATGGACACCAGGAAAGCAGGACTCTCCACAGGTAAGATGGATTCGGTTCGCTGTGGCAGGGATAGTAATGACAGGCCTCTCCTTCCTCAACCTCGCTGCGGGATAGATAGTGCTCTACTCTAGCTCTGGAGCGTTAGGAAGACCCGACCGCGCACACGCTGCTGCTGGAATGGACAGCCTTGTGCAGGCTCTGAGCAAGATCTTATATAATCTCTAAGGTGGGAAAAGCTGGTTCAGTCTGGTTTGAGCCAGAGGACTCCAGTGTCTAAGGGCTGGTCTACACTGGGGTGGGAGGGGGGGAAAATCGATCCAAGATACGCGAAGTATCTTGGATCGAATTACCTGGGGTCCAGACGGTGCGGGATCGACGGCCGCAGCTCCCCCGTCGACTGCGCTACCGCCGCTCGCTCTGGTGGAGTTCCGGAGTCGACGGTGAGCACGTTCGGGGATCGATATATCGCGACTTAACGAGACGCGATCTATCGATCCCGGATAAATCGATTGCTACCCGCCGATACGGCGGGTAGTGAAGACGTACCCTAAGTTGTAAACAAGTTTGCTTACAAAGATGGAGTCCAAGGGTCATAATTCATATACTCCATATTAAATTCTATTGAAGCCAGTGATTTACTTAACATTACATCAAAAGTATATTATTAAAATACCTAATTGAACATATTAAACACCAGCTTTTTTTTATACCTAATAATTTGGTTCCTCCATGGTTCTCCCTATCTGTGCCTAGCTGGCTAGTTACAGCATTATTGATGGGATCAACTTAGCACACTCCTGTAGTGTTTCCTTCTGGTCAGTGATGGCCAGATCCTCAAAGCTATTCAGGCTTCTAACTCCCATTGATTTCAATGGGATGAGGGTGCCTAAATACCTTTGAGGATCTGGTCCTGGCTGCTATTCAGCTCCCTCTGTGCTCAAGCCACAGAAGATGTGAGCATGTCAGAGCCCTTCCACCCCTCCTCCCATCCCATAGCAGAAGTTCTCTTTAGCTTAGGCCAGGGATGGCCAACCTGAACCTGAGAAGGAGCTAGAATTTACTAATGTACATTGCCAAAAAGAGCCACTGTAATACGTCAGCAGCCCCGCCAATCAGCACCTCCCTTTCCCTCCCAATCAGCTGTTTCGTGGCATGCAGGAGGCTCTGGGAGGGAGGGGAAGGAGCGAGGGTATGACAGTCTCAGGGGAAGGGGTTGAGTGGGGGCAGGGCCTGTGGCAGAGCCAGGGGTTGAGCAGTGAGCACCCCCCGGCACATTGGAAAGTTGGCTCCTGTAGCTCCAGGAGTCGGTGCCTATACAAGGAGCCGCATATTAACTTCTGAAGAGCCGCATGTGGCTCTGGAGCCACAGGTTGACCATCCCTGGGTTAGGCTGTAACAAGTTATATGTTCAGCTCTAGAAGGCCCTGGTTCAATTATCTATATTATCCAAGATGGCAGCCATCACATTCTATCCCAGCATGCGTGACCAGTTATGCCAAAGTGGTGTTCTAGATTACAGAGGGCCAGATCCTGAGCTGGTGCAAAATGCATACTCCATGGACTTCAGTAGAGCCATGCCATTTTACACCAGCTGAGGGTCTAGCCTGGGGTCCACTGGCCCAACAAGCCATGTTATAACTCCCTTCCTGACAATAGGTTGATCCTTCTCTCCCCATGCTTGGCATAGTGCATTTTTGTGTGTGTGTGTGTGTGTGTGCACGCGCACGTGCATTAATAATATGCCATATGTTTCAGCCATTATGTGCTTTTTATGTACACTTGATAACTTAACGATAAGCACTTCAAGGATTAGCCAATTATCACACATGAGCATTTTGTCATCACTGTCTGGAAGGCTGAGAAAAAGGTCAGAGACAGACTGGCAGCAGAAAATAAATCACTTTCAAATAGGAGTGAGCCATTTCTGATCTGATATGCTACAATTACAACCTGGCCAAACTCCACTGAGAATAATAATGAAGGCATGCCGGCCAGACCCTCAGCTGACATAGATCAGCTCCCCTGAAGTCAAAGTAGCTATGCAGATTTACCCCAGCTGGCAATCCAGCTCCTGACCCTGTGTGTGCTTTGCAAAAATACAGCTGGATAGATAGGTCTCAGACACTCTCTTCCCCCACCTCCATTACAAAGCAACTCAGAATCTCGCATGACCATAAGTGCAATTTTGTTTTTTAATACAGAGCATCAGCATGGGGACGTACAACCCCTGGGGAATGATAGCGAGGATTCTCTCAAAACAACAAGGAGTCTGGTGGCACCTTAAAGACTAACAGATTTATTTGGGCATAAGCTTTCGTGGGTAAAAACCTCATTTCTTCAGATGCATTCTCTGAATTTTAATCTAGGTGGCATTCTCCGCTTCTCTCCAATTGCATTTCTTTCAACTAGTTCTCCCAGTATCCTGTCTTATTGAACAACTGCTGGGAAATCAGGCTAGTGCTTAAAGGTCATATTAAAGACATTTCCACATGCTAAGGATTGTGGCCTAGCTCCTGGTTCCCTTGTTTCTATGCTGCAGGATACTGCTGGACAGAAGGCCATGCCATCTTCCACATTCTCTGACCCTTCCCCAGTGTCCTCCCACTTTTGGACCTGTAACAGGGTACACTCCCCTCTTGCGAGAGCCTCCCCCTTGGCCGAGTGCATGTGCCTACACTCCCTCTCTCTCTGTGGTGTGTCTTTGGTGACTCAGCCCTCCAGCCAAATCACACACAGTCTATCTGTGTGATGAAAGCAAAGCAAAACCTGTTCTGGAGTCTGTCTCAGTACCCCCTGTAATGTCTCCCACAAGTTGTCCCTGCTCCAGGATAGAGCACTGCCCCAGGGCTCCCTCCTTGGTGACAAAGACTTTGTCCTCTTAGGGCCTTTCTTGCCACAGTTCTCCAGCTGGGCCACTGCAGTTCAGTTCCCTCCCTCTGAGGGTGCTTCAATGTCCAAGCCACTCCCCCAGTGGCTAATGGGGACTGGGGGAGATCTGGGCCCAGTCACTACTCCAGATCCCAGCCCAGGGATCCTGTAGATAGCAGCTGTCCATTGTGACTCTTTATCTAAGCCATGATGCTGCTCTAATTCCCTGGACCACTTCCCCACAGCCCTGCACTATCTTCACCCTTACCTCAGGGCCTTGTCCTGATGGAGTCCCTGCAACCAGCTCAGGGCTCCTTCTCACTCTCCCTGGCTTCTGGCAGCGCTCCCTCAGCCAGCCACACACCATCCATGCTCCTCCAGCTCTAGCAAAGCACTGGGACTTACTCTGGCCCTGCAGTTCTTCTTATACTGACCTGCTAAGCCCTGATTGGCTGTGTCCCACACAGCTGCTCTAGGCAGCTTGAAGGACCCTCTCCACTGCCCTTTTCTGAGGCAGGGTGTGGCAGGGCCATGAGGCCTCCAGCAGGGGACCTCAGAAGGTCTGATATACCCGGTCACAGGACCCTAGTTGCCTTTTCCTCCATGTTGTTTGCCAAAACAGCTACGAACCGTCATTTTGTAATGGGTTTCTCAGGAAGGTAGAGCCGAGGATGTCTGGATCCAGGGTTTTGGTTCAGCCCTTATATAGATAGGGCCAGCCACAACATTTGGGTGCTGAACTGAACTTCCACAAAGTTTGAGGGTGCTGAGGCCCTTCTCCAATGGAAGGATTCCCTGCCCTTAAGTATTTCCTTCTCTAAGATGCCAACATGCTAGCCCATGCATCTAAAGAAGTGAGGTTTTTTACCCACGAAAGCTTATGCCCAAATAAATCTGTTAGTCTTTAAGGTGCCACTGGACTCCTTGTTGTTTTTGTGGATACAGACTAACACGGCTACCCCCTGATACTTGACAACATGCTAGGTTAGGAAGCCCCCAGAGGGAGGGGAAGTCACTGATCACACAGCACTGGCAGCCCGACCCATTCAAAAACCCAGTGTAAGGCCCCCAGAATGATGAGACTGGCTGAAAATAAAAGAATGCTGGGGTGATACTTTGCTTACTGGTTTCTGAGCTTTCAGCCTCTGCTCAAGTCATGTTTTCAAACTTCTTTTCACACCTACGAGGCTTACTTTAAAAAAAAAAAAAGGAAACGGAGATCCTTATGAAACCACACAATTCTGGAGCTAGACTCCAAGAAAAATACCAGATATCATGAGACTTCTGACAAAATCAAGAAATTTGGCCACACTGGACCCAGCTTTCCCCTCCCGCCTCATCTCCTTGCAGTATTGCCAACCCCAAGCGTTCCAAAATTCAGGAATCAGGGCCCCAAACACCTGGAGATTGCCTTAAAAACTGTGAGATTGAGAATAAAGATAAATAATTATACACTTTGTTCTTTGTATTTGCTTTTGGGACTTTTTTCCCCCACCCTCACCTGTAGGATACTTTCAGGTTGCTTTTTCCAGCTTCTCTGTACAACCACCAAGGTTCATTTAAATCAGTGGGAGTTAAGCACCTAAATTCCTTTATGAATCCCACTGTAGTGGGGTAGTTACCCCACTCCTGCCCAGAGGGGTTAAAAGCAGCCCTGGAGAGGGCTGTGGCTGGGGAAAGGCTGATTGGGGAAGCAGCCACAGCTGAGGCCACGCCCCAATCAGGCCACAGCTGGCCCTATAAAAGGGCTGTGAGCCAGGAGCTCAAGAGGAGACTGTCTCTCTAGCTTCATTGAGAGAGAAGGATCTGGCTGCCTGGGAAGCTGAGGTGGGTATCTTGGGTGGAGCAGAAGGAGCTAGGGAGCTCCAGCCTAGCAAAGCTGCAGGCCAAGCTAAGGGCCCACAAAAGGGTACTAGTGCTGCAGAGGGGCAGCCCAGATATAGGCAGAGTGTCCAACCCTCCTTGCCAATGATGAGTGGTTTATAGACTGCAGTCTGTCTCAGGGAGTGGGTGCTAGATGATGACTGGCAGTAGCCACTGAGGCAAGGGGAGGATAGGGGGTTAGGAGTTCCCCTGGGAGGGGAGACCCAGAGTGAGGGGGTAATGTGGTGGGCAGAACCCCTGGGCAAAGGGCACTGGGGTCCATGAGGGACATGGGGCCAGCAGCAGGCGAGACATCAGCTGGCAGAGGGTGCTCTGGAGCTGGAAAAAGGCTAATTCCCTGGACAACCAGCAGGAGGCGCTGCACTGGTGAGTTGTTGCCCTGCCACACCCACCCTTACTTTAGTAAATGAAAAGTGAGATGTGTGCATAATCCCAGGATTCCTGGAGCTGGGGCCTTAAGGAAAACACCAAATATCATGAGACTCAAGAGTTGGTAATGCTGGGCTTGGCTTTCCCTGCCATGCTTCACCTTGTCGCTAAAGGTCTCCTACATTAAGCAATGCCCTCAGCTTGGCATGGTGGGTGTCTGTCAGTCTGGACGAGACCTTTGGGGCAATATGAACAGCAGGGTTCAGCTGAAAGGTGAGATTTTTGTTTCCCCAGAGTTATTTATTCCTCCACCCCCCAGCTGCTGAGATTGGAGAGCATTCTGAACTCTGCTCAGTAGGCCTGCCCTGTTGGGAGATAATATTAGTGTTTAATCATGAGTAATGAAAGAAAACCGTGTCATGTCTGTGGTATCTCACCATCCTTTTCCCTCCAGCAGTTTCATATCCTGTTGCAGTAACATCACGGATTAAAGTGGAGATGGGAGCAGTGACATGAGGGCTTAGAACTGGGGGGCCTGGCCATCTCTTCCCCCCCGTTGGCACTCTGGCTTTTGGAAAGTCATGGAAGAAGAGAGGTTGTCCAGGTTCCCCCCCCCCACACACACACACCCTATACCTATTTTAATGAAAAAGGATGAAGGGTTGTACGCATGGCTGAGCTTCCCTACTGAGGAAAGCGTGACAATCTCTCCTCCAGCCCTGGCCCAGCTCCTGCTTTAGCTCGGCTAGTAAAGCTGTTGGCTACAGAGTATCAGGGGCCCCAACTGAGCCCTGGCTCTGGGGCAGGGATCGGCAACCTTTCAGAAGTGGTGTGCCGAGTCTTCATTTATTCACTCTAATTTAAGGTTTTGCGTGCCAGTAATAAATTTTAACATTTTTAGAAAGTCTCTTTCTATAAGTCTATATTCTATAACTAAACGATTGTATGTAAAGTAAACAAGGTTTTCAAAATGTTTAAGAAGCGTCATTTAAAATTAAATTAAAATGCTGATCTTACGCCACCAGCCTGCTCAGCTTGCTGCCAGCCTGGGGGTCTGTTCACCTAGGCCGGCAGCGGGCTGAGAAGGGCCTGCGGCCAGGACCCCAGACCTGGGGGGGTGTGTGTTTCAGGGGTCAGGGCTGGGGGAGGGGGTTCAGGGCAGAAGGCTGGGGTGTGTGTGGGGGGGTTCAGGGATCAGGGCAGAGGGCTGGGGATGTGGTGGGGGTGCAGGGCAGAAGGCTGGGTGTGTGGGGGGGTTCAAGGGTCAGGGCAGAGGGCTGGGGGTGTGTGGGGGGTGCAGGGCAGAAGGCTGGGTGTGTGGGGGGTTCAAGGGTCAGGTCAGAGGGCTGGGGGGTGCAGGGCAGAAGGCTGGGGGTGGGGGGGTTCAGGGCAGAGGGCTGGGGGTGTGTGGGAGTACAGGGCAGAAGACTGGGTGTGTGGGGGGTTCAAGGGTCAGGGCAGAGGGCTGGAGGTATGGGGGTGCAGGGCAGAAGGCTGAGTGTGTGTGGGGGGTTCAGGGCAGAGGGCTGGGGGGTGCAGGGCAGAAGGCTGGGGTGCTCGGCTTGTGGGTTGCTCCCAGCCCCCTGCCCTGAGCAGCTCATGGCAGGGGGCTGGAAGGGATATGCCCTGTTCCACCCCCTTCCCCCAGGCTCCGTCCCTACCTCTCTCTGCGTCCTCTACGGAGCTGTGTGCACGCTGCCGCTCTTCCCCCTCCCCCTCGCTAGGGCCATCAGCTGATTGGCGCAGGGAAGGAGAGGGGGAGGGGCAGGAAAGCAACACGCTGGGGGAAGAAGCGGGGGAGGGGGGAAGCTTGGCTGCCGCAGAACCAAGCTTCTGCCTCCTGCCCCCGCAGGGGAGAGCGGTGGAAGGGGGGGGGGGCTGAGTGGGGCTGGGGGCCGGGACCGCAGCAGGGAGCTGCATGCCACTCAAAATTGGCTCGCGTGCCATCTTTGGCATGCGTGCCATAGGTTGCCGACCCCTGCTCTGGGGTGTATAAGGAATATTCACCTGCTTAATGCGGGACTCCAGCTAAGTGGTTAAAACCACTCTGGGTGATCTGCCTGGCTGTGGGCGAAGAGGGGGACACAAAGTCTTTGGCATGATGGCTCTCTCTCCTCTTACCTTTCTGTCTATGCCCCCAGCACCATAGGGTGGTACTGTCGGAGGGACTTAGGCATAGCTACACGGAGGGCATGTCTACACTGCCATAAAACCCCACGCAATGAGTCTGAGCCCAAGTCAGCTGACTCAGGCTCAGGGGCTAGCAATAGCACTGTAGAGGTTCAGGCTTGGGCTGGAGCTTGGGTTCTGGGACCCTCACCCCATGCAGAGTCTCAGAACCCAGACTCCAGGCAGGAGCGGCGAAAGCTTCCTAAAAGTGGGGGGGCCCCCACTGGTGCATGAACCATGGCCCTGCCCCCCCATGCCACCCCTTGTCCCCGAGGCCCTTCTTGACGCCACTCCTTCTCCCTGAGACTCCACCCCCATGCCGCTTCTTCCCCTGAGGCCCTGCCCCCACCCCAACACCCCATTGCTCACCCGTGCAGCTGATAAAAAGTGGTGGGGCCATGGTCTCCTGGTTCCCCCCTGTTCTGGTGCCCCTGGCTCCAGCCCAAGCCCAAAGCTCTAGTTCCAGAGCCGGAGTCAGCTGACCCAGGCCAGCCAGGGCTGTGCTGCGGGCCTTTTATTGTGCAGCCATACCTGAGCATTGTGGGGCCTGACTTTGAGGCACCTGGGGGGAAAAAAGTCCCCAGGAACAACACTGTGATCCACAGCACCTGAGGACATGTCTACACTTACCTCCAGAGCAATTGATCTAGTGGTGGTCAATTTATCGCGTCTAGTGAAGATGCGATAAATCGACCGCCGAGCACTCTCTCGTTGACTCCGGTACTCCACTGGAGCGAGAAGCATAGGCGGAGTCGACGGGGGAGCGTCAGCAGTCGACCTACCGCAGTGAAGACACCGCGGTAAGTAGATCTAAGTACGTCGACTTCAGCTACGTTATTCATGTAGCTGAAGTTGCGTAACTTAGATTTCCCCCCCACCCCCCAGCATAGACCAGGCCTGAGTGAGGCACCTCAGCTCCCCATACCATGAATGGGGAGAGATGGGCCTCTTGGCTGGGGGCATCTCCCTGTGCTTGACTCACTGCCCAGGGTCCCCCCCTCGCTCTCTCCAGCTGCTCACTGCACCTGACTCCGGACTACTCCAGCCCCAGCCCCAGCCCCAGCCCCAGCCCTGCTGCTGCTTCTCTGGCCGCTCTGGGTGCTGCAGTTCTCCTCCCAGCACTGGGCTGCTCCCTGGGCTGCTTCTGTGGCTCTGCTCCCAGCACTGACCTGCTCCACTTCTCTGGTTCTCTCTGGCTGGCACAGCCCTGCTCCCCAGTTCAGATCAGGCTCCTGCTCTCTCCTTAGCTCGGTCCCACTCTGTCTGACCCTGGCAATTCCAGTTCACAAGGAGGACGGGATGCTCCTAGCTACCACCTGAGCTGGAACAAGAGCTGTACCAGGGGAAAGAATTGTGCCTAGGCCTGGAAGGTGTTCAGTCTGAGGGAAAAACTTACTGAAGCATCTCTAAGGGTGAGATTATCTGTATTCAGTTTGATTAGACATAGATTTGCTGTTTTATTTTGCTCGGTGATTTACTTTGTTCTGTCTGTTACTACCTAGAACCACTTAAATCCTACTTTCTGTATTTAATAAAATCACTTTTTACTTATTACAGTATTTAACTCAGAGTATATGTTAATACCTTGGTTGGCAAACAGCTGTGCATATCTCTCTATCGGTGTTATAGAGGGCGACCAATTTATCAGTTTACCCTAGATAAGCTTTATACAGGGTAAAACGGATTTATTTGGGTTTTAGACCCCATTGGGAGTTGGGAACCTGAGTGTTAAAGACAAGAACACCTCTGTTAGCTGCTTTCAGGTAAGCCTACAGCTGTTAGGGGATGTGATTCAGACCTGGGTCTGGGTTTGCAGCAGGCTAGCGAGTCTGGCTCAAACCAGGCAGGGCACTGAAGTCCTAAGCTGACAGGGCAGGAAAGCAGGGGAAGAGGTAGTCTTGGCACATCAGGTGGCAACTTCCAAGGAGGGTTCTGTGATCCAACCTGTCACATGTACCTTTCCAGCTCGTCCTTCAGAGAGGATCTTTGGAATCCTGTTGCCCTTGGATACTTTGGCATACTAATGGATTTTTTTCTTTCATCAACTCGGTCATCACTTTCAGCATCTCCTCCTGCTGGACCGCCAGTTTTTGGACAGCTTCACTTAAACTTTCCAATGTTAACTGTTTGGGGCAGGGCCTTTTTCTCTAGTAGTTGCATTCACTAGGCCCCCACTCCATGTATGGGGATTAGGCTTGGCTGTCTCTGCCACAGGAACTTCCTCTTCTTTGGACCACATAATGGCAGCCTGCATGAGTTCATGGGATTTCTTAGTGGGCTCTTCCTTAAACCTCCTTTTCATGTCACAGCGGAGGGAATCATCCCGGAGCCCCAGCACCAACTGCTTTTTCAGACCCATATCTGGACATTGAACTCGTCGAGGGTTTCGCCGCTCCACTTTGCTCATTCTCTAATGGAGGTCATACACATATGCTCAGACAATTTCACTGGGCACCTGCTTTCTTTCGAACTCCTTTAGTCAGGTTCCAATAGGTACCTTGTCTCCATACACTTCTAGAAGGAGTTCAAATACCTTTTCCACATCTTTCTTGTCTGTCATTGCCATGAACTTTACTGTGGCCTTGGCCTGGCCCTTGAGATGTTCCTCTATGAAGTCCACATGATCTTCTTCAGGTACTCTTGGCACATAGAGAGCTGCCTTCACAGACTTGACCCACTCCACTACCATAATGTCTCCTGGTCTAGTCGGGAAGCCATCGAATTCTGTGACCTTCTGCTCTCATGGGACATAAATAGTATGGGGTTTCTTAGCTTCTGCTGCCTGTTGGTCTATTACTGCCTTAGTCAGCGGTAAGGCTTCTCTCTGCTTGGTTATAGCTTGTTGTAATGCCTCAGCTTGGTCCGATAATCTGCGCTGAAGGTCAGCAAACTGGGCCTGTAGTTCTTAAATTTCAGCCATGGTAGGGTTCTTGACCAGGCCAGGACAGTGCTACCAGGACTCAACCAGTAAACCAGTGGGATGGACTCTAAGGATAGGATCCTGTTTATGACACCAATTAAGCAGGGGAGTTGTCCCGCTATTGTGGATATCTTTCCTAACTTATACACTTACCACAGTAAAATTGGCTAGCGAAAGGATCTGAGTCCTCGCTTCCATTCCCTTTACCCAGAGATCTGCCTGACCTTGGACTCCCCTTCCACTCTCCTGGATGGCAGAGACTTTGTAACCCTGTCAAGGCTGGGCCCAGGATTCCTGGGGGGCTTAACCCCCAATCTGGTCATGATCACTTAGGACAGGGGCTAGGGTGTCCCCACTCTGGGGTGCACTCTCTGCACTAGATGCTTCCCTGACCCACTTATCATTGCATATAGTTCAAAGCAAATACAATTTATTAAACAGCAACTAATTACAAAAAATAAGGGGAAAAAATGGGAAAGGTTAAAGGAAAACACGTCATCCCGTTCTGTGGGCACAGAGAACCACAAACAGCCATCGCTGGAATGTTAAGGCAGTTCAGTCTGTTCCGCACATATCCCAGGCCTCCTGCCCAGGCCCTGGCTGTGCTGCAGGGATGCCCCATGTTGGACACTTGCCCTGGTGGTGGCCAAATGCCCTCAGGCTCTAGGTGGCAGGGCCCTTCTTCCCAGCATCAGCCTCCTGTGCCCCCTCCCCCTGTTGGGGTTACAATCCCCCTCCAAGTCTGGCCTGCAAGCTCTTGGCCGGGGGCGTCTCCCTGCACTGGACCCTCTTCCCAGGGTCCCCTCCTTGGTCTCCCCAGCTGCTCCAGCCCCAGCTCTAGCCCCCTGGGATGCTTCTCTGGCTCTGGTTACTGCAGTTCTCCTCCCAGCACTGACCTGCTCCCAGGGCTCGTTCTCTCTTGACGCTGTGGCCCTGCTCCCCAGCTCAACTCAGGCCACTGCTCTCCCCTTAACTCAGCCCCACTCTGTTCCAGGCAATTCCAGCTCACAAGGAGGACAGGACCCCCCTGGCCTCCTGACTCGCTCATTAGCCTGCCTACCCTGTCAATCAGGCTGATCTTGAGCATTGGCCACTCCCCATTTCCCCCTGGGGACTGTCAGTCTCAGGGTCCTTATTTCCCATTGACCCTTCCCCTTTCTTTTGGTACTGGGAGCTAGCCAACCAAAAAAACCCCACTGACTTTTAGTAAAGGGCCAACAGTCCCATTACTTTAGGGTAGGTATACACTGCAATGAAATGCCTGTAGCCCGTGGTGCTTGGGCTGCAGGGCTATGAAACCGCAGAGTCGATGTCCGGGCTTGGGCTGGAGCCTGGGCCCTGAGAGGGGGTCTCAGATTTGGGTTCTGCGACTCAGTGCCACAGGTTTTTTTGAATGGCAGTGTAGACCTACTCGTTGCTTTGGGCATCACACCCTTAGAATTTAGGCAGAGATAAATTATATGCTGTTTTCCTTTCTGGTGGGGGGGTTAAGGAATCTGAGCATAGCTTTCCTCTTTCCATCCTCCCACCCTCCGGTCCAAGCCAGTCTCTCCATGCACCAGGACAAAGCTCAAGAAACTTGATAGGTAGGTTGGAGTGAGGTCAGATGGTCCTTGCCATAGAGATGACCTTCCCTTCTGGATTGCTGTTGCCCCAGATATGTCACTATCCCCTGGGAGCGCCCAGCAGCTGCCCGTTAGAGAGGTGCCCAAATGTAAGCTGCATACCCAGACACCTCCCAGTTTTGGAAATGTCAGGACAGATCCAAACCTTGTGGCTGAGGCTCATCTTTAGTCATAAGGACAAGCTGCTGCCTCCAGTGCTGTGACTCTACTGCAGATAGCCCCCCATGTAGATGGTGAGCCTAGATATGCTGGTGATGGGTGCACTAGAAGTGGATGGATGGAAAAACTAGATATTTCCACACTCGATGAGACCCGAAGGGTCATCTGTTCTCCAGCAGCAGTGTGAGTTCAGATCAGCTTCATGAGCCGCCTGAAGTTGGCTGGTAGTCTGGACACAAGGGAGAGCAATTAAGCTTGCCTTCATTTAGCATCATGAATGATCTAAGGGCAGGCACTAAACAGCTTAGTTACATTAGCAAATGGCACTAACGCAGGAGGCATAGTGAGGAACAGAGGATGGACGTGATGTCCAGGGGACCTAGGCAGGGAATAATGAACTGAGACGCAGCCTGGAAAAAATGCTTGCTAATACATTGGGGCAGAATGCGCAATACCAGTGATAGAGGGACAAGTACAGGGAAGCAGAAATGCTGGTAGGCCCTCAAAGAGGACCAGAGAGGCTCAGGCCACTTCCAGCTTTTGAGGCCCCTAGCCATAATAAAAAATGATGACACATGAAAACAAAATAAGGCACCAAAATGTAACAATTCTCCACCTTTCAACATGCACTTGATCCAGCACCAGCCACTAGTAGTGGCTTGTTTATATAATCAGATGATCTGAGAGGACATGTTCATTACAGTCTAATCTTGTGGCATCAGAACTGATATATTTTTATTAATATTTATGAACAATTTTATCTCTTTAATATGACAATCTATATCAGTTAACAAAAATATGTCTTTTACCAAATCACATCTCTTATTTGCTTAAATTTTCATCTCTAAGCTGAGGGTGTTACATTTTGGTCTGATAGGGATGTGCATAAAAACAAGTTGTGAAACTTATCAAATGCCAAAAAACTAACAAGTGTCTACATTTGAGGCCCCTTTGAGCTTGAGGCCCAGGCCAAATGGCCCTCCTGGCCCCCCTCTGATTGGCTCTGAATACTGGAGAAGACCTAGGTTAGGCTGGCAGGGATCTGTGTGCACTATGCGGCTGCAGGTCCAGAAGTGTCATGCTGCAGTCCTGGGATGGAGGTTATAGTTGCAGCTCATGAGAAAATGTCAGAATATGTTTCACCAAAACCAGAACTTTTTGTGGGACAGGGTCAGTTTAGACAAACTTCTTGACTTGAAGAAACAATTCAGGATTGCCAAAGCATTTCACCAAGCTACCTTTGAAGATCTAGGCCTTATAAATGATTGAAGATAGAAAGTAAGAGCATAACTGAGAATGCCTTGGCGGCTGTAGGGCATGAACTGGGGCCCTTCTACACTAGAAGCTTGGGTTTTAATCACATGAGCTAAAGAAGCATATCCATTAACCACTTACTGTAGTAGACTCTTATCCTCTTACATGAGCCAGCCACTAGAGGAAGGTTGAAAGCATGAAACATGTGCAGACAGTCTCTGTGCTGGCTTGTGGGGGATATAGAATCATAGACTATCAGGGTTGGAAGAGACCTCAGGAGGTCATCTAGTCCAACCCTCTACTCAAAGCAGGACCAATCCCCAACTAAATCATCCCAGCCAGGGCTTCATCAAGCCTGACCTTAAAAACTTCTAAGGAAGGAGATTCCACCACCTCCCTAGGTAACCCATTCCAGTGCTTCGCCACCCTCCTAGTGAAAAAGCTTGGGCTTTCCTTGCGCCCTGAGCTCTCAACACACCCTGGTTGCTGCCCTTGTCTCTTTATACACGATGCAGGGCATGCGCTTCCTGAATCCAGACTGCAACCTAGGCCCAAATCTACAAAGGCATTTAGTGACTAGATGGAGAAGTAGTCAAGGATTCATGGGCTAGGTGCTGAGGGTCTTGATGGCCCAAAAGTGTGAACCAATGTCACTCTTGGTTGGCAAAGTCCACCTGCTAAATGGGAGGAGAGGAAGCTGCTACAAAACATCTGGAGTATTGTGTCCAGTTTTGCACGCACCCCCTCCCCCTCCCCCAACCAATCCCCCCCGAAAGGATGTGGACAAATTGGAGGGAGTCCAGCAGAGGGCAATGAAAATGATTAGGGGGCTGGGGCACATGACTTACAAGGAGAGGCTGAGGGAACTGGGCTTATTTAGTCTGCAGAAGAGAAGATTGAGGGGGGATTTGATAGCAGCCTTCAACTACCTGAAGGGGGGCTCCAAAGAGGATGGAACACAGGTGTTCTCAGTGGTGGCAGATGACAGAACAAGGAGCAATGGTATCAAGTTGCAGTGGGGGAGGTTTAGGTTGGATATTAGGAAACACTATTTCACTAGGAGGGTGGTGAAGCACTGGAATGGGTTACCTAGGGAGGTGGTGGAATCTCCATCCTTAGAGGTTTTTAAGGCCTGGCTTGATAAAGCCCTGGCTGGGAGGATTTAGTTGGTGTTGGCCCTGCTTTGAACAGGGCGTTGGACTAGATGACCTCTGGAGGTCTCTTCCAACCCTAATCTTCTGTGATCTCACTGGGCTCTTACAAGTGGAGTTTAAACAGACTGGGGGGGGGGTTATGAATCATTGGTGCAGCTGTGTGTGTGGGGGGGAACAGATGTAAACAGCTGGCTATCCCAGTAAGCCATTAATGCATCCTAGAGTGAATTAGCTCCAGGGCTCCATCCTCCCCCTGCCATCCCCCAGTGGGAAGTGAAAGAACAGGGGAAGAAAAATCAGTTAATAGCTCTTCAAAAAAGCACACAGTCCCTAATGCTTGCAAACAACCCCACGTGTCATTAACAATCCAAATCCAAGAGCCCAGCAGCTGTTTACTGCTGGGATCAATGGGGCTGTGCTGTCGAATGACAGCTTCCCCATAACGCTATTTGGCTAACCCTAGGAGAATGGTGAAACTAAGCCCGTCACAGCCCAGTCCCCCCACCCCCAGCGTCTCACATCAGACGAGAGAGCAAAAGCTTCGAAGCTATGCACTGTAATTACTGGCGTCACTGTACAGCCTTTTAAATTCTCTCCTTAAATCATGGCTCCTTTGATGTGGGTTGTTCTTGTTTGAGAAAGTAAGCGACATTCCCCTCCCATCTTTGGGTCTCTCCTGCCTCTACCCATTAGCCTGGTGCATGACATTACTAGCTGCCTTGCATCCATGCAGCAAGACAGACTCCCCCATCCCACCTTCTCGCTTTGCCAGACGGCCGTGAAACAGATTCCAAAATGTATGGATTATAGGTTTTCAAGGGAGGTTTTAGATCTTGCTAATAAGCCCCCATACTTCGGGTCTAGGACTTCAGATGTGTGACTGTCCTCATTCCAGGATGCTGCTAGAGTGACTCCACACAGGGTCAGTTAGGGTCTGGTGCTATAGGGAAAGGGAGTGTGGTACTGCCCCATTCTCCACTTTGCAACTTGTCCGCAGCCTCACTCCCTATTTTCAAGAGCACCACATCTTTAAAACACTCCAGTGACTGGGTTGTATAAACCCGTAGATGTGTAACACTGCCCTCTAGTGGATGAACTTCTCATATGTGTATCAGAGTCCCTATATTGCCAGCAGTTAGCAAAGATTCTCCTTTAGCTAAAGTGGCAAGGGTCTGTGCTTCTATAGGACAAGGACCTGAATTTACTCCCTGCTGGGAAGTTCTGAGGACCTAGGGTCAGTGGCAGATTGGCCACTGGGCCAACAGGGCCTATGCCCAGGGGCCCCGGCCAGTTGGGGGGGTCCTGGAAAAATGGGTGCCCCAAGCCTCAACCCTGCTCCCTGGCAGAAGTGTTGGGGGTGATGGGGCGGGGGACTGCCCAGGATGTGCAACACAGTGATAGCTGTAAAATCTTCTCTGGCCCCAGATTAGCAGTGATAAGAAATGTAATCTAAACAAGAGAGAAACAGCAGGTGGCTGTACATCTCTGGGGAGAGGAAGTGGGAGAAGGAAGGTTTTACTTTTAGTACAGTCATGGGCTCAAAGCAGGTGGCAAGAGACTGAAAATTATTGCCAGGTGACTGGGGCATATGCCAGTGGCTACGATGCAGTAATGTTGTGGGTATTGTACGGGAGACTCCAATAGACCAGCGTTCCTCAAACTGTGGGTCGGGACCCAATTTTAATGGAGTCACCAGGACCAGTATTAGACTTGTTGGGGCTCGGGGCTGAAGCTGAAGCCCAAGCTATACCCCCACCCAGGGCTGTGGGGCTTGGGCCACAGACCCCGCCCCCAGGGTCATGTAGTAACTTTTTTATCAGAAGGGGGTTGCAGTGCAATGAAGTTTGAGAATTCCTGCAATAGAATGATTCCGATTTACGCCAGCTGAGGATGTGGTCCTTAGTTCCCAGGATGTGTCTGGGGACTGTGAAAGTGCCTGCACATTAGCTCTTACTGCCTTTTTAATGCCACCATGAAATCTCATCAATAGGAATATTCAGAGGATAGATGGCTCAGGATTTTTGTTAGAGCATCACATTTATACATTGCATCTGACTCGCTTGTAGCTGAAAGTAGCTAATGCCATCCCACAGCTATTTGATAACCGAGTTAAATTGATCTCAGTCTAGTTCCAAATGGACATCCAAAGGGCTTCAGTGGTGCCTATGTCGTGGAGTGCATAGAGGTAAATTTCACCCAAAGACAACAACAACTGAAGGGTGCCATAAAACCGAGTTCTGTGCTTGTTAATTTAACACACATGTAGAATCATTCTGCGAGCATATCTAAAACCATACTAAACCACATTAAAGGGGCATGAAAGATAATGATGGTAAAAATATAATGGCACTAAACAAAGATAATTGTGCATATAAGTGCAAAATGTATTAAAAATGAATTGAGATCAAATCAAACAGAGTCAAAGTCTAAGTGTCATAAGCAGCTAATCACCAAGAAAGAGATTTATCTTGAAAGAAATTGTCTACGTGCCTAATTAAAGAGCATTGAAAACCAGGAGGGAAAGATAAAAGCACTTGAAAGAAACTATTATGAATCACGCCACCTGATACTTCATGAGATGTTCTAGGACATTTCCACAAGCAAAGTTAGATGCTCAGGACTTGACTGCCCCCCTCTCATTTACAGCATACATTCCACAGCCAGAGGGACAATAGTGATCATCTAGTCTGACCTCCTGCATAGCACTGGCCAGAGAACCTCACATCTAGTCTAAGAACGTGTGGTTGAATCATAGAATCATAGAATATCAGGGTGGGAAGGGACCTCAGGAGGTCATCTAGTCCAACCCCCTGCTCAAAGCAGGACCAATCCCCAACTAAATCATCCCAGCCAGGGCTTTGTCAAGCCTGACCTTAAAAATCTCTAAGAAAGGAGATTCCACCACCTCCCTAGGTAACCCATTCCAGTGCTTCACCACCCTCCTAGTAAAAAAGTTTTTCCTAATATCCAACCTAAACCTCCCCCACTGCAACTTGAGACCATTACTCCTTGTTCTGTCATCAGATACCACTGAGAACAGTCTAGATCCATCCTCTTTGGAACCCCATTTCAGGTAGTTGAAAGCAGCTATCAAATCCCCCCTCATTCTTCTCTTCTGCAGACTAAACAATCCCTGTTCCCTCAGCCTCTCCTCATAAGTCATGTGCTCCAGCCCCCTAATCATTTTTGTTGCCCTCCGCTGGACTCTTTCCAATTTTTCCACATCCTTCTTGTAGTGTGGGGCCCAAAACTGGACACAGTACTCCAGATGAGGCCTCACCAATGTCGAATAGAGGGGAATGATCACGTCCCTCGATCTGCTGGCAATGCCCCTACTTATACAGCCCAAAATGCCATTAGCCTTCTTGGCAACAAGGACACACTGTTGACTCATATCCAGCTTCTCGTCCACTGTAACCCCTAGGTCCTTTTCTGCAGAACTGCTTCCTAGCCATTCGGTCCCTAGTCTGTAACAGTGAGTGGGATTCTTCCGTCCTAAGTGCAGGACTCTGCACTTGTCCTTGTTGAGCTAGAGTATCTTTCAGAAAGACATCCACATCTTGATGTACAGACTTCAAGTGATGGAGAATTCCCCACACACATGGTGATCTGTTCCAGTGGTTAATTGCCCTCTCTGTTTCAAACATACCCCTTCTTTCCAGTTTGTACTTTGCAGCCATCAACTTCCAGCCATCAGATCTTGTTCTGCCTTTTTTTTAGCTTGAGGAGTCTGCTAATCTCCATGGTGTCAAGTATCAGGGGGTAGCCGTGTTAGTCTGTATCTACAAAAACAACAAGGAGTCTGGTGGCACCTTAAAGACTAACAGATTTATTTGGGCATAAGCTTTTGTGGGTAAAAACCTCACTTGCTGTGCATCTGAAGAAGTGAGATTTTTACCCACGAAAGCTTATGCCCAAATAAATCTGTTAGTCTTTAAAGTGCCACCAGACTCCTTGTTGTTTTTGCTAATCTCCAGTACCTCCTCTTTGTGCAAGTATTTATAGACCAGGATCATGGCAACTCAGGTGTAAATCAGGAGTAACTCCACAGAGACAGATTCTGAAAAAATGGTGTAATGTGACAAGAAACAGAGTTGGGAGTTTGATGTGTGGGGCTGCTGCCACTTATACCAGTGACAATAGGAATAAATCCTCTGATGTTACTAGAATCATAGAATATCAGGGTTGGAAGGGACCTCAGGAGATCATCTAGTCCAACCCCCTGCGCAAAGCAGGACCAATCCCTAATTAAATCATCCAACAGACTTTTGCCCCATATCCCTAAATGGCCCTCTCAAGGATTGAACTCACAACCCTGGGTTTAGCAGGCCAATGTGTAAACCACTGAGCTATCCCCCACCAAATATATAGGGAGATATACCTAGCTCATAGAACTGGAAGTGAAACCCCAAAGGTCATTGAGTCCAGCCCCTTGCCTTCACCAGCAGGTCCAAGTACTGATTTTACCCCAGATCCCTAAGTAGCCCCCTTGAGGATTGAACTCATAAGCCTGGGTTTAGGAGGCCAATGCTCAAACCACTGAGCTATCCCTCCCCCGAAAAGTGATAAACCAGAGTGGGGTTGGAATCCAGCATGGTGCCTTATCCTTCAAGTCCAAACACCCTTTGGGGTGTATCTAGTACTCTGCTATATGCAGTCCTTTCAGCCTGCATACAGCTGTGGGCTGCTAGTGCCGAAACTTCACTGGACCACACAGAGAGGTTGATGAGCCTGTTAGAGGCGTAGGTCTTTCAGCTCCGACAGTAGGGGCTGATGCTTGTTGATACAGAGTTCCAGGGTCTGATCCCCACTACTGACAATCCACCAATCGGTGCAGCACTACACACCTGCTGTGGACATTTGTCCACTAGGAAGTGTACTGATGGTCACAGTCCACCACACATGTCAGCCTTCAGACTCCAAGGATTTTCAGATGCAACAGAAACAGATCTACAGATCCAGAGAGCTAATGCTTAGATGGCAGCCCATTACCAATCCTCTGAGCCATGCACTTAGAATCATAGAATATCATGGTTGGAAGGGCCCTCAGGAGGTCATCTAGTCCAACCCCCTGCGCAAAGCAGGACCAATCCCCAACTAAATCATCCCAGCCAGGGCTTTGTCAAGCCTGACCTTAAAAACCTCTAAGGAAGGAGATTCCACCACCTTCCTAGGTAACCCATTCCAGTGCTTCACCACCCTCCTAGTGAAAAAGTTTTTCCTAATATCCAACCTAAACCTCCCACTGCAACTTGAGACCATTACTCCTTGTTCTGTCACCTGGTACCACTGAGAACAGTCTAGATCGGGATAGGCAACCTATGGCACGAGTGCCGAAGGCGGCACGCGAGCTGATTTTCAGTGGCACTCACACTGCCCGGACCCTGGCCACCGGTCCAGGGGGCTCTGCATTTTAATTTAATTTTAAATGAAGCTTCTTAAACATTTTAAAAACCTTATTTACTTTACATACAACAATAGTTTAGTTATATATTAAAGACTTATAGAAAGAGACCTTTTAAAAACGTTAACATGTATTACTGGCATGCAAAACCTTAAATTAGAGTGACTAAATGAAGACTCGGCACACCACTTCTGAAAGGTTGCCGAACCCTGGTCTAGATCCATCATCTTTGAAACCTCCTTTCAGGTAGTTGAAACAGCTATCAAATCCCCCCTCATTCTTCTCTTCTGCAGACTAAACAATCCCAGTTCCCTCAGCCTCTCCTCATAAGTCATGTGCTCCAGCCCCCTAATCATTTTTTTTGCCCTCCGCTGGACTCTTTCCAATTTTTCCACATCCTTCTTGTAGTGTGGGCCCCAAAACTGGACACAGTACTCCAGATGAGGAATGATCATGTCCCTCGATCTGCTGGCAATACAGCCCAAAATGCCATTAGCCTTCTTGGCAACAGGGGCACACTGTTGACACTTGCTGGTACCGTGGAGAAAACCAGCAAACCTTGCCTCCTCTTTAGTCTAAACCACAGTTTAGGTCTTTTCCCCTTTTAAACTGGTTGCTGTGGACCTCTCTGCAGGCTTATATGGGATGAGATGTGGTAAAAGCTTCCTTCTCGAGGGTTTATATACATCAGCCCCGGCAATGCTTTCCCCCCTCCAGCAGCAGGAGAGGGAGGACTGAGCGCTCTCATTCTGTGGCACTCATAATACAATACCCTGACCAGGACAGGTGACCTCAGCTGCACATAGAAACTTGGTCACATGGCACTTGAGCTGGGAACATTATCTCTGAACACAAAGATGGAAGCTCCCTGGGGCAGGGGCCCCCTTCTTATAGTAGCCAATGGATTTTGCCCTCCCCCGTCTGGAATTTCTCACCTGGTATGTACTGAGAGCAGGGCACAGGGAAGATGTGCCATTGTTTTCCTCTATTCTCAACAGTTTTCCCTTGGGGCTCCCCTCTGGTTTCTGGGGTCAACCCCCAGCAACCTGTCCCATTTCATCAGCAATTACTGATCCATGCTGCAAACTCAATTAAAGCTCCCTCCGAGCACAGGTAGCATATGGCTTTGTCAGTTCGGCTGTCATGAGGAGCACACTTGAAAGGAAGGTGGCTGCTGGGGCGATCTCCTGGGAAGAGGTTTTCTTCAGGCGCCAAACCATATCAATAGATACATGGAAATGACAGAGACTCCTGTGAAGCAGATCCAGCTGCAGGAAGAAAGGCTTGGGAACAAGCTGCCTGTTCTGCTATCAAGTACACTGCTTACCTTTCAGTAATAGCATTGTACATATGCCTGGAGGGTAGGGAATGACGCGCTTAGAGATATTAGCCCTGTGAGGTGGGCACTGCCACACCCGTTCTATAGAGGGGAGGCTGAGGCACAAGAGCAAGGCTAAGATTTCCACAGGGGACTGAGAGGCACAATCGTCCTGGAAGTTAAGAGCTGCATCCAGGCCTCTGCGTGTCACTGAAAATCTTAGGCTAAGCCATTAGCCCATGGTCAGCAGCAAACGAAGACTATGATCCTTCCCACCCGTGGCTGAGTGGGATCAAGGGACAGCTGGCACTCTTGTGGGTCTGATCTCAATTGGGCGATGATTCCGGAGTTCCCTGCTGCCAGCCCAGAGGGTCCCCAACCACTGTGCAAAATGCATGGTACTTGGATAACCCATCATCACAGGCATGGTCGCTTCCTAGCAATGTCACACAGCTGGGCAGGGGGGGAATGGGAAGACAGGTTGGGTGAGGGGAGGGAGACATGGATGTAGTGGGTAGGGCACTAGCCTGGCACTTTGGAGATGTGGGTTCAGTTCTTTGCCCCATGTGACCAAGTTTCTATGTGCAACTGAGATTACCTGACCAGAGTAGCGAATTGTGGCATGACAGCCAGGAAATGATATCGCTCAATCAACCCTCTCCTGCTTGGCCAAGTCTCATAGGGGCCAGCTACACTTTGAGCTGGGGACGTAACTCCCAGATTGAAGAGATAGACCCACCCAAACTGTAGGGTAGACATGCTGGCCAGAGCAGTGGGAGAGGCTAGCTGACCCAGGCCCATCCCTAGTGTGTACTCAGGGCATCCAGCCCCTCCCACTGCTGCACACCAGCTTGGCCAGAGCCAATGTGAGTATGTCATATCGAGCTGGAATTTACATCCCTTAGCCTCAGTATGTCCGTTCTCCCTGTGTGACATGCAGATCACGGCCCTATCCTACCTCACAGGGGAGAAGACTGTGAGCTGCTCACATCCTGTAGCAACGGGATCTAGAAAACATTGCTGTTCTGCTGCCTTCATAGCAATTGCCAGGCTGGATCAGCCAAGGGACCCGCAAAGTTCATTATCCCATAACTCTGAAGCATCTCGTGCTGGGATAATCTGCCCCCAGGGAAAGCTCCTCCTAAGCCCCAGAGTTACGGGCTGGTTTATGCCCCAGAGGAGGCATGCCAAGACTCTTGTTTGTTCTACCTCTGGATATTCTGGTCTAATCGGCTGCTCATCTGCTCAGCTCATTCACTGAACTCACAGCATTATCTGATGCACTAGGCCGGTGGATTTCAAGCAGGATGCCCCCTCCAAATCTAATCAGGATTCCCCCCTCCCATTCATTAATATAGGAAGAGTAGGAGTGTCACCACTCCAAAGTTCAGATCCTTTGCACTAGGCTAATGGGAGGTCAGTCATGGCTACCAACCAATGGAGAACACCCTCTGCCATGGGAGAAACCTATCTGAGCAGCTCCCTGCCACACCTTCTTGGGGCATGAAGGCCCATACAATCGAGGAACCTAACATGTTCCCATGGAGGTCAACGGGAGTATCATTGTTACACATCTGCAGTGTGGTAGCAGCTAAAGGGCCCAGTCATGGACTAGGGCTCCCGTGATGCTAAGTGCTGCACAAACATAAGGGCAAGATGGTCCATGGCCCAAAGAGCTTAGAGTCAGTTTTGCTATTGACATTACTGGGAGCAGGACTGGAGCCTTTGTCTAGCCCATAGCAGGAGTCCTTTATTCTCCTGCAGGTGTCTGCATTTCATGCTGTCCCTGGGGCTGAGTGGATCACAGATGCCCCATTTGCAGAATGAACTGAGCTGCACAGGTGGCCAATAATTCTGTTTTGGTTTTAATAAAGGCATCTCTTCTTTTAAAGTCTGTCTCTTCCTTCCCAGTCAGTTCCTCAGCCCAACACCAGAACCACCACTTACAACGCAGCTCACATTATCGGTAGGGCCCTACCAAATTGACAGCCATGAAAAAAGTTGTCATGGACCATGAAATCGGGTCCCCCCACAATTACATCTAGTCTTTTGTGTGCTTTTATCCTATACTATACACAAAAAAAGACCAGATTACATGGGGGAGATCAATGTTTCTCAAATTGGGGGTCCTGACCCCAAAGAGAGTTGCAGGGGGAGTTGCCAGGTTATTTTAGGGGGATCATGATATTGCCACCCTTATTTCTGCACTGCCTTCAGAGCTGGGCAGCCGGAGAGCGGCGGTTGTTGACCAGGTGCCCACCTCTGAAGGCGACACCCCGCCAGCAGCAGTGCAGAAGTAAGTGTTTCAATACCATACCATGCCATCACAGGCCCTGGTTCTAATGGGGGACTTCAATCACCCTGACATCTGCTGGGAGAGCAATACAGGAGTGCACAGACAATCCAGGAAGTTTTTGGAGAGTGTTGGGGACAACTTCCTGGGACAAGTACAACTAGGGGCCATGCTGCTCTTGACCTGCTGCTTACAAACAGGGAAGAATTGGTAGGGAAAGTAGAAGTGGGTGGCAACCTAGGCAGCAGTGACCATGAGATGTTTGAGTTCAGGATTCTGACAAAAGGAAGAAAGGAGAGTAGCAAAATATGGACCCTGGACTTCAGAAAAGCAGACTTAGACACCCTTAGGGAACTGATGGGTAGGATCCCCTGGGAGACTAATATGAGGGGGAAAGGAGTCCAGGAGCGCTGGCTGTATTTTAAAGAAGCCTTATTGAGGGTGCAGGTATAAACCATCCCAAAGTGCAGAAAAAATAGCAAATATGGCAGGCGACCAGCTTGGCTTAACAGTGAAATCTTCGGTGAGCTTAAACTCAAAAAGGAAGCTTACAAGAAGTGGAAATTTGGACAGATGACTAGGGAGGAGTATAAAAATATTGGTAGAGCATGCAGGGGTGTAATCAGGAAGGCCAAGGCATGATTGGAGTTGCAGCTAGCAAGGCATGTGAAGGGTACCAAGAAGGGTTTCTACAGGTATGTTAGCAAAAAGAAGAAGGTCGGGGAAAGTGTGGGAGCCTTACTGAATGGGGGAGGCAACATCATGACAAATGATGTGGAAAAAGCTGAAGTACTCAATGCTTTTTTTGCCTTGGTCTTCACAGACAAGGACAGCTCCCACACTGCTGCACTGGGCAACACAGTATGGGGAGGAGGTGAGCAGCCCTCAGTGGTGAAAAAACAGGTTAAGGACTATTTAGAAAAGCTGGACACGCACAAGTCCATGGGTCCAGATCTAATGCATCCAAGGGTGCTGAGGGAGTTGGCTGATGTGATTGCAGAGCCATTGGCCATTATCTTTGAAAATTCGTGGTGATCGGGGGAGGTCCCAGATGATTGGAAAAAGGCAAATATAGTGCCCATATTTAAAAAAGGGAAGAAAGAGAACCCGAGGAACTACAGCCTCACTTCAGTCCCAGGCAAAATCAGGGAGCAGGTTCACAAGGAATCCATTTTGAAGCACTTGGAGAAGAGGAAGGTGATCAGGAACAGTCAGCATGGATTCACCAAGGGCAAGTTATGCCTGACCAACCTGATTGCCTTCTATGATGAGATAACCGGCTCTGTGGATATGGGGAAAGCGGTGGATATATCTTGACTTTAGCAAAGCTTTTGATACGGTCTCCCACAGTATTCTTGCCAGCAAGTTAAAGAAGTATGGATTGGATGAATGGACTATAAGGTGGATAGAAAGCTGGTTAGATTGTCGGGCTCAACGGGTAGTGATCAATGGCTCGATGTCTAGTTGGCAGCTGGTATCAAGCGGAGTGCCCCAGGGGTCAGTCCTGGGGCCGGTTTTGTTCAACATCTTTATTAATGATCTGGATGATGGTATGAATTGCACCCTCAGCAAGTTTGCAGATGACACTAAGCTTGGGGGAGAGGTAGATATGCTGGAGAGTAGGGATAGGGTCCATAGTGACCTAGACCAATTGGAGGATTGGGCCAAAAGAAATCTGATGAGGTTCAACAAGGACAAGTGCAGAGTCCTGCCGTTAGGAAGGAAGAATCCCATGCACCACTACAGGCTGGGGAACGACTGGCTAAGCAGCAGTTCTGTAGAAAAGGACCTGGGGATTAAAGTGGACGAGAAGCTGGATATGAGTCAGCAGTGTGCCCTTGTTGCTAAGAAGGCCAAAGGCATATTGGGCTGTATTAGTAAGAGCATTGCCAGCAGATCGAGGGAAGTGATTATTCCCCTCTATCCGGCACTGGTGAGGCCACACCTGGAGTATTGTGTTCAGTTTTGTTCCCCCCACCACAGAAGGGACATGGACAAATTGGAGAGAGTCCAGCAGAAGGCAACAAAAATGATTGTGCAGCTGGGGCACATGACTTACGAGGAGAGGCTGAGGGAACTGGGCTTATTTAGTCTGCAGATGAGAAGAGTGAGGGGGAATTTTATAGCAGCCTTCAGTTACCTGAAGGGGGGTTCCAAAGAGGATGGAGCTAGGCTGTTCTCAGTGGTGGCAGATGACAGAACAAGAAGCAATGGTCTCAAGTTGCAGTGCAGGAGGTCTACGTTGGATATTAGGAAACACTATTTCATTAGGAGGATGGTGAAACACTGGACTGGGTTACCTAGGGAGATGGTGGAATCTCCATCCTTAGAGGTTTTTAAGGCCTGGCTTGACAAAGCCCTGGCTGGGATGATTTAGTTGGTGTTGGTCCTGCTTTGAGCAGGGGGTTGGATTAGATGACCTCCTGAGGTGTCTGCCAACCCTATGATTCTATGATCTTTACTTCTGTGCTGCTGCCTTCAGAGCTGGGCAGCAGGAGAGTGGAGGCTGCTGACTGACGGCCCAGCTCTGCACACAGCAGCACAGATGTAAGGGTGGCAATACTATATCATGCCATCGTTAGTTCTGCGCTACTGCTGGCAGCGGTTCTTCAGAGCTGGGCTCCCGGCCAGCAGCAGCCGCTCTCCAGCCACCCAGCTCTGAAGGCAGGGCCGCCACCTACAGCAGCGCAGAAGTAAGGGTGGCAATACCACAACCTCCCCTCCCCCCTTTTTGGATCAGTACCCGTACAATTACAACACTGTGAAATTTCAGATTTAAATAGCTGAAATAATGAAATTTATGATTTTTTAAATCCTATGACTGTGAAATTGACCAAAATGGACTGTGAATTTGGTAGGGCCCTAATTATCGTGCTTATTACAATGGAGCCTTCACATGACACAAGCTCACAACGGGCCAGCAATTTCTGCTCATGAGGAGAGTGGAAGACAGTGGTTATACAAATACCATGATCTCTCACTCTCTCGGAGGCTGTCTGAATCTGTGAGCCCAGCTACCTCCTGCTGGGTGATCCACGTACTTTTGCCATCAGTATTCCACCAGCCAGGCTTACCCCACATACCAACTTGACTGGAACATTGTTTGGCATTAGGAGATAACAGAACAATGTGTAATGTTGACAGACCCCGGTCATTGGCGGGCGGGATCAAACCTTGGATCTCGGGAGCTAAATGCATTAGTCTCTACTGCATAAGCTAAAAGCCATATGGCCCTTAGCTAAGGCTGTAGAGCAGACTCATTAATCTCTCTCTAAGTCGTCTCGGTGCCACTAGATAGGACAGAACACCACACCCAGGAGGTGTGTGGGCTACATACTTCCCCCAGCTGAGGAAGCGTGTGTAATGGGTTGGGTCACAGAAACCCCTTTGGGACTGCCACCTGATGTGCCTAGACTACTTCTAAGTCCATTTTCCCTGCCAGCTTGGGACTCCAGTACCTTGCCTCGTTGAGCCAGATATGATTGCTTGCTGCAAACACAGATCCAAGTCTGAACCACGGCCCCCACAAGCTGCAGGATTAACTGAAAACAGCTTAAGAAGTGCTCCTGTCTCCAGCACTCAGATACCCAGCTCCCAATGGGGTCCAAACCCCAAATACATCTGTTTTACCCTGTATAAAGCTTATACAGGGGCAACTCATAAATTGTTCACCCTCTATAACACTGATAGAGAGATATGCACAGCCCCCCCCCAGGTATTAATACATACTCTGGGTTAATTAATAAGTAAAAAGTGATTGTATTAAATACAAAAAGTAGGATTGAAGTGGTTTCAAGTAATAACAGACAGAACAAAGTAAATTACCAAACAAAATAAAATAAAACACTCAAGTCTAAGCCTACTACAGTAGGAAACAATGCAAGTAAATCTCACCCTCAGAGATGTTCCAATAAGCTTTTTTGACAGACTAGCCTCCTTCTAGTCTGGGCCCAATCCTTTCCTCTGGTACAGTCCCTGTTCCAGCTCAGGCAGTAGCTAGGGGATTTCTCATGACTGCAGTCCATTTTGTTCTGTTCCACCCTCTTATATATCTTTTGCACAAGGCGGGAATCCTTTGTCCCTCTCTGGGTTCCCACCCCTCCTTCTAAATGGAAAAGCACCAGGTTAAAAATGGATTCCAGTTCCAGGTGACACGATCGCATGTCACTGTAAGACTTCATTACTCACTTGTCAGCACACAGGTATACAGGAAGACTTACAAGTAAACAGAGCCATTTACAACCAATTGTCCTGGTTTATGGGAGCCATCAAGATTCCAAGCCACCATTAATGGCCCACACTTTGCATAATTACAATAGGACCTCAGAGTTATAGTTCATGTTTCTAGTTTCAGATACAAGAATGATACATTTATACAAATAGGATGAACACACTCAGTAGATCATAACCTTTGCAAAGATGTGTTATATGGCATATCTAGCATAAAACGTATTCCAGTTATGTCATATTTACACTCATAAGCATATTTCTATAAAGCATTATGGAGTGCAACATCATAGCATGTCCCAAGCTTCAGAGACTTCCCAGTTGAAATCCTGGATGAGCCTCCACTTGTATCACCGACAGACCACCGTCATGGGTGGGCGGGATTGAATCTGGGGCCTCTGAAGCTAAATGCATGAGCCTCTCCTGCATGAGCTAAAAGCCATATGTCTGTTAGCTAAGGCTGTAGCAGACTCATTAATCTGTCTCCAAGTGGCCTCAGTGCCACTAGATGGCACAGAACAACACCACCCAGGAAGTGTGTGGGTTACATACATGTTGAGACAAATATGTTAATTTTCACCCACTGGGCTTCCTTGTGAACCTACAAGGGCAGTGACTCAGGTGGAGATCAAGCAGGAAAGAGTCCAGAGGTGACACTGAGTATGAGAAGAGATGCTATGCTACCTCTGTCTATGGCATCAGGGAGACAACTAATGGAACACTCTGTCCACACATTAAAGAGGATGTTGAACAAACAGAGAGGGCTCAAAGAAGAGCTGCAAGAATGATCTGAGGTTTAGAACACATGTCCTTCAATGAGAGACCAAAGCATCACAGACTTTAAGAGAAGGTTAAGAAGAGACTTGATGACTGGCTGCACAGGGAGAAGATCTGATACCAGACAGCTCATTAACCCAGTTGATAAAAGTATTACAAGATTCAATAGCTTGAAGTTGAAATCAGCAGAGTTGGCTGGAAATTAGAAATAAGGTGAAAATTTTGATTAGCAGCAAGGATAATTCATTTGTTGGACTAGATTACCAAGGGATGTTGTCAGCCACAAATAATCAGTATACTCTCCACTACAGAAATGAAGATGTTGAGATGGTCAAGTCATTGGACACTCCATGATAGGAAACCAAATGAGGTTGCGAGGGGCCTAACATGGGTTGCCCCAACTGGAGACAAGTTGAGAGGCTAGGCTATGTTGATATGGACATGTCCAGTGGACACCTAAGTTTTATTGGCAGGATGGTCCTTGCAATGATCAGAGATGGAAAATGACCAAGCAGGAGGTCAATGGCTCGGTACGTGGACTGGATATCAGCGGACCTTAGAGAGACCAATTGGCCTGATAGCCAGGCATACAATCAAAAGTTTTGTAAGAAGTCTATAAAAGTTGCTGACCCCAAATAGGGAAATGGCAAGAAAGAAGAAGACTATGACCAGTGGTGCAAGTAGAATGCATTTCTTACCTGTATGCTGCACCAGCTAAAGGGGGGGAGCACGTGACCTCCCCAGGTGACCCCCCCCCACGTGACTCCTCATGTGACCCAGCCTCGCCCCCAGCCTGGGGCCCCGCGCTCTCCCCCTCCCCTCCCCATGATCCATCCCACATTACCTGGGGAGGGGAGGGGGAGGCAAAATAAGCTTCCAAGTCAATATGTTGGTCTCATGGCCAATGAAATTCACTCTCCATATTTATTGAGCCCACACTTGCAGAATGTGGCTCTGTCCCCCTTTACTGGCTGGAAAGAAGCTGTCCTTGAGTCTGTTAGTGGCTTTAAGATAATTGATCAGCCTTAGTTCAGACAGTAGCGATGCACCCAGTTAACCAAAGAGGTTCTGGGTTCACTCCCTGGCTCCATTGAAGACCACTTTGGAAACAAACAGAGAAGAAAGAAAAACCAAGAAAGGGGAGAAGACAGCATGGTAGGGAAAGAATTACCAGAGTCACAGGTGTAACCGTCACTGACCCCTCTGAGAGTGTGAGTGGACTCTGAGAGGTTTGATTTAGGTCTCCTACTGCAAGTAGCTTCAGCAAGCTGGGTCTGCAGCTAGGAGAGTTGGAAGCACATACCTTTCGGAGCATGGGTTCAATCCCCACAGACTGGCCCATACAGGGTAGGATTGTCACTTCCTGTATGTGTGTACAGCGCCTAGTGTTGCCCAATCTTTATATTATATATTGATTAAGAATCCCCAGTTATCACTTTGAGGGTTGCCAGGTTCTTGCCCCAAGATCAGGCCCAGTATTATTCAAATTATTATATCAAATAATTATATATTACATCTCTCTCTCTCTCCTACTGCCCCTAGGCTGGGATGCCACTTTTATAAAATGTTATGCTGACGCCACTATGTTTGATGCATATTCAGTAGGGGATTTTTTTCCCCTTTTCCTTTTTTCTATTTCCTTGCCTTATTAATGTTGGAGTGTCTTTTTCCTATAGGTTAGTAGGTCAATGATCTCAACTTATTATCATATACGTCCATTTGTTACCATGGCCCTTTTGTGGTTAGGTATCACATTTGTTATTTTTGTCCTAACTGGTTATTTCAGTTCTTTCCAAGTTCCAAGTTGTGGTGTACCTGTTAAGTTTAAAAGGGTATGAATTTAGGAAAGCCCCTATGCCAACCTGCTTTAACGCATCCTCTATGTTAAAGGTCGCAGCCACACATGGACCTTATGCTTTAGCTCATCACCATCTATCTAGGTGAAAGTTCCCAAACATATTTATGCTAACTTTGCCTTAGTTCAACATACAGGATGTGGCCTGCAGGTCCCTTGTATTACAGCCAAAATATACTCAAATATAGATCTATAAAACTATTATAATAGAACAAATAATCAAACCCATAAGAAAATAAGAAACTTATAAGAAAAGATATATAGGCAAGCAAACAGGCTAGCCTTAGATGTATATCATGTACCTGTTCTGTATGTCAGTTCATTGCCAGGAAACTTCTGTGGTTGACTCATGAACCTGTAGTCAGAAATTCCCCACCCTCACTTACTTGCTCATTTTCACCAGACTGGGGAAGGTCCCTTTTTGACCAGGTGTTCCGGTAGAAAACCGGACACCTGGCAATCCTAAATCCCATCCTGGGCCCAAGAAACATTTTTGGCAAGTCAGTATTTTCTGACCAAAAACCATTTTGTTGAAATATTCCCAACCAACTTTAATGCTAACCCTTCCTTTGTCTGTATTGTCTGTTCAGGCTGTAAACACTGCAGAAGCGGGGCCCATCTTACTGTGTGTATGTACAGCTCCTAGCACATTGGGACCCTGCTCTCAGCTTGTGTTACTGTGATAGAAACAATCATTAAAAAGTGGAGTGACTCTTGTTTTACAAGTATCAGAGGGGTAGCCGTGTTAGTCTGTATCCACAAAAACAACGAGGATGTTCTTGTTTTACAGCAGCATAAATAAACGCCGAATCTGGCCTATGTTTTATTATATCCCCCGCTGTAAGAAAAATACTAAACTATACAGGAAATTTTGCTTGGCAGTTAAACCATGGTACTATGAGTGAAGACTCCTGGGTTCCATTCCCCTCACTGCCACTAAATTATTGTGTGGCCTTGAGTAGCCACATTACCTTTTGGGCTCCTTCCTAAAGCTGCTGTGATGATTAATTGCCACACCCTTGGAGAAGCTCAGATGCCAGGTACTATAAGTAGTGCCAAGTAGCATTATTGCCATTGCCAATTGCAGATCATGTATCAATTTCCATTCACCCTAGGAATCCACATCAATTCAATAACCTCCATGAAAAAAATCAAACAAAACAACCAGGCTTCTTATTTGATAATGATATGAGAACACACTGCAAACAAATGAAAACCCGCACAATGATCAGATTCTTAGGCTCCCTGGCTACCAGCAGAAATTGCCAGGTTGGCATATTTAGTCAGTCGTGAAACGTGAACGCCAGAATGAAATTTTCAATTGCCCAGAGATGGGAAAAGGACGGTAATCATATCCTGCAATATAATATTCTTGTTCCTTTTATAGAAAACTTGATAGGCCGGGAAGTTGCCCTGAGTCCATATCTCAGCAGGAGGTAAATAGGAAGAGCAAGATTCAAAGCTGAGGTAATCTAGGAACAGGAGCAGTTCAAACTTGCTCACTTTTAATAACCTATTTGTTATTTCTTGCAAAACCCAACTGTGCTTTTAGATTTAACTACAAAGGACCAGCTGGTGTAAATTATTAAAACAGCACCGACTTCCATGAAGCTGCACCAATCTATACCAGCTAAGGAACTGGCCAACTATTTTAATTGTATTAGAGTGAAAACAGCAGGTAAATAATGAACTACAAAAATAAATCAAGTCAGTATAGCAAGAGCATGCCTGTTCCAGACTCTGTTCTGATTATAATGGCAGCTGACCGGTCTCTTAGCCAGATCCTTGGCTGGTGTAAGTCAGTTTAGCTCCACTGATTTCACTAGAGTTAGGCCAGATGAAGATCTAGCCCTTCAACTCTATGTCCAGAATAGCCAGTCTTTAAGGTGCATTGACTGCGTAGCTATCAGTCTGAAAGCTCTATGCAGTCCAGCATTGACCAAGTAACTAGTATGTCCCATGTGACTGGAAGCTCCCTACTTCAAGGCACTCACACTCAATAGCAAATGATGCTGAACTAGGTGCTCCCCCTCCTAGGCCTCACTCTTACTACTAGGCAAGACTATCTTGGCAGCTGCACAATTAGGTTCTCTTGCACCCCCCGCCCTGCCCATTTCTTCTTTCGTTATGCTTACATACACAGAATCCTGCGGGGGGGGGGGCAGGATCAGACTCTTAGGAAGGCTACCCCATCTTCCCCTACCCATAAGGCTACATGCCATGACCATCAATGCAGGAGACCAGATGGGATTCCCACCAGACCCCCATCAGAGATTTCTTCTTCCTCACCTCCCTCTCCTGTCACTATAGAGTGACACTCTATAGCTGTAACGGTTTCTGGGGAGCAGGACGGGGAGAGGCAGTGTGAGTGTCTGATGATCAGCCAAAGTTGGATCTCTAGGCATAGGAAGGCCAACCCCTTGCACTTCAAAACATCAAAGGGAAGTGTCTGCATGGCCCTGGTTGCAGCCAGAGCTGGGATGCACAGAGCTCCTCCCTTTGATCTGTGCTTCATTTCATCTCGCACACTTTAGAAGACTTGCTAGGCTCATCTTAGTTCCTGGTGAGACCTAGCTTCATAAATAAGGAGGAAGCGAAGGAGCAGAGAGTGGCGGGGGAGGGGTGAGAAGAAGAGGGGCGACAGTGGCTACTAAATTGGAGGCTGCTTTAAAAGACATTCCTCCCAAGCCCATCTTTAGATCTTTGTGGATTTTAGCCTTGATTTGGGATTTCTTTATGGGGTGAGGTGGGGGCTAGAGGACAGACACCAGTATGAACGTAGGATGGGAGTAGACACACAGACAAAGCTACACGGGGTGGTGGGACTGGTCTAGAATGGCAGTTCAGAATCAGTGATGTGCAAAGGTGGCTTAAGATCTCAGCGAATGATGTTTAGCAATAGGTTGGGGCCACAGTGCCATGGCTTTAAGTTTCGGTTTCTTGGCTCATGCTATGGTTAAAAACAAACACCCCTATTCAGAAAAGGAGGAGTCCCCATTCCCACTAGTCATTAGGGTGAAACCCAGCCCCTCTGAAGTTAATGGGGAGACTGCCATTGACATAAGCGAAGTCAGGATTTCATTGGTACCAAGGTCGGAAAGGATCCCGGTGAGCGTAGAATTTCACCCATTGACTTTGCTGATTTATACCAGATGAGGATCTAGTCCTCATGCTTTGAAGTCCAATATCTCCTGAACCAATCACTGGCGTAGAACTAAACATGGCCCATCCCATGCTCCAGACCAGAGACATTTTGGAGGAAAGTCCATTTCTGCGGGGGTGGAGGAGGAAGCAACAGCATTTTGGTGGCAGGTGAATTAAAAATATGTCAGTAGAGGCCTGGCAACTTAGAAGTGTCCCCAGGGAAGTGGCTAGCAGCCTGGCCCAAAGCCCACTATGGTCAGTGGAAAGACCCTCATGGACGTTCACAGGATTTGGGTCAGTCCCTTTGGTCTCAGTCGTGTAGCCACACTGCATGCTCCTCCAGGGGAGTAAGGGGTCCCCTGTGTGGCCCAGTCACATCCCCAGAGCCCACACAGGGGAAGATAGAGCCACTGCTTGACTGTCACCCCCCTTTCCATGCAGGTAGGCAGTAGGGTTGCCACCTTTCTAATTGCTGGTAACTGGACCCCTGAGACCCCGCCCTCTGCCCTGCCTCTTCTCCCAAATCCCCACCCCCCTTCACTCACTCTTTTCCCCACCATCACTCATTGGATCGTCTCAAGGAGCCTGTCTGCAGGTAGGAATCGGGCCTGGCTGAGCAGGGGGTGGCGTGGATTAATGACCCAGCGCCTCCCCCCACTCCGCGGTAACCAGACTTTTGGTTCAGGTGCCATTTAGGGTTACCAGGTCCCCTTTTCAACCAGACTTTTCGGTCAAAAACCAGGCACCTGGCAATCCTAAATGGCACCAAAACACAGAAGCCAAAAACCAGACTGTCTGGGTAAAATCCAGAGAGGTGGCAACCTAGGTTCCCTGTAAGCTGCGTGGCCGCAGAGCAAAGTATTCAGGGCCACGCAGGTCTTTAAAATGTTTAAGAAGCTTCATTTAAAATTAAATTAAAATGCAGAGCCCCCCGGACCGGTGGCCAGGACCCGGGCAGTGTGAGTGCCACTGAAAATCAGCTCGCGTGCCGCCTTCGGCACGCATGCCATAGGTTGCCTACCCCGATCTACACTATTTTTATACCTGTGCTAGCTGGGTATGCCGTGTCTGTAGTCTACACACCACTTCAAGTGTAGGCCTGTCCTGTGGTGAGCAGGCCAGGTGGATCTACTCAGACCCACCTCCTGCTACCTCCCTGGACTTCTTCCTATCTCAACAATGTCAGCAGGCATCTCCCACAGCCCATTCCTGGGCCCACTGGGCCCCTATAATTCACCCAAGCACCACGGCCTCGCTACATTCACCCTTCTTTCACCAAAAATATATATATATTTATACAGACTTCTGCCCTCCTCCAGCTTGACCTTTCCTTCCTCTTAAGTTCCCCTGCTCCATTCCTCAGCTGAGTGCCTCCCAGGATTCTCTCCCTGGAAAACCAGATCCTGACCTTTTATCAGGGCTCCTCATCACCAGAGCCTGCTAGGGTTGCCAGGCATCCAGTTTTCGACCGGAACGCCCAGGCAAAAAGGGACCCTGTCAGCTCCAGTCAGCACCACCGACCGGGCTGCTAAAAGTCTGGTCAGCAGCGCAGCAGGGCTAAGGCAGGCTCCCTGCCTGCCCTGGCTCCACGTGGCTCCCGGAAGTGGCTGGCATGTCCAGCTTCTAAGCACAAGGGTGGCCACAGGGGCTCCGTGCACTGCTCCCGCCCTGAGCGCTAGCTCCGCAGCTCCCATTGGCCATGGTTCCCCACCAATGGGAGCTGCGGAGCCAGTGCTCAGGGTGGGGGCAGTGAGCAGAGCTGCCTGGCCCCTCCACCTAGGAGCCAGACATGCCAGCCGCTTCGGGGAGCCACCTGAGGTAAGCGCTGCCCGGCTGGAGCCCACACCCCGAACCCCTGCCCCAGCCCTGAGCCCCCTCCTAGCCCCTCAACCCTTGATTTATCACCCCACCCCGGAGCCTGCACCCACAGCCAGAGCCCTCACACCCTCCCACACCCCAACCCGCTGCCCTAGCCCAGTGAAAGTGAGTGAGGGTGGGCGACAGTGAGTGACGGAGGGAGGAGGATGGAATGAGCGGTGGGAGGGGGACTCGGAGAAGGGGCAGGGTAGGGGCGGAGCCTCAGGGAAGGGGCAGAGAAGGGGGAAGGGCAAGAGTGTTCGGTTTTGTGCGATTAGAAAGTTGGCAACTCTAGAGCCTGCACCCCATCCCACCTGATCTTTCACCAGAGCAACTTCTCAGGAGAGGACATCCCTCTTCCACTAGACCGCTCTATAGTCTACTGCCAAGAGAAAAACTGTAAAATCAAATCCCATCCCATCCCATCCCATCCTCCATATAGTTTGCTTCTACTCTTCTCTTTATAGTAATCACCCAGCTCCTGCGACTCATCTTTAATTAGGCCTGGCCCACCCTGCAGTGTACCCAGGTGCCCTAACTGAGCCTTTTCAGCTCCAGTTGACTCTCTCCGAACTAAGGTGGGCTATCCACCCCATCATACTTATATAAAGTATTATGCTTAAGCATATAGATATAATTCAACATAATACTGATATAAATTGTATGATATAGATATAGATATACTGGATATATATAACATTTCAGAACATATACATTGTAATGGTGGTTCCTATAAATACAAGGTGTGCGTAGAAAGGGTTATCTATGTATAGTGTAGTAACAGATATAGTGTGTTGTCAATATAACAATAAATCATTCCACCTATGCTCGTTTTTTTTTTAAACCTGTCACTATGGCAACTACAAAGTAAAGATCAAAGCAGCATGCAAAGATCAGGAGATGGTGTTGTTGTGGAGTTTTTCCGTTGCATAAACAACCTAAACTTACCCTCCCCCACTCCTCCTCCCCCCCCCCAAAAGAACCCATCGCCGCTGTTTGGAATTTTTTGGCAAGTGAAATTTTTCATTGTTTCCAACCACCTTGAGGAATCAAACTGAAAGCACTTTCAAATCAGATGCCCAGACTAATTTCATTCAGATTCAATACAAAAGTAAGATACAGTTAATTACGATAGTAAGAACAATGTCTTGAGCTTAAGCAGGGACTTAATGCCATATCCTACAGGAGTGCCCTAGCTACCAGGCAGTAGGGTATTCTCTCCATTTTGTTTAAAATCCTTGAATAGACATTAAAGAAAGAAAAAAATGACTCTAGGGCTCAGTGGTTAGGGCCCTCAGCAGGGGAGGGGGATAGCTGGGTTCTGGTTCCAGTCCCTGCGTCAGTGAATATTTATTAGTTATACAAAGTGGAAAAGCTTCAACTGGAGACAGACTGAGAAGCCTCCAGTCTGGATTACTCTATGGCTTGGTGGTTAGGCTACTTGCATGAGATAAAAAAGACCTTGGTTTAAGTCCCTGTTCTGGAGTAGAGATTCGCATCTAGGTTTCACATCTCCCTGATGAGTGTCCTAACCACAGGGCTAAAGCTTATAAGATGTGTGGGGCGAATACCATCTCCTCCTTGATTTTATGAACCTGGCTCTACAGTTCCTTTGCTTTTGTTGAAAATACCTGAAACTAAATATTTCATTTTGAGTCAAACACAATGTTCTGTTCAACCTGAAATGAAATTTTTCCAACTTTTTTGATTCACCAAAAATTCCAAAGAAACTTCACTTTTGGTTTGACCCAAACTGACCACATTTTTTAGACGTGCCAGTGAATCAAAACTATCAGTTATTCACCCAGCTCTATAAGGGACCTGATCCAAAATCCAATCTAGGCAATGGAAAGACTTCCATGACTTCAAAGGGCTTTGGATCAGGCCCATTCTGCCACAGATTGTTTGTATACCCCCAAAGTGCAGAACCCTCAGAAACAGGGGCAGCTCCAGGCACCAGCGCACCAAGCGCGTGCCTGGGGCGGCAAGCCGCGGGGGGTGGCCTGCCGGTCGCCGTGAGGGCAGCAGTCAGGCTGCCTTCGGCGGCATGCCTGCGGGAGGTCCGCTGATCCCGCAGTTTCAGCGGCAATTTGGCGGTGGGTACGCCGAAGGCGTGGGACTGGCGGACTTCCCGCAGGCATGCCGCCGAAGGCAGCCTGACTGCTGTGCTTGGGGCAGCAAAATACAGAGAGCCGCCCCTGCTCAGAAAGGAAGCTCTGTTAAAGGCTGCAATTTGGAACTATATGGCATTCATGTAAGATATTTCTGCTTGATGGACTGAGTCCAATCGCTGTATCTTTACTGCTCAGACATACTCTTCATGCTCACTGCAGCATGCCCAGGGCTGCAGATTAGTCATGGTGCATCTTGGGGAAAAGTCAGGACAGAAGAGTCATGGTAAGAATGTCACAAGTCATAGACATCACGAGAACTCAGACGTGGCTTGTGGCAGCCAGCCTCTTGCATGGATCCCACGTCTCTTGTTCTGCCTCATGAGTTTCAAGCTGATGAGAGGGCATAGTGAAGACTTATGTTTATTCACAGGACAGGTACAGCAGGGAGAACGGCAATGCAAGCTTCCCCCGCACTCTTCTGAGCCTGCCAACCAACATGCCAAGGACTATTTGTGTGATGCAGACAGCAGCCCACCTGGAACCCACAACCTCTTTCACAGGCCTCCAAGAGCCAGCTTTGTGCAACAGCCACCCTGGGCCAGATTGGAAGGGGACTGAGGGCATTGTACAGCTCCTGGGCCCCAGGAGTGGGGAAGGAACTAGGCTGTGACTCTGAGAGTCCCAGTTTGGTCCTTGCTTCCTTCCTGCTCCAGGGGCAGTGAGATGGGCCAGGCCTTTTGCTGGTGCATGGTCTGCACACAGTTCATCACATCCTTTCCATGCCAATCTTGGCACACAGGATGGAAACTCATTTCTCCCATTCCTCTCTGCTGCTTCCATCTGCTCTGTTCTGCCTTCAATACTAAGGGTTTCTGCACACAGTTACTCTGGTGTAAATCCAGATGGACTCCACTACAGCTGGTGATAATGCTCCAGATTTACACTGCTGCAACTGGCAGAAGAGCTTGGCCACTAGAGCTATAAGAGTTACATATACTCTGAGCATGCCGGTCCCTGCAGGCTTCTACAGGCGATCTCTGAGTAATGTTTTGGAAGCACCTCTTAACCTGGAGCTGGGCAGGAAATTGCTTTCCTGTCCCATAAAATTTTTTGCAATTTCAAAAAATTTCCCATGCTGCATTGAGATGGAACCAAGACCTTTTGATGTTTTTTTTCCCCTCAAGGAAAGCAGAGAGACCCTCTAAACTAGCCAGGAGGCTGGGGGTTAGAGTTCTTTGGGAGAAGAATATCCCTGTACACTATTAGGCAGAGGAGGGACTTGAGCCATGGTCTGCTATGACTCCTACAACTGAGCAGAGAGGTGTAATTACCAGGATAGAACAGGTCTTGGTTCTGTAATTGGGAGTAGATATCCCATCCTGGCCCCAAGAAACTTCCCAATGATGGATTTGTTGAAAGTACCCGTTCTGCAAAAAAAGGTTCAGTTCTAAAGAATCAGCATTTTCCAAGGAAAAAAAAGTTTTATCAAAATATTCCCACACAGCTCTACTCATCCGCTCTCAGATCTTTTGCCACATCCCTCCCCCACCCCCTGGGCCTTCCTTAGCCTTAGGGCTTGTCTACATTACCCGCTGGATCAACGGGCAGCGATCGATCCAGCGGGGGTCGATTTATTGTGTCTAGTCTAGACGCAATAAATCGACTGCCGAGCACCCTCCCATTGAGCGAGAGGCGCAGGCGGAGTTGACGGGGGAGTGTCAGCAGTGAAGACACCTCGGTGAGTAGATCTAAGTATGTTGACTTCAGCTACGTTATTCACATAGCTGAAGTTGAGTAACTTAGATCGATCCCCCACACACAGTGTAGACCAGGCCTTAGACACATCTAGCAGCTTTGAGAAACTGGGTACTAAAGTTCAGTGGAGAGCCTGGTGCCACTGCAAGTCTATAGCAGCTCCTAGGAAACTGGGTAAAGATTGATCATTCACCCATCAACTCACTCCCCTGCATTTTCATCCACCTAGTTTATCTGCCTCACTGATTACTGTGCATGTCGGTTAAATTCACCCCACCATTCCTCGCCACCCTTCCCTCCCTACGCTCACATACCCACCACCCATCACTCACCCACCTACCCCCTCAAACATCCACCCACCTGACCACCCACTTATTCCTTCTCACATCTATCCATTTACCCACATATTCATGTATCCACCCACCCAGCCACCTACTCCCACCACTCACGCGTCATACATTCACCTACTGAACTCACTCACCCCTCATGCAATCACCTACCCTACTCACTTACTCGCTATGCACTCACCTACCTAACTCACTCACCCGCCATGCACTCACCTACCGAGCTCACTGACCTATCCTACTCACTTACCTGCTATGCACTCACATACCTAATTCACTCACCAACCATGCACTCACCTACCAAGCTCACTTACCCACAATGCATTCACCTATCCAACTCAATCACCGGTCATGCACTCACCTACCCAACACACTCACCCGCCATGCACTCACCTCACTTAACAGCCAACCACTCACCTACCCAATTCAGTTACCCTCCATGTACTGAACTACCCAACTCACTCACCCGTCGTGCACTCATCTGCCCAACACACTCCTCCACCATGCACCCGCCTTCCCAACTCAATCACCCCCCATGCACTGATCTAGACAACTCAGTCACTGATCATGCACCCCTCTACCCAACTCACTGACCCGCCATGCACTCACCTACCCAACTCACTGACCCGCCATGCACTCACCTACCCAACTCACTCACCCCACCATGCACTCACCTACCCAACTCACTCACCAGCCATGCACTCACCTACTAAGATCATTCAACCGCCATGCACTCAGGTACCCAACACACTCACTGGCCATGAACTCACCTTCCCAACTCACTCACCGGCCATGCACTCACCTACCCAACTCACTCACCCGTCATACACTCATCTACCCAACTCACTCACCCGCCATGCTCTCACCTACCCAAATCACTTACCGGCCATCCACTCACCTACCCAATTCACTTACCCTCAATGCACTGATCTAGCCAGCTCAGTCACCAGTCATGCACCCCTCTACCCAACTCACTCACCTGCCATGCACTCACCTAACCAACTCACTCACCGGCTATCTCCTCACATACCCAACCCACTCACCCCCATACACGCACCTACCCAACTCACTCACCCCCCATGCACTCACCTACCCAACTCACTCAGCTCCCATAAACTCAACTACCCAACTCACTCACCAACCATGCACTCTCCTATCGAGCTCACTCACCCACCATGCACTCACCTATCCTACTCACTTACCCGCTATGCACTCACCTACCTAGCTCACTCACCGGCCATGCATTCACCTACCTAGCTCAGCCTTGGTCTACACTACGAGTTTAGGTCGAATTTAGCAGTGTTATGTCGATTTAACCCTGCACTCATCCACACGACCAAGCCTATTTTGTCGACTTAAAGGGCTCTTAAATTTGATTTCTGTACTCCTCCCCAGCGAGGGGTTTAGCGCTAAAATCGACCTTGCTGGGTCGAATTTCGGGTAGTGTGGACGCAATTTGACGGTATTGGGCTCTGGGAGCTATCCCAGAGTGCTCCATTGTGACTGCTCTGGACACCAGTCTCAACTCAGATGCACTGGCCAGGTAGACAGGAAAAAGCCCTGGAAACTTTTGAATTTCATTTCCTGTTTGGCCAGTGTGGCGAGATGATCAGCACAGGTGACCATGCAGAGCTCATCAGCACAGGTGACCATGGAGTCCCAGAATCGCAAAAGAGCTCCAGCATGGACCGAACGGGAGGTACTGGATCTGATCGCTGTATGGGGAGAAGAATCTGTTCAGGCAGAACTCCGTTCCAAAAGGCGAAATGCCAATATATTTGCCAAAATCTCCAAGGGCATGATGGACAGAGGCTACAACAGGGACACACCGCAGTGCCGCATGAAAGTTAAAGAACTGAGGCAAACCTACCAAAAAACAAAGGATGCAAATGGTCTCTCCAGGTCAGAGCCCCATACATGCTGGTTCTATGATGAGCTGCATGCCATTCTAGGGGTGGCCCCTACCACTACCCCACCACTGTCCGTGGACACCTGCAAGGGGGGAGTCTCACACAACAGGGATGAGGAGTTTGAAGATGAGGAGAAGGAGGAGGTTGAGGATAGCACACAGCAGACAAACGGAGAATCCCTTCTTCCCAGCAACCAGGAACTGTTCATCACCCTGGAGCCAATACCCTCCCCACCCTCCCAAGGTGGGCTCCCGGACCATGAAGCCGGAGAAGAAACCTCTGGTGGGTGTACCTTTGTAAATATAATACAGGATTTAAAAGCAAGCGTGTTTAATGATTAATTTACCACGCCAAGCCAGTAGCAAGTAGTCTGGAATCATTGCAGAACAAAACCTTGCAGCGAATGGGCCCGGGCTTTGGCTGTTTGCCTTTGGCTGAAAATAAATCATCCCCGCTGTTAGCCACGCAGTGGGGGGAGGCCCATTCATGCTGAGCTGTTTGCATTTGGCTGACAGGGATCTTCCCTGATACTAGCCAAGTGGTGGTGGGGGGGGTGTGTGTGAAGCAATCATCCCAGAGAATTGGGGGGGGGGCAGTTGGATTGTGCTGCACATTCACCCTAAAACCGCAGCCCCTCCTTTTAAATGGCCAACCCATTTAAAAGCATGGCTTTGCTTGGTATGGTAAAGGAGGGCGCTGCTGTTTGAAACCATTCCCACATGTTATGAAGGTTGAAGAAGCCGAAACCCTTTGCCTTACCATGGCTGCCCGCCAACCGAATTCTGTTGCCCAGCCGAGCGTGTGTGATGTCTCACACCAAACCAGCAGGCACTCAATATAAGAGGCAAAATGCGACCTTGTAGCAAAAGCACATGTGCTATGTAATGTGAATCGCTTGATTCAGCGTGAAATAGTCTTCCCTTTGTTCTCTAAAATGTATCTTTTTAAATACTACTCTCCCATTTTTTCCTCCCGCAGCTGCAAATGTTTCTACGCTCCCCCTATCATCTCTGTCCCATAGGCTAGCACAGATTAGAAGGCAAAAAAAATGCACTCGCGATGAGATGTTCTCAGAGCTCATGCAGTCCTCCCGCACTTAAAGAGCTCAGCAGAATGCATGGAGGCAAACAATGGCAGAGTTCAGGAAAGAGGAGCACGCTGAGAGGAGGCAGGATGCAATGCTGAGGCTAATGGGGGAGCAAGCTGACATGCTCAGGCATCTAGTGGAGCTGCAGGAAAGGCAGCAGGAGCACAGACCGCTACTGCAGACCCTGTATAACCACCTGCCCTCCTCCCCAAGTTCCAAATCCTCCTCACCCAGACGCCCAAGAATACGGGAGAGGCTACGGGCACCCAGCCACCCCACCCCAGAGGATTGCCCAAGCAACAGAAGGCTGGCATTCAATAAGTTTTGAACTGTAGTGTGGCCTTGTCCTTCCCTCCTCCCCTTATCCACCACCCCACCCGCTGCTTCCCTCCTCACCCACCCCTCCCGGGCTACCTTGCGAGTTTTCCCCCTATTTGTGTGATGAATGAATAAAGAATGCATGATTTGGAAACAATAATGACTTTATTGCCTCTGAAACCGGTGATCGAAGGGGGGAGGTCGGTTGGCTTACACCTACCCTAATCACTTACCAGCTATGCACTCACCTACCTAACTCACTCACCGGACATGCACTCACCTACTGAACTCACTCACCCCTCATGCACTCACCTATCCTAGTCACTTACCCGCTATGCACTCACCTACCTAACTCACTCACCAGCCATGCATTCACCTACCGAACTCACTCACTCAACATGCACTCACCTACCTTACTCACTTACCTGCTATGAACTCATCTACCTAACTCCCTCACCGGCCATTAACTCACCTACCCAACTCATTCACCGGCCATGCACTCACCTTCTGAGCTCACTCACCTACCATACTCATTTACCTGTTATGCACTCACCTACCTAACTCACTCACCGGCCATGCACTCACCTACGCAACTCACTTACCCTCCACGTACTGGGACATACCCAACTCACCCAACTCACGTCATACACTCATCTGCCCAACACACTCATCCGCCATTCACTTGCTTTCCCAACTCAATCATGCCCCATGCTCTGATCTAGCCAACTCAGTCACCGGTCCTGCACCCCTCTACCCCATTCGCTCACCTGCCATGCACTCACTTAACCAATTCACTCATCGGCCATGCACTCAGCAACCCAACTCATTCACTGAACATGCACTCACCTACTGAGCTCAATCATCCGCCGTCTGCACACGTACCCAACTCAATCACTTGTCATACAGTCATCTACCCAAATCACTCACCCGCCATGCACTCACCTACCCAAATCACTCCCCTGTCATGCACTCACGTAACGAACTCACTCACCCTCCATGCACTCACTTACTCATCTCACTCATGCCCCATGCACTCACTAATTCAACTCACTCCCCCTCCATGAACTCACCTACGCAACTCACTCACAGGCCATGCACACACCTACTGAATTCACTCACCCGCCATGCACTCACCTAACCAACTCACTCTCCAGCCATGCACTCAACTACCCAACTCACTCACCGGCCATCTCCTCACATACACAACCCACTCACCCCCATACATGAACCTACCCAACTCACTCACCCTCCATGCACTCAACTATCCAACTCACTCACAGGCCATGCAAACACCTACACAATACATTCACCTGCCAGGCACTCACCTACCATACTCTCTTACCCGCTATGCACTCACATAACCAACTCACTCACCATCCATCCCCACACATACCCAACCCACTCACCCCCATACACGCACCTACCCAAATCATTCAGCTCCATACCCCCATACACTCACTCTCCCCGCCATGCATTCACCTACCCAAATCATTCAGCTCCCATAAACTTAACTACCGGACTCACTCACCGGCTGTGCACTCACCTATCCTATTCACTTACCCGCTATGCACTCACCTACCCTAATCACTCACCAGCCATGCACTCACCAACCGAGCTCACTCACCTGCCACGCACTCACGTACCCAACTCAATCACCTGTCATGCACTCATCTACCCAACTCAGTCACCCACCATGCACTCATCTACCCCAGCACACTCACCGGCCATGCACTCACCTACCGAGCTCACTCACCCGCCATGCACTCACATACCCAAATCACTTACCGGCCATCCACTCACCTACCCAATTCACTTACCCTCGATGCACTGATCTAGCCAACTCAATCACCAGTCATGCACTCACCTATCCTACTCAGTCACCAGCCATGCACTCACCAACCGAGCTCACTGACCCACCATGCACTCACGTACCCAACTCAATCACCGGTCATGCACTCATCTACCTAACTCAGTCACCCACCATGCACTCACCTACCCCAACACACTCACTGGCCATGCACTCACCTACTCAACTTACTAACCCATCATACACTGATCTATGCACTCACATATATAACTCACTCACCGGCCATGGACTCAACTACCGAGCTTACTCACCCACCATGCACTCACCTACCCAACTAACTCACCTGCCATCCACTCACCTACCCAATTCACTTACCCTTGATGCACTGACATACCCAACTCCCTCACCCCCATGCACTCACCTACCGAGTTCACTAACCCATCATACACTCATCTGTCCATCACACTCATGCACCTTCCCTTCTCAATCACCCCCCATCCACTGATCTAGCTAACTCAGTCACTGGTCATGCACTGACCTACCCTACTCAGTTACCTGCTATGCACTCACATATATAACTCACTCACCGGCCATGCATTGACCTACCGAGCTCACTCACCCACCATGAACTCACCTACCCAACTCACTCCCACCACATGCACTCACTAATTCAACTCACTCACTCGCCATTCACTCATGGACCCAACTCACTCCACCGTCATGTATTCAGCTACTCACTTACCTTCTATGCACTCACCTACCTAACTCACTGGCCATACACTCACCTACCGAGCTCACTCACTCACCTACCCTACTCACTAACCTGCTATGCATACACCTACCTAACTCACTCACCGGCCATGTACTCAACTACCCTACTCACTTACCTGCTATGCACTCACCTACCCAGCTCACTCACCCACCATGCACTCACATACCCAACACACTCACCGGCCATGCACTTACTTTCCCAACTCACTCACCGGCCATGCACTCACCTACCCAAATCACTTACCGGCCATCCACTCTCCTACCCAATTCGCTTACCCTTGATGCACTGACGTACCCAACTCACTCACCCCCATGCACTCATCTACCCAGATCACTAACCCATCATACACTCATCTACCCAACAGTGTCACCTGCCATACGGTTATCTTCCCAACTCAATTAACCCCCATGTAGTGATCTAGCTAACTCAGTCACCGGTCATGCACCCCTCTACCCAACTCACTCACCCAGCATGCACTCACCTAACCTACTCAATCCCCGGCCATCCACTCACCTACCCAATTCACTCACACTCCATGCACTTATCTACCCAACTCACTTACCCGATATACACTCAGCTACCCAACTCACTCACTGGCCATGCACTCATCTACGCAACTCACAAACACGTCATATACTCACGTACCCAAATCACTACCCTGTCATGCACTCACGTATCCAACTCACTCACCCATCATGCATTTACCTACTGCACTCACTCACCCCTCATGCACTCACCTACCCTACTCACTTACCCGCTATGCACTCACCTACTCAGCTTACTCACCAGCCATGCATTCAGCTACTGAGCTCACTCACCCACCATGCACTCACGTACCCAACACACTCACCGGCCAGGCACTCACCTTTCCAAATCACTTACCGGCCATCCACTCACTTACCCAATTCACTTACCCTGGATGCACTGATCTAGCCAACTCAGTCACGGATCATGCACCCCTCTACCCAATGCTCTCACACGCCATGCACTCACCTAACCAACTCACTCACCCGCCATCCAGTTGACTTCCCAACTCAATCAACCCCCATGCACTGATCTAGCTAACTCAGTCACCGGTCATGCACACATCTACCCCACTCACTCACCCAGCATGCATTCACCTAACCCACTCAATCACCGACCATCCACTCACCTACCCAATTCACTCAAACTCCAGAACTTATTTACCCAACTTACTTGCCCGCTATGCACTCACCTACCTAACTCACTCACCAGTCATGCACACATCTACCCAGCTCACTCACCCGCTATGCACAACCCTACCCGAATCACTCACGCCTCATGCACTCACTAATTCAACTCATTCACCCTCCATGCACTAACCCACTCAACTCACTCACAGGCCATGCACACACCTACCCAATTCACTCACCTGCCATGCACTCACGTACCCAACTCACTCATCCTCCATTCACTCACTTACCCAACTCACTCATACCCCAGGCACTCACTAATTCAATTAAATCACCCTCCATGCACTCACCTACCCAACTTACAACCAGGCCATGCACACACCTACCCAATTCATTCAACCACCATGCACTCACGTACCCAACTCACTCACCCCTCGTGCACTCAGTTACCCACTATGCACTCACCAATATAACTCACTCACCAGCCATGCACTCACCTACTGAGCTCACTCACCCACTATGCACTCACCTACCCTACTCATTCTCCAGCCATGCACTCACCAACCAAGCTCAGTCACCCGCCATGCACTCACATACCCAACTCAATCACCCGCCATGCACTCACCTACCCCACACACTCACTGGTCATGCACTCACCTACCCAACTCACTTACCAGCCATCCACTCATCTACCCAATTCAGTTACCCTTCACGTACTGATCTACCCAACTCACTCACCCCTGGTGCACTCAACTGCCCATCATACTCATGCACCATGCACTCGCCTTCCCATCTCAATCACCCCCCATGCACCCCTCTACCCAACTCACTCACCCTCCATGAACTCACCTAACCAATTCACTCACCTGCAATGCACTCAGCTACCTAGTTCGCTTACCCGCTATGCACTCATCTACCCAACACACTCACCCGCCATGTAGTCATCTTCCCAACTCAATCAACCCCCATGCACTCACCTAACCTACTCAGTTACCTGCTATGCACTCACGTATATAACTCACTCACTGGCCATGCACTCACCTACCAAGCTCACTCACCCACCATGCACTCACCTAACCAACTAACTCACCTGCCATGTACTCACATATCCAAATCACTTACCGGCCATCCACCCACCTACCCAATTCACTTACCCTCGATGTACTGACATACAAAACTCCCTCACCCCCATGCACGCACCTACCGAGCTCACTAACCCATCATACACTCATCTGCCCATCACACTCATGCGCCATGCAGTCGTCTTCCCATCTCAATCATCCCCCATGCCCTGATCTAGACAACTCAGTCACCGGTCATGCACCCCTCTACCCAACTCACTCACCCTCAATGCACTCATCTACCCAACTTCACTCACAGACCATGCACACACCTACCCAATTCACTCACCTGCTATGAACACATGTAACCAACTCATTCACCTGCCATGCACTCACCTACCTAGGTTTCAGAGTAGCAGCCGTGTTAGTCTGTATCCGCAAAAATAACAGGAGTACTTGTGGCACCTTAGAGACTAACAAATTTATTAGAGCATAAGCTTTCGTGGGCTACAACCCACTTCTTCGGATGCATAGCTCACCTACCTAGCTCACTTACCCACTATGCACTCATCTACCCAACATACTCACCCGACATGTAGTCCTCTTCCCAACTCAATCAGCCCCCATGCACTCACCTAAGCTACTCAGTTACCCGCTATGCACTCACATATATAACTCACTCACCGGCCATGCAATCACCTACCGAGCTCACTCACCCACCATGCACTCACGTACCCAACTAACTCACCTGCCATGCACTCACCTACCCAAATCACTTATGGGCCATCCACTCACCTACCCAATTCACCTACCCTCGATGCACTGATCTAGCAAACTCAGTCACCAGTCATGCACCCCTCTACCCAACTCACACACCTGCCATGCACTCACCTACCCAACTCACTCAGCGGCCATTTACTCACCTATCCAACTTAGTTACCCCAATGAGCTCACCTACCCAACTCACTCAGCGGCCATTTACTCACCTATCCAACTTAGTTACCCCAATGCACTCACCTGCCCAGCTCACTCACCCATCATGCACACATGTACTCAAGTCATTCACCCACCATGCACTCACCATCCAACTCATGCACCAGCAGTGCACTCACTTACCCAACTCACTCACGAGCCATGCACTCTCTTTCCCCACTTTCTCACTGGCTATTTACTCACCTACTCAACTAACTCACCCGCCCGCACTCACCTACCTAACTCACTCAGCTGCCATGCACTCACCTACACAAAACATTCACTGGCCATGCACACACTTACCCAACTCAATCACCCGCTATGTACTTACATACCCAACTCACTCACGGGCCATGCACTCATGTACCCAACGCCCTCATGGGCTATGCACTCACCTACCCATCTCACTCATGGGCTATGCACTCACCTGTCCAACTCCCTCACCCACCATGCACTCACCTACCGAACTCACTCACCATTAATCTCAATATTAATGTTAAGTTTTCGGGAGAAGAATATTGATACAGATGTTAAACCTTATGATAATGCTGGTTCTCAGTTAATACTTGTAAAGAGATGTAAAGCTTATCACAGCAGAGAAACCAAAAAAAACCACCCCTGTTTGATGTGTGTGAATTGGGAATCTTAGGCACACCGCCTCATGGCATTGAGGGCCGGATCCCAAGAGAACTATAACACAAACTGCCTTCGGGCTAGTCAGTGACTAACCCTTTTGCAGTAAATTAATGGGGGAGGAGTGACATCTGTGCCTCTGGGAAACACCCTTCACCCCCGTGTTAATCCTTATAAAATGATTGTGTGGTATCAAATGCAAAGTTTGTCATATCGGGTGTCTTCGGAAGGCTCATAATGCATTGAGCATTGTTGTTATAGTAAGGTTATAGGTTGTAATTTCATGTATATAGTTATGAGGCTGAAAATGTGTCCTCATGGCTTAAGACAAGCCCATGCAAAACTCTCCAGGAGCAGAGGGGCAGTTCACACCTCATCAGGGCATGTATGGGACAAACCCAGCCCAGCCTCACAGGAACAAAGGACACTGGCCTAGGCAGCAACAACAGATCTGTTGGACTATCGAGTGAGTCACCCCCCTTCCCTTGGTCAGTTTGGTACTACAATGAGGTAATGCTCACCTGACTCTGAAGGGTGGGGGAGCAAAGCCAAGAGGGAAGAAATAACATGATAAAAGGGAGAGACGTTTGCCATGTGCTCTCTCTTTCTCCTCCATCTACAGACACCACCACCAAGCGATTGAAGCACTGATCAAAGGGGAGAACCTGGCTGAAGGGCAACCAGCCAGCCTGTGGTGAGAAGCATCTAAGTTTGTAAAGGCACCGAAAGTGTTAAGATCAGTTTAGAATGTGTTTTGCTTTTATTTCATTTGACAAAATCTGACTTGTTGTGCTTTGACTTATAATCACTTAAAATCTATGTTTCTAGTGTGACAAAGTTCCTCCTCTATCTTGGTAGGTCCTGCGCTTATTGGCGGATTTTCTTGCCGCAGAGATTCACCATGTGGGTTGGGGAACAGCCCAGAGACCTTCCCCTCTGGAAGAACCCACAGTCCAGGTCAATTGGGAGGTTTGGGGGGAACCCGGGCCCGCCCTCTACGCCAGGTTCCAGACCAGGGCCCTGTGGACTGCAGCTGTCTATAGTGCCTCCTGTAACAGCTACATGACAGCTACAACTCCCTGGGCTACTTCCCCATGGCCTCCTCCAAACACCTTCCTTATTCTCACCACAGGACCTTCCTCCTGGTGTCTGATAATGCTTGTGCTCCTCAGTCCTCCAGCAGCACACCCTCTCACTCTCAGCTCCTTGCGCCTCTTGCTCCCAGCTCCTCACACTCGCACCACAAACTGAAGTGAGCTCCTTTTAAAACCCAGGTGCCTTGATTGGCCTGCCTTAATTGATTCTAGCAGCTTCTTCTTAATTGGCTCCAGGTGTCCTAATTAGCCTGCCTGCCTTAACTGGTTCTAGCAGGCTCCTGATTACTCTAGTGCAGCCCCTGCTCTGGTCACTCAGGGAACAGAAAACTACTCATCCAGTGACCAGTATATTTGCCCTCTACCAGACTCCTGTACCCCACTGGTCTGGGTCTGTCACATATCCCTCCCCCCTGCTCAACGCCAAGGGGTTGGGCAGCTTGGGACGCCAGACAGTGCACACGTGACAAGCCATCGGCGTTGCCATGACGGCTCCCTGCTCTGTGTTGCACACGGAACTGGAAAGGTTGGAGGGATAAGAACCATCTGGTCACCCTTGCGTTCTTCTCCTTGTTCCGCTGCATCCATTGAAGAGGGGCATGGTCGGTCACGAGGACAAATCTGTGCCCAAGCAGGTAGTAGCGCAATCTTTCCATGGCCCATTTTACAGCGAGGCATTCTCTCTCCACCACTGCATATTTTTGTTCCCTTGGAAGGAGTTTCCGACTGAGGTATAGAATTGGGTGTTCCTCCTCCCCGACCATCTGTGATAGAACGGCCCCCACCCTACTTCCGATGCATCCATCTGCAGGATAAACTCCTTGGTGAAATCAGGGGCTATCAGTACGGGGTTACTGCAGAGGGCAGTCCGTAGGTCTGTGAAAGCTTCCTCTGCTGCGTCAGACCATCTCACCAGATCAGGTCCACGGGCTTTCACTAGGTCTGTCAGGGGGCTTGCCCTTGTGGCAAAGTGGGGGATAAATCGTCGGTAATACCCCACCACACCTAGGAACGCCCGGACTTGTTTCTTGCGACTTGGTCGGGGCCAATTTTGGATGGCCTCTAACTTGTTCACTTGGGGTTTTACCAAACCTTTTCCCACAATGTAGCCAAGATATTTGGCCTCTGTAAACCCTACAGCGCACTTGGCAGGGTTTGCTGTAAGGCCAGCTCTCCTGAAGGTATCGAGGACTGCCTCCACCTTCTCCAGGTGGGTTTCCCAGTCTGGGGTATGAATGACCACATCGTCCAAGTAGGCAGCATCATAACTGTTATGCGGGCGTAATAGCTTGTCCATGAGGCACTGGAAGGTAGCTGGGGCCCCATGTAGTCCAAAAGGGAGGACAGTATATTGAAAAAGACCCTCTGGTGTAGAGAACGCAGTCTTTTCCTTTGCGTCTTCTGCAAGGGGAATCTGCCAGTACCCCTTTGTCAAGTCTAGGGTAGTCAAGTACCGGGCATTACCCAGATGGTCCACTAGCTCATCTATGCGAGGTATGAGGTACGCGTCGAACTGGGATACTTTAGTCGCCGGAAGTCGTTGCAAAATCTTGTGATGCCATCAGGTTTGGGCACCAGCACGATTGGGCTGGACCACTGACTGTGGGATTCTTCGATGATCCCCAACTCCAGCACTTTTTTTTACTTCTGCTTTTATTTCCTCCCTTTTTGCCGCTGGCACCCGATAGGGCCTCATTGTTACTCTGGCCCCAGGGTTCGTGATGATGTGGTGATATGTCTCGGTTGTTCGACCCGGTTTTGTCGAGAACACATCTTGGTTCCGGAAGATCATCTCAGACACATCATTCTTCTGGTCTGGTGTTAAATCGGGAGACACTCTCACCTGTTTGGAAGGCTTGTTTTCCTGGGTTAGGTCTTTTTGGACCGTTGTGCATGCCTCTTGTGCATGCCAGGGTTTCAGAAGGTTAACATGATAAATCTGTTCTTGTTTTCTGCGTCCTGGCTGCCGCACCTTGTAGGTTACTTCCCCCACAGGTTCAACCACCTCATAGGGCCCCTGCCATTGGGCCAGAAGCTTGCTTTCTGCCGTGGGTACCAACACCATAACCCGATCCCCTGGTTGGAACTGTCGCACTTTTGCCTGGCGATTGTAATGGGTTCGCTGGGCCTCCTGTGCCTTCTCCAAATGTTCCCGTACAATAGGGGTAACCCGGGCTATCCGGTCTCGCATCTGCATTACATGCTCTATTATATTTCTCCCCTCATTGGGTTCCTCTTCCCAGATCTCTTTGGTGATATCTAGTATGCCACGGGGGTGACGCCCGTATAATAACTCGAAGGGGGAAAACCCAGTTGAGGCCTGAGGTACCTCCCGGATAGCGAACATAAGGTAGGGTAGTAGGGTGTCCCAATCCTTCCCATCCTGACTTACCACCTTCCTTATCATAGCCTTGAGGGTTCGGTTAAACCTTTCTACCAACCCATCAGTCTGCGGATGGTAGACCGAAGTTCTCAGGGAATGTATATGGAGCAGCGTACAGAGGTCCTTCATTAGCTTCGACATAAATGGGGTTCCTTGGTCAGTTAATATCTCCTTCGGTAGCCCCATTCGGGCAAAGATCCCCACCAGTTCTTTGGCTATAGTTTTAGAGGCCGTGTTCCGCAGGGGGATGGCTTCTGGGTAGTGAGTAGCATAGTCCAAAACAACAAGTATATATTGGTGGCCCCGAGCCGTCTTCTCCAGGGGTCCCACTAGGTCCATGGCTATTCACTCGAAGGGGACCTCTATGATGGGAAGGGGTACTAAAGGTGCCCTCAAGTGGGGACGAGGACTGTGCAGCTGACACTCCGGGCAGGAGGCACAGTACCTCCACACTTCTTCATGTACTCCGGGCCAGAAGAACCGTTGTAGGACTCGTGCCAGGGTCTTCTCTACCCCCAAATGCCCCCCAAAAAGATGACTATGAGCAAGACTTAATACAGCGTTCTGGTGTTTTTGAGGTACTACGATCTGCTGTACCTTCTGCCCCTGTACTGGTGCAACCCGGTATAAGAGATCCTTCTTCATTATGAAGTAGGGTCCTGGTCCCTGGGTTTTCCCTTCCACGGGGACCCCATCTATTTCAGTCACCTCCTTCCTAATGTTGTCATACCTTGGGTCTTCTGCCTGGTCCCGTCCAAAATTTCCTCTCCAGGGCCTAATCTGCCCAAGATCCAGGGGCCCAGTCTCTGTTGCCTCTACTGGTTCAGAAGCATTAGGGTGGGGGTCAGACTCAGGTGCTTCTCCCTCCTGCGTGGCCTCCTTTTCAGCTGCGCGGGTCCGCCTACCTACAAGAGCAACCCTCTGGCTTTGGGTCAGTATTCGGGTTCCCAAGGCCTTAGCTGCCCTTCTTTCCCTTTTTGTCTTTCTACCCTGTCTGGGAGTGGAGAACAAATCTGGGGATATTTCAGAGAATATTGGGGGTTGACAGTCTGCTGTGGATGCCTCACCAAATTTAGGGTCCCCATCTTTCTCCAATCCCCCTACTGGGAGTAAGTTTCCAAACCCTGGGAAGTCCCTCCCTATGAGCACCGGGTATGGGAGTTTAGGGACTACACCTGCTGCTACCTCAGTAGTGTTCCCTTGGATCTCGATTTTTACTGGGATGGTGGGGTAGTAACTAACTGTCCCATGGACACATGTTATCCCCGTACGTTTAGCCTGTAGCAGCGGACTACGCTTCACGAGCTTCCCTGAGATAAGCGTGATAGCACTCCCCGAATCAACCAGTGCCGTGGTCCCTACCCCATTTAGTTTCACTGGTCTGATATACATATGTGGGGTTAGTGAGACCCCCACAAGGTGGATTAGGGAGCATGGATCTGCCCAGTTCCCCAGGTTACACTGCATAGGCTCCTCAGCATTGGGACACTGTGCAGCTATGTGTCCCCACTCCCCGCAGGCATAACATCTGTATGGAGCCCTAGGCGTTCCCCGGTCTCTTGGTTTGGGCAGTCTAACATCACGATCCTATTCTCCCTCAGTGGTCCGACTCTTTATGGCCTCTGATGGGCCTTCAGCCTCTCTCTTTTTCCACCTGGGCCCTCCTGGTGGCCCAGTCACCCGAACTTTAGGGCTTGGTGCTGCTAGTTTAACCCGGGGTGCCTCTTCCTTAACTGGTCGGGTCAGCTCCCTCACTGTCCTTCGCCTCTCTACCAGGGCGACAACCTCGTCATAGGTCGAGGGTTCGTTCTGGCTTACCCAGGCACGAAGGTCTGGTGGTAGTCCCCTCATGTATCGGTCGATGACCAGAACTGCTAGTATCTCTTCCGGACTCCGGGACTCTGTTTGCAACCACTTTCGTGTGAGATGGATGAGGTCATACAATTGGGACCGCGGGGTTTTGTCTTCCTGGTACCTCCAACTGTGATACTGCTGGGCCCGCACTGCTGTCGTTACCCCAGATCTGGCCAGGATCTCTGCTTTCAGCTGGGGTTAGTCTGCCGCAGCCTCTTCAGGCAGATCATGGTAGGCCTTCTGGGCGTCCCCACACAGGAATGGGGCAAGGATGCCAGACCACTGATCTCAAGGACAGGCCTCCCGTAGGGCTGTCCTCTCAAAGGCCAGAAGGTATGCCTCTACATCATCCTCCCGTGTCATTTTCTGCAGCCAATGGCTGGCCTGTATGAGCCGCGTCCCATCATGGCCGCGATTCAGCTCTGTAAGGGACTTTACCTGGTTTACCAGTTCCCGCAACATAGCTCGGTCTTGAGCAGCCTGGTCCATCAGCAGGTGATTAGTCTCTTGCTGCAGCCGCACTGCCTCCTGTTGGGCGGCTGCCTGGACACGGGTAGCCTCCTGCTGGGCCGCCGTAGCTTGTATCAGTGCCCGCACTACGTCATCCATTGTGGTGAAAAAAAATAAACCCTCTCCCTTTTTTTTTTGTTTTGTTGTTGTTGTTATTGTTTTTAAATCACCCTCCTTCTTCCTCCGCGCTGTGCACCTCAAGATCACACCCCTGGCACTAGTGTGACAAAGTTCCTCCTCTCTCTTGGTGGGTCCTGCGCTTATTGGAGGATTTTCTTGCTGCAGAGATTCACCATGTGGGTTGGGGAACAGCCCAGAGACCTTCCCCTCTGGAAGAACCCACAGTCCAGGTCAATTGGGAGGTTTGGGGGGAACCCGGGCCCGGCCTCTACTCCGGGTTCCAGCCCAGGGCCCTGTGGACTGCAGCTGTCTATAGTGCCTCCTGTAACAGCTGCATGACAGCTACAACTCCCTGGGCTACTTCCCCATGGCCTCCTCCAAACACCTTCCTTATTCTCACCACAGGACCTTCCTCCTGGTGTCTGATAATGCTTGTGCTCCTCAGTCCTCCAGCAGCACACCCTCTCACTCTCAGCTCCTTGCGCCTCTTGCTCCCAGCTCCTCACACTCGCACCACAAACTGAAGTGAGCTCCTTTTAAAACCCAGGTGCCTTGATTAGCCTGCCTTAATTGATTCTAGCAGCTTCTTCTTAATTGGCTCCAGGTGTCCTAATTAGCCTGCCTGCCTTAACTGGTTCTAGCAGGCTCCTGATTACTCTAGTGCAGCCCCTTCTCTGGTCACTCAGGGAACAGAAAACTACTCATCCAGTGACCAGTATATTTGCCCTCTACCAGACTCCTGTACCCCACTGGTCTGGGTCTGTCACAGTAGTTAATAAATTTGTTTGTTTATTCTACCTGAAGCAGTGCATTTGGTTTGAAGCATGTCAGAAACTCCCCTTGGGATAACAAGCCTGATACATATCAATTTCTTTGTTAAATTGATGAACTAATATAAGCTTGCAGCATCCAGCGGGCATAACTGGACACTACAAGACAGAGGTTCCTAGGGTTGTGTCTGGCACCGAAGATATTGGCTAGTGTCATTCGGTTGCACAATCCATGCAGAAGCTGGCCAAAAGTGCTCACTCACATAGCTGGGACCAGCTTACATGCTAGAGGCTGTGCATGAACAGCCCGGAGTGGGGGTTCTCACAGCACAGCAGGGTAAGGCTCGCTCCCAGAGTCGAGGATTGGAGTGACCTAGCAGATCACCGGTCCAGATAGCACGAGAGGGGAACGTCACACTCACCTACCCAACTCACTCACCCACCATGCACTCACCTACTCAACTCACTCACCCGCCATGCACTCACCTACCCAACTCACTTAGCTGCCATGCACTCACCTATTCAACTCACTCACAGGCCATGTACTCACCTACCCAACTCACTCACCCACCATGCACTCACCTACCCAACTCACTCACCGAGCCATTAAATGACCCACGTGACTTTCCACTTGTTCATCTACCCACTGACTTGCTTATCCATTCTCACTTTCACCCAGAGGCTGATCCAAATTCCAGTGAAGCCAATGGAGAATTTCCTCTTGACATCAATGGGTGTTGTGTCCAGCCACCAATCACTCTGCCCCCATCAGGCTCACTTGTTCATCCCCCCAGCTGCTAACTCCTTTGCTCACTTGCTTCCTGACCTCCTAGTATGCAAATATCCCCAGAACAGTACAAGCTGTGGATGTTCATGGAAGCTCCTCCAAATCCCAGCACCTGAGACCTTCCGGACAGCTGTGACAAAGGCATCTCTTTCAGCCTGCCCCATAACCCTCAGTTTATCACCTATACACATTACCATCATTTTCCCCCTTTCATGCAAAGTGACTTTTTCTGCTGTCAATATATATCTATGTTTTCCTCCAACCGATTTTCGAAGCCTGTCTCATGCAGAAAAGGGAGAGGTCAGGCCACAGCACAACACAAGCAATTGTCCTGAATGCAATGTCACAGCAATTCCTGGTGGCACTGCAATTTGTGAGTCATGAAAATGGAGTCTCCAGATCCCCACAAGCCCTAGGGAGTCCCGCAACTGTGTTTGTACGTGGGTTAATTTCCCCCACTAGATTTAAATTTGTTTGACAAATCTGCTCTTCCTCCTTCCCCTTTGCAGCCTTTTCTGCAAGTCACTGAGGCCTCAGTTCAAAGCCTGTACTGGTAAAACACAATGCGACTCTCTTCTGGACTGGGCTTTTCATACAAATTGCATGTCTGGCGGAGCCAAGCGATGCCAGAGCAGAGGGAGAGTGGCCTCCATAGGCACCATTAGAGACTGGGCCAAAAAGATGTGGCCAGAGGAGATTTAAAAAGGCACGACGAGGTGGAGGGACCCAAGAAGGCTGCTCCACATGGCAGTGGCCTTGGAGGAGAAGGCCACATAAACTACCAGTGGTGACATTTTGTGGAGGGCTGAAAAAATGTTAAGGAAAAATTTCTACACTGTTTCGTAGACTCATAGACTTTAAGGCCAGAAGGAACCATCATGATGATCTAGTCTGACCTCCTGGACATTGCAGGCCACAGAACCTCACCCACCCACTCCTGTAATAGACCCCTAACCTCTGGCTGAGTTACTGAAGTCCTCAAATCATGATCTAAAGACTTCAAGTTACAGAGAAACCACCATTTACAAAAGTTTAAACCTGCAAGTGACTCATGCCCCATGCTGCAGAGGAAGGTGAAAAACCCCAAGGGTCCCTGCCAATCTGACTCAGGGGAAAAATAATTCCTAACCCCAAATATGGTGAGCAGTTAGAGCTTGAGAATGTGCATGAGACCTACCAGTCAAACACCAGGAAAGAATTCTCTGTAGTAACTCAGAACACTCCCCATCTAGTGTCCCATCACTGGCCATTGGGGATATTAACAACTAATAGTCACAGGTACGCTATTGTAGGCAGTGTCAAAATGAAAAAAACTCCAGTTTCCCTGTGACTGTTTGTAATGACTTGTTACAAAATCTCAGCTATTTAGACTGAAAAAGGTGACAGAAATGTTGCAGTCAAAACACGTTTCAAAATTATTGAACCATAATATTTCCATTGACCCAAACTGGAAAAAGAGAATTGGGTTTTCGATTTGTGAATATTTTTGAGATTTTGACTTTCCATCCTCATTTGAGGTGGGAGAAAATTTCAAACTCTTGACAATATTCACAGGATAGGAAAACCATTTCCCATCAAGCTTTACTCAGAAAGGTCACGACTACTGGTTGAGGCTGATATTCACACAGCCCCCCACCTCTGAGATCATAGAAGAATCATAGAAGATTAGGATTGGAAGAGACCTCAGGAGGTCATCTAGTCCAACCACCTCCTTAACTAAATCATCCCAGCCAGGGCTTTGTCAAGCCGGGTCTTAAAAACCTCTAAGGATGGAAATTCTACCACCTCCCTAGGTAACCCATTCCAGTGCTTCACCACCCTCCTACTGAAATCATTTTTCCTAATATCCAACCTAGACCTCCCCCACTGCAACTTGAGACCATTGCTTCTTGTTCTGTCATCTGCCATCACTGAGAACAGCCTAGCTCCATCTTCTTTGGAACTCCCCTTCAGGTATTTGAAGGCTGCTATCAAATCCCCCCTCACTCTTCTCTTCTGCAGACTAAACAAGCCCAATTCCCTCAGCCTCTCCTCGCAAGTCATGTGCCCCAGCCTCCTGATAATTTTTGTTGTCCTCTGCTGGACTCTCTCCAATTTGTCCACATCCTTTCTGTAGTGGTGGTCCCAAAAACTGGACACAATACCCCAGATGTGGCCTCACCAGTGCCGAATAGAGGGGAATAATCACTTCCCTTGATCTGCTGGCAATGCTCCTACTAATGCAGCCCAATATGCCATTAGCCTTCTTAGCAACAAGGGCACACTGTTGACTTATATACAGCTTCTCATCCACTTTAATCACCAGGTCCTTTTCTGCAGAACTGCTGTTTAGCAGTCGGTCCCCAGCCTGTAGCGGTGCATGGGATTCTTCTGTCCTAAGTGCAGGACTCTGCACTTGTTCTTGTTGAACCTCATCAGATTTCCTTTGTCCCAATCCTCCAATTTGTCTAGGTCACTCTGGACCCTATCCCTGCCCTCCAGCTTACCTACCTCTCCCCCCAGCTCAGTATCATCTGCGAACTTGCTGAGGGTGCAATCCATCCCATCCTCCAGATCATTCATAAAGATGTTGAACAAAACCAGCCCCAGGACTGACCCCTGGGCACTCCAATTGATACTGGCTGCCAACTAGACATCGAGCCATTGATCACTACCTGTTGAGCCCAACAATCTAGCCAGCTTTCTATCCACCTTATAGTCCATTCATCCAATCCATACTTCTTTAACTTGCTGGCAAGAATACTGTGGGAGACTGTATCAAAAGCTTCGCTAAAGTCAAGATATATCACGTCCACTGCTTTCCCCATATCCACAGAGCCAGTTATTTCATCATAGAAGGCAATCAGGTTGGTCAGGCATGACTTGCCCTTGGTGAATCCATGTTGACTGTTCCTGATCACCTTCCTCTCCTCCAAGTGCTTCAAAATTGGTTCCTTGCTCCATGATTGTTCTTGGATGGTATTGCTGCCACCACCAAGTGATTTACACAAAAATTCAGAGAAGGGTCACTTGGAATCCCTATTCCCCGCAAAATATCCCCCCAAACCCCTTCACTCCCTTTCCTGGGGAGGCTTGAGAATAATAAATCAACCAGTTGCCTTAGCAATGTGAGCACAGACCAGACACTTTGTCTTCAGGACACTTAAATCAATCAGGTTCTTAAAAGAAGAACTTTATTTATAAAGAAAAAAAATAAAAGAATCACACCTGCACAATCAGGATGGAAGGTAACTTTACAGGGTAATAAAAAGTTTAAAACACAGAGGACTCCGCTCTGGGCTCAGCTTCACAGTTACAAAAACAGGAATAAAACTGTTTTTATTCCTCTGTATCATAGAAAAATTCACAAGCCAAAACAAAAGATAACCTAATGCATTTCCTTGCCCTACTCACAGTTTCTGTGGTTTTACATGGATTATTCCAGGTATATTTTCAGGAGATATTGTACCTGCTTGGCTTCTCCCTCCATCCAGAGAGGGAACAACAAAAGAGAGCAACATACAAATCCTTCCCCCCAAGATTTGAAAGTATCTTCTTTCCTCATTGGTCCCTCTGGTCAGGTGCCAACTAGGTTATTTGAACGGCTTAACCCTTTATGGGTAAGGCAATCCAGTACAGCTGCCAAGGAGGGATTTTATGCTACTGCATACATAAATGTTGCTACCCTTCCCCCTATATTCATGACAGCTGTAGAAACCCTTCTTATTACCCTTGCTTCTCCAGAACAGGTAGGGAATGGCCTGAGAACTCAGTGGCTACGCCAGGTCTGAATTCCCATGGGCACCTGCATATATTGATGTTGACCTGTTGTCTCTTGGCATATCCTTAGACTGTCAGCTCTCTGGGGCAGAGACAAGCATTTCACTGCATGTGTGCACAGCGCCCAGCACTCTGGGGCCTGCTCTCTGACTGGGGCCTGTGAGTACCACCAAAATACAAACAATAAATAACTGTGCAGTTATGCTGGATGCTGTTAATGCTGCCATCATTAATGCTGCCATCGTCTCTAGGTGACCCCACACCTCATTAAAGCTGAAGGGGCTGCTAGCCCCTCCTTTCAGGCTAAATGGAGGCAGGCCTCTCAAACTGGCAAAGTTGTGCTAAGTGAATTTTTCTGAATACAAATGTAATGTCCCAGAAACCTGGGTAACCCATTAATATACCCATTACAAGTACTGCCCAGCAACTACAACCCGCTACTCATCAGCAATGCACAAAAACACTTCATTTCCAGCTCAGGGATCACTACAAACAGAAATGACTCCCGAAAAATGAGCAGACTTTTACAAATACAGAGGGCAAATCTGCCTCTAGTGCTTCTTTGGGGGCCGGTGATCCAGGCTGAGCAGAGCACCGCAGGCAGAGTGGGCTTCAGCTGTGCAAGAATGGGGTCACAGATTCTCTGGCTGAGGCACAGAGTCTGTCCCAAAAGCTGGTGGTGTTTGACTGGACCTTCTAAAACAAGCCTTCCGTGGGCCCAGGAGAGAGGGGCAGAAGAGTGCTAGAGCTGGGGTGACAACCAGTGGGGGGAGCATGGGTGCCATGCCCGGGATGGGGGTGAGGGGAGCCAGTCACTCAGCACGAGGGGTGTTAGCTATGGGGGTGGAGGAGCCCTGCAGCCCCCACTAACTGCCTGCAACCTCCTCCCAGCCCCCGTTACCCCTCCCCTTCCCAACTCCCTGCTCACCCTGTCCCTCCCAACCCTCTGCCCTTCCCAGTCCCCTGCTCCCCCTCCCCTTCCCAGCCCCTTGCTCCCCTTCCCCTTCCCAGCCCCCTGCTCCCCCTTCCCCATCCCAGCCCCCTTCACATCCTTCTGCTCCCACTCCCCTTCCCAGCCCCCTGTTCCCCTTCCTCCTCCCCTTCCCAGCACCCTGCTTCCCTCTCCCCTTCCCAGCCCCCTGCTTCCCTCTCCCCTTCCCAGCCCCCTGCTCACCCCTCCCCTTCCCAGCCCCCTACTCCCCGCATCTGCAGACCCAGCCAGCCCATCTCTCCCCATATCAGGCCGCGATCACTACCAGGCACCACTGGTGATTAACCAGTGGCTCAGTCCACTTTCTCTATGTTGCACCTGCTGTTTGGATCCTGCTGCCACCAGCCCAGAGGGAGTAAGAGCCTGGAGGTTGTTCTTCTGGGGCATGCACAGGATGGGGAGTGATGTGTGGTGGCAGTGACGAGCTCTGTGGTGGGAGCTTGCCCCTTAGCCCTTCCTGCCTGGTGCCTCACCTCTGTACTAGGCTGGATCCAGGCGTGAGATTTCATGAGGTAAATGGAAGTACTAAAATAGGGTCCAAATGTGTGAGTCTCACAACTCAGTCATGAGTCTAGGAGTGTCTGTGGAAGGTGCAATTACACCAATTTATGGAGAAAGATAGCTGGACAATAGAAGCTACCATTCAAGGCAATCAGCCACATGGTGAAACCTACGCTGATCTAAGCCACGCAGTCTGAGGAGTTTCCCTGGACTGGTTGCAAATGCAGGGATTAGGGAATTGATTGGTCTCAGTGCTGTGATTGTCTGTGTGTGAGAGAGCCAGCAAGAAGTGGAAGAAGCAGTTGTGAGTGTGGCCCTGTGAGGAAGCTGAGAAACAGCACTTCTTTTGGGTACAGGACTGGCTGGAAAGGCAGACCTGGATTTCTGAGCTAAGGAAACTACCTGCGGTTGTTCCTACTGTATTCAGGGAAACAGAACTTTGTGGACATTCTTTGGAAATAAACAGGACCACACCAAAGAAATACCTGATTAGTATCCTCAATTCTCCCCCTCATGGAAACAACTCAGCTATGTCCCAAATATTGGCTAACCATACGGGCCAAAGGGCAACAATATTTGACACATGTAATTCCCATATTACAGCTGCCGAATGCAAGGTTTAGCTGGCTGCTTTTAATGTTGTGCCTATCTACATCCTCAAATGTCCTGGGGCCCTATGTGAAGCTGATGCTGCATCATCCTGACAGAGAGAGATCCTGCATGCTCTATGCTGTTGGTGTTTGTGGCATGGATCAAATGGAAAAGTCTGCAATGCCATGTGGATGTCCCCCACATCTATCAGGGCACATTGACTACCAATCCTGAGTGGCATCGGTTCTCCTCACAGCCAGAGACCTGGGTACATGCATTTGTGAGAATCCATCTCAGAGGTGGAAGAGAACTTTAACCCCAGTGACGGGGTGCTGGGCAGCAGTGCACTGTTAGCACATCACTACTGCAAACTTTGCTTGAATACAGACATTCCTCTGGATAAACAACATCACAGTTGCTGCCCGTGGTGGTCACAAGAGTACTGCCATTACATAAGGGGCTTTGCTTTTTGTTATATGATACCTTATATAATTAAACCAATCAACAGCCCCCTTGCCTCTGGTCTCTCCCCCACCCAATATTTACAGTTGGGTCAAAGGTTTGGACCACAGCCCACCAAAGGCAGGAAAAGCTAAAGTTAGGTTCTCAGAAGCAAAGAGGATCATCTTGACTCCAATGGTCTAGGTTATTCTACTGTTCCACCCCATGGGGAGAGCAAAACATAGGAAGTGAAAGCCCAAGCTGGACTCGAGAGTACAGTTTTGCAGGCTTGAATTGCACCAGTAATAACCTGTTGCAAGCAGCTCATCTTCTAAACTGCTGTGTCTGGAATGGTGATATTTCTGAATGTCTGGGAGGCAAGATAGAACAATAACATCTGACTTATTAAAAGAGATCAATTCAGCTACATGAGCAAGTCAGCTCCTCTTATAGCTTTCCAGAGAACTCTGCCTCCAGCAGGAGAGTATCTAGCAGCACACCCAGCCAATGAAACACATCATACAAGTACTACATCATCTTGAGAAACCATCATCGGCTGGTCTGTGATGTTGAGAGCAGGATGCTGTTACCCAATAGCTTATGAGAGGTGATGACCTTTTAATGGACGTTATTTATTGTACATGATAGAAACTGACAAGTACAGGACCCAAGTGTGACAGGAAGGGTATTAAAATGCTGGCCTTAGCCTGTCTGTGGCTCAATGCAGCTCATAAGTTTTCCTTATCAATCTTGCCTTACCAGGAAATTAGTAGACCTGGTTGGAAAACAAATGTTTTTTCCATGGAAAATTGTGACTATTTGGTGAAAAAACAAAAACTAAAATATTTTGATTCTGCTGCAGTGTCTCATGGGAGTTGTAGTTTGCATGCCTTATGCTCTCATATAGACCTATAGAAGGTCAGGCTTCCTGGTTGGACTCTCCCATGATGCAGCATAGGCTTCCCTCCTGGTGTGGGGAGATGGTACACCCCAATAATTCCATGACTGTAGTGCATCAAGGGAGATGACTTCAGCTGGGGTGCCCCATAGTGGAGAATGAGACTGGGAGGCAACTGAACTACAGCTCCCATGAGGCACCGTGGGAACATTTCAGAAATGAAATATTTTGATTTTTGAGCCTTTGTTTTTTCAACAGAAAACTGATATTTTCCACAGAAAGCAGATACTTTCTGGGGGGAAAATGTCTAGTGGAAAAGCCAGTTTTTCATAGAAAAACAGGTTTTATGGAAAATTATTGTCCAGACCTAGTTTAATACATGTTAGTAAGGTGTTTTGAGACCCTTGGCTGTGAGGTGCAATATAAATGGAAATTACCCTTACAGCAAAGCCTCATCCACGTCAGCTCAAGTTTGAGGCATGCGAACAGGGCACTGTGCGTAGAAGGTAGAGATGGTTGGAAAATGTTTTTTATTTCTGTGGAAAATTTTAATTTTTGGCAAAAAGTAAAAAACCCAAAAAATTCAGCCCAATCCCCAGAAATGTTGGCACCAAACCAAACATTTCATTTTGGAAATGGCACTGCAGTACCTCATGGGAATTGTGGTTTGGGTGCCTCATGCCTCTATTCTCTTCTAGGGGCTAGGCTCCCTGGCCTGGCTACATCTTCCATGATGCACAACCTCTCCCCTCTTGCTGAGCCTCAACGGTTCACCATAAGCATCCCTGGCCATGGTGCATCCTGGAAGATATAGTATGACTGGGAAATCTAACCCATAGAGAAGAATGGCAGCAGAAGCCACCTGGACTACAACTTCCATGAGACATGGCAGCGGCATTTCCAAATATTTATTTTCTAGTTTTGGGTATTCGGTTTTATGATGAAAAGTCACAATTATTAGCCAGCCCTAGTGGGAAACTTGCCCTGTTGCAGCCATGTAGGTAAACAGAGGGCTCCATTCACCAGGACTATTGATCTGATGCTTTTTCCAGCACTGACTCTGAACCATTATTTATAAAGCTGAAGTGCATGCAGATTACTTGTGTAACCCTTTTGCCAGGTGGAGCCAGCAGCAACAAGGTCCGGGTTCAGTATTTAGGGGTTCCTTTTCAACAATATAACACAAAACCAGCTTGAACCCCCAACCAGTGATATGGGACAATTACACACTACCCCCTGGGTGCCTCTAAGAGGCAATACTTCCCTTCTCACAAGCACAGAGTCTGAGTGTAGCAAAGACTTTTAATAAAAGGAGGGAATTAACTCAGCATTAATTTGGGAAAACACTGCAACTAGGGTTCATAAACATAAACCATGAGCAAAAGACCCACCCCCAAGACTCCACCAGCTGCCTTGTGTGGTGTTTAGATGCTGCATGTGATTATTGGAACTGGGAGCACTGGCTGATGGGAGTCTGAAAGGACAGGAAATAGGAAGGAGTGGGGAGGAGTTGAGGAGGCTGGGAGAGTTACAGAGTGTGCAGCTACAGCTTGGAAAAGAGACTTCCACTGTAAATAAAGTTCTGTTGAAGTTGTTAATACTTTGCTTGGTGGATACAACATTTTGGCAACGAGGATGGATCTTCTGCCTCTGAACCCACCTGCACCCTTTCTGCAAAGCCCAGGTGAGCCTCCAATTGCTTTTACTGCCTGGATCCGTATGTTTGAGACTTATCTGCTTGCAATCAGTGCTACAGAGATTTCTGAAGTAAGAAAGCGTGCTCTGCTAATCCACTGCCTTGGAGCAGAAGGGCAGCATATATTTTACACTTTTCCCCTTGCAGATGATAAATATGAGACTGCACTCACTGCATTAAAGAACTTTTTTGTGCCAAAAGTGAATGTAGTAGCTAATCGCTACAGATTTCGCCAGCGTGAGCAGAAACCAGAAGAGACTATAATGCAGTATATGGCTTCCCTGAGGAGTCTGATTGTAACTTGTGACTTTGGGAATATGGCAGATGAGATGATTAGAGACCAGCTCATTGAGAAAACAACAATGCTTCATGTAAGAAAATGCTTACTTCTAGAACCACAACTTACACTAGAAAAAGCAATAAACATTGCTACTCAGATTGAGTCAGCTACAGCTGAAGCCAAAATAATGAGCCAGGGTACAGGAGGCCCAGTCCAGGCTGTGACTCTTTTGCAGAAAAGTTCACTATCACTGCAGACAAACAATTGCAAAAGAAAAACTAATGAAAAGCCACTGAATCAGCAAATGCAAAATACAGTAAAAGCATGCTTTCGCTGTGGATCCCCACAACAGCTTGCAAGCTACACAGGATGTCCAGCAAAAGTAGCTCAGTGCAATCATTGCAAAAAGATTGGGCATTTTGCTAAAGTATGTCGCAGTAGCCAGTTCAATCAACAGGTGCATGCAGTTACAATACCAGATATTACTGTGCTGAGTGTAGACAAAATCACTACTGCACATATTCCAGAACAGATAAAGTGCACTGTAAATGTTTCTGCCATACCCTCAGGCAAATCACACTCTATTCAGCTAATGTTGGACACTGGCTCAGCAGTATCTATACTACCTGATTCCATCTATTTGCATTACTTTAAAGATGTGCCTCTTACTGAACCCAAACTTCACTTGTTATGCTATTTGAAAAACCATATTCCAGTACATGGTTGCTTGCCAGCAATAGTTACTTTTGGTGATCGCTGTATAACTGCGGAATTCTACATTGTTCACAAAGGCACTCCTATCCTTGGCAGAGATTTATTAGCTGCTTTAAATCTCAGGGTAGTTAATGGATGAATTGATCTTCCTCAGCAAAGCACTCTTGCGGTACACACACCAGTTTCAGCTGGGACCCAACTCCAGGTTGAGGAGAAACTCGGCTGTGCTTATGGGTTTCTGCATAAAGTTAAAATGCGGAATAATGTGTTGCCTGTATGACAGAAATTACGGCGCTTACCATTTTCAGTCAGGGAAGCTGTTTCAGAGGAACTTAGAAAACTTGTTCAAAAGGACATTATTGAAGAGATTAACTCTTCGGAATGGGTTTCACCTATAGTAGTGACGCAGAAGAAGGGTGGAGACATTCGCCTTTGTGTGGACTTAAGGGAGCCAAATAAAACTATTGTGATTGACAGCCATCCTCTTCCTCACATAGAGGAAGTATTTGCAGAACTCCGTGGAGCAATGATGTTTTCTACTCTTGATCTGCAGAGCGCATACCACCAGGTTATGTTGCATGAAGATAGCAGAGACCTCACAGCATTTATTACACATGAGGGACTATTTCGTTTTAAACGTGTTCCATACAGTCTCGCATCAGCCCTAAGTGCCTTTCAAAAAATGATGTCATTGATTCCGAAGAATCAACATGGAGTTCAGTGCTATTTGGATGATATTATTGTGTTTGGAAATACTACTGAGGAGCATGACAATAACCTGCAGTCTGTACTAAACTGCATCAGCAAAGCAGGCCTCAAGCTTGTTAGGCCAAAAGTCAAATATTCGCTTATTCCAACCCTTGCTTATTATCCCAGCTGCCCCTCTGGCATGCAAAGGCCTTCCCTTAGCCACGATTACAGGAAATATAGCAGAGGCCTTCCCTTACACATATATAGGAAATATATGAAGAATGGTGGGGAAGGGGAGTAACAAGTAACAGATGTATCCGGATTACCTCATGAAACTAATTTAAACAATGCATACGTTAGCAGAATTTAAGCACGACACGTTGTTTGTTACAGGGTATAAAACCCCCTGCTTTATGCCTGTGAGGTGTGTCTCTTTCTCTGGCATTAGCCGAGAGAGGCACCCGTTCAGCTGAATGAATAAAAGATCTGGTGACCGTCCTATTGTCTCTCCGTGCCTCCTTGGGGTAATTGGGTAAGCTCCAGGGTGAAACGAGCCCATTTGGCTAACAAGCTCAATAGGTCCAAATGCAAATTTAGACAAACTGAACTCTCCTTTCTGGAGCATACAATTTCACAGGCTGGACTAAAACCTGATCCAAATCATATCCTGGCAATTTCAAATGCTCCTCCTCCAACAGATTTGCAAACCTTACGTTCCTTCTTGGGTCTTACCTCCTGGTATGCAAAATTCATTCCCATTTATGCTTCTGTCATTAAACCGTTACGAGAATTACTACGGAGAAATTCAACCTTAGTGTGGACAACGGATGCACAAGTTAGTTTTGAAAGGGTGAAAGACTTGATTGTACATAGTCCAGTACTTGCATTATTCAGTCCCGCATTGCCCACAATTGTAACTACTGATGCTTCTGATTATGGACTTGGGGCTGTCCTCACACAACTTCATAAGGACAACACAGAGAGGACTGTTGCATTTGCTTCAAGGACACTAAGTAATGCTGAGAGAAAATATTCTACAGTTGAAAAAGAAGCACCTGCTTGTGTCTGGGCTACTGAAAAATGGAGAACTTACCTGTGGGGCCGCACGTTCAAGTTGCGCACAGACCACAGCCCTTTGACAACGTTGCTCACCACGAAAGGACTGGGAAGAGCAGGATATCGTATTGCTAGATGGTCTGCAAGACTACTTTCTTTCAATTATGAACTGGAATATAAGCCTGGAAACCCAAATGTGGTAGCTGATTGCCTTTCTCGCCTGCCTTTGCCTTCACCAGATGGTCCACCAGAGGATGAGGCTGTAGTAGTTGCGCTTATTACAAGCACTCTTACTGCAGTTACAAGAGAACAATTTCAAGCTGCTTGTTCAGCGTGTCCAATTCAACAAAAATTACTGGAATTTCTGACAAAGAGATGGCCCAGTAACCCTAAAAACCTTGACCCAGTTTTGCTGCCTTATTTTAGATTTCGGGATGAACTTTCTTTGCTCGATGGCTGTGTGCTACGAGGTACACACCGGCTACTTGTGCCAGAAGAATTACAGTCAAAACTCATACACCTGGCACACGATACTCATCAAGGAATTGTCAGAACCAAACAATGACTATGGGATCTGTATTGGTGGCCAGGGATGGACTCTCAAACTGAAGCACTCATAAAATCCTGTGTCACTTGCCAAATGCATGATAATACAGCAGTGACAGGTATCCCTCCATTACAGCCTGTTCCTCTGCCTGAATCTGCATGGGAAAAAGTGGCGATTGATATTGTAGGACCCTTTGATACTGCTCCACTTGACTGTCATTATGCCATCACTTTAATAGACTATTTCAGCAAATGGCCTGAGGTGGCGTTTACATCACAAATTTCTTCTGCTACTGTAATTAAGTTCCTCTCTTCAGTTTTTAGACGGGAAGGTAACCCCAAAGAACTGGTTTCAGATAATGGTAGTCAATTTACTTCCCTGGAGTTTGAAACTTTTCTAGCAGAGAGGAACATTTTACACCAGAGGTCATCCCTATATTACCCTCAAGCCAATGGGGAAATTGAACGATTTAACAGAAGTTTGAAAGAGAGTTTGCAAACAGCTAAACTGGAAGGGCGATTGTGGATACCCTTCACTACTGATTTCTTGCAAGCATACCGGGCTACACAACATGCCACAACGCAAAGATCACCCGCAGAGTTACTTCATGGGAAACAGATGACTACTAAACTGAACATTGCTGGATTGTTAAAGGCACGACCTGATGCCCCACACAAGGATGATGTGAGAAAGACAGTTGAACAGAACCAAGCAAAGTCTAAGGCTTTCACAGACAAACGGCGGGGTGCTAAGGAACCAAAGTTTGAGTGTGGTTCCTTTGTTAGAATACGAAAACCTGGAATCTTACGCAAAGGGGACCATAAATTCACAGCTCCTCTTAAAATCATAGAGAAGAAGGGACCTTACACCTATCGACTTTCTGATGGGCGGGTATGGAATGCTTATCTTGCACCTGCCTATGCACCAAGAGGAGATTATGCCAACACCCAGTCTGCATTGGATGACTTCACTGTAGAACCAACACAACAAGACATTGCACTGGAACCGGGGCTTGAGAGACGGCCTGTCAGACTCAGACGACCACCTGCCTGGACTACAGACTATGTTATGTAGTATCTACAGTGTTTTCAGTGTAATATTCCTGCCAACAGTATAGTATCTTATTTCATATTTGTTCCTGTGGTTAGAACAACAATGTTTATTTTAATTTGGAAAGTTTCTTAAGAGAGGAGGGAATGTGGTGTTTAAATGCTGCATGTGATTATTGGAACTGGGAGCACTGGCTGTTGGGAGTCTGAAAGGACAGGAAACAGGAAGGAAGGGGGAGGAGTTGAGGAGGCTGGGAGAGTTACAGAGTGTGCAGCTACAGCTTGGAAAAGAGACTTCCACTGTAAATAAAGTTCTGTTGAAGTTGTTAATACTTTGCTTGGTGGATACAACACCTTGCTAGCTGCACCAAGATGTTTTTAGGGCCCCCTATTAACACCCGTCTCAGTGATTTCAGTTGTTAGTAGGGTAACCTTACTGTTGGTGCATACTGGGCAGTCTCTTGCCATAGACACACTGTCTTAAAGTAGACCTAATACTTAAATATCAGTGACTTCAGCTCTACAGCTTATAAAAAGACTTTCAATTGAGTCTAAGCTAGCTTTTTTTTTTTTTTAATACCATAGAGAAAAGGGAATGGTAAATCGTGGCGTGGCATATGCATACCCCCTCCCCCTTCTCTCAACTCATTAGGCTTTGGAACCCATGTCCCCTGCCTAGTGAGTGCCATTCAGTTGAGAATGAGTCCCTCCATCAGGGTATGCCAGGTACAGTTCTGCTGCCCTCGGTTCACACAAGGGTAACAACCCTTTATTACTCCTGCCCCAATAACAAGAAGACTGGGGATCCAATACCAGCCACAAGTGATTGTTTGGGCAAGCAATCCCATCATGCTGAGCACGTAGGCAGGGTGGGTGTGTCCATGCAAATGAGATCAGTTCCTGAAGTCTTTTTCCACAGCTCACCACTAGATGTCAGGGGAGAGCTCATTCAGACTCTTCTTACATCTGCATATATGCAAATGAGCTCATTATGTTATTTGCATTAAAGATCACACAAGGAGCTGTGTGAAACTTGGCAGCAATGGCAAAGTATAATCATGCCAGCACTGATGTGACTGTGCTGGCAAACAGCAGCCGTTCAGTTTGCTGTCCTGCTTGGGGGATTAGAAACTGCAGTCCTAGGTGAGGTAATGGAACCTAAGAAACCAGGCATGTGAACCCAGGCCTCTGGAAGTGATATCCCAGTCAAGGCACTACCTTAATTCACCCCCTTATGTCACCAAGGTCTGACCTCCCTTTCCCGGTGCTGCATTTGATTCCACAGTTGGCTGGCTGGTTTTGGGAGCATCATTGCCAGTCTCTTGCCAATTAGTGGGATGGTTTCTACAATTAATTGCTAGTGAGAGCCAGTGCCCAGGGCTGAAGCATAATCTCCAGAGGACTGCCCCCTATAATCAGGCTCTATTGCATGGGGAAATGTGAGAATCCGGGCACGTCTGTCTGCCACTCCAAATACTTCAATCAGTTGCCTTTTATAGACCTCCAGCTACCCCTCTCCAGCCTCCTTCCTCTCCTGGCTGATTCTGCTGCCTCTGGAGGCCCTGGAGAGACCTCAAGTCCCTTTCAGCAAACAGCCCAGCAAGTGGGAGAGTCTGGCAGGCAGACAGCTGTGTGGGTGGTGGAGAATAATGAGGTCAGGAGCAGGGGCTTTGCAGCTCAGCTCAGAACAACAAGCTCTGATGGGGAACTTGATTGTCACTTAAAGCAAAAATCAGCAGGAGCTCAGTCAAGGGAGAGAGAGGAGACAGGAGAGAAAGAGAGAGCATCCCGGAGCATATGGTGGGGATTCAGCCCCAGGAGTGTTGACTGCTCTACCCCTCCAGGGCACAATCTAATGGCTACAGGACTAGTCAGGCAGGGGTGAACATCAAGATCTCCATCAGCTCACCAGTTCACATGCACAATCCCAACTGGCTTTAACGGGCATGACGAGGCTGCCAATGTTACTGGATGCGGCCTGAAATCCAGCATCTGGGCAGGGATGGGGCCAGGCGGATTTAGTTCACTGAAAAGTAATTTCGGTGAGAAATGGATTTTCATCCAAAGTGAACATTTTTGTGGAATTATTTCATTTGACAAAATTTTGAGGGTTTGGCTGAAAACCTAGAAACTGAAAATTAAAGGTTTGTGGTTTTTCTTTTTACCTAAAATGTGTTCAAAAAACATAAGAAAAATGTTTTTGATTGTATTGAAAAACTGAAATATTTTTATGGGCAATTTGGACAAAACCAAACCCTTGTCTCTGCACTGAAGATGTCACATTTCCCGTGAAAAATAGTTGCTCTTTTCCTCCCAGGGACGCATGGCCCAACCCCCTCCTGCCAGGGGTAACAAAGGCCCAGCTCATTGCTCTTGGATAGATGGCCCCTTGTGCACTTCCTGCCCTGGCTTGGCCTTGTGGCATATCCATCTTGGCCAGAATGGACTCTGAATACTGCTTGAAGCTTACCTAGCAAAGCATTGGTGAGCCCTCCATGTTCTCATGAGATCCCCAGCCTTGATTTCTAGAGGTCAAAGGATTTTATCTGAGGATTTGTCTATATTCGAAAGTTGTACCACTTTAATTATGCTGCTCTGGTCAAAGTGATACAAACCCTCTAGTGTGGATGCAGTTACCCTGGTTGTAGGAGAAAAGGAATAAGGATAAGGCACCTTTATACCAATATAGCTTACTTCACACAAGAGGTTGGACCTATATAATAATAAGCAACAGTCAATCCACAGGATCACAGTGCACATGTAAAAGGTCTAGTCAGGTGCCTGATGAATCTGCTTATGGCTGACAAGCCCAATTTGACAGCAACACAGCTTGTTAACAGTTTCACAGATCCATGTGTTGTCTACAGTGGAGTCCAAGAGTACAGCACACGGCTTTCTTCTTTCTCGCTTTGCTTCCATCCTCTGCATCACAGCCACTTCATGTTGAGCACCCAGTGCCAGATGTGTCCTCCAGATTGGACGGGATTCTGCGTGCTCCTCCCAGCTGTCTACATTGATGTTGAACAACTTCATATCATTTTTGCATATTGTGGTACCACCATAAAAGGCGACTCCACTTTCAAGAGCCATCTCGAAACTTCCTGTACCAAATATTCTTGGGAATACTGTCTCCTCCCATTCTCCTGACATGGCCGAGCCATCACAACCTCCTCTTCTTCATAGTGGTTTCTAAATGTGTGAATCCTGCATGCTCCAGCACTTCTGTGTTTGTATTTTGTCTTCCCACTTTATTTCCAGAATTTTATGCAGGCATCTCATGAGGAAGCTGTTCAATCTCCTGATGTGCCTAGCATATGGTTTCTGAACCATAGAGCAGGGATGACAGCATACAAGTCTTGTAGATTTTCATCTTCATCTCATTGATAGTTTGCTATTATTCCATGCACATTTTTGTAATAGCCCAAAATTCTTAGCTGCTTTTCTGATTCTCTTAGTCAGTTGAGTCTGAAGGTCATGATTCCTGCTGATCGTAGAACCTAAGAAGCAAAAGCTGTTGACACCACCAAGAGATTTACCCTCCAGAGTAATGTCAGACATTGGTTCTTCCCTTGGTACATGATCAAAGTTTTCTTGAAAGTGATTGTTAACCTGAAGCTCTTGCATGGTGCAGAAAATCTACCCAAGAGATTTGGCAGAGAGGATTCACTGTATAACTGTAAAACAAAAAATCACTCTCCTACTTAGAGCTGGGTCAGAAACAGTTTTCCCATCCTGTGAGAATTCTCAGGATTTCAAAAATGTTTCCTGGCCTGAATTGTGAGAAAAGTCAAAATCTTGAAAAATATTCATGAATTGAAAAGCCAAAAGAAATTAGCTTAAATAGCAAAATGAAAATTCATTTTGAACTCGAAAATGGAACTTTCTATTTCCTTCCCTGTGTAAAGTTACGGTTTCACCAAATCAGCATTTTCTGATAAAAAATGTTTCATTGAAAAATTCCTGCCCTGTAGGATTTGCCGCAGTGGAAGAGCTCCGTCCAGTCCAGTAACCCATTGTGGAGAGGTTCCAGCGCAAGGAGGACTTCAGCTGGGGTGTGTGGGTGCCAAGTCAGGACACACCTGAGTGGAGCTGTGACCTGCGTGCTGGGTTGCGATGCCACTCACTGATATTTAGCCCAGCATCCCCTGGAGGGGTGGCTGGGCCCAGTTTCAACAAGTGGTGTTGTGACATCATGCACCAGGTTACAGTGCCACTCAGGTTTTGCACCCACCATCGATAGTCTCTTCCCCCCCCCCCCCCCAGCTAAGCCCAGATCCCATCCTGGCCTCTGTGGTGTCATTGTGCCAGGGCGGAGGTGACTTGCCTAGCCGAGAGTCCAGCAGTAGGAGCGGGGCTGGGGATACCTGTTCTCACCAGCAGCAGGACTGACGCTTAGTGAGAGCTAGGACCGGAAGTGGACCCCAGCTGCACGCAGGGCAAAGTCCCCCATCCCTGTGGGGAGGACAGAGACCACACAGGCCTGGGGCCTCTCTGATCCCCCCACTCCCTCCCCAAGCCCCCATTCCCTCCACACCGTTGAATCAGACAGTTACAAGACGGAGAGGTAAACCCACGATCTAGCATTGCACAGCTAGGTGCATGGGAGGGGGGTTGTTTGTGCCCCCCAGTGCAGGTGTTACATAGGGGTTACTGAGCCTTCGTCCTTTTATCCCAGCTGGTGAGCCTTTAGATACTGTCCTAGTGCACTCACACAGCTCCTGCCTAGTGACTGGGCTGGCCCCACTCCCTCTGCAGTCAGTGTCAAAGCTGCCACCAAATTAGATGGGGCCAGGGTCCTTCTCTGACCAAAGATGCCACTCAGGTTGCAGGTGTCACGGTATAATGTGAACCTTCCTCCCCACCCCCTTCCTGCGTATAGCCCCCAGGGTAGGCACGCAGCATCTGTCCCCCCAGAGAGGTTCTCTTTCATATCAGAGTGAGACTGGCAGGGTAATGTCCAAGGCAGTTCGGGCCTGAAGTCCCCATGTCAGCTGCAAGTGTGTTGGCAGTGCTGCTTGACCTCACACACTGGTTTGGGGTTTCATGCCGTATCCTTCATCTAGCCCCATTCTGCAGAAGTCAAGAGACACATTTGCTCATGGGTAAGTTAATAGTGTGTCCAAGCTGCGCCTTGCTTGCCTGTCATACGGCACCAAACCCTGCTGAGGTGTCAGCTTGAGTGTTCTGGCACAGGCAGCTTCTCTTTTCTTCAATGTATTCTTTAGCTCGCAGCAGCACCTGCTGTGTGCTAGGTGCTGTACAGACATGCAGAAAAGGCTCAGTTCTCTGCCCCAAAGATCTGGCATTCTAGGGCCCCGATCCTGTGATTAGATCTACCTGCACATGGGTGCAGGGACCCAACTGCAGGATAGGGGCCTAGAAAGGTGTGCGAGTGGAGGAGAGGTACACAACATAGCAGCAAAAGGGTCAGGATGACAGCTGCCACATCTTGTTATTATGGTGTTATTATTAATACACTTGCTATTATTTCATATTTAATTTGTGATTGCTGTCTACGACCTCATATCTTTCATACTATTTTTATTACTGTCTTTTTCAATCCCATGCTGATCTTATTGTTATGGTGGCACCTGGAGCCCCTTATGCACTGGGCTCTAGCACTAGAGACAGTTCCTACCCATAAGAACTTCCTTACACAAGACAGAAAACAGGTGGGAGAGGATATAGAGGCAATATGAGCTGTCCAGGGCCACAGAGTAGCTCAGTCCCTGAGCTGGGATTAGAATTCGGATCAGCTAGGTCCTCCACTGACGTCTTGCCCTTTGAACCATACTGACCCACTCAAGATTGCAGCTGGGTCACATTTCCCACACAAAACTGTTTTTTGGTGAAAAACGCAGATGCGGCAACACCAAAATGTTTTGTGAATTTGTATAAATTTCACTGACTTGCTCATTTTAATTTTTTTTTTAAATTCCCAAAACTATGTAATAATCATTTTTCTAAAGAAAACATTTTGATTTTTTTGGTATGAAACAACTTTTCATTTCAAACTTTCCTTTAAAAAATTCAAAACAATTTTTAAAAGCTTGAAATTGAAATGAAACATTTCTTTTTCATCAAAACTAAATGTTTCATTAGCCCTGAAACAACTTTTATCCTGAGTTTTTGATTTGCAGAGCATTTTTAATTTTGATCCAAACCGGACCAATTTTAAAAAATATATATTTCAAAATGGCCAGGGAACTCAAAACTCTGTTTGTCACTCTTCTCACGACTCAGCTTGAAACCGTCCCCCCACCTTTTGTTTTCTTGATGCTCAGACATGCTCAGTGACTTTTTTTTTTTTCAATTTATTTTTGTTGCCCTCCTGCACTTTCAGGTTCCTGCTGGGAACAGAAGCGCAATGGCGTAAAATTCAGCAGCAAAGCCATTTCTTGTTTATTTCCTGGAAGCAGGAAGTTTTATAAAGCAACTGAAAGCGTCTGTTCCCATGATATTTCCAGACCTATCTTGCCAACTCAGCTGAAACCATTGTGAAATTCAGTACAATCATGTACTCCATTATTCCATAATTATACAAATGTTCAAACAATAAAATGTAGGGAAATTTGCAAAATAAACTTTAAATGAGTGTAAAAATAATTAAACAAGAAAATAAATTATCTGAACATGTTCAAAAATGAGAACAAAATCCCAGTACTATTTGTAACTAGCCTAATTCCAAAGTCTCAGGAATATTTTTCTTACTTTGCCTGTATGTATATTTCTGTTATTGCAGTGTAGTTGTAGCTGTCGTCCCACGATATGAGAGAGACAAGGTGGGTAAAGAAGAGCTCTGTATGGCTCAAAAGTTTGTCTCTCTCACTAACAGAATAAATAAATAAAAGTATTACCTCACCCACCTAGTCTCTCCCATGTCTGGTAGTGTTGATAGAACTATTTCTTCATCGGTTTGTGTGTGTATGGTGAAATCGACGTTTACGAACATTCATCAATAAAAACCTAATTCTTCCAAGTCTATAAAATGACTTCTATGTTTGATGGAATGAAATATAGTAATACTAACACTCAGCTCTTATCTAGGGCTTTCACCTATATACCTGAATGTGCTTCACAAAGGAGATCAGCATCATTATTTGTGTCGCCCCCTCTCCTGTTCACTGACCCAGTATGAGGTTGTTCAAGATAGGGGAAGCCTGCCTGGGAGCTCTGGGAGATAGGGCCTGAGGCTCCTTTGTCTGCTCTGCATTGTGTGTCAGTGTGTGTTCACCTCAGACCAGACCCACTCAAACAAACCACCAGGAACAAGGCTTTACTCTGTAAAGAACATAGAACAGGATTACAATCCAGCAGCTGCCTCTCTGCTTGCCTGCTACCTGCTCCCAGCTCAGGCAGTGCTGAGACCTCCTGCTGGGGGCGGGGCAGAGGGTACATCCTGGCAGGAACCAGGAAGTTCTCCCAACATGCCACAGTTTGTAGTCCACACTTGGAGTTCCCAGGGCTGCTGTTGAAGCACACAGGACCTTGGGCTACATTTGTATAAGGGGAAACTGAGGCACAGGGTCATCCAGTAGGAGAGCTGAGATTAGAACATAGGTCTTCCATATCCCACACTAGCGCACTATCCACTAGGTCAAAACAGCTGCTTCTGTGCATGGTGTTATAGCAGTGAGCATATAAAATGCAGCATTGCTAATTCTGAACATGCAAAGATCATGAATCAGCTTCCCCTCCTACAAGTCATATATTTGGCTTAAATAATGAGATTTTAAAAATAACACCTCCTTGGGATTTTTATCGGCCTTTGGCTTTTGAGACTTTAGGAATTAGATTTTCCAACCTTTCCCTGCATTCACGAGGCCAGAAACTTCCTTTTCTAAAAACGTGAAAACTGAGCTTCTAATCCAGTTTTTGCTGAAGGCTGGCACAGCACTTTGGACACTAGTTTAGGAGTGGGGAAATCCAGCTTCAGTTCCCTGTCCTAATGCATGCTTTTTGTGTGACCTTACACAAGTCATTCAGCCTCTCAATGTCTCTGTTTCAAAGCTGGGCTTTTGGCCCCTGCCGGCTGCTACAGCAACTCAGCAGTGGGAACCCACAGCACAGAGCAGCACCAAGCTCAGGGCAGTGCTACCATGCATGCTTGTGTTTTAATGCATTCAGGAATTCCTTACATTCTCACTCTGCTGCTGCTATTTAAAAGGGGCCTCATTAAGGGGTGTGTGTGTGTGTGTGTGTGTTTACAAAGTGATGATTCATTCATCTGAGTAGTTTTATAACTATTGACTGGAAGTTGGTCGTTTTGCTGCATGTGGTAACCTCGGAAGCCAACCAGCTGAAGTCTCTTCAGTACCAATCCGTGTCCTCCATCATGCAGTCAGGCTGCTCACTTTAGTCTGCCCCAAAGCTGTCAAAATTAAGAGGCCCTTGGAGGGAAAGCCTCTGACCAGAGTCTTCCCTGTATATAGTGGCTTTATTATGACATTGTCAGCCCAGGGAACAGGAGAAACTTAATGTAAAGTACATCTCAGCTGCCATGGCATGAGTGCGTGACCCACAGGCCAGTGTCTGCTATGGGATGTGTGGATGACACATAGGCCAGTGAGTACTATGGGATGTGTGGGGGGACCCATAGGCCAGTATGTGCTATGGGATGTGGGGGGACCCACAGGTCAATGTGTACTATGGGACGTGGGTGGGGAACACACAGGTTAATGTGTGCTATGGAATGGGGGTTGGGGACCCAAAAGTCAATGTGTGCTACTGGATGTGGTGGGGAACACATGGGCCAGTGTGTGCTAAGGGATCTTTTGGGGGATCCACAGGCCAGTGTGTGCTATGGGATCTGGGGGGACCCATAGGCCAGAATGTGCTATGGGATGTGGGGGGGACCCATAGGTCAATGTGTTCTATGGGATGTTCTGGGGACCCACAGATCAATGTACGCTATGGGATGTGCGGGGGACCCAGAGATGAGTATGTGCTATGGGATGTGGGCGGGGGGAGGACCCACAGGACAGTGTGGGCTATTGAATGTAATGGGGGACCCATATGTCAGTGTGTACTATGCGATGTGTGGGTGACCCATAGGTCAATGTGTGCTATGGGATGTGGGCGGGACCCATAAGCCAGTGTGTGCTATGGGATGTGGGAGGGACCAATGGGCCAGTGTCTGCTATGGGATGTGCGGGGGACCCATATGTCAGTATGTGCTACGTGACGTGGGGGCAACGAAGAAGTTAATGTGTTCTATGGGATGTGGGGCAGACCCATAGGATGGTATGTGCTATGGGATGTATTGTCAGACCCACAATCAGAGTGTGCTATGGGGTGTTGCGGGGACACACAGGTCTATGTGTACTCTGGGATGTGGGTATGGGGGCGGGACCATTAGACCAGTGTGTGCTATGGGATGGGGGGGACCCATAGGTCAGTGTCTGCTATGGGATATGGGGGGTCCCACAGGCCAATGTGTGCTATGCAATTTGGGGGGGACCCATAGGTCAGTGTGTACCATGGGATGTGTGGGGACCCACAGATTAATGTGTTCTATGTGATGTGGGGGGGAATCATAGACCAGTTTTTTGCCAAGGGATGTGTGCAGGACCCATAGGCCAGTGTTTGCTATGGGATGTGGGATGGTCCTGTTACGGTACCTCCCATAAGGCTTTATGGAAATGTGCTTAGAATGTGTTTTATGCTACATATGCCATGTAACATATCTCCGTAAAGATTATGATCTACTGAATGCATTAATCCTATTTGTATGCATGTATCATTTTTGTATTCAAAGTTATGAATGTTATGAATGTTGGCTGTGTACTGGCTTGATTTCTAAATAACCTTAGTAGAGCATTTGGTCAGTTCCTGGAGAAAGGAATATTGAAATTAAGTACCTAATAAAGAACAATGGATCTTGGAATGCTCCAAGCCACATAAGAAGTCTACTTGAGGACGTTCAAGGTAGCATGTAAACAATGGATGCTACCTGTAAAAACTGTGAGTCATGCATGGACATGTGACTTGCCCAGGTGACTTCTAAACTCCATCTTGGAGCTGGACTTTGCATAGGAGTGAGGAGGGGGTCTCCCCCCACAAGAGAAAGTCTATTTAAACCCCTGGAAGACCCCTCCTTTTTGTCTTCAGCTGGCTAAAGAGAGAGCCTCTCCACCCCCCACGATACTTGAAAGAAACTGGAACAAAGGACAGTGTGCAAGGGGTGTGAGTGATTGCTGGACCCAGGCTAAAAGGAGGTTAGTCTGTAAAAGGGAGCATTCTGGAACTGGTGAGGATCTTATCTGTATTCAGTTTGATTAGACATAGATTTGTGCATTTTATTTTATTTTGCTTGGTGACTTACTTTGTTCTGTCTGTTACTACTTGGAACCACTTAAATCCTACTTTCTGTATTTAATAAAATCACTTTTTACTTATTAATTAACTCAGAGTATGTATTAATACTTGGGGGAGCAAACAGCCATGCATATCTCTCTATTAGTGTTATAGAGGGCGAACAATTTATGAGTTTACTCTGTATAAGCTTTATACAGGGTAAAACGGATTTATTTGGGTTTAGACCCCATTGGGAGTTGGACATCTGAGTGTTAAAGACAGGAACACTTCTGTTAGCTGCTTTCAGGTAAACCTGCAGCTTTGGGGCAAGTAACTCAGACCCTGGGTCTTTGTTGGAGCAGACGGGCATGTCTGGCTCAGCAAGACAGGGTGCTGGAGTCCTGAGCTGGCAGGGAAAACAGGGGTAGAAGTAGTCTGGGCACATCAGGTGGCAGCTCCCAGGGAGTTTCTGTGATCCAACCCGTCACGGGTCCCATAGGCCAATGTGTGCTGCGGGATGTACTGGGGTACCAATAGGCCAGTCTCTGCTATGTGATGTATTGGGGGACCCACAGGCCAGTGTGTTCTATGGGATGTGGGGGGCACACACAGGTCATTGTGTGCTATGGCATGTGGGGGGAAACCATATGTTAGTGTGTGTTATGGGATTTGGTGGGGATCCACAGGTCATTGAGTGCTATGGGATGTTGGGGGGACCTATCGGCCAGCGTGTGGAATGGGATATAGAGGGCACCCACATGTCAGTGTGTGCTATGGGATGTGGTGGGGACCCATAGGCCAGTGTGTGCTATGGGATGTGTGTGGGGGGGGATGACACATGGTTCCAGTGTGTTCTCTGGAACCTATTGGGGGACCCACAGGCCAGTGTGAACTATGGGATGTTGGGAAGACCTATAAGCCAATATGTGCTATGGGATGTGTGGGTGACACATAGGCCAGTGTGTGCTATGGGATGTGTGGGGGCTGGGGGGGGGGGTGACCATAGGCCTATGTGTGCTATGGATGTATTTGGGGACCCACAGGCCCATGAGTGCTATGGGATGTGGGGGTCACCCACAGGTCAATGTGTGGTAAGGGATGTATTCGGGGAACAATAAGCCAGTGTCTCCTTAGTCATGTATTGGGGGGGTGTCAAGGCTGTATCCCCACTTTGAACTTTAGGGTACAAGTGTGGGGGCCTGCATGAGGACTTCTAAGCTTAACTACCAGCTTAGTTCTGGTCCGCTGCCACCATTCCCTACCCTGGGAAGCTTTTAGAAACCTCTCACCAATTCCCTGGTGAATACAGATCCAAACTCCTTGGATCTTAAAACAAGGAGAAATTGACCCTTCCCCCCTCCTTCCTTTCACCAACTCCTGGTGAATACAGATCCAAACCCCCTTGGATCTTAAAACAAGGAGAAATCAATCAGGTTTTTAAAAAGAAGGCTTTTAATTAAAGAAAAAGGTAAAAATCATCTCTGTAAAATCAGTATGGAAAATAACTTTACAGGGTAATCAAACTTAAAGAGCTCAGAGGACCCCCCTCTGTCTTAGGTTCAAAGTACAGCAAACAAAGATAAACACTCTAGTAAAAGGTACATTTACAAGTTGAGAAAACAAAGTAAAACTAAGACGCCTTGCCTGGCTTTTTACTTACAAGTTTGAAATATGAGAGACTTGTTTAGAAAGATGGGGAGAACCTGGGTTGATGTCTGGTCCCTCTCAGTCCCAAGAGCGAACAACCCCTTCAAACAAAGAGCACACACAAAAGCCTTTCCCCCGCCCAAGATTTGAAAGTATCTTGTCCCCTTATTGGTCCTTTGGGTCAGGTGTCAGCCAGGTTACCCGAGCTTCTTAACCCTTTCAGGTAAAAGGATTTTGGAGTCTCTGACCAGGAGGGATTTTAGTACTGTACACAGGAGAGCTGTTACCCTTCCCTTTATAGTTATGACACGCCCCCCAAATCACAGATAGTGTTGGACGTTCGGTTCCACACTGGCTGGGATTTCTTCCTGGAGTTTTAGGAGAAAACAGAGTTAATAAGACACATGTACCTTTAGACATACTACTGATTATATAAAAACTAACAATATGTTTTATTCCAACAACAATTGTTAACCAGTTAACTCTGGGAAACTTTCCCGGGAGAGTGCATTAGCCACTTTGTTAGAAGCTCCCGAAATGTGTTGTATTTTAAAATTAAAATTTTGGAGAGCTAAACTCCACCGAAGAAGTTTTTTGTTATTTCCCTTGGCGGTATGAAGCCACTGTAGCGCAGCATGGTCTGTTTGTAGTTGGAAACGCCGTCCCCAAACATATGGGCGTAGCTTTTCCAGTGCGTACACAAAGGCGTAGCATTCCTTTTCGCTGATTGACCAGTGGCTTTTCCTCTCAGACAGTTTTTTGCTGAGAAACACGACAGGATGGAATTCTTGATTCGGTTCTTCCTGCATTAAAACTGCTCCCACGCCTTGCTCGGACGCATTTGTGGTTACTAGGAACGGTTTGTCAAAGTCTGGGGCCCTTAGCACAGGGTCAGACATGAGTGTTGCCTTAAGCTGGTTAAAGGCCTTTTGACACTCATCAGTCCACTGAACTGCATTTGGCTGTTTCTTTTTGGTTAGGTCTGTTAGCGGGGCGACGCTGTAGTGTGGTACAAATCGCCTATAATATTCGGCCAAGCCTAAGAAGGATTGGACCTGTTTCTTTGACTTTGGAACCGGCCACTTTTGGATAGCATCCACTTTGGCCTGTAGGGGATTTATAGTTCCTTGACCCACTTGGTGCCCCAGGTACGTCACTCTGTTTTGGCCTATTTGACACTTTTTAGACTTAACAGTTAGTCCTGCCTGCCGGATGCGCTCGAAGACTTTTTCCAGGTGCTCCAGGTGTTCTGTCCATGAATCAGAAAAAATGGCCACATTATCGAGGTAGGCAACTGCAGATTCTCCCAATTCCGCTAGGAGACCATCTACAAGTCTTTGGAAGGTGGCGGGTGCATTTCGCAACCCGAAAGGAAGTACATTGAATTTATACACCCCTGCCTGGGTGACGAAGGCTGACCTTTCCTTAGCGGGTTCATCTAGTGGTACTTGCCAGTACCCTTTGGTTAAGTCTAAAGTAGAGATGAATTGGGCATGTCCCAATTTTTCCAATAGCTCATCTGTGCATGGCATTGGATAGTTGTCAGGACGAGTTACAGCATTTAGCTTAAGGTAGTCCACGCAAAAGCGTATTTCCCCATCTGGTTTGGGAACTAGAACCACTGGAGATGCCCATGCACTGGTAGAGGGGTGGATTATACCCATCTGTAGCATGTCCTGGATCTCCCTTTGTATAGCAGCTTGGGCATGAGGTGACTCCCGGTAGGGTGGGGTTCTAATTGGGTGAGCATTACCTGTGTCAATGGAGTGGTATGCCCGTTCGGTCCATCCTGGAGTGGCTGAGAAAATCGGTGCAAAGCTTGTGCACAGCTCCTTGATCTGCTGTCGCTGCAGACGTCCCAGGGTCGTGGAGAGGTTCACCTCTTCCACGCCACCATTCCTTTTTCCTTCGTAGTAGACACCTTCAGGCCACTCCGTGTCATCTGTTTCCTGGGCTGTAAACTGGCAAACGTTTAGTTCTCTGGAATAAAAGGGCTTAAGAGAATTAACACGGTATACTTTAGGCTTTATGTTGGAGGTGGGGGAGGCTATGAGATAGTTAACAGCTCCTAGGCGCTCCTGGACCGTGAATGGTTCTTCCCACGACGCTTTCATTTTATGGGCCTGGAGCGCCTTTAAGACCATGACTTGGTCTTCTACTTTGAAGGACCGTTTTCTGGAATGTTTATCATACCAGGCCTTTTGCTCTTCCTGAGCATTCTTTAGGTTTTCTTTAGCAAGGACTAAAGAGTGTCGGAGGGTGTTTTGTAGGTTGCTTACAAAGTCTAGAATGTTAGTTCCTGGAGAAGGCGTAAACCCCTCCCATTGCTGCTTCACCAACTGTAATGGCCCCTTAACCTCGTGGCCATACACAAGTTCAAATGGTGAAAACCCTAAACTGGGATGTGGTACAGCCCTGTAGGCAAAAAGCAACTGCTGCAACACTAGGTCCCAATCATTGGAGTGTTCATTTACGAATTTACGTATCATGGCCCCCAAAGTTCCATTAAACCTCTCCACCAGACCATTGGTTTGATGGTGATGAGGGGTGGTAAACTACCAGCTTAGTTCTGGTCCGCTGCCACCATTCCCTACCCTGGGAAGCTTTTAGAAACCTCTCACCAATTCCCTGTAATCGGTTGGGGTTCTTGGGGCAGTGAGCCTTTATATGCCCCAGTTCATTACATTTAAAACATCGCCCTGCTAAGGTATCACCGGGGCGATGTTGGTTGGTGGAGACTGGTGGGGTGGGGTAAGAAGGCGTCTGGGGTTTCTCTTGGGATGTGGGTGGGGCCTTGGGTTGTCCCTGGTGATAAGGTTTTGTTTCGGCTTGCCCCTTCTGATATTCGCTCCAACTGTTACTAGCTTTTTTCTTTTCTGTCACCTCCACCCATTTGGCTCCAATCTCCCCCGCCTCGGTTACAGTTTTGGGCTTCCCATCTAGGATGTACCTTTCTATTTCCTCAGGAACACCCTCTAAAAACTGCTCCATTTTTACTAGGGAAAGCAGATCTTCCAGAGAGTTAACATTTGCTCCTGATACCCAGGCATCACAATTTTTGTTAATGTGGTAGGCATGCCGGGTAAATTACACATCTGGTTTCCACCTTAGGGCTCTGAACCGCCGACGGGCATGCTCGGGTGTTAGCCCCATTCTGAGTCTGGCCTTGTTTTTAAAAAGTTCATAACTGTTCATGTGTTCCTTAGGCATTTCAGCCGCCACCTCTGCTAAGGGTCCACTGAGCTGCGGCCTCAGCTCTACCATGTACTGGTCTGCAGCGATGCTGTATCCAAGGCAGGCCCTTTCAAAATTTTCTAAGAAGGCCTCAGTATCATCGCCTGCCTTGTAGGTGGGGAATTTTCTGGGATGGGAAGTGGTACCTGGAGAGGAGTTGCTAGGATGGGCTGGTGCATCCTGCCTAGCCCTTGCTACTTCCAGTTCATGCTTCCTTTCTTTTTCTCTCGCCTCCTCTTTGGCTTTTTCCAGCTCTATCTCTTTTTTTTTCAGCTCCATCTCTTTTTTTTTCAGCTCCATAGCTCTCTTGTGGGCCCCCTCTTTGGCTTTTTCTTCTTTGTCTCTCAGCTCTATCTCTTTTTCTTTCAGCTCCATCTCTTTCTTGTGGGCCCCCTCTTTGGCTTTTTTTTCTTTGGTAGTCATTTTCCTGTTTTCTTGTGCTGGGTCACACCCCTCTGCAGTTGACTGAAACTGGGATGTACTCAGCTCTGGCTGCTGCTCAGTTAACAGAGACTTTCTAACTCGCTATTCACGAGGATGTAAAAAGAAAAAAAAAACAATTCAGCTTGTAAATTCCTTTTACCAGTCAAGTTTGTTTGCTTATTTGAACACTTCTCTTAACAAAGGACCTTGTTAAAAAAAACTTAAGATCTCTGCCTTCAGGCAAGGAGAGATAAGATATGCATCTACCTTCAGCTCTGCTTTCCAAGCAGCTAGAAGGGAAAAAAAAATCTTACTGGCTTTTGGGTTTAAAATGATCTCCACCGCTGTGCCACCATGTCAAGGCTGTATCCCCACTTTGAACTTTAGGGTACAAGTGTGGGGGCCTGCATGAGGACTTCTAAGCTTAACTACCAGCTTAGTTCTGGTCCGCTGCCACCATTCCCTACCCTGGGAAGCTTTTAGAAACCTCTCACCAATTCCCTGGTGAATACAGATCCAAACTCCTTGGATCTTAAAACAAGGAGAAATTGACCCTTCCCCCCTCCTTCCTTTCACCAACTCCTGGTGAATACAGATCCAAACCCCCTTGGATCTTAAAACAAGGAGAAATCAATCAGGTTTTTAAAAAGAAGGCTTTTAATTAAAGAAAAAGGTAAAAATCATCTCTGTAAAATCAGTATGGAAAATAACTTTACAGGGTAATCAAACTTAAAGAGCTCAGAGGACCCCCCTCTGTCTTAGGTTCAAAGTACAGCAAACAAAGATAAACACTCTAGTAAAAGGTACATTTACAAGTTGAGAAAACAAAGTAAAACTAAAACGCCTTGCCTGGCTTTTTTACTTACAAGTTTGAAATATGAGAGACTTGTTTAAAAAGATGGGGAGAACCTGGGTTAATGTCTGGTCCCTCTCAGTCCCAAGAGCGAACAACCCCTTCAAACAAAGAGCACACACAAAAGCCTTCCCCCCCCCCCCAAGATTTGAAAGTATCTTGTCCCCTTATTGGTCCTTTGGGTCAGGTGTCAGCCAGGTTACCCGAGCTTCTTAACCCTTTACAGGTAAAAGGATTTTGGAGTCTCTGACCAGGAGGGATTTTAGTACTGTACACAGGAGAGCTGTTACCCTTCCCTTTATAGTTATGACAGGGGGACACAGGCCAGTGTGTGCTATGAGATGTGGGAGGAACCCATTGGCCGGTTAGTCCTATGGGATGTGGTGCGGGGACTCATAGGCCAGTGGGTGCTATAGGATATGAGGGGGACCGATATGTCAGTGTGTGCTACGGGACGTGGTGGGAACCCACAGGTATGGGATGTATTGGGGGACCCATAGGCCAATGTGTGCTATGTGATGTGGGGGGAACCCACAAGTCAGTGTGTGCTATAGGATGTGGGGGGTCCCACAGTTCAATGTGTGCTATGGGATGTACTGAAGGACCATTAGACCAGTGTGTGATATGGGGTGTGTGCTGGATCAATAGGGAAGTGTTTGCTATGGGATGTATGTGGGACCCATGGACCAGTGTGTGCTATGGGATGTGGGGGGAACCTATAGGCCAGTGTGTGCTATGGTATGTGGGGTGGACACACAAGTCAAAGTATGCAATGGCATCGGTAAAAGGAAGGGAGTGGTCACCTGACCAAAAGAGCCAATGGGAGGGCTAGAACGTTTTAAAATTGGGAAAAAACTTTCCCTTTGTCTGTCTGTCTGTTGTTCTCTGGAGAGAGGAGATGCAGAGCAGGAACGGGGATGAACTGTGCTGTAGGAAGCTTTAAGCCAGGTATGAAAAACCATGAGGTTAATGGTTACAAGCAAAACAAAGTCCATTTATGGTCCAAGAGCGCCTGTGAGCTGTTAATTACCTCATAGTGTTCCCAGACCCTACCCTAAAACCTAAAGTATACCATGTTAATTCTCTAATGCCCTTTTATTCCTGAGAAATCAAGGTTCTCCAGTTTACAGCCCAGGAGAGAGACAATGCTGAGTGACCTGAAGGAGTCTACTATGAAGGAAAAAGCAATGGTGGCATAGAAGTGGTGAGCCTTTCCATCACCCTTGGGCATAAGCAGCGACAGCAAATCCAAGAGCTGTGCACCAGCTTCGCACCAATGTTTTCAGCCACCCCAGGATGGACAGAACTGGTGTACCACTCCATTGACACAGGTGATGCTCACCCAATTAGAGCCCAACCCTACCAGATAGCTCCACAGTAGAAAGGGAGATCAAGGACATGTTACAGATGGGTGTAATCCACCCCTCTGAGAGTGCATGGGCCTCTCCAGTGGTTCTGGTTCCCAAACCAGATGGGGAAATCCACTTTTTTGTGGACTACCGTAAGCTAAATGCTGTAACTCGTCCAGAGAACTATCCAATGCCACGCACTGATGAGCTATTGGAAAAACTGGGACGTGCCCAGTTCATCTCCACCTTTGACTTTACTAAGGGGTACTGGCAAGTGCCACTAGATGACCCAGCCAAGGAAAGGTCCGCCTTCATCACCAAAGTAGGGCTGTATGAATTTAATGTGCTCCCTTTCGGACTGCAAAATGCACCTGCCACCTTCCAGAGACTGGTAGATAACCTTCTGGCTGAATTTGGGGAATTTGCAGTAGCCTACCTTGACGATGTGGCCATATTCTCAGATTCATGGGCAGAAAACCAAGGGAGGCAGGATTAACCATTAAGGTCAAGAAGTGTCAAATAGGCCTAAACAGGGTAACGTACCTTGGACACCAGATGGGTCAAGGAACTAACAACCTCCTACAGGCTAAAGTAAATGCTATCCAAAATTGGCTTGTCCCTAAGTCAAAGAAGCAGGTCCAATCCTTCTTGGGCTTGGCCCGGTATTACAGACAATTTGTACCACACTACAGCCAAATTGCTACCCCCTGACAGACCTAACCAGGAAAATCAACCAAATGCAGTTCAGTGGACTGAGAAGTGTCAGAAAGCCTTTAACCAGCTTAAGGTGGCCCTCACATCTGACCCTGTACTAAGGGACCCAGGACTTTGACCAACCTTTTGTCGTAACCACAGATGCATACAACCATGGTGTAGGAGCAGTTTTAATGCAGTAAGGACCAGATCAACAATTCCATCCTGTTGTGTTTCTCAGCAAAAACTTTCTGAGAGGGAAAGCCACTGGTCAGTCTCAAAAAAAGAATGTTACGCCATTGTGTATGCTCTGGAGAAGCTATGCCCATATATTTGGGGATGGCGTTTCCACCTGCAGACTGATCATGCTGCACTGAAGTGGCTTCATACAGTCAAAGAAACTAACAAAAAACTTCTGTGGAGTTTAGCTCTTCAAGACTTTGATTTTGAAATACAACACATTTCAGGAGCCTCTAATAAAGTGGCTGATGCACTCTCCCGGGAAGGTTTCCCAGAATCAGCCAGGTAAAATGTCCCTCTATTCTAAGTCATTGTAGTCCTTGAAATGTGAAAAATACTGTTTAGTTCTTCAAGTAATTAGTAGTAAAATTAGAGGTGCATGTATCTTATTAACTCTCTTAAATTTCCAGGAAGAAATCCAGCCAGTGTGGACCCAACTTGAACCAGGCTGACCGACACCGTCTATGATTTGGGGGGCGTGTGATAAATGAAGGGCGGGAGGGGGAAACTCCCTTTTATGGATACCGAGCCAGCCAGTTAGCTATAAAATTCCTGTTAGCAGCTGTTCTCTACTTGCTTTACCTGTAAAGCGTTAAAAAAGCCCATAGGTAAAAGGAAAGGAGTGGGCACCTGACCAAAAGAGCCAATGGGAGGGCTAGAGCCTGTTTAAAATTGGGGAAATCTTTTCCTTTGTCTGTCTGTTGTTGTTCTCCGGAGATGGAGACGCAGAGCAGGAACAGGGATGAACTGTGCTGTAGGAAGCTTTAAGCCAGGTATGAAAAACCATGAGATCATACCTAGAGACTACTTATTTGAAATCCCCAGATATGTAAGTAGATCAGAGAATATCTAGGAAGATGCGATTAGGTTTATCACTTTTTTGTCCCTTATTGGCTTGTGGACTCCTCTGTGCTAACCCCCAAATGCTTTTGTTTTGCTTGTAACCATTAAGCTGGACCTCAAGAAAACCATTCTTGATGCTTAATTATTATATTTGCTCTTTTTAAATCTAGCAATAACCTAAGTTCCAGATGTATTTTCTTTCTTTTTGTTTTTAATAAACTTTACCTTTTTTAAGAACAGAATTGGGGTTTTTGTGTTCTAAGTGGTTTGTGCATATGTTGTTTAATTAGCTGGTAGCAACAGCTGATTTCCTTTGTTTTTCTTTCTCAGCTCTTCCGTGTGTGTGTGTGTGTGTGTTTGTGTGTGTGTGTGTGTGAGAGAGAGAGAGAGAGAGAGAGAGAGAGAGAGAGAGAGAGGGCTTGAGGGTACCCCACTGGGAGGAATTCCCAAGTGTGCCTTCCTGGGTCCAAAGGAGTTTTTTGCACTTGGGTGGTGGCTGCATCTACCCATCCAAGGTCAGAGAGAAGCTGTGACCTTGCGAGTTTAATATCAGCCTGGAGTGGCCAGTATTAATGTTTAGAATCCTTGCAGGCCCCCACCTTCTGCACTCGAAGTGCCAGAGTGGGGAATCAGCCTTGACAAGGTCTGTTGCATTCAAATATTTGGACTGTTCCAATCTGGCATCCATGGAAGCAACAGGGGCAAAATCTGTCAAATTAAGCTTCACTTTGCTGTGGCTCATTTTGAAGATGGCTAATGGCTCAAGCTGCTTTCAGGACATGGGATACTGAAAGCAGAGTTTTCTTAGTGCTCTTAATTTTTTCAAATGCTGCTTTAATTAGAAAACCACTTAATGTGGAGAGCGGGGATTTTGCAGCTGCTCGGGGGCTCCAAGGGGATGCTTGCATTTATGTGCTTGTAAAAATATGTCTGTAGAGGGCTGGATGGGAGATCTAGCTGCTTTCAGCTTGTTTTGCATGTGAGAGCAGCACAGGGCTCAGGACTGCGACATCAGAGTGTAGTGTTGGTGATGCATCACAGGGTGCTGCAAGGAAAAGACCTTTTTAGTGGCGTGTTTGACATACCCCTCTGTATGCATCTCATAACAGTATGGGCACTTCTGAAGTACTTTTGTGATCTCAAAGACAAAAATGCTTCCAAACCTGGTGTCCTGGTCATCTTCTGGCAGTGGAGGAGGAGGATTACAGTAGCCACTAGAGGCCCTACATGTGATGGGAACCACTGCGCTAGGTGGTGTACATACATGCAGTCAGATACAGTCCCTGCTCCAAAGAGCTCACAATCTAAATAGACAAGACTGACAAAGGCTGGGAGGAAAAAAGCATCAGGGGAGAGATGGGATCCCCAGAGGCCTTACAGGAAAAAGTTACATGCTCTGTTTGTCCAGCTGAATCCCCCCCATGTCACGCGGTGTCTGCCAGCCACATGCCAGCTCTCCAGGGGACCTGTAACGGGACCCCATCTGTTCAACAGTTGCAAAAAAGGCTAATATCCTTCCAGGGTGTATATAGGGCTGGATTTACACCTTGGGTGCCCGTAGGCTCTGGGGCTCAGGACCCCCCACCACCTGCGGCAGCCAGGAGCTCTTAACCCTACCCTACCCCGCCACTTTTAACTTTTAGACACCGCACCACCCACAGACCCCCCCACTACCCAGCACCCCCCACAGCCCCAACACAAGTTTCTAGTGCCCCACACAGACCCCTCGCTGCCAAGCACCCCACACACAGCTCCACCACAACTTCCAGTGCCCCACACAGACTGCCCACTGCCCAGCACCCCCTGCACAGCCGCACCACCACTTCCCAGTGCCCCACACAGCCCCACCACAACTTCCCAGTGCCCCGCAACAGACCCCACAATGACCAGTGTCCCAACACACACAGACCTCCCCCACCCCTCACTGCTCAGTGCCCCCCACAAACCTCCCACTGCCCAGGGCCACCCACCCCTCACTGCCCAGAGCCTCCCCACAAACCACCCCAGAGACCCACTCTCCCAAGCACTGCCCCCTGGCTGCACTTACCGGCCCTGCTGGGAGGTTACTCCATCTGCTGGCCTGAGCGCGGAGCGCTCCAGCAAGGCTGCATGGGGCCATCTCCCCCTCAGCCGGCTCCGCTTCCTGCCAGGACCGGGGAGCAGCAAAATTTGAATTTTTAGGCACCCCTATAATACCTGCATCCATAGGCACATGCCTACTGTGCCTAATGGGTGTATGAACAGGAGTAGGGTAAGGAAGATACAGGAGGTCATTGTCCCGCTCTGCTTGGTACTGGAGAGGCCTCATCTGGAGCATTGTGTCCAATTCTGAGTACCACCTTAAGGAAATATGTGGACAAATGGAAGAGAGTCCAGAGCAGAGCAACTAAAATGAACAAAGGTTTAGGAAACCTGCCCTATGTGGAAAGGTTAAAAAAACTGGGCGTGTTTAGTCTTGAAAATAAAAAGACTGAGGGGGGACCTGATAACTGTCTTCAAATGTGTTTGGGGTTGTTATAAAGAGGACAGTGATCAATTGTTCCCCATGTCAGGTGGGGCAAGAAGTAATGGGCTTAATCTGCAGCAAGGGAGAGTTAGGTTAGACATTAGGAAAACCTTTCTAACTCAAAGGTGAGTTAAGCTCTGGAACAGGCTCCCAAGGGAGGTTGTGAAATCCCTGTCATTGGAGGTTTGAGAACAGGTTGGACAAACACCTGTCGAGGTGGTCTAGGTTTACTAGGACCTGCCTCAGCGCAGGGGGCTGGACTGGGTGACCTCTTGAGGTCCCTTTCATCCCCACATTTCTATGATTCAGGCCCTCTATTTTATGTTCTGTCCCAGTGAGTGCTCCTCCAGCAGCCCAGCACCCCTAGCATCATTCTGGGGCTTTGGGTCAACCCAGCATTGTCTCAGAGGCAGAAGGAGAGTCCTGCTTACTAACAACATATTTCCAGTTCGAACAGAAACAGGTTTGACGCGCCTAGGGCTGCTTGTGGGCATTCACTGAGCACCTGATTGTCTGTTGTATTTGTCAATGTGGTCACGGCAGCACCGGTATCTGACTCACTGCTTTGTCAGGTGCTTAGAGACACATGCAGCATTGGAGGTGGCTATAGAAAACCAAACTCTATTCTTCAATCTTCATCTGAGCCCCGGATTCATAGGGAAAGAGAATCTGAAACACTGGAGCCCACCAGAGCATTGGTCTGCCCAGAGTATTTACCTGACCCCACTTCATATACACTGACTTGTGAGTACCAGTCAGGGTTCTCCAGCTAGAAGGAATAGAGGAGGTATCTGAGCCTCTAGCTATTATCTTTGGGAAATCATGGGAGATGGGAGAGATTCCAGAAGACTGGAAAAGGGCAAATATAGTGCCCATCTATAAAAAGGGAAACAAAAACAACCCAGGAAACTACAGACCAGTTAGTTTAACTTCTGTGCCAGGGAAGATAATGGAGCAAGTAATTAAGGAAATTATCTGCAAACACTTGGAAGGGGGTAAGGTGATAGGGAACAGCCAGCATGGATTTGTAAAGAACAAATCATGTCAAACCAATCTGATAGCTTTCTTTGATAGGATAACGAGCCTTGTGGATAAGGGTGAAGCTGTGGATGTGGTATACCTAGACTTTAGTAAGGCATTTGATACAGTCTCGCATGATATTCTTATCGATAAACTAGGCAAATACAATTTAGATGGGGCTACTATAAGGTGGGTGCATAACTGGCTGGATAACCGTACTCAGAGAGTTGTTCTTAATGGTTCCCAATCCTGCTGGAAAGGCATAACGAGTGGGGTACCGCAGGGGTCTGTTTTGGGACCGGCTCTGTTCAATATCTTCATCAACGACTTAGATATTGGCATAGAAAGTACGCTTATTAAGTTTGCTGATGATACCAAACTGGGAGGGATTGCAACTGCTTTGGAGGACAGGGTTGTTGCCTGCCCAGAACTGGGCCCGAGATGGCAAACAGGGGGTTCGTCGCCCGGTGTGCTTGGCACCAATAAAGACACCGAGGGGAGAAAGCAAGCCAAGTTTATTTCAGAGCTCTGAAATGGCACTAGGAGACCAGCATGTCTCAAATCCAGTGCAACAAATACAAACAAATTTTACCTTTTATACTCCAAACTGTTTGCATACATCTCTTTGTCTGGCTGTTCCCCCTTACCCCTCCCTTCCAGACAACTGTTACAATAAGCTCTACATAAGCTTGTGAGAAAACTTTCCCTGTCTTTGCGACCTTGGGTTAGACGTCTGCAAACTAACTACCCCTCCTTTCCCTTGCTCCTTATCTCTATTATTTCTGTTAGTGTGAGTGAAACTGCAGCCATCTGCTAAAAAGCTGACCTTACATTTCTGCTTCAGCCTGCTTCAGAGCATGTAAGCAGTTAGCATAGAAGTAGGTGAGAGTTCACAAGATGGAGTTTGGGGGTTCAGATAGGCCCAGAGCAAAAGAGTTTCATCGGCACTTTTGGCCTTCCGCTCTCCCGAGTTACCTGGTAGCTATGCCTAGTGGACCCCAACAGGGTCATAATTCAAAATGATCTGGACAAATTGGAGAAATGGTCTGAGTTAAACAGGATGAAGTTTAACAAAGACAAATGCAAAGTGCTCCACTTAGGAAGAAAAAATCAGTTTCACACATACAGAATGGGAAGAGACTGTCTAGGAAAGAGTACGGCAGAAAGGGATCTAGGGGTTATAGTGGACCACAAGCTAAATATGAGTCAACAGTGTGATGCTGTTGCAAAAAAAGCAAACATGATTCTGGGATGTATTAACAGGTGTGTTGTGAGCAAGACACGAGAAGTCATTCTTCCGCTCTACTCTGCTCTGGTTAGGCCTCAGCTGGAGTATTGTGTCCAGTTCTGGGCACCGCATTTCAAAAAAGATGTGGAGAAATTGGAAAGGGTCCAGAGAAGAGCAACAAGAATGATTAAAGGTCTTGAGAACATGACCTATGAAAGAAGGCTGAAAGAATTGGGTTTGTTTAGTTTGGAAAAGAGAAGACTGAGAGGGGACATGATAGCAGTTTTCAGGTATTTAAAAGGGTGTCATGAGGAGGAGGGAGAAAACTTGTTCACCTTAGCCTCTAAGGATAGAACAAGAAGCAATGGGTTCAAACTGCAGCAAGGGAGGTCTAGGTTGGACATTAGGAAAAAGTTCCTAACTGTCAGGGTGGTTAAACACTGGAATAAATTGCCTAGGGAGGTTGTGGAATCTCCATCTCTGGAGCTATTTAAGAGTAGGTTAGATAAATGTCTATCAGGGATGGTCTAGACAGTATTTGGTCCTGCCATGAGGGCAGGGGACTGGACTCGATGACCTCTCGAGGTCCCTTCCAGTCCTAGAGTCTATGAATCTATAAAACTGTTCAGACCTGGCTGAATAATTGATGGAGAAAAGGAGATGGGGCTCGTATGACCACAGGGCAGAGCTGCCCCTGAATGTAATGATCCTGCATTCTCCTCATGCACCAGAGCAAACAGCCCAGCTCCCCGCCCTGCTCAGAGCATCTTCAAAGGACACACCTGCTGTTTTTCTCCTACTCTTAACTTTTAGACACTCTGCCACCCACAGACTCCCCCACTACCCAGCACCCCCCACACAGCCCCACCACAACTATGTATGTATCTATGTTTGTGTGTCATGTCTTCTAGTGGCTGGCCCATGCAGGATAATTGACCTACTATTGCTAACAGATTCTCCTTTAGCTCATTTGGTGTAGTAAAGACTTTGTTGGGGGAGCAGTGTTCTAGTCCCAGCACCCAAGCCCATGTGATTTCTCTGGTAGTTGAGTCTCTCCTTTGAAGCCCATGAAACTGTTCCTGCACCGCATCGCTGGAACGACTATAGGCTCCGCTAAATGTCATGACAGCCTAGCTGGCTCCTGCCTCCTAATTGCTGACTTGGAAGCTGGGCGCACATGCTCCTCTCACGAAAGGATGCCCCCCATCACGTCGCCCTATCAGCCCAAACACTCTCCCCTCCTCCTCCTCTTTATTTCTAGGAAGAAATTGTCTTGAATTTAATTAGGCCGAGGATAACGGGGGGGGGGGGGGGGGCTTTGTATTCCGTGGCTGGGAAGAATATTGCTTTTTTTAAGCGCAAGGAGCTTAAACAGCACTAACAAAGCTAAGGGGATGGAAATCAGGCCATCATAGCCGACTGCTTCCGCCTTCCCCCCTCCCTCCTGGCAGCACAGCCAGCCAGGAGCTCATGCTTAGAAGCCAGATCTGCAGATTAATGAGGTGGGCTGCAGGTGGGGAGCGGCGTGTGCGGTTTTAGGTTTATTTTTCATTATGGCCACTGGAGCTGTAAACTTCCCTTCTCCCTCCCACCAAGGCTCTGCAGATCCTTGTATCACGCAGAGATGTGTGCCTTGTGGATCTCAGAGCGCTTTGCACACCATGAGCCCCGCAACCCCTCTGCGAGGTTGGGCTGTACCGCTGTCCCCCATTTTTACAGCTAGGGAAACTGTGGCAAGGGGGGGGACACAACTTCCCTAGGACAGTGCAGAGAGGCAGACCTGACAGAGGCACCCTGAATTCTTGCAGGGCCGTAGATGCTCTGGAGCTCAGGGAAGATTTCTGTCATCCATCCCCCCACAAAATGTTGGTGTCAAGTGGTCCAGCAGTGACCAGTCGTGTCCTGAGATTGGCACTTGGCTGCAGGACTCTGAAAAGGGGGGAGATGTACCTGAGCTCAGGGGACTCATTGGGCTGCAAAGGGAGAGGCCCACTCTCATTGGATCAGCAGATGCTCCATTCTGCTCCTTGTTCCCATCTCTCCCAGCTGCTTCACCCGAGTGGGTGGGGCCAGCCCTTCTTGCAAGAGCCCTGCCAAGCTGGTGCATCCCTACTCTGACTGCACTGCGGGCTCCAGCCATGAGCAGCCCTCACCTCACCTCTGGGAGCCTCTCAGAACCACAGCAGAGATGCTTGTGGAATGCTCATCCTCAGGATGAAGCTGCAGAGGACCAGGGAACCACTGGCCTGTCCGGCCAGCGGAGGAGCATCCAAGGCTGATTGCAGGGAGTGGGGATTGGGAGCTGCTGACAAGCACAGAGGGAAGGGCAATCCCCCCACCCCCCAATTCTAATCAGCACTGCCCTGGGCTCCACCCCCACCAGATTGCAGTTCTCTGGTCCAGGGGAGGTCTTAGACCATCTCTGGGTTCTGTGTTTGTACAGCTCCTAGCACCATAGGTGGCGAGTTAAATGGGCCCGTGGTGCCCATTTATTCAACCAATATTCAGGAACGTGGACCCGGCTCCACCAATGTTTGGGCTTATATTTAATCAGATCCATCCCATCCATAGGGGTGCTGGGCAGTGGGGGGTCTGTGTGGGGCACTGGGAAGTTGTGGTGGGGCTGTGTGTGGGATGCTGGGTAGTGGGGGGGTCTGTGGGTGGCGGGGTGTCTAAAAGTTAAAAGTAGGAGAAAAACAGCACTGCTTTGGGGGGCCTCATGCTTCGGGGGGACATGGGGTCCTGGGCAGCCTCGGGGGGGGGGGTTAGCAGGGGGCCTGGCACTGGCAGCAGCAAGAAACGTGGCCCCAGCCTGCCCCACTCCACCTCTTTCTGACCCTGCTCCACCCACGCCCCACTCCACCCCTTCCCCCAAGCCTTGCCTCTTCCCACCACTGCTCTGCTCCCACCCCACCTCTTCCCACCCCTGCTCCACCCCCATTCTACCCCTTCCCCCAAACCCCCGCCCTGTCTCTTTCCGGCTTCCGCCCCCTCCCCTGAGCCATGCCAGGAGCCAGCGGAGCGGAGCGGGGCGGGCTGGGGCCAGGTCGCTCGCTGCTGCCGGCACCAGTGCCCCCACTAACTCCCCATGCCACCCTGGACCCTGCGTCCCCCTGAAGCGTGGGGCCCCCTGAAGCACAGGGCCTGAGTCAGTTGCCCTGGTCCATCCTATGGACAGGACGGCTCTGCTTGGACCTGTTCTGGGTACCACCAAAAATTATACAAACTTGGCACCCATGCCTAGCACAATGGGATCCTGGCTATGACCGGGGCTCCTAGGTGCTATAGTAATACAAGTACTAAAAAATAGTAAGAGGAAGATGTCCAGCATTCTGTAGCTCTGGCTCCCTGGTTCAATGAGCATGGCTGTGTGCAGGATCAGTACAGGCTGTGCTACTTGGGCCCCATTATGGAAAGGGTACGGCGAGTGCCTACAGCCACACTGGGTGCACAGATGGTGGATATTATCCTAGAAGCATTAGAAACGGTGTAGTGACCTTATGACAGGAGTGCAATGGACTGTGATGAACCACAATGGTACATGGAGGTATAAATAGGAATAATGGGGTGAAATCAAACAAAGGAAAATTCCCTAACAGTGAGATCCATTACTCACTAAAGGGAAGGGGTGAAAATCCACTTGCTTGAACCATTTAGTTGGAGCAGGGTGTGACGGGCGGGGTCACAGAGACCCCCTTGGGACTGCCACTGATGTGCTGGGACTATCTCTGAGCCTGTTTTCCCTGCCAGCTTGGGACTTCAGTACCCTGCCTTGTTGAGCCAGACACGCTAGCCTACTACAAATACAGACCCAGGTCTGAACCACGTCCCCCAAAAACTGCAGGCTTGACTGAAAACAGCTTAAGGAGTGCTCCCGTCTCCAGCACCCAGATACCCAGTTCCCACTGGGATCCAAACCCCAAATAAATCCGTTTTACTCTGTATAAAGCTTATACAGGGTAAACTCATAAATTGTTCACCCTCTATAACACTGATAGAGAGATATGCACAGCTGTTTGCTCCCCCAAGTATTAATTATGTACTCTGGGTCAATTAATAAGCAAAAAGTGATTTTATTAAATATAAAAAGTAGGATTTAAGTGGTTCCAAGTAGTAACAGACAGAACAAATTGAATTACCAAGCAAAATAAAACATAAACATGCAAGTCTAAGCCTAATACAGTAGGAAACTAAATGTACGTAAATCTCACCCTCAGAGATATTCCAATAAGCTTCTTTGACAGACTAGACTCCGTCCTAGCCTGGGTCCAGCAAGCACTCACACCCCCGTAGTTACTGTCCTTTGTTCCAGTTTCTTTCAGGCATCTCTTTGGGGTGGAGAGGCTATCTTCTGAGCCAGCTGAAGACAAAATGGAGGGGTTTCTAGGGCCTTATATAGTCTTTCTCTGTGTAACATCACAGCCACAAGATGGGGTCTCTAGCCACCTGGGCAAGTCACATGTCTATGAATGATTCAGCTTTTTGCAGGCCGATGCCATTGTTTACGTGTTAGTTTGAATGTTCCCAGGAAAGCTCTGATGTGGATTGGCGTCTCCCAAAGTCCATTGTTAGTTAAATACTCCCAATTACTTGAATAACCCCTTCACGCTATGTTGATCAAATCTGCCTTATGGGCTTCCTACAGCAAACACTTTAAATACAAGCATAGAGCCAACGCTCATAACTTCAGATATAAAAATGATACATGCATACAAATAGGATGAATATATTCAGTAGATCAAAACCTTTGCAAAGATATGTTACATGACATATCTAGCATAAAACATATTCCAGTTATGTAATATTTACACTCATAAGCATATTTTTATAAAGCATTATGGGGTGCAATGTCACACAGGGGCCTGGTTATCAAGATTCCTGGGGTCTATGCCCAGCTCAGCCATTGATAGACTGTGTGACCTTGGGCAACTCCTTTAACTCCTCTGGGCCTCTGTTTCTCCTGCTGTGAAATGGTTCTGATTACAGGTACCTAACCTCACAGGGCATTGGGAGACTGAATGAGTGTTTGCAAAGCCTTTGGAGATCTTTGGATGATGGGATATATATAGATTGGAGCTGGTCAGAGACATTTGGATGGAACCATATTGCATCAGAACATGCTGTTCCATCAAAATTGAAACGCTTCATGAAATTGGGTCAGTTTTGCCAAAACTTCATTTTGGAAGAAAACTGGGGAAAAACAAGTTCTAACAGGGTCACAACATCCCATTGTCAGAATGCAACATTTTGGTTTTCCATTTTCCATTTCAAATGTATTCATTTTACATTATATTTGTCTTATATGATATAATAACATAATGCAACATTTAAAAAAAGTCAAAATCCAAATGAAATGTTTCCAACCACCCAAAAGGAAATTGTTGCTGGAGTTTTCATTCATGGACAGTTTTTGAAATGACCGGCTTTTGTTCCTATCTGGAATGAAGCCAGATTTCAAAATCTCAAACTCCATCACAAAATGGAATGTCCATCCTCTGCCCAGCTCCAATATAGACAGATATATGTAGTTATTTTCTCTATTTAAAACTAGACTGAATGCAGCACTAGTATGCAGTAGAGAGCAGTCATGTCCTGGCTGGTGGATTGACTAGCTGATCTCATAGGTTCTCTCTCCCTCTAACTTCTTTGGGCTCAGTCCTGACTTTGCTGGGAAAACCAAGAATCACAGTTTCTTTCCCAGGCACCCTGCTGCTTTGGAGAGGGAGCAAACTGCCCTGCACAGTGTATGTCACCCAAAGGGCTTGCGCAGTTCCTCTGAGTGATGCATAGCGGGGGTGCAGCCAAGGTTCCACCCATTTCCAGCCTGCTTACTTTGCCAGGCCTGCTTCTCCTCTCATGCTGAAGTTGGCAGGAGTAGCCAGCGCCCAGGAACAAAGGGGCAACTTGCCTATTGTGACAGGGTGGGGTGCCACTCCTGTCCTCTGCTCTGTCTACAGACTATTTGGAGACCTGCAGGTGTTAAATGCCACCATGTAGTTTATTTACATTGCTCTTCCCACCACCTTACTGCTCCATACACCAATGGTTTACAGCAATGGTGTCATGCACCCCCTTACCAGTAATGGAATCTCTCTGTGCCCCTCTCCATTACTGCAGTTGGCTCAGCAGAGGAGCTTGGACTGCTGGCAGAGCTGGGGGCAGAATGGGGGACTGAGGAAGAGCTGGGACTAGAGGTGGAGCTGGGCTGGGGGCAGAGAGGGAATGAGGGCAGAGCTGGGCTGGGGCAGAGCAGGGGGTGGAGTGGAGCTGCAGCCAGAGCTGGGTTGGAGGTGGAGTGGAGCAGTGACTGGGGCCGGAGCTGGGCTGGGTGGCACTCCTTTCTCTCCCCCCATAGAGACTTGCCCAAGCCCCACTGGGCCCCCCCAAACATTCCTCTGTGCCCTCCTAAAGGGGAGCCCCACAGTTTGGGGACCCGGGGTTTACAGCGTCAGATTTCTCCTCAGCCCTCTGCCAAGGAGAGGGAAGAGATCCCTCCACCCAGAGATCCTTCTTGGTTCTGGCTCCACAAGCCTATCTCTGCCCCCAGCACTTCCTTCCGGTGCCTTCTTCTACCCTCTGCAGTGATGGGCTTATTAGATCTTTAGTCCTCCCCAGCCCATTCTAATCTGCTTATTAGGCACAGTCAGGACCACCCAGGGTGGGGGAATTAACTGGTGTTTAAGTGCTCAGAGGGCTGGCTAAGCTGTTGGTTCCCAGCACTCTATCATACCCCTCCTTTTTCCCATGTGCCAGCAGGCTGGATGAGCCATGATCTGGCTCTTTGATCCCACAAGGTTTAATCCTAAGTACTAATTGTTACTGAGAAGCTTGAACATCCTCTTGTCAAACATCTTCCCTGCTGTTGCCGATTCGACAGGCAGATTCGACAAGCTTGGCGAGAGAACAGCTAGCAATGGAAGGAAGTCCAAGCTGGTGTCATCATCATTGACGGGGTCATCATCCTTCTTGGTTGTGGATGCAGCATAATGTGTGCAAATATGTAGACTTGTACACCACACAGTCACACAGTCATAGATATTGCAAGAGTTGATTTATTAACCTCCCTCTCCAACAACCAGGGTTGTGGAGCTGAGCTGGGAAATCATGTGGACTTAAGTTGGAGGCTGGTGGAAGTGCAGCAGCATCAGACTAATGTTTGCAAATTGCTGACAAACTTGATTTTGTCTGCAGTCTGACAATGCTACTTAAAGCCATTGATCTATTTCACTGGCAGCAGCAGCTCTTCCAAAATTTATAAGTTGCACTCCTAAAGTTGCAAAATATGTTATTATGCTGCCTGCTGGCTTCAGTTGCTAGATGATTCCAGGGGTTAGGTTGCTGTGTCTTTATGTGCAAATCTAGGTGTCCGGGCACCATTTTGCTAGAAGCCCTAAATAAATGGAAGACTTCTCAGCTGACTAAAGCTCTCCCAGACTAAGCGTGTGCAAAGACAGTTCTGAATCTCAGGTGTTTATATTTTCAGCAGCATACACTCCTTCCTGGCGGGGGCATGGATGCCTCAGGGTACTGTGCCTTTTACTTCAACATCACAGGCAGAATACAGAAGTGATTGAAAATTGTTAGCATCTGATGGCTCCTTGGTTGCCTATATGAAAAGCGTTGTTGGATTGCTATGTGACTGGGAGTTCCCTAAATCAAGGGACCACGGCTTGACAGAGTGCTCCATAGCTTGGAGCTGTATTGGTCATGTCTGTGCTGCATGGGCATCCACACAGCACAATCATAACTTCACAAAGTCCTGCCCCAGCATGCACTGGGCTTGGAGTAAATCCACGACAGGAATCTGTGCTGTGGAGGGAGAATGGCTTCTTCTTTCACTGTCTTGAGATGCTGGTCAGGAATCTGATGGGGATGCTACTGAAGACAGCAGTGGTCTAAGCCCCATCCATCAGAATCAGCATGGCCTGCCTCCCCAGCTGTCTGTCCAGGCAGGGAGGCCAGGGATGGAATGAGCCATGGAGGCTGAACTCCCCTCTCACTCTTAGAGGCTGAGCCTGAGAAGTCAGCTGAGATAATTCCCTGTGAGTCCTGAGGGTCCAGCCAAGCCACAAGCAAGAGTCTAACCAGGAGACCCCAAGGCAGGTACTCTCTCCAGTCTGCTCAGCGTTGCTACCATGTCGGGGATACTCCCAGCTGCTTGGTAGTTCTGACAGACTGCTCCTGCTCCTGCCATGGCCACCCACTCGGCTGTCCTAGCTCAGAGGCACTATGGTGGGCCCATGTCGATGTGTCCACCCTGCTGCCCTGCCTGTACTTGCTTGATGGCTACCCAGGAGGAAGCATGGGCTAGTGGGGTGGGATGAAGAAGATGGGGGTTCTCTTTCTGGCTCCGCCACCTCTGATTCTTTTTCCACCACTGTCTATTTAGATGGTAAACTCTTCAGGGCACAGGCTATGTCTGACTGGCCTCCACGCTTTGTGGAACCTGGGAGGGTTACTGTTGTACACACAATGATAGCGGGCCTCTGTCTCTAGCGCTGTTAGCCCTTCACCAGCACTAAACCATATTCATTCCAAGGTGTCCCCAGCCGTGAAATGGGGATTCGCATCCTGCCCTCCTTTATGATGGACTTGGGATCGACTGAAGGAAAGCACGAGACAAAAGCTAGGGATCATTATCATTTTTTTAAAATCCCAAATACAAAATACATATTAAGAAACAAGGCATGTATACTGTCTCCAGCCAAGCCTCATTATCAAATGCATGCAGCATTGCTGGGTATCTACATAGATCTAACCATACCCTCCTGTCCCAGCATGCACTGAGCCTGCTGCAAAATCCAGGATGGGTTCTTCGGGACTAGCTCTCCTTTGGTTGTCACAGACCACTAACCAAACCGGAGGTTCAGCAGGAGGAATTTCAGGGACATCAATGGCCCTTTTCTCTCCTGTCCACGAGGCATGTCCCTAGAGGTCCCATCCTCTTGGACCCCCATTGATTTCAGTGAGAGGAGGGGTCAGGCCATTATGTCATGCTGAGAGAAATGGAGCTATTTCATGTGAAGTGAGCTGAGGGTCTTCACTGGAGAAGCTCATTACCTCACCAGAAGGGGCCCTTGTCTGTGTATTAAAGAAAGGCCTTACTTCGGTTCTGAGTATCAGATAATGACTATTCCGCAACTGAAATTTGGCCAATAGCTGTGGAAGGTGGTACATTTGGGACTAGGGTTGCTAACTGTCTAATCAAACAAACCCAAATACCCTTGCCCCACCCCCTGCCCCGCCCCTTCTCTGAGGCTCCGCCCCCACGCACTCCATCCCCCCTCCCTCTGTTGCTTACTCTCTCCCACCCTCACTCACTTTCACCAGGCTGGAGCAGGGATTTGGGGTGTGGGCTCTGGGCTGGGGGATGGGGCTGAGGGGATCGGAGTGTGGGAGGGGGCTCCAGGCTGAGCCTGGGGCAGGGAGTTGGGGTGTGGGGTGCGGGCTCTGAGAGTTCGTTTGAGTATGGGAGGGGCTCAGGGCTGGGGCAGGGAGTTGAGGTTCAGGAGGGGACACAGGGCTGGGGCAAGGGGTTGGGGTGTGTGCAGGATGGGGTGCAGTCTCTGGCCAGGCGGCGCTTACCTCGGGCAGCTCCCAGGAAGAAGCCGGCATGTCCAGCTCCTAGGCTTAGGGGCGGCCAAGTGGCTCCGCGCACTGCCCCTGCCTGCAGGCACCACTCACTCAGCTCCCATTGGCCACGGTTCCCAGCCAATGGGAGTTGTGGAGTCGGCACTCAGGGCAGGGGCAGCGTGCGGCGACCCCTGGATGCCCCTGTGCCTAGGAGCCAGACATGCCAGCCACTTCCGGGAGCCGCGCAGAGCCAGGGCAGGTAGAGAGCCTGCCTTAGCCCCGTTGAGCCGCTGGACTTTTAGTGGCCTAAAATCTCCCAGATTGGCTTCAGGAGCCTCCAGTAGATCAAGCCCAATTCCGAGAGTCTCCTAGTCAATCCGGGAGTGTTGGCAACCCTATGTGGGACTGATGGAGGAAGGAAGAGATGTACCATTAGAGGTACTCAGGACCTCCCAGGAGCCTCCCCCGACCCCACCCCCACTTGAACATCTTCGTGTGGCAGGCAAGGCTGACACTTACCAGTGAACCATGTCTGAGCTGCAGAACTGGGCATCAGAGCCCAGCTGCCCTGCACCCTCTCCTTGCCCCTGCTGAAGGCTGTAGGGACATGGCCTTGACAGCAGAGAGGATGGGGTAGAGCTGAAGGTGGGGAGAAGGGTTTTCAGAAAGGAACCAAATCAACACAAAGAAACCCACTGAAATGTCAGCTTCATCGCAGCCTTTCCCAGCCAAAGGGCTGTAGCAGGAGCCCTCCATTGGCTGGCATGCACATGGAAATGCCTTCGTGGGATTTTCCCTGTGGAGACACAGAGATTTACTGAGCCCCAACCACCATGGTCCAGATCCATCTTTGTGTCCAGGGTCCTTTGTGCCAGCCTTTGGACTCATTCCCTTTTTGCCTGGCACTTTCTGGGACAGGCTCGGAGGTGTTGTATGTTAGACCCCCTCATGCTCACAAAGGGTATGTCTACACTGCAATCATGGTGTAGTTTTAATCTCACTAGTTTGGGTCCCAGAGTACTCCTGGCTAGTCCTGTGGGTAATTGGGATTGGGGAGGGCTTGTGCAGCCAAGCTGCTGCGGCTTCACTGCTCTGGGACCCGAGCTAGCTAGATTGAAGCTAGCTCAGGTACCTCTGCATGAGCTGCAATCACACTGCAGTCTAGATATACCCTTTGATGCCCCTGGACTGTCTGACACCACTGTATAAGCATCACAGCTCTATGTTGGGATTCAAGCTCAGCCTCTTGGGCACAGATCCCTGGCCCAATCCGCTTCCCCAGCCCTGAAAACAGTGCTGCAGGGTGTTAAGGAGATACTGGAAGAAAGTGAACTGCCCTATCAATACCATCCTGCACAGTGACACCATGGCAATTGGCATGTTTCAAATACAGAAAGAGATAGAGAGCATGCCGTACTGTGGTACAATCCTGCCTTCTGCCCACTGCTGTCTATGGTAATGCTGCTCTGTAGAGATGATGCCTGGAAAGCTTCTGTCTGGAGACGTGAATGCCGTGGCCCACTGCCAGCCCAACTCCCAGCCCAGCTGTGATTGCTCCTCAGCAGAAATTAATCCCCTGTCAGATGATCAGCTTGTCAGCCCTGTTTGATGGAGTTGGATTCTGTCAACAAAATGGATGGTGATGGAGTTATCTCTAATCTTTTTTTTTTAAGCAACTGAAGGGAAGAAGATAAATTTTGTTCCAATTTTGCCTCACAGAATCCCTCTCTCTTCCCTCCCCACTGCCTCCCTTGCATCTCCGTCACTTTGAGACCTGGAGGAGTGGTTGGTGAGTGCTAGTATCTTAGAAAGATCGCCGCTGTAACATTGTGAACAATCACCAGGTGGCGCTATTGCAGATGAAAATTTAGTTCTATTTATCTGAATGCATGGGAATTAGATCTTGAAGAAATGCTTATTGCCAGTACCAGGCAATTTGAGTAGATTAACTCTGCTTTACACTTCCTCTCTTTCTCTGTCTCTCTGATTTGTTTTTTTAGGTGTAGACATTGCCTTCAGGCCTATAATTGCACTAACAAGCAAAAAAAAAAAAAAAAAAACACAGCACCAATATATTATATCCTCTGTATTCTGGGCCTCTGGGAACAATGCAAGTATAGGCTGTTTTCACTCAAGGAATACAGCCCAGGTTTTGCATCAGACCCAGCTCATAGTGCTGGGAGATGTGTGGTGAGATTTAGTCAGTTCCAGACAGGCCACTGTATAAGCTGGATGAATTTCTACTTTATCTTAATGGATTCTTCATGTTAGTCTTAAACTCCTGATGATCTGGGTCATGGCAATGAATGACTTGTTCTTCTAATTCTCAGAGAATGCTATCTTGAGTGCATGTGGAATAACTCATGGCAGGCTTCGAAGAGAGTATGGTTAGGGTTTGTGATGGGGTAGATAAGAATCCATACGAGGCCACACAAGACCCCTGTGCCCCACTTAGGACATGGCTTCCCTGTCACTTCAAGTGAAAGCCTAAATAGCTTTGAGCCATAATGGCATATGTGTTGGAACTTCAGTTAGCCAAGGTCAGCTCCAAGACTGCTGGACTGGGCAGCACAGTATGGGGAGGAGGTGACCAGCCCTCCGTGGAGAAAGAAGTGGTTCGGGACTATTTAGAAAAACTGGATGAGCACAAATCCATGGGGCCGGATGCACTGCATCCGAGGGTGCTAAAGGAGTTGGCGGATGTGATTGCGGAGCCATTGGCCATCATCTTTGAAAACTCATGGTGCTCGGGGGAGGTCCCGGATGACTGGAAAAAGGCTAATGTAGTGCCCATCTTTAAAAAAGGGAAGAAGGAGGATCCGGGGAACTACAGGCCAGTCAGCCTCACCTCAGTCCCTGGAAAAATCATGGAGCAGGTCCTCAAGGAATCAATTATGAAACACTTAGAGGAGAGGAAAGTGATCAGGAACAGTCAGCATGGATTCACCAAGGGGAAGTCATGCCTGACTAACCTAATTGCCTTCTATGAGGAGATAACTGGCTCTGTGGATGAGGGGAAAGCAGTGGATGTGTTATTCCTTGACTTTAGCAAAGCTTTTGATACGGTCTCCCACAGTATTCTTGCCGCCAAGTTAAAGAAGTATGGGCTGGATGAATGGACTGTAAGGTGGATAGAAAGCTGGCTAGATCGTCAGGCTCAACGGGTAGTGATCAATGGCTCCATGTCTAGTTGGCAGCCGGTTTCAAGCGGAGTGCCCCAAGGGTCGGTCCTGGGGCCGGTTTTGTTTAATATCTTTATTAATGATCTGGAGGATGGTGTGGACTGCACTCGCAGCAAGTTTGCAGATGACACTAAACTGGGAGGCGTGGTAGATACGCTGGAGGGTAGGGATCGGATACAGAGGGACCTAGACAAATTGGAGGATTGGGCCAAAAGAAACCTGATGAGGTTCAACAAGGACAAGTGCAGAGTCCTGCACTTAGGACGGAAGAATCCTATGCACTGCTACAGACTAGGGACCGAATGGCTAGGTAGCAGTTCTGCAGAAAAGGACCTAGGGGTCACAGTGGATGAGAAGCTGGATGTGAGTCAACAGTGTGCTCTTGTTGCCAAGAAGGCTAATGGCGTTTTGGGCTGTATAAGTAGGGGCATTGCCAGCAGATCGAGGGACGTGATCATTCCCCTTTATGCGACATTGGTGAGGCCTCATCTGGAGTACTGTGTCCAGTTTTGGGCCCCACACTACAAGAAGGATGTGGAAAAATTGGAAAGAGTCAACAAAAATGATTAGGGGGCTAGAGCACATGACTTATGATGAGAGGCTGAGGGAACTGGGTTTGTTTAGTCTGCAGAAGAGAAGAACGCGGTGGGATTTGATAGCTGCTTTTAACTACCTGAAGGGGGTTCCAAAGAAGATGGATCCAGACTGTTCTCAGTGGTACCAGGTGACGGAACAAGGAGTCTCAAGCTGCAATGGGGGAGGGTTAGGTTGGATATTAGGAAAAACATTTTCACTAGGAGGGTGGTGAAGCACTGGAGTGGGTTACCTAGGGAGGTGGTGGAATCTCCTTCCTTAGAGGTTTTTACAGTCAGGCTTGACAAAGCCCTGGCTGGAATGATTTAGTTGGGAATTGGCCCTGCTTTGAGCAGGGGGTTGGACTAGATGACCTCCTGAGGTCCCTTCCAACCCTGATATTCTGTGATTGGTCCTGCCAGTTCATTAGAATTTTTTTTTTAAATGGAGATATCCTATCTTCTAGAACTGGAAGGGACCTTGAAAGGTCATCAAGTCCAGCCCCCTGCCTTCACTAGCAGGACCAAGTACTGATTTTTGTCCCAGATCCCTAAGTGGCCCCCTCAAGGATTGAACTCACAACTCTGGGTTTAGCAGGCTAATGCTCAAACCACTGAGCTATTGGCTTCTGCAACCAACCCATCTCACACCAGCCCTGCCATGATCTGCTGCAGCAGCAGAAGGAAGATAAAGCCTTGTGTTCTTTTAGTTGTCAAGAAAATGGGTTAGAAGAGCAGTAAAAATGGGGTTACTGGAACTTGCCAGCTAAAATTAATGCCCCTCAGCTATGTGTCAAGCCATCAGCTCTCCCAGGCACTGACAAAATGCCCTGAGTTTGGCTCATTACTGCTTAGACCAGTAAACAATTTTGCAGATCAAAGGGAGATTCTACCTGCACCTTCATTTTGAGGGCTGATGAAAGTTGTTGGCTGGACAGTCCTGGGGAGCACATCCACTGACCAGAGATTGATCATAACATGCTCCCTCCGTACACTGACCCACTAAAATATCAGGGTAGGAAGGGACCTCAGGAGGTCATCTAGTCCAACCCTCTGCTCAAAGCAAGGCCAATCCCCAACTAAATCATTCCAGCCAGGGCTTTGTCAAGCCTGACTGTAAAAACCTCTAAGGAAGGAGACTCCACCACCTCCCTAGGTAACCCACTCCAGTGCTTCACCACCCTCCTAGTGAAAATGTTTTTCCTAATATCCAACCTAACCCTCCCCCATTGCAGCTTGAGACCATTACTCCTTGTTCCGTCACCTGGTACCACTGAGAACAGTCTGGATCCATCTTCTTTGGAACCCCCTTTCAGGTAGTTAAAAGCAGCTATCAAATCCCACCGCATTCTTCTCTTCTGCAGACTAAACAAACCCAGTTCCCTCAGCCTCTCATCATAAGTCATGTGCTCTAGCCCCCTAATCATTTTTGTTGCCCTCCACAGGACTCTTTCCAATTTTTCCACATCCTTCTTGTAGTGTGGGGCCCAAAACTGGACACAGTACTCCAGATGAGGCCTCACCAATGTCGCATAGAGGGGAATGATCACGTCCCTCGATCTGCTGGCAATGCCCCTACTTATACAGCCCAAAATGCTGTTAGCCTTCTTGGCAACAAGGGCACACTGTTGACTCCTATCCAGCTTCTTATCCACTGGAACCTCCAGGTCCTTTTCTGCAGAACTGCTGCCTAGCCACTCGGTCCCTAGTCTGTAGCAGTGCATGGGATTCTTCCGTCCTAAGTGCAGGACTCTGCACTTGTCCTTGTTGAACCTCATCAGATTTCTTTTGGCCCAATCCTCTAATTTGTCTAGGTCCCTCTCTATCCTATCCCTACCCTCCAGCGTATCTACCATTCCTCCCAGTTTAGTGTCATCTGCAAAATTGTTGAGGGTGCAGTCTATGCCATCCTCCAGATCATTAATGAAGATATTGAACAAAACCGGCCCCAGGACCGACCCTTGGGGCACTCCGCTTGATACCGGCTGCCAACTAGACCTGGCGCCATTGATCACTACCCGTTGAGCCCAATGATCTAGCCAGCTTTCTATCCACCTTACAGTCCATTCATCCAGCCCATATTTCTTTAACTTGCTGGCAAGAATACTGTGGGAGACCGTATCAAAAGCTTTGCTAAAGCCAAGGAATAACACATCCACTGCTTTCCCCTCATCCACAGAGCCAGTTATCTCATCATAGAAGGCAATTAGGTTAGTCAGGCATGACTTTCCCTTGGTGAATCCATGCTGACTGTTCCTGAAGAAACCCTTGTTACTCTTAACATCTCTTGCTTGCTGCGTGTGTGTGATGTGTGATTTGGCCTTCCTGATTTCACTCCTGCATGCCTGAGCAATACTTTTATACTCCTCCCTAGTCATTTGTCCAATCTTTCACTTCTTGTAAGCTTCTTTTTTGTGTTTAAGATCAGCAAGGATTTCACTGTTAAGCCAAGCTGGTTGTCTGCCATATTTACTATTCTTTCTACACATTGGGATGGTTTGTTCCTGCAACCTCAATAAGGATTCTTTAAAATACAGCATCCTCCTGAAGAGGTCACCTCCTTGGGGAGAGGACAACTCAGCCTCCATGGCCCCATCAGCCACTGGCCACCCTGCTGAGACATTCAACTGTAGTGCTGGTTATTTATGTATTTTTGATGGCTAACAGCACTGGAAAGAGGTCCTGCTGCAGCTCCTACTCTAGGCATCTTCACTGTTGTTTGCAGCACAACACAATCTAACTGGAACCACATGCCAAACCCAGCACGACAGCACCTCTAAACAACTTGGGGAATAAAATATTCCCCACCCAAATTCCCTAGCCCTCAGAACCACCAGCACCAGGCTCCACCCTCTTCTGCTGCCTTGCAGCTTGTCCTGATGGTCAACAGGCCCAGGCTAGATCAACCCAAGTGCAGATGGTTTCTCCACAGCTGAGGGCAACTTATGGAGAATGTTCTCCCACTAGGCCCTGCTCTGTTAAATCGACCATCTCTGCTGGTCAAAGCTGTGACAGCATCACATGTGGAGACAGATGGATCTCAAGTAGGTAGTGTGACGTTGCACTCCATATGTTTATGGAAATATGCTTATGAGTGTAAATATAATGTAACTGGAATATGCTTTATGCAAAATGTCTCTTGTAAGGTATCATTAAAAGGCTTATAATCTACTGAGTGTGTTCATCCTGTTTATATAAATGTATCATTCTTGTATCTGAAGCTAGTAATATGAAGTATTACTCTGAAGTCCTATTCTAACTATGCAAAGTGTGGGCCATTAATGGTGGCTTGGAATCTTGATGTGTCCCATTAACTAGGACAATTGGTTGTAAATGGCTCTGTTTACTTGTAAGCCTTCCTGTATACATATGTGTGCCAGCCAGTGGGTAATGAAGTCTCACAGGACATGTGAATATGTCACATGATACTGGAATCCATCTTAAACCTGGTGCTTTTCCATTTAGAAGGAAGGGTGGGAACCCAGAGAGAAACAAAGGATTCCCGCCTTGTGCCAAAGATATAAAAGGGGGTGGAACAGAACAAAGGGGCTGCCAGTTTTGAGAAATCCCCTAGTTACCACCTGAGCTGGAACTAACAAGAACTGTACCAGGGGAAAGGATTGGGCCAAGACTAAGAAGGAGTCTAGTCTGTGAAAGAAGCTTATTGGAACATCTCCAAGGGTGAGATTTACCTGTATTCAGTTTCTTAATGTATTAGGCTTAGACTTGCATGTTATGTTTTATTTTGCTTGGTAACTTACTTTGTTCTGTCTGTTATTATTTGAAACCACTTAAATCCTACTTTCTATACTTAAGAAAATCACTTTTGTTTATTAGTAAACCCAGAGTAAGTGATTAATACCTGGGGGAGCAACCAGCTGTGCATATCTCTCTATCAGTGTAATAGAGGGCAGACAATTTAGGAGTTCACCCTGTATAAGTTTTATACAGAGTAAAACAGATTTATTTGGGGTTTGGATCCCATTGGGAACTGGATGTCTGGGTGCTGGAGATAGGTGACTTGCTGAGCAGTTTTTGGTGAAAGTCTGCAGCTTTGGGGGCATGGACCAGACCTGGGTCTGTGCTGCAGCAGACTAGCATGTCTGGCTCAACAAGGCAGGGTTCTGGAGTCCCAAGCTGGCAGTGGAAAATGGGCTCAGAGGTAATTCCAGCATGTCAGGTGACAGCCTCAAGGAGGTCTCTGTGACTGAACCCATCACAGGTAGGTCTTAGGTTATTTAGGACTGTGTAGGTCAAACCCAGCACCTTAAATTCCATCTGGAAACCAACTGTGCAACTCATGGAGATCCAGCATTACATGCTCCTGGTAGAACACATGCTGACCACGTGGGCTGCCACACTCCCCATCAGCTCAGGTCTCCAGGTTAACCTGAGATGTGGCCCCATGCCTGGTGGTGGTTTGGGTGACACTGACACCTGCCTGTCAAGCACTGCACTGGGACCTGCAATTCTTTTCATACACACCACTGCAGAGCCAGTGGATGATAATGCTGCCATCCTAGGCTACATTCAGATTCATGCCCAAAGTGTTAAAAGGCCTTGCAACATACCGCCAATCCCACCAAGCCTCCTGCTCCTCAAACTAGGACCTGAAATAGGGATTTGAGGAGTGGAAAATGAGTCCCAATGTCTTTGTTGTCGATCAAACTGTGGAAGGATCACATGACTGTGCTGAGGCACTGAAAGGTGGAGGAATGATGGTCTTATGGTTAAGGCACTAGAGTGGGACTCAGGAGATTTGCATTCAATTCCAGCCAGCACTATAGATTCCCTGGGTAAATCCGTGGATCTTTCTATGCCTGATTTCCCCTTCTGTAAAATGGAGATGATGATACCTCCTTTGTCTGTCTCATCTGTTTGGATTGTAAGCTCTTTGTAGGAGGACTGGATTCTGTTCTCTTTGCACAGCACCTAGCACAATGGGGCTGTTGTCCTGGTTGCAGCCTGCAGGCGCTACTGCAATAGAAATCATAATAACAGAGACTGGCTAAAGTACCTGGTGCAGTGCTATGCATAATACTGCTGCAGCCATTGGTTGTTGCAGGGAAAGACTGGTCCCATAAAGAGGAGCTACTAGGTAAAGCCATGCATGGAAACGATCAACGTTGCTAATAGTTTTTTAAAAATATGAAACTCTTCCAAACCCTAAAAGCAATTTCATTTGGGGTGTTGGACAAGAGGCTGAGGTTGGTCCAAAGGGATGAAACACTCCCTGCTTTTTATCCAAGGGATCTGATGGGAGAGAGTGGAGTACAATGAAGAAATTAATGGGCCTACTTCAGAACTACCTATGAGAGAGATGGGGGAGGGCTGAAGAGCCCCTTCCGCACATGGAAAGGGAGAGGAGAGGACGCACAGGCCTTGGACAATTTTGGAAGCAAGATTATTATTATTATTTGTTTTGAGCTAATCCCCAGGAACCCTATGCATGGCCCCAGAGCCCATTGTGCCCAGTGCTAGGAGCTGAGTGAATAACTGATTTTTTGGCTCATAGCCAAACTGAAAAAAAAAATCAATTTGTTTCAAACTGGAAGTGAATGTTTTTGGTTTTTCTCACTGAAACCAACCAACAAACAAACAAACCCCTAATAACATTTCCAAATGAGCTGGTTCAACTTTTTCAAATGTTTTCCTAATTTTTTATTCAGCTAAAACTATTCACCAAATTTACTAATAGTTTCGGTTGCCCCCAAATTGCAAATTTACTGTTCACATAAAAAACAACAACAACAAATTGCCCAGATAAACCCAGAGAGCTGGTCCCTGCCCCAAACAGCTTACAATCTCAGTCTCTAGGACAGTGGTATTCAGCTTTCCCTATTTTCAACTCCTGGGTGTCATGGCCCCCAGGATGAGAACCCTGCTTTAGAGAAATGTCATCAGGGCAGCAATTGAAATAGCCTCCATCCCTTTAAGAGGTGAAAGTTCCCCTTTCTGCTGAAGCACTCCTCTTTCAGTTCCCTTTTGCTTGGGCCAGGGCAGTGGCTGGATTTTTCAAACGGTGTGCATCAAACAGAGCTCTGGCTGTGGTCTAAAAGCACCTGCCTGTTTCAATGAATGAACAGCCTTCTGTGGGCTGATTGGCTTGCCAATAGGCCCAGGACTCCTCCCCTCCCTCTTTACAGAAGTTCTTAGTGTGCTTGCAGTATGGCTTGTTTCTGTTCTTTCCTGCTCTTGGTCTTGTCCCTCCTCTCCTTTGCATTCCTTGTGCTAGGCCAGCTGTCACTCATGGCTGACTCCTCCGAGCCTCCAGCAGAGATGTGTGTGAGGTTAGGCCCTGGGACTGCCTGCATGGAGCTGGAGCAGTCTGGGAAATGTAGGAGAGTCAATCCCATCTCTCTTGTTAACTCACAAAGGGATTAGTGTAAATAAACTGTATTGTCTGCTTCGGCTATTTTTAATTATTTTGCATATCTATAGGAGCAGTGCTACACCGCTTGTAGCTATGCCTCCTTGGGCTGTGAGCTTTGTATATTTGTGAGCTAAGTATGGTCAAGCTTGTTTAGTACTTGGATGGGAGGGAGACCTTCAAGGAAACCCCATGTTGTAAGGAGTCGCACTGGTAGCTCAAGAGATGGTGTTCTCTTCCCTTGGAGTCAATACTCAGTTAATGCTTCCACTTGCTGTTAGGTGGCGCAGGGCTGTCCCTTGGTTGATATATAAAAGCAAGGCCCTGACTGTACCATTATTGAGACTCACTGGATAACAGTATTCCCCATACTCTTACTAAGTGTGTTTGACTGTATAGGTAGTTATAGCTTGGAGAACTGCTTATTGTTTAGCAGTACTTATGGCAGGGGTTCTCAAACTGGAGGTTGGGACCGCTCAGGGAGTCGTGAGGTTATTACATGGGGGGGTCACAACCTGTCAGCCTCCACCCCAAATCCTGCTTTGCATCCAGCATTTATAATGGTGTTAAATATATAAAAAAGTGTTTTTAATTTATAAGGGGGGGTCGCACTCAGAGGTTTGCTATGTGAAAGGGGTCACCAGTACAAAAGTTTGAGAACTACTGACTTACGGTATGTTTTACAGCATGGGCTCAGATACGGGTCCAGGATCAATAGCAGTTCCCAAGGATATTTTAGCACCACGAAGACTGTGTGGCAGCAAAAGACACAGCTGTGCTGTGCCACCAGTGGATAGAAAAGAAACCCCAAAGCCCTCGTTTGTTTTAAACTTTGCACGTTTTTATTAGACGTGTGACACACGGACTGGGTGAGAAATGGGTTATTCCCCACCAGATCCACATGGCTCCTCCAGACTAGCCCCGTGGAGATTTATGGAAAGGCAGCAACTGTGCAGCAGCCACGGATTTTGATAAAACCTGTGTTATTGACATGGATACCCATGTCTGCCTTTTGTCTTCTTTGGCTCGGGTTCCCGGCAGGCTTTGGGGCTGGATTCCGTTTTCATTAGCAGGAATGGTTGGCTGACTTTCACAGAGAATGAAGTCTCTCGGGTGACCGAGCCGGCTGGGCAGCTCTTGAAAATATTACCAGCAATGTAATGCATCTGTGGAAAGGCTCAGGTAGCTGCTCCCATACGGGGATGGGGAGCATGCTTTGAAGCAGCTGCAACTCCTGATGGACTGGTATTGCAATGGGCAGGAGCTCAGCCTGGTCTCCTAGGAACACAGGAATTGCCAGACTGGATCAGACTCATGGTCTCTCGAGTCCAGTCTCCAGCCTCTGATAGTGGTCAGCTGCAGATGCTTCAACAGACACTGCACATAACCCTCTATAGGCAGATGTGGGATAATCTGTCCCCACGAAGCCAATGGGGCAGGCTGGCCCTGAAGCATGAGCCGTCACACTGGTGTGGCTAGATTTCCCAGCCTGGGACCAGATGGCTCTGGGACGTATTAAACCCAGGTCCCGCACCTGACGCTTCAGCCAAACTCCCAGTTTGGGGCAGCAAACCAACTGAGAGGTGCTTTGCATGATAATGGAACGCTCCAATGCATTCAATGCCTACTGTTCTGGGGATCCATCCCTGGAGGCTGGGCAGGCTAGGCAGGGGGAGCAGGGTGTATCCCATAAGAGATCATTGCAGCCAGGGTTTGCTAGAAATGTTACCAGGTCTGTATGTGTATGTTATAAATATAAAGGGAAGGATAACAACCTTTATGTATGCAGTAACATAAAATCCCTCCTGGCCAGAGGTACAGACAGAGGTACAGAATCATATTACCTGTAAAGGGTTAATCAGTTTAATTAACCTAGTTGGCACCTGACCAGAAGGACCAATGGGAAAATAAGACACTTTAAAATTTTGGGGAGGGGAGGTTTGTTTGTGCTCTCTTTGCAGCGAACAGCAGAAGCTAACAGAGGGAGTTTGCCTGGGATCTGTCCGAGAGGAGGTACGCTAAGTGCTGCATTAGGGGGGCTGTGTTGGTGAGTATCTGAGGCTACATCTACACTACAGGGGGGGGTCGATTTAAGATACACAAATTCAGCTACGCGAATAGCGTAGCTGAATTCGACATATCAGATCCGACTTACCCTGTTGTGAGGACGGCGGCAAAATCGACTGCCGCGGCTTCCAGTCGACGGCGCTTACTCCCACCTCCGCTGGTGGAGTAAGCGCGTCGATTCGGGGATCGATTGTCGCGTCCTGACGAGACGCGATAAGTCGATCCCCAAGAGATCGATTTCTACCCGCCGATTCAGGCGGGTAGTGTAGACCTAGCCTGGGTGTCTGTTGCTGGGACAGTTTGTCAGTTTGACCGTGTGCTTGATTGCTTGGTTGTTTGTTTGAAAAGTGTGAATTGGGAGTGCTTTGTTCCAGGTGGGCCTTGAGTGGGCCTGACTGGTATATAAGGGCAGTCAGCAGCGAACCAGCTGAGCGGCGAACAGCAGAGGCTAACAGAGGGAGTTTGCCTGGGGAGAGCTCACTGAGGCTTTCATATGCGGGTTTCTCTGAGTAGTTACTGCAACAGCTGAGGAAGCTCTTAAGAGGAAGGTGATATGGAAGGTGAGTGATCAGCTGTTGTAACCTGCACAGGTTGTGCCATGTTTGTCTTTCTTCCACAGGACAGAAGCGACTTTGTCTGTACAAAATGCAAGCTGGTCTCCATATTGGAAGAGAAGGTTCAAGGTCTGGAGAAACAAGTATCGACTCTGCATTGCATAAGGGAAAATGAAGATTTCCTGGACAGATGTCAGGAGATGCTTCTACGGCCACAACGTTCTGAAGATTCAGAGCAGGCAGCGCAGCAGGGACAGAAGGATGGTGAAGAAGTTTGGCAGCATGTGACCTCCAGAAGGAGAAAGAGGAGTGTCCATGTACCAGCAATGGAGATACAGGTGAGCAATCGTTTCCATGTTCTCTCCACAGGTACTAATGCAGAGAGTGGACTAGAGGACACATCTGAGGGAAGGGAGCAGAAGGAGACTCCACCGATTGGAAGGCAAAAGATGCACTGTCCTAGGGATGAGGGTTCCACAACCACCACTCCCAAGAGGAGGAGGAGGAGGGTGGTGGTGGTCGGGGACTCCCTCCTCAGGGGGACTGAGTCATCTATCTGCCACCCCGACCGGGAAAACCGAGAGGTCTGCTGCTTGCCAGGAGCTAGGATACACGATGTGACGGAGAGACTGCCGAGACTCATCAAGCCCTCAGACTGCTACCCCTTCCAGCTTCTCCATGTGGGCACCAATGATACTGCCAAGAATGACCTTGAGCGGATCACTGCAGACTACTTGGCTCTGGGAAGAAGGATAAAGGAGTTATCTACCAGGGGCAGAGCTTTTCTTGACCTGCTGCTCACAAACAGGGAAGAATTAGTAGGGGAAGTAAAAGTGGATGGGAACCTGGGAAGCAGTGACCATGAGATGGTTGAGTTCAGGATCCTGACACAAGGAAGAAAGTAGAGCAGCAGAATACGGACCCTGGACTTCAGAAAAGCAGACTTTGACTCCCTCAGGGAACAGATGGGCAGGATCCCCTGGGAGAATAACATGAAGGGCAAAGGGGTCCAGGAGAACTGGCTGTATTTTAAAGAATCCTTATTGTGGTTGCAGGAACAAACCATCCCGATGTGTAGAAAGAATAGTAAATATGGCAGGCGACCAGCTTGGCTTAACAGTGAAATCCTTGCTGATCTTAAACGCAAAAAAAAAGCTTACAGGAAGTGGAAGTTTGGACAAATGACCAGGGAAGAGTATAACAATATTGCTCAGGCATGCAAGAGTAAAATCAGGAAGGCCAAATCGCACTTGGAGTTGCAGCTAGCAAGAGATGTTAAGAGTAACAAGAAGGGTTTCTTCAGGTATGTTAGCAACAAGACGAAAGTCAAGGAAAGTGTGGGCCCCTTACTGAATGAGGGAGGCAACCTAGTGACAGAGGATGTGGAAAAAGCTAATGTACTCAATGCTTTTTTTTGCCTCTGTCTTCACAAACAAGGTCAGCTCCCAGACTGCTGCACTGGGCAGCACAGTATGGGGAGGAGGTGACCAGCCCTCCATGGAGAAAGAAGTGGTTCAGGACTATTTAGAAAAACTGGATGAGCACAAATCCATCGGGCCGGATGCACTGCATCCGAGGGTGCTAAAGGAGTTGGCGGATGTGATTGCAGAGCCATTGGCCATCATCTTTAAAAACTCATGGCGATCAGGGGAGGTCCCGGATGACTGGAAAAAGGCTAATGTAGTGCCCATCTTTAAAAAAGGGAAGAAGGAGGATCCGGGGAACTACAGGCCAGTCAGCCTCACCTCAGTCCCTGGAAAAATCATGGAGCAGGTCCTCAAGGAATCAATTATGAAACACTTAGAGGAGAGGAAAGTGATCAGGAACAGTCAGCATGGATTCACCAAGGGGAAGTCGTGCCTGACTAACCTAATTGCCTTCTATGATGAGATAACTGGCTCTGTGGATGAGGGGAAAGCAGTGGATGTGTTATTCCTTGACTTTAACAAAGCTTTTGATACGGTCTCCCACAGTATTCTTGCCGCCAAGTTAAAGAAGTATGGGCTGGATGGATGGACTGTAAGGTGGATAGAAAGCTGGCTGGATCGTCGAGCTCAACGGGTAGTGATCAATGGCTCCATGTCTAGTTGGCAGCCGGTTTCAAGCGGAGTGCCCGAAAGGTCGGTCCTGGGGCCGGTTTTATTCAATATCTTTATTAATGACCTGGAGGATGGTGTGGACTGCACTCTCAGCAAGTTTGCAGATGACACTAAACTGGGAGGCGTGGTAGATACACTGGAGGGTAGGGATCGGATACAGAGGGACCTAGACAAATTAGAGGATTGGGCCAAAAAAAACCTGATGAGGTTCAACAAGGACAAGTGCAGAGTCCTTCACTTAGGACAGAAGAATCCTATGCACTGCTACAGACTAGGGACCGAATGGCTAGGTAGCAGTTCTGCAGAAAAGGACCTAGGGGTCACAGTGGACGAGAAGCTGGATATGAGTCAACAGTGTGCTCTTGTTGCCAAGAAGGCTAACGGCATTTTGGTCTGTATAAGTAGGGGCATTGCCAGCAGATCGAGGGACGTGATCGTTCCCCTTTATTCGACATTGGTGAGGCCTCATCTGGAGTATTGTGTCCAGTTTTGGGCCCCACACTACAAGAAGGATGTGGAAAAATTGGAAAGAGTCCAGTGGAGGGCAACAAAAATGATTAGGGGTCTGGAGCACATGACTTATGAGGAGAGGCTGAGGGAACTGGGATTGTTTAGTCTCCAGAAGAGAAGAATGAGGGGGGATTTGATAGCTGCTTTCAACTACCTGAAGGGGGGTTCCAAAGAGGATGGAGCTCGGCTGTTCTCAGTGGTGGCAGATGACAGAACAAGGAGCAATGGTCTCAAGTTGCAGTGGGGGAGGTCTAGGTTGGATATTAGGAAACACTATTTCACTAGGAGGGTGGTGAAGCACTGGAATGCGTTACCTTGGGAGGTGGTGGAATCTCCTTCCTTGGAGGTTTTTAAGGCCCGGCTTGACAAAGCCCTGGCTGGAATGATTTAGTTGGGAATTGGTCCTGCTTTGAGCAGGGGGTTGGACTAGATGACCTCCTGAGGTCCCTTCCAACCCTGATATTCTATGATTCTATGATTGTTTGTTCCCTCTGGATAGAGAGAGAGAGACCAAGCAGGTAACCCATCTCTTGAAAAGATACCTTGAAATGATACATCTAAAATTACAGAAATTGTAAGTAGGGGAAAGGAAATGCATTAGATTATCTTTTGTTTTAGCTTGTGAATTTTCCCTATGCTAAGAGGGAGGTTTATTCCTGTTTTTGTAACTTTGAAATTGAGCCTAGAGGGGAATCCTCCATGTTTTAAATCTTTTTATCACCCTGTAAAATTACCTTCCATTCTGATTTTACAGAGGTGCTTCCTTTACTTTTTTCTTTATAATAAAGTTGTTCTTTTAAGAAGAAAATAAAAATAAAATAAAAATAAAGAGTCTGATCTGTACTTTTATTAAAGGCAATTGGTTGGTATATTATTCTCAAGCCTCCCCAGGAAACGGGGTGAAGGGGCTTGGGGGGATATTTTGGGGAAGTAGGGACTCCTAGTGGTCCTTTTACTGAATCTTTGTCTAAATCACTTGGTGGTGGTAGCAATACTGTCCAAGGACAAGGAAAGGATTTGTGCCTTGGGGAAGTTTTAACCTAAACTGGTAGAAATAAGCTTAGGGGGTCTTTCATGTGGGTCCCCACATCTGTACCCCAGAGTGGGGAGGGAACCCTTACAGTGTAGCTCTCACATAACCCTTCTCCTGGGTTATTGCTTTTGCTAGGTACCTTGCTCACCAGGAAGCTGAAGCTAGGTAAGCTCAGCTCGCTCCGGTGCAAAGCTTTAACAGTGAGGGTAGCTGACCATTGGACTAGCTCACCGAGGGACAGGGAGGATTTTCCGTCACTTGGAGTCTTCACATCAGATCGGATGGCTTTTTGAAAAGCATGCTAGAGCATCATCTACCATCAAGTATGAGCTGGATCCTGGACTCACTGTAGGAGATTCTCTGGCCTGTGTTATGCAGGAGGTCAGACTAGATTGTTATAATGGTCCCTTCTGGCCTTAAGTTTTAGGAATCAGGCAACTTCTTTCCCTTGTATGCCAGCCCAGTGATCTCACTTGGATCTGGCTCACAGAGTATCAAGATCATGCCTGGCCTATGAATGGTTCCCATGTGTGCAGACACTAATGTCTTTACCCCGAACTTTAATCTCTCCCAGCACGCCACACGTCCTGTCTGTTCACTTCCCCTGCATCCAAATTCTGCTCTGGAGTCATTCGGGTAGGGTGTGACTTAGACTGTACAATGGCACAGGGGAGTGAGAACTCCCTTACATGCCAGCATGAGCTCTCCCAATCTTGGGTCCATACCCTCCCTTGGGGGCTCTGCCCTCAGTGCATTGGCCAGTGCAGCTGAGCCAGCATGGGAGGTGTCGTACTTAGCAACTGGGATAGGCCAACCTCAAGTTACTATCCTGTCACTTTCCGATAAGGAGGCAGTGGGGAGGGGATTGTGTCTCCAGGGGTTTCACCAAGAGATGCTGCCCCCTAGGCTTCTCCTGGGGTGGTGCAGTGTATGCACCACCCTTCACTTAAAGTAGTGCCTCAAGGTGCGACCTCATCCCCCCCCCATGATGTATCTAAAATGAGATTATTGTCTCTGAAATTGTTCCCCAACGTGAAATCCATGCTCTGGCTTCTGCTGGACGTGAGACAGGCTCACCCTACAGGCTGTCAGTCACAGGTGGCACAGATAGGTAATTCCAGTGGACACTTGGTTAGTGTTCGCCAAGGGATACAATTTGGCATGATGTACTCTTGGAAAAGAAGCAAGGTTTTATATTCAGTGCTGCTAGGCAAGGATGATAGCTTACCCTTTCCAAGCTTGGAAGCTAGATCTTATCTATCTGTAACAGGGTGACTCATCCCTGAGATGCTGGAGGGCTGATTATTAAAGAGGCACACTTGGGTTGCATCGGGGGATTCCTTATAAAAAGCAGCAGGAAGCTAGAGGCTGTGACTGACAGAAGCCAAGGTAGAAGAGCTCCAGCAAGAAGGGACTGGGACAGGCAGCTCTGGGTGGAGCAGCCTGGGAGAAAGGAAGGAAGGAGAGAGCTCCATGTGTGGTAGAAGACCCAGGTTAAGGACTTGATTTGGAGGGACTCTGTGGATTGTTTGAACCGCTTCCATTTGTAAAGCAGCCCCGGCTGGGGGTGCTGTTAGCCACAAGGAGAGTGTGTGGAGTTCTTAAGGGGCCTACTAGGGCAGAGTGCCTGCAAAGTGACCATTGGCCTGGCCACAAGGGGGTGCTCAGTGAGCACCCGCCCTGCCACACTATTTATCTCTAAGTCAGGCATGTGGTGAATGATCCCCAGTGGGTCTGAGTCCCTTACAGAGATTACATGAGGGAACATCTTTGATCCCTGAGCGCAGATCTCTTTCCCTGCAGCTCACTGTTGCCAGGTTGTCTAAGCGGGTGAGTGGTGTGTCACAATCCGTTTGCTGAAGACCTTGCTCTGTAGTGATGTGTGAGGCAGAGCCCAGAGGTTCTCCCAGGCACACACTCATTGGGCGTGCACACATGCACACATTGCTGGCTGTGCGCAGGCTATGTGTGCACACACACACAGAGGCTCTCCCGGGCACACACTCATTGCCAGGAGCCAGGGGGCGAGAGTTAGCACATGGCAAACCCTCCAGTCACATCGTGGGAGCCCCCTGGAATGGTCCTGCGCACACTGTCCAGCAAACATCCTGGTCTGGGTTCCCAACCTGAGCGAGGGACGGATAGAGCAGCCCCAAATAGCCGGGTGTGGAGCAGGGAGGCCCCAGCCCTACTGCTTCATCTGGTGTCCTGGAAGGCCTGGTACAGCAGTAGAGGCCGCAGAGCCCTGCCAGGAGGGGTGAATCGGTATGGTCTAGTCTGGCTCCCTCTGCTCGCCTCCCATGCTGACTTGTATCAAAGCAGATCTGTTATCATGTTATCTGTTATTGTGTCACCCCATTAGCGCTTTCAGCTGTGCCAGCACCCAGCCTGGCTCGGCACATGCCGGCTACCACAGGCAGAGGCACTGCGTCGTACAAACGTCCTGACTTCTAACAGAGCACGTGCCACACTCACACCAGAGCTCACACACAGAGGTTCTCCCAGGTGCACACTCATTGGGCACACACACTGCCAGCTGCACGCAGGCTACACACACACACACAGACTCTCCCAGGCACACATGTCGCACACACACACACTGCCGGCTGCACACAGGGTACATGTGCACACACACAGAGGTTCTCCCAGGCACACACTTATCGTACACACACACACACAGACTGCTGGTGGCACACCAGCTATGTGTCAACACACACAGAGGTTCTCCCAGGCACACAGCTATTGGGCACGCACACATTGCCAGCTGTGTGCACACACACAGAGGATCTCCCAGGCCCACACTCATTGCACACATTCTGCCACCCATCCAGTCCATTATGTAAGTGGGGGAATGGTCCCACTATTGTGGGGAACTTTCCTGGCTTCTGCACTACCCCAGTGAAATGGGCTAGCAGAAGGATCTGAGTCCTCACTCCCACTTCCTTTACCCAGAGGCCTCCCTGCCTTTGAGGACTCCCCTTCAACTCTCCTGTCTGGCAGAGTCCTCGTAACCCCGACAAGGCTGGGCCCAGGATTCCTGGGGGGGCTCGACCCCCAACCCTGCTGTGGTCACCTAGGACAGAGGCTAGGATGTCCCCACTCCAGGGTCCTCTCTCCGCACTGGACACTTCCCTGACCCACCGATCATTTCATACAATTTAAAGCAAATACAAGTTATTTAATCAACAATTAATTTTAAAAAGAATAAGGAAAAACTGGAAACGTTAAAGGAAAACACATCACCCCGTTCTGTGGCAGGGAACATTACAAACAGTGTCTCTGGAATGTCAGGGCAGTTCACAGTCTGTTCCTTGTAGTTCCCAGGCCTCCTTCTTAGGCCCTGGCTGTGCTGCAGAGATGCTGCGGGTTGGACACTTGCTCTGGTGGTGGCCACACACCTCTGGGCTTTGGGTAGTGGGACCCTTCTTCCCAGGGTCATCCCCCTGTCAGGTTAAGATCCCCCTCCCAGTCTGGCCTGCAAGGACCCTTGGCTGGGGGTATCTTTCTGCGCTGGGCCCTTTGCCCAGGGTCATCCCTTGGCTGGCCCCAGTTGCTCACTGCATCTGGCTTCAGACTGCTCCAGCTCCAGCCCCACCTCCACTGTTCTAGCTCCAGCTCCACAAAAATTAAAATATATATATATATATATATATGGAGATATCCCATCTCCTATCTCCTAGAACTGGAAGGGACCCCAAAAGGTCATTGAGTCCAGACCCCTGCCTTCACTAGCAAGACCAAGTACTGATTTTGCCCCAGATCCCTAAATAACTCCCTCAAGGATTGAACTCACAATGCTGGGTTTAGCAGGCCAATGCTCAAACCACTGAGCTATCCCTCCCCCCCTCTGCCTCAACACTGATGCTGCTGCTGCTGCTCTGCCTCCAGCCCCCTGGGCTGCTTCTCTGGCCCCTCTGGCTCTGTGGCTGCAGCTCTGCTCCCAGCTCAGGATCTGCTCTCCCTGGGCTGTGTCTCTGGCTCTGTGGCTGCAGCCCTGCTCCCAGCACAGGGTTTGATCTGTGGGCTGCTTCCTTGACTCTGCTCCCCGCTGTGACCTGCTTCCTGGGCTGCTTTTCTGGCTCCTCTGGTTGGCACAGCTCTGTTCCCTAGCTCAGCTTGGACTCCTGCTCTCTCCTACTCTGTCTGACCCAGGCAATTCCAGCTCACAGGGAGGACGGGACCCACCCTGGCCTCCTTACTCCCTGATTAGCCTGCCCGCCCTGTCAATCAGGCTGACCTGGAGCATTGGCCTCTCCCCATTCTTTTAGTACTGGGAGCTAGCCAACCAAAACACCCCCACTGAATGTTAGTAAGGGGACAACAGTCCCCTTACACATAGAAACACACCCACATAAGTCACATGCTTAATCTTCACCTACTCTTCTCAGGAGATGAAAATCCCAGCTTTCTTAGCTTCTGCCTGCTCTCCTCACATCCAATGTGCAATTTACCAGCTCAGTGTGATACTAGCTAGAGCTACTGAGAAGGACACAGCTCCCCAAGTTTGTTCTGAACTCTCAGACTCTCCTATCCCCTCCCTCCCTTCCTTTCTGAACTTCCTGAAGGCACCTGTGAGTGACACATCAGCAGCTGATTGAGGTCAGGAATTCCCTGATGCTTGTAGTTCATTTCTGTCCCGCTGGCTGTCTCAGTTAGAGTTCTGTGGCATGTGTTAGATCTCTGCTGAAAATCTAAGCCTCGGTGTGAGAGGCATATATTTAGACTAGATCACCAGCGGGTAAAAAATGTTCAAACCAGATTTCATTTCTCATTGTGGCTTATACAACATGAAGCATGAATATAAAATTTCTTTCCTCACTTGCAAACAGTCTTTTTATTCAGTCACTGTGGTCTAGTATCTAAAGCAGGGAGATGGGCCGCTGGGTTCTGTTATCACTCTGTGACCTTGGGCATAGGAACATAGGGATTGCCTGACTGGATTAGATACAAAGTCAATCTAGTCCAGGATCCAGTCTCTTATAGGGACCAGTGCCGGATTCTTCAGAGGAAGGTGTAGGAACCTTGCAGTAGCAGATGTGGGATAATCTGTCCCACTCAGTAGGTCTTATCCTGCTCTCTAAACATAAGAGATTGGCTTAAGCCCTGAAGCATGAGGTTTAATACCCCTTCCAAAATTTATGTTGTCATTAATTATAGTAACGATGGCTATCAAGAATAGCCAGATAAATACCCAACCCCAGTTTGAATCTTATTAAGCTCTTGGTCTCAACAACTTCCAGTGGCAGTGAGTTCCACAGTCTGATTACACTTTGTATGAAAAAGTATTTCCTTGTATCATAGGAATAGTTTGGTTAGCCCCTGTTGACCTGAGGGAGTGTGGTCTAGTAGATGGAACATGGGCCTATGATTCAGGAGACCTGAGTTCTATTCCCAGGTCTACCCCAAGCCTGTTGGCTGGTCTTGGGCAAGTCACACCCCTGCTCTGTGCCTCAGTTTCCTTGTCTGTAAAGTGGGGATAATGAGACGTACCTCCTTTTTAAAGCACTTTGAGATCTACTGATGAAAACTGCTATGTAATAATCACATGATTAATTGTGCTCCTGCTTAACACTAGGTATATGCTTAAATCCATCTCTAGACTTGCCTTCTGTGGCACAGAGGTGCTTTGCTGACTTAGGGAAATCAGGTACTGTGCAGTATGGTACAATGACGAACAAATATAGAGTAGTGAACAATTGCTATTGTGCTTCCTGCAAGAGCTGGCTCTTTATTGTCTCAATGCAATACTTCTCAAACCTTTCCTCAGAGCACTGTTACTGAAATCAGGTCATCTGCAGTCGAGAGCAGCCATGATCTCAAAGGCATTTTGGGCTCACATGTCCAAGTACAGCGTCAGTTGCATCTGCCTGCCACACCCATATGCCCTCTCCTTCTCAAGAGTCTGTAGGATGCCGTTAAGGGAGCATTGCAGTTCACCTTCAAACATTGTAATACATAGGGTGTGTTTTCAAAGTAGTGACTGGCAGGAGTTGATTTACTGCTTGACTGGGAACTCAGAACCTGAATGGGCCCTGCATCGCAGCACAGAGCTTTTGTGCCTATAGGTCAGGCTATGACAGAGGGGATATCTCAGAAGAGCAACTGATTCTCCACGGCTTGGTGTAACAACCCTCAACATGGGCCATTGCTTGAACATGGGACCTTTAGTACCCAAGCACAGGCATTTACTACTTAAGCTAATGGAATAACTCTGTTAGCTAGCAGTAGTAGTAAGGCTGTTATCCTCTGTGTGGCCCTGCCACTAGAGTAGGGTGCAACATTTCCTTTACAAACATGCTTGTGATGGGGCGCCTGCCCCACACTGGGCTCTAAGGGGTTAATAGAGCCCTTGAGAGGCTGCACAGGAGGCAGCAAATCAGAGAGTGGTTGTGAGGAGCAGTCAATCAGGACCGGGCAGGCCCATATAAGATGGGCTGCAGAGCAGCTTCAGTCATTCCCTGGAGCTTGAGGAAGGCTGGCTGCCTTCCTTGCAGGCTGAAGGCAGCAAGCACCCCAAACAGAGCAGTGCTGCAGGCAGAGACCCGGAGAGCTAACGGCAGCTCCTGGCGAGCTGCAGGGATCTGCAGGCTAGGGCAAAGAGGGTTGTGGGCGACATGGGGAAGTGGCCTAGGGAAAGGTACTCAGAGGTTGGAGGGGACGCAGCACACGGCTGCCATCTACAGGATCTCTGGGCCAGGACCTGGAGCAGGGAGCAGGCCCAGGTTCCCTGCCCCCCTGCCTTGCCATTGAGGAAGTGGCCAGACAATTGGCTGCAGAAGCCACTGAGGGAGGTGGCTGGACAGCGGACTGCGATACTGTCCCCTGGAAGGGGGAGCACAGAGTGCAGCACAGCCGGAGGGCTGTGTCACAAAGAGGACGCTGGGGTCCTGGGAGAGACATGGAGCAGAAGTGACAATGGTGAGACGCCACCAGAAGAGGGCACATTGGCTAGCAGAGCTGATCCCTGTGACATCCAGCAGGGGATGCCACAATGGTGAGTCGCACCCCGTCACAATGCTATACTTGTATGATAGATATAGTACTATCTGTCATCACCTTACACACACCTCCCACTGTATCATCACCATACGTACACCTTTCTCCCTCCCTATCTATCTGGATAGCTATGAGGGGCAGACACAACACACACTTCACAAGTATGTTGCACCTGTATCTCATGCACTCATTTAGAGCTGTGCAGAGTGAGTTTAAAATGTTGCTAGAATCTTCCCTCACTTGCACAAGCAATGGCCTTTTGCACCCATTTTGCCCACAGGTGTAAATGATCACCCAGACTGGCCCAGAGGAGCAGGCCCTTTAATGCCAGCTATCCAAGCTGTGTGCACAACTGGCTGTTTTCCCCTTGTTTCATTCCAATGTGCACTAGAGTCAGCTGCTACACAGCGTTCACAGGATGCAAACTAATGTAAGTTGTGTTCACAGCTGCTCACACTTAATTTGCCATTAAAGTTCATTAATATTCCTTCTGAAAGTGGGGCATCAAACCCACGGCCTGCTACTGAAAGTGATCCATGTCTCTGCACTTTAACACAGCCGCTTATTAAAAGTTGCTTTTATTCCAACAAGGTTGTCTTACACTAAAATTTTTAAAAGCATAAGACACTAATTTTGCATGTGATGGGGAGATATTGCCACTCTAGAGCCTAAACACATACACATGCGTATGGACCCTTCTAGTCACACTTCAGCTCTGGCTATCAATTTCAACTGCCTCCGAGTTCAAGGGAGTTCAGTTCTGGTTCCAATCCATCTTATAGAGATGGGCCCTCACAGTGACATCTGGAACTCGGAAGCATGAGCTAAATCAATGATGATGTTCTGTCTTCCATCCACTGAGCCAGAACCACAGGTACACCCTGGATACACCTTATCTGGGGCCTGGAAGCTCACATTACTGCAGCAGAGACTTTCACTGGGACCCTTGTGGAGATCGGGCAGCCACTGCTACACCTGCTGAGCTAAGATGAAATCTTCCGCCAGCCCTACCAATTTGAGATGAGCTTGTCCCTGGTGGGCATTGCCCGTGATGTGGTGACAACAGGACAGCTCCACTGGCAGAACAGGTGGACGGAACACAGACAACATTGTTTTCTGTAGGTCCTACCAGATACCCTTTCACTCTGGGTTGGAGCCCTGTCAGCTCTCCCAGTTTGGAAGCAGGCTTGCCTCATTTGAAACATTGTCCTCTGTGCCATCACCACTCCAGAGGCAGCGCCCCCATCCTCACCTACCTTACCTCCCCCTGTCCCCAGGAACAGAGCCAGCACTCACCAACACCGGAGAGATCGAAAAGCCTTGGAGCATTGAAAGAGATGTCAGTCCCAATCCAGCTGAGCATCCGTCCCCATCCATTCTCCAAGGGAGCAATAAACATGATGGACGGAATGCATCCCGGAGAAAATAGAGGGATAAATCATGGAGACAAACAGGGTTTTTGTATTCATTTAGAGTTTCTACCTTGTACAAGGCAATTACTTTTTTTGGAGGGGAGGACCAGAAATAAAATTGCAATCACTGATACTCCTCATCCTTGGCATTATCAGTGTTTAGCATTTATGCTGCCACACACACAAAGCACCATGTGGTCCGTTGCCCAAGTATTGTGGAAGGTGCAAAAATCCATCTCCTCTCATCTTGCACAGCCTATGCAAGAGCCATGATCACCATAACTGCTCCCTGGGCATTCCCTGAAAGGGGGTGGACAGCAGGCAAAGCCATGGCCCTGCCCCCTTCCACAACAGCCTGTGGATTGGCCCAGTGCTGCAGAGAGTGGAGTACACTGCAGCATCCCAGGTGGTAGTATGCACACACCATCTGCCCTCCCTGGAGATTGGGGGGCAGCGGTGAGGGGGGGACTATAGCTCCTGATATACAATCATCCTTCTCAGACCTCCCCGTGGGCTGTGAGTGAATGCCACAATCCAGATTTTTAGTATGCTTATTATGTATGGGTGGGTGGGTGTAGCTGCATGCACAGATGTGTAATATCTATAAACATGTGTATGGCTAGAACAGTAGAGATGAGAGATGGTTGGAAAAAGGATTATTTTCCCCACTGAATATTTAAATTTTTCAGTAAAAATTCCCAAATGGAAATATTTCAGAGCAAAACTGAAGTCATTTGAGGCTGAAATGTTGCCACAGTTCCTCATGGGAGTTGTAGTTCATGTAACTCATCCTTGCTTTCTTCTCTGTTGACTGGGCTTCCTGCTCAGATTACATGTCCCATGATTCAGCACCATCTTCTATCTTGGTGAAGGAAGGCAGTGCATCATGGCAATCCCTGGCCACGGTGCCTTATGGGATCTGCCATTCGGGTCTCTCATGCTCCTGTTCTCCTGTATGGGCTGAGTTCCCTGTCTGGAGAACAGGAGAAGCATTAGAGACCCGAGTGGCAGCTCACAGGAGGCACCATAGAGCATTTCTGAGTAGAAATCTTTTGGTTTTGGGGTGGTCAGTTATTCGACAAAAAAACCAAAATTTTCTGAGGAAAGCAGATGCTTTCAACAAAATGTTTAGTCAAAAACTCAATTTCTCATCAAGAAAGTTGATGGAAAATGTTCAATGAGCCCTAATAGAGATGTATGTGTTACATCTAGATATCAATCAGCATAAAGAACAGGACATCAATCCCACTGAATCCTTAATTCTCTCTCTCCTTCCTTGCCAGGAGTGTGGTAATGAAGATGGGTCGGTCTTGCCCTTCTCACCCTACATCCTTCATCTCCGGACATGTCCCAGTTATAGATACTGAACATAAAACCTTGGCAGCATTGTTATTGGAAAACAGGTGAACAACTTTCTATTATTTCTGGGGCCCATCTGTCAAAGACGGAACAATACGTGTTTGCAAACCAAAGACTGAAATGTAAGATCAGGATTTATTTAGAAAATAAAAACCCTAATTCATTCTGTTTTTATCTCCCCTCCTATGGTCTGTTTATCTAATGTGTTGATATCTATTCATCTATCTGTTTTCTGTTGATATGTCTGTCTGTTCCTTTTTGTATTAGCACGATACATAGAGTAAAGAGCTAATACAGACAGGAACAGAGAGACATATCAAAAGAAGACAGATAGATGAATAGATATCAACACATTAGATAAACAGACCATAGAAAGGGAGGAAAAAACAGAATGAATTAGGGGTTTTATTTCCTTAATAAATCCTGATCTTACAGTTCAGTCTTTGGTTTGCAAAGATGTGATTTATTTTCTTTCTTTCTTTCTTTCTTTCTTTCTTTCTTTCTTTCTTTCTTTCTTCTTGCCCTCTGTCCCCTGAATATACCCTTATACACAGTGCATCATTAGCCAATGGAACTCACTGTCACAGGATGAGATGGGGGGAAAGAGTATATGGACTTTAAAAGGATTTATACAGATGTTTAAATATATTACTTACACACAAAAGTCAAGCACTCAAAAGTTAGGAAGTGCCAGTATTAAGGTTGCGTGCATAACCTTAATTTGGCCCCATTGTATGTATTATGATATGGTCTTTAATTACACAATCACATGGGTTTTTTTTTTTCCCATGGGACTCCTGCCTCATTCAGTGCACAGTGCAACATGTATATTGCTATGACAGAAATCATGAGGTGGCGTTGTTACATGTAGTCTTAACCAGCTCTTAGAGTGCGAGCAGCATATAGTCTTTGGAGAAATGTTGCATTTCTGTTAGTTTTATGCTATTGTTTCTCTGGGGGAGCTATGGCAAGCAGCAAACCAGTTTTCTCTCTGCTTAAATCTCTCTAAATAGAGCCAATTCTTGAGACAGAGTTGCTTCTTGAGAACTGGGAACTGGTGTTTGGTGTCAGAAAAAGGTTTGCTGTTTGTGACCCCCTCAGTTCCAGGTCTGGTGAATGTAGTGTAAACAAAATGAGTGGGACTAAAAAAATACCAAGTTTCCATGTCACTTATTTTTCCTCCCACTAAAGCTGGCCTGCAAGACTGTGACGTTTGTGATGTTAGAAAACAGTAAACAAAAACTAAAAGCCGATGAAAAATGACAAACATTTTTGCTGTAAAATGTTGAAAAAATTAAAATGTTTTTGCAAAACTTTCTGTTTTTGACAAATTGTCCCATGCAAATCTGTTTGGGTTCCAGTGTTGCCCCTCTCAGCCTCAGCAAGTGAGTTCTGCTACTGCTAAGCTGTGTGCCAGCTCCCTGACACACCAGCCTGTCTGCCTTGCCAGCAAACTCTTCAGGATTCTGCCAGTCCAAACCTTGCCTTGCAGTGAACCCCAACTCCTGAGTTCCCCAGAGACATCTCCATGCAGAGTCCAGCCCTCTCCTGGAACACTCCCAGAAGTTATTCAGTTTGTTGCGCCTCTAAAGAGCCAATACACTGCAGTCTGTTAGCGTAAGTGGGGTTAACACATCCTTCCCTTCTATCAGTGCACTGAATTGGTTTATAATAAAAATAAAACCTAGGATTCAGTGATACCAAGTGGAAGAAATAAAATAGAAAGGGTTACAAGCAAATAAAAGTACAAATGTGCTTCTAAGACTATAACCTGATTTAACAAATTAGAAGTTGTTGTTTCAATGGTCATCTGAGTCAGCCACTTCTTTACACAACTCCCCTGGGAAGCTGGTCGGGGAGGCAAACAAACCTCATTAAAAGTACTTGCCAGATGCAGGCGATTAGCATGGATTTCTCATTAAAAACAGGGAGCCTTCTTTTCCCATTCCTTTTTCCCTTTTGATGGACTGCAGGATGCTGGCCAATATATTCACCAAGTAATTAGGTTACAAGAAAACCACAGTGAGGTAGTGAGAGGACAAACCCCATTGGGAAACAGTTCCTTCCCACGTGCCTTTACTCACCGGGTTCTATCTATTTTCTATTGCTTTGTGATTGGGTTTAAAGGGTTGATGCATTGATGGCAGGGCTGGAAGATTCCTGATGAGGAAAGAGAAGGTAGAAACCTGGGGTTATATGAGGACAAGCTCTGTAATGGATCCAGCAATTGCACAAGCCCTGAGCATAGGAGATCCCCATGGAAGCAGGGTAAGATGCAGTCTATTTACAGGAATGAGGCTGGCTGTAACCATCACAGGGGATTCCATAGTTACAGGGAGTGCAGTCACCATGAGTACAAGGGGGTAGGAGAGGGTGAGTTTGGGGTAGAAATAGGTCATGGCACCATGGTTTCACCTAGCTCTGAACTTCCCTGATCTCCGAATGTTTGACTCCAGGCATTTGATGGGGGGGTCCTCAGGTAGAGCTGGAGGTGTGTGGGTCTAGGCCCATCTCTAGTTCAGGAGTGGCCTTTTGACAGCTGGCAGGATGCAGTGAGTCTTGGGAAAGAGCCGAGTTATTTCTCTTTCCTCACATGTATAGGAACAAGCTGGGCACTAGTGAGAACCTGCAGGGGTGAGCATCCCCTCAGTCACATAAGAAGCTGTACACACAGACCTTTCATCAGCTGTGTGGGAACCCTCCCAAGGGACTTCTTCTCTGGGTGGAAACCCACCCCATGGGCAACCTCTGCTCGGCCTTGGGGAAATTGTCCCACAGTGGGAGTGAGAAAGACACCTGTCCCCTTCCTATGCTTGCTAGGAGAGCGACTGCAACAACGTCTCTGAAAATCATCTTCCTCCATGGCGCTTGGTGACTTGGTAATCACAGTTCCCTTTACAGCTATTGACATTCCTGAACTGGCAGAACAACAGCCTGTGAGCAGATGCCACCTCCTTCCCCAGAGCGTAGGCTGTGAAGTTCCTCTCCCGTTGCATTTTAATGAGCATTTTTGTCCCTGGAAGTTCCCAGCGCCGGATGGGGCCATCTGGCATTGTTTCATCTGCTGTGGAGTAGGTGAAGAGGGCATGGCCAAGTGACCCACCAGTCACAACTCCTTTTCAAACTCACCTCCATTACTGAGGTGCTGGTTACACAGCATAAGCACCATCCAGGGGATTATTAGCCGGGTGTTTCACTGTTGTGTTGCAATTAGAATTCAGGTCAAATGTGGGAGGGTCTGCCAGCATTCTGAAGATAGCTTCAGCAGCAATAAATAGCTGCATGCAATGCAGGGTTGTACAAATGTTACAGCCTTGTCTGGAAGCAGGGACTCTCCCTTCGAAATGCTCAACTTGGCATCTTTCCTGATTGAGCATCTGGCTGGGAAAAATAATAATGAGTTTCTCAATTTGACTCTGCTCTCAATCCCAAGGGCTAGGCATCTGTGGCGCCAAAAAGGGGAACTACTCACAGTAAATTGTGCAGATCTTCATAAAACTCAGGCCCTTCTTTCTTGTGTACTTTGGTCAGCATTGAAACAATCAACAATGGTGATATTTAAATAGCTGTCCTTAGGTTTTCAGAGTTAACACGCAAATGAAATTAAAGGAGCAATTCACACTTCTCAGTTGTGGGCGGGCATCCGTGCATCAGTTACATTTGCTTCAAGTATGCACATTTTTCTTCACCGCCATAATGGCTAAAGGTATAGGGGCGGTTCCTCCACTGCTGTGATTCAGCATAGCTCCACTGGCTCTGAACTAGCCCAGTCTGTCCCCTGCTCCTCGTGCCATGGAGACTGCCACAACAAGGCAATCTATGCTGCAACAACTTGGCACTTCCTTGCATCCTGCCTCCATGCTTCTCACAACACTTCCTGCATCATCAGAAGATATCTCTCCACCCTTCCCCAGCCTCTACTGTTATCAATACGGCAATGATCAGTGAAGAAAACACCTCCACTAATCGATGGTACTGTGTCTTAATCTTAGTGTTCCATTGTTGTGTCCTATGTTGTTGTGATCTGGGGGGAAAGGGTGAGTTGGAAGTCACATGCTACCTGTGTGTTCTGGACTTGTGCCTTGAAGTTTCCAATAGTTCTCTGATTCTATATATATTACATTATTATTTGCAGCTGAGCCCCTGTCATGGCCCAGAACCCCCTAGTGCTAGGTGCTGTACAACCAAAAAACAGTCAGATTCATCACCATGAATAACCAGCATTGCAAATTTAGCTTCTTGTTCTGCCCATGGCTTGTTCATATAACTGAGGTGGTTCTCACAAATTGCTTCAATACTCATCATTACCCAGTGAACAGTTGGTGGGAGTAAATTTCAAACAGCATGGATCTTTGTAAACTGTGCCCTTTGACAATTGACTCATGGTGGTGATGACTGATCCCATGGCATTGTTTCTGCTTTCTAATTGGGAAACTAGATGTTTGAATTATTTAGACATATAGAAAGGCTAAAAAAAAGGAGCACCTCTCCAGTGTATTGCCAGCTCCAAGCATTCAAAATCATGAATTGGTTACGTCCCCCCCGCCCTGCCTCCACAAAAAAATCATGAGATTGGCTTTAAAATCATGAGATTTTTTTTAAATGTTGGGTTCTTTCTATTTGTCTTCTGATTTTAAGTCCTTAGAAATCAGTTCTCAAGCTTTTTTCTGCAACTATGAACAACTAGAAACTTCAGATTTTTTAAATGAAAATTCAGATGCAGACATATTCACATGACTCCAGGAGCTTGGACTTTAACACAAACACCAGATGTCGTGAGACTTGTAACAAAATAGTGAGAGCTGGTGCTATTGTTTCCATATGCTCTAGATGCCCTTGACATTGCTTAAAAATACAAATAAGCTAATGCCCAAAGATAATGAAAATGCAGCAGCAGAATTCACTGTACACCACCTGCAATGAAATGGGCATTCCGAACTCTTCCTCCCTGCCACGAATTCCTGTCCCACAATCCCTTATATTCAGATGCATGGGTGAAGAGATGAGCTTCGCATTGCACCCTGAAGATTATCAGAATGGTACTATTTCAGACCAAGTGGAAAGGAATTCCAAAGCTCTGAGGCTCTTGCAGGGAACATAGAATCATAGAATATCAGGGTTGGAAGGGACCTCAGGAGGTCATCTAGTCCAACCCCCTGCTCAAAGCAGGACCAATTCCCAACTAAATCATCCCAGCCAGGGCTTTGTCAAGCCGGGCCTTAAAAACCTCTAAGGAAGGAGATTCCACCACCTACCTAGGTAAAGCATTCCAGTGCTTCACCACCCTCCTAGTGAAATAGTGTTTCCTAATATCCAACCTAGACCTCCCCCACTGCAACTTGAGACCATTACTCCTTGTTCTGTCATCTGCCACCACTGAGAACAGCCGAGCTCCATCCTCTTTGGAACCCCCCCTCAGGTAGTTGAAAGCAGCTATCAAATCCCCCCTCATTCTTCTCTTCTGGAGACTAAACAATCCCAGTTCCCTCAGCCTCTCCTCATAAGTCATGTGCTCCAGACCCCTAATCATTTTTGTTGCCCTCCGCTGGACTCTTTCCAATATTTCCACATCCTTCTTGTAGTGTGGGGCCCAAAACTGGACACAGTACTCCAGATGAGGCCTCACCAATGTCGAATAAAGGGGAACGATTACGTTCCTCGATCTGCTGGCAATGCCCCTACTTATACAGCCCAAAATGCCATTAGCCTTCTTGGCAACAAGAGCACACTGTTGACTCATATCCAACATTCTCGTCCACTGTGACCCCTAGGTCCTTTTCTGCAGAACTGCTACCTAAGCCATTCGGTCCCTAGTCTGTAGCAGTGCATAGGATTCTTCCGTCCTAAGTGAAGGACTCTGCACTTGTCCTTGTTGAACCTCATCAGGTTTCTTTTGGCCCAATCCTCTAATTTGTCTAGGTCCCTCTGTATCTGATCCCTACCCTCCAGCGTATCTACCACGCCTCCCAGTTTAGCGTCATCTGCAAACTTGCTGAGAGTGCAGTCCACACCATCCTCCAGATCATTAATAAAGATATTAAACAAAACTGGCCCCAGGACCGACCCTTGGGGCACTCCGCTTGAAACCGGCTGCCAACTAGACATGGAGCCATTGATCACTACCCGTTGAGCCCGACGATCTAGCCAGCTTTCTATCCACCTTACAGTCCATTCATCCAGCCCATACTTCTTTAACTTGGCGGCAAGAATACTGTGGGAGACCGTATCAAAAGCTTTGCTAAAGTCAAGGAATAACACATCCACTGCTTTCCCCTCATCCACAGAGCCAGTTATCTCCTCATAGAAGGCAATTAGGTTAGTCAGGCACGACTTCCCCTTGGTGAATCCATGCTGACTGTTCCTGATCACTTTCCTCTCCTCTAAGTGTTTCATAATTGATTCCTTGAGGACCTGCTCCATGATTTTTCCAGGGACTGAGGTGAGGCTGACCGGCCTGTAGTTCCCCGGATCCTCCTTCTTCCCTTTTTTAAAGATGGGCACTACATTAGCCTTTTTCCAGTCATCCGGGACCTCCCCCGATCGCCATGAGTTTTCAAAGATGATGGTCAATGGCTCCGCAATCACATCCGCCAACTCCTTTAGCACCCTCGGATGCAGCACATCCGGCCCCATGGATTTGTGCTCATCCAGTTTTTCTAAATAGTCCCGAACCACTTCTTTCTCCACAGAGGGCTGGTCACCCCCTCCCCATATTGTGCTGCTCAGTGCAGCAGTCTGGGAGCTGACCTTGTTTGTGAAGACAGAGGCAAAAAAAGCATTGAGTACATTAGCTTTTTCCACATCCTCGGTCACTAGGTTGCCTCCCTCATTCAGTAAAGGGCCCACACTTTCCTTGACTTTCTTCTTGTTGCTAACATCTCTTGCTAGCTGCAACTCCAAGTGCGATTTGGCCCTCCTGATTTCACTCTTGCATGCCTGAGCGATATTTTTATACTCCTCCCTGGTCATTTGTCCAATCTTCCACTTTTTGTAAGCTTCTTTTTTTGCGTTTAAGGTCAGCAAGGATTTCACTGTTAAGCCAAACATCTGACCAGTATCCACCTCTTGTTTATATCATTAGGGCTCTGGCTTCAGAAGCAGCAGTTTTACCTAGTGGAGAGAGCACTGGACTTAGAAAGCCTAGTTTCTAATCCCAGCTCTGCTACTAGCCTGCTGGGTTAACCTGGGCAAATCAGTTCCCCCTCCCTGTGCCTCAGTTTCCCCATCTATAAAATGGGGGTAATGATACTGACTTCATTGTAAAGTGCTTTGAGACTATTGAGAATTGCTGAATAAGGGCTGGATGTTATTCAGCATCAGAGAACATGTCTCCACTCCACATCGTACTACCCTGGCTGAGAGCAGCGGTTCTAAGCTATTTTGGGTTTTAAAGGTCAAAAGCAATGCCTTAATCTTCCCCTGGAAAGTTGTGAAGCATTGATTGAATACTCTCACAGCAAGATACTTCACCTACTGTACCAAAGAAGAGTGAGTGACAAGCAGCAGCAAGTTTCTTGCTTGCGAGTCACCCTACATCCACAGGTATCTGTGTGGACAGCTGAAATTCCTCAAACATCTGCACAAACAAAATCTGTTCTTGTGAATACTGCATAAGCAGGGGGCACAGCCATAGTGGAATCAAATAGCAGCTCAGAATGGGAATGACTGTTTGCAAACAATGGCACAGAGATGACTAAGAGCTGCAAACACTAAGGCCCAGATCCTCAGAGGTACTGATGAGATTTTCAAGAGCTCACCACCTGCAGTCAGGGCCAGATGTTCCAAAGAGCTCAGTGCCCACTTTGGAACTGAAAGAGAGGCCAGATTTTCCAAAAGTTTCAGCATCCAACATGCCTCTGAAAATCTGGCTACTTATTATAGGCCAAGATTTTCATGTAGAGTGCCTCCTTTTTATGGTGCCCTACTTGACACACGTTCAAGGGGTCTGAATTTCAAAGAGTGGGTGCTCAGTGCTGTCTGTAAACCAGGCTCTTCAAGGCACTTATCATTAGTCACCTCTCAAAAACTTGACCTTAGGCAAAAAAGAAGAGCGCCGCCCCGCCGTAACACCCCCCCCCAGCGCCGCGCCGCCACGCTGCCCCCCAGCACCGTGCCGGGCCACCGAAACCCACCCCCCCAGCGCCGCGCGGGGCCGCCCAAACCCCTCCCCGCCCAGTGCCGGGCCGGGCTGGGCCGGGCCGCCCAAATCCCTGGAGCGCCGGGCCGCCGAAACCCCCGCCCCCCCCCCCCCCCGAGCGCCGCGCCGCCGAAACCACCGCCCCCCCCGAGCGCCGCGCTGGGCTGCCGAAACCCCCGGAGCGCTGGGCCGGGCCGCCCAAACCCCCGGCCACCCCCCAGCGCCGTGCCGTGCCGCCCAAACCCCCACCCCGAGCGTTGCGCCGGGCCGGACCGCCCAAACCCCCAGAGCACCACACCAGGCTGGGCCGGCCAAACCCCCTGAGCGCTGCACCGTGCCGCCGAAGCCCCCGCCCCCCCCAGTGCCGCGCCGCCGAAACACCCCCGCGCTGCCCGACCAAAACAAAAACAAACAAAAACAAAAACAAAAAAACAGGGTTTTTTTTACCCCTCGAGCGCCCCCCGCCACCCCAACATTGGCCGCCCCTTCTGAGGTGCCGCCCTAAGCACGTGCTTGTTCGGCTGGTGCCTAGAGCCGGCCCTGCCTAAAGAGGAGCCCTGTGGAAACCTGGCCCAGGCTGTGGGATGGGAGAATTCTCACTTCATCTCCACGCAGATGCAGGCTGGTCCAGTGATTAATGCAGCAGCCTGGGAATTCGGAGACCCAAGTTTAATGTCCTACTCTGCCACCGAGTTATTGTGGTACTTGGGGTGAGTTACTTAGTTTCTCTGTGCAGTGGTGATAACAGCACTTGGCTGCTGTGAGGTTCTTAACCAGCCCCCATGATGGTGGTAGCTAAGTACTATAGGTAAGGCTACGTTTTAGTCATGGGTATTTTTAGTAAAAGTCATGGACAGGTCACGGGGAGTAAACAAAAATTCACGGCCCATGACCTGTCCATGACTTGTACTATATACCCCTGACTAAATCTTGGGTGCTCTGGGGCGGGGGGTGGCCTGGGGGTGCAGCAAGTGCTCTGGGGAGGGGGTGGCCTGGGTCCCCCACTGTTGCTGGGGGGCAGGGCACAGTGGCTCAAGATTGCCCCAGCAGCGGCTGGTGCAGCTGGCCCGGGAGCTGCCCGAGCTACTTAGGCGGCTCCCAGGCCAGCCACATCGGCCACTGCACAAGTCACAGAGGTCCCAGAAAGTCACAGAATCCGTGACTTCCGTGACCTTCATGACTGACTCGCAGCCTTAACTATAGGGTATGTCTATGCTTGGACCTGGGGGTGTGATTCCCGGCTCAAGCAGATGTAGTTGAGCTATGGTGCTAAAACTAGAAGTATAGCTGCAGTAACACAGGCTGGCCACTCTGACTACAGATCCTCCTATGGGCTGGTACTCGGGGTGGCTACACCATGGCTGCATGGTGTTTTTAGCGTGCTAACACATGTCCACACAAGCTGGGAATCACATCTCCAGCTCCAAATGTCACTGTAGCCTAAGTATTGGGGTGTGCTTTTCCCCCCTCACCTGGCCCTAGCTGTGTAGTCTGAAGCACAAGCCAAGTGTGTAATAAGGAGAATTCTGTATATGGGAGTTTACTGTAGTCAAGACTCAGGTACGATAGACTTTGGAATGTGTTTGCAATACAGATCCATACCTTTCCCAGTACCAGTCCCCTCTTTGCTTTTGTTGCATAAGAACTGGGCAGAGCAAACAATCTGGCATTTGTATTCCAGGAGCCCCAGCCTCTGTCAGCAGGAATGTTACTAAAGTGCATTTAGTAGGAGATGCTATCAATAGTGTCTGCAGCTTCTAATAATTTAGAAATATGTCTGCAGCAGGAGCAGCAAACTCAGCTCCAGAACGGGAGCCAGAGTCAAACAGCAGCTCTAGGATTGCCTGCCTGCCTCAGTCCCCTTCCCTGGTTCGGTGGGAGACCTTCCATCCATCATGAGAAATTACCTGAAAAAGCATATGCTGAAGGTAGGGGGTGCCTGCAGAGCCCCACTAAGTGTCATAGCCAGAGAAAGGCTCTCTCTGTGCAAGAGGCTTTGCAGACTCTCCATCAGCCCACCACACTGCGTTGTAATCTGGTTTCTCTGGCTCTTCTGAGAAGCTGGTGCCTTACTCCATGAGACGCGAAGGGAAGGCGCGGAGTCCTTATCCTTGCCAAGCCATAAGTGCTGCACTCACTTTATCCAGGATAATGGGAGAGGGTGTCACTGGAAGTATTATTGTTTGTAGTCCAGTAGCACTTAGTGGTCCCATCCAAGATTAGGCCTGCATTGTACTAGGTGCTGTACAAACTCAGGGGCTATATCTTCACTGCACAGTTAGTCAGGGTGATCAATACCTGGGGCTGAGCACATGGGTTAGCCTAGCCTGGGTGCCAGCATCCCCACTGCAAAGCCCTACCCATGTTACTGCGTCCACACCATTTCTGCATTAAGTGTGTCTGGGGGCATATCCCCTGGTTCTTTGTGCTAGGATGCTCTTGCATTTTTCCCAGACAGCAGTGCGGGAGAATTTGTCTGTCCTTCATGGGGCATTCTGGGAAGGCATTGGAGGCATTGGAGGACTACCGGCAGTCACCTGATTAAACTTGTGCCCTCACTGCAAAGAGGATGGGTTCCAGCCCAAGTTAAAGTGGAGTGCAGGCACTAACCCACACCCTCAGCTGAGTTAGCTAACCCAGGCCGGGCCTAAAGCACTTCCAAACCTGTGTTAGAGGGTTTTCTGGCTGGCCGTAGCAAGGGGTCAAGGCTAAAACCCGGACAAGAGCCTGGATTAACTGTGCAGTAGGGATAGATAGTCAATGCTCCAAACAGCTGCAATCTAATTGGACAGGAGGAATAATATTTCCTTTGTCTGGTTTCTAACCATCAGAGAAGTGAAGTTCTGGAACAGCCTTCCCAGGGGAGCAGTGGGGACAAAACACCTAACTGGCTTCAAGACTGAGTTTGTTAAATTTATGGAGGGGATGGGATCATGAGATTGTCTACAATTGCATGCAGCCGATCTGTGACTGCTAGCAGCAAATACCTCCAACGGCTGGTGATCGGACACTAGATGGGGAGAGCTCTGAGTTACTACGTATAATTCTTTCCCAGATGTCTGGCTGGTAGGTCTCGCACACATGCTCAGGGTCTAACTGCGATCCTGGAGGATTTTCTCCTTCCTCTGCAGCATGGGACCTGGGTCACTTACAGGTTTATACTAGTGTAAATGGTAGATTTTCTGTAACTTGAAGTCTTTAAATCAAGATTTGAGGACTTCAGTAACTCAGCCAGAGGTTAGTGGTCTATTACAGGAGTGGGTGAGTGAGGTTCTGTGGCCTGCAGTGTGCAGGAGGTCAGACTTGATGATCATAGAATCATAGAATATCAGGGTTGGAAGGGACCTCAGGAGGTCATCTAGTCCAACCCCCTGCTCAAAGCAGGACCAATTCCCAACTAAATCATCCCAGCCAGGGCTTTGTCAAGCCGGGCCTTAAAAACCTCCAAGGAAGGAGACTCCACCACCTCCCTAGGTAACGCATTCCAGTGCTTCACCACCCTCCTAGTGAAATAGTGTTTCCTAATATCCAACCTAGACCTCCCCCACTGCAACTTGAGACCATTGCTCCGTGTTCTGTCATCTGCCACCATTGAGAACAGCCGAGTTCCATCCTCTTTGGAACCCCCCTTCAGGTAGTTGTAGGCTGCTATCAAATCCCCCCTCATTCTTCTCTTCTGGAGACTAAACAATCCCAGTTCCCTCAGCCTCTCCTCATAAGTCATGCACTCCAGACCCCTAATCATTTTTGTTGCCCTCCGCTGGACTCTTTCCAATTTTTCCACATCCTTCTTGTAGTGTGGGGCCCAAAACTGGACACAGTACTCCAGCTGAGGCCTCACCAATGTCGAATAAAGGGGAATGATCACGTCCCTCGATCTGCTGGCAATGCCCCTACTTATACAGCCCAAAATGCCGTTAGCCTTCTTGGCAACAAGAGCACACTGTTGACTCATATCCAGCTTCTCGTCCACTGTGACCCCTAGGTCCTTTTCTGCAGAACTGCTACCTAGCCATTCGGTCCCTAGTCTGTAGCTGTGCATGGGATTCTTCCGTCCTAAGTGAAGGACTCTGCACTTGTCCTTGTTGAACCTCATCAGGTTTCTTTTGGCCCAATCCTCTAATTTGTCTAGGTCCCTCTGTATCTGATCCCTACCCTCTAGTGTATCTACCACGCCTCCTAGTTTAGTGTTATCAGCAAACTTGCTGAGAGTGCAGTCCACTCCATCCTCCAGATCATTAATAAAGATATTAAACAAAACCGGCCCCAGGACCGACCCTTGGGGCACTCCGCTTGAAACCGGCTGCCAACTAGACATGGAGCCATTGATCACTACCCGTTGAGCCCGACGATCTAGCCAGCTTTCTATCCACCTTACAGTCCATTCATCCAGCCCATACTTCTTTAACTTGGCAGCAAGAATACTGTGGGAGACCGTATCAAAAGCTTTGCTAAAGTCAAGGAATAACACATCCACTGCTTTCCCCTCATCCACAGAGCCAGTTATCTCCTCATAGAAGGCAATTAGGTTAGTCAGGCACGACTTCCCCTTGGTGAATCCATGCTGACTGTTCCTGATCACTTTCCTCTCCTCTAAGTGTTTCATAATTGATTCCTTGAGGACCTGCTCCATGATTTTTCCAGGGACTGAGGTGAGGCTGACTGGCCTGTAGTTCCCCGGATCCTCCTTCTTCCCTTTTTTAAAGATGGGGACTACATTAGCCCTTTTCCAATCATCCGGGACCTCCCCCAATCGCCACAAGTTTTCAAAAATAATGGCTAATGGCTCTGCAATCTCATCTGCCAACTCCTTTAGCACCCTCGGATGCAGCGCATCCGGCCCCATGGACTTGTGCACGTCCAGTTTTTCTAAATAGTCCCAAACCACTTCTTTCTCCACAGAGGGCTGGTCACCTTCTTCCCATATTGTGCTGCCCAGTGCAGCAGTCTGGGAGCTGACCTTGTTTGTGAAGACAGAGGCAAAAAAATCATTGAGTACATTAGCTTTTTCCACATCCTCAGTCACTAGGTTGCCTCCCTCATTCAGTAAGGGTCCCACACTTTCCTTGACTTTCTTCTTGTTGCTAACATACCTGAAGAAACCCTTCTTGTTACTCTTAACATCTCTTGCTAGCTGCAACTCCAAGTGTGATTTGGCCTTCCTGATTTCACTCCTGCATGCCTGAGCAATATTTTTATACTCCTCCCTGGTCATTTGTCCAATCTTCCACTTCTTGTAAGCTTCTTTTTTGCGTTTAAGATCAGCAAGGATTTCACTGTTTAGCCAAGCTGGTCGCCTGCCATATTTACTATTCTTTCTACACATCGGGATGGTTTGTTCCTGCAACCGCAATAAGGAGTCTTTAAAATACAGCCAGCTCTCCTGGACCCCTTTGCCCTTCATGTTATTCTCCCAGGGGATCCTGCCCATCTGTTCCCTGAGGGAGTCAAAGTCTGCTTTTCTGAAGTCCAGGGTCCGTATTCTGCTGCTCTCCTTTCTTCCTTGTGTCAGGATCCTGAACTCGACCATCTCATGGTCACTGCCTCCCAGGTTCCCATCCACTTTTGCTTCCCCTACTAATTCTTCCCTGTTTGTGAGCAGCAGGTCAAGAAAAGCTCTGCCCCTGGTTGGTTCCTCCAGTACTTGCACCAGGAAATTGTCCCCTACACTTTCCAAAAACTTCCTGGATTGTCTGTGCACTGCTGTATTGCTCTCCCAGCAGATATCAGGGTGATTAAAGTCTCCCATGAGAACCAGGGCCTGCGATCTAGCAACTTCTGCTAGTTGCCGGAAGAAAGCCTCGTCCACCTCATCCCCCTGTCTGGTGGTCTATAGCAGACTCCGACCACGACATCACCCTTGTTGCTCACACTTCTCAACTTTATCCAGAGACACTCAGGTTTTTCTGCAGTTTCATACCGGAGCTCTGAGCAGTCATACTCCTCTCTTACATACAACGCAACTCCCCCACCTTTTCTGCCCTGCCTGTCCTTCCTGAACAGTTTATATCCATCCATGACAGTACTCCAGTCATGTGAGTTATCCCACCAAGTCTCTGTTATTCCAATCGCATCATAGTTCCCTGACTGTGCCAGGACTTCCAGTTCTCCCTGCTTGTTTCCCAGGCTTCTTGCATTTGTGTATAGGCACTTAAAATAACTCATCGATCGTCCCTCTTTCTCAGTATGAGTCAGGAGTCCTCCCCTCTTGCGCTCTCCTGCTTGTGCTTCCTCCCAGGATCCCATTTCCCCACTTACCTCAGGGCTTTGGTCTCCTTCCCCTGGTGAACCTAGTTTAAAGCCCTCCTCACTAGGTTAGCCAGCCTGCTGGCGAAGATGCTCTTCCCTCTCTTCGTTAGGTGGAGCCCGTCCCTGCCCAGCACTCCTCCTTCTTGGAACACCATCCCATGGTCGAAGAATCCAAAGCCTTCTCTCCGACACCACCTGCGTAGCCATTCGTTGACTTCCACGATTCGACGGTCTCTACCCAGGCCTTTTCCTTGCACAGGGAGGATGGACGAGAACACCACTTGCGCCTCAAACTCCTTTATCCTTCTTCCCAGAGCCACGTAGTCTGCAGTGATCCGCTCAAGGTCATTCTTGGCAGTATCATTGGTGCCCACGTGGAGAAGCAGGAAGGGGTAGCGATCCGAGGGCTTGATGAGTCTCGGCAGTCTCTCCGTCACATCGTGTATCCTAGCTCCTGGCAAGCAGCAGACCTCTCGGTTTTCCCGGTCGGGGCGGCAGATAGATGACTCAGTCCCCCTGAGGAGGGAGTCCCCGACCACCACCACCCTCCTCCTCCTCTTGGGAGTGGTGGTCGTGGAACCCCCATCCCTAGGACAGTGCATCTTTTGCCTTCCAATCGGTGGAGTCTCCTTCTGCTCCCTTCCCTCAGATGGGTCATCTACTCCACTCTCCGCATTAGTACCTGTAGAGAGAACATGGAAACGATTGCTCACCTGTATCTCCATTGCTGGTACATGGACGCTCCTCTTTCTCCTTCTGGAGGTCACATGCTGCCAAACTTCTTCATCATCCGTCTGTCCCTGCTGCGCCTGCTCTGAATCTTCAGAACATTGTGGCCGTAGAAGCATCTCCTGACGTCTGTCCAGGAAATCTTCATTTTCCCTTATGCAACGCAGAGTCGATACTCGTTTCTCCAGACCTCGAACCTTCTCTTCCAATATGGAGACCAGCTTGCACTTTGTACAGACAAAGTCGCTTCTGTCCTGTGGAAGAAAGACAAACATGGCACAACCTGTGCAGGTTACAACAGCTAATCGCTCACCTTCCATATCACCTTCCTCTTAAGAGGTTCCTCAGCTGTTGCAAGAACTATGATCATGATGGTCCCTTCTGGCCTTAGAGTCTATGAGTCTATTCAATAGTAAATTCTTTGGGGCAAGGCCATCTCTTACGGTGTGTGTATACAGCACCTAGCACAGTGGGGCCCTGATCTCAGGTGAGTCCTTTGTACATACTGTAATATAATTAATAACTTGATTTAAACATGTTCCAGCTAGTAGTCTGGTCATGAACCTAGTCATTGTGATTATATGTTTGACTATTTGTTACTCCTGGGGTGTGATTAGTCACCTAGGTCACATGGCACGGCTTCTGCTCTCCAATTGGATAGCCGAAAATTTTATGAGGAAGGAAATCAAAGCGATTCCAGTGATTGGGAGCATGCACATTTCCAGCTCAAAGCTTACATGAATGCATGTTGACACAAGTGTTCACGAGGTTCTCACAAACCAGAAATTCACTTGTGTGCATGTTCACAGAAAACAAAGAAAAAGGCTCACAGTTATTATCAAAGATAATCTGTGGTTGTTACACTGCAAAAAGTACAAGGCACTTGTGGATTTTCATTTGAATAAATGCCATGAATTTGCCTTATTAAGGTCCAGGGGCAAATTTGAATTGTGAGACAGAAAAAAATCATGCACGCATTTCTCTAACCAGCTTCTACCAAATCCAACTCTGATTCCACATTTTCTTTGAATTCTTACTTTTCTCCTCAAGTACGTTTATTCTTACTTGTCATTTGTACTGCAAGAAAGAGCACTGCAAACACCAGTGTGCTAGGCCTTGGCCACAAATAATAATGCCTTAAAGAGTTTGTAATCTAGATACAGGACTATGGAACACAGGTGGGTACAACAAAGAGATAGTATGTATCGTTTTCCAATGAGCAGCCATTTCCTTCCAAAACTTCCAAGAAAATCAGGAAAGGATTTACAATATTTTTTGAAAAACAGAATCCTCCCCTCCTCCCCCCTTCTCTCCAAGAAAGCTCTGTTGCCTGGAGGGAAACAATAAGATTTCACCCTCAGTTGATGGACTGACAAAAGAACATGTGAAAAATGTCAGGTCTCCTGTATGAATATGTTGCTGTCTGGAATAACCTCCTCAGACACCAATCTGCATTTGCTAAGGGTTGTAACATGCAATCTCATTCCAGCATTCTTCATTATAGCATGCACCACACAGAGCCAATCTTGAAATCCATTCAGGCAACCCTCCAGCTGGCTTCAGTTCCTAAGTAAAATCTTCAGGCTCTGGTCCCTAACGCAGGTCGCTCAGTCGAAACCAGCAGACACGAGTGAGCAGACACAATTTTGTTTCATTTTACATGGACAAAGCTTCTTACAAGAAGGGATTTGAGACAGAAAAAGCAGGCAGTGTGGGTGCCTGTCACCATGGCAAATGAATTGTTTCTCACTGCTTGGGGCCATGGCTCTGGCTTGTGAAGGCTAAAGGGTGAACGTAAGCTTACAGTTGATGTGTGTGTTGATCCACCTCCCATTCAAATCAATGCGAGTCTTAAGGAAGAAAACCAGAAAACCTCACCCAATGAGTCCTGCATCCAGCCCAGAACTTCTGTTTGAACTATTGCATCTTCAGAAAGAGACCCACTCTTGACTTAAAGACCACAAGTGATGGAGAATCCACCACATCCCTAAATAATAATACCTACCTCTCCCAGAGCACTTTTCAGTAGTAGATCTCAAAGCATTCCATCATTACTCCCATTTTACAGGTGGAGAAACTGAGGCACAGAAGGGTGACATGATTTGCCCAAGGTCACCTTGCATGCCCATGGCAGAATCAGGAATGGAACCTGTGGGGTCCTGAGTCCTAGGCCAATGCTCTATCCCCTAAGAGACACTGTCCTCACTGTTTCAGTTTTAGTCTGACTGTCTAGCTTCCTTTTCCAATCATTGGATCTCATTATGCTAGAGTAAAGAGCAGCCTACTATTACAAATCCCATCTCCTATAGACCCTGATCAAGCCATGTTAGCCATTGCTTAACTTTATGTCCTTATGGACCAAAAGCGTTGGGCCTGGTCTACACTACGAGTTTAGGTCGAATTTAGCAGCGTTAAATCGAATTAAGCTTGGACACGTCCACACGACGAAGCCCTTTTTTTCGACTTAAAGGGCCCTTTAAACCGGTTTCTTTACTCCACCTCCGACGAGGGGATTGGCGCTGAAATCGGCCTTTCCGGGTCGGATTTGGGGTAGTGTGGACGGAATTTGACGGTATTGGCCTCCGGGAGCTATCCCAGAGTGCTTCATTGTGACCGCTCTGGACAGCACTCTCAACTCAGATGCACTGACCAAGTAGACAGGAAAAGCCCCGCGAACTTTTGAATTTCATTTCCTGTTTGCCCAGCGTGGAGAGCACAGGTGACCACGCAGAGCTCATCAGCACAGGTAACCATGATGGAGTCCCAGGATCACAAAAGAGCTCCAGCATGGACCGAACGGGAGGTATGGGATCTGCTCGCCATATGGGGAGACGAATCAGTGCTAGCTGAACTCCGTTGCAGTAAACGAAATGGCAAAATATTAGAAAAAGTCTCAAAGGCCATGAAGGACAAAGGCCATAACAGGGACACACAGCAATGCCACGTGAAAATTAAGGAGCTAAGCCAAGCCTACCACAAAGCCAGAGAGGCAAACGGAAGGTCCGGGGCAGAGCCACAGACATGCCGCTTCTACGTGGAACTGCATGCCATGCTAGGGGGTGCAGCCACCACTACCCCAACCGTGTGCTTTGACTCCATCAATGGAGAAGCACGCAACAGGGAAGCGGGTTCAGGGTACGAGGAAGATGATGATGAAGACAATGAAGATAGCTCACAGCAAGGAAGCGGAGAAACCGGTTTCCCCAACAGCCAGGATATGTTTATCACCCTGGACCTGGAACCAGTAACCCCCGAACTCACCCAAGGCGTGCTCCCAGACCCTGAGGGCGCACAAGGGACCTCTGGTGAGTGTACCTTTGTAAATATTACACATGGTTTAAAAGCAAGCGTGTTTAATGATTAATGATTAATTTGCCCTGGCAATTGCGGCCAGTACAGCTACTGGAAAAGTCTGTTAACATGTATGGGGATGAAGCGGAAATCCTCCAGGGACATCTCCAGAAAGCTCTCCTTGATGTACTCCCAAAGCCTTTGCAAAAGGTTTCTGGAGAGGGCTGCCTTATCCCGTCCGACATGGTAGGACACTTTACCACGCCAGGCCAGTAGCACGTAGTCTGGAATCATTGCATAACAAAGCATGGCAGTGTATGGTCCCGGTGTTTGCTGGCATGCAGACAACATCCATTCCTTATCTCTCTTTGTTATCCTCAGGAGAGTGATATCATTCACGGTCACCTGGTTGAAATGGGGTGATTTTATTAAGGGGACATTCAGAGGTGCCCGTTCCTGGTCGGCTGAACAGAAATATTCCCCGCTGTTAGCGACGCGGTGGGGGGGAGAGTCCACCCAGCCACTCCACCCCAGATAATTGCCCAAGCATCAGAAGGCTGTCCTTCAATAAGAGTTAAAGTTTTAACGTTTTAAAGTTTTAAACTGCAGTGTGTCCTTGTCCTTCACTCCTCTCCCACCCCTCCTGGGCTACCTTGGCAGTTATCCCCCTAGTTGTGTGATGAATTAATAAAGAATGCATGAATGTGAAGTAACAATGACTTTATTGCCTCTGCAAGCGGTGCTCGAAGGGGGGAGGGGAGGGTGGTTAGCTTCCAGGGAAGTAAAGTGAACCGGGGGGGGGGGCAGGGTTCATCAAGCAGAAACAAACAGAAGTTTCACACCGTAGCCTGGCCAGTCACAAAACTGGTTTTCAAAGCTTCTCTGATGCGCACCGCGCCCTGCTATACTCTTCTAACTGCCCTGGTCTCTGGCTGCGCATAATGAGCGGCCAGGCGATTTGCCTCAACCTCCCACCCCGCCATAAATGTCTCCCCCTTACTCTCACAGATATTGTGGCGCGCACAGCAAGCAGCAATAACAATTGGAATATTGGTTTCGCTGAGGTCTATCCAAGTCAGTAAACTGCACCAGCGCGCTTTTAAATATCCAAATACACATTCTACCACCATTCAGCACTTGCTCAGCCTATAGTTGAATAGGTCCTGACTACTGTCCAGGCTGCCTGTGTATGGCTTCATGAGCCATGACATTAAGGGGTAGGCTGGGTCCCCAAGGATAACTATAGGCATTTCTCAGAGTGGTAGCCATGTTAGTCTGGATCTGTAAAAAGCAAGAGAGAGTCCTGTGGCACCTTTAAGACTAACAGATGTATTGGAGCATAAGCTTTCGTGGGTGAATGCCCACTTCGGCGGATGCATGTCATATAGGCATTTCAACATCCCCAACGGTTATTTTCTGGTCCGGGAAGAAAGTCCCTTCCTCCAGCTTTTGAAACAGACCAGAGTTCCTGAAGATGCAAGCATCATGTACCTTTCCCGGCCATCCCACATTGATGTTAGTGAAACGTCCCTTGTGATCCACCAGGGCTTGCAGCAGCATTGAAAAGTACCCTTTTCGGTTTATGTACTCGGTGGCTTGGTGCTCCAGTGACAAGATAGGGATATGGGTTCCGTCTATCGCCCCACCACAGTTAGGGAATCCCATTGCAGCAAAGCCATCCACTATGACCTGCACGTTTCCCAGAGTCACTACTCTTGATATCAGCAGGTCTTTGATTGCGTGGGCTACTTGGATCACAGCAGCCCCCACAGTAGATTTGCCCCCTCCAAATTGATTCCCGACTGACCGGTAGCTGTCTGGCGTTGCAAGCTTCCACAGGGCTATCGCCACTCGCTTCTCAACTGTGAGGGCTGCTCTCATCCTGGTATTCTGGCGCTTCAGGGCAGGGGAAAGCAAGTCACAAAGTTCCATGAAAGTGCCCTTACGCATGCGAAAGTTTCGCAGCCACTGGGAATCGTCCCACACCTGCAACACGATGCGGTCCCACCAGTCTGTGCTTGTTTCCCGGGCCCAGAATCGGCGTTCCACGGCATGAACCTGCCCCAGTAACACCATGATTTGCACATTGCTGGGGCCCGTACTTTGTGAGAGGTCTATGTCCATGTCAATTTCCTCATCACTCTCGTCGCCGCGCTGCAATCGCCTCCTCGCCTGATTTTGCTTTGGCATGTTCTGGCTCTGCATATACTCCAGGACAATGCGCGTGGTGTTCATAGTGCTCATAATTGCCGTGGTGATCTGAGCGGGCTCCATGATCCCAGTGCTATGGTGTTTGGGCTGAAAAAAGGCGCGAAACTATTGTCTGACGGAGGGAGGAAGGGAGGGGTGAGTGATGACATGGCTTACAGGGAATTAAAATCAACAAAGGTGGCTGTGCATCAGTGAGAAACACAAACAACTGTCACACAGAATGGCCCCCCCAAAGATTGAACTCAAAACCCTGGGTTTAGCAGGCCGTTGATTTCACGGAGGGAGGGGGAAGCAAATGAATACAGAACAAATCTGGTCCATCTATCTTTTACATCTTAAGCTAGCAGCAGACGGTGCAGCATGACTGATAGCCATCGGCATCTTCAGAGTGCTTGGCAGAAAATGCTGCATTACAATTGCTAGCCATCATCGTCAAGACGGTGCAATAGGACTGCCAGCAGGACTGAGTCTCCGGGAGACAAAACATGTCGGCCCAGGTGCCTCTGACTGAACTCACTGAGGAGTACGACGATGAATACCAGTCGTAATACAGCATCTGCTGCCAAAAGGCAAGGAGCTGCTGCTGTATAGCAACGCAGTCCCACATCTGCCAGCACCCAGATAGCTGATGACGGCTACCAGTCATACTGCACTGTCTACTGCCAAAAGGCAATTAGCTGCTGCTGTGTAGCAATGCAGTACTACGTCTGCCGGCACCCAGATGACATATGGTGACGGTGAGCTGAGCGGGCTCCATGCTTGCCGTGGTATGTCGTCTGCACAGGTAACCCAGGAAAAAAGGCGCGAAACGATTGTCTGCCGTTGCTCTCACGGGGGGGGGGGGGGGCTGATGATTCATAGATTCATAGATTCATAGATTCTAGGACTGGAAGGGACCTCGAGAGGTCATCGAGTCCAGTCCCCTGCCCGCATGGCAGGACCAAATACTGTCTAGACCATCCCTGATAGACATTTATCTAACCTACTCTTAAATATCTCCAGAGACGGAGATTCCACAACCTCCCTAGGCAATTTATTCCAGTGTTTAACCACCCTGACAGTTAGGAACTTTTTCCTAATGTCCAACCTAGACCTCCCTTGCTGCAGTTTAAACCCATTGCTTCTTGTTCTATTCTTAGAGGCTAAGGTGAACAAGTTTTCTCTCTCCTCCTTATGACACCCTTTTAAATACCTGAAAACTGCTATCATGTCCCCTCTCAGTCTTCTCTTTTCCAAACAAAACAAACCCAATTCTTTCAGCCTTCCTTCATAGGTCATGTTCTCAAGACCTTTAATCATTCTTGTTGCTCTTCTCTGGACCCTTTCCAATTTCTCCACATCTTTTTTGAAATGCGGTGCCCAGAACTGGACACAATACTCCAGCTGAGGCCTAACCAGAGCAGAGTAGAGCGGAAGAATGACTTCTCGTGTCTTGCTCACAACACACCTGTTAATACATCCCAGAATCATGTTTGCTTTTTTTGCAACAGCATCACACTGTTGACTCATATTTAGCTTGTGGTCCACTATAACCCCTAGATCCCTTTCTGCCGTACTCCTTCCTAGACAGTCTCTTCCCATTCTGTATGTGTGAAACTGATTTTTTCTTCCTAAGTGGAGCACTTTGCATTTGTCTTTGTTAAACTTCATCCTGTTTAACTCAGACCATTTCTCCACTTTGTCCAGATCATTTTGAATTATGACCCTGTCCTCCAAAGCAGTTGCAATCCCTCCCAGTTTGGTATCATCCGCAAACTTAATAAGCGTACTTTCTATGCCAATATCTAAGTCGTTGATGAAGATATTGAACACAGCCGGTCCCAAAACAGACCCCTGCGGTACCCCACTCGTTATGCCTTTCCAGCAGGATTGGGAACCATTAATAACAACTCTCTGAGTACGGTTATCCAGCCAATTATGCACCCACCTTATAGTAGCCCCATCTAAATTGTATTTGCCTAGTTTATCGATAAGAATATCATGCGAGACCGTATCAAATGCCTTACTAAAGTCTAGGTATACCACATCCACAGCTTCACCCTTATCCACAAGGCTCGTTATCCTATCAAAGAAAGCTATCAGATTGGTTTGACATGATTTGTTCTTTACAAATCCATGCTGGCTGTTCCCTATCACCTTACCCCCTTCCAAGTGTTTGCAGATGATTTCCTTAATTACTTGCTCCATTATCTTCCCTGGCACAGAAGTTAAACTAACTGGTCTGTAGTTTCCCAGGTTGTTTTTATTTCCCTTCTTATAGATGGGCACTATATTTGCCCTTTTCCAGTCTTCTGGAATCTCTCCCGTCTCCCATGATTTTCCAAAGATAATAGCTAGAGGCTCAGATACCTCCTCTATTAGCTCCTTGAGTATTCTAGGATGCATTTCATCAGGCCCTGGTGACTTGCAGGCATCTAACTTTTCTAAGTGATTTTTAACTTGTTCTTTTTTTATTTTATCTGCTAAACCTACCCCCTTCCCATTAGCATTCACTATGTTAGGCATTCCTTCAGACTTCTCGGTGAAGACCGAAACAAAGAAGTCATTAAGCATCAGTGAGTTATCTTAAGTGCCCATACACAAATGCAAGAAGCCTGGGAAACAAGCAGGGAGAACTGGAAGTCCTGGCACAGTCAGGGAACTATGATGCGATTGGAATAACAGAGACTTGGTGGGATAACTCACATGACTGGAGTACTATCATGGATGGATATAAACTGTTCAGGAAGGACAGGCAGGGCAGAAAAGGTGGGGGAGTTGCGTTGTATGTAAGAGAGGAGTATGACTGCTCAGAGCTCCGGTATGAAACTGCAGAAAAACCTGAGAGTCTCTGGATAAAGTTGAGAAGTGTGAGCAACAAGGGTGATGTCGTGGTCGGAGTCTGCTATAGACCACCAGACCAGGGGGATGAGGTGGACGAGGCTTTCTTCTGGCAACTAGCAGAAGTTGCTAGATCGCAGGCCCTGGTTCTCATGGGAGACTTTAATCACCCTGATATCTGCTGGGAGAGCAATACAGCGGTGCACAGACAATCCAGCAAGTTTTTGGAAAGTGTAGGGGACAATTTCCTGGTGCAAGTGCTGGAGGAACCAACTAGGGGCAGAGCTTTTCTTGACCTGCTGCTCACAAACAGGGAAGAATTAGTAGGGGAAGCAAAAGTGGATGGGAACCTGGGAGGCAGTGACCCTGAGATGGTCGAGTTCAGGATCCTGACACAAGGAAGAAAGGAGAGCAGCAGAATACGGACCCTGGACTTCAGAAAAGCAGACTTTGACTCCCTCAGGGAACAGATGGGCAGGATCCCCTGGGAGAATAACATGAAGGGCAAAGGGGTCCAGGAGAGCTGGCTGTATTTCAAAGAATCCTTATTGCGGTTGCAGGAACAAACCATCCCGATGTGTAGAAAGAATAGTAAATATGGCAGGCGACCAGCTTGGCTAAACAGTGAAATCCTTGCTGATCTTAAACGCAAAAAAGAAGCTTACAAGAAGTGGAAGATTGGACAAATGACCAGGGAGGAGTATAAAAATATTGCTCAGGCATGCAGGAGTGAAATCAGGAAGGCGAAATCACACTTGGAGTTGCAGCTAGCAAGAGATGTTAAGAGTAACAAGAAGGGTTTCTTCAGGTATGTTAGCAACAAGAAGAAAGTCAAGGAAAGTGTGGGCCCCTTACTGAATGAGGGAGGCAACCTAGTGACCGAGGATGTGGAAAAAGCTAAAGTACTCAATGATTTTTTTGCCTCTGTCTTCACAAACAAGGTCAGCTCCCAGACTGCTGCACTGGGCAGCACAATATGGGGAGAAGGTGACCAGCCCTCTGTGGAGAAAGAAGTGGTTCGGGACTATTTAGAAAAACTGGACGTGCACAAGTCCATGGGGCCGGATGCGCTGCATCCGAGGGTGCTAAAGGAGTTGGCGGATGAGATTGCAGAGCCATTAGCCATTATTTTTGAAAACTCATGGCGATCGGGGGAGGTCCCGGATGACTGGAAAAAGACTAATGTAGTGCCCATCTTTAAAAAAGGGAAGAAGGAGGATCCGGGGAACTACAGGCCAGTCAGCCTCACCTCAGTCCCTGGAAAAATCATGGAGCAGGTCCTCATGGAATCAATTATGAAACACTTAGAGGAGAGGAAAGTGATCAGGAACAGTCAGCATGGATTCACCAAGGGGAAGTCGTGCCTGACTAACCTAATTGCCTTCTATGAGGAGATAACTGGCTCTGTGGATGAGGGGAAAGCAGTGGATGTGTTATTCCTTGACTTTAGCAAAGCTTTTGATACGGTCTCCCACAGTATTCTTGCTGCCAAGTTAAAGAAGTATGGGCTGGATGAATGGACTGTAAGGTGGATAGAAAGCTGGCTAGATCGTCGGGCTCAACGGGTAGTGATCAATGGCTCCATGTCTAGTTGGCAGCCGGTTTCAAGCGGAGTGCCCCAAGGGTCGGTCCTGGGGCCGGTTTTGTTTAATATCTTTATTAATGATCTGGAGGATGGTGTGGACTGCACTCTCAGCAAGTTTGCCGATGACACTAAACTAGGAGGCGTGGTAGATACACTAGAGGGTAGGGATCGGATACAGAGGGACCTAGACAAATTAGAGGATTGGGCCAAAAGAAACCTGATGAGGTTCAACAAGGACAAGTGCAGAGTCCTGCACTTAGGACGGAAGAATCCCATGCACAGCTACAGACTAGGGACCGAATGGCTAGGTAGCAGTTCTGCAGAAAAGGACCTAGGGGTCACAGTGGATGAGAAGCTGGATATGAGTCAACAGTGTGCTCTTGTTGCCAAGAAGGCTAACAGCATTTTGGGCTGTATAAGTAGGGGCATTGCCAGCAGATCGAGGGATGTGATCTTTCCCCTTTATTCGACATTGGTGAGGCCTCAGCTGGAGTACTGTGTCCAGTTTTGGGCCCCACACTATAAGAAGGATGTGGAAAAATTGGAAAGAGTCCAGCGGAGGGCAACAAAAATGATTAGGGGTCTGGAGCGCATGACTAATGAGGAGAGGCTGAGGGAACTGGGATTGTTTAGTCTCCAGAAGAGAAGAATGAGGGGGGATTTGATAGCAGCCTTCAACTACCTGAAGGGGGGTTCCAAAGAGGATGGAACTCGGCTGTTCTCAATGGTGGCAGATGACAGAACAAGGAGCAATGGTCTCAAGTTGCAGTGGGGGAGGTCTAGGTTAGATATTAGGAAACACTATTTCACTAGGAGGGTGGTGAAGCACTGGAATGCGTTACCTTGGGAGGTGGTAGAGTCTCCTTCCTTGGAGGTTTTTAAGGCCCGGCTTGACAAAGCCCTGGCTGGGATGATTTAGTTGGGAATTGGTCCTGCTTTGAGCAGGGGGTTGGACTAGATGACCTCCTGAGGTCCCTTCCAACCCTGATATTCTATGATTCTATGATTCTCCCGAGATGAAATGTCAGGGCGACAGATGGGCGCCTCCGTCCCCCTCAGCAGAGAGTCTCCGACCACCACTACCCTACGTTTCCTATTCGCAGTGGTGGCAGCAGACCTCCCAGCCTTAGGGGTACGAGGCTTCTCCTCCTTTACTGTAGGGGGTGATTCCTTCTTTCCTGTATCAAGAAGAGCATAACGGTTACCTATTACCACGGCGGGAGGGTTCGGAGCAGGGGTGGAGCACTGCCTGCTGCCAGAAGTAACCAGCTGCCAGTGTCCACCCTGAGCCATCTCCTCCTCCACCAGTGGTGTATCAGCAGTCCTGTATACTGGGACAGCTACCTCAGCTGTCTCCACATAGACACTGTCCAGGAATTGCTCGTGGATTCGGATGCTCCTCAACCTAGCCACCTCCTCCTGTAGCTCTCCCACCTGCTGCCTGAGAGATTCCACCAGCAGGCACCTTTCACATTGGATGGTCCCCCCAGCCTGGATATCAGTAAGTGGAAATTGCAAGTTGCAGTCTCTGCAAAACCACTCCAGGATCTGGGTAGAAGCATCCATGCTCAGGCACTCTGTCTGGCTACAGGCGCAGGTGGAGGAGACAGAAGCAGTGCTGGCACAGGTGTTGCAGGTCTTCCTAACCATCATAAGCCTCCCTCTGTCAAACTCCCATCTGCAGCCCCCTGTCCGCTGAAAGGGTTGTTTAAGCAAGAAGTTGTAGGTTTTAAGGGGAATACAGGGAAAACAGATAGAACCGGCAATATGTACCCAGAATCCCCCGCGACACTGTTTTTGCCTCATCAGGCATTGGGATTTCAACCCAGAATTCCAATGGGCGGAGGAGACTGCAGGAACTGTGGGAAGTCGACGTTAGCCTTGGTACTGTGGACACTGTCCGCCGACTTAATGCACTTAGAGCATTTTATGTGGGGACACACACAATCGACTGTATAAAAACGATTTCTATAAAACCGGCTTCTATAAATTCGACTTAATTTCGTAGTGTAGACATACCCTTGGTAAGGGAGCTGAGAGGATCAGATAATGCAGATCCTTTCAATAAACAATGTATCATGTATCATCCCGCATGTTTGCAGTCATATAGAGCAGTGATCTCCAAACTTTTTTGATTGCGCACCCCTATCAGTAAAAATTTTTTGAGCATGCACCCCCAATATATGTATATTTATTTATGTATAAATTATATACATGTACTACTATACTAATATATTATGTACATTATAAAACATAAAAAAAAATAAAAATTAAAAAAGGATGAGATAAAGATGAAATAAACAATATTTTTAAAATATTTTTTATTGTATTTTATTTATTAACGGTACAAAAAAACTTTTTGCTCTCACTAAAAAAATATTATTAATAATAATATTTTTAGTGAGAGCAATGTGATTGAATATGCTTCATTATTTCTGAAAATCTTGGTTTAACACTTTGTGATACAGCGATTCGAAGGTCTGGATTAGGGTTAGGGTGCGGAAGGGGGCTCAGAGTGGGGGTGCGGGGTGTGGAAGGGAGTTAGGGTGCGGGAGGGCGCTCAGGGTGGGGGTGCGGGAGGAGGCTCAGGGCTGGAGCAGGCTGGAAGTGCAGAGCACTTACCTGGGACAGCTCTTGTTTGGTGCAGGGGGTGTGCAGGTGGCTCTGCGCAGCGCGGTACCGCCCCCATGGCCACAATTCTGGGAGCCATGATTCTGGGAGCTACGCCGCTCTCTTCCTTCCCCCCCCCCCAGCAGGGCCACCCAGAACACAGGGGCTTTAGGGGCTGCAGGGCCCTGGGCTAAGGGGGCTCCGGGGCCCTGGCCTGCAGCTCTAAAGCCCCTTTCGGAATGCGGCCCTGCAAGCACGGGCCGGAGGACTCGGGAGGAGCAGGGGCAGCCGCACAGCCAGTGGCCAGAGAGAAGCAGCGCTTTCCCCTGCTTTCCGGGTGGCCCTGCCTGGGGGGGGGGCAGCTTCCCCATTTGCTCCCTCCCTCCCTCCCTCCCTCCTCCGGCTGCCCTTTTTTTTTTCCCTTCGGCGGTGCTCCTCCTGCTGCGCCCCCCCAATGGATCGTCTTTCACACCCCACTTTGGAGACCACTGATATAGAGTGTGTATGTGGTGGGGGGGAACAATCTTCAATGACCAGTTGAAAAATCTGTAACCGAAAGTGTACAGTACAAACCCATTTCCTGACAAAGCAAATGAGAGACAGATCAGAGCACTGCCACCGGTGAAAATAAATCCCCAGAGCAAAGCAATTTACCCCTAAATTAGTTTTAAATAGCCACTTGCATCTTATTTATGTGCAACATTTGGACTGAATTAGCATATGCAACAGCTCAGCAATAAAGAGGGAAGGTGGCTGCTGCTGCTGTGGTGTGGTATCACAGCAGTGGCACCAAAGACCATGAGGATTTAGGCTACATAGGTTCAAGTTTCGCTCTGCCACACACTCTCTGTGTGACCTTGAGCCCATCACCATCTCTCTGTGCCTCAGGGTATGTCTACACTGCAATGTAAGCCCAGGGTTGGTGGGATCTGAGTCAGCTGACCCATGTTAGGGAACACTGGGCTTGAGTGTCTATGTTGCATTTTAACCCTAGGTTAAGACTTTTCCAACCTGTGCTCGAATCTAGGTGTCCACGCTGGAGTGTGCAGACCCGAGTCAAATGAACCATATCCCAGACTCCCTAGCCCCCCGTCTCTCCCCCCAAAAAACGTGGCCGCTCTAGCCCTAGAACCATGGTACACTGTGGGAAAACTTTACCACTCACCCTGCACAGTACCAGGAAGCAGCTTGCTTTGCAAAAGGCTTGATGGGTTTGCCCTCCTTTGCAAACCCAGGAGGCTCTGTGATTGTTGGGAAAGAGAGGACTAAGGAAGTTGTCCCATAGAATTGTGGGATACTTTGGGCTGACTCCCCGGAACCTAGGCCAAGTGGGGCTGCAGCTACACTGCAAAGCAAATGGTCCTGAAGCCTGCTCGAGCAGCGAGCTCGGGCCCTCCATCCCTGCAGGGTCCTGGGGCCTTGCTTCCAAGCCCTGGGTTAGTGCAATTGCAGCATAGACACAAGGTGGGGAGGGGATAGGCTTGAGGCAGGGCTCAAGAATGGGTTTACGCTGCAAGGTGGACATCCCCTCAGTTCCCCAGCTGGGGGTTAATACATCCAATGTCTTAAGCACAGAACCTTCCTTTCAGATTATCATGGGGAACATCAGCTGCACAGGAAACGAGGAACTACAACCTGAATGAATTATCATTCTCAGACCACAATCCATAAATATCTCCTACCAAGGCATAATCTTACCTCTCTCCCTATACATACATAGTTCACTCTCTTCTTTTCTAACCTTTCTCCATCTTTCTTTCCCTTCCTCTGCTCACGTTTCTTCTCTCCCTTGCTTTCTACTCTTCTGCATTAGAGATTTTGGCACCCATGTGGCTACGCTGGTACAATGGCCCAGTTTAGATGGACTTTACTGGTGTGATATGCCCTGCTCAGGGCCGGCTCTGGCTTTTTTGCCGCCCAAAGCAAAAAACGCCCGGCCGGCCGGAGCAGCGGGGGGGAGGAGGAAAACAAACCTGCCCCCGGCCGGAGCTGCGAAGGGGCGGGGGGGAGAACAAATCAGCCGGCTGGAGCAGCAAAGGGGGGGGGGCGGGAAACAAACCTGCCCCCCGCCGGAGGGGGGGGGGAGACAACAAACCAGCCGAAGCGGCAAAAGGGGGGGTGGGGGGGCCCCGGGAAACAAACCTGCCCCCGGCCGGAGCAGCGAAGGGGGAGGGGGGAGAACAAACCGGCCGGCCGGAGCAGCAAAGTGTGGGGGGAAACAAACCTGCCCCTGGCCGGAGCGGCGGGCGGGGGGACGACAAACTGGCCCGCCTGCCAGAGCGGCGAAGGAAAGAAAAATAAAAACAAACAAAAAATACCTGCAGGGCGGTGGGAGCGTGGGTGCAGGGGGACTCCCGGTCCTGCAGACCCCGGGCAGCGGAGTGCGCACCCCGGCTAGCGGGGGGGGGAAAGAGAGAAGGGGGGCAGCCAGGGCTTCCTTAAGCGGGGCGCTTGCCACGCAGCCCCTCCCGCTGCGCCGCCTGCTGGGAGGGCTCCGCGCCGCTCCATTCGGCAGGCAGGGAAGGATGCAGGGCGCTCCCCTCCTCCGCCCCCTACAGGGCGGCGGGAGCAGTAAACCAAAAAGAAAAAACCTGCAGGGGCGGCCAAAGCGGTGAAGCGCAAAACAAAACCAAAAAAAAAAAAAAAAGGATTAGATGGAATGCCGCCCTTTGAAATCTGCCGCCCCAAGTACGAGCTTGCTCGGCTGGTGCCTGGAGCCGGCCCTGGCCCTGCTTTCAGCCTTCATATACCCATCTCAATTCTGTCTAGACGTCAGAGTCACATTGATTGACCTTAACCCAAGTTACTTAGCTCGATGCATGCCAGTATGAATCCACACTCACACATAGGTTTGGCCAATATGCCGCACACCCCAACTCCATATTAGCTGCAATGACTTCTGGGCACACCTCCCATAGTTCCCAGCACTGCTCCAAACTACAGCACAATGTGTAGGATTCCACGCAGCCTTCTGGGAAAACTTTCCAGCCATAAAGGGATTGTGGCAGGAGAGGTCAAATGGTCACCCACAAATGAGCAATAAGGGAGATGATTGGGTACACAAGGGCCTGTCTCTCACCTAACGTCAATTACCTTTTGCCTGTGCACCTAGCATTCTTTCTGCTTCCAGTAGGGCAAGAGATTATGTTTGTTTGAAGATAACTATCCTTACACATTGATTTCTTGAAACAAGGTTAACAAACAGCCTGGTTGCCTTGCCCTATTTGGGGTGTGAGCAACTGCTGTGCTGCATTTGCCGACACAGTTGTTGCACTCTCCATCTCTAATTCATTTCTTTCTCCAGCGCTCTGGGATACCATGAGTATAAAAGGTGCAACAACAAAGTTCTGTTCTATTCCAAATCCCATTTGCTTCTCCAGCAGACTATACCCCCTAAAAACCAACCAGGATTTTCATTGGCAGGTGATTCTGCCTCTTGAAAATGCCTGTATCTTCTCTGTATTGATGTATTCCAGAGGCCCTCCTGCTGTTTCTGTAATATTCTGCATTTTATTACTTTATTTTTTCATTCTTTTTTACAAGAGGCAGGCACGTTCAGAACAAAAAAATCAGCAGCTGTTTCGTTGCCCCTGGTTCCATTTTGTGCAAATCACTTGGCAGAAAATGGAGAGAGAAAAGGGGGGGGGGAAGAAATGAAGGAAAAAATAAAGGAAAGGAAGAGGTTGCATTATTCAAGAAGGAGAGATGCAGACAGGATCTGCAGAACAGCCACATCAGATCAGCACAGAGAGCAACCAGCATGGAAAATAACATCACAGGAGAATAATTAGAGATGGTAAGTAATTCCCCTGGCTCACGCAGGGTCAGTTGAACACCTGTCTGTAGTGATTGATGCTACATAATAAGCAAGCTGGTTATTTTATCATAATAATATTTTGCATCTTTCACCCAAAGAGCTCAAAGAACTTTACCAACATCAGGGGTAATCCCCACGGAGATGCAACTATAACCCTGTTTTATAGATGGGGAAATCGGGGCATAGAGCAGTTAATAGACTTGCCCAAGGTCAAAAACTGAGACTGTGACAAGGCCTGGAACAGAATCAATGTCTTTGGGCTCCCATGTTTGTGCTTTAGCCCCACAAGAAAATCCTTGCCCAGTATCTTTGGTAACGCCCCCAAGCACTAGCTATGCTAGTAAAACATCATGTGAGTCCTTGAGCTCCTGCAGACTGAGGTTAATATTAATTGCAGATGCTGAGTAGAAACAGAGATGCAATGGAGAAAAAGGAAGGTGAGATGATATTATTTGTATTCTAAAGGCCTCAGCTGAGATCAGGGAACGTTGTTCTAGGTACTGCACAAGCACATAGTGAGAGTCAGTCCCTGCCCCAACGATCTTACAGGCTAAAGATGCAAGACAAATAATGGAAGGAGGGGGAAACCAAGGCAGCGGTAAGTGAAGTGTCCAGCTGCCATTCACCCAGCCAGCTACTGGGAGAGCCAAGCTAGAACCTGGCCTCCAGAGCCTTAGACCAGTGGTTCTGCGTACTGGGTCCTATTGGGTAACTTAGGGGACACCTTCCTTGTGACTCATGTAACTGAAATGGTTATAGAGCGACTTCCTTCTAGCAGTCAGATGATCCTAAACTGTCACCTGACTTGAGTGGCAAACCCCCCGAGACACAAGTGGAAGGTCAGGTTCCATCTGCAGTAGCCTGCTCCAGACAAAGTACTGGCTGGAAAATTGGGCTTGAACACTGGGATTAATACTGTAACAAGTGCAATTCATGGCTGCTCCCAGGAATTGCACTATGGCAACTGGAAACTTCACAGCAACAGAACTTCAGTCCTTCTTCTCCAAACAGCACAGGCTCACTTGAGCTAGAGGAGAAGCTCTAGCAGCTGCTAGTAGAATTAAGCCTTGGATATGTTGCTGGGCTGTTCTGATAATACCCACTGAATGACAGAGGTACATGTGCACACGCATACACATGACATTCCAGGTCAATACTAACATGAATAAGGTAGGGCAGGGAGTGAAATGGTGACCCTCATTTTGATGGCCATCTTGATTTCACTGGACCATCTTGCACCCTGGAGTAGGAGACGGGCTTGCTACCGCCCAGCCTGAAGTGGCTAGAGAATTGGAGGGGTCCGGAAAATGAGGCAGAAATGGGTTCAGCACTGTAGGGAAGCAATCAGAGTCTGGAAATGGGGGTGCAACTTCTACAAAAAGAAATCTGATGAGGTTCAACAAGGACAAGTGCAGAGTCCTGCACTTAGGAAGGAAAAATCCCATGCACCGCTACAGGCTGGGGATCGACTGGCTAAGCAGCAGTTCTGCAGAAAAGGACCTGGGGATTACAGTGGATGAGAAGCTGGATATGAGTCAGCAATGTGCCCTTGTTGCCAAGAAGGCCAACGGCATATTGGCTGTATTAGTAAGAGCATTGTCAGCAGATCGAGGGAAATGATTATTCCCCTCTATTCGGCACTGGTGAGGCCACACCAGAAGCATTGTGTCCAGTTTTGGTCCCCCCACTACAGAAGGGATGTGGACAAATTGGAGAGAGTCCGGCGGAGGGCAACGAAAATTATTAGAGGGATGGGGCACATGACTTACGAGGCAAGGCTGAGGGAACTGGGGTTATTTAGTCTGCAGAAGAGAAGAGTGAGGGGGGATTTGATAGCAGCCTTCAACTACCTGAAGGGGGGGTTCCAAAGAGGATGGAGCTCAGCTGTTCTCAGTGGTGGCAGATGACAGAACAAGAAGCAATGGTCTCAAGTTGGAGTGGGGGAGGTCTAGGTTGGATATTAGGAAACACTATTTCAATAGGAGGGTGGTGAAGCACTGGAATGGGTTACCTAGGGAGGTGGTGGAATCTCCATCCTTAGAGGTTTTTAAGGCCCAGCTTGACAAAGCCCTGGCTGGGATGATTTAGTTGGTGTTGGTCCTGCTTTGAGCAGGGGATTGGACTAGATGACATCCTGAGGTCTCTTTCAACCCTAATATTCTATGATTCTATGATTCTACACGTGGAAATCAAAATGGAAGGAAATAAGAGAAATAATTCTTAACAGTATCAAACTATTACATCACAATTAATACTACATCATTAATAATTATTAATAGGCTGGCAGGAGAACTCGGGGTGCTAGCAATCCCTTTGGCCGTAGAGCTGTCAGTGTTCCTGGAGAGACTAAGTTACAGTGCCCCCTGTGGAGAGGATTATATTGTTCTTATTAAGTTAGAATGCCCCCTTCAGGAGGTTTCCATAAGTCCCAGTGGCCTCGGAAACACTAGTGTCCAGGTCCCATGGGCCAGAGAGTTATAGCTGTGGGTTTTCTCTGATCAAGTGCTTTGAACAGAGTTTATGTGGGCTGAAGGCTGATGGGCATATTCAGCAAACTCCCTCTCAGGGAGTCCACAATCCCAGCGATGCCACAATTATGGAAGGACACAAAGCAGGAGCCAGCAGAGGTTGGGGAATTTGAAACTCAGTTTCTCCATGAGTCACACTCCAGGTCAGATGTCTCTAGGGTGGAGGTGACCACTTGTCTGGCTGTATCTCAGCATAGATAGTAGGGGTCCAATGGGGGGGGTCCAGCCTTATCTTCCCAGCTGAAGCACAGGCATTGGCATGAAGACATTGGGATGGAAGTGCTGCTTGGAGTGCAATGACATCTCTCTACCCAGGTAAAACTCTCCCTGACTTCAATGGGAGAAATGCAGCCAAGTCCTGTCTGTGACCTTCCCTCTGTCCTGTTGGAGTTCACATATAAACTACACATGAGTTCCATAACCCGCCTCCAGCAATGGCCAGCAGTACCTCATGTCTCATGGAAAGGCAAAGAACAGATCATATTGTGCTTATCTAACCATGCCAGGGGCTGGGTGGGGAATGCCTGAAGGGGGAGATTTCCTTCCTGACCCACCTAGGCAGGCCATCAGCTTACGCCCTGAAACATGAGAATTGAAATACTTCCTTACCGCCCTGCTGCTTAAATTGGTCTTTAATTGCCTTAGAAGTAAGAAATCAGCCACCTGTTAAATGCCACGGATAAGGTTCAGTCATAATAAAGCTGAACAGCAGAGTTAGGGCCTTCTATTGTGCTGTCTCCTGGGCAGATCCCAGCCCAGGTAATTACTCTACTTTACTCTGCCTATCTTGATGTTTCCCCAGGAGTTTCAATAAAAGAAATTGTTCTTCACTTCCCATCCTACATCACTATTGTCTAGGTGACATGTGCCCATTGCACACTTAAGATTGAGCTGAGTTTTGCACTTAAAGCAGCGATTCAACCGTTTTGTTTATAATAGTAACAAGAGGCAAGAGCTTCAGCTAGTGTGATTGGCATAGCTCTGTCAACACCAATGGAGCCATGACAATTTATGACAGGTGAGGCTCAGGCCCAGGATATTAATATATATGTCTACACACACACAAGGATCACTCCACTTCCAACTGAAATGCAGCCAGCTCTGGGGCGGAACAAAGCAGCAGCTGTTTAATAGCACAAAGCAACACTACACCAAAAGGTTAGAGCAAGAAAAATGTGGTACCTAGTGAAGAGACCACCAAAGAATTTAGGTCGGGAGAATGTAATTACCCAGACTGGACAAACTGAAGGTGAACACTTGTTTTTAATGAAGTAAATACTAATGGGAATTGTGTGATCATGGGAGACTTTAACTTCCCAGATATAGACTGGAGGACAAGTGCTAGTAATAATAATAGGGCTCAGATTTTCCTGGATGTGATAGCTGATAGATTCCTTCACCAAGTAGTTGCTGAACCAACAAGAGGGGATGCCATTTTAGATTTGGTTTTGGTGAGTAGTGAGGACCTCATAGAAGAAATTGTTGTAGGGGACAACCTTGGTTCGAGTGATTATGAGCTAATTCAATTAAAACTAAATGGAAGGATAAACAAAAATATATCTGTGACTAGGGCTTTTGATTTCAAAAGGGCTAACTTAAAAAAATTAAGGACAATAGTTAGGGAAGTGGATTGGACTGAAGAACTTGTGGATTGCAGAAACTTGCAGAAGCCTGCATCCCAAGAAAGGGGGAAAAAATCATAGGTAGGAATTGTAGATCAAGCTGGATGAGCAAGCATCTCAGAGAGGTGAAGAAAAAACAGAAAGCCTATAAGGAGTGGAAGATGGGAGTGATCAGCAAGGAAAGCTACCTTATTGAGGTCAGAACATTAGAACATAAGAACAGCCATACTGGGCCAGACCAAAGGTCCATCCAGCCCAGCATCCTGTCTACCGACAGTGGCCAATGCCAGGTGCCCCAGAGGGAGTGAACCTAACAGGTAATGATCAAGTGATCTCTCTCCTGCCAGACATCTCCACCCTCTGACAAACAGAGGCTAGGGACACCATTCCTTACCTATCCTGGCTAATAGCCATTAATGGACTTAACCTCCATGAATTTATCTAGTTCTCTTTTAAACCCTGTTATAGTCCTAGCCTGCACAACCTCCTCAGGCAAGGAGTTCCACAGGTTGACTGTGCGCTGTGTGAAGAAGAACTTCCTTTTATTTGGTTTAAACGTGCTGCCCATTAATTTCATTTGGTGGCCCCTAGTTCTTATATTATGGGAACAAGTAAATAACTTTTCCTTATTCACTTTCTCCACACCACTCATGATTTTATATACCTCTATCATATCCCCACTTAGTCTCCTCTTTTCCAAGCTGAAAAGTCCTAGCCCCTTTAATCTCTCCACATATGGGACCCGTTCCAAACCCCTAATCATTTTAGTTGCCCTTTTCTGAACTTTTTCTAATGCCAGTATATCTTTTTTGAGATGAGGAGACCATATCTGTATGCAGTATTCAAGATGTGGGCATACCATGGATTTATATAAGGGCAATAAGATATTCTCCATCTTATTCTCTATCCCTTTTTTAATGAGTCCTAACATCCTGTTTGCTTTTTTGACTGCCGTTGTACACTGTGTGGATGTCTTCAGAGAACTATCCACAATGACTCCAAGATCTCTTTCCTGATTAGCTGTGGCTAAATTAGCCCCCATCATATTGTATGTATAGTTGGGGTTATTTTTTCCAATGTGCATTACTTTACATTTATTCACATTAAATTTCATTTGCCATTTTGTTGCCCAATCACTTAGTTTTGTGAGATCTTTTTGAAGTTCTTCACAGTCTACTTTGGTCTTAACTATCTTGAGTAATTTAGTATCATCTGCAAACTTTGCCACCGCCCTGTTTACCCCTTTCTCCAGATCATTTATGAATAAGTTGAATAGGATTGGTCCTAGGACTGACCCTTGGGGAACACCACTAGTTACCCCTCTCCATTTTGAAAATTTACCATTTATTCCTACCCTTTGTTCCCTGTCTTTTAACCAGTTCTCAATCCATGAAAGGATCTTCCCTCTTATCCCATGACAACTTAATTTACATAAGAGCTTTTGGTGAGGGACCTTGTCAAAGGCTTTCTGGAAATCTAAGTACACTATGTCCACTGGATCCCCCTTGTCCACATGTTTGTTGACCTCTTCAAAGAACTCTAATAGATTAATAAGACATGATTTCCCTTTACAGAAACCATGTTGACTTTTGCCCAACAAGTTAGGTTCTTCTATGTGTCTGACAATTTTATTCTTTACTATTGTTTCAACAAATTTGCCTGGTACTGGTGTTAAACTTACCGGTCTGTAATTGCTGGGATCACCTCTAGAGCCCTTTATAAATATTGGCATTACATTAGCTATCTTCCAGTCATTGGGTAGAGAAGCTGATTTAAAGGACAGATTACAAACCCTAGCTAATAGTTCCGCAATTTCACTTTTGAGTTCTTTCAGAACTCTTGGGTGAATGCCATCTGGTCCCGGTTACTTGTTACTATTAAGTTTATCAATTAATTCCAAAACCTTCTCTAGTGACACTTCAATCTGTGACAATTCCTCAGATTTGTCACCTACAAAGGACGGCTCAGGTTTGAGAATCTCCCTAACATCCTCAACCATGAAGACTGAAGCAAAGAATTCATTTAGTTTCTCCGTAATTACTTTATTGTCTTTAAGTGCTCCTTTTGTATCTCGTAACAGAGGGGTAGCCGTGTTAGTCTGAATCTGTAAAAAGCAACAGAGGGTCCTGTGGCACCTTTAAGACTAACAGACGTATTGGAGCATAAGCTTTCGTGGGTGAATGCATTCACCCACGAAAGCTTATGCTCCAATACATCTGTTAGTCTTAAAGGTGCCACAGGACCCTCTGTTGCCTTTTGTATCTCGATCGTCCAGGGGCCCGACTGGTTGTTCAGCAGGCTTCCTGCTTCTGATGTACTTAAAAAACATTTTGTTATTACCTTTTGAGTTTTTGGCTAGCTGTTCTTCAAACTCCTTTTTGGCATTTCTTATTACATTTTTACACTTAATTTGGCAGTGTTTATGCTCCTTTTTATTTACCTCACTAGGATTTGACGTCCACTTTTTAAAAGATGCCTTTTTATCTCTCATTGCTTCTTTTACATGGTTGTTAAGCCACAGTGGTTCTTTTTTAGTTCTTTTACTATGTTTTTTAATTTAGGGTATACATTTAAGTTGGGCCTCTATTATGGTGTCTTTGAAAAGTGTCCATACAGCATGCAGAGATTTCACTCTAGTCACTGTACCTTTTAATTTCTGTTATCCCTAACATGTAGGGATAAAGTAAGAAAGGTCAAAAGCCATGTAGAGCTGGACCTTGCAAAGGGAATTAAAACTAATAGTAAAAGGTTCTATAGCCATATAAATAAGAAGAAAACAAAGAAAGAAGAAGTGGGACCGCTAAACACTGAGGATGGAGTGGAGGTTAAGGATAATCTAGGCATGGCCCAATATCTAAACAATTACTTTGCCTCAGTCTTTAATGAGGCTAATGAGGAGCTTAGGGATAATGGTAGGATGACAAATTGGAATGAGGATATGGAGGTAGATATTACCACATACGAGGTAGAAGCCAAACTCGAACAGCTTAATGGGACTAAATCAGGGGGCCTAGATAATCTTCATCCAAGAATATTAAAGGAACTGGCACATGAAATTGCAAGCCCATTAGCAAGAATTTTTAATGAATCTGTAAACTCAGGGGTTGTACCGTATGACTGGAGAATTGCTAACACAGTTCCTATTTTTAAGAAAGGGAAAAAAGGTGATCCGGGTAACTACAGGCCTGTTAGTTTGACATCTGTAGTATGCAAGGTCTTGAAAAATTTTTTGAAGGAGAAAGTAGTTAAGGACATTGAGGTCAATGATAAATGGGACAAAATACAACATGGTTTTACAAAAGGTAGATCGTGCCAAACCAAGCTGATCTCCTTCTTTGAGAAGGTAACAGATTTCATAGAAAAAGGAAACGCAGTGGATCTAATTTACCTCGATTTCAGTAAGGCATTTGATACGGTTCCACATGGGGAATTATTAGCTAAATTGGAAAAGATGGGGATCAATATGAAAATTGAAAGATGGATAAGGAACTGGTTAAAGGGGAGACTACAACGGGTCATACTGAAAGGTGAACTGTCAGGCTGAAGGGAGGTTACTAGTGGAGTTCCTCAGGGATCAGTTTTGGGACCAATCTTATTTAGTCTTTTTATTACTGACGTTGGCACAAAAAGTGGGAATGTGCTAATAAAGTTTGCGGATGACACGAAGCTTGGAGGTATTGCCAATACAGAGAGGGACCGGGATATCCTACAGGAAGATCTGGATGACCTTGTAAACTGGAGTAATAGTAATAGTGAAAAGTGCAAGGTCATGCATTTAGGGATTAATAACAAGAATTTTTGTAATAAGCTGGGGATGCATCAGTTGGAAGTAACAGAGGAGGAGAAGGACCTCGGAGTATTGGTTGATCGCAGGATAACTATGAGCTGCCAACGTGTTATGGCCATGAAAAAAGCTAATACGGTCTTGGGATGCATCAGGCGAGGCATTTCCAGTAGAGATAAGGAGGTGTTAGTACCGTTATGCAAGGCACTGGTGAGACCTCATCTGAATACTATTTGCAGTTCTGGTCTCCCATGTTTAAGAAGGATGAATTCAATCTGGAACAGGTACAGAGAAGGGCTACTAGGATGATCCGAGGAATGGAAAACCTGTCTTATGAAAGGAGACTCAAAGAGCTTGGCTTGTTTAGTCTAACCAAAAGAAGGCTGAGGGGAGATATGATTGCTCTCTATAAATATATGAGAGGGATAAATACCAAGGAGGGAGAGGAATTATTTAAGCTCAGTACCAATGTGGACACAAGAACAAATGAATATAAACTGGCCATCAGGAAGTTTAGACTTGAAATTAGACGAAGGTTTCTAACCATCAGAGGAGTGAAATTCTGGAATAGCCTTCCAAGGGGAGCAGTGGAGGCAAAAGACATATCTGGCTTCAAGACTAAGCTTGATAAGTTTACAGAGGGGATGGTATGATAGGATAGCCTAATTTTGGCAATTAATTGATCTTTGACTATTAGCAGTAAATATGCCCAATGGCCTGTGATGGGATGTTAGATGAGGTGGGATCTGAGTTACTACAGAGAATTCTTTCCTGGGTGTCTGGCTGGTGAGTCTTGCCTACATGCTCAGGGTTTAGCTGATCGTCATATTTGGGGTCGGGAAGGAATTTTCTTCCAGGGCAGATTTGAAGAGGCCCTGGAGGGTTTTGCCTTCCTCTGCAGTGTGGGGCATGGGTCACTTGCTGGAGGATTCTCTGCACCTTGAAGTCTTTAAACCACGATTTGAGGACTTCAATAGCTCAGACATAGGTTAGGGGTTTGATACAGGAGTGGGTGGGTGAGATTTTGTGGCCTGCGTTGTGCAGGAGGTCAGACTAGATGATCATAATGGTCCCTTCTGACCTTAAAGTCTATGATTCTATGACTTGTTTTATAATGGTCTTAGGCAAGCAGACCTAATACAGTACAGCTCACAGAATAGCTCTAAAATAACCCTGTCTGATTTTTCTTTCACCTCATCCAGCCTTGTTTCTTTGGTCTGCTCTTTGCTCACTCCCAAGTTGTGCATCCCCATTTATATATTTGTTCTTTTGGCTCCTTCCTTGCAAGCAGGCTTGATAGAGGAAAATATAGCTCATCATTTTGATGTAATAGGAGCTATTTGGAGGCTTGTGTTTTTCTTTCTTCCCTGCGTGTATCAATAATTAATATGTTGATTCAGAAGAAAATTATAAACAAAGTAAGTACCTTTTTTAACAGAGAAAGAAAAACATCAGCAGCACATTTTGCTGTAGGGCAAGGATACCTGAATTTCCAATGCAATGGTTCTTCACACACCCCTACACACTCTGACCCAGCTCTCATCTAGCTGGAATCTCCCTCTCATTTAGAGCAGAAGTGATGGGTTCAAAGCAATAATTCTCTGGCTTGTGTGATGCAGGAGATCAGACTACATGACCATATTGGTCCCTTACAGACTTAAAACCTATGGATACACATTGAATCTATAGATCTTATTAATAAGAGCAATGTAGGGTGGTTGCGACCCTGTAACCCTGTCCTACTTAGTGCATTTCTACTTGAACTAGAGGGATAAGAGCCAAGCACTCAGCTATGATAATACTAATAGTATCTAGCTCTTCTCTGGTGTTTTTCACCAGTAGATCTCAAAGGGCTTTCCAAAGAATGTCAATATCATTGTTCCCATTCTTTTTACAGCTGGGGTGTGACTGGGTGCTCACCCACATGAGCCCTGAGTGAGTCAGGGGGCCAATTAACTGTATATGCTGCACCTTGAGGGGAGCCAAGGCTTGATCACACTTAAGGGCAGAGGAAGCCCAGCTGAGAGGAGCTGGGCTAGGATTATAAAGCCAGGCAATAAGAGCAGCAGGAAGTGCAAGGAAGGTCCTGCAGTCACTCTCTAGGGAGATAGGGTGCTAGGTAGGTAAAACGAGAGGATCCGGTCTAGGGAGTCTTACAAGAGGCCTACAGGGGTGGAGTAGCCATGGGAAGTGGAGGAAGCTCTGGTGGCAAACCCAGAGATAAGGGAGGAGATAAAGGCTGAGTAGGAAGGACCCCCAGGGAATCAGCAACCAAGACTGAGAGTGAGCAGAGCTGGATTGCTAGTCAGACGGTCCCTGGTCTGGAGCTTGCAGTAGTGGGTGGGCCTGGGTTCCCCTGCCAGCCACGGGGACGTGGCCTAGGACCTGTAGGTGAAATGGAAGGCTGCCTAAGGCAGCATGTGGACAGCTCTTACTGAAGTCATTGGTGCCCAGCCAGCTCTCCCTGCTCATCTTGGAAGATGCTCTTACATTTACATGGAGGTGATGGGATTTGTCTGAGGAGCCCTGCCCCTATTATGGAATAATTTGAAAAGAAGACATCTAAGCATACAGCCAGCCTTAAGATTTGTAGGTGTGTACATAAGAGACCTCTGCTCATCTAGAACTGCAGCCCTGGAACACTATTGTTATTTAAAAAATAAACCTCCAACAAATCAAAACATTTGAAAGTCAGGAAATTGTAGTTGTTGTTCAATACTATTTATTTCTAGTCAATAGTGCTTGGTAAGCATTCCCACCCAAGATCAGGCCCCCCAGCACTAGGTGCTGTGCAAGCACAGAGTAAAAAACCATCTCTGCCCCAAAGAGCTTATAGTCTAGACAGACAGGGTAGATAAACGGTGGGAGGGGAAACTGAGTCATGGAGAGGAAAGGTGATTTGCTTAAGTTCATACAGCAGGTAAGTGGCAGAACTGGGACTATAACCGAGGGGGCCTGACTCCCAGTTCTGTTTGTATTCACGTTAAATCTGCGGTCATTGATATTTTGCAGAACTCTACATTCTCAATGAAAAATACTTTTAAAAACCCCACAACAACAATAATGCTGTTCTGTTCTATAGCACTGTTTTCCTGAGGATCTCAAAGCACTTTACAAACATTAGCCAATTAAGCCTCAAAATAGAGCTCTGTGAGGTGAAAAAGGGATCAGAAGGAACAGCATCACCCAACACTAAAATGGAGCTACTTCTGACGTGGAGCACTGCAGCTGTTTAGCAGAACACACAACATATAACAATTTGTTTTTTTTGGGGGGGTGGTTGGGAGAGGAGGTGAAGAATACTGCAACCAACTGAAGCTTCAGGTGAGAATGCTGGGAGACAGAATATCATTAATTGCACCCACTGGGGGTTAGCCACGATACTTGGGCTATTATCCAACTTTTGCAAAAAGCGTCATGGGCTTTTTTTTAATGACTGCAAATGGCCAGGAGCTTGCTTGGTCTGAAAGACCAATAACACACGATAGGCATGTATTTATGGGAGGGATGGCATGGGGGAGAGAGATAGCTCAGTGGTTTGAGCATTGGCCTCCTAAACCTAGGGTTATGAGTTCAATCCCTTAGGGGGCCATTTAGGGATCTGGGGGGAAAAAAATGTTGGGGATTGATCCTGCTTTGAGCAGGGGGTTGGATTAGATGACCTCCTGAGGTCCCTTCCAACCCTATATTCTATGATTTCAGAGATGGCTGTTGGGTAAGTGACTTGACTCTAAACTATTATCTTCCCTGCCAAATCCTTACCCTGTTTTTTTTTTCTGATGGGCATCAGGCCAGGGTTGCAAAGGTCCCATTCACTCCAGCTTCTGTGCGGTAAATCAAGTCAAGTTAATTTCACGCTCCCTTCATCTCAGGCTGCTTTAATGTAAATTAAATTTCATGCTGATCAGCTCGAGTAGTTAATGCACATCATAGAAATCAAGGATTTGGGCTGATGGTTGTAGAAATACAGCCTTCCGATTTGTGCAATTTCATAACAGTTTATCCCTGCCATTTGCACCAGTTCTGTGATATTCAGAGTGTGAGTCAGTCTCGGTTTAGCTACTCGAGAATTTTGGGCCAAATGGTTTCCTGTAGTAAACCCATTAATACCAGTGGTAGTGAATTTGGCCCTACTGAGTTTCTCATACAGGTTTTTCTCATCATTTAATTCTTGTTCCATATTAAATAATACCTGTGGAACAGAGTCTGTGGCTCAGATGGCTTGGTGTGCTGAATAGTTTCTCTGCAATGTATAAAAACTGCTGAATTCATCCCTCAATTAAAGGGACATCACAGGGTGCTTTGCTTGCACAGCAGCTGCTATTTTTGTCCCACAATTATATCTCTCTGCTCCCCTCCTCCCTGCAACCTTCCCCCTAGAGCTCAGATAATAGAGAGTTAGCAATAACACAGTCTGTGGAGCAGGCCATGGAAATGAAGAATCAGGAAGGCGAGTGACTCTCCTCCCCCATCGCCACCTTCTCATAGTATCTTCTTGCAATGAGATGGGAGTATTGGGCTGACTTTTTTACGATGTCCCTGGAGCCTCCTTGCTCCACAGAATGTTGGCAAAGGAGAGAAAGAAGAATTTATCTCACATCATGGTCCTGCAGGAAGGACTGAAGGAGATGGAAAGTTCTCAGTTCAAATCCAGTCCTTCTCTGATATAGAACCATCCTGGAACATTCAAGAGAATTAATCAACAGAATCACAAGTCTCATCTGGGGAAGAATCTCTAAGCACACCAAACAGAGAGGACTTTTACCCTACTGGGTAACCAGAAGTCATACAAGCCACATTGAATGGATGTTTTCAGAGAACTATCCACAATGACTCCAAGATCTCTTTCTTGAGTGGTAACAGCTAATTTAGACCCCATCATTGTATATGTATAGTTAGGATTATGTTTTCCAATGTACATTACTTTGCATTTATCAACATTGAATGTCATCTGTCATTTTGTTGCCCTGTGTAGTGGGGTGGTTACCCCGCTCCTGCCCTGAAGGGCTTAAAACAGCCCTGGGAGAGGGCTGTGGCAGGTGAAAGGCTGGGCTGATTGGAAAGCAGCCACAGCTGTGGCTGGCTTAATGAGGGCCCAGCTGGCCCTTATAAAAAGGCTGTGAGCCAGAGGCCCAAGAGGAGTCTCTTTCCAGGCTGGGAGAGAGCAGGGCCTGGCTGCCTGCAGAAAGGGTACTGGAAGTGAAGCAGGGCTGGGGAGAGCCAGAGGAGCAGGGGAGCTTCAGGCTGGCAACTCCCCAGGCTGCAGCGCCTGGTCCAAGGCCCATAGAGGTACTGGGAGGCAGAGGAAGGCAGCAGGTCCGAACCCCCTTGCCTATGATGAGTGGCTTTTACACTGCAGTCTGCCCCAGCGAGTTGAGGCTTGGTGATGACTGGCAGCAGCCCAGACTGAGGCAAGGTGGGGATTAGAGGGTTGGGGGTTTCCCCAAGAGGGGAGACCCATAGAGACTGATGGGGGTATTGCCAGGGGACAGCCCCAGGGTAAAGGGGCACTGGGGTCTGGGTGGGATACAGGGCCAGCGGCAGCAGGACATCAGCCTGCAGAGGGCGCTCTGCACTGGAAAGAGCTAATTCCCTGAGACAACCAGCAGGAGGTGCCGCAGGAGTGAGTCCCGCACATTTACACCCAGTCACCCAGTTTTGTGAGATTCATTTGTAACTCTTCACGGCCAAATTTGGACTTAACTGTCTTGATTATTTTGTATCATCAGCAGACATTGCCACTTCACTATTTAACCCACTTTTCCATATCATTCTTGAATATGCTGAACAGCACTAGTCCCAGAGCATATGCTTGCGAGACCCCACTATTAACCATCTCCATTGTGGAAACTGTCCATTTATTCCTACCCTTTGTTTCCTTTCTTTTAACCAGTTACTGATCCATGAGAGGACCTTTCCTCTTATCCCATGACTGCTTACTTTGCTTAAGAGCATTTGGTGAGTGACCTTTCAAAGGCTTTCTGAAAGTCCAAGTGCACTATGTCAACTAGATCACTTGTTCACATGCTCACTGACACCCTCAAAGAATTCCCCTACACTTTCCAAAAACTTCCTGGATTGTCTGTGCATTGCTGTATTGCTCTCCCAGCAGATATCAGGGTGATTGAAGTCTCCCATGAGAACCAGGGCCTGAGATCTAGTAACTTCTGTTAGTTGCCGGAAGAAAGCCTCGTCCACCTCATCCCCCTGTTCCGGTGGTCTATAGCAGACTCCCACCATGACATCACCCTTGTCCAACCCACATTTAGTCCAACCCCCTGCTCAAAGCAGGACCAACCCCAACTAAATCATCCCAGCCAGGGCTTTGTCAATCTGGGCCTTAAAAATCTCTAAGGATGGAGATTCCATCACCTCCCTAGGTAACCCATTCCAGTGCTTCACCACCCTCCTAGTGAAATCATTTTTCCTATATCCAACCTACACCCACCCTTCCTCCTCCCCCACTACAACTTGAGACCATTGTTCTGTCATCTGCCACCACTGAGAACCACCGAGCTCCATCCTCCATTATGGTCACTATTACTGAGCAGTTCAGCTATAGTCACATCTTGGACCAGACCCTGTGTACCACTTATGACTAAATCAGGAATTGCCTCTCCCCTTGTGAGTTCCAGAACTAGCTGCTCCAAGAAGCAGTCATTAATGATGTCTAGAAACTTTATCCTTAACACTTCCCTAAAAATCCCCACAAAGTTTGATAAGGTATGGATGTGCTGGGTTGCTAGCAAAAGAGGTCCATATGGATTTTAAAAATATAGTGGGGAAAGAACATGAAATGGAATCTGTAAGGCTACGGCAGAAAATGTCGCCTTAAAATGTAGAATATTGCAAACTATAACCATGGCTGTTAAATGGTTAAGACAACACTCCACAAAATTGGCAGGGCAAGTAACAAAAACTAAGAAAGAGTTAAAAGAAGCAGGAGAAGCCACAGAGCCCTGGAATGCTCCCGCTCTCCTAGCAGGGGTGCAAGCAGTCAAGCACAGGAACAAAATAAAACTTTGGAAACAGCTGTAAAAAAACTACAAAAAAGAGATATGCAATCTCCTGTTATAAATATGTGTGGTCAACAGCAGGCTTCAGATAGCTACCCTGTGCCTGAAGAATGGGGACAGAAATGGAAAAAGGTGGCCCTAGCAAAATTAAAAATTGAAACGGGGTCCACTGCATTGCAACCACCACCATATGATAAAAGCCAGGTTCTGGTAAAACTTAAACCATGACCTAGACTGGTTCCTGTCAGAATGGGACAAGTAAGTGCATAGAAGGAAAAGGTAGCAAACACAACTTTTCACTAAATTGGTAAATCACATGAATGAAAAAATGGAATGGTTCACAGAGAACATTAAGATATAGGAGCTGCGACTTGATCGTAGGGAATGAATAAAAAATAATTTCAAAGTGAAAAACCAAAATTGAGCAGATTAACACCTAAAATTAATGCATTAACAAATGGAGTCACCCAAAAACTGCAGCATGGAAGGGCACTCCCACAATCCATTTGGCATGCAAACAAAAGCAACAGATACTGGGGGGGACAAATTCAGGTTTTTCAGGAGCAGGTAACGACCCCCACTCTCCTTTCAAAGCCATGATAAAAACCAGGGGTATGGGTTCCCAACTGTGCACCTTCCCAACTGCTTTAACCCATGGAGCCACATTCCTTGCTCATGGCTAAAAATATAACCTTCTTTGTCAAATATTTTTGCATACTGGTTAAGTTTTGCTTTATTTCCTTTCTCAGTTTGCTAAACTTGCTGCTGCTGCCGCCTGTACTTTAAGATACCTTGACAGAGTTAATCTCTCTTGTCTCAGATCTCCGTACCTTCCTAGAAAAAAGAACAGGAGTACTTGTGGCACCTTAGAGACTAACAAATTTATTAGAGCATAAGCTTTCGTGGGCTACAGCCCACTTCTTCGGATGCATACCTTCCTAGGTTGCTCTTTAACTCTTCACCCTCCTCTCTCTCTCTCTCTTTGTTCTTAAAAATCATAACTTTCAACTTTTCAGAAACCTCCAAAAGATAAAGCAATTGAAAACCGAACAAAACAACAATCAAACAAAAGAAAACAAGGTAAAACTTTTACTTTAAATAAATCCAATACATTAATTATTTTAACTCTTCAGGAATGCAACAGCTGGAATTACTCCTAACTTTCTTGAAGATATGGTTGCCAAGCAACAGAAATGCAGACTCGGTGTCTAATCCTAACTACTGACTAATATTTGAAACATGGGCTTTCCTTATGACCACATAGCACAGTTTTAAAACACAGTTTAATATAAAGTAATAAAAATGAGTTAAGTGACTCAATTTATACAACAAATTTAGCAAATAACTTAATATAAATTTTTAATAGAAGTTTTAATTGAAAAGGTAATGACTTGTTTATTTAAATGTTGTGTGTGTCACATGAGTACTTTTTACATTATTTTTATTTTGTTGCAACAAAAGTCAATTTTATATCCCTTTTTTAAAAAGAAGTGGTACCACACTATTTTAAAATTATGGTTAGGTTATAACCATCATAATATTATTAATGCCATTTTTTACAAAGTTCAAAAAGGTCTCAGTTATAAATATATGTACATATATTTCTGCCTCAACAAATAATGCAATTGCAAACAAAAATAATTCTCTTTTAGTAATCACATTTTTTTTATTATTATTTGTTTGTTTTATGTTTTAATTTTTTTTTTTAATTCAAAATAAAAAATGTAAGGGGAAACCTCAATATTAAGATAAAGGTAATATTAACAAAATGTCAATTCATGTTTCGGTTTTTATAAATTTGTCTGCACTTTTAAATATAGTTATAAGAATATCATAGCAAAAATGTTTTAAAATAACAATTTATGCATAAAGCTAACCAAACAATTTCAACAGGTTTCCACCTTTTGTCTCCCAAACACAAAAAAGCATCATGAAAATTGAACAGCCTTCAAGTGTTTGCATAGACTTGCATTTAAAATTTATTTTGGTTTAATTTTATACTTGGTTTAATTTTATACACTTTTCTTTTAAGTTATTTTAAAGGGAAGCAGTGGTTGTTAACATTTGTGCTTCTAAACAGTTAACAAAAGTGGAATTGGTATCACAAGCTGTCAAGGCTGAATCCCCACTCTATCACGACGAGTGCAGAAGGTGGGGGCCTGCAAGGATTCTAAAAATTAATACTGGCCACTCCAGGCTTGTATTAAACTCCAAAGGTTACAGCTTTTCTCTGACCTTGGCTTGGTAAATGCTGCCGCCACCCAAATGCAAAAAAAAAAAAAAAAAAAAAAAAAACCCTTTAACCCAGGAAGGGGCACTTGGGAATTCCTCCCTGTGGGGTACTCTCAAGCCCTTTCACCCTTTCTTCCCTCTCCAGGGAAGAGCTGAGAAAGGAAACAAAGGAAATTAACTGTTGCCACCAGCTAATCAAACAGCATACACACAAATCTCTTAGGACACCAAAAATCCAATCCTGTTCCTAAAAAAGGTAAATTTTATTAAAAACAAAAAGGAAGAAAATACATCTGGAACTTAGGCTTTTGCTAGATTTTAAAAGAGCAATTCCAAAAATTAAGCACTCAAAATAGCTTTCTTGGGGGTTAGCTTAAAGTTTACAAGCAAACAAAAGCATCTGGGGTTAGTACAGAAGAATCCACAAGCCTTAAAAAATGAACAGAAATAAACTTAATCATATCTTCCTCAACATTCCTAATTTACTTACATATATGGGTTGTTAAAAGTAGTTCTAGATATGATCTGATGGTTTTCATATCTGGTTCAAACTTTACACAGCATTCCTGCTTATAGTATTGCTATTCCGTGTCTCCTTCTCGGGAGAACAACAGACAAAGGGAAAGTTTCTTTCCCAATTTTAAAAAGTTCTACCTTCCCATTGGCTCTTTTGGTCAGGTGCCCACTTCCTTTTCTTTACCTGGGGGACTTTTAACCCTTTACAGGTAAAGCAAGCAGAGAATAGCTACCAAGAGGGATTTTACAGCCAACTGGCTGGCTGGGTGTCCATCAAAGGGAGCTACCCCACACACACTTCATTTATCACATGCCCCCCAAAGCACAGATGGTGCTGGCCAGCCTGGTTAAGGTCAGGTCCACACCAGCTGGGATTTCTTCCTGGAGGTTTAGGAAACAGAGCTAATAAGATACATGCACCTCTAATTTTACCAATAATTACATGAAGAACTAAACAGTACTTTTTACATTTCAAGGACTACAATGACTTAGAATACAGGGACATTTTTACCTGGCTGATTCTGGGAAACCTTCCTGGGAGAGTGCATCAGCCACTTTGTTAGAGGCTCCTGAAATGTGTTGTATTTTAAAATCAAAGTCTTGGAGAGCTAAACTCCACCGAAGAAGTTTTTTGTTAGTCTCTTTGGCCTGGTCTACACTAGGAGTTTATGTCGAATTTAGCACCGTTATATCGAATTAACTCTGCACCCGTCCACACCACGAAGCTATTTAATTCGACATAGAGGTCTCTTAAATTCGACTTCTGTACTCCTCCCCAACGAGGGGAGTAGCACTAAATTCGACATGGCCATGTCGAATTAGGCTAGGTGTGGATGGAAATCGACGGTAATAGCTCCGGGAGCTATCCCACAGTGCACCACTCTGTTGACGCTCTGGACAGCAGTCCGAGCTCGGATGCTCTGACCAGCCACACAGGAAAAGCCCCGGGAAAATTTGAATTCCTTTTCCTGTCTGGGCAGTTTGAATCTCATTTCCTGTTTGGACATCGTGGCGAGCTGAGCAGCACTGGCAACGATGCAGAGCTCTCCAGCAGAGATGGCCATGCAATCTCAGAATAGAAAGAGGGCCCCAGCATGGACTGATCGGGAAGTCTTGGATCTGATCGCTGTGTGGGGCGATGAGTCCGTGCTTTCCGAGCTGCGATCGAAAAGACGGAATGCAAAGATCTACGAGAAGATCTCTAAAGCCATGGCAGAGAGAGGATACAGCCGGGATGCAACGCAGTGCCGCGTGAAAATCAAGGAGCTGAGACAAGGCTACCAGAAGACCAAAGAGGCAAACGGACGCTCTGGATCCCAGCCCCAGACATCGCATTTCTACAAGGCACTGCATTCCATCCTAGGTGCGGCTGCCACCACTACCCCACCACTGACCGTGGATTCTGAGGATGGGATATTGTCGACGGCCGGTTCCTCGGAGATGTTAGCGGACGGGGAAGATGAGGAAGGAGATGAGGAGGACGAGGCAGTCGACAGCGCTTACAACGCTGATTTCCCCGACAGCCAGGATCTCTTCATCACCCTTACAGAGATCCCCTACCAACCGTCCCCAGGCGTTAACCCGGACACAGAATCAGGGGAAGGATCAGTCAGTAAGTGTTTTAAACATGTAAACATTTATTTTTAACAGAACAGGAATATTAACAATATTAACAATGGCTTTTTCATGATTACTTTGCCCTAGACGCTTCACGTTTCAGTCCTTGGCAGTGCAACTACTGAAAAAAAATCTAACAATGTCCGGTTTAGCATGATTGTTTTGCCCTAGGCGCTCTACTGTTTAGTCCCTGCCAGTGCAGCTACAGTAAAATCCGGTCTATATGTCCGGGGATAGAGCAGAAATCCTCCTGGGACATCTCCACGAAGCTGTCCTGGAGGTAATTGGAAAGCCTTTGCATCAGGTTCCTGGGGAGAGCGGCCTTATTGGGTCCTCCATGGTAGGAAACGTTTCCGCGCCAGGAGACAAGCAAGTACTCGGGGATCATAGCCTTGCAGAGCATGGCGGCATACGGCCCTGGTCTTTGCAGGCTTTCCCGAAGCATCCTTTCTTTCTCGGTCTCTGAAATCCTCATCAGAGTGATGTCGCTCATGGTGACCTGCTTTGAATTAGGTAGGGGAATGTTAGTATTGGGACTGCTTACCTGTTCCTTTACAGAACTGTAACCGGCGGTTTACAGCCACGCGGTGGAGGCGGGAGAGGGGCAGCATACAGGGATCTTTCCCTGGGACAGCCGCGAGGGGGTGGGACAGGGGCAGAGTTCATGCTTGCCGGATTGCTGGCAGCAGGAACTGGCCAATGCTAGGAGCATTGCTTTGAATGTGAAAGGAGGCCAGTGCTATTATTAAAGTTTTAAGCAGCCACAAGTCTACGGCTTACCATGTCAGCCTGTTACCCAAATTCCGCTGTCCTGTCCCGCTTGTCTGATCTGCACTGCAAGACCCCAGGCACTGAATGCGAAGGCCGAAAATTCGACCTTGTCCTGAGTGCGCATGTGATAGGTGCTGTGCATGGTCTTGTTCACAGAGAAAGACTATGTTCTTTGTTCAACCAAAAATTTATCTTTCTGAGGAATTCACTCCCTTTTTCCCATCCCACAGCTGCGACTGTCTCCCGAAATACCCTGGCATCACAGTCCCAGAGGCTAGCGCAGATTAGGCGTAGGAAGAAGAGGACACGGGAGGACATGTTCTCGGAACTTATGGGCTGCTCCCGAGCCCAGGCAACCCAGCAGACCCAGTGGAGGGAGAACTTGTCCCAAATGCACTGATCACACATGGAACGGGAGGAGAGGTGGTGGCAGGAAGACCAGCAGGCGACTCAAACGCTGCTTGGACTAATGAGGGAGCAAACGGACACACTCCGGCGCCTTGTGGATGTTCTGCAGGACCGGAGGCAGGAGGACAGAGCCCCGCTGCAGTCTATCTCTAACCGCCCTCCCCCGCCACAAAGTCCCATACCCCCCTCACCCAAAGTCCCAAGAAGGAGGGGCGGCAGAGTCCGTGAAAACTCTCACTCCACCCCTGCAGACTGCTCAAGTACCAGAAGGCTCTCATTCCCCAAAATTTGATAAGTCCTTTCCTTCCCGCCTCACCCAAGCCCCCGTCCCAGTTTCATCCCCCAGTTTCATGTGTAGTTGCTAATAAAAAATATGTTTCTGTTAATTACTGTTTCCATCATGTTCTTTTAGAGGAGAGTCTGTTTGAAGGGGGGGAAGGGGGTTGATAATTGGACAGGACAGTCACCTTTACCAGGGTACAGACGCGGGGGCAGGTTCAGCAGCAGGGCACACACACATTGCATTCACTAGTTACCCTGGTCAGTCTGGGAGGTGGTTTTCATGTTCTGGGGGGGGGGGGGGCTATGTGACTTTGTGGTGGGGGAGGGCGGTTAGAGATCTTATGCAGCGGTCCTTATCCTGGATCACAGAGCCACGCAGCAGGGGATCTGTAACCATCCTCCCCCTGCCACAAAGTCACATAGCCCCCACACACAGAGTCCCGAACAGGAGGGGTGGCAGGCTCCATTGAAACAACCAGTCCACCACTGCGGAGCCTGTCATTCCTGGAGTTTAGAAGCGTCCTTTGCATCACTACACTACACCCGCTCCCCACCACAGTCTGCGTCCCAGGTTCAACACTTTCCCGCGAAAACAGTAATAAAGAAAACGGTGTTCATTAACAAATTTCAAGTGATTTTATTTTTAAACGTGTGTTGGAAGGGGGGAACGGGGTGAACGGGGTATGTAACTGGAGAGGATAGTCAACATTTACTGGGTAAAGAAACGGGGGCAGGTTCAGCTTCTCTGTAAACAAACTTAATAGTCACAGGTTACCCTGCTCACTCAGGAACCTAGCTTTCAAAGCCTCCCGGATGCACAGCGCGTCCCGCTGGGCTCTTCTAATCGCCCGGCTGTCTGGCTGGGCGTAATCAGCAGCCAGGCTATTTGCCTCAACCTCCCACCCCGCCATAAAGGTCTCCCCCTTGCTCTCACACAGATTGTGGAGCACACAGCAAGCTGCAATAATAATGGGGATATTGGTTTCGCTGAGATCAGAGCGAGTCAGTAATGTTCTCCATCTCCCCTTGAGACGTCCAAAAGCACACTCCACCACCATTCTGCACTTGCTCAGCCGGTAGTTGAAGAGTTCTTTTTCAGTGTCCAGGGCGCCTGTATAGGGCTTCATGAGCCAGGGCATTAGCGGGTAGGCTGGGTCCCCGAGGATGACTATAGGCATCTCCACATCCCCAAGAGTTATTTTGTGGTCCGGGAAGTAAATACCTTCCTGCAGCCGTCTAAACAGACCTGAGTTCCTGAAAACACAAGCGTCATGAACCTTGCCGGGCCATCCGACGTTGATGTTTGTAAAACGTCCCCTATGGTCCACCAGTGCTTGCAGCACCATTGAAAAGTAGCCCTTTCGGTTGATGTACTGGCTGGCCTGGTGGTCCGGTCCCAGGATAGGGATGTGAGTTCCATCTATAGCCCCACCGCAGTTTGGGAATCCCATCGCGGCGAAGCCATCTATGATGACCTCCACGTTTCCCAGGGTCACTACCTTTGAGAGCAGTAGCTCAACGATTGCGTTGGCTACTTGCATCACAACAACCCCCACGGTAGATTTGCCCACGCCAAAGTGGTTCGCGACTGACCGGTAGCTGTCCGGCGTTGCAAGCTTCCAGAGGGCTATGGCCACTCGCTTCTCGACAGACAGGGCTGCTCGCATCCGGGTGTCCTTGCGCTTCAGGGCAGGGGACAGCAACTCACAAAGTTCAAGGAAAGTTCCCTTATGCATGCGAAAGTTTTGCAGCCACTGTGATTCATCCCAGACCTGCAGCACTATGCGGTCCCACCAGTCCGTGCTTGTTTCCCGGGCCCAGAATCGCCGTTCCACAACATCAACATGACCCATTGCCACCATGATGTCCTCGGCGCAGGGTCCCGTGCTTTGTGACAGGTCTGTGCCACTCTCAGACTTCAGGTCCTCACCGCGCTGCCGTAGCCTCCTCGCCAATTTCTCAGCATCTGCCTCTGGGAAAGGTGGATGATAAGCTGCGAGGTGTTGACAACGGCCATAACTGCAGCGATGGTTGCAGCGGACTCCATGCTCGCAGTGCTGTGGCATTCGGGCTGTCACTGACCAGAAAAGTGCGCGAACTGATTTCCCACCGGCGCTTTCAGGGAGGGAGGGCGGTGGTGACGGTTGGATGACGACAGTTACCCAAAACCACCCTCGACACATTTTTTTCCCCAGAAGGCATTGGGGGCTCGACCCAGAATTCCAATGGGCAGCGGGGACTGCGGGAACTGTGGGATAGCTGCCCACAGTGCACCGCTTCCAATGTCGACGCTTGCCCCGTTAGTGTGGACTCACAAAGTCGAATTACTGTCCTTAGTGTGGACACACACGTTCGACTTTGTAATATCGATTCCACATATTCGATTTAAGTAAAATCGAACTACTCTCGTAGTGTAGACATACCCTTTGACTGTGTGAAGCCACTTCAGTGCAGCATGGTCAGTCTGCATGTGGAACCGCCATTCCCAAATATATGGGCGTAGCTTCTCCAGAGCATACACAATGGCATAACATTCTTTTTCTGAGACTGGCCAGTGGCTTTCCCTCTCAGAAATTTTTTGCTGAGAAACATGACAGAATGGAATTGTTGATCTGGTCCTTTCTGCATTAAAACTGCTCCTACATCACACTTGGACACATCTGTGGTTACGACGAATGGTTGGTTGAAGTCCAGGATCCTTAGTACAAGGTCAGACATAAGGGTCTTAAGCTGGTTAAAAGTTTTTCTGACACTTTTCTGTCCACTGAACTGCATTTGGCTTTTTTTTTTTTCTTTTTTTTTTTTTTCTGGTTAGGTCTCTCAGTTGAGTGACAATTTGGCTATAGTGTGGTACAAATGGTCGGCAATACCCGGCCAAACCCAAGAAGAATTGGACCTGCTTCTTTGACTTAGGGACAGGCCAATTTTGGATAGCATTTTTCCTTAGCCAGTAGGGGGTTGATAGTACCTTGACCCACCTGGTGTCCAAGGTATGTGTCATAACTATAAAGGGAAGGGTAACAGCTCTCCTGTGTACAGTACTATAAAATCCCTCCTGGCCAGAGACTCCAAAATCCTTTTATCTGTAAAGGGTTAAGAAGCTCAGGTAACCTGGCTGACACCTGACCCAAAGGACCAATAAGGGGACAAGATACTTTCAAATCTTGCGGGGGGGAAAGGCTTTGGTGTGCTCTTTGTTTAAGGGGTTGTTCGCTCTTGGGACTGAGAGGGACCAGACATCAATCCAGGTTCTCCCCATCTTTCTAAACAAGTCTCTCATATTTCAAACTTGTAAGTAAAAAGCCAGGCAAGGTGTCTTAGTTTTACTTTGTTTTCTCAACTTGTAAATGTACCTTTTACTAGAGTGTTTATCTTTGTTTGCTGTACTTTGAACCTAAGACAGAGGGGGGTCCTCTGAGCTCTTTAAGTTTGATTACCCTGTAAAGTTATTTTCCATACTGATTTTACAGAGATGATTTTTACCTTTTTCTTTAATTAAAAGCCTTCTTTTTAAGAACCTGATTGATTTTTCCTTGTTTTTAGATCCAAGGAGTTTGGATCTGTATTCACCAGGAGTTGGTGAAAGGAAGGAGGGGGGAAGGGTCAATTTCTCCTTGTTTTAAGATCCAAGGAGTTTGGATCTGTATTCACCAGGGAATTGGTGAAAAGTTTCTCAAAGCTTCCCAGGGAAGGGAATGGTGGCAGCGGACCAGAACTAAGCTGGTAATTAAGCTTAGAAGTCCTCATGCAGGCCCCCACACTTGTACCCTAAAGTTCAAAGTGGGGATACAGCCTTGACAGTATGTTACCCCGTTTAGGCCTATTTGACACTTTTTAACCTTAACAGTTAATCCTCCCTCCCTTATGCGCTGGAAGACAGCTTGGAGGTGTTCCTGGTGTTCTGCCCATGAATCTGAGAATACAGCCACCTCGTTGAGGTAGGCGACTGCAAATTCCCCAAATCCATCCAGAAGGTTATCTATCAATCTCTGGAAGGTGGCAGGTGCATTTCGCAATCCGAAAGGGAGCACATTAAATTCATACAGCCCTACTTTGGTGATGAAGGCTGACCTTTTCTTGGCTGGGTCATCTAGCGGCACTTGCCAATACCCCTTAGTTAAGTCTAAGGTGGAGATGAACTGGGCACATCCCAGTTTCTCCAATAGCTTATCTGTGCATAGCACTGGATAGCTTTCTGGGCGAGTTACAGCATTTAGTTGATGGTAGTCCACAGAAAAGCGTATTTCCCTGTCTGGTTTGGGAACCAGAACCACCAGAGAGTCCCATGCACTCTCAGAGAGGCGGATTACACCCATCTGTAACATGTCCTTGATCTCCCTTTCTATTGTGGTTTTGGCTTGAGGAGCCATCCAGTAGGGTGGGGCTCTAATTGTGTGAGCATCACCTGTGTCAATAGAGTAGTACACCTGTTCTGTCCATCCTGGGGTGGCTGAAAACATTGGCGCGAAACTGGTGCACAGCTCCTGGATTTGCTGTCGCTTACGCCCAAGGGTCATGGAAAGGCTCACCTCTTCCATACCACCGTTGCTTTTTTCATCTCTCTTCTGGGCTGTAAACTGGAGAACCTTGATTTCTCAGGAATAAAAGGGCTTTAGAGAATTAACATGGTATATTTTATGTTTTAGGGTAGGGTCTGGGAATCCTGAGGTAATTAACAACTCCCAGGTTCTCTCGGACCATAAATGGCCCCTTCCATGATGCTTCCATCTTATTGGCCTGGAGCGCTTTCAGGACCATGACTTTGTCACCTACTCTGAAGGAACGCTCTCTGGCATGTTTATCATACCAGGCCTTTTGCTCTTGCTGAGCATCCTGTAGGTTTTCTTGAGCAAGGGCGAGAGAGTTTTTGAGGGTGTTTTGCAGATTGGTTACAAAGTCCAAAATGTTAGTTCCTGGAGAAGATGTAACCCCCTTCCATCGTTGCTTTACCAGCTGTAATGGCCCCTTAACTTCGTGGCCGTAAATGAGTTCAAAAGATGAAAATCCCAAAGTGGGATGCGGTACAGACCTGTAGGCGAAGAGCAACTGCTGCAACACTAGGTCCCAATCATTGGAGTTCTCATTCACGAATTTACGAATCAGGGCCCCCAAAGTCCCATTAAACTTTTCCACTAGGCCATTTATTTGATGGTGGTAAGGGGTGGCAGCCAAGTGGTTTACCCCATGAGCTTCCCAGAGATGTTTCACGGTCCGTGCCAGGAAGTTAGTTCCCAAATCGTAAGGATGTCGGAGGGCCAAGCTACCTGCCAAAAAGGTCTGTCAATGCCTGGCTCACGCTTTTAGCCCTGATGTTGCTTAGAGCTACTGCTTCCGGCCATCAGGTGGAAAAATTCATAGAAGTCAGTATGTACAGCTTTCCTCTGGGTGCCTTCTTAGGGAAAGGTCCCAGAATATCCACTGCTACACTCTGAAATGGAACCTCAATCATGGGGCATGGCTGGAGAGGGGCCTTGACCTGGTCTTGGGTCTTTCCATCCCTCTGGCACACCTCACAAGACCGGACATAGGTAGAAACATCCTTACCCATCCCCTCCCAGTGAAATGACTTCCCCAAACGGTCCTTGGTCCTGTTCACCCCAGCACGGCCACTAGGGTGATCGTGGGCTAAGCTCAAGAGCTTTTCCCTATACTTAGTTGGAACTACCAACTGTCTCTGAGGATGCCAGTCCTCCTTGTGCCCACCACAAAGAGTCTCCTTGTATAAGAGTCCTCCTTCTTTAACAATCTTGGAACTGAGTGGTGGTGGGTCGCTCCGTGCTGCCGTCCAAACTCCCTTGAGTCTCTCATCTGCTTCCTGCTCTGCCTGGAGCTGTTCCCTTGATGCTGGAGACATTAGTTCCTTGCTGGGTTGTGGACTTGGGCTTGGTCCCACTGGAAGCGAAGCAGGTGACAGGGTTGTTTCCGTTGACTGTGAACTGCTCTCTGCTGGTGCACTAGGTGGTATTTCAGCCTCCAGTTGAGCCTCTTGCGCCGGTCTAGCTGCTGCTGCACGTGCAGGCTCTGTGGCGCCCTTTGGTGCTGGCTCCCCTGACTCTGGTGGGGTTGCAAGCACAGGCTTTGGTGCTGACTGCTCCACCAGTTCTGATCCTTGGGCTGTTTCTGGCTGGGTTCCAGGAACTGGATTTACAACTGCTGCCATAGACTCTGGTCTGGAGTCTCATTCCACCACCTCTGGCTGGGTTCCTGTAGGAAGCTCAGGAATGTAGTTAGGTGTAGAGGCCTGTTTAGCCTGGCTGTGGGTGACCACCCTCACCCTTTTTGTTAGCCTCACATGGTTGGCTAAGTCTTCTCCCAGCAGCATGGGAATGGGATAATCGTCATAGACTGCAAAAGTCCATATCCCTGACCAGCCCTTGTACTGGACAGGCAACTTGGCTGTAGGCAAGTTAAAATAGTTGGCCTTAAAGGGTTGCACCATCACTTGGGCCTCTGGGTTGATGAATTTGGGGTCCACCAGGGATTGGTGGATAGCTGACACCTGTGCACCAATGTCTCTCCATGCAGGAACCTTCCTCCTGCCCACACTCATAGTTTCCCCTCGCTCTGGGGGTATTTATGAGAAATCTGGGCCTGAAGGCTCTTGGTGGGACTCAGGGGTGATGAGTTGCAGTCAGCTGGTTCTCTTGGGGCAGTTGGCCTTCACATGCCCAGCTCATTAAATTGAAAGCATCGCCCAGCTGACTGTGGGCTGGGGCGAGGTGGATGGTTAGAGAGTGGGGTGGTGGGATGAGAGGGCATCTGGGGTCTCCCTGGCTTCATGGAGGGTTCCTCCTTGTGAGGTGGGGATTTGGGCTGACCCCGATGGTGGGGTGTTGTCTCAGGTTGCCCCTTCTGGTATCCGCTCCAACTGCTACTAGCTTTCTTCTCCACCACCTCCACACATTTGGTTCCGATCTCCTCTGCCTCGATTATAGTTTTGGGCTTTCCATCTAGGATGTACCTTTCTATTTCCTCAGGAACACCCTCTAAGAACTGTTCCATTTGCATTAGGAGAGACAGATTTTCCAGAGATTTAACACTTGATCCTGATATCCAGGCATCCCAATTTTTTAGCATGTGGTAGGCGTGTCAGGAAAATGCCACATCTGGTTTCCACCTTAGGGCTCTGAACTGTCGACGGGCATGCTCAGGTGTTAGTCCCATTCTAATTCTGGCCTTTTGTTTAAAAAGGTCGTATTCATTCATGTGTTCTTTAGGTATTTCAGGTACCACCTCTGCTAAGGGTCACTGAGTTGTGGCTTCAGCTCCACCATATACTGGTCTATAGAGGTGTTGTATCCAAGGCAGGCCCTTTTGAAATTTGCTAAGACGGCCTCTGTATCATCGCCTACCTTGTATGTGGGGAATTTCTTGGAATGGGGAGCGGTACCTGGAGAAGGACTGTTAGGGTTACCTGATTGATCCAGCTTAGCCTTTTCCAGCTCTAAGCGCTTCAGCTCTAACTCCACCTCCAAGTGCTTCACCTACATTTCCACCTCCAAGCGCTTCACCCCTCTTTCCGCTTCTGCCATCCAGCACTTCGCCTGTCTCCTCTCCTCCACTTTCAACTCCAAGTGCATCACCTCTCTTTTGTCATCTGCTCCCAAGCACATCATCTGTAGGAAGAAATCCCTGTCTTCCTCAGTCAGAGCTCAGTCTGGGTTAAGGGCGTCCCTCCAGCATGGCACTTGGGTCTTGGTTGGGGAGAGCTGACCCTTCCCTCCTGGGAAGTTCCTGTTCCCTCATCCCCTCCCTTCATTCCGTCATGGAGCTGGATGTCTGGGCTTGATCTGGGTCTGTCTTCTCGTGGCGTTCCGCTTTGGGAAGACTGGTTTCTCTAGGGTTTCTGTGCCTGACCTCAACCTCATGCGCAGGTTGCCCTACTCTAGCCTAACTGTTTCATTGCCTTGAAACTAGAAAAGAAAAAACATAAACTGCTTGTTGGACTTCTTGGCTTTGCAGGCTAATCCTTTGTGCCTGTTCCTCCTCAGGCAGCAAAGAAAAGAAAAGAAAAACCTCCCTGGCTTTCAAGCAGCCAAAAGGGAAAATGTGTCCTTTTAAAATCCTGAGGTCTGTGCTTCTGGTTCAAAATGATCCCACCACTCAGCCACCATGTCAAGACTGAATCCCCACTCTGTCACTTCGAGTGCAGAAGGTGTGGGCCCGCACAGATTCTAAAAATTAATACTTGCCACTCTAGGCTTGTATTAAACTCCCAAGGTTACAGCTTTTCTCTGACCTTGGCTTGGTAAATGCTGCCACCACCCAAATGCAAAAAAACAAAACAACAACAAAAAACCCAGGAAGGAGCTTAGTGGTGTGTAGGCTTCCTGGGTCCTTATGTGGTGTGTAGTTGCTGGTGAGTATTTGCTTCAGGTTGGGGAGCTGTCTGTAAGCGAGGACTGACCTGTCTCCCAAGGTCTGTGAGAGTGAGGGAGGTAGGTTGTAGATCCTTGATGATGTGCTGGAGAGGTTTTAGTTGGGGCTGAAGGTGACGGCTAGAAGCATTCTGTTACTTTCTTTGTTGGGCCTGTCCTGTAGTAGGTGACTTCTGGGTACCCTTCTGGCTCTGTCAATCTGTTTCTTCACTTCAGTCTCCCTGGACACTCAATAACAGACTTAAAAGGGGCAATTCTTCAACAAAAAATCTTCAAAAACAGACTCCAACGATAAACTGCGAACTGGAATTAATTTGCAAACTGGACACCATCAAATTAGGCCTGAATAAAGACTGGGAGAGGATGGGTCACTATAAAAACTAATTTCCCCATGCTAATTTCCCCCTACTGTTACTCACACATTCTTGTCAACTGTTTGAAATGGGCTACTCTGATTACCACTACAAAAGTGATTTTTTTCCTCCTATTGAGAATAGCCCACTTCCACTTTAATTGAATTGTTTTGTTAGAACTGACCACCCACTTGGTAAAGCAACTCCCATCTTTTCATGTACTGTGTGTGTGTGTATATGTATATATTCTGCCTACTGTATTTTCTACTCCATGCATCTGATGAAGTGGGGTTTAGCCTACGAAAGCTTATGCCCAAATAAATTTGTTAGTCTCTAAGGTGCCTTGTTGTTTTTGCTAAGTATCAAAGACAACAGAGCAGCAGGTGACTAGTGGGTATCGAACAAGAGACTGTGAGGTAGGGCTGGAGATGGGGAGATTGAAGAGGCAGGGAATGGGCCTGATGAGGGGTTGAGTGGAGAGCAATGGAACCACAGGTGGGGCTGGGAAAGGGCAGCCAGCGGGACTCACAAGCTTTTAAAAGTTCCTTTGTTAGCAACATTGCTTGAACTCCCTGCTGCTGCTCTGACACTTCCCACCACAATGCTTGGGGATGCTGGCTCTTTCCACGAGTGTAGGGCACCTTAGTGTCCCTGTGCTGGCTGCTTTTGTATCTCACACACACACACACACACACACACACACACACACACACGGCTGTTCACACATGTGTATGCATGTGAACACGCACACACACACGTGCACTCACAGGCTTTATAAACACCTGGGGCTGCATCTCCATATTAAATAGGAGGGTGGCTGCAAACTGCTCCATTCATGCCACTAGAGGGAGGTCTGTGGGCTTGTAGAAGGCTGCTCATTGTACCCTTGGTAAAGCAAAGGCTGGGCAACCCCTGGCAGACAGAGTCAGAAGAGTCACTGGGATGGGACTGCATTGGCACTGTGAACACATTGGCAGTCACCCTGCTGCTTCTCCTTAAAGAGACAATTCATCTGATTTACAAGCAAAGTCTCCAAAGACATGTAAAACCAACCACCTTATTTATATATTGCCCTGTGTTTTCCTTAAAGTATACAGGGAATAGAGCATCAATTTATCAATCTAAAGAGAGATCAATATCTATAAGGGGCTGGTGTAGCTTGTCAAGTGAAGAGCAGGGCTTGGTGGTTTTGGAAGTATGGGATGAATTCTGTTTCCATGTCTGACTCATTACATCAAGTAACACTTTTTACCAGCTCTGGCTGGCTAGGAGACTCTCTTCCATCCTGGCAGATGATGACCTGGCCTTGGTTATACTCTCCTTTGTCACCTTCTGCCTGGACTGCAGCAATGTATTTGACCTGAGCATGAGGTATCATTCCTTGGGAAACTCCAACTAGCAGTAATAATCAAACCATCAATTTGTAAACATCTAGAAGATAATAAGGTGATAAATAACAGTCATCATGGACTTGAAAAAACAAATCATGTTAAACCAACCTAATAGTTTTCTTTGACAAGGTAACAAGCCTTGTGGATAGGGGGGAAAGTGGTAGATGTGGTATATCTTGACTTTAGTAAGGCTTTTGATACTGTCTCATAAACAAACTAGGGAAATATAACCTAGATGGAGCTGCTATAAGGTGGGTGCATAACTGGTTGGAAAACCCTTCCCAGAGAGAAGTTATCAGTGGTTCACAGTCAAGCGGGAAGGACATATTTACTGGGGTCCTGCACGGATCAGTTCTGGATCCTGTTATGTTCAATATCTTCATCAATGATTCAGATAATATCATAGAGCATACACTTATAAAGTTTGTGGATGATACCAAGCTGGGAGGGTTGCAAGTGCTTTGGAGGATAGGATTAAAATTCAAAATGATCTGGACACATTGGAGAAATAGTTGGAAGTAAATAGGATGAAATTCAATAAGGACAAATGCAAAGTACTCCATTTAGGAAGGGACAATCAGTTGCACACATACAAAATGGAAAATGACTGCCTAGGAAGGAGTACTGCAGAAAGGGATCTGGGGGTCATAGTGGATCACAAGCTAAATATGTGTGAACAGTGTAAAACTATTGCAAAAAAAGCAAACATCATTCTGGAATGTATCAGCAGGAGTGTTGTAAGCAAGACACGAGAAGTAATTCTTCTGGCTCTACTCTGCACTGATTAGGCCTCAGCTGGAGTGTTGTGTCCAGTTCTGGGCACCACATTTCAGGAAAGATGTGGACAAATTGGAGAAAGTCCAGAGGAGAGCAACAAAAAATGATTAAAGGTCTAGAAAACATGACCTACTAGATTGGAAGATTGAAAAAATTGGTTTTGTTTCGTCTGGAGAAGAGAAGACTGAGGGGGGACATAACGGTTTTCAAGTATATAAAAGATTGTTACAAGGAGGAGGGAGAAAAATTGTTCTTGTTACCCTATTAGAATAGAACAAGAAGCAACATAGTCCACATCTGCTGCTTCCACGTGCTCCTGAACGGGAGCCAAGAGGGTTGCAATAGAGCGAGTCCGACTCTTTCCTTCCTCGCACAGCCAAAGCACCAGGCAATTCCAGACTCTCTCTCTCTGCTGAGACAAAACGATTGCTTTGGTCCCTGGGTCCGAGTGTATCTAGTGGAAATGATATATGATCAGACTCCTCAACATCAGGAGGGGGAGCTGTCTGAAAGTCACTAGAGGAAGCAGAAACAAAGGACAATGGAGAAGTATTTTAATAAGCATCATACCAATTAATTGGCAATATTTTGCTCTGAGCACCTTCCATTCAAGGATCTCAAGGCACTTTACCAGCATGAATGAGCGCAAGCTCCTGGTGTTTAGTTATATGATGTCATGCCCTTATTTTTCAGATAAGCAGATAGATACAGCGCTCAGTTAGTTGGCTTACCCATGATCATGCAGTAAGTGAGTAGCATTGCTGGGAACAGAACCCAGGAGTCCTGGTGCCCAGATAACAGCTCTCCCTAGCTACTCAGGACAGTCTCCAGTCACATCTGTTGAAATTTACTGGAAGGCTCCTTCTGTTTCAAAGCATCAATGGCAGGCCATTGCATATTAGTGACACACACACTCTCTCTCTCTCTCTCTCTCTCTCTCTCTCTCTCTCTCTCTCTCTCTCTCTCTCTCAATTATACCAACCCACACCTTTGGCTTACTAGCTGCCTCCTCACCATGTTAGCCTCTAAGTACCATGAATGATTTCCCATCCTTCAGCATGTGAGGCCCAGCAGATCTGCTAGCACAGAGTGTGAGTAATTTCACCAGAGAAGGGGCAGTGAATGAATGTACACATTTGCTTTGGCTTATCAATGTTATCCCATTTCCTGTCCTAGGTGTTTCTGAATGGCGGCCAATTGCATTGATTAAACATTCATCTGCTGGGGCTTTGTGAATGCCCTTGACACAGATGCACAGGGAGTCCCTGGAAGCACTGGTCTCAGCAGCTCCCCCTCCCCCTGTGGTATAGTGAAGACCCTCTGGCCTCAAGGGTGACTCTAGGAATGGAGCTGATGCCACAAGGTCATTGCACACAGCGTATGAGAAGGGATCAGTTTTTGGTTACCATTTACTGGGGCTGATACTAGAGGTAAATGGCTCCAGGTCTCATTAGCAAGCCTGGTAAGCCACCAGTGCCATATGATTACACTGGGTTGGATGGGCACATTTTACACACACTGAAATAGCTGTAGTTCTGGAGTCAGGACTCCTGGGTTTTATTCCCAGAGCTGCAACTGACTTATTAATACTATTATTTGTGGTACAGTAGTGGCCAGAGTCTGAACTCGTATTGGATTCCCATTGTGCTAGGTGCTTTACATACAGGTGGTGAGAGACTGTCCCTGGCCCCAAGAGCTCCCAGTCTATCTAGGAAAAGGGTATGGGAGGGGAGCAGAACTGAAGCGATGGCAGGTCATGGCAGAGCTGGCTCCCAGCTGTATCCACTGGGCCACACTGCCTCTCTGACTAGCTCCCTGTGTGACCTTGGGCAAGTCAGTTACCCCTCCTGAGCCTCAGTTTATTGCATTTGTAACATTATTACCACCAGAAATGAAGGGTCCTAGCTGCAGCGTGGCCCAGGGGAGACAGGTGCACTCTTCAGCACTGGCTAAGCTGCCATTTGCCAGCTGAGTTTGACATTTGATGGTACAATAATATATTAAATCCAATCACCATTGCAGGGCCTTCCTGTCTAGGGGCCCTGGGCCTTGCCCCATTTCCCTGTGGTGAGTCTGACTGTGTCTAGATCTGTGTCTAGATCTGCTGATGAGCCTGCACCTGCACATGCCTGTAAAAGCTGTCTAGTCCAACTGCCGAGTGCAGCCTGAAAACCTACAGGCCACACGAGACAAACTCTTCAGAAATGGCCACTTAGTTGCATCCTCTACATTTCTTGATGCCCAACTTTAGATGTCTAGGGCCAGATGTTCAGTGGCACTGAGGCCTCACAGATTCTGCTGGACTCAACAGGAGTTGAAAATGCTCAGCAGCTCTGAAAATCAGGGCCTAGGTGTCTCACATTGGACCCCAAATCTGCAGCCACTTGAGAAAATGTTGGCCAGCCACTTTGTAATGGGGTAGCCTGCTCCTGTGAGGGCTGGTGCCCGAAGCTGGCCAGTCCTGTACCATTAGCCCTGCCTGCCACATCTGGGGTGTGGAGGGTTTAATTAGTGCAGGGGATCTCAAACTGGGGGTTGAGACCCCTCGGGGGTCATAAGGTTATTACATGGGGGGAGGGTCACAAGCTGTCAGCCTCCATCCCAAACCCTGCTTTGCATCTAGCATTTATAATGGTGTTAAATATATAAAAAAGGATTTTTAATTTATAAGGGGGGTCGCACTCAGAGGCTAGCTATGTGAAAGGGGTCACCAGTACAAAAGTTTGAGAACCACTGAATTAGTGGAACCACCTGGGTCTGGAGGAGCTGATTTTCCTATAAAGAGCTGCAGGAAGCTGCAGGGGGTAATGGTTAGGGAGACAGATTGCAGAGTTGGTTGAGCAGACTCCAGCAGGCAACCCGGAGTTCTCAGGCAAAGACTCCAGGCAGGAAGGCTGGGAGACTCCCAGCAGGAAGACTGGGAACAGGGATTTGATGAGGATTTAAGAACCTTTTTTGGGGAATATTTTGTTACGTTGGTACATCCAGCCCCTGGGAGCAGTGCTGCTGAACTTGAGATGAGTTGAACTTGAGATGTTTTTGATTGAGAGAAAAGTGGGGCAGAGGCAGAGCTGCTGCACAGTCTCTTAAGCCCATGAGGGGGCGCTTGGCCCATTTCCACCCTGGTATTGACATTCCCATTGGCGATTGGTGTGAGAGGAGCTCGACTCCTGAGGCTGACTCCTCAAACAGGTCCTGTTTCAGCACAGCATTTAACCATGTGCTTAACTTTAAGCACTGGTATAACCCTGCCCATATTTAGTGAAGGATTAGTGTGTACTGTGACCCCTTGGCCTTGAAGATTCCCCATTCCCTCATGTAGTTTATTTATAGCAGTGCAAAGCAGGTATTGGTAGTATTTTATGCCCACTTGGCACTGGGGTAAATGACTGCACAAGTGCAGTGTGCTGGTGAATCGTGCCCATTAACTTCAAAGAAACATAAACACGTGCTTAGAATTGAGCCTGTTCTTAAGCCCCATGCTGCGGAGGGATGGGATTCCTTGTGCACCTAAAGGTAAGCATGTGTTTAAGTACTTTGCTGGATCAAGGCCTGTCATAACTATAAAGGGAAGGGTAACAGCTCTCCTGTGTACAGTACTATAAAATCCCTCCTGGCCAGAGACTCCAAAATCCTTTTACCTGTAAAGGGTTAAGAAGCTCGGGTAACCTGGCTGACACCTGACCCAAAGGACCAATAAGGGGACAAGATACTTTCAAATCTTGGGGGGGGGGGGGGAAAGGCTTTTGTTTGTGCTCTTTGTTTAAGGGGTTGTTCGCTCTTGGGACTGAGAGGGACCAGACATCAATCCAGGTTCTCCCCATCTTTCTAAACAAGTCTCTCATATTTCAAACTTGTAAGTAAAAAGCCAGGCAAGGCGTCTTAGTTTTACTTTGTTTTCTCAACTTGTAAATGTACCTTTTACTAGAGTGTATATCTTTGTTTGCTGTACTTTGAACCTGAGACTAGAGGGGAGTCCTCTGAGCTCTTTAAGTTTGATTACCCTGTAAGGTTATTTTCCATACTGATTTTACAGAGATGATTTTTACCTTTTTCTTTAATTAAAAGCCTTCTTTTTAAGAACCTGATTGATTTTTCCTTGTTTTTAGATCCAAGGGAGTTGGATCTGTATTCACCAGGAGTTGGTGAAAGGAAGGAGGGGGGAAGGGTCAATTTCTCCTTGTTTTTAGATCCAAGGGAGTTGGATCTGTATTCACCAGGAGTTGGTGAAAGGAAGGAGGGGGGAAGGATCAATTTCTCCTTGTTTTAAGATCCAAGGGGTTTGGATCTGTATTCACCAGGGAATTGGTGAAAGGTTTCTCAAAGCTTCCCAGGGAAGGGAATTAGCTTGTGGGAAATGGTGGCAGCGGACCAGATCTAAGCTGGTAGTTAAGCTTAGAAGTCTTCATGCAGGCCCCCACACTTGTACCCTAAAGTTCAAAGTGGGGATACAGCCTTGACAAGGCCAAAAATCGAAACTCCCAGATTCTCTGGCCCATGTGCAAGACAAGTTGCAATTGCAAAGAGATTCCGTGGAAGCAGTTTGAATGTTCTCTGAATGCTTTTGCATGTCCCTGCTCTGAGGACAGGGAGGGCACTGTTACAGGAGTTCCTGGCTTTGTAGCCAGCTGGAACCGAGACTGATGAGCAGTGGTGTGTCGGGTTTCCTTTGAGGATCAAACGTTCCCTCTGAACTGTGGGGAAGGTTTGAATGCGGCTTCCCACATGGCTTTTAGATGTCAGTTTCACACCACTACCTGCACTTAAGAAGTTCAACCTCTGCCCCATGCGGTGGAGGTGGCAGCCAGGAGTGTGAGAACTTGCAAATTGCTACTAAGGCCTGGTCTACACTATGAGTTTAGTTCGAATTTAGCAGCATTAAATTGAATTAACCCTGCACCCGTCCACACAACGAAGCCATTTACTTCGACATAAAGGGCTCTTAAAATCGATTTCTGTACTCCTCCCCGATGAGGGGAGTAGCGCCAAAATCGACATTGCCATTTCGAATTAGGGTTAGTGTGGCCGCAATTCAATGCTATTGGCCTCCGGGAGCTATCCCACAGTGCACCATTGTGACCGCTCTAGACAGCAATCTGAACTCGGACACACTGGCCAGGTAGACAGGAAAAGCCCCACGAACTTTTGAATTTCATTTCCTGTTTGCCCAGCGTGGAGAGCACAGGTGACCATGCAGAGCTCATCAGCACAGGTAACCATGCAGTCCGAGAATTGAAAAAGAGCACCAGCATGGACTGTATGGGAGGTACTAGATCTCATCGCTATATGGGGAGAGGATTCCGTGCTATCAGAACTACGTTCCAAAAGACGAAATGCCAAAACATTTGAAAAAATCTCCAAGGGCATGATGGAGAGAGGCCACAATAGGGACTCACTACAGTGCCGTGTGAAAGTTAAGGAGCTCAGACAAGCCTACCAGAAAACCAAAGAAGCAAACGGAAGGTCTGGGTCAGAGCCGCAGACATGCCACTTCTATGCTGAGCTGCACGCAATTCTAGGGGGGGCCGCCACCACTACCCCACCTCTGACCGTGGATTCCGAGGAGGGGGTAATCTCAGCCATGCCTGAGGATTCTGCAGACGGGGAAGATGAGGAGGAGGAGGAGGAGGACGAGCTTGTGGAGAGCACACACCACTCCATTCTCCCTAACAGACAGGATCTTTTTCTCAGCCTGACTGAAGTACCCTCCCAACCCTCCCAAGGCATTATCCCAGACAATGAGGCCATGGAAGGGACCTCTGGTGAATGTACCTTTGTAAATATAAAACATGGTTTAAAAGCAAGCGTTTTTTAATGATTAATTTGCCCTGAGGACTTGGGATGCATTCGCGGCCAGTACAGCTACTGGAAAAGTCTGTTAACGTGTCTGGGGATGAAGCAGAAATCCTCCAGGGACATCTCCATGAAGCTCTCCTGGAGGTACTCCAAAAGCCTTTGCAGAAGGTTTCTGGGCAGGGCAGCCTTATTCCGTCCTCCATGGTAGGACACTTTACCATGCCACGCTAGTAGCAAGTAATCTGGTATCATTGCATGACAAAGCCTGGCAGCGTATGGTCCCGGTGTTTGCTGGCATTCAAGCAACATCCATTCTTTATCTCGCTGTGTTATCCTCAGGAGAGTGATATCGTTCATGGTAACCTGGTTGAAATACGGGAATTTAATGAAGGAGACAGAGGTGGCCATTCCTACTGGGCTGTTTGCCTGTGGCTGAAAAGAAATCCTTCCCTGCAGTTAGCCAAGCGGGGGGGGGGGGACATTGGTGCTGAGCTTTTCGCGTTTGGTTAGCAGGGATCTTCCCTGATACCAGCCACGTGGTGGGGGGGAGGGGTAAAGTGATCATCCCAGAGAATTGGATGGGGGGGGGAGGTTAGTTTGCTTTCTGCAGGGATCTTCCCTGATACCAGCAACTCGGTGGGGGGAGGGGTAAAGTGATCATCCCAGAGAATTCGATGGGTGGTGGGAGGGTTTAGTTTGGTTTCTGCTGCTGCACGTTAACAGGAAAACCGCAGCACTCAATGGGCTTTGCTTGGTATGGGAAAGGAGGGCGCTGCTTTTATGAAGGTTGCAGAAGCCGAAAAACAATGGCTTACCATGGCTGCATACAAGCTGAATTCTGTTGCCCGGCCCTGCATCTGTGATCTCTAACACCAAAGCCGCAGGCACTCAATATAAGATGCAAAATGCGACCTTGTACCGAAATTACATGTGCTATGTAATGTGAATAGTGTTTTCACTGTGAAAGAGTATAAGCATTGTTCTGTAAAATGTATTTTTTTAAATACTTCTCTCCCTTTTTTCCCTCCCTTCCGCAGCTGCAAATTTTTCAAGCCTCCCTCCTCCGTCCCGAAGGCTATCTCAGATAAGGCGACGAAAAAACGCACGCAAGACAACATGTTTTCTGAAATCATGCAATCGACCCGCGATGAAAGAGCTCATCTGAATGAATGGAAGGACACGGTATCAAAGTACAGGAAAGATGCCAGTGAATGTGAGGCCATGAGGGACGCTCGAGAGGAGAGGTGGCAGGCTGCAATGCTGGGGCTGCTGCGTGATCTAACGGACACGCTCCGGCATCTGGTGGAGCTTCCGGAATGGCAGCAGGATCACAGAGTGCCGCTGCAGCCCTTGTATAACCACCCTCCCCCCTCACCATGTTCCATAGCCTCCTCACCCAGACGTGTAAGAACGCGGGGGGGCGGGCTCCGTGCACCCTCCCACTCCACCCCAGTGGACAGCCCAACCAAAAGGCTGTCATTATTTTGAACTTTTGAAGTGGCCTTTTCCTTCCCTCCTATCCTCCTCCCAGACCCAACCCAGGCTACCTTGTCAGTTCTCTTCCTATGTTTATAATCAATTAATAAAGAATACATGATTTTTAAACAATAGTGACTTTATTTCCTTTGAAAGCAAGCTGTGATCGAAGGGGGGAGGGTGGTTTGCTTACAGGGAATGAGTCAATCAAGGGGGCGGGGACTTTCATCAAGGAGAAACAAACAGAACTTTCACACCGTAGCCTGGCCAGTCATGAAACTGGTTTTCAAAGCTTCTCTGATGCGCAGCACTTCCTGGTGTGGTCTTCTAATCGCCCTGGTGTCTGGCTGCGCGTAATCAGCGGCCAGGCAATTTGCCTCAGCCTCTCACCCCGCCATAAAGGTCTCCCCCTTACTCTCACAGAGATTGTGGAGCACACAGCAAGCAGCAATAACAATGGGAATATTGGTTTGGCTGAGGTCTGAGCGAGTCAGGAACGTGCACCAGCGACCCTTTAAACATCCAATGCACATTCTACCACCATTCTGCACTTGCTCAGCCTGTACTTGAACAGCTCCTGACTACTGTCCAGGCTGCCTGTGTATGGCTCCATGAGTCATGGCATTAAGGGGTAGGCTGGGTCCCCAAGGATAACTATAGGCATTTCAACATCCCCAATGGTTATTTTCTGGTCTGCGAAATAAATCCCTTGCTGCAGCCGTTTAAACAGATTAGTGTTCCTGAAGATGCGAGCGTCATGAACCCTTCCCGGCTATCCCACGTTGATGTTGGTGAAACATCCCTTGTGATCCACCAGTGCTTGCAGCACCATTGAAAATGTACTGTTTATGTACTGGCTGCCCTGGTGCTCCCGTGCCAAGATAGGGATATGGGTTCCATCTATTGCCCCACCACAGTTAGGGAATTCCATTGCAGCAAAGCCATCCACTATGACCTGCACATTTCCCAGAGTCACTATCTTTGGTAGCAGCAGTTCAGTGATTGCTTTGGCTACTTGCATCACAGCAGCCCCCACAGTAGATTTGCCCACTCCAAATTGATTCCCAACTGACCGGTAGCTGTCTGGCGTTGCAAGCTTCCAGAGGGCTATCGCCACTCGCTTGTGAATTGTGAGGGCTGCTCTCATCTTGGTATTCTGGCACTTCAGGGCAAGTCAGGCAAGTCACAAAGTTCCATGAAAGTGCCCTTACGCATGCAAAAGTTTCGCATTTTCTATTACACTGGTCTACAATTTTTGAGAAGTTGTCTGCTTCAGAGATAAAATGTGCTATTTATTATGTATTTTGATGTGCTGAATTCAAATATGACAATTAAAACAACTGATTGGCTACTGTTTCTAAGATATTTAAGTTTTTACATTTTATGTCTATGTATATTGTGTAGATAGTAGAGTTTTAATCATAAATTATAAACCTAGGTCTTTTCATGTGTTTATGGTTGCTTTACATGATAATATTTCACCTGTCCTGTTTATGTAACACTTTAAAAATCAGCAAAAGGGTTATATAAATAAAATTAATATGAAACAAAAGGCAAAAAACTATTCTGTACATAGTTTAGTCCTATTCAGTGTCTACTCGGCGCTTCTTGGCTTGTCTCTTGTATTCATTAAATGGAGCATCCCTTGTCACTGTCCAGGAATAGTCTGCAAGCATTGATGGGCTCCATTTGCCCTGATAGCATTTCTCCATTGTTGCAATGTCCTGGTGAAATCGCTCGCCGTGCTCGTCGCTCACTGCTCCGCAGTTCGGTGGAAAAAAATCTAGATGAGAGTGCAAAAAATGTATCTTTAGTGACATGTTGCAACCAAGGCTTTTGTATGCCTTGAGGAGGTTTTCCACCAACAACCTGTAGTTGTCTGCCTTGTTGTTTCCGAGAAAATTTATTGCCACTAACTGGAAGGCTTTCCATGCCGTCTTTTCCTTGCCACGCAGTGCATGGTCAAATGCATCATCTCGAAGAAGTTCACGAATCTGAGGACCAACAAAGACACCTTCCTTTATCTTAGCTTCACTTAACCTTGGAAATTTTCCACGGAGGTACTTGAAAGCTGCTTGTGTTTTGTCAATGGCCTTGACAAAGTTCTTCATCAGACCCAGCTTGATGTGTAAGGGTGGTAACAAAATCTTCCTTGATTCAACAAGTGGAGGATGCTGATCACTTTTCCTCCCAGGCTCCAATGACTGTCGGAGTGGCCAATCTTTCTTGATGTAGTGGGAATCTCTTGCACGACTATCCCATTCGCAGAGAAAACAGCAGTACTTTGTGTATCCAGTCTGCAGACCAAGCAAGAGAGCAACAACCTTCAAATCGCCACAGACCACTGATGTTGGTCATAGTTTATGCACCTCAAAAGTTGTTTCATGTTGTCATAGGTTTCCTTCATATGGACTGCATGACCAACTGGAATTGATGGCAAAACATTGCCATTATGCAGTAAAACAGCTTTAAGACTCGTCTTCGATGAATCAATGAACAGTCTCCACTCATCTGGTTCGTGAACGATGTTGAGGGCTGCCATCACACCATCGATGTTGTTGCAGGCTACAAGATCACCTTCCATGAAGAAGAATGGGACAAGATCCTTTTGATGGTCACGGAACATGGAAACCCTAACATCACCTGCCAGGAGATTCCACTGCTGTAGTCTGGAGCCCAACAGCTCTGCCTTACTCTTGGGTAGTTCCAAATCCCTGACAAGGTCATTCAGTTCGCCTTGTGTTATGAGGTGTGGTTCAGAGGAGGAGGATGGGAGAAAATGTGGGTCCTGTGACATTGATGATTCAGGACCAGAAGTTTCATCCTGTTCCTCTTCCTCATCTGACTCAAGTGAGAATGATTCTGGTGCATCAGGAACTGGCAGTCCTTCTCCGTGGGGTACTGGGCGTATAGCTGATGGAATGTTTGGATAATGCACAGTCCACTTTTTCTTCTTTGACACACCTTTCCCAACTGGAGGCACCATGGAGAAGTAACAATTGCTGGTATGATCCGTTGGCTCTCTCCAAATCATTGGCACTGCAAAAGGCATAGATTTCCTTTTCCTGTTCAATCACTGGCGAAGATTTGTTGCACAAGTGTTGCAGCATATGTGTGGGGCCCGCCTCTTGTCCTGATCTCCAGTTTTGCAGCCAAAATAAAGGTGATAGGCTTTCTTAACCATAGTGGTTATACTGCGCTTTTGTGATGCAAAAGTCACTTCACCACAAACATAGCAGAAGTTATCTGCACTGTTCACACAAGTACGAGGCATCTCCGGTCACTTTGGCTAAACAGAAATGTGTCCCTTTGCAAAATCAAACACTGACAAATAAGAGAGCACGACACTGTATGATTTCTAGAGCTGATATAGGGCAATTTGTTCAGCAGAGTGATGTAAGCTTCATTATGATTGCATCATCCATGACTTCTAGGAATAACATGATGCAATTCATATCATGTATGACGCAATACCAGCTTCAGATTGCATCATTCATTGTTTTGCCAAAAAAGCAAGTACTGTCCAAACCCAGTCATAGATTTATTCATAGATCCAGTCAAAGATGTATTTTAGTCATTTCTGGTTTAAATTGAGATCCCTTCCCTTTATAACTCACGTATCCTCCGCCATTCCCAAGTCAAGGGTCGTATATACTGACCCAATAGCATATCTTGAAAATTATAGCCAATCAACAATTTTAAGCATCATTTTCGTTCTCAGTGACCCAGAATTAGTAAAGTTTGACTACATTTATTTCAGAAGCATTTTGGCTGTAGAGCAGAGTTATTAACAGCATGATCTCCAAAGCGCCGGGGCCCGCGGTTTGAGAGAATTCTGTGTCCATGTCCTCATCACTCTCGTCGCTGCACTGCCATAGCCGACTCCTCCTCACCTGGTTTTGCAGGTTCTGGTTCAGCATAAACTGCACGATAATGCGCGAGGTGTTTACAATGTTCATGACTACTGTCTTGAGCTGAGCGGGCTCCATGCTTGCTGTGGTATGGCGTCTGCACTGTTCACCCCGGAAAAAAGGCGCAAAACGGTTGTCTGCCGTTGCTTTCCCTAGGGAGGGGGAGGATGTACCCAGAACCACCCGCGACAATGTTTTTGGCCCCATCAGGGATTGGGATCTCAACCCAGAATTCCAATGGGCGGAGGAGACTGCGGGAACTATGGGATAGCTATGGGATAGCTACCCACAGTGCAATGCTCCGGAAGTCGACGCTAGTCTCGGTACATGGACGCACACCGCCGAATTAATGTGCTTAGTGTGGTCGCATACACTTGACTTTATACAATCGGTTGCCAAAAATCAAATTCTGTAAATTCGGAGTAATCCCGTTGTGTAGACATACCCTAAGAGGGAAGGAGCTTCTGTAACAATTGGCTGCAGTGCCACTCCAGTGAGCCAGCAGTGGAGACCCATATGCTTCCTACAGGAGCTGTGGGACATACATTCACACAGCAGACAAGGGAAAGGGGGAGGATGCAGTGAATTTCAGACAGCTGTGCTCATAGGGTCTATGCAGACACAGTCAATTAATGGATGAGTGCTTTGCCTGAGTTCAAATCTGGCTGTCGCACTGATCAACATCCTACCACCACACAGTTCAACATAATTTGTAGTTCCCTGGATTGCCAGAGCTGTGTGTGGGGAGCTCAGCACTTGAATAGCAGGGAGCTCTGGGGCTGGATTCAGGTGCCTTGCCAGAGCTGTGCATGGGGAGCTGAGCAGTGGAATAGTAGGGGGCAGTGGGGCTGGATTGAAGTGCACCAGCAGAACTGCATGGTGGCAGGTTGCCCGGTACCTGGTTGTGTCGTTGGCTTTCCCTTTCCTTTACCTTAGAACGTATCTCGAGCTAAGTGTCCAATTGTCCCACTATGAGAACAGGCCCGGGGCACCTTGTGGAGTTGTTTTCACTTTCTTCCATCAGGGCTGATGTTTGCTCTCACACCTCCCCCCCACAACGGGGCCCAAATCCCTACACAAGAATACCCTGCGATCTTGGACAGGATTCAACGGGTCATCGTGTGCCTCTGGGTCTCCATGGTTCCTCTCTAGCTCCCTGGCTAACATGGGCCTTGGGGTGGATTTCACCTGCTGACCTAGACATAAAGGCCTCAGTGCCGTATTGCCAAGCTCCTGAGCCACCCAGTGCCAACATCCCTGCCCCATTTAGCAGAGTAAATGGGAATAACACCACATCTGCCTGGCACATCACATAGCAGTCAAGGCACAGAAAACCTCTTCCTTGCCAGTTGATGATGGTGCTGGAAGGACGTCTCTGAGAAGAAGAATGAAATCCATGTTTAAAGCTGTCATTATTTTCTGCCTCTCAGACCTGTCAGACAGGGGTCTCCCATGCCAGCCCAGTGAGCCAGCCGGGATGGCTGGAGGCCTCTGGCACATACCTACAAAGGCAGGTTAATGAGGGATTTCAGGGGAGGGGGAGGTGGAGACACTTTGTAATTACTGGCCACAGATCCTTTTCAATATGGAAGTAAGTGCCATTTGTTTATCCCCTTTTATCTCCGTTCCCTGGGCTCTGGAGGCTGGTGCAGTGTGTTAGGCACAAATGAAATGTTTGGGTTTAGCAGCAGAAGAAGGATGGGGGGAGGAGGGGGCAGGTTGATAGATAGTTTTTGATTCCTGCAAGTGTGGGACTCCTCGGTACTGCAGAGAAAGCTCTTCCTGGCTGGTTTGAGCACCTCTCTCTTCACAAAGCTTCCCTTGGAAGTCCAGTGTAATTAGCTCAGCAGGCCTATTTTCGGCAGCTATCGGGGGTCAGTTTTCTTAGTGCTGATAGAGAGGTTCTGAAACACATCGACTGTGGCATTAAGGACAAGGCTGTTGGTGGGGGGTGAGTGGTTGCAGTGGCAGAGAAGTGGCTTGTTGCATTGCTGGTGGGCTTGGTAGGGGATATCAGGACAGACCCATAGCTGGTGTAAACAGGTGCTGCTTCAGATCCGGCCCATTGTCTTTTCCTCTCTGACTGAGCCAGAAAGCTCATGTCAAATATAAACATGCCCATGAAAACACAATCTGTAACAGAGAAGGAAAAATACACCCTGTCTCAGAGCGATGAGCTATTTTCATCCAACGCCCATGGCTCTCTTGGGGTGGAGGGACAGTAGAGGACCGATGGACTTTGGAAGCCCTTGAGACAGAGGGCTTGAGTCTCCACTGCTTTCTACCATGTGCATTCCTGTGAAGTGGGTGTGAAAGGCTTTCCCCTCTGTAGGTGAATGGAGACATAAGATCTGGTAGTGTTTCACACCCACTTTGACACTGTGTCTAAGGCAGTAGAGGATCAGGCCCTGACATTCTTTGAGTTTTCACTCAGATTTCTCCAAGGAGGGGGGGAAACCTAGGAAATGAGATGCAAAAGAGCTTTGTTAATGAAACAATCAGTGGCACCTGGCAAATGTCTCATACAAAACGAAGGCAAATGTTTGTTTGAATCCTTGAACTTATTTGCTTCAACTCTGTTTGTCCTGCAAACTTTCCGGGTTTACTTGTGGACAAACTTGGAGAAAAGTGAATTTTGAGCTTGAATAGGCATAGATTGCCAGCTGCAAAATTTCCTCTCAAATATGCCATTGAAACCATGCTGTAGTTAGCCATTAGTTGAATATTAGAGATCAGGAGGAGATGTAATCAAAGTTGGGGGAGATTATCCCATATCTGCTACTGCAGGGTTCTGACCTCTTCCTCTGAAGCATCAGAGACAAGTGACTGGGCTCCTTTTCATCATGGTCTATTACAAGCCCCACATGCTCATGCGGGTGCTCAGCAATCTGCTGTTTCCCTGACTTGAAAATTTACTTTCTGGGAAATTGGATTTGTGGTGCTCGGCAATATTAATCTTTCTTGCTGCTGCTTGTATCAATTTCTGTTGTTCAAATAGACTTAATCTGCATATGGTTCACTCAGAGGCTGACCTGGATGGGTTTTGTTATTGAAAGAACCAGAGCTTTGTAAAAAAAATCTGAAATTGCTTTGCTGTGACTCAGGTATAAGCATGTGCTCTGTTAGCTAGGGGCCAGCAGGCCTTCTGAGAGTAGTCTGCAATTCAGATGTCTCCAGACACTCTCTGGGCTTAAAGGATTCCTGATTTTGCCTGAAGACTTGCACTAGATTAATAAGCAACCCAAGACATTATTTGGGTCAGCTGGTTGACACACTGCGTTGACTCCATGGTTCTGCCCTGATTTATACCAGCCAAGGGTTTGGCCTAATAAACCGGGTGCTAAGATACGGGATGTGGACCTGAGGCTGAAGAGAATCCTAATGGGAGCGGGAAAGAATCCACTGATTTTCCTTCATGTGGGAACAAATGATACAGCTAGATTCTTGCTGGAACGTATCAAGGGAGACTATGCCAGACTGGGGAAGATGCTTAAGGAAATCGAGGCTCAGGGATCTTCAGTGTGATTCTCCCTGTTCCTAGACAAGGGCAACAAAGGTGTGACAAGATTATGATGATCAACAGATGGCTCAGGTAGTGGTGCTATAAGGAGGGCTTTGGGATGTATGGCCACTGGGAAGCATTCATGGACAGAGGACTGTTCTCTCAGGATGGACTTCACCTGACTAGGGAGGGAAATAGACTTCTAGGATGGAGGCTGGCACAACTGATTAAGAGAGCTTTAAACTAGGAATTTGGGGGAGATGGTTGGGAGATGTCCAGGTAATCTCCACGCCGGATTTTAAGATTGAGAGGGAAGAAAACAAAGTAAGAAAGGATACAGCCGTGGGTAGGAGAATGGACATATGGAGGAAGGGTAGTGTAGATACCAGTCTAATAGGTGATACTGGCAGTAGAATGTCTGTGCCTAATCAGGTAAAGAATGTGAGAGAAACCAAACAGCAAAAATTAAGATGTTTGTACACTAATGCGAGGAGCCTAGGTAACAAAATGGAGGAACTAGAGCTCTTGGTGCAGGAAGTGAAACCAGATATTATAGGGATAACAGAAACATGGTGGAATAGTAGTCATGACTGGAGTACAGGTATTGAAGGGTATGTGCTGTTTAGGAAAGATAGAAATAAAGGCAAAGGTGGTGAAGTAGCATTGTATATCAATGATGAGGTAGACTGTAAAGAAATAAGAAGTGATGGAATGGATAAGACAGAGTCTGTCTGGGCAAAAATCACATTGGGGAAGAAAGCTACTAGATCTTCCCCTGGGATAGTTTTTGGGGTGTGCTATAGACCGCCGTGATCCGATCTGGATATGGATAGAGACCTCTAATGTTTTTAATGAAGTAAATACTAATGGGAATTATGTGATCATGGGAGACTTTAACTTCCCAGATATAGACTGGAGGACAACTGCTAGTAGTAATAATTGGGCTCAGATTTTCCTGGATGCGATAGCTGATGGATTCCTTCACCAAATAGTTGCTGAACCAACAAGAGGGGATGCCATTTTAGATTTGGTTTTGGTGAGTAGTGAGGACCTCATAGAAGAAATGGTTGTAGGGGACAACCGTGGTTTGAGTGATCATGAATTAATTCAGTTCAAACTAAATAGAAGGATAAATAAAAATAGATCTGTGACTGGGTTTTTGATTTCAAAAGGGCTAACTTAAAAAAATTAAGGAAATTAGTTAGGGAAGTGGATTGGACTGAAGAACTTGTGGATCTAAAGGCGGAGGAGGCCTGGATTTACTTCAAGTCAAGGTTGCAGAAACTTTCAGAAGCCTGCATCCCAAGAAAGGGGAAAAAACTCATAGGCAGGATTTGTAGACCAAGCTGGATGAGCAAGCATCTCAGAGAGGTCATTAAGAAAAGGCAAAAAGCCTAAAGGAGTGGAAGATGGGAGGGATCAGCAAGGAAAGCTACCTTATTGAGGTCAGAACATGTAGGGATAAAGTGAGAAAGGCCAAAAGCCATGTAGAGCTGGACCTTGCAAAGGGAATTAAAACTAATAGTAAAAGGTTCTATAGCCATATAAATAAGAAGAAAACAAAGAAAGAAGTGGGACCGCTAAACACTGAGGATGGAGTGGAGGTTAAGGATAATTTAGGCATGGCCCAATATCTAAAACAAATACTTTGCCTCAGTCTTTAATGAGGCTAATGAGGAGCTTAGGGATAATGGTAGGATGACAAATGGGAATGAGGATATGGAGGTAGATATTACCACATACGAGGTAGAAGTCAAACTCGAACAGCTTAATTGGACTAAATCAGGGGGCCTAGATAATCTTCATCCAAGAATATTAAAGGAACTGGCACATGAAATTGCAAGCCCATTAGTAAGAATTTTTAATGAATCTGTAAACTCAGGGGTAGTACCGTATGACTGGAGAATTGCTAACATAGTTCCTATTTTTAAGAAAGGAAAAAAGGTGATCTGGGTAACTGCAGGCCTGTTAGTTTGACATCTGGAAAAAGGCTAATGTAGTGCCCATCTTTAAAAAAGGGAAGAAGGAGGATCCGGGGAACTACAGGCCAGTCAGCCTCACCTTAGTCCCTGGAAAAATCATGGAACAGGTCCTCAAGGAATCAATTATGAAACACTTAGAGGAGAGGAAAGTGATCAGGAACAGTCAGCATGGATTCACCAAGGGGAAGTCGTGCCTGACTAACCTAATTGCCTTCTATGATGAGATAACTGGCTCTGTGGATGAGGGGAAAGCAGTGGATGTGTTATTCCTTGACTTTAGCAAAGCTTTTGATACAGTCTCCCACAGTATTCTTGCTGCCAAGTTAAAGAAGTATGGGCTGGATGAATGGACTGTAAGGTGGATAGAAAGCTGGCTAGATCGTCGGGCCCAACGGGTAGTGATCAATGGATCCATGTCTAGTTGGCAGCCGGTTTCAAGCGGAGTGCCCCAAGGGTCGGTCCTGGGGCCGGTTTTGTTTAATATCTTTATTAATGATCTGGAGGATGGTGTGGACTGCACTCTCAGCAAGTTTGCCGATGACACTAAACTAGGAGGCGTGGTAGATACACTAGAGGGTAGGGATAGGATACAGAGGGACCTAGACAAATTAGAGGATTGGGCCAAAAGAAACCTGATGAGGTTCAACAAGGACAAGTGCAGAGTCCTGCACTTAGGACGGAAGAATCCCATGCACAGCTACAGACTAGGGACCGAATGGCTAGGTAGCAGTTCTGCAGAAAAGGACCTAGGGGTCACAGTGGACGAGAAGCTGGATATGAGTCAACAGTGTGCTCTTGTTGCCAAGAAGGCTAATGGCATTTTGGGCTGTATAAGTAGGGGCATTGCCAGCAGATCAAGGGACGTGATTGTTCCCCTTTATTCGACATTGGTGAGGCCTCATCTGGAGTACTGTGTCCAGTTTTGGGCCCCACACTACAAGAAGGATGTGGAAAAATTGGAAAGAGTCCAGCAGAGGGCAACAAAAATGATTAGGGGTCTGGAGCGCTTGACTTATGAGGAGAGGCTGAGGGAACTGGGATTGTTTAGTCTCCAGAAGGGAAGAATGAGGGGGGATTTGATAGCAGCCTTCAATTACCTGAAGGGGGGTTCCAAAGAGGATGGAACTCGGCTGTTCTCAATGGTGGCAGATGACAGAACAAGGAGCAATGGTCTCAAGTTGCAGTGGGGGAGGTCTAGGTTGGATATTAGGAAACACTATTTCACTAGGAGGGTGGTGAAGCACTGGAATGCGTTACCTAGGGAGGTGGTGGGGTCTCCTCCCTTGGAGGTTTTTAAGGCCCGGCTTGACAAAGCCCTGGCTGGGATGATTTAGTTGGGAATTGGTCCTGCTTTGAGCAGGGGGTTGGACTAGATGACCTCCTGAGGTCCCTTCCAACCCTGATATTCTGTGATTCTATGATTCTATGTAGTATGCAAGGTCTTGGAAAAAATTTTGAAGGAGAAAGTAGTTAAGGACATTGAGGTCAATGGTAATTGGGACAAAATACAACATTGTTTTACAAAAGGTAGATCGTGCCAAACCAACCTGATCTCCTTCTTTGAGAAGGTAACAGATTTCGTAGACAAAGGAAAAGCAGTGGATCTAATTTACCTCGATTTCAGTAAGGCATCTGATACGGTTCCACCTGGGGAATTATTAGCTAAATTGGAAAAGATGGGGATCAATATGAAAATTGAAAGATGGATAAGGAACTGGTTAAAGGGGAGACTAGAACAGGTCATACTGAAAGGTGAACTGTCAGGCTGGAAGGAGGTTACTAGTGGAGTTCCTCAGGGATCAGTTTTGGGACCAAGCTTATTTAATCTTTTTATTACTGACGTTGGCACAAAAAGTGGGAATGTGCTAATAAAGTTTGCGGATGACATGAAGCTTGGAGGTATTGCCAATACAGAGAGGGACCAGGATATCCTACAGGAAGATCTGTATGACCTTGTAAACTGGAGTAATAGTAATAGGATGACATTTAATAGTGCAAAGTGCAAAATGCAAAGTGAAAAGTCATGCATTTAGGGATTAATAACAAGAATGTTTGTTATAAGCTGGGGACGCATCAGTTGGAAGTAACAGAGGAGGAAAAGGACCTCGGAGTATTGGTTGATCGCAGGATGACTATGAGCCGCCAATGTGTTATGGCCGTGAAAAAAGCCAATGCGGTCTTGGGATGCATCAGGCGAGGTATTTCCAGTAGAGATAAGGAGATGTTCGTACCGTTATACAAGGCGCTGGTGAGACCTCATCTGGAATATTGTGTGCAGTTCTGGTCTTCCATGTTTAAGAAGGATGAATTCAAACTGGAACAGGTACAGAGAAGGGCTACTAGGATGATCCGAGGAATGGAAAACCTGTCTTATGAAAGAAGACTCAAAGAGCTTGGCTTTTTTAGCCTAACCAAAAGAAGGTTGACGGGAGATATGATTGCTCTCTATAAATACATGAGAGGGATAAATACCAAGGAGGAAGAGGAAATATTTAAGCTCAGTACCAATGTGGACACACGAACAAATGGATATAAACTGGCCATCAGGAAGTTTAGACTTGAAATTAGATGAAGGTTTCTAACCATCAGAGGAGTGAAATTCTGGAATAGCCTTCCAAGGGGAGCAGTGGAGGCAAAAGACATATCTGGCTTCAAGACTAAGCTTGATAAGTTTACAGAGGGGATGGTATGATAGGATAGCCTAATTTTGGCAATTAATTGATCTTTGACTATTAGCAGTAAATATGCCCAATGGCCTGTGATGGGATGTTAGATGGGGTGGGATCTGAGTTACTACAGAGAATTCTCTCCTGGATGTCTGGCTGGTGAGTCTTGCCCACATGCTCAGGGTTTTAGCTGATCGCCATATTTGGGGTCGGGAAGGAATTTTCCTCCAGGGCAGATTGGCAGAGGCCCTGGGGGGGTTTCGCCTTCCTCTGCCTTGTGGGGCACGGGTCACTTGCTGGAGGATTCTCTGCACCTTGAAGTCTTTAAACCGCAAGTTGAGGACTTCAATAGCTCAGACATAGGTCAGGGGGTTGTTACAGGAGTGGGTGGGTGAGATTCTGTGGCCTGCGTTGTGCAGGAGGTCAGACTAGAAGATCATAATGGTCCATTCTGACCTTAAAGTCTATGAGTCTATGAATTCTATCTGTCTTGGGTACGTTATGGTTAGCACGTGACAACCTGTAATGGCTTTTTCCTGATGTGACGGGGCGCCTGCCCCGCACTGGCCCTGAGAGGGTTAAAACCAGCCTAGGGAGGCTGAGCGGCAGGCCGCCAAAGGAGTGGCTGGAGGGGAAACAGCCAATTACTGTGACGGCTGTAGACAATGAGGGCAGTGGCTGGACCAGCCAATCGAGGCCCAGCCGGCCCATATGAAAGGAAGCTCCAGACCGGAGTCAGTTAGCCTGCTGTAGGGGGAGCCCTAGGGAAAAGACTGGCTTCCTAGGACGCTCCTGATGGACTGCCAGGACTTACAGCCCCCCCCGACCCCCTTCAGCCCCCCCCCCCACACACACACACACTAGCTGATTAAGGAGCAGCCCATCTTTGGATTGCCAAGCCACTCTGAGGAGTGACTGGACTCTTGTTGGAGGAGTCCCATGGAAGAGGGGGAAACCGGATGGTGACATGGCTGGAGGGCTGTGCCACGAAGCAGATGCCGAGAGAAAGGAGCTGTAACGGGTCTGCAGGTGGAGACGAGGAGGGGAGCCACCACCACCTGAGGGTGCACCTACTGGGACTGATCTAATTCCCAAAACACCCAGCAGGAGGCGCCAGTGTGGTGAGTGACACCATGACACATGGTGGAGAATGTGGGCACATGGTCACCCCCTGATTTGAGGGGAGGATTGAGGACTGTGAGGGGATTGCCCAGGGATAATGTTTTGAGAGACTCACAGACTATGGGACTGCAATACGAGGAAGCCTACTTTGTGAAAGTCTTGTGTACCCTCCCAGTATGGGCTCCAGAGAAGCAGCCCCCACAGAAAGAGGGACTGAAGGCACTGCTAAGGCAGTTATTCAGGGCCCAGCAAAGACAGTATGAGGCCCAAGAGTACCTGTGGACCTATATGGCCCAGGTAGCCGAGCAGCAGCTGTGTATACTCCAGCTGCTATGGGAGGAGATCTGGGAAAGTTGCAGGTATAGAGAGGGAAGGCAGGATGCCAGGACCAGGTGCACAGAAGCAGTGAAGGTGCCTTGTTATACCTGTGGGCAACTGGGAGCAGGGAGGAGTGAATGCCCCTATCGAGAGGAAAAGGGGAAGCCCAGGCGAGCCCCACCTGTGAAGAGAACAGGGTGGGGATGGGTGTGTTGGGCCTGTGGGCGACAGGGGCACGGGAATACGCAGGGCTTAGACAGGAGCCACAGAGCCAGGCCTAGCCCAAAAAAGCCTGATGAAGAGAAGGTCACGGTAAGATCCATAGCTAGGTGGAATCAGAAGAGGTGCCCAGAAAGTGGGCCACCTAAAGAGACATTGCCTTCTTAACGAGAAATGGGCTAAGAAAGGGGTGTCCAGGAAATAGGCCAAGTCGAGGACTGACCAGGGAGATGGACCAGTGAAGACCGTGGCAGAGAGTGATCTCCCACACCCGTAGGGGGTGGTGGGGAGAAGATAAATGAAGAGACTGTGATGGAGAGGACCCAGGAGAAGAGAGGGGCAAACCCAAGGGCACAAGAGACTGCTGCAGAGTCCCCAACTAAGGAAGAAAAAGGACTGGTGAGAGACAGATGGTGATGGGTATATATGGTGAGAGATAGATGGGGATTGCAGAGCCATTAGCCATTATCTTTGAAAACTCATGGCGATCGGGGGAGGTCCCGGATGACTGGGAAAAGGCTAATGTAGTGCCCATCTTTAAAAAAGGGAAGAAGGAGGATCCAGGGAACTACAGGCCAGTCAGCCTCACCTCAGTCCCTGGAAAAATCATGGAGCAGGTCCTCAAGGAATCAATTATGAAACACTTAGAGGAGAGGAAAGTGATCAGGAACAGTCAGCATGGATTCACCAAGGGCAAGTCATGCCTGACTAACCTAATTGCCTTCTATGATGAGATAACTGGGTTTGTGGATGAGGGGAAAGCAGTGGATGTGTTATTCCTTGACTTTAGCAAAGCTTTTGATACGCTCTCCCACAGTATTCTTGCCAGCAAGTTAAAGAAGTATGGACTGGATGAATGGACTATAAGGTGGATAGAAAGCTGGCTAGATCGTCGGGCTCAATGGGTAGTGATCAATGGCTCCATGTCTAGTTGGCAGCCGGTATCAAGCAGAGTGCCCCAAGGGTCGGTCCTGGGGCCGGTTTTGTTCAATATCTTCATTAATGATCTGGAGGATGGCGTGGACTGCACTTGGCTCTTTTGGTCAGGTACCCACTTCCTTTTCTTTACCTGGGGGACTTTTAACCCTTTACAGGTAAAGCAAGCAGAGAACAACCACCAAGAAGGATTTTACAGCTAACTGGCTGGCTGGGTGTCCATCAAAGGGGGCTACCCCCCACACACTTCATTTATCACGCGCCCCCCAAATCACAGATGGTGCCGGCCAGCCTGGTTCAGGTCAGGTCCACACCGGCTGGGATTTCTTCCTGGACGTTTAGGAAACAGAGTTAATAAGATACATGCACCTCTAATTTTACTAATAATTACATGAAGAATTAAACAGTACTTTTTACATTTCAAGGATTACGATGACTTAGAACACAGGGACATTTTTACCCAGCTGATTCTGGGAAACTTTCCTTGGAGAGTGCATCAGCCACTTTGTTAGAGGCTCCTGAAATATGTTGTATTTTAAAATCAAAGTCTTGAAGAGGTAAACTCCACCGAAGAAGTTTTTTGTTAGTCTCTTTGACTGTGTGAAGCCACTTCAGTACAGCATGTTCAGTCTGCAGGTGGAACCGCCGTCCACAAATATATGGGCGTAGCTTCTCCAGACCATACACAATGGCGTAACATTCTTTTTCTGAGACTGGCCAGTGGCTTTCCCTCTCAAGAAGTTTTTTGCTGAGAAACATGACAGGATGGAATTGTTGATCTGGTCCTTCCTGCATTAAAACTGCTCCCACACCACGCTCGGACGCATCTGTAGTTATGATGAATGGTTGGTTGAAGTCCGGGGCCTGGTTAAAGGCTTTCTGACACTTCTCAGTCCACTGAACTGCATTTGGTTGTTTTTTCCTGGTCAGGTCTGTCAGTAGGGTGGCAATTTGGCTGTAGTTTGGTACAAATCGTCGGTAATACCGGCGAAGCACAAGAAGGATTGGACCTGCTTCTTTGACTTAGGGACAGGCCAGTTTTGGATAGCATTTACCTTAACCTGTAGGGGGTTGATAGTACCTTAACCCACCTGGTGTCCAAGATCGTTACCCTGTTTAGGCCTATTTCACACTTATTGGCCTTAACAGTTAATCCTGCCTCCCTTATGTGCTGGAAGACAGCTTGGAGGTGTTCCAGGTGTTCTGTCCATGAATCTGAGAATATAGCCACCGTTGCTTTTTCCTTCATAGTAGACTCCTTTAGGCCACTCAGCGTCATCTGTCTCCTGGGATGTAAACTGGAGAACCTTGATTTCTCAGGAATAAAAGGGCATTAGAGAATTAACATGGTATACTTTAGGTTGTAGGGTAGGTTCTGGGAATGCTGTGAAGTAATTAACAGCTCCCAGGTGCTTTCGGACCATAAATGGCCCCTCCAACGACGCTGCCATCTTATTGGCCTGGAGCGCTTTCAGGACCATGACTTGGTCACCTACTCTGAAGGAACGTTCTCTGGCATGTTTATCAGACCAGGCCTTTTGCTCTTGTTGAGCATCCTGTAGGTTTTCTCGAGCAAGGGCTAGAGAGTCTTTGTGGGTGTTTTGCAGGTTGGTTAGAAAGTACAAAATGTTAGTTTCTGGAGGAGATGTAACCTCCTCCCATTGCTGCTTCACCAACTGTAATGGCCCCTTAACTTCGTGGCTATAAATGAGTTCAAAGGGTGAAAATCCCAAACTGGGATGTGATACAGCCCTGTAGGCAAAGAGCAACTATTGCAACAATAGTCCCAGTCATTGGAGTGCTCATTCACAAATTTACATATCATGGACCCCAAAGTCCCATTAAATTTCTCCACTAGGCCTTTCGTTTGATGGTGGTAAGGGGTGGGAACCAAGTAGTTCATCCCATGAGATTCCCAAGGATGTTTCATGGTCCCTTCCAGGAAGTTAGTTCCTGAATCCATAAGGATGTCAGAGGGCCAAGCTACCCTGGCAAAAATGTCTGTCAATGGCTGGCTCACGCTTTTAGCCCTGGTGTTGCTTAGAGCTACTGCTTCCAGCCATCGGGTAGCAAAATCCATGAAAGTCAGTATGTACAGCTTTCCTCTGGGTGTCTTCTTAGGGAAAGGACCCAGAATATCCACAGCTACACATTGAAATGGAACCTCAATAATGGGGAGTGGCTGGAGAGGGGCCTTGACCTGGTCTTGGTGCTTTCCCACCCTCTGGCACACCTCACAAGACCGGACATAGAAAGATCCTTGCCCATTCCCTTCCAATGGAATGACTTCCCCAAAAGGTCCTTGGTCCTGTTCACCCCAGCAGGGCCACTAGGGTGATCGTGGGCTAAGCTCAAGAGCTTTTTCCTATACTTAGTTGGAACTACCAACTGTCTCTGAAGATGCAAGTCCTCCTTGTGCCCACCACAAAAAGTCTCCTTGTATAAGAGTCCTCCTTCTATCACAAATCTGGACCTATTAGAAGAGCTGAGAGGTGATGGGTTGCTCCCATGCAGCCGTCCAAGCTCCGTTGAGTCTCATCTGCTTCCTGCTCTGCCTGGAGCTGTTCCCTTGATGCTGGAGACATTAGTTCCTCGCTGGGTTGTGGACTTGGGCTTGGTCCCACTGGAAGCGAAGCAGGTGACGGGGTTGTTTCCGTTGACTGTGAACCACTCTCTGCTGGTGCACTAGGTGGTATTTCAGGCTCTGGTTGAGCCTATTGTGCCAGTCTAGCTGCTACTGCAGATGCAGGCTCTGTGGTACCATTTGGTGCTTGCTCCCCTGACTTTGGTGGGGTTGCAAACATGGGCTCTGGTGCTGAGTGCTCCACCAGTTCCGATCCTTGGGCTGTTTCTGGCTAGGTTCCAGGAACTGGATTTACAACTGCTGCCATAGACTGTGGTCTGGGGTCTGGTTTCACCATGTCTGGCTGGGTTCCTGTAGGAGGCTCAGGAATAAAGTTAGATGTGGAGGCCTGTTTAGCCTGGCTGCGGGTGACCATCCCCACCTTTTCTGTTAGCCTCACCATCTCCCAGCAGCATGGGAATGGGATAATTGTCATAGACTCCAAAAGTCCATATTCCTGACCAGCCTTTGTACTGGTAAAGCAAGCAGAGAACAGCTACCAAGAGGGATTTTACAGCTAACTGGCTGGCTGAGTGTCCATCAAACTGAGCTTGACCCCCACACACTTCATTTATCACATAGATAGATGGGGAGGTAAACATATGGTGATAGATAGATGGAAGGGGAGGTGTACACATGGTGATAGGTAAATAGATTTGGAAATATATGTATAGTGATAGATAGATGGGGAGGTATACGTGAGTTGAGAGATAGATGGGGAGGTGTATGTATAGTGATAGGTAGATAGATGGGGAGGTGTGCGTATGGTGAGAAGTAGATAGATGGGCAGGGGGATGTTTGGTGAGAGATAGATGGCGAGGTGCATGTTCGGTGATAGGTAGATAGATGGGGAGCTGTACTCATGGTGATATATAAATGGGCAGGTGTACCCATGGTGATCGATAGATTGATGGGGAGGTGTATGTATGGTGATAGGTAGATGGGGAGGTGTACGAATGGTACACAGATGAGATAGACAGATGGGCAGCACTACGGGTGGTGAGAGATAGATGGTGAGGTGTATGTATGGTGATGGATACGAAGGTGTACATATGGTCATAGACAGAAGGGGAGGTGTGCATATAGTGATAGGTAGATAGATTTGGAGGTATATGTTTGGTGACAGATAGGTAGACAGGGAGTTATGTGTATGGTGATAAATAGATAGATAAGGAGTTGTACGCATGGTAATAGATAGATGGAGAGGTGTGCATATGGTGAGAGATAGATGGGAGGTGTGTATATGTTGATAGTAGATAGGTATGGTGAGAGAATGATGAGGAGGTGTATGTCTGGTGATGAATAGATAGACGGGAAGGTGTACATATGCTTTATAGCCAGATGGGGAGGTGTATGTATGCTTTATGGATAGATGGGGAGGTGTACGTATGGTGAGAGATAGATAGGGAGGGGTATGTGATAGGTAGATAGATGGGTAGGTGTACATATGGTGATAGGTAGATAGATATGGAGATGTGCATATGGGGATAGGTAGATAGAATGGGAGGTGTGCGTACAGTGGAGGGTAGAAAGAAGGGGAGTTAAACGTATGGTGATAAATAGATAAATGGGGAGGTGTACACATGGTGATAGGTAGATAGATTGGACAGTATACGTAGGTGATGGATAGATAGATGGGGAGGTGTACGCATGGTGAGAGATAGATGGGTATGTGTATGTATGGTGAGATATAGATTGGGAGGTATAGATATGGTTATAGATAGATGGGGAGGTGTATGTATGGTGATAGGTAGATAGATGGGGAGGATGTGCATATGGTCATAGATTGATGGGTAGGTGTGCGTATGGTGATAGGTAGATAGATGGGGAGGTGTATGTATGGTCATAGATTGATGGGGAGGTGTGCGTATGGTGATAGTAGATAGATGAGATGGTATACGTATGGTGAGAGATAGATGTGGAGGTGTATGTATAGTGAGAGATAGATGGGGAGTGGTATGTATGGTGATAGGTCTATAGATGTGTGACATTGCACCCCATAATGCTTTATGGGAATATGTTTATGAATGTATAGATAACATAATTGAAATATATTTTTATGCTACGCATGCTATGTAACATATCTCTGTAAAGGTTATGATCTACTGAATATATTCATCCTTTTGTATGCATGTGTCATTTTTGTACTTGAAGTTATGAATATTGTCTGTGTACTTGCTTGATTTTAAATAGCCTTAGAAAAAGCATTTGGTCAGCTTATTGAGAAAGGAATGTGCAAATTAAGTGCCCAATCAAGAAACACTTAATGAACAATGGATCTTGGAAGACTCCAATCCACATAAGAAGTCTTCCTGGGGACATTCAAGATAGCATGTGGGTAATGGCTGCTGCCTGTAAAAACTGAGTCATGCATGGACATGTGACTTACCCATGTGACTCCAAAACTCCATTTTGTAGCTGGATTCTACACAGGGAGAGGGAGGGGTGTCCACCCACAAGAGAAAGTCTATTTAAACCCTTGGGAGACCCCCTCCATTTTGTCTTCATCTGGCTCCACCCCAAAGGATACCTGAAGGAAACTGGGACAACGGACAGTAACTACAGGGGGTGTGAGTAATTGCTGGACCCAGACTAGAAGGAGACTAGTCTGAAAAAAAGAAGCTTACTGGAACACCTCCGAGGGTGAGGTTTTATCTGTATTCAGTTTTCTTACTGTATTAGGCATAGACTTGCGTGTTTTGTTTTATTTTGCTGGGTAATTCATTTTGTTCTGTCTCTCATCACTTGGAACCACTTAAATCCTACTTTTTGTATTTAATAAAATCACTTTTTACTTATTAATTAACCCAGAGTATGTATTAATACCTGGGGGAGGTAATGTCTGGTAATGGATTGATAGATTGGGAGGTGTACGCATGGTGATAGTAGATAGATAGGGAGGTGTACACATGGTAATAGATAGCTGGGGAGGTTTACATATGGTGAGAGATAGATAAGGATGGGGATGTATGGTGAGAGATAGATGGGGAGGTGTGTGTCTGGTGATGGATAGATAGATGGGGAGGTGTACGTATGGTCATAGAGAGATGGGGAGGTGTGCGTATGTTGATAGGTAGATAGATTGGGCTGTATACGTATGGTGATAGGTAGATGGGGAGATGTACATATGGTGATCTATAGATAGATGGGGAGATATACGAGTAGTGATGGATAAATAGATCGGGAGGTGTACGAATGGTGATATATGGGGAGGTGTGCGCATGTTGATAGTAGATAGATAGGGTGGTGTATGCATGGTAATAGATAGATAGATAGATAGATAGATAGATAGATAGATAGATAGATAGATAGATAGATAGGGAGGTATTCATGTGGTGATGGATAGATAGATGTGGAGGTGTACGTATGGTGAGAGATAGATGGGGAGGTGTGTGTATGGTTATAGGCAGATAGATGGGGACGTGTACATATGGTAATAGGTAGATAGATGGGGAGGTGTACGTATGGTCATAGATAAATGGGGAGGTGTATGTATGGTGATAGATACATGGAGAGGTATGGGTATGGTGATAGGTAGATAGATGGGGACGTGTAGATATGGTGATAGATGGGGAGGTGCATGTATGGTCATAGATGGTGAGGTGTACACATGGTGATAAGTAGGTAGATGGGTTAGTGTTCATAGATAGATAGATAGATAGATAGATAGATAGATAGATAGATAGATAGATAGATAGATAGATAGATAGATAGATAGATAGATAGATACCACTTTAAATTCTGGGCCTCTGGTTGCTACTTTCCTACAAAAATAATGAAGTGACTTGCCCAAGATCTGTGGTAGGGTCAGGCCTTGGAACCAGCTCTCCTAAATCCCACTGCGTACACTACCCAGGAGACTCTCCTGACTCCCCACTGTGGCCATCACTGCAGTACTTATGTGCCAGACCGTGGAGGAGCTGGTGCTCTCTCATTACATTCCTCCCCAATTCCCTCCAACCATACTCCTGCTTCTCCCATTCTCTACCCCAAACATGCCTGCTCTTCTCTGCAGCATCATGCTGCGCTGGGCTTTGCAATTGGCAGTGTTGCCCCTCAACACGCAAACCATCACCTCTCCAGGCCTGAGATCCTCACATACTTCGCCTGTCTTCAAAATGATCCTTCCTGGAGGTGTCTAGTCCTACAGTGGGATGAGGAGCGGGGGAAGGGACAGAGTGGAAGAGCAAAAGAAAAGAGAGCCTCAGCTAATTACAGCAACTTCACAGCCCATAAACACTGACAAAGCTCCCTGCAGCCAGGATGGAAAGCAGGCAGGCCTGGCTCCCTTTTCTTCTAGTGCCACAGGACCTCCTCTTGGATAGTCATGGTATTTGCACATCCCTCCAAGCCACGGTATCTCCTCTAGTAAGGCAGGAACACCAGAGTTGGCTCCTGGAAGGAGATGCATCCATTTATTTGCTCGGTGCCTGTTCCTTTCCCCTGCTTGTGTGCTGAGAAAAAAAACAATTGTTTTTATCTACGGGTCCCAAATGAGAGTGGAACCCTTTGTGCTAGGCACAGATTAGGTAAAGACCGTCCCTGGCTCAAAGCACTTACAATCTAAGAGATAAGACTGCATGTAAGACATGCTCCTGTGCTTCATCCATTGTCTATTTGATTGTAAGGTCTCTGGGACATGGGCTTTCTCTTACTAGGTGCAATGGTCTACCAGCTTCCATATTTCATTTAGGAGGTCAGACTACATGATCACAGTCTGGTCTTAAAAATCTATGACTCTAAAATCTACAAAAGGTGATGATACTAAGGGCATGCCTACACTACCCGCCGGATCGGCGGATAGTGATTGATCTATCGGGGATCGATTTATCGCGTCTAGTGTAGACGCGATAAAATCGATCCCTGATCGCTCTGCTGTCGACTCCGGAACTCCACCATGGCGAGAGGCGGAAGCGGAAGCGGAGTCGACGGGGCAGCGGCAGCGGTCGACTCGCCGCCGTCCTCACGGCCACGTAAATCGACCTAAGATACGCCGACTTCAGCTACGCTATTTGCGTAGCTGAAGTTGCGTATCTTAGGTCGACACCCCCTCCCCCAGTGTAGACCTAGCCTCAGATGAGGGTGTTCAGAACTCATGCTTAAGGGCATGAGTGGATCCCTATGGAAATGGACCCCCAGATACAAAATGGCACAATAGTACAGGGGCGTTACTGGGGAAAGGGACTGTTGCGCTGGCCTCTGAAACATCAGCCACTAGTTGCTGGAGACAAGATACCTACAGGACTTGATGCTTCAATGAGAGTAGAATGGAGATTTCCCTCTCCTGTCTGAGTCTTCTCTTGCCAGAGCTTGTCTCTCCCTCTGCTCCAGTGGTGGGACAGTGCTAATGTAACTCCAGCTAACACAGGGAGACTCTTGGTTCCTCTTTAGTAGCTGGACCAGGTGCAGATATTGTTTGCCTCTAGTCCTAAACCCTTTTCATCTGCATTCCCTTTCCATCCTGGAGCCGCCCTGCTATTCCAGCTCAGGGCTTCCCAAACATAGCTCTACCAGTGCATCTCCAAACTATCCTGCAGCCCCCTGTGTTGTTTGACTCCTCAGCTCTCCACACACTGACCTGATGATACGCAGCAATTCTGACCTGTGGCCCCTATTGTTCCAGTCCTGGGCTCCCTGCACATCTCGATCACTTTTAATCCTGAAAGAAATGAGGAAATGTCTCTTGTCTTCTCTAGCTCAGCCAGTGAGCCTCATTTCTGATTGGTAGACCCCCTCCTCCTCTCTGTACCCACACAGGGTATGTCTGCACTACGATAAACCTGCAGCACCAAGTCACAGAGCCCGGGTTCCAGCCTGAACCTGAATGTCTACACTGCAGTTTTATAACCCAGCAGACCAAGCCCCTATGAGCACAAGTCAGCTGACCCAGACCAGCCACGGGTCTTTCATCACAATGTAGACATACCTTTAGAGTCCTGCTGATGCCCCTCAATCCTGAGCTGTAGGGGACCTACATGTTCCAGGCCTAGGCATCTCCTAAGTAGACACAGCCCCATCTGAAGTGAGTCCTACCTCAGTTCCCTCCTGTATAGTAACCTCAGTAAGCCAAAGTCCTTCTAACCTTTCCTCAGCCAAAGCTCCTTGATCTCAAAGCTCCTATATCCTACTCCTGGGCCTCTGACCGAGCTGCCTGCCTGGGCTTTATGGGGTAGACACATATGTTCCCCCCCGGATGGGAGATTTTGCCCTATCTCTTTGCTTTCACAAAGCTGCTAGAATGGAAGCTCAGCTTGCTGATTTGGTTCCAATTACTTACTTTTGTGCTCAGCGAGCAGCCAAGCAATAGCACCTTCCTTTATGGCAGGATATTAGCTGGGTTTCATTTCAAGGGGAAAATTCCTGTGTCCTTTGTGTTTGACTGCAGCAGAACATCTGGTTAATTTCCATGCATCCTCCAGTTGCTAGAGCTTGCAGGACATGTGGAAAAGGCTCAGATTATGGATCTGTAACTGCATGAGATTTTCTGCTATGACCTACCTGGGCTCTGATGAACATGGCAGGAATTCCGCTCTGTTCTTTGGCATTCTATAAAAAGGGGAATAAAGACAACCCAGGAAATTAAAGACCCATCAGCTTAACTTCAGTACCCAGAAAGAAAATGGAACAAATAATTAAGCAATCAATTTGCAAACACCTAGAAGATAATGTGATAAGTAACAGTCAGCATGGACTTGTCAAGAACAAATCACGTCCAACCAAGCTAATAGTTTTCTTTAATAGGGTAACAAGCATTTGTGGGTGGGGGAAGTGTATCTTGACTTTAGTAAGACTTTTGATACTGTCTCACAATGGAAATATAACCTAGATGGAGCTACTATAAGTGGTTGCATAACTGGTTGGAAAACCTTTCCCAGAGGGTAGTTATCAGTGATTCACAATCAAGCTGTAAGGGGATACAAGTGGGGTCCCACAGAGATCAGTTCTGGGTTTGGTTCTGTTCAATATCCTCATCAATTTTAAATAATATCATAGAAAGTACACTTATAAAGTTTGTGGATGGTACCAAGCTGGGAAGGGCTGCAAGTGCTTTGGAGGGTAGGATTAACATTCAAAATGAACTGGACAAACTGGAGAAATGGTCAGAAGTAAATAGGATTTAATTCAATAAGGACAAATGCAAAGTACTCCATTTAGGAAGGAACAATCAGTTGCACACATACAAAATGAGAAATGACTGCCTAGGAAGGAGTACTGCAGAAAGGGATCTGGGGGTCATAGTGGATCATAAGCTAAATATGTGTGAACAGTGTCAAACTGTTGCAAAAAAAGCAAACATCATTCTGGGATGTATTAGCAGGAGTGTTGTAAGCAAGACACAAGAAGTAATTCTTCCACTCTACTCCGTGCTGATGAGACCTCAACTGGAATATTGTGTTCAGTTTTGGGTGCCACATTGCAGGAAAGATGTGGACAAATTGGAGAAAGTCCAGAGAAGAGCAAAAAAATGATTAAAGGTGTAGAAAACATGACCTATTAGGGAAGATTGAAAAAATTGCATTTGTTTCGTCAGGAGAAGAGAAGACTGAGGGGAGACAGGATAACAGTTTTCAAATACATAAAAAGTTGTTACCAGGAGGAAGGAGAAGATTTTTTCTTCTTAACCTCTGAGGATAGGACAAGAAGCAATGGACTTAAATAGAAGCAAGGGAGGTTTAGGTTGGACATTAGGAAAATCTTCCTGTCAGGGTGGTTCAGCACTGGAATAAATTGCCTAGAGAGGCTGTGGAATCTCCGTCACTGGGAGATGTTTAAGAGCAGGTTAGACAAACATCTGTCAGGGATAATAGTATCTAATCCCTTAGTATCTAGTCTAATACTTAGTCCTGCCTTGAATGCAGGGGACTGGACTAGACTAGAAGACATCTCTAGGTTCCTTCCAGTCCTACATGTCTATAATTCTATGTCCAGGGGTTTGGGGTAAATCTTGGTGTCCCTGAGCATAAGGGACTGATAGCTCAGGCTGAAGTCATCATAACAAGGCACTGAAACATATGCTTGTACTGCCAAATAACAGGGTGACTTCTGCAGTCCTTGGAGGCGATAAGGGGTCTCGAAGCTCTTTATAAACCCCTCCTCCCCTAAATACACACAGTCCCTGTCAACAGTTGTCACACCTAGATCATCTTCCACAGATCTCAAAGCACTTTGCAGAGGAGGTCATTATCATGATCCTCATTTGTTACAAATGGGGAAACTGAGGCACAGGCAGGGAAGTAACTCTCCTAGTAGGACAGTGATAGAGAAAGGAATATAACCCAGGTGTCCTGAGTCCTAATGCAGTGCTCTGTCCCCTAAGCCACACTGGGACTTTCTTACCCATGTCCCACTGTTGCACTAGCTAGTGCAGTTCCAGCAGCAGTATTGCTAGTGAGAACACTAGTGTAGACTGGCTGCCAGTGTGTTAACCCCTGTGACCAGGTATGCTGAGAGATCTACAGACCCATCTAAGGGTTTTATACTGCTGCCCATCACCATAGCATCTGAGCACCTTCCATGTAAAATTGATAGCAACAGCCCACTCTCTAGTGGATTTCATGGCATCTCTGCATGACTTTGTGGTTAAAATCTTGCCACTGGCAGAGGCTAGTCTTCATAGTTCTCCCACCACTGGTGGAAAATTGGAAGAAACATGCGAGTATAGACAGGGCCATACACATATGTACATGCACGTATCCTGGTGACACTGTAAAAGTGGCAGGCATGACTGTATATAACATCAAGTATCAGAGGGGTAGCCGTGTTAGTCTGAATCTGTAAAAAGCAACAGAGGGTCCTGTGGCACCTTTAAGACTAACAGAAGTATTGGGAGCATAAGCTTTCGTGGGTAAGAACCTCACTTCTTCAGATGCAAGTAATGGAAATCTCCAGAGGCAGGTATAAATCAGTATGGAGATAACGAGGTTAGTTCAATCAGGGAGGGTGAGGTGCTCTGCTAGCAGTTGAGGTGTGAACACCAAGAGAGGAGAAACTGCTTCTGTAGTTGGATAGCCATTCACAGTCTTTGTTTAATCCTGATCTGATGGTATCAAATTTGCAAATGAACTGGAGCTCAGCAGTTTCTCTTTGGAGTCTGGTCCTGAAGTTTTTTTGCTGTAAGATGGCTACCTTTACATCTGCTATTGTGTGGCCAGGGAGGTTGAAGTGTTCTCCTACAGGTTTTTGTATATTGCCATTCCTGATATCTGACTTGTGTCCATTTATCCTCTTGCGTAGTGACTGTCCAGTTTGGCCAATGTACATAGCAGAGGGGCATTGCTGGCATATGATGGCATATATAACATTGGTGGACATGCAGGTGAATGAGCCGGTGATGTTGTAGCTGATCTGGTTAGGTCCTGTGATGGTGTTGCTGGTGTAGATATGTGGGCAGAGTTGGCATCGAGGTTTGTTGCATGGGTTGGTTCCTGAGTTAGAGTTGTTATGGTGCGGTGCGTGGTTGCTGGTGAGAATATGCTTAAGGTTGGCGGGTTGTCTGTGGGCGAGGACTGGCCTGCCTCCCAAGGTCTGTGAAAGTGAGGGATCATTGTCCAGGATGGGTTGTAGATCACTGATGATGCGTTGGAGAGGTTTAAGCTGAGGACTGTAGGTGATGGCCAGTGGAGTTCTGTTGGTTTCTTTTTGGGGCCTGTCTAGTAGATAGAATAACCCCGGTCAGGGCTCTAAGGGTATGTTGATTTGAAATAAAGGGTTTGAAATCAACATACCCTTAGAGCCCCGACCGGGGTTATTCTATCTACTACCCAAGATCCACAAACCTGGAAATCCTGGACGCCCCATCATCTCGGGCATTGGCACTCTCACTGAAGGACTGTCTGGATATGTGGACTCCCTACTCAGACCCTACGCCACCAGCACTCCCAGCTATCTCCATGACACCACAGATTTCCTGAGAAAACTACAATGCATTGGTGACCTCCCAGAAAACACCATCCTAGCCACCATGGATGTAGAGGCTCTCTACACAAACATCCCACACACAGATGGAATACAAGCTGTCAGGAACAGTATCCCTGATGATGACACAGCACAACTTATTGCTGAGCTCTGTGACTTTATCCTCACGCACAATTATTTCAAATTTGGTGACAATATATACCTCCAGACCAGTGGCACTGCTATGGGCACCCGCATGGCCCCACAATATGCCAACATTTTTATGGCTGACCTGGAACAACGCTTCCTCAGCTCTCGTCCACTCATGCCCCTTCTCTACCTACGCTACATTGATGACATCTTCATCATCTGGACCCATGGGAAGGAGACCCTGGAAGAATTCCACCATGATTTCAACAGCTTCCACCCCACCATCAACCTCAGCCTGGACCAATCTACACGGGAGGTCCACTTCCTAGACACCACCGTACAAATAAGCGATGGCCACGTTAACACCACCCTATACCGAAAACCCACCGACCGCTCCACCTACCTTCATGCCTCCAGCTTCCACCCCAGACACACCACACGATCCATCGTCTACAGCCAAGCACTGAGGTACAATCGCATCTGCTCCAACCCCTCAGACAGAGACCAACACCTACAAGATCTTCACCAAGCATTCTCAAAACTACGATACCCACACAAGGAAATAAAGAAACAAATCAACAGAGCCAGACGTGTACCCAGAAGCCTCCTGCTACAAGACAGGCCCCAAAAAGAAACCAACAGAACTCCACTGGCCATCACCTACAGTCCTCAGCTTAAACCTCTCCAACGCATCATCAGTGATCTACAACCCATCCTGGACAATGATCCCTCACTTTCACAGACCTTGGGAGGCAGGCCAGTCCTCGCCCACAGACAACCCTCCAACCTTAAGCATATTCTCACCAGCAACCACGCACCGCACCATAACAACTCTAACTCAGGAACCAACCCATGCAACAAACCTCGATGCCAACTCTGCCCACATATCTACACCAGCAACACCATCACAGGACCTAACCAGATCAGCTACAACATCACCGGCTCATTCACCTGCATGTCCACCAATGTTATATATGCCATCATATGCCAGCAATGCCCCTCTGCTATGTACATTGGCCAAACTGGACAGTCACTACGCAAGAGGATAAATGGACACAAGTCAGATATCAGGAATGGCAATATACAAAAACCTGTAGGAGAACACTTCAACCTCCCTGGCCACACAATAGCAGATGTAAAGGTAGCCATCTTACAGCAAAAAAACTTCAGGACCAGACTCCAAAGAGAAACTGCTGAGCTCCAGTTCATTTGCAAATTTGACACCATCAGATCAGGATTAAACAAAGACTGTGAATGGCTATCCAACTACAGAAGCAGTTTCTCCTCCCTTGGTGTTCACACCTCAACTGCTAGCAGAGCACCTCACCCTCCCTGATTGAACTAACCTCGTTATCTCCATACTGATTTATACCTGCCTCTGGAGATTTCCATTACTTGCATCTGAAGAAGTGAGGTTCTTACCCACGAAAGCTTATGCTCCCAATACTTCTGTTAGTCTTAAAGGTGCCACAGGACCCTCTGTTGCTGTATATAACATGTTTTTGTGCAACATCTTCTTTCCAGAGGGCAGGGCTCTTTAAGCTTTTCCTGGACCCCTTGGCTCAGCCAGCAGGTTGAAGAGAAGGTAAGATGGTGCAGTGGTACTTTATACAAATCAGCCATGTCTTCTACATATTTTCATCAGTTCCAAGGCCATCTAGTTGACCTCCTAGGTAACATGGGCATAGAACTTTCCCCAAATCATTCCTTTTGAATTAGATCATAGCTAGTTTTTAAATTCAATCTTGATTTAAGAATTGCCAGTGATTGGAGAATCTGTCATGATGCTCGTAAATTGTTCCAATTGTTAGTTACCCTCACTGTTAAAAAAAATTATGCCTAATTTCTAGTCTGAATTTGTCTAGTTTCAACTTCCAGTCATTGAATAGCTTTATTATACCTTTGTCTGCTAGCTTGAAAAGTCCATTAACAAATACTTGTCCCCACATGTAGGTGCTAATAGACTGTGATCAAGCCAGCCCTTAACCCTCTCCTTGTTAAATAGATTGAGCTCCTTGAGTTTATCACTGTAAGGCAGGTTTTCTAATCCTTTTAATCATTCTCGTGGCGCTTCTCTGAACCCTCTCAAATTTATCAACATCCTTCCTGAATTGTGGGCACCAGAACTGGACACAGTATTCCAGCAGCACTCGTGCCGCAGTGCCAAATACAGAGATAAAATAACCTGTTTATGCATCCCAGGATCACGTTAGCCCTTTTGGTCACAGCGTCACACTGGGAGCTCATGTTCTGTTTCTCCCTAGGGAGTTTCCAATTTAGGATATGTTTATGAATGGGGGGGTGGTATGATGGAGTTGTCTGTGATAGCTGGGGACTTGATTTGATGCCCCAGGATATCCCTTCCAGTCCTTTGTTCCCATGAGGTGTAGCAAAGGAATTAGATTGTGACCAAACAGGCGCAGATGCTCTCAGAAGTAATAGCTGAAATAAGTTAGTCCCTTCAGACTGGAGATTTTTATCCCTTATGGGAGCTGACCTTGTTCGTGAAGACAGCGGCAAAAAAAGCATTGAGTACATTAGCTTTTTCCACATCCTCTGTCACTAGGTTGCCTCCCTCATTCACAAAGGGGCCCACACTTTCCTTGACTTTCTTCTTGTTGCTAACATACCTGAAGAAACCCTTCTTGTTACCCTTAACATCTCTTGCTATTTGCAACTCCAAGTGTGATTTGGCCTTCCTTGATTTCACTCCTGCATGCCTGAGCAATATTTTTATACTCCTCCCTGGTCATGTGTCCAATCTTCCACTTCTTGTAAGCTTCTTTTTTGTGTTTAAGATCTGCAAGGATTTCACTGTTAAGCCAAGCTGGTCGCCTGCCATATTTACTATTCTTTCTACACAGCGGGATGGTTTGTTGATGCAACCTCAATAAGGATTCTTTAAAATACAGCCAGCTGTCCTGGACTACTTTCCCCCTCATGTTATTCTCCCAGGGGATCCTGCCCATCAGTTCCCTGAGGGAGTCAAAGTCTGCTTTTCTGAAGTCCAAGGTCCGTATTTTGCTGCTCTCCTTTCTTCCTTGTGTCAGGATCCTGAAATCGACGTTCTCATGGTCACTGCCTCCCGGGTTCCCATCCACTTTTGCTTCCCCTACTAATTCTTCCCTGTTTGTGAGCAGCAGGTCAAGAAGAGCTCTGCCCCTAGTTGTTTCCTCCAGCACTTGCACCAGGAAATTGTCCTCTACACTTTCCAAAAACTTCCTGGATTGTCTGTGCACCATTGTATTGCTCTCCCCGCAGATATCGGGGTGATTGAAGTCTCCCATGAGAACCAGGGCCTATGATCTAGTAACTTCGGTTAGTTGCCTGAAGAAAACCTTGTCCACCTCATCCGGTCTGGTGGTCTATAGCAGACTCCCACCATGACATCACCCTTGTTGCTCAAACTTCTAAACTTAATCCAGAGACTCTCAGGTTTTTCTGCAGTTTCAAACTGGAGCTCTGAGCAGTCATACTGCTCTCTTACATACAATGCAACTCCCCCTCCTTTTCTGCCCTGCGTGTCCTTCCTGAACAGTTTATATCCATCCATGACAGTACTCCAGTCATGTGAGTTATCCCACCAAGTCTCTGTTATTCCAATCACATCATAATTCCTTGACTGTGCCAGGACTTCCAATTCTCCCTGCTTGTTTCCCAGGCTTCTTGCATTTGTGTATAGGCACTTAAGATAATTCGCTGATCATCCTGCTTTCTCAGTATGAGGCAGAAGTCCTCCCCTCTTGTGCTCTCCTGCTTGTGCTTCCTCCCGATATCCCACTTCCCCACTTACCTCAGGGCATTGGTCTCCTTCCCCCAGTGAACCTAGTTTAAAGCCCTCCTCACTAGGTTAGCCAGCCTGCTTGCCAGATGCTCTTCCCTCTCTTCGTTAGGTGGAGCCCGTCTCTGCCTAGCACTCCTTTTTCTTGGAGCACCATCCCATGGTCAAAGAATCCAAAGCCTTTTCTCCAACACCACCTGCGTAGCCATTCGTTGACTTCCACGATTCGATGGTCTCTACCCGGGCTCTTTCCTTGCACAGGGAGGATGGACGAGAACACCACTTGCGCCTCAAACTCTTTTATCCTTCTTCCCAGAGCCACGTAGTCTGCAGTGATCCGCTCAAGGTCATTCTTGGCAGTATCATTGGTGCCCACATGGAGAAGAAGGAAGGGGTAGCGATCTGAGGGCTTGATGAGTCTCGGCAGTCTCTCCATCACATCGTGAATCCTAGCTCCTGGCAAGCAGCACACGTCTCGGTTTTCCCGGTCGGGACGGCAGATAGATGACTCAGTCCCCCTGAGGAGGGAGTCCCCGACCACCATCACCCGCCTCCTTCTCTTGGGAGTGGTGGTCGTGGAACCCCCATCCCTAGGACAGTGCATCTCATGCCTTCCAATCGGTGGAGTCTCCTTCTGCTCCCTTCCCTCAGATGTATCATCTAGTTCACTCTCCGCATTAGTACCTGTGAAGCCCTAACGGATAGAGCTTTGCTCTGACAAGTGACGGTAAAGTGCTAGAATGGGAGTCGATGCTACTTGTCCTGGGTGCTGAAGCCCAAAGGGCTTTGCATGGGGTGTAAGCCCAAGCAGATTTTGGCCCAAGTTTACACACAGTTTTCTTTTTACTAATTACCAACCTTATAAACTCAACCTGGGCCCTGAAAGGTAGGTGATGTGTGTATTCCTTCTCATGCATCGTCTTCAGAAACCTACTTCAAATGAGAGGTAGCTAAGGAATGTCTATGTGCATCTGATTTTGGGTCAGGATCACAGGCGATGACAAGAGGATAAAAGACCCTAGCTTGAACTTCAGCTCCCAGATTGGCTTTCCAATGGTGGCATCTTGTAAACTGAGCTAATGCTGAGATGGAGTCCTTAGGCCAAAACCTGCCTGGGTTTATGTAGTGACCACCATCTTGGTCATGACCAGTGACTGAAGTTAAAACACCTCATGCTATAGGACTAACCCCCCACCCTCCAGCTAGGAGCTGCAACAGGCTCTAATCCTCTATGGAATGAGCAGTGAGAAGGGGACATGTCACGCTCACTGAAAAATGGTGTGATGGGGTAGTTTGCCCTTAAGGGTAGTAGACAGGGCTGGCCTGAGGGAAAATGGCACCCTGGGTGAATTTCTATTTTGGAGACCCTGATCCCTGCGTGCTCCCCCCCCCCAATTATCCATGACCCCCACAGGTTCCCCCCCCCCCCCAAGAAGTTAGTTCCCAAATCTGTAACATGTCTGAGGTCCAACCTACCCTGGAAAAAATGTTTGCCAATGTCTGGCTCACGCTTTTAGCCCTGGTGTTGCTTAGAGCTACTGTTTACGGCCATCAGGTGGCAAAATCCGTGAAGGTCAGTATGTACAGCTTTCCTCTGGATGTTTTCTTAGGGAAAGGACCCAGAATCTCCACAGCTAAACGCTGAAATGGAACTTCAATTATGGGGAATGGTTGGAGAGGGGCCTTGACCTAGTCTTGGGGCTTTCCAACTCTCTGGCACACCTCACAAGACCCAGAGGAGTTGCCAAGCCTGCCCGGCACCAGCGATCCCGAGGAACCTATGGTGCTGGACCCCCCTGAGGACATCACCGTGACCCAGGTACCTCAAGAGGGGGAGTCCGGAAGTAGCCGGGGACAGCCAACCCTAGTCTGGCTGCAACACTGCCAGAACCCATGTCAGTGTGTTGCAGCCAGGATCCCCACTGATGCAGCAGCGGGTCTTCTGCTGCCACTAGGGCCCCGGGCTGGGCCACAGTGGAGTAGGAGGGCCTGCGTGCCCCCTGCCACTCAACTCGCGGGTGGCAGTCTCCACCTCTCCCAGGCCTTCGAATCTAGGGCCTGGGCTCACTGTTTATATACTGCTATTGCTCAGCCCCTGCCTGAGGGCCTGAGCACCTGACTCACCATTGCCCCGCCCTGACCTAGGGCCTGGGCTCATGACTAACTGTTTATTTCTGCCCTCACAAAGGCCACGGAGGAAGACTCCTGCGGCTGGACTAATTCCCTGCTAGGCCTCATCCCGAATTTAGTAAAGCGGTGGGGGTCCCCGCTGCCCCAGAGAGAGACAAGCCCCAGCTAACCTCTCTACAGTGCCTTACATCACCCCTCCACAGTTAGGGAAATCCATTTCTGCAAAGCCATCCACTATTTCATGCACATTTCCCAGAGTCACTGTCCTTCGTAGCAGAATGCGATTAATTACTCTGCACACTCGCATTAATGCAGCCCCAACGGTCAACTTCCTGACTCCAAATTCAACTGCTACCAACTGGTAGCAGTCTGGAGTCGCCAGCTTCCACACCGCGATAGCCGCAAACTTCTCTACCAATAGGGCAGCTCTCGTGCTGAGGCAAGCTCCGCACACAGTTCCAGGAAGGTGGCTTTCTGCATCTGAAAGTTCTGTAGCCACTGCTCGTCATCCCACACCTGCATGATGATACGATCCCACCATTCAGTACTTGTTTCATGGGCCCAAAAGCGATGGTCCACCCTCTGCAGCTGTTCTGTGAATGCCAAAAGCAATCTAAAGTTGCTTCTATCCATATCACACAGCATGTCAGGCAACTGGGAGTCTTCTGCAGTTAGGAACTTCGCGATTAACTGCACTGCCATCTGCGATGTCTTCATGACAGTTATGAGAGCATAGGAGAGAAGTGCAGGATCCATCCCTTCTCGCAAGGATGCTGGGGTGCACAGCAAAGAAGGGCCATTGAAAAATGCTGTGAAAGAAAACCGGAAGCCCATGGAATGCTGGGACAGAAAGCAATGCACCAGGGGACATTGAGCCTGGTCCCAAGTTGCACCATGATCCGCTCTGCCTTCCCACAAGTCTAGTGGCAGAAGGTGTCAAGCTGGACTGTGGGATAGGTACCCACAGTGCACTGCTCACACTGTCGATGCTAGTGCCCCAACTGTGGATGCGCTCTGCTGAAAGAGGGAGGGAGTGTGATGCAATACTGATTTTTATTATAGTGCTTTTTGAGTGTCGACATAACATCCAATCTTAATTCAAAAATTGCCAGAATTGGAGAATCCACCATGAGCCTTGGGAAGTTTTTCCAATAGTTAATTACTCGCACCCTTAAAAATGTACAGCTTATTTCCAGTCTGGATGTGTTACTTGCTGGGGAACAACTTGGAACAGCTTTGTTGCTTGCTGAAGAATACCACCAATCTGAAGCATCTGAGGACGGAAGATGGGCTAGTTTGTTTCTGATGTTGATATCCCCAGGAATAATGGAGAGCCTTTTACCATAGGGGAGCTGCGACTGCCTGCGGAGCCTGAAAGACTGCATCCCCTCCTTGGTGTGAGAAGGGGACCTGGCCCCTGGTGGGCCTTGAAACATTTTTCTTTGGGCTTGTCTACACTGGGAAGTTTTTTCGATTAAACTAATGTCGCCAAGGAAAAATCGACAAAAGCAAATGTCAAACCAGCAGGGTGATCCTCAGAACAGCAGGTGTTGGCCAGCCTGGCAGAGTAGGTAGCACGGCAGATCAGAGCGGACTCTGTGAGAACACCATTGTCTGGAACTCACCAACATGGTCACTGGATAGAACTTTTCCTCTCACTTTCCTGATAGAGTTCTCTGACCTGCTCTGACCCAAATAGCAGCTCCACCCTCTCAGCAAAGTACAGTGTGTGTGTGTGTGTGTGTGTGTGTGTGTGTGTGTGCACGAGGATGCATTCAGTAAATAAGCCATCAAGATCACACATTTCCAGCAACCTCACTGGTGAGAATTGATGGGTGTGAGGAGCACCCTCCCCAGCTAGTGACTCAAAAGCCATATCAGGGAAGAGTGGTGATTTTCCACTCCCACAACCATTCCAGCATCACAGATAATCACTGCATGCATTTCTTTTCCATTAGGCAGAATTACTGAACATTAAATAATGTGTGGCAAAGTGCAGAGAAGCAGATGGCTTAGCAGTGGTTGAGTGCCTCTGCTAGTCGCATACATTCTAGTAATGGGAGGGAAGGAAGAAGGGAAATGGTCTAATTAGAGGACTCTCTTTCTCAAACTACCCACTGAAGTAATGGTGCCAATGTAGAAGTCATGTAATTGTATGGAGATGTATGATATGGCCTGGCAGGGAGGGCATTCAGTGCTGGGGAAAGATGCCAAGACAGAGAGCCCTGGAGAATGAAGGTGCTATTTATCCACACAGCCTAGACAGAGGAAGTTCAGTGGCTGGGATGATACTCCAGAGACTTTGCTTCAATTCCTAGCTATGCCATACACTTCCTGTATGACTCTGGGAAAGTCACTTTGGGTGCGTCTACACTGCAATTAGACACCTGCACCTGGCCGGTGCCTGCTGACTTGGGCTCACAGGTCTTGGGCTGCAGACCTATTTAATTGCAGTGTAGACTTCTGGGCTCGGGGTGGAGCTCTAGGAACCTGCGAGGTGGGAGAGTCCCAGAGCTCATGCTGGAGCCCGATCCTGGTAGACTTCACAAAAAGCAAAGTCGCCAAAGTGTGTCTACATTTGCTCCCTCTGTCGACAGATCATGTCCACATTTGGGGCAACTTTGTTGACAGTGAGAGCAATGGACTGTGGGTATGTATTCCATAGTGCCCGGTGACAAACATCTGTTGCTAGGTGTTGTGGGAATGCGGAAACGGAGCGCAGCGCATTCTGAGATATGCAAAATGTACCCGCTTTGTGTCCCACCCCTCCAAAGGTCTCTGGCTTCCTTTCGCGCCATTTTTCCAACTGTCATTCTTTTGTAGTGCGCGCCAGCATCTGCAGTGAGAGAGGATGGATCCCGCACTTCTCTCTTATGCACTGTTAGCTGTTGTGAGGACATCGCGCATGGCAGCACAGTTACTCTCAGAGTTACTCGCAAAGTTAGCAGAGGATGAATCGCAGGCACCCGAGTGTGACATGGACAGCAGCAATTTATCAGTGCTTTGTGCATTCACAGAGCAGCTACATACAGTAGACCGTCACTTTTGAGCTAGGGAAACAAGCACTGATTGGTGGGATCGCATTGTCATGAAGGTGTGGGATGACGACCAGTGGGTACAGAACTTCAGGATGCATAAAGCAACCTTCATGGAACTATGTGCTGAGCCGCCCCCGACCTGCAGCGCAAGGACACCAGATTGAGAGCCGCCCTTCTGGTAGAGAAGCAATCGCTGTGTGGAAGCTGGTGAATCCAGACTGCTACCGGTCAGTCGCAAATCAATTTGGAATAGGAAAGTCCACTGTTGGGGCTGTATTACTCCAAGTGTACAGGGCAATAAATGGCATCCTGCTGCGGAGGACCATGACTCTGGGAAGTGTACATGAAATAGTGGATGGCTTTGCAGAGATGGATTTCCCTAACTGTGGTGGGGTGATTGATGGCACGCACATTCCAATTTTAGTGCCAGACCACCTTGCCTCTGAATACATCAGTAGGAAGGGATACTTCTCCATGGTATTGCAGGCGCTTGTGGATCACTGGGGGCGTTTCACGGACATCAATGCAGGCTGGTCTGGAAAGGTGCATGATGAACGCATCTTCAGGAACAGTGGCCTGTACAGAAAGCTGTAGGCGGGGACTTTCTTTCCAGACCACAAGTTCACAGTGGGGGATGTGGAAATGCCCATAGTAATCCCTGGGAGACCTGGCTTACCTCCTACAGCCCTGGCTCATGAAACCTTACACAGGGCACCTGGACAGCAGCAAGAAGCATTTTAACAACAGGCTGAGCAGGTGCCGCATGGTAGTCGAATGTGCCTTTGGCCATTTGAAAGCCCGCTGGAGGAGTTTAAATGGCAGGCTAGACCTTACCGAGGATAATATTCCCGTGGTCATAGCCGCGTGCTGCACTTTGTATAATCTCTGTGAATCTAAGGGTGAAATGTTTGCTCAGGTGTGGAGCACTGAGGCAGAGTGCTTGGCTGCACAGTTTGAACAGCCAGATGCTAGGGCTGTCAGAGGAGCCCAGAGGGTGCTATTAACATCAGAGAGAACCACTTTGACAATGAGGGGCAGTAACACCTCTGCTTTGGAGTTGCTTCCCTGTTGCATCCATGTACAATTTTGGGGCCCAAGATATGTGCAACACAATGCTTTAGGAACACAGAATAAAAGCGCTGTACCATTAAAAACCTTAGCCAGTGGTGAGCTGGAGCCGGTTCCCACTGGTTCACAGGAACCAGTTGTTAAATTTAGAATCCCTTTTAGAATCTGTTGTCCCAACTGGTTCTAAAAGGGCTTTTAAATTTAACAACTGGTAAAGCTCCGGCAGCTTTCCGCCCCGCCCCCGGCCCCAGCTCACCTCCCCCTCCTCCCCTGAACGCTCCACCCCCTTCTCCTCCCCCTCCCCTGCTTCCCGCGAATCAGATGTTCATGCAGGAAGCCTGGAAACAAGCAGCGGCAGGTAAGCTGGGGCAGGGAGGGTGCAAGGAGGTCTCCAGGGAGGCGTGGCGCGGCATGGCGCAGCCAGTCCGGCCCCGGCCGAGCGGCTCCCTCCGTCCCGGCCCCATGGCTCCGTCCCGGCCCCGGCCGAGCGCCCCGGTCCCGGCCGAGCGGCTCTAGCCCCACAGCGTGGCTCCGGCTCGGCCCCGGCCCCGATTCTGGCCGGGCGGCGCGGCTCCGGCCTGGGCCAGGGCCCGGGCCCTAGCCCCTGTGCAGCTCCGGCGGGGGTAAGCGGTGTGGTAAGAGGCCGGGGCCGGGGGAGGTTGGATAAGGCAGGGGCAGGGAGTCCCGGGGACAGGGAGCGGGTGGGGGTGGTTGGATCGAGCAGAGGTTCTGGGGGGGCGGTCAGGGGATGGGGAAGGGGGGGTTGGGTAGGCGTGGGAATTCCGGGGGTCTGTCGGGGTGGTGGTGGATGGGGTCGGGGCAGTTAGGGGACAGGGAGCAGGGCGAGTTGAGTAGGGGGTGGGGTTCTGGGGGACAGTTAGGGTGGGGGGTCTTGGGAAGGAGTGGTCAGGGGACAAGCAGCGGGGGGGTTGATGGGTTGTGGTTTCTGAGGGGGGCAGTTGGGGGCAGGACATGGGTGGGGGTCGGATGGGGGGGTGATGTACTCACCGGGCGGTTCCCTACCGGGTCTTCAGGGGCGGGTCCTTCACCTGCCGGAGCCGTGCCGCCAAAGACCTGGTCGGGAACCGGTTCCTAAGATTTTGGCAGCTCATCACTGACCTTAGCCTTTATTTATTGTTAAAAAGGGTAAAACCTCACAACTGTGTGTAGCTCCAGCTATCATTATGCAAGCTGTTAGAGGGGGTGGAGTGATGGAGAAACTCAGGAATGCTGTAAAGTGAAAAGGAATGTGTGGGCATAGAGGGGGGTTGGGTTGGCAAAGAATTGTGCATCTGCTGCAGTGGCACTCGAACTCAGATCTGTTCAGTCTGCAGCTGTATCAGAGACTTGAGCATCTCTGTCTGATCCTCCATAACTTTTATCATCTGCTCTGTCGCTTGCCTAGCAAAAGCAGCATTCTCTTTTCTGTCCTATCTTTCGGCTTCCCATCACTCTATCCGTTCCCTGGTCTGTCTCTCATCACACTGTATAACCTTGCGAAACATGTCTTCTTTGCTGCGCATAGGTTTTTTTTCTTATCTGCCGCAGCCAGTCCGCGGGGGTGCGTGGTGTGTTTTTCAAGGTCTGTGCTAAACAGAAGAGGGATTGTTACATTCCAGCAAACAATTGAAACATTTTAGTAAAAAGGGTATTTTCCTAGTAGAAATCACTTTCTCTCTGATGAGACTCTAGGCAGGCACACAGCTCCGCGAGCACTCCAATGATGGTGAGTTTTGGGAGTAGGGGGAAGGCAGTTGTGCATACAGACAAAAAGGTCACGGCTTGCAGGGCAGCTTTTTAGGGGACTCATTCTAAAATTATCCCACAATTTTTCACAGGCAGCCAACCTGCTGGCTGACATCTCGCTGTTGAGGGTGACCAGGGAAACCAGGGCTCAGCTTCTGAATGCTTGCAGCTTTCACCCTGGTCTATATGCAGCTCAGCTATGTGCTGCTTTGGTCCCACCTCCAGTGATTGCTAAATGGCATGGTACAGTTTCCTACAATGGGGGAACTAACAAAGCTGCAATCCCTTGGAATCTGCAGCAGAGGATTAACAAGTACCTCTTGGAAATTTTCCACAGCTTCTCTCTGGAGGATTCCCTGAAGGTCTCTTGGCCATGCACATTAGCTACACAGGGCAATGTCCAGCTCACAGAAAACACTACCTGCCTCCCACTTTTTGATTCCCTACACAAGCCACAGCAACTTACCTGGCGTCTCATCTACTTCCTGCTCCCTGTTGAGCACTTCTGGAGTGGAGAAAAGTTCCTGGCTGCCTGCCCCACCAGCCGACCCCGCTGGGAGCACCACAAATTCTTCTAGCTTGACTTCTTCATCCACAATTTCAGCCTCCAGGTTACCCCCTCTTTAAGCTGCATGCGAAGTATCCACGGGGCAATCAGTGATGGAAGTGGGGTCACCACCGAGGATAGCATTCAGCTCCTTATAGAAGTGGCAGATCTTAGGTGCACCACCGGAGCGATGGTTCGCCTCCCGTGCCTTATGGTACGCCTGCCTCAGCTCCTTTATCTTCGCTCTGCACTGCTGCGTGTCCCGATCATAGCCCTTTTCACACAAGCCCCGAGAAATTTGCCCATATGTGTCCCGATTCCTACAGGTCACTCGCAGCTGCAACTGAACAGACTCCTCTCCCCATATACTGATCAGATCCAACAACTCAGTGGTGGTCCAAGCGGGAGCACGTTTGGAGCGATAGCCAGCCATGCTCACTTGGGAAGCCACCTGGGAAGCTCCTCTGGGAAGCCAGCAAACAGGAAATGAGATTTAAAAATCCCAGGGCTTGCAAGGGGGAGGGGTGGGTTGGCTGCAGGGCAGCGGAGTTCAAACCGCTGACCAGATCGGCAGCATGGGAATTGTGGGATACTTTCTGAAGGCCAATAAAATCGGGAAAAAAACCTGTGGTGTCTACACGGGCTGTTTGTCGACAATAAAGGGAGGGGAAAAGAGGGGAAAATTCTCTCGCAGGGGTGAAAGTTTTTTGTTGCCAAATCTAGGTGTGGGGGGGGGGGGGTTTGAAAAAAGGGACCTTGCAGTGTGTACGCTATCGCTGTTTTGTCACCAAAAGGCAGTTTTTGGCGACAAAACGTGCCAGTGTAGACAAGCCCTTAGTTTGGACTGTTTTTACAACCCCTGCTCTGCCCCTCTTACAAAGGGGTGGACTTGCTAAGAGAGAGAACTAGATGGCATACACCAGGACCAGTGGCAGGACTGCTGTTATCCAGGGAACAAAATATGAGGTAAGTGGGGTGTGACCTTGAGACAACCTTTAAGAGCTAGTTAGGTCCATATTGTCCAATATTCTGCTTCCAAAAGTGGCTAATGGCCGAGGATGATGAGGACATAACATAACACGTCTCAGTGAGTAAGATCTTGCCTTCTTCAGGAATTTACCCTTATTCCCACAATCAGGGTCCAGATACTGATGTATCTGTACCAGTGTGAGCCCTTCTTGCAAATCAGCAGATCTGTGATCGCCCATCCTTGCTTGGAACCAGCCTTAGCTCCCAAGATACAAGTCACCACTCTCCCTGTCCACACTCAGGCTTGCGCTGGTGAAATCCATATGAGAGCTGAGGCACATTGGTGGGGAACAGAATGGAGCCAGCTCAGGTGCGAAGCCCACCCCTTCTTGACAGCACAGTTCTGTGTATCAGGATACAATGTGGCAGCTCCATGTACCGCGATCTGACAATCGTTGGCAAATGATGCTGTTTAATTGGTGAGCCTTGGAAGTTATTTGACTGGCCATCAGCTGGTGGAAATGAAACACATTCTCAGTGAAGACAAGCTGTGAAGTTATCTGATTAAAATATGACCATGTATATCATTGTTGCTACCATTGTTATACATTGCAACAAATCTTGTACAAAGTATGTCATGTAAGGTATCAATGGAAAAGTTATGGTTTGCTGAATAAGATTATTCTATGTGTATGTATGTATGATTTTTGTATCTGAAATTATGAATATTGACTATGTACCTGTATTTCAAATGTGTTTGCTCATGTGGTAACACCCACAAGGCAGTTTGCATCCAGTCTAGCCAGCACATTGTGAATGGACTATTCAAGTTGATGGCCTATCAGCGAACACAATGGGCATGGAAGAAGCTTATCCCCACCTGATGGACTTTCCTATGCATGTTCCAACCAGAATATGGGTAATGGCTGCTATGACTCATCGAAGCATGAAAGGACATGTGACCAGCTCACGTGATACTGGACTCCATCTTGTACCTGTACTTTCCCACAAACTGTGCTGAGGGCTTTCTTGGAACAATGAAGTTCCCTCCACATGGCAGAAACTATAAAAGGTCCTGGGAGCATCACCATTTTGCCTTTTTCCTGCTCTGATCTCTGGACTATGGACTTACACTAATGGGAGCATTCTAACACAAGGGATTGAGGACCTTCCAATCTTTTGGAAGCAACCAGAGACTTAACAAGCCAGGAGTTTATTCCATCACTGATACAAGCATGATCCAAGAACTTTGCAATTACTGTATGTATTTGATTCGTTTAACTAGTTTATACTCTCATCTCTTTCTTTTTTCTTATAAATACCCTTTAGATATTAGATACTAAAGGATTGGCAACAGTGTGATTATTGGGTGAGATCTGAGTTATATATTGACCTGGGTGTGTGGCTGGTCCTCTAGAATCAACCCTTTGGTTGATGACATTAGTTTTAAATAACCACTTATCATTAAGTCTAGTGTCTAGGTGTTGAAACAAGGACTGGAATACTTAAGGAGGCTGCATTTCTGACTTGTTAGACAGTGTGGTGAGACAGTTTACTTTTGTTACTGGTTTGGTATATCTTATGGAAGAATAACCATCAGTTTTGGGGTGTGTCTGCCCTATTTCTCAGCAGTTTGTCCTGAATTTGTGACCCACTGAGACACGATGGCCCAATATTCATATGGGCTAAATTCCCTCTTGACCCTAGCCAGTAGCCAGGTTATGGCCTGAAGCATAAAGATCAGCAGCTCTTCTTAGCTTGATCCAAACTACTGAGGTTGATTCATCTGTTTCATCTTTTCTTACTTTAAAGACAGAAAATGCAGGACTTCAGTAATCTGCACCAATGAGTGCCATGGGTTAACTATATGGGGTGTGTGAAAAGGCATTTCCTTTGGTCACATTTTAAATGGTTTGACTTTCCTTCCATAGTTACATTTCCACAACTACTCTCCACTTCCCTTTTGTTGTTGTAAATTCAGGACCAGACTCCCTGATACAATTTGTGTTTCATCTTCCCAATGCTGCAAAGTGACCATAAACCCAACTGCCGCCATGTTTATAGCTGCTACTCATTACCAGACAGGCATAAAGCTGTTAGAGAACTACTAGGGAATCCAGCCCTGCAGTTCTTTCCTGAATGTCTTCTTTACACCATTCTCCCAGCAATAGATCAGATCCTCAGCTGGTGCAAGTCAGTCATAGCTCTGCTGACTTCAGTATAGCTATGCCCCAGCTGTGGATTTGGTCCATTATGTGGAGCAGAATACAGTCATTGGGTTCTTCACTTGTTTTTTATACGTTTTGTGTTTCCCTTGGCACTCACCTGTCTAAGAGCTATCAAATTGCCCTTGGCCAGATCCTTGGGGTCTGGCTGGCTGAGAGGGGAGGGTGGTTCTTCATTTGGAGTGTAATGATTTGTAAAGGTTCACTGCACAGTATTTAGAAGCCCTATAAATGGATAAAATGATAAATATTTAATGACCCCGATGCCAGGTAGTAAGCTTGTAAACTGTGAATTCATTCCCAACCTACTGACATGAGTGAAATTTACAATTATGGTAAGCAAGAATAACAACAACAACAAAACCCATGGAGAGTTGAGTTAAAGTGCAGAACACTTAAGCTGTATTGGGACAGACAGTGTAGTCCAGTGGCGAGCGCCTGGAACTCATCAGGCCTGGGTTCTATTTCTGGCATGTGTTGCTATCCGCAGGGATGTGTTTTCAAACACAGTGTCCCAGCGTGGGCCCAAAATGTCACATACATATACTGGCTGTTGATGATGTACCCATTTTGTCTAGACAAATGGATACCTGATCATGTGCCAAGGAACATAGGACTTGTCAGACTGGATCAGACCTTTGGTCAACCTTATCCAATGTCCTATGACTGACTGAGGGCAGCCCCAGATGCTCAGAGGCAGGTGCAAGAAACCCTGTAGTAGGCAGTTGTGGGTTCATCATCTTGATGGCAAATCCCAAAGGGGCTAACTTCCTTGCAGACTGAGCGCCACCCTATCAATCTCTAGCTAGCTCTTTAAAATGCTCTGGCTGGATATTCAGTTTATGTCCATCACTGTCGATCTTACTGTGCCCTAAAAGCAGGAGGGCTTAGATCCCTTCCAAAGCTCTTGTTTGTTTTGGTCGTATTTACTATTCTAATTCTGAGTATTCTTGTCATCCAGATGAACATCTAATCCCTTTAGGAAACCTGCAAAGCTCTTGGCATTGATAATACACCTCTACCTCGATATAACGCAACCCAATATAACACGAATTCGGATATAACGCGGTAAAGCAGTGCTCCGGGGGGGCAGGGCTGCGCACTCGGGTGGATCAAAGCAAGTTCAATATAACGCTGTTTCACCTATATCGCGGTAAGATTTTTTGGCTCCTGAGGACAGCGTTATATCGAGGTAGAGGTGTATCTTTACACAAGGTGATCCGCAAGCTACCCATGCCCTGGGTGATGAAGTATTTCCTTCAGTTTTGAATTTACCACCTTTCCATTTCCTTGACTGTCTTCTTATTCTGGTATTAATAATAAGGATGATTAGTCATTCCTGATCTATCTTCACTATTTTGAATGTTTTCATCATGTCCCCTTCTTATTGATCTTAATCAGGTAACTGAGTCCCCGATTTCAGTCCATAAGCAAGCCCCTTCTGGGTCCAAATGTGTGTGTTTGGGGACAGGGTGGTGGTGCTTCTGCTGTAAACATGGAGCCTGCTTGGAGGTCAGTTGTGAATGAGCTCTCTGTGTCATTAGTGCTGAGGGGCTTATGAGCTGGACAATGATCATTGTTCACTTTCATATCAACTCTGAAAAGCAACCACATGCTACAACTAGAGCTGGGAGAATGTCTTCACAAACCATTTATAGGGCTGGCCGGAAAATAAGAATTCTACTCTGCAAATGTGTTTGAGATTTCAGCATTTGGTTTTGTTCCACATTAGGATGAAACTGAGACCTTTGAAAATATTGAGTGCTCACTCCAGACTAGCCAGTAACCCAGTGGTTAGGGGACTGATGTGAGAGACCCAGGTTCAAGTCCCTACTGCACATCAGGCGGAGCAGGTACTTGAATCACACTCTCCCACATCCCAGATGCTAAATTCTGACCATTGTGGGTGACTGGAGAAGTTCTTCTGCCATCCAACTTCAGTCCACAAGAGACATGGCAGATGCAATGGGCAGGCTGTGATGTAAACAACAAGCGCATCATAGATGATGCTACGGCCGACCCGCCTGGTCCTGTGCTCTGCCAAAGACAGAGGATGACTAATAAGCATGTCAGGACATCATATAGAAGATGCACCTGATGTACAAATGTTGAAACCTCCAAATCATTGAAAATATTGTGAGCAAGAGTCCCATTGTGTTAATTTTCAGGAGGTATAGCACAGGTATAGCACTGGGCATCTCCTGAAGCCCTCAGATGGATTTCAAACCTTTCTATCAACTTGAAAATGTTGCTATTGCCATACGAAAGAAGGATTACCATAGCCACCCGGGCTATTGGCTATTCTGCCATGAATCTATCTCCCTCCCTCTGGTTTTGACTGTAAATTCCATCCTGGAGCTGTGAAACTTTTCTGATTAAACTTTCACTTTTGACAAATCGGCATCTTCTGCCAAAAAATTCCTGACCAGCTCTCATAATTTATTCAGTGAATTTATCTTTTTTTTCCCCTGTTCACAAATTGGCCATGGAGAGATGGATTTTTCTTACATGCGTTCATTACTCTAAACAATTCACTGAATAGCGCCTGAAACTAAATCCTGCTCTGTAAATTAGTTGCAAGCAATTAGTTATGAGTTTTCTAAATTTAACCTGTCTCACTTAGTGTGAATGGTGCATGTGGGTCACATGCTGTGTTTTCCACCCCCTGATTGGGTGAGTTTGACTCTTAGAACTAGTGTGAATATGCATGTTTTGAGAACAAAATTTGCTTTCCTGAATAATATGCAATAGCTAATTAAATTTTGCTATTTCCAAGGTTCCTGTCAGTAAACTTGCTTGCTAGAATATTTGCAGGAAGGAGCCACAAAAGGAGAAGCAAACTGAGAGTTTTGTTGCCATCAAGTGGCTGGAGGCGTTCTGAAAAGGCAAGATCTAATACTAGTAGAAGCTAATGAAGGTTTTTCTTTAGCTCAAGTGGTGAGTGATGTTTTTTTAAACAGAATATCCTTCATTCTACTCTTGTGGATGAGTGCCAATATTTTGTTGCGAGAGACAAGGTAGGTGAGGTTATAACTTTTATTGGACCAACTTCTGTTGGTGGAAGAGACAAGCTTTTGAGCTACACAGAGCTCTTCCTCAAGTCTGGAGAAGGAAACACTTCTAAGCTAAATGTGAGATGGGACAGAATTGTTAATCATAAGGGGTTCACACATGTTGTAGGTGACCACTTAAAATTAGTGGGCAATTAAAACCTCTGCAGTCATAGGACAATGAAGGGTTAGTAGGCAGCAAGGTGTGTTGCAAGTTGTTGTAATGGGCCATAAAACCAGTGTGTCTGCTTTTTGTGTAAAAGTTATGCCAATATTTCAAAAGGGTAAGCGGGAGGACCCAGGTAATTATACGCTTGTCAGGGTGATCTACACTGGGAACTTATATCAGCATAGCTCCGTCTCTTGGGGTAATCCACCCCCAGATAGATGTGACTATGCTGATCTAGTTCCCGATATGGGCAACGCTAGGTCAACAGATGAATTCTTCCATCACCCTAGCTACCACCTCTTGGGAAGGTGGATTACCTCAGCTGAAAGGAGAACCCCACCCCTCAAAGTAGGTAGTGTCTATACTGTCGCATTTCAAGTGAAGCAAAGCCTTCAGTCTGACATCGATCCCAGGAAAGGTAATGGAGTGGCTGATATGGGACTTGATTAATAAAGAATTAAAGGAGAGTAATATAATTAATGCAAATCAACATAGGCTTATGGAAAACAGACCCTGTCAAACTAATGTGATATATATTTTTTGAGATTATATATTTGGTTTATAAAGCTAATAGTGTTAATGTCATATACTTATACTTTTGTAAGGAGTTTGACCTGGTACTGCATGACCCCAAACGGGCTAATGTGATCCTGGGATGCATAAACAGGGGAATCTGGAGTAAGAGCAGAGAGTTTGTTTTACCTTTTTAATTTTGCACTGGTGTGACCACTGCTGGAATACTGTGTCTGGTTCTGGTGTCCTCAATTCAAGAAGGATGTTGATAAATTGAAGAGGGTTCAGAGAAGAGCCATGAGAATGATCAAAGGATTGAAAACCTGTCTTATAGTGATTGACTTAAAGAGCTCAATTCATTTAGCTCATCAAAGAGAAGGTGAAGGGGTGACTTGAGCACAGTTTATACATAGCTACTTTGGAAAAAATATTTAGTAAAGGCTCTTCGGTCTAGCAGAGAAAGGTATAATGATGCAGTGTCTGGAAGCTGAAGCTAGAAAAATTCAGACTGGAAATGAGGCATACATTTTTAATAATGAGTATAATTAACCATTGGAACAATTTACCTATGGATGTGGTGGATTCTCCATCACTGGTAACTTTTAAATCAAGATGGGAAGTTTTCATAGGAGAGATGTTCTAGGCATTATTTTGGTGCAGCTTTATGGCCTGTGTTATACAGGAGGTCAGACTAGATAATCAGAATGGTACTTTCAGGCCTTGGAATATATTAATTTATGACTGCAAAGTGCGTGTAGTGAAAATCAGTAACACAGTAGAAGATTGAAGCATCTATGCTGCCAGTATTTAAGAAGTTGAATGCCTGTGAAAAAAAATCCTACAGTATCATCTTTCAGTATCTACAGTGAGAAGAGGCTAGAGCAATGGGTGTTAATGAGATTGATTGGGAGCAGCAGTTGCACAAATGAACTTGGGAGCATATTTGTTCTCTATGGCCCCTGTGCTGGAATTGGGTCAGCTAGCACAGACTGAAATTCCACATGGGCACAGGGTGCTAGTGGATTTTATATATATATATCATAGAATATCAAGGTTGGAAGGAACCTCAGGAGGTCATCTAGTCCAACCCCCCTGCTCAAAGCAGGACCAATCCCCAGACTGATTTTTACCCCAGATTCCTAAATGGCCCCCGCAAGGATTGAACTCACAACCCTGGGTTTAGCAAGCTACTGCTCAAACCACTGAACTATCCCTCCCCTGGATTGGGACCTGTAAGATGGATGTGCCTGTCTTGGATGATCTTATGACCAAGCCTCAGTGCATTATTTTTCATACTTTACTAAATTTTCCCCTCCCCATCTTTTACATTAGCATGTTTGCTGATCGCATCAGAACAAATTGGTGACAAGGCTGCGAGAGAATATGAAAGATTAATGGAGCTTTGTCTCAAAAGACTGAAAATTAGGCTGTTCCAGAATTTTTACTTTTCCACCATCCCTGCTGCTGATGTGGCACATTAAATGTTTAAAGAACTTGCTTCCCATGCATATTCCACAGTGAGGAAAACTGCAACAGGGGATTGAGTCTGAAAAAAGCTTGACATAGTTTTAGCTTTCAGGGTTCAACTATATATGGGGCCATACCCCCAAACCCAGATATCCTTAATATAACCCTTCCTTCCTTCTTTAGCGTTCAAGTCAGGAAGAATCAGCCCTACAATAAAGTTTTAACTCCAACACAACCACTTTGTCAGCACTCCAACACACATGCATGCATGTAAGCACACGTTGTCAGGTTACAAATACAAAGGACTGGGGGCTTGTTTACATGGCAAAGATGCCCCAATATAAGGTGTGAATTTAGACCAATATAGTTAAACTGGTGCTAATCCCTATGTAGATGCTTTGATTTTGGTTTGAGTTTGGTTTTCTTCATTTTGCTTAAATCAGTTGGAAGCAGTTTTAAATTCACCTCAAATAAATCTCTCTTAATCCAAAATCAGAGTATTTACATATGAGTTTGGACAGGTTTAACTATATCAGTTTAAAAACCAATTTAAGTTCAACCAGTGTAGTTTTTTTCATGTGGACGAGGCCTAGACCACTGGTTCTCAGTAGAGTTGTTTGAATAAGCAGTGTTTTGGTTTGCTGGCCAAATTAGAAGCAGGGGAGTTTGGGGTTAACTGAAACAATTTTGTGAATTTTTGACAAACCAAAAGAATTGGAAAAAATTCACTTGGGGGGTCAAACTAAACATTTTGTTTTCAAGGTTGTTGTTTTTTTTACCTTAAAAATATAAAAATGAAATCAAATTAGAAATGAGAAGTCATTTCAAACTGGAAAATTACAGTGTTTTGCTTTGAAAATGTCAAAATGAAACTTTAAAAAAATATGGGGGGGGGAAGGTTTCCAACCAAAATAATTTGGATAATTTGACACAAATTCACAAAATATTTTGATCAACTGAAACCTTCATTTTTAGGTGGAAAGCAATTATATCCAAAAAATTTCACCTAGTTCTCAGCCATTTTCACATCTTGACCCCTTTTCCATACCAAGACCCCCCGAGGCTCCCCTCCATTTCTTTCATTAGTAATAAGGTGATGTATAAGGCAGGCAGAGTTGTAGGAAAGAGATCTTTATTAAGTATGCTGACTGGCCAGTGATACATACTGGTATTCTATACTTTCAGAGATAGCAGCTTGGCCTCTATTTGCATTCCTGACTCCGAGCTCCCGGTGTCACACCAAAGTAGGTCCCTCCTGAAACGTGACTTTCTTTCTCCAGTTCCATTCCTCATACTCTACATTGGGTGACCACCTGTCCCGAATTGGGCAGGACAGTCCCGAAATGCAGAGTTCAAGTACCGGTCCTGGGCTGAATGACTTTGGGACAGCATTTGTCCCGGATTCCCGGCGGCGTTGCTCTGCACTTGGCCAAGGCTCAGGGGTGGCGCCAGCCTCTTCCTGGAACAGGGGTTGAGGTGGGCCTTAGCCCCCCTTCACCATGAGGCCCCATCCCCGCACCTCTTCTTCCCCCTGAGGCCCTGCCCCCTGGACAGGCCAGAAGCCGGAGCAGGGCCGGCTCCAGGCACCAGGCAACCAAGCTGGTGCTTGGGGCGGCACCTGGAGGGGGCCGGCGTGGCGCTCGGGCCGCCGGGGAGAGCGGGGCCACAGCCGGGCTCGCCGCCCTCCCCCCGGCGCTCTGGCCGCCCTCCCCCCGGCTGCCGGGGGGAGAGCCGAGCCCCCGCCGGGGCTCGCCGCCCTCCTCCCAGGGCTCCGGCCGCCCTCCCCTCCGGCGCCCTCCCCCCGGCCGCCGGGGGGAGAGCGGAGCCCCCGCCGGGGCTCGCCACCCTCGCCCCGGGGCTCCAGCCGCCCTCCCCCCGGCGGGAGAGCGGAGCCCCCACCGGGGCTCGCCGCCCTCCCCCCCCGCGCCCTGCCCCCGGCCGCCGGGGGGAGAGCGGAGTCCCCGCCGGGGCTCGTCACCCTCGCCCCGGGGCTCCAGCCGCCCTCCCCCCGGCGGGAGAGCGGAGCCCCCACCGGGGCTCGCCGCCCTCCCCCCCCGCGCCCTGCCCCCGGCCGCCGGGGGGAGAGCGGAGCCCCCGCCGGGGCTCGCCACCCTCGCCCCGGGGCTCCAGCCGCCCTCGCCCCGGGGCTCCAGCCGCCCTCCCCCCGGGCTCCGCCCCCCCCCCCCCCCCGCGGGGGGGGGGGGGGGGCGGCCGGAGGCTTTTTTGCCTGGGGCGGCAAAAAAGCCAGAGCCGGCCCTGAGCCGGAGCTGGACCATGGTAATTGCTGTGCAGGAAGCCCAGGCTGCTTTGGGGAGCTCCAGACTCTCCACCTGCCCTGGGCAGCACACCCTGGGGGTGGGGACATGGGTCAGGGGCTACTCTTGGATACCCCACCCGCCCCCGCCCAGGGCAGACGGACGGTCCGGGGCTTCCTGGGGGAAGAGGCGGGACAGGGAGCAGAGCCTTGAGGGAAGAGGAGGAACAGGAGCAGGGCCACAGAGGGGATGGGCTTCTGCATGTATTCTGCTTTTGCCTTTTGAAAAGGTGGTCACGCTAACTCTACATCTATCTGGGATCTAGACAGTGTCCCCTCCCAGTCAGCAGTATGGGAAGGGCAGTGTAGTGGTCACACCCTGACACTTGTTTGCAGCCCCCATCTTGAGAATCACTCGACTAGCACATGCAAACAACTCACTAAGCCAGACCCAAAGCCCATTAAAATGAATGGGAGTCTTTTCATTGGCTTCAATGGACATTGGATCAGGTCTGTATTTAGGTATATTCTACCATCAAATTCAGCCATGGGGGCACTAAAAGATGTTGAGGTCAATAATAATGTGACCTGCTGGTAGAAGGGCTGAATTTAGCACCATATTTCTATATCCTTTGTGTCCCACTGTTGCATGGGCTAAAGAAGTTTAAGGAATGAGTGTTAATTTGATTTTTACTGCACTGACATAAAATATGGATTTTACTTTGGTTTCTTTTAAGGACAAAAGCAAATTGACTTGGTTGTTGATGGGGAAATGACTCAATACAAATGTTTTTTAAAAATTATTGGACATATAAAAGAAAATAGTATTGTGGTCAAGTGGAGAGTCCTCAAAAATGACACACTCTGTGTTCTTATTGGAACTTGGAAAACAGCATCTGCTAATATTTGCAGTTCAATTTGAGTTGAAACACATTTTTTGAAAATTTTCATTGAATCAGAAGCATTTTGAAAAGACTGAAATATTTCTAGTTGATTCAAAATGATTTTTTTTTGAGTTTTTTTGTTTAAATTCAGCCATTTCAGGTGTTTTCTCCTTTTGTTTTTAATTGGCCAAATTTGAAATAAAAACACCATTTTGAAACAAAAAAAGGCTAAATGAACTGCTTTGACTCGTTTGAAATTTTTTTAACTAAAAGCATTAATCAAGTTCAACTCAAAATCGACAATAGTTTCAGGGCTCCCAAAATGCATTTTTAGATTAAAAACAATTTGTCAATTTTTTTTTTGCCCAGTTCTACCACTGATTGATTTGTCCGCATTTGTGCATCTGCATTAGTTGCTGTTTGGGAGCATTTACACTAACACATTTTTGTACATCTGGACATTAAGGGAATAGCCATTCCTCATGCAAACACACAAATCACAAGGGTACCTATAGGAACGTAGGACTGGAAGGGATCTCTTGGGTCATTGAGTCTAGTCTCCTGCCCACTTGTTTATGACCAAGAATATTCACTGTTTGCTATTATAAAAGATCATTCTCCATTCTAGAAGTGGGGCGACATTAGGATCAGATTTTCAAATGAGTGTCAGGTTAGATTTTCAAGGGCTCAGCTGTTTAAGCACTTAAATAAGGGACAGAGTTTCAATAATGCTGAGCACCCAGAAGCTCCCTTAGTGATGTTCATGGCCAGATTTTCAAAGATCTCTGCACCCAATTTGCTCCGCTCATTTGGAAATCTGGCCACTTATTTGGAGCTGAAATTCCTTTGGAGGGAAAAAGGATGGTCTAGTTCCAGACTAGGACTCAGGAGACATTGGTTCAAGTCCCAGCTTAGCCACTGACATTTTACACAGTCCTGGACAAGTTGTAGAGGGTATGTCAACGCTGCAGCTAAGAGCGAGCCTCCCAGCCCAGATACACAGACTCATGCTAGCGTGGTGCAAGCTAATGCACTTAACACTAGCAGTGTGGATGTGTGGCACAGGCTCTCAAGCCATCCTGACCTCCTGGGCTCAAAATCATGAGCCTCAGTCTGAGCTGCAACATCCACACTGCTAGTTTTAGTGCATGAGCTCAAGCCATGCTAGTCTGCCGGGACTGAGCGGCTCACTCCCACTTGCAGGGTAGACGTACTCTTAGTGTAACGCCAACAGACCCCTGTCGTCAGCAGGTGGGCTCGAATCTGGGACCTCTGGAACTTAGTGCATGAGCCTCTACCACATGAGCTAAAAGCCAACTGGCTGTTAGCTAAGGCTGTAGAGCAAACTCATTAATCAATCTCTCTCTCTCTCTCTCTCTCTCTCTCAGTGCCACTACATGGGACAGAACACCACACCCAGGAGGTGTGGGGGTTACATTAGCAGAAGAATTTTAAAGGTATTTAGGCACCTAATGCCCATTGATTTCAATGGGAGTTAAGCACCAAAATATCATTAAAAATCTGGCCCTTCATCTACCCTGTGCCTTAGCTCCCACTTTGTAAAATGGGGATTAACACTTCCCTACATCCCAGCAGGACTGTGAGGCTAACTTCTATTAATGATAATGAAGTTATGAAAATCTGAGCCCTTATGATTAGGGATGTAAAATATTAAACGGTTAACCAGTAAGCATTAGTCTTACCAGTTAACCCACCCTAACCATTAGCCTCCAGCCCTGGGCTGGCCGGCCGACCCTAGCCCCAGCCGCACCGGCTGTCCAGAGTGACCCCGACCCCAGCCACGCACCAGCGGGAGCGACCCCAGACCCTCTCCCTTTAATCGGTTAACCAGTTAAATGGTTTTTAATCATTGAACTGGGTAACTTTTTAAAGGATATTTACATCCCTACTTATGATTAATCAGAGGAAAATATTTGCCAACAATTCATATGCTTAAAATGCGTCATTAGTAAGGCTACAGTTTTGTCACAGTGGTCACAGAATTCATGGAATCCGTGACTTCCAAAGACCTCCGTGACTTCAGTCCGGTGGCTGGGAGCTGCAGGGTCCCACCGCCTCCCACAGCAGCAGGGAGCTGAGAGGTACCCCCGCCGCCTGAGGCAGCGGGGCCCCCAACCTCTTAGTTGCCATAGTGTCGTGGTGACAGCTCCTGCTGTCATGGTGGGGCAGGGGGCTGCGCGGCGGCAAGGGGACCCAGCAGCTCTGAGCCCCCACAGGTGGCACGGGCTCCTGGAACTCCCAGACACCCCACAGCTGCCCAGCCCCTTCTCATTTTATTATGGATATTTTTAGTAAAAGTCACGGACAGGTCACAGGCTTCCATGAATTTTTCTTTATTGCCTGTGACCTGTCCGTGACTTTTACTAAAAATATCCATGACAAATTCTTAGCCTTACTCATTAATGAATAATCTTGAAGACATTTTGATCCACCTGCAAGAAGAAATATTCAGAATTAGAGCTGCTTGGATTATTTTTTTGTAAGAAAACATTTTATTGTTGGGAAAAGTGGTTTTGTCAGACAAGTATATTAGAAATTGTACTATGAGAAGGGGTGAGTAGCAGCACCTAATTTACCCTCTTTGTTCCATTCATTATTTTGCATACTTCTATCATGCCTTTTCTTATTCATCTAACCATCAGTGGAGTGAAGTTCTGGAACAGCCTTCCAAGGGGAACAGTAGGTGCAAAAAACCTAACTGGCTTCAAGTCTGAGCTTGATAAATTTATAGAGGGGATGGGATGATCGGACTGCCTACAGTGGCATGTGGCCCATCAGCGACTGCTAATAGCAAAATATCTCTAACAGCCGGAGTTGGGCCACTAGATGGGGAGGACCCCAATGTTTGGGGACCACTGGGTTAAAGGGAACTAATGGTACTTTCTTACCTTCCATGGATATGATGTGACATGGTAGGCCAGATCTTCAGCTAGTGTACACCGGCATTGCTCCATTGAAGTGGATAAAACTACACTGATTTACACCAGCTGAAGGTCTTACTCAGTATGTGTAAAGTGCTTCGAGATCTCAAACAAAAAATGTTTCTGAAAAGGCTAGCATCATATACATTGAATGTATCATAATCTTCCTGGAAATGCTAGATTTATTTACGTGTGTTTGTGGAAGGGGGAGAGAACAGTGACTGTATTACCATTAATTCATCACAGCACTGTTCCACTCCGCTGCTGATGAGCCATGCAAATGCTTGCCAATAAAGCTTTGATTTCAAGTAGGCAAGGTGACTCTACTTTCCTTTATGCTCTGTAAATAAAATATAGCCCCTTTCAAGCATATGATTACCTATGTTGATTTTTATTTTGTTTTAACTTGACCAAAAATGATATCTGCAAAATAGACACATTAGATCTGAAGCCAGGCACCCTCCCTCCACGACTGCTCTGGCAGTTCATGCAGGGAAGCAAAAGACCAGCGATGATTGAGGGCCTAGTTCAGATTCCATCGTGATTGTTGAAGAGCCATGCTGTTTGACAGAAGGAAAATGGGTCCTGTTAGGTCTGCGTAGATGTCAGGCACAGGGAGTGGATGGGGAAATCTCCCAGGGAGTATTTCAATGAGCTGCCTGAGAGATTGCAATAGTCATAGATCGGCCTTTATAACAATGACAGCTTTATTAGAAAGAGGAGGACAAAGGGTTGCAAAGTGCTTCCTCGCTTCTTTTTTTCTCTGACACTCTTTCTTTCCCACAAGGCCCTTATCTTCACTAGGAAATTCATTTGAGATCAGGGTCCTATTGTTCCTGGTGATGTAGACATCTAATGAGAGACAGCCCTGACCCTGAAATGCTAACAGTAATAGACATGAGAGACAAAGAAAATAGAGGCTCAGAGAGGTGGAGTAACATGACCAGGGTCACCGTCAAAGCCTGGAACAGACCCCAGATCTCCTAATTTGTTGTCCAGTCCCTTGTTCACTAGATGACCCTGCCAACTCAATGTCTAGTGAGCCACTTAATGGCATTATGCTGAGTAAGGAAAGGTCATGCTCTGTATGCTAGCTAGTGATGGGTTATGCCTTCCAGGCCTAGGGTTTAACCACAGCTAGTTGGTGCCTTTCTGCACCTGAAATGTGCTTGCATGATCTGGGTCAGGTATGCTTGTATACCAGGGTCGGTCAGCCATGATCTGGGTCAGGTCACCTAGCTTAATGGTTTGAACATGGTTATGTTTCCTAGTGCAAACAAAGCTCTTGGATTTTCCACAGTTCAGTTCTATATATTGGGGGAGCGTTGCTTCAATTTGTCCCATCTAAGCACATGACCCCAAAATCAGGGCTTTTAAGAAAAACACCAAATATTGCAAGAGCTGTGATAAAATCACAAGAGATGGCAACTCTGGACTCTCAGCTTCTAACTGGTCTGTCCCAGTCTTAGATTTTCTTCAGAGACACCCGCACCTTGTGGGAGAAGTCTCTTGAGTTTGGCTGGATAGAGTCCATTATGCAGCCCCTCCGCTAGTTCTGGCACCATTAATTTCCATCCACCATCATCACATTGATTAATTAGAGGCCAGTGGGATGGGGTAATGGATAGTGGCATATTTCACCCTCACTGATTTGCAGTCTTTTTGGATCCTCTGTTTTTTCAGGTGAGAAGCATCTGGTGTATCCTTTGTTTTTCAGCTCTTTGGGGCATGGTCTGACTTTTTGTTTTGTGGCTGCATGGTGCCCAGCACAGTGGGGTCCCGGTCTATAACTATGGCTCCTAGGTGTTACCATAATGCCAGTAAATAATTGCATGGAGGGCCAGATTATTATACCTTCATGCACAACGCATAGCAGCATGTTTCATAAGAAATCCTGTTGACTTCTTGTGAAATAAAGAAGTAATCAATATGTGTAAGGTTATCAGAATCCAGCCCAGACATAGCACTGTTCTCATCTCTCCTCCATTCATCCTTCTTGCCTTGCTGGACTGGTGACATGGTAGATCACACTACGTGACTAACATGACTGGACCTTATTTAAATCTAACGTGACTGGAGCTTATTTTTTCAAGGCGGGGGGGGGGGGGGATGCAACTTGATAATAAGGAAGCTGGAAAGTCCTAGACTAAGCCTACATTAGGAGCACTTCCCAGTATAGCTACATCAGTGTACTATCCCACGAAGCACTCCTTGTGTGAATGCAGCTGATAGTGGCAAAATGGTGCTTTTGCTGGAATCATTTATCCCAGTGCAGTTTTGCTGCTATAAGCAGTGTCTAAACTAGGGGGCTTTTGCCTGCACAGCTATATCAGAGAGGGCTCCCATCTCTTCACACCCCTTACTGAAAAAGCTATATCGTGTAGACAGAGCCCTAGTCACCAGTGCAATCCAACTCCTCTATTGACCTGCAGGCTGTGACATGCAGGTTGCAAAGGTCAAGTCTATTTCAGGCGATTCCTGTCAAGAGTGAGGAATGCCAGAGCCTGTTCTTGTGGAGATGGGCTGCGGAAGTGATGGCTGCTTTCAGTTTGTGTCATCGCTTGCCTTCAGCAGACAGACCCCCCTGGTACAAGCTAAGGAAGATTGTCACTTTGTGGGGCAGTGTTACTGAGTTGTCAAATACTTGGGAAGCATCGCAAACGGCATTGAAGGAGGTTCGAAAGCTGTGTATCCTCATATAGCAGCAGCTGCTGGCATGTTTCAAGTACATAAAAGGTTGGAGGAGGGAGATAAATTGTTCTTTTTAACCTCTGAGGATAGGACAAGAAGCAATGGGCTTAAATTGCAGCAAGGGTGGTTTAGGTTGGACATTAGAAAAAACTTCCTAACTGTCAGAGTGGTTAAGCACTGGAATAAATTGCCTAGGGAGGTTGTGGAATCTCCATCATTGGGGATTTTTAAGAGCAGGTTGGACAAACACCTGTCAGGGATGGTCTAGATAATACTTAGTCCTGCCTTGAGTCCAGGGGACTGGACTAGATGACCTGTCAAGGTCCTTTCCAGTTCTATGATTCTATGTTCAGTGCTCTCTGTGAAGACATGAGGGCATCAAGCATACTACGAACCTGCGGATCGAGAGGACTCCGGTTTTACTGACTCTGTGGCTTGGCAGTGAAACATGGGCACTGAGGAAGGCTGATGAGCACTGGATTGATGTTTTCAATGCTTGGGGCCTTTGTCAGCTGCTCCATATTAAGTGGCAGGATGAGATGAGCAATAAAGATATTCATAGCCAAACCCAGCAACCACCTCCATCAGCACTACTTGTTTTTGACAGCTTTCTTGATGTTTATATTTTATTAGGATGGAAGTTCAGGGAATGTCATCACTACGTGGCCATAAATCACATGGGCACCAAAAGCTTCAGTGGTGTGATAAGATCGCCAGTGGTGGATGTTGACTGAACATCCAGACTTCCTTAAGGACCTAGCTATAGATGGATCCTGGAGGTGCTAGATCTGCAAGGAGGCTACGTCCTTTGGGATTTGCTAGGATGATGATGTACCTGAATTGTATCCCTGCTTTAGGTGCAAAACTCAACTCAACCTGCAACTGACCCTTCTATGACAAATGGCGCTGGTTTCAGTTCGCAGGGACTTGCTCAGACAATTTCTTCCATTGTGGCGACATAAGTTCACATCTCCCAGGCTTTACTTTAAGGGTCAGATCATCAGTGAGTAGATTGGCCTAGCTCTATTGCAGTCAATATGAAGCTCAGTTGTCTGCTAGAACTAGCTCCACTGAAGTCAAGAGAGTTATATTAGCAGAAAGTTTGGCCCGTCACTTTGTGGTGTGTGTGATGCCCCGATGCCCAGAAGTCACAGTTTTGGGGGCCATCTCCCCAGCTTTACTTTTCTTTGTGAAATAGCTGGGAAAGTGCATAATTTTTTTCATTAAAAATTCATTTTGGAGCGGCTCTGTTTCACAGCACATAATTAACTGAGTTCTCCTTCTCTATTAGCCATCCCCAGAGTCTGCAGGGATCTCACTCATCTCTTTTCCTCTTCATTTCATTCTCTCTCAACCCTTTTGAAACTCGCTCTGGCATCTCTGGAGACGAAGGGAGCCAGAGCAGCAGCTTGTGCAACTCAGCTCCACTCTGCAGAAGTCAGTAGAGCTGTGCTGATTTACACCAGCTGAGGATCTGGCTCAGGTATTTCATCTGACAGCTGAAGGGGGAGGGAAGAGATAGCTTCCCTTTCTCTCCTATTCTCCTGCCCCCAAGATGCACATTTCTTAGCTCTCCCTTGGAAGGATGGCTTCTAGGGGTGAGAAGGGACAGCTGGACTCATGCCCCATGCAGTCCTCTGCCCCTCTGCTTAGACTAGCTACAAGGGAGACAATTACTGATCCATCCATAGGCTATGTCTACTCTCCACACCAGTGCTGGTGGCATGTAGGCAAGGTGTAGCTTAGGGCAGGGCCGGCTTTAAGCCAATTCACCCGATTCCCCGGAATCGGGCCCCGCTCCGGGGGTCTTCGGCGGCATTTCGGCGGCGGGGGGTCCTTCAGTGCCGCGGAAGACCCAGAGCGGACCCCCTGCCGTGAAGTGCCACTGAAGCCCCGGACTGCCGCCGGGTATTGGAATCGGGCCCCGGGGGTCATAAAGCCGGCCCTGGCTTAGGGTGGACACTCACATGTTCCCACAATACCAGACATTCCAGTACTTCAGGGAATGGCGTGGGCCCACCCCTGCTGGTGTGACTCCGTTGCGTGACCTCACATGCACTGTGCCTGCAAAGTTACGTTGTATGGGGGGGCGTGCCATCTGTAAGAGTGTGCTGTTCCACCCCCGTAGGTGTGACCTCACATGAACAGTGCTTTTGAGGTCACGCTGAAAGGGGGAAGAGTGGCACGCTCTTAAAAATGGTGTCCCCCATCCAATATCAGACAAAACCAGGTCCAGTTTTGTCCCAAAGCCAGATAGGGGACAAACCACCCCGAAAGAGGATTGTCTAGGTCAAACCTGACAAGTGGTCTCCCTAGGGTAGCTACATGCCACCGTGAAAAGCAAGCTGTGTCCACACTGTGGTGTGTAGCAACACATGTCAGGGAAAGGCTCTAGCAGTGGGGCAGCAGCGAGACACTACACTGCTAAAAATAGTGTGTAGACAGGGAGACACGGCTTGGGAGAGTAGAGAGCCATGCAGGGTACATATCCCCAGGCTTCAGGGTGTCTTTACTCTACTCGCCTAAGTCATGACTCACCATCTATACTGCTACTGATACCCATGCTAGGTATTACTAGCCAGGTTGGTACTCTACATGCCACCGAAAGAAGTGTGCAGTGTAAACATATCTATAGATTCAAAGGCAAGAAGGAACCATTATGATAATCTAGTCTGACCTACTGGCGACACAGGCCAGAGAACTTTAGCCAGTGACTCCTGCCTCACCTCATTTCTCTGTGTGTCCATTTTCCCATCTGTCAAAGGAGGGTAATGATACTTACCACCCTCATAAAATATTTACGGGAAAAGGCTTACCTCCTGTAACAGCTGTGTTCCTGCCCAGATGATCCACAATTGAGCTTTGCTCTTTAAAATATCCCCAGAGGGTCTGTTAATACCCCAATGATAGGGCAATTTGCACCTTTGAGATCAGGTTCAGGCTTCCTGCAGACTCAGACAAACATCACTGCAAGGGTTTCTGTTCCTTTCACCTTTGGCAGGTTAGTTTTGTAACTGTAAGTGTGGAGAGACTCAATTTTTTTCTTTTTAAATTTAAGGTTGATTCAGGTTTATTTTTTTAACTGAGAGCCTGGAACCCAACTGTGCAGTAAATTCAAGAAGAACAATTCTGCTGCAGTTCACAAAGCCTCATAATCACATTATAGATGGAATATGGCCCAAGTTGACCCGATCCATTGTAAACAGGTCATCAGCAACCCAATAGAGGGTGACAAAGTTAGTCACCGCTAAGTCCTTGGCTGGGGTATGATTTGAGGTAGTGTCTAGAGATGAGCTCTGTGATAAATGAAGGGAGGGGGTAGCTCCCTTTTATGGACACCCACCCAGCCAGTTAGCTATAAAACCCCTGTTAGTAGCTGTTCTCTACTTGCTTTACCTGTAAAGGTTTAACAAGCCCACAGGTAAAAGGAGTGAGCACCTGACCAAAAGAGCCAATGTGGGGGCTAGAACTTTTTAAAATTGGGAAAAAACTTCCCTTTGTCTGTGTGTTGTGGTTCTCCGGGAAAGAGGGGAACAGGGATCAGTTATGCTGTGAGAAGCTGAAAGCCAGGTATGAAAAACCATCAGATCATACCTAAAGATTTCTTAATTGAAACTGCAGAAATGTAAGTAAATTAGGGAATGTCTAAGAAGACGTGATTAGGATTATTTCTGTTTATTTCTTATTGGCTTGTGGATGCCTCTGTGCTAACCCCAAATGCTTTTTGTTTTGCTTGTAACCTTTAAGCTGGACCTCAAGAAGGTTATTCTTGATGTTTAAATTTTGTAAGAGGGTTTTTTAAATCTAGCAAAAGCCTAAGTTCCAGATATATATTCTTTCTGTTTGTTTTTAATAAAATTTACCTTTTTTAAGAATAGCATTGGATTTTTGGTGTCCTAAGAGGTTTGTGCTTATGTTGTTTAATTAGCTGGTGGCAACAGCTGATTTCCTTTGTTTTTCTTTCTCAGCTCTTCCCTGGAGGGGGGGTGAAAGGGCTTGAGGGTACCCCCACAGGAAGGAATTCCCAAGTGCGCCTTTCTGGTTTCAAACGGAAGCTAGTAACAGTTGGTGTGGATACCAGAAGGGGCAACCTGAGATGACACCCCACCATTGGGGTCAGCCCAAAGCCCCACATCGCAAAGAATCATATCAGGATTGGAAGGGACCTCAGGAGGTCATCTAGCCCAACCCCCTGCTCAAAGCAGGACCAATCACCAGACAGATTTTTGCCCTAGATCCCTAAATGGTCCTCCTCAAGGACTGAGCTCACAACCCTGGGTTTAGCAGGCCAATGCTCAACCCCCTGAGGTATCCCTCCCCCCCCCCAGGAGGAGCCCACCACACAGCCAGGGAGACCCCAGATGCCCTCTTGTCCCACCACCCCACTCTCCAACCACCCACCTCGCCCCAGCCCACCCTCAACTGGGCGATGCTTTTAATGTAATGAGCTGGGGCATGTGAAGGCCAACTGCCCCAAGAGCACCAGACGACTGCAACTCATCACCCCAGAGTCCCACCAAGAGCCTTCAGGCCCAGATGTCTCCCAAATACTCCCAGAGCAAAGGGAAACTGTGAGTGTGGGCAGGAGGAAGATTACTGTGTGGAGAGACACTGGAGCACAGGTGTCAGCTATCCACCAATCCCTGGTGGACCCCAAACTCTTTGAATCAGAGTGATGGTGCAACCCTTTAAGGCCAACTCTTTTAACTTGCCTACAGCCAAGTTGCCTGTCCAGTACAAGGGCTGCTCAGGAATATGGACTTTTGCAGTCTATGAGGATTATCCCATTCCCATGCTGCTGAAGAAGACTTAGCCAACCATGTGAGGCTAACAAAATGCGTGGGGATAGTCACCTGCAGCCAGGCTAAACAGGCCTCCACAACTAACTCCATTCTTGAGCCTCCTACAGGGACCCAATCAGAGGTGGTGAAACCAGACCCCAAACCAGAGTTTATGGCAGCAGTTGTAGATCCAGTTCCTGGGACCCAGCCAGAACTAGCCCAAGGATCGGAACTGGTGGAGCAGTCAGCACCAGAGCCTGTGCTTGCAACGCCACCAGAGTCAGGGGAGCCAGCACCAAAGGGTGCCACAGAGCCTGAACCTGCAGCAGCAGCAAAACTGGTGCAAGAAGCTCAACCGGAGGCTGAAATACAACCTAGTGCACCAGCGGAGAGTGGTTGACAATCAACGGAGACAACCACATCACCTGCATGGCTTCCAGTGGGACCAAGCCCAAGTCCACAACCCAGCGAGGAACTAATGTCTCCAGCATCAAGGGAGCAGTTCCAGCCAGAGCAGGAAGCAGATGAAAGCCTCAAGCGAGCTTGGACGGCATCACGGGGCGACCCACCGCCTCTTAGCTCTTCCAATACATATAGGTTTGTTGTAGAAGAAGGACTCTTATACAAGGAGACCCTTTCTGGTGGGCAGAAAGAGGACTGGCATTCTCAGAGACAGTTGGTAGTTCCAACTAAGTATAGGGAAAAGCTCTTAAGCTTAGCCCACGATCACCCTAGTGGCTATGCTGGGGTGAACAGAACCAAAGACCGTTTGGGGAAGTCAATTCAGTGGGAGGGAATGGGCAAGGACGTTCCTACTTATATCCGGTCTTGTGAGGTATGCCAGAGGGTGGGAAAGCCCCAAGACCAGGTCAAGGCCCCTCGCCAGCCACTCCCCATAATTGAGGTTCCATTTCAGCATGTAGCTGTGGATATTCTGGGTCCTTTCCCTAAGAAGATACCCAGAGGGAAGCTGTATGTGCTGTCCTTCATGGATTTTGCCACCTGATGGCCGGAAGCAGTAGCTCTAAGCAATACCAGGGCTAAAAGCATAAGCCAGGCAATGGCATACCTTTTTGCCAGGGTAGGTTGCCCTCAAACATCCTTACGGATTTGGGAACTAACTTCCTGGAAGGGACCATGAAACATCTTTGGGAAGCTCATAGGGTGAACCACTTGGTTGCCACCCCTTACCACCACCAAACAAACGGCCTAGTGGAGAAGTTTAATGGGACTTTGGGGGCCATGATACATACATTCGTGAATGAGCACTCCAATGATTGGGTGTTATAGCAGTTGCTCTTTGCCTACAGGGCTCCATCACGTCTCAGTTTGGGGTTTTCACACTTTGAACTCGTATATGGCCACAAAGTTAAGGGGCCATTACAGTTGGTGAAGCAGCAATGGGAGAGGGTTACATCTTCTCCAGGAACTAACATTTTGGATTTTCTAACCAACCTGCAAAACATCCTCAAGGACTCTCTAGCTCTTGCTCGAGAAAACCTACAGAATGCTCAACAAGAGCAAAAGGCCTGGTATGATAAACATGCCAGAGAGCGTTCCTTCAGAGTAGGTGACCAAGTCATGGTCCTGAAAGCGCTCCAGGCCAATAAGATGGAAGCGTCATGGGAGGGGCCATTTATGGTCCAAGAGTGCCTGGGAGCTGTTAATTACCTCATAGCGTTTCCAGAACCTACCCTAAAACCTAAAGCATACCATGTTAATTCTCTAAAGTCCTTTTATTCCCAAGAAATCAAGGTTCTCCAGTTTACAGCCCAGGAGAGAGATGGCACTGAGTGGACTGAAGGAGTCTACTATGAAGGAAAAAGCAACGGTGGTGTAGAAGAGGCGAGCCTTTCCATAACCCATAACCAGTTAGTCTCCACCTTAGACTTTACTAAGGGATACTGGCAAGTGCCGCTAGATGACCCAGCCAAGGAAAGGTCAGCCTTCATCACCCATGTAGGGTTGTATGAATTTAATGTGCTCCCTTTTTGACTGCGAAATGCATCTGCCACCTTCCAGAGACTGGTAGATAACCTTCTGGCTGGATCTGGGGAATTTGCAGTCGCCTACCTTGACAATGTGGCTATATTCTCAGATTCATGGGCAGAACACTTGAAACACTTCCAAGCTGTCTTCCAGCGCATAAGGGAGGCAGGATTAACTGTTAAGGCAAAAAAAAAGGCAAATAGGCCTAAGCAGGGTAACGTACCTTGGACACCAGGTGGATCAAGGAACTATCAACCCCCTACAGGCTAAAGAAATGCTATCCAAAATTGGCCTGTTCCTAAATCAAAGAAGTAGGTCCAATCCTTCTCGGGCTTGGCCGGGTATTACCAACAATTTGTACCACACTACAGCCAAATTGCCACCCCACTGACAGACCTGACCAGGAAAAAACAGCCAAATGCAGTTCAGTGGACTGAGAAGGGTCAGAAAGCCTTTAACCACCTTAAGGCGGCGCTTACGTCTCACCCTGTAGTAAGGGCCCCAGACTTCGACCAACCGTTCATCGTAACCACAGATGCATCTGAGCGTGGTGTAGGAGCAGTTTTAATGCAGGAAGGACCAGATCAACAATTCCATCCTCTTGTGTTTCTCAGCAAAAAACTTTCTGAGAGGGAAAACTACTGGTCAGTCTCAGAAAAAGAATGTTAAGCCATTGTGTATGCTGTGGAGAAGCTACGCCCATATATTTGGGGACGGCAGTTCCACCTGCAGACTGAACATGCTGCACTGAAGTGGCTTCACACAGTCAAAGAGACTAACAAAAACTTCTTCAGTGGAGTTTAGCTCTTCAAGACTTTGATTTTGAAATACAACACATTTCAGGAGCCTCTAACAAAGTGGCTGATGCACTCTCCTGGGAAAGTTTCCCAGAATCAGCTGGGTAAAAATGTCCCTGTGTTCTAAGTCATTGTAGTCCTTAAAATGTGAAAAGTACTGTTTAGTTCTTCATGTAATTATTAGTAAACTTAGAGGTGCATGTATCTTATTAACTGTTTCCTAAATCTCCAGGAAGAAATCCCAGCCGGTGTGGACCCAACTTGAACCAGGCTGGCCAGCACCATCTGTGATTTGGGGTGTGTGTGTGTGATAAATGAAGGTGGGGGTAGCTCCCTTTTATGAACACCCAGCCAGCTAGTTAGCTATAAAACCCCTGTTAGTAGTTGTTCTCTACTTGCTTTACCTCTAAAGGATTAACAAGCCCACAGGTAAAAGGAAAGGAGTGGGCACCTGACCAAAAGAGCCAAGTTTCTTTGTTTGTTTTTAATAAAATTTACCTTTGTTAAGAACATAAGAATGGCCCTACTGGGTCAGACCAAAGGTCCATCTAGCCTAGTATCCTGTTTTCTGACAGTGGCCAGTGCCAGGTGCCCCAGAGGGAATGAACAGAACAGGTAATCATCAAGTGATCCATCCCCTGTTGCTCATTCCCAGCTTCTGAAAAACAGAGGCTAGGGACACCATTCCTGCCCATCCTGGCTAATAGCTATTGATGGACCTAAGAACAGTATTGGATTTTTGGTGTCCTAAGAGGTTTGTGCATATGTTGTTTATTCAGCTGTTGCCACCAGCTAATTTTCTTTGTTTTTTTTCTCAGCTCTTCCCCGGAGGGGGTGTGAAAGGGCTTGAGGGTACCCCACAGGAAGGAATTCCCAAGTGCGCCTTTCTGGTTTCAAAGGCGTTTTCTGCACTTGGGTGGTGACAGCATCTACCCATCCAAGGTCAGAGAGAAGCTGTAACCTTGGGAGTTTAATAATACAAGCCTGGAGTGGACAGTATTAATTTTTAAAATCCTTGTGAGGGCCCCCCTTCTGCACTCGAAGTGCCAGAGTGGGGAATCAGCCTTGACAAGCTGTTATAGAATGTCCTTTGTAGGGATCCATACTCACAAACCCTTTGTGATGAGTCACCTCATATCCCTATGACATCGTGGCAACTATCAGCAACCAGCTCAGTCTCTTTCTGCTCTTGAGACAGGAAGCACCACCTCTACAGTACTCTTGGAGTGGGCAGAGACAGGACAACCTTTTAAAAAAAAACACTTAAAAAAAGGCGCTACGAAACCCCCAACTTGTTTGGTTTGGTTTCATATGCCCACCTGTCTTGCAGGGCTCTGGTGGGAATTGCCAAGGGCAGGTGGAAAGGGCTATGGAAACCATCTCCCCACATGTGAGCATCTCACTAATCAAATCTCTCTCATCTCTGCTGGTAAGTGCATCCTCCCCTATTCAAATGGACTTCCATCCCAGAATATAGATCCACAGCCCAGGAAGATTAATGGAAAGATTCCCTTTGACCTCAGTGGCAGTTGGAGCAAGCCCCAGAAAACCAGCCATGGTGCCTCTACTAAAGATAGTTTAATAAAGGCATATAAAGGCAAGGGGCTTCCTCCAGAGCAATATTTGTCTCAGCCTGAGACAAAGAACTGCTTGCTTTGCCCTCGAGTTCCTGTATCGTCAAGATATTTGGACTCTCTATGCATCAGTTTCCTGTCTTGAAAATAGAGATCACAAACCTATTATAAGGGGAACCATGGAAGAATTGAGATAGAATGTATTTCTGTCACTAATATTCTCTATATGGAACCCCATACCTCTTGATCTCAAAGCATGAGCTTAAAGCCAACATGTTGGGGATTGAACCAGGGACCTCCAGAACTAAAAGCATAAATGGTTAGAGTTGGAGCTAAGGCTATGTAGCTGGAGGCTGTAACAGATTCTCATCCCAAAGGCAGTCAGAAGATTTTATAAATTCTTGATGAGACAAGCTTTACAATCACTTTACCCACTACTAAAGTGCAGCCATCTCTGGGGTGAAACATAGCAGCTGTTTAACAGCACAGAGCAACAGTACATAGCAATTTAGGCCAAGACATGAAGGATAATAACTTTCCAGCTGAAGTGCACAGGGAATTAGGTAAGCACAGTGCAATCCCTAAGAGGGAATTTAACCAGGATGCTGGGCACCAATTCTGGAAGTTTCCCTGAGTTTTTAACATCCACAGCAGGAGGGACCTGGAGTCGATATCTCCCTGGCTTTCAGAGATTTTTAAGGCCAAATGGGCCCCCTGTGCTCACCTAATTCTTGATTTGAGTTAATTCTGAGCTCTCTTTCTGTCTCCAGGGGATGAAGAAGATGCCTATCGACAAGGCCGAGTGGGAAGGGTATTTTGATGAGAGTGGCCACCTGGTGAAATCTCGGGATTTTATTTCATCCAACATCCTGGACAGGGTGAGCAGGGTCTGCTCTTAAATGTGACAGTCAGCAGGGAGGGCTATGCAGGGTGGGCATCGTGTGCCCTGAGGCAGGGTCTCCAGCTGCAGCAAAGAAGCACTCAGGCTGGGCACAAAGGTGGCGTCAAAACTCCTGTATCCTCCCACAATCCTGAGGCCATACTGGTGCCAGGCTGGACCCTTCCACCAGTGTAAGCGAGAGCAGTCTGCTGCCAATGCAATGCCCCTTCCACACACCTTTTCCCCAGGCCACAGCCTCTGCAGCTGGTGCAGGGAAGAATGATGTAGGAGCAGCTACACTGGCTCTGTGCCAGCCACACTTCTCCCTAGGTGAGGAGCATCCTCCAGGGGGAGGCATGAACCTGCTCCTTCACAAGGAAGGATCTGGTGTTATTTCAGCAATGCCAAACTCCATACAGGGATTAAGAGAAGATTAAGGCTCATTTCAGGACAGCTAATCCATCTGTAGGGTTGGTGACCTCCGCTGGCCATCAGACTTTAGAAGTACCACATGCTGAGGTTGCTATGACGATTTGGAATCCAAGCATTTTTTAGAAGAAATGTCGTTGATCGTTTCAAGTTTGTGCATCACTAGACAAAAAAATCACTGTGAAAAATATTAATTTTTCACTGGCTTCCCAGTAAAACACAGGAATTCCTGGCCCACTCCAATACAGCCATTATGCTTATTTGGCTTTTGTATTTTGGAGTTTGTTTACAAATGACTCACTTTTGCCCAGTGAGAGAGAACATATTTTATCACAAAATAACCTGTTTTTTTTTAAACCAGTAAAAATAGCTTTTAATTTTCATCAAAGCAGCCATGGAAACCTGAGCTGACTCCGGACAACCTGGCACCTTTTCAGAGAACTGTGACAATGTCCTAGTTCCCCTTCGGCTTTGCCACTAGTGAGAAATCTTAGTGCTCAGCCTTAAATGCAGGTAGTTAGCTCTTGTGCTGGCTCCTGCAGACACTATCTTCCCTTGCACAACTCCACTGACCTCGGTTAACTTGCACAAAATCTGATATCTGCATATTTTGCATTTTGTTCTCCTTGTGCCTGTGCTGCAAGATTTCACCTTGTGACTCAAAAATCACCATTGCAGTGCTCTGAACTTCTGGCTATGCTGTGCCCAGAGAAGGGTTATGGCTAGGTCTGTCAAGTAATCACAGTTAACTCATGCAATTAACTCAAAAAAATTAATTGTGATTTAAAAAATTAATCGCAATTAATCACACTGTTAAATTTCAATTGGTATTCTATTTTTTTTATTAAATATTTTTGGATGTTTTTCTACATTTTCAAATATATTGATTTCTATTACAACACAGAATACAAAGAATACACTGCTCACTTTATATTATTATTTTTATTACAAATATTTGCACTGTAAAAATGATAAACAAAAGAAATAGTATTTTTAAATTCACCTCATACAAGTACTGTAGTGCGATCTCTTTATTGTGAAAGTGTAATTTACAAATGTAGATTTTTTTGTTACATAACTGCACTCAAAAACAAAACAATGTAAAACTTCAGAGCCTAGTCCTACTCAGTCCTACTTCTTTTTCAGCCAGTCGCTAAGACAAACAAGTTTGGTTACATTCACAGGAGATAATGCTGCCTGCTTCTGATTTACAATGTCACCTGAAAGTGAAAACAGGTGTTCACATGGCACTTTTGCAACCAGTGTTGCAAGGTCTTTAATGCCAGATATGCTAAATATTCGTATGCCCCTTCATGCTTCAGCCACCATTCCAGAGGACATGAGTCCATGCTAAAGATGCTCGTTAAAAAAATAATGCATTAATTAAATTTGTGACTGAACTCCTTGGGGAATAATTGTATGTCTCCTGTTCTGTTTTACCTGCATTCTGCCATATATTTCATGTTATTGTAGTCTCGGATGATGACCCAGCATATGTTGATTTTAAGAACACTTTCACAGCAGATTTGACAAACTGCAAAGAAGGTTCCAATGTGAGATTTCTAAAAATAGCTACAGCACTCAACCCAAGGTTTAAGAATCTGAAGTGCCGTCCAAAATCTGAGAGGGACAAGGTGTGGAGCATGCTTTCAGAAGAGTTAAAAGAGCAACACTCCAATGCACAGGGCCAGCTCCAGGCACCAGCGCAGCAAGCAGGTGCTTGGGGCGGCCAACGGAAAGGGGTGGCACGTCTGGTTCTTCGGCGGTAATTCGGCAGCGGGTCCCTCAGTCCCTCTCGGAGGGAAGGACCGGCCGCCGAATTGCCGCTGAAGAATGAAGCAGCGGCGGTTGAGCTGCTGCCAAAGTGCCGCCAATCGCGGCTTCTTTTTTTTTTTCTGCCGCTTGGGGCGGCAAAAACGCTGGAGCCGGCCCTGCCAATGTAGAAACTACAGAACCCAAACCACTAAAAATGAAAATCAGCCTTCTGGCATCTGACTCAGATGATGAAAATGAATATGTGTCGGTCCGCTCTGCTTTGGATCATTATCAAGCAGAACCTGTCATCAGCATGGACGCATGTCCTCTGGAATGGAGGGACATATGAATCTTTAGGGCATCTGGCACGTAAATATCTTGCGACGCCGGTTACAACAGTGCCATGTGAATGTCTATTCTCACTTTCAGGTGACATTGGAAACAAAAAGCGGGCATCATTATCTCCTGCAAATTGTAGCCAAACTTCTTTGTCTGAGCGATTGGCTGAAGTAGGACTGAGTGGATTTGTAGGCTCTAAAGTTTTACATTGTTTTATTTTTGAATGCAATTATTTTTTGTACATAATTCTACATTTTTTAAGTTCAACTTTCATGATAAAGAGATTGCACTACCATACTTGTATTAAGTGAATTGAAAAATACTATTTCTTTTATTTTTTCAGTGCAAATATTTGTAATAAAAAATAAATATAAAGTGAGCATTCTACATTTTGTATTCTGTGTTGTAATAGAAATCAATATATTTGAAAATGTAGAAAACATCCAAAAATATTTAAATAAATGGTATTCTATTATTGTTTAACAGTGCAATTAAACGGTGCAAATAATCGTGATTAATCGTTTTAATCGTGATTAATCGCAATTAATTTTTTCAATCGCTTGACAGCCCTAGTTATGGTTAGAGCCAATTGGAAAATGCCAATTATTTGTCATGGGAAATTTTAAAAATATTTGTTTTGAAATTTCCTGTGAAAATGTTTCAGTTTTGTTGATGAAAGAACTGAGAGTAAAAGCCAAGAAACTTTTGAGTTTTACAACACCATTTTCAGTAAGAACGATCAGTAACAACTTACCCAAGATTTTTGCTTGTATACCAAAGTTGTTTACCTCATTCTTCTCCCTCCCCCCCCATTAAAATTAAAAGGTTTTTTTTAAAAAAAAAATTAAAAAGTTGTTTACCTCATTCTTCTCCCTCCCCCCCCATTAAAATTAAAAGGTTTTTTTAAAAAAAAAAATTAAAAAATTAAAATTAAAATTAAAAACTCTGTTTTCATCAAAAAGCTGTTTTCCATCCAAAAAACGTTTTGACCCAAAAATGGTGACCATCTCACTTTATGGCCAAACACCAAGACATGAGGACTAAGGAAATATTCAGAGGTTTGAGGCCGCAGAACTTTCCCTGGGAAGTGGGTGCCCAACTGCCCTTTGTGCCAATAAAAGCCCCCTGTATTCACCTTGCCATCCCTTTCAGGGTCTGGATCCAGCAGTGAGATCAGAGGCATGGAAGTTTCTCACTGGCTACTACTCCTGGAGGAGTTCGCATGACGAGAGGCTGACTGTTGACAGTATGAGGAGGTATGGATCTATCTGTTTGCAGTGTCCTTCTATATCGGGCTCCAGAAGGTACACAGGTGAAGCCGGTGGTTTCACAGGCATCCCTGAAGATTTGATGATGATGATGATGATGCAGACTATGGTAGAATCTGTGAACCCCGGCCAAGGATCAAGGCCCCATTGTGCTGGGAGCTCTGCAGACAGGAAGCAAAGAAGAGAGCTCACAGTCCACATGTCAGAGAGGGCACACAGGGAGACGAGACAGACACTCCAGGGTGAATGGGTTGGGAGAAAGAGATATCACAATTGAGCAGAAACCCATCTGTCCCAGCTTGCCACTTGCCAACCCAGTGCACCCCGATGAAGGCTAAGCATCATGGGTGGGTTCCACGGAGGGATTTAACAGGGTAAGGTGGTGGCTTTGCAGATACTGATGGGCCACGCTTATGTCAGCTTTGAATGCGGTAGAACAGATTTAATTAAAACAGGTTCTTAATCTGGTGACAAAAGTCAGGACCCTCATTGTCCACAGGTACCAGCCCCAAGGGTGTGATCCCACAGCAACTGTGCTGAGCTTCTCTTTTGGTTTCTTCCCTTCCAGCCTCAGGGCTGCTCCAACTTACACTCTGTTTCCCATGGGCCTCCTATGGTCCTTGGAAAACAGACCAGCTGTAGTACCGAACATTCGAACTATGTCCCTGAGCCACCCGCTATGCTATGGCCTGGCACAGCCCCTATGCCAGCTTTGCACTGGCTGAGGAGGGAATGTTCTGAGAGCCCTTTCTGTCCCCTTGAAGCTGAGTGGTATAGAATGGCCTTAGCATAAATGAGATGTAGATTCTAACTGTTTTAATAACAGGCTCAGTGGCTCCATTGCAGTTGCATGGTGGATTTTGCACCTTTCCATGCACTCAGGACCATTACTTTGTAGAGGTCAGACATGGACTGGATGGAAACAGGTGCAGCAACTGTGCCTCAGTGGGAATGTGAACATATCTGAGGTCAAGCCTTAGGGGTCAGATCCTGCAGCAGTCTGTCCCTGAAATCCCTACTGACATCACAAGTTGCTCCCCAGATGACCTCCAGCTGTCAGCTGCTTTGCATCTCAGTTTGTTTCCAGAATCCTCTGGTCATTAGCACTTGCCTTGGAAGAAACCAGAGGGAAAAGCCTAAATGTGCAAGCAGAGCGTAGGGCTAAAGTGTTGCTATTGCTCCATGGAACTGCAGGTGAGCTCTGCCAAGGGAAATGAGGGTGGGGAGGGAGTTATTACCCATGGCAGAAGAATAACAATAAATGAGTGGAAGAGACACCTGGATTTCCACGCTGTGACTGGGTCAGCAATAGCAGGGAGCAAACCCAGGACCTCTGCTGCATGTGTGACCAGCCACGAGTGGGGTGGACAGAGTGCCACTCTGAAAGGGTGGGGGCAGTTACCATTGAAGATGGCTCCCCAGCAGGAGGTGTGATTAGAAGAAGGTGGGGAGGGGCTAATGGCTTGTCTTCCTATGGTGACCCGGTTTTGGGTCTAACACCCCTGCATGCTGCAGTTACCTTTAGAATTTCTATTTTGAAACATTTTCTGGAGCCTTCCCTTTTCCCTGCCAAACTGTAACTGCTACATGGAGAACCCTGGCCTTCCACCCAGGTTACTAGGGTGCACGCCAGAGCACCTAAGAACTTCACAGTGACGGCTGGGAGAGAGTCCAGCAGCCACTTTGTTATCAGTGTAATAGTAAATATTTATATAGTGCTATCACCCCTTTGTATTGGGTGCTGTACAAATGTAGAAGAGAGACAGTTCCTGACCTGCAGTCTACAATCTAAAAGACTGACTTTCAGGACACTATTCTGCTAGATACCAGCTGAGCATAAGGCCCCAGATCTTCCTGCTCCTAAAACACAGCCTTTTAGCTCTTGAGCTAATGGAGAATCTCTATCAGTTGTTAGCAGTATAGGACTTAGGATGTGTAAACTATGCATTCTGTTCTCCTCTTGTGGTGGCTAGGTCAGCTGGAGATTGATGAGCCTGCCACAGCAGTGTCTAGAAGAGACAGCTCTTTTAGCTCAGGATTTAGGGCTCATATATTAAGATCCAGAGGTCCCGCATTCCATCTCCACTGCCAATGACCCACACAAGGCTGTCAGCATTACCAATGTGAAGTTGGACAGGTTTGCAGAGGGTAGTGGTGCGCATGCACATGCCAGTTCATTGCAATATTAGCTAGACAACCAAAATTAAAATCTTGGTAAAATTATTCATTTTTTGCAACCTAGTTGCAAAACTGGGGACAATTTCTAAATAAAACAGATCAACTGCCTCTTTCCTACCCCCCTGATTTCCTTCATTTACTGTGAATCTTCATTCACCAGGTTCTGATGGTGCAAAACTCTTACCAATCCCTTATGACGTTATGCTCAATTCTTGCAGCGTGTTCTCAATAGCTACCTCCCGCATTCTTTCAGGAAAAGTTACGAGGCCTTGTGCAATATGTATGACAAGATCCAACCGTTACTGGAGACAGAGCACAGGGACTTCATGCAGGTCTGCAGCTTCATCAGTAAGTTGTCACAGGGGTTGAATTGGGTGTTTCCAGGGGTAGAGGAGCTGGGGGGGAACAGATAGATGAATCAATGTGATTTGCCAGGTCGCTAGCCCCTTGTCACATGGATCTCCCTAAGCTCCAGTGATCACCCTTCACTGGAGATTCTGACTCAAATGGCTCAAGTACTGTGATCTGTTTGCCTTTCAGAAGTCTAACACCTGTAGTTTGATTTCATTCCTCGGCGTGTGATCATTTTCCATCTCATCTGTTAAGCAGTATTGGACGTAACTTTATCTGGAGGCAGACCTCCAGGTGCAGTCAGGAATATTATTGTTATGATTCACTAGGTATCACTGTTCTTTCTGTATCATTAATGATTTGGACCACCGCCCTGACACTGTTCGAGGGGGCACTGTACTCAGGGCCGGCTCCAGGCACCAGGCAACCAAGCTGGTGCTTGGGGCGGCACCTGGAGGGGGGCGGCGCGGCGCTCGGGCCGCCGGGGAGAGCGGGGCCACAGCCGGGCTCGCCGCCCTCCCCCCGGCGCTCTGTCCGCCCTCCCCCCCGCGCCCTCCCCCCGGCTGCCGGGGGGAGAGCGGCGATCCCCGCCGGGGCTCGCCGCCCTCCCCCCCCCCCCCGCGCCCTGCCCCCGGCCGCCGGGGCTCGCCACCCTCGCCCCGGGGCTCCAGCCGCCCTCCCCCCGGCGGGAGAGCGGAGCCCCCGCCGGGGCTCGCCGCCCTCCCCCCCCGCACCCTGCCCCCGGCCGCCGGGGGGAGAGCGGAGCCCCCGCCGGGGCTCGCCACCCTCGCCCCGGGGCTCCAGCCGCCCTCCCCCCGGCGGGAGAGCGGAGCCCCCGCCAGGGCTCGCCGCCCTCCCCCCCCCCCCGCGCCCTGCCCCTGGCCGCCGGGGCTCGCCACCCTCGCCCCGGGGCTCCAGCCGCCCTCCCCCCGGCGGGAGAGCGGAGCCCCCGCCAGGGCTCGCCGCCCTCCCCCCCCGCGCCCTGCCCCCGGCCGCCGGGGGGAGAGCGGAGCCCCCGCCGGGGGAAGAGCGGAGCCCCCGCCGGGGCTCGCCACCCTCGCCCCGGGGCTCCAGCCGCCCTCCCCCCGGCGGGAGAGCGGAGCCCCCGCCGGGGCTCGCCGCCCTCCCCCCCCGCGCCCTGCCCCCGGCCGCCGGGGGGAGAGCGGAGCCCCTGCCGGGGCTCGCCACCCTCCCCCCCCGCACCCTGCCCCCTCCCCCCGGCGGGAGAGCGGAGCCCCCACCGGGGCTCGCCGCCCTCCCCCCCCGCACCCTGTCCCCGGCCGCCGGGGGGAGAGCGGAGCCCCCGCCGGGGGGAGAGCGGAGCCCCCGCCGGGGCTCGCCGCCCTCCCCCCCCGCACCCTGCCCCCGGCCGCCGGGGGGAGAGCGGAGCCCCCGCCGGGGGGAGAGCGGAGCCCCCGCCGGGGCTCGCCACCCTCGCCCCGGGGCTCCAGCCGCTGCCCCCCCGGGCTCCGCGCCCCCCCCCCCACGGGGGGGGGGGGGCGCCGGAGGCTTTTTTGCCTGGGGCGGCAAAAAAGCCAGAGCCGGCCCTGACTGTACTGCCAGAAGCACTGCCTTTCAAATGAGATGTAAAACCAAGGTCCTGATCACTGCTAGTCATTGCTATTGGGAAGAGCAGGAGTGTTAACCCTGGTGTCCTGGCCAAATTCCAACTCAAGTAATTACATCGCTGCTTACCTAAACTCCCGCCCTGCAGTTCCACTTTGTGGCATTCTTCTAGTCCTGAACTGCAGTATTTGATTTCTTGAGCTAATGAATTCCACATCTTTGCCTGGAGCCATGAGCATTTCAGAGATGGGTCAAGTGACCCAGTAAAGAAAGATACTAGATAGAGATGTAGTAAGAGAGAGACTAGGAGTCTGGAAATCCCCTCGGGGTCAATTGCTTGTGGATGAAAGGAACTACAAAAGTGATTAGCATTATTATATTCAGATTCTCATTTAGTCTTCTCCCAGTTGTACAACAAAAGGAATATTAAACGATACTGCAAACTTAATGTTACACTGATTTGTAACTTGCATAAATCAACCAGCTGAGACAGGAAGGAGCCTTAGCACTGAGGTAGGACTGGGTGGATACTTTAGAAGCAATTGATTCTCCATCCTGGTGGAGAGCCTTAGAAAAATCAGAGTCATAGAAATGCATTGGAAGGAACAATGAGAGGTCATCTAGTGCAGCCCCCTACACTGAGGCAGGACCAAGTAAACCTAGACCATCCCCAGATTTTTGTCCAACCTGTTCTTAAAACCTCCAATGACAGGGATTCCACAACCTCCCTTAGAAGCCTGTTCCAGAGCTTAACTCCCCTTACAGTTAGAAAGGTTTTCCTAATATCTAACCTAAATCTTCCTTGCTGCAGATTAAGCCCATTGCTCTTGTCATGGAGAACAATTGATCCCCATTCTCTTTACAACAACCCTTAACATCTTTGCACGCTGTTATTAGGTCCTCCTCAGCCTTCTTTTCTCAAGACTAAACATGACCAGGGTTTTTTTAAACCTTTCCTCAGAAGTCAGGTTTTCAAAACCTTTTATCATTTTTGTTGCTCTCCTGTGGACTCTTGCCAGTTTATTCACAACTTTCCTAAAGTTTGGTGAGCTGAGGCTTCACCAGTGCTGAGCAGATCGGGACAGTTACCTCCCGTGTCTTATATACAACACTCCTGTTAATACACCCCAGAATGATATGAGCCTTTTTCACAAGTGCATCACACTATTGACTCACATTCCATTTGTGATTCACTATAACCCCCAGACCCTTTTCAGCAGTACTAAAACCTAGACAATTATTCCCCTTGTATAGTTATGCATTTGATTTTTCCTTCCTAAGTGAAGTAGTTTGCACTTGTCTTTATTGAATTTCACCTTGTTTATTTCAGACCAATAATCTAATTTGTCAAGGTAGTTTTGAATTCTAATCCTTCCTCCATGGTACTTACAACCTCTCCCAGCTTTGCGTCATCTGCAGATTTTATAAGCATACTTTCTGTGACGGGTTGGGTCACAGAAACCCCCTTGGGACTGCCACCTGATGTGCTGGGACTACCTCTGAGCCCATTTTCCCTGCCAGCTTCGGACTTCAGTACCCTGTCTTGTTGAGCCAGACACGCTAGCCTGCTGCAAACACAGAGCCACGTCTGAACCACGTCTCCCCAAAGCTGCAGGCTTAACTGAAAACAGCTTAAGAAGTGCTCCCATCTCTAGCACCCAGATACCCAGTTCCCAATGGGATCCAAACCCCAAATAAATCCATTTTACTCTGTATAAAGCTTATACAGGGTAAACTCATAAATTGTCCACCCTCTATAACACTGATAGAGAGATATGCACAGCTGTTTGCTCCCCCAGGTATTAATACTTGCTCTGGTTTAATTAATAAGCAAAACGTGATTTTATTAAATATAAAAAGTAGGATTTAAGTGGTTCCAAGTAATAACAGACAGAACAAAGTAAATCACCAATAAAAATAAAACAAAAACACGTACGTCTAAGCCTAATACAGTAGGAAACTAAATGCAGGTAAATCTCACCCTCAGAGATGTTCCAATAAACTTCTTTCACAGACTAGACTCCTTCCTAGTCTGGGTTCAGCAATCACTCACACCCCCGTAGTTACTGTTTTTTGTTCCAGTTTCTTTCAGGCATCTCTTTGGGGTGGAGAGGCTATCTTCTGAGCCAGCTGAAGACAAAATTGAGGGGTTTCTAGGGCCTTATATAGTCTTTCTCTGTGTAACATCACAGCCGCAAGATGGGGTCTCTAGCCACCTGGGCAAGTCACATTTCTATGAATGATTCAGCTTTTTGCAGGCTGACGCCATTGTTTACATGTTAAAGAAGTATGGGCTGAATAAATGGACTGTAAGGTGGATAGAAAGCTGGCTAGATCGTCGGGCTCAACGGGTAGTGATCAATGGCTCCATGTCTAGTTGGCAGCCGGTTTCAAGCGGAGTGCCCCAAGGGTCGGTCCTGGGGCCAGTTTTGTTTAATATCTTTATTAATGATCTGGAGGATGGTGTGGACTGCACTCTCAGCAAGTTTGCAGATGACACTAAACTGGGAGGTGTGGTAGATACGCTGGAGGGTAGGGATCAGATACAGAGGGACCTAGACAAATTGGAGGATTGGGCCAAAAGAAACCTGATGAGGTTCAACAAGGACAAGTGCAGAGTCCTGCACTTAGGATGGAAGAATCCTATGCACTGCTACAGACTAGGGACCGAATGGCTAGGTAGCAGTTCTGCAGAAAAGGACCTAGGGGTCACAGTGGACGAGAAGCTGGATATGAGTCAACAGTGTGCTCTTGTTGCCAAGAAGGCTAATGGCATTTTGGGCTGTATAAGTAGGGGCATTGCCAGCAGATCGAGGGACGTGATCGTTCCCCTTTATGCGACATTGGTGAGGCCTCATCTGGAGTACTGTGTCCAGTTTTGGGGCCCACACTACAAGAAGGATGCGGAAATATTGGAAAGAGTCCAGCGGAGGGCAACAAAAATTATTAGGGGTCTGGAGCACATGACTTATGAGGAGAGGCTGAGGGAACTGGGATTGTTTAGTCTCCAGAAGAGAAGAATGAGAGGGGATTTGATAGCTGCTTTCAACTACCTGAGGGGGGGTTCCAAAGAGGATGGAGCTCGGCTGTTCTCAGTGGTGGCAGATGACAGAACAAGGAGCAATGGTCTCAAGTTGCAGTGGGGGAGGTCTAGGTTGGATATTAGGAAACACTATTTCACTAGGAGGGTGGTGAAGCACTGGAATGCTTTACCTAGGGAGGTCGTGGAATCTCCTTCCTTGGAGGTTTTTAAGGCCCGGCTTGACAAAGCCCTGGCTGGGATGATTTAGTTGGGAATTGGTCCTGCTTTGAGCAGGGGGTTGGACTAGATGACCTCCTGAGGTCCCTTCCAACCCTGATATTCTATGATTCTATGTTAGTTTGAACATTCCCAGGAAAGCTCAGATGTGGATTGCCATCTCCCAAAGTCCATTGTTAGTTAAGTATTCCCAATTACTTGAATAGCCCCTTCACACTATGTTGACCAAATCTGCCTTATGTGCTTCCTACAGCAAACACTTTAAATACAAGCATACAGCCAATGCTCATAACTTCAGATATAAAAATGATACATGCATACAAATAGTATGAATATATTCAGTAGATCATAACCTTTGCAAAGATATGTTACATGGTATATCTAGCATAAAACATATTTCAGTTATGTCATATTTATACTCATAAGCATATTTCTATAAAGCGTTATGGGGTGCAACGTCACACTCTCCACTCCATAATCCAAGTCATTAATGAACATATTGAATAATATCAAACCCAGGACTGTGGGACTCCACTAGATACGCCCTCCCAATTCAACAGCAAAGCATTGAGAACTGTCATGCATTCAGCAGAATGTGTTTTTATCACCTTGACTCCAACTGAGTGTAAAAGAAATCACATTTTGCCTCTATGTAAACAGATACGCACTTAAATAGTGGATACCAACAATTGTCTCCTCCAAGTTCAGTCGTGGTTCCAGTGCAGCTCCCTTGTTCAACTTGGCTCAGAGAAAGTTGTGTTTCCCAACATTCCAAGGTCCTACTTTGCCACTCCCCCTGGGCCACTTGCACCCAATCAGAAAGACCCACAGCCAGTAATTCTGGATGCAGAACACTGATTTAAAGTAACACACATTATCTGCCATTTGGTGAGTTATTAGCAGCTGTAGAAGTGTAGTTTAGCAGCAGCTGGTGCTGCCACATCCAGGTACTTGACCAATGTATTCTTCCCTCAGCAGTACATTTTGAGATTTGGATTTCACCTAGCAAAGAGTTTGCCTATTTGAGCAGAATTTCTCTTCTCTTTATTTCTTGCTACTAAGGGGTTATAAGCCCACAGAGGTACACGCAGTACCGCAGCCTACTGAAATCCAACATTCACATTGAAGATGTAGCACTGCCAGCATGCTGGGACTGATTGTGGACCTAGAATACCCTGCCACCTATCAGCAGCTTTGAGATTCTGAGCTCAGAGCCCTTTCATACTGCTCACCTCACCACAGCTGTTTTACCACAACATCCATTCTGTCTATCATAGGCATTTCTAATATACCCATCCCCGGGGTCTCTGCACAGGCCAGTCACATACAGTAAGAGCATTGCAGGGGCCAGATTCTGCACTGTATTAATTTTCCACTCAGTGCAGTATGGAGGGGGAGCTGGTTATGGCTCGCTTATTCTCTGCACAATCCTGGCGCAGGATAAAGCACTCCAGGCTAGCATTAGTCTTTCGAGGACTGTCAGCCAGCTGATGATAGCCAGAGCATAATGTGATCTGGACACATCCCCTCTCCTTCCCTCCCTGAGCATGCCCCTGTCTGCCTTTGATATGCCCTCTGAACCAGAGCCAGAAGGAGAGGGTGGACCAGAAGCCAACTATGCCAGCTGTATGCCCACTGTAGACTCCCTCCAGCCAAGGAAATCCTCGGCAGTGGAGATTGGGCCAGATCCCACACCCAGATCAGTGGAAAGGGAACAGAGCCAGGCAAAGAACCTGTCTCAGTATATCCAGTCATAATATCACATGCATTTCTTTGGATAGTTCTGCAGCTAGCAAACAAGTAGGAAATAAGGAATCTGTAAGCTCCCCTTCACCTCAGGAGGGCTGCAAGATCTGAGCCAGCGATGCAGTCTGCTCCGGGCTTCTGCCTCCATAAGGGAAACATGGCTGTTTCTCCCACAACAGACTCTGACCTGCAGAGACTGTACCTCCGAGACGCACAAGGCTACGCCATAGTGGACAAGAAACAGCTGGAGAAGATCCTTCTGCTAAGTTACGTATGCAACACGGAGGCTGGTGAGTGCTGGGGCAGCGGCACACCTGGGCATCGGCAAAGGATTCTTATCATGTCTCTGAGGCTTACAGTGATCATACGTCCCGTTTTGGCTGGGACAGTCCCTTTTTTAAGCCCTGTCCCGGCCATCCCAACTTTTTTTCCAAAAGGTGGGCATTTGTCCTGTTTCCTCTTGCTGACATGATCAGTTGGCAAGAGCAAAATGGTCAAATGCCCTCTTTTGTCACAAAAGTGGGGTACGGTGCTGAGGGGGCAAGTGGAGATATCAGCCCCCTGCAGGGGGGAGGCAGGGCTGGGGGGAGGAAGCAGGTTCCAGAATTCCAGCATGTGTGGCCCCCCCGTAGGGTTCCAGCAACAGGCAACAGCCTCCTGCGGGGACTGCGCTCCCCCCCCCCGTCAGGGTTCCAGGGATGGACATGGCATGGGGGAGGAGGGGGGCAGGGTTCCAGCAACTGGCAATAGCATGGGGGGGCCTCTGGTGAGCTGCTGGGGGTGTCCCATTTTCTCTTTGGGAAATATGGTCACCCTACTGAAGCTCATTTCTGAAAGAGGGATGTGCAGGTGCTTTCCACTGAGCGAGATGGCAGGACAGGCGAGGGGTATGCAGAATGGCAGGGGGAAAACCACATGTAGAAGAATAGGAGGTGGTGATTGGGCCAGGGAAATCATGGGCAGTGGGGTGACTGGGACACAGTGAGGGATCATGGGAAGTGGGGTGACTAGGGGGCTGGGTGGTAGTGAAAGGGACATGTTTGTATCACTTTCAGGTTTCCTATTCAAGTATGGCCAAAATCCCTCCTCTCCCAAACCAAATGGTGACATGCCAACCATGCCACAGAATGCACTCCTGGAACATGCCCAGACACCACAGTGATGGGCACATTACAAGGACCTGGTAAAACAGAACACAGTTAAACCCTCCCCCAACCCTGCCTGTGCGGTCCCTGCCCCCCAGTGACCAACTAAGCTCCCACAATCTGCGTTCTGTGCAAGGGCAAATCCCCCAGGGTGTTAGGGAACTGTGCATTGTGCACTCATGCAGACTGTCTCACAAAGAGGCCAAGGCTCACGTGGGTCACTGGAACTGAATTCCCCTGTCCCCACTAGTGGTGACCCCTCCCAGTCAGAGTTGCGACCCAGGGGTGGAGGGGAGGGGCTAGCAATGGCACTGCCCAAGCTATGGATAAACAAAGGACTTTGATCTCCACTACTGCCCATGTGACTCTTCCACAGGGCAGTGAGCCCCTGGGTTAGACCCTGTGACCTGCACCCCATGCCTGTACTTCATTCCTCTTTGATCTGTTCATTTCTGGAATTTGTTGCCCCTCCCTCACTTAAGAGGGTGGGGACTTTCATTGTCTTGGTGAGCTCCGTCCACAAATCCCTGTTATCAAGTGGGAGGAGAGCTTCCATGAGCATATTAACCTAATCCCCAGGGACATGCTGTTTCGTAGCATGTTTCTGGACTGCTGCAGTAGTTTGTTTGCACATATGTCTATCTGTACGCGTGGGGGTGTGTCTGTGTGTTCTCTCTCCTGGCAGAGTACCAGCAGGGGTTCCACGAGATGCTCCTGCTATTCCAGTTGCTGGTGGAGAAGGAACATGAGGTCTACTGGCTGTTTCAATTCTTCCTCCAGAAAACAGTAGGTCAGAGGGTTTGTAGGGCCCTGGCTTTGTGCCCTCACTGAGCCATCCAGTTGACCAGCCTGCAGCAACGCTTCCTGGAGGCAATCTGCCTGACCTGACCATCCACACCCAGCTGTGGCAGACACCCCAGAGAGAAGAGGGCCAGTCTGCCCCCTCCTGGTTTGCAAGTCCACCCTCTCATCCCCAGTGATAAGTCACCCAACTCAACTTTTCCTCCCAGCCACCCTGCGCCACCCCCTGTATGACAAATGGCGTGACTTGACCCATGTCCCACCTACCAAGCCACGCTGAGCCAGCCCTGCAGGAGATGCCCAGGCTGCTGGTGGAAAGCTGGATAGTTGGGGAGGTAGTTGCAACATCAGAAGACCTTGAACAGCAATTTGGCAAAACATCCCCATCATTCAGAATGAAGGGTGGGAGGGAATCAACTGTTTCCTAGCTCCTACTAACCCAATAGGCCAAACTTACCAGAACTGAAGCAAAGAGGCTCCTGGGTTTTGTAGATTGGCACCTTGTTGGATAAAGCCAGCCCAGGAAAGCTGCAAACAAATATCCAGTAAGACGCTGTCCTCACCATGACTTCCCACCATGCTTCTCAGGGCATTGCACCTCTCCAAGTTGGCAAGCCAAAGGCGGCGCCCCCTGGCTGTCTCAGAAAGACAGACCACCTTGGACACCACGCAAGCCAGGTGTCTATGAGCACCATGCAAGCAGAGGTTATATCTAATGTATGTTTAACTCTAGACATAATAGTGCATGCTTACAGAAACAGAGAAACATAAGCAACAGTGTGCACGGAGTTTGTGTTTAATGACTGGTCCGCCAGAGGGTAACATCCTACTGCTGCTACCAGCTACTGGGAGTGTACCTTTTGCTTAAGCAGTAGCAATCTATACTACAATTCAGGAGGTCCCAGGTTGAAACTGAGTTGGTGACTCATGCAGGGGCTTGTTTCACATAGATCTTGGTAGTGTAAACCCTGGCCAGATCCATTCCTGGGGTAAGGCCAATGGAATTATGGGAAGGATGAATTTGGCTTCATGGATTTAACAGGAGGTTGTAGCCAAGCTGGGCCATCTGTTCTCTTCCTGTCCTCCAAGCCTTCCTGAATTGTCTCTTCCAGGAGCACAGTTGTGTCGTGAACATTGGGGTCGGGAAAAATCTGATAATGCTGAAAGCCGTGATTGCATTTATGGATCCCATCTTTGCAAAGCACTTGGGTAAGTCCTACTACTCTCCTTCTCTACCCAGAGAACCACAAAGCAAATGCTACTGGAGCTCAGGTGGTGTAATTTCCAGGCGTTGGAAGCAAAACAAAGGAACCGTTTGCACAGGTTTCGCCTAGTTCTGCCACATCTCATGTGCATGGAGGCTGAGGCCCTGAGCAGAGGTCCCATATCCTGGATTTCCTGGCATTGGAGCAGGAATCTCAACCCTCCCCATCCTCTTTTCCTGTCTTTCTCTACCACAATCTTGTGAATTTCACAAGGATGGGTAGAGGGAGTGGTCCTCTTGCATTTCATAGAATCACCGAGCTGTGGGGATGGAAGGAACCATGCAAAGTCATCAAGTCCAGCCCCCTGTGCTGTGGCAGGACCAAGTAAACCAAGACCATCCCTGACAGGAATTTCTCTTTTAAGGCTCCTTTCCTGCACTGAGCTGTCCTTTCCTCAGACTAGAAAGGCCAGACCTGGCTTCCTCTACTGATGTCACCTTGGTGGAAAATCCAAGCTCTTCCTTCCCCTCCAGGTCCTACACTCTATCTCCATGCCACTTCCAGGGACATTACATGGGTTTAACTAGAAGGCTTGAGAATGACTGGGGTTGCCAATACATCCCAGTTTCCATGGGACAGTTCCAATATTGACTCACGTTCTACATGTCATGGGGATGGGTCGTCAGAGTCTTGGCATCTTTTGGGGCCTGTGTAACATCCTCTTGTTATGACATAGCATGGAGTTGCCATGACAATGCCTTGACGTTGCACAGCAATGTAACAGCATCCCATTCTGTGACAATGTCACTACATGCTGATGCTGCATTGCCTGATGACAATGAGAGCTGGCAACATGGTGATGCAATGTCGAGGCGTTGCAACAGGATGTTTGCTCTGGAGAACCAACTTTTAAAGGTGGCAACCCAACATGTAGTGCAGCAAACAAAACAACTGAGAAGAGTGCCCTAGTGTGAGACTCTCTGACTTATACCTGCACAAGCTGGATGGTAAGGTGTGTCTCAGTCCCTGACCTGAGTTTGCTTTTCTCATCCTCCAGAAGGGAAGAGCAGAGTTGTGCAGTCACTGTTCCCCTGGTTTTGCCTCTTCTTCCAGCAAGTCTTCAAATCCTTTGATGATGTCTGGAGACTGTGGGAGGTGAGAGCTTTCTGCCATTCTCTGGCTTTCCTGGCGCCTAGAGGCATGATGGATACCTGGCATTTGTGACTTTCCTTTCTCCCTACAGAGGGCAAAGATTCTCAGCCAGAGAAGCTGCCTGAGTGACTTGCCAGAGTGGATGTGACTCCAGGGTAATGAACTAATCACCCCTTGCATCATTTCTGTGATTGAGGACTGATGACATGGCCCACTCCAAAGTGGGACTGGAAACTAAGGCTGGTCACAAATGTTCCCTCTAAATTGTTTTTAGATGGATTTTTTTTTTTTTGACAGAAAAAAAATCTTCATGAGAAGTGGCTGCTTTCCTTGGGAAATTTTGATTATTTTTGTTTGTTTGTTATTCTTGAAAAACCAATCTCCTGAAAGCTGAAATATGTCATAGATTCCAAGGCCAGAATGGACCATTGCAATAATCCAGACTGACCTCCACCCAGAGAGCTTCCCCAAAACAATTCCTAGAGCAGTTTGATTTGGTAATACTGTCCTAGTGTCTCATGGGAGTTGTAGTTCTATTGCCTCTTGTACCCATTCTTCTCTAGGACCTCTATGGGTCTACATCTCTCATAATGCACCATCCAGGGATTCCCATTATGCACTACTTTTCCTCTTCAAGAGGGGAGGCTGTGATGCATCATGGGAGATGAAGTCTGCCTAGGAAGCCTGGCCTATAGAAACTGTGGACTTTGACTTTGGAGTCCTGGGTTCTATTTTAGGCTTTTTCACTAGCCTGCTTGGTGACCTTGGGTAAATCACAGCCCCGCCCTGTGCCCCAGTTTCCCCATCTTTAAAATGGGGTAAGGATATTGCCCTCATTTGTAAAGCACTTTGAGACATGCTGATGAAAAGCACTTAGATAAGATCTAGGAATGATGATGGTGATTTTTGAGACTGGGAGAATGAGGCAGCTCAATTACAGCTTCCATGAGGCATCGGCAGCAGCATTTCCAAATTGAAATATTTTGGGTTTTGGTTGAAAAGATTCAGTTTTTGCCCGCGATCAGATCCGCAATCCGCTAGCTGACTTTTACCTGTATTTGCATCCACACCCACAGCAGCAAGCTGTCTCACAAGGGCTAGCGATGGGAGGGAGGGGCGGGGGGGGGCAAGGTCTTGCAGGGAAGAGGCAGCGCGATGGTGGTGACTGGGGATAAGGAGTAGTGTGGGGGTGGGGTCTTGAGGAGAAGGGTAGGGTTGCTAGGCATCTGGTTTTCAACCGGAACGCCCGGTCAAAAAGGGACCCTGGTGGCTCTGGTCAGCACTGCTGACCAGGCCACTAAAAGTCCGGTCGGCGGCACAGCGGGGCTAAGGCAGGCTCCCTGCCTGCCCGGCGCCGCGCTGCTCCCGGAAGTGACTGGCATTTCCCTGTGGCCCCTAGGTGCAGGTGTAATCAGGGAAGCTCTGTGCGCTGCCCCAGGGAACTGTGGCCAATGGGAGCTGGGGGGGGCAGTGCCTGCGGGCGCGGACAGTGCACACCGGGTAGAGCCGCCTGGCCACCCCTGCACCTAAGAGCCAGACATGCCTGCTGCTTCTGGGAGCAGCGAGGAGCCAGGGCAGGCAGGGAGCCTGCCTTAGCCCTGCTGTACCACTGACCAGGAGCTGCCTCAGGTAAACGTCGCCTGGCTGGAGCCTGCACCCCGAATCCCCTACCCCAGGTTGGAACCCCCTCCTGCACCCTAACTCCTTCCCAGACCCCATACCCCCACCTGCACCCCAACCCCCATTCCCAGGTCAGAACACCCTCCTGCACCCAAATACCCTCCCAGTAGCCCGCACCCCAACCACCTGCCCCAGCCATGAGCCCCCTCCTGCACCCAAACTCCCTCCCAGATACCCTAACCCCCTGCTCCAGCCCTGAGCCCCCTCTTGGAGCCTGCACCCCACAGGGTGGGGGAGAGTGAGTGATGGAGGGAGGGGGGCTGGAGGAAAGGGGGCCGGGCCCTCAGAGAAGGGGCAGGGTAGGGGCGGGGCCTTGGGGAAGGGGCGGGGAAGGGGCATGGCAAGGAAGTTCGTTTTTGTGAAATTAGAAAGTTAGCAACCCTAAGAAGGGGCGGTGCAGAGGGGGTGGCTGTGGGGAAGGGGTGGCACATCATGTGCTGCTCCCCAGGGGCTCGTGAGCGATGGCACACGGCAGCAGCAGTGGGTGTTGCATCACAGCGGGGTGGAGGGGTGGGGCCCCACCGGGGCCCCACCCACTCCAATCCCCGTGGCCGTGGGCGGGCCCTGCGGCCCAGGAGCGCGGCCAGAGCTGCCGGGCTGGGCCATGGTGGGGATGCTGGTGCTACCTGAGGAGCCCAAGCTGCTGGACAGGAAGTGTCGCAGCGAGCGGGTGCTGGGCAATCCTGACTCCAACCTGCCGCTCAGCCCCAGGCACTGGCTGCTGCCGCCGGCCTGAGCATGCCACGCCCCACAGGCTGCCTGAGTCGGACGCCGCGGGCTAGGCACCACTGGTGAGTAGAGCCCTGCACGGTTGTATTTGCATCCATTCCACTATCTGCGAAGATGAAGTGAATGTCTGCAGATTTGCAGGGCTGTACAGAGAGGTTCAGATATTTCGAGTGAGCCTCTGAATCTGTGAGACTTTCTTGTGGTTTGCCCACTGGCAGTCTTCCCTCATGTAATTCCCCTCAGCTTGAAAGATGACAACATCTAGTGCTCTTCATCAATAGCTCTTAAAGCTGCTCACAAATGAGGCAAGGATCATTACCTTAAATGGGGAAACTGAGGCACAGAGACTTGTCCAAGTCTCACCACAGGTTAGCCAGGGTTAGTATCCAGATCTCCTGAGTTCTAGCCCAGTGCTCTACACACTGGACAATGCTGCCTCATTGAAATCAGTAACTGCTGATTTACACCAGCTGAGAATTTGCCTACCGCCTTTACCCCAGTAGCTATCCAAAGCCCTGTGTGTGTCTCCAAGTTCCAAGGCTAAGGGAGGATTGCTGCAGCAACAGGATTCTTGCTCCACCAAACCAAACCACTCACTTAGTGTTCTCATTTCCCGGCCCTCTCCCCGGTGGTTTTCATATCTCAATTGGTATTTGCACAGAGCTCTCTCTCCATGCTCGCCCTTCCTGCTGAGGTCTCAGGGCTGTGCCATGGAAGGGGAAATTCTGTCTGGGATGGGGAGGATGGTGTCTGAACACCCTGTGCAGACAATGCTGGAAGTGAGATTATTTGGCCAAGTGAGTCTCCAAAAAGATATCAAAAGCTACTTTGCCCTTGAGCAAAACCTAGAATCAGTTCACCCAGCAGCAAATGCAGCTCAGACCAAGTGGATGAATTCATTGAAAGATGAACGACCAATATTGGTATATGGTTAATTTGCACTTGCTTAATATAGTGGAGTCTGTATGGATCCAGCAAGTCAGGGGGCTCTGTGCTGTTGCAGGTGCCATGTTTTGGCTGAGATGTCAAGCCAAGGGCCTAGGCACTTGTTTTTGATAAAGAGCCCCTACTACGTATTTTGCAAGAGGAGTATCATTAGCTCCAGTGTTGTCGGCCAAGATCAGGGCCCTATTTTGCTAGGCGCTGTACATATAGCAGGAGACGGTACCTACCCCCTAAGAACATATCCTCTAAATTGATCCCTGCTTTACACTCAGGTGGGAAGCTGAGGTCAAAGAGGATAAGGGAATCTGTGGCAGAGGTGGGAATTGAAGCCAGCTCTTCTCAGTTGCATTCATGTGCCTAAACCACAAGCCCAACCCTCCCTAAAATTGCTCCTGTAATTTCATGTGCAGCAACTGTTTCTCCATTTCCCCTATTTATTTGTGTAGTGTTGCTGCATGCTCTGAAATAGCTGCCTTGTTCCACCACACAGGTGGTTGCATTTGAATGGCAGATGACTCAGTGATCTCAAAGATATAGTCTATGAAAAGCTTTGGGATCCTCCAGCATAAAAGGTGCTATAGGCTGTTAGTTCCTCATGTTTGGTTCCTGAAACAAAAGGTTCAGATTCCGCTGGGTTTGGGTGGAGCATGGGAATCACCTCTGATGTTTTTCACTGATTCTGGCCCATGGTCTGTTTCTTCCAAGGTATTCCTGATGGGGATGCCCTGCAGAAATTTCCAAGTGATCGTGGCCTACACTATGCTGCAGAGTGTCAGAGACCAAATCCTCCGCGAAAATATGGGTGGAGATGACATTTTAATGGTGAGCCAGCCAGCAGGGAGCTTGGTGTGTAACACAGCTCCCCGCCCCCCAGGAAATCAATAGATGAGGGGGGAATGGGATGCACTGCATCACCCCTCTAGGAGAGGGGTTCAATTCCAGCCCTTCTCAATAGCAATAGAGGGTTGTTGCCTTCAGGCTGCTGTTTGGTGCCCTGAGTGAGATAAGTTGATGGGTCTCAGGCCAGGTCCCAGTGGACAGCTAGCTACATCACCTGACATACCTTTCTGCTTGGTATGGATCGGCCCCTGTACAAGGGTTTGCCGGGGCTCGACCCTCTCCGGGGTGGCGGGGAGCCACACCGGCTCACTACACACTGGTGCTTGGGTACTTCGTCCGGCTGCAGGGTCTCCCTCGGCAGCCCTTGCAGTCCTGGAAGACACAGTAAGCCCGACCCTGGCTCAGGGCGGGGCACCAATGCTACGTCAGGGGCTCAGGCCCTCAGTCAGGGCTGAGCAACTAGCAGGAGTATTTAGCCCAGGCCCTAGGTCCAGGCGGGGCAGCAAACACTGAGTCAGAAGCTCAGACCATCAGTCAGGGCTGAGCAGCAAGCAAGAGTGTTTAGCCCAGGCCCTAGGTCAGGGCGGGGCAACAAACGCTGAGTCAGGAGCTCAGGCCCTCAGTCAGGGCTGAGCAACAATAGTAGGCCCAAGCCTCAAAAGGCCTGGGAGAGGGGGAGACTGCCACCCACGGGTTGGGTGGCAGGGGGGATGCAGGCCCTCCCACTCCACTGCGTCCCAGCCCGGGGCCCTAGCAGCAGCAGAAGACCCGCTGCTGTCAGTGGGGATCCTGGCCGCAACACACTGACATAGGCTTTGGCAGTGCTGCAGCCAGACAGGGGTCAGCTGCCCCCGGGCTACTTCCACACTCCCCCTCGGGGCCTACCTGGGTCCTGGTGTCGGCCTCTGGGGGATCCAGGATCATAGGTTCGTCAGGGCAGGGATTGATCGACAGGTCCGGCAGCTCCTCCGGATAGCGGGCGCAGGGCAGGCCCGGCCAGTCCTGGCGGCCGCCTTGGGCCGCGGGGTCTTCCCAGCCACGAGCTAGGCTGGAGACATCTGGTCTCTCCGGCGGCTGGGGCCTGACTGAGCTGTGAGGGCGAGCTTTTATACTTCTGGGTCGCCGCCTGACCCTCTGAGGGGCGGGCTCAGAGCTCCCTAGCTCCGCACACTCCGGCCTCTGGATGGGCTCTTCCCCCTCCGGGGCGGCGGGGAGCCACATCGCCTCACTACAGCCCCCTTGTTGGCAGAGGCCAAACAATGAATGTGATTGAAAGGACACACTCACTCGCTGAGGTGGGCCTCCCCGCTCAGGGATAGGACATATTGGTAGGGAACACTGAGGGAAGCATGCACTTCCACAGCATGAGCTCTGCCTGTCCTGGTTGCCATTCTCCAAAGTAGTCAAGTGGCACTTTTCTCAAATGTGAGTTCAGTGTTTTTAGTGGACATGAGCCCAAATATGAACTCAGAATCCTAAACCCCCTGAGCTTTGGGGATATTCAAACCAGGAGCCAGATCCAAAGTCTACAACTTGGTCCTTTCCTGATATGCAGAACTTGAAGGAAGCTTGGCATCAGATCTGATTCCTAGCCTGACCTTTGTGAAGAGGTCCCATTTCAATTTTTCAAGCTATAATCTCTGAGAATGGATGGGGAAGGACAAAGGGGCAATTTTCATGTCAAAAAAGGGAATTAAGAATCTAGATCCCTGGTTCCTTCCTAATGCAGCAAATTAATTCTTCAAGAGGACTTATGAGGAAAGATTTATTATAGGCAGAGCTAGTAGTGCTGCCTGGAGTTAAAGTTCTCCAACACTTTCTTTTATATGGCCATGTTTACACTTGCTCATACGTTTGCCAAACTGTAACTATTCTGGCTGAAATTTCCCATGCTAGGTGTCAGCCTCAGGCTGATTATTTTTGGAAAGTTTCAGCAAAAGCAATTCAGACATTTCTGATAACAAGATTAGGGAAAGATACGTTGTTTTGCCCATGTTAAAAATTCTCACAACCATTTTTTGAAGCTCTCCCCTCCTCTCCCCTCCTGCTTTGGGACTAGGACTTGAAATCTGGTGGGGGAGGGGGGAGGGGAGCTCCTACTAAAAGAGGCAGGGGTCCTGTGGAAAAGATAGTATGTGATCATATAATTAAAGACTGTATCATAATACATACACGCAAGGGGAGCCCAATTAAGGGTGCCCAGAAACCTTAATTCTGGCCCATCCTAATGTTTGAGTTCTTGACTTTGCAGTCTTCGTGGTCTTTTAATGTAGGTTTGCATGTGTAATATAGGATAGGTTCCCTGAAGGAAGTGTGGGGGAGGGACAGGAGTGATGGCTGTGTTCAGTATTTAAAGATTTGAAATACCAATAAAGGAAAAGGCTTGTTTGGATGATCAAAAGAGGAATAAATAGGAGTAATCATCAGATAAAAGCCAGCAATGGAAAACATCAGAGCGACTCTCCTGACAGTTAGATCTGTGAGGCTGTGGAGTAGCCTCCTATGGGAAATAGTAGGTATTCCAACACCTAATAGCTCTTTCCTGCCTCTCATTTCTAAGATTCCCTGATATAACCTTTTCATGATTGCCACTTCTCTTGACCCTCCTCTAGTTTTGCATTTGGCACCCCTAAAATTTACAGATGGTCTAAAAGATGAAGTGGTTCAGTTCAGCACCCATGAACATGGATGGTTGTCTAAACCTCCTCCAGACTGTCCTGAACTCATTGTCTCTCCAAGCATCTTCAGTGACCGGCATGTCCTGTTGAATGTGCATTACTTTTTATTAATATTACAGTAGGACCACTAGAGATTGGGGTCCTGTTGTGCTAGGCACAATAAGAGACACTCCCTGCCCAACAATCTAAACAGGCAAGGGCCAGGAGGTGAAACAGAGGGACAGGGACTTGCCCAAGGTCACCCCACAGTCAATGGCAGAGCCCCAGGTTTTTCATACAAAAATGCTGAGTTTTCTAAACTGAAACATTTGCACGAAAGGGCCAGTTTCCACTGGACATTCGGTGGGAAGGTTTCTCAGGTCCAGGATGGGATTTCTGGTCAAAACCACAGGGAGCAAATGACCCACTTCAGACCAATCAATAGCCTAGTGATCAGAGCACTCACTTGGGACACTTACGGTCACATTCCTGCTCCCAATACAGCAGAGCAGGGACTGAAACTGCAGTCTGTCACATCCCAGGGGAATAGCCCCTGGACTATTCTGGGGTGGGGCTCTGTCTCTCTGGTTCATCCTGATGCGGGATGAGATTTTTTTTTTAATTTCAAAATTTTTCACAGGACAGGAAAACTGTTTCCTACTCAGCTCTACTCCTTAGGCCTTAGCCTCCATGGGACCAGGTCACCTCTCCCCATCGTAGAATGCGCCAAAGATCTGCAGGGCAGAGTGGAGAGGAGACTGCTGTATATCGTATCAGAGCAGAATCTCTCAGGAGATTCCCAAACCCTGTCAGGGATGATCTAGGTTTACCTGGTCCTGTCTTAATGCAGGGGGTTGGACTAGATGTCCCCTCAAGGTCCCTTTCAGCACTGCATTCTATGATTGTAATACCTGGTGGGAAGTAGAAGGAGGGGATGAAATAAAGAATGGGAAACGTGAGAATAAAAAAGTGAAGCAAATGTCAAAAATGCATAGTGTTCAGACTTGGATGAAGATACAGGTAGCTCCTGGGAGCTGAGTCACCCAGTCCTAGCTACCACATCAGATACCCCCTGCCCTGGTTAGAACATTCAGCAGGCAGGAGAGCCAGGTTTTGAGTAGTGGCAGGGTTGGGGGGTGATGGTGCCAGCTTCGGTGATACCTATTGGCTTGAAAAGGCACTCCACATACAGCTAACGGCCACTGGGGGAGCAGCCTCCTGCCCCCTATTTGCTCCACCCTGGTTGGTGGTGTCTCTGGTCTCCTTTCCTCCTGTAGGTCTGCGGGAACATCATAGACCTGGATGCAGATGAGCTGATCTCCAAAGCCTGCTCCATGTACAAACTGCTCATGGAACACAAGGACAAGGTAACGGACAGAGGCTTGTGCTGCCGGAATGGGAGGGCTGGGAGAATCATCTCATCAGTGTCTCACCCAGCCCCTTTTCTCCACAGGTCCCAGATGAGCTGAAGGAGTTCTTCCTTCAGGGAGATCCATAGAGACAGAAGGGTTAGCAATAAATGTGTGTGTGACCCGGAGTGGGCATCAGAGTCTGGCCCTGGCTGCTGCGCCACCCTGGCAATATAAACAGACCAAGTAATGCCCCCCGTCCCCAGGGGATCTATCAGTTCAGGGGTGGGGCAGGACTGACATAGGTAACTGCTGCTGGAGAGGAAAGGGCTGCAGCTGGAGCTCACTGGCAGCTGGAAGGAAGCCCCCAGCAGGGGCTGCTCTGTTGTACACCCAGAGGGCCATCAGCCCTAGACCAGCTCCAATTCCTGGAGGTGCAAGAATGGCATAAAGCCACCATAGTAATCCCTGGGGCTCCTGGGGCCATGCCCACCCCTTAGTATGTGAGCCCATGTGGCATCAGGCAGAATTGAACCTGCAGTTCACCCTGTCTCTCAGGCCCTGAGCCAAAGCCCCCTGGCATGAAGAGGACTTCCATTGGCTGCAGCAGGCTGTGGCTCTGTGCTGTGTGAATGCCCCAGCTGAGCAGACAGCTTGTGGCACTAGAAGGCAACTAAGGTTCAATTCTACTAGCCCCAGGTGCTGTTAGTAACTCTGGCAAACCCGGTGGTGGGCACCTCTATTAGAGCCCTGCCCCTTGCCCTGAACCCGACGGGACCTGACTATGCGTCAGCTCCAGTCAGGGGAAAATAGCTGGACCTTCTCGGGCTCGGGTCGGCGTGGCAGCCCACTGTGGAGACAACATGACAAGGTGTGGCGGGATACTCAGGACAGTGAGGTGGTGGCCGGCAGGAGCAGGACACTCAGCCATCAGTGCACATGGCTGCTGCCACTGGCTAACCCAACGCACAGGAGGAGCAGAGATGTCCCAGGGCACAAGGCAGTGGCAATGCTGACTCAGATTCAGGGGGAAGGATCAGGGTCAGGTTGGGTGGATTTGGGTCCGGTTTGGATCTGGATTGGACCTATAAATTAGGCCCAAGTAGCCCAATAACTTCTATTGGGTAAATAGGCAACTTGTAACCTTGCAAGGGTCCCTTCAAGGACCAGGGCTTTCCAGCCCCACAATCCCATTTCTTCCGCCTGTTTGGACAGGTTTCCTTCACCCCGGGGCACCAACACTGGGATCCTGTGCTGCTTGCACTGGGTTCCCAGCAGGACGCAGCAGCTTTTCTGGGTGTGCAGCCTTCTCCCAGCTGGGCACAAAATCCTAGCCAAGCTCCCTGCTGTAGCGCCCGGGAAGGGAGGGGGCTGGTAGTTCCCCCTACACAGATCTGCCAATGCACTCTCATGCAGAGCACGGGTGCCCCCAGATCATAGAAGATTAGGGTTGGAAGAAACCTCGGAGGTCAGCTAATCCAACCCTGTGCTCGAAGCAGGACCAACCCCAACTAAATCATCCCAGCCAGGGCTTTGTCAAGCAGGGCTTTAAAAACCTCTAAGGATGGAGATTCCACCACCTACCTAGGTGTAACCCATCTAGTGCTTCACCACCCTCCTAGTGAAATAGTTTTTCCTAATATCCAATCTTGACCTCCCCCACTGCAACTTGAGACCATTGCTCCTTATTCTGTAATCTGCCACCACTGAGAACAGCCTAGTTCCATTCTCTTTGGAACCCCCCTTCAGGTAGTTGAAGGCTGCTATCAAATCCCCCCGTCACTCTTCTCTTCTGCAGACTAAATAACCCCTGTTCCCTCAGCTTCTCCTCATAAGTCATGTGCCACAGCCCCCTGATCATTTTCGTTGCCCTCTGCTGGACTCTCTCCAATTTTTCAGATAGTCTGGTCTTGTGCAGCACCCCTCCCCTGCTGTTCTTCCAGGATTGGGCCCCCACAGCTCTGCCAGTGCACCTGAGTCCTGCCCAGTGGCCCACTCTTGCTACTGTGGTTCTGAGCCTCTGCTGAACTACAGCAGTGCTCCTGGTAGGCCCTGGGACCAAGCACTGGATGCACCAATCCTGCCCCCTGCCAAACTAGTCTACATACAGGCTTTGTTCTGCCTCAGCTTCCCCTCCTCCAGCTCTGCTACTACTTCTCAGTCACGGCCTGCCCTCCAACACCCACTGCTAGGGGTGCCCCCAGAGCCCATGGTAGGCAATGGAAAGACTCTGGTTGACTTCAGTGGGCTCTGGATCAGGCAATTAGTCCAGTGCCAGGATTCTCAGACCATTCCATCGGTTCTGATCATACTTGTTGGGGCCCATTTTGACTAGAGTGAATCCTAGTCCCCCAGGGCAGCACTAGTATGCTGGGGGGGCGGGGAGAAGGAACCTAGGTACATAAAGCCATGGTTCTGCCTAACGTCCACTCACATTTGGCTGGGAATCTTAACGCATGTCAAAGCTGGTTCTGATCTGCCCATGTCACGTTAATATCCAGCCTGCTGCAGCCGCTTTATTGAGAATCACCCGTGTTCATTTAAGGGGTTGAGGGGAAGCCAAGAGTGCCCTGCAGAGCTTCCACTTTCTGCAGCCATTCCGACCCCACCGCTCTGCTCTCTTTGCCTTGCTGCTTCGCATGCCATGGGGAGAGCAGATGGCAGGTTCTCTAGTGCCTCGCTGTACCAACAAAATAAACAAAGACCGGGAAGAAGCACTGTAACTGCAATGGAGCAGGGCTGCCCAGTGATCTGCAGCATGTTCCAAGTGACATGCCAGGCACCTGCGCCCTGCAGGAGACACACCTCAGAAGTGACAGGGATGGACAGGAGATGCTGCTGGAGTGACTCAGGATGTTGGAAAGCCACTAGAGCCCCAGCCAGGTGGCACGGCAGATCGATCCTGCCAAATGGGCTTGGTCACCTTCCCCTGGCATCCATCCTGCAAGGTGCTTGGGTGGCTTAATGGGAGGCCTGGGGGTGCTGAAGTCAGTAGTGGTAAGGCTCGTGTAAGGCTGGGTCGTCACATGCAGGGATTGAACCCATGAGCTGTGCATTGAAAGAGTACGAGCCTCCACCCTCTGAGCAAAAGAGCGAGGTATCGTAGGGCAGGGGCAGACTCATAAACATATATAGATGGTCTGGCCACTAGAGTGGGACAACGAGCCACAATGCATTCGCCAGGGGCACAGTTGCATTAACCCTCATCTGAGATACATGCTCTGCCTTGCCTCTTTCTTCCTCTTTCCCTCCCTAACCAAACAGATTGTCCCCAGCTTAGGCTCTGCTTCCTTTATGCTTCACCTCTTCTCTTCCCACACCCTCCAATCCCTCTGAGCTCTGGCTGGCAGTGTTGTTCCCAGCTATGCCTTGGGCATTGCACAGGCAAGGCATGCCCTGAAGTGCTGATGAGCTAAAAAGGCAAAGGGAAGATCATTATCCCATTCGGAACTGAGGCATACTGACTTCTCCAGCATCCCAGAGGATGACTTGAGCACAGCTCTGCACAAGGCTTAACCACAAGACCAGCCTTCACCTCCTAATAAGGCACTGGTGGAAATCAAACCACCAACCACTAGCATGGGAGGGGTAATCCCTCTAGCCACCATCCCCTGGCTGTCCTCCATGCCTTTCTCTTCATACTGCTCCTCTCTACATCTCCAGCCAGACAGCCTGTGCCAGTGAAGGCCGCCCATCTGGCATATTGTTTCTGCTAACTATATTTTAATAATTCTCAGCTTCATGGGGCATGTATCGACATCAAAGCAGCTTTTGAGTCGACAGGTCAGTATTTTGGCTTGCACTGGAAGGTGTTCCAAATGTTCTGCTGAATCTGGTGTGCAATCATCACACCAGTATTGGTGCGAGAGTGCATGTTGGTTCATGGCTTTTGCCAGGTTTCTTAGGTGTGCAGCAGAGATGCATTCTTGCCCTAGAACTATTCTGTTGAGCTATCGACTGGATATTAGCACTTGCCACTCCACACATTGGAATCAAGGTTGGTCAAGAAATGTTCACCAACCATCAACAATGCTGCCCTGCTTGTGGAGAAGTCAGAGAATTTCAGCCCTGCCCTCCAAATTCTCCAAGACATCACCCACACTCTGGGGTTGAACATTTCATGGCAGAACACCAAGATCCAGAAGCTTGGAGTTGGGCCACCAGAACCCCCAGTGCAGGTGAGTGGTGAGTACCATAGAGAATGTTGATGAATTCACCTAGGCTGCAAGCAGAATTCAAACATTCACAGAAAACTGAACATTCTTTGATGAGGAGGTCTTGCCACCTCCTGCATGATGTCCATGTCTCACCTATGGACATTAAAATGTCTTTCTTTGAGACCAGGTTGAGGATCTATCAAACGTGTGTACTGCCTGTATTGCTAGATGGATCAGAAGCCTGGACCCTCTCACAGGCAAACTTGGAGCGGCTAGAGTCATTCCAGGTTCGCGGTCAGTGCCAAATCCTGAAAATAAAGTGGTTTGACTTTGTGCGCAATGTCACAGTCTCGCACAGATCTGGCCTTCCTTCCATTGCTCACTGTATTCAGAAGTGGCGTTGTGTGCTCTTTGGCCATGTTGTGATGATGGACAAAAACACCCCAGCACACCGTGCTCTCAAATTCTCCACTGACACGCGAAGGGATACACGCTTTGGCCTAACTGGTGCCACCCACAGGGCCACCACAAAGATTGGTGGATTAGTAGGAGTGAACCAAATCTGGGAACTTCCCTACACGATGCCTGGTGCGACGCCATCAACCGTGGTATCTGTGGCTGCCACAACAGTCCTTAGTAGGCAGTGATTATTAAAGACAAATGTTGCAGGAGCGCAGGGTGCTATTATGTGAAGGAAAGCGAGATACTTTGTTTAAAAACAGAGAGAGGCACTTCAATTGCGCCCCAAGTTTGGGGGATTTTGTCATTTCCCATGAAGACAGGCCAGCTGTAAAACAAAGTGAGAGTTTAAGATAAAGAAAATCCAACACAGCCAGTGTTGGAAATGCTCAGGTTGGCAGGTGGAGCAGAAAATCTGCCGATATCATATTCAGAGCCCCTAATATGTTCCAAAGGTGTCCAGTGAATATTAACACAGAGCTGCATTTTATCACTCCAGAAATTTTTGCTGACACTGGGCTGTTTATTTTGCAGCAGATGCTCCCTAGGCGGGAATTGGGAAGCTGAGCTAATACAGCCTGAAACACTTCATTGGGAGATAAGAAGAGCCAGTGAAGAGAGAAAAAGTTGGAAGGACCTCAGACAGGAGAAGCCTTCTGTGATAGGGTGTCTGCCCCACCGTGGCATGTAAGGGGTTAATGGAGCCCTAGGAAGCTGTGTAGAAAGCAGCTAATAGAAGAGGGGCTGCAAGGAGCAGCCAATCAGGGCCCAGCAGGCCCATAGAAGAAGAGCTGCAGGGCAGAGCAGGTTCAGTTGCTCCCTGGAGCTCAAGGAGGGAAGTCTGGCTGCCTTGTAGGTGGAAGAAAGCCAGCACTCTGGACAGAGCAGTGCTACTTGGAGGGAGAACGGGAGCTAGGGAGTGGCTGGAAGTTGCAGGCTGTGGCCTTGAGGCAAAGGCAAAGAAGGTGCTGGGGCTGTGTGGAAGTGGCCCAGGGAAATAGACTGAGAGGTTTGAGGGTGACGCAGTGGGCGGGCCCGGGTCCCCCCCCACACACACACACTTGCCACTGAGGAAGTGGCTGGACTGTGGGATTGTCCCCCAGAAGTGGGGAGCACAGAGTGTGGCACAGCAGGAGGGCTGTGTCCTGAAGAGGACGCCCTGGTCCTTGGAGTGACACAGGTCCAGGAGCAGAAGTGATGGCGAGTGAGACAGCACCGAGAGTCAGCATGCTAACTTGTGGAGCTGATCTACAAGATGACCAGCAGGAGGCACTACGGTGGTGAGTCCCACCCCATCACATGTGGTGGAGAATGTAGGTATGGGGTCACCCCTGAGGGGAGGGGACTGAGTTAGAGACTCACTTAAAGCCCCCCTGATACAAGGGGAGTGGAAAGGCTATAGCAGAGGCACTTGGGTCAAAGGGACAATAGAGCTTCTGTGTGTGAAGGCCTTTTTGACAGAAGGCAGGTGTATCTTCCCAGGCTGGACTCCAGAGTTGCTGCTCCCACTGAAGGGAGTTGATAAGCAACCAAGGGGAATCCAGGCCCTAATGAGCCAGACCCTAGAGAACCAGCAGCAACAGTAGGAGGCACAAAGAGACCTGCAGGCAGGCCTGAGGCAGTTAGCGGAAGAGCAGCATTATTTGCTCAAGATCCTCCAGGAGGGGAGCAGGAGCCAGAAGCGAGGCCCCAAGGTCAGGAGGGCAGAAGCCTGAGCAGGGCAGTGTTACACCTGTGGGTGGAGGGGACACTTTAGGAGAGAGTGCCCTTGCTGGGATGGGGGACAGAAGTCTTACGCACAGAGCAGGAAAGAGCAAGAACCCAAGAGAGTCCCAGTGAGGCAAACAGGGAGGGAACAGGCATGTTGGGCCTGTGGGTGACAGGGGCACCTGTGGAGGGAGCACCCTAACCTGAGCTGTACGGTTAAGGCTAGCCCCGGGGAAGGGGCTGAGCAAGGGAAAGATGATGGGAGACCCATAGCCAAAGGGAAGCGAAGGGTTTTCTGTCGGTGCCATGAGGCGGGACATATAAGAAGACATTACCTCCTTAGGAGAAGGCAGGATAGAAAAGGGCTGCCCAGAAACCAGGCTAGGTCAGGGACTGCCCCAAGGGATGTGGCAGTGATGACCATGGACCAGGCGTGGAGCCATCTCCCACGCTCAGACTGAACATACAAAAGGGATTGCTCCAGGTAGGGCTGAGCTTCAGCTCTAAGACTGCTCCCGCTTGCATCAGGGGCTGAACTGGACTCAGAGGGGCCCTAGGAGTGGGAAGGCATACTGCCCTGAGTATCTGAGCCAGCTCGGCCAGACCAGAGGAATGTGCCCATTGATGTCAGCAGAGTTACTCCAGAATGATCTGGGTGCTGATAAGATCAGAATCTGGCTCCTCATCCAATGAGATTGCATGGGCAAGTCCTAGAGAACTGACTGGAAGGGCTCACCTGTCTCCAGACTTTGGGAACCAGCCTATGGAATGCAGGAGAGAAGCCTGTGCTGCTATAGAGTGCTACAGAAGGGATCGGAATCTCGAGTAACCTCTCTAGGTTCAGAGAGGTTGGTTTCTATAGGTTGGTTTCTTCCCTATTAAATTCTATTGGACATTGTAGTGAGGCAGAGTGGCCTCCCACTGAGCCAGAGGGGGAGGGACCACTCTGTGAATCCTGGTGGGTAAAGCCAGGCCATGCTCGTCCCTCCCACTGGAAGTCAGAGAGCTGAACAGGAAGTATAAAGGGTGGGTCCTGGGGCTCAGTTGGGCTGCAGCTGCTGAAGGAGACAGACGCCTCCTGCCTGCTCCCAAGCTGGGAGCCTGCAGCGGATCCCCACTGAGCTGAAGACTGGCCAGAGCTGCTGGAGCCACCCGCTGACCCAGGCACCAAGGAGCCGCTGGGACTGCCACCGGCTTTCTACCCAGACAAATCAGAGGACCCCCTATGGATCCAGGTACCCCCCGAGGGGAGGAGAGGAAGTGGCCCAGGGGCAGCCGACTCTAGTCTGGCTCCATTGCTGCCAGAGATCCCCATCAGCGTGTTACAGCTGGATTCCCCACTGACCCAGTGGTGGAAAACTCTGCCACTGTTAGGGCCCTGGGCTGGGAGGCAGTGGAGTCGGGTGGTCCTGTGTCCCCCTACCCCTGCCACCTCACCCCTGGGGTGGCAGTTCCCCCTCTCTAGGCCAAGGAGCCTGCGATTGTCAGCCATCTGCCAGAGCTAGGATGCCTGACCTTCTTGCTGCTCAGCCCTGAATACAGGCCCGAGCCATAGACTCTTGGCTGCCCTGCCCTGACAAAGGATTTGGACTCGCAGCTGTTTGCTCCTTTGCCTGGATTGCAGGCTAGAGACCCTAACCGACTACCCCTCTGCCTGGAGTGCCATTGTTGTACTATGTAATGAAACAATGAATTGTTGTTTCATTACATAGCACACAGTGGATCTACCAAGTACAAGACAATGGGCTGTGTTCCCCATATTGCGTCTCCTTTTTTTAAACACCCACTTACGAGTACAACAAAGCTGGTGTATCTATCAATCTAGCTCATATCCCATGGAGATCTATGTATCTGGAAGTTAACATAATTAACAATCAAGTTGTGATGTGAAAATGTCTTGAAGATGTAATGCCTAAGAGTTTTGAGATATAGTGTTTAAAAATGCTATATAAGAGCTAGGTATTATTACTAATGATTCCATCTGGTGGGTTGGGGCAGAGTTAAGGCTGTTTTTGAGGCTTCAGATGAAGAATGCTAATGGAATTAGATATTCCTAAGTGTCTCTAGCTGGAAATCCCTAAGCATTTCCAGTTTTAAGTATAATGTTCCTTTCCAGTTGTTCTGTGTCAGTAAGGAATAATTTTAGCTCACCAGGGAGCTTTTTTCAATTTGGTGGTCTTGGTGGTCTAGAAATATAGAAGGACAAAGAACAAAAATAAACCCTAATTGTTACAAATCTTGCAATATAAAAATAGCACTGAGGAGCACAATGGGGTTCTGAATGGCATGTTTGAAAAGAATTTGCTCATGTTTCCCTCTCTGCGGCTGCTCTGTAAAATAATGAGCGGCTCAGTGTAGTGTCCCTCAATCCCACCTTTGGCAATCACGTCTCCAGAGCTGCTCATTAATCTCTGTGAAGTGCCATGGGCCCGAATACTTATTGCTCCCACTAACAAAAACATTCTCTCATTACACAGAAGATTATGTTTCTGACAGCTCTGGCTCCCATTACTCACAATTCAATATCTTCTCGTCTTGCCCTTAGCCTGCTTATCAAGGAGATCTGCAAGCTGCAGGCAGAGGGAAGCAGAATGAAGCTGGAAAGGTCCATATGGTGGGTTTTAGAAAATCCTAGCACTAAAGCTGCCACCCTATCCTCCTTCAAGTTGCTCCTTAAAACTCATCTCTGCCAAAATGCACATGGGAGATTGCCATCTGACCGCAGAGAGGCAGGTAGTGAGTTGGTAGTGCTGCTCCCGATTGGTGAAGAATTAGACTCATAGCAACGTGGGGTTGGAATGGACCTCAAGAGGTCATCCAGTCCATCTCCCCACACTGAGGCAGGATGAAACATGCCTAGACCATGCCTGACAGGGGTTTGTCTAACTGCGACTGTGCTACAACATGCCATTAGTTCCGTTACTCCGTCCTCCCCTGCCCACTTGTTTCTCGCCTCTCTCTGTTATGCCTTACCCCCAGGGTCCCAAATCAGGAAGGGTGCTTAAGCACATCCATCACTTGAAAAATGTGCTTAAATTGCATCAGACTGAATGGAATTGAGCATATGTCTGCATGGGCGGTCGGTGACCCGGCCATTGGGGGAGGCTAGCTCCCACCCCTCCCCTTGTGCCTGAGGCCGTTCCCTCTCCCCTTCTGCCCACCCTTCTCCGCAGGAGCCCAGAGCACCCCCACCACGGCCGCAGCACCCCATGCACTAGGTGGACAGGTGGCCCAGTATGAGCACTGACTGGGCAGCACGGGCCCAGCACCAGCTGCCCGTGTCCCTGCAGCATGCTGGCCAGCCCCAACCCCAGCTAGCCTGGGCCATGGCAAAGCATGTGGAACTACAGGAGAGGGCCTGGGGGCGGAGTGTGGGTGGGTCCACACCAGGCTGTTTGGGGAGGCACAGCTCCTTCAGCCTATGATACCCACCACCCATGATGCTTAAGGTCAAGCCTGGGAATCAAAGCTGAGTTCCCCATACGGCACTTTCCTGCCGTTACTCCCACATCCATGGTCATCTTGAACAAAGCCAGTGTTGTTGTTTGTTGTGAATAATGCTGATTGCAAGTTTAGCCCTATGGAACCAGTCTTAACTTCTACCACATACCCACCTGTGCCAAATGGAATATGTGTAAAGTGAACAAATGTTAGCATGTGGGATATTCATAACCAGTTTACTTGAGATAGCTGCTGTTCAGTGTTCAAGGCATGTGATTGGTCAGCTAAGTCATGTGGTGTTGTTTCCAGTTCATGATTGGGCAACTGGAAGATTGTAAAGACAAGGATGATGACTACTGAATAACATATTTTTGTTCACACTTGAAGCAAAAATTATAATTGTATATTCACTTGCAATATATCATTCAGTCACTAGATGTCTCTAGTGACTGCACAGAGCTCTAGGCACCCCCCTACCCACCCACCCCCAGGTAAACAAGAGAGAAAATGTTGGAATTCAAGCTGTGTGGAACTTCTTTGTTTGTGTCCATAGTTTGTAATCATTTTAAGTCTCCTATTTAAGATAGTGCCCAAAACATCCATGCAAACAAAAAATAATTTGTGTAAATGTTAATGAACAGCGATTAAAAAGAGGCACCAACATAATCAAAGTAGCTAGCGGTTTAGCTGTCAAACAAATGTTTTAAAAGAGGCAGTTCAAACATTCAAAAATACTCCGGAGAATAATTTCCTTTAAAATTAACATTTTTTATTAAAATTTTCATTAAAATATTTGTTTTGGGATGTGAAATTTTTAAATAAACATTTTGAAAAATTTGTTTTTAGTTGGGAAAATACTTTTTCTCCCCCTTTTTTTTTTCTTCCCCATTTGCCAGGGTCTTTTTGTTTGTTTGTTTGTTTTCCTCCAAATTTTTCCTCCAAATTATTTTTTTCCAAAAATTACAAAAAATCAATATGTTTTTCCTTTGAATTTTTAGATCAACTATCCAAATGTATCAAAGAAATCAAACTGATTTCATGAAACATTGTGCTTTCTCTGAAATAGAGTTTATGCAAAATTTAGCTTTGACATAAACATTTCCACTAGCTATGTTTATTAACAGCGTCTTGCAGAATTTGCCCTGCTCAGGTGTATAAATTTTATTAGTATTTTATTATATTTTTGTATTGCAGTAATTTGTAGGAGCCCCAGGCATGGATCACAACCTCATTGTGCAAGACGCTGTACAAACACAGCAAAGGCAAATGATTATTGTGGTGGTGGTATATTTTTGTATTGTGTGGCATGGATCAGGCCTCCATTGCAGTAGGCACTATACAAATACAGAACAATCAAATTATGAATCATAAATAACCGGCATTGACAATTTAGCTTCTCCCCCCTCTCTCTGTCCCCATCCATTATTTGTTCACAAACTTGTCTAATTTATACAAACCCAGGACAAAAGGATGGTCTCTGCCCCCCAGCACTTACAGTCTATATCCCCTCCACAGTATCAACTGCATGTTTCCTGGTCAGCGCAATACACATCTTAGCAGCCTCTTGGGAAAGGCAAGGATTTATTGTGCTTGGAAAGTCCCTATGTTAATTGCACTTTGTATCCGCCACAATATCACTGAAGAAATATGGCACTGATTTTTTTATCTCCCTCTTTGTGATGACGAAATGAGCTGTGTGGCAACTGCTGATTTATTCTGAGGTGAATGAGGGACTGTTCTGAAATGAATTTGTTAGTATTAATTATGTTTTATCCCTGCTGACATTTTTAACAAGATTATTCCTTCCAAGTGGGGTTGCTTCACTTATACTTTTTTTTTTTTTTATTTCAAAGCACGTTGTGGGTTTATTGTTTTGTTTAATGAAGTTGGTATTGAAGAGTGAACTGGGGTTTCTGTCTCTGAGAAGTTGTAGCAGAATCAGGGAGTGCTGTGGTTGCATCAAGGCTGAAATATGAGCAGGTGTGGTACTGCCTGGGAAATCTGTCTTCTTCATGACTGAAATCTGACCTTTGTGGATTCATTTTAAGTGCTCATAAAAGTGACAGACTGCACGAGCTTTGCGCAGCACTCTTGCAATCTGGCTCTTCCACCCTAACTCCGCCAGTGTGTCTTAGGGTACGTCTACACTGCATATACAGCCCTGGGGCCAGGAGTGTCAGAGTCTGGGTCAGTTGACTTGGGCTCATCTACAGGGCCAAAAATAGCAATGTGGACATTCAGGCTCAGGCTGGCACCTGGGCTCTAAAACCTGGCTAGGAGCACGGGTCTCAGTGTGGGCTCCAGCCTGAGCCTCAACCTCTCCCTGTCCTATTTTTAGCCCCATAACGTAAGTCCCGTGAACCTGAGTCAGTTTAGCCAAGCTCTGAGACTCAGTGCTGCAGGTCTTTTTTGCAGTGTAACCATACCCTTTCTCCTGATCTGCAGCTCAACTATTATCCCAACTCTGCCCTCTCCCCACCCACTCTGCCAAGACACCCCAATCTTGACCCCCTCTTCCATGTCTGGCCCCCATTTAACTCTGCCAGTATAGCGCACGCCTAACCTGAAACACTGCCTGCCACTCCAGTTTGTGGCCCTCATATCCCTCTGCTAATGCATCTCAATCTTGATCCATTGAAGACACTGCTACGTAAGACTTGCACTTCAGTCCTGACCTGCATCCCTCCGCTGTTTCAGGCTTGAGTCCTCCATCCCACAAACTCTGACCACGCATCTCAGTTCTGCTTTGCAAGAACCATACACTTCCCATTCTGGGACACCCACCAAACTTTACAAAGCATCTCAGCCTTGACCTGCTTCCAGGTTTGGCTGTGCATGGTACCGACCCAGCAAACCAACAGATTGGTAGAGGGAGGGCTGGCTCTAGGGTTTGGGCCGCCCCAAGCAGCCAAACAAAACAAAAAAACAAAAAAAACCAAAAACAAAAAAGCCGCGATCGCGATCTGCGGCGGCAATTCGGCGGGAGGTCCTTCGCTCCGAGCAGGAGTGAGGGACCGTCCGCCAAATTGCCGCCGAACAGCTGGACGTGCCGCCCCTCTCCGAAGTGGCCACCCCAAGCACCTGCTTGGTAAGCTGGTGCCTGGAGCCGGCCCTGGGTAGAGGGGGAAGTGAGCTGTAAGGCTAGCTCCTCTGAGTTCCATTTAGAGCTGGTCAGAAGTAATGGAGCTGCAATCTCTCCAAGACATCCATCAGAGGGTGACATAGCTACAAGCAAGAACAGCTACTAGAAGGCAGCAGTGGCACAGAACACACGCAGTCAGTTATGATGGCTGCTTGCTTGTGGCTTGACTGTGGCAATCAAGTCACTATTGCTGTTGTGTGCAGCAACATTCAGATACATTTTCTTCTTCAAGTGGATTGTGCTCTGTCTTGTGCACCATTGAGAAAACTCCCAGTCCAGTGCTGATTCCAGCTTCAATAGTGCTGAAGGTGAGCCCCACACAGAAAGCATAGACCTGCATTCTCAGCTCATGTGCCAGTGTCAACCATCAGTTCTTGCTTCCGCCATGCAGGCATGTGTGGCTCTTACATCTACAAAGCTGGAGTGATTTTTGTTTCCTGGGTAGGGCATCTTTAAATATCTAACAGCTCTCTTGACCTGTCTCTGGCCTGCTCCCAGAGCTTTTGTAGCCTGTGATGGAGAGGGGACATACACACACACACAGTACTCTCTCTTGTTGGGGACTTTACCTTTATTCTTTCTTAACCTAAATTAAAGACAATTTTAGGCTGAAAATCTGTGGTTGCTCTTCACATTTGGAAGAGATGGGGGAAGATAGCTTCGGAGCCCAGGTATCATATGGGTGTGACGGTTTCCCTGGGGTGCAACCTGAAATTGGGGTACCGCTGAGCCCTCTGGCTTACCCGCCAGGGCACCCTCTTACACTGTGATGCTGTGACAAGCTGCAAACCTCTCCAGGTACTGCAGTTACACAGACATCCACAGGCAGGGACACACCCAACTGAGTTACATGAATGCTTTTGCCAGCCACTCATGAGCCAACAATAGAGAGGCTCCAGACAATTCCCCCCAGCTCCCCAGCCTTGCACCCCAGAGCTACACCATCTTGCCTTATCAGAAGTCTGACCAGTGTATGTTTATAACCTAGTCCACCACTTCCACAAAAGAAAGTGGACATGCACCAGCCCTTGCAACCTGAGCAGATTTCTCAAGCACTTCAACCAAAACACAGTTTATTAGCTACAGAAAGATAGGTTGTAAGTGATTATAAGTAATAAACGTACAGATCAAAGTTGGTTACCTAAGAAATAAAAGTAAAATCGCAATCTGAGGTCTATAAACTAGAAAGAATTTGAATCTAGCAGTGTCTCACCCTGATAGATAGTACAAGCAGGTTACAGATCTTCCACACACAGGCTGGAACTCTCCTTTAACCTGGGACCACCTCCCCAGTTCAGTCTTTGTCCTCCAGACGTGTTTACAGGTGTTGAGTTGTGGGGGGAATGAGGCCCAGTGATGATGTCACTTCCAGCTTGCTGGAAAGACCCTTTGCTTTGATGTGAGTGAAGCAGTGGCCATTGTACATGCTCTTTCTCAGAGGTCTCCATAGTATGCGGTTCCTGGGATAGACCTTGGGAATGTGGATTCCCTTTAAGGGTTATCAGCATGTCTAGCACCTCCATTGCTGTACCTGAAATATTGGTTGTGGGTGTTTCCCAACCTCACAACACATTTCAGTAACACAGAGAGAGCAAAGCTTCATAACTTCCCATACAATGATAGCACATACAATCCAAGAGGATATTAATATTCAACAGATCACGACTGTCAAGGCTAATTCCCCACTCTGGCACTTCGAGTGCAGAAGGTGGGGGCCCGCAAGGATTCTAAAAATTAATACTGGCCACTCCAGGCTTATATTAAACTCCCAAGGTTACAGGTTTTCTCTGACTTTGGATTGGTTGATGCTGCCACCACCCAAGTGCAGAACCCCTCTGAGAGCCCAGGAAGGCGCACTTGGGAATTCCTTCCTGTGGGGTACCCTCAAGCCCTTTCACCTCCCCTCCGGGTAAGAGCTGAGAAAGGGGGGGAAAAAGGAAATCAGCTGTTTCCACCAGCTAATTAAACAACACGTGCACAAATCTCTTAAAACACAAAAATCCAAATCTGTTCTAAAAAAAGGTAAATTTTATTAATAAAAAAAAGAAAGAAAATACGTCTGGGAACTCAGGCTATTGCTAAATTTTAAAAGAGCAATTACAAGGATTAAGCATCAAGAATAGCTTTCTTGAGGTCCATCTTAAAGGTTCCAAGCAAAACAAAAGCACCTGGGATTAGCACAGAGGAATCCACAAACCATAACGAAATAAAAGGGATAAACCTAATCACATCTTCCTAGACATTCCTGATCTACTTACATATCTGGGGTTTTAAATGAGTAGTTTCTAGGTATGATACTGATTATTTTTTCATACCTGGCCCAAGCTTCTTACAGCATAGTTGCTGCCCTGTCCGCCTCTCCCCGGGAGAACAACAACAGACAGACAAAAGGGGAGTCTTGTTTCAATTTTAAAAAGTTCTAGCCTTCCCATTGACTCTTTTGGCCAGGTACCCACTTACTTTCTTTTACCTATGCATAGCAGAGAGACTTTTTAACCCTTTACAGGTAGAGCAATTAGAGAACAGCTACTAAGAGGGATTTTATAGCTACTGGCTGGATGGGTTTCCATAAAAGGGAACTACCCCCCCCCCTTCATTTATCACAAAGACTTTTAAAACTATACCTCACAAGGCATACTTGGTACAAAATATATCCTAATTATATGACAGTAGTGAATATGGGGGTTCCAGGGTGCTGCTTTGAAGCACAATGAGCCACAATGGCACATGCTGGGAAGTCATAGCTAGATACTCCTTTTCAGTCTGCTTCAGTATATAATCTAGAATATGGGGAAAAGCATATCTGTATGGATACAGGATTTCTGTTCAGATCCAAACCCAAACTTCACAACTGACTACTGGCTCTGGAATGGGGGCAAACCAGAACCTTAGAACTGAGCTCCCTGCCCCCAAGCTTTGGGAGAGTTTGAATCTAGATCCGAACATTTCAGCTCCACCCCTTCTCTAATGCTATCAGTTAGTTAAGTGCTCAAATGCTACAATGATGGACTGTGACGTAACAACCAATGTTTGATAAGTAGGTAGGTAGATGGGTAGATAGCTATGGGAGCAGAGATTAGATAGCTAGCTAGAATGAGAGATAGAATGTTATCAATATATATCCCATTGGTGTATTTCTCACCCTTTGGTGACTCCTTGTTTGAAGGCAGCAATGGTTGTGGCCCTCTCAGGTCTACCATAAAAATAAGAGGGGGGAAATCTATCCATGCTAACAATGTTAAGCATGTATCAGAAAGAGAGAGAGAGAGAGAGAGAGAGTGTTTTGGGAGGTTGGTAGCCCGACATGTCTATGATTGTGTGACTATGTGACCTTGAATGGGGAGGGAATTCCGGGAGTGTGATTTTCTTTGCTTTCGATTGCAATAACATTTTCAATGTTTTCAACATTTCAACATAGTGCAGGGTCTGTTAGCCCTTTCCTGTGTCTCTCTCGTGTACATACCCATCCTGATCTGCACCCCCTCATAGCAATCCCAGTCCTATACTGGCAACAACAGGTGAAACAGTTTCTTTGGGGGAGTGGGTTGTTATCAGGAAAAAAGAAAAATCTGTTTCTCTGAGGAAGTAAATATGAAAGGGCACAAGGGAGTCACAGCTGGCAATCTGAGGCTGTGGTCCAGAAGCATTCACACCTACTGGACTCATACAAGCTGTTCACGGCCATGCAGCTGCAGCCTCTTCAACCATGTCACAAAATCCTAGGAAGCCTGATCCAAAGCCCATTGAGGCCAACAGGAAGGCTTCGATTGATTTCATTGGTCACTGGCTCAGGCCCCTGCCTGGCAGGAAGTTTGATGGTGCTGGGGAAGGGGAGGTGGAGACAGACAAGGAAAGGAAATTTACATTCTTGGGTGCAGAGCACCTCACAGCAGAGGGTAACAGCAGCCTCAACAGAAGAGTTGATTAATAATAATAAAGATTATTTTATCACTTCCCTAATTAAAGAGCTGCAGCTCCCAGATGAGAGGCAGAGTGAGCATCTCCCATTAATCTTGCCAACCCCAGCAAGATTAACCTGTTAACATGAACTCAAGTGTCATTAGAATCTATCCCCAATGTGAGGGGAGCTTGTAATTAAAAACAAAGAAAGTCATGAGTCAGTAGGAGCCCAGCACTTAACCCTGGAGCCATTTAGCATTGTCTGATCCTAGCCCTGAACCTGCGATGTCCTCGGATGGGCCTGAGCCTGTAGCACACAGTTGTTGCTCTTCGGTTCACGTGCAAATCAGTCTCACATGAGTGGGGAGCCCTCTGCACTGAGTGGTAGCGAGTTCTGGCCTTGAGAGAGCATCAATTAGACATCAGCATATGGGCTATGGGGTTGCCCACCACAGGAAGTCTATGACTCCCATGTCAGGAATGAGCGCTTGACAAGCTTTGGTAGGAATTTAAGTGTCTGCACAGTACCAACAATGTACTAGTGCACTGCAGTCAGATGCAGAGTTGTGCCCCATGAGGCCCTAAATACCTTCTGAGATACCAGAATGCCCAGATTCATTTTGTCCCAGGGCTAATGGGCCAGGCTGCATGCAACTCAGCAGTGAGCAGAAGCTGGTTCCTTAGTGCCAGGTCTTTGGGGGCGGAGGTGGGCATGGCCTATGCCCTGTATTTCTTGATACACAATGACATGCCTGGGGACAGGGGCAAGGCTGGGAGTAATAGTGGTACTAACACTAAGGAGCTTATTTATTTGTATTGTGGTAGCAGCTAGGAACCACAGTCCTGGGTGAGGGCCCCATTGCAGTGCCTGACAGACAGAACACAAGGCAGCCCCTGACCCACGGAGCTCTCAGTTACAGTCTGAGACCACAAGCAGAGAAAGACAGCTGAGAGAGCACAAAGAAGCACAAGCTTATCATTGCTGATGGACACAGGTGTTCAGATACCATGACGATCCAGTCTGCACAGTCTGTGACACATCGTGAGTGGTGCTGAGCCACTTCTACCTCACTCCTGAGCTCTGCCACTACAGGTTACACAAGCAGATTGAGTGGGAGACTAGAGGCTGTGATGTGTGTCGTATGAGTGGGACCAGACATAGAGGGTCAGGTGTCAGGTGGGACCTACTTCTTCTGTGTGGCACCAGAAGGCTCAGGATTGTATGCAGAGGCCAAGCTGTTATCTCTAAAACCACAGAGCCTCAGCATTAATCACTGGCCCCTCAGCATACCTAACAAAGACCTCCCACTATTTTCATTCGCACTAAGTGATGAAGCAGGCCGAGCCGTAGGGGAGAGCAGTGGGATGGAAGGACTGCTTCTTGTTGACTTGCTAAGTTAGCAACACCCCTGAATATGAGGGGCAGAGAGATTTTGTTTGTGTGTGTGTTGCAGGAGGCCCTGTGGTGACCGATGCTTGCATCAAAGCCATAAGCACTTCAATGGCAGGTGAACACCAGAAATGCTTTGTCCCGTATTGCTAAGGGCTGGAGCCAGGTGTGTGCCTATTTGGTCCCCATGAATGTGGCGGATCCCCAAGGGGATCCCCCATGAGAGGGGAAGGACAAGAAAAAACACAGGGATCAACTGATTCCAGGGGACAACAAATGAAATCTCTGGAGTGAGAGGAAAGGTCAGAGGTTTACAGTCAGGTTTCCAGAGGGGGACACCGAGGAGAGAACCCCAGACAGCGCCTACTGCTCCGTGAAAGAGTCCAAGGAGCTAGTGAATGCAGCCCAGAGGAACTCTGCCGGGAGACCTGAATGGACGAGTGTTCAGAATTGACAGATGTGTGCATGGTGGCTAGGGTTGCCAGGTGTCTGGTTTTCGACCGGAATGCCCGGTTGAAAGAGGACCCTGGTGACTCCAGCCAGCACCGCCAACCAGGCAGTTACAAGTCCAGTCGGCGGTGCTGCAGGTCTAAGGCAGGGTCCCTGCCTGTCCTGGCTCCACGCTGCACCCTGGAAGCGGCCAGCAGGTCCGGCTCCTAGGCAGGGAGGAGACGACCACAGGGCTCTGCGCACTGCCCCCACCCTGAGCACTGGCTCTGCACTCCCATTGGCTGGGAACTTTGGCCAATGGGAGCCGGTGGGGCGGTGCCTGTGGGCGAGAGCAATGCACAGAGCCTCCTGCCCCCCGCCCCCTGCCTAGAAGCTGGATCTGCTGGCCGCTTCCGGGGCGCAGCGTGGAGCCAGAACAGACAGGGAGCCTGCCTTAGCACTGCTGTGCCACTGACTGGGAGCCACCCGAGGTAAGCCCGCGCCCCAACTCCCTGCCCCAGCCCTGAGCCCCCCCCAAACCCAGAGCCTCCTCCTACACCATGAACACCTCATCACCGGCCCCACCCCAGAGCCATCACCCCTCCACACACCCCAACCCCCTGCCTCAACCCGCAGCCCCCTCCCACAATCCCTCAGCCCCAGCCTGGAGCCCCCTCCTGCACACCAAACCCCTCATCCCCAGCCCCACCGCAGAGTCCGTACCCCCAGCCATAGCCCTCACCCCCTCCTGCACCCCAACTCCCTGCCCCAGCCTGGAGCCCCCTCCCACACCCTGAACCCCTCATTTCTGGCCCCAACCCGGAGCCCACACCCCCAGTTAGAGTCCTCACCCCCTCCCGCACCCCAACCCCCTGCCCCAGCCCAGTGAAAGTGAGTGAGGGTGGAGGAGAGCAAGCGACCGAGGGAGGGGGAATGTAGTGAGCAGGCCTCGGGGAAGGGGCAGGGCAGGGGTGGGGCCTCAGGGAAGGGGTGGGGCTTGGGTGTTCAGTTTTGTGCAATTAGAAAGTTGGCAACTCTAATGGTGGCATGTGAATGTGAACTGAGGTTAAGCACGAGGCCTAGTCCTCAACACAGAGCAAGGGTGACACTTGGGCTCCCCACCACCACACTCTATTCCTCACAAACACTCAGGGTAAATCTGGGTATGGTGTGGACCAGAGAATAGGCATGTCTGATGCATTGGCATCAGCTGTCTCCTACATATGACTGGAGGGGACCTCCTGGGTCATCTAGTCCAGTCCCTGGCTATTAGAGGCAACCCTGCCATTCAGTCCTATTCATAAACTTAGCAAGCTCCATCTTAAAACCAGGTAGGTTGTTTGTCTTTCTCCTGCTCCTGTTGGGGGGCTGCTCACTCCTCTGATGTTTAGAAACCTGCTTCTAACTTCCAGTCTACATTTATTGGTGGGCAGTGACCCAGGCACCTCCTGATGCTAACTGGCAGCAGGCATTGGGGTGCATGAGGGTTACAGGAATCCACAGGGTCTGGCCTTTACCTTCTCATTCACCAAACGGGGTCATGAAAGGTCTCTAATAAAAGCCTGTCACACTGGCCAGCAATATCATTTCAGAACGCCTGTACAGGTGTTGTGTGAGGAGTTGTGTATACACCGAACACTGTGTTCTTAAGGTCTGAGTCAATGGACAGTCACCAGCAAAGGTGGAAAACACATTTTCTTTGAGGCAAGTCATGTTTATCTCTGTCTGTTTACATCTAAATCATGCATTGTTTACGTAAGTGGGCCTCCGCTGACCAGTTTGAACCACATGCTAATGAAGGATTGTGAAATTTTCAAAGACAGAAAAGTAACAGGAAGAGGTAAACTGCTGGGAGGAGGGGTATCCTCCCTTGAAATGAACATCCAAGGCTTGTTCTGGCACATCTGAAGGGCAATGATGGCACCTGGCAGCCTTCAGCTAGGAAGTAAACGGCCATCGAATTTGCTTCATGCTGGGGAGAACTTAGGGTGAGATGCTGCTTTAGACCAGAGGAGAACATGTTAGGTTTAGTCTCTAGAAAGCTTGTTATGATTTTGTAACCATTTGTATCCAATATTCTTACTCACTATTACTTGATGTTCTTTGATAATAAAAGCGACAAAGATAATAAAAAGCAACAGAGGGTCCTGTGGCACCTTTAAGACTAACAGAAGTATTGGAGCATAAGCTTTCGTGGGTGAATGCCCACTTCATCAGACGCAAGTAATGGAAATTTCCAGAGGCAGGTATAAATCAGTATGGAGATAACGAGGTTAGTTCAATCAGGGAGGGTGAGGTGCTCTGCTAGCAGTTGAGGTGTGAACACCAAGGGAGGAGAAACTGCTTCTGTAGTTGGATAGCCATTCACAGTCTTTGTTTAATCCTGATCTGATGGTGTCAAATTTGCAAAATTTGAACTGGAGCTCAGCAGTTTCTCTTTGGAGTCTGGTCCTGAAGTTTTTTTGCTGTAAGATGGCTACCTTTACATCTGCTATTGTGTGGCCAAGGAGGTTGAAGTGTTCTCCTACAGGTTTTTGTATATTGCCATTCCTGATATCTGACTTGTGTCCATTTATCCTCTTGCGTAGTGACTGTCCAGTTTGGCCAATGTACATAGCAGAGGGGCATTGCTGGCACATGATGGCATATATAACATTGGTGGACATGCAGGTGAATGAGCCGGTGATGTTGTAGCTGATCTGGTTAAGTCCTGTGATGGTGTTGCTGGTGTAGATATGTGGGCAGAGTTGGCATCGAGGTTTGTTGCATGGGTTGGTTCCTGAGTTAGAGTTGTTATGGTGCGGTGCGTGGTTGCTGGTGAGAATATGCTTAAGGTTGGCGGGTTGTCTGTGGGCGAGGACTGGCCTGCCTCCCAAGGTCTGTGAAAGTGAGGGATCATTGTCCAGGATGGGTTGTAGATCACTGATGATGCGTTGGAGAGGTTTAAGCTGAGGACTGTAGGGTGATGGCCAGTGGAGTTCTGTTGGTTTCTTTTTTGGGCCTGTCTTGTAGCAGGCGACTTCTGGGTACACGTCTGGCTCTGTTGATTTGTTTCTTTATTTCCTTGTGTGGGTATCCTTGTGAATGGCTATCCAACTACAGAAGCAGTTTCTCCTCCCTTGGTGTTCACACCTCAACTGCTAGCAGAGCACCTCACCCTCCCTGATTGAACTAACCTCGTTATCTCCATACTGATTTATACCTGCCTCTGGAAATTTCCATTACTTGCGTCTGATGAAGTGGGCATTCACCCACGAAAGCTTATGCTCCAATACTTCTGTTAGTCTTAAAGGTGCCACAGGACCCTCTGTTGCTTTTTACAGATTCAGACTAACACGGCTACCCCTCTGATACTTGATGAAAGATAATAAACTTACTCTTGTTTCACTATAAATATATGTACGTGCTGTATGTTCAGAGGAGCTGTGGTCTAAGTTCTGGCTGGGCCGCTGCAGTGTAGTGTTCCTTTGAGAACAGCAGGCCTGGTCATTCAGTGCATGTTCGGTGGAGAAGGGGCTGGATGCTGCAGGGAACATGCGGAGGACTTGGTGTTTTGTACCTGTACAAAGAACGAGGACTGGGAGGCAGGGCTCATGGTGGCAGGGGCTGGTGGTTCCAGGGAGCTGGGCCACAAAAGGCACAGATAAGCCTTTCTCATCCTAAGGGCAGTGGTGGTAAGGTGCCTCTTAACGCTGGGTACCCTGGGAAGTGAGCACTTATGGCATTTGTTCTTATCCCAACGGTGTATTCAGCTTATCGTGCTAGCGAGGCACTCACCTATCAGGCCTGACTCCTTCGTCAGGCAGGTGTAACTTGACAGCTGCATAACAGCTCCCTGGTCATGAAGGGCCCACTTGCCCTGTGTTCTCTGCCCATCACCTTTACTCACCATGCTGTCTAGTGCCAGGAGAAGCAGGATGAGCTATGAAAGGAAGAGATTTTGCTGCGCACAAATATTCCAGTAATCCTCAGTGATGGGGAAAGCACTGCAGCCAAAATACTCACTGATCACATCATCCTATATCTTGAACTTTGCTAGCAGTTGGGGACCTGTCAGCTGCTTAAGGATTATCTTTTCCAAATGACCTCAGAATAACAGCACACCCAGGGCTCAACAGCTGGGGAAAGCTTCCCTGTAAACAAGGACAGGTGAGTCCTGACAGTTTCACTGTGGTGTGTTTGTTGCAGTCAAACACTTATGCTCTGCCTTGGTCTCTCATTGCCCCCTGAGACAATCCGGCTGTTGCTCATCTTCTCTTCTCCCTCCCGTCTCATCTCTTAATAACTGGAGCTGGGAGAGCTGAAGATATAAATAACCTTTTCAAAATTAAGTTGGATTTGCACTTCCATCTGGATGCAACATCATAAATTGTGAGCCTGCTTGGTTCTGATGTTGGTCTCTGTTTAGATTGGGGGTGGGAGTACACAGTCTGACGAAGCTTGCACAAGATAAATTAAAGCACATTGGTAATCAGTCATGTACCAGCTGGGAGCTAACCCTGGTGTTATAGAGCTGGGATTTTGCTTTCTATAAGGTCTCTTCATAGGGCTCCAGAGCTGCAAACAGACAGCTGCTTCTGTGTTCCAGTCTCCTCTCTGCTGGGCAATCATGGTGAGGGGAAGATGGCAAATTGCATGGCATTTATTCACCTTTATAGACAGGGCCGGCTCCAGGCACCAGTGCAGCAAGCAGGTGCCTGGGGTGGCCAATGGGGAAGGGGCAGCATGTCCGGCTCTTCGGCAGCAATTCGGCGGTGGGTCCCTCAGTCCCTCTTGGAGGAAGGACCTGCCGCCGAAGAATGAAGCCGATCGCGATCACAGTTGTTGGTTTTTTTTCTTCCCGCCGCTTGGGGCGGCAAAAACCCTGGAGCCGGCCCTGTCTATAGAGCCCTGCTGGGGGAAGATTCACTGCCCTCTAACAGGTGTGTAGGGGCCTTGCTGGTAGAGGAATCCCAGTGCCTTGGCCCTGTTCCCCTCCCTGGATAGCATCAGCTAGCTCCTTGGTCTCTTCTGGCACAGCCAGGAAGGAGGATCAGTTAGCGCCTGCCCCCCCTTCCCCACTAGCCATGTAACAGCCCATCAGAGAGTAACAGATTATTTTTGGCCCCTTATTTGATAGGCTCGCCCCTCCTGGGGGCCACTCTCCAGGAACTGCAGGATGCCTGCAAACCTGAATCCAGAAGTACGTCTCTTTCCCTTCTCTGGGTGCCAACCTCTCAGTGTCACCTATTCAGTCGTCCTTGAGACACTTCCCCATGTACTTTCCCCCAAAGTGCTTTCATCCCCCATCCTAGGCTCCCTCTCGCTATGGGCTGGTTCCCAGCAGAACATGCCAACTGGCTGATATTTCTTTCACAAGGTGTTTTCTTTTCAGTGTGCATCTCCTGTAAAAAGCCATTTGCTATGAAAATCCACTGGAATTTTATGAAACTCCGACTTTACATTTTAGTGCTGACCATTTGTTAGCAAATGGCATTTCCTTCCCTGCTGTCAGCTAGGAGATGCACCCCAGTTCCCTGCTGGCCTTCCTCTGCCCCCACCAGCCAAGTGCCACCCCATCAGCTCAGCCTTGAGGCCACTTGCAGTGGCTCTTAGTTTTTTGGGAGCCTTACCCCTCCTCATGCTGGCTGGTGGATAAGGTGACAACCTTTTGGCTGAGGAATGGAGCTGAGAGTCAGATGGGTTCTGTTCCCATTACTGAGTCACTGGCTTATCTTGCACCAGTCACTGCTCGGCCTCCATTTCCTGCCCCGTAAAATGGGGATAATGCTTTTTTCTTAGCCAGGCTTGCTGGGGGGCTCTGGTGGTGGAGATCTTGGATGAAAAGTGCTATATTATTGCACAGCTTCTAGAGAGCCCAGTGGCAGACTGACAGTATCTCGGAATAGCCTGAACAAACCTTAGGGAATTAAGATAAGCTTTATTGAGTTAAGTTAGTCCATACTGGATTAGGGGTAACCCCTCTGGGAGACACTGTACTGAAAAGGCAATTGTGACTCTGGTGATATGGCAGTGTCTGCACCTTCTCTAATAGGGAGGGGGGATGCTAATGAATGTCTTCAGTTATCCGCCTTTAACTACCATGGAAGATATGCATAGACTGGTTGAAACGGGGGTCTCCACAGATCTACAGGCAATGAAATGACTTTTGGATAAAAGGGCCTGCATTTAGACTGACTGGGCCAGTTTCCTGGACCCAGAGGGCCCCAGTCCTTAGTGAAGGGTTGGAAGAACTTGCTTACTCAGGCTCCATAAGACTGGGTGCTTGTTCAGGGCTGACGTGCTGATGAACTGGAAACCACAAAGAATCCCCTAGGGTTTGTGAAGAACTGCTTCTGCCAGAGCCCTTGTGAGAGTTGGGATAAACTCGGTAATGCTTACTAGCAGGTGCGTAGGGTCTTTCATTGGGTTTATGTGTTCTCTGTAATGTAGAAGAAAGTAGGTAACTTCTATCTGCAGAAGTCCCTCTTTAATGGTCTTGGAAAAGAAGCAAGCAGGTCTGTGTAGGGAGCCTAGCTTTGGTGGGAAGTACACAGGGAAGGCAGGGCACTGTTCAGCCTGGGCACACCCTGGTCAGAAGGGAGAGAGACGTGGGTCTCCACCCAAGAGAGGCAACAGCCAGGGAGCTGGGAGTCTGAGAGTAGGTGCCCTTGTGGACCACTGAGGGGAAATACATGTGCAGTTGCTGAGAACTGTGACCACCCCAACCGATATCACGGCCCCAGTGTGCTAGGCTCTGTACAGAGCCTGGGAGACAGTCCCTGTCCTGCAGAGGGCACAGTCTGAAGGGACAAGGTGTAGGAGAAAGGATTACAAAACACTAGCAGAAGGTAAGGAGGAGGAACTGAGGCACCGAGAGATAACTTACCAAAGGCTACATGGTGAATCTGTGGCAGAGCTGGATTTAAGTCCACCCCAATGCCTTAAGTAAAAGAACATCCTTCCTCTCCTAATCTCAGTGGAAGATGTCATTGCCAGGCCAGCTCAGGCATATTTACTTGATTTTTGCCTAAGGGGAAACCTCTCGTTGAACCAAAGCGAGTTTGGACTGAGGACAGTGTTGTCAGCTGGCATGTGTGCTCTTTTTGTATGCTGTCCCAGCCCTACACAGATAGGTGGTGCATCAGACCTGGATAGCACCACCCAGAAAGAAAGACCACAGTCAGGGTTCAGTGACACAGGCACTTGGCCAGGTTTAGTGCCCTCAAGTCACAGTCCTAGCGCCCTGGCTCTGCAGTTACAGGTACACTGACACGAGTACCCTGTGGCAAGGAGTGGCTCAGTCAGCAGCAGGAGTCTCTTCTGTCGCCCAGCCCCACACAGGGTAAAGCGAGGTACCCTGACACTTAGATTGAGACAACTTACATACCGCCTTAGGTGTTTCATGACATCTGCTTGTTACCGTCCCTTGTATCTTTCTCTAGGTGTCTCAGGCAAAACATCCCTATTTATCACTTCTGTCAAACCTTCTTCTACGGTGGTAGGTCAGGATGTTCCTGGGCGAATCTCTTGGGTGTATTCGCACATGAATCCAGTGTCTGTTGCTTCTCAGGCATGTCTGTGTTCTAGCCAGGGCTGGCTCCAGGCACCAGCCGAGCAAGCTGGTGCTTGGGGCGGCAGCTTGTAGGAGGCGGCATTCCGCCCAATCCTAGGGCGGCACAGCCGCTTTTTTGTTGTTGTTGTTGTTGTTATTCCGCTCCGGCTGCCCTGTAGGGGGCGGCGGCGCGGAGGAGGGGAGCGCCCTGCAGCAAGCCCGGCAGGGCAGTCCGCGTCCTTCCCTCCCAGCCGACCGGAGCGGCGCGGAGCCCTCCCGGCAGGCGGCGTGGCAGGAGGGGCCGCCTGGCGAGGGCCCCGCTGAAGCCCTGGCCGCACCCCTTCTCTCTCCCCCCCCCCCCCCGCTCCCTTCCCCTCCCCCTGCTAGCCGGGGCACATCTGCAGCACAGGGAGTCCCCCTGCACCCTGACTCCGGCCGCGCCGCAGGTTTTTTTTTTTTTTTTTTTTTTTTGCTTGGGGTGGCCAAAAATCCAGAGCCGGCCCTGGTTCTAGCCACGCTAGCTGTACCTTTGCTAATGTCATGTATCGGAGTATCTGCTTTAATACCTGGCCTGACTTTGGTTCATGATATGGCGTGACTTTGCTGACTATGGTTCAGGCCTCAGGTCTTACCCCAGGCCCAGTGCTCCAGGCTCGCTCTCTCCTACAGAAGGATTTGAGGAGTTTGTCCTGTTAAGGGTCTTTGGAGTCATTTAGTGGATGTGAGACAATCGGGGGCAGCGTGCTCAGCCTCTCAGGATTTGTGCCTAATACAAAGCTGGGTTTGTTACCCTGCCCAGGGTAGCAGGGAAATCAGAATAAAGGAGAGGGACAAGGAGTGAGATAGCATGGGGGAAGGTTGGGGGTGGACACCAGCAGGACAGTATGGTGTTAACTTATTCCTCCACTACCCAAACATCATTGCCCCCCTTGTGCTTGCACAGATGCCCTGTCAATCTCCCTGGCAGATCCCGGTGCTGCTGTCCATTCCTCTGCGCCCCATGCATGTATCTCTGGTGAGAAATAGGAGCAGGCAGCTCTTTTAAGCCCCTATCACCGAAATATCGGGTCCACCTAGCTGAGAGCCAATAACAGCCAGACAGGGATAAGGAAGAGTTGCTTTATTCTGCAGAAGAAAGGAGAGCTTTGCACCTTGGTACAAAGACTCTGTCTTACCCACATTTTACAGATCCTTTATACACATTCAGACAAAGGCCCTTGCCGTGTTAACACTTGATTGGTGGTTGCCAGACCCGTGCTTCTGCTATCTGGTCAGTGAAAACCGGCTTGGGACCAGCTCCAACTACCTCAAGGCCTTGAAAGGGAAGACAGTTGAAAAGTTCAGGCTACTGTGTACTTGAGGTGTCTGCTTCCCCCTAATGGCCGCTGGCTGACATAAAGGCTGCTAGCTGTTAAGGGGGGTCACTAGTAACTTTCACAGTCCCCCCTTCGGGCCTGACAAGCTCACAAATTGTCAGGCCCATTACACAATTTGCGATCAAGCTGGAGGGAAAGATATCTAGAGCCAAGCGGTTCTGGAGAACCATCTGCCTTAGTTTTCTCTGTGCGGTTGCCAAGTCCACCAGGGCATCAGCAGTAGTTTAATTTTCCAGATGTCTCGGTGAATTACCCAATTCCACATGCATCCTCTCCATGGACCTGGCGGGATTCGGTATGTGGGAGCCCACACCCCCCTTATCAGTCCATATGCTTGGAAGGAGCATTGAGAACGTTCGCACTTCCACCCAGAAAGTCTCAAAGTATGTCTCAATGGCCACAGATCAGATAGTACTCCTGATGTGTCTGTAAGGGCAGTGGGCCAAGCCTGAACATGCTAGATCCCACTGCAATGCCTTCCCAGCCTTAGTGATATTTAATACCATTTCTGTCAGCAACTTCTGGGTCATAGAACTAAGGGCGGAGATAACATGTAACTCACCAATTCCAGCCTGTACCTGGGTTAGCTGTGGCCCAGAAATAAGGCTAGTGGCCTTTTCTAATTGCCCCAATTTCTCATCATGTTCTTGGCTCTTAAAAATATTCCAAACTGCTGCTGCACTATTGGCCCCATCCCAAAGGGATCCGGTCAAGTCTCTCTTCTTTCTAGAGGAAATAACCCAAGCCCTCTGTTGTGCTAATCTAATGGCAGCCCCCTGTGAGCAATTTGGGTATGTAGAGGTGATCTGGAAACTGGTTAAGGGTAATGAAAATTTAACAGTCCCTAGTGTAGTGTTAATCACAGTCCATTGATATCCTAATACATTTCTCTTTGGTGTAGTACTATACCACATTCCCAAGCATGGGTCCCACAAGTTTCTTCCTGCCAGTGTATAATTCTTTGTTTCTTCACCAGGGTCAGTTCTTAATGTCTCTTGTAGGCAGGAATCCCTGGACTTTGGTGGTTCCAATGAAGCAAGTGTTCCTTCTTCTTTTTTCCTGAAACAGTCATGGTTCAGCATCATACAGGGGAGAGGTTATTAGCACATCACCCTGTAATGGTTTTGTGTCTTCTAAAAAAAAAATTCAAAGGCACAGTAGGTCTGTCAGTGGACAAGGGAGGGCTTACTAGCACTTCACCTTGTCTTTTTTTCCTTTTTCCTGCTGTCCAGAAGGCACAGCAGAGCTAGAAGGAGAAATAGGCTTATCAGTCGGAGAGTCCTCCCGAAGTGGAGGGGTCTTTTTACAGTGAGAAGCATGGGTCCAGATAGGCAGTCCTTGGCACTTCACTGCGGTGTTGGTGGTTAACAGGACTTGGAAAGGGCCTTTCCAGCATGGAGCCAAAGCAGTCTTTCGTTGGTGGATCTTTACATAGACTCAGTCTCCTTGTTTCAATGAACGGCAGGGCTGCTAGGGTCTTTGGGTAGCACTTCTTTTATCTGTGAGAAAAGAAACCTAACACATTTCATTAATGCCTGGCAGTGTTTTGCAGATCTCATAGTTGCTTGGGCACATTCAGGCCCCCCTTTTCTTGGCTGTCAGCCAAGTCTTAGCTGTGGGCAGTGTCCTTGGATAGGGCCAGCATCTTATCTTTGGACTGAGCTTGCTAGCTATTTTTTTTCCCAGTTAACTCGTTCTGTTCTTTTTCCTTCTCCCCTTCTTGGCTTCTTTTAACCTACAAAGGAAACTTCCACTCTTCACTCATACACCTTTTCCCAACAATGAACACATACACATTGCCATTATACAGTACATTAGTCTTATTACTCAATGTATGCCATGTACACCTTTCCAGTAAAATAACTTTATTATAGAGCTTTGGAGCAACAAACCAGGACAAGCACACACACTTTTGAGGAGTCCACTCGGTACAACCTCTGGTGTCCAATAGCTTTCCTCCCTCCCCAGCCCTCTGGCTAGAAATCTGAGGTAGCCAGAAGGATCCCATGGGCAATATGGGGAGTGGGTTAACCTTCCATGTCCTTGCTTCCAAAGACTGTTGGTATGCAAATTTTAACAACAATTTTGGCCATAGAACACAAAAATAATTCCTATTGTGCCAGTAAATGCATGGTACGTTGAATGCTATTCAGCTGGCATCCATTTTCTCTGATGATCTGAAAGACAAAAGAACAGAGGTCTACCCCTTCTGGGCAGTCAGTCATTGCTTAAAATATTTCCTTTATATACACATACTCTTGTTGATTTTAGGCAAAACAGAGGAATTATCCCATATTTCCTTGTATTTGTTTCATAGGCAGCCCAGGTTTCAGTGGCTTCTACCTTATTAGTTAGAAAATTGCATTAATACAGATGCTTTCTGGCTTGCTTCCACATCCAAAGCTATCCACAGCTTAAAGATTCTTACTTAAAAAGGGACACAATTAACTTTCCCAGACTTTTGATTGCCTTTTACTTCTAACTTCTGCTTTCAAATACACAGTGATCTGAAAAAGACAACACAACCTATATTGTAGGTTTGCATTTCTTTTACCTCTACTACAATATACACTGCACATGTTCTGGGGAAAATGCACATCCTCTCCACAATTCAATTTCCACAACACTAGCCACATCAATTTTTGCACAAGGTGTAACTATTTCTTTTTTGAACACCGGGTAAAGGCCATTTACTTAACATATAATCCAAAGGGCTATCCTTAGATGGTTTTACCAGAGATCCACCCATCTGCCTGCTGACACTCTAACAGAGAATTACACAGAGAACAGAGGGAATTATGGCCTAATAGGATCCTAATACAGGAATTTCTACTAATACTGACCGCTACAGGGGACGGGACAGAAGGATCCCAATTCGACCTCAGAGCTTCATCGCATGCGATGGCTTCCACTCTGAGGAATTACGAATGAGAGGCTCAGTTCCGTCCACACACCTAACGCCCAAATGCATGACAGAAATTCATTAACCGGTTAACCAGAACAGAACCAGAACAGAACCAGATAGTGTCTCCTTATCCTATTAGGACTCACCTTATCGGAACACGAACCCCAGGGGCCACGGTGAAGCAGAGAAAAGGGGCAAAACACCCATTGGCGCCATTCCCAGTTCGCCGCAGCCGTCCGGAGTCCAATGTCCGAGCTAGGAGAGTCCCGGCGGAGTCGCCAGAAACTGTCACCGAAATATCGGGTCCACCTAGCTGAGAGCCAATAACAGCCAGACAGGGATAAGGAAGAGTTGCTTTATTCTGCAGAAGAAAGGAGAGCTTTGCACCTTGGTACAAAGACTCTGTCTTACCTACATTTTACAGATCCTTTATACACATTCAGACAAAGGCCCTTGCCGTGTTAACACTTGATTGGTGGTTGCCAGACCCGTGCTTCTGCTATCTGGTCAGTGAAAACCGGCTTGGGACCAGCTCCAACTACCTCAAGGCCTTGAAAGGGAAGACAGTTGAAAAGTTCAGGCTACTGTGTACTTGAGGTGTCTGCTTCCCCCTAATGGCCGCTGTCTGACATAAAGGCTGCTAGCTGTTAAGGGGGGTCACTAGTAACTTTCACACCCCAATAGGTGTTCAGTGTCCCTCTAGGGAGGAATCTAACTGGGTACTAACACAAGACACAGGGCACTGCAGATCAGCACCTCTCAAGGTGTGTGTGTGTGTGTGTGTGTGTGTGTGTGTGTGTGTGTGTGTGTGTGTGTGTGTGTGTGTGTGTGTGTGTGTGTGTGTGTGTGTGTGTGACCTCCTAGGTGGGGGTGGGGTGGCAAGTACAAGGTGACTTGTGGTTAATCAGATGGGAAATTCTGACCTGACCTGATGTTCGAGGGCAGGGATTTTCTTTTCAATTTCCAGTTGTCTCCACATCTCTCCATTAATTCTAATGGTCCACCCTTGTCTTGTCCAGGGCTGGACAATGGGCAGCTACTTGAAGCTGGCTGTGTGCAAACAACTGGTTTGACAGGGGCCTTCCCCACCACAGCTTAGGAGCACAGTTTGCTGTGTACACAAACTCATAACCACTGTCTGGATACAGATCTCAGAATGACCATCAAGTTCAGAACATTACAAGCTCTCATAAAAGACCTTACTGGATATTCTTTTGTAGGACAATAACGTAGTTGGTGGCAATCAGCTGGTTTAACTGCTTCTTTCGGGGATTTAAGCCTGGGGGTGTCTGGACCCTGATTGTGACAATGAGAAATGCCCAGCTCCTAGGGCTGTCAACAGGCAGGCAGGTAGGAACATGATACACAGAACCACCAACAACTGTGGGTCTCTTCCCATGGCTGTAGCTTTGGGCTCCAGGCCTAGGGGGTCTCATGAAGCCAACAGGAAGCATCATCAATGGAAGAGTTCAAGGTAGGAGCCCATGGCAGTTCTGGAGGCTTCTTAATTCTGGGAGTGGAGGCTGGAGAGACTGTGTAGTGTGGGGAGAGGGCTTAAGACTAGGACTAGAATTTAAGAACATAAGAATGCCCATACTGGGTCAGATCAAAGATCCATCTAGCCCAGCATCCTACCTCCTGACAGTGGCCAATGCCAGGTGCTTCAGAGGGAATGAACAGAACAAGCAATCATCAAGTGTTGCCCATCCCAGCTTCTGGCAAACAGAGGCTAGGGACACAATCCCTGCCAATTCTGGCTAATAGCCATTGATGGGCCTATCCTCCATGAACTTATCTAGTGCTTTTTTTTTTAACCCTGTCATAGTCTTGGCCTTCACAACATCCTCTCTCAAAGAGTTCCACAGGTTGACTGTGCGTTATGTGAAGAAATACTTCCTTTTGCTTGTTTTAAACCTGCTGCCTATTAATGGTGACACCTAGTTCTTGTGCTATGAGAAGGAGTAAATGACACTTCCTTATTTACTTTCTCCACACAAGTCATGATTTTATAGACTTTTATCATATCCCCTCTTAGTCGTCTCTTTTCCAAGCTGAAAAGTCCCAGTCTTATTAATCTCTCCATATGGAAGCTGTTCCATACCCCTAATCAATTTTGTTGCCCTTTTCTGAACCGTTTCCAATTCCAATATATCTTTTTTGAGATGGGGTGACCACATCTACATGCAGTATTCAAGATGTGGGCGTATCATGGATTTATATAGAGGCAATATGATATTTTCTGTCTTATTAACTATCCCTATCTTAATGATTCCCAACATTCTGTTCGCTTTTTTGACTTCCGCTACACATTGAGTGGTTGTTTTCAGCGAACTATTCACAATGACCCCAAGATCTCTTTCTTGAGTGGTATGACGGGGTCTGCTTACCCCGCACTAGCCCAGACAGGGTTAAACCCATATTATTGACAGTGGAAGTCCCGCCTCCCCGGCGGGACTGGGCATGCTCCAAATGCTCTAGCAGTATAAAGGGAGGAAGCCCAGCTCAGGGCACGTCTTCACTACCCGCCGGATCGGCGGGTAGCAATCGGTCTATTGGGGATCGACTTATCGCGTCTTCACTAGACGCGATAAAATCGATCCCTGATCGCTCTGCCGTCGACTCCGGAAATCCACCACGGCAAGAGGCGGCAGCAGAGTCGACGGCGGCGTGGCAGCAGTCGACTTGCCGCCGTCCTCACAGCCAGGTAAGTCGACCTAAAATATGCAACTTCAGCTACGCTATTCACGTAGCTGAAGTTGCGTATCTTAGGTCGACCCCCCGCTGTAGTGTAGACCTAGCCTCAGTCTGGGCTGGAGGCCTCAGGGGAAGGACCTGTCTGGGAAGCTCCTGTGGAGGGCCAGCCACAGGACCCGCTTGAACCCCGGCGACTGGAGGAGCCACAGGAGGCGACCAGCCCAACTGACCATGGAGAATCTGAAGGCTCATGGGAGACCCCAATGCAGATACTGGTAGGAAGTGACCCAGGGAGGGTGACAGATGGTACCTCCCACCTCAGCGTGTTTCGGTAGGACCCACCCCCTGCTCAGTCAGTGGCAAGTTGCTATGCCACTGTTAGGGCCCTAGGTCGGGGCCTGGTGGAGTTGGGTGGGAGCCCCACCCGCATTGATATCTGGCCACTAAGCCATGCTGCCCTGCACCTAAGGGCTGCTCCATGGACTCTGGCTGTTAGGCCACGCTGCCTGGCACCTAAGGGCTGCTCCCTAGACTCTGGCCCCTAGGCCATGCTGCCCTGCACCTAAGGGATCCTCCATAGACTCTGGCCATTATGCCACGCTGCCCTGCACCTAAGGGATGCTCCATTGACTCTGGCCGCTGGGCTGCGCTGCCCTGACCCTAGGGGCATAGATCATCACACATGGTGGAGAATGTGGGCAATGACCAGGACCTGCTGAAAGGTCCAGGGGAAGGAATCTAGATGATGGGAGCCCCGCCGCCATCCAAGATGGATACCGAGAAGCTTCTAAAGTGGATGCTGGAGAGTCAGCAAGAGCAAGTGGCCAACAGTGACAGCAACAGGCTCAGATGATGCAGCAGATGGCCAGCCAGCAGCAGCTGCAGATGACCCAGCATCAGGAGCAACAGCAGCAGCTCCTTCATGAGTTGGCTGCCCAGCAACAAGTACAACAAGAATGCATGGTCCAGCAAGTGGCAACTCTATTACACTCGCTGGGAGCCCCAGCCCCCACACCCACAAGGGCAGGATCCGGAGAGACTTTGTTGGGGCTGCCGATACGCCTCACTAAGATGGGGCCAGGGGACGACCCCAAGGCGTTCCTGGTCATTTTTGAGCGGGTCGCTACAGCCGCCCAGTGGCCCCCAGAGCACTGGGCCACCGTGCTAGCTCCATATTTGACTGGACAGGCACAGACTACCTACCGTAACCTTGATCTTCGGGAAGTCCTGGAGTACCCTTGGGTGAAAGCAGCCATATTAGACCATACCGGCATTAGCCCGGAGACTTATCGCCAGCGCCTCCACAAAGAACAGTACCCCCCTGGGGCTCGACCATGGGCCGTGGCCCAACGGGTACAGGACCACTGTTGGAGATGGTTGGACCCAGAAGTCTTGACCAGACCCCAGGTGGCAGAGATGGTGGCGCTAGAGCAGTTCACCCAGATCCTCCCGGCAGGAGGGAGAGCATGGGTGCGACGCCACTGACCGGCGACCTTGTCAGCAGCCGTGAGCCTGATGGAGGACTATCTGGCAGCCAAGGGAGCCCAGGCACCACCCCGGGGATCTGGAAACCTAAGCAGAAGGGATGAGCCAGGCAAGGGAAGCCCCCGGGGAGAGGAGGACCAGGAACCTCCATCCATTACCTGCCCCACACTCACTAAGCCCCTCAGCCCCGAACCCAGACAGAGGTTTGGGGGCTCCGATTTGAAGGGATCAGCACCCACAAGAGAGCCAAAGCCCGCCAAAAGAATGCCCTGGGCCCACGGAAGCCCGAGATCGCTGCTGGGAGTGTGGCCAAGAGGGACATTTTCGGCGGGAATGTCCGTTCATGGACTGCAACTATGGGCAAGTCTGGGTTGCCGGCCACAGAGCTCAGAAAAGAGGACTGGAAAAGCTCATGGTCCCTGTACAGGTCAAAGAGATCCCCACGAATGTCCTTGTGGACTCGGGATGTAGTCAGGCCCTCATACGGGAGGGGCTGGTCCCTGACCTTAAACTCTCTGGTGAATAGATGCACTTACAATGTGTCCATGGGGATATCCGTCCTTATCCCACAGCCTGGGTGAGGATTGAGATCTGCCACCGGGAGGAAGTCCTCCACATGGGCGTGGCCCCCAGATTGGCCTACCCCACAGTGCTGGGGTGAAACTGGCCAGAATTCAGGGAGATCCTCCAGAAGTATCAACCGACCGCTCCATGAACGGAAGGGGCTAGGTCTCCAGGGAGGGGGCTGCTCGGACACACACTGCAGGCAGACCCCAGGGAAGGGACATCTATGGCTGGTAAGATTCCCACCTACTCCCGTGCAGCGAGGCACCCATCCAGGGAAGACACTCAGGCAGAGCTGGAGCGAGATATAGTTTTCGTGAAGGAGCAGAGGACCCAACCCTGAGTAGGGCCTGGGAGCAGGCTGCCGCCCCTGGCCCTGGGGAGGACGCACTTTCGATACATCCGCAGGGACCCCGATTTGAGATCTGGCGGGATTGCCTATATTGGGTGGTACAGGAACCACAGACACCCAAGCCGCTCCTTCAGCTGTTGGTCCCTCGGAGGTTGTGATGAAGCCTCCTACAGTTAGCACATGCAAACCCCTGGGCAAGACACCTGGGGTGGGAAAAGACCCTCCAGACGGTGGCCCGCCATTTTTTTTTGGCCCAGCATTCACCAAGAGGTCCGAGACTATTGCGCGTCTTGCCTGGAATGCCAGCAAGCTGGACCGAAGGGTGTACCCCGGGCACCCCTAATACCCCTGCCAGTGGTCGATGTATCCTTTGAACGCATCGGGATGGATCTGGTTGGCTCTCTGGAAAGAAGTAAGACTGGGAATCAATTTATTCTAGTGATCATGGACTACTCAACACATTATCCCAAAGCTGTTCCCCTGCGAGCAGCCACGGCGCCGGTGATTGCCGCTGAACTCGTGAAGATCTTCGCTAGGGTTGGGATACCCACAGAGATCCTGACTGACCAAAGCACTAACATATCCTCTAAACTAATAGCAGAGCTGTGCCGCCTCCTGAATATATGGACACTCCGGACGTCAGTTTACCACCCACAAACAGACGGTCTAGTGGGGCATTTTAACGGTACCCTGAAGTCCATGTTGCAGAAATTTGTGGAGGAGGACCCCAGCCACTGGGATGCACTATTGCCAGCCCTGCTGTTCACTATAAGGGAGGTGCCCCAAGCATCGACTAGGTTCTCACCCTTTGAACTCTTGTATGGCAGACAGCCCAGAGGGATCCTGGACCTCCTGAGGGAAAACTGGGAGGCACAGGAGACACGAGTACTCGGGAACCACCCAGTACATGTAACACCTCCAAGAGCGGCTCCAAGCCCTGGGTGCTTTCACCCAAGAGAACCTGCTGCAGGCCCAAAAGACGCAAGAACGGCTCTATTACTGGAACTAAGGTGTGGCGTTTTGACCCAGGGGATCGGGTGTTGCTCTTGTTGCCCTCCACAGAGTCAAAGCTCCTGGCCAAATGGCAGGGGCCTTACGAGGTGACCCAGCGGGTTGGGTCAGTAGATTATGAGGTCCGGCTGCCAGGACGACGGAGGGATACCCATACGTATCACGTGAATCTTTAGAAGGCCAAAGAGGCCTTGTTCATCACCCCGTCACCCCCAGGCCCAGAACTTTGACCCCCAGTGGGGGAACCTCCCAATCCAAGGCCAGCTACACTCGGGGCAGGCCTCACCCCAGCACAGCAGTAGCAAATACAGTGGTTCATTAGGGACTTCCCCGATGTTCTATCAACCCGCCTGGGATGAACCAACCTTATGAGCCATCACATCACGACAACACCCAGTCAGAGAGTGAGGGACCACCACAGACCGCTGCCCCGGAAGATGTGGGCCACAGTGCTTGAGATGGGGGTGGTTGAGGAGTTGAAGAGTGAATGGCGAAGCCCAATCATTCTGGTCCCAAAACCCGATGGGACGACTCGATTCTGTATCGATTTCCAGAGCGTCAACGCTATCTCCCAGTTTAATGCGTACCCAATGCCTCGTGTAGAAGAACTCATAGAACGACTAAGAGGCGCGAGGTATTTGTTGACCCTAGATTTAACCAAAGGGTACTGGCAAATCCCCCTAACGCCAAACTCCTGGGAAAAAACAGCCTTTCCAACACCATTCAGCCTCTTCCACTTTGTAACCATGCTGTTCGGGCTACATGGAGCGGCAGCTACTTTTCAGCAGCTGATGAATAAGATCTTGCTGCCTCACAATCAGTATGTAGCAGCTTATATAGACGACATTGTAGTCTACAGTAGTAACTGGGAGGACCACCTACGATACCTCGCTGGGGTGTTCCAGGCCCTGAGAAAAGCTGGCCTCATGGCCAACCTGGTGAAGTGCCATCTCGGGCAGGAAGAGGTGACATACCTCAGGTACATTTTTAGGGGGAGGGAAATTGCACCCCCTAATCAATAAGGTACAAGCCCTTATGGATACACCCACACCCAAGATGAAGAAACAGGTATGCCAGTTTTGGGGACTGGCCGGGTACTATCGCCGTTTCATACCAGACTTCAGCAGGTCTGAAAGGGGAGCGGCTATGGCCTGCAACACCCCAACTTTACAAAGGAGTTCATACTCCAAACAGATGCCTCAGAGGTGGGCTTAGGGGCCGTTCTCTCCCATGAGCTGGAGGGGGAAGAACACCCAGTACTGTACCTGAGTCGCAAATTATTTCCTCGAGAACAACATTACTCAACAATAGAAAAAGAGGCCCTGGCCATGAAATGGGCTACTGACGCCCTGCGCTATTACCTACTGGGGAACACCTTCAAATTGATCATGGACCATGCCCCCCTCAGGTGGATACACATCATGAAGGACACGAACCTCCGGATTATGCACTGGTACCTCTCACTCCAACCCTACAAGTTCTGCGTATTTCATCGTCTGGGTAAGACCCACACTAACTCAGATTTTTTTTTCTAAACAGGGAGGTGAGGCAGAGGAAACAGACCGTCCTCAGGGGTCCTTCTTAAGGGGGAGGGTGGGTGACGGGGTCTGCTTACCCCACACTAGCCCAGACAGGGTTACGCCCATATTATTGCTGCAGCTGTATGAATCTTGCACAGGGTCTATGTCTGGTCCCTGCTAGTCCTTGGAGGACAGCTTTTCTGACTGCAACCTCGAGGTCTTTCACAGGTCACCGCATTTCAAACACTGCTTGTGTGTTCCCTGAGAAAAGACAGCTGGGGAGCGGGATCTGGGAAGGCTGGCTCTCAGAAGCAGCCCAAGGGAGCCAGGAGAGTTAGAGGCCATTATTCGCTGCAACACACATGCGTTATTCAGGGGGCCTAGATTTCTGATTAAACGCTGCTTTGAAGCTGGGGGTGGGGGTATTGAAGTCAATGCATTTCTAGTGAGCGCAGGCCATGGAAGAGATAATAGGGGTGAATGTCCTGGGCATTGGGCAGTCATCTTCTATGCCAGGGGTGGCCAACCTGTGGCTCCGGAGCCACATGCGGCTGTTCAGAAGTTAATACGCAGCTCCTTGTATAGGCACCGACTCCGGGGCTGGAGCTACAGGCGCCAACTTTCCAATGTGCCAGGGGGTGCTCACTGCTTAACCCCTGGCTCTGCCACAGGCCCTGCCCCCACTCCACCCCTTCCCACCCCCTCCCCTCAGCCTGCCGTGCCCTCGCTCCACCCCCTCCCACCAGAGCTCAAAAGACCTAGATCCTGGGCCCTGGCTGCAGGCCCGGCTCTAGGCACCAGCAAAGCAAGCAGGTGCTTGGGGCAGCAAATTTGCAGGAGCGCAAGAATCCAGCATGAGAGCTGAGAACCAACAGGGAGCCCTGAGAGATGTAGTTCCTTGGTTAGCTCCCTGCCTATAGAGCCAGCCCTGGAGCAGGGAAAGAACTACATTTCCCAGCATTCCCTCAGCCGCAATTAACAGGAAAGGGAGGGGGAAGGAGTGTAGAACTGAAACCTCATGCTACAGCTTCCTGTAAATGGTAGGAACAGAGCCAGCTCTAGGTTTTTTGCCGCCCCGCACCTCAGCCCTGGGCTCCCCTCGCACCCCTGTGTTGCCCCAGCCCTGGACTCTCCCCCGCCCACACCCTCTGCTACCCCAGCTCTGGCCCCCACCTGCACCCCCCTGCCGCCCCAGCCCTGGGCTCTTCCCCCCACCCGCATCCTGCCACCCCAGCCCTGGACTGTTCTCCCCCCCTCCTGCACCTGCACTCCCTGCTGCCCCAGCTCTGGCCCCCACCTGCACCTCCTGCCGCCCCAGCCTGGGCTCTTCCCCCCCCCCCCCGCACCTCCTGCCACCCCAGCCCTGGGCTCTCCCCCCCACACACACACACACACACGCACCTCCTGCCGCCCCAGCCCTGGGCTCTCCCCCCAAAAAAGAATTGGGTGGACTAAATGGACATTGCACCTCTCTGTCTGAAGCCTAGCAAGGCAGGTACGTGGATCCCACTAGAATTTAAAATGAAAAGTAAGGGAGGGGAGGCTCTACTAGACTGGGCAGCTTTAGATACAGTACCAGGCACGTAGAAGGATTTACACTTCTGAGCCATGGAAGCAGAAATTGACTTTTCTTTTCCAGATTTAGCTAATATTCAGAAAGGGAATCCAGCACCTGCCTTCCAGATTTGAACACCCTCAAAATTCAGGAGTGCTCAAGCTCAATTTGGGAAGCTGTTACTTCATTTCTCCCAAATCAAATATACTGATCCACTGTAACTTGCTGTAGGAAAAAGTAGAATAAATTGAGCAAGAAATGCTTCCCAGTGGTTATTAGGACTGGAATTGCTATTTTCAACAGCCATTGCTTTTTTTTATTATTATTTTTAAGTTTTAGTTTTATTTGTTTAAAAGGAAGACAGTGATATTGCATTGGCAAATTCCCCATAGAAACAAAGAATGGAACAAAAGAATAATAAAGGCACCTCAACTTTTCCTCATTTATGTAGGACAGTCTTATAATATGCATCCAGATAGCCTTCAATCACACAAGCTGAAAATTGTTCCAGTTTACTGCAGTTCTGTAATCATATGGGAACCAAGCCTGTCTGTGTTCTGTGCACATCCAAAATTCCTGCTGAATGACCCGCCCTGGGAGCGAGTTACCAGTGACCCAGGGCTGGGGTGGCAGGAGGGTCCGGGGCAGCCAAAAAATTTTTTTGCTTGAGGCAGCAAAAAACCTAGAGCCGGCCCTGCCTGGCTGTTCTGTTGATTTAGGCAGCTTTGGTAGCACACAGCAGCCATTAATTCAGCAGATCCAAACGTGCACCTGGGAATCCTCCAGTGGCATAAAGCGGCTGTAGAAGCTTCTACCCCCTCCTTTCTCAGCAGCATGTGCAGGGTGCAGCATTCCTGGGAGAAAGAGTCCATGGAATCATAGCAATGTCAGGCTGGAAGAGACCTCGAGAGGGCATCTAGTCCAGCCCCCTGTGCTGAGGCAGGACCAAATAAACCTAGAGCATCCCTGACAGGGGTTTTTGTCTAACCTGTTCTTAGAAACCTCCAGTGATGGGAATTCCACAACCTCCCTAGGAAGCCTGTTCCAGAGAGTTTTCCCTAATATCGAACCTAACTCTCCCTTTACTTTTTGCCCTATCTTCAGTGGACGTGGGGAACAATTGATCACTGTCCTCCTTATAACAACGCTGTTGACGTCACTAGGCATCACCCTAGGTAACTCGGGAGGGTGGAAGGCCACAAAGTGTCAATGAAGCCTTCCTGCACTAGGCCTATATGAACCAAACTTCTTCCATGTTTAAACTCTAATCAACCTCAAAAGCCAGGTGCAATTGGAATATGTAAGCAACCAGTTATCTGTGTGCAACCCCCTGCTCACACCGGTATCAAGCGGTAATAATGAGGCCTGCATGTTTCTGGCTGAAGGGAAAAAGGACAAGATAACGGTTCAAAGAAGTTACTAACAAGCTAGGCTTATAGCTGCCAAGAATGACTTAACTGCTTAAATGTAAGCAGTTATTTGCTTAGTAACTGTTACCAGGGAAGGGAGGGGTAGAGGGGGAGGAAGGGAGGGGGGGTGAGGCTTAACTGCAAAATGTATAAAAAGAAGAAAAACTGTTTGTTAGCGTGCTTGATTTGAGACTTGCCAGTCTCCTAGCACCGCTTTGGGATCCCAAATAAACTTTGTTTGTTCCTCCACCCCGGTGTGTTTATTGGCGCGAAGCACACCGGGCAACGAACCCCGCTGTTGCTGTCCTCGGGCACTCTGTGCCGGCAACAGTCTTGGCGTCCCTGGGTGGGCTCGAGGCTGAAATTTAGCCTTGCCCGGACCCCTCTCGGAGGTCGACAGATTGCGGCGACGACCGACGCCCAGCGCGCACCGGTGACTTTACCGGGGGCCTTGGCGAAGACGTGGTTTTGTCGACCCCAGAGGGCACAACGGTGCAACGCGCTCGAGCAGTGGAGAAGCAGCTGTGGGCGACGGTGGGGAACCGGTCCTGTGGATAAGGTAGGAACAGTCCAGTGGGGACTTTACCTGTTTTGACCTGGGGACGCCCAGTGTCTACCTGTTTTGACCTGGGGACGCCCAGTGTCTCCCGAGAATATGGGGCAGGGACAGAGTACTGCAGGCAGGGCAAGGTGTACACCCTTAGAATGCATTCTAGCAAATTGGAAAGTGTTTGGTGCAAATCCATTAACTAAAAGTAGATTTAAAAGGTTCTGTACAGTAGACTGGCCTCAATATCAGCTAGAGGACCAGGAAAGGTGGCCACCGGAAGGATCACTTAATTATAACACGATCCTTCAATTGCATCTGTTTTGTCAGCGAACGGGTAAATGGAATGAACATATGTATGTACAGTTGTTTATGTTGCTAAGAGATAGGTCAGATATTTTGCAAAAGTGTAATTTGACTCAGACAGGTTTGGTAGTAGCTACTGTTAGTCCCCAGAACACCCCCACAGCTGTAATGGCAGGTCCGGTGTCCCCTTCGGCTATCACACCCCCACCATATAAAGACAAGGTGTCTCAGGTCCCAGAGATTGCCCCCTCGGTGGAATTTTATCCGTTGATCACTGAGACCGTGGTGTCCAGACATGGCTCAGATAGGAATCAGGCCACTACTATGCAGGTTTACACCCATGTGCCTTTTAACCCGGTGGACCTAGCAGCCTTTAAGGCACAGGCAGGGGAATTCTCTACGAACCCAAGCAAGTTTATCTTGGTCTTTGAAGGGTGCCTGGCTAGCCGTAAGCCTGACTGGGATGATTGTAATGTCCTTATGCGGACCCTGCTGTCTGAGGTGGAGCATAATCAGGTTGTGTCTAAAGAAAAGGAAAAGAGGCAAGTGAAAATGATGGTTGCAGCAGTACAGGCCGGTGGCAGGGGAAAATTCCAGGAAGGTGGAAGGGGCTGGGGAATGAGAGGCCGTGGGCGTGGGCGCCCTGGCTCACAGGAAAGGCGTCTGGGTCACAACCAGTGTGCCATATGCCGGAAGGAGGGACATTGGAAAAATGAGTGCCCCGAAAGGGAAGGTACCCCTATGATGGCAGCGGAAGATCAAGAATAGGGGTGTCAGGGGAGACGGACTATCCTGACCCCAGAACCCCGAGTAAAAATGCGGGTGGGAGATTCGGACATAGACTTTTTAATAGACTCTGGAGCTGCACGAACTGCCGTAAACCAACCCCTGCAGCTGCCTGTGTCAGAGTCCCTCACTGTGGTGGGTGCCACAGGGAAAGGAACCAAGTGCCCAGTGTATGCCCCAGCAGAATGTGCTTTGGGAAACAGAACTCTATTTCACAAACTGGTTTACCTCCCCGATTGTCCAACGCTTCTACTAGGAAGTGACCTGCTTTGTCGCTTAGGAGCCACCCTGCATTTCACCCAAGATGAAATAACCCTCACCTTACCCCCAGAGAATGCCTGGATAATGACCCTTGCAATTGAGCCCTCAGCCTTGCAAGCCCCAGAGTGGAGCCAGTGGGAGGACAAAAGGAGGGTTAAAAAGCAGCTTTGCTGGACAGTGTTGGCCCAGGGATTTAAAAATTCCCCCACCCTTTTCGGCCAGGCCCTGGCCAGAGACTTGGAGGAGTGGGACAATGAGGACAGGGTCCTCCTCCTGCAATATGTGGATGACTTGTTAATTGCCGCTGTGGGTCTCACCCCTTGCCTTAAAGCCACTGTGAGCCTCCTGAACTTTGTTGGACTCCTCAAAAGTGGGTGTGCTCATCCTGGTTTGTTGCTCCAAAGCTCTGTATAGAAGTTATTTTACTGGAAGGGTGTATAATGGCAATGTGTATGTGTTCATTGTTGGGAAAAGGTGTATGAGTGAAGAGTGGAAGTTTCCTTTGTAAGTTAAAAGAAGCCAAGAAGAAGAGCAGGAAAAAGAACAGAACGAGTTAACTGAGGGGGGGGAAAAATATATATAGCTAGCAAGCTCAGTCCAAAGATAAGATGCTGGCCCCATCCAAGGACATTGTTCACAGCTGAGACTTGGCTGACAGCCAAGAAAAGGGGGGCCTGAATGTGCCCAAGCAACTATGAGATCTGCAAAACACTGCCAGGCATTAATGAAATGTGTTAGGTTTCTTTTCTCACAGATAAAAGAAGTGCTAACCAAAGACCCTAGCAGCCCTGCCATTCATTGAAACAAGGAGACTGAGTCTATGTAAAGATCCACCAACGAAAGACTGCTTTGGCTCCATGCTGGAAAGGCCCTTTCCAAGTCCTGTTAACCACCAACACCGCTGTGAAGTGCCAAGGACTGCCTACCTGGACCCATGCTTCTCACTGTAAAAAGACAAGGTGAAGTGCTAGTAACCTCTCCCTGGTCCACTGACAGACCTACTGTGCCTTTGGATTTTTCTAGAAGAAGCAAAACCATTACAGGGTGATGTGCTAGTAACCTCTCCCCTGTATGATGCTGGACCACACTGTTTCAGGAAAAGAGGAGAAGGAACACTTGCTTCATTGAAACCACAAAGTCCAGGAATTCCTGACTACAAAAGACATTAAGAACTGACCCTGGTGAAGAAACAAAGAATTATACGCTGGCAGGGAGGCTCTTACCCAGCTTATGAGTAAATATTTTCTAACCTCTGGACTTAGACCCCTGGCCTCCCAGGTACAGGCTGAATGTCTAGTCTGCCAAAAGAACAACCCTCGACCAGGAGTGTCAGTGCCACCAGCCACTCTGGAACCTACCCCAGGCCCAGGACTGGTTTGGCAAATAGACTTTACTGAGTTCCCCCGGACCCAAGGATTCAGATACCTTCTCGTCTTGGTGGATCGATTCAGTGGATGGCCTGAAGCCTTCCCATGCCGTAACAACACTGCCAAAACGGTGGCTCTGAAATTTGTCAAGGAGATCATTCCCCGCTTCGGACTCCCCCAGTGGATGGAATCTGACAATGGAACACACTTCACATCCCAAGTCGTTCAAAAGATATCGGATGCCCTGCAAATCCCCTGGAAGCTCCACACTCCATGGCGACCGCAGGCCAGTGGAGTAGTGGAACGCACAAATCAGACACTTAAGCGGCACCTCTCAAAGGTCTGCCAAGAGGCTTCCTTTAAGTGGCCTGATGCCTTACCCCTTGTTTTGCTCCGCATTCGCGCTCTCCCAAAGAGCAGGTTAGGGCTCAGTCCCTTCGAGATTATGTTTGAAAGGGCATGGCCTATGAACGGTACACCGGTTCTGGCAGGGGAGTGGGAAATGGGGTGTGGCTTTTTATCTCAGTATATGTGTTCTCTGTCTGCTGTTTTCTGTTCTCTCCACAGGTATACCAGAGATTTGCAGCCTCTCCCGCTGGATGCCCCGTCCACTCCTTGCAGCCAGGCGATTCCGTTCTCATTCGGACCTGGAAGGATGAGCCTTTCCAAGAAAAGTGGAAGGGGCCCCACACCATCCTGCTGGTCTCCCACACAGCAGCAAAGGTCGAGGGACACAAGAACTGGATTCATCTCTCCCGTCTGAAGGCAGTGCCCGCTCCTGAACGGTGGACCGTCCAGCCTATGGAAAAGGACTACCAGCGATGACCTGGGACTTAAACTGTTATTCAAAAAAACAATAAGATCTGCTGGGAATGCCCTGTGGTCTCTTTGGACAGTCGCAGCGCACTCCCCGCGAAAACTCTAAGCGTTGGTTGTGTTTACTCTCACAGGGCCGGCCTAACCTGGTGGCCTGGTCCTTTTTGTTTTTAATCTGCCTACTATTGGTAATTGTTATTTTGTGGGTATTTGGGGAATTGTAATTGTTAGGCCCTAGGGTCACCTGCCCAGCATGAGTTCAGGTCCAGGGTCTGCCACAGTGGTACTCTTTGCCATAGGGACACTCCTCTCATTACCTCCCGTTTCCCCCCAGGCACATGCGGGATGGAAAGAAATCCCTACTAACTTGGAAACAAACACCTATGAGTCCCTGAAGATTTGCTTTGCCCAAGAGTTTAACCTCTCTAACTGCTGAGTATGCTCCCAAATCCCACACCACGCAGCAGGGTTACCCTGGAGGGTAGTTCCCCAAAATTGGTCAGATATCTGCTGGGGATGGTTCAGTAGGGGAAGAAATACCTCGGGTACCCCCTTGTCGCAAAACTGTACCATTGAATCCCAGTATGCATTAAGGGACAACTCCTGGCCGCCCCAGGCAGCGTAAATCTTTGTATGCCACCTCAGAGCCCATTAAGGAAGGAGACAGGTTGGGTATGATCCTCCTCCCATCCTATGGGGTGGGACGGCTAACCCAATTTTATCGTAGGCTCTCTGTGTTTCTCACCAAGTATGCCAATAAGACCTTAGCCATAAAAAAGAGCCTTAACTCAAAGCTATACCAGCTCTGGTTGCTGTCCCTGCAAAACAGACAGGCCTTAGATTATGTTTTAGCCTCCCAGGGCGGGGTGTGTGCCCTTATTGGGAATGAATGTTGTACTTATGTCCCAGAAAACTCACAGGACATTAACAAGCATGTCCTGTCAGCTGAACAGGCTTTCGAGCAGTGGAAGGCCCAGGAAAGGGAACCCACGGTTTTCGATTCCCTTTGGAGTTGGTTGCCCGACCTAGGAGGACTGGGGGGTGGCCTTGTGCGTCTCCTCCTCACAGGTGTGGTACTGTGCCTGGTCACCCTCCTCCTGATTGCTTGTTTTAAGATGCTCCTCCGTAAGCTTTGTGCCCCCCGTTCTCCAAAAATCCCGGCATACCCTTTCATTGAAAACCCCAGCTTCATAGCACTCAATCATATCTTGTCCACAGAATATGAGAAAACTCAGCCAAAGGCTTGTTGAGTATTCTCAAAGGAGGGAGTTGTTGACATCACTAGGCATCACCCTAGGTAACTCGGAAGGGTGGAAGGCCACAAAGTATCAATGAAGCCTTCCTGCACTAGGCCTATATGAACCAAACTTCTTCCATGTTTAAATGCTAATCAACCTCAAAAGCCAGGTGCAATTGGAATATGTAAGCAACCAGTTATCTGTGTGCAACCCCCTGCTCACACGGTAATAATGAGGCCTGCATGTTTCTGGCTGAAGGGAAAGAGGACAAGATAACGGTTTAAAGAAGTTACTAACAAGCTAGGCTTATAGCTGCCAAGAATGACTTAACTGCTTAAATGTAATCGTTATTTGCTTAGTAACTGTTACCAGGGAAGGGAGGGGTAGAGGGGGAGGAAGGGAGAAGGGGGGGGGTGAGGCTTAACTGCAAAATGTATAAAAGAAGAAAAACTGTTTCTGTTAGTGTGCTTGATTTGAGACTTGCCAGTCTCCTAGCACCGCTTTGGGATCCCAAATAAACTTTGTTTGTTTCTCCACCCCTGGTGTGTTTATTGGCGCGAAGCACACCGGGCAACGAACCCCGCTGTTGCTGTCCTCGGGCACTCTGTGCCGGCAACAACCCTAAACACATTTGAAGACAGTTATCAGGTCCCCCTCAGTCTTTTTCTTTTGAAGAGTAAACGTGCCCAGGCTTTTTAACCTTTCGAGTTTTCTAAACATTTTTTCCCTTCATTTTTGTTGCTGTCCTCTGGACTCTTTCCAGTTTATCCACATCTTTTCTAAAGTGTGGCACCCAGAACTGGACACAGTTTTCCAGCTGAGGCCTCCCCAGTGCCCTACAAGTGGTACCGTTACCCCCTGTGTCTTGCACACAACACTCCTGTTAACACACCCCAGGACACTAGTCTTTTTCGCAACTGCATCACATTGCTGACCCATATTCAGTTTGTGCCCCACCATAACCCCTCGCTCCTTTCCAGCGGCACTGCCACCCAGCCAGTTATTCTCCATTTTGCAGATATGCATTTGGCTTTTCCTTCCTATGTGAAGGACTTTGCACTTGACTTTCTTGGATTTCATCTTGTTGAAGTACTGTTGACCAGTACTTCAATTTGCCAAGGTAACTTTGAATTCGAATCCTGCCTAACTGCTTGCAACCCCTCCCAGTTTGGTGTTATTCACAAATTTTATAAGCATGCTTTCTACTCCATTTTCCAAGTCATTCTAGAAAATATTGACTAGTACCAGACTCAGGACTGACCCCTGTGGGATCCCGCTAGATACATCCTCCCATTTTGACAGCAAACAATTGATAACTACGCTTTGAGTACAGTCTTTCAACCAGTTTTGCACCCACCTTATAGTAATTTCATCTAGACCATATTTCCCTAGTTTGCTTGTGAGAATGTCAAGTGGGACTGTCAAAAGCCTCACTAAAAATCAAAGATATGTCACTTCCCCCCCAATCCATTAGGCCAGTAATGCTGTCAAAAAAGGAAATTGGGTTGCTTTGGCATAATTGGTTCTTGACAAATCCATGCTGGCTATTCCATAGAGGCCTAGCTGAGATCAGGGCCCTATTGTGCCAAGTGCTGTACAAACATAGGGGGTGTCTATGCTGCAGTCATGGGGTGTGATGTACCCCAGCTAGCTGGATTTGTACAGCCTGTGCTGAAGCACTACTCTGGGACCAAGCTAACTAGAGTAGTACTGTGTGAACTGGAAAGGCACCCTGAGACTGCAATAGGGAGAGACCCACAGAGGTGGTCCTGTGCCAAAGAGATGGTAGCTGAAGTGGTGAGGCAGATAGTGTGGGATGAGGAGTGAGAGGCATAGAGAGGTGAAGTGCCTCCCCAAAGTCACCCAGCAGGTTAGTGCTGGTACGGGGGGGGGGGGGGGAGAAACCCACCTGTGTCCTGATGCAGTGTCCATTCCTTAGACTGTGCTTCCTCCCCGTCAGCCCAGCCTCCAGCAGACCAGTGTATGATGCTTTATCCCAGTGCGTCTAGCCTCACTCACTGCAAATGTCCCCCAGTCACTGGTGCGAATTAGCAAGGTTCCACTGCATTCCTCTGTGTCCTGAAATAGACTTAGACCTCTTCCCAAGGCTAGTGCTTTCTGAGTGGCTGCTGGCACTGGTCTCACCCTGCCCTGAGTCTGTACCACTTCCAATAAAGGCACACATCTTGGCTCCCCTTGTTTCTCTGTATGAACTCTGTTTCATAACAAGACAGTCTGGGATTTGATTTTCAGGGCAGCTACCCCTCTACTCCGGGTTCCAGCCCAGGGCCCTGTAGACTGCAGCTGTCTAGAGTGCCTCCTGGAACAGCTGCACGACAGCTACAACTCCCTGGGCTACTTCCCCATGGCCTCCTCCCAACACCTTCTTTATCCTCACCACAGGACCTTTCTCCTGGTGTCTGATAATGCTTGTACTCTTCAATCCTCCAGCAGTACACCTTACTGCTCTCAGCTCCTAGTGCCTCTTGCTCCCAGCTCCTTGCATGCACACTACAAACTGAAGTGAGGTCCTTTTAAAACTCAGGTGCCCTGATTAGCCAGCCTGTCCTAATTGATTCTAGCAGTTTCTTCTCAATTTGCTCCAGGTGTCCTAATTAGCCTGCCTGCCTTAATTGGTTCCAGCAAGTTCCTGCTTGTTCTGGAACTTCCCGTTACCTTACCCAGGGAAAAGGGATCTACTTAATCTGGGACTAATATATCTGCCTTCTAACACTCTCCTGTATCCATCTGGCCTGACCCTGTCACACTGTCCAGGAACGTGCTGCCTGTCCTCTCTCATTGTTCTGGGGTGTACAGTACATCAATACAGCAGCATCTGATAGGTCCCTGGGTTATGTGTCATGTGATTGGCAATGATGGGCCGGGAGGTGGGGACACCAGATTTATGGGTGGGGTGCAGGGCCTGGGGGGGACGACAAGTGGGGCAATTTGCCCCAGGCCCCGGGCCCTGCAGGGGCCCCCACGAGAATAAAGTATTCTATAGTATTGCAACTCTTTTTTATGGAAGGGGCCCCCGAAATTGCTTTGCCCCAGGCCCCCTGAATCCTCTGGGCGGCCCTGGTGGGGTGAGGTCATTGTCTTGCATCTGATTGCTCTCTAGATCATTCCTGTCTGGAGAAGGCATTTACCCCCGCAGCTCAGAACTATGCTTCTAGAGGGCCCCTTCTGCCTTTGCAATGCACCATGTTACACCAAGTATTTTCAGACGTGTTCTCCATGGCAGATTCCCCACAGAACCTACCACAAGCTCTTTGTCCCTCCAGCCTCTCCATATCACATGGCACCAACAACATACAACCTAGACTCAGTGTAGGAGTCAGACCAAGTATAACCACTGTCCGGTGATGCACTAAATGGAAGCTTCCTTGTTCACACCTTGTTACAATTTATGTGAGCCAGAAAGTGTGTGTCTATATTGGGAAGCAGGTGAACAGAACACCAGGTTCCTCACACTCTGCTCTGAGCCTAATTCTCAGATTCATCCATGATCATAAGAATTGCCAGAGCAGATCAGAGCATAGGTCCAACTTGCCCAGTGTCCTGTATGAGAGCGGCTAGGACCAGCTGTTTCAGAGAAAGGGGCACAAATCCCTCTAGTCATGGGATAACCTGTCCTCTAAGAGGCGCTTGTTACTAATCCTCATTAATTAAAAATTGACTTATGGCCAGAAGCAGGAGGGTTTAGATTCCTTCAAAAGGCTCTTGTTTATTTTTAGTCCTTAATATTATAACTCTGGATGCTCACAGTATCCATATAAATGTCCATTCCTGTTTTGTTTTGTTTTAGTCCTGCAAAGATCTTGCTGTCTAGTGGCAGGGAGTTCTGCAGGGTAATTGTGGAAGGCAGATGATGCTGTTGTAAACCCTGCTGGTGGGAGTCACTGAGGACCCACCCTGATTCAGTGCATCCCCATTTGTCATGGCAATACCCTCTGCCCAATCAGCACCACCCCCTTTTTTGGGTTCCCCTGTCCCCTAGTGGGTTGGACACCGGTGTGTCTTTTTTTGTTTGGTTGGATTTTTGCCACTGTTCTTCTCTTCACTGCAGCTTGGCTTTTAAGCTTCTCTGCTATGCCTGTACCCAGGAGAAGCAAAGCCCCAATACTGATCTCAGATACAATGGTGTAAATCAGGAGTAACTCACCTGCCATTAGTGGAGCTAGACTAGCATAAAACTGATGTAACAGCAAAACTGGGTGCAGGATTGGATCAAATCATAGGTACAAATCATAGGATCAAATCAGCAGTGGGAGGGGAGGATAAGGTCTGTTCCTCCCCCCTTTGACAGAGCTACCTGGGGCCCAGAGGAGAGCCACAGATTCATCCCCCTTCACAACAGGAATGCAAAACACAACTTCCCTTTGCTCCTTTCAAATGTGCGCCATCATGCTCCCTTCACAGCTATCCGGGCAAACAGGGCACCTTCAGCCTCCCTTCCCAACACCCAGAAACTTCCCTTGAGCAGGAGCTGCTGTTAGCTCAGATGGCCAAGGTTTCCGTGGGCAGGATCAGGCCATGGAGCTGTGGTCCTTCTTCCACTCTCCCCACCATGATTATTGAGTTGCACTTTAAAATTGTTTCATGAGACCTGCATCCAAGTTAAGGTGCAGCTAACTGTGGGTAAGCACAGGAGCAGACACAGTGGGGCTGATTGCTGTTGCTTTGTGCCTTACGTAGCTTATTCGCTCTAGGGCAGCAGGGGGCGGCTGGGAGCATGCTTGTATCAAGCTGTGGAAAATCCCTCTATGGAGAATCAACCCCCTGAGCTGTGTGCTGTTCTCTGCATTAAAGCAAGTGCCACTCATATTTAACAAGGCCACTGTTTGCATTTATAGATTCCATAACTCTCTCACTTGAGCCTGCCCTTCACTGCAGCTGCCATCCAAGGAAGGTCTGGGCCTTCCAATTAGTAGCACGACCCGTGCAGCCACACCTCATGTCCATGAACAGCAGCTGCTCTGCACCATGCTGCCTGCCTATGCAGCTGCGTGCTCTGGGCCATGTTGTGACCTCTTACACTGGAGATCCATAGAGCTGAAGGCCAGATGGGACCATGAGATCTAGTCTGACCTACGGAATAGCATAGGCTCGTCCTGTTCACCAGCTACCCCTGTGTTGAGCCCAATGACGTCTGTTAAACTGAAGCAGTTCAGTGCTCAGACAAAACTGTGCCACAGCAGAGAACAGGAGAGATCGAGGTGCCACCAGTGCCCAAAGCTTCTGCCATGGCAGGGAACTGATGAGGTGAGACATGCCCAGATGAGTGCAGTGGGCAAACCATACCCCATGCTGCAGAGGAAGGGGAAAGACTCCCAAGGTCCCTGCCAACCTGACCTGGTGGAAATTCCTTCCCACTCCAAATCTGCCAATCAGTCAGACCCCAAGGAGGTGAGCAAGACCCACCAGCCAGGCATCGACATCCAAGGGCTCTCTGTACTGCCTCAGAGCATGGGGCCACCCATCTGGTGCCCCATCTTCAGCTGGGCCGGCCTCTGATGCTTCAGAGGAAGGAAGAAAACTAAAAACAACCCAGGTTACAATTGTGCCTGGGGAGGAAATTCCTCCCTGCTGTGAGCCCATCTGGGCCAGTAGAGCAACCCCAGAGCCAGCCTGAGCTGAGTAAATCTTGTGGCTCATGAGCCCCATGGCCAGCAGATGGGAAGGAGAGGCGGGGCCTTCAGAAACTCTCAGCCTCGGGAACTGGCACCTGAGCTGCTAAGGCTACTGCTGGGATCCTCAAAAGCAAAACCTCCCAGGTGCTCGCTTTTCCGTGTATCCCAAAGCCAGCTATCCCAGCCTGTTCTGAAGGCAGAATCTACCTGCTGTGCTCTGGATTATAAATATGCTCTTTCTAATCAATGCTGAGCCTCAAGGACCTACTGTATTATTGCACACACGCATGCACATGCATCCCTCTGGATGATGGATTATTCAGGCTTTGGTTTAGATCATGCACATCAAACCAGAGAATCCCTAAAAATAAGGCAATAACTAACACACACGGTAGCTCCAAGCTGATAGCTGTCACTGCTACTAGCCCAGAACTCCTGCAATGCTGGCAGGGCTGCTCCTCCCAAGGACCCCAGGAAGTTTGGCAGAAGTGGGTGGGAGGCCCTGGGGTTTCCACGTGCACTCCAGAGAATTTTGTTTTAGCCAGGTCTGTGTATGGCTCATGTAATGCTATGGCCGGGGTAGGATGTGGCCCAGCCACCGCTTGGTGGGGACAGCACACTGCTGAGTGGGGATGGGTTACCCAAAGAGCGGGGCTCAAAATGGTTTTCCCATCCCATGAGAGTTTTTGAGATTTCAATATTTTTCCCCAGCCCAAATCAAGACAAAAAGTCAACCTTCGAAACTTGAATTATCAGCTGGCAAAGACAGCCTTCAGCTTGGGTCAATGGAAACGTCTGCATTTTAATGATTTTTAAACATTTTGTTTTGATTTTCACCTTAATTTTTTTTTAAACTTTTAGTAAAAATGAACTAAAACTTTGAAACAAAGGCATTTCTCATCAAAAAATGAAACTATGTCCAAAAGGGTGAAACTTGGCACTTGGCTTGGTGCAGACAGAGAGAAGCTGTAACCTCAGGCTGGGCCTGTGAATAGGGCTAAATTTAACCCACTCTAGCCAACCCTCCTTCCACAAGCTAACCAAGTTCCCCCAAGCCGTCATGCCCAGCATGCCCCCTAGCAGCCAGCCATGGTGTTGCGGGTGAGCCCTTAGTTGATTCCCAACCTCGGTATCAGCAAGTGCAAACAGGCCATTAGATGCTAAAGAGCCACCCCCTTTAGGAGTTAGGCCTTCACAAGGCACTCCTAACTCTCCAAACAGGGCAGCAGCCTTGTGATGCTTCCCCATGCCACTGGCATCACCCGCAGCACCTAGCCCCACAGTCTGGGGGTGAGGGGGAATGCAGCCCCCCCCCAGTCGCCACACACTGGACCTGCACAGTCACAGATAAAGGTGCCTGACACCAAAGAGGCCGAGTCCCAGCCCGGGGTCATTAATATTTTGTCAGCCTGGAGCAGAGCCAAGACTCTTGCTCCTGAAGGGTTCTCCAGGAGGGTTTTTCTTTGCTCGCCATCTTTATTATTCTACATTGCTTTAAATTATTCTCCCTCCCTTTCTGCAGCCATCCAGGCAGCTCTGCAATTAACCTTTGCTGCCCAGCCCTGATAATGTTCACTCCTGCTCTTCTCTCGCTTCTTAAAGCGTCCCTGCAGCCCAGCTTTTTGGGGCCACGGCAGAAGAAAGGGGCAGGATGCAGTGCCCAGTACTCGGCTTCTCTTCTCCCACTCTTGTCTCTTTTCTGGGTTTTTAATTAACCCTCAGGCTTAATTCCCCCTTCTCCCCCAGCAAAACACTTTCATCCCTCCAGTAGAGCCAGTGCATTTGGCTTGAATGGCCAATAGGGGCTCAGGGCGGTCTGCTCTCAAAGCCAGGAGCCTGCCTCCTCCTCGTCTGTGGAAAGGAAGGAGAGTAGGAGGGAGGTGGGCAGGGCTGGATTTAGGGCAGGGGACCCAGGGGACCGCGTGGGATGCTGGGCTTGGTGGTGGTGGGGCACCGGGCTCGCAGATTTATAGATCCTGGCCTGCAAATTTATCGTCTTATATGACAGGGATAAATCATGCATGCAAATTGTGCATTAAAGCTGTGAAATGGGCTACAAATGCCATAAAAAATAAGATATTCAAAAGTTTAACAAAGGGGGGGAGGTACCAAAGATGCTCCTTGCCTGGGGTCAGGGCCGACTCCAGCATTTCTGCCGCCCCAAGCAAAAAAAAAAAAAAGCCGCGATCGCGATCGGCGGCAGCAATTGGAAAAAAAAAAAAAAGCCGCGATCGGCAGCGGCAGTTCAGCGGCAGGTCCTTCGCTACTAGAGGGAGTGAGGGACCTGCCGCCCCCGAATTGCCGCAGGTGCCGCCCCTCTCCCTTGGCCGCCCCAAGCATCTGCTTGTTAAGCTGGTGCCTGGAGCCAGCCCTGCCTGGGGTGTCATTTGGTCTAGGGCTGACACTGGATGTGAGGAGACAGGCTCCAAGGAACAGGCCATTGCAATCAGTGGATGTCAGGCTTCTAAGGCTTTTTGCACGTTGAACTCAAAGGGGGAAATCAGGCAGATTGGGGAGGAGTTTGGGGGCGTGAAGGAGAATAATGATACTTTACCCTTCTGTAGTGACTTTATCATCTGAGGAGCTCGCTGTGCTTGATCTTCCTCATGGTCCCTCCTTCCTCTTGGCTATTATCACCCCGGCTTTACATCTGGGGAAACTGAGGCACGAGGCAGGTCAGTCACTTCCACAGAGTGACGAAGCAAGCCAGGAATGGGACCCAGATCTTCAGCCTGTTGCTTGAATGACTGAGAGGCTGATTAAAAGCCCACTGAAGCAGTCAGTGGGGGACAGATTTTCAAAGCTACTTAGCTGCTTAAAGATGCAGGAGGTCAATGGGATTGTCAGCAGTAGGTTAAGTGCCTAAATCCTTTGATTTCATCTTTAGGCACCTAATAACTTTAAGATTTGGCCATGGGAGCCTTTTCACGACTTCAGTGGCCTTTCGGTCAGACCAGGGGTAGGCAACCTATGGCCCGCATGCCGAAGGCGGCAAGCGAGCTGATTTTCAGTGGCACTCGCACTGCCCAGGTCCTGGCCACCGGTCCGGGGGGCTCTGCATTTTAATTTAATTTTAAATGAAGCTTCTTAAACATTTTAAAAACCTTATTTACTTTACATACAACAATAGTTTAGTTATATATTATAGACTTATAGAAAGAGACCTTCTAAAAACGTTATAATGTATTACTGGCACGCGAAACCTTAAATTAGAGTGAATAAGACTCGGCACACCACTTCTGTAAGGTTGCCGACCCCTGGGTCAGACCCTGTATTACACTGCAAGATGTGGGGGAGGGGATTGAGAGGCCAGGAGCTCTCAGAGGACCCTCTTGCTGCTTGGGCCACATGAGTTATAGACTCATAGACTCATAGATTTTAAGGTCAGAAGGGACCAATATGGTCATCTAGTCTGACCTCCCGCATGATGCAGGCCACAAAAGCTGACCCACCCACAACAGAATCCTCCAGCCTGCGACCCCTGCCCTATGCTGCGGAGGAAGGCGAAAAACCTCCAGGGCCTCTGCCAATCTACCCTGGAGGAAAATTCCTTCCCGACCCCAAATATGGCGATCAGTAGAACCCCGAGCATACAGGCAAGATTCTACAGCCGGACCCTCATTTTACCAGCGATGGCACGTTAATGCCTAATTGACTAAAATCACGTTATCCCATCTGCATGTTCTGCATGGCTGGCAGCGTAGCATTGCCTGCTTTGCTACGCTGGAGGGACTTAGCCTGCCGGCGTCTCTAATTTCTGCCCCTGGTTCTCTGCAGAAGTGGGTGGTGGGTCTGGAAAAGGGATGAGGCTTAGCCATTCATCTTTCTGCGGTCGTATGATGAAAAGGAGGATTACACTCTTGCTGCGGGATTATGAAGCAGCCACTGAATTGTAAGGGAGAATACTGATCAGCAAACACAAATGCTTTCAATAATAAAGGGGATCCAGATTAGTACAGGATAAACCAGCAGCTTCCAGCATCTCCCCAACTATGAAAGTCCCTGCTTTGTATATGGCCTACATTAGCTCCATAGGAAATATTGCAGTTAAGGCTGCAAAGCATTTCAGTGATCACTCCCTGAGGACAAGGGCAATTGAGTACCTGGGAGGTTACCTCATGTCACGGCTCTACAGGTCCAGTGCTCTCACACGGCTCTGGAATAGGCTTGCCAGGTGTCCAGTTCGCAACCGGAACACCCAGTCAAAAAGGGACCCTGGCGGCTCCGGTCAGCACTGCTCACCGGGCCGTTAAAAGTCCGGTTGGTGCGGGACTGTCTGGCTCCGTGAAGCTCCCAAGAAATGGTGACATGTCCCTTGGCTCCTAGGTGGAAGGGTGACCATGGGGGCTCCGTGCGTGATCCCAACCCTGAGCGCCAGCTCTGCAGCTCCCATTGGCTGGGAACTGCAGACAATGGGAGCTGTGGAGGGTGAATCTGCAAGTGGAGGCAGCACACAGAACCACCTGGCCGTGCATCTGCATAGGCGCCAAGGGACATGTCACCACTTCCAGGAAGCCGCCTGAGGTAAGCGCTGCCCGGAGCCTGCACCCTGCGCCCCAACCTCCTGTCCCAGCCTGAGCCCCCTTCCCCACACCGAACCCCTCAGCTACAACCCGGAGCCCCCTCCTGTACCTCAAACCCCTCATCCCTGGCCCTACCCCAGAGCCCGCATTCCCAGCTGGACCCTTCACCCCGCCTGCACCCCAACCCACTGCCCAGAACCCCCTTCCACAACCTCAATCCCTCATTTATGGCCCCACCCCAGAGTCTGCACCCCCAGCCCAGAGCCCATATACTCTCACACGCCAACCCCCTGCCTCAGCCTGGAGAGCTCTCCAGAACCCCTTGGCCACAGCCCAGAGCCCCCTCCTGCACCCCAAACCCCTTATCCCTGGCCACACCCCAGAGCCCTCACCCCCTCCTGCACCACAACTCCCTGCTCCAGCCCAGTGAAAATGAGTGAGTGAAGGTGGGGGGGAGCAAGCTGTGGGAGTGGGGGGCCTCGAGGGAAGAGGCCAAACGGGTGGGGCCTAGAGGTGGAGTGCAGGTGGGGCCACAGTCCGGGCGCCAGTGGCCCCCACACTTCTCGGGAGGTTCTGGTGGTGGATCTCCAAAGGTGGAGGGCTGGCACACCTCCAAAGAGAGGTGCACTGCATCTGGTATTTCTTGCCCCATTTCCCAAGCCTCTTATAGCCACCACCCATGCTAGGTGGCAGTCACACCTGATCATCTTTCAATAATAAACCACCTTTTTCCCACCACCTTGTTAAACATTCAGCACATAGGGGAAACACACAGTATTCATACAAAATATTAAGAAAGCTACCCACTTTGTCACACCTGGGCTTCTTCCTTTCCCATGTGCTTTGAGGTCTGGGCCCAAAGCTGGGAACCAGCTGCTGCTATGAGCTGGGGTAGTTAACCGTTCCAGTAACAAGAAATTGAAATAATTTGGGTAAAGAGAAGGTCAGTGAGGAGACAGGGCCTAGTAAGTAAGGCCCAGATCTTCAAGGTATGTAAGCTCCCAACTCCCATTGATTTCAATGGAAGTTAGGAGCCTAAATACCTTGAGGATCTAGGCCTCAGTAACTCATTTTTGAACCAAGCTACTTTAGTTATTGACGTTTATGACCGTGTTACATGTTTTTAATTCGTTCTTCATTGTCATTTTGGCCCCTCCCCCCAGATTTGGGAAGGGCAGAATAAATAATTATACCTAGCGCTTTTCCTGGATAGATCTCAAAAGAGGTCAGTATCATTATTATCCGTGTGACGTTGCACTCTATATGATTTTATGAAAGTATGCTGATGAGTGTGAATATAATGTAACTAAAATATGCTTCATGCAAAAGGTCTCTTGTAAGGTATCATTACAAAACTTATAATCTACTTAGTGTGGTCATCCTATTTGTATAAATGTATCACTCTTGTATCTGAAACTAGAAATATGAAATATAACTCTGAGGTCCCATTGTAGTTATGCAAAGTGTGAGTCATTAATGGTGGTTTGGAATCTTAATGGCTCCCATTAACCAGGATGATTGACTGTAGATGGCTCTATTTTACTTGTAAGTCTTCCTGTATATGTGTGTGCTGGCAAGTGGGTCATGAAGTCTTAGAGTGAAGTGCTCATGTCACCTGCACTGGAATCCATCTTTAACCTGGTGTTTTTCCATTGAGAAGGAGGGGTGGGAATGCAGAGGGACAAAGGATTCCCGCCTTATGCAAAAGATATATAAGTGGGTGGGACAGAACAAAGGGGGCGGCCATCATGAGAAATCCCCTAGCTACCATCTGAGCTGGAACAAGGGCTGTACCAGGGGAAATGATTGTGCCCAGTCAGTAGCATAGCTAGTGGGGTGCAGGGGAAGCTCAGCACATTTTTCAAAAGTGGCTACTGGAGCTCTGGGTCCCTGCGTGGCGGCGGGAGCAGGGAAGCTGCTGTGGTGGCAGCTCAAGACATTCCGGCACTAGGCAGAGCGCCGGCGGCTTCGTGGCGTGGAGGGGCTGCAGCGGGGCGCCCGGCTTGGAGCGCGGGAAAAGAAAGTGAGGGACGGGAGGAGGCGCTGTCGCTGCCTGGGCACAGATGCTGCTGCTGCTCCAGCTCTCTGGGCAGTGGGGTGCAAAGTGCCCCCTGAGCAGCGCTGCCCGCAGGGGGATGTACCGGCTGCTTGGTCTCCATAAGGGGTCTGCCCAGTCACACGGGGAGCGAGTCCCGCGCAGGCTGAGGCGGGCAGAGTCGCGGGGCAGAGGGCTGGAGGCAGGACATCTGCCCCGTCCGTCAGCCAGCCCGCCCTCCCGGGTGGGGCGGGGACACCTGCTACAAGCCAGGGTGCGCAGCCACCCCCGTCCCCGCCGCCCCGCTCCCGGAACGCGGCCGGAGCCGTGGGGCTCTCCCCCCACCTCCGCCATGAGGAGCCCTCTGGCCGCCCCGAAGGCTGCGCCTGCTGCTCCGCCGGGGGGAGCCGGCAGCCCCAGCGAGCCCTGACCGCCAGCCCGCTCTGCCTGAGCCCCTGCTGGGGAGGAGGGACGGTGAGCCCAGCACTTGCTCCCAGCCCAGGAGGAGATGAGCTGGAAGCTCCCCACCCGAGCCACGGGGACAGACTCCGTTCCCTGTGGGGAGCCGGCTCCTAGGTCACGCCGGACTCAGCAGGAACCAGCAGGAGCTGGGCGCCCTGGCGCTGTGGGGGAGCAGGAGGTCGCTCATCAGAGGCACCTGGGCAGCCAGGTATGCACAGACATAATGAGCCAATGAGCGGGGTGTCTGGGGGAGGGGGCGGTCAGGGACGACCGTCCGCTCCCCGCTCACGTCACATCCGAGACTCCAGCCCGCCTGGAGCTTCCCGCGTGCCTCTCCCCTCCCCGTCCCGCGGCGGCTGCCTGGCGCGGTGTCATTGCTTCCTCCAAGGTCGCTCGGCAGCTGGTGAGTCCCGCCGGGGGGCTCATGAAACTTTCTTGCCTCTTCTCCCCCCCTCTGACCGCACCCTAAAAACTTCCTCGGCCGGGCCGGGCCGCACCCAGCCCCCTCCCCCCGGACTGAGCTCCTCCGACGGGGGACGCAGCATGGCCATAGCGTGGCTGGAGAAGCCAAGGGGGGGGACGCGGCACGGCCGGAGGAGCCAGCGGGGGGGGCGCGGAGCGGCCAAAGGAGGAGCCGGGGGGGCGTGGCCAGAGGAGGAGCCAAGGGGGTCGCCTTTTTTATGTTTGCTCCCCCTGCACTTAGAACCTGGCTACGCCACTGTGCCCAGTCTAGGAAGGCGTCCAGTCTGTGAAAGAAATTTATTGTGGGGAGGGATAGCTCAGTGGTTTGAGCATTGGCCTGCTAAACCCAGGGTTGTGAGGCCATTTAGGGAACTGGGGTAAAAATCTGTCTGGGGATTGGTCCTGCTTTGAGCAGGGGGTTGGACTAGATGACCTCCTGAGGTCCCTTCCAACCCTAATATTCTATGATACTATGATCTCGGAGGGTGAGATTTTATCAGTATTCAGTTTTATTACTGTACTAGGCTTAGACTTGCGTGTTTTATTTTATTTTACTTGGCAATTCACTTTGTTCTGTCTGCTATTATTTGGAACCTCTTAAATCCTACTTTCTGTATTTAATAAAAACACTTTTTACTTATTCATTAAGCCAGAGTATGTATTAATACCTGGCGGGGCAAACAGCTGTGTATATCTCTCTATCAGTGTTATAGAGGGCAAACAATTTATGAGTTTACCCTGTATACGCTTTATACAGGGTAAAATGGATTTATTTGGGGTTTGGACCCCATTGGGAGTTGGGCATCTGAGTGTTAAAGACAAGAACACTTCTTAAGTTGCTTTCAGTTAAGTCTGCAGATTTGGGGCACGTGGTTCAGATCCTGGGTCTGTGTTGGAGCAGACTGGCATGTCTGGCTCAACAAGACAGGATGCTGGAGTCCCAAGCTGGCAGGGAAAGCAGGGGCAGAAGTAGTCTTGGCACATCAGTTGGCAGCCCCAACAGGGTTTCTGTGATCCAACCCATCACAATCCCCATTTTACAGATTAATGACCTTGACACAAAAAGTGGGAGTGTGCAAACAAAATTTGCTGATTACACCGAGTTGGGAGGTATTGCCAATGTGGAGGAGGACCAGAATATCATACAAGAAGATTTGGGCAACTTTGAAAATTGGAGTAACAAAAATGGGATGAAATTTAATAAGGCAAAGTGCAAGGTGCAAAGTGCATTTAGGGACTAACGACAAGAATTTTTGCTATAATCTGGGGCCTTACAAGTTGGAAGCGACAGAGGAGGAGAAAGACCTGGGTGTATTGGTTGATCACAAGTTGACTATGAGCCGCCAATGTCATGCAGCCACGAAAAAGGCTAATGTGATCATAGGATGCATCAGGTGAGGTTTTTCTAGTAGAGATAGGGAAGCGTTAGTATCATTATACAAGATACTGATGAGACCTTAGCTGGAATACTGTGTGCAATTCTGGTATCCCATGTTTAAGAAAGATTAATTCAGACTGGAACAGGTGCAGAGAAGGGCTAAGAGGATGATCACAGGAATGGAGAACCTGCCTTAAGAGAGAAGACTTAAGGAGATTGGCTTGTTTAGCCTAAAAAACAAAGGCTGAGGGGAGATATGATTGCTCTTTATAAATACATCACAGAGATAAATATCAGGGAGGGAGAGGAGTTATCTAAGGTTAGGGCCAATGTTGGCACAAGAACAAATGGATATAAACTGGCCATCAATAAGTTTAGGCTTTAAATTAGATCAAGGTTTCTAACCATCAGAGGAGTGAAGTTCTGGAATAGCCTTACAAGGGGACCAGTGGGGGCAAAGGATCTAACTGGCTTCAAGACTGAGCATGGGTGGCGGGTATAATAGGCCTGGGGAGGCTCAGCCGCCCTGGCACTGCTGCTGCTGCTGGACCCCTGGTTGCAGGGTTTGGCAGGGGAAGTTTTTGTTTTATTATGCCCCATGCAGGTTCCAGGGTGGCTGAGGAGGCGGTATATGCTATTCAGCTTCCTGGGTTCATCAGCAATCTCCCTGGACTCCACAGAGATTACTGATGAACCCAGGAAGCTGAGTAGCAAATACTGCCTCCTCAGCCTCCCTGGAACTTGCATGGGGCATAGCAAAAGTTTCTTATGGAGGAGAGACCAAGACGCTTTTCCCCATGGTGGCATGGGGTCTGGGGACATGTGGTGCAGCTGGCTCGGGGCTCCTCCAGGCAGGGCAGGGCCTGGGGCACCTCCTGGCAGGGGGAAGGAGGGGCTTGGGGTTCCTCTGGCCGAGGGGGGGCATTCAGGCCTCCGGCCAGTTCGGCCAAGGGATGGGGGGTGCTTGGGCGTCCTTTGGGAAGGGGGTGTGTGATGTTGCACTCCATATGATTTTATGAAAATATGCTAATGAGTGAGAATATAATATAACTGGAATATGCTTCATGCAAAAGGTCTCATTACAAAGCTTATAATCTACTGAATGTGGTCATCCTATTTGTATAAATGTATCATTCTTGTATCTGAAACTAGAAATATGAACTATAACTCTGAGGTCCCATTGTAATTATGTGAAGTTGGGCCATTAATGGTGGTTTGGAATCATGATGGCTCCCATCAACTAGGACAACTGGTTGTAAATGACTGTTTACTTGCAAGGCTTCCTGTGAGTCAGGCCAGGAAGAATGAAGGCTTGGGGTCTCCCAGGACATGTGACCATGTCACCTGGTAGTGGAATCCATCTTAAACCTGGTGCTTTTCCATTTAGAAGGAGGGGTGGGGACCCAGAGAGACAAAAGATTCCCACCTTGTGCCAAAGCTATATAAGGGGGTGGAACAGAACAAAGGAGGTTCCAGTCATGAGAAATCCCCTAGTTACCACTTGAGCTGGAGCTAACAAGAACTGCACCAGGAGAAAGGATTGGGCCCAGACTAGGAAGGAGTCCAGTCTGTGAAAGAAGCTTATTGGAACATCTCTGAGGGTGAGATTTTATCTGTAATCAGTTTCTTAATGTATTAGGCACTTTTTATACTTAATAAAATCACTTTTGCTTATTAATTAACCTAGAGTAACTAAGTAATACCTGGGGGAGCAAACAGCTGTGCATATCTCTCTATCAGTGTTATAGAGGGCAGACAATTTATGAGTTTACGCTGTATAAGCTTTATACAGAGTAAAATGGATTAATTTGTGGTTTGGATCCCATTGGGAGCTGGGTGTCTGGGTGCTGGAAACAGGAACACTTCTTAAGCTATTTTCAGTTAAGTCTGCAGCTTTGGGGGATGTGGTTCAGACCCTGGGTCTGTGTTGGAGCAGACTGGCGTGTCTGGCTCAACAAGGCAGGGTTCTGGAGGCCCAAATTGGCAGAGAAAATGGGCTCAGAGGTAGACTCAGCACATCAGGTGACAGTTGCGGGGGAATGGGCGGGGGAGTGGGCGGAGCCAGGAGCTAGCCTCCCTGAAGGGGGGCTCCACCCCCTGCCAATGAGACTGAGCTTGATAAGTTTATGATGGGCATGGTATGATGAGACTGCCTACAACGGCATATGGCCCGTCCGCAACTGCTAGTAGCAAATATCTCCAGTCGCTGGTGATGGGACACTAGATGATGAGTTACGTCAGTGAATTCTTTCCCAGGGGTCTGGCTGGGTGTCTCACCCACCTGTTCAGGGTCTAACTGATCACCATATTTGGTGTTGGGAAGGAATTTTCCCACTGGTCAGATTGGCAGAGACCCTAGGATTTTTCGCCTTCCTCTGCAGCATGGGGCCTGGGTCACTTGCTGGTTTGAACTGGATCAAATGGTGGATTCTCTGTAATTTGAAGTCTTTAAACCACGATTTGAGGATGTCGATAACTCAGCAGAGGTTAGGGGTCTATTACAGGAGTGGATGGGTGAGGGTCTGTGGCCTGCATTGCTCAGGAGATCAGACTAGATAATCATGATTGTCCCTTTTGGCCTTAAAGGCTATGAGAGCTGGGGAAACTGAGGTGCACACAGAAGGAAGTGATTTGCCCAAGATCACACAGCAGGCCAACTGCAGAAACTGGGGTAGACCCCAGGTCTCCAGGGTCCCAGTCCAGGGCTCTATCCACTAGGCCATAAATAAAAGGACTTTGATCCTGATTATCAAAGGTATTTAGGTGCCAAACTCCCATTGATTTCAATGGGAGTTCAACACCTAAATTCCTTTGAGGATCTGGGGCATTAATGTTTAATTAACTAGCTGGGACATTGGTATGATAGTTATAAACCATCCAACATCCCTGTTGTCACATGCTTTGAGCCAGGCAAACAAAGCACAGCAAACAGTGTATTGGTTGAATTAGTCTTATTTCTGTTACATTAGGAGTCAAAAATTCTGATGCAGGAAGGAAAGGGGGTGAGTAAGTAGCCAAGAGGGCATTATAGTAGCTGTAATAATTTAGCCCTTTTCTCTGTTCGGTGGCTGTCTGCAAATGGCTGGTCAAGTGCCAGAAAATCCAGCTCATCAACTTAATTATTTGACAAAAGGCAGCATCTACAGTAGATCAAAATGTGTGTCAATGTTTTGATGAAAAAATGGCTTTTTGTCCCAGAAAGAAAGAGGCTTCTTTCATTGAAATTTTCCAAATTGTCAAAAAACAGAACAGAAACTGTTTTTTTCCCATTTAATCAAAAACAGAAAAAGGTCCATGAAAACTTTCCAACCCTCCCTCCCCCCAACATTTATTTTCTATTTTCTCCCAGATAATACTTACAATTTTTCAATTGGTTCCAATGATGATGTCCATCAAATAATAAATAGAACAAATAGTTTTAACCTAGACTTGAATTCAACTTGGCTGAAAATGAGAGCATTTATGACCATTTAAAACTGTACTCTAGCTGTACAATAGAAAATGTTATTGAGTCTAAAACGTTTTCCTTCCAGATTTATAAATCCTCTTTCTCAGAAGCATGCACTTTGCAAGGCCATACTTCCCATACACGAAGCATAACTGCATCCTTTTAATCAGGATGACTTTTATTTTAAATGAAGGAGAACACAAAAACAAGAAAGAATGAATGTAAAGGCTCCAAGGGGGAGGTGCCAAGTGGGTGTGACTCACTCTGTAGAAGCAGCTATCTTGAATTGAACTTTTCCTCCAGAATAGATCTTCCAACTGAGAAGCTGGTAGATGCTGTAGAAATTTAAAGGCACACTGCATAGAAAACAGCTATAATAGCTCTTTAGCTATGCACATCAGTCAATAGCTGCTGACTGTTAGGACACTGCACAGATTGCTAAGGAAACAGGAAGGCTTAGGGTCACCACCTTTTCAAAAGGCAAAAGCGGGACACATGCAGGAGCCCTGCCCCCCATCATGGCCTCGTCACCTGCTCCTCCTCTTCCCCCCTGAAACCCCTACCCCATGTTCCTTTTTCCCTTCCACCCCAAGGCCCCACCCCCTGGCTAGGCCAGAAGCCAAAGCCAGGCCATGGTAAGAGCCACCCAGGTAGTCCAGGCCTCTGTGGGGAGCCCCAGCCCCTCCACCTGCCCTGGGTGGGGGCCAGGGGGCCTGAGAGCAGCCCCAAGCCCATGTCCCTGCCCCCCAGAATGCAGCACCCAGGGAAGATGGAGGGTCTGGGGCTCCCCACAGTGGTCCAGACTCCCTGGGCAACTCTTACCATGGCCCAGTTACAGCTTCCGGACTGGCTATGGGGCAGGGCCTAGTGGGGAGAGGAGAAGCAGGGAGCAGGGCCACATGGCAAGAGGGGCCTAAGGCCCACCTCAGCCCACACCCCCCAGCCCATGAAGTGGCTAGTGCCACCCCCTGAGCCTTGGGCAAGTGTGGAGTGGCACTGCCAGGAATCTGGGAAAAATGCTGTCCCAGAGTCATTCAGCCCAGGACTGGGACTTGAACGATGCATTTCAGGACTGTCCTGCCCAATTTGGGACAGGTGGTCACCCTAAGAAGGCTGTGTAACAGTTTTTATCCCAGTACTTTGGCACAGTTGAAAGGTGCTTTTTCCTCCTGGTTGTGAACTGCACCATGGTGGTCCATGCCTGGCGATCTCTTGGCTGCGTTATTATCAGTGCTTTTTTTGAGGCTGCCTTGGAAAATCACTAGTGAGGTACATCTACAGTAGAACAGGAGGAGCAGGACTGCTCCTTGGGTGTCCCTCTTGGAAGCCGTAGCCAATCTACTAGAGGGATTTATTGTTGTGGTTAATTATAATTAATTAATGTGTGATGATAGATTGAAGTAGGATAGTATGATATGAGTGTGAGGCTGATAAGCATTTATGAGTAATGTTTGTATTGGGTACATAAGTAAAGTAATGCAAGGCCTACAGGCTGAGGCCTGTAAGGTTTCGGCTAAGCCACTTAGACAGTAGGCCTAAAGAAATATTGACATGAGGAAGTGATCCAGGTGTTACCCTGTACCAGTAAAGTTATAAGATTACTGTAAAGAATGTGCCAGTGTTTGGTGTTCAGGAAAATATGCCATAATGTACTCGTCTAGACTGCAAGACACCTCACGGGAAATTCTGCAGTAACCACAGGCTGCCAGGGGCACTTGTTTACATAGATTCTAATGAGAATAAGGGGAAATAAGAGGATGACCTGTGAAGCACAGGGCATGCTGTGACGTTGTGTACCTCGAGAGAACACCCAGCACCCCCATGTTCATCCTTAGGTATCTAATGCAAAGTTTGTCATGTCAGGTGTCCTCGGAAGCCTCATGATGCACTGAGCATTGTTGTTATAGTGATGTTATAGTAATTATTACAGTAATTGTTACAATAATGTTATAGTAATGTTAAAGGTTATAATTTCATGTATATAGTTATGAGAGTGAAAATGTATCCTCGTGACTTAAAGCAAGCCCAGGAAAAAACTCTCCAAAAGCAGAGGGGCAGTTCACACCTCATCAGGGCATCTATGGGACAAACCCAGCCCAGCCTCACAGGAACAAAGGACAAGGGCCTAGGCAACAACAAAGGATCTGTTGGACTCTCGAGTGAGTCACCCCCCTTCCTTTGGTCAGTTTGGGACTGCGATGAGGTAATGCTCACCTGACTCTGAAGAGGGGGCAAAGCCAAGAGGGAAGAAAGAACATGATAAAAGGGAGAAACTTTGCCATGCTCTTTCTCTCTCTTCCCCCTCCATCTACAGATGACCACGTGACTGAAGCGCTGATCAAAGGGGAGAGCCTGGCTGAAGGGCAACCAGCCAGCCTGTGGTGAGAAGCACCTAAGTTTGTAAGGGCATTGAAAGTGTTAAGATCAGCTTAGAATGCGTTTTGCTTTTATTTCATTTGACCAAATCTGACTGGTTATGCTTTGACTTATAAACATTTAAAATCTATCCTTGTAGTTAATAAATCTGTTTGTTTATTCTACCTGAAGCAATACGTTTGGTTTGAAGCATGTCAGAAACTGCCCTTGGGATAACAAGCCTGGTACATATCAATTTCTTTGTTAAATTGATGAACTCCAGCGGGCATAATTGGACACTGCAAGATGGAGGTTCCTAGGTTGTGTCTAGGACCGGAGATATTGGCTAGTGTCATTCGGTTACACAATCCAAGGAGCAGCTTACATGCCAGAGGCTGTGCATGAACAGCCCAAGAGTGGGAGTTCTCACAGCAGAGCAGGGTAAAGCTGGCTCCCAGAGTCAAGGATTGGGGTGACCTAACAGATCACTGGTCCAGATAACACCAGAGGGGAATGTCACACACACCAAAATTTATGGGGTGTGGAAGTGCAAATAAGGAAAAAGGGGTTGACACCCTTATATGTATGTATGAGACTTGGCAGGCATAAGCGTAACTCAGGATAAAAGGTGTTGCTGGCCTATGTGCTGGGGGGGGGAACACACGGGGAGATGCCAGGATGACAACCACACAATGATAGTGATGATGAAGATGATAGTGACTAATGCTCCAGGGTCCCCAGCAGGAGACAGGTCATACAGCTAAATACTTTGCACTACCTCTCTGTCTATTGTATTTTAGTGTTGGTGGGATTGTTTATCTGTTTAGTGAATTTGTTCATAAAGGGAATTGTAATAAACTGGAAATGTTTCTGGTGTGCTCCTAGGGTATCTTATTCTAATAATATTGACAATAGTCATAATGCTGTAGCCCCCAGGAGACGGAATCTTTAATCACTGCAGTCTCAGAGATTAATCAATACACCCATCTATCAATAAGGCTTCAGAGTCAGCAATGCCCATGCTCCTCAAATGCAGTGGTTAGCCCAAAAATGCTACTCAAAGTTATATCATTAGTATTCCAGACTTTAAAATGGGGGGAGGGGTGATCTACTGGAGGTCTTTGGGGCTGTCAGGGTAGGGCTGAAGCTTCTGACCTTGAGAACACAGATGGCAGAGGTCTGACTTTGAGCAGATATGTGCCAGAGCCGTCTTTAGAGGGGACTTGAGTCTCTAGAATTTTCATCCCCTGTGCATGCCCCAGAATACGGCGCTATCCTTGTGTCCCTTTGCCATTTTGAGAGGCTGTGTCTTTTGTTGTTGTTGCAATGGAAGTTATTGTGATTCTTCCCTCAACTTGCTGTGTCAGGTCCTCTTGGGACAGTGTGACCTTTCCAACATTGCCACATTCCAGTGTGAGGAAACCCAGATCTAAACTCCAAAGAAGCTGAGATCCAAGCATCACAGCTGGGCCCTTCTCTACAATGGGCCAACCCAAAAGCCCAGCTCCAGCCAACCACCCTCCCAAAACCTTTGAGAAAGTCCCAAGCCAGAGCTCAACTGTGCTTCTCTGTCCCACCTCTAATGACTATTCTTCTTACCCTCAGCTATTGCACTGCCCCATTGGCTAGGCGGAAGAGAGATGTTTTGGGAAAGCAAGAGAGTCTCCTGCTTTCTTGTAGTAACCTGGGACCTTCAGAAAATACCTCTGCCACTGAAACTAAGAGACTGTGTGTTAGCTCAGAACAACAGCAGGCAGCTTTCCTCTGTGGCTTACCTACTGGATGAGAGAACGCGTAACGTACACTAAACAGCAGGAGACAGGCTCTCCATCCTTTGAGACCAGAAGAGAAAGGTACCTTTTAAAGGTAAGTGCTGAGGTCCTAATGTTGCATTATGTAACACAAAGTGCAGTAACACTCAACCAATTATCCTAATGCTGCTCATTTGCTCTTGTTACAGAGAGTAATTGCTCACCCAGAAACTATTAAATTAGAAGGAGCAGAGCAAACAAAACTATTCATTTTACTCACTATGTGTTTATACCCTCCCTCCCCCCCCCCCCCCCCCCGCCGCCCTCCCATGGTGTAAACACCCACCACGTTTCAGGCTTTAACTACACCATTTGGTCTCAAGACAAAGCCAACATTTGTCATGATTGTGGGCCTTAGTTCAGAAAGAGAAACAAGGGAGAGAGGCCTACCATGTTGGGGCAGGGGGTTAATAGTATCCAGCCATTCTGTCATCATTGGGGTTTGTGGGCCAGATCCGCAACTGCCATAAAGTAACATATATCCATTGACACTCACCCCTCTCCCCTTCCTGACACTTGGAAAGCATCCTACACCTTTGCACAGGCATTCCATAGGATTTCCCATGACACATCCGCTCGCGGGTCCATCCAAACTTGTTTCCTGCTTCCTGAAGTGACAAATCCCTGATAGAAGGCAAAGATTCCTGGGCAGATTGTGCCATGACCCTTGAGTCCATCCGCTGATGATCAGTTTATACTCTGAAGCATGCGGATCAAGAGCTCTTGAAGTCTCAATGCTAGAATGCCCGCAGAGTCTACCTCCAGCAGGGAGATGGGCCACACCATTGCCCCCTGTGAGTTCCTTGCCCCACACCAGTGCAAGGAAGGTGGATGTTAGGGACTACAAAAGGTATCTGAGGTCTGGGGAAGCACCGTAGAAGATAAGATTGAGTTTCTACAGGGTCTTTTAGATTTATTGTAAGGGACAGATGGAAACCACTGGGTAATGTCCAAGGACGTTCCCTTCTCGGCTCCTCCCGCTGACTCTGGCATACCTGAATCCCACCAAGCCTCCATCCCAGGTTCCTCCCAAATGGTGACCAAAACGGCTCAGTTTCATCCCAATCCCTAGGACACTAGGGGAAGTTTTAGTTACAGCTACATAGTTGTCCAAACAGGATACTAGTTCTTTATATTATTACTGAGTGTGAGAGGTGCTGAGCACCACAGCTCCCACAGACTGCATACTCAGCCCCTCTCATAGTCAGTTTCTGAGTGTCACCTTTCCTGGCTCCCACTGATGGGAAATGCAACATCTTCCCAGGCCAGTTGATTTTAAAAAATGAGGGCCAACGAGCACAGGGCATAGCAGCAACCATGCAAGCAGTGTGGCTAATGCACTGGACTGAGACTTAGGAGCTCTGGGTTCTGCTCCTGGCTCTGACCTGCTAGGTAAGCCACTTCTCCTCTCTGAACCTCAGTTTCCCTCTGGTATAGCAAGGATGATACTGACCAGCCTTTATAAAGCACGTTGAGACTGATGGATCAAACATGGTATATAAAAGCTAAGTATTATTACAGTAGGGCTTAGAGGGCCCAAATGAGATCAGGGCCCCATTGTGCTAGGTGCTATGAAACACATAAGGAGAGAAAGCTCCTGCCCTGAAGAGCTAACAATCTCAATAGACGAGACAGAAGAAGGAAGGAAGGGGAGCAGATGCACAGAAATGGGAAGTGATTTGCCCAAGGTCCCATAGCGCAGCAGGGAACAGAACCCAGGTCATAAGAATGGCAACAGTGGGTCAAACCAATGGTTCATCTAGCTCAGGAGCCTGTCTTCCAACAGTGGCCACTGCCAGATGCTTCAGAGGGACTGAACAAAACAGGCAATCATTGAGTGATCTATCCCCTATCGTCCACTCCAGCTTCTGGCAAACAGAAGCTAGGGTCACCTGAATCCCAATCCAGTGCACTAGCCCCATGACCATTGCTATTAAATATCATTTGGTTTTCCTGAGGACAAACTAATAGTTACCACTTAAGCAGCTTTTGTATTCCATCAGCTGATTCAGACTCACAGCTTCTGAAATCCTATCCCCACCCGCCTGCCTCCCCAGCAATATACTCTTTAGATTGACTTTTTGCCACATCATTTACCGTGCTCTTATCACCTGCTTATCGAAGCACTCCAGCTGTCATTATTATTATTGTAACCTTAAACCTATTACAGGAGGGGAACTTTTCCAGAGGGTTTTGCTCTGATCTCATTGTGTCTGTTTGCGCCCAAGGTCCTGAGCATGGATTTCCAAAACTCTTCTGACATTCTGTGTCTTTCTTGATCACAAGGATGGAAGGTTGATCCTCCCAATTTGACTTGGAAATAGCTTCAGAGCAGACTTCAGAAAGGTAAGGCTATCCTGTGACACTTCTGATCAACACAAATCCTGATGCCCCAGGGACATGGCATTCAGAGATGTCATATACAAAACATGGAACTTGGGAGTTGCAGAGAAATCTGGAGACCGGTACGGATCCACAGCTGCCAGTGTCAGATTTTGTTGAAAAGAGGGGGAAAAGTTGTTGTTTTGATTGCTGGCAAACCTTGGTACCTGAGAGTCATTTTCCTCTTTGAGTAATCCCAACAATCATTTACTGTCCCTACACATCTTTCCTGTTCTCTTGAAGGATCTCAGTGTGCTTTGGAAATTAACTATATACACTGAAATGTAGCTATCTGGAGCACAGCAGCTGTTTAACATCATGTGGCAACACTAGGCCATTTAGGATGGGAAGTGAAGGAGGATACCATAGTCAGCTGCAACAGTAGAGGGGAAATATTAAGGCAGGCAGAAGATAATTTTGCAGATAGAGATTTTGGCTGAGGGGGTCAACAAGCATATGGACAAGGGGGATCCAGTGGATATAGTGTACTTAGATTTTCAGAAAGCCTTCGACAAAGCACCTCACCAAAGGCTCTCAAGCAAAGTAAGCTGTCACGGGAAAAGAGGAAAGGTTCTCTCATGGTTTGGTAACTGGTTAAAAGATAGGAAACAAAGGGTAGGAATAAATGGTCAGTTTTCAGAATGGAGAGAGGTAAAAAGTGGTGTCCTCCAGGGGTCTGTACTGGGACCAGTCTTATTCAGCATATTCATAAATGATCTGGAAAAAGGGGTAAACAGTGAGGTGGTAAAATTTGCAGATGATATAAAACTACTCGAGATAGTTAAGTCCCAAGCAGACTGTGAAGAGCTACAAAAGGATCTCATAAAACTGGATGACTGGGCAACAAAATGGCAGATGAAATTCAATGTTGATAAATGCAAAGTAATGCACATTAGAAAACATAATCCCAACTATGCATATAAAATGATGAAGTCTAAATTAGCTGTTACCACTCAAGAAAGAGATCTTGGATTCATTGTGGATAGTTCCCTGAAAACATCCACTCAGTGTGCAGCGGCAGTCAAAAAAGTGAACAGAATGTTGGGAATCATTAAGAAAGGAATAGATAATAAAATGTGTAATCCCCAAGGAGATTGCATAGATTCCTGGAGCTCTGTCTGCTGGCAGCTAAGGGAGGAGGAGCAGATTCTGAGTAAGTGTCTACAGTACAGCGGCACATTTGCAACTAATCCACTGTAGCAACAGCATTTCTCATGTAGACATACCCGCTACATTTCCGTACCTCTGTTTACCACTTCCAGCCTTTATTTGTCTTGTCTGTTTAGCTTGTAAACAGTTCAGGGCAAGGGCTGCCTCTCATGAGGTGTTTGTACAGGGCCTAGCACAATGGGGCCCTAATCTCAGCAACTAGAAGCTCCAGCAAATCATTGTAATAAAGACTGTAGGTCTTATCTGCAGCATGGCATACCAACTTCACAGCCCCCCCCCCCCCCCCCCCCCCCCCCCCGTAGCACTGTGCTTCTCCACAGCCAAAGACAGAAAAACTTCCCTGCAATATAAGAAACGTAGTGTCTTTACTTCTCCTCCTGCCCTAGACATCACTCCCTCCCTGGAGAGAAGAGAAGTGCGGAAAATGGAAAATCCATAACACTTAAAATTCCCTTTCTCACCTATGAGATAGAAACACAGCCACAGGAGCTGCTGCCAGAATCCTGTAGGCTTTGGCATGGCCAGCCCATCCTGTTAAAAGTGGGATCTCACAATGATAATTACTGTGCCCTGCCATAGCATCTTCCATAGATGAACTTTACAACCACTAATGAACTTAGTCTCACTCTCCCTATTGTGAGGCAGATCATTATTACTGTCCCCCACAATTTTGCAGATGGGGAAACTGAGGCACAGAGGCGTGACATGACTTGAGACACCAGTCTGGGACAGAGCTAGGAATCAGACTCAAGCCTTACTCCTCTCCGTGATAACTGCAGTGCTGTCATTACAGCACATTATTGTTTATTAGGTGTGTTGCAATAGCACCTAGGAGCCAAACCATGCACCAGGATCCCGTGGTGCTAGGCACTGCACAAGCACAGGACAAAATGTGCTTTGCCCATGACTTGTCATTTCAATATTGCACTCTCCATTGCAGCAGAGTTACGGCCAGATCCTCAGTGGCTGTCAATCACTTCATTCACTTCAGTGCAACTATGGCACCTGACACAAGCCGAGCACCTGAAGTCTGTGTGCCAATTTCTAGAGAGAGCTGTCTTGTCCCAGCTCACTTGTTCTTGCCAATGAAAACTTTTCAGCAGTTGCCATCTCCAACGGTTTATTACCCCAGTGAATTATGTTTGGGGTCCTGGATGCCTTCCACATAGTAAGAACCAACTGTTTTGGCAGACATCATCTCCCTTAAACACTGATGTGTTTCCATCCTCTGGAAATCCTTGGAGCAGCCTCATGTAAGACAAGGCTGACCCTTGTCCAAGCCCCATCCCCAACCAACTGTGCTTTCAGACATTCCTAAATCATATGCATTAAAGTGCCTCCCCTTCCTTTTCCTTGCCAGCCCTGGCCAGGGCTGGCCCACAACATTTTGGCACCTGAGGTGGGGAGCTCAAATGACACCCTCATGCCCCCTCGCTTGGGCCAAAACTTTGAAAGGTCTCAATTCTGCCTTCTTCCTGTTCTACTCCTCTCATGGTACTGCTCTGCTACCTACCCCAATAAACTAACAACTTAAAACAACTTAAAATGCCTTGGTCAAAAATTTTAAGTAACACTTAACTTTCAAACGCCTGAACAGCAAATGTAACTTTTCTTGTCTGCATAGTAAACACTGGCATTTTTATCTGTTTGAATAATCAAAGTGGTGCTTTCCGTGCCTTCTTGGTTGCAAAGATTTGAACTGCTTCCTGAAGGTCCACAGTCTGGGCCAGCTCATGCTCTATTGAGATGGTTGCAAGGCCGACCAGCCTCTCCTGTGTCATTGTGGAGCGTAGATGTGTTTTTATTAACTTCAGCTTGGAGAAGCTGTGTTCTCCACTGGCAACTGTTACAGGAAGTGTTAGAAGTATGCGCAGAGCAACAAAAGCATTTGGAAAGAAGGTGGTCATCTTATTTGTGCACATATATTCCAGAACAGCCTTTGGCGTTGATCCTGCAGAAATGTATCTTGAAAGAGCTTTCAGTTCATCACCTAAATCACTCGCATCAATATCGCGCATGTCATCATGTGTCAACACTGTCTCTAGTGCCCTGCATTGCTGGTGTAGGTCTTCTTCAGGTATAGTGAGGAGTTTTGGAATATCATACAACATCCCAAATATACTGCCGTGTTCCTTGAGCTGCATGAAACGTTCTTCAATTGACTGTATTGCACAATCTAGTACCTGGTTAAAGAATTCAACTTTGAATTGTTGTTTGGGGTCTCTTATGGGATTATCCCATGCCTCGTAATCAAAACGTCTTCTTCTTCAGTGACTCTTGTATTCTTGAATGGGTGGGAAAATAGCTTCAGTGTGAAGTTCCTCTGCCAACTTCTGTGCACTCTTCAGAACGTTTTGAAATCCCTCATCTGACCAGTAAGACTGTAGGTATGAATTTGCTTTGTCCAGTTGTTCCATTGCTACAGATATATCAAGGTCAACACCTTGGAGTTTCTTGCTTACAACATTTATTTCAAATAATATGTCATGCCACAACACTAAGCCACACAGAGATTTGAAGTTATGTATGTTTCTGGTGTTTGATAGGCTTTATTGCAGGCCTGCACAACTCGTAAAGCGGCGAGGGCCATATTACTCCAAAGAAAACAGCTGAGGGCCGAAACCCCCCGGCCCCGTGGAAACACCCTCCCCCCCAGCACCGCCCAGCCCAGCGGAAACAAACCCTCCTTCCCCAGCACCGCCCCGCCGAAACAGCTAAGGTTTGGGGGGGAGTGTGTGTGATACTTTATTAAGAATTTTTCAATTAAATCAAACAATTTTTAAAATTATTTTAATTTTTTTTATTAATCATGGAAAAATTAAAAACATCTGTTCCGTTGAAAGAAAACATTTGTACTTTTCATAATTACCTTGCAAATTTAATGAGAAATATTACATCTCTTTTCGGCAACAAGCTTGTCGCATTTGGGGGTCATATTTGAAGTGGATATTTTCATAATGTCTTCCAAATGGTCGTCAGTCAGAGAAGAACGTTGCTTGTTTTTATTCATGTTCATGATGGAAAATGTTTGTTCACATATGTAAGTGCGTCCAAAAATGCTGAACATTTTCAGTGCAACTTCATTGTCCAGACTTTTGTAGAAGTCCCGGAAGCTGCTTTCTCTGTGCTTCTTTCGGTAAACTGCTGAACACTGAAGTTCAATAACCTCCAACTGCAAATCTAGTGGCACTTCCTCTGGATCCACAGAAAAGGGATCTTCAATCAGCTTCAACTGGATGTCTTCTTCTTTAGACAAAGTAAGTCTTCTGTCAAATTCTTCAATCAAAAGAATGATGTGCTTTGCGTATTTTTCTCCTAACTCGGCGTGTTTGTGCTGAGGGATACGCTGTGCACAAGTGGGAAAGTGACACATTTCACCTTTTGACAGCTGACTTCTGAAAAGTTTCAGTTTCATTTTGAAAGCTTTCACTGCTGCACACATTTGAAATATAAGTTGATTTTTTCCCTGAAGTTGAATGTTGAGATCATTCAGGTGTGCTGTAATATCACAAAAGAAAAAGAGATCTTGATTCCAGGACTCATTTTCAAGCTCTGGGAATTTTATTGGCCCATTTTCTAGGAATTTTGCTACCTCCTCTTTCAAAGCAACAAAACGCTGGAGCACTCTTCCTCGACTCAACCACCTCACTTCTGTATGGTAGATTAAGTCATTGCACTCGGTGTCTACCCCTTCAAGAAAGGCTCGAAATGTCCTATGTTTTAGTCCTCTAGAACGGATGTAGTTTACAATGGAAACTACCACTGACATTACATGCTCAAATTTTAAGACTTTGCTACACAAAACCTGCTGATGCATAATGAAGTGATGTTTGGTTATTTCTCTCCCGATAAATTCTTCAAGAAGAGTAACTGCTCCAACATTTTTTTTGGCACATAGCTGGAGCACCATCAGTACAAATGGCCACCAAGTTTGTGAAATCTAATCCCGACTTATCATTCGTGCACTTTATCACTTCACTGGAGATTTCTTTTCCGGTTGTGCAACCCGTCATGGAGCACATGCCCCAGCAAGTTCTTCAGTAATTTCAAAGTTTTTATCAATACCTCTAATAAAAATAAGAAGTTGGGCGGTGTCTTTTAAATCGGTGCTTTCATCCTTAGCTAGGGAGTAAAAGCAGAATTCACTGACTCTCTGCTTTAACTGATCACTTAAATTGGTAGAAATGTCAGCTATTCTTCTCCGTACAGTCATGCGTGATAGACTGACATTCTCAAATATTCCCCTCTTTTCTGGACATAACTCAGATACAGCAATCAACATACACTTTTTTAATAACTCGCCTTCTGTCAAGCATTTCCCAGCAGCAGCAATTTCCTTAGAAATTTTAAAGCTTACTTTAGTAACTGTATCGTTCTCAGTGCTCACTTTCTTGAAAATTTGCTGTTCTCTACTAAGGTTTTTCGCTAAACTGGCTGCTTTAATTATTTTTTCATTTGGGCTCAATTTGGCGAGATTGGGATGCTTGGTTTCAAAGTGCCACCGAAGGTTGTATTCTTTCGGAACGGCTAACGTTTCGCGACACACGAGGCACAGTATTTTGTCTTTGGAAATAGTATATAAGTATTTATTCGTCCATTCAGTGTTGAAAACTCTGTGCTCTGATTCTATTTTTCTCTTTTTCTTTTCACTCATGGTATCCATTATGAAGCTCAAGATTTTGTTGAATAAATTCACACACAAGGGAAACACTCACAGTCACACACAAAGAGAAGAGATATGTCACGGCGCATGGCACACTAGCAAGGCACTGACGGTGTGTGGAAGCCTGTAGGTCCAGGGGTCACTATATTACTGCACACAGCAGTCAATCAATGCAGTTGTAGATAAATCTCTGCATTATGCATTTTTGTATAACTTTTATATGACTTTGTATTGAACCTTGGTACTATGTTATAGCGGGCTCCTAAGATAGTATAATTAAGGTAAAAGAAAAATTTCTTCTGTGCAAATTTTTGAAGCAGAGTTCAAATTTGTGTGCCATGAGGCAAATGCGCCCAAGTGAGTAAAATGCTTATACATTTAAAAAGTTTTAATTTGCAATTTGTGTCAATTTATATGGGTTTTCAGATAGACATCATAAGTAAAAAAAAGAAAAAGAAAAGTTTGTGTTTTAAATTGAAAATTTTCCTAAAAAATATCAATAAATGATTATCAGCCAAGAATAAGATATGTAATTACAAATGCATTTTAATTTCCTTATTGGTCGAAATGTCAAAGATGGCTAAACTAACCTTACTGTTTTTCCCTGCGATCTTTTTCATTTGCCCATTCAATATAAACTCTGTCCAGATCTATCAGTCCTCAATCCAGCTGGTAACTCTTAATACACATCAGCACCCCACATAGAACCCCCCACTCGCTAGTTTCCCAATGCACACAGATTTCTCCTTCCTCCCTCCCAGTGCCCTTCCCCACAGCCCCACCACCACAACTAAACAATGCCCCACACAGACCCCCAGTGCCCTGACACACACAGATCTCCCTCACTGCCCAGCACCCCCCAACAGGCCCCCACTGCCTAGCACCCCAAAACACACAAACCTCCCCCACTGCCCAGCGCCCTCCACACCCTCACAGCCCAGCACCCCCCGCACATCTCCCAGACACTCACTCCACCACACCCTTCCCCCTTCCCTGGCCACACTCACCAGCCCTGCTGGGAGGTCTCTGGCTCCTAGGGTGAGAGCGGCAAGGGGAGTCTCCAGTGGTGAGCGGGAGCCAGTTCGCACCGGTTCGCGGGAACCAGTTGTTAAATTTAGAAGCCCTTTTAGAACCAGTTGTCCTGCGCGGGACAACCGGTTCTAAAAGGGCTTCTAAATTTAACAACCGGTAAGTTGAAGTGACCAGGACCGTAGCTGGGGGGGAGCAGAGGGAGCGGCTGCTCCCCCTGAGCACATTATCCAAAAGTGCCACCTTAGGAGCCGACCCCATGGGTGCTCCAGCTCTCCGTCCCGCTCCCCGGCCCCAGCTCACCTCTGCTCCGCCTCTGAACACTCTGCCCCGCTTCTCCCCCTCCTGCTTCCCGCGAATCAGCTGTTCGCGCGGGAAGCCTGGGAGGGCAGAGAAGCAAGCGGTGGCTTCGCGCTCAAGCCCAGGGAGGCGGAGACGGAGCGGAGGTGAGCTGGGGTGGGGGGAGCCGCCCGCGCCACAGCAGGTAACCCGGGGGGAGGGGCACAGAGGGGAACCGCTCCCCGCCCCAGCTCACCTCTGCTCCGCCTCCCTGGGCCTGAGCACGAAGCTGCCGCTTGCTTCTCAGCCCTCCCAGGCTTCCTGAGCGAACAGCTGATTCGCGGGAAGCGGGGGGGCTGCAAGCTCAGCCTGACCCGGTGCTCCAGGCACTGCATGGTGGCGGCGTGGCCCGGCTCCAGCCGAGCGGCATGGCTGTAGCGCCGCCAGCCACCTCCAGGCAGCGCGGTAAGGGAGCAGGGAGGGGGTGTTGGATAGAGGGCAGGGGAGTTCAGGGGGGTGGTGGGGGGGTGGATAGGGGTCGGGGCAGTCAGATGGCAGGGAACAGGGGGATTGAATGGGGGCAAGGGTCCCAGGGGGCAGTCAGGAAGGAGCAGGGGTTGGATGGGGCGGTGGGAGGCAGTCAGGGGCAGGGGTTCCAAGGGTGGTCAGGGGACAGGGAGAAGGGGTGGTTGGATAGGGAATCAGGAGAGGAGTTGGATGGGGTGGCGGAGGGCAGTCAGGGGACAGGGAAGGGGGTGGATAGGGCAGGGGTCCCGGGGGGGGCATCAAGGAACGCGGGGGGTTGGATGGGGCAGGAATCCCGGGGGGGGGGCCAAAAAGTGCTCAGGACGGGGGCGGTGGCTGAGCCCTGTGTCCCTGCCGGGGGAGGGGGCGAGGGCTCCGTGCCCGTGTCCCGCTTGGGGCAGTGGGGAGGGGCAGCAGTGCGCGAGGGCTCCGTGTCCTGCTTGAGGCCTGGGGGGGTGCGGTACCGCGCGCGGGCTCCGTATCCCGCTTGGGGCGGGGGGTGGAGGCGCGGCAGTGCGCGAGGGCTCCATCCCCGAGTCCCGCTTGGGGCGGGGGGGGCGGCAGCGCGCGAGGGCTCCCTGCCCATGTCCCGCTTGGGGCGGGGGGGGAGGCGTGGCGGCACGCGAGGGCTCCCTGCCCATGTCCCGCTTGGGGCAGGGGTGCTGGTTTCGCGCGCCGCAGCCGCTCGGGATCTCCCCCCCTTCCCTCCCAGGTTTGAGAGCCTGGGAGGGAGGGGGAGACTCCGAGTGGCAGCGGCGCACGAAACAGCTGATTCGCGCGCCGCTGCTCCCCCTCGCTCCCAGGCTTGAGAGTGAGCCCCCGCCGTATGTTGTGCAGGCCTGCTTTATTGCCTCCACTCGACTTTCCCATCATGTGGCACTCAGTGGTTTCAGTGTCAGAGAGGATGTTCCCAGATGTTGCTTCCAAATTTGCCATCGATGAGTTGATGCAGAGAAAAATACATAGATGCTTTGAATTACATTAAAAAATTCAGCAGCCTCACTAGAAGCTGATGCTGCATCACTGACCACCAAGTTCAATGAACGAGCACTGCATGGGATAAAAAAAACTTGAGAGTTTAACTCTCAGATCCGTGTCTGCACTCCTCTGTTCTTTCCTCTCATGTTGGCACCATTATCATAGCCCTGACCTCTCATGTCAGCTATCGCAATTCCTGTATCTTCCAGTTTTTTAAGAAGCTCATTTGTCATACCAGCTCCTGTAGTATCATCAATGTCAATAAATTCTAGAAAATGCTCTCTGACAGTCACCATTGCAGGGACATTTTCACTAGGTTCTGTTGTTGTTACAAAACGCACCATTAAAGTCATTTGTTCAGTATGACTGATGTCAGGTGTGCAGTCCAGAATAACAGAGTAATATCTTGCTGTCTTCAGGTCTGCCGCAATCTTCTGTTTGACTTTTGTTGCCAGTAACTGTATGATCTCATTTTGAATTGTTTTTCCAAGGTAGTGATGTGTGTACATTTCTTGGTTGGTGACTCTTCTTAGATGCTCCTGGAGTACAGCATCAAACTCAGCCATCAGCTCCACAATTTTAAGGAAGTTCCCATTGTTTGGCACATACAGCTGATCTGAAGTGCCATGCAGTGCTAGGTTTGGGGTAGCAAGCATTCTCACAAATGGCAATGAGCTTTTTCAGAACATTTTGTCAGTAAAGAGACTCTGATGCAATCTTCTCTTGATGCTGATCATCTATGGTGGCCTTTCACCTTAGGCCTTGGCTACACTTGCAGATGTACAGCGCTGTGAGTTAAACCTGACTTTGTGCAGCTGAATAGGGAAAGCGCTGCAGTCTGTCCACACTGACAGCTGCCCAGCGCACTGTCGTGGCCACATTTGCGGCAATTGCAGCGCTATTGGGAGCGGTGCATTATGGGCAGCTATCCCACAGAGCACCTTTTCCCATTCTGGTGCCGTGGGTTGTGGGAAGGGGGCGTGGGTGCGGGGGATTCTGGGTCCTGTCCCAATGCCCCGTGATGCATCGCTTCGCATCCCAGAAATCCCTTTGTTTCCGTCTACCTTTGGCGCCATCTTTCAACGGTTTCTGTGCAGCGCGATCTGTGTTCCGTTTCAGTCTGCGGGAAATGGAGTCCGAACTGCTGAGGCGTATGCTGACGAGTCTTGCCAGCACGTCACGTTTGGCTGTCGAACTATTCCTTAAGATCCAAAGTGACAGTGAGCGTGAGGGTGAGGAGTCCGACGATGCTATCGAGCCGCGTAACGCGTACGACACGAAATTGCTTGTGGCATTCACGGACATGCTCAGCACCGGGGAACACTGCTTTGGGGCTCGGGAAACAAGCACCGAGTGGTGGGATCACATCGTCATGGAAGTCTGGGATGACGAGCAGTGGCTGCAGAACTTTCGGATGAGAAAAGCCACGTTCATGGGACTGTGTGAGGAGCTCGCCCCCACCCTGCGACGCAAGGACACGAGATTGAGAGCTGCCCTGCCAGTGGAGAAGCGGGTGGCTATTGCAATCTGGAAGCTGTCAACTCCAGACAGCTACCGGTCGGTCGCAAACCAGTTTGGAGTGGGAAAGTCGACCGTTGGAATCGCGTTGATGCAAGTTTGCAAGGCCATTAATCGCATCCTACTCAGAAGAACCGTGACTCTGAGTAACGTGCAGGAAATAGTGGATGGCTTTGCACAAATGGGGTTCCCTAACTGTGGAGGGGTGATAGATGGGACGCACATTCCTATTCTGGCACCACCCCACCTAGGATCCAGTACGTTAATTGGAAGGGGTATTTCTCTATGGTTCTCCAGGCACTTGTGGATCACCGTGGGCGATTCATTGACATTAACACAGGCTGGCCCGGAAAGGTGCATGACGCACGCATCTTTTGGAACACTTGGCTGTTCAGGAAGATGCAGGCCAGGACTTTTTTCCCAGAGTGGAAGATCATGGTAGGGGAAGTTGAAATGCCCATTGTGATCCTTGGAGATCCCGCTTACCCGTTAATGCCGTGGCTCATGAAACCCTACACAGGAAGCCTTGACAGCAGCAAGGAACGGTTCAACTACAGGCTGAGCCGGTGCCGAATGACTATGGAGTGTGCCTTTGCCCGTTTAAAGGGCCGCTGGTGATCTCTGTATGGGAATCTGGACTTGGCCGAAAACAGCATCCCCGCGGTTATATCCGCGTGCTGTGCCCTCCATAATATTTGTGAAGGGAAGGGTGAAAGCTTCACTCAGGCATGGACCTCCGAGGTTCAACACCTGGAGGCTGAATTTGCACAGCCAGAGAGCAGGGCTATTACAGGGGCCCAGCGTGGGGCTGCAAGGATTAGGGATGCCTTGAGGGAGCAATTTGAGGCTGAAAACCAGCAGTGATATCTGGTGCCCTGCACGGGAGTGAAGTGCAGTAGTTCCAATCTTTAGGAATCAGTGTCTGCTTAGCAGACAAGCAGACTTGCAGTGCCTGTTTATTTCCTGGGCTAAGGAGTCTTTTACTTTATGCAATAATAAAGAATGTTTTCAAAGCCAAAGAATCCATTTATTGAAAAGAAAAAAAAATTATTTATTGAAAAGAAACAAGGGGGTGGAGTGGGGAACAGTACAATCACAGATTCGCATATGTCCTGTCTGGTGTGCTGTGCAGTGAGTGCTGCACTTCAGGACAGCTATACTGCATGGTGATGGGGGTTGAGTGCAGAGGGTAAGGGTCGTGGTTTTCAGGGCTGGGTGGTGAAGATACTGGTGTTGGAGGCAGAGGGTGGCGTGAAGAACACGGAAGTTGGGGAAAGTGGGTTGGAGGTGACAGTGGGGCACAACGGAAAGAGTTTTGGTACAAGGGCTGTAGGGGGGGTGGCGTTTGTGTTTGCGGTACTGCTCCTCTTTCTGCATGGTTACCAGCTCCTGGATAGCATCTGCTTGGCACTCCAGGATGCCTATCAGTGCTTTGCTGCCGGTGCGCGGTGCTTTGCCGCTGGTACGCTGTGTTTTCCTGGCAGATCCTGCTTTCTCTCTCCCTCCAGTTCTGTGCTTTCTCATTCTCTTTAATGGATTGCCGCATCACTTCTTGCAGCATGTCTTCTTTGCTTTTTCGCGGTCTCTTCCTGAGTCTTTGCAGTCTCTGAGCAGGTGATAAGAGGGACGGCTGAGGTCTCAAGGTTGATGCAGTTGTATAGGCAAAATGCAACATTTAACAGAGGCAGCATTGTTTATACCAGACAGAGTAATTGTCATAACTATAAAGGGAAGGGTAACAGCTCTCCTGTGTACAGTACTATAAAATCCCTCCTGGCCAGAGACTCCAAAATCCTTTTACCTGTAAAGGGTTAAGAAGCTCGGGTAACCTGGCTGACACCTGACCCAAAGGACCAATAAGGGGACAAGATACTTTCAAATCTTGGGGGGGGGGGAAGGCTTTTGTTTGTGCTCTTTGTTTAAGGGGTTGTTCGCTCTTGGGACTGAGAGGGACCAGACATCAATCCAGGTTCTCCCCATCTTTCTAAACAAGTCTCTCATATTTCAAACTTGTAAGTAAAAAGCCAGGCAAGGCGTCTTAGTTTTACTTTGTTTTCTCAACTTGTAAATGTACCTTTTACTAGAGTGTTTATCTTTGTTTGCTGTACTTTGAACCTGAGACTAGAGGGGAGTCCTCTGAGCTCTTTAAGTTTGATTACCCTGTAAGGTTATTTTCCATACTGATTTTACGGAGATGATTTTTACCTTTTTCTTTAATTAAAAGCCTTATTTTTAAGAACCTGATTGTTTTCCTTGTTTTTAAATCCAAGGGAGTTGGATCTGTATTCACCAGGAGTTGGTGAAAGGAAGGAGGGGGGAAGGGTCAATTTCTCCTTGTTTTAAGATCCAAGGGGTTTGGATCTGTATTCACCAGGAGTTGGTGAAAGGAAGGAGGGGGGAAGGATCAATTTCTCCTTGTTTTAAGATCCAAGGGGTTTGGATCTGTATTCACCAGGGAATTGGTGAAAGGTTTCTCAAAGCTTCCCAGGGAAGGGAATTAGCTTGTGGGAAATGGTGGCAGTGGACCAGATCTAAGCTGGTAGTTAAGCTTAGAAGTCTTCATGCAGGCCCCCACACTTGTACCCTAAAGTTCAAAGTGGGGATACAGCCTTGACATGGTGGCATAGCGGTGGAGATCATTTTAAACCCAAAAGCCAGTAAGATTTTTTTTTCCTTCTAGCTGCTTGGAAAGCAGAGCTGAAGGTAGATGCATATCTTATCTCTCCTTGCCTGAAGGCAGAGGTGTTAAGTTTTTTTAACAAGAGCCTTTGTTAAGAGAAGGGTTCAATTAATGAGCAAACTTTGACTGGTAAAAGGAATTTACAAGCTGAATTGTTTTTTTTTTCTTTTTACATCCTCGGGAGTAGCTAGTTAGAAAGTCTCTGTTAACTCAGCAGCAGCCTGAGCTAACTGCATCCCAGTTTCAGTCAACTGCAGAGGGGTGTGACCCAGCACAAGAAAACAGGAAAATGACTACAAAAGAAGAAAAAGCCAAAGAGGAGGCCCACAAGAGAGCTATGGAGCTGAGAGAAAGAGAAGAGAAAGCCAAAGAGGAGGCCCACAAGAGAACTATGGAGCTAGAGAAAGCCAAAGAGGAGGCCCACAAGAGAGAGATGGAGCTGGAAAAAGCCAAAGAGGAGGCTCACAAGAGAACTATGGAGCTGGAAAAAGCCAAAGAGGAGGCGAGAGAAAAAGAAAGGAAGCATGAACTGGAAGTAGCAAGGGCTAGGCAGGATGCACCAGCCCATCCTAGCAACTCCTCTCCAGGTACCACTTCCCATCCCAGAAAATTCCCCACCTACAAGGCAGGCGATGATACTGAGGCCTTCTTAGAAAATTTTGAAAGGGCCTGCCTTGGATACAGCATCACTCCAAACCAGTACATGGTAGAGCTGAGGCCGCAGCTCAGTGGACCCTTAGCAGAGGTGGCGGCTGAAATGCCTAAGGAACACATGAACAGTTATGAACTTTTTAAAAACAAGGCCAGACTCAGAATGGGGCTAACACCCGAGCATGCCCGTCGGCGGTTCAGAGCCCTAAGGTGGAAACCAGACGTGGCATTTACCCGGCATGCCTACCACATTGACAAAAATTGTGATGCCTGGATATCAGGAGCAAATGTTAAATCTCTGGAAGATCTGGTTTCCCTAGTAAAAATGGAGCAGTTTTTAGAGGGTGTTCCTGAGGAAATAGAAAGGTACATCCTAGATAGGAAGCCCAAAACTGTAACCGAGGCGGGGGAGATTGGAGCCAAATGGGTGGAGGTGGCAGAAAAGAAAAAAACTAGTAGCAGTTGGAGCGAATACCAGAAGGGGCAAGCCGAAACAAAACCTTACCACCGGGGACAACCCAAGGCCCCACCCACATCCCAAGGGAAACCCCAGACGCCTTCTCACCCCACCCCACCAGTCTCCACCAACCAACATCGCCCCGGTGATACCTTAGCCGATGTTTTAAATGTAATGAACTGGGACATATAAAGGCTCACTGCCCCAAGAACCCCAACCGATTACAGTTCATTACACCACAATCACACCAAAGATCCCCAGACCCAGATGCCTCTCTCATACCCTCGGAGCGAAGGGAAACCTTGAGAGTGGGCGGAAAGAAGGTTATCGCTTGGAGGGACACTGGGGCACAAGTGTCAACTATCCACCAATCCCTAGTGGACCCCAAACTCATCAACCTGGAGGCTCCAGTGACACTTCAACCCTTCGTGTCACAGTCTGTAATCTTGCCTACAGCCAAGTTGCATGTCCAGTACAAGGGCTGGTCAGGAATGTGGACTTTTGCAGTCTATGACAATTATCCCATTCCCATGCTGCTGGGGGAAGACTTGGCCAACCATGTGAAGCTAGCCAGGAGGGTGGGAATAGTCACCCGCAGCCAGGCTAAGCAAGCTTTCACCCCCATCCCTGTTCCTGAGCCATCCACCAGGGCCCCATCTGTGTTACCGGAGACCGAAACAAAGGTGGTGGAACCAGATCCCCTGCCAACGACTGCAACAGCCGTAGTGGATCCAATCCCAGAGACCCAGCCACAGCCAGTCCCAGAACCGGAACTGGCAACGCAACCAGCACCAGAACCATTGCCAGCACTGAGTCCAGCGCTTGCAAACCCGTCTACAACTCCAATGCCAGAGGGCACCAGTGAGCCTGAACTGGCGGAAGCAGCAGATAACCCTACCCAAGAGGCTCAGCCAGAGCCTGAGATACCACATAGTGCACCAGCGGACAGCGGTTCAGAGTCAATGGAAACAGCCCCAGCACCTGCATCACTTCCAGAGGGACCAAGCCCCAGTCCACAGTCCAAGGAGGAACTGATGTCTCCAGCATCAAGGGAACAGTTCCAGGCCGAGCAGGAAGCAGATGACAGCCTTCAGAAAGCTTGGGCGGCGGCACGGAGCACCCCACCGCCTCTCAGCTCTTCTAACCGATCCCGGTTTGTTGTAGAACAAGGACTTTTATACAAGGAGACTCTTTCTGGTGGGCACCAGGAAGACTGGCATCCTCAAAGACAGTTGGTAGTTCCCACTAAGTATCGGGTAAAGCTCTTGAGCTTAGCCCATGATCATCCTAGTGGCCATTCTGGGGTGAACAGAACCAAAGACCGGTTGGGGAAGTCCTTCCACTGGGAGGGAATGGGCAAGGACGTTGCTAATTATGTCCGCTCTTGTGAGGTGTGCCAACGAGTGGGAAAGCCCCAAGACCAGGTTAAAGCCCCTCTCCAGCCACTACCCATAATTGAGGTCCCATTTCAGCGAGTAGCTGTGGATATTCTGGGTCCTTTCCCAAAGAAGACACCCAGAGGAAAGCAGTATGTACTGACTTTCATGGATTTTGCTACCCGATGGCCGGAAGCTGTACCCTTAAGCAACACCAGGGCTAAAAGTGTTGGTGTTGCTTAAGGGTACTCTCCCGGGAAAGTTTCCCAGAGTCAACTGGTTAAAAATTGTTCTTGGACTGGAACATATTGTTAGTTTTTATATAATCAGTAGTATGTCTAAAGGTACATGTGTCTTATTAACTCTGTTTTCTCCTAGAGCTCCAGGAAGAAATCACAGCCAGTGTGGAACCGGACGTCCAACACTATCTGTGATTTGGGGGGCGTGTCATAACTATAAAGGGAAGGGTAACAGCTCTGTGCTGCTAATGTGCCAGGCATTAGCAGACATTTTTGCCAGGGTAGGGTGGCCCTCCGACATCCTTACAGATTCGGGAACTAATTTCCTGGCAGGGACCATGAAAAACCTGTGGGAAGCTCATGGGGTGAATCACTTGGTTGCCACCCCTCATCACCATCAAACCAATGGTCTGGTGGAGAGGTTTAATGGAACTTTGGGGGCCATGATACGTAAATTCGTAAATGAACACTCCAATGATTGGGACCTAGTGTTGCAGCAGTTGCTTTTTGCCTACAGGGCTGTACCACATCCCAGTTTAGGGTTTTCACCATTTGAACTTGTGTATGGCCACGACGTTAAGGGGCCATTACAGTTGGTGAAGCAGCAATGGGAGGGGTTTACGCCTTCTCCAGGAACTAACATTCTAGACTTTGTAAGCAACCTACAAAGCACCCTCCGACACTCTTTAGCCCTTGCTAAAGAAAACCTAAAGGATGCTCAGGAAGAGCAAAAGGCCTGGTATGATAAACATTCCAGAGAACGGTCCTTCAAAGTAGGAGACCAAGTCATGGTCTTAAAGGCGCTCCAGGCCCATAAAATGGAAGCGTCGTGGGAAGGACCATTCACGGTCCAGGAGCGCCTAAGAGCTGTTAACTATCTCATAGCCTCCCCCACCTCCCACATAAAGCCTAAGGTATACCGTGTTAATTCTCTTAAGCCCTTTTATTCCAGAGAATTAAACGTTTGCCAGTTTACAGCCCAGGAAACAGATGACGCGGAGTGGCCTGAAGGTGTCTACTACGAAGGAAAAAAGGATGGTGGCGTGGAAGAGGTGAACCTCTCCACGACCCTTGGACGTCTGCAGTGACAGCAGATCAAGGAGCTGTGCACAAGCTTTGCACCGATTTTCTCAGCCACTCCAGGACGGACCGAATGGGCATACCACTCCATTGACACAGGTAATGCTCACCCAATTAGAACCCCACCCTACCGGGAGTCACCTCATGCCCAAACTGCTATACAAAGGGAGATCCAGGACATGCTACAGATGGGTATAATCCGCCCCTCTAATAGTGCATGGGCATCTCCAGTGTTTCTAGTTCCCAAACCAGATGGGGAAATACGCTTTTGTGTGGACTACCGTAAGCTAAATGCTGTAACTCGTCCTGACAACTATCCAATGCCACGCACAGATGAGCTATTGGAAAAATTGGGACATGCCCAATTCATCTCTACTTTAGACTTAACAAAAGGGTACTGGCAAGTACCACTAGATGAACCCGCTAAGGAAAGGTCAGCCTTCGTCACCCAGGCAGGGGTGTATGAATTCAATGTACTCCCTTTCGGGTTGCGAAATGCACCCGCCACCTTCCAAAGACTTGTAGATGGTCTCCTAGCGGGATTGGGAGAATCTGCAGTTGCCTACCTCGATGATGTGGCCATTTTTTCTGATTCATGGACAGAACACCTGGAGCACCTGGAAAAAGTCTTTGAGCACATCCGGCAGGCAGGACTAACTGTTAAGGCTAAAAAGTGTCAAATAGGCCAAAACAGAGTGACGTACCTGGGGCACCAGGTGGGTCAAGGAACTATAAATCCCCTACAGGCCAAAGTGGATGCTATCCAAAAGTGGCCGGTTCCAAAGTCAAAGAAACAGGTCCAATCCTTCTTAGGCTTGGCCGGATATTATAGGCGATTTGTACCACACTACCGTCAAATCGCCGCCCCGCTGACAGACCTAACCAGAAAGAAACAGCCAAATGCAGTTCAGTGGACTGATGAGTGTCAAAAGGCCTTTAACCAGCTTAAGGCGACACTCATGTCTGACCCTGTGCTAAGGGCCCCAGACTTTGACAAACCATTCCTAGTAACCACAGATGCGTCCGAGCGAGGCGTGGGAGCAGTTTTAATGCAGGAAGGACCGGATCAAGAATTCCATCCTGTTGTGTTTCTCAGCAAGAAACTGTCTGAGAGGGAAAGCCACTGGTCAATCAGCGAAAAGGAATGCTACGCCATTGTGTACGCGCTGGAAAAGCTACGCCCATATGTTTGGGGACGGCGTTTCCAACTACAAACAGACCATGCTGCGCTACAGTGGCTTCATACCGCCAAGGGGAATAACAAAAAACTTCTTCGGTGGAGTTTAGCTCTCCAAGATTTTGATTTTGAAATACAACACATTTCAGGAGCTTCTAACAAAGTGGCTGATGCACTCTCCCGGGAAAGTTTCCCAGAGTCAACTGGTTAAAAATTGTTCTTGGACTGGAACATATTGTTAGTTTTTATATAATCAGTAGTATGTCTAAAGGTACATGTGTCTTATTAACTCTGTTTTCTCCTAGAGCTCCAGGAAGAAATCACAGCCAGTGTGGAACCGGACGTCCAACACTATCTGTGATTTGGGGGGCGTGTCATAACTATAAAGGGAAGGGTAACAGCTCTCCTGTGTACAGTACTATAAAATCCCTCCTGGCCAGAGATTCCAAAATCCTTTTACCTGTAAAGGGTTAAGAAGCTCGGGTAACCTGGCTGACACCTGACCCAAAGGACCAATAAGGGGACAAGATACTTTCAAATCTTGGGGGGGGGGGGAAAGGCTTTTGTTTGTGCTCTTTGTTTAAGGGGTTGTTCGCTCTTGGGACTGAGAGGGACCAGACATCAATCCAGGTTCTCCCCATCTTTCTAAACAAGTCTCTCATATTTCAAACTTGTAAGTAAAAAGCCAGGCAAGGCGTCTTAGTTTTACTTTGTTTTCTCAACTTGTAAATGTACCTTTTACTAGAGTGTTTATCTTTGTTTGCTGTACTTTGAACCTGAGACTAGAGGGGAGTCCTCTGAGCTCTTTAAGTTTGATTACCCTGTAAGGTTATTTTCCATACTGATTTTACAGAGATGATTTTTACCTTTTTCTTTAATTAAAAGCCTTCTTTTTAAGAACCTGATTGATTTTTCCTTGTTTTTAGATCCAAGGGAGTTGGATCTGTATTCACCAGGAGTTGGTGAAAGGAAGGAGGGGGGGAGGGTCAATTTCTCCTTGTTTTAAGATCCAAGGGGTTTGGATTTGTATTCACCAGGAGTTGGTGAAAGGAAGGAGGGGGGAAGGGTCAATTTCTCCTTGTTTTAAGATCCAAGGGGTTTGGATCTGTATTCACCAGGGAATTGGTGAAAGGTTTCTCAAAGCTTCCCAGGGAAGGGAATTAGCTTGTGGGAAATGGTGGCAGCGGACCAGATCTAAGCTGGTAGTTAAGCTTAGAAGTCTTCATGCAGGCCCCCACACTTGTACCCTAAAGTTCAAAGTGGGGATACAGCCTTGACAGTAATGATTCCCCCTGCACTTAAGGAGTAGAAAACACAGAGGATCTACACAATAGCATAATTTTCCCGTCCAAAACAGAGCACACATATCCCACGGGAGCCTCAAAATGGTGAGTAAGGGGGACTGATTGTTTCAGGGCTGCACTGTCCTCTGGGTTTCTGTGCTTTGGGGAGAGCCAACAGCTTCAGGGGGCACCTACACTGAACACTGTCCCAACATTTTCCACAGGAGTTCATCCTGGACAATATCTCGCTGCTGAGGGTGACCTGGGAAGCAAGGGAGGGTCTTCTACTGCAATGCGGCTTCCGCCCTGGCCCATATGCAGCTTGCCTGTGTGCAGCAATGGTCCCCCCTCCCCTCGCGGCACAGTGGCGCGGACATGTTAGCCTGGCTGGGACAAGGACCTGGTGGCTCTCCCGATAAACCTGTGCAAGCGCATTGCACACGCTCTGGATGAGACATTCGAGGACATTACCGAGGCCGATTACCGCGATCTGATAAACCACATCAATGCACTATTCCGCATCTAGGCATGCATGCCTAACCCTCCTCTCCCAAAGAGCCCGCACCGAAAAAATTCCTTCCCGAAAAAAAACCGCTTACCAGGAACCTGCTCTTCTGTTTGCCCTCCACCAAGTACCGGCCGCTGCGACTGGCTACCTTCCTCCTGGCTCGAGAAGAGCTCCTGGCTGCATGGCTCCAGGGATTCCGGGGTGTCTCCATCCGGCCCACCACCATGACTCCCGTTTTCCTCCTCCTCCTCCTCTTCCTCCTCCCCCCCCCCACTGGCTCTGAAGTGTCCATGGTGGTGCTTGGAGTGGAGGTGGGGTTAACCCCAAGTATCGCATCCAGCTCTTTGTAGAATCGGCAGGTCGCAGGGGGAGCACCCGAGCGGCCGTTTGCGTCGCGGGCTTTGCGGTAGGCACTCCGCAGCTCCTTCACTTTAATCCTGCACTGCAGGGTGTCCCGCTCATGGCCCCTTTCCATCATGTCCTTTGATACCTTCCCAAAGGTATCGTAATTCCTACGGCTGGAGCGCAGCTGGGACTGTACAGCTTCCTCCCCCCAAACACTGATGAGGTCCAGCAACTCGCCATTGCTCCATGCTGGGGCTCGCTTGGCACGTGGAGGCATGGTCACCTGGAAAGATTCACTGATAGCACTCCACGCCACGCCGGGCTGAGCAAACAGGAAGGGGATTTTTAAAATTCCCGGGGAATGTAAAGGGTCGGTCACATGGTTGATTACCTGAGGCCAGGGCAGTAGAGTTTGAACTGATGACCAGAGTGGCTAGAACAGGCATTGTGGGATACTGCCGAATAATTCTGGAGGCCATTCACAGCGCATTGGGCGGCCACACTGGCGCCGCAGCGCTGCAGCGGCAGCGCAATACTCGCTATTCCTCTCGGAGAGGTGGAGTACATGCAGCGCTGCAACCACGGAGATACAGCGCTGCAAATGCCTTGCCAGTGTGGACGGGGAGTGAGTTACAGCGCTGGGGGAGCCTTTACAGCGCTGTAACTCGCAAGTGTAGCCAAGGCCTTAGTCTCATCTCAAGCTCTTTCCACCTATGTAATGCTCTCTAGTGATTTGCTGCCTTCTCATGGCATGCCAGATTTCTAGCCAGATTTTTCCAGTCCTTTGTTCCTGTAGAATCCAATATGACTGGAACATTAGACTGGAAGAGTTTGCAACAAAAACAGTATGCAGCATTCTGGGCTTTTGAGTACATAAGCCATGGCCTCTCCACTTTGTCACCATTGGGGATTTCACACCAGTAATGTGTTGGATGGAAACTTCTATTTTCATTGTCTTTGGGGAACATGAAGTTTTTCACTTGCTGTGGCCCATGCAGTACAAGGAAGTCCCTCAGGCTACTGCTCAAGTGGGTCCACAGTCCTGGATCATCTAGACTTAAGGAACTAAACTAAGCAGCAGCTGTTTCTTGTGCCTCCACCACACTCTTCTCTGATCTACACTTTTCTTCAGGAAGGTGCATAGTTACATCCATTTGAGATGGAGATATGGATGCTGCAGTAGCTGCCAGGTCACCTGCACTCTGACTAACTGGAAGATCAGGCATCTCCTCACCACTCACATCCTCACTGGGGCCGAAAGGCTCACCTTGAACATTTGTGTGTATGTATCTCAGGAGAGCTCCTTCCTGCTTAGATAGAAAAGCTTCCTTTGCTTTCTTTCTTTTTCTGAATGCTGCCCCAGAGGGGCGTTTTCTTCTTTCACTCATGACTGCTGTTCTGTGACAGATATAGTGGCTCACAATATTCAATTGAAGAGGACAAATAAGCAGGCTGATAGTAGGGCCTGAGTGAGGGAAGATATCAGCGTCTTAAGGGCCTAACTTGCTCCTACTACTTCAGTTGACTGCCTGTTCTCAAGTGGGTTCAGGGAAGCAGCAGGAAACAGGAAGCTCCCTGAGAAGCTGGTGTTAATCAGTCCAGGCTCCTGGGGGTGCTAGAGAGGTACATAAGAGGCTCCTCCTCCTCTCTCTCCCTGCAGCTCTTGCTGCTTTCTGTTATTCCCTCTCACCTTTTCTCCTGCCTCCCTGTTATGTCTCTTGTGCCCTCCTTCCTCCAGCACAGCACTCCACCATCTCTGTGCATCTAGAGCAGAGAGAATACATATGCACCAGCAGCAGACACAATTTTCTACACTCTGGGTCCTAGTGGCACGCCCCCCCCCCCATAGTCTGGCACCTGAGGCGGTTGCTAAAAGTTTGGCTCTAGGGCTTTTTTCGGGGCTGTTCTCTGGCCAGTGCTATACAGGAGGTCAGACTAGATGATCAAAATGGTCCCTTCTGATCTTGGAATTGATGAATCTGTGAATTAAGATCTCCAGATCCTGCTGACCAATGCATCAACCATCAGCAGCACTCCTCATCTGCTTGTGTATGAAACACCCAGCGTTGCTGAGTCTGCGCTGGCACTGCTCACCCACACAAACTGAGATTGGCTGCCCCTCCACCTCTATATTGCCCAAATCCAACCTCTGAGGGACAGGCTTGTAATCTCATCAAAAAAGATATCAAATAGTTTGACAAGATCTATTTTCCATAATTCAATGTTGATTAACATTAATTATATTACCTTCCTTTAATACTTTATTATTTGGGTCCCACATCAGCCGCTCCATTATCTTTTCTGGGACCAATGTCAGACTGACAGGCCTATAATTACTGGGTCATCCCATTTACTCTTTTTAAATATTGGCACAACAGTAGCTTTCTTCCAATCTTCTGGAACTTCTCCATTACTCCAAGAATTATTAAAAATCAACATTAATGGTCCAGCAAGCTCCTCAGCCAGCTCTTTTAAAACTTTTAGGATGTCAATTCTCCAGATTTAAAAATGTCTAACTTTAGTAGCTGCTGTTTTAACATCCTCCTGAGATACTAGTGGAATAGAAGGAGTGTTGTCATCATATGAGATGACTACATCATCTGTTTTTTCACAAATACAGAACAGAAATATTTATTGAACATCTCTGCCTTTTTTGCATTATTATTGATAATTCTACTAATTCCATCTAGTAATGGACCAATACCATTTTTAGGATTCTTTTTGTTCCTAATGTACTTTAAAAAACTCATATTGTCCTTAAATCTGCTGGCAACACATTTTTCCTTGTGTCCTGGGATTCCCTGATCAATTTTGTACAATTCCTAGCTTCTGATTTATACTCATTTGTACTATCAACTTCCCCTTTCTTTCATTTGTTACATATATATAATATATTTGTATAGCTACCTTCACTTCCCCTCTAAATCAGATTGCTTTTTAACCAATACAGCCTTCTTCCTCAGTTATGGGATTGTGGCTTTTGGGGCATCTAGTATAGTGTTCTTAAGCAATTCCCCATCATTCACATTTTTCTGATTAAGTACTTCCTCCCAGCTGATTTGGCTCATAATTGTTTTCAGCGTTGTGAAATTAGTCTTCTCAAAGCACCAAATACATATATATCACTTGGTTTGGACTTTATTCTGGTTGCACATTATAAATGTGATTAAGTCATGATCATTTGTACCTAAGCTACCATCAACTTTTAGTTTTGTGATCAGCTCCTCTTTGTCTGCCAAGATGAGGTCCAATACAGGATTCACCCTTGTTGGTTGCAACACTTACTGAGTTAGGAAATTGTTGTCTATAATATCTAGAAATTCCAAGGATGTTTTAGTTCTAGCAGCATGAGACCTGCAGTGTATGTCACTCAAATTGAAGTCCCCCATGATCATGCAGCTTTTCTTCCTACACATTATAGATAGGTGCATAAAGAACTGGTCATCCTGTAATTAATTAATTGCTGCTCCCTGTACTCTGGGCCTATGGTCACAGGAGATATCTGCAGGACTGGTTCTCAGGGCCTGCTCTGGGGCTGTGTCTTTGTGGCTGGGGCTCGCAATCATGATCAGACTTAGCGAGCATGTGTTGCACTTTGCCCTCATTTGTAATGATGGCGCTCAGCCCTCAACATTCACTGCGAATGAATAAAACTCTCTCTTCCCCCCACTGCATCATGTTGCTTGAATAATCTTAGCATACTTTAGATCATACAGGACTGGCATATGTGCACTGATACCACAAAAGGAACAAATCTAAGAGACCTAAGTGACTCTGAAAAAGATGTGGGGGTCTGTGGCAGAGCGAGTGCCCCACCCCCATGTGAGAGGGGGCTAGAGTAGGCCAGAGAGACTGCACAGGCCGGCAGCCAATCAGGAAAGGGCTTACTGAGGCCTAATCAGGGCCAAGATTGGAGACAGCCAATCAGGGCTCAGCTTGGCCCTATATAAAGGCTGCCCAGAAGAGCAGCAAGCAGTCTGTCCCAGACCTTCATGGGGGGAAGGTCTGTCTCCAGAGCAGGAGACCAGCACCTCGGACAGAGGTGGGCAGGCTCAGGGGGAGCACAGTAGGGCTCTAGCCCAAAACCTGCCAGACTGCGGGCCCTGAGAGAAAGGGCCTAGAGGGTGTGAGGGGCCAGAGGGGAAGTGGCCCAGGGACAGTGGGACAAGGGGAGAGAAGGAGGGCAGGGAGGCTGCCACTAGAGGGTCCCTGGGTCGGGACCCCCCCACTTTCCCCCTTGTACTACACCTGGCCATGCAGTAGGGTGGCAATGCGGGTCCAGACACCAGTGAGGAAGAGACGATGGATGGGACACCACCAGCAGAGGGCGCTCCCCATGGACTGAGCTAATTCCCAGAACAACCAGTGGGAGGCGCTGCGGTGGTGAGTCCCAATCCTGTCACAGGGTCATTGTGGGTAATCAGATAAACATGAGCTCCTAGTGTGACGCTGTGGCCAAAAGAATTAAAGCAATCCTGGGATGCATAAATAACGGAATTTTGAATAGGAGCAGAGAGGTTATTTTATCTCTGTATTTGGCACTGGTGCAACTGCTTCTGGAATCCTGTGTCCAGTTCTGGTGCACACAACTCAAGAAGGATGGTGATAAATTGGAGAGGGATCAGAGAAGAGCCCCGAGAGTGAGTCAAGGATTAGAAAACCTGCCTTATTGTGATCGACCCAAGGAGCTCAGTCTATTTAGCATAACAAAAAGAAGCTTAAGGGGTACAAATGTTTAATAATGGGCTCTTTAATCTAGCAGAGAAAAGCGTAACATGATCTTCTGGCTGGAAGTTGAAGCTAGACACATTGAGACTGGATATAATGTGTACATTTTTACTAGTGGGAGTGATTAACTATTGGAACAAGGGTCGTGGTGGAGTCTCCATCACTGGCAATTTTTAAATCAAGATGGGCTGTTTTACTAACAGATTGGCTCTCGGGATTGTTTTGGGCAGGTCTCTGGCCTTTGCTGTATAGGAGGTCAGACTAGACAATCACAGTGGTCCCTTCTGGCCTTGGAACCTATGAAAACTGCACAGTTGTCATGATGCTGTACATAATGGCCACGCAGAGACAGGAATAATGATGGGACTGGGACTCAGAAGAGCTGGGCTCTGTTCCCATCTCTGCCACTGACTTGCTGTATGACCTTGGGCAAAGTCACTTACCCCCTCTGTATTTCTATTTTCCCTCCTCCTCTTTGTCGATTTAGACCATAGGTTTGTTAAGATAGGCACATATATACTCTGTATCTAGATAGTTGTGATAGGGGCTTGTAGGGCATGGCAGCCTTATGATTAGTGTACCTTACCTCCCACCCCCCTTTGTGTCTCTGTCAGGGGAGGCAGTAGAAGCTCCTGATTTCTGACCACAGGCCGGAAGTGTTTGGGCTTGTTTAGGGTCTCTAAGTGCTACTCAAATCCTCCTGCTCCCAAAGCAAACATTTGAGCTAAAGGTGACTCTCCACTCGGTGTAAAAAGGATGGGGTCTATGACACAAAGATGAGCAGATCTGATTCTGTCCAGCAGACAGCAAAGGCGCACAGTCACCTTAGCCCAGTGTGTGACTTTAATGCATTGGAAGAATGCTTAGCTTCTGCCCAGTGCTGTGCCAGTTGGGAACGATCCAGCCTCTCACAGACAGCAAATCTGTGTCCTCCTCAGAATAACTCCACGGAGTCCCAAGCTTTATTTAGAAGGTTGTAGCCATTCCCTATAAATAAGGCACTCCAGAAACGTATGTTACAGACAAGAAGTTTAAAACATGTAATTATCCACTTTGCCTTGCTCATTAATTCATCTCCCTCATTGCCGTAAGTGCAGCCTGCAGGATACACAGCGAAACATCTGGGAAGGAGGCCGGACAAGGAATCGGATAAGAGACCTACGTGCTTTTTACATGCCTATGTTACTGGGCGGGATCCTGGGTGAAAACCACTATTGGAGGCCCCTCAATTTGTTTGCCCTGGGGGATGATTGCAAATCCAATCCTGCGCACTGGACAGGGTGCATGGCCTGCCTTCCACCAGGTAGATGATGTTGGTTTTGAAGAAGCCACTAAACTTAGTGGGGCCTAACTCTTCTTTGCTTAACATCCAACAAGGCAGACCGTCTTGCATCTTAATATAGCAGGAGAGCTCCACTTTGCCTCAAGTGTGCCATCTACTGCCACATGGGAAGAACAGCACTGAAAAAACAAACCCCAGAGGAAGCTAGTAACATGAACCGGCATTTGTACATCCAAGGATAAACACAGGTGAGGCAACCAATGCCACGGCACCACACCCTCTTAAGTTCCAGGCTTTTCTATTGAGAAATGATTCCAAGGATGGCATTTCAGGACTCCCAAGGGCTAAATGTAGTTCCCGGGGGGAGGTAGTCCTGGCTTTGCAATAGCCTATTCACAGCTATTTGTTGGATTGTTTAGTGTGTGCTTTCCTTGACTGGAATCCTGTGGGGGTCAGGTTCAGCTCTGCCAGGCAGCATTGCCCAGGTGAGCTTGGCTGCACACTGCAAACAAGCTGTTCGTACAGTGCCTAGCACATTGGGGACCCATTCTCATGGTTGCTCCCTTGGCGCTACCGTAATAAACACGATTGATGATAACATCAAAGGTGCCGACTCTGGGGGTGCTATGGGGCTGGAAAAAATGGTGGGCGTTGAGCACCCACTGGCAGCCCCCCTATCAGTGCCTCCCCTTCCCTCCGCTGTTTCTCAGCTTGCAGGAGACTCTGGGGGCAAGGAGGGGAGAGCGAGTGTGTGGTGCACTCAGGAAGGGGGTGGAACAGGGTGGTAAGAGACAAGGTGGAGTGGGGGGCAGAAGAGGTAGGGCGGGGTCAGAAACAGGCAGGACAGGGGTGGGGCCATGGGGGAAGGCCTTGGGGGAAGGGGTGGAGTGAGGGCGGGGCCGGAGGCAACCATGTTTTCCTCTTCATGGGCTTCTGGAGTGATTGACAGGATGGAACATCCAATCAAGACCTGCTTGTTTATTAAATTCCTTTGGGCTTCCCTTAGCCAGCTCACCAGGCAGCTGGTTGGAGATCTAACCTCCTGGCTCCAGGAGCAGCGCCAGGGTTTTTGGCGCCCTAGGCGGGGGTCCTTCCGCGCTCTCGGTCTTCGGGGCACTTCGGTGGCGGGTCCTGGAGCGAGTGAAGGACCCGCCACAGAATTGCCGCCAAAGACCTGGAGCGTGGAAGGACCCCCCCGCCGCCGAATTGCTGCGGAGGGCGGCAAAATGCCACCCTCCCCCCCCAAATCCTGGTGCCCTAGGCGACCGCCTAGGTTGCCTAAATGGAAGCGCCGGCCCTCCCTGGCTCCCACAAAGACAGAACAATGACTAGGAAGTGATTGCAATTGGCGTTATTGAGAGTAATTAGTTGTATTAATTATTTAATTCAATTTTGCTCCAAGAGGAAGGACCAGGATCCTGGCTTCCCTGGGCAGCACTTTCTCCTGCAGCTTCTTTGCTTTTGCAATGTCACAAGCACTAGCGTTAGCCAGGACTAGCTGCAGCATTAGCTGTGAGTTCTGGAGAGTAATTAATCTCTGTTTGGCGGTGGAGGTTATCAAATATTCAGTACCACAACTTTCTGGCTGTTCACCCATCACTAAGTTATCTCCCAGCCTCAGCATGGTGTCTGTGTGTCCCAAACTGTGACACTGGGTTTATTTTTTCTGAGACGTAAAGTCCACGTAAAACTCAGGATGCTTTCCTTTCTCATAATAAAGGCTTCCTAGGAACAGCTTCATGTCCAGAGAGCTGCCCCGGGAATAAAGCAGCATGCAGAAGTGCTCACTGGTAACCCTACAATAACAAACTGGTGTGTGCAGCCAAGGGCCCACCATGAACTCCCCTACAATAACATGCCAGCGTGCATGTCAATGGAGGGGGGAAGTTGTCTCAGAAAAGAGACTTTACTTTTGAACATCCTGTTACAGATGGGTCTGAGTGCCTCAGCTCTGAGACCAAGCTCTGAACTTGCCCAAAGTTTGGAGCTCTTGGGCACAGAGTAGTGTTGTCAACTTTCTAATCGCACACAACAGAACACCCTTGCCTTGCCCCCTTTCCCTTCCCTTCCTCAAGACCCCAACCCTTCCTCAAGGCCCTGCCCCCCGCTCACTCCATCCCCCCTCCTTCTGTCGCTTGCTCTTCCCATCCTCACTCTCTCTGCTGGGGCAGGGGGTTGGGGTGCATGAGGGCTCTGGCTGGGGATGCGGACTCTGGGATGGGGACAGAAATGAGGGGTTCAGGGTTCAAGAGGGGGCTCTGGGCTGGGGCAGGGGGTTAGGGTGTGTGAGGGCTCTGGGATGGGGCCAGGGATGAGGGGTTTGGGGTGCAGGAGGGGGTTCCAGACTGAGGCAGGGGGTTGGAGTGTGAGAGGGGGTGTGGGTCTGGGCTGGGGGTGGAGGCTCTGAAGTGAGGCCATAAATGAGGGGTTCAGGGTGTGGAAGGGGCTTGGGGTGTGGGCAGGGTGAGGGCTCTGACTAGGGGTGCGGGCTTTGGAGTAGGGCCAGGGATGAGGAGTTTGGGGTACAGGAGGGGGCTCTAGGCTGTAGCTGAGGGGTTTGGCATGCAGGAGGGGCCTCAGGGCTGGGGGTTGGGGTGTGAAGGGATGCAGGGTGCAGGCTCCAGGAGGGAGTTTGGGTGTATGAGGGGGCTCAGTGCTGGGGTAGGGGGTTGGGGTGCAGGAGGGTGTGCGGAGTGCAGGCTCTGGGCGGCGCTTATCTCGAGCAGCTCCCCAGAAGCAGCCACATGTCCCTTGGCTCCTAGGCAGAGGCATGGCCAGGGAGCTCTGCGTGCTGCCTCCGCCCGCAGATGCCACCCACGCAGCTCAGGGCAGGGGCAGCGTGCGGAGCCCCTCTGGCCACCCCTCCACCTAGGAGCTAAGGGACTCCTTGTTGTTTTTAAGGGACAGGGGGTTTGGGCGCGTGAGGGAGTGATGTAGGGATAGGGTCCCGAGTGACCTAGACAAACTGGAGGATTGGGCCAAAAGAAATCTGATGAGGTTCAACAAAGACAAGTGCAGAGTCCTGCACTTAGGAAGGAAGAATCCCATGCACCGCTACAGGCTGGGGACCGACTGGCTAAGCAGCAGTTCTGCAGAAAAGGACCTGTGGATTACAGTGGACGAGAAGCTGTCTTTAAACCCCTCAGGGCAGGAGCGGGGTAACCACGCCGCTACAGGCTGTATTAGTGGAAGCATTGCCAGCAGATCAAGGGAAGTGATTATTCCCTTCTAGTCGACATTGGTGAGGCCACACCTGGAGTATTGCGTCCAGTTTTGGTCCCCACAACACAGAAGGGATGTGGGCAAATTGGAGAGAGTCCAGCGGAGAGTAACAAAAATGATTAGGGGGCTGGGGCACATGACTTAAGAGGAGAGGCTGAGGGAACTGGGGTTATTTAGTCTGCAGAAGAGAAGAGTGAGGGGGGATTTGATAGCGGCCTTCAACTACCTGAAGGGAGGTTCCAAAGAGGATGGAGCTAGGCTGTTCTCAGTGGTGGCATATGACAGAACAGGAAGCAATGGTCTCAAGTTGCAGTGGGGGAGGTCTAGGTTGGATATTAGGAATCACTATTTCACTAGGAGGGTGGTGAAGCACTGGATGCGTTACCTAGGGAGGTGGTGGAATCTCCATCCTTAGAGGTTTTTAAGGCCCGGCTTGACAAAGACGTGGCTGGGATGATTTAGTTGGTGTTGGTCCTGCTTTGAGCAGAGGATTGGACTAGATGACCTACTGAGGTCTCTTCCAACTGTAAGATTCTATGACATGTCACCACTTCCAGGAAGCCTCACGGAGCCAGCCAGCCCTGCGCCAACCAGACTCTTAACAGCCCGGTCAGTGGTGCTGACGAGAGCTGCCGAAGTCCCTTTCTAACCAGGTGTTCTGGTCAAAAACCAGACACCTGGCAACCCTAGCACAGCAGTTTGGCTGCAGCCTATCCATAGTCATAAGCCTTCATACGTCTCCAGTTCCCTTCAGAAGCCAAAGGCTGGGGTGGCTGAGTGAATTCTGTCCCACTGCCCTTCCAGACTGGACGACTGCCAGGCTGTCTCAAGGATTTGCACCCTAGCTCCCTCACAGGTATGGATTCTGGATCCAGGTGCAGCCAGAATCTATGTCAAGCACCGAGATCTCCCCAGTCATTTTAGGACTTTGCATGGACTCCTTTGGTGTGTAATTGCCTGCCACGATGCTTGGCTTGTTACACGTGCTGTGAGTGCAGGTGGTATTTGCAAGGCGTTTATTTTGGCAGCCAGACAGGCTGCAGAGCTAGGATAGCACAATTCCCCCATTCTTTATTCCTCCCCCTTCATTTCCTCGTGATAGGTCGGGCTCACAGGTGGACACAGTTCCACCCAGATCCCACCTACTACAATAGCAGATCACAACTCAAGGCCAGGGTGAGCTCCTTCTGCTTTGCCCTTCTCCTGAAATGTTTAGGACCATTCACAGAATCATAGAATATCAGGGTTGGAAGGGACCTCAGGAGATCATCTAGTCCAGCCCCCTGCTCAAAGCAGGACCAATCCCCAATTAAATCATCCAACAGATTTTTGCCCCATATCACTAAATGGCCCCCTCAAGGATTGAACTCACAATCCTGGGTTTAGCAGGCCAATGCTCAAACCCCTGAGCTGTCCCTCCCCCCTAAGTATGTTACTCAGAGAAACCCCTTCACTCCATCTGCTTCTGTGTTTCTCCCTAGAATACTTCCTATTCGATATTGGAAGGCTCCACCAGATGGTACTATGCCCCAAATTCCTCCTCCATCCAATGCAGCACTGCACAATGCCACTACACCATAGAGAAAATTTCCTCCTGCCCCTGCTGTTCACCCATTCATGCCCTGAAGCATGGGATTGATAGCATCTGCAACTACGGTAAGAGCTATCCTTATCCATCTAAGTATCTAATCCTTTTTGAGACCTCGCAAAGCTCTTTGCTTCACTGATATTGTGTAACTGAGTTTAAAAGACTGACTTAACCCCACCAAACTGAGGGCTGGAATCCTTTAGAGACTTGTCCACTGTCTCTTGTCTAATGTCCAAGTTGCTGTTTTCCTTCCATTCGCACATCTCATGGATTGTTTAAAAATGAATCAGCTCTTTGCAGTGTACTTTAAATATTCATGAAGGTGTTTCCAATTAAGCTTAGGAAACAAGCAAAGAGCACCTAGTTGACTCTTGCCTGGTTTCCCTGTTCATCCGACTGAGGGGGTTGTGTCCACTGTCTCTGGATCAGCAAAGGGAAGAGGGTTCTTTGCAGGGACATGCTTTGGGATGAGCAGTGGATTTTGGAGAAGGAGGATGAGCAAAAGGAACAGCACCATTCAAAATCCAGCTAAACTTATCACCACAAAAGAAGGGACTTTAAAGAAACTCACTGCAGTCCTATGTGAAGTTACAAATCTGCCCTGGGTCTACACAAGATCCCCTCAGTAATGGGAAGATCATAATTCTAGTACTGTTGTGCCCTGATCATTTTGTAGCAGCTCAGCCTTGCCTTCATGCTAGGCACTGCACAAACAAAGACCAAAAAGACAGTCTCTGCTCCCAAGAGCTGACAAGCTATGTATAAAACAAGAGAAAGCAGCTGGATGCAGGGAAACAAACAGAAAGCAAATCATAGAATCATAGAATATCAGGGTTGGAAGGGACCTCAGGAGGTCATCTAGTCCAACCCCCTGCTCAAAGCAGGACCAATTCCCAACTAAATCATCCCAGCCAGGGCTTTGTCAAGCCGGGCCTTAAAAACCTCTAAGGAAGGAGACTCCACCACCTCCCTAGGTAACGCATTCCAGTGCTTCACCACCCTCATAGTGAAATAGTGCTTCCTAATATCCAACCTGGACCTCGCCCACTGCAACTTGAGACCATTGCTTCTTGTTCTGTCATCTGCCACCACTGAGAACAGCCGAGTTCCATCCTCTTTGGAACCCCCACTCAGGTAGTTGAAGGCTGCTATCAAATCCCCTCTCATTCTTCTCTTCTGGAGACTAAACAATCCCAGTTCCCTCAGCCTCTCCTCATAAGTCATGTGCTCCAGACCCCTAATCATTTTTGTTGCCCACCACTGGACTCTTTCCAATTTTTCCACATCCTTCTTGTAGTGTGGGGCCCAAAACTGGACACAGTACTCCAGATGAGGCCTCACCAATGTCGCATAAAGGGGAACGATCACGTTCCTCGATCTGCTGGCAATGCCCCTACTTATACAGCCCAAAATGCCGTTAGCCTTCTTGGCAACAAGAGCACACTGTTGACTCATATCCAGCTTCTCATCCACTGTGACCCCTAGGTCCTTTTCTGCAGAACTGCTACCTAGCCATTCGGTCCCTAGTCTGTAGCTGTGCATGGGATTCTTCCGTCCTAAGTGCAGGACTCTGCACTTGTCCTTGTTGAACCTCATCAGGTTTTTTTTGGCCCAATCCTCTAATTTGTCTAGATCCCTCTGTATCCGATCCCTACCCTCTAGTGTATCTACCATGCCTCCTAGTTTAGTGTCATCGGCAAACTTGCTGAGAGTGCAGTCCACACCATCCTCCAGATCATTAATAAAGATATTAAACAAAACCGGCCCCAGGACCGACCCTTGGGGCACTCCGCTTGAAACCGGCTGCCAACTAGACATGGAGCCATTGATCACTACCCGTTGAGCCTGACGATCTAGCCAGCTTTCTATCCACCTTACAGTCCACTCGTCCAGCCCATACTTCTTTAACTTGGCGGCAAGAATACTGTGGGAGACCGTATCAAAAGCTTTGCTAAAGTCAAGGAATAACACATCCACTGCTTTCCCCTCATCCACAGAGCCAGTTATCTCATCATAGAAGGCAATTAGGTTAGTCAGGCACGACTTCCCCTTGGTGAATCCATGCTGACTGTTCCTGATCACTTTCCTCTCCTCTAAGTGTTTCATAATTGATTCCTTGAGGACCTGCTCCATGATTTTTCCAGGGACTGAGGTGAGGCTGACTGGCCTGTAGTTCCCCGGATCCTCCTCCTTCCCTTTTTTAAAGATGGGCACTACATTAGCCTTTTTCCAGTCATCCGGGACCTCCCCCGATCGCCATGAGTTTTCAAAAATAATGGCTAATGGCTCTGCAATCTCATCCGCCAACTCCTTTAGCACCCTCGGATGCAGCGCATCCGGCCCCATGGACTTGTGCACGTCCAGTTTTTCTAAATAGTCCCGAACCACTTCTTTCTCCACAGAGGGCTGGTCACCTTCTCCCCATATTGTGCTGCCCAGTGCAGCAGTCTGGGAGCTGACCTTGTTCGTGAAGACAGAGGCAAAAAAAGCATTGAGTACATTAGCTTGTTCCACATCCTCGGTCACTAGGTTGCCTCCCTCATTCAGTAAGGGGCCCACACTTTCCTTGACTTTCTTCTTGTTGCTAACATACCTGAAGAAACCCTTCTTGTTACTCTTAACATCTCTTGCTAGCTGCAACTCCAAGTGTGATTTGGCCTTCCTGATTTCACTCCTGCATGCCTGAGCAATATTTTTATACTCCTCCCTGGTCATTTGTCCAATCTTCCACTTCTTGTAAGCTTCTTTTTTGCGTTTAAGATCAGCAAGGATTTCACTGTTTAGCCAAGCTGGTCGCCTGCCATATTTACTATTCTTTCTACACATCGGGATGGTTTGTTCCTGCAACCGCAATAAGGATTCTTTAAAATACAGCCAGCTCTCCTGGACCCCTTTGCCCTTCATGTTATTCTCCCAGGGGATCCTGCCCATCTGTTCCCTGAGGGCGTCAAAGTCTGCTTTTCTGAAGTCCAGGGTCCGTATTCTGCTGCTCTCCTTTCTTCCTTGTGTCAGGATCCTGAACTCGACCATCTCATGGTCACTGCCTCCCAGGTTCCCATCCACTTTTGCTTCCCCTACTAATTCTTCCCTGAATTGTAGGTATATGGTTCCTGGTGCTGTACCTAAGGATAAACTGTCCCTACCCAGAAGAGCTTTTGACTGAGCTGGGTGGGAAGCAGGTTCAACTCTTTTGAAAAAATTTCCTCAACATTGTTTTCAAGTTGGGAGATTCATCAAAGTCAGCTCTGATTAGTTTGTTTTGATGAACTGCCATTTTTGTCCAAAAAAAAAAGTTTCATCAAAAAATTACCAACCAGCTTTACTTATGTTATGTGCTAAATAGAGAAGACAGACAATGGAGATATTCCTAACTTCATTTTGCAGATGGGAAACTACGGCAGTGAAAGGGCAGCCATCTGCCAGTAAGTTCAAAGAAGAAGCAGGTAAAACACAGGCAACTCCAGGAGGAGGACTGGCAAATGGAAATGACTTTGGTATCGTTCTGAAGAAGAAATTTGGTGATTGTTTGGTGCCCTAACATAAGATGGCAGAATTTGGTTTTTACCAGCATGCCTGAGGAATCTGTCAGATAAGTTGTTAGCAGCCTATATGAGTTAGTAGAACACTGAGACACTGGAGCTAGTAAAAGAAAACATATTGAAGACAGGCTTGTAATTGGTGCTTCCAAGGCAGCTTTATTGGACCAAGAGCAGTCAAAAGTCATCCCCAGCTCTGGAGGAGGCAACGTTGTGCTACATCAAAATGATTCCCAGACAGATACCCAGGAAAGGCCTGAGATCTACATATCTCCAGCCAGGGAAAGCATACAGGAGAAGGAAGCTAGAGCCGCAAACAGCTCTGAAAAGCAGCAGGTGCTGCAGGGAGGGATGAGGGGGTGAGGGGTGTTGACTACAGCCAGGCAGGAAGGCCATATGCAGATAGGGTGACACATTACATGGCGATGAGATAGACACCATCTAGGCTGGCACACCAAGAATTTAACCAGGGCCTGCAGACCTAAAAACACAACCTGCCACAGCTTGAGTTCAATAGCTAAGGCTCCCGAGTACTGTAACAAACTCCTGTCCTCTGTGGATTGGACACAGAGAGGGACCCGTAGCGCACACTCACCAAAAGATTGCAGTAACACAAGGGTGCTCCCTGTGTTGGAAGAAGTAGCAATATCCTGGTTAAATGAACCCTAGGGAGGAAACATACAGCTCAGGCTGAGCTCTCAGTGTTCCCACTCTAGTTCCAGTTATTACACAGACACTCCCCGATGCAGCTGCTAGAGGGTGGTAAATGGTTGCCTACCCCATTGCTGTCCCATCCACATGAAACCTACATAAGCAGCATGATTTTCAAACGTTAGCAGGATGCAGCTGTGTGCTCAGCTCTTTGAAAATCAAGCCACTTACTTAGTGCCTAATTATGACTTCAGGAGCCTACCTTTGGGCTCCTATTTTTTGACTCTCCTGACCCATAGACTAGACTGCAATACATAGACCTGAGGAGGAAGAGTTAAAGTAGTACATTCACTCTTATCCCTTGGCATTTCCTCACTTGCCCTTGTATGCAATCCTAATAATTGGCACGTAACATCCAACCTTTCTCTTATGACAATGAGATGATTATTATTATAGCCTGGGACTTGGCAGACATGGCCTCAAGTCCCAGGTCCACCACAGGCCTTGGGCAAGTCACTTTGGCCCAGATCCTCAAAAGTATTGATGGGTCTGTGATGCAGGGACATGATGGTGCCAACAGGCAGAGGGCATAGATTTTTACAGGACTCCCGTGGATCAAATCTATGCATAATAGTTCACCAAATGAGCTCCAGCCTCAGAGCACTCATGGAATCAGCGCCTATGTTCTGATCTATCTACGAGGACCAAGAGACACCCTGGCTCCCATTGAGGTTATGTGGAAATTAGGGACCTGAAGGCCTTTGGGGATCTGAACCTTTGTCTGTCTGTAACTCAGGTCTGTTCTTGACACTGGGGATGATAGCACTTCCCTACCTCCCAGGGCTGTTGTGAGGCTAGATAATGTAAAGATTATGAGGCACTAGATACTATGCTAATGGAGCTGTATAAGTACCTTAGATAGCTGGACAGAGAGGAGATTGATATTACTGAAGCATCCAGAAGTTCCAATCATGGTATTGGACAATGACATTCAAAGATATGCCCTGCCCCACAGAGTTTGCAGTCTGTCATAAATGTAAGCAGAGTCAGGATGAGCTCTACCCTGATATCTGGTGGTGAATTATGGCGAGTGTGGAAAAGAACTTCAAGGGCTGATCTTGTTTGCATAGGCACACCCACCCCGCCTAGCATGAGCCCACGGCAGCCCAAAATGGTCACTTTGGCTGCTGTAGGATCCCCAGTTTCTCTGTTATTGGGGCAGGAGGAATAAAGTGTTGTTACCCTGATTATGTGAATCAAGGACAATGACACTGTTTTATGACAGAGGGTCTCACCATCACCTAAGTAGCACTCGCTAGACAAGGGACATAGGTGAATTGAGAGAGAGAGGCTGTGGGACAGGTATTTGTACCTGATGAGCTGGGTCTGAAACAGCAATTGCACCATCTCCTCTCTCCACTGTTGAATAGCAGAGCTAATTTTGATTCCATTAAGAGTCTAGTTATAGGCTGCTATGCTGAATTCACTTTGGGCCACTGGTGCCCCAGCACTGGGGCTCCTCTACCACAAGCTGAAATCAATAAAAAGCTAAAAATCACTGAGTGCTGTCTTAACTAGTGGGGGAGCCTGAAGATTTATTGCTAAGTGGCTGGCAGAGCGGAGTAGTTTGCAGGAGGGTTGGCGCAGCCCACGGGATGACGAGTGGAGAGGAGCAGTTTGTAGGATGGCTGGAGTGGCTCACAGGACAACTGGAGGAGTGGAGTAGCTGGTGGAGTGGAGCGGCTCGTGGTGAAGGCTGCAGCAGAACCCCATGGAGAGGCGGGGCAGTCGGCCTCAGACCACGTAAGGTGCCCCTTAATACCCTGCATGCCCCTCTCTCCCCCCCCTTTTCCACCCAGGCTGGGGGGGGGGGTTAAGACTCTGCAGATAAACTTTTGAACTCTGGGGCTGCACTGACCAGGGACAGAGACTTTTGGGTGATTCTTGGGTTGCTGGACTCAAGAGACTTTTGGGGTTTGGGACTTTTGGGACTTTGGGGGTGCGTCTTTTGCTCATGGATTGTGTTATGAATCCTGTTTGTGGTGTTTTCCTGATTTAATGCTGATGTCGTTTACCTCATGTTATTAAATATTTTCTGCTACACTCAGACTCCGTGCTTGCGAGAGGGGAAGTATTGCCTCTTAGAGGCGCCCAGGGGATGGTATGTAATTGTCCCAGGTCACTGGGTGGGGGCTCGAGCCAATTTTGCATTGCGTTATTGAAACGGAACCCCTAGATACTGAACCCGGCCCTTGTTGCTGCCAACTCAGATGGGCAGAAGGGTTACATAAACATACAGTTAAGGGTAGCATAAAATCCCTCCTTTACCTGTAAGGAGTTAAGAAGCTCAAATAGCTTGGTTGGCACCTGACCAAAAGGTCCAATAAGGAAAGAAGATACTTTCAAATCTCTGGGGGGGAGGTTTTGCTTATGCTCGCTTTGTTTTGCTCTCTCTCTGAACGAGAGAGGGACCAGGCAGGAAAAAACATCTCCTAAAAACCTACCTGAAATGAGCATCTAAGATTACAAAAATTGTAAGTAAAGGCAAGAAAATGCATTCAATTATCTTTTGTTTTAGCTTGTAAATTTTCCCTATGCTAAGAGGGAGTTTTATTTCCCCCCCGCTTTTTTTTTTGTAACTTTGAAGCTAAGCCTAGAGGGGAATCACTGTGTTTTAAATCTTTTTATTACCCTGTAAAAAGTACCTTCCATCCTGATTTTTGCAGGTGTGATTCTTTTACTTTTTAAAAAAAATGAAATTCTTCTTTTAAGAACCTGATTGATTTTCAGTGTCCTAAAAACCCAGGGGTTTGGTCTGTGCTCACTTTATAGCCAATTGGTTAGTATATTATTCTCAAGCCTCCCCAGAAAAGGGGGTGAAGAGGCTTGGGGGAATATTTTGGGGAAACAAGTGGCCCTTTTTCCTGGATTTTTTGTCTAAATCACTTGGTGGTGGCAGCAATACTGTCCAAGGACAAGGAAAGGATTTGTGCCTTGGGGATATTTTAGCCTAAGCAGGTAGAAATAAGCTTAGGGGGTCTTTCATGTGGGTCCCCACATCTGTACCCCAGAATTCAGAGTGGGGAGGGAACCCTGACACAGTTCAAGACAAGTGACGCACAAAGGGGGAAGGAGAGAGGGAGAAGACCCAATTGATACAATTTATATCAACGTCTGCAAACAAAGAAATCAGCTAAGTGGCAGCTCACCCCGTCTGCCCCTCAAGCCATCATTAATGGCCTGGTTCCTAACAGGCATCACAAGGGAGATGGACCTAGCAGGGATTTGAAGGCAGAATGGGGGATGGCTATGTGGGTGAGTTGGGGAAGCCAGGACTGCATTATGGCATAGGCACTATAGATTCTGTATCTGTTATCTGCATTGCACACTAAGCTTGGGCTGACTCAGGTTTGAACACAAGCCCCTGCTTCCATCCACACCCAGATCAGTCTGACTTGGGGCAGCAGGCACTCAGGACCCGGGTCCTGATAGGGAGGTGGGTCAGAGCCCAAGTCCCAATGTGATTCGAGTTCAAGCCCTGCTGCAGTGTGGATGCAGCTCAAGCCATAGAGCCAAATCAGAAGGTCTGCATAGTGCCAGTCCAGCAACTATAAATCCAAGTTTACAATGCAGTGTGGGTGCTCAAGCATGGGCTTGGAAACTTCCAGTCCTCAAGCCCAGGTCCCATAGAGCCAAGTTTAATGTGGAGGACAGACATTCCCTTAGAGTTCAGTCATGGGATAACAATAGAACCTCAGCTTTCATTTCTTGAGGGGGAAAAAAGCTTGAGATGTGAGCTGAGTGTAACCAACACTGACACCTGCCTGAGTCTGCAGCCAGCCTAAGACAATAACACTGAGAGGTGCCAACTGCTTCCATGCATCTTCATGGATTGTCAACTCAGATATGCTCTGCACTCAGGGTGTAGGACCTTGGCATGGGAGTGGGGCTATGGAGAGGCCTTTGTGGGGTATGCTTAGGGCCCTGGATTCTCTCAATTCAGCCTCAGAGGGAGGGTGTTATATGCACAAGGAGCAGTTTGGAAGGAAGCACAGAAATGTGCCTCTAATAATCCTATTAACTCTTTAAATCCATGCAGAATTGCCATTACAGTCAACACCCTGGATGCAATCCAACACCATTCCATACAGGAGTAGGACTCCTCCACATTGGACTGTCCCCCCCAAAATGAATCCCCTTACAGGTGATTGATGACAGATTGGATTGGTGTGTGTGTGTGGGGGGGGAACAATCCTATCTTCCCTGCTCTGCTGAACTGTGTTCACTGCCACGGGATTTGGCATTATCCTGGCTGTCTCCCTGCCAGGCTCCTGAGCAGATATTATTGCACCATAAATGAAGACATCTCACTGAACACACTGAAAATGCTGTGGAGTGTAAATATTAATAGCCTCAGCTCCAGTCTGGAGTATCTATCCCCTGCACTGGAAAATATAAAGCCTAGCCACTGAAGGCGGCTGCAAGTGCCAGCCTGTACTAATTATTTCCATCCCTGTCCCACTGCTCCTGGAGCATCTAGGCAATGAGCTGCAGAAATAATTAAAATTCCTTCATTTGCATCTGAATGAGCCCCCCACCCCCCAACCCTTGCCAACTCTTCTTCATCAAAACCACCACTCAGGTGAATTGTAGTTTTCCAGAAAGCCAGATAATGCTGGTTATATATGGACATAGCAGGGGCTCTGAGCTGGCAAACCACCTGCTCACATCACTGCCAACGCATCTCCATCCTGCCATGCAAAAACTCCGAATTTAGAACTGGTTGCAAAAAATAGTTAAAACAGTGTTTTAGTTGGAAAATGCCATTTCAATTAACCTGACATTTTTTGCAGACTCATACTGAGTTTGATTAAATTTTGTTTAAAAAAAACATTGGAGGGGTAAAAACAATTTGAAAATGTTGAAATGTCCCATTTTGACATTTTCAGAATGAAAAGTTTTAATTTTTATTTCACACCAACTTTTTGTTTCAAAATGTACTGTGTGATTGCCTTGGGATAGAGAGATCACATGCTGGTCTGGCAGCCACAGAGTTAATGCAGGAACTACCAGCCAGCACTGCTTGGTAGCCTCACAGTAGCTGGGAGAATAAAACAGAATAATCATGAATAGTGAGAAGAAAATGAATAGGAGTTATTAACCCCTTCACATAACACAAGTGTGACGTTGCACTCCATATGTTTTATGGAAATATGCTTATGAGTGTAAATATAATGTAACTGGAATATGCTTTATGCAAAAGGTCTCTTGTAAGGTATCATTACAAAGCTTCTAATCTACTGAGTGTGTTCATCCAATTGTATGAATGTATCATTCTTCTATCTGAAGCTAGAAATATGAAGTATTACTCTGAAGTCCTATTATAACTATGCAAAGTGTGGGCCATTAATGGTGGCTTGGAATCTTGGTGGTTCCCATTAAGTAGGACAATTGGTTGTAAATGGCTCTGTTTACTTGACAGCCTCAAGGGGGTCTCTGTGACCGAACCCATCACAACAAGAACTAGGGGTCACCCTATGAAATTAATGGGCAGAGGGTTTAAAACAAGCAGAAAGCTTTACGTCGTCACACAACGCACAGTTAACCTGTGGAATTCATTGCCAGGGGATGTTCTGAAGGCCAAAAGTATAACTAGGTTTAAGAAAGAATTAGGTAAGTTCCTGGAGGATAGGTCCATCACTGGCTGTTAGCCCCATGCTCTGGGTGTACCTAAATCTCTGACTGACAGAAGTTGGGCCTGGACAACAAGGGATGGATCACTTGATAATTGGCCTGTTCTGTTCATTCCCTCTGAAGCACCTGGCACCAGCCACTGTTGGAAGACAAGACACTGAGCTTAATGGACCCGTGGCAGGCCTGGCACTGCACCACCCCTTTGTGGCAGGGGTGGGATGGGGTGTTGGAACCTTGCCACTCCCAAGTTCACATGCCCATCTCTCTTTGGGTGTCCAGTTGCGGCCTAATGGCCTCCTTCCACACAATCACCCCTTGGACGGGGTAGTGGGCCTAGCAGCTAGAGTCCAGGTAACTCGCCCCAAGTATCAGGGCAGTGTGGCCCGATGGCCAGCGTCCATATAAGAACATAAGAATGGCCATACTGACTCAGACCAAAGGTCCATCCAGCCCAGTATCCTGTCTACCAACAGTGACCAATGCCAGGTGGTCCAGAGGGAGTGGACCTAACAGGTAATGATCAAGTGATTTCTCTCCTGCCATCCATCTCCACCCTCTGACAAAAGAGGCTAGGGACACCATTCCTTACCCATCCTGGCTAATAGCCATTAATGGACTTAACCTCCATGAATTTATCTAGTTCTCTTTTAAACCCTGTTATAGTCCTAGCCTTCACAACCTCCTCAGACAGGGTAACATGGCCTAGCGGACAGAGTCTGTAGGATTCCCGTGGTGTGTGTAGGGAGTGATAGGGGGACCCAGGCCCGACCTCTCCACCGGGTCCCAACCCAGGGCCCTGGTAGTGGCAAGTTCCCCTTGCCACCCACTCATCAGGGATCCGCCTGCAACACGCCGAGCGGCTGTGCGGCTCTAACGCCGTTTGCCTCTAAAGTTCCCCTGGGTCACTTCCTACCATAAATGCCGGGTTCTCCGCTTCGGGGAGTCCTCCAGTCTGTTCCCCTCCTGTGATGTACTCTGTCTGGGAATCAGGGTGTGTCCCAGCTTGGCTGGCCTCCGGATCCTGGTGCGCAGGCTGTCCCTCCTCGAGAGCTGGTGGTGTGCCTCCTTCCCCTCTGGCAGTCAGCCCAGACTGAGCAGCTCTGCAGGCTTTTATACCTGTTCTCCAGTTGGAGCATGCCCAGCAGAGCTTCTGGGGCGTGGCTTCCTCTGCTACGAAGAAAAGGTTAACCCCGGTTGTACCAGTGTGGGGCCACTCTGCCCCGTCACAGGACCATTTCTCTGACACAGTATGGCTGTTCTTTAGCAAAGGGGCAGAGTGGCACCAGAAGAGCCAGCAGGCTCAAGAAGGAGGGCCCTTCCAGTAGGCTGGTGAGAAGCTGCCCTCAAGTGATAACACCCCCGAAAAGAGATGACCAGAGTCACAGGCTGCAGCAGCCCACAGAGACAAGGGAGATAGGGAGGAGCTCAGGATACAGCAGGAGAGTTTTTGAGGGTTGATTCTGCCTGCCTGGGTTACAGACCCTGAGTTGGATCCCAGTGGAGTGGGTGGGAACTGCATTCCCCTAAATAGAGCTGTATGGACCAAAGGGAGGCCAAGGACCAGCTAATCTCCACCAAATGTAAGGGGACGCTCATACACCCCAGTGGGACAGACGCTACCGGCTTTGCCCACAGAGTAGGGTTATAGAAATTCAGACAAGAAGGGAGGACTGACCGCCCCACTGAGCCGAACAGGCTCTGTGCAGTACTCCATCTGGAGGGAGACACACGAGGGCACCAGCCCACTATTCTATATTAAAAAAAAATAAAAAGGGTCCAAACTGAAATGTTTTGAACATATAGAAATGAATCATAGATCATAGAATCATAGAATATCAGGGTTGGAAGGGACCTCAGGAGGTCATCTAGTCCAACCCCCTGCTCAAAGCAGGACCAACTCCCAGCTAAATCATCCCAGCCAGGGCTTTGTAAAGCCTGACCTTAAAAACCTCCAAGGAAGGAGATTCCACCACCTCCCTAGGTAACCCATTCCAGTGCTTCACCACCCTCCTAGTGAAAAAGTTTTTCCTAATATACAACCTAAACCTCCCCCACTGCAACTTGAGACCATTACTCCTTGTTCTGTCATCTGGTACTACTGAGAACTTGAAATGTCAAGTTGATCTAAAATGCCATTTTTTCCCACAATTTCATTTTCAGTTTCCTTTGCTCTGAGGCCAAAACTGACCCTAGTTGAAGCATTTTCTTTCCACTCAGTGAGAGGACCATGCTGTGAAGACAGTCCCCAGATATCCTTAATGGTGCCACCTTGTCTACATTAGGCAGGCTTGGTGGGGAGAGCTCTCTGAGTACAGCGACGCTAGCAACTGCCCTTAGTGGAGATGCAGCTTACACCACTACTTTACCGACATAGTTTATACCAGGCCCCAAACAGCAAACGCCATAACTGGGTTGACACTGGGTTTTTTGTCAGCACAGCTTTGTCAATTAGGGGCGTGGGGTTTTCACACTCTTAACCAACATAGCTATGCCGACAAAACTTTTAAGTGTAGATCAAGATCTTAGGCCAAGCCTATGCTTAATAATTTGACCTAGTTACATCACTCAGGGCTGTGAAAAACTTTGCACCCTGAGCACTGTAGTTAGGTCAACCAAATCCCTTGTGTAGACACGGCTTGGTCAGTGAAAGAATTCCTTGGAGGCAATAACTGCTGCCTCTCGAAGAGGTGGCTGAACTACATCGACAGAAACCCCCTTCCGTTGATGTAGGAAGCCTCTTCACTATGGCACTACAGAAGCACAGCTGCATCACTGGTGCTGAGCCACTGTAGTGCAGACAGAGCCTCAGTCAGTGTACTGTGGAGGAATTCACGTGCAGAAGTCATCAAAGTTCCACACATACTTTGGTGGAGACACACTGCAAAAAACCAGGGTCCAGCTACATGCCACAGCTGACTTCAATGGGGGTAGACAGTTGTGGGCACAGTGGAGGCCTTGGGGGTCTCAGAGTAGAATCCCTGTCTGCCCCCAGTAGAGTGAACTTGTTGAGTGGGGTTTTCTTTTGCCCTATGTAGGGATCTCCAGGAGTTACCAATCCTCAGCCTGGAAAAAGGTCTTTTGTCCTCTGCCCTCTATGCTTGGAGCAAAGGAAGGCAGACCTGAGGATCATTATAAAATCCCTGCTCCTGGCCAGGAGGGGATTGCTAGAAGATCAGAGTCACTCCCATCATAGGGCATCCATTCAAATCTGGGCAGAACTTACACTGGTGTTTCCAAGAGGGCCTATTGAAAGTTATGTGCCTGACTCCCATAGGTCCCAGCCTTGAGCCCTTCATCCCTTATAACTGTCGCCCCTTTTTGAACCTACCATGCTTGCATTTGACCCTCCCTGAGGGTTGGTTTAATTCTGCTGCAGCGTGAGCTAAAGCTCCCTACCTGGGGCTGTATGAGGCTGATACCCTTTATGCACTGGGCACTGAAGGTGACTTGCAACACACTCCACAGAGGTTACATGTACAAATGAGGCCCAGGGTCTAAGCTATCAGCACTCCAAGGTTAGCATGCTCCACACTGCCCTGAGCTGGCCAAGTTAGCCAAAGGACAGATAAAGCTCCCAGACAAGCAGCTCAGTCCAGAAATGATGACATAGTGTAACCTGTGAAGGCCTACTTTCATCCCCTGCTGGCCATGGCCTATGTTAAGGCTTCCCCTCCTCTGTGGGATGCTGCTATGGGGTTCTTAGCTACTCATGCTGGCTCTGTTATCACTACTGTTATTGGCCATGTAATATATTCTCCGCTGCATTAACCTGATAACGCTAAGGGAGAGAGGAGATAAAATGTGACAGGATCTAAATGGCTTTGTTCTGCTGCTTTGTGTGCTTTGTGTGCTCATTAGGCCAGGGTATAGATTTCTCCCCATCATACAGGATATGGCTCTTTCTTCAGACAGTTCCCTAACTCTTGATAAATCGGTAGCATCCTTTTTATTACCCAAAAGTTTAGACAAACCTGCCCAGCTCAGGAGTGAGTCATATGTGCTGCTTCTGTTGTGATCACAGTTGCGGTAGGGTCACACGCCCACATCCCACCCCTGGAGACCAGCCCCCACACTGGGCTTCCCACAGAGACAGGCTGGTCTATGGCCTCCGCCTGACCCTAGGGCCTCCATGAAAAAAAGACCACCGTGTAATTCATCAGCCTCTGCTAAAGCAAGGTTTGAAACTCAACTGGCCAGGACAGAGCTGGGGTGGTGATGGACCCACAATGGACCCACTCAGACTAGCTCTAGGAAGTGCTGGAAGTCTTTGCTCAGGAGGGGCCTGGATGTAAAATAGCAGCAGGTCCTGTAGGGCAGGACTGAAGCAACTGGCAGAATTTATGGAGAGAAAACTGTGCACTGTGAGAAGCAGTGTAGTATAGTGGGTAGGTCATGGGATGAGGAGAGCTGTCATCTGTTCCTAGCTCTGTCACTAACCATCTGTGTGTGTGTGACCTCGGGAAAGTCACATCACCTCTCTATACAGAGTTTGCCATTACTGCAACACTTAGGCCTGGTCTACACTACGAGTTTAGGTCGAATTTAGCAGAGTTAAATCGAATTAACCCTGCACCCATCCACACATCGAAGCCATTTTTGTCGACATAAAGGGCTCTTAAAATCGATTTCTGTACTCCTCCCTGACGAGGGGAGTAGCTCTGAAATCAACATTGACGGTTCGAATTAGGGTTAGTGTGGACGCAATTCGACGGTATTGGCCTCTGGGAGCTATCCCACAGTGCACCATTGTGACCAATCTGGACAGCAATCTGAACTCGGATGCACTGGCCAGGTAGACAGGAAAAGCCCCGCGAACTTTTGAATTTCATTTCCTGTTTGCCCAGCATGGAGAGCTGATCAGCACAGGTGACCACGCAGAGCTCATCAGCACAGGTGACCATGCAGTCCCAGAATCGAAAAAGAGCTTCAGCATGGACCGTACGGGAGGTACTGGATCTGATCGCTGTATGGGGAGACGATTCCGTGCTATCAGAACTACGTTCCAAAAGACGGAATGCCAAAACATTTGAAAAAATCTCCAAGGCCATGATGGACAGAAGCCACAACAAGGACTCAACACAGTGCCGTGTGAAACTTAAGGAGCTGAGACAAGCATACCAGAAAGCCAAAGAATCAAACAGACGTTCCAGGACAGAGCCACAGACATGCCGCTTCTACGCTGAGTGCAGGCAATTCTAGGGGGGGCCACCACCACAACCCCACCCCTGACTGTGGACTCCAATGATGGAGTACTCTCAGTCGCCATGCCTGAGGATTTTGCGGACAGGGAAGATGAGGAGGAGGAGGAGGAGGAGGAGGACAAGGTTGAGGAGAGCACACAGCACACCGTCCTCCCCGACAGCCAGGATCTTTTTCCTCACCCTGACTGAAATACCCTCCCAACCCTCCCAAGGCGGTATCCCGGACCATGAAGTGGTAGAAGGGACCTCTGGTGAGTGTACCTTTGTAAATATAAAACATGGTTTAAAAGCAAGCGTTTTTTAATGATTAATTTGCCCTGAGGACTTGGGATGCATTCGTGGCCAGTACAGCTACTGGAAAAGTCTGTTAATGTGTCTGGGGATGGAGCAGAAATCCTCCAGGGACATCTCCATGAAGCTCTCCTGGAGGTACTCTAAAAGCCTTTGCCTAAGGTTTCTGGGGAGAGCAGCCTTATTCCGTCCTCCATGGTAGGACACTTTACCACGCCATGCTAGTAGCAAGTAATCTGGTATCATTGCATGACAAAGCCTGGCAGCGTATTGTCCCGGTGTTTGCTGGCATTCAAGCAACATCCGTTCTTTATCTCTCTGTGTTATCCTCAGGAGAGTGATATTGTTCATGGTAACCTGGTTGAAATATGGGAATTTAATTAAGGGGACATTCATAGGTGGCCGTTCCTACTGGGCTGTTTGCCTGTGGCTGAAAAGAAATCCTTCCCTCAGTTAGCCAAGCGGTGGGGGGAGGGGGCATTGGTGCTGAGCTGTTCGCGTTTGGCTAGCAGGGATCTTCCCTGATACCAGTCACACGGTGCGGTGGGGGGAGGGTTAAAGCGGTCATCCCAGAGAAAAGGATGGGGGGGGGGTTAGTTTGGTTTCTGCTGCTGCACGTTAACATGAAAACTGCAGCCCTAAATGGACAACTCAACGGGCTTTGATTAGTATGGGAAAGGAGGGTGCTGCTGTTATGAAGGTTGAAGAAGCCGAAAGGCTATGGCTTACCATGGCTGCCTGCAAGCCGAATTCTGTTGCCCGATGTGTTTGATCTCTAACACCAAAGCCGCAGGCACTCAATATAAGATGCAAAAAATGACCTTGTACTGAAATCACATGTGCTATGTAATGTGAATAGTGTTGTTCACTGTGAAAGAGTATACCCATTGTTCTGTAAAATGTATCTTTTTAAATACTTCTCTCCCTTTTTTTCCTCCCGCAGCTGCAAAAGTTTCAAGCCTCCCTCCTCTGTCCCAAAGGCTATCTCAGATAAGGCGGCGAAAAAAACGCACGCACGATGAAATGTTCTCTGAGCTCATGCAGGCATCCCGCACTGAAAGAGCTCAGCAGAAAGTGTGGAGGGACACAATAGCACAGGACAGGAAAGCGGCCAGTGAACGTCAGGAGAGGTGGCAGCAGGAAGATCAGAGGAGGCAAGATGCAACGCTGGGGCTACTGTGGGAACAAACGGACATGATCCGGTATCTGGTGGAGGTTCAGGAACGTCAGCTGGAGAGACTGCCGCTGCAGGCCCTGTTTAACTGCCCTCCTTCCTCCCCAAGTTCCATAGCCACCTCCTCACCCAGACGCCCAAGAACGCGGGAGGGAGGGGGAGGCTCTGGGCACCCAACCACTCCACCCCAGTGGACAGAAGGCTGTCATTCAACAAGTATTGAAGTGTCCTTTTCCTTCCCTCCTCCCCGCCTCCCGCATCCCACCTGGGCTACCTTGTCAGTTATCTCCCTATTTTTATAATCAATTAATAAAGAATACATGGTTTTTAAACGATAGTGACTTTATTTCCAAGCTGTGCTCGAAGGGGGGGGGCGGTTGGCTTACAGGGAATTAGACTCAACCAAGGGGGCGGGTTTTCATCAAGGAGAAGCAAATAGAACTGCCACACGGTACCCTGGCCAGTCATGAAACTGGTTTTCAAAGCTTCTCTGATGTGCAGCGCTTCCTGATGTGCTCTTCTAATCGCCCTGGTGTCTGGCTGCGCGTAATCAGCGGCCAGGCAATTTGCCTCAACCTCCCACCCCGCCATAAACATCTCCCCTTACTCTCACAGAGATTGTGGAGCACACAGCAAGCAGCAATAACAATGGGGATATTGGTTTCGCTGAGGTCTGAGCTAGTCAGTAAACTGCGCCAGCGACCTTTCAAACGTCCAAATGCACACTCTACCACCATTCTGCACTTGCTCAGCCTATAGTTGAACAGCTCCTTACTACTGTTCAGGGTGCCTGTGTACGGCTTCATGAGCCAGGGCATTAAGGGATAGGCTGGGTTCCCAAGGATAACTATAGGCATTTCAACATCCCCAACAGTTATTTTCTGGTCTGGGAAGTAAATCCCTTCCTGCAGCCATTTAAACAGACCAGAGTTCCTGAAGACACGAGCGTCATGAACCTTTCCTGGCCATCCCACGTTGATGTTGGTGAAACGTCCCTTGTGATCCACCAGTGCTTGCAGCACCATTGAAAAGTACCCCTTGCGGTTTATGTACTGGCTGCCTTGGTGGTTCAGTCCCAAGATAGGGATATGCATTCCGTCTATCACCCCACCACAGTTAGGGAATCCCATTGCAGCAAAACCATCTACTATGACCTGCACATTTCCCAGAGTCACTACCTTTGATAGCAGCAGCTCAGTGATTGTGTTGGCTACTTGCATGACAGCAACCCCCACAGTAGATTTGCCCACTCCAAATTGATTCCCGACTGACCGGTTGCTGTCTGGCATTGCAAGCTTCCAGAGGGCTATCACCACTCGCTTGTGAACTGTGAGGGCTGCTCTCATCTTGGTATTCTTTCGCTTCAGGGCAGGGGAAAGCAAATCACAAAGTTCCATGAAAGTGCCCTTACGCATGCGAAAGTTTTGGAGCCATTGGGAATCATCCCAGACCTGCAACACTATGCGGTCCCACCAGTCTGTGCTTGTTTCTCGGGCCCAGAATCAGCGCTCCACGGCATGAACCTGCCCCATTAACACCATGATGTCCACATTGCCGGGGCCCGCGCTTTGAGAGAAGTCTGTGTCCATGTCTTCATCACTCTCATCACCGCGCTGCCGTCGCCTCCTCGCCTGGTTTTTCAGCTTCTGGTTCTGCATAAATTGCACGATAATGCGTGAGGTGTTTACAATCCTTATTACTGCTGCAGTGAGCTGAACGGGCTCCATGCTTGCCATGCTATGGCGTCTGCTCGGGCAATCCAGGGAAAAGGGCGCAAAATGATTGTCTGCCGTTGCTTTCACGGAGGGAGGGTTGACTGACGACATTTACCCATAACCACCCACGACAAATTTTTGGCCCCATCAGGCACTGGGAGCTCAACCCAGAATTCCAATGGGCAGCGGGGACTGCGGGAACTGTGGGATAGCTACCACAGTGCACCGCTCGGAATGTCGATGCTTGCCACAGTACTATGGACGCACACCGCCAAATTAATGTGCTTAGTGTGGACGCATGCACTCGACTTTAAACAATCTGTTCCCAAAAATCGACTTCTGTAAAATTGGAGTAATTTCGTAGTGTAGACATACCCTTAGCTCAAGTTACTCCACTCCAGCCAGCCTAGCTCCAGGGAGCGTGGCCATGGTGCAAAACAACACTGGAGCTGCACAGCGTGATTTGATTAATGGCTGCTGAGTCCTTGTAGCTGCTACATACTCAATGCATAACGAGCTTCAGCAGCACTTGAGCTTCAGCACCCCATGGGCCCAGGAGCTGGAGCTTAAAACACTATTTAACTCAAGCTAGAGATTTTTGTGTGTGTCGGGTTGGGGCAAACCTTGAGTTATACCTCATGCTAACAATGCAGTGAGGAGAGGCTCTGTGCCTCCTACGATGTGGATTGTCAGCTGTTCCATACTGGAGCTGGCTAGGTGTCACTGACTGAGCCCACTAGGTGCTACCAAACAACACGTATATAATAATAAAATTTAGGGCTGTCAAAAAAATTAATCATGCTTCATCGCACGATTCATCGCACTGTTAATAATAGAATACCATTTATTTAAATAGTTTTGGATATTTTCTACCTTTTCAAATATATTGATTACAATTACAACACAGAATACAAAGTGTACAGTGCTCACTTTATATTTATTTTTATTACAAATATTTGCACTGTAAAAAACAAAAGTAATAGTATTTTTCAATTAACCTAATACAAGTACTGTAGTGCAATCTCTTTAGCATGAAAGTTGCACTTACAAATGTAGAATTATGTACAAAAAATAACTGCATTCAAAAATAAAATAATGTAAAACTTTAGAGCCTACAGTTCCACTCAGTCCTACTTCTTGTTCAGCCAGTCACTCAGACAAACAAGTTTGGTTACAATTTGCAGGAGATAATGCTGCCTGCTTCTTGTTTACAATATCATCTGAAAGTGAGAACGGGTGTTCGTATGGCACTGTTGTAGCCGGCGTCGCAAGATATTTATGTGCCAGATGCACTAAAGATTCATATGTCTCTTCATGCTTCAACCACCATTCCAGAGGACATGTTCACATATCCTCTGAGATTTCATTACCCACTGGCTGGCACACACATATACAGGAAGGCTTACAAGAAAACAGAGCCATTTACAACCAATTGTCCTACTTAATGGGAGCCACCAAGATTCCAAGCCACCATTAATGGCCCATACTTTGCATAGTTACAATAGGACTTCAGAGTAATACTTCATATTTCTAGCTTTAGATACAAGAATGATACATACATACTGTCATAACTATAAAGGGAAGGGTAACAGCTCTCCTGTGTACAGTACGATAAAATCCCTCCTGGCCAGAGACTCCAAAATCCTTTTACCTGTAAAGGGTTAAGAAGCTCGGGTAACCTGGCTGACACCTGACCCAAAGGACCAATAAGGGGACAAGATACTTTCAAATCTTGGGGGGGGGGGGAAGGCTTTTGTTTGTGCTCTTTGTTTTGGGGGTTGTTCGCTCTTGGGACTAAGAGGGACCAGACATCAATCCAGGCTCTCCACATCTTTCTGAACAAGTCTCTCATATTTCAAACTTGTAAGTAAACAGCCAGGCAAGTCATGTTAGTTTACCTTTGTTTTCTCAACTTGTAAATGTACCTTTTACTAGGGTGTTTACCTCTGTTTGCTGTAACTTTGAACCTAAGGCTAGAGGGGGGTCCTCTGGGCTCTTTAAGTTTGATTACCCTGTAAAGTTATTTTCCATCCTGATTTTACAGAGATGATTTTTACCTTTTTCTTTAATTAAAAGCCTTCTTTTTAAGAACCTGATTGATTTTCCTTGTTTTTAGATCCAAGGGGGTTGGATCTTGATCCACCAGGAATTGGTGGAAGGGAGGAGGGGGGGTGGTTAATTTCTCCTTGTTTTAAGATCCAAGGGGTTTGGATCTGTATTCACCAGGGAATCAAGGCTACCCAGGGAAGGGAATTAGCATCGAGAGTGGTGGCAGCGGACCAGATCTAAGCTGGTAGTTAAGCTTAGAATTTTTCATGCAGGACCCCACATTTGTACCCTAAAGTTCAGAGTGGGGAAGCAGCCTTGACATGGTGGCAGATGTGGGATCATTTTAAACCAAAAGCCAGTAAGATTTTTTTTTCTCCTTTCTAGCTGCTTGGAAAGCAGAGCTGAAGGTAGATGCATATCTTATCTCTCCTTGCCTGAAGGCAGAGGTGTTAAGTTTTTTTTAACAAGGGTCTTTGTTAAGAGAAGGGTTCAATCAGTGAGCAAACAGCTGGTAAAAGGAATTTACAAGCTGAATTGTTTTTTTTCTTTCTACCTCTCGGGGATAGCTAGTTAGAAAGTCTCTGTTACCTCAGCAGCAGCCTGAGCTGAGTGCATCCCAGTTTCAGTCAACTGCAGAGGGGTGTGCCCCAGCACAAGAAAACAGGAAAATGACTACCAAAGAAGTAGCTAACAAACTAGAACTGGCCAGACTAGAAGCAGAAGAAAATGAAAAAAAACCATCAAAGACTGCTTCAATTAAAAAAACTCGAGCAAGAAGCTGAAGAGAAAGCCAAAGAGGAGGCCCACAAGAGAGCTATGGAGCTGAAAGAAAAACAGATGGAGGAGAGGGAAAAAGAGAGGAAGCATGAACTGGAATTAGCAAGGGCTAGGCCGGATATACCAGCCAATCCTAGCAACCCCTCTCCAGGTACCACTTCCCATCCCAGAAAATTCCCCACCTACAAGGCAGGCGATAATACTGAGGCCTTCTTAGAAAATTTTGAAAGGGCCTGCCTTGGATACAGCATCACTCCAAACCAGTACATGGTAGAGCTGAGGCCGCAGCTCAGTGGACCCTTAGCAGAGGTGGCGGCTGAAATGCCTAAGGAACACATGAACAGTTATGAACTTTTTAAAAACAAGGCCAGACTCAGAATGGGGCTAACACCCGAGCATGCCCGTCGGCGGTTCAGAGCCCTAAGGTGGAAACCAGACGTGGCATTTACCCGACATGCCTACCACATAGACAAAAATTGTGATGCCTGGGTATCAGGAGCAAATGTTAAATCTCTGGAAGATCTGGTTTCCCTAGTAAAAATGGAGCAGTTTTTAGAGGGTGTTCCTGAGGAAATAGAAAGGTACATCCTAGATGGGAAGCCCAAAACTGTAACCGAGGCGGGGGAGATTGGAGCCAAATGGGTGGAGGTGGCAGAAAAGAAAAAAACTAGTAGCAGTTGGAGCGAATACCAGAAGGGGCAAGCCGAAACAAAACCTTACCACCGAGGACAACCCAAGGCCCCACCCACATCCCAAGGGAAACCCCAGATGCCTTCTCACCCCACCCCACCTGTCTCCACCAACCAACATCGCCCCGGTGATACCTTAGCCGATGTTTTAAATGTAATGAACTGGGACATATAAAGGCTCACTGCCCCAAGAACCCCAACCGATTACAGTTCATTACACCCCAATCACACCAAAGATCCCCAGACCCAGATGCCTCTCTCATACCCTCGGAGCGAAGGAAAACCTTGAGAGTGGGCGGAAAGAAGGTTATCGCTTGGAGGGACACTGGGACACAAGTGTCAACTATCCACCAATCCCTAGTGGACCCCAAACTCATCAACCCGGAGGTTCCAGTGACAATTCAACCCTTCATGTCACAGTCTGTAACCTTGCCTACAGCCAAGTTGCATGTTCAGTACAAGGGCTGGTCAGGAATATGGACTTTTGCAATCTATGACAATTATCCCATCCCCATGCTGCTGGGGGAAGACTTGGCCAACCATGTGAAGCTAGCCAAGAGGGTGGGAATAGTCACCCACAGCCAGGCTAAGCAAGCTTTCACCCCCATCCCTGTTCCTGAGCCGTCCACCAGGGCCCCGTCTGCGTTACCAGAGACCCAAACAAAGGTGGTGGAACCGGATCCCCTGCCAACGACTGCAACAGCCATAGTGGATCCAATCCCAGAGACCCAGCCACAGCCAGTCCCAGAATCGGAACTAGCAACGCAACCAGCACCAGAACCATTGCCAGCACTGAGTCCAGCGCGTGCAAACCCGTCTACCACTCCAACGCCAGAGGGCACCAGCGAGCCTGAACTGGCAGAAGCAGCAGATAACCCTACCCAAGAGGCTCAACCAGAGCCTGAAATACCACATAGTGCACCAGCGGACAGCGGTTCACAGTTAATGGAAACAGCCCCAGCACCTGCATCGCTTCCAGAGGGACCAAGCCCCAGTCCACAGTCCAAGGAGGAACTGATGTCTCCAGCATCAAGGGAACAGTTCCAGGCCGAGCAGGAAGCAGATGACAGCCTTCAGAAAGCTTGGGCGGCGGCACGGAGCACCCCACCGCCTCTCAGCTCTTCTAACCGATCCCGGTTTGTTGTAGAACAAGGACTTTTATACAAGGAGACTCTTTCTGGTGGGCACCAGGAAGACTGGCATCCTCAAAGACAGTTGGTAGTTCCCACTATGTATCGGGTAAAGCTCTTGAGCTTAGCCCATGATCATCCCAGTGGCCATTCTGGGGTGAACAGAACCAAAGGCCGGTTGGGGAAGTCCTTCCACTGGGAGGGAATGGGCAAGGACGTTGCTAATTATGTCCGCTCTTGTGAGGTGTGCCAACGAGTGGGAAAGCCCCAAGACCAGGTTAAAGCCCCTCTCCAGCCACTACCCATTTCAGCGAGTAGCTGTGGATAGTCTGGGTCCTTTCCCAAAGAAGACACCCAGAGGAAAGCAGTACATACTGACTTTCATGGATTTTGCTACCCGATGTCCGGAAGCAGTACCCTTAAGCAACACCAGGGCTAAAAGTGTGTGCCAGGCATTAGCAGACATTTTTGCCAGGGTAGGTTGGCCCTCCGACATCCTTACAGATTCGGGAACTAATTTCCTGGCAGGGACCATGAAAAACCTGTGGGAAGCTCATGGGGTGAATCACTTGGTTGCCACCCCTTACCACCATCAAACCAATGGCCTGGTGGAGAGGTTTAATGGAACTTTGGGGGCCATGATATGTAAATTCGTAAATGAACACTCCAATGATAGGGACCTAGTATTGCAGCAGTTGCTTTTTGCCTACAGGGCTGTACCACATCCCAGTTTAGGGTTTTCACCATTTGAACTTGTGTATGGCCGCGAGGTTAAGGGGCCATTACAGTTGGTGAAGCAGCAATGGGAGGGGTTTACGCCTTCTCCAGGAACTAACATTCTAGACTTTGTAAGCAACCTACAAAGCACCCTCCGACACTCTTTAGCCCTTGCTAAAGAAAACCTAAAGGATGCTCAGGAAGAGCAAAAGGCCTGGTATGATAAACATTCCAGAGAACGGTCCTTCAAAGTAGGAGACCGAGTCATGGTCTTAAAGGCGCTCCAGGCCCATAAAATGGAAGCATCGTGGGAAGGACCATTCACGGTCCAGGAGCGCCTAGGAGCTGTTAACTATCTCATAGCCTCCCCCACCTCCCACATAAAGCCTAAGGTATACCGTGTTAATTCTCTTAAGCCCTTTTATTCCAGAGAATTAAACGTTTGCCAGTTTACAGCCCAGGAAACAGATGACTCGGAGGTGTCTACTACGAAGGAAAAAGTGATGGTGGCGTGGAAGAGGTGAACCTCTCTGCAACCCTTGGACGTCTGCAGCGACAGCAGATCAAGGAGCTGTGCACAAGCTTTGCACCAATTTTCTCAGCCACTCCAGGACGGACCGAACGGGCATACCACTCCATTGACACAGGTAATGCTCACCCAATTAGAACCCCACCCTACCGGGAGTCACCTCATGCCCAAACTGCTATACAAAGGGAGATCCAGGACATGCTACAGATGGATATAATCCGCCCCTCTAACAGTGCATGGGCATCTCCAGTGGTTCTAGTTCCCAAACCAGATGGGGAAATACGCTTTTGCGTGGACTACCGTAAGCTAAATGCTGTAACTCGTCCTGACAACTATCCAATGCCACGCACAGATGAGCTATTGGAGAAATTGGGACATGCCCAAGTCATCTCTACTTTAGACTTAACCAAAGGGTACTGGCAAGTACCACTAGATGGACCCGCTAAGGAAAGGTCAGCCTTCGTCACCCAGGCAGGGGTGTATGAATTCAATGTACTCCCTTTCGGGTTGCGAAATGCACCCGCCACCTTCCAAAGACTTGTAGATGGTCTCCCTGCGGGATTGGAGAATCTGCAGTTGCCTACCTCGATGATGTGGCCATTTTTTCTGATTCATGGACAGAACACCTGGAGCACCTGGAAAAAGTCTTTGAGCGCATCCGGCAGGCAGGACTAACTGTTAAGGCTAAAAAGTGTCATATAGGCCAAAACAGAGTGACTTACCTGGGGCACCAGGTGGGTCAAGGAACTATAAATCCCCTACAGGCCAAAGTGGATGCTATCCAAAAGTGGCCGGTTCCAAAGTCAAAGAAACAGGTCCAATCCTTCTTAGGCTTGGCCGGATATTATAGGCGATTTGTACCACACTACAGTCAAATCGCCGCCCCGCTGACAGACCTAACCAGAAAGAAACAGCCAAATGCAGTTCAGTGGACTGATGAGTGTCAAAAAGCCTTTAACCAGCTTAAGGCGACACTCATGTCTGACCCTGTGCTAAGGGCCCCAGACTTTGACAAACCGTTCCTAGTAACCACAGATGCGTCCAAGCGGGGCGTGGGAGCAGTTTTAATGCAGGAAGGACCGGATCAAGAATTCCATCCTGTTGTGTTTCTCAGCAAGAAACTGTCTGAGAGGGAAAGCCACTGGTCAATCAGCGAAAAGGAATGCTATGCCATTGTGTACGCGCTGGAAAAGCTACGCCCATATGTTTGGGGACGGCGTTTCCAACTACAAACAGACCATGCTGCGCTACAGTGGCTTCATACCACCAAGGGGAATAACAAAAAACTTCTTCGGTGGAGTTTAGCTCTCCAAGATTTTGATTTTGAAATACAACACATTTCAGGGGCTTCTAACAAAGTGGCTGATGCACTCTCCCGGGAAAGTTTCCCAGAATCAACTGGTTAAAAATTGTTCTTGGAATGTGGAACATATTGTTAGTTTTTATATAATCAGTAGTATGTCTAAAGGTGCATGTGTCTTATTAACTCTGTTTTCTCCTAGAGCTCCAGGAAGAAATCACAGCCAGTGTGGGACCGGCTGTCCAACACTATCTGTGATTTGGGGGGCGTGTCATAACTATAAAGGGAAGGGTAACAGCTCTCCTGTGTACAGTACGATAAAATCCCTCCTGGCCAGAGACTCCAAAATCCTTTTACCTGTAAAGGGTTAAGAAGCTCAGGTAACCTGGCTGACACCTGACCCAAAGGACCAATAAGGGGACAAGATACTTTCAAATCTTGGGGGGGGGAAGGCTTTTGTTTGTGCTCTTTGTTTTGGGGGTTGTTCGCTCTTGGGACTAAGAGGGACCAGACATCAATCCAGGCTCTCCACATCTTTCTGAACAAGTCTCTCATATTTCAAACTTGTAAGTAAACAGCCAGGCAAGTCATGTTAGTTTACCTTTGTTTTCTCAACTTGTAAATGTACCTTTTACTAGGGTGTTTACCTCTGTTTGCTGTAACTTTGAACCTAAGGCTAGAGGGGGGTCCTCTGGGCTCTTTAAGTTTGATTACCCTGTAAAGTTATTTTCCATCCTGATTTTACAGAGATGATTTTTACCTTTTTCTTTAATTAAAAGCCTTCTTTTTAAGAACCTGATTGATTTTCCTTGTTTTTAGATCCAAGGGGGTTGGATCTTGATCCACCAGGAGTTGGTGGAAGGGAGGAGGGGGGATGGTTAATTTCTCCTTGTTTTAAGATCCAAGGGGTTTGGATCTGTATTCACCAGGGAATTGGTGAAGAGTCTCTCAAGGCTACCCAGGGAAGGGAATTAGCATCGAGAGTGGTGGCAGCGGACCAGATCTAAGCTGGTAGTTAAGCTTAGAATTTTTCATGCAGGCCCCCACATTTGTACCCTAAAGTTCAGAGTGGGGAAGCAGCCTTGACACATACAAATAGGATGAACACACTGAGTAGCTTATAGGCTTTGTTATGATACCTTACAAGAGACCTTTTGCATGTGGCATATTCCAGTTTCATTATATTCACACTCATTAGCATATTTCCATAAAACATATGGAGTGCAACATCACAGGGGTGCCAAGGGAATACCAAGGGGAACCAGAAAGTGACAGCAGGAGAGGCAATCATCTTGGGAAAGAGGTACGGGGTTTAGGGAGAGTGGGGCATAGGCTGGGGCTGCCTCCATAGGAAACTTTGGACTTGCCTGAGGTCAGAGCTTATTGGGGACTGGGGCTTGAAAATGGCTGGTGATAACTGAATTCTGATATGCCCCTTTGATAAAGGTAACTGCATCCTCTCTGGCTCCCCCAACCCCAATCCCTTTATTTCTGGTATACTTCACAAGAGCAGGGAGATGTGCCCTAAGCAGTTTGGGGGACCATATCCCTGAAATGCACCCTACAGTTTCAGATGGAGATGTTAACTGCTTCCCACTCCCTAAGAATTGGAGGGGCAAAATGTTACTTGTGAAGACTGGGAGAGGGGTAACATCCCATGAGTTAATCCTTGTAGTGATACAGAATTCTCTTAGCTTTGAGCTACGTCTCTGCCCCAGAGGAGTTTGAGGCAGGGGTTGGCCACAAGCCTTAGAATGGATTCTTATGGCAGGCAGGAGCACCTAGACACCCCGGACAAGATCAAGGGCCCTTTGGACTAGGCCAAGTACTGTGTACACACAACACACAGGTCCCCTAACTAGAAAAGGTGGATTTATTGGCTCCATATGACCAATAATGACGTGAGGCACAGAGGGATTAATGGACTTGCCAATGCCCAAAACCAACAGAGGCGAGAGCTCTCCTGAGTCCCATTCCAGTGTCTCAACTATAGAGCATCTTGTCACAAGTCTGCCTGCGCCCATCACTAAGAAATCCCCTCCTAAGACTCTGGGATTCCTGTAAATGAAAGGTGCTATAAAAAAGCCAAAGGTGGTGTTATCATCAGAGCTTCAGTGACATCTTTGATGAAGCCAGTGCACAAACAAGGAAGTAAATCAGAAGCTATGTTAATTATAAGCTCCATTAGAAGCATGGGGGGAGAAAATCAATGTTAATTGATAAATGGAACAGAACAAAATTGTTGCAGAAAAAATGTTAATGTCAGGCACTGAGGAGAGTGTTATAGAGTTTAAAAATATCGGAAAACCATGAAGGGGAAATGACATGAGCGTGTCCATGTGAGATTGCCTGACACCCTCTTCCCTGGACCCGCTAGTACCTAAAATGATATTTTGCACATTCACAGCCACTTTCATTTGAGGATCTCAAAGTGCTTTTCAGACATCCATCCCAGAAGCCTGTGAGAGGGAAAAATTGTGTGACCATCATCAGCCCCATGCGAGGCATGGGGAAACTGAGCCACAGAGAGGGCAAGAAACTTGCCTGAGATCACACAGTGAGTCAGTTGCAGAGCTAGGAATTGTAGCCAGAGCTCTTCACTCTCACACCTGTTCACTAGGTACAAGGTTATTATTATTTATGTATATTACTGTAGCACCCTGCTGAGGTTGGTCCCCATTGTGCTAGGGACTGTACAAACTCCTAGGCCTTGTCCTCATTAGGAAACCAGGTATGATCTTGCTGGCTAACACACAGCGACTAACACAAGGTAAAATGCTAGTAAAGAGAAGGTGGTCTGTAGTGAGTTAGCAGGTGGCGGTAAATAAGGGGGAGTGAAGGGTTTTGCCTGATCTGCTAATATGTTAAAGACTTACCTCTCTTCCCAGTTCCCAGTGAAGATGCTCCCAGTGTGAGAGGAAGTCCCTGTCCAAATAACTTAGGATAAACAGACATGACAGACCAAGGATGGGCAATTCACAAAATAATCCTTCCTTAATCTTACTTGATGAGATGCCACAGGGACCCAAATGGACCATGGTGTCTGTCAGCAGAGGTGGCAGTAAAGGCAAACATGCATTTTGCCGTGTGCTATTATAGTGTTAACTGCCTCTTGGAACTCTGTGGTTTGTGCTAAGAGGACACGACATTGCACTTGGCAGATTGGCTCTATTTTTGCAGTTTTGTGTGTGGGCAATGGACAGGAAGATTATTTTAAAAGCCAATATTCTGGATAGCTGTGGAATTAGCAATGACACAAAGCCTTAGTTTACATTAGCACATATCTTCACATCACCTCTAACCCTACAGCTAACAGTTCCACAAGGCAGGGGGGTGAGAAACCCAAACACATTTGCTTCAAGAGTTGGAACATATCATCTGAAAATATTTTGATTGTGTGTGTTCTTTTCCTTTCCCCTCAAGCTAGTTCAAACATTGCAATTTCCCTTGCCTGGGGCTGTGCTAGGAACTCACAGGGAATCTGATGCCAGCAAGGGCGGAGAGGGCGGGGGTGGAAGGGGGGGCTCAGCTGAAAGAGTTGGAAACAAAACAATGAAATAAAAAATAGAGTCAAGGGAACAAATGGAAGTTAAAACTACATTTTCATGGCCTCTGCTTTGCTTCTCCCAGCATGGCCCTAACAGACAGAATGTGACTGTCTCAGAGTTACTCTAATCAATTGTGTTTAGATGCCAAGGTAATATTAGCAGATTGGTGCATAGCTACCAAAGTGAGAGCTGTCTTTACAAATGCAATCAATAGATATGTTATAGCAGGGATCACCAGATAGCGCTGTTACAGAAGTCTTACAAGTTGTTGTTTTTTTCTTGGCATGAGAGCAAGTGTTTAGTCTTGGAAGAAATGCTGTGTGTGACATTCTATACCTCGGGGGAACACCCTACTTCCCCCTGTTCATCCTTATAAAATGATTGTGTGGTATCCAATGCAAAGTTTGTCATGGTGGGTGTCTTCGGAAGGCTCATGATGCACTGAGCATGGTTGTTATAGTGATGTTATAGTAATTGTCGTTACAGTAATGTTATAGGTTATAATTTTATGCATATAGCTTTGAGGCTGAAAATGTATCCTCATGGCTTAAAGCAAGCCCAGGCAAAAACTCTCCAAAAGCAGAGGGGCAGTTCACACCTCATCAGCGGGCATAACTGGACACTGCAAGACGGAAGTTCCTAAGGCTGTGTCTAGGACCAGAGATATTGGCTAGTGTCATTCGGTTGCACAATCCAAGGAGCAGCTTACATGCTAGAGGCTGTGCATGAACAGCCCAGAAGTGGGGTTTTCACAGCAGAGCAGAGTAAGGCTGGCTCCCAGAGTCAAGGATTGGAGTGACCTAGCAGATCACTGGTCTGGATAACACCAGAAGGGAACGTCACAGTGGCGCAGTGAGCAGGGTGTATGTATGACATAATTACTCCAAATGAAGTTCACACTTTAAGCACCGATATTTGTGATTTTCAGTGAGTCTTAAGTGCAGTGGCTAAGAACAGTCAGGAGGAGGTCACAGTTTCGTTATTTTCTGTTTGTTTATTTCGGGTGAGGGGTATAAGCACAAGAAAGCAGAAAAATGACTAGCAGTGAGGCAGCTACAAAACTAGAGCTGGCCAGACTGGAAGCGGCAGAGAAGGCAAAGGACTGCAAGTTTCAAATGTGGTAGGCAGAAATGAGGCTCAAAGAAGAGGAGGCTACCCATAGAAGGGCTATGGAGGCAGAGGCAGCCAGGGAGGAGGCTGCACACAGAAGGGCCATAGAAGAGAATGAGAGCGGGAAGAAAGAGAGCGAAAAAACCAACTGGACCTGCTAGAGAAGCAGAACCAGAACCCCCCCAACCCCAATGACTACCATCACTCGAAAAATCCACAAATGGGAACACTTATGTCCTGCATACAGTGAGGATGAGGATATTGCTGAATATCTGACTACCTTCGAAAGGCTGTGTGTAATACATGAAATCCATGATGATAAGAGAGTTCTTACCCTGACTGCGAAATTAACTGGTAAAGCTCAAAATGTATTCCATGGAATGCCTATTGAAGATGCTTTAGACTATTGTAAATTTAAAGATACTGTTTTGCGGAGTTTTCAGATTACCCTTGAAACATAGAGTGTTAAATTTAGGAATCTTAAGAGAGATATTGGTATGAGTAATGGGGAATATGTAAACAAAATGAAAGATTTGTTGGGGAAATGGGTGAGGGGTAAAGAGGTGGTAAGTTTTGAGGGAACGTTGGATCTTGTTGCTCAAGAGCATTTCCTAAGCGTATGTAAGGCTTATGTAAAGCAGTGTCTATGGGACAAAGATGTAAAGTCTGTGGATGAGATGGCTTTTTTTAGCTGATGCCTTCTAACAGAATCAGGCATAATTAAGGGCAAGCCCCAGAAAGAGGGATTTAAAACTGGTGGGAAGGGAGGATCCCATTTTGCCCCTGGGAAGAGAGAAGAGGGTTGGGAGCCTAAACATTCTCTTACCCAAAAACATTCCTCTAACCCTCATCCCAAATCTCCTGTAAAAGCAGAAGAGCACAAAAGGTGCTATCAGTGTAATTCCACTGATCACCTGAGGAATAAATGCCCTGTGCTAGGAGGAAGCAGGCAACCAATAACTCATATTAGTTCTGCTGTCTTCAACACAGAAACCCCCCAAGCAATTGAAACCTATCATATTGGCTTTGTGAGGTTAACCTCCGCAGAACCAGATATGAAGCATGTTAAGGCTGTCCAAACTGATGTCAGGGAGTACTTGGAGCAGAGGGATACAGGGGTCCAGATCTCTCTGGTTAAGCAGAGTGTGATCCCAAAGACCAGTATGTTACCTGGCCAAATGGCAGAGATTGTGGGGGTGGGCGAAAGCAGATTTCTTGTACCACTAGCTAAAATCCATGTGGTGTGGGAAGGTTTGGAAAGTGTTTTGACTGTGGGGGTAATAGAACACCTCCTAGTCAACCTGCTTCTTGGTAATGATTTTCTCCGTGTAGCTCAGGATCAAGTATTTGCCTGCAGCAGGAGGGAGTGTTATGCTGGGACCCCCGAGAGAAAGGGAGAGAGTCACATGCTTCCAGGTGGGAGGGTGATTGAGACCAACTCCTGCACTGCAGCTGGAGGCAACACCACATCAGGTAGCAGATCACTGGTCTGGATAACACCAGGGGAACGTCACATTGTGTTGCAGGTTTTCTGATGAAGTTTCTCTGGGATGAGCTGGTGCAAGCAGCAGGAAAGTTTGATATCTGCCTCAGTCTCTCTGACTACAGTCAGCTCTTGAGACAGAGGTGCTTGCTTGGAGCTGGGCACTGAAGTTCATGCTGAGATCCCTGGAAGAGGGGTTTAATTGCATATTGTTTGTGACCGCCTCTGTTCCAGGTCTGGTTTATGTGTACATTCAAGTTACACTATGCATGTACCTCACGCCATACCACTGATTTTTCTCACTTGGCAAAGGGGCATCAGACCGATTTGCAGATTGCTGAAGAAGTACAGAGATTTGAAAGCCCATGGGAAGAAAGAATGAGGATCCTAAAGTGGGTGGAGGGATGGATGTGATCTATCTGGGTACAATCCAGACTAATGAGCAGCTGTGTCATCCCAGCTCAGCAACTTTGGGTGCCTTACAATGCCAGCAACTTTGGGTGCCTAATTTAACAAAAATGTGTTGAAGTCCAAGCAAAGTTTCTCATGACCAAACCCTGGAGATCAGGACCCATTCTCCAGATTCCAAGGAATGCTTTCTTTGTCAGTTCAGGTCCGGTGATGGGCAAGGAGAGAGAGAGGGTGCCTTTGGATGTTTATCCCTCCTTTTTAGTTTCAGTCCCCCTGTGACAAAGTGGGAGGTTCTCTTGGTTTTTTCTTGTTTTTTTCCCAATGATTTCCATGCAGAAGGGGTGGGACTCAGTTTCCCTGGGTGTTACTGGTTTAACGAGGTTCCAGCCAGAGGGGTGCAAAGGACGGCTGAGAGGAGAGGAGGCCCAGGTGACCCTGTTTACCTAGATCAGGGGTCGGCAACCTTTCAGAAGTGGTGTGCCGAGTCTTCATTTATTCGTTCTAATTTAAGGTTTTGCGTGCCAGTAATACATGTTAACATTTTTAGAAGGTCTCTTTCTATAGGTCTATAATATAGAACTAAACTATTGTTGTATGTAAAGTAAATAAGGTTTTTAAAATGTTTAAGAAGCTTCATTTAAAATTAAATTAAAATGCAGAGCCCCCCGGACCGGTGGCCAAGACCCGGGCAGTGTGAGTGCCACTGAAAATCAGATCACGTGCCGCCTTTGGAACGCGTGCCAGAGGTTGCCTACCCCTGACCTAGATAGAAGACAATGGACAGAGGCGGAGCTTGTGGGAGGTGATATCAGATGCCCAGCTGGAAAGCATGGCGCTCGGGGCTGGAAAGAGAGAGCAGGCAGAGCCCACCTGGAGGCAGGAGAGACTTAGATGTGCTGTGCTGAGGGAGACCAGGCCAGAGGGCCCTGAGAGTTTCCTATGCTGTGTTCAGATGCTCAATAAACCCTCCTGTTTTATGCTGGCTGAGAGTCACTCCGGTCTAGAGAACAGGGTTGCATTATTCCCTGTGGGAGTGGAGGCCCCAGGGGTCCAGAGCAAGTGGACTCCCTGAGAGGGCCCACGGTGAGAGACAGGCGTGCTAAGGCTCAGAGAGGTGCAGTTCTAGGAGGCGGAGGGCCTTAACCCCCGGGAGAGAGTGGACCCCCGAGAAGGGCTGTAAAACTAAAGGGACCGTACGGGCCAAGAGTGGGCATGACTTGTGAGTCCGTGACACCCCCCTCTTAAAAAACCTTTCCACCGGAGCACCACAAGACAAAATGTCTATGCGGAAGGATGTTCCCTGCTGCCTTTTTCCCACCTGATTAAGCTTCCCTTTTTCCCCTTCCTGCTTGACTCTGTTTACTGCTTAAATGCAAATTAAGCAGAGCACCCATTCCTTTGAGGACAGACCTGTTTGCCAATTTCTGTTTGGGCAGGACTGTGGAGTTTGGAACGTGTGTTAATTACACCACGCAGGGTTATCTTATAACTTCACATACCATGTTGCCACACATTTCACCAGGGCAATAATGACCCACAAATTGAGCTTTCAAATGATACCTCACAGGGCAGATGTCATATTAAAGGGTGCGAATACAGAGGTACATTCTGTCTGTGTGTGTTGGGGGGGAATAATGTGCTGTTGAGATGAGATTGTATGTAGCAATGTCTAATACAGCTCAGGATCTGAAAGAGTTAATAGTACAAAGGATTCTCTTACCCTTTCCGCACTGGTGAAGCATGGGGGTCATTCAGCTGATGAAGAGAATAGATCTGGATGAGTTTTAACTAGTGTGACAGACCCAGACCAGTGGGGTACAGGAGTCTGGTCCTATTGGGATCCAGGAAGTGGGTGGGCGAAGCTAAAGGATCCCCCCCAGCCTAAGGGGGGTCCACAGGACCTGGAGACCAAAAAATTACGGGGGACAACTAATAAAAGAACAGGTACAGGAGTGAGGTCGAAGGGTCAAACGAAGGGAACCAGACGGGGACACCGAGCAGAGAACCCCAGACAGCGCCCACTGCTCCTCAAAGGCATGAAGGGAGCCAGTGGACGCCGCCCAGAGGAACTCTGCCCGGATACGTGAAAGAACGGAGGACCTGAAATACACCCCACAGTCACAGGAGACTCCATCGGCCAACCTCCTCACTCTGGTTTTATAGATGGCCAGTTTCGCTAGGGCCAGGAGGAGGTTGACCAGGAGGTCCCACGACTTTGTGGGGCGACGGATAGGGAGTGCATAAATAAAAAGGTGAGGAGAAAAGTGCAACCAAAATCTTAACAAAATATCCATGAGGAGCCGGAATAGGGGCTGCAGCCTGGCGCAGTCCAGGTAAACATGCGCCAGGGTCTCCCTCATGCCGCAAAAGGGGCAAGTGTCTGGGATAGGGATAAACCGCGCCAAGTACACGCCCGTGCTCACGGCTCCGTGAAGGAGCCACTAACTGATGTCCCTGGTGGGCTTCGGGATCAGAGCAGAATAAAGGCTGGCCCACCAGGGCTCCTCACCCTCCAGAGGTGGCAGAAGGTCCCACCACTTCGTATCGGGGCGGGACGCGACGGTGAGGACATGAAGAACATGGAGCACGAGCGTGTATAGATGTTTCCTTGGCGCGGTCCGGAACAGAACCGGTTGCAGATCGTGCAGCCGGCTCATGGTGAAGGGACGGGGAGGGGGCCGGTTGGGTCCACGGGGCAGGGGCCCGATGAAAAAGTCTGGAGGGCTCAGAGTGGAGGGTGGGCGGAGCGTGCCCTCTCGCAGGACCTGGTCGAGATAGTCCCAAGCAGCGGGCGGCAAAGCGGCCCTCACCTCCTGAAGTACACGCCGGGGAGTACGAGGTCTGGAGAGCCCCATGCGCTGAGCGAGCATCAGGGGATCTAGCCAGTCTCCCCGGTCATAGTCCAGGAGGTCTCCGACTTTGGTGACTTCTGCCAGGACCAACCTCTGGTGCACCATGGGGGACTCTGCCACCTGCACACGAAGCTGGGGGTTGTGTAGCAGGGGCTCCGCGAGGAGATCTGCCCCCACGGTGGCCGCCACGGACCTGGTCACTGAGAACAGTTTCCAGGTCCGGAGGAGGTCCTGGTAGAAGACCGGCAGCCCGGAGAGGCCTCGTGGAAGACCTCTCGGATGGAGACAAAGGAGCTGCCGGTCATATCGGAGCCCTCGGAAGCGGCGCAGGAAGGCGTGTACCAATTCGCTCCACACCGGACTACCTGCACCATAAAGGAGCCTCTGCAGGGCCTGGAGGCGGAAGACGTGGACCTGAGCATGCAGACACTTCAGGCCCTGCCCTCCCTCTTCCAGGGGTAGATGGAGAACCCCCGCAGAGACCCAGTGCAGTCCTGACCAAAAGAACTCCAGAATCGACGTCCGGAGGTTGGCCAGGAAACCCGGGGCTGGGACCAGGGTGTTGAGCCGGTACCAGAGCATGGACAGAACTAGTTGATTGGGCACCAGTGCTCTCCCTCGAAGGGAGCAGTCCTGTCCATTTCCGGAGCCGCTCCGACACCCTGCCCTCTAAACCTAGCCAGTTCTCCGGCGGAGACGGATGTGTGGCAGAAAGGTAAACGCCGAGATAGAGCAGCGGACCCGCGCTCCACCAGACGGCCTGAAGCACGGGTGGGAGGGAGCTCACCTGCCACCTGTCCCCTACCACCAGGCCAGAGCTCTTGACCCAGTTGACCCGGGCGGAGGAGGCCGCCTAATAGATGGTCTGGCAAGCCTCCACCCGCACCAAGTCACCCGGGTCCTGGACCATGAGGAGCATGTTGTCGGCGTACGCTGACAGGACCAGCCACAACTCCGGCTCCCGCAGCACCAACCCCGTCAACCTCCTACGGAGGAGACAGAGGAAGGGCTCGATCGACAGAGCATACAGCTGCCCCGAGAGGGGGCACCCTTGACATACTCCTCGCCCGAAGCTGACCGGTTCGGTCAGGGTCCAGTTGAGCCTGACCAAACACTCTGCGGAGGCGTACAGAACCTGGAGAAAACCCACAAACTGGGGCCCTAAGCCAAACACTCACAGAGTGCCCAGGAGATACCTGTGGTCCACCCTGTCAAACGCCTTCTCCTGATCCAGGGACAGGAGGGCGAACGACAGACCATCCCTACACCCGAGTTCCAAGAGGTCCCGGACCAGATACAAGTTGTCGAAGATGGTGCAGCCCGGGACAGTGTAGGTCTGGTCTGGGTGGATCACGTCCGCCAGCACGGACCCTAGCCGCAGCGAGATGGCCTTCGCTACAACTTTATAGTCCGTGCTGAGGAGCGAGATGGGACGCCAATTCCGTAAATCGCGGAGGTCCCCCTTCTTCGGCAATAAGGCGAGCACAGCTTGCCTGCACGAAAGAGGGAGGACCCCACCCTGCAAGGACTTGGCCCAGACGGTGACAAGGTCTGGGCCGAAGACGTCCCAAAACACGCGGTAGAACTCCACGGTCAGCCCGTCCATGCCCGGAGATTTATTGGTGGGCATGCGGCGGAGGGCTTCCGACAACTCGGCCAGAGTGAGAGGCAGCTCCAGCCGGTCTCGGTCGCCCGGGCTGACCATCAGGAGTTCATCCCAGAGCATTCTGCAAGCGTTAGGATCGGTCGGATCTGGGGAGAAAAGGCCTGCGTAGAAGGCCCTGGCCCTCCCGCACATCTCCGCCGGATCCGTGAGGGGGGTGCCGTCCTCTGCTAGAAGGCAGGTGACGTGCTTCTTGGCCCCCCTCTTTTTCTCCAGGGCGTAGAAGAAGCGGGAGCCGCGATCCATCTCCCGAAGGAGGCGGATGCGGGATCGAACAAAGGCACCTCGGGCCCGATGGTCCTTGAGGGTCCGGAGCTCCTCCCGCTTCTCCCGGCACAGTCTGCAGAGGGATGGATCACCGGGGCTGGTGGCCAGACGCCTCTCCAGCTCTAAGACCTCCCGTTCCAACTGCCCTATCGCCGCATCCCTCCGTCGGCTGGCGCCCTGGGTGTAGTCACGGCAGAAGAGCCGGGCGCACACCTTCCCCAGGTCCCACCACCGCCGTGCTGAGGGAAAGGCACGCCGCTGCCCTCGCCAGGCCAGCCAGAACTCCCGGAAGGACGCCACGAAGCCCACATCCTCCAACAAGCTATTATTAAAGTGCCAATAGGCCGGCCCCGGCCTCTCCGCGCAGAGAGAGGCTGTCACGGTGGCTAGATGGTGATCCGAAAAAGGGGCCGGCCGGACACTGGAGGAGTGGGCCCGTGAAAGATGGAAGCGTGACAAATAGATGCGGTCCAACCGGGAGTGGCGCGACCGATGGACCTCGACTGGACAAAAGTGAACGTCGAAACGTCATCCAGGTGGTGGTCACGCCAGACGTCCACCAGGGAGTGATGTTCGACGATCTCTCGGAGGACGTCTGCGGCGGCCGGGTGCTGCTCGGTCCCCGAGCGGTCCCGTTCCTCGAGGGTGGCGTTAAAGTCCCTGCCCAGGACCAGGCACTCGCGAGGATCCAAGGTGCTGAGGAAGGTGGACGCCTGCTGATAAAAACTCAACCTCTCCGGGCCCGATGTTGGGGCGTAAACGTTGACAAGATTGACCACAAGCCCCTCCATGCGGACCCGGAGGTGCAGCAGGCGGCCCGGCACAGCCTCGGCGACCCCCAGCACCTCGGGCCGTAGGTCGGGGGAGAACAGGGTTGCCACTCCAGCCGTACGAACTGTGAGGTGGCTAAAGTAGACCCTGTCCCCCCACTCCAGACGCCAGCTAGCTTCAGCGGCTGGATCCGTATGGGTCTCCTGCAGGAAAATCACAGAGTAACCCCCCTCCCGAAGGAAGGAGAGCACCTGGCTCCTGCGGAGACCCATCCTACAGCCCCGGGTGTTTAATGTTGCGAAGATGATCGGTGCCATAAGGAGGGCTGGGGGGGATCCTCGCCGGCAGAGACGCCCATGGCCTCCAGCGGGCCGCGCAACAATCTGTGACCTACCCCGTGGGCGATTAAGGAGTCACGGAAGAGGCGGACCCATTGGTAAGCCGCGGCGGCCTGCCTCCGGGTCCTCTTACCCTCCCCCATGAGGGCCCTCGCGGCCCGGAGGATCTGATGGAAATCCCCCCATCGCTGGAGTGCAAGCTGTACCTTGTTGCGGGAGCCACGGACGTCCTCAAGGAACTCCCGTAGCTCCTCTCTCAGCGTATGGGGGGGTGGGGTTACCGATCTATGGCTTTCCCCCAGTGGGGCCCCTGTCACAGCCCCGTGGCCCATCGAGATGGGCAAGCAGGGGGCAGACCCTCGACATGCCGTCCGATGGGCTGGCGCCACGTGGCCTGCCTCAGACCCTGACTCAATGGGGGGTGGTGGAGGGAAGATAGCAGCCCCTGGTGGGTCGGGACAGGGAAAAACAAAGGCCACTCCTTGGGGGTCATCCTCTGGGATATGGAAGGAGACAGCCCAAGGGCGGCAAAAGCATCACGGGAAGTGGAGGGGACAGGGACGGGGTCGCTGTCAGGGGCAGGGCCGGAGTCAGGAATAGGGACAGGGGAAGGGGCGATAGTGGGATCGGGGGCCCCAGCAGCCAAGCCACTGGGTGGGGGGGGTGGCACCCTGCAAATAGGCTCAGGGATTTGCAGGGAGGGAGAGGGGCCTTTGGCGATGCCGGGTTCCTGCTCCAAGGCAGATGGTAAGGCCACGGCATCCATACGTGGAGAATCAATGATGGGGCCCCCACCCGGGAAGGGGGTCGGCTGCCCCGCAGCCACGAGAGAGTTCCCTGGAGACTCGGGTCCCGGCCGGGTGGCACTGGCCGTCACCTCAAGAGGCTTGGCGGCCGCTAGCGGGGTGCCATCTGCGGCTGGGTTGGTGGAAGAGTCCAGGGGCTCCTCGGAGGCGGGAGCGGAAGCAGTGGATAAGGGGATGGAACATGGGGAAAGGGGGGCCGAGGCGAGGTCGCTCAGATCGAGGCCTGCTGGCAGAGGGTCGTCCTCCCTCTGGGTAACTGGGGTCAGACCCAGGGCCTCGATCTCCTCATAAATGGAGGGGAGATCACCGTCCACCACCCCAAGGCTCTCCCCGCCAGCACCCGAAGCGACACTCGCCTTGGTGCTTGCAGGGGCTTCAGATTGTAAGGGGGCAAGAGGGGCTCCATGAGGGGCTTCCATAGGAAGGGACTCCGGAGGAGGGGCAGTGCTATCCTCCGGTGCAGCCACATCTTCCCCAGCCGGCAATGGTAGACAAAATCCACCCGGGGGCAAAGTGGAAGGCTCAGCAGCAGTGCCCTCTTTCCTGGTCTTCCGGGGGGCTTCCGCATCAGATGGGAGGAGCGGAGCTCGAACCTTCTGCTTGCCCCGCTTCCCCCGTGCTAAGGACCAGCCCTCCATGGCATCATCTGGGGGCTGGTTAACAGGGGTCGGGTCAGGGAGCAAGGGCGATCGCTCAGGGAATCGGGGAGGTAAAGGTGGGGCAGCATGTAGGAGGGAAGAATCCCCTTGGGGCGGGCTCTCTGCTATGCCCGGCGGTATCCCTACCTCACCCTCCTCCACAGGCCCTGCCAGATCGCAGGCAGCAGAGGCGGGGCCCTCCCGCTCGTCTGGGCGCACTGGGGGAGATACCCCTTGGGCCCGAGCGGGAGCGTTGGTGGGCCGGAAAGGAGGAGGGGCAGCTTCGGGTGCCGGGCAGCCAGGGGCGCCGGCGATGACGGGGCCGGCGCCCTGCCGGGGCTCGGGGGTCCCAGATGCCCCTCCATGCCGGGCCAAGGGGCAGTCCCTCCGGACGTGCCCCATCGCCCGGCAGAGGTAGCACCGGGCCTCCCCTGTCGAATAATGCACCCGGTAGCGGGCCCCCGGTAGGGGACCAAGAAGGACCCCTCGAGCGCCTCTCCGTCACGCGCCACCGGCGGCAGTTGTAACTGTACCTGCCGGCGGAATGAAAGGACATGACGGAGGGCGGGGTCTTTGCAGCCCAATGGAAGAGGGCTGACCACAGAGATCGGCCTCCCCAGGGCAGAGAGGGCGGGTAACAGGGCGGCATTAGGAAGGAAAGGAGGGACAGAAGTCAGGACCAGTCGGGCGCCCAGGTCTTCTAGCGGCTCCAAGGGGACGAACACGCCTCCCACCGTCAGGTCCTTCTCCACCGCCTCCTGGGCGGCGGCCTCCAATGCTAGGAAGAAAACGACCTTTCCGTACATCTTGGAGGCAGCCACAATGGCCGTGGGCCCTATCACCCTCACCAACGCCCGCACGTAGGTCTCCACGTGGGGCGAGGTGGGTACCAGGAAGCAACGGACGCCGTGCTTCCTGGTCAAGGTGGGGAAGGGGCCCCGGCCGCTATAGATGGTAGCAGAGGCGGTGGTCGGTTGAGATGATGATGCAGCGGCAGGCGGGGGAGTCGCCGCCACCTGGGTGTATGCCCTAGGGGCCGGGGGAGGGACACCCACAGAGCTGGTGGAGGGAACAGCGGGAAGGGATGCCGCGGCCGGTGGCGGGGCCGCGGCCGTGGGGGCAGCCCCCGCCATGGAGGGCCTGGCCTTTTTGGTGGGGCCTTTACCTTTCTTTGTGCCCTGGCCCTTCCTGCCGGCTGGGAGGGCTCCCCCAGAGTCGGAGGGGGCGAGGGACGTGGCAGCAGCAGAGGTCACCTCGTTACCCGCCGCTGCTGGCGCTCCAGCAGGGGTGGTAGCAGGTGGCTCAGCAGCGGTGGTTGAGGTAGAGGCTAGGGGGGACGATGGTGGGGCGGGTTGAGGAGGGGCAGCAGGGTCTGCCCGAGGGATCCCACTCGCCTCATCCCCTGCCATAATGAGGACGGGGGGAGGACAAACACCGGAGGGGGGGCAGAGAGAGGGGAAGCAGGTCGACCACTCCTCCCCGCTAGGCTGCAGGCAGGGGAGGAGGGTGCCAAAAAAGGAGGTGGGCTGGATGGGGGGGCTATCAAGGGCTAGGGGTCAGTCACCGACTCGGGGAGGGTTTCCAGCTCCTCTAGTCGCACCAAGGAAGGGGGACATAACAGCATTGGGAGGTGCAGTGAGACAGGTTCAAACTAAAATGGGGAGAGGCACAAGCACATGGGAGGGGACATGGGCGTGGGAGGGGAGGGGCTAATCAGGGCAAGGGGGCCGCAGGGGGAAGGGAACAACCAGGCTGGGAGTGGGGCAGGGGAACCACGGGGCTAGCTTCAGAGGCTGGGGCGGGTCAAACAGAGAAAGGCTGCAGAGGGAAAAGGTGGGGCAGGCAAACAAACGGGAGCTAGCGAGGGACTGGGGCAAAGGAGAGGGGCAAAAGGTTGCAAGGGGCAAATGGGTAGGCAGCAGGGGCAAAGCTGGGGGCTTGCTGCAGGGGGGAGGGGGTCCAAGAAATGAAACCTGATATCGTAGGAATAACCGAAACATGGTGGAACCGAAACATGGTGGAACCGAAACTCCAGTCATGACTGGAGTACAGGTATGGAAGGGTATGTGCTGTTTAGGAATGACCGGAAAAAAGGTAAAGGTGGGGGTGTGGCATTGTATGTCAATAATGAGCTAAACTGTAAAGAAATAATAAGTGATGGAATGGATAAGACAGAATCTGTATGGGCAATAATTACACTGGGTAAAAGAACTACTAGAGCCTCCCCTGAGATAGTGCTTGGGGTGTGCTATAGACCTCCAGGATCTAGCCTGGATGCGGACAGAGAACTATTTAATGTTTTTAAGGAAGTAAAAACTAATAAGAGCTGTGTAATCATGGGGGACTTTAACTTCCCGGATATAGATTGGGGAACAAATGCTAGTAACAATAATAGGGCTCAGATGTTCCTAGACGTGCTAGCAGATGAATTCCTACATCAAGTAGTACCTGAACCGACGAGGGGGGATGCCATTTTAGATTTGGTACTGGTGAGTAGTGAGGACCTCGTTGAGGAAATGGTTGTAGGGGACAACCTTGGCTCGAGTGACCATGAGCTAATTCGGTTTAAACTAAATGGAAGGATTAACAGAAATAAAACTGTGACTAAGGTTTACGATTTCAAAAAGGCCAACTTTAATAAATTAAGGCAACTACTTAGGGAAGTGGATTGGGCTAACATACTTAGGGATCTAAAGGCAGATGACGCCTGGGATTATTTCAAGCTGAAGTTGCACGAGCTGTCGGAGGCCTGTATCCCGAGAAAGGGAAAACGGTTAGTAGGCAGGAGATTTAGACCTAGCTGGATGAGCGGGCGTCTCAAAGGGGCGATTAAGAAAAAACAGAAAGCGTACAAAGAATGGAAGAGGGGAGGGATCAGCAAGGAAACCTACCTTATTGAGGTCAGAGCATGTAGGGATGCAGTGAGAAAGGCCAAAAGCCGTGTAGAGTTGGACCTCGCGAGGGGAATTAAATCCAATAGTAAGAGGTTTTATAGCCATATAAATAGGAAGAAAACAAAGAAAGAGGAAGTGGGACCGCTGAAGAATGTAGATGGAGTGGAGATTAAGGATAATCTAGGCATGGCACAATATCTAAATGAATATTTTGCATCGGTCTTTAATAAGGCTAATGAAGGGCTTAGGAATAGAGGGAGCAGGACAGAGGGTAATAAAGGAGGGGCGATTGACATTACAGTATCAGAGGTGGAAGCCAAACTTGACCAGCTAAATGGGACTAAATCGGGCGGACCGGATGATCTTCATCCGGGAATATTGAAGGAACTGGCGCGAGAAATTGCAAGCCCCTTAGCGATAATTTTTAATGAATCTGTAAACTCGGGGGTGGTACCGTTGGACTGGAAAATAGCTAATGTGGTTCCTATTTTCAAGAAGGGGAAAAAAAGTGACCCGGGTAACTACAGGCCTGTTAGTTTAACTTCTGTAGTATGCAAGGTCTTGGAAAAAATTTTGAAGGAGAAAGTAGTTAAGGACCTTGAGGTGAATGGCAATTGGGACAAATTACAACATGGGTTTACGAAAGGCAGATCGTGCCAAACCAACCTGATCTCCTTCTTTGAGAAAGTAACAGACCTTCTAGATAAAGGAAATGCGGTGGATCTAATATACCTCGATTTTAGTAAAGCGTTTGATACTGTGCCTCATGAGGAATTATTGGTTAAATTAGAAAAGATGGGGATCGATATGAAAATCCAGAGGTGGATAAAGAACTGGTTAAAGGGGAGACTGCAGCGGGTAGTACTGAAAGGTGAACTGTCAGGTTGGAAGGAGGTCACCAGTGGGGTTCCTCAAGGTTCGGTTTTGGGTCCGATTTTATTTAATCTATTCATTACTGACCTCGGAACCGAATGTAGGAGTGGGCTGATAAAGTTTGCGGATGACACAAAGTTGGGAGGAATTGCCAATTCGGAGAAGGATCGGGATATTCTGCAGGGAGACTTGGATGACCTTGTAAATTGGAGTAATAATAATAGGATGAGATTTAATAGTGAGAAGTGTAAGGTGATGCATTTAGGGATGACTAACAAGAACTTTAGTTATAAGCTGGGGACGCATCGGTTGGAAGTGACGGAGGAGGAGAAGGACCTCGGAGTCCTGGTTGATCGCAGGATGACTATGAGTTGGCAATGTGACGTGGCTGTGAAAAAAGCTAATGCGATCTTGGGATGCGTTAGGCGAGGTATTTCTAGTAGGGACAAGGAGGTGCTGCTTCTGTTATACAAGGCGCTGGTGAGACCTCATTTAGAGTACTGTGTGCAGTTCTGGTCTCCTATGTTTAAAAAGGATGAACTCAAACTGGAACGGGTACAGAGAAGGGCCACTAAGATGATCCGAGGAATGGAAAACCTTTCCTATGAAAGGAGACTTGAGGAGCTCGGTTTGTTTAGCCTAACCAAAAGAAGGCTGAGGGGGGATATGATTGCTCTCTTTAAATATATCAAAGGGATAAATACCAAGGAGGGAGAGAAATTATTTCAGCTCAGTACTAATGTGGACACGAGAACAAATGGATATAAACTGGCCGTGGGGAAGTTTAGGCTTGAAATTAGACGAAGGTTTCTAACCGTCAGGGGGTGAAATTTTGGAACAGCCTTCCGAGGGAAACGGTGGGGGTGAAAGACCTCTCTGGCTTCAAGAGTAGGCTAGATAAGTTTATGGAGGGAATGGTTTGATGGGATAACGTGATTTTAGTCAACTGGGCATTAACGAGCCATCGCTGGTAAAATAAGGGTCCGGCTGTAGAATCTTGCCTGTATGCTCGGGGTTCTACTGATCGCCATATTTGGGGTCGGGAAGGAATTTTCCTCCAGGGTAGATTGGCAGAGGCCCTGGAGGTTTTTCGCCTTCCTCCGCAGCATAGGGCAGGGGTCGCAGACTGGAGGATTCTCTGCGACTTAATTTAAAGACTTCAAGGGAAAGTGGGTGGGTCAGCTTTTGTGGCCTGCATCATGCGGGAGGTCAGACTAGATGACCATATTGGTCCCTTCTGACCTTAAAGTCTATGAGTCTATGAGTCTATGGGTTAGTCCAAAAGGGGGGGGCACGTGCACCCACGTGCGCTTGTAACAAAAAGAAAGTCTTTTTAGGTTGGCTGTTGCTTCAGGCCCAATGGTGGCAACAGGGCGTGGCAGGCCTAGGTGAGCAGCTGAGTCCCAGAGGCAGGAGCTCGAGGCAGATGGTGAGTAGCCGGTGGTGGTGGTGGAGGGGACAACGATGATGGTGGTGGGGGGGGTCGGGGGGGAAACAGATGGACCAGGGGGCAGGCTCCACGCCATACCCCCTGTGTCCCCACAAACACAGTCTAGACCTCCACCACAAGAGCACAGTTCAAAAGTTACTCAGTCCGTGAGAATCCCCTCCACGGTGGTCTGTAGAATTCCTACGCACTCCCCCACTGGCAGATGGTCCTCTTCTTCTCCTCCTCCTCGGGGCTCCAGCAGCAAACACAGCAGCTTTAGGTGGCAGTCTGGTGGCCAGCAGGAAGGACCCCTCTCAGGTGAAGGTGGTGGCAGTGGTGTCCACAGCAGCAGGTGCAATGGCTGGGGTCCCTCCCTCCCCTCCTCTGGGGAGTGGGCCAGCAGCCCCCCCCCAAGGGGCTGTAGCTGGAGCAGCAGCAACCAAGAGTGGGGGGGGTCTAGCAGCCAGCCAGCTAGCAAGCAGGTAGAAGAGAAGGGGAGGGGGAGGGTCTGGCCCAGCCGGGGGAGTAGCGAGAGCAGCAGCAGTAGCTGCAGTTGTAGGGAGAGCCCAGGGCCTAGTAGCAGGAGGAGCAGCCCCGTACCTACCTACCTCCAGGCCAGAGGGCTACAGGAGAGTGATCTATGGGAGAGATCTATTAGCTTCAGATTAAGCAGGTTTTCTGTTCCCCGAGTGACCAGAGAAGGGGCTGCACTAGAGTAATCAGAAACCTGCTAGAACCAGTTAAGGCAGGCAGGCTAATTAGGACACCTGGAGCCAATTAAGAAGAAGCTTCTAGAATCAATTAAGGCAGGCTAATCAGGGCACCTGGGTTTTAAAAAGGAGCTCACTTCAGTTTGTGGTGCGAGTGTGAGGAGCTGGGAGCAAGAGACACAAGGAGCTGAGAGTGAGAGGGTGTGCTGCTGAAGGACTGAGGAGCACAAGCGTTATCAGACACCAGGAGGAAGGTCCTGTGGTGAGAATAAGGAAGGTGTTTGGAGGAGGCCATGGGAAAGTAGCCCAGGGAGTTGTAGCTGTCATGCAGCTGTTACAGGAGGCACTATAGACAGCTGCAGTCCACAGGGCCCTGGGCTGGAACCCGGCGTAGAGGGCAGGCCCGGGTTCTCCCAAAACCTCCCAATTGACCTGGACTGTGGGTTCTCCCAGAGGGGAAGGTCTCTGGGCTGTTCCCCAACCCACATGGTGAATTTCTGAGGCAAGAAAATCCGCCAATAAGCGCAGGACCCACCAAATTAGAGGAGGAACTTTGTCACACTGGTGTCAGGAGTGGGATCTTGGGGTGCACAGCGCGGCGGAAGAAGGAGGGTGATTTAAACAAAAAACAAACAAAAAAGGTAGAGGGTTTATTTTTTTTCGCCACAATGGATGACGTAGTGCGGGCACTGATACAAGCTACGGCGGCCCAGCAGGAGGCTACCTGTGTCCAGGAAGCCGCCCAACAGGAGGCAGTGCGGCTGCAGCAAGAGTCTAATTGCCTGCTGATGGACCAGGCTGCTCAAGACCGAGCTATGTTGCGGGAACTGGTAAACCAGGTAAAGTCCCTTACAGAGCTGAATCGTGGCCATGATGGGACGCGGCTCATACGGGCCAGCCATTGGCTGCAGAAAATGACACGGGAGGATGATGTAGAGGCATACCTTCTGGCCTTTGAGAGGACAGCCCTACGGGAGGCCTGGCCTCGAGATCAGTGGTCTGGCATCCTTGCCCCATTCCTGTGTGAGGAGGCCCAGAAGGCCTACCATGATCTGCCTGAAGAGGCTGCGGCAGACTACCCCCAGCTGAAAGCAGAGATCCTGGCCAGATCTGGGGTAATGACAGCAGTGCGGGCCCAGCAGTATCACGGTTGGAAGTACCAGGAAGACAAAATCCCGCGGTCCCAATTGTATGACCTCATCCATCTCACACGAAAGTGGTTGCAAACAGAGTCCCGGAGTCCGGAAGAGATACTAGTGGTTCTGGTCATCGACCGATACATGAGGGGACTACCACCAGACCTTCATGCCTGGGTAAGCCAGAACGAACCCTCCACCTATGATGAGGTTGTCGCCCTGGTAGAGAGGCGAAGGACAGCGAGGGAGCTGACCTGACCAGTTAAGGAAGAGGCACCCTGGGTTAAACTAGCAGCACCAAGCCCTAAAGTTCGGGTGACTGGGCCACCAGGAGGGCCCAGGTGGAAAAAGAGAGAGGCTGAAGGCCCATTAGAGGCCACAAAGAGTCGGAGCACTGAGGGAGAAGAGGATCGTGATGTTAGACTGCCCAAACCAAGAGACCGGGGAACGCCTAGGGCGCCATACAGATGTTATGCCTGCGGGGAGTGGGGACATATAGCTGCACAGTGTCCCAATGCTGAGGAGCCTATGCAGTGTAACCTGGGGAACTGGGCAGATCCATGCTTCCTAATCCACCTTGTGGGGGTCTCACTAACCCCACATATGTATACCAGACCAGTGAAACTAAATGGGGTAGGGACCACGGCACTGGTTGATTCGGGGAGTGCTATCACGCTTATCTCAGGGATGCTCGTGAAGCGTAGTCAGCTGCTGCAGGCTAAACGTACGGGGATAACATGTGTCCATGGGACAGTTAGTTACTACCCCACCATCCCAGTAAAAATCGAGATCCAAGGGAACACTACTGAGGTAGCAGCAGGTGTAGTCCCTAAACTCCCATACCCGGTGCTCATAGGGAGGGACTACCCAGGGTTTGGAAATTTACTCCCAGTAGGGGGATTGGAGAAAGATGGGGACCCTAAAATTGGTGAGGCATCCACAGCAGACTGTCAGCCCCCAATCTTCTCTGAAATATCCCCAGATTTGTTCTCCACTCCCAGACAGGGTAGAAAGACAAAAAGGGAAAGAAGGGCAGCTAAGGCCTTGGGAACCTGAATACTGACCCAAAGCCAGAGGGTCGCTCTTGTAGGTAGGTGGACCCACGCAGCTGAAAAGGAGGCCACGCAGGAGGGAGAAGCACCTGAGTCTGACCCCCACCCTAATGCTTCTGAACCAGTAGAGGCAACAGAGACTGGGCCCCTAGATCTTGGGCAGATTAGCCCCGGGAGAGGAAATTTTGGACGGGACCAGGCAGAAGACCCAAGGTATGACAACATTAGGAAGGAGGTGACTGAAATAGATGGGGTCCCCGTGGAAGGAAAAACCCAGGGACCAGGACCCTACTTCATAATGAAGAAGGATCTCTTATACCGGGTTGCACCAGTACAGGGGCAGAAGGTGCAGCAGATCCTAGTACCTCAAAAACACCAGAACGCTGTATTAAGTCTTGCTCATAGTCATCTTTTTAGGGGGCATTTGGGGGTAGAGAAGACCCTGGCACGAGTCCTACGACGGTTCTTCTGGCCCGGAGTACATGAAGAAGTGCGGAGGTACTGTGCCTCCTGCCCGGAGTGTCAGCTGCACAGTCCCTGTCCCCACTTGAGGGCACCTTTAGTACCCCTTCCCATCATAGAGGTCCCCTTCGAGTGAATAGCCATGGACCTAGTGGGATCCCTGGAGAAGACGGCTCGGGGTCACCAATATATACTTGTTGTTTTGGACTATGCTACTCGCTACCCAGAAGCCGTCCCCCTGCGGAACACGGCCTCTAAAACTATAGCCAAAGAGCTGGTGGGGATCTTTGCCCGAATGGGGCTACCGAAGGAGATATTAACCGACCAAGGAACCCCATTTATGTCGAAGCTAATGAAGGACCTCTGTACGCTGCTCCATATATATACCCTGAGAACTTTGGTCTACCATCCGCAGACTGATGGGTTGGTAGAAAGATTTAACTGAACCCTCAAGGCTATGATAAGGAAGGTGGTAAGTCGGGACAGGAAGGATTGGGACACCCTACTACCCTACCTTATGTTCGCTATCCGAGAGGTACCACAGGTCTCAACTGGGTTTTCCCCCTTTGAGTTATTATACGGGCGTCACTCCCGTGGCATACTAGATATCGCCAAAGAGATCTGGGAAGAGGAACCCAATGAGGGGAGAAATATAATAGAGCATGTAATGCAGATGCGAGACCGGATAGCCCGGGTTACCCCTCTTGTACGGGAACATTTGGAGAAGGCACAGGAGGCCCAGCGTACCCATTACAATCGCCAGGCAAAAGTGCGACAGTTCCAACCAGGGGATCGGGTTATGGTGTTGGTACCCACGGCAGAAAGCAAGCTTCTGGCCCAATGGCAGGGGCCCTATGAGGTGGTTGAACCCGTGGGGGAAGTAACCTACAAGGTGCGGCAGCCAGAATGCAGAAAACAAGAACAGATTTATCACGTTAACCTTCTGAAACCCTGGCATGCACAAGAGGCATGCACAACGGTCCAAAAAGGCTAAACGAAGTATCCCAGTTCGACGCGTACCCCATACCTCGCATAGATGAGCTAGTGGACCATCTGGGTAATGCCCGGTACTTGACTACCCTAGACTTCACAAAGGGGTACTGGCAGATTCCCCTTGCAGAAGACGCAAAGGAAAAGACTGCGTTCTCTACACCAGAGGGTCTTTTTTAATATACTGTCCTCCCTTTTGGACTACATGGGGCCCCAGCTACCTTCCAGCACCTCATGGACAAGCTATTACGCCCGCATAACAGTTATGCTGCTGCCTACTTGGACGATGTGGTCATTCATACCCCAGACTGGGAAACCCACCTGGAGAAGGTGGAGGCAGTCCTCGATACCTTCAGGAGAGCTGGCCTTACAGCAAACCCTGCCAAGTGCGCTGTAGGGTTTACAGAGGCCAAATATCTTGGCTACATTGTGGGAAAAGGTTTGGTAAAACCCCAAGTGAACAAGTTAGAGACCATCCAAAATTGGCCCCGACCAAGTCGCAAGAAACCAGTCCGGGCGTTCCTAGGTGTGGTGGGGTATTACCGACGATTTATCCCCCACTTTGCCACAAGGGCAAGCCCCCTGACAGACCTAGTGAAAGCCCATGGACCTGATCTGGTGAGATGGTCTGACGCAGCAGAGGAAGCATTCACAGACTTACGGACTGCCCTCTGCAATAACCCCGTACTGATAGCCCCTGATTTCACCAAGGAGTTTATCCTGCAGACAGATGCATTGGAAGTAGGGTTGGGGGCCGTTCTATCACAGATGGTCGGGGAGGAGGAACACCCAATTCTATACCTCAGTCGGAAACTCCTTCCAAGGGAACAAAAATATGCAGTGGCGGAGAGAGAATGCCTCGCTGTAAAATGGGCCATGGAAAGATTGCGCTACTACCTGCTCGGGCGCAGATTTGTCCTCGTGACCGACCATGCCCCTCTTCAATGGATGCAGCGGAACAAGGAGAAGAACACAAGGGTGACCAGATGGTTCTTATCCCTCCAACTTTTCCAGTTCCGTGTGCAACACAGAGCAGGGAGCCGTCATGGCAACGCCGATGGCTTGTCACGTGTGCACTGTCTGGTGTCCCAAGCTGCCCAACCCCTTGGCATTGAGCAGGGGGGAAGGATATGTGACAGACCCAGACCAGTGGGGTACAGGAGTCTGGTAGAGGGCAAATATACTGGTCACTGGATGAGTAGTTTTCTGTTCCCTGAGTGACCAGAGCAGGGGCTGCACTAGAGTAATCAGGAACCTGCTAGAACCAGTTAAGGCAGGCAGGCTAATTAGGACACCTGGCGCCAATTAAGAAGAAGCTTCTAGAATCAATTAAGGCAGGCTAATCAGGGCACCTGGGTTTTAAAAGGAGCTCACTTCAGTTTGTGGTGCAAGTGTGAGGAGCTGGGAGCAAGAGGCACAAGGAGCTGAGAGTGAGAGGGTGAGGGTGTGCTGCTGGAGGACTGAGGAGCACAAGCGTTATCAGACACCAGGAGGAAGGTCCTGTGGTGAGAATAAGGAAGGTGTTTGGAGGAGGCCATGGGGAAGTAGCCAAGGGAGTTGTAGCTGTCATGCAGCTGTTACAGGAGGCACTATAGACAGCTGCAGTCCACAGGGCCCTGGGCTGGAACCCGGCGTAGAGGGCGGGCCCGGGTTCCCCCCAAACCTCCCAATTGACCTGGACTGTGGGTTCTCCCAGAGGGGAAGGTCTCTGGGCTGTTCCCCAACCCACATGGTGAATCTCTGAGGCTAGAAAATCCGCCAATAAGCACAGGACCCACCAAGATAGAGGAGGAACTTTGTCACACTAGTCACAAAAGTGAGACTGATAGCAGCGGGAGTTGCCATACAACCCCTCCTCCACCCCCCACCCCATCTTTCTGAGCATCCTCACATCCCTGACACTTCAACTCATTCCTATCTCATAGGCCTGGTCTACACTAGGCTTTTATGTCGAATTTAGCGCCGTTACATCGAATTAACCCTGCACCCGTCCACACCACGAAGCTATTTAGTTCGACATAGAGCTCTCTTAAATTCGACTTCTGTACTCCTCCAAAACGAGAGGAGTAGCGCTAAATTCGAAATGGCCATATCGAATTAGGCTAAGTGTGGATGGAAATCGACGGTAATAGCTCCGGGAGCTATCCCACAGTGCACCACTCTGTTGACGCTCTGGACAGCAGTCCGAGCTCGGATGCTCTGATCAGCCACACAGGAAAAGCCCCGGGAAAATTTGAATTCCTTTTCCTGTCTGGGCAGTTTGAATCTCATTCCCTGTTTGGACAGCGTGGCGAGCTCAGCAGCACTGGCAACGATGCACAGCTCTCCAGCAGAGATGGCCGTGCAATCTAATAGAAGGAGGGCCCCAGCATGGACTGATCGGGAAGTCTTGGATCTCATCGCTGTGTGGGGCGATGAGTCCGTGCTTTCAGAGCTGCGCTCCAAAAGACGGAATGCAAAGATCTACGAGAAGATCTCTAAAGCCATGGCAGAGAGAGGATACAGCCGGGATGCAACGCAGTGCCGCGTGAAAATCAAGGAGCTGAGACAAGGCTACCAAAAAACCAAAGAGGCAAACGGACGCTCCGGATCCCATCCCCACACATCCCGTTTCTACGAGGCACTGCATTCCATCCTAGGTGCGGCCGCCACCACTACCCCACCACTGACCGTGGACTCTGAGGATGGGATATTGTCCGCGGCAGGTTCCTCGTCGGACATGTTAGCGGACGGGGAAGATGAAGAAGGAGATGAGGAGGACGAGGCAGTCGACAGCGCTGGCTCCGCTGATTTCCCCGACAGCCAGGAGCTCTTCATCACCCTTACCGAGATCCCCTACCAACCGTCCCCATCCCTTACCCCGGAGACAGAATCAGGGGAAGGATCAAGCAGTAAGTGCTTTAAATATCTAAACATTTATTTTTACAAGAACTGAAATATTTATAATATTAACAATGGCTGTTTCTTAAAGTGCTTAAACATGTAAACAATTATCTGCAAAAAAACTGGAATATTTACAATAGTAACAAAGGGTTTTTCATGATTTGTCTGCCTTAGGCTCTTCACAATTTAGTCCCAAGTATTTAAAAAATTTTTTACAATGTCCGGTAAGTCATGATTATGCTGCCCAAGACGCTCCACTCTTTAGTCCCAGTGCACCTACGCGAAAATCCGGTCAATATGGCCGGGGATGGAGGCGAAATCCTCATAGGAGAACTCCTCGTAGGTCTCATGAAGGTACATTTCCAGCCTGTTCATCAGGTTCCTGGGTAGGGCGATCTTAGTGGGCCCTCCATGGTAGGACACGTTACCGCGCCACGACACCATCAGATAGTCTGGTATCATTGCCCTGCAGAGCATAGCGGCAAACGGCCCTGGTTTCTGAAGGCTTTCTCAAAACATCCTTTCCCTCTGGGACTCCGAGATCCTCAGCAGGGTGATGTCGCTCATTACGCCCTGCTTTGAATTAGGGAGGGGAATGTTAGTATTGGGACTGCTTTACAGCCACGCGGTGGAGGGAGAGGGGCAGCATACAGGGATCTTTCCCTGGAACAGCCGCGAGGGGGTGGGACAGGGGCATAGTTCATGCTGTCCTGATTGCTGGCAGCAGAGACTGGCATTGCTTTCAATGTGAAAGGAGGCCAGTGCTACTAGTACAGTTTTAAGCAGCCAGAAGTCTACGGCTTACCATGATTGCACGCTACAGAAGTTCAAGTGTCCTGCCACGCTTCTCAGATAACTGCAAGACCACTGCAGGACCCCAGGCACTGAAGGCGATGGCCGAAAATTCGACCTTGTCCTGAGTGCGCATGTGAGAGGTGCAGTGCATGGTCTTGTTCACAGAGAAAGACTAGGTTCTTTGTACACAACTTCATTTATCTGTCTCAGGAATTCACTCCATTTTTCCCATTCACACAGACACATCTGCGACTGTCTCCCAACCCAGCCTGTCAGCACACTCCCAGAGGCTAGCGCAGATTAGGAGGAGGAAGAAGAAGACGCGGGAGGACATGTTCTCAGAACTAATGAGCTGCTCCCGAGCCCAGGCAGCCCAGCAGACACAGTGGAGGGAGAACTTGTCCCAAATGCACCGAGCAGTCATGGAACGGGAGGAGAGGTGGCGTCAGGAGGACCAGCAGGCTACTGAAAAGCTGCTTGGACTTCTGAGGGAGCAAACGGACACGCTCCGGCGCCTTGTGGATGTTCTGCAAGACCGGAGGCAGGAGGACAGAGCCCCGCTGCAGTCTATCTCTAACCGCCCTCCCCCGCCACCAAGTCCCACACCCCCCTCACCCAAAGTACAAAGAAAGAGGGGCGGCAAGGGCCGTTAAAACTTTCAGTCAACCCCTGCAGACTGCTCTAGCACTAGAAGGCTCTCATTCCCCAAAATTTTAAAAGTCCTTTCCTACACACCTCACAGAAGCCCCCGTGCAAGTTTCAACCCCCACGTTTCATGTCTGGTTCATAATAAAATATTCGTTTCTGTTAATTACTGTTTCCATGATTTTATTTTGGAGGAGAGTCTGTCTGAACGAGGGGAAGGGGCATGGTAATTGGACAGGACAGTCACCTTTACCAGGGTACAGAGGCGGGGTCAGGTCCAGGATCAGGACACATACCCAGTGCAGTGACTAGTGACCCTGTTCAATCTGGGAGGTGGTTTTCATGTTCTGTGGGGGGGGGGTTGCTCTGTGACTTTGTGGCGGGGGAGGGCAGTTACAGATCTAATGCATCACAGAGCCCCGCAGCAGGGGAGCTGTAACCCTCCTCCCCCTGCCAGACAGTCACATAGCCGACACATACACGCTGTCCCGCCCAGGAGGGCTGGCAGGCTCTGTTGAAACAACCAGTCCACCACTGCGGAACCCGTCATTCCTGGAGTTTAGAAGCATCATTTGCATCACAACACTAAACCCGCACCCCGCCACAGTCTGCGTCCTAGGTTTAAAACATTCCCGCGAAAACAGTAATAAAGACAACGGTGTTCATTAACAAAACAGAACAGATTTTATTTTTTGGGAAGGGGGTGAAGGGGGTATGTAACTGGAGAGGATAGTCAACGGTAACTGGGTAAAGAAACGGTGGCAAGTTCAGGTTCTGAGTCCACAAACTTAAAATTCACTGGTGACCCTGCTCAGTCTGGAAACTGTCTTTCAAAGCCTCCCGGATGCACAGTGCGTCCCGCTGGGCTCTTCTAATCTCCCGGCTGTCTGGCTGGGAGTAATCAGCAGCCAGGCGATTTGCCTCAACCTCCCACCCCACCATAAAGGTCTCCCCCTTGCTCTCACAGAGATTGTGGAGCACACAGCAAGCTGCAATAACAATGGGGATATTGGTTTCGCTGAGATCACAGCGAGTCAGTAAGCTTCTCCATCTCCCCTTGAGACGGCCAAAAGCACACTCCACCACCATTCTGCACTTGCTGAGCCGGTAGTTGAACAGTTCTTTTTCTGTGTCCAGGGCGCCAGTATAGGGCTTCATGAGCCAGGGCATTAGCGGGTATGCTGGGTCCCCGAGGATCACTGTAGGCATCTCCACATCCCCAAGAGTTATTTTGTGGTCCGGGAAGTAAATACCTTCCTGCAGCCTTCTAAACAGACCAGAGTTCCTGAAGACGCGAGCGTCATGAACCTTGCCCGGCCATCCAACGTTGATGTTAGTAAAACGTCCCTTATGGTCCACCAGTGCTTTCAGCACCATTGAAAAGTAGCCCTTTCTGTTTATGTACTGGCTGGCCTGGTGGTCCGGTCCCAGGATAGGGATGTGAGTCCCATCTATAGCCCCACCGCAGTTTGGGAATCCCATCACGGCGAAGCCATCTATGATGGCCTGCGCGTTTCCCGGGGTCACTACCTTTGACAGCAGTACCTTCACGATTGCCTTGGCTACTTGCATGACAACAACCCCCACGGTAGACTTGCCCACGCCAAACTGGTTCGCGACTGACCGGTAGCTGTCCGGCGTTGCAAGCTTCCAGAGGGCTATGGCCACTCGCTTCTGGACAGTCAGGGCTGCTCGCATCCGGGTGTCCTTGCGCTTCAGGGCAGGGGACAGCAACTCACAAAGTTCGAGGAAAGTCCCCTTCCGCATGCGAAAGTTTCGCAGCCACTGGGATTCATCCCAGACTATGCGGTCCCACCAGTCCGTGCTTGTTTCACGGGCCCAGAATCGCCGTTCCACAGTATCCACAAGACCCATTGCCCCCGTGATGTCCTCGGCACTGGGTGTCGTGGTTTCAGACAGGCGTGTGCTACTCTCGGAGTTCAGGTCCTCACCCCGGTGCCGTAGCCTCCTCGCCTGATTTCTCTCTATCTGCCTCAGTGAAAGGTCGATGATGAGCTGCGATGCGTTGACAACGGCCACAACTGCAGCGATGGTCGCAGCGGGATCCATGCTCGCAGTGCTGTGGCGTCCGCGCTGTCACTCACCAGAAAAGTGCGCGAACTGATTTCCCGCCGGCGCTTTCAGGGAGGGAGGGCGGGAGTGACGGTTGGATGACGACAGTTACCCAAAACCACCCTCGACACATTTTTTTACCCAGAAGGCAATGGCGGCTCGACCCAGAATTCCAATGGGCAGCGGGGACTGCGGGAACTGTGGGATAGCTGCCCACAGTGCACCGCTTCCAATGTCGACGCTTGCCCCGTTAGTGTGGACTGACAAAGTCGAATTACTGTCCTTAGTGTGGACACACACGTTCGACTTTGTAATATCGATTCCACATATTCGATTTAACTAAAATCGAACTACTCTCGTAGTGTAGACATACCCATAGTGTGTCCTGGTCCTGCTATTCCCATCCTGAGCTCTAATCCAACACCCCTGCTAAAGCACCTTAATCCTGCCCTGCAGCCCCCCTGCTCTTCTAGCCCTGGGCTTCCACATACAGCTCTCCCTGTGTACCACTACCGCCTGCTATCCAGGGCCACACACTCATCAGAGACGTCTGGGAGTTGCAGGCACTCTGGGCCTGTTCCTGGAGTGGTGCAGCTTACACAGGGCAATGGACTGTGCTGAACAGCATACTCTAGCTCTCTGCAAGCTCCTTTGCTGATCACTATGGTGATCCAAAGCCCACAGAATTCAGTGGAAGTCTTTCCATTGACTTCCAGGACCTTTGGGTCACAGCCTGTATAGCTGGGATTTTTGTCAAAGGCCCTACTCATTTCACAGTCCAGACCACAGCTTTCACCTCTTGAACATGGTTTTGCGTATAAACAGCCAGGAGTCAGATCCTCAGCTGCTGTAAATCAGCATATATGATGCCAGTAATATCTCACTCACGTGTAACACTTTTTTCAGCTGAAATTCTCAGTGCTTTACAAAGGAGGTCAGTATCATTGTCCCCATTTTACAGCTGGGAAACTGAGGCACAGAGAGGGCCATGACTTGCAGACCAGTGGTAGATGTGAGAACGGAACCCAGGTTTATTCTGGAGCTATGCCCAGTTTAAGCTACCTGAGAATCTGGCATATTCAATAGTGAAATATTAAGCAAAGTGAATATTGATCAACTGAAGTGTTAATAGCAAGTATTAAACCAGAATATACTGTACTAGTGAGCACATTAATTGGGGAGCTAATCAAAGAACCAGTTCTTCTTGAAGCATCTATTGTTGCTTAATAATAAGGCAATTCCTTTCAGACCTAGAGATTCATGTAAACAGTGATTGATTCAGGGGAGCTGACCCAGGACTTTGGTTGTTTTTTATTGGTGATTTTTAATTGTTAGGATTTCCTTGGTATTAAGCGCTCTCAAGGTCAACTAGGGAATCTTATATATTGGAAATATTTACCTTTCATGCCATAGCCAGGGCACTGTCTTTGCACACCTGGCTTCAAATATTATTTGTATTACGGTAGCACATATAGAGTCCCCAACTGAGGTCAGGAACCCATTGTGCTAGGCGCTGCACAGAAACATAGGATATGGCCACACAGCAACTGAGAGGGTGTTTGGGCTAGCTGCCAGAGCGTAATCCCATCCAACCCCCTCTGTATCTACTTGGGCAGTTAGCCCAGGTCACCACCCGTACTGCCATGGCCACACTGCTGGTTTTAGCATGCTTGCTAGCACGTGTGGGTCTGCCTGAGCTCATCAGCATCCTTTCTGCTGCTGTATAGACAGGTCCACTGTGAGACAGAGACTGCCCTGAAGAGTTCAGATGAAATAGACAAGACAGGCAGATGGTAGGGGAACCAGAGGCACAGGAAAATGAAGTGATTTGCCCAAGGTCACACAGCCAGTCAGTGGAAGAGCCAGGAATAGAGCTCAGGCCTCCAGGATACCGTCACTGTGTGCATAACTGAAGCTTTTCATTTGGGGACATTGTAGGGTGACCACCCATCCTGAATTGGGTGGGACAGTCCCGAAATGCAGAGTTAAAGTTCTGGTCCTGGGCTGAATGACTCTGGGACAGCATTTGTCCCGGATTCCCTGTGGTGCTGATCCACACTTGCCCAAGGCTCAAGGATGGCATGGCACTAATGTCTTCCCAGTGGGAGACAGCTGAGGTGTCCCCATTGCCCGGGACACGCTGCCCAGGGCTAGGGTTGCCAACTTTCTCATCGCACAAAACCAAACACCCCTGCCCCATGGCCCCGCCCCTTCCCTGAGGCCCCTCCCCACTCACTCCATTCCCCCATCCCCGTGTCGCTTGCTCCCCCCACCCTTACTCACTTTCACCAAGCTGGGTTGGGGTGCAGGAGATGGGTGAGGGCTCTGGCTGGGGGTGCCAGCTCTGGGGTGTGGCCAGGGATGAGAGGTTTGGGGTGCAGGAGGGGGCTCCGGGCTGGGGGTTAGGGTGTGGGGGGATGAGGGCTCCAGCTGGGGGTGTGGGCTCTTGGGGTGCGGCTGGGGATGAGGGGTTTGGGGTGCAGGAGGGGGCTGGGGCAGAGGTGTTGGGGGGAGTTCAGGCTCCAGGAGGGAGTTTGGGTGTGGGAGGGGACTCCGGACTGGGGCAGGGGGATTGGTTGCAGTTCCTGGACAATGGGAGCAGCAAAGCCGGGCTTCGGGGCGGGGGCAGTGTGAGGAGCCTCCCTGGCCACCCATGCGTCCAGGGGCTGCAGGGACCTGGCAGCCGCTTCCGGGAGCCACGCGGAGCTAGGGCAGGCAGGGAGCCTGCCTTAGCCCTGGGCCCCAGCTGCACTGCCAACCGGACTTTTAACGGGTGCAGGCTCTGGGACAGAGTTTGGGTGTAGGCTCTGGGCTGGGGCAGGGGATTGGGGTGCAGGGTGCAGGCTCTGGGAGGGAGTATGGGTGCAGAAGGGGTGAGAGGTCGGGCTCTGGGAGGGAGTTTGGGTGGAGGAGGGGGTCTGGGGTGCAGGCTCTGGGAGGGAGTTTGGTTGCTGGGTGCAGGCTCTGGGCTGGGGCAGGGATGGGGTGGAGGAGGGGGTGAGGGGTGCAAGCTCTGTGAGGGAGTTTGGAGGTGCAGGGAGTGGGGGTGCAGGAGGAAATTGGGGGACTGGAGGGGGTGTGTGGGGAGGGGGTGTGGGTGCAGGCTCTGGAAGTGGATGTGGGGTTCGGTGCTTACCTGGGGCACCCCCTCTGGCAGCAGCTCCTATGCGGGGCAGGCTGGGGGGTCTCCACGTGCTGCTGTCCCCAGGCACCACCCCCGCAGCTTCCCATTGGCTGCAGGGGCTTTGGGGCGGGGGTAGCACGCAGTGGCACGGTCCCCTCTTCCCCCCCCCCCCCCACAGGCTGCAAGGATGTGCTGGCAGCCACGTGGAACAAGCGCACAGGAAGCCGCTCAGCCCCGCTGCACTGCTGGGTGGCGGTGGGAGCCCCCGGGCTGTTTTAATTGCCCGGGGGCAGCAAGCGGGGCCGGGGGGGCAGGTGGGAAACTTTGCTGGAGCCGGGCCCATGGGCCAGGAATATTCCTGGTGCCCGGGCACTAAGGGCCCAGAGAACTCGTCGCACATGCCAAGAACTTGTTGGATAATCTGTGCCCTGCTGTGTTATTTTCCCAACAGATGTCTGGGTAGTTGAAGTCCCCCATCACCACCAAGAACATAAGGTTGTTCTTATTTACTGACTTGTCCTAATTTGCTAAAAACTGCTATAGGATGTAGCTAATTTCTACAGATAGCAGTTTCTTACACTATTGGGTGTGTGAAACTGCTATCTGTAGGAATAAGCTACATCAGATAGCAGTTTTTAGCAAAGTAGGACCTGTCACTGCTACAAGTAGCACATTCCTACAGATAGCAGTTTCACACACCCTATAGTGTAAAAACTGCTATTTGTAGAAATTTGCTACCTGTAGCAGGGAGAGGCAGTGAATTGTTACCATTAGCAATTACTGATACATGTAGTTGTTCTTATGTGCTGACTTGTCTTAGTTTGCTAAAACTTGACAGTGGTGTGGATTGGAAGTATAAAGTGTTCAGCTTCCAAACTACCCTGCCTGGATTTGTTGTAGTGGAATGCGGGACATGTGGAGGATAATTTAAACTCTTAGTTTCCTTAGGGTTCACCTTCAATATACTTCTATGCTGGTGCGATCTCTGACCATTACAGTTCAACTCAGCAGGCAGGCACAGGCAGCAATGCACTTGTCCTGTTGCCTTGACTGAGAAAGGTTTCTGATCAAAGGGAGTGTAGATTCCAGCAAGTTCCTGAGGTAATAGCTCATTGGAGATGAAAGGGCTTGTTCAGAAAGAGATTTTGAAGTCTGTAGGGTAAAGATGAGCCAGATGGGTTTGTCTCCATGCAGCTATATTTTATTCGCTGGGGGCTGGGTAGAAAGGAGAGAGAAGTATTTTGGATTTCCTATTTCCCCTAGTGAGGACTGTAGAGGAGCGGATGCACCCCTGCGGCGCCTCCTGCTGGTCATCTCGGGAATTAGCTCATTTCAGCTCCGGAGTGCCCTCTGCAGGCCGGTGATCCACCTGTCCTCTGGCCCCCGTGTCCCTCCCTGGACCCCGGTGCCCTTTGTCTGGGGTGTTGCCCCCTGGCAGTACCCCCACAGTTCTGGGTCTCCCCCTCCCAGGTCTTCGCCTCAGTCCTGGCTACTGCCCAGTCTCCATCTAGCCCCGTTCACTGGAGCAGACTGCAGTATCAGCCACTCATCACAGGCAAAGGGGTTCGGACCTGCTGCCTCTGCCTACCCGTGGGCTGCCCCCTGCAACCCTACACTTACTAGACCTTGCCATGCCTGCAGCCTGGGGCTTTCCTAGGCCAGAGCTCCTAGCTCCTCTGGCCCTTCCCCAGCCCTGCTCCCAATGTAGGTGTCTGGTTAAGTTCCCTGCAGCCAGGCCCTTCTCTCTCTGAATGCAGAGAGAGACTGTCAAGTGCTTGGCTCCCAGCCTCTATATATAGGGCCAGCTGAGGCCTGATTGAGGCGTGGCCCAGCTGCAGCCACTTCCCAATCAGCCCAACTTAGCAGCTCCCAGCCACAACCTTCCCCCAGGGCTGTTTTAAGCCCTTCAGGGTAGGAGCGGGGTAACTACCCCGCTACAAGGACCATCTATGCTCACCTGAAATTTTTCCTAACAGAAGCAGTTCCTATCTATTTATTACAGGGTCCAAATATGGCTGCCATCACACAGAGGCATTAGTGGTGGTGGTGGAGGTGAGAAGAGGACCAAAAAGTCCTTTCCCTCCCCCAAACACTCCCATGCATGTGGAAGCCATAATGTTGCTGCTGCCTAAATACCCTGATGGCAAACAGGTAGGGGCAGAAGGCACTGCCAGCTATACTGAGCACCCCAGAGGAGCCATCCACTGTGTGGAGTGTATGCTGCTACACCTATTCTGTACTGGTGAGGGCAACCCTCACTCCCCAGTGCTCCTGGTGGTCCCAGGGCTTCCCCTGGCTTCCACCAGCACAAACACCCCTCCTACCACCACTGCTTGAAGATGCACCAACTTCTCCTTCTCCCACCATTGCTCAAGCTTTAGAGCCATAACCGAGCCTGCAGTTGGTAAAATGCTCATGATCTCTATAAAACATGACATAGGTTGATTATAACTGTTGCTACTGTCACCGAAATATCGGGTCCACCTAGCTGAGAGCCAATATCAGCCAGACAGGGATAAGGAAGAGTTGCTTTATTCTGCAGAAGAAAGGAGAGCTTTGCACCTTGGTACAAAAACTCTGTCTTACACACATTTTACAGATCCTTTATACACATTCAGACAAAGGTCCTTGCCGTGTTAACACTTGATTGGTGGTTGTCAGACCCATGCCATGCTTTTGCTATCTGGTCAGTGAAAACCGTCTTGGGACCAGCTCCAACTACCTTAAGGCCTTGAGAGGGAAGACAGTTGAAAAGTTCAGGCTACTGTGTACTTGAAGTGTCTGCTTCCCCTAATGGCCGCTGGCTGACATAACGGCTACTAGCTGTTAAGGGTGGGGGGTGTCACTAGTAACTTTCACACTACTGAGGATCTCAAACTCAGACAAACCTTAGTGGGGAGGCAAAGAGTTCTATTGAAAAGCTGACGTGGTGTTTTTGGTGAGGTGAATAGCTCTTTAGAGGTCCAGGCTTCTCCCACGAACAAATGAGCCAGCGAAGCAGCCTAGCAAAATGAACAAACCTACCCTGCTATTTACATTAGGAGGATAATTGATGCTGAATCCTGCAGCTGACAGAATGTGCTATAAACAAGTATCACACAGAAAAAATATTTCACTGCAGTGTTTTCCACAGAAATTGAAATTAGGCGGTGTGGTCAAAAATACAGGGGGAGGGGGGAGGACCGATGAGGTGTGAGACTGTTAGGGCGAAGTGGGCTGTATGGCACCATAATAAAAACCGATAAATGTTTCACGACCATTTTATTAGATTTAACATCATCACACAAATTAAAGTTGGCTATACAAGCCTACTATGAAGCACTACATCTACATCCTTCTTGGTTTCTTGTAATTTTGCACAACTCTGTTTAATGAACTTCTCAAATGCAGTGCGTTCATCTTTGGTGGCTTCTCATGTGTCAGATACTTCTAGTCCTTCATGATTTGCTCATAATCAGGCAGAAGGCGACTTCTTTCAGAACACAAAATTCTATTCAGTGAGGAAAAAGGATGCTCAACTGTAACTGTTGTGATTGGGAGTAGAAAGAGATGAATTCCTACTTCATTTATCCCAGGAAACATAGCACAACAATGGGGTCGAACCACTAGTGATGATAAAGAAGTTGAAAACAAATCTACATTTGTTCATCATATGATATTCCACTCTGTGTTCAAATTCTCTATTCTGACCTGATCACATGGCAGCTCCATTGCTGGTAGTGCCTCACTCCACTCAATTGTTGGTGTTTTATAAGACAGACATCTGTAAAATCTATGTAGAGGTTGATGGAATCCAAAAGCTCTTGTTGTAGAGATGTAAGAATCAACTCCGTGTACTTTACTTTTTCAGATGGCTTAACAAACACTTCTTGTCTTCTTCATTTAAGGAGTTAATTAGTCAACTTCTGAACTGAAGTCTTTGCTTCTTCCAGTACGTTTTCAATGGATATCTCTCTGATTAATCCAACTGTAGCTTCCAGTGCTGGACAGAGATCTACTACTGTTGTAGCAAATGCCTGGATGGCATTGTATAATGACCCAAGTGGTTTCAACAGTAGACTTACAAGAGAGAATGGCGATTGTGTTCTCTGAACTTAGTAGCAAAAGTAATCCACCAGCCTCACTACTTAGATCCGTCCCGTCTCGGTAGATACTTTCCAAAGCTAATAATAATGGTTGCAGTAATTTTAAGACAACAGCCAAGGATTAGAAAGCCAGTGGATTTTCCCAGGTTGGACTAATTTGAACTTCTGTCCCAATGTATCTTCTATATTTTCCAAGACATTCAGTCCTTTTGGACTCTTGCTGAAAAAGAGCATAATGAAGACATTAAATGTATAGCTTTTTTAAGCTAGCCTTTTGAAGATTCTGCAGCTTGTACTAGTGCTAGTTGGAGTAGATGGCCTCTGCAGTGTGTATTGGAGAGATTAGAGTTACACTTTTCTCTGAGCAAAGCTTGTACTCCACTATGTCTTTCAGAGAAGTTTGCAGGTCCATCAAATACACAAGCAGCCATCTGCTTGGGGTTCAATTGACAAGCATTTAACTCTTCTAAGATGTGGGTTGTCAGAGATGCAGCTGATGTGTCTTCTCTAAACTGAACATCTAGAAATTCATCTACTGACTTATCACTGATATCAAGATAACATAGGCAGTGACTTACTACTTGATATCCATTTGCATCGGTGCATTCATCAGCCATGTATGCACATTTTCTGAAAGCAGTGAGAGAGTTCACTTTTTCAGCTGCTGTTGTACTGCATGCTTCTAACCAGTCAGTTGAGTTTCTTGCAGAAAGATAGCGAGCATTTTCTGGTCTTGGTCAGAACCAGTGTCCAACTTCCAGATTAACAAAAATGACAACACACTTAACATTGGCCTTCAGTTTGTAGTATCTCTTGCTTAAAGAGAAAGTATATTGTGACAGCCATGTTTGTTCGCATAAACTGTGTTGTGTCTTAACAGCCTCTGGAAGTGGAGCGGGCAGGCATTGCGCTGCTGGTGGTGGCGGCGGGGGCCCCAGGCCCTTTTAAATTGCCCAGGTGTGGCAGGCGGGATGCTCTGGGGAAGACGCAGTGGGGGCAGCAGGCAGGGCCAGGAGAGAGACCCAGCCCCGAACTTTGGTGGAGCCAGGCCCCTGTGCTCTCATATTGGTGGAGCACGGGCCCATACAACTCGCCGCCCCTGGCTGTTAACTAGCCTCTTGAGGCTGAGGTCTCTGTGGGGCCAGGCAAAGGGCTTGTGAGGTGAAGAGATACAGCTCATTCTGGGGGTGGGATCAGCCTGATTTGGGCAGGCAGCTGGCAAAGGGGATAACTTTCTCCTCCAGGAGGAAAGGCAGCTTGATGGAGCTCCTCAGGAGACGTGAGGTTAGTACTGAGGCCCCCTTACAAAGAGATCTTTGTGTGTACAGCTTCCTGAAGCCAAATGTCCCCGAGAAAGGGAAAATGCTGGATAGTTGCAATATACCTTGCAGCAGGAGATATCTGGACCCCACTTGGGAACATCAGCCAGTATAGGATGCAGCTGCCCAGCTCCACTGGCTGCCAGGTTCATTTACAGGTGCAATTCAAGGGATTGGTTTTTCACCTACAAAACCCTTTCTGGCTTGTGACTGAGGTAGCACAAAAGACAGCTGCATTGCATCAAACTGAACTAAAACGGGCTTTACCCAGAGTCCATTCTCAGCTGTGGCCTGAATTGCATGGCAGAAGAACCTGAACTGGGAATAACACAGAGTGCATTCCAGGAAACACAGGAATCCAGCTTGAATTACTTTTCCCCAAGGGTTCAGAGCCCACTGAAGTAAATGGAAAGACTCCACTGATTCTAGGGGCCTTGGATAAGGCCTCAAATGAGCAGTACCTGGAGTCCCTAACTGTGGGGATTCTATTTGTCTTACACTAGCACAGATTTTGTTAGCTGACGTTTTACACGTGTGGCAATGACAGATAAATCTGAGGCTAGAACTGGCAAATCTCAGGCTGTTAACCTGAGACTTGTGCTTCTGGATGTGTTTCTCAGCCCCTTGGGGCTACTTCCAAAGCCTCAGACCCTCCTCTCACGCCACTGCTATGGGGGCTACAGCAAGCAGCACAGACCAGTAGGTCTAGTCCAGGGAAGATCTGAAGATTCTAGAGCTCAAGCTGCTGCCATTGTCTGGCTTGCCTTAAAGTCAGGGGTATTGATTATTTCCTGGTATTTTAATCACATCTATTAGTTTGCAAGCTCATATTCAAATGGCCAAGAGGAGCAGAGGAGATGGAAGAGTAAGAGGCTAATCTAGATTTATTTTTTTGTTTCCCATGGCAGTTGAGCCATCGCTTACAAACAGAGCTGCCTGCAAAATAGATTTTCCATCCCACACATTTTTTTGAGATTAGTCCTGAATTAGAATGAACAACCAAAATGTTGACATTTTAATGGAAAAATTGTTTAGACTCAGGTTAATCCAAATGTTTTGTTTTGATTTTGACCGTTTTAACTTATTTTCAATTAAATATAGTCTCTGTGAAACAAAGAATTAAAACTATTTTCTGAAAATGGCAAAATGGGCTGTTCTGATGGTTTTGAACCCTTTTTCTTAACCAAAATGCTGTCAAAGGATACAATTGTGTGAAATTTTGGTTTCCTTGACATGGCATTTTCCAATGACAAAGTGTTTCAACCAGCTCTACTCTCAACCTCCATCTCTAGCATTGCCAAAGCTGAGAGGTCTTTAGAGTAGGGAAGAAGGAATTCCACACTGAGGCTGAGACTTCAAGGGAGTTAGTTGCCCAAATCATATTGACACTTAATGGACATTGGGTGCCTGGGCTCCTTTTGAAGATCACAGCCCACATGGTCAGACCATGATGCTGTATCTTACAAAAGAGGCATTGCCAATGAACTGAGCCATAATGGAGTCAGTCTTTGAGCCATCTAATGCGGTCTCTAGTCAGGATCCATACCACTCACCCCATCTTCAGTGACTTCTTCTACCTTCAGTGGATTGGCCAGCAATGTGTTTGGGAGTGTCCTAGCATGAGGGATGGTGGCAGTCACAGCAAGGCTTTGAAGCTGCAGGACAAGGTAACAGCAATATCTTGGCATAAATCCACAGCCAAGCCCATGTTTGTCATCACTGTGCATGTGCACCACACTTAGTGAAGCAGGCCACAGAGGGGGATGAGCCTGCTACAGCCTTGGCTAGTGGAAGTAGATCTTAGTTCAGACAAAAGCTCATGCTGTGATTTCCAGGGTGTGATGGGTTGGACCCCTTGGGAAGTCACCTGATGTGCTGAGATATCACTGAGTCTACCTGTTCTGCCAGCATGGGCCCCCTTTTACCTGTCTTGCAGAGTCAGGCTCTTAAAACCTCCTCTAACACACACACACACAGGCAGGGCAGATCAGCTCTGGGAAGACTTGCCTTAAGGGACTTGCTCCAGCACTCAGATGTCCACCTCCCTTGGAGTACAGACCCAAAGATATATTCACCTCTTCCCTCAATGTGGAAGAGGGTATGCACAATTTCTCGAGCCCCCCACCCCACCTAGAAATTACATAAACTGGGTTGTATTACAAATCAGAAATAAATGTATTAACTATAACAGGTGTATTTCAAGTAGTTAAGGAGGTAGCAGACAGAACAAGGCTGATTACTAATAAAATCATAGAAGATTAGGGTTGGAAGAGACCTCAGGAGGTCATCTAGTCTAATCCCCTGCTCAAAGCAGGACCAACACCAGCTAAATCATCCCAGCCAGGGCTTTGTCAAGCTAGGCCTTAAAAACCTCTAAGGATGGAGATTCCACCATCTCCCTAGGTAACCCATTCCATAAAATAAAATAAAACAGAGCACACATACTAAGCTTAATACACTAAAGAAACTGGTTACAGATGAGTTCTCACCCTAAATGTGATTCTAATAATCATCTTCACAGTCCAGATGCCCTTCCACCGTGGGCCTAGTTCTTGCCCCCATTGACCAGGGTCCTAGTTGGGAGCCAGCTATGGTCAATCAATTAGGGTGAACTGCAAAGAATGGGGTAGACAATCCACATAAAGCTGGTGGATATTCCAATACTTGGATTTACCAAGCCAGTGTAAAACAGCTTCTTTATTACCTTACTGGTTACTCAGAAGTCCAAACAACACAGTTCCCTTAAAGTGTTGCGGCCTCAGGCCTCCATCCAGGTACCCATGTCAAATAAGATGAAAATTTCTGTAAATCTTATTTCATCATATAAAAGAAAAGGTTCTACCAATCCCAAAGGATCAGACACATTACCTCCCAGGTTACTGAATATTCCAGATCTTACCCAAATACATGCTACAGCCAATTCTTATTAACTAAACTAAACTTTATTAAAAAACCAAAAGAGAAAGAGTATGGTTAAAAGATCAATATACATACAGACATGAGTTCAGTTCATCTAGGTGCAGATTCATAGCAGAAATGGTGAGCTTTGTAGTTGCAGAGTTCTTTTAGAAATAGTTCATATGTTATAGTCCAATGTCCAAATATCATATTCAGGGCGTACCAGCATAATTGGGACCTCAATCTTGCAACTCAAATTTCCCCTGATGAAGCCTAAGCAGATCTGAGATGACAGAATCAGAACCCAAGGGTCTTTTTATGCAGTGTCCTAGTATCCACTTGACCACACAGTCCTGGTTAAATAATAGGCTTTTGATGTAACCTTTTGCTTTCTAAACCCCACCAGTAATTAGTTACACAAATTAACATAAGGCAATTTATCCATTAGGCAGTCTATTACAAACTTCAAAGAGATACATAGGCAATGACATTATTTTACCCGAGATTCATCCAAATGTTAATATTCCCTTTTGATCTCTGAATCAATAGTTAGTGACAGACAGGAACTGCCTGTTTAGGGGTAGCATCTAAGATACATACAATTAGTATTACTTCTAACAATATAGGTTTGCATTTCAAAGCTCAAGCCTATTTAGCATGAATGCCCCTAATTATCATTTGCATACCATTCTAACATGACTTTAAGGGTGGGCTTTGGGTCATTCAGCCTGCAAGCTGTTTAACCCTTTCTAGCCATGCGTCACACACCCTGTTCAGTCTTAGTTGTTTCCAGCAGTCATCTTGAGTCGGGTAGCAGGAGAGAACTCAAGATCAGGATTACCTCACTCCCCACCCTTAAATAGGATTTGCATAAGGTGGGAGTCCTTTGTTTCCTACAGACAGACAGACAGACACAGACACCCCCACCCCACCCACTTCTCATGGAAAAGTACAGAATTCAAGATGGGTTCCAGTGACATGGGACATGGTCACATGCCTCTGTAGGGCCCTTGTAGCCATTCTTCACAGGAAGACTAAGCTCTTTTACAGTCCATTATCTCTTGTTGATGGGCCATCAGCACTGTTGGGCTTTTTTTCATTGTTGTACCTGAAGTGTTAGCAGGGGGTGTCACCCAAAGTAGCATAGTTGAAATACAGATACATAGTCAATATTCCTAATTTCAGATACAAAAATGATACATGCATACAAATAGGATAATCACATTCAGTAAATCATAACATTTCCAATGATATCTCTCATGTGCCATCTTGCATACAGTATATCTGTTATGTCATATTCATACCATAAGAATATTTTCATAAAGAATATGGAATGACACATCACTGTGATCAACGGCTCCATGTCTAGTTGGCAGCCAGTTTCAAGTGGAATGCCCCAGGGGTCGGTCCTGGGGCCGGTTTTGTTCAATATCTTCATTAATGATCTGGAGGATGGCGTGGACTGCACTCTCAGCAAGTTTGCAGATGACACTAAACTGGGAGGAGTGGTAGATGTGCTGGAGGGTAGGGACAGGATACAGAGGGACCTAGACAAATTAGAGGATTGGGCCAAAAGAAACCTGATGAGGTTCAACAAGGACAAGTGCAGAGTCCTGCACTTAGGACAGAAGAATCCCATGCACTGTTACAGACTAGGGACCGAATCCCATGCACTGTTACAGACTAGGAAGCAGTTCTGCAGAAAAGGACCTAGGGGTTACAGTGGACGAGAAGCTGGATCTGAGTCAACAGTGTGCCCTTGTTGCCAAGAAGGCTAGCAGCATTCTGGGCTGTATAAGTAGGGGCATTGCCAGCAGATCGAGGGACGTGATCGTTCCCCTCTACTCGACATTGGTGAGGCCTCATCTGGAGTACTGTGTCCAGTTTTGGGCCCCACACTACAAGAAGGATGTGGAAAAATTGGAAAGAGTCCAGTGGAGGGCAACAAAAATGATTAGGGGGCTGGAGCACATGACTTATGAGGAGAGGCTGAGGGAACTGGGATTGTTTAGTCTGCAGAAGAGAAGAATGAGGGGGGATTTGATAGCTGCTTTTAACTACCTGAAAGGGGGTTCCAAAGAGGATGGATCTAGACTGTTCTCAGTGGTACCTGATGACAGAACAAGGAGTAATGGTCTCAAGTTGCAGTTGGGGAGGTTTAGGTTGGATATTAGGAAAAACTTTTTCACTAGGAGGGTGGTGAAGCACTGGAATGGGTTCCCTAGGGAGGTCGTGGAATCTCCTTCCTTAGAGGTTTTTAAGGTCAGGCTTGATAAAACCCTGGCTGGGATGATTTAGTTGGGAATTGGTCCTGCTTTGAGCAGGGGGTTGGACTAGATGACCTCCTGAGGTCCCTTCCAACCCTGATATTCTATGATTCTATGATCACGCCTCCCCTCTGAGGTTACTGCCAGAGGGTTGGTCACTGACCAATGCGGAGGCAGTATGCCTAAAATCCCTTTTTGGCTTTGGTTATACAACCTCCAAGTGTTACCAAACACTAATGTAATTCATAGGTGTTTTGGCAAAGTTCTGGGTTTCTGTTCCCAGGTTGCCAGAAAACACTGTGGTGCATAGCACTGTGTACATAATGCAGATGTCACTATCTTTTAAAGAATAGATGTCTTGGCATTTAGCCACCAATGCCATGAGGCAGTGTGCCTCGGTTTCCCCTTCCACACAGCAGTGTAGCTTTAAGCCTGTCTACAGAAACTAGCTGATAAGCAGTACTCTTATAGGACTTTCTTGTGACCACTCCCAGTCTGTACCAAAGGTTTTCCCCAAAATCACGCATGTTACATATTTTTAAAGTATTTACCACCCGTATCCAATTCTTTGTTTTAATCCACAGAGTGTGTAGTAAGAGACATAAACTTACCAGAAAATTCATGACAGGGAGGCACTTTCAAGTATGATTATCATACCACGCCTTCTGTCTAAACAGTTCAGTTTGTTTAGCATTTACTGTATTTCTCACCCCAGGTATGTCTTTGGGGTTTTGGCAAGGAAAGGGTGTAAGGAGACCTCATATGTCACTGGCCCACCCTCTGTGGAGTTGCATTTCCTCTCCAGGGTTAAGCCCATGTAAAGAATCCACCTCCTCTCCTGAGATTCCTTTGTGTTGATCACCCCCATCATTCAATGTCTGATGCTTAGCTGTGGGGAGGGGTTTGACTGCCCCGGAAGTGGAAGTGGCTGTCTCTGCCCCTTCATCAGGTGGATCATTAGCTTGTTCACAGTCACCAATATGCTTGGAAGAACCCCCCTCCCCCGCCTTAAAGAAACAGAGTTAGTTTTCACAAGTACAGCAAGAATTTTTTTTTGCCAAAGTGGGGCTAGGAGCGGGGTACCCTCAGTCACCCCTCTCGCTGTTCCCAAGAGGTCAGCTGTATGGCTGCTCCCTTCAGGGAGGTCAGATATACAGTTCCCCCTTAAAACCTAAGCTGTAGGTGAGGTGCCTGGGATTACAGATGCAGATCCAGCTACTTTCTCCTGGGCAAACCCTTCCCTGTAATGAGTGGGGAGATGCTCCTGTACTCCCCTCACATTTCTTCTTAATTTCTTTCTCCGGGTAACTTATCCCTTGTTCCGCTGTAGGCTCCCAGCTCCCAGCCATGACAGATCCTTCCCTGGGAGCCCTGTATCCTTCTCCCTCTTTGAATGGGGCTGGCCCCCAGTCACAGAGCCCATGGAATCTTCACCCCCCACAGCAGTTTCTTGGATCCCATCTTCCCCCTCTAGGGCACATCTCCCTATGCATCCTAGGACAGGATTTGTCCCTTACTTAGCTGCACCTTCCTGGCAGGCTGCAACCTGGACAGTCTCCCTGCCATCATGAGGGAACAGACACCAAACAGAAGCTGGTTCTACCCACCACCACCCCTTGTGGCAAATTACTTTGCACTCCTGGAGAGGAATTAAAGAGACACTCTCCCATGTCCTCAGCAGTTTCTGTAGCTTTGCTCCTTCCCACTGGGGCTTCAGCACAAGACTTTGTCTCGCTGCTGACAGACCCCTGTATAGCCTAGCCACATTGAAAAAGTAATTTCCAAGAAGCATTTGTGTGGAGTTCTGAGAGACTGCAGCAACAGTTAATTCAGCTTGCAAATGCTCAGTTTCCATGTGCACTTTAACCAAAGGCACAAGGATTTTGTGACCCCCTACTAACAAAAACTCTGCCATCTGTCTTGGCAGCAGGGACGGCTTTAGGAAGTGCGGGGCCCAATTCGAACATTTTCGGTGGGGCTCCGGCAGGGATGACTAAAAAAAAAAACCACGTAAAAAAAACCCTTTAATTTCTTCCATGTATTATTTATTTTCCATAACTATATAAATAATAACAAAATTATATATTACGTACATTGCATAATGTATGCGGATGTATGTTAACCCTACCTAAAGTTCTTTTTTAAAAAGATGGGCCTGAACTAGAAATGAGCTCTGTTTCACATGTGTGGGTCCCCGCCACTCCCTGGGGGTGTGCTAGGGTGACCAGATGTCACGATTTTATAGGGACAGTCCTGATTTTTGGGTCTTTTTCCTATATAGGCTCCTATTACCCCCCACCCCCTGTCCCAATTTTTCACACTTGCTGTCTGGTCACCTTAGCCGGTGTGCACATGTGTGGGTCCCAGCTGCTCCCTGCCCCCCTCATCGAAGCAGGTGTGCAGGGTTACTGCCCTGGGAACTGCAGGGCACCAGTGGACATGGGGCTGGCTGGAGGCAGGGCAGGGGCTGACTGGAGGTAGGGTCTGGCTGCAGGCAGGGCAGGGGGTGCGGAGCTGGCTGGAGACAGGGGCTGGCTGCGAGCAGGGCAGGGGGTGCGGGGCTGGCTGAAGAAGGGCTGGCTGTGGGCAGGGGGTGCGGGGCTGGCTGCAGACAGGGGCTGGCTGTGGGCAGGGGGTGCGGGGCTGGCTGCAGACAGGGGCTGGCTGCGAGCAGGGTGGCGGTTACTTACCGGGAGAGCACCTTGGAGCAGCCCGAGCAGCAGGACGCAGCCCAGGCCCAGCAGAGCAGCCGGGGACCCACCAGGCAGCAGCGGGAGCCCCAGAGCCAGAGGTCCGAGGAGCAGCAGCAGCAACAGGGCCAGGAGGTGGCCCACATGGCTCCCGCAGCGCAGCACCCCCGGTGGCCGGAGGAGGAATTACACACTCCCCGGCCGGAGCCCATCAAAGCCGCAGCACCCCCTTCTCGCAGGGAAGCTGGTTAACAAGCGGTTCTAAAACCGCTTTCAAATTTAACAACCGGTTCGTGCGAACCAGTGTGAACTGGCTCCAGCTCACCACTGGCTGAGGGGGTCAGAGCCAGCCCCCAGCCCACCCTGTACAGTAAGTGCCCCCTCCTCCTCCCTCCTAGAGACAGAGGCTGGTGCGGGCAGGGCAGGAGGTGCGGGGCTGGAGGTAGGGCAGGGGGTGCAGCAGGGGCTGGCTGCAGGCAAGGGGTGCGGGGCTGGCTAGAGACAGGGGCTGGCTGCAGGCAGGGCAGGGGGGCAGGGCTGGTGCAGGCAGGACAAGGGGTAGCAGCAGCAGCCTGGGGCTCGGGGGCTATTTAAAGGGCCCGGGGTTCCCCTGCTTCTACCACCCGGCCCTTTAAATAGCTGCAGGAGCCCTGGGGAAGCAGCGGGGCTCCGGCGGCTATTTAAAGGACGGGGCAGCAGAGGCAGCTGGAGCCCTGGCCCTTTAAATAGCCCCCGGAGCCCCCGCTACCCCAGGGCTCTGGGGGCTATTTAAAGGGCCCGGGCAGGGCTGGCTTTAGGCTGATTCAACCGATTCTCCTCTTTAGGGCATGGGGCCCTCTTAGGCGCAAGGCCCGATTCCGGGGAATTGGTTGAATTGACCTAAAGTCGGCCCTGCTTGGCAGTATGTCTTTCTCCTGAATCAAGTCTTTCCTGACCACAGAAATTTCTGCACCAGTTATCTCTCCATGCAGGGAGTTCCTTGCCATTCATTCTGACAGCCTTCATGTGCTTACTGCCTGGCATAGGTGCCGAGTCCGTGGGTGCTCCGGGGTTGGAGCATCCACAGGGAAAAATTAGTGGATGCTCTGCACCCACCGGCAGCCAAGCTCCCTTCCCCCCTGCCTCACCTCCTACTCACCCCCTGAGTGCGCTGCATCCCTGCTCCTCCACCTACTTCCCAGCGTTTCCCACTCGGCCACCGCCAAACAGTTGTTTGCACGCTCTGGGAGTTGGTGGGAGGGGACATGGTGCTCTCAGGGAAAGAGGCGGGGCCGGGGCAGAGATTGGAGGAAGGAGTCGGAATAGGGGCAGGGAGGGGGCGGGGTTGGGGCGGGGACTTTGGGGAAAGGGTGGGAAGAGGTTGGGCAGGGGCAGGGCCTCATGGAAGGGGTGGAGTGGGGGTGGGGCCGGGGGCAGAGCTGTGGTCGAGCACCCATGGCTAGTCGTGCCTATGCTGCCTGGCTGTGCAATGGCAACTTTACAAATCCTGTGTGATAAGTGGCAACTGCTGCCTGGCTGTGCAATGGCAACTTTACAAATCCTGTGTGATAAGTGGCAACTGACAACTTTACAAATCCTGTGTGATAAGTGGCGGGGTTGAGGATGGAAGAGTTGGATTTAGGTACCCAAAGACTGGCAGCTGGGTGCTTAAACCCCTTTGTGAAGAGGTTGGGCAGGGGCAGGGCCTCATGGAAGGGGTGGAGTGGGGGTGGGGCCGGGGGCAGAGCTGTGGTCGAGCACCCATGGCTAGTCGTGCCTATGCTGCCTGGCTGTGCAATGGCAACTTTACAAATCCTGTGTGATAAGTGGCAACTGCTGCCTGGCTGTGCAATGGCAACTTTACAAATCCTGTGTGATAAGTGGCAACTGACAACTTTACAAATCCTGTGTGATAAGTGGCGGGGTTGAGGATGGAAGAGTTGGATTTAGGTACCCAAAGACTGGCAGCTGGGTGCTTAAACCCCTTTGTGAAGAGGTTGGGCAGGGGCAGGGCCTCATGGAAGGGGTGGAGTGGGGGTGGGGCCGGGGGCAGAGCTGTGGTCGAGCACCCATGGCTAGTCGTGCCTATGCTGCCTGGCTGTGCAATGGCAACTTTACAAATCCTGTTGATAAGTGGCAACTGCTGCCTGGCTGTGCAATGGCAACTTTACAAATCCTGTGTGATAAGTGGCAACTGACAACTTTACAAATCCTGTGTGATAAGTGGCGGGGTTGAGGATGGAAGAGTTGGATTTAGGTACCCAAAGACTGGCAGCTGGGTGCTTAAACCCATAGTCGTGCCTATGCTGCCTGGCTGTGCAATGGCAACTTTACAAATCCTGTGTGATAAGTGGCAACTGCTGCCTGGCTGTGCAATGGCAACTTTACAAATCCTGTGTGATAAGTGGCAACTGACAACTTTACAAATCCTGTGTGATAAGTGGCGGGGTTGAGGATGGAAGAGTTGGATTTAGGTACCCAAAGACTGGCAGCTGGGTGCTTAAACCCCTTTGTGAAGAGGTTGGGCAGGGGCAGGGCCTCATGGAAGGGGTGGAGTGGGGGTGGGGCCGGGGGCAGAGCTGTGGTCGAGCACCCATGGCTAGTCGTGCCTATGCTGCCTGGCTGTGCAATGGCAACTTTACAAATCCTGTGTGATAAGTGGCAACTGCTGCCTGGCTGTGCAATGGCAACTTTACAAATCCTGTGTGATAAGTGGCAACTGACAACTTTACAAATCCTGTGTGATAAGTGGCGGGGTTGAGGATGGAAGAGTTGGATTTAGGTACCCAAAGACTGGCAGCTGGGTGCTTAAACCCCTTTGTGAATCTAACCCTCCGTGCCTCAGTATTCTTCGAGAAACTAGCACTAGTTTGCATTGGCTCTGGCAGCACATGGCTGGAACTGAACAGCCTCTCAAAGCCCGAGACTGCTGCATCTCACAACAGGATTGAAAGGTTACTCTACCAGCCTAGGATGGGAAGGGAAGGTTGAGTGTAATGAGGCCTCTCTCAGTGATATCAGTCTGTGTGTACTTCAACCAAAGGGCATGATTAGATGCAGTCTGTGCTGCACCAGGTGGAGCCGCACTCAAGCAGAGAACAGACCCAGAGAGAAACCCATTGTTTCCCATCTAAGCAAACAATAGATAATGATCCCTTGCTGGCAGCTAGATGCCAGATAATCATTTCAAGCTCTCCTTTGCTGGCAGGTATATTGTTATACCTTTGGGGAGAAAGAAATGAGAGAGGCTTATTTGTTTTGTTTTAATAACTATCCCCCATCTCTCTCTGGAAGGCTGCCAAGCAGAAGTGCAGTCTGCTGGAGATAGGGGCGATTTTTGAACAGTTTAATTCCAGCTGTTTCCGGGCTATGCCCCAACCACTGGATGATTTTCTTGGCTCAGATGTTGACATGGGCTCCCAAGCACTTCTCCACTCTGAACTTTAATCCACTCCTACCCATTAGCAAATCTAGACGATACAGTCAGTGCTCATGTGTTCACTAAGTAAACCCAGGTGATTCATTGTAGTAAAGGGGGCGGGGGATTGGTCAGAGTTCACAGGTAAAAGGTTTAATTGACATCTATGGCCAGCTCGTCTGCTGCTGTATACTAGTGTAACCCACACACCTCCTGGGGGTGTAGTGCTCTGTCCCCTCTCTTGGCACCTAGACCACTTGGAAATTAATGAGTCTGCTACAGCCTTAGCTGAGGGCTACATGGCTTTTAGCTCATGCAGTAGAGGCTCATGGATTTAGCTCCTGAGATCCCAGGTTCGATCCTGCCCACTGAAGACCGGGGTCTGTCAGTGTTACACTAGTGTAGATCCGTTGGTTTAGATGGAGCCACGCTGACCTGAACCAGCTGAGGCTCTGGTACCTGCTGTCCTCTGTGTTAAGACTGCACAGTTAAATACCTGTCCTAATGAACACTAGATATTCAAGAGTAAGGCCTGGGTTTGGATCCGAACCACAACCTCTCCTTTATGTGTACTTTCCCGCTTATATGAAAACACAGGTGGGGGGTTTCATCCAGCAGCACTATGCACTGTGCTGCCTAAATCCCAGCACTGATGCAGAAACTGCTCTTAGGGGGTGGATTCACTTTGATAAGAACCTGCAGGCCTCCTTCACCCTTTATCCCTGCTAATATCTTATGCTCAGAATCCTCTTGTCTCATTATTTATTTCTATTATAGTGGCTAAAAGGGTATGTCTACACTACGGAATTAGGTCGATTTTATAGATTTTATAGAAGTTGATTTTTAGAAATTGATTTTATAGTCGATTGTGTATGTCCCCACTAAGTGCATTAAGTCAGCAGAGTGTGTTCTCACTACCATGGCTAGCATCGACTCATGGAGCGGTGCACTGTGGGAAGCTATCCCACAGTTCCTGCAGTCTCCGCTGCCCATTGGAATTATGGGTTAAGCTCCCAATGCCTGATGGGGCAAAAACATTGTTGTGGGTGGTTTTGGGTACATGTCGTCACTCTCCCCACCCTCCCTCCCTCCATGAAAGCAACTGCAGACAATCATTTCGCGCCTTTTTGCCAGGGTTACCCGTGCAGACACCGCTGCTGTTGTGAGCATTGTAAACACCTCGCGCATTATACTGTAGTATGTGCAGAACCTGGCTAAGAGACAGCAGCATGAGGACGATTGTGATGAGGACATGGACACAGACGTTCCTGAAAGCACGGGCTGTGGCAATTGGGACATCATGGTGGCAGTGGGGCTGGTTGATATAGAGGAACGCCGATTCTGGGCCCAGCAAACAAGCACAGACTGGTGGGACCGCATACTGTTGCAGGTATGGGATGATTCCCAGTGGCTGCGAAACTTTCGCATGCATAAGGTCACTTTCCTGGAACTCTGTGAGTTGTTTTCCCCCACTCTGAAGTGCAGGAATACCAAGATGAGAGCTGCCCTGACAGTTGAGAAGCGAGTGGCGATAGCCCTGTGGAAGCTTGCAACACCTGACTGCTACCAGTCAGTCGGGAATCAATTTGGAGTGGGCCAACCAGTACGTAAACCGCAAGGGGTACTTCTCAATTGTGCTGCAAGCACTGGTGGATCACAAGGGATGTTTCACTGACATCAACATGGGATGGCCATGAAAGGTGCATGACGCTCGCATCTTTAGGAACTCCAGGCTGTTTGAGCAGCTGCAAGAAGGGACTTACTTCCCAGACCAGAAAATTACTGTTGGGGATGTTGAAATGCCAATAGTTATCCTTGGAGACCCAGCCTACCCCTTGCTCCCATGGCTCATGAAGCCATACACAGGCAGCCTTGACAGTAGTAAGGAGCAACTCAACTATAGGCTGAGCAAGTGCAGAATGGTGGTAGAATGTGCCTTTGGACGTTTAAAAGCTCGCTGGTGCTGTTTGCTGACTAGGTTAGACCTCAGCACAACCAATATTCCCATTGTTATTACTGCTTGCTGTGTGCGCCATAATATCTGTGAGAATAAGGGGGAGACGTTTATGGCGGGGTGGGAGGTTGAGGCAAATCGCCCAGCTGCCAATTTTGAACAGCCAGACACCAGGGCGATTAGAAGAGCACAGGTAGGCGTAGGTGCGCTGCGCATCCGAGAAGCTTTAAAAACCGGTTTCATGACTGGCCAGGCTATGGTGTGACAGTTGTGTGTGTTTCTCCTTGATGCAAACCCACCCTCTTTGTTCATTTTAACTCCCTGTAAGCCAACCACCCTCCCCTCTTCGATCACAGCTGGCAAAGGAAATAAAGTCACTATTGTTTTGAAACCATGCATTCTTTCTTTATTAATTAAAAAAAAGGGAGATAACTGATAATGTATCCCGCGTGGGGTGGGGGAGGAGGGAAGGACAAGGCCACATTGGTTATTGTAGCCACACTACAAATCAAAACTGTTTGAATGACAGCCTTCTGTTGCTTGGGCCATCCTCTGGAGTGCAGTGGCTGGGTGCCCGAAACCCCCTCCCCCCCCCCCCGCGTTCTTGGGCATCTGGGTGAAGAGGATATGGAACTTGGGGAGGAGGGCAGGCATTTGTACAGTGAATGCAGCGGCGGTCTGTGCTCTTGTTGGCTTTCCTGCAGCTCCACCAGATGCCTGAGCATGTCTGTTTGCTCCTCCATTAGCCTCAGCATTGCATCCTGCCTCTTCTCATCGCACTCACTTAATGCTTTCCTGGACTCTGCCACTGAATGCCTCCATGCATTCAGCTGTGCCCTATCAATGCGGGAGGACTGTATGAGCTCGGAAAACATGTCATTGCAAGTGCGTTTTTTTCGCCTTCTAATCTGCGATAACCTCAGGGATGGAGATGATGGGGGAGCATTGAAACATTTGCACCTGCAGGGGAATAAAAAGGGAGAGTAAAATTTAAGATGACACATTTCTGAGAACAAAAGGGAGACTCTTTCACAGTTAATCAAGCAATTCACAGCAGACAGCACATGTGCTTTAAGTACAAGGTTGCATTTTGCCTTTTATATTGAGCGCCTGCCGGTATGGTGACACATCACACACGGCTGGGCAACAGAATTTGGTTTCCAGGCAGCCATGGTAAGCCAAAGGGTATGCAGGTTTGGCTTCTAGTGCCTTGATAACATGTGGGAATGTTTTCAAACTGCAGCGCCCTCCTTTCCATAGCAAGCAATGCCAGTTGGTTTTGCCATTTAAAAGGAGGGGCTGCAGTTCTCGGGTGGATGTGCAGCACACACCTTCCCCCACCCCTCCGCGTGGCATTTGGGATGATCCCTTCACCCCTCCCTCCCGCTGTGTGGCTATTTTCAGGAATGATCCCTTTTAGCCAAGCACAAACAGCCCAGCATGAACGGAGTTCCTTTTACTGTTCCATTACAAAAATTCCCCTATTTCAACCAGGTGACCATGAATGATATCACTCTCCTGAAGCTAACACAGAAAGATATAGACCGAATGTTGCTTGAATGCGACCAAAACCCAGGACCATTCGCTGCCATGCTTTGTGCTGCAATGATTCCAGACTACTTGCTACTGGCTTGGCATGGTAAAGTGTCCTACCGTGGAGGATGAAATAAGGCAGCCCTCCCCAGAAACCTTCTGCAAAGGCTTTCAGGGTACCTCCAGGAGAGCTTCATGGAGATGTCCCTGGAGGATTCCTGCTCCATCCCCAGACACGTTAACAGACTTTTCCAGTAGCTGTAGTGGCCGCGAATGCATCCCAAGTCTTCAGGGCAAATCAAATATTAAACACTATTGCTTTTAAACCCTGTACTGTACTTACAAATGTGCACTCACCAGAGGGGCCTTCTCCACCTTCAGGGTCGGGGATCCCACCTTGGGACAGTATTGGCTCCAGGGTGATGAAAAGGTCCTGGCTGCCGGGGAGAACGGATTCACCACTTGCCTGCTGCGCATTCTCCTCCTCCTCCTCTTCCTCATCCACAAAATCCTCCTCTGTGTGTCGTGAGACTCCCCCTTGCAGGTGTCCACGGACAGTGGGGTAGTGGTAGGGTTCCCCCCCTAGAATGCCATGCAGCTGATCATAGAAGTGGCATGTATGGGGCTCTGACCCAGAGTGACCGTTTGCCTCCTTTGTCTTTTGGTAGCTTGCCTGAGCTCCTTGACTTTCACACGGCACTGCTGTGTGTCCCTGTTGTAGCCTCTGTCCATCATGCCCTGTGCAATTTTGGCATATATATTAGCATTTCTTCTTTTTGATCGGAGTTCTGCCTGCACAGATTCTTCTCCCCATACAGCAATCAGATCCAGTGTCTCCCGTTCGCTCCATGATGGAGCTCGTTTGCAATTCTGGGGGGACTGCATGGTCACCTGTGCTGCTGAGCTCGCCATGCTGACCAAACAGGAAATGAAATTCAAAATTTCCCAAGGCTTTTCCTGTGTACCTGGCTAGTGCATCGGAGTTGAAAGTGCTGTCCAGAGCGGTCACATTGGAGCACTCTGGGATAGCTCCCGGAGGCCAATAACGTCGATTTGCGTCCGCACTACCCCAAATTCGACCTAGCAAAGTCGATTTTAGCGCTACTCCCCTCGCCGGGGAGGAGTACAGAAGTCGATTTTAAGAGCCCTTTAGGTCGACAGAACGGGGTTGCTTGTGTAGACGCTTTCGTTATAAAATCAACCTAATGCGGCTAAATTCGACCTAACCCTGCAGTGTAGACCAGGGCTAAGAGTCCTAGTCACAGACCAGGACTTCATTGTGCTACACACTGAGATATTTGGGGCCGCCTTTTCTATTCATCCACCCATTCCTACAGATGCAGCGGGGGATGGGGGGGATCTTCCCATTTCCTTTTTCCACTTTATTCCCAACCACCTCTCCAATTTCACTTTTTCCAAATCCCCAATCTCCAGTCTTGTTGTGCATTGGAAGTATTGGCTTAGGGCACCACCTAGTGGAGTTTCTTTCAGCAGCCACAGGCAATGTGTGGAGGTCTTGTCAGTAGATCTGGGTAAAAATGTTCAGACCAAACTTTTTTTGGCAAGAAACCCAGATTCAGCAACACGAAAACACTTGGAAAATTCATGTCAATTTTGCCAAATTGTTCTGGTTAGGGCAGGAGGGGGAATCTGTAAAAACTGAAAGATTTCATTTTTTATTTGAAATGACTATTGCTTCAACATTTCCTTTTAATTTTATTTTTTAATGAAATGTTTAAAAATGGTCAAAATTAAATGAAATATTTTGACTTTGGGGTGCTGGAAATTTTTTTATAGTGGGGGGTGCTGAGAGCCATTGAACCAAACTGTAAACCACTTCAAGCCAGGGGTGTGGCAGTGAGCACCCCCTGCACCCCAAATTCCAGCACCTATGCAAGGGACTGTTTGCAGGAAGGGGAAGGAAGAAGAGGAGAGATGGGCCAGGGACAGAGAGCTGGGATCTTGATCTGCACTGCCACAAGTCAAGCATGACCAGATTGGGTGGGGAAGGGGCTCCGTTCTGCCCATTACTGCGCTATCCCAGTCTGGATCTGTCAAGGCAAAATCCCCACTCTGGCACTTTGAGTGCAGAAGGTAGGGGCCTGCAAGGATTCTAAAAATTAATGCTTGCCACGCCAGGCTTGTATTAAACTCCCAAGGTTACAACTTTTCTCTGACCTTGGCTTGATAAACGCTGCCACCACCTAAATGCAAAAACAAAACAAAACAAAAAAAACCCTTGGACCCATGAAGGAACACTTGGGAATTCTTCCCTATGGGGTACCCTCAAGCCCTTTCACCACCACCCCGCCCCCGGGGAAAAGCTAAGAAAAAAAAACCCAAAGGAAATTAGCTGTAGCCACCAGCTAATCAAACAGCATATGCACAAAACTTTTAGGACACCAAAAATCCAATCCTGTTCTTAAAAAAGTTAAATTTTATTAAAAACAAAAAAGGAAGAAAATACATCTGGAACTTAGGTTTCTGCTAGATTTTAAAAGAGCAATTCCAAAAATTAAGCACCCAAACTAGCTTTCTTGGGGGTTCAGCTTAAAGGTTATAAGCAAACAAAAGCATCAGGGGTTAGCACAGAGGAGAGCCACTAGCCAAAATAAGAAATAAACTTGATAACGTCTAACTAAACATTCCCTAGCCAAATTATTTTTTCTAGGTATGGAAGATACTTTTTCATACCTGGTTCCTGCTTACAGCATTGCTGCTCCATGTCCCTCCAGCCCAGAGAACAACAGACAAAGGGAAACTTTCTTTCCTAATTTTAAAAAGTTCTAGCCTTCCCATTGGCTCTGTTGGTCAGCAAATTTTAAAGGTATAGCCTTCCCACTGGCTCTTTTGGTCAGGTGCCCACTTTTATTTTCTTTACCTGTGGGACTTTTTAACCCTTTATAGGTAAAGCAAGTAGAGAACAGCTACCAAAAGGGATTTTACAGCTAACTGGCTGGCTGGGTGTCCATCAAAGGGACACCCAGCCATCAAAGGGACACCCAGCCATCATTATCACATGCCCCCCAAATCACAGATGGTGCTGGTCAGCCTGGTTCAGGTTGGGTTCACATCGGTTGGGACATGGGATGTGGAAACAGAGTTAATAAGGTACATGCACCTCTAATTTTACTAATAATTACATGAAGAACTAACCAGTACTTTTCACATTTCAAGGACTACAATGACTTAGAATGCAGGGACATTTTTACCCAGCTGATTCTGGGAAACCTTCCCAGGAGAGTGCATCAGCCACTTTGTTAGAGGTTCCTGAAATGTGTTGTATTTCAAAATCAAAATCTTGAAGAGCTAAACTCCACCAAAGAAGATTTTTGTTAGTCTCTTTGACTGTGTGAAGCCACTTCAGTGCAGCATGGTCAGTCTACAGGTGGAACCGCCACCCCCAAATGTATGGGTGTAGCTTCTCCAGAGCATACACAATTGTGTAACATTCTTTTTCTGAGACTGACCAGTGGCTTTCCCTCTCAGAAAGTTTTTTGCTGAGAAACACGACGGGATGGAATTGTTGATCTGGTCCTTCCTGCATTAAAACTGCTCCTACACCATGCTCAGATGTATCTGTGGTTACGACGAACAGTTGGTCGAAGTCCAGGGCCCTCAGTACAGGGTCAGACGTAAGGGCCGCCTTAAGCTGGTTAAAGGCTTTTTGACACTTTTCAATCCACTGAACTACATTTGGCTATTTTTTCCAGGTCAGGTCTGTCAGTAGGGTGGCAATTTGGCTGTAGTGTGGTACAAATCGTCGGTAATACCCAGCCAAGCCCAAGAAGGATTGGACCTGCTTCTTTGACTTAGGGACAGGCCAATTATGGACCTTAGCCTGAAGGGGGTTGATAGTACCTTGGCCCACCTGGTGTCCAAGGTATGTAACCCTGTTTAGGCCTATTTGACACTGTTTGGCCATAATAGTTAATACTGCCTCCCTTATGCACTGGAAGACAGCTTGGAGATGTTCCAGGTGTTCTGCCCAGGAATCTGAGAATATAGCCACATCATCGAGGTATCGGAGGGGTAGCCGTGTTAGTCTGGATCTGTAAAAAGCAACAGAGATTCCTGTGGCACCTTTAAGACTAACAGATGTATTGGATCATAAGCTTTCATGGGTTGCGTCTGATGAAGTGGGTATTCACCCACGAAAGCTTATGCTCCAATACATCTGTTAGTCTTAAAGGTGCCACAGGACTCTCTGTTATCATCGAGGTAGGCAACTGCAAATTCCCCAGATCCAGCTAGAAGGTTATCTACCAGTCTCTGGAAGGTGGCAGGTGCATTTTGCAGTCCAAAAGGGAGCACAATAAATTCATACAGCCCTAAATGGGTGATGAAGGCTGACATTTCTTTGGCTGGGTCATCTAGTGGCACTTGCCAGTACCCCTTAGTTAAGTCTAAGGTGGAGATGAACTGGGCACTGAAATGGAACTTCAATGATGGGGAGTGGCTGGAGAGGGACCTTGACCTGGTCTTGGGGCTTTCCCACCCTCTGGCACACCTCACAAGACCAGACATAGGTAGAAACGTCCTTGCCCATTCCCTCCCAGTGAAATGACTTCCCCAAACGGTCTTTGGTCCTGTTCACCCCAGCATAGCCACTAGGGTGATCGTGGCCTAAGCTATACTTAGTTGGAACTACCAACTGTCTCTGAGGATGCCAGTCCTCCTTCTGCCCACCAGAAAGGGTCTCCTTGTATAAGAGTCCTCCTTCTATAACAAACCTATTAGAAGAGCTGAGAGGTGGTGGGTTGCTCTGTGCTGCCGTCCAAGCTCCCTTGAGTCTTTCATCTGCTCCCTGCTTTGCCTGGAACTGCTCCCTTGATGCTGGAGACATTAGTTCCTCGCTAGGTTGTGGACTTGGGCTTGGTCCCACTGGAAGCGATTCAGGTGATAGGGTTGTTTCTGTCGACTGTGGACCGCTCTCCGCTGGTGCACTAGGTGGTATTTCAGGCTCTGGTTGAGCCTCTTGTGCCGGTTTAGCTACTGCTGCAGGTGCAGGATCTATGGCGCCCTTTGGTGCTGGCTCCCCTGACTCTGGTTGGGTTGCAAGCATGGGCTCTGGTGCTGACTGCTCCACCAGTTCCGATCCTTGGGCTGGTTCTCAGGAACTGGATTTACAACTGCTGCCATAGACTCTAGTCTGGGGTCTGGTTTCACCACCTCTGGCTGGGTCCCTGTAGGAGGCTCAGGAATGGAGTTAGGTGTGGAGGCCTGTTTAGCCTGGCTGAGGGTGACCATCCCCACCCTTTTTGTTAGACTTACATGATTGACTAAGTCTTCTCACAGCAGCATGGGAATGGGATAATCGGCATAGACTGCAAAAGTCCATATTACTGATCAGCCCTTGTACTGGACAAGCAACTTGGCTGTAAGCAAGTTAAAAGAGTTGGCCTTAAAGGGTTGCACCATCACTTGGGCCTCTAGGTCAATGAATTTGGGGTCCACCAGGGATTGGTGGATAGCTGACACCTGTGCTCCAGTGTCTCTCCATGCAGTAAGCTTCCTTCCGCCACACTGACAGTTTCCCTTTGCTCTGGGGGTATTTGGGAGGCATCTGGGCCTGAAGGTGGGACTCTCGGTGGGACTCCAGGGTGATGAGTTGCAGTCAGTTGGTGCTCTTGGGGCAGTTGGTCTTCACATGCCCCAGCTCATTACATTTAAAGCATCACCCAGCTGACTGGGGACTTGGGCAAGGTGGGTGGGTGGAGAGTGGGGTGGTGGGACAAGAGGGCATCTGGGGTCTCCTTGGCTGTGTGGAGGGCTCCTCCTTGCAAGGTGGGGCCTTGGGATGACTCCGATGGTGGGGTGTTGTCTCGGGTTTCCCCTTCTGTTATCTGCACCAACTGCTATTAGCTTTCTTCTTCTCCGCCACCTCCACCCATTTGGCTCTGATCTCTCCTGCTTCTATTACAGTTTTGGGCTTCCCATCTAGGATGTACCTTTCTATTTCCTCAGGAACACCCTCTAAGAACTGCTCCATTTGCATTAGGAGAGACAGATCTTCTAGAGATTTAACTCTTGCTCCTGATATCCAGACACCCCAATTTTTTACAATGTGGTAGGCGTGTCGGGAAAATGCCACCTCTGGTTTCCACCTTAGGGCTCTGAACTGGTGACAGGCATACTCGGGTGTTAGTCCCATTCTAATTCTGGCCTTTTGTTTAAAAAGTTTGTGTTCTTTAGGTATTTCAGCTGCCACCTCTGCTAACGGTCCACTGAGCTGCAGCCTTAGCTCCACCATATACTGGTCTGTAGGGATGTTGTACCCAAGGCAGGCCCTTTCAAAATTTTCTAAGAAGGCCTCTGTATCATCGCCTACCTTGTATGTGTAAGCAGAGTCAGGATGAGCTCTACCCTGACATCTGGTGGTGAATTATGGTGAGGGTGGAAAAGAACTTTAGGGGCTGATCTTGTTTGCATAGGCACACCCACCTGCCTAGCCTGGGACAACAACAACTGAAAGTGGTTACTTTGGCTGGTGTGGGATCCCCAGTTTCTCTGTTATTGGGGCAGGGAGAATAAAGTGTTGTTACCCTGATTCTGTGAATCAAGGCCAGTGGAACTGTTGTATGACAGAGGGACTCACCAGTAACTAAGTAGCATTCGCTAGACAAGGGGCATGGGTTACAAAACCCAGTGAATTGAGAGAGGTTGGGGACAGGTATGTGTACCTGATGGTATGGGCCCCCTTTGAGGGCCTGGAACACCAATTGTACTACTCCTTCTCTCCACTGTTGAATAGCAGAGCTAAGTTTGCTTCTATTAGGAGTCTAGCTAGAAGTTGCTGAACTGAATTCACTTTGGGCCAATGGTGCACAAGCACTGGGGCTCCCCTACTACAAGCTGAAATAGCTAAAATTGCTGAGCTGAGATCACTGAGTGCTGTGTTAAACAGTGGGGGAGCCTGAAGAAATATTGCTAAGCAGCTGGCAGAGCTGTGAGCTGCTTGGAGCGGCCCACAGAACAGCGAGTGGAGTAGAGCAGAGCTGAGCAGTTTGTGGGACGGTTGGAGTAGCCCATGGAACGGGGAGCAGAGCGGAGCAGTTTGCGGGGACGGCTGGAGGAGCGGCGTGGCTGGTAGAGCGAAGCCAATCATGGTGAAGGCTGCAGCAGAACTCCACAGAGAGGTGGGGCAGTCGGTCTCGGACCACGTAAGGTGCCCCTTAACATCCCGTGTGCCCCCCCCCCTATTTCCGCCCAGGCTGGGGGGGTAAAACTCTGCAGATAAACTTTTGAACTCTGGGGTGGCCCTGACCAGGGACAGAGACTTTGGGGTTGTTGGACTTTGGGGTGATTGGACTTAAGACCCTGAGGGGAAAAGGACACTGCCAAACTTACTTGGAGGTGGGTCTTTTGCTCCTGGTTTGTGTTATGAATCCTGTTTGTGGTGTTTCCCCAACATAATGCCGCATTGTTTCCCTCCTTTATTAAAAGCCTTTTGCTACACTCAGACTCCGTGCTTGTGAGAGGCGCCAGGGGGGTGGTATGTAATTGTCCCAGGTCACTGGGTGGGGGCTCGAGCCAGTTTTGCATTGCGTTATTGAAACGGAACCCCTAGATACTGAACCCGGCCCTTGTTGCTGCCAACTCAGATGGGCAGAAGGGTTACATATGTGGGGAATTTCTTGGCCCGGGGAGCAGTACCTGGAGAAAGACTGTTAGGGTTACCTGATTGATCCAGTTTAGCCTTTTAAAGCTCTAAGCACTTCAGCTCCATTTCTGCCTCCAAGCACTTCATTTCCAAGTGCTTCTCCTCTCTCCTCTCCTCCATTTCCGCTTCCAAGCGCTTTTCCTCCGCTTCTAAGCACTTCATCTCTAGGAAGAAATTCCTTTCTGCCTCAGTTAGAACTCGGCCTGAGTTAAAGGCATCCCTCCATCCTGGCAGTTGGATCTCAGGTTGGGGCGGGCTGACCCTTCAGTCCCCCATCCTTTCCCTGTATTTCTGTCATGGAACTGGATGTCTGGGCTTGATCTGGGTCTGTCTTCTCTGTGGCGTTCCACTTTGGGAAGACTGGTTTCTCTAGGGTTTCGGTTCTATACCTCAACCTCATGCACAGGCTGCCCTACTCGAGCCTATTTCATTGCCACAAAGCTAGAAAAAAGAAATTGCTTGTTGGACCCCCTGGCTTTGCAGGCTAATCCTCTGGTTTGCCTGTTCCCCCTCAGGCAGCAAAGAAAAGAAAAGAAAAGAAAAGAAAAGAAAAGAAAAGAAAAGAAAAGAAAAGAAAAGAAAAAAAAAACCTTCGAGGCTTTCAAGCAGCCAAAAGGAAAAATATGTCCTTTTAAAATCCTGAGGTCTCTGCTTCTGGTTCAAAATGATCCCACCACTCAGCCACCATAAATCCAATCCTGTTTTTAAAAAAGGTAAATTTTATTAAAAATACATCTGGAACTTAGTCTTTTGCTAGATTTTAAAAGAGCAATTCCAAAAATTAAGCACCCAAACTAGCTTTCTTGGGAGTTCAACTTAAAGGTTACAAGCAAACAAAAGCATCAGAGGTTTTAATTTTAAAAAGTTCTAGCCTTCCCATTAGCTCTTTTGGTCAGGTGCCCACTTTTTTTGCCCCTTTACCTGGGGGACCTTTTAACCCTTTACAGGTAAAGCAAGTAGAGAACAGCTACCAAGAGGGATTATACAGCTAACTGGCTGGCTGGGTGTCCCTCAAAGGGAGCTCTTCCCCTCCTCCCCCCTTCATTATCACAGGATCACATCCTCCTCAGTGTTTGGGTGTCCTGCTCACTGAGAGGGGGGAGGTTGGGTTCGGAGTGGAGGATCCTATTTCAGAACAGACTCCTCCTCCTCTTCTTGTACCAAAGCTAGCCCAGGCTGGGAAGGATTTTTCCCTGTTCCTCTCAAGAACTCCCCCCTCCTGACTCTGACCTGTGTCCTGATCTGACCTGCCTGTCCCGATGCTAAGCTGATGAGTGGTAGCCAGACAGCTGTACATTACTGTACCTGAGCCCCATCCCCTCCCCAGCCTGTGGATCCCCTTGCCTCACACCCTGGCATATGCCTCCCTTGGGCACATCCATACTAACAGTCATCTCAGAAGGGCAGGCCCATAGTTCTGACTCCCTGGCTTTGTAACAGAACCCTGGCCTGGCAGCTCCATCCTGTCCTTCAGTCCCCCATGGCTCCTGCAACCCCCCTCAGGGAAGCAAATTCTGGGACACACACATGCCTGCAAAATGCCAGTCTCCTTTTCAATGGGCTGGAGCAGGGGCTGTTGTTCCCTGCAGCTGTTGAGCAGTGGCTGCCGGTCATGCCAGACAGGGGTGCTGCAGGTGAATCAGTAAAGGGTGGCTCCCAGGGCCAATGCAAACAAGAGGAGTCTCTGAGAAACAGCCTGTGTTGTCCCAAAACCGAGGGGAGTGGGAACTGGATGTTGGTTGTGTTAGGAAGATGGGGGAGGGGAACTGGAGCCTGTAAGATTATCCAAGATTGCATTGCTGGCAAGTGCTGCCCTGCCTGTTACATCAACTCTGGTATTTCCAACCCCCAGGGGAAGGGGTTGGGGGAAGGGGGGCGGGAGAAGAGATGAAGGAGAAAAAATAAACAGGGAAACAGCAGGCCAAGGAATTCTTCAGGGTCCTAGAATTAGCCCTGTTCAGTATCATGGCCCTGTCCAGCCCCTGCCCCTGGATGCTGGGACACCACTGGCCAGCCCTTTCCAACGGGCTTGGGTTGGCTTCAGAATGCCCTGTCCCCAGCTTCGGAGCTGGGAAGGGAGAGCTGTGGGATGGGGAAAACATGGTGAGCGTTTCAAGCACCAGTTTCCTCTGAAACCCTTGAAGAAAAACCAGCTCACGAGTGTGCCCTATTCGGTACTTAAAGGCTGGAGCTCAGCTAGGCATAGGACTGGGGGTGGGGTCTCTCGCCTGCTTTGCAATGGCAGGCTCTGCGATCCTGGGGGAGAGGCTCAGTCTCAGTGAAATGGAGACAGAAGGAAGCCAGGCCTTCCTACCCAGAGGGGACTGTGAGGCTGAGGGGGTGAATGTGTATAAAGGCCTTTCAGATCCTCCCAGGCAGTGCTGTAAAAATGCAGGTGACTGGGCCCTGGCATGGCAATTTAAGCGATCTTTATTTCATTACTGTAGTGCCTTTGGGCTCTTGTCATGGCCCGGGACCCCATTGTGTGAGGTGCTGCACAAACACAGAACAAAGAGTTTACAATCTAAATAAGAGGCAAGAGCCATCAGATGGATACAGACAGACATGGGTGTATAAGGAAACAAGGAGACCATACTGGTCAGCATGGTACACAGTAGAGATATGCAGTGATCTCAGTGCACCAGTGGCCTAACCAGGGTCAGGTGTTTTGTAGGCATCAAAGCAAAGGAGGGAGTTGAGGAGGAAAAGGAGGTAGCTTGGTGATGTTTCTGGGCAGTACCTCCCAGGCACGAGGGGCAGTGTGGGAGAAAACATGAAGGTGTTTGGTTGATAATGTAACAAGTAGGAGATGGAAGCTGGTTGCTCAGAGATGGGAGGCAAGATCTCAAGAGAGCATGAGAGATAAGTGCCCAACTGTGGCATCTCACTTTGGTGTCCATGACTGGAACCTGAACTCTTAGCTTACACAGGTGAAATCCCCACCCCACTGAAGTGGAGTTTTTTTCCCTTGACTTCACAGGGGCCAGGGTTTATCTCACAGTGCCTAGCTTTACCCCAGCGGCTCTCAAGCTGTGAACCAGGGGGATTCGAAGAGCTAAGCCACTGGGTGCTGGAAAGCCTGGGAGGGGAAATGCAGAATACAACCCACACAGGGATTAGTCCTGCTTGGCAGGGGGCATCATGGAAGGAGCTTGCATTGCCTTGACCCAGACTTCATCTGCCATTTGGATAAATAAAGGATTCACCTTCCTTCCCAGGGATATGAACCTTCAGTACCAGAGCTCCTTGGAATTGGGAGGGAGTCTCCCAAGCAATGGTGGGTTAACCTCAAAAGAACGGGAGATTCAATTCAGATCAGAACCTCAAAGTTTGGCGGAAAGGATAGAGCCTGTTTGCCATTCCTAAAACAGCCAAAGCGGGTCTCTGTGGAGCAACATACTCTTTCCTGGGGTGTAAGCATGTTCCTCTGCAGCAGCCCAATTGGCCTGGAATCAACTCCTGTCTTGCTCAGGTCACCCTGAGTAACATGCCACCCCTTTGCTAGGACACCCCAATTCAAGCGTAGTATTAGATCCCTACTTTACCAGCATAAAGGTGTGCTAGAGCACACAGGTGGGACAGATACAGATCAGCTGGGTGCAATTGAAGAGATGGCCTTGCAAAATAAGGGACATTTGGGGAGGGCCATCTGCTTTCTCTTTCAGTGCAAACATTTGAAACACGCTGATTAACAAGCTAAGGTTGTCAGATCCTTGACTAGGGCTCAGGTTACAGTCAAATGCTCTGCAAAGGTAAACTTTTCTTGCATCTGATATGATCAGGGAGTCCTCCCAAGAGCATAAAGCACCAGAAACCTGCCTCTGATTGTCCCCTTGCATTTGATAAGGTGGTTCCCATCCCAGGTAACCTCAAATGGTATTAAAAATAAAAACAACTCTGAGTGGTTAAAAACTAAGGCTGGAATAAATGGCAATGGAGACAGATTGATTGGTGTTCTCTGAGCTGCCCATAATCTCTTAAATTGCATATCAGGGAAATAGCAAGTCTCAGGGAGAATGGGTGAGAGCTAAGACAGCTGTTGCCTTTGCTCTTGGAAAGAGCACAGACAGATTTCTGAGAGAAACAGAGGCACGGAGAGAGAAAGAAGGATATGAAGGGTGATACATATATAGATATGTGTGTTTGTGTGCATGTCAGATAGATGCCTAAGTGTGGAGTGACTGAGGCAGGAGGCTGTAGGAAGAGAAAGGTTGGTGTCATGGTTACAACAGTTGAATGCTGCCCTGAAGAACTGGATTCTATTCCTGCCTCTGCCACAGAGTTCCTGTGTGATGCTGGGCAAGTCACTTCAACCAGACTTTTCACTGGTGGCCACTGTTTGGTCTTTGTTTTCTGGGTGCCCAACTGGAAACACCTGAGATCTGATTTGCTGATGGGTAGAGAACTCACCCTTGCAGCTGACATCAGTGGCAGCTCTGCTCTGAATGGAAGGCACCCAAAATTAGCTGCTGCTTTTGGCAATTGTGGCTTTAATTTCTGTGCCTCGATTCCCATAAGAACATCAGAATGGCCAGGCTGGGTCAGACCGATGGTCCATCTAGCCCAGTATCCTGTCTTTCCAACAGTGGCCAATGCTAGGTGCCCCAGAGGGAATGAACCGAATAGGTAATCATCAAGTGATCCATTCCCCGTTGTCCATTCCCAGCTTCTGGCAAACAGAGGCTAGGGACACCATCCCTGCCCATCCTGGCTAATAGCCACTGATGGACCTATCCTCCATGAACTTATTTATTTATCCCTGTGTGTAAAATGGGGATAAAACCATCCCCGCACCTCAAAGGAGTGTTCTAAAGATACATTCATTAATATCTGTACAGGATTAATGATACTACAATGAGAACGCCTTAGAAAATCCTATGAGAAGATTAGCAACTCTGTATTCATAGCAGGTTTTGAATAGTGTACCGTGAATAAGGCAGGGGGCATACATTGAATGCTGAGGAAAAACTAGTATGTGATCATGTAATTAAAGACTATCATAATGCATGTGCACCAGGTGACACAGGTAACCTTCTGGGTGCTTGATTTTGTAGGTTCCATGTTCTTTTAATGTTGTTTTGGTAGATATAATTTCCTAAGTTTTTCACAAATTTAAAAAACAAAAATTTCACTACGTGGAACCATATTGATCCCCTCACAAGTATCATCAGTGGGGCTGGGATTTTTATGATCCTCCACACAGTCCTTGACCACTTGCTCTAATGGAATAACCAGTAGCAGTAGTAGGCAATTATCTCTATGTGAAGCTACCACTAGATGGGGTTGAGAGATGGTTTGCCAGTGGGTTTCACAGATATTTGCTGACAACAGAAGGACGGTGAGACTCTGGAATCGTGGGTTCCACTCCAGGCAAGCAACAGGAGTGTGCTCTAGAGATTACAGACCTTTCTGACCCTTTTCCCCGCTGTCTCTCAACTTTTACCATACCAGGATTCACCCCCCATCTTGCCAGGATCCCCTTCCCATGAAAAAAGGTTGCTACCAAACAAACGATTTGCAGAGTTGATTCATATTTAACAATCAAGCAGTCTGAAGCCTGCATACCCCCATGTGGTAACATACTACATGGGAGGCTGCATAAGAAAGTCCAGTTTGTGTTGGAGGCTTTGTTAATGTTAATAGTGGGCTGTTGGGGTTAGCTGCATTTCCTGCCCTTTGAGGGACTGATTTGTCACCTATAATGTTGCATTAATGCTAGTTTTTTGGCATAGAGTTTTCTTGGGTTTTGTTTTTATTTTTTGTTTGTTTTTATAAGATTTTTAAAAAATCACTAAAGCAGACAAAGGCAGCATGGTCTAGTCCAATGTTTCTCATCCTTCTTTATACCAGGGACTGGCTTGATGTCTTCCTAAACTGTCAGGGAGATCTCAGGGACAAGTGCCAGGCATTAGACCAGTCATTGAGAAACATCGCTCTAGTGGATAGGGCATTGGAATGGGACTCTGGACACCTGGACTCTATTCCTTGCTCTCCCACTGGATGATCTCAGTTTGGATCTCTAGGCTATCCTGCATTCTCTCTCTCTCAAGTGCTTGGCAGGCTGGTTCTTGCCCACATGCTCAAGGCTAACTGATCACCATATGTGGGATCAGAAAAGAATTTTCCCCCAGTTCAGATTAGCAGTGACCCTGGGGGGTGGGATTCACCTTCGCCTGCAGCATGTAGGTGAGGATCACTCGCCTGGGTTATCTGGGTATTTTTCACTTAATCATTTGCATGCACTGCGGGGGTCTCTTGCCTGGGTGCACCTCGTCCCTCCTGTTCTTTGCCTGTGGCACATAACAGTCTAGTCTCCTGTGGGCTGAGATACTTTGGTCTCAGCTTGGTTGCGGGATTTAGTGTGTGGGTGCTGGCTGGTGTTGGCGGCCTGTGAGATACAGGAGGTCAGTCTAGATGATCTGGTGGTCCCTTCTACCCTTAAACTTTACAACTCTATGACTACTAATAAGAACAAGGAAAAGAGTGCCAGTGTGGCTTATAATGAGGAGTCCTTGTGGCACCTTAGAGACTAACAAATTTATTTGGGCATAAGCTTTCGTGGGCTAGAACCCACTTAATCAGATGAGTGAAGTGAAAAATACAGGAGCAGGTAATTCCTTCCTCTGAAGGTATTGGGTTTGACTCTTCCTGTGAGCTCTCATCCTGAACCCAGCTCTCCATGACCTTTGCAGACATCAGCATGGTCAGAGACAAGGGTCAGGAGCCCTTTTGGTCCTTGGAATCTGAACCACCTGTGAGAGCAGAGTGATCTATGATTCTATGATGGGTCACGCTGTTATGAAAGGACACTGGAGCTGGGTCAAAAAAGGAAACTGAGGGTAAGAAGAAAGTTATCATACTTAGCAGTGTAGGGGCCAAGACTTACAGTTTAATGAGAGACCTGCTAACCCCTGAAAAGCCGGGAGATGAAACTTTTGATGAGCTAGTAAAAAACCATTTCAACCCATCATCCAATGAAATAATAGAACAATTTAAGTTTAACTCTCAGTCGAGGAAATCTGGAAAGACAGTGGGGGGGAATTTGAGGCAGGACTGAGGAAGCTCTCTCAAGATTGTAATTATGGTGTGACTGACACAAATCTAAGAGACAGATTAGTTTGTGGCATTAACGATGACAAAATGTTAAGGAGAGCACTATCTGAACCGCAGTTAACATTTGAAACAGCTCTGAAATTGGCCCAGTCAATGGAATCTGCAAATACAAAAACGTACAGGAGTTACAAATACAAGCTACAGGAACCTGGGGAGATGGAAATAGCAGACAGGAAACACAAAGAGTGGTGTACAAAATTGCATGGCAACATCGGAAACAGATCCAATTAGCTAGCAAAGAGTGGTATAATTGGGGAGGCAAACACACTCCAATGGGCTGCAGATTTTAAAATGAGAAATGTCACATCTGTGGTTTGACAGGGCACATTCGAAGAGTGTGTCAAAATAAAACTAGGATAAAAATCATGATAAAACCATGATAAAAAAACCACAAAACCATGATAAAAAACAGCCACATAGTCATAGTACTTTTCATGTACTTGAGGAGGAAAGTAGTGAAAAAGCAGCTCAGGAAGTAGCTTATACCGTCTATAATATAATTGAAACAAATATTCCTAAAGTAGGTCCCATTCATATTGGGCTGTCTGTAAGTGAAAAAAAAAGTCCATTTGAGCTTGACATGGGATGTAATGTAACTATTGTGACAGACCCAGACCAGTGGGATACAGGAGTGTCAGCTGCACAGTCCCCGTCCCCACTTGAGGGCACCTTTAGTACCCCTTCCCATCATAGAGGTCCCCTTCAAGCGAATAGCCATGGACCTAGTGGGACCCCTGGGAAGATGGCTCGGGGCCACCAATATATTCTTTCATAGATTCATAGATTCTAGGACTGGAAGGGACCTCGAGAGGTCATCGAGTCCAGTCCCCTGCCTGCATGGCAGGACCAAATACTGTCTAGACCATCCCTGATAGACATTTATCTAACCTACTCTTAAATAGCTCCAGAGATGGAGATTCCACAACCTCCCTAGGCAATCTATTCCAGTGTTTAACCACCCTGACAGTTAGGAACTTTTTCCTAATGTCCAACCTAGACCTCCCTTGCTGCAGTTTAAACCCATTGCTTCTTGTTCTATCCTTAGAGGCTAAGGTGAACAAGTTTTCTCCCTCCTCCTTATGACACCCTTTTAAATACCTGAAAACTGCTATCATGTCCCCTCTCAGTCTTCTCTTTTCCAAACTAAACAAACCCAATTCTTTCAGCCTTCCTTCATAGGTCATGTTCTCAAGACCTTTAATCATTCTTGTTGCTCTTCTCTGGACCCTTTCCAATTTCTCCACATCTTTTTTGAAATGCGGTGCCCAGAACTGGACACAATACTCCAGCTGAGGCCTAACCAGAGCAGAGTAGAGCGGAAGAATGACTTCTCGTGTCTTGCTCACAACACACCTGTTAATACATCCCAGAATCATGTTTGCTTTTTTTGCAACAGCATCACACTGTTGACTCATATTTAGCTTGTGGTCCACTATAACCCCTAGATCCCTTTCTGCCGTACTCCTTCCTAGACAGTCTCTTCCCATTCTGTATGTGTGAAACTGATTTTTTCTTCCTAAGTGGAGCACTTTGCATTTGTCTTTGTTAAACTTCATCCTGTTTAACTCAGACCATTTCTGCAATTTGTCCAGATCATTTTGAATTATGACCCTGTCCTCCAAAGCAGTTGCAATCCCTCCCAGTTTGGTATCATCCGCAAACTTAATAAGCGTACTTTCTATGCCAATATCTAAGTCGCTGATGAAGATATTGAACAGAGCCGGTCCCAAAACAGACCCCTGCGGAACCCCACTCGTTATACCTTTCCAGCAGGATTGGGAACCATTAATAACAACTCTCTGAGTACGGTTATCCAGCCAGTTATGCACCCACCTTATAGAAGCCCCATCTAAATTGTATTTGCCTAGTTTATCGATAAGAATATCATGCGAGACCGTATCAAATGCCTTACTAAAGTCTAGGTATACCACCTCCACAGCTTCACCCTTATCCACAAGGCTCGTTATCCTATCAAAGAAAGCTATCAGATTGGTTTGACATGATTTGTTCTTTACAAATCCATGCTGGCTGTTCCCTATCACCTTACCACCTTCCAAGTGTTTGCAGATGATTTCCTTAATTACTTGCTCCATTATCTTCCCTGGTACAGAAGTTAAACTAACTGGTCTGTAGTTCCCTGGGTTGTTTTTATTTCCCTTTTTATAGATGGGCACTATATTTGCCCTTTTCCAGTCTTCTGGAATCTCTCCCGTCTCCCATGATTTTACAAAGATAATAGCTAGAGGCTCAGATACCTCCTCTATTAGCTCCTTGAGTATTCTAGGATGCATTTCATCAGGCCCTGGTGACTTGCAGGCATCTAACTTTTCTAAGTGATTTTTAACTTGTTCTTTTTTATTTTATCTGCTAAACCTACCCCCTTCCCATTAGCATTCACTATGTTAGGCATTCCTTCAGACTTCTCGGTGAAGACCGAAACAAAGAAGTCATTAAGCATCTCTGCCATTTCCAAGTTTCCTGTTACTGTTTCTCCCTCTTCACTAAGCAGTGGGCCTACCCTGTCTTTGGTCTTCCTCTTGCTTCTAATGTATTGATAAAAAGTCTTCTTGTTTCCCTTTATTCCCGTAGCTAGTTTGAGCTCATTTTGTGCCTTTGCCTTTCTAATCTTGCCCCTGCATTCCTGTGTTGTTTGCCTATATTCATCCTTTGTAATCTGTCCTAGTTTCCATTTTTTATATGACTCCTTTTTATTTTTTAGATCATGCAAGATCTCGTGGTTAAGCCAAGGTGGTCTTTTGCCACATTTTCTATCTTTCCTAACCAGCGGAATAGCTTGCTTTTGGGCCCTTAATAGTGTCCCTTTGAAAAACTGCCAACTCTCCTCAGTTGTTTTTCCCCTCAGTCTTGATTCCCATGGGACCTTACCTATCAGCTCTCTGAGCTTACCAAAATCTGCCTTCCTGAAATCCATTGTCTCTATTTTGCTGTTCTCCCTTCTACCCTTCCTTAGAATTGCAAACTCTATGATTTCATGATCACTTTCACCCAGGCTGCCTTCTACTTCCAAATTCTCAACGAGTTCCTCCCTATTTGTTAAAATCAAGTCTAGAACAGCTTCCCCCCTAGTAGCTTTTTCAACCTTCTGAAATAAAAAGTTGTCTGCAATGCAGTCCAAGAATTTGTTGGATAGTCTGTGCCCCGCTGTGTTATTTTCCCAACATATATCCGGATAGTTGAAGTCCCCCATCAACACCAAATCTTGGGCTTTGGATGATTTTGTTGTTTTGGACTATGCTACTCGCTACCCAGAAGCTGTCCCCCTGCGGAACACGGCCTCTAAAACTATAGCCAAAGAGCTGGTGGGGATCTTTGCCCGAATGGGGCTACCGAAGGAGATATTAACTGACCAAGGAACCCCATTTATGTTGAAGCTAATGAAGGACCTCTGTACGCTGCTCCATATACATACCCTGAGAACTTCGGTCTACCATCCGCAGACTGATGGGTTGGTAGAAAGGTTTAACCGAACCCTCAAGGCTATGATAAGGAAGGTGGTAAGTCGGGACGGGAAGGATTGGGACACCCTACTACCCTACCTTATGTTCGCTATCCGGGAGGTACCTCAGGCCTCAACTGGGTTTTCCCCCTTCGAGTTATTATACAGGCGTCACCCCCGTGGCATACTACATATCGCCAAAGAGATCTGGGAAGAGGAACCCAATGAGGGGAGAAATATAACAGAGCATGTAATGCAGATGCGAGACCGGATAGCCCGGGTTACCCCTATTGTACGGGAACATTTGGAAAAGGCACAGGAGGCCCAGCGAACCCATTACAATCACCAGGCAAAAGTGCGACAGTTCCAACCAGGGGATCGGGTTATGGTGTTGGTACCCACGGCAGAAAGCAAGCTTCTGGCCCAATGGCAGGGGCCCTATGAGGTGGTTGAACCCGTGGGGGAAGTAACCTACAAGGTGCGGCAGCCAGGACACAGAAAACAAGAACAGATTTATCACGTTAACCTTCTGAAACCCTGGCATGCACAAGAGGTATGCACAACGGTCCAAAAAGACCTAACCTGGGAAAACAAGCCTTCCAAACAGGTGAGAGTATCTCCCGATTTAACACCAGACCAGAAGAATGAGGTGTCTGAGAGCATCTTCCGGAACCAAGATGTGTTCTCGACAAAACCAGGTCGAACAACCGAGACATATCACCACATCGTCACGAACCCTGGGGCCAGAGTAACAATGAGGCCCTATCGGGTGCCAGCGGCAAAAAGGGAGGAAATAAAAGCAGAAGTAAAAAAAAATGCTGGAGTTGGGGATCATCGAAGAATCCCACAGTCAGTGGTCCAGCCCAATCGAGCTGGTGCCCAAACCTGATGGCACCACAAGATTTTGCAACGACTTCCGGCGACTAAACGAAGTATCCCAGTTCGACGCGTAGCCCATACCTCGCATAGATGAGCTAGTGGACCGTCTGGGTAATGCCCGGTACTTGACTACCCTAGACTTCACAAAGGGGTACTGGCAGATTCCCCTTGCAGAAGGCGCAAAGGAAAAGACTGCGTTCTCTACACCAGAGGGTCTTTTTCAATATACTGTCCTCCCTTTTGGACTACATGGGGCCCCAGCTACCTTCCAGTGCCTCATGGACAAGCTATTACGCCCGCATAACAGTTATGCTGCTGCCTACTTGGACGATGTGGTCATTCATACCCCAGACTGGGAAACCCACCTGGAGAAGGTGGAGGCAGTCCTCGATACCTTCAGGCGAGCTGGCCTTACAGCAAACCCTGCCAAGTGCGCTGTAGAGTTTACAGAGGCCAGATATCTTGGCTACATTGTGGGAAAAGGTTTGGTAAAACCCCAAGTGAACAAGTTAGAGGCCATCCAAAATTGGCCCCGACCAAGTCGCAAGAAACAAGTCCGGGCGTTCCTAGGTGTGGTGGGGTATTACCGACGATTTATCCCCCACTTTGCCACAAGGGCAAGCCCCCTGATAGACCTAGTGAAAGCCCGTGGACCTGATCTGGAGAGATGGTCTGACGCAACAGAGGAAGCATTCACAGACCTACGGACTGCCCTCTGCAGTAACCCCGTACTGATAGCCCCTGATTTCACCAAGGAGTTTATCCTGCAGATGGATGCATCGGAAGTAGGGTTGGGGGCCGTTCTATCACAGATGGTCGGGGAGGAGGAACACACAATTCTATACCTCAGTCGGAAACTCCTTCCAAGGGAACAAAAGAATGCCGCGCTGTAAAATGGGCCATGGAAACATTGCGCTACTACCTGCTCGGGCGCAGATTTGTCCTCGTGACCGACCATGCCCCTCTTCAATGGATGCAGTGGAACAAGGAGAACACCACAAGGGTGACCAGATGGTTCTTAACCCTCCAACCTTTCCAGTTCCGTGTGCAACACAGAGCAGGGAGCCGTCATGGCAACGCCGATGGCTTGTCACGTGTGCACTGTCTGGCGTCCCAAGCTGCCCAACCCCTTGGCGTTGAGCAGGGGGGAGGGATATGTGACAGACCCAGACCAGTGGGATACAGGAGTCTGGTAAAGGGCAAATATACTGGTCACTGGATGAGTAGTTTTCTGTTCCCTGAGTGACCAGAGAAGGGGCTGCACTAGAGTAATCAGGAACCTGCTAGAACCAGTTAAGGCAGGCAGGCTAATTAGGACACCTGGAGCCAATTAAGAAGAAGCTGCTAGAATCAATTAAGGCAGGCTAATCAAGGCACCTGGGTTTTAAAAGGAGCTCACTTCAGTTTGTGGTGCGAGTGTGAGGACCTGGGAGCAAGAGGCACAAGGAGCTGAGAGTGAGAGGGTGTGCTGCTGGAGGACTGAGGAGCACAAGCATTATCAGACACCAGGAGGAAGGTCCTGTGGTGAGAATAAGGAAGGTGTTTGGAGGAGGCCATGGGGAAGTAGCCCAGGGGGTTGTAGCTGTCATGCAGCTGTTACAGGAGGCACTATATACAGCTGCAGTCCACAGGGCCCTGGGCTGGAACCCGGAGTAGAGGGCGGGCCTGGGTTCCCCCCAAACCTCCCAATTGACCTGGACTGTGGGTTCTTCCAGAGGGGAAGGTCTCTGGGCTGTTCCCCAACCCACATGGTGAATCTCTGCGGCAAGTAAATCCGCCAATAAGCGCAGGACCCACCAAGATAGAGGAGGAACTTTGTCACACTATTATGAGCCCAGAAGCATGAGAGACTTTGTGGAAGGATAGTGAACAGCTGAAATGTAGGGTAAGATTAAAAACATACACCAGTAAAGTAGTAAAGCTACTGAAAGACACCAATATGAATGTTTCCCACCAGAGCCATATTAGACATCTACTGTTGCTAAAAGTTGCAGGCATGGTCTCTAACTTGCTCAGTAGAGGTGATTGGCTGACCTTTCACTGGATTGGAAAGGAAAAGTACATCACTTGAAATCAGAAGATGATCTAGTTCAGGAAACTGTTTTAAATAAACATAAGGAAGTACTTAAAGATGAACTGGGCACTTTAAAAGGTGCTACTGCTAAAATTTACATAAACTCAAATGTCATACTTTGTTATTTCAAACCCAGATCTGTACCCTTTGCCATGAAACAAAGAGAATGAAATTGAGTTAAAAAGACTATAGACAACTGGTATTATTGAATCTGTAAAATTTTCTCATTGGGCTGCACCGATAGCACCAGTGTTGAAGGCAGATGGCTCTGTATACCTATGTGGTGACTATAAGTTGCCTGTAAATAGACTATCACAATTAGAACAGTACCCAATTCCAAAAATTGAGGCTCTGTTTGCAGTTTTAGCAGGATGGCAATTGTTCACAAGGTTAGACATGAGCTATGCCTACCAACAGATCATCCTAGAAGAAGAGTCCAAGCGGTATGTCACTGTAATACTTACAAAGGGCTGTTTAAATATAAATCAGTTACCTTTTGGTGTGTCCTCAGCCCCTGCTATTTTCCAAAGAACGACTAAGGGACTGATTCAAGGAATTTCACATGTGGCAGTATATCTAGATGATATACTAATCACAGCTACCACAGACACAGAACCTTTACAAAACAGGCTAAAGGAACCAGGTCTACACCTAAAAAGGGGTCAGCATTCCTTTGTGCCACATGAAGTGATATCAAGTGGGGATGCTCAGTGATTACATTTATTGAGAGATGAAGTAAAAGCAATGAGAGATGCCCCAGAACCTAGGAATATTTCAGAGCTGAAGGCTTATTGAATTATTATGATACATTTTTGCCAGCTGGTCAACACTCCTAATGCCTCTGTATATTTTATTTAAAAGGGGGTAAATGGTATTGGAAATCAGCAAAGGAACAAGAGTTTTAGGATTCTAAAACTATTTCTGCAATCCTCAGAAGTCCTGGTCTATTAATATATAGAGATATATCTATCTCATAGAACTCGAAGGGACCCTAAAAGGTCATTGAGTCCAGCCCCCTGCCTTCACTAGCAGGACCAAGTACTGATTTTTGCCCCAGATTCTTAAGTGGCCCGCTCAAGGATTGAACTCACAACCCTGGGTTTAGCAGGCCAACGCTCAAACCACTGAGCTATCCCTCCCCCATTAAGCTGACAAAGAACTGATATTGACTTGTGATGCCTCTCCTTATGAAATTGGAGCCATTTTAGCTAATCAGATGGAACATGGGTCAGAGAAACCAACTGGATTTGTATCCCAGGCTCTGTCTTCTGCTGAGCATAATTATTCACAGCTAGATCAAGAAGGATTAGCTGTTATCTCTGGGGTGCAGAGGTTTCACAAATATATACAGGTGTAGGTTTAAAATGTTAATCAATCACAAGCCCTGATGTCATTGTTTAATGTGATGAAAGCTGTGCCACAGATAACATCATCCAGGATCCAGAGATAGGCAGTGACATTAACAGCCTATGAATATACCATTGTATACAAAGCTGGTAAGACGATGGAAAATGCAGATGCTTTAAGCCAGTTGCCTTTACCAGAGATGCACAAAAACAACAAAAATGGACTCTCTCGATGCACCTCCAGTGACAGCATTACAGGTAAAATCATGGATTGATAATGATCCAGTACTCACAAATGTGTGCTAAGGGGATAGTCCCTGACCAAAGCAGCCCTTATTATAAGTGATGCAATAAACTTAGTGTGCAAGGTGGGTGTGTATTATGGGGAGCATGGGTCACCATCCCAAAGCAAGGACACGAATTAATAATGGATGAACTGCATCAGACACACCCAGGTGCTACTAAAATGCAAGCGTCGGCCCAGAGTTACTTGCAGTGGCCAAAGAGGGATACTGATATTGAGAGTAAGGTACCATCCTGTTCTATCTGTCAAGAGAGTCAAAAACCTCTCACTGTGACTCTGCTCCATCTTGGGAGTGGCCAGATAGGCCCGGGACAAGAGTACATAGTGATTATGCTGGATCATCAACAGGAACAATGTATTCAGTACTAATGTATGCACGTTCCAAAGTAGATATCTATCCCATGAATTCATCCACTAGTGAAGACACCATAGAAAAACTAAGGACCGGTTTTAGTATCCATGGTTTACCTGAAATGCTTGTATCAGAGAATGGAAGTTCTTTCCCTAGCATGTCATTCCAAAGATTTATGACACGAAAGAGCATTCAACATGTTACATTAGCACCTTACTATCCACATCAAATGGGTTTTCTGAATGGGCAACTGAGTCATTTAAAGAGGTTATTAAAAGAATACCCGGAGGTACTATAGATACAAAAGTCTCTTGTTACCTGCAGTCAAGCACAATCCTGTCCCCAGCAGAGATGTTAATGGGAAGGAAACCAAGGTTAGACCTTATGCATCAATACTTAATGAGAAAAATTCTGAAACAAACAACAGAAGCAATAGCAGCAATATGACAAACATGCTAAAGAAAATAGTTTTACATTGGAGAAGCTGTCTATACTAAAAACTCTGGGTCTAGTCCCAACTGGATGCTATTCTCCAACATGGTAATTCTGGGGGATGACAGGGATGGGAGTGGCCAGGGGGGGAGGGATAGCTCAGTGGTTTGAGCATTGGCCTGCTAAACCCAGGGTTGTGAGTTCAATCCTTGAGGGGGCCATTTGGGGATTTAGTTGGGGATTGATCCTTTGAGCAGGGGGTTAGACTAGATAATCTCCTGAGGTCCCTTCCAGTCCTAATAATCTATGATTCTATGATGACAGGGTCATGTGAATCAACCAAGAAAAAGGATTGTGATGAACAATGGAGATGTTAATACAGCAAGAATGGAATTGCCACTGGAGAATGCCCAATTAGATTCAGTGCTAGTTTCTGGAAGTCTGGAGGCAACAGCCTGACACAAGATCAGCTACTATGGAAAAACCTTGTGGACAGATGCTCAAGTTACCACATCGCAGAATGACAGGTTTGAACCAAAAGCTGTTCTAGAAAATGCAACAGCAACAGTGGAATAGTAAGAGAAAAAAGAGCCACCATGGCAAAACAACAAAGTAAAAGAAGCAGTGAGAGGCAAAAAGGCATCCTTTAAAAAGTGGAAGTTAAATCCTAGTGAGGAAAATAGAAAGGAGCATAAACTCTGGCAAATGAAGTGTAAAAATATAATTAGGAAGGCCAAAAAAGCATTTGAAGAACAGCTAGCCAAAGACTCAAAAAGTAATAGCAAATTTTTTTTTAAGTACATCAGAATCAGGAAGCCTGCTAAAACAACCAGTGGGGCCACTGGACGATCGAGATGCTAAAGGAGCACTCAAGGATGATAAGGCCATTGCGGAGAAACTAAATGAATTCTTTGCATCGGTGTTCCTGGCTGAGGATGTGAGTGAGATTCACAAACCTGAGCCATTCTTTTTAGGTGACAAATTTGAGGAACTGTCCCAGATTAAGGTGTCATTAGAGGCGGTTTTGGAACAAATTGATAAATTAAACAGTAATAAGTCACCAGGACCAGATGGTATTCACCCAAGAGTTCTGAAGGAACTCAAATGTGAAATTGTAGGACTACTAACTGTAGACTGTAACCTATCATTTAAATCAGCTTCTGTACCAAATGACTGGAGGATAGCTAATGTGATGCCAATTTTTAAAAAGGGCTCCAGAGCTGACCCCGGCAATTACAGGCCGGTAAGCCTGACTTCAGTACTGGGCAAACTGGTTGAAACTATAGTAATGAACAAAATTGTCAGACACATAGATGAACATAATGTGTTGGGGAATAGTCAACATGGTTTTTGTAAAGGGAAATCATGCCTCACTAATCTACTAGAATTCTTTAAGGAGGTCAGCAAGCATGTGGACAAGGAAGATCCAGTGAATATAGTGTATTTAGATTTTTTAAGTCTTTGACAAGATCCCTCACCAAAGGCTCTTAAGCAAAGTAAGCAGGCATGGGATAAGAGGGAAGGTCCTCTCATGGATTGGTAACTGGTTAAAAGGTAGGGAACAAAGGGTAGGAATAAATAGTCAGTTTTCAGAATGGAGAGAGGTAAATAGTGGTGTCCCCTAGGGGTCTGTACTGAAACCAGTACTATTTAACATATTCATAAATGATCTGGAAAAAGGGGTAAACAGTGAGGTGGCAAAATTTGCACATGATACAAAACTACTCAAGATAGTTAAGTCCCAGGCAGACTACCAAGAGCTACAAAAGGATCTCTCAAAACTGGGTGACTGGGCAACAAAATAGCAGATGAAATTCAATGTTGATAAATGCAAAGTAACAGAGGGTCCTGTGGCACCTTTAAGACTAACAGAAGTATTGGGAGCATAAGCTTTCGTGGGTAAGAACCTCACTTCTTCAGATGCAAGTAATGGAAATCTCCAGAGGCAGGTATAAATCAGTATGGAGATAACGAGGTTAGTTAAATCAGGGAGGGTGAGGTGCTCTGCCAGCAGTTGAGGTGTGAACACCAAGGGAGGAGAAACTGCTTCTGTAGTTGGATAGCCATTCACAGTCTTTGTTTAATCCTGATCTGATGGTGTCAAATTTGCAAATGAACTGGAGCTCAGCAGTTTCTCTTTGGAGTCTGGTCCTGAAGTTTTTTTGCTGTAAGATGGCTACCTTTACATCTGCTATTGTGTGGCCAGGGAGGTTGAAGTGTTCTCCTACAGGTTTTTGTATATTGCCATTCCTGATATCTGACTTGTGTCCATGCAAAGTAATTCACATTGGAAAACATAATCCCAACTATATATATAAAATGATGGGGTCTAAATTCGCTGTTACCACTCAAGAAAGAGATCTTGGAGTCATTGTGGATAGTTCTCTGAAAACATCCACTCATTGTGCAGCGACAGTCAAAAAAGCAAACAGCATATTGGGAGTCATTAAGAAAGGGATAGATAATAAGACAGAAAATATCATATTGCCTCTATATAAATCCATGTCGTCTTCACACAATGCACAGTCAACCCGTGGAACTCCTTGCCAGAGGAGGTTGTGAAGGCCAAGACCATAACAGGGTTTGTCATAACTATAAAGGGAAGGGTAACAGCCCTCCTGTGTACAATACTATAAAATCCCTCCTGGCCAGAGACTCCAAAATCTTTTTACCTGTAAAGGGTTAAGAAGCTCAGGTAACCTGGCGGACACCTGACCCAAAGGACCAATAAGGGGACAAGATACTTTCAAATCTTGGTGGGGGGAAGGCTTTTGTTTGTGCTCTTTGTTTTAGGATAGTTCGCTCTTGGGACTAAGAGGGACCAGACATCAATCCAGGCTCTCCAAATCTTTCTGAACAAGTCTCTCATATTTCAAACTTGTAAGTACAGCCAGGCAAGGCGTGGTAGTTTTATCTTTGTTTTCTCAACTTGTAAATGTACCTTTTACTAGGGTGTTTACCTCTGTTTGCTGTAACTTTGAACCTAAGGCTAGAGGGGGGTCCTCTGGGCTCTTTAAGTTTGATTACCCTGTAAAGTTATTTTCCATCCTGATTTTACAGAGATGATTTTTACCTTTTTCTTTAATTAAAAGCCTTCTTTTTAAGAACCTGATTGATTTTTCCTTTTTTTTAGATCCAAGGGGGTTGGATCTTGATCCACCAGGAGTTGGTGGGAGAGAGGAGGGGGGATGGTTAATTTCTCCTTGTTTTAAGATCCAAGGGGTTAGGATCTGTATTCACCAGGGAATTGGTGAAGAGTCTCTCAAGGCTACCCAGGGAAGGGTAGCACATTGGGAGTGGTGGCAGAGGACCAGATCTAAGCTGGTAGTTAAGCTTAGAAGTTTTCATGCAGGCCCCCACATCTGTACCCTAAAGTTCAGAGTGGGGAAGGAGCCTTGACAGGGTTTAAAAAAGAACTAGATAAATTCATGGACAATGGGTCCATCAATGCCCATTAGCCAGGATGGGCAGGAATGGTGTCCCTAGCCTCTGTTTGTCAGAAGCTGGGAATGAGCAACAAGGGATGGATCACGGTCTCCCACAGTATTCTTGCTGCCAAGTTAAAGAAGTATGGGCTGGATCAATGGACTGTAAGGTGGATAGAAAGCTGGCTAGATCGTCGGGCTCAACGGGTAGTGATCAATGGCTCCATGTCTAGTTGGCAGCCAGTTTCAAGCGGAGTGCCCCAAGGGTCGGTCCTGGGGCCGGTTTTGTTTAATATCTTTATTAATGATCTGGAGGATGGAGTGGACTGCACTCTCAGCAAGTTTGCCGATGACACTAAACTAGGAGGCGTGGTAGATACACTAGAGGGTAGGGATCGGATACAGAGGGACCTAGACAAATTAGAGGATTGGGCCAAAAGAAACCTGATGAGGTTCAACAAGGACAAGTGCAGAGTCCTGCACTTAGGACGGAAGAATCCCATGCACAGCTACAGACTAGGGACCGAATGGCTAGGTAGCAGTTCTGCAGAAAAGGACCTAGGGGTCACAGTGGACGAGAAGCTGGATATGAGTCAACAGTGTGCTCTTGTTGCCAAGAAGGCTAACGGCATTTTGGGCTGTATAAGTAGGGGCATTGCCAGCAGATTGAGGGACGTGATTGTTCCCCTTTATTCGACATTGGTGAGGCCTCATCTGGAGTACTGTGTCCAGTTTTGGGCCCCACACTACAAGAAGGATATGGAAAAATTGGAAAGAGTCCAGCGGAGGGCAACAAAAATGATTAGGGGTCTGGAGTGCATGACTTATGAGGAGAGGCTGAGGGAATTGGGATTGTTTAGTCTCCAGAAGAGAAGAATGAGGGGGGATTTGATAGCAGCCTACAACTACCTGAAGGGGGGTTCCAAAGAGGATGGAACTCGGCTGTTCTCAGTGGTGGCAGATGACAGAACAAGGAGCAATGGTCTCAAGTTGCAGTGGGGGATGTCTCGGTTGGATATTAGGAAACACTATTTCACTAGGAGGGTGGTGAAGCACTGGAATGCGTTACCTAGGGAGGTGGTGGAGTCTCCTTCCTTGGAGGTTTTTAAGGCCCGGCTTGACAAAGCCCTGGCTGGGATGATTTAGTTGGGAATTGGTCCTGCTTTGAGCAGGGGGTTGGACTAGATGACCTCCTGAGGTCCCTTCCAACCCTGATATTCTATGATTACCTGTTCTGTTCATTCCCTCTGGGTCACCTGGCACTGGCCACTGTCAGAAGACAGGATATTGGGCTAGATGGACCTTTGGTCTGACCCAGTAGGGCCATTCTTATGTTCATGGTACGCCCACATCTTGAATATTGAGTGCAGCTGTGGTCGCCCCTGTCAGGGTTCCCTCCCCACTCTGAACTCTGGGGTACAGATGTGGAGACCCTCATGAAAGACCCCCTAAGCTTATTTCTACCAGCTTAGGCTAAACCTTTCCCAAGGCACAAATCCTTTCCTTGTCCTTCGACAGTATTGCTGCCCTTACCAAGTGATTTAGACAAAAAATCCAGGAAAAAGGGCCACTTGGAGTCCCTGTTTCCCCAAAATATCCCCCCAAGCCCCTTCACCCCCTTTTCTGGGGGGGCTTGAGAATAATATACTAACCAGTTGGTTACAAAGTGAGCACAGACCAAACCCCTGGGTTTTTAGGGCACTGAAAATCAATTCGATTCTTAAAAGAGAATTTTTATTTAAATAAAAAAAGGTAAAAGAATCACACCTGTAAAATCAGGATGGAAGGTAACTTTACATGGTAAATAAAAAGATTTAAAACACAGAGGATTCCCCTCTAGGCTTTACTTTACAGTTATAAAAAACAGGAATAAAACTCCCTTTTAGCATAGGGAAAATTCACAAGCTAAAACAAAAGATAATCTAACGCATTTTCTTGCCTTACTTACAATTTCTGTAATTTTAGATGCTCATTTCAGGTATGTTTTTAGGAGATGTTTTTTTCCTGCCTGGTCCCTTCCTCTGTCCAGCGAGGGAACAAACAAAGAGAACACAAACAAAATCTCTCCCTCCTCCCCCAGATTTGAAAGTATCTTCTTTCCTTATTGGTCATTTTGATCAGGTGCCAGCCAGGTTATTTGAGCTTCTTAACCCCTTACAGGTAAAGGGATTCTGTACCTCTGGCCAGGAGGGATTTTATGTTACTGCATACATAAAGGTTGTTACCCTTCCCTTTATATTTATGACACGCCCCCCAAATCACAGATGGTGCTGGACAGACTGTTACACACTGGCTGTGATTTCTTCCTGGAGCTCTAGGAGAAAACAGAGTTAATAAGACACATGCACCTTTAGATATACTACTGATTATATAAAAACTAACAATATTTCTCACGTTTCAAGGACGACTTTAACCAGTTCATTCTGGGAAATTTTCATGGGAGAGTGCATTAGCCACTTTGTTAGAAGCTCTTGAAATGTGTTGTATTTCAAAATTAAAATCTTGGAGAGCTAAACTCCATTGAAGAAGTTTTTTGTTATTTTCCTTGACAGTATGAAGCCACTTCGGCGCAGCATGGTCGGTTTGCAGGTGGAAACGCTGCCCCCAAACGTATGGGCGTAGCTTTTCCAGAACGTACACAATGGCGTAATATTCCTTTTCGGTGATTGACCAGTGGCTTTCCCTCTCAGACAGTTTTTTTGCTGAGGAACACAACAGGTTGGAATTCTTGATCTGGTCCTTCCTGCATTAAAACTGCTCCCACACCACGCTCGGATGCATCTGTGGTTACTAGGAAAGGTTTGTCAAAGTCTGGGACCCTTAGCACAGGGTCAGACATGAGTGTTGCTTTAAGCTGGTTAAAGGCCTTCTGACACTCTTCAGTCCACTGAATTGCATTTGGCTGTTTCTTTTTGGTTAGGTCTGTCAGTGGGGAGGCAATTTGGCTGTAGTGCGGTACAAATCGCCTGTAATATCCGGCCAAGCCTAAGAAGGATTGGACCTGTTTCTTTGACTTTGGGACAGGCCACTTTTGGATAGCATTCACTTTGGCCTGTAGGATAGTTCCTTGACCCACCTGGTGTCCAAGGTAGGTCACTCTGTTTAAGCCTATTTGACACTTTTTAGCCTTAACAGTTAGTCCTGCCTCCCTTATGCGCTCGAAGACTTTTTGTAGATGCTCCGTGAATCAGAAAAGATGGCCACATCGTCAAGGTAGGTGACTGCAGAGTCTCCTAATCCCACTAGGAAACTATCTACAAGTTTCTGGAAGGTGGCGGGTGCATTTCTCAGCCCAAAATGGAGCACATTCAATTCATACAGCCCTACATGGGTGATGAAGGCTGACCTTTCCTTGGCGGATTCATCTAGCAGTACTTGCCAGTACCCCTTGGTTAAGTGTAAGGTACAGATGAACTAGGCACGTCCCAGTTTCTCCAATAGCTCATCTGTGCGTGGCATTGGATAGTTGTCTGAGTGAGTCACAGCATTTAGCTTACGGTAGTTCACGCAAAAGCATATTTCCCCATCTGGTTTGGGAACTAGAACCACTGGAGATGCCCATGCACTTTTAGAGGGGCAGATTACCCCCATCTGTAGCATGTCCTGTATCTCTCGTTCTATAGCAATTTTGGCTTGAGGAGCCACCCAGTAAGGTTGGGCTCTAATTGGGCGAGCATTACCTGTGTCAATGGAGTGGTATGCCCATTCGTCCTGGGGTGGCTGAGAACATCGGTGTGAAGCTAGTGCACAGCTCCTTGATCTGTTGTCGCCGCATACGTCCGAGGGTCATTGAGAGGTTCACCTCTTCCACACAACCGTCACGTTTTCCTCCATAGTAGACACCTTTAGGCCACTCAGCGTCCTCTCCTCCCTGGGCTGTAAACTGACAAACCTTTAATTCTCTGGTTTCAGAGTAGCAGCCGTGTTAGTCTGTATCTGCAAAAAGAACAGGAGTACTTGTGGCACCTTAGAGACTAACAAATGCATCCGAAGAAGTGGGCTGTAGCCCACGAAAGCTTATGCTCTAATAAATTTGTTAGTCTCTAAGGTGCCACAAGTACTCCTGTTCTTTAATTCTCTGGAATAAAAGGGCTTTAGAGAATTAACATGGTACCCTTGTTTAGGCTTTACGTTTGAGGTGGGAGATGCTATGAGATAGTTAAATGGCCTGTCCCACGACGCTTCCATCTTATGGGCCAGGAGCGCCTTCAAGACCATGACCTGGTCCCCTACTTTGAAGGAACACTCTCTGGCATGTTTATCATACCAGGCTTTTTGCTCTTCCTGAGCATCTTTTAGGTTTTCTCTAGCAAGGGCTAAAGAGAGGGTGTTTTCTAGGTTGTTTACAAAGTCCAGAATGTTAGTTCCTGGAGAAGGCGTAAACCTGTCTCACTGCTGCTTCACCAACTGTAATGGCCCCTTAACCTCGTGGCCATACACAAGTTCAAATGGTGAAAACCCCAAACTGGGATGTGGTACAGCCCCGTAGGCAAACAGCAACTGCTGCGACACTAGGTCCCAATCATTGGAGTGCTCATTTATGAATTCACGTATCATGGCCCCCAAAGTTCCATTAAACTTCTCCACCAGGCCATTTGTTTGATGGTGGTAAGGGGTGGCAACCAAGTGGTTCACCCCATGAGCTTCCCACAGGCTTTTTATGGTCCCTGCCAGGAAATTAGTTCCTGAATCCATAAGGATGTCAGAGGGCCAACCTACCCTGGCAAAAATGTCTGTTAATGCCTAGCACACACTTTTTGCCCTGGTGTTGCTTAGAGCTACTGCTTCCGGCCATCAGGTGGCAAAATCCATGAAAGTCAGTATGTACTGCTTTCCTCTGAGGCTACATCTACACTACAGGGGGGGGGGTCGATTTAAGATACGCAAATTCAGCTACGCGAATAGCGTAGCTGAATTCGACGTATCGCAGCCGACTTACCCCGCTGTGAGGACGGCGGCAAAATCGACCTCCACGGCTTCCCGTCGACGGCTCTTACTCCCACCTTCGCTGGTGGAGTAAGAGCGTCGATTCGGGGATCGATTGTCGCGTCCTGACGGGACGCGATAAATCGATCCCCGAGAGGTCAATTTCTACCCGCCGATTCAGGCAGGTAGTGTAGACCAGGCCTGAGTGTCTTTTTCGGGAAAGGACCCAGAATATCCACAGCTACTCACTGAAATGGAACCTCAATTATGGGGAGTGGCTGGAGAGGGGCTTTGACCTGGTCTTGGGGTTTTCCCACTCTTTGGCACACCTCACAAGACTGGACATAAGTAGAAATGTCCTTGCCCATTCCCTCCCAGTGGAAGAACTTCCCCAAACGGTCTTTGGTCCTGTTCTCCCCAGCATGGCCACTAGGATGATCGTGGGCTAAGCTCAAGAGCTTTACCCAGTACTTAGTTGGAACTACCAACTGTCTTTGAGGATGCCAGTCTTCCTGGTGCCCACCAGAAAGAGTTTCCTTGTATAAAAGTCCTCTTTCTACAACAAACTGGGATCGATTAGAAGAGATGAGAGGTGGTGGGTTGCTCCATGCCACCATCCAAGCTCCCTGGAGGCTTTCACCTGCTTCCTACTCGGCCTGGAACTGTTCCCTTGATGCTGGAGACATCATTTCCTCACTGGATTGTGGACTTGGGCTTGGTCCCTCTGGAAGCGATGTAGATGATGGGATTGTTTCTGTTGATTGTGAACCGCTCTCTGCTGGTGCACGATGTTGTATTTCAGGCTCCGGCTGAGCCTCTTGTGTAGGTTTATCTGCTGCTGCCAGTGCAGGCTCGGTGGTGCCCTCTGGCGTTGGAGTTGTAGACGGGGTTGCAAGCACTGGATTCAGTGCTGGCAACAGTTTTGGTGCTGGTTGCTCTGCCCATTCCAGTTCTGGGACTAGTTCTGGTTGGGTCTCTGGGACTGGATCCACTATGGCTGTTGCAGTCATTGGCAGGGGATCTGGTTCTACCACCTGAGTTTGGGGCTCTGGTAACACAGACAGGGCCCTGGTAGAAGGCTCAGGAACAGGGATAGGTGTGAAGGCTGGCTTAGCCTGGCAGCGGGTGACCATTCCCACCCTCTTGGCTTGCTTCACATGGTTGGCCAAGTCTTCCCCCAGCAGCATGGGAATGGGATAATCATCATAGACTGCAAAAGTCCACATTCCTGACCAGCCCTTGTACTGGACAGGTAACTTGGCTGTAGGCAAGTTTAAAGAGTTTGACATGAAGGGTTGAATCATTGCTGGAAACTGATGTGCACCGGTGTGGGCTAGATTGACCTTTGGTCTGACCCAATGTGGCCGTTCTTATGGAATTTCCTTTTGCAAAGGTTGAATTGCGGCATTCCATACAGGAGAAATGTCCGTCTAGATATTTGAACCATTATACAGTGTAATAGGGGCTGAGTGCCTGTTTTATTTATTTTATTATTTGCAATTTGAAATGCATTGCTAATTACTATTGCTGGGTTTTGTACATTGTATAGTGAATACCTAAAAGGGGGGCGATGTTATGTGTTCAATAAACCATCCACTAGGTGGAGTGGGCAGATTGTTAAACAAGGAAATGTGTGGCTGTCTAGTATTGGCTTGTTGCGTGTTGGCAACTGCACACCGTGCAGGACCAGAGAACCACTGCAGATCTATGTGTGTTGCCTAACTAAGATGGTTAATACTTAAAGAAGCTGCTGTGTCTGTGGTTTACGATACAACAGTCTACAGGGCTCCATACAATCTCAGGGGCCTGCCTGCGGTGTTCTCCGTGCAGGATCTGTACTTAGGGAGCGCCGTGGAACTGGTTACCTGTGTAAGATACTTGTGTGCATCAGGCCCTGTCTACAACACTGTGGGCACAATGGCGGCACACCTCCAGCTCTGCACTGTAGCTATGCCAGAGTGGAGAGGGGAAAGGAGTCCCAGGGGGCCTGCCGCCATCAGGAGAGAGGAGCCCCAGGGGGCCTGCTGCCTTTCCGGCTGCCACCGGGAGGGGGAAGTCCTGGGGAACCTGCTGGCATGCCAGCCGCTGCAAGGGGAGGGAGCCCCGGGGGACCAGCGGCCGCTCTGGCCACCCCATGACCGCTGAGTCCCTGGACCAGCTGCATCGGCCACTGCTTGGGCAGTCCCCAAGGTCAGCTGGCCAGGGCCCCAGAGCAGTGGCCGGTGCGGCTGTCCCCAGGGATGGCTGAGTAGCTGGCTCTGGGACCAGCTGCTTGTGGGGCTCTGGGGTCAGCCACACGGGCCACTGGAGAAGTCATGGAGGTCACAGGAAGTCACGGAATCTGTGACTTCCACAACCTCCGTGACAGTCACGGAACCATACTGATAGGTAATCCACCTCCCCAAGCAGCAGTAGCTAGGTTGACAGAAGCATTCTTCCTTCAATCTAACCGTGTCTACACCGGGGGTTAGGTTGGCATAACTACAGCACTTTCACACCCCTAGGGTTGCCAACCCTCCAAGATTGGAATGGAGTCTCCAGGAATTAAAAATTAATCTTTAATTAAAGATTGTCATGTGACATAAAAATTTGTTCCAAAATTGGCAACCCTACACCTGAGTGCATAGCTATGCTGAGTTTCAGAGTAGCAGCCGTGTCAGTCTGTATCCGCAAAAATAACAGGAGTACTTGTGGCACCTTAGAGACTTGTTAGTCTCTAAGGTGCCACAAGTACTCCTGTTATTTTAGCTATGCTGAGCTAACTTTTAAGTGCAGACCAGGCCTAAGTACCAGAGAGGGTGGAGTGGTGCTCTGAGGCAGTACAGAAAATCCTCTCTCTAGGTGCCTGGCCGATGCATCTTGCTCACATACTCAGGGTGACACTGGACACTAGATTTTGGGTTGGGAAGGAATTGACAGGGATATTTGGGGGGGGGGTTCCCCTTCCTCTGCAGCATTGGGGCCAGATTGCCTGCTGGCATCATCTTGGCATGTTCCTCCTAATCAATTCCCTGCCATGGCAGGGGTCTTGGTGGTACCTCAGTCCTGTTCTCTGCCTGTAGTACAGTTTAGTCTCTTGAGGACTGAACTGCTTTAGTCTTTGGGCTCAATACGGGTAGTTGTGTGAAATTCAATGATCCGTGCTATGCTGGAGGTCAGACTAAATGATCTAATGGTCCCTTCCTGGCCTTTTGCCACTGGGCATAGTTTTGCAGAGTTTAAGATCACACTGGGAACTGCTGGCCAGTAATGGCCAAGCCAAGTGAAAGGAGAACAAATGGTATTATTATTCTATTTACTATTTGAAATATGGTGGTGCCCAGCAGCCCCGGGCATGGCCTAGCACCCCATTGTGCTAGGTGCTGTACAAACACAGAACAAAAAGACCTAAAGAGCTAATTAATGGAGGAATTTTGAATCCTTGCCACGTTCTCAGAGGTAGTGAGAAAAATGACTTCAGTCTGTCTTGCATTCATTCTCCATCAGCGACTGCTAGATCAGATTTGCTCATGTCAATGACAAACCAAGATTCCCTTAACTGCTGGTCTTGCCAGCTCTGATTGAGTCTCTGAAAACTAAGCCACATTCTTTCTTGTGTCAGGGAGCACAGACCCTCTCCACAGTTTGGCAGGGAAGGGATTAACTCTCTTGGGCTGGCTGAAGGGAGCACAGGTGCCTATCTTGGGTGCAAGGATTTACCAGGGAGCTGGGTTGGTAGTTCACCCCCCACCACCACAGTAAGAACAAGGGGACTGAATCCAGCAGTAAGAATCAGGGTTGCTAAGTAGAAGGCTGGAGCTAAGCAGGGATCAAGGGATTTCCCCCTCCTTTTTGGAACTCAGCCAAAGCTAGTGCCAACTTAGACCTTTGCTTCGGACTTTGGCTGCAGCAGGCCCTACCTTATCCCTTTGACTGGGGCACTGGCTGAGGAAAGCCTACTGTGTTTCTTTGGCCTGTACAGTAGAAGGGCATTCTTCAAATTTGCTTTTCTGTTTTCCCCCCACAAAGCTCATCACAGAAGTGTTTAAATTCCATTGAGTCCAGTGGAAATCTAGGAGACTTCGTGGTTGCACCAAGACCAATACACTCTGAGATATTAATGGCGTCCATTGCACACCTGGTTGAAGGCCCTCAAGGAGCAACTAGAAACACACATAACAGGGAGAAGTTCTTTGAGACCTAGCAAGCATACTCAGATGGTTTCCTGCCTTGTGATTAGCCTGCCAGCAAGAGACTGGCCTGCTGATGCCCGTTACTACACACGAGCTTCCAATAAACAAGCCCATTTGGAAGGGCATGTGATTCCATGACAGATGCCTTCAAATTTCGTTTCCAAAGGCCTCAGGTTATTTCCTCAAAAATTAAACAAGCCTTGAAGCTGCCAGACCTTTCAGAGGGTCCCAAAAGAGTTGGCAGTTGAGAGGCATGACAGAGAAAGGCAAAAGTATTGAGAACATTGGAATAGACTAGTAGCTTCAGACTAGGGAAGGTGGCCATGAATTCATCACGGAGGGTTCCTGTGTGTTGGTGTCCACTGCCTCCCCATAACCAACCCACAGAGTTGGTTCTGACAACATTTTTGAGCCCACCCTCAGAAGTGGAGTATTTAGTGAACAGAGCTGGATGAAAAATGAGAAAATGACCTTGATACAAATTTTTAAATTTCAAAGTTGTTCCCATTTCTCAGTGTTCCAAACATCCATTTTCCATTTCGCGTGATGTTTAATCAATATTTTTGCTACATTTTTATCCATATCCATTGCTAAATTGTTTTCTACTTTTTCCATTTCCTGAAACCCTAGTTTTGTACTGAACATTTCCGATTATGCCAGCAATTTTTGGTGACGTTTCCTTTTTGAAAAAACAAACAAAAACATAAAAAAACCCACAGTGGAGTGGGAGGGTGGGGTTGGGTTAAGTATGTTCTGATGGAACCGTTTTACTTAGAGCTAGGTGGGAAATTTTTTTCCTCTCCTGTGAGAATTTGATATTTCAGCATTTTTTTCCTGTCCTGAATTGGGACAAAATAATCATCAAAATCTTGAGTTTTTGCAAATCGAAAATCTGTGAAGAAATAGCATTGGATCCACTGAAACATTTTGTTTCAATAATTTCAAAATGTTATGTTTCAGTTTTGATCTTTTAAAATTGTATTTACATTTTTTACTATAAATAATCTTAAATTTCTAAACAAAATGTTGTTTTGACACAAAAAGCAAAACTTAGAAAATGCTGAAACAGGACAATGTCAAAACTAGTGTTTCCAAAATTTGAGTAAGCCAACAATTTTCCACAAATGGTTTTAATTTCAATGAATTGGTATTTTCTGACCAAAAAAAGTTTCATTGGAAAACCTCCAAATGAGCTCTAGTTTTCCAATGGAAAATGGTGATTCAATGCAATCAAAATGTTGAGAACATATTAATTTCTTTGAATGTTTCATGGCAAATTAGAGAAAATTAGCTTGAAACACCTTGTTACAAATACACCTCTACCTCAATATAACGCTGTCCTCGGGAGCCAAAAAATCTTAACGCGTTATAGGTGAAACTGTGTTATATCAGGTCGCGTTATATCGAGGTAGAGGTGTGATACAAGGGTGGAAATGATAAAGTCAAAACTAAATATTTCAATAAAATTGAAATGAAATATTTTGGGAATATTTAATGTCACAACAAAAGTCTGAGATTTCAACTTTTTATCCTGATTTAGGACCGTAACGGGGTCACACTCACCTCTCGCAAGCGCCCCTGGCCGAGTGCCTGTGCCTGCACGCTTTCTACCTGTTTGTGGTGGGTCTTCACTGACTCAGCTCTCCAGCCAAGTCATACACAGTCTGTCTGTGAGATAAAAGCAAAGCAAATCTCTTTTGGGGTACAAGTCCAACAGGGGCCTCTCTCAGTGCCCTCTGTGATGTCTCTCTCAGTTTGTCCCTGCTCCGGAATTGAGCAGTTCCCCAGGGCTCCTTCTCTGGAGGCAGTGTCTTCACCCTCTCAGGGCCTTTCTGGCCCCACCTCATCAGCTAGGCCGCTACAGTTCAGTTCCCCTTCTGGGGTGCCTCAAAGACCATGCCATTTTCCCAGTGGCTGGTAGGGGGGACCTGGGCCCACCCTCTACTCCAGGTCCCAGCCCAGAGACCCTATAGATAGCAGCTATCCACAATGTTCCTTTAAATATACTGCATTGCTGCTACAATTCCCAGGGCCACTTCCCCGCAGCCCTGTGCCATCTTCACCCTTACCTCAGGGCCTTGTCCTGATGGAATCCCCACAACCAGCTCAGGGCTCCTTCTTGCTCTCTCTGGCTTCTGGCAGCATTCTGGCAGGGATAGCTCAGTGGTTTGAGCATTGGCCTGGTAAACCCCGGATTGTGAGTTCAATCCTTGAGGGGGCCACTTGGGGATCTGGGGCAAAATCAGTACTTGGTCCTGCTAGTGAAGGCAGGGGGCTGGACTCGATGACCTGTCAAGGTCCCTTCCAGTTCTAGGAGATGGGATGGGATATCTCCATTAATTAAACGTCAAACTGAAGGGTCAAAGCTATGGAAAGGATTGGAGTAAAAAATTCCCAGTGAATCTAACCATTGGAACATACTATCAAGGGCTGTGGTAAGTTCTCCATCTATATTAGGGATGTATAGTGTATATTAAATCAAGATTGGATGTCTTCTTAAAATATACTCTCAAGGTCAACTAGGCTCAATATGGGAATCACTGAGTGAGGTTTTCTGGCCTGGGCTATACAGGAGGTTGGACTAGATCAGAATGTTCCTTTCTGGCCTTAAGACCTCTGAAATCCAGGAATGCATTTCATTTTGAGATGGGCTCTGGATCTATACAGCCCCAGACTTGCGGGGTATCAGTAGCCAGGTCTGAATTTTGCAGTCTGAAATGGGGTCCTGCGAGATAGGAAAGGTGGGGGTCTGCCTCCAAATCTGTCACTAACTCATTCTTGTGACCTTCAGGTCACTCTACCTGACTGAGCATCTCACTGACTCCATCAGTAACAGGAGGATTCTGATGTAAAGAGCTTTGAGATCTCTGGGCAAAAAGTGCCCATTGCTGTTTAAAACAGTCAGCTTTATTCAAGCTGGCTGTTTCAGGAAGGAACGACGATTGCACTGAACTGCACGGACACTTGTTGCTCATAAATAGTGTTCCATCTTGAGGCTGTTTTACTCAAACACCATATATAAAATAGTGTTGGGGAAATTGTGTAGTGCTGCTGAATTACTGAAAACTGATGGGCTCTAGGACCCAGTGGAGGCTTATTCATTGAGATCAGGAGGAGTAAATCCATCCAGCCCAGAGAGAGAGAGAGAGGAACATCCCTGCTCGGGACATAGCAGCAATGTGAAAACCACTCACGGAGAAGCCCTGCAAACTTTACTGAAGCCTTGAGACCAAAAGCGGCTCTTTTCCTCCTTTCATCTCCCAAGTCAATTCCACATATGTTGGCCTGGCCATGCAGCCTGCGGGAGAGCTGTGCAGTTTAGAACAGGCCAGGAATGGACAGAGTTAGAGCTGTTCACATCAAGAAGCAGCGGTAGAGGCTCTGGAGAGAGGAACAGCTGGCAGAGGCCATCCAGGCTGCCTCTTTGGTTTGGTTTTGCAAATACTAGCCATTAAAGCATCTGCTCCTCTTTGGCCACAATGACGGCCTGTGGCTTATGGGACTGGTGGGCTGTGTTGGGCTGCGGGGTTTTTCTGCTGGTCCACGGGCAGCAGCCACAGAGCAGCAACACAGACGGCAACCGGTGGAGGCAGATGATCCAGTGGGAGAACAATGGCAGGGTGTACAGCCTCTTGAACACAGGGTCTGAGTATGTGCCCGCTGGCCAGGAGCCAGCGGATGGCAGCACCAGGGTCCTGCTAGCCGACACCCCCAGGAGCCAAAGCAGAAGGGGACAGGGGAACCTCAGGAGGCAAGCGCCCACCTTGCCAGTCAGGGCGGGCTCTGACACCATCCGGGGCCAGACGCGGCATCCATTCGGCTTTGGCCAAGTCCCAGAGAACTGGCGTGAAGGGCCCGTCGGAGACAGCACCAGCTCCCAACGGATCAGGCCATCCACCAGCCGGCAACGACAGACCAGCTCCTCCGCTGCCGCCGTCGCCGCCTCTTCTTCGTTCTCACACTCCTCCTTTGGGCAGCCCTCCTACTCACAGTTCCCCTTCCCCCATCCCCCTTTTGGGAACCAGCATGAGCCCTATGATGCCCAGGTGTCTCGGGGCTATGACGAAGGCTACCTATACTACCGCAGCACAGGAAACGGAGGGGGTGCTGTTGCATCAGCTGCTGCTGGTGTCGGTGTCCTGTACCCCTTCCAGTCCAGGGCACAGTATGAGGAGTATGGGGAGGACCAGAATCCCTACCGAACCCAAGGCTACTATCCTGCTCCAGAGAGGCCCTATGTGGCAGTGCCCCCCCAGCCCCAGCCCGCTGATGGGCTGGATAGGAGGTACTCCCACAGCTTGTATCATGACACTGGTGCCACCGCAGAGCAAGGCTTCCAAGATCCTTATTCGGCAGCTCAGAACCAGCAGTCAACGGGACAAGGGGTCCCCGCTATGGACAACTTACAGCTCAGCCCAGGGTCCCCTTTGGGGGCCAGCCCTGGGTATGGAACTGACCCACGATTGGGGCAATACCCCCCTTATGGTAACGTGCCACTGGAGCCCTATGTCCCGCCCCACAACGTGGAACCCCAGCCACCTTTCCGGAGCTTGGATCCCTATGGGTCTCCGCGACCCGAACCCTACCTTCCTGTGAGGAGCCCGGAAGCCCCACAAGTGATATCTGACAACCAAGCCCGGGTCAGCGTGGGCAGCGTTTACAGACCCCCTCAGAATGGACGGGGTGAGTCCTTGGCCCTGAGGGCTATGTGTGCGTGTGGGGGGGGCAGGAATGCTGCATGGTACCTGAGCTAGACACACACTATGTCCTGTTCACCCACAGCCTTTTCAGGGACACGCCAGAGGGCAGAGCCCTGTGGGAGCAGAGACTCCCCTACACCTGCATCAACTCCCTTCCGCTCCCCGGGACACTGTGCGCGGGAGGGTCTACCTGAATCACAAGCAGCCCAGCTGCTCACAGCAGCCCAAGGCATCTACTGCAGTTCGGCTGCCTGAGTAATGAGGATGGGACCCCAGGGTCTGAGCAGAGCCAGTGGTGGACAGAGGGAGGCATTCCTGTATATTCAGGTAGTGGGTGGGGGCATATGTGGGGAAGGTGCCATTATACACTAGGGTGATCAACACCCTGTTAACACCTTATATAGATCAGGGTGAACTGGGTGGCGAACCTGAGAATGGGGCCTTGCAGCACTGCATCGCAGGGCCTGAGCTGGGCTGTACTCCTGGGCCCAGCATCACTGCATCGCAGGGCCTGAGCTGCGCTGTACTCCTGGGCCCAGCAGCACTGCATCGCAGGGCCTGAGCTGCGCTGTACTCCTGGGCCCAGCAGCACTGCATCGCAGGGCCTGAGCTGCGCTGTACTCCTGGGCCCAGCAGCACTGCATCGCAGGGCCTGAGCTGCGCTGTACTCCTGGGCCCAGCAGCACTGCATCGCAGGGCCTGAGCTGCGCTGTACTCCTGGGCCCAGCAGCACTGCATCGCAGGGCCTGAGCTGCGCTGTACTCCTGGGCCCAGCAGCACTGCATCGCAGGGCCTGAGCTGCGCTGTACTCCTGGGCCCAGCAGCACTGCATCATGGGGAAGGATAGCTCAGTGGTTTGAGCATTGGCCTGCTAAACCCAGGGTTGTGAGTTCCATCCTTGAGGGGGCCATTTAGGGATCTGGGGCAAAAATCTGTCTGGGGTTTGGTCCTGCTTTGAGCAGGGGGTTGGACTAGATGACCTCCTGAGGTCCCTTCCAACCCTGATATTCTATGAACTGCACTGTGCTCCTGGGCCCCAGCATCACTGTATCGTGGGGGCTGAGCTGCGCTGTACTCCTGGGGCCCAGAAGCACTGCATTGTGGGGGTGATGTGTGCTGTGCTCCTTGGCTCAGAAGCACTGCATCGTGAGATCTCAATTGCAGTGCACTCCAGCTATGAACCGATTTGTAATTATGCCCTGTTTCTTGCCTGTATTCTGCACCATGGACTGCTCTGCAGTTGTACAGGGGATAGGATACAGGCACTGTTTAGCACTGCATTGTGCAGGAGGGTCTGCTGTGATGAGCATCGTCAAGGTCAGAACAGGGACACTCAGTGGTTTCACATGATTTTGACCCCAAAATAGGCCAGTGTTGTAGCTTTTGGCTGAGGTTTGCTTTGCATATTTTGTTTTAAGTTGGAACTTAAAACAAAGGCTAGCGTGTGTGACAGGAAACCCGTGGAATTTAACTCCCTCCTCCCCCCCAAATAATTTGGATGAACCCATGGAAACCCCAGCTCACCAGACCCCTCTGATCCCTGTGATTCCTTTAGCCAGCTTGCTAGTGGTTAGTGAGATAATCACATCCAGAATGGGCTGGCTGGTACGCAAGAACCAAGACACCTCTCCAAGCTCCACGCTCAGTTCCCCTGGGGAAGCCCTACATGCTGGTGTAGACTGGATGAGTATGATGGCCCTGTGTGTGCTGCTGCTGCTCAGCACAAGGCTACAGGTTCCATGCTGGCAGTGCAGCAAGGTGTGGCTGGGATGTCTCAGTGCAGACAATCTAGGAGTAATGGGCTACAGAAACCGAGGACACCTGTTTGGAGCCAGCCATGGATGGTAGAGACCAAGAACTGTAGCCATCAGTAGTGGTTTGGGGGACTATATGTGATTAATTGGTGGGTCTCAGTCCAGTTCCTAATCAATATGGGTCTCACATCATGAAAACTGGTCTCACAATTGGCATTAATTGGCCCTCTCATTGACATTCTCAGCAGAGTGGCCAAAGATTGTATGGGAATCAGTGTCCATGCTAAGATCAATCGATCTGTCAACTCAGCTGCCATCAGTGCTGTTGATCACGAGGTGTTGCTGATTCATTTGGAAGCTCTAGCAAGAGAGGAGGGGGCTGCTCTTGGTGTCTGTTCTTTCCTCGCTGAGCACTCCCCAAGAGGGATTTGGGTGACTATTCGAACTCCCACTGGAGGCCCCCAGGGCTTCATTTTTCACTCCTGTACTCTGTGATCTGCTCTGGCTTCCTGATGGCCTCCCTTGGTGGCGGTTTCAGGCAGGTTTCTTAATTGGTAAAATCACCTTTAGAATGTTAATTGCTGTTTCTAATCTCTTTAAACATTCAGTCAATCCACCCAAGTCACAGCTCATGGCCTGAAAGGAATTTACAAAATTCCAACCCAATAACTGAGCTGGTTACATCGCCTTTTAGTCAAGCAGCCAGATCACTGGATTGTGTGAGCTTGGTTTTGTGCACTATATGGACATCCTATCTTTCTAGCCCCATCCTACAGACATGGAAATTGAGACATAGGGAGGCAAAGTGATTGGCCTAGAGTCACAAAGGAAGTAGGAGCTTATCTAAATAGTTTTATCTGAGAAGTTAAAGAAGGTAGGGTGACAAGTGCTGATCAGTTGTGTAGTCAATGGCTTGACCATGATTTGGTTCATTATGAAGTATATACAAAGACCAAATAACCAATGTCAGTGAGGTTTATTAATATGGTATGAGAAAAAGGTTCTTTCTATATAATACCAGTCTCCAAGCTGCCCCATGCAGTGATGTCACCTAACACAGAAGGTGTGCTCCCCAAGTTACATGTTTCAGCTGGTATTATTTATATGATTTTACAATTTACACATAGAATCATAGAACTGGAAGGGACCTCGTGAGGTCATCTAGTCCAGTCCCCTGCACTCATGACAGGACTAAGTATTATCTAGACCATTCCTGACAGGTGTTTGTCTAACCTGCTCTTAAAAATCTCCAATGATGGAGATTTCACAACCTCTCTCGGCAATTTATTCCAGTGCTTAACCACCCTGACTGTTAGGAAGTTTTTCCTAATGTCCAACCTAAATCGGCCTTGCTGCAATTTAAGCCCATTGCTTCTTGTCCTATCCTCAGAGGTTAAGAAAAACAATTCTTCTCCCTCCTCCTTGGAACAACCTTTTATGTACTTGAAAACTGTTATCATATTCTCTCTCAGTCTTCTCTTTTCCAGACTAAACAAATCCATTTTTTTCAATCTTCCCTCATAGGTCATGTTTTCTAGACCTTTAATCATTTTTGTTGCTGGACTTTCTCCAATTTGTCCACGTCTTTCCTGAAATGTGGTGCCCAGAACTGGACACAATACTCCAGTTGAGGCATAATCAGCATGGAGTAAAGCAGAAGATTTACTTCTCGTGTCTTGCTTACAACACTCCTACTAATACATCCCAGAATGATGTTAGCTTTTTTTGCAACAGTGTTACACTGCTGACTCATATTTAGCTTATGACCCTAGATCCCTTTCCGCAGTACTCCTTCCTAGGCAGTCATTTCCCATTTTGTATGTGTGCAAATGATTGTTCCTTCCTAAATGGAGTATTTTGCATTTGTCCTTATTGAATTTCATCCTATTTACTTCAGACCATCTCTTTACACATCACTAAAATCCAACCCATTAGTTTGTCCCAGTTCCCTAATTTGTTCTTCTGCTCCGTCCTTATCTTTGTTGTGGATACTAGCATTCCAGGTACTGGTCCATGAAGGAACTTCCTAGCATGTACTAAGATATAGAACGAATGTCTCTTGATTTTGACAAGTTTTCTATCTGCTTATGCCATACGTTTACTTCAGCAAATACAAGGAGTTATGGGATACTTAGTATACTTATAAGTGAACAAGCTTATAGTATAGTCCAGTTTAGGTTATATCACTGTGCTTAATGTTACTAGTGCTTAATGGATACTAATATATATGGTGTGGATAATAGATGTTATTAATATGATATATATTTATATGCTAGCCAGCATATATTAGTCAACACAAGGGTCTCTCAAAGAGAAGGGGTGAAACTTCAGAGTTTCAGGAAAGGTTCCTACTCATGATTGCAAGAGATGTCCAAAATGTTCACAAGGAATTCTGAAACCAGGTGAAACTGGGGCAAATCTGTGGTTTCATTCCCACAGCAATGACTGCATTCAGATTCACTGAGAGTTTAAAAAACCTTTGGAGTCAATGCAATCTGGTTTTCAAGTGAGCCCAGGCCAGCATATGGTTCAGCTATAAAACAAGTGAATCTCTCTGAGTCACTGAGATTCACTCTGACCCTTCAGGGTAGAGTTGTGTGAATAACTGAATTTTCGGTTCAGTGGCCAAACCAAAAAATCGGGGGGGAAATCATTGTGGGTCAACCCAAAATAATTATTTTCGGTGAAACAAAAAAATTAAAAAATAAAAACGTAATTTAGATCAGACAAATTGCCAGAGATGTCCAAAATGTTCACAAGGAATTCTGAAACCAGGTGAAACTGGGGCAAATCTGTGGTTTCATTCCCACAGCAATGACTGCATTCAGATTCACTGAGAGTTTAAAAAACCTTTGGAGTCAATGCAATCTGGTTTTCAAGTGAGCCCAGGCCAGCATATGGTTCAGCTATAAAACAAGTGAATCTCTCTGAGTCACTGAGATTCACTCTGACCCTTCAGGGTAGAGTTGTGTGAATAACTGAATTTTCGGTTCAGTGGCCAAACCAAAAAATCGGGGGGGAAATCATTGTGGGTCAACCCAAAATAATTATTTTCGGTGAAACAAAAAAATAAAAAAATAAAAACTTAATTTAGATCAGACAAAAGACTGAATTTGAGCTGAAACATTTTGTTTTGGTTTGGGGTTTTTTAACCTATTAATAAAAATGCAGTGAAATCCTAAACAAAACAGAATTTCAAGTGGAAAAATCAAAATGTTTCATTTCAAAAATATCAAAACAAAACATTTAGGATTTTTCAGCATTTTTTTCTGTTCTCTCCCCCCCCCCCCCCCCCCCCACCCACACACACACACACACACACAACAACAACAACAAGCAGCTTGGCAAATTCAACTGGAATTTGGAAAATGTTTTGGTCAACACAAACGTGTTTTTCAGCCAAAAAAAGAAGTTTCAGCTGATAAATTGTGTCCAGCTCTAGTGATCAGGACATGACACTCAAGGCAAAAGTCAATGACGAGTAAACATACCTGTGATCTACTGCTGAGGAAAAGGGTCACAGGAGGCCCGAACTGATCATGTTGTCCAAAAATCTCCACAGGGGCCTACTGTAAACTTCTAAAAGTCCAGCTGGGTGGTCAGTTCTGGGCAGAGGGAGAAGGCAGGATTGGGACAGAGATGAGAGGCTCCAGGAGGAGTTGAACTTGAGAAGCTCAGGCCTGGCTTCTGCTGTTGGCTACAAAGTTCACTGAAGTTATAGAATCTAAACTTCAGCCTGATCTCCTTCTGCCTGTGGGCAGAGCTATGGGGCCCAGCAGCATGATGCAACAGTAGGAGCCATGTGGCCCAAATGTCAGGTGATGATACTGCAATGCTGTGGACCTGATGCAAAGCACATTTAACTCAAGGACCCCAATGCAACCAGCAAACAATTGGATGGATGTTTGAGAAATCTTCTAGGCACCTCTGCGGTGTCCAACCACTCGAACTTGGATATCAGTGATGGAGACCTAGCAAGTATTTCCACTGTACCTTTCCCTCCCTCCCTCCCAAAATGCCATGAACTCACTGGGTGGCAGGAGTGGGACTGTCTGGGTGGAACTCCACCTTGAGCGGGTGTCTTCAGCTCAGAAAGAAACCCAGCCTCTGCTGAGATTCTGTGCCTGGAAAATTCCAGGGCATTCACGGGCATGGCTGGCATTGAGCATGTGCTTGTGATCAGATCCCTCCAAGTCCATGTTTCATGCAAGCAGCACTGAACAAAGGGCTAATTTTATGAGCTTGACCTCATTTCCTTCTGGCCTGGCTCAAGGGGCTGCAGAGGCAAAGGGCAGCTGAGTGTGTATATATTCTTGTCAACTTGCAATACTAAACACATGTGAACTTTTTAAAATAAACGCAACCCCCATGCTCTTTCCTCCATTTACACTACCATTTATTTTTCTCTCTTTCTCTGCTGTTAACATGCTCTCTGGTGTCAATTCTTTCCTCTTCCCCATCCATTCTCTTTCTCCTTCCTTTTACCTTAATATTTATTTCCAGCACTTGCTACACTTTCTCCATTGCATCTTTTGTTATATTTAAGTCTTCTATTTCTCTTTCTCTCTCTTTCGCTCCATCTGCTGCCATTTGTCTCTGTCTCTTGTCTCCTTCTGTCCTTCTCTCCTCTTGATCTAGTTTAACACCTTTTCATTGGAAACCCACTTACATGTTTTGCTTGTCTGTCCTTAAGCAATCCAGACAAAGATCCACAGGGAATGTGTGACTTGGGGAATTGAAACAATAACGAGAATCCTCATTGGTCAATCCAGAAAGTTCAAAAATTGCGAGTCAGGCCCTAAAACTTGTGAGATTAAAAAAATTCTTGATAAATCTGAGGTTCTTTTGCTTTGTTTTCTGGTTGTCCTCAGGCTTCTCTCTCCAACCACAAGGACTAGAAACTTACTTTAAAAAAATTAAAGCATCATCATCATCACATGATTCCAGAAGCTGGAGATTTAAAACAAACACCAATTAGGTGGTAAGGTGATAGGGAACAGCCAGCATGGATTTGTAAAGAACAAATCATGTCAAACCAATCTGATAGCTTTCTTCGATCGGATAACGAGTCTTGTGGATAAGGGAGAAGCTGTGGATGTGGTATACCTAGACTTTAGTAAGGCATTTGATACGGTCTCGCATGATATTCTTATCGATAAACTAGGCAAATACAATTTAGATGGGGCTACTATAAGGTGGGTGCATAACTGGCTGGATAACCGTACTCAGAGAGTTGTTATTAATGGTTCCCAATCCTGCTGGAAAGGCATAACGAGTGGGGTTCCGCAGGGGTCTGTTTTTGGGACCGGCTCTGTTCAATATCTTCATTAACGACTTAGATATTGGCATAGAAAGTACGCTTATTAAGTTTGCGGATGATACCAAACTGGGAGGGATTGCAACTGCTTTGGAGGACAGGGTCATAATTCAAAATGATCTGGACAAATTGGAGAAATGGTCTGAGTTAAACAGGATGAAGTTTAACAAAGACAAATGCAAAGTGCTCCACTTAGGAAGAAAAAATCAGTTTCACACATACAGAATGGGAAGAGACTGTCTAGGAAGGAGTACGGCAGAAAGGGATCTAGGGGTTATAGTGGACCACAAGCTAAATATGAGTCAACAGTGTGATGCTGTTGCAAAAAAAGCAAACATGATTCTGGGATGTATTAACAGGTGTGTTGTGAGCAAGACACGAGAAGTCATTCTTCCGCTCTACTCTGCTCTGGTTAGGCCTCAGCTGGAGTATTGTGTCCAGTTCTGGGCACCGCATTTCAAGAAAGATGTGGAGAAATTGGAAAAAGTCCAGAGAAGAGCAACAAGAATGATTAAAGGTCTTGAGAACATGACCTATGAAGGAAGGCTGAAAGAATTGGGTTTGTTTAGTTTGGAAAAGAGAAGACTGAGAGGGGACATGATAGCAGTTTTCAGGTATCTAAAAGGGTGTCATAAGGAGGAGGGAGAAAATTTGTTCACCTTAGCCTCTAAGGATGGAACAAGAAGCAATGGGCTTAAACTGCAGCAAGGGAGGTCTAGGCTGGACATTAGGAAAAAGTTCCTGACTGTCAGGGTGGTTAAACACTGGAATAAATTGCCTAGGGAGGTTGTGGAATCTCCATCTCTGGAGCTATTTAAGAGTAGGTTAGATAAATGTCTATCAGGGATGGTCTAGACAGTATTTGGTCCTGCCATGCGGGCAGGGGACTGGACTCGATGACCTCTCGAGGTCCCTTCCAGTCCTAGAATCTATGAATCTATGAATCTATCATGAAACTTGGGATTAAATTGTGAGAATTGGCAACACTGCCCCCTCTCTCAAGGGTATTTTTCATAAGTGACCAGTCATCCCAGGAAAGCTCTCTCTGTCAGTGGACTGGTTGGCCAGGAGAACCAAGGGGACTGTACTGGTGACAGGATTGTTCCATGAACCAAACACCATCCCAATCTTCCCTCAGTTCCCTTCTCCTGCCCCCAAAACCAGGTAGACAAAACCTGTGGTTCTTGCAGGGTGCCTGGCAGCTGCTCCCAAATGGGACCTGGGACCAGAGCGCTCCAGGGCCATTAAATTTCAACTTCTAAGGGTACATCAGCAGTGCGATTCTGGGGTGTGATTGCAGCTCATGTGGATGTACCAGAGCTAGTTTTGAGCTAGCTAGGTCAGGCACTGGAGTAGCGAAGCTGTGGCAGCACTTGGGTGTTACCAGCCCATCTCAAACCCTCATGAAGTGCGCACTGATGCCGCTTCGCTGCTGCAGTACCATGGTAACTGGAGTAAAGCTAGCTTGAAATGTTTGGGTCTGAACTTTGTGTCTCTGGCCAATCTCTCCATCCGAGTTAGGGAACAGAATAGGGCAAGGAGCAACCACCCCTTATAAAACATCTAAAGAAGATGTGATCTTTTGCCTGGCGGGGTACTGAAGGGGTCATCCCATTGCCTGGCCTCCTCAGCTCCCGTCAAGGAGAGGGCTGTTTCCAAGAGGCCTGGCCATTCTGCTCTGAGCAGTTTCTGCATCAGAACATCTTGCCTCCCCTTGCCTCCACATGTCTCTGATTAGATTTATTTTCATGTTTCTTTCCATATATGTACTCAGGTCACCTAGCAACCGCTCAACCCAGCATAGCTGTCTTGGTTTCCCACAGGGATTTGTGTTCACTCTGTAGGCGGCTTGGTTTGGAGGGCTGGGATTTTTCTTCACATTTACTAGCACATATGAGTTCAGGGTACCAGTGGAATAACAGACCCCCTCCCTCCTCTGCTCTCTCAGCACTCACAGGTGGGGCTCCTGTGTCCTTCCGCTGAGCCATAAACTCCAGGGCCTGACCGCTTGTGGGCATTAAAGTTCCTGTGACACTTTTCACAGAAGGTGTTAGCCCCAGTGTCCTGGCCAGCTTCCAGGCTGAGTAATTACATTCTGGCTGAGCTGCAAGTCCCTGAGCAGCTTCAGTTAGAGAAGTTAGTCTCCTCCTATAAACTGTTGGGTAGTGTTGCTAGTAGAGAAGAGTGGCCATGTTCCAGTCCAGAGGTTCCTGTGTGTGTGTGTGTGTGTGTGTGTGTGTGTGTGTGTGTGTGTGTGTGTGTGTGTGTGTGTGTGTGTGTGTGTGTGTGTGTCTCAAAGCAGTTTGCAAAATTGACGAATGAACCATGTGTGAGGTAGGTCCATGTTACTATTCCCATTTTATAGGTGGGGAAACTGAGGCACTGACAGAGTAAGTAACATGCCCAAGGTCACCCAGTAAAATGGCAGCAGTGCTGGAAATAGAATCCTGGGGTCCCTCGCTCCAAACCCTTGAAACCCCTCCCTCTTTGGAAACAGTCAGTAATAATAATACCTAGCTCTTTTCATCAGTAATCTCAAATCAATTTACAAAGGAGCTCAGTACTGCTAACAGGGCCGGCTTCAGGGAAAATGGCACCCTGTGTGAACTAGCATTTTGGCGCTCCTGACCTCTGTGGGTGCAGTGCCTCCCATTGCCCTGACCCCCATGGCTCCCCACCTGCATCCCCAACCCCTGCCTCTTTCTTGTGTCCCAACCCCTGCATTGTGCCCCCTTTGCCCCTTAAGCCCTGCACCCTTCTCCTGCACCCATGTGGGGAAACTGACCTAGATGCATGAAGCAGTTGGCATTGCTGCTTGCTCTCCCCACCCCCCAACACTGCTCCTCCGCACACCCCTAGGGAGCTGTGGGGGGGAGTGAGGACCGACATCAGGGCCCCCTACATCCAGGTTCACTTTTCCCACCTAGGCTGCGTAAGTGCTTGGTGTTGCTCCTTGCTTCCCCACTCACAGCCCCCTAGGGGAAGCATGGAGGAACATTGTGGGGGAGGGGTTTGAGCAATATCTGTGCATCACACTCCTGGGCAGTTGCCTGGGTGGTCCACCCCTAAGGCCGACCCTGCCACTATCCCCCTTTTACAGGTGGGGAAACTGAGGCACAAGGAGGTGAAGGGACTTGCCCAACATCCCACATGGGTCACTGGCAGAACTGGGAACTGAACCCTGGTCTTCCTGGTCTCTAGCTCTAGACATGTGTAGTTATCAGTAGGGCAGCTCAATCCTGCAGCCCTCATTCAGGCACAACTCAGTTGAAGCCTCTGGCAATTGTGCCTGTCTGAAGGGACTGCTGTTATTGGTCCACAGTGAGCACAGTCCATGTGGCTCAGCAAGCTGCCCTGTGAGACCCCTCCCATGGCTGGCTGCCTCCTTGCACGCTGCTCCCCAGCCACACATGACATACTCTCACTCTGCCCACCAATACACTGGTGCATGTGTGCTATGGGCACAAGAGATAAGATTGATTCCCCACATGCTGTGTCTGCCAGCTGGTGGTCAGGTTTCACAGCAGGCCTCCTGCATGATTGGTGTCTGCAGTGTGATAGTTGCACTTGCTGTGCGTGGGTCTTGTGGGGACCCTCACTGTCCAGAGGGAGCTAACACTTTTGTGCAAGGTTCTGACTATGAAATTATCTAGTTCTTTTTGGAATCGGATTACACCTTTTGCCCTCACAACATCCTCTGAGAACGACTTCCACAGATTGACTGTGCATTCTCCACTGCATTCACGATTTTATAGTCCTTTGTCATATCCAATCTTAGTCATCTCTTTTCTAAATGGAGTAGTCCTGTTCTCTCCTTGTACAGAAGCTGTTCCATACCCCAACCATTTTTGTTGCCCTTCTCTGTACCTTTTCCAATTCTATCTTTTTTAAGATGGTGCAACTAGAACTGCACACATTATTCTGTGTGTGGGCACAGCATGGATTAATATAGTGGCATGATATTTTCTGTCCTATAATCTATACCTTTCCTAGTGGTTCCTAACATTCTCTTAGCTTTTTTGACTGCAGATGCACATTGAGCAAATATTTTCAGAGAACTGTCTATAATGACTCCACGATCTTTCTTGACTGGTAACAGCTAATTTAGACTCCATCATTTTGTATGTATAGTTGGAATTATTTTTTCCACTGTGCATGACTTTACACTTATCAATATTGAATTTCATCTGCCATTTTGTTGCACAGTTCTGTGGTTTGGTGAGATACCTTTGTAACTCTTCACAACCAGCTTTGAACTTAACTATTTTCAATAATTTTTGTATCATCTGCAAATTTTGCCGCCTCGCTGTTTACCCCGTTTTCCAGATCATTTATGAATATGTTGAACAGCACTGGTTGCAGTACAGATCCTTGAGAGCAGGGGCGATGGATTCTTTCTAAAAGTGGGGTCCACAAGGCCCCTCCCCCTCCGTGGCCCCACCCTGCTCCTCCTTTTTCCCCTGAGACCCCGCCCCCTGCCCAACCGGGAGCCGGGACGGGGAGCCCAGGCCCCTTCACCTGCCTGGGGTGGGGGACCTGACAGCAGCCCCTGGCCCATGTCCCAGACCCCGGGGTATCCTGCCCAGGGCTGGTGGAGGGTCCACGGCTTCCTACAGCTGCTTGCACAACTCTTACTCCAACCCAGCTCTGGCTTACAGCCTGGGGGTGGGGCCTTGGGGGCCGAAGAGCTGCAGCCAGGCCATGGTAAGAGCCACCCGGGCAGCTGTGGGGAGCCACGGACCCTCCATCTGCCCTGGGCGGGGGACTCAGATGGCATGCTCTGACCTGAGCCAGGCTCCAGCTTCTGGCCTGGCTGGGGGGCGGGATCTTGGGAGGAAGAGGATGGGCAGGGGTCAGGCTTGTGGCAAAAAGTGGATGGGCCTGGCCTATTGGTCCCCCACTGTTCCGGCACCCCTGCTTGGGTGTATCCACTATTTACCTGTCTCCATGGTAAAAACGGACTTTATATTCCTACCCTTTGTTTCCTATCTTTTAACAAGTTACTGATCCATGAGAGACCTTTCCTCTTATCCCTTGGCTGCTTACTTTGCTTAAGAGCCTTTGTTGTACTTTCTCAAAGTCCAAGTACACTATATCCACTGGATCCCTCTTGTCCACATGATTGTTGACACTCTCAAAGAATTCTAATACATGGTGAGGTATGATTTCCTTTTACACAAGCTGTGTTGACTCTTCCCCAACTAATTGTGTTAATCTAGGTGTCTGATAATTGTGTCCTTTACTATAGTTTCGACCAATTTCCCTGGTTCTGAAGTTAGGTTTACCGGCCTGTAATTCCATCATTGCCTCTGGAGCCTTTTATATATATTAGGGCTGTCAAGTGAAAAATTAATCACGATTAATCACACTGTTAAACAATAATAGAATACCATTTATTTAAATATTTTTGGATGTTTTCTACATTTTCAAATATATTGATTTCAATTACAACACAAAATACAAAGTGTACAGGGCTCACTTTATATTCATTTTTGATTACAAGTACTTGCACTGTAAAAAAAACAAAAGCAATAGTATTTTTCAATTCACCCAATACAAGTACTGTAGTGCAATCTCTTTATCATGAAAGTTGAACTTACAAATGTAGGATTATGTACAAAAAAACTTGCATTCAAAAATAAAGCAATGTAAAATTTTAGAGCCTGCAAGTCCACTCAGTCCTACTTCTTGTTCAGTCAATCGCTCAGACAAACAAGTTTGTTTACATTTGCAGGAGATAATGCTGCCCGCTTCTTGTTTACAATGTCACCTGAAAGTGAGAACAGGCATTCTCATGGCACTGTTGTAGCTGGCATTGCAAGATATTTATGTGCCAGATGCGCTAAAGATTCATATGTCTCTTTATATGAACCTTCAACCAGCATTCCAGAGGACATGTGTCCATGCTGATGATGGGTTCTGCTCGATAACAATCCAAAGCAGTGCGGACTGACACTAGGGTGACCATATAGAAAGTGTGAAAAATCGGGACGGGGTGGGGAGTAATACATGCCTATCTAAGAAAAAGCCCCAAATATCGGGACTGTCCCTATAAAATTGGTACATCTGGTCACCCTAACTGATGCATGTTTATTTTCATTACCTGAGTCAGATGCCACCAGCAGAAGGTTGATTTTCCTTTTTGGTGGTTCAGGTTCTGTAGTTTCCGCCTTGGAGTGTTGCTTTTTTAAGACTTCTGAAAACATGCTTCACACCTCTTCCCTCTCAGATTTTGGAAGGCACTTCAGATTCTTAAACCTTGAGTCGAGTGCTGTAGCTATCTTTAGAAATCTCACATTGGTACTGTGATAAAGTTCCTCCTCTACCTTGGTGAGTCCTGCGCTTATTGGCGGATTTTGCTTGCCTCAGAGATTCACAGTAGCCCTCAGTTTGGCCACTTTCGTGGCTCAAATCTGCTGTTCACTCAGATAACCTCATCACTGGCCAGTATGGGGAAAAAGAGTAAGAACAATCCCCGCAGTTTCTGCTGATCCACCATGTGGGTCGGGGAAAAGCCCAGAGACTTTCCCCTCTGGTGGAATCTCCTGTGTTGGATCAGGAGTTGGAAGGTTTGCGGGGAACCCGGGCTCGCCCTCTACCCCGGGTTCCAGCCCAGGGCCCTGTGCACTGTAGCTGTCTAGCGTGCCTTCTGGAACAGCTTGTACTCCGCAGTCCTCCAGCACATCCTCTCACTCCCAGCTCCTTACGCACACCTCACTAACTGGAGTGAGAGCCTTTTTAAACCAGGTGTCCTGATTAGCCTTAATTAATTCTAGCAGCTTCCCAATTGGCTACAGGTGTCCTAATTAGCCTGCCTGCCTTAATTAGTTCTAGAAAGTTCCTGAGTGTTCTGGAATAGTCCCTGTTATCTTACCCAGGGAAAAGGGACCTGCTTAATCTGGAACTAATGTATCTACCTTCGACCACTCTCTTGTAGCCATCTGTAGACCCTGTCAAAACCTTCTTTGCGTTTTGTCAAATGTGCAGTGAAAGTGTTCTTAAAATGAACAACATGTGCTGTGTCATCATCCAAGACTGCTATAACATGAAATATATGGCAGAATGCAGGTAAAACAGAGCAGGGGACATACTGTTCTCTCCCAAGGAGTTCAGTCACAAATGTAATTAATGCATTATTTTTTTAATGAGCGTCATCAGCATGGAAGCATGTCCTCTGGAATGGTGGATGAAGCATGAAGGGGCATATGACTATTTAGCATATCTGGCACGTAAATACCTTTCAATGCCAGCTACAAAAGTGCCACTTTTTGGTGACATTGTAAATAAGAAGAGGGCAGCATTATCTCCTAAAAATGTAACCAAACTTGTTTCTCTTAGTAAATGGCTGAACAAGAAGTAGGACTGAGTGGACTTGTAGGCTCTAAAGTTTTACATAGTTTTGTTTTTGAGCATTGCCAACAAGATCTCAGTTTTACTCAAGTTCACTTGGATCCCTCTGGGGACAGAAGGCTCTCCTTGGCCACAGCCCCAGTAGCAGAAATGCAAAGCTCAGCTCACTTTGCCTTCAGCCTTGTGTGCCTCAGGCCTGACCTGGGGCTCAAGGTGGGAGAGTACAGTTCAACATGCGTGGCCTAATCAGTTCTTGGCCTTCCTCTGAGACAAAGGCGATAATCTGCACATATTGCAGGGGTGGTTTGATGATGGAGTCACTTGCCCTCTAACAAATGGGTTTGAACTGGTGATCTAAAGCAAATGGTTCCATATCCTGCTGTCTCCTCCCTCCGGCCTCTGCCAGGTTTCATGTCAAACACATCACTTGTTGGAGGTATCTTGCAATAACACTCTACACTTGTATAGCTCCTTTCCTAACATTGTGCAGGTAACCACCATACCCATTTTATGGAAGGATAAACTATAAGAAAGGAACTTATCATACAGCAAGTCAGTGGCAAGAGCCAGAAACATAACCCAGGAGTTCTGACTCCCAGCCCTCTGTTCTGTGCCCCAAACAGCACTTCCATCACTATCTCGATGTAAACCCCCACCTCTTGTTGTAGTGAAGCCATAGAAAAAAAGGCAACAAACAAGTTTTTTTAATCAACATTTTTTGGATGTTGACGTGAAATTTCAAAACAAAAAAAATCTGGATAATGTTGATGAACAATTTTTCAACTAACTAGGGGGCTGGTCAGATTGGGTTTGGTTGGCAGTGGAGGCCTGTTTGATTGTTTTTGTTTGTTTTTTGAGGAATTTTCAAAATTTCAATTTTCAAAAAAGTGTGGGGAAATGTTGATGAAATTTTCATGAAATGTTTCCCCTTTCTTTGAGCTACCATGTGTAGTGAGGCTGCCAATCTGCCTCCTTTTACCAGCACTGAATTAAGAAAGAAAGAAAGAAACAAAGAAAGAAAGAAACAAAGAAAGAAACAAAGAAAGAAACAAAGAAAGAAAGACTAGCATCTTGATTGGAAAGGAACAGAAGAACTTAGTTAAATTATCCTTGTAAGACTTGTACATCCATTAATGCTGTCCTCAAGCACACTTGTAGTTCTTTAACAGGTACACTTGACAGTTGCTTAAGCCACAATCAAGAAAGTTTTATATTCAGTTATTATTCAAATATGTTGAAGATTCTTGACATAAAGACCAAATCTTGCCATTCTTTCTCAGTGCTTCCTCAGACAGAACTCCCATTGATTGAGCAGGTCATGCAGCCCAGCGCTTGAACAAACCAGTATGTGCAACCCAGGATTAGTGAGCCCCCTTTGATTGTCAACCAGCATGCACAGTCCAGCACTATTGAGTGATTAGAATAACAAATCAGGGAGTGCAGCCCTGCACTCATAAGCAACCGTACAGTAACAAACCACTGTGCTCTGCCCAGTGCTTTTGAGCAGCCCTACAATAACAAGGCAGTGCAGAAACTTGGGGGGAGGGAGGATCCATGCTGGTAAAGGAATCTGATTGCTGTCTCAAGTTCCCAAGATTTATTATAAACATCAGTGAAAAGGAAACATTTTTATAAATAATGACCAATCCCCTGGCAATGTTCCTTTCTATAATGTAGGCACAAATCATCAAGCAAGAAGGATGGGGCCCAGTTCTGAATTCGTTCCCCGAAGCATGGCTGATCAGCCTGGGGTGTTCTTTTTTTCTTTTCTTTTTAGGGAACAGTTTCTTTTGAAAAAACAGTTGCTTCCCCTGATGCCTTCTCCTTGTCTTTGTGTTCAAATCCCCCTGTGCATTACATCACCAGAAATGACCAAGCATAGAGGCAGGAAACAAGATCCAATCTAGTGACGTGATTTCTCCAGGGAAAGCAGTCCAAGAAACAAGAAGGCATTGTTCTCTGAAAAAAACCAAAAACACTCAGGACCTGATCCAGTTCCCGTTGAAACCGATGGAAAGGTTCCCACTGACTCTAGCAGGAGCTGGAGCAGAGCTGAAGTCTCTGGAATTCAGCAAACCCATTGCAGCACAGAGGAAGGCTTGTTGCAACACTGGCAAAGGGTGAGCCCCGTAAAGCTCACTCTGCACAAGCATCCCAGATTGTCTGAAGCTCACCTGAGCTGCTCTGCTGTGGGAAGCTGGGCTGCAGATCCATTAGAAATTGCAGTCAAAGGAGGAGGACTATGCCATAACAGTGAGGTCTGAATGCACTCTGAAATACAGAAGAAAGGGGGAGATGGGGGCTATAGAATTTGGGGATTGGTCTGCTGGGGCAGCAGCGCTGATGCTGGGGATATGTGGTAATCTTTCAACTTGTACAGCACAGTGTATCCAGGTATTTAAATAACAGCTAGAGCTTGTCACCCATAGAGGTGATGGTGGTTCGCAAACAGGGGTGTGCAGCATTATCCCCATTCAACAGAGAGGGAAACTGAGGCACAGCACATAGAAGAGACTTGCCCAAGATCCCACAGGGAGTCAATGGCAGAGCTGAGGAATAGCACCCAGATCCCCTGAAGTCTAGCCCTCTAGACCATAGTCACTCTGCAGCAGTTCTAAAAGCCTTTTATAAGTGCAAACTTGTCCAGCCTCATGAGTCCCCATGAGGGAGGTTAGCGGAACTGCAGCACAGCAAGGTGAAGCAATTTCCCCAGTCATTGTCACACTGGGACTGAGGGCAGAGGTGCAAATGGAAGGGTCCCAGCTCCCCCCAGGTCCAACCATCAGGCCAAACTCACTCCCCCATTCATAGTAATGGGATCACGTCATTTTCTTGCCACTGCCCTTCAGGGACTCTGAAGACTGAGGCTCTACTTCCAGCTGAGCTCTGTAATGACTTGGCCTCCGCCCAGCCCTATCTCCTAACCCAGCCCTCTCCCGGCCATTGCCAACATCTTGCCTCCCTCTGCTTCTGCTATGAGGCTTCATCTTCCAGCATGGGCCTCCTTCCTGGGGCGTGAGGCTGGTCTGGGGATACGGCACAAGAACGAGGATAAGCTGATGCTAAGCCACTGCGAGCTAATCTACTCTTCTAAAGCGAGATGGGAAGACATCCCTTGGCAACGTCGGGAAGGCTGGCGCTGAGTACTTACTTTGCCTTGCTTTGGAGCCTGGAAACAGGAGAGTCTGATGGGAATGTGCTGGAGGAGCATGAAGGGCCAGGAGACAAAATAACAACAATCCAGGATGGAAAGCAGCCCAGGCATCCCATTCCTGCTCTGAACACTTGCCTCACTAGCTGCCAGGTGTGTGCAATGTGCAACGTGTTTTGATGCCTGGCTCAGGGCACTATCGCCCGTGCCTAGCGCCCTGGCTCCTGGAGTCACAACCTGAGAGCAGAGCCTCAGCTAACACAAACATTGTGTTTGGCCCTCATAGACGCGAAGAAAGCTTGACAAGGTGAACTGGGTGTAACCGATGCCTGCCTGAGTCTACAGGCAGCCCAAAACCATAGTTTCAAGAGTTGTGGATTGCCCCTTTCATCTTAATTCTGATCCCTGCAGCCTCCCAAAGGAGTGGGAGGAGGGTCATGACTCAGGGATAGGGCCACAGGGGCACCATGTGGGGTTTGTCTAGGGCGCCCCATGGTCTGAACTTGGCCCTGCTCTCGATGTCTCTCCCACTATCTTCTGAGCCTTTTCCCTGGTTGTGCTCCTGGTTGAAGTCCATTCCCTGGGATAATTGCCCCCTCTGTAAAAGCAATTCTCCCAAAGGAGCCTTTCTCCCCTTCAGCTGCATCCCCTTGCTTTAGACTCTTTGGCTGGGATGTAATGTCCCAAGGGAAGGAACGGGAGCCCCAGCCCTTGGACTGTACAAAGGGGGCTGCACAACGCACTGGAGACTATGTTAGAGGAACATAAGAACAGCCATACCATGTCAGACCAAAGGTCCATCTAGCTCAGTATCCTGTCTTCCGACAGTGGCCAATGCCAGGTTCCCCAGAGGGAATGAATAGAGTAGGTAATCATCAAGTGATCCATTCCTTGTCGCCCATTCCCAGCTTCTGGCAAACAGGCTAGGGATACCATCCCTGCCCATCCTGGCTATTAGTCATTGATGGACCTGTCCTCCATGAATTTATCTAGTTCTTTTTTGAACCCTGTTATAGCCTTGGCCTTCACAACATCCTCTGGCAAAGAGTTCCACAGGTTGACTGTGCATTGTGTGAAGAAATACTTCCTTTTATTTGTTTTAAACCTGCTGCCTATTAATTTCATTTGGTGACCCCTAGTTCTTGTGTTATGAGAAGAAGTAAATAACACTTCCTTATTTACTTTCTCCATACCAGTCATGATTTGATAGACCTCTGTCATATTCCCCCTTAGTCGTCTCTTTTCCAAGCTGAAAAGTCCCAGTCTTATTAATCTCTCCTCACATGGAAGCTGTTCCATACCCCAATCATTTTTGTTGCCTTTTTCTGAACCTTTTCCAATTCCAATATATCCTTTTTGAGATGGAACGACCACATCTGCATGCAGTGTTCAAAATGTGGGCACATCATGGATTTATATAGAGGCAATATGATACTTTCTGTCTTATTATCTATCCTTTTCTTAATGATTCCCAACATTCTGTTAGCTTTTTTGTCTGCCACTGCATGTTGAGCGGAGGTTTTCAGAGAACTATCCACAATGACTCCAAGATCTCTTTCTTGAATGGTAACAGCTAATTTAGACCCCATCATTTTATATGTATAGTTGGGATTATGTTTTCCAGTGTGAAATACTTTGCACTTATCAACATTGAATTTCATCTGTCATTTTGTTGCCCAGTCACCTAGTTTTGTGAGATCCTTTTGTAACTCTTTGCAGTCTGCTTTGGACGTAACTTAAGTAGTTTTGTATCATCTGCAAATTTTGCCACTTCAATGTTTACCCCTTTTTCCAGATCATTTATGAATATGTTGAATAGTACTAGTCCCAGTACAGACCCCTGGCAGACACTACTATTTACCTCTCTCCATTCTGAAAACTGACTATTTATTCCTATCCTTTGTTTCCTATCTTTTAACCAGTTACTGATACATGAGAGGACCTTCCCTCTTATCTCATAAGAACATAAGAACATAAGAAAGGCCGTACTGGGTCAGACCAAAGGTCCATCTAGCCCAGTATCTGTCTACCGACAGTGGCCAATGCCAGGTGCCCCAGAGGGAGTGAACCTAACAGGCAATGATCAAGTGATCTCTCTCCTGCCATCCATCTCCATCCTCTGACGAACAGAGGCTAGGGACACCATTCTTACCCATCCTGGCTAATAGCCATTTATGGACTTAGCCACCATGAATTTATCCAGTCCCCTTTTAAACATTGTTATAGTCCTAGCCTTCACAACCTCCTCAGGTAAGGAGTTCCACAAGTTGACTGTGCGCTGCGTGAAGAAGAACTTCCTTTTATTTGTTTTAAACCTGCTGCCTATTAATTTCTTTTGGTGACCCCTAGTTCTTGTATTATGGGAATAAGTAAATAACTTTTCCTTATCCACTTTCTCAACATCACTCATGATTTTATATACCTCTATCATGTCCCCCCTTAGTCTTCTCTTTTCCAAACTGAAGAGTCCTAGCCTCTTTAATCTTTCCTCATATGGGACCCTCTCTAAACCCTTAATCATTTTAGTTGCTCTTTTCTGAACCTTTTCTAGTGCTAGAATATCTTTTTTGAGGTGAGGAGACCACATCTGTACACAGTATTCGAGATGTGGGCGAACCATGGATTTATATAAGGGCAATAATATATTCTCAGTCTTATTCTCTATCCCCTTTTTAATGATTCCTAACATCCTGTTTGCTTTTTTGACCGCCTCTGCACACTGCGTGGACATCTTTAGAGAACTATCCACGATGACGCCAAGATCTTTTTCCTGACTCGTTGTAGCTAAATTAGCCCCCATCATGTTGTATGTATAGTTGGGGTTATTTTTTCCAATGTGCATTACTTTACATTTATCCACATTAAATTTCATTTGCCATTTTGTTGCCCAATCACTTAGTTTTGTGAGATCTTTTTGAAGTTCTTCACAATCTGCTTTGGTCTTAACTATCTTGAGTAGTTTAGTATCATCTGCAAACTTTGCCACCTCACTGTTTACCCCTTTCTCCAGATCATTTATGAATAAATTGAATAGGATAGGTCCTAGGACTGACCCTTGGGGAACACCACTAGTTACCCCTCTCCATTCTGAGAATTTACCATTAATTCCTACCCTTTGTTCCCTGTCCTTTAACCAGTTCTCAATCCATGAAAGGACCTTCCCTTTTATCCCATGACAGCTTAATTTACGTAAGAGCCTTTGGTGAGGGACCTTGTCAAAGGCTTTCTGGAAATCTAAGTACACTATGTCCACCGGATCCCCCTTGTCCACATGTTTGTTGACCCCTTCAAAGAACTCTAATAGATTAGTAAGACACGATTTCCCTTTACAGAAACCATGTTGACTATTGCTCAAGAGTTTATGTTTTTCTATGTGTCTGACAATTTTGTTCTTTACTATTGTTTCAACTAATTTGCCCGGTACCGACGTTAGACTTACCGGTCTGTAATTGCCGGGATCACCCCTAGAGCCCTTTTTAAATATTGGCGTTACATTAGCTAACTTCCAGTCATTGGGTACCGAAGCCGATTTAAAGGACAGGTTACAAACCTTAGTTAATAGTTCCGCAACTTCACATTTGAGTTCTTTCAGAACTCTTGGGTGAATGCCATCTGGTCCCGGTGACTTGTTAATGTTGAGTTTATCAATTAATTCCAAAACCTCCTCTAGTGTTACTTCAATCTGTGACAGTTCCTCAGATTTGTCACCTACAAAAGCCAGCTCAGGTTTGGGAATCTCCCTAACATCCTCAGCCGTGAAGACTGAAGCAAAGAATCCATTTAGTTTCTCCGCAATGACTTTATCATCTTTAAGCGCTCCTTTTGTATTTTCATCGTCAAGGGGCCCCACTGGTTGTTTAGCAGGCTTCCTGCTTCTGATGTACTTAAAAAACATTTTGTTATTACCTTTGGAGTTTTTGGCTAGCCGTTCTTCAAACTCCTCTTTGGCTTTTCTTATTACACTCTTGCACTTAAGTTGGCAGTGTTTGTGCTCCTTTCTATTTGCCTCACTAGGATTTGACTTCCACTTTTTAAAGGAAGTCTTTTTATCTCTCACTGCTTCTTTTACATGGTTGTTAAGCCACGGTGGCTCTTTTTTAGTTCTTTTACTGTTTTTCTTAATTTGGGGTATACATTGAAGTTGAGCCTCTATTATGGTGTCTTTAAAAAGGGCCCACGCAACTTGCAGGGATTTCACTTTAGTCACTGAACCTTTTAACTTTTGTCTAACTAACCCCCTCATTTTTGTATAGTTCCCCCTTTTGAAATTAAAGGCCACAGTGTTGGGCAGTTGAGGTGTTCTTCCCACCACAGGGATGTTGAATGCTATTGTATTATGGTCACTATTTCCAAGCGGTCCCGCTATAGTTACCTCTTGGACCAGCTCCTGCGCTCCACTCAGGATTAAATCTAGAGTCACCTCTCCCCTTGTGGGTTCCCGTACCAGCTGCTCCATGAAGCAGTCATTTAAAGTATCGAGAAATTTTATCTCTGCATTTCGTCCTGAAGTGAAATGTTCCCAGTCAATATGGGGATAATTGAAATCCCCCACTATTATTGGGTTCTTAATTTTGATAGCCTCTCTAATTTCCCTTAGCATTTCATCATCACTATTACTGTCCTGGTCAGGTGGTCGATAATAGATCCCTAATGTTATATTTTTACTAGAGCATGAAATTTCTATCCATAGAGACTCTATGGAACCTGTGGATTCGCTTAAGATTTTTACTTCATTTGAATCTACACTTTCTTTAACATATAGTGCCACTCCTCCCCCTGCACGGCCTGTTCTGTCCTTCCGATATATTTTGTACCCCGGAATGATTGTGTCCCATTGATTGCTCTCAGTCCACCAGGTTTCTGTGATGCCTATTATATCTATATCCTCCTTTATCACAAGGCACTCTAGTTCACCCATCTTATTATTTAGACTTCTGGCATTTGTGTACAAGCACTTTAAAAACTTGTCCCTGTTTATTAGCCTGTCTTTTTCTGATGTGCCAGATTCTTTTTTATGTGGCTGTTTATCATCTGATCCGGCCCTTACATTATACTTTTCAGTCCTCTGCTCCTGACTATAACCTGGAGATTCTCTATCATCAGACTCTCGCCTAAGGGAAGTCTGTGTCCGATCCACACGCTCCTCTGCAGCAGTCGGCTTTCCCCCATCTCCTAGTTTAAAAACTGCTCTACAACCTTTTTAATGTTTAGTGCCAGCAGTCTGGTTCCACTTTGGTTTAGGTGGAGCCCATCTCTCCTGTATAGGCTCCTCCCATCCCAGAAGTTTCCCCAGTTCCTAATGAACGTGAACCCCTCCTCTCTACACCATCGTCTCATCCACGCATTGAGACTCTGAAGCTCTGCCTGCCTACCTGGCCCTGCGCGTGGAACTGGGAGCATTTCTGAAAATGCCACCATAGAGGTCCTGGATTTCAGTCTCTTCCCTAGCAGCCTAAATTTGGCTTCCAGGACATCTCTCCTACCCTTCCCTATGTCATTGGTACCTACATGTACCACGACCACCGGCTCCTCCCCAGCACTACACATAAGTCTATCTAGATGCCTCGAGAGATCCGCAACCTTCGCAACAGGCAGGCAAGTCACCATACGGTTCTCCCGGTCATCACAGACCCAGCTATCTACATTTCTAATAATCGAATCTCCCATTACTAACACCTGCCTTTTCCTAGAAACTGGAGTTCCCTCCCCCGGAGAGGCAACCTCAGTGCGAGAGGCAACCCCAGAACCATCTGGAAGGAGGGTCCCAACTACGGGAAAGTTTCCCTCTGCTCCCATTGACTGCTCTACTTCCCTGGGCCCTTCTTCCTCCTTAACAGCAAAGGTGCTGTCTAAGCGGAGGTGGGACAATTCTACAGTGTCCCGGAAAGCCTCATCAACATACCTCTCTGCCTCTCTCAGCTCCTCCAGTTCCGCCACCCTGGCCTCCAAAGTCCGTACATGGTCTCTGAGGGCCAGGAGCTCCTTGCACCGACTGCACACATACGCCACCCGCCCACAGGGCAGGTAATCATACATGCAACAGTCGGTGCAATAAACTGGATAGCCCCCACTCTGCTGCTGGGCTTCTGCCTGCATTGTATCCTAGTTAGTGAAAGGGTGGTTTACAGAAGGAAGTTTTGGAATGTGGTTTGGTTTATAGGTTTTAGGGGGGGGGCACGGGGATGGGGTTACGGCTGGCGAGGGACTCCCACTCCCTTCCCACTCCCCTTCTAAACTCCCTTGCGAAACTCCCTGTTAGCAGCCCCTGGTCGCAAAGCTCCCTGGTCGCTTGTGCGCGGCTTTATAAAGCCCTGGCCTGAGTGACATGACAGCTTACTTTGCTTAAGAGCCTTTGGTGAGGGACCTTGTCAAAGACTTTCTGAAAATCTAAGTACACTATATCCACTGGATCCCCCTTGTCCACATGCTTGTTGAGCCCCTCAAAGAATTCTAGTAGATTGATGAGGCGTGAATTCCCTTTACAAAAACCATGTTGACTTTTCCCCAAAAATTATGTTCATCTATGTGACTGACAATTCTGTTCTTTACTATAGTTTCAAACAGTTTGCCCGGTACTGATGTCAGGCTGTAATTGCCGGGATCACCTCTGGAGCCCTTTAAAAAAATTGGTGTCACATTATCTATCCTCCAGTCATTTGGTACAGAAGGTGATTTAAATGATTTAAAGGTTGCATACCACAGTTAGAAGTTCTGCAATTTCACATATGAGTTCCTTCAGAACTCTTGGGTGAATGTCATCTGGTCCTGGTGACTTATTACTGTTTAATTTATCAATTTGTTCCAAAATCTCCTCTAATGACACCTCAATATGGAACAGTTCCTCAGATTTGTCACCTAAAAAGAATGGCTCAGGTTTGGGAATCTCCCTCACATTCTCAGCCGTGAAGACCAATGCAAAGAATTCATTTAGTTTCTCCGCAATGACCTTATCGTCCTTGAATGCTCCATTAGCATCTCAATCGTCCAGTGGCCCCACTGGTTGTTTAGCTGGCTTCCTGCTTCTGATGTACTTAAAAATGCAGGAGAAGCCTGCATCGGCTGGCCACCTACAGACTTTGCAGCTCTGATTTCTGCAATTGACCTTTTGATGGCACCACCCACAGGCTCCGGCTTCTTCCTTTCCCTGGAGGTGCTCAACCCCCACTCCACCCCAAGTCCCACCTCCACTCCACCCCTTCCCCCCACCCCTGCCCGACCGCTGCCCTGCCTCTTCCCATCACTGCTCCTCCCCCTCTGCCCACCACCTCCTGCATGCCATGGAACAGCTGATCTTCAGCAGGCAGGAGGCACTGGGAGGGAGGGGGAGGAGTTGATCAGCAGGGCTGCCGGCAGGTGGGAGGCACTGGGTGGGAGGGGAAGGGGGAGGAGCTAGCTGCCGGTGGGTGCTAAGCATCCACTAATTTTTTTTCGTGGGTGCTCCAGCCCTGCAGCACCCACGGAGTCAGCGCCTATGGCACTGAACCCTGGCTGGGGTTCCCTTTCCTGTTTAGCTGTGGAAACATCTGCATCATACATCCCTTTCAGTGCGAAGGAAAGTAAATCTTGGCCCTTCACCTCTTCTCATAACTAGATTAGCTCCCTATTTGCCACCTTCTATACTTTTGCCAAATATTAATCTCTCTCCTGTTATATCTCAACCAGAGTTACGGTGCCCCATACTCCAGCAAGGCAGCAACAGCCTGGACTAGCCCTTTTGTAGTGTTGTAATGATCATTCTCCTCTCACTAAGTCCCAGTATCCAGCTTGTTGGTTTCACAGACTATGTCTATACTATTAGGTTTGATCAATTTAAGTTACGTTAGCATTCTGCCGCCAACTTTTGTATATAGTCCAAGTGTATTTCACCACAAGCCCATCCCCAGATCCTTTGCCTGGTCAGAATTCCTGAAACTTGTGTTTGTAATGTCCTGGTGATATCCCTGCCACATTCCTGACCAGGCCTTGGGAATAACCGAAGGGGAGACTGTCTGTCCCCAGAGAATCCTTCCCCCCCTCACACACACACCTTTCTGTGGATCCCTGTGCTTGCTGGGACAGGACTTCGGGAGTTTAGGGCTCAATCTAACCCACTGAATAATAATTCAATCCAATCCCCAATGATAGTTTTTTTCCATTGACTTTACCATGAGTTGGATTGGGCCCTTAGTGAACTCTATCTATCTATCTATCTATCTATCTATCTATCTATCTATCTATCTATCTATCTATCTATCTATCTATCTATCTATCAAACATTTCCACATAAGTGAATAATAAAAATGTTTGCCTTTGATAGCACATTTCATCAAAGGATCTCAAAGTACTTTACAACCACTCGGTATTTAAGCCTCACAACATTCCAAAGAGACAGAGCCATTCTGTTTCTCCCATTTAGAGATGGGGAAACTTGGCACAGACAGGCTAAGAGATCTGGCTAACAGCACACAGTAGTAGAGCTGGGAATAGAAGGTAATAGCCTAGACACTCAGTTCCCCAGCTCTAACCATCGCATATCCCCATCCTCCCTCAAAATGCTGTGCTTTTCATTTTGACACACAAAATAAACATGAAAAAGCAGTAGATCTCCTTCCCTCCCTGCACCATCGCACACTGGAAATACTGCAGTAGCACAGAAATGGAGATATCTGGAAGTAACTTGGATTTTTTATAAAAATGAAAATACCACATGTATTTAACATGCAAGCAATGCTGAAGTGGAACAACATTAAAACAGGACCAAGCACCAGTCAATGAATTCAGAGGAAAGGATGAACATTCGGGGTGAAATCTTGACCCCATTGAGGCCAAACACAAAACTCCCATTGACTTCACTGGGGCCAAGATTATGCCCTCCCCTTTCTGAGTATGACACATTCTGAGTTCAGTGGAACATCGAGAGAGAGAGAGAATTTAAGCAATCAGATTTGTCTAATGCAGAGGGCATTAGTTCCCTGGAAAAGCCCTGTCAGTACCATTTGTAACCATCACAGCACCCAGAACTAGAATGCACAGCATCTTGGCAGCCTCTTTTCCAGGAGCGCCGCCAGCTTTTTTGCCGCCCTAGGCGGCGGAAGGTCCTGCCCCCAAAATGCCGCCCCCGACAGAGGCGGCGGAAGGTCCCGCCCCCAAAATACCACCGACGACCAGCACGGCCGAAGATCCGGCCGCCGCGGTCGCCGCCCCCCAAATGTTAGTGCCCTAGGCGACCGCCTAGGTCGCCTAATGGGTTGCGCCGGCCCTGCTCTTTTCCTTTTCAGATTCCTAGTAAATCACCCGGAGAGGTGGTGTGGTCTTGCCAAAAGGAGTGAAGAGATCAAAAGCTTCCTTTACTGATTTCTGTGCTATCACTTGTCTGTGGATTCCCTGGCATGTTACCAAGGCTGTTAATCTAACACCTTTCATGCCCACTAAATTCACTTAAAAATAAATCATTAAATAGGAAGAACTCATTTCAGGTGCTGTATCCCCAGCCAGGTTGGTACTAAGGTAATTGCTATCGCTGCTGGTTTGGAAGGAAAAAGAAGCCACAATCCATTGCAAATCTGATGGGTAACCCAGCCAATGGAATCTTTCATTTAATCAGTTCCAGGAGGCTGGATGGAGCAGCCAGCCTTTGGAAATGTAAGAGTTTGATTTGCCAATGAAACGGGAGTTGGAGGGGGGAAGCAAGGAGGATTTTCCATCTTTAGCTGAAATTAAAAAAACATGGCAATCACCAAGGCAAGCCTTCCCAACAAGGTTAGGAGCAGCTGCCTCCAAGTCTGAGAATACTGCTGTGTCAGATGCACACAGCGAGCAGCTCCCGTTAGTCTTTAAGTGGCTGGTGTATTTTCAGGTTTTTCTCAGGCTGCGTCTCCATCTTTTACAGGCCTCCCTGACTTAGTACCTGATCCAAACTATGTCCAGGCCTCCACCTACATCCAGAGAGCTCACCTCTATTCTCTCCGCTGTGCTGCTGAGGAAAAGTGCCTCGCCAGGTAAGGAGATGGGTGATCCCATGTTGCCAACTCTTGTGATTATATCATGAGTTTTGTGCTATTTGGGGTTCTCCCTGAATCCCCAGCTCCTGGAGTCAGGAGATTAGGGGAGAATCTGAACTTTCCTTTATAAAAGAAGTTTCTAACCCTCGTGGTTGCAGAGAAAAGCTTAAAAACATGAAACTTAAAGGCCCAGAAACCTGAAGACAAAGAAAAAGAATCCAATTTTTTTCAATCTCATGATTTTTTAAGACAATGATTTTTGAATGATTTTGAATGATCTCGTGATTTTTGAATGACCAACTCATGATTTTTGAATGTTTGGAGTTCGTAATACTGTTGTCGCTACCTTGGTATTAATGATGGGCCAGCCAAAAATCTGGTTGAATTTGGAAAGCTTTTGGGGCCCATAGATCATGTGGGTAGTCCCAAGAACTGCTTGGTTCTGGTTGAACAGGATAGAGATATTGCAATAACATTTCCGCTTCCGGTGCCAGCTGTGAATTCAGAGGTGTGCAAACATGTGGCCAGCAAAGGCACTAAACAGGAAGTCTAGGAGAGAATGAATCTGAGGATTGTTGTTTTACTATTGTACAGCCCTTTTCGGCACATGTCCAGATTTCCGAGAAGGGTCAAAATATTTCAATGAAAACTTTTTTTTAATTAGAAAAAATAATTTGTGCTTATGAAAATCTACCCTCATTCACTGTGGATACAGTGGAATTTGAAGATTAGTGTAACTGTTCTTTCTAGTTCATACACTGAATATATTGGTGATTATGTTCTATTAAATTAGATAGATAGATAGATAGATAGATAGATAGATAGATAGATAGATAGATAGATAGATAGATAGATAGATAGATGCCAACAGCAATAATAGTCTCTGGAATTTACTTGGCAATTCTGTAGCTGCTTAAGGCAGTGCTGTGCTAAATATAATGAAACATTGCCTTTGCTTGGTAAGGACCAGATTCTGATATTGCTGCACACATTGGGTAGTATATTACTCTGCACATAGTGCCATTAACAACAGTGTAGTAAGGTGTTGTTTGACAGAAGTAAGAGTATCAGAATCTGGCCTTAATTAAGCAGATGTGCCTTGGAATGCACAGTATTAGCAGATGTGGCTCGTAGTGATCTTAATGAGGGACTGAGTTATTTTACTTGATGTATTTTTGTTCCCCTTGCAATGACTCATCTCAGCTTCTCCGCACTGTAAAGTTGAGAGCACACATAGAATTGCAATCAGTTCTTGTGCTCAAAATGAACTTTGTGTGAGGAGCCCACTCGGAGCTGGGCAGCTGTTCTCAGCTGGACTCTACAATGGGGGACAGCAAATTTAGCACCACTTAAACCCAACAATTTAGCAATTGATGCCTCAGCCTTGTCACACTCTGTATAAACCTTTTCCTCCAATGGGGTAGCAGAGCCTTTTCCTGGTAGAAGAAGTGAGATCTCCTGGCCAATGTGGAGCAGCTTCTGATCTTCTTTAACAGGGTATGCCATGATGGTAATAAAAGGGGGAAATGTGAGAGTGTTTGGGGGGGGGAAACTTTGCAAGTTGCAAGGTGGGGAGGCTCTGTCCTTTTTTTAAAAAAAAATATCGTTTTTCCACTAAGGAGAATCTTAATACAGATTTATTTGCTGTTATTTTTCAAATCTGCTCTAGCTCCCATACTGCTGAGCAAAGCTTCAAAGAGCCAGTTGCTACAGCCAGAATGCTCAGAAGAACTCAGCGCTCTAGACACCAAAATAAGGGGCCAGATTTTCACCAGAACCCAGAGCACTGGGTGCACATTGTGCGCTGAGCTCTTTTGACAATCTGCCCATCAGCGTCATTGAGGGATGAGCCCTGGTGAAAATTTGGCCCTTATTTGGCTGGGACCGTCCCTTTTTTAAGCCCTGTCCCGGCCATCCCGACTTTTTTGGCAAAAGTGGGCATTTGTCCCATTTGCTCTTGCTGACTTGATCAGTTGGCAAGAGCAAACAGGACAAATGCCCAGTTTTGTCAGAAAAGTGGGGTGCATAGGAACCTATCGGGGGGGGGGAAGCAGTAGTGCCAGCCCTGGTCGGGCGGGAAGCAGGGCTCAAGCAAGCAGCAATGCCCGCCCCAGCCCCACGCGGAGGCGGCGGGGAGCGGGGAGGGAGGGGGGCGCCTCAGGCCAGCCCCGTGTGGTGTCCCATTTTCCCTTTGGGAAATATGGTCACCCTACTACTGGGAGTGGAGTCCATTGGCAAAATCTAATGCTGAACTTGGATGATGAGCATCTGGGAATCTGACCCTGAGCTCCTTTGAAAATCTGGTCTGCCGCAACAGCTATTGAAATCAATAGAAAAGTTCTCATCAACTGAATAAATGTTAGAATAAGCCCAAATTGCCTGGAAATAGGACTAAGCATTTCACCCCCACCTCCCACCCCCAGGGGCAGGTTATAACAAGCTGAATTGAGCAAATAATGGATTTTTCGGTTTGGCTGAAGAAAAGGCCGGTTCAATTCGAACGAAAACCATGTTTTTTCAAAACAGTTCATTAAATTGAAAACTTGGAAAATCTAATTTTGGAATGTTGCATTCATTTTGAAATTAATCTGCTTTCAAGTTTTTTGTTCTGATTCAGCCATCTTCATGTGTTTTCACCACCACCACCCATTTGTTTTTTTTAACTAGCCACATTGGAAAAGAAAATGCTGCTTCAAACTGAAAAGCTGAAACGAAAAGTTTTGACTTAAAATCAAATCCAAAAGGGATACATCAGCTTTAACCCAAATTCAGGAACAGTTTCTGAGCCAAAAAAAAAATGCATTTTTCAGCAAAAAAATCTATTCACTGAAAAAAATTCCCTCCGCTCCAAGTAGAAGCTCACCCAGCCCAATCCCTCAGCCCGTCCAGTGCTCAGCTGTCCCCAGCTGCTTTCAGGTTGAAGTGACTTTCACCCATCTCCCCCATTTCCTTCCTTTTAACCCCTTCAGCACCGCCTACACCCCCGAGGCCACCGACTATGACATCCGGGTGCTGCTGAGGTTCCCGCAGCGGGTGAAGAACCAGGGCACAGCAGACTTCCTGCCCAACCGCCCCCGCCACAACTGGGAGTGGCACAGCTGCCACCAGTAAGTTGAGGAGAACTTGGCACTCTTCAGCACCTTACTAGTCCATCTCTGGGTGACAGGGCCTTGCCACTGGGACCTTCCGTTGGTGGGCAGAGGCTGGTATCCAGCCATGGGGAGCCACCCAGGCTCTGGTTCAGTAAAGTAGCTTGAGCACATGCTTCAGCGTTTTGCTGAATTGGGGCCTACGTCAATATGCTGAGGGTGAGAGCCACCCCTGGCTATAGATCAATGAACTGGCCTCCTCCATTCCTGCACCCACCTTGCCTTCCTCTCTCCATTTTCTTGTTCCCTCACTCCAACCCTTTTCTTCTTTCTTTTTTCCTCTGCTCCTCTTTTCTTTCTTCCTTTCTCTGCAAAATTTATTTATCCCACCCCCCAACCCCAAAACCATTTCCCTGCCAGCTCCCCTTCGTGTATCCATAAGCCCCATGCTGCTCAGGGTGAGTGTCCCGTGCTGGTCCCAAAGGGTCAGGCCACATCATCACAGACCCCTGAACTGAGCACCATGGGCAAAGAGAAGGTCGGGCTTCTAATGCTGTGATTGATGCGTTATGGGTGGCTTTCAAGAAGCCGCACACTCCATCACTCAGAGCCATAGCATTTTCCCAATGTGGGATGGGGAGGATCTGGGATCCTGCCACTTTCCCTGCCCCCACCCACTCCTGGGCTGCTCTGATGCCCCTGCACCCACCCAGCATGCATCTGTGAATAGCTCTGTGGTACATGCCTCTGCCCTGGGTTTTCCCCAGGCACTACCACAGCATGGACGAGTTCAGCCACTACGACCTGCTGGATGTGCCCACGGGGAGGAAGGTGGCCGAGGGCCACAAGGCTAGCTTCTGTCTGGAGGATACCACCTGCGACTTTGGGAACCTGAAGCGCTATGCCTGCACTTCACATACCCAGGTGAGAGGAGGGGGAGATGTATCCAATAGATCCAGGGCCACTCCACCTTCTGACTGCGATTTAGTGCAGGGCTTTCTTCCCCTACTGGCCCCAGTCAACTAGGACACCCAGCTGTGTGAGTGGGCAGGGACAGTCACCTCTGGGAGCTGGGGAAGGGATTAGTGAGTGTCCAAACCTGGTCAGGAATCTCCCTCATGGCATCATACCAGTGCAGGTGTTACACCTCCCTCTGGAATATCAAGCAGGCTCAGGTGGGCATGTCCTATTGATTTCCTGGCACTTTCCCAAAGGGGGGGGGGTGATCCCACCCCCGCCAAGCCAGAGTGGGGCTGGGGAGCGAAAGCAGCCCCCTGTCTGTGTCCTGGGCTCCCCGCCCAGGGTACATAGAGGGACCCAGGCTCCTCATAGCTGCCAGCGCAGCTCTCCCAGACCTGGCTCCAGCCCCAGGGAGGAAGGGGGCCTCAGAGCCATAGCCCAGCTATGATATGAGCCAGGCGGGCAGCTGTGGGGAGCCTGGGTCCCTCCATCTGCCCTGGGCGGGGAACATGGGCCAGGGGTGCCCTCAACCGCCTCACACCCCTGGCAGGTGGAGGGACCCAGTCTCCCCCACAGCTGCTGCCCAGGCTCCCCGGGTGGGGTCCCTCCACACTGGCCTGGCTGGGGGGTTGGGGAGGCCGGAGAGGAGGAGAAGGGGGCAGAGTCCACCCTGGTGAAAAGTGGACTGGTAAGGCCCCCCGTTCTGGCACCTCTGTTTCCTGGGCTTGCCCAGTGCTGGGGAAGGAGAGGCACCCAAGGCAGCAGTATCTTTGGCTGAGCACTCAGTAGTGCTTTCATATGTATATAGGACTAATGTGCACTCTACACTTGAATCTTTCTGATGCTCACCTATATAGGTGTAGCTGGGCAGTTACCCCGCTCTGGTGGAAGAAGGCTAGGCTGATTGGGGAAGCAGCCACAGCTGGGGCCTCACCCCAATCAGGCCACACCTGGCCCTGTTATAAGGGCTCAGGGAGGAGTCTTGGAGGGAGAAAGACCTAGTTGCCTGGGAATAGGGTACCTGAAACAGAGCAGTGTTGGGGGAGCTCCAGCCTGGCAACTCCCCAGGCTGAGGCCTTGTTAAGGGCCTATGCAGGTACTGGGGCTGGGAAGTGCAGCCCGGGGTTAGGCAGAGGCATCTGGTCCAACCTTCTTGCTAATGGTGAGTGGCCATGACAGACAGCAGTTTGTCCCAGTGAGTGGGGGCTAGATGATGACTAGCAGTAGCCACTGAGGCAAGGTGGGTGTAGAGGGTTGGGGGTTCCCCTGGGAGGGGAGACCCAGAGTGTGGGGGTACTGCTGGGGCAGAACCCTGAGGTAAAGGGCACTGGGGTCCAGAAGGGGCATGAGGCAGGTGAGCCACTAGCCAACAGAGGATGCTCTGAGTGCTGGGGTGAGCAAAACACAGATACCTCATTTCAGGAAAAATTGGTGTAAAATAGTTATTCCAGATGGGCACAGGAATCCACTCCAGTATTTTCATATAGCCATCACAGGCGTCACATTTAATGGACAGAGTCCTCAGACTGCTCAGTCCCTTTGCATTCAAAACACCTGAACTGGATTCTTGTGTCCACCCGGAATGGACTCTGCATGCAGCCCTTGGGAAAGAGAAGAACCTGAACTGGATTCCTTTGCTCACATGGAATGGACTCTGCAACACTGCTCCTGGGAGGAAAACGTGTTTTGCATTAGCAGAAGTTGCAGACTAGACAGGCCACCTGCACAGAATTGAGCAGTGTGGGTAATTCCTGAACATATTTCTATATAAAGAAAGAGAGGGAACAACAGAAAAGGAAAAATGAGAAATGCTGAAGATAAAAAGCAAAGTCCAAACCCTGTATTATGCAGGTCAGACTAGATGAACTGATGGTTCTGTCTGGGCCTTATGAAGCATGAGCACTGCTCTTTCCTTCTGTCAGGGCTTGAGTCCCGGTTGCTATGACACCTACAATGCTGACATCGATTGCCAATGGATTGACATAACAGACGTTCAGCCTGGAAATTACATCCTAAAGGTTGGTTTCCCTGTAATGTAGGACTTCTCTGTATGGGCCATTGCCATGAATAGAGCTAGGCAGTTACTCATGAAATCCATGGTACTGGATTTTGGTTTGCGTGTGTCCACGGCCCCATTGCCGGTCCCCTTGGTTGTGAACATCCATCCACACAGCATGTGAATAACATGGCTGATCAGACATTCTTCTGAGGACAGAAGCAACTGCATGGAGGGCTAGTCACTGCTAATTGCCAATGCATAGCTTGCAACAGTGGGGGGGGGTATGAAAATGAAACAATAGCTGGTCACCCCTGAGAACAGATGGAAAGAGAGCCATTGTGTACTCCTACTCAAACACATTTTTAGGACCAAATTAAGCCCTGCTACAAGCAGGCACAATGCCATTCAGTTCAAGGGAAGCTAAGCCCAATTACACCAGGGCTGAATTTGACTTTGTTTACACTTTTTTTTTTTTTTTTTTTTTTTACCATTTGCTACAGAGAAGCAAGATGGTTGCGTCAGGATGACAAGCTGTTTTCTTGGAAGAAAGTGGAGGCGTTTTACCTTTAGAAGAAATCCTAAAACTAAAAAATGTGACAGTATAAAAGCAAAACTGCCCATGACAGTTTATTTCCCTAAAAAGAATTACCCCCCCACACCCCATAAATGTGCATTTTTCATTGCAAAAAATTCTAGCTACACATGATAATGTACATTACAGTAGAGCCTAGGGACCTGCCAAGAACTGGGCCCCGTTGCACTAGGTGCTGTATAGCCACAGAGTAGTAGCTAGTCCTTGCCCTGACTAACTTACAAGCTCGCGCGCTCTCTCGCTCTCTCTCTCTCTCCACCTCCACTATCAGAGGAACTGTTTCCTGATGTGGTCTTTGTCTTGTTTTCTCAGGTTCAAGTGAACCCCAAGTACATGGTGCTGGAGTCAGACTTCACTAACAATGTTGTGAGGTGCAATATTCACTATACTGGACGCTACGTTGCCACTACAAACTGCAAAATTGCCCAGTAAGAGCACTTGTGAAACTCTTCCCACTCCTTGTCTGTCTCCCTGGGTTCTTCCATGGTGCCCATTGCCAGGGCCGCCCAGAGGTGGGGGCAAGTGGGGCCATTTGCCCCAGGCCCCGCAAGCCCTGGCCGAGAATCCTTTCCTCACCCGGCGGCGGTCCAGGTCTTCAGCGGCATTTCAGCAGCGGGGGGCCCTTCAGTTGCTCCAGGTCTTCAGTGACATTTTGGCGGCGGGGGGCCCTTCAGTGCTGCCGAAGACGCAGAGCGACTGAAGGGCCCCCCGCTGCCGAAATGCCGCCACCGCAGACTCAGAGTGCCGCCTGGTGAATACAAGGTCCCCCGCTTTGCCCCAGACCCCCTGAATCCTCTGGGCGGCCCTGCCCTTTGCTGCGGTGTCCAGGCATCTCACCTCTTTCTTCTTCTGCCTCCATCACTTCTTGATGGTGTGGACTTAAAGATGAAAAGGGAAATGTGAGGATGGAGCTGCCAGGAAGTTGCTATTGGGGAGGAGCGTGGGAAATGCAGAAATAGTACTTGAATGGGGGGGAGGGGGAGAGACGGGTCTTTCCAGAACTAGACATGAGGGTCTAGTGCAGCAATTCTCAAACTTCATTGCATCATGACCCTCTTCTGACAACAAAAATTACTACACGGCCCCAGGAGAGGGGACAAAAGACTGAGCCCTGTTGCCCTGGATGGGGGGTAGAGGCAAAGCTGAAACCCAACAACTTCTACCCTGGGCGGGGGGCATGTAACCTTAGCCCTGGGGGGTGGGGATTCGGCTTGGGTTTCAGACGTGGTGGGGCCCAGGGCCAACACCTGTCTGGGTGACTCCATTAAAATGGGGTCCCAACCCACAGTTTGAGACCCCCTGGTCTAGTGGAGCAACAGTTGCCACCTGAAATGGAGTAGTTCTGTATCCAGCTGCCACCTTCAGAATGATCTGCTCCCCAAGCAGCCCTCTGCCACAGAACTAAAAACACCTTGCTTTGCTCCCTTGCTCAATGTTAGGCTGTGGTCTCATCAACACCATTCCCATGAGATGTTGTCTCCATCATTAATTCTTAAGCAAGAAACACCACGTGCCTCTTAGGTCATTTCCTCCACTCCTACCACCTGCTCCCCCATGCCAGGCCTGTGCAGGCTTGTTCCCCACACTCTGCTGCTTTGCACAGCCTAGGGTAGTTCAAACACATGACTAGGGACCCGGAGCTCTGGGTCCTCGTCCCACCTCTGCCACTGATCCACTGGGTGACTATGGGAGAGTCACTTACGGCTTGGTTTTCAGAGGTGCTGAGCACTAGCCGCTCTCATTGACTTCGCCACCTCTAGAAATCAGGCCTTTAACCTCCTTACGTCTCAACCTGTAAGGTGTGGTGAATCTTTGCACAGGGGGCATGATGATTAAGGGATTGTCTGTGAAGCACACGTAGAGCCTGAGCCAAAGGTGCTAGTTACCCAAGTGAGTCAAAGCAGCACTTGGTGCACGTAGGGGAATTATGCTACCTTTCCACTGGAGAAGGTCAGTTTGACCCTGGGACAAGTTAGAGCAACCTCAGGGCTGCTCTAACTTCCACCAGTGCTGGCAGCTCCCAAACAGCCTGCTTCACAAGCCAGGAGCACAGAAACACGTTGCGTGCTGTCCCCAGCCCCACCATCCCCCACCTTGCCCCTCCTCAGCCCAGGGTTGCCCCTACACAGGTCCCATCGCAGCCCTCTCTGTGCGTGTTTGGGAAGCACTGTGGTGTCTCTGTGAACACCATAAGCACACAGCTAGGGAAACCAGCACAAACAGGACTGCTGCAGTGAAGCTCTCCCAGGACTGTCAAGTGACAGCAGTTGGTTTGGACACAGTAACCAAGAGGGGGGGGGGGAAATTAAGTTACTTTTCTTTACCTTTTTCTCATAAAAAACATACTTTGCAATTGGCTCACGCTTGGTCCTGAATGGAAAAAAAACAACTCCCATGGCCAGCCAAGGCACTGGCAGGGAGGAGTGCAGGCTACAGACATCACACAGCCTTAGAAGGTGGAGGGATTCCTGCCAGGCACTGCTAGGGGTCCTGTGAGCTGCTTCCCCCGCCAGTGCTCCATGCCGCAGTGGGACAGGATGCCTTGCCGGCATTCTACGAGTTGTGGATTTCAATTAAACTCACAGGCTGAAATCCTGGCCCCATTAACATCAGTGGGAGCTTAGCCTTTGATTTCAGTGGGGCCAGGGCTTCATCCACAAGTCCTCAAGATCCCAGGGAAGACCAGGCTGTATTTTATGGGGTCTGGGATTTCCAGATTGTTCTGTAGCTCTCTGGTACCTAACTCCCTTTCAGGATCTGGGCCATGATGGCTGTGCTAGTTGACAGCTGAACCTTAGCTGGGTTACCCCTCCCTTCACATAACAAGCCACAATAAATTTAGTCAAATTTTTCCATTGAAATTTTTTTTCAGTGGAAATTAGCTTTTTGACCATTTTGCACATTTCCAGTAGACATATTAGTTTTTCAGTTTAGTTTTTGGTTTTCAAAAATTGAAAATTTTTACTAAACACATCTTTGCCAAAAAAAGGGGCAGGGGAAGGGCCACACAGGACTTTATTTTTTGGTGGGCGGGGGAAATGAGCATTTTCCAACCACTTGCTGAGTGCTCTTATTTTCCCCTTGTAGGTCGTGATCCACACAGGGAGGGACGCATGACACCTGACCCCACCTCCCAACCCAAATTCAACGCTTTCAAGATGGTGCTTGAGATGTCCGCTTCTGGGGTGCATGATACAGTGGGGCATAAGACGTTTCTCCATTCCAGCAGCCCCTGGAGACAAAAAAAGTATTTCTCAATTTTAAGAACATGAGGGAAATGAGAGTGATTATTTTAAATATTTTTATACTTAACTTTTCTTCAATCTTGGGGCTTTTCTCTGTTTCCAAGTGGAGTTTGCTGATGATTTAGGTTAAATAAAACAAAGGTTATTACTGTACCAGGCACTACCAGTATCTGTAGATTACATGCTATATTGGTAGATAGCTCTATAGTCTAAACTGTGCCCAGCTGTACAATATGGGGCTGTATTTTTGTGCAGGCTTGCTAGTGACATTACAAATCCTAGTCCCCAGCCTCACAGTAAGAATACAGCTGTGATCTGGGTGTATTTTATTATTTATAATCTGACACCAATGCACCCCAAATAGGAACTAAGGTGAAAAGTTTCAAATGCGACCTCTGGTTTTGTCTATGTTCTTGAGTGCTCAGTCTAAGACTTCTTGGGTCTGATTGTCAGAGGTACTGAGCACCTGCAGTTCCCATTGCCTTCAGCTGGAATAGTGGGTATTCAGGGCTTCTGAAATCAAGCCCAAATTGTTCTGCTTTAGGACACCCAACATTTAGCCAAATCTCTAGGGCTAAAATCTGCTCTCAGTAACTGTAATGTTAATACAAAGTTATTTTATTATTTGTATTGCCATAGTGCCTAGCAGTCCGAGTCATGGACCCAGGCTCCATTGTGCTAAGTGCTGTTCAGATACAGAACAACAAGCCGGTCCCCATCCAAAGAATTGACAACTTAAGTAAAGCAATGTAACGCCACTTAGTACTGACGTCACAGTCAGAGGGGTTACTCTTGATTTACATTGGTGAACCTGAGATCAGAATCTGGTGTGGAGTTTTAATTTTTATTCAGTTTAAAGGGATGTTGTAAACTGAGTATTTATATTTTGTTTAAAAAGCCAGAAGGGATTAAAAAATACCTAATATGACTGGAAATATTTTAGTTTATGATTTAAAAGAAAAATAATAATCACATCAGGTTGTTTTATAATTTTTTTTAAAATTACTGTTAAACTTTTCCCTGCAGTGTTGTAAATCCAAACACCAACAGGGCAGGGGGATTGTGACAGGTTCCCCATGGGGTGCCACCTGGAACTGGGGTGCCAGTGAGCCCTCTGACCCATCAGCCTGGGCTCCTTCTCAAACTGTACTGCTGTGACAAGCTACAGACACGCTCCTGGTCTTACATTTCCACCAGCATATACAGAGGTAGGAACACACCCAGCTGCAGTTACATGCAGGGTCTCTGACTAAAGCCAAAGTAACTCTCAACTCCTCAGGCGTGCACGCCCCTCTGGAGCATAAACCCAAAATTATACTGTCTTGCACTGTACAGGGAACTACAGCGTAAGCTCATAGATTTCGCCACTTCCTCCCTCAATGTGGAGAGGAATATGCAACAGCCTATCTGAGCTAAGGTTCCCACACACTTCATTCCAAACTCACTGGTTTAGATTAAAACATAAATTTATTAACTACAAAAGATAGATTTTAAGTGATTATAAGGGATAGCAAACAGATCAAGGTGGATTACCTAGCAAATAAACAAAAATGCAACCTAAGTTTATTATACTAGACAGATTGGATAAGAATAGCAGATTCTCACTCTAACTGATGGTACAGGCAGACTTGTAGATTCTTAAGGCACTTACGGCATTAGCTTTACAGCTTGGGTTTCTCAGGACTTCATACACAGGCTAGAAATCCCTTTAGCCTGGGTCTAGCACTTCCTCCCAGTTCAGTCTTTGTTCCTCAGGTGTTTCCAGGAGTCTTCTCATGTGGGGAGTGAAGAACAACAGATGATGTCACTCCCCTGCCTTATATAGCATTAGCATAGGGCAGGAACCCTTTGTTTTAAAACTTGGTTCCCAGCCCAATCTGTGGGGAAAATACTGACATCTGGAGTCCAGAGACATGTGGTCTGGTCACATGATCTTGCAGTGTTATAGCAGCCATTGCTTACAGGCTAGTCAAAACGCCCACAGGAAGGTTAAACTATTCCACAGTCATAGAATCATAGAATATCAGAGTTGGAAGGGACCTCATGAGGTCATCTAGTCCAACCCCCTGCTCAAAGCAGGACCAATCCCCAACTAAATCAACCCAGACAGGGCTTTGTAAAGCCTGACCTTAAAAACCTCTAAGGAAGGAGATTCCACCACCTCCCTAGGTAACCCATTCCGGTGCTTCACCACCCTCCTAGTAAAAAAGTTTTTCCTTATATGCAACCTAAACCTCCCACACTGCAACTTGAGACCATTACTCCTTGTTCTGTCATCTGGTACCACTGAGAACAGTCTAGATCCATCCTCTTTGGAACCCCCTTTCAGGTAGTTGAAAGCAGCTATCAAATCCCCCCTTATTCTTCTCTTCTGCAGACTAAATAATCCCAGTTCCCTCAGCCTCTCCTCATCAGTCATCTGCTCCAACCCCTAATCATTTTTGTGGCCCTCCACTGGACTCTTTCCAGTTTTTCCACATCCTTCTTGTAATGCAGGGCCCAAAACTGGACACTACTCCAGATGAGGCCTCACCAATGCCGAATAGAGGGGAATTATCACATCCCTCGATCTGCTGGCAATGCTCCTACTTATACAGCCCTGAATGCCATTAGTCCATTTTCTTTGCTGATTGGTCATCAGCCCCGTCTGACTTCCTCATTGTTGTACCTGAAAGGCTGGCTGTGGGTGTTTTCCAGAGTAAGCCCATATGAATATTGACTAGGGATCTGTATTTCAAAACTTCAGATACAAAATGATACATGCATACAAATAGGATAATTATATTCAGCAAATCATAACTTTTCCAATGACACCTCACATGATCCCTCTTGTACAAAATGCATCATTATTATGCCATAATCATATCATAATATCACTGTGAAGAATATCGGGTGCAGTGTCACAGGGATTAAGGGAATGAAAACTGGAAATGAAATTGACTAACAACAGAGGGTCAAACTGACTAGCCAAGTGAAGGGCACAAATGGAAACATTCTCCCTTGTGGCGAAAACCAGCAAGGAGAGCTTAAGTAAGACCTAAGTGGTGAATAGACCCTTGTGCTGGCTCTCTGACAAGGAGTGAATTTTACTCTCCACGAAGCTGATGCAAAGTAAATTCAGTGTGACTACGCTAAGAGGTACCGTGTTAAGTACCCTCTGGGTATGTCTATACCACAAAAGCTGTGCAGGGCTAGTCTACTGGGGTTAGCATGAATCCAGCTAGAATGGCTAACAATAGCAATGAAAACAGCACAGGGCAGGTAGTACAAGCCCTGAGTATGTACTCAGCTTACTAGCCCACGCTGCACTGTCTTTTTGGTTGTTGTTACCTGCGCTAGCTGGATTCAAGCTAGGTCAGATTTGCTAGGCTGTGCACAGCTTTTGCAGTGTAAATATACCCTAAGTAATACTATTGCAGGGACAGCTGCAGCTGCATATGGTATTATATTTCCCCAGGCTCCATAACGGAGGAGAGGGTGGACCTCAGAACAAAGCCCCAGAGCCAAACACTACCCTGTCCCCTCTGAACTTTGGATCTGGACCCAGCCTTTGTGGATCAGGACTAAGGCTTCTGGTCTTGCACCACAATAGCCCAATGAACCCATATGTGATCAGTGAAAGGTTTAAAGCTATTACAGGTGATACAGTGCAACTATATTTTTGAGCCAACCAATGAAATAAAATCCTTTTTCAATCACTATGATACAGGAAATTAACATTATTATTAAGGTACCAAGTGCTTTTTGCCATTGTCTCCATGTCTAGTTGGCAGCCGGTTTCAAGCGGAGTGCCCCAAGGGTCGGTCCTGGGGCCGGTTTTGTTTAATATCTTTATTAATGATCTGGAGGATGGTGTGGACTGCACTCTCAGCAAGTTTGCAGATGACACTAAACTGGGAGGAGTGGTAGATACACTAGAGGGTAGGGATCAGATACAGAGGGACCTAGACAAATTAGAGGATTGGGCCAAAAAAAACCTGATGAGGTTCAACAAGGACAAGTGCAGAGTCCTGCACTTAGGATGGAAGAATCCCATGCACTGCTACAAACTAGGGACCGAATGGCTGGGTAGCAGTTCTGCAGAAAAGGACCTAGGGGTCACAGTGGACGAGAAGCTGGATATGAGTCAACAGTGTGCTCTTGTTGCCAAGAAGGCCAACGGCATTTTGGGCTGTATAAGTAGGGGCATTGCCAGCAGATTGAGGAACGTGATCGTTCCCCTTTATTCAACATTGGTGAGGCCTCATCTGGAATACTGTGTCCAGTTTTGGGCCCCACACTACAAGAAGGATGTGGAAAAATTGGAAAGAGTCCAGCGGAGGGCAACAAAAATGATTAGGGGGCTGGAGCACATGACTTATGAGGAGAGGCTGAGGGAACTGGGATTGTTTAGTCTCCAGAAGAGAAGAATGAGGGGGGATTTGATAGCGGCTTTCAACTACCTGAGTGGGGGTTCCAAAGAGGATGGAGCTCGGCTGTTCTCAGTGGTGGCAGATGACAGAACAAGGAGCAATGGTCTCAAGTTGCAGTCGGGGAGGTCTAGGTTGGATATTAGGAAAAACTTTTTCACTAGGAGGGTGGTGAAGCACTGGAATGCGTTACCTAGGGAGATGGTGGAGTCTCCTTCTTTGGAGGTTTTTAAGGCCCGGCTTGACAAAGCCCTGTCTGGGATGATTTAGTTGGGAATTGGTCCTGCTTTGAGCAGGTGGTTGGACTAGATGACCTCCTGAGGTCCCTTCCAACCCTGATGTTCTATGATTCTAAGTGCTGGGTGAGGCTTGGGGCCTATTGTTACTTTAGCTGCCATCTAAGAAACCTTCAGGGCCCACCGTGGACAGCCAAGTCGCATGATTTGTCTCATAAACAAGGCTGGTGTGGGTCATATTGGAATTCTACTCCTGGCCTAGACCTGGGGTGCTAGAGCTTGCGGCATGTCCACTGTCTTCCTGCCCAGTGTGCATTTCCATGGCAATGGGAACACAGCCTCGAGGCTGCCCAATCAACAAACACACACAAAACCCTACCTAGAAACCGCTGCAGGGCAGTGCCCCATCACTACATCATCACAATCCATCTCAAAGCAGACCAGCGCAGCTTGGGCAGGGCAGCAGGGTCGATGAATTTGGGGTCCACCAGGGATTGGTGGGTAGCTGAAACCTGTGCTCCAGTGTCTCTCCATGCAGTAATCTTCCTTTCGCCCACACTCACAGTTTCCCTTCACTCTGGGGGTATTTGTGAGGTATCTGGGCCTGAAGACTCTCGTGGGACCCTGGGGTGATGAGCTGCAGTCAGCTGGTGTTCTTGGGGCAGTTGGCCTTCATATGCCGCAGCTCATTACATTTGAAGCATCGCCCAGCTGACTGTGGGCTGGGGCGAGGTGGGTGGTTGGAGAGTAAGGTGGTGGGACGAGAAGGCATCTGGGGTTTCCCTGGCTGTATGGAGGGCTGTTCCTTGTGAGGTGGGGGCCTTGGGCTGACTCCGATGGTGGGGTGTTGTCTCAGGTTTCCCCTTCTATTATCAACACCAACTGCTACTAGCTTTCTTCTTCTCCGCCACCTCCACCAATTTGGCTCCGATCTCCCCTGCTTCTATTAAAGTTTTGGGCTTCCCATCTAGGATGTACCTTTCTATTTCCTCAGGAACACCCTCTAAGAACTGCTCCATTTGGATTAGGAGAGACAGATCTTCCAGAGATTTAACATTTGCTCCTGACATCCAGGCATCCCAATTTTTTACAATGTGGTAGGCGTGTCGGGAAAATGCCACCTCTGGTTTCCACCTTAGAGCTCTGAACCACTGACGGGCATGCTCGGGTGTTAGTCCCATTCTAATTCTGGCCTTGAGTTTAAAAAGTTCGTACTTGTTCATGTGTTCTGTAGGCATTTCAGCTGCCACCTCTGCTAAGGGTCCACTGAGTTGTGGCCTTAGCTCCACCATATACAGGTCTGTAGGGATGTTGTACCCAAGGCAGGCCCTTTCAAAATTTTCTAAGAAGGCCTCTGTATCATCACCTACCTTGTATGTGGCGAATTTTTTGGAATGGGGAGCGGTACCTGGAGAAGGATTGTTAGGGCTACCTGACTGATCCAGCTTAGCCTTTTCTAGCTCTAAGTGCTTCAGCTCCACTTCCAAATGCTTCGCCTCTCTCTTCTCCTCCTCTTCCACCTCCAAGCGCTTCATTTCCACTTCCACCTCCAAGTGCTTGTCCTCCGCTTCCAAGCGCTTCATCTCTAGGAAGAAACTCCTTTCATCCTCAGCTAGAACTCGGCCTGAGTTAAGGGCATCCCTCCATCCTGGCACCGGGATTTCGGTTGGAGGAGGGCTGACCCTTCCCTTCTGGGAAATCTCCATTACCCCATCCCCTCCCTGCATTTCTGTCATGGAGCTGGATGTCTGGGCTTCATCTGGGTCTGTCTTCTCTGTGGCGTGCCACTTTGGGAAGACTGGTTTCTCTAGGGTTTCAGTGCCCGACCGCAACCTTATGCACAGGGCTGCCCTACTGTAGCCTAGCTATTTCGTTGCCACGAACCTAGGGGAAAAAATAAAATAAACTGCTTGTTGGACTCCCTGGCTTGGCAGGCTGAACCCTTTGCATGCCTGTTTTCCCTCAGGCAGGAAAGAAAGAAAGAAAGAAAGAAAGAAAGAAAGAAAGAAAGAAAGAAAGAAAGAAAGAAAGAAAGAAAGAAAGAAAGAAAGAAAGAACTCCCTGGCTTTGCAGGCTACCAAAAGGAAAAATGTGTCCTTTTAAAATGCTGAGATCTGTGCTTCTGGTTCAAAATGATCCCACCGCTCTGCCACCATGTCAAGGCTGATTCCTCTCTCTGGCACTTCGAGTGCAGAAGGTGGGGGCCCGCAAGGATTCTAAAAATTAATACTGGCCACTCCAGGCTTGTATTAAACTCCCAAGATTACAGCTTCTCTCTGACCTTGGATGGGTAGATGCTGCCACCACACAAATGCAAAAAAAAAAAGAACTCTTTGAACCCAGGAAGGCACACTTGGGAATTACTCCCTATGGGATACCCTCAAGCTCTTTCATCCCACTCCCGGGGAAGAGCTGAGAAAAAAAACCCAAAGGAAATCAGCTGTTGCCACCGGCTAATTAAACAACATATGCACAAACCTCTTAGGACACAACAACCCAATCCTGTTCTTAAAAAAGGTAGTTTATTAAAAACAAAAAGAAAGAAAATACATCTGGAATTTAGGCTATTGCTAGATTTAAAAAGAGCAAATATAATAATTAAGCATCAAGAATGGTTTTCTTAAGGTCCATCTTAAAGATTATGAGCAAAACAAAAGCACCTAGGGTTAGCATAGAGGAGTCCACAAGCCATACAGAAATAAAAGGGATAAACCTAATTGCATCTTCCTAAACATTTCCTGATCTACTTACATATCTGGGGTTTCAAATAAGTCATTCTAGGTATGATCTGGTAATTTTCATACCTGGCCCACAGCTTTTTACAGCATAGCTCTAGCCTTGTTTCTCATCTCCGGGAGAACAACCATAGACAGACCGACAAAAGGGGAGTCTTGTTTCAATTTTAAAAAGTTCTAGCCTTCCCATTGGCTTTTTTGGCCAAGTGCCCACTCACTTCCTTTTTTTACCTATGCATGCAGTCAGACTTTTTAACCCTTTACAGATAAAGCAAGTAATGAACAGCTACCAAGAGGGATTTTATAGCTAACTGGCTGGCTGGGTGTCCATAAAAGGAAGCTTCCCCCCCCCCCCACCCCCCACCTTCATTTATCACAGAAGAGCTGAGCAGGAAATGGTTTTTCCCATCCCACAATCATTTTTGAATGTTTTACCATGCTGCATAGGGATGAAAAGTCAAGAGCTTGAAAATATCTGCAAACCAATAACCCACCCACCCCCAAATTGGATCAATCAACTGATTTTTTTAGCTAGTTTTGAAACATTTTGACCGTTTAAATCTTTTTTAAGTATAAAATTAACTACAATTTTGAAACCAAAAATAATTTTGAACCAAAAAATGAAGGTTTTCATTTAAAAAAAAAAAAGATGAAATGGGACCATTTGGAAACATTTTTTCTCCAAAGCAGGAGATTCATCAACACCAGCCATTGCTTGGAAACAGTTTTGGTTTCACTACCTTGCCATTTTTCAATGCCAAACATTTTGTTGGAAAATGCCCACCCGGCTTTAGTTCCAAGGCACCATTTTGCCCTCTGGCTTTTCAGAGTAGCACTGCACTTTAAGGGCACATCCCTCTCCAAATGTAAGCTCTGACCTTACATTGAGGATACCAAAGAAGCCATCTTATGTCCCAGTCTTTAGGGAAGGTAAAGTCACTGGAGCGCTTGGCAGGCAAGTAGAGGGAAAACCAGAAACCCTGCCTCTCTGAGACCTCTGCAGCAGCAGCAGCCAGAGCAGGTCTCTTTGGAATGTAAGGTATCAGCAGTAATGGTGAGGTTTAGGACTAACAAGAAGCCCAGATATGCTGTGCACCTGGGAGGCTGCCCCTTCCCAACCTACCTTGCCAACTTGTCCCTGAGGTAAAGGCCACAAGCAAACCATATTCCTACAGACTCCTCAAGCATGTCTTTCCTCTGCCTCCCCCCAACTGGAGACCCAAGCAACCTCCCAGAGGGGAGCCAAGGAAATGGAATCCTTGAAAAACAAAGACCTGGGAAAGCAGGTCAAGGCAGAGTCAGACAGGAATGACCGGTATGTGGCAGCCCTTCAATACATTCCTGCCACTCTTAACTCTTCGCTGGCAGGAGGCACAGGAGCGCTAGCCAGGGAGGCTGCTGCTGCACAGCCACAGGCCTACACTGCTGCTGCTGTGTCGGTGGGAGGCCAGGGAAGGCGACTGCCTTGCTCGGCACTGATAGCACTCGCTGGACAGGTACTAGTAACTGGCTTGGTAGAGGGAGCAGCCCTCTACCAACAGGTAGACTGCAGCCAGGAACAGCAGCAAATGTCATCCATGCAGCTCCAAACAGGTCCTGCTATTCCAGGCCTGGGCCCCTCAGACAGCCCTGGCAATGTCCTCCTCCCCCCCTTCAGTGATTCCTGACTGCCCTCCCCAACCCGGTGATGCCCCTCAGTCCCAACCTGCAGCCTGACCTCCACTCCTGGCCAATCATACACAGCTCTGCCAGTGCCCCTCAGCCCAGCTGCCATCTCCCCTTGCTATTCCAGTTCAGGGAGCCTGGTACTCCATAGAGCCAAGCAAACCTACTTAGCTCAGTCCTAATCGATACCACCCCCTGCTCTTCAGCCCCCCATGGTCTTGTCTCCTGTCCTCCCCATGGCCCCCACAGCCCCTCACCGGGATCACCAGTCTGGCTGCATTGCTATGGCATTTGTGCTGTGCCAGCTGCAATGGGACTCCCCAGAAGTTGTGTCTCCACTTGGGGTGGGGCACATTAATCCTCTGAAGTGCTTGTGTGCCCATCTCCCAAGGGCTGCGACCAGCTCCTGGGCTGCTGTGGGAGTCCACAGCCCCAGTCGAGGAGGAGAGATGATGACGAGACCGTAACTAACAGTTGCGCTCCTCGCAGAGGACTGAGCCCTCCTACCTCTTGCCCCACCCAGTGGAGTTATTCGTGGAAACACCCTGGTTCTTCGACAGCCCAGCCTTCACATCACATAAGCACCCTGCCTGGGAGGCGCTGGCAGGGGCGTAGCAGCATTTGGCTGGGCTCCCAGACAATGCACCTCTCCTCCAGGCGCTGGCAGGGGCGTAGCAGCATTTGGCTGGGCTCCCAGACAATGCACCTCTCCTCCCAGCCTGAGTCATGGGTTTTAAGACCAGCAGGGCCCACTGCGATCATCTCATCCACCCTCCTGCAGCACCAGCCAGAGAACCTCGCCCAGTGACTCCTGCAGCCAGCCCAGAACAGCTGCTTGAGCTGGCTGCCTGCTTCCTTCCCACAGGGGGGAGGGATAGCTCAGTGGTTTGAGCATGGGCCTGCTAAACCCAGGGTTGTGAGTGCAATCCTTGAGGGGCTTATTGGGGGCAAAAATCTGTCTGGGGATTGGTCCTGCTTTGAGCAGGGGGTTGGACTAGATGACCTCCTGAGGTCCCTTCTAACCCTGATATTCTATGATTCTATGAAACCATCCATGTCCCAACAACCACCTGCTTGGAGCTTCCCAGACCCTTTTTTTAGTGGCCCTCTTACCCCTTTCCCAATGCCCTCCGGTGCTGTTGCCCTTTCTCCCTCCCCCCGCCCAATTTACAGACCTTGGTGGCATGGCTGGGGAGCAGGTGGCTGTGTCACCTGCAGGTTCAGGTGTAGCAGCCAGCAGCATTGGGGCTACTCTTGAAAAGGCTTCAGCAATGGTCATTGCTGCTCCTTAATGGGCCAGAGAGGTCTGTGCGTAGGGACATAAAACCCCTTCTCCCCTCAACAGGGCTGAATACTCAGCCAATGCTGCAGCAGGAGGCAGTGCAGACTAGTGGCTAGGGCACCAGGCTGCGATCTAGGCACCGCTGCTGAGGGACCGTGGGCAAGACACTTCCCCTCCCCTTTGTCTGTCCTGCCTATGCAGATTGTAAGTGCCAGGAGACAGGGACTGCACCTAGCACAATGAGATGCTGATGGTAGTTGCAGCCTCTAATATAAATTCCACAGTCCTCTGCAGCCCCTGCCAGAGCTAGCCCAAGGCAGGCCAGCCAATCCTGACCTCCAGCAAGGTAGTGACAGCAAAGCAATCATTGTGACACCTGTTTTTGGAACTCAGGTGGGCTGCTGGGACATGCAGTACTGGCCCATGTGAAGCAGAGAAAGCAAGGCCAGTGGGAGTTGGTCTAAGGGGAAAGCAGAACAAACAGTGATGTGTCATTTCCATAACGCAGGGCAGCTCTCAGCATCCCAGAATCTCCAGGCTGGCCAGCCGGCTTTGCTCTCCTTGCGACAGTCTGAGAGAACATGTCTCTCGTGATCTCAGCCAGCAGATGCTGACACAGCCCCCAGCTCTAGCTTTCAGTTGAAAATGCCAAGTGAAGTCTTCAGGATCAAAGGGGAAAAAAGGAGAAGAAGAAAGGGGAAAGGTTTGGCGGGCGCAAAGGGAAAGGCGGTCTTGCCAAGCTCTGGCGGGGTGGAAAGCAAGCCAAGCTGGTTGGGGAGAGCTGCACATGCAACAGGAGCACTCCAAGCCTGGAGGTTACTGGTTTAACCCTTGAAAAGCTGGCACTCTGCCAGCAGGCTGACACTGCAGCCTGAGAGTATTTTCTCACCACAGCCAGTCCATGAGTGCCTAGAGGGCCCGGCCAAGAGCAGGGTAGGTCTTGGTGGCTAAAGAGCAAGCGAACCAGGGAGGTGAAGCGATTGCCCAAGCAATTGCATGAGCGAGGCAGCACAGCTGCAAATAGATGTCAGGGCTGCTGAGTCCCAGGGCAAGGCCCTAGCAACTAGACTACGCTGCCTCATTTCAGGTTTTGTAGGCAGGCTACATAATGGTGCTAGTGAGGGCTAGCCACTCCTGTGGTTTGGGGAAAGGCCCCTGCAGCACCTCTTCCTGCTGCCACAAACCCAGGCAGCCAGTTTTCCTGGCCCCATCAAGAGGGAGGCAAGCTAGCTGCGAGAACCCGGCTACTGGGACAGGACGTGTGGAGGTGTGTGGGTACAGGGAGAGTCAGGGCTGGGCCCAGCCCTAGAGTAAGGAGGATTTGGTGGTTGGCTTGGGATTAGGAAGGGGCAAGGGCTGAGGAAGTGTTGATAAGGGGTCACATTTCCAGGGATTGTTTGATTTATCCTCCCTCCCCTCCAACAATGGGACAGTTGGAAAGAAAAGGCAGTTGTGAGCAGAGATTCCTCACTCCACGCGTCAACCTACTGCGGAACTTTTATGGGCAAGTGGTAAACCTCAGTGAGGGTAGGGCTGTGGAAGGAGACTGCACCTGACCGTTAACTGTGGCAGCATGAATTAGTGCTGCTCCTGAAGAATAAGCTACCCATCACGTAACACCAAAGTTAGCGTGTTGTTTGGAACCGACACAGGCAGGAACCATGGGTCCTCTCTGCACCGGCTCACTGTGCAAGGAGGAAGGTGGGGTTGGGGCTAATGCTAAGAACTGGCACTCAAGAGACCTGCTTTCCATTGCCAGCTCTGCACCAGGCTCCCAACCACATTCTGGGGTGCAGCATTTCACCTTGCTCGGCTGAAAGTTTCCTATGCCATTAAATGGGGATAGTAAATGAGCTATGTGAGAACAACACGTCAGAGTCCCTAGTGCTGCCCCGCTAGACTCATCTGATCTATTGCCAGTGCTGAGCAGTGCTCCTGTTGACCTCAGCATCCCCTCCCACTTCTGGCTGAAGAGCCCACAGCACTTGCCTGCCATTAACCCTCCTGGCCTCCCAAAAGACCAATGAAATGTTAGTGCATCTACTTTAGACAGAGGGAAACTGATGTAATTGAGCTGGTCCAAAGACACCCAGCAATCACCAAGGGTGAACAAAGGGAGTTCCCATTCCCCGCTGTCTATTCTCATTCTTCGACTGCATTAAACTCACTGTGATATTCTATACCTTGAGGGAGCTTACCGTAACCCCCATTTTCCTATTTTCCTATAATTGTGATCTTACATATAAAGCATGCCTTGTAAGGTTATGATCTGCGGAAAGACATTTCTCTGTCCATATATGTGTATCATTAATACATATGAAGTTATGAGAATTGTGTTGTATGGTGGACACGAAAACATGCTGTAAGTTGGGGAAAGTAACAAACACCCAGACGGGGTGTGAAACAACCCATCAACAGCCATTGTCCAGCAAGGGAGCTACAATGCAATGACTCACCTGCATAAGGCCACACCCCAGAGGAATTGCTCAACCTTGCTTGGAGAGACTCATCAATGCCCCCCAGACACACCTGGACTTGTGCTCCCCAAGCACATGGACTGAGAGTATAAAACAGACAGAGTGGACACATACTGGGCCCTTCTCCTGCCCCCACCTTCGCTGCAAGCAACTAAGACACTGAGAAGAAGACAAGACTCCAACAGAGGAGATTGGCCCAGGTTTAAGGAACAAACCTGTATATTAAAGACTGCAATATCCAATGGGGTGAGAAAAACTGCTTAATCTAGATGTTGCTCAGTCTAATAGGGTTGAGAGTTTAGATTGCGTGCTTATATTTTCTTTTCTTGTGGTAACTAACTCTGACTTTTTGCCTATCACTTAATATCACTTAAATATATCTTTTATAGTTAATAAATTTGTTTATTCTACCTGAGGCAGTGCGTTTGGTTTGAAGTTTGTCAGAGAGTCCCCTTGGGATAACAAGCCTGGTACATATCAATTTCTTTGTTAAATTGACAAACTCATATAAGCTTGCAGCATCCAGCGGGCATAACTGGACACTGCAGGACAGAGGTCCTTGGGTTGTGTCTGGGACTGGAGGTATTGGCTAGTGTCATTCGGTTGCACAATCCACAGAGCAGCTTACATGCCAGAGCCTGTGCATGAACAGCCCAGGAATGGGGGTTCTCACAGCAGAGCAGGGTAAGGCTGGCTCCCAGAGTCAAGGATTGGAGTGACCTAGCAGATCACCAGCCCAGATAACACAGAGGGGAACACACACACACTACATATTGCGTTCTTTCTTACAGCAGACAGAGTTCCCTGCTGCCAGAGTGACCTTCAGCAAATCACTGAGCTGCTCTGTGCCCCACCTGTACAAAGGGAAGAGCAGCACTGTCCTACCTCAATATCTGACAGATAGGAAGTAGTCAGAGATGGCTGTCAAAGAGGCCATAAAGTACCCTAGGTAGATGCTGTTGCATCATGCAGTACTGGACCTATAAGTTGCAGTGCTTTCTAATAAGGTTTTCTAACATACAGCTTAAGTTTTCACCTTCTCCTTGCATCCATTATTCTTCTCTCACACAGTTGAAGTGAGGCCAAGACACCTGTTTTCATGGCTAGTATAATGAAAGCCATTGATTTTACTCTGCCTGAGGTTCAGCCGAGTGGTAGTGGCACCAGGCAGAATATCCTCCGGCTAGTAGGCGCCAGAACAGAAGGCAATTCCTAGTCCGTTATTGGCAGCTTACTGGTGGAACCTGATTGCCCTGACAGGACCAGATGCTGAGCTGGTGTCAATATTGATCAACTGAAGTCAATAGAACTACACTATGCATCAGCTAAGGAGCTATAGCTGAAAGCAAGTTGCTACTTGTGAATTTCAGAAGCAGGGATTTAAATATAGTTATTGGAACTTTTTTTTTTTAAATAAAGCCTCTAAACTTTAGACAAATGAGCATCAAAGCAGGGGGGGGAAAGAGTAGGATTCATGTATCTCAGATTAGCAAAATAAGTCCTTCAAAAACCCACAGTCTACCAGCAGCTGTCTGAAGTTGTAGGTGGGCAGGATTTTATTTTAAAAGACATGTGCAACAAGTGTATAAGTGGCAGCAGCAAAATTTTGCTAACCACAGTCAGCAGCAGCATGAGCAGGAGGGCTTTACACCTCTTTAAATTTGGAAATATTTTTAACATGGGATAAGGCTCAGGGGAATTGTTCTATATTACAAAATTTTAGTGCCAGCAGAATCCAAAGGAGAGACTGCAGAGAAACCCAGCTGGTGTAACCTCTGCTTTCTTCCCGTCCTATCCCAGTTTCTAGCAGGCCAACTTAGTCTCAATCATTTACCCCTCCCCTTTTCACATCATCACTCCATTTGCTGCTAGGTCAGGATCAGAGGGACTCTAAATGGATGTAATTCCCATGGGGAAGGGCCAGATAAGAGGAGCTAAGGGCTATGCAAGAGGTGGTCTGTTAAAGTTGCCTCCACCTCTATTTTGACTTTCCAGCTTCTTGCATCTCCTCAGCATTAATGGCACTAGTGCACATGTCCTTATACAGCAGGAGAGCACATCAAAGGCAGTCTGAGTGATCACAAGTGGACCCACAGTCTGAAAGAGATCATAAAGACCAGCCTCATGTCTCAGTATAGAGTGAGTTCAGGTTGGCCTGTTATCTGCTCAAGGTCACCCTAGGGTTGACTTTGGCTCACAGGGACTTTTTCAGCTATGAAGTGCTCTTGTTCCATGACCTCCAGCCTCTAGCCTTCTTTCCCCACAAGGTGGCAGTGGAGGACAGGATTTCCCCCCTCACAGTCACTTTCTGCAGCTTAGGAAGAACAGCTTTAGCACCTTCCATTTTGCAACTGCCCCAACCATAGGCTAATCAAACAATTCTAGTGGTTACACACTGGCACTTCAGAGAGCTTGCTGGGGTAGGGAAGGATGAAGCAATGTGTCTGTTTCAGACCACTTCCTTCCCCCAGTTACAGTGGATCACAAGTTTAGTTGAGACAACAATGTGATGCAGTTGAAAAAAGGGGGGGCACACAAACCAGAGGGGTGTCATAGGTAAGATACATCACTCGGCTCAGCTTTAATGATGCCCCAGCTGGAGTACGGTGGCCAGTTCTGGAAAGATGTGTACAAGTTAGAGAGCTCAGAGCTATGAAAGGGTTAGAAAACCTGGCCATGGAGGAAGGGTTAGGAAGTTGCACATGTTCAGGCTTGAGAAAAAGACAACCAAGGGGGCACTTGATAAGTCCTCTTTGTAACAGCCTGTAGCCAATTTGAAGACAAGGATCAATTGTTCTTACCCTACCTTTGATGGATGTAGAGATGTAATAGGCTTCATGTGCAACAAGGGAGATTTAGGTTATGTATTAGGAAAGACTTTCTAGCTATAAGGGGAGTTAAGCTCTGGTACAGGCGTCCAAGAAGCTGTAGAATTCCCATTGCTGGAGGTTTTTTTAGGAACAGATTGGACAAACCCCTATCAGAGATGGTCTAAGTTTACTTCTGCCTCAGCTAGGGGCACGTGCAAAAGAGACTAGAGGACACACACACACACACACACACACACACACACACACACACACACACACTTAAGCATTAGCACAGAATCCCATTGTCATGCTTTATTAGAGAAGTCACAAGAGTAAAGCCAAGGAAGCAAGCAGTCACTTTTGTTGCCTAAGAGAACAATTAAGACAAGAAAGGCTCGAGCTACAGAAACCAGGCCAGAGCTATGGCTGCTGCCATGGAAACCAGGCCCACCTTTATGCCCTGCACCTCTGCAGCACCTGTGGAGAGACAATAAGGCCATTAGAACTGAAACCATGGGCATTTCAGCCATGTCACAGCTTGCAGCTGCCTTACCCTGTGGTGCTTCCAGCTGATGTTCTAAGAGACCCTTTGAACCTTGATTAAGGATGAACAATGGTCCAACCACAACATCAGCCTGATCTTCTCTCCCCCAGGAGTCACCTGGATGGAGAATGGAAGAGAAACTCACCAGTAACACCTTAGACACTGGATTTGGGATGGAGCCCCATAGGAATAGCCAGAGCTGAACCTCACAGTTTGAAGTATTTGTGTGTATTATATCTATATCTATTAGGGTGACCAGATGTCCTGATTTTATAGGGACAGTCCTGATATTTGGATTTTTTTTTTTTTTTAAATATAGGCTCTTATTACCCCCCACCCCTTGTCCCGATTTTTCACACTTGCTGTCTGGTCACCCTAATATCTATATCTAACACACCAGACCTTACCATGCCTGCGGGGCACATCTCTCTGGAAGCGCCTCCCTGACCATCTGTCTAGAGGGTTCATGCTCCTGGACTGTCCTCCAACCAGCCCACAGTTCCCAGTCTCACAGCAGCTGCAGATCTGTCTGGTGCCTTCCACTGGAGACCAGCTGGAATAGAAGGAGCACAATTACCCATTTATTTTCCCCCCCTCCCCCAGACCAAGTAACTGCTGTAGACAGGATTCCCCACCACAGCTTCCTGAATTAAGTGAATACAGAAAAACTGGCACTGAAGGGAGCCTAGGGTGAAGGTTTTCTAGATCAGCAATGCAAATTCTGCATAGAGGGGGCCCCTTCTCTAGCCACCCCACAAAAAGTGATCCTGACCCTGGGAGCAGTTACCCAACTCCTCAGAGCACACCACATGTCAGAGGTGTAATTCTAGTGACTGATGTCACAGCTGACCTATATCAGTCATAACCTTAGTGCACAGGCAGCATCCTTCACCCCAGGGGCCCCAGCCCAACAGTCCCTGGACCCAAGGCCAGCTTTAGCAAGTGTGGGGCCTGATTCGTGGGGCTTGTACTCACTAGGTGGCGCATGCTGAGTCTTCGGCGACACTTGGGATTGCTGCGCTCCGGCAGGGAAGGGAGGCTGCAGGGCTTGCAGCGCTCCGGCCGGGGGGGGGGGGGGGGGCGGGCCACAGGGCTTGCCACGCTCCGACCAGGGTTGCGGGGCCGCGGGGCTTGCTGCACTCCGGCCCGGGGAGCATGGCCGTGGGCTTGCCGCGCTCTGGCTGGGCGCCGGGCCCTCTTAGGCGCGGGTCCCGATTCGGGGGAAATCGGCCTAAAGCCAGCCCTGCCTGGACCAAACTAGTTCCTAGATTCAGAGTGTAAGCATGAGCCCTGCCTCTGGATCCAAGCCATCAGATCTCCACTTTCTCATCAAATGCTAGTGTTTTGTGCTCCAGCTACTCACATGTTGCCTGCTTTGTTGAAGGAACAAGCCTTGTTCAAGGCATCTGGGGCTTGCTCAGCTGCAGTGACTTTCAGATGGCAGGTGATGTAGATCTGGAGGGAAAGGGGAATAGAGGGATTAGGAGCACACAAGGGGACACCAACATCTGCTTAGTCTGGGTTTAGGGGGAGGAACAATCTCACCAAGTCACTGGCATCTCCTGCAAACCTGAACACATCCACCATGAACTGCAGTGTGTCCTGCCTGGGTCTGGGGGATACAAAGGCTGAGGTGGTGTCATCTGATCTCCCATCCACCAGGCAGCTAGACACAAGAGTCATAGTCAATAAAGTGCGAACCATGTATAGATCCTCACCAGCTACAGTAAATATCCTCTAGAAGAAGGCCCCAGCCCTTACCCATTGAAGTCAATGACAGCATAGCGGGGAGAGGAGTCCCTGTCTGGGCCCAGGGTGGCCACACAGCTGTCCACAAAGAGCCTCAAAGCCACATGGTTCCCAGTGCGGACATCAGCTTGGATATGCATGACCTCTCCCAGCTGGAATCCATTGGACGGTCTCTCAGCGCTCCAGTCATCTGCAAGGCAAGTTCACCATGAGCACCACAGGCAGATGGTATGGTTCCCTATAGACCCCTAGCTCCTGGGCCAGCATGGAGAGGAGTCACTGCCCTTGGAGGAGGAGATGCAAAGGGTCTGGATGGAAAACAGGCAGATAAGAGCTGCAGGTGGGAATGCAAGCTAGTGGGATATCCCCACAGGAGAGAAGCCTCAAAGGTAATCATACTGGGGACAAGAGAAGCTGGCTGGGAAACACTGCATGGTCTGTGGATTATTCTGGCTCTGCCATCCAAGTCTCCTTCCTGCAGTATGGGGTCAGTGGCCAGTGTCAAGAGCTGCCCAGCTTTGTACTGAGTCCTAGTGCTCCAGGAAAACTCCTAACCCCTTTGAAGCGAGAGAGCGGGTCCAATGTAACAGATATTGGCATGTCTGACTAGAGGGTAACAGGACCTCCCACCTACCATTCATCAGGCGCAGAGAGAAATCCAGCCTCTCCTCTGCAGACAGGGTAGAGCTGAAGGGCACCCACGTTGGCTTGATGGCTCTGCTGCTCACATTGTCCTTCCTGGGAGAGGTAGGCCCAGTGGTTAAGACGGACCCCAGAATGGCCATTAAGTGCAAGGACAGGATTAGAGTCTCACCTCACCTGGGATAGTGACACTCAACAGGAATCACAGCTGCACTGGTTCTCTGGATCACTGGGTTGCTGGCAGGGGTCGGGTTGTAGAACAGGCTTGTACTGTAGACTAGGGAGTTCGGGGTCATCTGGGAAGAGGCAGATGTCGAAAGGCTCACAGTAAGATTAAACTTCTCTAAAGCAGAGGGGAAATGCCAATGAAGAGCATTCACAATATCCCCATGTTTCCAACCTGCTCAGTTACATGTTTAACATTTTGTACATGAGGCAGGTATCATGAAGTGAAGGGTCAACTCGAGAGGTGACTGAAGGGGAATTTAGAAGGCATCTAAGCTGGAAGAATTCACACTGTGGGGGCCTCTTGGACATACATTGATGCCAGCTTAGACTCAGTCACACATTAGCACAGACAGAAAGGAAGGTAGGGTAAAGGGCATGTTTGAATCCTACAGCAAGTTCTGCCCCCCCATACAAGCCTTAGTGATCATTAACCCAGACATTTGAGTCTCTTTGTGCTGCTAAGACTTGAGAGGACAGTAAATTTTAAGCTTTGTTATTTGTTAGAGGTGAATTGAGCCAATGCAAGGCTCGTGCACTAGATACGCCCTATTATAGATAGTAACTATAGTATATTAAGGCTCACAATGAGAGAGCAGAAACAAAACCACAGCTGCTGTAACTAATCAATGGCTCAAATTGCAAGTGGTCCCAGCAGAGCTATGCAAGAACTAGAATTTGCATCCCACCAGAGATTTTGCATTTTTGAAGAGGGGATTTGTTCCTAACTGGAACAATCACAAACCTCTTATCTATACCTGCTCATCAGCAGATCTCAAAGCACATTAGAAAGGAAGCAGCTATCATTCCTTAGCCTCAGTGTACAGATAGGGAAACTGAGGCATGGAGCAGGGGAAGTGACTTGCTCTTCACCACCCAGTAGGTGAGAGTCCCACTCCAGCACCACTCTGCCTTCCAGATTGGGAATGGTTAGTGAATTTGCATGTCATACTTGTCAGCATAGGCCTCACACAAGGAGACCAGGAAGTAGACCAATGAGAGATTTGATACCAGTCACTACAAACTATCTTCTCTCTAGAAGGATTCCCTCCCCCCAGCCTTTCCTCCCATATTTTGGGGAGCACAATAGAACAGCTTACCATGCTTCTGTACAATCTACGTTCCCATTGGCTCAGACAGGACTTACAGCCAGGCCCCGAGACACCCACAGCTGCACACCACCCACAGTCATCAGGTCACAAGCACAGAGCTAACAGTTCTTTCAGGTACTGCACAGAATACTTCACATATGTCTAGAACACCAGACGTAGAATTATACATACAAAACAGAGGAGTGGGCGCTCTTGACACCTCCCACCCCAACATAGCAAGAGGGGGCTTCTGAGGGATGCTTACCTGCAAGGTGCTGCCACATTCATGGAGCCCAGCTGCAAAGGTCACTGTGTTCTCTGCAGCATTAAGGGACGTGTACTGGCAGGCAGCCGAGCCAAGGCTCAGGTCAGTAGCTTTGATCAGTTGCCCCGTCCCAAACAGATCCCTGTGCACAGTGATCACCATCTGAGCCTCCTCACACTGCACCTTGACAGGCCGCAGCAGGGACGCAGTCCTGAGCTGGGACGCATCAACCCGAGCCCAGGGGTAGAGCTGGGCAAGAGGGGGCACATGGGCTTGTCTGTGAGGGGGCTCAGCCCTGGGGGTGGGTCTCCAGATGGCTGAGTCACTCCTAGAGAAATCCCAGGGATTGAAACAGGTCACCCCACTGACTGCCCAGCACAGGAGGGCAAAGCCCAGGCTGTACCTCATTCTACCTGCCTGCAGCAAACCTAGCCTGGAGGGAAACTGCTACTCTGGGGTCCTTTATACCCTGACCTAAAGCCAGCTCCCAGCTGCCCAGATAATTAGCACCCTCCCCTAGACTGCAGGCAGCCGGGGCCCAATCACAGCCACTGCCCTGACCCTGAGGCAGGGAAAACAGTGAGAATCAGACCCAGCTGGCCATCAGTGGCCTGCTCTCTAAACTGTCCAAGGTAACAAAAATCCCACGCTGCCTGTTACACACAATTGTTTATAGTTGGAATCGGAAGTTGGAGACAAATAGGCAGGTGCACACTGAACTGTTTGGGTGAAAAGAATGGTGATAAGGAGTGTTCAAGGCTCCTGGTGAAGTCATGGCTTGATATGACAAGCTGAAGGGTTCCAGCAGTGGGAGTTGAGTGCATCCTGGGAGCAGGATGGAATGGAAGGAGTGAACTTCACCATCGTGGCTGCCCCCACCCCCATCTCCTGGGACCCCCCATCTCCTGGGACCCACCACCACATCCCTGGGCCTTCCTGATCCTGAGAGACATCCTGACTAGATTTCAGAGGGGTAGCCGTGTTAGTCTGTATCAGCAAAAACAACGAGGAGTCCTTGTGGCACCTTAGAGACTAACAAATTTATTTGGGCATAAGGTTTCGTAGGCTATAACCCACTTCATCAGATGCATAGAGTGGAAAATACAGTAGGCAGATATAAATACACAGCACATGAAAAGATGGCCTTACCGAGTAGGGGGGTCAGTGCTAATGAGGCCAATTCAATTATGGTGGATGTGGCCCATTCTCAACAGTTGACAAGAAGGTGTAAGTATCAACAGAGGGGAAATTATTTTTGTAGTGGCCCAGCCTGTCACTGACTAGACAGGCCCAGAGAGGGATCTCCTGGCAATCACCACAAACACCTGGACCATGAGACTTGGGTTCCTGATGTCACCCCATCCTTCGTGCCCTTTTCCTTCCCCACCTTATTGCTTCTCTTTCCTCTATTTAATCAGAATCTGGCATATGTGGCTAAGGCAACTCTACCTTTGCAACACACTGCTGTAAACCAGCTAAACCACTGCCCTAAAGAGCCTGCTGCTGGTATGAGTTTGCCAGGTCTCAGAGTGGCTGATCAGACTGTGTGCTGGGCCTGTGTTTCTCCAGCAGGGAGGCTGCCAATGAGAGCCAGACACTGCAGTTTCTCTCTTTCCTGTCCTATCTCTGCCCTTCTGGGGGGGTTGGCTTCAGGGAAGCGGGGTTTGACTTGTAACAGCAGCAGCACCCTACTTCAAGTTACTGCTTGTCTTTCCCCCAGAGAGTTACCACCATCTTTAATCCCACCTGCAGACTGGTAGCGAGGGCTTCCCTATGAAATCTCTCTGCAGCTAAAGGGAATGGGGAAGATTGTTAAACCGAAAGCCATTTAATACTTGACATTCCAAATGCTTTAACTGTTTTTCCCTTTATCACTAATGATGTGTTAAAAAGATTCTCAGTGGTGGTTGTTACAGGGGGAGCTAGCAGGAATAATTTTACCTAAACCCCAGATGCTGACCTGTTTAATATTATAATAACCAAGGGTTTATTAACATCATCCCATGTTGGGCCCAAGACAGTACCCTTTTCAACACAACTCCTCCTTCACGTTTTGGGAAGTTGCTGGGGAGTTTTAGGAAGTGAGTGGCAAAAGACCTCTGGGGTATGTGGATGATACCTATCATTTGAGAGCTAGATTAAGTCTTTGTAAGCAAACTCCTCATCTTGCATTGGAGAATTCTTCCCTTCACCTACTGTTGTCTACATTGCAAGGTAGAGTGGCTTAACTGGGTTGCTCAGGGGTACAGACTTTTCACATCAGTGAGTGACGTAGCTGGCTTGACTTAAGTTTTTAGGGTAGATCAGGCCTTACCATAAACCTGAACTGACAGAGCAGATTCTGCAGAGTGCTGAACACTCTGTACATGCCATAGGCCAGTAACAGGGGCCTGCTCTCTAGTTTTGCGTATGTTGCTTCAGTTATTTGCAGCTATTCCCACAACAGAAGAGGAATGTTACATGCCTGTGCCCACTCTGCGTTAGTCCTTTTACAGTAGCTGCCACCACTGCTAGAGCAACTGTGGAATAAGTGCTAGGGAGAGTTGTAGGTGTTATTGTATTCCTTGTTGGCTTAGGGTAGAGACCTGGAGCAGGGTTGCACCTATACTGCCTGAAGTCCAGGGGAGAGATGTCTTCAAGGGGCATTCAGCAAGCACTGCATCCAAAGTATCCTGATACAAGACCAGCTGTTATCTCTACCCTCCCAGTCTGTTGGGGTGAGACCTGGCAAGCTACTGTCCCCACTATTCAGGATCCCTTGATGAAGGGCCCAGAGCACCTGAGTATTACACAACAGAGAGAGTCTTAAGAGGTAAGAGAAGGAGCTTGACTCCTGACTGGAGTAGATGGAAGGGACTGTAGCATACATGTCTGCCCCATAGAAAGACAGCAGGGCAGGGAGGGTGCGCCCTACGCTTAGAGAGGATGGAAGTTTGCTGTACTCCCTTCCCAAGCAAACCAAGAGGGGAAGGAGTGAGGGAAGAGCATCTAGGCCTCCATTTGGGCAGAAAGAGGCAGGCTCAGGCACATTGCCTGCCTATCTCCACCCCCTCCTCATGAGGGTTTCACAGACTGTCTACCAGTGGCAGCCAGGTGCTTGACCATTGTGCTTCCCCAGGCAGGCAAAGCCCTCCCCAGCCTCAGTCATCTCATTTGTGTCTAACTCCTGTGTAGCCCGTGCATGGTTAGTAGGCAGTGACTGGAGCTGGGCCAGTCTGACATCCCGGAGAATGAGGCACGGTAGCACACGGCTGCTGGGCCATTAGCACTTGGAAGAGTGTCAACATTCCAAGGAGCAGGGCCGGCTCTAGCGTTTTTGCCGCCCTAAGCAGCAAAAAAAAAAAAAATTAAAAAAAAAAAAAAGCTGCGATCGCAATCGGCAGCAGCTCTACTGCCGCTTCATTCTATGGCAGCAATTCAGCAGCAGGTCATTTGCTCTGAGAGGGAGTGACGGCCTCGCCGCCAAATTGCCGCCGAACGGCCGGACGTGCCGCCCCCCTCTTCATTGGCCACCCCAGGCCTCTGCTTGCTACGCTGGTGCCTGGAGCCGGCCCTGCCAAGGAGGCTATTGAAGGTCTCTCCCTCACTCCTCCTAATGGCAGGCACTGGATCTGCCCCCCAGAACAAGAAAAGTTGTACTGAGTGATAAGTCAGCATTCAGGACCCTTTTCACCCTTCTCCAGCTCCTATTAGTCACAAAAATATTTTCCTCCCACCAATTTTGGCCCAGACAATCCAGCCATAGACCCCAGTCAAGCTGGTTTTACTCTTTATTGTACAGATTTGCACATCATACACAGACCGGGCAGTGGAGTCAGGGCCGGTGCTACCATTTAGGCAAACTAGGCGGTTGCCTAGGGCGCCAAGATTTGGGGACGCAAAAAGCGGTGCCTCCAATTTTTTTTTTACAGCGTTCCTACGCCCCCTCCCCGAGCGCGCGGTCGCCGCTCCACTTCTCCCACCTCCCAGGCTTGCAGCGCCAATCAGCTGTTTGGCGCCGCAAGCCTGGGAGGGGAGGAGAATTAGAGCGGGGACGGCGTGCTCAGGGAGGAGGCGGAGCAGAGGTGAGCTGGGGTGAGGAGCTGCCACACGGCTCCCCGGGGGGGGGGGAGCTGCCGCAGGGGGGGCGCCTCAGGGTGGGGGGAGCGGGGAGCTGCAGCAGGGCTGTGGGGGGCGCAAGGTGGAAGTTTCGTCTAGGGCGCAAAACTTCCTTGCACCGGCCCTGAGTGGAGTTATTCTACTTCCTGCATATGGTCAAAGTTAGCAGGGCAGCAAGGGACAGAACTACAGCCAGAGCCACAACAGCCCATCACAGTGTAATTGCAGGCTCCTCTCATGTACCTGGGGGAAGAGACCATGGGTGGAAGGTTAGAACTAGAACCATCAGCTTCCCACTCAGCAGCCTCCATACTCTGTAGTGCCATCTTTGCTGCCTCTGTTAGAAACCTTGAGCCTTCAGCTGCATTAAGGATGAACAAGGGTCCAACAGCAACATCAGCTTCTGCTTCCCTGTATTGAAAGGGGCTAAACCCCCTCCCCCACACACATACCCCACAACCCATTAATAGCAAATTAGATGCACCAGTTCCAAAGTGGGATGATGATCCAAGGAACAGAACTGACCCAACTCTGCTGGAATAGGGGTATCCATTCCATGCACTAAACAATGCAATGCAGGCATTGTACAGAGAACCTACCATGCCGGGGGGTGGGGGTGGGGAGGGGACGGACACATCTCTCTGGAAGCACCTCGCCTGCCAGCTGTCCAGAGGGTTCACTCTACCAGACTGTCCTCTAACCAGCCCACACAGTTCCCAGTCTCACAGCAGCTGCAGATGTCTCTGGTGCCTTCCACTGGAAGCCAGCTGTAACAAAGAGAAGATAGTTATTTATAGTAGCAAGTTACTGTGCAGCCCTTCAGTGCTTTATTAGCTTTTTCCTACTAGACTTCTCCACATGAATACAAGTTTTAAGTTGTCACTATCAGCAGGGCCGGCTCTAGGCACCAGCAAAACAAGCTGGTGCTTGGGGCAGCACATTTTTAGGGGCGGCATGGCCGGCGCCAGAATGCCGCCCCTAAAAATGTGCCCCGGCCGCCCTAGCTCACCTCCGCTGCTGCTGCTGCTGCTCGCCCGCCGCGGCGCGCGAAACAGCTGATTCGCGCGCCGCTACTCGCCCTCCCTCCCAGGCTCTCAAACCTGGGAGGGAGGGGGAGATCCCGAGCAGCCGCGGCGCGCGAAACAGTTGTTTCGCGTGCCGCTGCTCCCCCTCCCTCCCTCCCAGACTTGAGAGCCTGGGAGGGAGGGGGAGAGGCGGCGCCCGCGCCGCGGCCACTCGGAGTCTCCCCCTCCCTCCCAGGCTCTCAAATCTGGGAGGGAGGGGGAGATCCTGAGCGGCCGTTTCGCGCGCCGCTGCTCCCCCTCCCTCCCAGGTGAGAGCCTGGGAGGGAGGGGGAGAAGCGGCGCCCGCGCCGCAGCCACTCGGAGTCTCCCCCTCCCTCCCAGGCTCTCAAACCTGGGAGGGAGGGGGAGATCCCGAGCGGCCGCGGCACACGAAACAGCCGTTTCGCGCGCCGCTGCTCCCCCTCCTAGGCTTGAAAGCCTGGGAGGGAGGGGGAGACTCCGAGTGGCCGCGGCGCGGGTGCCGCTTCTCCCCCTCCCTCCTAGGCTTCAGAGCCTGGGGGGAGGAGGCAGGGCTGGGGAGTTGGGGAAGGGGCGGAGTTGAGGCAGGGCCGGGGGTGGGGTAATTAAAAAATGGGGGGGGGGGGCGGCCAAAATTGTTTTTGCTTTGGGCGGCAAAAATCCTAGAGCCTGCCCTGACTATCAGAAACTACATTGTCTCGAGCATTGCCCATTTGTCTGGTCAGTTATAAACCCTCTCATATCCAAGTACTTCTTGGCCAATTCCTAAGACAGAAAGTGTACAAGAATATTGAATTTTGCAACATCTGGAAGGGGAACAGATTCAGACTAGCCAAAGGTTATACTCTAGCCACTCACATGTTGCCTGCTTTGTTGAAGGAACAAATCTTGTTCCAGGAACCTGGGGCTTGCTCAGCTGCAGTGACTTTCAGATAGCAAGTGATATAGATCTGGAGGGGAAGTGGGAATAGAGTCATTTCAGGGACAGAGTCTTAACAGCCCTATTAGGTGTTGATAGAGAGTGGGGGAAGGCATCTCACCAAATTTCTTGCATCTCCTGCAAACCTGAACACATCCACCATGAACTGCAGTGTGTCCTGTCTGGACCTGGGGGATATGAAGGCTGAGGGGATGTCACCTGATCTCCCATCCACCAGGCAGCTAGACACAAGAGTTAAGGGTCAGTAAGATGCCCAGCAAGCATAGTTCCTTACCAGCGACAGCAGTAAATATCCTCAGGAAGGGACACCTCAGCTTTTACCCATTGAAGTCAATGACAACATAGCAGGGAGAGGAGTCCCTGTCTGGGCTCAGGGTGGCCACACAGCGCCTCAAAGCCACATGGTTCCCAGTGCTGACATCAGCTTGGATAGGCATGACTTCCCCCAGCTGGAATCCATTGGATGGTCTCTCAGTGCTCCAGTCCTCTGCAAGGCAAGCTCTCCATGAGCACCACAGGCAGCATATGGAGCCCCTCTGGAATCTTTATGCCCCCTACTCCATGCTCTCATTTAATCATCAGGATTAGGTTTTGGGTGGGTGGAAGCTTAGCTCCTGTTACAGCGTACAGTCCAGCACCCACATGGATCTGTGGAGAGGAGCTGGTTGACACAAGCGGGAATTACCGCCCTGACACATAAGGGGGACCTTGCTGAGTGCCTCAGCTTGCCTGAGGAGCTACACTGCAGTCAGACTACCCAAACGTGGGAACTTGGGCTGTGTCCCTTCACCACCCTCCACTGACAGCCCCTAGGGGGAAGGAGAGGGCTGTGTGACAAACACTTCCCCACAGGCACATGGCTCACTTGGCAATCATTGGTGCATCCAAATCATGACTCCAGGAGGCCCCTGTGCAAAGGAACCACCGCCTACCATTCCTCAGGGAAAAACTCAGCCTCTCCTCCACAGACAGGGTAGACCTGAAGGAGACCCAAGTTAGCTTGATGGCTTTGCTGCTCACATTGTTCTTCCTGGGAGAGGAGGAAACCTCAGATGCTTAACTGCTCCCAGGACAGGGACTAGATGCGAGTGATAGGGACAGAGCATCTCAGGCACTCACCTGGAATAGTGACACTCAATAGGGATCACAGTTGGACTGGGTCTCAGGATCACTGGGTTGCTGGCAGGGGTGGGGTTGTAGGACAGGCTTGTGCTGTAGACCAAGGAGTCTGGGGTCTGGAGAAAGGCAGACACTGGCGTTATTACATGAAAACAAGACTGCCAAGGTTCGATGGGCTGATTCATATGAAATTAGAAGTTCAAGGCTTTGGACAGTGCTAAGATTCCAACGATTCTTTAGTGAGAGCCAAGGGGGACATAGGAGGAAGAGCTGGTATCACAGAGTGATTGTTTAGGACAGAAGAGTTACCAATACACAGATAGCCTGACACTCAGTGAGAATAGCCTGCAGAAGGAGAGAGAGAGTGGGGAGGAGAAGAGAAACTCTACTAACAAGCTTGTTTTCATTATTGCTCCTGAGCACTAGTTCTTCTGTGCAAGCCATCAGTGCTTTTGCTGCAGGCTGGGTGGGATTGAGAGGTAACTGTAGAAATAGTCTGGGGGGGGGGGGGGAGAGGGGTGTCACATTTTGGGAGCTGGTCAGAAAATTTCTAGCAAGTATTGTCAACAAAACATACAGTTTCAAAGCCTATGCATTTTGCAGAGACCCTGATTTTGACAGGAAAGATACCAGAGGTCTAAGAGGGGCTTGGCAAATAAATCAAAGCCTGGCCTTTTCCATCTGACAATTCAATTTCACAGCAACAGTCAAAGGTTGTGTTTTGTTAGTGCCAATGTGGAAAGATGGTGACATTTCAAAACCTCAGGAATTGTTACTCTCCATCCAACACTAGTTGAGAGATTTCTTGTCTGCATGCAGGCGAGGGAAGAGTTCTCATTCTAGCTCCATTCTTATGGAGACACAGCCCAACACAAGTGACTTCCTGCTTGTTTTGTGGTGCAGCATATGGCCCACTAAACTCAGACAGGAAACCAACACCCAGGAACTGCAGCTAGGCCTCCAAGGGGGAAAGACAAGACATACTCCACCCAAGTGGCGGTGCCATTCTCAAGGCAGAAAGAGCTTGGGACAAGACTTGAATCAAGATACATAGCACAAAATTGGACCTCCCTTCAGTCCAGACCCCACCATCCAAAATGGAGGTAGGCCACTAGTCTCTGCAGCCACCCCCCTCCATACACCCTCCTCCTTACAAGGTAAGCAGAGCTACTCCAGGTACACCCCCTCAGAAGGGGACTGTTTGTAAGTAGAGCTTCTCTCTTCCACAAGAAAAACTTAGGGTATGTCTACACTACGAGGGTATTTCGATTTCACTTAAATCGACTATGTGGAATCGATATTGCTAAGTCGAACTTGTGTGTCCACACTAAGGACAGTAATTCGACTTTGTGAGTCCACACTAACGGGGAAAGCGTCGACATTGGAAGCGGTGCACTGTGGGCAGCTATCCCACAGTTCCCGCAGTCCCCGCAGCCCATTGGAATTCTGGGTCGAGCCGCCAATGCCTTCTGGGTAAAAAAAAAGGGTCGAGGGTGCTTTTGGGTAATTGTCGTCATCCGTCTGTCAATACCGCCCTCCCTCCCTCCCTGAAAGCGCCGGCGGGAAATCAGTTCGCGCGCTTTTCGGGTCAGTGACAGCGCGGACGCCATAGCACTGCGAGCATGGATCCCGCTGCGACCATCGCTGCAGTTGTGGCACTTGTGAACGCCTCGCAGGTTATCATCCACCTTTCCCAGAGGCAGATGCAGATGAACCAGGCGAGGAGGCTACGGCACCGCGGTGAGGGCCTGAACTCTGAGAGGGGCACAGACCTCTCACAAAGCACGGGACCCAGCTCCGAGGACATCACGGTGACAATGGGTCATCTGGATGTTGTGGAACGGCGATTCTGGGCACGGGAAACAAGCACTGACTGGTGGGACCGCATAGTGCTGCAGGTCTGGGATGAATCCCAGTGGCTGCGAAACTTTCGCATGCGGAAGGGGACTTTCCTGGAACTTTGTGAGTTGCTGTCACCTGCCCTGAAGCGCAATGACACCCGGATGCGAGCAGCCCTGACTGTCCAGAAGCGAGTGGCCATAGCCCTCTGGAAGCTTGCAACGCCGGACAGCTACCAGTCTGTCGCGAACCAGTTTGGTGTGGGCAAATCTACCGTGGGGGTTGTTGTGATGCAAGTAGCCAAGGCAATCGTCAAGGTACTGCTCTCAAAGGTAGTGACCCTGGGAAACGTGGAGGTCATCATAGATGGCTTCGCCGCGATGGGATTCCCAAACTGCGGTGGGGCTATAGATGGAACTCACATCCCTATCCTGGGACCGGACCACCAGGCCAGCCAGTACATCAACCGAAAGGGCTACTTTTCAATGGTGCTGCAAGCACTGGTGGACCACAGGGGACGTTTTACCAACATCAACGTCGGATGGCCGGGCAAGGTTCATGACGCTCGCGTCTTCAGGAACTCTGGTCTGTTTAGACGGCTGCAGGAAGGTATTTACTTCCCGGACCACAAAATAACTCTTGGGGATGTGGAGATGCCTACAGTCATCCTTGGGGACCCAGCCTACCCGCTAATGCCCTGGCTCATGAAGCCCTACACTGGCACCCTGGACTCTGAAAAAGAACTCTTCAACTACCGGCTGAGCAAGTGCAGAATGGTGGTGGAGTGTGCTTTTGGACGTCTCAAGGGGAGATGAAGAAGCTTACTCACTCGCTGTGATCTCAGTGAAACCAATATCCCCATTGTTATAGCTGCTTGCTGTGTGCTCCACAATCTGTGTGAGAGCAAGGGGGAGACCTTTATGGCGGGGTGGGAGGTTGAGGCAAATAGCCTGGCATCTGATTACGCCCAGCAAGACAGCCGGGCGATTAGAAGAGCACAGCGGGACGCGCTGTGCATCCGGGAGGCTTTGAAAGCCAGGTTCCACACTGAGCAGGGTGACCAGTGACTTTAAAGTTTCTGTTCAGAGAAGCTGAACCTGCCCCCGTTTCTTTACCCAGTTAAGGATGACTATCCTCTCCAGTTACAGACCCCCACCACCCCCTTCCAAAAAAATAAATTTAGTTTTATTTTGTTAATGAACACCGTTGTCTTTATTACTGTTTTCGCGGGAATGTTTTAGACCTGGGACGCAGACTGTGGTGGGGAGCGGGTGTAGTGTACTGATACAAATGATCCTTCTAAACTCCAGGAATGACAGGAATCGCAGTGGCGGATTGGTTGTTTCCACGGAGCCTGCCAGCCCTCCTGAGCGGGACTGCGTGTATGTGGGGGCTGTGTGACTTTATGGCAGGGGGAGGAGGGTTACAGATCCCCTGCTGCGTGGCTCTGTGATCCAGGACAAGGACCGCTGCATAACATCTGTAACTGCCCTCCCCCGGCACAAAGTCACAGAGCAACACCCCCCCCCCCACCCCACGCACAGAACATGAAAACCACCTCCCAGACTGACCAGGGTAACTAGTCAGTGCACTGTGTATGTGCCCTGCTGCTGGACCTGCCCCCGCCTCTGTAGCCTGCTAAAGGTGAATGTCCTGTCCAATTACCAAGCCCCTTCCCCCCCTGCAGACAGACTCTCCCTCAAAACAGCATGACTGAAACAGTAATGAACAAAAACGTATTTTTTATTAACAACCACACATGAAACTGGGGGGTGAAACTTGGACGGGGGCTTGCTTGAGGCGGCCAGGAAAGGACTTTTCAAATTTTGGGGAATGACAGCCTTCTGGTGCTTGAGCAGTCTGCAGGGGTGGAGTGAGAGTTTTCACGGACTCTCCCGCCCCTCCTTCTTTGGACTTTGGGCGAGGGGGGTATGGGACTTGGTGGCGGGGGAGTGCGGCTCCTGATAGACTGCAGCGGGGCTCTGTCCTCCTGCCTCCGTTCCTGCAGAACATCAACAAGGCGCCGGAGCGTGTCCGTTTGCTCCCTCAGAAGTCCAAGCAGCGTTTGAGTCGCCTGCTGGTCTTCCTGCCGCCACCTCTCCTCACGGTCCATGTGTATCCGGTGCATTTGGGACAAATTCTCCCTCCACTGGTTATGCTGTGCTGCCTGGGCTCGGGAGCAGCCCATAAGTTCAGAGAACATGTCCTCTCGCGTCTTCTTCTTCCTCCGCCTAATGTGCGCTAGCCTCTGGGAGTGTGATTCCAGGCTGGGTTGGGAGACAGTTGCAGATGTGGCTGTGGGAATGAGGAAAAGGCAGTGAATTCCTCCGAAAGATAAATGTAGTTGTGAATCAAGAACCTTGATTCACAAGAACATAGTCTTTCTCCGTGAACAAGACCATGAACCACACCTATCACATGCGCACTGAGGACAAGGTCGAATTTTCGAACCTCGCCTTCAGTGCCTGGGCTTTTGCACTGCCGATCTGGGAACCGGGGCAGGACACGGTACTCTCTGTAGCTGGCAAAGATGGTAAGCCGTAGACTTGTTGCAGATTAAAACTTTAGGAGTACCACTGGCCACCTTTCACATTGAAAGCAATGCCAGTCTGTGCTGCCATCAGTCGGCCAAGCAAGAACTGTGGCCCTGTCCCACCCCCTCGCGGATGTGCCAGGGAAAGATCCCTGGATGCTGACCCTCTCCTGCCCCCACCGCGTGGCTGTAAACCAGCGGTCACAGTTCTGTAAAGGAACTTGTTGCAAGCAGTCCCAATACTAACAGTCCCCTACCTAATTCAAAGCAGGTTGTCATGACCGACATCACACTCATGAGGATCCCTGACAACGAGATCCGGAGGATGCTTCGAGAAAGCATGCAGAGACCGGGGCCCTATGCCGCCATGATCTGCAAGGCGCTGATTCCTGAGTACCTCCTTGTCTCCTGGCGCGGGAACGTCTCTTACTTTGGAGGACCAAGTAAAGCCGCTCTCCCAAGGAACCTGATGAACATCGCCCCACACAGCGATGAGATCCAAGACTTCCCGATCAGTCCATGCTGGGGCCCTCTTTCTATTCTGGGATTGCACGGCCATCTCTGCTGGAGAGCTCTGCATCGTTGCCAGTGCTGCTGAGCTCGCCACGCTGTCCAAACAGGAAATGAGATTCCAACTGCCCAGACAGGAAAAGGAATTCAAATTTTCCCGGGCCTTTTCCTGTGTGGCTGGTCAGAGCATCCGAGCTCGGACTGCTGTCCAGAGCGTCAACAGAGTGGTGCACTGTGGGATAGCTCCCGGAGCTATTACCGTCGATTTCCATCCACACCAAGCCTAATTCGATATGGCCATGTCGAATTTAGCGCTACTCCCCTCGTTGGGGAGGAGTACAGAAGTCGAATTTAAGAGCCCTCTATGTCGAACTAAATAGCCTCGTGGTGTGGACGGGTGCAGGGTTAATTCGATTTAACGGTGCTAAATTCGACATAAACGCCTAGTGTAGACCAGGCCTTAGATAGCCAAGGCTACAAAGTCAACCCCACAGATACAGGGACTCCAGATGGTTAATGGTGGCACCATAAGGCCAATGCAGGATGGGCAAGTGTTAGTCAAACCCATTGCGGGGACAGTATTCGGGTCAGATAGGACCTCCCTTGTCCATCCACGGTAACCATAACCATTCTCAGCACTTCACACGTCAAGGTGCTTTCTCAACTAACTAATCACTGACTTTTGAAATTTCTCATGTTTGTTTTTCATTCTTTGTTTGTCGTTCCTAAAAATACTTCAAATACCAGTCTGAATCTCACCATCTCTCCCAGCTGTTCTGGTGACCAGCCTGTGAGGCAACACGGATTTGTCTTTTACCTCTGAATTTTGAATGGAGCTGAAATTCACTCAGCTGTTTATATTTAACAAAAACATTACTTCCATTTATGATTGTCACATCACACCCATATTCCTCACAGAAATATGCTTATGATATGAATATGGCATAACTAAATTGTATTTGATGTAAGATGGGTCTTTTGAGATATCATTGGAAAGGTTATGATTTACCAAATATGATTATCCTGTTTGTATGCATGTATCATTGCTGTATCTGAAGTTAGGAATATAAGATCTGTATCAATTGCAAAAGTGTTTGCATCTGGGAAACACCCACCAGACAATAGGCAATCAGCCAGAATGGGCCATTGGGAAGAACGATAAGACTTTGAAGATACTAATCTCCCGCCTTCCTGAGAAGCTCCATGGGTTGCTGCTTTGACACTACAGGGTCAGGTGATCGTGGCACTTGCTACTAGACCCCCATCTTGGGCTTTCAATGTTTTTCCATTAAGAGTGGGTGGCAAGTCAGACAAAAACAAAACAAACAAAAAATTCCCACCATATGTAAATTCTATTTAAGGCTGGAGAGTGAGTTAATCATGGTCGCCAGTTCTTCACAGAATCCCCGCCCAGGATGGAAATACCTAAGATTGATCTGGGGAGAAGGACTGGGACCCAGGCCAAGAAAGGTCAGCCTGTGAAGGGTATACCTGGAGATTTAAGCTGCAATCAGTGCAGTTTACCTTCAAGAAACTCTGAAACATGCTTAAAACAACATTTAGGATAAGAAATTACTATTTGTAGCCAATTTCTTTAATGTATTAAGCCTAGTTGGCGTACATAAGAACATAAGAACATAAGAAAGGCCGTACTGGGTCAGACCAAAGGTCCATCTAGCCCAGTATCTGTCTACCGACAGTGGCCAATGCCAGGTGCCCCAGAGGGAGTGAACCTAACAGGCAATGATCAAGTGATCTCTCTCCTGCCATCCATCTCCATCCTCTGACGAACAGAGGCTAGGGACACCATTCTTACCCATCCTGGCTAATAGCCATTTATGGACTTAGCCACCATGAATTTATCCAGTCCCCTTTTAAACATTGTTATAGTCCTAGCCTTCACAACCTCCTCAGGTAAGGAGTTCCACAAGTTGACTGTGCGCTGCGTGAAGAAGAACTTCCTTTTATTTGTTTTAAACCTGCTGCCTATTAATTTCATTTGGTGACCCCTAGTTCTTGTATTATGGGAATAAGTAAATAACTTTTCCTTATCCACTTTCTCAACATCACTCATGATTTTATATACCTCTATCATGTCCCCCCTTAGTCTTCTCTTTTCCAAACTGAAGAGTCCTAGCCTCTTTAATCTTTCCTCATATGGGACCCTCTCTAAACCCTTAATCATTTTAGTTGCTCTTTTCTGAACCTTTTCTAGTGCTAGAATATCTTTTTTGAGGTGAGGAGACCACATCTGTACACAGTATTCGAGATGTGGGCGAACCATGGATTTATATAAGGGCAATAATATATTCTCAGTCTTATTCTCTATCCCCTTTTTAATGATTCCTAACATCCTGTTTGCTTTTTTGACCGCCTCTGCACACTGCGTGGACATCTTTAGAGAACTATCCACGATGACGCCAAGATCTTTTTCCTGACTCGTTGTAGCTAAATTAGCCCCCATCATGTTGTATGTATAGTTGGGGTTATTTTTTCCAATGTGCATTACTTTACATTTATCCACATTAAATTTCATTTGCCATTTTGTTGCCCAATCACTTAGTTTTGTGAGATCTTTTTGAAGTTCTTCACAATCTGCTTTGGTCTTAACTATCTTGAGTAGTTTAGTATCATCTGCAAACTTTGCCACCTCACTGTTTACCCCTTTCTCCAGATCATTTATGAATAAATTGAATAGGATAGGTCCTAGGACTGGCGTGTTTTGTTTTATTTTTCAAGTAATCTGCTTTCTTCCGTTTGCTATCCCTTTTAATCACTTAACATTTACCTTTTGTAGTTAATAAACTTATTTTTTTGTTTATTCCAAAAAACAATTTGTGCAATTCATAACTGGGGCGGATGGGGGTGGGGGGGAAGCAAAAACTGTGCATATCTCCCTCCACCTTGAGGGAAGGGGCAATTTTTATGAGCTTGTGCTGTACAGATCTCTCTTACAGCGTAAGACAATATTATTTTGGGTTTACACCCCAAAGGAGGTGTGCACGTGAGTGCTGGGTAAATCCCTGAGCTGAATCCTCCCACACAGAGCTGATTTCAGTCTTTGTCTACAGTTGGGTGTGGCCTTACCTGTGTGTGTGCTAGAGAAGGCTTGAGGGCCTGGCACAGCAAGGACAGGATCCAGAAGCCCACAGGCAGGTGGAACGGACGGGCTCAGTGGGACCCCAGCACATCAGGTGGCACCCTGGAAGGGGGATCCAACCCATCACAATGATAGTAAAAGCCACTTTCCCATTCTGAATTTTGCTCTAGCCAACCCCACAAGACCCTCAACTCTGCACCCTCCCACCCTCTGCTTACCTAGGATGAGCCACTGCTCTTTCCCATATGCTCAATACTGTTGGTGAGAAAGTCTTCTTCTCTATAGATTTCACCCCAGTTCCCTAAATGGCCCCTTCAAGGATTGAGCTCACAACCCTGGGTTTATCAGGTCAAAGCTCAAACCACTGAGCTATCCCTCCCTCTGCAGCTGTCTCCATGTGGAACAACTTTCTCATGTCTTTCCACCTCACTGACTCTCAATCATTCTTCAAATCCCAACTGAACAGGCTCTTTCCTCCCTGACCTTTCTTCTCACCTTCTGCTAGCATTTATTATTTGCCTCTGCAGCCATTATTACTTAGGTCTCTGTAGAGTCATAGATTCCAAGGCCAGAAAGGACCACTGTGATCATCTAGTCTGACCTCCGTAGAACACAGGCCGTAGGTGTTTGGGCACAGCTTATACCCAAGAAACTATACAAGACAAAGACATGCGTAGGGACGGACTCACCCTTATGGGCAGAAGGTACAATTTACATAGCCCTGTATGCCCAGCAGACACTCCAGCCTAGGAAGGGCAGTAGAGTACTGTCAGCAGCTGCCCCTGGAGAATGTGCAGGGGAAGCCATCTTTGAAATCCATCCAGAGGCTCCATGGGAGACAGTGTGAACCAGTGTCCCACTTGACTGGCCTGATCCCAACTCCTTCCCAGCAGACCCTGGCCACTTTCTTGCTTCAGGCCTCCTTAGGGCTGCAGACAGCTTACCCCACTACACCCTCCTTCCCTCCCAATCCCAAGCAGATTGTTTAGCTGCTGGAAGCCTGTGGTTACTGGGAGCCAGGGTTTTGCTGATGGACAGTGATGCAGCCCTGGTGTACCCAGTCAGCCTGAGCCAGATTCCGTGAGACAGGGCCCATACCTCCCCCGGTGTTCAGCCGTAGCACTGCTGTACTGCGTTTTGCTGACCCCGTGACACCTGCCACTGAGGCGGTCTAGTGCAAATGCCACAGGCAAGTTCTGGAAGAGCCCTAGAGGGGCTAATTAACCTAATTAAACATTCAGAAGCCCTGCTCCCAAGCCCATTGAAACGAATGGGGAGTCTTTCCATTGACTTCAGTGGGCTTTGGCTCATATCCCTCTCTGCTCTGACTGGACTGGACAGGGAAGGGGCTAAATGCTGACTGGGGATCCCCTGAGGGAGGCTAATGGGATGTCCCATTATCCCAGCAAACAGTGTCGCTCCCACCCAGAAATCCTGACCAAAGTCTCCCATTTTGTAATGAAATGAAACACAATAGCTGGAGGTAAAACAAAACAGGGATGCATCTCTGCTTTCCCATCTGAGTCCCCCACACTCCCCATGGATTGGACTAGTCCATCTGCCTGGGGCCTGGGCTCCAGTGTGACTCTCTCATGCATGTGCAGAAACGATTTAGCATAGTTTGGAGGGAGTTGGAGGTGGGGGCAAGGCAGGGAGACACAGGGTTGTCATTATTCAGCCTAAGCCAAGCCCAAACAATACAGACCAGATCCTCTGGCTCCTTCATGCTGCCAGCCTATCCACAAAGCTGCCAATGGCTGGGAATGCCCTGGGCCTGGTGAAATCCCTAGCTAGCACAGAGCTGGCTTGGCTAGTCCTTTGCCACCCTCAAGCTAAGTAAGCAAGCAAAGAAGCAAGGATCATGCAGCCCAAGACATGCTCTCTTGATCTAACAAGCATGGTTTTGAGTCAGTTATTTATGATCTTTCTTAAGGATGCTTTGCAGGAAATTTTGTAAAAATACCAGTCTTCCTTTGTAACAAGTGCCGTTGCTGTAATGGTGGGTTGTTAGCCTTTGTAGAGAGACAACTGTGTTTTATGTATGGTGTACAGACTCCTGAGGTGGAAATTCACATCGCTCTCCACTCTTTGCCAAGCTCTCCTCGTGACTGCAACACAGCGGCTTCTGTTCTCCTTCTCACAATGGGTGCTGCATCCCCCACCTTCCTCTGGCAACAAAGCCTTTTTCAGTTCACACTTGGATTGCTGCTGCTGAAATGAGAAGGCAGGCACGGCTGGTGCTGTGGATGTTTTAGGAGCTTCCTCGGCTTTCGGTCTCCTTATCTCACTGCTAGACACAGCACTGGCATGGCTGGTTACTGCTGGGTTCCCTGGTTTATTCCGGTAGCAAGGCCCTCTTCAGTGCACGCCTTCAGGCTTTTCGACTTCTGAATCTGTCTGATTGCTCACAGCTGAAATGAGAAGAAGCTGTGTTCATACAGCACCTGGCACAGCACCTGGCACAGCAGTTCCCGGATCCATGCATGGGGTGCCAAGGTGATACTGAAATACAAATACTGTAAAAAGTAATTACTATCACAGAGCGGATTGGAGAATCCCATCAGTTCTCTGTGCAACTGATTAAATTGGGCACAAGGAGCATAGGCACCGACTCCATGGGTGCTCCAGCCCTGGAGCACCCACAGGGAAAAATTAGTGGGTGCTCTGCACCCACCGGCAGCCAAGCTCCCCTCACCCCCCATCCCACCCCCTCAGTGCACCGTGTATCCGCTCCTCTGCCTACCTCCTAGCGCTTCCCACCACCAAACACCTGTTTGGCGGCGCTTAGGACTTTCCAGGAGGGAGGGGGGAAGAGCGGGGACGCAGCACACTCAGGGGAAGAGGCTGAGAAGAGGCGGGGCAGGGGCGGGGACTTGGGAGAAGGAGGTGGAATGGGGGCGGGAAGGGGGTGGGGACTTTGGAGAAGGGGTGGAATGGGGGCGGGGCGAGGGTGGTGCAGGGGCCTGGGGCGGAGGTGAGGTTGAGCACCCACCGGGAACAGTGGAAGTCGGCACCTATGGTGAGGAGCGTCACCTATCTGTTACACATAAAGCACCATCTGTCCAATGTAACTTATTCCACTAGAATTCAGAGACATTTCGGGTTAGTGCTTGCTAGACAATAGTCTGCCACCTGCTGGAGAAGCAGGTGACCATAGCACTCTAGCTTTCCAAACTGCTCAAGAGCTGAGGCACACTAAAGATTTGGAGAGAGCTTGGCAACTGCTTTTCATCCCTCACTATATTGATGATCCATGAAGAAGCAGAGTCAGCAGTTTCAGAGCAAGCCCCGTCTTTATGTCTACATTCTTAGAAAGAAGGAGAGTGCCACCATGGTGGTGTGTAACCAGGAGACCCAGTTCAGAGAAGAGGCACATCAATTGCAAGACCAAATAGAATAAAGGAAAATAAATCAGTGCTCTAATTATGATATAGAAGGGATTTAGGCCCTAATCGGACCAAGCACTTAGGCACAAGCTTAATTTTAAGCATATGAGTAGTCCCTTTGAATTGGGACTACAAATATGCTTAAAGTTAAGCACCTGCTTAAGTATGTTGCTAGATCAGGGCCTAAAAGCAAGTAAAAATCTACAGAAGGGAAAAAATCTAAAGAAGGACATTTTCAGACTCCAGAGAGAGGCATAACATTGAGCTAGAAGCTGGAATTAATAAATGACACAAGTAGATTAGGTATCAGAAATGATATTTCCTCCTTGAGCCATTAGAGAAAGGAATAGTCAAGTGAAAGCAGAAGTGAAGAACCATACCAAATTTAAGGAAAAAAGAGACCATCTCTTAGAATTCAATATTCTACCTTGTTTCCATGTTGTTTAATCTCACAAAGCCCTTGTTCAAATTCATTAATATTTTCAAAAAAAGTACTAGTTGTCCCTGGAGCTTATCTGTAAAAATGTGAATGCATGAGGCTCTCTCTCCCCCTTCTTTTTGCAGTAACAAGCGGAGCTAAAGAAAAAGAAATCAACCTTAATGCTGAGCCCAACACCAATAGCTCGGGAGAAGCTTTCACCTCTCCACAATGCTCACCAAAAGCAAGTAAGGCCCTCAAAGCTCTTTAGGCAGATGTCTCCCACTGATTTCAATGGGTGTTAGGCTCCTAAAATACCTTTGAGGAACTGGGCCTAAAAGACTCCCATTGTCATCAATGGGCTATGGATCAGACCCTAACACCCAGCAACAGAGTAGTGATGGAAACCCTGGTCCTTCAGCTCTGAAACACAGCCATGGAATAACCTTATGTCAGCAACAATCTCATGTTCTTTATCAGATGTAATTAGCCAGTAAGGGGCCTGATCCTGCTGTCTCTGAAATCTATGGCAAAGAACAATCTTCCCATTTTCATAATGAAGAGCAAGTTTGGGCTGATAACTCCCCCTGAAATCAGGATCTGGCCCCCAAACCATGTGAAACAAAAATCATTTAGAACATTGCTTAATTCATTAATTATAAGCAGTGTTTATCTTCAGCTACAGCCAACACACGAGCCTGCAAGGAAATGTAGCTACATGTAAAGTTTGAATACCAGCTTGTTATTCTATCTGTGGTACCTAGCTGGTCCCCTATTACTGGTGTAGTCTTTCATGTGGGGCGGGGACTTTGGGGAAGGGGGTGGAATGCAGGTGGGATGAGGGCGATGCAGGGGCAGGAAGAAGCAGGGCAGGGGCGGGGTCAGGGGCGGGACGGGGGGGTCGAGCACACACCAGGCAGAGGGGAAGTCTGCATCTATGCTCAATTGTGCCAGAGCTGGCAAAGGAAACAGATACCTCCTACCTGCTGCTAGAGCGGGAACCTGAAGAGGACCTCTGCAGCGCTGAGCACTCGAGGGGACTGCCAGGACTGCCAGCCGACGAGGGCACAGCAGAGCTACTGGGTCTCCTGCTGGCCATGTACCCCAGGGAGACAGAGGAATTCCATGAGATTGAGATGCACTACAAAGGGATAGTAGGAAGTAGCCCAGGGACACCCAGTTGTGTGGCCAGAATCCTGGTCAGTGTGTTTTGGCTGGATCCCCTCTGACCCAGTGGCAGAACCTTCCACCACTGTTAGGGCCCTGGGCTCGGACCTGATGGAGTAAGGTGGGCCTGGGTCCCCCTACCCCCTGCTGCCAACCCCACCCCTGGGGTGGCAGCCTCCCCCCTCTTAGGCCAAAAGGCCTGTGTTTCATAGAATCATAGAATATTAGGGTTGGAAGAGACCTCAGGAGGTCATCTAGTCCAATCCCTGGCTCAAAGCAGGACCAACACCAACTAAATCATCCCAGCCAGTGCTTTGTCAAGCCGGGCCTTATAAACCTTTAGATAACCCATTTCAGTGCTTCATCACCCTCCTAGTGAAATAGTGTTTCCTAATATCCAACCTAGATGTCCCCCACTGCAACTTGAGACCATTGCTTCTTGTTCTGTCATCTGCCACCACTGAGAACAGCCTAGCTCCATCCTCCTTGGAACCCCCCTTCAGGTAGTTGAAGTTTTGACTTTGAAGTTGAAGACTATCAAATCCTTCCTCACTCTTCTCTTCTGCAGACTAAATAACCCCAGTTCCCTCATCTTCTCCTCGTAAGGCATGTGCCCCAGCCCCCTAATCATTTTCGTTGCCCTCCACTGGACTCTCTCCAATTTGTCCACATCGCTTCTGTAGTGGGGGGACCAAAGCTGGACGCAATACTGCAAGTGTGGCCTCACCGGTGCCAAATAGAGGGGAATAATCACTTCCCTCGATCTGCTGGCAATGCTCCTACTAATACAGCCCAATATGTCATTGGTCTTCTTGGCAACAAGGGCACCCTGCTGACTCATATCCAGCTTCTGTAATCCCCAGGTCCTTTTCTGCTGTCTGCCTGAGTTAGGATGTCAGGCGATAGATTGTGTGGTGCTCCGCCTTGCCTGAGGGCCCAAGCTTCTAGGCTGTTTGGTGTGCCGCCTTGCCTGAGAGCCTGAGCCCTGAACTGTTTGTGCCTTGCCCTGCCTTGGGCTAGAGCTCTGGACAATGGGCTGTTCGGCCCTGTCTAGAGAGCCAGGGCCTCAGAGATTGCTAATTCCCCAGCAACCATTACCTTGATAGGGACACAATAGTGAGGGGGCATGGCCTCCCTTCAAGACTGACAGGGAGGGATGGCCACATCCCCCTATAGTCTCTCTCACATATCATGCAATTAACACCTCAGAACTGTTGCCCATGAAGATAAGGAGAAAACAAAGGTAAGAGTGATGCCAACTCTAGTGATTTTATTATTATTTGGGATTTTTCTTAAAGCCCCAGCTCCTGGAGTCAAGTGAAGACATGAGAATTGCAGCTTTTATTTAAAATAAAAGTTTCTAGCCTTCATGGCTGTAGAGAAGAGCATGAAAATGTAAATCCTAATCATCTAACACCACTATAAAAAGAACCCCAAACTTATTATTTGGCAGACAAAGCAAAAGCTATTCATGGGCTAGCCTACCTGAGCTAGCTTGAACCCAGCTAGCCCAGGTAACAACAGCAGTGGAGACAGTGCAGCATGTTCTAGCAAGCAGAGTATGTACCAGGGTCTGTGCTGGGCTTCTCCTACCTGTGCTGAACCCCGTGCTGTGGTGTCTTCAGTGCTGGTCATGCTACTTGAGCTGGCTAGCCCGGACCCAGGTTTTGCTGTGTAGACAGATTCTTTATTTTGAGACTGAAGGTTGGAGACTGATCATATTCATTATTGATTGATCTGGTTTCATGACTAATATATCAAACCATAAAGCCCAGGGGTTCTGAGCTGATTCAGCCAAGGGGACAATCATATGATCAGTGTGGAATGGCAGCAACTATCATTGTTCTGTAAAGCCATAATCCTGTAGAAACTCCTCTGGGAGTAATTTTACAAGCATGAGCAGAGGTACTGAAGTCGGGGGGGGGGGAGGGGCTGTGCACAGGAGCACAATGATTGCACATTCAGTGTTTCAGGAGCAGGCCAAAAATGTCATTTTAACAGTTAAAAATCTAAGGGCAGGTCTTCACTACGGGGAGGGGGTCGATTTAAGATACGCAAATTCAGCTACGCGAATAGCGTAGCTGAATTCGACGTATCGCAGCCGACTTACCCCGCTGTAAGGACGGCAGCAAAATCGACCTCCGCGGCTTCCCGTCGACGGCGCTTACTCCCACCTCCGCTGGTGGAGTAAGAGCGTCGATTCGGGGGTCGATTGTCGCGTCCCGACGAGACACGATAATTCGATCCCCGAGAGGTCGATTTCTATCCGCCGATTCAGGCGGGTAGTGTAGACCTAGCCTAAGAAAAGGATGCAAGATTCTTAAGAGGGGTAAATAACCAATCTGATTGTCTAATGAACACTACCAGTAATAAGAACAGGAGTACCTGTTCTTTTTGCGGATACAGACTAACACGGCTGCTACTCTGAAAACTACCAGTAATGTGTGTTGGTACCATGTGTGCTGGCCATATGACCCTCTTTTGACCAGGGAAAGGAACAATAGGGAAAGCAAGCCCAGGAAAGGAAATCTCAGCTCTAACACCATCGATTGACTCAAACCATTTGGAAAACCCTCTTTAAGTTTCCCTGGCTGACTGTTTTGAACCAGAAATAGCCTTGGGATTAGCTAGCAAAGCTTTGCCCTCTGATTTAAAGGCAAGATCCAGCAAATTACTTAAGCACGTGCCTAACTTTAAGAGCACATAGGCTGACCAGATAGCAAGTGTCAAAAATCGGGAAAGGAGGTAGGGGGTAATAGGTGCCTATGTGAGAAAAAGACCCCAAAATCGGGACTATCCCTATAAAATCGGGACATCTGGTCACCCTAAGAGCATGTGAAGTCCCATTGAAGTCAAGCACTCATGTTTAAAGTTAGGCATGTGCTTAAGTTCCTTTTGAATCAGTGCCTCATGTACGTTATCTGACATTGTATCTCAGGGTTGTGTCAATTAATAGGCTTCCAGACTCTCAATCCAGTGCCCTAGCTACTAAAAGAGGCTACCTCTATGGACTTATTTATACTAGACTCTTCTGGGAAATTTCTCACCACCATACCACACCCAGTACAGCCCCAGTGTTGGTATCAAGGGATGAGATCAATACAGTTGGTTGGAAAATAGGGTAATTTTTCCCAGAGGAAACATATTTGATTTTTTTGGTGAAAAATCAAAAATGGAAGAATTTTGAGCTGAAAACCAAAAACTTTCCACTAAAAACAAAAATGTATAGTCAAAAATACTACTATGGTGCTTGTGGGAGCTATAGTCTGGGTGCCTCATACACTCATTCTCCTCTGTGGTCTGGGATCCCTCGCAAGACTATATCTTCCATGATGCATCATGGTCTCCCTTCTTGCCAAACCACTGCAGTGCATCCTGGAAGTCATAGAATCATAGAATATCAGGGTTGGAAGGGACCTCAGGAGGTCATCTAGTCCAACTCCCTGCTCAAAGCAGGACCAATTCCCAACTAAATCATCCCAGCCAAGGCTTTGTCAAGCCTGACCTTAAAAACCTCTAAGGAAGGAGATTCCACCACCTCCCTAGGTAACCCATTCCAGTGCTTCACCACCCAAAGTTGAGGGTGGTGAAGTGCATGGTGGGAGCTGCAGTTTGACTGAGAACCTGGCCCACAGTGGAGAGCAGGGGGTATGAGGCTCCCAAAGTACAGCTGCCATGAGATACTGTTGCGGTCTCACCCAAATAGAAATTTTTCAAGTGTTTGGTTTTTCAACAAAAAGTAATTTTTTTCCTGAAAAGCAGACCCTTTTCAAATTGGTCAAAATCCCAATTTTCCCTATTTTGACAAAAAAAAAATCAACCAGCTCTAGTGTAGACAAGGCATCGAGACCAGCTCAAAGCAGGGTTAGACAATATGGCTCTTAACATTGCCAGGGCCCTATCTATCCTACCACTTTCACCACAGCTATCATCAATGGGGCTGCCTGCTAGTGTAGCAGCAGGAGATGTCCCCAAAGCCAATCTAATGTAGACACCACCAATATCAGAGGTGGGCAAACTACGGCCTGTGGGCCACATCCGGCCCGCGGGACCGTCCTGCCTGGCCCCTGAGTTCCTGGCCTGGGAGGCTAGCCCCCGGCCCCTCCTTTGCTGTCTCCCCTCCCCCACAGCTTCAGCTCGCTCGCTCCGCCGCTGGCACAATGCTCTGGGCGGCGGGGCTGTGAGCTCCTGGGGCAGCGCAGCTGCAGAGCCCGGCCTGACCCAGTGCGCTGAGCTGCGTGGTGGCAGCGGCGGCAGCGCGGCTGTAGCACTGCCAGCCACCGGTGCTCCAGGCAGCGCAGTATGGGGGCACGGAGCGGGGGGGGGGGGGGTTGGATAGAGGGCAGGGGAGTTCGGGGTGGTGGCCAGGAGGCGGGGGTGTGGATAGGGATTGGGGCCAGTCGGGGGGGGGGGGGAATAGGGGGTTGAATGGGGGCAGGGGTCCAGGGGGCAGTCAGGAAGGAGGGGGGGTTGGATGGGGCAGCAGGGGGCAGTCAGGGGACAGGGAGAAGGGGTGGTTGGACGGGGCAGGGGTCCCAGGGGGGAGTTAGGAATGAGAGGAGGGGTTGGATGGGGTGGCGGGGGGCAGTCAGGGGTGGGGGTCCGGGGTGGTCAGGGGACAGGGAGCGGGGTGTGTGTGGATGGGGCAGGGGTCCCAGGGGGGCCGTCAGGGAACGGGGGAGGAGGTTGGATGGGGCAGGAGTCCTGGGGGGGCAGATAGGAGGTGGGGGCCGGGCCACGACCCCCTCCCCTAACTGGCCCTCCATACAATTTCCGAAACCCTCAGGCCAAAAAGTTTGCCCGCCCCTGACCTATATGTACCTAAGTGAGATGCACTTGCACACAGTGCCTGTGGGCCTGAAGGCCATTGTCTGATGTGTTAGGCTCAAGGAAAGAGAAGCAAATTATACAGCTAGCTTCTCCTGTTTCCTCCCAGGGCCGGCTCCAGGCACCAGCCTGGCAAGCAGGTGCTTGGGGCGGCCGCTGCGGAGAGGGGCGGCACGTCCAGGTATTCGGCGGCAATTCGGCAGACGGTCCCTCACTCCCGCTGGGAGCAAAGGACCTCCCGCCGAATTGCCGCTGCAGATCGCGATTGCGATCGCGGCTTTTTTTTTTTTTTTTTTGGGCTGCTTGGGGCGGCCAAAACCCTGGAGCCGGCCCTGTTTCCTCCTCTTCTACTTGGATGCTTTGAGTGGTCCATGCTGATAACAGACTGCTCTATAATGCAGCACATGGAAAGAAACCAATCATTTCAGTGTAAGCATTGCACACACTGACTAACAGTAATAAATTAGCCCTGGACCCTCTGCTCAAATATTCGTTGGTGAGAAAACTGAGTGGGAGATACAGTGAAAAGAAATGTCAGCAACTCTGTTTAAGTTAGACCAGGGGTTGGCAACCTTTCAGAAGGGGTGTGCTGAGTCTTCATTTATTCACTCTAATTTAAGGTTTCGCGTGCCGGTAATACATTTTAACATTTTTAGAAGGTCTCTTTCTATAAGTGTATAATATATAACTAAACTATTGTTGTATGTAAAGTAAATAAGGTTTTTAAAAGGTTTAAGAAGCTTCATTTAAAATTAAATTAAAATGCAGACCCCCTGGACTGGTGGCCAGGACGCGGGCAGTGTGAGTGGCACTGAAAATCAGCTCATGTGCCGCCTTCAGCATGCGTGCCATAGGTTGCCTGCCCCTGAGTTAGACATTAAACAATGAGTGCAGCAAATGAAAGGGGAATAAAACAGACCTTAACACAAGCCACAGCGACTTGGTGCATTTCCCCAGGCTCTGCAGCTCAGAGAAGGTTTGGGAGCTGCTGAGTCACTATGCCCAAACCAAAATGCAGGTGAGTTCACAGTGGCCTACGTGGCCTTACTATCAATGGGCACAACTTGCCCTGTGAGCAGACCTCACAGGAGACACTGCCCTCAAGTGCCCAGTGTTCTGGGGCTGCTAGTTGCTGCTGGAGATTCTGTAGCCCAGGCACCATTCTAGGATGGTAGATTAGTGGCAGGGCTGATTCATAAGTAGCACCATGGTGGGAGTGTCAGTGGATGGCCAGGGTGACAGGGCCCAGCCATGCTGGAGTGGAGGCCGTACTGGGTTTCTCTCTGGTTCCCATGAACAGACCCCTATCTCCCAGTTTTAAAGCTTCTCCTCAAGATGGAGGCCCAGTGGGCGACATCTTCCCCTTCCTTGAGCCAAGGACCAGCCAGCAGGGAGAAGCAGGTGCTGAGGAGCCCACAGCACAGTCTCTAATGCCTTTCCTCAGCTTTTCCCCAAATCTGTCAATGTTATCATGCCCAAGGCCCAGCGCATACGCTGCACAGGAGGGGAAGAGAACAGCCAGCAACATGAGGGCCGGAGACTGCACATCCTCCAGTGTGGAAAGTGATAAAAAAGGTAGAGTTTATTTCCCTTGTTCTTGGAGGACAGAGCTTAGAGTAAGCATGCTCAGGCTTCAGCACAGGAGAGCACCTTCTATCATAATAGCGAACCCCCCTGGCTGGGAAATATAGGGTTCAAAGGAGCATATCAGAGGCTCAGTAAGAATTGGAAAAGACCTCAAGATAAATCCTGGGGACAGAGATGTTGCCATGCAGGAGGCTGAGTCTGACCTAGCCTGTGATTTCAAAGACATTACACTAAAGATGCATTTGGCACAAAAACATTTCAATTCAGCAGAAATTTGGATCAGATTCTACAGCAAACATTTAATCCCTCCAGCACAGAGTGAGCCTCTAATCCTTCTCCCCCTCAATCGAAAGGGCAGCTTGTCAAATAGTGAATGCACCTGCAGAGCTGTGGAGAGGATGTGTGACCGTGGCCCTACGTCTGGATTATCCCTGCACCAGAGGTAATGATGATTATCAGTGAGTTCAAGGAAACCTAAACTCCTTTTGGGAAGGCTCTTTGAAAACCCAGCCTGACTCCCCATATCCTAGAGCCTGAATTGTCCCCACAGAACATGTCATTTTCACATATTTGAAGAGCTTCTGTGACTAGAATTTTGCTGTTCCTCACCCAGCGTGTGGGGGGGGGGGGAGAGGGGAGGTCAGGGCATGCAGGGATTTCGTCCACACATTCCAAGGGGGCTAGAAAAAAGAAAAGCAGAGATCTATGGTCACTCCTGGGCAAGGAGCGTGGTGTGACACCCCTACACACAACTTGCCAAAGCCAGAGCCCAGCCTGAACCCTCCCAGCCTCTGGCCCAATCTTTAGCTGCTGTAACAGGCATCGCAGAGCTACACTGATTGACACCAGATGAAGATCTGATCCCACGGGTGTCACATGAGCTATAGCGATTGGCACCAGCGGAAGAGCTAGCCCATTAACATCGGTGGAGCTAGGCTGATTTACACCACGGGCCCACTGATGTCAGCTGAGCTGTGCTGATTTATATCAGCAGAGGATCAAGCCCATAGAATTAAATGTGGCTGCCCCAATTTTACACCATCTGAGGTCCCGGCCCTACCTTCCCTTTCCCATTTTGCACCCCCATGTAACATATTTCCCTGTCCTCCATAACGCCAGAGCACTCACCACAAGAGACAAAGCAGTGCAGCTTTCTTATTAGCTCGACCCAAACCACAGACTTTGTCCTGAGCTCACATGATTTTGCTCCCACACCTTTGGCCTACAGCCAGCTAAATGAAGTAAGTGATGAGTCATATTGGTTCAAATGTAGCTCATGTCTAGCAGTTGTGATCCATAGATCTCAAAGCACTTTACAGAGCTCAGTGTCATTATCCCCATTGTACAGATGGGGAAACTGAGGCACAGAAAGACATGACTTGCCCAAAGTCACCCAGCAAGCCAACATCAAAGCATGGCATTGAATCCAAGCCTCATGAGTCCCAGTGCAGTGTTCCAGCCACTAGGTAACTTACACTGAGTGGACATGTAGGTAAATTAAACACACTAACTAACACAATGAGTCTTAGGCCTCATACTGCCACTAAGGCCTGATATCGGGGGGGGAATCGATCTAAGATATGCAACTTCAGCTACGAGAATAGTGTAGCTGAAGTTGACGTATCTTAGATCGACTTAGATTGACTTATTTTGCGTCCTCGCAGTGCAGGATCGACAGCCGCCACTCCCCCGTCGACTCCGCTTCCACCTCTCGCCCTGGTGGAGTTCCGGAGTCGACGGGAAGCGCGTTTGGGGATCGATGTATCACGTCTAGATGAGACACGATACATCGATCCCCAATAGATCGATCACTACCCGCCGATCTGGTGGGTAGTGTAGACGTCCCCTAGGGTAAAATCCTGGCCCCACCAAAGTCAATGAGAGTTGTGCCATCAGTGGATGCAGGATTTCACCCATCAGCACACCTGCCGGGGAGATGAAGAGTTCAGAATATTTAGACAGATATTTCTAGCAGTATAATGAGTTTCCATGAGATTTCATAGGGATAAAAGCACCCCAAGAAGGAATCCCAACCTCTTCCAAAAAGGAAACAGAATCATATCATGAATTAATAACACTTCACTTCATATTCCACTGATGCTCTATCATTTGTATTTTTCTACAGACTGAGTTACTCTGAGTTTCCCCTTTATCCCAGAAGTCATTTGAATAGGAGCATTATATATGGAGATTATGATATTGCACTCCATATGTTTTATGGAAATATGCTTATGAGTGTGAATATGATGTAACTGGAATATGCTTTATGCAAAAAGTCTCTTGTAAGGTATCATAACAAAGGATATAACCTACTGAATATATTTTTCCTATTTGTATACATGTATCATTCTTGTATCTGAAGCTAGAAATATGAAGTATAACTCTGAGGTCCTATTGTAATTATGTAAAGTGTGGGCCATTAATGGTGGTTTAAAATCTTGATGGCTCCCATTGACTAGGACAATTGGTTGTAAATGGTTTATTTACCTGAAAAACTTCCTGTATATATGCGGGCCAACCCAGGAAGAATGGAGACTAGGGATCTTACAGTGACATGTGACCATGTCACATGATACTGGAATCCATCTTAATCCTTGTACTTTTCCATTGATGAGGCAGGGGTGGGGACAAGCACAGACAAAAGATTCCCGCCTTGTGCCAAAGCTATAAAAGGGGGTGGAGCAGGACAAACGGGGCTGCCAGTCATGAGAAAACCCCTGCTTATCACCTGAGATGTCTGCTGGAACTAACAAGGACTGTACCAGGGGAAAGGATTGGGCCCTGACTAGGAAGGAGTCTAGTCTGTGAAAGAAGCTTATTGGAACATCTTTGAGGGTGCGATATTACCTGTAATCAGTTTCTTAATGTATTAGGCTTAGACTGGTGTGTTTTGTTTTATTTTGCTTGGTAACTTACTTTGTTCTGTCTGTTATTACCTGAAACCACTTACATCCTACTTTTTATACTTAATAAAATCACTTTTGTTTATTAATAAACCCACAGTAAGTGATTAATACCTGGGGGAGCAAACAGCTGTGCATATCTCTCTATCAGTGATAAAGAGAGTGAACAATTTACGAATGTACCCTGTATAAGCTTTATACAGAGTAATACGGATTTATTTGGGGTTTGGATCCCATTGGGAGCTGGGTGTCTGGGGACAGGTAACCTGCTGAGCTGTTTTTAGTTAAAGTCTGCAGCTTTGGGGATGTGGCCCAGACCCTGGGTCTGTGTTGCAGCAGGCTAGTGTGTCTGGTTCAACAAGGCAGGGTTCTGGAGTCCCAAGCTGGCAGGGAAAACGGGCTCAGAGGTAATTTCAGCACATCAGTCAACAGTCCCAAGGGGATCTCTGTGACCGAACCCGTCACAGAGGTCATTGGCTTCATTGTTTTAATTGTGAAGAACAAAACACAGTAAATTTAATATGAGTGTCAGCATATTCTGCATGCTTGGGATGTTGGTATGAATGAGAGAAGAGGCTTTGTTTGACTTCTACAGTTTTAGGGACATGGCATTTGCCAACCCTGATCAGGCCACTGATCTACCCAGTCCAATAGCCCATCACCAACAGTGACCTATGGGATAATGTGCCCCCCAGGGAAAGTTTCCTCCTAACTGCTAATGGCTAGAGGCTGAAATAGAAGCACAAAGAGGTGAAGTGACTTGGCTACACTTGATCTCAGGTGGTGCTTCGAGGTGCTACTGTAATACAAATAGCACATAATAATAACATGGGCAGAGTTATTGCTGAGCAGGGCGTTCCTTGAGCTTTGCCATGCAGTGGCATTGTCAGCCAGTCTTCAGCTGGCATTTGACAGAGATTATCATATTTGCAGATCAGGCACAGCGGGGGCCTGTAACACAGATTCACCAGTGGGTTACATAGTCACAGACTCTTCTCAGTGCATGAGCATTCTCTTGTACAGTAGGAGAAATTAGTAAAAAACAAAAACAAACTGCAAAGCCAAGGTGAACTGAGCTGACATCCACAGGGCAAATACCACAGTATGTTGCCCAAATGAGCTGATGACAGTCATAGAATCATAGAATCTCAGGGTTGGAAGGGACCTCAGGAAGTCATCTAGTCCAACCCCCTGCTCAAAGCAGGACCAATCCCCAACTAAATCATCCCAGCCAGGGCTTTATCAAGCCTGACCTTAAAAACCTCTAAGAAAGGAGATTCCACCACCTCCTATAGATAACCCAATCCAGTGCTTCACCACCCTCTTAGTGAAAAAGTTTTTCCTAATATGCAACCTAAACCTCCCCCACTGCAACTTGAGACCATTACTCCTTGTTCTGTCATCTGCTACCACTGAGAACAGTCTAGATCCATCCTCTTTGGAACCCCCTTTCAGGTAGTTGAAAGCAGCTATCAAATCCCCCCTCATTCTTCTCTTCTGCAGACTAAACAATCCCAGTTCCCTCAGCCTCTCCTCATAAGTCATGTGTTCCAGCCCCCTAATCATCTTTGTTGCCCTCTGCTGGACTCTTTCCAATTTTTCCACATCCTTCTTGTAGTGTGGGGCCCAAAACTGGACACAATACTCCAGATGAGGCCTCACTAATGCCGAATAGAGGGGAATGCTCACGTCCCTCGATCTGCTGGCAATGCTCCTACTTATACAGCCCAAAATGCCGTTAGCCTTCTTGGCAACAAGGGCACACTGTTGACTCATATCCAGCTTCTCGTCCACTGTAACCCCTAGGTCCTTTTCTGCAGAACTGCTGCCTAGCCACTTGGTCCCTAGTCTGTAGCAGTGCATGGGATTCTTCCATCCTAAGTGCAGGACTCTGCACTTGTCCTTGTTGAACCTCATCAGATTTCTTTTGGCCGAATCCTCTAATTTGTCTAGGTCCCTCTGTATCCTATCCCTACCCTCCAGCGTATCTACCACGCCTCCCAGTTTAGTGTCATCTGCAAACTTGCTGAGGGTGCAATCCACGCCATCCTCCAGATCATTAATTAAGATATTGAACAAAATCGGTCCCAGGACTGACCTTTGGGACACTCCGCTTGATACCGGCTGCCAACTAAAATTCAATAAAATGTTTTTAGAGTGAGAGTCCCTAGTATTGTCTACAGCTGTCTGGCTGGAGAGTAATCTAGAGAGAGATCTAGAGGCCCAAAGATTCATTTAGATAGCGATCTAGACACCTATCTGGACATTTATGGGATCATCCTCCTATCTTCTGGCACAGTTAATGAGAAGGAACTAGAGATAGAGATGTATGAGGTATTTTTAAGAGAGATCACCTGAACTGGAATTGGTTTTGTTGGGATTTCTCCCCTAGGAAAGCCCCTCTGAACTACAAGCGGCAGCACCTCCTTAGCAGAAGACAGATGTGCCAGAATGCTGGGTTCTGATGGGCTGATAAAGAAACAATGGTAGACAAGGGTAACCCTTTGCACCAAGGGGCTGTGATTAGGGGCTAGCTGCAGGACTCGGTAAATATGGATTTCCAGGTGTTATATCTGAGTGCTCTGGTAATCCATGGCCACCTACACAGAGCCCAGCTAAACTGCACACAGCCAACAAAACAGCTCCTTATACATGGATTATTATGGCATTAAACTACATTCATGCTGGATTTCAGGGACATTACATAGGAGTTCTCAGGACAAACTTTTTGGTGGCCTCAGAGTATGGCCACCAACTCTTGCTGGTGGCCGCACTGACAATTTTTCCTAAAATACTTAATTAGCTTAGGAAAAATAAATATGCACATATATATGACCAAATCATTGTAATTTATTATTGCTAGCTAGTAAGTCTGTTGTGAAAAGTGATATTAACAAACATACAAGTATTACTTTTCACAGCGGATTTACTCAGCCTGGGCAAGCCTGGGGACAAATTAAGCCCTGGATGGGGGGCCAGGGGAGGCCCGAAACCCCATGGTCCGAGCTTGGAGCCTGCTGCTGCACAGTTGGAGCCTGAAGCCTGAGTCCCACTGCCCCTGGGAAGGGGGGAATTGACTGGCTGCCTGCTCCTCAAGCGTTGTGCCCCAGGTGTCTTCGGGGGGGGACAGGGCCAACCCCTGCTGGTGGCCCCAGCAACCAACACCAAGGTGGTGCATCCAGGAGCACCAGGGAGAGGGAGGGGCCAGTACTCCCCCCCTCTCCCCCCCGTCACACCCAGGAGGCTGTGGCCACAAGAAAAGTCCCTGGTGGCCGCATGCCGGTGGCTGCATTTGAGAAACGCTGACATAGGAGCTCATTCTTCACTCCTCCCCCATTCCTGTAAACAATTATGCATGTGCTTAACTTTATTCCCATGCACAGTTCCTCTACCCTCAAGAGTTTGGTGGTCAAACTAAGTCACAAATCTATTATATTTTCCTGCCCACCCAATCCTCTGTTTGGGCATGAGTAACAGATAGAGATGATGACAGGTGGTTTAGAAGTAATTGGCTTAATCAAGAAGTAATGGGCTTAATGTGCAGCAAGGGAAATTTAGATTAGATATTAAGAAAACCTTTCTACCTATAACGGTTAGTTAAACTCTGGAACAGGCTCCCAAGGGTGGTTGTGGAATCCCCATCATTGGAGGCTTTTAAGTACAGGTTGGATAAACCCCTGTCAGAGACACTCTAGGTTTATTTGGTCCTGCCTCAGCACAGGGGGCTGGACTAGATGCCCTCTCAGGTCCCTTCCAGCCTCACATTTCTATGACTACCTGTAAGCAGAGCTGCCTTTACCTGCCTGCTGATCCCATGACTGCATTCATGCACTGAATTCCCCCCCCCCTGGGGTTTTCACTTCTTTGAGCAGTCCCCTATTTTTCTTGGTTTTAAGCCCTGCCCTTTCCCTAAACATGCCATGCTCTGCTATACAGCCACTGAATTGCAGTGTGGCCATGGCTCAGGCTAGATGCCTGCGTATGTAGGCAGGGGGGGCGGGCAGGATTCTACCTGGTGGCAAGTTGCTATTTTTAGCATGCTAACTCAAGCATCAGCATGTGTCTGTCTATCCTTGCTGGGAAGTGCCCACCCAGTTGCTGTGCAGACTTAGCCACTATCCTTGCCTGTGAGGACTGGATGAGACTTCATTTGGGGAACCCACTACAGTTGTTTTGCATTTGGTTTCGGCCTTTGCCCTGAACCTTACTTAGAGTGACAGCCCAGGGTGTTCCTGGCAAAGCTGGTTTGAAGCAGCTTGGTTGGTGATACTCAGCCATTGGTAATCACTTTGTTGTGGGTGTTGTGTGGAGGAGGGTAACTGTCACTAGGATGATTAAGGAGGGTGTAATGTTACTGTGCGCAGCTGAAAGTCAAGAGTTCTCCTCCACACCATGAACAAACAGAAGGTCCAGTTGCTTCCTGGACAGTCTGTCTTGGTGTGTGAGACTCACTGTACCTTTTGCAAAAAATCTCAGGTTGTTTGCAGATTCAAAACATCACGAGCTGGGGTTGCCATGGTGGTGCTGCCAAATAACTACTGGTGTCACTAGGAATGGGCCCAAGGGCTCCATTTAGATCTGCATCTGGAGCCAACTTTCTCCTACATCCAGATCTGGGATTTGGCTTGTCGCCTGTTTGAAGGTATTTCCAGCAACATACGGGATAGTGCCTATTCATTGTATTCATTCATTAAGGGCAAGGTGGAGACACAAAGCTGAGATCAGCTTTCAAATCAGCTTGGTTTTCCTCCACTTTTATGAGTGAATTTGATATAAAGTTTTTCACTGTATGTCCTGCTCTCATAGCCCCTGTCCACGTGCACCAGTATCCTGGTTTTGTGTGCATGTGGCAAGCAGAGGGTAGGTGTGCATGATTTACCCCAAAACCCAAGGTAGGGTCCTTCGCAAGAGGATATTAAGGAAGTGTGGTCAGCATGGGTCAAGAGAGAACAACTTCGGATTCATATCAAATTATGAATTTTATTTCTTACTTACATGATTACATACAGGTGCATAGCCCTTTACAAACATCAATGACAATGGATTCTCTGCCCCAAGGAATTTGCAATCTACATTGAAAAGTAGCAGGAAATGTGCAGGGTCAGTAGGAAAACACAAAGAGGACAGTGGTCCAGATCCTCCAGGGTATTTAAGCTCCTAACTTGCATGAAATCAACGTGAGTTAGGTGCCATATCTTTGAGGATCTAGGCCACACTTCTAGAGGGGAGCAAAGACATTTCATTTTATTATAATTAAAATTCCCCTTGCCCTGCGTGCTGCTGACACAATCATAGACATGTAAGGCTGGAAGGGACTGTGAAAAGTCATCAAGTCCAGCCCCCTGAATCAATCACATAGGCAATTCTTGTGCATATAATTGTATAAAAGTTGCTTACTCTCCAGGCTGATGGTGATAATAAATACAAGGAAGTGCTGGCTGGATAGACAGAGTCCTCCCTCTGGTCATGTAGGTCCAGATCCTCAAAGGTATTTAGGTGCCTGACTCTCAATGGGAGTTATGTGCCTACACACTTTTGAGGATCTGGGCCGTACACCAAACAGAAGGGAGGAAATGGATACATCAGGTAACACAGGCCTTGTCTGCACTAAGAAAATTAGGTCCCATAACTACTGGTGCAGCTCCATTGATGGCAGCACTGGTGGAAACCATGTATGGTCAGATTGCAGTGTTATTACTACCAGGAGTCCTGCTCAGAGTAGCACCCTTAATTCTGCACCTTTGGGGGGTTTAATGCTTGAGGGACTTTAACTCTAACATTCCTGACAGGCAGTATGTCCTCAAGCCACTGATATGGCCCTGCAACCCTGACTGCGGTCTATCTTGGGTACTTATTTGGTCCCATAGGATATAACCACTGCCTCCTAACACTCCAGCGAGGCAGGGCAGGGCTATTTTCCCTATTGTGCAGATGAGAAACTAAGGCAGAGTGTGGCTACATGAGTTGCCCCAGGTCACACAGGAGGTCTGTGGTGGAGCAGGGTCTTGAACCATGTCTCCCTAGGCTAGTGCCCTAAGCACTTCATCTTAACAAAGTTTTGTATATGAGAGAGAGAGAGAGCCCCCCCCCGCACCAGAACACCTGATCCAAGCATCCCTGAAATTCGTAGTTCAGATCTATACGTGAGCTTTTAACAGGCCCTGCTCTAGATAATGTGCCAAACTGAAAATGGTGAATCTAAACTTCTTGAATTCTGGTGGAGTCTGGACCTGAGAGCTGAATGTTGCTGCTCAGCCTCATACCTGAGGTGCCATACACAGATATATTTGTCTGAGCTGTGGATGTACTTCAGTAGTCTGGCTCAGTCTTTATTGCTTGTGGCAGTTCATTTGCTGCTGCTGCTTGGTGCCCAGCTGATGGCTGTGGGCTTTGGAAATGGGCTTTGATCTTACTTAGCTTTCGGATTTTCTTCTCAGAGCTCTGCAGCCGAGAATTGAAGAATCTGCAGAACTTCTGCAGCCCTTTCTCAGGGTCCCTCACGTATAAGGTGTGGAGCTTGGAAAGGGTCATGTTGTGCATGGACAGCATCTGCACCGAAGGCTTAGTGAGAAGTTTCTCATTCAGCAATGGCTGAAGGGAAGCATAACATTCCAGATTAGAGCAGGTGAGCACAGGCCTCGGGTCCTCCACTGGATCAACCTCCAGAACTGTACACAGATCCCTTAGGGCCTTTGCATTATCCAGGGGGCTATCATCACTGAGCTGCCGCCAAATGTAAGTGTTGGCCAGGTTCTTCAGTTTGTAACTCCCAGCCTTGGGGATCTTCTCTTTAATCAGGGGCAAGATGTCTAGGAAACCAAAGACAGCTGCACTAAACTCCTCTTTCTTGCTAAGGAGATCCAGGGATTGAAACAGGACAGGAAGGGCTGGTGACCAGAGGTCATACCCTGCTAAGATGGGTTTGTGGACAGAGCAGAGGTAGCGGAATAAGGTCTTCACACCAATCTCACAGACGCCACCTTTTGAGATCAAGCCAGGCAAAGATTTCAGTGGCTGAATCAAGATGGTAAAGCTCTTTTCTTCGTCCACCACAGCCAGCTGAAGGACCTTATTCGCTGCTGGGAGTGAAAAACAGAATTAGTCGAGGGAAACTAGAACATTGAGTGAGCTCCTCACCTGGTGTAACTATGGACGTCAATGGAGCTACAACTATTAACAGCAACTGGGGATCTGGCCCATTCCAATTCTCCTCATAGCCTTCTCCAAGCAGGTCACCAATGTCTGACATCCAAGTATAGCTTGCTGCATCAGGGATGCTTCAACTAACTCTTCCCATTTAGAGTATCAACTGCTATCTCTGTAGCATCGTGTTCCTGGGAAAGGGGAAAGGTGTCTCTCTGACGCTGCTATGATGGGGCATCTGAGGTGCTTGAAAAGCAGGTGCTTCCTCCCTCGAATCTGTCACTTCTGAAAGGGAATGGCTGCTCCAGGAAGTCCTGTGGCCATTAACCTATAGCCCTGCATGACCATGTGGAAGGTGCACTGGCCACTTGCACCTGACCATCCTTACATAAAAATATTCATGTCCTCATGGACTTGGTGCTCCTCCCAATGGCAGAGCTGCCTCGCCATGCTGGGGAGCATATTGCACCCTAATAGGGACATGGCAGATTATACTTTCCCCAGCATGACCAGGAAGCCCCATGACATCTGGCCTGCCCCCCTCTCCCCCGATAGGGCTGTTGCTAAGTGCAGTGATCTCGCCCCAATGATTTGCAGGCAGGATTCACATTTGCCTTTGAAACAGAAATTCTCAGGATCTTACTCAAGAACTTGAGGTCGAAGAAGAGCAGTGATGCTTGTCTCGTGTCGAGTTCCTTCGGGCTGCCGGCAGGAAAGGCCAGGAGGTCTCCCTCGCTGCTCTCACAATTGACGCTGTTGATGTCGTCTGGCCGACTAGAGTCCTGGGGAAGGAAATGGTGACTTGTTGTCAAAAGCTCCTAAAGATGCCAGAGCAACAGCTCTGGAAATTCATGACCTCTAGTTCCCCCAGAATGGGCTGAGGCACTGCAAACTTACTAAGATTCTGTCTTCGCTGCAGAGTTCATTCGGATGATCGGCACCCAGGGCTGAGCTCCTGGGTTAGCCTAGCCCGGATGTGAGCAGCAAAGCCCTGCCTGGGTTACTGTGTCCTCATGGGTGCTGTGCTCCCCCGTGTGTGTCCCTAGGGCTGTGGGACCGATGGTTCTTAACACAGCAGTGAGCTAAGCTGCTCTAGGATTCTTCCCAGAGAATTGGGGAAGACCTGCTTTATCCTTCTGGGCACAAGGGGATTGTGGGAAGGCAGTGGAGGACTATCAGCACTGGAGTGGTTTAGCTGCATCCTCACTGCAAAGCAGATGGGTTACCCACCTCAGTGAAAGCAACACCTGGGCTCTACCCCCACTCCCAAGCTGGGCAAGCTAGCCTGGGTGTAAAGCACCGCTAAACTCAGTAAGGGTGTTTTGTGTGTGGACAGGATGGGGGTTGGGGCAACACCAAGGGAAGAGCCCAGGTTAACTCTGCAGGGAAGACAAACCCTTAAGTGCTTTGGTAAATCCCATTAGGTGCCTCTCTGCATCGTTAGGTGCTTAAATATCTCTGCCAATCTGGCCAGGGGCATCAAATCTCCTTTGAAAAATCAGTCTAAATGCTGAGCGCCCTACACCACATGTACAGACAGTGTCTGGTATGTTCCAGCTGAGACAGATCATACTGGAGGTTGCTCTCAGTCTCCCAGCATCTGCCCTGGATGTTGTGATGCCATAGGTGCTCTTGGGCATTATGCCGCACTCACTGTTGACTCTTCATCACTGTCATCCCCTTCAGAGCTGTCCAAACAGGGATCATCTGCAAGAGACGAAAAGGCACATCAGACCCCTGAAGGTCTCTGAGTGTGCCAGGGACTGCAGGGGTGTGTGTGCGAGACTAGGGAGTGGTGTGTGTGATAGGTGACCTTCCTTTTTCACATGGTGTACAATTAGCCTGTGGAACTCACTGCCAGAGGCGATCATTGAAACCAAGATCTTAGCAGGATTCAAAAGAAAGACTGAATATTTATATGGATTTCAATTTTGCTGCTTCTAACTTCCCTGACTGTCCCCTTGTTCTTGTATTATGAGAATGGGTGAATAGCAGCCCCCATCTACTTTCTCCATCCCATTCATGATTATGTATGTCTGTGTCACATCCCCTCTCATTCATCTCCGCTCTAAGGTGAAGAGTCCCGATCTTTTCAATCTCTCTTTCTATGGAAGTTTTTCCCTACACATAGCAAGGGAAGGGGGGTGCAGAATTAACAGAAGTTACTAGATCACAGGCTCTGGTTCTCATGGGAGACGTCAATCACCCTGACATCCGCTGGGAGAGCAATACAGTGGTGCACAGACAATCCAGCAAGTTTTTGGAAAGTGTAGGGGACAATTTCCTGGTGCAAGTGCTGGAGGAACCAACTAGGGGCAGAGCTCTTCTTGACCTGCTGCTCACAAACCGGGAAGAATTAGTAGGGGAAGCAAAAGTCGATGGGAACCTGGGAGGCAGTGACCATGAGATGGTCGAGTTCAGGATCCTGACACAAGGAAGAAAGGAGAGCAGCAGAATACGGACCCTGGACTTCAAAAAAGCAGACTTTGACTCCCTCAGGGAACTGATGGGCAGGATCACCTGGGAGAATAACATGAGGGGGAAAGGAGTCCAGGAGAGCTGGCTGTATTTTAAAGAATCCTTATTGAGCTTGCAGGAACAAACCATCCCGATGTGTAGAAAGAATAGTAAATATGGCAGGTGACCAGCTTGGCTTAACAGTGAAATCCTTGCTGATCTTAAGCACAAAAAAGAAGCTTACAAGAAGTGGAAGATTGGACAAATGACCAGGGAGGAGTATAAAAATATTGCTCAGGCATGCAGGAGTGAAATCAGGAAGGCTAAATTACACTTGGAGTTGCAGCTAGCAAGAGATGTTAAGAGTAACAGGAAGGGTTTCTTCAGGTATGTTAGCAACAAGAAGAAAGTCAAGGAAAGTGTGGGCCCCTTACTGAATGAGGGAGGCAACCTAGTGACAGAGGATGTGGAAAAAGCTCATGTACTCAATGCTTTTTTTGCCCCTGTCTTCACGAACAAGGTCAGCTCCCAGACTACAGCAATGGGCAGCACACCATGGGGAGGAGGTGACCAGCCCTCTGTGAAGAAAGAAGTGGTTCAGGACTATTTAGAAAAGCTGGATGAGCACAAGTCCATGGGGCTGGATGCGCTGCATCCGAAGGTGCTAAAGGAGTTAGCAGATGTGATTGCAGAGCCATTGGCCATTATTTTTGAAAACTCATGGCGATCGGGGGAGGTCCCGGATGACTGGAAAAGGGCTAATGTAGCGCCCATCTTTAGAAAAGGGAAGGAGAAGGATCTGGGGAACTACAGGCCAGTCAGCCTCACCTCAGTCCCTGGAAAAATCATGGAGCAGGTTCTCAAGGAATCAATTCTGAAGCACTTAGAGGAGAGGAAAGTGATCAGGAACAGTCAGCATGGATTCACCAAGGGCAAGTCATGCCTGACTAACCTAATTGCCTTCTATGATGAGATAACTGGCTCTGTGGATGACGGGAAAGCAGTGGACGTGTTATTCCTTGACTTTAGCAAAGCTTTTGATACGGTCTCCCACAGTATTCTTGCCAGCAAGTTAAAGAAGTATGGGCTAGATGAATGGACTATAAGGTGGATAGAAAGCTGGCTGGATTGTCGGGCTCAACGGGTAGTGATCAATGGCTCCATATCTAGTTGGCAGCCGGCATTTTGGGCTGTATTGGTAGGGGCATTGCCAGCAGATCAAGAGAAGTGATCATTCCCCTCTATTCAACATTGGTGAGGCCTCATCTGGAGTACTGTGTCCAGTTTTGGGCCCCACACTACAAGAAGGATGTGGAAAAACTGGAAAGAGTCCAGCAGAGGGCAACAAAAATGATTAGGGGGCTGGAGCACATGACTTATGAGGAGAGGCTGAGGGAACTGGGATTGTTTAGTCTGCAGAAGAGAAGAATGAGGGGGGATTTGATAGCTGCTTTCAACTACCTGGACAATCCTTACGTAAAAGGATAAATGGACACAAGTCAGATATTAGGAATGGCAATATACAAAAACCTATAGGAGAACACTTCAATCTCCCTGGACACACAATAGCAGATTTAAAGGTAGCCATCCTGCAGCAAAAAACCTTCAGGTCCAGACTTCAAAGAGAAACTGCTGAGCTTCAGTTCATTTGCAAATTTGACACCGTCAGTTCAGGATTAAACAAAGCCTGTGAATGGCTAGCCAACTACAAAAGCAGTTTCTCCTCCCTTGGTGTTCACACCTCAACTGCTAGAAGAGGGCCTCATCCTCTCTGATTGAACTAACCTCGTATCTCTAGACTGATTCTTGCCTGCATATTTATACCTGCCTCTGGAAATTTCCACTACATGCATCTGACGAAGTGAGTATTCACCCACGAATGCTTATGCTCCAATACGTCTGTTAGTCTATAAGGTGCCACAGGACTCTTTGTCGCTTTTTACCTGAAAGGGGGTTCCAAAGAGGATGGATCTAGACTGTTCTCAGTGGTAGCAGATGACAGAACAAGGAGTAATGGTCTCAAGTTGCAGTGGGGGAGGTTTAGGTTGGATATTAGGAAAAACTTTTTCACTAGGAGGGTGGTGAAGCACTGGAATGGGTTACCCAGGGAGGTGGTGGAATCTCCTTCCTTAGAGGTTTTTAAGGTCAGGCTTGACAAAGCCCTGGCTGGGATGATTTAGTTGGGGATTGGTCCTGCTTTGAGCAGGGGGTTGGACTAGATGACCTCCTGAGGTCCCTTCCAACCCTGATATTCTATGATTCTAAGACCAGGCTACCAGAATCTGAACAAACACCCAAGTTGGGGGATTGATTTTACTCTCACTTAAACTGGGTTTTCTGATGGTTACATGGGGGTAACTGAGAAAGTAAGCTGGCACTTGGTGTGCATCGAGATGCATACATTGCCTGGGGAAAGAGAAGAAAGAGAGCAATTCTGCACCAAGCAACAGTCCCTCGTTATTCACACCCAGTATATGCCAAAATTCTCTGGTGGAGAGAGTGGAAAAACTTAGGGCTAATAATATTAATTATAACAAAAAATTGCCTGAGATTTTCAAAGGCATCTTAAGGAAGTTAGGCATCAATGGAAGTTGTGCACCTAACTTCTTTAGGTGCCCTGGAAATTTTCACTCCTAGCTAGCAACTTGAATTCATAGTTTAAGGACAGAAGGAACCATTAGATTAACTAGTCTGACCTTCTGTATAACACAGGCCAGATAAGGTAACTGGGAGAAACTTTCTTCCACTGTAGGACCCAGCTCAGGTTAGGTATGGAGTATCCTGAGGTCAAGGGAGGCATTTGCCCACTGCAAGTTTGCTTTTTCATTTGTTTGTTTTAGGTCTCCATGGCCTGCGACTGGTAGCTGCAACTTCACAGTCTGGTGCATGCTGGGGCATCAGAGCAGAACCAGTCAGCTGTGGAATACATGAAGATACATGTGGAATCAGCTGTATGATAATGCCCTGTGTCACTGTGCCATGTCGGGCATTCAGCACATAACCCTAGGCTTGTGTCTGTGTGTGTCCGGGGCTGCATGTGTTTATTTATGGGGCTTTGCTGGGGCTAATACAACACAGTGTAGAAACATGAATGGAATTAAATCCAGTGCAGTTAAAAGGGAATAGGATCAGCAAATATATACAACTCATTTGGTTCTGTGAATAAGATCTTGAACAAGATCATAAAGTGACCATCCCTTTAGGAAATCTGTAGGGAATCAGAGGAGGTACTTTTCTAACTGTCCACCAGATGTACCTCTAATAGACTCAGACTAAGGTCAGAAGGGACCATCATGGTCATCTAGTCTGACCTCCTGCACATTGCAAGCCACAGAATCTCACCCACCCACTCCTGTAATAGACCCCTAACCTTTCGCTGAGTTACTGAAGCCCTCAAATCATGATTTAAAGACTTCAAGTTACAGAGAATCCACCATTTACACAAGTTTAAACCTGCAAGTGACCGTTCCCCATGCTGCAGAGGAAGACGAAAACCTACAGGGTCTCGGCCAATCTGATCTGGGGAAAATTCCTTCCTGACCCCAAATATGGCAATCAGTTAGACTCTGACCATGTCAGCAAGACCCATGAGGCAGATACCTGGGAAAGAATTCTCTGTAGTAACTCAGAGCCCTCCCCATCTAGTGTCCCATCACCAGCCATTGGAGATATTTGCTGCTAGCAGTCGCATATCAGTTACATGCCATTGTAGGCAGTCCCATCATACCATCCCCTTCATAAACTTATCAAGCTCAGTCTTGAAGCTGGTTAGGTTTTTTGCCCCTACTGTTCCCCTTGGAAGGCTGTTCCAAAACTTCACTCCTCTGTTGGTTAGAAACCTTCATCTAATTTCAAGCTTAAATTTATTGTTGGCCAGTTTATATCCATTTGTTCTTGTGCCCACATTGGCCCTTAACTTAAATAACTCCTCTCCCTCCCAGGTATTTATCCCTATTGATGTATTTATCAAGAGCAATCATATCTCCCCTCCACCTTCTTTTGGTTAGGTTAAACAAGACAAACTCTTTGAGTCTCCTCTCATAAGGTGGGTTTTCCATTCCTAGGATCATCCTAGTAACTCTTCTCTGCACTTGTTCCAGTCTGAATTCATCTTTCTTAAACCTGGGAGACCAGAATTGCACACAGTACTCTAGATGAGGTCTCACAGGGCCCACATTTATTTCAGGAATCTCTTTGTGGATTCACTGATGTAGATGGTCAAAGTGATCATCTCTGCCTACCTGGCTCACATGGTTCGTAGATGTTATTTTCCAGCAAGTCAGCTACTTTGGCTGCACTGAAGCTGTCAGTCACACATGAAGAGCTGCTTGCTGTTGAGGAGCTGGTCCCCGGTTGTTCCAGCAAATTCTGCTGGTGCTTCCTTGCTGATTGCTCCCATTTGCCTGCATCAGCTTCAGTCTTGATCACCTTCGCAGGGACCTCAGTTTGGACTCCTTTCCTCTTCGCTGGTAAAGACAACGACGGGGCCTAAACAATGGAAACAGATCCTTGACAGCTCATCATTTTCTGCTTGGGAATATGTATGAAAGGGTCTTTGGAGATGGCGTGGCTCTAGGTTACTTAATGTGGAGGCTAGACATATGTATTTTACACAATTTGGGATACATAATAGGAAAGGCCCTGACATACCATAACAATGGGTGATGGATGGATGGATAGACAGCAGTGGATGTTCTCAGTTCTTGGAGATGACCCCAGAAATGTGGAAAATGGGTGGCTCCTTCTGCCTCCACCCGCCAGTGGATGGAGAAGGGAGCAGCACCCAAGTCATAGTCAGTGCCAATAGCAGTATTATTTTTCTCTTTGGGGGAAAAAACCCCAAGGTAATTCAGTACAAATAACTTTGTTAATTGAAACTGAAGTTGGCAATTTAAACCCTCGCATCAGGAAATTCTGACATAAGGAGAACTTACATCTGCTTACTCGCTCCTCTGTCTCTGTTCTCAGCAAGTCACTTCATCCTCCCGGCACCCCAAATACATTTCCAATTCCCCCATCCCCTTAGAATCATAGAATACCAGGGTTGGAAGGGACCTCAGGAGGTCATCTAGTCCAACCCCCTGCTCAAAGCAGGACCAATTCCCAACTAAATCATCCCAGCCAGGGCTTTGACAAGCCGGGCCTTAAAAACCTCCAAGGAAGGAGATTCCACCACCTCCCTAGGTAAAGCATTCCAGTGCTTCACCACCCTCCTAGTGAAATAGTGTTTCCTAATATCCAACCTAGACCTCCCCCACTGCAACTTGAGACCATTGCTCCTTGTTCTGTCATCTGCCACCACTGAGAACAGCCAAGCTCCATCCTCTTTGGAACCCCCCCTCAGGTAGTTAAAAGCAGCTATCAAATCCCCCCTCATTCTTCTCTTCTGGAGACTAAACAATCCCAGTTCCCTCAGCCTCTCCTCATAAGTCATGTGCTCCAGACCCCTAATCATTTTTGTTGCCCTCCGCTGGACTCTTTCCAATATTTCCACATCCTTCTTGTAGTGTGGGGCCCAAAACTGGACACAGTACTCCAGATGAGGCCTCACCAATGTCACATAAAGGGGAACGATCACGTCCCTCGATCTGCTGGCAATGCCCCTACTTATACAGCCCAAAATGCCATTAGCCTTCTTGGCAACAAGAGCACACTGTTGACTCATATCCAGCTTCTCGTCCACTGTGACCCCTAGGTCCTTTTCTGCAGAACTGCTACCTAGCCATTCGGTCCCTAGTCTGTAGCAGTGCATAGGATTCTTCCGTCCTAAGTGCAGGACTCTGCACTTGTCCTTGTTGAACCTCATCAGGTTTCTTTTGGCCCAATCCTCTAATTTGTCTAGGTCCCTCTGTATCTGATCCCTACCCTCCAGCGTATCTACCACGCCTCCCAGTTTAGTGTCATCTGCAAACTTGCTGAGAGTGCAGTCCACACCATCCTCCAGATCATTAATAAAGATATTAAACAAAACCGGCCCCAGGACCGACCCTTGGGGCACTCCGCTTGAAACCGGCTGCCAACTAGACATGGAGCCATTGATCACTACCCGTTGAGCCCAACGATCTAGCCAGCTTTCTATCCACCTTACAGTCCATTCATCCAGCCCATACTTCTTTAACTTGGTGGCAAGAATACTGTGGGAGACCGTATCAAAAGCTTTGCTAAAGTCAAGGAATAACACATCCACTGCTTTCCCCTCATCCACAGAGCCAGTTATCTCCTCATAGAAGGCAATTAGGTTAGTCAGGCACGACTTCCCCTTGGTGAATCCATGCTGACTGGAATCCATTAAATAGTTTGTGAGCCCATTAGTGACCCTCACTTTCTTCTCTGCTTCTGACAGGGTCCTGATGGCTTCAGAACAGCGGTCTATATACGTAGGGAGGCCATGCATGTAAGAGATGTCTAGTAAACATGCTCATTTGGAGACACCGTACCCATGTGCTTCCTTTATATTACATATGTTGAGTAAAGAGCCAAAGACACAACAAAATCCCCTTGCCAAGTCTCAGTTAGGGAACCGTACATATGCACCTGTACATCCCAAGCATTTGCTAACATTAGAATCTGGAATATTTACATGGCCTGTGTTTTGATGCCTCAAGGCTCAATGTCTTTCCTACACCCTATCATGTAAGGTGGCGGGGTTAGGGGTGGCATGGGAAGGGCAAGGAGGACAGTGAGGCCCTTCCTGCAGCCCTTCCTCATGTTGGTGAGTTCTTACTCACATCAGCAGTCCCATTGGTGATAATGCTACTGATCTCCTTTGTAAAGTTCTTTTGAGATCTACTGATGAAAAGTGCTAGATAAGTCTGACAGGGTGTATCAACCCCACACTGGCAAGGTGAGGGTTAACAATCTGCTTTGGGCCCAAGAGGCCACGCCCCCTCATCCTTTCTGGGCATGCTCCCAGTAGAGATAGTATCCCCCCCTGGGGAGGAGGAGGGATAGCTCAGTGGTTTGAGCATTGGCCTGCTTAACCCAGGGTTGTGAGTTCAATCCTTGAGGGGACCATTTAGGGATCTGGGGCAAAAATCTGTCTGGGGATTGGTCCTGCTTTGAGCAGGGGGTTGGACTAGATGACCTCCTGAGGTCCCTTCCAATCCTGATATTCTATGATTCAAAAGGGAGCAGCACAACGCAGTCTGGGCTCACTGAGGAGGAGAGCAGCTGTGTGCTGCAGTCTCCTCCCAGGAAACCGCCAGGACTCCCAGCTGCTGGGGCCGAGCCGCCTAGTCAGTCGGCCGTGGGAACCAAAGCGGATGACTTGCTATTACCAGCGGAGGAGCTGCCCCAGATGGACCAGTGCGATCACGAGAGATACCCCAGAGATGATGCTGGAGGAAATGAGATGAGGGCAGGAAGCAACCCAGGGTATGAGCTTAGAGATATTGGGCCTGAGCTCTGTGCTAGGCTACCTGGTTTTAAAGGGCCCCGGGTCAGAACGTGGTGGAGTAGAGTCAGAACGTGGTGGAGTAGAGTGGGCCCTGGTTCCCTTACCCTCCAGACTCTCACCACAGGGCGATAACATCATGAGGAAAAGAGGCCCCTTGAACTCTCACAACACGGCGATAACGCCACAAGGTGAAGCAGCCCCTTGAACTCTCACCACAGGACGATAATGACACGAGGCGAAGTCGCCCCTTAGACTATCACCACAGGATGATAACGCCATGAGGCGAAGTGTCCCATTGTACTCCCAGCCACGGGGCGATAACGCCGTGAGCCGAAGCAGCCCCTTGGACTCTCACCATAGGGCAATAATGCCACAAGACGAAGCAGCACCTAGAACCCCCACTATTGGGTGCTATATCCTGGAGCATCACCATTGGATGGTGCTGTCAGCCCAGTTCACCCAACCAACCACCTGAGAATAAGAGCTAGAGATTAATATTTTATTGGTTTACGTGTCCACCAATATGTATGTGCGATCGAACCTTGAGGCAGAGCAAAGGGATGGAACTGAGGGAACAATCGGACCTTAGATTAAAATTGCTGTATTAAAAACAAGACAAGGCAAGAGGAGCATGTATATCAACCAACCCTCCATTCCAGCCAATGATCCTGGGAACTGAGCTTGGATTCCTGCCACAGGTGCAGGGAATGCTGCATGGGCTGATCCCCACCTCTGTCAGAACAAGCACAAAACTGTCTTACCTTGCTGGAATTATCTGGGGCAGCTTCTAGAAAGAACAAAAAAGAATGAGTTAAGTAACAGGCCGAACCACCATTGGCATGCATGGGAACAGCAGTTCTGGCTAATAACAAAACCTAGCTCTAATATAACAGTTTTCAGTAGTACATCTCAAAGAGCTTTGCAAAAGAAGTGTCATTCTCCCTGTTTTAAAGATGGGGAAACTGAGGCACAGAGTGGCGATGTGATTTGTTCAAGATCACCCAGCAGGCTGGGGGTAGGGCCAGTAATAGAGCCAGGTCTCTTGAATCCTAGTCCAGTGCTCTATCTACTAGGCAAAGCTGCCTCCCAAAATTGCTGGTAGGAGCCCCTGCAGAATGCAGGCAGAGAGCAACTAATATGCACAACGCATTCTCAGAAAGCTGCCAAGGGCAGGACTCAAATTCACGGTACACTGGAGCTGCATGGGGTGAATGGCCATGGCATATCAGCTGCCATTATTCAAAAGCCCTAGCAACTGTCCTACATGCCTGAACATGTGCTGCTGCTCTGACTGAGTCAGCCGGCCCCACTTAATCCACTTGCCTCACACAGCCGCTCCCTGGATTAAGCAGCCATGGCACACTGGCAGAGCAGCCTACTCACTGCTCACAAGGCCCAACTAACACATTGCAGGATCGGGGCTGCACACGGGACCTGGGAGGGGCAGGCAGAGAGAACACACATCCTCACGCACTCACACACGGAGGGAGACAGCAGGCGAGCATGTATTAGGGAACTCATGAGAAAGGAATAGGTGGGGCTAGGTGTAAGGGAAGGGGGAACTTCCCCATCAGGCAGTGAGGGCCCTGAGGGGAAGGAGCCATATGGCCCCTCTCTCAAGGCCACAAGAGGCTGCTGAGGCACACAAAGGAGGAGAGGAGGAGGTGCGGAGGGTGAAGGGGAATCCAAAAGTCCAGTGGCCAGAAGCTGATGGTGCATAAACCCAGCCTAGAGATAAGGGGCAGATTTTAACAGGGAGGGTAACTGACCATTGGAAGAACTTACCAAAGGAGACAGTGGATTCTCACCCCATGAAGTCTTTACACTGAGACTGGATGGATGTCTGTCTAAAATATACACTCCAGCTCAACCATAAGCTTTGGACTGGCTGCAGGACCCCGGTGGGTTCTCTGGCCTGTGTTATACAGGCAGGTCAGACTAGATGACCATAATGGTCCTCCTGGCTTTAAAACCTATCGATGGATGCAGAGACACACCTACAATTCAATCCAGCAAGACTTCACTGGCCTGCCAGGCTATACAAGGGTGACAGACAGACAGAGCCTCAGGAACCTGTCAGGGGTAGTTGCTGCATGCTATGCAGACACATAATGAGAAACAGTCCCGGTCTGAACAGCTTCCAGCCTGACTAGACAATCCACCAGGATGAGGCAGCCCACTGGGTTTGGGGGTTGACCTGCTGTGTCCATCTGTCACTCCTGCCCCAGGGGCTGGTGGCTGCATGTGCTAGGCCTTGGCTGCCACCTCTCTCCTAGGGTCAGGAACGGTTATTTCCCTCATGGCTTTTTGATGAGATGACTATTCTGATTCCTGCAGTAATCTAAGGAGAGGTCTTGCTCACGCTCCATTGTAACTCGGATACTGGCACGGAAGCTGATTCCAGCAGAACACTGAGATGACGTCATTGTAGTACTAGTGTTATGCAGAGGCCCCTTGATGCTAGGTGCTGTACAAACACATGGTGAACGACCGTCTCTGCCCCAAAAGACTGACAAAGGCAGTGCTGTTATCCCCTCTGTACTGAGGAGGAACTAAGGCACAGAGAGATTAGGTGCAATGCCCAGGCTCGCCCAGAGAGAACTGAGCCCAGGTCACCTTAGTCTTCCTTATACACAAGGCCATCCTTTCTCCTTAGTGACATTCGCTTTTCAGGGACATAAGGGGAAAGGAAACATGCAGCGTCCAACTCTGGCAATTATCAAAGCACCAGGAAATCGAGAGGACCAGTAAGGGGAACATTAATACTTCTTCTTTTTGGAAGCAGCTGTAGTCAGGCCCTGGCTTCTGCGCTTGTGTCGCTTGCCTCTGCCATGATCCATCGATGTGCCGGTTCCTGTCCCAGCCTCCTCTCCTGCCTGTTTGCAGGAGTGAACAGGCTGGGGTTGGACAGGTGGTTTGGTGGAGGAGGTGGATGCCCGGGGAGGAGGGGAGATGGAGTGGCTGCTGGAGAGATGGGCAATGGGTGCTGCTGGGAGCAGGTAGACACTGCCCTCTGGGGTGTCAGGAAGGAACAGGTCCAGCAGGTCCGAGGGCAGTGATGGTACTGACAAGCCCATGGTCTCAGGGAGGGGTGGGCTCCCTGGGCCGGGAGGGGCTGGAGGAGGCTGCTGCATGGCTTGCCACCAGCTAGTGGTCTCCTGCAGAAAGGGGATCAAGGCCGAGGTGAGGGTGTGGAGGGAGCGGGAGATGGACGTGACCCCACGCAACATTGACAGCAGGTGCCTGTTTGTGCTTTGCTGTCCTTTCAGGATGCTGCTGCCTAACACCAGGAGGCGGTCTGCCTGGCTCACACTGGCCCTGGGCCGGGCCGCTAAATCCCCATGCTTGGAGGCCAGCGGGCCCTGTATCCCCCCACGGACACTCGGGATTTCCACCTCAGCACTTGCGAGCTGCCTGGAGGCGTTCTCCTCCTCCCCATTCCTTCGTGCCTGGGCTGGTGGAGTGGTCGGTAGCACTGCAGAGCCATCACCCCGGTTAGCTGGACAGACATCTCCTTCTCCATCCTCGGGTGGGCGGGGCTCAGCCTGGGAGCTGGGGGGACACATGGGGTCCTCATGGGAGAACAGCCCTTCACTGTCATTGGCAGGGAGGTGTCTCTGCTGGTGGGAAGCCTCTGGAGGATGCAGAGGCTCAAGGCTGAGTGTCACAGTGCTCTTGTCCTCCGACGGGGGAGCCCGTTGGGGAGCAGAGATACCTGTGGGAGGGGGACATAGGAGGGAGAATCAGGAGCTGAAGGGCTGCCTGCTCCATGGGACCAGGGACCAATTCAACAGAGCAGATCGTAGGGTTCACGGGCATCTGCTCGCACAGGTAGTAGCACTGTGGACGGGGGAGGAGAGTAGATTAGGTGGAGATTCCTTCCTGGAAACCCCAGCCATGTGGGGCAGTCTCTTTCCAGTTGGCTACAGCAGGGGTCTTCTGAGGACCTCCTTGAAATGCCTGCCCCCAGCTCTGTGCCCTGGACCCCAAGAGGAAGGATGAACAGAGTTGCAGGCTATGCCAGTGGTGCCCAATCTCCCAATGCCCATTGTGGTGTCTCAAAGCATGCCCTCCAGCAAAGCCGCATTCTGGGTGGGGACATTGAGCCCCTGTGCCCCCGACCAGCTAGCCCACGACGGACCACCACACATGCCACATTTATTGCAGTGATGCTGCATGTCTGCCTTAGAGCTAGTGCCATCTGCTGCACAGCTATGCTGCTTCGTTTAGACTCCGAGGCCAGTGTCTAATCAGTGCTGCTGCTCATGGAGGTCGAGGCAGCAATGCGTGGCTCCCATGCGGAGTGTGAGACATAACAGTGCATGTAATCAAGCCCAATTGTTCCTTTGCACCAGGGTCCCCAACTGTGCTGTCTGCCTACATATGTCTCATCCCTATGTGCCTCCCTTCCTGCCCAACCAAGCGGGAAGGTCTCTCCCCCCAGTACACTCTTCTTTCATCATATGGTAAAGTGGCTATGTCCAGTAGCATCCCTGCTGCTGCCCATACACCAGGTGGCTACTACTTCCTGGCCAGACTGCCCCTTTCTGAGCACTTGTGACTGCTGTTATCTTGACCAACACATTGGGATTGAACCAGGAACCGCCAGAGCTAAAAGCATGAGTTCACTAACTGGAGCTGTAACAGACATATCTCCTGTGCACTGGGCATAGATAGAGGCTTTGTCACACCCACCTACCAGTGGGTTAAACACACTCCCCTGGAGAGGGGCCAAGACCCATCCCTAGTGGGCAGTGCTCAGTGTGTATTTTCTGAAGCCCTTATACAGCCAAACTGACATCTTGAAAACTGGCATCACATTCAGTGCAACCAAAGGAGAGCACTCATGCCTGAAGACTCTGGCCTTAGCCCTTATTTTTGCTTAGCAAGTCATTCCAGAACCAGCAGTATCTTTGCTATTCATCAGTACTCACTGAAGAGTCTGGACAAACACATTTCAGATCACAGATTGTTCACCAATGTTTCACTTTGACTAGTCACTGTTCATGATTCTTGCTGTATGATTATTCACCTAACCCTTTTCACTCCCTGATTGAATAACTGAGTATAACAAGTAAGGAACTTCCCTCTTTCCAGCACTGTTTTTCAGACAACAATTCATTAGAGTGGAAGTTCAGGGCTGTCAAACACCCAGCTATTTTTCAGATGCTCACAGATAATGCGCCCTCACCAGCCAGTGAATGCAGCTTAATGTTTGGGTTAGAGGAAATATTGGCAAATCCTTTCTTTTACTATTCAGCCTACTCTAGTGAATGACCATGGTAAGCAGATAATGTTGATGGTGTGGGGAAACTGGGTGATCACTAGGGCTGTCAAGCGATTAAAAAAAATTAATCGTGATTAATCACGCTGATAAACAATAACAGAATACCATTTATTTAAATATTTTTGGATGTTTTCTACATTTTCAAATATATTGATTTCAATTACAACACAGAATACAAAGTATATAGTGCTCACTTTATATTTTTATTACAAATATTTGCACTGTAAAAAAACAAAAGAAATAGTATTTTTCAATTCCCCCATTACAAGTACTGTAGTGCAATCTCTTTATCATGAAAGTTGAACTTACAAATGTAGAATTATGTACACAAAAATAACTGCATTCAAAAACAAAGCTTTACAGCCTACAAGTCCACTCAGTCCTACTTCAGTCAATCACTCAGACAAACAAGTTAGGTTACAATTTGCAGGAGATAATGCTGTCCGCTTCTTGTTTACAACATCACCTGAAAGTGAGAACAGGCGTTCGCATGGCACTATTGTAGCTGGTGTCGCAAGATATTTACGTGCCAGATGCTCTAAAGATTCATATGTCCCTTCATGCTTCAACACCATGCTTCCAGAGGACACGTGCCCATGCTGATAATGGGTTCTGCTCAATAACGATCCAAAGCAGAGTGGACCAACGCATGTTAATTTTCATCCTCTGAGACAGATGCCACCAGCAGAAGGATTTTTTATTTTTTTTTGGTGTTTCGGGTTCTGTAGTTTCCACATCTGAGTATTGCTCTTTTAAGACTTCTGAAAGCATGCTCCACACCTCGTCCCTCTCAAATTTTGGATGGCACTTCAGATTCTTAAACCTTGGGTCGAGTGCTGTAGCTATTTTTAGAAATCTCACATTGGTACCTTCTTTGCGTTTTGTCAAATCTGCTGTGAAAGTGTTCTTAAAATGAACATGTGCTGGGTCATCATCTGAGATTGCTATAACATGAAATATATGGCAGAATGGGGGTAAAACGGAACAGGAGACATACAATTCTCCCCCAAGAAGTTCAGTCACAAATGTAATTAATACATTTTTTTAACGAGCATCATCAGCATGAAAGCATGACCTCTGGGATGGTGACCGAAGCATGAAGGGGCATATGAATGTTTAGCATATTTGGAACGTAAATACCTTGCAATGTCGGTTACAAAAGTGCCATGCAAACGCCTGTTTTCACTTTCAGGTGACATCGTAAATCAGAAGCATGCAGCAGTATCTCTCATAAATGTATACAAACTTGTTTTTCTTAGCAATTCACTGAACAAGAAGTAGGACTGAGTGGACTTGTAGACTCTAAAGTTTTACATTGTTTTGCTTTTGAGTGCAGTTATGTAACAAATGAAAAACCTACATTTGTAATTTACACTTTCACAATAAAGATATTGCATTACAGTACTTGTATGAGGTGAGTTGAAAAATACTATTTCTTTTATCATTTTTACAGTGAAAATATTTGTAATAAAAATAATATAAAGTGAGCACTGTATACTGTATTCTATGTTGTAATAGAAAACAATATATTTGAAAATGTAGAAAAACATCCAAAAATATTTAATAAATTTCAATTGGTATTCTATTGTTTAACAGTGCAATTAATCACGATTAATTTTTTTAAATCGTGATTAATTTTTTTGAGTTAATCGCGTGAGTTAACTGCAATTAATTGCCAGCCTTAGTGATCACTAATTCATAGGCCAGAAGAGACCATGATGATCATCTAGTCTGGTTACCTGCATAACACAGGCCAGGGCATTTCACAGACAGGCTGTAGAATTGATGCTCATCTTCTATTTTGACGTCTGCCCGCCCGCCTACCTCCCTCCCTCCCTCTGAGGCAATATGCTCCATCCTCACTCTTCAAACTGACCCAACTTACAACACTAAAAGAGCAATTAAAAGCTCCATCATGCAGTCACACGTGAAAGGGTCACCAGCCCCACTCCATCCCATGCTGGCGGTAGCCAGAGGTAACGACCACAACCACCACCTCACAGACATGTGTCAAGTCTGTGAAAGTGTCTTACCTCTCTCCCCAGTCACTCTTTCAAACAGAGCCTGGAGTCTGGCTTTACACTTGGCGAAGCCTCCAGCCTGGACACTGGCTCCCACGGCCAGGGGCTGCAGCTTCCTGAGCTCCTCCAGTGACCCCTTGATGAAGGAGTGCAGGTCCATCACCTCCTGGTCCGACGCATAGAGATGCATCTTCTCCACCAGCTGCTTGCTGGCCCCCATCCTCTTGAGCACGGCTTCTGTCTGCTGCAGCTTCCCCTCCAGCTCCTCGTTCCCCAGGTGGTGCTGCCCCTCCACCATCTCCAGCAGCTCCTGCTCCTTCTCTCGGATCAGCTGCACCATCTGCTCAACTCTCTTTCGGATCAGCTCCTGGGTTTCATTCCTCACCTGGTCCAGGTGGTCAGCTTTGCTCTTCAGATTACAATAGGCATCTTGGAAGAGTTCCTCCTTCTTCTTCAGCTCTTCGCTCACGCTCCCCAGCTCCTGCTGCCTCTGCTGGATTTCCACCTTGATATCACAGTGCTTGCCTGTGTGCCGGCTGTCCAGCAGGGCACAGATGCAGCAGATCGGTTTTTGGCAGTCTCTGCAGTAGATGCTGTTGATGAAAGTACAATTTAGAGCAGTCATTTAAACGACTCTTACCCCATTCTGCTGGTGGCCTTATCAAACCCTTCCCAGAGCCAGTCCTCCTTCGTCTAAGGGAAGTATGGGAAAGTGGCCAAGGATATCGAATAGTAGAGCCATTATGCCCGGCAGTGAGTGACTTGGGATGTCTGGCTGTGCTGGGTTTCAACTGACAGTTCAGATAAAGGCCTTCATTTCTTCCCTCCTTATATTGCTCCCTGCTGGGGAGTTCAGATCATTCCCCAGGCAGAGCACCCCTTCTCTTCCCACAACCCACTCCCCCAGCAACATCCTTAACTAGGAGAGAGCCTGCCTGATTCCCAGCCACCTCTCCCTCCTATGACTGACTGAACAGCTCTGCGTTGACATTCTCATTCCTCCCTCCGACTTCCTCTTTGCCAATCTGCGTCTGCTTGCTAAAGAAAATGGACCAGATCCCAGCTGGGGTAAATCACTGCAGTTAAAGAGGCGAGGCCCATTGATACCAGCTGGCCCAATATGATTTGTCACCCAACAGTGACTGCCACAGGGTGGTGGGCCCCTTTAAATGATGTAGATCCAGTGCCCTGTGCTAGAACAGGTGCTCCCAGCTTGGCCAGTTAAGAGGGCAGGGCAGGGCAGCAGCTGGGGCTGTGAAGAGCCAGGCTGTCAAGAGGGAAGGGGGAGCAGGAGCAGAGCGAGTCCCCTGGAGGGGTGGCAGTGGGAACCTGCTGGGGAATGGGAGCCTCTGGGACGAGAGCGGTGGGAGGTGGTGCTCAGCTAAGTGCGGACAGAAGAATCCTGCAACAGGCCCTGAAGCAGGAAGGACTGACCAAGGCACGGGGCTGGGAGCTGGAGCCCAGGCTGGGCTGAGGAACTGTTTTGCCTACATATGAAAAAGAAAGCTGGTCCTGGAAAGAGACTTTGGGTGCAACTGCACGGAAAACAGATCAGGTTGTGAACATTACCTCAGCATCTGGTTTGCATGGGTTGGATTGGGACAGGACACGTTACTGAACTTCCTGGAACCAACAAGAAACTCCCTGGCAGATCCCACCTTGAGATCCCTCACCGCCTTGGCCTCATGGCTCTCTCGCTTTAGATACCTCTGGTGGGTCTCAAAGCACTTGACACAAAGGAACTCCTCGCAGTCAGAGCACCAGAACTCTCCCTCTTGCCCACAGTTGTCACAGACCAGGTCATTGCCTTTGACGATCTTCTGGTAGGTGCTCAGCTTGGCCTGCAGATTGGCGAAGAGCAGGTTGTCCTGGTCTGGGATCCCACTGGCTTGTGGGATGGGAGCGCGGCAGATGGGGCACTGGCCAACAGGCTTGTTCTCTTCCAGGCAGTTGGCGCACAAGGTGTGAAGGCAGGACAGGAGCTTAGGATTTCTGGGTTCTTTCCAGCATCCCTGGCAGAGCAGGAACTGGAATTCTTCCTCCATCGCCTTTGGAAAGGAGAGAGATTGAGGCCTGGGGTTACCAGTGCTGTATGGCTCTGTTTTGCAGCCCAGCGAGGGAGGCAACACATGCTATATGCAGGCAACTTGATGGGCCAGGTCCTGGACCCCATTGAGGGTGCTTTCCCACTGCTGCTCTGGTGGCACAGAGCAAGTCGCATGCTCTTGGGGGTGTGAGGTGACCCTATGTCACCCCCTATCCCAGCCTCAGCATAGGGGGCATGGCATGGAGGAGACAGAGGAAAAGTACCTTTTACTTTCTCAGCTGGGTATCATCCCAAGAAACCCCTCCCTCTCCTACATCTGTCTCTTCCCCCCCTTCTCTCTCACCTCACTTTTCACCCCCCAGGGTGTACATTACCCCCTCCCCACCAAGCTGTCTCTCTTCTGGCAGGGCTAAGAGGGAGTGCTGCTTGGTGACTCTGGGCTGACGCTCCCTCCCCCACTGTAGATGCATCTGCCCAGCCTTGTTCCATCTCTCTAAGGTACTTATTGCACCCCTGTTATAACAATTCCTCACAACCATTGAGGCACTCACACTTACAATGGTGAGGTGGGGGATCAGTTATGTCCATTGTACAGATGGGAAACTGTGGCACAGATGCTCAAATAGGCTCTGAACTCCCCCTAGAGTCAATGGGAGTTAGGCACCTCCCTACCTTTGAGGATCTGGGCCTGAGTCATAGAATATCAGGGTTGGAAGGGACCTCAGGAGGTCATCTAGTCCAACCCCCTGCTCAAAGCAGGACCAATCCTAGGGTGACCAGACATCCCGATTTTATCAGGACTGTTGCTTGTTTGTCCCGTAAACATCACAAACAAGCAATTTTGCCCTCCGCTCCAGCGCACAGGCAGAGCCTGGAGGGGCTCTCGCCCGCCCCCCGCCCCGACTCTGCCCCCCGCCCCCTCCTTTGCCCATTGGATCCCTCCCCAAATCCCCGCCCTGGCCCCGCCTCTTCCCCAAGCATGCGGCATTCCTCCTCCCTCCCAGGCTTGCTGATCAGCTGTATGGCAGCGCAAGCCTGGAGGGAGGGGGTGGCCTTAGTAGAGCTGGTGAGTGCGAGCTCCGGCACCAGGTGGGCAAGGGGGCTGCTCCCCCAGGAGGGAGATGGGGGGGGCTCAGCTCAGGACCTGAGTGCAAAGCAGCCAGCACCTCCACACAAAGGAGCTCCCAAAGGCTGCGGGAAGGGCAGGGGCAGGAGTAGGAGCCCGGCCAAGGCACACAGGGTCAGGGGTGACCGGGCAAAGGCCTTGACCCCCGCGGGGGCGGGCTGCAGCACTGCGGGGCAGGAGCTGCGACGAGCAACCGGCTCCTTGTCTCTGCCAGGCCCGCCTCAGGCGCCGGCTCCAGCCTGCCCGGGGCGTGGCGTGCGGAGCTCGAGCCCAGGATGGAGGAAGAGGAAGAAGAGGGGCTGAACCACAGGCCCAGGTGACTGGGGGCGCATCTGACCCCGCTCCCGCATCCCCCAGCGCAGAGCAGCGCCCTGCCGGGCAGCTCGGAGCCCAGGCTGGGCCCGGAAGCGAGGGGATGGGGGAGCGAGATGGGGCTGTGCCACTGGCAGCGGGGGGACACTCCGGCAGTTTTTTTTCCCTTTTGCTCCGCCCCCGCGTCCCGATATTTCATCTTTGTCATCTGGTCACCCTAACCAATCCTCAACTAAATCATCCCAGCCAGGGCTTTGTCAAGCAACTTGCTAAGGTCCCATGGGGAACCTGTGGTGGGCACCAGGAATAGAACCCAAGTCTCCTGATACACAGGCTAGCACTCAAACCACTGGGCCACCCTTCTTCTCCACAAGGGCATGCTGAAGAAGCAGCCCACAAAAGTCCTGGGCGGAGCTGGGTAACTGGCAGGCACCCCCAGCTGCAAGCAGGAGACTCCACAGAGCTGTGAGATCCTCCCCACTTCCAGGTTGTCTCTCACTTCCCCTGCCCCCTTTGATGCCTTATTCCCCCTTTGCCCAGCCACTTCCCCTGCTGCATGGTCACTATTGTCATGCTAACCTCCCATGTGTCCTGGACGCAGTACCACCTGCAGTGGGGAGGCGGGGTCCTCAGGCATCTCCCCGCCTCCTACACATCTTGCTGCTCCTCGTTTTCCTTTTGCATGTAGCAGATGTCACTAAACATCCCAGCCAGTCCCTCAGGAAGATCCGACCATCGCAATAAGCTCACCTGGGTCTGCAGGCTGCCTGGGCTCCCCTGGGACAAGAGAGCCATAGTCCACGAGGCCCTGCCTCTATCAGAACTGTACCTGCGGGATCTGGGCACTCCTTTGCTGAGTAATTGCTTCAGCAGGTTCTGGCTGGTAAGTTTCGATTTCTGAGAAGGGAAAATAACCCCTCTTCCTGTTTCTGGCCTGTAGTGAGTCCCTTTCCCTGTGCAGCCGCCTCCTGCCCTGCCCTCTGGTGATCATTCTGAGAACACCCGGCCCTCCCAGAGACAGAGCTTCTCAGAGAGATAATGAGCCTGAGGCCATGCATGTTGGGTCTGGATCCAGGCCTGAGCTTTCCAAAGCTCCATCAGCATTTGGGGGTTGAGCCTCTCAGAAAAGACTTTAACTTACAGTTAAGAGGCCTAATTCACTGCCCCATTTCTGCTCCAGGTCCCCATTGGCAGAGAGGGGAGGTGCCGCTGGGCAAGCTGCCTGCAGTACTCACTCCATGCATGGCTGCGAGTGGGCGGGACAGCTGCTAATGTGGACCGATTCCTAGGGTTACCATATATCCGTATTTTCCGGGACATGTCCGGCTTTTTAGTTGTTAATCATCCTCCGGGAGGATTTTTTAAATATATAAAAACGTCCGGAAAATACGGACGTATGATAACCCTACCCACTGCCCCTCTCTCCTCTTGGGGTGTCAGCTCGCTGCAGCCTGCGGATTGCAACTCCTCCTCCCCCCAGTGCTGCTGCAGAGCGGTGGCGTCTCTGCAGCCAACTGGGGGTGCGGGGGGGACGGGACCTGCGGCCGCTTCTCCCTCCTCCAAGCATCCCCCGCGGCTCTGGCAGAGCCTCAGTCTCCCCCCTCCACCCCGGCCGTGCAAGGAGCCCCCCCGCCAGTGGTCCATGCAGCCGGGGCTGCCTCCCCACCGTGGAGCGCAGGGGAAAGTTTCTCGGCGTGCAGCAGCAGCTCTCGGGAGCCTGAGCTCCCTCCCCCCGGGAAGGGCCCGCGCTGCAGCGCCTCCCGCAGCCTCGCCGGGTCCGGATGGGAGCGGGGTGGAGGCCCCCCTGAGCCTGGGGGCAAGGCCCGGGCCATGCACGCAGTACTTCTCTGCTCCAGCCCGGCCAGAGAGGGAGCCCGCGGCTGGGATGCAGCCTCGCAGGTGGGAGCGCGTTGGGGCTGGGATGCCCAGCTCGGGCTCGGGGGCAGGCCCGGGGCCCGAAGCAACTTCCCGCCCCCCGGCTCTGGCTGCTGCTGCGCTTGGGAAGCACCCAGCCGGGGGCGCACGGGCTGGAGAGCCGCAGGAGCCGGGAAACTTGGGGAGGAGGCGGCTGTTTCGGGTGGCTGGGAGGGAGGAGGGGGAATGTGATGTGCTCAGGGGAGGAGGCGGGGCCGGGGCGGGGATTTGGGGAAGGGGTCCAATGGGAAGGGAGGGGCGGAGTTGGGGTGGGGACTTTGGGGAAGGGGTTGGAATGGGCAGGGGCGGCTCCAGGCACCAGTGCAGCAAGCGCGTGCCTGGGGTGGCAAGCCACGGGGGACGGCCTGCCGGTCGCTGTGAGGTCCACCGGTCCCGCGGTTTCGGCGGCAATTCGGCGGCGGGTACGCTGAAGCCGCAGGACCGGCAGATCACCCGCAGAAACGCCGCCTAATCCGCGTGACCGCGGACCGCCCACAGGCGTGCTGCCAAAGGTCGCCTGACTGCCGTGCTTGGGGCGGCAAAAAACATAGAGCCGCCCCTGGGAATGGGGGCGGGGAAGGGGTGGAGTTGGGGCAGGGGTGGAGTTGGGGCAGGGGTGGGGGCTGTGGAGTGTCCTCTTTTTTCAGTGTTCAAATATGGTAACCCTACTGATTCCACTACACCTGATTGCAGCACCCAAGGGGCCACTGTACCAGATGAGGATGTCAGTAGTGTTCCAGTCACACCCCAACATGTCTTCTCTGCAGGCGGGGCGGGAGGGAGGGGCTTGAAGGGGGTGGGGTAGAACAAGCTAAGCCCCTGTGTGCGGTTGGAATGATACAAAGGGGCTGATGTGTTTTCCATGGCACTGTTTATTTCTGTGGCATCTTTGGACCCCTTCTGTTTCTGCTTCATCTTCTGTGATTCATAAGCACCATACAAGAGATGCCCTAAGATGCAAACATACGTCATCATTTCATGGCTGCTACCAGGGTCACTGGAGATGTGTGACAAGGGGCAGGTGCTGAGGCCCACCCACTGACTGGGATTCAATCGCAGTGTAACATGCATGGAATTCGCCACACAATAACAGCTGTGCTGGGTGCCTAATGCTGCTATGGGTGCCAATGAAATCCTCACCTCCCCTTAGCACATGGCTCAGGAGCAGAGCTAGGTCTTTTATCTCACTGGGCCAGATTTCTGATCTGTTACGTCAGTGTCATCAGACCAGCTCCATCAACATTTGTGGGTACTCCTGATTAACACTAGCCTATCTTGGCCCAAGAGGGGGGGTGGGGAGGGGAATAAATCTCTTACTCTATTGCAGTTTTGCTTTCAGCCACAGTAGGGCTTTAGCCTGCTATTTAAAAGAAATCTAAAGCTTGTTTTAGGACAGGATGGTTATTTACAGAGAGCGGGGCCAGCAGAAGGGATTGTAGGAGATCAGGCCTGAAAGCACCAGTAAAAGGGCACCTCCTTGTTTATTGCAGCTTTGTAATGAATTGTTATGGGCCAAAGTGCACCTTCCTTATATAGCAAAACTCCTGATCAAGGCACTGGGCTCTTTGCTTGACTAAGGATTATAGAGTTTGCCTCTGGTGGTTTTGTGCTGCTCAAAGATTGGTGCTAAAGGCAACAATCAGGTTCCTGGCTAGGGAACCTGCCAGCCCTGCCCAGGATATACTCACATCATAGATTAGAGCAAGACATGCTCTATAGGAACGGTGGGTGTGTTTCCTTTGTCGCTTTTGCCTCACCCCTTGCCATGACACTGGTATGGAACCAGGAGGCTTACAGCTGTGTCAGCTGCCAGCTGAGTGGTCTGCTGCAGGCCTAGCTTGCTCTTGAGGATGTCTCAGCGTTGGATGGTAGGACAAGTCCTCATCTTCCTGTATCTTTTAAAAGGATTTGGTGCCAGGAGAATGGAGTCATCTATCCTTGGTGTACAGCTCATTAATTATTAATAAACATTTCTACTGTATAAGTGCCCAGAGGTCAACCACGCTGGGCCCCATCGTCCTAGACCAGGGGTCTCAAACACGCGGCACGCGTGCCACATGCGGACCGCGGGGTGATTTTGTGCGGCCCGCGAGCTCCTCGCGGTCCCCCCCGCCCTCCCCCAGCGTTTACATAGAGGGGCTCCGGCCCGACGCGGACCAGGGGAAGGGCAGGCTCCCTGCCTGCCTGCCCTGCCCCTGTGCCGGCCGGAATGTGGGGAAGGGAGGGGCACAGGGTCTGTGTATTGCTGTTGCTTCAGGCACTGCCCCCAGCAGCTCCCATTGGCCGCGGTTCCCCGTTCCCAGCCAATGGGAGCTGCTGGGGGCGGTACTAGTCCTCATGTGGCCCTCATGGTCATTTGAGTTTGAGACCCCTGTCTCAACAAAAAACAAATGATTGTTCCCCTGAGAAAGTGTGCAGAGAGAGAGTGGGAATCTCCCGCTTCCAGCATGCAGCATGAGCTCTGCAACGCATCTTGGCAGACAACAGAGCTAGAGAAATTTAAAGCCACAGTACACCAAAGTTACATAGCTACCGATACCACAAAAAGTGTTCATTAGTAATCCCAAGCTCTCATGTAGGGCTTTTCACCCGTAGATCTCAAAGCACTTCACAAAGGAGGGCAGTATCACTATCCCTATTCTACAGAAGGGAAAACTGAGGCAGAAAGGCAAAGTGACTTGCCCAAGGACACCTGCAAATCAGTGGCAGAGCCAGAAGTAAAACCCAGATCTCCTGAGTCCCAGCCCAGTGCGTTATCCTCTTAATGTATACAAATGATCAGACCACCACACTCAGATAGCTAGGTACATGTAACATGTTTATTGTAGATCGAGAATTAATTTAGAGGAACTTACAAAATAAACATATGTACATATACACATCCACATATATAACTAATCAAAAGCATGCAAATCACTTTGAAGCACAAATTAGACCAACCACTGAATTCTAACAACATGTACAGGGAAGCTCAAGAAGTTCAAGAACTTCTAGGGATCCTTAGTCTAGGACATTCCCAAAATCTCCTTCTCTGACCCCTCCTGTATAGATTCTGTGGCCCAAAGTTTTAGAAATGCTTTTGTTTTCAAAGGCACCATTTTTCACTTGCAAATCGTGGGTGCAAAAATCAGCAGTTAGAGAACAGGGCTTGTCTATGTGGAAGTTACTGCATGGCAAGCCAGGGTGTGAATCTACGCACATTCTGGGATTTTTAATGCGCCATAGCAGTGTCCAAATAGGGATGCTGCACTGTGGCAAGCTAGTGTGCTGTAGAGTCACACCGCGCCATGCCTTGCAGTAATGTTCCATGTGGACAAGACCTACACATCCCTTTGCACCAACAAATCAAGTAGTTAGATGACTAGCTGCAGTCCTGGAGCACTGCAATTCCACCTCTCCTGCTGGAAGGGAGTGGTTTATCTTTTGTTGACAGGAACCCAATGCCACTCAATGGAATTCACCTGACAGGGCAAGATGCCCAGCAAGATGGATGGGATTTTAAGGGTTTAGTTGCCCAAATGTCCCCATTCAGGGGATACGAAACTCTTGTAGACTTCAATTAGGGAGTAACACAAATTCCAATGGTGTGGGGAGGTTCCGTACTAACATGTGCATCCACAAAAACAAAAGCCTGGGTTGAAACCCAGCTGTGCATCAAGCCTTTCACCTGATGTTTTTCCTCTTCTTGAGCTGATTCATAGATTGTAAGCCCAGAAGGGACCATTAGACCTCCTGCATAACACAGGCCAGAGAATTCACCTAGGTACACCTGTGCTGATCCCAACAATTTGTGCTTGGCTAAACCACATCTTCCAGGAAGGCTTCTGGGCTTGTTGAGATGGCACTGAGAGCTGCAGAATCCACCACTTCCCTTCGGAAGTTTGCTTAGGCCTGACCCACTGGTACACAACCTCCATCATCAGAGCATTGTGCCAAGTGGATTTTGCTGGGTTCTCAGTGTGACCTCTTGGCACTATCATTCTGCGCTCCCCCAGGGCACTCCTGTTTAGCAGGTGTCACATTCTACACCCCAGGGGAGCGTCCTATAACCCACATATTAATCATTTTGTATATAATTGTGATATTGCACATAAAGCATGCCATGTAAGGTATCATGGGAAAGGTTACGATCTGCTGAAACCCACTGTTCCATCTAAATATATATATATCATTGGTGCATATAAAGTTATGAGAATTGTGTTGTATGATTGTCACTAAAATATGCTGTGGGTTTGGGAAGCTCCCAGATACTAGCTCTCCAGAGACAATAACCAGGGGGATAACCAACGCCCAGGCAGGTGTCGAACAACCATCAACAGCCATTGTCTAGCAAGGGAGCTACAATGCAATGACTCACCTGCATAAGGCCATACCAGTGGAATTGCTTAACCTTGTCAGCAATGCCCACCAGACATGCCTGGACTTGTGTTCTCCAAGCACATGGACTAAGGGTATAAAACAGAACACAGGGCCACATGCTTGGCCTTTTCTCCTTCCCCCACCTATGCTGCAAGCAGCCAGGATGCTCAGGAGACTGAAGACTCCAACAGAGGAGACTGGCCAAGGTTTCAAGGGTGAAACCTGTGTACTATGAACTGCAATATCCAGGGGGGTGAGAAAAACTGCTTAATCTAGATAATACCCAGTCTAATAGAGTTGAGAGTTTAGACTGCATGCTTATATTTTATTTTATTTTGGTAACTAACTCTGACTTTTTGCTTATCACTTAAAATCTATTTTTTGTAGTCAATAAACTTCTTTTACTGTTTATCTTTACCAGTGAATTTGCTTGAAGTGTTTGGTAAATCTGCTCAGGTTTGCAAAGGCTGGTGTATATCCACTTTCCATTGAAGTGGCAAACCAATTAATAAACTTGCACTGCTCGTCTTGAGCAGTGCAAGATGGTATATTCTTGAATTACAGTGCTAGGAGCTGGGGGGATTCGGCTGGTGCCTTTCTCTGTGATTCATGAGTGGCTCTGGGAGCATTCATGCAATTTATCTGCGTGTGGGGTTCCACATGCAGTTGTGCTGAGTGATCACAGCACCTAGCGGAGTTTGCTACTTGTCATTAGCAAAGCATTGTGAGAGACAGCCCAGGCTGGAGAGTTAAGGGGGTACAGTGGTCCCAGGCTGCACCCCAGGGATCCCATCAAAGAGGGGATTTGTCTTCCTGCTTCCCTGGGCAATGATCAATTCCCCAGAGCATGAAATAGAGAATAGAAGAGCTTGAATCCTCACACCCTTCACAATCAGATGGTTCTCCTGCCAGACTCTTCGCTTCTCCTGCCTTCTCACACATGCACATATGCGTGCGCACACTCACACACACATTCTCTTTCTCTATCTATGTTGTTTCATTGCCTTGAAGAGCTCCTCCAGTTTCAGGGCAACACTCAGGTCGCCCTTGACACGCAACCTCCCGCTCATGTAGGCACTCAGAGGATGAAGTTCACCTGAGAAGAAAGACTTTCCGTCATCTCCAGAATCACATCAGGGTTGCGCTCAGCGTCCCCAAGGCCAATCCGCCCACTGCCTGCAGGGCATGGATATATGAGAGAGGGAGAGAGAGAGGGGATCAGTACCAGGGTTTCACATCTAACACTTTGGGGAAGCCAGAGGCCCTTTGTGTTTGGTTTGTTTAATGAAGTGAATTTAACGCTGGTGAAAGGGGACAGTCCCCTCCCTCCAGCAGTAGGGCAAGCTTCTCCCTACACTGCTCCAGTAGCATCCCAGATGGGAAGGGATGTCCTCCTCCACACCCTCTCTGCTGAGGGCACCAACAAAGATGCCAGTTAATGTCTAGGATGCTGGTGGGTTACTGAGCAACATGGCTGCCCATCAGCTAGGAAGTGGAGTTCACCCAGACAATGTGCTTTAGGCCAAGCAGCCATTGGAGGGGAGCGTCTTCCTGCCACCTTGGGCTAGAGGTGGACAACAACTAGCAATCCCACACCACAGTCACTGCTCGTTATGGAGATGTGCAGGAGACATATTTCTGTATGTAAAATTTTCCATCTAAATTTTTTTTTGAAGGAATATTGGGTTTTTGCTCTCCACAGAGAACTGATTTTTTGTTGAACCACCAAGTGCCCAAAAACTGGAATATTTTCAGCTGCAAAACCAAAATACTTCTATTTGGAAATGCTGCTGCGGTGCCTGATAGGAGTTGTAGTTCAGGCGCTTCATGCTCCTATTCTTCCTGTGCCAGCCAGGCTGGATTTCATCTCCCATGATGCATCATTGCCATGCAAGGCATGGTCATGGAACAGTGTGGTATCATGGGAAATGTAAAGCTATGTGCCATCCCTGTGCACCCTTTTGTGGCTGGATGTGACACTGCAGGTTAGCTCTATCTTATATTCCCCAGTTGGTATCAAAACATTCCTCATAAAGGATCTGGACAAGTGCAAGCCAAAAAAACAAGCTAATCAGAGTAAATTTGTCTCCTTTAATAAGATCTCACCTCAGACCCTGGCTCACAACTCCTCAGCTCAAAGACCTCACAGCAAGCTGTCAGAACCAGGCACCTCCCACTGGGCCTGAGTACTCTCCAGGCTGATTGATGGGTTCTGCTAGGGCTGCCTGAAAAGAGTCAGCAGGCCTGTTTTTAAGCTCAGCAGCAGGTCGCTGGCTGCTCAATGCTGGGCCCCCAGCTGTGATGGATTGTGCTCCAGCCCATGTCCTCTTCCTGGCTCCTGACTCGGGCTCTGACCCTTTGCCCCCTCAGCCCAGTTCTAACCACTGAGCTGGGCTGCCAGCACCCAGACCCCTGACACAAAGTCTCTGAGCCTGGTCAGGTTCATCTTCTGGAGCCTAGGAGAGAGAGATATCACCACCCCTTGCAACCTGGATTGCTTCTAGTCCCATCTCCTGCTCAGCGTCCTGTTTCTGTTTACACAGCAGAGCAGGGAGCCTCCTTGATTATACCCAGGCTGTCCTGGTTGCGAGTTCTGGCTGACCCATGGGGTGCTACACACCTTCGCAGAGAACGAATACTACCAGGAGCTTGTGTTAGAGAAGAAACTGAGGTGCCTCCCCCCACCGCCAAACTACAGCTCCCAAGTGGCACCATTTCAGAACCAAAATATTTCAATTATTCACTGAAAAGTTGAATTTTTCCAAAGAATTCCCCCAACTCCGCATTTTACAACCAACTCTACTAATGAGTTCAGCTCTGTGTGTGGAGAATAAAGAGCATGCACACGCTTGCACCCACACACAACACAGCTCAAAGTCCTCACCCACCAAAGTGCCTCCCAAACACAGGGAGAATAAATGGCAGTGACCTGCAGTGAGATCTATGAAGTAGGTGCTCCGGGCACCACTCAGAAGTATGATGTTGAACTGGTAGGAAAGTCCGTCTTGGCTGACCAAGGACTCAGACAGGAACAGCTCCACAGCTGACAGTAGCTTCTCAGGGCTAGGTTTCCTCCTGCTGCTGCTACTGGTGATGGTAGGAGCTGGTGGTTCTGCCTCATTCACTGTCACCACGCTGTCTGCTGGGGACAAAGGTGTAAAGATGGGTTCAGGGGCACCAGGCTGATTGGGATGAAGTTAGCTGTCAGCCCAGGAGTGGCAGGGATCCACAAGCCACTGTCCAGTAAAGCTCTCATGAGCAGTCAGAAAGGAGTCCCCTAGTCCTTCCATCCATCCTCTATCGGCCACATGTATACCACGCAAACCCCCATCATATCGGGGTATTATATTAACCCGCTACAACATAAAAACAGAGAAGAGTGGTATTGTGAGTCCTGTTCTAAGAGTTGGATGATCCAGTGGTTAGGGTACTAGTCTGGGATTTAGGAGACCCAGCTTCAATCCCCTGCTCTGCCACAAGTTTCCTGTCTGAGCTTGGGCAAGTCTCTTAACCTGTCTGTGCCTCTGTATACTGGGGATAATAGCACTGCCCAACCTCTGATGGGGGCTGTGCGGCTAAAGACAATAGATTGTGAGGTGCCCATATACTATGGCAAGGGTTTGAGAAGTACTGAAATAGACAGTCCTCATTTAATCTCTTCTTCCTGTCCTGTTGACCATGGAAGAGACATTTGGCAACACTCACTGCACAGCAGCATCAGAGATACCAGTTAAATCCCTCCTCTCACAATGGGAGTTTGCCATGACTCTCAGCTGCTGCTCTACGGTCACTTCTGGCAAAACTTTGCCACAACAGACATGGTCTGTCCCACTGGGGTCTGAGAGCCAGATTCATCCATTGATGCCTACAGACATCCTGGCTGTTTAAAAGCCAAGCAAGGACTTCTTGTTTTGTCCTCCTGAGGATAAAAGCAGAGCACGTAGCAGGCATGGGAGAGGGAGGTGCAGCCAGGCTGGTTACCTGTCTCATGACTAGCTGCTGCTGCCACCGCCATGCTGTTGCTAAAGAAGTGAGCAGCCAGCTGCTGAATGGTGCTATCTAGTCCTTCAAACCCAGGGATCAGGGGTGTCATGGTTAGATGTCCGGACAGACTCTCTTGGGAGGGTTGCAGCACTGCCTCCAAAATCAGCTCAACCCGATCCACTTCCAGGCCCCAAGACTTGGTCATGTCATTGATTTCAAGCTAAAAGACAAGCAGCAAAGCAAGAAGCAAAAACATCCCAGTCAGATCTGGGTAAGTGCAAAGCAACAGACTATAACGGAGCATGGAAAGAATCCCTTCCACTCTGAGCTCTGGCTGAGCAGGCTGCATGGAACAAGAGAGGCCCCCAGAGCATGCTCCATTCCCTCCTTGTAGTCCTGAGGTGTCCTCTGTGTATCCGCCTTATCCCCTTTACACCTGGTAGCCCTTCGCTTGATTCCCCCTGAGGCATTCTGCCTGCCTCTCTCCTGTGCACGTGTAATGACCCCAGACTGCCCCATAGGGGCTGCATCTCCACCCTATCCTGCATCCTGCACACCCCAGCACACCTCTGGCTCTGAGACACAGTGAAACCTTGAGAATCCACATAGTCCCTTGGGGGTAGACTCAGAGTGCAGCAGCTATAGTTTCCCTCCTTGGTCATTATTTCCGTGTGTTACATAGCTAGAGAATTAGGGATTCAGGTCCTGCAGCTGGTGAGGCACAGACTGCAATGGGGTGCTTCACTTCCCATGTCACAGCACAGGAGCAGGGCCCAAGGTCATAAGCAAACCCTCACCAGGAGCTGGTCCCCAATCCGCAGCTTTTCCGTCTGGATCTCCCACAAATCTCTGTATCTCCCTTGGATACCCACAAATTCAGGCACCCAGAACCACTGGTTGCTTTTGAAAATCTTGGCTCAGCATGCCCCCTGGAAGGCTGTGCGGAAGGAAAACCTGGCCTGCGATCTCATGATATTTGGCCTCAGTTCATCTAAAAGGTTTGTGAATCTGTACTACAATTTTACAACTGGAATGAAAGCCCAAAGCATGCAAGATTCAACATGTGGCTTTCACTAGGAAAGTTTGCAAAGGTCTATACCCTGATCTCTTCAAGAGGGTTGCAATGGATGACCAGGCTCATTGGAGAAGCTGCCCCATCACATAGCAAATCCTCCACCTTAGAAATGGATGTAGCTCACCTTACGCGGTGGCACATTAAAGGCTCTTGTCCTCAAGTCTACTAGTTGCCAGTGATCTATGAACGGCAACAGCAGGACCACGCCTGGCCCCTGGGGGGCTCGGATCCGGCACAAGCGGAATACAGTAATTCGCTCGTAGGCAGGGACTATCTGGAAAGGAAACATTTAAACCAAATAGGCAGGAGGAAAAATACACATTGGGCAGTTTAAGAAAAGTCATTTCTCTGTCCCTACAATGCCCGGGCTTAATGCACGGTGCTCCCTCTAGTGGTTGGCTCTGGCAAACATAAGAGCCCCACGACATAGCTAATGGAGCTCATCCTTTTGCACCAACAGAAAGGGTTTGTGCTTCTGGTGTGGAGCTCGTAGGTTCAATCCCCAAGGACAACCATGGGCTCTGCTGCATCTGGCCATGATTCATTACATTCGAATCAACTGGGAGAAAATGAAAAACTACTGAGATCTCTAAAAGTCATTTGGCCCCACCTGCGAGGTATACCCTTCTCTGACAGGTGACCCCAAATGTTTGCTTGACCCCAGATGTAAACTCAGTACTCGGTAAGCTGAGCAGAATCCCATGGCCAGATGATACACACTACAGGCAAGCTGAGCTCCTCCAACTCCCACTGGAGTCAACAGGAGTCAAGGGTGTGCAGCACCTCTCAAGACCAGGGGATCCCCAACTTTGAGATGCCACAGGCTGCACTGACAACTTGCCTGTAGCCTGCAGCTGCATCTACCTTTAATATACATTTACACAAATTTTAATAGTAGAAAATAAAGACTCTCCACCCTTCCAGTCCCCCAGGAGAGCCTCTTGCATTCACACCTGGAGCATTGCCAGGCTTCATTCATGATGATTACAAAGCCTTTTCTGCTTCTCAGGGGAAAGGTGCCCTAGAAATGCAGAGAGAGCACTGTGTGCACCAGTGGCAGCCTTTGCGCTACAGGAACTCCTGATGTTAGACTCGCTATGGACTAGCTGGTGGGTTGGCTCTAGTCTGGAGAGCTGGGTCTTATCGGCAGCGCAAAGGGGTTGGCCTGAGGTGGAGAGAATGCTGCCGCTCCCGTCAGTTGGCTTTTATGCCATAGGTGCCCACTGGAGAGGCTGCAGCAGTACACAATGCAGTGAGCATGCAGCTGCTTAAGGACACTCCAAGCAGTGAAAAGGGCATCGTTGCCTTTCCTCAGACTCTCCCCCTCCCACCACCACCTGGATTTAGGGGGAAGGACCAGGCATTATTTCCCACTTACTTTCAAGACAAACCATCCGGAGATGGGGAAGGTGATGACCATCAGCAGGATGGCCAAAGACGTGACAATCCCATGGCAAATCCATGACAGCCAGCCCTGGGAGGAACCTGTAGGAGAGAAAGAGAGGGGCAGGGAATGAATTTGGAGAGAGCAGCAGCTCCCCGGTCCCCCAGCATCGCCCACAGCTTGGTCTCAGGCTCATGGCCTTTCCCTTGTTTCAAGACACACCTGCAGCAAACCACAGAAACCAATGCTGGGATCTCATAGGCAACTCATGGATCCACCCAATGACCGTGGTCACAGAGCTCTGCCCCGGTGTCCTTCAGCAGCATTGTCCTTGAGGGGAATGCCATAAGCTGGAAACCGCCCCAGAGACAGAAGGGACTGCCTCAGCTTCAGTCTGCTCTGTTACACCAGCCTCAATCCACTGAAGTCAGTGCAGCGACTCCAGATTGACACCAGCACAACACAGAGCAGCATCTGGCCTGGGGTCTCTTGCTCATGATCAGTGAACATCCATACGCCTAACAGCATTCACTGAGGGCCACAGGAAACGATCCCCAGACTGGACTCCCCCAGCCTGCCTCCATCTTGGACTCTTCCAACCCTTGAATCCCCAAATGAAACACCCATAGGGCCTTATTCTGCTCAGCCCAGTGCAAGTCAGGAGTAACGCCAGCGCAGTCATGGAGCTGCACCCTGCGTAAGGCTGGCGTGAGGGAGAGGCCAGTGTTTGCAGGGGCTATAACCACCAAGGTGACTGATGATGCTTGGGCCAGCAGAGAAGGAAACCTTGCTCCCCTGTCCTGTACTCACCTTTCATTTGCGGGACCTGGTCCCATGGGTCTTGCATGTGCCCAAAGGAAAATAAGCTCTTCTGAGATCCATAGACTCCAATGCTGGACTGCTGGAAACGGTCAAAGTCCCCCAGTGGAAGAGCTTGATATCCAGACCGTCTGAACATGGTCCAGTTTACCTCCTAAGCCTTTCAATAATCACTCCACCCCTTCCCCCTGCACACCCTGCTGGTAAGCTGGCTGGTGGGAGTCCCCAGGGCAGCATTCAGTTCCTAGTGCGTCAGTCTGAACAAATGATTAGCTCACTCCCCACGAACATCAATATCCAATTAGCTCAAAGCACGGCCATACAGTCCTGCTTGATTCTTTGAAACTTGCAAGTGGGTGCCGTTCTTACCTGCAGGTTAATGTAAAAATCCCTGCACACCCAAGCTGTTTAGGAGCAGGGGAAAAAAGATACCAAGAATGCTTCAAGATGCTGCATAAAAAAGAATCAAGTCTTTACAAGCGACTCTGAATCTGAGAAATCCAGTCACGCGATGGCTCCTTCAGGGGGCCTTTGCAGGCCAGAGGGGTAACAGAATATAGTCCTTGCTTGCTTGCTTTCTACACTCAAACACAGCTTTTGTAGCTAGCCAGCAGGGCTTCTGGGTGATTTCAAAGCCCCATCAGCACCATAAATAAAGACAAAACACCTGACAGTCAAATGCCAAACAGCAACACCATAGCTTTTCAATACCAGGCCAAGGGCAATTCTTAAGCCTTAGATCAGAAATCATTGCTAATCCGAGGTGAGCCATCACAGAGCAACATTAAGGGCTCGCTCCCCACCACCCTGATCCAATCCCCTCCCCTGGAGAGAATCCTTCCCAGGCAGGAGCAGGGGGTGTCTCCATCTGCTTTGTGTCTCCTCTGCAACGCCAGCTGATCCCTTTGTAGCCCTTGCCAGTGGATCTGGTCTGTCTCCTTCCAGGCAGGGATGCTGGCGCAGTAGCACTTCCTGGTTTTCTACGTCATGTGGGCACTGAGAACAGTACTGGCTGCAGAGCAGGGGAGGAGGAAGGTTTTCTTCCTAAGAAGGTTTGCTTCATCAGCTGCAGAACAGCTCCATCTGCCATGGGGAGGCCTCCCTTCGACCTTCCCAGAGACAGCAGCAGGATGGCATCTCTCCAGGAGCTCATCTCTCGCTGTGTTGCGGGGACCCCTTCTGAAGGCTGGCACTGACCAGCAAGGATGGGGATTGGGGGGGAAAGCCCTTGGGAGGGAGATTTCCCTTTGGGGTGATCATTGTCAACAAATCTAATGAGAGGGGAGGGGATCCCCAAGGGCAGCCCCTGGGGTGTGGGGTGAGTAGCATCCACTAGGAGCCCAGCACAGGGGATTTAGGCTGTGGGTGGGGAAGGTTTTTCTCAGTTGCCAACTCATCCCCTGGGGTCACCCATGCCCCCCCCCCCGACTGTGGCTGACCCCCCCCCCCCCCCCACTGCCACCCATTCCTTGTTTCCTGAAACGGCCCTATGGGGAGAGACTCCAGCCCCAGGTTCTCAGCACTGGTGTGAGGCAGCAGCCACTCCTCAGCTGTCACTCTCTGCTTTTCCATGGGACGGGGAGGCTGGGGTGTGGGGAAGCTGGGCCGTGGGAAGAGAATCAGGGAGTTTCTGTAGCATGGAGGTGCGGGGTTGCACTGGCAGAGGGTCCTGATTGGACGGTCAGGTGGAGGCTGGCTCTGACACTGGGATTGATACAAACCTATCAATCAAAGGACCCACTCACCCCCAGCCTGAACCCCATTGTAGAGAAGGGGTTAAATTCTATGGAAACAAGGCCAATACCTGCCCAATAGGATCCCCAACCTGCTGCTTGTCATGGCTTCGTTCTGCTGGGGTGCTGCCCCCAAGGCTCCCCCCCTACCCACACCCGCAGAGCACTGGGTGGGGATTAAGTCATCCCTCTTCTGGGACAGGCCCCAGCCTGAGCACACAGCAGGAGCAGTGCTCCAGGCAGAGGGCTGGCAGTGGGCCCAACAAACAGCTCTTTTGGGGGTGCCCATCCTATGGCATGAGGCCAGAGGTCCAGCATGGGGGAAGGGCAATGGGCCTCATGTGGGGTTAGGGTGACCAGATGTCCGGATTTGGACCTGAACACCCAGTCAAAAAGGGATCCTGGCGGCTCCGGTCAGCACCACTGACCGAGCCGTTGGCTGTTCAGTTGGCGGCGCCGCCGTGCCGCATAGCAGGGCTGACATGCTCCCTGCTAGCTGCCACGCTGTACAGCTCCTGGGTCAGGAAGCAGCCAGCATGTCCGGCTCCTAGTCTTAGGGGCAGCCAGGGGGGTTCACATGCTGTCCCGCCCCCCGCCCGCAGGCGCAGCTCCCATTGGCTGGGTCAGGGCAGTGGAGGAACTAGCGCAACTCGCAAGCGCTCAGCAGGTGGCTGTTGAGGGGTCACGTGGCGCACGCCTCTCTCACTGCTGCCCGTCCCTCTTCTCCTCACGCTCTTTGTGTGGCTAGGCTCAAGTTGCGCTGCGTGCCCTGTGGCGAACCACGGTCTGTCTGTCACCCCATCGCCGGCATCCAGGAGTTCGAGGTATGTGTATCACCATCTCCAAGTGCTGGGAATGGGGCTGCACCCCCATCCCGCTCACTGCATCCCTCCCAGTCCCATCCCCACACCCCCATCACTGCATCCCTCCCCTTCCCAACCCCCCTGTACCTCCATGCCCCGTCACTGCATCCCTCCCTGTCCCAACCCCCTTGCACCCCCATCCCCCTCACTGCATCCTTCCCTATCCCCTCCCCGCCCCCCTCACTGCATCCCTCCCCCGTCCCATCCTGTCCCCCAAACCTACCTATCCCAGGCCTGTACCCCTTTCAGTGCTCTCCCACCCATCCTCTCCACCTCCCAGAGCTGCCACCCCCATGTTCCTCACCCCCCATAGCCCTGCACCCCATTCACCTCCATAGACTGCTGCACTCCTATTATGTCCCTATACACCTCTGTGTCCCCCCACATCCTCATACACCTGTAGCCTTCTGCCTCCCCCTGCATCCCCATCCACCGCACATACCCCCCCACACCCCGTCCTCTCTCCTTCACTGCCCCCTCTCACTCCCATCCTGCTTTCATCCTTGGCCTCTTTCCCTCCCCATCCTCTCTCCTCTACCCCCACCCCCATCTTTTCCCCTCCAGCCCACCCTCCTCCCTTCCCAGCTGGGTGATTTAGGCAACCCCTGGAAAAGTGTACGAAAAAGTGTGTCTGTGTAGGCAAGTGTGTGCATGCATGCATTATATGTGTGTAAGAGACTGTGTGTCTTTGTGTAGGGAGGTGTGTGTATTGCCACATGTGTGTATATCTGTGTGAATAAAATTTGCAGCCTAACTCTTTGATTTTTATTCCTTTTGCTGGCTTGCCACAAAAAAATTGATGACATAAAATATGTGTGTATTCATTTCATAAGTTTTTAAAAGAGACAGGAACTCTAGAAGAAATGTATTATTTCTTAAAAAGTGAATGTTATTGACTAGGAATTGCAGAAGGGCCAATGTATCACACATTTCTCCCCACCTTTGTCTAGCTACATTATAAACTCTTTGTTGCAGATTCTCTCTTTTTATGTGTATGTCCAGCACCTACCACCCCGGAACCCTGATCTTAGTTGGGGTCTCTAGGCACTAAACAACAATTGTAACATTAAATAATGTGGAAGCATATGTGTTAGTGCATACTAGATGTGTACACATGAATACACGTGTGTATCTGCAGGTAGGTGTGGACGTCAGTTTCTACAGATTTATTTATCTAGGTGTCTGGACAGATGTGCATTTCTGTGGTTGTGCTCTATGGATTTGTATTTGGGCTTCAGGAGTGGGCCTTTAATGGACCCATTGCAGCTGTGATAATGTGTGGTCCTAATTCCACAGATAAAATTACAATAACTTTAGTGAACAAAAAACATGGAGCTGGTTACGAAAAATGGGAAGAGGGGAGGGAAAGAATCATGAAAACCTTTGTGAAATTTCATTTTTTTAAAAATTACCTTTTTTGACTATTTTGCTGCCAGCTTTAGCGTCCTGTAACAAATAAAACCTGAACATAGCATAACACATTTGTCAAAACAATAAATATGCCTGTTTGGGCCTTGCAGTGAAAATGAGCACATGAGAGAGGGTGGGGGAGAGCAAGTAACGGAGGGAGGGGGGATGGAGTGAATGGGGGCAGGGCCTTGGGAAGGGGTGGGGTGGAGCCTCAGGAAGAGGCGGGGCAGTGGGCGGGGCAAGGCTGCTCGGTTTTCTGGAATTAGAAATTTGGCAACCCTATCTGGGGTTTGCCTTAATCTAGGTAGTGGTGCCCACAGAGATACCAAGGGTTGGCTGTCCTTAATAGTGAGATTTACAGCCTCAAAGAGTAAGAATTTCCAGGAGTGTGTCAGGTCATTGCTTATTACAGGGACTCTCTTTTTTGCTCCTTGGTGACATCCAATAGTCCAGGCTTTTAATCCAACCAGCACTTAATAACTTTTTTAAATGTACACTGCTTAATTTTGCATCTGAAACACTTCAATGTCCTAGCTCATACTAAAGTCTAGGGCAGGTGAGAATTCTCCATGCAATAAGAACATAAGAATGTCCATACTGGGTCAGACCAAAGGTCCATCAAGCCCACTATCCTGTCCTCTGACCGTGGCCAATGACAGGTTATCATCAAGTGATCCATGCCCTGTCACCCAATCCCAGCTTCTGGCAAACAGAGGCTAGGGACACCATTTCTGCCCATCCTGGCTAATAGCCATTGATGGACCTATCTTCCATGAATCTATCTAGCTCCCTTTTGAACCCCGTTATAGTACTGGCCTTCACAACACCCTCTGGCAAGGAGTTCCAGAGGTTGACAGTGCGTTGTGTGAAAAAATACTTTCTTGTGTTTGTTTTAAACCTGCTACCTATTAATTTCATTTGGTGGACCCTTGTTCTTGTATTATGAGAAGGAGTAAATAACACTTCCTTATTTACTTTCTCTATACCCCTCATGATTTTATAGACCTCTATCATATCCCCCCTTAGTCGCCTCTTTTCCTAGCTGAAAAGTCCCAGTTTTATTAATCCCTCCTCATACAGAAGCCGTTCTATACCCCTAATCATTTTTGTTGCCCTTTTTGAACCTTTTCCAATTCCAATATATCTTTTTTGAGATGGGGCGACCACATCTGCATGCAGTATTCAAGGTGTGGGCGTACCATGGATTTATACAGAGGCAATGTGATATTTTCTGTCTTATTATCTATCCCTTTCTTGACGATTCCCAACATTCTGTTTGCTTTTTTGACTGCCGCTGCACATTGAGTAGATGATTTCAGAGAACTATCCACAATGACCCAAGGATCTCTTTCTTGAGTGGTAACAGCTAATTTAGACCCCATCATTGTATATGTATAGTTAGGATTATGTTTTCTAATGTGCATTACTTTGCATTTATAAACATTAAATTTCATCTGCCATTTTGTTGCCCAGTCACCCAGTTTTGTGAGATCCTTTTGTAGCTCTTCACAGTCTGCCTGGGACTTAACTATCTTGACTAGTTTTGTATCATCTGCAAATTTTGCCACCTCACTGTTTACCCCTTTTTCCAGATTGTTTATGAATATGTCAAATAGGACTGGGCCCAGTACAGATCCCTGGGGGACACCTCTATTTACCTCTCTCCATTCTGAAAACTGACCATTTAGTCCTACCCTTTGTTTCCTATCTTTTAACCAGTTACCAATCCATGAGAGAACATTCCCTCTTATCCCATGACTGCTTATTTTGCTTAAGAGCCAATGCAAACCAGTGGATTTTAACAATTATTTGCTGGTTGGAATAAAAACCTGGATGGTTGGAGATCCCAGAGGACATGAATTTGTCCAGTGTGGCTTAAATTTTGAACTGTATTTTGCAGAATCCGCAAACTTTCAAAAGTCCTGCTTGTTTTTTGGGCAAACTCATTTTCTTGACTGTCAAATATTCACACACACACACACCCCCTCCTGCATAGCCTCCTCTCAAGGCGGGCCTGTAGTCTCCATAGTTACCACAGTAGGCAAGCTTGGAAAGCAGTTTTACAAGCACTAGGCCCAGTGCCTGAGGGCCCGGATGTATTGTTGTTTATTGCAGCGCCTGAGTAAAAATATTATCTATTTACTCAAAATGAGTAAGATAAGCTTAGGAATGTGGGTGGAGAAAGAGATAGCATGCTGATGAGTGAGGCTTATACCCAATGAGTGAGACTTGGCATGTCTGTGCCCAGCTTCCCCAGCACATGGGATGGAGATTCAAGTGATTGAGCGCAGCAGGACACTTGACAAACACAGACTCCTGGCATCCCCCCGGTGGATGGAGGGACCCTGATGGGGCACAGCGATCTGTTCTCATTGCCACACATGGGGCTGACCAGCAAGCATGGGCACAGGTAGAGTTACATATTTCAAGTTCCAAAATAGAGGACACTACCAGGGGGAAGAGGGAGGGGGAACTGGAGGGGTGGGTGTGTACTTGGAGGGAGGTATTTGGGGGTGCATGTGTAGTGGGAGGGGGTACTGAGGGGGTACCTGCAGTCTCATTCTCAAGGTGGAGGGCATGCCCAGGACACAGCGCCAGCCCATCAGTGCCTCCCTGCAGGCCTCTCATCCGGGTGCGGAGCCAGGACCTGGCCCTGTCACCCCTCTTGGCCAGGCTCTGAGGCCCCACGGCAGGACAGGCAGGACAGCTGAAAGGCAATGGCAGCTCTGCTTACCTGGCAGGTCAGGCTGGGGCAGGTTATATGCTCAGTACCACATAGGCAGCAAATTCGGACAGGGAGCAATTTATATTGCTGGCAGCTGCGGATGTATGGGAGGGAACAATCGGGGCATGGAGATAGCTCTTTCTGAGTTGCAAGGTCTGCTCTGCAAGGAAAAATCCCAGACATTGCCTCTTATTTGAAAAATCCTCCCGGACACAGATGGGCAGATCAAAAAAAAAGAGGTCATGAACAGGAAAACCCAGACTTATGGTAACCGTAGGCATAGGCAAGTCAGGGCCTTGCAGACCTCACTGCACCCAGCGGCCGGTACCATACTGGCTTCATTAGGGACGAGCCTGCTGCGCACTGACATGTTGGCATCCCAGGCAGGGCCCAGGCACAAGCACAGGCAGCCTACAAACAGGGAACTCGGCCTGTTCAGGCCCTGCAGCCAGCTGCTCCCTTCCCCCAACACTAGGCTGTACCGCCTTCCTTGGCAGCAGTGGAAACTTCCTGCAGCTCCTCCTCCCTGCAGGTCACACAGAGAAAATGAAACTAGCTGTGACGCTTCTGCTTCGCAGGAAGTTCCTTGTTACTCTCCCTTGGCCACAGCAGCAGATAGACTGTCCCCAGAGCTGTGGCAGGAGCTGGCTGTGCATCCGCTCTCAATGCAGGTATTTTATCTTTCACTCATCTTTGGGTGATAGTGTGCCATTTGTTTCCCAGCTACACAGAGGGGGTGGGGGAATTCCTGCATGAGACAACCCCAGCTCCCCACTTTTTGGAGACCATTTCTGGGAGAGACCCACTTTGGGGGGCACACATCAGCATTGTGGCACAGCCTCAGCACATCACTGTCCTGTGACACCGTTGTGCCATGATGCGAGAGGGCAAAATGCTGTGGTTTCATGCACCCTTGTATTTCTGGAGGGTCCCCTTAACTTCCTGCATATGAGGCAGGCAGGCCGTGAATTTAGGGCTATCCCAGAAATATTGAGGAGGCTGGATCTAGTGCCCAGGATAGGACCATGGAGTTAGCTCTCAGAGCTGGCATCCTACTTGTGCATGTTCCTCTATTACTTGTCTGCTTCCCTCCCCAGCTGATATCCCAAAGACCTGACAAAGTTGCATTGCAACTGACTTCAACAGGAACTGGCTGCTAGATTTTTCAACAACCACAAGCTGAAATGGGTCTCAAAAGCAGCCCACACCTCTGAAAACAAGCCCACACAACACCCCCAAGGCCACGCTCCACCCACCTGGCGACCCACATCCCTAGGGCTAATATTCCCAGCAGGGGAGGGGCTGCAGTTTGCTCTGCAAACTTGCTGACAAGGAGCAGAGACTAATTTTTTGTAACTACAGCTTTGCCAAGGCTGGAGCTTCACCCCATCTCCCACCCATCCGCACTCCAGTGTAAAATCCTTGTTGTTGCACTTGTTGCTGTGTCTATTCTATATTAATTCTTATGCTGTGCTCATTGCCATAGTATCTGAGCGCCTTTCAGCAGTGCATTAAGTGACTAACATATGTCATGTGGTGTTTGACGCTAACACCGCCCCTCCAACAGATCTTAGTACAGAGGTGGACAGACTCACACGTGGCATGACAGTATGCTCGCGCTGAGAGGTAGCATCACAGCCCTACCTGGACTGAGATTCCTTTCTGCTGGGAGAGATGGCTGTCCTCCATCTCTTACCACTAAGGGATAATTGGAGTCCTCCTCCAAACTTTATCCAGGGCACACAGAGTCCAGCCTCTGCTTTAATAGCTGGTGACTAGTTGGCAGACACAGTGGGGAAGAGGGGTGAGATGGTTTTGTGGGAGTTGGGGAGTTGTGAGATCTCTGCATATTAACCCCTGGGTGGCTTGGGCGAGTCACTCAACCGCGCTGTGTTTCAGTTCCCCATTTGCAAAATGGGGATAATAATATTTCCCTGCCTCCCAGGACTGGATAAAATAATCTCCCGTGGTGAGGTTTTATACTTGAGCAGTGGGGACAACGTAGACACCCAGGAGAGATAGGCGTGCAGCTCTGCTGCATGCAATGTCACTGTGAACTGTGTTCTGTAATAAGCCAGTTTGCATGATTTGAGGGCCATGAATTTGCAATATGTACGCACAAACATATGAGTGCATGTAGTAGTCTCGGCCGAGGTTCGGCCCTCAGCGGGGCTGTGGGGTATCCCATCGCCTCGCTCTGGTCCGCCGGCAGTCCTGGCCCGGCGGCAGTCTGGGATAACGGACACATGGTTAGGGGGCTCAGGCCCGTAAGCAGGGGCTGAGCCAATAGGTCCGAAAAGAGCCCCGAGCCCTCAATCAGGGCGGGGCAGTAATCACACAGTCTGGGGCTCCGGCCCTCAAGCAGGGTATTAGGGGAGGTTCGGCCCTCAGCGGGGCTGTGGGGTATCCCACCGCCTCGCTACAGTGCAATATTCAGGGGCAGGATCCTGCAGCCTCCAGTAGGGTGCCTCTAGTCCTGGTCCATCCCATCATACAGGCCATATACCACACAGCACAACACTTCATAGTTCCCTTTGTTCCCCTTCACCCTTCCTCAAAACACAGAAACAAGGGGATGCCTGGGGAAATTGAAAGGTGGCAAATTTAAAATGGATAGAAGGGATTAAAAAAAAATACACTACATGGTTAGCTTGGAATATTATTACTGTTACATAGAGACATCTTTCCTCCCCCCACCCCCCTGCTCCCCTCCCCCATCACTCACTGGGTCTCTCAGCAGAGCAGCACAGCATTGGTGACCCCCCAGGGTCTCTCTCTCTCCCAAAGGTGATGGAGGAAGAATTTCAGTTCCTGCTTTGCCAGGGGTGCCGGAAAGAACCCAGGAATCCCAAGCTCCTGTCCTGCCTTCACACTTTGTGCACCGACTGCCTGGAAGAGAACAAGCCCGTTGGCCAGTGCCCCATCTGCCAGGCTCCCATCCCACAAGTCAGTGGGATCCCAGACCAGGACAACCTGCTCTTCGCCAATCTGCAGGCCAAGCTGAGCACCTACCAGAAGATTGTCAGCAGCAGCGACTTGGTCTGTGACCTCTGCAACGATCAGGCCGAGTTCTGGTGCTCTGAGTGTGAGGAATTCTTTTGCATCAGATGCTTTGAGGCCCACCAGTGGTTCTCGAAGAAAAAAAGCCATGAAACCAGGAAGGTGAGGGAGCTGAAGGCAGAATCTGCCAAACAGTTTCTGGAGGGAGCAAGGAAGTCCAGAATCCTCTTCTGTTCCAATCCCACCCACAATGACCAGAACTACATTACAAGGTAAGAACATCAACCTGCTATGATTTATTCCCATAAAGTTGTGAGCACATTGGAAAAGGGTATTGGGAGGGAGGGTCTGTGGTGAAGGCCAGGCCTGGGAGTCTAGGGAACTTAGGACCCTTTCTTCTTGCACCAAGATATGAAGGCAATGCCCATTGACTTCCGCAGGAGCTACTTGAGTCATGTAGCAAGAATATGGCCCTTGGGTTCTATTCTCAGCTCTTCCACTGACCCACTATGCGACCTTGGGCAAGTCACAGCTGTGATGTGTTGGACCCCTCTTCTGGGATGCCACCTGAGGTACTGGGGTTTCACTGAGCCCCTCCTGCTCCACCAGCCTGGATTCCCTCTCCCTGTTTTGTTGAATTAGGCTCTCCAGCCTCTTGCAGCACACACACACACAGAGGTAGGGCCACACCCAGCTGCAGACACAGACTGAAGCCAGCTCTGTGTGAGCTCACCCAGCACTCACGTGCACACCCCCTTTGGGGAATAAACCCAAAATAATATTGTCTTGCGCTGTATAGAAAGATCTGCAAAGCGTAAGCTCATAAAAATTCGCCCTCTCCCTCAATGTGAAGAGAAATATGCACAACTTCTTGCCCCTCCCCCAGGTAGAAATTGCACAAACTGGGTTTAATAATAGACAAAACAAATTTATTAACTATAAAAGTGATTATAAGGGATAGCAAACACAGCAAAGCATATTACTGAGCAAATAAAACAAAATACACATACTAAGCGTAAGATCTTAAAGAGAGTAGTTTCAAGAAGTAATTTCTCACTCTAAATGTTATTTTAGGTAAGTTGCAGAGTTTTTGTAGCTTAGAGTTCCAGTTATTTCTTCTTACAGACTGGACCCTTGTCTCAGTCTGGACTCACCCCTCCCTTTCCCCTCAGGTTAGTTCCTTTGTCCCTTCAGGTACTTTCAGCAGTCCTTCTTCTTGGGTAGGCAATGGAGGAGAGTCAAGATCAACCCCCTCCCCAGCCCTTAAAAAGGATTTACCTAAGGCAGGAATCCTTTGTTTGATCCCCATCCACCTACAGTGGAAAAGTACCAGCAGTGTCCAAGGGGGTATTTTTCATCAGGTGACGTTATCACCTGACCTTGTAGTGTCAATGCAGCATCCCAGGAAGCACCTCAGGAAGGTGGGAGATTAGTATCTTCAGAGTTCTATTGTCCTCCTCAAATGGGTCATTCAGGAGGATTGCCTACTGTCTGGTGGGTGTTCCTCCCATGTACACACACAGATGTAATTGTTACATAGTCAATATTCCTAACTTTAGATAGAGAAATGATACATGCATACAAACTGGATAATCACATTCAGTAAATCATAACCTTTCTAATGGTATCTTACATGAGCCATCTTGCATAAAGTATATCTTAGTTATGCCGTATTCATATCATAACCATCTTTCTATGCAGAATATGGGGTGTAATGTCACAACAGCCTCTTCCTGTGCCTCAGTTTCCCCATCTGTAAAATGAGGCCAGCTCTTTTTCAAGTGGCCTCTGCACATTCCCACTGTTGCTTCAGGGTGTCAGCAGATCGCGACAGGGGTCAGGCTGGAATTCACATCCCCCCTGCACCTCTAACAGTGCCTCAGGGCTGCTCTTCTGCAGGGACCTTGAAGGGGAGGGATAGCTCAGTGGTTTGAGCATTGGCTTGCTAAACCTAGGGTTATGAGTTCAATCCTTGAGGGGGCCATTTAGGGCTCTGGGGCAAAAACCTCCCTGGCGCAGCTGCTGCTGATCCTGCCACCGGAAGCCTGGGCTGTGGTGGCTCCACTTCTTCCCCTCCCTGCTGGGAGTGGGCTTCCGCAGGAAGAGTTTGCTTATTTATTATGCGCCATGCAAGTTCCCGGGCAGCTGAGGAGCTGGTATCTGCTACTCAGCTTCCCAGGTCCCTGGGACTCCCCAGGGAGAATACTGATGAACCCAGGAAGCTGAGTAGCAGATACCGCCTCCTCAGCTGTCCCGGAACTTGCATGGCTCATATAAAAGCTCAGCATTCTCCACCTAGCTGCTCCTCTCCAGCACTCTCCGCCCCCCTCTCTGGTGATCCCTGCCGCCACTCATCGGTTCCTCCTCTCTGCTCTGCTGGGCCCCCCTGCCGCCGCTTACCAGTCCCTCCTCCTCCCCAACTCGATCTCCAATAGGAAGAGGGATGCGGCGGGTGGCAGGGGCGGGGGTTGTGTGGGAAGAAGGGGGAGGACGTGGAGAGGGGTGAGGGGGCGAGTGGGGAGGGGGGAGGAGAGGAGGGATGCACACAGGGAGGGGGATGACAAGGGAAGGGGGAGGGAGGAGGGACTAGCGAGCAGAGGTGGGGGGGGCCTAGTGGGGACAGGGGACAGGATCAGTGAGTAGTGGCTGTGGGGCCGAGCGGGGAGGAGGGGGGAAAGAGAAGAGGGTTGCATAGGGCGAGCAGGGGGGCCGAGAGGTGGGAAGACGGACTGGCGAGCAGCGGCAAGGGGACTGAGCGGGAAGTGGGGGAAGGAGGGACCGGTGAGCAGTGGCAGGGGCCCAAGTAGCAAGGAGGAGGGGGGGATGGAGAGGAGGGACACCTGCCGCAGGGGAGGAGGAGGTGGGCTGGGGCAGAGTTGGGGTGCAGTGTGGGTGAGGCCACAGGCAGAAGAGGCGGGACAGGGAGCTAGCCTCACCGAGGGGAAGCTTCACCAGCCAATCATGCCTATAACACACATGTATAGTAATCTATTGCTGCCTGTACCAATCACTAATTAAATCCCTGGTTCTCTTAGAGGACAATGGTTTGATTATTCCTCCCATCTACCCAGCCCTATTTCTTTGGTTGCCTGTAGCATTTTAAATCACACTTCGGGGTGGGATTAATTGGGATGTCGTCAAACTGAAAAGTGACGGGCATGAAAAGAAACAAGACTGGGCAAGAGGAGAGAGAATCTCATGTCACATTTCTCTGCATGTCTCAGATTTCCTCAGGCTCTAGGTGTCTGTATCCCAGACCCCACAGTTTTAACCTCAGAATGGGCCAGATTCGGATCCAATTTACACCATTATAAATGCAGAATGACTTCATTGTCACTGATGGGTTAGGCTTGGCTTTATACCACTGTAACGGAGATCAGAATCTGGCCCGGTGAGATTACTGCAAATGAGAAGCATGTGTTGCATAGACATCCTGGATATTCTGTCTCCCTTACTCACTGGGTGCAGCTGGGCCAATGACTGCCAGCAACAGTGCAGCTGAAATCAGTGCTAAGATATTAGGGTAGATGGGACTAAGGCATTTTCACCACCAAGTCATGGAAATCTGCTCAGCATAACCTGCATGGTGAAAGTAGTGACTGAGCCCTGGGTATGCTGCAGCTGACACCATTAGTACCATTCCTGCAGCTGCACCAGTATGTCCTTGCAAGGAGGACTTGCAGTATGTCCAGTGCTTAGGGGACTAGGCTAGGGCCTGGGAGATTGGGGGTGGGTGTCAAATCCCTGTTTTACCACAGACTGTGTGTGACCTTGGAGAAGTCTCTTAGCCTTTCTGTGCCTCGGCTGTTAATTTAGTTGGTACCTACAAGCAGTTGAGTGGGAGGAGAAATGGAATCAGAGAGGCAGGGACATACCATTTCTCATCAAGAGCGAATTGCCAACTTCTACAAACAGCTCCTAATGAATCACCTTGTAGATTCCAGCCCCTGGGTGGCTATGCTGGGCTGCAGATTTTCTCCATTCATCTTCTCTTTGGAGACTGTCCCTCTTCTGGACTCCCTGAAAAACAGAAGGCATCATCCTCAGCTGGTGTAAATCATCATGGCTCCATTGATTTCAGCACAACTATTCCCATTAACACCAGCTGAGGAGGATCTATCGCAGAGAATCTCTAAGGAATTCCCCAGAATGGGAAGGGAATTTCCACAGGATGCAGCTATTATCCCATTATGTCTCTGCCCTTTTTCTCTATGTGCCAGTAGGGAATGCTTTTGTTAGGGATATGCCAATGGCCAAATATTTGAATCAACCCTCATAAATCTGGCTGCCAGTGGGAAACTTTGGAGATCTTATTTCTCCTTCTCCTCTCCTCCACTTTTCACCTTTTCCCCTGCACCTCACATCACAATAGTATTGGGTGGGAAATGGTTTCCCATCCCACTAAAATCTTCGAGAGTTCAAAACTTTTTCCACATCCTGAATCGGGACAAAAAGTCAAAATCTCAATGATTTTTCCAAACCAGAAAAGGTTTCTGTTTGCGTAAATCAAAACATTTTGTTTAATTTTTGATCTTTTTTTCGTTTTATAAAGCTCTCTCTTTTTTGACTGCAATTAGCTTGATTTTTTTTTTAAAGATTGTTTTGGACCAGAAAACCAGAATTTTTCATTTTGAAAATGTTGAAACTAACCCTTTTGAAACATTGCTTGACATTTTGTTGAGTCATGAAATTCGTTTACACCGATCCTGTTTGCGAACGGTTTCACTTGGGACTAATTGGCATTTTTTGACTAAAAAAAATTTATTTGAAAAAATCCCAACCAGCTCTAATCACGAGGCTCAGAATGTGGCTACAACCAAAGGCCTTGCCCCAGCCCCAACTGTAGCCCAAGCAGTGGGTTGTGGAGAAGATGGACTTCTTAGGATGCATTCAAATTAAACTGTATTGTGTTTGCATCAGTAGTATCTACTGCAGAGGATGTTTAAAGCCTCTTTGCTGTTCCTGCGCGCTCCTGGATAGTGAGCACTCAAAACTCTACTGCAACATCCAGACGGAAATCGAGCGGCGGCAGGAGGAGCTGGGGAGCCTGAGCGAAGAGCTGAAGAGGAAGAAGGCCCACTTTGAAGATGTCTATAAAAGCCTGAAGGGCAAAGCTGACCACATAGACCAGGTGAGGACTGAAAACCAGGAGCTGATCCGAAAGAGAGTTGAACACATGGTGAAGCTGATCCGAGAGAAGGAGCAGGAGCTGCTGGAGATGGTGGACAGGCAGCACCGCCTGCGGAACGAGGACCTGGAGGGGAAGCTGAAGCAGATGGAAGCCGTGCTCAAAAGGCTGGGGGCTGGTGAGCAGCTAGTGGAGAAGATGCATCTCTATGCATCGGACCAGGAAGTGATGGACATGCACCCCTTCATCAAGGAGTCCTTAGAGGAGCTCATGAAGCTGCAGCCTCTGGCAGTGGGAGCTAGTGTCCAGGCTGGAGACTTCGCCGAGTGTAAATCCAAACTCCAGGCTCTGTTTGAAAGAGTGACTGGGGAGAGAGGTAAGACGCTTTCACAGACCTGACCTATGTGGCTCCTGCTGGAGTGAGATAAGGTGGTGCTAGGTGGGCTGGAGGAATGGCTGCATGATGCCATGTCTGATTGACATGCTAGATGGTCCTCATTGTACCACCTGCCCTGCCCTGCCTTGCTAACTACTAATTATTATACCTCGAAAATGGCGCAAACTATTTTCCCTCTTGCAAAATGCTCCCTGTGAAATCGGAGGAAGATGTTACATTTTGGGGCAGCTACATTAAAACCCACAAAATATCAGTGTCTCTCAAGAGTCCAGGAATTCTTTCCCTCTTTGCATAATTGACCCTCATTCAGCTAATGGTGCTCTAACTTTCAGGGTTCAGCCTCGGTCCCATTCCCCTGATTCCCCATCGCCCCATGCCATGGGTCCATCATTCCCACCAGTGCAAAGTGGGTGGCAATAGCTCCCTTTCTGATTCCCTAGCCTTTTGCACCTACTGATGTAAAGGATGGCCTGAGGTGCAGGACAATGGAGAATCCAGCCTGTGCGCTCCAGTTTTGGGATTGCAATCCATAGCACTCCGACACGACTGGGCCCGCCCGTCAGCTAGCTGGATGACTTAAGAGCTAGGAGTTGCCCCTTCAGAATAGGAAGCTGTTTCCCAAAAGCAGGGCCTCAGTGTCTTGAAGGACTCAGGACCACCTCCTCCAGTTGAGGCCATTCCCACATCACTGCAAGCCAGGTGGCAACTCTATGCTCTATCTGAAAGCAGGCAGCCAGATTCACCCCTGGTGTAACTCCACTGCAGTCAGTTCCACCAGCAATGAGGTTGGGCTATTGGTAGCATCACTCAGTGGTTTCTGCCCCATCTCCCCATGCAGATATGAAGATTGTTAGCCAGGATTTTATGACGTGCTGGTTTTACTGCTGTGGTTCTGCTTGCCGGACTCACGGCTAAGATAGCAGGCACCTACGTCCCTTGCTCATCCAGAAGCTAGCAGTTGGGCTTCTGATGAGGGATAGGGAATCAGAATGAGAAGCAAGCCAGATCTTAGAGTTACAAGCCTTTCGCAAAGGCCACTTCCAGCTCAGCTGCTTGCAGGGCATGGGGACACTCTGCTGACACTGTAACCAGGAATCTGGGAGTATTTTCACTGCCTCTGAGAACAGCCCCGCCCAGCTCAATCTTTCTCCTTCGTAGATGCTGCCTTCTGCGCTGCCCCAGCAGCTCCAGTGACTGAAGTGTCTTCAGCTAAGGACTGGGTGAGAGGAGCTATTTGCGTTTGCCCTTATCAAAGGGGTAGGGGAGGGCTCCTGCCATGCCAAGGGCTGGGGGGGTGCTGATTCTGTAGTTTCTCCCACCTGCCGCACTGGCTTAGTTTACATGCATGATGGGGGGTAAGGAGTGCTGAGCAGGACTAGGAGTGCGGGGGGGACGCGATTCTGCACTGATGGGAGCGTGGCTGCCGTGTCCCTCCCACCAAGTGCTAGCAGGGGAAAGGCCGAAGGAGGGGAGCATGGCACCTCATTGTGCTGAAGCCCGTGGGTGAGATTCTGTCCAGACACCTAATAACAGAGATCCCCCGGGGAGCTTCACTACCGTGCAGTTCTACTCCATGACATTCTGTCTTTGTCCCCGTCTCCCACCCTTGGGGACAGGTCTGTTTCATGCTTCTCCCTTCATCTGGAAGAGCCCCCCCCCCTTCTGCCCACATTCAGAGACCTCTCCCTCTTTTCTTCCACATCCTTTCTTCCCACCCCGTTCTGTCACCACCCCCCATTCGCTGGCCAGCCGCTGCTCTGCCTGCTCCACCTCTCACTGGTTGGTCTCTGTAACGGGGTCACACACCCCATACTGAGCCTAGGCAGAAGGGAGTGGAGAGTCTTTCCTGCTTACAGGCAATAAGCTTGATCACACACCTGCATAGCTGCCAGAACTGCCAACCCTGGAGACAGGCAGCCACACCTGTGACCAAGAGAGAAAATGACCCGGTATAACGAGGAGAGAACAGAGAGGGAGAAAGAGGCAGAAAGGCCTAAGATAGTCAAGGGGCTACAGACCCACACCAGGCAGCCTCTGAGAAAGCATCCAGGAGACAGAAAGAGTGCATGCCCTGGAGTTGAAGGGCTGATAGAGTCAGTTTAAGGAGGGAGTTCATGGACTGATCTGATTGAAAACAAACTGAAGAGGGTCAGTTAGGAGAAGCTGGGACCCCTAGAAAGGCCACACAAAGAGGTGGTGACATCCCATGGAGGCTGTAACTTCCTTTGGACCAGAGCCTGGCCTGGCTTTGTGCTTCGCAAAGCGTTGTAGCCCAGTGGTGGCCCTATATAAACAACTAAGGAGACAGAGAAGCACATTTGGATGGGTGGTCCATGAGGTGACATCGTGCCTTCATGATGTCAAGGAGAGGTACTGTAGCCTAGTGGATAAAGCACTGGATGGGGATTCAGGAGATTAGGGTTCTATTCTTGGTTCTGCGGCTGGATGACCTTGGATATGTCACTTTCCCCTTTCTGTGCCTCAGTTTCTCCATCTGTAAAATGGGGATAATGCTCCTCTGTAAAGAGCTTTGAGATCTGTTGATGAAAAGCACCACATAGCAGCTAGGTATTCTAATGCCATTGACTTTAGTGGGGCCAGAATGTCACCCATAGGATTAAGGCCTGCAGAGACCATTAGATCATCTCATCTGACCTCCTGCACAGCCCAGGCCAGAGCATTACACTTCATGATGCTGACTTGTGCTCCTCTTCTTGTAATTGAGGCAGGGGCAAGTTGAGGCCTGTGCCAGCCTGTTATTCCCGACCTCTCCAGGGCTGCTTGCAGCAGCATGCGCTCCCCACAGTTGAACAGGTACTATGGCACATATGCCCCCTTTGTTCAGCCAATCACCATTTAGCCCTGTGCCTGGTAGTTTTTCACTATGACTCTAGCCAAATCTTTAGTGGTCGCTCCCCTCTAGGGGTGGTGAAACGTCTAGTGACGCAGGACACTGGTAACTATAGAAAAGGGTCAGCTGTCTCCAGCCCCTTGGGGTTCAGACCCCTTTAAACCACAGCATTTAACCCCTCTGCTGGGGTGTGTAGGGGAACCCAGACCCACCCACTCCTCTTGTTTCCAGTCCATGGACCCTATTTGAAGCATTTAGAACTGGTTTCTCCCAGCTGGCTTCCAGAAATTAAAAGGAACAGTCACAAAAGTGAAATGCCTGCAAGCTGCATGGATACTATTTAAAAACACCATAAGAGAGGTTCAAACTAAATGTAGACCCCAAATCAACAACAACAACAAAACAGTAAGAGGACCAAAAAAGTGCCACCACGGCTAAACAACACAGTAAAAAATGTGGTAAAAGTTTAATTGGACAGGCCAAAAAAAAAATTGAAGAGTAACTAGCAAAAGACACAAAAACTAATAGCAAAAAACAATCTTAAGTACATCAGAAGCAGGAAGGCTGCCAGACAATCAGTGGGCCACTGGATGATCAAGGTGCTACAGGAGCACTCCAGGAAGTCAAGCGCCGTGTGGAGAAGCTAAATGAATTCTTTGCACCGGACTTCACTGCAAAGGATGTGGCCTCCCACACCTGAGCCATTCTTTTTAGATTACCAATCTGAGGAACTGTCCCAGATTTCGGTATCAGTAGAGGAGGCTTTGGAACAAATTTTTAAATTTAACAGTAATAAGTCACCAGGATCAGATGGTATTCACTCAAGAGTTCTGAAGAAACTCAGATATGAAATTGTAGAATTTCTAACTCTGGTATGTAACCTAATGCTTAAATCAGCCTCTGTACCAGATCACAGGAGGATTGCTAATGTAACACAGATTTTTTTTTAAAGGCGCCAGAGGTGATCCTAGCAATTACAGGCCCTGTCTACACTGGCAAGTTACTGCACAGTAAAGCAGCTTTCTGCGGTGTAACTCCTGAGGTGTATACACTGTCAAGCCACTTAGTGCACAGAAACTCCTCAGTTGCAGTGTTGCAAAAAACCCACCTCGATGAGGCTGTGTCTACACTGCCACTTTCAGTGCTAAAACTTTAGTCGTTCAGGGGTGTGGAAAAAAAAAACCCTGAGCAACAAAAGTTTTAGTGCTGAAAAGCGCCAGTATAGACAGTGCTTTATCGCCGGGAGCCACGTTCGGGGTGGGGATTTTTTTATCGCCAGGAGAGCTCTCCCCCCGGCAATAAAGCATGTCTACACAGCCCATGTCACAGTGCTGCCACGGCAATGTGGGTAGTGTAGACATATCCTGAGAGTCCTAAGCCTTAAAGCACAGAGGCTCCAGCGCTGTATTGGCAGTGTAAACACATTACAGTGCAGAAAGCAATCAATTGGCCTCTGGAAGTGTCCCATAATCCCTCAAATGACCGCTCTGCTCATTGTTTTGAACTTGGCTGCCCTGGAGACATGTACCCCTCCCCTTTCAAAGCTCTGTTTCTGACAGCCATTGCATGCTGTGCTGATCTGCTCTGGGACACAAAGCAAACCATTGATGTGGAACGCTCGTGCTGTTGAACACAGAGGCAGGTGTATGTGTCTGTGTGTGAGAGAGAGAGCGAGAGACAGAGACAGATTGCTGTGCGGAGAGCTGGGGAGGAAGGCAGGGGCTGATGGCGGGGGTTCCCCCTCCCTCTGCCTCAGAACTTGTTCCTTCCTGCCGCTGTCTGAACTTACAAGACAGCAAGCTGACACACTCTCTGTCCCCCAAAACACACTGTCTCTCCCCCCCTCCATACACACACACAATCCCTGTCACACACTCTCCCACTCCACCCCCCACTTCTGTAGAAAAGCAGCTGGCAATGTAGTAGGATGCCCATGGAACATTGGGATTGGGAAACCTGCATCACGTGATGCTGTGCCTGCCCCATGAAGCATTGCGAACCCTTCCCAAAGCACCCTGCAGCTAGTTACACAGTGGGATAGCTACCACAGTGCACTGCTCTCTTTGCCGTTGCAAGAGCTGCTAATGTGGATGTGCTCCACTGTCACAAGGAGCACAGTGTGGACAGCAGTTTAATTCCAATACTTTAATAAAAGTGGTATACCTTGTTGTGCAGAAACTTGCCAGTGTAGACATACCCACAGGCTTGTAAGCCTAACTTCAGTACCAAGCAAACTGGCTGAAATTATAGTAAAGAAGAGAATTATACATGAACACAATATGTTGGGAACAGTCAACCTGGCTTTTGTAAAGGGAAATCATTAGAATTCCTTGAGTGTATCAACAAGCATATGGACAAAGGTAATCTAGCTGATATAGTGTACTTGGAATTTCAGAAAGCCTTGGCCAAAGTCCCAAACCTAAAGCTCTTAAGCAAAGTAAACAGTCATGGGATAAGAGGGAAAGTCCTCTCATGGATCAGCAACTGGTTAAATGACAGACAACAAAGGGTAGGACTAAGTGGTCAGTTTCAGGAGAGAGTTACATAGTGGGGGTCCCCCGAGGATCTGTACTAGGACTAATGCTGTTCAACATATTTATAAATGATCTGGAAAAAGGGGTAAGCAGTGAAGTGGCAAAGTTTGCACACAATACAAAATTACTCAAGACAGTTAAATCCAAAGCTGACTGTGAAGAGTTACAAAGGGATCTCACAAAGCTGGGTGACTGGACAACAAAATGGCAGATGAAATTCAATGTTGATAAATGCAAAGTACTGCACATTGGAAAACATTGTCCCAACTGTACGTACAAAATGAGGGGAACTACATTAGCAGTTACCACTCAAGAAAGAGATCTTGGGGTCATTGTGGATAGTTTTCTGAAAACATTTGCTCAACGTGCAGCAGCAGTCAAAAAAGCTAACAGAATGTTAGGAACCATTAGGAAAGGGATAGATGATAAGACAGAAAATATCATAATGCAACTACATAAATCCATCTTACTTGGTCACCCATCTCAAAAGGAGATTAAGAGCTATGGAACAGCTTCTGTATGAGGAGAGATTAAAAAGACTGGGAGTGGTCGCCTTAGAAAAGAGACGACTAAGGAGGGATATGATCGAGGGCTATAAAATCATGAATGGTGTGGAGAAAGTGAATAAGGAAATGTTATTTACTCTTTCACATAACACAAGAACCTGGGGTCACCCAATGAGATTAACAGGCAGCAGGTTTAAAACAAACATAAGGAAGTACTTCTTCACACAATGCTCAATCAACCTGTACAACATGTTTCCAGGGGATGTTGTGAAGGCCACAAGTATAATAGGATTCAAAAAAGAATTAGATGAGTTCTTGGGGGATAGGTTCATCAATGGCTGTTAGCCAAGATGAGTAGGGATGCAATCCCATGCTCAGGATATCCCTGGCCTCTGACTTCCAGACGCTGGGAGTGAATGACGGGTGGATCGCTTGATAATTGTCCTGTTCTGTTCATTCCCTCTAAAGCATCTAGCACCAGGCACTGTCAGAAGATAGGCTACTAGGTGAGATGGACCATTGGTCTCACCCTGTCTGGACATACTTATGTTCTTATTCCCTAACTGCTTCCCTGGACCACTCCCTACCTTGCCACTCAAGTCAGCTGTTTCCCAGACTCATGTCCCATGATCCTCTTCCTCTGGAGGTCCAACTACCTGGGCTGCATCCCACCTGCACTCAGTGGTTCCTCAGCCTCTCTCGCAGCACCTTCTCCCTTTCTCTCTCCCCAGCTGTAGCAGGCCACTAATCAGCCCAAGCTGAGGAAGCAGCTCCTCAGGGTCTTTGGATCTGGCCCCTGTAATGTCCAGATTAGAACTCCGAGAAGCTGACCTCAGATATGCACTGGCCCTTATCAGCCCGAATGCCAAGGGCTCCTTTTAATTGCTCCTTTGTGCTTTCTCCAGCCAGGGGAGTTCACTCAGCTCAGGACTCGAGAGCAGCACCCGGTTCCCATGCTTACCAGCAACATCCAGGAGACACACCTGGGCATAGTAAGTTTCCTGCTGATTATGGAAAATTGAGCTCTGGCTTGCCGATGACCCTCCCTCTCCGATTGGGACCTGAGCTCAGGGGGGAGGAGCCCAGCGGCCGGCAGAACAATTGGCCCAAAAGGTACGGCAGATGGTTGGGCTGTAGTGAGAAGTTGTCAGAGCTATGCTGATTCACACCAGCACGTTGTATCTATTTGATTGCCTCCCTGTAAGTCTCTGCCTTCTTGGCCTGTAATCTCTTCAGGGCAGGGATTGTGTCTCCCTAAGTCTATGTGCAGAGCTAAGCATAAGGGAGCCTGTCCCTGGTATGATGGAGGTATTTTTCTCCTCCCTGGGGAGTATCGGGGTCTCTGCCCCTTACGCCACCTGCTGGAGGCATCCCCCAGGGCCCCTCCAAAAATTGGACAAACCCAGCACTTCTGGTGGTCTCTGCAGGGCAGGGTGGGGTGCAAGTGGGGTGGAGGAAGCTCGCGCAACTGCCTCCTGCTCAGAGTCTGTCCTGTGGGTTCAGCGAGGCTGGCACTTGGGCCCCAGATTCACTACAGCGCTCCGTAAAGTGCACAGGGAAGAGAAGGGAGTGTCACTGGTTGTAGCGCGGCAGCTTCTAGGTCCCAGGCACAGTCCAGGAGCCCATTGTACTACACAGGCACTGTACAAACACAGCACAGAGACATGGCCACTGCCCCAAAGAGCTCACACTCAGTACTCTGACCATGTAGGGCTAGACTGCCCTTTGCACTCACCCTGAGCTAGTGGTCGCGGGTGCAGGTTACTGTCCGAGCAGTACCCCCAGGGCGTCACGGTCCTTCCCATAGCCCCCTCTCTTTTACCACAGCCGTGAGAAAGGTGCAGTTTTCCTCCCCCACTGCCCTGGGCACCCAGCCAGTGCCGACTGGAGCATGTGGAGTGGGGGGAAGGAGGGTCATAACTCCGCCCACTCCCTGCCCACTCCGCCCACCCCCTGCAGGCAGCATGTGACATCCGGAGCCCAAACCCAGGGAGCCAGGTGACAGAGCAGAGACCTCACTTCCCAATAACAGTCCAGCCCTTTATATTTTACCCTGGACCTTTTGAGCAGTAATTGGATTTTAAAGAGTCCCCCACAGCCGGGCTGGGTGTTCAGAAGACCGAGCAAACCTCTGGCCCAGCACATTGTCAGCCTGCTCCACAACGCTCCCTGAGCGGGTACCCATCCCCACGCTGCTTAGGGGCTCTTCTCCCTCCCCAGGCTCCCCCGGGGAAGAGGAAACCAGGCCAAGCTGAAAAGGCCATCCAGACACCTCCCAAGGTGCTGAAGCTTGAATCTCAGCCCAAGATGCTGGAGAGAACCCCCAGCAAGTGCGACCAGGGCTTGCTAGACTGGGACCTGCAGCCTGGGCCCAGCACCTCAACACCCAGCAGAAACTGCGGAGGGGCTCCTGCAGCGAGGGGCGCTGTGCTCTCACAGGAGCTGGGAAACGCCCACTCTGAGCCCAGAGATCAAGGTAGGAAGGGCGAAGTGGGAGCCTTGTGGGGAGATCACAACGGGGCATCTGGAAAGGGGAGCTTGGGCCAAAGCAGCTAGACGTAGCCACGAGAAAGGTCCTGAAAGGAACGTAATGATTATGAAGCAGAGGTCACAGCCTCACCCTCCAGATTTCTGGCTTTGTAATCTGCACCTTCCGTGCTCATGTAAGGAGCAGGGCAAAGGCAGTACAGCCTAGTGGATAGAGCACAGGACTGGGACCCAGCTAGGGTTGCCAACATTGTAGTTCAAAACAAATATCTGGAACTGTTTTCTTAGCACTCCCATCTCACCTCTCCTACTGCTATTATTTATTATTATCAATTAAGAATAAGAAGAAGAAGCAGGGATCCTAGAAATCTGTTTGCCAGGGAAAAATATGAAATTTGTGTTTTTACAGAGAATCTCTAGTTTTACATTTTGTGAAAAAATAAGAACATGTGCAGTGGAACCCCGATTCTCTGATCTAATTGGGACCGGGGACAGATGGGATAATCAAAAATTCGCATAATCAGGAGAACGGGCAGAGCTCCGGCTGTCAGCCCTGGGCAGCAGGGCTCAGACTGCTAGCTTAAAAATTGTAAATAGATCAATCAAACGTGTTCAATGGATACCTGTCTATACTGTGGCTAGGGAAACTACAGTTCAGTGTTTCGTTTTAATTGCGGGAAAACACAGATTTTTATGGTTTTTTATCAGAGAATTTTGTGGGAGGTTTTTATCACGGAAAACTAGAATCTCTGATACTAAGCAGCACTCACCTCCATTCTCCAGTGGTATTTCTTGCTGCTTTTTGCAGCACTCAGCAACTCCTGACCTTGTTGTACAGAGATGAAAAAACACGTTCCTAGTAATAAGGGACTATTGGTCACCCTAAACCCAGGAGATCTGGGATCAGTTTCCAGCTCTGTCCCTGAGCTCTGGGTGACCTTGGCCAAGTCGTCACCCCTCTCGGTGCCTCGGTTTCCCCAGCTGTAAAATTGGGATATGGATACTGGCCTCCTTTGTAAGGCACTTTGAGAGAGAAAGGGGAAAAGCGCTGTGTAACTGAGCACCTCCAGGACCTTGCAGGGTCGAGTCCCAATTGCCCAGAGTTCACCTCAGGATGGTGAGCAAAGTTGAAATACATCTCCCACTTCCCATGTCCTACCCCTGGTGCTCCTGCAGCCATGTCTCCCATCCAGCCCTGTGTGTTAGAGCACCCTGAGCTACGCCTGCCTGTAACAGCCACAAGGCACCAGGACCCAGATCCCCAAAGTGACTTAGGCACCTAACTTCCATTGAAATCAATGGGAGTTAGGCCCCCTGAAGATCTGGGCCTCAACTGCTAGGCCAGGGTTAGTGAAGCCAGGGTATTTTGACCATACTTCTTTGGGTGCCCCGCCTCTCCACCCACACCACTATGGCAGGCAGCATGGAGGGGGTATGAGAGAGAGGTCCATATCAACAAGTATCACACAGGGGTGGGGGGGAACCTTCTCGGGGCCACTTAGCAGACTTGTGTGGCCACAGTGCTCGGCAAGGCAGGCGCAGGCACAGTCCAGCCAGGGATCAAGCTCTACCAGTCTAAAATGCAGCCACAGGCCTTGCCCAGATAGTACTGGGCCCTTCCCCAGCCCTCCAAGCCAGATCTGTTTCCTAGCCGGCAGACAGACAGGGACTGCAGGGGGGACATCTGGTGGATACTTTTAAAAATGCAGCCTCCCATGTTGTTTTCCATAGTAAAGTCCTGAGAAGAAGAGCGGAGAGATACAGCTCCTGATCCAAGAAAGCTCTTCATTTGAGTCCTGGTGTTTAAATTTAAGATCTTTGCTAGATCAGGGCCATAGGCCATAGAGACCTCTTTTGAGAGGTGAACCAACCCCCTCTGGGTGAACAGGCTGGCAAGGCAGAAAGATACAAAAAGGCTTTTTCCAGCTAGAAGGAGCTGCGGAGGAGAATGCTCTTGCACCAGCCATGGGCAGAGAGCCAATCAATGGCCCACAAGCAGAGGGAATGGTGAGGGGAGGAGAAAAAACGCAACGTCCATCAGAGAGGATGGACCATATCCATGGAGGGAGGCAACTTCCCACTGGATCCTGGAATGTGGGGGAGCTGGCGGAGGGCTGGAGAAGGCAGTGATGGGGCCACACTTCCAGGGTAGGGGTGAGCAGGCAGGTAACAGGCCCTGGGAGAGGAGTGGCATCCGTGGAGCCAGATGGGGAAACACAGGCTAGCAGCAAGAGGAGGTTTCAGTGTTGGCATTGGCTGAGACTTGCACACCCCATCACACTTTAGTACCTCCACATGTACCCAGCCATCAGGTAACATCACCTGGCTGGCCTGCAGGCGTCTGAATGGGCTGTAGTGACATGTGCTTAGCCAAGACTCCTTATCCCAGGGTAAAGGGTTGGGTTCCCTAATTGTCACTGCAGCCCAATGAAAATCAAATGAGTTGGAGCTTCAACGTGTAAAACCAAATGGCCATTGATGGAGCCTTTACAGTCATTGCGGAGCAGCTGGCTTCTCAACCTCTTTCATGACATGATCCCATGTTACAGCACAAAAGTTCAGAGACCACCCCCACTTCCAATAATTTTGGGACCTCTCCCGTATAGCCATAAAGAGAAGTCCCACCCACCACATCCCCAAATTGTTAATGAGCCCCTTGCCAGGGATCTGGACCACAGGTAGAGAATCCATGATCTATAGCAACATCTAGTAATCTGGGCTTTCCTGGTTCCACGTACAGACAAACAGGGAACTGTTCTGAAATGAGTGACTGAAAATAATGAGGGAGTTGAAAAGGTTGACTGAGGAGGAGATGGGAAAGGCTAAGTTCAGTGTGGCTAGACAGTGATGCAGAGAGACACAACTACACAGCCTCAACACCCAGGGAAGGAAGAAAGGAACGGCAGCAGAAAGTCTCAGGAGTGGAACTGGGAGTAAGGGAGGAAAATAAGAAAGCAAGGAATAGAAATGCCAGGCAGATTGGAGGCTGTGATGCTGGAAATAATTCCCTGAAGCACTGGACTTCTTGTAGCAGATCAGGGCAGGAGGGCAGCACAGAGGTGAAATGTATCTCAGCTGGGGTGAAAAGGAAAATCGGCACATGCAGCAACAGAGGAAACTGCCTCTCTGGAAAAGCTCTTGCTGCTATACCCCAGCCAGTGGAGAGGACTCTAATGCAACACTCATCAACCAGCCCACTATGTGGCCCTTATATGGCTTTGGCAAGCACTGTGTGTCTGGAGAGGGACCCACGTTGCTTTGCCAATTTTTCCTTTGTCCTGTGCCCCTTTCTGCACAAGCCCTCGGTGGCTTTCACGCTGCACCTGTTCAAACTGGCACTTGACTCCCTGTCTTCTGTTTGCAGAAGACTCCAGCATCGTGATAAGCAGTTCCGAAGATACCGACGAAGACACGGTGGTAAGTGCAATAAGAGCCCAGGATCCACAGTAACTGGGATGCAATATCAATTGTGCCAAAATGCTGTGAGTCGCTGCCGCTCACGCTGCCTCTTGTAAGATCAACGGCAGTGAATGGAAACACAAGCACGCTATGGTTGGGACGTTCAGCCACCTGCCTTAGCATTACAATTCTCCCCACTTGGTTCAGTGAGGATTCTGAGACCATGCACTAAAGGTTTGGCATGTCCTAAGGATCCACATTAATCTGCCAGTCACATACCTTTCAAGATTCCTAGGTGTCGGCAAGAAAACCTCTCCTTAGTTGGATGAGAGTCATCAGGCAGGTATAAGTTTAACCTTCTCCTCCGGGACTCTTTCTGAATGAGTAACCACCTTATCTGTTGGCTCCTCTCCCCATAACTCGGTCAGATTCCAGCAGAAGGAATCTGCTGGGATGTTTCAGAACATTCTTCCACCACCCTGATGTTTGTTCAGCAAGAGTTCTCATCATCTGCTGTCTCGCTCTCTTCTCCTTCAGTGACTCTATGCCATTTCTCAATGCACCACAATGGGTTGAGCTCTTGCTTCTGTAATAGCAAGGATAGGTCCTTAGCTGCTTTCTGATTGCTTAACATCCCTTCCAAAATGAAGCCAATTGTGGATTTCCCCCCAGCTGATGTTCCCTGTGGTCTAGACACCCCTTCTCTCTTTCCCAGATAAGCACATGCCTCCCCTTCACCAGTGGCATTATGTGTTTGACATATCCACTTACTGCTCCTAGACAGTGTTTCCTAGCGGATAGGGCACAGGACTAAGACTCAGGAGACCTAGATTCTATTCCCGGTTCTGCCACTGGTCTGTTGTGTGTTCTTGGGCAAGTCACTTCAGCTCTCTGTGCCTCAGTTTCCCCATCCGTAAAACAGGAATAACACTACTGCCCTTCTTTGTAAAGCACTCTACAGATGACCGTGCTAGCTGAGAACTGGGTATGGTTATTCTTCAGTGCCTCTCTCAGGAGACTGGTATCAGAGACTGACCTGAGTAAAAGTAGGTGGCTGCTGACTGTACATCAAGTCACAGGCAAGCACGGGTGCGACTTACCCAAGCACAATGCCGTAGGCTGAGGGAGAAATGCATCGCTTAATGCTACCGAAAGAAAACAAAAGGAGACAAATTCATCCCTGCTGTAACCCCCATGAAGCCCAGAGAGCCACACAAGTAATATTTGGTTCAAGGTGTCATCCCATCTCAAACATGCCCTGTTCATTGACTACGGCTCTGAGCATGGAACAAGCAATGCAAGTCCCCTCTCCCTTCCCAGTACAACCAGCACAGGCAGCCCTCACCCGTGCTTTGGTGATCTCCAGCTGTTGGCAAACCCCCTCTGGACTCATATCCCTTAGCCCAATTGCTGCAACTCCAACGTGGTGAGCTAAGTGGCTCCACCAGGGGCCGGATTTGCTACCATGTCTTGTGATGTCACTCACACCTGTGCAAAGTGGGCGTGAACCAATAGCATTCGAATCTGCTCCGCTCACGCTGCCTAGGTGTAATTGACTATCCAGGGTGCAGGGCAGTGGGGAACCTGGACCCACATATTTCATGAATGCCGCTGTAACTGTCTCAGGCATTTTCTCTTGCAGGGGATGTGCCAGCAAGTACTTTGAAATGGTCTCACATCACATGCAAATACAGCTTTGCAGATGGCGCTGCTGAAATGACCCTCTCAAGTCAATCTGTGCGAATGTCCCCCTCTCTCAGGGAGATCATTTCCTCCTTTGTGAGTGTTTTCTTTTCCTGGCTTGTAAGAAACATAAGTGATCAGCGCTTAATTAGAGATGGCCCCAAAAAAGTAAAGATCTGGATTCAGGTCCAAACTTTGCATCTTTCCTGGGATTTCCAAAGGAGTCTAAGGGAACTGCTAAATCTCCTAATAAAAATCCTTTTGCACATTTCTATACTTAATGTTTCCAGTTGTCTCCAGCGCCCACAAATTCTGCCCAATTGGTATTTTTTCTGGAACTCAAGCACCTTCCTACATCATTCTCATTGAGATGTTCTGGTATTATTCTTTATTGATTGATGACACTAGTATAAAAATTAAATAGGAGGAAGTATCCTTTATAGAATTTGGCAGTATGATCCCGAACTAGTTTCTTCAAGCTTAACTTGGATAGTGGCGCTATGGTACACTACAGAATGAAATGCATGAAAATCATTTTTTATAATTGGTGCTGGTAGCACGTGATCTAGTTAAGACTGATTTCCAGCTTGCTCTTTCACAGGCTCATAATTTACACAGACAAATGCAGGCTTCAATTTTATGTTTTTGTCTCAGCCCAAAGGGGAATTGTTTGAGCCACTTCATTTGAGCTGTTTGTGAGTTATTGGAGAGTGGGGGAGTGGGCAAACAATAATTCCTGTTAGTCTCCATCAGAAAGTGCTCTCAGATGACTCAATATGACTAAAATGTAGAGGGTCTAATTCTTCTCTCACTTCTGTCACTTTTACATTGGTTTCAGTGCACTCACTCTTGAGTTACACCAGAGTAGGTGAGAGGAGAATTGGGCCCAGGAACTTCAAACTTGTCTTGTTTTTAGATCTCACTAAGATTTAAAACCACAGGCTATGTTTGCAGGCTGTCGGTTCAGATGGTTTGAAGTTTGGAATGTTGGAAGTCAGCAGTTTTGTGTGTCGCACATTAGAACTTTCCTGTTTTTTTACTCGTTTTAAGGATGACTTTGTCAACGATGCCACCATTGTCCATGACACACCGCACTGTCAGAGTCAAAAGATGAGTATCTCTGATTGAAGGAACTTACCCATTCTGCTCAAGAAATAGGCAGAGCTTTTAAGATCTTCAGACAAAATAGCTTCATATAAAGAAACTTACAAGATCAGTTAAGGATGACTGAATTAAGGAAGTTATATTTAACGATATTTTAATTAAAGACTCTAGGGGCTGACGCTTGTGGAATTTATAAACCTCACAGGGAAGAGAATTTTTAGCATAGGCCAAAGATAAAGCAATATGGCAGAGATTGTCTGTTCCAAACTGAATTGGCCCAGATCAAGGGCAAAGTTAGGGTGTGCTGCAAAGCAAGTGACATCAGTGGGAGTCTTTGCATTGCCTTCCTTGGGCTTTGGATCAGCCCTTGGAGCTTTGATACATGGAAACATTAGCGAATGAGGTTTTCTGTAGTTTGTTTGTTACTGTTGGATCAGCATTAGCAATTATCTAGGGCTACAAAAATGGGGACCATCTTTGATGCATGGGACAGGGATAAGCTATTCAGTATGTAGAAACTTTAACAGTAGTTGTGTAGATAAAATTTCATGTAACACTTTGAAAAGGTACCGCCCGCCCCCTGCTTTGAAAACAATATTAAAAATCCACAGGATTCATGATATATTTAACCACACGGCAAATCCCAGTGGCCGATGTCCTTAGAAATAAAGAAGCAGTTGAATTGATGGGGTGGGGAGGGACCTGTTTTCAGTGGAAGGGGTTGGATATAAGATTGGGATGGGTACCATGGTTTTGGGGAATGTAACATGGAGGTGCTTTTGTATGGGATAATAATGCAGGAATGTAAGTCACTCTTGTTACACTCAATAAAACTAATTCAAAATTAAAAGCAACCCACTGCCATCTTCCTTACCTGTTTTCTTTGCAATTTCTCTTTCCTTCTTCCAGTGGTGAACTGAGCCTAAATGGGAACTGGATCCAATCCAACCAAGGGACTTATGCTCATGCCATTCCTTCTTCCAATGCTGCCTCCTGCACCCCTGTCCCTTTGGTAAACCCTAACGCCTTCTGGCATTTTCTCCCACAGGCAGCATGGTCTGGAGGAACAAGCATGGAGTTTGGAGTCACAGGGGACTGGCTTCCAATCCTGGCTCTGCCACTGATTCACTGTGGAGCCTTGAGTAACTCACTTCACCTTTCATTCGTGTTTCCCCACCTGTCAAATGGGGATGATGATACTCACCCTTCCTGCCTCACAGGGGTGCTGGGAGGATTAATTAGGGTAGTGTCTGTTCAATGCTTTGCACGCAGTTCCCAGGCCGGTGTCTGCATCCGTGAATTCTCCTTTTATCTATCCTTCATCATAGCTTCAGTAGGTCAGGAGCTTTGACTCGCCGTGGAAGCCATTGAGAACCGTTGCTCAGAGCCCGCTCTCACCGCACTCCTGGCTAAGAACATCCAGGAGCACGTTATGCTTTTCAAAGGATTCAGACACCTGACTCCCTCAGACTCCTTTGGAAATCCCATCTACCAGGTGTAGAGTGAATTGGGACAATTATTAATCTAGCTGCCCCTTTTGCCTTGTAAAGAGCTGCTGTCTGGCTGTATTGATGGGGGGCCCCCAGTGGGTATCTCCATGGGATGCCAATGGAAAGGAAGAAGCAAGCAGCCCAAAGGACCAGGCACATGGGCAAAGACTCAGGTGGCCACTACCCTGAGTCAGTTGATGCCATCAACAGCAGTGAAAGGGGTAGCAGATATAAGAGAATAGCAGAGCGAACCCAAGCCATGGGTAAGGATAAGCCTGCTCAAATAAATGGCACTCATCTCACCCTGTAAGCAGCTGGTGAAGGACTCCAACAGATGCCCTCTAGGTGAGTTCTATCACCAAGGACCCTCCACAGGGAAAGTCCTGTCCCCAACCCCATCCAGACTGAACCTAAGGACTAGGAATAGTTCTGCCTCCCATGAATAGTAACTGATGGGCAGAGACTTAGGTCAAGAGACCATTGCCAAAGTACTTACGAGTTTAGAGTCTTCTTCGAGTGGTGGTCCCTATATGTATTCCAAATGTGGGTGTACATGCACGCCATGCACCGGAGCTGGAAGGTTTTCCTAGCAGTGTCCATTGACCCACATGTCGTCTTGTGCTCCCAGCTGAGACTATATTATGCTGGATGAGTCAACGCAGCGCCAGTTCCCTTTTACTGCCTTTTACTGGAGTCGAAACCCCTGCTCCTCCGGGATCTCAGGTTTTGACTAAGAGAGCACTTTCGACTGTTGTATAGAGTTCTTGTTTGTTGTTTGCTTGTATAGCATGGTAAGTACACATAGTAATTAGTGTCGTTAATTAGAGATTGTTTACCCCGCTCGCGGTATGTTTTCCCTTCCCCAGGTACTATGTCCCACATTCCAGGGTTTAAAAACTGTGCTTTGTGCCCTCACTTGTTCTCGGTGAACGACGAGCACCAGCATTACCTTTGCTGCCGTGGGGAGGCTCATATCGCGACTCATTGCAAGATCTCTAAGTCCTTCCTGCCACGGACTTGGGAAGCGTGGGAACTTCGCCTCAGAAAGTTGCTTATGGAGGAGGCCATGAGACCGCAGGCACACTCAGATTCGGAACCGTCACTGCAGCGCCCATCACCAGTGGTGAGTGCTCCTCCCAGCACTTCCCACGCCTCCCATCTGACAGTACCGACGGTCAAGGATGAGCTGAGACATGAGGGTACAAAGCATTCTCATGGGCATCTGAGCAAGTCCCCATTGAGGGCCGCCTCCAAGCACAGTGTTCCCTTCCCGAGCCAGACCAGGTTAGGTGAGGAGTCATGTGCCAAAACTGCTGCACCAGTGCTAAGCTTCCCCATACCAAGAATGAATTGAAGCACAAGAAGGATCTGGTGATATTGCCGGTTGTCCCAGCATCTGCCTGCCCTGACCGGTCTCCAGCTCGCGCACCGCCCATCCACCCACTGCCTTCGCACCTACCGGTCCAAACATCCCCACGAACACCACCTCGGTTCTCCAATGCTTCCAGAAACATCCCTCAGATTCCTAGATGTTTGGAGCCTCTTCTCCTGATGGAGCAACTGCAGCTGCCCTACCTGCCTTCTCCATTGCTTGCCTGTGAGCTACCCATGCCAGTGAATGAACGGGGTCCTACTGACTCACCGCGGCCTGCCTGACGAAACCCTCATTCCTCCCTTTCTATGGCCCCTGATGACCAAAGGCAATATCTCGTCCAGTTATAGCAGGTAGCTGAGGATCTGGGCATACCGTTAGAGGAGGTCCAGGACCAGCACCATCAACTGCAGGACATCCTCCAACCACAGGGACCGTAATGGCTGGCACTGCCCATTAATGATGCTATCCTTCAGCCCACACGGACAGTGTGGCACACTCCTGCTTCCTTTACATCCACACCAAAATGTGTGACAGGCCAGTACTAAGGCGACATACTTTCTCTTCTCCCACCCATCCCCCAGCTCTCTGGTTATGCATGCAGCGATGGAACGGGTGCACCAGCACACACAAGTCCAGTCCACCAGACCGGGCAGCCAAGCGTCTAGACCTTTTGGGGGGAAAGGGCTACTTGGCAGCACTGCAATGCCAAATTGCAAATTACCAGGTTCTGCTGGATAAGTATGATTTCAACAACAATGCTGCTCTAGCAAGAACCAACAGTTTAATGCCCTGGTGGAAGAGAGGTGCCTGGTGGCCAAAGTGGGCCTCCAACTGGCAGTCGATGCCACGGGCGGGTCTTTGCGCTCCCTTGCCATGGGTGTCATCATGTGACAAGATTCCTGAGTGCAGTCCTCCGGCTTTCCTCGGGAGGTCCAAACCTCTCCTTTGACGAGGACAAGTTGTTCTCTGCCAAAACAGACTAGTCCCTTCACTCGCTTAAAGACTCTAGAGCAACTTTGCGCTCCATGGGGATCTATACCCTAGCTCTCCAACGCAAACAGCAGCACCAATCATTCCATCCCCAGCCATATGCACCCTACCTGGCCTAGTATCAGCGGCACACACACACACACACACACCCGTAGGCACCACCGACCCCAGTGACAGCCACCCACAGTGTCTGTCATGGCCACCTCCTCCACCCTGGCCCACCAACAAACCAAGACACAGTTTTGACATCACGGTTGAGAACTGCGAACCGTCCCCGTTGCCACCTGCGGCCCCCCAGGTCATCTCTGGGGGCCAGCTTGCCCTGTTCGCCCACTATTGGGGCAAGATCATGATGGACCGTTGGGTATTGGAGATCATCCACCAAGGATACTCCATAGAATTTCTTTCTTTTCCTCCCCACTGCCCCCACTTCCCGGGGATCCTTCCCAGCAATGTCTACTACAGCAAGAAGCAGATGCTTTTATTTCAAAGGGCACAGTAGTGCCCATGAGACCTCCCTTCGCAGGCAGGCGGTTTTACTGCCTGTACTTCCTCCTTTCATAGAAGGGCGGAGGGCACCTCCCCATACCTAATTTTCGGCTCCTGATGACACTGGCATCTATCATCTCCTCCCTTTCCCACAGGGCCTGGTTCGCAGCTCTTGACATGAAGAATGCCTCTTTCCACATTGACAGTCACCCATCCACTTTAAAATTTCTCCGTTTCCGGGTGAGACAACACCAATAACAGTTTGGAGTGCTCCCATTCGGCATTGTGATGGCAGTGGCAGCACCGATGTTCTGCATTGGCCACTTAATGTACCCTACCTGGGAGGAGAAATCCGTGCTTGTACCTACTCAGACAATCAGTTTCAATGGGGCACGGCTCAAACCCATTGTGACATGGGCCTTCCTTCCAGCAGACCGCTTTGGGATGTTGACAGCCATAGTTGTGGACTTACGCTGCAACCCTCGCATAACGGTCCGCCATTTCCTCTCCCTCCGCTGGCACATGGCAGCCTGCACCTATGTGATATCACATGCATGTCTGCACATGCGTTGCCTCCAAATGTGGCTCCTTTCCATTTACAGACCCTACAAGGGACCAGTTGGATGCCAAAATCATTGTCCCAAAGATGGTTCTGGCCTTCCCTCACCTGGTGGACTGACCCTTCCAAGGTCCTGGTCTGTACCCCCTTCACCCCCTTCATCCAGCACCATGCCCCAGGACCTACTACTGAGCTAAATGTAAATGCTTCACCTCATGTCCTCATGACCATCACCATCACCTGAGACCAATACCCATACCTATCATCCTCAATTATCTCCTCAAACTCTAAATGTTGGGCCTTGCTCTCAGCTCTGTATGGGTCCACCTGGCCACACTTAGTGCCTTTCCCCGCTGTCGATGGCAGCTCGGTGTTCACGCACCCTACCACCATTCATTTCATAAAAGGTCTCCTCAACAGTTTCCTCACAGTACTTAAGCCCACGCCCCCATGGGACCTTACCCTTCTTCTATCTGCCCTCACGAAGCCGTTCTTCGAGCCAATGGCGACATGCTCCCTCTCCCATCTCTCCATGAAAGCAATATTCCTAGTGGCTATAACGTCGGCTAGATGGGTCAGCGAACTAGCAGCCATGATCGCTGACCCCCACCCCCCACACACACAGTATTTCACAAGGATAAGATTTATTGACAGCTGCATGCTAAGTTCCTCCCATAGTTGGTTTTGCAGTTCCACCTCAATCAGTCTGTTCACCTCCTTGTCTTCCGTCCCAAACCAACATGCCACCGCCTGACAGAATTATGGTGCACTCTACACAAGCGCAAGCAACCACATCCGCCTGCCTGATGGATGTCTTCTGGCAAGTCACATGTTGAGCAGCGACATGGTGCTCCATGCACATATTCACATCCCATTACGCCATTGCCCAAGGGGGGGCTGACAATGCGTCAGTGGGATGCACCGTACTACACACTGCACTGCTTCTCGCATCCTCACACCCCTCTCCACACTGATCACTGCTCGGTACTTACTCATGTTTGGAATAAATATAGGGACCATCACTCAAAGAAGAAGAGGAGGCTACTTACCTGTAACTGGAGGGTCTTGAAGAGGTGTGCCATCCATCCCCTCAGTTGTGGACTGCACTACTCAGTGTTAAGAGTGTCACTGGAGTGGCGTCAATCCACATGGCCTAATATAGCCTCAGCTGGGAGTACAAGACGACGCACGATGCACGTGCATGTCAACGGACACTGCTAGGAAAACCTTCCGGCGTGTGGCGGGCATGCACACCCACGTTTGGAATACAAATAGGGACCACACATCTCAAGGAACCTCCAGTTACAGGTAAGTAACTTCCTCTTATGACTGTGTCCTGAATCTCCCCATTTACATCAGTGTAAATCAGGAGTAACTCCACCATTATCAGCGGGGTTACATCAGTGTAACAGTAGTGTAAGAGGAGAAGCTAAGACCTAGAATTGTTGCCTTTAGTGTATGGGCTAGCAACAGAGTCCAGGTGTGCTGTGAATTCTCTAACTAGAGACAACTGACCTCACATACAGATTGTGTAGTTCACAGATTACTTGGTCTCAATCTCTGTCTTGGTCATTTGGTGATTCTCTCCCTCTTAACTCCCCTGCCCAAAATTATCAACAGTGGGTTGGTTTGGAAACAGGGGAACTGGACCCCCAAGTCAATGCCCAACTAGAACACGATCCAATGGCTGGAAGTTGAAGCTAAACAAATTCAGACTGGAAATAAGGCATACACTTTTAATAATGAGAGGAATTAACCATTGGAATAGTTTACCAAGGGTCGTGGTGGATTCTCCATCACTGATCATTTTAAAATCAAGATTGGATGTTTTTCTAAAAGATCTGTGCTAGGAATTATTTTGGGGGGGTTCTTTGGCCTGTGCTATACAGGTCAGACTAGATGATTACAATGGTCCCTTCTGGCCATGGAATCTCTGAAACCCGACCCCCAAACTTTAGGAAAGTTCAGATTCAGATCTTAATCCCAATCAGGAGTTGAATTTTCAAAAGTTGCCTAAATCCCATTTTCAGAAGTGACTTTTTGTCACTCAGGCCCAGATCCTCAAAGGTATTTTGGCACCTAACTCTCATTGATTTCAATGGCAGGCACCTAAATATCGTGGGGGACCTGGATTTAGGAGCCTATATCCCACTAACAATCAGTGGGGTTTAGGTTCTTAAGTCACTTTTGTAGATGGAATTTATGCTCCTGAGTCACATAGGCTCGTTAGGAAATTTTCCCCCAAAATTTCACAGCTTGGGGCTATCTCCGTGTGTTACTACACAGTAACAATGTGCAGATGTGCTTGGCTGGGATGTAGCAACATTTAACAGTAAGAGAGTTTCGCTGAGTGGTTTTTCGTTCCTGAGGACACTGGGGATACTCCGGCACTGACAGGAAATGTGACTGGTGGGGAGAGGGGCCAGCTGCTGGGTTTTTATGCAAGGCCTCCTCCATTTCCTGTCTGGCAGGGAGCTGAGTTCATGCTCCCTGACTGAGCAAACAATCTGTTCCACTAGTTGAAAAATGGCACAGCAGAAGCCACAATTTCCTGTGAGCCCTCAGATTTGGCAGGAGAATTCTAATCTCACAGAAGCCCCCCAGATTCCAATTCAATTTCAGTCAGCAGCAGCCACCATGGCAGTAATGCAGAGCACATTTCAACTTCACAGCATGGCACATATAGTACCTAAGTAATCCTTCCAGCAGCCCGAGACATAGGCACAATTATGGCCTAGGGACTAGAACCAGAGACATAACTGGGCATTTTAGCGCCTGAGGCGAGCAAGCATATTTGTGCCCCTACCAATTTTGTTCATCTTTTTTCCACTCACAAGTTACAGGGTTTGGGGTGGGGGGCACACGGGATTGATACCCCAAAAACAGAATTTGGGTACCCTGAGATGACTAATCTGTTCTCATTAGATATGGGTCTCCAGGGTGGTTAAGGAAAAATCTTAGAGGGCATGGATACAGCCCTCCGATAAATGAGTGACATAAGCCGTGTTTTAAACAAGGCACCCTTTATTGATGTTATTCCTCACAACAAGCTAAAGATCACCCTTTCTTAATATTAACACCTCTTATAGATGTTATAAACCCAGTCCCTGTCACAAATCCCTTATTGATCTTATAGGACACAAATCCCTTCCACAAGTTAAAGAGCACCCCAAACCATATTGCTTTACAGTGCAAAGTGATGCTAAGTGATGCACCCTGATTTTGGTGATCAGTTGTTCACAGGTCACTGACACCAGTTTTTAAATACATTTTTAGGTCCTACATGTATAAATTCCTTTTACAATTACCACACGCAAATAGATCTTTATAAACCCATCCACACACATATACACTAACACTATACTATACCAGAACTAGAACTTTGTCTGACAAACTTACTCTGCTGCATTGTCCTGCACGCTCTCTCTCTGCCTCTTCTCCTCAGGTCTCTGCTTCTTATCTCTCTCTCTCTCTCTGTGCACTCCAGTGGCAGGGCAGGGCTCCCTCTGCTGCTCTCCTTCTTTCTCTGCCAGCTCTCTCAACCGTCAGCTCTCGACTCCCACCAGCTCTCAATCCAACTCAACTGACACACTGACCTTTATACCGTTCTGTCAGATCCTTTCTATACACTTCTGTCAATACCTTCCTGTCAGATCCTCCTTGGACACATGCCAGCTGTCAACATTCTAAACTGTTAATTCTATTTTTAGCCTGGGATCATTATTTACCTGACAGTGGTATGATCTTCTTCTATTTTTAGCATTGTTGTTCACCACCTTTTTCCCGCCAATTTGTTTTTCCCACCAATTCTGTTTTTCATGTTCTGTGACCTACAGCTTCTAATGGTGGAGTGACTCTTGCTTATTCAAAATGGAAGCCAGGAATATAAAATGGAATCTGGCAACCCCCCCAAATAAGGTGACCAGGTGTCCGGTTTTTGAGCGGAACACCTCTGGTCAGCACTGCCCACCGGGCAGTTAAAAGTCTGGTTGGCGGTGCTACAGGGCTAAGGCAGGCTAGTCCCTACCTGTCCTGGCTCCGCACTCCCTACCCCCACCCCGAGCACCAGCTCCGCACTCCCATTGGCTGGTAACCGCGGCCAAAGGAAGCTGCGGGGGTAGTGCCTGTGAGCGAGAGCAGCGCGCAGAGCCGCCTGCCGCGCCTCCGCCTAGGAGCTGGACCTGCTACTGGCTGCTTCTGGGGTACAGCACGGTCCGCGGTGCCAGGACAGGGAGGAAGCCTGCCTTAGCCCCCCCGGCGCCCCAGCCTTGAGCCCCCCCCCAAACCCAGAGCCCCCTCCTGTACCCCAAAGCCCTCCTCCCCCACCCTACCCCAGGGCCTGCACCCCCAGACGGAGCCTTCATCCACCTGCACCCCAACTCCCTGCCCAAGCCCAGAGCCCCCCCCCCCCACATCCTGAACCCCTCCACCCCACTCCCCAGCTTGGAGCCCCCTCCTGCATCCCAAACCCCTCATCTGCAGCGCCACCCCAGAGCCCTTACCTCCTCTGCACCAGCCCAGAACTCCCTCCCACACCCTGAACCCCTCTGCCCCAGCCCCACCCCAAAGCCGCACCCCCACCCAGAGCCCTCACCCCCCCCAACACACACACCCCAACCCCTTGCCCCAGCCCAGTGAAAGTGAGTGAGGGTGAGGGAGAGTGAGCCACCAAGGGAGGGGGAATGTAGTGAGCGGGGCGGGGCCTCAGGGAAGGGGCAGGGCAGGGGCGTGGCTAGGGTGTTCAGATTTGTGGGATTAGAAAATTGGCAACCTCAACCCCAAATGGAATTTCTCTGCTATCAGTCACATGCCCCTGAGATTTTTGCTACTCCCTCCCCCCCCCCCCCCCAACCTTAACACAGACAGGCTGGGTGGCCCACTGAGGAGAGTCAGGGGCTGGAGATGGCACTCTCTCCCTAACCCTGGTGCGTGAGGCTGGTCCGCCCAAGCCTTGCCACCTGGGGCTTTACATGTCACCTCTGTTTCTGCCCCATTTTTCTGCCTCCGCAGCTTTGTGGCCTGGGTGCCTTCCCATTCGCCCTGCCTTGGTTACGGCTCTGGCTAGAGCATTGGACTGGGACTTAGACTCATAGACTTGAAGGCCAGAACCGACCGTTGTGATCATTTAGTCTGACTTCCTGCACACTGTAGGCCACAGAACCTCACCCACCCACTCCTGTAATAGACCCTGAACCTCTGGCTGAGCTACTGAAGTCCTCAAATCATGATTTAAAGACTTCAAGTTACAGAGAATCTGCCATTTGCACTAGTTTAAACTTGCAAGTGACTGCATGCTGCAGAGGAAGGCCAAAAACTCCATGGCTTCAGCCAATGTGAGCTGGGTGGGGGAGGGGGGGAGTCCTTCCTAACCCCAAATATGGCAGACTGTTGGACCCTAAGCATGTGCGCGAGATGCACCAGCCAGACACCTAGGAACGAATTTGCTGTAGTAACTCAGAGCTCTCCCCATCTACTGTCCCATCAGCAGCCATTGGGGATATTTACTACTTAGCAGTCACTGATGGGCCACATGCCATTATAGGCAGTCTCATTATTCCATCCCTCCATAAACTTATCAAGCTCAGTCTTGAAACCAGTTAGATTTTTTGCCCCCACTGCTCCCCTTGGGAGGCTGCTCCAGATTGTCATTCCTCTGATTGTTAGAAATCTTGATCTAATTTCGAGCCTTAAATTGCTGATGGCCATTTCACATTCATTCGTTTTTATGCCAACATTGGCCCTAAACTTAAATAACGCCTTTCCTTCCCTGGTATTTATCCCTTCTCCCCTTGTGAGAGCTGGGTTCTGTTTGTGGCTCTGCCATTGGCCAGCTGCATGACCTTGGGCACATCACATCTCTCTGTGCCTCAGTTCCCCTTCTGTAGAAGGGTGGTGCCGATGACTATATAGAGAGCAGAAGATCTCAACGGTCAGTATCAGTGTCTCCATTGTCCAGATGGGAGGGAAGTGGCTTGCCCAATGTCACCTTGCAGTCCCATGGCAGAACCAGAAATTGAACCCACATTTCCTGCAGCCCAGTAGAGTGCTTAAAGCCATCGCTCTCCGTTTGCAGGTGGGAAAACTGAGACACAGCAAGGGACAGCAGTTGTATCCCAGCACACACAAGGTGCCAGTGTCAGACCCTAGATAGGAACTCGAGAGCTCTGGGTCTGACCCCTGGCCCACACCTCGGTCTAGATATGATGCAGCAAGGGCTAGTTTGCTGTGGGCCGTTGATGGCACAAACTCTGGGATCTTTCATACGCAGGATACCTTCTGTGGAAAAGTGGAAGCAGAACAACTGATTTCTCATTCCAGGGGAGTGGCAGCAAGACCTAGCCTCTCAACTGCTGTGAATAGAAAGGAAAAGTCAGCACAGTGCTTTTGACCTTGGGTAACTCCATTGATTATGGACTTCCTTCTGATTTATACCAGTGTAAATGAGAGCAGAATCAAGCCCTGACATACAATGTGTTCCTAGTATGCAAAGGAGAGAGAAGAATTGTTTCAAGGGGTATAAACTCGCATGAATTAAATGAAACTGAGCAGAAGAAGATTATGTAAGCTGGACAGCAGGCAATATTTCTGTAGTCTATTGGAAAAGGGTAGTGTCCCTTTAAATAACTGGTGAGCCCTCCAGTGGCGTTCACCATGTTCTAGAAGCCACCAGAGCCCAACCAGCCAGCTGTGTGGAGTGTAGCCCTGCCTGTTAAGATCTATTTAGTAACCACAATTATTTGGGACCTGACTCGACAGGGTGGTTTTTGCAGATTGTGTTTACAAGACACAACAATTTCCTAAGCTGCAGATCTATTAAACTCCAGACTAGTCTCCCAAGCAGAATGGCAGAAGTGCAGGCACATCTGTAATGGAAAGAGGATTGGAGAATGCCACATAGGAAGCAACCCTGCATTTGTCCAAGGAGTACAGAGCCTTACAGTGCTTAGTCTGAGTGCTTCATAAATACCAAGGGGGTGAGAGAGACAAAGAGAGAGGAGAAATTATCAGAAATGTCTCAAAATTCTGCCCAAAACATTTCAAATTTTGCTGAAAACCAAGAAAAAACAATAAAGCTTGGAGAATTTTTTCATTTCAAAATATGTGCCCCCATTTTTCAACCAACTGCAAAGTAGGTCAACATATTTCACGTCAGGTGAGATTTCAAAATTGTGAGGTGCCAGTGAAAACCTGGAGAAAAAGAATATGAAAAGGAAGCATCATCCATTCCCATCCACTTTTTTGTTTTTCATCTGGCTCCCACAGCATTAGAGATGAGTATCGAGAAATCAGACAAGACCATGGAACAAGACTTTTCTGCCTCCTCCTTCTCCTTTCCCTTTGGGGGTGGGCGGTCCCAAGCTCACACCAGTGTCAAGGTGGTTACCTAGACAGGCATTAGAGCACAGACTTTAAACTCGGCCACTCCTCTACCCACCGGCTCAGCCACCTTTGCCTAGCCTCCTTTTCCACCTCTCAGCATATGCACAGGGCTTCCTCCTAGTGCAGGTGAACCCGGCTGATTCTTGGCACTACTGGGAGCATGGTGCATTCTCTCTGGTTTTCTGTTGCAGCTCTCCAGCGTGCTAGAGGGCAGCAAGGACTCCTCCTCATACCTGCAGTTCGAATGGGAAAGCAGTGCGCCAGGCTCTGGGGTCGTGGCCAGCGCTGGCTTTGGGGGAAGCACGCTGGTGTTCTTCGACATGAAGGTCAACAAAGACAGTGAGTCTGCTTTGCTCATTGAGAATCTCTATTAGCAGATAACCTGCGTGGTATGGGCAGGGGATAGGAGCTTCTATAGCAGCTCCTGCTCCTGCTCTGCTATTAACCAATCCAGAGCAGATCTTCCTTCTGGAGTTCCTACAAACTCCAAATCCAGTTCAGGTTACACACGTGCAGTCATACAGGGCTTCAAACAAATCAGCCCCCAGCATCAAGAAAATCCTGAGCCTTTCACTCTCTGGCTAGGCCCAGATCCACTCCCCCTTGTTTATCCTTCTACCCGTGATATTTCTATAGTGCCAATCACTATGGGGACAAAGTGCTTTACAGAGCAACCCAGTGACTATTGTAATGACCATAGCTGAGTCTTCACTGAACCTGAGCCATCTAGCTCCAAAGCACAGGCCCCTGCCACTTGCACTAAAGGACTAACTCCATTAGCAGGAGGCAGCAGCAGGGCTGATATCCTCTTATATTTGCCTGCCACTAGAGGAACAAAGAAGCACACTTTGCTAGTGTGTTACATCAGGTGAATAAATAATTGGAATCTAAGCCTTCTCTGATCAGGACCTCGCTTAGCTCTATGAACAAGCATTCTCATCTGCTTGGAAAGGAGACAGCAGGATGGACTAGCTGGGAACCTCCTCCCCCAATGCTGCCTTTACACCCAGGCATCACTTACAGAAGGCAAAGATCTCCAGCTAGTAGGCAGGGGGTCCCTACAATACCAGAGTTTGACAAGAACTAAGAGATCACTGGGCCCTCTAACCCCTTTCTCTCAGCTCCTCATATCCCAGTTCTCTCTGCATTACTGATGCTATATGATGTCTCTAAAGTTCCTGATTCTGCCATTTTCCTACTCCAGCACAGATGATCACTCAGCTGGCTGCAGCAAATGGAGAAAACAGCTTTAAGGCTGTGATACAAACCCCAGAGTCTGTGCTCAGTTTGATTTCACAAGGCGTCTCCCTTGAGACAGGGCTAGAGCACTTTCTCTGCTATCTCCGCTCTGTTCCCAAGCCCATCTTAGTTGTATATAACTTCTGGACATCGGAGCTCACTGTTCTCTTTAAAGCCTTGGATTCTTTTGCCAAGAAATGGGACTTCTGCACAACTGTCTGTGGTTACCTGGACACCCTGCCCTTAATTAAGGAAAAGATTCCCACATTTGGTCTTTATAAAATGAAGAACCTGGTGAGAATGTACCTGCAGAAGCCACTGAACGACAGCAGCGCTCTGGCATCGGCGAAGGCCCTAAGGGATCTGTGTAAACTTCTGGAGATCCACACAGATCCAGATCCGAGGCCTGTACTCTCTCATTGCAACCTCGAATCTTACACTTCCCTCCAGCCTTTGCTGCAGGAGAAATTGCTCACCAGGTCTGCCGCAAAGACTCTGGCAATGCGCAGTATGGTCCTCTGTGAACTGCAGGAGTCATAGCAGGAGAGAGGGCTGCCAGTGACTTCAGGTCTCTCCGTGATCAGCCTGAAGCTCTGAGTGATAAGTTATATTACTATTCAGTGCTGCTGCTGACGGTCGACCTGCTTCTACTGGTGCCGTCAACTGTCAGTGTATCTGTGCTATGGATCGAGCTCTGTATTCCCGATGGGCACCTGGGAGGAAGCTGCTAAACAGCTAAAAACAGCTCTCCCTTTTCCTAGCAAGAGTGCAACAAGCTGCAGCTTGAGGCCATTACTGAGCTCCCTATCCTTAGGTGCTTTTAGCATGTCAGTCACCAGACTGTCCTAGTGCTCTATCTGTCATGTATGATTAAACTACTTTTAAAACTAAGAGAGTCTTTAAGATGTTCCTGGTTGTAATCTAACCCATGTCACAACTGTAGAGGGGCCTATTTGCTACACACACCTTTGGAAATCTGGCAGGATCAGCAAAAGCCATTTTCCCCCTAGACAGACTGCCACTCAATTGAAATATTCATGTCACCCCACTCCCCCTTTCTTCTCTTTAGATGAGGGGATGATAGCATCTTCCTTTGTCATCCAAAGAGACAGAGGAGGCATTACCTGGGAGGACAGTATGAGCCAGAGAGAGCTGTGATTACCTTTATCAAGCTCTCAGGCCTGTTCCCAAATTTGGCATATTGGTGTCTCTCTTGTACAATTAGTCCCAGCCATTATCCTACCTCCCTACATACAGGATTCTCAGGACCTGTGTTTTGCATCATCTGCTGCACCTGGAATGAGGAAGCAGCTGATTGCAAAGATGTGAGCCTGCAGAGCCTGCCTCACCCGCCACAGGATGTGATAATTCTTCTGGGAACCTTGGGGAACATTTACTCCACATGGGTGACGTGGCCTTGTAGGTCCTCAGTCTCTCTTTCCCTGCCTAAAGGCCTCACGGTGGTCACCAACCTTCTGAGGGGGACCTTCCAGTAGGTCCTGCAATGTCCTGGCTAGTGAGCATTTGCCGCTGCGACCCCCTGTTGGATGGAATGGTAAATGAACATGGGTTCAAACCTTTTTCTCCATCCATCTTATAATGCCCATCAGCATGGTGTCTGGGTGCCTATCACATTGCCGTCTGGTAGTGGGAGGCTCCTAGCTTTCATACACATGGAGACACTCCTTGAGCTCCAGTGGCAGCCCTAGAGAGCTGGGATTTTATGCCCACAATCCCCCTGTGCATTTCACCAGGTCAGGAGTCGAGAAGTCACTGCAGACTGATGTCCAGCTCTAGATGTGAACTCCAGACGATTGAGGAGGAGCGTGACCTAGCTGAAGGGGAGTGTCGCAAAGCACTGGCTGAAACATGCCTCTGCCAGCTCAAACAGTAGGCCCGATCAAATGCTCTGAGGGCTAAACCTGCTGCATTCTATCTTCAGTGCCACAGGCATGGGTAGGTCATAGCTGGCATTGGCCATATCTCTACACAGAGTCTCTCCCATGGCACTGCACCAGCACTGAGCTGGTTTCTTCAGGATGAACATTTGATCCCATCTGCTCTTGCTTCAAATTCAAACCTGGGGGAAGTGGATGCCACCCCATGGCCCTATTCCTTCCATCCCACAGGGATATCATCACCTCTCTTCTCCTGTTCAGCTAAGGAAGAGCAGAGAGGCTCACTCATTTATTGCTGATGCCTGGATGAATCTAGGGTGACCAGGTGTCCAATTTTTGATGGGAACACCCAGTTGAAAAGGGATCCTGATGGCTCCAGTCAGCACCAGAAATGCGGCCAATGGGAGCTGCGGGGGTGGTGCCTGTGGACGGGGCAGCGCGCAGAGCCACCTGGCCGCGTCTCCGCTTGGGAGCCAGAGGGGGGATATGCCACTGCTTCCAGGAGCTGCTTGAGGTAAGCGCTGCCCAGAGCCTGCACCCCTGACTCCCTCCTGCACCCCAACCCCCTGCCCTGATCCCCATCCCACCCTCCAAACCCCCCAGCCCCACCCCAGAGTCTGCACCTCAAGCTGGAGCCCTCATCCCCCCCCCCGCACCCTTAACCTTCTGCCCCAGCCCAGAGCCTCCTCCTGCACCCTGAAGCCCTCATTTCTGGCCCCACCCCAGAACCCACACCCCCAGCCCAGAGCCTGTACCTCCTCCCATACCCCAACCCCCGCCTTAGCCCGGAGCCCCCTCCCATACTCTGAACCCCTCAGCTCCACTCCCCAGACCGATGAAAATGAGCGAGTGAGTGAGCATGGGGAGAGCGAGAGACAGAGGAAGAGGTGGATGGAGTGAGTGGGGACGGGGCCTCGGCCTCGGAGAAGGGTGGGACATGGGTGGGACCTCAGAGAAGGGGCGGAGCAGGGGGCGGGGCAAGGGGGTTTGGTTTTGTGCAAGTAGAAAGTTGGCAACCCTAGATGAGTCATATATTAGATGTTGTGAAACTACTGAGGCACTCATCACCAAGCCTTTGCAAAGGGCAGGCCATCTCCTGGAGAAGCGATAGTCTGTGGAAGGAACTGCATAGTACAGTGAGCCAATCCACCAGCCAACAAGGATCTGACCCAGATTAGGTCCCAGCTGTCTTGGTCCATATCCTAGTGAGGCACAGAGCACAGTAGCTCCTAGAGGAAATTCCAGGCCAGATCCACAGTGGACAGTACGGGTGGTAAAGGGCCATGTAAACCAGACAGCCCTCTGTTTTCTATTTTTATTTGCACTGATTCATTTAAAAACCTGCTTCTTGCCCTAAACATGACTCTCTGAAATTAACAAGCATCTGATTTACTATCCCATATTAGGTTTTTTCTAGTGTCTATCCTGCTCCCCAATCAGACTCTGTTCAGTTACAGAGGTATAATTCCTGAGCAATTCCACTAAAGATCTATGCAGTTACTGAATTCCTCTGATACAATCAAGAGCAGAATGTGGGCCACACTCACTTGCTTAGAGAGGAAAGATGGTGTGTGGTGCAGACATTGCATGGGGACTCAGGAGACTGTGCTTCAATTCCTGATTCAGCCACAGACTGTCTGTATGACCTTGGTAAAGTCATTTGATCTCTCAAATCCCCAGCTGTGAAATGGGGAAATAATGAGCCGTCCTCTCTCTGTCATAGCTATTTAGATTTAAAACTCTCTGGGGCAGAGACTGTCTCAGTGTGTATGTACAGCACCCAGTATAATGGGGCCCGCATCTCAGTTAGAGCCTCTAGGCACCACCTTAATGCAAGTCATACTGCTCTCTAACTGAAGGAGAGGAAGCTAGGTAGGATGGTCTGCAGGATTGCAGTCAAGGATCCCCTCCCTGGGAGAATATTGCACTGTAAGGAGATCACATCCAGTCAATATAGGGCAGGAATAGCAGGGGGGCTGCAGGCTAGGTTGGAGGTGCATTGGTAGAGCGGGGGGTGGGGATGGGAAAATGTAGGGTAGGAATTGCAGGGGGGCTCCGCCACTACTTTGGGGACAAAATTGTGGGCAGGAAAAGGGATGGTTTCAACAAAAGTTTCAGAATAAAAAGTGTAGTTTCAGTCTGAAACGATTTTTCCAAATGTTAGTTGATTTACACTAAAAGGATAGGTCCATCAATGGCTATTAGCCAGGATGGGCAGGGATGGTGTCCCTAGCCTCTGTTTGCCAGAAGCTGGGAATGAGCGACAGGGGATTGATCACTTGATCATTACCTATTTTGTTCATTCCCTCTGGGGCATGCAGGCAATTGGCCACGATTGGAAGACAGGAGAGAGCAATTTCCCACCCAGCTCTAGAATGAGATGCACTGGCCGAGCTGGGGGCAGGGTGGAGTCCAGGACTGGGATAGCAGGCAGGCCTTCAGGTCAGCACTGAGGGGGAATGGCACAGCAGCGAGAGCACCTGGGGCTGGAATGGCAGGGAGATGCGGGTCAAGATTGAGGGGCAGCAGCAGAGCTGTGTGTGGGGAGGGTGGAGTGGGCTAGAATAGCAGTGTTGAAGGTTAGAACTGGCATGTACAAGCAGAGCAGGGGCGGTAGCAAGAGGGAAGGGTGCAGTACATCAGCACTGGGGGGGGAATAGGAGTATTAACAAGAACTGAAAACAGACTCATGTGTAGAGAAATAAAACACTAAAGCAAACCAAGCAAGCCACTGCCCAGCTGCAGTGAGATGTCCTTCCTGGCTTCAAACCACAGCCAATGACCCTGCCACACTTCCTTCCATTGCACAGAGACAGGCACACTTGGTTGTTGGCTGCAACAGAGGTCACGAGAGAGCCAGCAGCTGGGGAACAGGGAAGGAGATGGGGTAGCCCCATCTGAACCATCATGGATATTTTAGAGAAGTACCCCCAAGTGGAATACAGAACACAGCTGGGACGTCCCAAGTGCATCCAGCAGCCCCCATGCCATGCTGGAATCAGTAGCAGTTGAAGGTTCTCAGGAGTTCAAGGATCGGGCCCAAGATCAGGGATGGGAAGAGGCAGGCCTCATTTGCAATGCATTAACAACCAAGATAAATCATTAGCAGGCCCAGCCTAGCCTTCCTGGGGCTGATTAAAATGAATATTGAACCAAAATTAAAGTTGTTGAGAGGCACAGATAACCCCAATGAGTTAACATGAAGGTCATTGTTGCCAGAAGCTGAGTGTGATGGGTTCGGTCACAGAGACCCCCTTGGAACTCTCACCTGATGTGCTGAAATTACCTCTGAGCCCATTTTCCCTGCCAGCTTGGGGCTTCCAGAACCCTTTCTTGTTGAGCCAAACACATCAGCCTGCTGCAACACAGACTCAGGGTCTGAGCCACACCCCCAAAGCTGCAGACTTTAACCAAAAACAGCTCAGCAGGTTACCTCTCCAGCACTCAGACACCCAGTTCCCAATGGGATCCAAACCCCAAATAAATCCATTTTACTCTATACAAAGCTTATACAGGGTGTGATACAGGAGGAGCAGTGGGAAGTGGTAGAAGGGAAGTATATAAACCCTAGGTTAATTAAGGCGTGGTTCCCTGTAGACTAGGGAGGGTTGCTACAGGTTAATTGGAGCACCTGTAATCAATTAAGGCCCTGTTAGAAACCTAATAAAACCCCCTGCTTCAGGCAGGGGGGAGGGAAGGAGAGAGGATTGAAGCTTGAAGGTGTGCTGTGAGACTTGGAGGAACAGAAAACTGGAGTAAGGGAGATCCTGTCCCAGCAAGGGAGGGACATTCCTTCCCCCAGTGTTTAAGGACTAAAGGTATCCCACCCAAGGGAGAAGAGGGTAAGAACCTGCAGGGGTTGAGAGGGGCTGGGACTCAGAGTGAGGAGCAAACCCAGACCCCTCCCCTGCTTCTCTCCTTTACCACCTTCCTGGGCCACTAGTGGGGCCCTTGGTGCCCCAAGAGCAGGGGTAAGAGGTGATATTTTAGCCCCCCCCCCCCACCAAGAAAAGCGCAGGACCCACCATACTATATTGACCATTGTGTCACAAGGGTAAACTTATAAATTGTCTGCCCTCTATAATGCTGATGGAGAGATATGCACAGCTGTTAGCTCCCCAGGTATTAATCACTTACTCTGGGTTCATTAATAAACAAAAGTGATTTTATTAAGTATAAAAAGTAGGATTTAAGTGGTTTCACATAATAACAGACAGAACAAAGTAAGTAACCAAGCAAAATAAAGCAAAAACACGCAAATCTAAGCCTAATACATTAAGCAGCTGATTACAGGTAATATTTCAACCTCAGAGATATTCCAATAAGCTTCTTTCATAGGCTAGACTCCTTCCTAGTTTGGGTCCAATCCTTTCCCCTGGTACCGTCCTTGTTAGTTCCAGCAGACATCTCAGGTGGTAAGCAGGGGCTTTCTCATGATTGGTAGCCCCCTTTGTCCTGTTCCCACCCCCCTTTATAGCTTTGGCACAAGGTGGGAATCTTTTATCTCTCTGGGACCCCACCCCTCCTTCTAAATGGAAAAGTATCAGATTTAAGATGGATTTCAGTATCATGTGACATAGTCACATGTCCTGTGAGACCCCAGCCTCCATTCTTCCTGGGCTGGCCCACACGTACACAATAAGGTTTGCAAGTAAACAGAGCCATTTACAGTTCATTGATTCTGAAGCACCCTTAATGGCTTCCACTTAACATGTTTACATCAGTAATACAAGTTTATATCTTATTCTCCTAATGCCAGACATAGAAATAATGCAAACAAATAGGATGACACACTCAGATTACAAGCTTTCTAATGATACCATACAAGGGGTATTTAGCGTAAAGCATATTCCAGTTATGTCATATTCATAAGCATATTTCCATAAAGCATATGGAGTGCAATGTCACACTGGGAATGGGCGACAGGGGTTGGATCACTTGATCATTACTGGTTCTGTTCATTCCCTCTGAAACACCTGTCCTTGACCACTGTCAGAAGACAGGATACTGGGCTAGAGGGTCCTTTGGGTTGACCTAGTATGGCCATTCTGATGTTCTTTTAAAAGGTTCAAAATGTAAAAGATTGAAATCAAACCAAAACATTTCAAAAAATGGTCAAAATGAAACGTTTTGATTGACCTGCCCTGAAACCATTGTCAGAATATCAGGTCATGGAAAAATCTGAGGTTTCAGCTTTTATCCCGATTTGGGATGGGAACGTTTGTTTTTTAAATCTCAAAGAGCTCACAGGGTGGGAGAGAACAATTTCCCACCCAGCTCCAGAATGAGGTGCACTGGCCAAGCTGGGGGCAGGGTGGAGTCCAGGACTAGGATAGCAGGTGGGCCTTCAGGTCAGCACTGATGGGAAAAGGCGTGGAAGGGAGAAGATGGCAGGCCGCATTTGCAGTGCATTAAAGCCCAAGATAAATCATTAGCAGGCCCAGCCCAGCCTTCCTGGGGCTGATTAAAATGAATATCAAACCAAAATCAAAGCTGTCAAGAGGCGCAGATAGGCCGGTAGGAGATTAATTATTTCTCCCCCTATCAATTTCACTCTTCTATTACCCTCATCTTTTGTAGGTGTTGAAATCTCAGCACAGACAAAGACAGAGTTAACACCACATATCATAGCCATTTAATAACCCCGACAAGTTAATGTCAAGGTCGTTGACTTGCAGGAAGGAATCATCCAGAACCATGTCACTGCGAGAGACAAATAAATACCCCTGCATTCATGGCTGCCTGTGATAAATAAAGGGGGCATAGCTCCCTTTGATGGATACTCAGCCAGCCAGTTAGCTGTAAAATCCCTCTTGGTAGCTGTTCTTTACTTGCTTTACTTATAAAGGGTTAAAAAGGCCCCCAGGTAAAGAAAAAAAAGTGGGCACCTGACCAAAAGAGCCAATGGGAAGGCTAGAACTTTTTTAAATGGGGAAAGAAACTTTCCCTTTGTCAGTTGTTCTCTGGGCTGCAGGGACGGAGCAGCAATGCTATAAGCAGAAATGCTGTGTAAGGTTTGAATCAGGTATGAAAAAGTATTTTCCATACCTAGAAGGAATAATTTGGATAGGGAATGTTTAGTTAGAAGCTATCTGGTTTATTTCTTATTTTGGGTTGTGGATCTCCTCTGTGCTAACCCCTGATGCTTTTGTTTGCTTGTAACCTTTAAAATGAACCCCCAAGAAAGCTAGTTTGGGTGCTTAATTTTTGGAATTGCTCTTTTAAAATCTAGCAAATGCCTAAGTTCCAGATGTATTTTCTTTCTTTTTCTTTTAATAAAATTTACTTTTTTTAAGAACAGAATTAGCATGTGAAGAAGAAGTCACTGTCCTGTGGCCTTAGTATCAAGGAGATCACAACCTGGCCAACTGGCTCATTGCATAAGTCTTGCTGGAGTCCAGCCCTGTCCCCTTCCCCTCCCGAATGCCAACAGGGACAGCCTACCCCGGATGGAGCTACGGGGCCCAACCCTGCCCCTGATGATGCCAACTGGATCCCTGTCCCCCAATGGGGCTACTCTTCTAGCACTGCCCCCCTAACATTACCAAGCTCCAGCCTGCTGCACGTGATATTGTTTGGCCCAGCTTACCCCTCTGTGAGGCCACTGGAGATGATGGCACTATGCCCATGAGGAAGACAAGCAGGATTTGGGCCCCGGGCTGAGGAATCAGTGTTGCTGTTAGAAATCAGAGGGACGCAGGAAGCCTGAAGCATTCTGAGTCTTGCTTTAAGGTAAAAGGTTTGGTCGACTTGAACATGAGCGAGGCAAGTCCGCCCAAGCAAGTGCCCATTAACCCAACCTGTTGCACCACTCTGTCCCGTGCAACAGATACATCCCATGCAAAAGCTATGGGAACGCTGGCAAATATCATTCAGAGTAAAGAGCAAACATGCAAATGCCCCCTGGTGCATTACCAGACTTAATGACATGATCACATGTTAATTTCTCAGCTAGTATAACACTTTGACTGTATCTAGTAATGGGGCTCTTAGAAGTACCCTAGCTACAGTATCTGAACAACTCACAATCTTTACTGTATTTATCATCGCACACCCCTGTGGGGCAGGGCTGTCATCCCCATTGGGCAGGAAGGGAACTGAGGCACAGAGAGGCTATGTGACTTGCCCAAGGTCACACTGCAAGTCTGCAAGGGAATGAGGTATTGAACCTCAGTCTCAAGTTCCAGGCTACTGCCCTAACTATAAGGCCATCCTCCTTCTCAACTCCAATCTTAGATACTGTCAGCAGTACCACTCACCACCATGTGCCTCCCAGGATCTTTACCTCTAGCACCCCCTGTTGGTCTCCTCATTGGACCTGCGAGGGCTTGTTCCTGTGCACAACCCATCCCTCTGGCTCAGCGATTTCTAGTCCAGGCCCCTTCTGGGGTAACAAAGAACAATTAAATGTCCAAACATCCCAAGAGGTCCTGCCACCCATCTGGGGCTGCTCCTCAACCTGCCCTCCGGGCCCAGTCCTCAGCCTCAACCTGGGCTCAAGAGTCCTTGTGCTGGGGCTTTTACGTCCCTGCCTCTGGACTGGGAAGGAAACCCAGACGCACCCTCTGCTCTGGGGTTCGGCCCAGGGATCCAATGCTCAGCAGCTAAGCCTGCTCCTTCAGATACGCTGCTGCTGCTTCCCTGAGCCACTTCCGACTTCTCAGCCTCTTGTCAGCCAGTGGGGGACACAGCCTTGCTTCTGAGTCCAGGCCTTCCCAGCTCCTTCCTTCCCTACAACACCAGCCCATAGGGTGCCTCTCCGGCCTGCCCCTTTTCCTGGACACCAGGGGGACTAACTCCAGCCCTATGGCCCTCTTCAGCCTGCCTGCCCCTGGCCCTTCACAGAGAGCAGTGCTCCCCAGCTCCTCTGTCCCAGGTCTCCTCCCCGACTGAGCTCTGCACTCTGGAGTTCTCCCTGTAGCAGCTGGGGTCACTAACAGCAAATGAGTCCAGTCTAGGCTCAGCTGGGGGATGGCCACTGGGTCACAGGCAAGGCTGAGCCCGACGCCCCTTACAGGACAGCTGCCTGTAACAGACCCACATGGGTAACACTGCAGGATACATTTGTTTCAGCCTAATTCACTTGCACTTAGCTCACTATTATAACAGGACAAGGTCATGCCCCCCCGCCCCTTCACCGTGAGCCAGCTGCACGACTTGCAGCCAGTTCGTTTCCAGATCGCACCAAGGAAACATCTATACGTACTCGTGCTCCACACCCTTCACTTCCTCACCCTCGCGTCCTGCCCCGACACAAAGTGGCAGGACCTCTTGCCACCTCTAGAGGGTGAGAAGCCCCAGTGGGCCAGCCTATACTCTACCCTGGTCCCGAGGCCCACCGGGGATATCAGTTGGCGGCTCCTTCACGAGGCCGTGAGCACGGGCGTGTACTTGGCGTGGTTTACCCCCATCCCAGACACCTGCCCCTTCTGCAGGGTGAGGGAGACCTTGGCGCACATTTACCTGGAGTGCGCCAGGTTGCAGCCCCTATTCTGGCTCCTCACAAATATTTTGTTACGTTTTTGGTTGCACTTTTTCCCTCACCTTCTTATTTATGCACTCCCTATCCGTGGCCCCACGAAGTCACGGGACCTCCTAGTTCTCCTCCTTGCCCTGGTTAAAATGGCCATCTATAAAACCAGGGAGAGGAGGTTGGCTGATTTGACTGTGGGGCCTATTTCCGATCCACTGTCCATTCACGCATCCGGGCAGAGTTCCTCTGGGCGGCACCCACTGGCTCCCTTGATGCCTTCAAGGAGCAGTGGGCGCTGTCCGGGGTTCTCTGCTCGGTGTCCCAGTCAGGTTCCCTCCGTTTGATCCTTTGCCCGCACTCCTGTTCCTGTTATTTCATTAGTTGTCCCCCAGAATCATTTGGTTTCCAGGCCCAGTGGATCCTCACCCTCACCTGCCCACTTCCTGGATCCCAATAGGATCATGTTCTTTCTTTCCTCTTGGCTTTGCCTCCCGCCCCCCCTTCAGAGTCAGGTGAGCATTACCTCATCGCAGTCCCAAACTGACCAAAGGAAGGGGGATAACTCACTGGAGAGTCCAACAGATCCTTTTGTTGCTGTCTAAGCCAGCGTCCTTTGTTCCTGTGAGGCTGGGCTTGGTTTGTCCCATACATGCCCTGATGAGGTGTGAACTGCCTCTCTGCTCTTGGAGAGTTTTTGCCTGGGCTTATTTTAAGCCATGAAGACACAGTTTCAGCCTCATAACTATATACATGAAATTATAACCTATAACATTACTGTAACAACAATTACTATAACAGTACTATAACAACAATGCTCAGTGCATCATGAGCCTTCCGAAGACACCCAACATGACAAACTTTGCATTAGATACTACATAATCATTTTACAAGGATAAACATGGGCGTGCTCAGTGTTCCCCCAAGGTACAGAGCGTCATACACACCCATAGGTGCCGACTCCGTGGGTGCTCCTGGGTTGGAGCACCCACAGGGAAAAATTGGTGGGTGCTCTGCACCCACCGGCAGCTCCCCACCCGCCCCAGCTCACCTCCACCTCCTCCCCTGAGCGCACTACCGAGTTCTGCTTCGCCCCGCTCCTTCCCAGTGCTTGCACCACGAAACAGCTGTTTCACGCAGCAAGCGCTGGGAGGGAGGGGGAGGAGGAGGAATGCAGTGCACTCAGGGAAGAGGCGGGGCCGGGGCATGGATTTGGGGAGGGGTCCAATATGGGCAGGGAGGGGGGGCGCGAGCACTCACCGGCGCCAAGGAACATTGGTGCCTGTGCACACATGCCCCTCCGTTCTCTAACCTCTCCCTCGCTTCTGCCTGCCAGCCAATGGACTGCAATGCTTGTTTTAAAAAGTGAGCAGAGGCACATGATTGGTCATCCCATTCACTTTAAAAAAAAAAACGTGAATTTCACTGATTGATTTGGCCTAGCTATTTAAGCAGCAACATTTTTGTTTTTGTTGGATTTGGTCAGGTGCTTTGGAAGTCTATGATGTTGCTACATTAAGCAAACTGCTGGGACTATTAGCCCTAGTGGGATGGGTGGCTGGAGTACGTCCTTAGGGGTGTTGTGTAGGCTTGTTTTCAGAGGTTTGGGCTGCTTTTGAGACCCATTTCAGCTTGTGGTTTTTGAAAAATCTGGCAGTCAGTTCCTGATGAAATCAGTTGCAATGCAACTTTGTCAGGTTGGACCTTTGGGATCTCAGGTCTGAGAGCTAGCTCCATGGTCCTATGCTGGGCACTAGATCAATGTTTCTGGGATCGCCCCAAATTCACGGCCTGCCTGCCTCATCTGCAGCAAGTTAATGGGACCCTCTAGAAATGCAGGGGGGGTATGCAAAACCACAACATTTTGCCCTCTTGCATCATGGCATGACAGTGTCACAGTGCAGTGACATGCAGAGGCTGCGCCACAATGCTGATGGCTGTTGTGCCATCCTGTCTGGAGCAGTGTGTGGTCCCCAAAGCAGGTCTCCCCCAGAAATGCTCTCCAAAAAGGGGGGAGGTGGAGTTGTCTCATGAAGAAATCCCCCCACCCCTTCTGTGTAGCTGGCAGGTTGAATTCCTGGGAAACAAAACGGCACGATATAACCCAAAGACGAGCGAAAGATAAAATACCTGTGTTGAGCACGGATGCACGGCCAGCTCCTGCCACAGCTCTGAGGACAGTCTAGCTCAGCGTTTCTCAAATGTGGCCATCATGGCCGCATGCAGCCACCAGCAGATTTTTTTGCGGCCATTATAGCGTCCTGGGCAGAGATGGTGTGTGTGTGGTGGGGGGAGGGGGGGATGAGGAAGCAGCACCTTGGTGTTTGCTGGCACTGCCAGCAGGGATTGGCATCCTGCACTGCGCAGCCTCTGGGCAGCGCCTTTGGAGACACATGGGGCCGGAGTGTGCAGAGCTGGAGGAACCTGGCATTCTGCAGGCCACTGGTGAGTTCCCAACCCACGTTCCCAGGCCAGCTGGGCTTGAGCTTAGAAAGATTGTCAGAGCAGCCACCATCATGAGTTGGCGGATGCACTCTGAGGCCACCAAAAATGTGTTGAGAGACCACCTTGTTTAGTTACTGCTGTGGCCAATAGAGAGTAAGGAGAAGCAGAAGCGCCACAGCTTCTTTCATTTTTTCTGTGTGACCTGCAGGGAGGAAGAGCTGCTGGAAGTTTCCACTGCTGCCAAGGAAGGCTGAGTCAGGGTTGAGGGAAGGGAGCAGCTGGCTGCAGGGCCTCAACAGGACAAGTTTCCCATTTGCAGGCTGCCTGTCTCAGCCTGCAGCATGTAGGAGGCCAGGCTGGTGCCTGGGATGCCAACGCGTTCAATGTGCAGCAGGCTCGTCCCTAATGGAGCCAGGATTGTACCGGCCACTGGGTGCAGTGAGGTCTACAAGACCGACGTGCCCCCTACCTATCCTCTCCACACCTTGCCAGGCAGCCCCATGTATGGCAATGAGAACGGATCGCTGTGCCCTATCAGGGTCTACTCCCCCTGTCCCCAAGTAGGGGGAGCACGGGTCAGGGATTGAGAAACTGAAGCAACTGCAGGGGGGCGAGGAGGGGGCTGGGAAGAGCGTGGGGTAGTCCGAGGGGGTGGGAGGCTTGCTGGGGAGAGGGGAGGAGAAATCAGCTGGGGGGGAGAGGGGAGGAAATCCTGGAGCAGCCCCTGCTTCCCATTATTCTCCCCCTCCTGTCCCTGTCCATTCCAACCCCTGACCCCCATTCTGCCCCACCTCAGTCTCTGCACCCCCCTCTTCCCCTGCACCTCAGGCCCTCTCCCTGAAAAGCCAGCATAAGGGGGCATTGAAGCAGCTGGCTACAGCTGCCACCCCCCTCCCCATAGCTGTTCCCCATTGGGCCAATCCAGCATGGGGAGCAGCAGGAGTGGAGGTCACGGGCCCCTCTGCCCCAGTGCTGCCCTACCGACTGACCATGGGCAAGAGACACAGTGGGGCGATCCCTGCAGCTCGGCTGGCAGCGAGACGTGGCTGAGAGCAGGCATGGCAGGGGCATCACATGAGATGGTTGGCAGCCCCACAGGGAGACCTGCCCCAGGGCACCAGGCCCAGTGGCCTCGCCTCCACAAGGAGAGCTCACGCAGCAGCTGAGACAATCCCTCCATCCGCCCTGGGGATGCCAGGAGTCTGCGTTTGCCCAGTGTCCTGCTGCTCTCAATCACTGGAACCTCCACCCCATGTGCTGGGCACTGCCCGTACTAAGGCAAACCCCACATGGGGCCCCATAGCTCCATCCCCACGCTGGATCCCTGGCCCCATGCCATGGGAGGGTGTCACGGGGCACACCATTCTCTGCTTGTCTGGTGCCTCTTCCTGGCCACTCTGGGGATTAGCGCTCGAGACCAACGTCCCTTCCTGTGGGCGCATGCCATCACACCATCTCTCTCTCAGTCTGTAGCTCCTTTCCGTCCCAGGAACTACAGCGTCCTTCTCGTGAGTCAGCCCTCCAGCCGTGTCACTCAGCGTTCCCCACTTCTGGGGTATATCAAAGTCTGTCCTTCAGCAGCCCCAGGCAGTCTTCCCATTCACTGCCTCAGGGGCCACTCCCTCAGTGGCAGGTAGGGGTACCCAGCCCGCCCTCTGCTCTGGGTTCCAGTGCAGAGACTCTACACTCAGCAGTTCTGGGCTGTCCTCTCCCAGCCCTCACTGCTCTTTCCTTGTACTGCTACCTACCACCCTGGTTCCCCTCCTTGCCCTGGGTGTACCAGCTCCAAGCCCTCCTCCCTGGGAGCGACTGCAGTCTGCGCATCTCTGCAGCCTCCAAACACTCCTCCCTCTTCCTAGGGAGTGACTACCCTTTCCCAGCAGCAGCCCGTCTGTTGCCAGCAGTGAACTTAGAGCAGCAGCTGAGGAGCATGGACCCCTCCCATTGTGAGCAGAGGGAGATAACTGTTATCTCTGATGCTGCTGTGCAGTGAGTGTTGCCAAATGTCTCTTTAATGGTCACTAGGACAGGAAGAAGAGATTAAATGAGGACTTCTATTGTAGGTACTTCTCTGACCCTCCCCCTAGTATATGGGCACCTCACAATCTATTGTATTTAGCCACACAGCCCCCATCAGAGGTTGGGCAGTGCTATTATCCCCAGTATACAGAGGCACAGACAGGTTAAGAGACTTGCCCAAGCTCAGACAGAAAACTTGTGGCAGAGCAGGGGATTGAAGCTGGGTCTCCTAAGTCCCAGACTAGTACCCTAACCACTGGATCATCCAACTCTTAGAACAGGACTCACAATACCACTCTTCTCTGTTTTTATGTTGTAGCAGGTTAATATAATACCCCGATATGATGGGGGTTTGCGTGCTATACATGTGGCCGATAGAGGATGGATGGAAGGACTAGGGGACTCCTTTCTGACTGCTCATCAGAGCTTTACTGGACAGTGGCTTGTGGATCCCTGCCACTCCTGGGCTGACAGCTAACTTCATCCCAATCAGCCTGGTGCCCCCGAACCCATCTTTACACCTTTGTCCCCAGCAGACAGCGTGGTGACAGTGAATGAGGCAGAACCACCAGCTCCTACCATCACCAGTAGCAGCAGCAGGAGGAAACCTAGCCCTGAGAAGCTACTGTCAGCTGTGGAGCTGTTCCTGTCTGAGTCCTTGGTCAGCCAAGACGGACTTTCCTACCAGTTCAACATCATACTTCTGAGTGGTGCCCGGAGCACCTACTTCATAGATCTCACTGCAAGTCACTGCCATTTATTCTCCCTGTTTTGGGGGGCAGTTTGGTGGGATAGGTGACTCATGGGAGGGACTAAAAGGAGGGCACCAGCTAAAGGGGGGCACGTGACCTCCCCACATGACCGTCCCTCGTGACTGCCCCCTGCCCGGGGCCCCCGCACTTTCCCTATGCCCTCCCCATCCCATGTTACCTGGGAGAGAGGGGTCTGTTCTCCCGTTGTGCCGCATAGTGATTTCAGGATACCGATTTGTGTCACCTGGCTGGGGTCTGTACACCCCGCCGGAGGATGGGGCTGGGGGCTGTACTGGTACAGCCACGCCGGAGCAGCTGCCTGGCTCCCCACACCAGCAGCTCCTCTTGTGCAGCTATACCAGTACCGCCCGCAGCCCAACCCCCAGCCCTGTCCTCCAGTAGGGCTGTACAGACCCCAGCCAGGAAACGCAGCTGCGTGGAAGGGCTGGGGGCAGGGCTGGGGCGGTACAGCCATGCCGGAGGAACTGCTGGCAGCCCCATGTTCTGCTCCTTTCACCGCTGCTGTTCCCTGCTGAATGTGCCCCTCTCCCCCCGGCATCTGGGGAGGGGCATGTGACCCTTCTTGCCCCTCCCAGGCGTCGCTGACCTACACATAGAGCTGGAAAATGCAGGTGAGGGGGAGTTCCATGCTCTCTCTCTCTCTCTCTCCTTCCCAAAGGCAATGGAGGAATAATTCCATTTCCTGCTCTGCCAGGGATGCCAGAAAGAACCCAGAAATCCCAAGCTCCTGTCCAGCCTTCACACCTTGTGCGCCAACTGTCTAGAAGTGAACAAGTCCATTGTCCAGTGCCCCATCTGCCGCGCTCCCATCCCACAAGCCAGCGGGATCCCAGACCAGCACAACCTGCTCTTCGCCCAGCTGTGCACCTACCAGAAGATCGTCAAAGGCAATGACCTGGTCTGTGACAACTGTGGGCAAGGGGCAGCGTTCTGGTGCTCTGACTGCGATGAGTGCCTTTGCATCAAGAGGTTTGAGACCCACCAAAGGTATCTAAAGCGAGAGAGCCATGAGGCCAAGGTGGTGAGGGAGCTCAAGGTGGGATCTGCCAGGGAGTTTCTTGGTGGTTCCAGGAAGCTCAGTAACTTGTCCTGTGCCAATCCAACCCACACGAACCAGATGCTGAGGTAATGTTCACAACCTGATCTGTTTTCTGTGCAGTTACACCCAGAGTCTCTTTCCAGGCCCAGCTTTCTTTTTCATATGTAGGCAAAACATCAAAACAGTTCCTCAGCCCAGCCTGGGCTCCAGCTCCCAGCCCCGTTCAGTCCTTCCTGCTTCAGGGCCTGCTGCAGGATTCTTCTGTCCGCTCTTAGGTGAGCACCACCTCCCAGTGTTCTCACCCCAGAGGCTCCCGTTCCCCAGCAGGTTCCCACTGCCTCCCCTCCAGGGAACTCACTCTACTCCTGCTCCCCCTTCCCTCCTGACAGCCAAGCTGGGTTCGCTGACTGTGAGCATGTGAAAAACAGCTGGGTGTCTATGAAAATGGTTGTGAATCCTGATGGCCCTGAACTTCCACTCTAATGAATTGTTGTTTGAAAAACAGTGCTGGAAAGAGGGCAGTTCCTTACTTGGTATTTTACTAGTTTCAATTATCTACTCAGAGAGTGCAAATGAGAGCATGTGGCTTAGGTGACAAATCATACAGCAGGAATCATCAACAGTGACCAGTCAACATGAAACGTTGGTGAACGATCCATGATCTGAAATGTTTTTGTTTAGACTCTTCAGTGACTATTAATGAATAGCAAAGATTCTGCTGGTTCTGGAGTAGGACTGGGCTCATTGGCATCAGTAGGGGCAGGGTTGGGCCCCATCGCTCCATCCGGGATAGGCTGCCCCCATTGGCATTAGGGAGGGGAAGGGGGCAGGGCTGGACTCCAGCAAGACTTGTGCAATGAGCAAGTTGGCCAAGTTGTGATTACCTTGATACTAAGACCACAGGACAGTGACTTCTTCACATGCTAACTCTGGTGTGGTTAGTGATTTGCTCTTGTCTGTAAGTAGCACAACTGGAATCTCTGCAATGCTGTTGACTGGAATTCCCCTTGGAACACTAAACTCCCGATCCACTTGTTAGCGATCAAACCCACCTGGGACCCTCTTCCCCAATTCAGTCTTTGTTCCTCCGATGTTTCCAGGTGTTGTCTTGGAGGGGAGTGAGTCCTAGTCATGATGTCACTCCCCCCTTATATAGTTTTTCCATAAGGTAGGAACCCCTTTGTTCCCAGCCCAGTTTGTGGAAAAGTACAGGTACCAAAATGGCGTTCAGTGTCATGTGATCTGGTCACAAGCCCTTGCATTCTCTCCATGAGTCATGGCAGCCATTGCCCATAGGCTGACTGAAGCATCCATAAGCTCTTCCGTGGTCCATTGTCTTTGTTGATGGGCCATTAGCACTATCTAGCTTCTTCATTGTTGTACCTGAAAGGCTAGTTGTAGGTGTTTCCAACTTCATAGAATCATAGAAGATTAGGGTTGGAAGAGACCTTAGGAAGTCATCTAGTCCAACCCCCTGCTCAAAGCAGGACCAACCCCAACTAATCCCAGCCAGAGCTTGGTCAAACCGGGCCTTAAAAACCTCTAAGGATGGAGATTCCACCACCTCCCTAGGTAACCCATTCCAGTGCTTCACCACCCTCCTAGAGAAATAGTGTTTCCTAATATCCAACCTAGACCTCCCCCACTGCAACTTGAGACCATTGCTCCTTGTTCTGTCATCTACCACCACTGAAAACAACCTAGCTCCATCCTCTTTGGAACCCCCCCTTTAGGTAGTTGAAGGTTGCTATCAAATCCCCCCTCACTCTCCTCTTCTGCAGACTAAATAAGCCCAGTTCCCTCAGCCTCTCCTCATAAGTCATGTGTCCCAGCCCCCTAATCATTTTCGTTGCCCTCTGCTGGACTCTCTCCAATTTGTCCACATCCTTTCTGTAGTGGGGGGCCCAAAACTGAATGCAATACGCCAGATGTGGCCTCACCAGTGCAGAATAGAGGGGAATAATCACTTCCCTCAATCTGCTGGCAACGCTTCTACTAATGCAGCCCAATATGCTGTTAGCCTTCTTGGCAACAAGGGCACACTGTTGACTCATATCTAGCTTCTCGTCCACTGTAATCCCCAGGTCCTTTTCTGCAGAACTGCCGCTTAGCCAGTCGGTCCTCAGCCTGTAGCAGTGCATAGGATTCTTCCGTCCTAAGTGGAGGACTCTGAACTTACCCTTGTTGAACCTCACCAGATTTATTTTGGCCCAATCCTCCAATTTGTCTAGGTCACTCTGGACCCTATCTACCTCTCCCCCCAGCTTAGTGTCATCCACAAACTTGCTGAGGGTGCAATCCATCCCATCATCCAGATCATGAATGAAGATGTTGAACAAAACTGGCCCCAGGACCGACCCCTGGGGCACTCCGCTTGATACTGGCTGCCAACTAGACATCAAGCCATTGATCACTACCCATTGAACCCAATGATCTAGCCAGCTTTCTATCCACCTTATAATCCATTCATACAATCCATATTTCTTTAACTTGCTGGCAAGAGTACTTTAGGAGACCATATCAAAAGCTTTGCTAAAGTCAAGGTATGTCATGTCCACCGCTTTCCCCATACCCACAGTCAGTTATCTCATCATAGAAGGCCATCAGGTTGGTCAGGCATGACTTGCCCTTGGTGAAGCCATGTTGACTGTTCCTGATCACCTTCCTCTCCTCCAAGTGGGTGGCACAGCCTGTGGCTCATGATCTGTCAAGTGTTTCTACTCCTAAAGGCCCCAGCTGGAGACTCAGCAGACCCAGGTTGTAGTCCTGCCACTCCTCACAGTTATGCTGATTTATACCCACTACAGCTCTGGCTCATTGACTCTAGTAGGGACACAGTGATTTACACCAGCTGGGGATCTAGCCTGCTTATTTCATTAGAGCTGCACCATTCACACCAGCTGGATATCTGCCCCACAGTCCATCTTCCCCTTGGTTTGCATCAAAATCAGTGTTTCTCAACCTATTTACCATTGTGGGCCACATCCACACAATATATGTACTACCTATATAGCCCTCAGGATGTCATATGGGCTGCAGCTGTGTGCTGGTTGGGCCACAAGCAGCCCGCGGGCCCCACGTTGAGAACCACTGGTCTAACTGCATTTCTAAAGCTTTCACGTGATGAGAACTCTAGGGTACTCCCCGAGATGGGGCAGCAGGTGACTGCCAGAAGCAGGGCATGTTTCCAGCAGGAGGGTCCACGAGCCGTCAGTGCAGCCTCTTTAATTATCACATGTGGCACCTCTCCAGAGCTTTCCATCCCAGGAGCTCATAAAATGGCCCAAAGCAGGGCCTCGTGATCCTCATTTTACAAATGGGGAAACTGAGGCACAGGGTCACAATGTGGATTCCCAAGGTGAGCCCATGGCAGAATCATGAATAGCAGCTAGGTCTCCTGACTCCCAGGCTAATGTTCTGTTCACCACACCGTACTGCCAGCAAACATTCACTCTTTGACCTTCTGTATGGGTCGACAGCTTGTACAAACACATTTTCATACTTATAGTTTCATTGCATCCAGGATTTTCTTTCCCCTCCCATAAAATACCAGACTCAGCTGAAGATGTAGCTAGGAAAATATGGAAGCAATTGCACAGTCCATCCACCAGGAGGAGCTTTTGCCATAGGTCAGTATAGAACTGAAGTAAAGAGTATCAGGGTTAGAGAAACAGGAAAAATCACCCTGATGTCTGCACTTGGATAGTCCAAGAGGTCTTTTCCATGACCTGTTTCTAGCATCAGGATACCACTCCCCATGCACACAGTCACCGGAACATGTCTTGAAAAACACTGATGCAGTATTTCAGCACCTTGTCTCCGGTCACAAGATGGACAAGAAGTCTTAGTAGGAGGTAGAAAAGGGGTCAATGAATTACGGTAACTTTCATCTGGGTCAGAGCTCATCCTCTAGAAAGACCCTTGCAAAATTGCTGAGGATCCAATCAGCAGGGCATGGTGTCACTTTTCCAAGTCCCGGCCCAATGTACTTGATAAAAAGATACACATAGTAATATATGTACTGCTAGCAATAGATGCCTGGATCTAGTGCTGGCTTTCCACACAGGGGTGAATTTCATCCCAAAGCAATACAGGTGAGGTCTTGGTCAGGAGTTCCATAGAGGGGATCTGGTAACCTCATATGCCTGGGCAACTCTTGCACTGTTTACATAGACAAAACTGCCTTGGACTCCTAGGCTGGGTTTTGCCTGAGCAAGGACTGCAGGATTGGGCCACAAAAGGAGAAGGCATCGATAATCAGAGTGGAATTCAGTTCTTCATTTGTGTGCTATGGGGTTGTGTTGGGATATATATATATTCCAACATTACCCCCTCTTGATACAATAATTAATGGCATAATCATGTATCAGTTTATAATTTTGCAAGCAATTCAATTTTATATATCACTTGCTCCAAAACTTCTTGTCGCTTTCTTATTCAGCAGTATAAATATAGCATAATAAAGGTTAATAAAATCATTAATGCAAATAATATCACAATAGGATGTAGCATTAAATTTAGAAGAGCTGTGACACTGGGAAACCATCCTTTAAAACATCATAACAATGAGAAATTACCAATTCTTCTTCTTTCCCCAATTTTAATATTTGACCATTGTGGATCAAAATGTTTATTTTTCCCAGCTGAGCAGACTTAGATACATCTTTTGCATATTGTCTGATTTTTTCACTTTCATCAATCAGTTTTTCCCAATGTATCCCCAAATCAAAGGTCCAGTCCACATCTTTTGGTTCCCAAACAATTTCCTTTTTTAAAAATAGAGGACCTCGATAAATAATTCCATTAATAATGACCTCTGTTACATTTCATTTACATGACTCAGTTGGGCCTTTTTCTGTCATACTTCCCCAAAATACATGTTTTTCAGTGGTTACCACACAAATACACCCATTGCCTAAATCAAAGACTCTTGTGCCATTAGAGGCTAAATATTGCCTGGTACATTGTCCGCTTGAATGGTTCAATTGACATCCCTCTAGGGACCAAGTTAGTTGTAGGCACACCTATTTGCTTCTTCCCCCCTCGTCACAATGTTTTGTTAATTCTACTAATTTATAATCCCCTTCTTCTTGAATCAAGTGTGTCTTACTTATTTCTATTTGCCATAACTCTCCATTCATAATTTTTGGCAACACCCAGGCCATTGCTGCTTTTCTTTGCTTCCCTGTGTTGTACAACAGCATTCTGCCTTTCCATTCTCCCCTCAGAGTGGCTTGATCCCAATTAAATTCCATATATTTCTTCCATTTTGTAATTCATTGATTCCATATATGAGGATCTTTGAACCATTAAAAAGGCCATTGTCCATTATGTAACAGATTAACCATTCACTGTATGTATTGTATCTCATAGGTTTGTATCTGTACACATCGTATTGCTAATAAAGTTTTATTGTCAACTTCAGACACACCAAACAGATTTACATTTAGAGACGTTTTCAAGGCTTGGGCTTGTTTCAACTGGAGTTCCATACTTCTTATTCCTTGTTCCGATAATGCACCAAAATTTTGTGTCACATGTCTGTATAGCCCCCAAAATCTTACCCAAAGCTGATATTTTCCCTTGTAACGTCTCAATATCAAAGGAGTTTAAAACTCCAGCTCCAATACTACCTACAATATATTCACCTATACCTCTCTGTTGTATAGTCCTGTCTCCCCATTGTTGTTGCCACGCTTGTAACAGAGGCAAAGCATATGGCATACACTCTGGATGTTGCGCATTTATGTTTACTTGCACTCCTTCCAACCAGATTGTTAGATCCACAATAGTTGGAGCTTCGATTACTTCTTCCCTCCTATAGGGGGGCTCGTCTGCCATGATTCTTTGTGCAATCTTGTTTACTGGTATCTGATTAATAAGCAATAAAAACCCAACCATATCCACGAAAATATATTCTCCAAATATTCAAAAAACATAAAAGCCAACAACCATATTTCTACCCCTTTCTCTTGACTCCCTCACAGGTCCTCTCCATACCAAATATCATTAGAATCCAAATCCAAATCTCTCTCTTTTTGACACTCAGCCGCAACTTGCAGATACTGTATTTTCACTTGCTTTTTCAATGCTGCTATAGTTTTCTGGCACCAGCTGTGAGAAACACTTGTGATCTCCTCTTCCTTAGTCAAATCTCGAAATAACTGTTTCATTCCTATCACTTGATGGTCTAATTTATCTTTGTTTGCTTTAATCTTTTCCCAATCCATCATTCTTTAATCCAGTTCCCTATTTTGTTTCCCCATTTGTTCTGAGTTTGCATTATCTGTGCCTGCCTCAATTCCCTTTACAAATTTTCCTGGCAAGTTTTAAAATTATCTTGTAATGTTTATAACTCTGCACAGACTTAATTCTGCACAGACTTCCCCCTTACATGCAATTTCCTTTTTTACAGCTTGCCACAACAGCCATACTACTGCCATTTGCTTTTTACTGGCATTAGGCTTGTACAGCTGTACATATTTCTCAGACATGTTTTCTAAGGTATCAAGTGTTACATCCAGTTCCCTCGCACCTCCCATCCAAGGGCATGTTCCAAATGCAATAATCTCCTTCTCTAGCAGACTTTGGGCTCTAGTATAGTATGTTTGGGGTGTGAATGTGGAGTGAGTAAGGTTTGTTTTGTAATCAATAAAGATAATTTAGAGTATTATATACCAACACTGTCTGGTATCTGCTTACTCCCCATCCCATAGGGAGGCCTCTATTGAGAGTCTAACAGTGGGGCTATATTAAATCCCAACTGCCCCACTGGCCCACACATCCGTGTGTTGGTCATCTTCGATCCCACCTCCCCCCACGCCTCATCCATCTAGATACCTATTTGTATATAATATGGGTATTCTGGTGGTACCTAAGGGCCAGCCAAGAGTGGGAACCCATTGTGCTTGGTGCTGTACAAACACCCAGTAATAGATGTTCCCTGCCCCCAAAGAGCTTGCAGTCAAAATAGATAACTTGCACTCCACACGTAGGGGACATCTGGGGGGAGATACAAGAAGGAGAGAGGGGGCCAGGAATCAGGGGCGGCTCTATGTATTTTGCCGCCCCAAGCATGGCAGTCAGGCAGCCTTCGGCGGCATGCCTGCAGGAGGTCGCCGGTCCCGCGCCTTCGGCGTACCCGCCGCCAAATTGCCGCCGAAACCGCGGGCCCGGCAGTCCTCCTGCAGGCATGCTGCCCTCATGGCGACCGGCAGGCCGCCCCCCGCGGCTTGCCGCCCCAGGCACGCGCTTGATGCACTGGTGCCTGGAGCCACCCCTGCCAGGAATGGAAGCTAGGTCTCCTCAGTGACAGGACAGAGCCTTATCCGCTAGGCCATTCTTCCTCCCCACCGCCTTTTGTCCTCCTCCCCCAACCTACGGTGGACTGAGCCCAAGCTTCTGATGTGAGTGAAAAACCTACCAGTGGGCTTTTGATCCGGCCCTTTGCCCCTCCCGGCCCCGAGGCCAGCAGTTGGAAGGACAGGGCCATGTCTGTTCCAGGAGGTGCAGCGGTGTTTTACTGCAGACACTTGTGGAATTGCCGGAATGGGTTAGAGCCATGGGCTATGCTTCACTTAATGTCCTGTCCCTAGCATAATGAAGGCCACTGCTTTCCCGTGTGAAATGGGGCCCTGCCGACTGGGCAGAAACCATTGATGGGTTGCACTACTTCTCAAGCAGGTCACTCGTTAGCCGAAAACCGCCCCCAGCCTCCGTTACGAGTAACAACAGTTACAAGGCTGTGATCGCAGAGAACCAGGCATCGTAACGCGGAATATTTCATCCCCTCCGTCTCACTTGGTTACCAGTCAAAACAAAGGCAATCAGGTCTTCAAGCTGCTGGGGATAATGAGGAGTCTCTCTCGGAGAGACAGCTCAACCACCAGCCCGTCAGGGTGAGAAAGAAGCCCTGAGTTCACCCCTCAATTGCTTGTGTTGTGGCGGGCGGGAGCTGTCTGCTGGTTCCTTCGGTGCAGCCTGCTTTAAGCAGCATCAATAGGAGAGACAGTTTGTAAAAGCTTGTAACACAGCCCGGAGAGCTTCCTTTATTAAGCTGTTTTCAAAAATAAATAGCAGGTCCCTTAATGCTGACAGAGCTCGGGGGGCTAGGAACTGTCTGTCTGGCACCGCGGAACAGCTGAGAGACGGAGGCATTTCGCTGTTTAGTGTTAAAGAAAAAGTGATGTCCTCAGCATCAGAGGAATTGAAAACAATCCTTGTCTAACTAGCTGCAAATCAGCCCTAGTTTTGCCTTTCTAATCCCAATCGACCTGCAATTCTCCTACAAGAAAATACTGCACTGTTAAGGAAGCAATGTCCGGGCTGGAGCCACGTTAGCTCTAGACTCCATCATAAGCAGGTGTAGATTTCCCTGAGTTATTAGGGGAGGATGGGACTTTAGAGCCCAGAGGCAATTAAATAATTAGACTCGTCTTTTAGCTGCAAAGTAACTTTCTTCACCTGCTTTTCCAGTCTATTCCATCTTCTCTACCGCCTCACCACAGATGAGATCCCAAAAGGCAGATCCAATTATAGGCAGGGCAAACTGTTGAATCCATCGTCTCCATCTCGCCCTAAAGTCCTCCAGAGTGGACTAAATAGTCTAAATAGGCAAGACAGAATTATTACCTTCATTGTACAGATGAGAAAACTGAGGCCGACAGAAATTAAATGATTTGCCCAAGATCACACAGGGAATCAGTGGCAGAGCCAAGAATTGAGCCCAGCTCTTCTGAGTCTTAATGCAGCACCTTCACTTAACCACAGGACCATGCACAACCCTCAGGGCAAGAGCTCACCTTCTTTCCAAAAGTTACAGGCTTGCTCAGGAGACAATAACGGATTTTGATTCACCAGACTTTTAAGATCTGCACGGAAAGGCAGCAGCGCGCTAGCACCAATTCTTGCTTTATGTTGCCAAAGATGATTTTACTGTTGTCGAGCTGACACCAGTCCCACCCTGGCCACTGCAGCTCGCTCGCTCTGCTCTGCTCTCCCCAAACTCCAGCCAATGACAGATGTCCCCGGCAGTGGCTTTATACGGTTTAATTTGCATGATCACGCCAGATACCGTTCACCTTTGTACAGGCTGATTTGTTTCTCCAGGAGCTGCATGCAAATAAACCTGAGGAGTTGGGACACTGTGCTGAGCATTTGAGCACAGCAGACCCTCCGAGTGGGATCAGAGCAGGTAGGCAAATTTGGATTTGCCTACACAGGGTGACACCAGTTTAACGGGTCTAATTTTAATCGATTTTATTAAACCAGTGCAACAGACCAGGTGGAATGGTGGGTCTTATTTCAGTTTAAACTAGGCTCATTTCGGTTTAGTTTACTGCAATTAGAAACAGGTTTAAACTAAACCAAGATAACCAATTTAAGAGGGTCTACACAGGCATTTGTGCCAGATGAATTAAACTGGTTTAAGTAAATCCGCTTCACTGAAGTAGTGCAAATGTCTGTGTAGATGAGGCAAAGAAAGAAAGATGAGTTTTAGAACAATTTCAGGGTACGCTGTTTGTTTAACAAAGCACTGTGCTCTGTGGGTGTTAGTATTTAATTTTAAAAGCTTCTTCCAAAGCAGAGGACCCTTTTCAGAGGTTCTTTTCAGACCCCCCCCCCTTTTTGGCATTCATTTAAATGCTGGCCATTAAAATATGTATGAGCATGACAGAGGGTATTGATTTTATTAGAGACACCCGGCAAAACTGGATAAACCCTTATTCATTCACAGAGGGTCCCGCCACACCCAAACGTGTGTGGGGTTGAATATGTAGACACATGTCGCACATATTCTGTATACAATGTGTGTATATTCCCTGCACGTGAGTAAGTGTGTGTGTGTGCAAAATGTAGCAGTATATATATGTGTGTGTGTGTGTGTGTAATGTTTATGTATATAGATGTACAAACGTAATGAATGTACCTGTATATGTTCATAAGTGAACGTATAAAATATTATAGTGGGTTTACGTGTGCACATCCATGTTTGATGGATGGATGTATTTGTACACACATCTAGTTACGATTTATACCCACGCGTGAAAGGAATCTACACCTATTACTATATAGTAACATTATATGGAAGTACTGTACACCAAAATGTATATTTCTTCCTGCATGTGGGTTTTCCTTCATCAGGTCATTTCTCCCTTAACACAATAGATCTGAGAGTTTATAACTCTCTGATTACATATATACAATGGCGATTCAACTCATTTTAAATGATTTTTGGGTTAATTTTTCAAATATCCATTTGTGTACATGTTGAATGGTTAAAACTTAACAATAGTTTTATTGTTTCCCCTCTTGCCTCATTGAATTAAAAAAAAAACATGCTCAGCAGCGGTAGCATCATTTCCTTCTTGCTTTCAGATGCTGCAGATGCCTCCAGAATTACTTGGAGGAGGGGGATCAATTCTGCAAATAAAATCAATTATTTATTTTGTTTAATATAGTTCAAAACCTAACGAGCTCTGGGCGGAAAGGACTAGCAGAAGCAGGTCGAGAGAGATGGAGCTAAAAGACTTTATGCAAACCCATGCGTGGAGGTGAGGTTGATCACGATCGGTTCTCACTGAGGCTGCATCAAATCAACTGCATGCTTATTTTTCTTTTAAAAGAGTTTAAGCCGTTCAAAACAGCAAACTCGTCCCAGATAATCTAGTCCAGCCCCCTCCTTTGTTTCTCCCCACACTGAAGTGCTTAGAAGCTATTTGCATTCAATTAGTGCACAACAAATAGATTCACTAAACATGGAATGTGGGGGAGAGGGCGGAGAGTTGAAAGCTGGCACATGGACTGGGAAACATATTGACATGATAAATATTGCATTGGGTTTGGTGGGAGTCCCTGCAGCTTTAACACACTCAGAATATGCAGGAGGTGGGAGAGGCTAGGCGCGCTCCCTGGCGCATCGGGAGCGCGCACTGACTCTCCAACCCAGCAGCAATTTAAAAAAGGGAGGGGGCCAAAGGGGGATCAGTCATCAGGATAGTGGGACTCGCAGCCTGGGCAGCTCAAAGCTCCAAAAATGTGTGTTGCCTCTGCGATTGCAAAATTAAAGCCAGCCACCACCAGGAGCAACAGATCCACAGCTGCCCACCCATCTCTGGGGCTCCCTGTACTTCCCAACTAAATGCCTGGAATTCAGTCTGGCTTCTGCAGCTGGGTGCTTTCCTGGAAGCTGCCCCCATAGATCTGCACTCCAGATCCCAAGCTGAGCAGGTAAGGCTGGGCAAACTTCACCTGCGCGTAGGACGTTAGCTGGAGGAGATCCCTTTCCTTTTTGGTTTTGGGAGCTGCCTGCAGTTATGCAAATTGTGGTAGCTTTTGTGTGCCACGCGCGGCATGGTTGTAAAGGCAGGGCAGGATGGACTAGAAGCGTGTATTTCAAAGAAGGGACCGCAGGTACAAACAGCTTTGCTGGCGGAAAAAGAAAATGATCTCTTCTGATGCTATGGTAGATAGGATCCTTGTTCCCTTGCAATCAATGGGAGTTGTGCCATTGGCTCCAGTAGGGCCCCAAATGTTAGATCTGTTTCTAGCTGGGGTGTTTGTCTTCGCATCTGAGGCAGGGAAGCAGCAGGGGTACATGGCAGAAATGCTAATGTTTCCCTAGCTTTCTGATCCGCAGCCTCTCCCAAATGGCACGGTTTGTCTTCAAATTAATACCAGGGAAACTACAGGTAATTAGGGTAAATCTGAGCGTGGTTTTACACATTTATAGATAAGGATCTTTCCTTATTCATGTCTCTGTGGGCAGCAAACGACAGATCTAGCTGCATGCTTTTTATTGTCAAAGTTTATAATCATTGCTTTATCAATTGTTCTGTTATCAGTCTAAGACAGCGCTTTTTGGAGAATGTATTTCTTCTCCTGGAGCTTTCTCATGGTGTTCAGTGCCACGCAGCTTCAGGACCAATTCAACAGGAAAGTCTAAGAAAGGAATGCCGGGGCTTTTAAAAGGAAAGGCTAGACCGTGTATATTTTAACGCAATTTAAAAACTGCACGGTGCTGTTTCGGGTGTGCCGGAAACGTGGTTCGATGATGTATTATATAGAGTCCTTGCAACTTCCAAACGGCATGCGATCCGATGAAAGAAAGGCAGACAGACAGAGAAAAAGACAGGCAGAAAGAAAACGAATTGAAACAATGATTTGTTGGCTCTTAGCTCTGGTTTGGGTGTGTTACTGCTTAGGCTGATGTTATTTTGCGTATCACACATGTCCGGGGGTCCGCGTGTGCAGCGCACTGTCCCCTGAGCAGGGAGCTCTTGCTACCTTGGGTTTTCCGTCGGGAGCAGAGCGCTGCTTCCTGTTCTCCCTGGGCTAAGGGGAAAGCGGAGGGATCAGGCTGCTCCCAAGTCAGAGAGCGCAGCGGTGTCTCCGAGGCTAGGAGCGGGTGGGGTAATCGTGCCTGTTTCTGTCTCTGGCTGCAGGAGGAAGATGGACCCGTTGCTCTGGCTGTGGATCGCAGCTTTCCTGGGGGTAAGCCAGGGCTGCCCGGAGCCCTGCTCCTGTGTGGACAAATACGCCCATCAGTTCGCAGACTGCGCTTACAAAGATCTGCAGGCGGTCCCCGTGGGGCTGCCCTCCAACGTGACCACCCTCAGCCTGTCCGCCAACAAGATCACCTCCCTGCAGAAGAGCTCCTTCGTGGAGGTCACCCAGGTCACCTCGCTGTGGCTGGCGCACAACGAGATCAGCGCCATCGAGCAGGGCACCTTCGCCATCCTGGTGCAGCTGAAGAACCTGGACATCAGCTACAACCAGATCATAGACTTCCCCTGGGGGGATCTGTACAACCTCAGCGCCCTGCAGCTACTCAAGATGAACAACAACCACATGGTGAAGCTGCCCTGGGAGGCCTTCCACACCCTGAAAGACCTGAGGTCCCTGCGCATCAACAACAACAAGTTCACCACCATCGCCGAGGGCACTTTCGATTCTCTGACTTCCCTGTCTCACCTGCAGATCTACAACAACCCCTTCAACTGCACCTGCAGGCTTCTGTGGCTGAAGAGCTGGACTGAGAACACCCTGATATCCATCCCCGAGAGGGACTCCATCAGCTGTGTAGCCCCGGACAGCCTCCGAGGCGTCCCCCTGGGGAGGATCCCAGACCTGCAGTGCGCGCCTCCCTCCGTGCAGCTGACCTACCACCCCAACCTGGACAACACCGAGCTCTATGACGGCTTCACGCTCCTGCTGCACTGCAGCGTCAGGGGCAGCCCCCAGCCGGAGATCAGCTGGAAGGTGCAGACCGCCAGCCAAGACCTGGAGATAAAGGGGCCCGGCGTGGAGAGGGTTGGGAACGAGCTACCCGCTGGCAGCTCCAAGCAGGGCGAGGAGCGCTTCCTGGTCTACGGGAACGGCACCCTGGTCATCCCCCACCTGAGCAAGCACGAGGAAGGGACCTACACCTGCCTGGCCACCAACGAGCTGGGTAGCAACCAGACCTCGGTCAACGTGGCTGTGGCCGGGGCCCAGAAATACCCCGCCCGCCCCATGGAGGATCCCCTGGCCGGCAAAGCGCAGCCGGGCGAGAGGAAGCCGGGCCCTAAGGGCTCCAAGAACAGCGTCCTCAGCCCCGAGGAGAGGCCCAAACCCCTCAGCCCCACCCGGCACAGCTCCCACTCTCCGGGCCTGGAGCAGGTCCCCGCCAAGCGGCCCCCCTTCGAGAAGAATTGCGGTTCCAGCGCGGACACCCAGTACGTCTCCAACCATGCCTTCAACCAGAGCGGCCAGCTGAAGCAGCACACCTTCGACCTGGGCGTCATCGCGCTGGACGTGTCGGAGAAGGAGGCCAAGGTGCAGCTCACCCCCTTCTACGGCCAGCCGGAAAAAGCCCACCTGCGGGCGCTCTACCTGTGCGCGGAGAGCGGCCAGGGCCACTCCATGGTCCAGTGGTCCAGGATCGAGGAAGGAGTGAACTCCTACTGGTTCCAGGGCTTGACCCCCGGCACCAACTACTCGGTCTGCCTGACCTACCTGGGGGAGGACTGCCAGGTACAAGTGGTCTTCACCACCAAGAAGGAGATCCCCTCCCTCATCATCATCGTGGTGGTCAGCATCTTCCTGCTGGCCCTGGCCACCGTCCCCCTGCTGGGGGCCACCTGCTGCCACCTGCTCTCCAAGTATCAGGGCAAAACCTACAAACTCATCATGAAGGCCCAGAACCCGGACCAGATGGAGAAGCACATAGCGGCCGACTTCGACCAGCGGGCCTCTTACCTAGAGTCGGAAAAGAACTACAACCCAAGTGAGGCGGGGGATGGTGAGGAGGAGCGGGAGGCGGAGGGGGAGAGGGAGCTGGAGCGAGACGAGAGCCTGGTGGCCGAGTCCATCGCCGAGTCCCAATCCAAAGCCAACCCGGAGGAGTTTGAGGTGGGGTCCGAATACAGCGACAGGCTGCCCCTGGGGGCCGAGGCTGTGAACATCTCCCAAGAGATCAATGGGAACTACAGGCAGCCAGCTCGCTGATCCGACCCCTGGCCACCCCCCAGCCACCGCCCCAACCTGTATATCGTATAATACAGTAAGATACAAACTCGAGGTGGGACCTGAGTCATTCACTGGTTGATCAGCTACATCCTTCCAAAGACACTTCTGCCAACAGCCCAGCGTGGGGGAAACCCAACAGAATTCAGATCCCAACCCGTTTTTCTGGCCTCACTAAGTACTTCAGGGTGGGGTCGATTTTTTAAACAAAATAGGTGGAATGAATTGGCCTTTAAAAAAAGTTTTTAACATACTATTTGAAATATAAAGTTTTAAAACAAAACAAAACCATCTGCTCCCAACATATTAATCCTAAACGGAGGCTGTGGTCTTTTTTAAAAACTATGTTGGTTTGTTACAATTAAAATACAATGGATTGACTATTTCCCCCTCTTTCACATAAGAAAATCCGAAAATATCCTGAGTTAATTTCATCAAGGCCAGTTGTCAATTTCAAGCGTGAGTGTTGTCAATTTCAGCAAGTTTCTGTGCTGGACAGCTCCCATCCCCGTCCCAAGCCAATGCAAACAGCTGTGCCCTTCCCACGCTGGGATGTATAAATCCGTGTATGGGGAGGATGGGTGAGTGGGTAACTGAAACCCACACCGGTCCTGACCATCCGATCAAAGATACACAAGGTGATCTAGCGGGTCATCTGTACCTAGACAGTATTAATGGAGCCGTGGTGTAGAATTTGAGATGTGTGTGTGACTTGGTCCTCTCTTAACTTGTGGGTGCTTCTCATTTCTTTAGAGGTAGGGGAGGGAGTGTGGAAATAACACCACCTCTGATCTTTGTTGTCCCTTTTCCCCAGACCTTCTGGGAGGCATGTGACTCACTGAGATTTCCTAGATGTTTATTGAGTAGAGTAGCGTGCTTATAGAGAAATGTATGTACCCTTGATGTGAGTCTGTGATGTTTAAAGGGGAACGGGAAATGATAGGTAACTTTTGTCGTGGAATTGAGAAAAATCTGAAATGTATATGCAGCAGGTGCATCTGTGAGTTTTTTATTTTTTGACTCTGTATTAAAAAAGCACCAAAAATCAAAATGAAATCAGCACAACTGTCCCCAAGGCGGAGAAAGATTGTTTGTTAATTGATTGTTAAATACTTTCAAAAGCAACCTTAAAAAGAAACGGAACCATAACCTTTTCTAAGCGCTTCTGTATGTGCAGAGTCAATAAAACAGATTTAAAATGGACTATTTGCCCATTATTTATGGGGGGATATGGGTAAATTAATGGAAAATCAAATCCATATTTCAGCTTAAATTAAAAAGCTGTAGTATAATTATTTCCCCTACACTATTCTGCTTTGTCTTAAACTGGAATTTTATTTTTCAGATGCAGTTATTTTTTAAATTGTGGTTGTGATCATTCTAATTTCTCCGGAGGGATTTTTTTTCCCTCGTGGTTTTGTTTGTTTTTGTACCATTTTCTTTCTCGTTAAAGAATTTGGGGTCGTCGTTATAGGTGGCAGTTTCAGGGGATTCTTGAATTAGTTACTCAGGTTTCTGAATTACAAAGCGACAGCCTGCTTTGTTTCATAGGTACCTTTTGTCTGTGTTTACCTTTACAAGCACAGGGACATTTGAAGAGTTGATTTGATCGCCAATAACATGTTTTGCTTTGTTTCACGAAGTAATTTTAAAAAAAAAACCCGAGACACAAAAAACTGGGAAGGAAATAACCCTAACCCCGATCCCAACAATAAATTCGTCTACGATGCAGGGAAAGCATTGAGAAAGTTGTTACATGGATGGAGCAAGAATAAAACTAGACTGGCCACCACCAGCTTCGCGTATGTTCAAATAAGGTAGGTGCCTGCGGGAGGAGAGAGACTGACTGACTCCAACACACAGGCTAGGGTAATATTTAACTATGGCCCCTTTACTGATGATGTACAGCCCCCAAACTATCCGTATGAACATTCTATGTACTGTGTGTCTACATGCTTCGTGTGTGTCTGAAGATGTGTGCGCAAATACACACATACACGTTGTTTATGTAGGTATATGTGTATACTGTGTGGTGTGCGCGCAGATAAATATACACCCCAATTATTTATAAACATGCATCTACTTTATGAAATAAGGTGAATGCCCGTACTTTCGCGGTGTGGATATATACACAGGCAGATTATTTATATATATGTTTTGCTCGTGTAGATAATATATATACTCCGTGTGTGTGCAGATATAGACACACATTTATCTACACCCTTACACACCAGCTTTGTGAATAAAGGTAAATGTGTGTACGTTGTGTGTGGATATGTACACAGATTATTTATATACGTGTTTTGTTCGTGTAGATACATGTATGTACTCTGTGTGTGCAGATATAGACACACACGCACTTAGTGAATAAAGATAAATGTACTTTGTGTGCGTGAACACATACGCAAAATGTGTGTATAAATAATCTGTGTGTGTAAATAAAAGTATGTACTCTGGGTGGGCGTGCGCAGATATGCACACAATTACTTTGTAAATAAAGATAAATGTTTATATTTGCATGGGTTTGTAGACCCACACACCCACATTATGTGTACTCACATTTTGTGTATGTAGGCCAACGTACATACTTTGAGTGCAGCTATGATTATGTAGACACGCACATTAGCAATATATAGTATATAGACGCATAGGTCCGCTGTAACATACTTTGCAGACATGCATATACTGGTTGTGTCTATATACACATGCACAGCCTCTGTACGTAAGATTCTATGTAAGCCCAAGGAACAGTGCAATCATGTGTGCGGTGTGGGGTGGGGGTGGGGAGAGTTGGTCCATCTGTTTTATTTGAGCACCGATGTAAAGATTTCAGCTTCCTGTGCCCCTGGCTCGCTGAGCTTCAGAAAGTAGCGGGCTTACTCCCTGATTCCTAAAACAGTCACCCGCGCCCCCACACAGAGCTAGACCCTCCCCGCCCTTCCTGGGAGAGGACTGGAGCTTTCCCGTGGTGTTTCCGCTGAGGCAGACACACCCTCCCAGTGCGTGCCCCCCGCAGGGTGTATTCCTGAACGCCAGGCTCTGTCCCAAGCCACGAGTCACTAACCCCTTGGTTCTGTTGGACATCCCGGAATCCCACCGTTTAGAAGCGCTACCGACCCCAGGGGCGATCAAAAGGAGCCCTCTGCCCATGTCGATTGCACCAGCAGGCGGATAGGAAAGCAGCACAACCAGTAAGAACGAAGGACAGCAATTAGTTTCCATGTAAAACGATGCGATTTCAGAGCTAGCAACGCCTAACATCTCCACCGAGGTGTTTGCAATCACCTTCCCCACTCGAATGGTTTTATCCAACAATTACACTAAGATCAGTGTGTGTGTGTGTGTGGGGGGGGGTTAATTGCCTTGATCATCTAGAGCTAGCCAGCGTATGCTTTTGCACATAGGTATATATATCAAAGATTGTGTACTTACATATATATTAACGCCTGTGTGTGTGTTAATGGGTAGGCATGTACACACACACACACACACACACACACACACAGAGAGAGAGAGAGAGAGAGAGAGAGAGAGAGATACCTACCCATAAACATACTTGCATTCATAGACTGATAGGATCATTGTGGTCATGTAGTCTGACCTCCTGTATACCACAGACCCCAGAATTTCAAAAAAGCAGAGGGGGAGAGAGAAATATCACACACACTCACACACACAATCTGTGAATCTAGGAATGCATGTGTGTTTATGTGTATATATATTTGTGTACACAAACACAGAGGACAGAGAGACTATTCTATATTCATATGTTAGAATAATGTCCATATTTCGTATAACTAAGCAAGTCCAAAATCCGTGAATAAAGCATGTTAACAAACCATTTTCAGGAACTTGTATTTGCCACCCTTCAGGCACAGGTACAATTTTTTTTTTAAATTTCAGCCTTTGTCAACATTGAGTTTTTCTAGACTGCTATATTGAAAGAAAGCAAACCTGGACTATAAAAATAAAAGACATAGTCAAGACAAAAGAATGGATGGATTAAATCTCTTTAAAATGGAGAATAATATGGTCCAGACTCTGATCTTCAGAATGACTCTACTGTAAATTCATTAAAATCACTGGAGTTAATCCTGATTTACACCAGTGTAACAGAGCAGAAATTCGCCCCAAATGTTTTCTCTACTTTCAGCTATTAGGATGTTGCCACTTCAAGAGATATTAGGGATTCAGAATTCCCAGTATAGATCAATCCCCTTTTGTGAATACATTTTAATTGAGTTTTATGCCTTAAAACATACAAAGAATAAGGAAGTACAATCATTTCTGCATCCAATTAATTATGGAGTAATAGATTTGTCCCCTAACGTTTCTACAGGGAATCTAGTTATGATGAGAAAAACATTGGTGCTGGATTACGCTGGGACTTTTCCCTTTTGGAGGGTATTAATTAGCATTTGGAGAGGCAAAAAATAGGGAGAGGTCAGAAAGGCTATGACAGAAGATGGAGTTTTAGATCATACAAAATCATTATTGCAATAATCAAATTGCATAGGTAATTTAGCCACACTTTATATTGTCTCTGTTTATAAATAGTTTATAAAGTGTTAATAAATTATTAATAGATGTTTTAATAAATAGTCAATGGTTATAAATTGTTATAAAGGCCTGCACGCTGCTTATACCCACCTATAGCACCTTTGACTGATGTGCTCATAACCTTCTGCAACATATATACTCCTGTCTGTGACATGCGTATGACATCTCTGAATCAGTGATAAACTCATCAATGGAAATTTAATATAAAGTGTGATTGAGGATTTTAAAAAAAATCATGATGCAGCCTCTGCAATGATGACATGACCCCTGGCTCCACAAAGGAAAGGTTTAACTCTGAGCTCATGAATGGCTCCACACAAGTCAGGGGGCCCTTCCCGTGCTTAGATTTAAACACAGGCTAAAGCATTTTGCTAACCCCGAGGCCTTGGATAGAAGCTGAATGGATGCAGGAAACAGGCACTTAGCTGTCCTATTTGCAAAAAGGTAATTCACCTGCTGCTGAAGGATGCCAAAAATTAATGCCAAGGACAACAGGGGGCTGTTTTCCAAATGTGGTCTGGAATCTGACATGCAGTGGAGAGGAGAAGGCAAGAAAAAGAGGAAGGAAATCTCCTGAAAGGAACTTAGCAAGGAATCTGCTGTGAGGGAAGAATGCTAGAAGATATAGTTACAGGTTGGGGGCCAGATCCTCAGCTGGAACAAATCACAGTAGCTCCACTGACTTCACAGCTGAGCTACATCAGGGGAGGATCTTCCCCACTGCAGAACAATTGGAAGAGATTGTTTCCATGCTGGATAACATGTGAACTGAGGTGGCTACTTGGAGCCATCTGCTGCATTGGGGGTGTAACTCTCCTCTTGGTTCCCCACTGAGTTCAGTGGAGTTATTCCCAAATTGTACCAGGTGTAAGTGACAGCAGAATCAGACTCTAAATTACATCCTAATTTGGGCTGATGACATCCATTTATTAGACTAATATTTCAGCTGCACCATCCAATTCCTTAATTCCTTCATGAGCATGGGCAGCTTACAACTGGAGGGTCTGATCCAAAACCCATTGAAATCAATGGGCATCTTTCCATTGGCTCCAGTGGGCTTTGGATCAGGCCCCTAACCTTTCAGGGCTAGATCCCCAGCATATGTAAATCAGCATAGCTCTATTGACTTCAATGGAGCACAGCCAATTTACAGCAACTGAGGGTCTGTCTCTGAGACAGTCCCATAGAGAGATGAGCTCACATCGTCCTACTGGCTAAAGGATACCAACAAGAAATTCCAGTGTTATTTTGAGCCTTCCAGGGCCTATTTCTGCTTGGATTTACACTGGTGTAACTACACTGACTCCATGGACTCAGTCCTGATTTACACCAGTGTAGAAGAAAGATCAGTCCCGCAAGCATTCAGCAATGGAGCCAAGTCATTGGGAAAGTATAATCATTTGGATGCACCCACATGCTGTGGTATGTTTAGTCTGCTGCATTGCAATTGTTTGTCCTGAGCTGCGCTAATGTGATCAATATCAGCATTAGTAGCCATAAAATGGCTTGTTGAGTTTCATTGATGAGAGGAAGCAATAGTCCACTGCATTTTTGCCCGGTAGTTTATCTTCCCCTCACAATACCAAGGGCAGACAGGTAGACAGGGCCGGCTCCAGGGATTTTGCCGCCCCAAGCGGCGCAAAAAAAAAAAAAAAAAAAAAAAAAAGCCGTGATCGCGATCTGCGGCGCCAATTCGGCGGGAGGTCCTTCGCTCCGAGCGGGAGTGAGGGACCGTCCGCCGAATAGCCGTCAAATAGCTGGACTTGCCGCCCCTCTCCGGAGTGGCCGCCCCAAGCACCTGCTTGGCAAGCTGGTGCCTGGAGCCGGCCCTGCAGGTAGAGTTTGTAAGAGGGCAGGGAATCCTTCTCCCAGGTCCCCCCTGGTGTTGACCAAGAGAATTATAAACATGCTTTTCCAGCCAAGATGCACTAAGAGAGAGATTTATGGGTCTCTCATGCAATTGAAGGAATGTAACTTGCCAGGCCTGATCCTCCACTGCCTTGAGTCTTTTGTGGGCATTTCCCCATGTGCAAAGTGGGCAGATCTGGTCCCCATGCCCTCCCTGTGACTTACAAAAGCAGCTGAGAAATCCCTTGCACATGGCATTAAGCTGGTATATCCAGCTCTAGAGCAGTCACTCCTGCCCCTCTCCTCCCCCGGGTAGGGAGCCTGCTGGAAGAGAGACCTCCATGTCTTGTTGTTTGAGTCACTGCAAATTCAAGTGGCCTTGAGGCTGAACGCATGCACACTGGATTAGTAACCAAGACGTAACCCCTTCCTAAGGTTTGCCTTCATAAACCTTAACCCAAGCTTTCTGATGAGCTTGGCTTGTTCCCAAAGTTTCCTACCCTGCTCACCCTAGCCCTAGTTCCCAGAGGGAGAAACAAACTCTTTTCTGTCAGTTATTACAAGTAATGAGCCCCACCTGGTCTGGCTTCCAGCACAAGGCCCCCTGAAGCAGTAAAATATCCTTGCATTTCCCTGCAAAGTCTTACATGGAAATGACCAGAACATTGCAATGCCAAACAAATTCAATATTGTGAAAATGTTTGCCATCCCCTGCCCCCATCCCTACCAGTCCTAGTGCTTTAGCCTGACATCCTATCACAGAACTACAGCTAATAATAATGATATAAAATTATTCTACTTAACTGCCAGGGGGCAAATTTGGCACGTACACATGGGAGAAAGAAGAAGGACAAAATGCAGGGTCAGCTATAGGTAGTCAGGAAGTTCCTTCAAGAGGAAATGTAGCCAAACTCCAAACCTGGAGACAATGGACCTTTCTGTGCCTGCATCCTGTAGATAGCTAACCACTTAGTTTGCAAAATAAGCAAGGAGGGGGCAAATAGATGAACAATAAGGGGTCACAAGAGGGGCAGATACATGTAGCTTGCTAATTATGTATGGTAATGATGGCAAATTTTGGCCAATCATAGAGCGATAGATTATCATAAGCAACTGCATATAATGCTTTGGTGTAAGTGTTTTCTTTGTTCTTGCTGACTTATGAGCTCGAACCCAAATGCAATTGAAATAAACGGATCGCCCCTCCCGGGGCTCCTTGCTTGATTAGCTGTGTCCATCTCTCCTTATTCCTCAGCTGGAACGGACAGAAATTTCTATGACAATAAGAAAGGGTGAAATTCACCCCGGGGTAATCCTATCAATTGTAATGTACTTTTTAGCCCTGTAGCATAGTAGATGAACTTTTATTCAGAGCATGCAACTTCTCCAGAATCTTGTACCAATGAGGAAGGGCATATATTATATTCCCATGAGATTGGGAGGCACGGGGCTTCTAAGCACCCTGGAGCATAGACTATCCCACACATCAGAGGGACCAACCAGCTCTAATTCTTTCCCTGTCTTTTCATAAAAATAACCTTGCGGTTTGTATATTAATGAAGAGCATGCTCAGTGCTACCCCTGGACACTTGGTCAAAGAGCTCTCAGAAATAGTTCTCACTCAGAGTCCTGGAATCTTTACCGTCAAAGCCTGAATACACAGAGGGAACAAAACCTACACAATCAATGCTTTTTCGGTCTTGAATAGTGTTTTTTAGTATAGAAGCTTTAACATCATTCATTGATTCAACTCCAGAACAAGCCTATGTGTGGTAGGTATTATTACCCCTGTTTCACAAGTGGGGAAACTGGGGCACCAAGTGATTACAGACTTGACCTGGTTAGTTGGCTTCAGAGCATAGAATTATACCTTGCATTTATATAGTACCATCTATGCAAGGATCTGAAAGTGGTGCATAACTATTAATTGAAGCCCTGATTCAACTGTCAATCCTGTTCAGCAAAGCACCTACACATGTGCTTAACTTTAAGCACATGGTTAGGTCCCATTGATTATGGGATTTAAACATGTACTTAAGTGTTTTACTGAAGTGGGGGGGGGGGTCTATGTCCTGAATCCAGAGGTGAAAGTAAGCCGGTACGGAGGACCGGTAAGAAAAGGTGCAGTAGAGTACAGGCAAGAAAATGGAGCATTCTCTCCCTCTCTGACTCCTCCTCCTGGCTCCAGCAATATTGAGGGTCCGGGAGCCCGGCTCCACGAATGTTCAGGGCCGCGTCTCCCCCCTGGCCCCACCTGCTCCCCCCCCCCGCACCTCCCCTGAGTGTGCCCCGGCCCCCCTTTGCTGCCCCCGTGAACATCCCTGGGTCTGGCCTGAGCAGAGCTTCCGTGTCTCTCCCCTGAAGCTCCATGCTGCCTGCCTGCATTAACTGCCGCCGCAAGGTCCTAGTGCCCACCTCCACTACTGCCAGGGCAGGCTGCCCTTCCCCCTCAGACCCTTTCATTTTCCGGTGGGACCCTCCACCAGTACAGCCGCCCCCCCTGCCTGCAGTCACTGCTCTTGCCCCATGCTGGGCAAGGGGCAGCCCCATCCCCCACCCCCAGTGAGGCTACAGTGAGGGGCAGCAACAGGGGAGGAGGTGCACATGTGATGGCAGCCCCCCCCCCGGCATGGCACCCACTACAGGGGAAGCGAGGGGGATTCCTGGACCTGAGAGGGGCCTTAGGAGCATGTGCAGTGACAGTGGGGGGGGGGTCCCTACCCCAGAAGAGCTCGCTGCTGCCGGCAGGGAGAGGGCTGGGGAGAGTCCTCCTCTCTGGCTCCAGTCCCAGGGCAGCCTGCCTGCACCCCAAACTCATCCCCAGCCCTGCCCCACCTCAGAGCCCATACCCCCAGCCAGAGCCCTCATCCCCCCACACCTCAACCCTCTGTCCTAGCCCTGAGCCTCTCCAACACCCCAAACCCCTCATCTCCAGCCCCAGCCAGAGCCCTCATCTCCATGCACCCTAAACCTCTGCCTCAGCCCTGAGTCCCCTCCCACACTCCAAACCCCTCATCCCCAGCCACACCCCAAATCCACCCCCAGCCTCACCCCACAGCCCTCACCTCTACACTCCCTCCCTCCGCACCCCCTCTTATCCCCAAACTCCCTCCCAGAACCTGCACCCTGCACCCCTCCTGCACCCCAGTCCCCTGCCCCAGCCCAGGGCCTGCACCCCAGACCTCCTCCCCCACCCAAACTCCCTCCCAGAGCCTTGGGCAAGTGGGGGGTGGAGTTTGGGGGGGGCAAAGTTTGGGCAGGGGCAGGTTCTGGGCACCACCAACATTTCTACAAACCTGCCACCCCTGCCGGCAAGAGCTTTTGCGCCATACCAGGTTGGACCAGCTTCCTGAGGCAGCAATTTAAAGGGCTGGAGCCCAGGGCCCTTTAAATTGCCACCAGAGCCCCGCTGCCAGAGCCCTGGGGTAGCAGCGGCAGGGCTCGGGTGGCGATTTAAAGGGCCCAGGGCTCCTGCCGCTGCTACCGCCCCGTGCCCTTTAAATCACCGCTGGAGCCCCCCAGGGCTCCGCGGACAATTTAAAGGGCCTGGGACGGTAGAGGCAGTGGGAGCCCCGGGCCCTTTAAATAGCCCCCGGAGCCTGCCGGAGCCCTGGGGTAGTGGCGGCAGGGCTCTGGTGGCTATTGAAAGGGTTCGGGGCTCCCGCTGCCTCTACTACCCCGGGCCCTTTAAATAGCCACCGGAGCCCTGCCGCCGCTACCCCAGGGCTCCAGCAGCAGGGCTCCGGAGATGATTTAAAGGGCCCTGGAGGGTAGCGGCAGTCGAAGCCCCGGGTCCTGCTGCTGGAGCCCCGGGGCTCTGTCGGCAATTTAAAGGGCCCAGGGCTCCGCTGCGGTAGCAGCAGCTAGAGCCCCGGGCCCTTTAAATCACCCCCTTTAAATCGCCCCCAAACCCCAGGGCTCACAGCCACCTCTGCAGCTGGGAGCTCAGGGGGTGATTTAAAGGGCTTGGGGCTCCCAGCTGCTGCTACCACAGCCCTAGCCCCGGGCCCTTTAAATACTGATTTAAAGGGCCTGGGGATTTAAAGGCCCCGCCTCTTCTGGTGGAGGCCACGCCCGTCCTCAGGACTCCAGAGTACCGGCAAGTCCTTTAAGTTACTTTCACCCCTGCCTGAACCCCAGTTTCCTGCTCCAACCAGCTGATAACACTGCCTCTCACATATACCCCATCTTCTGCTCTCAGTGATCTGTACCTGTCCAACCCATTGAAGTCAGCTGGGTTGCCAAGGTGTGAATGCCAGAGTAGAAGTTCCCCCAGTGGGTGCATAAGAAGCAGGTTGAACAATGCAGGCAATGTGCCTGTGTATTAAAGATATGACATACCTCATGGACTGAGACACACTTGCCACATCAATAAACTGTCCTTAGTGGACCAGTTCTTCAGCAATAGCTAAATCTAATTGCGGTAGCTCCTGTAACTTCAACAGAGCTACACTGATTTACACCAACTGAGGATCTGTCCCAGTAAGCCCATCCATGCCATTCTGCTCAAACCCTCCTTCCTCTCTAGAGGATCTCTCCCCTGCCTTTTCAGCCCACCCCATCTGCTTCTACACATCCATACTTAGGGTTACCATATTTAAGGTTTTAAAAAAGAGGACACTCCACAGGGCCCTGGCCCCGCCCCTTCCCCGCCCTGGCCCCGCCCCAACTCTGCCCCTTCCCCCAAAGTCCCCGTCCCAACTCTGCCCCCTCCCCTGAGTGCCCCGCATTCCCCCTCCTCCCTCCCAGCCACACGAAACAGCTGCCCGAGCGCTACCGGCTTCATGGTTTGCCGGGCAGCCCCCAGACCTCCAGACCCTGCGCCCCCGGCCGGGCGCTTCCCCAGCGCAGCCGGAGCCCGGGAGGGGAAGGGCCCGGCCGGGGGTGCAAGGTCTGGAGGTCTGGGGGCTGCCCGGCAAACCGTGAAGCCGGTAGCGCACGGGCAACTCCGCTCTTCAGCCGCACAGAGGTGTCTGGGGGGAGCAGCAGCAGCAGCCGCCGCCGCCGCCGCGGGGAATCCGCCTGCAGCTCGCAGCCTGCCGGAGCCGCTCAGGTAAGCAGGGGACTGGGGCAGGGATGCTGGCATTTTCCTGGACATGTTCGGCTTTTTGGCAATCCCCCCCGGATGGGGATTTAAGGACCAAAAATCCGGACATGTCCGGGAAAATCCGGACGTATGGTAACCCTATCCATACTAGTATCAGCAGGGTCAAAAATCACAGGCCTAGTCACCACTCAGATCATATAAACAGACCAAAATTCCTCTATGGCCAACGTACTATGTCAAGGCACTTGGCTAAATCTTGTAGTCAACCTGTGTCTCAGTTTCCCAATCTGTAAAACAGGGCTGTGACACAGAATATCAATGTAGAGAAATGCTGTTCAGGGCAGAGGTGGTAAAGAGAGGTTTGTGTGACCCTGGAACTGCAGCCTTTGCACATCAGCTGCACAGGCTCTGGGTTGGTATCTTGATAAAATGTCAGAACATGACCCAGTCAGTCTCCTGGCTAGACTTGTGGGTGCAGCATACATGGCATTGTAGTGTATTGTGACACTGTCTCTTTAAAATTAGTCATGCCTAGTCACCAGGGGGCCTTGCAGTGTAAGGGGTCTCTCATGTGATGGAGGCATGCTCAGGCTCTGCAATGCCTGCTCAGAGCATTGTTATGTACCCAATAAAGAGAGTTCTGGTTTAAAAACTTTATAGCACTGGTCTCACTGTTTCCTGAAGTACAGTGGCTGCAACTGACTCTGGAGGAAGATGCTCTCAGCTGCCTGATAGTGCTAGACAGCAGGACAGGCCTGAATCCCAGAAGTGCCAAGTGATATTGACTTCAGTGGAGTTGTATCAGCCCTGTACTATGCATTGTGCCCTGCGTGCCTCATTTAAGGCTCCCAACAGCTGGCGTAAGAGCCCCTTGGGAAATGAAGGGACAGCCTTGTGCGATCAGCCACTCCCTCTTGTCCCTCTCTCGGCAAGCTCGTGCCTCCCTGGAAGGCAGGGAGGGGTTAGGAGCTGAGCAAAAGCTCTAAGAACCAGGGGGATTCGTTTGATCATTACCAGAGAGCGACTCATTTTCACTCCCTCAAGGAACAGATAACTGGCCTTCTCCAAGAGCAGCTGGTTTCAGTCCTGACTGCCCCAGAGGCCAGGTAATTGGAGAAGCAGGAAGCAAAAAGGGTGTGATTGGCTGACCTCAATTTCCCAGTAATGGCAGAGAAAGAGGAGTCAAGCAGAGACAGACCAACCAGAGGCTGATGTGCTAGAGGAGGACAGCGGATGGTGGTTAAACAGAAAGTAGACCCAAGAGAATGCAGCAGAGAGAGGAGTAGAGGGCGAACATGGGTCATGCTGGACAATGAGTCAGAGGCCGCGAAGGGACAGAGACACTAGAGAGGAAAGGGGAAATTGGCACAGGGGAGAAAGCTAGAAGGAGAGTCTAGGTTGATTACATCTTATGCAGTTGTTTACATGAGTGTAAAATACCCTTGGGTCCAAATGACAGGGCCTGATGCTCATCTCCACTAAGGCTCCTGTGCACAGGTCTATGAGAGTAAAGGGGGCCAGATAGTGAGTGTAAATTAAGGACCCTCCAGACTTCCATGTTCCTGTAAAGGGGCCGTAGTGAAAACGAGGATCAGGCTCTGTCAGCTTCTGGGTGTTTGACGCTAGCTGGGGATGAACGTGAGGAAATGCACAAAGGTGTAGGGCGATGGTGAACGGCCTTTGTTTGACAATTTAACAAGTAGGCAAAGGACTCATAGACTCATAGACTCATAGACTTTAAGGTCAGAAGGGACCAATATGGTCATCTAGTCTGACCTCCCGCATGATGCAGGCCACAAAAGCTGACTCACCCACAACAGAATCTTCCAGCCTGCGACCCCTGCCCTATGCTGCGGAGGAAGGCGAAAAACCTCCAGGGCCTCTGCCAATCTACCCTGGAGGAAAATTCCTTCCCGACCCCAAATATGGCGATCAGCAGAACCCCGAGCATACAGGCAAGATTCTACAGCCGGACCCTCATTTTACCTGCGATGGCACGTTAATGCCTAATTGACTAAAATCACATTATCCCATCAAACCATTCCCTCCATAAACTTATCAAGCCTAATCTTGAAGCCAGAGAGGTCCTTCACCCCCACCGTTTCCCTCGGAAGGCTGTTCCAAAATTTTACCCCTCTGACGGTTAGAAACCTTCGTCTAATTTCAAGCCTAAACTTCCCCACGGCCAGTTTATATCCATTCGTTCTCGTATCCACATTACTACTAAGCTGAAATAATTCCTCTCCCTCCTTGGTATTAATCCCTTTGATATATTTAAAGAGAGCAATCATATCCCCCCTCAGCCTTCTTTTGGTTAGGCTAAACAAACCGAGCTCCTCGAGTCTCCTTTCATAGGAAAGGTTTTCCATTCCTCGGATCATCCTAGTGGCCCTTCTCTGTACCCGTTCCAGTTTGAGTTCATCCTTTTTAAACATAGGAGACCAGAACTGCACACAGTACTCCAAATGAGGTCTCACCAGCGCCTTGTATAACGGAAGCAGCACCTCCCTGTCCCTACTAGAAATACCCCGCCTAACGCATCCCAAGATCGCATTAGCTTTTTTCACAGCCACGTCACATTGCCGACTCATAGTCATCCTGCGATCAACCAGGACTCCGAGGTCCTTCTCCTCCTCCGTCACTTCCAACCTATGCGTCCCTAACTTATAACTAAAATTCTTGTTAGTCATCCCTAAATGCATCACCTTACACTTCCCACTATTAAATCTCATCCTATTATTGTTACTCCAATTTACAAGGTCATCCAAGTCTCCCTGCAAAATATCCCGATCCTTCTCCGAATTGGCAATACCTCCCAACTTTGTGTCATCCGCAAACTTTATCAGCCCACTCCTACATTCGGTTCCGAGGTCAGTAACGAATAGATTAAATAAAATCGGACCCAAAACCGAACCTTGAGGAACCCCACTGGTGACCTCCCTCCAACCCGACAGTTCCCCTTTCAGTACTACCCGCTGCAGTCTCCCCTTTAACCAGTTCTTTATCCACCTCTGGATTTTCATATCGATCCCCATTTTTTCTAATTTAACCAGTAATTCCTCGTGCGGCACAGTATCAAACGCTTTACTAAAATCTAGGTAAATTAGATCCACCGCATTTCCTTTATCTAGAAGGTCTGTTACTTTCTCAAAAAAGGAGATCAAGTTGGTTTGGCACGATCTTCCTTTCGTAAACCCATGTTGTAATTTGTCCCAATTGCCATTCACCTCAAGGTCCTTAACCACTTTTTCCTTCAAAATTTTTTCCAAGACCTTGCATACTACAGAAGTTAAACTAACGGGCCTGTAGTTACCCGGGTCACTGCAGTGCAAGCCGATCAGAGGTGGGAGTCAACAGCTCTTATTTATTACGCGCAGGTTATTGATAGTGGAGGAGTGGCTCATTTTTAGAATGTTTTAAAAATGAACATCAGAGCAACACCACTTCCCTGCCCCTCGTGTGTCAATTGGGCCAGAGCAAAGAGGGGGTAAAATGCCCTGTTCTGAGTCAGTAGCTTCTGCATTCACTTCACACTGATGGATCAACTGTACAAGGAGCATTAGGCCCTAGCTAGCTAAGGGTTCTCTAGAGCAGTGGTCTCCAAAGTGGGGTGCGTGCACCCCAAGGGGTGCGCAAGAGGATCTTTGGGGGTGCGCAGCAGGAGGAGCGCTTTTTTTTTTTTTGCTTCGTCAGTTCGGGTGGGAGTCCGAGCTTTTTTTTTTTTTTTTTTGCGCTTCGGCAAAAATGGTAGAGCTGGCGTGGCAGGGGGTGCGTGCTCAAAATTTTTTTACTGATAGGGGTGCGCGATCAAAAAAGTTTGGAGACCACTGCTCTAGAGGGCATGTCTGAGGCCTATGCCACACACAGCTTTTGTGCCACTCTAGCACTATCACTTAGCGAGGCGGTTTGTTTAAGTCGGTATCAGTATACCAGTGCAACACCTAGCCTAGCATGGGCGCAGTGACACCAGTAGCAAAGTGCCTATAACAGAGCAAACTCATCAGCCAGAGCACCATGGCCAGGTGTGACAGGGCAGCAGGGACGGCTCTATGTATTTTGCTGCCCCAAGCACAGCAGTCAGGCGGCCTTCAGCAGCACGCTTGCGGGCGGTCCGCTGGTCACACGGATTCGGCGGCATTTCTGCAGGTGATCTGATGGTCCCATGCCTTCGGCCAAATTGCTGCCGAAGCCGCAGGACTGGCGGACCTCCCGCAGGCGTGCCGCTGAAGACTGCCTGTCTGCTGCCCTCACAGTGACCGGCAGGCTGTCCCCTGCAGCTTGCCGCCCCAGGCACGCACTTGCTGCACTGGTGCCTGGAGCCGCCCCTGCAGGGCAGTGATTCTGCCTGTTTCCCGCTCCAGACAGTGGTTTGTGTTCTTGCGATTCTAGCCCGGCTAGTCATAATCTCACCTCTTTTTGGGTAGTGCAGAAATCCCAGTGTCTATAATCCTTGCTCCCCCAGGGAAGTTTCCTACCCCGTGCTGGGTCAGTAGGGGAGGCCAGGCCCGCCTGCTCCTCCATGTGCCAGGTCAAAAGCCCTGCATGAATTGGCTGGAATCAACCCCTCCCAAACCCTTATTGTTTCCCTGGCTTGCTTCCCACTGCGGGCTGTGTCTCAGACTGAGAACCAGGGATCCTGTCCTTCTAGAGGTCCAGCGTCTCCCCAGTCTGCTGCAGAATGCTCTGACTTTCAAAGGCTCCCCAGCCTCTCTGGAAGCTCCCTGGAGCCCTTCACCCCTCTCCCTTGGGGGGCCAGGCCCAGAGTGTAAACTCCCTATGCTATACTTCCTTTAATAGGCTGGTTCTAATCCTTAATCACCTACCTCCACTCCAGGTGGCAGAATGGGCTAGTTGGGCTTGCTGGCTCCTGTTAACCCTGACACCCCCCTACACCAGTGCCTTATACTGGAGTGGCTGAAATGGAGCATATCCCTTTAACTGTGCCAGGAAAGTTAAAGCAGTTCAGATTTCTAGTGCAGACCAGATCTTAGGCCTGGTCTACATTATGAGGTTAGGTCGAATTCAGCCATGTTAGGTCGACCTACCCCTACATTTAAGGTAGTGTAAATTAAGGAGCTCAGGCAAGCCTACCAAAAGACAAAGGAGGCAAATGGTCGCTCCAGGTCAGAGCCCCAGACATGCAGCTTTTATGATCAGCTGCATTCCATTCTGGGGGGGACCTTACCAGTACCCCAGCACTCTCCGTGGACACCTGCTCCCCGCATCAACTCCATCCCTGAGGTTATTGCAGATTAGAAGGCAAAAAAAACCGCACTCGCGATGACATGTTTTCAGAGCTCATGCAATCCTCCCGCACTGATAGGGCACAGCTAAATGCATGGAGCCATTCGGTGGCAGAGGCCAGGAAAGCATACAGTAAGCGTGATCTGAAGATGCAGAAGGAGATGCTGAGGCTAATAGGGGAGCAAACAGACATGATGAGGCATCTGGGGGAGCTGCAGGAAAGGCAACTAGAGTACAGACCACCACTGCAGCCATTGTGTAACCACTGCTGCCCTCCTCACCAAGTTCCATATCCTTACCCAAATGCCCAAGAACGCAGGGTGGGAGACTCTGGGCACCCTCCCATTCAACTCCAGGGGATAGCCCAAGCAACAGAAAGCTGTCATTCAAACAGCTTTGATTTGTAGTGTGGCTACAATAAGCAATGTGGCCTTGTCCTTCCCTCCTCCCCCACCCCACCCCATTATCAAACCCTTTGTACACCCAGGCTTCCATTTACTAGTCAGCATTGTCAGTGATCTCAAGCATTTTTTAATAAATAAAGAATGAATGGATTCAGAACAATAGGGACTTTAGTTCGTGTGCCAGCTGTGGTCGAAGGGGGGAGGGGGATTGGTTTACAGAAAAGTACATTCACCAAAGGGGGATGCTTTGCATCAAGGACAAACACACACAACTGTCACACCATAGCCTGGTCAGTCATGAAACTGTTTTTCAAAGCCTCTCTGATGCGCAGCACGCCTCAGTGTGCTCTTCTAATTGCCCTGGTGTCTGGCTGTTCAAAATTGGCCGCCAGGCGATCTGCCTCAACCTCCCACCCCGCCATAAACGTCTCCCCCTTACTCTCACAGATTTTATGGAGCACACAGCAAGCAGCAATAACAATGGGAATATTGCTTTCGCTGAAGTCTAACCTACTCAGCGAACTGCGCCAGTGCCCCTTTAAACATCCAAAGGCACATTCTACCACCATTCTGCATTTGCTCAGCCTATAGTTGAACCGCTTCTTACTGCTGTCCAGGCTGCCTGCGTATGGCTTCATGAGCCATGGGAGCAAGGGATAAGCTGGGTCCCCAAGGATAACTATTGGCATTTCAACATCCCCAATGATAATTTTCTGGTCTGGGAAGAAAGTTTCTTCTTGCAGCTTTCTGAACAGCCCGGAGTTCCGAAAGATGTGAGCGTCATGCACCTTTCCCAACCATCCCACGCTGATGTCAGTGAAACGGCCCTTGTGATCCACCAGTGCTTGCAACACCATTGAGAAGTACCCCTTGCAATTTATGTACTCTTTGGCAAGGTGGCCCGGTGCCAAGATAGGGATGTGTGTTCTGTCTATCGCCCCACCACAGTTAGGGAAACCCATTGCAGCAAAGCCATCCACTATGACCTGCACATTTCCCAGAGTCACTACCCTTCTTAGCAGAAGGGTATTGATTGCCCTGGCTGCTTGTATCACAGCAGCCCCCACGGTAGATTTGCCTACTCTGAACTGATTACTGACTGACCAGTAGCAGTCAGGCATTGCAAGCTTCTACAGAGCTATCACCACTTGCTTCTCAACTGTCAGGGCAGGTCTCATCTTGGTATTCTTTTGCTTCAGGGTGGGGGAAAGCAACTCACATAGTTCCATGAAAGTGGCCTTACGCATGCGAAAGTTTTGCAGCCACTGGGAATCATTCCATACCTGCAACACTATGCGGTCCCACCAGTCTGTGTTTGTTTGCCGGGCCCAAAAATCCGCATTCCACTGTATCAACATGCCCCAGTGCCACCATGATGTCCCAATTGCCACATCCCGTGCTTTCAGGAACGTCTGTGTCCATATCCTCCTCACAATCTTCCTCGTAATGGCGGCTCCTAGCTAGGCTCTGCACATACTGCAGGATAATGCGCGAGATGTTTACAATGCTCACAAAAGCAGTGTGCAGCTGAGCAGGCTCCATGCTTGCTATGCTATGGCATCTAAATGGATAACCAAGGAAAAAAGGCGCAAAATGATTGTTTGCCATTGCTTTCAAGGAGGGAGGGAGGAGACTGATGACATGTACCCAAAACCACCTGCGACAATGTTTTCGCCCCATCAGGCTTTGGGAGCTTAGCCCAGAATTCCAATGGGCAGCGGGGACTGTGGGATAGCTACCCACAGTGCACCACTCCGTGAGTCGATGCTAGCCACGGTATTGCCTTAGTGGGGACATGTGCGATTGACTGTATATATCAGTATAAATCGATTACTAAAGAGCGACTTCTGTCAAATTGACTTAATATCATAGTGTAGACATGCCCTTAGTGCTGATGGCCTGGGTTGCATGTAAAAGTTTTGCCAGCATGTTGGTTAAGAGTGTGAAATAATCACAAGCTCCCGGTCACCAGAGTCATTTAGGCAATAACGTCCCTTCCTTGGTACAGCCCATTTCGTTAAGGGGAGGTGGAAGCTCACTGTGAATGGGGTGGGAGAGGCTGGAGGGATCAGTAGGGGAGCACAGAGAGCTCCTGAGACTGGCAGCCAGCTCCAGGCTGGGAAAGGGCATCCTGGCATTTCCTACTGCCATTCTTCTGTGGCTGGTGCCCAGTGCCTTGTGCTCTCCCCACCCACACTCAGTTGCTGGCATCTTATGCCAGTGCCCTCTCCCCCACCCCAGCAGCTGGTGCACGTCCTCCTGCCCCTCCCTCCCACAGGCCACGGTGGCTAGAAGGCAGGGAAAGTAGAGCATTGTTATCTGCTCCCTAGCAACCAGCCCAAACTCATCCACCATAGTGGTTGCTGCAGCCCCTCCTCCAGGTCCTGCTCTCACCTCTGGGAGATATTGTGAGTGCAGAAAACACCAAGGGGGCCTGGAAACACATGTCAGCCCCCCCCAATATTTCCACTTCAGTGGCACTATCTTCCCGCACCACTGCTCCTGTATATAAGCTGCACTGGCACAAGTCCTCTTTTCTGGATAAGCTTTGGCTCTATTAGCAGGGTTTGCTGGGACAGCAATGCTAGCAAACCCTCTCTAGTATAGACAAGGCCTCTGTCAGAATCAGTATCTCAGACGAAAGCTGTCCCACGGCTATTACATCAGGAACAGGCTCATTTCAGAGGATGTCTCATGGTGCAGCCTGCGACCATCGGCCTGGCCAGTGATTCAAGAGTCAGCTGTGACTCACATATATCATCACAGCAGCATCATGGCTTGAACAGGAAGGTAAACTAATAGGCCTATCTCTGGTCCCTCCACTGGCTGGGCTGACATCGCTCCCAATTCACACTGATGTAACTAATAACAGAATTAGGCCAGGCATGACCTCTGGGAAGTCATTTCACCTCCCTCTGTTTACCCTTCTGCCAGATTGATACAAATCCTTTTCTACACCACTTGCCAGGGCATTGGGAGGCTAGCCTGGACCACAGGTGTAAACAGGCTTGGCAGAAGTCAACTTTTATTTTTTTATCAATTTGATGGATAAAATCAATGTGCAACTTTAAACATTTTTATCAATTTCAGTTGTCAACATTTGCATAAAATTATGCGTTTTAAGCATTTTTTTTTCCAATTTAAATTTTCACCATTGCAGGAAATTATGGGGCGATAAGATAATGGAGGGTCAGACAATAATTATTTAAAGACCATAGACATTGAGATTCAAAAAGTTAAACCTTCATAACTGTTAAAACACAAATTGTCACCATCACTTGTCAAAATATACAAAGTCAATAGCCTTAAATCAAATTCGAATAAGTGCTCATGCAGCATTTTTTGTACTTTGCCTAGCTATAAATTTTGATCACTGTGGATAGAAACATTTTTTCCTCAATTTGTGTGTGTGTACAGTGAAGTTGACTTTTACTGATATTTACCAATGAAAATCTAATCCTTTCAAGCCTGGTAATTAAGCAATTTGAAACTGTTGGCTGGGAAGTGCTGTGTAAGGGATGAGTTTTGTTACACCTACTGTTGTCCTGTGCACCAATAAATTCAAAGGACCAAATTCAGCCTTGGGGTAAATGGGCCTGACGCCACTAAAGATGATGTCTCTGCACTTGTTCCATCAGGATACATGAAATAGTGGATGGGCACTAGTTTTAAGCCCTGATCCAGGAAAGCATTTAAGCACATGATTAATTCAACATTGTTGAAGCTTGTGTACATGTGTATTGTTGAGGCTTGTGTATAAGCATGTGCATAAGCGCAGTACCTGAGAAAGCATGGGCCAAGTTTGTGTCTCATTTAGTCCAGACCCGTGCCAGAATCTGGCCCTAAGTGGATCAACAACCAGCTGCATTGCTCCACGAAATCCTACAACTCTGGCTAGTGAAAACCAAAATTGGCTAAAGTCTTGCTGCTTTTTCTACATCCCTGGTTCCTATAGCTACAGTGACTTCATGGAGGCTTTTGGCTCAAAGTCTTTTCATTTCTAGTGCAGTTTGTTTGTACACTGGTAGGACTCAGGCTTGCTGTAAAGTTAGAGAAGAATTTCTGGCACATTAAACATTGATACGATGAAGAATAGTGTCTAAGGCTGCATTAGCTAGGATTAAAATGGCAAGGGTTATCAATCCTCATGCTTCAGGGCATACAGCAAACAATGAGCGGGGTCAGGAAGGCTTCACCACCCCCACCACGGTATGATGCATGTTGGAGGGTTTATACGTTTATCTGCTACACCCTGGATAGAGTGTTATACAAAGACCGGGTACCTCACCGCTCTGTTGAATTTCTATGTTGTCTGCAACAATTACATTATGGTGATGCCATAGCAGCCATTTTGGCATACATATCATTGCTTATGGAAGCTCCTAGCTATTATTTATTTATTGTACCTGGCTGCTTGCTAGAGTTTTGTACATTACAGACATTTTTATTACCTTGGCTTGTACAGCACCATGTGTGAGTTCAGCATAGGTTCTGTTTCACGTCAGACCTGTCCCAGTAAGGGAAATTGGACTTTAATCTGCCCTTTCCTGGGAATGAATGCAATTTAGCAGGTCTTTTCATCTCTAAGATTTGTGAATTACCAGTCTTTCATCATTTCCAGCCCCCTGTCTGACAGCATCCAGACAGATGCTTCAAAGGAAGGTAAACAAAATCCATAGTGGGCAATTATGAAATAACCTGCCCATAGAGGAACTTTCTTCCTGACTCCTAGCTGTTAATAGTTGGCTGATGTGCTGATGAATGAGGGTTTATATTTTTATCTTAGCTATTGTAACCATGATTGTTCCCATTACTAATGTAAAATGCTCAAACTTTTTTTTTTTTTTTTAATCCTGACAAGCTTTGGGACTCAGTGAAAAATTGTGGCGATGAGTTCCACAGGCTAACTGAGGTAGCACACTGATTTATTGCCTGCCAAAAGTAGCCTCCATAAAAGTGGGTCCCAGAGGGAGTTAAAATTGCTCACGCTATGGCAAGAAACTCAAGGGAGAGTAAATACGGAACCACAACCTGGTTGCACTCAGTGCAAAGGGCTCAGCCACTGCAGGGAAATGTAACTTACATTGGGCCAGATCATGGAATCTGGCCCTGCATGTCTAAGATTTCTCCATGGGCATCATCAGCTCTTCAAAAATGAATGTATAGAGTTCTTGGCTACCGATCTGAAAAGGGGCTAGCCTATGGCTGACAGTATGGCTCAGACTCAGGCATTTTGGCCACTAAGTCAGTAGCAGAGGCAATGAGGAGAATTTATATATTTCATAGCAGAACCGCACTGGCTACTTAGCACTAGGAATTCAGAGCGGGGAATGGGCCATTTAACAGAGTTTTGCTTCATCAGTTATTCTTTAAAAAAAAATCCTGGAGTTATTTTTCCTTCAGATTGCAGAGCATGGAAAATACAGATTTTTAAGTGTGTTGGTGCTGTTAAAAAAAAGCAGGGGGAGAGGAGAGAAGAGAAGAGAGAAAGAGAGAAATCAACTGAAAATCTGCCCTGGAAATGGAAATTGCAACTCAGAAGCTCGGAGTCCTGAATTCTCATAACAAGCTGATTTTGCCATTTACTGTTTCTTTAAGAGATTCCTAGCTGTATCACAAGGGGGGGGGGGGGGGAGAGAGAATAATTTGGCATCTTTTTCCATTTAAGTTTCTAGAGTCACTTATGAAAGGCAGGTCCTTGCTGCTGAAAATAAGTGGTCAGTTATATCTTCAGGATGAGCCTGGTGGGACACTGAAATATTATACATATATATATTATTATACACTATAACCTGCCAGGAAAAATCAATTGAGGAGCAGGGATTCAACTGGTTCACGGGACATCGCTTCCATTTAAAGGTGCTTTTAGGCCTCCCTGCCCATATAGCCACAAAGACAACGCTGGGCAAATATCAGAGGGGTAGCCGTGTTAGTCTGAATCTGTAAAAAGCAACAGAGGGTCCTGTGCCACCTTTAAGGCTAACAGAAGTATTGGAGCATAAGCTTTTGTGGGTGAATACCCATTTCATCAGACGCAAGCAAAGCTGGGCAAATAAACTCTGTTGTTCGTAAATACACGAGGAATAATGGTACAACTGTTGTAGGACTGATAGCAAAGACTATTGCTTCTCCCTGAGGCATGCAACCAGCAAAAGGTGATTGTACTTTCTTAAACGCTTTTTTGCAAGGGCAGAGGTGTGTGGGTTTTTTTATTAACAACATTTTTGGACTGTGTGACTCTGACAGGACCTAGAACAATGATTACAGAGTTTGCCGTGAACTGATTTGCTCTGGAAGCCAGAAGGGGAAGCAGCAAAAAGAGGTAACAGTCTGCCTTTTAAGTGATCAATATGGGAGTCTTTATATTTAAATAAGAGTATTAGCATTTAACTTTCTTTTCCCAGGTAATTATTTGAAACACTGGCCCATTTATCTGCAGAAAAATCTTGCCTCTAAAATCATTTCTGAGTGGGACTTGCTGAGCAACATTACTTGGGCTGATGTTGATAGAGGCCCAACCATAGCTGAGAACTGTTCGATAAGCTGATATGTGGGCCATACAATAGCCTAAAATCAATTGTCCTTGTGGCTTTAAAGCCAGGTCTCTGACTCCCCTGCAGAACAGGGAGACTTAATTTACTGGAAACTGAAGCCATGGATGTTTCAATTTGAAAAAAAAAATAAAAAAATAAAAAAATAAAAAGTCATGTTTGTCAAAACCTGAGGGTAGGAAAGCACAGGGCTGTGTTTGAGCTGCGTGGAGGCCTGTATTGCTATCAAGTACCTGCAAACTCCTCAGGATACTCCTGGCAAGGTTTAGCAGAGGAGTGGATGCACTGAATGTTGGAAGAAAGCATTCTTCTTGGCCCAAGCGGCCGGGAGGGGGCTGAGAAAAAAATCCACAGGCCAGGACTGGAGAGGCAAATGCCAACAGTAACATCCAGACACCTTCTTAATAAACAGCTGAGAAAAGTGTTAGGCTGTGGGAGGCTAGTAAGCGGAAAGGGGGATGGGAAATGGGAAGCAGACAAAAAGCCAGGTTTTGAAGCAATACAGCCATGTTCCAAATATTGCTTCCAATCCCCTCCACACACACACACACACACACACACACACACTCTCTGCATCCAGGCCTTCTGCCAGGCTCAGAAACACATCGACTAGAGCAGAAAATGCCATCAGATTAATGTAAAATCTTTACTATTCTTTCACATTTCTCTCTCTGACAGACAGACAGACTGGAGCCAACTCCTCGCACCCATCTTGTGATAATACCCATTGAATCTTATGCTTTCTTGGTTTCATGCGGTCTCACAGTTTGGCAAATCAGCCCTGTCTTTTGCATTGTCGAAAATCATTTTGCAAACCTTATAGTAATCACGACATTGCAGTGATTACTATACACACACACGCACACACCCCCCTCTACCCCAATATAACGCGACCCGATATAACACGAATTCGGATACAACGTGGTAAAGCAGTGATCCGGGGCGGGGGGGGGGGGGGGGAGTGGCGCGCGCTGCACTCCAGTGGATCAAAGCAAGTTCGATATAACACGGTTTCACTTATAACGCGGTAAGATTTTTTGGCTCCCAAGGACAGCGTTATATCGGGGTAGAGGTGTATATATATTTGCCAACAAAAATCTGCTTATAAATGATAGGGAGAGGGAAAGAAGGTAGCAGCTAAAACTGCCTGTAGGGAAAATATCTATATCTATCTATCTATCTATATATATATCTGAGTCCACTTGTGAAACTGGAGCAGAGGGAAATCTGAGCTGATTTTGCTCTATGTATTATTAACTATTTGTACTCCAGTGGCAGCTAGGGGACCCAGCTGAGATCCAGGCCTCGTTGTGTTAGGGCTTTGCCAACATAAAGGCTCAGATCTTCAAAGTTATTTAGGAGCGACAATATGTATGGATTCTAAGGATCTGTCACTGGATTCTAAGGATCTATTACTGTTAGAATGTAAATACCTTATTCAGATCAGATTTAAATCTTCTTTTCATCACATTTATCATTTAAACAATTATACCTAGCCAGGTGTGGCATTGTAATCATCTGCTGTTCCTTGGGTTGATTGGCTAAATAAAAACCAGAGGGGGAAATGCTGCTCCAAGCTGCAGTCCAGAGGAGAGAAGCAGTGAGTCCTTAGAGAAAAGATGCAAGCAAAATAATCTGTGCCAATCTTGGTCTCTTTATCCACAGGAGAAATGATGGGTCCATTTCTCTGCCTGTGGATTGCAACTTTCTTTGGGGTGAGCCAGGGCTGCCCGGAGCCCTGCACTTGCATAGAAAAAAAATATGGCCGCCAGCTAGCAGAATGTGCTTACAGAGATCTCCAGGCGGTCCCCGCAGGGCTGCCCTCCAACGTGACCACCCTCACCCTGTCTGCCAACAAGATCACCTCCCTACAGCAGAGCTCCTTTCTGGAGGTCACCCAGGTACAGTCACTGTGGCTGGCTCACAATGAAATCTGCACCATTGAGGAAGGCACCTTTGCCAGGCTGCTGCATTTGAAAAACATAGACCTCAGCCATAACCAGCTTGCGGACTTCCCCTGGGGGGATCTGTACAACCTCAGTGCCCTGCAGCTGCTGAAGATGAACAACAACCAGCTTGTGAAGCTGCCCTGGGAGGCCTTCCACACCCTGAAAGACCTGAGGTCCCTGTGGATCAATGACAACAAGTTCACCACCATCGCCCAGGGCACTTTTGATGCCATGAGTTCACTGTCCCAGTTGCAGATCTACAACAACCCATTGAACTGCACCTGCAGGCTCCTGTGGCTGAAGACCTGGGCTGAGAACACCCTGATCTCCATCCCCGAGAGGGACTCCATCAGCTGTGCAGCCCCGGAAAGCCTCAGAGGCGTCCCCCTGGGGAAGATCCCCGACCTGCAGTGTGCGCCTCCCTCTGTGCAGCTGACGTACCACCCCAACGTGGACAACACCATGCTGTATGATGGGCTCATGCTCATGCTGCACTGCAGTGTCACGGGCAGCCCCCAGCCAGAGATTAGGTGGGAGATCCAGACCTCCAGCCAAGGAACAGAGATAAATGGGCCCAAAGTGGAAAGAGATGGGAATGACCTATCTGCTGGGGGCTCCAAGCAGAGTGCAGAGAGCTTTCTGCTCTTCAAGAATGGTACCCTGGTCATCCCCAACTTCAGCAAGCAAGAGGAAGGGACCTACACCTGCCTGGCCACCAACGAGGTTGGTACTCGCGAGGTCTCAGTCAACGTGGCATTGGCCAATTCAGAGAACACAGCGGAACATCTGCTCAGAAACCATCTCGCAACCAGCAAGTTTGGAGCCAAACACTGCAACAAGGAAGCCCAAGCCAATTCCTCCAAGGCTGGAGAAAAGCTTGTGATCATTTACCGTGTTCCTGCAGGGATGGGGAGCAGTGATGGAGGCACTCTTCTGGAGTCACATCTCTGGGCTTGCATGCTCTGTTTAGTCATTTTCCTTTATTGTTAAGGGAAACGCCAAAGGGTTTCTCTGTATTTCTGTATCATTTATATTGACATAGTGTCACGCATGCACTGAGCTGCTGGGAGCTGTCTGAGGCACTAATCAAAGCTGGGGCTGAGATGCAGAAGCCAAGTCTGACTTTCAAACCTTCCTTCACCCCCTAGTTTGGTGGCATTCAGAAACAGGTGCTTGGTTCAGCCAAATGTATTAAACAAGCCAGCTGGGAAACCTGATCCTGGATCCCAACCCTGCCTGCAAGTCTAGGGTGTTCAGATCTGCAGGCAGGGGTTGATTTCAACTCATCTTGGGAATTAATGTGCTGTTTCAGGATTAATGGCAACACTGGTGCAATAACCCATATCTGGCATGACCCAGCTTTAAACTATTTTTTATTAGCTGTCCAGTGTGCAATGATGGGTGAACCCTGGAACAGATCCAGAGGTTTGGTTCAGATAGAAGCCAAAAGCATCCTTTCATCTACCTTCATTAGGGGAGCTAAGTCCACCTCTGAATGGTAATACCAGATGGCTGAACAGCTGGCACCTTCACCAGCCAATCAGGTGCTTCCTTTCAAATTATTACCCAATCAGTTTGTAAGCTCCTAGAAGATAATATGATTGTAAGGAATAGCCAGCATGGTTTTGCCAAGAACAAATCATGCCAAACCAACCTAATTTCATTCTTTGAGAGGGTTACTGGCCTAGTGGATGCGTGGGGGAGCAGTAGACAGGATATATCTTGATTTTTGTTAGGCTTTTGACACCATCCCACATGACATTCTCGTAAGCAAATGTGGTCTAGATAAAATTACTATATGGTGGGTGCACAATTGGTTGAAAGATCATTCTCAAAGAGGAGTTATCAATGGTTCACTGTCAAACTGGGCAGGCATGTTTACTGGTGCCCTGCAGTGGTCGGTCTTGCAGAGGTCAGTCCTGGATTCACTACTATTATATATTTTCATTAGTGACGGATAATGGGAGTGAAGAGGATGCTTATAAAATTTGCAGACGAAACAAAGCTCAGAGGTGTTGCAAGCACTTGGGGGGGCAGGGTTAGAATTCAAAACTACCTTGAAAAATTAGAGAACGGTCCTGAAATCAACAGGATGAAATTCAATAAAAACAAGTGCTAAGTACTTCACTTAGGAAGGAAAAATCAAATGCACAGCTACAAAATGGGGAATAACTAGCTAGACAGTCATATTGCTGAAGAGGGTCTGGAAGTTATACAGGATCACAAATTGAATATGAGTCAACAGTGTGATGCAGTTGTGAAAAGTCTAACATCATTCTGAGGTGGACAAACAGGAGTGTCATGTGGAAGGCAGAAGAGGTAATTGCCCTGCCCTACTCAGCACCAGGGAGGCCTCAGCTGGAGCACTGTGTCCTGTCTGGGCACCACACTTTAAGATTTGGCAAATTGGAGAGAGTCCAGAGCAGAGCAACTAAAATGATCACAGGTTTAGCAAACCTACCCTATGCAGAAAGGTAAAAAAACCTGGGCATGAGAAAAGAAGATAGAGGGGGCGGGGGGACTGATAACAGTTTTCATAGATCATAGAAGATTAGGGTTGGAAGAGACCTCGGGAGGTCATCTAGTCCAATCTCCTGCTCAAAGCAGAACCTTTCAGATAGGTTAAGAGCTGTTATAAAGAGGATGATGATCAATTGTTCTCCATGTCCTCAGAAGATAGGACAGTAAGTAACGGGCTTAATCTGCAGCAAGGGAGATTTAGGTTAGACATAAGGGAAGACTTTTAGCTATAAGGGGAGTTAAGTTCTGGAACAGGCTCCCAAGGGACAGGGTGACCAGTGAAAAATCAGGACAGGGGATTGGGGGGGGGGGTGTAATAGGAGCCTATACAAGAAAAAGACCCAAATATCGGGACCGTCCCTATAAAATTGGGACATCTGGTCACCCTACCAAGGGATCAGAGGGGTAGCCGTGTTAGTCTGAATCTGTAAAAAGCAACAGAGGGTCCTGTGGCACCTTTAAGACTAACAGAAGTATTGGGAGCATAAGCTTTCGTGGGTAAGAACCTCACTTCTTCAGATGCAAGTGAAGAAGTGAGGTTCTTACCCACGAAAGCTTATGCTCCCAATACTTCTGTTAGTCTTAAAGGTGCCACAGGACCCTCTGTTGCTTCCTACCAAGGGAGGTTGTGGAATCCCCATCATTGGAGGTTTTTAAGCACAGGCTGGACAAACCCCTGTCAGGGATGGTCTAGGTTTACTTGACCTCAGTGCAAGGGGTTGAATTTAATGACCTTTCAAGGTCCATTCCAGCCCCACATTTCTATGATTCTAGAATACCATCTTCATATTAATAAATAAGAGCCTACGGGTGAATGGCTGAATGGAGAACCATGCTAGTCTCTGGGGGAGCAGCCAGTTGAGATGACTATAAGATGATCATGATCTATGGGAAGAGGGAAAGGAAGGATGGACCCAACCCACAGCAAACCCCTTTAGCCGGTCCTCAGCCAGTGTCCTATCTTATTGCTGCCCTGAGACTCCATTCTGATGCCCTCTTTGGATTGCATTGGGGGCAGGGGTAGCTGGTGCAGTTCACACCACTAGATGGCGACGCAGATGCAGACATGACAAAGCCCTGGCTGGGATGATTTAGTTGGGGTTGGTCCTGCTTTGAGACCTCTTGAGGTCTCTTCCAACCCTAATCTTCTATGATTCTATGCTTTGTAGGTAGCAGAGGATGAGCATATGGTTGAGCTGAGGCAGAGGCTGGGCTTCCAGCACTGACCTTTAGACTGAGGTGCATGTGTGAGTATTCTGAAGCTTTTCCACACTTCTATTCCTTTTGTTTCCCCAAAAGGCCCAATCCTGCTAGAATTTGAGTCCCCTCAATGCCCCTTGAGTCAAGGATGCTCAGTGTGTTGCAGGGAGTGCTCAGCACTTTGCAGGATTGGGCCCTTCAATCACAATTGTCCTCCTGTCCTACACATGATGCATCAATTACACCATATAACTGACTGATCCTTGACTCACTTTTCCCATTGAAGTCAATGGGCCAGATCCTTAGCTGGTGTAAATTGTCAAAGCTCTGTGGAGATCTAGCATCAGCTGAGAACCTGCCCCACTGAGTTACACCACTGTAAAAGTGAGAGAAAAATCACAGCCCAGACCCCAAATCTTCTCTTCATGCTCATGTTCAAATGGGGCTAAGCACAGACCCCCCCACAGTGCATGGGGAGGAAGAGAACTGGAAAGACAAGAGATGAGGGAGAGTGAGCAACTGAGCTGTACTGCCATGGATATGACATCAGAGCTTTGTCATATGTACTGGGGGCAGGGGAGGGACCAGGATATGGGCTATCGCCCCTGCTGTCCCAGGTACCTATGAACAATCCAGCTGTTTTATAGGGGAAGGGCAAGCTGAGCCAGCTGTTCTATAGGGGAAGGGCAAAGTACTGTACAGCGGTTTCTCAGATACTTAAAGCTCTCTTTCCCAGTGTGTTTTGCTAATACTATCGCCATAGGAGCTAGAGCAATATAGCTGTATCCACCTCACATTGTTATTTTCAGAACTACGTGGCTGAAACATACAGAGTGCAATAAAGATATCTCTAAAATGACCCTCCCCTCTGGCTGTGGCTCAGTGGGTGAGGGTGAGAGCGCTAAGGACAGCACACCCTCAGCTGGTGGATATGAGAGCAGGATCCTCTTGGCGGCAGTAAAGCTGACTGAAATCCTGACACTTCCATGAATCACCAGCTGCAGGCTACAGTTAAGGTGTGTGGTGGGGTGGATCTGACACCCCTTGGAGAGGTCCCATGGGAAGATACCCAGCCATGGCTTATGAAATAAACGGGGAATTCTCAATTCAGATGTGATGGCTGAGGCTGAAGGGAAGTATCCTGGGCCGTCTCCTCTCCCTCACTATGCAACAGAGGGGGCAGGTAGAAGGGGAAAACATCGCACCCGGGGCTCCATGGGGAGGGCAATCATCAGCTCCACCCCCATTTGCCTTCTGGGTCTGAGGGGCCATGGGCATGCAAGGGGGAGGGGTGGCTCTGCACGGCCTACTAACCCAGCAGGACAATCCCTGCCAGGAGAGAATGCTGACCCCTCCCCCTTTGCGTGTGCCACCAGGGACACATGAAAACAAGCTAGGGCCCTAGGCCCCCTGGGACTCCACCCCCACTTGGAGTGATGGCTCCCCCCACTCCCCTCAGGACAGCCAGGGCAGCAAAAGGGGTCCCTTCACTGCCATGCCCCAGAAGCTGTTAACTCCCTAAAGAGTTGCATAGAGCAGTTTACCCCTCCCAGCTACCCGCAGACTCAGGCAGACGATGCTGCATTGGCTACAAGCTGGTCATGGGCCCAAGCACAAGGACTATAACTTTCACTTAAAAAAAAGAAAAGGAAGTTGCAATTCTCAAGTAGTCACATGCCTCTAGGAGCTGGGGGCCCAGGCCAAGGGCGAGAGGAGCTATTCCTTGGTAAAGCTAAGGGATGGGTGGGCCAAGATGTTGCCTACAAAGAAGCACAGAGGAGCTAGCCTTTCACCTGGCACTCCACAAGCCTATACACTTCCCCTACTATCTCACAGCAAAACATGACAGCACATGCTGGGCATTCCCTCAGTTCTGAACTAGGGATGGCTGGGAAGTGTCACACAGAGGTAGATGCCGGCTGCTCACACTGTGGGCAATTTGTTACTTGCTAGATGAAACCCCAATATTGTACCAGCAACTGCTAATGTGCCAGGATCGACCTGAGCATATCCCCACCGCAGGGCTAGCAAACAGCTTAGAAATGCCAACTAGGACATAGCCTGGGCCAAGCAGGGCTCAATGCATGATCAGAGCCAAATACTTTGTGAGGGCAGCTAGGTGTATATGGCCTTTTGACCTGCATTCATCTCAAGGGTGTAATGCAGCATGGCAGCTAAGTTAGAGCTGCGCAAAACTCAAATTTCCATTGCAGGGAAAATATTGCCAGTTTGAAGTTTGTTTTCATTTCAAAATTACAATGAAAAAGATTTTCCAAGATTTCCTGCAAAATGCAAATTCTGAAGAGTTTTGGTTTTAGAAAAATTTGATTTGTGATTTTGAAATTTCATTTAGAAATTTAGGTTCATATTATTTCATGAGCATGTCAGTAGTACATCGTACATACTACTACTGACACGTCAGGAAATAATATTAAACTATAAAAATGAGAAACCCATTTTAGTTTAAGATTCCGAGCTCTTTTGAAATTTTCAACAACGTTTTCCAAAATGAACCTTTTCATTTCAAAATATTTTTCCCTTGCAATTTTTTTTGCCAAAAAACAAAACAGTTTTTTCACACAAAAAATACTTGTTTTAGTCAAAACAGCTTTTTGCCAATGAAATACTGTTTAGACTAAAACCAGCTCTATGCTGAACACCTACTTCAAGGAAACCACATATATTCCAATGCTGTAGCTGGAAAATAATGTGCAAACACAGTGACCACAGTTTACGTAGGACCTGATCAAAAAACAAATTGGGGGATACAAGCAATTCTTTTGCAGCTTTTTTGGCGGTTATCAACAGCTTACCACATGGCTCTGCCAGCATCATAGATGTGTTCGTTTAAAGCAAGAGGAAATAGGGAAGACATTAATTTCAAGCTCCATCAGAAACAGGAGGGGAAATATCAATATCTAGCAAACTTAAAAATAAAAATAGCAGCTCTTGTTTTCTGCAGGACTGTCTCGGTGCGTGACTCACCACTGCCACTGGCCCCTGTGTCCCTCCCAGGACCCAGTGCCCCTTGTCTTTGGGGTGCTGCCCCCTGGCAATACCCCTGCAGTCTCAGGGTCTCCCTACCCAGGGGAACCCCCAACCCTCTATCCCCACCTTGCCTCAGTCCTGGGCTACTGCCAGTCACCATCTAGCCCCCACTCACTGGGGCAGACTGCAGTGTAAAAGCCACTCATCATAGGCAAGGGGGGTTTGGACCTGTTGCCTCTGCCTACCCGTGGGCTGCCCCCTGCAACCCCAGTACCTAATTGGCCTTCCACTAGGCTGCAGCCTGGGGGGTTTCCAGGCCAGAGCTCCCCAGCTCCCTTGGCCTTCCCCCAGCCCTGCTCCACTCCAGGTACCTTCTCTCAGCTCCCTGCAGCTAGAGAGAGCTAGCTCTCTCAAAGCTAGAGAGTCTGTCTCTAGCTTCTGGCCCCAGCCCTCTTATAAGGGCCAGCTGGGCCCTCATTAAGCCAGCCTTGGCCTGATTGGGGTGTGGCCCCCAGCTGAGGCTGCTTTCCCCAATCAGCCCCGCTTTTCCCTCCCTGCCACAGCCCTCTCCCTGGGCTGTTTTAAGCCTTTTAAGGCAGGAGCAGGTGCCACAATGGATCAGGCTCCAGAAGAACCATGGGGCTGTCTCCCTCCTATGAAAACCCAGAAGAACAATCTCCGCCTTTGGGGGAAAAGGACAGAATAACAATAGAATTAAAAAAAAACCTCCTTGCTCAGAGTAACTCTTTGAATTACACCTCATGGGTTGTACTGATAGATGGCAACATGGTCCATTTCCATCGCATGCCCCTCACAGTGGGGCCGGATTTTCAAACTTGGCCTCCATGTGTAGGCAGATTTTTGCATCCACAATCTACCCCCCCCACACGCACACCAATACATAGAAACAAGGTTCTAGGTATAGGTACTACAGTTTAAGTATCCCACTACACCTGGAAAGTGAGGGAGATGTCACAAGACAGCACTTGTACAACAGTGTCCCCAAAGAATGGAGGTCAAGCTGGGAGTTCTGCTTCCTATAGTCACCCCTTCTCCATTCTGTCCCAGGCTGATGACACTTGAAATGCACACAGTTTAAGGGGCACTATTAGTGCAAGGGTGTTGACACCTGAATACCTGCTGGCTTGGATCTTTCATTAACCTGACCAGCTCCTTCCCCAAAAGAGGGCTGCACAGCTCTTCACAAATGCTGGCTAATTAAGAGTCCCAACAACCTCAAGGCTAGGGCTGGGTGGAAATTTTCCATCAAAACAGAAATTGGGGTCTGACTATATGAAATCGGTCATTGAAAGTGACTGCTTTTGGGGGATTTTTTTTTTTTTTTAAATTTCCATCAAAAAACCCAAAGCACCCAAGCAAACAAAAAAACCTGCCACAATATATTTTGCTTTGGATATGCTACTGCAGTGCCTTATGGGAGCTGTAGTTCAGGTGCTTCAGTCCTCTCACAAAAAATAAAATGTGATTGGACAACTTGCAAAGTTACCATAGACAATAAAGGGGAAGGGAGGCAGATCACGATAAGTAAAAAATGCGTCAGATCTTCTGACCAATTCGAATGAATTAAAATCAGCGGGACTGGATGTTATTCACCCCAGGGTGCTGAAGGAATTATCTGAAGAAATCTCGGAGCTTCTGGCAATAATATTTGCAAACTCATGGATGACAGGAGAGGTCCCAGAACACTGGAGAAAGCTAACACAGTGCCCATCTTTAAAAAGGGGGGAAAGGAGGAGCCGGGGAACGAATTATAGACCAGTCAGACTGACCTCAATACCTGGGAAACTACTAGAGCAATGTATAAAACATCCCATTTGCGAATACCTGGAGGATGGAGGGGTGATCACTACCAGCCAGCATGGATTTACTAAGGGCTGGTCTACACTGGCAACACTAAAGCGCTCTAAAAACAAACAAACAAAAAAAGACATCTCCATGAGGGGCGCAGCTCCCAGCACTGGTGCATTGTCTACACTGGTGCTTTACAGCGCTGAAACTTGCTGCGCTCAGGGGGGTGTTTTTTCACAGCCCTGAGCGAGAAAGTTGCAATGCTATAAATTGCCAGTGTAGACAAGCCCTAAGAACAAATCATGCCAAACCAGCTTGATTTCCTTCTTTGGCAGGGTAACTGGTTTGGTGGATGGGGGAATGCAGTAGACATCATATACCTGGACTTCAGCAAGGCTTTTGACACAGTCCCACGTGGTATTCTGATAAGTAAGCTGGAGAATGCGGGCTTGATAGAACTACCATTAAGTGGATACATAATTGGTTAAACAACTGGAAATTGTCAGGAAGGAGTTAAAATTCAGCCAGCAGAAAAGACAGAAACTGCTGAGAAGCAAGGACATAGTTTCTGTCAATACCTGATAACTTAGCTTACCTTATATGGTCAATGCCCACCCAGTAACTCAGTTCTTAGAACAATGCTTCCCCCCCACCGCCTCTTTCCCCCACAAGGTGGTCATAGATGTTTGATGCAATTAGGATAACCTCTATACGTACGTACTGTTCTTATTTTTAATCTTTGTTCAGGGTTCTCTCTCAACTTGTAACACTGTCTGTCTCTGTATGTACAGATAATTCATTTGCATTTGATAAGAGAATGTATATAACTGGCCATGGTGGCACCATATTTTTGAAGCTGCTTGTCTGTCTTCCCGGTACCATAAATAAACCCCCTTCAGTATTGTCTGTGCTTGCCTGATTTTGGGGGGAAAATCTTTTTGCCTAACAGTTTTGGCGCTGCAAGCAGGGTGTGACCAGGAATCCTCGGAGAGTTTCTCACAACCAGGGATAGAGGTGAGTATCTTTTTACTTACCACCTCTAGCGCACACCTTGGTTTGGGACTCTCCGAAGCACCCCTCCACACCCCTTTTTTAATACGAACCACATATAGGACACACAGGCAAGAGGACTGAATGGGACTGTGTTTATTCAGTGATTGTTGGGGTGCCGGGATCGCTGGAGGCGAAGGTTGCACTGCCAGGTACTGAGCACCAGAGTGTGTGCTGCAGTAAACGGAGTACAAGGGTGTGCTCAGTCAGTCTCCCCCGAAGCGCCGCTTAGGTGGGTTTCAGGAAGCTGAGATACAATGTCTTATGAATTGCCCCAGAATGCGTCAATGATACCCTCCACGGGGGGGACGGGACTTGTTGGCGTACCCCAGAGTGCACCAATGATACCCTCTACAGGAGGGAGACTCATTGACTGGCCCCAGGGAACATCAGTGATGCCCTCCATGGGAGGGAGACTCATTGATTTTATGAAAGGGAAACATGAGAAGGTTCAAAAGATAATGGCAAAAGATGGATGGAATGAAGGACATGATCATTCCCCTCTATTTGACATTGGTGAGGCCTCATCTGGAGTACTGTGTCCAGTTTGGGGCCCGACACTACAAGAAAGATGTGGAAAAATTGGAAAGAGTCCAGTGGAGGGCAACAAAAATTATTAGGGGGCTGGAGCACATGACTTATGAGGAGAGGCTGAGGGAACTGGGATTATTTAGTCTGCAGAAGAGAAGAATGAGGGGGGATTTGATAGCTGCTTTCAACTACCTGAAAGGGGGTTCGAAAGAGGATGGATCTAGACTGTTCTCAGTGGTGGCAGATGACAGAACAAGGAGTAATGGTCTCAAGTTGCAGTGGGGGAGATTTAGGTTGGATATTAGGAAAAAAACTTTTTCACTAGGAGGGTGGTGAAGCACTGGAATGGGTTACCTAGGGAGGTGGTGGAATCTCCTTCCTTAGAGGTTTTTATGGTCAGGGTTGACAAAGCCCTTGCTGGGATGATTTAGTTGGGGCTTTGTCCTGCTTTGAGCAGGGGGTTGGACTAGATGACCTCCTGAGGTCCCTTCCAACCCTGATATTCTATGATTCTAAGATATGAGTACGATGGATAGCATGTTGTGGTGGTCTGGTCAGACGAAAGGAAGTTTAGAGAAAGGAATTGTAATAATGTATTTTGAATATGTAAGAAAATTACAAGAGTTGGAAACACTCCAAAAGGCTCTTACATCAGAGCTGAATCAAAAGGCAGATTGCAGCCGCAAGCTGAGCGAGCTTGAAGCAGAAAACAAGGCTCTAAAAGCAAAAAAAAAAAAAACCAACTTCTCTGCACGTCGTATTGTTGCTAGCATACAACAGAAGGGTAATTTTACTAATCCTGACTCAAGCAGCAATACTGATAAAGACCAAAATGAAATTAATTGGAAACACCTTGAGAAACAAATTCAAAATTGGAACCTGGCCCACATGGGGTAAGATCAAGATAATTGGCCCCCTCCTCCTCCTCTTCTCTCCCCTTTTAACCCAAAATTAAGTGCCAGTGCTCCCTTGGCCCCTCTCCAAGTGACCTCTCAGTGGTCAGAGACAGGTGAAAACAGAGTGGCGCGTAATACTTATAAGTACACTCCTCTCAGCACTGAGAAAATGAGGGGCTTACTAAAAGATCTCCCTGATTTAAAGCCCAAAGACCCAAATTTGATATTCTGGAAAAAAATAAACCAGATGGTTACCACTTATAAAGATCCCTGGGATGTAACGTGTATCTTAACAAAAACTAAATGCCCCGATCTATCATGGAATGGGCCAAGATCCCTACAGAAGGGGACCGAAACGGCGTTTGGGCCTCGGTTAAATTTGAATCTGAAAATGATATGACCCTTACCTGCACTGAGTTTAAGGAAGCCGTCCAAGAAGTCTTGAGAAACGGAGCTGGTAATTGGGGACTGATCGTGGGCAGCGTACAAGGCAAGGACGAGCCTGCCTTTCAATATTGTGAGAGAAAATGGGAGATGTATTCCAGCAATGTAGGCATTGCAGACCTAAAGAAAATGGATCAGGCATTTTTAAAGATGTTAAAGGAAGGTTTTAACTCCCACCTGCAAACAGCCCTTAATTTGGGATTGAAGCCAGGCTCTGATTATGAATCCATCTGTATGTGGGCCTCTGAATGCAAAGCCAGACAAGCTAAAGAAATAAGGAGCAAGGCTACTCGCATTGCTGTGTGTGACGGTACCTCCCATAAGGCTTTATGGGAATATGACATAACTGGAATATGTTTTGTGCTGCCTGTGCCATGTAACATATCTCTGTAAAAGTTATAGTTTGTACACATATCATTTTGTACTTGAGGTTAAGAATATTGTCTGTATACTTGCTTGATTTCTAAGTAAGCTTTGTGAGGCATTTGGTCAGCTTCTTTAGGAAGGAATTCGCAAGATTAAGTACCTGATCAGGAAGCTCAGGAAGCACTTGGGGAACAATGCATCTTGGAATGCTCCAATCCACATAAGAAGTCTTCCTGGAGACATACAAGATACCATGTGGACAATGGCTTCTGCCTGTAAAGACTGAGTCATGCACGGACATGTGACTTGCCCAGGTGACTCCAGAACTCCATCTCAGAACTGGATTTGCATAGGAGTGAGGAAGGGGATCTCCACCCACAAGAGAAAGTCTATTTAAACCCAAGAGAGACCCCTCCATTTTGTCTTCAGCTGGCTAAAGAAGGAGCCTCTCCACCCCCCAGGATACTTGAAGGAAACTGGAACAAAGAACAGTAACTACAGGGGGTGTGAGTGATTGCTAGACCCAGGCTAAAAGGAGATTAGTCTGTAAAAGTGAGCATTCTGGAACTGGTGAGGATCTTATCTGTATTCAGTTTGATTAGACATAGATTTGCGCATTTTATTTTATTTTGTTTGGTGACTTACTTTGTTCTGTCTGTTACTACTTGGAACCACTTAAATCCTACTTGCTGTATTTAATAATTAATAAGGAAAAAGTGATTTTAACTCAGTGTATTAATACCTAGGGGAGCAAACAACTGTGCATATCTCTCTATCAGTGTTAGAGAGGGCGAACAATTTATGAGTTTACCCTGCATAAGCTTTATACAGGGTGTGACAGGGTTGGGACTCACCCCCTGGCGCCTCCTACTGGTTGTCTTGGGAATTAGCTCTGTCCAGTGGAGCGCCCCCTCCTGGTGGTGTCCTGTCCGTTCTCGCCCTCGGTTGGCACGTGGACCCGTGTTGCTCTCCGGCTTGCAGGGTCCTCTTCCGGACCACTGCCCTCCGGCAGTGCCCCTTAGTCCATCCACACCCCCTTCCAGGGGGGGGGATTAAACACCAGCCTGCCATAACCCCCATGTCTAGCCCCTCTTACATCAGGGGCAGGTTGCAGCCTGACTCGGCCACTGCTCCACGGCCCGGTGCAGCACAAGGGGGAAAGGGGGGGGGGCGGGGACACCCAGGCCTGCCCGCTACTCTGGGTCCTGACCCAGGGACTCTCTAACGGCAGCCTCTCAGCCCTCCTTCTCTCCCCTTGCCTTCAGTCTTCCCTGGGTCACTTCCCCTTTGACCCCATTGCACCCTCTAGGCCCTTCTACTCAGGGCCAGCAGTCTGGCAGGTATCAGGCTGAAGCACCACTCTGCTTCCCTGAGCCTGCCCAGCACAGTGCTATCCTGGGTGCATGGTTTCCTGCTCAGGAGACAGACCTTCCTCCCTGAAGGCCTGGGACAGACTGCCTCTCCTCTCGCAGAGCAGCCTTTTTATAGGGCTGAGCCTGGCCCTGATTGGCTGTCTCCAATCCAGGCCCTGATTGGCTCCCAATAAGCCCTTCTCTTATTGGCTGCTGGGCTGCACAGGTGTACTGGCCTGCTGCAGCCCCCTCTAGCATGGGGGTGGGGCAGACACCCCACCACACAGGGTAAAATGGATTTATTTGGGTTTAGACTCCATTGGGAGTTGGGCATCCAAGTGCTAAAGACAAGCACTCTTCTGTGAGCTGTTTTCAGGTAAACCTGCAGCTTTGGGGCAAGTAATTCAGACCCTGGGTCTTTGTTGGAGCAGACAGGAGTGTCTGGCTCAGCAAGACAGGGTGCTGGAGTCCTGAGCTGGCAGGGAAAACAGGAGCAGAGGTAGTCTTGGCACATCAGGTGGCAGCTCCCAAGGGGGTTTCTGTGATCCAACCCATCACACTGTGATAATAGCAAAAGATAATGTAGCCTGCTATAACTGTGGGTGTCTCGGGCATACCCAAAAGAACTGCAAACGCAAAAACCCAAAAGCCTAGTCAGGGACAAAATCATGGCCAGTTACATCCCTGCAGTACTTCACTGCCTTTTCAACCAGCTCCTGGTCCTACCCCCACTACCCCGCCTACCTCCCAGAGTTTTGTGTGCGGAGAGACCGGACATTGGGCAGCCGGGTATACAAGCCGAATAACCCTGGGTAACCAACAACAGCCCCACCCAGTGTCTCAACCGACTGCCAACCCATACTCACACCTGAGTAAAGAGGAAATGGCCAGGCTTTTAAATTCCATGGCCTGCTAGGATCCAGCGGCCCCCCTCCCCTCTTACCTGTCAGTACTGCTGATGCAGATATAAATCCCTTGAGGCCACACTTACAAACATGGATAAGGGGCCAGCCATGCACAATTCTCGTGGACACAGAAGCATCTTTTTCCATTACTGACCTCCCTCTCCCCACTACTAAACAGTATATTTCTATTTCAGGGGTAGGAGGTGCACAACTCACGGCTTATAAAAGCTATCCTGTTCTTGTAGAATCTAATCTATTATTTTGGACCCAATCCTTTTATGTAGCTCCAAATGCAGAGGGGACTATTCTGGACATGGACGTCCTCTGTGACCTTGCAGCTATTCTTAACCTCGCTCAGAGTACAGTTACTGATAAACTTATGCGTACTCATACTATCCCCCTCCGCAATGATACATTTATCTCTTCTGTTGCACTGCCAAATCTGTGGCTTTTACTTGGGATACATCTAATCCTTTTTCAAGAATTATGTTCCAGGTTCCCTTCAGTTTGGGTAGAAAATAAGCTGTCTTGCAATTCGATGCCTGCTCATCACTGCCCACTCATCCAAGTTACCAGTCAATTTCCTCCACCTACCAAGCAATACCCCCTCAAATCTGAGGCCACGGACATGGGAGGTAATATTATTTACTCTTTACTTCAGCAAGGCATACTGGTTCCTTGTAGAAGTGCACCCTCTTAAGCCCAGGACCCTCCAGAGACCCCCCTCTGGCGCGGACGTACAGGAGGGAAATCAGGTCATGGTATTGGCCCATACAAATACCTCTGTGAAAGTGCAAGGAATTCCAACATGGGTTCATAAAACCAGAATTAAAATGTATAAATAAATTCATTTTGTTTATATTGTATTCTTTTAGGTAACAAATGTGGCTCCCCACGTTAATCCTCCTGGCAAACATACCTGATTCAGCCTCCTGGGATCTGCCCTTGGTACAGGTTACACAAGATACCTGTTTCAAAGCTGGCCAGTATGAGCAACTCCCTACAGGAGGCAGCGGTGAATGGGTAAAGAAACCAGCCATTTGGCTTGCCCCCAGACTGGACCACCTGGGACCTATCATGGTTACAGCTCGCCTCCAAAAACATCCAGGCTCCAAGGTCTCAATCCACTACCACAGCCCGGGAGCAGTCTTCAGCTCCCTCCCTGCGTCTCACTGGATCTGAACTGTAACTGGGTATTTAACTTCAGGGGATGTGGGTACATGCATGTAGAACGCCCAATTTCGGAATGCAAGATCACAAAATGTTGGGTCAAAGGCCAAACCACTCAAGCCCTTAGACATACCAACACCGGGTTATCTTATGCTCTGACTGCAATTGATGTAGCCATAGAGGATTTTTAGAAAATCATTGAGAAAACCTCCGATGCTATAGTCAACTTGGCCAACTCAATAGCTAAAGGTCATGCTTGTGATATTCTGGCTTGTGATCTGTTTAACATTGCAAAAAAAAAATCAAACATGTTAGATGTATCCCTGGGTTTTCCCCCGTCCCATACCTTTTCCTCCCCCACCCTTGCCCACGCTGCAGGCATCTCTACACAACTAATAGTAGCCTCTCTACTTCCTTCAGACTCACTCTCCTCATTCAATTTCCTTCTTGTGTATCCTTCTGTTATTCCTACTCATGTGTTTCCTTCTTCTTTCCGTTTCAAGTCTATTGAATATGTGGCTAATAATATGGTGTACAAAGTAGGGCTGTCTGGATACCTGACACCATCCCCTGACAATGCTACACTGATGACAACCTCGGACTGTTGCACAGAACAGACAATTACATCGTGTGCTCCTGTTCTACCCTTTGCCCTCATCCTCTTCTGTTGTTGTGAATGTCCTTCCTCTTGCAGATGGTGAAGTTGCTGTACAAGTATCCGCTACCCAGTGGTGTTTCATCACCACTGCATCTTATTACATTACATTACAGTGCCAGGCAAACACTTCAATGTGCCTGCAGATTACTGACTCATTTACCCTAGGTGATGTGCACCTCCCCAGCCATGTGTTCACTAAAATGACAGCGGCTCCTCGGTGGTATAACAACCTATACCTAGACAACAGATGGGTTCAACTGGCCAAGGAGCTACTACTCAAAGTGGTCCTGGCTGCTGCATCTGCGTTTACCACCGTTCATAACCACGTCACCAAAGATCGCATTCAAGTCCAGCTCTCCAATCAAACCATCAATCAGTCGGGTGACTGAAAGATCCTGTTTGTAATGCGTCTTACAGCCCCATCTCCTGGTGGACAATTGTCCAAACAGCTGCTGCTGCTTCTATATTTGTGTTACTCTCTTGTCATGTGTGGGTACTTTAGACACATGCTTAAAAATCTTACTATGTTTCCTACCTTTACCCCCTTCCCCCAATTCCCCTCTCCCTCCTCCCTCCCCCGGGCAACCCTAAAACAGATCGTGCATCAAAGTATTTAAAGTACTGACTTTATCTCACTTAAAAGTTCGATTTGTCAAAAGGAGGGGATTGTCAGGAAGAAGTTAAAATTCAGCCAGCAGAAAAGACAGAAACTGCTGAGAAGCAAGGACATAGTTTCTGTCAACACCTGATAACTTAGCTCAGCTTATATGGTCAATGCCAGCCCAGTAACTCAGCTCTTAGAACAATGCTAACCCTCCCTTCACAGCTCACTGGATGTCTGTAAGCACTCATCCCTATCCCCCCCCCCCCCCCACACACACACACACGCACACACACCCTGCCTCCTTCCCCCACAAGGTAGTCATAGATATTTGATGCAATTAGGATGACCTCTATATGTATGTACTGTTCTTATTTTTATCTTTGTTCAGGGTTCTTTCTCAACTTGTAACAATGTCTGTCTCTGTATGTACAGATACATGCAAAGATGATCAGACGGATGGAACACAAGCCATATGAGCAAAGGCTGAAGGAAGTGGGTATGTTTAGTTTGGAAAAGAGATTAAGGAGGGATATGATAGCTGTCTTCAAATACTTGAAAGGCTCTCTTTTAACACAGAGGGCAGGACAAGAGGCAATGGGTTCAAACTACAGCATAGCAGATTTAGATTGAATCTCAGGAAAAACTTCCTAACTGTAAGCACAGTAGGACAGTGGAACAGACTGCCTAGGGTCCTTTACTCGAGGTTTTCAAAAGGAGGCTGGGTAGCCATCTGTCCTGGATGGTTTAGACACAACAAATCCTGCATCCTGGCAAGGTGTTAGACTAACCCTCTGATTTCTGAATCAGCATATTTTGGTTTGCAGCCAAAAGTTTTCGGTATTGACATTCAGTGGAAAATTTAGATGAAAATAGTTGCCTTTCCCCGTTTTTATTGAAATTTTCAGCAAAAAATCCCAACCTATTTTCTGATGAGCTTCACTCAACACGGGGACCCTTTTTTCAAAGGGAGAAACTGAGGCAAGGCTAGCCAACAAGTCAGCAGCAGAGCCAAAACTGGAACCAAGCTCTCCCAGCTGAGTGTCCCCTGCTCTGACCCACTACACTTGCTCCAGCCTATCGGAGGGTAGGAAAGCAGTATATGGAGTTTATACCAAGGCCAATCTGAGCTCCTTTTTGGTGGGGAGCAAGACTGCACTGATAACACATAAATAGACCATATACAGCCACACAGTTTGCTCCTTGTGCTCTTGATGGATAACAGCCTTTAGCTCCCCTCCAAAGTCCTGCAAAGAGTCCTGCAAAGAGAGGGCAGCACCTCAGCACAAAAGGACAGAAGGGGAAAGCCTGGAGCAGAGAACATGAGCCTGAAACCTGACCAACCAGAAGGGAAGAAAATGCAGCCTGCACAATGGCATTCTTAGGGCTGCAGCTGGTCTCCCACTCAGATGTAAAGGGCCAGCTACCAGCTAAGAGTATGCTGGGAAAGGCCCTTCTAAAAGGGTGAACCCAACTCGGAGAGTGTATTGGTGACAAGGCAGCAGGTTTGGTTAGGGCTCACGAAAGGAGCAAAATTTCCATCGCTGTAATGGGAGGGATGTGGATGCATGATACCTTGAGATTGTCACACCTAAGGTCTGGTGCTTAAGACATTCATGTCCTGCTGTTGGGCTTTGCTTTTGGTTTGTACAATAATTTGGATTCCTTTGGTCATCACTTGCTGCATGCCATGTCCCACCAAATTTTATTCTTCACCACACCTTTCTATAATTGCATCTCCCCCTTCCATTCACTCAGCACACCACATTATTGCTATATAGCCAGCCACTAGAGGGTGCCAATCAAACCCATACAACTCCGTCCCAGCCTATTTCAAAACAGACCCAAACACTCAGACTACATCAGAAATGTCTATTTTAGCAAATACTTTTTTTTTGGTCTTTCCATATATAACCTGTAAAAGCTGCAGAAATATTTGGGGATTGAGTGAATATTTCAGGGCACTCCTATCTGCATATTCTAGAAACAACTATTGTAGAAGGCCATTCCTAGAGAGGTTATCTATGGCCATCTAACATCTTGACAGATGTAAGGAAACACGACAAAGTCAGTCAGTCAATGGTGCTTGACAGTGGTGTGGGAGAAGAGCCCAATGAATAAGCAACAGATCTTCCCCCAGTGGCTACAGGTCCACTCACCAGATGGAGGTTGGAGCACACTCTGCTTCCTGGCTCACCTGCGGGCCTCAGCTTGGGCTCTCTGATGGCTCTCTGCAATGACTGCACCAGCCTTGACCCGGCTTCTCCAGACTGAGTGGCTGTGGGCAGGGTTCTCCCAGTTGCCAGTGGGAATGCTGAATTTCTTGAGGCATTGCTTGACCTTGTCACTGTATCAGAGCTTTGGCCTTCCTCTGCATTGTGGGCAGTTCTTGAGTTGGCCATAGAGCACAGCCTTCAACAGATGACCTTGAGGCATGCACTCCACATGTCCCAGCCAGTGAAGCCTGCAAGTGTTCCGCATAGTCAGCATAGACTGTAGGCCAGTGGTCTCAAGGATCTCAGTATTGGTGATCCGTTGGTCCCAACTCCAAGCACAACAAGTCATATTTGGTCAAATGAAATAAAAGCAGAACGCATTCTAAGCTGATCTTAACACTTTCAGTGCCCTGACAAACTTAGATGCTTCTCACCACAGGCTGGCTGGTTGCCCTTCAGCCCGGCTCTCCCCTTTGATCAGTGATTCAGTCACTTGGTGGTGGTGTCTGTAGATGGAGGTGGAAAAGAGAGAGCATGGCAAATGTCTCTCCCTTTTATCATGTTCTTTCTTCCCTCTTGGCTCTGCCCCCACCTCCTTCAGAGTCAGGTGAGCATTATCTCATCATAGTCCCAAACTGACCAAGATCCTTTGTTGCTGCCTAGGGCAGTGTCCTTTGTTCCTGTGAGGCTGGGCTGGGTTTGTCTCATACATGCCCTGATGAAGTGTGAACTGCCCCTCTGCTCCTGAAGAGTTTTGCCTGGGCTTTTTTTAAGCCATGAGGACACATTTTCAGCATCATAACTATATACATGAAATTACAACCTATAACATTACTATAACAACAATGCTTAGTACATCATGAGCCTTCCAAAGACACCCAACATGACAAACTTTGCATTGGATACCACACAATCATATTATAAGGATGAACATGGGGGTGCAGGGTGTTCCCCTGAGGTACAGAGTATTACACCCATGCCCTACATCAGAAGAGTGTTATTTAGGTTGCAAGGTCAAGTGCTCAAGAATTAGGAAATGCCAGATTGATGGTACAGCCGTAATTCCACACACACACACGCTCCACTATATTGCGTGAGGCAGGGGTCCTGTGGGTGGAGCAATAGTAGGATCATGTAATTGACTGTATCAAAATGCATATACATGTATGAGAGAGGTGGCTGTGCACATGTTGGCAACCTTTAGTACAGACATTACTAACAGCTCTGCCCATATGTTAAACAAATGTGAATTAAGTGTTGCAGAAAAGTGAGATGGATCACACTGGTGGAAGACTAGGATAGCAAGGAAAGTTGTGCTAGGTCCCACCTGCCCCAGGATGTGCCCTTGAATCTCAGTTCTGCTATCCCCTGCTATCCCAGTGCTAGGTCCCCACCCAGCTCCGCCAATGCACCTCAACCTGACTTGAATGCACTCTGCTATTCCAGTGTGGAGCCAATACAGAGTTCCCTATGCATGAGGCCATCTGCTACTGCACCTTAATCCTGGCCTCAAACATCCTGGAACCCCACACATCTCTGTGATGAACCTTGTTACAGATCTAATAAAATGTTTGGGAAAATAATCTAGTTCAGCCAGGAGAAGCCATTAGCTAAGGACCCCACAGAAAAGGAGCTGATGTTGATGCCATAGGCAAGTTTGGGGTGATCTAACTGCATGGGCTGGAGTTCAACTTTAAAAGCAATCACCAAGCAATGAGACAATCCAGGCACACTTGAGTCTGGCAACATTACAGGCAATTTTGCTGAAGTGTGTTTCTGTTTTCTCGACAAAGGTAAATTGCTCTTCATTTTCCAGGTTTTCTTGTTTAATCACAGCTCTTTCATTCTAGGTTATTAGCAATATTAAGAACACATCTCATTCATAACCATGGAATCCTGCCACACAAATATCAGCTCTTAGTATGCCAGACACTTTGCAGCATATAACATGATCACTCTAACCCACGATGGGGTTTCCAGGAAGTCCTGAACATTCGACAGCTGGTAAAGTGTGGCCCAATGGAAACATAAGATGGCCGAATTCAGGTCTGGAGTAAGCAAGCAGCATCAGTGGAACTGGCTTCAGAGTCACATCCAAATGTAAGTTGGCACATTGGGCCTCATGAAAATATCAAGGATGCCCATGAACATAGGAATCCAGAGAGGGGCATGGCATGGCACAGAATGGCTGCAGGATCAGATGATAGAACATCCAAGAAACCTCCATAAACAAGCTGAGTCATATTCTATCCTTGGGGTGAAATCCTGGCTCCAGCAAAGATTTCCAGTGGGGCCAGAATCTCCACCCTTGATCTTTGCCCAGCACTCGCTCTGATGTCCTGAGGAGCTCTGAGCAAGAATAGAGATCCAAGCAGGCAGTAGGTCATGAAATTAGCAGGTGCCCAGCACTTCTGAGAATTAATTTCTACTATTTAGAAAAAGTAATGCCTCTTGTGCCTGAGTCACCCCTGCATCACACCAATATTAATCTGGTGCCTCACCCCTGGAACCAAACCCTGCTGAATGTGGCACTAGTATTGAACGTGCTAGCTGTAAAAGTGCTATTCACAGAATTGTGTCTTTCAGTTCCATCAATATGGAAGTTATTACTAGGTTACTTGGATTGCAGCAGCATCCCAGAACCCCAGTCACAGGCCAAGGCCTCATTGTGCTAGGTGCTGGACTAACACAGAGCAAGATCAGCTCTGCCCCAAAAAGCTGACAGTCTTTAAAAATAACAAAAATAAAATAAAATAAATATCAGAAACTTCTGCACCAAACTTCTGGTTTCTTTGTTGCTTGGGGAGCACGTGGGCACTCAAGAACTACATCACCTTTCAAGTATTAAGGCCTCCGCGGAACATCAGCCACAGAGGCAGCATACCACAATACAATGCAGCACAGTGATCAGCTGTGATAGGGTTAGCGACAGGTTTCCACAGTTACCCACTGTGATGAACTGGACATCAAAATAGCACCCTGTAACCCCCATAATCATCATTTGTATATGGCTGTGATTGTGACATTCTGTACCTTGGGGGAGCACCCTGTAACCCCCATATTCCTCATTTATATATAATTGTGATCTTGTATATAAAGCAGGCTGTGTGAGGTATCAGGGGAAAGGTTATTATCTGCTGAAAGTCATTTCTCTATCCATATATGTATATCATTAATGCATATGAAGTTATGAGAATTGTGTTGTATGGTTGTCACTAAAACATGCTGTAAGTTGGGGTAATCAGCCAGATATTAGTTCCTCAGAGACAACAGCAAGGAAAGTAACCAATGCCTGGGTGGGTTGTTAACCCATCAACAGCCATTGTCCAGTAAGGGAGCTACAATTCAATGACTCTCCAGCATAAGGCCACACCAGGGGGATTGATCAATCTTGCCTGAGGACTCAGCAATGCCCACCAGACATGCCTGGACTTGTGTTCTCCAAGCACATGGGACTGAGGGTATAAAACAGAACATAGGGGCCTTTCTCCTGCCCCCACCTATGCTGCAAGCAACAAGGACACTGAGAAGACTTAAGACTCTAACAGAGGAGACTGGCCCAGGTTTCAAGGGTGAAATCTGTGTACTATGAACTGCAATATCCAGTGGGGTGAGAAAAACTGCTTAAACTAGATGTTGCCCAGTATAATAGGGTTGAGAGTTTAGACGGCATACTTTTATTTTAGTTTATTTTGGTAACTAACTCTGACTTTTTGCCTATCACTTATAATCACTTAAAATCTATCTTTTGTAGTCAATACATTTATTTTACCGTTTTTCTTTACCAGTGAGTTTGTACGACGTATGTGGCAAAACTGCTCAGGTTTGCAAAGGCTGGTGTATGTCCACTTTCTATTGATGAAGTGGTGAACTAATTAATACATTTGCACTGCTCGTCTTGAGCAGTGCAAGATGGTATATTCCTGAGGTACAGTGCTGGGAGCTGGGGGGAGTTGGCTGGTACCTTGCTCTGTGTGATTCATGAGTGGCTCTGGGAGCATTCATGCAATCTAGCTGGGTGTGGGGGCTCCACATGCCGTTGTGCTGAGTCAGTGGTCCCCAACCTTTTTGTGGCCAGTAACACATTTATGTTTTCAGAAGAGTGTGCCGGGCGCCAACAAATTTTCAAGGCTTATTTTGTATTTGTACATTAAATAATACGAAAAACATCATATTTAATATTACATAATATATGAATCCAGAGAGAAGAGAGAAGCCGGAGAGAAGCCGCGAGGACAGAGAACACCGGCGCCCGCAGCCCCGGAGTACTCTGTCCCCTGCAGGCTAGGGCCGCGGCTTCTCTCCCCTGCTGGGCACTAGGCGGAGGCACATAAATGCCACAGCGGGCGCCATGGCGCCCACAGGCAACGCGTTGGGGACCACTGTGCTGAGTGATCACAGTGCCTGGAGGGGTTTGCTGCTTGTCACTAGCAAGGCATTGTGAGAGGCAGCCCAGGCTGAAGAGAGTTAAGGGGGGCACAGCCCCAGGCTGCACCCTACAGATCCTGTCACAGTGATATTTCATACAAAGCATGCCAAATAAGATACCACATGAAAGGCGACAATCTGATGAAACTCATCATTCTGCCAAAATATGTATATCATTAGTATGGAGGAAGTTATGAGATTTTGTTATATGTTCATTATTGAAAGATTTTGTGAGTCCGGGAGATGCCCACAGCCAGCTCTCCAGTGGCAACAAAAGAGGTGACCCACACCCAGGCGGGCGTTAAGCGACCACCATGAGCCATTGACCAGCAGGGGAATTGTAAACAAGAAATGTACAGTTCTGTAAGAGACAGTTGTGCAAGCACCATCCAACTCCATGACTCAGCAAGACCCACCAGGACATGCCTGGGCCAGTATCTTCCCTGGGACATGAATTAATAATATAAAATAAGGGACAGTGGCACCAGGAGATCACCTCTTTCTTCCCCCACCAACGCAGAAGGCAACAAGAATGCTGGGAAGACAAAGACTTTGAACTGAGGAGATTCCTTCTCAGCCTGGGACCAAATTCAGCCTGTATATTACGAGCTGTAACCTAACTGCAACATCCAGTGGGGTGAGAAAAGCTGTTTGATTCAATTCTTGCTTAGTCTGAAAGTTTAAGATTCAGAATGCGCATTTACTTTTTATTTTCTTAGGTAGCTATCCCTGACCTTTATGCCTATCACTTATAATCACTTAAAATATATCTTTCTGTAGTTAATAAACTTATTTTAATGTTTTATTCTTACCAGTGAGTTTGTCTAAAGTGCTTGGGGAATCTTCTCAGATTACAAAGGCTGGTGCAGGTCTGCTATCCTTTGACGAAGTGGCAAACTAATTAATAAGCTTGCATTGTTCAAGAGGAGGTCTTGAGCAGTGTAAGACAGTACATTTCTGGGGTGCAAGGCTGGGGGCTCAGACGGATTTGCTGGTGTTTCCCGTTGTATAGTTCATGAGTGGCTTGGAGAGCATTCATGCAACATAGCTGGGTGTGTCTCTTCATGCTGGTGGCTGAGTGATAACAGCTCCTGGAGGGGGTTGCTGCTTGTCACTAGCAAAGCATTTCAAGAGACAACCCAGGCTGGAAAACTAAGAGGGCACAGCAGTATCCCAGCTCCAGGTTGTACCCTGGGGATCCCATCACACCCATTAACAACTATCCACTAACCAGGCAAAGCAAATAATTCCCATGCAGACTACACTGCAGTGTAGAAGATAGCACAGTCACTGCATGAAAAGTTATATAATGTACTCTCCATTTCTCAGGCACTTTCCACCCAAGGAACTCAAAGCCTTTTACAAAAGGAGGGTGAATATCTGTTTGTATCTTACAGATGGGGAAACTGAGGCACAGCAAAGTGACTCATCCAAGATAACACAGCAAGTCAGTGGCAGAACTAGGAATAGAATTCTGGTATCCTGACTCTAACCACTATCTTGCTGCCTCTTGTGGTACTTTCCATGTACCATATTCAGCGCACACACCTCTACCCCCAGCTTCTGAGTTGCAGTGAGGTGAACAGTTCAGGGAGAGAACCCAAATCCATCTGAAGGAGCCACACTAGAGGCTGCCTGCTAGCACCAATGGCTCAGATGGGCAAACTTCAAACACCCCCTTATGTCTCCACCTCATGGCAACGTACACTGGCTGGATGGGTGGAAGGGCCAACAGCATGAGCAGCACCAGAACACACCTGCCTATTGTGGAAAGGGATTTTGGAGCCTGCAGGCCCCCCCAAAGCTAGATCCATTGGTAATTAAAAGGTTTGGTGGGATTCAGGGTCCTGTCTACACTGCAGCATGGACCAGTCACGCAGGGATGCCTTAAAATGCTGTTCTACTTTGTAGGCCTCCAACGACCTTTGCTGGGTCCCCAAACTAAAGAGATAGCTGGCTTTTTAACAGGCAGCTCTAATGAAATCTGATGGCTAGAAGCCGGACAAATTTAGACTAAAAATAAAAGGGGCAAAGTCTTAAAGGGGTAATTCTCCACTGGAACCAGGGCCGGCTCCAGGCACCAGCTTAACAAGCAGGTGCTTGGGGCGGCCAAGGGAGAGGGGCGGCACCTGCGGCAATTCGGGGGCAGCAGGTCCCTCACTCCCTCTAGGAGCGAAGGACCTGCCCCTGAAACCGATCGCGGCTTTTTTTTTTTTTTTTTTTTTTTTTGCTTGGGGCGGCAGAAATGCTGGAGCCGGCCCTGACTGGAACAACTTACCCAGGGTCACAGTGGGGTCTCTTTCCCTTGCAGTCTTTCAGCCAGGACTGGATATCTTTCTAAGGGAGACATGCTCTAGCTCAAATAGCAGTTATGGGCTGGATGCAGGAATCACTATTCGCAGGCCACTGTTATACAAGAGGTCAAACATCATGGTCTGTTCCGAGAAGCTCTGGCACTCTAAGTAGAGCTGGTTAGAATGATATCCCCCCCCCCCCCCCCATGGAAAATTTGGGGTTTTCAGTAAAAAAAATTCTTCTGAAATGTCGCTGTCATGCTCCATGGGAGTCATACTCAGGTGACCGTGGCTGCAGGGCATCATGGGAGATGAAGTCTCTATGGGGAGCCCAGTCTACAGAGAAGAATGAGGAACCCGAAGTACAGCTCCCTTGAGGCAGCATTTCAGAAGCAAAATCATTTCAGTTTTCAGGGTTGTTTTCTTTAAAGAAAAAAGTTTCCCACAGCAAGCAGCTGCTTCTCTCTCTCTCTCCCTCTCTCTCTCTGTCACGCACGCACACAATTGAAAACCTACTGAAAAACACTGGAAGGAACGTTTGCAGCCAGCCTTACTGTGAAGCCTTGTGCTGTCCATGGCTTAAGGGACAACGGTTAGGTCCCGTCTACACTAAATCATGGAAACCTGCTTGTGTCTTGCTTTGCTTTCGTCGTGACTTGGGATTGCTCTTGTGGGGTGCAGTTGAGTGTAACAATGCCCTCAGCCACACACCAAATGGCCACACTAACCATGGCAAGAGATGGTCATACACAAGGGTCCTGATACATCAGTCTTCCCACTCCTCTCTGCCCTTCCCCCCTCAATTACCTCCATCACCCTTGTCCTCACCCTTGCTTTCATGGGAGACCAAAAACAGAACAGGCATTCTCCAAGCAGTAGGAAAGAGGCATATTATTTATTATTCCCACCTCACCATGCCAAGGGGGTTTAAACTCACTGTACTCTACAAATACTAGCTCAGCTCACTCCCAATCTGACCTGCCCACCTCTCATAGAATAAGACCAGAGTTCAAGGAATCATTTGTTTAAAAAAAAAAAAAATAGGGCAGGGAGTGCAGGAAGACAGATGCTTCCAGTTTGCCAGAAAAGTGGAGGCAAGGACATGAGCAGAGTATGAGAAGCCAGAGGGACACGCAGCATAGAGGATCCACACAAAACAGAGAGATCACTCTGCCATCTTGCTGTGAAAGCATCAAGGGCACATTTCCAATTTTACAAAGCTACAGAACCTGCAGTCTATTTATCAGACGCAGCCTGTCAGCAACTAGGACTAAAAACCATAGAAAAGATGTGAAAAATATATTTAAAAAGTGATTCTTTTTCTTTAAAGGCATGAAGCCATATTCCTTCATAAATGCTTCATCAGAATCTCCTTAGCGCTGGGCTCTTCTGTGGAATGGCTGCCTCTGCATGAAAAAGGCACAAAGGCAATCTGAAAAAACCTGCCACTACCTGGTGTGTCTAAGGGGATCCAGGTGAGACTCTAGTGCAGGCTCTTGAGGGGCTGGTGGGGAGGAAGATGGTGGTGCCTTCTGAAATGCAGGCTAGGGGCAGATCCAGCTCTTTCCTCTCAGTTTGGCTAACACCCCCCAATTCTGTAGCTCCCCTTCTCTCTCCCATTCAAGCCCCCACCTCCTCTCAGCAGGGACTCAAAGGTGCTAAACTGCATGGTGGAAGGGCAATTGGGATAAAAATTCAGAGACCATCAAACTCATTTCACTTGTGAGCCCAGCAGGTATTGAATCGGAAAGGTTCCTAAGGGGGACCTTTGAGCTGCTTCAGGTTTCCCAGGTGTAGCATGAGGATCAAAGACTTGGCTTCGGGGGGCTTTAAAGCTCAGTCTCTGGGCAAAACTACCAGGCAGACCATCCCCCTTAGCTCCATGCTGCCCTAAGGAAACAGCCCTGGTCTCAAAGGCAGGCAGGCAATGGGGTGCAGCCTTGCTCTAGGGCTCCGCAGAGCCAAGGTTGCTGCTGTGGGGTGGTGGGACACATGAGAAGGAGAGAGGAGGCAGTGAGCAAAGCTGGAACACTTCCCAGAGAAAGGGGAGGGCTCCTCTATGGAGGTCAGGGCTTGGCAGGGCAAGACTGGGTCCCGTTGGCTGTGGGGTCGGAGAGCACAGTCTTTCGGCAGGCCAAGAGCGATGGATTGTTGAGGAGGGTGTAGGCCAGCCCCCACCGGGCTCTCGTCTGCTTGGACTTGGATGCCTTCAGCAGTCCCTTCACAGGCTGCATCAGCTGGATCCCTGAAAAGGAGGAAACCTCAGCGTCATTCCCTCCTCCTGTCTGCCTACAGGGAGTGCCCACCATGTCTCCGAGCGAAGGGGAATTATTCTCCCTGCCCTGTGCGTGCCCCTGCAGAAAGATGGGAGGAGGAGAGGAACCCACAGCCTGGCAGTGCAGAGCCAGGAAGGAACCTGCACTGACACCCCCATATCACCAGGCTGCCAGTCAGCCACGTCGCACTGGGGAGAGGAAGAGGACATGCTTTCTCCTCAGTGCAGCATTATGCAGGGGGAGCCCATGGGACATTTCTACTGACACAGCCCTTGATAGATTGAATTTTACACCCTCCTTTGTTCATAGCACCTCCTGCTCCTTTGGTGGAAGGGTGAAACCACTCCCCAGCCCTCCCTTAGAAGGGCAACCAACACGTGTACCCAGCCTGAGAATGAGACCAGACATTTTCAACATGAGCTCCTTGCACCATCAGCGCCCAGCATGGGAGTCTGTCCACAGACACTCCCCCTGCCACCAGGAAATGCTGCTTCTCTTGGCTAGCAGTTCTTTAGCACTCACTCAAAGCTGGGAAGCGGGGAGGAAGCAAGATCTCACCTTCTTCCACATCAGTGGGTTTGAGTCCTGTCTGCCCCTCTGGGCCAGATAATTGGAGAAGCAAGAAGCAAAAGGCTTTCATCACAGGGTGTGATTGGCTGACCTCAATTTTCAAGTAATGACAGTAAGTGCGGTAACCTGGAGGGGAATAGGCCATGTATCAGAGCATGTAGCAGAGTCCAGAGCATGTGCACACTCATGCAGATGCACGCACACACACACACACACACACACACAGAGGAGAGCAGAATTCAGGGTTTTCTCCTCCTCCACAGAGGAACAGACTGCAGGAGGTGGGGAAATCTCAATTTGAGCTACTGTTCTGTAAATCCAGAGCAGTTCTGGAGTCACTCCGGATTCACACTAGTGCAATCAGAGATTAGAACCTGCGCTGTGGGCTTCACGCCCTAGGCCCCAGCAGCTTTGGTGTCAAGAAAAGTCAAGTTTCACCAGAAACAGCTGGGGGGACAGGGAAACCTACAACATTTAAAGGAAGCAGGTTTTCAATAGCAGATAATCGTGCAGTGCTGTTTTGGAAGCCAGATTCACCCCCACAGAACCCCAGGCAGGTAACGCCAAGCTGCCCAGGCCCTGTTTCTCATTTAAACATGGCAGGATGGCTAGCTAGGTTACTCCGTTCCCGGGTTCCATGCCCAGGGACAGTCCAGGAGTTAGCTCCCTACATCAGATGTGATGCACAGGATCCTTAGGTTAGCCTCAGACAGACATTCCTCGTCGATGACCCAGATCCTGTCAGAGCCATATTCTCCAGGAGCACCCCATTGGATTTACAACATTGGGCCCAGGGGAGGAATGCCCACCGTGGGTAAATGCCAGGACATGGAGGAGCAGTGTATGTTGGCTCCAGGAGGGGGCTATCGTGTCCTTTACCTGGATCGAAGGCCTCGACGCCCCGATTCAGCAGACTGATGTCCAGCTGGCAGAAATGGACAGCGTTGTAAAGTGCAGAAATGACCATTCTCCAGACCCCAGCCAGGACCCCCACCAGGACGTTGATGGGGAAGAGCAGGTAGGTCATGATGCAGAGAGCTCGCCTGGAGCAATGAGGCAGAGATGAAACAATAGGGCCAGGAGGCCAAGGAGCCCACTCCACCCTGACAAAGAGCCACTCACTGCAGTAGTGATGCCCAGTGTTAGTCCGGCATACAGCCTGCTATCCCTCCCCAAGGTTTCCACACTGCCAGACTGCTTGGGGAAGCTGAAGGAGGCTGGCAGTGGAGCTTCTGCAGCCCCTTTGGTCCTCCAGGCATCTCAGAGGACTTTACAGACTTTCTATCAGTGACCACAAAGACAAACACAGCAGCTTTTAGGAGGCTAGCCAGAGCTCACAGGCATGCTGGGAAGTTAGACCTGGTTTTGGGGAGAGAAGGGTTGTTGGCCACTGTGCTCGGGTAATGTCTTGGGCTCACTACATGAGTTCTCTGACCTGTGTTCTGCAGGGGACCAGACCAGACAATCAATGGTCCCTGCTCGCCCTAATATCTCAGGAATAGATGAAATCCCCATGTAGCAGGGTGAACGCCCGCTCCAGCCCTGAAGGGGTTGGAAAAGCCCTGCAGAGGGCTGGGGCTGTAAAAAGGAGCCAAACCCCAGCTGATTGGGGAAGTGGCTGCAGCTGCAGCCACTTCCCCAAAACTGAGCCACTCAGCCTTATAAGAAGGCCAGGGTAGCCAGAAGCTGAGGAGTCTCCCTCTGACAGGAGAGAGAGACAGGCCTGACTGCAGGGAACTCACTGGGGACATAGAGTGAGGCAGGGCTGGGAAGCCCCAGGCCAGCAACTCCCCAGGCTGCAGGGCCTGGTCCTAGGCCCACATAGGTATTGGGGTTGCAGAGGGGCAACCTGAGGGTGGGTAAAGGCAGCCAGTCCAAACCCCTTGTTGCCTGTGATGATTGGCTGATAGACTGCAGTCTGCCCCAGGGCGTGGGGGCTAGATGGTGACTGGCAGTAGCCACGACTGAGGTGACATTGGGATAGGGGGTGGGGGTTCCCCTGGGTGGGGAGACCCAGAGAGAGTGGGGTACTGCCAGGGGGGCAGCACCCAAGCCAAGGGCACCGGGGTCTGGGAGGGACACGGGGGCCAGAGACAGGTGGGACACCTGGCCTGCAGAAGGTGCTCTGGATGCTGGGTGAGCTAATTCCCGAGATGACCAGCAGGAGGCGCCGCAGGGGTGAGTCCATGCCTGATTACACCCCATTTGTTCTTTACTGGAAAGGCAAGACTTTGGAGTGGTGATCACACAGTCCTAGGCATCCTGAGACTTGGTTTGAGGTTCATCCACTGGCTCCACCTCAGCAGTTACCATCCCCTCTGACAGAGTGTTGGGAAGCTTCACCAGTGCTGGAGATGTGGGGGTCCTTGGATGGACGGCACTGCCTCATGGCCCTCATGGGCTCACTGTGAGACCAGGAGAGCTCTCAAGCCTTGTGGTGAACACAAGGTGAGGCAGGCTTGGGGGAACTGGAAGCTCAGATTCAGCTCTGGTATTTCATACAGTTCAGCCCCATGTCACCCGGCATACAGGTTTGTTCAAAGCCACGTGCACCAAACCCAGACTAGGTGTCCTACAGCCCCTGAGACCAGAGACAAAGCAGTGTGCATGTTTAGCTTCTCAGCACCCCTTCACCTGTTGGTCAGCTCCTTCTGCAGGTGGTGTTTCTCTAGGAAGTGGAAATGAGCAAGCAAGTTCTGCACGACCACAGAAAGCACCAGCGTCAGCCAGAAGGGCCTGGGCAAGGGAGAAGACAAGGAAGAGGCAGATTCCAGTCAGTGGGTTTGCCTGTCAGTTGTTCCTAGAGCAGATGATCTGAATGTTTGGGCCAGGTTATGGTATGGCCTAGAGGAGCCAAATGGGGGGCAGGAGAGGCAGAAGGAGCCCAGCACATGTGCTCAGGGGCTAGACAATTTGCAGCCCCTACGATTATGAGAGCACAGAAATTGCCACTTGCCAGAGTCCTCTGGGGAACAAGGGTGAATGAATTACAGCTCCCTCACAGTGGGATTAGCCTGCCCTAGGGAGGGCAACCATGCTGCTACCCCTTAGGAGCTCCTGGGAACAGGGCAGCCTTGATGCTCAGAGCTTCACAGCACAGTCTGGCCTGTGCTGACTTGTCTGCCCAGTATTATTCCATAGCACCTGCCACTGGAGGGTGAATCAATGCTTAGCGCTAAGGGAAACCCAAACCATATTTTGATGGTTTGCCATGATGGTCCTGATTTGGCAGAGAATGTGGGTGGGGAGGAGAAGGAAGAGAACTCAGACCACCAGGCCATTAAAAGCATCCATAAATATCAGGGTCAATGCAGCCAGTGTTAGGCCCAAACCAAGCCCCAGGACCAGAGCAGCCCTGAAAAACAGACTTTGGGAAGCTTCAGATCTGGAGCCCTGCTTGCCAGGCCAGGCCAGTCTCTCAACAGCCTCTATGTGAGGTCCCCAAAACACACAGTTGGTCATGGCTGCATGAGAATTGTAGCCCACTCCTTCAGCAGGCAGCAAGGGCCCGATTTTCAGAAACACTGGGCACTGGACAAGTCAGTCTAATGGGTGTGCAATGCCTCCTGCACAAGGAGGGAGCTACACAGGGTAATAATCAGGATGGTGGAATAATCTTTCCTTTAGCCTGGGGTCCATGTCTGCAGCTGGAAGATGCAGCTCTAGGGTTGCCACCTGTCCCAAATCCATGGGACAACCCCAACTGTGCCAGAGCTGGTCCTGTTGTACAGAAGGGCAATTGAAGAGCCCCAAATATACCTGCCCCCCCCATGGCATTGCATCAGGATGCAGAATCGCAATGATGTTTGGATGGAACATCCTGACATGATGCAGCTGGGCTGTGAAGTTTGTTTCTTCAAGGGCAGCTGGTTACTTTGTCTTTATCACTTGCCCACCAGAGGTCATTTTGTGACTTGACTGAGTATCCCATTCCCCATCTCCTTAGCCCAGAGCTCCCCAGTGCTGCCTGCTGGGTCTGAAGAGCACTTACCACATGTTCTCCAGGATTTTAAACAGATGCATATTTGTGCCTGACTGGAGTGGAATGACCACTAGGAAGGTGAAGCCCACGGTGCAGACAAAGAAAATCACTTGCTGGGTGAGGAGACCTTTGAGAGACAGAGCATCAGCCACAGTGGAAGGGGTAAAAAATTGCCAGGAGAATGGTGGAGGAGTCACTATCAGTCTCTAGTAAGTGGGCACACCACCACTGATGGTGTTAAGACAGACATTTCCTCTAACCCTATTTACTCTCTCATTAACATTCCTCAAAGCTGCACCATTATTCCAAGGCCCACCTCCTTTTCCTTATGTGGTTGCACCTCTGCTCTGGGAGATGCCTGGAGTTCGCCTGGCTTTACACACTACACATCTAGACGGGGGTTATTTCCAAGTAGCCTAAATGAGTTAGGCACTCTGTTGCTATTAAATCTAAATAATTGAAAATCTAAATAATTGAAAATCAATGGGAATTGGCCCCTAAATCACCTACATGCTTTTGTAAGTCTCACACCTCATGCACCTAACTCCTTTACGCTGCTTTAAAAAAAAACAAACCTCAACCTAATTGCATTGGCAACCTGTTACTTCCCCTCCCACCTATGTGTTAACTTACTAGGTCTACTCTGTCATGTTCTCACACACACACAATTCATTAATGGATTTAATTGGGGGATCAGCATTTTCTTACCATGTGGCTCATTAGTCACACTGAGAAGAGCCAGCTCTGGAGTCTGGAACTGTGATTTCTAATAACAATCACACCAAGACCAGTAGGGTCCACAGGACCAATGATTCATTTAACCTGATCTAAGAGGTGAGCAGCTGGAGACCGTACACCACACTGCTAATTCATTCAGCTCACCAATGTAAGGATTTTAAAACTAGGAGTTCAGAAAAGCGTCACATTCCCAGCATCAGGATGTGTGACTCGTATGTTCTTTCAGGATCCCTAAGGCAATCTGCCCCCCCGGATCATGAGGGCTACAGGCCTGCCACTTCACTACTAGGGAAAGTGCAGCTTGACAGCCCTGCAGACTGAAGCCCACCACTTATCTACCAGGCAGAGACTGGGCAAGCTTCCCCTTCCACATCTGCAACCCAGCCCATCCTGGGGGGAGGGATAGCTTAGTGGTTTGAGTATTGGCCTGCTATAAACCCAGGGTTGTGAGTTCAATCCTTGAGGAGGACCATTTAGGGATCTGGGGCAAAAAAAAATATATATAGTTGGTGATTGGGACTGCTTTGAGCAGGGGGTTGGACTAGATGACCACCTGAGGTACCTTCCAACCCTGATGTTCTATGACTCAGAAGGCTACTTTTGGGTGGTGGGAAGGGAGTTCAGGCTCCATGGCCAATGCAGCCCTTGGTCTCACTGCTGAAATAGCCAAAAGGGTCAATTAGTGCCTGCCCATTATGGTCAACCTTTGTTTCTGTTCCATTTATCAAAGGTTAATAGGGGTTTAGTACAGGGTTACTAAGTCTGTTGGATTTTCCAAGGGGTCATAACTACACCTCTACCTCGATATAACGCTGTCCTCGGGAGCCAAAAAAATCTTACCGCGTTATAGGTGAAACCGCATTATATTGAACTTGCTTTGATCCACCGGAGCCCCGCCCCGCCCTTCCCCCCCGGAGCACTGCTTTAACGCGTTATATCCGAATTAGTGTTATATCGGGTCGCATTATATCGAGGTAGAGGTGTATGTGTAGCTTCTTCCGATAGGCTTAATGCCATCTATAAACATACCCTACTTATGTCTGGAACATGCTCATGACATCTATTAACCAGGGCTGCTCAAAAGATTTTCCATCAGAGAGGTATCCAGGCCTACTAAACAAGATTTGGGGGAATTTTAAACAAAAGGATCCGTCTTCCGTGGAAGGTTCCACTTTTACTGACAAACCAAACTATTTCCATTTCCGTATCCTGGTGTGGTGCTTCCTGAGTGCTGCAGTTGGGGTCAATCCTGGCAGTTCCATTGACTGTGAGTGGAGCTCTGCCGATTGAACCAGCTGAGGAGCTGACCCTGCATATCTCAACTACGCCTGAGCGTTTACCTAGAGCCTGTGACAATTCGACTCTTCCCTCCAAAGCCCCAGCGCATGACACCATCTCTTAGGCCTAAGGACCAACAGAGTGTTTGGTTCCTCTTTGAGGAGGAGTTACCCAAGCAGGCGAATGCAGTCTGGAAGCTGGCAAAGCTCATCCAACAGACCAGAGCCTGTTGGGAAGGGCAGAGCATCCGGGCACGGTAGAAGACATCTAGGACATCCCCTCGGTACAGAGCCTTCAGATTGGCCCTGTGGAAAGAGAGGCCAGATAGACCTTTTATGCATCCAAAGGCAGCATGGGAAAGGTGTGTGTAGGGGGGGCATTTTGGTTCCATGACCGGGGTTATCCTAATCCCTGAAGGTGTTCAGAGCAGATGGGTAAGCAACAAAGCTAGTATGAAGGAGAGTATGTGAGAGTCCCTCACTCCACCCATAGGCCCAGTCTCCCCACGTTCCGCTACCCAGGGAGAGGTCAGACAGGGGACAGGGTGGGGGAGACTTGGAAAGCTCTCTCTGGTCCACCATGGTGAGGCTTGGGAACAGAGAGTCAGAAACAGGCTCTCACCTGTGCATCACCAGGGATCTCATCAGCATGGAGAAGGTGAGCAGGCAGGAGAGCACAAGGGAGCAGACATAGCACACTGTAGGGGAGCAGACAGGGACAGCTGTCATTTGAACCAGAGCAATAAAATGGATTGTGCTAGATCCAGAACTGCACCCAGCCACTGCCCACCATTCAATGGACCTTCCCCCACACATCTCCCTGACACTAATTTACAAGTTTATTGTGGCATTTTCATTGCTGCATCTCTAGTGAAAGGTGCCAGAGGGGCAGAACTGGATGACTTCTGGCTCTGTTTATGCAGTCACTGCAACATATGCAAGGGCAGCATCAGGCTTCCCAGCACTGTCCTGTTAGCACACTTCCATCCTGCCCCAGAGGGATCTCCACTAGCATCCACGGCCCATTCGATCCTCGGCCACTTTGCTAAAACTGGAGGAGGGGAATGGGATGGCGTGATGTGGTTGCCTGTCACCTGGAGAAACCACCTGGTGGTTAAGGCACTGGACTGGGACTCGAATTCAGTTCCTGGATCTGCTTGCGTCACTTTCCATAACCTTTGTGCCTCAGTTTCCCTACATGTAAAATGGGGAGAATATTTCACTATCTCACAGGTGCATCACATGGATACATTCAGCAGCCTCCCACATGCTCGACTCCTCCAGTGATTGGGTGGGGTGCAAAGAGCCAGGCCAGGCCAGCTTGTATCATGGAACAGAACTCCCACCCGATAGGAATGACAGCTGATAACTACAGACCCACACAGTCACCCTAGGGTTAGAACTCCGCAGCCACAATACGCAGTCTGGCTTTGAGCTAGCCGCTGCCTGATTAGACATCCCCGCCTTCCAGCCTGGTTTGGTGGCTGCAGTGACAGCCTCCAGCTAGGTCATTAAAGACAAGAGTCCATCCCTCCTGGGCTATCCAAGTCCAAAACAAACACGAAAGAGCCGGTCACCCCAGTCTCAAAGCTGTGCCCAGCTACTCCAAGTCTTTTTCACCCTTCAAATCAAGCAGTGAGTGACTCCCAGGGCTCGCTACCTGGAATCTCCCTCTGGGTCTCTGCCCCACACCCTCTGGCCTGAGTTAGCTATGTGACCTACTCAGCATGTGACTTCACTTCTTTTCTCCACCTGAGAGACGAGCTAAATGTTACAGGTGGGGCAGGACCTCTCTCTCTTTAAAGGACCACTCACCCAGAGACAGGCTCCATAGTCATTACCAGTCACCCCAGTCAGCCACTCTTCCCACCCCCACTCCCTCCCCAAGCACTTAGCGAGTCTACAAAAACGGTTAGACGCTTTCAAAATGTCACAGTAGAAATCAGCCAGCAGAAGTGTGAAAGGAATGACAGGCTGTAATAATATCTTTGAAAAGGGGGGGGGGTGCTGGGATGGGGAGAGATGTCAGGAAGACAATCGCAAGCAGGATTTTTAATGTGTCACTGTTTGCAAAGAAGTGCTGCCATTGTTCTAAGTGCATAAAGGAGAGGCTGACTGAACAAGGGGGGCACCATGCTAGCCAGAGGCAACAGAGCCAAGAGCTCATCTGCCTGTCCTCCTGTTGGGGGCTTTGAATTAGCTAATCCCCCACCCCTCCACACCAGGGCTTTGTAGTTCCGCACTCTAGAAGCCATCTGCTCAATTCCAACACATATCAAAGTCCCCCTGAACAATAGCATCTGTAGCATGGAATTGCTGACTGTGGATACATTTCTCCTCTTGTCCCCCTTCCCTGCTTGGCATTCACAGCACTCTTTGTTTGCTGGCACGAGACCAGGGTTTTCTTTTCATGTCTCCATCTCTCTGCTTTTGCAGCAGCATCCACATTTTAGAACTCTGCTATGCAGCCTGGTGGGAGTTTTGGCGACCAGGCCTAGAAATTCCAGGCCTGGAAAGAGTCAGGAAAAAAGCTGACATCTCCTGCTTGAGTAAAGAGGCACACAAACTATTTCAAACAGGGCCAACTCTGGCTCTCCATCACCACCATATCTCACACGCTTTAGCATCCAAAACCTGCTGTGAGGCAAGGCAGAGCTGTTATCCCCATTGCACTGATGGGAAATGGGGGCAAAGAGAGACTAAGCGACTTGACCAAAGTCACATAGGGGAGCATGTGGCAGAGGAGAGAACTGAACCAGGGTCTCCCAAGTACCAGGCTACTCCCCTAACCTTTGGGCCATCCTCTTCACTGTCCAAGACTCCTTTCCCAGCAGCCCAGTATTCCAGTTTCTAGAGTTTCCCTGTGATTGGAGCCCATTACCACAAACTGACATACAGCCCCTGCACTGAGCCAGCCCACATGGCACACCTTTGCACCTAATGCTAAGAGAAAGCAGGGGAAAGCATGTGTGTGTTGGGGGGAAATGAATCAGAGGGGAGACGAAGGAGAGACTTCAGACAGATCACAGCAAAAAAACATGCTCTGGGCCTTTTAGAAGTTGTTAGTGGGAGTAATTTTCAATGGCATCAAAGCACCATTAGGCACTCACCTCCTAGTGACTGGCAACCAGAGTCCTGTTACATTAATTTTCCTGGCATCCTTCCAGAAGACCAGGTCCCCTCCAAATTTCAAACCAACCTCTTGGAAAGACTCAGAGGACAGTGCAGCATTTCAGATCATCCCAATTCCCATGACTACACTCCAGTCTGAAAGTTTCTCCTATCAAACCCCTCCCACCAACACTACCACGGGGGGCCCATGAGGTCAGCTGTTGAACCCCAATTCAGCAAGGTACCTACGCACATGCCTCATTTAAGCACTTGAGTAGCGAGACCCCTCGTATGCTTCTCTAGGCATGTGCTTTGATACCTTGCTGAACTGCGGCCTCAAGGCAGACCCACAGTCCAATGATGTCAATGAAGAGACTCCCATTGACTTCTTTGGATCAGACTTTTGAACTTTTAATCTCTTACATCCAGGAACTTCTCTTCCAGCACCAACCACGCCCCACCTCCCTGCATACCCACAAACAATGGGATTAGCAACACACTCAGGAGCAGGGACAGAACCCAAGAGTCACAGCGCTCACACTCCTGTTTCAAACATTACATAACGCTTTGCAAGCCAGTCTAGCTGATGGTCACCGCCCTGCTACACAGGGACAGATGGCTCAGTGACTGACTGGTGCCCTTAGTTCCATTTAGTTAGTTATTTTTACTTATTAAAAGGAGATAGACAAAACAAACCCAAGCAGCTGCTGCCCTCTCACTCTGGGGAGCTGGGAGTTTGCTTTGGTCTGTGCAACTTTGCGCTAATTGAATGGGAAGAGTTGATATTTAAATGTTAAGAGGTCAGGAATTCTTTGGTGCATCTTGATCCTGAGGGTAAGTTTCAGTATCACAGAGACAAATGGCCTGTTTCTTGGGTAGCCTCAGCAGAGAGCTCCAGGATGGAGGAGTGTGTAAAGTGGGGGGAGGAAGGAGAGGCATATAGACTGAACACCCCCTTCAAGCTTTCTTTGCCATCGTCCATGCTGTACCAGACAGAGGCCTTTGGGACTCTACACAGACAGCCCAGGATTTAGGCAGGGAAACGGGACTGGGATCATGGGCACCCTCAGCATCAAGCTTGACAGACTTGGAGAGACTCACCTTCCAGTGACCAGAGATAGTATCTGACTGTGTCTAGCTCCCGCTCCATGTCTCCAGGGACACCGCCCGGGTTCTCCGAGGGCACGACACCAAACTGAACCAGCAGGACGGTGATTTCCTTCGTCATCCCTGCCCTCACTATCTGAATGTTGGGGATGAAGACGACGAGCAGCAGCAAGGCCACCTGTGAGCCAAAAGCCTAGTGAGCGCTACAGACAGTGTGCAAGGGAGTGTGCTCATGCACATACACCAACAACCTGCCCACCCCCACTGTGGTAAACTCCCGCCCCAGAGCAGCTGCTGATCACATCCTGGACACTGCCATGGAGTGGAAGAAGCAAGGGGGAAGTGGGTGCCAGAGCCTCAGACACAATGGAAAGGTGACAGCAAGAAAAGGGTTAAAAACTCCAGTCCGGTATGCAAACTAGGACTGGCCTGAGGCTGCCAGGGCAGGAGTCCTCAGTTCCAGTCTCTCACCCACTGCGCTGGCAGGAGCACACCAAATGAACACCAACAGAGAGAGCTGTGGGCATCTGCCGCGTCTGGCCCTGCTGCAGATGGAAAGCAGGGCTGTGACCAGAGCCTGGTCCTTGCTGAAGCTGATCACCCTGCCACGGCACAGTGACAGCAGCAATGAGTACAGAGGGGTGCTGCAGGCTCCGTCAGGCAGGAGTGACCCTTGGGACAATGCAGCCTGTCACTGAGGTTAATCCTGCTTGCTCCCAGGAGAACCCTCGCAGTGCCCACGGCAAGCCACAGAAGGGGTGGGACGGGTGGGGAAGCCTGGCAGTTGGATGGGGCTGCCCATCTTGCTTCCCCACTCACATAGAATGTAAGTAAGGCATGGGAAACAACAGGACAGGCGGTCATGCCAACCACGGGCCCAGCAGGGGCATTGCTACGGGCTTACCTGGTAAACAGCAATCACAGCTGTGGTTACAGAGAGAACCAGCTTCAGAGGAACCTGGAACCCTGAAATCCCAGAATGATAGGGGGACATATGAGACAGGAGACCAATTCCAGCCTGGGGCTTACGAGCAGCAGGGTGGCAAGTTAGCAAAAGGCATCCATCTGGGCTTCCATTCCTTCACAGTGTCAGTCACTCTCGCCATCCATCCAGTTTCATTACATCCGTTCATAGCTGTCTGACCCCTCTCCTTCCACTCAAAAGCATCCCCACCACTATGGTTTCATCCAGGCCTTCCTCAGCGCATCCAGATTCCACCCATCCACTCGTCTGTCGATGCACCAACAGTCAACTGAACTGCTAAACAAGTGCATGAGGGAAGAAGCCTAATGACACAGAAACCTTCATGCAATCTGGGACACAAGGATATTATGCCAATGGAGTTAGCACTCTCCTTGCAATGCCCCAAATTTCCTCTCACAAAGATGACAGTTCATGCAAATTAAGAAGTTGTGCATATTTAGGATGGCAGCTGCCTCGGCATAGATGCTTTGAGAGAGAGAGCCAAGAAACACAGTTACTTCACATGGGAGGAAGTCTGGTGCCAGAGACCCTGATATGCCTAAGAGCACATTAGAAGATCTTGTCATACGGTACCTTCCTGGGGTGTGTAGATGTAAGAACGTAAATACATCTGGGCCCTCGAGAGGAGACTTACTTTCCTGGAGCTGGAAGAGGAAGAATTGCGATGAGTCAGGTATGAAACATTGTCCCAGAACAAAAGCACTGCTTTGGTTTTTAACGCTTATCGATCAGCACCAACAGCCTTCCCTCTTGGGTGGAAATTCTGATGAAGCTAGTACACACAGTTCTGCCAATACACCTCAGTCCTGACTTGTAGCATGCAAGCCACTCCAGCCCCAGGCTCCCCATGCACAGCCCGGCCAATGCATGTGGTCCTGAGCTTACCACCTCCACAGCTACTCGAGAACAGCTTCCTTTCTGAACAGCAGCAAATAGCACTGTTCAGAGCACCGTTTCTCAACCTTTCTGGGCCAGCCACCCCTCATTTGAAGTCAAAATTGTCAAAATGCCCTTACATTTGGTATAAGAGTAAAGAAGTGTCAATGATAACAAGAGTAATGGAATCCAAAGTCAGAAGGGACCAGTGGGATCGTCTAGTCTGACCCTTCTATGAGATGGGCCATAGGACTGCCCTGAATTCCTGTGTGAACTACAGCATGATGGTCATATATGAAACCCAGTATAGATTACATTTACACCTATAATGTGTGTGTTTTGAGAGAGTGACAGAATACTTGACGTTGGAGGGTAACGGTGTGTGGAGAGGGGAGAGAGAGATTTTCTTTGCTTTAGACTGTAATGAAGTTTTCAGTGTCTCATAACTAAGGCTGCGAGTTTGTCACGGAGGTCATGGAAAGTCACGGAATCCATGACTTCTGCAGCCGCTGGTGCAGCTGGCCTGGGGGCTGCCTGAGCAGCTTGGGCGGCCCCTGGGCCAGCAGCACCGGCTGCTGTTGGGGCAATCTCGGGCCACCGCCCATCACACCCCCCAGCAGGATTTTGGGTAGGGGGCTCAGGGCTGGGGTTGGGGCACGGGAGGGGGTGAGGGATCTGGGCGGCGCTTACCTCGGGGGGCTCCCCGGAAGTGGCGACATCCCTCAGCTTCTAGAGGGAGGCGCAGCCACGGGGCTCTGCATGCTGCCTCTGCCTGCAGGGACCACCCCCGGAGCTCCCATTGGCCACGGTTCCTGGCCAGTGGGAGCTGCGGAGCTGGTGCTCGGGGAGGAAGCAGCGCGCAGAGCTGTGTGGCTGCACCTCCACCTAGGAGCTGAGGGATGTCACCACTTCCAGGGAGGCACAAAACCCAACACCTTCCCCCTACTCACTCCATCCCCCCTCCCGCTGTTGCTCGCTCTTCCCCTCTCTCCCTCACTTTCACTGGGCTGGGGCAGGGGGTTGGGGTGTGGGAGGGGGTGAGGGCTCCGGGGTGGGGCCTGGGATGAGGGGTTTGTGGTGCAGGATGGGGCTCCGGGCTGGGGCAGGGCATTGGGGTGCAGGGGGGGTCTGACCTGGGGTGGGGGTTCGGGTGCGGGAGGGGGTTCCAACCTGGGGCAGGGGGTTCGGGCTCCAGCCAGGCGGCACTTACTTCAGGTGACTCCCAGTTGGCAGCGCAGCAGGGCTAAGGCAGGCTCCCTCCTTGCCCTGACTCCATGCTGCTCCCATGTCCAGCTCCTAGGCAGAGGGGCCAGGCGGCTCTGCGCAGTGCCCGCACCCACAGGCGCTGCCCCTGCAACTCCATTGGCCATGGTTCCAAGCCAACAGGAGCTGCAGAGGCGGTGTTCAGGGTGTGGGCAGTGCACGGAGCTTCCCTGGCTGCCCCTGCACCTAGGAGCCAGACATGCCCGTCACTTCCGGGAGCTGTGTGGAGCCAGGGCAGGCAGGGAGCCTGCCTTAGCCCCGCTGCACCGCCGACCAGCTTTTAACGGCCTGGTCAGCAGTGCTGAACGGAGCCGCCAGGGTCCCTTTTCGACCAGGCATTCTGGTCGAAAACTTGATGCCTGGCAACCCTAGTCCCCCCTCCTCTTCCCCAGCACCCCCACCTGGGCTGACCCCCCCCCCAAGCACCCATGGTGCCCCCAGGCCACCCCCCTCCCCAAAGATTTAATCAGGGGTATATAGTACAAGTCATGGACAGGTGACGGGCCGTGAATTTTTGTTTACTGCCTATGACCTGTCCATGACTTTTACTAAAAATACCTGTGACTAAAACGTAGCCATACTCATAACCCCCCATTGCGTTTAGTGACCCACCCCCTAGAGAGTCACAACCCCGCAAGTGAGAAACACTGGATTAGAGCCAGGCAGAGTTCCTGCAGAAGAGGAAGAGCATTGTTTTGGCCGTACCTTCTTTTGTGTGTTCTTTTGGCCAGGATAGTCTTCAGGTATTCATTATAATAGCCACTCCCTACAACCTTAAAGAAAGCAGCACAAAAGCCCACTTGTTATTTGGATACAGGACACAGTCGGATGCTTGAATCAACACTATGGTTCTCTCTCCTTAGAGTGGTTATCTACAAAGGCCCTATAGGTAGCCCTGTGCTCAAAGGTTTCCATCTTTGTCCAATTCTTGCTTCCCTTTTGTCCCGTCTGAAGAAAACCCTTCCCTATATACATTCTTTAGGGAAAGCATTGCACCATCTACTGGCAGCCTCCAATATTGAATTCATTCAACACTAAGGCTAGGTCTACACTACGGGGGGGGGTGGATGTCGACCTAAGATATGCAAGTTCAGCTACGTGAATAGCGTAGCTGAAGTTGCGTATTTTAGGTTGACTTACCTGGCTGTGAGGACGGCGGCGAGTCGACCGCTGCCGCTCCGCCGTCAACTCCGGAAATCCACCGCGGCAAGAGGCGGAAGCGGAGTCGACGGCAGAGCCATCGGGGATCGATTTTATTGCGTCTTCACTAGACGCGATAAGTTGATCCCCAATAGATTGACTGCTACCCGCCGATCCGGCGGGTAGCGAAGACGTGCCCCTAGTATCTTCCTTCAAATAGAGAGTCATTAAGCAGTTGCATTCAACTATAGGAATAAAAACTTCCCCACCAAGAAGTGTTACCCAATCCCCATTTTAGATGAACAATTTTTATTGCCATTTTGCAACAAAACATTTGAGTTAATCACTCCAGAAGAAAACTGACTCATTCACTAGAGCCTAAATATCAATCTAGATGTGAGGATAACAGGCTCCAATCCGGAAGACCATGTTGATACCAGACCGACCAAAAGGAAAACACTCAGTCCAATGCTGAGAAACACTGGGAGTAGGATTTAGATGAACTAGAAGGTTCTTTAGACTAAATCCAGGATTTGGTATAACACTAAGAAATCTGCAAGGTGTGGATTTGTTTGTATTTTGGGTTGGGGGTCAGGGAGGGAGTGTGTGTTATTACATTTTTAAATAGGTTTCCCCCCATATCCTCCAAACAAAGGTTGTCTGATCCTAAGGGATTATCCCCTACTGCCATGAAAACCTAGGGGGCAAACAATGAGACACCAGTTCTGGGCTGAATGGGACCCACTGATGCCTAAGCTTTTTGAGCTAAGGAGATTACACAGAAGAGAGATTTTCTTTCCCTCCAAATACAACAAGAAAAAAACCCAGAACCATCAAACCTGCTGCCCTCTGGGGCACTCGTGGGCACAGCCAGTGTGCCAAGAGCTGGCAGCTAACACGTGGATACCTGGAGAACTTGGGATACAGAGGTGGCAAGTGGCAGGGGCTCAGCCAGAGGGAGCAGGTAGGGAATAGGCAATACTCCCAGCAAAGGTTCAAGAATTAGCATTGACAGCACCTATGCTGAAGTAGGAGGGGCAGGCATTTAGAACAAGTTAGACTAATTGCCTTCTTTCCTCGCAGCCTGGAATGATGGCAGCAGATGGCTTCCATAGCCTGGATCATTCCAAGACAACTCAAAATGGGAGTCTTCCCTTGCTGAACAACAGCCAGCTGCTTTGCTCTCATCACAGGAGGTTTGTTATGCATCAGAGGTGCTGGAACAATTTTTATAGTGGAAATGCTGATGACAGAAGCTATGGAAATCATGTATTTGGTGATTTTTATTACTACTTCAAGCCAGGGGGTGCAGCAGCACCCCTAGTTCAAGCACCACTGTTATGCACTGAACTTCAGCCACACTCCTCTTACTCTGGGAGATCTAGGGAAGGACAGGAGCACCTTGGGCATTGGTGGGAACAACTAAAGTACCAAATGGCAGCATTATGGGACTCTGACTGAAGCTGAGTTCCAAGGGGTAGGATACTGGGAGGTGACCAAGCACCAATAGAACAGATGCATTAAAGATTGATAACTGAAGCTTGGGAGATGAGCACCTTCCAATCCTTCTTGCATGACACTTGGCTGGGGTGCAATCAGGATGTTGCAAGGAAAGAGGAAGTTCAGTGTCTTTTCAAACAGGGCTAATGCTGGATGTGGAGGAAGGCTGCCTGCTAGGCCCATAGAATCTTAGAATATTAGGGTTAGAAGTCATCCAGTCCAACCCCCTGCTCAAAGCAGGACCAATCCCCAGACAGATTTTTACCCCAATTCCCTAAATGGCCCCCTCAAGGATTGAACTCACAACCCTGGGTTTAGCAGGCCAATGCTTGAACCACTGAGCTATCCCTCCCCCCGTGACAGCAGAGAGGAGATAAAATAGGAAGGTTTGTTGGCTTGGAAGAATGATTAAAAAGTAACTTAAGTGATTGCAAACCGCAGAGTAGGGGGTGGGTGGGTGGGAAGTGACGAACACAGAATCCGGGACAGGGTTTACTGGAGAGTCAACAGAACTGAGTGAAGAGGCTCAGCAGGTTGGCTCAAATGAACATATAAAAGCTTGATTTTCAGTTGACACCCTTAGGTTTGCAAGCTCATGGGGACATTGACTTCCTCCGCTTTCTGGGCAAACCAAAAGTTCCCCTAGAACAGCCTCTTCCCCACCATTCCAGCTTCTGATCTTAGCTGGAGCCCAGAAGTAATGAAATACCAGGGGGGAAAGCTAATCAAATATTTGCAGAATTTGGACTAGAGCAGTGGTTCTCAAACTGCGGGTCAGGACCCCAAAGTGGGTTGCAACCCAGTTTTAATGGGGTCGCCAGGGCTGGCATTAGACTTGCTGGGGCTCAGGGCTGAAACCAAAGTCTGAGCCCCACCGCCCAGGGCTGAAGCCCTCAAGTTTCAGTGCCCTGCAGGGCGGCAGGGCTTGGGCTTTGGCCCCCGAGCCCGGGGCAGCGGGGCGCAGGCTTTGGTCCCCCTTCCTGGGGTCATGTAGTAATTTTTGTTGTCAGAAGGGGGTTGCGATACAATGAAGTTTGAGAAACCCTGGACTAGAGGATCTGTTCACAGCGTAGTGTTTAGCTAAGTCAGTTCCTGAAGCCTAACCCTACAGAAACACACAGGGCCACCTTTGCAGAGCCTGCCTCTGGTTTTCACCCAGCCATTTCTAGCCGCTCAGCTGATTAAGCCTGCAAACGAGATACAGACATAAATAGCATGTGAGCAAGTGATGCAATCGGAAGCACTCGGTTTGCGCACACAGATAATCATCCCAGTGTGCAAAGTTGGATGCGGAAAGTGTGCCTTACAATTGGAGAACTTGGGTGGCCCCATTCGACCCTAAGGGCTTGTCTACACTGGAAGGTTATTTTGGTGCGTGAATTTTAAAAAGTCACACAGTAGCTATTCAGGAGCAAGAGTGTGTCCACAAAGGGAACTACTGCAAGTAAATTTCCCTGTAGATAAGCTCTAAGTAGAAGGCAAGACAGATGTGGAAACAATATGAGAAACCCATCAGGCAGAGTGATGACTAGTCAAAAGCATTCAGTGACCATGGACTTCAGAGAACCAAGATCAGTACCTCAGGCATTTTCACTACAAAATGGGGATGATCTATTTCGCACATAAAAACAGGAGAGTCCTGCTATTAAGAAAAAAAATGTATACACATGGCATTTAAAGTATTGCAAAACTGACCAGATTTCATGCCAGTAAGACAATACACTCCAAAATGTGTTTTAAAAGACATAAAATACAGGCAATGGCATATTTCTTGAAAGTTGTCTGATTCATGCCACATTTTTTGTCTCTTCTATGGCCACATCTGCTCTGTTGGGCACATCTTCAGCTCTGGTCACAGACACTAAAGTCTCATTCACTAATTAATTAGCTCACACACATGATCAAAATTTGAACCAATAACTGGTACATAACTGTTGCACAGGAGTGGAACTAACATAAGGGGGGGGGGGAATTGATATTTTCTTTGACTCTTAGAGTAAACATAGCATAGATCCACCAGGAAGCTGCAGTGCATTACCTCTCTAGCAGCTGGTTTCTCCTGTGTGAAGCTCCTGACAAGCAGCACTGGATACCAAATGCTCAGGACAATGAGGCAGAGGATAATAGGAACATAAGACAGCAGGGAATAATACCTGTAAATCTGGAGAGAAGGGGACAGCTGATAAGTGTGGTTATCACTTCATACTTCAGCACAAGCCTGTACATAGGTCACAGTACATAGAATACTACAACTTCCTGCTCCTGTTTCCCCTCCATCCAAAGAGTTCAGATTCACAGTCTAGGGTTCCTCAGGTGCTTGCAGATACCCAGAAAGCAGCAGTAGCCAAAAGCCTTTTTCCATCTGCATTGGGTTAGGAGGTTGCAAGGGCTCTGCTCCGATGTGGCCTGCACTACATTTATGCACACCTTCGGCTCCTTCAAGAAGAACCTGACTTGAGGCTTCACCGTGAAAGAGAGTCTCCCAGTTCCAAGCACCAGCCATTCATCCCCACTCCCTTTCCACTTACCTGGAGGTGTCTTTAGTAGCTGATGTGACCAGGAAGGAAGAACAATGCCCATGTTATGCATCTCGTTTGCATTTACCTTGGGCGACTGAGGGCAGTCCACTTTCTGCCAGATATGGACCACACAGTGGCACCAGGAGAGCAAGCAGCCTACGAAGTACCCGGCTCGGTGTCTGATTGTGGCGCATGCAATTAAAGGATAATAGAAGGCAGGGTAATAGAGTAAAGCCATGATCTTCCAGTACTCTAGACAAGGGTGGGGGGAGAGAAAAAACAAAATTGCAGAGCTCTCAGTAGAAGGATTAATAGGCAAAGTGATGCCCTTGACTTGCATATGGGGTTAAGAGGAGACGTTAAGCCACCCAAAGCTGGAGACTGGAAATCTAGTCCATGCTAACGGCATGCAGGGACAGCCAGCGATGGCACCTCTCTTCCCCTTGGCACCACCATCACACAAGGGCTTCCCATCAGCCTGCCCCATGCAAAATGCTCACTGGATGAGACCTTAGCGGTGCTGCCTTCGCTTAGCAAAGTTTAACTGCCGGGATGCCTTCGCTTTGCCATATGAAGCTCAAATGAACCCTCACCTTTTAGATCAAGGCGCTTCCCCTCCAGCCCCAGTTGGTTTTGTTTGGTTCATTTCAGAGGAACTCAGCATCTGCAGCTCCCATTCACATCAACTGGAGCTCTGGCTTCCCAGTGTCTCTACGGCAGGCCCCACCAGTACTAATGCAAGTGATGGAACGGCAGTACTATGCAGGGCCTGACAGAGCACAAGGCTGCTTCACAAAGTTTGGCCTGAGTCACAACAGCCCTGGCTTTTCCAACAAAGCCCCGCCCCCTCCTCCCCCAGTTGTAAAATGGTCCATTGTTAGCAGTAGCACACGCTGTCTGAAAATCTGGAGTATGTTCACACTGATCTGCGTGCAAGAGGACATGCAATAGATTGGCCAAATGTTGCCTAGGGGCAGGGCCAGGGAGGGCCCAACACATTTAAAATATTAAAACAAACAAATGTGTGCGTGGGGGGAAAAGTAGCCAAAAAATGTAGACAGTTATTCAGAGTATCACCCAGTTAGAGGAAAGCCTGCACCGGATCTGAACGAGATCCCTGTGCCCACCTGGGACAGCCTATGGGGACAGCCCTGGCTTCTGAGGGTCCCAATGGATTGAAACAGCAAAACATCCGCGAACTTCAGAAAGGGATGGCCCAGTGCCACCTGCATTACCTCGACTACGCGGGGAGGAGCTGGCAATGAAAGGCAGGGGGTCGGTATCCAGCACCAGCACACAAATAGAAGAGAAGAGGATTCCAAACACTGCTGCCACCAGCCCCTGGTGGCCCTCCACCTCCAAGAAATTCACAGGGCTGCAACAATCGGGGGGGGGGGGGGAGGGGGAGAGAAAGAAGAGGGTTAGAATGAGAACAGATAGGGTGCCCCTCACCCCCACCTCCCCATGGAGACCACCTTTCCCTCTGCTGCAGACAGCTTGAGAGAGAAGGGCACAGTGGTTTGGGGCACCACATCCACCTGTCTCTGCCACAAAGGGTAACCACTAGGTGTATCACACAACAGCTGGGCTAGGGGAGTTACCACAAAGCCCCCATTGAGTGACCAGTGGGATGTACCTGTGTGTCCCATTTTCCAGCACTGCTCATCGCCAAGGTATCTGGATGGGTCCCCCATGCCCTTTGTTTAGCTGGAAGAAACTGAGCCCCAACCTGACCCTGCCATAGCCATAGGGCTTCTCTGAGCTGCCCTAAGGACACAGGTGGTTCTTCACGGTCACTGCTGAGTGTCCCTGTCACATTTGCAGGGAACATGGAGCTGCAACCTCTCTCGGGGGTGGATAATTCTTATTTCTACTGCCCCAAAGCCATGCATGGTGATTTACAGACTAAACAGTAAGATCATGGGAATTCATGATCCATATGGTTCTGTGGATATGGGGAAAGTGTGCATGTGATATATCTTGACTTTATCAAAGCTTCTGATACTGTCTCCCACAGTATTCTTGCCAGCAAGTTAAAGTAGTATGGATTGGATGATTGGACTATAAGGTGGATAGAAAGCTGGCTAAATCATCGGGCTCAACGGGTACTGATCAATGGCTCGATGTCTAGTTGGCAGCCGGTATCAAGCAGAGTGCTCCAGGTGTCGGTCCTGGGGCTGGTTTTGTTCAACATCTTCATTAATGATCTGGATGACAGGATGGATTGCACCCTCAGCAAGTTCACAGATGACACTAAGCTGGGGGGAGAGGTAGATACGCTGGAGGGCAGGGATAGGGTCCAGAGTGACTAGACAAATTGGAGGATTGGGCCAAAAGAAATCGGATGAGGTTCAACAAAGACAAGTGTAGAGTCCTGCACTTAGGACGGAAGAATCCCATGGACTACTACAGTCTGGGGACCGACTGGTTAGCAGCAGTTCTGCAGAAAAGGACCTGGGGATTACAGTGGACAAGAAGCTGAATATGAGTCATCAGTGTGCCCTTGTTGCCAAAAAGGCCAACGGCATATTGGGCTGTATTAGTAAGAGTATTGCCAGAAGGTCGAGGGAAGTGATTATTCCCATCTATTCGGCACTGGTGAGGCCACACCTGGAGTACTGCGTCCAGTTGTGGTTCCCCCCACTACAGAAGGGATGTGGACAAATTGGAGAGAGTCCAGCGGAGGGCAATGACAATGATTAAGTGGCTGGGGCACATGACGTGTGAGGAGAGGCTGAGGGAACTGGAGTTATTTAGCCTGCAGAAGAGAAGAGTGAGGGGGGATTTGACAGCAGCCTTCAACTATCTGAAGGGGGGTTCGAAAGAGGATGGCGCTAGGCTGTTCTCAGTGGTGGTAGATAACAGAACAAGAAGCAATGGTCTCAAGTTGCAGTGGGGGAGGTCTAGGTTGGATATTAGGAAACACTATTTCTCTAGGAGGGTGGTGAAGCACTGGAATGGGTTACCTAGGGAGGTGATGGATTCTCCATCCTTAGAGGTTTTTAAGGCCTGGCTTGACAAAGCCCTGGCTGGGATGATTTAGTTGGTGTTGGTCCTGCTTTGAGCAGGGCGTTGGACTAGATGACCTCCTGAGGTCTCTTCCAACCCTAATCTTCTATGATCAGGGCTGCCACATGAATGGCAGAGTGACTCAGAAGCAACCATCCTGGTCATAGCTCTTAGTTTGCCTACAGAAAAGCTTCCCCATGCAGTTAGGTCACCCTGGTGGGGGAAGAGGAGTGGAAGGGGGGAAAGCCATGAAAGCAGTAAAGAGAAGAAGGTTCAGGTCAGGTTAGATAAAGCTCCAAACTTTAAAATTCTTATTGTGAACTTGGAGATAGCTGAAAATTTTTGACTAGAAAGCGCCTGATCCAGCCCTTCCTGCTCTAGCCTGGGGTCTGAAATGCAGCCTTGAATTCTGCATCTGCCATTTCACCTCCTAGCCTAGTTACATGCCATGCTGTAAAGTGCCAAGGTGCCAAGCTACCCAACAGCCGACTCTCTGCAAATCAGAACACTAGATAAACCAAGGGCTAATAGGTGCACCCACCGAACTGTGCTCACAGTCTTTTCGGATGGCAAAATCAGAGACAGTTGAGGAATCGAGGCCATTGAGAGATTTCAGCAATTCCAGTCTGAACAGCATCAGGGAGTGCAGAGTCACAAGAAAACAAATGTAAACCTCAGCTAAGGTTGTTTGTGGGGCAAAGGGAGCAGTGTTGGTGGATGTGTGCAGAGGTGTGGATATGGGGTTATTCTGGGTACCTCAGCAGTCCAGGTGCTCCATTCCAAGAGCTTTTATAGAGGCTCTTGCGTTTCACCAACAGAGACAAGACTATCAGCACGGCCAGCTGCAAAGAGAGCCAATGACAAATAATCAAAACAGTGAAAGTACCTATGAGGGTGCAAACCTCTGGCCCCATCTCTTTAAACACTGACCCCATGGGTGGATGTGTGGGGATATCAGATACCCAATGAGGTGTGCAGCTGTGCAAGAAGGTGCCAAACAGAGAGATGCTTATAGATCTAAGCAACAGGGAATCAACAGTGGGCAATAAATCAGTCCCTGCCCGAGAGGGCTTGCGACTCCCACGTGCAGGTAGGTGAAGCAACTGAATAAAGGGCAGGAACACAGTTCGTGTGGCACAGAATGAACCAAAGAACAAGAAAGGGAGCTAGATCCTCAGCTGACGTACATCTGTAGCTCCCATTGACTGTACCAGAGCCAGGCTGATTTATACACATGAGCTGAGGATCTGGCCCTTATCCGCACCCCAGTATTTGAACAGATATAGAACAAAGTGGATCAATACAGTCTCTTGCCACCCCATTCCTTGTAACCTCTCTTCCTTCCTCCATCACTTCAGTGGTTTTACCTTAGATGCACTGTCCTTTTGTGGTAATAGTCCCGTTTCCAGGACACCAGATCCATCCCTGTGCTGGGTGGCTCTACTTAACCTTGTGGATATACAGGCTCAACTAGTTCTGCTAGGGCCACTTAGGCCCTAGCATGAATTTCTAATTCTCTCTGTTGAAGGGAAGCATGATCAGCGATGGGGGAACTCCAGAGAGGTCCAGAGGACTGCCCAGTCATTTGGGTCTTTCTCCCAACTACTCCAAACTTCGGGTGGTGGTGACCAAATGTCAAATGTCATTACCAATTAGTGCCCAAGTGAGTGGCCTGGGTGAATAGTTGCGGGCAAAGAGGATTTCAGTGAAGTTCTAGTGGACAGGTGTCTATCTTGCAAAACTACTACTGTTATTGGCATGCTTCCTGGGAGCCTTTGAAGAGGGGCCAAAAGCTGAGTGGGACACAGGGACCAAATTACCCTAAAAGCAATACCTTGGGCAGCAGGTGAAAACATGAAGTACAGGCTGCAGCAGATCATCTGTTCTTCACCTGCTTCCACAATTGACAGCTCTGCTGAGTTAAACTGCCAATCCCCACATGACAGAAACAGGAGCAGTGCAGGCACTCATATCACGCTCATGAACACGGCTCACAGATTAAGGCCAGAAGGGCCCTTGATGGTCATCTGACCTTCTGCATGGTCCCGGCCAGAGAAGCTCCCCCAGTAATTACTGCCTCAATGACATGGACGGACAGATAAGACTTCCCTCCGAAGGCTGCACAAACCCCAGCCTCATCCAAAGATGGAATCTCTGCAGATACTTACAGATATAGGAGCCATGCAGGTGTGATAAAGACGGTAGGGGATGGTGGGATCGCAGGCTAGGATAACATTAGGAAGCATACTGAAAGAAAATAAATAAAGCCACTCAAAATACATTCATTACATAAAGGAGGAGCAAAGACTTATGTAATCACATGTCCTATGCCTAGAGGAGCTTGAGGAGAATTCTGTAGTAGATGTCCTTCCAGCCTCAAGGGGAAAGTATATTTTTTATTCCCCATCGATTGCACTTGTGTCAATAATTTAGCTATGCCTACAAAAAGCTTGCCTTCTGCAGAGCAGCCCAGGGGGATGCTAGGTAGATTTTACATAGTAGTTTAAATATATTCCACTAATAAGAAAGGATACGTACGGTAATTCCTCACTTAACATTGTAGTTATGTTCCTGAAAAATGCTACTTTAAGCGAAATGATGTTAAATGAATCCAATTTCCCCATAAGAATTAATGTAAATACAGGAGGTTAGGTTCCAGGGAAATTTTTTTTGCCAGATAAAAGACATATATATATACATACATACATACATACATACATACATACACACACACACACACACAGTATACGTTTTAAACAAACAATTTAATACTGTACACAGCAATGATGATTGGTTGAGATGGTGGAGTCAGAGGGTGGGATATTTCCCAGGGAATGCCTTTCTGCTACATGATGAACTAGCACTCGGCTGAGCCCTCAAGGATTAACACATTGTTGTTAATGTAGCCTCATACTCTACAAGGCAGCAGGAATGGAAGGAGGAGACACAGACTCTCTGTGTGTGTGTGTGTGTATTGCCCCTTTAAGTATGCTGACCCCACTCTCAGTAGATCAGCAAGTTGAGATAGCAGCTGCTGCCAGCAAGCTCCCTCTGTCCTGAGCCCTGTCCTGTTCCCCCCAGCTCTGTGGATGGTGTAAAGGAGCCAGGGGGCTGGGGACACCCTGACATCAGCACCCCTCTTCCCTCCCTCTTTCCCCCCCCCCCCCCCCCCCGCACAGCAAGCAGGAGGATCCCGGGAGCAGCTCCAAGGCAGAGGGCAGGAGCAGCACACGGCAGTGGGGGGAGGGACAGCTGAACTGCCCTGCAACGGATACCCTGCTGGATGGCTGCAGCACAGGGAACTTAAGGGAGCTGACAGGGGCCTGCCGGCCCACCCTGGTTCCAAGCCCCCACCAGCTCCAATGGGCTGCTCTTCCTGCAAGCAGTGGACAAAGCAGGCAGCTGCCAAACAAAGTTATAAGGGAGCATTGCGCAACTTTAAATGAACATGTTCTCAAATTGATCAGCAATGAAACAACTTTAACCCAGATGACTTTAAGTGAGGAGTTCCTGTATTACAAAAGGAAGAGCAACCAAATGACAGGGGCTGGAAGGGCTGCTGTATGAGCAAAGATTAAAAGACACTCAATATGCATAGTGACTCAGGGAGACTGATCATCATGTAAAACGTGTTTGACAGGAGTAAATGCCACAGCCAGGAAAGAGAAGGGGAATTGTTTAGAGTGGGCGAAGGCAAAATAACTAGGAGTAACAGGTTCTAATTAAGCAGAGGAAAGTTTAGGTTGAATATGAAGTCAAGCTGCTTAACAGCAGGCCCAATCCTGCCAGCATTGAAGTCGATGAGCCTTTTGCCATTGACTTTAATGTGAGCAGGATGGAGTCTGATGGCTGTGAAAGAGGCTGCTGAGGGAGGTAATTAGAGACCTATTCCTCACATAGTCTGGACAAAGCACTGGGGAATGGTTAGAGGAATGGGGTCAGAGAGGCTAGGTGATGCTCCTAAGGTCCCAGCCAGACTCAATGTCAGAGTCACCCCCCAAATGCTGACTCCCAGTCCTATGTTAATTTCATTAGGCAACAGCAGCTGGAGGATTTGAGTAGGGATGGCAACCAAACATTCAGATGTCAGTGAACAATCTGGGGGCACAGAGTCTACTATTCAGTCTGAGTCGCTCTCAAAATTTTCCAGACCTGGGACAGAAATACCACAAAATGCACTTGGGGGCCAGGGAGGAAGTGTTTTAAGAACTTTTCCAAACCTTTATAAAGGTTCAGGAAGAGTTTCGGATGAAACCTTGGTTCATGCATCCTTAGTTTTAATGGAATTCTATGCGAGGCTCAAAAGCCTCTTGGTTTGAAAAACATTCCTGCTTCATGTTACATGTCCCACAGGTCCCTTGACTTTGATGTAGCCTCCAGAGATGAGTTATCCTGTGACAATACCCCATTCTATTGATGTTACCTCTTAACTATAGTGTTATGCCACATATATCCAGCCACATTTGAATATTTAAAGGCCTCTGAAACACAGCCAGGAGTCTAATGGCCCAAGCACAGAGCTAGAGACTTAAGTTCTAGACTTGACTGCCACCAGTTTGCCCCGTGACAATGGACAAGTCATTTAATCTCTCCATTGCGTCAGTTTCCCAATCTGTAAAACAGGGATAATAGTGCTTCACCACCTTTGTACGGTGCTTTGAAAGCCACATCTGTGCAACACTCTGTAATGACTATCATCATTATTGAACACCATTTGGTTTTAGATAGCCAGACAGAGAGCATACTGACCTTTAGCGATCAGGGCTCTTCTCTGTGCTGACCGCAGGCAAACTGTAACATATGCACATGAGCCTTCCCAAGCAGATTTCCATTCATTCCTGCAGAGCTGAGTTTCAAACCGGGAAGAACCCATACTCTCTGTGTTTATAAGTTGTTCTGAGGTTACCATTAATGCAGTTATAGATACCATAGATGCAGCTCTGGAAGCAGAACTGAAAATCTGTCCATCTGTCCTGATGGTCAGAGTGCAATAGAGGAACCCTATATTTTAATTAGTGCTAACCACACAGCAAGTGTATTATATTATAAAGCAATCAAACTGCTTCTACAAGCAGTCTGCATTTACAAACACATTCAGCTATTCCTGCTCCTCTTCTCTGCTAACTGCTCTCCTTTGCCATATTTGAAGTCTCCCGTCATCTCAGCATTCCCCAGCCCCACAGAAGCACCACACACTTTCCATCTGAATGGCTTTTATTTTAAAAGTAAAATAAATAAGAAAGAGCAAAGAAAGTCTCCAAAGAGCAGCGTGTCTCCTCTGTAACAGGCAAAACAGCTGGTGGCTGTGCAATATGAGATGAATTCCTCTCCACTCATGAGCCACTCAAAACAAGGTCACAAGGCAATGTGAGATATATACCCCACAGCACCCAACACCCTCATAAGCAGTTATAATGGAAGAGTCCATCAGTAACTCACAACACAGAGTTAAGGATTGTTCAGCCAAGGAGGTTATTTGATTAGCTGAACCTTGCAAATTGTCGTACAATAGTAACAGCCTCCATTTATACATGAACTCTCATCTGAGGAATTAAAATCAGCCTACAAAAGGTGTGTCGGAATCATTACCCCATTATAGTGATAGGTAGACTGAGGCACAGAGAGGCACATTATATTCTGAACATGACAGAACAAGCAGAGAAAGGACTGACTTGACTGAACCCAAAGACCCAAAGGACTGACCTGACTGAACCCAAAGACTTTCCTTTAAAAAAAAAAGGGATGGAGGAGGATCCAGGGAACTCCAGGCCAGTCAGCCTCACCTCAGTCCCTGGAAAGATCATGGAGCAGGTCCTCAAGGAATCAATTTGGAAGCACTTAGAGGAGAAGAAAGTGATCAGGAACAGTCAGCATGGACTCACCAAGGGCAAGTCATGCCTGACTAACCTAATTGCCTTCTATGATGAGATAACTAGCTCTGTGGATGAGGGGAAAGCAGGGGACGTGTTATTCCTTGACTTTAGCAAAGCTTTTGATACGGTCTCCCACAGTATTCTTGCTAGCAAGTTGAAGAAGCATGGGCTGAATGAATGGACTATAAGGTGGATAGAAAGCTGGCTAGATCATCGGGTTCAACAGGTAGAGATCAATGGTTCCATGTCTAGTTAGCCGGTATCAAGCGGAGTGCCCCAAGGGTCGGTCCTGGGGCCAATTTTGTTCAATATCTTCATTAATGATCTGGAGGATGGCATGGACTGCACCCTCAGCAAGTTTGCAGATGACACTAAACTGGGAGGAGTGGTAGATACACTGGAGGGTAGGGATAGGATACAGAGGGACCTAGACAAATTAGAGGATTGGGCCAAAAGAAATCTGATGAGGTTCAACAAGGACAAGTGCAGAGTCCTGCACTTAGGACGGAAGAATCCCATGCACTGCTACAGACTAGGGACAGAGTGGCTAGGCAGCAGTTCTGCAGAAAAGGACCTAGGGATTATGGTGGATGAGAAGCTGGATATGAGTCAACAGTGTGCCCTTGTTGCCAAGAAGGCTAATGGCATTTTGGGCTGTATAAGTAGGGGCATTGCCAGCAGATTGAGGGACGTGATTATTCCCCTCTATTCGGCATTGGTGAGGCCTCATTTGGAGTACTGTGTCCAGTTTTGGGCCTCACGCTACAAGAAAGATGTGGAAAAATTTGAAAGAGTCCAGAAGAGGGCAACAAAAATGATTAGAGGGCTGGAGCACATGACTTATGAGGAGAGGCTGAGGGGACTGTGATTGTTTAATCTGCAGAAGAGAAGAATGAGGGGGGATTTGATAGCTGCTTTCAGCTACCTGAAAGGTAGTCCCAAAGCGGATGGATCTAGACAGTTCTCAGTGGTAGCAGATAACAGAACAAGGAGTAATGGTCTCAAGTTGTAGTGGGGGAGGTTTAGGTTGGATATTAGGAAAAACTTTTTCACTAGAATGGTGGTGAAGCACTGAAATGGGTTACCTAGGGAGGTGATGGAATCTCCTTCCTTAGAGGTTTTTAAGGTCAGGCTTGATAAAGCCCTGGCTGGGATGATTTAGTTGGGGATTGGTCCTGCTTTGAGCAGGGGGTTGGACTAGATTACCTCCTGAGGCCAATTCAACCAATTCCCCTGAATCGGGCCCCACCCCTAAGAGGGCCCTGCGCCCAAGCCCCGGTACCGGGGTGGCCCAGCTTCCCCAGGGGGGCAATTTAAAGGGCCTGGGGCTCCCAGCAGGGGCTGGAGCCCCAGGCCCTTTAAATTGCCACCAGAGCCCCACTGCTGGAGCCCTGGGGTAGGGCTGCGGGGCTCTGGGAGCTATTTAAAAAGAGCGGGGCTCCCATTGCTTCTACCGCCCCAGCCCTTTAAATAGCCACTGGAGCCCCACCGCTTCCCCAGGGCTCCCGTGGCTATTTAAAGGGCCGGGGCGGTAGAAGCAGGGGAGTCCTGGGCCCTTTAAATACCCCCCGAGCCCCGGGTTGCTGCTGCTATCCTGGTGGGGGAGGGAGGAGGAGGAGGAGGAGGAGGGGTCACTTACCATACAGGGTGGACTGTACCTGCACCCCCTGCCCGCACCAACCCCGCACCCCCTGTCCTGCCCGCAGCCAGCCCCTGTCTCCAGCCAGCCCCACACCCCCTGCCCCTCCTGCAGCCAGCCCCGCACCCCCTGCCTGCAGCCAGCCCGTCTCCAGCCAGCCCCTGCCGCACCCCCTGCCCGCAGCCAGCCCCTGCCGCACCAGCCCTGCACCCCCTGTCCTGCCCGCACCAGCTCCTCCCCCCTGCCCTGCCGCTGCCCGCCCCTGCCACACCCCCTGCCCACAGCCAGCCCCACACACACCCCTGCCCACACCAGCCTTGCACCCCCTGCCCTGCCTGTAGCCAGCCCCGCACCCCCTGCCCTGCCTCCAGCCAACCCCTGCCGCAAGCCAGTCAGTCCCACACTCCTCTGTCTCCAGCCCTGCCAACCCATGCTGCACCCCCCTGCGGCCCTGCCTGAAGCCAGCCAACCCACCCCACATACCCCTGTCTCCAGCCAGACCCGCACCCCTTGCCCTGCCTGCAGCCAGACCCTACCTCCAGCCAGCCCCCGACGTGCCTCCAGCCAACCCCTGCCGTGCCTCCAGCCAACCCCATGTCCACTGGTGCCCTGCAGTTCCCAGGGCAGTAACCCTGCACACCTGCTTCAATGAGGGGGGCAGGGAGCAGCTGGGACCCACACATGTGCACACCCTAGGGTGACCAGACAGCAAGTGTGAAAAATCGGGACAGGAGGTGGGGGGGTAATAGGATCCTATATAAGAAAAAGACCCCAAAATCAGGACTGTCCCTATAAAAATCGGGACATCTGGTCACCCTAGCACACCCCCAGGGAGTGGCGGGGACCCACACATGTGAAACGGAGCTCATTTCTAGTTCAGGCCCATCTTTTTAAAAAAGAACTTTAGGTAGGGTTAACATACATCCGTATTTTCCCGGACACGTCAGGCTTTTTGGTTCTTAAATTTAAATTTGTAAAATTTAAAAATTCCTCCTGGGAAAATACAGACATATGGTAACCCTATTGGTACAAAAAAATACATACTGTGGCACATCCCTTAAATCAGAACTTTTTATAGGGAACCGGTTGCTAAGAAATGAAAGGCTTTTTTTTCCGTGTTTTTTTTTTTTTTTTTTAAGTCATCCTGCCGGGGCCCCGCACTTCCTAAAGCCGGCCCTGCTTCCAACCCTAATATTCTATGATTCTTTGACTTTACCCTGAGCCCAGTTCATGTTGTGACAGTTTTGGAAGAACAGGCAGTATTCCTGCAGTGCAGAGAAGAGCAAGACAGCTCCTTTTATGTACCTCTGTCAAGTCTCAGTGCTCCACGAAGCACATGGTATTAGTACTTTCTTCTCTCCCTGCTCACTCACTTCCATGTTCTGTGGAATGTTCTTGCACATGGGCTAACATTTAATAATGTTATGCTGACAGGTACTGGTGAGTGCAGGAATCACAAATGTCTTTGAGACAGGATGTGAACGCAGCCTTTAATTAACCTACCTGTCAGGATGAATTAATCAGAAGATTCCCCTGCCCCACGTAACACAAAAGGGGGTTGTGAACCCACGCAGGAGTTTGGACTGAGTGGGCCGGGGGTTGCTGAGAGGTTTGTGTGTGGACATGTGTATCTATCCATATACGTTGCACACAAACTGAGACTGGACAAGAAGAGAGAGAGAGAGAGAGAGAGAGACAGAGACACAGAGGTAAAAAGCAAGAAAGCCAAGCAGCAGCTGGTGAGCAGAGCATGACCCTGGAAAAAGCTAGAGAGAGCTGTTGGGTCTGTTGGCTAAAGAGGCTTTGGCCTGTAAGCTAAGAAACTGCTCCTTTTGCTCTTGGTTCCTCCTGCATTTGGATAAGCTTCATTTGTTCATTCCTTGTACTGAAACAAGACTGCATCAGAGAAACCACCACACTCCATCAATTTCTGCTTCCATCTGGAACGTCCCCAGGACGAGGGCCCATTGTACTAGCATCTGGGCATACACATAGTGAGAGATTATTTATTATGGGACGCACTCATCATTAGAGCACTCCTTTGCATTGAGTCATAATGTTGCAAGTATCTTTGTCTCTAGCGCCTCCTGCAGTCCATCTGCTTCTGCTTGGGTCTCCCATGGCCCGCTCTCCAGACAAGTCACAAACGTTCAGTCCCTACTGGGGTAATCAGACTCCCAAAATAGCCAGCACCACCAGTCCCAAGTTAACAAAGAAGAAGTCCTTTGCCCTTCCTGACCTCAATTCACCCTTCTCAGAATGCCAACTCTGTTGGAGGCTTTCCCCTGTTGGGACTCCAGATACAACATACACCGCTACTGTTTTCGGCCCTTCCTGGGCTTCTCTTCAGTTCCCTGCTCCTTGTAGACCCTAGCTCAGGGCTCCCTCACAGGAGCCTTTCCTGCTCCCTATGGGTCTTTTCTATTCCCTGTTCCCCTCCTGGAAGACCAGCCCTAGGGCTGGCTCCCTGACACCTGGCCCCTTGCTCAAGGGGTCACCACCTGAGTTAGCTCTATTCCTGTGGCCACAGCCAACCCCAAACTGCTGGGCCACCTCCTCCTTCTGCATCCTCATCTCAATTTATACTGTCCTTCCTCAGTTTCCCCTTCACCTGGGGTCAGTCACTATCATTAACTCTCCCTAACTGATACCGGCCCAATCATTATTTATCCCTGGGGCTGCTAGGTGGTGGGCAAGGCTCAGCCCAGTTTGCCTTCAAAGGCAAACCTGCCAGTCCATGGCACCATCCCTGCTTCAAAGACAAGACAGACAAAGGGTGGAAGGAATTATTCCCATTTTTATAGCTGAGGAATTGAGGCACCCAGAGATTAAGCAAATGGCCCAAGGTCACCCAGGGAGCCTGTGGGAGAGCTAGGATTAGAACTCAGATCGTGCAAGTCCCAGTGGAGTGCCTTAACTACATGTTAAGAGGAAGCCTGATCACCACAAGCATGTGAGTTACATGCCAAGCTAGCAACATCCAGTTCTGTTCCCTAATAATGTCCCCATATGCTTTAGAGCAGAACTGGAGGCAGTACTTGCTCCAACTGTGAAAATTCCAGTGAACTAATCTGCATGTTTTAATATGCAAATTACATCCCCAGATTCCAGCTGACTAAGCCTCCTCAAAAGGCTTTAAAGAGGCTGAGAAAGGTCTCCATTCTCTTGCAGGAATGGAAGAGAAGCAAAGAGAAAAAGACAGCAAGACAGGAAAATGACAAAAATCAATAGAACCTTCTACAGGGACTCAGAATTCCTTGGGCTAGCCTTCTTACAAGGCACAGTCACAAGTGAAGAGAGAACCTATGCAATAATGCTGAACAAACATGGAAAGGAAAAAAATTAAACAAAAAATCTCCTCCAGGAGTGAATTTTTCTAGGCAAACTTGAATTTAAAGTGCTAGACAGCATCGTGAGTTGCCCTTACGTTTATTAGCTTATAAGTACTTTTTGCAATATCAAGGTCTCAGACCTTATGGTAGTTTCAGCTTGTAGCTGGTAAGTCACCCAGCTCTGGTTAGGAAGGGGTTAAAAGCAGCCAGGAAGGCTGGTTGGGTAAACAGCCACAGGTGTGGCCACACCCAATTAGGGCACAGCTGGCCGGATGAAAGGGCAGGCTGAGGGAGTGAGAGAAAACTCTTGCTCCAGCTGAGGAGCAAAGAGGACCAAGCTGCCTGGGAGAGCAAGCAGGGTACCTGAGGCAGAGCAGGGCTGGGGAAAGACAGGCAGAGCTGAGGAGCTCTGGCCTTGTGAGTCCCCAGGCTGAGGCCTTGCTAAAGGCCAAGGGAGGTACTAGGGAGGCAGCTGGGGCTGGAAAGGCAGCAGATCCAAACCCCCTTGCTGATAAGTGGCCACTTCGGACTGCAGTTTGCCCCTGAGGGAAGGGGCTAGATGAGGACTGGCAGTGGGTCACTGAGGTGATGTGGGCTCAGGGAATTGGGGTTCCTGGGGAGGGGAGACCCAGAATGTGGGGGCACTGCTGTGGGGCAGCACCCCAAGATAAGAGGCACTGGGGTCCGGGAGGGACACGGGGCCAGAAGTACTATAAGTGGTGGAGATCAGAAGTAAGCAGGCACCAGTAGGAAGACACCGGCTAGCAGGAGGCACTCCGAGGCTGGAATTGAGCTAATTCCCGGACGACCAGCAGGAGGCACCATGGCGGTGAGTGCCCGGCGTACTACACAGCTGTATAAACAGCAATCAAATATTTCCCCTCATGTTGCTGAGTTCTGCTTTAAGGTTAAGCACATTGATATGGAGATCAAACGTGCAACAGGAGAACGGAATTGCTTTCACACAGATAGCTTTAATGCAATGGGTTGCACCAAACATATGGAATATTCTTACCTGCCTCCACGACTCATCAGTAGCTTCTTCCAAAGTGTTTAAAATACATGATGCCATCTTAAGATTTTATATGTGTACTGAGAGACTTAAAAATAGATTGTTTTTCATCATAAGAGATTAAGGACTGATGACTTTTGGAATGCAAGAGGAACTCAGCAACAGAGAAGCCCATTGCTAGTGGCCAAAACATTACAAATTAATTAAGGCCTGATTCTGCATCCATTGATGTGAAAGGCAGAGCTCCCATTGATGGCAATGGTGCAGAGTCAGAGCTCAATTGAATAAACACAAAATAAAAACCTGACATCAGCAAGTGAACTTTGTTCCTGGGAGGCAATGTTGCTAGTGCAAGGGTTCTCAACCTTTTTCTTTCTGAAGCCCCCTCCCCCCCCCCCCCCCCCCCCCCCCCCGCAACATGCTATAAAAACTCCATGGCCCACCTGTACCACAACTGATTTTCTGCATATAAAAGCCAGGACCAGCGTTAGTGGGTAGCAAGCAGGGCAACTGCCTAGGACCCCACACCACAGGGGGCCCTGTGAAGCTAAGTTGCTCAGGCTTCAGCTTCAGACCTGCATGACGGGGCTTGGGGCCCTGGGCTTCAGTCCCATGCGGTGGGGCTTTGGCATTCTGCCCTGGGCCCCAGGAAGTCTAATGCTGGCACTGCTTGGCAAACCCCCTTAAACCTGCTCACAGCCCCCAGGGCGTCCCAGACACCTGGTTGAGAACCACTGGCCTAGTGGATACAGCAGTTTTACTCCCAGCTCTTCCACTGATTTGCCGAGTGCCCTTGGTTAAGTCATTTCACTTCCCTATCCCTCAGTTTTCCCTTCTGTAAAATGGGGGTAAGTCAAATGCTTTGAGGTCTAGGGATGAAAAGCATGTTATCAGAATAAAGTTTATTTGAATGAGTTATGATTAGACCAGATTTCAATGAGAACACTGAGAGGCTGAGGGGGTTTTTGGGTGGTTTTGGCAGGGCAGGAAATTAAGAATGGCTTTTAGACCAGATTGACAATATGCTGCAAGACTTTCCATTTTAGTAAAAACGTTTCTATTTTTTTAATGAAAACAATCAGTAACAATTTTCTTGGTAAAGATTCTGATTTTATTTTCAAAACCTGAACATTTTTACTGAAGATTTTGGTAAGGTGTGTTTAGACTTTTGATTATGGAAAAAGGAATGAGATTTTCCCCAAAATCTCCCCACAAAGTTAAAAATTCTCACCAGAAAATGGGCATTTTTCACCAATTTCTGGTTATGACAACCTACAGCACAGATTAATGTTCAGTAGTATATTTTGTAAATTAGTGCATCTTCCATAATTCAGTCTTAGTAAATCTTTGCTGAAAGATTGGGACATAGTTCTCATAAAAAAATGGCTGTCAGGTGTGTGCTACGGCAAAGTTCTACTGAATTTACGATATAGATATAAAAAGAAAGCTGTATTTTTTTGAAACTTTACCTCCAAAATATTTACTTGTGACCTGAGAGTAAGAATGAGAAAGTTAGAAGGTGTCAAGAAGAGAACTGGAATGGAATTGGTAACAAAAGCTTTGATATTGCTTGCATAAGAGCCAGGAGTGGAGTGACAGACATTCTTGGCCCAAAGTTTTCATTGAAATAAACAGATAATCTCAGAGCAACCCTGTGAGCTGCTGGAAATAAAGCAAACCTTTCTTCACAAAGATGTTGGCACAACAAGTTTCTGTTTACTTGGATTGTCAATTGTTTGGGGGCAGGGGGCACCGTTTTGTTCTGTGTTTGTACAGCCGCTGGCACAAACCAAGGCACTGCTACAGTACAAACAGGTAAATACTCCCCTCCCTCCCAGGTGATTGGCTGTAGTTCTCATTCACACAGAGGCCTCTTAATGAGCATCAGGTCTCCGAGCGTAAATCATTTGGATGATGTGCTGCGGGTAGTGGCCCAATGGCACTTTACAGTTCAAGGGGTGGGTGGGTTACACAACACATTCATCAAGCAATGCATTCCAGGAAGAGAGGGGGGAACAGAACAGATGACAGCAGGGTGTGAAAAGCAGAGCAGTGGAGGGAATACAATACAAGTTTTAAACAAACAAAGGCCTGATTTTAGGCATCTTACTTTTGGGTTGTCCAACTTGATTATCATAGAGGGCTGAACACCCAACCTGTGACCATCAGCCCCCTTTAAAAGGAGTCACAAGTTATGCCCCTTAAAATTAAGGCACCTAAAATCATTAATGACTGTCGAAAGTTTGGGCCCAAGACAAACCCCCTCTCCCATTAGACAGAGAATGTTACTTTCCTACTCAAGGGGCAATGCAATGGCCACCATGAATAGGAGGGAAAGCAGGCTGGGCAATCCCACCTAGATGAAGCATCTTGCAGACGCCTGCACTCCACACACTGACATTTGAGATCCTCCTATCCTGAGCTCTATCATCAGACCTGCCTTCCTCATAGAAGCACATGTAATGGAAAGCAGTCAGTCATGTAGTAATAAGATCTAGCTTTTATCTAGCACTGTACAGTAGTCAATCTCAAAGCACTTTACAAAGGAGGTCAGTATCATTACCCCATTTTACAGATGGGGAAACTGAGGCAGAGAGAGAGAGGAAATTACTTGCCCAAGGTCACCTAGCAGGTCAGTAGCAAGAACCAGGAATAAAACTCAAGTCTCCTAAATCCCAGTCCAGCACTTTATCCACTAGGCCACACTACCTCCCTAAGTCACACACTGAGGGCTTGTCTTCATGTACAGTGCTACAGAGGCACAGCTGCAACACTTTAGTGAAGCTGCTACTACACCAACAGGAGAGCTTTTTCCATAGACGTAGTTAATCTATCTCCCTGAGAGGCAGTAGCTATGTGGGTGTGAGAAGCTCTCCCATTGACATAGCGCTGTCTACATGGGGTGTTAGGTCAGTACAACTACCTCACCCCGAGGTGTGGATTTTTTACACCTCTGAGTGATATAATTATACTGACACAGCTCTGTAGTGTAGACCTGGCCTTAGGTGTCATTGACTTATTTGGTTGCTAGCGGAGGACTAGAGAAGCATTCTGAAGTTCAGATACTTCCCCAAACCTCCCTCGTCTGCAAGAGTCAGCTCACTAGGGCTTGGGCTTGACCGAAAGAAGTGGTGTGTTTTTAAATCAAGGGAGCGATCTCAACATAAAATCCTAGTGCAAACAAACCACTGTCGTGTTTACCTCAATGTAGCTAGCCAAAGTAAACCATAGGCTTCCTGCATCAGGGTAAAAATCTGCCTGGGCCTTAGCTCTGTTGATGTAACAACCCAGTGGAGACATCACCGTGTGAGACACCCTCTCTTTTGCAGTGAAGACAGCCTACAAGAGCAGGTTGTTTTAAGAGATTTGGGAGGCACTGCTTATTTCACAAGCGTAGAAATGCCCATGGGACAATATTTCAGCACCCTCACTTCTTCCGAACCCAGAAATACAGAGGAGCATAAAATCAGTCAGTAAACAACACTAATTCTAGAACCTGCAAAGTAAAACAGTAATTCAAAAAAAGCTGTGTTTTGTTTAATCCAACCTTTTTTGACAATTCTCGGTGATCAACCTCCAATCGACACTTCAATGATATTTACCCTGATATGAATCAAGATTTAGATCCTCAGTCAAAATATTATCAGACTCTGCAAACTTTAGAGGTTTTTTGTTCTCTACATGGTGCTAACCCCTATTCTTATTGGGGACCCTGGAGCAAAGGGGTTAATTGTATTTCCATTGGGAAAGAATAAAAACATTCCATTCCCCGTCATCCTTACATAGGAATGATCAAATTCAAGAATGATTATTGTTGATCGTGTGCTTGGGTGCTGTCCTAAATCAGGGCAATAGAGACAAAACTTGACAGTGCATGGAAATGAAACAACACTTGGTGCCTAATCCTGCTCATATGGACTGCAGTAGCAGTAGGATCATGGGGGAGAGAGAGAGAAAACGTGCTTTCATAGAATCATAGAATATCAGGTTTGGAAGGTACCTCAGGAAGTCATCTAGTCCAACCCCCTGCTCAAAGCAGGCTCAATCCCCAAATAATCATCCCAGCCAGCGCTTTGTCAAGCCTGATCTTAAAAACCTCTAAGGAAGGAGATTCCACCACCTCCCTAGGTAACCCATTCCAGTGCTTCACCACCATCCTAGTGAAAAAGTTTTTCTTAATATCCAACCTAAACCTCCCCCACTGCAACTTGAGACCATTACTCCTTGTTCTGTCATCTGCTACCACTGAACAGTCTAGATCCATCCTCTTTGGAACCCCCTTTCAGGTAGTTGAAAGCAGCTATCAAATCCCCCCTCATTCTTCTCTTCTGCAGACTAAATAAACCCAGTTCCCTCAGCCTCTCCTCATAAGTCATGGGCTCCAGCCCCCTAATCATTTTTGTTGCCCTTCACTGGACTCTTTCCATTTTTTCCACATCCTTCTTGTAGTGTGGGGCCCCAAACTGGACACAGTACTCCAGATGAGGCCTCACCAATGCTGAATAGAGGGGAATGATCACGTCCCTCGATCTGCTGGCAATGCTCTTACTTATACAGCCCAAAATGCCATTAGCCTTCTTGGCAACAAGGGCACACTATTGACTCATATCCAGCTTCTCATCCCTAGGTCCTTTTCTGCAGAACTGCTGACGAGCCACTCGGTCGCTAGTCTGTAGCAGTGCATGAGATTCTTCTGTCCTAAGTGCAGGACTCTGCACTTGTCCTTGTTGAACCTCATCAGATTTCTTTTGGCCCAATCCTCTAATTTGTCTAGGTCCCTCTGTATCCTATCCCTACCCTCCAGTGTATCTACCACTCCTCCCAGTTTAGTGTCATCTGCAAACTTGCTGAGGGTGCAATCCACGCCATCCTCCAGATCATTAATGAAGATATTGGAAAAAAAACTGGCCCCAGGACCGACCCTTGGGGCACTCCGCTTGATACCGGCTGCCAACTAGACATGGAGCCATTCATCACTACCCGTTAAGCCCGATGATCTGGCCAGCTTTCTATCCACCTTATAGTCCATTCATCCAGCCCATACTTCTTTAACTTGCTGGCAAGAATACTGTGGGAGACCGTATCAAAAGCTTTGCTAAAGTCAAGGAATAACATCCACTTCTTTCCCCTCATCCACAGAGCCAGTTATCTCATCATAGAAGGCAATTAGGTTAGTCAGGCACAACTTCCCCTTGGTGAATCCATGCTGACTGTTCCTGATCACTTTCCTCTCCTTTAAGTGCTTCAGAATTGATTCCTTGAGGACCTGCTCCATGATTTTTCCAGGGACTGAGGTGAGGCTGACTGGCCTGTAGTTCCCCAGATCCTCCTCCTTCCCTTTTTTAAAGATGGGCATTACATTCGCCTTTTTCCAGTCATCCGGGACCTCCCCCGCTCGCCATGAGTTTTCAAAGATAATGGCCAATGGCTCTGCAATCAGATCAGCCAACTCCTTTAGCACCCTCGGATGTAGCGCATCCAGGCCCATGGACTTGTGCTCATCCAGCTTTTCTAAATAGTCCTGAACCACTTCTTTATCCAGAGGGCTGGTCACCTCCTCCCCATACTGTGCTGCCCAGTGCAGTAGTCTGGGAGCTGACCTTGTTCGTGAAGACAGAGGCAAAAAAAAGCATTGAGTACATTAGCTTTTTCCACATCCTCTGTCACTAGGTGCTTTGCTAAGGCATGGTGGAGCTGATGCAGGGGCTGTTGTCTCTGCAGTTTGCATGGTAACAAGGATTTGCCACAAGCTATCAGCTCTTGCTAGCAACACGCTATATAAATGGATCTAAATATGCCGTTCATCCACAAGAGATAATATTTTTCCCAAGACAACAGATACATCATAATGCTGCAGTAGTTACTGAAAACACCAACTTGAAACAAGTGTTAGATTGCTAAGTGGCAAAGGACTCCTTTGAGAGCACCCTGCACATAAACAATGTCACCAACATGGACATACAAGATTGGGGTACCCACAGTGCAGTTGTGGGACAGTCTCCCCATGGCAGACACTTGGGATTACAACAGAGCCCTCCAGAGCTAGGAGCATGAGCTGCAACAGCTTAGGCTAAAGAGCTCAGACTCCTTAGCTGGGGGGTTTAAACTCACTCATACCCTCTGTGGATTGGACACAGACTGGGACCTGTAACACACATACCAATGGGTTACATAGTCAGTGCATTGTAATGAAGAACTCTGTCCCATATGGCAAAGCAACGGTCTTAACTGGCCTGAGTGGCATGTCCCAACCTGCAGTTGTCAACAGGAGGCCAATTTAAAGTGCCCATGCCAGGAAGTAGGAAAAGGTGGAGAGAGGAAGTAGTGAGGTCCCTTAACGATACCATGGGCCAGCTCTGGTGTCATGCAGTGCTGCATCACACAGCCTCTCCTTCACAAAAATCAGATGTCGCGAGCAGCAACAAAAAGCAACACCAGTACAGTGATGCACAGATAACACTAACATAGCGCTTTGCATGCTGAAGGAATATCAGCACATGTGCCAGGTAGCTGGAGGTTATTAGTTCCATCTTAAAGATGGGAAAACTGAGGCATAGAGTGGTCAGGTTTTACAACCAGAGTCAAGTGTTGCTATTGCAGATTTTTTATTTGGTTATTTTTCTAAAAAGTCACTAGTGGGAAGTAGCTGCGAGTAGAAAGTTGGGAGGGTGGGGAGATGGAAAAAGATGTGCATGCATGGAGGGGAGTTCCTACTTTCCTTGATCAGAAAAATAAAATTTCATTCCAGGAAAATGGGAATTTGAGACAAAAATGATTCCCCTGCCTAACTGAGGACAGGGCACCCTCCGGCCGCAGGGCATAACTGGGGAAAAAACCCAAGGGTTGATCACTCACTCATCTGGTGGCGTCTCGGGTTCCATGGATTCATACATGTACCAGTCAGAACTGGCAAAGTCATCGTAAGCAAGGGAGCCGTGGACTGCCAAGGAGCTGTCGTTTGCCATTCCCTTCTCTCTCTACCTCCGCTGGGAAAAAGAAAGAAGAATTAAAAAAAAAAAAAAAAAACACTCTTGCCTTCTGTTCTTGGTAGAGCAAAAATACCCACAAGGATTGCTACAGATGTCTTCCCTGGAGTTCTCTAGGGTCCGTTCAAAATGCTAAGATTGCACAGGCTACTTTGTGCTCTTGGTACTGGAGGTTCACATTGACAGATTGGGAGGTGGGGGGTAAGAATCTCTCTCTCTCCCAGTTAGGACTCTTTGCAATGTGAATTTGCATCATTTCAACAGCTGATACAAACAAAAGTAAAAAAATCCAAATCTCTACCATGAAAAATCCAATCTTGATTGGAGCTAAAAAGATTAAAGAGCTCAAGGCATGTTTAACTGGGTCCCTTCCACTCTCTCCCCCACCCCTCCTACCCAGGCTCAGTGCCCAGAGAATCAGAGCCTTTGTTTCAGTTACATAACAGCATTTACATGAAAGCCTGGGAGTTGTGCAAGGGTCAAGATTTGGCTCCCTAGCAAGTCACAGGCTAACCTAGAAAAGAATCAAGAAGGTCAGTGCGGTAGCTGTCTGAACACAGGATTGAGCCAGGCTCTACTCCCTTCTTGGGGCATTTTAAGCCTCTGTTCCACATAGTACATGGCTATACCAGTCAGAAACAGCCCCCTGTGCTTTTCACTCACACTGATGCTGTAACTCCTCTGCCTCTAGCCTTCACTTCATCTGGGACATTTCAGACCCTGGAGATGACTCAACTCTCTGTTCTACTGCTGAAGAGAAAGACATCAAATCAAAGGGATGGAGAACAACCTTCCTTATTGGCAAAACAGAGGTCCAGAAATAGGTTTACAATTGCAGAGCAGAACGAATGCCAGACTAGCACTGGAGCTCCTCGAATGGACTTTCTGTAAAAACTTCTGTAAGGCCAACAGTTGCTCAGTGCAGCATCACAGCGGTTTGTAGAGAGGCAGAAGAGATCATTTAGAGCCAGACTGCGATACCCTTCCCCACTTGACTCCAAAGAGTCATCCCACTCACTTGAGTCAGGCACTGCTCAGTACGAGTAAGGGGACCAGCAGTTGACCCTTATCGAGCAGCTTGACAGAGGTCAGAAGCAGAGAAGAGGAAAATAGAAACAGGCCAAGATTTCGAACTGGGATCCTAAAGTTAGGCTCCCACATCCATACATTGGCATCTAAATAAAAGCGGCTTGATGTTCCAGAGGTATTGCATATCCACAGTGCCTGTTGAAATCAACGGTAACCGGAGATGATCTGGACTTTTATTTAGGTCCCTACCTATGGATTCAGATGCCTAACTTTAAGCTCCTAGGTTTGAACATTCTTTTTCCATGGTCCCTTTCCCTGATACTTGGAATAACCCCCCTGCTCAGAGAACAAATATTTTGTATCCCTCAAAGTTGCTTGTTGCTGCCACAGATTGGCCTGGACATTTACCATTTCTCTTCAATAATAAGAAGAAATAGCAATTTATTACAGTATTGAATTTTTGATGACTTTTTAAAAACACTTTCAGCATTTTTTTTTTGACTAAGGCACCATATGGCTCCCACTACCGCATTATCTGAGCACAATCTAATGTATTTACCGTTGCGACACCCCTGGGAGGTAGACCAGTGCTCTCATCCCTGTTTTACAGATGGGGAGCTGAGGCACAGAGAGACAGAGAGACTGAGACCCTGATCTGCAAAGGAATTTAGCCTAATTTTCATTGACATTAACAAACCTCAATTCATTAGTTTCAGTGGAAGTTGGGAGGGTCTGGGTGACTTGCCCAGGAGCACAGAGGGAGTCTGTGGCAGAGCTGGGAATTGAAAGTGTTTAGTTAAAATAAGACATGATACTGGTCCATGTATCTGACTTCCCTGGTTGCACCTAGTACCAAATTAACATTCCAAGAGAGGCTCTCTTATTGTATCTCCAGCCCAGTCAAAACAAAAAACAGGAAGTACTGGAAATACCCCAAGGCAACTAGATAGGAGAATTAAAACCATATTTGCAGACTCCTGGTTCAATTAGAGGCTTCTGGGGCGCGGGGGGGGGGGGGGGGGGGGACGACGACACAAAACACACACACAAAAACCCACAAACTAAGAGTTCAGTTAGTGACATTTCAGGTTCCTCCAGACTCCCCCATAACCTGCAAAGCATGGAAGTAAGGAAAAAAATCTCCAGCATTCCTTGCCACCTTCATGTTGCCTATAATGCTGCTAATAACACACTGCATGAGAAGTTATGTTATATATCCCAGCTTCTATCCACTTCATGCTCCAATGTAAACTTTAGCAGCAACCTCATATACTCTTGATCAACAGATGTGCACATCTGACCACCCCACATTCATACTGTTGGGAAGTTATTCTCCTTTAGTGGCACCAAGGTTGCTATTAAGGTTTTGCATTAGAGCATGTTACTCCCTGGAGAGACCAAGCCAGGAATCTTCTCTGGGGAAGCTTCTGAGATTGTTCCATGTCACCATTGCTCTTTCTGTGGAAGGCACAAGAAGAGTTGTAGATAAATGTCGCAGCACAACAACAGTGCACACCAACACCTAGGCTTACATAGCAAGTGTTTGTCAATGCTCAGCACTCACTGTATTTTCTAGACACAACAAATCCTGGCATGGGGTTGGACTCAATGACCCTGGCAGTCCCTTCTGACCCTGAGATTCTATTTGATATCTTCAAAGCACTTTCCAAACAGCATCCTTGTCACACCTCTCCAAGGGACGCAAGTCCCCATTTGCCCTCTAATACAGATAAGGGAACAATCACCAGCTGCTTCTGTCTGGTGCCACTCTGGAGCCTAGGTAGCTGGTGCAGAATGATGCTTTGCCTTCCACAGTGGCAGGCCCAAAGACACCCCTCCAGATCCAGCCACTCCAGACTTGGGGCACGTTTGGATTCAAGTCCCAACGTTGCAGCTGCCCCTTTATTTCCATAATGTGCTGAATCGAACATTCAGTCTGGAACACCCCAGAACGTTTACACAGTCCAGATTAGCTGGGCTCCATCTCAACCCATTAGCTCCCAGAGCCCCTACCAAGGGTGGGGCCCTCTTGCACTAGCTGCTGTACATGCATGTAGTGAGGCCAACCCTGTGCTGAAGAGCTCTCAGCCTAAATAGATGAGGCAGACAAAGGGTGGGGGAGACAGAACCCAGCAGAACTCAGCTCCAGCAGGAGCTGAGGCACAGAGGCATTAAGTGGCTTGCCAAGATCACACCAGGAGTCTGGCAGAACCAGGAATCAAGCCCAAGCCTCCTGAGTCCCACTCCAGTGCCTTAGCCACAAGATTCATCCTTCCCTCTCATAAGGAATCCACTGTACTACCTCCTGCATCATCATTAGTTCTCCCTTTACAAACCCCCACAAGGAGCCAGGACTAGTGAGACCATCATGTTTGGTTCGGCCTGCTCCGAAGCCAGGCCCCTGCATCTGTGATTCACCTGCCAAGAATGTAGCACTCAGTAAAAGAATAACAGAAACCTGTCAGTAAAAGAAGGAGCCTATAAAACCTAATGCAACTCTGTAAGAAAAATCAAGTTACAATTCTTGCAAATTGGGAACTCCTTCTTACCTAGGGTGACCATAGGTCTCATTTTGGCTGGGACAGTCCCTTTTTTTAAGCCCTGTCCCAACAATCCCAACTTTTATATATATATAAAAAAAAGTGGGGTGCAGTGCGGAGGAACATGCGGGGGGGGGGGGGCGCACGTGGGCGGAGATGCCAGCCCCGCACAGGCAGGGAGGCAGGGCTGGAGGGGTAGCGTTCCAGAATGTGTGGGGTCGGCAGGGTTCCGGCAACAGCCTGGCGTGGGGCCAGGGCACTCAGGCAAGTGGCTGGGGATGTCCAGTTTTCCCTTTGGGAAATATAGTCACATATTCTTACCTGAAGTACCTTGCAGGGTTTATACATCACCAGTGGTCAGGGTCTTGGCTTAATGCACAATCTGGAAATACAGCAAGCAAACTCTAGAACCTTGCGGCCACAGGGTCAGCACTGACCTAGAAGGCAGAGTTCCACCTATTGAGCCCCAACAGCCCACGCAGCTGCTTCTAGGAGGTCTCTCATCCACGCACTGGCTAGCTCAACGGTCTTTAACTTTTGAAGGCTGTGGGGGAGGGGGCTGTGGTATATGAGAGGAGAAGGAGGCTAGTTTTGTTCTGTATCATTAGCTGATTGGAGTCCCACATCTGTGACTAAGCAACAGCTGCTGAGGACAAGCAGGCAGGGGGAGCCTCAGAGACTTTCCAATGTTGTCATGGATTTGGCGGTTCAAGGCTGTTCCTCCAGTGCTAAGTACAATGATTCTTCAGCGCTCCCATCCTTAGCCAGACTATTGGGGTGAGTCAGATATAGGATTCACTAGCTGACTAATCTACCAATGCAATGCAGGCTCCCTGGGGTCATACACCCAGGACAGAATCTCGCAGTTACACCAGTTTGCCTCTGGAGAAGAGCCAGAAATGGAGGGACTGGGTCTGGTTCCTAAGGACAGTCTCTTCAGCACAGCTATCAATGGACGCTGCATGCCTCAATGCCTGAGGACCTGGGCCATCAGGTGCTAGCAGTACTCTGGTGGCATCACCTCAAGGTGGGATAAAGTCTTGCACTGCTGTACGGCACCCTGAGGGTTAAAGAAAGAACAGTGGGGATGGGGCTCACAGGACAGCCTATCCAGGCCTGTGGCCCGCAGAGCAGAGGCTATGCAAGAGTGAGGGGATTCTCAGGGCACGGGTGTGAAATTGTCTGTGTGCTCTCCATAGCGTGCTGTTAGTCCAGCAACTAAAGAGTTAGCTACCAGGTTGCATGCAGAGGGCCTGTTGCATTCAAGGCTCAACCCTGCAGGCCTGGCCAACTTCAGCATGAAATTTTGCTCAGTAAGGACTGCAGGATCGGGCCCATATCGGAAGAGGAAATCACAGTGAGCCTAATGCTAGTGAGAGTAGCTAGAGTGATTGAGCGACTCCAGTTGAGAATCAGGCCCAACATATGGAGACAATGTCTCCACACAGACCAATTTGTTTTGGAGCCTTGTCAAGCCTCCACTGAGCAATCCTGAGCCTGGACCTCTCCCTGGCCCCAGGCATTAGGAGTAAACGTTATGCATCCCTCATTCCCCACTGAGCTGGGAACACAGAGATTCTTGTGCTCTCCCACCACACAGAGCCCCACTCCACCCAGCCATTACCCGAAACCTGATCGCTTTGCTCCTCCAGCTAACCTCTGCCTGGGAAGGCTGGGGCTTTGATCACAGCAGCACCAGCAAGATTGATGGTCTCAATAAAAGCCTTTCATAGTCTTCATTTCCCACTATCACTCCCTGGGGAGCTTTTGCATATCACCACTATGAAGTGAGTGGGGGGGAAGCGAGGCTGGAAGAGGTGGACTCCTTCTCCCCCCTCTCCCCCCCCCCCCCCCCAGTGTAATGACAGTGCATTGTGCAGCTTTTAATAAAAATGATAAAGATCCATCTCCAGAACTGTTCTGGGAGCCTTTTTTATTTTTAAAAGGGATTTCGTTTAATTCAATTGAGATTCGCACAGAGCTGAGGCAGGAACGAAACACAACGGAGGGAATCGGCCGTGGCTCGGCCAGAAATCCCCACAGCGCCTGTTGCATTTGCCTGTGCTGGATTTGCTTAGTCTGTTAGATTTATTTATTTGCACCAGGGAGGGGCAGTTTTTCCACACACACTGTTTGCACAGGTGCCAATTAAGCAAAACAGCTGTCAGCTTACCAGCAGTTAAGCAAATCCATGAAGAAACCATTAGCCATTTGCTCTTAAATTCAATCATCCACTACTGGTATCAAGATGCAACCTGGTGATGCGGTGGAATAAATCTGTGGCTGCACAGGAATTCATGCTAATCACCATAGTGCCTGGGATATCAGTGTGGTAGTGGTGGTAGAACTCAGTCTCCTGCTCCAAAACCACCAACTCCTCCCCACTTTTGCTAAAGGAGAATCTCCCCATTAGCTGTTAGCAGTATAGGGTCTACGACACAGCTGTGTAGCTCTGATTCCATGCAGTAGAGAGCAGAGGAATATCCAATAAGGCCAGTGCAGGCCAGATCCTCAAAGGTATTTAGGTGCCCAACTCATTGATTTCAATACCTTTGAGGATCTGGGCCTACGTATATATTAGCATACTGCCTGTTTTTTAAGAGGTGGGCCTCATGGGCCACTGCAGGGCAGCCCCTGCCACACCCCTCCCACTCCATGTGAGGGGAGAATAGGGGTGATTTCCTGGAGGGGGGACACAGCTGGTTCTGTGCCTGAAGTAGCGGCCCCCTGCACTGAGAGCATTCTCCAAGACTGTCCTTATGACTGCCCTATGGCCTTTGCTCCAACCTCGCTAGCACAACGGGCTTCACGGAAACACTGAATCAGGGCAAAGTGGCCAAGCACATCCCCCTGTGAAACCAGCTATTTCTGCACTGGTGCTTTAGGCCAGTGGTCTCCAAAGTGGGGTGCATAAGAGGATCCTTGGGGGTGTGCGGCAGGAGGAGCGCTTTTTTTTTTTTTTTTTTTGCGCTTCGTCAGTTCGGGTGGCTGTCCGAGCTTTTTTTTTTGGCTTCGGCAAAAATGGTAGAGCTGGTGCGGCAGGGGGTGCGTGCTCAAAATTTTTTTACTGATAGGGGTGCGCGATCAAAAAAGTTTGGAGACCACTGCTTTAGGCCCAGATTTTTGAAGCTATGTAGACATTACTGCGCTCAGCGTCACAACACCACACCAATTTAGGAGTATAAATCTCTCTTTCAAAAGGGATTTAGGCATCTAAACCCCATCAACTGGAATTCTGGCTCCCAAGTTCCTAAGTCCCTTTTGAAAGGAGGAGTCAGGCTCCTCAATCAATTAGGCATTGCGACGCTGAGCGCAACACCTACGTAGCTTTACAAACCTGGGCCTTGGTGGCAAGGGGGCATGGAGAAGCCAGTGATTTTGGTAGCCCATGAAGTCCAGAGCCCTTGGAATTGCCCCAGTACAGCACTAGTGAGAGCGAGACACACACTCCTAGGGCAAGGGAAGTCCCAGAATGTTCTACGCTCCTGTCACCCACAGAGCATTCCCATAGCGCACACAACAAGAAGCCTCCTGGAGGTCATCAGTGCCCCCTACCCCCACTGCCTCCAGCCTGGTGGGAGTGGGAGACCCTGGAAGGACAAGCACATTTACTGTTGTGCCAGTCTGGGCCAGAGGGTACTTCTCTGGCTGTTTGCAAGCGAGTTTGGTGTTCACAATGGAAGTGCTCCTGGCTGGGGCCAGGCAGAGTGCGTTCAGGGGCTGTTCAAGCTTCCCACACACATCTCTGCTGAGACACCTCACTGACCGCACCCCCTGTTATACCTGCCCTGGACCCTCAGCTTCCCCATGCCTCTGCCAATCCCCCTCAAGCCAGGCCAGTAGCCAAGGCTGGATCCACCTACCAAGCAGCTATATGCCAGTTCCCACCTGCGCTATTAACCCTTCAGACCCTGACTCAGCATCAAAGCCACACATGGTGAAATGCTCGGAGACTGAAGGGAGACAATGGTGCCACCACTGCATGGAGCGCTGAGCTGCAGCTCCTTTCCTAGGCTGCTCAGCACTAAATAGGCTGGTCAGCCATGGAGAGTCTCCTCACCCCACCATCTGTCCTCACCACTGATCACCCAGCCTGCCAACTGCCCCTTCAAATAGCAGCCTGCAACAGTCACTGCACCCTAAGCCCCGCACTTCAGAAGCTAATTGGCCCACAAGCTCCTGCTTGTAGCACATTTCCCCGCCCCACCCCATGTTCCCTTGGCCACAGAACCCATCCAATGACTGAATTGCAAGGGGGTGGGGGTGCATGGCAAAGCATGGGCCCCCGGTCTGGACAGCCTCTGAATGTTGGAACAGCTGCAGCTGGACTGGGCAGCTTAGACCCAGCTCTAGAGCAGCGATTCTTAAAGTGACACTTAATAGCTTATAATGGTGATTAGAAATCATTAGCTAAGCAAACTCAAGGGGGGTTCTAAATGCCTTTTGCTCCAGTGATATTTTGAACATCAAGAACAGAACTAAGTGCCTTAAACAAACTCTCTGGCAGCCAGGAGCAGCAGATTAAAGTTTGCATTTATGAACTGGAGTAATAAATAGTGGAACATCACTAGTCACATGAAGATTCAGTAGCCTGAATTTCCCTTTTAGTTTGTCAGGCCAAAGTTTACTAATGAAGTCCCCCCTGCAGCAGGGAACAGCAACTTAAGACACCCCCACAAAGTAAAATGTTACCTTCTTCAGTCAACTCTTCTGAGAGGAGAGCAGATGCACGAAACTTCTCTCCTCTGCAACAGTAGGAAGATGGTAATCCTGTTAAAAATTTAGTCTCATTGAGAGAAACTTACAGGTCAGCCACTTTCCTGCTTTCTCTCCCTGTATTTCAAAGTTACCCCAAGAGCTAGTTGTCTGGAGGCAAGTGGACTCAGCAACTGCTGCAGCTGTTCCTGTGTTTCCTAATCTCATCAGAGGATCCCAGCAGAGATGCAGCCATGCAAGCTTAAAGGCAAAGTTCAGCACACCGGAGAGAGGAGGCTCTCTATTGCTGGGGAACTTTATCCCCTCCATTGCTAAGAGGGCTTGGCTCAGGGCCACCCCAGGGTTTAGAAAATTAAAAGCAACCAGTTGGTGCTTTGCTCGCCCTTTGATTATCAACCACATTTCTGGAGAGTCTGCAGACAGCTCTCCGCCCCAGCACTTTGTCCATTCTGCTGTGCCACACACACACACCACTGAGAGCTGTAGTGAACCCAGAGCCCTGAGGGACCAAACTCCAGCAAAATAGCCCCCACTTTTGCCTGTGCTGGCTGACATGAAAGGCAGGAGAGCAGATCTCCAGCTGGGGTAAATCGGCATAGCTCCACTGGAGTCAATGGGCCAGCTCATCAGCTGGTGTAAATCAGAAACGCCCCTTTGATTTCAGTGGAGCTATGGCAATTTACATCAGCTGAGAATCTGGCCCAGGAGCTTCCCTCCCTTTCCTTTATGTCTGACTTGCCCTGTTCCTTTGCCCCCGCTACCGCTAGTTGCTCCAAATACATGAGGAGGGCTTCTCTGGCCTAGCCCCAATCCAACACGGCTTGGGAAGAGAGCTGAGTTAACTCAATTTTTGGTTGCATGTGACTAGAGCAAGGGGGAAAGGGCCCATTGACAGCCCTAGAGACTGAAGTCCTCTCTAGTCACAGGACGGGTACAGCTCAGCCAACAGCAGTGCAAGCTTCCTCCCTGCCAGCGTAACTGCGCCCTGTCTGCTGTTAACTGACCTGATGGGAGGGCATTTGCAGTGCAGAGTGCCCACATGAGTCATCCCACAGCAGGTGCAAGCCAGGTGCATTGCTCTCCTGCATCCCCATTTGTGCTGTTCCACAATCTTCCTCCTGTACCTACCTATTGTAGAGATACCTATCAAGGTAACAAGAAGAGTTTCTACAGGAATGTTGGCAACAAGAAAAAGGTCAGGGAAAGTGTGGGACCCTTACTGAATGGGGGAGGCAACCCAGTGACAGATGATGTGAAAAAAGCTAAAGGACTCAATTCTTTTTTTGCCTCGGTCTTCACAGCAGGGGCGGCTCCAGGCACCAGCACACCAAGCGCGTGCCTGGGGCGGCGTGCCGGTCGCCGTGAGGGCGGCAGTCAGACTGCCTTTGGCGGCATGCCTGCAGGAGGTCCGCCGGTCCCACAGTTTTGGCGGCAATTTGGCTGTGGGTACGCCAAAGGCGCGGGACCGGTGGACCTCCCGCAGGCATGCCGCTGAATCCGCGTTACCAGCGGACCGCCCGCGGGCGCACCGCCAAAAGCCGCCTGCCTGCCGTGCTTGGGGCGGCAAAAAACATAGAGCTGCCTCTGCTTCACAGACAAGGTCAGCTCCCAGGCTGCTGCACTGGGCAACACAGTATGGGGAGGAGGTAAACAGCCCTCAGTGGTGAAAGAACAGGTTAAGGACTATTTAGAAAAGCTGGATGTGCACAAGTCCATGGGGCCAGATCTAATGCATCCAAGGGTGCTGAGGGAGTTGGCTGATGTGATTGGAAAGAGTCCAGTGGAGGGCAACAAAAATGATTAAGGGGCTGGAGCACATGATTTATGAGGAGAGGCTGAGGGGACTGGGTTTATTTAGTCTGCAGAAGAGAAGAATGAGGGGGGATTTGATAGCTGCTTTCAACTACCTAAAAGGAGGATCCAAAGAGGATGGATCTAGACTGTTCTCAGTGGTAGCAGATGACGGAACAAGTAGTAATGGTCTCAAGTTGCAGTGTGGGAGGTTTAGGTTGGATATTAGGAAAAACTTTTTCACTTGGAAGGTGGTGAAGCACTGGAATGGGTTACCTAGGGAAGTGGTGGAATCTCCTTCCTTAGAGGTTTTTAAGGTCAGGCTTAACAAAGCCCTGGCTGGGATGATTTAGTTGGGGATTGCTCCTGCTTTGAGCAGGGGGTTGGACTACATAACCTCCTGAGGTCCCTTCCAACCCTGATATTCCATGATTCTATGATTGCAGAGCCATTGGCCATTATCTTAGAAAATTCGTGGTGATCGCGGGAGGTCTCGGACGATTGGAAAAAGGCAAATATAGTGCCCATATTTTAAAAAGGGAAGAAAGAGAACCCGGGGAACTACAGCCTCACTTCAGTCCCCAGCAAAATCATGGAATCCATTCTCAATCCATTCACTCAAGGTATCCATTATGAAGCACTTGGAGAAGAGGAAGGTGATCAGGAACAGTCAACATGGATTCACCAAGGGCAAGTCATGCCTGACCAACCTGATTGCCTTCTATGGATATGGGGAAAGCGGTGGATGTGATATATCTTGACTTTAGCAAAGCTTTTGATACTGTCTCCCACAGTATTCTTGCCAGCAAGTTAAAAAAGTATGGATTGGATGAATGGACTATAGGGTGGATAGAAAGCTGGCTAGATTGTAGGGCTCAACGGGTGGTAATCAATGGCTTGATGTCTAGTTGGCAGCCGATATCAAGCGGAGTGCCCCAGGGGTCAGTCCTGGGGCTGGTTTTGTTCAACATCTTTATTAATGATCTGGATGATGGGATGGATTGCACCCTCATCAAGTTTACAGATGACACTAAACTGGGGGGAGAGGTAGATACAGGAGGCCAAAAGAAATCTGATGAGGTTCAACAAGGACAAGTGCAGAGTCCTGCATTTGGGAAGGAAGAATCCCATGCACCGCTACAGGCTGGGGACCGACTGGCTAAGCAGCAGTTCTGCAGAAAAGGACCTGGGGATTACAGTGGATGAGAAGCTGGATATGAGTCAGCAGTGGACCCTCGTTGCCAAGAAGGCCCACGGCATGTTGGGCTGCATTAGTAGGAGCATTTCCAGCAGATCGAGGGAAGTGATTATTCCCCTCTATTTGACACTGGTGAAGCCACACCTGGAGTATTGCGTCCAGTTTTGGTCCTCCCACAACAGAAGGGATGTGGACAAATTGGAGAGAGTCCAGCGGAGGGCAATGAAAATGATTAGGGGGCAGGGGCACATGACTTACAAGGAGAGGCTGAGGGAACTGGGGTTATTTAGTCTGCAGAAGAGAAGAGTGAGGGGGGATTTGATAGCAGCCTTCAACTACCTGAAGGGGAGTTCCAAAGAGGATGGAGCTCGGCTGTTCTCAGAGGTGGCAGATGACAGAACAAGAAGCAATGGTCTCAAGTTGCAGTGGGGGATATCTAGGTTGGATATTAGGAAACACTATTTCACTAGGAGGGTGGTGAAGCACTGGAATGGATTACCTAGGGAGGTGGTGGAATCTCCATCCTTAGAGGTTTTTAAGGCCCGGCTTGACAAAGCCTTGGCTGGGATGATTTAGTTGGTGTTGGTCCTGCTTTGAGCAGGGGGTTGGACTAGAGGACCTCCTGAGGTCTCTTCCAACCCTAATATTCTATGATTCTCTGATTCTAGGTACCTAGCCCACAGAAACAGTGGCTTCTGGGAGATTTTAGAAAGCCTTCTTGAATACTTCCATGAGTCCAGGCAATCTGTGTGGAAGAGGGCAGATTCCCCTAGTCTCTTGGGAAACTTGCATAATTCCCCACAGAGCATGTGTGGAGACTGAATCCAGCAGCCCATGCAGCTTCTCAGGAGGGCAGGTGACATTTGTTCATGCAGAAAGGCCTTTTGACTAAACAAATCTTCATAAAAAGTGGTCGACGTACTCAAACTTAGAGTTAAGCAAACACACGAAATGCAGGATATTCCAACATTGGCTTTTGTTCCAAATCAGGACGAGAAGTTGAAACATCTCATTTTCTCTTGGAACAAAATGTTGATTTTGGAATTTTTCAATAGAAATTAAACATTTCAATATTGTCCAGTTAAAACGTTTAATCTCAGTTTGTTGAACTGACCTGAAACATTTCATTTTGAGGCATTTCAATGTTAAACTGCATTTATTATTTCTATTATTATATAATTTATATATGGATAGATGTAATTTATTTATATGAACTAATGTGGCACATTGTCTTGTGGGAGCTGTAGTTCAGAATGCCTGATGCCCCCATTCTCCTCTATGGACCAGTGCTCCCTGGACAGACTACATTTCCCATTATGCACTTGCAGCTGTATGACTCCCAAGATGCATTACATCAGAGGAAAGACTCTGTTGTATCATGGGAGATGTAGTCCAGCCAGGGAGCTCAGCCCACAAGAGAGAAAGGGGGCACCGAAACACATTCCCATGGGCAACATGTCACAATAGGGAACTGCAGATTAATGTTGAATGTTTCAGGTCAGTTCAACAAACCAAAATATTTCAGTTCAGGTTTCCCAGAAGAGCAGCCCACCTAGCCAATGAGGATCAGGCCAGGAGGGATGTCATTATGGATGAACTGAGCTGGGTGTGCCAAGGCTGGACCCAGTGGCAGCTACTTGCGCTGAGGAGGCAGGGCGATCTGGATCTCGTGACGCTGGGAGGTGGGTGCCTCATGAGAGGCTACCTCTGCCCTTTTACAAATATGAGGGCTGGTATTTATAAGAACCCAGAAAACCCTTCTCCCATCCCCAGAACCTGCAAAATCAGTCCCCTTCAGTGCATATTAAAATAGCAATCTGCACATTGGCATAGCAGCCCCCTTGTTCCCTGCTTCCACCTCCCCCTGTCAGCTGCCATCAGCATGGTTGTGTCAGGATCCTGGCCGTACCCCAGACAGATCCCGAAAATCCTGGCACAGTATCAGGCATGTCCCAGGCCCTTCCCTCACCCCCCTGCTCTGGAGATAGTTTTCCTCCTCCCTGTCCTCTGTGATTACGCTGCAAAGTACTTCCATGTTGTGCTGGGTGTAATGCACAAAAGGCTAGACTGGGAGTGGGGGTTCTGTTGTCAGGTCTGTCACTAATCTACTGTGTGACTTTGGACAAGTCACTTCCTCTATTCCCCCTGCTTTGTCTGTCTGGTCTATTTCGACTAATCTCTTTAGGACAGGGACAGTCTCACGGTGTGTGCCTACAGCACCTAGCACAAGGAGGCCTGACTTTGGTTGGGGCCACTAGGCCTTACTTCTGGGCAAAACTCTGCAGTCCTGACACAGGTAAAACTCCCTTTGAAGTCATAGGGCATTTTCCATGATTAAGGACTATAGAGACGCTACAGGGTTTGGGATCATCAGATGTCTTTTATTAAACGTATCTGATCTTGCTTCCAGTTAAGTTTATGAGACGTCTTTACATTACCTTCCATGGGAGCCAGATAGGATCCACAGTGTTTGACAGAGATCCTGATGTTATGTAATTCTCCACCTATAACTATCCCAAGCCGTAATGCTTTTCACTACTCTCTCTTCAACATATTGCTTAAATATCTTATTCTGTGGACTTCTCTGATCAATGGTTTTTCCTTCACTCTTTTTTCTGCTATATGCACACAGTAACTGGAGACCTGCTACATGTGTGTGTCTAATACTGCTGAAAAAATTATGTTAATTCATAGAATCATAGAAGATTAGGGTTGGACGAGACCCTCAGGAGGTCATCTAGTCCAACCCCCTTGCTCAAAGCAGGACCAACACCAACTAAATCATCCCAGCCAGGGCTTTGTCAAGCCGAGCCTTAAAAACCTCTAAGGATGGAGATTCCACCACCTCCCTGGGTAACCCATTCCAGTGCTTCACCACCCTCCTAGTGAAATAGTGTTTCCTAATATCCAACCTAGATCTCCCCCACTGCAATTTGAGACCATTTCTCCTTGTTCTGTCATCTACCACCACTGAGAACAGCCGAGCTTCATCCTCTTTGGAACCCCCCTTCAGGTAGTTGAAGGCTGCTATCAAATACTCCCTCACTCTTCTCATCTGCAGACTAAACAATCCCAGTTCCCTCAGCCTCTCCTCGTAAGTCATGTGCCCCAGCCGCCTAATACTTTTCATTGCCCTCCGCTGGACTCCCTCCAATTTCTCCACATCCTTTCTGTAGTGGGGGACCCAACACTGGACGCAATACTCCATGTGTGGCTTCACCAGTGCCAAATAGAGGGGAATAATCACTTCCCTTGACCTGCTGGCAATGTTCCTACTCATGCAGCCCTGTGACGTTATTGACATAATCTGTAACAGTATAGATCACTGTTGCGACCTCTGTTATATATTTGCAGCATCTATTGTATAAAGGTTGTTGTGTAAGGGGTCTATGGAGAGGTTATGGTTTGCTGGTTATGATTATGCTGTCTATCTGTGTGTATCATTTTTGTAGTTGAAGTTATGAATATTGGCTCTATATTGTCTGTATTTCAAATTTATGCTATGCTTCTGGGTGACACCCCAGACAAGTTGGTGACAGCTCTGCCTAGCCTGCTTGATGGCCCATTAAGGACCATTAGCTATACAACTGACCCATTGAGAGAAGGCAGATACACCTTGTGACTCAGCAAAGTATGCAGGGACTTGCCCATGTGACTCCAAACTCCATTTTGCTGCAATTTTCCACAGTAAGGACAAAGAGGTGTCCTTACACCTGGAAGAGACTATAAAAGGCAGCTGCCTCATCTCCATCTTGTCTTTAATCCTGCTTCTTACCTCTGGAGGGACTTTGCTACAAACTGAAGCTCTAAACAAAGGAATGTATGACCCATCCCAGCTGGGGATGTACTCCAGAGACTTGATTTGAACCTGCAGTTTATTACATCACTGATACAAGTCTGAACCAATAACTTTGCCAGTACAGTATGTAATTGATTCCATTTAACCAATTCTAGCTCTCATCTATAGCTTTTTCCTTTTATGAATAAACCTTTAGATTTTTAGCTTCTAAAGTATTGGCAACAGCGTGATTTGTGGGTAAGATCTGATTTGTATATTGACCTGGGTCTGGGGCTTGGTCCTTTGGGATCGAGAGAACCTTTTTTCTTTTACTGGGGTATTGGTTTTCATAACCATTTGTCCCCATAATGAGTGGCACTGGTGGTGATACTCGGAAATTGGATTGGCTAAGAGCCAGTGAGGTAAAACCAAAGTCTTCTCTGTTTGGCTGGTGTGCATAGAAACCCCAGCCTCGGGCTGTAACTGCCCTGCTTTAAGCAATTTGTCCTGAATTGGCACTCTCAGTTGTGTCCCACCAGAACCAACATCGTTACAAGCCCAATATGCCTTTAGCCTTCTTGGCAACAAGGGCACACTGCTGACTCATATCCAGCTTCTCATCCACTGTAATCCCCAGGTCCTTTTCTGCAGAACTGCTGCTTAGCCATTCGGTCCCTAGTCTGTAACAGTGCATGGGATTCTTCCGTCCTAAATGCAGGACTCTGCACTTGTCCTTGTTGAACCTCATCAGATTTCTTTTGGCCCAATCCTCCAATTTGTCTAGGTCATTCTGGACCTTGTCCATACCCTCCAGCATATCTACCTCTCCCCCCAACTTAGTATCATCTGTGAACTTGCTGAGGGTGCAATCCATCCCATCATCCAGATCATTAATAAAGATGTTGAACAAAACCGGCCCCAGGACCGACCCCTGGGGCACTCCGCTTGATACCGGCTGCCAACTAGACATCGAGCCGTTGATCACTACCTGTTGAGCTCGACAATCTAGCCAGCTTTCTATCCACCTTATAGTCCATTCATCTAATCCATACTTTTTAAACTTGCTGGCAAGAATACTGTGGGAGACCATATCAAAAGCTTTGCTAAAGTCAAGATATATCATGTCCACTGCTTTCCCCATATTCACAGAGTCAGTTATCTCATCATAGAAGGCAATCAGGTTGGTCAGGCATGACTTGCCCTTGGTGAATCTATGTTGACTGTTCCTGATCACCTTCCTCTCCTCCAAGTGCTTCAAAATGGTTTCCTTGAGGACCTGCTCCATGATTCTTCCAAAAACGAAGGTTAGTCTGTATTTCCCCTGGTTCTCCTTCCGTTTTTTAAAGATGGGCACTATATTGCCTTTTTCCAATCACCTCCCCCGATCGCCATGAGTTTTCAAAGATAATGGCCAATGGCTCTGCAATCACATCAGCCAATTCCTTCAGCATCCTCGGATGCATTAGATCTGGACCCATGGACTTGTGCACAGCCAGCTTTTCTATATAGTCCTTAACCTGTTCTTTCACCACTGAGGGCTGCTCACCTCCTCCCCATACTGTGTTACCCAGAACAGCAGTGTGGGAGCTGACCTTGTCTGTGAAGACCGAGGCAAAAAAAGAATTGAGTACTTCAGCATTTTCCACATCATCTGTCACTAGGTTGCCTCCCCCATTCATTAAGGGTCCCACACTTTCCCTGACCTTTTTCTTGTTGCCAACATACCTGTAGAAACCCTTCTTGTTACCCTTCATATCCCTTGCTAGCTGCAACTTCAGTTGTGTTTTGGCCTTCCTGATTACACCCCTGCATGCTCAAGCAACATTTTTATACTCCTCCCTAGTCATCTTTGTATATCTCATTAGATTAATTGAAAATTCATGTTTGATCACATAATTAATTACTGTATTCTAAATTATTTGCACAGGGGATAAAAGGAAATTAACCAAGATGCTTAAGGAAATACAGGGGACAAGATTTTATATGTTCACACATTATAGCTTAATGGGGTTTCAATTACACTTATGCACAACTTTCAGAGCAAACACCATTACAGTCATGATCCCACACCAAAACTCTGGATCCTAACAATTTTGGCACTAGAAAGCAAGGATTATAATCCTGTTATGATTTACTTAGATGCTTAATTTGCCCCCTTGAATAGTCCCCATTGATTTAATTGGGACTAGTCATATATGTAAATATAAACACATGCTTAAGTCATTGCAGGATGAATCCAAATTTCACAAATGGCCTGACCAACACCTTTGATTTTAACAACCCCGAATTTCAAACCATTTGAAATCTGGATCCAAATTGTGCAGCTTAGGCCCATCATTGCTTTATTTAAAAACCTCCAACATGGCCCATATTCACCAAGGACAATATACCTTTTGAGAGAAGCTGGGCTAGTTCATGGTTTCGTTTGGGAACGCAGGGGACTTGGCAATTTTGTTTGAGGTTTGTTTGTTTTCATTTCAAAGAAACCCACAAAAACTGAAAATGAAACATGGGGGCATGAATCCCCTGGGACCCTGAACTGCCAATAAAACAGGTCGCAGGGACCAACTGGAACCAGTGGGGTTTTCACAGCAAATGAGTTGATCGATCAAATGCTGATCAGACTCAAGATTTGAGTGCTTTTCACACAACATATAGGGAGAAAGGAAAGACGGGTTCATTCTTCCAGCACCATTAAAGGATTCCCGCTTTTAGACCTCCAGAGCAGCATGTTAATATTAACATTGTCTCTGTTGCTCTCTGGGAAATTATATGGCAATCTACATATCTGAGGAGAGCTAGTCGGGAATTGTCCAACAAAGCATTGGAAAATGCTGATTCATCAAAATTTAAACAGTGTCAGATTCAACAAAACAGCCAACTCATAAGAACAGCCATACTGGGTCAGACCAAAGGTCCATCTAGCCCAGTATCCTGTCTTCTGACAGTGGTCAATGCCAGATGCCCCAGAGGGAATGAACAGGTAATCATCAAGTGATCCATTCCCTGTCGTTCATTCTCAGATTCTGGCAAACAGAGGCTAGGGACACCATCCCTGCCCATCCTGGCTAATAGCCACTGATGGACCTATACTCCATGAATATATCTGGTTCTTTTTTGAACCCTGTTATTGTCTTGGCCTTCACAACATCCTTTGGCAAAGAGTTCCACAGGTTGACTGTGTGTTGTCCTTTTGTTTGTTTTAAACCGGATGCCTATTAATTTCATCTGGTGGCCCCTAGTTCTTGTTATGAGAAGGAGTAAATAACACTTCCTTATTTACTTTCTCCACCCCAGTCATGATTTTATAGACCTCAATCATATCCCCCTTAGTTGTCTCTTTTCCAAGCTGAAAAATGCCAATCTTTTTAATCTCTCCTCATATGGAAGCCGTTCCATACCCCTAAATCATTTTTGTTGCCCTTTTCTGAACCTTTTCCAATTCCAATTTATCTTTTTTGAGATGAGGCAACCACATCTGCACACAGTATTCAAGATGTGGGTGTACCATGGATTTATATAGAGACAATATGATATTTTCTGGCTTATTATCGATCCCTTTCTTAATGATTCCCAACATTCTGTTCGCTTTTTTGACTGCTACTGCACATTGAGTGGATGTTTTCAGAGAACTAGCCACAATGACTCCAAGATTTCTTTCTTGAGTGGTGACAGCTAATTTAGACCCGAACATTTTATATGTATAGTTGGGATTATGTTTTCCAATGTGAATTACTTTGCATTTATCAACATTGAATCTCATCTGCCATTTTGTTGCCCAGTCACCCAGTTTTGAGAGATCCTTTTGTAGCTCTTCGCAGTCTTCCTGGGACTTAACTATCTTGAGTAGTTTTGTATCATCTGCAAATTTTGCCACTTCACTATTTATCCTTTTTTCTAGATCATTTATGAATATGTTGAATAGGCCTGGTCCCAGCACAGACACCTGGGGGAAACCACTATTTACCTCTCTCCATTCTGAAAACGGACCATTTATTCCTACCCTTTGTTTCCTATCTTTTAACCAGTTACCAGTCCATGAGAGGACCTTCCCTCTTATCACATGACAGCTTACTTTGCTTAAGAGCCTTTGGTGAGGGACCTTGTCAAAGGCTTTCTGAAAAATCTAAGTACCCTATATCTTTTGGATCACCCTTGTTCACATGCTTGTTGACCCTCTTAAAGAATCCTAGCAGATTGGTGAGGCATGATTTCCCTTTACCAAAACCATGTTGACTCTTCCCCAACAAATTATGTTAATCTATATGTCTGAAAATTTTGTCCTTCACTATAGTTTAAACCAGTTTGCCCGATACCGAAGTCAGGTTTACCGGCCTGTAATTGCGGGGATCAATCTCTGGAGCCCTTTTTAAAAATTGGTGTCACATTAGCCATCCTCCAGTCATTTGGTACAGAAGCTGATTTAAATGATAGGTTACAGACTACAATTGGTAGTTCTGCAATTTCACATTTGAGTTCCTTGAGAACTCTTGGGTGAATACCATCTGGTCCTGGTGACTTATTACTGTTTAATTATCCATTTCTTCCCAAACCTCCTCTAATGACACCTCAATCTGGGATAGTTCCTCAGATTTGTCACCTAAAAAGAATAAAACTATTCCTGTCTGGAAGTATGGGATCGTTTCCCTCTGCTCTAGTTGGATGTTCTCCTTCCCTGAGCCTTTTATCCTCCTCAACAGCACAGAGGCTTTCACACCAGGGGTGGGTCCGTTCTACTGTGTCCCGGAAAGTCTCATCTATGCACCTCTCTGTTTCCCTTAGCTTCTCCAGTTCAGCCACTCTGGTCTCCAAAGCCCGTACATGGTCTCTGAGGTCCAGGAGCTCCTTGCACTGAATGCACACCTATGCCACTTGCTGGACATCTACCCTTGGCCGACTCCAGGCACCAGCTGACCAAGCACGTGCTTGGGGCGGCACCTTGGGGCAGGGCGGCGCTTGATTTTTTATTTTTTTTTATTTTTTTTTTATTTGGCGGTGCGGCGCTCGGAGGGGGGGCGGGGGCTTCGGGCAGCGTGGTGCTCGGGGGGGGCGGGGCTTCGGGCGGCGCGGTGCTCGGAGGGGGGCGGGGGCTTCGGGCGGCGTGGTGCTCGGAGGGGGGGCGGGGGCTTCGGGCGGCGTGGTGCTTGGGGGGGCGGGGCTTCGGGCGGCGTGGTGCTCGGGGGGGGCGGGGTCTTGGGAGGGCGGGGGCTGGCGCGGTGCGGCGCTCGGAGGGGGGGCGGGGGCTTCGGGCGGAGAGGCACTTGGAGGGGGCGGGGCTTCGGGCGGCACGGCGCTGGGGTGGCGGGGCTTCGGGTTGCGTGGTGCTGGGGGGCGGGGATTTCGCCGGCGCTCGCGGGGGGGGGGGGGTACGGCGGGGCGGTGCTCTTCTTTTTTGCCTGGGGCGGCAAAAAAGTTAGAGCCGGCCCTGCATCTACCTACATTATCTTTTTACTCCTGAAGTTAATTCCTTTGTTGAGGTTTTGTTGTTATCAGGGAGTGTTTTTGGCTTTAAGTTTAAAGAATGTTAAGTGTATCCAGCCCCAATCCCTCTGTAAACTCCCTGGCAAAACTCCCCTGTTAGCCCTGGTCTTCCTGAGTAGCCATGCCCCTTGGTTAAGGGTTGATGGGTGCTAAAGGGCTTAGGGATCAAAGCCTCGTTAAGAAGCTCTCAGCCTTGCCTAGCAGGCTGCTAGGCTCAGCACACACACACACACGGTCCCCCAAACAAACAGACCACATGGTATATTTCAGTCAAGCAGCAAGGACACCACATACACAAACACACACACTACATACAACAAATTTACCCCAAAGTTCACGTAATCACTCCTCCTTCACCTGGAGAACTCCCTTGCTAAACTCCCCTGTTAGCCGCTCCTGTTCACTAGCTCCCCTCAAAAAATCTCTGGTTAAAAAAAGGAGATTCAATGACTTGTCCAATGTCACACGGACTCAGATTGGTTCTCTCATATCTTTGCTGTACTGAGGGAAGAAAGGGGGCAAATATAGTTACATCACCTTGGCCCCTCCATAATTCTGACACAGGGTTGGGGCCTGCCAGTCTCAGGGATGTTCTAAATAGTAGCTGTGTGTAATAGCCCCTACCTATCCTCTATCACAGAATATCAGGGTTGGAAGGGACCTCATCTCGTCCAACCTGCTGCTCAAAGCAGGACCAATCCCCAGATAGATTATTGCCCCAAATCCCTAAATGGCCCCCTCAAGGATTGAGCTCACAACCCTGGGTTTAACAGGCCAATGCTCAAACCACTGAGCTATCCACCCCCATACTATCAGACAGGAAGCCATTCCTACATGACAGGAAGGGTGGTGTAGTGGTTAGAGCAGAGGACTGGGACTCAGGAGAGCTAGAGTGCCGTCCCAGTTCTGCCACTGACTTGCCACGTGTCCCCCAGCCTGCTACAGTTAGCGTCAGCCATGGGAGCAGCAGCACCAGTGGGGAGCACAGCGAGCTAAGCTAGCAAGTGCAGGCAGTGTCAGATCTTCAGCTAGTGTGAGTCTGTAGCTCCACGGAGCTGGGGAGCTGGCCAGTACTCAGCATCGCTTCGCCCACCCCTGCTGTCAGCCACAGGCTAATTTTTCCAGTGCAGGCAAACCCTGTGAGTTACCTTCCGAGAAATGTGGGCATGGTTTGTTACCCTGTTTGAGCATAGGCGCCGACTTCCTCTCTTCCCGGAGGGGGTCGACACCCCCCCCCACCCTAGGCCTGCCCCAACTCCATCCCTTCCTCCAAGCCCCCACCCCTGCCCCACCTCTTTCTGCCCCTGCTCTGCCCCCACCCCCACTCCACCCCTTCCCCAAGGCCCCACCCCCGCCCCGCCTCTTCCTACCCCCTCCCCTGAGCATGCCCCGTCCCTGCTCCTCCCCCTCCCTCCCAATGCCTCCTGCATGCCACTGAACAGCTGTTCTGCGGCATGCAGGAGGTGCTGAGAGGGAGGGGGAGGAGTTGATCAGTGGGGCCAGTAGGAGGCGCTGGAGGGTAGGGGGGCAGGAGGCGCTGGAGGGTAGGGGGGCGCTTGGCTGCCGGTAGATGCTAAGCACCCCCAAATTTTTTTCCGTGGATGCTCCAGTCCTGGAACACCCATGGAGTCGGTGCCTATGTGTTTGAGGGCCTTCCAGGAAAACCACGACACTATTTAAATCCAAGTGCCTTTTAGACATGGGCAGACAGACGATTAAATGGTAGCAGGTAAGTGGATCTATGGGCCAGGTCTTCAGCTGGTGTAAATCAGCGTAGACCCACTGAAGTCAAAGCAGCTATTAGGACTCTGCCCTATTGGGATTCTGTCAGATCTGTTTGAAAGCTTTGAACCATCCCCCCCAAAATCTGCCATTTTCATGTTTTCCTCAGCGATCAAGGTGTAACTCCACGGAAATTCCTTCTTACACCATGAAGGATGAAATCCTGAGTTTTTACTCAAGCAAATCTCCCACTGAAGACAATGGTATTACTCCAGATTTACACCAGAGTATCTGAGATTGGAATATGGCCTTGTGTGAGTATTGCAGAATTTGGCATGTAGAAAATATTTTGGCCAACCCAGCTCCGACTCAGGTTTCATTGTAAAGGTACTTAAACCAATAGGAATAAACCATTCAAATTAGTAAGCAGGGAACAGGATCTAATTGAGGAAATAAAGTAATCTGGGTGAGGGCCAGACAGTGCCATTATGTGGTTACATTAGCCCAATGCCCACATCATTACTGATCTTACGGCTGGTCTGTCCAGATCGATATCACAGTCATTATTAAACAACACACAGGGAACCACCCCACCCTCCATCCCACCTCAGGAATGTTATTTCCCTTGATCTGGATTATTACCCCATCAATCCATGGAGAGATTCTCCTCTTACCTAGTGTCAGGCATGGCCTCCGATAATCAGGCCTAGTGGTTTGAGCATGGATCACAGCTAGGCGTAGGGTGGACCTGGACCAAGGGTGGTGCTGGAATCGAGATCTGGGGGTAGGCCGGGGTCACAACCGAGATCAGAGTCTGTAGACAAACCAGGATCAGAACCATAGCCAGAGTCCAGGTGCAGGCCAGAGGTCGAAGCCAGAGTCCAAAGTCACACCAAGTTGATACCAAAGCCAGATTCCAGATACAAGCTGGAGGTCAAAACCAGACAGTCAGAGTCCAAGGATTTGGGAAGGATCAGGAGGCTGAGGCTAGGCTGGAGTGAGGCTAGTGCAGGGCAAAGACAAGACTCAGGCAAGGCTGGGTCAGGGGCAGAGGAAGGTGCAGGGGTTGTGGCAGAGGTAGGGGCTGTGGCAGGGGCAGTCTGGGAGTCGCTGGAGTCTGGTGCACTGTGTGGCACCAGGATGGTTCCTGGCTGGGTAGCGCTGTTGCTCAGACGGATCTGCAGCCTTGCTGGGGTTGTTGAAATACCGGAGCCTGGGCTCATCTGACCCAGGCTCTGCTCAGTGACAGGTTGCTGTTGCATGCCTGAGGGCTCACTCATTGCAAGCTCTGTTGAGTGCTGACTTACCAGAGCTCCTATTGAAGCACTGGTAATATAAAGGCCCCTCCCCTGAGCCTAAGGGGAGAAGCCTCCAGACCCAGGCATCAAATGATAACGGGGACCAACAAAGGAGAAAACAAGGATGGGGTGGGGTGTCAGAGGTTTAAAAGCAGGGAGCCAGAGGGACACACTGAGCAGAGAGCCCACTGCTAATTGAAGGTGTGACGCATCCAGGGAGCCAGTGGACTCGGCCCGAGGAACTCTGCCTGGATACATGAACCAAGGCAGGAGACTCGCAGAGCACCTCCCTGTCCAGCATCCTCCTGGCGGCGAACAGCAGAGGCTAACAGAGGGAGTTTGCCTGGGAGCTGTCCGAGAGGAGGTACGCTAAGTGCTGCATTGGGGGGCTGTGTTGGTGGGCCTTGAGTGGGCCTGACTGGTATATAAGGGCAGTCAGCAGCGAACCAGCTGAGCGGCGAACAGCAGAGGCTAACAGAGGGAGTTTGCCTGGGAGCTGTCCGAGAGGAGGTACGCTAAGTGCTGCATTAGGGGGGCTGTGTTGGTGGGCCTTGAGTGGGCCTGACTGGTATATAAGGGCAGTCAGCAGCGAACCAGCTGAGCGGCGAACAGCAGAGGCTAACAGAGGGAGTTTGCCTGGGAGCTGTCCGAGAGGAGGTACGCTAAGTGCTGCATTAGGGGGGCTGTGTTGGTGGGCCTTGAGTGGGCCTGACTGGTATATAAGGGCAATCAGCAGCGAACCAGCTGAGCGGCGAACAGCAGAGGCTAACAGAGGGAGTTTGCCTGGGAGTTCGCCTGGAGAGAGCTCACTGAGGCTTTCATCTGCAGGTTTCTCTGAGTAGTTCCTGCAACAGCTGAGGAAGCTCTTAAGAGGACAGGGATATGGAAGGTGAGCGATCAGCTGTTGTAACCTGCACAGGTTGTGCCATGTTTGTCTTTCTTCCACAGGACAGAAGCGACTTTGTCTGTACAAAGTGCAAGCTGGTCTCCATATTGGAAGAGAAGGTTCGAGGGCTGGAGAAACGAGTATCAACACTGCGTTGCATAAGGGAAAATGAAGATTTCCTGGACAGACGTCAGGAGATGCTTCTACGGCCACAATGTTCTGAAGATTCAGAGCAGGCACAGCAGGGACAGAAGGATTGTGAAGAGGTTTGGCAGCATGTGACTTCCAGAAGGAGAAAGAGGAGCGTCCATGCACCAGCAATGGAGATACAGGTGAGCAATCGTTTCCATGTTCTCTCCACAGGTACTAATGCGGAGAGTGGACTAGATGACCCATCTGAGGGAAGGGAGCAGAAGGAGACTCCACCGATTGGAAGGCAAAAGATGCACTGTCCTAGGGATGGGGGTTCCACGACCACCACTCCCAAGAGGAGGAGGAGGGTGGTGGTGGTCGGGGACTCCCTCCTCAGGGGGACTGAGTCATCTATCTGCCGCCCCGACCGGGAAAACCGAGAGGTCTGCTGCTTGCCAGGAGCTAGGATACACGATGTGACGGAGAGACTGCCGAGACTCATCAAGCCCTCGGATCGCTACCCCTTCCTGCTTCTCCATGTGGGCACCAATGATACTGCCAAGAATGACCTTGAGCGGATCACTGCAGACTACGTGGCTCTGGGAAGAAGGATAAAGGAGTTTGAGGCGCAAGTGGTGTTCTCGTCCATCCTCCCTGTGCAAGGAAAAGGCCTGGGTAGAGACCGTCGAATCGTGGAAGTCAATGAATGGCTACGCAGGTGGTGTCGGAGAGAAGGCTTTGGATTCTTCGACCATGGGATGGTGTTCCAAGAAGGAGGAGTGCTAGGCAGAGACGGGCTCCACCTAACGAAGAGAGGGAAGAGCATCTTCGCCAGCAGGCTGGCTAACCTAGTGAGGAGGGCTTTAAACTAGGTTCACCGGGGGAAGGAGACCAAAGCCCTGAGGTAAGTGGGGAAATGGGATCCTGGGAGGAAGCACAAGCAGGAGAGCGCAAGAGGGGAGGATTCCTGTCTCATGCTGAGAAAGAGGGACGATCGATGAGTTATCTTAAGTGCCTATACACAAATGCAAGAAGCCTGGGAAACAAGCAGGGAGAACTGGAAGTCCTGGCACAATCAGGGAACTATGATGCGATTGGAATAACAGAGACTTGGTGGGATAACTCACATGACTGGAGTACTGTCATGGATGGATATAAACTGTTCAGGAAGGACAGGCAGGGCAGAAAAGGTGGGGGAGTTGCGTTGTATGTAAGAGAGGAGTATGACTGCTCAGAGCTCCGGTATGAAACTGCAGAAAAACCTGAGAGTCTCTGGATAAAGTTGAGAAGTGTGAGCAACAAGGGTGATGTCGTGGTTGGAGTCTGCTATAGACCACCAGACCAGGGGGATGAGGTGGATGAGGCTTTCTTCTGGCAACTAGCAGAAGTTGCTAGATCGCAGGCCCTGGTTCTCATGGGAGACTTTAATCACCCTGATATCTGCTGGGAGAGCAATACAGCGGTGCACAGACAATCCAGGAAGTTTTTGGAAAGTGTAGGGGACAATTTCCTGGTGCAAGTGCTGGAGGAACCAACTAGGGGCAGAGCTTTTCTTGACCTGCTGCTCACAAACAGGGAAGAATTAGTAGGGGAAGCAAAAGTGGATGGGAACCTGGGAGGCAGTGACCATGAGATGGTCGAGTTCAGGATCCTGACACAAGGAAGAAAGGAGAGCAGCAGAATACGGACCCTGGACTTCAGAAAAGCAGACTTTGACTCCCTCAGGGAACAGATGGGCAGGATCCCCTGGGAGAATAACATGAAGGGCAAAGGGGTCCAGGAGAGCTGGCTGTATTTTAAAGAATCCTTATTGCGGTTGCAGGAACAAACCATCCCGATGTTTAGAAAGAATAGTAAATATGGCAGGCGACCAGCTTGGCTAAACAGTGAAATCCTTGCTGAACTTAAACGCAAAAAAGAAGCTTACAAGAAGTGGAAGATTGGACAAATGACCAGGGAGGAGTATAAAACTATTGCTCAGGCATGCAGGAATGAAATCAGGAAGGCCAAATCACACTTGGAGTTGCAGCTAGCAAGAGATGTTAAGAGTAACAAGAAAGGTTTCTTCAGGTATGTTAGCAACAAGAAGAAAGTCAAGGAAAGTGTGGGCCCCTTACTGAATGTGGGAGGCAACCTAGTGACCGAGGATGTGGAAAAAGCTAATGTACTCAATGCTTTTTTTGCCTCTGTCTTCACGAACAAGGTCAGCTCCCAGACTGCTGCACTGGGCAGCACAATATGGGGAGAAGGTGACCAGCCCTATGTGGAGAAAGAAGTGGTTCGGGACTATTTAGAAAAACTGGATGTGCACAAGTCCATGGGGCCGGATGCGCTGCATCCGAGGGTGCTAAAGGAGTTGGCGGATGAGATTGCAGAGCCATTAGCCATTATTTTTGAAAACTCATGGCGATCGGGGGAGGTCCCGGATGACTGGAAAAAGGCTAATGTAGTGCCCATCTTTAAAAAAGGGAAGAAGGAGGATCCGGGGAACTACAGGCCAGTCAGCCTCACCTCAGTCCCTGGAAAAATCATGGAACAGGTCCTCAAGGAATCAATTATGAAACACTTAGAGGAGAGGAAAGTGATCAGGAACAGTCAGCATGGATTCACCAAAGGGAAGTCGTGCCTGACTAACCTAATTGCCTTCTATGATGAGATAACTGGCTCTGTGGATGAGGGGAAAGCAGTGGATGTGTTATTCCTTGACTTTAGCAAAGCTTTTGATACAGTCTCCCACAGTATTCTTGCCGCCAAGTTAAAGAAATATGGGCTGGATGAATGGACTGTAAGGTGGATAGAAAGCTGGCTAGATCGTCGGGCTCAACGGGTAGTGATCAATGGCTCCATGTCTAGTTGGCAGCCGGTTTCAAGCGGAGTGCCCCAAGGGTCGGTCCTGGGGCCAGTTTTGTTTAATATCTTTATTAATGATCTGGAGGATGGTGTGGACTGCACTCTCAGCAAGTTTGCAGATGACACTAAACTAGGAGGCGTGGTAGATACACTAGAGGGTAGGGATCGGATACAGAGGGACCTAGACAAATTAGAGGATTGGGCCAAAAAAAACCTGATGAGGTTCAACAAGGATAAGTGCAGAGTCCTGCACTTAGGACGGAAGAATCCCATGCACTGCTACAGACTAGGGACCGAATGGCTAGGTAGCAGTTCTGCAGAAAAGGACCTAGGGGTCACAGTGGACGAGAAGCTGGATATGAGTCAACAGTGTGCTCTTGTTGCCAAGAAGGCTAACGGCATTTTGGGCTGTATAAGTAGGGGCATTGCCAGCAGATCGAGGAACGTGATCGTTCCCCTTTATTCGACATTGGTGAGGCCTCATCTGGAATACTGTGTCCAATTTTGGGCCCCACACTACAAGAAGGATGTGGAAAAATTGGAAAGAGTCCAGCGGAGGGCAACAAAAATGATTAGGGGTCTGGAGCACATGACTTATGAGGAGAGGCTGAGGGAACTGGGATTGTTTAGTCTCCAGAAGAGAAGAATGAGGGGGGATTTGATAGCAGCCTTCAACTACCTGAAGGGGGGTTCCAAAGAGGATGGAGCTCGGCTGTTCTCAGTGGTGGCAGATGACAGAACAAGGAGCAATGGTCTCAAGTTGCAGTGGGGGAGGTCCAGGTTGGATATTAGGAAACACTATTTCACTAGGAGGGTGGTGAAGCACTGGAATGCGTTACCTAGGGAGGTGGTGGAGTCTCCTTCCTTGGAGGTTTTTAAGGCCCGGCTTGACAAAGCCCTGGCTGGGATGATTTAGTTGGGAATTGGTCCTGCTTTGAGCAGGGGGTTGGACTAGATGACCTCTTGAGGTCCCTTCCAACCCTGATATTCTATGATTCTATGATTCTCCTCCTGGTATGGTGGATGGTCTTGTGACTTCATGGGGCCAGGGATAGGGTATGCAAAGAGCAGGAGGTGCAGGGAAAAGAGTAGCCAGAACATGAGGGGGAAGTTCTGGAGGAGCTGGAAAAGGGGCTGCAGCCTACCGCACTCCAGGTAGATGTGCTCCACGGTATCCGTTGCGCTGCAAAAAGGGGCAGGGGTGAACCACATCGGGTACATGCCCATGCTCACAGCTCTGTGAAGGAGCCGCCAACTGATATCCCTGGTGGGCCGTGGGACCAGGGTGGAATACAGACTGGCCCATTCGGGCTCCTCACTCTCCATCGTTGGTAGGAGGTCCTGCCACTTGGTGTCGGGGTGGGACATGATAGTAAGGAAGTGAAGTGTGTGGAGCATGCAGCTGTGTTCTAGGCATGGTTTGGAAATGGACTGGCTACAGATCACGCAGCCAGCTCGGGTGGTGCGGCGGGGGCGGGGTGGCGAGAGCAGCTGGGGGGCTCACAGGGCAGGACCCCGATGACAAGGTACAGAGAGCCAGGGGCAAGGGGTGGGCAAGGAGCACCCTCCCACAGGGCCAGTTCAAGGAAGGCCTGAGAGGAGGCAGGTAAGGTTGCCCTCCCCTCCTGGAGAACACAGCAGGGACATGAGGGGTGGAGAGCCCATGCGCTGACTCATTGCAGCAGCTGTGCGAGCAGCTCTGGTTTGGCTGTGAGTTTGCCTCACATGTAGGGCCTGATCCAAAGTCCAGCTGAGTCAGTAGAAAGCCTCGTTGATTCCAGGGGGCTTTGGATCAGGCCTTTACCCAACTGCCTTCAAAGCAGACTCTTGATTTACACCAGTGTAACTGAGAAGAGATTCAGGCCTGATAGCTAGCAAGGCAGAGACCATTGAAGGGATTTCAGCTGGGAAATGTTTGCTAATGGAAAGGCCTATGTGAGGGGCAGGGCCGGCTCAAGGATTTTTGCCGCCCAAGGCAAAAACAATTTTGCCCCCCCCCCCCGTTTTTTAATTACCCCCACCCCCGGCCCCGCCTCAACTCCGCCCATTCCCCAAATCCCCAGCCCTGCCTCCTCCCCCCAGGCTCTCAAGCCTGGGAGGGAGGGGGAGCAGCGGCACGCGAAACGGCTGTTTCGAGCGCCGCGGCCGCTCGGGATCTCCCCCTCCCTCCCAGGTTTGAGAGCCTGGGAGGGAGGGGGAGACTCCGAGTGGCCGCGGCGCGGGCGCTGCTTCTCCCCCTCCCTCCCAGGCTCTCAAGCCTGGGAGGGAGGGCGAGTAGCGGCACGCGAGCGGCAGCGGAGGTGAGCTAGGGCAGCCGGGGCACATTTTTAGGGGCGGCATTCTGGCGCCGGCCATGCCGCCCCTAAAAATGTGCCGCCCCAAGCACCAGCTTGTTTTGCTGGTGCCTAGAGCCGGCCCTGGTGAGGGGAATGGGGAGTGAACCATCAGAAAGAAGCAAAAGAGAAGCTAGTAGCTGCGTGGCCCATGATTTGACCTTCCTAGTCACACCTTGAAGCGGTCCCTGCAGGGCTAACATTCAGCTGCTCCAGGGAATCTTGTGCTGTGGCTAGAGAAAGGACAACAGCCTCTGGGACTCTCGCTGGTATTAAACTCCTTTGGTGATTTAGGGCACGTCTTCACCAGCAAAGTTAAAGCATTGCCATGGCAGCTCTTTAACATGGCCATGTAGTCATGGCACCAGCTGTAAAAAAACCACTTCCACGAGGGGAATACACTGTTTACGCTGGCAGTTTACAGCGCTGAAACTTGCAGCACTCAGTGGGGTGTTTTTTCACACCCCTGAATGAGAAAGTTGCAGCGCTGTAAAGTGCCAGTGTAGACAAACCCTGAGAGTTCACTCTGGTATTTGCTGATGATGCTGGAACCCCTGGATGGAATTACAGCCTCATCACTGGTTGCTGGCTACTCTCGCTGTGTGTTACTTAGACCCAGGGCGTACTGCTGTCACTGACATGTCACGGCACAGCAGGGTCCCTGTTTAAAGGCCTTTGACAGGGCAGGCTTGGCTGTGTCTGAGTGCACCTGCTTGAGCCGCGTGCCAAGGGACATCACCCGCCTTGCTGGGACCCCACCTCCATTTCTAAGGCCCATGGTGTGGTGAGGCTGAGGGCATGGGACATCCTCCAGCCTGCACCAACATCTGTCAGATTTACCAACTGCCCTTCACAAACTGCCCTCACCCTGTTCCCAACAACTCCTTCCTGGCCAAGTCACAAGTCCTCACTACCACCTTCATCCTCCTCAGCCAGGTCAGGCACCCACCCCTCGCCAGGCTGCAGAGACTCAGTCTTCCAGGGGATGCCATCCTACCTCTCTGACTGTTCCTTCAGCTTCTCCTACGGGGCTCTTCCTTCTCCCACCGCACTCTGTCTGACCCCTTAGGAGGGCCCTCTTTGCCTGGGCTACAGCCACTCCCTGTGCACTGAAGACTCTACCTCTCCCACTGCAACCCAGGCGCTATGAACAGCTCTGTGTCAAGAACGTACAGACAAACCCAAGTGCGCCCCAGGCAGGTGTGAACTGGAGCCATATCCAAGGGAGAACCAGTGACCAGAGCTCAGTGAGATGCTGAGAGCCCTGCACACCCTTGACTCCCATTAGCACTTCCACGGGCAGGATCAGGCCCCAGCACCTCAAGCCTGGCCTACACTGAGTATGTCCCTCAGATGCACAGCTCCTCCAATATAGCACGTTGTGTGTGGTGCTGGCATTGCCTTGGCTCTCTCCTTGGGGAAAGGCTTCCTCCCTCATTCTGCAGCAAGCTGCGTTTGCTGGAAGGCGGGTGCCAGTTTGCATCTAGTTACCTGGTTTCATGGCAAACAAACTGAGTTCAAAGCACTGCTTCCTCCCCCTCCCCTTCTCCTTCCTGTGGAGCCCGGGAGACAGGAGGTCATGCTGAAGCTCACTCTGTGCAGCACACTCAGTTTGGCTGCTCTCCTGGAATCACCAAAGGACACCCCCCGGGGCTGATATGGTTTGTGAATGCCCTTTGTGACTGAAAAGATATGACAGGACATGCCACCGACAGGCAGCTCCAGGCACTTTGCCACTGCAAAGGAAAGTAGCCATTTTAAAGAAAGTCCAGGTTTGGAGGGGAAAAACGAGAGCTCGACTGTTGGCCCATGGGTGGAAGTGATGCCTGAAACCGTGGGCTCCTCTCTAGAGGGCTGTCTGCTGTGGCAAAGGGAGAGACTCTCTGCAGGCTGGGGCACAGATCTGCCAGATCTCAGGGCATTTTAGGGGGATCACAGAGCAATCAGTGGCTGCCTGTTGTCAGTAGTTCCCTGCCCCCATTCCCTGGGAAAGGCTCTCCCCATGGCTAGCAGGGCGGCAGAACCCCGCGTCCCCATGACCCTGCAAAGGGCACGTCTGAAGGTCGAGGAGAAGACCCTTGATTTTGAGTTTGAGGTGGTGAATGTGCAGTTCAATGAAAAGGGCCGATATGCCCTGAGGCTGACAGTGGAAAACCCACTGCTGGAGGGGTCCGGGGCTGGGGTGCACCTGCGAGTGAACGAGGGAGATGTCCTCTATACCACCTCAGGGACCACCGACATCATTGAGCAAAGCAACCTCAGCGAGATCTACGCCTTTGAGAGGAGGAGGTTCCTCTTCACCTTGCCCAAAGGTAAGAGGCTGGCTGTGAGGGGCCAGGGAGGAGCAAGGGGCCCACCCCTGAGCCTTTCACTGAATTGAGAGCTCACCTGCTCAGGACCGACTTAGGGACCAATTCGTCACCGATACCTGGAATCCAAGGGCTTGAGTGACTCTTGAGCTACGGCCCTTAGACCAGGCCTAAACCTAGGCACACCCCAATGCCACCTCTGAAGCAGCCCATGGGCAGACTGGTCGTGGAGTGTGGGTGGGCTGGGGCAGAAGGGGGCATCAGATGCAGGGGAGCATGTGATTGGGACAGGAGGGGGCGTGAGACCTAGGGGAGCGTGGAACTGAGGCAAGAGGGGGTGTCAGACCCAGGGGAGCGTGCGGCTGTGGCAGGAAGAGGGGTCACACCCAGGGGAGCGCAGGGCTGGGATAGAAGGGGGCATCAGACCCAGGGGAACGTGGGGCTGGGGCAGGAGGGGGCATCAGACCCAGGGGAATGAAGGGCTGGGGCAGGAAGGGAGGCGTCAGACCCAGGGAAGCGTGGGGCTGGGATAGGAGGGGGCGTCAGACCCAGGGGAGTGCACGGCTGGGGCAGGAGGGGGCGTCAGACGCAGGGGGGCGCAGGGCTGGGGATAGTGGAAGCGACTTTCCTGAGCTAATTCAGTCATTGAGCTCCAAGCTTGGCCCCTGTAACGTCTGCTTGTGGGGTTTTGGGAGCCAGGATTCTGCAAGAATGACAAGAATCATGATGTGCGCCTCCGGATCAAGGCCCTGCGGCTCTACGGGCCCTCACTGAAGAGCAGCCTCCGGGCCGGAGAAGCCTTCTTCGCCATCTACCCCCGCACCAACCAGCCGAGGATGAACCTCTTCGCCAGGAAAGACGAGGACCTATACCGCTACAGCGACATCATGGCACTGCTGCGGGTGGGCGAGGACGAGCTGGCAATGCACTGTGGGAGGCTGGCCTACGCCGTGTCCTTTCATGAGCACCGCCTGCCTGCGAGGAAGGAGACACCAGTGTCTTCCCACCAGCTTTCACTGTGGCTGTCTGCGAGGGAAGATGGGGAACAAGATGGGGTGTATGCCCAAAGAGTGCCCTTCCCAGTGCCCCTCCAGTCTCTCGATGGCCCCCATCACAGCTACCCCCGTTCTACTCCAGAAGCATTGACATCATCTGCTTATCATTCGCCGCCCATCGAGCCCCGCACCCTCTCTGCTGAGGTAGGGAATGCAGGGTTGCCAAGGTGGGCAGGGAAAAGCCTGCTGTGCTGCAATAGGAAGACATGCTGGTGAGACAGGCAGGAGCTGGAGGGGTGACTCAGTGGGCCAACCTTCAGGTGAAGTGCGAGATAACAACGCTGCCACACTGAAATAGGTTGCCAGGTGCCTGGTTTTCGACTGCAACACCCAGTCAAAAAGGGACCGTGGCGGCTCCGCAGTCGGTGGCACACACGGTTCCTGCCTGCCCTGGCTCCATGCAGCTCCCAGAAGCAGCCGGGATGTCCCTGCAGTCCCTGCCGCGTGCTGCCCCCACCCTGAGCACTGACTCTGCAGCTCTCATTGGCCAGGAACTGCGGCCAATGGGATCTGCGGGGGTGGCGCCTGCAGGCGGAGTCAGTGCGCAGAGCCCCCTGGCCCCTCCGCCTAGGAGCGGACATGCCGGCTGCTTCTGGGAGCCGCCTGAAGTGAGTGCCACCTGCACCTCAACTCCCTGCCCCAGCCCTGAGCCCCCTCCCAGACCCTGAACCCCTAATTTCTGGCCCCACCCCAGAGCCTGCACCCCCTGCCGGAGACCGCACCCCACACTCCAAACCCCTTTGCTCCCCTACTCACCCCCCATATCCAAATCCCCCACCCCAGCCCGGAACCCCCTCCTATACTCCGAACCCCTCCACCCCAGCCTGGAGCCCCCTCCACCCCAGCCTGGAGCTCCCTCCTACACCCCAAATCCCTCATCCCCAGCCCAACCCCAGAGCCTGCACCCCCAGCCGGAGCCCTCACCCACCCCAGTACCCTGACCCCCTGACCCAGCCCGGTGAAAGTGAGTGACAGTGGGGGAGAGTAAGCGACGGAGGGAGGGGGATGGCGTGAGCAGGGGCGGGTCCTCGGAGAAGTGGCAGGGCAGGGTGGGACCTCGGGGCAGGGGCGGGACAAGGGTGTTCCGTTTTATGCGATTAGAAAGTTGGCAACCCTACAATGAAATCCCAGTAGGATCCACACAGCTTACTGTCCTTCGAAGCCTAGGGAATCTGGCACTGGTGGAACTATGTCCATGTAGCTGTGACATTAGTACAAACCCCAGTGCAGTTGCAGCTACACTGGTGCTGGCAGGCAAACCTATATAGACAGGGATGTCCTGAGGGGCTGGCCCTTTAAGAGGAGATGAATGGAAAAATGATTGTGGTCATGTGACTAAGGCAAGGCCTATGGATATGTGGGAGTGTGCTGGGTGAGAAGCTGGGGAGCTGTAGCTGGTCTGCAGTGAGGGAGTCATTGGGGGCTTTCCTGCAGGAGCTGTATTGGCTAGGCAAAGCAGGGAGTCGCTTTGAACTTTGGAGCCATTATTCTGGGATTTTTAATTATGTGCTGAACTTTTATGTTAACAGCCCTCCTTCAGAGCTGGGTTTTTGAGTGCCTTTGTGCAGTTTATTGACCCATGTGAATCCCTGGGGAGATGGGAAAACCCTGCTGAGGGGAAACTGAGTCAGGGTGCTACAGAGCCATCCCTGGCTATGGGGATGACCCCAGAGGTAGCCTCACTTCAGGGGAGGTTGCATGTGCTGTAGGCCGTGTGGCTACCAGGCTGAAGCTGCCTGGCAAAGGCCAGCATCCTAGCTTGGAGACCATGACTGGCCCAGCAGGAATAGACCTGACCATGGATTTTTGTGAGACAGCAGCAAACTCAGGTCTGTGGAGGCAGAAGAGGCCAAGCCTGGGGGAAAGGGGCCCTAGCTGATCCCAGTGGCTCTGGTTCAGCGCAGGTGGAGATTTGAAGGCAGCGTTTCTCTTCTCAGAACTAGTCTATCCATTTTTGCTGGGGAGGCTCCATCCATTGCTAACTGCATTGGGGATTTGGACCAGTGCCTGGGCAGCACTCTGCAGCCAAGAGCATTGCTCACCCCTGCCCATCACCACCTATCCCCCAGCCAGCACCTCACGACTTATGAGCCTCCCATTAACATCAGGAGTGAGGCTGATTCCCCTTCTGCCTCAGTGCTACCGAAGGGATGCAATCAAGACATATGCTCCCTGTGGCTGAGCCTTAGGCACCGTACCAATCATAATCTCCCTGTAGAAACATTTCTTCTTGCAGCTGGAAGATTTAGCTTGTTCTCTCCGCAGGCCTTTGGTCAGTGCACTGCTGGATCTAGGTATCCCATGTCCGATTGCACTAGGCTTGGCAGGCGGTGCGTCCTGTAAAGCCTCCCCTTAAGGGGTACAGACGTAGGCATAGTTTGACTTCTATATTTGGGTGGGGGGAGAAGGGGCAGATCTGGTCAAGCCAATGGGGCCACGCATGGGGGGGCGAATTCTGTGCCGGCCCACAGGGGCACCATTTCAGATTTTTCAGCGGGGGGCCCAACTTTCATTGTGATTCCAGGGGCTACTTAGGCAACTGAAAACTCTAACATTTTTTGCAGATAATAACTTAGAAATTATCTGACAGGAGCACTGTATCTAATTCCTATATCAAGAAAGAAAATTAAATAAATATTAGACCCACTCAGCTCTAATACTAACATGTTCTGACATCTTGTGGCAAGTCACCTAAGGGACACTGGTTAGGTTTAAAATTGTAATGTATATTCCTACTCAGATATGCTTACTGAAGTCAGAAGGGACCATTGTGATTATCTAGTCTGACCTCCTGCACATTGCAGGCCATAGAACCTCACCCATCCACTCCTGTAATAGACCCCTAACCTCTGCCTGAGTTACTGAAGTCCTGAAATCATGGTTTAAAGAGAATTCACCATTTACACTACTTTAAACCTGAAAGTTACCCACCATGGTCTCCTCTTATAAGGTAGGTTTTCCATTCCTCAGATCATCCTAATAGCCGTTCTCTGCATCTGTTCCAGTTTGAATTCATCTTTCTTAAACATGGGAGACCAGAATTGCACACAGTACTCCAGATGAGGTCTCACCAGTGTCCTGTATAATGGTACTAACACTTCCCTGTCTCTACTGGAAATACCTCACCTGATGCACCCCAGGATCGTGTTAGCCTTTTTCGTGGCCGCATCACATTGCCGGCTCATAGTCATCCTGTGATCAACAAATACACCCAGGTCTTTCTCCTCCTCTGTCACTTCCAACTGATAAGTCCTCAGCTTATAGCAAAAATTCTTCTTGTTAGCCCATAACTAGAAGCGACTAAGGGGAGCTAGAGAACAGGGGAGTTTGAGAGAGGGAGTCATAATATAATCATGATGGTTAGGAAGGGCTACGGGGGGAGGGATAGCTCAGTGGTTTAAGCATTGGCATGCTAAACCCAGGGTTGTGAGTTCAATCCTTGAGGGGGCCACTTAGGGATCTGGGGCAAAAGCAGTACTTGGTCCTGCTAGTGAAGGCAGGGGGCTGGACTCAATGATCTTTCAAGGTCCCTTCCAGTTCTAGGAGATGGGATATCTCCATTAATTTAATTTATAAATGCACTATTAAATATCATCCCATTTCTATTACTCCAGCAAGGTCATCCAGATCTTCTTGTATGATATCCCAGTCCTCCTCTGTATTGGCAATACCTCCCAACTTTGTGTCATCTGCAAATTTTATTACACACTCCCACTTTTTGTGCCAAGGTCAGTAATAAAAAATGTTAAATAAGATTTGTCCCAAGACTGATCCTGGAGGAACTCCACTTGTAACCTCCCTTTAGAATGACAGTTCACCTTTCAGTATGACCCAATGTAGTCTCCCCTTCAACCAGTTCCTTATCCACCTTTCAGTTCTCATATTAATCCCCATCTTCTCTAATTTAACTAATAATTTCTCATGTGGAACTATATCAAATGCCTTACTGACACCCAGATAGATTAGATCTACTGCATCTCCTTTGTCTAAAAAATCAGTTATCTTCTCAAAAAAAGATAGTAACTTTGTTACTACCTCTTGAATCCAACAATTACTTTCTATCATTTATGGTACTTACTTTTTGCAGTTCACCAAGCTTGGAACAGATCATTTAACTTTAGGAAACATCTTAACAGCCGTCTCTTATCTTAATCACCTGTTAATCACTTGTTTATAAACAAAGTTCTGACTCTCTGCCTCAGGGGCCCAAGCTGTCTCCTCTACAGAACTCATTACATTGCACACTCAGGCTGCCTGCCTGAAGCTTGCAGTTTGGGGGGTGCAATACCCCTCCCTGTCCCTCCAAACTCCATCCATGGGTACAGAGTCTGGGCATGATCCAGAGCCTGGAGGAGGTGATGCCTTCCTCTAGATCAGGGATCTTCAAACTATGGCCCGCGGGCCAGATCTGGCCCAGGCCTTCCATTTGTCTGGCCCTCCAACCAACAGGGGAGAAGCGAACAGCTGAGTAGAGCAGGCAGGCAGGCAGCAGCTCACAGGGGGCAGCAGCACAGCTGAATTGTGCAGAGGGGTGAGTGTCTCAGTGTCCCCACAAAAGGGGAGCAAACTTAGGGGAGAGTCGTTGCTTCAGCAAAGCAGGTACAGGGAGAAGCAAATAGGCAGGCTGCAGGCAGGGGGAGGGGCTGCCGGCAGCAGCTCGGGGGTAGCTCAGCTGAGCAGAGAGGTGAGTGCCTCTGGGAGCCAGTGTCCCCCCCCCCCCCCAAAAAAGGGAGCCAACTTAGGGGAGAGTCATTGCTGCAGCCGAGCAGGCACGGACACCTGCCTTAGGAGTAAAAATACAAGCCAGATGCTTAATTACATCTCCAATAAATGGAGTAAAGAAGATGGAAATTAACAATTTCATAATGGTTAAATTTTAACTACATCACTAATAGAACCAAACAGTATTTGTATGATACAAATGTGTGAGTTTTTAGAAATAAAATTTAAAAAAATGAAATGATTTTTAATGTATTGATTACATTACTGCATTGATTAACTTTTATACCTGATTTAGAATTTAATGCAACATGGACACAGTAGAATAGAATAGAATCCTGAGGAGATGAGCTGCTGTGTGGACAGCTGCCTCTTCACATGGCTTTCCTGGCAGCATGGCTCCAGCTGGAACCATGCTCTTATTGGCAGGATGTATTTGTAGCTGTGCAGCAGAGGCCTCAGATGGGTCCCAGAAGGAGGCAGAGTTGTACTGGCACCCGACCTGATCACCATATGGCAATCCAGTGGGTCTGCATGAGACAGCGCCATAGGAGGACGGCCAGTTCCCTAGCTCTTCCAGCTCTCACTAAACCCCATGGAGCCTGACCCTGCTTGGAGGGGTTTCTGTGGGGTCCCAGGGAAAGGTGCCACAGAGGTGGTATTCTTCCCTGTGGAGCCCAGGCCAGAGAGGAACCCCTCCACCACCTTGGCAGAGAGGGGTAGTCGGGTGCATTTTGGGTAAGAGCAGGTCTGCTTTGGGAGACTATGAGGCTACTGGGGACTGGAAGAGAGCAGACAGGCCAAGATGTGCTGAATTTCTGACAACACCTCAGCCTGCATCATGGCTGGCTCCCTCTGAAATATTGCTTGTTGTCTTCTTTTTAACAGGTGACTGAGCTGCCTGGTGAGCCTGACCAAAGAGCCTTCCCAGAGCTAAGGAATAACTCTGCAGATGAAGTGCGCTCCTCCTTCTCTCCCCCTTCCTCACCAGCTGTGCCAAGGCAATGTCTGAGCAGTGCCAGTTTCCACCTCTCTTCACCAGGACACAGCCCCAAGCTGGGAGCCCAGGACCCCTTCACTGGGGTGCAGGTAAGTGAAGGCACCATGGGGGTTGCCTCAGTGTCTCATCCACTGGATGGGAGGCTCTGGCAGGAGATCATAGAATATCAGGGTTGGAAGGGACCTCAGGAGGTCATCTAGTCCAACCCCCTGCTCAAAGCAGGACCAATTCCCAAACAGATCAGATTTTTGCCCCAGATCCCTAAATGGTCCCCTCAAGGATTGAACTCACAACCCTGGGTTTAGCAGGCCAATGCTCAAACCACTGAGATGATGTTCTTGCTGGGGAAATTAGGTGTCATGCCATTTTCTGGGCTGCTTTGGTTGGGGGTTCCAAGTTATCTAGACTGGAACTGGACCAGGTCTATTTAGACTATCCTATCCAGTCCATCCCTCAGGCTCTGAGTGAGGATGCCCCAGGCCACGTATTATCCAGTGCTTTTTGATGACTGGTTTGAAATAACCCATGGGATTGGGCTTCCATCACCCCCTTGGGAGATCCTTCCAATCTCCTGGGCCTCACTGCAGGAAATGCTTACCCAGGCTACATGTATATTCTAATCTGAAGCCAGTGGAGTTCTTTCAGAATGAATTTGATCAGTTTGACTCTTCATATCTTGTCCTAGCCAAGTCCTGCCAGTCCCCTGGTCATTGCATTGCTTCCCTCCTGCCATATGGTGCTCCAGAGAGGTTGAGAGAGAGGGGAAAAAATGGGGCCTTGGAAGCACAAAGTCTGAATCCAGTGTGGGAGGCAAGCCAAAGCATGCCAGCTGATTCATTCCTGCTGCCTGGTGACTCACTTATGAGAAGAGGCCAGGGGGAATTGCTCAGGCTCTTGCTAATCTCCCTGTTCTCAGTGCTCTGTTCCTACACTCTGTCTAGGCTACACTAGTGTGTGAGCAGTTCACAGACATAGCGAATTTATCCTCCCAGCCCCTCTGGGAGGTAGAGGTGACTGAAGCCTTTGATCCTGCCTTTGTATTGTTGGTAGCTGAAGCAGTATTAATATATGGAGCTGCAGCTGCTGACTGTGCAGATTCCAGGAAGGAGAGCTCCCAGGAGCCTGTGACCTCACTCTGCGAAAACTGCAGTCAGTGGGGTTTGTGATTCCGGTGCTTAGAGAGTGGTTGGACTGGACTGTATTAGAGTGGGGGTGAGGGGGGGAGCATGTCCCTGACTGCATATGGATGAAAATACTGGTGAGGCCACACCGAGCTCTTGCCCGTTCCATCCAGGTGGTGCTGCTTTGGATCCGAGCTGAGAAGGAGGCCTCACATTCTGGTCTCAAGGGGGCGTTGCATGGTGGTTGCAATTTGGATCACCACCAGGGATTGAACTGGGCACCTCTGGGGTAAAAGCACGAGCCCCTATGTCTTAGGCTGAAGGACTAAAGCCCAGCTTCTCCTAGGTATTTAGGTACCTAGTGCCCAAGGGAGTTAAGTGCTTAAGGATCTGGGTCTAACCCCCCAGCTGGGAGCTGTAGCAGAATCATATCTTCTTTGGATCAGACTCAGAGGGGGGCTCATGATGACACATCATGCACAGGGGGTTATAATCACCCAGCCCATGACACGCCCAGTGCACAGGCCCTGAGCATTCCCTCCCCTGACGTACAGGAGAATCCACACCATTCTCACCCCATCTGGGATATCCTACCTCCCCAGAGGGGACGAGATTTCACCTGATAGGACCAGCTTTGTCATTATGCTCAGGGGGGCTTTTAATTATTTTTTTAAAGAAACCACAGGTTTGGGAGATGTTTTCACCCTTTCCCATTATCATTGTGACCCCAGGTGCCAGAGAATGAAACTGACTAAAAGCAAAAGTGAAACTGATCAGTTTGTTTTCACTGCCCAGATGTGGAAGAAACCACCTGCATGAAGTGGTGGATGAATGTTTTAAACATTGACTCAGTTTCTCTAATCTCAGGAGTTATAGTTGCAGACTCAGGGAGACATCTAATCAGTGTTGCCAACTCTGGCAATATTGAGTGGGTTGCTTAAAGCCTCAGCTCCTTGAGACCTGTGATTATGGGAGGATTTCAGTTGTTGTTTTCTTTAAAGTAAGCTTTTTAGCTTTCAGGGAGAGAAGCTGGAAAATGAGACTCCTAAAGTTTTGAACTAAAAGGCAAAAAAAACAGGGTAAACATGTATTACTTTTGTAACATCTCATGATTTTGGGAGCCTGACTTGTGACTTTGGAAGTGCTTTGGGGTGGCAATACCACATCTTTATTTTACTGCATCATTATCACTTGTATTAAGGCCCCAGTCAGGAATCAGGGCCCCAGTGTGCTAGGTGCTATGCAAACATGTCATAAATTGACAGCCCCCACTCTGCTGTCCTCTGTGTCTTTTTATTTATTTATTTATTTTTAATGATAATAAGCACTCAGGCAGAGTCTTTGGGCCTGATTCTCATTTACACATGGGCTCCCTTACACTGATCTGGTTCTGTAAAGGGGCCTCATAGTGGGGTAAATATAATTTAGGCTCAGAGGCAAAGGGGCTGTCCTGAACATGTGAACCTTTTGTCTTTCTTAATCCTTGCTGCATAGAGAAACCAACAGTTCCTTTTCACTGGCACTAGCGAAGCCCTAGGCTTTATGGGCCAGATCCTGTGAGGTGCTGAGCACCTTGTCCCATTGAAAACCAGGAGAGTGGAAGGTGCTGAGCATCTTGGAGGAAGCCTTCAGCATCTTGAGGCAAGAGCTCATCAGCATGCAGCCAGCACGGCTGAAAGTAGAGACATTTGTCAATGGCAACAAGAGAGGGAGCCTCTCCCCTCCCCATAATAAGCAGAACATTCACTCGGAGGAGAGGATTATTGGTGAGCCTGGATTGAGTTTGCCCAGCAAATGTGTAGGTGCAAGCCCTTTGGAACAGGGGGCGAAGGAAATCGATAGTAATCAGCACGAGCTGGAGTGATTGCAAGGTAAAGTTAAGGTAGCAGCCTCAGCATGAGCTGGGGGTGGCAGAGGAGGCATTAGCAAATGCAATTTATAACCTCAGCTCCCAGGCCCCCAGGGGGAGCGTGACAAGCTAACGCAGCAATAAATCGTGCTGCACTGATGTCACTCTGGAATGACTTTATTTAAAAATTGAAAACCAGGAAGGAGGCAAGTGTTAACTCTGCATTCTCCTGGTTAAGGGGGAGATTAATGCACCTGTGTGCTCTGGTGATGGAAGATCCGATGGTGACTGAATGTTTCTGCTGCTCTGTGTGGTGAGGAAAACCCACTTATTTGTATATTGTGATCAAAATACATTACCTGGCATCTAGGGCTGGATCCTCGGCCCCTAGGCTCCTGCATCTAGAGGGCTGCCCTCAAAGGGCTGCCTGAAGATTCCCCTGAAGCAGAGGAAACTTTGAGGGTGCGTGGGGAGTGCAGCTGGCCTAGCTAGCTCAGTGGCATACACAGCTCACTCCCTTTGCAAGCCAAGGAGCATGTTGCGGGTGGCGCAGGCAGGGCCGGCTCCAGGCACCAGGCAACCAAGCTGGTGCTTGGGGCGGCACCTGGAGGGGGGCGGCGCGGCGCTCGGGCCGCCGGGGAGAGCGGGGCCACAGCCGGGCTCGCCGCCCTCTCCCCGGCGCTCTGCCCGCCCTCCCCCCCCGCGCCCTCCTCCCGGTTGCCGGGGGGAGAGCCGAGCCCCCGCCGGGGCTCGCCGCCCTCCTCCCAGGGCTCCGGCCGCCCTCCCCTCCGGCGCCCTCCCCCCGGCCGCCGGCGGGAGAGCGGAGCCCCCGCCGGGGCTCGCCACCCTCCTCCCAGGGCTCCGGCCGCCCTCCCCTCCGGCGCCCTCCCCCCGGCGGGAGAGCGGAGCCCCCGCCGGGGCTCGCCGCCCTCCTCCCAGGGCTCCGGCCGCCCTCCCCTCCGGCGCCCTCCCCCTGGCCGCCGGCGGGAGAGCGGAGCCCCCGCCGGGGCTCGCCGCCCTCCTCCCAGGGCTCCGGCCGCCCTCCCCTCCGGCGCCCTCCCCCCGGCCGCCCGCGGGAGAGCGGAGCCCCCGCCGGGGCTCGCCCCCCCCGCAGGGGGGGGGGGGGGCGGCGGAGGCTTTTTTGCCTGGGGCGGCAAAAAAGCCAGAGCCGGCCCTGGGCGCAGGTCAGGGGAGCATATCACATGCAGAGGGAGGAGTGCAGTCTAGAGTACACTGATCATAGAACAGTTCATATGGGACAATGGTGCAGCATAAAGACTAAAGGCTGCTCTAAGTTACACCTGGAACTATTTTGGCTCCTAGTGTACCTCTGGGTCTGCTTAAAGTCACCTTTCCCATCCCACTCTTCAGCTTAGTCACAGTGCAACTATGGAGTCTGTCCCTGCTGTACCTGGCAACATACAAAAGCCACACCAGTGGAGGATGTGTTACTGGAACATGCTGGACACTACAAAACTGACCAGCTCTGCAATGTACTGTCATGTAGCTATAATAGTTAAGATTTCAAACAAGTCTAATGCCACTTGGGAACCTCCTGGTTTTCTCTGTGAGAAGCAGGATGAATCATGATTATCGTATTGGCCAGAGACCTGGTTGCAAGTACTTGCTCTTCTACCATGGATTTCCTGTTTGACATAGACAAGTCAGTGCATCTCTCTGTGCTTTAGTTCCCCATCTGCACAATGGAGATAACAGCACTGCCTGACCTTATGGGGTGGGGTGGGGTTGTGAGGTTAGGTACTTTAGAGTGTGAGCTGCTCACATACTATGGTAATGTGGGCTTGTAGTAGGGTCGCGCCGGGGCTCTACCCTCCGGGACGGAGGGGCGCCACACCGGCTCACTACAGCACAGACAGTCAAAGCTCAGGCCCCTTTACGCAGGGGCTGAGCAACAAACAGTTAGCTCTGGGCTGAGGCCCTCAGGCAGGGGCTGAGCAGACAAACAGTTAGCTCTGAGGCCCAGGCCTTGGAGCAGGGCGGGGCACAAACAGTCCCAGCTCAGGCCCTTTGGTGCAGGGCTGAGCGAGCAATCAGTCAAGCAGCTCAGGCCCTCTGGGGGAGGGGCTGAGCAGACAAGCAGTTAAGGAGCCCAGGCCCTGGATCAGGGCGGGGCACGAACAGTAACAGCTCAGGCCCTTGGATGCAGGGGCTGAGCAGACAAACAGTTAAGGGGCCCAGGCTCCTACACCTGAGCGTTGGGTGAGGGGGAAGCCTGCCACCCCTGAGCGGGGGGGGGGCAGGGGGGAACGCAGGCCCACCCACTCCACTGCGTTCCAGCCCAGGGCCCTAACAGCGGTTACTGCCGCTGCTGGTCAGTGGGGTATCCTGACCGAAACACACTGACATCGGCTCACAGGCCTCTGCAGCCTGACCGGGGTCGGCTACCCCCGGGCTACTTCCATGTCCCCCCTCGGGGCCTACCTCGTTGGCGACGCTGGGTTCGGGCCAGTCCAGCAGCATCGGTTCCTCGGGTGCGGGGCTTGGGGGCCGGGCCGGGCCGGCAGCTCTCCACCAGGGTAGCTGGCCCGGGGCAGGCTTGGCTCCTCCTCGGGATAGCTGGCCCGGGGCAGGCTTGTCCAGTCCTCCTTGGGGTAGTTGGTCCGGGGCAGGCTTGGCCAGTCCTCCTCGGGGTACCTGGCGAGAGGTAGGCTCGACCGGCACGGTGGGGTAGCCGGCGGCCTGCGGCTGTCTCCCAAGCGGGAGCTCGGCCCGGGACGTCTGCTCTCTCTGCCGGCCTGGGTTCCACTGAGCTCTGCCGGCGGGCTTTTATACTTCCGGGTCGGGGCCGTGACCTCGGAGAGGCGGGCGCCGGACCCGGTGGCTCCGCCCACGTTGGGGTTAGGGGAAGTTCGGCCCTATGCGGGACGGAGGGGCGCCACACCGGCTCACTACAGGGCTATATAGGTATTTAAGATAGGTAGACTGTGCTGCACATCATAGCAATAACAGGGTTAGAACTCATTCTCATTTTCCATGTGTGCCTGGCATGTGAGCTAAAGGGGACTTGCTGTTAGCGCTATAGAGTTTATGACACACTCTCAAGACTGGAAGTTTTTTGGAAACCAATGGCTTGCTGTTTGATGTCTGTGCAGTGCCTAGTGCACGTGGGGGTGTTTCGTTAATAATAACACTTAGAACACAAGCACAAGGCCAGGCTGGCAGTGTGCCTTACACGTACCTTTTTGCACCGGTTATTTCATCCCCACTGCTGCTCGGCTCCCACCATACACCCTCCCTCACAGTCAGGACAGCATCTGGTCCTGTGCCAGCACTGAACTGCAGGTCACTGCACTGGCAGTCATCACCATAGTCTCCTCCCCTTGCTCTCCTCTCATGGCTTTTCCCCTGCATTAGCTGTCCAATTGTATGCAATTCTGTACATCATAGGGCTGGCTCCACCCATGGCTTAAATCATCAGAGGCCTATGGTAGTCGATGGAGCCACACCAATTTACATCAGCTGAAGATCTGGCTCCATGTTCTTTACTACATTGAACAACTGCTGTTCATGGATCTCCTTCTCCTCTCTTCCCTTTCTGCCTTTCCCCCCCCCACCTGGCCCTGTTCCTCCTATCCGGCCCCTGCCAATGAGGCTGAATTCATAGTTAGTTAAAATCCCCACCAAGGCCACTGGTTTTGCTGAAGCGACCTGGTCATGTTAGGATTATCCATAACCCTCCTTGGAAGTGCTGGATGGGCAGGTATGATTGCTGAGAATATGCAGGCTCTGACCAAAGGGTGATGGAAGGAACCGAAGGGAATTCCCAGCAGAGAAACCCCACGGCCTCCTAACACAGAGACTAGGGCACTTGTTTAATAGACCACAGTTTTGTTGCCATGTTTCTCAAGTATTGTTAAATCAGTGCATAGAATCCCCTTTGCCTGAGTAGAATACGCGGCACACCTAGGCAATTCTATTATTTCTTTGGCCAGGAGATCTGGTCTCCAACTTATTGGGCTCTGATCAATCATGCAGGCCCAATGGCTTCAATGGAAGCAGGATTGGGCCCTTGATTGCTGCTGAGTACCATTGGATGTCATTCCATGTGCATCACCGATTGGCTAAATAAACCTCTATTGCATTCTACTTGTTTTCCTTAGTGGCGGTTAAAGCTTCAGCTTGGAGACCTGGACTCCAATGTGGCCTGGGTCACAAGTGAAATGAGTTTGATGGTCTCAGCCTAGGTCCTATGCTAGGGATCGCAATTCTGCATAGTTGGCGGTCTCTGCTCACAACAGGGCTAGGAGCAGGATAGCAAGGGGTTTTGGCAGGTCAGGATTAGTTTGGCTAAAGCTGGCAGGGGAGCTTGTATAGTACCTATGCACATCAACTTCAACAGGCTTTGGATCAGGCCCATTATGCCTTGCCCTAGAGCAATGGTTCCCAAACTTTAACAACCTGTGAACCCCTTTCACTAAAATGTCAAGTCTTGCGAACCCCCTCATAAAAATGAATATTTCCAGGGATTTTCTCCTTTACCTGAGTATAAATTATAAAAGCAGTGATCTTGGAAATATAAAATTTGTTTTTATGACATGCTTATTACACACTATTTGTTATTAATTATTAGTTATCATTACAGTATTTTTATTACATTATGAAAACGGCAACACTCGTCCAAGATCTCACTTTCATAGCTTGTATCACTTTGAATAAGCCTGTTATAAGACAAGGCTCCTATGTTTCATCAAGGAGAATCAAATGTGAAACAGCATGAAGGCATTTAAGAAGCCAACTCAAAGAGTTCCTCCTATACAAGCATTCAGGTCTTGAGCAGTCCAGGCAAACAATGCACGTTACAACAAAGTTTAAAATTGTTCATAATAATTTTAAAAACAATACGAGCTGCCTATTTAATTTTAAAAACAGCAAAAAATATCCACCTCCCTTTCCATTTCTTATAAGGAGTCTTGAAGTTTATATCTCCTCAGTGTGACAGCTATGCTTGCTTTGATCTGCTTAGCTCTTGGAAGTCCAGGGGCTCCGGGCTGCTGGCCCCATGCTGCCCAGGATCCCTAGGGATAGCTCTGACTGCCCTTAGAGAATTTTTTCCTGAAAACCCCCTGTAACATTTCGTGAACCCCCAGGGGTTCACGAACCCCAGTTTGGGAACCACTGCCCTAGAGCTAACAGAGCCTTCCTTTCAGGCCTTCTGCATCTCGCTGCAATGGGGGTTAGTGCTAGTTCCCATCTGAAATGGTTGGGAGGAGGTGGGGTGCACACAAACCACAGGTTTGGCACTCTGGTTTTGCTTTCACAGAGGCAGCAGAGCTCACGCAATTTCAATATGATCGTCTCGTTTGAGCTGGAGGTAATTAAAACTGGGTTGGTTGCAACTAGGGGATATACAGTGAGGGACAATACTGCATTAGCTGGGTGAAGACAGCCAAGATGCTTTGCCATGGTGGCAGTGGGGCCTAGTGGACCTGAGTTCTAGTCCCAGCTCTGCTACTGACTAAGTGTGTGGCCTTAGGCAAGTCACTTCACCCTTCTGTGCCTCAGTTTCCACATCTGTACAAATAATAATACCCAGCCCTTATATAGCATTCTTCAATAGTAGCGCTACTGAGATCAGTGGAAATAAGGCTAATAGAGGTCAGTGGATGAGAAGGGCTGACTATTATCATTAAGCTGATCTGTTTCATCTTGAGTCTCTCTGATCCTCTTTTCCCATTGACGGTAAATTCTGTACACTGTGTGGCATAGGGACTCAGCTGGGTTAATGCTGAGTGCTGGCAAAAGGCAGACTCTCAGAATTAGCGATATGGTGCTTATATGGATTCATCGGAGAGCCTGTCTGGCAGTGCAATTTACATTAGGAGACTTCTATAGCTCTCTAGCCTCCGTGCTCTGTCTGCCTCACCGGAGGGGTATGCTGCATTGCCCAGATCTACAAATGGCTGGGCTGGGCTGTGACTTTGTACAACCCTTGGCTTCTGCACAGAGCACATCTCTCATTAGCTGAGGGGCTGGCTGGGCATGTGAAGAAGAAAGAGGGTGATTATGCAGGTCTGTGGTCGACGGGGGATAATAGCTAGAGACAGAGATCCGCTAGGAAGGCCAAGCTAGGGATAAAGATTTTTCCATTCTGCAGCAGCCTGTGTGTAATATATTCCTAGGCACAGGCAGGGAGGCTCTGCTGGCTATGCAAGTGCCTCTCGTATTCCAGGGCAAGCTGACGGTAATGATTTCAGTATCTATTTGTAATCATATTCAATGAGCGTTAGGATCTGCATGTAAACTCTGCTGCTTAGTTCAGTGCTTGGCAAAGAGTTGGCCTCCAACCCCCTCCAACAGAGCTTTGTGTTTGAGGGGTTATACTTTTGTGACCATCAGCCTGGGAAGCCAGCAAAGCTCCCTCCATCCAGACAAGCGCTGGGTCTCTTTGGAGCCACCTAAGGAAAGAAGAGGGTGGGGGCAGGGAGTCACAGTGTAACAAATTCAGGTGCTGTGGATGAAATCACTTCATCATGCTGTCCCTGATTTCCCCCATCTGGGAAAAAGAACACCTCCTTTGTCTAGTCTACTTAGCTTTTAAGCTCTTTGGGGCAGGCACCATCTCTTACTGTGTCTGTACAGTGCCTAGCTCAGTGGGCCTGTGACGGGGTGTATCATGCCCTGTGAAGCCCTCCGGGAGGCCCTGCGGTCCTACCACACCCCACCCCAGAAAAAAGGCAGTAGAATGGAGTCCTTCAAGTCTCCTAGAAGGCTCCTATAAAAGGAGTTGTAGGGCCTGGACAGCTCATTTGCTGGCTGGAGCCAGAGGAGGAAGGATGCTGTTCCTGGCTGGCTGAGGAAGCTGCAGCAGCTGGACAGAGCAGTCAGGACTCCCACGGCTGGGAGACTCCACAGGGACAGAGACTGCGGAGAAACCCTGCCTAAGCTGGTGTAGGACTGTGAAGCTCTCCAGGCCTGGGAGAGAGAGGCTTAACAAAAAGGGCCAGAGACTGTTATATGCTCACCAGATGAAGGGGCCTGAGAGAACAGGGCAGAGACTGTTACAGACTCTCTAGGCAAGGAGGCTGGGGGTGATAGGCTGAGGACCCAAGAAGCCGACAGGACAGAGTGGGAAGCAGCTCAGGGAATGCAGCAACAGACACTAGTGAAGGAAGCAACAGGTGGCTGCTAGTCATAGGGTCCCTGGGTTGGGACCCAGAGTAGTGGGCAGGCCCGGGTTCCTCCACCATGGCAGAGTGGCCAAGGATCGAGAAGGCAATACATTTCATTTGGAGCCCGAGAAGGGGGCATGTGCTTAAACAGGCCCAGAGACGGGACTGAAGACCTTGGGGAGAGGCCAACCATTCACTGGACTGGGTTACCCCGGAAGGGATTTGTTTTCTGTTTGTTTCACATACAGACTGTGCGTGACTCGTCCAGAGGGCTGAGTCACTGAAAACCCATCTGAAAAGAGAAACTGCCGGCAGAGGGCACTGCATAAAAACAGAAGAGTGCAGGCACACAGCTGGCCAGTAGGAAGCGCTTGTGAAAGGCAAGCGGCCACACCTTTATAGGGCTCCTAATTGCAGTCGGAGCCTCTAGGTGCTACCTTAATGCAAACGCAAAATAAGAATGCAGACAGCGAACCCAATTGTTATAGAAATCACACGTGTGTCTGGGACTAGACCACTAGCCCTTCAGCTCCAAGGATCTGAACCTGAGCTCACTGGAGTCAGTGGCAAAGCTTTATTAACTTCAGTGGTGCAGATTCATGCCTCAACAGTGCTGGCGTCTGTCACTTGAGCTGAAGAAGATGTCTCCTAGCTGTTAGCAGTGGCACATCCCTTATCTGCTCTGTGTGCTTGCCACTATCAGGCAGCATCCCTCACATGGTTGGAGCCCATGGAAAGAGCAGCCAGTTTTCAGGGATCCATGCAGCACATTGACTTTTGTAGCAAACCTAAAGAGGATGGTTTTGTTTCCAACCCTTCTAGAGCAGTGTGCTCTGTATGGCTCAAGTATTTATACAGCTGTCTGTTGCCATCATGATAGAGGGTATCACAAGCTTCCTTAAGCAAGAGGGGTTGTGTTAAAGAATACAGCTGCAGCTACAGTCAGACAGGATTCCTCACAGCTCGTAGTCCTGCTCTGTCTCCTTTGTTTACCAGGGACCAGAACCTGTGTGTAATGCTATGGCACAAAGAAACATCTAGTGGCTGAGTAATATACTGCAAATAAATACATTAAAAGAAGCCCCAGTTCCTACTTGGTAAATGTGATACCTCAGTTTTCCCCATACAAACAGGAAATGCCTCTGGTAGGTCACACTGTGTAGGCAGCAGTCCTTGGCAAATATTGACTTCCTAATGGGGACCATAACACCAAGTTATCTTTCACTTCCCCTTTCCTCCTCCCCCAAAAAAGGGCTTGAAAACCATCTCTGTTGAGTTTTGCTCTTCTTTGCAAAGTGTCACAGGGTGACTAGTCCTTTAAGGGGAGATGGGTCCAGCCCTACCTGTAACACACTTGGCTTGCCTCCTCAGGTGGAGAAAATGAGCAAAGTCACATGCTAGGCAGGTCATGTGGCTAAATCAGGCCTTCTGGGATGGAAATAGGACAGTAGCCCTTGGAGAGACAGAAGAGGGAAAGGGAGACTCCAACTAGGAAGCTCTCGGTGTTGCTGCTTGGTGGAGACACAAAGAAGCCCAGAATGGATGAGAGAAGACAGACCCTTAGAAAGGAGGGGCTGGCTGGAGGTTGGGGTGAAGGACTCCTCTGCTTGACTTTGGTCTTGGCTGGCCTGGAAAAGGTGGCCTTTTTTGCTTTAAGGACTTAGGCGGAGGGTTGAGTCATGGCAGCAACTGAAGCAGGCATGAAGGTCAGGAGATCAGCCTGAGTGAGGGAAATCGAGGCAGTGGTTAGCCCAAAGCCACAAGGGGTAGATGGTACTGCTACACGAAATGTAGCCCACTCAATGCATGCCTAACAGCCGCAGTCATGGACCAGCACCTTGTTGTGCTAAGGGCTGTAGAAACAGAACAAAAAACATGGCCTATACAATCTAAGTAAGACGAGAGACACCAGGTGGATACACAGACAGGAGAGCACAAGAACAATCCTGAGGTGGTTCTTCCTTCATGTCCTGTTTACCCTTTTAATCTACCATGTCAGGAGACCTGGTTAGAACATGGTAACCCCTTGACATGATTAAAACAGAAGTGTTTTTAAAAGTGTTCCCAAATGATGCTTCAGCCATAGATTGCTGCGGGGCTGTAGCACAATTTGAAAATTGGATTAAAACAAGTTCTAGTCATAGCTACGTTGTAAGACTCAACCGTGTGTTAGCTGTGTCACAGGACTGAAGTGATGTGGCTGGGTCTGCTAATGCAGAATGTTCGAGTGTAAAGTGATTTATAGTGTAACATAGACTTTATAGTGGAAAGGGGGGGGTGGTCCTTAGAGTCAACAGCAATTCTTTTATTTTTTAAGCTGAATGCATAAAACAGAAGCAGCAGCTATAAGTAGTAGTTGAATTGCAGCCTCAAGGGGCTGATCTACACTGGGAGAATTTTCTAACCAAGTTAAAAACAATTCAGCAAAACTGATTCTGAAACCAGGAGAGAGCCTCAAGCTGGGACTTTCCAATCCAGAAATCTATTATCCCAGAAAAGAAATCCAACCCCCCCATCGATCCAGCAGAGACATGTATTAATGCAGGATTTAGGCACCCAAGCTTCAACGGGAATTGGATACCTAACTCCCTCAGAGACCCAGGCATGGGGCAGGCATGGTTTAAAGGCATCCTGACCTGTTTTGGTTGTTTTACTCCATGTGTTGCATCCAGCCACCTAACATAGGGTCTAGGCTATGATTTGAACTGGCTTGAAACCTGGTTGAGCTGAGCAGGTCAGCTGTGAGATGCAGAACCAGATCAAGATCCAAACTTTTACAGACTGTGGATCCATCTCTAGTGTCTGTTGCTTTGCTGCATGAGATTTGGTTGGGGGATATGGGTGGTTGTGGAACAAACAGGTCTCCTTTAGGTAAGTGGCAGAGCGATGGGGTAAATGCCATGGAAGGATGGGAGATGGATTGAGTCACATCTGATGTCTCAGTGCTGCTCACTTGGTTTGTGTGTCCAGCAGCTTCTCTTCATGTCACTGGGTCTGGGTGTGTGACAGGGCGATTAGAGCTGCTCACTGCAGAGAATTCTCTATTAGCCTGTGATGAATGGAGTGTTGTCTCTCTCTGCCCAGAGTCAGGCTGGTGACTGATTCCCCCCCAGCCAGCGCTCCGTTGTTCATCAGTGTCATCGTGCCTACTACATAATGAGCCTTGCGGGAGGCCTGAGCACTTTCTAGCACCTGCCTGTCAGGGGTGTTATTAAAACGCTGGCAGAGTGTTGGAGGGAGGCAGGGTGAATAGGGGCCAGAGACAAATTGATTAATTGAGAAGCCCAGTGAGGATGAAAAACAAACTTCCCCAGCAGGTCCTGCCAGAAGCTTCTGGTGCCCTTGAGCTAAATAAACACTGCGCAGCGGAGCATGGGGCCACCAATCCGTAGGGCTTTGAATGGCTGTTGGCCGGGCAAGGAGAGTGCCACGATAGATTCATCAGGAGCTGCTGGCATATAGAGATGGGCCCTGAGAGTACCACAGAGAAAGGCCCAGCCACACTGGAGTCCTGGGCGCTCTGAGGGGCACCAGAATCACAAAGGTTGAAGGCCTGACTTTCTGAGGTGCCCAGCCTTCACAGCTCCTGGTCACTGCACCGGGGGTGCTCAGCTCCTCTGGACATAGCGCCTTCATGGCTGGGAGCTTGCGCGTTGCCTGGAATCTAGTGGATAAACCTGGCTTCTGGTACTGACCCTAAAACTGACCTGCTGTGTCAGTCATTTCAGCTCCACCACTACCACCTGTGGAATGGGGGTAATAATATTTGCCCACATCCTGTGAGTGTCCTAGGTCATGGATAGCATTTTTCATCCACAGCCCTCAGAGTACTATATAGAAGGTGAAGCCTTATCCCTCTTTTACAGAAGGGGGACCTGAGACACAGAGAAGCTGATGGACATTGAGGTCGGAAGGGATCATTATGATCAGCTAGTATGAAGTAACCTGTCCAAGGAAAGTGACAGAGCCAGGAATTGAACCCTGGCCAGCTGCCCTAACCACTGAACCATGCTGCCTTTATAAGGGAAAAGTGTTAGTAAGGGCAGGAAATGGGAGGAGCAGGGATAGTATTCCCCAGATACTGGCATCCAGACCTCTGCTCACTTCACTAGGCCAGGCTGCCTCTAGGCCACACCTCCCACAACTAGAAGCTTTCACCTTTCGCTGCACAGGACTCTTCAACGTTTCATCGCTTCCATACCAAGAGGTTCCCAGCCCCCACCAATATTTTGCAAAATAATTAAAATTCCTGGGGTGCAGATGGCAAAGGCACTAATTTCAGCCAGGCCTGCTATAAGTCCTGAAAGAAAAGGGATACCTCTTGCAATCCCAGTCCCACAGCAGGGGCACAGCACGGCCTCTTTATGCATATGTACTCTAATGTGGTACAGGAATGGGCACCACCCTGTGGAGACTGGAGCAATTGGGATCTGGGGTCCTTGGATAGGTCCAGCTCTAAGAATGGTCCTAAACACTGTGGTAAGATGGTATGGGAAACTCTCAGCAGCATCTATCAGTGTTTTCAGTGCCTAGCTGAGATCACCAGCAAGAGGAGCCGCTGGCTCAGACTAAAGGGATGTTGCTAGGAAGAAAGAAGCACTTTGACAGACTCGCCTCCTCTAGCGTTCCCCACTGCTGAGGGCATCTGCCTTCTGATCGCTAATTTGCAGTGGAGGTGTAGCTGTGTTGGTCCCAGGATATTGTAGAGACAAGGTGGGTGAGGTAAATTCTTTTTATTAGACCATCTTCTGTTGGTGAGCGAGACAAGCTTTCGCACTTACCCAGAGTTCTTCTTCAGAAGTTGATCCAATAAAAGATCTTGCCTCACTCACCTTGTCCCTCGATTTACTGATGCAGTGGTCAGCCTTGGGTCCTTCTGGACTTCCTCACGCAGCTAGAAGTACAAGCAGCCATGGGGGTAAGAGGCACACACTTCCAGCTGCAGCTGCACCATATCAGATACAAACCCAGCGCCATGACTTATGCATTTATGACCTCCAGGCTTGCATACTGCAGCATGTGCTACCTGGGAATAAAGATAACACTCCTTAAAAATCTCCAGCTGATTTAAAAACACCACAGCATCTTGTTGGCTTAGCACCATAGGCCACTGTCAAGGCTGCTTCCCCACTTTGAACTTTAGGGTACAAATGTGGGGGCCTGCATGAAACTTCTAAGCTTAACTACCAGCTTAGATCTGGTTCGCTGCCACCACTCCCAATGTGCTAATTCCCTTCCCTGGGTAGCCTTGAGAGACTCTTCACCAATTCCCTGGTGAATACAGATCCAAACCCCTTGGATCTTAAAACAAGGAGAAATTAACCATCCCCCCTCCTTTCTCCCACCAACTCCTGGTGGATCAAGATCCAACCCCCTTGGATCTAAAAACAAGGAAAAATCAATCAGGTTCTTAAAAACAAGGCTTTTAATTAAAGAAAAAGGTAAAAATCATCTCTGTAAAATCAGGATGGGAAATAACTTTACAGGGTAATTAAACTTAAAGAGCCCAGAGGACCCCCCTCTAGCCTTAGGTTCAAAGTTACAGCAAACAGAGGTTAACACCCTAGTAAAAGGTACATTTACAAGTTGAGAAAACAAAGATAAAACTAACATGCCTTGCCTGGCTGTTTACTTACAAGTTTGAAATATGAGAGACTTGTTCAGAAAGATTTGGAGAGCCTGGATTAATGTCTGGTCCCTCTTAGTCCTAAGAGCGAACTCCCCCAAAAACAAAGAGCACAAACAAAAGCCTTCCCCCCCCCACCAAGATTTGAAAGTATCTTGTCCCCTTATTGGTCCTTTGGGTCAGGTGTCAGCCAGGTTACCTGAGCTTCTTAACCCTTTACAGGTAAAAGGATTTTGGAGTCTCTGGCCAGGAGGGATTTTATAGTATTGTACACAGGAGGGATGTTACCCTTCCCTTTATAGTTATGACAGCCACCGTACATGTATCAATCAAATACTCCTCTCCATACACTGGGCCCCGTAGCTCTATCCTGATATTGCACACCATAGCCACCCAAGAGATCCTCTTTCTCCCTCCGTGCCTGTGATACCCCATTAGAGCTATGTTTTATGAGAGCTGTGACATTGTCAGCCAATAGTCTTAAAACAGGGAGGGATGTTAGCAGAGGTAAATACTTCTAGGCTGGTGAGGGGGGAGACAGAAATGTCATTGGCACTGGATCTACTAGACTGGGGTCGGCAACGTTCGGCATGCGGCTCGCCAGGGTAAGCACCCTGGCGGGCCGGGCCAGTTTTATTTACCTGCTGACGTGGCAGGTTCGGCCGATCGCGGCCCCCACTGGCCGTGGTTCGCCGTCCCGGGCCAATGGGGGCGGAGAGAAGCGGCACGGGCGAGCGATGTGCTGGCCGCGGCTTCTCGCCGCCCCCATTGGCCCGGGATGGCGAACCGTAGCCAGTGGGGGCCGCGATCGGCCAAACCTGCCGCATCAGCAGGTAAATAAAACTGGCCCGGCCCGCCAGGGTGCTTACCCTGGCGAGCCGCGTGCCGAACGTTGCCAACCCCGGTACTAGACTATGCAATTCACTCTTGCAAGGTATAAGAATGATCATAGATCTCACAGCTTTCAGAACTACATGCAAAACTGAATTCTTCTACTTAGGTTTCTTATTTTTACCTTCCATTAAAGCACTGGTTGTGGGGCACTACTAGAAGAAAGTACTGACTTAAAAATTTGTTTGGTAGGAAAAAGCACTTTCTTCCCAATTTTTCCCACTGAAGAAAGCAGGAGGGGAGTAAAAAGTAAGAGAAATGATGGTTTGGTTCTTTTGTTTTGTTTTTTACTGCACCAAGAAAAAGGTCAGGGAAAGTGTGGGACCCTTAATGAATGAGGGAGGCAACCTTCTGACAGATGATATGGAAAAAGCTGAAGTACACAGTATGGGGAGGAGGTGAGCAGCCCTCAGTGGTGAAAGAACAAGTTAAGGACTATTTAGAAAAGCTGGACATGCACAAGTCCATGGATCCAGATCTAATGCATCCAAGGGTGCTGAGGGAATTGGCTGATGTGATTACAGAGCTATTGGCCATTATCTTTGAAAACTCATGGCAATTGGGGGAGGTCCTGGTGATTGGAAAAAGGCAAATATAGTGCCCATCTTTTAAAAAGGGAAGAAGGACTGGTCAGCCTCACCTCAGTCCCTGGAAAAATCATGGAGTAGGTCCTCAAGGAAACCATTTTGAAGCACTTGAAGGAGAGGAAGGTGATCAGGAAGAGTCAACATGTATTCACCAAGGGCAAGTCATGCCTGACTAACCTAATTGCCTTCTATGATGAGATAACTGGCTCTGTGGATGAGGGGAAAGCAGTGGACGTGTTATTCCTTGACTTTAGCAAAGCTTTTGATACTGTCTCTCACAGTATTCTTGCCAGCAAGTTTAAAAAGTATGGATTGGATGAATGGACTATAAGGTGGATAGAAAGCTGGCTAGATTGTCAGGCTCAGCGGGTAGTGATCAATGGCTCGATGTCTAGTTGGCAGCCAGTATCAAGCGGAGTGACCCAGGGGTTGGTCCTGGGGCTGGTTTTGTTCAACATCTTTATTAATTATCTGGATGATCTGGATTTCTGCATAAAAGGACCTGGGGATTACAGTGGACAAGAAGCTGGATATGAGTCAGCAGTGTGTCCTTGTTGCCAAGAAGGCCAACGGCATATTGGGCTGTATTAGTAGGAGCATTGCCAGCAGATCGAGGGAAGTGATTATTCCCCTCTATTCGGCACTGGTGCGGCCACACCTGGATTATTGTGTCCAGTTTTGGTCCCCCCACTACAGAAGGGATGTGGACAAATTGGAGAGAATCCAGCGGAGGGCAACGAAAATGATTAGGGGGCTGGGGCACATGATTTACGAGGAGAGGTTGAGGGAACTGGGATTATTTAATCTGCAGAAGAGAAGAGTGAGGGGGGCTGTTCTTAGTGTTCTTAGTGGTGGCAGATGACAGAACAAGAAGTAGTGGTCTCAAGTTGCAGTGGGGGAGGTCTAGGTTGGATATTAGAAAACACTATTTCACTAGGAGGGTGGTGAAGCACTGGAATGGGTTACCTAGGGAGGTGGTGGAATCTCCATCCTTAGAGGTTTTTAAGGCCTGGCTTGACAAAGCCCTGGCTGGGATTATTTAGTTGGTGCTGGTTCTGCTTTGAGCAGTGGGTTGGACTAGATGACCTCCTGAGGTCTCTTCCAATCCTAATCTTCTATGATTCTATGAAACAAAATAAAAAAAATTGAAATTTGTTTTGAAAATTTTCATCAGACAGAAACTCCCCATTTTCCACTAAAATGTCCAGTTTTGGTCAAAAAGGCATTTGTCCATCAGAAGAAAGTTTTTGATGGAAAACTATTGGAGGAGCTCTAGTTATGAAGCCAAAGGTGTGTGTTGTTTGGCTAAATTAAGCCCGGCAGATGGAAGTGGAAATGTGAAGCGGGATCTGAGATGTAACAAGGCAGAGGTTGGTTCTGATCCAGTATGGCAGTTCCTGTGAGATGAAACTAAGTAAAGGAAAATTTAGGATGGATTTCTGGAGTAACTCCCTAGTGATGAAATCTGCCAGAGTAGAAAATAATTCTCAAAGGAAATGTTGGACCTGCCATTGCTTGATTCATTTAAGACTGGAATGGACAAAATACTGGAGAATATACTGAGAGGCACAACCCTGCATTCAGCTGGAAGAACAAACACGCCATTGCCCTTTCTTATTCCTACAATGTATGTAATGATCTCTCTTTAGGTGTCAAACGTCTGCTTTTGTGAGACAAGCAAATGGGATTAAAAAGAGAAAATCATTTCCTTTTATACAGATGAGGGGGGGAAAAGAAGAAAATTATACCAGCGTCACTGACAAATATAGAAAGTGTAAAACTCTCCTAATGGAGCAGACAATGGGAGCGCCAGGCAGTGAGTCGACTTAATTATTTGACAGGTGAAGTGGGATTTTTCTGCATAAATGGACAATGAATTCAGCAAATTTTAGCCCAAAGGGATTCCAGGATCATGGCAGCTGCATTCTCTGTAGAAATCGGCTTGACATTCTCCCTGAAAATTTCACTTCTCTCAGCATGCTGATATGGGGTGGAGCGGATGGGGGAGGAGGGGGAAGAGAATAAATAGTCATTCCCCCCCCCCCCCCCCCCCCGGCTACCAAAAAACTCATGTGATCTCTAATGAGCTCCCGCAGGGCCCCCTCAAGGAAACAACTCAGGTGATAAAGCCCCACCAAACCCCACTGTATGCTGTAACCGGGTTCTGCAAATGTCATTGACATGGCACAAAAGCTACATTTCTTCCCTGTAGCAATTACCTTGTTAATATAGCAACAAGGAGGGGACTGCAGGATCAGTGACTGGGCTGAGATAAAATCATAAATAAAACAGGGTTAGTGTCAGTTTCCTTCCTTTCTCTTTGCATTGGTTGCTTTTATTTCACTAGGTTGGGGATCTATTTATGTGGTTTGTTTTTTTTTAATGCTGATTTGTCATTTGCTGTGAATGGTTTTAACGTAGCATATGGGAGCTGCAGAAAATACAATGCTTATTATGTTGTGTTTCTTTTTTAAAGATTTTTTTAAATTGCCTTGGATTTAAGCATCAGTAAACTTGGTGCTCTCCAAATGTGAGTGTGCATGTGTGTATCCTTTAGCCTGAGTGGTTAGCCAAAATTTGGAGCTTGCAGGGTTGATTCTGTTAGGATAAGAAATCAGTGATATGAGTCAGGTGTATTCTTTGCGGTTTATCTGCAAAAAATGTACACGCAGTTACGTTTCCCTGAGCATAACAGAAACAAACAGCAAGCAGTTTTGTTGCTCAGAAATCCCCAGGGCCATCCCAACAAGTTCTGTGCCAAGAAGTCCCATCCTGTTATTTCTTCTCAGGGTCACACTTACCATTGCTTCTCTTGGTTTTGTGCCTCCATCAGACACAGGCTGCAACCAATCTCCTAGCCCCTGTTCTTGCAACCAGGTAAACTCCTGTAAATCTCCCTGAGTTAGCTCATGCCTGGCCATGCCACTTACTACCTTGGGGATCACCACCACCCTGTCTGCAGCTGTTATTACAGAAAGTGTGTCGATTGCTCCTTTTGATGATGCTGAAAGAGAGTGCTTGCACCTACTGGGTTTCATAAGGTCTGTGATTGTTTTGGGGTCCAATGCTCACCTGCTAGCAGCCATTAGCATCTTTCAGCATAGCATTACATTGACACCCATCACCATAATATCTGGGTGCCTACATCTCCAGCATCCAGTCTGCAACCATTTGGCATCCCAGCAGCAGGCAGTGCTGTGATGCTCTCTTCCCTTCTGAATGAGCCTGCTGTGCCAGTTGTGAGACAAGCTGTCAGCACATCAAAGAGGGAGAGTTGCCTAGGAGTTTGTGTGGTGAACAGGGACCCCAGGAATCCTGGAGTCTGTTGCAGATTCTTCCACTGACTTAAGCCCTGATTCAGTTAAGCACATGCCTAACTTTAAACACATGAATAGTTCCATTGAAGCTGGGATTGGGCCGTTAGCTCCCATGGACTCAATGAGAGCAGGACTGGACTCAGAATATAGTAAGAAAACACTGCCCTGGAGGTTTGGCCCTTTCGTGCATGTTTCATATGTCTGCACTATATCAGCCCTGTCTGGATTTAGACTGGGCGCTGTATGAGGCAGAATCCACATCTTCGCGTCCAGCACTTTGTTAAAGCTCACTTTAAAAAAACCCTGTCTCTCTTTCTATCAGAGTCACTGTATTCTTCTCACTCTGGGTGACTTTTATTTCAGAGCAAAGAAAACAAGAAAGAACAGAAGTCTCCACAAGAGAGTGCAGTGTGTGTCTCTCCAACATGCTGTTTTTGTGTGTGCCCCAGTCTGCCTGTATATAGCTTTGTCTCATAGAATATCAGGGTTGGAAGGAGGTCATCTAGTCCAACCCCCTCCTCAAAGTAGGACCAATCCCCAGACAGATTTTTGCCCCAGATCCCTAAATGGCCCCCTCAAGGATTGAACTCACAACCCAGGCCCGGTTTAACAGGCCAATGCTCAAACCATGGAGCTATCCCTCCCACCTTATAGACCATATAGGCTCTCCGGGATAGGGACCATCTTTTTGTTCTGGGTCTGTACAGGGCCTGGCACAATGGGGGTCCCGGTCCATGATGCTGCAATAGAAATAATAAACAGTCCTAAGAGTTACATAGCTACACCCAACACAATCACAATGTCTAAAGCTTTCACCCTGATGTGTTTGGTAGCACTAATCTCCATGCTGTGGGATCTGCTTTCCAAGTACACTCCTGGCTGTTCTGTTTATCTGTTGTTTTAACAACATTGTGATTGAAATGCCTTTGCTTTGAATAGCCAGCAAATGGGAATGAGCGCGTCAGCTCCTTTAATTATATTCTGCAAGAAGCTGCCTTTAAGTCATGGTTTAAAGGCCGAATCCTCAGGAAGCTGTTTTGTGTAGCTCAGCGCTTTTCTCCTGCAGCTGGGAGATGGGGTCAGAGGAAGAATAGCGCAGATATTGTTTTAATCTTCCTCTTAACCGTAATTGCTTTCGACGCCCTCCCCCCCACCGCGTGCCTGTTCTGGGAGATGGATTTCCCGGGTAGATTGCTTTCTGTGTTTCACTCATTGGAGACAGGATGGGGCCTGTGTCATCCCAGCCATGCATTAATACATCTGCAAATGAGATTTCGCAGCCTCAAATCAGATTATTTCCAAGGCTCCAGTTGTTCTTGAGAGCAGAGAAGACAGACAAACAAGGAATCACTGATCCACAAAGAAGAGCATGGCAAAAAGAACTGAATGCTGCTGTAAGTCCGAGAGATGAGCCTGAACCAGCGCCTGGGATCTGAAAAAACCCTGCCCCTGTTTAGGGATGCTGGAAATCCAGACCAGGATCCAGCGCTCCATTTTGCAAGCAGCCTGTGTCTTTGCAATGAGCTTGAAGTAAAGCTCCAGTTCTGAATGTCCCCCATTGTTCAAGGTGTGTTAGATCCAGGTGCAAATTCTGCCTCTGACTGGAGCCCATCTCTGGTACCTAGTGATGGGGAAATATTGAAGGATGATTGTAATCAAACCTCTTGGGTCTGGGGCTCTTGTTTCTGCAGGATCTGTTTCTGCATTGCAAGGTAGGTGTACAGGTCTGATTTGCTATCATTTTACACTGCTTTACGTGGGTATAAATGATCAGACAAGGTGCAGGTCATCAGAGAATCTGGCCCATAGTCTGATTTTTCCTCTCGCTCACCCCACTTTTACGCTGGAAAAGAACTGCCCTGATTTCAAGGGAATTGCTCCTGATTTACACGAGCGTGAGAGAGATCAGCATCAGGCCTTCAGCTCTTCTGTAGCTGCTTAGAGTCAGGTTTTCAGGGGTCTCAACGAGGAGAAGAACAGTCCTAGAGTCTGGATCACTTCCCAGCCCCTAATGGTGGGTTCCTGCAGGACAGGAGTGGGGCAGGTGGCCAGGAGGTTTTGTGTGAGGGAAGCTGACCCTGTACCTGCCCCAGTCTCCAGTGCTCTTACCTGTACTAGATTCACACACATTTTTGTTTTGTAAGAAGGAAAGAAACAACAATCCTGTTTCTATGCAGCTGCTCCTATTAAATAAGGAATAAAGGTAATGCAAGGCAGGAAGCGTACGAACAGAGAGTAGCAGCAGCTCAGCCGTTGTCTAAGGGCAACCTGCTGCAGTCAAGCTGAAAGCTCTGAATCCATCACGTGGAAGTAACATTGCACCCTGGGCCAGCCACACCCTGGGCTCTCCACTGGCACAGACCCTGGCGGTGCAACTGTGAGAGCCAGCGTCTTGGCTGACACCCCAGGCATTTGAACTGGAGACCCCCCCAGAGCTAAAAGCATGAGTTGAAGAGCCAGGGCTGCCTATATGGAGCCATGTGGGGATTGACACAGGCAGGGACCTGTAACACACACTCTCCAGTTAGTGCAGCTCATGTTTGGCCAGTACAAACCAAAATGTGGGCGATGCTAAGATGGGGAGGGGGTGTGGCCAAGGCAGTGAGAGGATGCTCTGATCAGCATGGACCCTAACTTCTGCCAGTATGGATCCTATGGAGTCCTTGGTACAATTTAAAGCTGCCCTCAACTGGTGGGACAGCTGAGAGCAAGATCTGGTCCTCTAAGAATTGGGGCCCGATCTCCCACTGCCTTACACTTTGTGCTGTCATGTAAACTTGTGCAAAGCAGATGTGAAAAGCTACCAGAGCAGCAGAGTAGAGTGTTACGCCTGGGCCAAGACACTGTAACTGACCACACAAGGTGCAAGGCAGGGGTGAATCAGGTTCTTGCTTTGGATGCTCACCCCTAAAGCTAGAAGCTTAGCTGATCTCCTCTGGTCTGGAAACTCCATGAGAACTGCTTTTTCTGCTTAGCTAGTGATGGCAGGGTCCTGGGGCAGTGAAGGCTAGGTGAGGTGGGAGAGCTGTGATTGGGGCCAATTCATGTTTTATCCCCAGCCCTTTGCCCATCCTGCCAGCTTGGTAGCACACAGCCTTCCCCTTCTGAACACTGCAATCCAAGCCTGCCAGCCTGATGGGACGGAGACTCAGATGGTGGGAATAAGCATCACTCCATCAGCTTCAATAGAGTGATGCCAGTCGACACTAGCTGGGGATCTGGCCCAGCACCTTTCCAGGGAGATGACCTTGTTTTCCAGATCCTCATTTCCCCATGGGATTTGCTGCTCAGCCCAGTTACTGATCAATTCCTTGGCCCTTGTTATGCAGCTGTCGCAGCTTGTAATGTCTGTGTTTAACCCCTGTTTGCTGCCTAATGCTTTGTAATGGAAGATCCCAATCTACCAACCCCCTTTCCAGGCCAATGTCTTATCATTGCACACCAGATCAATCATTAAACAGGCAGGAGTGAGAAGGGGAGAGACAAGTTATTTTCTTGGGAAGCCCGGGATTGACCCTTGAACTCCGGAGAGGAGCAGGAACCCAGCCTCTCCTCCCTGAACCTTCGCCCCAGCCAATCTGCATTCCTGTGGGGATTAAGGGGCACAGGGTCAGACTTAAAGGCCTGATCCAAAGCATATTGAAATGAATGGAAAGTCTCCTGTTGCCTTTGAGGGTTTTGGATCAGGCTCCAATTGCTGTGGGCTCCCACTGCAAGCTGGACGAGTTACTCAGGAGAGGCCAGAAGGAGCCATACACAGGCAAGGAGGCATTGGCAGCCAAGGGTAATGGGGACGAAGGATGACCCAGGAATTAGCATGCTAGCCTGAGACTCAGGAGAATCAGGTCCAGTTCCCTGCTTCTATTTCAGATTCCTGTGTGACTTTAGGCATAGAGAGACTAAGCAACTTGCCTCAGTTCCCCATCTGGAATAGCTCTGCCCTACCTCTTGGAGCCATTGGGAGGTTATATACATTAAGGATTGTGTGGTGTTGAGATACTGAAGTGATGGGAGATCCTAGGTAGAGGGGAGCCCAAGGAGCAGCATAAATATCTCATATCTGTGTGGGTTTTTTTCCTGTATGCCTCTGCTCGGTCCCTTTAGCACCAGCTGAGTGGTTCTTCCACCAGTACAACTGGGAGCAGCACTGGGGCCCGCAGATTATAAATTTGGGGGAGTATCTCTTGTGGGTTTGCAGCAGAAGGGGCTTTCTGGTCCTTTGTGCTATAAAATGACTTGCAATAGGAATTGTTAAGTGTGGGTTGGTGCCCATATTTATTCCTTTTTCAACATATAAATAAGGACTGACAGGTTGCACTGGTGGTGGTAGGGGATAATGAAGGTAAGGATTTTTTCCTGCTTTTTTAGCCTCATGCCAGAATGATGAATAATGTCAAGTCTTGTCTTTACTGGGTTCTCCTGGAAGCGTGAGTGTTATGAGCCCATAATCAAAGGGGAGAGGCTATTACATCTTTAGCAAAGAGGTTCTTTCTCCCCACTGTTGATTTGGGATTTGAATTAAATAAATGCTAACAAAGCAGATCTTTTAAACAATCTGAATTAAATTTAATTTTCAGTCTCTTATGAGGGCATAAATTCACTAGCTTTCCAAATGTTCCTAACTTTCTAGGCTAAAGACCTGGATTTCTAAGTTAAATAAATAAAGCAGAAGAAGCGTAAATAAAATCCTTCCATTATACTTCATGATAATCACAAACTTGTTATTTTTCAGTTAAATGATGCAGGCCAACTGGCTGGGACACAAGTCCATTTTGGGTAGTGAATTTCCAATTTCGAAGTACTAGACACAACTACTCCTGAATCAGAGTTGGCAGTTTAGCTATTTCCCTGGGTGCTAATTTCACCCCCACCTTGGCCATCTCTCTTTAGCAGCATTAACTGGAATCTCTCTCTCTTTCTCTCTCATTAGCGTGACACATTATCACACCTGGGGCTCTCACCCTAAGTAGCAGGATAATTCTTCTGAAGATACAGGGACAGACAGGGGCGAGGGATTCGCCCCCGCTCTCTCTGTGGCCCTGCCCCTGCCTCTCCTCTTCCCTCTGAGGCCACGCCCACCGGCCAAGCTGGAGCGGGGCTGGGGAGCTCAGGCCCATCCACCTGCCTGGGGTGGGGGGGCCCAAGAACAGCCCCCATCCTGTGGCCCCACCCCCCAGGTCCTCTACCCAGGGCAGGTGGAGAGTCTGCAGCTCCCCACAGCTGTCCGGCAGCTCTTACCCTGAGCAGGGCCTCGGATGGAAAAGGAGGGGCAGGGGGCCAGGCCCATGGTGAAAAGTGGATGGGCCAGGCATGTCCACTTTAAAAAGTGGGAGAGCCTTGGCCCCTCCTGTTCCAGCGTGCCTCGGGACAGATTTTCAAGGGTTCAGCAGCCACTGAAGGGGCCAGATTTCTAAAAGAACTTTGCTCCCATTTGGGCACCTAAATACCAGTCAGATTTTCTCCCAAGGCTCAGCCCCCACCAGGCCAGGTGAAAAATCTGGCCTTTTGTTTTGGTGTCCCAGTTGTGGGCCCTTTCTGAAAATCTGGCCTTATATTCTCCAGGGGGAGAGAGGTGAGAAATTGGTACAGACTTGTGGCTTAGTATTAGTCTGCAGAGAGGAGTAGATTGAAGCCTATGTTTCCCATACACACAAACTATTGCTAACTGTTTACATAGCGGGAGTGTATGTGCTATTTCTGTTTTATTGGCAGACGGAGCGGTGTAAATTCTGCCCTGCCAGTCTCCATCTCTTTGCCAGGGAAGGGTTGTGGGGTTTGTATGGGCTGCTCTTGTTCTCCGCTGTCACAAATGTGCTGCTTGTGCAATTCGCCGATCTATAATGAGCCTCCATAAGGAGGTCTCCATTTGCGTTTAAGGGAGCTTGGGGAAGCATTGAGTTAGGGAAGCTTACGCTATGCTCAGTCCATCTCCATTCACGGAGCCCATTGTTATTTTATGAGGTCTCGAGAGGAGGATAAAACTGCCTTGTTCCAAACAGCCGCTCGTAAATTCTTGTCAGGGAGGGCTATGGCTGTGGGAGGAGCTGTGTGAGAAGTCCTCTTTTAAACAAGCAGATAGTGTTGTGGGGGCTTGTTATCTGGCGTGGGGAAGGGCCTGATCCTATACCATTAAGGTCAATAGGAATTTTCCTGTTGCCTTCCAAGGGAGCAGGATCATGGCCATAATGAGCCCGATGTCAGTGAGGAGTGAGCTTGTAGCCTCTTACCAAGTGATACCCACTGTGGATTGTCATCAGGGTTTGAACCTGGGCCCTCCACACCACAGACTACTTGAGCTAAAGGAGTAACTCTCCAGGTAGACAGCAGTAGTAGGCAGACCAGCCACTAGAGGAGGAGTTGAGACACACTTTGCAAGCAAGTGTGTTACACCTTCACAAGTTCTTGTACAAATAGCTTGGCACAAGTAGTGTGGGGAGCAATGGCTTGCCACTAAAAACTCAAGTCCCATTGCTGGGGCCAAAGTGGAAGGGGGTTTGACTGCAAAGGCTTTCTTGAACTGTGAGCGTGTTTGTTTTTCATGGGCTCTTGCATGGCATGCTGAGGAGTGATAATGAGCACCCATTCCATAGCCCCCTTCATCCCAGTGGGACTCCCACACTCTTCACTTACATGCACATTGTAGCCTAGCACATGCCCATTCAGGGGTGGCTGCACAAGCTGGGAGAAGGTACAAGGAACCTCTCCACCCCATCGCCACTCAGGACCCCTGCACTGGGGTTAGGCACAGCCCCAGGCCTTGGGCTCCCAGTGCACAAAGCCCACAGTTCTGACAACAGGATGGGACCATGGAGGCAGGGGCTGGGCCCACGGCACCATTTCCTCTCCACACTGACAGGTAGAGCTGAGCAGGGTAGGTGGTGGGGGGTGGCTGCTCAGGCCCATGTTCCCCTGTAATCCATGGGGTGCTTGATTCAGCCCTGGGATATGCTGGTTTCTTCCAGTACTGATGTCAGTGTGTCAACTTGTGGGGATTGTTAAACTAAAGCCCTGCTCATGAGGCTATTTATGGTGTGTCATCCAAGAGCCAGAAGCAATTTAATCTTGGCCACATGCAGTAGTCGATAGAGAGATTGGAGCTGCATGGTTCTGGAATGGAGGAGATTATTGATTCTCTTTTCAGGATGATAAACAGTGACTAGAAAAACAAATTCTGATGATTGGTCCTGAACTTCCTTCAGTCATCCTTCCAGTGTTCAGTGATGATGGGCCTCCTAGGCACTCTGTGATAAAGCTAATAATGATTACATCTGCTTCCTGGGCTATTTGGGGTTAACGCTTGAGAAGCAGCGAGGGAGGATCATGCAGAATGTTATGAGTGGGCTTCGCAAAAGCACTGAAGTGACTTTCCGTGGGACTTGTGCTCCTAATTCACACATAGGCACTTTGGAAAATCCCACCCTAGGTTCAGTATTAGCTGAGAAACAGGGAGTCAGATTCACAAACAAGGTCCAGTTGTTCCAGGCGCTGTGCAAAGATTTGGGAGTACTTGTCCGAAAGAGCTTATGAAATCAGCACTTTAGATTTAATTAACTTTCTGCAGTGTCTGTAACCTAAATACTGCAGCACTGGACTAGTGTGTGCCTGTGAAACTGAATAGGGAGCGATTGTAACCCAAAAAGAAACTGAGTACATGGAAATGATGAAAAAGAAAAATGAAACTGATTCACCAGTTTGTGTCCAAATGTGGAATGCAAAAATTAAACAAACAGCATGGATGGGGACAGCTGAATAACTCTGACTGGTAATGTCCTGTCAAGAGAATTTATATAAAATTTTGTAATTCCCTTTGAATCACAAAAAATGAAAGCCATGTGATGGATTTAGAAGCCCCATGACCAGAGTTCCAGACCAGAGGAGCTCCACAGGACAAAGGACAAAGAACAGTAATAATGCTGTATGTAATTCTGGTGCCTGCCTCCTGAGCTGCACTGGTGTAAACTAGTGTAAGGGAGGCAAGAATCAGGCCCTCATTGTCTGTCTCTTTATTAATACAATACAGGGACCTGAAGCCAGGGGCGAAAGTAGAAATAGGGACTTTTCCCAGTATGGGGCTGGGTTGGGGCCGGCTCGGGCGGGGCCTCGGGCGGGGCCTCGGGCGGAAGGGGCGGGGATGGGGGGTCAGAGCCAGCCCCGGCCCGCCCCGGCCCGCCCTGTACCGATAAGTGCCCTCCGGGGTAGCAGCGACAGCCGGGGGCTCCGGCAGCAGTTTAAAGGGCCCAGGGCTCAGCCGCCGCAACCGCCCCGGGCCCTTTAAATCACTGTCGGAGCCCCTGGCTGCCGCTGCTACCCCAGGGCTCCGGCAGCAGGGCTCCAGGGACTATTTAAAGGGCCCGGGGCTCCCCTGCCTCTACCGCCCCGGGCCCTTTAAATAGCCTCTGGAGCCCTGCTGCCGGAACCCTGGGGTAGCAGCGGCGGCGGGGCTCCGGGGGCTATTTAAAGGGCCGGGGCCATAGAGGCAGAGGGAGCCCCGGGCCCTTTAAATAGCCCCCGGAGCCCCACCGCTGCTCTGGGGGCTATTTAAAGGGCCCAGGACCACCCCCCCCCCCCCGCTTTAAATAGCCCCCGGAGCCCTGGGGTAGCGGCGGCGGGGCTCCGGCAGCTATTTAAAGGGCCCAGGGCAGTAGAGGCAGCGGGAGCCCCGGCCCTTTAAAGAACCCCCGGAGCCCCGCTGCCACTACCCCAGGGCTCCAGCAGCAGGGCTCTGGCGACAATTTAAAGGGCCTGGGGCTCCAGCCTCTTCTAGGAGTCCCAGGCCCTTTAAATTGCCGCCTGGGGAAGCCGGGGCGTACCGGCTTACTTTCACCTCTGCCTGAAGCTTTAACAAAAGATGGGCCTAGACTGCAAAGTTGGGATCTGTCTCCAAACAGCCCCAATGTTCAGAGATGTTGGATTCAGGGGTTTGGTTGGGACCCATCATTGTTGTTAACCATTTTCTCAAGCTGATCTGAGATGTTTCCTGAGGGGTTTGTCCCTGATCATCCCCCAAGGGGTGGTGCTGCCAGGGCTGAAAAGGGACTATATTAGTATCATAGAATATCAGGGTTGGAAGGGACCTCAGGAGGTCATCTAGTCCTCAAAGCAGGACCAATCCCCAACTAAATTGTCCCAGCCATGGCTTTGTCAAGCCTGATCTTAAAAACCTCCATTATCATATGTGCAGATCAGGCACAGCGGGGGCCTGTAACACACATTCACCAGTGGGTTACATAGTCACAGACTCTTCTCAGCGCATGAGCATTCTCTTGTACAGTAGGAGAAATTAGTAAAAAACAAAAACAAACTGCAAAGCCAAGGTGAACTGAGCTGACATCCACAGGGCAAATACCACAGTATGTTGCCCAAATGAGCTGATGAGAGTCATAGAATCATAGAATCTCAGGGTTGGAAGGGACCTCAGGAAGTCATCTAGTCCAACCCCCTGCTCAAAGCAGGACCAATCCCCAACTAAATCATCCCAGCCAGGGCTTTATCAAGCCTGACCTTAAAAACCTCTAAGAAAGGAGATTCCACCACCTCCCTAGGTAACCCATTCCAGTGCTTCACCACCCTCTTAGTGAAAAAGTTTTTCCTAATATCCAATCTAAACCTCTCCCACTGCAACTTGAGACCATTACTCCTTATTCTGTCATCTGGTACCACTGAGAACAGTCTAGATCCATCCTCTTTGGAACCCCCTTTCAGGTAGTTGAAAGCAGCTATCAAATCCCCCCTCATTCTTCTCTTCTGCAGACTAAATAATCCCAGTTCCCTCAGCCTCTCCTCATAAGTCATGTGCTCCAGCCCCCTAATAATTTTTGTTGCCCTCCACTGGACTCTTTCCAATTTTTCCACATCTTTCTTGTAGTGTCGGGCCCCAAACTGGACACAGTACTCCAGATGAGGCCTCACCAATGTCAAATAGAGGGGAACGATCATGTCCCTCGATCTGCTGGCAATGCCCCTATTTATACAGCCCAAAATGCCGTTAGCCTTCTTGGCAACAAGGGCACACTGTTGACGCATATCCAGCTTCTCATCCACTGTAACCCCTAGGTCCTTTTCTGCAGAACTGCTGCCTAGCCATTCAGTCCCTAGTCTGTAGCAATGCATGGGATTCGTCCATCCTAAGTGCAGGACTCTGCACTTGTCCTTGTTGAACCTCATCAGATTTCTTTTGGCCCAATCCTCTCTTTTGTCTAGGTCCTTCTGTATCCTATCCCTACCCGTCAGCGTATCTACCACTCCTCCCAGTTTAGTGTCATCTGCAAACTTGCTGAGGGTGCAATCCAGGCCATCCTCCAGATCATTAATGAAGATATTGAACAAAACCGGCCCCAGGACTGACCCTTGGGTCACTCTGCTTGATACTGGCTGCCAACTAGACATGGAGCCATTGATCACTACCAGTTGAGCCCGATGATCTAGCCAGCTTTCTATCCACCTTATAATCCATTCATCCAGCCCATACTTCTTTAACTTGTTGGCAAGAATACTGTGGGAGACCGTATGCAGTTTACCTCTGGAACAAGGCTGCTGGGCTCACCTTGGACAATGCCCAGGCTGGACTAAAGTGAGCTAGTGGATATAAAATGAGGGGGTCTGCAAGGGTTTTGTAAAAGAACGAGGAAGTAAGTTCAGGCTCTGAATGTCACCAGCCAGGCTGATCAAGGGGAGCTGCGGAAGAAATGTGGAACCTCCATTTTTGGATGGCTGCTGTTTGCTCAAGGCTCATAGCCAGTGAGCTCAGCAGTGCAGTGACTGATAGTCTGCTTGATGCCTCGTCTGATGCAGCTAGAATTTTAATTAAGGGGGGGGAAATGATAAATTAGTGTGAATAACTGTGGCAGCAAGGAGACTGTAGTCATTCCCATATGCTCCCTCTTACCCTCATCATCTGTGAGAATGAGTTCATTTTGACCTCCCACCTGTGGTACTGATGACTTCACAACGGGCTGTCATGAAAGCTGGATTAAGACGCTTAGGCCATGTCTACACGTACAGCACTGCAGTGCTTCGCTGCACTGATGCAGCACGTCTGGTGAGGATGCTTTATGCCGATGGAAGAGAGCTCTCCTGTGAGCATAATAAAACCACTCCATGAGCAGCAGTAACTATGTTGGCAGGAAAAGCTCTCCCACCGTCATAGCACTGTCCACACTGGTGCTTAGGTCAGGGTAACTTACCTCGCTTTGGGGGGTGGTTTATTCACACCCCTGAGCGACATAAGTTCTTCACATGCTTGCTCATGTCCATTCCAATGCAGGTGTGTGCTCGCCCTGAGCACTGTCACTGGAAAGTTTTCCCTCAGTGGTATCCGCTGGGTCAGCTGTGGTGCCCCCGGGAGTCGTGCCCTCATAGCGCCAGTACATAGGGGCCCACTGCCCCTTCAGTTCCTTCTTACTGCCTGTAACAGTTGCTGTAACTTCTGCTCATTCTTGCGTTTTTCCCACAAGTATATTTTCTCAGTGGATTGTTTTGTAGATTGTAAATAGTTGCCTTTTTAGAGTTAAGTTTTAGTTAGTTAATTAGCTAGTTAGTAGTATAGTCAATAGCAAACCCCGCTTAGCGGGGCTAGCCCTTCCCCGGCACCGGGGTATGCCTCAGTCCCCGGGGTTCAAACCATGTGTGTCGTGCCATAAACTGATGCTGGTTAGTGACCCACACGCTAGCTGCGTTAAGTGCCTGGGCGAGGCCCACATGCAGGAGCATTACAGGATCTGCAGGGGCTTTAGACCCAGAACAAAAAAGGACAGGGACACAGACTTAAGTTCCTCCTCTGAAGGGGGCCGGCTGCGCACCGGCCCCCTTCAGAGCCAAGTCATGGGGACTCAGCACCGAGCACTTTGACTTCAGTGATAAGTGCCTGGGTGTCTCTGAGTGAGGTGCAGTGCCGTTCCGCCTCCCCGACACTGAGAAAGAACTCCGTGCCAACACCCCGGAACTCCTGGCACCAAGGAAGTCAACTCTTGCACAGGACTCTCGGCACCCCTCTTCATCACCGGTATCAAGAAAGAAGCAGAGAAAGATTGACTGGGGGCATTCTCCAACCCCAAAATCAATGGGCCATAGAGATGCCGATAGAGTGTGACCCATGCTGGGCCACTCGGAAATGCCAGGGGAGAGAGTAGTACTGTTGACTCTGGCCCTGGGAAGAGCGCCAGGGAGTCTGGTACCATTGGACTCTCCACCAAGTGAGAGCCATCGGGGTTCAACAGCCCTAGCACTACTATCTACGCCGGAGGTGTTTGAGGCAGCGAGGGACTTACTATCCCTTCTGATGCCACCTTCCCAGCCATTCGGGAATTAACATTGGCAGCACCGGACACAAGGACCACCACAGCACCAAGGCAGGTGCTGTCAAAGGGCAAGCTGGCCATGTTGGCACAGCGCTGATCTCCTCCCTCCTGGCATCATTCTCTGGCACCGATCAGTACCGCTCCACCCTGGTCACTGAGAAATGCCTCCTCGGACTCTAATTCTGAAGTAGAGTACTATACCTTGCCCAGGAGCTGACACTGCTCTGATCGGCGATACCCTATGGCTGACATGAGCCAGGGCATACTGCCAATGGCCTGGCCACCAGTGCAACAGCAAGTGCCACTGCAGTGCCATTCTGAAATCCCTGGGCTTTTCATCCACTCCAGGGCCCCCCACTCTAGAAGGTCCTACTCTGTTATATCAGGATATATGGGGAATAGGGATTGGTCCCTGTGCCAAGCACAGTACAGGCCTACAGGACCTGCCCCCACTGGACCCATCCGGGGCAGAGGGCGAAGAATACAGACCTGTGCCTGTACAGGCTTCTTCTTCCTCCTCTTCTGACAAGGCGGTGGTGGGAACAGCTATAACGCCCTCCCAGGACAATTACAGGGTGCACCAGAAACTCCTGACGAGGCTAGTCCAGAACCTGGGTATCCTGGCGGAGGAGATCTCTGAATCCTCCCACGCCCTATCGGATATTTTAGCAGCCTCAGGGCCATCACGGGTGGCCCTGCCATTGAACGATGCCATCCTGGAGCCTATAAAAGCTCTATGGCAGACTCCTGCATCCCTCCAACCTACTGCAGAGAGGATGGAGAAGAAGTACTTTGTCCCTCCCAAGGGCTATCAATTTTTGTATGCACCCACCACCAGGGAGAAACAGGATTGACAGGGGCTGACTCCCAAGGCTAAAGATGCCAAAAAACTTGACTTTTTTGGCAGAAAGGTCTACTTAATAAGTGGCTTCCAGCTCAGGATCGCCAACCATCAGGCACTCCAGGGCCGGTACGATTTCAACTCCTGGAGCTCAATGGCGAAATTCGGGGAATTTCAGGGCGCTCAATGGCGAATTTGCCACAGGCAGAGGTGAAAGTAAGCCGGTATGGAGGACCGGTAAGAAAAGGTGCAGTAGCGTACCTGCAAGAAAATGGAGCATTCTTTCCCTCTCTGACTCCTCCTCCTGGCTCCAGCAATATTGAGGGTCCGGGGGCCCGGCTCCACGAATGTTCGGGGCCTGGTCTCCCCCCTGGCCCCACTTGCTGCCCCCCTCACGCCTCCCCTGAGTGTGTCCCGGCCCCCCTTTGCTGCCCCCATGCGCCTCCCTGGGGGCCGGAGCAGAGCTTCCCTGTCTCTCCCCTGAAGCTCCATGCTGCCTGCCTGCATTAACTGCCGCCGCAAGGTCCTAGTGCCCACCTCCACTACTGCCAGGGCAGGCTGCCCTTCCCCCTCAGACCCTTTCATTTTCCGGTGGGACCCTCCACCAGTACAGCCGCCCCCCCTGCCTGCAGTCACTGCTCTTACCACACGCTGGGCAAGGGGCAGCCCCATCCCCCACCCCCAGTGAGGCTACAGTGAGGGGCAGCAACAGGGGAGGAGGTGCACATATGATGGCAGCTCCCCCCCCCCCCGGCATGGCACCCACTACAGGGGAAGCAAGGGAGATTCCTGGACCTGAGAGGGGCCCTAGGAGCACATGCAGTGACAGTGGGGGGGGGGTCCCTACCCCAGAGCTCGCTGCTGCCGGCAGGGAGAGGGCTGGGGAGAGTCCTCCTCTCTGGCTCCAGTCCCAGGGCAGCCTGCCTGCACCCCAAACTCATCCCCAGCCCTGTCTCACCCCAGAGCCCATACCCCCAGCCAGAGCCCTCATCCCCCATACCCCAACCCTCTGTCCTAGCCCTGAGCCTCTCCAACACCCCAAACCCCTCATCTCCAGCCCTAGCCAGAGCCCTCATCCCCATGCGCCCTAACCCTCTGCCTCAGCCCTTAGTCCCCTCCCACACTCCAAACCCCTCATCCCCAGCCACACCCCAAATCCACCCCCAGCCTCACCCCACAGCCCTCACCCCTGCACCCCCTCCCTCCGCACCCCCTCTTATCCCCAAACTCCCTCCCAGAACCTGCACCCCCTCCCTCCGCACCCCCTCCCATCCCCAAACTCCCTCCCAGAGCCTGCACCCTGCACCCCTCCTGCACCCCAGTCCCCTGCCCCAGCCCAGGGCCTGCACCCCAGACCTCCTCCCCCACCCAAACTCCCTCCCAGAGCCTTGGGCAAGTGGGGGGTGGAGTTTGGGGGGGGCAGAGTTTGGGCACCACCAAAATTTCTACAAACCTGCCACCCCTGCCGGCAAGAGCTGGTGCGCCATACCGGGTTGGACCAGCTTCCTGAGGCAGCAATTTAAAGGGCTGGAGCCCAGGGCCCTTTAAATTGCCACCAGAGCCCCGCTGCCAGAGCCCTGGGGTAGCGGCGGCAGGGCTCGGGTGGTGATTTAAAGGGCCCAGGGCTCCTGCCGCTGCTACCGCCCCGTGCCCTTTAAATCGCTGCTGGAGCCCCCCAGGGCTCCATGGACAATTTAAAGGGCCTGGGACAGTAGAGGCAGTGGGAGCCCCGGGCCCTTTAAATAGCCCCCGGAGCCTGCCGGAGCCCTGGGGTAGCGGCGGCAGGGCTCTGGTGGCTATTGAAAGGGCTCGGGGCTCCCGCTGCTTCTACTACCCCGGGCCCTTTAAATAGCCACCGGAGCCCTGCCGCCGCTACCCCAGGGCTCCAGCAGCAGGGCTCCGGAGACGATTTAAAGGGCCCTGGAGGGTAGCGGCACCCGGAGCCCCGGGCCCTGCTGCTGGAGCCCCGGGGCTCCGTCGGCCATTTAAAGGGCCCGGGGCTCCGCTGTGGTAGCAGCAGCTAGAGCCCCAGGCCCTTTAAATCGCCCCCGAACCCCAGGGCTCACAGCCACCTCTGCAGCTGGGAGCTCAGGGGGTGATTTAAAGGGCTTGGGGCTCCCAGCTGCTGCTACCACAGCCCTAGCCCCGGGCCCTTTAAATCCTGATTTAAAGGGCCTGGGGATTTAAAGGCCCCGCCTCTTCTGGTGGAGGCCACGCCCCTCCTCAGGACTCCAGAGTACCTGCAAGTCCTTTAAGTTACTTTCACCCCTGGCCACAGGAGTGCCGGGGCGAGTTCTCAGCCCTAGTGAGGAGGGGAAATCAGTGGCCTCCAGACATGGCAGACTTTGCAGCCTGTTCCATGGCTTTGGCGGTGGTCATGAGGCAAAGCTCGTGGCTTCAATCTTCGGGATTGCCCTATGGGGTCCAACAGACAATTCAGGATCTTCCGTTTGAAGGCAAATCGCTCTTCTTGGAGCAGACAGACTCAAAGCTGCATAGCTTAAAGGACTCTAGAGCTACTCTTAGATCCCTTGTGCTGCATACACCAGCCCCCTCCAGGAAGCATTACAAGACCCAACCAATGGCCTGCTTCTATCCACCACGGCAGAGACAGGAGTACATCAGGAGAAGGAACAGAGGCCATAAGAGGAGCCCTCTGTCCCAGTCCTCATCTGCCCCAGTGCCTGACCCCTGAGACACTGGGGGCAGGGGGGTGTCTAAGAAGACCTTTTGATGAGACACTCGGGGATGACATATTAGGACACTGTATGGAGCTGATTTCCCCTATGCTTGTGGACCAGTTGTCCCACTTCTATCAGGCATGGGCCCGCATTACGTCCGACTGCTGGGTACTACACACGACAGAAGTAGGATGCACCCTTCAATTCAGTTGTTGCCCTCCTTCCCTCTCTCCCTCCCCATCCCTTTTCAGGGACCCTTCTGACAAGAAAGTTCTAGCCCAGGAGGTGCAGTTGCTCCTAAGGGCAAGAGCAGTGGAAGAGGTCAAAGGGCTGAAGTCTATTCCTATCTAGACGACTGGCTGATCAGAGATCTGTCCAAGGCCCATGTGGAGGCAAACGTAAGGCTAATACAGACAACTTTCCAGGACCTGGAGTTGTTGATAAACATGCAGAAATCCACCCTTTCCCTGGTTTAAAGAATAGAATTCATTGGGTCGATCCTTGACTTGACCCAGGCCATAGCCTTTCTCCCGGGAAACTGATTCGGAGCTCAAAGGGTACTCAGAGAGAGTCTGAGGAATTACCCCATCACCACAGCAAGAAACTGCTTAAAGCTCTTGGGGCATATGGCATCTTGCACCTATGTGGTACAAGATGAGAGACTACAGCTCAGCCTCACCAGACTTGGCTGGCATCAGTATACAAACCAGGCCAGCACCATCTGGACAAAGTGATCTCACTTCCCCATCAGTGATTTTCACCCTCCTTTGGTGGCTGGACCCAGGGACAGTATACACAAGAGTCCCATTCTCGAGATCCCAACCATCAATGTCTCTCGTCACAAACGCGTCGGCGATGGGATGGGGGGCTCACTTGGGAACCCTCAAGACTCAGGGCCTCTGGTCTCCAGACAAGCTCTTGTTACACATCAATGTGAAGGAACTGAAGGTGGTGCGCCTAGCCTGTCAGGCATTCTAACTCTACCCGGAGGGCAACTGCATGCCAGTCCTCACAGAGAACACAACAGCAATGTTTTACACAAACAAGCAGGGCAGGGCATGCTCCTCTCCCATGTGCCCAGAGGCTCTTTGCCTGTGGGAATTCTGCATAGCCCACTCGATCTACCTCGAAGCCTCATACCTCCCGGGGTCGCAGAACGAGTTAGTGGATCATCTCCGCAGATCCTTTTCTGACCATCAAGAGTGGTCCTTTCGCCCAGACATCATGAACACACTCTTCCGGAAGTGGGGAACTCCCCAGGTAGACCTGTTCACAATGAAGTAGAAGAGGATGTGTTTTCAGTTCTGCTCCTTCCTAGGCCACAGCCCAGGTTCGCCTTTCTCCTCCCTTGGATGGACCAGCTCTTCTATGCATTTCCCTCCGATCCCTCTCATACACAGGGTCCTGCTGAAGGTCAGAAGGGACAGGTGCATCTTATCCTGATAGTCCTGGCCTGGCCATGTCAGCACTCATTCACCACCCTCCTAGATCTCTCGGTGGACATGCCAGTCAGCCTGCCTCCATTTCTGGACTTGATCTCTCAGGATCACGACCGTCTACATCATCCTCGGGTCTCTTCATCTCACGGCATGGAAGCTCCATGGCTGAATCCCACAGAACTGGCATGCTCTGGGCCTGTTTGCAAGATGCTTTTAGGGAGCAGAAAGCTGTTTACTAGAACCACTTACCTGGCAAAGTGGAAGAGATTCTCAATCTGGTCAGCACAAAAGGGTGTTTCACCTACTTAGTCATCACTGCCTGGTGAAGCACTGGCGAGGGTGGTGAAGCACTGGAATGGGTTACCTAGGGAAGTGGTGGAATCTCCTTCCTTAGAGGTTTTTAAGGTCAGGCTTGACAAAGTCCTGGCTGGGATGATTTAGTTGGGGATTGGTCCTGCTTTGAGCAGGGGGTTGGACTAGATGACCTCCTGAGGTCCCTTCCAACCCTGATATTCTATGATTCTAGATTACCTACTCTACTTGAAGCAGCAAAGCCTAAAAGTGTCATCTATAAGAATCCATCTAGCTGCAATCTTAGCTTTTCACTCATGGGTGAACAGCCAGTTGATCTTCTCAAACTCAGCCTATGCTCGTTTCCTTAAGGGATTGGAACGGCTGTACCCCCAGGTATGCCAGCCACTACCTCCCTGGGACATCAATTTGGTGCTGGCAAGGCTAACAGGACCCCCATTTGAACCACTGGCAATGTACTCTCTGCTCTACTTGTCTTGGAAGATGGCCTTCCTAGTCGCCATTACCTTTTACCTACTGTACATGGTCTTCTTCAAGGACAAGGTACAGCTGCGACCACACCCATCCTTCCTGCCAAAGGTGGTCTCACAATTCCATAGTAACCAGGATATGCTGCCAGTCTTCTAGCTTAAGCCACATGCTGGATATGATGGGTGCACTAGCCTTTTACATAGAAAGGACTAAACCCTTTTGGAAGTCCACCCAGCTGTTCATATCCATCACAGACAGAATGAAAGGCCATCCAGTCTCGGACCAGAGAATCTCGTCATGGATCTCATCCTGTATCTTCACCTGGTGAAGATCCCAGCTCCTCGGTTGACAGCCCATTTTACAAGAGCTCAAGTGTTGTCGTTGGCAGTGCAGGTTCCAATCTGGGACATCTGTAGAGCGGCGAAGTGGTTGTCAGTCCACACATTCACATTGCACTGCCCAGTCACCCAGCAAGCTAGAGATGATGCAGGTTTCGGCTGAGCAGTGCTACAGTCAGTGTGCCAATGAACTCCGAACACTCCACTTGCACAACTTCTTGGGAGTCACCTATGTTGGAATGGACATGAGCAAGCACTCAAAGAAGAAAAAACGGTTCCTGATCTTCCGTAACTGTTGTTCTTCAAGATGTGATGCTTATGTCCATTCCACTCCCCTCTCTCCCCACCATCTTCCCCTCTGTTGGAGTTAGATGGCAAGAAGGAACTGAAGGTGTGGTGGGGCCCTATATACCGGTGCTATGAGGAGTGCAGCTCCAGGGGGCACCAGAGATGACCTGACGGATACCACTCTGAGATGCTCACTAAGGTGAGAGGGAGGTGGAGTGTGAATGTGTAGGCTCCTCAGGAAATAGAAAATGATCAGATACCAGAGAATTTCTGTACAACCATCCCCTCCACCCACTTGCAGGCAAATAGCCAAACTAGCCAGCCCTGGGGAAGCAGCATGGAGAGGCCACTGAGACTGCTTCCGAGAAACATTACTGCCCCAACAGCAGGAATCAGCAAGGGCACAGCTGAAGACTCACCCAGCTCAGGCTGTGGCAGACAGACCACCCACTCTCGGGCTGCAGTGGCAGCTTTCCAGGTGTCTGAAGACATTGCATCTAATTTGTTTATAAAAAAAAGGAACAGATGGGAGTTGCCTTCCACTTCAATAGAGTGGAGAAGTAGAGAGACTACAAGGCTTTGGTTCACCCCTTCCTCTGCTCTCCAGTTCAGATGTGCACGAAGTACGTCAGAAGTGCTCCCCTTCTTCCATCTGCGTGCACTGCTCCTTGGCTCAGATCTGCGCTGCAGTGTTACTGTTGTTCCTTGCTGACCTGGGCTGCTGCATTACAGGATCGCCCACCCCTGCTTTCCTGGGTGCTTTGCTGTCCAGCTGTGACCCGCACTGTAGTATTGCAGGGTATAGGCACCCAACCTTCCCCACACTTTCCTCATCCATGTCAGGCTCCTAGTAAAACACAAAACAGGTTGGAGGTTTTGGCTTGTGAACCCCAGACCAAGGCAGGTCTGCCTTCCGTTTCATCAGAAGCACCGATAGTTGCAGAGGCTTGGCCAAGAGGGCTTGGGATCAGTCCATCGCGCATGCTACGTTCACATTCCAACCGGAGGAGAGAAGAAAGGAATGGGGAAAAGAGAGAATTCAGAGTCTCCCCTTAAACCAGTATGTTTAGACCCCATGGACCAGTATGTGCTGCTATCACATGCTTTACTGAGGGGCTTTCTATACTGGGGGTGTTCGTACTGATTTAGCTGCACCAGTGCAAACCCCAGTGTAGAGGTGTTGCGTCAGTGTAAGAGTGGATTTGCATAGCTGTGATTTACCCCAGTTTGAAACCAGGATAAGCTGCACCAGGCAAGCCTCATTTTACACCAGGGCAGAGCATTCACCATGTGGATTTGAGGCAGTGCAACTACGTCAGTGTGGCTATGCTGATACAGTTCTCTCCAGTTGAGAAGGAGCTAAGTGAACCCATCTCCAGTCCCTCTTTCCAAAGCAGAAATCCTGATTCCAACCCCCTTTTCCCTCCCTTCAACCAGACTAGCCTTCCCAGGCTAACCCCACTCTGATTAGGGAGGCCTGCCAGCTGCATCTCTGTGCACGGAGCCACTGCCAGTTCCCTGCCTTATCCATGTCTTCGGCTCACAATGTCACCTGCCTCCCTGCTGTTCCTAGTTGGTGCAGCAGGCAGCAGCAAGAGGTGGGCTGTTGGGCTTGGAGCTCAAACTAGGAGAGGATTCCCCCTGCACAGGTGAACCTTACTTCTCGAAAGAGACCTGGCCTCTCAGGGTATATCTGCACTGCACACTCAAACTGGCTCCATGGGACCCGGGGTTATGGAATTGATGTTTCAAGTCCATACTTGAGTGTCCACACCTGGGTTTACAGTTGCTGGATCCGGGTCTCACAGCCATGCTAACATCTCTATACTGCACCACACAGACCTTCTGATGCAGGTCTGCAGCTCGACCTATGTCCAAATTGCAAAATGACAGGGCTTGGAGCTGAGTCTCAGCAGGACTCTGGCGCTGACCCACCTTCTTAGCAGGGTCCTGAGACCTAAGTCCTGCATGCTTGCTGACCCAACTCAGACTGATCTGTATGCGGATGGAAGGGCTCAGACTTGAGAGAGAGCCCATGCTTAGCCTGCTGTGTAGACATACTCGGTATGTCTCCACTGCGATAAAAAACCCACAGCCCCAAGTCTGAGCCTAGGTCAGCTGGTTTCAGTTCATGGGGCTCAGACTGTGGGGCTAAAAATAGCAATGTAGGCATTCGGGGGCTGGAGCCCTGGCTCTGAGCCTCTCCCCATCCCAGGGTCACAGAACACAATCTCTAACCTGAGCCCAGATGTCTACACTGCAATTTTATAGCCCTGCAGCCTGAGCCGGCTGACCTGGGCTAGCAGCTCTTTAATTGCAGTGTAGACATAACCACCCAGAGTGGCTAGAAAGCCTCATTTCCTGCTGGCACTGACTCCATTGCTGTCCCTGCACTCTGCAGTCGCAGGCCTGTTAGTCACAGCTTGTTGCATGCATCCTGTGATTACCTTCCCTTTTATTCCAATCGCTAGCTGATTGCAGCTGTCACCTCCCTTTGGGGGCTAAAGGGAGAAGGCAGGAGAGTAGTCCTGTGTTTAACCTTTCTCTTTCTTCCTCAGCTGTCAGTAGTCCTTCTGGGACTGAGGGGCCAACCCGGGGCCAGTTTAGCCTAAATAAAGCTGACCATTTCCCATTTGCCTGGTGCTTGTGTGCCTGCGATTGTCTGTGGTGGTGGGGGGTGGGGGAGTGTGTGTGTGAGAGAGAGAGACTCTCTCCTGGGTGGCTTGAGAGGCTTGTGCATGTCTTTCTATACCTATTTGTGGTGGTGCATGCTGGCTGTATTTTAAAGAATCCTTATTGAGGTTGCAGGAACAAACCATCCCGATGTGTAGAAAGAATAGTAAATATGGCAGGCGACCAGCTTGGCTTAACAGTGAAATCTTAGCTGATCTTAAACACAAAAAAGAACCTTACAAGAAGTGGAAGCTTAGACAAATGACCAGGGAGGAGTATAAAAATATTGCTCAGGCATGCAGGAGTGAAATCAGGAAGGCCAAATCACAACTGGAGTTGTGACTAGCAAGGGATGTTAAGAGTAACAAGAAGGGTTTCGACAGGTATGTTAGCAACAAGAAGAAAGTCAAGGAAAGTGTGGGCCCCTTAGTGAATGGGGTGGCAACATAGTGACAGAGGATGTGGAAAAAGCTAATGTACTCAATGCTTTTTTTGCCTCTATCTTCACGAACAAGGTCAGCTCCCAGACTATTGCATTGGGTAGCACAGTATGGAGAGGAGTTTACCAGCCCTCTGTGGAGAAAGAAGTGGTTCAGGACTATTTAGAAAAGCTGGACAAGCACAAGTCCATGGGGCCGGATGCACTGCATCCGAGGGTGCTAAAGGAGTTGGCAGATGTGATTGCAGAGCCATTGGCCATTATCTTTAAAAACTCATGGCGATTGGGGGAGGTCCCAGATGACTGGGAAAAGGCTAATGTAGTGCCCATCTTTAAAAAAGGGAAGAAGGAGGATCCGGGGAACTACAGGCCAGTCAGCCTCACCTCAGTCCCTGGAAAAATTATGGAGCAGGTCCTCAAGGAATCAATTTTGAAGCACTTAGAGGAGAAGAAAGGGATCAAGAAGAGTCAGCATGGATTCACCAAGGGCAAGTCATGCCTGACTAACCTAATTGCCTTCTATGATGAGATAACTGGCTCTGTAGATGAGGGGAAAGCAGGGGACGTGTTATTCCTTGACTTTAGCAAAGCTTTTGATACGGTCTCCCACAGTATTCTTGCAAGCAAGTTAAAGAAGTATGGGCTGGATGAATGGACTGTAAGGTAGATAGAAAGCTGGCTAGATCGTCGGGCTCAACGGGTAGTGATCAATGGCTCCATGTCTAGTTGGCAGCCGGTTTCAAGCGGAGTGCCCCAAGGGTCGGTCCTGGGGCCAGTTTTGTTTAATATCTTTATTAATGATCTGGAGGATGGTGTGGACTGCACTCTCAGCAAGTTTGCAGATGACACTAAACTGGGATGTGTGGTAGATACGCTGGAGGGTAGGGATCAGATACAGAGGGACCTAGACAAATTAGAGGATTGGGCCAAAAAAAACCTGATGAGGTTCAACAAGGACAAGTGCTGAGTCCTGCACTTAGGACAGAAGAATCCTATGCACTGCTACAGACTAGGGACCGAATGGCTAGGTAGCAGTTCTGCAGAAAAGGACCTAGGGGTCACAGTGGACGAGAAGCTGGATATGAGTCAACAGTGTGCTCTTGTTGCCAAGAAGGCTAACGGCATTTTGGGCTGTATAAGTAGGGGCATTGCCAGCAGATCGAGGAACGTGATCATTCCCCTTTATTCGACATTGGTGAGGCCTCATCTGGAGTACTGTGTCCAGTTTTGGGCCCCACACTACAAGAAGGATGTGGAAATATTGGAAAGAGTCCAGCGGAGGGCAACAAAAATGATTAGGGGTCTGGAGCACATGACTTATGAGGAGAGGCTGAGGGAACTGGGATTGTTTAGTCTCCAGAAGAGAAGAATGAGGGGGGATTTGATAGCTGCTTTCAACTACCTGAAGGGAGGTTCCAAAGAGGATGGAGCTCGGCTGTTCTCAGTGGTGGCAGATGACAGAACAAGGAGCAATGGTCTCAAGTTGCAGTGGGGGAGGTCTAGGTTGGATATTAGGAAACACTATTTCACTAGGAGGGTGGTGAAGCACTGGAATGCGTTACCTAGGGAGGTGGTGGAATCTCCTTCCTTGGAGATTTTTAAGGCCTGGCTTGACAAAGCCCTGGCTGGGATGATTTAGTTGGAATTGTTCCTGCTTTGAGCAGGGGGTTGGACTAGATGACCTCCTGAGGTCCCTTCCAACCCTGATATTATATGATTCTATGATTCTAGACAAATCAGAGGATTGGGCCAAAAGAAATCTGATGAGGTTCAACAAGGACAAGTGCAGAGTCCTGCACTTAGGACAGACGAATCCCATGCACTGCTACAGACTAGGGACTGAGTGGCTAGGCAGCAGTTCTGCAGAAAAGGACCTAGGGGTTACAGTGGACAAGAAGCTGGATATGAGTCAACAGTGTGCCCTTGTTGCCAAGAAGGCTAATGGCATTTTGGGCTGTATAAGTAGGAGCATTGCCAGCAGATCGAGGGACGTGATCATTCCCCTCTATTCAGCCTCATCTGGAGTACTGTGTCCAGTTTTGTGGTGTGTGGGGGTAGGTAGGCCGTCTGGGGTATGGTGTGTGGGGGTTGGTAGGCTGTCTGGTTTTTGGTGCGTGGGGATGACATATGCTGTCTGGGGTATGGTGTGTAATGGCAGGAAGGCTGTCTAGGGTATGGTGTGCGGGGGGCCTGGTAAGATCTCTGGGGTATTGTATGTAGGGGCGGAGTAAACTGTCTGGCGTATGGTATATGAGAACAGGGTAGGCTGTCTGGGTTGTGTTGTGGGGGGGGGGGCAAGGTAGGCTGACTGGGTTGTGGTGGGTGGGGGTGGGATAAGATCTCTGGGATATGGTTTGTGGGGGCAGAGTAAGCTGTCTGGGTTGTGTTGTGTGGTGGCAGGGTAGGCTGTCTGGTTTCTGGTGTGTGGGGGTTGGTAGGCTGCCTTGGGTATGGTATGTGGGGGTGGGTTAGCTCTCTGGATTGTGGTGTGTGGGAATGGCGTAGGCTGTCTGGGGTATGCTGTGTAATGGCAGGAAGGCTGTCTAAAGCAGTGGTTCTCAAACTTTTCTTTTCGTGGCCCACTTGAAAATTGCTGAGGGTGTCGGCGGTCCACTAAATGATCTTTCCAAATGTTGTTTGTACCATTGGCTAACTATTGTAAAGCGCTTTGGATAAAAGCGCTCTATATAAAAAAAATGAATAATAATTAATGTTTTTTTGTTCTACAAATGAAAGCACACAACTCATATTTTAATATCAGTAGTCTTACCTTTCTAATACGATGGATGCGCCCTCTCTCCCCTGCCGCGGCAGCCCCCGAGCTTGGTCTGGGAAGGAGGAGGGTCTCTCTCTCTCTTTCCCCCACCACAGCAGCCCCTGAGCTGAGGCTGGGAAGAATGGAGGTCTCTCCCCTGCCACAGCAGCCACAGAGCTGAGGCTGGGAAGGAGGGCTATCTCTCCCCGGCAGCTGCATCCCTGGAACTGGGGAAAGTCACCTCTTTCTCTGGCTGCCGCAGCCCGGCACATCCCAAATTCCCCCCACCTCCTCTTCTCACCTCACTGCCCCCTCCCATGTACCCCCTATTCCCCCCAAGGCCACCACCTCACCTTACATGTGCGTCTTCTCCAGGATCCAGGCACCTGTTTAGTGGAGCCATGCCTGCGCAGCTCCACTAATTAGGTGGGTGGCCCTTCATTCTCTTGTGTGCGGCTGCCCGCTAGGGTGACCAGATGTCCCGATTTTATAGGGACAGTCCTGATATTTGGGGCTTTTTCTTATATAGGCTCCTATTACCCCCCACCCCCGTCCCAATTTTTCACACTCGCTGTCTGGTCACCCTAGGCTGCCCAGGCACTCACCTTAGAGGGAACTATCCGCAGACCACCTGAATTGAGCGGTCCACGGACCACAGTTTGAGAACCTCTGGTCTAGGGTATGGTGTGTGGGGACATGGTAGGTTGTCTGGGGTATGGTGCGTGGGGGCGAGGAGGTTGTCTGGTGTATGATGTGTGGGTGCGGGGTAAGATCTCTGGGGCATGGTGTGTGGGGGCGGAGTAAACTGTCTGGCATATGGTATGTGGGAACAGAGTAGGCTGTCTGGATTGTGTTGTGTGAGGGCAGGGTAGGCTGTCTGGGTTGTGGTGTGGCGGGGTTGGTAGGCTGCCTGGGGTATGGTGTGCAGGGGTGGGTAAGCTGTCTGGAGTGTGGTGTGTGGAAGTGGGGTAGGCTGTCTGGGATATGGTGTAAGGAAGCGGGGTATGCTGTCTGTGTAGTGCTGTGTGGGGGTTTGAGGTACGGTATGTGAGGCTGGGGTACACTGTCTGGGGTATGGCATATGGAGGTGCTGTGTGTGGGTGGATAGTCTGTCTGCGTTGTGGTCTGTAGAGGTCGGTAGGCTGTCTGGGGTATGGCGTATGGGGGTGGGTTCGGCTGCCTGGGGTATGATGTGTCAGGGTGGGGTAGGCTGTCTGGGGTATGGCATGTGGAGGTGGTGTGTGAGGGTGGGTAGACTGTCTGGGGTATGGTGTGTGGGGTGAGTTGGCTATCTAGGGTATGTTGTGTGGGAGTAGTGTAACCTGCCTGGGGTATGGCCTGTGGGAGTGGGGTTGGCTGTCTGGGGTATGATGTGTGGGGACAGGTAGGCTGCCTGGTTTGTGGTTTGTGGGGGTAGGGTTTATTTTTTTGTTGTTTTTTTTTTAAATTAAATTAATGGAGATATCCCATCTCCTAGAACTGGAAGGGACCTTGAAAGGTCATCGAGTCCAGCCCCCTGCCTTCACTAGCAGGACCAAGTACTGATTTTGCCCCAGATCCCTAAGTGGCCCCCTCAAGGACTGAACTCACAACCCTGGGTTTAGCAGGCCAATGCTCAAACCACTGAGCTATCCCTCCCCCCCCCCCCCCGTTGGCCGTCTGGGGTATGGTGTGTGGGGGTGGGGTGCTCTCTCTGGGGTATGGCATGTGGAGGTGGTGTATGGGGGTGGGTAAGCTGTCTGGGTATGGTGTGGTGGTAGGTAGGCTGCCTGGGTTGTGGTTTTGGGGTTTGGCTAGGCTGTCTGGGGTATGGTATGTGGAGGTGGTATGTGGTCAGGGTAAGATGTCTGGTGTAGTGGTGTGTGGGGGTAGGGTAGGCTGTCTGGGGTATAGTATCTCGGCAGAGTAGGCTGCCTGGTTGGTGGTTTGTGGGGGTGGGTAGGCTGTCTGGGGTACAGTGTGTGTGGGTGGGGAAGGCTGTCTGGTGTATTGGTGTGTGTGTGTGTGGGTAGGCTGTCTGAGGTATTATGTCTCAGGATGGGGTAGGGTCTATGGGATATGGCATGTGGATATGATGTGTGGGGGTGGGTTGGCTGTCTGGGGTATGATGTGTGGGGTAGGCTGGGGTATGGTGTGTGGGGGCGGAGTAGGCGGTCAGGGGTATGGTGTGTGGGAGCAGGGTAGGCTGTCTGGGGTATGGTGTGTGGGGTGGGTAGGCTGGGTCATGGTGTGTAGGAGCAGGGTAGGCTGTCTGGGGTATGGTGTGTGGGAGCAGGGTAGGCTGTCTGGGGTATGGTTTGTAGGGTGGGTAAGGGTGTGTGATGGTAGGGTAGGCTGTCCAGAGTATTGTGGGGGGTTAGGGGGGGCTGCCTAGGGTATGGTGTATGGGGGTGGGGTAGGCTGTCTGGGGTATGATTTGTGGGGCCAGGGTAGGCTGTCTTGTTTTTGGTGTGTGTGGGTAGGATGTCTGGGGTATTGTGTCTCAGTGTGGGGTAGTCTTTGTCTGAACTGTTCCCTGTCATCAACATATCCTGGCTGGGATGTGGGGATGTTGGTGATTGTCTGTGGGAGGTGGGGGCTGGGGTTGAGATGGAAATGAGAACCCCCTCCATCCGAGACAAACATCAATCAGCCTTGTTTGATCCATACAAGGCCCCCCTTCTCTTTTTATTTCTCTTTACAGCCTTCGATCTGCCTTACCCTTCATTTGAAAAAGCTTTGAAATGCTGTCCTGCAGCATAATGCTCCCAGGGAGGCTAGGGAAGCCAGGTACTCTGCACCTGTATACTCTAGCTATTAACCCTTTCACCACTGTCCCTGGGGCACTGGAATGCTGGAAGCTTCCTGGGAAGTGTCAGGGCTGTTTGAGCTGCTCTTATTATTATAGCTACTACAGTATTTATTATTGCAGTTGTGCCCAGAAGTCCTTACTGAGATAAGGGCCCTGTGACGGGTTCAGTCACAGAGATCCCCTTAGAACTGTCACCTGATGTGCTGAAATGATCTCTGAGCCCATTTTCCCTGCCAGCTTGGGACTCCAGAACCCTGCCTTGTCGAGCCCGACACGCTAGCCTTCTGCAACACAGACTCAGGGTCTGGGCCAGGCCCCCAAAGCTGCAGACTTTAACCAAAACCAGCTCAGTAGGTTACCTCTACAGCACCCGGACACCCAGTTCCCTATGGGATCCAAACCCCAAATAAATCCGTTTTACTCTGTATAAAGCTTATATAGGGTAAACTCATAAATTGTTTGCCCTCTGTAACACTGATAGAGAGATATGCACAGCTGTTTGCTCCCCTGGTATTAATCACTTATTCAGGGTTTATTAATAAACAGAAGTGATTTATTAAGTATAAAAAGTAGGATTTAAGTGGTTTCAAGTAATATCAGACAGAACAAAGTAAGTCACAAACCAAAATAAAACAAAACACGCATGTCTAAGTCTAATACATTAAGAAACTGATTACAGGTAATATCACACCCTCAGAGATGTTCCAATAAGCTTATTTCACAGACTAGACTCCTTCCTAGTCTGGCCCAATCCTTTCCCCGGTACAGTCCTTGTTAGTTCCAGCAGACATCTCAGGGGTTAAGCAGGGGCTTTCTCATGACTGGCAGCCTCTTTTTCCTGTTCCACCCTCTTGTAGTTTTGGCACAAGGCGGGAATCCTTTGTCTCTCTGGGTCCCCACCCCTCCTTCTAAATGGAAAAGTACCAGATTTAAGATAGATTCCAGTATCCTGTGACATGATTACATGTCCTGTGTGACCCCAGCCTCCATTCTTCCTGGCCTGGCCCACAGGTACACAGGAAAGTTTGAAAAGTTTGCAAGTAAACAGAGCCATTTACAGTTCATTGATTCTGAAGCACCCTTAATGGCTTCCACTTAATATGTTTATATCAGTAATACAGGTTTATATCTTATTCTCCTAACTCCAGACATAGAAATAATATATGCAAACAAATAGGATGAACACACTCAGTAGATTATAAGCTTTGTAATGATACCTTTTGCATAAAGCATATTCCAGTTACATTATATACACACTCATTAGCATATTTCCATAAAAATATGCAGTGCAACGTCACAGGCCCCATTGTGCTAGATGTAACTGTGCAGACACAGTATGAAGAAACAGTCTCAATCCCAAAGAGTTTACAGGAAGAGTGGGCTGAAACCTGGAGTTTTCATTCTGCAGGAAATTCTGACCTTCTGAAATTGGATTTTGTCCTGACTCAGAATGAAAAGCAGAAATTTCAAAACTTCCCCTGAAACAAAAATAATAACAAAACTTTATTTGGAATTATCAAAACGTTTAATTTTCATAGTGTCAAAACATTTTAATACAATGTATCATATTTAATATTATATATAATCACTGTAATATGTATATTAATAGAATTAATATTTTAATACACTACAAAATATTTGGACAGTATTGAATCAAAATGAGAAAGTTGAAACAAGTTATCGAGACTCTGCCGTCAGAAATGTCATTGATCTTGTCATGTTCCCGTAAAACGTTTTGGTTTTGACAAAACTGCATTTTCCATCCCCAGACTGTTTTGGTGAGCATGTTTCATCCATCTCTAATTACATCTAAATAGATAAGACCACGCAGGTGGGAGGGAAAAGTTCTATACTGTGGACATTTCTGAGCACAAGCTGCTGAGTTATGACTGAGTGCACAGAGCTCTGGACCCCCGTAGTGCAGTTGGCATGCATTTACCAGGTACCTGGGCACACCCACAAAATCTTGCTGAGCAGCCAAGTGCACTTTTCAGCTGTCAGCACTGCAGATTAACTCTTTGCTAGGGCTGGTTGGAAAACAAGAATTCCACGTATTGAACAATGTTGAGGGTTTATTCCACATAGAACAAAATTGAGTCCGTTTGACATTTTTCACAGAAAAGGCAGAGAGGGACCTCCAAGCCCTGGTGGCCACCCGCTATGCAGGAAACCCCGAGTCAAGATTTGCTTGGGATCCCAGCTTAGTGTCTTGACCACCAAGCTATTGGCGAATCTGGGCAGTGTCTCTCTCTTTGGTGAACCATTTCCAAAGACATGCCATCCTGGATCCCACCCAATGTTTCATTGCCATGAATACATTCCCACGCCACTTTTCAGTGCTGCTGAATTGGCTTTTCCAACAGAAAAATGCTTCTTGGAGAATTTTGCGATCAGCTGTGCTCCTTGCTGCTGGTGCCAGCAAATTAGCCCAGCTGCCCTCCACGTCCCCACCAGAAACAGTCCCCTGAGTGTAGCCCAGGGTCTGCTCCTGCTGCCTTTGAGTCAGTAGCAAAACTCTCCTGCAATATCAGGTCAAGTGTCTACTCAGATCCCTTGATAAATATAAATAAATACAGTCTGTGAAGTAGGGAGGTATTCTCCACTTTTTACAGATGGGGAGCTGAGTCACAGAGAGGTCCAATGATCATTCAGGGTCACAGAGGGAGTCCATGGCAAAGCTAGGAATAGAACCCAGCAGCTGGAGTCTCCATTGCCCAGCTGTCTACCCCGGTGTAAAGTGAATGTAAATTCTTACTGTTCGGATCTGGTAGAAGGGTGATCTAATGAGAAGAGCAGTGACCTGGGCCTCCAGAGACCTGGCTTGAATTCCCAGCTCTGCCAATGACTTTCTGTGCAGCCTTGGGTATGTTACTTAATGGACACTTCACCTCAATTCCCTGACTGTAAACCGGGGATAACCCTCCCCTACCTCACATACAAAGCTGGATTAACACTCAGGCAAACTAGGCATGTGGTTAGAGACCATATTTGGGGGGCGGGAGGGAGGCAGGGACACAAACTTGAGAATCAGTGTAACCCCGTGGTCATCTAGGGCCCAGTGCTGAGTTAATCCAGCCCTGCTCACAGGACTGTTGTGACAATACAAATCCACGAATGTTTGTGAGGTGCTCAGGGGAGGAGGGCCAGGTGAGTACCTAAATAGATAGATACATGAACTACAAAACGAAGAACCAGGCCCCAGGATTCCAGTCCCCGTTACTATACCTTAACCATGAGACCAACCTTCCTTCTCATCGACAGCTAATGAAAAGCCAGGGGGAAGCACCAGCTAAAAGGGGAGGAAATGGCAAACAACGTGTTGGCGAGAGGAAAGAAAGGTGAATCATAATATCAAATCCAACTATTTTTTGTGTCCTTCACTCTGTCTCTCCATGTGCTGGAAAAAATCTCGTTCTCTTTTATTTCCCAATAGATCTCCACTGGAAGTCACAATCAATGTCTTTTCAGGGAAGAGTTTCATCTCTTTCACAGAACCCAGGTATCTGCCTCTTGGGTAGAGAATACAGTTTGGTTTTCACACTGCTGGTGGCACTGCTGGGATTTGAATGCATTTTGCATTTTGAAAAAATCAGAGAACTTGGAGATCATAGAATCATAGAAAATTAGGCTTGGAAGAGACCTCAGGAGGTCATTTAGTCCAATCCCCGGCTCAAAGCAGGACCAACACCAACTAAATCATCCCAGCCAGGGCTTTGTCATGCCGGGCCTTAAAAACCTCTAAGGATGGAGATTCCACCACCTCCCTAGGTAACCCATTCCAGTGCTTCACCACCCTCCTAGTGAAATAGTTTTTCCTAATATCCAGCCTAGATCTCCCCCACTGCAACTTGAGACCATTGCTTCTTGTTCTGTCATCTGCCACCACTGAGAACAGCCTAGTTCCATCCTCTTTGGAACCCCCCTTCAGGTAGTTGAAGGTTACTATCAAATCCCCCCTCACTCTTTTCTTCTGCAGACTAAATAAGCCCAGTTCCCTCAGCCTCTCCTCATAAGTCATGTGCCCCAGCCCCCTAATACTTTTCATTGCCCTCCTCTGGACTCTCTCCAATTTGTCCACATCCTTTCTATAGTGGGGGACCCAAAACACAACGCAATACTCCAGATGTGGCCTCACCAGTGCCGAATAGAGGGGAATAATCACTTCCTTCGATCTGCTGGCAATGCTCCTACTAATGCTGCCCAATATGCCGTTAGCCTTCTTGGCAACAAGGGCACACTGTTGACTCATCTCCAGCTTCTCATCCACTATAATCCCCAGGTCCTTTTCTGCAGTTGGTCTCCAGCCTATAGCAGTGCATGGGATTCTTCTGTCCTAAGTGCAGGACTCTGCACTTGTCCTTGTTGAACTTCATCAGATTTCTTTTTGCCCAATCCTCCAATATGTCTAGGTCACTCTGAACCCTATCCCTACCCTCCAACGTTTCTACCTCTCCCTCCAGGTTAATGTCATCCACAAACTTGCTGAGGGTGAAATCCATCCCATCATCCAGATCATTAATGAAGATGTTGAACAAAACCGGCCCCAGGACCGACCCCTGAGGCACTGCTGCCAACTAGACATCGAGCTGTTTATCACTACCCATTGAGACCGACTATCTAGCCAGCTTTCTATCCACCTTATAGTCCATTCATCCAATCCATACTTCTTTAACTTGCTGGCAAGAATACTGCAGGAGATCGTATCAAAAGCTTTGCTAAAGTCAAGGTATATCACGTCCACCACTTTCTCCACATCCTACTTGGTCTAATCCTCTCCAGATCTCCATCAGTGCAGGCTTATTCCCTACAGCACATTCTCTAATTCAGTGTCCCAAATAATGGAGCACTCTCTTGATATGTCAGGCAGGTGCATGTGCATCCCTCCGGGGTGAGTGTAAACTATTCCCATTCAGCTCCAGAGGACCTAATGGATAGAGCACTGAACTGGGACTCCAGGTATCATGGTAGGTGTACCAGATTCTTGAGGATGATGGGACCTTACCCATCATAAGTGATGGGGCTTCAGCCACTCCTCAGGGAGACCATTCCACAGCTCAACGGACTTCATCATGTTACCAGTTTGCAATAAAGTCCCCGGGGGCAGCAGGAACGGTGTGTATTTGTTTGTACAGTGCCTTGTACAATGGGCACTCATCCCTTTTTGGGGTGCTGACATTCTACTGCTCAAGAAATAAGGAACAATGATACCAAATGCACGTTTTTCTTTTCCTGATGTAATCTCATTAACCCTCGTTATTCTGGGATAGCTATTCTGGTCAATTACCCTATGTAGACAAACCCTAACTGATGAGCATGTAGGAAGGAGGAAGCACAGCAGATTAATGGTTTTGTTGAGAGGAAGGATGGCCTTGAAGTTAACACACTAGACTAGGACTCAGGAGAGCTGAGTTAAATTCCTAGCTCTGCAACAAACTCCCTGAGAGACCGCAGGCAAGTCACTTAGCCTCTCTGTGCCTCAGTTCCTCATCTGTACAATTGGGATACCAACACTTCCTTTGTACATCTTGTCTGTTTATATTGAAAGCTCTTTTTGGCAGTCTTTTTTTTCTGTGTTTGTACAGCACCTAGCACAATGGGACCCTGACTGTAGTTATAATATGGATGGTGATACTCAAATGTTTTCCTACTTGTACTGGAAGAAATTCATAGATCTTCTTGTCCACTTTTTTAAAAGTAGCTTTCTGTTCCCCACCTTCTGCAATGAGAGCTGACATTCAGTAGCTCAGCTTTTTGACTTACCCAACTATCCCCTCTGATCTGATGATAATTGGGAAGCTCAGGTCAGTTTTTTATCCGCATGCCTAATTCGGTGCTTTATGTTTGTCTCTTAGGCAGCACAAAGCTTTGGCTGGATGGGGAGAGGATGATGAAAAGGTGGGGGTTGGGAGGAAGAGGTTTTTTAATTGTCACACATTTTGCTGATAACCCTGTGCTCACCTCCCCAGCTGCCAGCCCAAATCCAGCATCTCCTGTGAAGTGAGACACTGGAGAGAGAGAGACAAAGGGGACAGGTGGAGTGTAGGACCCCCTCATTAAAGGGTTTAGAGCTGAGGACACATGTCAGAGGGGATTTGTTTGGAAAAGCCTTCGGGGTGGAGGAAGGGGGTAAGTGCTGGTCTAGGGAACTCAGTTTAACTCATTATGGTGGAAAGGAGTCACATTGCTAAGGTAATGCTTTTAACTATTCCAAAGCTGGTGTCACCTGCAGTTTAGTTGGTTAAAGTCTGCAACTTTAGGGGCGTGGTTCAGACCCTGGGTCCGTGTTGCAGCAGAGTAGCATGTCTGTCTCAAAAAAACAGGGTTCTGGAGTCCCAAACTGGCAGGGAAAATGAGTTCAAGGGTAGTTTCAGCACGTCATGTGACAGTCTCAAGGGGGTCTCTGTGATCGAACCCATCACAGCTCCTCCTGTGATACCTTCACTCCAAGCAGCAATTCCTGTCTCCCTGGGGATCATCTACAGCAGGGGTCGGCAACGTTTGGCACGCGCTTGCCAGGGTAAGCACCCTGGCGGGCCGGGCCAGTTTTATTTACCTGCTGACGCGGCAGGTTCGGCCGATCGCGGCCCCCACTGGCCGCGGTTCGCCGTCCCGGGCCAATGGGGGCGGCGGGAAGCGGCGCGGGCGAGTGATGTGCTGGCCGCGGCTTCCCGCCGCCCCCATTGGCCCGGGACGGCGAACCGCGGCCAGTGGGGGCCGCGATCGGCCGAACCTGCCGCGTCAGCAGATAAATAAAACTGGCCCGGCCCGCCAGGGTGCTTACCTTGGCAAGCCGCTTGCCAAACGTTGCCGACCCCTGATCTACAGTATGACTGCCTTTCCAAAGCTGGCCCTGTCATTGATCTCTAGTCTCTGTGAGAGTAAACAGGAAATGCATCTCTCCTCCAACTGTTGGCCAGACATCAGAGCAGGCTTAATCTATTAGCAGAATCTGGAGACTGGAAAAATGAGAGATGCAATTCAGCAGGACAACTGGAGCAAGCAGCAGTGGAGATGATCGGTGGTGGGTATTCGTTCCTTACTGACTCTGGCTAGATCCTCTGAGGTGCACTGAACTTTTCAGTGCTATTGAAGAAGCCCTGCTAGTCACTTTCAGAGATAAAATTGTCTACTGTAGCATACAAGGTGTATGTCCTCATGATGGATAATCCTTCTGGGAGCTGCCGTGACCTCAGATTCCCATCCGATATGTTAATATACTGAATGCTTTGCTTCTGGTTGTGTTTGGCTAGATAGTGACTCTAGCATTTTGAAAAGCCAGGTGTCCTCCTTCTTCTGGTTGTCCTGTTGGGTGTTTTTCCTCCAGTACAAGGTGGGTGAGGTAATATCTTTTATTGGACCAACTTCTGTTGGTGAGAGAGACAAGGTTTCAAGCTTACACAGCGGTCTTCCTCAGATCTTCTTCCTCCAGCAGGCAGAAGCAGGCCGGGATGAAGAATGGAGGTAGACAGAAATCCCCAGGCCTTCTTGACTTGCAAATGAAGGCAGTCAGGCTTTCATTAACACTTCATCTGGTTGTGTTCGCATGCACTGGTCCCCATGGCCTGGGAGCATGCCCCTCCTTTAAATCAAAGCGCTGAAGGCTCTTTTGTGTGCATATGTGAATTGCACCTGTGCTGCCACCTAGCCTTGTGTGCAGGGCCGGCTCCAGGCACCAGCCCACCAAGCATGTGCTTGGGGCGGTGCCTGGAGGGGGGCGGCGCGGCGGGGCGCTCCGGCCCGAGAGCGGGGCTGTGACTGGGCTCGCCGCCCTCCCCCAGTGCTCCGGCCGGTCGGGGAGAGCGGAGAGCCGCGGCGGGCTCGCCGCCCTCCCCCCGGCGCTTGGCCGCCGGGGAGAGCGGAGAGCCCCGGCCGGGCTCGCCGCCCTCCTCCCGGCGCTCCGGCCGGTCGGGGATTGCGGGCCCCCAGCCGGGCTCGGCGCCCTCCCCTGCCGCGCTTGGGGGGGCGGCTGGTGGCTTTTTTGCCTAGGGCGGCAAAGCAGGGCCTAGGTCGGCAAAAAAGCCAGAGCCGGCCCTGCTTGTGTGAAGGGTGTTACGGAGGTCAGTGGATGTGGAAGCAGGAAGGTTTTATCTATAATGGAAGAGCTTCATGAGATACCAATTCTGTGATGGTGCCAGGGAACCTCAGCAATAAAGTATTATTTCAACATGCTTCAGAGCAATGCATGCAATTGATACAAGGGATCAGGAAGCTGGCCCTTCTCCATCAAGGGCTCCAGAGAACTCCTGGAGGGACACTGGAATCCATCTTGGCCATCCTTCTGGGTGAGATGAGAATGTTCTTTTTTCCCTTTTAGCCTTCTTGTTGTGGTAGGCTGTTATATTTAATGGCCATTCTGGGATGGGCTGTTGGGTTTTCTTTTCTCTGAGGCTTTATTCACTAGGCTGTGTCACCTTTCGTTTGAAGATATGTGCAACACTAGGTTAGGACAGGAGGTGAAGTAGTACATAGGCTAAAGCTAGACACCATATTTAAATGTAGTTGCCCAAATCTGAGAACTCTGGCCCCCATGGAACTTTAGGGGGATCTGGGGTCAGCAGAGTGTAATTTAGCCAGAACACCAGGATGAACACCTCAATGTTAGGTCTCAGCTGAGGCAGGACAGTGTAGTCAGCACCATGCAGGGGCACTGGATCACTACTAGCATCAGAAAGAAGATAGTAAGTTAGAAAATCTCTCTGTGGGTCTCCTATGCAAGGCCTAGCCAGGCCTGATCCTATTTAGCTTGTGTTGTGATCACAGCACAGGGTGATATGGCTGCAGACAGACCCGGTGGACTGCTCTTTTCTTGCACCTACTGTCCTGTGTTTTTCTACCTCTATAGATGTGTTTGCTGTCACCCACTCCATGCAAAACAGCTCAGTGCTGAAGCGGGGCAGATTCTGACCTGGCTCATGCCTTGAAGGAATAATAATGTCAGGCCTTGAGCCTGTGACTATTGTGGTCCACAGGAATTGGAGAAGCTGGTAGCCATGGCTACTGGCATATGTAGTTCTGGCTAGTGCTGTGCAAGTCTCCAGTCCTGTCTCCTGCACAAGTGGGGATGCATTTCACGTCAGCTGAAGGCTGAGCTTAAACATAGAGCCCATGACATGCTGACCATTAACCCATTATGTGGGTTTTTATTGAGTTTTTATTCCACCTTTGTTGTGGAATAAGCCTTAGAGCTGAATATCAGCGACTGCTTGGAGAGGGCTTTAGTGCATGGCTAAATCACAGAGGGAATGCACTGGGGCTGCCAGGTCTGTGTTCAGAGGGAACTGAAAGCTTTAGCATGATCGCTTGTGTGTGGTGGAATTAAGTCAGGGACCCCCAGTGTAAAGAACTGTGAATCTCTATGTCTTATCACATCATCTGGTGTGAGTTAATGAGTGGTGGAGGGGAGAGGAATGCAATCTTGTTCTTCTCTTTCCCTCGCATTAATCCAGGATCCCAATTCCTTTGGAGTCTTGTAAATTGTAAAATTCTGGGTCTGACTAGGGGGCATGTCAGAGGGGGGGACAAAGGAGGGAGGCATGAAGAGAAGTTAAGGGGGGAAGCTTGGTCAAGGTTCACACACATCAGAGGCTAATTCATTTAGCATAGGAGGAGATAGCAATAGGGAAAGCTGAGATGAGGAAGGTCCTTGTCAGTTCACTGAGGAATTGGCAGTAGAATTGACTGGATCAACCATTTGGGGGCCTAATTTCCACAGCTACACCAGCCAGTTCTCAGCCTTCCCCCCGCCAGTCACATGTGAGCTGCTGGGATGGGAGAATTTTAAGAGAAGTTGTCATTGTATATTTAATAAGACTGGAGTGTGTGAGTGTTTGGGCTGTTTGAGGCTGTCACACATCTCCTGCCTTCTGTTGTGAGACACAAGGCTGACAGTATTGTACCTTTTGCTAACCTCAGCCCTGGTCTACACTACGAGTTTAGGTCGAATTTAGCAGCATTAGATCGATTTAACCCTGCACCCGTTCACACGACGAAGCCATTTTTGTCGACTTAAAGGGCTCTTAAAATCGATTTCTGTACTCCTCCCCGACGAGGGGATTAGCGCTGAAATCGACCCTGTTGGGTCGAATTTGGCGTAGTGTGGATGCAATTTGATGGTATTGGCCTCCGGGAGCTATCCCAGAGTGCTCCATTGTGACTGCTCTGGACAGCACTCTCAACTCAGATCCACTGGCCAGGTAGACAGGAAAAGTCCCACAAACTTTTGAATTTCATTTCCTGTTTGGCCAGCGTAGTGAGCTGATCAGCACAGGTGACCATGGAGTCCCAGAATCACAAAAGAGCTCCAGCATGGACCAAATGGGAGATACTGCATCTGATCGCTGTATGGGGAGATGAATCCGTGCTATCCGAACTCCATTACAAAAGACGAAATGCCGGAATATTTGAAAAAATCTCCAAGGGCATGAAGGACAGAGGTTATAACAGGGACCCGCAGCTGTGCCGCGTGAAGCCTACCAAAGAACCAGAAAGGCAAACGGCAGCTCCGTGTCAGAGCCCCAGACATGCCGCTTCTATGATGAGCTGCATGCCATTCTAGGGGGTACCCCTACAACTACCCCACCCCTGTGCTTCCCTCCTCCCCCACCCCTCCCGGGCTACCTTGGCAGTTATCCCCCCATTTGTGTGACAAATTAATAAAGAATGTATGAATTTGAAACAACAATGACTTTATTGCCTCTGCAAGCGGAGATCAAAGGGGGGAGGGGAGGGCGGTTGGCTTACAGGGAAGTAGAGTGAACCAAGGGGGCAGCTTTTCATCAAGGAGAAACAAACAGAACTTTCACACCGTATCCTGGCCAGTCATGAAACTGGTTTTCAAAGCTTCTCTGATGCACAGCGCGCCCTGCTGTGCTCTTCTAACCGCCCTGGTGTCTGGTTGCACGTAATCAGCGGCCAGGTGATTTGCCTCAACCTCCCACCCCTCCGTAAACATCTCCCCCTTACTCTCACAGATATTGTGGATCACACAGCAAGCAGTAATAACGATGGGAATATTGGTTTCGCTGAGGTCTAACCGAGTCAGTAAACTGCGCCAGCGAGCTTTTAAACGTCCAAAGGCACATTCTGCCACCATTATGCACTTGCTCAGCCTATAGTTGAACTGCTCCTTACTACTGTCCAGGCTTCATGAGCCATGGGAGCAAGGGATAGGCTGGGGTAGGTGTGACCGCGCGGTGTGGCCGACTGGGAGAGCAGCCTGAGGCAGAAGCCTCCAGCTGGCATGATATTCCAGGCAGGACTGAATCTCCATTAGACGAAACTTAAAGAAGAGAATGACCTGGAGTCATTCCCATTTTTGTCCAGGTGCTCCTGACCGACCTCACCGAGGCCGGCCAAGAGCACCCATGTCTGCCCAGGCACCCCTGACCAACCTAACTGAGGTTGGCCAGGAGCACTCACGGGACGACGACAACGGCTAGCAGTCGTATTGCACCATCTGCCGTCTGCAAGGCAAGGCAAGGGGATGCTGCTGTGTAGCACTGCAGTACCGCGTCTGCCAGCAGCACCCAGGAGACATATGGTGACAGTGAGCTGAGCGGGCTCCATGCTTGCCGTGGTATGTTGTCTGCACAGGTAACCCAGGAAAAAAGGCGAGAAACGATTTTTTGCCGTTGCTTTCACGGAGGGAGGGAGGCCTGGCGACATGTACCCAGAACCGCCCGCAACAATGTTTTTGCCCCATCAGGCATTGGGAGCTCAACCCAGAATTCCAATGGGCGGTGGAGACTGCGGGAACTGTGGGATAGCTACCACAGTGCAACGCTCCGAAAGTCGACGCTAGCCTCAGTACTGTGGACGCACACCGCCGACTTAATGCGCTTAGTGTGGACACACACAATCGACTGTATCAAATTGATTTCTAAAAAATCGACTTCTATTAAATCGACCTAATTTCATAGTGTAGACATTCCCTCAGTGAAAAGTGCGTGTAGCTGGAGAGACTGATTGCTTCTGGGGTGCTGTCATGTCTTTACTGTCACCGTGAGCCTGTTTGATGTGCCCCATATTGGAACCAGACTCCTGATGGCCTGCTGATCATGGAGTTGTAACCAGTTCAGGCTGCTTGGGGTTTAATCAGCATTATGGCTCCAACCAGTTTAAATGAACCAGTTTTAAAGCAGGTTACGATATTGTGTAGACAAGTCCTGCCTGTCTGCCTGTTTGTTGTGATGGCAACCGAGGCTGAGCCCTACCTGGGGTGCTTTCACAGTGCTGTCACACAGCTCAGAACCCTCACTGGCCAATCGCGTTCTTGCACCTGTACTGCACACCATGGCTGTAACCATGGTGCCACTGGTAGGGCTGAGAACACTTATTACCTAGGCCCATCAGCATCCTTGGCATAGCAAAGAATCTGTGCTCAAGGACACTGGAGTACAGGCTCATTGCCATGGGGATGTGTGGAGGGTGTCACCTCCTCAACTCATTCCCGCCCCAGCCAGACTCTCAGCACTGAGCAGAGGGGTTGGGTTTTTTGTTTAGACCCTGCACTTCCAGCCTCCCACCAGCAGGGGAGTAGAGCTCCTGCCTTCTCCTGTGCTGCCCCCTGCTGGCTGCCTGCCCCTTGCCTCCCTCTGACCAGCTCCCTGCACAGAGGTAGCAGGGGAGTTCCAGGGGAAGAGGAGGTACCTAGAGCGCAATCCTCAGTCTGAAGCCAAACATGGGAAAAGCTTCCAAGGTAGAGTATTGCCAGCCCATCATGCATCAAATTCATGATCCGGGCTGAAGTGATCACAGGATTTTTCTAATAATGGTAATACGTTGCACGGGGGGACAGGGGGCTGGTTGCCTTCTGAGTTTTGTGCCTTTAGTGGGAGGCCGCCTGCCCCAAATTATGTGTGCTTCAACCTTCAGTGCATCCCCAGAGATGCAGGCCCTCCCCAGCTGCTTGAAGGGGACCCCGGTTAACCTCCCCTGGCCCCTGGGGTGGGAGTGCTGCCAGTGTATGCCTGCAGTGCCCCCAACTCCATTGCTGCCCTGTCCCCCTCCCCTCCCTGCTTCTCTACCCCACCCAGTCTCCTACTCTTTAATTCACCTGCCACCCCATATGTTCCCTCTTTCCTCTTCACAGTCTCCTAGCCATTCCATCTCCCTCTCTCCTCCATTCCCTAACCCTTTAGTCTCCTTCCTGTACCCCAAACTCCCTACCCTCTTATATTCTACCTTCTGAACCGCACATTCCTCTGTCCACACCTCAGCCTCCCTCCCGCCCCCTGCTAATTAGCCCCCCTGTTGGCAATTTCAGCAGAGAAGCTAAGTACTGACCATGCAAACTTTGATTTTTGCTGCTATGATGGGCTGTCCCTCCTGGCCTGGCCTGCGGCACGATGGCAGGGCATTGTTGGGGAAGCTGTGGGCTCACAACTCAGCTCCTTCTCCTGGGATGTGAACTCCTCTTCCTCTGCATGTATTACTCCTGCAAATTTCCATGGGAGTTACATGTGAATAGGGAGAGGAGACGAGACATCTCTGAATTTACTCTTGCTCTGGGACTGAGCCTGTTGGCCCGAGCACTAGACACCTTGGCACCCATGGGAAAGACTCGTCTCTCCAAGTAGTCTGAGAAATATGCAAGCACAGCTTGTTTGTTGAGGGCACACACCTGAGCCTTTAGAACAGAGCTGGAGATGTGGGTCAGCGGGAGGTGGAAGGTGAATTTGCACCGGGGAAGAACAAACGCTGAAGTTCTTTCTGCTTGCACCTGGCAGGTATTAGAGGCACCCTCTGGAATGGATGAGGCCGTACAAACTTCAGAAACCAATCATTGGCACCTGGCACACTCTGGGAAGGAATCCATCTCTGTCACTCTGCACGGTGCCAGCAACCTGCCAGCCACCCAGAAGGGCAACGTGCCATGGCCCTATGTCACTGTGTGAGTACCTGTGAATTTTACTTCTGGGCTTGAGATGCTGCTTCTTGGCTTTGGTTATAAGATCTGCTCTTTCAGCAAATGGAACAGGCAAGGAGTTGAGACTGCAGTGCTGGCCATAAGGCTGGTCTCTGCTGATCTGTTTGGTCTTAATCTTCACTGAATAGGCTGGCACTTGCGAGGTGTCACAGGAGGATGCATCTCCGAGCTGAAGGCACAGCGTGATAAATCAGGGACACTGAGAATCTTGTGGGAGAGGAGTATAAGGTACACAGAGGGTTTACCTGAGTTGTCAGAAAAAAATGATGCATACAGCTCTCAGGGTGGAATATCTATTTCTAATTTCCTTTTGTTCAAAACCTGGCTGTCACCCCAGTGATTTATGCTATGGAAGTGCTAGGAGGAGAATATCTACAGCAGCAATGTATCAGAGGGGGTGAAATGAACTAACCCCCTGCAGGCTGGGAAGTAGCAAATGATCAGAGCCCGGGGCATTTTGAAGGTTGCCTTCTTCATTTCAGAGCAATGCATCTATGTAGGACTGGTGTCCACTGGGTGGCTCAGGAGCTGCTTGGCTTGTACACACTCAGGTGTTCAGGGCTGCCATGATACCCAGGGGGCAGTCCCAGATGCAATTTGGCTCAGTTGATACAGCTGGCCAGACTTTACATCCGGGGATTGGGATGGTGTGGGAGGTTGAGGAAATATAGAGTCTTTCCCACATGCTCAGGATTTAGCTGATCGCCATATTTGGGGTTGGGAAGAAATTTTCCTCCAGGGCAGATTGGCAGAGGCCCTGGGGTTTTTTTGCCTTCCTCTGCAGCGTGGGGCACGGGTCACTTGCGGGAGGATTCGCTGCACCTTGAAGTCTTTAAACCATGATTTGAGGACTTCAATGGCTCAGACATAGGTTAGGGGGTTGTTGCGGGAGTGGGTGGGTGAGATTCTGTGGCCTGCGTTGTGCAGGAGGTCAGACTAGATGATCATAATGGTCCTTTCTGACCTTAAAGTGACTCTATTGTGCCTTTATCGTGATTGGGGCATCTCACCACATCAAGGCAATGGACCTGTTCTGCTGAAAAACTAAGGCTGGTCTGCATTGGAAAAGTTTACCGGTGTAGCTATGTCAGTCGGGGTGTGAAAAAACACACACACCCCAGCAGCATAGCTATGCTGACGAAACCCCCCAGTACAGGTGGAGTTAGAATCATAGAAGATTAGGGTTGGAAGAGACCTCAGGAGTTCATCTACTCCAACCCCTTGCTCAAAGCAGGACCAACACCAACTAAATCATCCCAGCCAGGGATTCTGGTGTTCTGCTGATAGAAGACGGCTTTTGTCCATGCAGCTAACGTAGTTCGAGGAGGTGGTATTCCTATGCTGGCAACAAAACTCCCTCTGTTCACATACACTGCATCTACACTAGGGGCTAATCTGGCATAGGCTCTGTAGTGCCGACATGGCCTTCATTTCCTACTGGCTTGGAGGGAATATATTGTTTGGCAAACAAAACTCATGTTGGGGGGGTGGCCTGAGGGATCTCTGGATTGGACAAGGGTTTGTAATTGGGTCAGCTGATAGGTGAGGTTTGGTTAGAGTGACTACTCATTATTTTACAGCTCTTTGAATGAATTTTTGGTACTGTAAAATGTATAGAATGATGTCAGAGTCCAGAGGATGGTGCTTTTTGGGTTTATTTATATATGTCAGAATAAAGAAGTAAAACAATGTGCCTTGGCACACAGAATTTGGTTCCTTGTGCAGGATACATGCATCAGAGGACTCAATTAAGCAGCAACACTTTGGTGTGTAGTAACTGAAAGGACACTGTTGAGTTGTGTTGTTATAATTAGATAGGTAAAGTCTGAATGCTAAACATCTTTTAAAAGAAAAAAATAATAATCCATCTCTTCTTCACTAAAAGAGGGGCAAATAGTCACTGTTTGTGATCTATGCAAATAATGCTTTGTGCTCCACAGTGCTGTTATTGCAGTAGATCTTTACTTAGCAACCCCATTCCCAGACTGGTGTGGGCATCACAAATGACATTGGTGCACTAATGAGGCTGTAAACAAGAAAAGCCATGTTAATTTCAGCTTCTTTAGGAAGAGCGGTGGAGGAATCATAACCTGAAAATGAATAAATCAGTTGAAGGAGCCTGATTCTCTATTCGGTTGCCCCAGTTTTACACTAGTGTAACCCCTTCTTAGAAACTGATTTCTGGAGGTCCATAACCAACACAAAAGAACATAAAAAATGTAAACCAATGGGCAGTTTTTATTGGACAAATATATTTATTTATCCATGCCACCAAACCTGACAGAGGGCAGAGTGAGCCAGGCCTAGCATAGCAGGGGTACTGCATGTCAGGTCTGAAGGGGCCCTGGCCCAGCCATGGAGGTGAGTGGGAGGACTGGAATAACAGTGGTTAGGATGGAAGTGCAGTGACAGAGCTGAGCGAGAGGTGGGATAGCCGGGGGTGGTGCGGGACAAGACTGAGGTGCCTGGGCAGAGCCGTGTGTGTGACTCTTCCACTGCTTGTACCCTGCCCAAGCTATAAACCCTTCACTTTAATAAAGAAAATTGAAAACCCAAAGAGAAATGTGCTCCCAGGAGATACAAATGTGAAAAGTAAATATCCAGATTCTCAGTTCTTTTGGGGGTATACTGCAAAGAGTCTATCGATTGAGCTTTAGTAGCCTCTCTGCAGCCATTTCTGGCCTGGTGCCAGGTGTGTGCAGAGTCAGGCGGAGTTGCTCTCAGTAATCAAGGAGTAATTTGGTGCTGTAACCTTAAGCCCTCACAGCACTAACGACTTTGAGAGTGTAGAAACACTCACAGATTCCAGGTCCATCACCTACGAACATGTGCATGCAGCTACACGTGCAGCCGCTCTTACACACACAGCTTCTTGCTGTCATATACCCACCCTCACATGCCCCAGATATTCAGTCGCTCACACACACACCTTCTCAGGCTCCCATGCACATGTGTGTACGTACTTAGGCAAAGATGCGCACACAGAAACACACAAGTGCATGCACCCCATTCACACGAATGCACGCGTGTAGGGTGACCAGATGTCCTGATTTTATAGGGACAGTCCCGATTTTGGGGTCTTTTTCTTATATAGGCTCCTATTACCCCCACCCCCTGTCCCGATTTTTCACATTTGCTGTCTGGTCACCCTACACACGTGTGAGACATCCCTGTGATTGAGAAGAGACAGGCCAGAGGTGTAGTAAGCAGACCCACCGGCAGCCCAAAATGAAGGGAGCATGGTGGTGCTCAAAGCCACTTTATATTCCATGTCCTCCTAGAGCCGAGGAGCCGAGCCAAGCTCTGTCATTCCCATTCTCACTGACGGGAAGTCCCCTCTGGTGCCCTCAGTTCCTATAACAGAAGAGACATGAGCTGGGAAAAGAGGCTGGTGGAAGCTGCTAGCTGGCAGGGACCAAGCAGAGTGTTTGCTTTAGAGACCTGAAATCTTTCCTGTTCTATGCGGCTGATGTTTGAGGAATAGGCAGAGTTGATCTCAGTGACCAGATGGTCCCTGTTTCCCTGCTTTTCTCCTTTCCCCAGCCCTCCTGCCTCTCCTCCACAACAGGCTCCTTTGTTCTGTAATTAAAAGTGCTCTCCCTGTCTGACTTGTCCTTGGGCTGGTGAAGCCAGATCCATAAAGAACACAGATTACCATCACCTTTCCACTCCCAGTCACATTACTTAGATCTGGCAGCTCCTATCAGCACTTCCTTCTCATCCAAATGTGTCATTCTCTTTGTCCTTAAGATCTGTCTCCTGTGGTGTGCCCCCATACCTCATCCGCTGGAGAGCCCTCTCCTCAATGCCACCCGCTGGGAGGTGGGGCAGAACAGGGCACCAGGTGGAGGCATGGAGTGGTGGATGGGGTGAAGAGTGCTTGGGTTGCATGGGCAGCGTGGGAGAAGCCATGGAGATGGGTGATGAGCTCCATGAAGAGTGGTAGATCGAGGGGCTTGGCCGCAGTGAAGGGGCTGAGGGTTAAGTGTAGTAGTGAAGAGTGGGGGTGTTTCCAGGAGCTAGATGTAGCCATAGCAGTGGGCAAGGTGGATGATTAGCATTTTAGACAGATTGAAGTTGTTTGCCTGGAAGGCCAGAGAGCACAGGGTTGGGAGCTCCTGCTCCTTCTGCACCCCCTGAGCTGGAATTGCTGCTTTTCTGCTTCCCTTTGCTCTCAATGACCAGCCCTGGGCTAATGACAGGCTGCTGGGACTAACGGCTAGTGTCAGACCCACCGTTCAAGGAACTGAACTAGGAAACAGAAGGATGTCTGTGCACTTTAGTCAGGCCCAGGAGATGGAGAATCCAGCATCAGCTGGATCAATCCACTCCCTGTTTTATCCTATGGCGCATCTCTGGCAGTGCTTATGTTCCCTGCAGGGAGGTGGCAGGGCGAGTTTGGGACTGTCCTGGTGGTAAACGACAGCCTCTGGATTTCAGGTGGCAGAAGTAATTGTTTCTGGCCAATGGATACCCACTGGTGCGTTTTACCCATGGTGATCTGAAGAACCCACCATTATTTACAATATCCACCTCAGTTTTCTCTAACACCTTCCCTCAGAGCATAGACTTTACCAAGGGTTAGTAAAGATGGGGAAACTGAGGCACAAGTGATTTGCCAAAAGCTGCACAGAAAGTCAGTTGTGGAGCTGGGCATGGAACCCCAGACTCCTGACTCTCAGTCCACTTCAAAATGAAGGCTGTGAGCAGATCTGGTTGCTCTGTATAATTGCATCGGGGGGTAGGGGGTAAATACCAGGGAGGGAGAAGAGCTATTGAAGCTAAAGGACAATGTTGGTGCAATATAAACTGGCCATGAATAAATTCAGGCTTGACATAAGAAGCAAGTTTCTAATGATCTGAGGAGAAAGGTTCTAGAAGAGCCTCCCAATAGGAACAGTGGGGAGCAAACAACCTAACTCAGGGGTGGGCAAACTTTTTGTCCTGAGGGCTGCACCTGGGAATAGAAATTGTATGGCAGGCCATGAATGCTCACAAAATTGGGGTTGGGGTACAGGAGGGGGTGAGGGCTCTGGTTGGGAGTGCAGGCTCTGAAGTGGGGCTGGGGATGAGGAGTTTGGGGTGTAGGAGGATGCTCTGGGCTGGTACCAAAGTGTTCACAGGGCAGGAGGGGGATCAGGGCTGGGGCAGAGGTGCGGGAAGGGGTTCAGGTTCCGGCTAAGGGTGTGGGCTCTGGGGTGGGGCTGGGGATGAGAGGTTTGGGGTGCAGGAGGGTGCTCTGGGCTGGGATCAAGGGGTTTGGAGAGCGGGAGGGCGAACAGGTCTGGGGCAGAGGGTTGGAGTGTGGGGTGTGGGAAGAGGGTGCAGGGTCCGAGCAGCACTTACCTCAAGCGGCTCCCGGAAGCAGTGGCATATCCCTTCTCCAGCTCCTACACGGCGGCATGGCCAGGCGGCTCTGCACACTGCCCCATCCGCTGGCACCGCCCCTGCAGCTCCCATTGGAGCACGTAAGAGCCGGAGCAGGGCCATGCTGCGGCTTCTGGGAGCCGTGTGGTGCAGCCCCCAACCCTGCGCCCCGGCTGGAGCGCCGGAGCGGGGCCAAGCCGCGTGGTGCAGCACCCAACCCTGTGCCCTGGCTGGAGCGCCAGAGCAGGGCCGAGCTGCGTGGTGCAGCACCCTACCCTGCACCCTGGCTGGAGCGCTGGAGCGGGGCCATGCTGCGGCTTCTGGGAGCCGCGTGATGTGGCCCCCGACCCTGCGCCCTGGTTAGAGCTCCGGAGCGGGGCCGAGCCGCGTGGTGCGGCCCCCGACCTTGCGCCCTGGCTGGAGCACTGGAGCTAGGCAAGCCCCAGACCCTGCTCCGCAGTGGGAGCTCGTGGGCCAGCTTAAAATGACTCTCGGCCCGTAGTTTGCCCACCCCGATCTAACTGGTTTCAAAATGGACCTTGATATGTTTATTACTGGGATGACATATATAACATGAGAAAGGACTCGATGATCCAGGAGGTCCTCTCCTGCCCTATGTTCTAAGGGTTGGGCTGTAGCCCCCTCTCCCTCCACCCAAGGCAGTGGAGCTTAGGCTGCAGCCCCACTCCTGTGGTCATGTAGTAACTTTGTTGTCAGAAGGGGCCCATGGTGCAATGAAGTTTGAGAACCCCTGAACTAGACTATACCCTTTGCACTAGTCGGTGTGCCCCCACTGATTTCTGCCCCTGGAGTCCAGTTGTATTCAGCTGTGCACTCAGCACTAGGAATGGATGAGCGCCCTTGCCCCACGCTGAAATATAGGCACAGAAAAAGGGGTGTGCTGCTCCATTTATCTCAAGGGGGGATTTAATTCCGGGGCCTGCAGCTGTACTGAGAAGCTAAGTACACCGCAGGGCCAAGTGACTGCTGGAATGAAGTATCCCTTGGGTGAGGACTCATCTGGGCTCGCATACTGAGTTAATCAGCCAGCAGAGACTCAGCAGCAGAGCAACTCAGGGCTCTCCTCTGAAAACTATGCATGCTTCCTCCAGCACAAGGAGCAAAGGACCTGGGGGCTGAGGCCAGGTCTCCTGCACGGCATCCATCTCCCATCATTTCTGTGATTATAACACTGCCCTTTGAAGCGTGCTGGAAAACATTCAAAGAAGAATCACAGGAAATGTCTGCTAAAGCACAGCCTTTCCCAGGAACAGATTTGCCTGGAGGCAGAAGTGACATTTAAAGCAGTGAGAGCAGCAAGCCAGCATTGCATAGCTGGATGTGTGTAATTAAAACCAACAACAGAGCCCTCATTCCCACTCCCCCCACCCCCACACACACATACTCCGTCCTGCAGAATCAGGGAAGGGGAACTTTTCACAAATTCGGATGCATTCTGGGCCTGGTCCAAAGCCCTTTAAAGTCAAGGAGAGTCTTTCCATTAACAGTAGCGGACTTTGAATCAGGCCCTTGGAGAGGAACATGGCGTGGTTGGGAGAAAACAAACTGGTTCTGATAAGGCCTCCAGCGACATAGTTTAGCAAACCTGGGCCCAGTCTGCCTTGTGGCACGATGACATTGATGTTGTGATGTTGCCACTGAAATGCCATTGAACCATGATGCCAGTCCTGGAGCCCTTTCCTAGTGCGTGGAGGGAGGGGGAGCCAGCCCTGAAGAACATCTGCTCCTGGATGGCACATGTGGAACCACCGTCTATGGTAGCCACAGGCCAAGAGAAGTGCAGGAGTCCATTTTCCAGCATGGGTGGCAAGAGAGAATTAGTCATGTGGGGTCACTGCTGGCCTAGGAGAGTCCATCTTAAAGCCGGAGGGGCTGCGGAAATGAAACCAAGGAAGTAGCCAGCCCCAACTCACAGCATGGGTGGCAGGAGGGGGCTTTCCAGAAGCCTGGAAGAGCCCATCCTCAGGAAAAGGCTGAAGGGACAGGAGAGCCCATGGCCCAGGAGTTCATCCCAGAGAATCAGTGGCCTGAGAGGATCAGCTGCCCAAGAGCATCAGCTGCCCAGACAGGGTAATGGCTGGAAGCTCACAGCTCGTTGAGGGTGTGTGTGAAATGAGCTAGGGATCTCGGTGCACATAAAAACCACATCACACTAATTGGACCCTCTACAGAGAGGCTCATGTGGGCAGAACTCCCCTCCAGCCCAGAGAGCTTATCCCTCCAATTTAGAGTTGGAGCACATTGGCAGCATTGTTCTTTGACAGGGTTACTGGCCTAGTGGATGGCAGGGAGCAATAGACATGATATCTTGATTTTAGTGAGGCTTTTGACACAATCCTACCTGACATTCTCACAAGCAAACTAGGGAAATGTGGTCTAGAAGAAATTACTATAAGGTGATTGCAAAACTGGTTGAAAGACCATACTCATAGAATATTAGGGTTGGAAGGGACCTCAGGAGGTCATCTAGTCCAACCCCCTGCTCAAAGCAGGACTAATCCCCTGAAAGATTTTTACCCCAGTTCTCTAAATGGCCCCCTCAAGGATTGAACTCACAACCCTGGGTTTAGCAGGCCAATGCTCAAACCACTGAGCTATCCCTCCCTTTGCCCCATCAAACTGGGCGGACATCTCTAGTGGTCACCTGCAGGGATCAGTCCTGGGTTGGGAACTATTCAATATGTTCAATAATGGCTTGGATAAGAGAGTGGAGAGGATGCTTATAACATTTGCAGCTGACCCCAAGCTGGGAGGGGTTGCAAGCACTTTGGAGGACAGGATTAGAATTCAAAACGACCTTGACAAATTGGAGAATTGGTCTGAAATCAACAAGATGAAATTCAATAAAGACAAGTGCAAAGTGCTTCCCTTTCTAACTACAAGGGTAGTTAAGTTCTGCAATAGGCTTCCAAGGGCGGCTGTAGACTCTGTGTCACTGGAGGTTTTGAGCCCAGGTTGGACAAACCCCTGTCAGGGGTGGTCTGAGGTCCTGCCTCAGCGTAGGCCCCAGGGGGCTGGACTAGATGACATTTCAAGGTCCCTTCCAGCCCCATCTGTCTATGATTGTATGAACCTTGCCCGTGCTGTGCCTCTCACGATCTAGTGCCCTCAGCGTCCAGGGCCACCAGCCTTGCAGTCTTGCACCAGGGCTGCTCTGATTGTGCTGTGCATGTCTGCTTGCACCCACACAGGGTCAGTGAAGTTAGTCTGGATTACTCCAGTGGAACCAAGATCACAATCTAGGCTGAGGAGTCACCCCCAGCCCAGCCCAGCCCAACCCAGCCTACCCATCGTTTTAATCAGCCTGCACTTGAACAGAGTGACAGGAGCTCTCTCACCACCCCCACAACGTCGGCACCTGAGTAACTCCACTGCTGGAGCCGTCTCTATTTCCATAAACCAATTACAGCCAGATAATCCCGGGAGATTTAAACATCAATAACCTAAATGGTAACATGAGGGGAGCCGAGCTTCTGATTGTTGCATCTCTCTTTACATTTCGAGGCTGCTCCATCACTGCGTCGCCATGGTAATGGGGCAGGAGCAGGAGGGTTGGGGGGGAGGGGACGGAAGACACTGGATGTTGGTGCGGGAGGCTGTGAATTACCAATGCAGGACACATCAGGTGCCTTTTAGTAACCATAGTGAGGAAGCCCAGGCAGAAGGGAATTGATTATTGTTCATGAGAATACTTATGAAGGAGAACAAAAATGAAATCCAAAGGCGGTTTGTGTTGCGTGAAATGGAGCAAGAGGGGTAGCAGGCCAGGTAAGGCCAGACAGAAATCAGCCTTGGAGGAACTGCGCTTTCCCAGCCATGCGCTTGGGACACCACGCTGGCAGATGCCAAAGGGAATCAAGCCAAAACGTAACCAGCCCACTCATCTCGGCAGGTGAGGCTGCTGGCCAGCAGGTGCTAATGAGATGTTAATGACAGACAACGGGGGGCTGATGGGAGAGGACATAACCCCTGGTGCTAGTGAAATGTGCAGGAAAAATTCTGCGAGAGTGCATCCTTCAATACATAGACCACTGGTGCTGGGTGGAAGGTACATTTGATCTAACTGAACAGTTAGAAATGCAGCTGGGCCTGTGATACTTTGTTATTGGACGATCAAAAGGGGCTCAAGAAAGTGCATTTTTTGGCGGGCCTCTTTGGACCAAAGTCAGGAGTGAAATTTTCTGGATGGGCTGAATGTGTGGTAGCTTCTGTCATGCAGTCAGCCATCCACAGCACAGAATTGCCACCTGTAGTGTGGGTTCGTTCACTCGCTGCAGTTGGCACTGTCATCTCAGCACAGCCTTGCAAATAGAAGAGGACGCTGTGGGTCAGACAGAATCGACATTGGCTCTGTTGTGCAGGGGAAGGCAACTCACTGCTTGCTGATGTCCTGAATGGTTACAGCCAGTGCATTCAGGAGTAGACCAGGGACTGGAACAGCAGGCTGGCCATGATGTGCATGCAGAGGAAAGTTTTCACAGAGCCAGCCCCCCAGCATGTTTGCTTCTAGCCAGTGCAAATAGTCTCTGGATTTCCCAATTGCCAAGTGCCATCTCCAGCCTTGTTCTGTGTGGACAATTCCTGTTATCAGTGGCAGCTCTGCCTGCAGATCAAATAGAGCATGTGGCATCACGTGTCTCCTCCAAAAGCACTTGATACATCTACCTCAGGAAGGAGTCAGTGTGGCTTGGATCCACCAAAAAAGCCAGGCAGCAAACCTAGGGGCAAATCCCTTATATGTTTCCATAGGGCCTGTTGGTGAGAAGGGTACAAAATGTGCAGGAATTCCTTGAGAGCACAGGGCCCATGTGAAGCCTGGAGGACGGATGCACCAGCTTAGCAGGGAGGCTGCAGGTCAGGACTGAGGGACACTGCCAGGGCTGAGGGATGGAGGCGCCAGCTTTAATCCAGGCCTGCTCTGTACACAGTGGCTTTGGACTGAGCTAATGGAATCCTGATGTTATAAGGAGTCCTCTCGCGCACAGCTGCTACATTAGCTTTCACTGAAGACATGTAAACCTGGAGCAAGGAAGTGAAACTGTTCTTCCCCCACCTCCTGCTCCCAATTAAAGTTTATCCCATTTCTTTTCAGCTCCACTGCATTGTATTTGTTCTGAACACAAACTGTAGCAGCAGCACTTGGGTCATAAAGCAGCCCTAGAAGGCTGACCCTGGGTCAGGGGTGCAGGAACAGGCCAAGGAGCCATGGACAATCCACTTTTCGCCATGGGCCTGGCCCCCAACCTCTCCTCTTCCTCCTGAGACCTCCTGGCTTCAGGCCAGGCCAGAAGCTGGAGCCTGGCTCGGGTAAGAGCGGTCTGGGGAGCCTGGGCAGCTGTGGGGAGCTGCAGACCCTCCACCTGCCTGGGGTGGAGGGGCTGAGAGCAGCCTCTAGCTCATGTCCCTGCCCCCGGATCAGGGGCGGCTCTATGTATTTTGCCGCCCCAAGCACGGCAGTCAGGCAGCCTTCGGCGGCATGCCTGCAGGAGGTCCACCGGTCCCACGCCTTCGGCGTACCCACCGCCAAATTGCCGCCGAAACCGTGGGACCGGCGGACCTCCCGCAGGCATGCCGTCGAAGGAAGCCTGACTGCCGCCCTCACGGCGACCGGCACGCCGCCCCCCCCCCCGCAGCTTGCCGCTCCAGGCACGCGCTTGGAGCACTGGTGCCTGGAGCCGCCCCTGCCCCGGATCCTCCACCCAGGGCAGGTGGAGGGTCCAGGGCTCCCCTCAGCAGCCCGGGTCGCTCTTACCATAGCCTGGCTGCAGCTCTTCAGCCCCCGAGGCCCCAATCCTCAGACCGGAAGCTGGAGCCGGGTCTGGGTAAGAGCCACGCGGGCAGTTGTGGGGAACCTGGGTCCCTCCACCTGCCCTGAGCGGGGTGCCTGGGAGGTGGGGATATGAGCCAGGGGCTGATCTCACCCCCACCCCACGGGCAGGTGGAGGGGACCAGGCTCCCCAGCCTGGCTCTGGCTTCCAGCTTGGCCAGGGGTGGGGCTTCGGGGGCAAGAGGAGGGGCAGGGGCTGGGCCACAGAAGGGTGGGGTCTTGTACCCCCTCCCCCCACTTTTACAAAGAATCCATTGCCCTGGATAGTCAAGATATCTTTAAAGGTGGGATGAGTTTTATGGCTGTGTGATTGGGTCAGGGGTGGGAAATATTCGGATGATGTTTTAGGTAACATGGTTCCTGAGAGTAAGGCTGAGAGTGTTGGTTAGATGGTGCAAAGTACACAACATACCATCGCATGCACAGCTCTGCCAGTCCCTCTCAGTCTTGACCCATAGCCCCCTGCTATCTCAGCCCTGGGATCTGCCCCCCACAACCCTGGCAGTCACCCTCAGTCTTGTCCTGCAGCCCCCTGCTGTCCCAGCCCTGGGCTCCCCACAACTCTGCAAGTGCCCCTCAGTCCTGACCCACAGCCCCCTGCTATCCTAGCCCTGGACTCCCCCCCCCCCAACCATGGCAGTGCCCCCTCAGTCCTATCCTGCTGTCCCAGCCCTGGGCTACACTACAGCTCTGCCGGTGCCCCTCAGTCCTGACCCACAGCCCCCTGCTATCCCAGCCCTGCCCCCCCACAACCCTGGCAGTGCCCCCTCAGTCCTATCCTGCTGTCCCAGCCCTGGGCTACCCTACAGCTCTGCCAGTGCTCCTCAGTCCTGACCCACAGCCCCCTGCTATCCCAGCCCTGGGCTCCCCCCACAGCCCTGGCAGTGCCCCTCAGTCCTGACCTGCAGCCCCCTGCTGTCACAACCCTGGGCTCCCCACTGCTCTGCCGGTGCCCCTCAGTCCTGACCTGCAGCCCCTGCTATCCCAGCCCATGGCTCCCTCTGGCTCTGCCGGTGCCCCTCAGTCAGGGGCGGCTCTATGTATTTTGCCGCCCCAAGCACGGCAGTCAGGCAGCTTTTGGCGACACGCCTGCGGGCGGTCCGCTGGTAACGCGTATTCACCGGCATGCCTGTGGGCGGTCCGCCGGTCCTGCTCCTTCGGCGTACCCGCCGCCAAATTGCCACCAAAGCCGCAGGACCGGTGGACCTCCCGCAGGCATGCCGCCGAAGGCAGCCTGACTGCCTCCCTCACGGCGACCGGCACGCCGCCCCCCCCCCCGCAGCTTGCCGCTCCAGGCACGCGCTTGGAGCACTGGTTCCTGGAGCCACCCCTGCCCTCAGTCCAGTCCTGCAGCCTCCTGCTATCCCAGCCCTGGGCTCCCCTACAGCTCTGCCAGTGCCCCCCCCCCAGCTCTGCCAGTGCCCCTCAGTTCTGACCTACAGCCCCCGTCCTGAGGGTCGCTCCATGGCTCTGCAGTGCACTTTGCTCCTGGACAATTTGTTCTCGTACCTCCCTTCTTTACACCAGTGACTGGTCTCTTAGTAACTGGCAGCCCCTCCTTATACGGTTATCTTCTAGAGCAGGGGAAGGGCTGAAATCAATACAGCATTTATCTTTCTTTCTCCTACCCTCCCTCTTTTCCTACAAATGCATCTTCTTTCTACGAACACAAGGAGTAACCTAGAAACAGCTCTCTCCCCCCTCATCTCTAGGTCCTGGGAGCAGCCCCTAGGCTAGATTAACCTGACCAGTTCAATGCTGTGCTTGGCTCCTCTAGCTCTCACAACAGGGTGATGGTCTGAGGCTACAGATCCTAGCCTGGCATAAAGCAGGAGTGACCTTGCAGTGCTGAAGCCAAGTGTGTTTGCAATTAACGCAACAATGAGGATAGAATTGGCAGGCTCTTTTCCCTTAAGTGCTGAGGTAGGGATAGGGAGGGCCCTTTCTCAGAGGTATGCATGGGAAAGAACCCACTTCCCCCTTTAGAGCTTATGCACTTCAGCCTAGAGAAAAGAAACTCAAGGTCTTAGATGAATGCTTTATTGTGCTTGCTGCCTGAATAGTGTTGCTCTGAAAGATTCCATTCCCCCTAAGATCCATTGGGTTTTCCCAACAAGGCAGTAGCATTTATTTGGCATCACTGCACTTGGAAATGAGCTGCTGATACAAGAGGAGCCAAAGCCACTGTATGCTGGGATTGAAATGAGGTGAAAACTCTACAGTGATTACCTAGCAGAAGAGTTGTGTTTCCATACACAAAGGCTTTCAGCCTAAAATTACACTGATTGCTAAGGAAGGAAAGCAGCAAGAACAAAAAATAGACGGAAAGTCTCCATGAGAGAGCACAGTGTGTGCCCTCCTCTGAAGCATGCAGTACCTGCTCTGAGAACAAAATGGGTGCTCTACAGGTAGACACAGTTCCTAGTAATTTAAAAAACAATGTCAGAAGAGTTTCAAGCTACATATGCTGCAGGAATGCACTGTGCACAAAAGTGCAGGAGCAAGCAGGCTTTAACATAAGAACATAAGAACGGCTGTACTGGGTCAGACCAAAGGTCCATCCAACCCAGTATCCTGTCTGCCGACAGTGGCCAATGCCAGGTGCCCCAGAGGGAGTGAACCTAACAGGTAATGATCAAGTGATCTCTCTCCTGCCGTCCATCACCACCCTCTGACAAACAGAGGTTAGGGACACCATTCCTTACCCATCCTGGCTAATAGCCATTAATGGACTTAACCTCCATGAATTTATCCAGTTCTCTTTTAAACCCTGTTATAGTCCTAGCCTTCACAACCGCCTCAGGCAAGGAGTTCCACAAGTTGACTGTGCGCTGTGTGAAGAAAAACTTCCTTTTATTTGTTTTAAACCTGCTGCCCATTTAGACTTTAGACTGTCAATTATTATTTGCATTACCGTAGTGCTTAGGGGCCCTAGCCAAGGACCAGGCCCCATTGTGCTTGGTGCTGTGCAGACACAGAACAAAAAGATGGCCCCGCCTCAAAGCACTTTCAATGTTAGTAACTAAGTCAGCATTGCCTATCCCAAGTATTGGAAAATCATGAGTTAGGAGCCCCCAGAATCATGAGATTGCCTTAAAATCATGAGATTTTGCAAAATTATAGATTTCAGGTTTTTAATCTTTAGGTTACACTCAGGACACATTTTCAAGCTCTTCTCTGTAATCACAAGGGCTAGACGCATACCTTTTTGTAAAAGTGAGGCTGAGATTCTCACCGAATCACAGGACTCCAGGAGCTGGGGCATTCAGAAAAAAACATTTACTATTGTGAGAGTTGGCAACACTAATTAGACTTTACAAAATGGCCTGGTATAGCTCTTCCATGAGCTGTGCATACACTGCTAGCACCTTGAGCAGGGAAACCAGGATAAAGTTATTTGCAGTACGCAAATCAGCATTTCTGTTCTGAATGTTGCTGTGTACTGAATTTTCTTTTGTTTTGTTCTTTGGTGGGAATAATGTATCTGAGCCACCTTGTTTACTCCTCTGCTAGGAATGTTATCCCAGAAAGAAAATCTCCAATGGTTAGAGGTAATGCCTTAGATAGCTGCATAAATATTTACCAGATCAGGTCTATGTACATCTAACATCAAAACAGAATATTTCCCAACAGGGTTTGCCTTTCACAATCCTCATTCATTCGTCTGCCTCCGTAGGGTTGCTGATGTGAAGGAAGAGTGACGTGTGACACTGAGTCCTGTATCTTAGCCCAGGTCTACACTAGCGGGGGTGGGGGGGTGGACCTAAGATACGCAACTTCCGTTACGCGAATAGCATAGCTGAAGTCGGCGTATCTTAGGTCGACTTACCTGGCCGTGAGGACGGCGGCGAGTCGACCGCTGCCGCTCCCCCGTCGACTCCGCTTCCACTCCATGAAGACCTGCCCTTAGATCCTTATTATATGTAGTACCCAAGCACCTCTCAGTCTTTAAACATTATCTTCATAGCCCCTCTGTGGGGTAGGGCTGGGCTGTTATCACCATCCTGCAGAGGGGGAACTGAGGCACAGCGTGGTTAAGTGACATGCCCAAGGTCACCCAGGAAGTTTGTGATGAAGCAGGGAATTGAACCCAAGTCTCTGGCTGGTGCCCTAATCACTGGACTGTCCTTCCTCTTTTCCAAGTGCAGGAGATGTGGCACACACAGGGGCCCACAGAGGGAGTTGGGGCAAGGGATTCTGCACTGTTCCAGGGGACTGTGTAACTTAGAGCAGCTCCCTTGACTACCTAGAATATGGCAGCTTGGCTCCTGCCTGGGCTGTCTATGGGCAGCTTGGCAGCCCGAGGCTGGCCAGAATGGCCTGCCACATCTTATCCTCAGTCACACCCCTGACATGCACAGAATCTGTGGCTAGCGAGGAGGTCTGTTCTACACAGCGCCTGTGCCTTTTTCTCTTCCTCTGGTTGGCTAAGGGCCCAGAATGAAGGGGAGAAATTCATCCCAGCTCTCGTTAGTAAGCTGCTTTGGAAAGTGTGGCTCATGTACAGTAGTTATGAATCTGTGATATGTACTGATCCAATATCACCAACCCCAAGTGTTCAAAAATCAAGAGATCAGCTTAAAATCATGAGGGTTTTTGTAAAGATACACTTGTGATCTTGTTATTTACCTTGTGGGTTTGGAACCTTCCAGGTTATGCTTTTTTCAAGAAAAATTGAAATTCTCACCTAACTACGTGACTCCATGGCTGGGGCTTTAAGAAAAAGCACCAAATATCGCAAGACTTGACAAAGCCCTGGCTGGGATGATTTAGTTGGTGTTGGTCCTGCTTTGAGCAGGGGGTTGGACTAGATGACCTCCTGAGGTCTCTTCCAACCCTAATCTTCTATGATTCTTCTATGATTCTATGACTCTCAATAAAATTACTAGAGTTGGCTGCTACTGACCAGGATAACAGAAGGGACAAAAAGAAGAAAAGTTTGCAGAATTTGTTTCCCCTTTTCCTTGGAATTTCCTTGGATAGCAGGGGGCTGCAGGTCAGGAATTTCATTTTCAGTGATATTTTCTGCACAACCATAACTGAGGATACCTTGGGATTTCTGTGTACCACACTGTTAAAGAGCTGAGCACTCTGCTAGTTTGTGGGCCACATGGCAAACTCTGCAGCCTATTGCAGAGGACACACATTTCGCTCTCACTCCTGGAGCCTTTTCTTTTGTTTATGTTTTCTTCAGGCTAAATAAGAGTAATTTCAGAATGAAATTATAGGGTGGCCTTTTTTATGGGAAATCTAAGTGGCAAGATAAGCTTTCCCTCAAAACAGAGTGTGGGTAAAGAGACGGACGGTGGGATCTTCAAGACCTAAGGTGTACAATTTCTTAGGATAATTTCTTTGCTAGTAAGGAAGAAGTATAGCTTGAGAGGGAAAAACATACCCGTTAATTAGGGAATAAGAGAGAGGGCCATGTTCACCACTGGTGTAATTGATACAGTCCACTGAAATCCATGGGGTTGCATCTGTTTACACCAGCAATGGATTTGGCCCCACCTCCGCAGTTCTGAGCTGTCCCCTCTGTTCCTTGAAAAGAAGTGTTTCAGCTTGAGTTTTTCCTTGGTGCATTGTGTGCTGCTAAGCGCAGTGAGTGGGCTAAGCTGGGGAGCCAGTTCCCAAAAGGGCGCTCTGAGCAGGGTCATGACTCCCCAGAGGGGCACTGTAGGGGTGGACAGGCTGCTCTTGGGAGCTGGGTCACTGAGGAGCTGCTTTGGGAGTTTGGGGATCTTGGGAGCTGGATCACAGGGACGTTCCTTGGTAAATGGAATACTCTCAGAAACAAAGGCCCGGATCTGTGGCTTCACACCACAACTAGGTTACAGGACACAGCGGCTACTGTAGGGAATTTTTGCATTGACGGTCCATCTCCAAGCAACGATGAGAGAGTCTGAAGATGGCTTTCATCCTAACTGAGTGCTACTGCTGAGCAGTGGTGCACACAGCTGATCTCCAAAGCCAGGCAGTCTGTTAAGAGATGACCATAAAGGAAAGCACAAAACTAGGTCACTGAAGTAAGAAAAATACAGTAGGTCAGGCCCATTTAAGCAGCTTTCTGCCCCAAAAGGCTGCTGATTCGGTTTGGTGTTTGCATCCCTGCTGTACCAGGCCTGCTTCAACTGAACTGTCTGAAAGAGCATTAGTCTGGCCTTTGTCCATGCTAATTAAATGACACGAGTGAGAGCTTCTGTTGCTTCCCTTGGAAAACTGTCCCACATCTTAACAATAGATCTCATCCCTGATACCTAGCCTAAATTCCCCTCTCCTTGCTTTCATTCCTCCTTAATTCATCCCACTAAAATACTCCAGTCTCTCTGCTCACCCCCGGCACATACCTGTAGGCTAGGTCTACACTGCAGCGGGGGTCCGACCTAAGATACGCAACTTCAGCTACGTGAATACCGTAGCTGATGTTGCGTATTTTAGGTCGGCTTACCTGGCGGTGAGGACGCGGGAAAGTCGACCGTTGCCGCGCTGCCGCCGACTCCGCTGCCGCCTCCTGCCGAGGTGGATTTCCGGAGTCGACGGCAGAGCGATCAGGGATCGATTTTACCGCGGCTTCACTAGACGCGGTAAGTCGATCCCCGAAAAACCGATTGCTACCCGCCGGATCGGCGGGTAGTGAAGACAAAGCCGTAGACATTCATCATGTTCCCCACTCCCAACTCTTCTTAACTGTCTCTTAGCCAACTTAAATGTACTTATTTCTGCATGTTTCTGCCTAGTTCATCCCTTAGATCAGCGCTCTCAATTGGGAGGTTGCCAATTGGGAGGGTCTTGAACTGGCTTCAGGGGTTGTGACCACTCACCCTGTCTTTATTGCTAGATGAGAGCAGAGTCCTGAACCTTTTTCCTCTTATACCATGGGGTGACCATATACCAATGGCTGAGAACCACTGCCCCGGATCATCCCGATCGCTCTGCTTCCTTTCAGTTCCTTGGCATCCTTCAAGTACTGAGGGAAACAGACTTGTACACAATTCCATCAGCATTCTCTTGCCAGAGCCAGAGCCAGACAGACTGGGCTATCACCGCCTGTCCTATGGCATGATGCCGCTAGGAACTCTGCCCAAACCTGCATGGGCCTTTATGCCCCCATACAATTGTTGTCCCATTTGCAGTCCCTGTTCACCCCTGACCTACTGCTTCCTAGAAGCCTCCTTCCCACTGGAGGGACATGTTTCTCATCAGCATTTTTCCTGGTGGAATTTCCTTTGGCTGTTTCCCAGCCATGTTCTACCCAGGAATGACCTGGTAATGGTCGTAACTTTACTGAGCAGAGTGAGGTACTGTTGTGTTTGTAGAGATAGCATTCCCCAGAGCACTGATCTTCAGAGGACTCTGACCTTACTAGCCTGGGAGAGATGGCACTTTTCCGTCTCCTCCAGTAGCTGTTTTAGTGTCGGAGGAGGTGGATGTTACCAGACTTTTAGTGTTGGGAGAAGACATCAAAGCATCTCTGTTCTTCCCACCCCAGCCCATTGATTCCAAAGCACATCTCTAGATGTTGTGTTGTGTCTCACATCCATCCAAGCCTTTTGAATGCTCTAGGCAAGTCTATAATAAAAGGACCAGGAGCAGCCTCTCTTTGCTTCTCTTTTGCACAACCATGTTGGCTTCATTCAGACTCTCAGCACGTTGCCTGTGCAGCAGTCCCCCAGGGAGTTCATTATCGGAGGGTTGATTTTTCTCCCAGCCCTCCAAAATGGTGGAAGTGCAATGCTAATTCCGACCTGCCAGCTTCTTGGGTTCCTGGATGGGCTCTTTGTGGTAGTGGTTTCTGTGATTTCCCCACTCTCCCTGAGCTGGCCTCGTGCAGGGTGAGAACCCAGAGCCCCCGTCGGAGGGCATTCATCTGGCTTCCAGTTCAACTCCCACTTGTGACACAGGGCCTTGTAGAGCAGCTTTCAGCTCCAGACTGGATAGACCCCAAGCAAAACAGACCTGGAATGTGTACCCACAGGGGTCTTGGAGATGCTATGGGGGGATTTTTCAGGTTCTTTTGCACCAGAAATTGGTGTCTGTGGTTAGACTGGTAGGGGGTGATGCAGGTGGGTGGGTGTTTACACTTGATGTTAGGAGTGAAAGGCTGTTTTGCAATGAAATCACAAGCCCTCACAGTGAGAGGACACAATGGTGGTGATCTTAGCTGCATGGTTTGAATGACTGTTAGAGAGCCAGGCAGTCTTGCATGGAGTTTCTAACTCCATCAATATTTCTACACACCAGCTGCACCTTTGTTCTGGTGGAAATGGTACCTCTGAAGCCATAGAGCTGAGGTCCTAAAGCTCATAGTGCCCTTGTCTGGCTCCATCAGCAGCTCAGCTGAGATGTTCTGCATTCAGGGAAGCACCTGGAATGTACATGTAGGTTAGGGTGACCAGATGTTCCGATTTTATAGGGACAGTCCCGATTTTGGGGTCTTTTTCTTATATAGGTTTCTATTGCCCCCCACACCCTGTCCCGATTTTTCACACTTGCTGTCTAGTCACCTTAACGTAGGTTCCACTTTTGACTGTGCGCTGGGATCTCTTTGCTTCGGTCATTCATCTATGGAGCTGCGAGGACTTGCCCTCCCTCCATGACAGCAGGCAGAAGTGAATGTCCTTTCATCCATTATTGATGCACTGGCTGAGTGTGCTCTTTGTGGACAGAGAGAGGAGAGGAGAGGCCAGGATTAAAGGGGGCCATGGGTGAGGTGGTATCCATTATCATAGAGAGCAGAACGCTGCCTGGACTGACACGTGGCCAATTACTGGATGAAATGCCAGCAGCTACACTTAAGGAAGAAAGCAAGCAAAGGGACCAGAGTGGAAAGGAAGGGAGGATGGGGGCGGGTTGCAACCTCCCTCACTTCCAAAGCAGACATCCCATTAACATATTGTGGGAGGGTGTGTGTGTGTGAGCAGGAGACTACATTAAAACAATCTCTCCAGCCAGGAGGGAGACTGAGGAGAGATATTAAATAGCTTGGAAGGAATGGGCATTAAATTTTCATCGGCTGATAGCTTTGAGAGGTGGAGGAAGAGGAGGGGGAGCTGGGGTGTGTGTAAACGGGGGAGGGTGTGAGAGAATGAAAGACATCCTAAAGAAGATGTAGCACAGAGCAGCGGCTGGGAGCTGCTTAGGAATGTTTCAAGGACAAGCTCTTGTCCATCCCTAGGAGCAAACCACACTGCCGGCTGGCTCCCCTCACCAAGAAAGAGGCGGCGCAGTCCCAGTGCTGCCTGCGCATTCCCTGCCATTTTAGCCATCGGCTGGGAAGGCCTTTATAAGCGGCTCCCCATCGCAGGAGTGAAGCTAGTTCATCAGGATTTCAAGCTAAAAACGGATGTCTCCAAGCCACCATTATTTTGCTTGCATGTAATGATGTGAGCACTCACTGATTTTTTTTCTGCATCTCACAGCAAGAGTGGTGTGAATTTGTGCAGTCTATCACAAATGCAGGGACAAATGCAGAATTCAGGGTGAATTTATCCTCTTTGGAATTGACTATTTTCATGCCTAAAGACTCTTTCTGTCAAAGTGGCCAAAGGGTCAAGTTTCCACCTACTGACACAAACACTGGTTTAGCCAGAATCTAGAGGCCAGGCTGAAACCTGGGCAGTATTGTTAGGAGGGAATGGAAATAGGGTTTGCTGTTTTTCCATCTGAACTCCCTGGTAGTGAGAATTCTCTTGCACAGCTCCCATCTCTGCACTCAGTATCCAAGCCACGCCACTAAGGCTTTTTCTAAGAGCAGTGCTGGCTCCACTCCAGGGAGCACTCTTGGAGAAGCCAAAGTTATAAACAAAGCAAGCAGCTCACAATGCTGAGACTTGCATCACATCCTCTCAAGGCAACATCACTGTTGCACATACCACATTGTGGCATGACATCAGCATGGCACTCAGCAACATCCTTGTGTTGCCATGCAATGGTTCTCTGTTGACTCCGAACATACTTGGCATGGGGAGATGGGCTAGATGACCTCTCGAGGTCCCTTCCAGCCCTGCATGTCTTTAATTCTATATTTCAGGATGCTTTCAATAACCTAGGGGCAGGGCAATGAATCAGGACCTATGACAGCCCCTATATACACCCACCCATTAGTCAGAGATAGGCCTAAACCAAGTCACTGGGTCCGAACAATCCAGAACTGAGAGGACTGTATAATCTGGATTCAGATTACTGCCAAATTTGCTGGTTTGCATCTATCAAACCAAACCCCTAGATCCAAACAACCCTAAACTTTGGGAGGTTTGGATCTGAGCTTCATGACACAGGGTGGTCTCTGTGAACAGTGACCCCCTTGGCAAACTAGCTGCTCTTAAGACTCGTCGGATGCCCTTAGAACTAGAAAGTTTGATCCTTCCTGGCAAGATAGTAATATAAAGGGATTTTTGGGGGGGGGGTCTTTGTTTAGGAATTTGCAAAGCAGCTTGGATAAAACGGGACTCAAAGCTTCTCTCCAAAATCAGTCTGAGCCATTACAGAAATTGGCAATCAAGTGCAATGGATAAAAGCTAGGAAGCATTGGGGGGCGGGGGAGGTGTCAGACTAGATGACCCTTGTGGTCCCTTCTAACCCTATGATTGATCTAGGGAGACAATGCACCTGGGACTATCCAACCTCTTCTCAACCCTGGCTAGTTCCCCTAAAACACACATGGGGTCCCTCATTTGTGAAGTGCCGTGTTTAATTCCATTATGGATTAAAAACAAACTCCCCTGCCACTCACTCCTCCCATTCCCTCCCCATCATTAGTAATTGGGCACTCCATTGTCCCAGTTTGTTTGCTTTAGATGAGGAGATAGCTTTCCTTGTCTGACAAGAGCAGGCCTGTGTGGAGGGGTCTCTCTCTGTTCTGGCTGAAGTCTGTTCATTGCCCCACGGTTCCCTACCAAGAAAAAGCCATTACATTGACATCCTTTCCCTCCTCACTGGGGATCTGAAACCTCACTCTGGTTAAAGAAATAGATAATCATTTCCACTCATCAGCTTCCCAGGGTCTCTCTCCCCCACATCTGCCAATTAGCCCTCATCTTGGAGACAGGAGCAGTCATAAATTAACTCTTGGCGTACTCTGTGGTTCTGTGTCTAAGCCAAGCCATGGCTATAGTCCCCTATGGTCATAACAGCTTCCCTGCAGTGTAGTGGGCCTGACTGCAGGAAGAGGCAGGGGATGTGAGTGTGTGTCCTGATTTGGATCCCTCACTCTGTATGCTGCCAGTATCTTGGGGGCCTGTGTAGCCAACACGCCGAGTTCTTGGGGTGAGAAATGTAACGCTTACAGACCGTGGTCGTCAGCGGGCGGGACTGAACCTGGGGCCTCTGGAACTTAGTGCATGAGCCTCTACCACATGAGCTAAAAGTTGCTGTAGAGCAGACTCATCCAACTCTCTCTCTTTCTAAGTGGTCTCAGTGGAAATATAATGAAAGGGGAGGTGGTGCACAAAACTGGGTGGCACCATGGTAACCCGTTGGTTGATCTGGCCCTGCCTACAGCCCATGAAGGCCAGCAGAAACTGATCTTGATAGGGTGATGTCAGCAAGAGCTAGAGTGGTCTGGAGAACATTGGCAGGGGGCTTATTCTTCTTGTTGTTTTATTTTTATTATCCTAATGCCTGGTGGCCCCAGCTGAGATCAGGGGCCCCATTGTGCTAGGCCCTGTACAAACCCATAGGGCCAAACTCCAGCTTTGCCCAGCCTACCTTGGGCAGCTCAGCAACTGCAGAACTCTTCCCCCACCCACCCCATTATCCCTTTGTTTCTGTGCTAGGTGTTTCTGCCCCCAGCAGATAGAGCTGAGGCCAGCAAACTCATTGCATTCCAGATGTGCTGCTGCAGTTTGAACCCCTGGGCAGGATTCATCGACCACAAGAAGCTCTCTTTGAGAGTTTAACGAAGAATTAAGTTCCTGAGTGTTTTTAAATGAGAGAGAAGAAAAGAATTATATGAACTAGGCCTGAGGATGATGACCACACTTTGATGTGTGTGAAACACACCATCCCTTGTGGTATGTAGAAAATAAACAATACACGTGGATAATTGTGTAGGGCTGGTTTTCTGTCAATGCTAGGCACTTGTTAATTGTGGCTTGAAATATTTATTATTTATGTGCTTTTGAATCTTAACTATGCCATTCATTAGCCTTTACCCTCCCCTCTCCTTTCACCACCAGATATCTACCTGTCCTCACATTGGTGCATCTAGATAATTAGCCTCCAGAGTGTGAAATAGCCTTTAGAATAAAAGGATATCATTGTTATAGCCTTATGCATAACAACCAAGTCACTAAGGGGCTCAGATACAATGGTGATGAGGGAGGTATAAATGCTCTGCTACAATAGACAAAGAGGTAGAGACAAGTCAAATACAGAAAGGTAATGATACAATGTAATGGCAGGAAGCATGCCTAGTGGTTAGGGCACTAGCTTGGGACTTGGGAGATTAAGGTTCAATTCACTTCTCTAGTACACACTACCTCTGTGACCATGCACAAGTCACGTATGGGTATGTCTACATTATGGAGCCTATGCCAATACAGCTCCCTAATGTGTATGCAGTATACACCAACTGAAGGAGGAGTTCTGCTGTTGTAGGAACACAACCTCCCTGAATGCAGGGCCAGCTCTGGCTTTTTGGCCGCCCCAAGCAAAAACCAAAAAAAGAAAAAAACCTGCAGCGCGGCCGGAGCCAGGGTGCAGGGGGGAGGGAGCGGGAGGGAGAGAGAGAGAAGGGGGGCAGCCAGGGCTTCAGCCGGGCGCTGCCACGCGGCCCCTCCCGCCCCACTGCCTGCCGGGAGGGCTCTGCGCCGCTCCGGTCGGCTAGGAGGGAAGGACGCAGGCTGCCCTGCCGGGCTTGCTGCAGGGCGCTCCCATCCTCCGCGCCGCCACCCCCTACAGGGCGGCCGGAGCGTAACAACACCAAAAAAAAAAAAAAAAAAAAAAAAAAAAAAAAGCAGCCATGCCGCCCTAGGATTGGGCGGAATGCCGCCTGCTACAAGCTGCTGCTCCAAGCACCAGCTTGCTCGGCTGGTGCCTGGAGCCGGCCCTGCCTGAATGACATTAACTATGTTGACAGAAGCCCTCTTCCATTAACATAGCTGTATCTACACTGGGGGTTTTGGTCAGGGGTGTGTTTTTTTCATGGACAGGCTGTAATAAAGCAGTCATAGCATAATGGGTTAAATACAGAAAAATGCTCAGAGTAATATAGCATTGTTATAAACTGGACTTTCAAGATGATACTGTTTCTGCTGTTCTTCCAATACTCGTAGCTGAAGTCTGGCAGTCTTCTGTTACATCTGGTGAGCTTTCTCCTCGACAGCTATACGCTCCAGGTGCCTTTTATGAGCCTTTTCCTCCAATTCAGCAGCTTCTCTCTCTCTTTCAGCAGCCCTTTCCTTAGCTTCCTTTTCCAGCTGGGCCAAGGCTTGCTTCTCTCTCATTCGAATTTCTTCCAGTTTTTGTTTATGTTCAAATTGCAGGCTGTCTCTCAGGGCTTGCAGTTTCATTGCTTCTGCTGATGCTTTCTGGCTCATGGTCACTGATCTTTAACCCAACAAAACTCACAATCCCAAAATTCAAATTTGGATAGCGTGGGGTTCTGATCCAAAACGTATTTCATCTGGTTCTGTGGATCCTAGCACGACTACGCCACTGTAACAAAACGGCCTTTGGCAGGACACTACTGAGAGTACCAATTCAGGACAAATTGCTTAGAGCAGGGCAGTCACAGCCCAAGGCTGGGGGTCCTTTACTACTAAGGCACACACCAAACCAGCCAAATAGAGTGGACTTCAGTTTCACGCCACTGGCTAACCAGAAGTCATACAAGCAATTCTCTCAGACACTCCAGTTTCCCAGTATCATCACCAGTGCCACTCCTTATGGAGATGAATGGTTATGGAAACCAATAAAAGAAAAAAGATTCTCCCGATTCCAAAGGACCAAACCTCAGACCCAGGTCAATATACAAGTCAGATCTTACCCACAAATCACACTGTTGCCAATCCTTTAGAATCTAAAATCTAAAGGTTTATTCATAAAATGAAAGAAATATAGATGAGAGTTAAAATTGGTTAAATGGAATTAATTACATACAGTAATGGCAAAGTTCTTGGTTCAGGCTTGTAGCAGTGATGGAATAAACTGCTGGCTTAAGTTAAGTCTCTGGAGTACATCCAGAGCTTGGATGGGTCATTCAGTCCATTGTTCAGAGCTTCAGTTTGTAGCAAAGTTCCTCCAGAGGTACTCCAGAGTCTACAGCCAATACAGGCTTGTTCCCTAGTGTCTTGTACAGTCTAGTTTTAAATGAACCCTAGTTTCGTCATTTCTCTTGGGAGATATGGATGAGGTCTGTGCACTAAGAATATTTCACTACTGACCCTTCTGCTAATGTCAGTTCCTGCAGCCTTTACTTTTGTGGAAATTGATTTGTCTTTTTTTTTTCATTAAGGTGAATTTTTATGCTAATGAAATGGAGGGAATGGTAATACTGGCCATAGTTAGCTGTAACGTATGTATCTTAAGGGCTTATATGGCCCCATTACCACAGTATCCAGGCATCTCACAACAGTCCAGCAAGGTAGGGAAGTGCTATTATTCCCATTTTACAGATAGGAGCTGAGGCGCAGAGAGACTAAGTGACCTGCCCAAGATCACACAGGAAGTCTGTGGCAGAGCAGAGGACATGAACCTGGGTTTCCTGAGTCCCAGGCTGGCACTCTAGTCATCTTTACTCTCAGTGTAGGCAGACATTGTTTAAACATTCCCCCTAATTTATCCTAACTGGGCCTTGACTGAGCATAGTATGTTTGACTTTGCCCACTCCTCTGTATTAAGTGGCAGGACAAGATCAGCAGTAGAGATATTTGTAGGCAGACCCAGCTCTGGTTGCATTTTGTCAGCTATCTTGGTATGGACATTCTATTAGGATAGCAGTTCAATGAATTACAAAGTGTGTTTACACTACACGGTTGGTGATCACATAGACACCAAAAGCTTTGGCAGCATTATAAGGTCACCAGTGATGGACATAGACTAGGGTTACCATCCGTCCGTATTTCCCCGGACATGTCCGGCTTTTGCGTCTCTAAATAGCCGTCCGGGAGGAATTGGTAACAAGGTTAAAATGTCCGGGGGGGTTTTCTCCCTCCCTCCCTTCCATGCAGAGTGTGGCTGCTGATTGGGCGGCTTGGCCGATTGACCCACTCCCATTGGCCTCCAGCAGCCAGAGCCCTCCCCTGCTCCCCCCTCCCTCTGTCTGCAGCCCTGTGTAACACACAAACCGACCCACCGGGCAGCGTATTTTGCAAACACGTGGAGCCAGAATGGTAAGGGGAGTCCGGGGGGGGGGCAGTCAGGGAGCGGGGGAGTGTTGGATGGGTCCCCGGCCTCCACCTGCCACCACCCCCCCTCGCGTCCCCCCCTGTGGGCCCCGCCCCGCCTGCCTCTCCCTTGTCTGCTGCCCCCGGGTCCTAGTGTCCCCCATCTACTAATGGGAAGACAGGCTGCCCTTACCCTGCCCTTCCACCCTAGCCCTGAGCCTCTCCAACACCCCAAACCCCTCAGCCCCAGCCCTCATCCCCCCACACCCTAATCCTCTGCTCCATCCCTGAGCCCCCTCCTGCATCATGAACCCCTCATCCTCAGACCCACAGCCCTCACCCCTGCATCCCCTCCTATCCCCAAACTCCCTCCCAAACCCCCTCCCCCCTTCCCACACACCCCCTCCTGCACTCAAACTCCCTCCCAAAGCCTGCACCCCCTCCCTTTGCACCGCCTCCCACCCCCAAACTCCATCCCAGAACCTGCACCCCTCACCCCCTCCTGCACACCCACCCCCTGCCCCAGCCCAGAGCCTGCACCCAGCACCCAAACTCTATCCCAGAACCTGCACCCTGCACCCCTCTTGCACCCTAATCCCCAGCCCAGGACCCGCACCCCAGACCTCCTCCCCCCATCCAACCCCCCTCCCAGAGCCTTAGGCAGGAGGGGGGGTGGGTTCTGGGCACCACCAAAATTTCTACAACCCTGCCACCCATGCGAGTGGATAAGGGTCGGGGCAGTCAGGGGACAAGAAGCAGGGGGGGTTGGGGTTCTGAGGGGGGCAGTCAGAGGGTGGGAAGTGGGAGGGAGTGGATGGGGGCGGGGCTAGGGCGGGGCTTCCCCCCCCCAGTGTCCTCTTTTTTGATTGTGGAAATATGGTAACCCTAACATAGACTGAACATCCAGCCAAACTGTCTTAAAGACCTAGCTAGAGATCGATCTGGGTCAGGCCAGATCTGCAAGGAGGGTACATTCCTTTAAGATTTGCCTTGATCATGATGATGATGATGATTGATTGATAATAACTTTAAGCATATGCTTAGTTCCCACTGAAGTCAATAGGACTTACGCACATACTTAACTGCATTGCTGAACTGAGTCCTGGTATTGTCCTCTATCTAATCATGTAGGCTCTGGCAGTTATCAGTTGTGATCTCCACCCTTGCTGTACTAGTCATGTCTAGATTTCATTTGAACTTGGCCCACCCAACTGTGTTCTCTATTTAGAGATGCAGACTAATTAGGTTGAGAACTATGAGATTTGTTTCACTTATGACCTCATGAGCTTTGCACGGAGTCTCAAACTAGCCTGTCACTGCACGTTGCACATTTTAAGTGTGCAATACTTCAGTGTTCATGCTCTGGTGCAGCACACAACATCACACTGATTACACTTTTTCTTACTGGGGTGAAGTCTTTTAACTCACACCGTCAGCTCCAGGAATCAAATCTGACCAAGTGTCAGGAAACCCTCAGACGTCTGTAGGCCAGGCACGAAGGCAGCTCCCCTTCCCCATTTCAATTAGTACAGGGGTTCTCAAACTGAGGGTTGGGATCCCTGAGGGGGGTCACAAGGTTATTACCTGGGAGGTCGCAAGCTGCCAGCCTCCACCCTAAACCCCGCTTTGCCTCCAGCATTTATAATGGTGTTAAGTATATAAAAAAGTGTTTTTAATTTATTAGAGGGGGGGTCACACTCAGAGGCTTGCTATTTGAAAGGGGTCACCAGTACAAAAGTTTGAGAACCACTGGATTAGCAGGAATGGCTTAGCCTCCTGCTCTGTCTCGGGTGGGGGAAGGGAGTCTGACTCTAATCCATTTGGAGGGGAGGCAAGTGGGGCAGAGAGGTGATTTCTGTACATGTGACCCTAAGAAACTGTCCCATTTAGTGCTGATCCCCAGAGGGACCTTGTCCAGGCAGCCATGGAGGGGATTATCATACCGGCCCTAATGAGGGACAGGGGGAGGCAGGAGCAGGAAGGGAAGAAAGGGGGCATTGAAATTTGCTTGCCTCTCTCAATTCATTAGGAAGGCTTAAGGGATACTTGTCAGAAAGTAGGCTCCATTTGTCGTTCCAAAACACCTCAGGTTTAGTGGGTAGATGTTTGCGATTTAGTGGGGATTACTGCCATGTATCTGGTATTACATAAGGCCTAACTGAAAGCTCAGCACAGCTCCTTGCTACACTCTTGAGTGGAGGAGGAAGCTAAAGATTCATGGTGCAAGGGTCTTGTTTCTACAGCACCTAGCACAATGGGGCTCTGGTCCATTCCTGGGGCCCCTGGGCGCTATTGCTATACACATATTGTGCGTGAGATGGGCAAAAGCATCCTTATTAAGGCATGATCCTTGCATTAATCCTCAATCCTTGCATCACCTATGTGTGATCCCATCACCTATTTGTGATCCTTGTATTTTTGCTGCTATGGATGAGGGACAGAGAGTGTGGGAATGACTGGAAGTGTTGCTGGCAAGGGGAGCAGGAATGGTACCATTTCTAATCCTTCTCAAACTGGAACAGGCACGTGCTGTCAAACTAAACTTAGTTGTTGTCCCTCATTGGGAGAAGACTGCCTACCAGGCCTGAAAATCTATAAGGTGTATATATATATATACCTTTTAGAAGAAGAAACAGGATCTAGTGATCAAGTTACTGGACTAAGAATGGGAAAAAAAGAGCTAGGTTCTAATCCTAGCTCGTGTGACTCATTTCCCCTTGCTGTGCCTCAGTTTCTCCATCTATGCAACAGGTATAATACTACTTAGGAACCACAGGGGTCTTGTAACGTTAATTATGGTTGATCGTGCACTTTGAGGTAGATGGCACCAGAGAAAAGCAAAAGGTCATTAGAACCAAATTTACCTCTGTCCCAAGCCAAACTTGCTGTTCCTCTTTCTTTATTGGGGAAAAATGGTTAAATTATTGTAATAAATTATTTTTAGGGATTTTTTGTTCAACCCTGATACCAACACACTACAGAAACCTGCCAGAAGATAAACCCTATTGCACCCCAACTGATCTTCATGATAGAATATCAGGGTTGGAAGGGACTTCAGGAGGTTATCTACTCCAACCCCCTGCTCAAAGCAGGACCAATCCCCAGGCAGTTTTTTGCCCCAGATCCCTAAATGGCCCCCTTAAGGATTGAACTCACAATCCTGGGTTTAGCAAGGTAATGCTCAAACCACTGAGCTATCCCTCCCACTGTAGTATATACCTTTGGCAAGCTTTCATCTCAGAGGGCTCTGCTGTTTTATTAAATCTATTTTAGTATCGGCATGGCAAATCTATTCCTGTCATTGGTAACTCAATGACCCTGCTGTGTTGAAATGTTAGGGGGGAAATGTACAGCATGGTCATGGTCAGAAAACTGTTCACCCTGAGAGCTGCTTGAATTACTTGTAAACAATTTATCCAGCACATTTTCCCCTCAGTTATCAAATATAAATTATTCACAAATCACTGTTTTTATTATTCTAGTAGATTTATTTTACTGTGCAGATCTGCACCATGTGCTTCTTAGACTTCCATCTTCTGGCTTTGCTGTCTGTCCAGCAGATCCAGTTCTGATATGGGAAAGTGAGCTGGATTCCATCCTCCATTAACATGCTGACACATTCTGAGTCTAACAACTCAGATCCTCATGAGATGGCTAGTAAGCAAGTCAAGGCAGGATTGAGGCCTGTGTCTTTTATTCACCAGCAACCTAGGCTGGATCTGAATCGGTGGCCTAAGGGTGAAAAGCTCAATGTCCCAGTCGGCTCTCGTGTGGGATTTTAAATGGCAGCAGAACTTCTCTGCTGTTGTGCTGAACCAGATGTTTTAAAGGGTTTATAATCAGGACTTGTTTGTTCTTTGTAACTTCATGATGGCTAGATCTGTTGTGGCCTTTTTAGATGTGGACAGTATATGTTGCTCTGGCATGAACCTCCTCTTTCACTTCGCTCTGTTAGGGAAGACCTGCGAGAACTGGAAAAGTCCAACAGGAAGTGTTTTGGTGCCTCAGCAGGTAACACTCTCCCTTTTCATCAGCAGGGAACAAGTCCTTCAGCCTGAGGTTAGAGGGTGCTGGTTACAATTAAACTATCTCAGGGCTGGCTACATTACAAAGTTACGTCGGTTTCACTACATTGTTCAGTGATGTGGAAAATGGCATGCCCTGTGCAGTGTAGTGAGCTAACCTAAGCGCCGATGTAGACATCACCAGTTTGACAGAATAATTCTTCCATTCATCTAGCTACTACCTCTCTGAGCAGTGGATTTACTAGAGCAACAGAAGAACCCCTTCTGTCTCTGTATTAAGGGTCTACGCTATAACACTACAGCTACAGATTTAAAACAGAACTCTGGGTCTTTTGTGGTTAGTCACATATCCCATGGATTTTGTGGTCATTCAGTATCCCAGGGCTCTCATCACAAGATTAGGAGTGCTAGCAAATGTCCCTCAGTGGTAATTGCATTCTGGATTATTTAAAATCCCCCTTCAGGTTTCATTTGGAAAAGTTCTTCACTTCTTCACCTACATGTGTAGTGTTGCTATGCACTGTTAAACTGCTGCTGTGCTCCATCTCAGAGGTGGCTGCATTTTGCAGATTGAGGAAATGAACCTTATATACACACCCTGTCAGATTCATTCATTAACTTTAGTGGAGTTATACCAGGCATAAGTTTGGCCTGTAGTCAGTAATACACTTTGGGATGCTTTGAGGTGAACAGGCCATATGAATATAAGTCATTAGGTCTCTGACTTGGGCATGAAGGGAAGGGGCGTTCATTCCTCTGATGTCTTCAGTTCACTGCAAGGCTTTGTGCATGTCGAGGTGGATGTACCCCTGCTGTTACGCTGAGTGGTTGTTTTTTCTTCTTCTTTCTTAGTAAAAGCAGCTCGGATGTTGAGAAGAAATGGGAAGCCCAGGGGGTGACTCATGTGTCCTCTGAGCCTACGCACTCTCCGACCTGGGAGGAGAAGGTGACCATGGAAATTGATGCAGAAGATGCAGGCCATGAAGGTATGGTTTCTGAAGAGAGCTGAATAGTGGGTAGTGGTGAGGGAAAGGTGAATATCAGTGAGATGGCCTGATTCTCCAGTCACTTACACCTGTGCTAATGCGACCAGCTCAGAACCATCCCACTGCACATTTGCTAATGACTTCCCAAAGCAAGGCACTTAGGAATCAGGCCCCTTAAGTGTAGCTATGTATACAATTGTTAACTATCCTTATGTTTCAGGGCATGAGCTGATCATCAGCTAGGGACAGGAAGAAATTCCACCCATGATATACGGTTGCAAAGTTAAGCTCTCATATAGAACTTTTCATCAATAGATCTCAAAGTACTTTACAAAGGAGGTCAGTCTCTTGATCCCCATTTTACAGATGGGGAAACTGAGGCACAGAGCTGTGACGTGATTTGCCTAAGGGCACCCAGCATGCCAGTGGTAACCATGGAAATAGAACCCATGTCTCCTGAGCCCCAATACAGTGCCCTACAAGACAGAAGTTCAATACAGTTTTATATTCTGGTTTTGGAAAGAATCAGGATGGTGTGCTTAAGAACATAAGAACGGCCATACTGGGTCAGACCAATGGTCCATTTAGCCCAGTATCCTGTCTTCCAACAGTGGCCAATGCCAGGTGCTTCAGAGGGAATGAACAGAACAGGGCAGTTACTGAGTGATTCCTGTCATCCAGACCCAGCTTCTGACAGGCAGAGGTCTAGGGACACCCAGAGCATAGAGTTGCATCCCTTACCATTTGGACTTATCTTATTATGGGATCCACACTTGTAGTGCAAGTAGCACATTGATAGTAGTGGGTAAAGCTAAATAGGGTTCAGGCATGTTATGCACACTTTCCTCTGAATTCCCACAGTGCACCATAAACTGTGTACTCATCCTCCTACTCCACCCCTGTCTCCCTCACCCAGCCCTGCTAACACTGCTCAATGCTGACTTGCCACAATCTTCTGTTGTAGTTCTGGGTCCTCATTCAGGTCTGGGTCTGATTTTTAAAAATGCTGAGCACCCACAACTCCAGTTGAAGTCAATGAGAGCTGTGGAAGTTCCGCGCCTCTGAAAATCAGCCCCTGTAAATGGGCCCATGAATAGCTCTGCCAACGCACTTCAGTCCTATTATGAAACAGTGTTCTGGGACTCCCCCATAACTGTGGAAATCCATTCCTGTGGATCTGCAGCATACCTGCTAATCCATTCCTGGTTCTGCACACAGCAATGTCAGTGTACCTGAATCCTGACCTGGTATGGTTCCAATCTCAGCACCCACCACAGCTTTGCCAGTCCCCCTCAATTCTGCTCCACAGCATGCCTGATTATTTTTCAATCATTACTAATTAGAAGCTTCCCTGCTGCAGTGATGGTTAAGCCTTGTGGTTTGATTGTTCCAATCACAATGTAGTTAAGTATACAGTTATAATAATGTTAATGGCATTAGAGTTTGTGATTAGATTAAAATCAGATGCTTGCAAAATGAATGCTGAGCCCGAGTGGAAATTAGTCATAGCATTACATGTAATTCTATTAATGCTGCTGCTTAAGTGAAATAAAAAACATTTGATGTACTTACTGTACTTAACTGCCTTAGGCTAACAGGAAATGGGGGTGCAAAGAGAGACTAAAATAGCTGCCAGATCCTCCTCTGGTGAAAATCAACATAATTCTGCTGACTTCAGTGGAGTGACACCAGCTGAGGATCTGGCACTCTTTGTGTGTAACTATATCTATATATGCTTGGAGATGAGATATATAGCATAAAACGATTGCTGTTTGGGTTGTTGGGTTGGTTTGATGATGTTTGGTTGATGTCAGGGATAAGCCTTTACTGGCTTTAAAGCTTCTAACTGTGGGTATGTATGACCCTATCTTAGTCACTGGCCAGTCAAATTATTAGGGTTTTTTTCTACCAAAACCTATTGCCCCAGCAAGGACAATACTGCTTAAAAATATTGTAGCCCACATGATCCTGTTTCAGATAAGAGGCAGTGCAAGGCCTCAATCCTCTACTGAGCTCCATAGGAGCAAACACCAGTGTGTGCAAGTGCCCATTGCAGGATTAGGGCACAAGGTCAATATCTTTAAGTGACTCGTCATTTCGGGTGGCTCCGTTTTTGGGATACCTTCAAGGGATCTGCTTTTCAGAAAGCACTAAACACTGGCCCTCAAAATCATGCCCCTTGAAGTGACCCTGGAGTGACAACATGGCTACAGGTTTTGATACAAAATAGTCACTCCCATTTAAAGAGCCACATACACTTGTATACAGTGAGAGAGCAGTACTGCTGAGGTGTGCAGTGAGGGCTTAACTGTGAAAGGTGCAGAGCACTCTGACCTGATCCAGCAAAGCATTTAAGCTTGTGCCCAACACTAAGCACATCAGTAGCCCCATTGGCATTAATGGGATTATATATGTGCTTAAATTTAAGCCTGGGCTTTGCTGGTTGAGTGTTCAGCACCTTGCAGGACCAAGCCCCGTCAAGGTATAAGGCAAGAATGCACAGAGTCTCTCGTAGTCCTGATACATTTCTGTCTTGCAGTGCTTCCCAGATGTGTATTATCCCACTTAGAAAGGAGAGGTATTTATAATCCCCTGATTGGATTAATTTTGAACCATTTGTGGGGAGTGTAATTATCCTACTTATCTATCGTTGGTACTTCTGTACCCCCTCGTCTTAGTATCTGAGCAACTCCCCATCTTCAATGTTTTTATCCTCCCAATAGCTGAATGTGGCAGGGCTGTGCTGTTATCTCCATTGTACACAGTGGGAATTGAGGCACCCAGTCTGTGGCAGAGCAGGGAATTCAACCCAGCTCTCAACTCCCAGACTCTCCCCCTAACCCCTGGGCCGTTCTTCCTCTCATCTTATCCTAGTTTATGTGATGGTGACTTGTTAAGCTCTGGGTTTTCAAATCGTTTTTCAAAATTACTTTTAAATGACTCAGAGCACCACACCCTCTTGGGTGCTGAGGATCTGTTCCCTGCTCTTGAGTTTTGTCTTCCATCCCAGTCACAAGTCTCTAGCCTCAGAGATACTGACTGGTGTTGGCAACTGAATTTGCTCCCATTGGAGAAAAAATGGAACCTTTGGACTCATACCTGCAAGGAGCTCCCCGTGGAAATGCAATAACTTTAGCAACCAAGGACTTCTGTTTAACAAATCTGATTGCGCTCTCTTTGCAGGCTATCCTGAGCCCAGTCCTGCAGATCTTTCTCAAGCAAAACTCCTGGAGCATATCTACACTTGGAGCTAGGGGTGTGATTCCCAGCTGGAGGAGACAGACTGTGCGAGCTCTGATAGTGCTAGTCTTTTAAAATAGAGTGTAGCCACGGCAGCATGAGTGGTGGGATGAGCTAGCCACTTCAAATGCATGCTATGTTTGGGAATGTCTATGTACTCAGGGCAGTTAGCCCATCCTGCCGCTCCACTCCTTGAGCTGGGATTTGCCCTCCAGCTCCACGTGTAGACATAGCTGATAAGAAGTGCTGTTCCAGAGGTGGGTGGGTGGTTGGATAGCTAGTTAGATAAAACACATGAAGATGCACCCTTCCTAAAGCCCTGCCATCACTTTAAAATGATACAGTCAAGTAGCCAGGTCAACCACTCTGCTCTACAAAAAGCAGCTGTCATCAAAGAAGGCAGCTCATAGACTCATAGACTCATAGACTTTAAGGTCAGAAGGGACCATTATGGTCATCTAGTCTGACCTCCTGCATGATGCAGGCCACAAAAGCTGACCCACCCACTTTCCCTTAACTCAGCTGTTGAAGTCTCCAGATCGTGATTTAAAGACTTCAAGTCGCAGAGAATCCTCCAGCTTGCGACCCCTGCCCCATGCTGCGGAGGAAGGCGAAAAACCTCCAGGGCCTCTGCCAATCTACCCTGGAGGAAAATTCCTTCCCGACCCCAAATATGGCGATCAGTAGAACCCCGAGCATACAGGCAAGATTCTCCAGCCGGACCCTCATTTTACCAGCGATGACACGTTATTGCCTAATTGACTAAAATCATGTTATCCCATCAAACCATTCCCTCCATAAACTTATCTAGCCTAATCTTGAAGCCAGAGAGGTCTTTTGCCCCCACCGTTTCCCTCGGAAGGCTGTTCCAAAATTTCACCCCTCTGACGGTTAGAAACCTTCGTCTGATTTCAAGCCTAAACTTCCCCACGGCCAGTTTATATCCATTTGTTCTCGTGTCCACATTGGTACTGAGCTGAAATAATTCCTCTCCCTCCCTGGTATTTATCCCTCTGATATATTTAAAGAGAGCAATCATATCTCCCCTCAGCCTTCTTTTGGTTAGGCTAAACAAACCGAGCTCCTCGAGTCTCCTTTCATAGGAAAGGTTTTCCATTCCTCGGATCATCCTAGTGGCCCTTCTCTGTACCCGTTCCAGTTTGAGTTCATCCTTTTTAAACATAGCTCAAACCAATACCTTCCACATCCAGCCCCAACCCTCAGGGAGGTGTGTGCATGTGCAGGTAGGGACTCGGTGAGTTGCTGTTTTAGAAGGCTTGATCCAGTAAAGCACACGAATAATTCTAGTGACTTCAGTGAGGCTATTTGCATGCTTCCAGTTCAGCACGTGCTCAAGTGCTTTGTTACGTTGGGGTCAGAGTGTTCAGCACCCTGCAGGATCAAATTGTAATGAACATACACTAGAGTAAACTATTTTGCCATGATTTAAAGTATTTTCTGTTTTCTCGGCCTTCTATTCTCTTTCTTTTCCTCTGTGGCTGGGTTCTTGCCTCTCTTCTACCCAAGATATGAGGAGTCCAGTGCTTAATTTGTGCCGCGGCTTGCCAGGCCTGAGCCCCGGCACCTCTAGGCTTGGCAGTTCATAGTCCGGCACCTCTGGGTTTGCTGCATCAGTTATGAATGTAAAATAATTGCTTGAGCCCCAACACCTCTTTCATTACAAAGTAAGCACTGGAGTAGTCACCTCATTTACCATCCTGTTTGCACTCTGAGGGCTCACCAAGGGGTGGAGTGTGATCCGATATCAAAGACGACTAGTGGAACAGATTGGCTTTAATGTGGGACAGAGTGTTTTACCACTTACAGCTTAAATGGCAAGTCCTTTCTCTTTCCACAAAGGTCTCTGAGAAAAACAATCTACATATATATTGAGCTGTCTTTTAAAAGTAACAGCAGAAAAACTTATAACTTCAGTCAGAGGATGGAAAGGCAGGGAGAGAGGAGACTCTGTTGCCTCAATTCAGCAATCTATGCCTATTTGGCAAAGCACTTCAGCACGTGCTTAACTTTAGGCATATGCTTAAGGTTAAGTGCTTTGCTGAACTGGGATGGACTTAAGCACGTGCTTCAATGCTTCACTGCACTGGGGCCTTGGGGAGAGAAGAGTTAAATTGTCCATCAGTGCAATCAGTAATTAGGCTGGTGGTAGGGAGAGCTAAGTGTAAATGGCAACATAACAAGATGTGGGGTGGTTTTCATTGATTTGCCTTTGACAAAGGAGTCAGGTTTGTGATTTTCTCCCTCTGGTTCTTCTGGGGGCACCAGACATTGCTGCGATACCATAGGGTTAAACTGGGGTCACTGAAGGGGTTAAATCAGTGGTTTATGAAGGAAGGTGAAGAGGGATGTGCGAGGGGGGTTATCCCTTCAGGGGAAGTGGCAGCAGGCTGTTGCTGTGATGATGGGGGTGAGCAGAAAGCAAGGCCAAGTTAATGATAGGGGAGGCAAGATTCCATTCTTCGGGTGACAGGTCCAACATGCCAAACAGGCCTCTCCACTCCTTCAAGTGACTTGAGGCACAAAGGAGCCCTACCAGGGGAAGACAAAGCTGGGAGTTAATGAGGCATGTTTCTTTCATGGAGACACAAAGCGCGGGCCTCCCCTGCCTCAGAGCTGTCTAATCAGGTCAGTGAGCTCTCACAATGCAGCTGAGCTTGGCCTGACTTGTGCATTAGGGCAGCAAATGGGGTCCGGCTGCAAGTATTGTATCCTCCAAGCCATTATCAAGCTTCATGCTTCCCTAGCGACTGATGGGATTCAGTTTGCATGGCCTCCCCAGAGCAGGGCTTTCAAGGGAAATGGCCTGTAGCCATCCCCGCTCTGGGCTGGGAGCCAGCATGGTGTCCATTGTAAACAGGATCTGGACTGGGTAGGATCTCAGAGGAGACGCCTGCTTTAGAAACCACCAAGAAGTGGTGTTGATAGCTATCTTCCCTCTGAGTCAGCATTGTTCAGTGCCCCAATGGGGTATTGTACTGTCTGAAGTGCTGGCTTTTGGATGGGACATAAAACAGGCCCTGAGCACTGATCACCCTAAAATACGCCCAAGTGCTGTTTCAAAGAGTTGAGGTGTTGACTCTGGAATCCTGACCCAGTTCCAGGGTGAGTAATTCCATTCTGCATCCCTACACTGCCTGCTAGCCCTGCAAGTACCTACTTTTCTGGGCACAATCAAGTCCCCTCCTAACAATGTGTAAAACTGTAGTCCAGCTATGCAGCAAGGGGCGTGCTTCTCTTACCAAGTAGGAGCTGGGTGGCTGATGGAGTTATACATCCCTGTATAACTGCAAAGCACTTTGGGAACATCCGAGGTGAAAGGCACTAGTGCAAGGCAAGGCCCTGGAGCAGTACTGTTATAACCAGAGAATCATGGAACCGTAGGGGCAGAAGGGACCACAAGGGTCATCTAGTCAAGATGCAGGATTTGTGTCTAAACCATCCAAGACAGATAGCTACCCAGCCTCCTTTTGAAACCCTCCAGCGAAAGAGCTTCCATGACCTCCCTAGGCAGTTTGTTCCACTGTCCTACTGTGCTTACAGTTAGGAAGTTTTTCCTCAGATTTAAGTCTACATCTGCTATGCTGTAGTTTGAACCCATTGCCCCTTGTCCTGCCCTCTGTGGTAAAAGAGAACAACTTTTCTCCACCTTTTTTATGGCAGACTTTCAAATATTTGAAGACTGCTATCATATCCCCCCTTAATCTCCTCTTTTCCAAACTGAACATACCCAGTTCCTTCAGCCTTTGCTCATATGGCTTGTGTTCCATCCCTCTGATCATCTTTATCACTCCCCTTTGATCCTTTCCAGTTTTTCTGCATCCTTTCTATACATTGGTGACCAAAATTGGACACAATACTCCAGCTGAGGCCTAACCAGAGCTGAGTAGAGTGGTACTATCACCTCCCGTGACTTGCATGCTATGCCTCAGTTAATGCAACTGAAAATTTTATTTGCTTTTTTTGCAACAGCATCACATTGCTGATTCATGTTGAGGTTGTGATCCACCACAACTCCCAGATCCTTCTTAGCAGTGCTGCCTCTAAGCCAGTTTTCACCCATCCTGTATTTGTGCATTTGGTTTTTCTTCCCTAAGTGTAGCACCTTACATGTGTCTTTGGTGAATTTCATTTCGTTGTCTATAGCCCAGTTCTCCAATTTATCAAGATCCCTTTGAATTTTAGCTCTATCATCCAAAGTATGGGCAACCCCCCCAGCTTTGTGTCATCTGCAAATTTGATCAGTATGCTCTCTATTCCGACAGCCAGGTCATTAATAAAGATGTTAAATAACACCAGACCCACATCAGACCTCTCATGGAACCCCACTTGAGACCTCCTTCCACTCTGACATCATTCCATTAATAGTTACTCTTGGTTTGTGGTTGTTTAATCAATTATGTATCCATTTAATGGTAATTCTGCCAAGCCCGCATTTCTCCAACTTACTTATCAGAATGTCATGTGGGACTGTGTTAAAAGCCTTGCTGAAGTCCGAGTATATTATGTCCACCGCATTCCCCCATCCACCAAACCAGTTACCCTGCCAAAGAAGGAAATCAAGCTGGTTTGGCATTTGTTCTTAGTAAATCCATGCTGCCTGGTAATGATCACCCCTCCATCCTCCAGGTATTCGCAAATGGGATGTTTTATACATTGCTCTAGTAGCTTCCCAGGTATTGAGGTCAGGCTGACTGGTCTATAGTTTGTTCCCTGGCTCCTCCTTTTCCCCCTTTTTAAATTTGGGCACTTTCTCCAGTGTTCTGGGACCTCTCCTGTCATCCATGAGTTTGCAAATATTATTGCCAGAAGCTCTGAGATTTCTTCAGCTAACTCCTTCAGCACCCTGGAGTGAATAACATCAGGTCGTTGCATCCTAGTGGAGAGGCCCAGGGGATAAATGTGCCTGGGGAATGAACTGCCCTCTCTGCCACAGAGATGGTCAGGGGTGAGGTCTACTGGAGAGGTGGTGTGAGGGGAGCCTGTGGCTGCCCAAACAGCACCAGTTATGTGCCTAAACAGAGGGCTTCATTCCAAGGGCTGCTACTCCAGCACTGAAGGTGAAAAATCCACCTCCCCATGCTGCGGACAGGCTGCATGTCCTTTAGGTTGGAACAGCAGCTGCTCCCATGCACCAGTGCCAGGTGGGTATGAGGCCACTGGATGTGTACTTTCATTGCTTGTTCCTCTGCCAGCCATCAGTAGCAACCTCTGCTTCAGTCTGCTCCAAGCCTGTGCAAAAACCCTTCCAACTGGCAGGCAGAACCCACTGCGTGGCTGCCTGCTTGTATTCTGCCACGGGGCACGGAGCAGCCCCTCTGCTTTGGGTGATGTTAAATGTTGAGGACATCCCAGGGTCATGCATGTGGCGAGGTGCTGTTCCTGGTGCTGAACTAATCCAGGGATGCTCAGGGAAGAGGGAGGAATTGCCAACACTGGACTCTCATTCTGATGTATTTATTTTAATCACACAGAGCTTGTCTGTGCTGGAGTTTTTCATTGGCTTTAAGTCCCTCGCCCTTTGTGATTTCTGGAGTGGATGGGATGTAAATGTTTGCATTCTGTCAACACTAGACTTTACCGTTGTGTTAGCTGACACATGTTAAAACACAATTACAAACCCCATGTGACATGTCTTTAACAGCCCTGACTATGGTTTACATCGTGGCATAAAGAAGCCTCACATGGGGGATGGAGGAGGTATAAAGGGCCATCATGGCGGGTTCTTCAACCAGTGAAGAACAGCTTCATTCCCAGTCTCAGGTGTAGAGCTGGTGCAGGAGGCATGGAGGAGAAAGGCTAGGATTTGGCTATTCTTGCCTGGCCAAAGAGCTCATAGACCAAAACGTTTGCAGCCATGGATCATATAATAATTGTCATCAAAGCTCATGCTTCAAGGTATAAACTGATCACTTGGGAGGGTCAGGAAGGACTTCTCCCTCATCCCACGTAAAGGACTTCATGGTTGTCTACATGCATTATAGCAGTTTCTCACTTCTCCCTGAACTACTAAGTACTGGCCATTGCCAGAGACAAGGAGGCAGATTGGATGGATCAAGGCAAATCCTATATTCTTAAAAAAATCTAAACCACATTTGTACCAGCTTTTCAAGGGCTTCAGTGTCAGGCCTCTCTGACAAACCTGGAATATGGACTTTGTTCCTTCTCAATATTGTTTAACCCACAGGGGTTAGATCCATTAAAGCCAGTGCCTCAGTCTGGGCCTGTGAGCCCTTGGGGTGTTCTCCCTAAGGGAAGGGTAGATGGTGGCACTGCCAACCTCTCTCAGGGATTTCTGATGGGGGTGGGGAGCTGGTTGGTTACAGACAGGGCTCTATAGGAGCCCGGTTAGTGAAGGCTGCTGCAGAGATGCACAGAATCAGAACAGCTCCCAGCCCCCTTCCTTCCTGACCACCCCTTTTGGTGCAGGGCTGGCCCCCTTCACCCCTCTTGGTGGAGAGGAGGTTGCAGCTTCTTGCAACACCACAACCCCTCCACATCCTGGCAGACTTTCTGCTGCCTCCTCTAGTGATGACAGATCCTGGGGTGAATCTGGCCTCTTGTCTTCAAACACCAGCCTTGGTCAGCAATGTGGAGTAGTTCTAAGCCTCCCCTAAGTCCCTTATTGTACTTGCTTATGTGTATTTCTGCTCTTTCCCTTCCAGCTGTGATCCTGACTGTGGCCGACAAAATCACCAAGGAGGTGTTAGTGAGCTACAAGATTCCTGTGAGGTACCTCCGATCGTTTCACAACTACCACTTGAGACTGGTGCTGGTGAGCATTGGCCAACTAATTTGCACCCTGAGACATGTGGGTATGGGGGAGTCAAATTGTTTCACTGCCACTTCATCCATCCATTCGTCCATCGGGCAGGCAGTCTGGATTTTCTGTCAGTCTCCACCTGGTGTCCCTTGTCTTATACTTAGATTGGCAGCTTTTTGGGGCAGGGACTGTCTTTTGTTCTGTGTTTGTGCAGCACCTAGCACAATGGGGTCCTGGTCCATGATGGGCTCCTGGGACTTACCGCAATATAAATAATAAAAATTAGTAATCATAAACTTATGCTACACACATCCCATGCTATCTAATTCCAGGCTTCTAAACAAACAGACTTGCACAAGACTTGCTTAGTTTGAGTTGGCTGAGGTCAGGTAAAGGAAATCTTGTGTAACCATTGTAATCCCCACTGGGAAACAGTTTAGGATTTTCAAAGACTCACAAGTTGGAGAATGCACTAAAGGAGACAAGCAAATAAAGTGCCCCTGGGGCCTCTTTAGAAGAGAGAAATAATGTTTTTTTTTCCTCCTGGAAATGAGTGTGTTAGGAAATAATGAAATATGATGTCAAACTCTGAAGTGCCCTTTCTAATTTGGCCTCCTGGGAGACAAGAACACAGGTGAGACTGAGATTTACAACAGTGCAAGCAAATCCCAGCACTCTGCCCCTTCCTAGTGCTGTCCTTCCAAGGACCCCAAAGGGCGTTGTGAATATTAATTAAATAATCCCTAGCGCTCATCAATAGATCTCAAAGAGCTTTATGGAGGAGGTCAGCATCCTTATCTTACAGATAGGGAAACTGAGGCACAGAGAAGGGAACTAGTTGCCCAAGGTCACCCAGCAGACCAATGGCAGAGTCAAGACTAGAACCCAGGTCTCCTGTGTTGTAGACACAGGTTCTCAAACAGGTTTACAGAGAACTCGCTGGGGATCTGTCGAGAGCTGGTTCTGTGTGGTTGGCTCCTTTGCATGTTTCCAGCTTATATGTTGCAGTAAACAAAGCTAAAATACAGTGTTTCTCTAATATTACTTCTCCGTGTAAGCCCTTGCTGAACCTGTCACAGGGACGTTAGACAATTATGAGTGGAAGGGGAGGCAAGGACTGCATGCAGGTGAATGGGACAGGTAGTGAGGGATGCACAATTGGAAAGGGAGATTGGGATGGGGGGGAAGAAGGGGCTGAGTGAGGGTATGAGGGAGGAGAAGTGGGGGGCTGGGTGGGGGCATAAAGGAGGGGAGGCAGGGCCCAAGTGGGGCATGTGGAAAAGGCGGTGGGGGCCAGGTGAGGGCGTATTGGAGGGGAGAAGGGGGCGGGGTGAAGGACCCATACTTAGAGTGGCCAGACAAAGTGCATGACTGGAGCATTTTTAAAAGCTCTGAATTTTTCAAGAGTGGCAGAGTGGGACTTTGTCCCCACTGAACAGCAATAGGAGCCATTTATTGCTGTGTTAGTGAATTTCTCTGTCTGTGTGAAAAACCGTGACCGTTATTCCGTATGCTATTATCCTAATTTGCATAATGAGTGACTTTGCTGTCATGAAATAGGGTGGGCGTATCAATGGAGTAATAACTATTAGCAGGTGCTGCCAGGAGGTGCCTTTATGTGCTCTGTAGTGGTGAGATTACATAGGGAATGGTTTGCTGCATTGGTTTTTCTCATGATTTATTAATGACCTGTATTAGTTATGGTGGAGTTTAGGGAGGAGTAAATTGTTGTGGTATAGCTGTTAAAGAACAGCGTGATTGATCTGCACATTATGCTGAGACCTTTTCTTTCGATGTACTTTGTCACACACACAAACACACACACATGCCAGCTGCAGTATCAAAGTAGGGTTATTCATTTACACAATCAAGGGCAGTCGGGCTAGTATCTTCCAGGGACAAAAGGGGACCTCGTTTTCCTCCTCCTCGAATTGGAACACTTGGTCTGAGTCCCTTAGCATAGCCAAGAAGACCTTTCTATCTTTTCCTGGGTCTCAAGTTTGTCAGAATCTTTAGAACGTTTCAACCTGCCCCAGGCCTGCTCTGGGATTTCCACAGTGCTTAGCATTCACTAGAATGAAAATCAGACTCGGGTTAATAGCTACATCAGTAGCGCATCCATCCTTTGAAATTTCAAGGGCTAAAATAAAGGTAACAACTTCTGTACCTTGGCAAATTTCTGTGCTTTCCTGCTGGGCATTTGTTTTTGGACCAGAGATGTTGAGGACGTACAGTTAGAATTCCCAGGGAAGGTACACGAATAAGGATAAGGAGGGTTGCTAGATTATTGTGAAGATGGGGCAATTAAGGGACTGAGCATGTGAGGGCAGCAGTAACTGAGCTAACAAAAATTACTTATTGCAGCAGTGAGAGGACTGTTTGCATCACTGGGGCTGTTATGCCAGCGATCTCTGTTCACCCTGGTGAGGGACTGGCACAGAGAAAGGCCACATAGTGGTTAGCCTTACTCAGAGCGGGACTAATATGCATGATGGTGACGTTGCCTGTGCACTTCTGGGATCATTTGTGAATGCCTGGTGTACTACAAGGTTGTTGTGAGGGCCACACAGCAACTAGCACGCCAGGTAGCTCTGCTGTATATGTGCCCAGAGAGATTACAGTAAATAACCTTGCCCAAGGTCACATAGCTAGTGAGTATCAGAACTGGGACTGACACTCAGATGGACTGCGCTTGCCCTACACCCTAACCACAAGACGCCCAGCTCCAGAAAGACTAACCTGGCACAAGAGCTGTTCAGCTATTTTTTGTGAGTTAAAGTTGCATCCTCTGAAATATCAGATATTTACACGGCCGTCAAGGGATCATCCTGTTTTCCTCTCAAATGAGCCTTGTTCCTGTTTTCAGACCCATTGCAGACTCACAGAAAAATACAACACAGAATAATGTGGGTGCCATGCTTTATTGTTTGAACGACTGGCAGGAAGGTCCCAATTAAGTAAGTTTCACAGTTAACTCTAGGTGGAACTGAGGCCTGACAAACTCACTTTACCCCAGCCAAAAATTCACACCCCTCTCAGCTAATACAAGTATGTTTCTTCTTCTCCATTCTTCTCCATCCCCTCCCACGCCTCCCGCCACCCCAAGAAGGATCAGGAAGTCAGAGGCCATTGTGTATGCAGATTATTAAATATTTAAATGCAAAAGCAGAACGATTTATTATATTGATCTTATTGGAAAGGCTCCAGGGGACAGTGAGCTTTAATTATCACTTGCTGCTTTATTGTCAGTTATGGCAGCTCTGTGCCACCACACCGCAGCCCAGACTGTTTATATACACAACGCTTCTTGTTTTATAGTCTGGCACTCATTCCATCCTGTGGTTTTGTCTCCTCCTCAAACAGCCGAGGAAGAAGGACCCCTTGGGGACAAGTCTGTACGCTACGGTTGTTCGTAAAGGCAGCCTCATCCCCCGTTATGTTGGAATGAATTACACCGGCTTGGAGGTAAGGCCTGTGCCAGGAAGATAGGAGAGGGATGGATGGTGCTGAGGAGGGGATGCCGGCATGGCCCACAATAGGAACAAGGTGTCTGTGTGTTAGTAGCAATGAGCAACCCTCATAAGGTATGGTTTAGCTGAATGCCTAAAATCTAAGTTCTCTCCAAACTATCTGATCTTTCAATGAGACCTGTTAATAACCACTGACTTTCTAGCTAATATAACACAGTGGATAAACATCGGGGAGCCCTCCCGAGGGACCGAGATTTCACAAGGAGAGTTGGCTGCAGTTTGCGGGTGGCCTTCAGCATATATATCACCATTCTTCCTTTCTCCATCTGAACTAGAAATACCTGGAGAACAGGCCTTTCTAAGGACCAGCACAAACCTCACCACCTTCCTCTTCAAGGACCAGGTGCACATCTTCATTCTTGCCTGCTCTGGTATACACACAGAGTGGCATGTCCAAATATAAAAACCCTACCAAAACAAAACACTCCTCTGCACACAAAGTTCTCCCCCTGGGGAAAGGATGCGGGAGAGTAAACGACACATGACAGATGTGAGTCACGTCACTTAATACAAGGTGCTCAGATGCTACAGTGATGTGGGTGGCATAAGAACCTATATAGAATAAAATAGAATTCTGTATTGGTGTCTCTGGTCCTGTCCAGAGCTTGGAAGATAAGAGGCACATAACATAAGTAAAAGGCATTTTTAAGGAGTTAACTGAAGTTTTCCTAATGTTGAGTTTAGTTCAGTTTGAGTTTTCGGTCAAAGATTTAGGTTTGATGCTTATTTTATTGGAGCCCTTTAAGCCTTACCAAAGGAAGCATGGATATTCCCCAATGGCCCATTTGGAAATCACATCCTTTGACAGTGTTGGGGGTGGAGAAATTGAGCGCAGGTCTCCTAAGCACTAGGCTAGTGCCCTAACCACTGGAACACACTTCCACCCTCATAAAAACATAAGAACGGCCATACAGGTCAGACCAATGGTCCATCTAGCCCAGTATCCTGTCTTCCAACAGTGGCCAATGCCAGGATGCCCAGAGGGAATGAACAGAACAGGCAGTCATCAAGTGATCCATCCCTTGTCGTCCACTCCCAGCTTCTGGCAGTCAGAGTTTAGGGACACCCAGAGCTCTTCAGAACTCTTGGATGAATGCCATCTCGTCCTGGTTACTTATTACTGTTTAATTTATCAGCTTGTTCCAAAACCTCCTCTAATGACACCTCACTCTGGGATAGTTCCTCAGATTTGTCACCTAAACAGAACAAGAAGCAATGGTCTCAAGTTGCAGTGGGGGAGGTGCAGGTTGGATATTAAGAAAAACTATTTCACTAGGAGGGTGGTGAAGCACTGGAATACCTAGGGAGATGGTGGAATCTCCATCCTTAGAGGTTTTTAAGGCCCAGCTTGACAAAGCCCTGGCTGGGATGATTTAGTTGGGGTTGGTCCTGCTTTGAGCGGGAGGTTGGATTAGATGACCTCCTGAGGTCTCTTCCAACCCTAATCTTCTATGATTCTATAAAAAAGAATGGCTCAGGTGTGGGAATCTCCCTCAGATCCTCTGCAGTGAAGACTGATGCAAAGGATTCATTTAGCTTCTCTGCAACAGCCTTGTCTTCCTTGAGTGCTCCTTTAGCACCTTGATCGTCCAGTGGCCCCACTCATTGTTTAGTAGGCTTTCTGCTTCTGATGTATTTTAAAAAAAAATGCTGTTCGTTTTTGAGTGTTTGGCTAGCTGCTCTTCAAATTCACCTGATCTATTCTATTCTATATAGATTTTTATACTGTGCTCTAGAACCCTGCAGTGGGACTGTTGTTTTCATGAGTGCTCATATGTCTCCAAATCTATTTCCTTGCCTCTGATGCCTTCTGAGTCTGTTTCTGCTCTTGACCGAGACTTGTGAGCAGGCCCTCGGTTTCAGGTCCTTCATTCTCTGGCAAGTTCTGCTGAGCAGAGCAGCGTTGAGTGAACATTTCTGGCTGCCCTGAGGGCAGTAGGGAGCAGATAGCAGAGTACACCTGAGCCCAAGCCTGAGCGGTTCAGTGTGGGGTTATTTAATCCCCTGGAGTGGGGCTGTCACTGGTACAATGCACCTTGTCCTCAGTCTGCTCTGCAGACCTTGTGGGGAGATGCCTGCAGGGAGTTGCCAGGGCATGGCAGCCAGCAGCTGAGTTGCTGGCTGAATTGGGTGCTCGTGAAAGTGATGTGCCATTATAAGAGCCATGTAGAGCGTGGGTGGGTGCTGGGCAGGCTTCCCACCCACTACTCTGCCTGTGCCCCTCAACCCAGCCCTGCTGTTACATTCCTGTCCAGCTCAGCCCATGTGTGTCCATCCTGCCCTGTAGCACCCCCTGCTGTTCCAGTGCTGGCCCCTGCATGCAGCAATGCTGATGCACTGCAAGCCAGTGAAATCATAATCCTGAAATCGGGACAGGATAGCCTCTTGCCATGAAAGTGCTCATGATGTCACAACGCTATCTGTATCACTTCACTGTGCACTCAGCTAGGACAGAGATGGGCAGAGGGGCTTGGAAAAAGAGAGCAGCTCAGAGCTGCCAGTGGGAATCTAACAAGCTATTCTCAAATTCATTTCACAGTTTATACCTGCCAAAAAGAGCTTTCTCCAACCCTGCCTTGTTGAGCATGATGTAGCACAATTCATGATTCCCAAGGGCTGGCTGAGCTTTGTCCCTTTTGAGCTGTGCCAGGATCAGTCTGTGCTAGGCTGGCTGCATTATTCTGTTCCTAGGCTGCGCCCTTGTCCCTCCGCCAAGGTGGTGCCATGCCCGCTCACTGGTGCTTGGTATTAACCTTGCTCTTTCCTTGGCTTTTAGGTTTTCCTCCAGGGAATGAAGAATCCTCTAGCAGATCCCCAAGGTCCTATCGTAGCCATTGCCAGAGTGGTGAACAACTTTAATGCATACAGGTGAGTAGGGGGCAAGGGGCACCCTGACAAACACACAGGAACAAAGGAGCCCAGCAGCTGCTAGCATGGGCACAAGAACATATTTCAGAGGTGTGCTGGAAGTGTCAGGATATGTATTGTACACACTCTACTGGGGGGAGCCAGGGTTTGAATGGAAGGAGCAGGATCAGGGGCGGCTCTATGTATTTTGCTGCCCCAAGCATGGCAGTCAGGCAGCCTTCGGCGGCATGCCTGCGGGAGGTCCGCCAGTCCCACGCCTTCGGCGTACCCGCCGCCAAATTGCCGCCGAAACCGCGGGACTGGCAGAACTCCCGCAGGCATGCCGCCGAAGGCAGCCTGACTGCCGCCCTCACAGTGACCGGCAGGCCGCCCCCCCGCGGCTTGCCGCCCCAGGCACGCACTTGATGCGCTGATGCCTGGAGCCACCCCTGAGCAGGATTTAAAGCACGGTTCTATTTTGACTATGAAAATGTCTGTGAAGGCTTCACATTTTATTGCCTTTCCACAATCTGCATGTTACATGCACTCCATTCACAGGTAACACCCTGCCAAGAAAGCACTAACTCACTTCTAAGCTGGGCACACCTTGAATATTATCTGCCAGAGTATAGCAGAGTCCACTAGTCCATGTCCACTCTTTGTGGATAAACCGAGGGATACAGAGCAGTCACCTACCATCTTTAAATGTCTCGCAGAATACCTGATCACTCTTTCCCTCCCATCACAGAAAAGCCATGAAAATGCGGCCCTCTCCTGCGATTGATTTAACCACCATCACGTTTCCAGACCCCTCCATGGTGGCGTTCGATGTTCTCCGAGTCACCAACCAAGGATATCCCCAGGTAGGGGGCCAATGTGTCTTTAAGCATTCCTGCTCCTGCCAGAATGGAGAAGGGAGCCATGTGCTGCAGTACTAAAGATACGACATGGATTGTCTTACAGTGAGGATGCTGCATGGAGCTGGTGCCAAAGGTAGTGCTGCCTGGAGTTTAGAAATGGAATCAGTGCTAGTAAAGCATTTGTTCCTCCCTTTTTCCTTGTCTCCCTTTGTCCCCAGCCTTTTTACTGTGCTGCAACCTAATTCCTGCATCTCCCCTTGACTGAGCTTTGTCTGGCAGGAGCTGGAATTAAGGCCCAGCTGGTGGGTATGTATATGTATTGCAGCCCTCCTTGCCAGATGTCTAAATACATTTATTTAACAGCATTAATCACACAAGGAAGAAAACCAGAACTTTCGTCTGTATCTTCCTTCCCCTTCCCCAAATTATTATTAGTTTCCAGCTGGTGAGTTTTGGCCACCAAAAATACATGGCCAGATTTTAGGAAGATCTCACTCTTTGGGTCCATACGCTGAACCCTTTAGACAATCTGTTCATCAGCATCACAATGGGAACTACTGGGGACTAAGCAGTGTGAAAGTGTGGCCCTTATTATGATGCCTAAGTGGGAGTCCAGCCCCAGGCATTTTGGCTGGAAAGATCATTAAGTGGTCTGCCGAGACCCTCAGCAATTTTCAAGTGGTCCACGAAAAAAAAGTTTGAGAACCACTGTAGGAGTTAGGCTTATAATGCCTCTCTTCGCCCCCTGGATCCCACGGGCCAACACTTGAGCAAAAGAAGTAACTCCATTCACTGATAGCAGTAGTGGTTCAATCAACAACCTGCTCTGTGACATTGAGCAAGGCCTTACTCTGCCCTGTATCTCAGGTCCCCACCTCTGAGATGGGGATAATCCTTCCCTCCTCACAGGAGGGCTATGAGGATAATAATGGGTGTGAGGTGCTCAGATCCTACAGTGATGAGAGCCCTATAGCACCTAGAAAGACTGGTTCACCAGCTCTGACTCATCACCTAGGGCCTTTAGATAAAGCTTAAGCCTAGAGCTGGTCAGAAACATTTTGATGAAACATTTTCTCCATTGGAATCTGCCGAGTCATCAAAATGGAAATGTTCCACAGGAACAGGCTAAGTTCAGTGGGATTCTGAGAGAAATCAGCCACGCTTCTGATGGATGTCAGCCTGCTTTCCTGCCCTGCTCCTCCACAGCTGGTCTGTTGAGCTGCCATGGAGCCAGATGCCCAGAGCCCTGGGAAACTCAGCTGCCAGGTCTGTGGCTCTCAGCAACCTGGGCTTCCAGGGTCCCTAGCTCTGGAGCAGCCCACCGGGCAAATGGCCCAAGAGCCAGGGCTCCCAGGCTCCTCACTTCTTGCCTGGCTCCCACACTTTCCAACTGTCTCCCACCCCCCATTCCCCATTCCCCCTGTGGTCTGTCAGGGCTCTGGGCAGCTGTCTCGCAGAGAATTTTGAATGTTTTATGTTTGTTCCAAATGGGAACAAAACCCAATTTTGGAATCTCGCAATCCTCCCAAACCAGGATGACGCTTTCTCCACCCAGCGCTACACAAGGCACTTTGCTCCCAGCTGGAGGTCTGGCTCTTGTTGACTGCCTCTCTTCCGCCATGGGATCCTCCCAAGGGGATGGAGTCACAGAATTCTTCCTTCTCATGGAGGAAGTGGAGTTAGGGTCTGTCTACACTGCAATGAAACACCCATGGCTGGTCCATGTCAGCTGGCTTGAGCTCGTGGAGCTATAAAATTGCAGTGTTGTTGTTCGGGCTCAGGCTGGGGCCTGGGCTCTGGGACCCTCCCTCTTTGCGGGGTTCCTGAGCTCAGGTGCCAGCCTGAGCCCAAACACCAACACTGCAGTTTTACAGCCCCATAGGCCAAGCCCCATAAGCCCAAATCAGCTGACATGGGCCTGCTGCAGGTGTTCCATTACAGAGTAGACATACCCTTAGAGCCGCCAACACCCTTATTAAAGGGCTGGTCCTTCTTATGTTTTGCTGCTTTGATTCTCAGTGGTGACTTGGAGACTGTGTTCATTTCGGGTGCAATCAGTGTCAGGGATAGAATTGACAGGACTCAAGAGCCTGTCTTGAGGGTATGCTTGTGAGTTTGCTGTACCTCACTACAGGCAGCAGTGAGAGGAGTGGGCCGGGAATAGGTGCCACCATGCAGGGGCGGGGGAAGGGCAGTGAGGGCTGTGCAAATCCCTAAATCAGTCACACCTGTCAGCCGTGGTCTTGCTCTTAGCAATCAAATTATAAAATGAATCCACAAAGGGAATTCCCCCCTTTTCCTTTAATCAGACTTTGTATATCTTTCCATCACTTAACCTGAGTGCCCAAGCAGGTCGTGAGTTAGAGCACAGGGCTGTAAATACGCATGCAATGAGAGATCATGTAGGTGGCATTTTGCTTGGCAGTTTACTAGGGCAGTAATCAAGGCTAAGTCTGAAATGATGCCCATACAGCTCTGCCAGCACACCTCAGTCCTGATCACTAGTCCCCTCTCCCATGAGTAACAGCCACATCTCCTGAACAGACAGTCATTGCCAACTGGGTGGGGATCTTTGGGATATCCACGGACAGGAGCCTGAGTGAAACCTGTCAAACTCATTTCACGTGGGGGCTAGGCTCTGGGGTGCCAGCCCCCTTTCTGTTGTGATTGGAATGATACATCTATTCCACGTTGCCGTTCTCATTCCAGGCTGTGCCCCTAAATGCTATCTCTTTGTGGTAGCTTTGGCAGTGCCTTCTGTTTGGTGCATGCTGGCCCAGCTTCACACTGCTTCAGCTCATGCACTACTGCCTGATCCCACCAGCCAGGTGCTCAAAACTCAGCCCAGCTTGGGAACTTTATGATTGTAATGCATTGCCTGGCTCCAGATTTGAGTATGGTTCCTCTGGTAGCTTAGACCTTCCAGCAAACTCAGTTCTTAGACTGGGGTGCTTTCGCCTCCCTGCTGAATCATGGTATAAACAATAGCCTGTCATCTTCTGAGCTGATGGCAAAACCTAGTCTTCTCTAGCTGCAGTCAGCTTCCTTGAGAACAGCTTAACACTGTCCACAGCCACCGCCCTAGTCTAGCTTTCACCACCCCAAAGTAAACAGGAGGGACTCAAGCAACAGTGTTCAGATCTGAATTAGAAACAGTCAGAAATTTGGGGGGGTTGGATCTTGCGCCTTGGTTCTGACCCACCTCTGACAGAAGAATAATACCACAATGATTGCTGAAGGTCACCTCTAGAGCATCTCTGGGCTGCAGAGACCAGCTTTATCTCCCCCTTGCCATCACAGGACTCCCTCCCCTGAGGCAGATTCCCTCCCATCCTTGGTGGGTGCCTGAAGTTTTACTGTAGGAAAGTGCAGAGCCCTTGTTCCTGCCTAGGGGATCCTGGCTGTGGCCTTGCCTGATGAGAAACTCTCTGACTCTCCTTTCCTGCTACACATCTTCTCCCCGCTTGTGAAGATCCAGTGTGCAGCAAAATGACTGTGTTCCTCTGCATAAGCCCCAAATGCTGTTTCTTTCTGCAGCTCATCAGGGCCACCTCAAACTCCTCCACAGCAGAGGTGGAGTTAAGAGAATAGGATGGTCCATCGGCTCTTGGAGTGTCTCAGTGCTGCAGTGCAGAGGGTGAGCAGGGCTGCCAATCAGAAGCCATCCAGCTTGAGATTGTGTGCCTAGACCTTCAGAAACATATTCATCAAAAGCGCTTTCTGTTTTGGTTCCAGACAGGGGCTGGGGGGAGAAAAACAGCATCTTCCCCTCACCCGTATGGCAGATCTGGACATAAGGGTCAGTGCAACTATCAGCATCTCATCTCCTTCCTTAAGGGGAGCAGAAATCCTATCGGTCCCATCACAAGCCCCATGGCAATAATCTATGCATTGTAGATCCACCGCCCTCTGAAGGGCTTTGGGGAGGGGCTGGAGGAGGAGGGCAGTTACTCTGGTTGCAGAGGTTAATGGCTTTCCCTGTGTGAATGTATGTGCTAGCTAATCATATTTGATAATTCTGCCATCCCAGCATGTCATCTCTCCTGTCATTTCCCATTAGTGTCCTCAGACAAAGGCTCCTGATTCATCTTTAGCCAGGCAGCAGGCTGACACATGCCTCTTTACTCACAGCTTTTGGGACTTCAGGCAGCATTTGTTTCATGGTTAACCCTTTCTGGCTTGCTCCAGTACCCTGCTAACTGCCCGTGGGTCCATGACACTGCTGCAAGACAGGGGACTCTCTCCATCTGGGCACAGGTACCTCTGCTGCATTGATGGGGTAGTTGATTCAAAACCTGAACTCTAACCTGACTCCTAACAAGGAATACCTGTTTGGTGGAACGCTTGTGACTTGTTACTATCAGAGTCACCTCTTCAGTTAAGTGGCTTTTCTGACCTGAAAACTTCGATCATTTTCTTTTCAACCTTTGCTGAGTTCCCTTATCCCGGGCGTAAGTGTTATGGAGCCCTTCTAAATGGGCATTCCACTCAACAGCCCCACACTGGTCCTAATTATAATACAGCCATCCCACCATGCGTCTTCAGTGAGGGTGATCAGAGCCACATCTCCCCCTGCTATACGCTGCCCCATACTAGTTTGTGCACCACCCACTTGCTCTATATGTATCACTGCCCAGGGGCATGCTTCTTTCCTGGCCAAACAGCCTCCTGCAAAGAGCTATCCAGCCCCCATCACACCTTCCCAATAGAGTCCCCTCATGACAGGTGATTGGGTTCCCTGTGCCTGTGGGTATCGTTAGCCCTGGTATTTGGACTTTTCAAAGGCACCCAAGGAAACTGGATACCCAACTCCCATCAACAGGCAGTTAGAATTGTGCCCCAGTCTGCAATGTCAGCAACAGTCACTGCAGTACTTGTATTCCTTATGTGGCTGGTGCATAAGGAGGCAGGTTTCTGGGAGCAGAGTTAAGGTTATCCTGGAGTTCCTTTAACTCTGAGTTTCCATCCATTCCCACGCTTGTGTGCTTTAGACCTTCCCGTTGGATTCATAGATTCCAAGGCCAGAAAGGAACACTGTGATCATCTAGTCCAGGGGTGCCCAATCTACACCTCACGGGCCATACACAGCCCACCAGAGCATTTTCATAAGGACCGTGGCCTGCTTCAGCACACTATACTGTACATAGAAACAACCTATTTAAATACATACAAAACAAGCTGAACATAAAATAAAAATCAATGCAGGTGACTTTAAATCTCATTAAAATATAAGGAATCTGTTTGGCCCATATAAGGCTGTGCTTAGGTTTATGTGGCCCTCCTGTGTAATAAGGCTGGGCACCATCTGACCTCCTGTCTAACAAAGGCTAGAACTTCCCTGAAATAATTCTGTGGCTGTCCACTGTTTGGAGGGTTTCTCCTTGTTAAACTCAAATCTGCTTTCAGGGGCTCTTTCCCTAGTGTAACTGCAACCTGACTCCGGCATAAAGAAGCTTGCAATTTACCCAGCTTTCCTGGAGCCATCACAATGTTTTTGTTGGCCTGGAAATTCTGAGCCAATTGCACTACAGGGTGAGCATTGGAGGTGGAAGGCTTTGTACGCATGACCTCCTTGGCGTTAGATACCTCTGTGACTCTCTGCCTATGCCAGCAACTCTGCCTTTGATCTGCTCTGCTTGGGATCTCCTTATCACAAGCAGTTAACCATTGTGCTTGTGATGGGTTCGGTCACAGAGACCCCCTTGGGACTGTCACCTGATGTGCTAAAACTACCTCTGGGCCCGTTTTCTTTGCCAGCTTGGGACTCCAGAACCCTGGCTTGTTGAGCCAGACACGCTAGCCTGCTGCAACACAGACTCAGGGTCTGAACCACGCCGCCAAAGCTGCAGACTTACCTGAAAACAGCTCACCAAGTACTCCTGTCTCCAGCACCCAGACACCCAACTCCCAAATAAATCTGTTTTACTCTGTATAAAGCTTATATAGGGTAAACTCATAAATTGTCCGCCCTCTATAACACTGATAGAGAGATATGCACAGCTGTTTGCTCCCCCAGGTATTAATCACTTATTCTGGATTAATTAATAAACAAAAGTGATTTTATTAAGTATAAAAAGTAGGATTTAAGTGGTTCCAGTAATAGCAGACAGAACAAAGTAAGTTACCAAGCAAAATAAAACAAAACACACAAGTCTAAGCCGAATACATTAAGAAACTGAATACAGGTAAATCTCACTCTCTGAGATGTTCTAATAAGCTTCTTTCCCAGACTAGACTCCTTCCTAGTCTGGGCCCAATCCTTTCCCCTGGTACAGTCTTTGTTAGTTCCAGCTCAGGTGGTAACTAGGGGATTTCTCATGACTGGCAGACCCTTTGTCCTGCTCCACCCCCTTTTATAGCTTTGGCACAAGGCGGGAATCCTTAGTCTCTCTGGGTACCCACCCCTCCTTCTAAATGGAAAAGCACCAGGTTTAAGATGGATTCCAGTATCATGTGACATGGTCACATGTCACTGTAAGACCTCATTCTTCATTACCCATGTCATGTACACAGGAAGGCTTGCAGGTAAATAAACCCATTCACAACCAATTGTCCTAGTCAATGGGAGCCATCAAGATCCTAAGCCACCATTAATGGCTCATACTTTGCATAATTACAATAGGACCTCAGAGTAATACTTCATATTTCTAGTTTTAGATACAAGAATGATACATTCATACAAAGAGGATGAACACACTCAGTAGATTATAAGCTTTGTAATGATACCTTACAAGAGACCTTTTGCATAAAACATATTCCAGTTACATTATACTCTCACTCATTAGCATATTTCCATAAAACATATGGAGTGCAACGTCACAGTGCTGGTGGAGCCAAAGCATTAGACAGCAGGCGGGCAGCACTTCCCCACCCCTTAGTTGCATTTCTCCAGGCAGCTCTTCGCAGAAGCTGTTATTGTGACAAGACGTCTGCCTGAATCAGTGCGTTGGCTGTGATGTGCCAGGGTGGGTTTGGTGGGGCTGGGGGGTGAGGAGCATTGTGTAGACGGAGTGCTCCATCTGCCCATGAGGAGGCTGCAGGAGGGCTGCAGAGGGTTGCCAGTTGGATGGCCACTCTGTTCTGTCAGCTCTGGGTTAGGGATGAAGAGTGGGTTTGCTTGCTTGTTTTTTAAGTTCAGAGTCACAGATCTAGGCTTGAGACAGCACCATGGGGTAGCTAGCACAGCAGCCTTTCACCTCTCCATGCCATGCTTGGAGCAGGGAGAGGACACCAGTGAGATGAGTTTTGGGGTTTCAAAACTCAAGCATGTCCACATGAGTTTGAGTTTCTGCTGCTCAGCAAATTCAGGTCCAATATACTCTTGTATTTGAGTAACAGTATTGTGCCTGTAACAGGCTGACAGCATGTGCCTGAAACACCCCATTCCATCAGCAGGAGTTGATCCTGCTGGAAAGGGGTTAAGTGGACTGGTGGCACATTACCTTACCTGGATTAGAGACAGCTGGGAGTGGCTCCCTGAGGAAAGAGGACCTATGGTGTGGTCTGAGCAGTCCTGAGTGAGGAACCCAAAGAGCAGCAGGCCTGGGGAGAGGGGTCAAGCTGAACTTTGTTGTCTAATACCTCTTTTGCTTGTTACTAAAGCCAAACTGCAGGCAGGGAAGCATTTGGACTTTACATACTGTGTGGAGTGCGTTTGGGAATGGCATCTGCTCACAGTGCCCCACCTGTACATTTTAAATACCAGGGGAAATACTTCGTAACATTTGATGCTTTTTATTAGTTATTTATCTATACAGCACCTAAATTATGAGTAGGTGCTTTACAAGGCAAAAAAAAGTCTCTACCCCAGCGAGCTTACAGTGCAGATTTAGAGGCAATGATTGGAGACAGGAATATACCATGAGGAGTGGCTGAGGAAAAAGAGGGATTACAGTAAATAATATCACATGTTTAATGTGCATCTCTTGATGGGTCCATTACAATATAATTTGTTTAACATCCAAATGGCATTTGTATTCTTTATATTGACAGACAGGTGTGTTACTCAGGCGTGCCAAGCATGTTGCAAATAAGAACCAGCCTAGGGAGAGATACACGTGGCAGTTAGCGTCCAGGCTCCCAGACTCTGTGAGAGCATATTCATTCACGCAGAAGGCTGATGTGCATATTGTCCCCACTGTGTGAGGCAGGCTGAGCATTTGGAAATGGAATAATGGTATTAAGAAGGGCTGCTGTCAATAATTTCCTGATGATGAGAACCCTGTGTTAATGCTGACCTTTCGAGGGCTGGCATGATCCCTGATGCAGGCCAGGAAGAGAGGGAGAGCAGCTGCTAGCGGTGATGGACCAATGCCATTTTGAGTGACAGCGAGTGGCTTCAGGGATAAACAATGTGCCCACTTAAGCAAGCTTTCACAAATCATGTTGTTATCACAAAAAGCATTTCCTGAACCTGATCTTTGGGACTGTGAAAAAGCACTCTGCATCCGGGTGTCCTGGCCCAGGCATGGCCTGTCCCTCCAGGACCTCTGTGATCAGGACAAAATGAAGATCACAAGAGCAAGTTTTTCCACTCTAACACAGTCCACATGCCATGTGGAAATCAGCCCTGCCCTGTTGCTGTTATTTATTTGTACTACAGTAGCATGAGGGAGCACCAGTCATGAGGGAGCACCAGCCTCACCATGCTAGGCACTGTACAGACTCAGAACAAAGAGATGGTCCTGTCCCCAAAGAGCTTGCCATCTAAGTAATACAACCAGAACCATGTCATGTGGGGACTATTGACTAGGGGCTAAGGACGAAACTAGGACTTCTGGGTTCTCTTACTGGTTCTGCCACTGACTAGCTATCTCTCTGTGCTTTGATTAATACCTGCCTTCCTCCCATAGGCACTACGGAACTTAGATCATTCACTGTTCGTAAAGTGTATAGGGCTCCTCAAAGGAACTCCTCTGTCTTTTACTATTTTATTTATTGCACTCAGTTAAATTCAAAAGCTCATGTTAATGCAGCAGTAGGGCTGAAATATGGAGCATTCAAAAGACCATGATGCAGTGATGGAAAGACACCCTCTAGGTCTGGAGCTAGATCACAGCATGGAAATTACTAGCAATGATGATAAAACACATCACTTCCTGGAAAGTAGCTCCAGTTCCCAGCTGCGACAATGGTGCAGGCCACCATTCGGGGTGGTCACCAGCTGGAATGATAGGGCAGGACATCCCCTGTGGATCTCTGCCCAGGACTTAGGAAGAAAGCATCTTCTAGAGAATCCATTCCAGGTTTCTGAGCCAGTGCATGCTGGGACATGACCCTGAGAGTTTCATACGGCTGTGTGGGTACCCATGCAATGCAGAAGTGATCAGTGAATCTTGCTATTGACTTTCAAAACCTTGATCTCAGGAGTTCCCAGTAACCAGAGACATAAACAGCCTCTTCCAATCTTTCATAAGTCCCTTTTTTATTATTTGAAATACAGATGCTGAGTCCAACAGATACATATGAATCCCTTCAGTGCTGCATTCTGCTGCAGTGGAAGTCAGAGCTAGGAAACAACAGGGTGAATCTGAGTTTTGAGGCACACACAAGTACATCTGACAGTATTCGGGGCGGTCTCTATCTAATAGTGTCCACAGAGAAGTGACAGCCTTTGATAGTGTCCACAGAGAAGCCCTCTGGAAGATCTTGCTATACTATGGAAATCCAGCAAAGAGAGTTAATCTGATAAAAACTTTGTATGATGAATCTGTGCCGAGAGTGGAGCCAGAATGGTTTAAGATTGCTACTGGCATAAGGCAAGGTTGTATGTTATCCCCACTTCTCTTCTGCATTGTGATAGACTTGGTGCTCAGAAGAGCAACAGGTGCTGCTGAGGTGGTGGTGTTTGGGCTAGAGATAAGCTGCAAGATTTAGATTTTGTGGATGATACAGTCTTCCTGGACACCGGGATGGAATGAAAAAAAAACTCTGAATGAGCATAAGTGGGACTTTAAATCAGTATTCAGAAGACCAAGTTCATGTAGATAAGAGAGAATGCTGTCTACACCAGCAGATGTCTGATTTATAGGAAGAGTATGAAAGAATTGATGACTTTATCTACCTGGGCAATACAATAGCTGCTAGTTGCTAGCTCACTAAGGAAGTTAAGGCAAGACTCAACAAAGCCAGTGGATCGTTTCCCCATTTTCAAACACCTGGAAGCGTAGCAAGATACATTTACACACTAAAATGAGATTGTACAACTCTACTATCTACTCAACACTACTGTGTGCCTCAGAAATGTGGCAGATGTTGGAAGTTCACAACAGGGAGCTGAATGCACTCCATAGGCATTGTTTAAGAAGAATCATGGGAATTCATAGGAGAGACTGTATAACCAATGTGGAAATGTTGCACCACACAGGCCAGCAGACTGCAGACTCAATAGTCAGACAGAGACGGCTACAGTGATTTGGCCATGCCATCAAGCTACCCTGCAACAGAAGCACGAGGTGTATTTCAGATTGGATCCCACTTGGAGGGAAGAGAAGGAAGTCCTAGAAAACAAAGGATGACCGAAAAGAATGCTGCCATCATGGAGACAACTTACAATGGAATCAAACATCTAAATCGGAATAGACAGAGATGGGGGAAATGAGTTGCCTCATGCTGCTAGGCACAGGAGATTCTAATGCTAAAAGCTGTCTAAAGCAGGGGTTCTCCACCTTTTTCTTTCGGAGCCCCTTCCTCCCCCCCAACGTGCTATAAAAACACGATGGCCCAACCTGTGCCAGGGTCAGGAGAGTAAATGCCAGGGCTGGCGTTAGGGGGTAGCAATGAGGGCAGTTGCCCATGGCCAGATACCATAGTGGGCTCTGTAAAGCTAAGTTGCTCGGGCTTTGGCTTTCTGCCCTGGGCCCAGTGAGTCTAATATCAGCCCTGCTCTCTGGTTTACTTTAGCAGACCCCCTGAAACCTGCTCACAGACCCCCAGAGGTCCTCAAATCTCTGTTTGAGAACCACTGCTCTAAGGTGTGCCCCAACACCGCAGTATCTGAGCACCTCACAGTCTTTAATCTGTTTATCTTCACAAACACCTCTGGGAGGCAGGGCAGTGCTGTTATCCCCATTTTACAGATGGGAACTGAGGCCAGCTTGCCCAAGGTCACACAGGAGTCCGTGGTGAGCACATTTCTCAAGTCCCAGGTCAGCACCCTAACCACTGGACCATCCTTTCTCTCTAGTGAGAACCACAGGTAGACTTTGTTAAATGTCCCTAGAAAAGTAAGAACTATTGGTGGTCCCAGTCCAATGTTCTGACCCAATTTCTGCTGGGGCCCAGTATGTATCCACCAGCTCTGGTAAGACATGGTGCAGGTGGGGAGAAAAGGAAATTTGAGTGCTGTTTTTGCTGATCCACTGTGAAAATTGAGTGATCCAAACAGGGCTCAGAGAATCTCTGGGAAGGTTGTGCCTGGTCCCCAAGCCAGTCAGGGCTGTGTAGAACCAATTTCCAACAGGACGGGAGCTTGGGAACTGGGATGGAAATTGATGCGACACAGCACACAGCAGACAGAGCTAAACCCATCTGCCTTTTATTTTATGTTGGTACAATAGCTTTAGCCTCGGGAGCAAAACACAGCAGGTGAGATGATTCTGCCCAGCTTAGAAAGAGTATCTTGTGTCTGCGTTAAAACACAGGGTTGTAGTTAAAGCTCTGGTAGGGATGTCTATGTTTGTGCTATGTAGAGGGGGAGATTTCTGACTGTCAGTGGTGCTCAGATATCCCCATTGTCCCTCCCCGCCTCTCTTCCTCACATAGCGTTAGTGCACTGGACTGTGATATCAAACCCACAGGAGGACTGGCTGGCTGCAAACATGCCAGCATTTGGGGTCACATCGTCATCCTCCTGCACAATTTATTTCTTTACTTTGACAGTTGTAAACAGAGCTGGGCTGAATCTGGACTTGGCTTAGCTTGGTAGCGGAGTTCATGCTCACAGCATCAGCACAAAGTTTTGGATTGGACAGCCCTGAAATTATTCCAGCTGTTCTTGTGAGACCCTTTTGCCCACAAATGGTTGTGATCTCATAAGATCAGTGGCTCTTTATGAGGTCTCCACTGTCTTGACCCCTGGTAGATTCAGATCTGATCAAGCTCTACAGGAACAAATTGGGATCTAGGGATTTGAAAGTGACTTCCCTGAAATTCAGTCAGATGAGGATTCATGGTTCTAGTTTTGATCCAGATCTGGTTAAAAAAAGAAGCAGCAAATATTAAACTAGGTGCAATATGCTTCGCCTGGGAGTCTGTAGCAAGCCAGAGGTGCTGGTGCTGTTTGTATTTTAGGCACCAACAGTCCTGCACTGTACCAGACACCAAAGCATCGCCCCTGCTCCACGGAGGTAACAGGCATATGGAAAATGGACAACACACCCTTAGGGACAAGCAACTTGAGTTCTCTACTAATAGGCTACAGCCATACATCCCAGAACATGCCGGCTGGGTGCTAGGCTGCAGTAGCAAGCTACAACCATACAGCCCAAAGAACAGGCAGATTGAATTCTCTATTAACAAGAGACAGCCATGCACCCCAGGAACACACTGACTGAGTGTTGGGCTGCAGGAGCCATCTATCCCCAGGAACAGGAAGACTGAGTGCTTTGCTAACAAGTCCTTCTGCCCCATGGCCTCCCACCTTAGAGATCATGAAAGGGGAGAAGTTCACAAGGGTAGTGAGCCTGTGCTCACTATGGGTAACAGTTGCACTCTGTGGGGTGTGTAATGAACTTGGCAGGCCTAATGGCTAATTATTAGCTGGCTCCTTTCCTTTCTGGCTTCAGTGCAAGTGTGTTGTGGGGTTTTGGTATCCCCAAATGTATACATTTTGGGGACACTGAGTGGTTCCTAGATGGCTGTGTTGCTCAAGATCATGTGGCTAATCAGTGGCAGAGGTGGGAATAGAACCCAGGGGTCTTGATTCCCATTATATCCTAGCCTCTAAAGAACACTGTCTCCATGGTTCTGGGCCACAGGACAGAACTGCTGTGCATATGGCATGTGTTGCATCCATTTCCCCCCAAACTCTTTGCTTCCATCCTGCAGTGAATTGCCCCAGTGCAGCTTTCTCTGGCTCAAGGACCAGGCAAAGCCCTGGAGATTCTCCAAGCCCTGCATTGATTGCTCCATTTTCGCAATGGGACAGTACTCAGGTACTCCACAAACTCCCAGCTTGCCTGCACGTGCCTCTTCTAACAGCACCCCAGGAGGTATCTCTTCCCCAGCTCCCTACACTCCCAGGGAGGTATTTCCAGCAGCACCTGCTGGGACCACGGGGTCATAGGGGCAAACCAGGCTAGGGGAGAAGCCACTGGGATTTCAGAGCTCCTCCCATCCAGGCTCCCAACTGGTGAATTCTTTGCTGCTCTGAGGCACCTGCTCCCTTTGACATGCAAACAAGCTAATCCTCAGTGGCTTGCTTCTCTCCCCACTGAACTCTGGCAGTGTTACTGGGATAGAGAGCCCACAGAACTTAACCCCTTCACCTCCATCTGAGCTTGCAATATTAATCCAGCTGGAGGGGCAAGAGGATTCTCTCCTCCCCCCTTCCCCCAGCAGGAGCAATCCCACATATCCTCCCAATCCTTTGAAGCATGCTGCATCCATTAATGTGGCTTATCCCCTTACGCCGGCATGACATGTTGGAAGCACAGGGGTCCGTCTAGCCATAGCACATTGCTTGGGGGACTGGAATAGATTTGATTTTCCCCTGGGAGAGATGGAAAAATCCCAAAGCATCATCAACGAATGTTGATTTCTGGTTTAACGATGGGAGAGTGGGGGTGTTCTTATTGGTTCTGCCCTTTAGTACTGAGAAGATAGAGGAATCTGACAAGAAATATCTAGATGCATATTCCTGAGAGAGAGAAAAATGGAGAGAGAGACATAGCCGGAGTTGAAGCCTTGAGGAAAACAATTTCAAACAACCTGGGTTTCTTTAAATAAAGCAGAGAGCTGTGAAAACAGTATGGAGGGAGAGGGAAGCAAGATCGATTGAAGCAAACACAGGCTTATTTCACTTGCCCTGAAGAAACATGGCTGGTAAAGTCTGCTTCTCAGAAAGGGGGGGGAAGTGCTGGGGATCTGGGCAGGAGAGAGCAGGCTGTGGTCTGACCCTCCGCTGGTGTCAGCTGGCATCCTTCTGCTGGAGGCAGTGGAGCTCAGCTGATGAGGAGGTGGCCCCAAGTCCTGTTTCCATGAGCGTCACTTTCCCATCCCACATTGCTAAAGCATGGCTGATGATGGGCCTTAAGATTCCAGCATGCTGAACCAAATTCATCCCTGGAGCTGCGATGGGTAGAGATGCACTGGGATGGATGTGCCCTACTGTTTCTCATTCAGTGTGAGGGAAGGAGGCCATAGCTCCTCACTCCGTTCCCACAGATCTGCCCTGGCACTCCCTGGCACCCAAGCATCATCAAGGAAGAATATCCATTCATATACCCTTCCCCTGTTGTGATCCCAGTGCACAAAGCCTCATATGCCTCTCCAAAACCCTCTGTGCCAAAAGCCCTTTACTAGAGTGTGTGCGTGTGCGCTCATCCATCCCACCCCACACACAGAGCCACCTGGTGCCCTCAAAGGTCTGTGGAGGAGGGGCATGCTAAACACAGTAGAGCTGATATGAACCATCAGAGAGTCCTCCTTCCCCCCATCCCATGGCAAGGGTGGGCCCAGGCCTGTTGCAGAGGAGGGATCTGTAACGGGTTGGATCACAGAAACCCCCTTGGGAGCTGCCACCTGATGTGCCAAGACTACTTCTGCCCCTGCTTTCTCTGCCAGCTCGGGACCCCAGCACCGTGTCTTGCTGAGCCAGACATGCCTGTCTGCTCCAACACAGACCCAGGGTCTGAATTTCTTGCCCCAAAGCTGCAGACTTAACTGAAAGCAGCTTACAGAAGTGTTCTTGTCTTTAACACTCAGATGCCCAACTCCCAATGGGGTCTAAAACCCAAATAAATCCATTTTACCCTGTATAAAGCTTATAGAGGATAAACTCAAATTGTTCACCCTCTATAACACTGATAGAGAGATATGCACAGCTGTTTGCCCCCGCAGGTATTAATACATACTCTGGGATAATTAATAAGTAAAAAGTGATTTTATTAAATACAGAAATTAGGATTTAAGTGGTTCCAAGTAGTGACAGACAGAACAAAGTGAATTACCAAGTAAAATAAAACACACCAGTCTATGTCTAATTCAACTAAATACAGATGAAATCCTCACCAGTTCCAGAATGCTTCCTTTTACAGACTAATCTCCTTTTAGTCTGGGTCCAGCAATCACTCACACCCCTTGCAGTCACTGTCCTTTGTTCCAGTTTCTTTCAGGTATCTTTGGGGGTGGAGAGGCTCTCTCTTTAGCCAGCTGAAGACAAAATGGAGGGGTCTCCCACGGGCTTAAATAGACTTTCTCTTGTGGGTGGAGACCCTCTCCTCTCTCCTATGCAAAGTCCAGCTCCAAGATGGAGTTCTGGAGTCACCTGGGCAAGTCACATGTCCATGCATGACTCACAGTTTTTACAGGCAGAAGCCATTGCCCACATGGTATCTTGAATATCTCCAGGAAGACTTCTTATGTGAATTGGAGCATTCCAAGATGCATTGTTCCTTAAGTGCTTCCTGACTGGGCACTTAACTTTGCGAATTCCTTTCTCCAGGAACTGACCAAATGCTCTACTAAGGTTATTTAGAAATCAAGCCAGTACACGGCCAATATTCATAACTTTGAGTACAAAAATGATACATGCATACAAATAGGATTAATAGATTCAGTAGATCATAACCTTTAGAGAGATATGTTACATGGCATATGTAGCATACAACACATTCTAGTTATGTTATATATATATACACATACATAAGCATATCTCCATAAAGCCTTATGGGAGGTACCGACTGTCACAGGATCTGGCTGGGCTTCAGAGGAGGGAGAACTGGGAACCCGGAAGCAGGGCACACTCAGAGTCCTGTGTCCCACTTGGGCTGTCTGGGGAGGCTTCAAGCCATGGTAGAAAGTGAGGGCTTTACTCCACTGTGGAACATTGACCCTCATAGGCCTCTGTGCCAAAGTGGAATTTTCTGTAATCTTTTAAAGATGCCTATGTGTGCCTCAGTTTCCCACTGTACTTTGCCCAGAGGGGGGGAGGGAGGGAAGGTTTAAGTCTGCTCTTGGGGCAGATCAGGAGATATGAGATGTGTGTGCCACCATGCTGTCTGGGGTGGAATGAATGGGTCATTAAGGAACCAGCTGGCTCTGAATCATGTCCAAATAAAGACAGCAGGAAATCCCCAGGGGCCAGGACATTGACACCTGGCAGTCAACTGCCAAAAGGAAGGAAGTCCCCCTCCACCTCCACCTCTCAGCAGGGAAGCAGAGCCAAGGCCCCAGCTGGAGACCAAAGAGAAAGGTGAGGTTGGATGGTGAGGTTAAGGGTGGCTCTCTGAAAAGACACAGGCCTCTCACCTTGGACTGAGAAGGAGCCAGAGACAGAGGCTGACATGAAGTGCATAGCAGTTTGGCTGACTGGTTGCTGTGGCTTGGCCAGACAGGCTATGTCTTAAGCTTTATATCTCTGTGCTAACCGAAGGACTTTCAGATTCAGCAGCCTGGTGACCTAGGATTGCCAACTTTCTACTCGTACAAAACTGAACACCCTTGCCCCGTCCCTGCCCCACCCCTCCTCTGAGGCCCCGCCCCCACTCACTCCATCCCCCCATCCCTCTGTTGCTTGATCTCCTCACCCTCACTCACTCGCTCATTTTCACCTGGCTGGCTCAGGGGGTTGGGGTGCAGGAGGGGGTGAGGGCTCCGGGGTGGGGCCAGAAACGAGGAGTTCAGGATGCGGGAGGGGGCTCCGGGCTGAGACAGTGGGTTGGGATGCGGGAGGGAGTGAGGGCTCCGGCTGGGGGTGCGGGCTCTTGGGTGGGGCCAGGGATGAGGGGTTTGGGGTGCAGAAGGGGACTCCAGGCTGGGGGGTGGAGCCAAGGGGTTCAGAATTTGGGAGGGGGCTCTGGGCTGAGGCAGGGGGTTGGGGTGTGGGAGAGGGTACAGGCTCTGGGCTGGGGGTGCAGGTTCAGGGGTGGGGCCAGAAATGATGGGTTCAGGGTGGGGGAGGGAGCTGCGGGCTGGGGCAGGAGTGCAGGGAGGTGACGGATCTGGCTGGGGTGCAGGCTCTGGGGTGGGGCCATGAATGAGGGGTTTGGGGTGCGGGAGGGGGCTCCAGGCTGGGGAATGGGGCCAAGGGATTCGGAGTGCGTGAGGAGGCTGCAGGTTGAGGCAGGGGGTTGGGGTGCAGGGGGTTGAGGGCTCTGGCTGGGCGTGCAAGACCTGGGGTGGGGCCGGGGATGAGGGGTTTGGGGTTCAGGAGGGGGCTCTAGGTTTTGGGGGGCTCAGGGCTGGGGCAGGGGTTTGGGGCTCAGGGTTGGGGTGCAGGCTTACCTCGGGCGGCTCCCAGTCAGCAACACAGTGGGGCTAAGGCAGGCTGGCTAGTCCCTAAGTGGCCTCACTCCATGCTGTGCCCCGGAAGCAGCCAGTAGGTTCGGCTCCTAGTTGCGGGGGGGCAGGAGCCTCCGTGCGCTGCTCTCACCCACAGGCACCTCTCCCCTAGCCCCCATTGGCTGCAGTTTCTGGCCAATGGGAGTGCAGAGCCAGTTATCGGGGCGAGGACAGCAGCGCGGAGCCCCATGCCCCCTCCCTCCCCGCCTAGGAGCCAGACCTGCTCGCAGCTTCCGGGGCACAGCGCAGTGCCAGGACAGGTAGGGACTAGCCTGCCTTAGACCCACAGCACTGCCAACCGGACTTTTAATGGCCTGGTCGGTGGTGCTGACCAGAGCCATGTTGACCTGAATTTGATGGGTTAGTTTTTATGGCTCGCCACTGATCGCATCCGACCAGAAGATTTATAGGTTCTTGTCCAATTCAGACTACAGAGTTCAAGAACTCAGAGAGTTCTATATCGGGAGAGGACTCTCGGGATGCTTGGCAAGAACGTGTACACTGAGGACAATACCAAATTGATAAAATCTTTATTGACATTAACATAAAAATAAGGAATGCAATGAAACGTATCACTGCAAAACAGTAAAAGAATTCCAAAACTCCTGGTGGTAACATTTCTATTATAAGTACCTTAACCTAACATACTCACACCCTTCCTTGGGAGCCTGGTAATAGAAGGTAAAGGACCAGCCTCACTCCTGGCATGCCCGATTACGCGATGGTGCTGGCTTCCCCAATGGTTAGGAATGTTGAGTAGTTATACTATACTGCACAAGCTGAGCTGATAGCGTGATAGAAGACAGAACAGAGTATAGGAGAACTGGAAAAAGCACTCCAAGAAACCGAAGCTTCAGGAGTTAGAAGAGTAAGAACTTAAGAGAGTTTAAGAGCTTAGAATATAGAACATAGCAGACCCTAAGAACTAAAAAAGCTCAAGAGCACTCTCTTACAAGGTATTTTATAGGATCCTGACCTATGTAATTCAGGCCCAACCTACTATACCCAAATCTTATTTCCGTACCCTAAGAAATGTATGGGTACCCTTCTCCTATAGGTTAGGGGATTATGACACTTACTTTCTAAATATATTAATAAGGATTATCTCACTCCAAAACTGCCAACCTAGGCTCTCTTGATGACCTCGATTTGTGGTGTACCCTACGGTTACCAACCGGTTATAGATGCCGGATAAACCTGTGATGTGATGTGGATAGTTCCTCCCTTTGGTTCCCCAAAGTTCAGGGACCATTCTTATCTGTGCCAAAGGTTCCCAGTTTTTATGCTGACATATTTATAACTAATTCTACTTTTTGCTATATAGCAGATCTTACCGGATCTTACAGGCCAGTAGGCTTCTTCCATTTCAGCATTTCAGCAAAACTTATTATTAAGAAACACATGCTTCAACACATTCTAAATTCCAAGGAATTAATACTGATAAAATATAAGAATAAAATGGATTAATTTCAGAAAAAGAAACATATTAATTAATACTGCTGGCTGGATTAGTAGGATATAATAGCTAGCAAAATAATCCTATGGGCTACAGCCACCAGGGTCCCTTTTCGACCGGGCGTTCTGGTCGAAAACTGGACACCTGGCAACCCTAGATTCATAGATTGTTCCCTGGTTTTGGAATGGCCACCTGCTGTCGCTGCAAATAGTCACCGTGGGCATAGCGTCCTGAAGGGGCACAGTACAAGCCTCCCGCAGGAGTCTGCTTGGCTGGATTCGCTGCAGGGAGCCCTGGGGAGACACAGGGATCACTGATGCCTGAAGGCCCAGTCTTGACAGCTTCTAATCTGTGTGCTCTGTGGAATGCCCTTTAGTCAATCAATAAAGGCCTCTTGTCCCATGGATTTACTGCACACTCTGCATTGTCAAAGGAGAGACAGGAATTCCCCCACCCACACATCCTCCAGTGCTCCCTAAATAAGGTGTTTCTCTCTGTATATTTTGACACTGTCGTCTTTTCGCCCCCATATCTAAGGTCACCCAACCTGGTGGACCCCCAGAGAAACCAACCTGGAACTCCTCCTTCCTCTTCCAAGGCAGGGATGGGGCCACCCTCTTCTCAGATGATACCAGCCTGGTGATCGAATACTATCTGTACAAAACAAGTGAGTTCCTCTCTCTGGGATTCAACCAGCTTTGGATCATTCCACTGGTGCAAAGGACATAGGCAGATCTAGGCACAACTATTGATTCACTCTGGTTTGTTGGGCACCAAAGATATTCATACATATCTAGGCTGGAAAGCTAGACAGAAGTGCGAGGCCACAGGAAGTGCTCTGGATTTAGTGTGGCTCTGTGTGTGAGACAGAAGAGTTCCTGGGGAATTCTAGGGGTCTGGGTTTTGCTCCCACCCAATTCCCATCTGGAGTTCCCCCAGGAGCGCAAGTAACAGCAGGTACTGGCACAGCACTCACTCACCTGTCACAACAAAGCCATGGTCTCCCAGGCCACTCCAAAGATTGTTCCATTCCAGCAGGCAGCAATTTGCAGTGGTCCAAGCTGGATTTCAAAGCTGTCATCAGGCTGCTTTCGATCCCATGGGATAGCATCTCAGGGCTGTAGTGCTGCAGATTTAGGGGGTCTCATGGGACAGGTCTCAGTGTGATAGTGCTGGGTTTGGAGGGGTCTCAGCACAGTACTGCCGTGTTTAGGAGATCACAGCGTGGTAGTGCTGGGTATTGTGGGGTCTCAGCATGGTAGTGCTCAGTTTCGGGGGGTCTCAGCGCAGTAATGCTGGGCTTGGTGGGGGTTCAGCGAGGTAGTGCTGGGCTTTGGGGGGTCTCAGAGACTTAGAACTGGGTTGTGATAAATGAAGGGGGGTGAGGGTAGTTCCCTTTTATGGACACCCAGCCAGCCAATAGCTATAAAATCCCTCTTAGTAGCTGTTCTCTACTTGCTCTACTTGCAAAGTGTTAAAAAGTCTCTCTGCTATGCATAGGTAAAAGGAAGTGAGTGGGAAGAGCCAATGGGAAGGCTAGAACTTTTTAAAATTGAATAAAGACTCCCTTTTGTCTGTCTGTTGTTGTTCTCCCGGGGAGAGGCGGACAGGGCAGCAGCTATGCTGTAAGAAGCTTGGGCCAGGTATGAAAAGATCATCAGAATCATACCTAGAAACTACTCATTTAAAACCCCAGATATGTAAGTAGACCAGGAATGTCTAGGAAGACGCGATTAGGTTTATTCCTTTTATTTCATTATTGCTTGTGGATTCCTCTGTGCTAACCCCAGGTGCTTTTGTTTTTCTTGTAAACTTTAAGCGGGTCTTCAAGAAAGCTATCCTTGTAGTTACTCTTTTTTAAATCTAGCAATAGCCTGAGTTTCCAGATGTATTTTCTTTTCTTTTTTAATACAATTTACCTTTTTTAAGAACAGGATTGGATATCTGTCTCTTAAGAGGTTTGTGCACATTGTTTAATTAGCTGGTGGCAACAGCTAATTTCCTTTTTTTTCTTTCTTAGCTCTTCTCCGGAGGGGGGAGTGAAAGGGCTTGAGGGTACCCCACAGGAAGGAATTCCCAAGTGCGTCTTCCTGGGCTCTCAAAGGGGTTCTGCATTTGGGTGGTGGCAGCATTTACCAATCCAAGGTCAAAGAAAAGCTGTAACCTTGGGAGTTTAATACAAGCCTGGAGTGGCCAGTATTAATTTTTGTAATCCTTGCAGGCCCTCACCTTCTGCACTCGAAGTGCCAGAGTGAGGAATCAGCCTTGACATGGGTTTTAGGGGTCTGAGGGCTGTAGTGCTGGGTTTTGGGTGGTCTCAGCAATGTAGTGCTGGGTTTTCGGCAGTTCCAGTGCAGCAGTGCTGGGTTTTGGGGGGTCTTGGCATGGTAGGGCTGGATTTTGGGGGGTCTCAGCACGGTAGTGCTGGGTTTTCAGTGGTCTCAGTGTGGTAATACTGGGTTTTGGGGGGGTCTCAGCATGGTACTGCTGGGTTTTGGGGGGGTCTGAGGGTGGTAGTGCTGGGTTTTGGGGGTCTCAGCGAAATAGTGGTGGTTTTCAGGTATCTCAGTGTTGTAGTGCTGGGCTTTTGGGGGGGTCTAAGCGAGGTAGTGCTGGATTTTGTGGAGTCTCAACACAGTAGTGCTTGGTTTTGGGGGTCTCAGGGCTGTGGTGCTGGGTTTTGCGGGTCACAGTGTGGTAGTGCTGTGTTTTGGGGGGTCTCAGAGAGGTAGTGCTGGGTATGAGGTTCTAGGCATGGTAGTGCTGGATTTTGGGGGGCTCTCAGCACAATACTGCTGGGTTTCGGGAGTCTCAGCATGATAGTGCTGAGTTCTGGGAGTCTCAGTAAGGTAGTGCTGGGTTTTGGGGGGGTCTTAGCGACTTAGTGCTAGGTTTTGGGGGTCTGAGGGCTGCAGTGCTGGGTTTTGGGGTCTCAGCGTGGTAGTGCTGGGTTTTGGGGTCTCAGTGACATAGTGCTGGATTTTGAGAGTCTCAGCAAGGTAGTGCTGGGTTTTGGGGGTCTGAGAGCTGTAGTGTTTGGTTTTGGGAGTCTCAGGGCAGTAGGGCAAGGTTTTGGGGAGTCAACAATGTAGTACTGGGGGGTCTCGGGGCTGTAGTGGTGGGTTTTTGGGGGGTCTCAGCGAGGTAGTGCTGGGTTTTCAGCGGTCGCAGTGCAGCAGTACTAGGTTTGAGGGGGGGTCTTGGCATGGGAGTGCTGGATTTTGGGGTGAGGTCTCAGTGTGGTAGTCCTGGGTTTTGGGGCGTCTCAGTGACAGTACTGCATTTTGGGGGGTCTGAAAGATTTAGTGTTGGGTTTTGTGGGCCTCAGGACTGTAGTGCTGGGATGTCTCAGCAACATAGTGCTGGGCTTTGTGGGGTCTGAGCAAAGTAGTGTTGGGTCTTGCAGGGGTCTTAGCGACTTAGTTCTGGGTTTTGGGCATCTGAAGGCTGTAGTTCTGGGTTTTTGAGGTTTCAGGGCGGTAGTGCTGGGTTTTGGGGGGTCTCGGCATGGTAGTACTGGATTTTGGGGGGGGTCTCAGCATGATACTGCTGGTTTTCGGGAGTTTCAGTGAGCTAGTTGTGGCCTCTAGGGGTCTCAGTGTGGTAGTGCTGGGTTTTCAGGGATCTCAGCGACATAGTACTTGGGTTGGTGGGGGGGTCTCCGCATGGTACTGCTGGGTTTCAGGTGTCTCAGGGCTGTAGTGCTGGGTTTTGGGGGAGGGGGTCTCAGCGACTTAGTGCTTTGTTTAGGGGGTCTGAGGACTGTAGTGCCTGGTTTTGTGGGGTCTCAGTGACATAGTGCTGGGCTTTTTGGGGTCTCGGTGTGGTAGTGCTGGATTTAGGGGGGTGTCAGGGAGGTAGTGCAGAGTTTGGGCAGGGGGGGGGGTCTCAGCATCTTAGTTCATAGAATCATAGAATATCAGGGTTGGAAGGGACCTCAGGAGGTCATTTAGTCCAACCCCCTGCCCAAAGCAGGCCCAATCCCCAGACAGATTTTTGCCCCAGATCCCTAAATGGCCCCCTCACGGATTGAACTCACAACCCTGGGTTTAGCAGGCCAATGCTCAAACCACTGAGCTCTCCCTCCCCCCAGTTCTGGGGTTTGGGGGTCTGAAGGCTGTAGTGCTGGGTTTTGTGGTGTCTCAGCGACTTAGTAATTTGTTTAGGGGGCCTAAGGGCTGTAGTGCTGGGCTTTGGTGGTCTCAGGATGGTAGTGCTGGGTTTTGGAGGGTCTCAGAGACATAGTGCTCAGTTTTGTGCGGTCTCAGCAACATGGTGCTGGGTTTTGTGGGGTCTCAGCATGGTAGTGCTGGATTTTGGGTGATCTCAGCGAGCTAGTGGTGGGTTTGAGGGGTCTCACTGTGGTAGTGCTGGTGTTAGGGGGTCTAAGCGAGGTAGTGCTGGGTTTTGGGGGACTCAGGGCTATAATTCTGGGTTGGGGGGTCTCAGCAGGGTAGTGCTGGGTTTTGTGGGGTCTCAGCAATCTAGTGCTGGGTTTTGTGGGGTCTCAGCATGATAGTGCTGGACATTGGGGATCTCAGTGTGGTAGTGCGGGGTTTTGGGGGATCTTAGCAAGGTAGTGCTAGGTTTTGGTGGGGTCTCAGCGACATAGTGCTGGGTTTGGAGGGTCTGAGGGCTTTAGTGCTGGATTATGGCGGTCTCAGGGCTTTAGTGCTGGGTTTGGGGGGGTCTCAGCAAGGTGGTGCTGGACATTGAGGGGTCTCAGTGGGTTTTGGGGGGTCTCGATGTGGTAGTGCTTGGCTATGGGGGTCTCAGGGCATTAGTGGTGGGCTTTGTCAGGCCTTGGCACGGTAATGCTGGGTTTTTGGGGGGTCTCAGCAAGCTAATGGTGTGTTTTGGGGTCTCAGTGTTGTACTGTTGGGTTAGGGGCGTCTAAGTGAGGTAGTGCAGGGTCTCAGTGCGGTAGTGTTGGGTTTTGGAGGTCTCAGGGCTGTAGTGCTGGGCTTTGGGATCTCAGGGCTGTAGTGCTGGGTTTTGGGGGTCTCAGTGCAGGACTGCTCGGGTTTTCTAGTTTTGGGGGTTCAGCGTAGTAGTGCTGGGCTTTGGAAGTCTCAGCTTGGTAGTGCTGGGTTTGAGGGGTCTCAGCATGATACTGATGAGTTTGGGGGGTCTCAGCACAGTAGTGCTGTGTGTTGGGGCATCTCAGGGAGTTAATGCTGGCTTTGGGCTGATCTTAGCATGGTAGTGCTGGGTTTTGGGAGTCTCAGGGCTGGGTCTTGAGGGGCCTCAGCACAATAGTGTTGGGTTTCTGGGGTCTCAGCATGGTAGTGCTGGGTTTTCCTGGCTCTTAGGGCTGTAGTACTGCCAGGTTCACGGCAGGGAATAGTCCTTTTTTCTCTTTATAAAGTGTATTTGATGTGATTCCTTTCCCCAGTGTCAGAAACAGAAGCTGAGAACAAGCCAAAGCCTTTGGGTTACTCCGTGTTGCCCCTAACCAACAGTGTGTATCGGAGTCTTGTGGCAGAGAGCAACCGGAGTGGGGTTCGTGTAGATGATGTTCCAATCCAGGTAACTGCTCTGGGTCCTGCTGAGGGCTGATCGAACACTGATCCCTTGTGTCCTGCTGGAAGAGTTCCTTGTGTAAGAATGAGTCATGTACCACCCACCTTGCTGTCTGATCCCATCCTGGTTTGGCCTGGGTAGCTGAAAGAACTTAGAATGAACAGAGCCAGCCAGGAGGAGATCTCATGCAAGAGTGAGGCACAGGGTAGAGGTGCTTTGCATTGTGGGAAGAGGTGTTTGCCAGACGAAGAGAAGAGGAAGGGCGGGGGGACTTTCTCATGGTGTGTTAATGGGGGGATAATATGATAAGCAGTACAATGAGGGCCAGGGGGAGTTCACTCAGACAGAGGCAACCAGCAGAAGTCCTGGGTTCTCATCCAGGGAACAGCTCTTGTGGAGCAGGAGAAAGAGGAGGAATTGCTCTATGTGGAGTGCAGTGGGAGAATATCTGAGGTGACTCTGATGTCCCTGCAGATGGACATTGAGGCTGCATAGGGCCTCTGCAGCTGGCATTTGTTCTCATCACAGTGCATGGAGTCTCACAGGATTGTCTCTAGGCTTCCAGAGAGGATGAAAGGTCATTGCTTCCTCCTCTACCCACAGGAGTGTTTCACTTGTCACTGCTGCCAGTTTGTCTGGCATCTGCTCGGCCTGATCTGGGAACAGTACTGGGTGAGCATGGTGTCTGGGGACAAAGCCAGGTTCTTTCAGTTACGTTCATCCCCAGCAGGGACTGGCGAACCAGAGCCAGTCCCAACCAAGGCTCCCCAGATTGATCCAAACCAACTAAATTCCTGCTTGGTCAACATATTCCTGCAGTTATTTTTCATGTTTTAGGCTGACCCCGGTAACTGCAGGGCAACTAATCTGTTACCTTCACTCAGGAACAGGGGTGGCTCCAGGCACCAGCGCACCAAGCGCATGCCTGGGGCGGCAAGCCGCGGGGGGCGGCCTGCCGGTCACCGTGAGGGCGGCAGACAGGCTGCCTTCGGCAGCATGCCTGCGGGAGGTCCGCCAGTCCCGCGGTGTGACGATGCGGTTCTGGCGGAACCCAACTGAGAGTGCCAACTCAGGACAAATTGCTCAAACAGGGCAGTTACAGCCCAAGGCTGGGGGTTTTTCCACCTCTAAGGCAAACCAAACCAGCCAGACTAAGAGGACTTCGGTCTCACCCCACTGGCTAACCGCAAGTCTCACAAGCAATCTCCTTAGACACTCCAGTTTCCCAGTATTACCACCAGTGCCACTCGTTATGGGGACAAATGGTTATGAAAACCAAGACCCCAGTAAAAGAAAAAGGTTCTCCTGATCCCAAAGGACCAAGCCCCAGACCCAGGTCAATATACAAATCAGATCTTACCCACAAATCACGCTGTTGCCAATCCTTTAGAATCTAAAATCTAAAGGTTTATTCATAAAAGGAAAAAGATAGAGATGAGGGTTAGAATTGGTTAAATGGAATCAATTACATACAGTAATGGCAAAGTTCTTGGTTCAGGCTTGCAGCAGCGATAGAATAAACTGCAGGTTCAAATCAAGTCTCTGGAATACATCCCCCGCTGGGATGGGTCCTCAGTCCTTTGTTCAAAGCTTCAGCTTGTAGCAAAGTTCCTCCAGAGGTAAGAAGCAGGATTGAAGACAAAATGGAGATGAGGCATCAGCCTTATATAGTCTTTTCCAGGTGTAAGAACACCTCTTTGTTCTTACTGTGGAAAATTACAGCAAAATGGAGTCTGGAGTCACATGGGCCAGTCCCTGCATACTTTGCTGAGTCTCAAGGCATATTTGCCTTTTCTCAATGAGTCCATTGTATAGCTGATGGTTCTTAATGGGCCATCAAGCAGGCTAGGCAGAGCTAACACCAGCTTGTCTGGGATGTCACCCAGAAGCATAGCATAAAGTTTGCAATACAGACAGTATAGAGCCAATATTCATAACTTCAACTATAACACTGATACACACATATAGACAGCATAATTATAACCAGTAATCCATAACCTTGTCTTAGACACCCCATTTGACCCCCTTTATACAAGATTTGGGTGCCACTACAGGACCTTGGTTGCAACAATGATCTATATGGTCCCAGATTATATCAATAACGTCACACGCGGTTTAGGCGGCAATTTGGCGGCAGGTACGCCAAAGGCACGGGACCGACAGACCTCCCGCAGGCATGCCACCGAAGGGAGCCTGACTGCCGTGCTTGGGGCGGCAAAATACATAGAGCCGCCCCTGCTCAGGGAGGCTGACTTCAGCCTGCATTGACCCTGGAGCATTTATGAGGGTGTTAACCCACCAACATGTGGTACCTGCTGCGTGCTCACGGGCCCTGGCCAGCTAGGAGAAGCTATCATACTTGTCTCCTGTAACTTAACCCCATGTTAAATAATTTCTAGACCAAGTTCTAAGAGGTGCTGAGCACCTACAATTCCCACTCATTTTGTGGGAGCTATGGCTGCTCAGCCTCTCTCTGGATTTGGACCCTACATGGGGAGTGTATAGCTGCTGGCACAGGGTTCTCTCTGGGTGTGGGTAGTACCTGGGAGCAGGCAATGATGCACAGACCTCACCAGCCATCTTTAGAAACAGGACCATAGAGCTGAATGCTGGGGGGTTGACTTCTGATGTGTCATTCATTCCAGCTTATTAACTGCTTCACTACTGGCTCTTCACTCCTGCATGCCTGTAGCCATATCCTGCCGATGGCCTGTTGGAATCCCTTTGGAGTGTCATGGCAGCCCTGGCACACCTGGTAGCCCCAATCTCCTGGCATGTTAAGCTGCAGCAGGGAAGCAAGCAAATTCCTTGCTGGCTGCTGTCCATAACAGACTGGCACCAGCCAGTCAAAGCTATTACAGGCTATGGGTTGCCATCTGACACTCTGATGTTCTCAGGAGCTGATGTTCTCATGTGGATTTTATTGACCTTGTCCTTCCTTATGTTGTTTCCCCAGGGCACTAATCTGAGAACCACATCTGGTGCTGTTCCAACCGTTCAACTCTGCATGCAGCTGATCAGCTCAGAGGTGAGGCAAGTGGGAAGGAACAGATTAACTTTAGAGACAAGGGGCCACCTCAGTCAATGGGGCTATGTGGGTGAGATTTAGTCCATGGATGTGAAAGGGGAATTCCCCTTTCCCATCACGGGGAAAGGAGAATGGGATATTTTTACTTTAAATAGGATGCAGATCTGTACCTGCATCCAAACCCCCATGAAAAAAAGGGAATTTTGGGCCTGGATCCAAAGGCGAATCACTGGGGTTTGCTATTCCGTCTAGGCAGCACCCGAGTGTTGGTATGCCCTACAGTTCACTCCAATGCCCTCCAAGGTTCCCACACAGATCCTCTGCCAGCTGAATGCCCATCCATCCCCTGCCCCAGTACCACTCTGGAGGAGGCTGCCCCATCCCTTGGCAGGCGTGGGCGAGGAGGACAGGAGGTCAGTCATGCAGATTCCATGCCAGTGAAGCTGGCACTGAATGACATGAATAGAAACAAACTGAAGGTGTCCAGGCTGCTGCCATCCTGAGAGCAGGTTACATCCAGAGGCCACTGTGAGACTTTTGGGGTTCCCCAAGGTGTCTGGGGTGAGTCACTACCACCTGCTTACAGGGTGAGAGAGCTGATGTTCATCAGAACATCCTAGGGGAAAAAATGATCCCAACTCTGCCAGCTGCTGGCAGCACAAGCACTCCACTCTGGGCTCCATGATCCCTGCATGCTCCACCTTTGGACACTCGAGTGCCCAGTCCCTTCTCTTCTGGATACCCACAATATACATCAATCTGCTGCTTCCGGGCCAGCAGTGCACCCCAGTTCACCAGCCTCCCCTCACTCAACACACTTTAGCGCAAAGCACTTGGTCACGTGTAGAGTAGAAACTAAATATAAGTTAATTTAACAGAGCTTAAGAAAAAGATCCAAAATAGATGGAAGTACAAGGATTGGAATCACCAGTTTACAGAGAAAAGAAAAACATAAAACACAATCTCGAGTCTATTCTAACTAACAAGTTCTTTTTCAGTCTAATAAGGAATTTCTCCCGCAATGGCCTGGGCAGCAAGTATCGCAGGCCAGGGGAGGCTAAGCCTCCCCAAACAGCCAGGAGTGGCCCTGCCCACGCTCTTTCCCAAGATCTTCCTGCTTCCCACTGTTCCCTCATGGCCCCAGCCCAGGCTGCTCCTCTTCCCCAAAATGGGAAGGGGCTGCGGCTAAGGAGGACCAGCCTTTGTTCTGGGATTCGGGGCGGCTGAGGCCACCCGCCCAGTGCTCCAGGGCTGGGGATTCCCGCCCAGCATTCCAGGACTGGTGGCACTGGGGACGCCTGCCCAGCACTCCCAGACTGAGGGCACTCAGGCCACCCACCCGGCGCTCCAGGGCTGGGGGCACTGGGGCAGCCCGCCCGGCGCTCCAGGGCTGGGGGTGCTGGGGCCAGCCGGGGTGGCCTAGGGCTAGAGATTCTAGGGTGGAGCAGCCCAGCCAGGGCGGCCTGGAACTGGGGAGCCGGCGGCTGTGGGGGAGGGGCTGGGGTTAGCCTCCCCGAACGGACAGTTCACGTGCCGCCCATGCCCGATGGTCAGTCCTTACAGCACTAGTCCAGCCCAGAGAGCTGGGATCTACCTTTCATGAGACACTCCCACTGGCAGAGTGTCACCTCTGTAATGGATAACATCTTGTGCCCTCTCTTCTTCTCTTAGTCTCCGACGTTTTGTGTCTTTCCATAATCAGGATGTTCCATAATCAGGGTGTTCAGCCTAGAGGGTCCCATCGTCAGAGGCTTTTCTTTGGGTTCCTTTGTCTTTGTCAATGCTCATGTGGTCCAAGCAGGAAATACAGGGCTGGGCTAGGTCAAAAGATGTTGATTGTTTTCACTCTTAATTGAGTTAGCTCTGAGACCCATCCACCTCAGGTGATCTGCTTCATCTCCAACAGTTTTGGAACATCATATTCTGCATTTTGCAGAGCTCTGAAAACATTTCCCATATAAATGTCTCACAATAACCAAGATGATCAGCCAGTTCTTATGTTTCCTTGCCAAAATCTAGGGCATCCCACCTGTACCCTGTAGTAGGGAGAGAGCCTGAAGCATAAGCCCTTGTATCAGAAGCCCGGTATGAGGCAGGACCTGCTCACAGAATCTGGCAAGAACAGGGCTGATATTGCAGAAATACACATTCCTAAGAAGTACAAAGCACAGAGTACTCATGCAAACACATCCCAATATCAAGTGGTACCAGAACATTCCAATATCAAGGATGATACAAAAACATTCCCCACTCTGAAAAAAGGATAACAGGAACACACTAACCCCTCCTAAAAGACAAAGTCAGGATGACAGTACATAATAAAGATGTTTTAATCAAATCAACATGTACAAGGTGATGGGTGATAACTAACCACATCAGGGAGCAGTAATTAAGTATGTCAGAGGCTGTATGTAACATGTTTGTATCAGGGTATAAAGATGTATCTCGGAGGGAGTATTTTTGTCCAGCCAAGGGGGGAATGGAAAGTCCTGCCATTCACTGAGCTGTGTCTATTGTCATGGGCATACATGTCTTAGTATCCTCGTAGAGTCTGCCAGGTGCTTTATACTGTGCTCTGTCGACAATAAACCTGGCCTGGTGCCTTTGTACCTTAACAAATCTTGTGGTCATTGGGTGGTTCGCTCGAGGTCTGCTGTGCCGGCTGTCTGCACACAGAGAACACACACACGCAGCCAAACATCTAACCACACACTCTACCGAGGGCTCAAGGCTTGACCTGGTCAATTTAGGCACTCCCACCCTTTTCCTTCTGAGGGCTTGGGGGTAAGGCACCTACCCTTTCCCATGGGGCTCAGAGCTCTACAGGTCTGCAGGATCTTTTCCCAGTGAAAAAGCCTTACACAGCTGTTCTCTAAACATCTATTCTGGCATATGTATTCTGTGCAACATGCACAGAATACATATGCCAAGCAAATATATTATGCTCACTACTCCCAATACAAAGACAAACTTCACCCGATGGCCAGTCAGAATCCACTTGTCTGGGGGTGCCCGCCAATGCTTCTGCACATCACGGTTGTGGAGAGTGGTCAGAGTTCTAGCAGCTTGATATTGAACTGAAGTCCAGAGATAGCTCCCATTATATAGGTAAAACTAACTACTTCCATTAACTCTATTAAACCCATCACATTATTCGATACCCCTAGGTAACAAAATTTAACCAATCATGCACTGGCACCTATGTTTGCTCCTCCCTGCTCAAGTCTTTTTTATATTTTCTCTCTCATGCTCAAATTGTAACTTATTTATGACTTTCTTTGTTTGTGCAGATGACCATCATAAATTCGCTGGTCAGAGTTTATTTTATCTATTTTACCATTTATTGGGTCTTTCTGTATCCTCCCAGTGCCTGGATATCTCTACTTTACAACCTTTGGTATTATAACTCTTGTTAGGGGCATTCCTGTGGTGGGGTGCCCACGGCAGTGGAGCAATTTTATTTAATTTCAGTGGTGAAATCCCTGAGTCCCACCCAAGGCTAGTCAAGGCTAGTTTAGTATGGGGGTGAGTTAAGTCCCGGGCCTACACTTAGCTTTCAGCAGAGAACATCCCCACCCCTTTGGTGAAGCTGGTCAAACATAGGTATAATAGGATTGCCTGTGCGTGTCTGGGCATGCCTGTGTCACATACACTTGGGGACTACAGATGCAGGGTTATATAGACTTATAAAGCGTGTGCCCTTCTCCACTCCCCTCCTGTCTCCCAGAACTCGTAAAGGAACCATGCTAGTATAACACAGGCAGGGAGATCCAACAGGCCTGGCTTAAGGAAGGGGCTGAAGCAGAGGCTCAGTCCATTGTGCTCTACAACAAAAGGGGCCAAAGGGGAGGATCCGGGAAGAGAGAATGTAAAGTAAATCCCAGGCATGACCTTTGAACATGGCTTCTGTGATGGGAAATAACATGGGCCATACCAGGGCAGAGGGGATTTGCAGTCCCCCATGGGGGGCCCACTATAGGGTGCAGCCTCTTTCCCCTGCCCCCATGTGGCTGGCTAGTAGGGTTGCCACCCATTTGGGTTTTACCAAGACAGTTCGTTTTTTGGCATCTGTGTCTGGGTGCCATTTGCCAGGTGCCCAGTTTTCGACTGGAAAGTCCAGTCAAAAAGGTGACCTGGCAGTAGGGTTGCCAACTCTCCCAGTTTCACCAGGAGTCTCCCGGAATCTGGCTCTATGTCCCAGAGGCTACTGAAACCAAACCGGGAGATTTTAGGCTGCTAGAAGTCCGGCGGCGCAGCGGGGCTAAGGCAGGCTCCCTGCCTGCCCTGGCCCTGCGCCAGTCCCAGAAGTGACCAGCACGTCCCTGCGGTCCCTGGGGGTGCGAGGGCAAGAGTCTCCACATACTGCCTACGCCCCGAGCGCTGACTCTGCAGCTCCCATTGGCCAGGAACTGCGGCCAATGGGAGCTGCGGGAGTGGTGCCTGCAGGCAGGGGCAACGCACGGTGCCCCCTGCGCCCCAGGGCTGCAGGGACTTGCTGGCTGCTTCCGGGAGCAGTGTGTGGAGGGAGCAGCATGTGGAGCCCCCTGACCCCATTTAACTTGGGCGGCTCCTGGTCGGCGTCGCAGTGGGGCTAAGGCAGGCTCCAACCCTGCAGCTCCCATTGGCCTCAGTTCCCAGCCAATGGGAGCTGTGGAGTGGGGGCAAGGGCAGCACACAGATACCTCTACCCCCCCCACCCGAGGGGCTGCAGGGATGTCCCGGACACTTCTGGGAGCAGCACGGAGCCTGGGCAGGCAGGGACCCTGCCTTAGCCCCACTGCGCCATTGACCGGGAGCCGCCCGAGGTAAGCACCACCCGGCCGGAGCCTGCTCCCCTCACCCCCTACCACACCCCAACCCCCTGAGCTCCCTCCTGCACCCAAACTCCCTCCCAGATCCCACACCCCACATTCCCTTCTGCACCCCAACCTCCTTTCCCAGCCCTGAGCCCCCTCCAGCACCCTAACTCCGTCCCAGAGCTTGCACCTTGCACCCCCTCCTGCACCGCAATCCCTTGCCTCAGGCTCAGCCCAGAGCCCCCCCCACACTCCGAACCCCTCAGCCCCAGCCCAGAGCCCGCACCCCCTCCTGCACTCCCTACCCCACCCCAATCCCCTGCCCCAGCCCAGTGAAAACGAGTGAGGGTGGGGGAGAGCGAGCAGAGGGAGGGGGAATGGAGTGAGCGGGCAGGGCCTTGGAGAAGGGCGGGGCAGGGCCTCAGGGAAGGGGGCAAGGCAAGGGTGTTTGGGTTTGTGTGATTAGACAGTTGGCAACCCTACCTGGCAGTGTCTAGCCAGATGTACTAACTGGATACCAAAAGTCCAATTACCATGGGGGGGGGGGCACTGGGTCCTTAATCCCTGCCAGCCCCTGTTCAGCTGGGGCCATCTCTTACCTGCAGGCAGGTTTGTTGTTAGGCTGCAGAAGCTCCCAGTCTCATCCCAGCCCCAGAGCAGAGGGAGCCCTGTTGGGGGGCAGGGAGGGAGATGAAGACGATCCAGCAAGCAATAGGAGGGGGCAAAAGAGTAAGCAATATGGGCTGGGCCTGAGGGAAGAGATGGAGAAGGGCGCGGGGCCTCTAGAGAAGAGGTAGGGCAGGTGTGGGGCCTTAGGGAAGAGGCGGCGCAGGGGGCAGGGCCTCACGGATCTGGTTACCAGCAATTAGAAAGGTGGCAGCTTTACTGGCTAGCTCTGCTATCTATACATAGAGGCAGAGCTCTGGCCCCACTCTCTTTGGGGCCCTGTATGCCCTGGAGGGAATGAGGAACTGATTAACCCGTATGCTTCCCAGAAGTCAGGGGCTGCAATTCTGCCTAACCCTTATGGGCCAGATTTGTAAGCACTCACACCCCCAGTAAGGGCCAGAATTTCAAAGGTCCCAATACGCACACAGCATGCTGAGCTAAGCTGAAAATCTGCCCACTTATTCTGGTGCCTAAATGGGAGCTGAGTGTCTGTGAAATTGTGGCCCAAGTGGGCCTCCCCACTGCACCCAAGAGACTTTCTTCTTTTACCCCCAAGGCTTTATGTAGAATGGCTGGCATCTTCCTAATTCTTTGGAGTTTTTTGGCCGGTGATAACACGGACAGCTGAGATCTCAAGGTTGCATCTGTAAAAGCAAAATGCAACACTTAACAGAGGCAGCATTGTTCACACCAGACAGAGCAATGCTTCCCCCATACTTAAGGGCAAGCACAGTCTACACAATAGAATAATTTGCCTGTCCCAAAGCGAGCACACATAACCCACGGGAGCCCCAAAATGGTGAGTAAGCACAGGGTCAAGGGGGACTGATTGTTTCACGGCCATACTGTCCTGTGGGTTTCTGTGCCTTGGGGAGAGCCAACAGCTACAGCGGGCCCCTATACTGAACACTGTCCCCACATTTTGCACAGGAGTTCGTCCTGGAAGATATCTCGCTGCTGAGGGCGACCTGGGAAGCAAGGGAGGGTCTTCTACTGCAATGCGGCTTCTGCCCTGGCCCATATGCAGCTTGCCTGTGTGCAGCAATGGTCCCCCCACCCCTCACGGCACAGTGGTGCGGACATGTTAGCCTGACTGGGACAAGGACTACAGTGGCTCTCCCAAGAAACCTGCGCAAGCGCATTGCCCAACTCCTGGATGAGACCTTTGAAGAGATCACTGAGGCCAGTTACCATGATGTGAGAGAGCACATCAACGCCCTATTCCGCATCTAGGCATGCATGCAGCCCTAACCCTCCTTGCCCCAAGAGCCTGCACTGAATAACTTTCTTCCCAAAATAAAAGCCACTTACTGGGAACCTCCTCTGGTGTTTGTCCTTCCCCAAGCACCAGCCGCCACGACTGGCTACCTTCCTTCTGGCTGCATGCATCTAGGGATTCTGGGGTGTCTTCCTCCTCCTCCTCAGTACCCTCGCTCCCACTTTCCTCCTCCTCCTCCTCCTCCTCCTCCTGCCTTGTTGAACTGGGCTCTGAAGTGTCCATGGTGGTCCTCGGAGCAGAGGTGGGGTCGCCCCCAAGTATCGCGTCCAGCTCTTTGTAGAAACAGCAGGTTGTGGGGGCAGCACCTGAGCGGCGGTTTGCCTCGCAGGCTTTGTGGTAGGCATTCCACAGCTCCTTCACTTTAACCCTGCACTGAGTCATGGCCCCTTTCCATCATGTTCCTTGATATCTGCCAGAAGGTATTGTAATTCCTATGGCTAGAGCGCAGCTGGGACTGGACAGCTTCCTTCCCCCCAAACACTGATGAGGTCCAGCACCTCGCCATTGCTCCATACTGGGGATCGCCTGGTGCGTGGAGACTTGGTCACCTGGAAAGATTCGCTGAGAACACTCCACGCCTGGCTGCGCAAACAGGAAGGTGATTTTCAAATTCCCAGAGCGTGGGTCTGACAGTTGGTCACCTGAAGGCAGGGCAGTAGAGTTCAAAGTGATGACCAGAGTGGCTAAAATAGGCATTTTGGGACACTTCTGGAGGCTGATCAGAGCGAATTAACAGACCAGGGCGTCCACACTGGCGCTGCGGCGCTCCAGCAGGGACGCATCAAATGTTATTCCACTCGCCAAGGTGGAGTACCAGGAGCGCTCTAGCCGCGGAGTCCAGGCACTCTACGTGCCTTGCCAGTGTGGACGCGTCGTGAGTTAGAGCGCACGGGGCTGCTTTAATGCACTCTAACTCGCAAGTGTAGCCATGCCCTTTGTTCTGTCTGTTATTACTTTGAACCACTTAAATCCTACTTTTTATATTTAATAAAATCACTTTTGCTTATTATTGAACTCAGAGTTAGTGACTAATACCTGGGGGAGCAAACAGCTTTGCATATCTCTCTATCAGTGTTATAGAGGGTGGACAATTTATGAGTTTACCCTGTATAAGCTTTATACAGAGTAAAACGGATTTGTTTGGGGTTTGGACCCCATTGGGAACTGGGTATCTGGGTGCTAGAGACAGGAGCACTTTCTAAGCTGTTTTCAGTTAAGTCTGCAGCTTTTGGGGGACATGGTTCAGACCTGGGTCTGTGTTTGCAGCAGGCTAGCATGTCTGGCTCAACAAGACAGGGTACTGAAGTCCCAAGCTGGCAGGGAAAACGGGCTCAGAGGTAGTCTCAACACATCAGGTGGCAGTCCCAAGGGGGTCTCTGTGACTGAACCCATCACAAGTGGTGCTTGGCAATAGTATGGAAAAGAGCCTGATGCGTGAGTGGCAGACCTTCCTACAGTGCCTATAGGTCAACTCGCCAGATGGAGGTTGGAGCACACTCTGCTTCCTGGCTCACAGGCAGGCCTCAGCCTGGGCTCTCTGATGGCTCTCCGTGATGACTGCGCCAGCCTTGACCTGGCTTCTACAGACTGAGCGGCTGTGGACAGGGTTCTCCCCAGTTGGCAGTGGGAATGCTGAATTCCTTGAGGCCTTACTTGACCTTGTCGCTGTATCGGAACTTTGGCCTTCCTATGCATCATAGGCAGTTCTTGAGTTGGCTATAGAGTAAAGCCTTCAGCAGATGATCTTGAGGCATGCGCTCCACATGTTCCAACCAGCGAAACCTGTAAGCGTCCAGTGTAGTCAGCATAGACTGTAAGCTTGTGCTCTCAAGGATCTCATTATTGGTGATCTGTTGGTCCCAAGTAACTCCAAGGATTTTTCTGAGACAGCGAAGGTGGAAGCTGTTCAGTCTCCGCTCCTGCTTGAAGTACGTGATCCAGCTTTCACAGCTGTAAAGGAGAGTACTAAGGACACAAGCCTGATAAACAGACACCTTTGTGTTCAGGGTTAGCAGCTTGTTGTTCCAGACACATGAGATAAGTGTGCCAAAGGTGACAGAAGCTTTGCCGATTCTAGCATCCAGTTCCCTATCAAGGCCAAGATAGCAGAAGTGATCTATTTTGTCCAGAGCTTCATTACTGACATAGATTTTAGGTGGAATGTTGGTACCATGTGACATGAAAACTGTTTTCTTGGTACTGATTCCTATGCCAAACTTAGTGCATGCATCAGAGGACTTGTTCATCATGACAAGCAATTCATCGGGTGAATTAGAGACGAATGCAGCCTCATCTGCGAAGAGCAGATCCTGAATAGTAAGCTGGGTGACATGCCTTCTGCTCTGGAATCATCTGATGTTAAACAAGCTGCCATCCATCCTCATTTCAATTAATACACCAGATTGATCATTTCCAAAGGCATACTTAAGAAGAATAGAGAAGAAGATGCCAAAGCCGCTGGGCACTAAGACGCAGCCTTGCTTCATACCATATCAATACTAAACTCGAATGATGTTTCATTTTCATACTGGATGGTTGCCTTCATTCCCTCATGGAACACCTTGAATAGGGAGAGCATCTTTTGTCGACAGCCAATTTTCAACAGGATCTTATAGATGCCATTCCTGATAACTATGTTGAAGGGCTTTTGTAGGTCAGCAAATGCTACATAGAGAGGTGCCTGTTGTTCACAGCTTTTTTCTTGCAACAAGTGCAATATGAAGGACATGTCAGTCCTGGAGCATCCAGCTCTGAACCCACACTGGCTCTCAGGGTAGACTCTCTCAGCAAGGACTTGAAGTCTTTTCAGCAGGACCCCTGCAAGCACCTTGCCGACCTCGCTGAGCAGAGATATCCCTCAGTAATTGTTGCAGTCTGCTGTGTCCCCTTTATTTTTATATAGAGTAATTATCTTAGCATCTTTCAGATCCTGGGGTATATGGCTTCTTCCCAATAGGCACCGAGAAGTGCATAGATGTCACTTGCAAGCTTCTTCCTCCCTGCCTTTAGGAGCTCCGGAGGTATCTGATCATTGCCTGCTGATTTCCCAGGCACAATCTCTTAGATAGCTTTCTCTACATCTTCAGGTGTTGGTGTTTGGTCCAGCTACTGCATTGTTGGAAGCTGGGGAACAGCAGCTAAGGTAGTATCACAGATAATAGCATCCTTTGAATAGAGTTCTTTGTAACACTCAACCCATCAGTCAAGTTGTTCTTGCCTGTCAGTCAATATGGTACCATCTTTCACTTTCAGGCTTGTGGTCTTTTTACAAGGTGGACCAAGTGCCTCTTTAATTCCATTATAGGTACTATGAAGGTGCCCTCCTTCAAAGCAGGTCTGAATCTTGTCACACAGGTCTTGCCAACAATACTTCTGGGCACATTCTCTGGTGGCTTTCTGAACCGCAGACTTAGCCTCTTTAAACTTGAGAGTTCTGGACTTAGATGGTTGTTGAAGTAGACTTAGGTCAGCTTGCTTTGTCTTTTCTATGAGTGGGAACAACTGATGTTCAGATGCTGTGTTCCAATCAGAATGTTTTTTCTTTGTTGTTCCAAAGAACAGTAGCCAGGGTCTTGATCTTAAAATTTTCCCACAAGATGTCAGAATCAGGGGAATCAGGTTGATCATTTTCAGAAACAAGCTCAAGTGCACATTGAAACTGCCCAAGTGTTAGAGCCCAAGTGTTAGTGATGTTGAGGCGAGGTTTGCCTTTTGGCTTTGCAAAAGAGATTTTTTTAAGATGTAATTGGAGCTTGGCCCTGAGAAGGGCATGGTCAGTGTCAAGATCAGTGCTATGCATTGGTCGAACATCGTGATTTTTTCTGCAATGGATCAGGATGAGGTTAACCTGATGCCAGTCCCTCTATGTGACCTTGCTGCAGCTGCTGCCAGCAAAATAAGTGTTTGAGACTATCAGCTCACAAGAGACACAAAGCTCAAGGACACTTTTAACAAATCCTTGGCCACCTTTCCAAATTGTTACTCATGGCTGCTAGGAGTGTCACACCAGAAGCAGGGATAGAACTCAGATCCTCTTGTTCCCAAAGGGGAATCGTCATTAGCTCTTAGCACTATAGGGCCTAGGACACACAGTTGAGCATGTTTGAGCCAACCACTGGAGGGCCATGGCACACACATAGACTGGTCAGTTCACTCCAGTCTTATTACTGAAATCATAATCCAGCATCAAACTATTCCCCCTCCCCCCACAAAAATGATATCCATAAAGTTAATTTGGGATGGAACCTAATGTCATTCCGTTTATTTCATTGTTATTTTCACCTGGGGTGCCGTACCATTGGGGCATGGCTGGCTGGTTTGGTACTTCGGAGTAATTGCTCACGGGGGTCAGTGAAAAAGGGTCTGCGTGTGATGAATTATTCACATGGGTGTCACTAAGTGCAGAATTAATCCCTTTCCTTCCAGCTGGCTGCCGCACTAAATTATTACTCCCGGTCATGTGGGAAAATGTTGCGGAATTCATTTAGCTGATTATTGTTTTGATCTGGGAGCTGCAAATTTTTTTCTCTCCTCCCCCCTCTTCCCCCAGTGCCCCCCCTTCCCAGTAACATATGAAAGAGTCAAAGCAGGAAACAAAAAGCACCAGAGTCAGACCCGTGTTTGGAATGTTTTTATTCTTTGTTTTTTAGAAGCTTGTTTCAGCAAACAGATCCATGCAACAATGCAACTGAATGAATTTGTTGCCACTGACACAAAGGAAAAGGAGGGGCTGGAACCTCTTGGCAGGTTCAAGCAATCTCAGCTTTGCAAAGCACTGACTTATTTTTTATTTAACCCTTTGGAAACTATGCGCATCTTCCTGAGCAGCCAAGTTGGCTGGCAGTGCAGAATGGGCCAGCAGACTAAGGGTTAAATTGAGTGAAAATCATGTTCATGTTGACTGAAGTGAGGGATTGAACACTAGCTAGCTGCGGGCATAGAGCTGCTGTGTAAGGTTCCTATGCCCAGCACTGCCAATGCGACTCATTCCTGATCTGCAGCCCCTCCTGCTATTCCCACACATAGCTCTGCCATTCACCTCTGTCCTGGGCTGCATCCCCCCTGCCAGGCTCCCACACAGCTAGAGCAATATACTTCAATTCTGATGTGCAGCTCCTTGGCCTATTTCACCTTTAAGCCCTTTCACTGCCACCAAATACAGATCTACCTGTGCATCTCTGTCCTGAACTCCACTACTTCTCCTGCCCCCACCACTGCATCCCAGAGCTCTGCCAAGGCACCTTCATTTTGCCTCTTTCCTTGCAATGCCAACACTAAATCTCTACACAGTTTTGCCAATGCACCTCCTTTGTGATGCACATCAGCCCATATCTCTGTTGTGCTAGATTTTGCCAAACCACGTGGTAGCAAGGGGAGGTGGAGCCTTCCCAAAGGTGGGGGGACCAGCCTGGGGCCCCTGTCCCCTCTGTGGCCCTGTCCCTCCTCTTCCCCCCCAGGCTCTGCCCTCGACCAAGTTGGAATTTAGATGGAATTAGGGTTGCCAACTTTCTAATTGCACAAAAATGACCCTTGCCCTGCCCCCTGTCCCGCCCCTTCCTTGAGGCCCCTTCCCTGAAGCCCTGCCCCTTTTCTGAGGCCCTGCCCTCCACTGACTCCAGCCCCCTCCCTCCGTCACTCGCTGTCCCCCCACTGTCACTGGGATGAGGCAGGGGGTAGGGGTGTAGGAGGGGTGAGGGCTCCAGCTGGGAGTACGGGATCCGGGGTAGGGCCAGAAATGAGGGGTTCAGGGTGCGGGAGGGGGCTCTGGACTGGGGAAGGGGGTTGGGGTGCAGGAGGGGGTGAGGGCTCCAGCTAGGAGTGTGGGCTCTGGGGTGGGGCTGGGGGTGAGGGGTTTGGGGTGCAGGAAGGGGCTACAGGCTGGGGCCAAGGGGTTTGGAGTGTGGGAGGGGGCTCAGGGATAGGGTAGGAGTTTGGATGTGGGAGGGAGTGCGGGGTCCGGGAGGGAGTTTGTGTGCGGGAGGGGGTTCTGACCTGGGGCAAGGGGTTCGGGATGCAGGCTCCGGCTGGGTGGCACTCATCTCAGGCTCCTGGTTGGTGGCCCAGCAGGGCTAAGGCAGTCTCCCTGCCTGCCCTGGCGCCACACTGCTCCCAGAAGTGGCCAGCATGTCTGGACCCTAGGCGGAGGCACGGGCCAGGTGGCTCTGCACGGTGCGCACTGCCTGCACCCATAGGCATTGCCCCCGCAGCTCCCATTGGCCCCGGTTCCCGGCCAATGAGAGCGGTGGAGCCAGCAGTGGGGGCGGGGCCAGCATGGAGAGCTTCCCTGATCCCCCCTGTGCCTAAGGGCCAGACATGCCAGCCGCTTCGGGGGAGCTGCACAGAGCCAGGGCAGGCAGGGAGCCTGCCTTAGCCCTGCTGCACTGCCGACGGAACTTTTAATGACTTGGTCAGCGGTGCTGACCGGAGCCGCCAGGGTCTCTTTTCAACGGGGCATTCCGGTCAAAAACCAGTCACCTGACAACCTTAGCTGGACTCCGGAGCGGGCTAGGGAGCTGCGGACTCTCCACCTGCCCAAGGGATGTGTTTCTACCTCTAGGGCCACCTGTCCAGGGCAGGTGTGGAGGGTCCACGGCTCTCCACAGCTGCCCACATGGCTCTTACCCCGACCCAGCTCCAGCCTGCTTTGAAAGGCTGCAGACAATAGCAGACTTCGGTCTATTTGCATTTCTCTGATGCTAGGAGCTGCAAACACTGGAGATGTTTCATGGCACAGCTCGCTGCTGTCCTTGGACTAATTATACCAACCAATTAGGATACAGTCATTCTCTCAGCTCCCTGTCCATCCACACATACCTCCGCACCCCAGAAAGGCAGGAGCTTACCTTTAGTGAGTAATCATAATCTTAGGGTCTGATTTTTCAGACTTACCAGGTTTAGGGCCTGATCCTAGAAAGTGCTGAGCCCCTTGTAAGGGGGTGTTGAGTTCTCTCAATTCCTTTGACTTTAATGGGAGTTGAGAGGGCTCAGCACTTTGCAAGATAGGACCCTGACTGGAAAAATATGTGTCATGAGTGGACAGCAATTGACACTAACTCAACGCGCCATATTATATGGCTCTATCATGTTATATTAGGCCCACTAGAGTCACACTAGGGATGACTATGGTTTGGGGTAATATCTTCCAAAACAAGCTCAGATACTCTGGCAATAGGTGTGTTATAAAAATCTATTCCCCTTCGCAGGAAGGAGGCAGAGATTTGACCCAGAAAAGGGAGAAGAGCTGGAGACTTCATGAAGTCCACTAGGGACTTCGTTATTGCTATTGGTGTTATGTGGAAGGCACCCAGATACTATGGTGATGGGTGGCAGTATAAAACCAATGGATCCATCCATCCATCCCTGAGTCTTCACTGTCAGACATGGGCAAAAACCCCAGGCCAGATCTGAGTATTTTCTCTGAATCTTTTAATAAGTTTATCTCAGGAGCTCCTCCCATGTTCATTAGCAATAAGTGCTAGGGCAGGCAGGCAGAGTTATAAGAAATGGAACTGCTTTAAATGTGCCAAAAAGCCACATGGACTGTGGATTAAAGTAACCAGAAAAAGGCCCTCTTGTTCCAGAATGAGTGTCCGCACATGGAGTTATTCTGGAATACAGTAGCTTTAAATTCACACCCTAACTTATTCCATGATAACTTTCATGTGTAGAATAGCTCTTCATGTGGATGCTCTGCTATGATGTTCCCCTCTGGTGTTATCTGGACCAGTGATCTGTTAGGTCACTCCAATCCTCGACTCTGGGAGCCAGCCTTACCCTGCTCTGCTGTGAGAACCCCCACTCCCGAGCTGTTCACGCACAGCCTCTAGCATATAAGCTGCTCCCAGCTACGTGAGTGGGCACTTTTGGCCAGCCACTGCTTGGATTGTGCAACCAAATGACACTAGCCAATACCTCCGGTCCCAGACGCAACCCTTGGAACCTCCGTCTTGCAGTGTCCAGTTATGCCCGCTGGACGATGCAAGCTTATATGAGTTTGTCAATTTAACAAAGCAATTGATATGTACCAGGCTTGTTATCCCCACGGGAGTCTCTGACACACTTCAAACCAAACGCACTGCTTCAGGTAGAATAAACAAACAAATTTATTAACTACAAAGATAGATTTTAAGTGATTATAAGTCAAAGCACAAGAAGTCAGATTTGGTCAAATGAAATAAAAGCAGAATGCATTCTAAGCTGATCTTAACATTTTCAATGCCCTTACAAACTTAGATGCTTCTCACCACAGGCTGGCTGGTTGCCCTTCAGCCAGACTCTCCCCTTTGATCAGTGCTTCAGTCGCTTGGTGGTGGTGTCTGTAGATGGAGGTGAAAGAGAGAGAGAGCGAGCATGGCAAACATCTCTCCCTTTTATCATGTCCTTTCTTCCCTCTTGGCTCCCCCCCCACCCCCCGCAGAGTCAGGTGAGCATTACCTCATCGTAGTCCCAAACTGACCAAGCGAAAGGGGGTGACTCACTCGAGAGTCCAACAGATCCTTTGTTGCTGCCTAGGCCAGTGTCCTTTGTTCCTGTGAGGCTGGGCTGGGTTTGTCCCATACATGTCCTGATGAGGAATGAACTGCCCCTCTGCTCTTGGACAGTTTTGCCTGGGCCTCTGCTCCTGGAGAGTTTTTGCCTGGGCTTGTTTTAAGCCGTGAGGACACATTTTCAGCCTCATAACTATATACCTGAAATTACAAAATATAACATTACTATAACAACAGTGCTCAGTGCATCATGAGCCTTCCAAAGATACCTGACATGACAAGCTTTGCATTGGATACCACACAGTCATATTATAAGGATGAACATGGGGGTGCAGGCTGTTTCCCTGAGGTACAGAGTGTCACATCTGCTCAGTCTCCCCTCAGCCAGCCCCAGGCTAAGGCCTGGTCTCCAAACAAAAGTTGCCCCAATAGATCCTAAACTGTGAATTTAAACTGATGCAACCCCCATGTGGATGTTCTGATTTCAGTTGGAGTTGCTTTTTTTGGTTTAGCTTCAGTTTATTGGGACAAGATTAAGTCCACCTGAAATAAATCTCTCTCAGACCTAGTCTCAACTTAAAAATTAGATCAACCTAGCCACATTGTGCAGGGCTATGAATAATTTCACATAGATAGATCGACCTAACCCCCAGCGTAGACATGGCTAAATTGATGGAATAATTCTTTTGTGGAGCTAACTACTGCCTCTCAAAAAGGTGGATAACTACATACCCAGAAAAACCCATTCCATCAATGTAGGAAGCGTCTACACTATGGAACTACAGTGGCACCACTACAGTGTTGTAGCAGCTGTAGGTTAGACATGCCCTTAAACTGAAACTAGAGCATCTACATAAGGTTTGTCCCCAGTTTAACTGTACTCTCTTGACACAGCTTGATTTTCCTGAGCCTTAGGTCCTTTACCAATCTAGATCCCCCTGAAGTCTGACCCTCATTCTCCAGTTGACAGCAAGTGACCTACCCTCCTCCGTGGATCCCAGCCAGGTTTTACAGTGACAATCTAGCCATACTCTGCACAGCAAGCCAAACCTACCCTTTCCTGTCGGCTACAGCCAAGTTTTACAGGCTCGCTCTAATCAGAGGAAGAATGGCTTATTGGTTCCCTGCTCTGTCACAGACTTCCTGTGTGACCTTGGGCAAGTCACTCAGTTCCTCAGTGCCTCAGTTTCCCCAGCTGTACAATGGGGATAGTAGGCCTGCCTTGCCTCACGGGGTGTTGTGTGGGTAAAATACATTTGTGATTGTTAAACACTCAGATGCTACATTAGCAGGGCCATTTAAATACCTCCTCTAGAAAGTGCTTTGTGCAACTTCACCCAGAGACTGAGCATTCCCCTGTGCACCTCCTTCCTGCCATGGCAGCACAGAGAACAGACATTCTCCTACAGGATGCCTAGAGCAGGGCAGATCCTGCCTGCTATGTACTGATGGAATAAAAGCACCAGACCGTGGGGCATGACTTATTAGCCAGCTCCGTGACTGGTAGCCAGTGAATTTAAGGCCTGAAAGTTGTCAATTCCCTCTCTCTATTGAATGGTCAGGGGATAGATTGCTCCATTTTCAGGCCCTTTTTTGAGCAGATACATTATGTAGGTGAATTTGCCTGGTCCCTTCTTAACTGGCATGCACCAAAATGTAAGCATCGGCTGATGTGGGCAATGGAGCAGTTTTCATTTGCCCTTGTAAAGGCTGGATGATGGGGTCAAACAGCTGCAGTTTCATGGATCCCTTTCTCTCTGTAACCAAACTGAATCTAGCCACCATTGTATTTCTCTCCCACCCCAGATGGCAGGAGAGAGGAGATTTGCCAAGTGAATCTTTCTCTTTACATCTTCTCCTCTGAACCATTTTATGCAGCAGGCCATACATTTCAACACAGCTAAGTTTTTAATCTGGGCATCTGCATTCCACAAAACACACTGAGCCAGATCTTCAGCTCGTATAAATCAATGAAGCTCCACTGACTTCAGGGCATCTACGCCAATGTACAACATAGAATCATAGAATATCAGGGTTGGAAGGGACCTCAGGAGGTCATCTAGTCCAACCCCCTGCTCAAAGCAGGACCAATTCCCAACTAAATCATCCCAGCCAGGGCTTTGTCAAGCCGGGCCTTAAAAACCTCCAAGGAAGGAGACTCCACCACCTCCCTAGGTAACGCATTCCAGTGCTTCACCACACTCCTAGTGAAATAGTGCTTCCTAATATCCAACCTAGACCTCCCCCACTGCAACTTGAGACCATTGCTCCTTGTTCTGTGATCTGCCACCACTGAGAACAGCCGAGCTCCATCCTCTTTGGAACCCCCCTTCAGGTAGTTGAAGGCTGCTATCAAATCCCCCCTCATTCTTCTCTTCTGGAGACTAAACAATCCCAGTTCCCTCAGCCTCTCCTCATAAGTCATGTGCTCCAGACCCCTAATCATTTTTGTTGCCCTCTGCTGGACTCTTTCCAATTTTTCCACATCCTTCTTGTAGTGTGGGGCCCAAAACTGGACACAGTACTCCAGATGAGGCCTCACCAATGTCGAATAAAGGGGAATGATCACGTTCCTCGATCTGCTGGCAATGCCCCTACTTATACAGCCCAAAATGCCGCTCGCCTTTTTGGCAACAAGAGCACACTGTTGACTCATATCCAGCTTCTCGTCCACTGTGACCCCTAGGTCCTTTTCTGCAGAACTGCTACCTAGCCATTCGGTCCCTAGTCTTTAGCAGTGCATGGGATTCTTCCGTCCTAAGTGCAGGACTCTGCACTTGTCCTTGTTGAACCTCATCAGCTTTCTTTTGGCCTAATCCTCTAATTTGTCTAGGTCCCTCTGTATCCGATCCCTACCCCCTAGTGTATGTACCACGCCTCCTAGTTTAGTGTCATCTGCAAACTTGCTGAGAGTGCAGTCCACACCATCCTCCAGATCATTAATAAAGATATTAAACAAAACCGGGCCCAGGACTGACCCTTGGGGCACTCCGCTTGAAACCGGCTGCCAACTAGCCATTGATCACTACCCGTTGAGCCCGACGATCTAGCCAGCTTTCTATCCACCTTACAGTCCATTCATCCAGCCCATACTTCTTTAACTTGGCGGCAAGAATACTGTGGGAGACCGTATCAAAAGCTTTGCTAAAGTCAAGGAATAACACATCCACTGCTTTCCCCTCATCCACAGAGCCAGTTATCTCATCATAGAAGGCAATTAGGTTAGTCAGGCATGACTTCCCCTTGGTGAATCCATGCTGACTGTTCCTGATCACTTTCCTCTCTTCTAAGTGTTTCATAATTGATTCCTTGAGGACCTGCTCCATGATTTTTCCAGGGACTGAGGTGAGGCTGACTGGCCTGTAGTTCCCCGGATCCTCCTTCTTCCCTTTTTTAAAGATGGGCACTACATTAGCCTTTTTCCAGTCATCCGGGACCTCCCCCGATCGCCATGAGTTTTCAAAAATAATGGCTAATGGCTCTGCAATCTCATCCGCCAACTCCTTTAGCACCCTCGGATGCAGCGCATCTGGCCCCATAGACTTGTGCATGTCCAGTTTTTCTAAATAGTCCCAAACCACTTCTTTCTCCACGGAGGGCTGGTCACCTTCTCCCCATATTGTGCTGCCCAGTGCAGCAGTCTGGGAGCTGACCTTGTTCGTGAAGACAGAGGCAAAAAAATCATTGAGTACATTAGCTTTTTCCACATCCTCGGTCACTAGGTTGCCTCCCTCATTCAGTAAGGGGCCCACACTTTCCTTGACTTTTTTCTTGTTGCTAACATACCTGAAGAAAACCTTCTTGTTACTCTTAACATCTCTTGCTAGCTGCAACTCCAAGTGTGACTTGGCCTTCCTGATTTCACTCCTGCATGCCTGAGCAATATTTTTATACTCCTCCCTGGTCATTTGTCCAATCTTCCACTTCTTGTAAGCTTCTTTTTTGTGCTTAAGATCAGCAAGGATTTCACTGTTTAGCCAAGCTGGTCGCCTGCCATATTTACTATTCTTTCTACACATCGGGATGGTTTGTTCCTGCAACTGCAATAAGGATTCTTTAAAATACAGCCAGCTCTCCTGGACCCCTTTGCCCTTCATGTTATTCTCCCAGGGGATCCTGCCCATCTGTTCCCTGAGGGAGTCAAAGTCTGCTTTTCTGAAGTCCAGGGTCTGTATTCTGCTGCTCTCCTTTCTTCCTTGTGTCAGGATCCTGAACTCGACCATCTCATGGTCACTGCCTCCCAGGTTCCCATCCACTTTTGCTTCCCCTACTAATTCTTCCCTGTTTGTGAGCAGCAGGTCAAGAAAAGCTCTGCCCCTAGTTGGTTCCTCCAGCACTTGCACCAGGAAATTGTCCCCTACACTTTCCAAAAACTTGCTGGGTTGTCTGTGCACCGCTGTATTGCTCTCCCAGCAGATATCAGGGTGATTAAAGTCTCCCATGAGAACCAGGGCCTGCGATCTAGCAACTTCTGCTAGTTGCCAGAAGAAAGCCTCGTCCACCTCATCCCCCTGGTCTGGTGGTCTATAGCAGACTCCAACCACGACATCACCCTTGTTGCTCACACTTCTCAACTTTATCCAGAGACTCTCAGGTTTTTCTGCAGTTTCATACCGGAGCTCTGAGCAGTCATACTCCTCTCTTACATACAATGCAACTCCCCCACCTTTTCTGCCCTGCCTGTCCTTCCTGAACAGTTTATATCCATCCATGACAGTACTCCAGTCATGTGAGTTATCCCACCAAGTCTCTGTTATTCCAATCGCATCATAGTTCCCTGACTGTGCCAGGACTTCCAGTTCTCCCTGCTTGTTTCCCAGGCTTCTTGCATTTGTGTATAGGCACTTAAGATAACTCATCGATCGTCCCTCTTTCTCAGTATGAGACAGGAGTCCTCCCCTCTTGCGCTCTCCTGCTTGTGCTTCCTCCCAGGATCCCATTTCCCCACATCTAACAATCTGGCCTTATACATCTGTTTCACAAATGTTTAGCAGTTCCGTGGATGCTATTGGGGCAGAACTGGCCCAGGTTTGGCTTTAGATCCTGAAATCAACTAGGCCTGTGATGAACCAGTGTACACAGTAGTAGTGCTGTCTAGGCATCTTGCTTTTCAAGAAATATGACTCCACTCCCTCGGGACACCAGTTTTTCTATTCCTACGCTGTTGGATTTTAATAGCCACAGTGAGTTAGGATCTTGGTTTAGCTTCTCCTTTGAAAGCCAGCTGCACAACACTAGAGCTGGTTGGAAAAAGCAATTTCTGTCCTATGGGAAAAGCTGAGATTTCAAAATTCGGTTTCATCCTGAAGTGGAATGAAAAGTTGAAATCTCTGAATTTGTCTTCAGACAAAATATTCCAAAATATTTCATGTCACCCTTACATAGTATAGTATAGTCAAAACAATCACGTTGAAATTGAATGTTTTGAAAAATTTTCATTTAAATTTTTGAAGAAATCGATATGATCCTGTGAAACCTTTCGGTTTTGTTAAATCAGCATTTTCTGAGGGGACAGTTTTGTTAGGAAATTTTGACCTCACTCTACACAGCCCCATGCTGGGGCTTTGGTTGACTATTCACTCTCAGGTAGGAGCCCCTCTTACTGAATTACTAACCCTACTGCAGAGTTCGCATCTAAGTTCTCTCTACGCATCACTCTGTTTAGTGTATAAGGGCATAGCCCATGGTGCTACCCATACAACTTCAGGCGCAAGCACATTTCCTGTTGAAAACAAGACTCAGGGTATGTCTACACTACGAAATTAGGTCGAATTTATAGAAGCCGGTTTTATAGAAATCGGTTGTATACAGCCGATTGTGTGTGTCCCCACATAAAATGTTCTAAGTGCATTAAGTCGGCGGACCGTGTCCACAGTACCGAGGCTAGCATCGACTTCCGGAGCGTTGGCACTGTGGGTAGCTATCCCACAGTTCCCGCAGTCTCTGCCGCCCATTGGAATTCTGGGTTGAGATCCCAATGCCTGAATGATGCAAAACAGTGTCGCGGGGGGTTCTGGGTACATGTCGTCAGGCACCTCCCCCTCCGTCAGAGCAACTGCAGACAATCGATTCACACCTTTTTATCTGGGTTACCTGTGCAGACAACATACCATGCCAAGCATTGAGCCCGCTCAGCTCAGCTCAGCTCACCATCACCATATGTCCTCTGGGTGCCGGCAGATGTGGTACTGCATTGCTACACAGCAGCAGCTAATTGCCTTTTGGCAGTAGACGGTGCAGTATGACTGGTAGCCTTCATCGGCGATCTGGGTGCTGGCAGATGTGGGGCTGGCAGACGTGGGGCTGCATTACACACAGCAGCAGCCCCTTGCCTTTTGGTAGAAGATGGTATATTACGATTGGTATCCGTCGTCATCGTACTGCAGTGGCTGTCAATCATGGGCACCTGGGCAGACATGCTCAGTCCTATCGAACTGTCTTGACGATGATGGCTATCAGTCGTAGTATGCTATTTTCTGCCAAGCACCCAGTATTTTCTGCCAAGCACCCAGAAGATGCCGAGGGCTATCAGTCATGCTGCACCGTCGTCTGCCAGCTTAAGATGTAAAAAATAGATTTGTTCTGTATTCATTTGCTTCCCCCTCCCTCCGTGAAATCAATGGCCTGCTAAACCCAGGGTTTTGAGTTCAATCTTGGGGGGGGAGCCATTCTGTGTGACAGTTGTTTGTGTTTCTCCCTGATGCACAGCCACCTTTGTTGATTTTAATTCCCTGTACCTGTACGCCATGTCGTCACTCGCCCCTCCCTCCCTCCGTCCGTCAGATACTAGTTTCGCGCCTTTTTTCAGACCAGACGCCATAGCACTGGGATCATGGAGCCCGCTCAGATCACCGCGGCAATTATGAGCACTATGAACACCACGCGCATTGTCCTGGAGTATATGCAGAGCCAGGACATGCCAAAGCAAAACCAGGACCAGCCGAGGAGGCGATTGCAGCGCGGCGACGAGAGTGATGAGGAAATTGACATGGACATAGACCTCTCACAAGGCACAGGCCCCAGCAATGTGGAAATCATGGTGTTACTGGGGCAGGTTCATGCCGTGGAATGCCGATTCTGGGCCCGGGAAACAAGCACAGACTGGTGGGACCGCATCGTGCTGCAGGTGTGGGACGATTCCCAGTGGCTGCGAAACTTTCGCATGCGTAAAGGCACTTTCATGGAACTTTGTGACTTGCTTTCCCCAGCCCTGAAGTGCCAGAATACCAGGATGAGAGCAGCCCTCACAGTTGAGAAGCGAGTGGCGATAGCCCTGTGGAAGCTTGCAACGCCAGACAGCTACCGGTCAGTCGGGAATCAATTTGGAGTGGGCAAATCTACTGTGGGGGCTGCTGTGATCCAAGTTGCCAGGGCAATCAAAGACCTGGTGATATCAAGGATAGTGACTCTGGGAAACGTGCAGGCCATAGTGGATGTAAGCGCGCTGGCGCAGCTTACTGACTCGCTCAGACCTCAGCAAAAAGAATATCCCCATTGTTATTGCTGCTTGCTGTGCGCTGCATAATATCTGTGAGAGTAAGGGGGAGACATTTATGGCAGGTTGGGAGGTTGAGGCAAATCACCTGGCTGCTGATTACGCGCAGCCAGACACCAGGGCGGTTAGAAGAGCACAGCAGGGCGCGATGTGCATCAGAGAAGCTTTGAAAACGAGTTTTGTGACTGGCCAGGCTACGGTGTGAAACTTCTGTTTGTTTCTCCTTGATGAACCCTCCGCCCCCCCCCGCACCCGGTTCACTCTACTTCCCTGTAAACCAACCACCCTCCCCTCCCCTCCCCCCTTCGAGCACCGCTTGCAGAGGCAATAAAGTCATTGTTACTTCACATTCATGCATTCTTTATTAATCCATCACACAACTAGGGGGATAATTGCCAAGGTAGCCCGGGATGGGTGGGGGAGGAGGGAAGGAAAAGGACACACTGCAGTTTAAAACTTTAACTCTTATTGAAGGCCAGCCTTCTGATGCTCGGACAATCATCTGGGGTGGAGTGACTGGTGGCCGGAGGCCCCCCCCCCACCGTGTTCTTGGGCGTCTGGGTGAGGAGGCTATGGAACTTGGGGAGGAGGGCTGTTGGTTACACAGGGGCTGTAGCGGCGGTCTCTGCTCCTGCTGCCTTTCCTGCAGCTCAACCATACGCAGGAGCATATCAGTTTGATGCTCCAGCAGCCGGAGCATCGACTCTTGCCTTCTGTCTGCAAGCTGACGCCACCTATCATCTTCAGCCCGCCACTTGCTCTGTTCATCCCGCAATTCAGCCCGCCACCTCTCCTCTCATTCATACTGTGCTTTTCTGTAGTCTGACATTGACTGCCTCCACGCATTCTGCTGTGCTCTTTCAGCGTGGGAGGACATCTGGAGCTCCGTGAACATATCATCCCGAGTCCGCCGTTTTCTCCTTCTAATCTTCACTAGCCTCTGTGAAGGAGAAACATTTGCAGCTGGTGGAGGAGAAGGGAGAGGTGGTTAAAAAAGACACATTTTAGAGAACAATGGGTACACTCTTTCACGTTAAATTTTGCTGTTCACATTACACAGCACATGTGCTTTCGTTACAAGGTCGCATTTTTCCTCTTATATTGAGGGCCTGCCGGTTTGGTGTGAGAGATCACTCACGCAGTGCCAGGCAACAGATTTCGGCTTGCAGGCAGCCATGGTAAGCCACAGTCTTTTGGCTTTTTTAAGCTTCTTAACATGTGGGAATGGTTTCAAACAGTAGCGTCCTCATTTCCCATACCAAGCACCCGTTGGATTGGCCATTTAAAATGGGTTTGCAATGTAAAAGGAGGGGCTGCGGTTTCAGGGTTAACATGCAGCACAAACCCAACTAACCCCCCTCTCCCCCCACACCCAATTATCGGGGATGATCACTTCACCCCTCCCCCCACCGCGTGGCTAACAGCGGGGAACATTTCTGTTCAGCAGAGCAGGAACGGGCACCTCTGAATGTCCCCTTAATAAAATCGCCCCATTTCAGCCAGGTGACCATGAATGATATCACTCTCCTGAGGATAACAAAGAGCGATAAGGAATGGATGTTGTCTGCATGCCAGCAAACACCGGGACCATATGCTGCCATGCTTTGTTATGCAATGATTCCAGACTACGTGCTACTGGCCTGGTGTGGTAAAGTGTCCTACCATGGCGGACGGGATAAGGCAGCCCTCCCCAGAAACCTTTTGCAAAGGCTTTGGGAGTACATGAAGGAGAGCTTTCTGGAGATGTCCCTGGAGGATTTCCGCTCCATCCCCATACATGTTAACAGACTTTTCCAGTAGCTGTACTGGCCGCGATTGCCAGGGCAAATTAATCATTAATCATTAAACACGCTTGCTTTTAAACCATGTGTAATATTTTAAAAGGTACACTCACCAGAGGTCCCCTGTGTGCCCTCAGGGTCTGGGATCACGCCTTGGGTGAGTTCGGGGGTTACTGGTTCCAGGTCCAGGGTGATAAACATATCCTGGCTGTTGGGGAAACCGGTTTCTCCGCTTCCTTGCTGCTGTGAGCTATCTACATTATCTTCATCCTCATCTTCCTCGTACCCCGAACCCGCTTCCCTGTGTGTTTCTCCAGTGAAGGAGTCATAGCACATGGTTGGGGTAGTGGTGGCTGCACCCCCTAGCATGGCATGCAGCTCCGCGTAGAAGCGGCATGTTTGCGGCTCTGCCCCGGACCTTCCGTTTGCCTCTCTGGCTTTGTGGTAGGCTTGCCTTAGCTCCTTAATTTTCACGCGGCACTGCTGTGCGTCCCTGTTATGGCCTCTGTCCTTCATGGCCTTGGAGACCTTTTCTAATATTTTGCCATTTCGTTTACTGCTACGGAGTTCAGCTAGCACTGATTCATCTCCCCATATGGCGAGCAGATCCCGTACCTCCCGTTCGGTCCATGATGGAGCTCTTTTGCGATCCTGGGACTCCATCACGGTTACCTGTGCTGATGAGCTCTGCGTGGTCACCTGTGCTCTCCACGCTGGGCAAACAGGAAATGAAATTCAAACGTTCGCAGGGCTTTTCCTGTCTACCTGGTCAGTGCATCTGAGTTGAGAGTGCTGTCCAGAGCGGTCACAATGAAGCACTGTGGGATAGCTCCCGGAGGCCAATAACGTCGAATTCCGTCCACACTACCCCAATTCCGACCCGCTAAGGCCGATTTTATCGCTAATCCCCTCGTGGAGTAAAGAAACCGGTTTAAAGGGCCCTTTAAGTCGAAAGAAAGGGCTTCATCGTGTGAACATGTCCAGGCTTAATTCGATTTAACGCTGCTAAAGTCGACCTAAACTCATAGTGTAGACCAGGCCTCAGTGATACTCCATACTAAGGATAATACAGATCCCAACTGGCTTCAAAGGGACCTTTTGCTTTTTGTATATGCTGGATTTATTCACTAAGACAAACCCGTTAAGGAATTTTAGTTTGGAATGACTCTGTCTTGCTGAGAAAGACTGCTCTTCTGGTGAAAGCCCTGGACTGAGACTCAGAAGATCTGGGTTCAGTCCCTGGCTGTAGCACAGACTCTTTGTGTGAACCTTGGAATGGGATTTTTCAAATGAACTGAGTGTTGGCTTCAATGCCAGCTCCCGCTTTTTTGCCGCCCCAAGCAGTGAAAAAGAAAAGAAAAGAAGAAGAACCCGATCGAGCTTCCGCCAAAGTGCCGCCAAAGAGGAAGACAGCGAGTGAAGTACCTGCCGCCGAATTGCCGCAAAATTGCAAAATCTAGCACAACAAGCTGATTGAGCTGCCGCCGCCGATCTGGACGTGCCGCCCCGACAACGGACGCACTGCCGCCCCTTTCTATTGGCCGCCCCAGGCACCTGCTTCCTTCGCTGGTGCCTGGAGCCGGCCCTGGTTGGCTTAATGCTGCTCCTATTGAAGACAATGGGAGCACAGTTAGACTAACACTGAGCACTTTGGAGTCTACTCTTAATCTCTCTGTTCTTCACTTCCCAAGTGGTTCTCAGTAGTAATTCTCCCTTTCCCCCATCCTATGTCTGCCTGACTAGTTAGACCATAAATTGTTTAAGGCAGAGAATCTTACTATGTTTTTGGACAGCAACTAGCACAACAGGGCCCTGATCTACACCAGAGGACAGAGCACTGGACTGGGACTCACGAGACCTGGCATCCATCCCCAGTTCAGCCTTCTGGGTCCCTTATCTGTTCCTCAGTTTCCCCATCTGTAAAATGGTGATAATGATTGTTACGTCTGATTCCCCACTCTGGCACTTTGAGTGCAGTAGGTGGGGGCCCGCAAGGATTCTAAAAATTAATACTGGCCACTACAGGCTTGTATTAAACTCCCAAGGTTACAGCTTTTCTCTGACCTTGGATTGGTAGATGCTGCCACCATCCAAGTGCAAAACCCGTTTGAGAATCCAGGAAGGCGCACTTGGGAATTCCTTCCTGTGGGGTACCCTCAAGCCCTTTTACACACACACACACCACCCCCGGGGAAGAGTTGAGAAGAAAATCAAGGAAATCAGCTGTTGGCACCAGCTAATTAAACGTGCACAAACCTCCTAGGACACAAAAATCCAATTCTGTTCTGAAAAAAGGTAAATTTTATTAATAAAATAAAAGAAGAAAATACATCTGGGACTTAGGTTTTTGCTAGATTTAAAAAAAAACAACTACAACTATTAAGCATCAAGAATAGCTTTCTTGAGGTCCAGCTTAAAGGTTACAAGGAAAACAAAAGCACCTGGGGTTAGCACAGAGGAATCCAAAAGCCATAAAGAAATAAAAGGGATTAAACCTAATTACTTCTTCCTAGACATTTCCTGATCTACTTACATATCTGGAGTTTTAGATCAGTGGTCTCCAAAGTGGGGTGCGCAAGAGGATCCTTGGGGGTGCGCGGCAGGAGGAGCGCTTTTGTTTTTGTTTTTGTTTTTTGCTTCGGCGCGGCAGGGGGTGCGTGCTAAAAATTTTTTTACTGATGGGGTGCGCGATCAAAAAAGTTTGGAGACCACTGTTTTAGATAAGTAGTTTCTAGGTATGATACTGATAATTTTTTATACCTGGCCCAAGTTTGACCTGGGTAAATATAGGTCTATCAGTCTGATATCAATCCTGGGCAAGATAATGGAGTGGCTGATATGGGACATGATCAATAAAGAATTAAAGGAGAGTAATGTAATTAATTCTAATCAACATGGTCTTATGGAAAATGGATACCGTCAAACTAACTTGATATCTTCTTTTGATGAGCTCACAAGTTTGGCTGATAAAACTAATAGTGTTAATGCAGGATCCCTGGATTTCTGTAAGGTGTTTGACTTGGTACCTCATGACATTTTCATGAAAAAACTAGAATGATACAAAATTAACATGGCATAGATTAATTGGATTAAAAGCTGTCTAACTCTCAAAGTGTAATTGTAAACAGGGAACCATCATTGAATGTGTGAATTTCTAGTGGGATCCTGCAGTGATCTGTTCTTGGCCCTACACTATTTAATATTTTTATCACTAACCTAGAAGAAAACATAAAATCATTACTGATAAAGTTTGCAGATGACATGATAATTGGGGGAGTGGTAAATAACGAAGAGGAGAGGTCACTGATACAGAGCAATCTGGATCACTTGGTAAACTGGGTGCAAGCAAACAATATGTGTTTTAATACAGCTAAAAGTAAATGTATACATCTAGGAATGCAGGTCATACTTACAGGATGGGGATTCTATCCTGGGAAGCAATGATTCTGAGAAAGATTTGGGGTCATGGTGGATAAGCTGAACGTGAGCTCCCAGTGTGATGCTGTGGCCAAAAGGGCTAATGCAGTCCTGGGATGCATAAACAGGGGAATCTTGAGTTGGAGTAGAGAGATTATTTTACCTCTGTACTTGGCACTGTGGTGCAACTGCAGCTGTAATATTGTGTCCAGTTCTGGTGTCCACAATTCAAGAACGATGTTGAAAACTTGGAGGGGGTTCATGTAAGAGCCACAAGAATGACTAAAGGATTAGAAAACATGATGTATAGTGATTGACTCAAAGAGTTCAATCTATTTAGCTTAACAAAGAGGAGGTTAAGGGATAACTTGATCACAGTTTATATGTGCCTACATGGAGAAAAGTAGAACATGATCCAATGTCTTGAAGTGGAAGGTGGACAAATTGAGACTGGAAATAAGTTGTATATTTTTAACAGTGAGGGTAATTAACAACTGGAACCATTTACCATGGGTCAAGGTAGATTCTCCATCGCTGGCAATTTTTAAATCAAGATTGGATATCGTTCTAAAATGTATGGTCTGGGAATATTTTGGGGCAGTTCTCTGGCCTGTGTTATGGAGGAGATCAGACTAGATGATCATAGTGGTCCCTTCTGACCTTGCAATTTATGAATTAATAAAGATCAATGAATCTGTACATTGTTCCATTCAACAGTGATGCAAAGGAGAGAAGAGAAAAACATCCTTTTTTTCAGGCTAACCAAACTCAACCTAGATCCGTCATTGCCTAGATAACTTTAATTTATTACACTGATGCCATTTAAAAATGAAGGGACAGATGCTCAGTTGGTATAAATTGTCATAGCTCCATTCAGCTGCCATAGCTCTGTGGAGCTATGACAATTAACGCCAGCTGACGATCTGCCCCCAAAACAACCTGTTAGACAAACCTTTCTCTACCTGAAAACATGAGCTTGACATTGACGGGGGAAACATCTCTTATTTTTCTCACATTCTGTCACTTAAACATTGTAACCAAGTAACATGTTTTTTCTTTAACAAATAAGTGTTCTGGGCTGATCACATGTGTGTATCTTCATCTTACACTCAAACTAAACAGCCACCATATGTAGCTCCTTTAAAGTGACAAATGTTGACAGACCGCTAAGTACAATGCAGGAAGGGCTGTAAGGAGACAGGATCAATTAGCCAGATGATACAAGATCCGGGATAGAAAGGCCTCTTTGAAACGATAGCACTTTTTTTCAGTGTCTATGTGTGTGTGCCTGTACAGGTAACTATGCATAATATTGTCAAACCTGTCTAGAGGATTTAGAAACAGAGTGAATCCTGGCCTGAATGAAGTCAATGGCAAAACTCCCATTGACTTAAACAAGGCCCGTGATTTTCTCTGATTTTAATGGAAAAGACCTTTCTAAATCCCCTGTACTGCTTTGAAAGTCTCAACCTATACCTGCCTGTCTGTAGTGTTGGTGTCTATATTTATCCATCTGTGTGAAGAGAGAGAGAGAGAGAGAGAGAGAGAGAGAGCGAGCCTAAGTAACAAAATAAATATTGCCAAAAGCAATGAAATGCCATTGAATGAATGGGCAGACTCCCAGGCTCTCTCATTATTCTCTGCCAGCTTCCTGCCTGCAATAATCCCAGCGCTGCCTGACTAGACAGATCCCCTTATCTCAGTATAAATTACATAAGAGTTATAGAATTGCTGCTGAAGGGAAACAGATTGGGCTGGGCTTGCTTTGTTAGATAGCTAATGAGTGGGATACAGCAGGGCAAAGCCAAAAGCGGGGAGGGGGGAAATGAATATCTTTGTTAAAGAGAATTTGTCAGTTTCTGCCTGCTACTCCCAGAGGAGTGTTCTGGGGAGAGCTAATTGAATTAAGAACATGTGCACTTCTGCTAGCAAACACTCTTTATCTCCGTCGAGTGAAGATGGCAGGCAAAGAGATGGGATTCATGGTAATTTCAGCTCGGCCAACAGCAGCTGTATGCTGCACACTTGTAATTGCAGAGAACATGATAAACTGTTGCATTTTGCATGATCCTGTCCCCTGGGGAGGGCAGGTTCAGGGAACCGGAGAGGGGGGAGGGATTTCCACTTGGCAGTATGGTGTCTTGCTTTCTTTGATGCCAAAGGAGCCTTTCCGAGGTCAAGGCCCCCAGCTTAATGAAATGCGTCAGCACAGAAGACAGCATCTGATGGCGTTAATGAGGCAGCAATCGGGAAGTTCGTGAGGGCACCTTCAGAGCACTTGGAAAGTTCCTTGTTCTGCACATAGTCTCTCCCAGTGGCAGCGGCTTTGGGGAATCAAGGAAGGAAAGGCACTCGGGCCAAAGGCTGCGGATGTGCGTTGTTTTGTGCCTTCAAAGATGGCTCCTCGTTACTGCACTAACAAGACAGTGTCATCCACAGTCACGGAGTAAGACATAAGCAAGGGCCATTTTGCTGCTTCCCATCACAGACACCAATTTGGCAAGTTAGAGGTGCCTGAGTACTTGGGCTGTGCTAAATGAAGACACTGTCTGCAAGGCACACACCAATCATGGGAGGGGGAGGCTTGAGATTATTGCAATGAAGAATCCTCTGGCTCCATGGAGTTTGCACGAGCCCAGCTGAATCTTCTCCAGTGAATGATCATTTCTCTTCTATTTAAGGGCCTTCTGCCTTTCCCAGTTGTTTGGGCGGCTGGTTAATTTCCCTAATATTAGTCATGTAATTGAGCCCTAAACCCAGGCCTGTATCAGCACAGGAACAACTCCAAGGGCAATGGAATTGTGTCCATGTATCTCACACTCCTGAGCACAGGCCCCTTCAAATGCAGACAGGGATTTGAGCCAATGATAACACATTAGTCAAAAGTCAGACCTACAGATTACTGCAGAGTGGGGAGCTGCCACAGTATCAGAGGAACAGGGTTACTCCCTTGGGAACCAGGTTACTGATTATCATGGGGATGCCATGGACTTTGCTGATTGTTCCAGTGCAGAAGTGATGGCCCTCAGGGACTAGTGTTAATATAGCAGCCACTGGCATTCAGCAACTCAGTAATCGGCCACATTGGAGAGCCATGGGACAAACCATTGTCTCCCAAGAATGGGATCACTAGATAAGATACAGGCTCTGGGGAGTGGAGTCTTTGGCAACTAGTGTCACTGGTGCATCCAAAGAAGTGGGTTGTAGCCCACGAAAGCTTATGCTCTAATAAATTTGTTAGTCTCTAAGGTGCCACAAGTACTCCTGTTATTTTAGTGTCACTGGGTAAACTAGGCTCGGAGACACCTGGCCCAGATCCACAAAAGTATTTAGGCTCCTCACTCCCAGTGTCTGGCTGAGAACTCAGAGCCTGTCCCTTCCCCAGTTACTGTCATGGGGAACAGTGGCACCTAGATTTGTTTTGTCAAAGAAACCACAAGCAGAGAAATGCAGAATAGCAGAATCAGATTGTGGAGGGAGTTGGCAGAGCCATGGGGTCCAGGCCAGGGAAGCAGAGATTGCTACAGCTCAGAAACCAGGGAATGTGGCAATGTTTGGCAGAAGTCCAGCACCAAAATACCAGGTCACGAATGAGGAGCATTGGCAGACCAGGGTACAAGCTCAACATTGCCACAGCATGTCACTGCTGAGCTGCATTGTCAGAGGGGTCTGCCTGTTCATGGTATCTCAGCCGCCATGGGCCCAGTACTTACAGAAACCAAAACCTTCAAGTGGTGGAATAAATGAAAGCTGAGGCCTGGTCTACACTACGAGTTTAGGTCGACTTTAGCCGCGTTAATTCGAATTTAGCCTGGACACGTTCACACGGGCTATGTCTACACTACAAAATTAGGTCGAATTTATAGAAGCCGGTTTTATAGAAATCGGTTGTATGCAGCTGATTGTGTGTGTCCCCACATAAAATGCTCTAAGTGCATGAAGTCGGCGGACCGCGTCCACAGTACCGAGGCTAGCGTCGACTTCCGGCGCATTGCACTATGGGTAGCTATCCCACAGTTCCCGCAGGCTCCGGCGCCCATTGGAATTATGGGTTGAGATCGCAATGCCCGAATGATGCAAAACAGTGCCGCGGGGGGTTCTGGGTACATTGCGTCAGGCCCCTCCCCCTCCGTCACAGCAACGGCAGACAATAGATTCGCGCCTTTTTACCTGGGTTACCTGTGCAGACAACATACCACGGCAAGCATGGAGCCCGCTCAGCTCAGCTCACCGTCACCATATGTCATCCGGGTGCCGGCAGACGTGGGACTGCATTGCTACACAGCAGCAGCAGCTAACTGCCTTTTGGCGGTAGATGGTGCAGCATGACTGGTAGCCTTCATCGGCGATCGGGATGCTGGTAGCTGTGGGGCTGGCAGCCGTAGGGCTGCATTGCACCAGCCCCTTACCTTTTGCCTTTTGGCAGTAGATGGTTTATTATGACTGGTAACCGTCCTCGTCGGACAATGATGGCTATCAGTTGTCGTATACTATTTTCTGCCAAGTATTGTCTGCTAAGCACCCAGAAGAGGCCGAGGGCGATCTGGGTGCTGGCAGACATGTGGCTGGCACACGTGGGGTTACATTGCTACACAGCAGCAACCCCTTGCCTTTTGGCAGTAAATAGTATATTATGACTGGTATCCGTCATCATCATACTGCCAAGCGCCCAGTATTTGCTGCCAAGCACCCAGAAAATGCCGAGGGCTATCAGTCATGCTGCACTGTCGTCTTAAGATGTAAAAAATAGATTTGTTCTGTATTCATTTCCTTCCCCCCTCCCTCTGTTAAATCAACAGCCCGCTAAACCCAGGCTTAGGAGTTCAATCTCGGGGGGGGGGGGCATTCTGTGTGACAGTTGTTTGTATTTCTCCCTGATGCACAGCCACCTTTCTTGATTTTAATTCCCTATACCTGTACGCCATGTCGTCACTCGCCCCTCCCTCCCTCCCTCCCTCCTTCCCCTGGTCCTTCAGATACTAGTTTCACGCCTTTTTTCAGACCAGACGCCATAGCTAGCACTGGGATCATGGAGCCCGCTCAGATCACCGTGGCAATTATGAGCACTATGAACACCACGCGCATTGTCCTGGAGTATATGCAGAGCCAGGACATGCCAAAGCAAAACCAGGACCAGCCGAGGAGGAGGCGATTGCAGCGCGGCGACGAGAGTGATGAGGAAATGGACATGGACCTAGACCTCTCACAAGGCACAGGCCCCAGCAGTGTGGAAATCATGGTGTTACTGGGGCAGGTTCATGCCGTGGAACGCCGATTCTGGGCCCGGGAAACAAGCACAGACTGGTGGGACCGCATCGTGTTGCAGGTCTGGGACGATGCCCAGTGGCTGCGAAACTTTCGCATGCGTAAGGGCACTTTCATGGAACTTTGTGACTTGCTTTCCCCTGCCCTGAAGCACCAGAATACCAGGATGAGAGCAGCCCTCACAGTTGAGAAGCGAGTGGCGATAGCCCTGTGGAAGCTTGCAACGCCAGACAGCTACCGGTCAGTCGGGAATCAATTTGGAGTGGGCAAATCTACTGTGGGGGCTGCTGTGATCCAAGTTGCCAGGGCAATGAGAGACCTGGTGATATCAAGGGTAGTGACTCTGGGAAACGTGCAGGACATAGTGGATGGCTTTGCTGCAATGGGATTCCCAAACTGTGGTGGGGCGATAGACGGAACCCATATCCCTATCTTGGCACCGGCGCACCAAGCCACCGAGTACATAAACCGCAAGGGGTACTTTTCAATGCTGCTGCAAGCCCTGGTGGATCACAAGGGACGTTTCACCGACATCAACGTGGGCTGGCCGGGAAGGGTACATGATGCTCGCGTCTTCAGGCACTCTGTTCTGTTTCGAAAGCTGGAGGAAGGGACTTTCTTCCCGGACCAGAAAATAACCGTTGGGGATGTTGAAATGCCTATCGTGATCCTTGGGGACCCAGCCTACCCCTTAATGCCATGGCTCATGAAGCCGTACACAGGTAGCCTGGACAGGAGTCAGGACCTGTTCAACTACAGGCTGAGCAAGTGCCGAATGGTGGTGGAATGTGCATTTGGGCATTTAAAAGCGCGCTGGCGCAGCTTACTGACTCGCTCAGACCTTAGCGAAAAGAATATCCCCATTGTTATTGCTGCTTGCTGTGCGCTCCACAATATCTGTGAGAGTAAGGGGGAGACATTTATGGCGGGGTGGGAGGTAGAGGCAAATCGCCTGGCCGCTGATTACGCGCAGCCAGACACCAGGTCGGTTAGAGCAGCACAGCAGGGCGCGGTGCGCATCAGAGAAGCTTTGAAAACTAGTTTTGTGACTGGCCAGGCTACTCTTCAGCACGCCACCTCTCTTCTCGCTCATATTGGGCTTTTCTAAAATCAGTAATTGTCTGCCTCCATGCATTCTGCTGTGCTCTGTCAGCGTGGGAGGCAGTCTGAATCGCGGGCTGAAGAGCAGAGGTTGCGTGCTGAATCGCGGGCTGAAGAGGAGAAGTGGCGTCAGCTTGTACACAGAAAGCAAGAGTCGATGCTCTGGCTGCTGGAGCATCAAACTGATATGCTCCTGCGTATGGCTGAGCTGCAGGAAAGGCAGCAGGAGCAGAGACCGCCGCTACAGCCCTTGTGTAACCAACAGCCCTCCTCCCCAAGTCCCATTGCCTCCTCATCCAGACGCCCAAGAACACGGTGGGGGGGCCTCCGGCCACCCAGTCACTCCACCCTAGATGATTTCCCGAGCAATAAGTTTTAAAGTTTTAAACTGCGGTGTGTCCTTTTCCTTCCCTCCTCCCCCACCCATCCCGGGCTACCTTTGCAATTATCCCCCTAGTTGTGTGCTGAATTAATAAAGAATGCATGAATGTGAAGTAACAATGACTTTATTGCCTCTGCAAGCGGTGCTCGAAGGGGGGAGGGGAGGGTGGGGTGGTTGGTTTACAGGGAAGTAGAGTCAACCGGGTGGGTGGAGGAGCGGAGATTTCATCAAGGAGAAACAAACAGAAGTTTCACACCGTAGCCTGGCCAGTCACAAAACTAGTTTTCAAAGCTTCTCTGATGCGCACCGCGCCCTGCTGTGCTGCTCTAACCGACCTGGTGTCTGGCTGCGCGTAATCAGCGGCCAGGCGATTTGCCTCTACCTCCCACCCTGCCATAAATGTCTCCCCCTTACTCTCACAGATATTGTGGAGCGCACAGCAAGCAGCAATAACAATGGGGATATTCTTTTCGCTAAGGTCTGAGCGAGTCAGTAAGCTGCGCCAGCAACCTTTTAAACGCCCAAATGCACATTCCACCACCATTCGGCACTTGCTCAGCCTGTAGTTGAACAGGTCCTGACTCCTGTCCAGGCTGCCTGTGTACGGCTTCATGAGCCATGGCATTAAGGGGTAGGCTGGGTCCCCAAGGATCACGATAGGCATTTCAACATCCCCAACGGTTATTTTCTGGTCCGGGAAGAAAGTCCCTTCCTCCAGCTTTCGAAACAGAACAGAGTGCCTGAAGACGCGAGCATCATGTACCCTTCCCGGCCAGCCCACGTTGATGTCGGTGAAACGTCCCTTGTGATCCACCAGGGCTTGCAGCAGCATTGAAAAGTACCCCTTGCGGTTTATGTACTCGGTGGCTTGGTGCGCCGGTGCCAAGATAGGGATATGGGTTCCGTCTATCGCCCCACCACAGTTTGGGAATCCCATTGCAGCAAAGCCATCCACTATGTCCTGCACGTTTCCCAGAGTCACTACCCTTGATATCACCAGGTCTCTCATTGCCCTGGCAACTTGGATCACAGCAGCCCCCACAGTAGATTTGCCCACTCCAAATTGATTCCCGACTGACCGGTAGCTGTCTGGCGTTGCAAGCTTCCACAGGGCTATCGCCACTCGCTTCTCAACTGTGAGGGCTGCTCTCATCCTGGTATTCTGGCGCTTCAGGGCAGGGGAAAGCAAGTCACAAAGTTCCATGAAAGTGCCCTTACGCATGCGAAAGTTTCGCAGCCACTGGGCATCGTCCCAGACCTGCAACACGATGCAATCCCACCAGTCTGTGCTTGTTTCCCGGGCCCAGAATCGGCGTTCCACGGCATGAACCTGCCCCAGTAACACCATGATTTCCACATTGCTGGGGCCTGTGCCTTGTGAGAGGTCTAGGTCCATGTCCATTTCCTCATCACTCTCGTCGCCGCGCTGCAATCGCCTCCTCCTCGGCTGGTCCTGGTTTTGCTTTGGCATGTCCTGGCTCTGCATATACTCCAGGACAATGCGCGTGGTGTTCATAGTGCTCATAATTGCCACGGTGATCTGAGCGGGCTCCATGATCCCAGTGCTAGCTATGGCGTCTGGTCTGAAAAAAGGCGCGAAACTAGTATCTGAAGGACCAGGGGAGGGAGGGAGGGGCGAGTGACGACATGGCGTACAGGTATAGGGAATTAAAATCAAGAAAGGTGGCTGTGCATCAGGGAGAAATACAAACAACTATCACACAGAATGCCCCCCCCCCCCCGAGATTGAACTCCTAAGCCTGGGTTTAGCGGGCCGTTGATTTGACGGAGGGAGGGGGGAAGGAAATGAATACAGAACAAATCTATTTTTTACATCTTAAGACGACAGTGCAGCATGACTGATAGCCCTCGGCATTTTCTGGGTGCTTGGCAGCAAATACTGGGCGCTTGGCAGTATGATGATGACGGATACCAGTCATAATATACTATTTACTGCCAAAAGGCAAGGGGTTGCTGCTGTGTAGCAATGTAACCCTACGTGTGCCAGCCACATGTCTGCCAGCACCCAGATCGCCCTCGGCCTCTTCTGGGTGCTTAGCAGACAATACTTGGCAGAAAATAGTATACTACGACTGATAGCCATCATTGTCCGACGAGGGCAGTTACCAGTCGTAATAAACCATCTACTGCCAAAAGGCAAAAGGTAAGGGGCTAGTGCAATGCAGCCCTACGGCTGCCAGCCCCACAGCTACCAGCATCCCGATCGCCAATGAAGGCTACCAGTCATGCTGCACCATCTACCGCCAAAAGGCAGTTAGCTGCTGCTGCTGTGTAGCAATGCAGTCCCACGTCTGCCGGCACCCGGATGACATATGGTGACGGTGAGCTGAGCTGAGCGGGCTCCATGCTTGCCGTGGTATGTTGTCTGCACAGGTAACCCAGGTAAAAAGGCGCGAATCTATTGCCTGCCGTTGCTGTGACGGAGGGGGAGGGGCCTGACGCAATGTACCCAGAACCCCCCGCGGCACTGTTTTGCATCATTCGGGCATTGCGATCTCAACCCATAATTCCAATGGGCGCCGGAGCCTGCGGGAACTGTGGGATAGCTACCCATAGTGCAATGCGCCGGAAGTCGACGCTAGCCTCGGTACTGTGGACGCGGTCCGCCGACTTCATGCACTTAGAGCATTTTATGTGGGGACACACACAATCGGCTGCATACAACCGATTTCTATAAAACCGGCTTCTATAAATTCGACCTAATTTTGTAGTGTAGACATAGCCTAAGAGCTGGGAGCCCCGTCACCACTGGGAGTAGCAGAAGGCAGGTGCTGATGCCAACGGGGGTGGAGGGTTGTTGTAATTCATCAGGCAAATTCTGCAAAGCATAAAGCCACCCTCCCCTCCCCCACCATCCTAACCATGACCCCTCTTCCAGGGCAGCAGCAAAGGTTCTATGGACTCCATTGTTTATTTCATTAGATCCAACTTCCCTCTCTAACCAGATTAGATGCTAGTCTATAAAACCCAGGCTGGCGGGGGAAGGGGGCAGAGCTGAGTGGCTGGAAATGAAGGAAGGTAAAATCGCATTACAGTCCTGAATCAGCATCTGGCTCAAGCCCTGGCTCTGCTTGCTATATGCACCACGCCAATCCCTTGCAAAGCCCATTGTGCTGGGACAGCCCTAGGGACCAGGGCCGGCTCTAAGCACCAGCATTCCAAGCATGTGCTTGGGACGGCCCTTTTCAAGGTGCAGCATTCCAGCCTTTTGGGGGCAGCACTTTGCTTCGGCGGTGGCACGCTGCCCCTGCTAGTGACGTTTGCCATCGTAGCGTTTCCATGCGGGTTTTGGAAACACTTTGCGAAGCTACGTTCTTGTGATCCTTCAGGGCCAAGTGTAGGGGCTGCTCTCTACCCAGACCTCTCTCCTACGCAGCCAACAGCATAGATTCCACCCTGGAAAGCCTGGGGAGGCACAGTCAGCCAGAAGAGAAGTCAGCCCCCTTTCCCAGCATGGGGCTGATGGGGTGGAAGAGACATAAAAACCAGCATGTAGGCAAGGGACCAGACTGGGCTGTTAACAGGCACAGGGCGTATTTGTTGAGAAAGGCAGGAGCCATAGATACCTAGCAGCTCACTTCAGGGAATTAAGCCTCAAAAGTCCACAGGCCTCAAATGCCACTGTGACACAGGGAGGGATTATTATCCCCACTTAGCAATAGGAAATGAGGGCCAGAGAGGTTAAGTGCAAGGCTCTAGCAGAGCCAGGAATTAGACCCACAACCCTGACTCCTATGTTCTGTGCCCCTAGTCCCAGCAGCCTTCCCCTCTCATTGGCTAGTTCACAGCCCCAGCAGGAGTCAGGCAGAGCAGCACCTCTGAAAGTGAAGCCCGTAGTGCCTGAGATCTGTCGTTTGAGAGGAACAGACTGTGCAGGGTTTGATTTTTCAGAAGCCCTGCACGACTCTCTGCCTGCTTTGTGTGCACGGCTATCCCAGCTGGGCAGACCAGCATGGCCAGAGCACATGGAAATTAGGGGCAGAATTACTCTCACATTTCTGGAGGCAGCTGGGAGCTTCTGGGCTATTGAAAATCAGGCCCGAGGGGTCTTGATTTCTAAGAAGCAAACACAGGAGAGAATATGGGTTATTCAGAACCCAGTCCCCCTGCTCTTTTCAGCTCTGATCCATTGCCTACATCTAAGCTCTCTCCATCTAAGCTGTATTGTTGTTTTTTCCAGAGACCGGATATGTTTCTCACCCCATCCAACACTGACACCCTTCCCATCCTGGATCCCAAACTCCTGGGGAAGATTGGGGCGATCAGAGAGCCCTGGGCACAACCTTCCTCTCATGTACCATATGCTTCCGTCAAAGGGGACAAATCAAAGTTAGCACTTCAGCCCCCGGATGAGGTAAGTTCTCTCCTTTCCCCGCTGACATAGATTGCCCACATAGGACTTAGGAGCATTGCACAGGTGTGATGTTCCCCTCTGGTGTTATCTGGACCGATGATCTGCTAGGCCTCTCCAGTCCTTGACTCTGGGAGCCAGCCTTACCCAGCTCTGCTGTGAGAACCCCCACTCCTGGGCTGTTCACACACAGCCTCTGGCATGTAAGCTGCTCCCAGCTACTTGCAAGCGAATGACACTAGACAATATCTCCAGTCCCAGAAACAACCGTAGGAACCTCTGTCTTGCAGTGTCCAGTTATGCCCGCTGGACGCTGCAAGCTTATATAAATTCGTCAATTTAACAAAGAAATTGATATGTACCAGGCTTGTTATCCCAAGGGGAGCCTCGGACACACTTCAAACCAAACACACTGCTTCAGGTAGAATAAACCAACAGATTTATTAGCTATAAAGATAGATTTTAAGTGATTATAAATCAAAGCATAACAAGTTAGAGTGGTTATCAAAAGAAAAGAAAATATAAGCACGCAGTCTAAACTCTCAACACTATTAGACTGGGCAGCAACTAGATTCGGCAGTTTTTCTTACCCCACTGGATATTGCAGTCCTTAATATACAGGTTTGTTCCTTAAACCTGGGCCAGTCTCCTGTGTTGGAGTCTTGTCTTCTCTGTGTCTTGGTTGCTTGCTGCATAGGTGGGGCAGGAAAAGGGCCCCGTATGTGTCCACTCTGTTTTATACCCTCAGTCCATGTGCTTTTGGAACACAAGTCCAGGCACTTCTGGGGGGCATTGATGAGTCTCCCAGCAAGGTTGAGCAATTCCCCTGGTGGGGCCTCATGCAGGTGAGTCATTGCATTGTAGCTCTCTTGCTGGACAATGGCTGTTGATGGGGTGAGGGGTGCTTGGTGGCCACAGGAAATAACTCCTGGGGGGCGGGGAGCTTGGTGGGCCGCAGCAAATAACTCTGCAAGCAGTGTATTTGAGACCCCTGATCTAAGGGGACTGTTGTCCCCTTACTAAAACTTAGTGGGGGAGGAGGTTGGTTGGCCATCTCCCAGTACCAAAAGGAAGGGTCGATGGGAAATCAGGATCCTGAGACTGACAGTCCCAGCAGCAATGGGGAGAGGCCAATACTCCAGGTCAGCCTGATTGACAGGGCAGGCAGGCTAATGAGGGAATCAGGAGGCTGGGGGGTCCCATCCTCCTTGTGAGCGGAACTGCCAGACATGCCAAACCACGCAGAAATTGGGCTTGTTTTTGGTTTAATTGGCTTGTTGCTTGTTTGGATTGTAGCATGTTGCTTGTTGTAGCTTATTGCTTTTTTATTTTTTTTTATTTTTTTTTTATCAGCTCCCGGCAAGCAGGGGCAAGGGGTGGGGAGAGAGTCAGGGGTGCACAGTGGGCCCACCACAGGCCCAGACTGCACGCCGGGGGGATCTAGTCACATAGAGTGCTGGGGTTCTTAGGGATTGGCTTGTTTTGGCCTTGTTTTGAAATGGGATTAGCTTGATTTTTGGCTTATTGTGAAAGTCAGGGTGCTTATTTACCGCATTAAAGTTGGCAACTGTGGGAACTGCCTGGAACAGAGTAGGACCAGACTAAGGAAAGAGCAGGGGCCTGAGCTGAGCTCAGGAGCAGGGCCTCGCCAGCCAGAGAGAACCCGAGAAGCAGCCCAGAGAGCAGGTCAGTGCTGGGAGCAGAGCCACAGCAACAAGAGCCAGAGAAGCAGCCCAGGGAACAGGTCAGTGCTGGAGGAGAACTGCAGCAACCAGAGCCAGAGGGGCCAGATAAGAAGCCCAGGGGGCTGGAGGCAGAGCAGCAGCAGTGCTGGGGCTGGAGTTGGGGCTGGAGCTGGAGCAGTATAGAGCTAGGTGCGGTGAGCAGCTGGGGAGAGTGAGGGGAGACCCTGAGCAGTGGGCCCAGTGCAGGGAGACACCCCCAGCCAAGAGATCTTGCAGGCCAGACATGGAGGGGGATCATAACGTCAATGGGGGGGAGGAGCGGACGACGCTGTGGGGAAGGACTCTGCCCCCTAGAGCCTGAAGGTGTGTGGTCACCACCAGAGCGAGTGTCTGACCCGCAGCCTCTCTGCAACACAGCCAGGGCCTTGTCAGGAGGCCTGGGACGTGTGAGGAACAGACTGTGAATCATAGACTCATAGAAGATTAGGGTTGGAAGAGACCTCAGGAGGTCATCTAGTCCAACCCCTTGCTCAAAGCAGGACCAACACCAACTAAATAATTTGTCAAACCGGGCCTTAAAAACCTCTAAGGATGGATATTCCACCTCTTCCCTTGGTAACCCATTCCAGTGCTTCACCACCCTCCTAGTAAAATAATTTTTCCTAATATCCAACCTAGATCTCCCCCACTGCAACTTGAGACCATTGCTCCTTGTTCTGTGATCTGCCACCACTGAGAACAGCCGAGCTCCATCCTCTTTGGAACCCCCCTTCAGGTAGTTGAAGGCTGCTATCAAATCCACCCTCACTCTTCTCTTCTGCAGACTAAATAACCCCTGTTCCCTCAGCCTCTCCTCGTAAGTCATGTCCCCAGCCTCCTGATCACTTTCTTTGACCTCTCTCCAATTTGTCCACATCCTTTCTGTAGTGGGGAGCCCACAACTGGATGCAGTACTCTAGATGTGGCCTCACCGGTGCCAAATAGAGGGGAATAATCACTTCCCTTGATCTGCTGGCAATGCTCCTACTAATGCAGCCCAATATACCATTAGCCTTCTTGGCAACAAGGGCACACTACTGACTCATATCCAGCTTCTCATCCACTGTAATCCCCAAGTCCTTTTCTGCAGAACTGCTGCCTAGCCACTCGATCCCTAGTCTATAGCAGTGCCTGGGATTCTTCTGTCCTAAGTGCAGGACTCTGCATTTGTCCTTGTTGAACCTCATCAGATTTCTTTTGGCCCAATCCTCTCATTTGTCTAGGTCACTCTGGACCCTATCCCTACCCTCCAGCTTATCTACCTCTCCCCCCGGCTTAGTGTCATCTGCGAACTTGCTGAGGGTGCAATCTATCCCATCGTCCAGATCATTAATAAAGATGTTGAACAAAACCGGCCCCTGGACCGACCCCTGGGGCACTCCACTTGATACCGGCTGCCAACTAGCCATTGAGCCATTGATCACTACCCGTTGAGCCCGACATTCTAGCCTCTTCTCGGTCTCCCCAGCCTCCGCTGCTTTTCGCCCTGGCGAGACAGGCTTGGGTAATATAGTCCCTCTTGGTGGCACAGGGGAAGGCCGTTCCTTCTCTTCACCAGTTTTTTTAGCTTATTTTTCTTCCTTATGGGAGGGAATGCAGCCTCTCCTCCTGGTGAGGCTCGCTGTCTTGCTACTCCTAACCTACTGGCAGCAGGACTCCTCTCTCTTCTCTTCCCCCTTCTTCCCCCAGGGAAGGGTTTAAAAAGGTCTCAGGCAGCCCTTAGTTGGAATCAGTTGATCCTAATTAACCTCAGGTAGCTCCCTCTCAGCTGATTCTAATTGATACTCTGGTAACCCCTTCTCAGCTGAACCTGATTGACCTGTAGTTACCCCCCCAGTTGATAGGGAGGAGGGCCTTTTAACCCTCTGAGACTGATTTCTAACCGCCCCCCCATTGCAGCTGTCTGTCCTGAGTTTATCACATACCGCCCTCTTCCCCCCCCTCCCCCCCGCTCAACACTACGGGGTTGGGCTACTTGGGTCGGCAAACAGTGTACCCTTGAAAGGCCATCCGCGTTGCCATGCTTGATTCTGGACCTATGTTGTACTCTGAAGTGGAAGGGTTGTAGCAACAGGAACCACCTTGTCACTCTTGCATTTCTGTCTTTGTTTTGGTGCATCCACTTCAAAGGGGCATGGTCCGTGACGAGGGTAAACCTCCGTCTGGGTAGCTAGTAGCGAAGGCTTTCTACGGCCCACTTTACTGCCAGGCATTCCTTCTCTACTACGGCATATTTACGTTCCCTGGGCAGGAGTTTCCTACTGAGGAACAGGACTGGATGTTCTTCTCCAACCATTTGTGAAAGAACCGCTCCCAACCCAACCTCAGAGGCATCAGTTTGCAAGTAAACAGTTTCTCCCAGTCTGGAGCTACCAGCACTGGGTCAGTGCAGAGGGCGGTCTGCAGATCTGCAAAAGCCTCCTCAGCCACACTAGACCATCTTACTATGTCTGGGCCACCGGCTTTTGTTAGGTCTGTTAACGGACATGCCCTGGTGGCAAAGTGGGGGATGAACCGCCTGTAGTATCCAACCAGCCCCAGGAACACTCTGACCTGTTTCTTCTGGACTGGTCAGAACCAATTCTGTATTGCCTCTAACTTGTTCAGTTGGGGCTCCACCACACCCCTCCACACTATATATCCGAGGTATTTGGCTTCTGCTAGCCCAATTGCGCATTTGGAGGGATTTGTAGTCAGCCCCACCTTCCTCAGGGTGTCCAGGACTGCTTCCACCTTCCCCAAGTGCGTCTCCCAGTCTGGGCTATGTATAATGATGTCATCGAGATGGGCGGCTGCATACTTGCCATGTGGACGCAACAGTTTGTCCATGAGCCGTTGGAAAGTTGCAGGAGCCCCATGTAAACCAAAAGGGAGGACAGTGTACTGATACAGTCCCTCTGGTGTTGAAAAGGCCGTCTTCTCTTTGTCGGCCTTGGCCAAGGGAATTTGCCAATAAGGGTGGACAAAAATCGTGCTTTTCCCAGTCGGTCAATTACCTCATCTATCTGGGGGTATAGGGTGCACATCAAATTGGGACACTTCATTCAGTTTCTGGAAGTCATTGCAGAACCTCATACTGCCATCCGGCTTAGGTACTAGGATCACTGGGCTTGACCATTGGCTATGAGACTCTTCAATGACTCCTAACTTCAACATTTTCCTGACTTCTGTCTTGATCTCTTCTCTTTTCGCCTCCGGGGTCCAGTATGGCTTGACATTCACCTTCACTCCAGGCTGTGTGAGGATGTGATGTTGAACCTCAGTAGTCCTGCCTGGCTTTTCTGAGAACACGTCCTGGTTGCGTTTGATCATGTTGATCACTTCAGTTCGTTGGTCAGGGGTAAATTCTGGGGATATTCCCACTTGGCCAGGCTGGTTGCTTTCGGGGGGAAGTGACCCTAGAGTGACCACATGAGCTTCTCTGTCTTGCCAAGGTTTCAACAGGTTTATATGATAGATTTGTTCCAGCTTCCAGCGACCTGGCTGTCGGACCTTGTAATCGACCTCTCCATTAGCTTCTATTATCTCGTATGGCCCCTGCCATCTGGCCAGGAGCTTGCTCTCCGCTGTGGGTATGAGCACCATTACCCGATCTCCCACCTGGAATTTTCAGATCGTCGCTTGGCGATTGTAGTATGTCTGTTGGGCCCCTTGCGCCCTCTCCATGTGTTCCCACACTATGGGGGTGACTTGGGCTATCCTATCTTTCATCTGCAACACATGCTTGATGATGTTTCTCCCTGGGTTCAGCTGTTCTTCCCAACCCTCTTTGGCAATGTCCAGTATGCCACGGGGGTGGCGACCATATAACAGCTTGAATGGGGAAAATCCAGTTGAAGTCTGAGGAACCTCCCTTATAGCGAACATTAGGTATGGTAGCAGGGTGTCCCAGTTCTTCCCGTCCTGGCTCACCACATTTTGTATCATGTTCTTTAATGTTCTATTAAAATGTTTGACGAGGCCATCGGTCTGCAGATGATAGACTGATGTCCTTATGGTCCATATGTGGAGCATTGCACATAAATCCTTCATTAGTTTAGATACAAAGGGGGTTCCTTGATCAGTCAGGATCTCTTGCAAAAGGATTCCCACTCTAGCAAAAATTTGGATTAATTCTTTAGCTATGGTCTTGGACATAGTGTTCCATAGGGGAACAGCCTCGGAGTATCAGGTGGCATAATCTAGCACCACCAGTATGTGCTGATGGCCTCAGGCTGATTTCTCTAGTGGCCCTAGTAGGTCCATAGCTATTCGCTCAAATGGGACTTCAATAATTGGCAGAGGTACCAAAGGTGCTCTTAAGTGTGGTCGGGGGCCATGTAATTGGCATTCCAGACAGGAGGCACAATATTGTCGGACCGCCGCATATATTCCAGGCCAAAAAAACCTCTGCAGAATTCGATCCAGGGTTTTATCTACTCCTAGATGCCCACCGAACAGATGGCTGTGAGCTAGCTCCATCACGCCCCTCTGATGCTTCTGTGGTACTAAGAGCTGTTCCACGACTTGCTCTTGGACCCAGACTACTCTGTATAGCAGATCCTTCTTTATCATATAATATGGCCCTGGGCCCTTGCCTCTTCCTTCCACAGGGAACCCATTCACCTCAACTACTTCTTTGCGAATATTGTTATATATCGGATCATTGGCCTGATCCTGTCCAAAATTCTCCAGTGAAGGTCCAATTTGCCCAATCTCAGGGGGTTCTATTTCCCTCTCCCTCTCGAGGGAGGTCCCTGGGGAACTGGGCCCGGCTGCTGGTTCGTCGACCCCCTGCCTAGTCCCCTTGTCAGTCGGGCCAACTCTTTCCCCTACGAGTATAGGCTTCTGGTTCTGGGCCAAGACTCTCGTTCCCCTCCTCTTATCTGCCCTCCTTTCTCGCTGAGGCTTCCTGGTCTTCCTAGGGGGCGAGAATAAATCCTCGGCAAATTCATGGAAGACCGGGGGGTGCTAACTATCGAGGTCATCCCATTGCTCTTGGGGTTATTACTTTCTTCTGACTCCTCTCCAGGAAGTAGACTGCCAAACCCTGGGAAGTCTCGTCCTATGAGGACTGGATAGGGGAGTTTCGGGACCACCCCCACCGTCACCTTAGTGCGGTTTCCCAGGACCTCTATTTTTACTGGATGGTCGGGTAGTAATTGACATCCCCATGGACACAGGATATTCCTGTGCGTTTGGCCCGGGATAGTTGATCTTGCCCAACCAACTTTCCCGAGACCAGCGTGACCGCACTTACTGAGTCTACTAACGCGGTGATCTTTATACCATTCATTTTAACTGGCCTAGTATATCTATGAGGGACCATCGCAACCCCTACTAGATTTATTAGGTCGCATGGTTCTTCTAGATCTCCCAGGTCGCATTGCATGGGCTCTTCTAGGTTTGGGCATTGGGCAGCTATATGCCCTATCTCTCCACATGCATAACATCGGTACCCTGCTCGGGGCAGCCCCCTATTTTTCGGGCTGTTAGGCCTTACCCCCCAAGTCTTTCTCCCCCAGTCCCCAAGTCCCTCCGAGATCTCCGGCCGCTCTTCGGCCTCCTTCCTCCCCTCCATAGTTCTGCCTGGAGCTACGGCAACTCGGGCCCTTGGTACAGAGACTTGCCTCCTATTCTGGTGCCTTCCTTCCCCGGTGGTCCGAGAAAGTTCCTGGGCTGCTAGGTGGTCTCTCTACGAGAGCAACTAGCTCATCATAGGAGGAGGGATCATTTTGACTGACCCATCCTTGTATGTCCGGTGGTAGCCCTCTCATGTACCTGTCCAAAACCATGATTTCCACGATTTCCTCTGGGCCGTGGGTCTCGGGGCACAGCCACTTCCTGGCTAGGTGGATCAGGTCAAACAGCTGGGACCTCGGTGCTTTGCTGTCTCGGTATTTCCACTCATGGAACCGCTGTGCCCTTATAGCTGTCGTCACGCCAGACCTCGCCAGGATCTCCACCTTTAGCTGGGAGTAATCTGTAGCTGCTTCTGTTGTCATATCAAAATATCCTTTCTGTGCCTCCCAACACAGAAAAGGAGCCAGGATACTGGCCCACTGGTCTTGGGGCCAGGCCTCCCGCTGGGCCGTTCTCTCGAATGCGAGGAGATATGCCTCTACGTCATCATCCATCGTCATCTTCTGTAAGTAGTTGCTTGCCCGCAGGGCCGGGTCCCATGGGGGCCGTGCGTTAGAGTGGTCAGGGCCTTTAGCTGGTTCACAACCTCATGCAGGGTGGCTCAATCCTGAGCCGCCTGGCTCATCAGTAGTTGATTTGTCTCCTGCTGTATTCACACTGACTCCTGCTGGGTAGCTATCTGCACCCTGGTAGCCTCTTGTTGGGCCGTGGTGGCCTGCACCAACGCCTTCACTACATCCTCCTTTTTTATATATATATATAGGGGGTGATTTACCCTGCCCTGAGATGGTTTGCCACAAAGTCTCACTCACACATCCCACTCCTGACACCATGTTGTCCCTCTTGGTGGCACAGGGGAAGGCCGTTCCTTCTCTCCACCAGTCTTTTTAGCTTATTTTTCTCCCTTATGGGAGGGAATGCAGCCTCTCCTCCTGGTGAGGCTCGCTGTCTTGCTGCTCCTAACTTACTGGCAGCAGGACTCCGTCTCTCTCTTCTCTTCCCCCTTCTTCCCCCAGGGGAGGGTTTAAAAAGGTCTCAGGCAGCCCTTAGTTGGAATCAGCTGATCCTAATTAACCTCAGGTAGCTCCCTCTCAGCTGATTCTAACTGATATTCTGGTAACCCCTTCTCAGCTGAACCTGATTGACCTGTAGTTACCCCCCAGTTGATAGGGAGGAGGGCCTTTTAACCCTCTGAGACTGATTTCTACTCCCCCCCCCCATTGCAGCTGTCTGTCCTGAGTTTATCACACCAGCTTTCTATCCACCTTATAGTCCATTCATCCAATCCATACTTTTTTAACTTGCTAGCAAGAATGCTGTGGGAGACCGTATCGAAAGCTTTGCTAAAGTCAAGATGTATGACATCCACTGCTTTCCCCATATCCACAGAGCCAGTTATCTGATCATAGAAGGCAATCAGGTTGGTCAGGCATGGCTTGCCCTTGGTGAATCCATATTGACTGTTCCTGATCACCTTCCTCTCCTCCAAGTGCTTCAAAATGGTTTCCTTGAGGACCTGCTCCATGATTTTTCTAGGGACTGAGGTGAGGCTGACTGGCCTGTAGTTCCCCGGATCCTCCTCCTTCCCTTTTTAAAAGATGGGCACTACATTAGCCTTTTTCCAATTGTCTGGGACCTCCCCCAATCGCCACGAATTTTCAAAGATAATGACCAATGGCTCTGCAATCACATTAGCCAATTTCCTCAGCACCTTCGGATGCATTAGATCTGGACCCATGGACTCGTGCATGTCCAGCTTTTCTAAATAGTCCTCAACCTGTTCTTTCATCACTGAGGGCTACTCACCTCCTCACCGTCCTGTGTTGCCCAGGACAGCAGTGCGGGAGCTGACCTTGACTGTCAAGACCGAGGCAAAAAAAGCATTGAGTACTTCAGCTTTTTCCACATCATCTGTCACTAGGTTGCCCATTCATTAAGGGTCCCACACTTTCCCTGACCTTTTACTTGTTGCTAACATAGAAACTCTTCTTGTTACCTTTCACATCCCTTGCTAGCTGCAATTCCTGTTATGTTTTGGCCTTTTTGATTACACCCCTGCATGCTCAAGCAACATTTTTATACTCCTCCCTAGTCTTCTGTCCAAGTTTCCACTTCTTGTAAGCTTCCTTTTTGTGTTTAAGCTCACCGAAGATTTCACTGTTAAGCCAAGCTGTTTGCTTGCCATATTTGCTATTCTTTCTGCACATCGGGATGTTTTGTTCTTTAAAAGACAGCCTGCTTTCCTGGACTCCTTTCCCCATCATATTAGCCTCCCAGGGGATCCTGCCCATGAGTTCCGTAAGGGAGTCAAAGTCTGCTTTTCTGAAGTCCAGGGTCCGTATTTTGCTACTTTCCTTTCTTCCTTTTGTGAGGATCCTGAACTCAACCATCAACTGCCCTGACATTCCAGCAATGGCTGTTTGTGGTACCCTATGCCCACAGAGCAGGGTGACGGGTTTTCCTTTAACCTTTCCCATTTTTCCCTTATTTTTTGTAATTAGTTGCTGTTTAATAAATTGTATTTGCTTTGAACTATATGCAATGATCAGTAGGTCAGGGAAGCATCTAGTGCGGAGAGATCACCCTGGAGTGGGGACACCCTAGGCCCTGCCCTAAGTGACCACGGCAAAGTTGGGGGTTGAGCCAACAGATATCCAGACTTGTTGGGGTTACGAGGCCTCTGCCACCCAGAAGCGTGGAAGGGGAGCCCTCGAGGTCAGGCAGGCCTCTGGGTAAAGGGAGTGGGAGCAAGGACTCAGATCCTTTCGCTAGCCCATTTCACTGGGGTAGTATATAAGTCAGGAAAGTTCCCCACAATAGCGGGACCATTCCCCCGCTTACATTTAGGTTTGACTCCTGTGGGATCATTAGAAACATGGATGGTTATTCCTAGATCCAGCCCAAGAAGGGCCAGGGCTGTAGGTTTGGGTGACTGGCCAGGGAAATGGTCCAGCTGCCCAGCAACAGGATAAGTGTTCCCCAGCTGGGTCTGGTCAAACGGGGTGGGGGGGGGGCACTGTCCTAGGGAGAAGAGGAGGCTCTCTGGTAGTAGAGAGGGAGCTGGCCCAGAGTAGAGAGGGTTGGGCTGGAACCCGGTTGTGGGGGAGAACTGTAAGAAGGGTTTAGTCCTGGGTTGGGGACAGAATGTCAGGGCAGGTTAGTGGGTACAACTGGGAGGAGACGTGAGGTGAGAAGACCCCATATCCTCTCCTATGAAGCAGACCCAGGTCCAGAAGTAGCTTCAGCAGGAGGCCCCTAGGGAATTTGGCAAGGACCAGAGGGCAGACGGCAAAGGGCCTCTGTAGGTCACTGACCTGACAAAAGGATGGAGGGAAGCCGGAGGGGAGTGTGTGTTCTCAACTCTGAAGGGCTGGGACTAGGTGGCGAGAGTGCTTGATTGGTGCCACTCTGGGAAGAGACTGAGAAGTCCCAAAGCTTTGGGGTCGACTATGTGGTGCTGATACTGTGAAGGAGTGGGGCCAGGTTCCTTAATGACCTGGCATGACTGACAATATTTCAGGCATGGAGCGCCTGGCTGAGAAGCGGGGCATGCGGGAAGAGGAGGGATGATTGCAGGCTGACCTTGTTGGAGACATACTGTGTGATCCAGATGTAGGGGCATGGGCTGCTGAGCTCTCAATGCTGCTGCTTGGGACCACCATTACCCCACTGCCTGCACAGAAGCATGGCTCAGGAAAGAGGGGGAGGTGAAATGGGAAATTTGAGGAGCCCGGGGGGCGGTAGCTGTGCAGATTGCACTGCCTCAGCCAGGAGGGGAGCTCCAGGCCTGTCCTGAGCACAGAAGCCACCTGCTTGTACTGTACCCCAGGAGAGGAGTAGGAATATTCATTAGTGCTTAGGGCAGGGGTTCTCAAACTGGGGGTCAGGACCCCTCAGGGGGTCGTGAGATTATTATGTGGGAGGTCACGAGCTGTCAGCTTCCACTCCAAACCCCGCTTTGCCTCGAGCATTTAAATGGTGTTAAATATATAAAAAAATGTTTTTAATTCATAAGGGGGAGTCACACTCAGAGGCTTGCTATATGAAAGGGGTCACCAGTGCAAAAGTTTGAGAATCACTGGCTTAGGGCTCTAGCTCAGGAGTTAAGATCTGGGTTCAATTCCTTGCTCTGGGGCAAGTCACTCAGCCTCTCTGTGCAATGAGGATGGCTGCCCTGTCCTGCCCCACTGGGGCATGTGAGATTACATCCTGTAAAGATTGTGAGGTGCTCTAGGGTTGCCAACTTTCTACTCACACAAAACCAAACATCCTTGCCCTGTCCCTTCTCTGAGGCCCCGACCCCGCTCACTCCATCTCCCCCTTGCTCTCCCCACCCTCATTCACTCATTTTCACCAGGCTGGCTCAGGGTTTTGGGGTATGGGAGGGGGGGGGCTCTGACTGGGGGTGCAGGCTCTGGGATAGGGCCAGGGATGAGGGGTTTGGAGTGCGGGAGGGGGTACGGCCTCTGGGCTAGGGGTGCGGGTTCTGTGGTGGGGCCAGAAATGAGGAGTTCAGGGTGTGGGAGGGGGATCAGGGCTGGGGCAGGGGCTTGGGGTGCAGGGGGGTAAGGGCTCTAGCTGGGGGTAAGGGCTGTGGGGTGGGGCTGGGGATGAGGGATTTGGGGTGCAGGAGAGGGCTCCGGGCTGGGGCTGAGAGGGCGGGAGGGGGCTCAGGGCTGGGGCAGGGGGTAGGGGCACGGGAAGGTCTCAGGGGTGCAGGCTCCAGATAGCGGTAACCTCAAGCAGCTCCCGGAAGCAGTGGCATGTCCCCCCTCCAGCTCCTACATGGAGGTGCAGCCAGGTGGCTCTGTGTGCTGGCCCGTCCACAGGCACCGCCCCCGCAGCTCCCATTGGCCATGGTTCCCGGCCAATGGGAGCTGCAGAGCTGGCGCTTGGGGCAGGGACAGCATACGGAGCCCCTTGGCTGCATAGGAGCCAGAGGGGGAACATGCCGCTGCTTCTGGGAGCCGCGCAGAGCCATGGAAGGCAGGGAGTCTGCCTTAGTCCCGCTGCGTTGCCGACTGGACTTTCAACAGCCCGGTCAGCAGTGCTGACAGAGCCGCCAGGGTTCCTTTTCGACCAGGCATTCCGGTCAAAAACCGGACACCTGGCAACTCTATCAGATACTGTGCTGATGGGGAAGGGGACGTCCAAGGCCCTGAGAGAGCTCGCTGAGCCTCAATGGGAAAGTAGCCCCTGGGTTCTGTGGACTGAGGCCCAGATGGACTGACTGGGGAAGAATCCCTCTGTGGCTTGTGCTATAGTAAACTCTGGGGGTTTAGAGACCCTGGTGCAATGCCCAGACTTGCTGTGTCTCTCCCTGGAGCTCAGGAGATGGGAGCACTGCGTAAGCCACGGGCTTCTTCCATGGAGGGGAAGGTGCTTCAGCCCACATAGCCCACTGACTTTATATCAGTACGCAGGAGGCTTCTATCTACCTTCCCCTCTCACAGGGGCATCTGCAACACAAAGGGTAGGGTGAGAAAGAGGCAAAACCCCACCTGGGGCACATAAGGCCTGCGATGGGGAGAGGAAAGACCCTGAACTGTGGAGACTGGAGCATCACCAATCTGACTGCAGTTGTGATGGGTGTGCTGGTGCTGGGGCCATGTCATCAGAAGTGCCGTCTTGGAGAGCGGTTATTATGTGTATTGGCATAGTGCCTAGAGGCCAGGGACCGTAGTGTGCTGGGTGCTGTGCAAACGTAATGCTGACAGTTCCCTGCCCTGAAAAGCTTACAACTGATGTCTCTAACAAACAGACAGACAGAAGGGGGGTAAAAGGTGAGAAGTAAAACTGAGGTCCTGAGCATTTGTGGTCATCAGAAATCTCCTGGAACTTTTCAGAGGAGCTGGGGTGTCAGCCCTCATGTTCTGGCCCAGTTCCAACTCAGGAATCAGATTGTTGCAGCTATTTCGGTTGGATGCTCTCTTCTTCTTCACTTCTCTTCCTAAATGGTTGTGTTCTATAGCTGACTCTGTTAAACAGCTGCTGTGTTCCTCCCAGGAGATGGTTGCATTTCTATGGCAGGGGAATGCGTGGAAAATCTGTACAGCCCTACCTGACTCTCTGAGATGAAAAGTGCTAGGGAGCTGAAAGGTAACAGTTAGGACTCTGGCCCTTGGAGCAGCCGTGGGGGAAGCACTGACAGTGGGTGGCTCTATGCAGGCGCAATGCCAAGAACTGGGCCAGGGTAGAAGTGACAGGTCTACATGCAGGAGAGTGGCTGCTTGCACATGGGGATGTGGAAGTGCAGTGTTTTTCACTGTCTGCTGAAGCAGTGTCTGAAAGGTAGGGTGGGAAACTCAGAGACTATGAAATAATCATGGCTCACTGTGACTTATTCATGGCCTTTGCCTCCTCTCCACTCTGGCAGCTGCTGGGAACAGGCTTTCTGCTCTTGGTGACTTGGGAATGCTGTGGTTGAATACTTCCAGTCCATGCACATCCCCAGCCTCACCACCCTATCCCAGCTTGTGTAATATGGCACTGACAAGCCCTGCCCACCTCCGCAGTCTGATCATGGGGCAGACTGCGGTGATGGGTGGGCTGTAGATACACTGCCACAAGAGCCAGGATCCCAGGGGGAGAGGAGACATTGATTTCAGACTCTTTAAAGAGCCTGGTTTTGATCGCTCTAATCCTGAACAAACCTACAAAAGCCTTTCCCAAGTCATGCCCTGTGTGTGCTCCCCACTACACCTATCCCCACCTCCCCGATTTCATTAGGGGCATTTCTTCCCTCCTTTCCTCCTCTCCACTGCTGGGCCCGGAGCTCTCTAGATCTAAACAAATGAGGGAGGAGGAAGAAAATGTTGGAACTAGGCCATTTGTGGCATGGCTTTAAATATTCATCAACCCATCAATAATCCATGGAGCTAAACTCTGTTTGAATGTTGCAGTGTCTGCATGTGCCCAGCAGGAGATGAAGTTTGCTAACAAGACCTTTCCTGCAGGGAAGGGAACTGGGAGCTCAGCTCTTTGTTCACAACGTGTTTGGAGGGTTTTTTACCAAGAAAAGCGGAGCTCCTTTGAGCTCTTAGACCGGGAGCTCAGCTGCAAGGTGTGCTGCTGAAATGCTTTTCATAGGAAGATTGGTGGGGATGTGGTCTAATGCAGAACTCTCTGGGGCACACATGGCATATAGGAACTGCCAGACTGGATCAGACCTGAGGTCCATCTAGTTCAATGTCCCATCTCTGACAGGGCCAGCACCAGAGGCTGCAGAGGAAGGTGTAAGATCCCTCAGATGCAGAAGTGGGATAATCTCCCCATCACATAAATCTCATCCTGAGCAATAATAGAGACTGGCTTAAGCCCTGAAGCATGAGGTTTGATATCTCTTCAAAAACGTTGTTAGCATCAGTTATTCTAAAGCTGGATGCCCTTGTTATCCATATAAATGTTCAATCCCTTTGTGAAACTTGCTCTCATTGCTTAGTGGGCCAGGGCTGAGTCCATGTCTGTTCCCCACTGAGAGCAGGACCTGAGATACACCCCCCTACCAATTTGAAGTTTCTATATCCATCTACATGCTCCCTGATATCGGGGCCTGTTGTGCTGGGGCTATCCATACACATAGCGAGAGAGAGGCTCCTCCAAAGAGCTGACATTCTAAATAGGCAGGGGGTAGTAGACAAATAGACTATGGCAGGGCAGTCTTAAACCCAAGTGTGCGAATAGCATAACAATGATGCCATTCCTAGCATGGGACTCAGAGGCCATAGACAGCTGTGTAATTAGTTTACTCTCAGATGGTTCCATTCCCTGGCATAGTACATGGGAATATAAATATGTAGGTGTGCTCATGTGCACATTGAGTTCAGATTCTTGCCCTTCCTCCAATATTTCCCTTTCTGATGTGAAGTGTGAAGCCACACATCCTCTCTTCAGAATCAGATCCATCGCCCCCCTCCCGAAAAAAAACAAGAAAAAATCAGAGTTCAGATCCAGAGCTTTGAAAAAAATTCCCCAGGCTTTGTAGGAAGGTTTGAGTGACACAGAAAAACATAAACCAAAGACTTGGTACCTTTCGAATTAGTAGCTATATCATAAAATTGAGGAGAAAAATCTCGTATTGCTTTATTAAAATATAGGAACATAGGAATTGCCTGAGTGGATCAGACCCAAGGTCCAATGCAGTATCCCACTTCTGACAGTGGCCAGCAGCAGATGCTTCAGAGGAACGTGGAATAATCTGCTCCCCACATTGGTCTCATCCTGGTCTCTAATAGCTAGAGATTGGCTTAAGTACTGCAGAACAAATTTGTGGTCATCAATGACAACTCGGGGTATTCTTGTTATCTATACAGATATCCAGTTCCTTTTGGAATTTTGTTAATTTCTTGGTCTCAGCAGCTTCCTTTGGCAATGAGATCCAGTCTAATCACACTTTGTGTGAAATATTTCCTTTGATCAGTTTTGGATTTCACACCTTTTTATTTCATTGAATATCCTCTTGTTTTTGTGTGATGAAACACAGAGAACAGACACTCCGATCTCCCTTCCCTATACCATTCTTTATTTATATACTTTTAGCACATCCCCTCTTATTTGTCTCCTTTCTAAGGTAACATTTCACATCTTTTCAATCTCTCCTCATAGAGTTTTTTCAGACCCTTGATCCTTCTCATTGCTCTTCTCTGAACCCACTCCAGTTCTGCACTATTCTTTTGGAGATGGGGTGACCAGTCCTCCACACAGGATCCCAAATGAGGCCACACCATTGAATTAGATAAAGGCATTATACTATTTTTGATATTATTCTCCATCCTGATCCTTATGCATCCTAACATCTTGTCTGCTTTTTTGACTGCAGAGGTCTCCATTGAGCTGTCTGCTTTGATGCCCACATTCCCTTCTTGAATTGATAGCTAATTTAGAGCCAGTTAGATGTAAGAGAAGTTTACATTTCTCCCTCCCATGTGCATTACTTTGCATTTGTTGACATTAAATTTCCATTTGCCATCATGCTGCCCATTCACTTAGCTTGTTTAGGTCTCTCAGAAATTCTCCACAGTCCTCTCTGATCCTGACTAACCTAAATCACTTTGAGTGATCTGCAGATTTTGCTACCTCACTGCTCATTTCCCTTTCAAGATCATTAATCAATATATTAAACAATGTGGGACTTAGTATGAAACCCTGAGGCCTACACTGTTCACCTTTTGTCCTGGTAAAAATTCGCCATTTAATCTTACTCTTTGCTTTCTGCCTGTTAGCCAGTTTTTAATCCATGACAATACTTTGCTTCTCACTCTGTGACAACTTAGCTTCTTTAGTAGCCTCTTGTGCAAGGACCTTGTCAAAGGTCTTTTGGAAGTCTAAATAAATTGTGTCAACCAGTTCTCCTTTATATACACACACACATACACACGTAGTCTGTTGGGGGGACACACAACTGCCCACTTCATCCTGCCCTGAATTAGGACAGCTTTACGCTAGGTTGGGTACAAAGCTGCCCGAAAGCCAGAGGTTCTGTGTGATGGCTTGGCTGATGGCAAATGGGAGGGGAAGTGACCCACAAGACAATCTCTAATGAAGATGTGATCTGCCTTCTGAGTACATTGCGAATCCCTGCACGAAGGGGAGCTGGGGTTTGTTCTGCTTCGTGCATCATCGCTGCACTGTCGGCTGCATTCTGATTGTGTGTAAGTGGCAGGTTTTCAGAAAGATTCAGCCCACTGGATGGGTGCGGAGCCATTTTGAAAATGTGGCCAGAGGTGTCACAGAGAGAGCAGCTGGATAGTGAGGACTTTGGAAAATTGGCTCATGTTCAAATCCCTAAATGGGAGCAGGGCTCATTTTCAAATCTGGACTGATATGTCTAGGTGATCTAAATGTTCAATCCTGAATCCATTTAGCAAATTATTTCCTATTACAACTGCATTATTCTCTGGACTTCAGGCACCATACAGCGCCTACCTTTCAGCTCCGTAAAACGGATAACTGCCATCTTCTAACCTTTGGTACTGATAAATTGTGCTGTCGTGTGAATAATATCACCCTGAGCTGCAGTAATGCTTCATGCAATCTCTCCATCTGGTTTTAAAATAACATGTCATTAAATCTCAGCCATGGTTATTAAGAATCGTGGGGGGTGGGGGAAGAAATAGTGTATTAGGTTGTATTTAAATGCACTAAATGTATGCAAAGCAGGGGGCTGCAAAATCGCTTAAGTTCAGATTTACCAAATTGCATGCACAAATATCCCAGTTCCCGACCTGGTCACTGCTCCTACCGGTGGCTTGTGTGCACACTTGCAATAATTGCACATGGGCACAACTCTGCACGTCTGGCTCTTAGCATAAACTCAGGAAATACAGAATGAAACACCAAAAGGTAGAAGATGTAAGATGTGGGTGTGTGCATGATGTGCGTTGGTATGTGTGTGCGTCCACTACAGTGTGCGTTGGTGGGTCAGTGGGTGTGTCAAGTATACAGTGTGTGTGTGTGCATGTATCTAGTATGATGTGTGTGTTTTGTGTCTTTTGTGTATGTATCTAGTTTGGGGTGGGCATATGTCTAGAACAGTGCATGTGTGTTGCTTTGGTGTGGGTATGTGTCTACTGCCATGTCTGTGATGCTTGTTGTGCGTGTTTAGGACAGTGTGCATGCATGTTGTGTTGGTGTGGGTGAGCCTATGTGTGTTTTGCATTGGTTTGTGTATGTGTCCAGTACCATGTGAATGTGTGTAGATTTCTTGATGACATTAATGCATTGCTTTGTGAAGTCTGCTTGCCTGCACTCGGTCAAAACTCTGGTCCATTTCTCACCCATCAGCTGACCAAGCCCAGGCTTAAAAAACAGTGTGTGTGTGTGTGTGTGTGTGTGTGTGTGTGTGTGTGTGTGTGTGTGTGTGTGTGTGTGTGTGTGTGTGTGTGTGTGTGTGTGTGTGTCTTCCTGCTTGCAGTTCTTTCTGAAAAGCAGGGAAAATGCTGGCAATAAAAACAAAAAACAACCTTGGAAAGAGCTATTTTTCCTCTAGCCTTTTTTTTTATTCCAACCAATCCATTGAGTTTTACTGCTTCAACTTTCATTACAGCAATCACAGTCTTATACATAACATAATAGAAATACATAATAAAACACACAGTGTATCAGTAGGTGGATATTGCTGGCCTAGCAAACCCTATGTAAATGCACTGCAGAGAGCATTCCAGCACCAGACGCATTGCAAGCGGGGAAGGGGGTTCAGCGGTCAGGTCTCAGTCCCTTGGGCTGGGTTTGACATCTAGTGAGCATAAGCTCTTACCAGCCACAGTGGGGCTAGAAATGCCCCAGGCTGGTGCACTCATGGGGTGATGCACTTGTCTGGTGAGAGGAGACAAAGGGAGTGTCAGGAATGGCAGAGTAGGTAAAGCATGGGGCCCAGTAGGAGATAGCAGAGGCCAAGGTGGAGGTAAGGGCTGATTGCATCCCAGTGGATGGCAACACTGACATTCCCACTGAACAAATTCACTTTGCAGACCTTCTATTTCCTATGATTTCCCTCTGCTCTCCATTCATAGCCTGCCAGAGCTATGAATCGCAGCAGCTCTCGTACTCAGCTATCTATAATAACACTACGCACTTAGGACCAATCCAAAGGCCGCTGCAGCCAGTAGAAAGATTCTCATTGACTCCAGTATTGGGCCAGACCCTTATATAGCACATTTACAAAGCTCTTTACAAAGCAGGAATATTACTGGGGTGCCACTGAGCCCCCTGACCCACCAGCCTGGGCTCCCTCTCACACTGCACTGCTGTGACAAGCTGCAAAGTCCTCCAGACTGCACTTTCACCAGCATTTATACAGGTAGGGACACAACCAGCTGCAGTTACACGCAGGCTCTCTAACCACCAGCTTCCCAGCCTGGGACCCCAGAGCAGTACCGTCCGGTACTGGTCAAATCTGGCCAGTATATGGGTATAATACCCGGTCCACCTCTCCCTCAATGTGAAGAGGACCATGCACACTTGTGGTAACCAAGCTGAGATTTTCCCCAGACACCTTAGTCAAACGCACACTGGTTTGGATTAAAACATAAAATAAGTTTATTAATTACAAGTGATTATAAGTGATAGCAAACAGATTAAAGCAGATTACCTGGTAAATAAACAAAACTGAGTTTAACATACTAGATAGGTAGGATATGAATTAGCAAATTCTCACCCTGAGTGATAAACAGGCTGGCAGATTCTTAAGGCATAAGCTGCCTCAGCTTTGCAGCTTGGGTTTTTTCCAGGTTTTTATACACAGGCTAGAAATCCCTTTGGCCTGTGACCATCACTTCCCCCCTGTTCAGACTTTATTCCTCTGGTGTTTCCAGGTGTGTTGTTGTAGGGAGAGTGAGGTACTATCATGATGTCATTTCCCCCCTTTTTTATCTTCTTCCCACTTGCTGGAAAGCTCTTTTGCTGTGACCTGGGTCAAACAGTTCCCATTGTGTAGTGCTATCTCTGAGAGATTTCTATTGTACACAGTCCCTGGGGTAATCCGTGTGCTTGTGTGCATTTTCTCAATAAGCCATTAACGTTGTTTGGCCTTTTTACTGTTGTACCTGAAAGGCTGCTTGTGGGTGTTTTCAACCTCACAACATGTTTCAGTAACACATACATAGCCAAACTTCATAATGTCACATACAATGATAGTACATACAATCCAACGAGATATTAATGTCTAGCAGATACAGACTTTTAGAATGATACCTCACAAGGCATACTTAGTACAAAACATATCCTAATTACATGACAGTGGTGAATATTGGGGTGCCAGGGTGTCACACTGTGCACTTAGGGCCAATCCAAAGGCTGCTGCAGCCAGTGGAAAGATTCTCATTGACTTCAGTGTTGGGCCAGACCCTTACATAGCACATTTTCACCATATTTTCATAGCACCAGCCCAATGGCTGTAAATAAAGGACGGGATGGTACCAGCTGGTGTATTGGGAGAGGCAAAGTAGCCTGGTTTTGTTCTGCATCCAGATTCTTGCAAACATAATGCAGGAGGACAATGTAACCCTTTTGCAAAAAGATTGTGGCTTCAAACAGCAAAATTGTCCCCCAGGGCAAATCCACGTGTTTCTGTGCCTCTTCCGTTTTTCTTAGTGACAATATCTATTTTTGTTCCTTTGCACAGAACAATGGGGGGAAGGGGTGAGCACTTTCCAGTCTGTGAAAACTTGGTCTTTTTTTTCCGCACCTTAAATGAGAATTATTTTCACTTGGCTTCAATTAGCACAGAAGGACTTTCGAGAGATTTCCAGATGCACTAGCTGGGTTTGTTTTAAGTATCTACAGCTATCTTTTCAAAATACCTCTGTGTGTCTGAATAGAAACAGCTTCCTGACAGTGCTGTGAATCAGAACTGGCACCTGAGAATAGAACAGGATGCACATAAGAGACTATAGGAACATTTACAGTCCCATTGACAATCTAGCTCTCCTAGAATGTTCCAGGTTCAGGTACTGAGAAACACTCATCTGATCATAGCCAAGTGCTGGTTTGCCTGCTCAGCCAAATTTATCAACTGGGGCCTGTAATGCAGGTAAATCACTTCCCATTAGCATGCCTGGATCCATGATACTTTTGGGATCCTGTTCAGGATCTTCCAGTTATTGCTTTAATTAGATACAAATTAGAAAGCAAGGGAGGAGGTTGGAGTAAGACATGCACAAAAACCTCAGCCCAGGGATAAAAATACACTCTAGGGCGCCAGATCTTCAGCCAGTGTAAAGCCACTGATGTCAATGGATCTAGCCCCACATGGCCCAGTGATAGGAGTGGACAGCATGCTCCATTAGCACATAGCTCATGGCCTTAGGTTATCATCTGGAATTCTATCTCAGAGAACGTTCCCCACGGCCAGGTGAGATGAAAGGATCCCGGTGCAGTTTCTGTTAGGGAAACAAAATATATTTGCTTTGCCAGTAGAGTTCTGTACCAGTGCGATGCCGCTAGGGATGAGAGGGGAGTGGGGCCTGCTGCATCTGCCTGTCTCTGCCTCTCACTGAATAGATTTGTAATAGGCTACAGGGCTCTCATTTCAGGAGATGAATAATTTAGAAGTGGTATTTAAAGATTCAGTAGAGTTTTTCCAGACTCTTCAAACTGGTCTAATTTATTTATTTTTAAAGGATTTTCTTTCTGCCTTGCCACTCTTAGTTCCTCATCCTTAGGTTCCTTCAGGCTCCAGTTCCTTTGTTCTGCTTCCTTGAGCTGTTTTTTTTTTTTTTTTTTTTTTGGCTGTGCCAGCAGAGGTGTGTCTGGCGGGACTGACTGCCATTCATTCCCCTACTGGCATTTCTTCCCCCACACTATGAACTTTCCATGCATTTGATCAAATTATATTACCTAGGCAGGGAAGGCAACATTAACTCAGCTATGCATACCACCCCAAATACAGGGCAGAATCAGGCCCTAGATACATGCATCTTGTCTCAGATTCAGCTGCTTAGATTTGTCTCATTGAAGTTGAGAATCTTGTCAGTTCCATGCCATGTAGCTGTTCGGTGTGTGAAAGCTGCCCATCTGTCTTGCCGATTTCTAATCACCATGTGATCTATTGGGGAGGAGGAGAATGTCAGCCATATGGGCTGGGTGATGGGCAGTGTTGAGGCGTGATGCACCCCCAGAACAGCCACTCCTTGGCCACTTTGCCATGTGCCTCTTGGGCTGGCACAGTCAGAAGTGTCACACTTGAAAGGGGCAGAGGGTTTGATTGCTGCACATTCCAAAGCTTCTCTATAGCTGTCACAATGCCATCTAGTGGCGAATAGTAGCATTCCACAGCCCAGCTGAGAAACCTAACCAAAGACATTTCAGCTTCTTATACTATAGTGATTGTTGCTCTATAAATAGCAAGGAGAGACTGGAAGAGGAATGGACCTGGGCTCCCAAAAATGCTGGGCCTGATGAGGGCTTTTTAAGCCACTGAATGGAGTGAGAAGGGGCTGCCCAGTACCTGGAGGAACTCTTGCTGACTCAGCCAGAATTCCAGCTGGGTCTCCCAGGCAAAGCACACTGGAGCTGCGGTTTTGCCATCCTTTGGAAGGAGGCAGCATGCATTCTCATGTAGTCTCGTGGAGTGGGCACAGACTAGCTTTGACAGCACTAGCCTTGTACAGTGCCTTCACTTCCCCCAGTTTGATTGTGGCTAGCCCACAAGGGAGGGGAAGGTGGCCTTGTGCCTTCTCTGTACCCCATCTGTACCATGCAGGACCAGCCACGATCAGCACAAGGGTGACAGGAACATCCCACGCTTCACAGCATCGGTTCAGGCTTTTCTTTCCCTTGCATGGTGTGTTTGCGTGGGGGGAGAGGGACAGTTGGTGACATATCAGTTTCTTGCATCCAGTCAGGGGAGTTGAAAAAAGATTCCAGCACCATCAGTTTATTCCTCCTGCCAAGACCCCTTCTGGTGCTAGCCTGAGCTGGGCCTTGGCAAGGAAAGAACACAGGCATCAGAGCCTGCAAAGTGGCTTTCTGTTGTGTGCTGCTGATTTGGGGCCATATGCACCCTCCCCTGTGTCCGATTACCCAGAAAGGGAGCACTGATCTGCCTGCCACAAGGCCTGGGCTGGGCCACCACTGGACCAGGTACCCTTTGCCACAGTAGCTGAGTCACAGTGTTCACTAGAACAGGATTCCACCCATGTTCAGGGACTTGCCCATCAGCACTTGTGTCCCTGCAGTGCTGCTCCCCCGACTGATCCCCAGGCCTAAAAATCCTCCAAGGGGTAGTCACTGATACTCTGGGCAGCAGGAAGCACAGACTCCTACAGCTGTCCTTTGAAGGGACAGTGGCCTGTGGAACAGATGTTCCCCAGACTCCGCCTCCTCTCCCTTCACCTACCGCCCATGGCCATGCAACAGAGAGGATATTATGATACTACTTGGGCACCTTCTCCCTCGGTGCAACTGATTCCCCTCCACATCACACAGCAGAGGGAAGCAAATAATATGTAGCCTGTGTGATGGGTTCTCCCCAGGGTGCCACCTGGAATTGGGGTAACACTGAGTCCCCCTGACCCACCAGCCTGGGCTCCCTCTCACACTGTGCTGCTGTGACAAGCTGCAAAGCCTTCCAGCCTGCACTTTCACCAGCATTCACACAGGTAGGGACACACCCAGCTGCAGTTACACACAGGCTCTCTAACCACCAGCTTCCCAGCCTAGGACCCCAGAGCAGTACCATCTTGCCCTGGTCAAATCTAGACAGTATATGGGTTTTACACCCGGTCCACCTCTCCCTCAGTGTGAAGAGAACAATGCACACTTGTGGTAACCAAGCAGAGATTTTCCTCAGTCACTCCAGTCAAAGCTCACTGCTTTGGATTAGAACATAAAACAAGTTTATTAACTAGAAAAAGATAGATTTGAAGTGATTATAAGTGATGGCAAACAGATCAAAGCAGATTACCTAGCAAATAAACAAAAAACGCAAATTAAGCTTAATATACTAAATAGATTGGATATGAATTAGCAGATTCTCACCCTGAGAAATAATACAAGCAGACTGCAGATTCTTAAGGGGCAAGCTGCACTTGCTTTACAGCTTGGAATTCCCAGGTCTTTCATACACAGGCTAAAAATCCCTTTGGCCTGGGTCCAGCATTTCCCCCAATTCAGTCTTTGTTCCTCAAATGTTTCCAGTCTTCTTGTGTGGGGAGTGAAGAACACCAGAGGATGTTACTCCTTGCCTTATATAGCTTTAGCATATGGCTGGAACCCTTTATTTCAAAACTTGGTTCCCAGACTGGTTTGTGGAAAAATACTGACATCCCAAGATGGAGTCCAGAATCATGTGGCCTGGTCACATGTCCTTGTAGAGTCATAGAAGCCATTACTTACAGGCTATCTGGAGTGTTCTCAGGAAGGCTCGCCAGGTGAGGAATAAGAATCTTCTAAGGCCTATTGTTCTCCCTAATGGCCCATTGCACTGAATAGGTCCTTCCCAACCAGCTATCTAGACTGAAAGCATCTTGTGTAGTGGGCATTACCCAGGTGTAACTACATTTGAAGTACACATACATAGTCAGTATTTATAACTTCAGATACAAAAATGATACATGCATACAAATAGGATAATCATATTCAGCAAATCATAACTTTTCCAATGACATCTCACATGACCTGTTCTGCATAAAATGCATCATAATTATGCTCTAACCATATCATAATAATATCACTATGAAGAATATGGGGTGCAGTGTCACAGCCTGTACTCTAGCAGGGACAGAATGGGAGCCTCTGGAGAGCCTGTCTCAAACTTCATAAGTCACAAATGAAATGGCCTAAGGAGTCATCATGTACCCCGCTCTTGGGGGCTGTTAATCCGGGTCCCACTGTCTGGTGCAGAAGGAACCTGTAGTCCAGAGAGGCCCTAGTTCAGTTGGGTGCAGGAGTGGCTGCAGATCAGGAATAAGGAGACGCGTGAGCATGAGGGGGAGATCACATAGGTCAAAGGATCAGGTATCTGGGCATGTTTGAATGTTCAGACTGCAAGATTGAACTGCAGTTGAGAGAGATCATTTTTATAGCTCTATTGAGAGGTATTCCTCCATCAAATTATTCTCTTTCATTTTGAATTAATATCCATCCTCTTCTACACTACATGTGCATTCCAGTATAGCTATCCCAGCAGCGCCCCCTAGTGTAGACACCGTGTATTCCAACAGAAGGGGTTTTTCTGCGGTGTAGTAACACCACCTTCCCGAATGACATTAGTTATGCCAGAAGCACTCTGCTTTTGGCATAGCTATGTCTGCACTTGGGGTTGGCCAGCATCGCTCTGGTAGCTACGGGGATGATTTTTTCACCCCTCTGATCGACATAGATATGCCAGCAAAATTTTCTAGTGCAGACCTGCCCTCCCTCTAAAAACTCAAGACTATCATTCTCCTCCTTGTCATCATCTCCCAGCACTCCAGCGAGGATAGCAGGGAACTAGCTAGACACTTTAGGCCAAATTCTGGTCTTAATGACACCCCCTGTGCAGCCCCAGTTAAGCCACACAAGAAGAATAGTGGGCAAGGTATGGCCTTGTGGGTTTTGAACACATCAGGTCAGATCAGTGAGCATCAATCAAATACAGTGAAGAGCTAAGATGTTCAGAGGCTCTCTGCCTTCTTTGGGTGTCCAACGGACCAGGCCAGCTCTCTCACTCTCCGCCGGGCGCGATTCATCTCCATGAAGGGGGTTATTTCCATGTGATCTCAGTGCTGGATGAATGAGGAGTGGGGTCCCCGGCACATCTGTCATGCAGGGTTAAGCGGATTAATAAAGAAGGCCCATAAATCAGCTAATGTGAATCCGGCAGATATTTATGGCCTTGTTTCTCTTTTCAAAGGGATTAAGTGTTGGGCAATTTATTTCCCTCCCCCCGGCAATGATTAACCCAAGAGTAAAAGGCCCTGAGCTGAGCTCAGAGCCAAGGAGGATTTAAAGAGATTGGACAGCAGACCAGACCCAAAGAGCTCCTAGAAAAGGTGCTATTTTCCAGACCATGTTGTAGCTGGATGGTCCAGGCAATGTGGCACAAAGTTGCCACTGATGGTGAACTACCAAAGCTCTGGCAGATCAATATTGAGAAGGCCCCAAAAAGCTGGAATGGTTTCTTAAACTTTTCAGGTGTGTTCTATATTGGCCTGGGAACCATTTTGCATCAGGGTGTAATGATGTACTGGAGGTGTAGTGTCACTCTGCTGACTCAGGCTGGCAACCGGACTCAGTGTAGACGTATATAAGGTCGCAGGACATTAAGGCCTAAGCAGAGGTGAAAGTAAGCTGGTACACCCCGGTACGGTGTACTGGCAAGAGCCGGTGCGCCGTACCATGGTGGATCGGCTTCCCCTGGCGGCTGGAGCCCCGGGGACTTTAAATTGCCGCCAGAGCCCTGCTGCTGGAGCCCTGGGGAAGCGGCGGTGGGGCTCGGGCAGCGATTTAAAGGGCCCAGGGCGCCTGCCGCAGCTACCGCCCCGGGCCCTTTAAATCATCCCTGGAGCCCTGGGGTAGCAGCATCGGGGTTCCGGCGGCTATTTAAAGGATCCGGGGTTGCGGCAGCCACTACCACCCCGGCCCTTAAAATAGCCGCCGGAGCCCCGCCACCACCTCCCCAGGCAGCAAGACTCCAGAGACAATTTAAAGGGGCCGGGGCTCCGGTAGCCGCTACCGCCCCGGCCCTTTAACATGCCGCCGGAGCACCGCCGCTGCTACCCCAGGGCATCTGGCAGCAGGGCTCCAGGGACAATTTAAAGGACCCAGGGTGGTAGCGGCAGCCGAAGCCCCGGGCCCCTTAAATCACCGCCCGAGCCCCCGGCTGCTGCTCCTACCCCGGGGCTCCGGCAGCGCGGCTGGGGTGGCGATTTAAAGGACTCGGGGCTCCCACCGCTGCTACCCTCCGGGGCCCTTTAAATAGCTACCCGAGCCCTGCTGCTGGAGCCCTGGTGTAGCAGCGGCGAGGCTCTGGCGGTGATTTAAAGGGCCAGGGGCTCCCGGCTGCCGCTACTGCAGTGGAGCCCCGGGCCCTTTAAAGCTCCATCAGAGGCCGGGGCCCCCTCCGATGGTGATTTAAAGTGCCCCGGGCTCCACTGCAGTAGCAGCAGCTGGAGCCCCGGGTCCTTTAAATCACCCCCGGGCTCCCAGTCACCTCTGCAGCTGGTAGCTCTGGGGGTGATTTAAAGGGCCCAGGGCTCCCAGCTGCTGCTACCCCAGCCCCAGCCCCGGGCCCTTTAAATCCTGATTTAAAGTACCTGGGGATTTAAAGGCCACGCCTCTTCCAGTCGAGGCTCCGCCCCCTCCTAAGGACTCCTTTAATTTACTTTCACCCCTGGGCCTAAGGGTCCTAGTCAATGGTGGTTCTCTGGTTTGCAGGGTACCTAGGCCTAGTGGCCGTAGTCTCTGAGGAGTCCGGGTAGGCGGGCCTAGCAGCCAGAAACAATGAGGAGTCCCCGGGCCGTGGGGTAGGCGGGCCTAGCAACCAGAGTCAATTAGGAGTCCCCGGGCCGTGGTGTAGGCAGGCCTAGCGGCCAGCGTCAATGAGGCATCCCTGATTCACAGGGTAGTGGGCCGTCCCCTGGGGGAGGGAGGCAGCCTAGTGTAGGGGGACCCGGGCCCTCCCTACTCCACCAGATCCCAGCCAGGGCCCTATTAGTGACAGAGGGTTCTGCCACTGAGGTCAGGAGGGATCCAACTGCAACACGCTGCCTCTGTCCGGGACTATGGCTAGTCCCCCCCGGGCTTCTTCCTACCATGGTTCTGGTGGCAGTAGTTGGGGCATCTTCAGGTTGCTCAGCTGGGGCTGTTCCCGGCATCTCCACCTCCTTCTGGGTATTAACGGGCGTCTGGGCATCGGCTGTGGCCTCAGCGCTTTGGGCTTCCATGGAGTGGGTTGGTAGATGCTCCCCGGTGAGAGCCGGTAGGCTACATCCTTCCCCTCCAGCGGTCAGCCCCAATTGAACTGGGCTGCCTGCCTTTATAGAGCCACTGCACCTGGAGCACGCCCAGTAGGGCCGTGGGGGCGTGGCTTCCTCAGCCACCAAGGAAAAGTTAACCCCTTCCTGTCCAGTGTGGGGTGATTACACCCCATCTCACACCCTCCCCCTTAAGAGGGCGTCTGGTGGGTGCTCTCCCTCAGCCCCCTCCCCTCCTGGTTGTGAAAAAAAAATCAGCATTGGCGCAAGCCATCCCAGGACAGTGAAATACCGGAAAGTCGTAAGGTTGCAGTGCCAGGTACCACCGCATGAATCGTGAATTAGTGTCTTTCATGCTATTAAGCCAACGCAGAGGTGTGTGGTCAGTGACCATTCGGAAGGCATTACCTAGTAGGTAGTACCGTAGAGTGTCTATTTCCCATTTCACGGCTAAGGCCTCCTTCTCAATAGTGGAATAACGGGTTTTTTGGGGGGAAATTTACGACTCAGGTATAGTATGGGATGCTCCTCCCTGACAACTTCCTGTGACAGCACTGCCCCGAGACCCACTTTGGAGGCCTCCGTTTGCAAGATGAAGGGTTTCTGGAAATCTGGGTGTACCAGGACTGGTCCTCTCATCAGTCGTTCCTTCAAGGCCTGTAGGGCTGTCTCACATTCTTTGGACCATTGGACCTGCTGAGGGCACGAGTTCCTCGTCAGCTCCGTCAGGGGGGTAGCCAAAAATGCAAAGTCAGGGACAAACCGACAATAATAACCGGCAAGTACCAGTAATTGTCGGACCTGTCGTTTCATTGTTGGGCTGGGCCAGTCTCGCAGGGCTTGTACCTTGTCGACTAGGGGCCGAAGTTGCCCTCTGCCCACGGTGTACCCTATGTACGTCACCTCGCACTGCCTGAGATGGCAGTTTGTGGGGTTTGTTGCGAGACCTTTGGTGTCCTTAAGAGCTTGTAGCACACTGGATAGATGCTGGAGATGGTCTTCCCAACATGTGCTGTACACGACAATGTCGTCTATATAGGCAGCAGCGTACCAACCCTTGGGGCTGCAACAGTCGATCCATGAGTCATTGAAAGGTGGCTGCAGCCCCGTGCAGCCCGAACGGCATCATTCTAAATTGGTACAAGCCGAAGGGGGTCGGGAAGGGTGTTATAGGGTGGGAGTTTGGCATTAGAGGGATTTGCCAATATCCCTTAGTCAGATCTAATGTTGATAGGAACTTAGCATCCCCTAGTCTCTCCAGAAGTTCGTCCACCCGTGGCCTGGGGTAGGCATCGAAACGGGAGATTTCATTTACCTTCCGGAAGTCTATGCAAAACCGGACAGAGCCATCCGGTTTCAGGACCAGGACAATTGGGATCCGCCACTCGCTGTGCGATTCTTCTATCACTCCCAGGTCCAACATGGTCTCCAATTCCCTTTGCATGGCTTCCCATATCTTCCGAGGCAGAGGTCTGTGGGGGTTGCGTTCTTTTTGTCATGGTATGGTGGTGATGTGATGGCTCGCAAGTGTTGTCTATCCCAGACGAGCCGATAAGACCTCGGGAAAAGTCCGCAGGACATCCTACAACTGCTCCCGTTGGGCCTGAGTGAGTCCCTCGCCCATTGCTACCAGTCCGGCTTCAAGGGGTCCATCAACAAAAGGTCCCAGCTCTGGATCGAATGGGTATGGGCTGATGAGAAGGGCCTCCCTACTCTTCCATGCCTTCAGTAGGTTGATGTCGTAAATGCGCATTGCCCGATGGCGCCCGGGTAGTCAGACCTCATAATCAACGGGTCTGACCCATCGGGTGACCTCAAAGGGACCTTGCCATTTAGCAAAGAGTTTGGACTCGGCCAAGGGTAGTAGCAGCAGTACCCGATCCCCAGGCTCAAAACTCCATAGTCGGGCCCCCTTGTTATACTGCTGGGTCTGGTTCTGCTGAGCCTGCATCAAATTCTCATTTGCGAAGGTCCCCAACGTTTGAAGGCACTCCCATAATTGCAGTACGTGGTGGGCCACCCCCTTCGCCCGGGTCTCCTGTTCTTCCCATCCTTCCCTGATGAGGTCGAGGATAGCCCGGGGTTGTCTTCCATAAAGGAGCTCGAAGGGGGAGAACCCCGTCAATGCTTGGGGTACCTCCCATACAGCAAAAAGTAAGGCAGGGAGTAGAGTATCCCAGTGGCGGGGATCCTCCTCCACAAATTACCATAGCATGGACTTCAACGTTTTATTAAACCTCTCTACCAAGCCATCCGTTTGAGGATGGTACATGGATGTCCGGAGTGCGTGGATATCTAGGAGATGACACAGTTCTGCCATCAAGCGGGACGTCACGTTGGTTCCTTGATCCATTAGGATTTCACAGGGGATTCCCACCCTGGTGAAAACCTTCATGAGTTCCGCGGTGGCAGTCCGTAGCAGGACAGCCTCAGGATACCAGGTGGCATAATCGACAATGACAAGGATGTAGCGGTGTCTGTTCGAGCTCTTCTCCAGGGGACCTTCTAAGTCTAGCCCGATCCACTCGAAGGGTACCCCCACCACAGGGAGGGGGCAGAGCAGGGCTTTTGGCACCTCCTTTGGCCCAGTGCGCTGACACTCAGGGAATGACTCGCAGTAGTCCCTCACTTCTCGGTGGATACCTCCTGGCCACTCTCTGAAGGGTTTTCTCCCTCCCGAGATGTCTGGCCCAGGGCACCGAGTGGGCGAGACGCAAGAGGTCCGGGCACAACCTACGGGGCACCAAGAGCTGTCGGAGCCGTTCCTGCATCTGGGGTTCTTCCACTACGCAATAGAGGCAGTCCTCCCGTATTTCAAAGCAGAGTCCCTGGGGAGCCCAGGGGGCGTCCTCCTTCTCTTGGTCTCTAATAGAGGCCTGTTCCCATGCTCTGCTAAGAGTCAGGTCTTCTCGCTGCTCACGGACAAATTCGCTGTTGTGTTCTAATTCGGCACATGTGTCGTCCATGGGCATATAGGCCCGAGTGGGGGGTAAGGTCGGGGATCCCCGCCTCGGAAAGATCCTTCTCCTGGGTCGTTGTCCAGGCCATGGCAGAGGAGTTCAACCCAGCGCAGCCGTGTCTGCCTCCCAGAGCAGTGGGTCACGGGAACATTCTTGTAAAAGTTCATGGAACCAGGGCCAGTCCCGCCCCAGGATGACCAGGTAGGCCAGTTTAGGGGCTAAGCCAACCTGCAGGGCCGCATTGTGGTGCAAGCTCCCTAGGGTCGCCCAGGTCGTGGGGTACGCGCGCACGTCCCTGTGGATACACTGTAGGTGTATTCAGGGTCCTTCTACTTCAAGAGTGGGGATTAGCTCACTCCGGATGAGGATCTGACTACAACCAGAGTCAATTAGAGCCCTCGTAGGTGTCCCATTTACCCGCACGGAAACCCCGAGCTTCTCTGGGTCCTTCTTCTGGGCCCGAGGGCTGGCCACCCATGCCTATCCATAATTGCAATCCATGTAGGGGCAATCCCATCAGAAATGCCCCTGCTGGCCGCACTCATAACAACGATCTCTGGTCTCCCTAGGCGGGGAGTCCACCTTCGTTGATCCTGTCCTGTCCCGGGGGTCTTTGTCCCATCTGGAGGAGACCTGAGGGGTAGCTAACCTCCGTGCCATGCCTGGGGGGTTGACAGGTGTCTCAGAGGAGCACCGGGGTCCTCTGGGTTTAGTCCAGTGCAGGCTCCCCTGGCAGGCCTATCCTTTCCCCCAGACTCAGGGCTTCCGATGTCGCGGCTCCCCACTTTCAGCCACCAAGTATTCTTCCATCAGTCCTACTGTGTCTAAAAGCGTCGTGGGTCGGTGGCGTCGCACCGATTCTTTACCCCTGGCTGGGAGGATCTGGGTGAATTGCTCAAGGATCACGGTTTCCACAACCTGGGCCCCAGACTGCTTGTCTGGATCCAGCCACTGGCAGGCACCTCTCATGGTCTAGCCCCTGATGGGTACCGCTCTCAGCGGAAGCGCTGCCAGTATGTCTCTGGGCCAGTGCCGGTCTGGTCCAGGATGGCTACCTTTACTTTCTCGTACTCTAGGGCTTCCATCGTGTTGAGGTTGCAATAAGCCGATGGGCCGGTCCCATCAAGTACGGGGCTATAAGTGTGGCCCAGCGGTGGTCACTCGCTCTAATGTGACTAAAAAAGCCTCAGGGTCATCCCCAGACCCCATCTTAGTGAGCCGCTGCGGGAGGCTAGGTGGGAGGGAGCCAGAGCCGGGTTCATGGGGGACAGCGGAGAGAGGGCTTCCTGCCCAGAATAAAGTTGCCATCTGCTGCACGAGCCTCTCCTGCTGGGCTTGCTGTTGAGGCGCGAGTTCGTGCATCATCTGTTGTTGTTGGTTGGTGATTTGCTGCAACTGCTGTTGCTGACTCTCCAGGAGCCATTTCAAAACCTTATCCTATTCCATCCTGAGACCAGATAGTCTTCGGGCGATATGGTATGTCTACCAGTAGCGGGAAGACACGTACTCCTACCCTACTAGGCTTCGCAATCCAGACCTTTCAGCAGGTCTCGATTGTTGCCCACATTCTCCACCACATGTGACAGGGTGGGAGTCCCGTCCAGTGCGGGGTGAGTACACCCTGTCCCTCAAGCACCCATTTCTTCGGGGTAGGATGCTCGATAGACTTCCACTGATAAAATTGTCCGACAATAAGGCCTAAGGGTCCTAGTCAGTGGCAAATCTCTGGTTTGCGGGGTCAAGGCCTAGTGGCCAGAGTCAATGGTGGTTCCCTGGTTTGCAGGGTACCTGGGCCTACTGGCCGAAGTCGCTGAGGAGTCCCCCGGGCCACAGGGTAGGCAGGCCTAGCGGCCAGAGTCAATGAGGAGTCCCCGGGCCGCGGGGTAGGCGGGCCATCCCCTGGGGGAGGATGGCAGCCTAGGGTAGGGGGACCTGGGCCCTTCCTACTCCACCAGGTCCCAGCCCAGGGCTCTATTAATGGCAGAGGGTTCCACCACTGAGGTCAGCGGGGATCCAACTGCAACACGCTGCCTATGTCTGGGACTCTGGCTAGTCCCCGACTGGGCAACTTCCTACCATGGTTCTGGTGGCAGTAGTTGGGACATCTTCGGGTTGCTTGGCTGGGGCTGTTCCCAGCGTCTCCGCCTCCTTCTGGGTATCAGTGGGCATCTGAGCATCGGTTGGGGGCTCAGCACTTTGGGCTTCTGCGGAGTGGGTTGATAGCTGCTCCCCGGTGAGAGCCTGTAGGCTACATCCTTCCCCTCCAGCGGTCAGCCCCAACTGAACTGGGCTGCCTGCCTTTATAAAGCCACTGCACCTGGAGCATGCCCAGTAGGGTCGTGGGGGCATGGCTTCCTCAGCCACCAAGGAAGAGTTAACCCCTTCCTGTCCAGTGCGGGGTGAGTATACCCCATCACAGTGCAACTCCCCTGAAATCGTAGATTCCTAAATTTGGAAGGGACCGTGGTGATCATCTACTCTCACCTAAGAGTGGGGGGCCTTTCATTTTTGCAGACCAAGACATAAAAAGATCCAAGGGCTAGGAGTCAAAGTTAAACAAATTAAACTTTGAAATAAGTTGCATTTTCTTGGAGACAGAGTTTTTAAGCATGGGAGCACCTTACAGGGATGGTGATGGACTCACCATGGCTTGGAGTCTTTAGAACGATATTAGATCTCTTTCTAGCAGACATGCTTTAATCCAGCTTCTGGGAGAAATTCTACAACCTATGTCCTTGGGGGGTGGGGGACAGGTGAGACTAGCTCATCATAATGGTCTCTTCTGGCCTTAGCCTATGAATCCATATCACAGGCCAAAGAACCTCACCTAATAATTTCTGCATCAAGCCCATCGCTTTTGTTTGAGCTACAGGTTCTCATCTAGGAAGGATCCACTCTTGACTTAAAGACTGCACGTGATGGAAAATCTACCACACCCCCAAGTGAACTGGTCTGACAGCTAATTACTATTACCCTTAAAACATGGTGCCTTATATCTCGTCTGACTTTGTCCACTTCAGCTTCTAAACCTTAGCTCTCATTACTCCTTTTTCTGCTAAATTAAAAAGCCATCTGCTATCAGATATCTTTTTCCACATAGGCACTTGTAGAACATGATCAAATCACTGCTCTAGCATCAGCAATTGGTCTCTCACTGTATGACAGGTTTTCCAGATCTTGAATCATTCTTGTAGTTCTTTTCTGAACTGTCCTTTCAATAAACTAAATCAACTAGTGTTTGCATCAGGGATGAATTTGGCCTCATCCTGTCCACTTTTGCAGGGCCTGTAAATCCCTCTGCAGCTTTCCAAGTGATGACCACATCCTGGGCCAAATACAGGACTGGGAACATTACCAGATTAATGCAGGGGAGAGCTGGGTGTGAACAGAAAGCATCTATGAGGAAGGAAACAAAAATACATGGCAGATTCATGGGGTTGTGCTCAAATACAACATACCCTTTCCATTTCCATGTCTGATGGGCTTTTGACATAATTTTACCACCTTCTGCTCCACATTATTCCTCTTCTTTTTAAGGATGGAAATAGCCCCCTCTTTGTGTCCAGGGCAGTTAAATGAAATTAGGGCATTGTTCCTTACCGAGAGGCACTAGCTGAGCAGACAATAGGAGCTGATGCATTTCATGGCAGTGAATAGCACCATCAGATATGGCTCTCTGAAGTGCTTTGCATTACAGTCCTAATCCCGTTAATATCACCCAGCACGTGTCTGCCTGAAGGCTAGTTATTGACGAGTCGCAATTTTCAGGCGTCTTTTGTTGGTTCCCTATTGAAGTGTCACTTTGGAGAGAGGCTCCCAGGCAAGGGCAGTGAGAAGGGGCTGAGAGGACAGAACTCAAACCAGACTGAGACACTGCTTCCTGGGGGGAAGTGGGGACTTATTTTCTTGGACACAGATCCACAGAGATGGCCAAGGAGAGAAACCTGGGAGCAGCAGCATTCAGGGGATGGCTTGTGGCTGTTTCAAGCAGGATCTCACAGACAGTGGGGGTGCAGAGTGGAGACACATATGGACCCTACTCCATGGCTTCAGATACGGAGTTAATGCGCTGCCCTGAGCAGCTCTTCAGCAGATATCTGCCTTCATGTTACCAGCATCAGTGATCTGGACTCGCCTGAAGACGGCCCACTCCTGCAGCCCTCCTTTCAGCAAAACAACTCCCATGAGAGAGGCCCGCAGGATCAAACCCTTGGCACCTACACTGCAAGAGAACACCATGATAGCCTGGCACTGAGGGAGACCTGCTGCCCTTGGGGGACAAGAGGAGCCTGGGGAGCTGCACAGGTGCCCTAAGATCCTAAGGATTTCCCTGTGGATCTCAGAACATGGGCAGGACTGAGGTTGGAGAGCCGTGCCCTGCACTGCCCAGCTAGCCTAGTAACTTTACACATGGGAGGGTACAGTTCATCCCACAGCTGATGGTGTGCTATGGAATGAAAGGTGACATGTAAACATAATCATTCTTATTGTTCAACACTGAATCAGACCTCCCATGATCCTCGGTGCTTCTTAATGATACTGCACTCTTTATGTATTGTGACAGACCCAGACCAGTGGGGTACAGGAGTCTGGTAGAGGGCAAATATACTGGTCACTGGATGAGTAGTTTTCTGTTCCCTGAGTGACCAGAGAAGGGGCTGCACTAGAGTAATAAGGAACCTGCTAGAAACCAGTTAAGGCAGGCAGGCTAATTAGGACACCTGGAGCCAATTAAGAAGAAGCTGCTAGAATCAATTAAGGCAGGCTAATCACGGCACCTGGGTTTCAAAAAGGAGCTCACTTCAATTTGTGGTGCGAGTGTGAGGAGCTGGGAGCAAGAGGCGCAAGGAGCTGGGAGCGAGAGTGAGAGGGTTAGGGTGAGGGTGTGGGTGTGCTGCTGGAGGACTGAGGAGCACAAGCGTTATCAGACACCAGGAGGAAGGTCCTGTGGTGAGAATAAGGAAGGTGTTTGGAGGAGGCCATGGGGAAGTAGCCCAGGGAGTTGTAGCTGTCATGCAGCTGTTACAGGAGGCACTATAGACAGCTGCAGTCCACAGGGCCCTGGGCTGGAACCCGGAGTAGAGGGCGGGCCCAGGTTCCCCCCAAACCTCCCAATCAGGGCCGGCTCCAGGCACCAGGCAACCAAGCTGGTGCTTGGGGCGGCACCTGGAGGGGGGCGGCGCGGCGCTCGGGCCGCCGGGGCGCGCGGGGCCACAGCCGGGCTCGCCGCCCTCCCCCCGGCGCTCTGGCCGCCCTCCCCCCCGCGCCCTCCCCGCCCTGCGCTCTGGCCGCCGGGGGGAGAGCCGAGCCCCAGCCGGGGCTCGCCGCCCTCTCGCCGCCCTGCCCCCGGCGCTCTGGCCGCCGGGGCGGGGGGGGAGAGCCGCTCCCCCGCCGGGGCTCGCCGCCCTCCTCCCAGGGCTCCGGCCGCCCTCCCCTCCGGCGCCCTCCCCCCGGCCGCCGGGGGGAGAGCCGAGCCCCTGCCGGGGCTCGCTGCCCTCCTCCCAGGGCTCCGGCCGCCCTCCCCTCCGGCGCCCTCCCCCCGGCCGCCGGGGGGAGAGCGGAGCCCCCGCCGGGGCTCGCCACCCTCGCCCCGGGGCTCCGGCCGCCCTCCCCCCGGCGGGAGAGCGGAGCCCCCGCCGGGGCTCGCTGCCCCCCCCTGGGCTCCGCCCCCCCCCCCCCCGCGGGGGGGGGGGGGGGCGGCCGGAGGCTTTTTTGCCTGGGGCGGCAAAAAAGCCAGAGCCGGCCCTGCTCCCAATTGACCTGGACTGTGGGTTCTTCCAGAGGGGAAGGTCTCTGGGCTGTTCCCCAACCCACATGGTGAATCTCTGAGGCAAGAAAATCCGCCAATAAGCGCAGGACCCACCAAGATAGAGGAGGAACTTTGTCACAGTATTCAGCATGGCACTGCTAGCTGTACAGTATTAATCACACCTAGCTCTTGTAATATTTTTAATCAGTAGATCTCATCATCTTTTCAAATGCAGTCAGCATCATCCTCATTTTACAAGTGGGGAAATTGAGGCATAGAGTGGCAAAGTGACTTGCTCAAGGTCACTCAGCAGGCAAGGAGAAGAGCTGACAATAGAAGCCAGGTCTGAGTCCTAGACCAGAGCTCTATCCACTAGAACACACTGCAGTACTAGCTCTTCTCAGTGGTGTCATGACAGTATCTGTGGCTCTTACTCTAGAATGATGGAGTTAGGTGCCTTGGCTGCTCTAGGGGTCGGCCTCTTCAGGAGCAGAGGAGAAGTAAAGCGGGAGGGCTAGCTTCTCTGTGGCTGGTGTCAATGGATGAAATTCCACTGAAGTCAGTGGTGCTGCACCCATTTGCCCCAGCTGAGGATCTGTCCCGGAGAGGTTACTGGCTGGGCGGGGAGGGGGAACTATAGGGAAGAATGAGCAATGCCTTGTCCTCCGTAAACATCAGTGGGGAAATCATGGCAGTTTTGTCATTGACTTCAGTGGATTCAATCCCAAAAGTTTTACTTTCTTTGGGTCATTCAGGGGCATGTGAGCAATGTGTTGGGTGGTTTTCAGTCCAGCTTCCAGGCACCCATATTACAAACACCCTGCCACAGTTGGTCCCCTTGTTGGCAGCATCCACAGAAGGGTCAAAGAGAACAGTCCATGGAGATTGAATTCTCCTTTGAGTTCAGGTGAGGCCCCTCCAGGAAACACATATGCAGGATGGCACAGTTTGTGCAGTGCAGTAGCTGAATAGAAAGCTAGCTAGATCGTCGGGCTCAACGGGTAGTGATCAACGGCTCGATATCTAGCTGGCAGCCAGTATCAAGTGGAGTGCCCCAGGGGTCGGTCTTAGGGCCAATTTTGTTCAACATCTTCGTTATGATCTGGATAATGGGATGGATTGCACCCTCAGCAAGTTCGTGGATGACATTAAACTGGGGGGAGAAGTAGATATGCTGGAGGGTAGGGATAGAGTCCATAGTGACCTAGACAAATTGGAGGATTGGGCCTAAAGAAATCTGATGAGGTTCAACAGGGACAAGTGCAGAGTCCTTCACTTAGGATGGAAGAATCCCAGGCACTGCTACAGGCTGGAGACCAACTGGCTAAGTGGCAGTTCTGCAGAAAATGACCTGGGGATTACAGTGGACGAGAAGCTGAATATGAGTCAACGGTGTGCCCTTGTTGCCAAGAAGGCTAACAGCATATTGGGCTGCATTACTAGGAGTGTTGCCAGCAGATCGAGGGAAGTGATTATTCCCTTCTATTCAGCACTGGTAAGGCCACATCTGGAGTACTGTGGACCCCACACTACAGAAAGGATGTGGACAAATTGGAGAGAGTCCACCAGAGGGCAATGAAAATGATTAGGGGTCTGGGGCACATGACTTATGAGAAGAGCCTGAGGGAGCTGGGCTTATTTAGTCTGCAGAAGAGAAGAGTGAGGGTGGATTTGATAGCAGCCTTCAACTACCTGAAGGGGGGTTACAAAGAGGATGGAGCTCGGCTGTTCTCAGTAGTGGCAGATGACAGAACAAGGAGCAATGGTCTCAAGTTGCAGTGGGAGAGGTCTAGGTTGGCTATTAGAAAAAACTATTTCACTAGGAGGGTGGTGAAGCACTGGAATGTGTTACCTAGGAGGTGATGGAATCTCCATCCTGAGATGTTTGTAAGGCCCAGCTTGACAAAGCCCTGGCTGGGATGATTTAGTTGGGGCTGGGCCTACTTTGAGCAGGGGGTTGGACTAGATGACCTCCTGAGGTCTCTTTCAACCCTAATCTCCTATGATTCTATGAATATCTTCAACCTCTAGGTACCTCCTGACAGTCTGAACCCCCAAAGACACACAATGGGTTTGACCCTGCAGGGTGCTGGAGCGACTGAGCCCTCAACACCTGAGAAATTCATTGGAGGGGCAATCGGTTCTATCAGCTGCTCAGGATCAAGCCTGTAATAAAGGCTCCATCCAAGCGTTGCCTGTACAGTGCCAGTGCCAGGCAGATATGACTGCAGGTCCATTGAAGGCTCTGGGGCATTGCTAAACCTCATTGAATTAGGTTATGTCTACACTGTGCACCTTACAGTGGCACAGCTGTGCCAGTACAGCAGTGCCGATGTAAAGTACGCAGTGTAGCTGCTCTTTGTCAGCAGGAGAGAGGTCTCCTACTGACAAAAGAAATCCATCCCCAACAGGGGCGGTAGCTTTGTCGGCAGGAGAGTGTCTCCCACTGACAAAGCACTGTCCACATTGGCACTTTTCGTCGCTAAAACTTTTGTCAGTCAGGGATGTGTTTTTTTCACACCCCTGATCAACAAAAGTTTTAACAAGGAAAGTGCAGTGTAGACATAGCCTTAGACGCTGAATACACCTCTACCCCGATATAACGCGACCCGATATAACACAAATTTGGATATAACACGGTAAAGCAGCGCTCTGGGGGGGCAGGGGCTGCGCACTCCGGCGGATCAAAGCAAGTTCGATATAACGCGGTTTCACCTATAATGCGGTAAGATTTTTTGGCTCCCAAGGACAGCGTTATATCGAGGGACTAAATCCTGGCTTTATTAGTAACTTTGTGAGCCAAGATGACCTTTTCTAGTGCTAATTAACCAGCAAACGAGCCTTGTTGGTGTCTGTTGTTTTTCCATTTTAATTAACAAGCCCAAATTATTTTGAGCTGATTAGGAGAATCAGCCAAGCAGGGTGGATCAGCTGAGCCACAGCCGCCCTCTCCACAGCTACAACGGGCTGAGGCTGGTTGGCATGGTGGAAGTAAATTGAATGGCTAGGGGGTGAGATGTCGCACATTTTCAGTTCATTAGCCAGGGTAGCGCTGTGACATCAGTGCTGCTGAATGCAGTCGTTTTATCGACTGATTCACACTCTCTGATTGAATGGAGGAGGGAGTTTTGTCAGTAAATAAAGTCCATAAATAAGCAAACATTTAAAATATATGGACATAGAGCCATCAATAAATTGCCTGCGGTGTGTGGGGGTGGGGAGATCATTACATGCCTGTAAATTGGATGATGGGAGGGGACAGTGGATTTTTATACCTCTTTGGGCAATGATTTCTCAAATGCTGGGAGAGCCAAATGCTTAGTGAGCGCTTTGAAAGTATAGGCCTAAATTCTGAAATGCAATTAACAACTTTTGGACATTAAGTCATTGAGATTCAGTATAGAAGTCTCAAAATGGAGCTATGTGTTCTGCTAGCTGGACCTTCGAGTAATTACGCTGGTGCTTTCAGTACTGCCTTATCGCCAGCTAGCCCGAGGCTATTGCAAGTCTTGCAATAGTTGTTTTTTCTTAAAGCTTCAACTCCTGGAGTCATGTGATTGTTGGTTTTCCTTTTAAAAGAACATTTCTAGCAGAGAAAAGCTTGAAAATGTGACCCCCTTGAAGGCTGTCACACAAGGATGATGATGTTTAAGCCAGTCTCATGACTCTTTAAGTCAGTCTCAAGGATTTTTTTTTTTTAGTGCTGAACTCACGATTTTTGAACACTTGTGGCTGGCAAAACTGATGTTCCATAATGGCAAAATGTTGTCGGGCCCTCCTGTATGGGGAAGGGGGGAAGGTGTCCTTGTTAATCACAGCGTTTTGGACACCTGCTGTGCCTCTCATTCTAAGAGATCAAAGCACCGTGCAAGCACTATTTGACAAGACATACACCACTCCTGTGACTGGGAGCTCACAGAAGGGGAAATTGTGATACAGAGAGATTAAGTGTCTTGCCCAAACTCATACAGCTGGTCAGTGACAGAGATCCCTAGCTCTCTGTCCCCTGTTCTAACCACTGGATGTCCCTCTCTCTTCCATGCCAATGGCACTCCAGATTCTGATCTGTTAGTTACATTGGTGTAAATCCAGAGTTACTGTGAATTTACACAAGTAAAACAGATCAGAGTTTGGCCTACTGGATCTGAAAGCTTCACAGCTCAGAGTAAAGCCATCATGGCCCCAAGCCTGCAGTTAGATATGTGTAGATGAATTCTTATGCCTGCACAGAGCCACTGCAGGATCAGGGCCCAAGCCAGCATGTCAGCAGGCCAGGTTCACGGATTGATGGCCATTTACTCCAAAGGGAAGGGAAAGGCCTCCCAGGCTCAGATACTTCAGTGATGAGCCTGCTTACGGTAGCGATTGGAATTCTAGGTAAGTGAGAGAGATTCATTACTCAGTTAATTAATAAAGGTGCCCTTGTGGCTAAAGCACAGGACTGGCAGTCAGTTGATCTGTGTTTCCCATTCCTGACTCTACCACTGATTCACTGAGGGTATGTCTACACAGCAAAGAAAAACGCACCACTGGCCCATGCCAGCTGACTCGGGCTGTTTCATTACTGTGTAGACCTCTGGGCTCTGGCTGGATCTTAGGCTTTAGGACACTGTGCAGTGGGAAGGTCCCAGAGGTCAGGCTCCCACCCGAGTCAGTTGGCATGGGCCAGCTGTGGGTATCTAGTTGCTATGTAGTGTGACAAAGTTCCTCCTCTATCTTGGTGGGTCCTGCGCTTATTGGCGGATTTGTTCACCTCAGAGATTCACCATGTGGGTCAGGGAACAGCCCAGAGATCTTCCCCTCTGGTAGAACCCACAGTCCAGGTCAATTCCTCCTGTGTCTGATCAGGAGTAGGGAGGTTTGGGGGGAACCCAGGCCCAGCCTCTACTCCGGGTTCCAGCCCAGGGCCCTGTGGACTGCAGCTGTCTAGAGTGCCTCCTGGAACAGCTGTGCGACAGCTACAACTCCCTGGGCTACTTCCCCATGGCCTCCTCCCAACACGTTCTTTATCCTCCCCATAGGACCTTTCTCCTGGTGTCTGATAATGCTTGTACTCCTCAGTTCTCCAGCAATACGCCTTCCCACTCTCAGCTCCCAGCTCCTCGCAGGCACGCTACAAACTGAAGTGAGGTCCTTTTTAAACTCAGGTGCCCCGCTTAGCCAGCCTGTTGTGACGTTATTGATATAATCTGGGACCATATAGATCATTGTTGCAACCAAGGTCCTGTAGTGGCACCCAAATCTTGTATAAAGGGGGTCAAATGGGGTGCCTAAGACAAGGTTATGGTTTACTGGTTATGATTATGCTGTCTATATGTGTGTATCAGTTTTATAATTGAAGTTATAAATATTGGCTCTATACTGTCTGTATTGCAAACTTATGCTATGCTTCTGGGTGACATCCCAGACAAGCTGGTGTTAGCTCTGCCTAGCCTGCTTGATGGCCCATTAAGAACCATCAGCTATACAATGGACTCATTGAGAAAAGGCAAATATGCCTTGAGACTCAGCAAAGTATGCAGGGACTGGCCCATATAACTCCAGACTCCATTTTGCTGTAATTTTCCACAGTAAGAACAAAGAGGTGTTCTTACACCTGGAAAAGACTATATAAGGCTGATGCCTCATCTCCATTTTGTCTTCAATCCTGCTTCTTATCTCTGGAGGGACTTTGCTACAACTGAAGCTCTGAACAAAGGACTGATGACCCATCCCAGCTGGGGATGTTCCAGAGACTTGATTTGAACCTGCAGTTTATTCTATCACTGCTGCAAGCCTGAACCAAGAACTTTGCCATTACTGTATGTAATTGATTCCATTTAACCAATTCTAGCTCTCATCTCTATCTTTTTTCTTTTATAAATAAACCTTTAGATTTTAGATTCTAAAGGATTGGCAACAGCGTGATTTGTGGGTAAGATCTGATTTGTATATTGACCTGGGTCTGGGGCTTGGTCCTATGGGATCAGGAGAATCTTTTTTCTTTTTCTGGGGTATTGGTTTTCATAACCATTTGTCCCCATAACGAGTGGCACTGGTGGTGATACTGGGAAACTGGAGTGTCTAAGGGAATTGCTTGTGAGACTTGTGGTTAGCCAGTGGGGTGAGACTGAAGTCCTCTTAGTCTGGCTGGTTTGGTTTGCCTTAGAGGTGGAAAAACCCCAGCCTTGGGCTGTGACTGCCCTGTTTTAGCAATTTATCCTGAATTGGCACTCTCAGTTGGGTCCCGCCAGAACCGCATCGTCACACCTGTCCTAATTGATTCTAGCAGTTTCTTCTTAATTGGCTCCAGGAGTCCTAATTAGCCTACCTGCCTTAATTGGTTCCAGCACGTTCCTGCTTGTTCTGGAACTGCCCCTGTTACCTTACCCAGGGAAAAGGGATATACTTAATCTGGGACTAATATATCTGCTTTCTAACACTTTCCTGTATCCATCTGGCCTGACCTTGTCACAGTAGACATACCCTGCATGACCTTGGGCTGATGACATATCTTCTCTGTGCCTTTGTTTCCCTATCTGCAAAATGGGGATAGTACTTTCCTACCTCCCCAGGGAGTTTATTACTGTCTGTAAAGTGCTTTGAGATCCTCATATGGAAGGCATTATGGAAGGGCAAAGTGTTATCATTAATATTCCAGAACTGGGAAGGCCGATTCTTAACACCAACATATGTAAACATGAAGTGCTGAGTTTAATATATTAACTGTATGATTTAAACAGTAACTAACATAGCTTGGAAAGCTTTGAATCCCATATGTGTTTCCTTTCCCATCATTCTTAACTATAAGGCACATCTGGGGAAAAGCAGGACCTTCTAAGATGTCACCTGATCCTGCTGTTCATTTCCTCCAGCCTTCTTCTCTGGTTGTTGTGACACAACAATCACAATCATGAGGTCTTAGTCCTAAGACCTTGTGTTCATCTGGAGGAAGAAGCAGCAGAACGGGACCTCCCAAGCAGCCCACATCCTTTGTTGATCCAAACCTCTCTAGCAATGAAAGAAGAGAGATCCTAGACTGTCAAAATCTTTCAGCCAAATTGTTTTTCCATAGTTTTCTTTTTCACATTTCCTGCACAGAAGCAGGTGATCTTATACAGTGTAACAAATTGAAAGATTAGCAGGAATGTGTTCCACTGCCCCTTATTGGATGGAATCAGAACTTTTCAACTTCCCATCACTGCCCCCTATTGGATGGAATCAGAACTTCTCAACTCCGTATCACTGCCCCTTATTGGATGGAATCAGAACTTCTGTGCTGCCAAAAGATTAACTGCTACAGAACAAATGCATGTGTATGTGGAGCCTTATTCCATGGCTGTGTGGGCATAGTAGAAACATCTCCTGTAAGCCCTGGGTATTTGTTAGAGATGGCCCCAAACCAGAACCTGAGACCTAAATCTCCAACTCCACCCTCATTTGGGCATGGGAGAAGCTGTAACTGAGTGCACAGATCCGAGCCAAACCACTATTTCCCAGGTCAGATCCAAAACCAAAAGGGCTTTATTTGTCATTTGGAAGCAGCTCAAGATGGTGGAAATCTTTCAAGAGGAGCTGATTTCATGAGATCTCCACCATTCAAGATGGCAGAACTCTTGGGAGACTTCTGCCATTTTGGAGCTGAAACTGAGATGTATGTGCCACTGAATCCAAACCTGAATTTCAACCCCAATCCCACCCTAAGCTTCATTCACATTTACATACCAGCTTCTCAGGCCCAGGCTAGGACTTACGTATCATGCAACAATTGCCTTGTGCCATCCTGATTTGAAATTCCCCAAAAGGGTGCAAGTCCCTTTTCCTTCTGGCATTGTCCATGAAGTCACGAGCCAGTTGCTCTGTACCTTCCAGAATCTTATGGAATAAGTATCGGAGTGTTAGCCGTGTTAGTCTGTGTCAGCAAAAACAACAAGAAGTACTTGTGGCACCCTAGAGACTAACAAATTTATTTGGGCATAAGCTTTCATGGGCTAAAACCCACTTCATCAGATGCATGGAGTGGAAAATACAGTAGGAAGATATATATACACCTGGATCACCTGGATCGATCAGTCTTCAGCTGTCGTTAAGACTGCGCCGATCACAACACATCCGCCATTCTTCTCGCATTCTTGCCTTTCTTCTCCATGTTCGTCCGAAACGTTTAACAATGTCATCTTCCCATCTTCTTGGAGGCCGATCAGGTGGTCTTTTCTGTTCTTGCAGGTACCACTCAGTAATGATTGTGGTCCACCTATTGTCCGTGAACCGTGCTATGTGGCCCACCCATCGTATCTTATTATATCTGCTTTCCATGACAATACCTTTCACACCGCTGCGTTCTCTAATCATTTCATTTGGGATACGATCCAGAAGGGAAATTCCCAACGTAGCTCATTCCATTGCCCTTTCAGCTACCGACAGCCACTGTTCTTCTCTCTTCGTCAATGCCCAGGTTTCACTTCCATACAGCATGGCTGGCAGCACTGTTGAATTGAAGATATTTGTACGTGTGGTCTTGTCGATTTTTCCTTTGAGGACGTCCTTGATGGAATTAAACGCACACCATCCTGCCCAAATCCTTCGCGAGAGTTCTCTGTTCATGTCTTGGCGCATATTAACTTCTTGGCCCAAATATATGTACTGTTCCACTTCTTCAATTTCTTCTCCTGTTACCGTTATTCAGGCTTTTCTTAAGACATCTGATCGCATGTATTTCGTTTTGCAATGGTTCATATATACAGAGTACATGAAAAGATGGGGGTTGCCTTACCAGTTCTAACGAGACAATTCAATTAAAGTGGGCTATTATCAGCAGGAGGGAAAATTACTTTTGTAGTGGTAATCAGGGTGGCCCATTTCAAACAGTTGACAAGAAGGTGTGAGTAACAATATGGGGGGGAATAGCATGGGGAAATAGTTTTTAGTTTGTGTAATGACCCATCCACTCCCAGTCTTTATTCAGGCCTAATTTGATGGTGTCCAGTTTGCAAATTAATTCCAGTTCTGCAGTTTCTCATTGGAGTCTGTTTGGCTGATGTGATTAGGCCCTATGATGGTGTCCCTTGAATAGATATGTGGATAGAGTCGGCAACGGGGTTTGTTGCAAGAATAGGTTCCTGGGTTAGTGTTTTTGTTGTGTGGTGTGTGGTTGCTGGTGAGTATTTGCTTTAGGTTGGGGGGCTGTCTGTAAGCGAGGACTGGCCTGTCTCCCAAGATTTGTGAGAGTGAGGGATCGTCCTTCAGGATAGGTTGTAGATCCTTGATGATGCGCTGGAGAGGTTTTAGTTGGGGGCTGAAGGTGACGGCTAGTGGCGTTCTGTTACTTTCTTTGTTAGAATCATAGAATATCAGGGTTGGAAGGGACCTCAGGAGGTCATCTAGTCCAACACCTGACTAGGGCCTGTTCTGTATTAGGTGACTTCTGGGTACTCTTCTGGCTCTGTCAATCTGTTTCTTCCTGCTGATAATAGCCCACTTTAATTAATTTGTCTCATTAGAATTGGTAAGGCAACCCCCATCTTTTCATGTACTCTGTATATATATCTTTCTACTGTATTTTCCACTCCATGTATCTGATGAAATGGGTTTTAGCCCACGAAAGCTTATACCCAAATACATTTGTTAGTCTCTAAGGTGCCACAAGTACTCCTTGTTGTTTTTATGGAATAAGTAGTTTGTGGAGTGAGGGAGAAAAGTTAGCAGAATCTCCATAATCAGTGCTGGTTCTGGCTGACATCATGCAAAAAGCCAGGAGACTTTTTTTCTCTATGGGGGGATGGGTTTCATTGTTATTGTTCCTTTATAATTTTTGTCAGAGATCCATGTCTTTGAGACGAAGACGATTTGTTTGCCAATAACAAATCTTTGAGCTCACCCAGTCAGAGGCTACAGGAAAGTCATTCTGACAACTTTCAAGGCACCCCAATGTTCTTAGCCATTTCAAATGAAATGGGAGGGATATAAAGCAGCAGTGACATAAAAACTAAATGGGGGAATCGTGTTCTTTGCTGGCTGGAATAGCTGCTTTCTGAGCCTTATCTTGGCGGAACAGACAGAGGAGTAAGACACAGAGAAGCCAGCGTACTCTGCAGAGAGCTTGTCGGCTCAGGGAGTTTACCAATGTAATCTGGAAGCTTTTATTTCCTTGTTAAATATGATATCAGCAAACAGCAGCTGGGACTGAAGCAGAATGACGATGGCAATCTGTGTTCCCCAAAATCACTGGCCAGATGCGGGGGAGCATGGACACAGTGTCTCTATTAAATCGAACTCAGCTCAGATTAAATGCTTTTCAATACAATCCAATTAACTCTCAAACTGAATAGTAATGCTTTGGCTAATATACCCCCTTCAGCACATTTTTTTCCCTTTCCTGTCACAGACCGCTGCTGAAATGTAATCAGGGCTGTAGATTACGATGTGTGGGAAATGAGAGTTCAAACCTGGTTTAATCAGATAAAAGGGTGGTTAATTGCAGCCTTAGACCAGCTGACACACTGGGCGGAAAGAAAGGGGAGAAGGCAGGTGGCATGCAGTGTTTGTGTGTGGCTAGAGATGGGCTCTGTGTTAGAGCTGCTCAAAATTGCCCATTTTTGCTTGTGAGAAATTTCAAATATTGTTCTGTTTTGTTGTGTTCTTTCAAAATTTCCCACAATTTTTTTTTCATTTTTTCCATGAAAAAAGCCAAAATATTTTGGGTTTTTCTAAAAACTGGTTTGGGTTTTAAACAAATTCAGTTTTTGAAAACTCAATATTTTTGTCTTTCCGTTTTTCATAGAAAAACCAGAAAATTTCAACCACCATTAAAATTTTCTCTGAAAATGTTCATTTTGGTCAAAAAGTCACTTTTCACCAGAGGAATATGCTGATGGAAAAGTGTTGATCAGCTCTGTTATCAAAAGAGCCAGGGATCACATTACTCCTTCATTACGGGTTAGTGGCTGTTTGTTTCTCGGGGTGGGAGAATAGACAAAATGGGACCCTGAAGAGCTATCTCTATCTCCATGTTTCCCCTCATCATCTGATCACCTCAAGCTCCCTAATGATGTCATCACATGAGAATCAGTGAAGTGTTATCCCCATATTCAGATTTTACAGCCAGCTGGGCCCATTAGATCCTCTAGTCTGACCTCCTGGATAGCACAGGCCAGAGATCACATCCAGCTTCTCCTGTACTGAACCCAAGAACTTGGGATTGGCTAAAGTATCTCTTCCAGAAAGGCTTCCAGTCTTGATTTTGAAGGCCTCAAGAGATGGAGAATCCACACTGGACTAGGACTCAGGAGAGCTGAGTTCTGTTCCCGCCTCTCTCACTGGCCTGCTGGGTGACCTTGGGCAAATCACATCATCGCTCAGTGCCTTAGTTTCCCCATCTGTAAAATGGGAATCTGATGCTGCCCTCCTTTGTAAAGTGCTTTGAGAGCTACTGCTGCAAAGCACCATATGAGAGGTAGATATTATTACAAATGGGGAAGCGGAGGCACACACAGAGATTAACTATGTTGGTGACTCACAGATCTTACTCTCTGCTCCAGACCTGTCTCCTTCTGCCCAAACTGAAATCTTGTCCTGTCTCTCTGACATCTCCTCACCTTCAATCCGGACCTCTCTCAGGGTCCTTACATCCAGGTTGTGGCTAAATCTTGCAGATTCTTTTTGTATAACAGCTCTAAGATACGGTCTTTCCAGTTCATCCATGCAGCTAAAACTCTTGTCCAAGCTCTCATCATCCCATGTCTCAATTCTGCAGCATCCACTTCTCTGGCCTTGACAAATCCAATCTTGCCCTGCTTATATTTATTCAGAAGGCTGCTGCCAAGCTCATTTTCCTGGCCTGTCACTTTGACCATGTCACCCCTTTCTTTGCATCCCACCCCTGGCTCCCCCTTCTCTATCACACCAATTGTAAGCTACTTGTGTTCACTTTCAAGGCCCTTCACAGTCAGGCCCCACCTCTCATTCATTATCGAGCTGTCACTGCTCACTCCAATTGGGCCATGATGTTGGGTGATATATATACATACAAATTATACATTGTGATTCATATAGCCATATAATATGTTATAGGTCATTGAATCAAACTGTACCATAGAATCTCTATGAATAGAAATTCCATGCTCTAATAATAAGAATATAGCGGTAGGGATATATTACCAACCACCTGACTAGGATGGTGATAGTGACTGTGAAATGCTCAGGGAGATTAGAGAAGATATTAAAATAAACAGCTCAATAATAATAATGGGGGATTTCAATTATCCCCATATTGACGGGATACATGTCACCTCAGGACGGGATGCAGAGATAAAGTTTCTTGACACCTTAAATGACTGCTTCTTGGAGCAGCTGGTCCTGGAACCCACCAGAGGAGAGGCAATTCTTGATCTAGTCCTAAGTGGAGCACAGGATCTGTAAAAATATAATTAGGAAGGCCAAAAAAGAATTTGAGGAACAGTTAGCCAAAAACTCAAAAAGTAATACCTTTTTTTTTTTTAAGTACATAAGAAGCAGGAAGCCTACTAAACAACTAAACAACCAGTGGGGCCACTGACTGATCGAGGTTGGTTTTCAGAATGGAGAGAGGTAAATAGCGGTGTCCCCCAGGGGTCTGTTCTGGGACCAGTCCTATTCAACATATTCATAAATGATCTGGAAAAAGGGGTAAACAGTGAAGTGGCAAAATTTGCAGATGATACAAAATTACTAAAGATAGTTAAGACCCAGGCAGACTGCAAAGAGCTACAAAAGGATCTCTCAAAACTGGTCAGCTGAGCAACAAAATGGCAGATGAAATTTAATGTTGATAAATGCAATGTAATGCACATTGGAAAACATAATCCCAACTATACATATAAAATGATCGGGTCTAAATTAGCTGTTACCACTCAAGAAAGAGATCTTGGAGTCATTGTGGATAGTTCTCTGAAAACATCCACTCAATGTGCTGCAGCAGTCAAAAAAGTGAACAGAATGCTGGGAATCATTAAGAAAGGGATAGATAATAGGACAGAAAATATCATGTTGCCTCTATATAAATCCATGGTATGCCCACATCTTGAATACGGTGTGCAGATGTGGTCGCCCCATCTCAAAAAAGATGTATTGGAATTGGAAAAGGTTCAGAAAAGGGCAACAAAAATTATTAGGGGTATGGAATGGCTTCCATATGAGGAGAGATTAATAAGACTGGGACTTTTCAGCTTGGAAAAGAGACGGCTAAGGGGAGATATGATTGAGGTCTATAAAATCATGACTGGTGTAGAGAAAGTAGATAAGGAACTGTTGTTTACTCCTTCTCATAACACAAGATCTAGGGGTCACCAAATGAAATTAATAGGTAGCAGGTTTAAAACAAATGAAAGTAAGTATTTCTTCACACAACGCACAGTCAGCCTGCGGAACTCCTTGCCAGAGGACTAGTCCAGGACTGGGGCTCCTATGCCCTGTGGTAATACTACTAGGAAATATGAGTAAGAGCCTTATCCAAAGCTCCCACTGACTTGGGCCCTAGATAACTAGGCTGAAAAAGCAGTTGAGAGACTAATTGTCCTCTGGTGCTTTCCTGAGTATTTACACAGAAAGGGAGGGGGGGAAAGGGAGATTTTTTTCCTCTGATCATGCTAAGCTGCTGCAGCAATTTTTCTCAGATATGCAAATCTGAGCCTATATCATCTTCATAACAATGAGGGAGCTTGCTTTGATATTACTGTGAGGGAAGGGTTTATTATTGAGGGGATTCTGTAGCATCCTAGTCTAATATGCAGCCTGGAGATGGATTTAAATGCATCTTTGTTCACAGGTGAAACGAGTTGTACGTTTTCAACCTCACTTCCTAATAGACTTTTATCCACAGTAATATAAATGGTGTGTATCCTCGAACTGAGATAGTAGAGAACTTGCAGAACTTGGGAGAGGAGTATTGATGTTGCTGGACTGGAATAGCTGGGTATGCTGCAGTCTGAGAGAGATGCATGGGCAGATATTTGCAGTATCCAGGACTGGAAGAGCAGGATGTGTTGCCCAGGTCAGGACTGAGGTGCGTTAGCAGAGCTGGGGAGCAAGGGGAGGGAAAGGGGCAGAGCTGGCCTAGTAGGGGGGTTACAGGTCAGGATGGTGGTGAATGGAGAGCCTAGAGCTGGCCTAGCAGGGGGGCTGCAGGTCAGGACTGAGGTGCATTGGCAGAGCTGTGTGGATGCCTCCCCACACAGTGCCAGCCTCTCCCATTGCTGCCAGTCCTTGCTCAGAAAGGGGACAGTAGGGAGTGGCCTCATGTGAATGGGCCCCTTGGGATCCTCTGCCCCCTGTTGCAGCTGGATCCTTCTCTTGTGATGAGATCAGGGCAGCCCTCTTCATCCAGAGGGTGCCAGAAAGGAGGGAATTCCCAGGTCAATGCACTTATGACATTGATCATCGCCCCAGCCAGCTCAATCTCCCCCTGCCTCTTTGATGCTGCATAAGGAGTCCAAGTCACTTTTCCCTTCTATTGGTTGTAGGTGTCTATGCTGTGTACAAGGGTAACAGCTGGAACAGGGAGGCCTGGGGGAGGCTGCAGGGCAGCAGTTGCATAGCTGATTGGATCTGGTCCATTGGGAATGAATTCCATCTCTTCCCCACGATCCCATCAAGGCCAGTCTTTGACTAGACAACTCTCCTCCCGCCCCGCAGTGCCAGGGAATCGATTTCACTCAGGGACTGTCACCATGTGGCAACCCTTTTAAGGTGCAAATGAGCCCTTCTCCCCCCACCAGCCCCATCTCTCTGCACAATTACATTCCATTCTGCAGTCATGACTAAAGATAAAGATTACTGGGAGGAAAGGAACAAGGTGCTGTTCCCCCCAACATGACAAAAGGGCTGGGACCTAGAGGTCAGGCTGTACCCTCAAGATCTACCCCTGATACCGATGGGCATTGCCCATACATCTCAAAGGGGAGGGTATACCAATATATGCACTTAGGATACCTACTCCCATCTGGGGCAGCCAGGCCAGGTGCTGGACGGATTTTAAAGGATTAAAAAGTGAAAGTTAAATCCTAGTGAGGAAAATAGAAAGGAGCATAAAGTCTGGCAAGTGAAGTGCAAAAATATAATTAGGAAGGTCAAAAAAGAATTTGAAGAACAGCTAGCCAAAGATTCAAAAAGTAATAGCAAAAATGTTTTAAGTACATCAGAAGCAGGAAGCCTGCTAAGCAGCCATTGGGGCCACTGGACGATCAAAATGCTAAAGGAGCACTCAAGGACAATAAGGGCATTGCGGAGAAACTAAATGAATTCTTTGAATCAGTCTCCATGGCTGAGGATGTGAGGGAGATTCCCAAACCTGAGCCAGTCTTTTTAGGTGACAAATCTGAGGAACTGTCCCAGATTGAGGTGTCATTAGAGGAGGTTTTGGAACAAATTGATAAACTAAACAGTAATAAGTCACCAGGACCAGATGGTATTCACCCAAGAGTTCTGAAGGAACTCAAATGTGAAATTGCAGAACTACCAATTGTAGTCTGTAACCCATCATTTAAATCAGCTTCTGTACCAGATGACAGGAGGATAGCTAATGTGACACCAATTTTTAAAAAGGGCTCCAGAGGTGATCCCGGCAATTACAGGCCGGTAAGCCTGACTTCAGTACCAGGCAAACTGGTTGAAACTATAATAAAGAACAATATTGCCAGACATATAAATGAACATAATTTGTTGAGGAAGAGTCAACATGGTTTTAGTAATGGGAAATCATGCCTCACCAATCTACTAGAATTCTTTGAGGGCGTCAACAAGCATGTGGACCAAGGGGATCCAGTGGATATAGTGTACTTAGATTTTCAGAAAGCTTTTGACAAGCTCCCTCACCAAAGGCTCTTAAGCAAAGTAAGCTGCCATGGGATAAGAGGGAAGGTTCTCTCATGGATCGGTAGCTGAAGATAGTAAACAAAGATAGTAAACAAAGGGTAGGTATAAATGGTCAGTTTTCAGAATGGAGAGAGGTAAATAGTGGTGTCCCCCAGGGGTCTGTTCTGGGACAAGTCCTATTCAACATATTCTTAAATGATCTGGAAAAAGGGGTAAACAGCGGTGACAAAATTTGTAGATGATACAAAACTACTCAAGATAGTTAAGACCCAGGCAGACTGCGAAGAGCTACAAAAGGATCTCTCAAAACTGGGCGATTGGGCAACAAAATGGCAGATGAAATTTAATGTTGATAAATGCAAAGTAATGCACATTGGAAAACATAATCCCAACTATACATATAAAATGATCGGGTCTAAAATAGCTGTTACCACTCAAGAAAGAGATCTTGGAGTTATTGTGGATAGTTCTCTGAAAACATCCACTCAATGTGCTGCAGCAGCCAAAAAAGCTAACAGAATGTTGGGAATCATTAAGAAAGGTATAGATAATAAGACAGAAAATATCATATTGCCTCTATATTAATCTATATAGTATCCATCTTGAATACTGTGTGCAGATGTGGTCACCCCATCTCAAAAAACATGTATTGGAATTGCAAAAGGTTCAGAAAAGGGCAACAAAAATTATTAGGAGTATGGAACGTCTTCCATATGACGAGAGATTAATAAGATTGGGACTTTTCAGCTTGGAAAAGAGATGACCAAGGGGGGATATAATAGAGGTCTATAAAATCATGACGGGGGTGGAGAAAGTAAATAAGGAAGTGTTATTTACTCCTTCTCATAACACAAGAACTAGGGGTAACCAAATGAAATTAATAGGCAGCAGGTTTAAAACAAACAAAAGGACAACACACAGTCAACCTGTGGAACTCTTTGCCAGAGGATGTTGTGAAGGCCAAGACTGTAGCAGGGTTCAAAAAAGAACTAGATAAATTCATGGAGGATAGGTCCATCAATGGCTATTAGCCAGGATGGGCAGGGATGGTGTCCCCAGCCTCTGTTTGCCAGAAGCTGGGAATGGGCGACAGGGGATAGATCACTTGATGATTACCTGTTCTGTTCATTCTCTCTGGGGCACCTGGCATTGGCCACTGTCGGAAGACAGTATACTGGGCTAGATGGACCTTTGGTCTGACCCAGTATGGCCATTCTTATGTTCTTATGTTATGTATGTTCTAGACAGATGATAGGGCAGAGGATGGACTCCCAGGCTACCAATCCATGCCCGGGGCCCAATTGGGTGCCCTCAGCATTGGGCTGAGTCTCATGGAGGTCCCTTCAGTCTACTGGCTGTAGCAACCATCTGCACCCCTGGCACAGCCCACTGAGGGAAGAAGGCAGGAGACTCCACACAGCACTGACCCTGCCCTGACCCTGCCCTTCCCCATGCCCTGCTCCTAACTGCATCCTGCTTCACTGCCCAGTTGTGCCATCTCCTCAAGCCCTGCCCTTTTCACGCCAGTCCCCCTGGCACCCCTGCAGCTGCAGGAGCTGGGGTGGGATTTTTCCCATAGCTGCTTGCTCACACAAATGGCTGAAAGCTCAGCCTTGGTCATTTCCCAGGGCAAACAGAAGACACTTTTTTAATTAGCGGAGCAAATGATTTCTAATGCATGAGGATAACCAGCCATTCTCGGGGATCCAGCCGACCACTCCCTCTCCAACTGGCAGAGGGCAGTTAACAACTGGAAAGGCGCTGCCATTTCCACCTGCACCATCATGCTCCTAAGGTCCAGCGAAGCCAGGCTCCTGCACATGCCCCGATCAGCAGGTGCAGTGAGCCCGAGAGATCTAGCCAGGTGGTAATAAAAGACTCAGGAGGATCCCTGAAACCCCTGCCAATCACCACAAGAACGTTGCTCCGCAGCCAGCAAATTAAAAGCTGAGGGGCCTGATTTTCAGAGGTGCTGATTGCCTGCCGCTCCCATTGATGTCAGTGGAGCTGTGAGTGCTTTGCTGCTCTGAAAATCAGGTCCTGTGGTTGGCAGGGGCTATGCCAGTCTATGCTCAGGATGGCCGGCAGATCCCAGTGTTGGCTGTAGCGCAGTGCAAGCCTGCCAGGTAACCAGCATAAGTTATATAGCTCCAGGGTTAGAAATCTCTCTCCCGTGACATTACAGACAGGGGGTGCTGAGGAGGGTGGAGGGTGGGCGTGTCAGCCTTATTGACTGATTCATCCTGCCCAAATGATTGCAGTTGGATTCTTCCAGAGGTGGGTGGGAGAGGTAATGAGTGTACATAATTAAAGGCCATGAATATGTGATCATAAGATTTATAGATATTGTGCTATCAATAAATGCCTCTAAGGGCGATCGTTACACCAAGGCATGCCCGGGCTAGACCATTACCTATAATGCATGCACATTGATTGTATATATAGTTTGACAGCTCCCTTCTTCCACCCTCGGCACGTGCAAAGAAATAACACACTGTGCTTGTCAAGCTGCCAGTGCCCAAGAAAGCCCCCAAACACTAATGATCATAATGTGTCCGGCCACCAGCCCCTTAAATGCCCACAGAGATCAGGATGAGAGTGAGTGACTAGGCCTGGAGGCTGGGGCATAAGCTGGATCCCTCTATAAATGGGGCCCACAGCCATGATGTGTGTGCTGGTATTTCTGCACTGAGAAGGAAGAGCTGGTGAAACAAGGGGAAGGGCTGAGAGAGCCCTGGGCTACCTTGAGATGGGCTCAAGCCACAGGATTTGGAGCTGGATGTTACACCCAGACTTTTGGTTCAGCCCATTATAAAGACAAGGGCCCTTTGCAAAATTTGTCTAAGGTGCTTATCTGGCCCCCATCATCACAGTATCTGAGTACCTCCCAGCCTTTAATGTATTTATGCTTACCGAGCCCTGGGAGGAGAGAAGGGTGATGGGGGCTGAAGCAGAGAGGCTAAGGGATGTGCCCCCAGTCACACAGGAAGGCTGTGGCAGAGCAGGGTCTCTGGCTAGGGCCTGAAGCACTGGCCAGCCCTCTGGATGCATTGGATCTGGCTCTGGTTCTTGCTGATGCCAATGTTGAGAGGCCATTAGGGTCAGGGCTCCAACACCCTTCGCTAGTTTTGAAATGCAGCAGTTGCTCTCCTCCTCCCAGGGGATGTTGTCCTTTAGAGGAGAGATGTTAACTCATGTTCCCTTTCAGTCCTTTCCTGGCAGAGTGTCCAGATGGAAGGCTGCAGGTGCTTGTACCCGCCACACATCTCTACCTCTCCTGCACCAGATCTAGAGAGGCAGTCCGGAACTTCTCCCCACGAGGCCGTACTCACATGCCTGCCCCAGCAGCTTTAACAGGGAGCAGGAGCCGCTTATCTTTGTCCCTCTTGTGAAAGTTACTAGTGACCCCCCTTAACAGAGAAGCCTTTATGTCAGCCAGCGGCCATTAGGGGGAAGCAGACACCTTAAGGACACAGTAGCCTGAACTTTTCAACTGTTTTCCCTTCAAGGCCTTAAGGTAGTTGGAGCTGGTCCCAAGCCGGTTTTCACTAACCAGATAGCAAAAGCACGGGTCTGACAACCACCAATCAAGTGTTAACACTGCAAGGACCTTTGTCTGAATGTGTATAAAGGATCTGTAAAATGTGTGTAAGACAGAGTCTTTGTACCAAGGTGCAAGGCTCTCCTTTCTTCTGCAGAATAAAGCAACTCTTCCTTATCCCTGTCTGGCTGTTATTGGCTCTCAGCTAGGTGGACCCAATATTTCGGTGACACTCTTGTTGGAGCTCATGTACAGCATTGATTCTCAGCCACTCCCCAGTGCTGCTCTCAGTGCTGCTCTCCCTTTCCATTAATAGCTCTGTCTATGCTATCAGAAGGCTGTCAGGTCTGCTCCACCAGTCTTTCTCTCTCCGTCTCATCTCACTTGGCTTCCATCACTCTCTCCCCACTTTCAGACTCAGTGTGATCGTGGGCTCTCCTAGCAAGAGCTGGACAGTAAAGCACCTTTCTCTCTTGATCGGAGCTCCTGGCCAAGTAGATGTGCTTTCCAGTCTCTCCTAATTCCTGCCTCTTGTGTCTCAGGTAACCAGGATGCCCTTTAGTTATGGACTTTCTGAGCACAGTAAGGGTTCAGTCAGCCTGCTGAAGAAAGATGACTGAAACTTTATTTCCATTGGTCAATTGTGAACCAACCCACCTGAAATTTCTCACCTGTGTCATTCTCCTGGCCAGGTATTTTATAGGAACATTTGGTGACAATCACACAAGTCATTCATGCAGTAGGAGAGCTTGACATAGATGTAGAGCCCAAGACTGAATGGCATCTGAAGACTGTACTGGTGCCAACACAGTGTGCACCAATACCAAAGGTGGTACTGGAGAAGGAGCTTTGGAACCAATTTCAGTTTTCCAATGCCATATTTCCAAAGGGATATAGCACCAGATCTCCCCCATTTCATGCATTGCATTATATTCAGTGAGGACTGTTGTCTTTGCTTCTGCTTGGAAAGGTTGGGTGGGTCATTTTTAAGTTATCTCCTCCAGTTTGGGAGAGATTCGGAGAACTTTGGGTGGTCTTGTGAGCATTATAATCTGGAGTCTCATTCAGGTTTTACAATGACTGACGCACCCCTGTTCAGCGGGCCAGGCTGAGGCCAGTATACCATTTCAGTCTCCAAAGGGATCCTACATGGGATTTAGGTGGGGGTAGGATTTGCATCAGCCTTCTGCAGAGTGGTGAATTTCACTCAGATGGTGGAAATTTTCATCTCGGTGATGGCTGGAGTTCATATGCTGCATGGAGGAAAGGACTGGGCACTCAGGTGCAGATCTTCATAGGTATTTAAGCTCCTAACTCCTATATCTTTGAGGAACTTGGCCTCCAATAGCACTTTGTGATCATGGCACGGATTAGACAGAGTGAGCTTTGGGGCACGGGCCTCCTGAAAGCAGTGAAAAGACTCCCATTGATTCGAGTGGGGTTTGGATCAGCCCCCAAGAGAGGCTCTGGATTGGCCCCAGGGGAGGGTGCTCCAGGTGCATGGAAGGCTCTGACTAGAAGAAGAGGGAGGGATGTTTTAGTTGCCAGGCTGCCCATTGTGGGCATTTCAATCTACCTGAGGTCTGATGCAGGCATCCACAGGCGCAGCCTACAGAAAATGTAATGCCTGCTAGGCCTGATGTGGGCATGCCGGTGCCTATAAACTCCCCATGGCCTCCTGTGGAGGTGATAAACCCGGCAGGGCCTCCTGCGGTGTTTTTTCCGCTGCCCTGTTTCTTCACACGCCCAAAGATGAATAGATTCCATCATTTGAAACTAATCGGATGCACCAAAGTGTCACCCAGCAATCTGTAAAATAAATAAATAAATAAGCCTAAGCAAATACAGAGGAAAAAAATCTTTTTCAAGTGGTTGAAAGACTATAAATCCACATGTGTAATTGCTGAAAAGGAGGGAGAGCTTCTGAGGATTGTACATTTAAAAAGAAATTAGCAAACATCTGACTGCCAGGAAATTCAAAGGTGTAAGAATGACAGATGTGGATTTGTTGCCTTTCATCTCGACTGTGCTGTGTAAAGCAAGTAGGCATAAGCACACAGAGGAAAGACAAACGTAGCTCTGTCCAGGGCCGGCTCTAACTTCTTTGCTGCCCCAAGCAGCAAAAAAAAGCGCTGCCCCCGAGCCCGCCCCCCGCCGAGCGCCGCGCCACCTCCCCCCCCCCCCCGAGCACCGCGCCCCGCGCCGCCCCCCCGCCGAGCGCCGCGCCGCCGGAGCCCGCCCCCCCTGCCGGGCGCCGCCAAAACAGACCCCCCCCCCCCGAGCGCTGCGCCCTGCGCCGCCCCCCCGCCAAGCGCCGCCGGAACACCCCCCCCCCCAGCGCCGAGCCCTGCGCCGCCCCCCCGCCGAGCGCTGCCGGAAAACCTCCCCCCCAGCGCCGCGCCGCGCGCCGCCCCCCCCGCCGAGCGCCGCGCCGCACCGCCGGAGCCCGCTCCCCCCCGCCGAGCGCCGCGTCCCCCCCCCCCGCGGAATGCAGCGCCGCGCCCCCCCCCCCCCCGCCGCCCCTTACCAGGTGCCGCCCCAAGCATGTGCTTGGTTGCCTGGTGCCTGGAGCCGGCCCTGGCTCTGTCCTCTTAGCCCTGCCATTTTCCATCAAAATTCTTCAGACAGCCTCCTCACTGCAGGGCACATCTTCAATGACCACATGCCCTCTCTTCTAACAGTGTAGTGCAACCCCTGAATCACTGCAGCGCCGCACAGCTCCCTTTGATATTAATTAACTGGAGTTCCAAGGCAAAATCCCCGCATGGCACTTTAGATACGTAACCAGTGGTGTTGGGTACATTGTGGGGCAGGGAAGTTGGGGGCACACTCAGCCCCCAAAAGGGAGTTGGGATTGCCAGTGATCACACACACACACATCCCTTTGACAGGCTCATTCTCGCTCCTCTGCTTCCTCATGTCTCCAGCAGTATCACGTGGGGGATTCATATGTCATTCCCAGTAGATGGCCCCATCTGGGCAAACCCGTCCTATGCAAAAAGGTCTCTGTGCAGCATGGGGCCAGCCCATAGTGCACGCTCCATCTGGCCCCCATCCACCAAGGGTGTGATCTTTCTTTTGCTTTATAAGAAAGAAACTAAATTTGCTGATGGCGGTGCAGTCCCTTCCAGGCTCTGACAGCAGGCAGTGTTCATGGGCTCGGTAATGAGGTTACACTGAGGTTCTGGAACAGCCACTAGAGCCCAAGCTGAGTTAGGAGTGGGGCTAATCGCATTGTAGACTAATTCAGACATATGAATCTGTCAGATGTGTCTGAGGTGGAGGACAGAAACAGACAAAGACACCTAATAGACACAGTCACCCCACCCCATCCTGAGCGCTGACCACAGGGACATTCATGTAGCCACGTGTTAATCTACATATGATTATTTGAGGTAGTAGTTGAGTATGTTGTAGCTTTGATTTGGTAAAATTAACATTGATCTTCTCCTGGAGAGAGGAAGGATGGTTCTGTGATCAAGGCATGGGACAGGGTTGCTAGAGATTTGGGCAAAATGCCTGCTCTGCCACAGATTCCCTGTGGGACCTTGGCCATGTGCCTCAGTTCATCATCTGTAGAATGGGGATAATAATGCTCTCATCTCTAGACTGGAAGCCCTTCAAGGCAGGGACTGCCTGCTCTGTGTCTGTCCAGCTCTTTGCACAATGGGGCCCTGACCTCGGTTGGGTTTGGATGTGCTGTTGTCATACTGATAGGTAACAATAGTAATAATGATCAAATAACCCAGGGACTGTAAAGATGAATTCTCCAGGTTGTTGCTTGGCTGTGCTGCTCACATCTGCCTGGTAGGAAGGAAAAGTCATCCCCACAGGCGCGCTGTGGGTATGGCTGCCCTGCATTTGGAAGCGTACCGCTCAGCCCAGGTTGTTGTTTATCCTTCGAGTTTGAAGATGACCATGACATTACTGGTTGGTTTGGTTTCTGGGAAGACATGAGTGGCTGATCAGGTCAATTTGAGCTTTGAACTGTCTGTGGCACACTGAAGAAGAGATGCTGCTATGGGTTACTTGATTAACAGTGGACATGCTGCTGTTGTGAGATTTACACGGCTGGGTGCTTCTGTTCTGCCTCAGTAGTTCTCCTCTGCTCATAGACTGTAGCTCCAGTATGGATGAGACTTTTCTGGGTAGACAGACTTGAGCTAGCATGTTAAAAATAGCAGGGTGGCCCTTGTGGCTTAGGCTAGCCACCAGAGCTTGGCCCCATGGCAGGCTTGGCCTTGGGCAGCTAGCCCACCATCCACAGTGCTATTCTTAGCATGCTAGAGCTAGTGTGAGTCTGTCTCCCTCAGCCAGGAGGCTCTCTTCCAGCTCCAGTGCAGATGTACCCTGTGATATTCAATGGGCCAGCTGGTCTATGTGGGCTCCAGGACTGGTGAAGCACCATGAAAATGGAGTGGGCCCCAATCCGGAGCACTGTCTCAAACCCCCTCGAGCTCTGGGAAGTTTGGCCCGGAGTTCAGATTGGAACATGGCAGCTCAGACCCATTAGGTAGCTCAGACCCTCCTTCAGCTCCCTTTAAAGCTGGTGGGAAGGCTCTTGTCGACTCTGGTGGGTAACAAATGGCTCTGTTTGGAGTCAGCTCCCACTCTGCTGCTCACTAGAAGCCAGAGGGCAGGTGCCCTAGGGCAGCATGACACTTGTTGAACTACAACCCCCCTTCTGACATTGCCCCCCTTGCAATATTTTCATTGCCAGGTTGTGCAGACCCATGGCAGAGTATCCCAGGAGCTCTCCCCCTGCCCTTGTGAAATTACACGCATGGCTGGGGATGCAGCGACAAGCGCCTATGTACTTCAGGGCAGGGCAGAGTCACACAGTCTCTGTGTCTCCTCCAGACCGCAGGTGGCGGCTCTTCTATTCCACTGAGGAGTCCTAGCTTCCACCTGCTTCCCCAAATCCTCCTGCTGAGGGGTTCATTGCCCCCCGCCCTAACTTGAATTCCCTCTGATTCCTGCAGGGATTCCACCTACCCCTTGTTTACCCGACTCTTCCAAATCCCCCCCAGGGATTCCGTCTCTGACTGCTCCCCCAAACTCCCTACCATTTCCTTTCTGAGCTCCCCTCTTTGCTTCCCTGCCTGCCCCCACTCCATGCTCCAACTTCCTGAGTTGCCAACTTGGAGTTGTGAGGACCTCTGTGGACACAGCCCTCCTCCCAAGCCCTGCTGTCCTGCCAGCATTGCATCCTTGCATATGATGCCATGGCCTAACACAACACTGAGTATGATGGATAAACACCAGAGCCAAGTCTTCTGGTCTCTGCATGTGTAAAGATCTCATGAGTGCCCTCAGTGCCAGTCAGCAAGGATTTCTGGCATGGAGGAGGAAAGGTCATCATCCTCGTCTCTGTTCATCTGTGACTTCTGGGGAGACAGCCTCTCTGCCTTGAGAACGACTCCTTGAGAAGCACAGACCCAGAGCAGCATCCAGAGGGTGGCAGTCCAAGCCCTGTCTCTTATCAGTACCATGTGAGGGCTTGTTATGAGCTTATCTCAGCAGCTGTGAAGAGCTCTGATTTCCATGTGGGAAAGGGCAGCCTCTCCCAGGATGTGTCTCAGGTCTGAAAAGGGAGCTGTCAGCTTTGTGCCCTTCTCTGGTGCCCTTAGCACTCCAACTCCTGCAATCCTCATCAAGCATCTCCAGAGAAGCTGGGGACCCAGCCCTTTTGCCCCACTGATTGCTTCCTCTTGTACTTACAGGACTGCTGCTCTCACTGCAGTGGAGAGAGTTTAGATAGTTAAATCCAAAGCTGACTGTGAAGAGTTACAAAGGGATCTCCCTAAACTGGGTGCCTGGGAGACAAAATGGCAGATGAAATTCAATGCTGATAAATGCAAAGTAATGCACATTGGAAAACATAATCCATACTATACAAAGAAAATGGTGGGGTCTAAATTAGTTGTTGCCACTCAAGAAAAAGATCTTGGAGTCATTGTGGATAGTTCTCTGAAAGCATCCACTCGATGTGCAGCGGCAGTCAAAACAGCTAACAGAATGTTAGGAACCATTAGGAAAGGGATAGATAATGAGACAGAAAATATTATAATGCCACAAAATAAATACATGGTATGCTCACACCTTGTGTACTATGTGCAGATGTGGTCACCCCATCTCAAAAAAGATATATATATTGGAAAAGGTACAGAGAAGGGCAACAAAAATGACTAAGGGTATGGAACAGCTCCAGTAAGAGGAGAGATTAAAAAGACTGGGACTGGTCAGTTTAAAAAAGAAATGACTAAGGGGGGATATGATAGAGGGCTTATAAAATCATGACTGGTGTGAAGAAAGTTACATCATACAATGATTTCCTCCCTTCTTCCTTAGCACCCCATGCTGGTGGTGAATGAGTGGGAAGTTCTAGCAGCCATGTGAGGAACAAGAACCCATGTGGAGTATGGATGGGAAAGTCCTGGCTTGGGCCATAGTGAATGTGATGGCTGAGCCAAACTAGACATCTCTCTGTTAGCTGGGAGGATCTGGGGAAGATTCATTTTATGGACACTGCTGGTTGTCCAGGGCCTCCAGTCTCCACTCCATTGTCCTTTATGCACAGCATCCACCTCTGGAGCAAGTTCTCATCGGAGCATGCAGATGTCTCTACAGAACTCACAGTGTCAGGGTCAAAGGTCAGAACAGGGCAAGCCCATGGAAGGCAATAACCTTGGCTTTTATTTCTTTTTCCAGATGGCCCCCATTGAGCTCAAACACAAGAAGTCCCATGTCAATCTGTTGTTGGTGAGTAACTATCCACAGGGATGCTTTCCATCAACCATTAGACTGGTGGTTGGGATTGGGAGTCAGAACAGATCTTTCCCTGGGGCAACGGGCAAAGGTGAAGAATCTGGTAGGCATTTACAATGGACATTTATGAGGACACCCAAGTGACAGCAATGTAAGCACTGCCATACTGGATCAGACCATTTTCCAGCCACAGCCTGCGTCTTGCTGTATGGGAAACTTGCCATCGAGGCTTGTATCTCACTTCCTGCGAGGGCAGTTTAGATCACGGCTCTACCAAGCCCACTGTGGCACTGTCAGCTTTACTGAATCACTCATTGGGCTGTCTAATTCAGTGTCCTGCCTTCTGCCATTACCACTCTGCCCACTAGGCCAGCCATCCTTGAGGGATAGCTCAGTGGTTTGAGCATTGGCCTGCTAAACCCAGGATTGTGAGTTCAATCCTTGAGGGGGCCATTTAGGGAACTGGGGTAAAAATCTGTCTGGGGATTGGTCCTGCTTTGAGCAGGGGGTTAGACTAGATGACCTCCTGAGGTCCCTTCCAACCCTGATATTCTATGATTCCCACCTCCTGCCATATTGCAAAATGCTCCACCAGATCTAATGACCCCCTTGTTAGCAGTCTTGGCACAGAGGCTAAGAACTGACTGGTAACATGCCCAGATTAAGGTAAATCAGGGCCTTAGGTAAACCATGAAACAGGGCCCTGGCAGCCTCACTCTGGAGTGGCAGGGACCCCCTCCCAGAAAGGCAGGTGCAATGGCAAGGGGCCACCTTATCCCCCCAGGAGCAGCAGCCATGTCCCCCATTCTCTTAGGAGCAGCAAAGCTTTCCCTGACAGGTGGGGATTATCTGCTTGGGTAAGGGGGGTGGGCCTGCTGTCACACTCAGAGCCCTGTGGGGTGAGTATTGGAGATAACACCACACTGAGATGCATGGGGCAATTCACCCCTCTCAGAGCTATTGTTTCAGGCTGTCTGCAGACTCAGGCAGAAGTTACTGTTCCAACCACACTCAGGATCACGTTTTCAACCTTTTCTTACCTACCATGAGGGGTAGAAAGATCCTTTATTTTCAATTGAAATCTGAGAGTACAATATAATCATCTGACTCCTGGAGCTGGGGACCAAGGCACGGGCCTGTAGTGCCTACAACTTCATCCAGACTTGACTGAGAATATAGGCTCAGTTCCATCCCCCACCCCTCCAGAGGTGGTCCCTCAAAGTCAGGACTGAGGTACATTGTCATGGTGGGGGTGTGGGCAAAGTTGGTTCTGCCTCTGCCTTCGCGGTCCCTGCTCTGCGGAGGCAGTGAGGCTGTCATTGTCCAGGGCTGTCAGTCCAGCACCTTTCATGAAGACTAAAGAGAGGTCAGATCCAGTGTAAATAACAACCTGGCTTCTCCCCCAGTCTGGCCCTGGATCTTGGAGAGAAAGTTGCAGCCTGGTGCATTATTGATGGGGCAGTTAATTGCATGCTTCCTAAAGCACACAGAGCCCTTGATTAAAAATTCATGGCACGGGCTGCAGTATTAAGGAGAGATCAACTGGCTCTGGCTCCGCTTGTTTCTTAACAAATGCTGAAGGAGACCCAAGTCTGGGATGCCGCAGTGGGTGAGAGAGGGAACAGAACCCCTGGGGCCTCTCCAAGACTGAGGCCACATTACAGCTCCTGGCTCCTCCTGGCTGGGGCAACGCTGCGATGCCTTCCAGAGAAGAGGGGGACATACCTCACCTTAAGGGTACCACTAACTGGTAGGGTGGCAGGCAACTCACTGGCTGGCTGGCTGGCAGGGCGCTGGCTGGCTGGCAGGGCAGAGGCAGGATGCTGGCTGGCAGTGTGATGGCATGGCGCTGGCTGGCTGGCAGGGTCATAGCAGGGTGCTGGATGGCTGGCAGGGTAGTAAGCAGGACACTGGCTGTCAGGGCAGCAGGCGAGGGCGGTGGCAGGGCGGTGGCAGGGCACTGCTGGATGGGAGGTGGCAGGGTGCTGTCTGGCTGGCAGGGCATTGGCAGGGTGCTGGGTCGCTGGCAGGATGGCAGGCAGGACACTCGCTGGCTGGCTGGGCATCAGGCGAGGCGCTGGGTGGCTGGGCATTGGCAGGGCACTGGCTGGCTGGCAGGGCAGCAGGTGAGGGATTGGCTTGGTGGCAGGCAGGGCACTGGCTGGCAGGGGTGGCAGGGTGCTGAATGGCTGGCAGGGTGGCAGGTGAGGCACTGGCTGGCTGGGTGGTGGCAGGGTGCTGGCTGGCTGGCAGGCAGGACACTGGCTGGCTGGAAGGGCAGCAGGCACAGGGCTGGCTGGCAGGGCAACAGGCGAGGCACTGGCTGGCTGGTAAGCAGCAGGCGAGGCACTGGCTGGCAGGGCAGCAGCCGAGACGCTGGCTGGCTGGCAGGGCAGCAGGCGAGGCGCTGGCTGGCAGGGCGGCAGGCAGCACACTGGCTGGCAGGGCAGCAGGCAAGGCGCTGGCTGGCTGGCAGGGCGGCAGGCAGGTCACTGGCTGGCAGGGCAGCAGGCGAGGCGCTGGCTGGCTGGCAGGATGGCAGGCGAAGCATTGGCTGGCTGGCAGGGCGGCAGGCAGGACACTGGCTGGCAGGGCAGCAGGCGAGTCACTGGCTGGCTGGCAGGGCGGCAGGCAGCATACTGGCTGGCAGGGCAGCAGGCGAGCACTGGCTGGCTGGCAGGGCAGCAGGCAGGACACTGGCTGGCAGGGCAGCAGGCGAGCACTGGCTGGCTGGCAGGGCAGCAGGCAGGACACTGGCTGGCAGGGCAGCAGGTGAGGTGCTGGCTGGCTGGCTGGCAGGATGGCAGGCGAGGCACTGGCTGTCAGGGCAGCAGGCGAGGCACTGGCTGGCTGGCAGGATGGCAGGCGAGGCACTGGCTGGCAGGGCAGCAGGCGAGGCACTGGCTGGCTGGCAGGATGGCAGGCGAAGCATTGGCTGGCTGGCAGGGCGGCAGGCAGGACACTGGCTGGCAGGGCAGCAGGCGAGTCACTGGCTGGCTGGCAGGGCGGCAGGCAGCATACTGGCTGGCAGGGCAGCAGGCGAGCACTGGCTGGCTGGCAGGGCAGCAGGCAGGACACTGGCTGGCAGGGCAGCAGGCGAGCACTGGCTGGCTGGCAGGGCAGCAGGCAGGACACTGGCTGGCAGGGCAGCAGGTGAGGTGCTGGCTGGCTGGCTGGCAGGATGGCAGGCGAGGCACTGGCTGTCAGGGCAGCAGGCGAGGCACTGGCTGGCTGGCAGGATGGCAGGCGAGGCACTGGCTGGCAGGGCAGCAGGCGAGGCACTGGCTGGCTGGCAGGGCGGCAGGCAGGACACTGGCTGGCAGGGCAACAGACAAGGTGCTGGCTGGCTGGCAAGGTGGGAACAGGTATAGTTGTGTGCCCTAACAGCTGCAAATCAGTTAGGCAGCCGGGGGGTGGGAAGGGCTGGTTGATTACCTAAATCTCCAGTGACATCCTGCATCGGGATGTATCCGTAAATCTCAAATCTCCTGTGGCTCTGAAATACTGGGCTCTTCCCCAACTGCCAGGAGGGACCAGGGGCCACCACGATGGACAGCAGGAGCCCTAGATCTGTAGAACAGGAAGTGAAGTGCAAACAAGCACATGACAGAGAACGAGTAATGAACTGGACAAATCATCCTTGGGAGGAAGAGAGAATTCCCCTTGTCCTATGTGATTCGATGGATGCTCAGAAGCAACAGACTGAGTATTCCTGACATCTTAGCAGGCCTCAGGTGCTATGTCACCAGTTTGCCCCATGCAGGATTATTTTGCCCAGATGGTTACCCCCGAAAAGAAAATATAAGGCAAACCTGAAATCTTTCTCATTTCCTGGGGTCACAAGAACAGAGAGTAATGCGAGGCTGACAGCATTCTGGCTAGATGAGGAGGGGGCTGGCAAAGCCCTTTGGTTGCACTGCAAGGATTTTGCTAGCAAATATCATAATGGAGCCATTCCATGGCATGCTCTCTGAGTCAAAATTACACAGCACTCCCAGCTCCAGCTGAAATCAATGGGATCTGTGTACTAAGAGGCTGCAGCATGAGCAGAGAAACACCAGGCTCCGTGTGCTTGAGTAGAGAGCTGGGGAATGAGCTGCCTCAAAGTCCTTCACTTAATTAAATTCCTCTTACAGTATATCCTGGTCCACTCTGGGTCTGGAGCTGGAGTGCTAAGAACTCAATGTATTCAACTCCCCACTCAGTACATCAGGCCCCACTAATGTGTCCAATGTAGGGTACCACACACAAACACACAGGCTATGCAGCCTGTATCATTGAGGCATTATTGGAGCACCCCTCTGTGACCAATTTGGCCTCACTCGGACAGAGGTTTCTTATCTTCCACTCATGCATCCGAAGAAGTGAGGTTTTTACCCACGAAAGCTTATGCCCAAATAAATCTGTTAGTCTTTAAGGTGCCACCAGACTCCTTGTTGTTTTTATCTTCCACTGTCTCTCCACTGCCTAGCATATAAAGGGAATGAGGGCTGCAGATTACCCCACTACTCAAAGGGGCTGTTAGCAGGTGGGGACTCACTCCGGTTACAAACAGGCGCTCAGTCTTGCCTCAGTTTCCCCTTCTATGAAATGAGAATGAGGAGGTGTCTAGCCTAAAATCCCTTTGCTTTAGCTGTGTTGAGATGTGCTCAAGTTTGGGGCAAGGCAGAACAGAGCTGAAGCCTCAGTTTCACCTAGGGAATGTCACAGCAGAGACTCTCTCAGAGATGGGATCTGAGATGCTGAGAGTCTTTAGAACTTAAATGGATAAGATGTGTGCATTGCAGGGAAGAAAGCTGCAGAGTGATAGGTGCTGGCACTCAGTCTCTGAGATCCAATGTATGGAAATGAGATTCCACAAGTGTGAAAGGAGCGATAACTTTCCTCTCCGAGTCCATAATAATCTCCACCAAATTGCCTGGCTAGGTCTCAGCTCCTGGGAGCTAGAGATAAGTGCAAAGAAAGCTAATGTCAGGCCCAGAGACAAAGAATGAAACCAGCAAATATTAGCCACCTGGGGAGTATGGGAAAGTGCAAGGGGGAAAAGGGGGCAGGGGGAGTCAGGGGAAGCAGAGATCAGTGAGAGGTGGGGACTGGGGGGAGCAGAGATCATAGGATGTGAGGGGAGCAGAGATAAGAGAGAGGGGATTGGGGGAGCAAAGATCAGAGACAGGGAACTGGGGGAGCTGAAAACAGAGAGAGCGGGGATGGGCGAGCAGAGATCACAGAGAGAAGGGATGGGGAGCAAAGATCATAGAGAGGAATCTGGGGGAAGCAGAGAAGAAATGGGTGTGACAGGTTCCCCCCGGGGTGCCACCTGGAATTGGGGTACCACTGAGCCCCCTAACCCACCAGCCTGGGCTCCCTCTCACACTGTACTGCTGTGACAAGCTGCAAAGCCCCCCAGCCTGCACTTTCACCAGCATTCATATCCAGGGACACACCCAGCCACAGGCTCTCTAACCACCAGCTTCCCAGCCTGGGACCCCAGAGCAGTCCTGCCCTGGTCAAATCTGTCCAGTATATGGGTTTAATACCCGGTACGCCTCTTCCTCAATGTGAAGAGAACAATCCACATTTGTGGTAACCAAGCAAAGATTTTCCCCGAGCACTCCAGTCAAAGCTCACTGCTTTGGATTAAAACATAAAACAAGATTATTAACTACAAAAAGATAGATTTTAAGTGATTATAAGGGATAGCAAACAGGTCAAAGCAGATTACCTAGCAAATAAACAAAAAATGCAAACTAAGCTTAATATACTAAATAGATTGGATATGAATAACAGATTCTCACCCTAATTGATAGTACAGGCAGGCTACAGAGTCTTAAGGCACAAGCTGCGTTAGCTTTACAACTTGGGTTTCTCAGGTCTTCATGCACAAGCTAGAAATCCCTTTAGCCTGGGTCCAGCACTTCCCCCAGTTCAGTCTTTGTTCCTCAGATATTTCCCAGGAGTCTTCTTGTGTGGGGAGTGAAAAACCCTGATGATGTCACTCCCCTGCCTTATATAACTTTTGCATATAAGCTTGGATCCCAGACCAATCTGTGGAAAAATACTGACATCCCAAAATGAAGTCCAGCATCATGTGGCCTGGTCACATGTCCTTGTAGAGTCATAGCAGCCATCACTCTCAGGCTGTCTGTGGAGTTCTCAGGAAGGCTCACCAGGTGGGAGATAAGCTTCTCCCTAATGGCTCATTGCCCTGAATGGTCCCTTCCCAACCAGCTATCTAGACTGAAAGCATCTTGTCTAGTGGGCGTTATCCAGGTGTAACTACATTTGAAATACAGATACATAGTCAATATTCATAACTTTAGATACAAAAATGATACATGCATACAAATAGGATAATCATATTCAGCAAATCATAACTTTTCCAATGACATCTCACATGACTTATCTTGTACAAACTGCATCATAATTATGTCATAATCATATCATAATAATATCACTCTGAAGAATGTGGGGTACAGTGTCACAATGGGGTCTGGGGGAGCAGAGATTAGAGAGGAGATCTGAGGGAAGCAGAGAAGAAAGAGGGGTCGGGAGAGCAGAGAACAGAGAGGGGAGGTATCTGGGAAGAACAGAAATCAGAAAGGGGCTTAGGGGGAGCAGAAATCAGAGGGTGAGAGAGAAGTTCTGGAGGGATCAGAGAAAGGGTGTGGGGGGAGCAGGAATCGGTAGAGAATCTGAACTAAATTCACTGCTGGCATTAGCAGACATAACACCATTAATGTGAGTGAGGTTGCACCTGTTTACCTAGCAGTGTGCTGTGCTTCTCTCTGGGGTAAGGGCCTGCAGGAGAATCTGCTTGGGGGCCAAGGGAAGAAAGATCAAGGAGTTTGGAGTTTGTTGGGAGAAGAGTCCAGGCGGGGGGATGTCAGTGCAGGGATTCTCCATCTGAACTGAGTTTCAATCCCCAGCCAGGTGAGCTGGGCTGTGCATGTAACCACACTGCCTTTTGCCCGCAACCTTTATGTCCTTGACGTAGAGCTCAAAGCAATCACAATGGGGTTCCCAGTGGCCGCCCAGGCAGGGAGCAGATGGAGTTGATTATTCGGGCACCCGTCTGCACCATCTCACAGGTGATGCTCTGAGAGAAACAGGCAGTGGCTTGCGTGAAAGTAGGGAGGGTTGGGAGACTCACAAGGGACCAACGGGATTATCCTCAGGCAGGGCCGGCTCTGGTTTTTTGGCCGCCCCAAGCAAAAAAAAAAACAACGGGGCGGCCAGAACGGCAAAGCAAAAAAAACAAAAACAAAAACCCTGCGGCGCGGCTGGAGCACGGGTGCAGGGAGACTCCCTGCACTGCAGATGTGCCCCGGCTAGTGGGGGGAGGGAGCGGGCGGGAGAGAGAGAGAAGGGGGGCGGTCAGGGCTTCAGCAGGGCGCTGCCACGCGGCCCCTCCCGCCGCGCCGCCTGCCGGGAGGGCTCCGCGCCGCTCCGGTCGGTGGGGAGGGAAGGACCTGGGCTGCCCTGCCGGGCTTGCTGCAGGGCGCTCCCTTCCTCTGCGCCGCCACCCCCTACAGGGCGGCCGGAGTGGAACACAAAAAAAAAGCGGCCGTGCCGCCCTAGGATTGGGCGGAATGCCGCCTCCTACAAGCTGCCGCCCCAAGCACCAGCTTGCTCGGCTGGTGCCTGGAGCCGGCCCTGTCCTCAAGCCCCTAAACTCCCAAGGCTGCTCAGATTCAGAAACTGGGAGAATCATGGGGCTGGGCCCCTCTGCTCACTATGGGGAGACTGATATTTTGTGAGCACTGGGACCAGAAAAGTGAAGGGTTTTAGTCCTGGATGCATCTAGGACAGCATTTCTCAAATGCGGCCATCGTGGCCGCATGCAGCCACCAGGCAGTTTCCCTGAAGCCACGACAACTTCCTGAGCGGTGACGTGGGGGAGGGAATGCCCCTTCCCCTCCCTCCCTGTTGCTCCTGGATGCACTGCTCTGCACGTCTCCGGGGGCAGGTGGGCACAACGCTGAAGGAGCAAGATGAGTTTTCTAACTGGGGAGGGATAGGGGGCTTTGTGGACTTCAGCCCTGGGGTCCTTGGGTGGTGGGGAATTAGGGAACCTGGTTGCAGACCAGGGCTCCAGCCATGGGGCTTCAGGCCTCAACACCCAGCTCTGGCTATGGGGTTTCAGGTGCTGACCCCCAGGTCTGGCCATGCAATCCTGGCCTTCAGCCATGGGGCTTCAGACTCCAACCCCTGTCCACATGGCGGTGGGCTCTGATCCCTGGCTCTTGCTGTGTGGTGCTGACCCCTAATCCTAGCGGCGGCTGCTGGCCCCGAGCACTGACCCCTGTCTGCGCTCCAGTGGCTGCTAGCCCTGGGTGAAGATCCCCAGCTGCAGCTGCTGGCCCTGGGTGAAGATCCCTGGCGCTGGCCTTGGGCTCCGGCGGGTGCTGGCTCTGGATGCAGACCCCAAATGCCAGCCCCCAACGCTGGCGGCGGCCGACCCCTGGCTGCACACGTTAACCCCCAGCCCTGGCCACTGCCCCCGGGCACTGCTCCTGGATGTCGACCCTGGGTTCTACCAGGTGCTGGCCATGGGCGCTGATCCCCAGCCCCGGGTGCAGATCCCCAGCCCCAGTCATGTGGCAGCAGGTGTCAACCCAAGGCTCCGGCAGGTGCTGGCCCTGGATGCCAACCTCCAGTCCCGGTTGCACAGCAGCAGGCGGGTGCTGGCCCAGGACACTCCTAGTCCTGGCTGTGCAGCATCGTGCATGGACCCGAAGAGCCAACCCTGGGTGCCAACCTACAGCCCCGGTCGCACAGCGGTGCGTGCTGGCTCCAAGTGCTGATCCCCGGCTGCACAGCAGCAGGTGCTGATTCCCAGCCCTGGGCGCCAATCCCCAGCCCTGTCCACACAGCTGCGGGCATCAACACTGGGTTCCAGTGGGTGCTGGCCCAAGGTGCTGACCTCCAGCCCCAGGCACCGACCCACACACCCAACCACGCGATGGAGGGGCCCTCGCATCCATCTTCCTTGACCACTGCTGCCTCACCCCCCACTCCTCCATCCAGGTCTTAACTTGCCAGGTCTTGCTGTGAAAAGTGATATTAACAAACATACAAATATCATTTTTCACAGTATTATTTTTATTACTGAGTACAGAAAAAACCCCTACATAAATAAATTACAATGATTTGGATGTATATACATGCATATTTTTTTGTTTTTCCTAAAGTTAAGTATTTTAGGAAAAAGTGTCAGTGCGGCCACCAGCAAGAGTTGATGGCTGCACTCTGAGGCCACCAAAAAAATTGTTGTGAGAACCCCTGATCTAGGAAGAGTGCACACAGCTGTGTCCGTGCTGCCTCTGCCTTGGGAATCAAAGCCTTAAATATGCCCCACAGCTTCGCCAATGCTGCTGCAGGGCCTGATGTGGCAGCCCTGTTAAGTGGATACATAGTTGGTTAAACAAGGCAAACAAAGAGTAACTATTAATTGAATTATGTCAGATTGGAGGGGGGTCCCAAGTGGGGTTCCAAGGGGGTCTGTTCTGGGTCCGGAGTTCTTCAACATCTTTATTAATTACCTGGATGTCGGTATAGAGTGCATACTGATCAAATTTGCACATGACACAAAGCTGGAGGATACCAATACTTGCTAATACTTTGGAGGATAGGGCTAAAATTCAGCAAATCTTGATAAATTGGAGAACTGGACTATAGACAACAAAATGAAATTCAGCAAAGACACATGTAAGGTGCTACATTTAGGGAAGAAAAACCAAATGCACAAATACAGAATGGAGGGAAACTGGCTTGGCAGCAGCACTGCTGAGAAGGATCTGGGAGTTGTGATGCAGTTGCAAAAACAGCAAATGCAATTTTCCGTTGTATTAACAGAGGCATAGCATGCAAGTGATGGGAAGTGATAGTACTACTCTCCTCAGTGCTCGTTAGGCCTCAGCTGGAGTACTGTGTCCAACTTTGGTCACCAATGTATAGACAGGATGTAGAGAAACTGGAAAGGATCCAAAGGGAGTGACAAAGATGATCAGAGGCAGGGCCGGCTCTAGACACCAGCCGACCAAGCACGTGCTTGGGGCGGCACCTCAGAAGGGGCGGCCAATGTTGGGGTGGCGGGGGGCGCTCGAGGGGTTTGGGCGGTCCGGCCCGGTGCAACGCTCGGGGCGGGGGTTTGGGTGGCCTGGCGCGGCACGGCGCTGGGGGGTGGGCGGGGGTTTGGGCGGCCCAGCGCGGCACTGGGAGGGGGTGTTACGGCGGGGCGGCGCTCTTCTTTTTTGCCTGGGGCGGCAAAAAAGTTAGAGCCGGCCCTGATCAGAGGGATGGAACACAAGCCATATGAGCAAAGGCTAAAGGAACGCAGGGCCGGCTCTAGGCACCAGCAAAACAAGCAGTTGCTTGGGGGCGGCAAATTTGCAGGGGCGCAAGAATCCAGCATGGGAGCTGAGAACCAACAGGAGGCCCTGGGAGCTGTAGTTCCTTGGTTAGCTCCCTGCCTATAGAGCCAGCCCTGGAGCAGGGAAAGAACTACATTTCCCAGAATTCCCTTGGCCGCAATTAACAGGAAAGGGAGGGGGAAGGAGTGTGGAACTGAAACCTCATGCTGCAGCTTGCTGTGAATGGTAGGGACCGAGCCAGCTCTAGCTTTTCTGCTGCCCCCCACCCCAGCCCTGGATCCCCCCGCACTCCCGTGTTGCCCCAGCCCTGGACTCTCCCCCGCCCACACCCCCTGCTGCCCCAGCTCTGGCCCCCACCTGCACCCCCCTGCTGCCCCAGCCCTGGGCTCTCCCCCCACCCGCATCTCCTGCCACCCCAGCCCTGGGCTCTTCTCCCCCCACACACACCCGCACCTCCTGCCGCCCCAGCCCTGGGCTCTCCCCCCACCCGCATCTCCTGCCACCCCAGCCCTGGGCTCTTCTCCCCCACACACACCTGCACCCCCTGCCACCCCAGCTCTGGCCCCCACCTGCACCTCCTGCCGCCCCAGCACTGGGCTCTTCTCCCTCCCACACACCTGCACCCCCTGCCGCCCCAGCTCTGGCCCCCACCTGCACCTCCTGCCGCCCCAGCTCTGGCCCCCACCTGCACCTCCTGCTGCCCCAGCCCTGGGCTCCCCCCCTCCCCGCACCTCCTGCCACCCCAGCCCTGGGCTCTCCCCCAAAGAAAGAATTGGGTGGACTAAATGGACAGTGCACCTCTCTATCTGAAGCCTAGCAAGGGAGGTACTTGGATCCCACTAGAATTTAAAATGAAAAGTAAGGGAGGGGAGGCTCTGGACCTGGGCAGCTTTAGATACAGTACCAGGCACGTAGGAGGATTTACACTTCTGAGCCATGGAAGCAGAAATTGACTTTTCCTTTCCAGATTTAGCTAATATTCAGAAAGGGAATCTAGCACCTGCCTTCCAGATATGAACACCTCAAAATTCAGGAGTGCTCAAGCTCAATTTGGGCAGCTGTTACTTCATTTCCCCCAAATCAAATATACTGATCCACTGTAACTTGCTGTAGAAAAAGTAGAATAAATTGAGCAAGAAATGCTTCCCAGTGGTTATTAGGACTGGAATTGCTATTTTCAACAGCCATTGCTTTTTTTTTTTTTTTTTTTTTTTTTTTTTAGTTTTGGTTTTATTTGTTTAAAAGGAAGACAGTGATATTGCATTGGCAAATTCCCCATAGAAACAAAAAGAATAATAAAGGCACCTCAACTTTTCCTCATTTATGTAGGATAGTCTTATAATATGCATCCAGATATCCTTCAATCACACAAGCTGAAAATTGTTCCACTTTACTGCAGTTCTGTAACCATATGGGAACCAATCCTGTCTGTGTTCTGTGCACATCCAAAATTCCTGCTGAATGACCCGCCCTGGGAGCGAGTTACCAGTGACCCAGGGCTGGGGCAGCAGGAGGGTGCAGTTGGGGGTGGGGGGAGAGAGAGAGCCCAGGGCTGGCGGGGGGGGGCAGCCAAAATTTTTTTTGCTTGGGGCAACAAAAAACCTAGAGCCGGCCCTGAAGGAACGGGGTATGTTCAGTTTGGAAAAGAGGAGATTAAGGGGGGGATATGATAGCAGTCTTCAAATACTTGAAAGGGTGCCATAAAAAGGTGGAGAAAAGTTGTTCTCTTTTACCACAAAGGGCAGGACTAGGGACAATGGGTTCAAACTACAGCCTAGCAAATATAGATTAAATCTGAGGAAAAACTTCCTAGCTGTAAGCACAGTAGGACAATGTAACAGACTGCCTAAGGAGGTCATGGAAGCTCCTTCGCTGGAAGTTTTCAAAAGGAAACTGGATAGCCATCTGTCTTGGATGGTTCAGACACAATAAATCCTGCATCTTAATAGGAGGTTAGCCTAAATGTCTGTGATTCCCTCACACAGCTGTGCCAGTGCTGCTGCAGACCCAGCTTGTCCTGTCGTCTATGCAGTTTTGGGTGGATGGCCTGGGGCATCTGTAGGAAATGTTCGGCAAGGCACTGACCTGCTGGAGGAGTCCAAGGGGGTGTGCTGCAGTCGCATTCAGTAACCAGCCCATGCAATAGTTTCCATTCAGTGTTGTCTAGTCTCTCTTCCCTTCCTTTCTGAGGCCTCTTGGAGAGGAGGTGAGTTCCCGTGGGCTTTGCTACGAGCAATATCATGGTGACACACAGTTCTATAGCTCCTTCTTGGCACCTCCATGGGGTTGTGTGGCCCTCATCACCATGGTATATGAAAGATTAACAGATATGTCACCTGTGCACTGGAATGGGTTACCCAGGGAGGTGGTGGAATCTCCTTCCTTAGAGGTTTTTAAGGTCAGGCTTGACAAAGCCCGGCTGGGATGATTTAGTTGGGGATTGGTCCTGCTTTGAGCTGGGGATTGGACTAGATGACCTCCTGAGGTCCCTTCCAACCCTGTGATTCTATGATTCTATGATTCTGTGTGAGGTGTGCAAATTGTCTATAAGAGATTAGCAACTGCACAGGGAGAACTAGCTCAAATGGACTGCAGGGAAGGTTAGAGTGGTGCAGGGGGAATGAGGAAATGCTCCAAAGAGCTGCCAAAATGTTGACCTCTCTTGCCATCAAACTGCTTCACCCTCCTACCCTAAGTGTGGGTCTTGGGCCCATCATCACTAATCCTGTCCATCATGGTAGCTGCTTCCGCTTGGCAGGAAGTGATGCCCCTTGCTCTTCAATGAGGATCCTGCCATGGGGACTGTGCCTCGGTCTTCTCCAGGCTGGACTGTGATAACTCATTGTGCTGTATGTGGGCCTACATATGGAAGCCACGCTGAATCTCCAGTTTGTGCAGAAGGCAGAGCCCATCTCCTTAGCTAAGGAAGGAAAGCACCGGACTCTTCACACCAGGGTTCCTTGCTCTCCAATGGATCAACATCTGCTTCCAGTGCCAATTCAAGGCCGTGGACCTGAAAGGCCAGGGAATAGCTGCATCAGACACCTCCTCTCCATCCTGGTCTAACTGAGATAGCTGTCCTCCCTTGGAACAATGCAGTTGATAGTGCCCAATGTCGAGTCCTTGGTGAGGCTTTCTCCACTGAGATGTTCAAGTGCAGAATAAGCACACAGAGGAAGACCAAGCCAAAGTCTGTCATTATTCCTAGTGTGTTGCAAGACTCTCCTCTTTGTAAAGCCACACTGCAGCAATTACAATGACAGCAATTACAACCCAGAACACAAGGAGCAAAAGCCACGACCCCTGTAGAAGCAAGGGGCAGAGTCTACTATGGACGTCTCTGTGCATTACCATAAGTGAACAGCGCACTATTGGGTATCCTTGTAGTATCATACACAGATCCCCTGGATTGAGCATGCAGCCCAAGTTTGTTTATTTACCAGCTCTCAAAAAAGGGTCCCCAGACAAGGATACAGAGCCATTTGAGGTCTTCAGGGTTGGGGTGGTCTGATTCCTAAAGCAATGTCTGCTTTGTAATCAGTGACAATAATTTGCCAAGGAACCCTCAGGGTGATAAACTTGGGGTGATTCAGCAATGGAAGACAGGCAGTGGAGAAACACATTAGGGACCTGCCTCTTTCCCATTCCAACCCAAACTGGTCAATTATGGCCTAGCCCATTGGCAGTGCTGGACAGCAGAAAAGCTGATGAGCTATCAGTTGGGCTGAGAATGGCTGATTGTTGATGCCCAGTCAACCTGTGGAACTCATTGCCAAGGGATGATGTGAAGGCCAAAACTATAATGGCATTCAAAAAAGAACAAAGTAAGTTCATGGAGGATAGGTCCATCAATGACTATTAGCAATCCCATGCTCTGGGTGTCCCTAGCCTCTGTTTGCCAGAAGCTGGGAGTGGACAACAGGGGATGGGTCACGTGATGATTACCTGTTCTGTTCATTCCCTCTGAACAGGGTTACCATACGTCCAGGTTTCCCTGGACAGAGCCTTTTTTTCGAGCCTGCTTTCTCTGTCCCAGTGGCGTTTTCAAATAATAACAGCAAATGTCCTGGTTTTTGTAAAGCAGACAAGCTGCAGCTCAGAAAGAGTCCAGATTGGTCCACTTCCTGATTGGTCCCTCCCCTGCAACTGCAGCTGATTGGTCCATTCTTCTGATCCACAACTGATTGGTCCATTCATTCCCCTGAAGCCCCAGCTGCCGGATCCCACTCACCCAGGCCCCAGCACTCAGCCCTGGGGAGGGGGTCCCGCAGGGAGGCACTGACTGATGGCTGTTGCTGCATCCTGGGCTTATGCCAGCTGCCCTGCCACTGTGACAGGGAGCAACACTCCCCCCACCTCCAGTGAGTACCCCGGCACAGGTACCCCCCCTCTAACTTCCCCGCTTCCCCTGCAGTGTCCTCGTTTTGGGAACCTACCTCTGAAGCACCTGGCAGTGGCTGCTCTTGGAAGACAGGATACTGGGTTAGATGGCCCATTGGTCTGACCTAGTATGGCCGTTCTTCAGTGGCGTAGCCAGCTTCTAAGAGGAGGGGGAGCAAACATAAAAAAGGCGCCCCCCCTTGGCTCCTCCTCTGGCCATGCCCCCTTGTCTCCTCCTCCGGCCGCACCGCCCCTCCCCCCGCTCCTCCGGCCGCGCCCACCGCCCCCCCATGGCTGCCAGCCGCGCTGCGGGCCGCCAGCCTGCGCCCCCCCTCGCAGGGCCAGCTTTAGCAAGAGCGCGGCCCAATTCCAGCAAGCCCCGCCCCCAGGAATTGGGCCGCGCTCCGGATGGAGCTCCGGACAGGGTCGTGGGGCTTGGGTCCGGGCTGGAGCCGCTAGGGCTGGAGCCGCCGGGGCCGGGGGTGCTCGGCCGGGGCCGGCGCGCTCGGCCGGAACCGGGGCTGGCGCCCCAGGGCCCGAGCCAGGCCGGAGCCACCGGGGCCAGAGCCTCTTGGTTGGGGCCGGCCGCCGGAGGGAGCCGCTCGGCCGGGGGGGGCCGGACTGGGCCTGGGGGGCCGGACTGGGCCGTGCCTCCTCGCGCCCCGCCGCCACCACCCCCCCAGCTTACCTGCTGCCTGCCTGCCTGTTTCAGGCTTCCCACGAACAAACGTTTGATTCGCGGGAAGCAGGGGAGGGGGAGGAGCAGGGGGGCGGAGCGTTCAGGGGAGGGGAGGAGGGGGAAGTGAGCTGGGGGCGGGGTGGACAGCTGCTGCGGGGCCCTCTTGGCGCGGGGCTAAAGCTGGCCCTGCCCCCTCGCTCCTCCGGCCGCGGCTGCCGGCCGCATGCTGCGCCCCGGCTCCCGTTCCTCCAGCTGTGCCCGCCGCCCCCCCATGGCTGCCGGCCGCGCTGCGGGCCGCCAGCCTGCACCCCCCCTCGCTCCTCCGGCGTCCGGCCGCGGCTGCCAGGCCGCTCTGCTGGCCGCATGCTATGCCGCCCCCCCCCCCGGCTGCTTTTGGAAAGGCGGGGGAAGCAGCTGCTTCCCCTGCACCCCGCTAGCTATGCTACTGCCGTTCTTATGTTTGTATGTGGATGTGTGGACAGATGGATGAACAGTATCGGTGATGAGGAGGCCTTCCCCAGCCATTGGGCTGAGATGGATGACATGGCTGGATAGAGAAATGGAAAGTAGTGCTGTTGTAGATACCTTCTCCCTGGAATGGGGCCTTGTATGACTGATTTGGAGAGATGCTTGTGATTCCAGGTGCCTGGCTGTCACTTCTGGAATCACTTCCTGTGCATTCCCCTGTGTCTGGGAATTGCATCACACCGTCGAGGACTCTAGCCAGTGTTCTCATTCCCACAACTACCTAGCACTTAAGTTCTAGCTACACCTGCTTTGGCATGTCTGGCTGCAGTACGACAGAAGGCCCTTGTGATCCTGCAAAATGCTGCCTGTGTGCATAGAAAACAGCATTGTATCATTCACCTTGGCATCCTCAAACAGGGAATTTGACAAGGACCCAGAACACTCTAGCTGGTTTATTATTAACCTGGTCTTAAATGGGTTCTGGAGCTTTGAACTTCAGTGAGGTCTGAGACATCTCGAGCTTGGGCTGACTGACAAGGACTGTAATGATACTGAATTAGGTTTTGAATCAGAACCAAAGCATGCTTTCATAGACCAAAACACCCATTGAAAAGGGTCCAAATACAGATGTAACATTTAAATGTTCAGTGGGCCCTAAAGTTAAACTTCCCCAGCAGCACTGCCAATCCAGAAGCTGGTGTACTGGACTCTTGCAGGTAGAATTGACTAGAACAGTGGTTCTCAACCCACAGCCTATGGCGCACTTGTGGTGCAATCAGCACACAGCTGCAGTCCATGTGATATCCTTAGGGCCATACAGCTAGTATATATATTGTGTGGATGAGGCCCATATAACACATAGCTGCATATGTGGCCCACAGTGGTAAATAGGTTGAGAACCACTGGACTAGAAACTGACTTACTACATAAATGAAACTGACCACTTTATTTTCATTGTCCCGATCAGAGAGAAATGCAAAGGATAAACTAATAGAATCAGTGGTGAAAAGTCCATGAGATTTGTAAGACTTACGGGGTAATAAAGATAAAGAAATGTAGGTGCCAGCAGGTGTAAATCTGCGTAACTGCATCAGTTTATTCCATCACTGACTTCAACTGAGTGATGCCCGGGGTTGTTTTTTTAACTTGGCAGTACCCATGTAACAAACTACTTTGACGGACACACAGGACAACAGGTTTGTGTTGCTCGAGGTTCTTCATCTAGGCTAACTTTTTCAGTGCTTCAATCCACCCATAGATATAGAACTAGAAGAGGCCTGATTTTTCTGGTTCTGAAGTCAATAGAAGCCTGGGTGCTCAGCACCTCAGCTAATCAGGAAGGTATCGAAACCTGGATTTGCATAGCTGACCTTAGGCCCTTGGCTCTCCATCAGAGCGGCTCACCCTTCTCTTTCCCTTCTACACATCTGTTATGGCAGTGAGAAAATCTGGGGGGTGCACACTTTGTGCAGTGAAGCTTTTCCTGTGCGGTTGCTAAGAGGAACCTTCTTGTTGTAGCAACAGCAGCACAGTGTGAGCTGTGAATGCACAAAGGAAGCAGGTGGTGCCTGCTTAAACCTAACCCCTCTTGCTAGTAAAAAGTTCCTCAAAGACGCCTGGCTCCCCTCATGCTGCAGGCTACCAGCTCCTCTGTAAGTTTGGTGTCCTACTGCCTTTTCCTAGGCAGCTTGCAGCCTTGGTGGAGTGTATGTCCAAGCCCCCTGTGGCCAGGACAGCAGAGAATGGGATGGCTGATTTGCCTTTCAGCTCTGGAGTTCGCATAGTTCTGTGGGTGTTGCTGTTTGAAGTGGCAGACACCTGGCAACGAATTGCTTATCACGGATGGCTGGCCTTCCAGTGAAGGGTGACACCAGTTATCTCTGGAGCCCAGAGTCTCTCCAGGAGCAGCAGCAGCAGCCTAGGGGAGACGTCTTGGAATGAGCTAGTAGGATAGGGGCCAGGTACAGGTGGTGGATGGCCTGGTACTACAGGCCGTTCTCCTCAACTGTGAGTATCCAGGGCTGCAAACGGGGGTAGGGGACCATGAATCATCTCTCTTTGTCTCTCACATTAAATTAAGTGCTGGCAAAGGGTGCCAGACTGACAGCTCTGGAAGTGCACTCTTCTCATTAGCAACAGCACAGACACAGCTCAGGCAGTGCGCACTAACCTCTTCTGCGCCATGCAATCACCTGGCAGCCCTAATCTGGAGAGACCATTTCAGAACAGGAGACCCCCATCCCCATGACCCATTCAGTCCTTAGCCTTGCTGCTAGCAAAGGGGGCAGTTAGCTCCTGCCATTGTAGGGCCCCTCACAGCTGCGAGGAGACAGGGCTCAACTGTAATGAGGAGCAAGAGGATTGTTTGCTGAGCCTGCTGGACACAGACAGACCCTGGGATCCTCTCTGCTCTCTAGCTCTCAGGCTGACTAGTGCTAGCTAGTGTCAGTGCTTCTGTAGCTCCTGGCCAGAACTCTGCAGCCACGGGTAGACTGCTGCCCATGCTGCAGCGCTGAGCGTGTTTTTTGTGAGCGTTGCATTTTGAAAGCTCATGTGTCAAGATATCTTTCCATCAGAAGTGGTGCAACATGATCAGATGCAGTGTCAGATATAACCAATATGCTTTTACGGCCATGGGCACCAGAGTGTCGTGGTGGGGAGCAAATCATTGTGGATAGCGGAGGTTCCAGCGAAGCAGGTATATTTTCAGAGTTAATGACTAGCAGTTGGGAAACATGGCCCTGCTTTGGGTTACAGAGAACGTGGGAAAAATGAATTAGCAATATTTGGGGTTGCACTGGATTTCTGTCACTTGAGTTAAGAAAATCAATGCTTTAAAAATTGCCAGGAGAGAACTTTGTTTGCATGGTGTCATCTCTGTTTGATTAGTTCAGCAATGTGTGGTGTTTACTGAAGTAGGATTTGTCCCTGATAATTAGGCACCAACAAATCAGATGTAAATCACTCATTTACATGAGATATGCAATGCAAACTGTGCACGGTTCCATTTTGATGGAGTGAACAGATGCAAAAGACTGTGTTGTCACCTTGCCTCAGTGGGTCACAGTTGAGCATACGAGATTCAGGACAAACTGCTGAGAAATAGGGCAGACTTACCCCAAATTAGTGATTATTCTATTATTAAATATACCAACCCTGAAACAAAAGTAAACTTCTGTCTTACCACATTGGTTAACTAGAAGTCAGAAATGCAGTCTCCTTAGGCATTCCAGCACTCATTTCACCACCCAGACACTAGACTTTATGATGAATCATAGAATATCAGGGTTGGAAGGAACCTCAGGAGGTCATCTAGTCCAACCCCCTGCTCAAAGCAGGACCAACCCCAACTAAATCATCCCAGCCAGGGCTTTGTCAAGCCGGGCCTTAAAAACCTCTAAGGATGAGTTTTTATTGAAAACCAATTTCATGAGACAAAGGATCTGTAGCGGGGTGGACACCCGCTCCTGCCCTGAGGGGTTAGAAAAGCCCTGCAGAGGGCTGGGGCTGGGCAAGGTAAAACCCTGGCTGATTGGGGGAAGTGGCTACAGCTGGGCCACACCCTAATCAGAGCCCAGCTGGCTTGGAGCCAGGAGCCCACAGAGTCTCTCGCTGTGTTCAGGGAGAGAAGGGTCTGGCTGCAGGGAGCTAGACACAGGGTACCTGTAGTGGAGCAGGGCTGGGGAAAGGCTGAGGAGCTGGGGAGCACCAGCCTGGAAAGCCCCAGGCTGCGGCCTAGTATTAGGCCAAGGGGTACTGGGGGTTGCAGAGGGCAGCCCAGGGTGAGTCCAAGGCAGCAGGTCCAAACCCCCCTTGCCAGTGATGAGTGGCCTATACTGCAGTCTGCCCCAGGGAGTGGGGGCTAGTTGGTGACTGGCAGTGGCCTAGTGCTGAGGCAAGGTGGGGATAGTGGGTGGGGGTTCCCCAGGGAGGGGAGACCCAGATCTGTGGGGTACTGCCAGGGGGCAGCATCCCAGTAATAGGGGCACCGGGTCCTGGGAGGGACATGGGCACCAGAGGATGACAAGTTGGATCACCGGCCTGTAGAGGGCGTTCCAGAGGCTGGTGAGCTAATTCCCTGGACGACCAGCAGGAGGCGCCGCAGGGGTGAGGCCGGACGTCTACATATGGTGGAGAATGCGGGCATAGGCGGTCCACCCCAGACACAAGGGGCAAGGCGAGGACAGCAGGACTATTGCCTGGACTGGGGAAACTGAGGAATGGGACAATGGATCCTGTATACCGTGGGGTATATTATGCAGAGACCCCGGGGGTTGTCCCTGGGTGGGGCCCGGCGTCAGAGGTCCAGTGGAAGGGGGCTGACGGCCTGAAGGGGGCCCGGGAGACCCAGGATGGACTGTGGGAGGCGCTGTGGGCCCTCCAGGCACAGATCGGCCAGCTGGCGAAAGAGCAGCGGGCCGTGCGAACACTCCTGAGGAGGGAATATACAAGAGACCGCGGAGGCCGTGGGCCACAGAGTGCCAGGGCCAGGAGGCCCGTGGCGAAGGCTTGCTACGCCTGCGGTCAGGCTGGACATTTAAAACGGGACTGTCCCGACGGGGCTGGAGGCAGAGGACCTCACCCTGCAACGCAGTGGTGCCCGATCCCTCAAGTAGGCCGCGGGGTGAGGAAACCTCGGCGGCTGAGGGCATGTTGGGCCTGTGGGCGCAGGGGGCACTTGGAACGGGAGTGCCCCGGCCCCAGGAATACAGCCCAGGGCAACCCACGGAGGGTTGGCCCAGTGAAGGACAAAAGGAAAATACCGAGGCCCGGGGCAGCACAGAGGCGGGATGCCTGCTGGGGCTGTAGGGAGCCCGGGCATATAAGGAGGCACTACCCCCTCAGAGGAACTGAGGAGAGGCCAGAGGAGGTGCCTGTGAGGCCAGAAGGGCCAAAACTGCGGGAGGTAGCGACCGGGATGGAGGGATCCCTGCAGGAGGCAGGAACCCAGACCAGCCCGGGGTTTGTCGCCGATGATGAGACCCAGACCGGGTGGGCCCAGGAAGAGGCTGGGACCCCAAGTGGTCCACGATCAGGCCACCAAATGGATCCAGACCCTGAGGGTGGGGGGTCAGGAAGATGGCCTGGGGGACCAGGACCTGCGGATGCGGTTAGAGGCCATGGAGCAGGCCCGGCGGACGGCAGAGGCGGGGCTCCAAAAAGCCCACCAGGAGAGGGAAGACCTGGCTGTCAAACTGAAAGACAGTGAGGAGAAGCAGGCACGGCTGGCGGGACACCTCTGGGCCGCACAGGCCAGAAGGCCCCTTGATTCCCTGGGTGAGGGTTTTGAGGGGGGAGGTGTGTAGCGGGGTGGACACCCGCTCCTGCCCTGAGGGGTTGGAAAAGCCCTGCAGAGGGCTGGGGCTGGGCAAGGTAAAACCCTGGCTGACTGGGGGAAGTGGCTGCAGCTGGGCCACACCCTAATCAGAGCCCAGATGGCCGGTATAAAGAGGCTGGGAGCCAGGAGCCCAAAGAGTCTCTCTCTGTGTTCAGGGAGAGAAGGGCCTGGCTGCAGGGAGCTAGACACAGGGTACCTGTAGTGGAGCAGGGCTGGGGAAAGGCTGAGGAGCTGGGGAGCGCCTGCCTGGAAAGCCCCAGGCTGCGGCCTAGTATTAGGCCAAGGGGTACTGGGGGTTGCAGAGGGCAGCCCAGGGTGAGTCCAAGGCAGCAGGTCCAAACCCCCCTTGCCAGTGATGAGTGGCCTATACTGCAGTCTGCCCCAGGGAGCAGGGGCTAGTTGGTGACTGGCAGTGGCCTAGTGCTGAGGCAAGGTGGGGATAGTGGGTGAGGGTTCCCCAGGGAGGGGAGATCCAGATCTGTGGGGTACTGCCGGGGATGGCAAGTCGGATCACTGGCCTGAGAGGGCGCTCCAGAGGCTGGTGAGCTAATTCCCTGGACGACCAGCAGGAGGCACCGCAGGGGTGAGTCCGGACGTCTACAGGGTCCTTCTAATCCCACAAGATCAGCCACACAGCAAGGTCAATATATAGCTCAGTTCTTACCTAATAATCACGCTGTTGCCAATCCTTTAGTATCTAATATATAAAGGTTTATTTATAAGAGAAAAGAAAGAGGAGAGAGTTAAAATGGTTAAGGAAATCAAATACATATAATCCTTGCAGAGTTCTTAAATCAGGTTTGAAGCAGTGATGGAATAAACTGCTGGCTTGTAAAGTCCTCAGTTCATTGATTGGAATGCTCCTTTTAGTGTAAGTCTATAGTCCAGAGATCAGAGCAGGAAAGAGGCAAAATGGAGATGCTTTCAGGGTCCTTTATATCTTCTCCCAGGTGGAGGGCCTGCTCTCAGTCTTTTTTTTGTGGAAAAGTACAGGCACAAGATGGAGTCCAGGGTCACATGCCCTTGCATTCTTTGATAACTCATAGGAGCAGCCATTACCCATATTTTGGCTAAAGCATCCACAACTCACTGGGCAGGGACAAGCTTCTTCTATGGCCCATTTTGTCCTTTAATGGGCCATCCACTTGAATGGTCCATGTGCAATGTGCTGACTAGACTGGATGTAAACTACCTTGTGGGTGTTACCCCAGAAGCAAACACATGAAATACTGGTACATAATCAATATTTATAACTTTAGATACAAAGATGATACATGCATATAAACAGGATAATCGTATTTGATAGACTGAATCTTTTCCATTGATACCTTACATGGCATACTTTGTACAAGATTTGTTTCAATTGTCTAATAGTGGTACTATTAATCATATAAATGGTCATATTTCAATCATACAGATTCATGTGTTCACCAAACATACCCACTACATTAATAAGTGGGTGAAACAGTTTATCTCAGTTCTTAGGTGGCCCCATCACTCTAGTAGCTGAGTCCCTCACAGTGCAGCAGGGAGCTAGGAGCCCTGTTCTATAGCTGGACCCACAGTCATCCCTGGGGTAGGGCAAATCGGGGTGAGGAGGCGAGCGGCAGCCGGGTGGCTGTGCCGGGCAGAGGATGAGGAGATTAGCAGGGAGGCTGATTTGTCCCGGGCCCTGCACCCCCCTAGGGATGGCCCTGTCTGGACCTTCGGCACAGAGAGCAGACATGACATGCCCAAGGTCACGTATTAGACCAAGCTTTCTTGAGCCCAGTCCAGTGCTTTTACCACAATGCTGACCATCCTGGCAAATACTCCAAATTTGCACTGAAATGTCAAGGCTGCCTGAGAATTAGTGATTAGGCTGAAACATCAGGAGGCCTGAGAGAGACTGAATGTAACTAACCCCTCTGGAATTGTTCCATACCACCAGAGTTAACACTTCATACCAACGCAAAAGTGCCTTTTGTGATCTTCAATGACCCCAAGTGGTCCTGGGCTGTGCTGTTCATCTCCTCTGAAAGATGAAGCATAGGAAAGACCAAACAGGGCCAAGTAAACAGCTAGACCAGATGAACTCTTAGGAAACACAGAGCATCTCTTCAGACAAGTGCCCTAAGTAAAGAGAGAAGGAGAGGAAGGATATAGGAGAGCTTCTGATATGGTATCAGGCTGGCTTCTGTATTAGGGACCAGATCTGGAAATCAGCATCACTCCACAGAAGTCAGCAGAACTATGTCAATTTACATCAGCTGAGGATCTGGCCCCAGTTCCCTCATCCGAGGTGTTCTGCCTGGCACCGGCCCCACTTTTGTAAGTTTTGCTCCATCCATGGTGACCTTCTAAACTCCCTCTTGCAGCTTAACCAAGATAATGACGTCTCCCTCCCGCCCCCTGAGGCTGTAGCTGAGATTCTGCCAGATAAGCAGATGCTCCTATATGAAAAGGCAGCCGCCCCAGCAGACAGTGACGTGGATGATGCGGACATGCTCAGAAGGTATGGGGAGCAGTGTTCCAGCTTGGGCTGGAAATCTCTTTGTCTCTGGTAGATGTGTCCTTAGCCACCTCCCCTGGTTCCTCCTGTACCAGCTTCTTCTTCCTGCCTCCCATTGGGGTCCGGATAGTCCATTGCTAGTGACATTTTAAGAACATAGGGATTGGCTGATTGAACCAACCCCAAGGTCCATCTAGCCCAGTATCCTGTCTCTGTCATGGCTTCAGAGGCAGGTGTGAGATCTCTGCCTTGGGAAGCTAGGGAATAACCTGCTCATATCAGAAGTTCCCTCCTAACCCCCAGCACTTTCTTTTTGTGAATATTTTGCCCCTGCTAGTAAGAGAATGACAGTCCTGACTGGAGCCAACGACAGTGTGTGGAGTGGTGGGCAACCTTCCCTGTGACCCCCTCCCTGCACCCATCCTGCAGTCCTGTGCCCCACACACTTGGGCCAATGACCTTCCATCCTGATATGTCTCACCACTGAATCGTGTTGAATTGGGCCAGGCTTCCTAGTGGCTTCCTAGTGCATCCCAAGGGCTGGCTGGAAGTCTCTAGCAGACTCACTTCACTAGGGCCACAAGTGAGATTGCACCCTGGCCCCAATGGTGCAAGGGCGCAGCATTAGCATGGGGCCCACACATCCCAGCTCACTGGGCTTTGACTGGTTTTCTGGGGAACTCCCAGCTGACTCACAGGCCCAGCCAGGTAAAGTCAAACCACCTCTCACCATCTTCTGCTCAGCCCTCTCCCCTCCTCCTCCAGTACTCCTCTGCCTCATTGGGCATAGTCTGCCCACTTCTGAGCTGGGTCTTACTGGGGCCAGCCTGGCCAGCTGCTGGCCTGGTGGAACAGCACAGTGCATTAGGAATCACTTCACACCACAGAGGTCTGCCCCTAATGCATTGCAGTGGGACCCAGCATGCCATTCAGCAGCGGGGCCTAGTTCAGAAGGAGGTGAGCTGGACAGGTTAGTCCATGGTAGGGGAAAGAGCTAGAGGATATGGGGAGACAAAAGACAGGTGGGATTTAAGGACCCAACATCCTCTGCAAGGCAAAAGGCCCAATCCCCCCCTACATACACACACCTGCACCCCTCTCACAGCCCAACTTTATCCTGCCTCCCCAACTGCCAGCTTCCAGCTTGCCTGTCTTCTGGAAAGCCCTCCTCCAGCATTGGGTTTCCATCTTGCCCAGTACAGTTGGCACAGGCTTCCCCAGGGCCTTGGGCAGGAGCGAGCTGGTTGAGACCCCACCTTGACAGCACAGAGCTGATGCCTGGAGACTGGGGCAAGCCACCAGAAGAAATGGCATTCCTTAATGGGGAGTACACCTGTTTCTCCTTGTACTGGCTAGTGACTTGGGGCTGCTCCTGGATGCTCAGTTAGCTGTGGTGGCTGAGAGGTTTTTTTTTTTTTTTTCCATCTACCTTTGGCAAGAACCTAGGGACATCTCCACTGTCATCCAGGCCCTGTAAGATCCAAACTGGGACCTGATCCAAGGTCCATTGAAGTCAACAGTCATTGACTCTGATAGGCCCTGGATTAGTGCAGTGGGCTACTGGCTGCCTGCCAGACTAGCAGTGGCTCAGAGCAGGGGCATGTCACCCTGTGCTCCAAGATCTGCACTGGCTCCCAGACAGTTTGAGGTGTTGGGTTGGTTTGATGGTGCCCAAAATGGCTTGAGACCTACCTGCTTCCTCTCTCAGGCAGGGAGAGACAAGGGGACGGGGCTTCACTAGTTATTTCTTGCTCTGATGGGCTTGTAGGTTGCCTGGCTCCCATCCCTGACCCTTTGCTTTCTGTTCTGCAGAACCCAGGATGTCACCAGGTTCCAACTGGATCAGGTGAGTAAATGGGGCTGCTTGTTTTCACTCCTAGAGGAGACATGATGGTAAGGAACCAGGAGGGCAATGGACGAAGCAGGCTAGAAATGTGGGTAACTGGGCACTTCAGGTCTGGCAGGGTACAGCTAACATTGGCCAGACAGGAAAGGGGTGGGATGTGAGGCAGGGAGGGAAATGAGCGAGAGGACAACATGGTGCTCAGTGGGCAATGGTTGTAACACTCTGTGGAGACTGCTGGGCTTAAGCAGTGCCAGGTGGGTGGGAAGTAAGCAGCACGGGTAGGTGGAGGCCTGTTGTTAATCAATGGCTGTTGACTGTTTCATGTTGTTCTCGAGTGAGCTGCAAACCAAACCCCCAAGGATTCATCCAGCTGTAGTGCACCATTCTGTGTTCTGGCTCTGCAGCCTGTCTGTTGGAGGAAGGGCTAAATGAAGTGTGTGGCTTGTCGTAACTTCCCGGGATAGCCATGGGAACAAGATCCATTCCATTGATAACATTCAGATAAATAGCTTGGCAGCGTCATTGTGTAGGTGCAATGAGGACCTGGATTTTCCATTAAGGCTTGATCCATAGCCAACTGAAGTCAGTGAGGGTCTTTCCATTGATTTTAACAGGGTTTGAATCAAACCTGCAGCTAACTCTGTGTGTGACATGCACAGGGCCTCCCACCTAGATACCAGCAACCTACAGAGAGCAGGAGAAGCAAGAGCAAATAGTGAGACATCCCAGCCGGCAGGCCATCTTAGTATTTGCAATGAAATGCTGCCATCTGCAGAAAAGAATAGGAAGTGCCGGAGCATTATGCAGAATTGATCATGAAGGGATTTGATTTGAGCAGGGATTTGATTTTGTTTAAATTGTTTCACACTTTCAAAAGAAAAAAATCCTTTTGTAGTGGTACAAAAAAAAAGAATTGAAATTTCCCACAGAACAAAATTCTGGGAAAAAATTGGGGCAGCTGGAGTGTGAGAGTGAGATACAAACATGGAAAGGGAATAGTCAGAGAGAGAAAGGTAACCAGGATGTGTTTCTGTATTTCCTTGCAATGAGCAACAGTACATCGGACAGGGGGTAATTAGATACAGGCTAGTCCCAGGTGGCACCAAACTCCAGGCTGGGATTTCCCATGGACCATCAGCAAGCAAAGTCTGTGTTACATAGAGCAACCTATCCAGAGTCAGGTCAGAGATTAGGGGTTCCTGGCTTCTAGTGTCATGCTCAGTCCAGTGAACCATATTGCCAGCCAGCAAAAATGAGGGGAGACAGCAGAGCAAACCCGTTCTGTGAATGCCTGTCGATCTAACCGCAGAACTCTTCTGGGTGAAGGTTTCAGATGGGGCAGCTTCCCTAGCATCCCAGACAGCACAGTTCACATGGCCACGTGCCAGCAGCAGGCTCCAGCACTTCAGGACTCTGACAGGCTCCTTCAGGACTCTGACAGGCTCCTTCCATAGCATCACAGCATGGGGAGCTCATGTAGGACCAAGAGAAATTACAGGCCCCCCCAAAATTGTTGACCTTAACAGGCTGGCCTGACCCAGCTTTCAAGCCAAGGAGGGGACTCATCAAAGCTGCTCTTGGGCCACCTCTCTTGGGATCAGAATGGTATGAAGTACTCCCTGCCAGAAGGTCCTCTCTTGTTGATTGTGTAACTATCCTACTGGGTGCAATAGGGAAATCTGTGCTGCCTACAGGAGATGGTTTAGAAACCTTGTAAAAAGGCTCTCACTCTCTGTTAAATTCTGTAGGGTTTGGGAGTCATGTTTATCAGGATCCCATAGGTTTCATCCCTATTAAATTCTATATGGCTTTCCGATAAGGGATGCCCTGGAAGGACAGCTTGTGTGGCAGGGTGGGGGTTGCAATATTGGGGCCCCTTTGGCACATGGGTCCCAGAGTGACTAATTTGTCTGACTGGGTGCTAATCGGCCGCAGTGCCTGACGCACACCGGCAAGGCTGGCGCCCCACTGAAGTGGAGAAATGGGACTCGTGCAATTTCCAGCTGATAGTCTCCCCTGTTTAAAAACAAACAGGCCTCCTCAAGGCTTCGAGCCATGCACAACTCTCCCGAAGGCCAGCACCAAGGCTGAGAGCTGCCGAGGTCAGCAGTACTGGCACACAGACAGCTCTGTCATGGCCGTCTCTGCCCAAGGCCCCGAGCAATACAGCTGTGGCAGCTGTTGGAGGGGCTGACCCCCTTTCAAATCAGACGTGACTGCTTTCTCCTGTAAAGGCAGCTGCTTGTATGTCTGGCACAACCTGTTGTCTCCTCACCTGATTCCATCAGTGCCACAAACTATTTAACTGGAGCAAATACAATGGCCTGCCAAGGTTATAGCTTCATAGATTTTAAAGTCATTATGATAATCGACTCTGACTTCCTGCATAACACAGGCCACATAACCTCACGCAGTAATTTCTGCATCAAACCCATTACTTCAGTTGGAGCTATAGCATCTCTTTTAGAAAGAGATCCAGTCTTGCTTTAAAGACTGCAAGCGATGGAGAATCCCCCACATAATTAATTACCCTCACTGTTAAAAAAGTGCACCTTAGTCTGAATTTGTCTCGCTTTAGCTTCCAACCATTGGATCTCATTATGTCTTTTTCTGCTATCAGAAATCTATACCCTATGGAGGTAGACTGTGCTCAAGTCATCTGTTAACCTTCTCTTGGATAAACTAAATAGATTGAGCTTCTTGAGGCTCTCATTCTATAGCAGGTTTTCCAGACCTTGAATCTTTCTTGTAGCTCTCTTCTGAATCCTTTCCAATTTTTCAACATCCTTTTTGAAGTGTGGACACCAGAACTGGACACAGTCTCTAATACTGGGCTCACTAATGCAATACACAGAGGTAATTCCAGCTCCATACTCCTACTTGATATGTCCCTGCTTATACAGCCAAGGATCATGTTTGCCCTCTTAGCCACAGCATTGCACTGAGAGCTCATGTTCAGTAGACTGTCTACCATGCCCCCAAATGCTTTTCAGAGTCACCACTTTCCAGGATACAGTCACCCATCTTCTAAATGTGACCTACAATCTTTGTTTCTAGAAGTATGACTTTGTATTTGGCTGTGTTAAAACATATGGTGTTCAAATGAGCAGCCCTTACCAAGTGATGCAGGTTAATCTGTATAACTGACCGATCCCTGGCTGGAAGTTGAAGCTAGACAAATTCAGACTGGAAATCAGGTGTAAATTTTTAACAGTGAGGGTAATTAACCACCAGAACAACTTATTAAGATTGGATGGGTTCTTTAAAGACATGATCTAGTTCAGAAGGAATTACTTTGGGGCAGTTCTCTGGTCTGTCTTATACAGGAGAGCAGACTAGATCATCACAGTGGTCCCTTATGGCCTTAGAAACTATGAACACCTGTGATTATTTACCACTCCACCAGTGTTTCTGTTGCCGTGCCAGGGGATGAGAGAAAGAACTGAGATTCGGGAGGCTGCTTCTCAATCCACATTTGCTCTGTCTCTCTCTGTGAAAATGGACACCTCTGGGGCCTGATTCTTAATGGAGTTACTCCTGGTTTACACCAGGCGAGATCTTACCCCTCCCATTAGGAGAGAAGGATTTTGCTGCATGCCCTTTAGCACTGCCAGTATGTAGCTGATATCGACCAGAGTTGATGTTAAGAATAGAAAGCTCGTGCACTGTGGAACAAGAGTGCATGACAATGGGATATACTGGCCATAGCTCAAACTTCATTGTCCACTCACTGTAACTTACTCCAAGGGTTTTCCCATTTCTGGTGGCTCATGGTCAAGCAACCACCCCTCAACCATCATGAGAGCTCCAGCCATTCACAGGGCTCGAAGGACAAATCAGCATTTGCCAGACGTTCCTAGCATAGCAGCATCAGAGTAGCCACAGTCTTTCCTTCTACTTAAAGTGGGAACCCTTAGCAGATACTGCCCTTTTACTAGCGACTGCTGTGTGCAGTGTCAGAAGCCATCCAGCGTGCAGAGTACATATCACCCCATTGTTAGCTCCCATTCTATTGGAGTTCTGCTCAGAATAGTGTTGCCTCTGAGGCGGATGTTTGAAAGGATCTGAAATTGCTTTATTTCCTTGTTTTTCCTGCTACATTTTCTCCCACAACCTGTGTGCCCTGCAGCATGTGTGATGCCTCCCTGAAGGGTGGCAGAAGAGCCAAGAGTTGTGCCTGAAAAGCTGCACTGAGCTGAGACTAAATGTAGGTGTCTCGGGGGCAGTGTGCTGCTGCTTGACTTGTACTGCAGCAGAGGATTTACCCTGGAGTCTGAGGTGCCTCTTGCTTAGGTCACAAGTTCAAACCACTCATCAGCCAGAAAGGTAATCACCCAATGCTCCTTGAAGTCGGGGGTCATATTTTGTGTATGGGAGTGAGTGTTGGCTCCCAAGAGGATGTATAAGAGACCTGCTACGCAGCTGACATGTTCATCAGCAGATCAGGTACATTGTCTCTGGGCATGCATGGACACAGCATGGCAGGTGTGATCTGCCTGAATGTAGCTGACACGTTCATCAGCAGAGAGGTGACCAAGAATCAGACCATGTCAACAAAGTGTGACAGCTCAGCAGGTATGATCTACCTGTACATAGCAGGGAGCCTTGACAGCCCAGAAGTGTGCTATACCTAGGCCTAGCTGTATCTCAGGGAGGCCCAGCAGCTATGTTCTGTATATTTGGTAGCACTGTTAGATCTGGAACGCCAGGCAGCAATCTCTGCCTCACTGCAGCCTGCAGTTCTGTGTGCTGTGAAAGTGGAACTTGGCCGCACTCCCTGAGCCAGTGCTCTCCTAGCTCTAACCTTGGCCAGAGCACACGCTGCTCTTGGCTAATGCAGCTGGCTGTTGTTTTTGTTTCCTCCATTCCTGAGATAGGGCTCTGGAGTCTGCCCTTGCCCCTGGGCGCTAACTCCAAACCATGGCAACGTTATCATCTCCCTGTTTGTCTTTTACCGAGTGCCTCCATGCACAGCAGGCTGGGGGCCTTGCAGGGAGAGAGGTAGAGCTGGTCACTCAGCGGGACTCTTCTTAGAGAAACACAACAGGCCAAAGGCTATTCTCGCCCGTATAAAACTCCAGTGGCTTAGCTGGAGTTATGCCAATGGGAGAGAGATCTCTTCAGATCCAGTCCCTCAGGAAAGAGTGCATTGAGGGTTAATAAATCCAGTCTGTTTCCATGCCCTCATTTTGCTGTAATGATTCCCTGCTCCCTTTCCACTGGTTTATTCCTCTCTCAGGATCTTCACTGACTGTTAGTTGGATTGATATGTAGGGAATTCATTCCTATAACATAGGGCAGGCAGATGCGGGGGGGGGGAATGTGGTCTAGTGGTTAGAGCAATGGATTGGGCGTCAGGCTTTTTAGATGCTGTCCCTAGTTCTGCCATTGATCTTGGGCAAGCCATGGTTAATCCCTTGGTGCCTCAGTCTCTCCGCCTCTAAAACCGTGATAGTAATGTTCACACACACCCCTTTAGAAGTATTATTAATAAGTTTTAAGGCCAGAAGGGACCATTATGATCATCTCCTCCGACTTCCTGAATAGCATAGGCCAGGGAACCTACCCCAGTGAGTCCTGCACCAAACCCCGTAACTAGGACTGGCTGGAAAACAAGGATGTGTGAAAAATTTCAAGGTTTGCAATTTTTTTTTCATTCTGCATTGGAACAAAATGGAGATCTGTGTGTGAAAGTAGCAGCCCTGGGACAGAAAGTGCTGGGATCAAATCCCTGCTCTGCATGAGGTAGAATAGGGACATGACCCACATGCTGCTGACTGCCCTAACCACTGGGCTATTGGCTGGTCTGGAATGACTCCCACCCTCATTTTGACCAGAAATTCCATCCTAGACCAGAGGCACCTTCCCAATGAAAATTTAATCCAAACTGATGTATTTCCACAAAAGGTCTGGTTTTGACAAATTGGCATTTTCTGACAAAAAAAGTCTAGACGAAAAATTCGCAGGAAGCTTAGCCAATAACCTGTGTTTGAGCTGGAGCGCATCTTTTAGAGACACTTCACCTGGATTTAGAGACTTCAAGTGGCAGACAGTCCACCACATCCATCAGTATATTGTTCCAGCGCTTAATGACTCTTAATGCATCTGATTTCTCATCTGAATTTGTTCAACTTCAGCTTCCAGCTATAGGATCTCGTTATGCTTTTGGCTGCTAAATGAAAGAGCCAATCAGAAACCTTCTCCCCATGAAAATACGAGGCCCCTAAGAGAGCTGTGCATCCCTTAACATGGCTTAGGCCTGGTCTACACTAGGAGGTTATGTCGAATTTAGCAGCGTTAAATCGAATTAACCCTGCACCCGTCCACACAACGAAGCTATTTAGTTCGACATAGAGGTCGCTTTAAATCGATTTCTGTACTCCTCCCCGACGAGGGGAGTAGCGCTAAATTCGACATGGCCATGTCGAATTTGGGTAGGTGTGGATGGAATTTGACGCTAATAGCTCCGGGAGCTATCCCACAGTGCACCACTCTGTTGACGCTCTGGACAGCACTCCGAGCTCGGATGCTCTGACCAGCCATACAGGAAATGCCCCGGGAAATTTTGAATTCCTTTTCCTGTCTGGCCAGTTTGAATCTCACTTCCTGTTTGGACATCGTGGTGAGCTCAGCAGCACTGGCAACGATGCAGAGCTCTCCAGCAGAGGTGACCATGCAATCGCAGAATAGAAAGAGGGCCCCAGCATAGACTGATCGGGAAGTCTTGGATCTGATCGCTGTGTGGGGCGATGAGTCCGTGCTTTCGGAGCTGCGATCGAAAAAACGGAATGCGAAGATCTACGAGAAGATCTCCAAAGCCATGACGGAGAGAGGATACAGCCGGGATGCAACGCAGTGCCGCGTGAAAATCAAGGACCTGAGACAAGGCTACCAGAAGACCAAAGCGGCAAATGGACGCTCCGGATCCCAGCCCCAGACATGCCGTTTCTATGAGGCACTGCATTGCATTCTAGGTGCGGCCGCCACCACTACCCCACCACTGACCGTGGACTCTGACGATGGGTTATTGTCAACGGCCGCTTCCTCAGAGATGTTCGCGGATGGGGAAGATGAGGAAGGAGATGAGGAGGACGAGGCAGTCGACACTGCTTACAACGCTGATTTCCCCGACAGCCAGGATCTCCATCACCCTCACGGAGATCCCCTACCAACCCTCCCAAGGCGTTAACCGTGACCCTGAATCAGGGGAAGGATCAGTCGGTAAGTGTTTTAAACATGTAAACATTTATTTTGAACAGAACAGGAATGGAATATTAACAATGGGTTTTTCATGATTACTTTGCCCTAGGCGCTCTACTTTTTAGTCCTTGCCAGTGCAGCTACTGGAAAATTAGGTCAATATGTCCGGGGATAGAGCTGAAATCCTCCTGGGACATCTCCACGAAGCTCTCCTGGAGGTAATTTGAAAGCCTTTGCATCAGGTTCCTGGGGAGAGCAGCCTTATTGCATCCTCCATGGTAGGAAACTTTTCCACGCCAGGCTAGCAGCAAGTACTCTGGGATCAGTGCCTCACACAGCATGGCCAAGACCCCAGGCACTGAATGGGAAGGCCGAAAATTCGACCTTGTCCTGAGTGCGCATGTGATAGGTGCTGTGCATGGTCTTGTTCACAGAGAAAGACTATGTTCATTGTTCACTAAAATGTATCTTTGTGAGGAATTCACTCCCTTTTTCCCATCCCACAGCTGCGAGTGTCTCCCGACCTACCCCGGCATCCCCCTCCCAGAGGCTGGCGCAGATTAGGCGCCGAAAGAGAAGGACACGGGACGAGATGTTCTCCGAATTTATGGGCTGCTCCCGAGCCGAGGCGGCACAGCAGACCCAGTGGAGGGAGAACATGTCGCAATACCAGCGATCACACAGCGAACGGGAGGACAGGTGGCGGCAGGAAGACCAGCAGGCGACTCAAACGCTGCTTGGACTAATGAGGGAGCAAACGGACACGCTCCGGCGCCTTGTAGATGTTCTGCAGGACCGGAGGCAGGAGGACAGAGCCCCGCTGCAGTCTCTCTCTAACCGCCCTCCCCCGCCACAAAGTCCCATCCCCCCCCTCACCCAAAGTCCCAAGAAGGAGGGGCGGCAGGGGCCGTGAAAACAGTCACTCCACCCCTGCAGACTGCTCAAGTACCAGACGGCTCTCATTCCCAAAGTTTTGATAAGTCCTTTCCTTCACTCCAAAAGCACCTCACCCAAGCCCCCACCCCAGTGTCATCCCTTACCTGTGCAGTTGTTAATAAAAAATACGTTTCTTTTAATTACTGTTTCCGTCAGGTTCTTTTAGAGGAGAGCGTGTTTGAAGGGGGGGAAAGGGGGTTGGGAATTGGAGAGGACAGTCACCTTTACCAGGGTACAGACACGGGGGCAGGTTCAGCAGCAGGTCACACACACATTGCAGTCACTAGGCACCCTGGTCAGTCTGGGAGGTGGTTTTCATGTTCTGTGGGGGGGGGGGCTATGTGAGTTTGTGGCGGGGGAGGGAGGTTATAGATCTTATGCAGCGGTCCTTAGCCTGGATGACAGAGCCACGCAGCAGGGGATCTAGATTTCAGAGTAGCAGCCGTGTTAGTCTGTATCCGCAAAAAGATCAGGAGTACTTGTGGCACCTTAGAGACTAACAAATTTATTAGAGCATAAGCTTTCGTGGGCTACAACCCACTTCTGTGAAAAACTTCAAAAACAGACTCCAACGAGAGACTGCTGAGCTGGAATTGATATGCAAACTAGACACAATCAACTCAGGATTAAATAAAGATTGGGAATGGCTGAGCCATTACAAACATTGAATCTATCTCCCCTTGTAAGTATTTTCACACTTGCTTCTTATCAAACTGTCTGTACTGAGCTATCTTGATTATCACTTCAAAAGTTTTTTTTCCTCTTACTTAATTGGCCTCTCAGAGTTGGTAAGACAACTCCCACCTGTTCATGCTCTCTGTATGTGTGTGTATATATATCTCCTCAATATATGTTTCACTCTATATGCATCCGAAGAAGTGGGTTGTAGCCCACGAAAGCTTATGCTCTAATAAATTTGTTAGTCTCTAAGGTGCCACAAGTACTCCTGATCTTTTAGCAGGGGATCTGTAACCGTCCTCCCCCGCCACAAAGTCACATAGCCCCCACACACAGAGTCCCGAAAAGGAGGGGTGGCAGGTTCCGTTGAAACAACCAGTCCACCACTGCGGACCGCTCTAGGAGCAGGAGCCTGTCATTCCTCGAGTTTAGAAGCGTCCTTTCCATCACTACACCCGCTCCCCACCACAGTCTGCGTCCCAGTTTCAACCCTTTACCACAAAACCCTTAATAAAGAAAACGGTGTTAATGAACAAAGTTCCATTTATTTTATTTTTAAAGGTGTGTTGGAAGGGGGGAAACGGGGTGAAGGGGGTATGTAACTGGAGAGGATAGTCAACATTAACTGGGTAAAGAAACGGGGGCAGGTTCAGCTTCTCTTTAAACAAACTTAATAGTCACAGGTTACCCTGCTCACTGTGGAACCTAGCTTTCAAAGCCTCCCGGATGCACAGCGCGTCCCGCTGGGCTCTTCTAATCGCCCGGCTGTCTGGCTGGGCGTAATCAGTAGCCAGGCGATGTGCCTCAACCTCCCACCCCGCCATAAAAGTCTCCCCCTTGCTCTCACAGAGATTGTGGAGCACACAGCAAGCTGCAATAACAATGGGGATATTGGTTTCGCTGAGATCAGAGCGAGTCAGTAAGCTTCTCCATCTCCCCTTGAGATGTCCAAAAGCACACTCCACCACCATTCTGCACTTGCTCAGCCGGTAGTTGAAGAGTTCTTTTTCACTGTCCAGGGTGCCTGTATAGGGCTTCATGAGCCAGGGCATTAGCGGGTAGGCTGGGTCCCCAAGGATCACTATAGGCATTTCCACATCCCCAACAGTTATTTTGTGGTCCGGGAAGTAAATACCTTCCTGCAGCCATCTAAACAGACCAGAGTTCCTGAAAACACGAGCGTCATGAACCTTGCCCGGCCATCCGACGTTGATGTTGGTAAAACGTCCCCTATGGTCCACCAGTGCTTGCAGCACCATTGAAAAGTAGCCCTTTCTGTTAATGTACTGGCTGGCCTGGTGCTCCAGTCCCAGGATAGGGATGTGAGTTCCATCTATAGCCCCACCGCAGTTTGGGAATCCCATCGTGGCGAAGCCATCTATGATGACCTTCACCTTTCCCAGGGTCACTACCTTTGAGAGCAGTAGCTCAACGATTGCATTGGCTACTTGCATCACAGCAACCCCCACGGTAGATTTGCCCACACCAAAGTGGTTCGCGACTGACCGGTAGCTGTCTGGCGTTGCAAGCTTCCAGAGGGCTATGGCCACTCGCTTCTGGACAGTCAGGGCTGCTCGCATCCGGGTGTCCTTGAGCTTCAGGGCAGGGGACAGCAACTCACAAAGTTCAAGGAAAGTTCCCTTACGCATGCAAAAGTTTCGCAGCCACTGTGATTCATCCCAGACCTGCAGCACTATGCGGTCCCACCAGTCCGTGCTTGTTTCCCGGGCCCAGAATCGCCGTTCCACAGCATCAACATGACCCATTGCCACCATGATATCCACGGCGCGGGGTCCCGTGCTTTGCGAGAGGTCTGTGCCACTCTCAGACTTAATGTCCTCACCGCGCTGCCGTAGCCTCCTCGCCCGATTTCTCAGCATCTGCCTCTGAAAAAGGTGGATGATAAGGTGCAAGGTGTTGACAATGGCCATAACTGCAGCGATGGTCGCAGCGGGCTCCATGCTCGCAGTGCTGTGGCGTCCGCGCTGTCACTCACCAGAAAAGTGTGCGAACTGATTGCCCGCCGGCGCTTTCAGGGAGGGAGGGCGGGAGTGACGGTTGAATGACGACAGTTACCCAAACTACCCTCGACACATTTTTTTCCCCAGCAGGCATTGGGGGCTCGACCCAGAATTCCAATGGGCAGTGGGGACTGCGGGAACTGTGGGATAGCTGCCCACAGTGCACCGCTTCCAATGTCGACGCATGCCCCGTTAGTGTGGACTCACAAAGTCGAATTACTGTTCTTAGTGTGGATACACACCTTCGACTTTGTAATATCGGTTCCACTAATTTGATTTAAGTAAAATCGAGCTACTCTCATAGTGTAGACATACCCTTATTTTGGCATGTCCCCTTTTTACCTGAGGGGAGGCAAATCATAAGAACATAACATATCTATAGGGTGTGTTGAATAGGGCGGTAAATCTCCTGGCTCATCAGAGCAGCCCAAGCAGGCTTGGTTAGGAGAGACTGATATTGACAAACCAGGTATAATTGATGTGCTGTGTTCAGAACTCTGAATGTTGGATAGGAATTATCAGCTGATTTACAAAGTGCCATTTGGTCCTTTTTACACTATTGCTGGAGCGATGTTTCGTCCCATTTGCTGCCCTCTCCCCAGGTCTGCACAGATGGATCTAGGAAGGACTAGTGATGTTGTGGAGCTAAGTGGAACTGAAGCCAGGAGGGAGCACGTGGTGTGCTGCTGCCCAATGCAGCTGGGTGATAATTCTTGTTCCAAGGTCTCTTCAGTAACCTTCTAGGTGAGGAATTCTACCCTGAGAACATCACTGCTGCCATGATGAGAGCTTTAAGAATCAGAGTCAAAGAATTGACATGTTCCCAGGGCTGGTTCCATCACTCAGTGGTTAATGTGGGACAGACGAACTAAGGCCTGGAGTGCCACAAATGTCTGCCAGAGGCCATATGGAGGAAGCACAGGGGCCCTTCTGAAAGGGGTGAAGATGGGTAGTGGGTAAATCTTGGAATGCAGCTCCAATGTCAACTGCTCCTTGGTTAGTCCTTGTCAGTTAGACAGAGCAGTGATGCCTGTTTTGGGTGCAGAATACACCATGAGGGGACCACTGGGACCTGCCATTGTATGGATGGGAAGGGAGGAGGATATGGATAGGGGCATGTGGTGGACACCCAGGATGGGAAGGGAGGATACACTTGGGGGAAGGTGGTAGTCAGGGCCATCCTTACCCATACGCAAAGTACGCAGCTGCGTAGGGAACCAGGAAATTTGGGGCACCAAATTTCCTGGTGCGCTGCGCAGCTGCGTGCTGCTCCAGCCCCTGCTCCGCCTCTTCCCTATGGCCCCGCCTGAGCCCCGCCTCTTCCCACCCCTGCTCCGCCCCACCCCACCTCTTCCCACCCCACCCCTACTCCACCCAAGCCCCGCCCCCACTCCCCTGAGGAGTGCAACAGGGCTGGGCCTGCACTCACCGGTGGCGGGAAGTGCAGTGAATTCCCCCCTGTTCCCCAAGCCAGCCCCTGCACCCCCTGTGGAGGCCTGGGGCCAGCCCCCTCCTCCCCCCAGAGGCCTGGGGCCCCACAGAGGATGCAGATGCGGGAAGGTGGCAGCCACCTGAGATGGGAAGGGAGGAGTATATGGATGGGGGCAGATGGGGGCCATCTGAGGGATGGTGTGAAATGAGAAGATCTTATGAAGTAGAGATGGGAAGAAGACTGCTTGACTCTGGGCTCTGCTAATGAGATACAGAGCCTGTTGCCTCTGGGTCACTCTCTTTACTGCAGTTGGCTGTCTGGTGGCCCCTGGGTGATATGGGTTTGATGCCCTCAGTCCAGGGCCTAGTGGATAGGTGCTACATCACAAGCCTGTTGTTATAGCTGATGCTAGCTGGCGTTCTGGTTGGCAGCCTCTGCAGAGAGGCCAGGGACAGCCTAGGTCATGGGCCGTGATCTCGCCTCTCAGCCCTAGAGGTCATCCCTCAAGGTCAGCATGGAGGCACACATGTGGTGTTGGGGAAGCAAAAAGATAGGATTCAGGTCCCTGGAGTTGTCAATCTAGCCCCCCTCACTGTCCCCTACCTCCAGCACTAGATGGACACAATGCTTAAAACAAGGAAAGAAAAATTGACCCAGCTGAGCTGCTGAAACCAAACAAGAACTGACTAGAAGTTTCACCCCCAAACTTCCCCATTCCACCTGTGATCAGAAGCCTGACTGCTGAAATAGCACAAGACAGCGTTCCCATGGTCTTTCCAGCCCCAACAGAGGCAGGAGGTGATGTAAACCTAGTGTGACAGCAGCTTAAGATTTCCAAGAATCTCAGATAAGCAGGGGACAGTGTGGTCTAGTTGTTAAGGCAGATGACTAAGACTCAAGAGATTTGGACTGTAGTCTTAACTCTGCCACTAACATAGTGACCTTTGGTGAGTCATTTCCCATCCCTTCTTCCCCATCTGTAACATGAGGTCAGTAATATTTACCCAAGCTCCTAAAGTGCTTTGAGATTTATGGATGGAGAGTGCTATATAAGTTCAGTACATTATGGTGCGTGCCTGAACACCTGGGAACTATGGCGATTGTGTCCTATAAATATTGGGTGGGAAACTTTCTGCAGCTCATCCATGTCATTTGCAGTTCACCCATCCCCACCCAGGCTCTTGCTCAGTCTGGTCCCAGGTGGCAGGAACCTTTGGCCAGCATCCTTGGTCATTGGGGTGGGTGGAAGGAAGAAAAAGGGACCTGGCTAAGCATTCGTCTCTAAGTTGAGGTTGTGCAAGCTGTAACAGGTGCTCTCCTGTGGCCAGCAGGAGCTAGATAATTACCGTACGGCCATGAAGAAGATGGCGGACGATATCCTGTCTCTGCGCAGGCATGTTGCCAGCCTGGAGGCAGAGAACAGCACCCTGCGCTGCAACCTGAGCATGCACGAGGAAGTGGGCCGCACACTGCTGAACGACGTGGACGTGGATGTCATGACCAAGGTGGAGATAGTCGACAGGATAGGTAAGGTACGCATCTCCCACCCCACCTCTGCATTGCTCAGTGGGGAGCGAAGGAAGGAAGAGGCTGACATGAGAGTGGGGCATGTCTCTGACTGTGGCATTACAGGGAGTGGGAAAGTGAAAGGTTAATAGCCTTGGCTAGAGGCAGGCACAGTGCAAGTGCCCCCCAGTCCCTGTTATCCCCATCCCAGCCCTCTCCTCCTGGACTCTCCCTCTTGGCCGATGCTCCTCAGTCCTTACCATCCAGTTTAATTTGTATCTGAATTTGTGGACCTAACAATCTGATTGGGCACTTTTGGCCTTGGCGAATAGACCTGCCCCATAGCTGTGCCCCCTATTCCCTGGGAGTCCTGGGAGCTGTTTGTATCCCTCAGACATGCCCCCATGCCACTGACCGGGCTCTGTGGTCTCTTGCAGTGGCCCTCAAGCACAAACTGGCTGCTGGGACAGTGGAGATGAGCAGGATGAAGGACCGGGTGCAACAGCTGCAAAATGAGCTGATCCGGGTAACTGTGCCGATGGCTTTGGCCTGCTTGGTCATTATTCCATAGAGGGACTCGTGAGCGTATGCAGCTCTTGTCCTGAAGGCCTCAGGGTCTAATTCAAACAGATACGATGCCCAGGGCACAAGCACAAGGATCTGGGTTGTCCCTAGTGAGGAGAGCTCTGAAGAAGGCTGCATGCAAGAAGGGAGTTTGACAAAGGAGACGGCTTAGCACGTGGGACATCAGAGGTTGCTCCCCAGCCCTAGCCTGCGGAGCGAGAGGCCAGTCTAAATGTGAAAGTCAGCTGTGCTGCACAGCCAACACCCTCTGCCTTTCTCCTGCTGTCCCATGCTGGGGGTCTTCCCCTCCAAAGGAGAAAGGAGACCACCACTCTTTAGAGCCGCACGCTAGGAGCAGCACGTTCCTGGTTACAGGTGGAAATTAACACAGACAAAGAGAGGTCAGCCTGGTGCCCAGGAGGCCCTCACAGGGGGCGAGCAGCTTGGAGCTGGGGAGCCATCTGGAGAAGCAAATATTCCCAGACCCCTGGACAGTCTCACTAAGCTCCTGGAGACTGGGGCTGTAGTTTGAGTTCTCCGCTGATTACCCTCCTCTCCTAACCCTGCAGCCACCCTGATTGACCAAGGGAGGAGAGTGGAGTAACAGGTGAACTCCAGTAGCTTTGGCAGCTCAGTTTGGGTCACACCCTGCCATAGTTCCGCAGCCCGATCAGCGACTGCTTGGGAGCCAGAGAGAACCACAGGTCTGCCTGTGTCCATCCACCTCAGTAAAGAATCCCCTGTGCATTCTGATTCACTCCCCGAGGGATCTGATGGTTTCCCTCCCCTCTCACCCACCAGAAGAACGACCGGGAGAAGGACCTGGTGATGCTGCAACGAGCCCATCAGCAACAGCAGACGGTGCTGAGGAAGTACCACGAGAAAATCACCAAGATGAAAGCCCTGGAGGATACTGTACGGCAGCAGGAGAGGGTGAGCAGAGCACAGGTGCATGGGAGGGTGCAGGGGAGAGTACCCAGCTGGGCGTCCCACAGGGCTTTGCTCCTCTTCCATGCTGGGGCAACATGCCCTGTGCTCATAGTGCACTCCCTACAGGGAGACCTTGCAACAAGCCACAGCAAAGCAAACCATCAGGGACCTGCCCTGGTGTTGTGTTTGTCAGCATCAACCAGGCCCACAGGATCTGGGCCCCATAGTCTCACTAGCAGGGTGGGATCTTCCTGCCTCCATCTGCTCCCCCTTTGTCACCCTGTCATGAATATAGGGGGAAGGGTAGCAACCTTTATGTATGCAGTAGCATAAAATCCCTCCTTGGCAGCTGTACTGGATTGCCTTACCTGTAAAGGGTTAAGCAGTTCAAATAACCTAGTTGGCACCTGACCAGAAGGACCAATGAGGAAAGAAGATACTTTCAAATTTGGGGGGGAAGGATTTGTTTGTTGTTCTCCAGCAGGTACACTATCTACGTAACAGCTGAAATGCCTAAAGACCGACCTAACTCCTGGCATAGACAGCACTATGTCGACAGGAGAGTTTTTCCCACCCACATAACTACCATCTCTCGGGAAAGTGGCTTAACTACGCTGACGGGAGATGCTCTGTGCCTCTGCAGCATTTTAAATGTGGACCGGCCCATGTGCAGTGTAGACACACCCTTAAAGGACATGAGGTCCATTGTCTGTGGCCCATACACAGTCCCCTCCAGCTGGGGAACAGTGGAGCAAGCTGAACAGGAGGGAAGGCCAGCAACAGCATTGCAGAGCTAGGCCTTGTCCAGACTAAGGTTGTGATGTTAGCATGTGTGACTCACACATTTTAAAAGTCTAGTGTTGCTAAGGCCACACTGCCTTTAATGTGCCAACCTAGGCTCCCCTCTGGGCTTCACCTCAGCCTGTTTAGCATGAGTTAAAGGCAACGTACCTTCTGCAGACTAGATGTTTAGACCCTGTTAGTGACCATGTGGTAACGACATGCCCCAAATCTAGTCTAGCCAAGGCCCCAACTCTCTGCGGCACCCTGTTGCTGCAAGGGTTATGTGGGCCTTCAGGGGCTGTGATGGGAGCTCCCCTCTCCACTGAATTTCTGCCTTCCAAAGGTGATTGAGAAGATGGAGCGCATGCTGGAGGAGAAGGTGCCAGAGGCTGCTAGGACCTGTGAGCAACTGTTGGGTAAATGCCCCCCTCTCTCTCTGTGAGAGCCAGGGGGCTGGGCTGGGCCCTGTTTTATTGGGAGCCAGGTAGTTCCTGAGTGATGCAGGAGGGGAGGGAGTGGCCCAAGTTACAGCTCAACTGGCCACGTGGGAGGCAGGCGGGAGAAGCTCATAGGGACCCAGCAGAGAGGCTCATCATTCAGGGCCATACTCTGCTCCCTCCCTTACTCATGTTGGGCAGCACCAACCAACGGGGCTACTTGTGGAGTAAGTTGCTACTCCACATGATGTCTGGCCCTATGGAAGGGAAAAGCAGAGCCCCCAGTCAGGGAAGCCTAAAGCCCCCAGCTCCTTGCTGTACCCAGGGTCAGGACCGGCTCTAGGCACCAGCAAAGCAAGCACGTGCTTGGGGCGGCACATTTCCAGGGGCGGCATTCCCGCCGACGTCTTCAAAAATTCCAACATCAAGCCCCAGCTCTCCTCGGGCAACAAAGTGCCCACCAACTGCCTGGATGTGGCAGGCAGCGGCCCTCCGGGCTACTGTTACAAAGTCTGCCTGGCCCTGGAGTCCGCCAAGAGCAACTTCATGTTCCTACAGCCCGAGTCCCCCGAGGAACAACGAGAAAGCCACCGAGAACTTACCAAGGCCGGTAACCCTGCGGTACAGCTGGTGGGGCTCAGGGAGATGCACTGGGAGAGAGTGCCATGAAATACCCCTTCAAGGGTTAGCCCGGCTTTCCCCCTTCTTCTCTCCCTCCCACGCCCCCTTGGAAACGAATCTGAGCTGGGAGAAATCCTTTCATTGAGGCACAACTTTTTAAAGATAATGACCCGACCCTTTGATCAAGTGGCAGAGTCGGAATTAGCAACTGTCAGACAGCAGGCAATTCTCCAGTGCGCTCCTTACCCATTTCAGTTAATGATTTGGGGAACTTCAGGCTCATTTTAAATGAGTGAAAGTAGCAGAAAGCGCTCAGAAGCAACAGCCCAGCTCCTAGTAAGACTGAAATACGGAGCGTGCCCAGGAAAGCCAAGGGCTGTCTCCGATCACGGCTGCACAACCCCGTAGCCTTCCTTCAAGAGACCCAGGCGTGACACCGGGGCAGCAAAGCAAGCGGTGATTTAAGCCTCTTGAAATGTCACTCTCTATTCTGTATTTCCCCTCCGCACATATTACAGGCAGCACGAATTACTCAGGCGCTCTAGTGGCCCATGGGGCTTTTCAGCTCCTTTGTCTCAATACGAAATTCAGGCAGATACACCCGGCTCAAGCAGATTCAGATGCAATCGTTGCCCAATGCTGCATCAGTACCGCACGCAGTCAAAAAAACCAACACAACAACAACAACAAAAAACATTGCAAAGTGCAAACGTGTAAAAGCCACACAAAAAAGGGGGGGGGGGGCAAAAAATTTTTTGCTTGGGGCGGCAAAAAACCTAGAGCCGGCCCTGCCCAGGGTGCTCCCTTTCACAGACAGGTTCTGATTCCACTATAGTAGGCTGGCAGGGGCAAAGGAGAGGTGAAATGACCTGGCCTCTCCCTGGAAGGGGGTGGGTAGTGAAAGTGCTGGAGGGTATGGAACTCCCAGGCTTCTCTGCTCTTCTCCCCCAGCTGATAGCTTCTCCAAGGAGTTCTACTCCACCCTGCTAGCTGAGAACATGAGACTGCGGGAGGAGCTGGGCAGAGCCCACTACCGCTCTTCCCCCATCATCCTGCAGCAGCAAGCCTTGCCGGTGAGATGGGTCGGCTTGGGGCCACGCCATGGGGAGGGTCTCCTGTTAGCCAGTGGGAGTGATTCACTTCATGTGCAGGACACTGTGGCTGGCAGTTTGGTTGCTTTATCAGTGTGACAGGTTCCCCCCAGGGTGCCATTTGAAACTGGGGTACCACTGAGCCCCCTGACCCACCAGTCTGGGCTCCCTCTCACACTGTACTGCTGTGAGAAGCTGCAAAACCCTCCAACCTGCACATTCACCAGCATTCACACAGGCTGGGAGTCGGACCAGTGTTCCCTCTAATTTTGCCCACGCATGTGTGGAATTAATTTTGTTATATGCACCAATATGGAGGTGATGTGTGACACATCACCTCCATATTGGTGCACATAACAAAATTCATGTGGCAGGGGTCGAGAGGTTCAGAGTGTGGGAGGGGGCTCAGGGCTGGGGCAGAGGGTTGGGGTCCGTGGGGCTCCGGCTGGGGGTGCGGGCTCTGGGGTGGGGCCGGGGATGAAGGGCTCGGTGCTGGGGCAGAGGATTGGGGCACGGGGGGGTGAAGGTTCTGGCTGGGGGCGCGGGCTCTGGGGTGGGTCTGGGGATGAGGGGTTTTGGGTTCAGACTTCCTGGGGCTACAGCAGGGAGAGAGGTACAGCAGCAGCAGCACCTAGGCTGGGGGGGAGGGTCGCCTCTGCCCACCACGGCAGCTCCGGGGCTGGACCTGCCTCTCCCCCGGCGACGGCAGGTCCAGGCTGGGGCTGGGTTGGGGCCAGGGAAGGAGGACCTCTTCCCCTGCTTTGGCAGATCCGGGCTTGGGCTGGGTTGGGGCCAGGGGAGGGACCGCACAGCTTAGAGGGAATTTAGGTAGGGACACACCCAGCTGCAGTTACTACACGCAGGCTCTCTAACCACCAGCTTCCCAGCCTGGGACCCCAGAGCTGAACCATCCTGCCCTGGTCAAATCTGGCCAGTATATGTGTTTTACACCTGGTCCTCCTCTCCCTCAATGTGAAGAGAACAATGCACATTTGTGGTAACCAAGCAGAGATTTTCCCCAAGCACTCCAGTCAAAGCTCATTGGTTTAGATTAAAACAAAACAAATGTATTACCTACAAAAGCTAGATTTTAAGTGATTATAAGGGGTAGCAAACAGATCAAGACAGATCACCTAGTAAATAAACAAAAATGCAAAATAAGCTTAATATACTAAATAGATTGGCTATGAATAGCAGATTCTCACCTTAATTGATGGTACAGGCAGGCTACAGATTCTTAAGGCACAAGCTGCATTAACTTTACAACTTGGGTTTCTCAGGTCTTCATACACAGGCTAGAAATCCCTTTAGCCTGGGTCCAGCACTTCCCCCAGTTCAGTCTTTGTTCCTTAGGTGTTTCCAGGAGTTTTCTTGTGTGGGGAGTGAAGAATCCTGCCCCGATGATGTCACTCCCTGCCTTATATAGCTTTTGCATATAGCGGGAACCCTTTGTTCCAAAGCTTGATTCCCAGACCAATCTGTGGGAAAATACTGACATCCCAAGATGGAGTCCAGCCTCATGTGGCCTGGTCACATGTCCTTGTAGAGTCATAGCAGCCATCACTCTCAGGCTGTCTGTAGAGTTCTCAGGAAGACTCACCAGGTGGGAGATAAACTTCTCCTGAGGCCTATTGTTCTCCCTAATGGCTCATTGCCCTGAGTAGGCCCTTCCCAACCAGCTATCTAGCCTGAACACATCTTTTCTAGTGGGCGTTATCCAGGTGTAACTACATTTGAAATACAGATACATAGTCAATATTCATAACTTTAGATACAAAAATGATACATGCATACAAATAGGATAATCATATTCAGCAAATCATAACTTTTCCAATGACATCTCACATGACTTATCTTGAACAAACTGCATCATAATTATGTTATAATCATATCATAATAATATCACTATGAAGAATATGGGGGTGCAGTGTCACAATCAGGTTGTAAATGCTTTGGGACAGGGACTGTTTCTGCTGACAGGTTTGTACAGTGCCTGGCACAATGGGGCCTTGACCGCTGATTGGAGCCTCTAGCCACTACTGCAATGCAATATTATATTGTATTTGAAAAGCTGCCTTCACCACAGCCTCCACAGATCCAAGGCCTGCTCAGCACTGGCTTTTCTGCCCCCACTCCGACCCCACATCAGCACTCCCATTATATGGATTCCATGGAATGGTGGGGGAAAAGGGGTCACTGGCAGCCTGTGTCATGATGGGAAGGGGATGGAGGGCTAGAGTCTCTAAATCTCACTTGCTAGCTGCATTATCTGTTTGCAGGACATATTCTCCACCAACTCAGAGAAGCTGTCTTTGCTGGCCAAGGTGGAGAAGGCGCAAGGACGCATTCGTGTCCTGGAAAGCCAGGTAATTGTCATGCCCTTTCTCACAGGTCATCCCCCTAGTACACACATCCCATCCCCAATCTCCACCCGTTGCGTGGTCCTGTGGCATGAATGAGAATGAACTCTGACAACCCTGAGAACTGACTCACCCCTTGGTGTGCCCCCAGAAACTGGTGTTTCCTTCGAGATATCTATATACATGATCACAGGTGGATTAGGGGCTAGATGCAGACAAAGCATTGTCTCATCTCTGCTCCTTTCCCAGCGGAGGGTAGGACTTGTTATGATTTATTGGCTGGTGAAGATCTGACTCTTGCGATTGGCCTGGAAGGCGATCAGTTGCTGGTCAGTTGTAACTCTTGTGGACGGGAGTTCCACAGTCAAGCACTGGCCGCTGAAAAGATCAATCTCATCCTAGTTTTCTCCTTGAGTCTCATCATTGCTCAGGAGCACAACATGGAGGGAGAGGCATCCGTTTCTGAGATAGCCTAGGCCCAGCCCATGGAGAGCTCAGAAGAGCAGCATCAAGGCCTTAAAGCAGATATACCCAAAAGCTCCCTTTCCCCCCAGCCTCCCTGGCATTGAGCATTTTCACAGGCTTTCCCACAAATAAACCCCTGAGGGAGGCTGCAGCCATGGGTCTAGCAAATCCCCAAATCAGCACTAACGAGGAGAAATGGGCCTCACAAGAACCCCCTGGGTGTGGCCTCAAAGACCCAGTTGCCCAGGTGCCATGTTTTCATATTCTCCAAGCTACCCCTAATTCCAGCAGCACTTTGCTGTATATGGCAGTGTATAGGTTATGGGAAGCCGCCAGCTGGGGAATATGTGGCTTGGATGGGGAGCCCACAGATCAGCAGTCTGAAATGCACTAGTCAGTTTCCCATGTGTCAGTGAGCAGAGTGGCGGTGCCGTGCACCACTACTGCCTTCAAGAGCAAACCCAGGGTGAGAGGGCAGGCAGGGCAGCACTACCATAGTGCACTGAGTATCTGTTCTCTCCCTCGCAGCTGGAGGAGTCTGCGAGGAAATGGGGGCGGGAGAAGCAGGACCTCAGCACCCGGCTCCTGGAGCAAGAGCACGGCTTTGGGCGCTCATCCAGCACCATCCTGCATGATTTCTCACTGGTCAGTGACATGCCTGCCGTGCCGGCCAACCCACAAGCTGGGCTCACCCAGCTACAGTCCGATTCCTCCCATACTCAGCTGCTCACCCTCCTGCCATGGCCACTGTCCATCTGGCTGGTGTAAGAGCCACGTTACTGGTCTCTAAAAATGTCCATCTAGTTTTCCTTAGCCAAAGATTGATGGCCAGGACAGGGGACCATGTAAGGGCTCAGCACTCCGTCTAGGGCACAGAAGTTGCTCAAGGAACCTCCCCTCCCCACAAGCATATCCAGGCTGAAAGTCTCTTTGGTTTGTGCTAGTATAATGTCGACAGACTCCAGTCGTCGGCGCACGGGATCAAACCAGGGACCTCTGGAGCTTAGTGCATGAGCCTCTACTGCATGAGCTAAAAGCCAGCTGCCTCTTAGTGAAGGCTGTAGGGCAGACTCATTTTATATCTCCCTCTAAGTGGTCTCGATGCCACTAGATGGGACAGAACACCACACCCAGGAGGTGTGTGGGTTACACTAGCTCAGTATCACGCCCCCTCCATACACTCCCAGAAGGGGAGGGAAGGAAGAGGAGAACCAGGCAGAGCAAGCCAAGGTGGAAGAAGAGCAGGAAAGAGAGTGGATCCTCACAGCCAGCCAGTCCGCTGCTGTGGGAAGGACTGTTGGGTTAACTCCACCCATCTGCACCACAGAGGCAGATCATTGGTCTAAATTTTGGTGCCTGAACAGCTGGTCACAACAAATTTCTGAGTCACCCGTGTCCCTGCAGTGTGCAGGGTTGGGACAGGGCTACCCTCCGTTATCTGACACTCCCATGTGCTCTCTGGACTGCAGCAGTCTCTTTTAGCCTCCACACACATGCTCTTAGGCTCCATCACTCCTGGTTGGCCAGGGCCCACTTCACCTAAGCCCTTTGACCTCTCCCCATATCACAGGGGGGCTGTTGTCAGACTTGTGACTTCCCAATCTTGTAGGGTGGCTGCATTTGTTGATTGGGGTAAGAGTATAATCTGCCCCTGCCCGTTCAGCTGGGTGGACAGTCATCCACCACAGCCTGCTCTGGACCACAGACATGGGGTTTTCAGCATAGCAGGTGGGCGAGCATATTACTGAATGGCATACAGGGTCCAGCCCAGAATCTCCTTGTTAAAGCTTTGGGAGGAGGGAACAGGTAGCGTCAGGGCTAGCCCACAGAGCACACACTGGGAACCACGAGATTGGGGCACTGGACAAAAAGGACTCTGCCATTACAGAGGAATGTAAGGGCTGAAAGGAAGTGGGAGACAGGTGGATTAAGATTCCAGGAATATCCCCTGATGTTCATGCTCTTCTCCCACACAGAAAACTTCACCAGACCCCACAACACATATCAAGAGGCACCAAACGCTTGATCCTCTGCCCTAGCACCTTCTGCAAGATGGACTTATTGGCAGTGCTGGGGAAAGACTGTGAATGTTCTGTCTGGTCTCCCCCCCGCCCCCTGAAACAGAGCTCTCCTAGGGGGTCTACTGGAGATCTTTATTAAATGCTTGATGCTCAACCCCCAAGTGCTGTTACTGCAGACTGGATGGCCAGGGAAATACCTATGCCAGTCAGAGCTCAGGGATATGCTTGGCCAAGTGATAGGATCCAGTCTGTGAAGCCCAGATCAAAGCTTGGAGAAGCGCTAACTCTGGGTTCTATCACAGGGCACTGGGGTTTGGGGACTTTGAATCTGGTCCAGGACCCTGCCCCAATAGGTCACCCTCCCACCCCCACCCAACCCTATCTCCTCCCCATCTTAATGACCATCTGTACGTATCTCTCCCCGAGGGCTCAAGGCAGTTTAGCTTGACTTTCAACATGTTTTCAGCAGCTGATTTTTGTTGGTCCCTTGTATGATCACTTCTGCAGTGTTCCAAGCACAGTTAGATGACAGCTGGTGTTGAGCTTATTGTATCTTCCCTTCCCCGCCTTCTCCCCCCAGGCAGTAGTGTCTTGGAACATTGCATTGCTGGGGTGGGGGGGAGAAGGGTGTGACATGGACTGAATTCATGCCCAGCAGAGGTGGCCTCCGTCTCTTTGGAAGGGTGGGTGAAGAACTCCATCCTTGGCTGTGATGATGGAACGCTGCCCGCTGTATAGCACATCAGCTATGCCCGAAGGACCAATTTGGATCAGTTTCACCCTCCAAGCATGTGATGTTCGTGGAGGTTGACATTCCCTTTACCTGTGGTCCACTTCCTTTTATGTGTGGGACATTCCACATGGAGCTAGGCACAGTTTAGTTGGGGTGGTGATGCCAAACCGAAACTGGGACTGTGAGAAAGCACCAGCCTGCACATCCCTTGAAGACGGCTCCCACAGTCAGTCCGCAGACCAGGAGGAAATCTGAACATGTAACCAAGCCAAGGGCACTCTGCAGTAGAGCGAGTGGCAGCCTTAGAGGTGGGGGAATGGGCCACTGCACACACGGTGCATTGATGCTTTGTTGGCCTATGCAGCCTATGCCCCCTAGGGAGTCCTGAGTAGAGAAGCAAAACATCATGGGCCAAATTCATCCCTGGGGTAACCCCATTGACTTCAGCAGAGTTTCACCAGGGATAATTCTGACTCCTGGAATGGCCCACCAGGCTAGACTTAGCCCCGCAAGGTGAGGTGCCCAGCTAGTACGAGTGATGAGAGCAGCAGCAGCACATGGCCATGAGGGCCCTTTGCCCTGGCTGCTATTCCTCATGTCCGCAAGGACTCGTGTGAAGCCACTGGGCTCCAGATCCTTGCAGCCAAGGTCACTTGTGCAGTGACAGAAGCTATTCATTCTTGTCACTAGCGCCGTTCCGCTGGCAACAGGTGTTAGCCCCCAGTCGGTGAGTGCTACGCATCCCGATCTGCAGAGGGAATGGGGCTGGGCCAGCTCTTAGTTTGCACTGTAGAGACTTGGGCTGTTGGCTGTTAGGTCCCTGGTTCAGTCCCCAGTATTGGCCGAGAGGGCAGCCCCCATACCTAACTGGCCTTGGGGTGTGGCAGGTTTAGTAGACAGGTGACAGCCGGGGCTGCACCCATACCAGCTCTGAGCACAGCATGCAGGTTAGCAGGTGCTGCCTGAGCCGTGCTCGCCACTGGGGCTGACTTGCTGAGTGTACCTGATACGGAAAAGGCCCCTCAGGTGCTGCCCCCAGTACGAGGGGTGTTGATTTGCAGAGCCAATGGAACGGCAGCACTTCAATGGGAAGTGGCCATGTCCCATGGCAGCAAAGGGGTGCCGTCTGCCTTGTTGCTTTAAGGGGTGGCAATTTCAAATGAGAACATGACCCTCCAAGGACATCTGGTCTGGTTTGCCCCTTCTTCAGTAGCCCTTCCCTTTGCCACCCCTGTGATGTGAGCCCAGGCTGTTGGGGGATGGAGAATATCAGCTGTAGCCTGGAGGGAGGAAAGGGCGTGGGGGACTTTAAAACTAAACAAATGAACAGGGCCCCCAGTGGTCTGCCAGGTGCAGGGGGCAGAGCAGGAGCACATAGCCAAGGCAGAGCATGGCACGGGGGTTAGCCACATCACCAGCCAGAAAGGCAGCTTTGGAACACATATCCTGGAACCTCCAGCTCTGACTGGTCAAGGCCTGCTGCCTGGGGACATGATGAGGAGCAGGATGCTGGCGTGGCCAGGTGCCTCTTTGGCATGTGAAATCAGGGCATCTCACATGTGAATTTGGCATGCCAACAGGTACTTCCTATGGGGACTGGGAACCCTCAACATTCCAGCATCTCAACCACACATCCCAGGTCCTTCTCTAACTATTCTCCAACTGCACAGACATCCCGCGGATCTCTCCTGAGCGCAATTCCAGTGCCTTCCAGTAACTGCACCTTCCCCACCCTCCTCCTGTAATACAATGGACGGAAGAGAAATGGACTTTCTGGTTCCCATCTTTTCTTAAAACATGTATTGTTTGCCCTTGAGTGGTTCTTGGTACATCATCACCCAGCCGAACTTCACCAGATATTGTTGTGTTCACATGCTAAGTTCTTAAATATCTTCCTTGAGTCCATTACAGGAGTTGTCACTGGAAAAAAAAATCACCAGCAATGACAATGTGATCCCAATAAATGGAAAGCAGAAAGCAGTGGTTGACAATTTTTAACACAATGGTACCAATCTAGTGGTATTTTCACTGACAGGTCCAGTGGTTCTTGCCAGCATCACAGTGCTTCTTTCACACCTTGGTACAAATTTGTACTACAATGTATTGTCACTGGTGCGTCTTTGGAGCAGGCATTATAGTGATCATGGCTTCCATAAAGCTAACCACAATGATAGCACCTGCCCTTGAAGACATAAACAACCTCTCAACCCCCTAGGAGTGCAGATATTAGGTAAGAGGCACTTGCAATGCTGGTGCAAGCAGGTACAATTCCATTGAAGTTAGGGGGAACTCCGGAAGTGTAACTGAGATCAAAATTTGGCTCCTATTCCCATCTCCAAAATGCAGTCACCTCTGAAGTAGATGTCAGCTGCTCCTTAACAACACACAGCAATACCACACACAGTAGCTTCAGGCTTGAGTTTAGGCCTGGCAGTGAGGCACACCACCTTCCAATTGTAACTGTAAGAGGAAATGTAAGGTAGCAGAATCTAATGGCCATGACTGGGAATTTGGAAGGTGCTTAGAGTCAAATTATTAACATTCTATTACTGCTGGCCTCATGTTACAGTTGGCTCGATTGCTGTGAGAATGATGGGGAAATCAGCAATTTTGTGGTAAGGTACCATTTTTGTGGGTGTCATTTCTCACAGAGTTGGCTTGTCTTGCATTTCTCAGAGTTTTGGATTCAGAAATCCCAAAGAAAGATAAAGCAAAGCTCATCCAAAATTACCACATTTTGCCTGGTCTCTGCTTGACTCGGAGTCTGGGTGGTGTCCATCAGAAACCAGAAAACAGCCTGCGTTTGGATGTCACTAACAGGAGACTTGCAAATCCCGGTGAGCATGCGCTCAGTTCTTATCCCACCTCCGCGTGTGACTGTGGGAAAGTGATGCCTCTCTGTGCCTCAGTTCCCAATCTGTAGAATGGGGCTAACATGACTGACCTACCTAACAGGAGGGGATAGGGTGACCAGATGTCCCATTTTTAAAGGGACTTTTTCTTATATAGGCACCTATTACCCCCCACTCCCTGTCCTTTTTTTTCACAGTTGCTATCTGGTCACCTTAGGAGGGGATGTGAGGCTAAATTCATGCATGGTTGTAAAGTGCTTTGAACTTCCCAGGTTATGTCTGCACTGGATCTGGAGGTGTAATTTTCAGGTTGGATAGCCATATCATGCTGATTCTGATCAAACTGGCATGCAGAAAATAGCATCACAGCCTTGGCAACATAGTGCAATACAATAGCTGCCCCAAGTACAAGCCCATCTGAAATCCTAGGTATGTATACAGGGGGCTAGTTGAAGTCATTGCCCAGGAAGCCATGGCTACACTGCTGTTTTTAGCATGCTAGCTGGATCAAACTAGCCTGGTGTGATGAAGTTGGGGATTTTTGTAGTGTTTTACATGAATTGTGTGCGCGTGCCTCAGTTTCCCTGTGTGCTGCAAGTGAGAGACAGGCATGCTGAAGGCTCAGAGAGGTGGAGAAGCCTACGGCTTATCCCCCGAGAGAGAGCAGACCCCCGAGAAGGGCTGTTGCAATGAAGGGGGTTCCTCCCAGGGACCGTATGGAGCCGGGAGAGAGCATAAGTCCTGTGAGTCCCTGACAACTTGGTAGCAGAGGATTGTTCGTAGATGCACCCTGTAGACGGTTGCCTGCTAGTGATAAAACAAGGGAATTGAAGGAACCAGCAAGGAAAGGGCCTAGAACCAGCTCCCTAAAAGCTGGTTTGCATGTCTGTTCAGGGAGCAAGGGCTGAGCATTGGGAGGCTCACCCAGGAGGTGTAGATTGCCTGGCTGGTAGAGAATGACCAGTCTGAGGAGCAAGTTCCAGATCCCAGCAGGGTTCTGGGATGCCCGGAGAGCCTGGGAGTAGCAGGGGGGCAGTTGGGGTAGTGGCAGGGGGTCCACCATACCCCGTTCCCCAAAGGAGGAGGGCTTCCCAACCACAGTGGATATGAAGAGATGAAATCTGGAGCTGAGAGCTAAGGAGCTGGAGCCGGAGGAGCAGAGGCTAAGTGACTGCTTGGAGCAGTGAAAACATGAACTGGAGTTGGAGGAGAGGCAGGCCAAGAGCACCTCCTGTGGGGAAAGACCCCAAGATGCCAATTTGGCAGGAAGCCTAGATTCCAAAGTGTGCCCCGGTATAATGGGGGAGGTATATTGATGCCGACCTCACTGCCTGTGAGAAGGCTTGTGATTTGAACTAGGTTGACAGGCACAGCTGTCTCACACCCCCTGCTTGGTCCCAAGGCCATAGGGGTGTTCAGCCAAATGGATGGTGCAGAGACTGGGGACTATAAAGGTTCAAACAGGCTTTGCCACTTAAGTTTGAATGAACCCCTAAGGCAGACAGGAAAATATTCCGGGGTGTACGAGAAACCCTGGGCATCACGTACAAGGAGGTCACCTGGTAATGCAGGCTGAGAGAGAGAGCTGGGAAGCAGTCACCCAGACAGCTCCTGGGGCAGAGCTGGCCAGGGGAGGGGGAAGGCACACGGGCTTCCACTCCAAGCCCAGCAGATATGTCTGCTTGTGACTCCTGGGCTCAGGCCCCTCTGATCCCCAGGGGGAGCCACAGGTGGGGGTCAGTGGGAAGACATTCACGGGGTGAAGAGATTTGGGGACCAGGACTCTCATGGGTGTGGTGCAACCTCACCAGCTGCTGAGGGGCCATGTAACTTGGGGGAAGGCTCCCAGACAGCAGCCATTCAACTCCTGGGATCCTTCAGCACATCAGCCTTGACGTACTCTTGGGAAGTGACTGTGTCTCTTTAAGACAGGATCCGGACCCTGCACCAGTAACAGCCAAAGAGCTGACCCCAGAGATCGGAAGATGGAGAGGGCAGGAGCCAGTGAGCATGTGAATGGCCCATAAATGGCCTGGTGGCAGGGAGGGGGGTACTTTTCTCCCTGGCTAGTAGCACAAGGGAAGAACTGCAAAGCTCCCATTACCTGCCTGTCTGTAGCCAGCCCCCTGCACAGGGGAGAGGTGACACTGGCTCTGATGCAGCAACCAAAGCAGGGGGCTCGCTCCCTACCCTCACTGGGACACGGGTGCTGTGGGTAGTTGGACCCCCAGTTAAAGTCCTGTAGCGAGGATACATCTTAATGGGGGCCCCAAAGAGATTGGGGTGCATGATCAGCTACCTGCAGAAATACTGATGGGGGATGGACTGAAAAACTGGCCAGACGGCACCCTGGTCCTTGCCTGTGGCTGAGGTCAGGGAGGGCCACTTGTCCTGGCACCAGAAATCCACCCAGCAGGGGTGTGTGGAACCTCCAATGGGGGGAAGTGAGTTGCCAGGGACAGGGCTTAACAGGACTGAGACCAAGGCCTTGTCCCGAGGTGGTAAAACTAAGGCACAATAATGAGGGCTGGGCCCTAAACCCAGCAGCTGAATTCTAGAACTAACTGCAGCAGAATCCCTCCTTGAAAATGTGGGGGCCTTGTGGCCTTGCAAGATCCTAGGGAAGGATCCAGGTGAGAAAAGTGACCCAATACTAAAAAAGGGCTCCCTGAGGGAAAAGTGAATGTGGGAGATCAGAGGGTGTCTGGTGGTCCCACAGAAATACCAATGGTGGGATGTCCCTTCTTCTAAACATCAGCACACCCGGCAAGAGCTGCTGCAGAACGTTTACTGCCCCAGAAATTCACAGGGGTCCACCCTTTTGAGTTGGTGTATGGAAGGAGAAGGAGGGGACCCCTGGACTTGATGAGAAACAAATGGGGAATCAGTGGTGGATTCTGAACGATCGTTCTGGGGAAAGCTCACTGAGCTCATGGGTTTGGTCAGGAAGAACCTAGCCGGGGCCCAGGAACTGCAAAAGGGCTGGTACAACAATGTGCCTGATCGGGGACCAGAAGAGGGGTCTCAGCTCAGTGCAAATGGTGCCTGGGAAGAGCCCTGTGAAACCAACAACCAGCTGAGTCATGTGCTGCATCTGCCCAATTGGGCAATTGTACCATGTCGACATAAAGAAGCTGTACTTTGACAGGGAGACTGTTGGTACAGCCGTGTGCGTGGATAGGGAAAGGAGAAGGGGAAAGTGAATCTCTCTTCTAAGCCAGGAGCCAACCTCCTGCTGGAATAACTTCCCCTCTCTGACCAGCTAACCTCTGCCCACCTGCAGAGCCGGGCACCACCTGGCCTGGGCTCACTAATTTAGCTGTCCATGGGGGGACAGGAGATGTTCCCCATTCACAGTCACCGGGAAAACAGCCCAGAATTTGGAAAGAGATGTCAGTGACATGCTGGCATTAGGGGTGATCCAGTCATCCTCCAGCCCCTGGGACTCACCTGTGGTGCTGGTCCCCAAGTAAGATGGGTCGATCAGACCCAGTGTGCACTATTGGAAGCTCAATACCATCACCATGTTCAATGCCTGCCCCATGCCTAGGACTAAAAAAATCCTAGACAAGGTGTGTGTGTGGAGGGGGCTTTACCTCACTACTGCGAATCTCACCAGGGGCTACTGGCAGGTGCCTTTGGACCCAGTTGCCAGGTTGAAATCTGCTCCCATCAGCCCTATAGAGCTCTGAGGTCCTGGTCCTACCTTTTGGCCTCAAGGGGGTGCCTACCACCTCCCAGTGCCCAGAGAATCAGTTACTGAGGGGGGTGGAGGACTGTGCCCTGGCGTACATTCATGATATCTGTGTCTTCAGCCCAACCTGGGAGAATCAAATGTCCCAGTGAAGAGGAGCCTGGGACGCCTCCAGGATGGATGGTAGATGCCGGAAAAGGTAAGATGAGGATGGCAGATGTGTCATACCTGGGCCACAAGATGGGAAGCAGCTGCCTAAAGCCAGAACCAGTCAAGGTAACCAGAGATTGGCCATTCCTCAAATCGAGAAACAGGCCCAGATCTCTAATGGGATGGCAGGGTACTACTGAAGCTTTGTAACCAACTTTAGCTCCCATTATGAAGCTTGGTAATTTGGGCAAGCCAGACAAGATAGTCTGGACCTAACAGTGCCGGGGGCGCTCTGTGCACTGAAGGAGGCTCTAGTCCACGGGCTGGGGGGGATAGCTCAGTGGTTTGTGCATTGGCCTGCTAAACCCAGGGTTGTGAGTTCAATCCTTAAGGGGGCCATTTAGGGATCTGGGGCAAAAATCTGTCTGGGGATTAGTCCTCCTTTAAGCAGGGGTTTGGACTAGATGACTTCCTGAGGTCCCTTCCAACCCTGATATTCTATGAAACCCAGACATGGACAAATCCTTTAGGGTGTTCACCAACACGCCTCAGGCAGAGGACTGGACACAGTGCTGATGCAGGCCCCACTGTGTACCTGAGCAAGAAGCTGCTCCTCTGGGAGCAGAAGTACACAGCCATTTAGAAGGAATGCCTGGCCTTGGGATGGGCTCTTTAAAAGCTGCAGCCATATCTATTTGGGCGGTGCTTTAAGGTGTACACTGACCACTCACCCTGCCATGGCTGCACCAGATAAAGGCCTAATGCCATCCTCCTAAGGTGAAGTCTGATCCACCAGGATGATCATATGGGGGGTGGTCCATGTTAAGAGGAGCATGAATGTTATAGCTGATTCTTTGTCCCGGAGAAGGGGGCCTGAACTTCCCCAGGTCACTGGCTGGAGCGACCCCACTCAATTCAGACTTGAAGTGGGGGAGAGATGTGATGAAGTTGGGGATTTTGGTAGTGTTTTACATGAATAGTGTGTGCACGCCTCAGTATCCCTGTGTGCTGCGTGTTTAGCAAGGTGATGAGAGAGGGTTTGTTGTTGCAGAGCACAAGGTGTTACCTCGCCTAGCAGCTAGCTGGGACCCCTGGACAACAGCCTGAAGATGGGGTACCCTAACAACTGGTGACCTGGTGACTAAGAGGCCCAGCCCAGCTTGGCAGTCAGCCAGTTTGGGCCAGTGGGAGGACAAAGGGCTGAGGAGAGAGGACCTGACCAACCAGTTCCAGCCAGAGGGGAACAAAGGCCACAGTGACCTGTTTACCTGGGACCAAAGACAAAGGACAGGGGAGGAGATGTTGGGGGAGATGATACTGGATGATCGTCTGGAAGGAGGGGGCTGCTGGACTGGACAGAGAGAGAGCAGCCAGAGCCCACTTGGATGTGGGACAGACTTAGATGTACTGTGCTGAGAGATGCTAGGCCTGAGGGACCGGAGAGTTGTCTGTGCTGGGTTCATATGCTCAATAAACCCTTCTGTTTTACTCTAGCTGAGAGTCACTCCGGTCTAGAGATCAGGATTGCCTTATTCCCTCTGGGAGTGGAGGCCCCGGGGATCCAGAGTGAGTGGACTCCCAGAGGGGACCCACGTTGAGAGACAGGCATGCTGAGGGTCAGAGAGGTGCAGTTCCAGGAAGCGGAGGGGCCTACGGCTTAACCCCCGAGAGAGAGTGGACCCCCCCAAGAAGGGCTGTCGCACTGAAGTGGGTTCCTCCCAGGTACCGTACAGAGCCGGGAGAGAGCACGAGACCTGTGAGTCTGTGACACCTGGGTACCTCTACCCGAGGCAGCAACTACACCATCAGTGTCAACATACCTTCAGCTGACAAGTGCTATAAAAAGACAAACCATTATATTTATCCCAGCTAGACAGTGTACTGGCAAACACAATGGTGGGAGGAGGGTAAAGCAGTGGTGCCTATGAAACATTTTGCAAAGGCTGTGATGTGGGTGGGTGAAAGCTGATGGGCATTTTCCCATTCCAATGCACGTGGGAGGGCAGCGTTGACTGTGCTGACACAGTAAGGGTGACCTTGACTAACTCTGCTAACACTCCAGAACCCAAAAGATTGGGGTTGCTTGAAACGTCTGGATCCTTTTGCCACTTCCGTGCCTGGGGTTTGGGGCTGTGTTCCAGAGGTCTACTGGCCAGGGGACCTGCATGAACATTCATCTTGCACTGTGGACAGTCTCTACTTTGCCCTGAATACTGGAGGAATTTGATCACAAAGGCACATTTTATGTCCAGGATGGAGACTGCAGTTAGCACCCTTCAGCTGCCTAGCCAGATTGTATCTTCCAGTGACCATTGCATTGGTCAGCAGCAAAGGCAGTGCCAGACAAAGCCTGGGTTAGGTCCCTGGAGCTCCCACCCCACTGTGAAACACTATAACCTGAAAATAGCACCCTGTAACCCCCATTTTCACCTCTGTCATGTAATTGTGATATTTCATACAAAGCATGCCATGTAAGATATATGAAAAGTCATGCTCTGCTAAAACCCGTTCTGTCCAAATATGTATAGCATTAGTATGAGATTTTTGCTGTATGGTTGTTACTGAAATATGCTGTAAGTTTGCTAGTGACAAAGGACCCCTGGCCAGGATGGTGTTCCATGACCATTAATCAGCAAGGGTGTTGTACTCAAGGGACTTACAATTCAATGACAGTTGCCCAGTCCACACAATGGGGGTTTACTTGATCACCGTGACTTAGCAAAGCTCACTGGGACATGTCTGGGCAAGTATCTTCCACACACATGGATTGAGGGTATAACAGTTGCAGCCTTTCTCCTCCCCCACCTATGCTGGAAGTAACAGGCACACCAAAAAGATGACAGTCATCTGAGGAGACTGGTCCAGACTTAATGAGAAGCCTGTGTATTAAGAACTGTAACATCCAGTAGGGTGAGAAAAGCGCTGATCTAAATACTGCCTGGTGTAATAAGGGTTAAGATTTAGATTGTGCATTTAATCTTTTATTTTCTTTGATAACTTTCTCTGATCTTTATGCCTGCCACTTAAAATCTATCTTTCTGTAGCTAATACATCTGTTTTACACTTTACTTAAAACGGTGTAGTTTGCTTGAAGTGCTTAGGCAATCTCAACTCAATTACAAAGGCTTGTGTTATATCCTCTCCACATTGAGGGGTGGATCAGGTAATAAATTTACACTGGTCAGGCTTCTAACCAGGGCAAGATGGTACAACTCTGGGGTGTACGGCTGGGAAGCTGGGGGACTTGGCTGGAGCCTCTCTATTAGTTCATGAGTGGCTTGGAGAAGCATTCATGTAACTCAGCTGGGTGTGTCCCTGCTTGTGGATGCCTGTGTAAGTGCAGTACCTGCCAGAGGTTTGTCATGGCATCAAAGTGTGAGAGGGAGCCCAGGCTGACAGGTCAGAGGGCTCAGTGGTACCCCAGTTCCAAGTTGCACCCCGGGGAATCCCATCACACCCACCCCTAGCCCCCATTCGTTTCTCCTTACTAGAGTCTAATTTTTATGTCTAGAGACAAAGTTCCATCATATGTACAGATTGTCCCAAACACAGGTGACACCTCTTCAGCTGGCTCAAGATGGGTTGACGTTGGCTCCATCACCCATTGGCCCGGCCTTGTCACAGAATCAGTGGGGAGCGGTAGCTTCTGTTCAATTCATGGCTGGGAGTCCAGGGTCCGTAACGTAAGGCATATTGGTTTGTCTGGGATCAGGATGAGGTCAAACTTGGTACCAATGTCCACTCCTCTCTTGGTTTCTATCTTGAAGTTCTCCAGCATCTGGGAAATAGAACAAAAGAGATAATGAAAATCTGTCAGAGATGCAAACTCATCTTGATTCCAACCAATGAGGCAAATGGAAGAGAAGGTCTCATTGCACTGTGGCTGCAGTGAGATGCTGTGCAAGCTTCCCTCAACTCCCCAGACAGCTTTGCCAATGCCCCCACTTCTGACCTACACTAGAAGCACCATTGAATTGAGCCAGACAGTGGCAAGACACTATGTGCCACTTTTTCAACTTGTGGCACAATAATTTCTTGCCACAAGCCACTATCGCCCTCTGGAAGATTCAGAGTTGACTACCCCAGTGCAGGAAATTTGCAGGACTGAGCAAGATGTGTGGCATTACCTCCCACCACTCTCCACTAAGAAGGATGTTCAGTAGTGCCTTAGGTGAATGACCCTGATAACCAGAGGATGAGAAGGGAGCTCTCTGGGAAGAAGGCAGTGTGGGGCAGCTCCACTGTGGAGTAGGGTTGAAATGACTTTATCCCTAGTCTTTGGCTGAGGGAAGCCCTGTTGACTTCGGGGCTGGACATTCTTTAAATGTCCTTGTATTCATTGCACTAGATGGTCTTTGCTCTCCATCTGTGCATGCAGGAGATGATGTGCACACCCAAAAATGTTGCTCATTTGGGGAGGATTTTGTACCCCTCTAGTTTTGCTTTTTCATGAACTTCAAGAAAACTGGCAAAAATTCTCTGTGATTTGCCATAAAACAAACCATGTGACTTGGGAAGCCTGCATTGTGAAGCTAGCTTTTACCAGGGGGAGGGATAGTTCAGTGGTTTCAGCATTGGCCTGTTAAACCCAGGGTTATGAGTTCAATCCTTGAGGGGGCCATTTAGGGTTCTGGGGCAAAAATCTGTCTGGGGATTGGTCCTGCTTTAAGCAGGGGGTTGGACTAGATGACCTTCTGAGGTCCCTTCTAACCCTGACATTCTAAGGGGCTTATCAGCCAAAGGAAAATTCATGACCTTAGCTAGATTTTGGCAGATCATTTTTAAATTTACCATGAAATATTATTACAAGTATCTTTTTCCCATTTTTAATTTACGATTGTCCTCACAGATGCATTATGTCAATGGGAGAGCGCTTGCCCAACGACATAATTACTCCATCTCAGCAAGAGGTGGAAGCTATGTCGGTAGGAGATGCAGTAGACACCACTGTAAGTTATGTCATTGACTTAAGCAGGAGTATAGACAAGCCCTAAGCTCCTAATGTAGCCTCCATCACCGGTGAATGTGGACATCTCAGATTCTTTAATGCATTTATTCTCACACACCCCTCGGAGGCAGGGCATTGTTATTAGTCTCACTGTACAGCTGCAGAACCTGAGGCACAGAGCGGCTAAGTGACTTACCTAAGATCATACAGGCATCCTGTGCCAGGGCAGAGAATTGAGCCTGGATCTGTGGAGCCCCAGGCTAGCACCCAACCCACCAGATCAGCCTTCCTTGCAACATGTTCATTAGCTGCAGACATCAAAGCACATTATAAAGGAAGGCAACTATTATTAGCCCCATTTTACAGTTGGGGAAACTAAGACACAGAGGCCCTGAACCTCAAAAGTATTTAGGCACCATTGAAATGAGTGGGCATTAGGTGCATAAATACCTTTGTGGATCTGGGCCAGAGAGATGAAGTGAATATCCATGAACACTGACAAAGCTGGGCCTAGACACCAGGACTCTGAAACCAATGCACTATCTGCTGGATCATGCTGATTCCAGTGGAAAGAAAGACCTCCCTCTGATTTGGACTGGTTTTGCGTATTTGTTGCTAATCTTTTGCACGCTTCTAGCAGGACTCTCAGGGTATGGCTACACTGCATTATAAACCAGGATCTGTGGGATCTGGGCTTGTGGCCTTGGTGCTGCCAAGCCCACGCTTGAGCAGCCACACTGCATTGTAAACCTGGGTTTACAATTGCTGGAACCGGGTCTCACGCCATACTAACATGTCCACAGTGAGCTACACAGACTGTCTGACTTGGGTCAGCTTGAGCTGTGTCCACACTGCAACATGACAGGGCTTGAGCAGGATTCCAGCTCAGCCCCACTCACCTAGCAGGGTCCTAAGATCTGGGTCTTGAGTGCTTATTGAGTCAGACTGATTTGTGTGTGGATGGAAGTGGGGGTTGGGGGCTTGGGCTCAAACCTAAATCAGATCCCAGCTTAATGTACAGTGTAGACATACCCTCAGATCCCAGTATGGATTGCGGGGCGCTTGCTGGCACATGCATCTGCACTGTAATTTTCAGCCTTAGCTGCCTGAACCATCTACCATGCAATGCTCATTCCACTTGTGCAAGCCACGCAGACAGCCAAGTGCCTAGACCTCTGTTTTTCTCTTTCCCAACAGAGCCCTAGGTTCCCCTGGTTCTCTGTGCAGCTGCCCACAGCCCTTCTCTGGCATCGCCGGGAACTTGCCTCAGCGACAAGGTGCTTTGCAAATTCTGCAGCTTTGCCAAGGGAGGAAGGTGTCAGACTCACATGGATCAGGAAGAGCTGCATCTCCAGCTCAGCAATCCTGCGACCGAGGCACTGGCGTGGCCCAAAGCCAAAGCCCAGCCCCCTGAAGTATGTAGAGTCCATTTTCAGCCATCTTGCCGGATCGAACAGCTCTGGCTTGGTGAAGAACTTGGGATCACGGCCCATAGCGTAAATTCCAACCTGCACTAGAGTCTGCAAAGGAGAGGGGAGGGAGGGTGAGTGGACTGCTAGCAGCTCTCCCAGCAGGCATCCATCACAGGGGCTGTGCCAGACTTCAGTCATGACAGGGGAGTGACACTGCAGTCACAATGTGAGGGAACAGCATCTGCCCTTACACCAGGGGTGAGTCTGGCCCATTGTGCCACCACAAACAGAGATCTACACACAGGGCCTGGTGGGCAGCCCTCCCTCAGGGTGGGTGACACTGACTTTAATGGTATGCTCCATCAGGAGAGCGCTGCTGTATGTGCTGCGCAGAGAGGCTGTGCGCTGTTCACTCTGTAACTGGCAATGGTTTCAGAGCCTGTGTCTGCTCCAGCCAGCCACACGTTTAGTTCCCCCATTTTCTTTGGGCCCATCTAAAGTGCTCTTACAACTGAGTGTAAGCTCCATATCTACGCACGGCTTAAACTCACTAGGTGAATTCCCTCCCCCACCCCTTTACACTGGGTAAAAGGGCAAAGGGAACAGCAGAAGGGGTCCCATATCCAGCTGGGGGAGAATTCCCTCAGTGCAGGCAGGTGTGGTGGAAGGCTGCTTTCTGAAGGACATGTGTGGGGCTCAGGTGCAGCAGAGATTCTCGGCAGAGCAGTGCTCTGTGGGGCAGGCTATGAAGGCTGCTGTAGGTTAGACAGGCCCATGGGCAGGGGACACTCCAGCCGCCAGAGCAACCCAGGATCAGGCAGGTGCAAAGGTAGTTTAAAGTGCCCCTCCCTCACCCCCCCGGGCTGTGAGTTCTCTGCTGTGTCTCTAAAGCTCAGCCCAGATTCCCATGCCTTGGCCAGCCAGTTTGGATGGGCCCAGGCGCTTGTGCTTTGGGCTGGGTTCAGATTCATGGTAGATCTTTTCTTTAAACACCAAGCTAATGTGCCCCAACCCTGGCATCACTGACTAGCCCAAGCCTGGTACAATCCTGGTTGGCCATAAGCAAGTTTTTAAACAGTGCTTATCTACAGTCTTCCCTTGGCTGTGAATGGGGCCTTTGCTACAAGCCATGGGTATTCTGCACTAGATCTGGCTGACACAATGGTTAAAATGGCCGGGGCAGCCTATCATTGCTAGCCTTACCATGAGGCGAACTGAGGCGGCCACCTCAGGTGCCAGATTGTGGGGGGGCACCACTAGGACCCAGAGTGTGTCTGCTGCTGGTGCATATGTATTCTCTCTGCTCTAGATGCACAGAGATGGTGGAGTGCTGTGCTGGAGGAAGAAGGGCACAAGAGACATAACAGGCAGGCAGGAGAAAAGGTGAGAGGGAATAACAGAAAGCAGCAGGAGCTGCAGGGAGAGAGAGGAGGAGGAGTCTCTTATGTACCTCTCTAGCACCCCCAGGAGCCTGGACTGATTAACAACAGCTTCTCAGGGAGCTTCCTGTTTCCTGCTGCTTCCCTGAACACACTTGAGGAGAACAAGCAGTCAACTGAAGTAGTAGGAGCCAGTTAGGCCTTTAAGATGCCTCACTCAGGCCCTGCTACCAGCCTGCTTATTTGTCCCCTTCAATTCAGTGCTGAAAGCCACTATAGATGGCACAGAAAAGCTGAGTGAAAGAAGAAAACGCCCCTCTGGGGCAGCATTCAGAAAAAGAAAGAAAGCAAAGGAAGCTTTTCTATCTAAGCAGGAAGGAGCTCTCCTGAGATACATAGACACAAATAGAACAGGAGTACTTGTGGCACCTTAGAGACTAACAAATTTATTAGAGCATAAGCTTTCGTGGGAAACAGCCCACTTCTTCGGATGCATAGAATGGAACATATATTGAGGAGATATATATACACACATACAGAGAGCATGAACAGGTGGGAGTTGTCTTACCAACTCTGAGAGGCCAATTAAGTAAGTGAAAAAAAACTTTTGAAGTGATAATCAAGCTAGCCCAGTACAGACAGTTTGATAAGAAGTGTGAGAATACTTACAAGGGGAGATAGATTCAATGTTTGTAATGGCTCAGCCATTCCCAGTCCTTATTTAATCCTAAATTGATTGTATCTAGTTTGCATATCAATTCCAGCTCAGCAGTCTCTCGTTGGAGTCTGTTTTTGAAGTTTTTCTGTTGTAAGATAGCCACCCGCAGGTCTGTCATTGAATGACCAGACAGGTTAAAGTGTTCTCCCACTGGTTTTTGAGTACTATGATTCCTGATGTCAGATTTGTGTCCATTAATTCTTTTGCGTAGAGACTGTCCGGTTTGGCCAATGTACATGGCAGAGGGGCATTGCTGGCACATGATGGCATATATCACATTGGTAGATGTGCAGGTGAATGAGCCCCTAATGGTATGGCTGATGTGAATAGGACCTAAGCTGAGCTAGAATTGATATGCAAACTAGATACAATCAATTTAGGATTAAATAAGGACTGGGAATGGCTGAGCCATTACAAACATTGAATCTATCTCCCCTTGTAAGTATTCTCACACTTCTTATCAAACTGTCTGTACTGGGCTAGCTTGATTATCACTTCAAAAAAAAATTTTCTCTTACTTAATTGGCCTCTCAGAGTTGGTAAGACAACTCCCACCTGTTCATGCTCTCTGTATGTGTGTATATATATCTCCTCAATATATGTTCCATTCTATGCATCCGAAGAAGTGGGCTGTAGCCCAAGAAAGCTTATGCTCTAATAAATTTGTTAGTCTCTAAGGTGCCACAAGTACTCCTGTTCTTTTTGTGGATACAGACTAACACGGCTGCTACTCTGAAATAGACACAAATGTTCACTGTGAGCCTTCCGGCCCCAGTGAGGATGTGAGTGGTGAGGAGATGCCTGATCTTCCAGTTAGTCAGAGTGCAGGTGACCTGGCAGCTACTGCAGCATCCATATCTGCATCTCAAATGGATGTAACCATGCACATTCCTGAAGAAAAGTGTAGATCGGAGAAGAGTGTGGTGAAGGCGCAAGAAATAGCTGCTGCTGAGTTTAGTTCCTTAAGTCTAGATGATCCAGGACTGTGGACCCACTTGAGCAGTAGCCTGAGGGACTTCCTTGTACTGCATAGGCCACAGCAAGTGAAAAACTTCATGTTCCCCAAAGACAATGAAAATAGAAGTTTCCATCCAACACATTACTGGCGTGAAATCCCCAATGGTGACAAAGTGGAGAGGCCATGGCTTATGTACTCAAAAACCCAGAATGATGCATACTGTTTTTGTTACAAACTCTTCTAGTCTAATGTTCCAGCCACATTGGGTTCTACAGGAACAAAGGACTAGAAAAATCTGGCTAGAAATCTGGCATGCCATGGGAAGGCAGCAAATCATCAGAGAACATTCCATAGGTGGAAAGAGCTTGTGATGAGACTAAGGTTAAAGGCCACCATAGATGATCAGCATCAAGAGAAGATTGCATCAGATTTGCATCTTTACTGGCAAAAATGTTCTGAAAAGGCTCATTGCCATTGTGAGAATGCTTGCTACCCAAAACCTAGCACTTCAGATCAGCTGTATGTGTCAAACAATGGAAACTTCCTTAAAACTGTGGAGCTGATGGCTGAGTTTGATGCTGTACTCCAGGAGCATCTAAGAAGAGTCACCACCCAAGAAATGTACACACACCACTACCTTGGAAAAACAATTCAAAATGAGATCATACAGTTACTGACAACAAAAGTCAAACAGAAGATTGTGGCAGATCTGAAGTCAGCAAGATATTACTCTGTTATTCTGGACTGCACACCTGACATCAGCCATATGGAACAAATGACTTTAATGGTGCATTTTGTAACAACAACGGAACCTAGTGAAAATGTCCCTGCAATGGTGACTGTCAGAGAGCATTTTCTAGAATTTATTGACATTGATGATACTACAGGAGCTGGTATGACAAAAGTGCTTCTTAAAGAGCTGGAAGATATGGGAATTGCGATAGCTGACATGAGAGGTCAGGGCTATGATAATGGTGCCAACATGAGAGGAAAAAACAGAGGAGTGCAGACACGGATCCGAGAGTTAAACCCTCAAGCTTTTTTTGTCCCATGCAGTTCTCATTCATTGAACTTGGTGGTCAGTGATGCAGCATCAGCTTCTAGTGAGGCTGCTGAATTTTTTAATGTAATTCAAAGCATTTATGTATTTTTCTCTGCAACAACTCATCGATGACAAATTTTGAAGCAACATCTGGGAACATCCTCTCTGACACTGAAACCACTGAGTGCCACACGATGGGAAAGTCGAGTGGAGGTGATAAAGCCTATCAAACACTAAATTGGGAAGATAGATGATGCCATAGTTGCCATTATGGAGGATAATGCTATGACAGGAACTGTTCGTGGGAGAAGAGTGGCAGAGGGAAATGGAATCACCAGAAACATACATAACTTCACATTTCTGTGCAGCTTAGTGTTGTGGCATGACATTCTATTTGAAATAAATGTTGTAAGCAAGAGACTCCAAGGTGTTGACCTTGATATATCTGGAGCAATGGAACAACTGGACAAAGCAAAGTCGTACCTACAGTCTTACTGGTCAGATGAGGGATTTCAAAACGTTCTGAAGACTGCACAGAAGTTGGCAGAGGAACTTCACACCGAAGCTATTTTCCCACCCATTCAAGAATACAAGAGTCACCGAAGAAAAAGACATTTTGATTACGAGGCACGGGATAATCCCATAAGAGACCCCAAACAACAATTCAAAGTTGAATTCTTTAACCAGGTGCTAGATTGTGCAATACAGTCAGTGAAAGAACGTTTCATGCAGCTCAAGGAACACAGCAGTATATTTGGGATGTTGTATGATATTCCAAAACTCCTCACTATACCTGAAGAAGACCTACCTACACCAGCAATGCAGGGCACTAGAGACACATGATGACATGCGCGATATTGATGCAAGTGATTTAGGTGATGAACTGAAAGCCCTTTCAAGATACATTTCAGCAGGATCAACTCCAAAGGCTGTTCTGGAATATATGTGCACAAATAAGATGACCACCCTCTTTCCAAATGCTTTTGTTGCTCTGTGCATACTTCTAACACTTCCTGTAACAGTTGCCAGTGGAGAACACAGCTTCTCCAAGCTGAAGTTAATAAAAACACATCTACGCTCCACAATGACACAGGAGAGGCTGGTCGGCCTTGCAACCATCTCAATAGAGCATGAGCTGGCCCAGACTGTGGACCTTCAGGAAGCAGTTCAAAGCTTTGCAACCAAGAAGGCATGGAAAGCACCACTTTGATTATTCAAACGGATAAAAATGCCAGTGTTTACTATGCAGACAAGAAAAGTTACATTTGCTGTTCAGGCGTTTGAAAGTTAAGTGTTACTTAAAATTTTGGAACAAGGCATTTTAAGTTTTTAGTTCTCCTTTATTGGGGTAGGTAGCAGAGCAGTACCATGAGAGGAGTAGAACAGGAAAAAGGTAGAACTGAGACCTTTCAAAGTTTTGGCCCAAGCTAGGGGGCATGGGGGCGTCATTTGAGCTCCCCACCTCAGGTGCCAAAATGTTGTGGGCCAGCCCTGCAGCCTATAGCTGTGCTCCCACGCTGGCCACCACCATTGGAGAGGCACCAAAAGCAGCAACAGTGGAAAATGTTAAGACATCTAGTGGAGACAAAGCCAAAGTTCCACAGGTGCCTGTTCCCCTCCTTCCGTCTAGCCCTGCCCCAGCGGGAAGCTCACCTTGGCAGGGATGAAATAGTCCTGGAGGATAATCTCCTGTGTTGTGTATCTCTGTAGGGTCACTGCTACTGGATGGAGCCTGCAGGAGGAGGACACATCAGGGTGGTATTTACTCATCACTCATTTACAGTTGATATTGTCCCAATGGGCAGAGTATACAATCAGGGCTGTGCATGAGACCAGTCATCCACCTTAGAAATAAGAGCTCAGCCCAAAGATTCCCCATGTCATTCTGCTCCCACTTTGATAGAGGACCTACCTCTGTTAAACCAGGCCATCGAGCTATTGCTTGTGACAGGGTATACAAACCCTCCGCTGTCCAGGAGAAGGTTAACAAGCTGCTGTGGGCTTAATAAGCCCTGACCTGCTACACCTGCAATAGGTGTCAGGGAGGGCTGTCAAGCGATTAAAAAAATTAATTGCAATTAATCACGCAATTAAAAAAATAATCATGGTTAGTCGCATGATTAATCGCACTGTTAAACAATAATAGAATACCATTTAAATATGTTTTTATGTTTTCTATATTTTCAAATATATTGATTTCAATTACAACACAGAATACTAAGTGTACTGTGTTCAGTTTATATTTATTTTTTATTAGAAATATTTGCACTGTAAAAACCAAAAGAAATTGTATTTTTCAATTCCCCCGTTACAAGTACTGTAGTGCAATCTTTTTATCATGAAAGTTGAACTTACAAATGTAGAATTATGTACAAAAAAACTGCATTCAAAAATAAAACAATGTAAAACTTTAGAGCCTACAAGTCCACTCAGTCCTTCTTGTAGTTCAGCCAATCATTCCGACCAGTGGTTCTCAACCAGGGTACATGTACACCTGGGGATACTCAGAGGTCTTTCAGGGTGTACATCAACTCATCTAGATGTTTGCCTAGTTTTACAACAGGCTACATAAAAAGCACTAGTGAAGTCAGTACAAACTAAAATTTCATACAGACAATGACTTGCTTATACTGCTCGATATACTATACACTGAAATGTAAGTACAGTATTTATATTCCAATTGATTTATAATTATATGGTAAAAATTAGAAAGTAAGCAATTTTCAGTAACAGTGTGCTGTGACACTTTTGTATTTGTGTGTCTGATTTTGTAAGCAAGTAGTTCTTAAGTGAGGTGAACCTTGGGGGTATGCAAGACAAATCAGACTCCTGAAAGGGGTACAGTAGTCTGGAAAGGTTGAGAGCCACTGGCTCAGACAAACAAGTTTGTTTATATTTGTGGGAGAGAATACCACCCGCTTCTTGTTTACAGTGTCACCTGAAAGTGAGTCGCATGGCACTGTTCTAGCCAGTGTGGCAAGATATTTATGTGTCAGATGCGCTAAAGATTCGTATGTCCCTTCATGCTTCAATCATAATTCCAGAGGACATGCGTCCATGCTGATGATGGGTTCTGCTCAATAACAATCCAGAATGGTGCAGACTGATGCATGTTCATTTTCATCATCTGAATCAGATGCCACCAGCAGAAGGCTGATTTTTCTTTTTTGGTGGTTCGGGTTCTGTAGTTTCCGCATCAGAGTGTTGCTCTTTTAAGACTTCTGAAAGCATGCTCCACACCTCGTCCCTCTCAGATTTTGGAAGGCACTTCAGATTCTTAAACCTTGGGTCAAGTGTTGTATCTATCTTGAGAAATCTCACATTGGTACGTTCTTTTTGTTTTGTCAAATCTGCAGTGAAAGTGTTCTTAAAATGAACAACATGTGCTGGGATGTCATCCGAGACTGCTATAACATGAAATATATGGCAGAATGTGGGTAAAACAGAGCAGGAGACATACAATTCTCCCCTAAGGAGTTCAGTCACAAATTTAATTAACGCATTATTTTTTAACGAGCGTCATCAGCATGGAAGCATGTCCTCTGGAATGGTGGCTGAAGCATGAAGCATACGAATGTTTAGCATATCTGGCACGTAAATATCTTGCAATGCTGGCTACAAAAGTGCCTGTTCTCACTTTCAGATGACGTAAATAAGAAGCGGACAGCATTATCTCCCATAAATATAAACAAACTTGTTTGTCTTAGCGATTGGCTGAAAAAGAAGTAGGACTGAGTGGACTGGTAGGCTCTAAAGTTTTACATTGTTTTGTTTTTGGGTTGCAGTTGTGTAACAAAAAAAAATCTACATTTCTAAGTTGCACTTCCTCGATAAAGAGATTGCACTACAGTACTTGTATGAGGTGAATTGAAAAATACAATTTCTTTATTTATCTTTTTTACACTGCAAATATTTGTAATAAAAATAATAAATAAAGTGAGCACTGTACACTTTGTATTCTGTCTTGTAGCTGAAATCAATATATTTGAAAATGTAGAAAAACATCCACAAATATTTAATAAATTTCAATTGGTATTCTATTGTTTAACAGTGTGATTAAAACTGCGATTAATCATGATAAAAAAAAATTTTAGTTAATCACATGAGTTAAGTGCGATTAATCCACCGCCCTTGTGTCAGGAGGTGTTAAAAACAGGAGAGCCCAGCTTCCGTAAAGTCTGGCTGGGACGGAGAGCAGCTTCCCAGATCTTACTCTATGAGGAAAGTCTGACTTGGGGCCAGAAGCCCCAGAGGAGGGAAGGTCGGCTTGACAGGGAATGTGCTCCATGTGACTTGCCTGTTGCTGCTGTGTGTGGGACCCTGCCTGAAAGGAGTGACAGCCAAAAACCCCTTTTACTTTGTGCACCTGGCCTGGGAACTCAGTAGTGGTTTGGTGGGAACCCAGCTATGGCCCTGTCACATTGCTTAAGACAGTTTCCATTGTGCACAGCATGCTGGCTGGGTAGCTGATCAAACCAGCATATTGCTTCAATGGGATGGGAGCGCTAGCAAGTCATCTAGCCCATTTCCTTGCATTGAAGCATGATTGACCCTGGTTTCCAGCAGGGTCCACCAATCCAAACACTGGTCGCTGAACAGTTATTGCTAGAACTGGGGAAAATTCCCAGTGTAGATAAGACACATGATGCCTAAAGCCAATTCTGCCAGATGGGGGTAAGATCTAGTCTTGAATCACTCCATGGTAAGTGATTCCAGTGACAATTTGTGCTATCACCAAACTGGTCCTATAACACTACCCCTAATATTTAGCCTAAACTGTCCCAGCTGCAATTTAAGATGTGTTGTCCTGTCCTCCTTGATTGCATGATCACGGTCCTTTCCATGCTACCCCATGCATACAGCCGCCATGCATCACTGTGATACAGTTTCCCACAAAGGATGTGTCCAATCCTCTCAAGCTTTTTCCATGGGTCTTACATGCCAGTTCTCCCATCTTCTGAGCCATTCTCCTCTAACCTCATGTTTGTCAATGTCTCCGTTTGACTGAACCCACAATGCCAGTTTAAGAGCCTAAATACATTTCCTGATATCCTCTAGGGGACCAATTCTGCTCCTGAGGTAAATCAGGAGTCACTTGATGGTCTGTCTATGCAATTCCACTGGTGTAAATGATCAAAATCAGGCCCAAAGCACTTAACACATGAATGTGTTAGAAAAATCATTCATTATTATTTATATTATTGCAGAGCCACCTCCAGGCATGGTCTACTCACTGTACAGGTGCTGTACAGAGAATAAAAAAAACAGTCTCTGCCCCAAGATCAACATCTCTGCCAATCTAGCAGTCATTATGTGCACAGCAATATCTCATGTAGCCTTGGGTATGAGAAGCTGTTTCATTGAGAGGGTGGAGATGATGGCCATGAAACCAGAGCTCTTCCCTGTTGTCTTTGTGTTTTTTGCTATAAGCTGTTTAATGTCCACCTGGCCACCAGCAGGGAGAAGCAGAAGCTTGGGGCTAGATCTTCAGCTGGGGTAAATCTAAATAACTCCAATTAAGTCAATGAACTGATGCTGATTTGCCACAGCTGAAGATCTGGCTCTTTAAGTAATGCACATCTAGCAGCCCAGCACCCTCCCTGGCACGAGCAGTTTAGTGTCTGCAATGGGAGGGAGTCTAAGTCCCAGCATGGGCCTAGATGTGCTGGCCCAGATGAGAATTCTCTTTGGACAGGTTCCCCTTCTCCCATTGTCCTCCCTGCAGAGCTGGACTCCTAGCCTTTTAAATTGATTCAGAACTTTCCTCTCTGAAGCAAGCACTGCAATCTTTGAGTAGCTTTGCTCCTGCACGTGCAGGGCTTTATTAGTTTAGTCTGCCATTTCCCAAGGTTAGATCTGGTGTCAGTGGCAGATGGGAACACACTGTTATTATGGCAGCAATCGGCAGTCCTGAAGGATCTCTTCCAAAGCTGTCTAGGTTTTCTTTGGCTTTGTGTTTGCACATAATGTGCTCAGAACTCTTGAGCACATCTCTTGCAGACCCATGAAGTTTATTATTAATCCCCATCCTTGTGCCACCTATCTCTCTTTCATGGGAGATTGATGAGGCCAATATTAGACAGACAAAAGAATTCAACTGATTTCCTGGGGTTGTCAATGTTGGAATCAATTATCAATGGTGCTATTTTTTCAAAGTTTCTTGAGTGCTTGATATTAAAGATTCTGAAATACGAGGAAGCAGTAGGAAAGCTTGCAAAAAGAGACCAGACAAAATGCCCCCTCCCTTTGATCCACAGGCACAGGTCTTCAAAGCAGCGGATGTGCCATGCGTCTCCTATGCAAGGGCAGAGTGGGTCATGGAGGAGTCGAGGAAGCTGCTCACACACAGAGAACCAGTTTAGTGATATCCTTACTCATGGTATCTTATGGGATGAGTGCAGGGGACTGGACCATATAAACTCTCAAGGTCCCTTCCAATCCTATGATTCTATGGTTCTAGTCTAAAACTGTATTATAATTTTCAACTGCTAGGCAGCACAGTGCATAACATCCCTTACCAGAACTAGTAACAGCAAACCTAGCCGTGTTCTAAGGTATTTTAAAAAGAACACATATATTGGATCTCTCTGTAGCCAGGCCACATCTGGTACAGAAGTCTGACCTGCAAGTAGCAGCCTTGCAACCTCCCGTGTACAAGGGGTACATGACACTTTGCAGCATGGGCCTATTTGTCAGTCTGCAAAGGCACTGTTCAGTGTAGCAGTGACCCAGAGTTAGCAATGACTTCATATTTGTTCTCTTCTCCTGTTTCCTTGAAGCTCAGAGAAATTGTCATGGAAAAGCAAAATGGAAACTTTATGGTGAACCCACTGGGGGAGGGATGGAGGAATCTTCCAATTCTGTGAACTTATTTTTTTGGAAGGACAACAGTGCTGTGCTCTGTGGTGCTCAGATAATTGCCTTTTAAGGAGGCAAATTTATCACCCTTTGCATCAGTTTCTCTCAAAATGTTTCCATTGTTGCTAAGTCATAAATGCTGCACTGATGAAAAAGTGTGTTAGATGGACTGTAGCAAACCCACTATGCTGGCAGAGAACCAGACACCTCCAGCATCAACAGCACAGAACCCTCCCACTAGAACTAAGGTGATAGCTCCATAGGTAAGTAGGTAGTGACCTGTTATCTTCTAATACAGGGGTTCTCAAACTGTGGGTCGGGACCCCCAAGTGGGTCACAACCCCATTTTAATGGGGTCATCAAGGCTGGTGTTAAACTTCCTGGGGCCCAGGGCCCAAGCCCAAGCCCCACCACTCAGGGCTGAAGCCCAAGCCCAAGCCCAAGCCCCACCGCCCAGGGCTAAGGTTACATGCCCGCCACCCGGGGCAGAAGCCCTTGGGCTTCAGCTTTGGCCCCGCCCTGCCCTGGCCAGTCTTTGGTCCCCAGTTGTGGGGTCGTGTAGTAATTTTTGTTGTCAGAAGGGGGTCACGGTGCAATGAAATTTGAGAACCACTGTTCTAAGAGGATTCAAGAGCCATTCAAGGGAGACACTCGTTTTTCTTCAATGGTAAAAAAATCCAGCTCCAGTGCTCAGATTCTGTAGTGCTGGGGGTTGTATAAGTACCTAAGTACCAGGCTGAACTCCCATAGAGAGAAGGCAGGCATCTGTGGACCCACATCTGGGTAGAAAGTGGTGGGGGTCAGGAACTGATTACACTATCTTGAAAAGGAAAACTCCTTACCTGAGCGTTTCCTTGATGACAGCTTTGAGCAGCCGGATGGCTTTCAACATCTTCAGCATATCGCCCTGTGCTGCCTGTCTGGCCGCAAAGATCTCCGCCCGCAGCTGCTCCTGCACCACTGGAGTGCGAGCCAGTTCGAACATGGCCCACTGGAGGGTCATGGAGGTCTAGAGCAGGGCACAGAGGATGGTCATGGGGGTCTAGAGCAAGGCACAGGGGAACCTCCTAGAACTCAACACCAGCTGGGTTCTGACCCTAGGGATGTTGCTCTCTGGGTGACCCATGCATGCCATGTCTCCGCTCTGTGCCTCAGTTTCCCTTTCTGACAAGGGGGCCTGGTTGTGTGGCTTTAATGAAGCACCTTGAGATGCTCAGAGAAGAGCCCCTGTGTTGATGAAGCGTTACGGGCCGGGACTTTTAGAAGAGCCTATAGGAGTGAGGCACCCAGGTGCCAGAACTCCAGTTCCAAGCTCTCAACATTTGCCATTCTCTGCCTTGTGTACTCCACCACGAGCATCCTCCTTTGAGGAGCAGTGTGGAAAAGTCATCTGGGGGCACTTACGCCATCAGAGGGGTGCCAGAGCCAGGATATGCAAACAGGGAACTATGTTGAGGTTCCACCATTGCTCCTTAGTGAAATGCCAGGTCCAAGGTGATAATGAATTCTCTCCCCTAAACCTTCTAGTACACAGCAGTTACCACAGATATTGCAATATTGCTGGCAAGTTCTGTACCTTGAGAGAGCACCCTGTTTCAAAGTTTCTTCAAAGTTAAGGATAATGGTAGGTGGCTTGCCTGTAAGATTAATTCTCCACAAGAGGATGAGTGCTGACATTTATGTAGCATTCTATAACTGTGCCTCTATTTCACTTCATTGTGGAATATTTCCACAAATCCATACTGCTTAAAAACGGTCATGACACTTTTAAAGTATATTTATCATGTGTGCATATTTTCCATTAATGTCAAAGTTATCACACATTTAAATATGAGCCTCTAACTCCATATTCCTCATCTGTATATAATTGTGATATTACATATAAAGCATGCCTTGTAAGGCATCGGGGAAAGGTTACGATCTGCTGAAAGTCATTTCTCTATCCATATATGTGCATCATTAATGCATGTGAGGTTATGAGAATTGTATTGTATGGTTGTCACTGAAACATGCTGTAAATTGGGGAATCAGACAGATAGCTCCCCAGAGGCAACAGCAAGAAGAGTAACCAACACCCAGGTGGGGTGTGAAACAACCCATCAACAGCCATTGTCCAGCAAGGGAGCTACAATGCAATGACTCACCTGCATGAGGTCACATCAGGGGGATTGCTCAACTTTGCCTGGAGACTCAGCAATGCCCCCCAGACATACCTGGACTTGTGTTTTCCAGACACATGGACTGAGGGTATAAAACAGACAGAGTGGACACATACTGGGCCCTTCTCCTGCCCCCACCTATGCTGCAAGCACACAAGACACGGAGAAGAAGACAAGACTCCAACAGGGGAGATTGGCCCAGGTTTAAGGAACAAACCTGTATATTAAGGACTGCAATATCCAGTGGAGTGAGATAAACTGCTTAATCTAGATGTTGTCCAGTCTAATAGGGTTGAGAGTTTAGACTGCATGCTTATATTTTATTTCTTCTGGTAACTAACTCTGACTTTTTGCCTATCACTTAATATCACTTAAAATCCATCATTTATAGTCAATAAATTTGTTTTACTGGTTATCTTTACCAGTGAGTTTGTATGAAGTGTGGGGCAAATCTGCTCAGGGTACAAAGGCTAGTGTATATCCACTTTCCATTGTTGAAGTGATGAACCAATTAATAAATTTGCACTGCTCATCTTGAGCAATGCAAGACAGTATATTCCTGGGGTACAGTGCTGGGAGCTGTGGGGTTTTGGCTCTGGTGCCTTTCTCTGTGTGATTCATGAGTGGCTCTGGGTGCATTCATGCAATCTAGCTGGGTGTGGGGTCTCCACATGTAGTTGTGCTGAGTAATAATAGCACCTGGAGGGGTTGCTGCTGGTCACAAGCAAGGCATTGTGAGATACAGCCCAGGCTGGAGAGAGTTAAGGGGGAACAGCGGTCCCACAGTCTGAGGCTGCACCCCAGGGGGGATCCTGTCACAATCACCACCACAACAATGGCACTCTCCCCAATCCCCGAGGCTCATCCTTACTGTGTCCACCCCGCCCGCCATCATCTCTGTCACGTTGGCCTTGATGTCATCGATGGGCAGCTTGTCCTGTACTAAGAGGCTGGACAGGATCCCAGTATATTCCTTGGTGCTTTTCCGGTCCAGCCGGAGCTCTCGGTAGATGTTCTGGATGCACTTGTCAGCTGGGAAAAGCGGGAGGGAGATAGGGAGAAAAAGCAAAGCAGTAAATTCATCATCTATAAGTGCCCAGCCCTCCTCCCACGCCCCATGCCACCCCACCCCACTTCTGAGCCCCTGGTCCCTGAGTCTCCTGAGGATGCTAAGGTGCTGTCAGTGAGTGGCTTTTTAATGGCATCTCTTAAGTCAAAGGATCTCACCAGCCCCAGCCAAAAACTGTGTGGCTTTCCCATGGGTCAGATCATTGGGCTTTCCCAGACTGGCCAACCCTGGCTAGAATCTGGTACCCAAGGACAGTATGGGGAATCCTGCACTTTCCTGACACTTCGTATCTTTCCTATAATTCCCCAACTGAAGCCACTTGAGTGATCCCTCCTGCACCACAGAAAACCCCACCAGCTCCTCCAGCAGCGCTATCCCTGCTGCCTTCCATCTAAGAGACCCTGGCAACATATCAGAGCCCTCAGTATAGCAAGGAGCAAGTATCTTCCCAGAGTCACCCCTTCCTATGAGCAAGAGCTATTTTCTGTGCAAATCCATCCTTTTCCCTGCATGATGCTCCAACAACTTCTCATCTGTGGCAGTATGATACTGACTCTGGGACCTTCCACATGACAGCATGAACGCTCCTGCTCTAGCCACCAGCCTTACTCTAAGATGGGTGAGATCTATGCAGCAGTGCACATGAGCTCTCACCATGCCTGAAAATCACATCCCAGGACTGCACATGGTCCCGCCAGGTCTTAGAGTTGATCCTGCAGAGCAGGCTGGGCGGGATGTAGAGCATGGGTGAGGTGGTGTGGAACATCAGGGTCACGGCATCGATGAACTTCTGCGCCTCGGGGTCAATTAAATCCTGCAGGAGCCCAAGGCGTGCTCCATACAGGACGTTGCACACGGCTGCAGGGGCAAGGGTTAGGGTTAGAATCCAAAACTTCCAACATCCCCAAAAATGTCACTCTGGGGTGATCGGAGGCCATTGGCCACAAGCACCTCCATTGCACAGTATGTTTATATGTAGGGCTGGTAGTGCTGTCTATTAAGGATACACAGGCAACCGTAAATCTGGCGTTTCCTAGCTTCCGAGAGCTTGGCTTTACAACCTTAATGTTCTTTTTTATGTAGTTCTATTGTGTGTAAGATATAGTATCTCTTATCCAACATCATTCCAAGATCTTCACTCCAGAGAGGGGTCATTTCTACCCATCTTTATTCTAGCACTAACATATTTGTCGTTATATATATAAAACGCAGTGTCTAGGACTGAAATGCAACCACCTCTGTGGTGAAATGGCAGTATTTCAGGGTCAGCCGACACTGCACAACAGTTCAGGACACGAAGAAAGAGCACTACATGTAGCTGAGGCTGCAGAGAGGGTTTGGTGAGGCACAATGACTCCAGTTGAAATTTGGCCAGGACTCTGGAGCCATCAACTGTATTCTTGGAGGAAGTGCCATGAGTAGTCAGAGACACAGTTCAGGGGCCAGCTGGTGTAAATTGATGTGTTTCCATTGACTTCAGTGGAGCTGTGGTGACTTAAACCAGCTGTGGATGTGGTCCTATAAATATATTTCATCCACAAGACACTCAGACATGATGGGCAGAGAGGTTCTGGATGATCCTTGCAGAACTTCGCATTGCAGTCTGAGGCATAAGGTTAGACAGAAGAGGTTCTGCTGAAGGTCACTTGGGTGCTCATCCAAACAGATTTTCCTAAGCAGAAAGGGTGGATTTTCCACTCCTAAGGGCGTTCAGACCCTATAGGTATGGTTCAACCCCTTCTAATGATAAGGGGCCATTTGCAGTCACACGAATCAGTGGCATGTCTGGGGTGGCTGGTTTGCACTAGTGCAAACTGACTGAGCTCAGCAGGAGCTTTTCTCTGTTTCCCCCAGCCCCAGGTGCCCCCACTGAGCAAATGGACGCCCACAGGCAGCTGCAGCATGCCAGCCCAGCCCACTCACACTCCAGGGCGAAGCGGAACAGCTCATTGGTGAGGTCGGCCGTCCACCTCCCCCGGCCACTCTTCTCGATCTGGACTCGGACCCTCTTGACAAAGTCCTCGCCCACCTCATTCAACAGGGGCACAAAGCAGTCAATCACCTGCAGGGACAGGACCTCTTTATTCAGAATGAGGCGGTCAGAGCGCCAGGCCTCTCCCTTCCTGGGAAAAGCAAAGGAAGATCACTCACATTGCTGTGTTCCCTGATATGTCCCGCCTTTCAGGGCAGGGCACAGTATAAACCCATTCTTCCCCCCTACACCCAGCCCCTACCCACCTCTGCAACCCTCCTCATCTCGCCCACGAAGCAACACAGACTGATTTTCCCTGAGTGGCACCCACTGCTTCCTGTCCAGCTGCCATGCCCTGGCTGGTCTGTTCCCATGTGAATTCCTTCCCAGACCTAGAGTCACATGTTCCAGGCCAGAGTCCTGGCCTGACAGTCACACGGGTCCTAGCAGCAGGGAAACAAGTTGCATGGGGAGTGTAAGCTAGGGATCAAGGAGGGTTTCCAGGACGGGCAGGTTGGCATGTGCTCCAGTTAAGAGACCAGACCTGACTCTCTACTACTGGTAAACCTACCTGACCCACCTGAGCCTCAGACAGTTTCCTAAGAATTAGGTGCCAACCCACTTCTCTCCCCAGCTGATGCTCCAAATTCAGAGGCATCACTATGACAATGCTCCTCTTCTCACATCATGCTACATTTCCTCCCTTCCTAGATTACTACATAAAGGTGAGCCCAGCTACCTTTGTCATTAAAAAGGGAACTTCACACCCCAGCATACCCTTTAATAGACCTTACTTACTTGAGAAGCACTCCATATGGCTTGTTGCGGAAGTCACGGTAGGCCACCCAAGGTGGCACCATGAACCTCTCTGGGTAGTTGCCCTCCGATTTAAAGAGAGTAGCAGCATCTTCGGGGTTAATGATATTCACACTCTGGTAGAGGCCGAGTTTCTCCCTGTGACATTTGACAGGGGATCAGGACACTCCCACAAGCAAAGAGCCCTGAAGAAAACCTCACTTGCTGACCCTGATAAATGCTGAGTGGGGCAGGAGTTGTAACTGGTACCCCATGAGTAGCAATGGGGGAAATTTACAAGGGCCAGAGTCTCTGTTCAGCATCGATACACACCTAAAAGTCTGGCTGCTGATCAAAACTATGGGGCTGCTCCAAAGTTTGGAGAAGTCTTTCCACTGACACCAATGAACTCTGGATCAAGTCCTGTCTTCTGAATTATGTATTTAATTAACTTGAAATGTCTAAAACATGCCCATTGCAGTTGCCCATGGGCATATGTTGTATGTGAAAATAGGCCACTATCAAAACTCTTATGACATAAATAACACGCATAACCTCCCATACTTGAAACTCAGAGGATGGGCTTTTCAGCAGCACCCAATTGACTTAGCAGCACAAATCCCATTGACTCCCAATAAGACATATGCTCCAAAAATCACTTGGCCATTCTGACTCCAAAGGGCTTTGGACCAGCCCTTAACAAGTGCTTCATAATCTATATGGGATTATGACTGGAGACTGCACTCAGTGACAGGGGCGGCTCTATGTATTTTGCCGCCCCAAGCACGGCAGTCAGGCAGCCTTTGGTGGCATGCCTGCAGGAGGTCCGCCAGTCCCGTGCCTTCGGCGTACCCACCGCCAAATTGCCGCCGAAACCGCGGGACCGGCAGACCTCTTGCAGGCATGCCGCCAAAGGCTGCCTGACTGCCGCCCTCATGGCGACCGGCAGGCCGCCCCCCGCAGCTTGCCGCCCCAGGCACGCGTTTGGTGCGCTGGTGCCTGGAGCCGCCCCTGCTCAGTGACCCAAGAGGTCTCTTCCCTTCTGTTTTTACTACTTCTGCATTTGTTTAGTGATTAGTGTATGGGATTGGCATCCAGGAGAACTGGCTTCTGTTATTGACTCCCTCTCTGAATCCAAGTCATGCCCCCTTCCCCTGCCTCTGTTTACCCTTCTGTAAAATCAGAACAACAATAATATTTCCCTCTCTCCTATGGGTGTTGTGAGGCTTGTTTAGTTTAATGTTTGTTGATTTTGCTCCCAGGCTTGGACAAAAGGGGCCATCACAGGAATTAGACATGGAAATGAGTTAGATTGAATGAGCTACGATTTCCTGTCCAATACAGGGGTAGCCCCAAGCTGTTCCCATTGGGAGAGTTTTCGTTAGTCTTACACTCAGGAATTTTGGTCAGTTGATTTTATTTCCTTTCTTAATATCATACCCTGTCATAGCATGATAATAATCCTCCTCGCTGTTTGCCAAGCTAAACTGCACATATTTAGCTAATTTCATCTTCCTCACTCAACCCCTTTGCTGCTGTTCTCTGAATTGCCTTCCTGTTACCAATATCTTGCTGATAATGATTCTACCTAAAACACAGCTGGTCGCCGTTACCATGGAATCTGAGCCCGCCACGGGCTTTGAAGTATTTGTCCTAACAACTCTGTGAGGAAGGGAAATGTTAGTCCCATTTCACAAGTGGTATATTAAGGTATAGAGAAACTAATGGCCAGATTTTGAAAGATACTTAGGCATCGGTGTTCTCAGTCTTGCAAAACCTAACTCGTTGAGGAGCCTAAATCTCATTCTCAAAAGTGATTTAGGCACCTAGGATTCTAAATCCCATTGGCTTTCAATGGGAATTTGGCTCCTAAGGGCATAAATCCGTTTTGCAAATGAGATTTAGGCTCCTAAATAAATTAGGTTGCTACAACACTGAGTGCAGCAATACCTAAGTACCTTTACAAATCTGGGCCTAAGTGAGTTGCCCATGGTCACATGTGAAGTCTGTAGTTGAGCAGGAACACAGGTCTCCAGCATCCCAGGCTAGAACCCTAACTACTGAACCACCCTTCCTCTTCTGCCTGAAGACAATGAGTTGCCCAGACCATATTTTAGGGGCACTTGCACCAATCCAAAGTATCAATTACCTGGCAGCCTTGCATGAAGCCTTGATATCAAGTTTCAACACCTTCGAAAAAAGTACCCACTTTTGAAAATGCTGGCCTTAACCTCCCTATGCCTCAGTTTTCCCACCTGTAAAGCAGGGGTAATAAGTTACCTACCTCATAGGGAGACAGTGAAGCTTAATCTATGAATGTGCCTTAACATCCTGGGCTACCTCTTGGGTTTAGTGGGGCAGCTGCTCTGGGTCTGTAACTCTTGGTGTGATCAAGGGGTGATCACATGGGAAAGGGTCACTCTTCCTGTCTGCCCAGTGCACACAGTGAAGAATTTGAGCAGGCTGCATTGTGGCTTTGGAGCCACAGCCTGAGTCTGCGTGGGACAAAAGGGCTGTGCAGCTGTCAGAACTCAGCCAGAATTCCCCCTGGCGCACTGACGTGGAAGCTTTGTCACCTGTTTCAAGAAGGCAGCATCTATTTCCCCTCCACCCCTTCATACTGGCTCAGCTGCTCTAACTGGCACAGAGCCATGGTTGCACCATCCATTTGCCCCACAACAACCTCTTTGGGAAGGCTGGCATGGTGCGTGCCACTAGCCTTTCACACAGATCATGCAAGAATTATCTGTGGCTGTCCACAGGGCCTAAGTGCAAGGAGCAGCTCCCCTTGAACACCCAGCCACAATCTGTCTTCTAAACTACATCACAGCCACATCCCACAGCCTTGTTCCATAGGGCCTCCCCCTAAATGTCCTTCCTAAGGGTCTGATCCTGGGAGCTGCCAACACCTGCAACTCCAAACCAATGGGAATTGCCGGAGATCAACACCACCCAAGATCAGACTCTAGTTACCCAGGCAAAACACCTATTGCTTCCAAAGGGAACTGAGCACAAATAAAGAATAAGGGCTTCAGGATCAGGCCCATGCAGACTAAACTAGCCCCAGCTGTGTAACAGCTATACAAGGTAGTGGGTCAAATCCCTAAGACTAAGTCTAGGGGTGAATTTGGGCCCATGAGGTTTTCTCATGACTAAAATAACCCTGGGCTAGAGAAATACTGGTGGAAGCAAAACATTGCGATGAAAAATATAAAGCCAGCACCTCAGCTGGTGTAAATGGACACAGCTCCACTGCAACCTGTAGAAATCCCCTGACTTTTGCTAGCTGAGAATCTGACCCATAGCCTTGTACTAAGTACAGTTTGGAGAGAAGTTTGCTGTTAATAATAGAGTCCCAAAGATTCTGCCAGCCAAGGGAGTGTGATCAGAGCAACAATGAAAATGTATCGAACAATGTAAATGGCCACTTCGATCCCATGTTGGCTTTCTCGGTACAGTTACACGCTACAACTATTTTGATTTGCAGATAGAAGGGTAAATCCAGGGCCTCTTGCCCTGTTATATTAACTGTTGGTTGAGTTGGGCATGTGCTGCAATGACAGAGTGAAATTACACTGTGTAATGTTACATGTTCACACACTGAGGTTTTGTATTACTGCCCATCCCCATGGCGTCTGAGCTCCTAGATGTACAAACCTACATAGAGAGGAAGGGTGGCCTTCTGGTTAAGCCACCAGCTGAGACTTCCTGTCACCCCTAAATCTGGCCCAGACCAGACACTGAAGGATCTTTCAGACCTGACCCTGCTAGACTATTAGTGTTCCAGTCACTGAAATCAGGGTCCCTCTGTGCTAGGCACTGTGGGGGGGGAGAGGGGCCTGCCCAAAGACCTTACCATCTCAATAGCCAAAGGGTAGGTTGAGAAACTGAGGCACAAAGAGGCCAGTGACTTGCCCACTGTCATGCAGCAAGTCAGTTCCAGATCTGGCACTAGAGCCCAGGTCGCCTCACTCCCAGCCTTATCCACTAGACCACACTGCCCCTCAGTTTATACTACTGGAGTTGGGTCCCTGGGGACAGAGGTAAAAGTGGATCTAAATGGAGGGGCAGATGGATAAGATTGTCCCATAAGGCACTGAGAACCCAAGTTTCCAGGCTCCTGCTCTATTGCCCAACCCACTAGACCGTGGTACCTCAACACCCTACCTATACACACCTGATCCCCATATTTTCTTTTATGCCGCTGAGCTGCCCTTAGCAGGGATGTGCAGAGCAAAGGAGAGCTGTTGCTGCCCAAGTGGGGCCTGCCTCACAGCTTCTTACCTGTAAATGGGTCCAAACTTCTGGAACTTGTGGATCATGATGTTGTGGACGTTGTGGAAGCCACCCTCCTGCCAGAAGTGAAAGAGGTTAAGCCAGCCTGTTCTCCAGTTGCCTGGGAGCTCGCTGAAGGACCGGGCCACCTTCCCTTGGAGGGAAGGAGGGTACACCTCGCCAGCGGCTGTGTAAACCCTGCGGTAGCCAGGGACCTGGCCATCCTTGGTAGGGGAGAGGATCCACAGGCTGCTGGGATTGGCTAAAGCTGGCAAACGCAAGCCACCCCTGGCTAACATGGCCCTCAGGGAAGGGAGAACAAAACCAACGAGCCACCTTGTGAGGGAAAATTCCTGCAGACTGGCCCACGCTCCAAGAGCCTTGCTCTTATTAACACAGTCTCTGTCAAGGATATGAGCTAGCCAGTTGAATCACTGCTGCAGTCCTTGCCTCCCAATCACTCTGATAATTATAGTAATGACAGTGGAAGGTTAGTGCAAGCCACGCCCATAGGAATGCAGGAGTAAGGGGGGAGCGAGGTAGGGGGTGGACATGGTTGGCTACTCCCACTTCCCTTCCCAGTGAGAAGGCTCAGGAATGCATTTCTTTGCAAGGGATAGAAATCTGGTTCTGATCAGCTAGCTAACCCTAATCTTTGATGCTCCAACAATGCTGGTTAGCTTGGTTTCGTAGGGTTTCCTGGAAGAGGATTGGTTGAAACAGTATGTTTGGGGGAAGAACGAGGGGGCACAGAACAAGGACCATGACCTAGATCCTCAAAGACATTTACATTCGTAACTTTCATTGAAATCAAAGCTCTATATAATTACTGTATGAGTCAAAATAACACCACCACCTACCTCTTTTAATAAGCAGATCTGAACGCACTTTACAAAGGCGGTCAGAATTATTATCTTCCTTTTACAAACGGGAAAACTGAGGCACAGAGCGGTGATGTAACGAAGCAGGCCAGTGCTAGGAATAGATCCCAATTTCCTGACTTTTAGTCCAGTGCTCTACCCACTAGGCAATAGTACTTTTTCAAAGGATACTCTGCAAATAAAAATTGAGCTCACTCAAAATCTGCTCCGCATCTAGAGGAGAACTGGCTGTTTCAAAGCAGCCAACTCTGGTGATTTCACTGCAAGTCCTGTGACATTTGGTGTTTTTCTTAAAGTCGCAGCTCCTGGAGTCCACTGGTTGCAGGAGAATCTCAGCTTTTGGGTTTTTGATTTTTTTTTAATTGCTGAGAAAATATTGAAATTGTGAAACAATGCACCGTGAAATCTCAGAAACTAGGAGGTAAGGAAAAAGACCATATAGATAAAATAAATCTCATTATGTTTAAGCCAATCTCATGATTTCTGGGGGCCTGGCTCCTGATTTTTGAATGCTTGGGGATTGGCAATACTACAATTCATAAGGCCCGAGTTCTGTTTGGCTTGGGTAAACTAAGTTCTGGGCAAAAACCACTTTGAAATCAAGAATATTTTTCTGCGTTTGCATAGTACAAAAGTCTGAGATGTATGGGTTTGCCAGGAAGGTTCCCCTTGAAAACAAAAACAACACAAGTATCAGAGGGGTAGCCGTGTTAGTCTGAATCTGTAAAAAGCAACAGAGGGTCCTGTGGCACCTTTAAGACTAACAGAAGTATTGGGAGCATAAGCTTTCGTGGGTAAGAACCTCACTTCTTCAGATGCAAGAAGTGCATCTGAAGAAGTGAGGTTCTTACCCACGAAAGCTTATGCTCCCAAAAACAACACAGTTTCAAGTTGTCATGGACTCACAGTACTCGTGCTCTCCCCCAGCTCTGTATGGTCCCTGGGAGGAACCCCCTTCAGTGCCACAGCCCTTTTCAAGGGGTTCACTCTCTCTCGGGGGTTAAGCTGTAGGCCCCTCCACCTCCTGGAACTGCACCTCTCTGACCCTCAGCATGCCTGTCTCTCAATGTGGGCCCCCTCAGGCAGTCCACTCGCTCTGGACCCCCGGGGCCTCCAACCCCAGAGGGAATAATGCAACCCTGATCTCTAGACTGGAGTGACTCTCAGCCAACATAAAACAGAAGGGTTTATTGAGCATCAGAACCCAGCATGGGAAACTCTCTGGGCCCTCAGGCCTAGCATCCCTCAGCACAGTACATCTAGGTCTGTCCCACATCCAGGTGGGCTCTGGCTGCTCTCTCTCCAGTCCAGAAGCCCCCTCCTTCCAACCGAGGCATTCTATAATACCTATCACAGGCCACAACAGCTCCTCCCCTGTCCTTTGTCTTCCATCCCAGGTAAACAGGTAGCTGGGGGCCTCTCTCCTCCATCCTTTGCTCCCCCTCTGGCTGGAACTGGTTGGTCAGGTCACCCGGGTCCTCTCTCCTCAACCCATTGGCCTCCCACTGGCCAGCACTGGCTGCCTTCCAAGCTGAGCTGGGCCTCTTGGTCACCAGGTCACCGGTCGCTAGGGTCCCCCATCTCCAGACTGTTGTCTGGGGTCCCAGCTGCTAGGCGAGGTAACACCTGGTCTTCTGCAACAACAAACCCTCTCTCACCACCTTGTTAAATATTCAGCACACAGGGAAACTGAGGCACGCACACACTATTTATGTAAAACACTACCAAAATCCCCAACTTTGTCACATCTCTCCCCCTTTGAGTCTGAACTGAGCCGGGTCACTCCAGCCAGTAACCTGGGGAAGTTCAGCCCCCCGTCTCTAAGACAAGCATAGGCTTTAACATTCATGCTCCTCTTAACATGGACCATGGACCACCCCTATATGATCATCCAGAAGGAACAGACTCCACTGTAGGAATTTGGCATTAGCCCCTTTTATCCAATGCAGCCACGGCAGGGCGAGTTACACCATAAAGCGCCGTCCACATAGATACAGCTGCAGTTTTTTTAAGAGCCCATCCCAGGGCCAGGCATTCCTTCTCTATGGCCGCATAGTTCTTCTCCCTGGGGAACAACTTCTTGCTCAGGTACATGATGGGATGTCTCTCCCCCTTTGCATTGGCCTGAATCAGCACCACACCCAGCCCTGCGTCTGAGGTGTCGGTGAACACCCTAAAGGATTTGTCCAAGTCTGGGTTTGCCAGCACCAGCCCCTGGATTAGAGCCTCCTTCAGCGCACAGAGCACCCCCGGCACTACTAGGCCAGACCACCATGTCTGGCTTGCCCAAATTACCAAGCTTCATAATGGGAGCTAAAGTGGGGTACAAAGCTTCAGTAGTACCCTGCCATCCCATTAGAGACCTGGGCCTGTTTCTCGATTTGAGGAATGGGCCAATCTCTGGTTACCTTCACCTTGGCTGGCTCTGGCTTTAGGCAGCTGCTTCCCACGTTGTGGCTCAGGTACAATACATCTGCCATCCTCATTTTACCCTTTCCGGCCTCTACCATCCATCCTGCATCCTGGAGGCATCCCAGCCCCCTCTTCACTGGGACACATGGTTCTCCCAGGTCAGGCTGAAGACACAGATATCTTGAATGTACGCCAGGGCACAGTCCTCCACCCCCCTCAGTAACTGATCCACCTGGCGCTGAGAGGTGCCAGGCGCCCTCCTGAGGCCGAAAGGTAGGACCAGGAACTCAGAGCCCTATAGGGGTGATAGGCGCAGATTTCAACCTGGCAACTGGGTCCAAAGGCACCTGCCAGTAGCCCCTGGTGAGATTCACAGTAGTGAGGTAATTGCCGCCCCCTCCCGCCCCGACCCACCTTGTCTAGGATTTTGTTAGTCCTAGGCATTCCAGAAACTTGGGCTTTAAAATAAATACCAAGTCTCATAATAAAATCACAAGAGCTAGAAGCTCTGCAGTGGGTGGGGGAGGGATGACCCACAAGGGCCAGGTGACAGGGCCTAAGGGGAGCGTGGTGTTTTTGAGGTATGTATGTGTGTGGGGAGGGATGGGTGTCACAAGGCCCAGGGGACGGGCTCTGAGAGACATGCAGTGTTTTGGAGGCAGTGTGTATGGTGTGTGTGGGGGTGTCACAAGTGCCACGTGACAGGCCCTGAGGGGCACACAGTGTTTTGGAGACAGTGTTTATGGGGGGGGTCTCAAAATGGCCAGGTGATGGGCCCTGAGCAGCACATAGTATTTTTGGAGGTAGTATATATGGGGGGCGTGTCACAAGGGCCATGTGACGTGCCCTGAGCGGAATGCAGTATTTTAGAGGCTAGTTGTATTGGGGGTGTCACAAGAGCCCACAACGAACTCTGAGGGGCAGGCAGTATTTTTGAGACAGTGTGTCTGGGGGCAGTGTATGTCACAAGAGCCACGTGACGGGCCCTGAGGGGCATGCAGTGTTTTGGGGGCAATGTATATGGGGAAGTGTCAGAAGGGTCAGGTGATGGGACTGAGGGATGCATGGTGTTTTGGAGACAGTGTGTGGATCAGTGTCTCCAGGGCCAGGAGACGTGCCCTGAAGGGCGCACAATATTTTGAAGGCAGTGTATATGACGGTGTGACGGGCCCTGAGGGGCACACAGTGTTTTCGAGACAGTATATATGGGGTTTGTCACAAGGGCGATTTTACATGCCCTGAGAAGTGTGCAATATTTTGGAGCCTATGTGTATTAGGGATGTCACAAGAGGCCGGTGACGAACTTTAAGGGGCACGGCGTGTTTTAGAGGCAATTTATATGAGGGGGTGTCAGAAGCGTTAGGTGACGGGATTGAGGGACGCATGGTGTTTTGAAGGCTATGTGTCTGGGGCAGCGGGTGTGACAACGGCTAGATGACATGCCCAGAGGAGCCCACAGTGTTTTGGAGGCAGTGTGTACGAAGGGGTGTCAAAAGGGCAAGGTTACAGGCCGTGTGGGGCATGCAGTGTTTTAGAGACAGTGTGTATGTGGGGTGTGCGTCACAAGGGCCACATGACGGGCTCTGAGGGACGTGCAGTGTTTTGGAGGCAGTGCGTATGGTGTGTGTGGGGCAGTCACAAGGACCAGGTGATGGGCCCTGATGGGCATGCAGTGCTTTGGAGGCAATGTGTATGGGGGGTCGGCGTCACAGGGCAAGGTGACAGGCCCTGAGGGGAACAAAGTGTTTTGCAGGCAGTGTGTCTGGGGCGGGGGGAGGAGTGTGTCACAAGGGCCACGTGACGAACCATGATGGGCACCTGGAGTTTTGGATGCTGTGTGTATGGGGGGTTGTCACAAGGGCCAGGTGATGGACTCTGAGGGGCACGCAGTGTTTTGCAGGAAGGGTGTCTGGGGGATGTGTTTCAAAAGGGCCTCATGACAGGCCATGAGGGCGTCCGGAGTTTTGGATGCTGTGTGTATGGGGGGGGGTCACAAGGGCCAGGTGACGCGCCCTGGGGGGGCGCAGTGTTTTGCAGGCAGTGTGTCTGGAGCGGGGCTGTCACAAGGGCCACGTGATGAGCCATGAGGGTGCCCAGAATTTTGGATGCTGTGTGTATGGAGGGTTGTCATAAGGGCCAGGTGATTGGTCCTGAGGGGCGCAGAGTCAGGGCCAGCTCTAGGCACCAGGGTTCCAAGCATGTGCTTGGGGCAGCACTTTTCAAGGGGCGGCACTCCGGCTTTTTTTTTTTTTTTTGCTTGGGGCAGCCTGGAGCCGGCCCTCTGCAGAGTGTTTTGGAGGCAGTGTATATGGGGGTGTCAGTGTATATGGGGGTGTCAAAAGGGTCTGGTGATGGGACTGAGGGATGCGTGGTGTTTTGGAGGTAGTATATAAGAGGGGGTATCACAAGGGCCAGGTGACATGCCCTGGGGGCGCACAGTGTTTTGGAGGCAGTGTGTCTGAGGGGGTGTCACAAGGGGAAGGTCACAGGCTCTGAGGGGCAAACAGTGTTTTGGAGGCAGTGTACATAGTGGGGTGTCACAAGGCTAGGTAACAGGCCCTGAGGGGTGCAGTGTTTTGGAGGCAGTGTGTATGGGGGGGGTCATGAGGGCCAGGTGACGGGCCCTAAGAGGCGCACTATTTTGGAAGCAGTGTGTATGGTGGGTGTTACAGGGGCCAGGTGATAAGGCCTGAGGGGAGCCCAGTATTTTGGAGGCACTGTGTATGGGGGGGGAGTTACCAGTTCCAGGTGACGGGCTCTGAGGGGCACACAGTATTTTGGAGGCGGTATGTATAAGGGGGTGTCACAAGGGCCAGGTGACGTGCCCTGAGCGGCGTGCAGTGTTTTGGAGGCAGTGTGCATAGGGCGGTGTCACAAGGCCCAAGTGACGATTCAACCCTTTAAGTCAAACTCTTTAAACTTGCCTACAGCCAAGTTGCCTGTCCAGTACAAGGGCTGGTCAGGAATGTGGACTTCTGCAGTCTATGACGATTATCCCATTCCCATGCTGCTGGGGGAAGACTTGGCCAACCATTTGAAGCTAGCCAAGAGGGTGGGAATGGTCACCCTCAGCCAGGCTAAGCAAGCCTCCACACCTTTCTACAAGGGCCCCGTCTGTGTTACCAGAGACCCAGACTGAGGTGGTGGAACCGGATTCCCTGCCAATGACTGCAATAGCAATAGTGAATCCAGTCCCAGAGACCCAACCAGAACTAGTCCTAGAACCAGAACGGGCAGAGCAACCAGCACCAAAACTGTTGCCAGCACTGAATCCAGTGCTTGCAATCCTGTCTATAACTCCAACGCCAGAGGGCACCACCGAGCCTGCACTGGCAGCAGCAGCTAAACCTGCACAAGAGGCTCAGCCATAGCCTGAAATACAACATCGTGCACCAGCAGAGAGCAGTTCACAGTCAACAGAAACAACCCCATCACCTACATCACTTCCAGAGGGACCAAACCCAAGTCCACAATCCAGTGAGGAACTGATGTCTCCAGCATCAAGGGAACAGTTCCAAGCTGAGCAGGAAGCAGGAAGCCTCCAGGGAGCTTAGAGGGTGGCACGGAGCAACCCACCCCTCTCAACTCTTCTAATCGATCCCAGTTTGTTGTAAAAAGAGGACTTTTATACAAGGAAACTCTTTCTGCTGAGCACCAGGAGGACTGGCATCCTCAAAGACAGTTTGTAATTCCAACTAATCATAGAATAGCAGGGTTGGAAGGGATCTCAGGAGGTCATCTAGTCTAACACCCTGCTCAAAGCAGGGCTAATCCCCAAACAAATTTTTGCCCCAAATCGCCCCCTCAAGGATTGAACTCACAACCCTGGGTTTAGCAGGCCAATGCTCAAAGCACTGAACTATCCCTCTCTCCTAAACTAAGTACTGGGTAAAGCTCTTAAGCTTAGCCCACGATCATCCTAGTGGCCATGCTGGGGTGAACAGGATCAAAGACCATTTGGGAAGGTCATTCCACTGGGAGGGAATGGGCAAGGACATTTCTACCTATGTCCGGTTTTGTGAGGTGTGCCAAAGAGTGGGAAAACCCCAAGGCCAGGTCAAAGCCCCTCTCCAGCCACTCCCCATAATTGAGGTTCCATTTCAGCGAGTAGCTGTGGATATTCTGGGTCCTTTCCCGAAAAAGACACCCAGAGGAAAGCAGTACATACTGACTTTCATGGATTTTGCCATGGGCTAAAAGTGTGTGCCAGGCATTAACAAACATTTTTGTCAAGGTAGGTTGGCCCTCCAACATCCTTATGGATTCGGGAACTAATTTCCTGGCAGGTGACAGGCTATGACAGACGTGCCGTGTATTTTAGGCAGTGTGTATGGTGTGGTGGGGGGGGGCTGTCACAAGGACCAGGTGACAGGCCCTGAGGGGCGGCACAGTGTTTTGGAGACAATGTTTATGGGGTTTGTCACAAGGGCGAGGTTACGTGCCCTGAGCGGCAAGCAATATTTTGGAGGCTATGTGTATTAGGGATGTCACAAGATGCTGGTGACAAACTTTGAGGGGCACGGAGTGTTTTGGAGGCAATGTATATGTGAGGGTGGGGGTGTCAGAAGCGTTAGGTGACGAGATTGATGTATGCACAGTGTTTTGGAGGCTGTGTGTCTGGGGCGGTGGGTGTGACAAGGGCTAGATGACAAGCCCTGAGGGGCCCAGTGTTTTGGAGGCAGTGTTTATGAAATGGTTTCAAAAGGGCAAGATTACGGGCCCTAAGGGGTGCGCAGTGTTTTGGAGGCAGTATGTATGGGGTTTGTCACAAGGGCGAGGGGACGTGCCCTGAGCAGCATGCAATATTTTGGAGGCTATGTGTATTAGGGAAGTCACAAGATGCCAGTGACGAACGTTGAGGGGCATGGAGTGTTTTGGAGGCAATGTATATGGGGGGTGTGACTGGCTCGATCAGAGAAACCCTCTTGGGACTGTCACCTGATGTGCTGAGACTACCTCTGAGCCCGTTTTCTCTGCCAGTTTGGGCCTCCAGAACCCTGCCTTGTTGAGCCAGACACCCCAGTCTGCTCCAACACAGACCCAGGGTCTGAACCACGCACCCCAAAGCTGCAGACTTAATGGAAAACAGCTTAAGAAGTGCTCCTGTCCCTAGCACCCAAACCCCAAATAAATGCGTTTTACTCTGTATAAAGCTTATACAGGGTAAACTCATAAATTTTCCACCCTTGATAACACGGATAGAGCGATATGCACCGCTGTTTGCTCTCCCAGGTACTAATTACTTACTCTGGGTTCAATAAACAAAAAGTGATTTTATTAAGTATAAAAAGTAGGATTTAAGTGGTTCCAAGTAATAACAGACAGAACGAAGTAAGTTACCAAGCAAAATAAAACAAAACACGCAAGTATAAGCCTAATACAGTAGGAAACTGAATAGAGATAAATACCCTCAAAGACAGGGGCGGCTCCAGGCACCAGCGCACCAAACGCGTGCCTGGGGCGGCAAGCCGCGGGGGGCGGCCTACCGGTCGCCATGAGGGTGGCACTCAGGGAGCCTTTGGCGGCATGCCTGCAAGAGGTCTGCCGGTCCCGCGGTTTCGGCGGCAATTTGGCGGCGGGTACGCCGAAGGCACGGGACTGGCGGACCTCCCGCAGGCATGCCACCAAAAACTGCCTGACTGCTGTGCTTGGGGCGGCAAAATACATAGAGCCGCCCCTGATTATAAACATGCAAAACTCGTTCTGATCATTGCGGGGGACGTATTTCTCGAAGGCTCTCAATACGAATTGCGTTAGGATGCTGTTCCTAGCCTTTCGAGAGATTAGTTCGTGAAAAGAAGAAACAACGCCATTCGTCACTGAATAGAGCGTGTCACAAATTTCCAAACTAGGGTAGGCTTTGTGGGGGCCGAGGACCCCACTCTAGGTTTAGGTTTCCAATGGCTAGGCAAATTGAAATAAGCCTTAGAATTCCTATGGCGAGCGCTCACCGCCCTAGGGAATGGGGTCCTATCTCTCGGGCTCTGTTCCCTAGGGGTTACGGTATCGAAGGGTAAGCCATATGGCGTTAGGGTTCTTATGCGTAGGGCTCGCCCCTCCTTGTTGCCCCAGGCATAGGATTCCTACGTGTTAGGACTGAAGCGAGAGGGCCCCAGCTACCTGTTTACCTGGGCCGGAACACAAAGGATAGGGGAGGAGCGGTTGGAGCCTGTGATCTCGGATGCCCAGCTGGAAAGCGCAGGGTCTCAGGACTGTGGGGAGAGCGCAGGCAGAGCGCTCTCCTACGGGAATTCCTACGGGAATCTTCATCTGAAAGCCATTAGGATACTGTGCTGATTATTTGGAAGCGATCGGACAGAGAACTAAATTATAAACATGCAAAACTCGTTCTGATCATTGCGGGGGACGTATTTCTCGAAGGCTCTCAATACGAATTGCGTTAGGATGCTGTCCCTAGCCTTTCGAGAGATTACTTCGTGAAAACAAGAAACAAGGACATTCGTCACTGAATAGCGCGTGTCACAAATTTCTCACAACATCTACATCTCCCATCCCTGAGGATTCGGTACTGAGCATTTGGAAGAGAATGGAGCGTGAAACTTCTTTTTAAAACAAGCATATGGCATAAGTGATCGCTGTTTGTGAGATCTTGCTGATGGACTCTTCAACTTAAAGCTATTGGGATAGGTTATTAATAATTTGGGAGCGCTCGGATTGTGGAAAAAAAAAACCCAAGCCATAAATCACAACTCATGTCTCATCATTGCGGTTGACGCTTTACTCGAAGGACGTCATTTTCAGAGCACTTAGGATGCTGTCCTGAGCATTACAGACCGATTCGTGAAAGCTTCAAAGAACGCAAAACTTTTTACTGATCAGTGCTTGTGACAACTGTCTCAGGGAATCTGCATGGTTAAACAATTAGGATACCTTCCTGATTTTGTGGACGATATGGGCTCGTGACAATTATGAACAGCGAGAAAGGCATTACTGATCAGCTCGTGTGACAAATTTCTTAGGAAATCCCAGTTTTAAATCAGTTAGGCTGCTGCCCTGAGCATTACGGGACGGTGGGTGTGCGAAAATGACAGCGAAAGCCAAACTCATTACTGATCAGACTCGTCACTTCTAAACCAATTTGGATTCCCTCAAGCATCTGGGGAAAAATCGGCTAGGGAAAATTACAATCAAAGAGACAGTCATAACTGGTCAGAGCTTGTGGAAAATTTCTCAGGGAATCTTCTTCTTAAAGCCATTCGGCTACAGTGCTGATTATTTGGAAGAGATTGGCGTTCGAAAATACAAACAAACAAACAAAATCATTATTGATCATTGCTTGGAAACGTTTCTCATGGAACTTTCATTTTAAAGCACTTAGGATGCTGTCCTGATCATTTTAAAGAGCTCGGCCCATGAACAGTAACAAAAATGCAAATCTCGTTATTGAGCAGTGCGGCTGACACATTTCTCTAAGAAGCTCAATTTCACATCAGTGAGGCGACAGTCCCAAGCATTAGGGGTTCGTCAAAACTGACAGGCAAAGCAAAACATAGCTGAGCCTTGCTTGTGACGAATTACTCGCTGATTCTCCAGCTTAAAGCCTTTCCGATACTATGTGGACCGCATGGACTCGCCACATCGAAAGCTGTTAGGAAACTGGGCCTGATCGCTTGGAGGAGATCGGCTAGTGAACAGTGCCAAGCAAGCAAACTGCATTCCTGAGCAGTGCTTGTGACAAATTGCTCATTGAAGCTCCATCTTAAAGCCCTTCGGCTGCTATGTGGGAGCGATCGGATGGAGGGTGCTCACCCGTGCGGAGACTCTATATTTCCAAAGCAATGTGGATTCCGTCGTTGGCATTTTGGGATAAATCGGCCAGTGAACGTTACAAAAAAAGAAGACTTATTAATGATCCGTGCTTGCTCTAAGGGACTCTTCATTTTCAAATCTTTAGGCTACTGTGCTAATTATTCAGAGGTACTCGGAGATCGAAGATTACCAGAAAAAAATCACTGCTGGAAAAAGTTTCTCATGGAACCTTCATTGTTAAGCGGTTCGAAATCGGTCAGCGTTAGGGGGTAATTCGGTTGTGAATATTAACTAACCAGAACTTTTTCCTGATTACTGCTTGTGACACTTTGCTAATTGAATCATCGTTTCTTGACCATTACAAACAAAGCAAACTTAATTACGGTTCAGTGCAGTTCCTATTGGGAAGTCACTTGGAGCTAGGCGGAGGGGCTTAGAACTAGGGCTAGGGCTAGGGTTCCTATAGGTACAGTTTCCAAACTAGGGTAGGCTTTGTGTGGGCCGAGGACCCCACTCTGGGTTTAGGTTTCCAATGGCTAGGCAAATTGAAGTAAGCCTTAGAATTCCTATGGCGAGCGCTCACCGCCCTAGGGAATGGGGTCCTATCTCTCGGGCTCTGTTCCCTAGGGGTTACGGTATCGAAGGGTCCGCCATATGGCGTTAGGGTTCCTATGCGTAGGGCTCGCCCCTCCTTGTTGCCCCAGGCATAGGATTCCTACGTGTAAGGACTGAAGCGAGAGGGCCCCAGCTACCTGTTTACCTGGGCCGGAACACAAAGGATAGGGGAGGAGCGGTTGGAGCCTGTGATCTCGGATGTCCAGCTGGAAAACGCAGGGTCTCTGGACTGTGGGAAGAGCGCAGGCAGAGCGCCTACCTGGAGGCAGGGGAGACTTAGCTGTACTGTGCTGACAGAGGCCAGGCCTGAGAGTCCTTAGACTTTCCTATGCCGTGTTCAGATGCTCAATAAACTTCCTGTTTTATGTTAGCTCTGGTCTAAAGGACAGGGTTGCTTTATTCCCTCTGTGAGTGGAGGTCCCGAGGACCAGAGCGAGTGGACTCCCTGAGGAGGCCCAGAGGGAGAGAAAAGCGTTATAAGGCTCGGTGATAAGATCCTGTAGCAAAGACACTTCTGAAGGGGGGGGGGGGGGCGGCGTCTCCAGGGTGGCCAGAGGAACTGGCCCGACGGAGCCCTGGTCCTTGCCTTTGGCTGAGCTGAGGGAGGGCCGCTTGTCTTGGCACTGGAAATCCACCCAGCAGGTGGTGTGTAACAAGTTTCGTGAAAATTTCAAAAAAGATGTGCTCGTGAAAACTAGAAAGAAAGAAAGAGAGAGTCATTACTGGTAAGTGCTAATGACAAATTTTTCATGGACTCGTCACACCGGAACCTATTAGGATACTGTCCTGATAACTTGGAGGAGATCGGATCCTGACTATTACCAGCCAAGCAAGCCAGATGACTGATCAGTGCTTGTTACCAATTTCTCGGAAAAGCTTCATTTTTCAAGTTATTAGGATTCTGTCCTGAGCAGCTGGGGTAGATCTGCGCGTGAACATTACAGACGAATCCAAAGACATAGCAGATCAGAATCTCCATGTCTATCTCGTTGTAGGCATCTGGGGGAAATCGGCTAGTGAAAATTACAATTAGAATGGAAGTGACAAGTGGGAGAACTTGTAGGATATTTCTCCGGGAATCTTCATCTGAAAGCCATTAGGATACTGTGCTGAGTATTTGGAAGCGATCGGACAGAAAACTAAATTATAAACATGCAAAACTCGTTCTGATCATTGCGGGGGACGTATTTCTCGAAGGCTCTCAATACGAATTGCGTTAGAATGCTGTCCCTAGCCTTTCGAGAAATTAGTTCGTGAAAAGAAGAAACAACGACATTCGTCACTGAATAGCGCGTGTCACAAATTTCTCACGAAATCTACATCTCCCATCCCTGAGGATTCGGTACTGAGCATTTGGAAGAGAACGGAGCGTGAAACTTCTTTTTAAAACAAGCCAATGGCATAAGTGATCGCTGTTTGTGAGATCTTGCTGATGGACTCTTCAACTTAAAGCTATTGGGATAGGTTATTAATAATTTGGGAGCGCTCGGATTGTGGAAAAAAATCCCCAAGCCATAAATCACAACTCATGTCTCATCATTGCGGTGGACGCTTTACTCGAAGGACGTCATTTTCAGAGCACTTAGGATGCTGTCCTGAGCATTACAGACCGATTCGTGAAAGCTTCAAAGAACGCAAAACTTATTACTGATCAGTGCTTGTGACAACTGTCTCAGGGAATCTGCATGGTTAAACAATTAGGATACCTTCCTGATTTTGTGGATGATATGGGCTCGTGACAATTATGAACAGGGAGAAAGGCATTACTGATCAGCTCGTGTGACAAATTTCTTAGGAAATCCCAGTTTTAAATCAGTTAGGCTGCTGCCCTGAGCATTACGGGACGGTGGGTGTGCGAAAATGACAGCGAAAGCCAAACTCATTACTGATCAGACTCGTCACTTCTAAACCAATTTCGATTCCCTCAAGCATCTGGGGAAAAATCGGCTAGGGAAAATTACAATCAAAGAGACAGTCATAACTGGTGAGAGCTTGTGGAAAATTTCTCAGGGAATCTTCTTCTGAAAGCCATTCGGCTACAGTGCTGATTATTTGGAAGAGATTGGCGCTCGAAAATTACAAACAAACAAACAAAATCATTATTGATCATTGCTTGGAAAAGTTTGTCATGGAACTTTCATTTTAAAGCACGTAGGATGCTGTCCTGATCATTTGAAAGAGCTCGGCCCATGAACAGTACCAAAAAGCGAATCTCGTTATTGAGCAGTGCGGCTGACACATTTCTCTAAGCAGCTCAATTTCACCTCAGTTAGGCGACTGTCCCAAGCATTAGGGGTTCGTCAAAACTGACAGGCAAAGCAAAACATAGCTGAGCCTTGCTTGTGACGAATTACTCGCTGATTCTCCAGCTTAAAGCCTTTCGGATACTATGCGGGAACTCATGGACTCGCCACATCGAAAGCCGTTAGGAAACTGGGCCTGATCACTTGGAGGAGATCGGCTAGTGAACAGTGCCAAGCAAGCAAACTGCATTCCTGATCAGTGCTTGTGACAAATTGCTCATTGAAGCTCCATCTTAAAGCCCTTCGGCTACTATGTGGGAGCGATCGGATGGAGGGTGCTCATCCGTGCGGAGACGCTTCATTTCTAAAGCAATGTGGATTCCGTCCTCAGCATTTTGGGATAAATCGGCCAGTGAACGTTACAAAAAACGAAGACTTATTACTGATCCGTGCTTGCTCTAAGGGACTCTTCATTTTCAAATCTTTAGGCTACTGTGCTAATTATTCAGAGGTACTCGGAGATCGAAGATTACCAGAAAAAAATCACTGCTGGAAAAAGTTTCTCATGGAACCTTCATTGTTAAGCGGTTCGAAATCGGTCAGCGTTAGGGGGTAATTCGGTTGTGAATATTAACTAACCAGAACTTTTTCCTGATTACTGCTTGTGACACTTTGCTAATTGAATCATCGTTTCTTGACCATTACAAACAAAGCAAACTTAATTACGGTTCAGTGCAGTTCCTATTGGGAAGTCACTTGGAGCTAGGCGGAGGGGCTTAGAACTAGGGCTAGGGCTAGGGTTCCTATAGGTACAGTTTCCAAACTAGGGTAGGCTTTGTGTGGGCCGAGGACCCCACTCTGGGTTTAGGTTTCCAATGGCTAGGCAAATTGAAGTAAGCCTTAGAATTCCTATGGCGAGCGCTCACCGCCCTAGGGAATGGGGTCCTATCTCTCGGGCTCTGTTCCCTAGGGGTTACGGTATCGAAGGGTCCGCCATATGGCGTTAGGGTTCCTATGCGTAGGGCTCGCCCCTCCTTGTTGCCCCAGGCATAGGATTCCTACGTGTAAGGACTGAAGCGAGAGGGCCCCAGCTACCTGTTTACCTGGGCCGGAACACAAAGGATAGGGGAGGAGCGGTTGGAGCCTGTGATCTCGGATGTCCAGCTGGAAAACGCAGGGTCTCTGGACTGTGGGAAGAGCGCAGGCAGAGCGCCTACCTGGAGGCAGGGGAGACTTAGCTGTACTGTGCTGACAGAGGCCAGGCCTGAGAGTCCTTAGACTTTCCTATGCCGTGTTCAGATGCTCAATAAACTTCCTGTTTTATGTTAGCTCTGGTCTAAAGGACAGGGTTGCTTTATTCCCTCTGTGAGTGGAGGTCCCGAGGACCAGAGCGAGTGGACTCCCTGAGGAGGCCCAGAGGGAGAGAAAAGCGTTATAAGGCTCGGTGATAAGATCCTGTAGCAAAGACACTTCTGAAGGGGGGGGGGGGCGGCGTCTCCAGGGTGGCCAGAGGAACTGGCCCGACGGAGCCCTGGTCCTTGCCTTTGGCTGAGCTGAGGGAGGGCCGCTTGTCTTGGCACTGGAAATCCACCCAGCAGGTGGTGTGTAACAAGTTTCGTGAAAATTTCAAAAAAGATGTGCTCGTGAAAACTAGAAAGAAAGAAAGAGAGAGTCATTACTGGTAAGTGCTAATGACAAATTTTTCATGGACTCGTCACACCGGAACCTATTAGGATACTGTCCTGATAACTTGGAGGAGATCGGATCCTGACTATTACCAGCCAAGCAAGCCAGATGACTGATCAGTGCTTGTTACCAATTTCTCGGAAAAGCTTCATTTTTCAAGTTATTAGGATTCTGTCCTGAGCAGCTGGGGTAGATCTGCGCGTGAACATTACAGACGAATCCAAAGACATAGCAGATCAGAATCTCCATGTCTATCTCGTTGTAAGCATCTGGGGGAAATCGGCTAGTGAAAATAACAATTAGAATGGAAGTGACAAGTGGGAGAACTTGTAGGATATTTCTCCGGGAATCTTCATCTGAAAGCCATTAGGATACTGTGCTGATTATTTGGAAGCGATCGGACAGAGAACTAAATTATAAACATGCAAAACTCGTTCTGATCATTGCGGGGGACGTATTTCTCGAAGGCTCTCAATACGAATTGCGTTAGGATGCTGTCCCTAGCCTTTCGAGAAATTAGTTCGTGAAAAGAAGAAACAACCACATTCGTCACTGAATAGCGCGTGTCACAAATTTCTCACGAAATCTACATCTCCCATCCCTGAGGATTCGGTACTGAGCATTTGGAAGAGAACGGAGCGTGAAACTTCTTTTTAAAACAAGCCAATGGCATAAGTGATCGCTGTTTGTGAGATCTTGCTGATGGACTCTTCAACTTAAAGCTACTGGGATAGGTTATTAATAATTTGGGAGCGCTCATATTGAGGAAAAAACCCCAAGCCATAAATCACAACTCATGTCTCATCATTGCGGTGGACGCTTTACTCGAAGGACGTCATTTTCAGAGCACTTAGGATGCTGTCCTGAGCATTACAGACCGATTCGTGAAAGCTTCAAAGAACGCAAAACTTATTACTGATCAGTGCTTGTGACAACTTTCTCAGGGAATCTGCATGGTTAAACAATTAGGATACCTTCCTGATTTTGTGGATGATATGGGCTCGTGACAATTATGAACAGGGAGAAAGGCATTACTGATCAGCTCGTGTGACAAATTTCTTAGGAAATCCCAGTTTTAAATCAGTTAGGCTGCTGCCCTGAGCATTACGGGACGGTGGGTGTGCGAAAATGACAGCGAAAGCCAAACTCATTACTGATCAGACTCGTCACTTCTAAACCAATTTCGATTCCCTCAAGCATCTGGGGAAAAATCGGCTAGGGAAAATTACAATCAAAGAGACAGTCATAACTGGTGAGAGCTTGTGGAAAATTTCTCAGGGAATCTTCTTCTGAAAGCCATTCGGCTACAGTGCTGATTATTTGGAAGAGATTGGCGCTCGAAAATTACAAACAAACAAACAAAATCATTATTGATCATTGCTTGGAAAAGTTTGTCATGGAACTTTCATTTTAAAGCACGTAGGATGCTGTCCTGATCATTTGAAAGAGCTCGGCCCATGAACAGTACCTAAAAGCGAATCTCGTTATTGAGCAGTGCGGCTGACACATTTCTCTAAGAAGCTCAATTTCACCTCAGTTAGGCGACTGTCCCAAGCATTAGGGGTTCGTCAAAACTGACAGGCAAAGCAAAACATAGCTGAGCCTTGCTTGTGACGAATTACTCGCTGATTCTCCAGCTTAAAGCCTTTCGGATACTATGCGGGAACTCATGGACTCGCCACATCGAAAGCCGTTAGGAAACTGGGCCTGATCACTTGGAGGAGATCGGCTAGTGAACAGTGCCAAGCAAGCAAACTGCATTCCTGATCAGTGCTTGTGACAAATTGCTCATTGAAGCTCCATCTTAAAGCCCTTCGGCTACTATGTGGGAGCGATCGGATGGAGGGTGCTCATCCGTGCGGAGACGCTTCATTTCTAAAGCAATGTGGATTCCGTCCTCAGCATTTTGGGATAAATCGGCCAGTGAACGTTACAAAAAACGAAGACTTATTACTGATCCGTGCTTGCTCTAAGGGACTCTTCATTTTCAAATCTTTAGGCTACTGTGCTAATTATTCAGAGGTACTCGGAGATCGAAGATTACCAGAAAAAATCATTGCTGGAAAAAGTTTCTCATGGAACCTTCATTTTGAAGCGGTTCGAAATCGGTCAGCGTTAGGGGGTAATTCGGTTGTGAATATTAACTAACCAGAACTTTTTCCTGATTACTGCTTGTGACACTTTGCTAATTGAATCATCGTTTCTTGACCATTACAAACAAAGCAAACTTAATTACGGTTCAGTGCAGTTCCTATTGGGAAGTCACTTGGAGCTAGGCGGAGGGGCTTAGAACTAGGGCTAGGGCTAGGGTTCCTATAGGTACAGTTTCCAAACTAGGGTAGGCTTTGTGTGGGCCGAGGACCCCACTCTGGGTTTAGGTTTCCAATGGCTAGGCAAATTGAAGTAAGCCTTAGAATTCCTATGGCGAGCGCTCACCGCCCTAGGGAATGGGGTCCTATCTCTCGGGCTCTGTTCCCTAGGGGTTACGGTATCGAAGGGTCCGCCATATGGCGTTAGGGTTCCTATGCGTAGGGCTCGCCCCTCCTTGTTGCCCCAGGCATAGGATTCCTACGTGTAAGGACTGAAGCGAGAGGGCCCCAGCTACCTGTTTACCTGGGCCGGAACACAAAGGATAGGGGAGGAGCGGTTGGAGCCTGTGATCTCGGATGTCCAGCTGGAAAACGCAGGGTCTCTGGACTGTGGGAAGAGCGCAGGCAGAGCGCCTACCTGGAGGCAGGGGAGACTTAGCTGTACTGTGCTGACAGAGGCCAGGCCTGAGAGTCCTTAGACTTTCCTATGCCGTGTTCAGATGCTCAATAAACTTCCTGTTTTATGTTAGCTCTGGTCTAAAGGACAGGGTTGCTTTATTCCCTCTGTGAGTGGAGGTCCCGAGGACCAGAGCGAGTGGACTCCCTGAGGAGGCCCAGAGGGAGAGAAAAGCGTTATAAGGCTCGGTGATAAGATCCTGTAGCAAAGACACTTCTGAAGGGGGGGGGCGGTGTCTCCAGGGTGGCCAGAGGAACTGGCCCGACGGAGCCCTGGTCCTTGCCTTTGGCTGAGCTGAAGGAGGGCCGCTTGTCTTGGCACTGGAAATCCACCCAGCAGGTGGTGTGTAACAAGTTTCGTGAAAATTTCAAAAAAGATGTGCTCGTGAAAACTAGAAAGAAAGAAAGAGAGAGTCATTACTGGTAAGTGCTAATGACAAATTTTTCATGGACTCGTCACACCGGAACCTATTAGGATACTGTCCTGATAACTTGGAGGAGATCGGATCCTGACTATTACCAGCCAAGCAAGCCAGATGACTGATCAGTGCTTGTTACCAATTTCTCGGAAAAGCTTCATTTTTCAAGTTATTAGGATTCTGTCCTGAGCAGCTGGGGTAGATCTGCGCGTGAACATTACAGACGAATCCAAAGACATAGCAGATCAGAATCTCCATGTCTATCTCGTTGTAAGCATCTGGGGGAAATCGGCTAGTGAAAATAACAATTAGAATGGAAGTGACAAGTGGGAGAACTTGTAGGATATTTCTCCGGGAATCTTCATCTGAAAGCCATTAGGATACTGTGCTGATTATTTGGAAGCGATCGGACAGAGAACTAAATTATAAACATGCAAAACTCGTTCTGATCATTGCGGGGGACGTATTTCTCGAAGGCTCTCAATACGAATTGCGTTAGGATGCTGTCCCTAGCCTTTCGAGAAATTAGTTCGTGAAAAGAAGAAACAACCACATTCGTCACTGAATAGCGCGTGTCACAAATTTCTCACGAAATCTACATCTCCCATCCCTGAGGATTCGGTACTGAGCATTTGGAAGAGAACGGAGCGTGAAACTTCTTTTTAAAACAAGCCAATGGCATAAGTGATCGCTGTTTGTGAGATCTTGCTGATGGACTCTTCAACTTAAAGCTATTGGGATAGGTTATTAATAATTTGGGAGCGCTCATATTGAGGAAAAAACCCCAAGCCATAAATCACAACTCATGTCTCATCATTGCGGTGGACGCTTTACTCGAAGGACGTCATTTTCAGAGCACTTAGGATGCTGTCCTGAGCATTACAGACCGATTCGTGAAAGCTTCAAAGAACGCAAAACTTATTACTGATCAGTGCTTGTGACAACTTTCTCAGGGAATCTGCATGGTTAAACAATTAGGATACCTTCCTGATTTTGTGGATGATATGGGCTCGTGACAATTATGAACAGGGAGAAAGGCATTACTGATCAGCTCGTGTGACAAATTTCTTAGGAAATCCCAGTTTTAAATCAGTTAGGCTGCTGCCCTGAGCATTACGGGACGGTGGGTGTGCGAAAATGACAGCGAAAGCCAAACTCATTACTGATCAGACTCGTCACTTCTAAACCAATTTCGATTCCCTCAAGCATCTGGGGAAAAATCGGCTAGGGAAAATTACAATCAAAGAGACAGTCATAACTGGTGAGAGCTTGTGGAAAATTTCTCAGGGAATCTTCTTCTGAAAGCCATTCGGCTACAGTGCTGATTATTTGGAAGAGATTGGCGCTCGAAAATTACAAACAAACAAACAAAATCATTATTGATCATTGCTTGGAAAAGTTTGTCATGGAACTTTCATTTTAAAGCACGTAGGATGCTGTCCTGATCATTTGAAAGAGCTCGGCCCATGAACAGTACCTAAAAGCGAATCTCGTTATTGAGCAGTGCGGCTGACACATTTCTCTAAGAAGCTCAATTTCACCTCAGTTAGGCGACTGTCCCAAGCATTAGGGGTTCGTCAAAACTGACAGGCAAAGCAAAACATAGCTGAGCCTTGCTTGTGACGAATTACTCGCTGATTCTCCAGCTTAAAGCCTTTCGGATACTATGCGGGAACTCATGGACTCGCCACATCGAAAGCCGTTAGGAAACTGGGCCTGATCACTTGGAGGAGATCGGCTAGTGAACAGTGCCAAGCAAGCAAACTGCATTCCTGATCAGTGCTTGTGACAAATTGCTCATTGAAGCTCCATCTTAAAGCCCTTCGGCTACTATGTGGGAGCGATCGGATGGAGGGTGCTCATCCGTGCGGAGACGCTTCATTTCTAAAGCAATGTGGATTCCGTCCTCAGCATTTTGGGATAAATCGGCCAGTGAACGTTACAAAAAACGAAGACTTATTACTGATCCGTGCTTGCTCTAAGGGACTCTTCATTTTCAAATCTTTAGGCTACTGTGCTAATTATTCAGAGGTACTCGGCGATCGAAGATTACCAGAAAAAATCATTGCTGGAAAAAGTTTCTCATGGAACCTTCATTTTGAAGCGGTTCGAAATCGGTCAGCGTTAGGGGGTAATTCGGTTGTGAATATTAACTAACCAGAACTTTTTCCTGATTACTGCTTGTGACACTTTGCTAATTGAATCATCGTTTCTTGACCATTACAAACAAAGCAAACTTAATTACGGTTCAGTGCAGTTCCTATTGGGAAGTCACTTGGAGCTAGGCGGAGGGGCTTAGAACTAGGGCTAGGGCTAGGGTTCCTATAGGTACAGTTTCCAAACTAGGGTAGGCTTTGTGTGGGCCGAGGACCCCACTCTGGGTTTAGGTTTCCAATGGCTAGGCAAATTGAAGTAAGCCTTAGAATTCCTATGGCGAGCGCTCACCGCCCTAGGGAATGGGGTCCTATCTCTCGGGCTCTGTTCCCTAGGGGTTACGGTATCGAAGGGTCCGCCATATGGCGTTAGGGTTCCTATGCGTAGGGCTCGCCCCTCCTTGTTGCCCCAGGCATAGGATTCCTACGTGTAAGGACTGAAGCGAGAGGGCCCCAGCTACCTGTTTACCTGGGCCGGAACACAAAGGATAGGGGAGGAGCGGTTGGAGCCTGTGATCTCGGATGTCCAGCTGGAAAACGCAGGGTCTCTGGACTGTGGGAAGAGCGCAGGCAGAGCGCCTACCTGGAGGCAGGGGAGACTTAGCTGTACTGTGCTGACAGAGGCCAGGCCTGAGAGTCCTTAGACTTTCCTATGCCGTGTTCAGATGCTCAATAAACTTCCTGTTTTATGTTAGCTCTGGTCTAAAGGACAGGGTTGCTTTATTCCCTCTGTGAGTGGAGGTCCCGAGGACCAGAGCGAGTGGACTCCCTGAGGAGGCCCAGAGGGAGAGAAAAGCGTTATAAGGCTCGGTGATAAGATCCTGTAGCAAAGACACTTCTGAAGGGGGGGGGGCGGTGTCTCCAGGGTGGCCAGAGGAACTGGCCCGACGGAGCCCTGGTCCTTGCCTTTGGCTGAGCTGAAGGAGGGCCGCTTGTCTTGGCACTGGAAATCCACCCAGCAGGTGGTGTGTAACAAGTTTCGTGAAAATTTCAAAAAAGATGTGCTCGTGAAAACTAGAAAGAAAGAAAGAGAGAGTCATTACTGGTAAGTGCTAATGACAAATTTTTCATGGACTCGTCACACCGGAACCTATTAGGATACTGTCCTGATAACTTGGAGGAGATCGGATCCTGACTATTACCAGCCAAGCAAGCCAGATGACTGATCAGTGCTTGTTACCAATTTCTCGGAAAAGCTTCATTTTTCAAGTTATTAGGATTCTGTCCTGAGCAGCTGGGGTAGATCTGCGCGTGAACATTACAGACGAATCCAAAGACATAGCAGATCAGAATCTCCATGTCTATCTCGTTGTAGGCATCTGGGGGAAATCGGCTAGTGAAAATTACAATTAGAATGGAAGTGACAAGTGGGAGAACTTGTAGGATATTTCTCCGGGAATCTTCATCTGAAAGCCATTAGGATACTGTGCTGAGTATTTGGAAGCGATCGGACAGAAAACTAAATTATAAACATGCAAAACTCGTTCTGATCATTGCGGGGGACGTATTTCTCGAAGGCTCTCAATACGAATTGCGTTAGAATGCTGTCCCTAGCCTTTCGAGAAATTAGTTCGTGAAAAGAAGAAACAACGACATTCGTCACTGAATAGCGCGTGTCACAAATTTCTCACGAAATCTACATCTCCCATCCCTGAGGATTCGGTACTGAGCATTTGGAAGAGAACGGAGCGTGAAACTTCTTTTTAAAACAAGCCAATGGCATAAGTGATCGCTGTTTGTGAGATCTTGCTGATGGACTCTTCAACTTAAAGCTATTGGGATAGGTTATTAATAATTTGGGAGCGCTCGGATTGTGGAAAAAAATCCCCAAGCCATAAATCACAACTCATGTCTCATCATTGCGGTGGACGCTTTACTCGAAGGACGTCATTTTCAGAGCACTTAGGATGCTGTCCTGAGCATTACAGACCGATTCGTGAAAGCTTCAAAGAACGCAAAACTTATTACTGATCAGTGCTTGTGACAACTGTCTCAGGGAATCTGCATGGTTAAACAATTAGGATACCTTCCTGATTTTGTGGACGATATGGGCTCGTGACAATTATGAACAGGGAGAAAGGCATTACTGATCAGCTCGTGTGACAAATTTCTTAGGAAATCCCAGTTTTAAATCAGTTAGGCTGCTGCCCTGAGCATTACGGGACGGTGGGTGTGCGAAAATGACAGCGAAAGCCAAACTCATTACTGATCAGACTCGTCACTTCTAAACCAATTTGGATTCCCTCAAGCATCTGGGGAAAAATCGGCTAGGGAAAATTACAATCAAAGAGACAGTCATAACTGGTGAGAGCTTGTGGAAAATTTCTCAGGGTATCTTCTTCTGAAAGCCATTCGGCTACAGTGCTGATTATTTGGAAGAGATTGGCGCTCGAAAATTACAAACAAACAAACAAAATCATTATTGATCATTGCTTGGAAAAGTTTGTCATGGAACTTTCATTTTAAAGCACGTAGGATGCTGTCCTGATCATTTGAAAGAGCTCGGCCCATGAACAGTACCTAAAAGCGAATCTCGTTATTGAGCAGTGCGGCTGACACATTTCTCTAAGAAGCTCAATTTCACCTCAGTTAGGCGACTGTCCCAAGCATTAGGGGTTCGTCAAAACTGACAGGCAAAGCAAAACATAGCTGAGCCTTGCTTGTGACGAATTACTCGCTGATTCTCCAGCTTAAAGCCTTTCGGATACTATGCGGGAACTCATGGACTCGCCACATCGAAAGCCGTTAGGAAACTGGGCCTGATCACTTGGAGGAGATCGGCTAGTGAACAGTGCCAAGCAAGCAAACTGCATTCCTGATCAGTGCTTGTGACAAATTGCTCATTGAAGCGCCATCTTAAAGCCCTTCGGCTACTATGTGGGAGCGATCGGATGGAGGGTGCTCATCCGTGCGGAGACGCTTCATTTCTAAAGCAATGTGGATTCCGTCCTCAGCATTTTGGGATAAATCGGCCAGTGAACGTTACAAAAAACGAAGACTTATTACTGATCCGTGCTTGCTCTAAGGGACTCTTCATTTTCAAATCTTTAGGCTACTGTGCTAATTATTCAGAGGTACTCGGCGATCGATGATTACCAGAAAAAATCATTGCTGGAAAAAGTTTCTCATGGAACCTTCATTTTGAAGCGGTTCGAAATCGGTCAGCGTTAGGGGGTAATTCGGTTGTGAATATTAACTAACCAGAACTTTTTCCTGATTACTGCTTGTGACACTTTGCTAATTGAATCATCGTTTCTTGACCATTACAAACAAAGCAAACTTAATTACGGTTCAGTGCAGTTCCTATTGGGAAGTCACTTGGAGCTAGGCGGAGGGGCTTAGAACTAGGGCTAGGGCTAGGGTTCCTATAGGTACAGTTTCCAAACTAGGGTAGGCTTTGTGTGGGCCGAGGACCCCACTCTGGGTTTAGGTTTCCAATGGCTAGGCAAATTGAAGTAAGCCTTAGAATTCCTATGGCGAGCGCTCACCGCCCTAGGGAATGGGGTCCTATCTCTCGGGCTCTGTTCCCTAGGGGTTACGGTATCGAAGGGTCCGCCATATGGCGTTAGGGTTCCTATGCGTAGGGCTCGCCCCTCCTTGTTGCCCCAGGCATAGGATTCCTACGTGTAAGGACTGAAGCGAGAGGGCCCCAGCTACCTGTTTACCTGGGCCGGAACACAAAGGATAGGGGAGGAGCGGTTGGAGCCTGTGATCTCGGATGTCCAGCTGGAAAACGCAGGGTCTCTGGACTGTGGGAAGAGCGCAGGCAGAGCGCCTACCTGGAGGCAGGGGAGACTTAGCTGTACTGTGCTGACAGAGGCCAGGCCTGAGAGTCCTTAGACTTTCCTATGCCGTGTTCAGATGCTCAATAAACTTCCTGTTTTATGTTAGCTCTGGTCTAAAGGACAGGGTTGCTTTATTCCCTCTGTGAGTGGAGGTCCCGAGGACCAGAGCGAGTGGACTCCCTGAGGAGGCCCAGAGGGAGAGAAAAGCGTTATAAGGCTCGGTGATAAGATCCTGTAGCAAAGACACTTCTGAAGGGGGGGGCGGTGTCTCCAGGGTGGCCAGAGGAACTGGCCCGACGGAGCCCTGGTCCTTGCCTTTGGCTGAGCTGAAGGAGGGCCGCTTGTCTTGGCACTGGAAATCCACCCAGCAGGTGGTGTGTAACAAGTTTCGTGAAAATTTCAAAAAAGATGTGCTCGTGAAAACTAGAAAGAAAGAAAGAGAGAGTCATTACTGGTAAGTGCTAATGACAAATTTTTCATGGACTCGTCACACCGGAACCTATTAGGATACTGTCCTGATAACTTGGAGGAGATCGGATCCTGACTATTACCAGCCAAGCAAGCCAGATGACTGATCAGTGCTTGTTACCAATTTCTCGGAAAAGCTTCATTTTTCAAGTTATTAGGATTCTGTCCTGAGCAGCTGGGGTAGATCTGCGCGTGAACATTACAGACGAATCCAAAGACATAGCAGATCAGAATCTCCATGTCTATCTCGTTGTAGGCATCTGGGGGAAATCGGCTAGTGAAAATTACAATTAGAATGGAAGTGACAAGTGGGAGAACTTGTAGGATATTTCTCCGGGAATCTTCATCTGAAAGCCATTAGGATACTGTGCTGAGTATTTGGAAGCGATCGGACAGAAAACTAAATTATAAACATGCAAAACTCGTTCTGATCATTGCGGGGGACGTATTTCTCGAAGGCTCTCAATACGAATTGCGTTAGAATGCTGTCCCTAGCCTTTCGAGAAATTAGTTCGTGAAAAGAAGAAACAACGACATTCGTCACTGAATAGCGCGTGTCACAAATTTCTCACGAAATCTACATCTCCCATCCCTGAGGATTCGGTACTGAGCATTTGGAAGAGAACGGAGCGTGAAACTTCTTTTTAAAACAAGCCAATGGCATAAGTGATCGCTGTTTGTGAGATCTTGCTGATGGACTCTTCAACTTAAAGCTATTGGGATAGGTTATTAATAATTTGGGAGCGCTCGGATTGTGGAAAAAAATCCCCAGGCCATAAATCACAACTCATGTCTCATCATTGCGGTGGACGCTTTACTCGAAGGACGTCATTTTCAGAGCACTTAGGATGCTGTCCTGAGCATTACAGACCGATTCGTGAAAGCTTCAAAGAACGCAAAACTTATTACTGATCAGTGCTTGTGACAACTGTCTCAGGGAATCTGCATGGTTAAACAATTAGGATACCTTCCTGATTTTGTGGACGATATGGGCTCGTGACAATTATGAACAGGGAGAAAGGCATTACTGATCAGCTCGTGTGACAAATTTCTTAGGAAATCCCAGTTTTAAATCAGTTAGGCTGCTGCCCTGAGCATTACGGGACGGTGGGTGTGCGAAAATGACAGCGAAAGCCAAACTCATTACTGATCAGACTCGTCACTTCTAAACCAATTTGGATTCCCTCAAGCATCTGGGGAAAAATCGGCTAGGGAAAATTACAATCAAAGAGACAGTCATAACTGGTGAGAGCTTGTGGAAAATTTCTCAGGGTATCTTCTTCTGAAAGCCATTCGGCTACAGTGCTGATTATTTGGAAGAGATTGGCGTTCGAAAATTACAAACAAACAAACAAAATCATTATTGATCATTGCTTGGAAAAGTTTGTCATGGAACTTTCATTTTAAAGCACGTAGGATGCTGTCCTGATCATTTGAAAGAGCTCGGCCCATGAACAGTACCTAAAAGCGAATCTCGTTATTGAGCAGTGCGGCTGACACATTTCTCTAAGAAGCTCAATTTCACCTCAGTTAGGCGACTGTCCCAAGCATTAGGGGTTCGTCAAAACTGACAGGCAAAGCAAAACATAGCTGAGCCTTGCTTGTGACGAATTACTCGCTGATTCTCCAGCTTAAAGCCTTTCGGATACTATGCGGGAACTCATGGACTCGCCACATCGAAAGCCGTTAGGAAACTGGGCCTGATCACTTGGAGGAGATCGGCTAGTGAACAGTGCCAAGCAAGCAAACTGCATTCCTGATCAGTGCTTGTGACAAATTGCTCATTGAAGCTCCATCTTAAAGCCCTTCGGCTACTATGTGGGAGCGATCGGATGGAGGGTGCTCATCCGTGCGGAGACGCTTCATTTCTAAAGCAATGTGGATTCCGTCCTCAGCATTTTGGGATAAATCGGCCAGTGAACGTTACAAAAAACGAAGACTTATTACTGATCCGTGCTTGCTCTAAGGGACTCTTCATTTTCAAATCTTTAGGCTACTGTGCTAATTATTCAGAGGTACTCGGCGATCGAAGATTACCAGAAAAAATCATTGCTGGAAAAAGTTTCTCATGGAACCTTCATTTTGAAGCGGTTCGAAATCGGTCAGCGTTAGGGGGTAATTCGGTTGTGAATATTAACTAACCAGAACTTTTTCCTGATTACTGCTTGTGACACTTTGCTAATTGAATCATCGTTTCTTGACCATTACAAACAAAGCAAACTTAATTACGGTTCAGTGCAGTTCCTATTGGGAAGTCACTTGGAGCTAGGCGGAGGGGCTTAGAACTAGGGCTAGGGCTAGGGTTCCTATAGGTACAGTTTCCAAACTAGGGTAGGCTTTGTGTGGGCCGAGGACCCCACTCTGGGTTTAGGTTTCCAATGGCTAGGCAAATTGAAGTAAGCCTTAGAATTCCTATGGCGAGCGCTCACCGCCCTAGGGAATGGGGTCCTATCTCTCGGGCTCTGTTCCCTAGGGGTTACGGTATCGAAGGGTCCGCCATATGGCGTTAGGGTTCCTATGCGTAGGGCTCGCCCCTCCTTGTTGCCCCAGGCATAGGATTCCTACGTGTAAGGACTGAAGCGAGAGGGCCCCAGCTACCTGTTTACCTGGGCCGGAACACAAAGGATAGGGGAGGAGCGGTTGGAGCCTGTGATCTCGGATGTCCAGCTGGAAAACGCAGGGTCTCTGGACTGTGGGAAGAGCGCAGGCAGAGCGCCTACCTGGAGGCAGGGGAGACTTAGCTGTACTGTGCTGACAGAGGCCAGGCCTGAGAGTCCTTAGACTTTCCTATGCCGTGTTCAGATGCTCAATAAACTTCCTGTTTTATGTTAGCTCTGGTCTAAAGGACAGGGTTGCTTTATTCCCTCTGTGAGTGGAGGTCCCGAGGACCAGAGCGAGTGGACTCCCTGAGGAGGCCCAGAGGGAGAGAAAAGCGTTATAAGGCTCGGTGATAAGATCCTGTAGCAAAGACACTTCTGAAGGGGGGGGGGCGGTGTCTCCAGGGTGGCCAGAGGAACTGGCCCGACGGAGCCCTGGTCCTTGCCTTTGGCTGAGCTGAAGGAGGGCCGCTTGTCTTGGCACTGGAAATCCACCCAGCAGGTGGTGTGTAACAAGTTTCGTGAAAATTTCAAAAAAGATGTGCTCGTGAAAACTAGAAAGAAAGAAAGAGAGAGTCATTACTGGTAAGTGCTAATGACAAATTTTTCATGGACTCGTCACACCGGAACCTATTAGGATACTGTCCTGATAACTTGGAGGAGATCGGATCCTGACTATTACCAGCCAAGCAAGCCAGATGACTGATCAGTGCTTGTTACCAATTTCTCGGAAAAGCTTCATTTTTCAAGTTATTAGGATTCTGTCCTGAGCAGCTGGGGTAGATCTGCGCGTGAACATTACAGACGAATCCAAAGACATAGCAGATCAGAATCTCCATGTCTATCTCGTTGTAGGCATCTGGGGGAAATCGGCTAGTGAAAATTACAATTAGAATGGAAGTGACAAGTGGGAGAACTTGTAGGATATTTCTCCGGGAATCTTCATCTGAAAGCCATTAGGATACTGTGCTGAGTATTTGGAAGCGATCGGACAGAAAACTAAATTATAAACATGCAAAACTCGTTCTGATCATTGCGGGGGACGTATTTCTCGAAGGCTCTCAATACGAATTGCGTTAGAATGCTGTCCCTAGCCTTTCGAGAAATTAGTTCGTGAAAAGAAGAAACAACGACATTCGTCACTGAATAGCGCGTGTCACAAATTTCTCACGAAATCTACATCTCCCATCCCTGAGGATTCGGTACTGAGCATTTGGAAGAGAACGGAGCGTGAAACTTCTTTTTAAAACAAGCCAATGGCATAAGTGATCGCTGTTTGTGAGATCTTGCTGATGGACTCTTCAACTTAAAGCTATTGGGATAGGTTATTAATAATTTGGGAGCGCTCGGATTGTGGAAAAAAATCCCCAAGCCATAAATCACAACTCATGTCTCATCATTGCGGTGGACGCTTTACTCGAAGGACGTCATTTTCAGAGCACTTAGGATGCTGTCCTGAGCATTACAGACCGATTCGTGAAAGCTTCAAAGAACGCAAAACTTATTACTGATCAGTGCTTGTGACAACTGTCTCAGGGAATCTGCATGGTTAAACAATTAGGATACCTTCCTGATTTTGTGAACGATATGGGCTCGTGACAATTATGAACAGGGAGAAAGGCATTACTGATCAGCTCGTGTGACAAATTTCTTAGGAAATCCCAGTTTTAAATCAGTTAGGCTGCTGCCCTGAGCATTACGGGACGGTGGGTGTGCGAAAATGACAGCGAAAGCCAAACTCATTACTGATCAGACTCGTCACTTCTAAACCAATTTGGATTCCCTCAAGCATCTGGGGAAAAATCGGCTAGGGAAAATTACAATCAAAGAGACAGTCATAACTGGTGAGAGCTTGTGGAAAATTTCTCAGGGAATCTTCTTCTGAAAGCCATTCGGCTACAGTGCTGATTATTTGGAAGAGATTGGCGCTCGAAAATTACAAACAAACAAACAAAATCATTATTGATCATTGCTTGGAAAAGTTTGTCATGGAACTTTCATTTTAAAGCACGTAGGATGCTGTCCTGGTCATTTGAAAGAGCTCGGCCCATGAACAGTACCTAAAAGCGAATCTCGTTATTGAGCAGTGCGGCTGACACATTTCTCTAAGAAGCTCAATTTCACCTCAGTTAGGCGACTGTCCCAAGCATTAGGGGTTCGTCAAAACTGACAGGCAAAGCAAAACATAGCTGAGCCTTGCTTGTGACGAATTACTCGCTGATTCTCCAGCTTAAAGCCTTTCGGATACTATGCGGGAACTCATGGACTCGCCACATCGAAAGCCGTTAGGAAACTGGGCCTGATCACTTGGAGGAGATCGGCTAGTGAACAGTGCCAAGCAAGCAAACTGCATTCCTGATCAGTGCTTGTGACAAATTGCTCATTGAAGCTCCATCTTAAAGCCCTTCGGCTACTATGTGGGAGCGATCGGATGGAGGGTGCTCATCCGTGCGGAGACGCTTCATTTCTAAAGCAATGTGGATTCCGTCCTCAGCATTTTGGGATAAATCGGCCAGTGAACGTTACAAAAAACGAAGACTTATTACTGATCCGTGCTTGCTCTAAGGGACTCTTCATTTTCAAATCTTTAGGCTACTGTGCTAATTATTCAGAGGTACTCGGCGATCGAAGATTACCAGAAAAAATCATTGCTGGAAAAAGTTTCTCATGGAACCTTCATTTTGAAGCGGTTCGAAATCGGTCAGCGTTAGGGGGTAATTCGGTTGTGAATATTAACTAACCAGAACTTTTTCCTGATTACTGCTTGTGACACTTTGCTAATTGAATCATCGTTTCTTGACCATTACAAACAAAGCAAACTTAATTACGGTTCAGTGCAGTTCCTATTGGGAAGTCACTTGGAGCTAGGCGGAGGGGCTTAGAACTAGGGCTAGGGCTAGGGTTCCTATAGGTACAGTTTCCAAACTAGGGTAGGCTTTGTGTGGGCCGAGGACCCCACTCTGGGTTTAGGTTTCCAATGGCTAGGCAAATTGAAGTAAGCCTTAGAATTCCTATGGCGAGCGCTCACCGCCCTAGGGAATGGGGTCCTATCTCTCGGGCTCTGTTCCCTAGGGGTTACGGTATCGAAGGGTCCGCCATATGGCGTTAGGGTTCCTATGCGTAGGGCTCGCCCCTCCTTGTTGCCCCAGGCATAGGATTCCTACGTGTAAGGACTGAAGCGAGAGGGCCCCAGCTACCTGTTTACCTGGGCCGGAACACAAAGGATAGGGGAGGAGCGGTTGGAGCCTGTGATCTCGGATGTCCAGCTGGAAAACGCAGGGTCTCTGGACTGTGGGAAGAGCGCAGGCAGAGCGCCTACCTGGAGGCAGGGGAGACTTAGCTGTACTGTGCTGACAGAGGCCAGGCCTGAGAGTCCTTAGACTTTCCTATGCCGTGTTCAGATGCTCAATAAACTTCCTGTTTTATGTTAGCTCTGGTCTAAAGGACAGGGTTGCTTTATTCCCTCTGTGAGTGGAGGTCCCGAGGACCAGAGCGAGTGGACTCCCTGAGGAGGCCCAGAGGGAGAGAAAAGCGTTATAAGGCTCGGTGATAAGATCCTGTAGCAAAGACACTTCTGAAGGGGGGGGGGGCGGTGTCTCCAGGGTGGCCAGAGGAACTGGCCCGACGGAGCCCTGGTCCTTGCCTTTGGCTGAGCTGAAGGAGGGCCGCTTGTCTTGGCACTGGAAATCCACCCAGCAGGTGGTGTGTAACAAGTTTCGTGAAAATTTCAAAAAAGATGTGCTCGTGAAAACTAGAAAGAAAGAAAGAGAGAGTCATTACTGGTAAGTGCTAATGACAAATTTTTCATGGACTCGTCACACCGGAACCTATTAGGATACTGTCCTGATAACTTGGAGGAGATCGGATCCTGACTATTACCAGCCAAGCAAGCCAGATGACTGATCAGTGCTTGTTACCAATTTCTCGGAAAAGCTTCATTTTTCAAGTTATTAGGATTCTGTCCTGAGCAGCTGGGGTAGATCTGCGCGTGAACATTACAGACGAATCCAAAGACATAGCAGATCAGAATCTCCATGTCTATCTCGTTGTAGGCATCTGGGGGAAATCGGCTAGTGAAAATTACAATTAGAATGGAAGTGACAAGTGGGAGAACTTGTAGGATATTTCTCCGGGAATCTTCATCTGAAAGCCATTAGGATACTGTGCTGAGTATTTGGAAGCGATCGGACAGAAAACTAAATTATAAACATGCAAAACTCGTTCTGATCATTGCGGGGGACGTATTTCTCGAAGGCTCTCAATACGAATTGCGTTAGAATGCTGTCCCTAGCCTTTCGAGAAATTAGTTCGTGAAAAGAAGAAACAACGACATTCGTCACTGAATAGCGCGTGTCACAAATTTCTCACGAAATCTACATCTCCCATCCCTGAGGATTCGGTACTGAGCATTTGGAAGAGAACGGAGCGTGAAACTTCTTTTTAAAACAAGCCAATGGCATAAGTGATCGCTGTTTGTGAGATCTTGCTGATGGACTCTTCAACTTAAAGCTATTGGGATAGGTTATTAATAATTTGGGAGCGCTCGGATTGTGGAAAAAAATCCCCAAGCCATAAATCACAACTCATGTCTCATCATTGCGGTGGACGCTTTACTCGAAGGACGTCATTTTCAGAGCACTTAGGATGCTGTCCTGAGCATTACAGACCGATTCGTGAAAGCTTCAAAGAACGCAAAACTTATTACTGATCAGTGCTTGTGACAACTGTCTCAGGGAATCTGCATGGTTAAACAATTAGGATACCTTCCTGATTTTGTGGACGATATGGGCTCGTGACAATTATGAACAGGGAGAAAGGCATTACTGATCAGCTCGTGTGACAAATTTCTTAGGAAATCCCAGTTTTAAATCAGTTAGGCTGCTGCCCTGAGCATTACGGGACGGTGGGTGTGCGAAAATGACAGCGAAAGCCAAACTCATTACTGATCAGACTCGTCACTTCTAAACCAATTTGGATTCCCTCAAGCATCTGGGGAAAAATCGGCTAGGGAAAATTACAATCAAAGAGACAGTCATAACTGGTGAGAGCTTGTGGAAAATTTCTCAGGGTATCTTCTTCTGAAAGCCATTCGGCTACAGTGCTGATTATTTGGAAGAGATTGGCGCTCGAAAATTACAAACAAACAAACAAAATCATTATTGATCATTGCTTGGAAAAGTTTGTCATGGAACTTTCATTTTAAAGCACGTAGGATGCTGTCCTGATCATTTGAAAGAGCTCGGCCCATGAACAGTACCTAAAAGCGAATCTCGTTATTGAGCAGTGCGGCTGACACATTTCTCTAAGAAGCTCAATTTCACCTCAGTTAGGCGACTGTCCCAAGCATTAGGGGTTCGTCAAAACTGACAGGCAAAGTAAAACATAGCTGAGCCTTGCTTGTGACGAATTACTCGCTGATTCTCCAGCTTAAAGCCTTTCGGATACTATGCGGGAACTCATGGACTCGCCACATCGAAAGCCGTTAGGAAACTGGGCCTGATCACTTGGAGGAGATCGGCTAGTGAACAGTGCCAAGCAAGCAAACTGCATTCCTGATCAGTGCTTGTGACAAATTGCTCATTGAAGCGCCATCTTAAAGCCCTTCGGCTACTATGTGGGAGCGATCGGATGGAGGGTGCTCATCCGTGCGGAGACGCTTCATTTCTAAAGCAATGTGGATTCCGTCCTCAGCATTTTGGGATAAATCGGCCAGTGAACGTTACAAAAAACGAAGACTTATTACTGATCCGTGCTTGCTCTAAGGGACTCTTCATTTTCAAATCTTTAGGCTACTGTGCTAATTATTCAGAGGTACTCGGCGATCGAAGATTACCAGAAAAAATCATTGCTGGAAAAAGTTTCTCATGGAACCTTCATTTTGAAGCGGTTCGAAATCGGTCAGCGTTAGGGGGTAATTCGGTTGTGAATATTAACTAACCAGAACTTTTTCCTGATTACTGCTTGTGACACTTTGCTAATTGAATCATCGTTTCTTGACCATTACAAACAAAGCAAACTTAATTACGGTTCAGTGCAGTTCCTATTGGGAAGTCACTTGGAGCTAGGCGGAGGGGCTTAGAACTAGGGCTAGGGCTAGGGTTCCTATAGGTACAGTTTCCAAACTAGGGTAGGCTTTGTGTGGGCCGAGGACCCCACTCTGGGTTTAGGTTTCCAATGGCTAGGCAAATTGAAGTAAGCCTTAGAATTCCTATGGCGAGCGCTCACCGCCCTAGGGAATGGGGTCCTATCTCTCGGGCTCTGTTCCCTAGGGGTTACGGTATCGAAGGGTCCGCCATATGGCGTTAGGGTTCCTATGCGTAGGGCTCGCCCCTCCTTGTTGCCCCAGGCATAGGATTCCTACGTGTAAGGACTGAAGCGAGAGGGCCCCAGCTACCTGTTTACCTGGGCCGGAACACAAAGGATAGGGGAGGAGCGGTTGGAGCCTGTGATCTCGGATGTCCAGCTGGAAAACGCAGGGTCTCTGGACTGTGGGAAGAGCGCAGGCAGAGCGCCTACCTGGAGGCAGGGGAGACTTAGCTGTACTGTGCTGACAGAGGCCAGGCCTGAGAGTCCTTAGACTTTCCTATGCCGTGTTCAGATGCTCAATAAACTTCCTGTTTTATGTTAGCTCTGGTCTAAAGGACAGGGTTGCTTTATTCCCTCTGTGAGTGGAGGTCCCGAGGACCAGAGCGAGTGGACTCCCTGAGGAGGCCCAGAGGGAGAGAAAAGCGTTATAAGGCTCGGTGATAAGATCCTGTAGCAAAGACACTTCTGAAGGGGGGGGGGGCGGTGTCTCCAGGGTGGCCAGAGGAACTGGCCCGACGGAGCCCTGGTCCTTGCCTTTGGCTGAGCTGAGGGAGGGCCGCTTGTCTTGGCACTGGAAATCCACCCAGCAGGTGGTGTGTAACAAGTTTCGTGAAAATTTCAAAAAAGATGTGCTCGTGAAAACTAGAAAGAAAGAAAGAGAGAGTCATTACTGGTAAGTGCTAATGACAAATTTTTCATGGACTCGTCACACCGGAACCTATTAGGATACTGTCCTGATAACTTGGAGGAGATCGGATCCTGACTATTACCAGCCAAGCAAGCCAGATGACTGATCAGTGCTTGTTACCAATTTCTCGGAAAAGCTTCATTTTTCAAGTTATTAGGATTCTGTCCTGAGCAGCTGGGGTAGATCTGCGCGTGAACATTACAGACGAATCCAAAGACATAGCAGCTCAGAATCTCCATGTCTATCTCGTTGTAAGCATCTGGGGGAAATCGGCTAGTGAAAATAACAATTAGAATGGAAGTGACAAGTGGGAGAACTTGTAGGATATTTCTCCGGGAATCTTCATCTGAAAGCCATTAGGATACTGTGCTGAGTATTTGGAAGCGATCGGACAGAAAACTAAATTATAAACATGCAAAACTCGTTCTGATCATTGCGGGGGACGTATTTCTCGAAGGCTCTCAATACGAATTGCGTTAGGATGCTGTCCCTAGCCTTTCGAGAAATTAGTTCGTGAAAAGAAGAAACAACCACATTCGTCACTGAATAGCGCGTGTCACAAATTTCTCACGAAATCTACATCTCCCATCCCTGAGGATTCGGTACTGAGCATTTGGAAGAGAACGGAGCGTGAAACTTCTTTTTAAAACAAGCCAATGGCATAAGTGATCGCTGTTTGTGAGATCTTGCTGATGGACTCTTCAACTTAAAGCTATTGGGATAGGTTATTAATAATTTGGGAGCGCTCATATTGAGGAAAAAACCCCAAGCCATAAATCACAACTCATGTCTCATCATTGCGGTGGACGCTTTACTCGAAGGACGTCATTTTCAGAGCACTTAGGATGCTGTCCTGAGCATTACAGACCGATTCGTGAAAGCTTCAAAGAACGCAAAACTTATTACTGATCAGTGCTTGTGACAACTGTCTCAGGGAATCTGCATGGTTAAACAATTAGGATACCTTCCTGATTTTGTGGATGATATGGGCTCGTGACAATTATGAACAGGGAGAAAGGCATTACTGATCAGCTCGTGTGACAAATTTCTTAGGAAATCCCAGTTTTAAATCAGTTAGGCTGCTGCCCTGAGCATTACGGGACGGTGGGTGTGCGAAAATGACAGCGAAAGCCAAACTCATTACTGATCAGACTCGTCACTTCTAAACCAATTTCGATTCCCTCAAGCATCTGGGGAAAAATCGGCTAGGGAAAATTACAATCAAAGAGACAGTCATAACTGGTGAGAGCTTGTGGAAAATTTCTCAGGGAATCTTCTTCTGAAAGCCATTCGGCTACAGTGCTGATTATTTGGAAGAGATTGGCGCTCGAAAATTACAAACAAACAAACAAAATCATTATTGATCATTGCTTGGAAAAGTTTGTCATGGAACTTTCATTTTAAAGCACGTAGGATGCTGTCCTGATCATTTGAAAGAGCTCGGCCCATGAACAGTACCTAAAAGCGAATCTCGTTATTGAGCAGTGCGGCTGACACATTTCTCTAAGAAGCTCAATTTCACCTCAGTTAGGCGACTGTCCCAAGCATTAGGGGTTCGTCAAAACTGACAGGCAAAGCAAAACATAGCTGAGCCTTGCTTGTGACGAATTACTCGCTGATTCTCCAGCTTAAAGCCTTTCGGATACTATGCGGGAACTCATGGACTCGCCACATCGAAAGCCGTTAGGAAACTGGGCCTGATCACTTGGAGGAGATCGGCTAGTGAACAGTGCCAAGCAAGCAAACTGCATTCCTGATCAGTGCTTGTGACAAATTGCTCATTGAAGCTCCATCTTAAAGCCCTTCGGCTACTATGTGGGAGCGATCGGATGGAGGGTGCTCATCCGTGCGGAGACGCTTCATTTCTAAAGCAATGTGGATTCCGTCCTCAGCATTTTGGGATAAATCGGCCAGTGAACGTTACAAAAAACGAAGACTTATTACTGATCCGTGCTTGCTCTAAGGGACTCTTCATTTTCAAATCTTTAGGCTACTGTGCTAATTATTCAGAGGTACTCGGCGATCGAAGATTACCAGAAAAAATCATTGCTGGAAAAAGTTTCTCATGGAACCTTCATTTTGAAGCGGTTCGAAATCGGTCAGCGTTAGGGGGTAATTCGGTTGTGAATATTAACTAACCAGAACTTTTTCCTGATTACTGCTTGTGACACTTTGCTAATTGAATCATCGTTTCTTGACCATTACAAACAAAGCAAACTTAATTACGGTTCAGTGCAGTTCCTATTGGGAAGTCACTTGGAGCTAGGCGGAGGGGCTTAGAACTAGGGCTAGGGCTAGGGTTCCTATAGGTACAGTTTCCAAACTAGGGTAGGCTTTGTGTGGGCCGAGGACCCCACTCTGGGTTTAGGTTTCCAATGGCTAGGCAAATTGAAGTAAGCCTTAGAATTCCTATGGCGAGCGCTCACCGCCCTAGGGAATGGGGTCCTATCTCTCGGGCTCTGTTCCCTAGGGGTTACGGTATCGAAGGGTCCGCCATATGGCGTTAGGGTTCCTATGCGTAGGGCTCGCCCCTCCTTGTTGCCCCAGGCATAGGATTCCTACGTGTAAGGACTGAAGCGAGAGGGCCCCAGCTACCTGTTTACCTGGGCCGGAACACAAAGGATAGGGGAGGAGCGGTTGGAGCCTGTGATCTCGGATGTCCAGCTGGAAAACGCAGGGTCTCTGGACTGTGGGAAGAGCGCAGGCAGAGCGCTTACCTGGAGGCAGGGGAGACTTAGCTGTACTGTGCTGACAGAGGCCAGGCCTGAGAGTCCTTAGACTTTCCTATGCCGTGTTCAGATGCTCAATAAACTTCCTGTTTTATGTTAGCTCTGGTCTAAAGGACAGGGTTGCTTTATTCCCTCTGTGAGTGGAGGTCCCGAGGACCAGAGCGAGTGGACTCCCTGAGGAGGCCCAGAGGGAGAGAAAAGCGTTATAAGGCTCGGTGATAAGATCCTGTAGCAAAGACACTTCTGAAGGGGGGGGGGGCGGTGTCTCCAGGGTGGCCAGAGGAACTGGCCCGACGGAGCCCTGGTCCTTGCCTTTGGCTGAGCTGAGGGAGGGCCGCTTGTCTTGGCACTGGAAATCCACCCAGCAGGTGGTGTGTAACAAGTTTCGTGAAAATTTCAAAAAAGATGTGCTCGTGAAAACTAGAAAGAAAGAAAGAGAGAGTCATTACTGGTAAGTGCTAATGACAAATTTTTCATGGACTCGTCACACCGGAACCTATTAGGATACTGTCCTGATAACTTGGAGGAGATCGGATCCTGACTATTACCAGCCAAGCAAGCCAGATGACTGATCAGTGCTTGTTACCAATTTCTCGGAAAAGCTTCATTTTTCAAGTTATTAGGATTCTGTCCTGAGCAGCTGGGGTAGATCTGCGCGTGAACATTACAGACGAATCCAAAGACATAGCAGATCAGAATCTCCATGTCTATCTCGTTGTAAGCATCTGGGGGAAATCGGCTAGTGAAAATAACAATTAGAATGGAAGTGACAAGTGGGAGAACTTGTAGGATATTTCTCCGGGAATCTTCATCTGAAAGCCATTAGGATACTGTGCTGAGTATTTGGAAGCGATCGGACAGAAAACTAAATTATAAACATGCAAAACTCGTTCTGATCATTGCGGGGGACGTATTTCTCGAAGGCTCTCAATACGAATTGCGTTAGGATGCTGTCCCTAGCCTTTCGAGAAATTAGTTCGTGAAAAGAAGAAACAACCACATTCGTCACTGAATAGCGCGTGTCACAAATTTCTCACGAAATCTACATCTCCCATCCCTGAGGATTCGGTACTGAGCATTTGGAAGAGAACGGAGCGTGAAACTTCTTTTTAAAACAAGCCAATGGCATAAGTGATCGCTGTTTGTGAGATCTTGCTGATGGACTCTTCAACTTAAAGCTATTGGGATAGGTTATTAATAATTTGGGAGCGCTCATATTGAGGAAAAAACCCCAAGCCATAAATCACAACTCATGTCTCATCATTGCGGTGGACGCTTTACTCGAAGGACGTCATTTTCAGAGCACTTAGGATGCTGTCCTGAGCATTACAGACCGATTCGTGAAAGCTTCAAAGAACGCAAAACTTATTACTGATCAGTGCTTGTGACAACTTTCTCAGGGAATCTGCATGGTTAAACAATTAGGATACCTTCCTGATTTTGTGGATGATATGGGCTCGTGACAATTATGAACAGGGAGAAAGGCATTACTGATCAGCTCGTGTGACAAATTTCTTAGGAAATCCCAGTTTTAAATCAGTTAGGCTGCTGCCCTGAGCATTACGGGACGGTGGGTGTGCGAAAATGACAGCGAAAGCCAAACTCATTACTGATTAGACTTGTCACTTCTAAACCAATTTCGATTCCCTCAAGCATCTGGGGAAAAATCGGCTAGGGAAAATTACAATCAAAGAGACAGTCATAACTGGTGAGAGCTTGTGGAAAATTTCTCAGGGAATCTTCTTCTGAAAGCCATTCGGCTACAGTGCTGATTATTTGGAAGAGATTGGCGCTCGAAAATTACAAACAAACAAACAAAATCATTATTGATCATTGCTTGGAAAAGTTTGTCATGGAACTTTCATTTTAAAGCACGTAGGATGCTGTCCTGATCATTTGAAAGAGCTCGGCCCACGAACAGTACCTAAAAGCGAATCTCGTTATTGAGCAAGTGCGGCTGACACATTTCTCTAAGAAGCTCAATTTCACCTCAGTTAGGCGACTGTCCCAAGCATTAGGGGTTCGTCAAAACTGACAGGCAAAGCAAAACATAGCTGAGCCTTGCTTGTGACGAATTACTCGCTGATTCTCCAGCTTAAAGCCTTTCGGATACTATGCGGGAACTCATGGACTCGCCACATCGAAAGCCGTTAGGAAACTGGGCCTGATCACTTGGAGGAGATCGGCTAGTGAACAGTGCCAAGCAAGCAAACTGCATTCCTGAGCAGTGCTTGTGACAAATTGCTCATTGAAGCTCCATCTTAAAGCCCTTCGGCTACTATGTGGGAGCGATCGGATGGAGGGTGCTCATCCGTGCGGAGACGCTTCATTTCTAAAGCAATGTGGATTCCGTCCTCAGCATTTTGGGATAAATGGGCCAGTGAACGTTACAAAAAACGAAGACTTATTACTGATCCGTGCTTGCTCTAAGGGACTCTTCATTTTCAAATCTTTAGGCTACTGTGCTAATTATTCAGAGGTACTCGGCGATCGAAGATTACCAGAAAAAATCATTGCTGGAAAAAGTTTCTCATGGAACCTTCATTTTGAAGCGGTTCGAAATCGGTCAGCGTTAGGGGGTAATTCGGTTGTGAATATTAACTAACCAGAACTTTTTCCTGATTACTGCTTGTGACACTTTGCTAATTGAATCATCGTTTCTTGACCATTACAAACAAAGCAAACTTAATTACGGTTCAGTGCAGTTCCTATTGGGAAGTCACTTGGAGCTAGGCGGAGGGGCTTAGAACTAGGGCTAGGGCTAGGGTTCCTATAGGTACAGTTTCCAAACTAGGGTAGGCTTTGTGTGGGCCGAGGACCCCACTCTGGGTTTAGGTTTCCAATGGCTAGGCAAATTGAAGTAAGCCTTAGAATTCCTATGGCGAGCGCTCACCGCCCTAGGGAATGGGGTCCTATCTCTCGGGCTCTGTTCCCTAGGGGTTACGGTATCGAAGGGTCCGCCATATGGCGTTAGGGTTCCTATGCGTAGGGCTCGCCCCTCCTTGTTGCCCCAGGCATAGGATTCCTACGTGTAAGGACTGAAGCGAGAGGGCCCCAGCTACCTGTTTACCTGGGCCGGAACACAAAGGATAGGGGAGGAGCGGTTGGAGCCTGTGATCTCGGATGTCCAGCTGGAAAACGCAGGGTCTCTGGACTGTGGGAAGAGCGCAGGCAGAGCGCCTACCTGGAGGCAGGGGAGACTTAGCTGTACTGTGCTGACAGAGGCCAGGCCTGAGAGTCCTTAGACTTTCCTATGCCGTGTTCAGATGCTCAATAAACTTCCTGTTTTATGTTAGCTCTGGTCTAAAGGACAGGGTTGCTTTATTCCCTCTGTGAGTGGAGGTCCCGAGGACCAGAGCGAGTGGACTCCCTGAGGAGGCCCAGAGGGAGAGAAAAGCGTTATAAGGCTCGGTGATAAGATCCTGTAGCAAAGACACTTCTGAAGGGGGGGGCGGTGTCTCCAGGGTGGCCAGAGGAACTGGCCCGACGGAGCCCTGGTCCTTGCCTTTGGCTGAGCTGAAGGAGGGCCGCTTGTCTTGGCACTGGAAATCCACCCAGCAGGTGGTGTGTAACAAGTTTCGTGAAAATTTCAAAAAAGATGTGCTCGTGAAAACTAGAAAGAAAGAAAGAGAGAGTCATTACTGGTAAGTGCTAATGACAAATTTTTCATGGACTCGTCACACCGGAACCTATTAGGATACTGTCCTGATAACTTGGAGGAGATCGGATCCTGACTATTACCAGCCAAGCAAGCCAGATGACTGATCAGTGCTTGTTACCAATTTCTCGGAAAAGCTTCATTTTTCAAGTTATTAGGATTCTGTCCTGAGCAGCTGGGGTAGATCTGCGCGTGAACATTACAGACGAATCCAAAGACATAGCAGCTCAGAATCTCCATGTCTATCTCGTTGTAAGCATCTGGGGGAAATCGGCTAGTGAAAATAACAATTAGAATGGAAGTGACAAGTGGGAGAACTTGTAGGATATTTCTCCGGGAATCTTCATCTGAAAGCCATTAGGATACTGTGCTGAGTATTTGGAAGCGATCGGACAGAAAACTAAATTATAAACATGCAAAACTCGTTCTGATCATTGCGGGGGACGTATTTCTCGAAGGCTCTCAATACGAATTGCGTTAGGATGCTGTCCCTAGCCTTTCGAGAAATTAGTTCGTGAAAAGAAGAAACAACCACATTCGTCACTGAATAGCGCGTGTCACAAATTTCTCACGAAATCTACATCTCCCATCCCTGAGGATTCGGTACTGAGCATTTGGAAGAGAACGGAGCGTGAAACTTCTTTTTAAAACAAGCCAATGGCATAAGTGATCGCTGTTTGTGAGATCTTGCTGATGGACTCTTCAACTTAAAGCTATTGGGATAGGTTATTAATAATTTGGGAGCGCTCATATTGAGGAAAAAACCCCAAGCCATAAATCACAACTCATGTCTCATCATTGCGGTGGACGCTTTACTCGAAGGACGTCATTTTCAGAGCACTTAGGATGCTGTCCTGAGCATTACAGACCGATTCGTGAAAGCTTCAAAGAACGCAAAACTTATTACTGATCAGTGCTTGTGACAACTTTCTCAGGGAATCTGCATGGTTAAACAATTAGGATACCTTCCTGATTTTGTGGATGATATGGGCTCGTGACAATTATGAACAGGGAGAAAGGCATTACTGATCAGCTCGTGTGACAAATTTCTTAGGAAATCCCAGTTTTAAATCAGTTAGGCTGCTGCCCTGAGCATTACGGGACGGTGGGTGTGCGAAAATGACAGCGAAAGCCAAACTCATTACTGATTAGACTTGTCACTTCTAAACCAATTTCGATTCCCTCAAGCATCTGGGGAAAAATCGGCTAGGGAAAATTACAATCAAAGAGACAGTCATAACTGGTGAGAGCTTGTGGAAAATTTCTCAGGGAATCTTCTTCTTAAAGCCATTCGGCTACAGTGCTGATTATTTGGAAGAGATTGGCGCTCGAAAATTACAAACAAACAAACAAAATCATTATTGATCATTGCTTGGAAAAGTTTGTCATGGAACTTTCATTTTAAAGCACGTAGGATGCTGTCCTGATCATTTGAAAGAGCTCGGCCCATGAACAGTACCTAAAAGCGAATCTCGTTATTGAGCAGTGCGGCTGACACATTTCTCTAAGAAGCTCAATTTCACCTCAGTTAGGCGACTGTCCCAAGCATTAGGGGTTCGTCAAAACTGACAGGCAAAGCAAAACATAGCTGAGCCTTGCTTGTGACGAATTACTCGCTGATTCTCCAGCTTAAAGCCTTTCGGATACTATGCGGGAACTCATGGACTCGCCACATCGAAAGCCGTTAGGAAACTGGGCCTGATCACTTGGAGGAGATCGGCTAGTGAACAGTGCCAAGCAAGCAAACTGCATTCCTGATCAGTGCTTGTGACAAATTGCTCATTGAAGCTCCATCTTAAAGCCCTTCGGCTACTATGTGGGAGCGATCGGATGGAGGGTGCTCATCCGTGCGGAGACGCTTCATTTCTAAAGCAATGTGGATTCCGTCCTCAGCATTTTGGGATAAATCGGCCAGTGAACGTTACAAAAAACGAAGACTTATTACTGATCCGTGCTTGCTCTAAGGGACTCTTCATTTTCAAATCTTTAGGCTACTGTGCTAATTATTCAGAGGTACTCGGCGATCGAAGATTACCAGAAAAAATCATTGCTGGAAAAAGTTTCTCATGGAACCTTCATTTTGAAGCGGTTCGAAATCGGTCAGCGTTAGGGGGTAATTCGGTTGTGAATATTAACTAACCAGAACTTTTTCCTGATTACTGCTTGTGACACTTTGCTAATTGAATCATCGTTTCTTGACCATTACAAACAAAGCAAACTTAATTACGGTTCAGTGCAGTTCCTATTGGGAAGTCACTTGGAGCTAGGCGGAGGGGCTTAGAGCTAGGGCTAGGGCTAGGGTTCCTATAGGTACAGTTTCCAAACTAGGGTAGGCTTTGTGTGGGCCGAGGACCCCACTCTGGGTTTAGGTTTCCAATGGCTAGGCAAATTGAAGTAAGCCTTAGAATTCCTATGGCGAGCGCTCACCGCCCTAGGGAATGGGGTCCTATCTCTCGGGCTCTGTTCCCTAGGGGTTACGGTATCGAAGGGTCCGCCATATGGCGTTAGGGTTCCTATGCGTAGGGCTCGCCCCTCCTTGTTGCCCCAGGCATAGGATTCCTACGTGTAAGGACTGAAGCGAGAGGGCCCCAGCTACCTGTTTACCTGGGCCGGAACACAAAGGATAGGGGAGGAGCGGTTGGAGCCTGTGATCTCGGATGTCCAGCTGGAAAACGCAGGGTCTCTGGACTGTGGGAAGAGCGCAGGCAGAGCGCCTACCTGGAGGCAGGGGAGACTTAGCTGTACTGTGCTGACAGAGGCCAGGCCTGAGAGTCCTTAGACTTTCCTATGCCGTGTTCAGATGCTCAATAAACTTCCTGTTTTATGTTAGCTCTGGTCTAAAGGACAGGGTTGCTTTATTCCCTCTGTGAGTGGAGGTCCCGAGGACCAGAGCGAGTGGACTCCCTGAGGAGGCCCAGAGGGAGAGAAAAGCGTTATAAGGCTCGGTGATAAGATCCTGTAGCAAAGACACTTCTGAAGGGGGGGGCGGTGTCTCCAGGGTGGCCAGAGGAACTGGCCCGACGGAGCCCTGGTCCTTGCCTTTGGCTGAGCTGAAGGAGGGCCGCTTGTCTTGGCACTGGAAATCCACCCAGCAGGTGGTGTGTAACAAGTTTCGTGAAAATTTCAAAAAAGATGTGCTCGTGAAAACTAGAAAGAAAGAAAGAGAGAGTCATTACTGGTAAGTGCTAATGACAAATTTTTCATGGACTCGTCACACCGGAACCTATTAGGATACTGTCCTGATAACTTGGAGGAGATCGGATCCTGACTATTACCAGCCAAGCAAGCCAGATGACTGATCAGTGCTTGTTACCAATTTCTCGGAAAAGCTTCATTTTTCAAGTTATTAGGATTCTGTCCTGAGCAGCTGGGGTAGATCTGCGCGTGAACATTACAGACGAATCCAAAGACATAGCAGATCAGAATCTCCATGTCTATCTCGTTGTAAGCATCTGGGGGAAATCGGCTAGTGAAAATAACAATTAGAATGGAAGTGACAAGTGGGAGAACTTGTAGGATATTTCTCCGGGAATCTTCATCTGAAAGCCATTAGGATACTGTGCTGAGTATTTGGAAGCGATCGGACAGAAAACTAAATTATAAACATGCAAAACTCGTTCTGATCATTGCGGGGGACGTATTTCTCGAAGGCTCTCAATACGAATTGCGTTAGGATGCTGTCCCTAGCCTTTCGAGAAATTAGTTCGTGAAAAGAAGAAACAACGACATTCGTCACTGAATAGCGCGTGTCACAAATTTCTCACGAAATCTACATCTCCCATCCCTGAGGATTCGGTACTGAGCATTTGGAAGAGAACGGAGCGTGAAACTTCTTTTTAAAACAAGCCAATGGCATAAGTGATCGCTGTTTGTGAGATCTTGCTGATGGACTCTTCAACTTAAAGCTATTGGGATAGGTTATTAATAATTTGGGAGCGCTCATATTGAGGAAAAAACCCCAAGCCATAAATCACAACTCATGTCTCATCATTGCGGTGGACGCTTTACTCGAAGGACGTCATTTTCAGAGCACTTAGGATGCTGTCCTGAGCATTACAGACCGATTCGTGAAAGCTTCAAAGAACGCAAAACTTATTACTGATCAGTGCTTGTGACAACTTTCTCAGGGAATCTGCATGGTTAAACAATTAGGATACCTTCCTGATTTTGTGGATGATATGGGCTCGTGACAATTATGAACAGGGAGAAAGGCATTACTGATCAGCTCGTGTGACAAATTTCTTAGGAAATCCCAGTTTTAAATCAGTTAGGCTGCTGCCCTGAGCATTACGGGACGGTGGGTGTGCGAAAATGACAGCGAAAGCCAAACTCATTACTGATCAGACTCGTCACTTCTAAACCAATTTGGATTCCCTCAAGCATCTGGGGAAAAATCGGCTAGGGAAAATTACAATCAAAGAGACAGTCATAACTGGTGAGAGCTTGTGGAAAATTTCTCAGGGAATCTTCTTCTGAAAGCCATTCGGCTACAGTGCTGATTATTTGGAAGAGATTGGCGCTCGAAAATTACAAACAAACAAACAAAATCATTATTGATCATTGCTTGGAAAAGTTTGTCATGGAACTTTCATTTTAAAGCACGTAGGATGCTGTCCTGATCATTTGAAAGAGCTCGGCCCATGAACAGTACCTAAAAGCGAATCTCGTTATTGAGCAGTGCGGCTGACACATTTCTCTAAGAAGCTCAATTTCACCTCAGTTAGGCGACTGTCCCAAGCATTAGGGGTTCGTCAAAACTGACAGGCAAAGCAAAACATAGCTGAGCCTTGCTTGTGACGAATTACTCGCTGATTCTCCAGCTTAAAGCCTTTCGGATACTATGCGGGAACTCATGGACTCGCCACATCGAAAGCCGTTAGGAAACTGGGCCTGATCACTTGGAGGAGATCGGCTAGTGAACAGTGCCAAGCAAGCAAACTGCATTCCTGATCAGTGCTTGTGACAAATTGCTCATTGAAGCTCCATCTTAAAGCCCTTCGGCTACTATGTGGGAGCGATCGGATGGAGGGTGCTCATCCGTGCGGAGACGCTTCATTTCTAAAGCAATGTGGATTCCGTCCTCAGCATTTTGGGATAAATCGGCCAGTGAACGTTACAAAAAACGAAGACTTATTACTGATCCGTGCTTGCTCTAAGGGACTCTTCATTTTCAAATCTTTAGGCTACTGTGCTAATTATTCAGAGGTACTCGGCGATCGAAGATTACCAGAAAAAATCATTGCTGGAAAAAGTTTCTCATGGAACCTTCATTTTGAAGCGGTTCGAAATCGGTCAGCGTTAGGGGGTAATTCGGTTGTGAATATTAACTAACCAGAACTTTTTCCTGATTACTGCTTGTGACACTTTGCTAATTGAATCATCGTTTCTTGACCATTACAAACAAAGCAAACTTAATTACGGTTCAGTGCAGTTCCTATTGGGAAGTCACTTGGAGCTAGGCGGAGGGGCTTAGAACTAGGGCTAGGGCTAGGGTTCCTATAGGTACAGTTTCCAAACTAGGGTAGGCTTTGTGTGGGCCGAGGACCCCACTCTGGGTTTAGGTTTCCAATGGCTAGGCAAATTGAAGTAAGCCTTAGAATTCCTATGGCGAGCGCTCACCGCCCTAGGGAATGGGGTCCTATCTCTCGGGCTCTGTTCCCTAGGGGTTACGGTATCGAAGGGTCCGCCATATGGCGTTAGGGTTCCTATGCGTAGGGCTCGCCCCTCCTTGTTGCCCCAGGCATAGGATTCCTACGTGTAAGGACTGAAGCGAGAGGGCCCCAGCTACCTGTTTACCTGGGCCGGAACACAAAGGATAGGGGAGGAGCGGTTGGAGCCTGTGATCTCGGATGTCCAGCTGGAAAACGCAGGGTCTCTGGACTGTGGGAAGAGCGCAGGCAGAGCGCCTACCTGGAGGCAGGGGAGACTTAGCTGTACTGTGCTGACAGAGGCCAGGCCTGAGAGTCCTTAGACTTTCCTATGCCGTGTTCAGATGCTCAATAAACTTCCTGTTTTATGTTAGCTCTGGTCTAAAGGACAGGGTTGCTTTATTCCCTCTGTGAGTGGAGGTCCCGAGGACCAGAGCGAGTGGACTCCCTGAGGAGGCCCAGAGGGAGAGAAAAGCGTTATAAGGCTCGGTGATAAGATCCTGTAGCAAAGACACTTCTGAAGGGGGGGGGGCGGTGTCTCCAGGGTGGCCAGAGGAACTGGCCCGACGGAGCCCTGGTCCTTGCCTTTGGCTGAGCTGAGGGAGGGCCGCTTGTCTTGGCACTGGAAATCCACCCAGCAGGTGGTGTGTAACAAGTTTCGTGAAAATTTCAAAAAAGATGTGCTCGTGAAAACTAGAAAGAAAGAAAGAGAGTCTCATTACTGGTAAGTGCTAATGACAAATTTTTCATGGACTCGTCACACCGGAACCTATTAGGATACTGTCCTGATAACTTGGAGGAGATCGGATCCTGACTATTACCAGCCAAGCAAGCCAGATGACTGATCAGTGCTTGTTACCAATTTCTCGGAAAAGCTTCATTTTTCAAGTTATTAGGATTCTGTCCTGAGCAGCTGGGGTAGATCTGCGCGTGAACATTACAGACGAATCCAAAGACATAGCAGCTCAGAATCTCCATGTCTATCTCGTTGTAAGCATCTGGGGGAAATCGGCTAGTGAAAATAACAATTAGAATGGAAGTGACAAGTGGGAGAACTTGTAGGATATTTCTCCGGGAATCTTCATCTGAAAGCCATTAGGATACTGTGCTGAGTATTTGGAAGCGATCGGACAGAAAACTAAATTATAAACATGCAAAACTCGTTCTGATCATTGCGGGGGACGTATTTCTCGAAGGCTCTCAATACGAATTGCGTTAGGATGCTGTCCCTAGCCTTTCGAGAAATTAGTTCGTGAAAAGAAGAAACAACCACATTCGTCACTGAATAGCGCGTGTCACAAATTTCTCACGAAATCTACATCTCCCATCCCTGAGGATTCGGTACTGAGCATTTGGAAGAGAACGGAGCGTGAAACTTCTTTTTAAAACAAGCCAATGGCATAAGTGATCGCTGTTTGTGAGATCTTGCTGATGGACTCTTCAACTTAAAGCTATTGGGATAGGTTATTAATAATTTGGGAGCGCTCATATTGAGGAAAAAACCCCAAGCCATAAATCACAACTCATGTCTCATCATTGCGGTGGACGCTTTACTCGAAGGACGTCATTTTCAGAGCACTTAGGATGCTGTCCTGAGCATTACAGACCGATTCGTGAAAGCTTCAAAGAACGCAAAACTTATTACTGATCAGTGCTTGTGACAACTTTCTCAGGGAATCTGCATGGTTAAACAATTAGGATACCTTCCTGATTTTGTGGATGATATGGGCTCGTGACAATTATGAACAGGGAGAAAGGCATTACTGATCAGCTCGTGTGACAAATTTCTTAGGAAATCCCAGTTTTAAATCAGTTAGGCTGCTGCCCTGAGCATTACGGGACGGTGGGTGTGCGAAAATGACAGCGAAAGCCAAACTCATTACTGATTAGACTTGTCACTTCTAAACCAATTTCGATTCCCTCAAGCATCTGGGGAAAAATCGGCTAGGGAAAATTACAATCAAAGAGACAGTCATAACTGGTGAGAGCTTGTGGAAAATTTCTCAGGGAATCTTCTTCTGAAAGCCATTCGGCTACAGTGCTGATTATTTGGAAGAGATTGGCGCTCGAAAATTACAAACAAACAAACAAAATCATTATTGATCATTGCTTGGAAAAGTTTGTCATGGAACTTTCATTTTAAAGCACGTAGGATGCTGTCCTGATCATTTGAAAGAGCTCGGCCCACGAACAGTACCTAAAAGCGAATCTCGTTATTGAGCAGTGCGGCTGACACATTTCTCTAAGAAGCTCAATTTCACCTCAGTTAGGCGACTGTCCCAAGCATTAGGGGTTCGTCAAAACTGACAGGCAAAGCAAAACATAGCTGAGCCTTGCTTGTGACGAATTACTCGCTGATTCTCCAGCTTAAAGCCTTTCGGATACTATGCGGGAACTCATGGACTCGCCACATCGAAAGCCGTTAGGAAACTGGGCCTGATCACTTGGAGGAGATCGGCTAGTGAACAGTGCCAAGCAAGCAAACTGCATTCCTGAGCAGTGCTTGTGACAAATTGCTCATTGAAGCTCCATCTTAAAGCCCTTCGGCTACTATGTGGGAGCGATCGGATGGAGGGTGCTCATCCGTGCGGAGACGCTTCATTTCTAAAGCAATGTGGATTCCGTCCTCAGCATTTTGGGATAAATGGGCCAGTGAACGTTACAAAAAACGAAGACTTATTACTGATCCGTGCTTGCTCTAAGGGACTCTTCATTTTCAAATCTTTAGGCTACTGTGCTAATTATTCAGAGGTACTCGGCGATCGAAGATTACCAGAAAAAATCATTGCTGGAAAAAGTTTCTCATGGAACCTTCATTTTGAAGCGGTTCGAAATCGGTCAGCGTTAGGGGGTAATTCGGTTGTGAATATTAACTAACCAGAACTTTTTCCTGATTACTGCTTGTGACACTTTGCTAATTGAATCATCGTTTCTTGACCATTACAAACAAAGCAAACTTAATTACGGTTCAGTGCAGTTCCTATTGGGAAGTCACTTGGAGCTAGGCGGAGGGGCTTAGAACTAGGGCTAGGGCTAGGGTTCCTATAGGTACAGTTTCCAAACTAGGGTAGGCTTTGTGTGGGCCGAGGACCCCACTCTGGGTTTAGGTTTCCAATGGCTAGGCAAATTGAAGTAAGCCTTAGAATTCCTATGGCGAGCGCTCACCGCCCTAGGGAATGGGGTCCTATCTCTCGGGCTCTGTTCCCTAGGGGTTACGGTATCGAAGGGTCCGCCATATGGCGTTAGGGTTCCTATGCGTAGGGCTCGCCCCTCCTTGTTGCCCCAGGCATAGGATTCCTACGTGTAAGGACTGAAGCGAGAGGGCCCCAGCTACCTGTTTACCTGGGCCGGAACACAAAGGATAGGGGAGGAGCGGTTGGAGCCTGTGATCTCGGATGTCCAGCTGGAAAACGCAGGGTCTCTGGACTGTGGGAAGAGCGCAGGCAGAGCGCCTACCTGGAGGCAGGGGAGACTTAGCTGTACTGTGCTGACAGAGGCCAGGCCTGAGAGTCCTTAGACTTTCCTATGCCGTGTTCAGATGCTCAATAAACTTCCTGTTTTATGTTAGCTCTGGTCTAAAGGACAGGGTTGCTTTATTCCCTCTGTGAGTGGAGGTCCCGAGGACCAGAGCGAGTGGACTCCCTGAGGAGGCCCAGAGGGAGAGAAAAGCGTTATAAGGCTCGGTGATAAGATCCTGTAGCAAAGACACTTCTGAAGGGGGGGGCGGTGTCTCCAGGGTGGCCAGAGGAACTGGCCCGACGGAGCCCTGGTCCTTGCCTTTGGCTGAGCTGAAGGAGGGCCGCTTGTCTTGGCACTGGAAATCCACCCAGCAGGTGGTGTGTAACAAGTTTCGTGAAAATTTCAAAAAAGATGTGCTCGTGAAAACTAGAAAGAAAGAAAGAGAGAGTCATTACTGGTAAGTGCTAATGACAAATTTTTCATGGACTCGTCACACCGGAACCTATTAGGATACTGTCCTGATAACTTGGAGGAGATCGGATCCTGACTATTACCAGCCAAGCAAGCCAGATGACTGATCAGTGCTTGTTACCAATTTCTCGGAAAAGCTTCATTTTTCAAGTTATTAGGATTCTGTCCTGAGCAGCTGGGGTAGATCTGCGCGTGAACATTACAGACGAATCCAAAGACATAGCAGATCAGAATCTCCATGTCTATCTCGTTGTAAGCATCTGGGGGAAATCGGCTAGTGAAAATAACAATTAGAATGGAAGTGACAAGTGGGAGAACTTGTAGGATATTTCTCCGGGAATCTTCATCTGAAAGCCATTAGGATACTGTGCTGAGTATTTGGAAGCGATCGGACAGAAAACTAAATTATAAACATGCAAAACTCGTTCTGATCATTGCGGGGGACGTATTTCTCGAAGGCTCTCAATACGAATTGCGTTAGGATGCTGTCCCTAGCCTTTCGAGAAATTAGTTCGTGAAAAGAAGAAACAACCACATTCGTCACTGAATAGCGCGTGTCACAAATTTCTCACGAAATCTACATCTCCCATCCCTGAGGATTCGGTACTGAGCATTTGGAAGAGAACGGAGCGTGAAACTTCTTTTTAAAACAAGCCAATGGCATAAGTGATCGCTGTTTGTGAGATCTTGCTGATGGACTCTTCAACTTAAAGCTATTGGGATAGGTTATTAATAATTTGGGAGCGCTCATATTGAGGAAAAAACCCCAAGCCATAAATCACAACTCATGTCTCATCATTGCGGTGGACGCTTTACTCGAAGGACGTCATTTTCAGAGCACTTAGGATGCTGTCCTGAGCATTACAGACCGATTCGTGAAAGCTTCAAAGAACGCAAAACTTATTACTGATCAGTGCTTGTGACAACTTTCTCAGGGAATCTGCATGGTTAAACAATTAGGATACCTTCCTGATTTTGTGGATGATATGGGCTCGTGACAATTATGAACAGGGAGAAAGGCATTACTGATCAGCTCGTGTGACAAATTTCTTAGGAAATCCCAGTTTTAAATCAGTTAGGCTGCTGCCCTGAGCATTACGGGACGGTGGGTGTGCGAAAATGACAGCGAAAGCCAAACTCATTACTGATTAGACTTGTCACTTCTAAACCAATTTCGATTCCCTCAAGCATCTGGGGAAAAATCGGCTAGGGAAAATTACAATCAAAGAGACAGTCATAACTGGTGAGAGCTTGTGGAAAATTTCTCAGGGAATCTTCTTCTTAAAGCCATTCGGCTACAGTGCTGATTATTTGGAAGAGATTGGCGCTCGAAAATTACAAACAAACAAACAAAATCATTATTGATCATTGCTTGGAAAAGTTTGTCATGGAACTTTCATTTTAAAGCACGTAGGATGCTGTCCTGATCATTTGAAAGAGCTCGGCCCATGAACAGTACCTAAAAGCGAATCTCGTTATTGAGCAGTGCGGCTGACACATTTCTCTAAGAAGCTCAATTTCACCTCAGTTAGGCGACTGTCCCAAGCATTAGGGGTTCGTCAAAACTGACAGGCAAAGCAAAACATAGCTGAGCCTTGCTTGTGACGAATTACTCGCTGATTCTCCAGCTTAAAGCCTTTCGGATACTATGCGGGAACTCATGGACTCGCCACATCGAAAGCCGTTAGGAAACTGGGCCTGATCACTTGGAGGAGATCGGCTAGTGAACAGTGCCAAGCAAGCAAACTGCATTCCTGATCAGTGCTTGTGACAAATTGCTCATTGAAGCTCCATCTTAAAGCCCTTCGGCTACTATGTGGGAGCGATCGGATGGAGGGTGCTCATCCGTGCGGAGACGCTTCATTTCTAAAGCAATGTGGATTCCGTCCTCAGCATTTTGGGATAAATCGGCCAGTGAACGTTACAAAAAACGAAGACTTATTACTGATCCGTGCTTGCTCTAAGGGACTCTTCATTTTCAAATCTTTAGGCTACTGTGCTAATTATTCAGAGGTACTCGGCGATCGAAGATTACCAGAAAAAATCATTGCTGGAAAAAGTTTCTCATGGAACCTTCATTTTGAAGCGGTTCGAAATCGGTCAGCGTTAGGGGGTAATTCGGTTGTGAATATTAACTAACCAGAACTTTTTCCTGATTACTGCTTGTGACACTTTGCTAATTGAATCATCGTTTCTTGACCATTACAAACAAAGCAAACTTAATTACGGTTCAGTGCAGTTCCTATTGGGAAGTCACTTGGAGCTAGGCGGAGGGGCTTAGAGCTAGGGCTAGGGCTAGGGTTCCTATAGGTACAGTTTCCAAACTAGGGTAGGCTTTGTGTGGGCCGAGGACCCCACTCTGGGTTTAGGTTTCCAATGGCTAGGCAAATTGAAGTAAGCCTTAGAATTCCTATGGCGAGCGCTCACCGCCCTAGGGAATGGGGTCCTATCTCTCGGGCTCTGTTCCCTAGGGGTTACGGTATCGAAGGGTCCGCCATATGGCGTTAGGGTTCCTATGCGTAGGGCTCGCCCCTCCTTGTTGCCCCAGGCATAGGATTCCTACGTGTAAGGACTGAAGCGAGAGGGCCCCAGCTACCTGTTTACCTGGGCCGGAACACAAAGGATAGGGGAGGAGCGGTTGGAGCCTGTGATCTCGGATGTCCAGCTGGAAAACGCAGGGTCTCTGGACTGTGGGAAGAGCGCAGGCAGAGCGCCTACCTGGAGGCAGGGGAGACTTAGCTGTACTGTGCTGACAGAGGCCAGGCCTGAGAGTCCTTAGACTTTCCTATGCCGTGTTCAGATGCTCAATAAACTTCCTGTTTTATGTTAGCTCTGGTCTAAAGGACAGGGTTGCTTTATTCCCTCTGTGAGTGGAGGTCCCGAGGACCAGAGCGAGTGGACTCCCTGAGGAGGCCCAGAGGGAGAGAAAAGCGTTATAAGGCTCGGTGATAAGATCCTGTAGCAAAGACACTTCTGAAGGGGGGGGCGGTGTCTCCAGGGTGGCCAGAGGAACTGGCCCGACGGAGCCCTGGTCCTTGCCTTTGGCTGAGCTGAAGGAGGGCCGCTTGTCTTGGCACTGGAAATCCACCCAGCAGGTGGTGTGTAACAAGTTTCGTGAAAATTTCAAAAAAGATGTGCTCGTGAAAACTAGAAAGAAAGAAAGAGAGAGTCATTACTGGTAAGTGCTAATGACAAATTTTTCATGGACTCGTCACACCGGAACCTATTAGGATACTGTCCTGATAACTTGGAGGAGATCGGATCCTGACTATTACCAGCCAAGCAAGCCAGATGACTGATCAGTGCTTGTTACCAATTTCTCGGAAAAGCTTCATTTTTCAAGTTATTAGGATTCTGTCCTGAGCAGCTGGGGTAGATCTGCGCGTGAACATTACAGACGAATCCAAAGACATAGCAGATCAGAATCTCCATGTCTATCTCGTTGTAAGCATCTGGGGGAAATCGGCTAGTGAAAATAACAATTAGAATGGAAGTGACAAGTGGGAGAACTTGTAGGATATTTCTCCGGGAATCTTCATCTGAAAGCCATTAGGATACTGTGCTGAGTATTTGGAAGCGATCGGACAGAAAACTAAATTATAAACATGCAAAACTCGTTCTGATCATTGCGGGGGACGTATTTCTCGAAGGCTCTCAATACGAATTGCGTTAGGATGCTGTCCCTAGCCTTTCGAGAAATTAGTTCGTGAAAAGAAGAAACAACGACATTCGTCACTGAATAGCGCGTGTCACAAATTTCTCACGAAATCTACATCTCCCATCCCTGAGGATTCGGTACTGAGCATTTGGAAGAGAACGGAGCGTGAAACTTCTTTTTAAAACAAGCCAATGGCATAAGTGATCGCTGTTTGTGAGATCTTGCTGATGGACTCTTCAACTTAAAGCTATTGGGATAGGTTATTAATAATTTGGGAGCGCTCATATTGAGGAAAAAACCCCAAGCCATAAATCACAACTCATGTCTCATCATTGCGGTGGACGCTTTACTCGAAGGACGTCATTTTCAGAGCACTTAGGATGCTGTCCTGAGCATTACAGACCGATTCGTGAAAGCTTCAAAGAACGCAAAACTTATTACTGATCAGTGCTTGTGACAACTGTCTCAGGGAATCTGCATGGTTAAACAATTAGGATACCTTCCTGATTTTGTGGATGATATGGGCTCGTGACAATTATGAACAGGGAGAAAGGCATTACTGATCAGCTCGTGTGACAAATTTCTTAGGAAATCCCAGTTTTAAATCAGTTAGGCTGCTGCCCTGAGCATTACGGGACGGTGGGTGTGCGAAAATGACAGCGAAAGCCAAACTCATTACTGATCAGACTCGTCACTTCTAAACCAATTTGGATTCCCTCAAGCATCTGGGGAAAAATCGGCTAGGGAAAATTACAATCAAAGAGACAGTCATAACTGGTGAGAGCTTGTGGAAAATTTCTCAGGGAATCTTCTTCTGAAAGCCATTCGGCTACAGTGCTGATTATTTGGAAGAGATTGGCGCTCGAAAATTACAAACAAACAAACAAAATCATTATTGATCATTGCTTGGAAAAGTTTGTCATGGAACTTTCATTTTAAAGCACGTAGGATGCTGTCCTGATCATTTGAAAGAGCTCGGCCCATGAACAGTACCTAAAAGCGAATCTCGTTATTGAGCAGTGCGGCTGACACATTTCTCTAAGAAGCTCAATTTCACCTCAGTTAGGCGACTGTCCCAAGCATTAGGGGTTCGTCAAAACTGACAGGCAAAGCAAAACATAGCTGAGCCTTGCTTGTGACGAATTACTCGCTGATTCTCCAGCTTAAAGCCTTTCGGATACTATGCGGGAACTCATGGACTCGCCACATCGAAAGCCGTTAGGAAACTGGGCCTGATCACTTGGAGGAGATCGGCTAGTGAACAGTGCCAAGCAAGCAAACTGCATTCCTGATCAGTGCTTGTGACAAATTGCTCATTGAAGCTCCATCTTAAAGCCCTTCGGCTACTATGTGGGAGCGATCGGATGGAGGGTGCTCATCCGTGCGGAGACGCTTCATTTCTAAAGCAATGTGGATTCCGTCCTCAGCATTTCGGGATAAATCGGCCAGTGAACGTTACAAAAAACGAAGACTTATTACTGATCCGTGCTTGCTCTAAGGGACTCTTCATTTTCAAATCTTTAGGCTACTGTGCTAATTATTCAGAGGTACTCGGCGATCGAAGATTACCAGAAAAAATCATTGCTGGAAAAAGTTTCTCATGGAACCTTCATTTTGAAGCGGTTCGAAATCGGTCAGCGTTAGGGGGTAATTCGGTTGTGAATATTAACTAACCAGAACTTTTTCCTGATTACTGCTTGTGACACTTTGCTAATTGAATCATCGTTTCTTGACCATTACAAACAAAGCAAACTTAATTACGGTTCAGTGCAGTTCCTATTGGGAAGTCACTTGGAGCTAGGCGGAGGGGCTTAGAACTAGGGCTAGGGCTAGGGTTCCTACAGGTACAGTTTCCAAACTAGGGTAGGCTTTGTGTGGGCCGAGGACCCCCACTCTGGGTTTAGGTTTCCAATGGCTAGGCAAATTGAAGTAAGCCTTAGAATTCCTATGGCGAGCGCTCACCGCCCTAGGGAATGGGGTCCTATCTCTCGGGCTCTGTTCCCTAGGGGTTACGGTATCGAAGGGTCCGCCATATGGCGTTAGGGTTCCTATGCGTAGGGCTCGCCCCTCCTTGTTGCCCCAGGCATAGGATTCCTACGTGTAAGGACTGAAGCGAGAGGGCCCCAGCTACCTGTTTACCTGGGCCGGAACACAAAGGATAGGGGAGGAGCGGTTGGAGCCTGTGATCTCGGATGTCCAGCTGGAAAACGCAGGGTCTCTGGACTGTGGGAAGAGCGCAGGCAGAGCGCCTACCTGGAGGCAGGGGAGACTTAGCTGTACTGTGCTGACAGAGGCCAGGCCTGAGAGTCCTTAGACTTTCCTATGCCGTGTTCAGATGCTCAATAAACTTCCTGTTTTATGTTAGCTCTGGTCTAAAGGACAGGGTTGCTTTATTCCCTCTGTGAGTGGAGGTCCCGAGGACCAGAGCGAGTGGACTCCCTGAGGAGGCCCAGAGGGAGAGAAAAGCGTTATAAGGCTCGGTGATAAGATCCTGTAGCAAAGACACTTCTGAAGGGGGGGGGGCGGTGTCTCCAGGGTGGCCAGAGGAACTGGCCCGACGGAGCCCTGGTCCTTGCCTTTGGCTGAGCTGAGGGAGGGCCGCTTGTCTTGGCACTGGAAATCCACCCAGCAGGTGGTGTGTAACAAGTTTCGTGAAAATTTCAAAAAAGATGTGCTCGTGAAAACTAGAAAGAAAGAAAGAGAGTCTCATTACTGGTAAGTGCTAATGACAAATTTTTCATGGACTCGTCACACCGGAACCTATTAGGATACTGTCCTGATAACTTGGAGGAGATCGGATCCTGACTATTACCAGCCAAGCAAGCCAGATGACTGATCAGTGCTTGTTACCAATTTCTCGGAAAAGCTTCATTTTTCAAGTTATTAGGATTCTGTCCTGAGCAGCTGGGGTAGATCTGCGCGTGAACATTACAGACGAATCCAAAGACATAGCAGCTCAGAATCTCCATGTCTATCTCGTTGTAAGCATCTGGGGGAAATCGGCTAGTGAAAATAACAATTAGAATGGAAGTGACAAGTGGGAGAACTTGTAGGATATTTCTCCGGGAATCTTCATCTGAAAGCCATTAGGATACTGTGCTGAGTATTTGGAAGCGATCGGACAGAAAACTAAATTATAAACATGCAAAACTCGTTCTGATCATTGCGGGGGACGTATTTCTCGAAGGCTCTCAATACGAATTGCGTTAGGATGCTGTCCCTAGCCTTTCGAGAAATTAGTTCGTGAAAAGAAGAAACAACCACATTCGTCACTGAATAGCGCGTGTCACAAATTTCTCACGAAATCTACATCTCCCATCCCTGAGGATTCGGTACTGAGCATTTGGAAGAGAACGGAGCGTGAAACTTCTTTTTAAAACAAGCCAATGGCATAAGTGATCGCTGTTTGTGAGATCTTGCTGATGGACTCTTCAACTTAAAGCTATTGGGATAGGTTATTAATAATTTGGGAGCGCTCATATTGAGGAAAAAACCCCAAGCCATAAATCACAACTCATGTCTCATCATTGCGGTGGACGCTTTACTCGAAGGACGTCATTTTCAGAGCACTTAGGATGCTGTCCTGAGCATTACAGACCGATTCGTGAAAGCTTCAAAGAACGCAAAACTTATTACTGATCAGTGCTTGTGACAACTTTCTCAGGGAATCTGCATGGTTAAACAATTAGGATACCTTCCTGATTTTGTGGATGATATGGGCTCGTGACAATTATGAACAGGGAGAAAGGCATTACTGATCAGCTCGTGTGACAAATTTCTTAGGAAATCCCAGTTTTAAATCAGTTAGGCTGCTGCCCTGAGCATTACGGGACGGTGGGTGTGCGAAAATGACAGCGAAAGCCAAACTCATTACTGATTAGACTTGTCACTTCTAAACCAATTTCGATTCCCTCAAGCATCTGGGGAAAAATCGGCTAGGGAAAATTACAATCAAAGAGACAGTCATAACTGGTGAGAGCTTGTGGAAAATTTCTCAGGGAATCTTCTTCTGAAAGCCATTCGGCTACAGTGCTGATTATTTGGAAGAGATTGGCGCTCGAAAATTACAAACAAACAAACAAAATCATTATTGATCATTGCTTGGAAAAGTTTGTCATGGAACTTTCATTTTAAAGCACGTAGGATGCTGTCCTGATCATTTGAAAGAGCTCGGCCCACGAACAGTACCTAAAAGCGAATCTCGTTATTGAGCAGTGCGGCTGACACATTTCTCTAAGAAGCTCAATTTCACCTCAGTTAGGCGACTGTCCCAAGCATTAGGGGTTCGTCAAAACTGACAGGCAAAGCAAAACATAGCTGAGCCTTGCTTGTGACGAATTACTCGCTGATTCTCCAGCTTAAAGCCTTTCGGATACTATGCGGGAACTCATGGACTCGCCACATCGAAAGCCGTTAGGAAACTGGGCCTGATCACTTGGAGGAGATCGGCTAGTGAACAGTGCCAAGCAAGCAAACTGCATTCCTGAGCAGTGCTTGTGACAAATTGCTCATTGAAGCTCCATCTTAAAGCCCTTCGGCTACTATGTGGGAGCGATCGGATGGAGGGTGCTCATCCGTGCGGAGACGCTTCATTTCTAAAGCAATGTGGATTCCGTCCTCAGCATTTTGGGATAAATGGGCCAGTGAACGTTACAAAAAACGAAGACTTATTACTGATCCGTGCTTGCTCTAAGGGACTCTTCATTTTCAAATCTTTAGGCTACTGTGCTAATTATTCAGAGGTACTCGGCGATCGAAGATTACCAGAAAAAATCATTGCTGGAAAAAGTTTCTCATGGAACCTTCATTTTGAAGCGGTTCGAAATCGGTCAGCGTTAGGGGGTAATTCGGTTGTGAATATTAACTAACCAGAACTTTTTCCTGATTACTGCTTGTGACACTTTGCTAATTGAATCATCGTTTCTTGACCATTACAAACAAAGCAAACTTAATTACGGTTCAGTGCAGTTCCTATTGGGAAGTCACTTGGAGCTAGGCGGAGGGGCTTAGAACTAGGGCTAGGGCTAGGGTTCCTATAGGTACAGTTTCCAAACTAGGGTAGGCTTTGTGTGGGCCGAGGACCCCACTCTGGGTTTAGGTTTCCAATGGCTAGGCAAATTGAAGTAAGCCTTAGAATTCCTATGGCGAGCGCTCACCGCCCTAGGGAATGGGGTCCTATCTCTCGGGCTCTGTTCCCTAGGGGTTACGGTATCGAAGGGTCCGCCATATGGCGTTAGGGTTCCTATGCGTAGGGCTCGCCCCTCCTTGTTGCCCCAGGCATAGGATTCCTACGTGTAAGGACTGAAGCGAGAGGGCCCCAGCTACCTGTTTACCTGGGCCGGAACACAAAGGATAGGGGAGGAGCGGTTGGAGCCTGTGATCTCGGATGTCCAGCTGGAAAACGCAGGGTCTCTGGACTGTGGGAAGAGCGCAGGCAGAGCGCCTACCTGGAGGCAGGGGAGACTTAGCTGTACTGTGCTGACAGAGGCCAGGCCTGAGAGTCCTTAGACTTTCCTATGCCGTGTTCAGATGCTCAATAAACTTCCTGTTTTATGTTAGCTCTGGTCTAAAGGACAGGGTTGCTTTATTCCCTCTGTGAGTGGAGGTCCCGAGGACCAGAGCGAGTGGACTCCCTGAGGAGGCCCAGAGGGAGAGAAAAGCGTTATAAGGCTCGGTGATAAGATCCTGTAGCAAAGACACTTCTGAAGGGGGGGGCGGTGTCTCCAGGGTGGCCAGAGGAACTGGCCCGACGGAGCCCTGGTCCTTGCCTTTGGCTGAGCTGAAGGAGGGCCGCTTGTCTTGGCACTGGAAATCCACCCAGCAGGTGGTGTGTAACAAGTTTCGTGAAAATTTCAAAAAAGATGTGCTCGTGAAAACTAGAAAGAAAGAAAGAGAGAGTCATTACTGGTAAGTGCTAATGACAAATTTTTCATGGACTCGTCACACCGGAACCTATTAGGATACTGTCCTGATAACTTGGAGGAGATCGGATCCTGACTATTACCAGCCAAGCAAGCCAGATGACTGATCAGTGCTTGTTACCAATTTCTCGGAAAAGCTTCATTTTTCAAGTTATTAGGATTCTGTCCTGAGCAGCTGGGGTAGATCTGCGCGTGAACATTACAGACGAATCCAAAGACATAGCAGATCAGAATCTCCATGTCTATCTCGTTGTAAGCATCTGGGGGAAATCGGCTAGTGAAAATAACAATTAGAATGGAAGTGACAAGTGGGAGAACTTGTAGGATATTTCTCCGGGAATCTTCATCTGAAAGCCATTAGGATACTGTGCTGAGTATTTGGAAGCGATCGGACAGAAAACTAAATTATAAACATGCAAAACTCGTTCTGATCATTGCGGGGGACGTATTTCTCGAAGGCTCTCAATACGAATTGCGTTAGGATGCTGTCCCTAGCCTTTCGAGAAATTAGTTCGTGAAAAGAAGAAACAACCACATTCGTCACTGAATAGCGCGTGTCACAAATTTCTCACGAAATCTACATCTCCCATCCCTGAGGATTCGGTACTGAGCATTTGGAAGAGAACGGAGCGTGAAACTTCTTTTTAAAACAAGCCAATGGCATAAGTGATCGCTGTTTGTGAGATCTTGCTGATGGACTCTTCAACTTAAAGCTATTGGGATAGGTTATTAATAATTTGGGAGCGCTCATATTGAGGAAAAAACCCCAAGCCATAAATCACAACTCATGTCTCATCATTGCGGTGGACGCTTTACTCGAAGGACGTCATTTTCAGAGCACTTAGGATGCTGTCCTGAGCATTACAGACCGATTCGTGAAAGCTTCAAAGAACGCAAAACTTATTACTGATCAGTGCTTGTGACAACTTTCTCAGGGAATCTGCATGGTTAAACAATTAGGATACCTTCCTGATTTTGTGGATGATATGGGCTCGTGACAATTATGAACAGGGAGAAAGGCATTACTGATCAGCTCGTGTGACAAATTTCTTAGGAAATCCCAGTTTTAAATCAGTTAGGCTGCTGCCCTGAGCATTACGGGACGGTGGGTGTGCGAAAATGACAGCGAAAGCCAAACTCATTACTGATTAGACTTGTCACTTCTAAACCAATTTCGATTCCCTCAAGCATCTGGGGAAAAATCGGCTAGGGAAAATTACAATCAAAGAGACAGTCATAACTGGTGAGAGCTTGTGGAAAATTTCTCAGGGAATCTTCTTCTTAAAGCCATTCGGCTACAGTGCTGATTATTTGGAAGAGATTGGCGCTCGAAAATTACAAACAAACAAACAAAATCATTATTGATCATTGCTTGGAAAAGTTTGTCATGGAACTTTCATTTTAAAGCACGTAGGATGCTGTCCTGATCATTTGAAAGAGCTCGGCCCATGAACAGTACCTAAAAGCGAATCTCGTTATTGAGCAGTGCGGCTGACACATTTCTCTAAGAAGCTCAATTTCACCTCAGTTAGGCGACTGTCCCAAGCATTAGGGGTTCGTCAAAACTGACAGGCAAAGCAAAACATAGCTGAGCCTTGCTTGTGACGAATTACTCGCTGATTCTCCAGCTTAAAGCCTTTCGGATACTATGCGGGAACTCATGGACTCGCCACATCGAAAGCCGTTAGGAAACTGGGCCTGATCACTTGGAGGAGATCGGCTAGTGAACAGTGCCAAGCAAGCAAACTGCATTCCTGATCAGTGCTTGTGACAAATTGCTCATTGAAGCTCCATCTTAAAGCCCTTCGGCTACTATGTGGGAGCGATCGGATGGAGGGTGCTCATCCGTGCGGAGACGCTTCATTTCTAAAGCAATGTGGATTCCGTCCTCAGCATTTTGGGATAAATCGGCCAGTGAACGTTACAAAAAACGAAGACTTATTACTGATCCGTGCTTGCTCTAAGGGACTCTTCATTTTCAAATCTTTAGGCTACTGTGCTAATTATTCAGAGGTACTCGGCGATCGAAGATTACCAGAAAAAATCATTGCTGGAAAAAGTTTCTCATGGAACCTTCATTTTGAAGCGGTTCGAAATCGGTCAGCGTTAGGGGGTAATTCGGTTGTGAATATTAACTAACCAGAACTTTTTCCTGATTACTGCTTGTGACACTTTGCTAATTGAATCATCGTTTCTTGACCATTACAAACAAAGCAAACTTAATTACGGTTCAGTGCAGTTCCTATTGGGAAGTCACTTGGAGCTAGGCGGAGGGGCTTAGAGCTAGGGCTAGGGCTAGGGTTCCTATAGGTACAGTTTCCAAACTAGGGTAGGCTTTGTGTGGGCCGAGGACCCCACTCTGGGTTTAGGTTTCCAATGGCTAGGCAAATTGAAGTAAGCCTTAGAATTCCTATGGCGAGCGCTCACCGCCCTAGGGAATGGGGTCCTATCTCTCGGGCTCTGTTCCCTAGGGGTTACGGTATCGAAGGGTCCGCCATATGGCGTTAGGGTTCCTATGCGTAGGGCTCGCCCCTCCTTGTTGCCCCAGGCATAGGATTCCTACGTGTAAGGACTGAAGCGAGAGGGCCCCAGCTACCTGTTTACCTGGGCCGGAACACAAAGGATAGGGGAGGAGCGGTTGGAGCCTGTGATCTCGGATGTCCAGCTGGAAAACGCAGGGTCTCTGGACTGTGGGAAGAGCGCAGGCAGAGCGCCTACCTGGAGGCAGGGGAGACTTAGCTGTACTGTGCTGACAGAGGCCAGGCCTGAGAGTCCTTAGACTTTCCTATGCCGTGTTCAGATGCTCAATAAACTTCCTGTTTTATGTTAGCTCTGGTCTAAAGGACAGGGTTGCTTTATTCCCTCTGTGAGTGGAGGTCCCGAGGACCAGAGCGAGTGGACTCCCTGAGGAGGCCCAGAGGGAGAGAAAAGCGTTATAAGGCTCGGTGATAAGATCCTGTAGCAAAGACACTTCTGAAGGGGGGGGCGGTGTCTCCAGGGTGGCCAGAGGAACTGGCCCGACGGAGCCCTGGTCCTTGCCTTTGGCTGAGCTGAAGGAGGGCCGCTTGTCTTGGCACTGGAAATCCACCCAGCAGGTGGTGTGTAACAAGTTTCGTGAAAATTTCAAAAAAGATGTGCTCGTGAAAACTAGAAAGAAAGAAAGAGAGAGTCATTACTGGTAAGTGCTAATGACAAATTTTTCATGGACTCGTCACACCGGAACCTATTAGGATACTGTCCTGATAACTTGGAGGAGATCGGATCCTGACTATTACCAGCCAAGCAAGCCAGATGACTGATCAGTGCTTGTTACCAATTTCTCGGAAAAGCTTCATTTTTCAAGTTATTAGGATTCTGTCCTGAGCAGCTGGGGTAGATCTGCGCGTGAACATTACAGACGAATCCAAAGACATAGCAGATCAGAATCTCCATGTCTATCTCGTTGTAAGCATCTGGGGGAAATCGGCTAGTGAAAATAACAATTAGAATGGAAGTGACAAGTGGGAGAACTTGTAGGATATTTCTCCGGGAATCTTCATCTGAAAGCCATTAGGATACTGTGCTGAGTATTTGGAAGCGATCGGACAGAAAACTAAATTATAAACATGCAAAACTCGTTCTGATCATTGCGGGGGACGTATTTCTCGAAGGCTCTCAATACGAATTGCGTTAGGATGCTGTCCCTAGCCTTTCGAGAAATTAGTTCGTGAAAAGAAGAAACAACGACATTCGTCACTGAATAGCGCGTGTCACAAATTTCTCACGAAATCTACATCTCCCATCCCTGAGGATTCGGTACTGAGCATTTGGAAGAGAACGGAGCGTGAAACTTCTTTTTAAAACAAGCCAATGGCATAAGTGATCGCTGTTTGTGAGATCTTGCTGATGGACTCTTCAACTTAAAGCTATTGGGATAGGTTATTAATAATTTGGGAGCGCTCATATTGAGGAAAAAACCCCAAGCCATAAATCACAACTCATGTCTCATCATTGCGGTGGACGCTTTACTCGAAGGACGTCATTTTCAGAGCACTTAGGATGCTGTCCTGAGCATTACAGACCGATTCGTGAAAGCTTCAAAGAACGCAAAACTTATTACTGATCAGTGCTTGTGACAACTGTCTCAGGGAATCTGCATGGTTAAACAATTAGGATACCTTCCTGATTTTGTGGATGATATGGGCTCGTGACAATTATGAACAGGGAGAAAGGCATTACTGATCAGCTCGTGTGACAAATTTCTTAGGAAATCCCAGTTTTAAATCAGTTAGGCTGCTGCCCTGAGCATTACGGGACGGTGGGTGTGCGAAAATGACAGCGAAAGCCAAACTCATTACTGATCAGACTCGTCACTTCTAAACCAATTTGGATTCCCTCAAGCATCTGGGGAAAAATCGGCTAGGGAAAATTACAATCAAAGAGACAGTCATAACTGGTGAGAGCTTGTGGAAAATTTCTCAGGGAATCTTCTTCTGAAAGCCATTCGGCTACAGTGCTGATTATTTGGAAGAGATTGGCGCTCGAAAATTACAAACAAACAAACAAAATCATTATTGATCATTGCTTGGAAAAGTTTGTCATGGAACTTTCATTTTAAAGCACGTAGGATGCTGTCCTGATCATTTGAAAGAGCTCGGCCCATGAACAGTACCTAAAAGCGAATCTCGTTATTGAGCAGTGCGGCTGACACATTTCTCTAAGAAGCTCAATTTCACCTCAGTTAGGCGACTGTCCCAAGCATTAGGGGTTCGTCAAAACTGACAGGCAAAGCAAAACATAGCTGAGCCTTGCTTGTGACGAATTACTCGCTGATTCTCCAGCTTAAAGCCTTTCGGATACTATGCGGGAACTCATGGACTCGCCACATCGAAAGCCGTTAGGAAACTGGGCCTGATCACTTGGAGGAGATCGGCTAGTGAACAGTGCCAAGCAAGCAAACTGCATTCCTGATCAGTGCTTGTGACAAATTGCTCATTGAAGCTCCATCTTAAAGCCCTTCGGCTACTATGTGGGAGCGATCGGATGGAGGGTGCTCATCCGTGCGGAGACGCTTCATTTCTAAAGCAATGTGGATTCCGTCCTCAGCATTTTGGGATAAATGGGCCAGTGAACGTTACAAAAAACGAAGACTTATTACTGATCCGTGCTTGCTCTAAGGGACTCTTCATTTTCAAATCTTTAGGCTACTGTGCTAATTATTCAGAGGTACTCGGCGATCGAAGATTACCAGAAAAAATCATTGCTGGAAAAAGTTTCTCATGGAACCTTCATTTTGAAGCGGTTCGAAATCGGTCAGCGTTAGGGGGTAATTCGGTTGTGAATATTAACTAACCAGAACTTTTTCCTGATTACTGCTTGTGACACTTTGCTAATTGAATCATCGTTTCTTGACCATTACAAACAAAGCAAACTTAATTACGGTTCAGTGCAGTTCCTATTGGGAAGTCACTTGGAGCTAGGCGGAGGGGCTTAGAACTAGGGCTAGGGCTAGGGTTCCTATAGGTACAGTTTCCAAACTAGGGTAGGCTTTGTGTGGGCCGAGGACCCCACTCTGGGTTTAGGTTTCCAATGGCTAGGCAAATTGAAGTAAGCCTTAGAATTCCTATGGCGAGCGCTCACCGCCCTAGGGAATGGGGTCCTATCTCTCGGGCTCTGTTCCCTAGGGGTTACGGTATCGAAGGGTCCGCCATATGGCGTTAGGGTTCCTATGCGTAGGGCTCGCCCCTCCTTGTTGCCCCAGGCATAGGATTCCTACGTGTAAGGACTGAAGCGAGAGGGCCCCAGCTACCTGTTTACCTGGGCCGGAACACAAAGGATAGGGGAGGAGCGGTTGGAGCCTGTGATCTCGGATGTCCAGCTGGAAAACGCAGGGTCTCTGGACTGTGGGAAGAGCGCAGGCAGAGCGCCTACCTGGAGGCAGGGGAGACTTAGCTGTACTGTGCTGACAGAGGCCAGGCCTGAGAGTCCTTAGACTTTCCTATGCCGTGTTCAGATGCTCAATAAACTTCCTGTTTTATGTTAGCTCTGGTCTAAAGGACAGGGTTGCTTTATTCCCTCTGTGAGTGGAGGTCCCGAGGACCAGAGCGAGTGGACTCCCTGAGGAGGCCCAGAGGGAGAGAAAAGCGTTATAAGGCTCGGTGATAAGATCCTGTAGCAAAGACACTTCTGAAGGGGGGGGGGCGGTGTCTCCAGGGTGGCCAGAGGAACTGGCCCGACGGAGCCCTGGTCCTTGCCTTTGGCTGAGCTGAAGGAGGGCCGCTTGTCTTGGCACTGGAAATCCACCCAGCAGGTGGTGTGTAACAAGTTTCGTGAAAATTTCAAAAAAGATGTGCTCGTGAAAACTAGAAAGAAAGAAAGAGAGAGTCATTACTGGTAAGTGCTAATGACAAATTTTTCATGGACTCGTCACACCGGAACCTATTAGGATACTGTCCTGATAACTTGGAGGCGATCGGATCCTGACTATTACCAGCCAAGCAAGCCAGATGACTGATCAGTGCTTGTTACCAATTTCTCGGAAAAGCTTCATTTTTCAAGTTATTAGGATTCTGTCCTGAGCAGCTGGGGTAGATCTGCGCGTGAACATTACAGACGAATCCAAAGACATAGCAGCTCAGAATCTCCATGTCTATCTCGTTGTAAGCATCTGGGGGAAATCGGCTAGTGAAAATAACAATTAGAATGGAAGTGACAAGTGGGAGAACTTGTAGGATATTTCTCCGGGAATCTTCATCTGAAAGCCATTAGGATACTGTGCTGAGTATTTGGAAGCGATCGGACAGAAAACTAAATTATAAACATGCAAAACTCGTTCTGATCATTGCGGGGGACGTATTTCTCGAAGGCTCTCAATACGAATTGCGTTAGGATGCTGTCCCTAGCCTTTCGAGAAATTAGTTCGTGAAAAGAAGAAACAACCACATTCGTCACTGAATAGCGCGTGTCACAAATTTCTCACGAAATCTACATCTCCCATCCCTGAGGATTCGGTACTGAGCATTTGGAAGAGAACGGAGCGTGAAACTTCTTTTTAAAACAAGCCAATGGCATAAGTGATCGCTGTTTGTGAGATCTTGCTGATGGACTCTTCAACTTAAAGCTATTGGGATAGGTTATTAATAATTTGGGAGCGCTCATATTGAGGAAAAAACCCCAAGCCATAAATCACAACTCATGTCTCATCATTGCGGTGGACGCTTTACTCGAAGGACGTCATTTTCAGAGCACTTAGGATGCTGTCCTGAGCATTACAGACCGATTCGTGAAAGCTTCAAAGAACGCAAAACTTATTACTGATCAGTGCTTGTGACAACTGTCTCAGGGAATCTGCATGGTTAAACAATTAGGATACCTTCCTGATTTTGTGGATGATATGGGCTCGTGACAATTATGAACAGGGAGAAAGGCATTACTGATCAGCTCGTGTGACAAATTTCTTAGGAAATCCCAGTTTTAAATCAGTTAGGCTGCTGCCCTGAGCATTACGGGACGGTGGGTGTGCGAAAATGACAGCGAAAGCCAAACTCATTACTGATCAGACTCGTCACTTCTAAACCAATTTCGATTCCCTCAAGCATCTGGGGAAAAATCGGCTAGGGAAAATTACAATCAAAGAGACAGTCATAACTGGTGAGAGCTTGTGGAAAATTTCTCAGGGAATCTTCTTCTGAAAGCCATTCGGCTACAGTGCTGATTATTTGGAAGAGATTGGCGCTCGAAAATTACAAACAAACAAACAAAATCATTATTGATCATTGCTTGGAAAAGTTTGTCATGGAACTTTCATTTTAAAGCACGTAGGATGCTGTCCTGATCATTTGAAAGAGCTCGGCCCATGAACAGTACCTAAAAGCGAATCTCGTTATTGAGCAGTGCGGCTGACACATTTCTCTAAGAAGCTCAATTTCACCTCAGTTAGGCGACTGTCCCAAGCATTAGGGGTTCGTCAAAACTGACAGGCAAAGCAAAACATAGCTGAGCCTTGCTTGTGACGAATTACTCGCTGATTCTCCAGCTTAAAGCCTTTCGGATACTATGCGGGAACTCATGGACTCGCCACATCGAAAGCCGTTAGGAAACTGGGCCTGATCACTTGGAGGAGATCGGCTAGTGAACAGTGCCAAGCAAGCAAACTGCATTCCTGATCAGTGCTTGTGACAAATTGCTCATTGAAGCTCCATCTTAAAGCCCTTCGGCTACTATGTGGGAGCGATCGGATGGAGGGTGCTCATCCGTGCGGAGACGCTTCATTTCTAAAGCAATGTGGATTCCGTCCTCAGCATTTTGGGATAAATGGGCCAGTGAACGTTACAAAAAACGAAGACTTATTACTGATCCGTGCTTGCTCTAAGGGACTCTTCATTTTCAAATCTTTAGGCTACTGTGCTAATTATTCAGAGGTACTCGGCGATCGAAGATTACCAGAAAAAATCATTGCTGGAAAAAGTTTCTCATGGAACCTTCATTTTGAAGCGGTTCGAAATCGGTCAGCGTTAGGGGGTAATTCGGTTGTGAATATTAACTAACCAGAACTTTTTCCTGATTACTGCTTGTGACACTTTGCTAATTGAATCATCGTTTCTTGACCATTACAAACAAAGCAAACTTAATTACGGTTCAGTGCAGTTCCTATTGGGAAGTCACTTGGAGCTAGGCGGAGGGGCTTAGAACTAGGGCTAGGGCTAGGGTTCCTATAGGTACAGTTTCCAAACTAGGGTAGGCTTTGTGTGGGCCGAGGACCCCACTCTGGGTTTAGGTTTCCAATGGCTAGGCAAATTGAAGTAAGCCTTAGAATTCCTATGGCGAGCGCTCACCGCCCTAGGGAATGGGGTCCTATCTCTCGGGCTCTGTTCCCTAGGGGTTACGGTATCGAAGGGTCCGCCATATGGCGTTAGGGTTCCTATGCGTAGGGCTCGCCCCTCCTTGTTGCCCCAGGCATAGGATTCCTACGTGTAAGGACTGAAGCGAGAGGGCCCCAGCTACCTGTTTACCTGGGCCGGAACACAAAGGATAGGGGAGGAGCGGTTGGAGCCTGTGATCTCGGATGTCCAGCTGGAAAACGCAGGGTCTCTGGACTGTGGGAAGAGCGCAGGCAGAGCGCCTACCTGGAGGCAGGGGAGACTTAGCTGTACTGTGCTGACAGAGGCCAGGCCTGAGAGTCCTTAGACTTTCCTATGCCGTGTTCAGATGCTCAATAAACTTCCTGTTTTATGTTAGCTCTGGTCTAAAGGACAGGGTTGCTTTATTCCCTCTGTGAGTGGAGGTCCCGAGGACCAGAGCGAGTGGACTCCCTGAGGAGGCCCAGAGGGAGAGAAAAGCGTTATAAGGCTCGGTGATAAGATCCTGTAGCAAAGACACTTCTGAAGGGGGGGGGGCGGTGTCTCCAGGGTGGCCAGAGGAACTGGCCCGACGGAGCCCTGGTCCTTGCCTTTGGCTGAGCTGAAGGAGGGCCGCTTGTCTTGGCACTGGAAATCCACCCAGCAGGTGGTGTGTAACAAGTTTCGTGAAAATTTCAAAAAAGATGTGCTCGTGAAAACTAGAAAGAAAGAAAGAGAGAGTCATTACTGGTAAGTGCTAATGACAAATTTTTCATGGACTCGTCACACCGGAACCTATTAGGATACTGTCCTGATAACTTGGAGGCGATCGGATCCTGACTATTACCAGCCAAGCAAGCCAGATGACTGATCAGTGCTTGTTACCAATTTCTCGGAAAAGCTTCATTTTTCAAGTTATTAGGATTCTGTCCTGAGCAGCTGGGGTAGATCTGCGCGTGAACATTACAGACGAATCCAAAGACATAGCAGCTCAGAATCTCCATGTCTATCTCGTTGTAAGCATCTGGGGGAAATCGGCTAGTGAAAATAACAATTAGAATGGAAGTGACAAGTGGGAGAACTTGTAGGATATTTCTCCGGGAATCTTCATCTGAAAGCCATTAGGATACTGTGCTGAGTATTTGGAAGCGATCGGACAGAAAACTAAATTATAAACATGCAAAACTCGTTCTGATCATTGCGGGGGACGTATTTCTCGAAGGCTCTCAATACGAATTGCGTTAGGATGCTGTCCCTAGCCTTTCGAGAAATTAGTTCGTGAAAAGAAGAAACAACCACATTCGTCACTGAATAGCGCGTGTCACAAATTTCTCACGAAATCTACATCTCCCATCCCTGAGGATTCGGTACTGAGCATTTGGAAGAGAACGGAGCGTGAAACTTCTTTTTAAAACAAGCCAATGGCATAAGTGATCGCTGTTTGTGAGATCTTGCTGATGGACTCTTCAACTTAAAGCTATTGGGATAGGTTATTAATAATTTGGGAGCGCTCATATTGAGGAAAAAACCCCAAGCCATAAATCACAACTCATGTCTCATCATTGCGGTGGACGCTTTACTCGAAGGACGTCATTTTCAGAGCACTTAGGATGCTGTCCTGAGCATTACAGACCGATTCGTGAAAGCTTCAAAGAACGCAAAACTTATTACTGATCAGTGCTTGTGACAACTGTCTCAGGGAATCTGCATGGTTAAACAATTAGGATACCTTCCTGATTTTGTGGATGATATGGGCTCGTGACAATTATGAACAGGGAGAAAGGCATTACTGATCAGCTCGTGTGACAAATTTCTTAGGAAATCCCAGTTTTAAATCAGTTAGGCTGCTGCCCTGAGCATTACGGGACGGTGGGTGTGCGAAAATGACAGCGAAAGCCAAACTCATTACTGATCAGACTCGTCACTTCTAAACCAATTTCGATTCCCTCAAGCATCTGGGGAAAAATCGGCTAGGGAAAATTACAATCAAAGAGACAGTCATAACTGGTGAGAGCTTGTGGAAAATTTCTCAGGGAATCTTCTTCTGAAAGCCATTCGGCTACAGTGCTGATTATTTGGAAGAGATTGGCGCTCGAAAATTACAAACAAACAAACAAAATCATTATTGATCATTGCTTGGAAAAGTTTGTCATGGAACTTTCATTTTAAAGCACGTAGGATGCTGTCCTGATCATTTGAAAGAGCTCGGCCCATGAACAGTACCTAAAAGCGAATCTCGTTATTGAGCAGTGCGGCTGACACATTTCTCTAAGAAGCTCAATTTCACCTCAGTTAGGCGACTGTCCCAAGCATTAGGGGTTCGTCAAAACTGACAGGCAAAGCAAAACATAGCTGAGCCTTGCTTGTGACGAATTACTCGCTGATTCTCCAGCTTAAAGCCTTTCGGATACTATGCGGGAACTCATGGACTCGCCACATCGAAAGCCGTTAGGAAACTGGGCCTGATCACTTGGAGGAGATCGGCTAGTGAACAGTGCCAAGCAAGCAAACTGCATTCCTGATCAGTGCTTGTGACAAATTGCTCATTGAAGCTCCATCTTAAAGCCCTTCGGCTACTATGTGGGAGCGATCGGATGGAGGGTGCTCATCCGTGCGGAGACGCTTCATTTCTAAAGCAATGTGGATTCCGTCCTCAGCATTTTGGGATAAATGGGCCAGTGAACGTTACAAAAAACGAAGACTTATTACTGATCCGTGCTTGCTCTAAGGGACTCTTCATTTTCAAATCTTTAGGCTACTGTGCTAATTATTCAGAGGTACTCGGCGATCGAAGATTACCAGAAAAAATCATTGCTGGAAAAAGTTTCTCATGGAACCTTCATTTTGAAGCGGTTCGAAATCGGTCAGCGTTAGGGGGTAATTCGGTTGTGAATATTAACTAACCAGAACTTTTTCCTGATTACTGCTTGTGACACTTTGCTAATTGAATCATCGTTTCTTGACCATTACAAACAAAGCAAACTTAATTACGGTTCAGTGCAGTTCCTATTGGGAAGTCACTTGGAGCTAGGCGGAGGGGCTTAGAACTAGGGCTAGGGCTAGGGTTCCTATAGGTACAGTTTCCAAACTAGGGTAGGCTTTGTGTGGGCCGAGGACCCCACTCTGGGTTTAGGTTTCCAATGGCTAGGCAAATTGAAGTAAGCCTTAGAATTCCTATGGCGAGCGCTCACCGCCCTAGGGAATGGGGTCCTATCTCTCGGGCTCTGTTCCCTAGGGGTTACGGTATCGAAGGGTCCGCCATATGGCGTTCGGGTTCCTATGCGTAGGGCTCGCCCCTCCTTGTTGCCCCAGGCATAGGATTCCTACGTGTAAGGACTGAAGCGAGAGGGCCCCAGCTACCTGTTTACCTGGGCCGGAACACAAAGGATAGGGGAGGAGCGGTTGGAGCCTGTGATCTCGGATGTCCAGCTGGAAAACGCAGGGTCTCTGGACTGTGGGAAGAGCGCAGGCAGAGCGCCTACCTGGAGGCAGGGGAGACTTAGCTGTACTGTGCTGACAGAGGCCAGGCCTGAGAGTCCTTAGACTTTCCTATGCCGTGTTCAGATGCTCAATAAACTTCCTGTTTTATGTTAGCTCTGGTCTAAAGGACAGGGTTGCTTTATTCCCTCTGTGAGTGGAGGTCCCGAGGACCAGAGCGAGTGGACTCCCTGAGGAGGCCCAGAGGGAGAGAAAAGCGTTATAAGGCTCGGTGATAAGATCCTGTAGCAAAGACACTTCTGAAGGGGGGGGGGCGGTGTCTCCAGGGTGGCCAGAGGAACTGGCCCGACGGAGCCCTGGTCCTTGCCTTTGGCTGAGCTGAAGGAGGGCCGCTTGTCTTGGCACTGGAAATCCACCCAGCAGGTGGTGTGTAACAAGTTTCGTGAAAATTTCAAAAAAGATGTGCTCGTGAAAACTAGAAAGAAAGAAAGAGAGAGTCATTACTGGTAAGTGCTAATGACAAATTTTTCATGGACTCGTCACACCGGAACCTATTAGGATACTGTCCTGATAACTTGGAGGCGATCGGATCCTGACTATTACCAGCCAAGCAAGCCAGATGACTGATCAGTGCTTGTTACCAATTTCTCGGAAAAGCTTCATTTTTCAAGTTATTAGGATTCTGTCCTGAGCAGCTGGGGTAGATCTGCGCGTGAACATTACAGACGAATCCAAAGACATAGCAGATCAGAATCTCCATGTCTATCTCGTTGTAAGCATCTGGGGGAAATCGGCTAGTGAAAATAACAATTAGAATGGAAGTGACAAGTGGGAGAACTTGTAGGATATTTCTCCGGGAATCTTCATCTGAAAGCCATTAGGATACTGTGCTGAGTATTTGGAAGCGATCGGACAGAAAACTAAATTATAAACATGCAAAACTCGTTCTGATCATTGCGGGGGACGTATTTCTCGAAGGCTCTCAATACGAATTGCGTTAGGATGCTGTCCCTAGCCTTTCGAGAAATTAGTTCGTGAAAAGAAGAAACAACCACATTCGTCACTGAATAGCGCGTGTCACAAATTTCTCACGAAATCTACATCTCCCATCCCTGAGGATTCGGTACTGAGCATTTGGAAGAGAACGGAGCGTGAAACTTCTTTTTAAAACAAGCCAATGGCATAAGTGATCGCTGTTTGTGAGATCTTGCTGATGGACTCTTCAACTTAAAGCTATTGGGATAGGTTATTAATAATTTGGGAGCGCTCATATTGAGGAAAAAACCCCAAGCCATAAATCACAACTCATGTCTCATCATTGCGGTGGACGCTTTACTCGAAGGACGTCATTTTCAGAGCACTTAGGATGCTGTCCTGAGCATTACAGACCGATTCGTGAAAGCTTCAAAGAACGCAAAACTTATTACTGATCAGTGCTTGTGACAACTGTCTCAGGGAATCTGCATGGTTAAACAATTAGGATACCTTCCTGATTTTGTGGATGATATGGGCTCGTGACAATTATGAACAGGGAGAAAGGCATTACTGATCAGCTCGTGTGACAAATTTCTTAGGAAATCCCAGTTTTAAATCAGTTAGGCTGCTGCCCTGAGCATTACGGGACGGTGGGTGTGCGAAAATGACAGCGAAAGCCAAACTCATTACTGATCAGACTCGTCACTTCTAAACCAATTTCGATTCCCTCAAGCATCTGGGGAAAAATCGGCTAGGGAAAATTACAATCAAAGAGACAGTCATAACTGGTGAGAGCTTGTGGAAAATTTCTCAGGGAATCTTCTTCTGAAAGCCATTCGGCTACAGTGCTGATTATTTGGAAGAGATTGGCGCTCGAAAATTACAAACAAACAAACAAAATCATTATTGATCATTGCTTGGAAAAGTTTGTCATGGAACTTTCATTTTAAAGCACGTAGGATGCTGTCCTGATCATTTGAAAGAGCTCGGCCCATGAACAGTACCTAAAAGCGAATCTCGTTATTGAGCAGTGCGGCTGACACATTTCTCTAAGAAGCTCAATTTCACCTCAGTTAGGCGACTGTCCCAAGCATTAGGGGTTCGTCAAAACTGACAGGCAAAGCAAAACATAGCTGAGCCTTGCTTGTGACGAATTACTCGCTGATTCTCCAGCTTAAAGCCTTTCGGATACTATGCGGGAACTCATGGACTCGCCACATCGAAAGCCGTTAGGAAACTGGGCCTGATCACTTGGAGGAGATCGGCTAGTGAACAGTGCCAAGCAAGCAAACTGCATTCCTGATCAGTGCTTGTGACAAATTGCTCATTGAAGCTCCATCTTAAAGCCCTTCGGCTACTATGTGGGAGCGATCGGATGGAGGGTGCTCATCCGTGCGGAGACGCTTCATTTCTAAAGCAATGTGGATTCCGTCCTCAGCATTTTGGGATAAATCGGCCAGTGAACGTTACAAAAAACGAAGACTTATTACTGATCCGTGCTTGCTCTAAGGGACTCTTCATTTTCAAATCTTTAGGCTACTGTGCTAATTATTCAGAGGTACTCGGCGATCGAAGATTACCAGAAAAAATCATTGCTGGAAAAAGTTTCTCATGGAACCTTCATTTTGAAGCGGTTCGAAATCGGTCAGCGTTAGGGGGTAATTCGGTTGTGAATATTAACTAACCAGAACTTTTTCCTGATTACTGCTTGTGACACTTTGCTAATTGAATCATCGTTTCTTGACCATTACAAACAAAGCAAACTTAATTACGGTTCAGTGCAGTTCCTATTGGGAAGTCACTTGGAGCTAGGCGGAGGGGCTTAGAACTAGGGCTAGGGCTAGGGTTCCTATAGGTACAGTTTCCAAACTAGGGTAGGCTTTGTGTGGGCCGAGGACCCCACTCTGGGTTTAGGTTTCCAATGGCTAGGCAAATTGAAGTAAGCCTTAGAATTCCTATGGCGAGCGCTCACCGCCCTAGGGAATGGGGTCCTATCTCTCGGGCTCTGTTCCCTAGGGGTTACGGTATCGAAGGGTCCGCCATATGGCGTTAGGGTTCCTATGCGTAGGGCTCGCCCCTCCTTGTTGCCCCAGGCATAGGATTCCTACGTGTAAGGACTGAAGCGAGAGGGCCCCAGCTACCTGTTTACCTGGGCCGGAACACAAAGGATAGGGGAGGAGCGGTTGGAGCCTGTGATCTCGGATGTCCAGCTGGAAAACGCAGGGTCTCTGGACTGTGGGAAGAGCGCAGGCAGAGCGCCTACCTGGAGGCAGGGGAGACTTAGCTGTACTGTGCTGACAGAGGCCAGGCCTGAGAGTCCTTAGACTTTCCTATGCCGTGTTCAGATGCTCAATAAACTTCCTGTTTTATGTTAGCTCTGGTCTAAAGGACAGGGTTGCTTTATTCCCTCTGTGAGTGGAGGTCCCGAGGACCAGAGCGAGTGGACTCCCTGAGGAGGCCCAGAGGGAGAGAAAAGCGTTATAAGGCTCGGTGATAAGATCCTGTAGCAAAGACACTTCTGAAGGGGGGGGGCGGTGTCTCCAGGGTGGCCAGAGGAACTGGCCCGACGGAGCCCTGGTCCTTGCCTTTGGCTGAGCTGAAGGAGGGCCGCTTGTCTTGGCACTGGAAATCCACCCAGCAGGTGGTGTGTAACAAGTTTCGTGAAAATTTCAAAAAAGATGTGCTCGTGAAAACTAGAAAGAAAGAAAGAGAGAGTCATTACTGGTAAGTGCTAATGACAAATTTTTCATGGACTCGTCACACCGGAACCTATTAGGATACTGTCCTGATAACTTGGAGGCGATCGGATCCTGACTATTACCAGCCAAGCAAGCCAGATGACTGATCAGTGCTTGTTACCAATTTCTCGGAAAAGCTTCATTTTTCAAGTTATTAGGATTCTGTCCTGAGCAGCTGGGGTAGATCTGCGCGTGAACATTACAGACGAATCCAAAGACATAGCAGCTCAGAATCTCCATGTCTATCTCGTTGTAAGCATCTGGGGGAAATCGGCTAGTGAAAATAACAATTAGAATGGAAGTGACAAGTGGGAGAACTTGTAGGATATTTCTCCGGGAATCTTCATCTGAAAGCCATTAGGATACTGTGCTGAGTATTTGGAAGCGATCGGACAGAAAACTAAATTATAAACATGCAAAACTCGTTCTGATCATTGCGGGGGACGTATTTCTCGAAGGCTCTCAATACGAATTGCGTTAGGATGCTGTCCCTAGCCTTTCGAGAAATTAGTTCGTGAAAAGAAGAAACAACCACATTCGTCACTGAATAGCGCGTGTCACAAATTTCTCACGAAATCTACATCTCCCATCCCTGAGGATTCGGTACTGAGCATTTGGAAGAGAACGGAGCGTGAAACTTCTTTTTAAAACAAGCCAATGGCATAAGTGATCGCTGTTTGTGAGATCTTGCTGATGGACTCTTCAACTTAAAGCTATTGGGATAGGTTATTAATAATTTGGGAGCGCTCATATTGAGGAAAAAACCCCAAGCCATAAATCACAACTCATGTCTCATCATTGCGGTGGACGCTTTACTCGAAGGACGTCATTTTCAGAGCACTTAGGATGCTGTCCTGAGCATTACAGACCGATTCGTGAAAGCTTCAAAGAACGCAAAACTTATTACTGATCAGTGCTTGTGACAACTGTCTCAGGGAATCTGCATGGTTAAACAATTAGGATACCTTCCTGATTTTGTGGATGATATGGGCTCGTGACAATTATGAACAGGGAGAAAGGCATTACTGATCAGCTCGTGTGACAAATTTCTTAGGAAATCCCAGTTTTAAATCAGTTAGGCTGCTGCCCTGAGCATTACGGGACGGTGGGTGTGCGAAAATGACAGCGAAAGCCAAACTCATTACTGATCAGACTCGTCACTTCTAAACCAATTTCGATTCCCTCAAGCATCTGGGGAAAAATCGGCTAGGGAAAATTACAATCAAAGAGACAGTCATAACTGGTGAGAGCTTGTGGAAAATTTCTCAGGGAATCTTCTTCTGAAAGCCATTCGGCTACAGTGCTGATTATTTGGAAGAGATTGGCGCTCGAAAATTACAAACAAACAAACAAAATCATTATTGATCATTGCTTGGAAAAGTTTGTCATGGAACTTTCATTTTAAAGCACGTAGGATGCTGTCCTGATCATTTGAAAGAGCTCGGCCCATGAACAGTACCTAAAAGCGAATCTCGTTATTGAGCAGTGCGGCTGACACATTTCTCTAAGAAGCTCAATTTCACCTCAGTTAGGCGACTGTCCCAAGCATTAGGGGTTCGTCAAAACTGACAGGCAAAGCAAAACATAGCTGAGCCTTGCTTGTGACGAATTACTCGCTGATTCTCCAGCTTAAAGCCTTTCGGATACTATGCGGGAACTCATGGACTCGCCACATCGAAAGCCGTTAGGAAACTGGGCCTGATCACTTGGAGGAGATCGGCTAGTGAACAGTGCCAAGCAAGCAAACTGCATTCCTGATCAGTGCTTGTGACAAATTGCTCATTGAAGCTCCATCTTAAAGCCCTTCGGCTACTATGTGGGAGCGATCGGATGGAGGGTGCTCATCCGTGCGGAGACGCTTCATTTCTAAAGCAATGTGGATTCCGTCCTCAGCATTTTGGGATAAATCGGCCAGTGAACGTTACAAAAAACGAAGACTTATTACTGATCCGTGCTTGCTCTAAGGGACTCTTCATTTTCAAATCTTTAGGCTACTGTGCTAATTATTCAGAGGTACTCGGCGATCGAAGATTACCAGAAAAAATCATTGCTGGAAAAAGTTTCTCATGGAACCTTCATTTTGAAGCGGTTCGAAATCGGTCAGCGTTAGGGGGTAATTCGGTTGTGAATATTAACTAACCAGAACTTTTTCCTGATTACTGCTTGTGACACTTTGCTAATTGAATCATCGTTTCTTGACCATTACAAACAAAGCAAACTTAATTACGGTTCAGTGCAGTTCCTATTGGGAAGTCACTTGGAGCTAGGCGGAGGGGCTTAGAACTAGGGCTAGGGCTAGGGTTCCTATAGGTACAGTTTCCAAACTAGGGTAGGCTTTGTGTGGGCCGAGGACCCCACTCTGGGTTTAGGTTTCCAATGGCTAGGCAAATTGAAGTAAGCCTTAGAATTCCTATGGCGAGCGCTCACCGCCCTAGGGAATGGGGTCCTATCTCTCGGGCTCTGTTCCCTAGGGGTTACGGTATCGAAGGGTCCGCCATATGGCGTTAGGGTTCCTATGCGTAGGGCTCGCCCCTCCTTGTTGCCCCAGGCATAGGATTCCTACGTGTAAGGACTGAAGCGAGAGGGCCCCAGCTACCTGTTTACCTGGGCCGGAACACAAAGGATAGGGGAGGAGCGGTTGGAGCCTGTGATCTCGGATGTCCAGCTGGAAAACGCAGGGTCTCTGGACTGTGGGAAGAGCGCAGGCAGAGCGCCTACCTGGAGGCAGGGGAGACTTAGCTGTACTGTGCTGACAGAGGCCAGGCCTGAGAGTCCTTAGACTTTCCTATGCCGTGTTCAGATGCTCAATAAACTTCCTGTTTTATGTTAGCTCTGGTCTAAAGGACAGGGTTGCTTTATTCCCTCTGTGAGTGGAGGTCCCGAGGACCAGAGCGAGTGGACTCCCTGAGGAGGCCCAGAGGGAGAGAAAAGCGTTATAAGGCTCGGTGATAAGATCCTGTAGCAAAGACACTTCTGAAGGGGGGGGGCGGTGTCTCCAGGGTGGCCAGAGGAACTGGCCCGACGGAGCCCTGGTCCTTGCCTTTGGCTGAGCTGAAGGAGGGCCGCTTGTCTTGGCACTGGAAATCCACCCAGCAGGTGGTGTGTAACAAGTTTCGTGAAAATTTCAAAAAAGATGTGCTCGTGAAAACTAGAAAGAAAGAAAGAGAGAGTCATTACTGGTAAGTGCTAATGACAAATTTTTCATGGACTCGTCACACCGGAACCTATTAGGATACTGTCCTGATAACTTGGAGGCGATCGGATCCTGACTATTACCAGCCAAGCAAGCCAGATGACTGATCAGTGCTTGTTACCAATTTCTCGGAAAAGCTTCATTTTTCAAGTTATTAGGATTCTGTCCTGAGCAGCTGGGGTAGATCTGCGCGTGAACATTACAGACGAATCCAAAGACATAGCAGCTCAGAATCTCCATGTCTATCTCGTTGTAAGCATCTGGGGGAAATCGGCTAGTGAAAATAACAATTAGAATGGAAGTGACAAGTGGGAGAACTTGTAGGATATTTCTCCGGGAATCTTCATCTGAAAGCCATTAGGATACTGTGCTGAGTATTTGGAAGCGATCGGACAGAAAACTAAATTATAAACATGCAAAACTCGTTCTGATCATTGCGGGGGACGTATTTCTCGAAGGCTCTCAATACGAATTTCGTTAGGATGCTGTCCCTAGCCTTTCGAGAAATTAGTTCGTGAAAAGAAGAAACAACCACATTCGTCACTGAATAGCGCGTGTCACAAATTTCTCACGAAATCTACATCTCCCATCCCTGAGGATTCGGTACTGAGCATTTGGAAGAGAACGGAGCGTGAAACTTCTTTTTAAAACAAGCCAATGGCATAAGTGATCGCTGTTTGTGAGATCTTGCTGATGGACTCTTCAACTTAAAGCTATTGGGATAGGTTATTAATAATTTGGGAGCGCTCATATTGAGGAAAAAACCCCAAGCCATAAATCACAACTCATGTCTCATCATTGCGGTGGACGCTTTACTCGAAGGACGTCATTTTCAGAGCACTTAGGATGCTGTCCTGAGCATTACAGACCGATTCGTGAAAGCTTCAAAGAACGCAAAACTTATTACTGATCAGTGCTTGTGACAACTGTCTCAGGGAATCTGCATGGTTAAACAATTAGGATACCTTCCTGATTTTGTGGATGATATGGGCTCGTGACAATTATGAACAGGGAGAAAGGCATTACTGATCAGCTCGTGTGACAAATTTCTTAGGAAATCCCAGTTTTAAATCAGTTAGGCTGCTGCCCTGAGCATTACGGGACGGTGGGTGTGCGAAAATGACAGCGAAAGCCAAACTCATTACTGATCAGACTCGTCACTTCTAAACCAATTTCGATTCCCTCAAGCATCTGGGGAAAAATCGGCTAGGGAAAATTACAATCAAAGAGACAGTCATAACTGGTGAGAGCTTGTGGAAAATTTCTCAGGGAATCTTCTTCTGAAAGCCATTCGGCTACAGTGCTGATTATTTGGAAGAGATTGGCGCTCGAAAATTACAAACAAACAAACAAAATCATTATTGATCATTGCTTGGAAAAGTTTGTCATGGAACTTTCATTTTAAAGCACGTAGGATGCTGTCCTGATCATTTGAAAGAGCTCGGCCCATGAACAGTACCTAAAAGCGAATCTCGTTATTGAGCAGTGCGGTTGACACATTTCTCTAAGAAGCTCAATTTCACCTCAGTTAGGCGACTGTCCCAAGCATTAGGGGTTCGTCAAAACTGACAGGCAAAGCAAAACATAGCTGAGCCTTGCTTGTGACGAATTACTCGCTGATTCTCCAGCTTAAAGCCTTTCGGATACTATGCGGGAACTCATGGACTCGCCACATCGAAAGCCGTTAGGAAACTGGGCCTGATCACTTGGAGGAGATCGGCTAGTGAACAGTGCCAAGCAAGCAAACTGCATTCCTGATCAGTGCTTGTGACAAATTGCTCATTGAAGCTCCATCTTAAAGCCCTTCGGCTACTATGTGGGAGCGATCGGATGGAGGGTGCTCATCCGTGCGGAGACGCTTCATTTCTAAAGCAATGTGGATTCCGTCCTCAGCATTTTGGGATAAATCGGCCAGTGAACGTTACAAAAAACGAAGACTTATTACTGATCCGTGCTTGCTCTAAGGGACTCTTCATTTTCAAATCTTTAGGCTACTGTGCTAATTATTCAGAGGTACTCGGCGATCGAAGATTACCAGAAAAAATCATTGCTGGAAAAAGTTTCTCATGGAACCTTCATTTTGAAGCGGTTCGAAATCGGTCAGCGTTAGGGGGTAATTCGGTTGTGAATATTAACTAACCAGAACTTTTTCCTGATTACTGCTTGTGACACTTTGCTAATTGAATCATCGTTTCTTGACCATTACAAACAAAGCAAACTTAATTACGGTTCAGTGCAGTTCCTATTGGGAAGTCACTTGGAGCTAGGCGGAGGGGCTTAGAACTAGGGCTAGGGCTAGGGTTCCTATAGGTACAGTTTCCAAACTAGGGTAGGCTTTGTGTGGGCCGAGGACCCCACTCTGGGTTTAGGTTTCCAATGGCTAGGCAAATTGAAGTAAGCCTTAGAATTCCTATGGCGAGCGCTCACCGCCCTAGGGAATGGGGTCCTATCTCTCGGGCTCTGTTCCCTAGGGGTTACGGTATCGAAGGGTCCGCCATATGGCGTTAGGGTTCCTATGCGTAGGGCTCGCCCCTCCTTGTTGCCCCAGGCATAGGATTCCTACGTGTAAGGACTGAAGCGAGAGGGCCCCAGCTACCTGTTTACCTGGGCCGGAACACAAAGGATAGGGGAGGAGCGGTTGGAGCCTGTGATCTCGGATGTCCAGCTGGAAAACGCAGGGTCTCTGGACTGTGGGAAGAGCGCAGGCAGAGCGCCTACCTGGAGGCAGGGGAGACTTAGCTGTACTGTGCTGACAGAGGCCAGGCCTGAGAGTCCTTAGACTTTCCTATGCCGTGTTCAGATGCTCAATAAACTTCCTGTTTTATGTTAGCTCTGGTCTAAAGGACAGGGTTGCTTTATTCCCTCTGTGAGTGGAGGTCCCGAGGACCAGAGCGAGTGGACTCCCTGAGGAGGCCCAGAGGGAGAGAAAAGCGTTATAAGGCTCGGTGATAAGATCCTGTAGCAAAGACACTTCTGAAGGGGGGGGGCGGTGTCTCCAGGGTGGCCAGAGGAACTGGCCCGACGGAGCCCTGGTCCTTGCCTTTGGCTGAGCTGAAGGAGGGCCGCTTGTCTTGGCACTGGAAATCCACCCAGCAGGTGGTGTGTAACAAGTTTCGTGAAAATTTCAAAAAAGATGTGCTCGTGAAAACTAGAAAGAAAGAAAGAGAGAGTCATTACTGGTAAGTGCTAATGACAAATTTTTCATGGACTCGTCACACCGGAACCTATTAGGATACTGTCCTGATAACTTGGAGGAGATCGGATCCTGACTATTACCAGCCAAGCAAGCCAGATGACTGATCAGTGCTTGTTACCAATTTCTCGGAAAAGCTTCATTTTTCAAGTTATTAGGATTCTGTCCTGAGCAGCTGGGGTAGATCTGCGCGTGAACATTACAGACGAATCCAAAGACATAGCAGCTCAGAATCTCCATGTCTATCTCGTTGTAAGCATCTGGGGGAAATCGGCTAGTGAAAATAACAATTAGAATGGAAGTGACAAGTGGGAGAACTTGTAGGATATTTCTCCGGGAATCTTCATCTGAAAGCCATTAGGATACTGTGCTGAGTATTTGGAAGCGATCGGACAGAAAACTAAATTATAAACATGCAAAACTCGTTCTGATCATTGCGGGGGACGTATTTCTCGAAGGCTCTCAATACGAATTGCGTTAGGATGCTGTCCCTAGCCTTTCGAGAAATTAGTTCGTGAAAAGAAGAAACAACCACATTCGTCACTGAATAGCGCGTGTCACAAATTTCTCACGAAATCTACATCTCCCATCCCTGAGGATTCGGTACTGAGCATTTGGAAGAGAACGGAGCGTGAAACTTCTTTTTAAAACAAGCCAATGGCATAAGTGATCGCTGTTTGTGAGATCTTGCTGATGGACTCTTCAACTTAAAGCTATTGGGATAGGTTATTAATAATTTGGGAGCGCTCATATTGAGGAAAAAACCCCAAGCCATAAATCACAACTCATGTCTCATCATTGCGGTGGACGCTTTACTCGAAGGACGTCATTTTCAGAGCACTTAGGATGCTGTCCTGAGCATTACAGACCGATTCGTGAAAGCTTCAAAGAACGCAAAACTTATTACTGATCAGTGCTTGTGACAACTGTCTCAGGGAATCTGCATGGTTAAACAATTAGGATACCTTCCTGATTTTGTGGACGATATGGGCTCGTGACAATTATGAACAGGGAGAAAGGCATTACTGATCAGCTCGTGTGACAAATTTCTTAGGAAATCCCAGTTTTAAATCAGTTAGGCTGCTGCCCTGAGCATTACGGGACGGTGGGTGTGCGAAAATGACAGCGAAAGCCAAACTCATTACTGATCAGACTCGTCACTTCTAAACCAATTTCGATTCCCTCAAGCATCTGGGGAAAAATCGGCTAGGGAAAATTACAATCAAAGAGACAGTCATAACTGGTGAGAGCTTGTGGAAAATTTCTCAGGGAATCTTCTTCTGAAAGCCATTCGGCTACAGTGCTGATTATTTGGAAGAGATTGGCGCTCGAAAATTACAAACAAACAAACAAAATCATTATTGATCATTGCTTGGAAAAGTTTGTCATGGAACTTTCATTTTAAAGCACGTAGGATGCTGTCCTGATCATTTGAAAGAGCTCGGCCCATGAACAGTACCTAAAAGCGAATCTCGTTATTGAGCAGTGCGGCTGACACATTTCTCTAAGAAGCTCAATTTCACCTCAGTTAGGCGACTGTCCCAAGCATTAGGGGTTCGTCAAAACTGACAGGCAAAGCAAAACATAGCTGAGCCTTGCTTGTGACGAATTACTCGCTGATTCTCCAGCTTAAAGCCTTTCGGATACTATGCGGGAACTCATGGACTCGCCACATCGAAAGCCGTTAGGAAACTGGGCCTGATCACTTGGAGGAGATCGGCTAGTGAACAGTGCCAAGCAAGCAAACTGCATTCCTGATCAGTGCTTGTGACAAATTGCTCATTGAAGCTCCATCTTAAAGCCCTTCGGCTACTATGTGGGAGCGATCGGATGGAGGGTGCTCATCCGTGCGGAGACGCTTCATTTCTAAAGCAATGTGGATTCCGTCCTCAGCATTTTGGGATAAATCGGCCAGTGAACGTTACAAAAAACGAAGACTTATTACTGATCCGTGCTTGCTCTAAGGGACTCTTCATTTTCAAATCTTTAGGCTACTGTGCTAATTATTCAGAGGTACTCGGCGATCGAAGATTACCAGAAAAAATCATTGCTGGAAAAAGTTTCTCATGGAACCTTCATTTTGAAGCGGTTCGAAATCGGTCAGCGTTAGGGGGTAATTCGGTTGTGAATATTAACTAACCAGAACTTTTTCCTGATTACTGCTTGTGACACTTTGCTAATTGAATCATCGTTTCTTGACCATTACAAACAAAGCAAACTTAATTACGGTTCAGTGCAGTTCCTATTGGGAAGTCACTTGGAGCTAGGCGGAGGGGCTTAGAACTAGGGCTAGGGCTAGGGTTCCTACAGGTACAGTTTCCAAACTAGGGTAGGCTTTGTGTGGGCCGAGGACCCCCACTCTGGGTTTAGGTTTCCAATGGCTAGGCAAATTGAAGTAAGCCTTAGAATTCCTATGGCGAGCGCTCACCGCCCTAGGGAATGGGGTCCTATCTCTCGGGCTCTGTTCCCTAGGGGTTACGGTATCGAAGGGTCCGCCATATGGCGTTAGGGTTCCTATGCGTAGGGCTCGCCCCTCCTTGTTGCCCCAGGCATAGGATTCCTACGTGTAAGGACTGAAGCGAGAGGGCCCCAGCTACCTGTTTACCTGGGCCGGAACACAAAGGATAGGGGAGGAGCGGTTGGAGCCTGTGATCTCGGATGTCCAGCTGGAAAACGCAGGGTCTCTGGACTGTGGGAAGAGCGCAGGCAGAGCGCCTACCTGGAGGCAGGGGAGACTTAGCTGTACTGTGCTGACAGAGGCCAGGCCTGAGAGTCCTTAGACTTTCCTATGCCGTGTTCAGATGCTCAATAAACTTCCTGTTTTATGTTAGCTCTGGTCTAAAGGACAGGGTTGCTTTATTCCCTCTGTGAGTGGAGGTCCCGAGGACCAGAGCGAGTGGACTCCCTGAGGAGGCCCAGAGGGAGAGAAAAGCGTTATAAGGCTCGGTGATAAGATCCTGTAGCAAAGACACTTCTGAAGGGGGGGGCGGTGTCTCCAGGGTGGCCAGAGGAACTGGCCCGACGGAGCCCTGGTCCTTGCCTTTGGCTGAGCTGAAGGAGGGCCGCTTGTCTTGGCACTGGAAATCCACCCAGCAGGTGGTGTGTAACAAGTTTCGTGAAAATTTCAAAAAAGATGTGCTCGTGAAAACTAGAAAGAAAGAAAGAGAGAGTCATTACTGGTAAGTGCTAATGACAAATTTTTCATGGACTCGTCACACCGGAACCTATTAGGATACTGTCCTGATAACTTGGAGGAGATCGGATCCTGACTATTACCAGCCAAGCAAGCCAGATGACTGATCAGTGCTTGTTACAAATTTCTCGGAAAAGCTTCATTTTTCAAGTTATTAGGATTCTGTCCTGAGCAGCTGGGGTAGATCTGCGCGTGAACATTACAGACGAATCCAAAGACATAGCAGATCAGAATCTCCATGTCTATCTCGTTGTAGGCATCTGGGGGAAATCGGCTAGTGAAAATAACAATTAGAATGGAAGTGACAAGTGGGAGAACTTGTAGGATATTTCTCCGGGAATCTTCATCTGAAAGCCATTAGGATACTGTGCTGAGTATTTGGAAGCGATCGGACAGAAAACTAAATTATAAACATGCAAAACTCGTTCTGATCATTGCGGGGGACGTATTTCTCGAAGGCTCTCAATACGAATTGCGTTAGAATGCTGTCCCTAGCCTTTCGAGAAATTAGTTCGTGAAAAGAAGAAACAACCACATTCGTCACTGAATAGCGCGTGTCACAAATTTCTCACGAAATCTACATCTCCCATCCCTGAGGATTCGGTACTGAGCATTTGGAAGAGAACGGAGCGTGAAACTTCTTTTTAAAACAAGCCAATGGCATAAGTGATCGCTGTTTGTGAGATCTTGCTGATGGACTCTTCAACTTAAAGCTATTGGGATAGGTTATTAATAATTTGGGAGCGCTCGGATTGTGGAAAAAAATCCCCAAGCCATAAATCACAACTCATGTCTCATCATTGCGGTGGACGCTTTACTCGAAGGACGTCATTTTCAGAGCACTTAGGATGCTGTCCTGAGCATTACAGACCGATTCGTGAAAGCTTCAAAGAACGCAAAACTTATTACTGATCAGTGCTTGTGACAACTGTCTCAGGGAATCTGCATGGTTAAGCAATTAGGATACCTTCCTGATTTTGTGGACGATATGGGCTCGTGACAATTATGAACAGGGAGAAAGGCATTACTGATCAGCTCGTGTGACAAATTTCTTAGGAAATCCCAGTTTTAAATCAGTTAGGCTGCTGCCCTGAGCATTACGGGACGGTGGGTGTGCGAAAATGACAGCGAAAGCCAAACTCATTACTGATTAGACTTGTCACTTCTAAACCAATTTCGATTCCCTCAAGCATCTGGGGAAAAATCGGCTAGGGAAAATTACAATCAAAGAGACAGTCATAACTGGTGAGGGCTTGTGGAAAATTTTTCAGGGAATCTTCTTCTGAAAGCCATTCGGCTACAGTGCTGATTATTTGGAAGAGATTGGCGCTCGAAAATTACAAACAAACAAACAAAATCATTATTGATCATTGCTTGGAAAAGTTTGTCATGGAACTTTCATTTTAAAGCACGTAGGATGCTGTCCTGATCATTTGAAGGAGCTCGGCCCATGAACAGTACCTAAAAGCGAATCTCGTTATTGAGCAGTGCGGCTGACACATTTCTCTAAGAAGCTCAATTTCACCTCAGTTAGGCGACTGTCCCAAGCATTAGGGGTTCGTCAAAACTGACAGGCAAAGCAAAACATAGCTGAGCCTTGCTTGTGACGAATTACTCGCTGATTCTCCAGCTTAAAGCCTTTCGGATACTATGCGGGAACTCATGGACTCGCCACATCGAAAGCCGTTAGGAAACTGGGCCTGATCACTTGGAGGAGATCGGCTAGTGAACAGTGCCAAGCAAGCAAACTGCATTCCTGATCAGTGCTTGTGACAAATTGCTCATTGAAGCGCCATCTTAAAGCCCTTCGGCTACTATGTGGGAGCGATCGGATGGAGGGTGCTCATCCGTGCGGAGACGCTTCATTTCTAAAGCAATGTGGATTCCGTCCTCAGCATTTTGGGATAAATCGGCCAGTGAACGTTACAAAAAACGAAGACTTATTACTGATCCGTGCTTGCTCTAAGGGACTCTTCATTTTCAAATCTTTAGGCTACTGTGCTAATTATTCAGAGGTACTCGGCGATCGAAGATTACCAGAAAAAATCATTGCTGGAAAAAGTTTCTCATGGAACCTTCATTTTGAAGCGGTTCGAAATCGGTCAGCGTTAGGGGGTAATTCGGTTGTGAATATTAACTAACCAGAACTTTTTCCTGATTACTGCTTGTGACACTTTGCTAATTGAATCATCGTTTCTTGACCATTACAAACAAAGCAAACTTAATTACGGTTCAGTGCAGTTCCTATTGGGAAGTCACTTGGAGCTAGGCGGAGGGGCTTAGAACTAGGGCTAGGGCTAGGGTTCCTATAGGTACAGTTTCCAAACTAGGGTAGGCTTTGTGTGGGCCGAGGACCCCACTCTGGGTTTAGGTTTCCAATGGCTAGGCAAATTGAAGTAAGCCTTAGAATTCCTATGGCGAGCGCTCACCGCCCTAGGGAATGGGGTCCTATCTCTCGGGCTCTGTTCCCTAGGGGTTACGGTATCGAAGGGTCCGCCATATGGCGTTAGGGTTCCTATGCGTAGGGCTCGCCCCTCCTTGTTGCCCCAGGCATAGGATTCCTACGTGTAAGGACTGAAGCGAGAGGGCCCCAGCTACCTGTTTACCTGGGCCGGAACACAAAGGATAGGGGAGGAGCGGTTGGAGCCTGTGATCTCAGATGTCCAGCTGGAAAACGCAGGGTCTCTGGACTGTGGGAAGAGCGCAGGCAGAGCGCCTACCTGGAGGCAGGGGAGACTTAGCTGTACTGTGCTGACAGAGGCCAGGCCTGAGAGTCCTTAGACTTTCCTATGCCGTGTTCAGATGCTCAATAAACTTCCTGTTTTATGTTAGCTCTGGTCTAAAGAACAGGGTTGCTTTATTCCCTCTGTGAGTGGAGGTCCCGAGGACCAGAGCGAGTGGACTCCCTGAGGAGGCCCAGAGGGAGAGAAAAGCGTTATAAGGCTCGGTGATAAGATCCTGTAGCAAAGACACTTCTGAAGGGGGGGGGCGGTGTCTCCAGGGTGGCCAGAGGAACTGGCCCGACGGAGCCCTGGTCCTTGCCTTTGGCTGAGCTGAAGGAGGGCCGCTTGTCTTGGCACTGGAAATCCACCCAGCAGGTGGTGTGTAACAAGTTTCGTGAAAATTTCAAAAAAGATGTGCTCGTGAAAACTAGAAAGAAAGAAAGAGAGAGTCATTACTGGTAAGTGCTAATGACAAATTTTTCATGGACTCGTCACACCGGAACCTATTAGGATACTGTCCTGATAACTTGGAGGAGATCGGATCCTGACTATTACCAGCCAAGCAAGCCAGATGACTGATCAGTGCTTGTTACCAATTTCTCGGAAAAGCTTCATTTTTCAAGTTATTAGGATTCTGTCCTGAGCAGCTGGGGTAGATCTGCGCGTGAACATTACAGACGAATCCAAAGACATAGCAGATCAGAATCTCCATGTCTATCTCGTTGTAAGCATCTGGGGGAAATCGGCTAGTGAAAATTACAATTAGAATGGAAGTGACAAGTGGGAGAACTTGTAGGATATTTCTCCGGGAATCTTCATCTGAAAGCCATTAGGATACTGTGCTGAGTATTTGGAAGCGATCGGACAGAAAACTAAATTATAAACATGCAAAACTCGTTCTGATCATTGCGGGGGACGTATTTCTCGAAGGCTCTCAATACGAATTGCGTTAGGATGCTGTCCCTAGCCTTTCGAGAAATTAGTTCGTGAAAAGAAGAAACAACCACATTCGTCACTGAATAGCGCGTGTCACAAATTTCTCACGAAATCTACATCTCCCATCCCTGAGGATTCGGTACTGAGCATTTGGAAGAGAACGGAGCGTGAAACTTCTTTTTAAAACAAGCCAATGGCATAAGTGATCGCTGTTTGTGAGATCTTGCTGATGGACTCTTCAACTTAAAGCTATTGGGATAGGTTATTAATAATTTGGGAGCGCTCATATTGAGGAAAAAACCCCAAGCCATAAATCACAACTCATGTCTCATCATTGCGGTGGACGCTTTACTCGAAGGACGTCATTTTCAGAGCACTTAGGATGCTGTCCTGAGCATTACAGACCGATTCGTGAAAGCTTCAAAGAACGCAAAACTTATTACTGATCAGTGCTTGTGACAACTGTCTCAGGGAATCTGCATGGTTAAACAATTAGGATACCTTCCTGATTTTGTGGATGATATGGGCTCGTGACAATTATGAACAGGGAGAAAGGCATTACTGATCAGCTCGTGTGACAAATTTCTTAGGAAATCCCAGTTTTAAATCAGTTAGGCTGCTGCCCTGAGCATTACGGGACGGTGGGTGTGCGAAAATGACAGCGAAAGCCAAACTCATTACTGATCAGACTCGTCACTTCTAAACCAATTTCGATTCCCTCAAGCATCTGGGGAAAAATCGGCTAGGGAAAATTACAATCAAAGAGACAGTCATAACTGGTGAGAGCTTGTGGAAAATTTCTCAGGGAATCTTCTTCTGAAAGCCATTCGGCTACAGTGCTGATTATTTGGAAGAGATTGGCGCTCGAAAATTACAAACAAACAAACAAAATCATTATTGATCATTGCTTGGAAAAGTTTGTCATGGAACTTTCATTTTAAAGCACGTAGGATGCTGTCCTGATCATTTGAAAGAGCTCGGCCCATGAACAGTACCTAAAAGCGAATCTCGTTATTGAGCAGTGCGGCTGACACATTTCTCTAAGAAGCTCAATTTCACCTCAGTTAGGCGACTGTCCCAAGCATTAGGGGTTCGTCAAAACTGACAGGCAAAGCAAAACATAGCTGAGCCTTGCTTGTGACGAATTACTCGCTGATTCTCCAGCTTAAAGCCTTTCGGATACTATGCGGGAACTCATGGACTCGCCACATCGAAAGCCGTTAGGAAACTGGGCCTGATCACTTGGAGGAGATCGGCTAGTGAACAGTGCCAAGCAAGCAAACTGCATTCCTGATCAGTGCTTGTGACAAATTGCTCATTGAAGCTCCATCTTAAAGCCCTTCGGCTACTATGTGGGAGCGATCGGATGGAGGGTGCTCATCCGTGCGGAGACGCTTCATTTCTAAAGCAATGTGGATTCCGTCCTCAGCATTTTGGGATAAATCGGCCAGTGAACGTTACAAAAAACGAAGACTTATTACTGATCCGTGCTTGCTCTAAGGGACTCTTCATTTTCAAATCTTTAGGCTACTGTGCTAATTATTCAGAGGTACTCGGCGATCGAAGATTACCAGAAAAAATCATTGCTGGAAAAAGTTTCTCATGGAACCTTCATTTTGAAGCGGTTCGAAATCGGTCAGCGTTAGGGGGTAATTCGGTTGTGAATATTAACTAACCAGAACTTTTTCCTGATTACTGCTTGTGACACTTTGCTAATTGAATCATCGTTTCTTGACCATTACAAACAAAGCAAACTTAATTACGGTTCAGTGCAGTTCCTATTGGGAAGTCACTTGGAGCTAGGCGGAGGGGCTTAGAACTAGGGCTAGGGCTAGGGTTCCTATAGGTACAGTTTCCAAACTAGGGTAGGCTTTGTGTGGGCCGAGGACCCCACTCTGGGTTTAGGTTTCCAATGGCTAGGCAAATTGAAGTAAGCCTTAGAATTCCTATGGCGAGCGCTCACCGCCCTAGGGAATGGGGTCCTATCTCTCGGGCTCTGTTCCCTAGGGGTTACGGTATCGAAGGGTCCGCCATATGGCGTTAGGGTTCCTATGCGTAGGGCTCGCCCCTCCTTGTTGCCCCAGGCATAGGATTCCTACGTGTAAGGACTGAAGCGAGAGGGCCCCAGCTACCTGTTTACCTGGGCCGGAACACAAAGGATAGGGGAGGAGCGGTTGGAGCCTGTGATCTCAGATGTCCAGCTGGAAAACGCAGGGTCTCTGGACTGTGGGAAGAGCGCAGGCAGAGCGCCTACCTGGAGGCAGGGGAGACTCAGCTGTACTGTGCTGACAGAGGCCAGGCCTGAGAGTCCTTAGACTTTCCTATGCCGTGTTCAGATGCTCAATAAACTTCCTGTTTTATGTTAGCTCTGGTCTAAAGAACAGGGTTGCTTTATTCCCTCTGTGAGTGGAGGTCCCGAGGACCAGAGCGAGTGGACTCCCTGAGGAGGCCCAGAGGGAGAGAAAAGCGTTATAAGGCTCGGTGATAAGATCCTGTAGCAAAGACACTTCTGAAGGGGGGGGCGGTGTCTCCAGGGTGGCCAGAGGAACTGGCCCGACGGAGCCCTGGTCCTTGCCTTTGGCTGAGCTGAAGGAGGGCCGCTTGTCTTGGCACTGGAAATCCACCCAGCAGGTGGTGTGTAACAAGTTTCGTGAAAATTTCAAAAAAGATGTGCTCGTGAAAACTAGAAAGAAAGAAAGAGAGAGTCATTACTGGTAAGTGCTAATGACAAATTTTTCATGGACTCGTCACACCGGAACCTATTAGGATACTGTCCTGATAACTTGGAGGAGATCGGATCCTGACTATTACCAGCCAAGCAAGCCAGATGACTGATCAGTGCTTGTTACCAATTTCTCGGAAAAGCTTCATTTTTCAAGTTATTAGGATTCTGTCCTGAGCAGCTGGGGTAGATCTGCGCGTGAACATTACAGACGAATCCAAAGACATAGCAGATCAGAATCTCCATGTCTATCTCGTTGTAAGCATCTGGGGGAAATCGGCTAGTGAAAATTACAATTAGAATGGAAGTGACAAGTGGGAGAACTTGTAGGATATTTCTCCGGGAATCTTCATCTGAAAGCCATTAGGATACTGTGCTGAGTATTTGGAAGCGATCGGACAGAAAACTAAATTATAAACATGCAAAACTCGTTCTGATCATTGCGGGGGACGTATTTCTCGAAGGCTCTCAATACGAATTGCGTTAGGATGCTGTCCCTAGCCTTTCGAGAAATTAGTTCGTGAAAAGAAGAAACAACCACATTCGTCACTGAATAGCGCGTGTCACAAATTTCTCACGAAATCTACATCTCCCATCCCTGAGGATTCGGTACTGAGCATTTGGAAGAGAACGGAGCGTGAAACTTCTTTTTAAAACAAGCCAATGGCATAAGTGATCGCTGTTTGTGAGATCTTGCTGATGGACTCTTCAACTTAAAGCTATTGGGATAGGTTATTAATAATTTGGGAGCGCTCATATTGAGGAAAAAACCCCAAGCCATAAACCACAACTCATGTCTCACCATTGCGGTGGACGCTTTACTCGAAGGACGTCATTTTCAGAGCACTTAGGATGCTGTCCTGAGCATTACAGACCGATTCGTGAAAGCTTCAAAGAACGCAAAACTTATTACTGATCAGTGCTTGTGACAACTGTCTCAGGGAATCTGCATGGTTAAACAATTAGGATACCTTCCTGATTTTGTGGATGATATGGGCTCGTGACAATTATGAACAGGGAGAAAAGCATTACTGATCAGCTCGTGTGACAAATTTCTTAGGAAATCCCAGTTTTAAATCAGTTAGGCTGCTGCCCTGAGCATTACGGGACGGTGGGTGTGCGAAAATGACAGCGAAAGCCAAACTCATTACTGATCAGACTCGTCACTTCTAAACCAATTTCGATTCCCTCAAGCATCTGGGGAAAAATCGGCTAGGGAAAATTACAATCAAAGAGACAGTCATAACTGGTGAGAGCTTGTGGAAAATTTCTCAGGGAATCTTCTTCTGAAAGCCATTCGGCTACAGTGCTGATTATTTGGAAGAGATTGGCGCTCGAAAATTACAAACAAACAAACAAAATCATTATTGATCATTGCTTGGAAAAGTTTGTCATGGAACTTTCATTTTAAAGCACGTAGGATGCTGTCCTGATCATTTGAAAGAGCTCGGCCCATGAACAGTACCTAAAAGCGAATCTCGTTATTGAGCAGTGCGGCTGACACATTTCTCTAAGAAGCTCAATTTCACCTCAGTTAGGCGACTGTCCCAAGCATTAGGGGTTCGTCAAAACTGACAGGCAAAGCAAAACATAGCTGAGCCTTGCTTGTGACGAATTACTCGCTGATTCTCCAGCTTAAAGCCTTTCGGATACTATGCGGGAACTCATGGACTCGCCACATCGAAAGCCGTTAGGAAACTGGGCCTGATCACTTGGAGGAGATCGGCTAGTGAACAGTGCCAAGCAAGCAAACTGCATTCCTGATCAGTGCTTGTGACAAATTGCTCATTGAAGCTCCATCTTAAAGCCCTTCGGCTACTATGTGGGAGCGATCGGATGGAGGGTGCTCATCCGTGCGGAGACGCTTCATTTCTAAAGCAATGTGGATTCCGTCCTCAGCATTTTGGGATAAATCGGCCAGTGAACGTTACAAAAAACGAAGACTTATTACTGATCCGTGCTTGCTCTAAGGGACTCTTCATTTTCAAATCTTTAGGCTACTGTGCTAATTATTCAGAGGTACTCGGCGATCGAAGATTACCAGAAAAAATCATTGCTGGAAAAAGTTTCTCATGGAACCTTCATTTTGAAGCGGTTCGAAATCGGTCAGCGTTAGGGTGTAATTCGGTTGTGAATATTAACTAACCAGAACTTTTTCCTGATTACTGCTTGTGACACTTTGCTAATTGAATCATCGTTTCTTGACCATTACAAACAAAGCAAACTTAATTACGGTTCAGTGCAGTTCCTATTGGGAAGTCACTTGGAGCTAGGCGGAGGGGCTTAGAACTAGGGCTAGGGCTAGGGTTCCTATAGGTACAGTTTCCAAACTAGGGTAGGCTTTGTGTGGGCCGAGGACCCCACTCTGGGTTTAGGTTTCCAATGGCTAGGCAAATTGAAGTAAGCCTTAGAATTCCTATGGCGAGCGCTCACCGCCCTAGGGAGTGGGGTCCTATCTCTCGGGCTCTGTTCCCTAGGGGTTACGGTATCGAAGGGTCCGCCATATGGCGTTAGGGTTCCTATGCGTAGGGCTCGCCCCTCCTTGTTGCCCCAGGCATAGGATTCCTACGTGTAAGGACTGAAGCGAGAGGGCCCCAGCTACCTGTTTACCTGGGCCGGAACACAAAGGATAGGGGAGGAGCAGTTGGAGCCTGTGATCTCGGATGTCCAGCTGGAAAACGCAGGGTCTCTGGACTGTGGGAAGAGCGCAGGCAGAGCGCCTACCTGGAGGCAGGGGAGACTTAGCTGTACTGTGCTGACAGAGGCCATGCCTGAGAGTCCTTAGACTTTCCTATGCCGTGTTCAGATGCTCAATAAACTTCCTGTTTTATGTTAGCTCTGGTCTAAAGGACAGGGTTGCTTTATTCCCTCTGTGAGTGGAGATCCCGAGGACCAGAGCGAGTGGACTCCCTGAGGAGGCCCAGAGGGAGAGAAAAGCGTTATAAGGCTCGGTGATAAGATCCTGTAGCAAAGACACTTCTGAAGGGGGGGGCGGTGTCTCCAGGGTGGCCAGAGGAACTGGCCCGACGGAGCCCTGGTCCTTGCCTTTGGCTGAGCTGAAGGAGGGCCGCTTGTCTTGGCACTGGAAATCCACCCAGCAGGTGGTGTGTAACAAGTTTCGTGAAAATTTCAAAAAAGATGTGCTCGTGAAAACTAGAAAGAAAGAAAGAGAGAGTCATTACTGGTAAGTGCTAATGACAAATTTTTCATGGACTCGTCACACCGGAACCTATTAGGATACTGTCCTGATAACTTGGAGGAGATCGGATCCTGACTATTACCAGCCAAGCAAGCCAGATGACTGATCAGTGCTTGTTACCAATTTCTCGGAAAAGCTTCATTTTTCAAGTTATTAGGATTCTGTCCTGAGCAGCTGGGGTAGATCTGCGCGTGAACATTACAGACGAATCCAAAGACATAGCAGATCAGAATCTCCATGTCTATCTCGTTGTAGGCATCTGGGGGAAATCGGCTAGTGAAAATTACAATTAGAATGGAAGTGACAAGTGGGAGAACTTGTAGGATATTTCTCCGGGAATCTTCATCTGAAAGCCATTAGGATACTGTGCTGAGTATTTGGAAGCGATCGGACAGAAAACTAAATTATAAACATGCAAAACTCGTTCTGATCATTGCGGGGGACGTATTTCTCGAAGGCTCTCAATACGAATTGCGTTAGAATGCTGTCCCTAGCCTTTCGAGAAATTAGTTCGTGAAAAGAAGAAACAACGACATTCGTCACTGAATAGCGCGTGTCACAAATTTCTCACGAAATCTACATCTCCCATCCCTGAGGATTCGGTACTGAGCATTTGGAAGAGAACGGAGCGTGAAACTTCTTTTTAAAACAAGCCAATGGCATAAGTGATCGCTGTTTGTGAGATCTTGCTGATGGACTCTTCAACTTAAAGCTATTGGGATAGGTTATTAATAATTTGGGAGCGCTCGGATTGTGGAAAAAAATCCCCAAGCCATAAATCACAACTCATGTCTCATCATTGCGGTGGACGCTTTACTCGAAGGACGTCATTTTCAGAGCACTTAGGATGCTGTCCTGAGCATTACAGACCGATTCGTGAAAGCTTCAAAGAACGCAAAACTTATTACTGATCAGTGCTTGTGACAACTGTCTCAGGGAATCTGCATGGTTAAACAATTAGGATACCTTCCTGATTTTGTGGATGATATGGGCTCGTGACAATTATGAACATGGAGAAAGGCATTACTGATCAGCTCGTGTGACAAATTTCTTAGGAAATCCCAGTTTTAAATCAGTTAGGCTGCTGCCCTGAGCATTACGGGACGGTGGGTGTGCGAAAATGACAGCGAAAGCCAAACTCATTACTGATCAGACTCGTCACTTCTAAACCAATTTCGATTCCCTCAAGCATCTGGGGAAAAATCGGCTAGGGAAAATTACAATCAAAGAGACAGTCATAACTGGTGAGAGCTTGTGGAAAATTTCTCAGGGAATCTTCTTCTGAAAGCCATTCGGCTACAGTGCTGATTATTTGGAAGAGATTGGCGCTCGAAAATTACAAACAAACAAACAAAATCATTATTGATCATTGCTTGGAAAAGTTTGTCATGGAACTTTCATTTTAAAGCACGTAGGATGCTGTCCTGATCATTTGAAAGAGCTCGGCCCATGAACAGTACCTAAAAGCGAATCTCGTTATTGAGCAGTGCGGCTGACACATTTCTCTAAGAAGCTCAATTTCACCTCAGTTAGGCGACTGTCCCAAGCATTAGGGGTTCGTCAAAACTGACAGGCAAAGCAAAACATAGCTGAGCCTTGCTTGTGACGAATTACTCGCTGATTCTCCAGCTTAAAGCCTTTCGGATACTATGCGGGAACTCATGGAGTCGCCACATCGAAAGCCGTTAGGAAACTGGGCCTGATCACTTGGAGGAGATCGGCTAGTGAACAGTGCCAAGCAAGCAAACTGCATTCCTGATCAGTGCTTGTGACAAATTGCTCATTGAAGCTCCATCTTAAAGCCCTTCGGCTACTATGTGGGAGCGATCGGATGGAGGGTGCTCATCCGTGCGGAGACGCTTCATTTCTAAAGCAATGTGGATTCCGTCCTCAGCATTTTGGGATAAATCGGCCAGTGAACGTTACAAAAAACGAAGACTTATTACTGATCCGTGCTTGCTCTAAGGGACTCTTCATTTTCAAATCTTTAGGCTACTGTGCTAATTATTCAGAGGTACTCGGCGATCGAAGATTACCAGAAAAAATCATTGCTGGAAAAAGTTTCTCATGGAACCTTCATTTTGAAGCGGTTCGAAATCGGTCAGCGTTAGGGGGTAATTCGGTTGTGAATATTAACTAACCAGAACTTTTTCCTGATTACTGCTTGTGACACTTTGCTAATTGAATCATCGTTTCTTGACCATTACAAACAAAGCAAACTTAATTACGGTTCAGTGCAGTTCCTATTGGGAAGTCACTTGGAGCTAGGCGGAGGGGCTTAGAACTAGGGCTAGGGCTAGGGTTCCTATAGGTACAGTTTCCAAACTAGGGTAGGCTTTGTGTGGGCCGAGGACCCCACTCTGGGTTTAGGTTTCCAATGGCTAGGCAAATTGAAGTAAGCCTTAGAATTCCTATGGCGAGCGCTCACCGCCCTAGGGAATGGGGTCCTATCTCTCGGGCTCTGTTCCCTAGGGGTTACGGTATCGAAGGGTCCGCCATATGGCGTTAGGGTTCCTATGCGTAGGGCTCGCCCCTCCTTGTTGCCCCAGGCATAGGATTCCTACGTGTAAGGACTGAAGCGAGAGGGCCCCAGCTACCTGTTTACCTGGGCCGGAACACAAAGCATAGGGGAGGAGCGGTTGGAGCCTGTGATCTCAGATGTCCAGCTGGAAAACGCAGGGTCTCTGGACTGTGGGAAGAGCGCAGGCAGAGCGCCTACCTGGAGGCAGGGGAGACTCAGCTGTACTGTGCTGACAGAGGCCAGGCCTGAGAGTCCTTAGACTTTCCTATGCCGTGTTCAGATGCTCAATAAACTTCCTGTTTTATGTTAGCTCTGGTCTAAAGAACAGGGTTGCTTTATTCCCTCTGTGAGTGGAGGTCCCGAGGACCAGAGCGAGTGGACTCCCTGAGGAGGCCCAGAGGGAGAGAAAAGCGTTATAAGGCTCGGTGATAAGATCCTGTAGCAAAGACACTTCTGAAGGGGGGGGCGGTGTCTCCAGGGTGGCCAGAGGAACTGGCCCGACGGAGCCCTGGTCCTTGCCTTTGGCTGAGCTGAAGGAGGGCCGCTTGTCTTGGCACTGGAAATCCACCCAGCAGGTGGTGTGTAACAAGTTTCGTGAAAATTTCAAAAAAGATGTGCTCGTGAAAACTAGAAAGAAAGAAAGAGAGAGTCATTACTGGTAAGTGCTAATGACAAATTTTTCATGGACTCGTCACACCGGAACCTATTAGGATACTGTCCTGATAACTTGGAGGAGATCGGATCCTGACTATTACCAGCCAAGCAAGCCAGATGACTGATCAGTGCTTGTTACCAATTTCTCGGAAAAGCTTCATTTTTCAAGTTATTAGGATTCTGTCCTGAGCAGCTGGGGTAGATCTGCGCGTGAACATTACAGACGAATCCAAAGACATAGCAGATCAGAATCTCCATGTCTATCTCGTTGTAAGCATCTGGGGGAAATCGGCTAGTGAAAATTACAATTAGAATGGAAGTGACAAGTGGGAGAACTTGTAGGATATTTCTCCGGGAATCTTCATCTGAAAGCGATTAGGATACTGTGCTGAGTATTTGGAAGCGATCGGACAGAAAACTAACCAGAACTTTTTCCTGATTACTGCTTGTGACACTTTGCTAATTGAATCATCGTTTCTTGACCATTACAAACAAAGCAAACTTAATTACGGTTCATGCAGTTCCTATTGGGAAGTCACTTGGAGCTAGGCGGAGGGGCTTAGAACTAGGGCTAGGGCTAGGGTTCCTATAGGTACAGTTTCCAAACTAGGGTAGGCTTTGTGTGGGCCGAGAACCCCACTCTGGGTTTAGGTTTCCAATGGCTAGGCAAATTGAAGTAAGCCTTAGAATTCCTATGGCGAGCGCTCACCGCCCTAGGGAATGGGGTCCTATCTCTCGGGCTCTGTTCCCTAGGGGTTACGGTATCGAAGGGTCCGCCATATGGCGTTAGGGTTCCTATGCGTAGGGCTCGCCCCTCCTTGTTGCCCCAGGCATAGGATTCCTACGTGTAAGGACTGAAGCGAGAGGGCCCCAGCTACCTGTTTACCTGGGCCGGAACACAAAGGATAGGGGAGGAGCAGTTGGAGCCTGTGATCTCGGATGTCCAGCTGGAAAACGCAGGGTCTCTGGACTGTGGGAAGAGCGCAGGCAGAGCGCCTACCTGGAGGCAGGGGAGACTTAGCTGTACTGTGCTGACAGAGGCCATGCCTGAGAGTCCTTAGACTTTCCTATGCCGTGTTCAGATGCTCAATAAACTTCCTGTTTTATGTTAGCTCTGGTCTAAAGGACAGGGTTGCTTTATTCCCTCTGTGAGTGGAGGTCCCGAGGACCAGAGCGAGTGGACTCCCTGAGGAGGCCCAGAGGGAGAGAAAAGCGTTATAAGGCTCGGTGATAAGATCCTGTAGCAAAGACACTTCTGAAGGGGGCGGCGGTGTCTCCAGGGTGGCCAGAGGAACTGGCCCGACGGAGCCCTGGTCCTTGCCTTTGGCTGAGCTGAAGGAGGGCCGCTTGTCTTGGCACTGGAAATCCACCCAGCAGGTGGTGTGTAACAAGTTTCGTGAAAATTTCAAAAAAGATGTGCTCGTGAAAACTAGAAAGAAAGAAAGAGAGAGTCATTACTGGTAAGTGCTAATGACAAATTTTTCATGGACTCGTCACACCGGAACCTATTAGGATACTGTCCTGATAACTTGGAGGAGATCGGATCCTGACTATTACCAGCCAAGCAAGCCAGATGACTGATCAGTGCTTGTTACAAATTTCTCGGAAAAGCTTCATTTTTCAAGTTATTAGGATTCTGTCCTGAGCAGCTGGGGTAGATCTGCGCGTGAACATTACAGACGAATCCAAAGACATAGCAGATCAGAATCTCCATGTCTATCTCGTTGTAGGCATCTGGGGGAAATCGGCTAGTGAAAATTACAATTAGAATGGAAGTGACAAGTGGGAGAACTTGTAGGATATTTCTCCGGGAATCTTCATCTGAAAGCCATTAGGATACTGTGCTGAGTATTTGGAAGCGATCGGACAGAAAACTAAATTATAAACATGCAAAACTCGTTCTGATCATTGCGGGGGACGTATTTCTCGAAGGCTCTCAATACGAATTGCGTTAGAATGCTGTCCCTAGCCTTTCGAGAAATTAGTTCGTGAAAAGAAGAAACAACGACATTCGTCACTGAATAGCGCGTGTCACAAATTTCTCACGAAATCTACATCTCCCATCCCTGAGGATTCGGTACTGAGCATTTGGAAGAGAACGGAGCGTGAAACTTCTTTTTAAAACAAGCCAATGGCATAAGTGATCGCTGTTTGTGAGATCTTGCTGATGGACTCTTCAACTTAAAGCTATTGGGATAGGTTATTAATAATTTGGGAGCGCTCGGATTGTGGAAAAAAATCCCCAAGCCATAAATCACAACTCATGTCTCATCATTGCGGTGGACGCTTTACTCGAAGGACGTCATTTTCAGAGCACTTAGGATGCTGTCCTGAGCATTACAGACCGATTCGTGAAAGCTTCAAAGAACGCAAAACTTATTACTGATCAGTGCTTGTGACAACTGTCTCAGGGAATCTGCATGGTTAAACAATTAGGATACCTTCCTGATTTTGTGGATGATATGGGCTCGTGACAATTATGAACAGGGAGAAAGGCATTACTGATCACCTCGTGTGACAAATTTCTTAGGAAATCCCAGTTTTAAATCAGTTAGGCTGCTGCCCTGAGCATTACGGGACGGTGGGTGTGCGAAAATGACAGCGAAAGCCAAACTCATTACTGATCAGACTCGTCACTTCTAAACCAATTTGGATTCCCTCAAGCATCTGGGGAAAAATCGGCTAGGGAAAATTACAATCAAAGAGACAGTCATAACTGGTGAGAGCTTGTGGAAAATTTCTCAGGGAATCTTCTTCTGAAAGCCATTCGGCTACAGTGCTGATTATTTGGAAGAGATTGGCGCTCGAAAATTACAAACAAACAAACAAAATCATTATTGATCATTGCTTGGAAAAGTTTGTCATGGAACTTTCATTTTAAAGCACGTAGGATGCTGTCCTGATCATTTGAAAGAGCTCGGCCCATGAACAGTACCTAAAAGCGAATCTCGTTATTGAGCAGTGCGGCTGACACATTTCTCTAAGAAGCTCAATTTCACCTCAGTTAGGCGACTGTCCCAAGCATTAGGGGTTCGTCAAAACTGACAGGCAAAGCAAAACATAGCTGAGCCTTGCTTGTGACGAATTACTCGCTGATTCTCCAGCTTAAAGCCTTTCGGATACTATGCGGGAACTCATGGACTCGCCACATCGAAAGCCGTTAGGAAACTGGGCCTGATCACTTGGAGGAGATCGGCTAGTGAACAGTGCCAAGCAAGCAAACTGCATTCCTGATCAGTGCTTGTGACAAATTGCTCATTGAAGCTCCATCTTAAAGCCCTTCGGCTACTATGTGGGAGCGATCGGATGGAGGGTGCTCATCCGTGCGGAGACGCTTCATTTCTAAAGCAATGTGGATTCCGTCCTCAGCATTTTGGGATAAATGGGCCAGTGAACGTTACAAAAAACGAAGACTTATTACTGATCCGTGCTTGCTCTAAGGGACTCTTCATTTTCAAATCTTTAGGCTACTGTGCTAATTATTCAGAGGTACTCGGCGATCGAAGATTACCAGAAAAAATCATTGCTGGAAAAAGTTTCTCATGGAACCTTCATTTTTAAGCGGTTCGAAATCGGTCAGCGTTAGGGGGTAATTCGGTTGTGAATATTAACTAACCAGAACTTTTTCCTGATTACTGCTTGTGACACTTTGCTAATTGAATCATCGTTTCTTGACCATTACAAACAAAGCAAACTTAATTACGGTTCAGTGCAGTTCCTATTGGGAAGTCACTTGGAGCTAGGCGGAGGGGCTTAGAACTAGGGCTAGGGCTAGGGTTCCTATAGGTACAGTTTCCAAACTAGGGTAGGCTTTGTGTGGGCCGAGGACCCCACTCTGGGTTTAGGTTTCCAATGGCTAGGCAAATTGAAGTAAGCCTTAGAATTCCTATGGCGAGCGCTCACCGCCCTAGGGAATGGGGTCCTATCTCTCGGGCTCTGTTCCCTAGGGGTTACGGTATCGAAGGGTCCGCCATATGGCGTTAGGGTTCCTATGCGTAGGGCTCGCCCCTCCTTGTTGCCCCAGGCATAGGATTCCTACATGTAAGGACTGAAGCGAGAGGGCCCCAGCTACCTGTTTACCTGGGCCGGAACACAAAGGATAGGGGAGGAGCGGTTGGAGCCTGTGATCTCGGATGTCCAGCTGGAAAACGCAGGGTCTCTGGACTGTGGGAAGAGCGCAGGCAGAGCGCCTACCTGGAGGCAGGGGAGACTTAGCTGTACTGTGCTGACAGAGGCCAGGCCTGAGAGTCCTTAGACTTTCCTATGCCGTGTTCAGATGCTCAATAAACTTCCTGTTTTATGTTAGCTCTGGTCTAAAGGACAGGGTTGCTTTATTCCCTCTGTGAGTGGAGGTCCCGAGGACCAGAGCGAGTGGACTCCCTGAGGAGGCCCAGAGGGAGAGAAAAGCGTTATAAGGCTCGGTGATAAGATCCTGTAGCAAAGACACTTCTGAAGGGGGGGGGGCGGTGTCTCCAGGGTGGCCAGAGGAACTGGCCCGACGGAGCCCTGGTCCTTGCCTTTGGCTGAGCTGAGGGAGGGCCGCTTGTCTTGGCACTGGAAATCCACCCAGCAGGTGGTGTGTAACAAGTTTCGTGAAAATTTCAAAAAAGATGTGCTCGTGAAAACTAGAAAGAAAGAAAGAGAGAGTCATTACTGGTAAGTGCTAATGACAAATTTTTCATGGACTCGTCACACCGGAACCTATTAGGATACTGTCCTGATAACTTGGAGGAGATCGGATCCTGACTATTACCAGCCAAGCAAGCCAGATGACTGATCAGTGCTTGTTACCAATTTCTCGGAAAAGCTTCATTTTTCAAGTTATTAGGATTCTGTCCTGAGCAGCTGGGGTAGATCTGCGCGTGAACATTACAGACGAATCCAAAGACATAGCAGATCAGAATCTCCATGTCTATCTCGTTGTAAGCATCTGGGGGAAATCGGCTAGTGAAAATAACAATTAGAATGGAAGTGACAAGTGGGAGAACTTGTAGGATATTTCTCCGGGAATCTTCATCTGAAAGCCATTAGGATACTGTGCTGAGTATTTGGAAGCGATCGGACAGAAAACTAAATTATAAACATGCAAAACTCGTTCTGATCATTGCGGGGGACGTATTTCTCGAAGGCTCTCAATACGAATTGCGTTAGGATGCTGTCCCTAGCCTTTCGAGAAATTAGTTCGTGAAAAGAAGAAACAACCACATTCGTCACTGAATAGCGCGTGTCACAAATTTCTCACGAAATCTACATCTCCCATCCCTGAGGATTCGGTACTGAGCATTTGGAAGAGAACGGAGCGTGAAACTTCTTTTTAAAACAAGCCAATGGCATAAGTGATCGCTGTTTGTGAGATCTTGCTGATGGACTCTTCAACTTAAAGCTATTGGGATAGGTTATTAATAATTTGGGAGCGCTCATATTGAGGAAAAAACCCCAAGCCATAAATCACAACTCATGTCTCATCATTGCGGTGGACGCTTTACTCGAAGGACGTCATTTTCAGAGCACTTAGGATGCTGTCCTGAGCATTACAGACCGATTCGTGAAAGCTTCAAAGAACGCAAAACTTATTACTGATCAGTGCTTGTGACAACTGTCTCAGGGAATCTGCATGGTTAAACAATTAGGATACCTTCCTGATTTTGTGGATGATATGGGCTCGTGACAATTATGAACAGGGAGAAAGGCATTACTGATCAGCTCGTGTGACAAATTTCTTAGGAAATCCCAGTTTTAAATCAGTTAGGCTGCTGCCCTGAGCATTACGGGACGGTGGGTGTGCGAAAATGACAGCGAAAGCCAAACTCATTACTGATCAGACTCGTCACTTCTAAACCAATTTCGATTCCCTCAAGCATCTGGGGAAAAATCGGCTAGGGAAAATTACAATCAAAGAGACAGTCATAACTGGTGAGAGCTTGTGGAAAATTTCTCAGGGAATCTTCTTCTGAAAGCCATTCGGCTACAGTGCTGATTATTTGGAAGAGATTGGCGCTCGAAAATTACAAACAAACAAACAAAATCATTATTGATCATTGCTTGGAAAAGTTTGTCATGGAACTTTCATTTTAAAGCACGTAGGATGCTGTCCTGATCATTTGAAAGAGCTCGGCCCATGAACAGTACCTAAAAGCGAATCTCGTTATTGAGCAGTGCGGCTGACACATTTCTCTAAGAAGCTCAATTTCACCTCAGTTAGGCGACTGTCCCAAGCATTAGGGGTTCGTCAAAACTGACAGGCAAAGCAAAACATAGCTGAGCCTTGCTTGTGACGAATTACTCGCTGATTCTCCAGCTTAAAGCCTTTCGGATACTATGCGGGAACTCATGGACTCGCCACATCGAAAGCCGTTAGGAAACTGGGCCTGATCACTTGGAGGAGATCGGCTAGTGAACAGTGCCAAGCAAGCAAACTGCATTCCTGATCAGTGCTTGTGACAAATTGCTCATTGAAGCTCCATCTTAAAGCCCTTCGGCTACTATGTGGGAGCGATCGGATGGAGGGTGCTCATCCGTGCGGAGACGCTTCATTTCTAAAGCAATGTGGATTCCGTCCTCAGCATTTTGGGATAAATCGGCCAGTGAACGTTACAAAAAACGAAGACTTATTACTGATCCGTGCTTGCTCTAAGGGACTCTTCATTTTCAAATCTTTAGGCTACTGTGCTAATTATTCAGAGGTACTCGGCGATCGAAGATTACCAGAAAAAATCATTGCTGGAAAAAGTTTCTCATGGAACCTTCATTTTGAAGCGGTTCGAAATCGGTCAGCGTTAGGGGGTAATTCGGTTGTGAATATTAACTAACCAGAACTTTTTCCTGATTACTGCTTGTGACACTTTGCTAATTGAATCATCGTTTCTTGACCATTACAAACAAAGCAAACTTAATTACGGTTCAGTGCAGTTCCTATTGGGAAGTCACTTGGAGCTAGGCGGAGGGGCTTAGAACTAGGGCTAGGGCTAGGGTTCCTATAGGTACAGTTTCCAAACTAGGGTAGGCTTTGTGTGGGCCGAGGACCCCACTCTGGGTTTAGGTTTCCAATGGCTAGGCAAATTGAAGTAAGCCTTAGAATTCCTATGGCGAGCGCTCACCGCCCTAGGGAATGGGGTCCTATCTCTCGGGCTCTGTTCCCTAGGGGTTACGGTATCGAAGGGTCCGCCATATGGCGTTAGGGTTCCTATGCGTAGGGCTCGCCCCTCCTTGTTGCCCCAGGCATAGGATTCCTACGTGTAAGGACTGAAGCGAGAGGGCCCCAGCTACCTGTTTACCTGGGCCGGAACACAAAGGATAGGGGAGGAGCGGTTGGAGCCTGTGATCTCGGATGTCCAGCTGGAAAACGCAGGGTCTCTGGACTGTGGGAAGAGCGCAGGCAGAGCGCCTACCTGGAGGCAGGGGAGACTTAGCTGTACTGTGCTGACAGAGGCCAGGCCTGAGAGTCCTTAGACTTTCCTATGCCGTGTTCAGATGCTCAATAAACTTCCTGTTTTATGTTAGCTCTGGTCTAAAGGACAGGGTTGCTTTATTCCCTCTGTGAGTGGAGGTCCCGAGGACCAGAGCGAGTGGACTCCCTGAGGAGGCCCAGAGGGAGAGAAAAGCGTTATAAGGCTCGGTGATAAGATCCTGTAGCAAAGACACTTCTGAAGGGGGGGGGGGCGGTGTCTCCAGGGTGGCCAGAGGAACTGGCCCGACGGAGCCCTGGTCCTTGCCTTTGGCTGAGCTGAGGGAGGGCCGCTTGTCTTGGCACTGGAAATCCACCCAGCAGGTGGTGTGTAACAAGTTTCGTGAAAATTTCAAAAAAGATGTGCTCGTGAAAACTAGAAAGAAAGAAAGAGAGAGTCATTACTGGTAAGTGCTAATGACAAATTTTTCATGGACTCGTCACACCGGAACCTATTAGGATACTGTCCTGATAACTTGGAGGAGATCGGATCCTGACTATTACCAGCCAAGCAAGCCAGATGACTGATCAGTGCTTGTTACCAATTTCTCGGAAAAGCTTCATTTTTCAAGTTATTAGGATTCTGTCCTGAGCAGCTGGGGTAGATCTGCGCGTGAACATTACAGACGAATCCAAAGACATAGCAGATCAGAATCTCCATGTCTATCTCGTTGTAAGCATCTGGGGGAAATCGGCTAGTGAAAATTACAATTAGAATGGAAGTGACAAGTGGGAGAACTTGTAGGATATTTCTCCGGGAATCTTCATCTGAAAGCCATTAGGATACTGTGCTGAGTATTTGGAAGCGATCGGACAGAAAACTAAATTATAAACATGCAAAACTCGTTCTGATCATTGCGGGGGACGTATTTCTCGAAGGCTCTCAATACGAATTGCGTTAGGATGCTGTCCCTAGCCTTTCGAGAAATTAGTTCGTGAAAAGAAGAAACAACCACATTCGTCACTGAATAGCGCGTGTCACAAATTTCTCACGAAATCTACATCTCCCATCCCTGAGGATTCGGTACTGAGCATTTGGAAGAGAACGGAGCGTGAAACTTCTTTTTAAAACAAGCCAATGGCATAAGTGATCGCTGTTTGTGAGATCTTGCTGATGGACTCTTCAACTTAAAGCTATTGGGATAGGTTATTAATAATTTGGGAGCGCTCATATTGAGGAAAAAACCCCAAGCCATAAATCACAACTCATGTCTCATCATTGCGGTGGACGCTTTACTCGAAGGACGTCATTTTCAGAGCACTTAGGATGCTGTCCTGAGCATTACAGACCGATTCGTGAAAGCTTCAAAGAACGCAAAACTTATTACTGATCAGTGCTTGTGACAACTGTCTCAGGGAATCTGCATGGTTAAACAATTAGGATACCTTCCTGATTTTGTGGATGATATGGGCTCGTGACAATTATGAACAGGGAGAAAGGCATTACTGATCAGCTCGTGTGACAAATTTCTTAGGAAATCCCAGTTTTAAATCAGTTAGGCTGCTGCCCTGAGCATTACGGGACGGTGGGTGTGCGAAAATGACAGCGAAAGCCAAACTCATTACTGATTAGACTTGTCACTTCTAAACCAATTTCGATTCCCTCAAGCATCTGGGGAAAAATCGGCTAGGGAAAATTACAATCAAAGAGACAGTCATAACTGGTGAGAGCTTGTGGAAAATTTCTCAGGGAATCTTCTTCTGAAAGCCATTCGGCTACAGTGCTGATTATTTGGAAGAGATTGGCGCTCGAAAATTACAAACAAACAAACAAAATCATTATTGATCATTGCTTGGAAAAGTTTGTCATGGAACTTTCATTTTAAAGCACGTAGGATGCTGTCCTGATCATTTGAAAGAGCTCGGCCCATGAACAGTACCTAAAAGCGAATCTCGTTATTGAGCAGTGCGGCTGACACATTTCTCTAAGAAGCTCAATTTCACCTCAGTTAGGCGACTGTCCCAAGCATTAGGGGTTCGTCAAAACTGACAGGCAAAGCAAAACATAGCTGAGCCTTGCTTGTGACGAATTACTCGCTGATTCTCCAGCTTAAAGCCTTTCGGATACTATGCGGGAACTCATGGACTCGCCACATCGAAAGCCGTTAGGAAACTGGGCCTGATCACTTGGAGGAGATCGGCTAGTGAACAGTGCCAAGCAAGCAAACTGCATTCCTGATCAGTGCTTGTGACAAATTGCTCATTGAAGCTCCATCTTAAAGCCCTTCGGCTACTATGTGGGAGCGATCGGATGGAGGGTGCTCATCCGTGCGGAGACGCTTCATTTCTAAAGCAATGTGGATTCCGTCCTCAGCATTTTGGGATAAATCGGCCAGTGAACGTTACAAAAAACGAAGACTTATTACTGATCCGTGCTTGCTCTAAGGGACTCTTCATTTTCAAATCTTTAGGCTACTGTGCTAATTATTCAGAGGTACTCGGCGATCGAAGATTACCAGAAAAAATCATTGCTGGAAAAAGTTTCTCATGGAACCTTCATTTTGAAGCGGTTCGAAATCGGTCAGCGTTAGGGGGTAATTCGGTTGTGAATATTAACTAACCAGAACTTTTTCCTGATTACTGCTTGTGACACTTTGCTAATTGAATCATCGTTTCTTGACCATTACAAACAAAGCAAACTTAATTACGGTTCAGTGCAGTTCCTATTGGGAAGTCACTTGGAGCTAGGCGGAGGGGCTTAGAACTAGGGCTAGGGCTAGGGTTCCTATAGGTACAGTTTCCAAACTAGGGTAGGCTTTGTGTGGGCCGAGGACCCCACTCTGGGTTTAGGTTTCCAATGGCTAGGCAAATTGAAGTAAGCCTTAGAATTCCTATGGCGAGCGCTCACCGCCCTAGGGAATGGGGTCCTATCTCTCGGGCTCTGTTCCCTAGGGGTTACGGTATCGAAGGGTCCGCCATATGGCGTTCGGGTTCCTATGCGTAGGGCTCGCCCCTCCTTGTTGCCCCAGGCATAGGATTCCTACGTGTAAGGACTGAAGCGAGAGGGCCCCAGCTACCTGTTTACCTGGGCCGGAACACAAAGGATAGGGGAGGAGCGGTTGGAGCCTGTGATCTCGGATGTCCAGCTGGAAAACGCAGGGTCTCTGGACTGTGGGAAGAGCGCAGGCAGAGCGCCTACCTGGAGGCAGGGGAGACTTAGCTGTACTGTGCTGACAGAGGCCAGGCCTGAGAGTCCTTAGACTTTCCTATGCCGTGTTCAGATGCTCAATAAACTTCCTGTTTTATGTTAGCTCTGGTCTAAAGGACAGGGTTGCTATATTCCCTCTGTGAGTGGAGGTCCCGAGGACCAGAGCGAGTGGACTCCCTGAGGAGGCCCAGAGGGAGAGAAAAGCGTTATAAGGCTCGGTGATAAGATCCTGTAGCAAAGACACTTCTGAAGGGGGGGGGCGGTGTCTCCAGGGTGGCCAGAGGAACTGGCCCGACGGAGCCCTGGTCCTTGCCTTTGGCTGAGCTGAAGGAGGGCCGCTTGTCTTGGCACTGGAAATCCACCCAGCAGGTGGTGTGTAACAAGTTTCGTGAAAATTTCAAAAAAGATGTGCTCGTGAAAACTAGAAAGAAAGAAAGAGAGAGTCATTACTGGTAAGTGCTAATGACAAATTTTTCATGGACTCGTCACACCGGAACCTATTAGGATACTGTCCTGATAACTTGGAGGAGATCGGATCCTGACTATTACCAGCCAAGCAAGCCAGATGACTGATCAGTGCTTGTTACAAATTTCTAGGAAAAGCTTCATTTTTCAAGTTATTAGGATTCTGTCCTGAGCAGCTGGGGTAGATCTGCGCGTGAACATTACAGACGAATCCAAAGACATAGCAGATCAGAATCTCCATGTCTATCTCGTTGTAGGCATCTGGGGGAAATCGGCTAGTGAAAATTACAATTAGAATGGAAGTGACAAGTGGGAGAACTTGTAGGATATTTCTCCGGGAATCTTCATCTGAAAGCCATTAGGATACTGTGCTGAGTATTTGGAAGCGATCGGACAGAAAACTAAATTATAAACATGCAAAACTCGTTCTGATCATTGCGGGGGACGTATTTCTCGAAGGCTCTCAATACGAATTGCGTTAGAATGCTGTCCCTAGCCTTTCGAGAAATTAGTTCGTGAAAAGAAGAAACAACGACATTCGTCACTGAATAGCGCGTGTCACAAATTTCTCACGAAATCTACATCTCCCATCCCTGAGGATTCGGTACTGAGCATTTGGAAGAGAACGGAGCGTGAAACTTCTTTTTAAAACAAGCCAATGGCATAAGTGATCGCTGTTTGTGAGATCTTGCTGATGGACTCTTCAACTTAAAGCTATTGGGATAGGTTATTAATAATTTGGGAGCGCTCGGATTGTGGAAAAAAATCCCCAAGCCATAAATCACAACTCATGTCTCATCATTGCGGTGGACGCTTTACTCGAAGGACGTCATTTTCAGAGCACTTAGGATGCTGTCCTGAGCATTACAGACCGATTCGTGAAAGCTTCAAAGAACGCAAAACTTATTACTGATCAGTGCTTGTGACAACTGTCTCAGGGAATCTGCATGGTTAAACAATTAGGATACCTTCCTGATTTTGTGGACGATATGGGCTCGTGACAATTATGAACAGGGAGAAAGGCATTACTGATCAGCTCGTGTGACAAATTTCTTAGGAAATCCCAGTTTTAAATCAGTTAGGCTGCTGCCCTGAGCATTACGGGACGGTGGGTGTGCGAAAATGACAGCGAAAGCCAAACTCATTACTGATCAGACTCGTCACTTCTAAACCAATTTCGATTCCCTCAAGCATCTGGGGAAAAATCGGCTAGGGAAAATTACAATCAAAGAGACAGTCATAACTGGTGAGAGCTTGTGGAAAATTTCTCAGGGAATCTTCTTCTGAAAGCCATTCGGCTACAGTGCTGATTATTTGGAAGAGATTGGCGCTCGAAAATTACAAACAAACAAACAAAATCATTATTGATCATTGCTTGGAAAAGTTTGTCATGGAACTTTCATTTTAAAGCACGTAGGATGCTGTCCTGATCATTTGAAAGAGCTCGGCCCATGAACAGTACCTAAAAGCGAATCTCGTTATTGAGCAGTGCGGCTGACACATTTCTCTAAGAAGCTCAATTTCACATCAGTTAGGCGACTGTCCCAAGCATTAGTGGTTCGTCAAAACTGACAGGCAAAGCAAAACATAGCTGAGCCTTGCTTGTGACGAATTACTCGCTGATTCTCCAGCTTAAAGCCTTTCGGATACTATGCGGGAACTCATGGACTCGCCACATCGAAAGCCGTTAGGAAACTGGGCCTGATCACTTGGAGGAGATCGGCTAGTGAACAGTGCCAAGCAAGCAAACTGCATTCCTGATCAGTGCTTGTGACAAATTGCTCATTGAAGCGCCATCTTAAAGCCCTTCGGCTACTATGTGGGAGCGATCGGATGGAGGGTGCTCATCCGTGCGGAGACGCTTCATTTCTAAAGCAATGTGGATTCCGTCCTCAGCATTTTGGGATAAATCGGCCAGTGAACGTTACAAAAAACGAAGACTTATTACTGATCCGTGCTTGCTCTAAGGGACTCTTCATTTTCAAATCTTTAGGCTACTGTGCTAATTATTCAGAGGTACTCGGCGATCGAAGATTACCAGAAAAAATCATTGCTGGAAAAAGTTTCTCATGGAACCTTCATTTTGAAGCGGTTCGAAATCGGTCAGCGTTAGGGGGTAATTCGGTTGTGAATATTAACTAACCAGAACTTTTTCCTGATTACTGCTTGTGACACTTTGCTAATTGAATCATCGTTTCTTGACCATTACAAACAAAGCAAACTTAATTACGGTTCAGTGCAGTTCCTATTGGGAAGTCACTTGGAGCTAGGCGGAGGGGCTTAGAACTAGGGCTAGGGCTAGGGTTCCTATAGGTACAGTTTCCAAACTAGGGTAGGCTTTGTGTGGGCCGAGGACCCCACTCTGGGTTTAGGTTTCCAATGGCTAGGCAAATTGAAGTAAGCCTTAGAATTCCTATGGCGAGCGCTCACCGCCCTAGGGAATGGGGTCCTATCTCTCGGGCTCTGTTCCCTAGGGGTTACGGTATCGAAGGGTCCGCCATATGGCGTTAGGGTTCCTATGCGTAGGGCTCGCCCCTCCTTGTTGCCCCAGGCATAGGATTCCTACGTGTAAGGACTGAAGCGAGAGGGCCCCAGCTACCTGTTTACCTGGGCCGGAACACAAAGGATAGGGGAGGAGCGGTTGGAGCCTGTGATCTCGGATGTCCAGCTGGAAAACGCAGGGTCTCTGGACTGTGGGAAGAGCGCAGGCAGAGCGCCTACCTGGAGGCAGGGGAGACTTAGCTGTACTGTGCTGACAGAGGCCAGGCCTGAGAGTCCTTAGACTTTCCTATGCCGTGTTCAGATGCTCAATAAACTTCCTGTTTTATGTTAGCTCTGGTCTAAAGGACAGGGTTGCTTTATTCCCTCTGTGAGTGGAGGTCCCGAGGACCAGAGCGAGTGGACTCCCTGAGGAGGCCCAGAGGGAGAGAAAAGCGTTATAAGGCTCGGTGATAAGATCCTGTAGCAAAGACACTTCTGAAGGGGGGGGGGCGGTGTCTCCAGGGTGGCCAGAGGAACTGGCCCGACGGAGCCCTGGTCCTTGCCTTTGGCTGAGCTGAAGGAGGGCCGCTTGTCTTGGCACTGGAAATCCACCCAGCAGGTGGTGTGTAACAAGTTTCGTGAAAATTTCAAAAAAGATGTGCTCGTGAAAACTAGAAAGAAAGAAAGAGAGAGTCATTACTGGTAAGTGCTAATGACAAATTTTTCATGGACTCGTCACACCGGAACCTATTAGGATACTGTCCTGATAACTTGGAGGAGATCGGATCCTGACTATTACCAGCCAAGCAAGCCAGATGACTGATCAGTGCTTGTTACCAATTTCTCGGAAAAGCTTCATTTTTCAAGTTATTAGGATTCTGTCCTGAGCAGCTGGGGTAGATCTGCGCGTGAACATTACAGACGAATCCAAAGACATAGCAGATCAGAATCTCCATGTCTATCTCGTTGTAAGCATCTGGGGGAAATCGGCTAGTGAAAATAACAATTAGAATGGAAGTGACAAGTGGGAGAACTTGTAGGATATTTCTCCGGGAATCTTCATCTGAAAGCCATTAGGATACTGTGCTGAGTATTTGGAAGCGATCGGACAGAAAACTAAATTATAAACATGCAAAACTCGTTCTGATCATTGCGGGGGACGTATTTCTCGAAGGCTCTCAATACGAATTGCGTTAGGATGCTGTCCCTAGCCTTTCGAGAAATTAGTTCGTGAAAAGAAGAAACAACCACATTCGTCACTGAATAGCGCGTGTCACAAATTTCTCACGAAATCTACATCTCCCATCCCTGAGGATTCGGTACTGAGCATTTGGAAGAGAACGGAGCGTGAAACTTCTTTTTAAAACAAGCCAATGGCATAAGTGATCGCTGTTTGTGAGATCTTGCTGATGGACTCTTCAACTTAAAGCTATTGGGATAGGTTATTAATAATTTGGGAGCGCTCATATTGAGGAAAAAACCCCAAGCCATAAATCACAACTCATGTCTCATCATTGCGGTGGACGCTTTACTCGAAGGACGTCATTTTCAGAGCACTTAGGATGCTGTCCTGAGCATTACAGACCGATTCGTGAAAGCTTCAAAGAACGCAAAACTTATTACTGATCAGTGCTTGTGACAACTGTCTCAGGGAATCTGCATGGTTAAACAATTAGGATACCTTCCTGATTTTGTGGATGATATGGGCTCGTGACAATTATGAACAGGGAGAAAGGCATTACTGATCAGCTCGTGTGACAAATTTCTTAGGAAATCCCAGTTTTAAATCAGTTAGGCTGCTGCCCTGAGCATTACGGGACGGTGGGTGTGCGAAAATGACAGCGAAAGCCAAACTCATTACTGATTAGACTTGTCACTTCTAAACCAATTTCGATTCCCTCAAGCATCTGGGGAAAAATCGGCTAGGGAAAATTACAATCAAAGAGACAGTCATAACTGGTGAGAGCTTGTGGAAAATTTCTCAGGGAATCTTCTTCTGAAAGCCATTCGGCTACAGTGCTGATTATTTGGAAGAGATTGGCGCTCGAAAATTACAAACAAACAAACAAAATCATTATTGATCATTGCTTGGAAAAGTTTGTCATGGAACTTTCATTTTAAAGCACGTAGGATGCTGTCCTGATCATTTGAAAGAGCTCGGCCCATGAACAGTACCTAAAAGCGAATCTCGTTATTGAGCAGTGCGGCTGACACATTTCTCTAAGAAGCTCAATTTCACCTCAGTTAGGCGACTGTCCCAAGCATTAGGGGTTCGTCAAAACTGACAGGCAAAGCAAAACATAGCTGAGCCTTGCTTGTGACGAATTACTCGCTGATTCTCCAGCTTAAAGCCTTTCGGATACTATGCGGGAACTCATGGACTCGCCACATCGAAAGCCGTTAGGAAACTGGGCCTGATCACTTGGAGGAGATCGGCTAGTGAACAGTGCCAAGCAAGCAAACTGCATTCCTGATCAGTGCTTGTGACAAATTGCTCATTGAAGCTCCATCTTAAAGCCCTTCGGCTACTATGTGGGAGCGATCGGATGGAGGGTGCTCATCCGTGCGGAGACGCTTCATTTCTAAAGCAATGTGGATTCCGTCCTCAGCATTTTGGGATAAATCGGCCAGTGAACGTTACAAAAAACGAAGACTTATTACTGATCCGTGCTTGCTCTAAGGGACTCTTCATTTTCAAATCTTTAGGCTACTGTGCTAATTATTCAGAGGTACTCGGCGATCGAAGATTACCAGAAAAAATCATTGCTGGAAAAAGTTTCTCATGGAACCTTCATTTTGAAGCGGTTCGAAATCGGTCAGCGTTAGGGGGTAATTCGGTTGTGAATATTAACTAACCAGAACTTTTTCCTGATTACTGCTTGTGACACTTTGCTAATTGAATCATCGTTTCTTGACCATTACAAACAAAGCAAACTTAATTACGGTTCAGTGCAGTTCCTATTGGGAAGTCACTTGGAGCTAGGCGGAGGGGCTTAGAACTAGGGCTAGGGCTAGGGTTCCTATAGGTACAGTTTCCAAACTAGGGTAGGCTTTGTGTGGGCCGAGGACCCCACTCTGGGTTTAGGTTTCCAATGGCTAGGCAAATTGAAGTAAGCCTTAGAATTCCTATGGCGAGCGCTCACCGCCCTAGGGAATGGGGTCCTATCTCTCGGGCTCTGTTCCCTAGGGGTTACGGTATCGAAGGGTCCGCCATATGGCGTTAGGGTTCCTATGCGTAGGGCTCGCCCCTCCTTGTTGCCCCAGGCATAGGATTCCTACGTGTAAGGACTGAAGCGAGAAGGCCCCAGCTACCTGTTTACCTGGGCCGGAACACAAAGGATAGGGGAGGAGCGGTTGGAGCCTGTGATCTCGGATGTCCAGCTGGAAAACGCAGGGTCTCTGGACTGTGGGAAGAGCGCAGGCAGAGCGCCTACCTGGAGGCAGGGGAGACTTAGCTGTACTGTGCTGACAGAGGCCAGGCCTGAGAGTCCTTAGACTTTCCTATGCCGTGTTCAGATGCTCAATAAACTTCCTGTTTTATGTTAGCTCTGGTCTAAAGGACAGGGTTGCTATATTCCCTCTGTGAGTGGAGGTCCCGAGGACCAGAGCGAGTGGACTCCCTGAGGAGGCCCAGAGGGAGAGAAAAGCGTTATAAGGCTCGGTGATAAGATCCTGTAGCAAACACACTTCTGAAGGGGGGGGGCGGTGTCTCCAGGGTGGCCAGAGGAACTGGCCCGACGGAGCCCTGGTCCTTGCCTTTGGCTGAGCTGAAGGAGGGCCGCTTGTCTTGGCACTGGAAATCCACCCAGCAGGTGGTGTGTAACAAGTTTCGTGAAAATTTCAAAAAAGATGTGCTCGTGAAAACTAGAAAGAAAGAAAGAGAGAGTCATTACTGGTAAGTGCTAATGACAAATTTTTCATGGACTCGTCACACCGGAACCTATTAGGATACTGTCCTGATAACTTGGAGGAGATCGGATCCTGACTATTACCAGCCAAGCAAGCCAGATGACTGATCAGTGCTTGTTACCAATTTCTCGGAAAAGCTTCATTTTTCAAGTTATTAGGATTCTGTCCTGAGCAGCTGGGGTAGATCTGCGCGTGAACATTACAGACGAATCCAAAGACATAGCAGATCAGAATCTCCATGTCTATCTCGTTGTAAGCATCTGGGGGAAATCGGCTAGTGAAAATAACAATTACAATGGAAGTGACAAGTGGGAGAACTTGTAGGATATTTCTCCGGGAATCTTCATCTGAAAGCCATTAGGATACTGTGCTGAGTATTTGGAAGCGATCGGACAGAAAACTAAATTATAAACATGCAAAACTCGTTCTGATCATTGCGGGGGACGTATTTCTCGAAGGCTCTCAATACGAATTGCGTTAGGATGCTGTCCCTAGCCTTTCGAGAAATTAGTTCGTGAAAAGAAGAAACAACCACATTCGTCACTGAATAGCGCGTGTCACAAATTTCTCACGAAATCTACATCTCCCATCCCTGAGGATTCGGTACTGAGCATTTGGAAGAGAACGGAGCGTGAAACTTCTTTTTAAAACAAGCCAATGGCATAAGTGATCGCTGTTTGTGAGATCTTGCTGATGGACTCTTCAACTTAAAGCTATTGGGATAGGTTATTAATAATTTGGGAGCGCTCATATTGAGGAAAAAACCCCAAGCCATAAATCACAACTCATGTCTCATCATTGCGGTGGACGCTTTACTCGAAGGACGTCATTTTCAGAGCACTTAGGATGCTGTCCTGAGCATTACAGACCGATTCGTGAAAGCTTCAAAGAACGCAAAACTTATTACTGATCAGTGCTTGTGACAACTGTCTCAGGGAATCTGCATGGTTAAACAATTAGGATACCTTCCTGATTTTGTGGATGATATGGGCTCGTGACAATTATGAACAGGGAGAAAGGCATTACTGATCAGCTCGTGTGACAAATTTCTTAGGAAATCCCAGTTTTAAATCAGTTAGGCTGCTGCCCTGAGCATTACGGGACGGTGGGTGTGCGAAAATGACAGCGAAAGCCAAACTCATTACTGATTAGACTTGTCACTTCTAAACCAATTTCGATTCCCTCAAGCATCTGGGGAAAAATCGGCTAGGGAAAATTACAATCAAAGAGACAGTCATAACTGGTGAGAGCTTGTGGAAAATTTCTCAGGGAATCTTCTTCTGAAAGCCATTCGGCTACAGTGCTGATTATTTGGAAGAGATTGGCGCTCGAAAATTACAAACAAACAAACAAAATCATTATTGATCATTGCTTGGAAAAGTTTGTCATGGAACTTTCATTTTAAAGCACGTAGGATGCTGTCCTGATCATTTGAAAGAGCTCGGCCCATGAACAGTACCTAAAAGCGAATCTCGTTATTGAGCAGTGCGGCTGACACATTTCTCTAAGAAGCTCAATTTCACCTCAGTTAGGCGACTGTCCCAAGCATTAGGGGTTCGTCAAAACTGACAGGCAAAGCAAAACATAGCTGAGCCTTGCTTGTGACGAATTACTCGCTGATTCTCCAGCTTAAAGCCTTTCGGATACTATGCGGGAACTCATGGACTCGCCACATCGAAAGCCGTTAGGAAACTGGGCCTGATCACTTGGAGGAGATCGGCTAGTGAACAGTGCCAAGCAAGCAAACTGCATTCCTGATCAGTGCTTGTGACAAATTGCTCATTGAAGCTCCATCTTAAAGCCCTTCGGCTACTATGTGGGAGCGATCGGATGGAGGGTGCTCATCCGTGCGGAGACGCTTCATTTCTAAAGCAATGTGGATTCCGTCCTCAGCATTTCGGGATAAATCGGCCAGTGAACGTTACAAAAAACGAAGACTTATTACTGATCCGTGCTTGCTCTAAGGGACTCTTCATTTTCAAATCTTTAGGCTACTGTGCTAATTATTCAGAGGTACTCGGCGATCGAAGATTACCAGAAAAAATCATTGCTGGAAAAAGTTTCTCATGGAACCTTCATTTTGAAGCGGTTCGAAATCGGTCAGCGTTAGGGGGTAATTCGGTTGTGAATATTAACTAACCAGAACTTTTTCCTGATTACTGCTTGTGACACTTTGCTAATTGAATCATCGTTTCTTGACCATTACAAACAAAGCAAACTTAATTACGGTTCAGTGCAGTTCCTATTCGGAAGTCACTTGGAGCTAGGCGGAGGGGCTTAGAACTAGGGCTAGGGCTAGGGTTCCTATAGGTACAGTTTCCAAACTAGGGTAGGCTTTGTGTGGGCCGAGGACCCCACTCTGGGTTTAGGTTTCCAATGGCTAGGCAAATTGAAGTAAGCCTTAGAATTCCTATGGCGAGCGCTCACCGCCCTAGGGAATGGGGTCCTATCTCTCGGGCTCTGTTCCCTAGGGGTTACGGTATCGAAGGGTCCGCCATATGGCGTTAGGGTTCCTATGCGTAGGGCTCGCCCCTCCTTGTTGCCCCAGGCATAGGATTCCTACGTGTAAGGACTGAAGCGAGAGGGCCCCAGCTACCTGTTTACCTGGGCCGGAACACAAAGGATAGGGGAGGAGCGGTTGGAGCCTGTGATCTCGGATGTCCAGCTGGAAAACGCAGGGTCTCTGGACTGTGGGAAGAGCGCAGGCAGAGCGCCTACCTGGAGGCAGGGGAGACTTAGCTGTACTGTGCTGACAGAGGCCATGCCTGAGAGTCCTTAGACTTTCCTATGCCGTGTTCAGATGCTCAATAAACTTCCTGTTTTATGTTAGCTCTGGTCTAAAGGACAGGGTTGCTATATTCCCTCTGTGAGTGGAGGTCCCGAGGACCAGAGCGAGTGGACTCCCTGAGGAGGCCCAGAGGGAGAGAAAAGCGTTATAAGGCTCGGTGATAAGATCCTGTAGCAAAGACACTTCTGAAGGGGGGGGGGCGGTGTCTCCAGGGTGGCCAGAGGAACTGGCCCGACGGAGCCCTGGTCCTTGCCTTTGGCTGAGCTGAAGGAGGGCCGCTTGTCTTGGCACTGGAAATCCACCCAGCAGGTGGTGTGTAACAAGTTTCGTGAAAATTTCAAAAAAGATGTGCTCGTGAAAACTAGAAAGAAAGAAAGAGAGAGTCATTACTGGTAAGTGCTAATGACAAATTTTTCATGGACTCGTCACACCGGAACCTATTAGGATACTGTCCTGATAACTTGGAGGAGATCGGATCCTGACTATTACCAGCCAAGCAAGCCAGATGACTGATCAGTGCTTGTTACCAATTTCTCGGAAAAGCTTCATTTTTCAAGTTATTAGGATTCTGTCCTGAGCAGCTGGGGTAGATCTGCGCGTGAACATTACAGACGAATCCAAAGACATAGCAGCTCAGAATCTCCATGTCTATCTCGTTGTAAGCATCTGGGGGAAATCGGCTAGTGAAAATAACAATTAGAATGGAAGTGACAAGTGGGAGAACTTGTAGGATATTTCTCCGGGAATCTTCATCTGAAAGCCATTAGGATACTGTGCTGAGTATTTGGAAGCGATCGGACAGAAAACTAAATTATAAACATGCAAAACTCGTTCTGATCATTGCGGGGGACGTATTTCTTGAAGGCTCTCAATACGAATTGCGTTAGGATGCTGTCCCTAGCCTTTCGAGAAATTAGTTCGTGAAAAGAAGAAACAACCACATTCGTCACTGAATAGCGCGTGTCACAAATTTCTCACGAAATCTACATCTCCCATCCCTGAGGATTCGGTACTGAGCATTTGGAAGAGAACGGAGCGTGAAACTTCTTTTTAAAACAAGCCAATGGCATAAGTGATCGCTGTTTGTGAGATCTTGCTGATGGACTCTTCAACTTAAAGCTATTGGGATAGGTTATTAATAATTTGGGAGCGCTCATATTGAGGAAAAAACCCCAAGCCATAAATCACAACTCATGTCTCATCATTGCGGTGGACGCTTTACTCGAAGGACGTCATTTTCAGAGCACTTAGGATGCTGTCCTGAGCATTACAGACCGATTCGTGAAAGCTTCAAAGAACGCAAAACTTATTACTGATCAGTGCTTGTGACAACTGTCTCAGGGAATCTGCATGGTTAAACAATTAGGATACCTTCCTGATTTTGTGGATGATATGGGCTCGTGACAATTATGAACAGGGAGAAAGGCATTACTGATCAGCTCGTGTGACAAATTTCTTAGGAAATCCCAGTTTTAAATCAGTTAGGCTGCTGCCCTGAGCATTACGGGACGGTGGGTGTGCGAAAATGACAGCGAAAGCCAAACTCATTACTGATTAGACTTGTCACTTCTAAACCAATTTCGATTCCCTCAAGCATCTGGGGAAAAATCGGCTAGGGAAAATTACAATCAAAGAGACAGTCATAACTGGTGAGAGCTTGTGGAAAATTTCTCAGGGAATCTTCTTCTGAAAGCCATTCGGCTACAGTGCTGATTATTTGGAAGAGATTGGCGCTCGAAAATTACAAACAAACAAACAAAATCATTATTGATCATTGCTTGGAAAAGTTTGTCATGGAACTTTCATTTTAAAGCACGTAGGATGCTGTCCTGATCATTTGAAAGAGCTCGGCCCATGAACAGTACCTAAAAGCGAATCTCGTTATTGAGCAGTGCGGCTGACACATTTCTCTAAGAAGCTCAATTTCACCTCAGTTAGGCGACTGTCCCAAGCATTAGGGGTTCGTCAAAACTGACAGGCAAAGCAAAACATAGCTGAGCCTTGCTTGTGACGAATTACTCGCTGATTCTCCAGCTTAAAGCCTTTCGGATACTATGCGGGAACTCATGGACTCGCCACATCGAAAGCCGTTAGGAAACTGGGCCTGATCACTTGGAGGAGATCGGCTAGTGAACAGTGCCAAGCAAGCAAACTGCATTCCTGATCAGTGCTTGTGACAAATTGCTCATTGAAGCTCCATCTTAAAGCCCTTCGGCTACTATGTGGGAGCGATCGGATGGAGGGTGCTCATCCGTGCGGAGACGCTTCATTTCTAAAGCAATGTGGATTCCGTCCTCAGCATTTTGGGATAAATCGGCCAGTGAACGTTACAAAAAACGAAGACTTATTACTGATCCGTGCTTGCTCTAAGGGACTCTTCATTTTCAAATCTTTAGGCTACTGTGCTAATTATTCAGAGGTACTCGGCGATCGAAGATTACCAGAAAAAATCATTGCTGGAAAAAGTTTCTCATGGAACCTTCATTTTGAAGCGGTTCGAAATCGGTCAGCGTTAGGGGGTAATTCGGTTGTGAATATTAACTAACCAGAACTTTTTCCTGATTACTGCTTGTGACACTTTGCTAATTGAATCATCGTTTCTTGACCATTACAAACAAAGCAAACTTAATTACGGTTCAGTGCAGTTCCTATTCGGAAGTCACTTGGAGCTAGGCGGAGGGGCTTAGAACTAGGGCTAGGGCTAGGGTTCCTATAGGTACAGTTTCCAAACTAGGGTAGGCTTTGTGTGGGCCGAGGACCCCACTCTGGGTTTAGGTTTCCAATGGCTAGGCAAATTGAAGTAAGCCTTAGAATTCCTATGGCGAGCGCTCACCGCCCTAGGGAATGGGGTCCTATCTCTCGGGCTCTGTTCCCTAGGGGTTACGGTATCGAAGGGTCCGCCATATGGCGTTAGGGTTCCTATGCGTAGGGCTCGCCCCTCCTTGTTGCCCCAGGCATAGGATTCCTACGTGTAAGGACTGAAGCGAGAGGGCCCCAGCTACCTGTTTACCTGGGCCGGAACACAAAGGATAGGGGAGGAGCGGTTGGAGCCTGTGATCTCGGATGTCCAGCTGGAAAACGCAGGGTCTCTGGACTGTGGGAAGAGCGCAGGCAGAGCGCCTACCTGGAGGCAGGGGAGACTTAGCTGTACTGTGCTGACAGAGGCCATGCCTGAGAGTCCTTAGACTTTCCTATGCCGTGTTCAGATGCTCAATAAACTTCCTGTTTTATGTTAGCTCTGGTCTAAAGGACAGGGTTGCTATATTCCCTCTGTGAGTGGAGGTCCCGAGGACCAGAGCGAGTGGACTCCCTGAGGAGGCCCAGAGGGAGAGAAAAGCGTTATAAGGCTCGGTGATAAGATCCTGTAGCAAAGACACTTCTGAAGGGGGGGGGCGGTGTCTCCAGGGTGGCCAGAGGAACTGGCCCGACGGAGCCCTGGTCCTTGCCTTTGGCTGAGCTGAAGGAGGGCCGCTTGTCTTGGCACTGGAAATCCACCCAGCAGGTGGTGTGTAACAAGTTTCGTGAAAATTTCAAAAAAGATGTGCTCGTGAAAACTAGAAAGAAAGAAAGAGAGAGTCATTACTGGTAAGTGCTAATGACAAATTTTTCATGGACTCGTCACACCGGAACCTATTAGGATACTGTCCTGATAACTTGGAGGAGATCGGATCCTGACTATTACCAGCCAAGCAAGCCAGATGACTGATCAGTGCTTGTTACCAATTTCTCGGAAAAGCTTCATTTTTCAAGTTATTAGGATTCTGTCCTGAGCAGCTGGGGTAGATCTGCGCGTGAACATTACAGACGAATCCAAAGACATAGCAGCTCAGAATCTCCATGTCTATCTCGTTGTAAGCATCTGGGGGAAATCGGCTAGTGAAAATAACAATTAGAATGGAAGTGACAAGTGGGAGAACTTGTAGGATATTTCTCCGGGAATCTTCATCTGAAAGCCATTAGGATACTGTGCTGAGTATTTGGAAGCGATCGGACAGAAAACTAAATTATAAACATGCAAAACTCGTTCTGATCATTGCGGGGGACGTATTTCTCGAAGGCTCTCAATACGAATTGCGTTAGGATGCTGTCCCTAGCCTTTCGAGAAATTAGTTCGTGAAAAGAAGAAACAACCACATTCGTCACTGAATAGCGCGTGTCACAAATTTCTCACGAAATCTACATCTCCCATCCCTGAGGATTCGGTACTGAGCATTTGGAAGAGAACGGAGCGTGAAACTTCTTTTTAAAACAAGCCAATGGCATAAGTGATCGCTGTTTGTGAGATCTTGCTGATGGACTCTTCAACTTAAAGCTATTGGGATAGGTTATTAATAATTTGGGAGCGCTCATATTGAGGAAAAAACCCCAAGCCATAAATCACAACTCATGTCTCATCATTGCGGTGGACGCTTTACTCGAAGGACGTCATTTTCAGAGCACTTAGGATGCTGTCCTGAGCATTACAGACCGATTCGTGAAAGCTTCAAAGAACGCAAAACTTATTACTGATCAGTGCTTGTGACAACTGTCTCAGGGAATCTGCATGGTTAAACAATTAGGATACCTTCCTGATTTTGTGGATGATATGGGCTCGTGACAATTATGAACAGGGAGAAAGGCATTACTGATCAGCTCGTGTGACAAATTTCTTAGGAAATCCCAGTTTTAAATCAGTTAGGCTGCTGCCCTGAGCATTACGGGACGGTGGGTGTGCGAAAATGACAGCGAAAGCCAAACTCATTACTGATTAGACTTGTCACTTCTAAACCAATTTCGATTCCCTCAAGCATCTGGGGAAAAATCGGCTAGGGAAAATTACAATCAAAGAGACAGTCATAACTGGTGAGAGCTTGTGGAAAATTTCTCAGGGAATCTTCTTCTGAAAGCCATTCGGCTACAGTGCTGATTATTTGGAAGAGATTGGCGCTCGAAAATTACAAACAAACAAACAAAATCATTATTGATCATTGCTTGGAAAAGTTTGTCATGGAACTTTCATTTTAAAGCACGTAGGATGCTGTCCTGATCATTTGAAAGAGCTCGGCCCATGAACAGTACCTAAAAGCGAATCTCGTTATTGAGCAGTGCGGCTGACACATTTCTCTAAGAAGCTCAATTTCACCTCAGTTAGGCGACTGTCCCAAGCATTAGGGGTTCGTCAAAACTGACAGGCAAAGCAAAACATAGCTTAGCCTTGCTTGTGACGAATTACTCGCTGATTCTCCAGCTTAAAGCCTTTCGGATACTATGCGGGAACTCATGGACTCGCCACATCGAAAGCCGTTAGGAAACTGGGCCTGATCACTTGGAGGAGATCGGCTAGTGAACAGTGCCAAGCAAGCAAACTGCATTCCTGATCAGTGCTTGTGACAAATTGCTCATTGAAGCTCCATCTTAAAGCCCTTCGGCTACTATGTGGGAGCGATCGGATGGAGGGTGCTCATCCGTGCGGAGACGCTTCATTTCTAAAGCAATGTGGATTCCGTCCTCAGCATTTTGGGATAAATCGGCCAGTGAACGTTACAAAAAACGAAGACTTATTACTGATCCGTGCTTGCTCTAAGGGACTCTTCATTTTCAAATCTTTAGGCTACTGTGCTAATTATTCAGAGGTACTCGGCGATCGAAGATTACCAGAAAAAATCATTGCTGGAAAAAGTTTCTCATGGAACCTTCATTTTGAAGCGGTTCGAAATCGGTCAGCGTTAGGGGGTAATTCGGTTGTGAATATTAACTAACCAGAACTTTTTCCTGATTACTGCTTGTGACACTTTGCTAATTGAATCATCGTTTCTTGACCATTACAAACAAAGCAAACTTAATTACGGTTCAGTGCAGTTCCTATTGGGAAGTCACTTGGAGCTAGGCGGAGGGGCTTAGAACTAGGGCTAGGGCTAGGGTTCCTATAGGTACAGTTTCCAAACTAGGGTAGGCTTTGTGTGGGCCGAGGACCCCACTCTGGGTTTAGGTTTCCAATGGCTAGGCAAATTGAAGTAAGCCTTAGAATTCCTATGGCGAGCGCTCACCGCCCTAGGGAATGGGGTCCTATCTCTCGGGCTCTGTTCCCTAGGGGTTACGGTATCGAAGGGTCAGCCATATGGCGTTAGGGTTCCTATGCGTAGGGCTCGCCCCTCCTTGTTGCCCCAGGCATAGGATTCCTACGTGTAAGGACTGAAGCGAGAGGGCCCCAGCTACCTGTTTACCTGGGCCGGAACACAAAGGATAGGGGAGGAGCGGTTGGAGCCTGTGATCTCGGATGTCCAGCTGGAAAACGCAGGGTCTCTGGACTGTGGGAAGAGCGCAGGCAGAGCGCCTACCTGGAGGCAGGGGAGACTTAGCTGTACTGTGCTGACAGAGGCCAGGCCTGAGAGTCCTTAGACTTTCCTATGCCGTGTTCAGATGCTCAATAAACTTCCTGTTTTATGTTAGCTCTGGTCTAAAGGACAGGGTTGCTATATTCCCTCTGTGAGTGGAGGTCCCGAGGACCAGAGCGAGTGGACTCCCTGAGGAGGCCCAGAGGGAGAGAAAAGCGTTATAAGGCTCGGTGATAAGATCCTGTAGCAAAGACACTTCTGAAGGGGGGGGGGCGGTGTCTCCAGGGTGGCCAGAGGAACTGGCCCGACGGAGCCCTGGTCCTTGCCTTTGGCTGAGCTGAAGGAGGGCCGCTTGTCTTGGCACTGGAAATCCACCCAGCAGGTGGTGTGTAACAAGTTTCGTGAAAATTTCAAAAAAGATGTGCTCGTGAAAACTAGAAAGAAAGAAAGAGAGAGTCATTACTGGTAAGTGCTAATGACAAATTTTTCATGGACTCGTCACACCGGAACCTATTAGGATACTGTCCTGATAACTTGGAGGAGATCGGATCCTGACTATTACCAGCCAAGCAAGCCAGATGACTGATCAGTGCTTGTTACCAATTTCTCGGAAAAGCTTCATTTTTCAAGTTATTAGGATTCTGTCCTGAGCAGCTGGGGTAGATCTGCGCGTGAACATTACAGACGAATCCAAAGACATAGCAGATCAGAATCTCCATGTCTATCTCGTTGTAGGCATCTGGGGGAAATCGGCTAGTGAAAATTACAATTAGAATGGAAGTGACAAGTGGGAGAACTTGTAGGATATTTCTCCGGGAATCTTCATCTGAAAGCCATTAGGATACTGTGCTGAGTATTTGGAAGCGATCGGACAGAAAACTAAATTATAAACATGCAAAACTCGTTCTGATCATTGCGGGGGACGTATTTCTCGAAGGCTCTCAATACGAATTGCGTTAGAATGCTGTCCCTAGCCTTTCGAGAAATTAGTTCGTGAAAAGAAGAAACAACGACATTCGTCACTGAATAGCGCGTGTCACAAATTTCTCACGAAATCTACATCTCCCATCCCTGAGGATTCGGTACTGAGCATTTGGAAGAGAACGGAGCGTGAAACTTCTTTTTAAAACAAGCCAATGGCATAAGTGATCGCTGTTTGTGAGATCTTGCTGATGGACTCTTCAACTTAAAGCTATTGGGATAGGTTATTAATAATTTGGGAGCGCTCGGATTGTGGAAAAAAATCCCCAAGCCATAAATCACAACTCATGTCTCATCATTGCGGTGGACGCTTTACTCGAAGGACGTCATTTTCAGAGCACTTAGGATGCTGTCCTGAGCATTACAGACCGATTCGTGAAAGCTTCAAAGAACGCAAAACTTATTACTGATCAGTGCTTGTGACAACTGTCTCAGGGAATCTGCATGGTTAAACAATTAGGATACCTTCCTGATTTTGTGGACGATATGGGCTCGTGACAATTATGAACAGGGAGAAAGGCATTACTGATCAGCTCGTGTGACAAATTTCTTAGGAAATCCCAGTTTTAAATCAGTTAGGCTGCTGCCCTGAGCATTACGGGACGGTGGGTGTGCGAAAATGACAGCGAAAGCCAAACTCATTACTGATCAGACTCGTCACTTCTAAACCAATTTCGATTCCCTCAAGCATCTGGGGAAAAATCGGCTAGGGAAAATTACAATCAAAGAGACAGTCATAACTGGTGAGAGCTTGTGGAAAATTTCTCAGGGAATCTTCTTCTGAAAGCCATTCGGCTACAGTGCTGATTATTTGGAAGAGATTGGCGCTCGAAAATTACAAACAAACAAACAAAATCATTATTGATCATTGCTTGGAAAAGTTTGTCATGGAACTTTCATTTTAAAGCACGTAGGATGCTGTCCTGATCATTTGAAAGAGCTCGGCCCATGAACAGTACCTAAAAGCGAATCTCGTTATTGAGCAGTGCGGCTGACACATTTCTCTAAGAAGCTCAATTTCACCTCAGTTAGGCGACTGTCCCAAGCATTAGGGGTTCGTCAAAACTGACAGGCAAAGCAAAACATAGCTGAGCCTTGCTTGTGACGAATTACTCGCTGATTCTCCAGCTTAAAGCCTTTCGGATACTATGCGGGAACTCATGGACTCGCCACATCGAAAGCCGTTAGGAAACTGGGCCTGATCACTTGGAGGAGATCGGCTAGTGAACAGTGCCAAGCAAGCAAACTGCATTCCTGATCAGTGCTTGTGACAAATTGCTCATTGAAGCTCCATCTTAAAGCCCTTCGGCTACTATGTGGGAGCGATCGGATGGAGGGTGCTCATCCGTGCGGAGACGCTTCATTTCTAAAGCAATGTGGATTCCGTCCTCAGCATTTTGGGATAAATCGGCCAGTGAACGTTACAAAAAACGAAGACTTATTACTGATCCGTGCTTGCTCTAAGGGACTCTTCATTTTCAAATCTTTAGGCTACTGTGCTAATTATTCAGAGGTACTCGGCGATCGAAGATTACCAGAAAAAATCATTGCTGGAAAAAGTTTCTCATGGAACCTTCATTTTGAAGCGGTTCGAAATCGGTCAGCGTTAGGGGGTAATTCGGTTGTGAATATTAACTAACCAGAACTTTTTCCTGATTACTGCTTGTGACACTTTGCTAATTGAATCATCGTTTCTTGACCATTACAAACAAAGCAAACTTAATTACGGTTCAGTGCAGTTCCTATTGGGAAGTCACTTGGAGCTAGGCGGAGGGGCTTAGAACTAGGGCTAGGGCTAGGGTTCCTATAGGTACAGTTTCCAAACTAGGGTAGGCTTTGTGTGGGCCGAGGACCCCACTCTGGGTTTAGGTTTCCAATGGCTAGGCAAATTGAAGTAAGCCTTAGAATTCCTATGGCGAGCGCTCACCGCCCTAGGGAATGGGGTCCTATCTCTCGGGCTCTGTTCCCTAGGGGTTACGGTATCGAAGGGTCCGCCATATGGCGTTAGGGTTCCTATGCGTAGGGCTCGCCCCTCCTTGTTGCCCCAGGCATAGGATTCCTACGTGTAAGGACTGAAGCGAGAGGGCCCCAGCTACCTGTTTACCTGGGCCGGAACACAAAGGATAGGGGAGGAGCGGTTGGAGCCTGTGATCTCGGATGTCCAGCTGGAAAACGCAGGGTCTCTGGACTGTGGGAAGAGCGCAGGCAGAGCGCCTACCTGGAGGCAGGGGAGACTTAGCTGTACTGTGCTGACAGAGGCCAGGCCTGAGAGTCCTTAGACTTTCCTATGCCGTGTTCAGATGCTCAATAAACTTCCTGTTTTATGTTAGCTCTGGTCTAAAGGACAGGGTTGCTTTATTCCCTCTGTGAGTGGAGGTCCCGAGGACCAGAGCGAGTGGACTCCCTGAGGAGGCCCAGAGGGAGAGAAAAGCGTTATAAGGCTCGGTGATAAGATCCTGTAGCAAAGACACTTCTGAAGGGGGGGGGGGGGCGGTGTCTCCAGGGTGGCCAGAGGAACTGGCCCGACGGAGCCCTGGTCCTTGCCTTTGGCTGAGCTGAGGGAGGGCCGCTTGTCTTGGCACTGGAAATCCACCCAGCAGGTGGTGTGTAACAAGTTTCGTGAAAATTTCAAAAAAGATGTGCTCGTGAAAACTAGAAAGAAAGAAAGAGAGAGTCATTACTGGTAAGTGCTAATGACAAATTTTTCATGGACTCGTCACACCGCAACCTATTAGGATACTGTCCTGATAACTTGGAGGAGATCGGATCCTGACTATTACCAGCCAAGCAAGCCAGATGACTGATCAGTGCTTGTTACCAATTTCTCGGAAAAGCTTCATTTTTCAAGTTATTAGGATTCTGTCCTGAGCAGCTGGGGTAGATCTGCGCGTGAACATTACAGACGAATCCAAAGACATAGCAGATCAGAATCTCCATGTCTATCTCGTTGTAAGCATCTGGGGGAAATCGGCTAGTGAAAATAACAATTAGAATGGAAGTGACAAGTGGGAGAACTTGTAGGATATTTCTCCGGGAATCTTCATCTGAAAGCCATTAGGATACTGTGCTGAGTATTTGGAAGCGATCGGACAGAAAACTAAATTATAAACATGCAAAACTCGTTCTGATCATTGCGGGGGACGTATTTCTCGAAGGCTCTCAATACGAATTGCGTTAGGATGCTGTCCCTAGCCTTTCGAGAAATTAGTTCGTGAAAAGAAGAAACAACCACATTCGTCACTGAATAGCGCGTGTCACAAATTTCTCACGAAATCTACATCTCCCATCCCTGAGGATTCGGTACTGAGCATTTGGAAGAGAACGGAGCGTGAAACTTCTTTTTAAAACAAGCCAATGGCATAAGTGATCGCTGTTTGTGAGATCTTGCTGATGGACTCTTCAACTTAAAGCTATTGGGATAGGTTATTAATAATTTGGGAGCGCTCATATTGAGGAAAAAACCCCAAGCCATAAATCACAACTCATGTCTCATCATTGCGGTGGACGCTTTACTCGAAGGACGTCATTTTCAGAGCACTTAGGATGCTGTCCTGAGCATTACAGACCGATTCGTGAAAGCTTCAAAGAACGCAAAACTTATTACTGATCAGTGCTTGTGACAACTGTCTCAGGGAATCTGCATGGTTAAACAATTAGGATACCTTCCTGATTTTGTGGATGATATGGGCTCGTGACAATTATGAACAGGGAGAAAGGCATTACTGATCAGCTCGTGTGACAAATTTCTTAGGAAATCCCAGTTTTAAATCAGTTAGGCTGCTGCCCTGAGCATTACGGGACGGTGGGTGTGCGAAAATGACAGCGAAAGCCAAACTCATTACTGATTAGACTTGTCACTTCTAAACCAATTTCGATTCCCTCAAGCATCTGGGGAAAAATCGGCTAGGGAAAATTACAATCAAAGAGACAGTCATAACTGGTGAGAGCTTGTGGAAAATTTCTCAGGGAATCTTCTTCTGAAAGCCATTCGGCTACAGTGCTGATTATTTGGAAGAGATTGGCGCTCGAAAATTACAAACAAACAAACAAAATCATTATTGATCATTGCTTGGAAAAGTTTGTCATGGAACTTTCATTTTAAAGCACGTAGGATGCTGTCCTGATCATTTGAAAGAGCTCGGCCCATGAACAGTACCTAAAAGCGAATCTCGTTATTGAGCAGTGCGGCTGACACATTTCTCTAAGAAGCTCAATTTCACCTCAGTTAGGCGACTGTCCCAAGCATTAGGGGTTCGTCAAAACTGACAGGCAAAGCAAAACATAGCTGAGCCTTGCTTGTGACGAATTACTCGCTGATTCTCCAGCTTAAAGCCTTTCGGATACTATGCGGGAACTCATGGACTCGCCACATCGAAAGCCGTTAGGAAACTGGGCCTGATCACTTGGAGGAGATCGGCTAGTGAACAGTGCCAAGCAAGCAAACTGCATTCCTGATCAGTGCTTGTGACAAATTGCTCATTGAAGCTCCATCTTAAAGCCCTTCGGCTACTATGTGGGAGCGATCGGATGGAGGGTGCTCATCCGTGCGGAGACGCTTCATTTCTAAAGCAATGTGGATTCCGTCCTCAGCATTTCGGGATAAATCGGCCAGTGAACGTTACAAAAAACGAAGACTTATTACTGATCCGTGCTTGCTCTAAGGGACTCTTCATTTTCAAATCTTTAGGCTACTGTGCTAATTATTCAGAGGTACTCGGCGATCGAAGATTACCAGAAAAAATCATTGCTGGAAAAAGTTTCTCATGGAACCTTCATTTTGAAGCGGTTCGAAATCGGTCAGCGTTAGGGGGTAATTCGGTTGTGAATATTAACTAACCAGAACTTTTTCCTGATTACTGCTTGTGACACTTTGCTAATTGAATCATCGTTTCTTGACCATTACAAACAAAGCAAACTTAATTACGGTTCAGTGCAGTTCCTATTCGGAAGTCACTTGGAGCTAGGCGGAGGGGCTTAGAACTAGGGCTAGGGCTAGGGTTCCTATAGGTACAGTTTCCAAACTAGGGTAGGCTTTGTGTGGGCCGAGGACCCCACTCTGGGTTTAGGTTTCCAATGGCTAGGCAAATTGAAGTAAGCCTTAGAATTCCTATGGCGAGCGCTCACCGCCCTAGGGAATGGGGTCCTATCTCTCGGGCTCTGTTCCCTAGGGGTTACGGTATCGAAGGGTCCGCCATATGGCGTTAGGGTTCCTATGCGTAGGGCTCGCCCCTCCTTGTTGCCCCAGGCATAGGATTCCTACGTGTAAGGACTGAAGCGAGAGGGCCCCAGCTACCTGTTTACCTGGGCCGGAACACAAAGGATAGGGGAGGAGCGGTTGGAGCCTGTGATCTCGGATGTCCAGCTGGAAAACGCAGGGTCTCTGGACTGTGGGAAGAGCGCAGGCAGAGCGCCTACCTGGAGGCAGGGGAGACTTAGCTGTACTGTGCTGACAGAGGCCATGCCTGAGAGTCCTTAGACTTTCCTATGCCGTGTTCAGATGCTCAATAAACTTCCTGTTTTATGTTAGCTCTGGTCTAAAGGACAGGGTTGCTATATTCCCTCTGTGAGTGGAGGTCCCGAGGACCAGAGCGAGTGGACTCCCTGAGGAGGCCCAGAGGGAGAGAAAAGCGTTATAAGGCTCGGTGATAAGATCCTGTAGCAAAGACACTTCTGAAGGGGGGGGGGGGGCGGTGTCTCCAGGGTGGCCAGAGGAACTGGCCCGACGGAGCCCTGGTCCTTGCCTTTGGCTGAGCTGAGGGAGGGCCGCTTGTCTTGGCACTGGAAATCCACCCAGCAGGTGGTGTGTAACAAGTTTCGTGAAAATTTCAAAAAAGATGTGCTCGTGAAAACTAGAAAGAAAGAAAGAGAGAGTCATTACTGGTAAGTGCTAATGACAAATTTTTCATGGACTCGTCACACCGCAACCTATTAGGATACTGTCCTGATAACTTGGAGGAGATCGGATCCTGACTATTACCAGCCAAGCAAGCCAGATGACTGATCAGTGCTTGTTACCAATTTCTCGGAAAAGCTTCATTTTTCAAGTTATTAGGATTCTGTCCTGAGCAGCTGGGGTAGATCTGCGCGTGAACATTACAGACGAATCCAAAGACATAGCAGATCAGAATCTCCATGTCTATCTCGTTGTAAGCATCTGGGGGAAATCGGCTAGTGAAAATAACAATTAGAATGGAAGTGACAAGTGGGAGAACTTGTAGGATATTTCTCCGGGAATCTTCATCTGAAAGCCATTAGGATACTGTGCTGAGTATTTGGAAGCGATCGGACAGAAAACTAAATTATAAACATGCAAAACTCGTTCTGATCATTGCGGGGGACGTATTTCTCGAAGGCTCTCAATACGAATTGCGTTAGGATGCTGTCCCTAGCCTTTCGAGAAATTAGTTCGTGAAAAGAAGAAACAACCACATTCGTCACTGAATAGCGCGTGTCACAAATTTCTCACGAAATCTACATCTCCCATCCCTGAGGATTCGGTACTGAGCATTTGGAAGAGAACGGAGCGTGAAACTTCTTTTTAAAACAAGCCAATGGCATAAGTGATCGCTGTTTGTGAGATCTTGCTGATGGACTCTTCAACTTAAAGCTATTGGGATAGGTTATTAATAATTTGGGAGCGCTCATATTGAGGAAAAAACCCCAAGCCATAAATCACAACTCATGTCTCATCATTGCGGTGGACGCTTTACTCGAAGGACGTCATTTTCAGAGCACTTAGGATGCTGTCCTGAGCATTACAGACCGATTCGTGAAAGCTTCAAAGAACGCAAAACTTATTACTGATCAGTGCTTGTGACAACTGTCTCAGGGAATCTGCATGGTTAAACAATTAGGATACCTTCCTGATTTTGTGGATGATATGGGCTCGTGACAATTATGAACAGGGAGAAAGGCATTACTGATCAGCTCGTGTGACAAATTTCTTAGGAAATCCCAGTTTTAAATCAGTTAGGCTGCTGCCCTGAGCATTACGGGACGGTGGGTGTGCGAAAATGACAGCGAAAGCCAAACTCATTACTGATTAGACTTGTCACTTCTAAACCAATTTCGATTCCCTCAAGCATCTGGGGAAAAATCGGCTAGGGAAAATTACAATCAAAGAGACAGTCATAACTGGTGAGAGCTTGTGGAAAATTTCTCAGGGAATCTTCTTCTGAAAGCCATTCGGCTACAGTGCTGATTATTTGGAAGAGATTGGCGCTCGAAAATTACAAACAAACAAACAAAATCATTATTGATCATTGCTTGGAAAAGTTTGTCATGGAACTTTCATTTTAAAGCACGTAGGATGCTGTCCTGATCATTTGAAAGAGCTCGGCCCATGAACAGTACCTAAAAGCGAATCTCGTTATTGAGCAGTGCGGCTGACACATTTCTCTAAGAAGCTCAATTTCACCTCAGTTAGGCGACTGTCCCAAGCATTAGGGGTTCGTCAAAACTGACAGGCAAAGCAAAACATAGCTGAGCCTTGCTTGTGACGAATTACTCGCTGATTCTCCAGCTTAAAGCCTTTCGGATACTATGCGGGAACTCATGGACTCGCCACATCGAAAGCCGTTAGGAAACTGGGCCTGATCACTTGGAGGAGATCGGCTAGTGAACAGTGCCAAGCAAGCAAACTGCATTCCTGATCAGTGCTTGTGACAAATTGCTCATTGAAGCTCCATCTTAAAGCCCTTCGGCTACTATGTGGGAGCGATCGGATGGAGGGTGCTCATCCGTGCGGAGACGCTTCATTTCTAAAGCAATGTGGATTCCGTCCTCAGCATTTTGGGATAAATCGGCCAGTGAACGTTACAAAAAACGAAGACTTATTACTGATCCGTGCTTGCTCTAAGGGACTCTTCATATTCAAATCTTTAGGCTACTGTGCTAATTATTCAGAGGTACTCGGCGATCGAAGATTACCAGAAAAAATCATTGCTGGAAAAAGTTTCTCATGGAACCTTCATTTTGAAGCGGTTCGAAATCGGTCAGCGTTAGGGGGTAATTCGGTTGTGAATATTAACTAACCAGAACTTTTTCCTGATTACTGCTTGTGACACTTTGCTAATTGAATCATCGTTTCTTGACCATTACAAACAAAGCAAACTTAATTACGGTTCAGTGCAGTTCCTATTGGGAAGTCACTTGGAGCTAGGCGGAGGGGCTTAGAACTAGGGCTAGGGCTAGGGTTCCTATAGGTACAGTTTCCAAACTAGGGTAGGCTTTGTGTGGGCCGAGGACCCCACTCTGGGTTTAGGTTTCCAATGGCTAGGCAAATTGAAGTAAGCCTTAGAATTCCTATGGCGAGCGCTCACCGCCCTAGGGAATGGGGTCCTATCTCTCGGGCTCTGTTCCCTAGGGGTTACGGTATCGAAGGGTCAGCCATATGGCGTTAGGGTTCCTATGCGTAGGGCTCGCCCCTCCTTGTTGCCCCAGGCATAGGATTCCTACGTGTAAGGACTGAAGCGAGAAGGCCCCAGCTACCTGTTTACCTGGGCCGGAACACAAAGGATAGGGGAGGAGCGGTTGGAGCCTGTGATCTCGGATGTCCAGCTGGAAAACGCAGGGTCTCTGGACTGTGGGAAGAGCGCAGGCAGAGCGCCTACCTGGAGGCAGGGGAGACTTAGCTGTACTGTGCTGACAGAGGCCAGGCCTGAGAGTCCTTAGACTTTCCTATGCCGTGTTCAGATGCTCAATAAACTTCCTGTTTTATGTTAGCTCTGGTCTAAAGGACAGGGTTGCTTTATTCCCTCTGTGAGTGGAGGTCCCGAGGACCAGAGCGAGTGGACTCCCTGAGGAGGCCCAGAGGGAGAGAAAAGCGTTATAAGGCTCGGTGATAAGATCCTGTAGCAAAGACACTTCTGAAGGGGGGGGGGCGGTGTCTCCAGGGTGGCCAGAGGAACTGGCCCGACGGAGCCCTGGTCCTTGCCTTTGGCTGAGCTGAAGGAGGGCCGCTTGTCTTGGCACTGGAAATCCACCCAGCAGGTGGTGTGTAACAAGTTTCGTGAAAATTTCAAAAAAGATGTGCTCGTGAAAACTAGAAAGAAAGAAAGAGAGAGTCATTACTGGTAAGTGCTAATGACAAATTTTTCATGGACTCGTCACACCGGAACCTATTAGGATACTGTCCTGATAACTTGGAGGAGATCGGATCCTGACTATTACCAGCCAAGCAAGCCAGATGACTGATCAGTGCTTGTTACCAATTTCTCGGAAAAGCTTCATTTTTCAAGTTATTAGGATTCTGTCCTGAGCAGCTGGGGTAGATCTGCGCGTGAACATTACAGACGAATCCAAAGACATAGCAGATCAGAATCTCCATGTCTATCTCGTTGTAAGCATCTGGGGGAAATCGGCTAGTGAAAATAACAATTAGAATGGAAGTGACAAGTGGGAGAACTTGTAGGATATTTCTCCGGGAATCTTCATCTGAAAGCCATTAGGATACTGTGCTGAGTATTTGGAAGCGATCGGACAGAAAACTAAATTATAAACATGCAAAACTCGTTCTGATCATTGCGGGGGACGTATTTCTCGAAGGCTCTCAATACGAATTGCGTTAGGATGCTGTCCCTAGCCTTTCGAGAAATTAGTTCGTGAAAAGAAGAAACAACCACATTCGTCACTGAATAGCGCGTGTCACAAATTTCTCACGAAATCTACATCTCCCATCCCTGAGGATTCGGTACTGAGCATTTGGAAGAGAACGGAACGTGAAACTTCTTTTTAAAACAAGCCAATGGCATAAGTGATCGCTGTTTGTGAGATCTTGCTGATGGACTCTTCAACTTAAAGCTATTGGGATAGGTTATTAATAATTTGGGAGCGCTCATATTGAGGAAAAAACCGCAAGCCATAAATCACAACTCATGTCTCATCATTGCGGTGGACGCTTTACTCGAAGGACGTCATTTTCAGAGCACTTAGGATGCTGTCCTGAGCATTACAGACCGATTCGTGAAAGCTTCAAAGAACGCAAAACTTATTACTGATCAGTGCTTGTGACAACTGTCTCAGGGAATCTGCATGGTTAAGCAATTAGGATACCTTCCTGATTTTGTGGACGATATGGGCTCGTGACAATTATGAACAGGGAGAAAGGCATTACTGATCAGCTCGTGTGACAAATTTCTTAGGAAATCCCAGTTTTAAATCAGTTAGGCTGCTGCCCTGAGCATTACGGGACGGTGGGTGTGCGAAAATGACAGCGAAAGCCAAACTCATTACTGATTAGACTTGTCACTTCTAAACCAATTTCGATTCCCTCAAGCATCTGGGGAAAAATCGGCTAGGGAAAATTACAATCAAAGAGACAGTCATAACTGGTGAGAGCTTGTGGAAAATTTCTCAGGGAATCTTCTTCTGAAAGCCATTCGGCTACAGTGCTGATTATTTGGAAGAGATTGGCGCTCGAAAATTACAAACAAACAAACAAAATCATTATTGATCATTGCTTGGAAAAGTTTGTCATGGAACTTTCATTTTAAAGCACGTAGGATGCTGTCCTGATCATTTGAAAGAGCTCGGCCCATGAACAGTACCTAAAAGCGAATCTCGTTATTGAGCAGTGCGGCTGACACATTTCTCTAAGAAGCTCAATTTCACCTCAGTTAGGCGACTGTCCCAAGCATTAGGGGTTCGTCAAAACTGACAGGCAAAGCAAAACATAGCTGAGCCTTGCTTGTGACGAATTACTCGCTGATTCTCCAGCTTAAAGCCTTTCGGATACTATGCGGGAACTCATGGACTCGCCACATCGAAAGCCGTTAGGAAACTGGGCCTGATCACTTGGAGGAGATCGGCTAGTGAACAGTGCCAAGCAAGCAAACTGCATTCCTGATCAGTGCTTGTGACAAATTGCTCATTGAAGCTCCATCTTAAAGCCCTTCGGCTACTATGTGGGAGCGATCGGATGGAGGGTGCTCATCCGTGCGGAGACGCTTCATTTCTAAAGCAATGTGGATTCCGTCCTCAGCATTTTGGGATAAATCGGCCAGTGAACGTTACAAAAAACGAAGACTTATTACTGATCCGTGCTTGCTCTAAGGGACTCTTCATTTTCAAATCTTTAGGCTACTGTGCTAATTATTCAGAGGTACTCGGCGATCGAAGATTACCAGAAAAAATCATTGCTGGAAAAAGTTTCTCATGGAACCTTCATTTTGAAGCGGTTCGAAATCGGTCAGCGTTAGGGGGTAATTCGGTTGTGAATATTAACTAACCAGAACTTTTTCCTGATTACTGCTTGTGACACTTTGCTAATTGAATCATCGTTTCTTGACCATTACAAACAAAGCAAACTTAATTACGGTTCAGTGCAGTTCCTATTGGGAAGTCACTTGGAGCTAGGCGGAGGGGCTTAGAACTAGGGCTAGGGCTAGGGTTCCTATAGGTACAGTTTCCAAACTAGGGTAGGCTTTGTGTGGGCCGAGGACCCCACTCTGGGTTTAGGTTTCCAATGGCTAGGCAAATTGAAGTAAGCCTTAGAATTCCTATGGCGAGCGCTCACCGCCCTAGGGAATGGGGTCCTATCTCTCGGGCTCTGTTCCCTAGGGGTTACGGTATCGAAGGGTCCGCCATATGGCGTTAGGGTTCCTATGCGTAGGGCTCGCCCCTCCTTGTTGCCCCAGGCATAGGATTCCTACGTGTAAGGACTGAAGCGAGAGGGCCCCAGCTACCTGTTTACCTGGGCCGGAACACAAAGGATAGGGGAGGAGCGGTTGGAGCCTGTGATCTCAGATGTCCAGCTGGAAAACGCAGGGTCTCTGGACTGTGGGAAGAGCGCAGGCAGAGCGCCTACCTGGAGGCAGGGGAGACTTAGCTGTACTGTGCTGACAGAGGCCAGGCCTGAGAGTCCTTAGACTTTCCTATGCCGTGTTCAGATGCTCAATAAACTTCCTGTTTTATGTTAGCTCTGGTCTAAAGAACAGGGTTGCTTTATTCCCTCTGTGAGTGGAGGTCCCGAGGACCAGAGCGAGTGGACTCCCTGAGGAGGCCCAGAGGGAGAGAAAAGCGTTATAAGGCTCGGTGATAAGATCCTGTAGCAAAGACACTTCTGAAGGGGGGGGGGCGGTGTCTCCAGGGTGGCCAGAGGAACTGGCCCGACGGAGCCCTGGTCCTTGCCTTTGGCTGAGCTGAAGGAGGGCCGCTTGTCTTGGCACTGGAAATCCACCCAGCAGGTGGTGTGTAACAAGTTTCGTGAAAATTTCAAAAAAGATGTGCTCGTGAAAACTAGAAAGAAAGAAAGAGAGAGTCATTACTGGTAAGTGCTAATGACAAATTTTTCATGGACTCGTCACACCGGAACCTATTAGGATACTGTCCTGATAACTTGGAGGAGATCGGATCCTGACTATTACCAGCCAAGCAAGCCAGATGACTGATCAGTGCTTGTTACCAATTTCTCGGAAAAGCTTCATTTTTCAAGTTATTAGGATTCTGTCCTGAGCAGCTGGGGTAGATCTGCGCGTGAACATTACAGACGAATCCAAAGACATAGCAGATCAGAATCTCCATGTCTATCTCGTTGTAAGCATCTGGGGGAAATCGGCTAGTGAAAATTACAATTAGAATGGAAGTGACAAGTGGGAGAACTTGTAGGATATTTCTCCGGGAATCTTCATCTGAAAGCCATTAGGATACTGTGCTGAGTATTTGGAAGCGATCGGACAGAAAACTAAATTATAAACATGCAAAACTCGTTCTGATCATTGCGGGGGACGTATTTCTCGAAGGCTCTCAATACGAATTGCGTTAGGATGCTGTCCCTAGCCTTTCGAGAAATTAGTTCGTGAAAAGAAGAAACAACCACATTCGTCACTGAATAGCGCGTGTCACAAATTTCTCACGAAATCTACATCTCCCATCCCTGAGGATTCGGTACTGAGCATTTGGAAGAGAACGGAACGTGAAACTTCTTTTTAAAACAAGCCAATGGCATAAGTGATCGCTGTTTGTGAGATCTTGCTGATGGACTCTTCAACTTAAAGCTATTGGGATAGGTTATTAATAATTTGGGAGCGCTCATATTGAGGAAAAAACCGCAAGCCATAAATCACAACTCATGTCTCATCATTGCAGTGGACGCTTTACTCGAAGGACGTCATTTTCAGAGCACTTAGGATGCTGTCCTGAGCATTACAGACCGATTCGTGAAAGCTTCAAAGAACGCAAAACTTATTACTGATCAGTGCTTGTGACAACTGTCTCAGGGAATCTGCATGGTTAAGCAATTAGGATACCTTCCTGATTTTGTGGACGATATGGGCTCGTGACAATTATGAACAGGGAGAAAGGCATTACTGATCAGCTCGTGTGACAAATTTCTTAGGAAATCCCAGTTTTAAATCAGTTAGGCTGCTGCCCTGAGCATTACGGGACGGTGGGTGTGCGAAAATGACAGCGAAAGCCAAACTCATTACTGATTAGACTTGTCACTTCTAAACCAATTTCGATTCCCTCAAGCATCTGGGGAAAAATCGGCTAGGGAAAATTACAATCAAAGAGACAGTCATAACTGGTGAGAGCTTGTGGAAAATTTCTCAGGGAATCTTCTTCTGAAAGCCATTCGGCTACAGTGCTGATTATTTGGAAGAGATTGGCGCTCGAAAATTACAAACAAACAAACAAAATCATTATTGATCATTGCTTGGAAAAGTTTGTCATGGAACTTTCATTTTAAAGCACGTAGGATGCTGTCCTGATCATTTGAAAGAGCTCGGCCCATGAACAGTACCTAAAAGCGAATCTCGTTATTGAGCAGTGCGGCTGACACATTTCTCTAAGAAGCTCAATTTCACCTCAGTTAGGCGACTGTCCCAAGCATTAGGGGTTCGTCAAAACTGACAGGCAAAGCAAAACATAGCTGAGCCTTGCTTGTGACGAATTACTCGCTGATTCTCCAGCTTAAAGCCTTTCGGATACTATGCGGGAACTCATGGACTCGCCACATCGAAAGCCGTTAGGAAACTGGGCCTGATCACTTGGAGGAGATCGGCTAGTGAACAGTGCCAAGCAAGCAAACTGCATTCCTGATCAGTGCTTGTGACAAATTGCTCATTGAAGCTCCATCTTAAAGCCCTTCGGCTACTATGTGGGAGCGATCGGATGGAGGGTGCTCATCCGTGCGGAGACGCTTCATTTCTAAAGCAATGTGGATTCCGTCCTCAGCATTTTGGGATAAATCGGCCAGTGAACGTTACAAAAAACGAAGACTTATTACTGATCCGTGCTTGCTCTAAGGGACTCTTCATTTTCAAATCTTTAGGCTACTGTGCTAATTATTCAGAGGTACTCGGCGATCGAAGATTACCAGAAAAAATCATTGCTGGAAAAAGTTTCTCATGGAACCTTCATTTTTAAGCGGTTCGAAATCGGTCAGCGTTAGGGGGTAATTCGGTTGTGAATATTAACTAACCAGAACTTTTTCCTGATTACTGCTTGTGACACTTTGCTAATTGAATCATCGTTTCTTGACCATTACAAACAAAGCAAACTTAATTACGGTTCAGTGCAGTTCCTATTGGGAAGTCACTTGGAGCTAGGCGGAGGGGCTTAGAACTAGGGCTAGGGCTAGGGTTCCTATAGGTACAGTTTCCAAACTAGGGTAGGCTTTGTGTGGGCCGAGGACCCCACTCTGGGTTTAGGTTTCCAATGGCTAGGCAAATTGAAGTAAGCCTTAGAATTCCTATGGCGAGCGCTCACCGCCCTAGGGAATGGGGTCCTATCTCTCGGGCTCTGTTCCCTAGGGGTTACGGTATCGAAGGGTCCGCCATATGGCGTTAGGGTTCCTATGCGTAGGGCTCGCCCCTCCTTGTTGCCCCAGGCATAGGATTCCTACGTGTAAGGACTGAAGCGAGAGGGCCCCAGCTACCTGTTTACCTGGGCCGGAACACAAAGGATAGGGGAGGAGCGGTTGGAGCCTGTGATCTCAGATGTCCAGCTGGAAAACGCAGGGTCTCTGGACTGTGGGAAGAGCGCAGGCAGAGCGCCTACCTGGAGGCAGGGGAGACTTAGCTGTACTGTGCTGACAGAGGCCAGGCCTGAGAGTCCTTAGACTTTCCTATGCCGTGTTCAGATGCTCAATAAACTTCCTGTTTTATGTTAGCTCTGGTCTAAAGAACAGGGTTGCTTTATTCCCTCTGTGAGTGGAGGTCCCGAGGACCAGAGCGAGTGGACTCCCTGAGGAGGCCCAGAGGGAGAGAAAAGCGTTATAAGGCTCGGTGATAAGATCCTGTAGCAAAGACACTTCTGAAGGGGGGGGGCGGTGTCTCCAGGGTGGCCAGAGGAACTGGCCCGACGGAGCCCTGGTCCTTGCCTTTGGCTGAGCTGAAGGAGGGCCGCTTGTCTTGGCACTGGAAATCCACCCAGCAGGTGGTGTGTAACAAGTTTCGTGAAAATTTCAAAAAAGATGTGCTCGTGAAAACTAGAAAGAAAGAAAGAGAGAGTCATTACTGGTAAGTGCTAATGACAAATTTTTCATGGACTCGTCACACCGGAACCTATTAGGATACTGTCCTGATAACTTGGAGGAGATCGGATCCTGACTATTACCAGCCAAGCAAGCCAGATGACTGATCAGTGCTTGTTACCAATTTCTCGGAAAAGCTTCATTTTTCAAGTTATTAGGATTCTGTCCTGAGCAGCTGGGGTAGATCTGCGCGTGAACATTACAGACGAATCCAAAGACATAGCAGCTCAGAATCTCCATGTCTATCTCGTTGTAAGCATCTGGGGGAAATCGGCTAGTGAAAATTACAATTAGAATGGAAGTGACAAGTGGGAGAACTTGTAGGATATTTCTCCGGGAATCTTCATCTGAAAGCCATTAGGATACTGTGCTGAGTATTTGGAAGCGATCGGACAGAAAACTAAATTATAAACATGCAAAACTCGTTCTGATCATTGCGGGGGACGTATTTCTCGAAGGCTCTCAATACGAATTGCGTTAGGATGCTGTCCCTAGCCTTTCGAGAAATTAGTTCGTGAAAAGAAGAAACAACCACATTCGTCACTGAATAGCGCGTGTCACAAATTTCTCACGAAATCTACATCTCCCATCCCTGAGGATTCGGTACTGAGCATTTGGAAGAGAACGGAGCGTGAAACTTCTTTTTAAAACAAGCCAATGGCATAAGTGATCGCTGTTTGTGAGATCTTGCTGATGGACTCTTCAACTTAAAGCTATTGGGATAGGTTATTAATAATTTGGGAGCGCTCATATTGAGGAAAAAACCCCAAGCCATAAACCACAACTCATGTCTCATCATTGCGGTGGACGCTTTACTCGAAGGACGTCATTTTCAGAGCACTTAGGATGCTGTCCTGAGCATTACAGACCGATTCGTGAAAGCTTCAAAGAACGCAAAACTTATTACTGATCAGTGCTTGTGACAACTGTCTCAGGGAATCTGCATGGTTAAACAATTAGGATACCTTCCTGATTTTGTGGATGATATGGGCTCGTGACAATTATGAACAGGGAGAAAGGCATTACTGATCAGCTCGTGTGACAAATTTCTTAGGAAATCCCAGTTTTAAATCAGTTAGGCTGCTGCCCTGAGCATTACGGGACGGTGGGTGTGCGAAAATGACAGCGAAAGCCAAACTCATTACTGATCAGACTCGTCACTTCTAAACCAATTTGGATTCCCTCAAGCATCTGGGGAAAAATCGGCTAGGGAAAATTACAATCAAAGAGACAGTCATAACTGGTGAGAGCTTGTGGAAAATTTCTCAGGGAATCTTCTTCTGAAAGCCATTCGGCTACAGTGCTGATTATTTGGAAGAGATTGGCGCTCGAAAATTACAAACAAACAAACAAAATCATTATTGATCATTGCTTGGAAAAGTTTGTCATGGAACTTTCATTTTAAAGCACGTAGGATGCTGTCCTGATCATTTGAAAGAGCTCGGCCCATGAACAGTACCTAAAAGCGAATCTCGTTATTGAGCAGTGCGGCTGACACATTTCTCTAAGAAGCTCAATTTCACCTCAGTTAGGCGACTGTCCCAAGCATTAGGGGTTCGTCAAAACTGACAGGCAAAGCAAAACATAGCTGAGCCTTGCTTGTGACGAATTACTCGCTGATTCTCCAGCTTAAAGCCTTTCGGATACTATGCGGGAACTCATGGACTCGCCACATCGAAAGCCGTTAGGAAACTGGGCCTGATCACTTGGAGGAGATCGGCTAGTGAACAGTGCCAAGCAAGCAAACTGCATTCCTGATCAGTGCTTGTGACAAATTGCTCATTGAAGCTCCATCTTAAAGCCCTTCGGCTACTATGTGGGAGCGATCGGATGGAGGGTGCTCATCCGTGCGGAGACGCTTCATTTCTAAAGCAATGTGGATTCCGTCCTCAGCATTTTGGGATAAATCGGCCAGTGAACGTTACAAAAAACGAAGACTTATTACTGATCCGTGCTTGCTCTAAGGGACTCTTCATTTTCAAATCTTTAGGCTACTGTGCTAATTATTCAGAGGTACTCGGCGATCGAAGATTACCAGAAAAAATCATTGCTGGAAAAAGTTTCTCTTGGAACCTTCATTTTTAAGCGGTTCGAAATCGGTCAGCGTTAGGGGGTAATTCGGTTGTGAATATTAACTAACCAGAACTTTTTCCTGATTACTGCTTGTGACACTTTGCTAATTGAATCATCGTTTCTTGACCATTACAAACAAAGCAAACTTAATTACGGTTCAGTGCAGTTCCTATTGGGAAGTCACTTGGAGCTAGGCGGAGGGGCTTAGAACTAGGGCTAGGGCTAGGGTTCCTATAGGTACAGTTTCCAAACTAGGGTAGGCTTTGTGTGGGCCGAGGACCCCACTCTGGGTTTAGGTTTCCAATGGCTAGGCAAATTGAAGTAAGCCTTAGAATTCCTATGGCGAGCGCTCACCGCCCTAGGGAATGGGGTCCTATCTCTCGGGCTCTGTTCCCTAGGGGTTACGGTATCGAAGGGTCCGCCATATGGCGTTAGGGTTCCTATGCGTAGGGCTCGCCCCTCCTTGTTGCCCCAGGCATAGGATTCCTACGTGTAAGGACTGAAGCGAGAGGGCCCCAGCTACCTGTTTACCTGGGCCGGAACACAAAGGATAGGGGAGGAGCGGTTGGAGCCTGTGATCTCGGATGTCCAGCTGGAAAACGCAGGGTCTCTGGACTGTGGGAAGAGCGCAGGCAGAGCGCCTACCTGGAGGCAGGGGAGATTTAGCTGTACTGTGCTGACAGAGGCCAGGCCTGAGAGTCCTTAGACTTTCCTATGCCGTGTTCAGATGCTCAATAAACTTCCTGTTTTATGTTAGCTCTGGTCTAAAGAACAGGGTTGCTTTATTCCCTCTGTGAGTGGAGGTCCCGAGGACCAGAGCGAGTGGACTCCCTGAGGAGGCCCAGAGGGAGAGAAAAGCGTTATAAGGCTCGGTGATAAGATCCTGTAGCAAAGACACTTCTGAAGGGGGGGGGCGGTGTCTCCAGGGTGGCCAGAGGAACTGGCCCGACGGAGCCCTGGTCCTTGCCTTTGGCTGAGCTGAAGGAGGGCCGCTTGTCTTGGCACTGGAAATCCACCCAGCAGGTGGTGTGTAACAAGTTTCGTGAAAATTTCAAAAAAGATGTGCTCGTGAAAACTAGAAAGAAAGAAAGAGAGAGTCATTACTGGTAAGTGCTAATGACAAATTTTTCATGGACTCGTCACACCGGAACCTATTAGGATACTGTCCTGATAACTTGGAGGAGATCGGATCCTGACTATTACCAGCCAAGCAAGCCAGATGACTGATCAGTGCTTGTTACCAATTTCTCGGAAAAGCTTCATTTTTCAAGTTATTAGGATTCTGTCCTGAGCAGCTGGGGTAGATCTGCGCGTGAACATTACAGACGAATCCAAAGACATAGCAGATCAGAATCTCCATGTCTATCTCGTTGTAAGCATCTGGGGGAAATCGGCTAGTGAAAATTACAATTAGAATGGAAGTGACAAGTGGGAGAACTTGTAGGATATTTCTCCGGGAATCTTCATCTGAAAGCCATTAGGATACTGTGCTGAGTATTTGGAAGCGATCGGACAGAAAACTAAATTATAAACATGCAAAACTCGTTCTGATCATTGCGGGGGACGTATTTCTCGAAGGCTCTCAATACGAATTGCGTTAGGATGCTGTCCCTAGCCTTTCGAGAAATTAGTTCGTGAAAAGAAGAAACAACCACATTCGTCACTGAATAGCGCGTGTCACAAATTTCTCACGAAATCTACATCTCCCATCCCTGAGGATTCGGTACTGAGCATTTGGAAGAGAACGGAGCGTGAAACTTCTTTTTAAAACAAGCCAATGGCATAAGTGATCGCTGTTTGTGAGATCTTGCTGATGGACTCTTCAACTTAAAGCTATTGGGATAGGTTATTAATAATTTGGGAGCGCTCATATTGAGGAAAAAACCCCAAGCCATAAACCACAACTCATGTCTCATCATTGCGGTGGACGCTTTACTCGAAGGACGTCATTTTCAGAGCACTTAGGATGCTGTCCTGAGCATTACAGACCGATTCGTGAAAGCTTCAAAGAACGCAAAACTTATTACTGATCAGTGCTTGTGACAACTGTCTCAGGGAATCTGCATGGTTAAACAATTAGGATACCTTCCTGATTTTGTGGATGATATGGGCTCGTGACAATTATGAACAGGGAGAAAGGCATTACTGATCAGCTCGTGTGACAAATTTCTTAGGAAATCCCAGTTTTAAATCAGTTAGGCTGCTGCCCTGAGCATTACGGGACGGTGGGTGTGCGAAAATGACAGCGAAAGCCAAACTCATTACTGATCAGACTCGTCACTTCTAAACCAATTTGGATTCCCTCAAGCATCTGGGGAAAAATCGGCTAGGGAAAATTACAATCAAAGAGACAGTCATAACTGGTGAGAGCTTGTGGAAAATTTCTCAGGGAATCTTCTTCTGAAAGCCATTCGGCTACAGTGCTGATTATTTGGAAGAGATTGGCGCTCGAAAATTACAAACAAACAAACAAAATCATTATTGATCATTGCTTGGAAAAGTTTGTCATGGAACTTTCATTTTAAAGCACGTAGGATGCTGTCCTGATCATTTGAAAGAGCTCGGCCCATGAACAGTACCTAAAAGCGAATCTCGTTATTGAGCAGTGCGGCTGACACATTTCTCTAAGAAGCTCAATTTCACCTCAGTTAGGCGACTGTCCCAAGCATTAGGGGTTCGTCAAAACTGACAGGCAAAGCAAAACATAGCTGAGCCTTGCTTGTGACGAATTACTCGCTGATTCTCCAGCTTAAAGCCTTTCGGATACTATGCGGGAACTCATGGACTCGCCACATCGAAAGCCGTTAGGAAACTGGGCCTGATCACTTGGAGGAGATCGGCTAGTGAACAGTGCCAAGCAAGCAAACTGCATTCCTGATCAGTGCTTGTGACAAATTGCTCATTGAAGCTCCATCTTAAAGCCCTTCGGCTACTATGTGGGAGCGATCGGATGGAGGGTGCTCATCCGTGCGGAGACGCTTCATTTCTAAAGCAATGTGGATTCCGTCCTCAGCATTTTGGGATAAATCGGCCAGTGAACGTTACAAAAAACGAAGACTTATTACTGATCCGTGCTTGCTCTAAGGGACTCTTCATTTTCAAATCTTTAGGCTACTGTGCTAATTATTCAGAGGTACTCGGCGATCGAAGATTACCAGAAAAAATCATTGCTGGAAAAAGTTTCTCTTGGAACCTTCATTTTTAAGCGGTTCGAAATCGGTCAGCGTTAGGGGGTAATTCGGTTGTGAATATTAACTAACCAGAACTTTTTCCTGATTACTGCTTGTGACACTTTGCTAATTGAATCATCGTTTCTTGACCATTACAAACAAAGCAAACTTAATTACGGTTCAGTGCAGTTCCTATTGGGAAGTCACTTGGAGCTAGGCGGAGGGGCTTAGAACTAGGGCTAGGGCTAGGGTTCCTATAGGTACAGTTTCCAAACTAGGGTAGGCTTTGTGTGGGCCGAGGACCCCACTCTGGGTTTAGGTTTCCAATGGCTAGGCAAATTGAAGTAAGCCTTAGAATTCCTATGGCGAGCGCTCACCGCCCTAGGGAATGGGGTCCTATCTCTCGGGCTCTGTTCCCTAGGGGTTACGGTATCGAAGGGTCCGCCATATGGCGTTAGGGTTCCTATGCGTAGGGCTCGCCCCTCCTTGTTGCCCCAGGCATAGGATTCCTACGTGTAAGGACTGAAGCGAGAGGGCCCCAGCTACCTGTTTACCTGGGCCGGAACACAAAGGATAGGGGAGGAGCGGTTGGAGCCTGTGATCTCGGATGTCCAGATGGAAAACGCAGGGTCTCTGGACTGTGGGAAGAGCGCAGGCAGAGCGCCTACCTGGAGGCAGGGGAGACTTAGCTGTACTGTGCTGACAGAGGCCATGCCTGAGAGTCCTTAGACTTTCCTATGCCGTGTTCAGATGCTCAATAAACTTCCTGTTTTATGTTAGCTCTGGTCTAAAGGACAGGGTTGCTTTATTCCCTCTGTGAGTGGAGGTCCCGAGGACCAGAGCGAGTGGACTCCCTGAGGAGGCCCAGAGGGAGAGAAAAGCGTTATAAGGCTCGGTGATAAGATCCTGTAGCAAAGACACTTCTGAAGGGGGGGGCGGTGTCTCCAGGGTGGCCAGAGGAACTGGCCCGACGGAGCCCTGGTCCTTGCCTTTGGCTGAGCTGAAGGAGGGCCGCTTGTCTTGGCACTGGAAATCCACCCAGCAGGTGGTGTGTAACAAGTTTCGTGAAAATTTCAAAAAAGATGTGCTCGTGAAAACTAGAAAGAAAGAAAGAGAGAGTCATTACTGGTAAGTGCTAATGACAAATTTTTCATGGACTCGTCACACCGGAACCTATTAGGATACTGTCCTGATAACTTGGAGGAGATCGGATCCTGACTATTACCAGCCAAGCAAGCCAGATGACTGATCAGTGCTTGTTACCAATTTCTCGGAAAAGCTTCATTTTTCAAGTTATTAGGATTCTGTCCTGAGCAGCTGGGGTAGATCTGCGCGTGAACATTACAGACGAATCCAAAGACATAGCAGATCAGAATCTCCATGTCTATCTCGTTGTAAGCATCTGGGGGAAATCGGCTAGTGAAAATTACAATTAGAATGGAAGTGACAAGTGGGAGAACTTGTAGGATATTTCTCCGGGAATCTTCATCTGAAAGCCATTAGGATACTGTGCTGAGTATTTGGAAGCGATCGGACAGAAAACTAAATTATAAACATGCAAAACTCGTTCTGATCATTGCGGGGGACGTATTTCTCGAAGGCTCTCAATACGAATTGCGTTAGGATGCTGTCCCTAGCCTTTCGAGAAATTAGTTCGTGAAAAGAAGAAACAACGACATTCGTCACTGAATAGCGCGTGTCACAAATTTCTCACGAAATCTACATCTCCCATCCCTGAGGATTCGGTACTGAGCATTTGGAAGAGAACGGAGCGTGAAACTTCTTTTTAAAACAAGCCAATGGCATAAGTGATCGCTGTTTGTGAGATCTTGCTGATGGACTCTTCAACTTAAAGCTATTGGGATAGGTTATTAATAATTTGGGAGCGCTCGGATTGTGGAAAAAAATCCCGAAGCCATAAATCACAACTCATGTCTCATCATTGCGGTGGACGCTTTACTCGAAGGACGTCATTTTCAGAGCACTTAGGATGCTGTCCTGAGCATTACAGACCGATTCGTGAAAGCTTCAAAGAACGCAAAACTTATTACTGATCAGTGCTTGTGACAACTGTCTCAGGGAATCTGCATGGTTAAACAATTAGGATACCTTCCTGATTTTGTGGATGATATGGGCTCGTGACAATTATGAACAGGGAGAAAGGCATTACTGATCAGCTCGTGTGACAAATTTCTTAGGAAATCCCAGTTTTAAATCAGTTAGGCTGCTGCCCTGAGCATTACGGGACGGTGGGTGTGCGAAAATGACAGCGAAAGCCAAACTCATTACTGATCAGACTCGTCACTTCTAAACCAATTTGGATTCCCTCAAGCATCTGGGGAAAAATCGGCTAGGGAAAATTACAATCAAAGAGACAGTCATAACTGGTGAGAGCTTGTGGAAAATTTCTCAGGGAATCTTCTTCTGAAAGCCATTCGGCTACAGTGCTGATTATTTGGAAGAGATTGGCGCTCGAAAATTACAAACAAACAAACAAAATCATTATTGATCATTGCTTGGAAAAGTTTGTCATGGAACTTTCATTTTAAAGCACGTAGGATGCTGTCCTGATCATTTGAAAGAGCTCGGCCCATGAACAGTACCTAAAAGCGAATCTCGTTATTGAGCAGTGCGGCTGACACATTTCTCTAAGAAGCTCAATTTCACCTCAGTTAGGCGACTGTCCCAAGCATTAGGGGTTCGTCAAAACTGACAGGCAAAGCAAAACATAGCTGAGCCTTGCTTGTGACGAATTACTCGCTGATTCTCCAGCTTAAAGCCTTTCGGATACTATGCGGGAACTCATGGACTCGCCACATCGAAAGCCGTTAGGAAACTGGGCCTGATCACTTGGAGGAGATCGGCTAGTGAACAGTGCCAAGCAAGCAAACTGCATTCCTGATCAGTGCTTGTGACAAATTGCTCATTGAAGCGCCATCTTAAAGCCCTTCGGCTACTATGTGGGAGCGATCGGATGGAGGGTGCTCATCCGTGCGGAGACGCTTCATTTCTAAAGCAATGTGGATTCCGTCCTCAGCATTTTGGGATAAATCGGCCAGTGAACGTTACAAAAAACGAAGACTTATTACTGATCCGTGCTTGCTCTAAGGGACTCTTCATTTTCAAATCTTTAGGCTACTGTGCTAATTATTCAGAGGTACTCGGCGATCGAAGATTACCAGAAAAAATCATTGCTGGAAAAAGTTTCTCATGGAACCTTCATTTTGAAGCGGTTCGAAATCGGTCAGCGTTAGGGGGTAATTCGGTTGTGAATATTAACTAACCAGAACTTTTTCCTGATTACTGCTTGTGACACTTTGCTAATTGAATCATCGTTTCTTGACCATTACAAACAAAGCAAACTTAATTACGGTTCAGTGCAGTTCCTATTGGGAAGTCACTTGGAGCTAGGCGGAGGGGCTTAGAACTAGGGCTAGGGCTAGGGTTCCTATAGGTACAGTTTCCAAACTAGGGTAGGCTTTGTGTGGGCCGAGGACCCCACTCTGGGTTTAGGTTTCCAATGGCTAGGCAAATTGAAGTAAGCCTTAGAATTCCTATGGCGAGCGCTCACCGCCCTAGGGAATGGGGTCCTATCTCTCGGGCTCTGTTCCCTAGGGGTTACGGTATCGAAGGGTCCGCCATATGGCGTTAGGGTTCCTATGCGTAGGGCTCGCCCCTCCTTGTTGCCCCAGGCATAGGATTCCTACGTGTAAGGACTGAAGCGAGAGGGCCCCAGCTACCTGTTTACCTGGGCCGGAACACAAAGGATAGGGGAGGAGCGGTTGGAGCCTGTGATCTCGGATGTCCAGCTGGAAAACGCAGGGTCTCTGGACTGTGGGAAGAGCGCAGGCAGAGCGCCTACCTGGAGGCAGGGGAGACTTAGCTGTACTGTGCTGACAGAGGCCATGCCTGAGAGTCCTTAGACTTTCCTATGCCGTGTTCAGATGCTCAATAAACTTCCTGTTTTATGTTAGCTCTGGTCTAAAGGACAGGGTTGCTTTATTCCCTCTGTGAGTGGAGGTCCCGAGGACCAGAGCGAGTGGACTCCCTGAGGAGGCCCAGAGGGAGAGAAAAGCGTTATAAGGCTCGGTGATAAGATCCTGTAGCAAAGACACTTCTGAAGGGGGGGGGCGGTGTCTCCAGGGTGGCCAGAGGAACTGGCCCGACGGAGCCCTGGTCCTTGCCTTTGGCTGAGCTGAAGGAGGGCCGCTTGTCTTGGCACTGGAAATCCACCCAGCAGGTGGTGTGTAACAAGTTTCGTGAAAATTTCAAAAAAGATGTGCTCGTGAAAACTAGAAAGAAAGAAAGAGAGAGTCATTACTGGTAAGTGCTAATGACAAATTTTTCATGGACTCGTCAATTATGAACAGGGAGAAAGGCATTACTGATCAGCTCGTGTGACAAATTTCTTAGGAAATCCCAGTTTTAAATCAGTTAGGCTGCTGCCCTGAGCATTACGGGACGGTGGGTGTGCGAAAATGACAGCGAAAGCCAAACTCATTACTGATCAGACTCGTCACTTCTAAACCAATTTGGATTCCCTCAAGCATCTGGGGAAAAATCGGCTAGGGAAAATTACAATCAAAGAGAGAGTCATAACTGGTGAGAGCTTGTGGAAAATTTCTCAGGGAATCTTCTTCTGAAAGCCATTCGGCTACAGTGCTGATTATTTGGAAGAGATTGGCGCTCGAAAATTACAAACAAACAAACAAAATCATTATTGATCATTGCTTGGAAAAGTTTGTCATGGAACTTTCATTTTAAAGCACGTAGGATGCTGTCCTGATCATTTGAAAGAGCTCGGCCCATGAACAGTACCTAAAAGCGAATCTCGTTATTGAGCAGTGCGGCTGACACATTTCTCTAAGAAGCTCAATTTCACCTCAGTTAGGCGACTGTCCCAAGCATTAGGGGTTCGTCAAAACTGACAGGCAAAGCAAAACATAGCTGAGCCTTGCTTGTGACGAATTACTCGCTGATTCTCCAGCTTAAAGCCTTTCGGATACTATGCGGGAACTCATGGACTCGCCACATCGAAAGCCGTTAGGAAACTGGGCCTGATCACTTGGAGGAGATCGGCTAGTGAACAGTGCCAAGCAAGCAAACTGCATTCCTGATCAGTGCTTGTGACAAATTGCTCATTGAAGCGCCATCTTAAAGCCCTTCGGCTACTATGTGGGAGCGATCGGATGGAGGGTGCTCATCCGTGCGGAGACGCTTCATTTCTAAAGCAATGTGGATTCCGTCCTCAGCATTTTGGGATAAATCGGCCAGTGAACGTTACAAAAAACGAAGACTTATTACTGATCCGTGCTTGCTCTAAGGGACTCTTCATTTTCAAATCTTTAGGCTACTGTGCTAATTATTCAGAGGTACTCGGCGATCGAAGATTACCAGAAAAAATCATTGCTGGAAAAAGTTTCTCATGGAACCTTCATTTTTAAGCGGTTCGAAATCGGTCAGCGTTAGGGGGTAATTCGGTTGTGAATATTAACTAACCAGAACTTTTTCCTGATTACTGCTTGTGACACTTTGCTAATTGAATCATCGTTTCTTGACCATTACAAACAAAGCAAACTTAATTACGGTTCAGTGCAGTTCCTATTGGGAAGTCACTTGGAGCTAGGCGGAGGGGCTTAGAACTAGGGCTAGGGCTAGGGTTCCTATAGGTACAGTTTCCAAACTAGGGTAGGCTTTGTGTGGGCCGAGGACCCCACTCTGGGTTTAGGTTTCCAATGGCTAGGCAAATTGAAGTAAGCCTTAGAATTCCTATGGCGAGCGCTCACCGCCCTAGGGAATGGGGTCCTATCTCTCGGGCTCTGTTCCCTAGGGGTTACGGTATCGAAGGGTCCGCCATATGGCGTTAGGGTTCCTATGCGTAGGGCTCGCCCCTCCTTGTTGCCCCAGGCATAGGATTCCTACGTGTAAGGACTGAAGCGAGAGGGCCCCAGCTACCTGTTTACCTGGGCCGGAACACAAAGGATAGGGGAGGAGCGGTTGGAGCCTGTGATCTCGGATGTCCAGCTGGAAAACGCAGGGTCTCTGGACTGTGGGAAGAGCGCAGGCAGAGCGCCTACCTGGAGGCAGGGGAGACTTAGCTGTACTGTGCTGACAGAGGCCATGCCTGAGAGTCCTTAGACTTTCCTATGCCGTGTTCAGATGCTCAATAAACTTCCTGTTTTATGTTAGCTCTGGTCTAAAGGACAGGGTTGCTTTATTCCCTCTGTGAGTGGAGGTCCCGAGGACCAGAGCGAGTGGACTCCCTGAGGAGGCCCAGAGGGAGAGAAAAGCGTTATAAGGCTCGGTGATAAGATCCTGTAGCAAAGACACTTCTGAAGGGGGGGGGCGGTGTCTCCAGGGTGGCCAGAGGAACTGGCCCGACGGAGCCCTGGTCCTTGCCTTTGGCTGAGCTGAAGGAGGGCCGCTTGTCTTGGCACTGGAAATCCACCCAGCAGGTGGTGTGTAACAAGTTTCGTGAAAATTTCAAAAAAGATGTGCTCGTGAAAACTAGAAAGAAAGAAAGAGAGAGTCATTACTGGTAAGTGCTAATGACAAATTTTTCATGGACTCGTCACACCGGAACCTATTAGGATACTGTCCTGATAACTTGGAGGAGATCGGATCCTGACTATTACCAGCCAAGCAAGCCAGATGACTGATCAGTGCTTGTTACCAATTTCTCGGAAAAGCTTCATTTTTCAAGTTATTAGGATTCTGTCCTGAGCAGCTGGGGTAGATCTGCGCGTGAACATTACAGACGAATCCAAAGACATAGCAGATCAGAATCTCCATGTCTATCTCGTTGTAAGCATCTGGGGGAAATCGGCTAGTGAAAATATCAATTAGAATGGAAGTGACAAGTGGGAGAACTTGTAGGATATTTCTCCGGGAATCTTCATCTGAAAGCCATTAGGATACTGTGCTGAGTATTTGGAAGCGATCGGACAGAAAACTAAATTATAAACATGCAAAACTCGTTCTGATCATTGCGGGGGACGTATTTCTCGAAGGCTCTCAATACGAATTGCGTTAGGATGCTGTCCCTAGCCTTTCGAGAAATTAGTTCGTGAAAAGAAGAAACAACCACATTCGTCACTGAATAGCGCGTGTCACAAATTTCTCACGAAATCTACATCTCCCATCCCTGAGGATTCGGTACTGAGCATTTGGAAGAGAACGGAGCGTGAAACTTCTTTTTAAAACAAGCCAATGGCATAAGTGATCGCTGTTTGTGAGATCTTGCTGATGGACTCTTCAACTTAAAGCTATTGGGATAGGTTATTAATAATTTGGGAGCGCTCGGATTGTGGAAAAAAATCCCCAAGCCATAAATCACAACTCATGTCTCATCATTGCGGTGGACGCTTTACTCGAAGGACGTCATTTTCAGAGCACTTAGGATGCTGTCCTGAGCATTACAGACCGATTCGTGAAAGCTTCAAAGAACGCAAAACTTATTACTGATCAGTGCTTGTGACAACTGTCTCAGGGAATCTGCATGGTTAAACAATTAGGATACCTTCCTGATTTTGTGGATGATATGGGCTCGTGACAATTATGAACAGGGAGAAAGGCATTACTGATCAGCTCGTGTGACAAATTTCTTAGGAAATCCCAGTTTTAAATCAGTTAGGCTGCTGCCCTGAGCATTACGGGACGGTGGGTGTGCGAAAATGACAGCGAAAGCCAAACTCATTACTGATCAGACTCGTCACTTCTAAACCAATTTGGATTCCCTCAAGCATCTGGGGAAAAATCGGCTAGGGAAAATTACAATCAAAGAGACAGTCATAACTGGTGAGAGCTTGTGGAAAATTTCTCAGGGAATCTTCTTCTGAAAGCCATTCGGCTACAGTGCTGATTATTTGGAAGAGATTGGCGCTCGAAAATTACAAACAAACAAACAAAATCATTATTGATCATTGCTTGGAAAAGTTTGTCATGGAACTTTCATTTTAAAGCACGTAGGATGCTGTCCTGATCATTTGAAAGAGCTCGGCCCATGAACAGTACCTAAAAGCGAATCTCGTTATTGAGCAGTGCGGCTGACACATTTCTCTAAGAAGCTCAATTTCACCTCAGTTAGGCGACTGTCCCAAGCATTAGGGGTTCGTCAAAACTGACAGGCAAAGCAAAACATAGCTGAGCCTTGCTTGTGACGAATTACTCGCTGATTCTCCAGCTTAAAGCCTTTCGGATACTATGCGGGAACTCATGGACTCGCCACATCGAAAGCCGTTAGGAAACTGGGCCTGATCACTTGGAGGAGATCGGCTAGTGAACAGTGCCAAGCAAGCAAACTGCATTCCTGATCAGTGCTTGTGACAAATTGCTCATTGAAGCGCCATCTTAAAGCCCTTCGGCTACTATGTGGGAGCGATCGGATGGAGGGTGCTCATCCGTGCGGAGACGCTTCATTTCTAAAGCAATGTGGATTCCGTCCTCAGCATTTTGGGATAAATCGGCCAGTGAACGTTACAAAAAACGAAGACTTATTACTGATCCGTGCTTGCTCTAAGGGACTCTTCATTTTCAAATCTTTAGGCTACTGTGCTAATTATTCAGAGGTACTCGGCGATCGAAGATTACCAGAAAAAATCATTGCTGGAAAAAGTTTCTCATGGAACCTTCATTTTTAAGCGGTTCGAAATCGGTCAGCGTTAGGGGGTAATTCGGTTGTGAATATTAACTAACCAGAACTTTTTCCTGATTACTGCTTGTGACACTTTGCTAATTGAATCATCGTTTCTTGACCATTACAAACAAAGCAAACTTAATTACGGTTCAGTGCAGTTCCTATTGGGAAGTCACTTGGAGCTAGGCGGAGGGGCTTAGAACTAGGGCTAGGGCTAGGGTTCCTATAGGTACAGTTTCCAAACTAGGGTAGGCTTTGTGTGGGCCGAGGACCCCACTCTGGGTTTAGGTTTCCAATGGCTAGGCAAATTGAAGTAAGCCTTAGAATTCCTATGGCGAGCGCTCACCGCCCTAGGGAATGGGGTCCTATCTCTCGGGCTCTGTTCCCTAGGGGTTACGGTATCGAAGGGTCCGCCATATGGCGTTAGGGTTCCTATGCGTAGGGCTCGCCCCTCCTTGTTGCCCCAGGCATAGGATTCCTACGTGTAAGGACTGAAGCGAGAGGGCCCCAGCTACCTGTTTACCTGGGCCGGAACACAAAGGATAGGGGAGGAGCGGTTGGAGCCTGTGATCTCGGATGTCCAGCTGGAAAACGCAGGGTCTCTGGACTGTGGGAAGAGCGCAGGCAGAGCGCCTACCTGGAGGCAGGGGAGACTTAGCTGTACTGTGCTGACAGAGGCCAGGCCTGAGAGTCCTTAGACTTTCCTATGCCGTGTTCAGATGCTCAATAAACTTCCTGTTTTATGTTAGCTCTGGTCTAAAGGACAGGGTTGCTTTATTCCCTCTGTGAGTGGAGGTCCCGAGGACCAGAGCGAGTGGACTCCCTGAGGAGGCCCAGAGGGAGAGAAAAGCGTTATAAGGCTCGGTGATAAGATCCTGTAGCAAAGACACTTCTGAAGGGGGGGGGGCGGTGTCTCCAGGGTGGCCAGAGGAACTGGCCCGACGGAGCCCTGGTCCTTGCCTTTGGCTGAGCTGAGGGAGGGCCGCTTGTCTTGGCACTGGAAATCCACCCAGCAGGTGGTGTGTAACAAGTTTCGTGAAAATTTCAAAAAAGATGTGCTCGTGAAAACTAGAAAGAAAGAAAGAGAGAGTCATTACTGGTAAGTGCTAATGACAAATTTTTCATGGACTCGTCACACCGGAACCTATTAGGATACTGTCCTGATAACTTGGAGGAGATCGGATCCTGACTATTACCAGCCAAGCAAGCCAGATGACTGATCAGTGCTTGTTACCAATTTCTCGGAAAAGCTTCATTTTTCAAGTTATTAGGATTCTGTCCTGAGCAGCTGGGGTAGATCTGCGCGTGAACATTACAGACGAATCCAAAGACATAGCAGATCAGAATCTCCATGTCTATCTCGTTGTAAGCATCTGGGGGAAATCGGCTAGTGAAAATTACAATTAGAATGGAAGTGACAAGTGGGAGAACTTGTAGGATATTTCTCCGGGAATCTTCATCTGAAAGCCATTAGGATACTGTGCTGAGTATTTGGAAGCGATCGGACAGAAAACTAAATTATAAACATGCAAAACTCGTTCTGATCATTGCGGGGGACGTATTTCTCGAAGGCTCTCAATACGAATTGCGTTAGGATGCTGTCCCTAGCCTTTCGAGAAATTAGTTCGTGAAAAGAAGAAACAACGACATTCGTCACTGAATAGCGCGTGTCACAAATTTCTCACGAAATCTACATCTCCCATCCCTGAGGATTCGGTACTGAGCATTTGGAAGAGAACGGAGCGTGAAACTTCTTTTTAAAACAAGCCAATGGCATAAGTGATCGCTGTTTGTGAGATCTTGCTGATGGACTCTTCAACTTAAAGCTATTGGGATAGGTTATTAATAATTTGGGAGCGCTCATATTGAGGAAAAAACCCCAAGCCATAAATCACAACTCATGTCTCATCATTGCGGTTGACGCTTTACTCGAAGGACGTCATTTTCAGAGCACTTAGGATGCTGTCCTGAGCATTACAGACCGATTCGTGAAAGCTTCAAAGAACGCAAAACTTATTACTGATCAGTGCTTGTGACAACTGTCTCAGGGAATCTGCATGGTTAAACAATTAGGATACCTTCCTGATGGAAGTGACAAGTGGGAGAACTTGTAGGATATTTCTCCGGGAATCTTCATCTGAAAGCCATTAGGATACTGTGCTGATTATTTGGAAGCGATCGGACAGAGAACTAAATTATAAACATGACAATTAGGATACATTCGTCACTGAATAGCGCGTGTCACAAATTTCTCACGAAATCTACATCTCCCATCCCTGAGGATTCGGTACTGAGCATTTGGAAGAGAACGGAGCGTGAAACTTCTTTTTAAAACAAGCCAATGGCATAAGTGATCGCTGTTTGTGAGATCTTGCTGATGGACTCTTCAACTTAAAGCTATTGGGATAGGTTATTAATAATTTGGGAGCGCTCGGATTGTGGAAAAAAATCCCCAAGCCATAAATCACAACTCATGTCTCATCATTGCGGTGGACGCTTTACTCGAAGGACGTCATTTTCAGAGCACTTAGGATGCTGTCCTGAGCATTACAGACCGATTCGTGAAAGCTTCAAAGAACGCAAAACTTATTACTGATCAGTGCTTGTGACAACTGTCTCAGGGAATCTGCATGGTTAAACAATTAGGATACCTTCCTGATTTTGTGGATGATATGGGCTCGTGACAATTATGAACAGGGAGAAAGGCATTACTGATCAGCTCGTGTGACAAATTTCTTAGGAAATCCCAGTTTTAAATCAGTTAGGCTGCTGCCCTGAGCATTACGGGACGGTGGGTGTGCGAAAATGACAGCGAAAGCCAAACTCATTACTGATCAGACTCGTCACTTCTAAACCAATTTGGATTCCCTCAAGCATCTGGGGAAAAATCGGCTAGGGAAAATTACAATCAAAGAGAGAGTCATAACTGGTGAGAGCTTGTGGAAAATTTCTCAGGGAATCTTCTTCTGAAAGCCATTCGGCTACAGTGCTGATTATTTGGAAGAGATTGGCGCTCGAAAATTACAAACAAACAAACAAAATCATTATTGATCATTGCTTGGAAAAGTTTGTCATGGAACTTTCATTTTAAAGCACGTAGGATGCTGTCCTGATCATTTGAAAGAGCTCGGCCCATGAACAGTACCTAAAAGCGAATCTCGTTATTGAGCAGTGCGGCTGACACATTTCTCTAAGAAGCTCAATTTCACCTCAGTTAGGCGACTGTCCCAAGCATTAGGGGTTCGTCAAAACTGACAGGCAAAGCAAAACATAGCTGAGCCTTGCTTGTGACGAATTACTCGCTGATTCTCCAGCTTAAAGCCTTTCGGATACTATGCGGGAACTCATGGACTCGCCACATCGAAAGCCGTTAGGAAACTGGGCCTGATCACTTGGAGGAGATCGGCTAGTGAACAGTGCCAAGCAAGCAAACTGCATTCCTGATCAGTGCTTGTGACAAATTGCTCATTGAAGCGCCATCTTAAAGCCCTTCGGCTACTATGTGGGAGCGATCGGATGGAGGGTGCTCATCCGTGCGGAGACGCTTCATTTCTAAAGCAATGTGGATTCCGTCCTCAGCATTTTGGGATAAATCGGCCAGTGAACGTTACAAAAAACGAAGACTTATTACTGATCCGTGCTTGCTCTAAGGGACTCTTCATTTTCAAATCTTTAGGCTACTGTGCTAATTATTCAGAGGTACTCGGCGATCGAAGATTACCAGAAAAAATCATTGCTGGAAAAAGTTTCTCATGGAACCTTCATTTTTAAGCGGTTCGAAATCGGTCAGCGTTAGGGGGTAATTCGGTTGTGAATATTAACTAACCAGAACTTTTTCCTGATTACTGCTTGTGACACTTTGCTAATTGAATCATCGTTTCTTGACCATTACAAACAAAGCAAACTTAATTACGGTTCAGTGCAGTTCCTATTGGGAAGTCACTTGGAGCTAGGCGGAGGGGCTTAGAACTAGGGCTAGGGCTAGGGTTCCTATAGGTACAGTTTCCAAACTAGGGTAGGCTTTGTGTGGGCCGAGGACCCCACTCTGGGTTTAGGTTTCCAATGGCTAGGCAAATTGAAGTAAGCCTTAGAATTCCTATGGCGAGCGCTCACCGCCCTAGGGAATGGGGTCCTATCTCTCGGGCTCTGTTCCCTAGGGGTTACGGTATCGAAGGGTCCGCCATATGGCGTTAGGGTTCCTATGCGTAGGGCTCGCCCCTCCTTGTTGCCCCAGGCATAGGATTCCTACGTGTAAGGACTGAAGCGAGAGGGCCCCAGCTACCTGTTTACCTGGGCCGGAACACAAAGGATAGGGGAGGAGCGGTTGGAGCCTGTGATCTCGGATGTCCAGATGGAAAACGCAGGGTCTCTGGACTGTGGGAAGAGCGCAGGCAGAGCGCCTACCTGGAGGCAGGGGAGACTTAGCTGTACTGTGCTGACAGAGGCCAGGCCTGAGAGTCCTTAGACTTTCCTATGCCGTGTTCAGATGCTCAATAAACTTCCTGTTTTATGTTAGCTCTGGTCTAAAGGACAGGGTTGCTTTATTCCCTCTGTGAGTGGAGGTCCCGAGGACCAGAGCGAGTGGACTCCCTGAGGAGGCCCAGAGGGAGAGAAAAGCGTTATAAGGCTCGGTGATAAGATCCTGTAGCAAAGACACTTCTGAAGGGGGGGGGGCGGTGTCTCCAGGGTGGCCAGAGGAACTGGCCCGACGGAGCCCTGGTCCTTGCCTTTTGCTGAGCTGAAGGAGGGCCGCTTGTCTTGGCACTGGAAATCCACCCAGCAGGTGGTGTGTAACAAGTTTCGTGAAAATTTCAAAAAAGATGTGCTCGTGAAAACTAGAAAGAAAGAAAGAGAGAGTCATTACTGATAAGTGCTAATGACAAATTTTTCATGGACTCGTCACACCGGAACCTATTAGGATACTGTCCTGATAACTTGGAGGAGATCGGATCCTGACTATTACCAGCCAAGCAAGCCAGATGACTGATCAGTGCTTGTTACCAATTTCTCGGAAAAGCTTCATTTTTCAAGTTATTAGGATTCTGTCCTGAGCAGCTGGGGTAGATCTGCGCGTGAACATTACAGACGAATCCAAAGACATAGCAGATCAGAATCTCCATGTCTATCTCGTTGTAAGCATCTGGGGGAAATCGGCTAGTGAAAATTACAATTAGAATGGAAGTGACAAGTGGGAGAACTTGTAGGATATTTCTCCGGGAATCTTCATCTGAAAGCCATTAGGATACTGTGCTGAGTATTTGGAAGCGATCGGACAGAAAACTAAATTATAAACATGCAAAACTCGTTCTGATCATTGCGGGGGACGTATTTCTCGAAGGCTCTCAATACGAATTGCGTTAGGATGCTGTCCCTAGCCTTTCGAGAAATTAGTTCGTGAAAAGAAGAAACAACCACATTCGTCACTGAATAGCGCGTGTCACAAATTTCTCACGAAATCTACATCTCCCATCCCTGAGGATTCGGTACTGAGCATTTGGAAGAGAACGGAGCGTGAAACTTCTTTTTAAAACAAGCCAATGGCATAAGTGATCGCTGTTTGTGAGATCTTGCTGATGGACTCTTCAACTTAAAGCTATTGGGATAGGTTATTAATAATTTGGGAGCGCTCGGATTGTGGAAAAAAATCCCCAAGCCATAAATCACAACTCATGTCTCATCATTGCGGTGGACGCTTTACTCGAAGGACGTCATTTTCAGAGCACTTAGGATGCTGTCCTGAGCATTACAGACCGATTCGTGAAAGCTTCAAAGAACGCAAAACTTATTACTGATCAGTGCTTGTGACAACTGTCTCAGGGAATCTGCATGGTTAAACAATTAGGATACCTTCCTGATTTTGTGGATGATATGGGCTCGTGACAATTATGAACAGGGAGAAAGGCATTACTGATCAGCTCGTGTGACAAATTTCTTAGGAAATCCCAGTTTTAAATCAGTTAGGCTGCTGCCCTGAGCATTACGGGACGGTGGGTGTGCGAAAATGACAGCGAAAGCCAAACTCATTACTGATCAGACTCGTCACTTCTAAACCAATTTGGATTCCCTCAAGCATCTGGGGAAAAATCGGCTAGGGAAAATTACAATCAAAGAGAGAGTCATAACTGGTGAGAGCTTGTGGAAAACTTCTCAGGGAATCTTCTTCTGAAAGCCATTCGGCTACAGTGCTGATTATTTGGAAGAGATTGGCGCTCGAAAATTACAAACAAACAAACAAAATCATTATTGATCATTGCTTGGAAAAGTTTGTCATGGAACTTTCATTTTAAAGCACGTAGGATGCTGTCCTGATCATTTGAAAGAGCTCGGCCCATGAACAGTACCTAAAAGCGAATCTCGTTATTGAGCAGTGCGGCTGACACATTTCTCTAAGAAGCTCAATTTCACCTCAGTTAGGCGACTGTCCCAAGCATTAGGGGTTCGTCAAAACTGACAGGCAAAGCAAAACATAGCTGAGCCTTGCTTGTGACGAATTACTCGCTGATTCTCCAGCTTAAAGCCTTTCGGATACTATGCGGGAACTCATGGACTCGCCACATCGAAAGCCGTTAGGAAACTGGGCCTGATCACTTGGAGGAGATCGGCTAGTGAACAGTGCCAAGCAAGCAAACTGCATTCCTGATCAGTGCTTGTGACAAATTGCTCATTGAAGCGCCATCTTAAAGCCCTTCGGCTACTATGTGGGAGCGATCGGATGGAGGGTGCTCATCCGTGCGGAGACGCTTCATTTCTAAAGCAATGTGGATTCCGTCCTCAGCATTTTGGGATAAATCGGCCAGTGAACGTTACAAAAAACGAAGACTTATTACTGATCCGTGCTTGCTCTAAGGGACTCTTCATTTTCAAATCTTTAGGCTACTGTGCTAATTATTCAGAGGTACTCGGCGATCGAAGATTACCAGAAAAAATCATTGCTGGAAAAAGTTTCTCATGGAACCTTCATTTTGAAGCGGTTCGAAATCGGTCAGCGTTAGGGGGTAATTCGGTTGTGAATATTAACTAACCAGAACTTTTTCCTGATTACTGCTTGTGACACTTTGCTAATTGAATCATCGTTTCTTGACCATTACAAACAAAGCAAACTTAATTACGGTTCAGTGCAGTTCCTATTGGGAAGTCACTTGGAGCTAGGCGGAGGGGCTTAGAACTAGGGCTAGGGCTAGGGTTCCTATAGGTACAGTTTCCAAACTAGGGTAGGCTTTGTGTGGGCCGAGGACCCCACTCTGGGTTTAGGTTTCCAATGGCTAGGCAAATTGAAGTAAGCCTTAGAATTCCTATGGCGAGCGCTCACCGCCCTAGGGAATGGGGTCCTATCTCTCGGGCTCTGTTCCCTAGGGGTTACGGTATCGAAGGGTCCGCCATATGGCGTTAGGGTTCCTATGCGTAGGGCTCGCCCCTCCTTGTTGCCCCAGGCATAGGATTCCTACGTGTAAGGACTGAAGCGAGAGGGCCCCAGCTACCTGTTTACCTGGGCCGGAACACAAAGGATAGGGGAGGAGCGGTTGGAGCCTGTGATCTCGGATGTCCAGCTGGAAAACGCAGGGTCTCTGGACTGTGGGAAGAGCGCAGGCAGAGCGCCTACCTGGAGGCAGGGGAGACTTAGCTGTACTGTGCTGACAGAGGCCATGCCTGAGAGTCCTTAGACTTTCCTATGCCGTGTTCAGATGCTCAATAAACTTCCTGTTTTATGTTAGCTCTGGTCTAAAGGACAGGGTTGCTTTATTCCCTCTGTGAGTGGAGGTCCCGAGGACCAGAGCGAGTGGACTCCCTGAGGAGGCCCAGAGGGAGAGAAAAGCGTTATAAGGCTCGGTGATAAGATCCTGTAGCAAAGACACTTCTGAAGGGGGGGGGCGGTGTCTCCAGGGTGGCCAGAGGAACTGGCCCGACGGAGCCCTGGTCCTTGCCTTTGGCTGAGCTGAAGGAGGGCCGCTTGTCTTGGCACTGGAAATCCACCCAGCAGGTGGTGTGTAACAAGTTTCGTGAAAATTTCAAAAAAGATGTGCTCGTGAAAACTAGAAAGAAAGAAAGAGAGAGTCATTACTGGTAAGTGCTAATGACAAATTTTTCATGGACTCGTCACACCGGAACCTATTAGGATACTGTCCTGATAACTTGGAGGAGATCGGATCCTGACTATTACCAGCCAAGCAAGCCAGATGACTGATCAGTGCTTGTTACCAATTTCTCGGAAAAGCTTCATTTTTCAAGTTATTAGGATTCTGTCCTGAGCAGCTGGGGTAGATCTGCGCGTGAACATTACAGACGAATCCAAAGACATAGCAGATCAGAATCTCCATGTCTATCTCGTTGTAAGCATCTGGGGGAAATCGGCTAGTGAAAATATCAATTAGAATGGAAGTGACAAGTGGGAGAACTTGTAGGATATTTCTCCGGGAATCTTCATCTGAAAGCCATTAGGATACTGTGCTGAGTATTTGGAAGCGATCGGACAGAAAACTAAATTATAAACATGCAAAACTCGTTCTGATCATTGCGGGGGACGTATTTCTCGAAGGCTCTCAATACGAATTGCGTTAGGATGCTGTCCCTAGCCTTTCGAGAAATTAGTTCGTGAAAAGAAGAAACAACCACATTCGTCACTGAATAGCGCGTGTCACAAATTTCTCACGAAATCTACATCTCCCATCCCTGAGGATTCGGTACTGAGCATTTGGAAGAGAACGGAGCGTGAAACTTCTTTTTAAAACAAGCCAATGGCATAAGTGATCGCTGTTTGTGAGATCTTGCTGATGGACTCTTCAACTTAAAGCTATTGGGATAGGTTATTAATAATTTGGGAGCGCTCGGATTGTGGAAAAAAATCCCCAAGCCATAAATCACAACTCATGTCTCATCATTGCGGTGGACGCTTTACTCGAAGGACGTCATTTTCAGAGCACTTAGGATGCTGTCCTGAGCATTACAGACCGATTCGTGAAAGCTTCAAAGAACGCAAAACTTATTACTGATCAGTGCTTGTGACAACTGTCTCAGGGAATCTGCATGGTTAAACAATTAGGATACCTTCCTGATTTTGTGGATGATATGGGCTCGTGACAATTATGAACAGGGAGAAAGGCATTACTGATCAGCTCGTGTGACAAATTTCTTAGGAAATCCCAGTTTTAAATCAGTTAGGCTGCTGCCCTGAGCATTACGGGACGGTGGGTGTGCGAAAATGACAGCGAAAGCCAAACTCATTACTGATCAGACTCGTCACTTCTAAACCAATTTGGATTCCCTCAAGCATCTGGGGAAAAATCGGCTAGGGAAAATTACAATCAAAGAGAGAGTCATAACTGGTGAGAGCTTGTGGAAAATTTCTCAGGGAATCTTCTTCTGAAAGCCATTCGGCTACAGTGCTGATTATTTGGAAGAGATTGGCGCTCGAAAATTACAAACAAACAAACAAAATCATTATTGATCATTGCTTGGAAAAGTTTGTCATGGAACTTTCATTTTAAAGCACGTAGGATGCTGTCCTGATCATTTGAAAGAGCTCGGCCCATGAACAGTACCTAAAAGCGAATCTCGTTATTGAGCAGTGCGGCTGACACATTTCTCTAAGAAGCTCAATTTCACCTCAGTTAGGCGACTGTCCCAAGCATTAGGGGTTCGTCAAAACTGACAGGCAAAGCAAAACATAGCTGAGCCTTGCTTGTGACGAATTACTCGCTGATTCTCCAGCTTAAAGCCTTTCGGATACTATGCGGGAACTCATGGACTCGCCACATCGAAAGCCGTTAGGAAACTGGGCCTGATCACTTGGAGGAGATCGGCTAGTGAACAGTGCCAAGCAAGCAAACTGCATTCCTGATCAGTGCTTGTGACAAATTGCTCATTGAAGCGCCATCTTAAAGCCCTTCGGCTACTATGTGGGAGCGATCGGATGGAGGGTGCTCATCCGTGCGGAGACGCTTCATTTCTAAAGCAATGTGGATTCCGTCCTCAGCATTTTGGGATAAATCGGCCAGTGAACGTTACAAAAAACGAAGACTTATTACTGATCCGTGCTTGCTCTAAGGGACTCTTCATTTTCAAATCTTTAGGCTACTGTGCTAATTATTCAGAGGTACTCGGCGATCGAAGATTACCAGAAAAAATCATTGCTGGAAAAAGTTTCTCATGGAACCTTCATTTTGAAGCGGTTCGAAATCGGTCAGCGTTAGGGGGTAATTCGGTTGTGAATATTAACTAACCAGAACTTTTTCCTGATTACTGCTTGTGACACTTTGCTAATTGAATCATCGTTTCTTGACCATTACAAACAAAGCAAACTTAATTACGGTTCAGTGCAGTTCCTATTGGGAAGTCACTTGGAGCTAGGCGGAGGGGCTTAGAACTAGGGCTAGGGCTAGGGTTCCTATAGGTACAGTTTCCAAACTAGGGTAGGCTTTGTGTGGGCCGAGGACCCCACTCTGGGTTTAGGTTTCCAATGGCTAGGCAAATTGAAGTAAGCCTTAGAATTCCTATGGCGAGCGCTCACCGCCCTAGGGAATGGGGTCCTATCTCTCGGGCTCTGTTCCCTAGGGGTTACGGTATCGAAGGGTCCGCCATATGGCGTTAGGGTTCCTATGCGTAGGGCTCGCCCCTCCTTGTTGCCCCAGGCATAGGATTCCTACGTGTAAGGACTGAAGCGAGAGGGCCCCAGCTACCTGTTTACCTGGGCCGGAACACAAAGGATAGGGGAGGAGCGGTTGGAGCCTGTGATCTCGGATGTCCAGCTGGAAAACGCAGGGTCTCTGGACTGTGGGAAGAGCGCAGGCAGAGCGCCTACCTGGAGGCAGGGGAGACTTAGCTGTACTGTGCTGACAGAGGCCATGCCTGAGAGTCCTTAGACTTTCCTATGCCGTGTTCAGATGCTCAATAAACTTCCTGTTTTATGTTAGCTCTGGTCTAAAGGACAGGGTTGCTTTATTCCCTCTGTGAGTGGAGGTCCCGAGGACCAGAGCGAGTGGACTCCCTGAGGAGGCCCAGAGGGAGAGAAAAGCGTTATAAGGCTCGGTGATAAGATCCTGTAGCAAAGACACTTCTGAAGGGGGGGGGCGGTGTCTCCAGGGTGGCCAGAGGAACTGGCCCGACGGAGCCCTGGTCCTTGCCTTTGGCTGAGCTGAAGGAGGGCCGCTTGTCTTGGCACTGGAAATCCACCCAGCAGGTGGTGTGTAACAAGTTTCGTGAAAATTTCAAAAAAGATGTGCTCGTGAAAACTAGAAAGAAAGAAAGAGAGAGTCATTACTGGTAAGTGCTAATGACAAATTTTTCATGGACTCGTCACACCGGAACCTATTAGGATACTGTCCTGATAACTTGGAGGAGATCGGATCCTGACTATTACCAGCCAAGCAAGCCAGATGACTGATCAGTGCTTGTTACCAATTTCTCGGAAAAGCTTCATTTTTCAAGTTATTAGGATTCTGTCCTGAGCAGCTGGGGTAGATCTGCGCGTGAACATTACAGACGAATCCAAAGACATAGCAGATCAGAATCTCCATGTCTATCTCGTTGTAAGCATCTGGGGGAAATCGGCTAGTGAAAATTACAATTAGAATGGAAGTGACAAGTGGGAGAACTTGTAGGATATTTCTCCGGGAATCTTCATCTGAAAGCCATTAGGATACTGTGCTGAGTATTTGGAAGCGATCGGACAGAAAACTAAATTATAAACATGCAAAACTCGTTCTGATCATTGCGGGGGACGTATTTCTCGAAGGCTCTCAATACGAATTGCGTTAGGATGCTGTCCCTAGCCTTTCGAGAAATTAGTTCGTGAAAAGAAGAAACAACGACATTCGTCACTGAATAGCGCGTGTCACAAATTTCTCACGAAATCTACATCTCCCATCCCTGAGGATTCGGTACTGAGCATTTGGAAGAGAACGGAGCGTGAAACTTCTTTTTAAAACAAGCCAATGGCATAAGTGATCGCTGTTTGTGAGATCTTGCTGATGGACTCTTCAACTTAAAGCTATTGGGATAGGTTATTAATAATTTGGGAGCGCTCATATTGAGGAAAAAACCCCAAGCCATAAATCACAACTCATGTCTCATCATTGCGGTTGACGCTTTACTCGAAGGACGTCATTTTCAGAGCACTTAGGATGCTGTCCTGAGCATTACAGACCGATTCGTGAAAGCTTCAAAGAACGCAAAACTTATTACTGATCAGTGCTTGTGACAACTGTCTCAGGGAATCTGCATGGTTAAACAATTAGGATACCTTCCTGATGGAAGTGACAAGTGGGAGAACTTGTAGGATATTTCTCCGGGAATCTTCATCTGAAAGCCATTAGGATACTGTGCTGATTATTTGGAAGCGATCGGACAGAGAACTAAATTATAAACATGACAATTAGGATACATTCGTCACTGAATAGCGCGTGTCACAAATTTCTCACGAAATCTACATCTCCCATCCCTGAGGATTCGGTACTGAGCATTTGGAAGAGAACGGAGCGTGAAACTTCTTTTTAAAACAAGCCAATGGCATAAGTGATCGCTGTTTGTGAGATCTTGCTGATGGACTCTTCAACTTAAAGCTATTGGGATAGGTTATTAATAATTTGGGAGCGCTCGGATTGTGGAAAAAAATCCCCAAGCCATAAATCACAACTCATGTCTCATCATTGCGGTGGACGCTTTACTCGAAGGACGTCATTTTCAGAGCACTTAGGATGCTGTCCTGAGCATTACAGACCGATTCGTGAAAGCTTCAAAGAACGCAAAACTTATTACTGATCAGTGCTTGTGACAACTGTCTCAGGGAATCTGCATGGTTAAACAATTAGGATACCTTCCTGATTTTGTGGATGATATGGGCTCGTGACAATTATGAACAGGGAGAAAGGCATTACTGATCAGCTCGTGTGACAAATTTCTTAGGAAATCCCAGTTTTAAATCAGTTAGGCTGCTGCCCTGAGCATTACGGGACGGTGGGTGTGCGAAAATGACAGCGAAAGCCAAACTCATTACTGATCAGACTCGTCACTTCTAAACCAATTTGGATTCCCTCAAGCATCTGGGGAAAAATCGGCTAGGGAAAATTACAATCAAAGAGAGAGTCATAACTGGTGAGAGCTTGTGGAAAATTTCTCAGGGAATCTTCTTCTGAAAGCCATTCGGCTACAGTGCTGATTATTTGGAAGAGATTGGCGCTCGAAAATTACAAACAAACAAACAAAATCATTATTGATCATTGCTTGGAAAAGTTTGTCATGGAACTTTCATTTTAAAGCACGTAGGATGCTGTCCTGATCATTTGAAAGAGCTCGGCCCATGAACAGTACCTAAAAGCGAATCTCGTTATTGAGCAGTGCGGCTGACACATTTCTCTAAGAAGCTCAATTTCACCTCAGTTAGGCGACTGTCCCAAGCATTAGGGGTTCGTCAAAACTGACAGGCAAAGCAAAACATAGCTGAGCCTTGCTTGTGACGAATTACTCGCTGATTCTCCAGCTTAAAGCCTTTCGGATACTATGCGGGAACTCATGGACTCGCCACATCGAAAGCCGTTAGGAAACTGGGCCTGATCACTTGGAGGAGATCGGCTAGTGAACAGTGCCAAGCAAGCAAACTGCATTCCTGATCAGTGCTTGTGACAAATTGCTCATTGAAGCGCCATCTTAAAGCCCTTCGGCTACTATGTGGGAGCGATCGGATGGAGGGTGCTCATCCGTGCGGAGACGCTTCATTTCTAAAGCAATGTGGATTCCGTCCTCAGCATTTTGGGATAAATCGGCCAGTGAACGTTACAAAAAACGAAGACTTATTACTGATCCGTGCTTGCTCTAAGGGACTCTTCATTTTCAAATCTTTAGGCTACTGTGCTAATTATTCAGAGGTACTCGGCGATCGAAGATTACCAGAAAAAATCATTGCTGGAAAAAGTTTCTCATGGAACCTTCATTTTGAAGCGGTTCGAAATCGGTCAGCGTTAGGGGGTAATTCGGTTGTGAATATTAACTAACCAGAACTTTTTCCTGATTACTGCTTGTGACCCTTTGCTAATTGAATCATCGTTTCTTGACCATTACAAACAAAGCAAACTTAATTACGGTTCAGTGCAGTTCCTATTGGGAAGTCACTTGGAGCTAGGCGGAGGGGCTTAGAACTAGGGCTAGGGCTAGGGTTCCTATAGGTACAGTTTCCAAACTAGGGTAGGCTTTGTGTGGGCCGAGGACCCCACTCTGGGTTTAGGTTTCCAATGGCTAGGCAAATTGAAGTAAGCCTTAGAATTCCTATGGCGAGCGCTCACCGCCCTAGGGAATGGGGTCCTATCTCTCGGGCTCTGTTCCCTAGGGGTTACGGTATCGAAGGGTCCGCCATATGGCGTTAGGGTTCCTATGCGTAGGGCTCGCCCCTCCTTGTTGCCCCAGGCATAGGATTCCTACGTGTAAGGACTGAAGCGAGAGGGCCCCAGCTACCTGTTTACCTGGGCCGGAACACAAAGGATAGGGGAGGAGCGGTTGGAGCCTGTGATCTCGGATGTCCAGCTGGAAAACGCAGGGTCTCTGGACTGTGGGAAGAGCGCAGGCAGAGCGCCTACCTGGAGGCAGGGGAGACTTAGCTGTACTGTGCTGACAGAGGCCAGGCCTGAGAGTCCTTAGACTTTCCTATGCCGTGTTCAGATGCTCAATAAACTTCCTGTTTTATGTTAGCTCTGGTCTAAAGGACAGGGTTGCTTTATTCCCTCTGTGAGTGGAGGTCCCGAGGACCAGAGCGAGTGGACTCCCTGAGGAGGCCCAGAGGGAGAGAAAAGCGTTATAAGGCTCGGTGATAAGATCCTGTAGCAAAGACACTTCTGAAGGGGGGGGGGCGGTGTCTCCAGGGTGGCCAGAGGAACTGGCCCGACGGAGCCCTGGTCCTTGCCTTTTGCTGAGCTGAAGGAGGGCCGCTTGTCTTGGCACTGGAAATCCACCCAGCAGGTGGTGTGTAACAAGTTTCGTGAAAATTTCAAAAAAGATGTGCTCGTGAAAACTAGAAAGAAAGAAAGAGAGAGTCATTACTGGTAAGTGCTAATGACAAATTTTTCATGGACTCGTCACACCGGAACCTATTAGGATACTGTCCTGATAACTTGGAGGAGATCGGATCCTGACTATTACCAGCCAAGCAAGCCAGATGACTGATCAGTGCTTGTTACCAATTTCTCGGAAAAGCTTCATTTTTCAAGTTATTAGGATTCTGTCCTGAGCAGCTGGGGTAGATCTGCGCGTGAACATTACAGACGAATCCAAAGACATAGCAGATCAGAATCTCCATGTCTATCTCGTTGTAAGCATCTGGGGGAAATCGGCTAGTGAAAATTACAATTAGAATGGAAGTGACAAGTGGGAGAACTTGTAGGATATTTCTCCGGGAATCTTCATCTGAAAGCCATTAGGATACTGTGCTGAGTATTTGGAAGCGATCGGACAGAAAACTAAATTATAAACATGCAAAACTCGTTCTGATCATTGCGGGGGACGTATTTCTCGAAGGCTCTCAATACGAATTGCGTTAGGATGCTGTCCCTAGCCTTTCGAGAAATTAGTTCGTGAAAAGAAGAAACAACCACATTCGTCACTGAATAGCGCGTGTCACAAATTTCTCACGAAATCTACATCTCCCATCCCTGAGGATTCGGTACTGAGCATTTGGAAGAGAACGGAGCGTGAAACTTCTTTTTAAAACAAGCCAATGGCATAAGTGATCGCTGTTTGTGAGATCTTGCTGATGGACTCTTCAACTTAAAGCTATTGGGATAGGTTATTAATAATTTGGGAGCGCTCATATTGAGGAAAAAACCCCAAGCCATAAATCACAACTCATGTCTCATCATTGCGGTTGACGCTTTACTCGAAGGACGTCATTTTCAGAGCACTTAGGATGCTGTCCTGAGCATTACAGACCGATTCGTGAAAGCTTCAAAGAACGCAAAACTTATTACTGATCAGTGCTTGTGACAACTGTCTCAGGGAATCTGCATGGTTAAACAATTAGGATACCTTCCTGATTTTGTGGATGATATGGGCTCGTGACAATTATGAACAGGGAGAAAGGCATTACTGATCAGCTCGTGTGACAAATTTCTTAGGAAATCCCAGTTTTAAATCAGTTAGGCTGCTGCCCTGAGCATTACGGGACGGTGGGTGTGCGAAAATGACAGCGAAAGCCAAACTCATTACTGATCAGACTCGTCACTTCTAAACCAATTTGGATTCCCTCAAGCATCTGGGGAAAAATCGGCTAGGGAAAATTACAATCAAAGAGAGAGTCATAACTGGTGAGAGCTTGTGGAAAATTTCTCAGGGAATCTTCTTCTGAAAGCCATTCGGCTACAGTGCTGATTATTTGGAAGAGATTGGCGCTCGAAAATTACAAACAAACAAACAAAATCATTATTGATCATTGCTTGGAAAAGTTTGTCATGGAACTTTCATTTTAAAGCACGTAGGATGCTGTCCTGATCATTTGAAAGAGCTCGGCCCATGAACAGTACCTAAAAGCGAATCTCGTTATTGAGCAGTGCGGCTGACACATTTCTCTAAGAAGCTCAATTTCACCTCAGTTAGGCGACTGTCCCAAGCATTAGGGGTTCGTCAAAACTGACAGGCAAAGCAAAACATAGCTGAGCCTTGCTTGTGACGAATTACTCGCTGATTCTCCAGCTTAAAGCCTTTCGGATACTATGCGGGAACTCATGGACTCGCCACATCGAAAGCCGTTAGGAAACTGGGCCTGATCACTTGGAGGAGATCGGCTAGTGAACAGTGCCAAGCAAGCAAACTGCATTCCTGATCAGTGCTTGTGACAAATTGCTCATTGAAGCGCCATCTTAAAGCCCTTCGGCTACTATGTGGGAGCGATCGGATGGAGGGTGCTCATCCGTGCGGAGACGCTTCATTTCTAAAGCAATGTGGATTCCGTCCTCAGCATTTTGGGATAAATCGGCCAGTGAACGTTACAAAAAACGAAGACTTATTACTGATCCGTGCTTGCTCTAAGGGACTCTTCATTTTCAAATCTTTAGGCTACTGTGCTAATTATTCAGAGGTACTCGGCGATCGAAGATTACCAGAAAAAATCATTGCTGGAAAAAGTTTCTCATGGAACCTTCATTTTGAAGCGGTTCGAAATCGGTCAGCGTTAGGGGGTAATTCGGTTGTGAATATTAACTAACCAGAACTTTTTCCTGATTACTGCTTGTGACACTTTGCTAATTGAATCATCGTTTCTTGACCATTACAAACAAAGCAAACTTAATTACGGTTCAGTGCAGTTCCTATTGGGAAGTCACTTGGAGCTAGGCGGAGGGGCTTAGAACTAGGGCTAGGGCTAGGGTTCCTATAGGTACAGTTTCCAAACTAGGGTAGGCTTTGTGTGGGCCGAGGACCCCACTCTGGGTTTAGGTTTCCAATGGCTAGGCAAATTGAAGTAAGCCTTAGAATTCCTATGGCGAGCGCTCACCGCCCTAGGGAATGGGGTCCTATCTCTCGGGCTCTGTTCCCTAGGGGTTACGGTATCGAAGGGTCCGCCATATGGCGTTAGGGTTCCTATGCGTAGGGCTCGCCCCTCCTTGTTGCCCCAGGCATAGGATTCCTACGTGTAAGGACTGAAGCGAGAGGGCCCCAGCTACCTGTTTACCTGGGCCGGAACACAAAGGATAGGGGAGGAGCGGTTGGAGCCTGTGATCTCGGATGTCCAGCTGGAAAACGCAGGGTCTCTGGACTGTGGGAAGAGCGCAGGCAGAGCGCCTACCTGGAGGCAGGGGAGACTTAGCTGTACTGTGCTGACAGAGGCCATGCCTGAGAGTCCTTAGACTTTCCTATGCCGTGTTCAGATGCTCAATAAACTTCCTGTTTTATGTTAGCTCTGGTCTAAAGGACAGGGTTGCTTTATTCCCTCTGTGAGTGGAGGTCCCGAGGACCAGAGCGAGTGGACTCCCTGAGGAGGCCCAGAGGGAGAGAAAAGCGTTATAAGGCTCGGTGATAAGATCCTGTAGCAAAGACACTTCTGAAGGGGGGGGGCGGTGTCTCCAGGGTGGCCAGAGGAACTGGCCCGACGGAGCCCTGGTCCTTGCCTTTGGCTGAGCTGAAGGAGGGCCGCTTGTCTTGGCACTGGAAATCCACCCAGCAGGTGGTGTGTAACAAGTTTCGTGAAAATTTCAAAAAAGATGTGCTCGTGAAAACTAGAAAGAAAGAAAGAGAGAGTCATTACTGGTAAGTGCTAATGACAAATTTTTCATGGACTCGTCACACCGGAACCTATTAGGATACTGTCCTGATAACTTGGAGGAGATCGGATCCTGACTATTACCAGCCAAGCAAGCCAGATGACTGATCAGTGCTTGTTACCAATTTCTCGGAAAAGCTTCATTTTTCAAGTTATTAGGATTCTGTCCTGAGCAGCTGGGGTAGATCTGCGCGTGAACATTACAGACGAATCCAAAGACATAGCAGATCAGAATCTCCATGTCTATCTCGTTGTAAGCATCTGGGGGAAATCGGCTAGTGAAAATTACAATTAGAATGGAAGTGACAAGTGGGAGAACTTGTAGGATATTTCTCCGGGAATCTTCATCTGAAAGCCATTAGGATACTGTGCTGAGTATTTGGAAGCGATCGGACAGAAAACTAAATTATAAACATGCAAAACTCGTTCTGATCATTGCGGGGGACGTATTTCTCGAAGGCTCTCAATACGAATTGCGTTAGGATGCTGTCCCTAGCCTTTCGAGAAATTAGTTCGTGAAAAGAAGAAACAACCACATTCGTCACTGAATAGCGCGTGTCACAAATTTCTCACGAAATCTACATCTCCCATCCCTGAGGATTCGGTACTGAGCATTTGGAAGAGAACGGAGCGTGAAACTTCTTTTTAAAACAAGCCAATGGCATAAGTGATCGCTGTTTGTGAGATCTTGCTGATGGACTCTTCAACTTAAAGCTATTGGGATAGGTTATTAATAATTTGGGAGCGCTCGGATTGTGGAAAAAAATCCCCAAGCCATAAATCACAACTCATGTCTCATCATTGCGGTGGACGCTTTACTCGAAGGACGTCATTTTCAGAGCACTTAGGATGCTGTCCTGAGCATTACAGACCGATTCGTGAAAGCTTCAAAGAACGCAAAACTTATTACTGATCAGTGCTTGTGACAACTGTCTCAGGGAATCTGCATGGTTAAACAATTAGGATACCTTCCTGATTTTGTGGATGATATGGGCTCGTGACAATTATGAACAGGGAGAAAGGCATTACTGATCAGCTCGTGTGACAAATTTCTTAGGAAATCCCAGTTTTAAATCAGTTAGGCTGCTGCCCTGAGCATTACGGGACGGTGGGTGTGCGAAAATGACAGCGAAAGCCAAACTCATTACTGATCAGACTCGTCACTTCTAAACCAATTTGGATTCCCTCAAGCATCTGGGGAAAAATCGGCTAGGGAAAATTACAATCAAAGAGACAGTCATAACTGGTGAGAGCTTGTGGAAAATTTCTCAGGGAATCTTCTTCTGAAAGCCATTCGGCTACAGTGCTGATTATTTGGAAGAGATTGGCGCTCGAAAATTACAAACAAACAAACAAAATCATTATTGATCATTGCTTGGAAAAGTTTGTCATGGAACTTTCATTTTAAAGCACGTAGGATGCTGTCCTGATCATTTGAAAGAGCTCGGCCCATGAACAGTACCTAAAAGCGAATCTCGTTATTGAGCAGTGCGGCTGACACATTTCTCTAAGAAGCTCAATTTCACCTCAGTTAGGCGACTGTCCCAAGCATTAGGGGTTCGTCAAAACTGACAGGCAAAGCAAAACATAGCTGAGCCTTGCTTGTGACGAATTACTCGCTGATTCTCCAGCTTAAAGCCTTTCGGATACTATGCGGGAACTCATGGACTCGCCACATCGAAAGCCGTTAGGAAACTGGGCCTGATCACTTGGAGGAGATCGGCTAGTGAACAGTGCCAAGCAAGCAAACTGCATTCCTGATCAGTGCTTGTGACAAATTGCTCATTGAAGCGCCATCTTAAAGCCCTTCGGCTACTATGTGGGAGCGATCGGATGGAGGGTGCTCATCCGTGCGGAGACGCTTCATTTCTAAAGCAATGTGGATTCCGTCCTCAGCATTTTGGGATAAATCGGCCAGTGAACGTTACAAAAAACGAAGACTTATTACTGATCCGTGCTTGCTCTAAGGGACTCTTCATTTTCAAATCTTTAGGCTACTGTGCTAATTATTCAGAGGTACTCGGCGATCGAAGATTACCAGAAAAAATCATTGCTGGAAAAAGTTTCTCATGGAACCTTCATTTTGAAGCGGTTCGAAATCGGTCAGCGTTAGGGGGTAATTCGGTTGTGAATATTAACTAACCAGAACTTTTTCCTGATTACTGCTTGTGACACTTTGCTAATTGAATCATCGTTTCTTGACCATTACAAACAAAGCAAACTTAATTACGGTTCAGTGCAGTTCCTATTGGGAAGTCACTTGGAGCTAGGCGGAGGGGCTTAGAACTAGGGCTAGGGCTAGGGTTCCTATAGGTACAGTTTCCAAACTAGGGTAGGCTTTGTGTGGGCCGAGGACCCCACTCTGGGTTTAGGTTTCCAATGGCTAGGCAAATTGAAGTAAGCCTTAGAATTCCTATGGCGAGCGCTCACCGCCCTAGGGAATGGGGTCCTATCTCTCGGGCTCTGTTCCCTAGGGGTTACGGTATCGAAGGGTCCGCCATATGGCGTTAGGGTTCCTATGCGTAGGGCTCGCCCCTCCTTGTTGCCCCAGGCATAGGATTCCTACGTGTAAGGACTGAAGCGAGAGGGCCCCAGCTACCTGTTTACCTGGACCGGAACACAAAGGATAGGGGAGGAGCGGTTGGAGCCTGTGATCTCGGATGTCCAGCTGGAAAACGCAGGGTCTCTGGACTGTGGGAAGAGCGCAGGCAGAGCGCCTACCTGGAGGCAGGGGAGACTTAGCTGTACTGTGCTGACAGAGGCCAGGCCTGAGAGTCCTTAGACTTTCCTATGCCGTGTTCAGATGCTCAATAAACTTCCTGTTTTATGTTAGCTCTGGTCTAAAGGACAGGGTTGCTTTATTCCCTCTGTGAGTGGAGGTCCCGAGGACCAGAGCGAGTGGACTCCCTGAGGAGGCCCAGAGGGAGAGAAAAGCGTTATAAGGCTCGGTGATAAGATCCTGTAGCAAAGACACTTCTGAAGGGGGGGGCGGTGTCTCCAGGGTGGCCAGAGGAACTGGCCCGACGGAGCCCTGGTCCTTGCCTTTGGCTGAGCTGAAGGAGGGCCGCTTGTCTTGGCACTGGAAATCCACCCAGCAGGTGGTGTGTAACAAGTTTCGTGAAAATTTCAAAAAAGATGTGCTCGTGAAAACTAGAAAGAAAGAAAGAGAGAGTCATTACTGGTAAGTGCTAATGACAAATTTTTCATGGACTCGTCACACCGGAACCTATTAGGATACTGTCCTGATAACTTGGAGGAGATCGGATCCTGACTATTACCAGCCAAGCAAGCCAGATGACTGATCAGTGCTTGTTACCAATTTATCGGAAAAGCTTCATTTTTCAAGTTATTAGGATTCTGTCCTGAGCAGCTGGGGTAGATCTGCGCGTGAACATTACAGACGAATCCAAAGACATAGCAGATCAGAATCTCCATGTCTATCTCGTTGTAAGCATCTGGGGGAAATCGGCTAGTGAAAATAACAATTAGAATGGAAGTGACAAGTGGGAGAACTTGTAGGATATTTCTCCGGGAATCTTCATCTGAAAGCCATTAGGATACTGTGCTGAGTATTTGGAAGCGATCGGACAGAAAACTAAATTATAAACATGCAAAACTCGTTCTGATCATTGCGGGGGACGTATTTCTCGAAGGCTCTCAATACGAATTGCGTTAGGATGCTGTCCCTAGCCTTTCGAGAAATTAGTTCGTGAAAAGAAGAAACAACCACATTCGTCACTGAATAGCGCGTGTCACAAATTTCTCACGAAATCTACATCTCCCATCCCTGAGGATTCGGTACTGAGCATTTGGAAGAGAACGGAGCGTGAAACTTCTTTTTAAAACAAGCCAATGGCATAAGTGATCGCTGTTTGTGAGATCTTGCTGATGGACTCTTCAACTTAAAGCTATTGGGATAGGTTATTAATAATTTGGGAGCGCTCGGATTGTGGAAAAAAATCCCCAAGCCATAAATCACAACTCATGTCTCATCATTGCGGTGGACGCTTTACTCGAAGGACGTCATTTTCAGAGCACTTAGGATGCTGTCCTGAGCATTACAGACCGATTCGTGAAAGCTTCAAAGAACGCAAAACTTATTACTGATCAGTGCTTGTGACAACTGTCTCAGGGAATCTGCATGGTTAAACAATTAGGATACCTTCCTGATTTTGTGGATGATATGGGCTCGTGACAATTATGAACAGGGAGAAAGGCATTACTGATCAGCTCGTGTGACAAATTTCTTAGGAAATCCCAGTTTTAAATCAGTTAGGCTGCTGCCCTGAGCATTACGGGACGGTGGGTGTGCGAAAATGACAGCGAAAGCCAAACTCATTACTGATCAGACTCGTCACTTCTAAACCAATTTGGATTCCCTCAAGCATCTGGGGAAAAATCGGCTAGGGAAAATTACAATCAAAGAGACAGTCATAACTGGTGAGAGCTTGTGGAAAATTTCTCAGGGAATCTTCTTCTGAAAGCCATTCGGCTACAGTGCTGATTATTTGGAAGAGATTGGCGCTCGAAAATTACAAACAAACAAACAAAATCATTATTGATCATTGCTTGGAAAAGTTTGTCATGGAACTTTCATTTTAAAGCACGTAGGATGCTGTCCTGATCATTTGAAAGAGCTCGGCCCATGAACAGTACCTAAAAGCGAATCTCGTTATTGAGCAGTGCGGCTGACACATTTCTCTAAGAAGCTCAATTTCACCTCAGTTAGGCGACTGTCCCAAGCATTAGGGGTTCGTCAAAACTGACAGGCAAAGCAAAACATAGCTGAGCCTTGCTTGTGACGAATTACTCGCTGATTCTCCAGCTTAAAGCCTTTCGGATACTATGCGGGAACTCATGGACTCGCCACATCGAAAGCCGTTAGGAAACTGGGCCTGATCACTTGGAGGAGATCGGCTAGTGAACAGTGCCAAGCAAGCAAACTGCATTCCTGATCAGTGCTTGTGACAAATTGCTCATTGAAGCGCCATCTTAAAGCCCTTCGGCTACTATGTGGGAGCGATCGGATGGAGGGTGCTCATCCGTGCGGAGACGCTTCATTTCTAAAGCAATGTGGATTCCGTCCTCAGCATTTTGGGATAAATCGGCCAGTGAACGTTACAAAAAACGAAGACTTATTACTGATCCGTGCTTGCTCTAAGGGACTCTTCATTTTCAAATCTTTAGGCTACTGTGCTAATTATTCAGAGGTACTCGGCGATCGAAGATTACCAGAAAAAATCATTGCTGGAAAAAGTTTCTCATGGAACCTTCATTTTTAAGCGGTTCGAAATCGGTCAGCGTTAGGGGGTAATTCGGTTGTGAATATTAACTAACCAGAACTTTTTCCTGATTACTGCTTGTGACACTTTGCTAATTGAATCATCGTTTCTTGACCATTACAAACAAAGCAAACTTAATTACGGTTCAGTGCAGTTCCTATTGGGAAGTCACTTGGAGCTAGGCGGAGGGGCTTAGAACTAGGGCTAGGGCTAGGGTTCCTATAGGTACAGTTTCCAAACTAGGGTAGGCTTTGTGTGGGCCGAGGACCCCACTCTGGGTTTAGGTTTCCAATGGCTAGGCAAATTGAAGTAAGCCTTAGAATTCCTATGGCGAGCGCTCACCGCCCTAGGGAATGGGGTCCTATCTCTCGGGCTCTGTTCCCTAGGGGTTACGGTATCGAAGGGTCCGCCATATGGCGTTAGGGTTCCTATGCGTAGGGCTCGCCCCTCCTTGTTGCCCCAGGCATAGGATTCCTACGTGTAAGGACTGAAGCGAGAGGGCCCCAGCTACCTGTTTACCTGGGCCGGAACACAAAGGATAGGGGAGGAGCGGTTGGAGCCTGTGATCTCGGATGTCCAGCTGGAAAACGCAGGGTCTCTGGACTGTGGGAAGAGCGCAGGCAGAGCGCCTACCTGGAGGCAGGGGAGACTTAGCTGTACTGTGCTGACAGAGGCCATGCCTGAGAGTCCTTAGACTTTCCTATGCCGTGTTCAGATGCTCAATAAACTTCCTGTTTTATGTTAGCTCTGGTCTAAAGGACAGGGTTGCTTTATTCCCTCTGTGAGTGGAGGTCCCGAGGACCAGAGCGAGTGGACTCCCTGAGGAGGCCCAGAGGGAGAGAAAAGCGTTATAAGGCTCGGTGATAAGATCCTGTAGCAAAGACACTTCTGAAGGGGGGGGGCGGTGTCTCCAGGGTGGCCAGAGGAACTGGCCCGACGGAGCCCTGGTCCTTGCCTTTGGCTGAGCTGAAGGAGGGCCGCTTGTCTTGGCACTGGAAATCCACCCAGCAGGTGGTGTGTAACAAGTTTCGTGAAAATTTCAAAAAAGATGTGCTCGTGAAAACTAGAAAGAAAGAAAGAGAGAGTCATTACTGGTAAGTGCTAATGACAAATTTTTCATGGACTCGTCACACCGGAACCTATTAGGATACTGTCCTGATAACTTGGAGGAGATCGGATCCTGACTATTACCAGCCAAGCAAGCCAGATGACTGATCAGTGCTTGTTACCAATTTCTCGGAAAAGCTTCATTTTTCAAGTTATTAGGATTCTGTCCTGAGCAGCTGGGGTAGATCTGCGCGTGAACATTACAGACGAATCCAAAGACATAGCAGATCAGAATCTCCATGTCTATCTCGTTGTAAGCATCTGGGGGAAATCGGCTAGTGAAAATAACAATTAGAATGGAAGTGACAAGTGGGAGAACTTGTAGGATATTTCTCCGGGAATCTTCATCTGAAAGCCATTAGGATACTGTGCTGAGTATTTGGAAGCGATCGGACAGAAAACTAAATTATAAACATGCAAAACTCGTTCTGATCATTGCGGGGGACGTATTTCTCGAAGGCTCTCAATACGAATTGCGTTAGGATGCTGTCCCTAGCCTTTCGAGAAATTAGTTCGTGAAAAGAAGAAACAACCACATTCGTCACTGAATAGCGCGTGTCACAAATTTCTCACGAAATCTACATCTCCCATCCCTGAGGATTCGGTACTGAGCATTTGGAAGAGAACGGAGCGTGAAACTTCTTTTTAAAACAAGCCAATGGCATAAGTGAGCGCTGTTTGTGAGATCTTGCTGATGGACTCTTCAACTTAAAGCTATTGGGATAGGTTATTAATAATTTGGGAGCGCTCGGATTGTGGAAAAAAATCCCCAAGCCATAAATCACAACTCATGTCTCATCATTGCGGTGGACGCTTTACTCGAAGGACGTCATTTTCAGAGCACTTAGGATGCTGTCCTGAGCATTACAGACCGATTCGTGAAAGCTTCAAAGAACGCAAAACTTATTACTGATCAGTGCTTGTGACAACTGTCTCAGGGAATCTGCATGGTTAAACAATTAGGATACCTTCCTGATTTTGTGGATGATATGGGCTCGTGACAATTATGAACAGGGAGAAAGGCATTACTGATCAGCTCGTGTGACAAATTTCTTAGGAAATCCCAGTTTTAAATCAGTTAGGCTGCTGCCCTGAGCATTACGGGACGGTGGGTGTGCGAAAATGACAGCGAAAGCCAAACTCATTACTGATCAGACTCGTCACTTCTAAACCAATTTGGATTCCCTCAAGCATCTGGGGAAAAATCGGCTAGGGAAAATTACAATCAAAGAGACAGTCATAACTGGTGAGAGCTTGTGGAAAATTTCTCAGGGAATCTTCTTCTGAAAGCCATTCGGCTACAGTGCTGATTATTTGGAAGAGATTGGCGCTCGAAAATTACAAACAAACAAACAAAATCATTATTGATCATTGCTTGGAAAAGTTTGTCATGGAACTTTCATTTTAAAGCACGTAGGATGCTGTCCTGATCATTTGAAAGAGCTCGGCCCATGAACAGTACCTAAAAGCGAATCTCGTTATTGAGCAGTGCGGCTGACACATTTCTCTAAGAAGCTCAATTTCACCTCAGTTAGGCGACTGTCCCAAGCATTAGGGGTTCGTCAAAACTGACAGGCAAAGCAAAACATAGCTGAGCCTTGCTTGTGACGAATTACTCGCTGATTCTCCAGCTTAAAGCCTTTCGGATACTATGCGGGAACTCATGGACTCGCCACATCGAAAGCCGTTAGGAAACTGGGCCTGATCACTTGGAGGAGATCGGCTAGTGAACAGTGCCAAGCAAGCAAACTGCATTCCTGATCAGTGCTTGTGACAAATTGCTCATTGAAGCGCCATCTTAAAGCCCTTCGGCTACTATGTGGGAGCGATCGGATGGAGGGTGCTCATCCGTGCGGAGACGCTTCATTTCTAAAGCAATGTGGATTCCGTCCTCAGCATTTTGGGATAAATCGGCCAGTGAACGTTACAAAAAACGAAGACTTTTTACTGATCCGTGCTTGCTCTAAGGGACTCTTCATTTTCAAATCTTTAGGCTACTGTGCTAATTATTCAGAGGTACTCGGCGATCGAAGATTACCAGAAAAAATCATTGCTGGAAAAAGTTTCTCATGGAACCTTCATTTTTAAGCGGTTCGAAATCGGTCAGCGTTAGGGGGTAATTCGGTTGTGAATATTAACTAACCAGAACTTTTTCCTGATTACTGCTTGTGACACTTTGCTAATTGAATCATCGTTTCTTGACCATTACAAACAAAGCAAACTTAATTACGGTTCAGTGCAGTTCCTATTGGGAAGTCACTTGGAGCTAGGCGGAGGGGCTTAGAACTAGGGCTAGGGCTAGGGTTCCTATAGGTACAGTTTCCAAACTAGGGTAGGCTTTGTGTGGGCCGAGGACCCCACTCTGGGTTTAGGTTTCCAATGGCTAGGCAAATTGAAGTAAGCCTTAGAATTCCTATGGCGAGCGCTCACCGCCCTAGGGAATGGGGTCCTATCTCTCGGGCTCTGTTCCCTAGGGGTTACGGTATCGAAGGGTCCGCCATATGGCGTTAGGGTTCCTATGCGTAGGGCTCGCCCCTCCTTGTTGCCCCAGGCATAGGATTCCTACGTGTAAGGACTGAAGCGAGAGGGCCCCAGCTACCTGTTTACCTGGGCCGGAACACAAAGGATAGGGGAGGAGCGGTTGGAGCCTGTGATCTCGGATGTCCAGCTGGAAAACGCAGGGTCTCTGGACTGTGGGAAGAGCGCAGGCAGAGCGCCTACCTGGAGGCAGGGGAGACTTAGCTGTACTGTGCTGACAGAGGCCATGCCTGAGAGTCCTTAGACTTTCCTATGCCGTGTTCAGATGCTCAATAAACTTCCTGTTTTATGTTAGCTCTGGTCTAAAGGACAGGGTTGCTTTATTCCCTCTGTGAGTGGAGGTCCCGAGGACCAGAGCGAGTGGACTCCCTGAGGAGGCCCAGAGGGAGAGAAAAGCGTTATAAGGCTCGGTGATAAGATCCTGTAGCAAAGACACTTCTGAAGGGGGGGGGCGGTGTCTCCAGGGTGGCCAGAGGAACTGGCCCGACGGAGCCCTGGTCCTTGCCTTTGGCTGAGCTGAAGGAGGGCCGCTTGTCTTGGCACTGGAAATCCACCCAGCAGGTGGTGTGTAACAAGTTTCGTGAAAATTTCAAAAAAGATGTGCTCGTGAAAACTAGAAAGAAAGAGAGAGTCATTACTGGTAAGTGCTAATGACAAATTTTTCATGGACTCGTCACACCGGAACCTATTAGGATACTGTCCTGATAACTTGGAGGAGATCGGATCCTGACTATTACCAGCCAAGCAAGCCAGATGACTGATCAGTGCTTGTTACCAATTTCATGGAAAAGCTTCATTTTTCAAGTTATTAGGATTCTGTCCTGAGCAGCTGGGGTAGATCTGCGCGTGAACATTACAGACGAATCCAAAGACATAGCAGATCAGAATCTCCATGTCTATCTCGTTGTAAGCATCTGGGGGAAATCGGCTAGTGAAAATAACAATTAGAATGGAAGTGACAAGTGGGAGAACTTGTAGGATATTTCTCCGGGAATCTTCATCTGAAAGCCATTAGGATACTGTGCTGAGTATTTGGAAGCGATCGGACAGAAAACTAAATTATAAACATGCAAAACTCGTTCTGATCATTGCGGGGGACGTATTTCTCGAAGGCTCTCAATACGAATTGCGTTAGGATGCTGTCCCTAGCCTTTCGAGAAATTAGTTCGTGAAAAGAAGAAACAACGACATTCGTCACTGAATAGCGCGTGTCACAAATTTCTCACGAAATCTACATCTCCCATCCCTGAGGATTCGGTACTGAGCATTTGGAAGAGAACGGAGCGTGAAACTTCTTTTTAAAACAAGCCAATGGCATAAGTGATCGCTGTTTGTGAGATCTTGCTGATGGACTCTTCAACTTAAAGCTATTGGGATAGGTTATTAATAATTTGGGAGCGCTCGGATTGTGGAAAAAAATCCCCAAGCCATAAATCACAACTCATGTCTCATCATTGCGGTGGACGCTTTACTCGAAGGACGTCATTTTCAGAGCACTTAGGATGCTGTCCTGAGCATTACAGACCGATTCGTGAAAGCTTCAAAGAACGCAAAACTTATTACTGATCAGTGCTTGTGACAACTGTCTCAGGGAATCTGCATGGTTAAACAATTAGGATACCTTCCTGATTTTGTGGATGATATGGGCTCGTGACAATTATGAACAGGGAGAAAGGCATTACTGATCAGCTCGTGTGACAAATTTCTTAGGAAATCCCAGTTTTAAATCAGTTAGGCTGCTGCCCTGAGCATTACGGGACGGTGGGTGTGCGAAAATGACAGCGAAAGCCAAACTCATTACTGATCAGACTCGTCACTTCTAAACCAATTTGGATTCCCTCAAGCATCTGGGGAAAAATCGGCTAGGGAAAATTACAATCAAAGAGACAGTCATAACTGGTGAGAGCTTGTGGAAAATTTCTCAGGGAATCTTCTTCTGAAAGCCATTCGGCTACAGTGCTGATTATTTGGAAGAGATTGGCGCTCGAAAATTACAAACAAACAAACAAAATCATTATTGATCATTGCTTGGAAAAGTTTGTCATGGAACTTTCATTTTAAAGCACGTAGGATGCTGTCCTGATCATTTGAAAGAGCTCGGCCCATGAACAGTACCTAAAAGCGAATCTCGTTATTGAGCAGTGCGGCTGACACATTTCTCTAAGAAGCTCAATTTCACCTCAGTTAGGCGACTGTCCCAAGCATTAGGGGTTCGTCAAAACTGACAGGCAAAGCAAAACATAGCTGAGCCTTGCTTGTGACGAATTACTCGCTGATTCTCCAGCTTAAAGCCTTTCGGATACTATGCGGGAACTCATGGACTCGCCACATCGAAAGCCGTTAGGAAACTGGGCCTGATCACTTGGAGGAGATCGGCTAGTGAACAGTGCCAAGCAAGCAAACTGCATTCCTGATCAGTGCTTGTGACAAATTGCTCATTGAAGCTCCATCTTAAAGCCCTTCGGCTACTATGTGGGAGCGATCGGATGGAGGGTGCTCATACGTGCGGAGACGCTTCATTTCTAAAGCAATGTGGATTCCGTCCTCAGCATTTTGGGATAAATCGGCCAGTGAACGTTACAAAAAACGAAGACTTATTACTGATCCGTGCTTGCTCTAAGGGACTCTTCATTTTCAAATCTTTAGGCTACTGTGCTAATTATTCAGAGGTACTCGGCGATCGAAGATTACCAGAAAAAATCATTGCTGGAAAAAGTTTCTCATGGAACCTTCATTTTGAAGCGGTTCGAAATCGGTCAGCGTTAGGGGGTAATTCGGTTGTGAATATTAACTAACCAGAACTTTTTCCTGATTACTGCTTGTGACCCTTTGCTAATTGAATCATCGTTTCTTGACCAATACAAACAAAGCAAACTTAATTACGGTTCAGTGCAGTTCCTATTGGGAAGTCACTTGGAGCTAGGCGGAGGGGCTTAGAACTAGGGCTAGGGCTAGGGTTCCTATAGGTACAGTTTCCAAACTAGGGTAGGCTTTGTGTGGGCCGAGGACCCCACTCTGGGTTTAGGTTTCCAATGGCTAGGCAAATTGAAGTAAGCCTTAGAATTCCTATGGCGAGCGCTCACCGCCCTAGGGAATGGGGTCCTATCTCTCGGGCTCTGTTCCCTAGGGGTTACGGTATCGAAGGGTCCGCCATATGGCGTTAGGGTTCCTATGCCCCAGGCATAGGATTCCTACGTGTAAGGACTGAAGCGAGAGGGCCCCAGCTACCTGTTTACCTGGGCCGGAACACAAAGGACAGGGGAGGAGCGGTTGGAGCCTGTGATCTCGGATGTCCAGCTGGAAAACGCAGGGTCTCTGGACTGTGGGAAGAGCGCAGGCAGAGCGCCTACCTGGAGGCAGGGGAGACTTAGCTGTACTGTGCTGACAGAGGCCATGCCTGAGAGTCCTTAGACTTTCCTATGCCGTGTTCAGATGCTCAATAAACTTCCTGTTTTATGTTAGCTCTGGTCTAAAGAACAGGGTTGCTTTATTCCCTCTGTGAGTGGAGGTCCCGAGGACCAGAGCGAGTGGACTCCCTGAGGAGGCCCAGAGGGAGAGAAAAGCGTTATAAGGCTCGGTGATAAGATCCTGTAGCAAAGACACTTCTGAAGGGGGGGGGGGCGGTGTCTCCAGTGTGGCCAGAGGAACTGGCCCGACGGAGCCCTGGTCCTTGCCTTTGGCTGAGCTGAAGGAGGGCCGCTTGTCTTGGCACTGGAAATCCACCCAGCAGGTGGTGTGTAACAAGTTTCGTGAAAATTTCAAAAAAGATGTGCTCGTGAAAACTAGAAAGAAAGAAAGAGAGAGTCATTACTGGTAAGTGCTAATGACAAATTTTTCATGGACTCGTCACACCGGAACCTATTAGGATACTGTCCTGATAACTTGGAGGAGATCGGATCCTGACTATTACCAGCCAAGCAAGCCAGATGACTGATCAGTGCTTGTTACCAATTTCTCGGAAAAGCTTCATTTTTCAAGTTATTAGGATTCTGTCCTGAGCAGCTGGGGTAGATCTGCGCGTGAACATTACAGACGAATCCAAAGACATAGCAGATCAGAATCTCCATGTCTATCTCGTTGTAAGCATCTGGGGGAAATCGGCTAGTGAAAATTACAATTAGAATGGAAGTGACAAGTGGGAGAACTTGTAGGATATTTCTCCGGGAATCTTCATCTGAAAGCCATTAGGATACTGTGCTGAGTATTTGGAAGCGATCGGACAGAAAACTAAATTATAAACATGCAAAACTCGTTCTGATCATTGCGGGGGACGTATTTCTCGAAGGCTCTCAATACGAATTGCGTTAGGATGCTGTCCCTAGCCTTTCGAGAAATTAGTTCGTGAAAAGAAGATACAACGACATTCGTCACTGAATAGCGCGTGTCACAAATTTCTCACGAAATCTACATCTCCCATCCCTGAGGATTCGGTACTGAGCATTTGGAAGAGAACGGAGCGTGAAACTTCTTTTTAAAACAAGCCAATGGCATAAGTGATCGCTGTTTGTGAGATCTTGCTGATGGACTCTTCAACTTAAAGCTATTGGGATAGGTTATTAATAATTTGGGAGCGCTCATATTGAGGAAAAAACCCCAAGCCATAAATCACAACTCATGTCTCATCATTGCGGTTGACGCTTTACTCGAAGGACGTCATTTTCAGAGCACTTAGGATGCTGTCCTGAGCATTACAGACCGATTCGTGAAAGCTTCAAAGGACGCAAAACTTATTACTGATCAGTGCTTGTGACAACTGTCTCAGGGAATCTGCATGGTTAAACAATTAGGATACCTTCCTGATGGAAGTGACAAGTGGGAGAACTTGTAGGATATTTCTCCGGGAATCTTCATCTGAAAGCCATTAGGATACTGTGCTGATTATTTGGAAGCGATCGGACAGAGAACTAAATTATAAACATGACAATTAGGATACATTCGTCACTGAATAGCGCGTGTCACAAATTTCTCACGAAATCTACATCTCCCATCCCTGAGGATTCGGTACTGAGCATTTGGAAGAGAACGGAGCGTGAAACTTCTTTTTAAAACAAGCCAATGGCATAAGTGATCGCTGTTTGTGAGATCTTGCTGATGGACTCTTCAACTTAAAGCTATTGGGATAGGTTATTAATAATTTGGGAGCGCTCGGATTGTGGAAAAAAATCCCCAAGCCATAAATCACAACTCATGTCTCATCATTGCGGTGGACGCTTTACTCGAAGGACGTCATTTTCAGAGCACTTAGGATGCTGTCCTGAGCATTACAGACCGATTCGTGAAAGCTTCAAAGAACGCAAAACTTATTACTGATCAGTGCTTGTGACAACTGTCTCAGGGAATCTGCATGGTTAAACAATTAGGATACCTTCCTGATTTTGTGGATGATATGGGCTCGTGACAATTATGAACAGGGAGAAAGGCATTACTGATCAGCTCGTGTGACAAATTTCTTAGGAAATCCCAGTTTTAAATCAGTTAGGCTGCTGCCCTGAGCATTACGGGACGGTGGGTGTGCGAAAATGACAGCGAAAGCCAAACTCATTACTGATCAGACTCGTCACTTCTAAACCAATTTCGATTCCCTCAAGCATCTGGGGAAAAATCGGCTAGGGAAAATTACAATCAAAGAGACAGTCATAACTGGTGAGAGCTTGTGGAAAATTTCTCAGGGAATCTTCTTCTGAAAGCCATTCGGCTACAGTGCTGATTATTTGGAAGAGATTGGCGCTCGAAAATTACAAACAAACAAACAAAATCATTATTGATCATTGCTTGGAAAAGTTTGTCATGGAACTTTCATTTTAAAGCACGTAGGATGCTGTCCTGATCATTTGAAAGAGCTCGGCCCATGAACAGTACCTAAAAGCGAATCTCGTTATTGAGCAGTGCGGCTGACACATTTCTCTAAGAAGCTCAATTTCACCTCAGTTAGGCGACTGTCCCAAGCATTAGGGGTTCGTCAAAACTGACAGGCAAAGCAAAACATAGCTGAGCCTTGCTTGTGACGAATTACTCGCTGATTCTCCAGCTTAAAGCCTTTCGGATACTATGCGGGAACTCATGGACTCGCCACATCGAAAGCCGTTAGGAAACTGGGCCTGATCACTTGGAGGAGATCGGCTAGTGAACAGTGCCAAGCAAGCAAACTGCATTCCTGATCAGTGCTTGTGACAAATTGCTCATTGAAGCTCCATCTTAAAGCCCTTCGGCTACTATGTGGGAGCGATCGGATGGAGGGTGCTCATCCGTGCGGAGACGCTTCATTTCTAAAGCAATGTGGATTCCGTCCTCAGCATTTTGGGATAAATCGGCCAGTGAACGTTACAAAAAACGAAGACTTATTACTGATCCGTGCTTGCTCTAAGGGACTCTTCATTTTCAAATCTTTAGGCTACTGTGCTAATTATTCAGAGGTACTCGGCGATCGAAGATTACCAGAAAAAATCATTGCTGGAAAAAGTTTCTCATGGAACCTTCATTTTGAAGCGGTTCGAAATCGGTCAGCGTTAGGGGGTAATTCGGTTGTGAATATTAACTAACCAGAACTTTTTCCTGATTACTGCTTGTGACACTTTGCTAATTGAATCATCGTTTCTTGACCATTACAAACAAAGCAAACTTAATTACGGTTCAGTGCAGTTCCTATTGGGAAGTCACTTGGAGCTAGGCGGAGGGGCTTAGAACTAGGGCTAGGGCTAGGGTTCCTATAGGTACAGTTTCCAAACTAGGGTAGGCTTGGTGTGGGCCGAGGACCCCACTCTGGGTTTAGGTTTCCAATGGCTAGGCAAATTGAAGTAAGCCTTAGAATTCCTATGGCGAGCGCTCACCGCCCTAGGGAATGGGGTCCTATCTCTCGGGCTCTGTTCCCTAGGGGTTACGGTATCGAAGGGTCCGCCATATGGCGTTAGGGTTCCTATGCGTAGGGCTCGCCCCTCCTTGTTGCCCCAGGCATAGGATTCCTACGTGTAAGGACTGAAGCGAGAGGGCCCCAGCTACCTGTTTACCTGGGCCGGAACACAAAGGACAGGGGAGGAGCGGTTGGAGCCTGTGATCTCGGATGTCCAGCTGGAAAACGCAGGGTCTCTGGACTGTGGGAAGAGCGCAGGCAGAGCGCCTACCTGGAGGCAGGGGAGACTTAGCTGTACTGTGCTGACAGAGGCCATGCCTGAGAGTCCTTAGACTTTCCTATGCCGTGTTCAGATGCTCAATAAACTTCCTGTTTTATGTTAGCTCTGGTCTAAAGAACAGGGTTGCTTTATTCCCTCTGTGAGTGGAGGTCCCGAGGACCAGAGCGAGTGGACTCCCTGAGGAGGCCCAGAGGGAGAGAAAAGCGTTATAAGGCTCGGTGATAAGATCCTGTAGCAAAGACACTTCTGAAGGGGGGGGGGCGGTGTCTCCAGTGTGGCCAGAGGAACTGGCCCGACGGAGCCCTGGTCCTTGCCTTTGGCTGAGCTGAAGGAGGGCCGCTTGTCTTGGCACTGGAAATCCACCCAGCAGGTGGTGTGTAACAAGTTTCGTGAAAATTTCAAAAAAGATGTGCTCGTGAAAACTAGAAAGAAAGAAAGAGAGAGTCATTACTGGTAAGTGCTAATGACAAATTTTTCATGGACTCGTCACACCGGAACCTATTAGGATACTGTCCTGATAACTTGGAGGAGATCGGATCCTGACTATTACCAGCCAAGCAAGCCAGATGACTGATCAGTGCTTGTTACCAATTTCTCGGAAAAGCTTCATTTTTCAAGTTATTAGGATTCTGTCCTGAGCAGCTGGGGTAGATCTGCGCGTGAACATTACAGACGAATCCAAAGACATAGCAGATCAGAATCTCCATGTCTATCTCGTTGTAAGCATCTGGGGGAAATCGGCTAGTGAAAATTACAATTAGAATGGAAGTGACAAGTGGGAGAACTTGTAGGATATTTCTCCGGGAATCTTCATCTGAAAGCCATTAGGATACTGTGCTGAGTATTTGGAAGCGATCGGACAGAAAACTAAATTATAAACATGCAAAACTCGTTCTGATCATTGCGGGGGACGTATTTCTCGAAGGCTCTCAATACGAATTGCGTTAGGATGCTGTCCCTAGCCTTTCGAGAAATTAGTTCGTGAAAAGAAGATACAACGACATTCGTCACTGAATAGCGCGTGTCACAAATTTCTCACGAAATCTACATCTCCCATCCCTGAGGATTCGGTACTGAGCATTTGGAAGAGAACGGAGCGTGAAACTTCTTTTTAAAACAAGCCAATGGCATAAGTGATCGCTGTTTGTGAGATCTTGCTGATGGACTCTTCAACTTAAAGCTATTGGGATAGGTTATTAATAATTTGGGAGCGCTCATATTGAGGAAAAAACCCCAAGCCATAAATCACAACTCATGTCTCATCATTGTGGTTGACGCTTTACTCGAAGGACGTCATTTTCAGAGCACTTAGGATGCTGTCCTGAGCATTACAGACCGATTCGTGAAAGCTTCAAAGGACGCAAAACTTATTACTGATCAGTGCTTGTGACAACTGTCTCAGGGAATCTGCATGGTTAAACAATTAGGATACCTTCCTGATGGAAGTGACAAGTGGGAGAACTTGTAGGATATTTCTCCGGGAATCTTCATCTGAAAGCCATTAGGATACTGTGCTGATTATTTGGAAGCGATCGGACAGAGAACTAAATTATAAACATGACAATTAGGATACATTCGTCACTGAATAGCGCGTGTCACAAATTTCTCATGAAATCTACATCTCCCATCCCTGAGGATTCGGTACTGAGCATTTGGAAGAGAACGGAGCGTGAAACTTCTTTTTAAAACAAGCCAATGGCATAAGTGATCGCTGTTTGTGAGATCTTGCTGATGGACTCTTCAACTTAAAGCTATTGGGATAGGTTATTAATAATTTGGGAGCGCTCGGATTGTGGAAAAAAATCCCCAAGCCATAAATCACAACTCATGTCTCATCATTGCGGTGGACGCTTTACTCGAAGGACGTCATTTTCAGAGCACTTAGGATGCTGTCCTGAGCATTACAGACCGATTCGTGAAAGCTTCAAAGAACGCAAAACTTATTACTGATCAGTGCTTGTGACAACTGTCTCAGGGAATCTGCATGGTTAAACAATTAGGATACCTTCCTGATTTTGTGGATGATATGGGCTCGTGACAATTATGAACAGGGAGAAAGGCATTACTGATCAGCTCGTGTGACAAATTTCTTAGGAAATCCCAGTTTTAAATCAGTTAGGCTGCTGCCCTGAGCATTACGGGACGGTGGGTGTGCGAAAATGACAGCGAAAGCCAAACTCATTACTGATCAGACTCGTCACTTCTAAACCAATTTCGATTCCCTCAAGCATCTGGGGAAAAATCGGCTAGGGAAAATTACAATCAAAGAGACAGTCATAACTGGTGAGAGCTTGTGGAAAATTTCTCAGGGAATCTTCTTCTGAAAGCCATTCGGCTACAGTGCTGATTATTTGGAAGAGATTGGCGCTCGAAAATTACAAACAAACAAACAAAATCATTATTGATCATTGCTTGGAAAAGTTTGTCATGGAACTTTCATTTTAAAGCACGTAGGATGCTGTCCTGATCATTTGAAAGAGCTCGGCCCATGAACAGTACCTAAAAGCGAATCTCGTTATTGAGCAGTGCGGCTGACACATTTCTCTAAGAAGCTCAATTTCACCTCAGTTAGGCGACTGTCCCAAGCATTAGGGGTTCGTCAAAACTGACAGGCAAAGCAAAACATAGCTGAGCCTTGCTTGTGACGAATTACTCGCTGATTCTCCAGCTTAAAGCCTTTCGGATACTATGCGGGAACTCATGGACTCGCCACATCGAAAGCCGTTAGGAAACTGGGCCTGATCACTTGGAGGAGATCGGCTAGTGAACAGTGCCAAGCAAGCAAACTGCATTCCTGATCAGTGCTTGTGACAAATTGCTCATTGAAGCTCCATCTTAAAGCCCTTCGGCTACTATGTGGGAGCGATCGGATGGAGGGTGCTCATCCGTGCGGAGACGCTTCATTTCTAAAGCAATGTGGATTCCGTCCTCAGCATTTTGGGATAAATCGGCCAGTGAACGTTACAAAAAACGAAGACTTATTACTGATCCGTGCTTGCTCTAAGGGACTCTTCATTTTCAAATCTTTAGGCTACTGTGCTAATTATTCAGAGGTACTCGGCGATCGAAGATTACCAGAAAAAATCATTGCTGTAAAAAGTTTCTCATGGAACCTTCATTTTGAAGCGGTTCGAAATCGGTCAGCGTTAGGGGGTAATTCGGTTGTGAATATTAACTAACCAGAACTTTTTCCTGATTACTGCTTGTGACACTTTGCTAATTGAATCATCGTTTCTTGACCATTACAAACAAAGCAAACTTAATTACGGTTCAGTGCAGTTCCTATTGGGAAGTCACTTGGAGCTAGGCGGAGGGGCTTAGAACTAGGGCTAGGGCTAGGGTTCCTATAGGTACAGTTTCCAAACTAGGGTAGGCTTTGTGTGGGCCGAGGACCCCACTCTGGGTTTAGGTTTCCAATGGCTAGGCAAATTGAAGTAAGCCTTAGAATTCCTATGGCGAGCGCTCACCGCCCTAGGGAATGGGGTCCTATCTCTCGGGCTCTGTTCCCTAGGGGTTACGGTATCGAAGGGTCAGCCATATGGCGTTAGGGTTCCTATGCGTAGGGCTCGCCCCTCCTTGTTGCCCCAGGCATAGGATTCCTACGTGTAAGGACTGAAGCGAGAGGGCCCCAGCTACCTGTTTACCTGGGCCGGAACACAAAGGATAGGGGAGGAGCGGTTGGAGCCTGTGATCTCGGATGTCCAGCTGGAAAACGCAGGGTCTCTGGACTGTGGGAAGAGCGCAGGCAGAGCGCCTACCTGGAGGCAGGGGAGACTTAGCTGTACTGTGCTGACAGAGGCCAGGCCTGAGAGTCCTTAGACTTTCCTATGCCGTGTTCAGATGCTCAATAAACTTCCTGTTTTATGTTAGCTCTGGTCTAAAGGACAGGGTTGCTATATTCCCTCTGTGAGTGGAGGTCCCGAGGACCAGAGCGAGTGGACTCCCTGAGGAGGCCCAGAGGGAGAGAAAAGCGTTATAAGGCTCGGTGATAAGATCCTGTAGCAAAGACACTTCTGAAGGGGGGGGGGCGGTGTCTCCAGGGTGGCCAGAGGAACTGGCCCGACGGAGCCCTGGTCCTTGCCTTTGGCTGAGCTGAAGGAGGGCCGCTTGTCTTGGCACTGGAAATCCACCCAGCAGGTGGTGTGTAACAAGTTTCGTGAAAATTTCAAAAAAGATGTGCTCGTGAAAACTAGAAAGAAAGAAAGAGAGAGTCATTACTGGTAAGTGCTAATGACAAATTTTTCATGGACTCGTCACACCGGAACCTATTAGGATACTGTCCTGATAACTTGGAGGAGATCGGATCCTGACTATTACCAGCCAAGCAAGCCAGATGACTGATCAGTGCTTGTTACCAATTTCTCGGAAAAGCTTCATTTTTCAAGTTATTAGGATTCTGTCCTGAGCAGCTGGGGTAGATCTGCGCGTGAACATTACAGACGAATCCAAAGACATAGCAGATCAGAATCTCCATGTCTATCTCGTTGTAAGCATCTGGGGGAAATCGGCTAGTGAAAATTACAATTAGAATGGAAGTGACAAGTGGGAGAACTTGTAGGATATTTCTCCGGGAATCTTCATCTGAAAGCCATTAGGATACTGTGCTGAGTATTTGGAAGCGATCGGACAGAAAACTAAATTATAAATATGCAAAACTCGTTCTGATCATTGCGGGGGACGTATTTCTCGAAGGCTCTCAATAGGAATTGCGTTAGGATGCTGTCCCTAGCCTTTCGAGAAATTAGTTCGTGAAAAGAAGAAACAACGACATTCGTCACTGAATAGCGCGTGTCACAAATTTCTCACGAAATCTACATCTCCCATCCCTGAGGATTCGGTACTGAGCATTTGGAAGAGAACGGAGCGTGAAACTTCTTTTTAAAACAAGCCAATGGCATAAGTGATCGCTGTTTGTGAGATCTTGCTGATGGACTCTTCAACTTAAAGCTATTGGGATAGGTTATTAATAATTTGGGAGCGCTCATATTGAGGAAAAAACCCCAAGCCATAAATCACAACTCATGTCTCATCATTGCGGTGGACGCTTTACTCGAAGGACGTCATTTTCAGAGCACTTAGGATGCTGTCCTGAGCATTACAGACCGATTCGTGAAAGCTTCAAAGAACGCAAAACTTATTACTGATCAGTGCTTGTGACAACTGTCTCAGGGAATCTGCATGGTTAAACAATTAGGATACCTTCCTGATGGAAGTGACAAGTGGGAGAACTTGTAGGATATTTCTCCGGGAATCTTCATCTGAAAGTCATTAGGATACTGTGCTGATTATTTGGAAGCGATCGGACAGAGAACTAAATTATAAACATGACAATTAGGATACATTCGTCACTGAATAGCGCGTGTCACAAATTTCTCACGAAATCTACATCTCCCATCCCTGAGGATTCGGTACTGAGCATTTGGAAGAGAACGGAGCGTGAAACTTCTTTTTAAAACAAGCCAATGGCATAAGTGATCGCTGTTTGTGAGATCTTGCTGATGGACTCTTCAACTTAAAGCTATTGGGATAGGTTATTAATAATTTGGGAGCGCTCATATTGAGGAAAAAAATCCCCAAGCCATAAATCACAACTCATGTCTCATCATTGCGGTGGACGCTTTACTCGAAGGACGTCATTTTCAGAGCACTTAGGATGCTGTCCTGAGCATTACAGACCGATTCGTGAAAGCTTCAAAGAACGCAAAACTTATTACTGATCAGTGCTTGTGACAACTGTCTCAGGGAATCTGCATGGTTAAACAATTAGGATACCTTCCTGATTTTGTGGATGATATGGGCTCGTGACAATTATGAACAGGGAGAAAGGCATTACTGATCAGCTCGTGTGACAAATTTCTTAGGAAATCCCAGTTTTAAATCAGTTAGGCTGCTGCCCTGAGCATTACGGGACGGTGGGTGTGCGAAAATGACAGCGAAAGCCAAACTCATTACTGATCAGACTCGTCACTTCTAAACCAATTTGGATTCCCTCAAGCATCTGGGGAAAAATCGGCTAGGGAAAATTACAATCAAAGAGACAGTCATAACTGGTGAGAGCTTGTGGAAAATTTCTCAGGGAATCTTCTTCTGAAAGCCATTCGGCTACAGTGCTGATTATTTGGAAGAGATTGGCGCTCGAAAATTACAAACAAACAAACAAAATCATTATTGATCATTGCTTGGAAAAGTTTGTCATGGAACTTTCATTTGAAAGCACGTAGGATGCTGTCCTGATCATTTGAAAGAGCTCGGCCCATGAACAGTACCTAAAAGCGAATCTCGTTATTGAGCAGTGCGGCTGACACATTTCTCTAAGAAGCTCAATTTCACCTCAGTTAGGCGACTGTCCCAAGCATTAGGGGTTCGTCAAAACTGACAGGCAAAGCAAAACATAGCTGAGCCTTGCTTGTGACGAATTACTCGCTGATTCTCCAGCTTAAAGCCTTTCGGATACTATGCGGGAACTCATGGACTCGCCACATCGAAAGCCGTTAGGAAACTGGGCCTGATCACTTGGAGGAGATCGGCTAGTGAACAGTACCAAGCAAGCAAACTGCATTCCTGATCAGTGCTTGTGACAAATTGCTCATTGAAGCGCCATCTTAAAGCCCTTCGGCTACTATGTGGGAGCGATCGGATGGAGGGTGCTCATCCGTGCGGAGACGCTTCATTTCTAAAGCAATGTGGATTCCGTCCTCAGCATTTTGGGATAAATCGGCCAGTGAACGTTACAAAAAACGAAGACTTATTACTGATCCGTGCTTGCTCTAAGGGACTCTTCATTTTCAAATCTTTAGGCTACTGTGCTAATTATTCAGAGGTACTCGGCGATCGAAGATTACCAGAAAAAATCATTGCTGGAAAAAGTTTCTCATGGAACCTTCATTTTGAAGCGGTTCGAAATCGGTCAGCGTTAGGGGGTAATTCGGTTGTGAATATTAACTAACCAGAACTTTTTCCTGATTACTGCTTGTGACACTTTGCTAATTGAATCATCGTTTCTTGACCATTACAAACAAAGCAAACTTAATTACGGTTCAGTGCAGTTCCTATTGGGAAGTCACTTGGAGCTAGGCGGAGGGGCTTAGAACTAGGGCTAGGGCTAGGGTTCCTATAGGTACAGTTTCCAAACTAGGGTAGGCTTTGTGTGGGCCGAGGACCCCACTCTGGGTTTAGGTTTCCAATGGCTAGGCAAATTGAAGTAAGCCTTAGAATTCCTATGGCGAGCGCTCACCGCCCTAGGGAATGGGGTCCTATCTCTCGGGCTCTGTTCCCTAGGGGTTACGGTATCGAAGGGTCCGCCATATGGCGTTAGGGTTCCTATGCGTAGGGCTCGCCCCTCCTTGTTGCCCCAGGCATAGGATTCCTACGTGTAAGGACTGAAGCGAGAGGGCCCCAGCTACCTGTTTACCTGGGCCGGAACACAAAGGATAGGGGAGGAGCGGTTGGAGCCTGTGATCTCGGATGTCCAGCTGGAAAACGCAGGGTCTCTGGACTGTGGGAAGAGCGCAGGCAGAGCGCCTACCTGGAGGCAGGGGAGACTTAGCTGTACTGTGCTGACAGAGGCCATGCCTGAGAGTCCTTAGACTTTCCTATGCCGTGTTCAGATGCTCAATAAACTTCCTGTTTTATGTTAGCTCTGGTCTAAAGGACAGGGTTGCTTTATTCCCTCTGTGAGTGGAGGTCCCGAGGACCAGAGCGAGTGGACTCCCTGAGGAGGCCCAGAGGGAGAGAAAAGCGTTATAAGGCTCGGTGATAAGATCCTGTAGCAAAGACACTTTTGAAGGGGGGGGGGGTGTCTCCAGGGTGGCCAGAGGAACTGGCCCGACGGAGCCCTGGTCCTTGCCTTTGGCTGAGCTGAAGGAGGGCCGCTTGTCTTGGCACTGGAAATCCACCCAGCAGGTGGTGTGTAACAAGTTTCGTGAAAATTTCAAAAAAGATGTGCTCGTGAAAACTAGAAAGAAAGAAAGAGAGAGTCATTACTGGTAAGTGCTAATGACAAATTTTTCATGGACTCGTCACACCGGAAGCTATTAGGATACTGTCCTGATAACTTGGAGGAGATCGGATCCTGACTATTACCAGCCAAGCAAGCCAGATGACTGATCAGTGCTTGTTACCAATTTCTCGGAAAAGCTTCATTTTTCAAGTTATTAGGATTCTAATAACTGAGCAGCTGGGGTAGATCTGCGCGTGAACATTACAGACGAATCCAAAGACATAGCAGATCAGAATCTCCATGTCTATCTCGTTGTAAGCATCTGGGGGAAATCGGCTAGTGAAAATTACAATTAGAATGGAAGTGACAAGTGGGAGAACTTGTAGGATATTTCTCCGGGAATCTTCATCTGAAAGCCATTAGGATACTGTGCTGAGTATTTGGAAGCGATCGGACAGAAAACTAAATTATAAACATGCAAAACTCGTTCTGATCATTGCGGGGGACGTATTTCTCGAAGGCTCTCAATACGAATTGCGTTAGGATGCTGTCCCTAGCCTTTCGAGAAATTAGTTCGTGAAAAGAAGAAACAACGACATTCGTCACTGAATAGCGCGTGTCACAAATTTCTCACGAAATCTACATCTCCCATCCCTGAGGATTCGGTACTGAGCATTTGGAAGAGAACGGAGCGTGAAACTTCTTTTTAAAACAAGCCAATGGCATAAGTGATCGCTGTTTGTGAGATCTTGCTGATGGACTCTTCAACTTAAAGCTATTGGGATAGGTTATTAATAATTTGGGAGCGCTCATATTGAGGAAAAAACCCCAAGCCATAAATCACAACTCATGTCTCATCATTGCGGTTGACGCTTTACTCGAAGGACGTCATTTTCAGAGCACTTAGGATGCTGTCCTGAGCATTACAGACCGATTCGTGAAAGCTTCAAAAAACGCAAAACTTATTACTGATCAGTGCTTGTGACAACTGTCTCAGGGAATCTGCATGGTTAAACAATTAGGATACCTTCCTGATGGAAGTGACAAGTGGGAGAACTTGTAGGATATTTCTCCGGGAATCTTCATCTGAAAGCCATTAGGATACTGTGCTGATTATTTGGAAGCGATCGGACAGAGAACTAAATTATAAACATGACAATTAGGATACATTCGTCACTGAATAGCGCGTGTCACAAATTTCTCACGAAATCTACATCTCCCATCCCTGAGGATTCGGTACTGAGCATTTGGAAGAGAACGGAGCGTGAAACTTCTTTTTAAAACAAGCCAATGGCATAAGTGATCGCTGTTTGTGAGATCTTGCTGATGGACTCTTCAACTTAAAGCTATTGGGATAGGTTATTAATAATTTGGGAGCGCTCGGATTGTGGAAAAAAAATCCCCAAGCCATAAATCACAACTCATGTCTCATCATTGCGGTGGACGCTTTACTCGAAGGACGTCATTTTCAGAGCACTTAGGATGCTGTCCTGAGCATTACAGACAGATTCGTGAAAGCATCAAAGAACGCAAAACTTATTACTGATCAGTGCTTGTGACAACTGTCTCAGGGAATCTGCATGGTTAAACAATTAGGATACCTTCCTGATGGAAGTGACAAGTGGGAGAACTTGTAGGATATTTCTCCGGGAATCTTCATCTGAAAGCCATTAGGATACTGTGCTGATTATTTGGAAGCGATCGGACAGAGAACTAAATTATAAACATGACAATTAGGATACATTCGTCACTGAATAGCGCGTGTCACAAATTTCTCACGAAATCTACATCTCCCATCCCTGAGGATTCGGTACTGAGCATTTGGAAGAGAACGGAGCGTGAAACTTCTTTTTAAAACAAGCCAATGGCATAAGTGATCGCTGTTTGTGAGATCTTTCTGATGGACCCTTCAACTTAAAGCTGTTGGGATAGGTTATTAATAATTTGGGAGCGCTCGGATTGTGGAAAAAAAAAACCCAAGCCATAAATCACAACTCATGTCTCATCATTGCGGTGGACGCTTTACTCGAAGGACGTCATTTTCAGAGCATTTAGGATGCTGTCCTGAGCATTACAGACCGATTCGTGAAAGCTTCAAAGAACGCAAAACTTTTTACTGATCAGTGCTTGTGACAACTGTCTCAGGGAATCTGCATGGTTAAGCAATTAGGATACCTTCCTGATTTTGTGGACGATATGGGCTCGTGACAATTATGAACAGCGAGAAAGGCATTACTGATCAGCTCGTGTGACAAATTTCTTAGGAAATCCCAGTTTTAAATCAGTTAGGCTGCTGCCCTGAGCATTACGGGACGGTGGGTGTGCGAAAATGACAACGAAAGCCAAACTCATTACTGATCAGACTCGTCACTTCTAAACCAATTTGGATTCCCTCAAGCATCTGGGGAAAAATCGGCTAGGGAAAATTACAATCAAAGAGACAGTCATAACTGGTGAGAGCTTGTGGAAAATTTCTCAGGGAATCTTCTTCTGAAAGCCATTTGGCTACAGTGCTGATTATTTGGAAGAGATTGGCGCTCGAAAATTACAAACAAACAAACAAAATCATTATTGATCATTGCTTGGAAAAGTTTGTCATGGAACTTTCATTTGAAAGCACTTAGGATGCTGTCCTGATCATTTGAAAGAGCTCGGCCCATGAACAGTACCAAAAAGCGAATCTCGTTATTGAGCAGTGCGGCTGACACATTTCTCTAAGAAGCTCAATTTCACATCAGTTAGGCGACTGTCCCAAGCATTAGGGGTTCGTCAAAACTGACAGGCAAAGCAAAACATAGCTGAGCCTTGCTTGTGACGAATTACTCGCTGATTCTCCAGCTTAAAGCCTTTCGGATACTATGCGGGAACGCATGGACTCGCCACATCGAAAGCCGTTAGGAAACTGGGCCTGATCACTTGGAGGAGATCGGCTAGTGAACAGTGCCAAGCAAGCAAACTGCATTCCTGATCAGTGCTTGTGACAAATTGCTCATTGAAGCTCCATCTTAAAACCCTTCGGCTACTATGTGGGAGCGATCGGATGGAGGGTGCTCATCCGTGCGGAGACGCTTCATTTCTAAAGCAATGTGGATTCCGTCCTCAGCATTTTGGGATAAATCGGCCAGTGAACGTTACAAAAAACGAAGACTTATTACTGATCCGTGCTTGCTCTAAGGGACTCTTCATTTTCAAATCTTTAGGCTACTGTGCTAATTATTCAGAGGTACTCGGCGATCGAAGATTACCAGAAAAAATCATTGCTGGAAAAAGTTTCTCATGGAACCTTCATTTTTAAGCGGTTCGAAATCGGTCAGCGTTAGGGGGTAATTCGGTTGTGAATATTAACTAACCAGAACTTTTTCCTGATTACTGCTTGTGACCCTTTGCTAATTGAATCATCGTTTCTTGACCATTACAAACAAAGCAAACTTAATTACGGTTCAGTGCAGTTCCTATTGGGAAGTCACTTGGAGCTAGGCGGAGGGGCTTAGAACTAGGGCTAGGGCTAGGGTTCCTATAGGTACAGTTTCCAAACTAGGGTAGGCTTTGTGTGGGCCGAGGACCCCACTCTGGGTTTAGGTTTCCAATGGCTAGGCAAATTGAAGTAAGCCTTAGAATTCCTATGGCGAGCGCTCACCGCCCTAGGGAATGGGGTCCTATCTCTCGGGCTCTGTTCCCTAGGGGTTACGGTATCGAAGGGTCCGCCATATGGCGTTAGGGTTCCTATGCGTAGGGCTCGCCCCTCCTTGTTGCCCCAGGCATAGGATTCCTACGTGTAAGGACTGAAGCGAGAGGGCCCCAGCTACCTGTTTACCTGGGCCGGAACACAAAGGATAGGGGAGGAGCGGTTGGAGCCTGTGATCTCAGATGTCCAGCTGGAAAACGCAGGGTCTCTGGACTGTGGGAAGAGCGCAGGCAGAGCGCCTACCTGGAGGCAGGGGAGACTTAGCTGTACTGTGCTGACAGAGGCCAGGCCTGAGAGTCCTTAGACTTTCCTATGCCGTGTTCAGATGCTCAATAAACTTCCTGTTTTATGTTAGCTCTGGTCTAAAGGACAGGGTTGCTTTATTCCCTCTGTGAGTGGAGGTCCCGAGGACCAGAGCGAGTGGACTCCCTGAGGAGGCCCAGAGGGAGAGAAAAGCGTTATAAGGCTCGGTGATAAGATCCTGTAGCAAAGACACTTCTGAAGGGGGGGGGCGGTGTCTCCAGGGTGGCCAGAGGAACTGGCCCGACGGAGCCCTGGTCCTTGCCTTTGGCTGAGCTGAAGGAGGGCCGCTTGTCTTGGCACTGGAAATCCACCCAACAGGTGGTGTGTATCAAGTTTCGTGAAAATTTCAAAAAAGATGTGCTCATGAAAACTAGAAAGAAAGAAAGAAAGAGAGAGTCATTACTGGTAAGTGCTAATGACAAATTTTTCATGGGCTCGTCACACCGGAAGCTATTAGGATACTGTCCTGATAACTTGGAGGAGATCGGATCCTGACTATTACCAGCCAAGCAAGCCAGATGACTGATCAGTGCTTGTTACCAATTTATCGGAAAAGCTTCATTTTTCAAGTTATTAGGATTCTGTCCTGAGCAGCTGGGGTAGATCTGCGCGTGAACATTACAGACGAATCCAAAGACATAGCAGATCAGAATCTTCATGTCTATCTCGTTGTAGGCATCTGGGGGAAATCGGCTAGTGAAAATTACAATTAAAATGGAAGTGACAAGTGGGAGAACTTGTAGGATATTTCTCCGGGAATCTTCATCTGAAAGCCATTAGGATACTGTGCTGATTATTTGGAAGCGATCGGACAGAGAACTAAATTATAAACATGCAAAACTCGTTCTGATCATTGCGGGGGACGTATTTCTCGAAGGTTCTCAATACGAATTGCGTTAGGATGCTGTCCCTAGCCTTTCGAGAAATTAGTTCGTGAAAAGAAGAAACAACGACATTCATCACTGAATAGCGCGTGTCACAAATTTCTCACGAAATCTACATCTCCCACCCCTGAGGATTCGGTACTGAGCATTTGGAAGAGAACGGAGCGTGAAACTTCTTTTTAAAACAAGCAAATGGCATAAGTGATCGCTGTTTGTGAGATCTTTCTGATGGACCCTTCAACTTAAAGCTATTGGGATAGGTTATTAATAATTTGGGAGCGCTCGGATTGTGGAAAAAAAAAACCCAAGCCATAAATCACAACTCATGTCTCATCATTGCGGTTGACGCTTTACTCGAAGGACGTCATTTTCAGAGCACTTAGGATGCTGTCCTGAGCATTACAGACCGATTCGTGAAAGCTTCAAAGAACGCAAAACTTTTTACTGATCAGTGCTTGTGACAACTGTCTCAGGGAATCTGCATGGTTAAACAATTAGGATACCTTCCTGATTTTGTGGACGATATGGGCTCGTGACAATTATGAACAGCGAGAAAGGCATTACTGATCAGCTCATGTGACAAATTTCTTAGGAAATCCCAGTTTTAAATCAGTTAGGCTGCTGCCCTGAGCATTACGGGACGGTGGGTGTGCGAAAATGACAGCGAAAGCCAAAACTCATTACTGATCAGACTCGTCACTTCTAAACCAATTTGGATTCCCTCAAGCATCTGGGGAAAAATCGGCTAGGGAAAATTACAATCAAAGAGACAGTCATAACTGGTGAGAGCTTGTGGAAAATTTCTCAGGGAATCTTCTTCTTAAAGCCATTCGGCTACAGTGCTGATTATTTGGAAGAGATTGGCGCTCGAAAATTACAAACAAACAAACAAACAAAATCATAATTGATCATTGCTTGGAAAAGTTTGTCATGGAACTTTCATTTGAAAGCAGTTAGGATGCTGTCCTGATCATTTGAAAGAGCTCGGCCCATGAACAGTACCAAAAAGCGAATCTCGTTATTGAGCAGTGCGGCTGACACATTTCTCTAAGAAGCTCAATTTCACATCAGTTAGGCGACTGTCCCAAGCATTAGGGGTTCGTCAAAACTGACAGGCAAAGCAAAACATAGCTGAGCCTTGCTTGTGACGAATTACTCGCTGATTCTCCAGCTTAAAGCCTTTCGGATACTATGCGGGAACGCATGGACTCGCCACATCGAAAGCCGTTAGGAAACTGGGCCTGATCACTTGGAGGAGATCGGCTAGTGAACAGTGCCAAGCAAGCAAACTGCATTCCTGATCAGTGCTTGTGACAAATTGCTCATTGAAGCTCCATCTTAAAACCCTTCGGCTACTATGTGGGAGCGATCGGATGGAGGGTGCTCATCCGTGCGGAGACGCTTCATTTCTAAAGCAATGTGGATTCCGTCCTCAGCATTTTGGGATAAATCGGCCAGTGAACGTTACAAAAAACGAAGACTTATTACTGATCCGTGCTTGCTCTAAGGGACTCTTCATTTTCAAATCTTTAGGCTACTGTGCTAATTATTCAGAGGTACTCGGCGATCGAAGATTACCAGAAAAAATCATTGCTGGAAAAAGTTTCTCATGGAACCTTCATTTTTAAGCGGTTCGAAATCGGTCAGCGTTAGGGGGTAATTCGGTTGTGAATATTAACTAACCAGAACTTTTTCCTGATTACTGCTTGTGACCCTTTGCTAATTGAATCATCGTTTCTTGACCATTACAAACAAAGCAAACTTAATTACGGTTCAGTGCAGTTCCTATTGGGAAGTCACTTGGAGCTAGGCGGAGGGGCTTAGAACTAGGGCTAGGGCTAGGGTTCCTATAGGTACAGTTTCCAAACTAGGGTAGGCTTTGTGTGGGCCGAGGACCCCACTCTGGGTTTAGGTTTCCAATGGCTAGGCAAATTGAAGTAAGCCTTAGAATTCCTATGGCGAGCGCTCACCGCCCTAGGGAATGGGGTCCTATCTCTCGGGCTCTGTTCCCTAGGGGTTACGGTATCGAAGGGTCCGCCATATGGCGTTAGGGTTCCTATGCGTAGGGCTCGCCCCTCCTTGTTGCCCCAGGCATAGGATTCCTACGTGTAAGGACTGAAGCGAGAGGGCCCCAGCTACCTGTTTACCTGGGCCGGAACACAAAGGATAGGGGAGGAGCGGTTGGAGCCTGTGATCTCGGATGTCCAGCTGGAAAACGCAGGGTCTCTGGACTGTGGGAAGAGCGCAGGCAGAGCGCCTACCTGGAGGCAGGGGAGACTTAGCTGTACTGTGCTGACAGAGGCCAGGCCTGAGAGTCCTTAGACTTTCCTATGCCGTGTTCAGCATAGGAAGCATTGACTTCTTTTTTGGCTGCAATGAAGAATTTTCACTAACCAAACTCATCTGAATGGTCATGAAAGATTTGTAATTAGTTTCTAATGCAGATAACCTTGTCAACCTGAATGACCAGCAGTGCAGCTAGTTCTTTTGTTTGCAAAGAAGAATTTTCACGACAACTTCTGTCCTGAAATGTGAACAGCGATTCCTAGCTGGTTTGCAATGTAGCTCCTCTCGAGAACTTTTCTCCCTGAATGAGTAGGAGTGACTTGATTTGTTGCCATGAAGAATTTTACTAAGCAATCTCCCCTGAATGGTTTCTGGAGATTCCTAACTGCTTTGCAATGCACACTGTTTGAGAATCTTTTCATCTGGAATGATTAGTAGTGAGTTGTTCTTTTGTATCAAATGAAGAATCTTCATGACAGCTTCTGGGAGCTGCTGCGGAGTGGCAGACCAGGGAGAGGATATCTACCAGGCAAGCAGCGCCACTTCATAGTAAAGTCAGCGCCTCCCCTCGGTGACTCTTCGGGCCTTCTGCTGCTGGCAGTGCCACCCTGACGGGAGCTGGAGGCAGCAGACACTACATCTCCCATGGTGCCGTGGACCGCACAGGGTGGATGGTGGGCTCTTGGGTTGGCGGGAGAGATTGGAAGGGATTGCGGTGTGAGAGCTGGTTGGGAGGGATCTGAGGCGAACTAGCAAGGTGCTGTGGGGCCGGGCATGAGGCAGGGCAAATACCTGGAGGAGGAGAGGTCAAGCAGTTTAGAAACTACAATTCCCGTGATGCATTGGGTCATTGAAGGAGGGGCTTGCTGGGGGATGAAAGGGAAGGAAAACAACTCCCATGATGCATTGGGTCTGAAAAGAGCTATGTGCAAAATGACAGGTTTCAGAGTAGCAGCCATGTTAGTCTGTATCCGCAAAAAGAACAGGAGTACTTGTGGCACCTTAGAGACTAACAAATTTATTTGAGCATAAGCTTTCGTGGACTACAGCCCATGAAAGCTTATGCTCAAATAAATTTGTTAGTCTCTAAGGTGCCACAAGTACTCCTGTTCTATGTGCAAAATGGCTGTCCCCACCCCTCAGTGCCAGTCACTGTCAGCCAGCACCACTGCCTCTTCCAGTGACTTCCGCTTCCCGGCCCGCAGAAATAAGAGGCCCATCCTCAATAGCATCCAATGGAAAACAAGAGGTACGTCCTCAATATTGTCCCCCCCGAAATGAGATGTCTTAATTCCATCCCCACTCAGCTCCTGGCATTTCCATATAGACCATTTCTCTCAATGAACTGGTTTACTCCTCCTTTCTGTCCCACACTCACCTGGGTTCTCAGCTCCAGGGCATGGACTCAGTCTAGTTTTTAAACTTGAACCCATTGTCCATCACACTGTTGGGCCTTCATCTCAGTACAATAGAAATAGGGACCACAACATTCATCACCACACATGCTGGTCCCCACCCACATTGAGAATACGCTCTCCCCTCCCAGGGGCAGGGTCCACAGCAGGTAACAAAGGGTAGGGCTCCCCTGGGCTAGGGTTACTAAGAGTAGGCATTCCCAGGTTTGGCCTGATGCCTGTTGGGGGTCCCCAGGCTAGGGTTACTAAGGATAGGACATCCCTGACTATATTTAGGGTTAATAGGGATAGGGATTCCTGGGCTAGGATTAGGCCTGTGGCCAATAGGGCTCCTCAAAGAAGGGTTAGGATTACTAAGGGGAATCCACATATGACTGGGATCACTTGGTCTCTCTGAACTAGGGTTATCAAGGGCAGTGTCTATTTCAGGGGTGGCCAAACTGCTGCTCGCGAGCCGCGTGCGGCTCTTTTACAGTTAAAGTGCGGCTTGTGGAGCCCCTCATGCCTCCCCGCCTCCCGATTCTCTGCCTACCAGACTGGGTGAGGGGGGAGCTCGGGGCTTCTGCCCTGTAGTGATGTGGTGGGGCTTGGGGCTTCAGCCCCATGGGGCATGCCTGCCAAGGCTTGGGGCTTCAGTCCCGGCAGGTGCCTCCTGTGGTGCTGAAGCCCCACAGTAGGTTTGGCCATCCCTGGTCTAATTCTTACTATGTTTGTACAGCACCTAGCATAATGGGGCCCTGATCTCAATTGGGACCTCTCCATATGAATAATATTTTGGTATAGTGCATTGTTGTGTTGTACATTTGACTATGAAAGAAAGTTCAAAGATTTATATTAAAATTATGCCAGAGACAGGAATATTAACCAAGCCTTGTATTTTTTAAAATTTTTAATATATATTTTTATAAACAAGTCACGTGATAAAATAGCACAAGAAACACATACCAAATATAAGATTATATCTTCAGAATATACAGGAGAATGAGGTCATATGTACAGTAAGAAAATGATTTTCAGATTTTTTTTTTCTCTCCCCATCTATTTTCGTTCTATAGTAATTTGAAATATCACAACGTCAGTAGCTTTAGTAATACTTTGGCCCAGTGGACACCTAATTGGGGTGCTAAGGAGATTGAATCAGAACCAAGCCAGTGACAGAACCCTGTAAGGATTGGGAACATCTGTGTCAGCCAGTTTAGGAACATTGGGCCAGTACCTCAGCTGGTGTAAATCTGCATAGCTCCATTGCCAATTTACATCAGCTGAGGTCCTGGTCCATCAATGTTCCCTCCCCTGATTCTTTTAAATATTATATTTTTCCTTTTCAAACTTATTGTTCCAATTAGAAATTAGTTGCTTTTCTCTTGAATTCCCGCATTGCCTCAGCACTGTGTTCGGGATCATAAGAAAGCCTTGGTTCTTTTAGGATCGGCTTCACACACATTCTCTGACCTCACAGGTTTTTTTAAAGGTCACCCAACTAAAACATCACAGCTGCTTTGCCTGGGTGCATAACATCTCTTTAGAAAGTTCAGAATTAAAAAAAAAACTGTAAAGGGTTATACTGTTGGGAATAATCTTGGGACATATCTCCAGCTCATCACCTGCTATAAATCAGTAAGTCTATGATGCTATGCCAGTTTACACCAGTTAGGGATCTGATCACATAACATGTGTGTAACATAATACATATAGTATAGTTCTTTAAATTATTTAAAAATCAAAAGTACTTTCCACTGCTGAATGCTTCCTGGTTTTTGCTTCTCACACTGCTTGGACAATCCAATTGAACTGGTTTCCCTTTCTGTTTAAAGTCAGTTTCACTCTCTGGTTCTCCTGCCTCAGTACAATGCTCTTGTCTTGAATCTTTCAACACTGCAGGAGACAGTTTAAATCCCAAGCTGCCCTTGGTCCACCCCTGCAACTGGTTTCTTGTGCTCCCATGAGTGCATGGACTCTGCTAGGTGCTGACACTGGTCCTAGTCACTACAAAGAAGGCAAAGAGGAGTAAGTGGGGAGTGTTATTATACCTCTTCCTACTGCACTGCTGACCACATTGTGCCACAACAGTTGTGCTTCCCAGAGCTCTAGTAGGCATGGTGCCTGATTAAGACCCAATGCTTCTGGCAGCTCCTGCACAGTAGGTGCACCACCGCATAGCTCCAAGTTAGAGGTTGCCTTAAACGCATAGTGTAGCCCATATAGTTTTATAATTATCCTCTCCCCTCTTTTTTTAAAATAAAATGTAAAAAGTTGTGTCCCTTTAGAAGCAAGCCACTCTCATTCTGCTCAGTGCCTCATGTAACAGAACTCTTGTGTATCAGCTGTACCATGACTGAAAAGAAAGGCTTTTCACTTTGGGAATCTGCATCTCTGTGCCTTTCCAAGGTCCCCCTCCCTGCAGAATACTACCTTCTTTTGTGACACTCACAGTTTGGAGGCCCAGCCACTGGCAAAGTTCTCCTGATTGTAAAACCACGGTGGACGCAGCAACCATAGTGTTTGCTTCACTCCAATGATGGGCCGCCACACAAGGTTACTTTGTCAGCCCCTTAGCCACCAGCAGGTGGGTAAAGAAGTGCCACATATTTAAATCTGACACTTTATTTTCCATCTCAGCTGAAGTTCCCCGGGATAAGTTTTAAGGGTAGTAAAATGGATCACCTTCTGGGAGGCACTATGAAATGAGTATGGAAAGGAGAGAAGCATAGAGTCAGGCAAATAAGTATAGTTACTAACCAGAATGATCATAAGGGTTAGAGGTAGAAAAGACCTAGTAGTTGATCCAGCTCATCCCCTAACACAGGATAGAAGGTGGAGACTGGCTGACATCCGTACTGTAGAAGTTCCAAGATCCTGTCCTGATTCTGCTCCACAACGTAAGGAAGGTTCTGTCACACTCAGGTCCAAGAGCCAACCTCGTGAGCTCCCTTTGCCTTAGAATTAAAAATGCTTCTCCGGCACCCCCCAAGCCTTCTTCACAACCCCCTCCCACTGTCGAGAGCTCCAGTGGGCAGATGGAATACTCTGGACAGCCTGATGCATCAGATTTACGGACAGGACTAGCTTTTGGGTGTAAGGGGTGGGAGAGTTCCGTTCTCAGAGTTTCATTTGAAATCCCTGTGCATGAGGCTGTCTTCTATCTGGTCCCTGTAGCAGTATCACCATCTGCAATGTCAGATTGGTGCCATGGAATCTATGCCCCAATAGTCTCTTGACCATGTTATAACATGGTTTGGTCTTGCCTGCACAGATGGGACCAAAGCATGGTATCACCATGTTACAGCTCTGTATAGACCAGGGGCCAAATTCAGACACTGATGTCAATGGTGCTGCAGTACGGATTAACCTGGTACATACTGGTAATGTGATTAAAAGCAAATGAGTTTGAGAGATTAGCACTAAATTCCCGCACTGATCAATTTCTAAATCACTTTGCCAGATGGACAGGCCCTTCATTTGGCTCTTCTTAGTCCTCAACCATGACCTCATGCTCAGCCATCCCCAGTAAAACTCTGAGCTCCAGGATAATGGCAGTAACGCAGAGGGGACGCATACATGGTCCTACACAAATATGAGGCTTAATCATCTCAATACAGAGAAGCAATTGCTGGCTCAGTCCCCAAAAGGAACCAGCCTGATCCACCAAAGTGCCAACTGCCCTCAACTGCAATTGAAGTCAACTGCTCCGCTCAAATAACTATCAAAATATATTTCAATAAGACTACATGGCCAAATTGAGCATTGTAAGAGCTCGCAGTGGAAAGACAGCTAATGATAAACTAATCTGGGAAAGGGATGGAGAAAATTATGCCAATACTATTTATAACAATTTACAAACCCAGAGAAGGACAGCCAACTGTCAAACTGATGGCCTTCTGGTTCAAGAAGGGGTTTACCCTTGCCCACCTTCACAGGCAGCATTGCACAGTTAGCCAGGCACATTATGGAGTCCCCTTCTTTGAAGGTTTTAGTTGCTGTCAGATGCAGAATATTGGACTGGATGGAGCAATGGTCTGACTGAGTATGGCAAATCCTGGGTTCAGATATGTGGCTAACTGCAACCTCCTTGCAATCCAGTGGGTAGAGTACTGGATGCAGATTCAGGAGACCTGGGTTCTATTCTCTGCCACCGATCTGCTTTGTGTCCTAGGGCACATCACTTCACCACTCTGTGCCTCAATTTCTCCTTTGTCTGCCTTGTCTGTTTAGATTATAAACTCTTTGGGGGAGGGACTGTCGGTTTACAATATACAGCATCTAGCATGGTGGGGCAATACCAGTAATACTCCTTGTGGCAGAGATTGGGTTATCACCTTTGTGGTGTGCCTCCTCACTTATGGTGAATAAGGTAACACACAAAGCTCTCTACAAACATTGAAGACAATTGGAGTTGCAGGGGCTCAACACTTGACAGGATCAACTCCATAATAATGCTTTCTCCTCTTGTCTATCCTTAGGCCAACAGATCTCAATTTTCATGTGCAAAATTTACCAACTGGGTCTGGGACAAAGTTTAAGCAAGAAGGGAAAAACCAATGGATTGTAAAGTGGGGGCCTCTGGGCTGCTCCAGTTTACCAATCGGTATCTGAACTCAGAAGGGAAGAGAGTTAAATATAGATCATGGTGGATCACATCATAAGTGTCCCAGGGCAGACAAGTCTGTCTGAAGAGAACTGTACCTGCACTGAAGTGACTCTGAGGAGTGGGAAATTGTTCAAAGGGCAGGGAACTCCTTTAGACATCTCTATGGACAAGTGAACTCTGAGGATGACCTCTGGATTCCTGCTTGACCAAGTACACAGAAGCAGTCATAGCTCAGTGTGGGAGGCTGCCTGCATCAACCTGTGTGATCTGATGGCTTGTTAACTGAGCAGCCATGAGATGCCAGGTACTGTTGACATCCCTGTCCTAGCAGCAGCAGCTTAGTAGGGAAAATGTAATTGGGGTGGAGTGGGGGGTCACGCACGGATTCACATGGTCCATAGTTGCACGGTGAGTTCAATCTGCAGGTGACTGCAGGGGCAGCTCTAGAAATATTGGCACCTAAGCAACAGAAGCCTCCCTAATGTCTTCCTGCTCCCTTCCTCCCTCCTGCAGATCCAGCTCTATAGCTCACCTTTCTCCAGTGCAGTCTCTCTTTTCTTGCTCATTCATCTGCACTAGGCCCTCTTTGTTTCCAAACATGCCTCAGGACCCTTTGCACTTGGCTGCAGTGTTATTTCTGAGGAGGATCTGGAGCTTCCAGGCCTCGTGTAAGAAACAGAGGGTACCCATCACCATACAACTGAGCAGAAGTAGCTCTAGGAATTCCTCAGCTAGAGAAGACCACTGTGAGAAACCAGCCTCTTGGGGTGATCCCTGAGGTTCCAGGCCTAGCCCAGCAGCACCTTAGACTTGTGTAGCCTATGCCCACAACTACTCCGCTTCAGAGGCCTTGGGAGTGGGTATCCCAGCAGGTGGGCTGGCATAGCTGTTAGTCCCTGTGGATTTCCTGGGAATGGTCAGAATTTTCCAGTGTCCCCACTGGAAAGACTGAAAATGTCAAATGAACAAAGCTCCAGCTGTGCAACCAGTGGTTTTGGCAAGTTGAGCAACGGAACCTGCCTATAGTTCAATTAGCAACGAAAGCTACAGCTTAGCCAAGATAGCGGCTCCCCCGTCATACCTCTCACACCCCCAGAAATCATGCAGTAACTGAGAGGGGGGCGGGAGGGAAGGAGAGGCCAACGGAGCAGGAAGTTGCAAAATGTCATCCTAAAGGTAGATAATTTAAAGCTTACAAATCTTTATGGCAACAAAAGTTTGTAATAAAAAAAAGTGGTTATTAAATCAGTTCACTCTTGTCCATTACAAATTAAGAAAGCTGTGTCCAAACATATTCATTAGAAACTATTAAACCAGTTCATTACTGAGCAGCTGAGCTGTAGTCCGAGTTGTTGTGGGTCATCTCCCCTCCTCTGTGGAAGGACTGTGGAGAAGCTGAGCTCTTACTCAGGACCAGAGCTGAGCGAATCATTTGTAACAGAGAATTTATTCAATAAGCTTATGCTAATTTGTTTGAATGCATTTTTCGGCTCACTGATCGCAAGTTCCCTAGATATATTCATTATGTGACAAAAAATCTCTTTTTAAAATCTATTACTTAGAAGCCTGGTGCTTGGTCAAATAAACTACATGGTATTGTTTCTATTCCCTGATTGGATAAGCATAATCTTATCAGCGCTCTAGTGCAAATGCTTGCAGAAAGTGACTTGAAGATGTATTTTTGCAAATGTTGGAATGTGTGAGCTTAAGGCGCCCTTTTCACAAGCATCCATGATTCCAAAACCTGAGTCTGCATGTACACCGGGAGCGATCATGAGAAAGATGCCAATACAAACAAAGCCAATTGGAATGGAAAAGTTTTGCAGCATTTGCTCAGCTCTACTCAGGACCAGCTGTACCTTGTCCAGCTTTGTGGCAAGCTCCTCTCCTCACACCATCACATCCACACCAGGCAAGTGTTTCTTTAGCTTTCCTACACATTTTTCTAGGGTCACCTGCAGAACAGTGGAGTAACTACAATGGTGCAAGTCATGCAGTTGCGCCAGGGCCCAAAAGATTACGTGGCCACAACTAAAGAGGCTGCTGGGGCAGAGCGGGGCTGCTGCCTCCTACTTGGGGAAAGGGGGTAGCCCCTCCGGCCAGAACAACCCTGGGTTCCAGGTGGGAGCAGCCAGCAAGGCTGTGTGGAGACGGCATGAGGGAATTGCAGTGTGGGGGATGGAGATGGGTAACGCACTATCCCTACTCTCCATGCTGCACAAGGTAAAAGCATCAGCTGTTTTGCATAGGGCTGGAAAGTTGGGGGGAACTGGGGAGGGGGAGCTAAAGGGGTTACATAGGAACTGGGTGGAGTTAGGGGGCTGGATTGGAACTGTTGAAAAGGGGGGTGTCAGAATGGAGCTTGGGGGATCTGGCTCAGAGCTGGGGGATGGAGGGGGGTTGGAACAGAGCTGGAGGGGACCAAGAGAGGAGCTGGGGGGCTTGTGGGGGCAGATCAGGGAAGTGGGGGGCAGCAGGGAAGCTAAAAGGGCCTGGAGGAGTCATTGGATCAGAGCTGGGGAAACTGAGGGCTGGACTGAAGGAGGATGGAGGAAGAACTGGTGGGGCTGGATCAGCATGGAGGGGAATGAGGGGGACCGTGGAGGGAGCTGGGGGCCTGTAGGGGACCATGAGGGAGCTGGCGGGTAGGAGGGCTAGATTGGGGTTAAGGGAGAGCTAGGCAGGAGCTGGATGGTAGGGTGCTGGATTGGGGCTGCGTGGGGCTGGAAAAGAGCTGGATTGAGGCTATGGGGGAGATGGAAGGGGTGTATTTCAGAATTGGGAAGGGGGCCCCTAACCTTTTTTGGCATCTGCAGAGAGTCTCCTGGCTTTGTTCAGCACATGAGAAAGCCCAGTGGTCTGGGATCCAGGCCACCCTGCCTGCTGCAGTTTCTGGTACCAAATGTATGTTGTGAGTGGCAGTGGATGTCATAGAGACAGCATAGAATCATGGGGCACTAATCCCAGCTCGTAATAAAGACTCCATGACAAGCCCTTCCACTTACACCCTGGCTTCACCTAATCAGCAGCCGTTACCTACTGCCCCATGCTGAAACCAGGGCACCTATTAACTGCTACACTGTAAGGACCTTAGGGCAGGAACCAGGTCTAGTTTGCAAAGCGCCATGTCCATTTATGGTGCAATACAAGAGCTTCTAACAGCAACAGGGCAGATTGTTGCTGAGCAATGCAAGGCACTTCTTCCCTTCTTAGCCTGTGTGTGCTGCCTCCTACAGAGCTCCTGGCCCTGCCAGCCTGAGAAGAAGCAACTGAGATTAGAATTGACAGTGTCTCACCACGGGAACCTTCAAACAACTGCTGTGGTCAGCACCCTTTCCTTCAGGCCATCCCTGGCTGAGGTCAGGCATGAAGCAGTGTAGAAAGTGCTGACGATGCTGGGAGGACTTGTGAGAAGAGACACAGAGCAGTCACTGCCTGGCCTCTTTCTGCTGGTGTCTGGGAGATGGCTTTAGATGCTGGAATATCTACGCTGGCATTAGGTCCTGGGGCTGCTTCTCCTGCATTGCAAACTCCATTTCTCCACACCACAAGAGATGGATGTGCTCTGGCTTTTGATTACAATGGGACAGGAGACTGTCAAGGCACCCGTGGACTGTGAGTCAGCCACAGGGTATGAACGAGTGACTCTCCTGACACCACCCCTACAGAATCCCAATCTCTTCATCACACGCTCCCCCACGCATCCCTAGAAAACAACCTGCTCCTCTCTCCAACCCAGGAGCTCCACCCAGCTGGCTGCATTGCCATCGACTTCCTTCCTGGAGGGGAGGGGAGGCCCAGACAGTGACCGATCAGGGAGCGGGGGCATCCCTCCAAAGCCATAAACTCAATCTGTTGGGGGACATGCACAGGAAGGGATGTGTGCAAGTACATGAAGCTGGGAGCGGGCTTCCTCCAACCTCACTGCAAGCAGCAAATGGAGCAGAAATGCACTGGCACTAGAATGAACAATGATGAGAAGAGAGCCTGGCTCCCCACAAGCTGATGGCTCTCCCTGGCCCTCACTTCCCCCCAAACAAAAGAGATTTCATCCCCAGAAGCCTAAAGAGCCCAGCTGATGAGAGCTGGTTTGGGCTGCGGACAGTACTGCTCAGCCGCTCTTTCCTCGCTCAGGTCCCCCTGCCCCTCCTGGATTGGGACCTGACTGCAGCACAGGGGACATTGTCCAAGCACCCAGGTGCTGCTCAGGCACTGGAGCCCTGGCCGCCTCCTGATGGATCGGGGGTAGGGGACCCTGCTGGCAGCTTCTGATGGTGGGTGGGCTACAGGGAGATGTAAAGGGCTCCTTGAAGCCAGGGCCCAGCAGGTCAAAGTGGTAGCTGCCTGAGAACAGCATGGGAAAGCCTCACCCTTGGAGCCACAAGTGGTCTGGAGGGCAGAGTAGCAAGAAGGGGAAAGCCAGGATCTAGGGTGACCCCCCCATCCTGAATTGGGCAGTACAGCCCTGAAATGCAGAGTTCAAGACTCGGTACTGGGCTGAATGACTCCAGGACAACATTTGTCCTGGATTCCCAGCAGTGCTGCTTTGCCCCTGCCTGAGGTTCAGGGGGCAGCGCCAGCCTCTTCCCGGGGGGGGGGGGGGGGGGGGAGGGGCTGAGATGGGCCTTAGCCCCACCCCACCATGAGGTCCTGCTCCTGCTCCTCCTCTTCCCCCCCGAGGCTCTACTGCTGGCCAGGATGGGCAGTAGTAAGAGCCGGGCAGGGAGTCTGAGCTGCTGTAGGCAGTCCCAGACCCTCTACCTGCCCTGGACTGCATGCCCCAAGGGGGTGGGGACACAGGCCCAGGGCTCCCCACAGCAGCCCTGGCTCCCTGGGTGTCTCTTATCCCTGCCTGGCTCTGGCTTCTGGCCTGCCCAGGGGGTGGGGCCTCAGGGGGAAGAGGAGGAGCAGGGGCTGGGGCCACTGAAGAGGGAATGACTCCTGCATGTGTTCCATTTTTGCATTTTGAAAAGGTGGTGATCCTAGTACAGTGGTCCCGAAACTTTTTTAAAGCACCTCCTCCTTCTTACTTGGTCCGGGGCCCCCGGAGATGGGGTGAGCAGGACATGGGAGGGGGAGCGATGTTCCACGGGTGGGGAATGAGTGGGGCAGGACAGGGGAGAGAGAGCCACACTCCAGGGGTGGAGGGGTGAGTGGGGCAGGACAGGGGAGTGTAAACCACGCTCCAAGGGTGAATCTCTCTTGGCTGGAGCGGTTGCTGAGTGCTCCTCCAGACTCCAGCAGCAGCTGCTGCTCTTCCTTCCCCCCCAATGGCAGAGGCTGGTTACTGTGAATACCCTGGCAACCCTAAGCTGGGGCTGGGGGCTGCAACTGGGGCTGGGGCCTGGGTGGGGCCAGAGATGAGCTGGGGACAGAGCAGAGCTAAGTGGCTCTGCCGCGCCCCCCGGATGTTCCTCCGCACCCCCTCTGGGGGGCATACCCCACAGTTTAGGGCCCACTGCCCTAGTAGGATCCCAGACTGTTCTGATTGATGTGCTGCCAGCCTTCCCTCTGTCCTAGAAGTGAGCTGGCCTCAAGCTGGGCCTGGGGAAAGATGCTCCCAGGCATAAGTCATACTGCCACACAAATCAAGCCCAGCAGGACGCCATAGCTTTCTCACCCCTTCTAGAGCCTGCAGCTGTAGAAGGGAGATAGTTGAAGGAGGCTCAGGCTGGTGGAGGAGGGGGAGCTGCTCTAGGCTCCCAGTTTCCACAGTTAAACCTGTACTCCAATAAATGTATGTGGATTGGATACAAAGCCACACCAGCTTCACACTGGAAGAGAACTGGAGCTGGGCAGAGGGCTGCTCCATAGGCCCTCCCAGGCCCTGCGCATTCCAGAACCTACCTTACCACAAGACTGAAGCAAGCTAGCATGCGAAGGCTGCAGGCTGTTCTGAGAAGAACATCTTATTAACAAAATGAAAACAGCAGTAGGCGACCGTCTACCCAAGATCATGTGACCTTGGGGTTATTGGGTTTTCAGAGGATTGGGTGGGGAGGTGGGTTTGTTTGTGTCTCAGGAAATTTGCTCACGGATCCGTGCTTTCAATGAAAACAAGACGATCACGGTCAACATATCAGCTCCATCTTCTGGAGCAGAAGGTACCCGGCCTGCCAAAAGCCTCAGAACAGGCCCCGTGCTTCTCTTTCACAGCGTTGGTCGGTTTATTTTTTAAAATGTCTCCAGCGTGGCAGACCCTGCAGTGTCCCGCTGAAGTAATTAAGAGACAGAGCAAACACACGGCATCAGGAATTTCATCCTTTCTCCTTCGAGTCTCTCTGTCCCTCAGGATTCTCCTCTTCTCTTCTTAGCTTTCTGGCTCAGCTCCTGCCAACATATGCCATGATGGAAACACTGGTTTCAACCATCCAGAATGGGGAGGGGCTCCAATTAGGCCCCTCCCCCAGACTCACCGCCAAGCCCCACGGAAGTGTGGGGGTCTCAGAAGGAACTTCTAACTGCTGTGACATGAGACATTGGGCAGAAACCACATGGGATCCAGCACTGAGGGGGGACACCACGCAGGACATAAAACCGTGCCAACCTGTCCCAACTCTCCAATCGTGGTAATTCATTCGCTTTGTTTTGTTTGCTCGTTTTTCGTTGGTATTTTGTTTAGCTGTGATTTTTAAATAAATTTCTTTTTCAGGACAGACCATTACAAAGAAGATGAGTGATGATGGAGGCATGGAAAATTTACAAACTTTGCAGAGAGATTCTTGCAGGAGATTGCGTCTTATGGAACAGATGGTTGCCCATCTCTACAGAGACAGCATATATCCCTCTCTCTAGGTGTCCTCATCCAATGTGTTGATGTGATTAATTAACTCTTGATTTCTGTACACATGGTGGGTGATTTAAATCAACAGCGTCGTTAGCATCTCTCCCAAAACATAAAATTAAAACAAAATGATAACTCTGGTTGGTTGATCAGTGTTGGGTTGGGATTGAAGGAGACAGCTCCAAAGGTTGGGGCTGCTTATTCGATCACCATGCAGTGCGGCAGATGCTGGGAGAAATACTTGAACAGCTCGGGGGTGGCGCCAGGACAGTTGGTCAGCTCCAGCTCCTCCAGGTCTTGAAGTTGGACAAGGCCTGAGAGCCCAGTGGTGGTCAGCAGCGGGCAGCCTGAAACCAGAAGGTGGAAATGCCCAGTGAGCGAGAAGCTATGATGTACTACCATCTGGGGTAGACATGGAAGAGCTTAGCCATCCCTCTGCTTTGTGGGGTGGGGGTTGGATTGCTATCAGTCAAGCCCATCTCTAAATACCAGCTGCAAAAGGGAGAGCAATGCCATCAGGCTCCATCACCTGTCCCCTGCATGTCGGCCCTGTTAGGATCATTTGGGTGTATCCCACTAAATTAATTTCCTGCCATCACAGGGGCTTCGGGCAATGGTGAACCTCAGTCCTTCCTATTCTCTGACTTGGCACACAATAGTTCAGGCTCCTGAGGGCTCCAATGATTTGATCTAATGCTGGTTGCTGAGATTGGTGTGCAGGTGCTGGAAGGTGTTGGTGGCCTGTGACAAGATGATCTAGTGGTCCCTTCTGGCCTTAAACTCTAGGGGTACGTCTACACTGCAAAAAACCCCCACGGCAATGAGTCTCAGAGCTTGGGTCAATGGACTCGGGCTTGCAGTGCTCGTGCTACGCAGCTAAAAATAGCAGTGTGGACATTTGGGCTTGTGATAGAGACTGGGCTTCAAGACCCTCCACCCTTGCTGGGTTTCAGACCGTACAGCCTGAATGTCTATACAGCTATTTTGAGCCCCATAGCGCAAGTCCTGTGAGCCCAGGTTCTGAGACTTGCTGCTGCAGGTTTTTTTTTTTTTTTTAAAATACAGTGTAGACATACCGTAAGACAGCAGAGATGTCTGTGGGGGGGAGACCGCCTGAGTCTCTGGGGCTGGGGAGGATTGCTGTAGCATGCTCTCCCATCTGCAGGTAACAGGACCAATCCACCCAATTAGACCTCCTCAGCATCACTGCATCCATCCACTACAGGACATAAGGCCTGGATCTGATCTCCTTTATGCTGGCATAACTCTGTGGACATTAATGGAGCCACTCCTGATTTACACCACTGTAAGTAGCGCAGAGACCATTTGTCCCCAAGCCTCATTCAGAAAGCCAGTAAACTTAAAGTGACTAACAGGAAACCTTTTGTGCTATTTTCTTATTCAGTCATCAGGTTTTGAGTGATGCTCAAAAGCGCTGCTGCTGTTTTGATTCAGAGGGAAACATGTTTTTCTCTTTGCAGAAACCAGCAGAGCAAGGAGTCAGGTGAGCCATGGAGTATGAATAGCTCTGTTGAGAGCATAACAATGGCTCCATGATCATACCTCGCAAATGCCCTCTTGACAAAGGCCAAATCTACCATCATCTCACAACTAAACAGCTGATCTGATCTCACAATGGTTATTGTAAGTAATTTATGTCAGAAAAGCTGACTCATGAACATGAGATGCAAGCAATTATTGTTATGCCAAAGAAACTGACCTGAGGTTGTTCCTAGCACTATTATCTCAGCATGAGTCTTTAACTTATGCCGTCCTCCACATCTGGGTCCTGGGCAGGTTGAGCAGTAGCTCTGTTAGCACAGCAGAGCAAATGAGGACATAAATCCAGTGAATGGGCTTGAGTGGCATAAACCATGAACAGATGGGAGGGCAGATCACTGCAGGGTGGTGTTGACACAAAATGTCACATTGATGTGACACTCACTGGGGGGGGGGGCAAGATTGCATGAGGCTGCATTAGTGGGTTAGCACCAGGGGGATGGACTAGATGACCTCTTGGGGGCCCTGCTAGCCCTACTTTTCTAGGATTCTCCATTGACTTGTGGCCTATGAGAATTTTTAGAATCTATGGGGTCTGCTCTGACATGCTCATGCTCCTGATTGACACCAGTGTCAGAGTGAGCAGAATGAAGCTCAAGTTTCTCCATCAGGCTTTCCTTGGGAATGAAGGAAAAGTCATGTGATGGAGCAGGGCAAACACAATTAATTCACATTGGCACATCCATTCCAGTCAAACACTTTCACGCAACTCAGAACTCCTTTGAAGAAACAGGACTCCGATTCAAACTGCTTGGAAAGGTGGTGGTAAAAGTCATGCCTTGAAGCCTTAGGTGGGTAGCAAGAAATGAAACCCTTTGGCTCAGTCTCTGCCCTGTGTGGAGCTGTCATGAATTGTAGTGACTGGGAACTCTGCAGACCCTAGCGTGGAATTTGGCCCTGTGGGTCTGATTTTCAGAAGTGTCGAGCACTTCTTCACTTGACTTCAGTCTAACTTTTCAGAAGCTCAGCACTTCTGACAACCAGGCCCCATGAGTTCAGAGAGAACTTGGGAGTGCTGCTGTCCAGAGTGGGAGATGGGCTCTAGCTGGAGTACCCCAGGGAAAGACCAAACAGGACACTAGATAAAGTGAGTGGGGTGATAGCAATTGACACAGCCAGTGTGTGACAGCATGGAATGTCCGGGTGAAGGAAATCCTCCAGCTGTCTGGACTGGTTCCTCCACTGTCTCTCTTCCTCAACAGAGAAAGGAGGAGGATGGGTCTTCTCCTTGCCCCTCTGTTTTTTACAGGGGCTGACCTGCCTCCTGCATTTGCCTCTCACTGGCCAATTTTACCCTCCACAAAGGGTAATTCCAGGCTGGACGATCATCCTGTCAGCCCACCATTGTGTTATGGCCCAGCAACAGTCTCCCATGACATTCTAGTGGTGGTTCATGAGACCGTGACACGGCCAGGATTATCCCTTATGTCGTGGCCCTGTCCCCAAACTGAGGCTTCCCCCTCTCCAGAAACCAGTCTATCATCTCAAGAATAAACCAGTGTTTGGATCTCACCAGCAAGAGACAACAGGCGCAAACTTCTCATGCCCAGGAGATGCTTCAGGCCAAAGTCTTGCACCTAAAACAACAGAAGAGGGAGGAAGGGATCCTGAACTGTCAATACAGAACTAAAAGAATGAACTCTACTTTGCTTTTCACTAGCAGCTTCAACTGGAACATCTCTAACACTACTCCAATAAATTCAGCCTCACCTCTCCACTGGGATGTAGCTATCATTCCCCTTTGACTGAAGGGGAAAATTAGGCAGAGAGGTTGTATGTCTTGACCAAAGTCAGGGTGGAGACAGACCCCACATCCCCTGACTCCCAGTTCACTGCTCTAATCAATAGATACCAATGCTCGCTACTTGGTAACTTACTGAGCATCTACCTGCAATGAGCCATTTTGCTCTGCATCAAATGCCATATATTCTACAGGCTCCACATGCATCCCCTGGAGATGTTTTGGGTAACTTTATCCACACTTAATAATAGTGCCCCAGGCAAGTCGCTACTATCATCACAATCATGTTACTTATCACTGACACAGCATTTTTCAATCCATTGATCTCAAAGCACAGTAGCTGAGGCAGCCATTGCAGAGAGAAATCAGAGGGGAAGATTTAATAGAGGAACCTTGTTCCAGTGTGTTAGTCGCTCCCTACTGGGGAGATGCGTTGAAGGAGATCTAACCCTAGCAAGTGGTGTGGCTTGCATTGTCCTTTTCTGTTCACCTACCTGGCAGCACCAGCGGAGGTACAGGCTCCTAAGGGATGACATGGTGGATAAGTAACTAAGTCCAGTGTCTGTAATCCGCACACACCTGCGGACAGAAGCACAGTGTCACAAGAAAAATGCCAGCAGGGAAGGAAGGCGGAATCCTAACATCTGCCCCAAACAATTCATACCTCCTGAACTGGCTCCTCTGTGTTACTAAGCAAGTGGGGCAGACAAATGGAACAGACACTCGCCACTAGCTTTCAAATACGCAAGCATCTGGTGGAGAACAGAAGTCCTCCCTGTGTTCTGATGCCTAGCTAACAGCAAGGCCTTCAGCCTCAGATATCCTCAATGTCTTGTGCTTCTTCCTCTTCCTTCACCTTCTGCACCTCCTACCCTCTGCTTCAAAGAATTAGAGGATTGGGAGAACTGGGGGGCTTAATGAGCCTTTTGACTCTAAGATCACATAATCTGCAATACAGGTCGTAGATGACTGTTTGGTGGCCCTGGGTAAAGTGAATCTCACACAGAGGTGTCCACATCACAAAAGCTACCACTGCAATTGTAGGCTTCTTTGGCTGTTTCATAAGAGAAGCTCAGATGGGCTGGGCATAGAGCCTGAACTTCAAGCCCATGTCTAAGGGGTGACATTCCCCTGGGGTTAGCTGGACCAGTGATCTGATGGATCACTCCAATCCTTGACTCTGGGAGCCAGCCTTATCCTGCTGTGCTGTGAGAACCCCCACTCCTGGGCTGTTCATGCATAGCCTCTAGCATGTAAGCTGCTCCCAGCTATGTGAGTGAGCACTTTTGGCCAGCCACTGCTTGGATTGTGCAACTGAATGACATTAGCCCATATCTTTGGTCCCAGACACAACCCTAAGAACCTCAGTCTTGCAGTGTCCAGTTATGCCCGCTGGATGCTGCAAGCTTATATGAGTTCATCGATTTAACAAATTGATATGTACCAGGCTTGTTATCCCAAGGGGAGTCTCGGACACGCTTCAAGCCAAACACACTGCTTCAGGTAGAATAAACAATTAGATTTATTAACTACAAAAGATTAGATTTTAAGTGATTATAAATCAAACACAACAAGTCAGATTTGGTCAAATGAAATAAAAGCAAAACGCATTCTAAGCTGATCTTAACACTTTCAGTGCCCTTACAAACTTAGATGCTTCTCACCACAGGCTGGCTGGCTGCTATTCAGCCAGGCTCTCCCCTTTGATCAGCGCTTCAGTCGCTTGGTGGTGGTGTCTGTAGATGGAGGTGGAAGAGAGAGCATGGCAAACATCTCTCCCTTTTATCATGTTCTTTCTTCCCTCTTGGCTTTGCCCCCCCCCCACCTTCAGACTCAGGGGAGCATTACCTCATCGTAGTCCCAAACTGACCAAAGGAAGGGGGGTGACTCACTTGAGAGTCCAACAGATCCTTTGTTGCTGCCTAGGCCAGTGTCCTTTGTTCCTGTGAGGCTGGGCTGGGTTTGTCCCATACATGCCCTGATGAGGTATGAACTGCCCTTCTGCTCCTGGAGAGTTTTGCCTGGGCTTGTTTTAAGCCATGAGGACGCATTTTCAGCCTCATAACTATATACACATTAAATTACAACCTATAACATTACTATAACAACAATGCTCAGTGCATCATGAGCCTTCCGAAGACACCCATCACAAACTTTGCATTGGATACCACACAATCATGTTATAAGGATGAACATGGGGGTGCAAGGTGTTCCCCCAAGGTACAGAGTGCCACGGTGTCTACAGAGCGGTGACCAGGCAGTGTCCAGGGAAGGTTGCAGTGATGCTGCGCACGCCCTCCCCAATCTGTGGGGAAACAGAGAATTCATTCCCAGGGCTGTCAATCCAAAATCTTTCATCAGCACTAGGCTCACAAAAAAAAAAAAAAAAAAAACCACCACTAGTCAATAGCGACCTCAGTACTGGTTGACTCTCTATGGTCGCCACATAAGGAACTACCTGAATTCTACTTCTCCAATGCTGGGGAAAAGCAGGATTCTATGGTGACATATCCACTGGCACTTGAGGGCACCCTCCTCCCCCCCCCCCGAGAACAGGAAGAATGGCCATGACTGTAGTGGAAGGGCTAGATCCCCAGGAGGTATAAAAGTCAGTGTAGCCCTCTGACTTCACTGGTGCTATGCCAGTTTACACCAGCTGAAGATCTGGCTTGGAGAGGTTGTTGGAGAGACTATGACCCAAATCAGGTTAGACCAGGCAACCACAGCAGGTGCTCATTGTTGCAGGATGACTGGTGGCTTTAAGGGCCATCATTAATTAGCTGCTTCTCAGCCTGAGTGGGCAGGACCTATGAAGGGTCAGATGGTAGTTTATGGGACACCTGGGCCTTATAAAAGGACTGAGAGATCAGTTTGGGAGCTGAAACCACAGGGAGTAAACAGGGGTCCCCTTGAGCCAGGGTCTGAGGATGGTACTCCAAGGGAACCAGCCCGTGTGCCTAGTGCTCTCTCCCAGAGCCAGAAAGACTCGCAAAGGTAACTCAGAGGGTGGATTGAAGAGAAGCCCCAATGGGCAGAAGAATCTTTTGTTTGTTGGTACTTTTTCATTTAGACTTTTGCTATCTCAGCAGGGATTAAGTTTGGCTGGGACTTGGCCAGAGAGCTAAGGCACATCCCCAGCACAGACCAGTGCATGGAGAGGTGAGGAGACCTATCTTGGGGGAAGGAAACTGAGGCAGGGAGTGCCGGCAGTGCCACACTCAGTAGCAGAGGGCATTTTGGAGTAGCCACACTCTACGATACTCTGGCATTCTTTACTTGAACTTCCTTCCACTATACTTACTGGTCAACACACTCTTCTCTGACTACTGTCACCTGCATCTCCCTTTGGAGATGAGCTGCTAGAAGCCCTCCATTCACAATAGGAGATCCTTTCTTTCTTTGAGATACTGGCACTGGATGCTTTATACCGTTAGGACTGGCCCATTTCCTGGCTTAAGGGAGAAGTCTCCAGGAAGCATCACCATGCAAGGGAGTCCTGTGGCTAGTGGGAGGAGGAATCAGGTCAGGTTGGGCCTCCAGAATTGGGCCAAAACTAAACCATCCTGCTTTCACTCCCCAGCAGGGGCCTCCTTCCTGCCTTGGAGACCTGCCCCCTTTTCCCCTATGTCACACAAGAAAGCAGCAGGGGATGGGTGGCTCAGAGCAGCAGAGACTGTGAGGGATAGGGAGCATGGGAGATGTGGAAGAAGAGGCTGGCAGGATAGGTGTGGTGGGAAAGGAGCATGCAGTAAGGTGCCTGCTGGAGGCCTTTGACATGACATAAGAGGGAGGAAGGAAGAGCAGGAAGGGAGGAAGGCGATTGCCCAGCACAGGTAAATTTGGCTCCCATCCTTCACCTTAGCAACCTTAAGTCCAGATCCTCAGCTGCTGTAAATCAACAAAGCTCCACTGAAGAGCTCTGATAGCTTACAGCAGCTGTGGATCTGGCCCGGGGGTTCCAAGGATCAATGGGGTTGACATTATGCAAAGCACTGCATAGTGCTCTCAGCATCATGCACAATCTGTTTAGCAGAGATGGGCTAATGGGTGCAGAGCAGATGCAAACCATGTAACTGCATGACTCCAAACAAACCCAGGAGGTTCAACAAGTTTGGTTCATTCCCCCTCCCCATCCTACCGCTTTTTCATCATGCTCTGTGCATTGGCATGAGCTGATGCACAGGACCACCATGAGGAAGGCCCTTTGGATACTTCTGGTCTGAGAGCAAGATAGAGCACAGACCTCTTCACTAGCTTTTTGAGTTTCCTGGTCCAGGTCTGCTGACTCCAGAGGCGGTTCAGAGAAGTGAGGGTTGAGCCTTCACACTTGGGTGGGGTGGGATCCCTCTGAACTGAATCCTAGAGGGTGTTCTCATCATGAGTAGAGATGAGCCTGAAGAGCAGAGTTCTGATCCAGATTTCCCAAAATGGGGGGGGGGGGGAAGAGGAGCAAGAGCTTGGATCTGGGAATTTGGTTCAGGCCCATCTCCAACCTCAGGGCCAGAAGCAGGATGTATCTTCCCCCAAAGGCTGGAAGGTAGAATACCCCTCCTTCCCGTCTCTCTCTTTTCCTCACCCCTGTCTATTTGCCCTTTCTCTTCATTTCATACATTGCCCAGGGGGAAGGCTGTTCCATTATGAGAAGAAACCATGTTTGGAGACTTAATGCCAGTTTTAGTTCACAATTTTCCAAATGCTTTTCCATGTGCCACCCTCACCTTCTGGTGGGGACTGAGGGGGTATCCATGACCCAAACACACCAGTGACATTTCCTTATTGGTTAGGGCCCTACCAAATTCACATTCATAGGATTGTAAAAATTGTAAATTTTATGATTTCAGCTATTTAAATCTGAAATTTCATGGTGTTGTAATGGTAGGGATCCTGACCCAAAAAGGAATGGTGTGTGTGTGTATGGGGGAAGGTCGCAAGGTTATTGTAGTGGGGTAATGGTACTGCTATCCTTACTTCTGTGCTGCTGTTGGCGGTGCTGCCTTCAGAGCTGGGTAGCTGGAGAGTGGTGGCTGCTGGCAAATGCCCAGCTCTGAAGGCAGAGCCACCGCCAGCAGCAGTACAGAAGTAAGAATGGCATGGTATGGTATTGCCACCCTTGTGTGCTGCTGGTGGGGCACTGCCTTCAGAGCTGGGCATCTGGCCAATAGCTGCCGCTCTCCAGCAGCCCAGCTCTGAAGGCAGCACAGAAGTAAGAGGGGCAATACCACAACCCCCCTAAAATAACCTTGTGATTCCCCTGGCAACTTACTTTTGGGTCAGGACCCCCAATTTGAGAAACACTGGTCTCCCCCTATGAAATCTGTACAGTATAGGGTAAAGGCACACCAGATTTCACGGGGGGAGACCAGCTTTCACAGTCTGTGATGCATTTTTCACAGTCATGAATTTCATAGGGCCCTACTCATGGTGCTCTGGGTGGGAAAGGAGCACAGTAGCATTTCTGACCACAGCTGTATGATGTTCTGTACCTCATGGTATCTAATGCAAAGTTTGTCATGTCGGGTGCCTTCGGAAGGCTCATGATGTACTGAGCATTGTTATTATAGTAATGTTATAGGTTATAATTTCATGTATATGAAATTATGAGGCTGAAAATGTGTCCTCATGGCTTAAAGCAAGCCAGGTAAAAACTCTCCAGGAGCAGTTCACACTTCATCAGGGCATGTATGGGACAAACCCAGCCCAGCCTCACAGAACAAAGGACACTGGCCTAGGCAACAATAAAAGGATCTGTTGGACTCTTGAGTGAGTCACCCCCCTTCCTTTGGTCAGTTTGGGACTACGATGAGGTAATGCTCACCTGACTCTGAAGGGGGGGGGGGGGGGGAAAGCAAAGCCAAGAGGGAAGAAAGGACATGATAAAAGGGAGAGATGTTTGCCATGCTCTCTTCCACCTCCATCTACAGACACCACACCAAGCGACTGAAGCGCTGATCAAAGGGGAGAACCTGGCTGAAGAGCAACCAGCCAGCCTCTGGTGAGAAGCATTTAAGGTCGTAAGGGCACTGAAAGCGTTAAGATCAGCTTAGAATGCATTTTGCTTTTATTTCATTAGACCAAATTCAACTTAATCACTTAATCTAAGTATAACAAGTCAGTCTTTGTAGTTAATAAATCTGTTTGTTTGTTCTACCTGAAGCAGTGTGTTTGGTTTGAAGCATGTCAGACTCCTCTTGGGATAACAAGCCTGGTACATATCAATTTGTCAAATTGATGACCTCATAAGCTTGCATTGTGAAGCAGTCATTGAGGTTTGTTGCATGGTTTGGTTCCTGATTTAGAGTTACTATGGTGCGGTGTGTGGTTGCTGGTGAGAATATGCTTAAGGTTGGCGGGTTGTCTGTGGGCGAGGACTGTCCTGCCTCCCAAGGTCTGTGAAAGCGAGGGATCATTGTCCAGGATGGGTTGTAGATCACTGATGATGTGTTGGAGAGGTTTAAGCTGAGGACTGTAGGCGATGGCCAGTGGAGTTCTGTTGGTTTCTTTCTTGGGCTTGTCTTGCACCAGGAGGCTTCTAGGTACACATCTGGCTCTGTTGATTGGTTTCCTTATTTCCTCATGCAGGTATCGTAGTTTTGAGAATGCTTGGTGAAGAACTTGTAGGTGTTGGTCTCTGTCTGAGGGGTTGGAGCAAATGCGGTTGTACCTCAGCACTTGGCTGTAGACGATGGATCGTGTGGTGTGTCCAGGATGGAAACTGGAGGCATGAAGGTAGGCATAGTGGTCGGTGGGTTTTCGGTATAGGGTGGTGTTAACGTGACAGTCACTTATTTGTACCGTGGTGTCTAGGAAGTTGACCTCCTGTGTAGATTGGTCCAGGCTGAGGTTGATGGTGGGGTGGAAGCTGTTGAAATCGTGGTGGAATTCTTGTGGGGCCATCCGGGTGCCCATAGCAGTGCCACTGGTCTGGAGGTATATATTGTTACCAAATTTGAAATAATTGTGCGTGAGGATAAAAAGTCACAGAGCTCAGCAACCAGTTGTGCTGTGTCATCATCAGGGATACTGTTCCTGACAGCTTGTATTCCATCTGTGTGTGGGATGTTTGTGTAGAGAGCCTCCACATCCATGGTGGCTAGGATGGTATTTTCTGGAAGATCACCAATGCATTGTAGTTTTCTCAGGAAATCAGTGGTGTCATGGAGATAGCTGGGAGTGCTGGTGGCGTAGGGTCTGAGTAGAGAGTCCACATAACCGAATAGTCCTTCGGTGAGAGTGCCAATTCCAGAGATGATGGGGTGTCCAGGATTTCCAGGTTTGTGGATCTTGGGTAGTAGATAGAATAACCCTAGTCGGGGCTCTAAGGGTATGTTGATTTGTTCCTGTGTTAGTGTAGGGAATATCCTCAGTAGATGGTGCAGTTTCTTAGTATATTCCTCAGTGGGATCTGAGGAAAGTGGCCTGTAGAATTTGGTATTGGAGAGTTGTCAGGCAGCCTCCTTTTGGTAGTCAGACCTGTCCAACAGCACCTCCTTTATCAGCCTCTTTGATTATAATGTCAGGGTTGTTTCTGAGGCTGTGGATGGCATTGCGTTCTGCACGACTTAGGTTATGAGGCAAGCGATGTTGTTTTTCCACAATTTCTGCCTGTGCACGTCGGCGGAAGCATTCTATGTATAGGTCCAGACTGTCATTTCGACCCTCAGGAGGAGTCCATGTGAAGTTCTTCTTCTTGTGTTGTTGGTGGGAGGGTACCTGTGTATCACTGCACTGTTCAGTGTTATCTTGAAAGTATTCTTTGAGTCAGAGATGGCGAAAGTAGGCTTCCAGATCACCACAGAACTGTATCATGTTCGTGGGGGTGGTGGGGCAAAAAGAGTCCCTGAGATAGGACAGACTTCTGCCAGGTTGAGTGTGTAGCTGGATAAATTGACGATATTGCTGGGTGAGTTAGGGGTACCACTGTTGTGGCCCCATGTGGCAGGTAGGGTTTTAGACAGCTTACGGTCCTTTTTCCTTTGTAGAGAGGTGAAGTGTGTAATGTAGATCTCCTGTCTTATTTTAAGAAAGTCCGTTTGTGTGGAAGGTTGGTTATTTATGAAAGTCTCCAGGTTGGAGAGCTCTTTTTGATGTTTTCCTGTTTGCTGTATAGGATGCTGATCAGGTGGTTCCTCAGTTTCTGTGATAGTATATGGCATAATCTCTCACTGTGGTCTGTGCCGTATGTAGATAGCAATGGATTTCCTAGGGTTGTGTCTGGGACCAGAGATATTGGCTAGTGTCATTCAATTGCACAAGACAAGGAGCAGCTTACATGCCACAGGCTGTGCGTGAACAGCCCAGGAGTAGGGGTTCTCACAGCAGAGCAGGGTAAGGCTGGCTCCCAGAGTCAAGGATTGGAGTGACCTAGCAGATCTCTGGTCCAGACAACATCAGAGGGGAACGTCACAGTGGCGCAGCGAGCAGGGTGTATGTGCAGCTTGTTACTCCAAGTGGAGTTCACACTTTAAGCACTGATATGTGATTTTAAGTGAGTCTGAAGTGCAGTGTCTAAGAACAGTTAGGAGGAGGTCACAGTTTTGTTATTTTCTCTTTGCTTATTTCGGGAAAGGGAAGTAAGAATAGGAAAGCAGGAAAATGAGTGAAAGCAGTGAAGTGATTATGAAGTTGGAGCTTTTTAGGATGCAGGTTGTAGAAAAGGAGAGGGCGCACCAGAGATCATTGCAAGGGAAAGAACTGGAGATAAAAGAAAAAAGTCAGCCAGAGAGGGTGCACACAGAAGAAAGAGAGAGAGAGAAAGAGTAAGAGTGAAAACACCAACTGGACCTGCTAGAGAAGCAGAACCAGAACTTCCCCCCCGAACAACAACTCCTATCACTCAAAAAATCCACAAATGGGAACACTTATGTCCTGCATACAGTGAAGAGGATGATATTGCAGAATATCTGACTACCTTCAAAAGGCTGTGTGTAATACATGAAATCCCTGATAAGAGTTCCTACCCTAATTGTGAAATTAGCTGGTAAAGCTTGAAATGTATTCAATGGAATGCCTATTGAAGATGCTTTAGACTATTGTAAATTTAAAGATAACTTCACAAAACAGTTTCAGATTACCCCAGAAACATAGTTAAATTTAGAGGGATCTTAAGAGGGATATTGGTATGAGTAATGGGGAATATGTGAACAAAATTAAAGATTTGATGGGAAAGTGGGGCAAAAGTGTTACAAGCTTTGAGGGAATGTTGGATCTTGTTGCTCAAGAGCATTTCCTAAGCATATGTAAGGCCAAATTAAAGCAGTGTCTATGGGATAAAGATGTAAAGTCTGTGGATGAGATGGCTTTTTTAGCTGATGCCTTCGAAGAGACTCAGGGGTCTACTGAGGGCAGGCCACAGAAAGAGGGGTTTAAAACTGGTGGGAAGGGAGGATCCCCTTTTGCCCCTGGGAAGAGAGAAGAGGGTTGGGAGCCTAAACATTCTCTAACCCAAAAACATCCCTCTAACCCTGATCCCAAATCTCCTGTAAAAGCAGAAGAGCCCATAAGGTGCTATCTGTGTAATTCCACTGATCACCGGAGGAATAACTTCCCTGTGCTAGGAGGAAGCAGGCAACCAATAACTCATGTTAGTTCTGCTGTCCTCAACATAGGTTTCAATTGCTTGGGGGGTTTCTATCGTATTGGTTTTGTGAGATTACTCTCTGCAGAACCAGACATGGAGCATGTTAAGGTTGAAATTAATGGCAGGAGTACTTTGGGCAGAGGGATACAGGGGCCCAGATCTCTCTGGTTAAGCAGCGTGTGGTCCCAAAGACCAGTATGCTACCTGGCCAAATGGCAGAGATTGTGGGGGTGGGCAAAAGCAGATTCCTCATACCACTAGTTAAAATCCATGTGGTGTGGGAAGGTTTGGAAAGTGTTTTGACTGTGGGGGTAATAGAACACCTCCTATTCGACCTGCTCCTTGGTAATGATTTTTTCCATGTAGCTCAGGTTAAAGTATTTGCCTGCAGCAGGAGGGAGCTTTATGCTGGGACCCCTGAAGGAAAGGGTAAGGTCTCAGGAACTGCTGAGAGAATGAGAGAGTCTCCTTGATTCTTCTGCAGCAGGGAGAAGACACATGCTTCCAGGTGGGAGGGTGGTTGAGACCAACTCCTGCACTGCAGCTGGAGGCAACACCACATCAGGAAGGGATGGGAGTGTAATGCCTGCCAGGGAGAGAACTGTCCAGGTTGTTAGCTGCCAGCAGGTCACAGCTGAACCAGAGGCAAAACTGGCTCTAGGGAGCATAGAACAATGTGTCCCAGAGGAGAGCCCAGAGAAGGGGCAGGGGATCTCAGAAACCACTTAGGTGAGTGAGGATTCCTGTGACTCCAACACAGGGAAGCAGGGTGCTTTCAAGTATGGAAGGGGATGACACTAGCTCCTTTCCAACAGGAGGCAACATGCCCTCTGGTGCAGGGGCAGGAGAGGTGTTGTCAGTGATTAAGGAAACTGTCCCAGTTGTTAGCTGGCAAAGTTTTGCAGATGAACAAGAGACAGAAAACTTACTAGGGAGCACAGAGAAATGTGTCTTAGGAGGGGGCCCAGAGGGGGAAACTGGGGAAGGAATAGTGGGGTTACAGGAATGTCTCCTCACTAGTCACTTGGGGCAGGATGCCCAGGGCACTAGGAGCTGGATTTTCTGCATATGTACAGTCCAGGGGTTGGGAGACCGCTCCCCAAAGGGCCAGCCAATGTGCAGGATCCCTCTGAACACCTATCTTGCCAGACCCTGAGGCACCAAAATTCCAGAAACATGATTACATTAAGAGCCCAAACAGAGGGGAACACTGGAGGGAAGGAAAAGCCAGTGACTGATTACATGGGAGAGAGTCAAAGGACACCATGAATAATGAACAAACTAACCTCAAACTACACTATCTGAACAGAGGACATGGTGTCAAAGATACTTGTAAACACCCATCTGTGATAAAATTTTTGGTATTAATGTTAAGTTTTGGGATAAGAATTTTGTCACTGATGTTAAACCTTACATTAATGCTACTTTTCAATTAATACCTGGAAACAGGTTTAAAGCTTATCACAGCAGAGAAACCATAAAAAACCTGGTTTGCTGTGTGTGAATGGGGAAAGAGGCACACCGCCTCATGGCCTTAATGGCTGGATGCCAAAAGAACTGTAACACAAACTGCCTTTGAGATAGTTGACTGCAAGAGGGTTAGTCACTGACTAAGGGGGGGGAGGTGTGATGTTCTGTACCTCAGGGGGAACACCCAGCACCCCCATGTTCATCCTTATAATATGACTGTGTGGTATCCAATGCAAAGTTTGTCATGTCGGGTGTCTTTGGAAGGCTCATGATGCACTGAGATATAGTAATGTTATAGGTTGTAATTTCATGTATATATTTGAGGCTGAAAATGTGTCCTCATGGCTTAAAGCAAGCCCAGGCAAAACTCTCCAGAAGCAGAGGGGCAGTTCACACCTCATCATGGCATGTAAGGGACAAACCCAGCCCAGCCTCACAGGAACAAAGGACATTGGCCTAGGCAACAAAAAAGGATCTGTTGGACTCTCAAGTGAGTCACCCCCCTTCCTTTGGTCAGTTTGGGACTACTATGAGAATGCTCACCTGACTCTGAAGGGGGGGCAAAGCCAAGAGGGAAGAAAGTACATGATAAAAGGGAGAGAGGTTTGTTATGCTCTTCCTCTCTCTTCCACCTCCATCTACAGACACCACACCAAGTGACTGAAGCGCTGATCAAAGAGGAGAGCCTGGCTGAAGAGCAACCAGCCAGCCTGTGGTGAGAAGCATCTAAGTTTGTAAGGGCACTGAAAGTGTTAAGATCAGCTTAATGCGTTTTGCTTTTATTTCATTTGACCAAATCTGACTTGTTATGCTTGGACTTATAATCACTTAAAAGCTATCTTTGTAGTTCATGTTTGTTTGTTCTACCTGAAGCAGTATGTTTGATTTGAAGCATCTCAGACACCCCTTGGGATAACAAGTCTGGTACATATCAATTTCTTTGTCTCTGGTCCCAGACACAACCCTGGGAACCTCAGTCTTGCAGTGTCCAGTTATGCCTGCTAAACACTGCAAGCTTAAACTCATATAAGCTTGCAGTGTTTAGCAGGCATAACTGGACACTGCAAGACTGAGGTTCCCAGGGTTGTGTCTGGGACCAGAGATATTGGCTAGTGTCATTCAATTGCACAATCCAAGGAGCAGCTTACATGCCAGAGGCTGTGCATGAACAGCCCAGGAGTGGGGGAGTTCTCACAGCAGAGCACGGTAAGGCTGGCTCCCAGAGTCAAGTATAGCAGATCACCAGTCCAGATAACACCAGAGGGGAATGTCACAAGCTGCTGTTTGGCAATTTCTCCCAACAATTCTTGCTGCTCAGCAGTGAGTGAGAGGCAGCTCGCTGCCACTCCAGCCCCAGCCTCTCCTATGAGGAGGTGCTGTAGGGAATGGAGCAGTATCTTGAGCTGTATTGTCCTCGCTTCTCCCAGCAGGGGGTGCTATAGGAGAGCTGACAGCTATTCTAATCCCAGCCTCTCCCAGCAGGGAGGGAACAGTGAGCAATGCTAGTTGTACTCCCAGCTGCTCCTGTCTCAGCTCACCACACTAGGGATTATCGAAGCTCCCACATACCTCCTCCCTGGATGGCTCCTGCAGAGGGTTTAGTTACCCACCTACCTGTCAAGCACGAGCTCCTCCAGTTTATGCAGGTCACAGGCGATATACTCCAGGGCCATGTCAGTGATCCGAGGGCACCATGACAGGTCCAAGCTCCTTAGCTTCCGCAGGTTCTCAGCCACGAGCTCCACCCCATCATCAGTCACCTTGGAACAGCCAGAGAGACTCAGCACACTCAGGTTGGGCAGGCTGTGCACCATGTTGACCACCCCATGGTTGGTGATCTCCCAGCAGGAGCTGAGGCGCAGGGTGTGGGTGGTGTAGCCCTGCTTGGCAGTGAAGTAGGCCAAGGCCGTGTCCGTCACATGGTAGGCCTGCAGATTGAGCTCAGTCAGGTTGGGCAGCAGCTGGGAGATGGCGGCGATGGCATCGTCAGCCACATTGATGCAGTCGCTGACGCTCAAGGAGGTGATGCGAGCGTTCAGGCTTGACCACAGGCCGGCTTCTGTGAAGTCATTGCAGCCAGAGAGCTCCAGGCGCACCACGCCCTGCATCTGCTCCAGCATCACCTGCCAAGAGACATGCTGTCAAGCCCATGGGCACTGGGCAATCCCTCTGCCACACTTCATAGATTCATGGAGTTTAAGGCCAGAGGGACCATTACATCATCTAGCCTGACCTCCTGTACTTCACAGGTCACTACATTCTACCCATGTGTTGAGAACAATAACGGGGGTTAGACTAAAGCTTTTCAGTTCTCAGGAGACTAAACTACTGTGTGTCACAGGTTCACCAGTGCCCAAGGCCCCAGTAAAGGCAGGGAACTGATTAGGTGTGATATGCCTGGATGATCCTAGAAAGCAACACATGTCCCACGCTGCAGAGGAAGGTGAAAACCCCCAAGGTCCCTGCCAGTCAGACCTGGGGGAAAATTCCTTCCTGACCCCAACCCTGAGAATGTGAGTGAGATACACCAGCCAGCCTCTAAGAGAGAATTTTCTGTACCGCCTCAGAGCACCCTTCCAAGCCACATGGCTGTCCCATCTCCGGCTGTGGCCAATCCCTGCTGCTTCAGAGGAAGGAAAAACAAACAAACACCTCCCCAAAACCCAGAACACACCTAGCCAATTGTTCATCAAGCTACAAATCCTTTCTGAGAGCTGCAGGTGACTGGCTCAAGGCCTCAAGTATGAGATTTCTTCTGAGCAGCCTCTGAATCTCAGTTATATGCTGCAATGTGAAGATGTCTCCCTAGCTTCTCTTTGGTTAGTCTCCAGCCCACCTTCTTCCCTCCCGCCACCCTTCCATGCTCAATTCCTGCGTCACCTGCTGTTTGGCCATGGAGCCAGGCCTGCAATGTTATGTGTCCTCTTCCATTAAAATGGCTCACATGGTCTCAGACATACAGTGAAACTGAGTGTAAATGAGCCCCACTGAACCAATGCAAATATTTCCCCCAGGACTCAGGGGGCTACCCTCTCTCAGAACCTCTGCTCTGCTGGAGACATTAGGCACAGCAGATTCACAAAGGACTCTGCCAGCAGTCCTGGGTTTTGACCCCTGTGAAATCCTTGAGACCTAAGCTCTGCTGGAAAGTGATACGCCCCCTCAGCACATCCTGGTGGAGCTTGTAACACCTTTAGGAAGGCCTGTTTGGTGGGGCTCATGGTGCATACAAGCTCAGGAGACTATATCAGTGAAGCTTATAACCTCTTGTGGCACTCTAACCCAGGCTGTCTTACACCAGAGACACACCTGAGTCTGTGAGGACTGCATGTGAGGCACAGTGGGTGTTCAAAGCACCCAGCACAGCATGTGGAACTTTCAATTTCCATGAGTGCAGCTGACAACCGCCCCCCCCTGGTCTCCACTTAAAATGTAGGCCAATATAGCTATGGCCCTCAAGGGTATGAAAAAAATCAATGCCTCTCAGTGCTGTAGCTACGCCTACCTAACCCCTGGTGTACACACAGCTACTCTAGGTGTAGCAAGGTCGAGATTCACTGGTGTGATGCCTCCTACTGGTCGTCCTGGGAATTAGCTCTTTCCCAGCCTTGGAGCACCCTCTGCTGGCTGGTGGCTCACCTGGACCCCAGTGCCCCTTTACCTCTGGGTCTCCCCTCCTGGGGGAACTCACAACCCTCTATACCCACCTCACCTCAGTGGCTACTGCCAGTCATCACCTAGCCCCCTCTCACTGGGGAAAACTGCAGTCCATGATGGCCACACATCATTGGCATGGGGGTCAGACCAGCTGCCCCTACCTATTCCTGGGCTGCACCTCCCAGCCCCAGTACCTGCGTCGGCCTTGATCAAGGACTCAGCTTGGGGAGTTGCCAGGCTGGAGTTCCCCAGCTCCTCTTGCTCTTCCCCCAGCACTGCTCTGTCCAAGGTACCCTTTGCTCTTTCAGGCAACTAGGTCCATCTCTCTCCAAAGCTAGAGAGACTCTGACCCAGCTCCTCCCTTAGGCCTTCTTATACTCCCAGCCCAGCCCTGATTGGCTGCTTCAAACTGGCTCCTGATTGGCTCCCCAGGGCTGTTTTTAACCCCTTCCACACCGGAGTGACCACCCCGCTACACCCCCCCCCTTCAAAATCCAATGCCCGGGGATTGGGGGGGGGGGGGGGGGAGATCCTCTCGCCTGTGTGACCCAGAGATGTCCCACCAGTCGCACTTGCTTTTCTTCACTCTCCTTCAGTTTTAAAGCCAGGTCTTCCTTGTGGGCTTTTTGCAGCTCCACCTCCGCCATCCAGCAGGCCTGTTTCGCTGCCATCAGCCGCGTACCTAGGCTAACATTCCCCAGGTCCTCTAACTTCAGGGTCTGGGTTCCCGCTGTAACCTGCTCTCCGTCAGTCTGGGTCCCTGCTTCCTGCTGGGCCCACTCTGTCGCAGTACCTTTATCGTATACCTTCCATTGGGCCTGGCCCCCTCCTAGGTCAACCCTGACAGCCTTCGCCCCCCCCGGGGTCCTTAGGTATCTCGTCCTGCACCCCTCATCCCTTGAATGGGCAGTGTCTCCTAATATGGCCCCTCTCCTGGCACAAGAAGCAAGCTCCTTGTCTCCTCCCAGCCATGGGCCTTTTCCAGTCCCTGGGCCTGGGCAATCCCTCCATAGGTGCCCTCGCTGCCTACAGGCCCAACATGTCGGTCCCCTCTTGGGTTTCTTCACCCAACAGCACTTCCCAGGGTCTTGTCCCTTCCCCTGTTCTGGGTGAGGCTCCTTGCCCCCAACCCAGTAGGGACAATCCCGTCTCAAATGTCCCTGCCTCCCACAGGCATAACAAGCCCTGCACTCTGCCTCAGGTCTCCTGGTCCTGGTGCTCGGCTTTCCATCACGCTCTCGGCGGCTCCTCCGAAACTCCCTCCGAAGGAGTTTTATCAGGGCCCGCTGCTTCTCCGCCAGCTGCCCCAACTGTTAATGGAGGGCCCACTGCACCTCCCAGAGTCTCTCTTGGGTCTCCCAGATCCCTTGCAGCAGGGATCCCTTTCGCCCCTGTGGTTCATCAGTCCCTTTTCACCAGGGCGCTGATGCCTGTCCCCAACCAGGGATAGCACCTGGGGCCTCCACCAAGAAAACCCCAGCGTAGCCAGGATCCATTGTCCCTTCCTCTGTCTGGCAATAGTCCCAGTCCTGTCCCTTCCCCTTGTATCGGGGTGACCATTTATGCCCACATTCTTCACCAAGTGTAGCAAGGTCAAGACTCACCGGTGCAGCGCCTCCCATCCTGGGAATTAGCTCTTTTCCAGCCTTGGAGCGCCCTCTGCTGGCTAGTGGCACACCTGCCTCAGGCCCCCGTATCCCACCCAGACCCCAGTGACCCTTTACCTCAGGGTTCTTCCCCAGCAGTACCCCCATACTCTGGGTCTCCCCTCCCACGGGAACCCAGAACCCTCTATACTTACCTTGCCTCAGGGGCTACCAGTCATCACCTAGCCCCCCTCACTGGGGCATACTGCAGTCCATAATGGCCACTCATCATTGGCAAGGGGGTCAGACCAGCTGCCTCTACCTATTCCCAGGCTGCACCTCCCAGCCCCGGTACTTGTGTCGGCCTTGATCAAGGCCTCAGCCTGGGGAGTTGCCAGGCTGGAGCTCCCCAGCTCCTCTTGCCCTCCCCCCAGCGCTGCTCTGTCCAAAGTACCCTTTGCTCCTTCAGGCAGCTAGGTCCATCTCTCTCCAAAGCTAGAGAGAGACTCTGTCCCAGCTCCTCCCTTAGGCCTTCTTATACTCCCAGCCAGGCCCTGATTGGCTGCCTCCTGATTGGTTCCCCAGGGCAGCCCTTTCCCAGGGCTGTTTTTAACCCCTTCCACACCGGAGCGGGGTGACCACCCTGCTACACTAGGTCAATGTTGACCTCGCTAGTGTTACTCGGGGAAGTGGTGTTTCTTCAGCAAAGAAAAATCCCCCTCCATCTCAACAGAAGTTTGTTAAAGTGAGAAAGTATGTTGGTAATGCTCACATGCTCACAGATGTCTCTCAGCTACAGTGAGCTCTGCAGCCATGTCTACATTACAGGGTTATACTGGCATAGCTACGGTGACATAACTATGCTACTATTGTCCCCATAGTGTAGACATGGACACAGAGTTCACTTCAGCTGAGAAATATCCAGGACTGCTGGCTGGCCTCGTGGGGTTTTGGGCCTGAGGTCTGGGGCAGCCGCCCAGCCCCGCAAGCTCTGGGGTCTGGGGCAGCCACATGGTGGAGGTCCAGGGTCAGGGAAGCTGGCCGGCCCCGTGGGGTTGGGGGGTCCGAGGCTGCTGGTCTCACGTGGTTGGGGGCCCGGGATCTGGGGCAGCCGCCCAGACCTGTGAGCTCCAGGGCAGCTGCCCGGCCCCAGTCTGGGGCAGCTGTGCAGTGGGGTCCTGGGGTGTGGGTCTGGGGTCAGGGCAGCCAGCCCGCCCTGTTTGGTGGGGGTCTGAGGCTGCTGGCCCGCCCATTGGGTTCGAGCAGCCGCCTAGCCCCGTGAGTTCCAGGGCAGTCTGGGGCAGCTGTTTAGTGGGGGTCCGGGGCGGGGGTCCAGCCCATCCCGTGTGGCAGAGGTCCAAGGTCAGGGCAGCTGGCCCACCCCATGGGATCTGGGGCAGCCACCTGGCCCTGGCCCTGCAACCTCTGGATTCTGGGACAGCCACGCAGCGGGGGTCCAGTGCAGGCAGCCTGCCGCTGCCCTGCCACCCAGCCTCTGTGGCCCAGGTAACACATTGTGAGCCACATATGCCGCCCACAATGTGTAATAAGTTGAGAACCACTGCCCCAGACTAAAGCTCTCTGTTAAGGCAGAGACACTGTCAGAAATATATTGCCTTCAAAACAACACGTAAAACACAAATGCTTGATGTACACAGCTGAGACTCCAACATAACATTAACTCTGTTCCTGGGTCCCCGCCCACACTCCACCTAGACGTCACAGTCCTCTTCATTCACATTTCCTCTGTGGTCTCTAGCTCACCACCATCCCCATCCAGACACTACATTCTGACCAGCATCATCTCTCTCCAGCCTGCTACAGACCAGATGTGAAGCCTTGTCACATCTTGACCTTCCCATGTATCCCAGTGGTCACACCCTGCCCCACCTGGCCCACCATCTCTGCTCTGCAGTCAATCCCATGTGCCTGAGGGAGGGAGGGGGAAGCCCTTCATGGGACCGCCAGCAAGATGTCATTTTAATGTCCACCTTCCTCCTGTATCCTCTCCCTTTGGGTTAGTCACCAAGTCACATGATGTAGGCTTAGGGAGCCAGGATGCAGCCAGAGCATCTCCCCTTCCTCTGCCTGGGTACTGCACACTGCTCTGGCAGCAGCCACCCTGGCACTAGGGAACACCAGCTTACAAATCTGGGGGACTCTTTCCAGCATGGCACTCACATCCCAAGGTTTACTGGCTTGTAATCCACCCTGGCACACTCCTGATGGGTGGCAGAGATTCCTTGCCCTGTAGCTGATGAAGGCTGGAAGACTGGGAATGGGCTTTACCAGCACACAGCTATGGAGGGCTCTGCTGGAATGGATACACACAGCAGAGTGGACTTTCTGCTTATGGAGCATTGATGAGCAGTCTCCTCGCTGAAAGGGCAGGGGAAATATGGGGCTGAGTTAAGGCTAGCCTTGGAAATGTAACTACACCTTTCCTGTGTGTGTAACAGCAGTGTATAGGAAGATGGTAGTATCCCTTTAAATAGTTGTGAGCCTTCTTGTGGCGCTCACCGTGCTCTCTTGTGGAGCTCACCATGCTCTCCATTTTAGATGCCACCAGAAACCAGCCAGAGCAGCAGGATGGACATAGTTAGGCCTGGCATGCTTGTGTATCTTGTGATTTCTTTATATTATTCTTGTTGTGTAAAGAGCAAAAGACACAACAATCCTGGGGGCATTGAAAAGTTGTTCCAGTAGTGCAGGTATTGGTCCAAGACTCTGGAGACCTGGGTTCTATTCCCAGGTCAGCCCCTGACCTTTTGGATGACCCCTGGGCAAGTCACTTAACCTTTCTGTGTCTCAGTTTCCCCATGTATAAAATGGAGAGAATAATACTTGCCTCCTTTGTACAATGCTGTGGGATCTGTGGATGAAAAGTCCTGCAGAAAAGCTAGGTGGCAATATTATTATGGCCAGATTGTTTTAAAGGGCAATGGAGTAAAGGGCCTTTATTCTGCCCTATCAAAGGTTTGTGCCCGGGGACAGATTTCACTTGGAATGCGGCAAGGAAGTGGAGGAGAAGATGGGGAGTCATAGAGTTTAAGGCCAGAAGGGACCACCAGACCATCTCGTGACAATCTGACCTCCTGTCCATAAGTCCACTGACATCACCCAGCACCTGCACACTATACCCAACAACTGAACTCAGCCCAAAGGATTACAGCCCATGGGAGACTAGGCAGAGAAAAGGAGGGACTGACATGTACCAATGCCCAAGGCAAATGGAATGGCAGAGAAATGATTAAGTGAGATGCACCCAGATAATCCTAGAAAGTGACCTTCACCCACATGCTGCAGAGGAAGGCAAGCCAGAGGAAGGCATTGCCGGTCTGACCTGTGGGAAATTCCTTCCCAAGCACACACAGGGTGATCAGCTAGACCCTGAGCACATGAACAAGAACCAGCCAGCCACACACCCGAGCGAAAGAATTCTTGGTGCCACCTCAGAGCCCTGCCATACCACTCAGTGTCCCATCTCCAGCTGTGGCCATCAATGATTCTTCCGAGGAAGAAGATCAACTCCCCAACGTAGCATACGTTGGAAGGGAAAAAAATCCTTCCTCGCCCCTGCAGGTGCCTGGCTAAAACCCTGATGCATTAGCTTTTAGGAAGATAAGCAAAAAAACAGAAGTGAGTCCCAGGCCTGTGGAGTCCTGCCCCCTGGGGAGAATGAGGGGAGCTCAGCATGGGGGCCTGGCTCACCTCCATAATGCAGAAGTGCTGCTGAGTGCAGAGACTAAGGAGTGATGAGACTGGGCCCTGTCCATAATGATCCACTCAGGCTGACTCAGTTGCCTGGGGATGAGTGTTATGTCATACCATGCAGGCTTTCTCAGCTTGATCCCAGACCTCAGGTGCTCACTCCTTCAGGTGCCAGCAGGGGGCAGTGAATCTAGTACAGTAACTCCTCACTTAACGTTGCATCTGACATGCATCTGACGAAGTGAGTATTCACCCACAAAAGCTTATGCTCCAATACGTCTGTTAGTCTATAAGGTGCCACAGGACTCTTTGTCGCTTTTTACAGATCCAGACTAACATGGCTACCCCTCTGATACTTGTCACTTATCGTTGTAGTTATGTTCTTGAAAAATGCGACTTTAAGTGAAACGATGTTAAGCGAATCCAATTTCCCCATAAGAATGAATGTAAATTGGGGGGGGGGGGGGGAATTTTTTTTTTTGCTATATAGTACAGTACTATAGTTGGGAGGTGCCCCCGCCTTAGCCCACACAGGCACAGCCCACTGGCACTGGAGACAATGAGGCAGGCAAGGAGGCTGAAGGTGCTATAGGCTAGGAAAAGCATGTTGTGCAGCAGCAGCAGCAGCTTCCCTTACTCTGCAAGCACCAAGGATAGGGGGCTCAACCCTTGGCCCGCCCACGCCACCCCTTCCCCCAAGCCCCCACCCTTAACATGCCTCTTCTCCCCCTCCCTTACTCCGCACGCTGAGTCCTCGCTTCTCCCCACTCCCTCCCCTGACTCCTGCCCGAGGCAATCAGCTGGCTTGCAGCGTTCAGGAGGCAGGAGGGAGGGGGAGGAGCGAGAACACGGTGCGCAGGCTCCCCCTCCCTCCCCTGCCTCCTGAACGCCACAAGCCAGCTGATTGCCACGGGCAGGAGGTGTGGGGAGGAGGGGGAAGGCGCTGATCTGCGGGGTCTGCCGGCGGGCAGGAGGCGCTGTGGGAGGGGGGGCATAGGAGAGCTGATAGGGGGGCTGCCAGCTGTGGACAAAGCAGGCAGCCAAACAATGTTATAGCAAAACATTGCACAACTTTAAATGGAGCATGTTCTGTAATTGAGCAGGGATGTAAGATCGAAACAACGTTAAGCGAGAGGACGTTAAGTGGGGAGTTACTGTATTCCAACTCCGAGGGAAGATAGTGAGGTGGAACTATGGGGGTGTCAAAAGGAAGCAATCTGTTTAGCTGACACAGATCTGTTTAACTAGCTCCCAGCCTCCCAGGGAAGGGAGGAATCATGGGAATTTGTAGCCAATATATTTGGATACACAGCATTCTCTCTGGACTGTGGCTACAGAATTAAAGGAGTGTGTTTTCTCTTGCACTGCACTGCACTATGGCAAGGGAGAGTCTGGGCAGCTTAGGCAGAGGCTCACACCAGCAATCAGAGAGGTGTTAGGCTGACCTTGTGGCTAAGGCACTGGCCTAAACCTTAGGTCAGGTGGATTCAATTCCTCGCTCTACCACAGCCTTCCTATGTGATCTTGGACAATTCACTTAAAATCCCTCTGGGCCTCAGCTGCCCATACATACAATGGACATAACAACACTTCCTTCCCGTCTCTTGCCTGAGATTCTGAGCTCTTTGGGGGCAGTGATGGTGTGTCTATACAGCACCTACCACAATGGGGCCCTGCTCACAATTGGGACCTTAGGTGCTACTTCTGTAATAACAACAGTCCAGCTGTGGTGTGATTGACCCAGAAATAGCAGGCACGGCTCGCCAGAGAGAGATTGGATGGAATTCAGACCCCAAAGAGAGGCAGGATTGTTTTGGGATCATAAGGAATAATGGGATGGAATTCAGCAATGGCAAATTAGTGAGTTCTATGGGGCTGTGGAAAAGGCTTCCCAGGAAGTGCTGGGAGCACCATCATTTGAGACATTTCAAACCAGACTGGAGAGAACGCTAGAAAACATGTGACTAGGAAGAACCCTGCCTTGCTCCCGGGAGCTGGACTGCAGTGAACAAGAGTCTTCCATCACTCAGCCGCATCTCGGTGGTTCCCGGTAGCCAGACTGAGGGCAGGAGACCTACCTCGAGCCCTGCATCCGTGATGGTCGATCTCTTAAGGCTCATGGACTTCACCCCTTTCTTGGACAGGGGGTAGTTGTCAATGAACTCACAAATGTCCAGGTCCGAGACCCCCACCAGACAAAAGCTGTCAAAGCCCCGGACAGCAAAGCCCTGGAGGTTAACAAACTCCTTCTCACCGCTGGGCAGGGTGTTGTAGAGCTCTTTGGTGTGCAGCACTGGTGTCAGGCCTACCCAGAACTTGGACTGGTACAGGACCCGCCTCCACACCTTACACACCTGGGCCAGGACACATTTCTCACAGGCTGAAAAGTACCAGAACAAACGGTTGAGGATCTTCTCATCCACAGCAAGCTGCCTTTCCGTGGGGGAGCCAGGGTGCCTCTCTGGGGAGGGGTGCTCATTTGTCGGGGAGGCCTCACTCAAGTTCAGTCCCACCATGGAGGTGCCAGAAGGGGACGGCACCCCTGCCAGAGTTGCCAAGGACAGTGGTGATGCCAGACTGGGTATGGGAAGGTCACTGTGATTGGATAAGGCTGGGCTGATGATAGCAGGCACGGAAGAAGGCTGGCACAGCCGGTTTTTCACTGCTGGTGTCCCTTTGGTGATGCTGGCAGAGCCAAGTCCATTGGGCTGGTTGGGGATCTTCACTAGTCCATTCCGGGGTAAACATGGGGGCTTGGTGTCACCAGTACTCTGGTTCGACATCTTCTACGGTCACTCTGGAACACAATGGGGAGAGGTTAGGGGGCAATTCTCCCTCCCGGGTGCCTGTCTGGAGACCTGTTGGGAGAGGGAGGAGCCTGAGATGTACATGCAGACCCAGGGCAAAGCTGAGATGCGAGACCAACTGAGTCTAGAGGTGCTCTAAGAATCTCACCTTGTCCTGCCCCTTCCCTGTGTGTGTTACATCTCCAGAGACTTCCACTGACTATGGCCTTAAATGCTCCACCTGGTCTGCACATGGTGGGGCTCTGGCCCAGGGGGCAGTGTCATTCAGTGCAACTGCCCCTCAAGTGCAGATGGGATATTAATGCTCCAGGACTGCAGTTACCTGGCTGAAGCTCTTAGTTAACAAAAAGGCCTGAACATACAACTGATGCCCAAGGGGGGATGGTTTTGTAGGTAAAGGCTATGGCTGAGAGCCTGCAATTCTGAAAATGCATTGCAGGAGGCCCATCCATCAGGAAGGAACCTTTTCTTTCTGTCCCTTCCCAGCTGCATCACTCACTTGACCATCAGCCCTACAATGTGAGTCACAACTCTGCAACAAAAGGAATTGGGATTCCATGACTGTAACTGCACAGTGTAGGGATACCCTGGGAGGAAACCTGATGCCTTGTTCTATTTCTACAGATAAGGGGAGCTGGGTGGGAATGGGTCAATCCGTCTTGCAGTTTTACTTTCAAACTGCAGCAATCCTGGGTCTCCAGACAAGCCAATCTTCTCTTCCTGTGTCAAATGTTTATCCCAGCATGTGCCACTAGAGGCCGCCATTCTCCTCCGTATATAAGCAGACCCAGTGCAGTTCAAAAGGCAAGGATGGGACAATAACATGAATCTCTAAATCTGGTGTGTTTGTAGTGGAAAGGGTGAGGGCAGGGGGGTGTGGAGCTCTGAAAGGCCTCTCTCTCTCTCTCTCTCTCTCTCTCCTTACATGGTCCTCCTCACTATCATATCTGGGTCCTGCATACTGAAAACTCAGGAGCAGACGCTTTTTTTTGCTGGCAAAAGTCATGATATTCAAAAGGATGCTTGCCACAACATCCTCAACTCACCTCGATGAGACCACAGGGCTCTTTGGCCCTGCACCAGCACCACCACGGCACAATGGGGTGTAATGCTGGGGGGGCACTCCTCCCTTTGCCACCCTCATGCAACCTCACTGGCTCAATTTGATCCCTCAAGGGGGGAACTCAGGGCAGAATCTGGCCTAAAATCAAACAGTCTTTCCTTCCTCTTTACAATCAGTGGAAGGCAGCACTTTAAATCCCTTTAAATAGCCCCATGAATGCAAAGCAGCAACATCTTCCAATGATGTAAACATGGCCTTTCATCTCCTTGGGTTGGAAAGCAGCATCCCTGTCTCTTTGTTATATGTTTGTACAGTGCCTTGCATACCAGTGCTAAGGATATCGTAATCCACACAATAAATAATAGTATTCTGAAGACTTCATTCCTGGTGCAAAATAAACCTGTAGAGGAATAGGGATAAGGTTAGCACAGTTTGATGCTCAGGAGGGTGTGGGGTGGGCTGTTTAACTGGGGTCTGATCCTGTAGGTGTAAAACACTAGAGGTGAAATCCTGACCCCACTGATGTCAATAGGAGCTATGCCATTGACATAATGGTCTGGAATTTCACCCTCTATCCTGAATTGTTATTTAACCCAAGGCTCTTTGTACCACTCTGGATAGTGACCTTAACATGGGTGTGAATGGAACTGACCCCACTTTGCCCCTCTAGAGCAGTGTCAAGGGGCTTTAGTGTAGATGAGAAGCTGGCCCTACCCTTCTAATTTGGTAGCATTTGGTAAATGCCTGCCCCAGGTGTGGGGCAATGGAGAACTGGGACCATTGACATAAGAATGTTCATAGTTGTATTAGCCACAATGAAAATGTATACGGGCTATGAACCATCATGATTCAGGGCACCAACTGTTAATGTTAATGTATAGCTGTCCATCAAGAGCTTTCTCACACCTTTCTGGGGGCAGCTGGTATTGGCCACTGTCAAAGACAGTGGATATTTCGTTTGATCTGTTATGACAAGCCCTTTGTTCACCGGGCACAGGGTGGGGGCTGGATGCTGATCCCATTCCTCCTTCGTTGTAGGAATGTGTGTGTCGCAGGAGAACAGGAGCAAGAACCCAGGGCAGTATAGTGCTGCTCTCAGAGCTGGATTCTCAAGTGGGGCAGCTCAGTAAGGTGAAGGGCAGGGCCAACACCTGACTCCCTGTCTGCACCAGCTGGTGGGTAGCAGCTGGTGAGGGAGGACTGCAAACTGCACCTTGTTAAGAGGTATGAGAGTGACCGCTGCTGCATGTGCTCCTAGCACCTGGAGGCATCATGCCTGCCCATTGCCATAGGTGGCTAAAAGCGGCAGTGGAGCCTGGAGTTGGCTGCCTGTAAGGTTTGCAGAGTGTTATTCTGCATGTCAATCATCCTGGGTGCATTACAAATGAATAAACAGGTATTTTGTTTAAAAATCACTGTAATGGGAATTGCATGGCTAAGGCACCAGACAGTGCTTGCAGGGGGAGGGGTAAGGACAACATGGCAACTACAGTTTGTTACTAAAAATTGTTGCTTGTTTCCAGGCAAAATCTTACATGAATTTGCCCCCAATGCATTAACATGGCCAGGAGGGAATTTCCTTCCTGACCCCAGGCTGTTGGCTGGTGTCCTGAATCTTGATGGTTCATAGCCCATATACATTTTCATTGTGGCTAATACAACTACGAACATTCCTATGTCAATAGTCATTGCCACGCACCTGGGGCAGGCATTTATATCATTGTAAGATAGGTGTAAAATGCTACGAAATTAGAAGAGTATGGCCAGCTTCTCATCTACACTAAAGCCTTGTCTACACTGCAGAGTAAACAAAAAGTTATGCTGCTTTAATTAAACCACCGCTGCCTGCCCACACTATGCTCCTTGTGTCAGCAGAGCACATCCTCACTAGCAGCTCTTGCATCGACACAGAGAGCAGTGCACTGTGGGTAGGTAGCTATCCCACTGTGCAACTGGTCACAGGGTGGTTTGGGAAGGGTTTGCAATGCCTCATGGGGCAGTACAGTGTAACATGATGCAGATTTCTCAAACTCATCATTCCATGGTCTGTCTACTAAATTGTCAGCCACTTTTCAACTAAAGTGTGTGTGGGGAGGGAGGGGGAGGGAGGATGTGACAGGAAGTGTGTGTGTGGGGGGGGAAGAGACAGAAACAGAATGTGTGTTGGGGAAGTCTGTGTATTGGGGGAGAGTGTGTCGGCATGCTGTCTCTTTAAGTTCAGACAGAAGCCTGAGCAACCAATCCTGGGGGAGTGGACACCCCCGCACATCAGCCCCTGGCTCTGCACAGCACAGCAGTTTCTCCCCCCTTCCTTCCTTCCTCCCCCACCCTCTGCAGCAGCAGCCCACTCTGCCTGCATATGGTTCTGTGATTCCCTCCAAGTTCTCCCACAGCCTCCTCAGCTGCTGGGAGCGGCATCCTCAGCAGCTCTGTGAGCCCTCTGTGCTGAGGAATGTCAAAACTTCCTGGAATTTTAAAAGAGGAGGGGCGTGTGACAAGTCCCCCCCGGTGCCACCTGGAACTGGGGTACCGCTGAGCCCTCTGACCCAGCAGCCTGGGCTTCCTCTCCAGCTGTGCTGCTGTGACAAGCTGTAGACACGGTTCCTAGTCTTACACTTTCACCAGCATACACACAGGTAGGGACACACACAGCTGCAGTTACATGCAGGCTCTCTGACCAGCCACTGCATGTGAACCAACAACAGAGAAGCTACAGCCAAAATAACCTCCAGCTTTCCAGTCTAGGACCCCAGAGCAATACCATCCTGCCCTGGTCCAAACCCCAACCAGTATGAATTTATTACCCAGTTCTCCTCCCCCTCAATGTGGAATATGCAACAGCCCCTCTGAGGTAAGATTCCCACAGACTTCACTCCAAGCTCACTGCTTCAGATAAAGCAAAAACAAGTTTATTAACTACAAATGATAGATTTTAAGTGATTATAAGTGATAGCAAAGAGATCAAAGCAGATTACCTAGCAAATAAACAAAAATGCAATTTAAGCTTAATATATTAGATAGATTGGATTTGAATTCACAATCTCTCACCCTAACTGATTATACAAATGGGCTGCAGATTCTTAAACTCAAGCTACACTTGCCATAACCATATTATAATAATATTACTATGACGAATATGGGGTGCAATGTCACAGGGCACATGCATGCTGAGCAGCTGAGTTGAAAACAGTGAGCAGAGGGGGCACGATGGGCATCATGGGATACTGGGGGAGGCCAGTTATGTCGACATAATGAACGGCAGCATCTACACTGGCTCTTTGTTGACAAAACTTTTGCACAAAAAGCTCTATGCTTCTCGTTGAGGTGGTTTCATTTTGTCGCCAAAACTGAAGAGTTTTTTCGCCAAAACTGGCATCGCAGTGTGTACACCTCCACTGTTTTGCCACCAAAACCTGCCTTTTGCCAACAAAACTCTGCAGTGTAGACAAGGCCTTAGGCCCCTTGACACTACTCTGGAGGGGCAAAGTGGGCTCAATTCCATTCACACCCACGTTAAGGTCACTGTCCAAAGTGGTACAAAGGGCCTTGGTTCAGATGATAATTCAGGACAGAGGGTGAAATTCTGGCCCCATTAAGCCAATGATAAAGCTCCTATGTATTCAATACAGTCAGGATTTTGCCCCTAATATTTTACACCTACAGTGCACAGGTATAGATGGATCAGGCCAATGGGAATTTTGCTACTGACTTAAGTGAGAGCAGGATCAGGCCCTATATGGATAAACAAGCTCAGTAGCTCACCCCACCTGCTGTGCTCATGCCCCTTTTTAATTCATTTAGCTCCAGATGGATTTTGTAGCAAACAAAGTTCAAAGAGGATGGAGCACGGCTGTTCTTAGTGGTGGCAGATGACAGAACAAGTAGCAATGGTCTCAAGTTGCAGTGGGGGAGGTCTAGGTTGGATATTAGGAAACACTATTTCACTAGGAGGGTGGTGAAGCACTGGAATGGGTTACCTAGGGAGGTGGTGGAATCTCCATCCTTAGAGATTTTTAAGGCCCGGCTTGACAAAGCCCTGGCTGGGATGATTTAGTTGGTGTTGGTCCTGCTTTGAGCAGGGGGTTGGACTAGATGACTTCCTGAGGTCTCTTCCAACCCTAATCTTCTATGATTCTAAGGTTACTAGCATAAACGAACACAGAAGCAGGGCAGCTGGCACCACTGTGGGACGAGCGCATCTAGAATTTGTGATCACAGACCTATTTTAGGCTCATCCATTCAGGGAGCAGGACCATTCAGTGGGAGCTCCAGCTCCACCCAGCTTGGAATTGCAGACATTCACTGAAGCACTCACCAATGAACCATGGACCAAGAGTTGGCAACAGGTATTAGTGAGCAGTGCTGGACACTGGGTAGACTAGAGACAATCGGGATCTGCTAATGGACACTTTGTGGAATAAATCAGAGGTTCTTGTGTGACCCCCATCTTAATAATAAGATTGGCTGGGGCAACCTGCTCCCCTCATTGGGCATGGCCCCACCTCTCTTCCCATTCACAGGACCTGCCTCCCTCCAGCTTTTCATCCCCTGGCTTCACCTACTGTTCCATTATGATTAGTATGGCTGTGTTTGTTAGGCAGCATGATCCAGGTGATGGAGGAGGCGTCTGGAAGCCAAGAGCTGCCTAGGCCTAATCCTGGCCTGTGGTGTTCAGTCATCACCAGTTTCAACTAGCTCTTCCCAGAGCCTCTTAAAGGCACAGTGCTCCACATGGCGCTCCATACAGTGTTGAGTAAGTCATTCCTCCCTGTGGCTCATAAGAACGGCCATACTGGATCAGACCAAAGGTCCCTCTAGCCCAGTATCCTATCTTCCAACAGTGGCTGATGCCAGGTGCCCCAGAGGGAAGGAACAGAACAGGTAATCATCAAGTGATCCATCCCCTGTTGCCCATTCCCAGCTTCTGGCAAACAGAGGCTAGGGAGACCATCCCTGCCCATCCTGGCTAATAGCCATTGATGGATCTATCCTCCATGAACTTATCTAGTTCTTTTTTGAACCCCATTATAGTCTTGGCCTTCACAACATCCTCTGGCAAGGAGTTCCACAGGTTGACCGTGCGTTGTGTGAAAAAATACTTCCCTTTGTTTGTTTTAAACCTGCTGCCTATTAATTTCATTTGGACCCCTAGTTCCTGTGTTATGAGAAGGAGTAAATAACACTTCCTTATATACTTTCTCCACACCAGTCATGATTTTATAGACCTCTATCATATCCCCCCTTAGTCGTCTCTTTTCCAAGCTGAAAAGTCCCAGTCTTATTAATTGTTCCTCATATGGAACCCGTTCCATACCCCTAATCATTTTTGTTGCCCTTTTCTGAACCTTTTTCAATTCCAATATATCTTTTTTGAGATGGGGCGACCACATCTGCATGCAGTATTCAAGATGTGGGCGTACCATGGATTTATCTATATATGATATTTTCTGTCTTAATATCTATACCTTTCTTAATGATTCCCAACAGCAGGCTCAATCTGCCTGCGTGTTAAAGTGGCACAGCACCACCCACAGTATCACTCATGGGGTTTTGGGAGGACTGTAATGTGCTGTAGAAGCAGGAAATGAGACATGATAGAATGAGCATCAGGATCTAGGGTTGTCTCCATTGACAGGAGGTGATGGCCCTTTCTCCATCTCACAAACAACAGAGACATGCACCTGTAGGGTCAAGTGTGCCAAGCAAACAGGCAGTAAGATGCCCAGAAGATAGGATGAGCTTCCCACAGAGATCAAATCCTCCTCCCATTCTGATCTTGGCACCTCCCACACTACAGAGGGCCTCTCCAACCAACATACCCGGATTCAGGGGCCCCACGGCTGTGGTCACTCCAGCCCTGAAGGGAAGAGGCTGAGGAGAAACTGTAGGGTAGGTCTTGCCCCAGACTACGGAGTTCTTAGGTCAGCCCCCAGCTGCCCCCATCCTTGTGTATGGACCTGTCTCCTGCTGCAGAAACCACTCCTCTGCAGGCACTGGTATTTGGGCTCAGCTTGGCTCAAGATGGAGCCTGGGAGAATGCAGCTGAGGGCAACTGTGATCTGCTTCATTCCACACACACTAACTGTGGCTCTTGGGCTCCTGGCAAGCTGCTGCCATGGACCTCCATTGAGCAAAGTCTGGCTGCTCTTGGTGTAGGGGATAGATTGACAGAGGACACTGCCTATCACAGAAAAGGGAATGGCCTGGGTCACACACTGTTCAGCACATGGTAAATATTGTCATCTGCCTTTGTGAATGGAACACTAAGACATGGTCCCTGATGGTTCATGACCTGCTGTTTTCTGAACTTGATGGAAAAGGCTCCATCTGATTCAGCACTTGTGTTCTGCCCAGTTGCCAACAGGACTGGTTCGTTGGTCTAAGACCAGAGGGGCTGCATGGCAAATGACTGAGCAGCATCCTAGTGGCTCCTGCCATCCTCAGGTTTTTACTGCCTGATACACAGGGCCTGAGTCTGATCTCACCTACACTGGGGTAAATCAGGAGTAACTCCACTGAAGTTAAGGAGCTTACCTGTATAAATCTAGTGGGAGTGAGATCACACTCAGTCCCAATGTCTCTGTGAAACAGTGCCATCCACAGGCTGGCAAGCTCCATCCAAGAGGTGTGCAATGGAGCATGTCAGCCCAGTGGTGGGACAGTGATTAGTTAGGTTAACTTGGGGGGAAGGGAGATGTTTCTGATGCTTCTCATCCATCCTCCCTGTTGAAGGAAAAGGCCCAGGTATTGACCATCGAATTGTGGAAGTAAATGCGTGGTTACGCAGGTGGTGTTGGAGAGAGGGCTTTGGATTCTTCCACCATGGAATGTTGTTCCAGGAAGAAGGATTGCTAGGAAGAGATGGGATCCACCTAATGAAGAGAGGGAAGAGCATCTTCACAGGCAGGCTTGCTAACTTAGTGAGGAGGGCTTTAAACTAGATTCGCCGGGGGATGGAGATCTAAGCCCTGAGGTAAGTGGGGAAGTGGGGAGGAAACACAAGGAGGATGGTGCAACAGGGGAGGCCTCCTGATTCATACTGAGAAAATAGGGCAATTGGCTAGTTATCTTAGGTGCCTGTAAATGAACGCAAGAAGCCTGGGAAACAAGCAGGAAGAATTGGAAGTCTTGGCACAGTCAAGGAACTATGATGTAATTGGAATAACAGAGACTTCGTGGGGTAACTCACATGACTGGAGCACTGTCATGGATGGGAATAAGCTGTTCAGGAAGGACAGGTGGGGGAGAAAAGGTGGAGGAGTTGCACTGTATGTAGAGAGCAGTATGATTGCTCAGAGCTCCAGTATGAAACTGGAGAAAAGCCTGTTGAGTGCCTTTGGATTAAGTTTAGAAGCGAGAGCAACAAGGGTGGTATTGTGGTGGGCATCTGCTATAGACCACCACACCAGGAGGATGAGGTAGACGAGGCTTTCTTCAGACAACTAACAGAAATTTCCAGATCACAGGCCCTGGTTCTCATGGGGGACTTCAATCACCCTGACATCTGCTGGGAGAGCAATACAACAGTGCACAGACAATCCAGGAAGTTTTTGGAGAGTGTTGGGGACAACTTCCTGGTGCAAGTGCTGGAGGAACCAACTAGGGGCCATGCTCCTCTTGACCTGCTGCTCACAAACAGGGAAGAATTGGTAGGGGAAGTAGAAGTGGGTGGCAACCTGGGCACCAGTGACCATGAGATGGTCGAGTTCAGGATCCTGACAAAAGAAAGAAAGGAGAGCAGCACAATACAGACCCTGGACTTCAGAAAAGCAGACTTTGACTCCCTCAGGGAACTGATGGGCAGGATCCCCTGGGAGGCTAATATGAGGGGGAAAGGAGTCCAGGAGAGCTGGCTGTATTTCAAAGAAGCCTTATTGAAGGTGCAGAAACAAACCATCCTGATGTGCAGAAAGAATAGCAAATATGGCAGGCGACCAGCTTGGCTTAACAGAGAAATTTTCGGTGAGTTTAAACACAAAAAGGAAGCTTACAGGCAGTGGAAACTTGGACAGATGACTAGGGAGGAGTATAAAAATATTGCTCGAGCATGAAGGGATGAAATCAGGAAGGCCAAAGCATATTTGGAGTTGCAGCTAGCAAGGTATGTGAAGGGTAATAAGAAGGGTTTCTACAGATATGTTAGCAACAAGAAGGTGGTCACTGACCCCCAACTAGCTGCACCCAGATGCCCACCCCACCAAGCCCCACTCCCGCAGCACCCAGAGTCCCCCACTGAGACCCCCACACCCAGATCCCTCCGCTGAGCCCCAACCATCTTCACCTGGAAGCCCCTGCAGAGTCACATTGCCCCTGCACCTGGAACCCCCCCCCCCCAACAAGCCTCTGTGCATCCAGATCCCCCACACCTAGACCCCCCACTGAGCTGCCTGCACCCAGATTGTCCCACACAGAACCCTCTCACCTCACACCTGGATCCCCCGACACTGAGCACCTCACACTTGGATCCTGCCTGGTTGAGCCTGCCTGCCCCACACCTGGTGCACCTGGCGCAGAGGGGCAGGGCTCCAGGGTGTTTCTGGGACAGGCCCAGGCCATGTGCTGTGTCAGGGTTGGGTGCAGCCTCACTGCTGAGTCCATCTCCCGGGGGTGGGGAGGCTGCAGGGTGATCTCCCACCTTTGTGCAGCCAGTGGCCTGTGCTCCCCACTGCCAGGCTGGAGCCTCCATATTTATTTATTGACAAATAAAACAGAATTCTGCAGAATTTTTAATTTTTTGGTGCAGAATTTTTAATTTTTGGCACAGAATGACATCAGGAGTAATGAGTGCAGAAATTCCAGATTTTAGACTGAGACAGAACAGGAAAATGCATGCCAAGGATGGTGCAGCTGGCTTGACAAACACTAGGTCTATATTCCTATGGACATCCCAGGGGATCTGCCCCATTACTGATTACTGTTTTCAGGTGGGTTGATCCCAGGTGGGGGTGGCTTTAATCGCTTTCAAAGCAAGGGGCTGTTAGGGGCTCTTCTCTTCTGGGAGCCATGCAGCCCAGGCAGGATCTGCTACTTTTAGGCTCTCCCTATCACCCTGTCCCACAGCCAGATGATGAAGAGAGAAAGGGGGGCCGGGGAGGAAGGAAAGAGTTCATCTCCATAGCCCAGCCCTTTGCTCCAGCAGCAAGACCAAAGAGGGACACAACTGAGGACTGAACCCCCAACAAAAGCCCACTCCAGTTACTTGGGACCTTGCTCTCATGTAAGGCCTTGCCAGCTGATCCCAGAGACTTCAACTGATGGTCCTATGACCCTCTTTCTAATTGTCAACAGCATCCCCCCAATTCAGCACCTCTCTTGTCATTTCAGGGGAGCGGTAAGACACCTAGGAGATGCCTTGGATGGATAGATGGATGGATGGATGGATATTAAGGCCAGACTATACCATTCTGATAATCTAGTCTGACCCCTTGCATAACACAGAACACAGAAACTCTCCCAGTAATTTCTCCATCAAGCCTATAACTGCTGTTTGAGCAATAGCAGAACTGTTAGAAAGATATCCAGTCTTGGTTTAAAGTCTTCAAATGATGGAGAATCCATCACATCCTTAGGCAAGATGTTGCAATGGTTAGTTCCCTTCACAGTTAAAAACATGCACCTTATCTCTAGTCCGAATTCATCTAGCTTCAACATCTAACCATTGAATCTCATTATGCCTTTTTCTGCTAGATCAAAGAACCACCTGCTTTCAGAAATTTCTCCCCTATATAGATACTTGTATATGTGATGATAAAGAGATGAAAAAGGGAGATAGGGTATGCATGGGAGAGAGATACAGAGCTAGATAAAGCATGGAGATAAAGAGACAGATGATAGAAAGATGAAGGACAAAGAGAGAGAAAGAGCTGTATATATGGGATATACAGATTTATATAGCAATAGAAAGCAGAACCTCATGCCAGGCATGAGGCCTGAGCCTGCCTTAAAATCACCCAAAAGCCCAGAGTATGCTGATGAGAAGTGACAGCAAGGAGTGAAAACGAAACAGGCCAATAAATATTCCATGTTTCAGAGAACCATGCTCCCATCCTCCTCCCCTTCTGAGATGTATTATTTAAGTGCATTTTCTTCTATAAATATGGCCATGAATAATTAATAGCCTGTCTTGAGCCCCTAAACTGCCTGAGCCTCTGTCTCTCCTTAGACTCCTCCCTGCTGCAGTGCAGCCGGTAGGCTCCATGTCACCTCTGAGCCATCTCCCGTGTGGCAGGCGGCCTCCTGAATGCACAGAGAGCTGTATCCCAGGAGATCCGCACACTCAGACATGTTGAAATGAGGCGGAGAGTAGGGAGCTTCTGTCTGATTTCTGGGCTACTGCTGAGGAGGGTCACTTGCCAGCACAGATGACTGGCTCCACAGTGCCAGCTGGCTGGGAGAAACACCATGCACCCAGCAGTGGCTTCTCCTCCCTGCCAGCAAACACAAGACTTGCCTAAAGAGCCTTCGTTACCCAGCCACAAGAGGACCTCTGGAAGGGAAACACTGCCTCCTTGGTGCACACGTACACAGGCTGTGTGGAGTGGGGGAAGCCTTACAAGAGAGAACGTGAGTGGCAGGGGCCCTGCAAGCTTGCCACTCAGAATGGCCAGGGTACAGCACCTCTGTCTAAACCCAGAGAGCAGCAGCAGAATGGGCCCTGGGTTCAAATCTAGGAATAAACCTGCTAGTTCACTACCAGGCTGCCACACAGCTCTGCCTATGCCCCTCAGTCCTGACTTGAGCCTCCTATACCCCTGCACTCCCCTTTCCTTTGTATTGAATACAGAGCAGCTAGGATTGCAGTCTGAGCTGCAGGAAGCTGTCAGGCAAGGCCCAGCCCTGGGTTCTGCAAAGTCACATGTGTGAGAGCCTCAGCTAGCTCCCTCTTCACCTTTGGCTCAGCTGGAGGGAGGTCAGAGACAAGTGGGGTGGCTGTCTCTCCCAACCAGCCACCCCACTTGTCTCTGACCTCCCTCCAGCTGAGCCACTCCTCCTCCCTCAGCTGCTCAGGAGGCCAGTGGTGACCACACTCATGGTGGGGGAGGCCAGGAAAGGAAAGCAACAGGGGGACAGTTAGTCGCTCTCCACTAGGCCTACTGGTGCCCGAGTCAGAAATGGCCAGGCAGGGGGAATTGTGGCCGGTGCTCTAGCTGGCATGGTGGAGGAAAGGGAAGGATCTCCCTCGGATGTATAGGCCTAATGGCACCACTCTCTGCCATCAGAACATACTGTCCTGGTGACTTCAGCCTTCTGACCAGTTTCAGTGGGAGCCAGCATGTGAGGAACGAGATGGGCCCTTTTTCTTCTCCTGACTGAAAACAATCTGCAAAGGACCCAGGCAGCTGGGTGACCCAGTGCACTGTGCTGCTTGCAGTGAGATTTCAGTGGCACAGGGAGTGCTGGAGCAGGAGGAAGGGGAGAGGGGGTATCAGCTGTACACAAGCTTCAGCCGGCAATTTGGACAGTTCAATCTCCATGAGGGGCACAACTGGGGACTTCCCATGATTAAACGAGTGCTCAGAAGGAAGCCAGCTTGGGCTAGAGCAGATGGGGGCATGGTACATCATCCCCTAGGTGGTCCAGGGCAACTACAGACAGTAAATAAATAAGTCAGCATGCATCTAGCTGGCCTGTTAATTTGGGAGCAGCAGCATATATTGGGCCCTGAGCATGCTTTCAACAGCCCAATTCCCCTGGGCCGGAGATAAAAGCAGGGAGTGAGTCGAGTCAAATATTTTATCCACTTGATTTATGATGGAGATGTCCGAGTCCCTAATGGAAGGAGGAGTCTGGTGTAAATGGCTGCTTCCCATGGGGCTTACTCTGTGTTATCCTGAAGACTCATGGGGAGTGGGACGGGCCCCATGAAGCCTCCACACCTCACTCACATGGAGATTAGTGTTTGGGGATAAAACAAGGCCCAATGTCCCTCTTCCAAAGGAATTCAGGCTCAGGCTAGCTCATTGCTGTACTGGGTCAGCATTCTAATGGGGAGGGCACTGGGCTGGGAATCAGGAGACCTGGTTTCTTTCCCCAGCTCTGGCACGGACTTGCTGGATGACCTTGGGGAAGTGACTTCCTCACTCTGTGCTCTGTTTCCCCTCCCACCCTTTGTCTGTCTTCTCAACTTAGTGTGTCAGTTCCTTGGGACAGTGAATCAGGGATCAAACCCAAGATTCCTCACTCCCAGCCCTGTGCTTACATTGCTTGACTGAAACACTCATGGCTTTGTCCCTCCCTGAGCAGCGTGCTTCTCACCTCAGCAAATCCTGCAGCTGCAAGGTTTCCAGATTGGCCTTGTGAACTCCAGCTACCTGAGTGGCTGGCAGAGAGTAACTATAGCCATGTGAATGGGGCAGAGTCATCTCAGCAGACACCAGACCATAGCTCTGTCAGAACTTCATTCATCAACTTGCTCCTGCCCAATGGTACTGATCCATTCCATAGCAAAGCAGGTTCCAAGCAAATATCCCTCCCTCATCCAGAGCCCAGGATCTGCACCTGGCCAGAACCTTTCCCAGGATCTTGAATGCCCAGGGTGCTTCCAATCTCTCAGCTGGCCCAGAAGCAGTGCAAGAGTGTAAGTGACCTGCTGCCCCCACCCCCCAACAATCACCCACAGGAACCCTTCTTCCCAGCAGACCCAGGTGCTCTTTCCTTCTGCTGCCTTTATGAGGGTCCTGGGCAGGCGACAGTCTTCCACCCACTTCCGGCTGGTTCAGTCTCCCTCTATTCTGCCTGGGAAAGGGCTGATGGGCCAACTCCTCCTAAATCCCAGGTTAAACATTTCCTGGGGAGCATGAGGCTGGCCCATTCCCTCACTTGCCTCTCTTCTGCAGTAGGACCTGGAAACACTCCTCTAGTGTCTCTGCCTTGCACACTGGCCTTTAACACTCTGAGTGAGATGCCCCTGGGGGCTAATAGGTAACCCCTCTGCTTCAGCCAGCCATCTGAGCTTTGGGTCCCAACCCCCCAGCCATTGGAGGTTCCCTCATCCATAGATAATCTACACAAACCAGCTGCCCTAGGTCTTTATGCTCTGTCAGCTGGTTGCAGAACTTGTCCACATGCTGACTCTGCCCTCTCTGTTCAGGCACGGTACCCAATGGTGGCGTGGTAGCTCATTGGCACAGCAATACCAATGGGCTCAGGCGATGTGCTATGGAGATGGATCTGGCTCAGAACTTTCCTGGATCCAGGATTTTGTCTTAGGACCATCACTGCTTATTTGAAAGAAGAGCAGTCATCAGGCCTGCAAATGATTTAGAACTCCTGGGGGCACCCACAATGTGCCCAACCCAGGGCCACATTGGCAGCTTGCAGGAGCCCTTATGGTGGCATCTAAAATGCAGTTGATTTCAGCTGCTCTCATCTTCATTACAGCTGTGTGGTCTGAAGCATCTACAGGTCTTAGTGTGAGTGATGGCTGCCATCTTGGCCAGCACACTAGGCACTGAAACAGGGACAACCAAGAGCTAAAAGCATGAGCTGCTACAGGTTGAGCTAAAGAGCCAGGCTCAGAGAGCTATACCAGATTGCCATCCTCTATGGCTCAGGCTCAGAGCAGGATTCAGAAAACACCCTAACCAATGACCTACACATGCAAGCTTCCATCTTGATCCAAGATGTCCAGGTCTCAATTAATTCCCACCATGGCCAGCCTTAAATTTCCTGGTGCGCCAAAAGAACAGGTTCTAGTGCCTCCTCTGGGGACCATAAGGCAGATAATTAATCACCAGGATTTGCACTATCTGGGTGAAAGCTTTAGGCTCCCACTTCAAAGGGAAGGTGCTAATTAAGCCCTAGCTGCATTGGTAGCGGACATCACCGAAACACCAGCATAGAGTTGGAGTTCCAGGGACCTTGCCTGTGTGACATTAAAAGCATATGTGCATGGGCAGCCCACTAAAGTCTGTGGACAGATTCCCAGTGATTCTAATGGACTTTGGATAAGGTCCATGGTGATGAGTGGGGTATAAATCATGCAGAGCTTAGATAGATTCCAGGGATCTACAGCTTCCTCAAATGTAAGGGGTAATATCAGCCAACAACATCCTGGTACTCCTGAGTGCCATCTGCCCCAAAGCCCTAAATCCGTCTGAGCCCTAAATCTCCACTGAGCTTGGCTTCCTTTTTCCTCCCTGGGAGCACTTGCTGTACCTGCTCCCTGATGCTTCCCCACAGAAACCCTCCCTGCTCTCTCAGCCATTTATCAGCTTGCCCTGGCCCCAGGCTCCTGGGACTGTGTGTCAGGAGAAAACTGCCTGCTGTGTCCTTTGATTACTCAGCAGCAGTCGTCAGCTCGGGGGCTAGAATGGCTCTTGCCCAGCTATTCTAGGACAAGGGTGAACTAGTAGTGACTCAGCCCAGCCTCCCTAAAACCTTCACTGGAGAAAGGAGCTTCCTGTGCCATGAGGATGCATGCTCCATGCTTTCACAATGGCTCCCATGCCTTCCCCTCTGCTAGCTGCTCTGTTTAAGCTTTTAAAGGACTTGATCAACATGGTCACCTGCAGGATGGCAGGACAGATACACATCTTGGGATGTATGAGCTACACAGTGCATCTGAAATATGAATGTTTATTAAAATCAGCAGCTGTGGACTCCCAGCATCATATTTAATATATAACCCAGCTTGCTTGAAGACCAAGGGCCAAGATCCTCAGCTGGTATAAACTGGCACAGCTCCACTAAAGCCAGTGGCACCACTGATGATTCACATCAGCTGAGGATCTGGCACTGTGTTTATAATATACTTCATTACCATTGGTTTTTCATCGATCCTGTGCTCTGCCATATAGGTACCAGCAAATATAAGGCATGTTTGTCCCCTCTTATGATCTCAGAGGCCGACACCCAGAGATGGGACATACTGGGAAATACACTGGTATGGATAGCTCATCTCTTTAGGGCCCAATCCTGCCATCGTCATTCAGGTTGAGTAGCCCCAGGGAAATCACATGAGGAAGGGAGGCCAAACCAGGCACTTCAGTAGCAAGCTCTTTGGGGCAGGGACTGTGTGTGTTGTTGTGTGTTCTAGAGTGGAGAACACATGGCCAGCAACCACTAGACAAATAATCATCACAATAGCAGCTAGCCGCTAGCTCAAGCATCTGTCACAGTTGCATGCACAATCCTTTTAATTGCACGCTCACAGCAGGCACACAAACAACATGCACCCTTTTTGTATCTGCACTGTACACGTGTCCCCCAAAACCTGGGTCTAATGTCTTGCCAACCTAGTGAGGCAATGTTGACTAATGGTTAGACTAGGGACTGGGGGTTAGTTCTATTCCTACTTCTGCCACGGATTTGACACTGGGCTCTTAAGCTCTGTGCCTCAGTTGTCCCCCTCTGCAGACTTGGGAAAACAACACCTACCTCTGATGACTGTTGTGAGAGTTATTGCTTTAATGTCTATTTCCTCTGCAGATCTGAGCTAAGTGACAGCTATGCAGACTGAGATGGCAATGGGTTCAGAACTATAAATACAGTCGTATATGGCTATGTTGCAGATGTTATTGCTCTGAGAAATCATGGCACTGAACACGGTACATACATCCATTTTTAATACTGTTAGTAAAGATTTATGACCCAAGCTTGCAGTCCAAACTCCTACTGACTTCAATGGGAGTTTCGCCTGTGAAGAGAGTACACCAAGTGCATCTGTACTGCCTGGACCACAGGGCTGAGCTCTGTATTCCTCCTAACAGACATGCAGCCCACGCAGGAGTGCACCTTAGCTGACCTACAATAGCACAGCACATGCTGAGCACATGAACACGCGAGCTTAGCTATGCAGAGCAGGTGGAGCTAGCTGGAGCATATGTTTCTTTTTATCTCACATTGCTGGTGCCTTAAATTCTGCCTCTTGCTGTTTCACAGACTCTTCACCCCATGCTCTCACTAGAGCTCTCAGTGGGGTTTCTTAGCAATAGGTACTGAATCAGACCCCCAGTGTCTATACTCCTTTCCCTGAATTTAGGAGTCAGGATCAAGACCCAGTTGCTATGATGGCAAAATCATCTTGGGCCCCCAACCAAGGTGGGCTTGACACAAGTGCAGAGGGGATGGGAACATCTACACTTGGAGCTGGAAGTGGCTAGGTGCCTCGAGTATGAGCACACCTGGGACCCGAGGTATTTAGCTAGCTAGCCTGTCCCACCACCCACACCATCATGCTACCCTGTGATTTTTAGTGCTCTATCTCACTCAAAGTGGGGTGGTTATGTCTAGCCAAGCTGGAAATTACAGCTCTAACTCAAAGTATAGATGTACCCTTAGTTTCAAGCCACCTTTACACTCCAACCTAGGGCCAGGCTGATTCCTGGGGTAAGTCAGAGTAGCCTCAGGGCTGTTCTAATTTATACCCAGCTGCCTATGGCCCCTAGGGGCTGTTCTGGCAATTGGAGGCTTCCAGGGCATAAGGATGCCTTGGCCACTCCCTATTCCCCCTGCCACCAGGGTAAGACCATGAGGCAGTGTTGGGTAGAAGCCAACCTGGCAGTTTTGTGACACTGAGACTGGCAAGAGTTCAAAAGGACTGTTAGCCCAGAGAGGTCTCTGAAGCATGGGCAGAGATGCCCTTTGAGATATTAGTACCCAGATACCAGAGGAAGGGACTGCTAGATTAGATAAGTGAGATGGTGCTGACTCTGCCATTAATAAAGGGAGGGTTGAAGGAGAAGTTCCAAATTGGGTTAAAAATTACTGGTGTAGGGACAATCTTCTTCTCAAAACCCAAGTAAGTGGGGATCCTCCTGCCGAACCTGGAGCCTGGGCATGTAGCAGAGACACAGCCACCCAGCAACCTCCAGGCGGCAACAGCCAAGGCCTGCTATGCCTCATCCAGTGACTATGCCTCTCCAGCCCTCTCCTAAACTTCCCTGCAGCACATAGGGGGTGAGATGACCATGGGGGTCCTCTCCACAGTTTGGCCATCTTGTGGATCTGCAGCTGTTCTGCTTCTCTTTGAGCCGTGCATGTCCACCTAAGAGGAGGAAGGGTCTAGCCATTAGTAACCTAGGCCAGAGTATGGTAGGAAATAATTATAGATCAGGTAGAACAGAAGAAGCAAGCAGGGAGCTACAAGATTATTCTGAGGTCCAATTTTGCTCATGCTATATGGTACTTCAGTGATGTACAGTAAAGAGTGAGCTGCCTGCTGTGCACTTTTGCAAATAAAATGAAAAGATGAGGGCTGGTCAGTATATAAGAGAATGATGGAATCCCCAAAGACTTCAAAACAGAGGAGCCTGGGCTGATGTGGCTCCTACACCATTTCTAACGGCAGAGATGGGCTCAAGGCACAACGTTCAGCTCTGGATCCAGATTTCAAACACCCTAAATTTGAGGGAGAGATTAGATCTTGGTTTTTGTTTCAGTCCATTATAAAGGTCAGAGGCATTCACAAAATGTGGTTGTAGTTCCAGGCTCAGATTCTGAACATTCCCCTGAAGTTGGAGGGTGTTTGGGCTAGGGGTCCAGCTCTAGGTAAAACTCTGAAACAATGAGGGCGGGGTCAGAAAATGGCAAATGCAATTACACCTTTAATGTGCATTTGTTGCAAGAAAGTGATTAGGAGAAAACAGAATGGACACTAACTATAAATTCACAAACGGTGGGAATTGGCAGTTCCAGAGATTTGTAATGCACAAGATTCAGAGTTTCCATCTTAAGTTTGAATCGGACCAAATTGGTATAGTCCAGAATAGTCATTATCAGCTGCCACCTGTTCAGCAGCCTTATGGAATCATTTGGTGCTCTCAGTCCTTTCTTTCCTCAGCACACAAGTGGACACATCAGTAAACAGCCACAACTGCTGGCATCTTTCCCTACCTGCTTTGCAAACACAGCCCATCCACTATATAGAATCCAAACTCACCTTTCCTGGAGTTTGGCTTTGTTAGCAAAGAAAAACAAAAATAAGGTAGCAGAGCTCAGCTCAAGCCTTCTGCCTGGGGTTTGCTGCTCCCATGGCTCTTCCCCCAGGACAGCTCAGCCCACACCCTAGATCCTCTCTTCCTCAGAAATCCATCTTCCTTCAATCCAGGGGGAAAGCTATCTGACTCAGTGAGGCAGTCAAACCCACTTAACTGTAGCATAGATGTGGTGGCATGGGCTTCAGTAACACAGGTAGGTCCTCAGAGTCTCCAGCATGCTTGTCCAGACCATGCTGAAGCCTGTACAGTTACATCTTCATTGCCATGTGTAGCCGTGCGTGTGAAGGAATGTCTACATGAGCTGCAATCACATCACATCACAGATTACAGTGTAGACATACTGGAACTCGCAGTCTCAGCAGACACTCAGCTACGTGACTGGGGTTTATCAGTGTTATTTGTACTGTGGTAGTGCCTGGGAGCTTGTGTCCGGGAGAAGACCCCCATTGTGCTGGGTGCTGTACACCCACAAGGATGGTCCAGACCCCATGCAGACTACCCTGCTCCAGGTCAAGGTTGAGGCACACTGGAAGGGCAATGCAAGGGAGCCGGCTCTGCTCCTGTCCATGCTGCACTTGCTCCACAAATACACAGAGAACGTGAGGCTCTGGTGCTATCAGTCTGGCTCCTTTGACACGTGCTAAATTTGCTTTAAAGAAGGAGAAAAAAACCAAGAGGAACTAACTTAAAACCATCAGCACAATGCCTGATAGCTGTTAGGGAAGCAAGCAGAACACACACTGGGATGTCTAAAGAGCGAGATCAACACAAGTCACAACAGAGAATTACAATACAAGAACTGAAAGATGGTGCCCTGGGACCAAGAGCGCAATGCACACAATTAATTGCTGCTGCCACTTCACAGGGAAAGGCCAAGCATTTGGATCAGGCACAGTGGAGGGCAGTTTGGCTGAGAGAGCAGCAAAAGCTAGCAGGGAAGTAAGGCGAGGGGTTGTTTCTGCAAAAGGGGGATGAGTACAGAGGAGACGCATGCAACAAAACAGTCTGAATGAACTTCACCCAGCAAGAGGCCTTGGTATCAGTCAAGTCCCGCTTTGGGTATGTCTAGGCCTAGTGTGTTCCTGTGTGCTAGGTCACACGTTAGCTGAGTCCAGCACTCCACAGCTAGTGGAGCTGCAGCCACATTAGCCCTGCAGCTTGGTGTTTTGTGCTAGGATTTCAGTGTGCATACCCTTGGGTCCTCAGTGCCTAGCTACTTGGAGCCACTTGAGTCATTGGTTTAGGGTGCACTGTGGCAGAACTTGTCAGTCCTTCCTATGCCCCTCTGTGGATGTTTTCAGCCCACCACGTTTTTACTGAGCCATTTCCAGCTCTGCACACTCCTCCATTCATTTGGTACAACCAGGGGATGAGCCTGAGTCTGTTGGACAAGCTGCTCCTGTTTCTGGCTGAAAGGGTTATGAAGCAGAGCAGATGCTGGCTGGCATTTTGGTGAGCACTTTGAGATACAGAAAATGGTGAGACTCAGAGGGGGATACATTCGTGGCTCACTGGACAGACATGAATGCCACAATTGCTGCTTATTATCCAGTGCAGGTGGAAGCAGCCCAGAGGAGTGCTCTAAGTTGACCACTGTGGTCTGAGTGTTAGTCTTCACTTACACATATGCATGCTCAATTCTGAACTGATATTGTCCCCATATCCCCTCAAAGATGCCCATTCCACACAGTGTTTAAAGCAGGGGTGGGCAAATTACGGCCCGGGGGCCACATCTGGCCCATCAGACATTTTAATCTGGCCCTCGAGCTCCCAACGGGGAGTGGGGTCTGGGGCTTGCCCTGCTCCGCATGTGCTGTGGCTCCACGTGGCTCCCAGAAGCAGCAGCATGTCCCCCCTCTGGCTCCTACAAAATAGGGGCAGCCAGGGGGCTTAACACGCTGCCCCTGCCCCAAGCACCGCCCCCGCAGCTCCCATTGGCTGGGAACCGTGAGCATTCATGGCCCGCCATACCATTTCCATACCCAGATGTGGCCCTCAGGCCAAAAAGTTTGCCCACCTCTGGTTTAAAGAGTAGTTTCCTCCTCTGGGCTCTGTACAGTTTTAGACTAATAGCCCCTCTAAGCTGGGAATGATACAGCAGTGTGAAAATGTGCTGAGTGAGGTGCCAGGAAATAGGGGATCAGGCACATAGGTAAACACTGTGCGCTCATACATAATTAGGAACTAATTGACCTGCATATAGGAACACAAAACATCCCCACGCAAACCGGTGCTGCTGGGTGTGTTAATGAGAGAAGGTTCACAGCTCTTGGAAAGTCACTAAATACATGTCAACTGGCAATCAAAATGGGAGCTCAGAATAAACACTTGTGAGTCATTGTTCTACCAGCTCTGGAACATGCCCCCAAAGCTGCCATCCCAAAACCAACTCAGGCAATGGGAAGGACCAATGGCAATGGTTTAGTGATCCACACATGAGGTTACAAATAGCCCAGGTTTGAAGCTCAGCTGCCCAGCCCTTCGTCTTACTGAGGCAGACCAAGTGTGATTCAGTCAAGTGTGGCCTAGAGCACAGGACTGGGAGCCAGGAGTTCTAGTCCCAGCTCTGCCACTCACCTGCTGGGTGAGCTTGGGCAAGTCACTTGGGTCCAGATCCTCAAACGTATTTAGGTGCCCCAATTTCCTGTGCTGTAAAATGAGGATATCAATACTAACCCACTGTTGAAGGGCTGGGGGGCTCCTACTGCATGTAGCTCAAGGAGCTGGTACCCCTCCTGCCACCAACACCAGCCAGGATCTCCCAGCTCCTTCCTCTGTGAGGAGTCCAGTCTCACACCTATGGGGTTTCTTTCTCTCTTCAGAAACACTTAGTATGAAGCACAGAACTGCCCCCTGTCCTATCCAAATGCCACCCGGCAGAGGGCCTCAACAATGCCAAGTGCTGCAGAAGGAGGCTCTCTTCTGGTCTCACGGAGTGTAACAATGGGGATAGGCCAAGGGCAGGTTCAAGGGATCTGTGATTATTTGGATCCAGTCATCCCATAAGCTAGAATAGGAGCCACAGGGGGATGTAGTACAGGCCCTGGCCTTGAGTTAGGGGCTGAATTTCACCATCCAAATCCCAGGCACTTCATCTAGCTAATGCATGATTACTTGATCTTTATCCCACAGCTGCCTCCTGCAGGGTTTCTTGCACCTTTCCCTGAAGCATCTGGTACTGGCCACTGATCGAGACAGGATCCTGGATGGACCCCTGGGATGATACAATCTGGCAGTTCTTGTGTTCACATGCACATGAATTTCAAGCAACGTGAGGAAGGCAAAGATTCAACACCCCAGACAGTGGCTTTGGCGCACTGAACAACACAAAGAGAATCGGCACCTTGGAGAGCAACCCAGGAACTTGCTGAAGGCTCCGCATCGGAGCAGTGGGTCAGAAACAACTTCAGACTCAATTACAGCTCAGTTAGTCTCAGACTCTGGGAAAGAAATCAGCAGGATCAGAGAGGATAAACTCTGTCTGGGGCTCACAGGAACGATCTGTTGCTTGGAAAGCACCAGGAGCTGTCTCTGGATACTGAGAGCCAGATTCTCCTTTACACTGTAGGCATACATTTACATTCACTTTAAAGCCCCTTTACACCATCAGATTGGTGTAAAAGGGGCTTTGTGTAAATAAAAAACTGGCCCTTATTATTTGATGCATACACATACCCAATATCAGTCCTTTGGATCTATTTCAACTGCCACATACATTAATGTATCTATGCCCTGAAACACACCCCACCCCCACAGAGAGTCACATCCGCTAAATTCATCATACAAGCCATTTTTGCTAATGCAAGCAAATCAAGTTGCTCTAAATGGGGGAAAGGGAACCTAGAAGAGCCTCTGTGTAATAGGAAATAAACAAAGGCTTTCTCCTAAAGTCCTGGGGATAAAGGGTCCATTGAACTTGGTTTATATTCTATGGCTTTAATTAGCAGCGCTGTTACCCATTCAGCTTGCTTTGAGTGTTGAACCTTTATAACTAGACATATGGTAATAATAAAGACACTCCACAATAAATAATGGAGTATACCTTCTGCAGACAACACTTAGTATTCTGAAAACTGGGTCCACATCTTGATTTCATCAGGCCAACCTCTGCTTGTGTGTGTATTTAGCCAGATCAACACATTATTGTCAATTTAAATGGCAAAGCCCACATCAGATATTATGGTGATGATAAGAGATGTATAAAATATCTGGATAGACAGGTAGATCAATTTGTGTGTGTGTGTGTGTGTTTATACAGATAGTGATTAGATTAGATTAGATAAAACAGATGTTTTGAACACACTATATATAGGTGCAGGTGTGTGTACATATGTGTGTGTTCACAACATTTATCCATCCATCTATTCATCTATCCACATACACACAAAACTCAAATGATTAAGAACCTAAAAGTTCAGCCACTAAAATACTCTGCGGTGTATCTCCCCAGAGTACACTAAGTCATTAATCCAAACTGGAAATGACAGCACCAGCTGAGGTTTGCCCATCATTTGGATGATGGAATCATTTTAGTAATCAGAGATATGGGTGGCAAGGAAACCCATTTCTTAGGTGCTGCCATTTCCACCATTCATTGAGATGCCAACAGATTACAGGGATCAGCAGCATTAGTGTCATCCTGCCCTTATTTCCCAGCTCAGTATCGACTTCTCGCTTTGCATTCAATAAACAGAACCAAGCCACTATAGAGGTGGGGAGAAACAACTGTTTTCAACACCATTTCCATTATTTGCATAGCTTCCTGGCATAGCTTTGGTCCAGGGCTGTGTAGGCCTGCTCCAAGAGTCAGAGAATGGATCTCAGCAGGGGTCCACCAGATAGAGTTCTAGGGAAGGGTGCATGAGGGATGGAACAGATTATCTGGCTGCTGGAGCTGGGACAGAAAGGTTAGCTGTGATTTTAGGTCTAAAATAATTACGAGCTTTCAGACAAAGGGAAGCAGAAGGGGAAGTGAATTGTCTAAGGTCACACAGCAGAGTCAGGAATAGAAGCCATATTTCTGGACTCCCAGGCTTGTGCTCTAGCCAGTAGACCACACTGCTTCTCTAAGAGGTCATACACAAGGATGACTGCATTCCAGTGTCCCATCATCCACCTGCAACATGTTGGATACACCCACCTGATTCAAGCTCAGTGCCCCCAACAGGAACAATTAGTTTCACAATAATTTGATGTAAAAAAAAAAAAAGCATTGCATAGTCCCCAGATGAACCTGCTACTTAGGGAGGAGAATATTAATGGGCTAGAACTTAGTCACAGGATAATTGTCTCCTGCTGTTACATAACTGGCAGAGCATTGGAATAAGAAAAGGCAAGGCAGAGCTGAGAGTCCAGAGCTCAGCAGCCATTGATACAGGTGAAGAAAAAGGGTGCCCATAGCTGCCCTTTGCCCTCCCTTGATCCTGGACATCTCTACACCAATCCAGTCCCCCTGGCATACATTACACCTGCATCAGCTGCCAGAAGCAGCTAGTGATCCCTGGATGCAGTGGAACCCCAACCATGCCCCCTTTTCCCCTTGGAAGATGCATCCCTTATTGACCAGCTGCCTTGAAAAGGGCTTAGATGGCAAAGTAGATGGGACAAATTTCGAAAGAAAGGGAGCACTCACTGCAGGGGGTGCTAACCTCTACATCTGTATGCACAGATCAGGCTGGTGTGCACCTTATTACCCATTTGCATTTACAGCTGCGCCAGTGGGTTCTTTACTAATTGTTACTATTTGCTAAGTGTCTGTCTCAGAGCGAGAAGCAGAGATGGCAGGGGCTGCACGGGGAAGGCCAAAGAGAAAGAATCACTGGGAGGCATTTGTTTCATTTGGCTGGGTTCACCTCTGGGTTGAAAGCCTGGCCCCATTGAAATCAATGGCAAAACTCCCACTGATTTCAGTGAGGCCCGGATTTCATCATGGTTGGCATCATGGAAGAAGTGAGACTTGAGGAGGGATTTGCACGTGGGGAGGGTGGTGGCTCCGCAGAGTAGGCTAGGTGGAGATTTCTATAGACACTGTACTTCCTAAACAATGAGGGACAGTCACTACTAGGCTTGGGTGAATAGTGCAAGCACATGTCTGCGGGTGTCTGTCCTGCTCTATTTGAGCTGCACATTGTGAATCAATGCAAGTATCCAATATGTCTTGGCCAACTGTGATCTGCTCATAGATAGGAAAAAATGCAACATTCACTGGACAGACATTTTTTTCAATGAATTCGTCCCCAGATTCTTGTTGTTACCATTTGGGGTGGGCTCCAAACCAGTGATCTAGAGGTGAAAGACTCCATGGTAAAAATCTCTTGAGCCATCCAGTCCCCCAAGAGCAAGATGAGAAATGAGTGCCAGCATTCAGAATGATCAGCCCTGTTATCTCAGACCCATTCTCAGGCTTCCAGTGAGGAAGGAAAGAGGAAGACAGTCCAGAAACACTAGGGGAGGCAGGGAGTCAGAACTCTTAGTGCTTTGGTCCTTGATAACTTGTTCTGCCTGTTCCTCTGGGAGACTGATGAGCCATTGAACTGCAGCAGAGTTAAGCAGGGCAGGCAGAGCTCTTCTGACTTATCCCTCAAAGACAGACCTGCTCATCATCTTTAAGCAATGTGGTTTTCAAGTAGAAGGATATACAGATCACAGAAGGAACACTTGAAAATCCAGGGATCATTTTGCAGCCAATTAAAGACTCAGCCAGCAGACCAGGACATGGTCTCCATTCATTCTGGGCTCAGTTTGCTGGCTGTGGAATTGAGCCCCATGGTAAGAAATGGCCAATAAAAAATAAAGATACTAATAAAAAATAATCTTCCTGCCCTAGGTTTGCACTAGCACTGGCTGCAAGGGTCTCTTTGCCCCTTCTGCTGCCCAGCCCCATATATAGGGATCCATCCAGGGATTCTTGTGCTTCCCAACATTACAAGTGCAGCCTCTAAAGTAGAGGAGGGACATTTCAGATCTGCAATGTCCAGCGCCACAATAGATACTTGCATCCATCCAAAATCCCAACAGCAGTAATGGAAGACCCAGGCCAGGACTTAGAGACAGACCACAGTTGTAACATCCCCCTGGCTGTGTCAGCAGCAGGGGTTGAATCTGAGATGGCTAGCTACAAAACACACTTAGGCCTGGTCTACACTAGGCGTTTATGTTGAATTTAGCACCGTTAAATCGAATTAACCCTGCACCCATCCACACCACGAGGCTATTTAGTTCGACATAGAGGGCTCTTAAATTCGACTTCTGTACTCCTCCCCAACGAGGGGAGTAGCGCTAAATTCGACATGGCCATATCGAATTAGGCTTGGTGTGGATGGAAATCGACGCTAATAGCTCCAGGAGCTATCCCACAGTGCACCACTCTGTTGACGCTCTGGACAGCAGTCCGAGCTCGGATGCTCTGACCAGCCACACAGGAAAAGGCCCGGGAAAATTTGAATTCCTTTTCCTGCCTGGGCAGTTGGAATCTCATTTCCTGTTTGGACAGCGTGGCGAGCTCAGCAGCACTGGCAACGATGCAGAGCTCTCCAGCAGAGATGGCCATGCAATCCCAGAATAGAAAGAGGGCCCCAGCATGGACTGATCGGGAAGTCTTGGATCTCATCGCTGTGTGGGGCGATGAGTCCGTGCTTTCCGAGCTGCGCTCCAAAAGACGGAACGCAAAGATCTATGAGAAGATCTCGAAAGCCATGGCAGAGAGAGGATACAGCCGGGATGCAACGCAGTGCCGCGTGAAAATCAAGAAGCTGAGACAAGGCTATCAGAAGACCAAACAGGCAAACGGACGCTCCGGATCCCAGCCCCAAACATCCCGTTTCTACGAGGCACTGCATTCCATCCTTGGTGCGGCCGCCACCACTACCCCACCACTGACCGTGGACTCTGAGGATGGGATATTGTCCAGGGCCGGTTCCTCGGACATGTTAGCGGACGGGGAAGATGAGGAAGGAGATGAGGAGGACGAGGCAGTCGGCAGCGCTTACCAAGCTGATTTCCCCGACAGCCAGGAGCTCTTCATCACCCTTACAGAGATCCCCTACCAACCCTCCCCAGCATGTAACCCGGACACAGATTCAGGGGAAGGATCAAGCGGTAAGTGCTTTAAACATATAAACCTTTATTTTGTACAAAACTAGAATATTAATACTAATAACAATCTTTGATTCATGATTTCTTCCCCCTGGGCGCTTAAATAATCAGTCACAAGTATTTGTAAAAAAATCAAACACTGTCCGGTTCTGCATGATTGTGCTGCCCAGGCTGCTCCACTCTTTTGTCGCTGCTACTGCAGCTAGATGAAAAGCCGGTCTATATGTCCGGGGATAGAGCAGTAGTCCTCCACAGACATTTCAACAAAGCTCTCCTGGAGGTAAAGGGATAGCCTGTTCATCAGGTTCCTTGGGAGAGCGGCTTTACTTGGTTCTGCAAAGTAAGAGACGTTCCCGCGCCAGGAGACAAGCAGGTACTCAGGAATCAGCGCCTTGCAGATCATGGCGGCATAGGGCCCCGGTCTCTGCATGCTTTCTCGAAGCATCCTCCGGATCTCGTTGTCAGGGATCCTCATGAGGGTGATGTCGGTCATGACAACCTGCTTTGAATTAGGTAGGGGACTGTTAGTATTGGGACTGCTTGCAACAAGTTCCTTTACAGAACTGTGACCGCTGGTTTACAGCCACGCGGTGGGAGCAGGAGAGGGTCAGCATCCAGGGATCTTTCCCTGGCACATCCGCGAGGGGGTGGGACAGGGCCACAGTTCTTGCTTGGCCGACTGATGGCAGCACAGACTGGCATTGCTTTCAATGTGAAAGGTGGCCAGTGGTACTCCTAAAGTTTTAATCTGCAACAAGTCTACGGCTTACCATCTTTGCCTCCTATAGAGAGTACCGTGTCCTGCCCCGGTTCCCAGATCGGCAGTGCAAAAGTCCAGGCACTGAAGGCGAGGTTCGAAAATTCGACCTTGTCCTCAGTGCGCATATGATAGGTGTGGTTCATGGTCTTGTTCACGGAGAAAGACTATGTTCTTGTGAATCAAGGTTCTTGATTCACAACTACATTTATCTTTCGGAGGAATTCACTGCCTTTTCCTCATTCCCACAGCCACATCTGCAACTGTCTCCCAACCCAGCCTGGAATCACACTCCCAGAGGCTAGCGCACATTAGGCGGAGGAAGAAGAAGACGCGAGAGGACATGTTCTCTGAACTTATGGGCTGCTCCCGAGCCCAGGCAGCACAGCATAACCAGTGGAGGGAGAATTTGTCCCAAATGCACCGGATACACATGGACCGTGAGGAGAGGTGGCGGCAGGAAGACCAGCAGGCGACTCAAACGCTGCTTGGACTTCTGAGGGAGCAAACGGACACGCTCCGGCGCCTTGTTGATGTTCTGCAGGAACGGAGGCAGGAGGACAGAGCCCCGCTGCAGTCTCTCAGGAGCCGCACTCCCCCGCCACCAAGTCCCATACCCCCCTCGCCCAAAGTCCAAAGAAGGAGGGGCGGGAGAGTCCGTGAAAACTCTCACTCCACCCCTGCAGACTGCTCAAGCACCAGAAGGCTGTCATTCCCCAAAATTTGAAAAGTCCTTTCCTGGCCGCCTCAAGCAAGCCCCCGTCCAAGTTTCACCCCCCAGTTTCATGTGTGGTTGTTAATAAAAAATACGTTTTTGTTCATTACTGTTTCAGTCATGCTGTTTTGAGGGAGAGTCTGTCTGCAGGGGGGGAAGGGACTTGGTAATTGGACAGGACATTCACCTTTAGCAGGCTACAGAGGCGGGGGCAGGTCCAGCAGCAGGGCACATACACAGTGCACTGACTAGTTACCCTGGTCAGTCTGGGAGGTGGTTTTCATGTTCTGTGCGTGGGGTGGGAGTGGGGTGTTGCTCTGTGACTTTGTGGCGGGGGAGGGCAGTTACAGATGTTATGCAGCGGTCCTTGTCCTGGATCACAGAGCCACGCAGCAGGGGATCTGTAACCCTCCTCCCCCTGCCATAAAGTCACACAGCCCCCACATACACGCAGTCCCGCTCAGGAGGGCTGGCAGGCTCCGTGGAAACAACCAATCCGCCACTGCGATTCCTGTCATTCCTGGAGTTTAGAAGGATCATTTGCATCAGTACACTACACCCGCTCCCCACCACAGTCTGCGTCCCAGGTTTAAAACATTCCCGCGAAAACAGTAATAAAGACAACGGTGTTCATTAACAAAATAAAACTAAATTTATTTTTTTGGAAGGGGGTGGTGGGGGTCTGTAACTGGAGAGGATAGTCATCCTTAACTGGGTAAAGAAATGGGGGCAGGTTCAGCTTCTCTGAACAGAAACTTTAAAGTCACTGGTCACCCTGCTCAGTGTTGAACCTGGCTTTCAAAGCCTCCCGGATGCACAGCGCGTCCCGCTGGGCTCTTCTAATCGCCCGGCTGTCTGGCTGGGCGTAATCAGATGCCAGGCTATTTGCCTCAACCTCCCACCCTGCCATAAAGGTCTCCCCCTTGCTCTCACACAGATTGTGGAGCACACAGCAAGCAGCTATAACAATGGGGATATTGGTTTCGCTGAGATCACAGCGAGTGAGTAAGCTTCTCCATCTCCCCTTGAGATGTCCAAAAGCGCACTCCACCACCATTCTGCACTTGCTCAGCCGGTAGTTGAACAGTTCTTTTTCAGAGTCCAGGGCGCCAGTGTAGGGCTTCATGAGCCAGGGCATTAGCGGGTAGGCTGGGTCCCCAAGGATGACTGTAGGCATCTCCACATCCCCAAGAGTTATTTTGTGGTCCGGGAAGTAAATACCTTCCTGCAGCCGTCTAAACAGACCAGAGTTCCTGAAGACGCGAGCGTCATGAACCTTGCCCGGCCATCCGACGTTGATGTTGGTAAAACGTCCCCTGTGGTCCACCAGTGCTTGCAGCACCATTGAAAAGTAGCCCTTTCGGTTGATGTACTGGCTGGCCTGGTGGTCCGGTCCCAGGATAGGGATGTGAGTCCCATCTATAGCCCCACCGCAGTTTGGGAATCCCATCGTGGCGAAGCCATCTATGATGACCTCCACGTTTCCCAGGGTCACTACCTTTGAGAGCAGTACCTTGACGATTGCCTTGGCTACTTGCATCACAACAACCCCCACGGTAGATTTGCCCACGCCAAACTGGTTTGCGACAGACCGGTAGCTGTCCGGCGTTGCAAGCTTCCAGAGGGCTATGGCCACTCGCTTCTGGACAGTCAGGGCTGCTCGCATCCGGGTGTCATTGCGCTTCAGGGCAGGTGACAGCAACTCACAAAGTTCCAGGAAAGTCCCCTTCCGCATGCGAAAGTTTCGCAGCCACTGGGATTCGTCCCAGACCTGCAGCACTATGCGGTCCCACCAGTCAGTGCTTGTTTCCCGTGCCCAGAATCGCCGTTCCACAACATCCAGATGACCCATTGTCACCGTGATGTCCTCGGAGCTGGGTCCCGTGCTTTGTGAGAGGTCTGTGCCCCTCTCAGAGTTCAGGCCCTCTCCGCGGTGCCGTAGCCTCCTCGCCTGGTTCATCTGCATCTGCCTCTGGGAAAGGTGGATGATAACCTGCGAGGCGTTCACAAGTGCCACAACTGCAGCGATGGTCGCAGCGGGATCCATGCTCGCAGTGCTGTGGCGTCCGCGCTGTCACTGACCCGAAAAGCGCGCGAACTGATTTCCCGCCGGCGCTTTCAGGGAGGGAGGGAGGGCGGTATTGACAGACGGATGACGACAATTACCCAAAAGCACCCTCGACCCTTTTTTTTTACCCAGAAGGCATTGGCGGCTCGACCCAGAATTCCAATGGGCTGCGGGGACTGCGGGAACTGTGGGATAGCTGCCCACAGTGCACCGCTTCCAATGTCGACGCTTTCCCCGTTAGTGTGGACTCACAAAGTCGAATTACTGTCCTTAGTGTGGACACACAAGTTCGACTTAGCAATATCGATTCCACATATTCGATTTAAGTGAAATCGAAATACCCTCGTAGTGTAGACATACCCTTAGATAAAGGGCTTATGTCTTTCATTAGGCACAAACTTGCAGTGATTTTGTTCTCCCTGGGCAAACCCCTGTGTGGACACTTCTTGTGGTTTAAGAGTGGCTTGCTTCAGTTTAGCTTGACCCTGTTCCCAACTGACTTAGGCTAAATCAAAATAAAAGCATCCACACAGCCTCTTGCATCAGTTTAACTAAATCAGTTTGAAATCACCCCTGAAGTTGCCCCAGTGCATGTAGACAAGTGCCATTTGCTGGGAGAGGTAGCAGGCAGCTCACCTCTGTCAGTCAGTATTGAGTATTACATAACCCACACATTCTCCCAGCCCAGTCAGGCTGCTTGCAAAGAGCCAAACAAAACAACATTGGCTAATGGCTCGAGCAGAGCTCTGAGAGCCCCAGATTTGTGACCAGGTCTTAAAGCTGCATCTTTGCTCAATTCCCAGAAAATTCTGGAATGGGTCCATGAGCATGGTGCTTTTAGCGCTGGCTAGTTCCACGTCTGCTATGACCCAGATTGTACCCTGACTTCCCAGACCTCAGCATGACATCATTTGAATGTTGCCTCATGCCATACATACATCCACAAAGCCTTGACTGAGTCCCCCCTACAACTATTTTACCATCCTCCTCTTTGCCAGGGCCAGTTTCAGCCTTAAATCAACCTATTGTTTCTCCTCCTCCCCCTTGGCAGTTCTGAGCCAAGATCCCAGACCTGCACTTTGGGCTCGAAATAGACAGAGACTTGACTGCACCCCTCTCTTGCTGGCCACACAGCTGGTGCATGGGTGTGTTATAATTTCCTGCTGGTATAGAGCCACAGCACATTACTAAGCCTGCCCCAACTGAGTCAGGAGGAAGCAGGGGCGGCACAATGTCCCCAGGGCTAGTCCTTGGGCAGTGCAGTGTCTACACCACCTCTTGCTGTGCCAGAGGAAACATGTCAGCCCTTGTTTTTTTCCCCTCCTCTACCATGTGTTTCTGTATAGCACTCCACTTGCCCTCCCTCTTGAGATCCACTTCACTCCTCCGTCTCTGCTTTCTGCTGCTCTCCCCACATCCTTTCCTCTGGCACTTCCCTCCAGCAGGCATGTGGATGTGCTGGACATTAGGTGCTACCTCCCAGCCCACCCCTTTCCATAGATCATCTCCTGAGGCATGTGGTTACCAGCTCCTCTTGTTTTTCTCAACCCTGCCAGCCATAGTTCTTTCCAAAGGATGCTCATCACTAGTTCCTTTCCCCTCTTCTCATTATGCCTTATGGTCACTGGCCCCCAGGGGTCCTCCTGCTTTCACCCACCTTAATGTTTTCTTGTCATTTCATAAAGTTATATCAAGGATTGTTCCTCTCTGCTTGCTGCCATTGCTGTTTGTCCACTACATCTCGAGCATCTTTGCTCTCCCTTCTACTACCCTGTCCAGGCACAAGCCTGGCCACAGCCTCCATGGGGCTATGTTGTACTAGAGGACCCAGAAGCAGGGCCCCCTCCTTGCACACTCTTGAATGGTATGTTGGACTCATGCCCTGCCTGGTGCCCACCTCCCCACAGCAAGAGAAAGGATTTGGCCCAATGAACACAGTCAGGCAAATGACATTTTTAAGGGGCAACTTCAGAAACCCAGAGCTAAGTCAAGGGAAGTCCCGATGATGTTACCAATGACAGCCAATGACCAATGACCCTAATTACTCCACAGAGCTGCTTATACATGCTTCCAGACGGTGGGTTGGAAGAATTAAGATCTTCCCCATTCTCACACCAGAGCTCACTGTGGTACGGATCCCAAAGGATTACAGGAGATACTACAGACTGAACCTTGCCAAGGAACAATCTGGCAATCAATGTACCATTTGGTGCTTTCCATAAGGAGATGCATTTGGGGCCAGATCTTCAGCTGGTGTATTTCAGCATTAGCTTCATTGCCTCCAATGCCAATTTACACCAGCTGAGGATCTGGCCCATCTGCTCTGTAGGGTAGCCCCTCATGTACTCTTACTCATTTTGCAAGGGGTAGGAGTTACATATCCTGTATAGAGAGCTGCCTGCTCTACAGACAGGACAACATTTATTGTAACTGAATTAGCCTTGATGGAAAAGCCAGGAGATGGGCCAACTGCTGCTCTCAGTTACAATCTCTGCTCTAAGCTGGGGATATATCAGTTGAAAGCAACAGAGGAGGAGAAAGACCAGAGTGTATTCATTGTTCATTGTTCACAAGATGACTATGACCCGCCAATGTAATGTGGCTGTGAAAAAGGCTAATGCAGTCCTAGGATGCCTCAGGCAAGGTATTTTGTATGAGAGTCTCCAGTTTTGAGAGCTCATTCTTCATCGTCTCCTGTTTGCTGTACAGGATGATGATCAGGTGGTTCCTCAGTTTCTGGAGACTCTCATACAAAACTGGAGACTCTCATACAAAACCAACCTTCCACACAAACTTCCACGTGGCTGGACTTCAAGCCATTTACATTGCACACTTTATTTCTCTACAGAGGAAAAAGGACAGTAAACTATCTAAACTCCTACATGCCACAGGGGACTACAACAGTGATACCCTTAACTCATCCAACAATATTGTTAATCTATCCAACCACACACTTAGCCCGGCAGAAGAGTCTGTCCTATCTTGGGGACTCTCTTTCTGCTCCACCACCCCCACGTAGATGATACAGTTCTGTGGTGATCTTTGTCGTCTCCGAATCAAGGAATATTTTCAACACACCACTGAACAGAGCACTGACATACAGGAACCCTCCTACCAACACTACAAGAAGAAGAATTCTGCATGGACTCCTCCTGACGGTCGAAATGACAGACTGGACTTCTACATAGAGTGCTTCCGCAGATGTGCACGGGCTGAAATTGTGAACAAACAGCATCACTTGCCCCATAAGCTCACACAACGCCATCCAAAGCCTCAGAAACAACTCCGACATTATAATCAAATGGGCTGACAAAGGAGGTGCTGTAGTCATCATGAACAGGTCGAATTATGAACAGGAGGCTGCCAGACAATTCTCCAACACCACATTCTACAGGCCACTATCCTCTGATCTCACTGAGGAGTACCAAAAGAAACTACACCATCTGCTCAAGAAACTCTCTGCTACAGCACAGGAACAAATCTACACAGACACACCCCTAGAGTCCCGACCAGGGGTATTCTATCTGCTACCCAAGATCCATAAACCCGGAAATTCTGGATGCCCCATCATCTCAGGCATTGGCACTCTTACAGCAGGATTATCTGGCTATTTGGACTCTCTCCTCAGACCCTACGCTACCAGCACTCCTAGCTATCTTCAAGACACCACTGACTTCCTGAGGAAACTACAATGCATTGATGATCTTCCTGAAAACATCATGCTGGCCACCATGGATGTAGAAGCTCTTTACACCAATATTCCACATGAGGATGGACTACAAGCTGTCAGGAACAGTATTCCTGATGAGGCCACGGCACACCTGGTGGCTTAGCTTTGTGTCTTTGTCCTCACCCACAACCATTTCAGATTTGGGGACAACTTATACCTTCAAGTCAGGAGCACTGCTATGGGTACCCACATGGCCCCACAGTATGCCAACATTTTTATGGCTGACTTAGAACAACGCTTCCTCAGCTCTCACCCCCTACCGCCCCTTCTCTACTTATGCTACATTGATGACATCTTCATCATATGGACCCACAGGAAGGAGGCCCTTGAAGAATTCCACCTGGATTTCAACAATTTCCACCCCACCATCAACCTCAGCCTGGACCAGTCCACTCAAGAGATCCACTTCCTGGACACTACAGTGCAAATAAGTCACCCTATACCGGAAACTTACTGACCACTACACTTACCTACATTCCTCCAGGTTCCATCCAGGACACATCACACAATCCATTGTCTACAGCCAAGCCCTGAAATACAACCGCATTTGCTCCAATCCCTCAGACAGAGACAATCACCTACAAGATCTCTATCAAGCATTCTTAAAACTACAGTACCCAACTGGGGAAGTGAGGAAACAGATTGACAGAGCGAGACAGGTACCCAGAAGTCACCTACTACAGGACAGGCCCAACAAGGAAAATAACAGAACACCACTGGCCATCATGTACAGCCCCCAGCTAAAACCCCTCCAGCGCATCACCAACGATCTACAACCTATCCTGGAAAACAATCCCCCACTCTCACAGGCCTTGGGAGGCAGGCCAATCCTCGCTTACAGACAGCCCCCGAACCTGAAGCAAATACTCACCAGCAACTTCACCCCACACCACAGAAACACTAACCCAGGAACCAATCTCTGTAACAAACCCCGTTGCCTTCTCTGTCCCCATATCTATTCTAACGACACCATCATAGGACCCAACCACACCATCAGAGGCTCATTCACCTGCCCATCTGATGTGATATATGCCATCATGTGCCAGCAATGCCCCTTTGCCACGTACATTGTGTAACTTTAACGCCTTCTCTTGGCCAGAGCTGCCTGCAGAGCAGACTCCATCTTGGCCACGAGGGCGCTAAAGTTACGTTTCTGTTATAACTGTGGAAGAGATGGTCACTATGCCTTGGACTGCCAAAACAAGACAGATCATGCAAGGGTATCTCAAAGATTGCAGCAGACCATTAGGAAGCTTCAGGGAAACACCAACAGGACTTGGGAAAGGAGCAACCCAAGACCCTGAAATTCCAAGGCTCCCCAGAAAAAACCACAAACAGGGGTTACCCAGATGGGCTGATAGGCCCCCAGGCTATAGTACCCGTTCGTATAGAAGGACGATTGTGTGAGGCATTGCTGGACAGCGGATCACAGATCACCATACTTTATTAATCTTACTACCAAGAACACCTGCAGCATTTATCCTTGCATCCCCATACTGGCCACCAAGTGTAACCTTAGCGCCCTGTCCTTTTCAGGCTTCAGGCAGGTTCTCTGCTGCTTCACTTTCTCAGGGCCTGCAGGCTGCCTCTCCCCCTCCTTGGAACTCCAGTGCTGCCCCCTGGAGTTTCCCTCCTTTTTTTCTTACTCTCCCCCTCCCCCCAGGAAAAAGATTTAAAGGGGTTACACTCGGCCAAACCAGACAGTCTCTATGTAAAAGGATAAATGGACACAAATCAGACATCAGGAATGGTAATATACAAAAGCCAGTAGGAGAACACTTCAATCTTCCTGGACACTCAATAACAAATTTAAAAGTAGCCATTCTTCAACAAAAAAACTTCAAAAACAGACTTCAAAGAGAAACTGCTGAGCTTCATTTGAAAACTTAACACCATCAATTTGGGCTTGAATAGGGACTAGGAGTGGCTGGCTCACTACAAAAGCAATTTCCCCTCTCTTGGTATTGACACCTCCTCATCAATTATTGGGAGTGGACAACACCCACCCTGACTAAATTGGCTTTCAACATTGGTTCTCCACTTGTAAAGTAACTCCCTTCTCTTCATGTGCCAATATATATTTATGCCTGTATCTGTAATTTTCACTCCATGCATCTGAAGAAGTGGGTTTTTTACCCACGAAAGCTTATGCTCAAATAAATCTGTTAGTCTTTAAGGTGCCACCGGACTCCTCGTTGTTTTTGTGCTAGGTGCTGTACAAACACAGAACAAAAACACAATCCCTAAGAACAGAAGAACATAAGAATGGCCATACTGGGTCGGACGAAAGGTCCATCCAGCCCAGTATCCTGTCTGCCGACAGTGGCCAATGCCAGGTGCCCCAGAGGGAATGAACCTAACAGGTAATCCTGCCATCCATCTCCACTCTCTGACAAAGAGAGGCTAGGGACACCATTCCTTACCCATCCTGGGTAATAGCCATTAATGGACTTAACCTCCATGAATGTATCTAGTTCTCTTTTAAACCCTGTTATAGTCCTATATCATCACCCTGTCTGGTTAGCTGACCTGCAAAGAGATGCACATCCAGAGATGGCAATCATTCTTCTCCTTAAATACGAATGAAGACCTCATTTAACATGTTATGCTTTTAGGTATTTGAGTAGTATTCCCACAATCTGCTACCCATAACAGACAGCCTGATTGGTGGACATGTGTTTGTATGGGTTGTACAGGATCTGTTTACACTAGCCAAGCAGAAATCTTGGGTTTCTTTCTGATCTGTTATGGCCATGTATATCAGCAGTGATTCTACTGAAGCCAGTGGGCAACATGGATGTAAAGCCAGCGTACAGGAGAGAAAGATCATAGAAATGTAGGGTTGGAAGGGACCTTGAGAGGTCATCTAGTCCAGTCTCTGTGCTGAGGCAAGACCAAGTAAACTGGACCATCCCTGACAGGTGTTTGTCCAGCCTGTTCTTAAACACCTCTAATGACGGGGATTCCACAACCTCCCTTGGAAGCCTAATCCAGAGCTTAACTACCCTTAGAGTTAGAAATATTTTCCTAATATTTAATCTAAATCTCCCTTGCTACAGATTAAGCTGATTACGTCTTGTCCTACCTCCAGTGGCCAAGAAAAACAATTGGTCACAAAGTCCTCTTTATAACCGCCCTGAACGTATTTGAAAACTGTTATCAGGTCCCACCTCAGTCTTCTTTTCTAAAGACTAAACATGCCCTGTTTTGTTAACCTTTCCTCATAGACCAGGTTTTCTAAAGCTTTTATCATTTTTGTTGCTCTCCTCTGGACTCTCTCCAATTTGTTCACAACTTTCCTAAAGTATGGTACCAAAAACTGGACACATTATTCCAATTGAGGCCTCACTAGGACTGAGTAGAGTAGAACAATTACCTTCTTTGATTTGCATACGACACTTTTGTTAATACCCCCCAGAATATTAGCCTTTTTCACAACTGCATCACACTGTTGACTCATATTCAATTTGTGATCCACTATAACTCCCAGACCCTTTTCAGCAGTACTATCACCTACACAGTTATTTCCCATTTTTGTATTTGTGCATTTATTTGATTTTTCCATCCGAAGTATAGTACTTTGCATTTGTCTTTCTGAATTTATTTGTTGATTTCAGGCCAATTCTCCAATTGTCAAGGTCATTTTGAATTCTAATCCTGTCCTTCAAAGTGCTTGCAACCTCTCCCAGCCTGGTGTCATCTGGAAATTTTATAAGCATGCTCTCCACTCCATTATCCAAATCATTTATGAAAATATTGAATAGTAGCAGACCCAGGATTGACTTGTGTGGGACCCCACTAGATATATCCCCCCAGTTTGAGAGCAAACCATTGATAATTACTCTTTGAGTACGGTCTTTCAACTAGTTGTGCACCCACCTTATAGTAATTTAATCTAGCCCACATTTCCCTAGTTTGTTTATGAGAATGTCATGTGGGACTGTGTCAAAAACGTTCCTAAAATCAAGGCATATCATGTGTACAGCTTCCCCCATCCACTAGCATCGTAACCCTGTCAAAAACTTAGTAAGAATCACAATATCAAAGACTCACAAAGGGCTAGCTCCTCCGCTGGTGCTAATCACATAGTTCGATTGACTTTAGTGCAGCTGTACTGATTTTACATCAGCTGAGGATCTGGGTCCAAGTGTTTAACACACCCAATATTTTCAGTGGATGGTGCAGCTGAGATGCCAAGTTTGAAACCAGAATCAGGTCTGAATCTGAACCTTCTTCCCAATGTTCCAGAGCATTCTGGATACAAAGGTCCAGGTTGGGCCTATTGTACATATAATAGCAAGCTGCCAAATCCAGAGTGGAATGTCCTATGAGTTCAGGGGTCTCTATTCTGGTACTGGGGCTCAGCATCCACTGCTGTAAAGCCATCTGCTAACCAGCTGTCTGGAGAGCTCCTACAGACACGCTGATTGTTGCACTGGGGACTATTTAGCCTGCATTGCACTTTGCACCCTGCAGACCACCATGGGAATGGCACAGCGAGACGGATCCCTGACTGTAATAGAGGCAGCTGACAAGACTCAGCGTATGTCTACACTACGAGGGTATTTCGATTTCACTTAAATCGAATATGTGGAATCGATATTGCTAAGTCGAACTTGTGTGTCCACACTAAGGACAGTAATTCGACTTTGTGAGTCCACACTAACGGGGAAAGCGTCGACATTGGAAGCGGTGCACTGTGGGCAGCTATCCCACAGTTCCCGCAGTCCCCGCAGCCCATTGGAATTCTGGGTCGAGCCGCCAATGCCTTCTGGGTAAAAAAAAAAGGGTCGAGGGTGCTTTTGGGTAATTGTCGTCATCCGTCTGTCAATACCGCCCTCCCTCCCTCCCTGAAAGCGCCGGCGGGAAATCAGTTCGCGCGCTTTTCGGGTCAGTGACAGCGCGGACGCCACAGCACTGCGAGCATGGATCCCGCTGCGACCATCGCTGCAGTTGTGGCACTTGTGAACGCCTCGCAGGTTATCATCCACCTTTCCCAGAGGCAGATGCAGATGAACCAGGTGAGGCGGCTACGGCACCGCGGTGAGGGCCTGAAATCTGAGAGGGGCACAGACCTCTCACAAAGCACGGGACCCAGCTCCGAGGACATCACGGTGACAATGGGTCATCTGGATGTTGTGGAACGGCGATTCTGGGCACGGGAAACAAGCACTGACTGGTGGGACCACATAGTGCTGCAGGTCTGGGACGAATCCCAGTGGCTGCGAAACTTTCGCATGCGGAAGGGGACTTTCCTGGAACTTTGTGAGTTGCTGTCACCTGCCCTGAAGCGCAATGACACCCGGATGCGAGCAGCCCTGACTGTCCAGAAGCGAGTGGCCATAGCCCTCTGGAAGCTTGCAACGCCGGACAGCTACCGGTCTGTCGCGAACCAGTTTGGCGTGGGCAAATCTACCGTGGGGGTTGTTGTCATGCAAGTAGCCAAGGCAATCGTCAAGGTACTGCTCTCAAAGGTAGTGACCCTGGGAAACGTGGAGGTCATCATAGATGGCTTCGCCACGATGGGATTCCCAAACTGCGGTGGGGCTATAGATGGAACTCACATCCCTATCCTGGGACCGGACCACCAGGCCAGCCAGTATATCAACCGAAAGGGCTACTTTTCAATGGTGCTGCAAGCACTGGTGGACCACAGGGGACGTTTTACCAACATCAACGTCGGATGGCCGGGCAAGGTTCATGACGCTCGCGTCTTCAGGAACTCTGGTCTGTTTAGACGGCTGCAGGAAGGTATTTATTTCCCGGACCACAAAATAACTCTTGGGGATGTGGAGATGCCTACAGTCATCCTTGGGGACCCAGCCTACCCGCTAATGCCCTGGCTCATGAAGCCCTACACTGGTGCCCTGGACTCTGAAAAAGAACTCTTCAACTACCGGCTGAGCAAGTGCAGAATGGTGGTGGAGTGTGCTTTTGGACGTCTCAAGGGGAGATGGAGAAGCTTACTCACTCGCTGTGATCTCAGCGAAACCAATATCCCCATTGTTATAGCTGCTTGCTGTGTGCTCCACAATCTGTGTGAGAGCAAGGGAGAGACCTTTATGGCGGGGTGGGAGGTTGAGGCAAATAGCCTGGCATCTGATTACGCTCAGCCAGACAGCCGGGCGATTAGAAGAGCACAGCGGGACGCGCTGTGCATCTGGGAGGCTTTGAAAGCCTGGTTCCACACTGAGCAGGGTGACCAGTGACTTTAAAGTTTCTGTTCAGAGAAGCTGAACCTGCCCCCGTTTCTTTACCCAGTTAATGATGACTATCCTCTCCAGTTACAGACCCCCACCACCCCCTTCCAAAAAAATAAATTTAGTTTTATTTTGTTAATGAACACCGTTGTCTTTATTACTGTTTTCGCGGGAATGTTTTAAACCTGGGACGCAGACTGTGGTGGGGAGCGGGTGTAATGTACTGATGCAAATGATCCTTCTAAACTCCAGGAATGACAGGAATCGCAGTGGCGGATTGGTTGTTTCCACAGAGCCTGCCAGCCCTCCTGAGCGGGACTGTGTGTATGTGGGGGCTGTGTGACTTTATGGCAGGGGGAGGAGGGTTACAGATCCCCTGCTGCGTGGCTCTGTGATCCAGGACAAGGACCGCTGCATAACATCTGTAACTGCCCTCCCCCGCCACAAAGTCACAGAGCAACACCCCACTCCCACCCCACGCACAGAACATGAAAACCACCTCCCAGACTGACCAGGGTAACTAGTCAGTGCACTGTGTATGTGCCCTGCTGCTGGACCTGCCCCCGCCTCTGTAGCCTGCTAAAGGTGAATGTCCTGTCCAATTACCAAGCCCCTTCCCCCCCTGCAGACAGACTCTCCCTCAAAACAGCATGACTGAAACAGAAATGAACAAAAACGTATTTTTTATTAACAACCACACATGAAACTGGGGGGTGAAACTTGGACGGGGGCTTGCTTGAGGCGGCCAGGAAAGGACTTTTCAAATTTTGGGGAATGACAGCCTTCTGGTGCTTGAGCAGTCTGCAGGGGTGGAGTGAGAGTTTTCACGGACTCTCCCGCCCCTCCTTCTTTGGACTTTGGGCGAGGGGGGTATGGGACTTGGTGGCGGGGGAGTGCGGCTCCTGAGAGACTGCAGCGGGGCTCTGTCCTCCTGCCTCCGTTCCTGCAGAACATCAACAAGGCGCCGGAGCGTGTCCATTTGCTCCCTCAGAAGTCCAAGCAGCGTTTGAGTCGCCTGCTGGTCTTCCTGCCGCCACCTCTCCTCACGGTCCATGTGTATCCGGTGCATTTGGGACAAATTCTCCCTCCACTGGTTATGCTGTGCTGCCTGGGCTCGGGAGCAGCCCATAAGTTCAGAGAACATGTCCTCTCGCGTCTTCTTCTTCCTCCGCCTAATGTGCGCTAGCCTCTGGGAGTGTGATTCCAGGCTGGGTTGGGAGACAGTTGCAGATGTGGCTGTGGGAATGAGGAAAAGGCAGTGAATTCCTCTGAAAGATAAATGTAGTTGTGAATCAAGAACCTTGATTCACAAGAACATAGTCTTTCTCCGTGAACAAGACCATGAACCACACCTATCACATGCGCACTGAGGACAAGGTCGATTTTTCGAACCTCGCCTTCAGTGCCTGGACTTTTGCACTGCCGATCTGGGAACCGGGGCAGGACACGGTACTCTCTGTAGCAGGCAAAGATGGTAAGCCGTAGACTTGTTGCAGATTAAAACTTTAGGAGTACCACTGGCCACCTTTCACATTGAAAGCAATGCCAGTCTGTGCTGCCATCAGTCGGCCAAGCAAGAACTGTGGCCCTGTCCCACCCCCTCGCGGATGTGCCAGGGAAAGATCCCTGGATGCTGACCCTCTCCTGCCCCCACCGCGTGGCTGTAAACCAGCGGTCACAGTTCTGTAAAGGAACTTGTTGCAAGCAGTCCCAATACTAACAGTCCCCTACCTAATTCAAAGCAGGTTGTCATGACCGACATCACCCTCATGAGGATCCCTGACAACGAGATCCGGAGGATGCTTCGAGAAAGCATGCAGAGACCGGGGCCCTATGCCGCCATGATCTGCAAGGCGCTGATTCCTGAGTACCTGCTTGTCTCCTGGCGCGGGAACGTCTCTTACTTTGGAGGACCAAGTAAAGCCGCTCTCCCAAGGAACCTGATGAACAGGCTATCCCTTTACCTCCAGGAGAGCTTTGTTGAAATGTCTGTGGAGGACTACTGCTCTATCCCCGGACATATAGACCGGCTTTTCATCTAGCTGCAGTAGCAGCGACAAAAGAGTGGAGCAGCTTGGTCAGCACAATCATGCAGAACCGGACAGTGTTTGATTTTTTTACAAATACTTGTTAGTGATTATTTAAGCGCCCAGGGGGAAGAAATCATGAATCAAAGATTGTTATTAGTATTAATATTCTAGTTTTGTACAAAATAAAGGTTTATATGTTTAAAGCACTTACCGCTTGATCCTTCCCCTGAATCTGTGTCCGGGTTACATGCTGGGGAGGGTTGGTAGGGGATCTCTGTAAGGGTGATGAAGAGCTCCTGGCTGTCGGGGAAATCAGCTTGGTAAGCGCTGCCGACTGCCTCGTCCTCCTCATCTCCTTCCTCATCTTCCCCGTCCGCTAACATGTCCGAGGAACCGGCCCTGGACAATATCCCATCCTCAGAGTCCACGGTCAGTGGTGGGGTAGTGGTGGCGGCCACACCAAGGACGGAATGCAGTGCCTCGTAGAAACGGGATGTGTGGGGCTGGGATCCGGAGCGTCCGTTTGCCTCTTTGGTCTTCTGGTAGCCTTGTCTCAGCTTCTTGATTTTCACGCGGCACTGCGTTGCATCCCGGCTGTATCCTCTCTCTGCCATGGCTTTCGAGATCTTCTCATAGATCTTTGCGTTCCGTCTTTTGGAGCGCAGCTCGGAAAGCACGGACTCATCGCCCCACACAGCGATGAGATCCAAGACTTCCCGATCAGTCCATGCTGGGGCCCTCTTTCTATTCTGGGATTGCACGGCCATCTCTGCTGGAGAGCTCTGCATCGTTGCCAGTGCTGCTGAGCTCGCCACGATGTCCAAACAGGAAATGAGATTCCAACTGCCCAGACAGGAAAAGGAATTCAAATTTTCCCGGGCCTTTTCCTGTGTGGCTGGTCAGAGCATCCGAGCTCAGACTGCTGTCCAGAGCGTCAACAGAGTGGTGCACTGTGGGATAGCTCCCGGAGCTATTACCGTCGATTTCCATCCACACCAAGCCTAATTCGATATGGCCATGTCGAATTTAGCGCTACTCCCCTCGTTGGGGAGGAGTACAGAAGTCGAATTTAAGAGCCCTCTATGTCGAACTAAATAGCCTCGTGGTGTGGACGGGTGCAGGGTTAATTCGATTTAACGGTGCTAAATTCGACATAAACGCCTAGTGTAGACCAGGCCTCAGAGTGCTGGGTATAAAAAGTAGACAATTCCCAGACAAAGCATGATGGCCAGAAAATGTCTGGTAGCTCATTCAGCTAGTTGCAGAAATTTGGCTGACCAGAAAATCAAATCTTCCAAACTCAATCCATGCCTTGGAAATAAGGCAGTTCCTCCTCCGCCCTCATGCACAAATCACTTGCCCAATGCACAGACGAACTGGATCAAATGGCTCATTTGAGGGGAGTTTTTTTAAAAGATAATCCATGTTATAATCCATCATAGAGTTTGCAATTCTAAGGAAGGGTAGAAGGGAGAACAGCAAAATAGAGACAATGGATTTCAGGAAGGCGGATTTTGGTAAGCTCAGAGAGCTGATAGGTAAGGTCCCATGGGAATCAAGACTGAGGGGAAAAACAACTGAGGAGAGTTGGCAGTTTTTCAAAGGGACACTATTAAGGGCCCAAAAGCAAGCTATTCCGCTGGTTAGGAAAGATAGAAAATGTGACAAAAGACCACCTTGGCTTAACCACGAGATCTTGCATGATCTAAAAAATAAAAAGGAGTCATATAAAAAATGGAAACTAGGACAGATTACAAAGGATGAATATAGGCAAACAACACAGGAATGCAGGGGCAAGATTAGAAAGGCAAAGGCACAAAATGAGCTCAAACTAGCTACGGGAATAAAGGGAAACAAGAAGACTTTTTATCAATACATTAGAAGCAAGAGGAAGACCAAAGACAGGGTAGGCCCACTGCTTAGTGAAGAGGGAGAAACAGTAACAGGAAACTTGGAAATGGCAGAGATGCTTAATGACTTCTTTGTTTCGGTCTTCACCGAGAAGTCTGAAGGAATGCCTAACATAATGAATGCTAATGGGAAGGGGGTAGGTTTAGCAGATAAAATAAAAAAAGAACAAGTTAAAAATCACTTAGAAAAGTTAGATGCCTGCAAGTCACCAGGGCCTGATGAAATGCATCCTAGAATACTCAAGGAGCTAATAGAGGAGGTATCTGAGCCTCTAGCTATTATCTTTGGAAAATCATGGGAGACGGGAGAGATTCCAGAAGACTGGAAAAGGGCAAATATAGTGCCCATCTATAAAAAGGGAAATAAAAACAACCCAGGAAACTACAGACCAGTTAGTTTAACTTCTGTGCCAGGGAAGATAATGGAGCAAGTAATAAATGAAATCATCTGCAAACACTTGGAAGGTGGTAAGGTGATAGGGAACAGCCAGCATGGATTTGTAAAGAACAAATCATGTCAAACCAATCTGATAGCTTTCTTCGATAGGATAACGAGTCTTGTGGATAAGGGAGAAGCTGTGGATGTGGTATACCTAGACTTTAGTAAGGCATTTGATACGGTCTCGCATGATATTCTTATCGATAAACTAGGCAAATACAATTTAGATGGGGCTACTATAAGGTGGGTGCATAACTGGCTGGATAACCGTACTCAGAGAGTTGTTATTAATGGTTCCCAATCCTGCTGGAAAGGCATAACAAGTGGGGTTCCGCAGGGGGTCTGTTTTGGGACCGGCTCTGTTCAATATCTTCATTAACGACTTAGATATTGGCATAGAAAGTACGCTTATTAAGTTTGTGGATGATACCAAACTGGGAGGGATTGCAACTGCTTTGGAGGACAGGGTCATAATTCAAAATGATCTGGACAAATTGGAGAACTGGTCTGAGTTAACCAGGATGAAGTTTAACAAAGACAAATGCAAAGTGCTCCACTTAGGAAGAAAAAATCAGTTTCACACATACAGAATGGGAAGAGACTGTCTAGGAAGGAGTACAGCAGAAAGGGATCTAGGGGTTATAGTGGACCACAAGCTAAATATGAGTCAACAGTGTGATGCTGTTGCAAAAAAAGCAAACATGATTCTGGGATGTATTAACAGGTGTGTTGTGAGCAAGACACGAGAAGTCATTCTTCCGCTCTACTCTGCTCTGGTTAGGCCTCAGCTGGAGTATTGTGTCCAGTTTTGGGCACCGCATTTCAAGAAAGATGTGGAGAAATTGGAAAGGGTCCAGAGAAGAGCAACAAGAATGATTAAAGGTCTTGAGAACATGACCTATGAAGGAAGACTGAAAGAATTGGGTTTGTTTAGTTTGGAAAAGAGAAGACTGAGAGGGGACATGATAGCAGTTTTCAGGTATCTAAAAGGGTGTCATAAGGAGGAGGGAGAAAACTTGTTCACCTTAGCCTCTAAGGATAGAACAAGAAGCAATGGGCTTAAACTGCAGCAAGGGAGGTCTAGGTTGGACATTAGGAAAAAGTTCCTAACTGTCAGGGTGGTTAAACACTGGAATAAATTGCCTAGGGAGGTTGTGGAATCTCCATCTCTGGAGATATTTAAGAGTAGGTTAGATAAATGTCTATCAGGGATGGTCTAGACAGTATTTGGTCCTGCCATGCGGGCAGGGGACTGGACTCGATGACCTCTCGAGGTCCCTTCCAGTCCTAGAATCTATGAATCTATGTTTCTTGTTCCACAGTCTTACCCTGTTTTCTGCCTTAAGCTTACAGTGTGAGGTAGCATGGTCTAGTAGTTAGATCAAGGAAGTGGGACTCAGAAATCCTAGGTTCTAAGTAACTGACTCACTGGGTGACCCAGCACAAGTCACTTACCAACTTAGTGCCTCTGTTTACCTATCAGTAAAATAGGCATAACAAGGGTGATGCCAGCGTGATGCTGGGGCACTGTGCTGACAGCAGTGCAGTCCTCTGCATAGAAAAATGAGGTCCAGGCTACAAAATCTCCCTCAACTCAATAAGGAACCCCACTTCACTTCCTGTCCTAAACTGTTTTATGGGATTGCCATGTGCTGTTAAACAGTTGTGCTTTATTGCAGATGGACCGCACATTGCTGGTGGAAGAAATGAGCTCCATGTGTAGTGTCTCTCTCACTCTCGGATCCTTTGGATCTGTAAATGCACTATCATTATAGTCATCCACATTAACCAGCCAGCCCCATCCCCGTAACCACTCAGCCAGCCAGTCACACTTGCATTAGGCTGTGATCTTCCATATTAACTAAAACCTCTAGCTCACCCTGCAAGTCTGCCATGCTTCTCGCGTTGCGATGAGGACACTTCGGATCATGTGATAACCTACCTTCAAGAGCGAGACTACACTGATTGTCCAGTTCCTTCCCTTTATCTTCTGCCCATAAACCATTCTGTCCTATCCTCCCTGTTTCCATGACTGGTGTAATCTCCCTTTCAAGACCTTCCCCAGTACCCTCTCTTTCCAGTTTAAAAAACCCTCCTACAAGAGTTTTGCCTATTGGCTTGAACACAGGGGAGGGGCAAATTCTCTGCTGGTGTAAACAGCCATAGCTCTGGAGCTTCACCCATTTGCACCAGCAGAGAATTTGGCATAGGCAGTTGGCTTCCCATGTGCCCCAGTGGAGGTAATTCCAAACAGTCCCCTTCTCTCCAGAAGGAAGCCCAGTGGTCCATTCATTCAGCCGCCTCTTTCTTCTCCCCCATCTGTATTCGTGGGGATTTTTTTTATAGTTTCACCGGACAAGTGACTGCCACCCAGATCTTCTCAGTCCATCCTCTTCCCTCCTGGAGAACAGCTCATTAGAGGCACCTTGTACTCCTCCATGGTGGAGAAGAATCCTCTGCAAATCCCCAGGGCTCCAGGAGGGACTGGCAACTCCAGAAACTAGCAAGGGTTTAATCTGCAGCCCAGTGGTAAAGTCAAAACTCAGCTTCCCAAGTCTGCCCTCAGAGCCCTCCCCATAGGGGTTGTTATGAAAGGACAGAGCATCCAGAGAGAAATTTCCAGCAATTAGATCAGGCTGGCCAGTGCTGGTGGGGTGCTGCAGAAACACCAGCCAAGTTCATGTGGATCTGCCCACCTGGGTTCTGGCTTGCTTGTCTCTTGAGGGATGGCTCATAGGAGCAAAGGGATTCACATGGGTCAGGGGTATACGTGGGCAAAGTATTTGCTATTAGTAATCGCTATCCATTAGTCATCATTCAGATCCTTCACTCTCCTATTTAAAAAGATTCCACATGTCCAGTCAGGTAGCAGAGGTGATACCACATGACCCTAACAGCACAATGAGAGTAGCAAAGCTCAGAAATCATCCATGCAAAATGGTTGGCAAATGCTATTGAAGAATGATGAAGAAAATCTGGCTGATGATTTGCAAAGACACAAGGAAAAAAGAGGTGATGTTTGACAGATAATGTACTTGAAGTGAATAATTCTGCCAGCTCTAATGTAGACTTGGTGTCTGTGTGTGGAATGACACTGACTTCAGTGGAGTCACACCCACTCCCACAGGGTCTGAAACTAGCCCCAAAAATCCCCTTATCCCATCTCCACCCTCACTCCACTTAACTCCCTGTGCGTCGTTCACTTGGTCCTTCATTCTCTCTCCTGATCTTCCTGCATGATTTTCAGTCTGTCTGTCAGTGAACTCAGACCCCTAACCATTGTGTAAATGGAGATCCAGATCTGAACTTTGCCGGTTTGCTCCATCTCTAGTGTGTGTATATATACACAGGGAGGTATGGGGTGGTGTGTCTGTGTGCATGGAGGTGTATGCACAGACTGTGGAAGGGTTTCTGCACCATGAAAGTGTGTGTACATGGGGAGGAGCGAGATGGGATAGGGTGTGGTTTCTATGTGTTTGCATGCAGGTGGATGCATGCATAAGGGGTAGGGATGTATGTGTATATGTATGCATGCAGCGGGTACAGGCACTGTGTGTGTGTGTGTGCATACATGCAGTGGGAGGAAGGTGCATGCACACATGGGGGTTGGGGGAAATTCTCTGGCCCTGGCATTATTTACATGAATGAGTACTTCTTTGCTTCTGGTCCTCCTCACAGACAGCCATAAAAGTCACGTGATTAAAAAGGCTTTAGGAGAACCTGCAAAGCGTCACCCCACTGCTAACTGATCAGACTGACAGTCTAAACTAGCCAGACAGCACTTCATACAGATCCAGCCCTCTTCTCAGCTATCTATCTACCTACCTTCCAACCAACCAGTGCATTTTCTACTGTGCCCATCACTGAGGTTTCTGAATGCCTCAATAGGAACTGCCTGGCACCTCGGAAATAGCACATTCTGCATTTCCCAGTTCCTTGGAGCCTACTTGCAGAGCAGGGGCTGCTGCATTCACTTCCCATGGAGACCAAACAATTTCTTCTCCCACCAGGGGCGGGGGAGGAATAGATAAATCCACAGGCAGCACTAGAACCAAAAAGCTCCATTACTATAGATTCATAGATTCATAGATTCTAGGACTGGAAGGGACCTCGAGAGGTCATCGAGTCCAGTCCCCTGCCCACATGGCAGGACCAAATACTGTCTAGACCATCCCTGATAGACATTTATCTATAGGCAGGAGCAAGCTGGTCTCCTGATCAAAGGACAGAGTCAGAGCAGGCAGCCATGAGTACTCTTTGAAGCCTTACAATATGCTACTCCATGTGGCTTGATTTGGTTCAGCTCAGCAAAATACCCAAACCACAGAGAGGTAAATAAAACTTCCGGAGATTAATAGGAATCACTGCATCTTCATAGCCTGATCTGCCACTGCCTCACACCTTGGGGAGTTACTCACACCCATGCCCATGGCTTTCCCTCCTCTGACATTCCTCTAGGTGCTGCAGCACCAGCCTTTTCCTCTACTATTACTTCTTTGGATAAGGCAAGCAAATGGCTTATTAGTCTATCAGAGGTCTTAAAGGGACACTGACAAGGTTGATTGGACCAAAGTATAACCTACCTCTCTGTCTCCTTGTGGATTCCATGCAATAATTTATATTTGCCTTTTATAATAATACTTTGCACATACACAGCACCTGCCTCTAGTGGAATTCGACACACTTTCCCAGGCACTAATGAACAAAGACATGCAACACTCCTGTGAATTTACCATCACCATGCAGAATCAGCCTGTCCACCCTGTCCCTCACACAGACCCTTTCCTTCTCCTGGCACAGAATCCCACTAAGATGCATTGTTTCCCACGACTCAGTCAGACAGCAGGGATTATAGTCAGAGGCGACAGGGCCAAGATGCTGAAGGAAAGCACAGCCAATCTCGAGATAGGAGGCCAAATTCATCCCTGGTGTAACTTCTCTGACTTCAGTTACTGTTGGGGTAAATTTCGGCCCCATCAAACTACTAAGGGACCAGCTGTCAGAGGAAAGCTGTGAGGGAAAATAATGAAAAATTGATGCTAACAAAATTCCCACCCACTATAAAGCAATGTCCCTCACCCTCCTTGAGGGTGAGCAAAGATTTACACCAACAGTCCGAGAATGGGAGCTTGGCTAGTTCTTCTGAGTGCCACACAGCAGAGCTCATTGTGTGCCCAGCTGGGAAGCCAGCAGCAGGAGATTCCACAGAGCAGTGTCCAGTCCTGGGATGCAGCAAGAGCTTCCCCATAGCAGCACCAGTGCCTTGCAATGGCAGCTAGAATGCCAGCAGCCTGAGCTATGACAAGAACATCAGCTGATCTCTCAAAGCAGCCTCCAGTCAGTGTCTGTTACCTCTCGCCAGCAGAAAGTGCTTTGCTGCAGTTCCTAAGATTTCCTCCTGCCCCAGCAGTGCCCTGGCAGAGTCTGCATTGGTTCCAAAAGGAATACTGCCTCATCCTCTCCAACACACCACCTAGTTCCTGCATGTAAGCCCTGGGCAACTCAACTGCCAAACCTCAACTGCCCAGCCTTGAGCACAATGCAAAATCACCAGTGTAGCGATGGAAAACATGGGATCTGCTAGTGCAGGGCCCACAAAGGTAGGGATTAGAATACCAGGATTCATAACCCAGAATCTACACATCAGGGGAAAACATCCCTGGGACTCAAATGCCAGCATTGGAGTCCAGCAGAATCCACCTCTCAGAGCCACCCTCTCTGAGTGCAGCAGGACCCAAACATCATTGACTTTCCACTGGCAGGCTCCGAGTGCAGCAGAGCACATGGGTGTTTGTGTGTCCCTGGGATGGCACGGAAAGATCAGGCTGTCTCTGCTGGAGCTGCCTGTTGATTTGAGAAGCCCTCAGGCTCACTCCACTCCTTGCTGGGTAGATGCACTGTGCCCCCTGGGAGACACTAACTCACCTGCATGCACATTTCACCAGAAAGTTGCACAGCTAGCTGTGCACCCATGGCGGTGTGTGTGTGTGTGGGTAGCGGGGACGACCCAGGATGTTGCTGATAACAATTAGAGTCAAATAATAATAGTACTTGGGCTCTCAGGTTATCCAAAGACTTTACAAGCATGAACTGATTGATCCTCACCCATGGCGGAAAGGAGCTAGCATCACCCCAATTCCGCAGTGTGGAATCTGCTAAAGCACAGAAAAAATGATCTGGGGATCTGAGTTCCTGATTCTGTCATTGGTGCCTGGGCCAAGTCACCTCCCTTCTCAGTGCCTCAGTGGCATTCATCAGCATCACAGGAAGGTGGATTCGCTGCTGTTTGTAAAGTGCTCTGAGATCCTCTGGGGGAAGACACTAGAAATGGGCAGGGTATTATTATTATGAAGTGACTTGCCTGATGTCCTACACCAAATCAGTAGCTGGCCTGGAACTCAGGAATTCCTGGCCCCCAGCACTATTCTCAGCCCACTGCCCCAACCCTGGCTCTTTCTACTGCTCCAAGCATAGCCAGCCGTGGGAGAGAAGTGATTCTCCAAGTTCATGGCAATGGGGGGCTGGTGTGACTAGAGCTCCCATCCTGGCTCTTACTTAGCCAAGCAGAAGTGGCTAGTCCCTTGCATGATTTGCCTGAGATGAAGTGCAAGACTCTCCATGCTCAAACTCTCTGGGCCCAATCCTCAACTAGTGTAAACTGGTGTCACTCTGTGGAAGTCAGTGGGCTGATTTACACCAGCTGTGGAGCTGGACTGTGTCAGGTGCATGACAGAGCAGGGAAGGAGTGGGGCACTTACACACCATCATACAGAGGGCTAGAGACGTGTGGGCTTATCAAAGTGGGTGCAAACCATGTGGGCAAAGCACTGTATGAGTCCAACAACCTTCCTAGTGGGACCTTCCCAAAGGGTACGTTGCACTGCCGAGTTCACTGGAGTTACCCTCTCCAGTTACCCTAGCTCGAGTACAAACTAACTCTCCACCCTGGCCCTGCACTCACACATGTGTGGTGCTAAGAGTTCGGGGGCATGCCTCCTAATCCTTTGCTCTGTGGAATCGTGTCCATTCTGGGCACATGGAGGGAAGCTGTGGGAAGGCACTGTAGGGCATGCACTCCTCAAGGGGCACTAGCCTGCAGCCACATTGCAAAGTGGTCGTGTTAGCTGCTGATGAGCTTTAGCTACAGCCCCTGATGGGCCAGCCATCACCACACTTGAGTGAAGGGGTTTAGTGTGTGGACAGGACTGGAGGTAGGAGCAACACTTGAGTTATAACTCAAGTTGCAGTGAAGATAAGCCCAACACATCCAAATGTTTCTGCCTCTAGCGCCAGAGCCAAGTGGAGTAACCTGCAATTACATCATGTATATACAGGGAGTAGGGGAACCAGAGGCACAAACTGAAGAATAAATGTCTTGGTGCTCCTGCTTGAGAAAGACATGCCCAGCCCCACAAGCCAGTCCTGGGCCTAACAGAATGTTGCTGTTTTGCCTGACCTCCCAGCATACCCTGTTTGATTTTCCTTAGGGACTTTCCTATGCCCCTATAATGGCACTGCTGGCACTGCCCATCATCCTGCAGACATCGCTTTCAATGTGCCTGCAAGTCTCCTGCCTCCTTCTCCAGCCCTGACCCTTTCAATGGGTTTGCACCTTTGCTGTCCAGGGTTGGGCTCCAGTGGGGACAGCAGAGCTGGGCATGACAGGGCTGAAAACACCATGGACCCAGGGCAGCTGGGGACAATGTGAACATCATCCCAGAGAGCAGAATTCTCTCTCTCTCTCTCTTCCTGTCACCTTCCCTCCGTCTTTCCCTCTCTTTTACCTTCCCCCTGCCTTCCCTTCCATGCCTCAGCTGCTTCTGCTCTATTCAGCATCTGCCCTGAGCTCCCAGAAGGTGGATTTCCCTTTAGGTCAGGACCAGAAGAAAGGGTCCCTGATGTCACAGTCCTGGATGATGGCCTTAAGCAAATAGATACAGCAGACACGACACTGAATGTAAGCAGCCCTGGATCTATGGAAGTAGGATGGTTACAGAAAAGGCTGCTGCTTTATCAAATCACCTCTGTTCCCCCCCACTACACCCCTCCATACACAGTGGCCTGTTCTTAGTTACACCAATTGCAACTACATGAGTTTGACTGGGCTTGCCCAGATGTTACCAAGAGCGGAGTTATCCTACACCTAGCCTGCAATTATGCAACTAAAGCTATGTGCTCTCCAAGAGGGGGGAGGATGGGGGAGCTGGGTGGGAAGGCCAAGCCACTGGGACCCCTGTGGGGGTTAAACCCAGCACCTTGAATGGGATGAATCTGCAGTAACCACCTGCACTCACAGGAAGGGTCCAGAGATGAATTAGCAAGAAAGGTTGGCTCAGGCTTTGAGCCGTGGGGATGAAGGTCAACCTGTGGAACTCTTTGCCAAAGGATGTTGTGAAGGCTAAGACTATAACAGGGTTCAAAAAAGAACTAAATAAATTCATGGAGGATACGTCCATCAATGGCTATTAGCCAGGATGGTGTCCCTGGCCTCTGTTGGCCAGACGCTGGGAATGGGCAACAGGGGATGGATCACTTGATGATTACCTGTTGTGTTCATTCCCTCTGAATCACCTGGCATTGGCCACTGTCGGAAGACAGGATACTGGGCTAGATGGACCTTTGGTCTGATCCAATATGGCCGTTCTTATGTCTTTCTCTCTCTCTCTCTCCCTCTCTCCACTACCCTTTCAGTGTGAAAAGTTATGCCCAGGCCAGTGGCACAAAAGCTCCTGCTGCAGCCAAGAAGGCTAACGGCATTTTGGGCTGTATAAGTAAGGGCATGATCGTGGGATGTGATCATTCCCCTCTATTTGACATTGGTGAGGCCTCATCTGGAGTACTGTGTCCAGTTTTGGGCCCTACACTACAAGAAGGATGTGGAAAAATTGGAGAGTCCAGCGGAGGGCAACAAAAATGATTAGGGGGCTGGAGCACATGACTTATGAGGAGAGGCTGAGGGAACTGGGATTGTTTAGTCTGCAGAAGAGAAGAATGAGGGGGGATTTGATAGCTGCTTTCAACTACCTGAAAGGGGGTTCCAAAGAGGATGGATCTAGACTGTTCTCAGTGGTACCAGATGACAGAACAAGGAGTAATGGTCTCAAGTTGCAGTGGGGGAGATTTAGGTTGGATATTAGGAAAAACTTTTCCACTAGGACGGTGGTGAAGCACTGGAATGGGTTACCTAGGGAGGTGGTGGAATCTCCTTCCTTGGAGGTTTTTAAGGTCAGGCTTGACAAAGCCCTGGCTGGGATGATTTAGTTGGGAACTGGTCCTGCTTTGAGCAGGGGGTTGGACTAGATGACCTCCTGAGGTCCCTTCCAACCCTCATATTCTATGAAAGGTTCCATCTTCCCATGCTGCCTCGGATGAGCCTCTGACTCAGTGTGCTACAGCCAGGCAGGGGGCTGAGTCCCTGAGCAATCTCTCTGCTCTTACACTCCTCTGCAGAGTTTGTTCCAGCGCCCCCTCCCCACAATCAAAACTTTCTGGTGCTTCAATGGGCCAGCTGCACAGACTTCCTAAAATTTCTATGGCCTGACAGCCCGTTCCACCTACAGGAGTCCCACAAGCCAGCCGGCCTCCAGCCTAAAGCCAGCAGCAATGCCCCAGCCTTCCCTCTGGGCCCAGATTTCTCTTTGGCCATCACACCTCCCACTCCTCCTCCCTGACACCAGTGGGCAGGGTGAGGTAGTGGGGTCCATAACAGCCAGCCAGGAGGTTGATTCGCTGCCACTCTCTCTGGTTCACTGGCTTGAGCAATTGCCACATCAATTCACAGCCAGAGCATGGCCGAAGGGAACAGCACAATGGACAATGATCCTGAACAGTGCTGAGGAGCAAGAGAAACCCCCTCAGCTGGGAATGCCCGCTAGCATGATCTGAGCCACTGGCCCAGCCAGCTACTCCACCCCAAAGGATGCTAACCCAAATGCTCTCGGGGGGCTGAGAAAGTGAAGCATTCAGCCCATTGCCAACCACACGAATCACAGCATCGGCCTCAGGTCTATGGAGCGAACAAATAAATAAATAAATCAACCGCAAACCACTGGCATCTGGGAATTCAGCTTCCACCATTTCTATTCAATGCAGAGAAAAAAGAGGCCGACACCAAAGCATTTCCCCCAGCCAGTCAGAGAAGCAGCACGGGGCACAGCAAAGAGCATTGTATTGGATGGAAATGAATGGAGCCTAGTTCTACTAGAAAGGTGATGCTTGCCTGCCATTATAGAACCAAAGCTCTACGAGGCAATGATCATCAAGGAAGGCTATAATTACAGCCCTTGTATCTTCCCTGGTTCTCATTGTAGCACTGAGCCGCATCCCTCTGGGTGGGATGTTTTCCTAGGGACATCAATACAAACTGACATAGGGAGCTTTGTGTGCCAAAGGATCTGCAGTGAGATACAGCCCTTACCTCCAGCGGCTGCTTCCAGCTCATGCCATGCCTCCTCGGGAGCTGCTCCTCCTTTCATGTGCAGAACAGCATCAGGAGAAGAAACAGAACAAATCACCCAATCTGATCTACACCAGCCCCCAGCCGGGGTCAGACACAGGACCGGGGAGCTAGATCCTCCCACACAGCGTCGTTAGATCAAGTCTTTCAGAGAAGAATCCGCCACTCTGATGTTTTGCAAAATAAGGGTGGGAGAGAATTTGTCCCACCAAAAAAAAAAAAAAAAAAAAAAAAAAAAAGCAAGCAAGCAAGACAGCAATCTCAGGGAACAGAAATACACTTCCCCTCCTCCCCAACAAACCCGGAGCTGGTATCCAGAGAGCACGATCTGAAAGATGCAAGCTGTCTCACACGCACTCGCTGGCATGCGTGCACACACACACACACACAGTGTCGTAGACCAAACCCAGTTAAAGAGACACAGCCATTATTATCATTAATGCATGACTGCAGGCTGGCTAGTCTCCCTCCTTCTCTCCTCCGCCCCTCCCGCCCCCCGGCTAGGATCCTCAGAGATTACAACCATTCACTGTGGGAAACATCCAGGATTAGGATTTTTATTGGCTCCCCCCCCACTTCCCTTATTGCCCTCTTGAGGTCAATCATACGGACTTGCATTTGCAAAAAGACAAAACAGCTAGATAGGAGAAAACTAAGGTGATTGATAGATAGATAGATAGATAGATATTTTAACTCTGAATATTTGGTTTTGGACACAAAGCACCTGGTACTCCCCTCTCTCCTTTCGGGGCACCAGCACTGTGGTTTCAATGTAACCCTTCCCCAGGTAATGAAACAGGCAGCTTGTCACGAGCTCCCGTACATAGCGGGGTTAGTGGCGAGTAGCTGAGCTGTTGTGACTCACATGAAATGTATGAGATATTGCTGCTCCCGATGAGTCCTTCTGGGTTGTCATTGGCATGACGTGCCCAGCTGTGCCTTTCACCCTCGATCCACATTCCTGCCACCCAGCCAGTGGGTATGACCATCAGGCTGAGTAACACACCTGCTAGCTAGCTTTCCAGGCCATCCGGGTCCAGCTACAGATGAGCTTTCAAGTCAGGGAGATGGGAGAACCAGCTGAATTCCTACCCCGGGCATTGGGAAGGGAAGCAAACGCCCTCACTCCCACATGCTCCAGTGGTCGTCTGTGCTCATAGGCTGGGGGCCTGCATGGACCACTCTCCTGATCTGTTGCCCAAGGGACAGAAAACTTACCCAGACTCAGAGGATTAGCAAGGCCACAGCTGGAGCTTCGAACCCCACTAGCTGTCCCTTAACACTCTGAGCATGCCAACTCCCTCACCCCACAAGCTTCCATGGGCATACGTGCCACTCAGCCAGTGTCCCTACTAAACCCGGGGGAAGGGAACGGTCAGCAAGCATGGGGGCAACCCCCCCTCACACTCAAGCCAGGGTCACTCATTAAAGGTTCCCCACCCCATCTGCCACTGAAACCTGCCTCCCCTGCCTTCCCCAGCCCTGCAGAGGCCTGGCTGCCTTGCTCCCTTCTTGATTATTTAAAAGGCAGGTCAGGTTTCTCAATCTGGCAGGCATGTAATGTGTTGTGTGGGGGAGGGGTGGAGAATAGACCAGAGGTCTTAAAATAGAAACATCCCTCTCTCTCTCTCTCACTCACCTCCCCCCCCCACTTGCTCTCTCTGTCTATACGGTCCCCCCGGCCTCTCCATTCCCTGCTTCTGTCCCCTTCTCTCCCTACTGTGCTTTGCTTGAAGATGACCTGGTTTCCCTGGTACCATACTTTCCAGTGCAACGGGCCCTTGCAGACCTGGGAGGCTTCCTGGAGATAGACACAGCAAGCTCCCAGGGCTCCACAGATTCTGCTCCAGCAGGAAGTGTGGTCACAGTGGGCCAAGGTCATCCCAGATGCAGCTGGAGATACACTAGGGTCAGGATGCATTCAGCCCATTGTGCTGATTGTTCGCGCTCCATCCCTGCATCAGGAATGAGTTCCGCATTTAGATCACACAAACACAACTGCCTGGGAAAATCCAGAGAGGGGGCCAGATCCTCAGCTGGTGTAAATCAGCATAGCTTCATTGAAATCAATGGGCCAGATCCTCAGCTAGTGTAAATTGTGGACTCTCCATTGAAGCCAATGGGATTATGCCAATGTTCACTGACTGGGGGCACTGGCCCAGAGACCACACCCATACACAGAAGCATGCACGACACCACAACTGAGGCAAACAAGGTTTGTGATACAGGCAGACAAATGCCCGTTCACCCTCTGAAGAGGGGCTTTGGAGTTGCTGTTCAAATCAGGATCAGGCTAGCTGGGGTTCAGGTTTCAGGCCTGAGGTTAAAGCAAAGTTCAGGATGGTAGCCGTGAACTCCCACAAGCTGCAGATTTTGACCCTGAATGGCAGAAATGATCTCTCGAGAGTAACCCAGATCTGCCGCTGACTTGCTGGTGACCTTGGGCAAGTCATTTCACCTGCTTGTGCCTCAATTTCCCCTCCCACACTTTGTCTGTCTTTTTTATTTAGGCTGTCAGTTGTTTGGGGCAGGGACTCTCTCTTACTAGGTGTGTCTGTACAGTGCCTAGCACAATGGGGTCCTGATCTTGGTTGGGGCCTATAGGCGATACACTAATCATAATAAAAGCAACTGGTGTTGGCAGTTTCCTGCCTCTTGTCTGATGGAGATCTCACTAGGTTAGCTCACCTGCAGAGATTTCTATCATCTTGGCTGTAGTCTCATGGGAACAGCTGCTCCTGCCAGATTTCTGCACCATTCAGAACCAGCGCTCTTTGTACACACATAAATGTACAGGAACACCCAAACACAAACACACGTTAACACAGACCCATAAGGAACGCAGATCCCAATCCTGCAAACCTTTCCTCCTGCATGTAGCGCCAACTCCCACATGTTGGGCTAAGCACGCAAGTCAGAGTCTGCAGGATTGGGCCCATAGACGCACACAGACACATGGTCAGCCTAGTGGTCATACTTCAGCAGCAAAGTGGGAGAGCCAAGTTCAGTTCCTGGTCCTGGCATGCCAGTTTTGGGGCTGGGGTAGGAACACTGTCCTGGTAACCACAAAGCCTGAGGCAGGAAAGTGACCTGGTTAAAGGGTCTGATCTAAATCTTCCTCAAAAGGAAATACAATAGGGGAGGTGCGACGGATTTCCAGAGCAGCACCCCAGGGGAAAATAGCATGCAGCCCTGAAACACAGATACACAGACACAGCCCTCAGTGTCCAGAGTCTGAACCACAGTGGAGCAGTAGCACTACAGAAGCACCACTTTTCTGCTTCCCAACTCAGGTTTTACACACCTGGCAGAGCGTAGATTTGCCTCTTGTTTATGTTCGCTGCATCATTGCTGCAAAACTGCTCACTTCCCTGACAATCCCACAAAGGAAACCACTATCCTACCTTAAACCCCGAGGCTGGGGAGGTGGTGAAGAAACTACACAGGATGGCAAGGGCAAATCATTCTTAACGGTGGCTGTAGGGCGGTTCTGATGGCCCAAAGACAGCACCATGTCTTGCCAATCAGCATGGTTGATGTGAAATCCTGGCCTCTGTTCTCTGCTACTTGTGCAGCTGCACCAACATTGATCTGGCTGCAGGCGTGTGACTATTTGCTCAGCTTGAGAGGTGCTGAGCACCCACATGTTATTGCAGGCAATACTCAGCACCTCACGGGGGCAGGCCAAGGAGGAAAACCAAACTCTCTGTCTTTCATTTCAGAGACGACTGAACTGAGAAGAAGAATTGCTGAAGTTCATCCAAGGATCAGCCTTGTGTTCCTCCACAGTGAAACCTACTGGCTGATTGGCCTTAAGCAGTCTCAAAAGGCAGTTTGGGTCTATGCTCAGCAAGAGAGGACATTGGTTTGCTTTTGTGATTAAGGCAGCAGACTGAGACTGAAGAGATCTGGGTTCCAGTCACAGTGCTGGCACAAGCTATGAGCTTGAACATGTGGTTTAACTGCTTAGTGCCTCAGCTTTCCCAGCTGTAGGGACACGGAAGGGAGAATAATACTGCCCTATGTGGCAGGGACATTGTGGAGATTCAGTCACTCATTCCTGTGAAGTGCTTAGACACTACAGTGAGGACCACCACAGAAATGCCTGTAATTAAAATAACAACTGGTCACTGTGATGCAGGGATGTGTCTATATCAGGGGAACATACATGCAGCACAGATCCCACGCTACCTAAGGCTACCTAAGATTTCTTCCCTTAACCAACTTTCCCTACCTGAGAAGGCTTCAGCCTGTTGGCACAGAGCCAGATGAAACAGACATGTGGAAGCAGGTCAGCTTTGCAAGCTGGCCCGCGATAGGCAATTGAATAGGCCATTTGAAATGCAAACAATTCCACTGTAGCAATATTTAGTATATGTGATGCATCCCCATTAAAAGGAAGAGCTATGAAATGTTAATGAGCCACACGAGAGGTTCTAATGGAAATCCAGCATGATTGTAAATAGATTAACTGTCGAGAACTGGAGAAGAGCTAAAAGGCCTCGTAATATTGCAAGATGGTAATGCTGGTCTGAGTGACCAGCCAATTCACAGAAAATTACCTCCCACCTTACCAAGAGAGCTTCGGGCTATGAAACCACTTGGTCCTGTTTTATTGATATACATGATTAAGAACAAGGGGAAATACCTGCTAGGACTATGTCTGAACTCTGGTGCGAGCATTCGGGAATCCTCGGGACTCAATCTCAAGTGTAAATCCAGGTGTAAATCCAGAAGAGCTCTACTGATGTCAGGTACAAAAACACAGAACATAAAAACAAAGAACACAGAGATCAGCAGCTGGCTCAGCAGAGTTGCATTAGTGCAGCTGAGCACTGAATTTCATCCTTACTGTCTAATTCTCTGGTGTGAGTGGTGTGTACAACACAGCTCTAGGGTCCAGTCCCACAAACACAGTGCTGAAGCCAATGAGATTGCCCACAGTGGGTAAAATCAGACCATTCCTTTGCACAGCATCTACCGTCCCGATCCTACAATCAGATTCATGCAGACAATGTCCCAGTGAAGTCAACAGGGCCCCACAGAGGTGCAAGGGTCCATACACATGGATCCAAAAACAGGATAAGGGCGCCATTGCAGCTGCGGGCAGAGTTTGCCAATCGTTCCAACCTGTATCACTATTATCCAGTGATAAATAATGCACTTACAAAGTCAGTCAAAATATTCTAGGAGGTAGGGATAAGAGATCATTGCAAACCCCCCTTCCATGAAATAACTCTATTTCAGTCACCCTGCGCAAAAAGCCCGGTATAAATTATGCCAGCTGCAAAACTCCCATTGGATCCAAAGGACAAGATTTTCCCCTTAGCTCCAGAGAACATCATCTGTCTCTCCTTTGGAAAACAGTCTTTATCAGTAGTGTTGGAATCAACACACACCAATCTTTTAAAGGTGAAGGTGTAGGAGGCACAGTGCTCTAATGGCCACAAAGGTCAGGCCTCAGGGAAAGCCACCTGCTGTGCGAGCAGTAATCTTGAGGTATCCAGGACATTAGACAGCTCTGTAGAGTTAGAGGTGCCATCTCTTATGAGCTCCTCATCCCTCTGTGACTATTACAGATTCCATTCCACTGCACTTTGTTCAAATGCTGTCCAGTGTCCAATTTGAAATCAGGGTAATTACATTCTGCTCCCTAAATTCTACCCTGAAGTTTCAGGTGGATGCACAGTCTTCACTCCTTGCCTTCAACTGTTGTGCAGTGCTGCTGTGTGTTGCTGAACAGCTGCTGCGCCCACACTAGAGGTGGCTGCATTTCAGTGGTGAGTGAAGTGATTCCTCTGCATAGGCTACAATCCTATAAGGAGCTCTGTGTGGATGGACCCTTGAGCCCATGCAAAACTCCCTGAAATGTTGGGAGCCATAGTTTTTTAAATGCTTCTGAGCAACACAGTGCTTTTGTTCCTGTCTTTCTTAATCCTTCTGGATATCCTCCATTCATATATATCAGTGCTGCTATTCCTTTCTCAGCCAGCTAGGCCCAGCTGTCCTGTGAGTATTCACCTTTGCATCCTGGAAATGGACATCACTTACTCAGACTCATTCCCCTCACTCTTTCTAATCCTTCGAGCCCCAGTGTTTCGTATGGTCCAAAGTTTCTTCCAAGCCAGCGAAGAGTGCAAATGGGCAGAAGGGAGAATAGAAGTCAATAAGGCCTGGAAACTTGCCTGAAGCTCCTCATCAGCCCAGACAGAACCCCCTTCTGGACGACAATGAAGGATGCATGAAATGAACAATTTGCAGGAGGAAAGAAGAGAAATCACTCCCTGGGGGCAGATTCTGCTTCCACCCCCACTGGTGTAAATCTGGAGTAACTGCAGCAAAGTGAATGGGCCAGATTCAATATTGCCCTGCATAAGAACGGCCATACTGGATCAGACCAAAGGTCCATCTAGCCCAATATACTGTCTTCCAACAGTGGCCAATGCCAGGTGCTTCAGAGGGAAAGAACAGAACAGTTAATCATCAAGTGATCCATCCCCTGTTGCCCATTTCTAGCTTCTGGCAAACAGAAGCTAGGGACACCATCCCTGCCCAGCTCCTTAGCCCCAGCTGCATTGGCACAGCAGGCAGCCCCCAGGCTGGTATAGGCTAGGCACTGAGCCAGCTTTATACTACCTCCTCAGGAGCCCCTGGTGCAGGGGGCACTCCAGGATGGCAGAGTGTTAGGGACTGGCTGGAAAAGGGGAGAGGTATGGCAGGGACAGTCCTGTGCCCTGGTGATTCTCTGCTCTTGCAAGCCCCATCAGTGCTATGGCAGCAAGGAGTGCAACTCAGTGCAGTCCTCAGACTCCCTGAGCTTGAGCAGTCCTCATATAAGGGGAAGCAAAACTACTTCCTCTGAGTCTCTGACCAGTGTTGGGATGCATCTGCCCCAGTCGTGATCAGAATCAAGTCCATATTCCTGATGAGAGAGAGGAGGGAAGGGGCTGAAGGAGGCTGTGAGTTCTTCCACGTCATACAGAGTTACAGATCTTCATAACCCTTTTTAATTATATCAGGCTCCATCATCTCTCCCAACCTGGGACAGCCCAGGATTTATCATCACCTCCATTTAATCTCCCCTCAGCTTCTGCAGTGGAAACAGTTAATACACAACATTTATGGTGCATCTGACTGGATCATGACACTGGTTATCCCAAGGTATTAGCCTTTCTTCCTTTGCTTTAGCTAGTTAGCATCAAAAAATGACACTGCCAGTTTTATGCTATCACGGTCTCAGGGGCCCTGTAATGCACTGAGTACTTCCAAGCTGCATCACTTTGCATGAGGTCAGTATGATGTAATCCCTGCTATGGACAAGGTGTATCATCATCATCAGATGAGGATGACTGAAGAGTTTGCAAATTCACTAGTCTTTAAAAGGGGAATCATACACTTGAATGACCTTCCAATTCCATCAAAGAGAAAGCCATTCCTCCCCCCCCCCCGACACTCTCACTCTCTCTCTCTCTCTCTCTCTTGAAACCTGCATTAAAAGAACATTAAGGTTGCAAAGTCAAGCCCTCAAAAGTTAGGAAATGCCAGAACTAAGGTTGCTTGTGTAACTTTAATTCATCCCACCTTGCTCATATGGATTATGATAGTCTTTAATTACACAATCACAAACTCCTTTTTCCACAGCAGCCTCCTACCAGATGTCAAGTCCCTGCTCCACAGCACGGAGGCACTAAAGCTTCTTTAAAAAATTCTTACGATTTGTAACTTTGGTAACACAATCAATTTTTTCCTAATCTTGTTCTTGGACATGGCTAGACCAATGTCCAAACTTGCTGAAACTTTCCAAACCAATTCAACTTGAGGCCAATAACTGGCATGGAAAATTTCATCCTGAACAGTTAGTTTGGCAAAGTGATAAGCAAATGAAAACAGGGTCTTACAATGGAAAGTCAGGCAACCTCAACTATAGGCATTTCTACCTTAACTGCTGATAATAATTGTGTTTGCTAATTAGCAATGGCCCATCCAGCCTGCACTGAAGTCAATGAAAAGAGAGTTGGATTGGGCTCCAAGAGTATTTTGAGATCTTGCTCTTCTATAGTCCTTCTTCCATTCTGATCACCAAGTAATGCCCTACCACCTAGTGGTTTGCAGCACAAAATAAACAGGCTCCACTACCTTTGCTGCTCACTTGAGGCAGCTCAGAGGAGCAAGAGCAGTGATGATGAACCAGTTGGCAGCACTCTTCCCTCCAGGATAGATCTCTAAGGCAGTGATGGGATTTCTGTGTTGCTGGAGGCATTCTCTGACTCCACAGATCAACAGCAGTGCTGTGAAGGCCAGCTCCCAGAGCCCTGATGGGCAGAGAGGAGGAGCTGGCCTCCTCACCCCTCCATAGTCTTGGTTGGTTTAGAGATCTGGCAGGAAATCCCACCCCTGATTTCCTGCAGCCAAGTCTCCTCACCTTGGCCGATGGGAGTGCACTGTAGAAGAGACCACATGGCGAGGGCTGTAGGACAGGATATGTCCCACTGCTGCAGGGACACCGCAAGCCCAGAGTCTGAGCTCATGGTGGAGATATACATGGTGTAAGTGAAAGGGGAATAAGGCCCTTTCTTCATATATCATAAAGAAGCAAATAAAAAAGGCCAGAGGTTAGTGTTCTTTGCTGTGCTTTTGAACTCACCTTTACAAGCCCCTCTGAGATAGTGCAATAGCATTATTACCACTTTGCAGATAGGGGAACTGAGGCACAGCAAAGGGAAGTGATTTATCTGCCTGTCACACTGTGCCAGGATTAGAACCCTGATCTCCTAGTGCCTGCCAGCCAGCCCCTTACTTTATCTTAACCATAAAGCCCCCTTTCCTCTCAAGGCCCACCAACATCGCCAGTGAGTTGGGGCATGGCGTGTAGAGCCCTGAAAATCTGCTGAGCGAGGCCAGCAAATCTGAGGCAGAGACTGGATTGTTCACTTCAAGAGGGAGCCCTGCTAAGCTCTGAGTGAGCATGGGTAATTTCTATCTACTGCTAAATGAAGTCACTTTCAGGACTAATGCATCATAATGGAGATTTCAACCCCCCTGCGCAGCTTCAAATGCAGCACAGCAGCTCATTTAGGGCTTCATCCTTCTCCCAAAGTCAGTGGTAATGATCCCATTGACTTATGCAGAACTGAGCCTGTAGGCCAAATCCTGACTGGGTCCTGTAATACTGACACTAGGGCTAGCTGTCTGTCTAGGTACTACATCTACTACAGCTGTAATCCCAGAGTGGGAGAGGGAAGGAAGAGGATTTAACATGCCAGCGAATGGGTGGGTCTCTTCCTCTCAATCGATGTGCTTGGATCTTGGAGGACACACAAATCTACTTTATAATTACTGGCATTTAATTGACCCTTGCAATACTCTCATCCCAGCAGTCACAAGCATGCTTGGAGCATTTGAAAGCAAAAGCAGCCTCATTTCTCTCCTTAGCGACTGCTTTATTTGGTCCATTTATTTGTACTTATTCTCCCTGGAGCTCCCTCCCCCTTCTCAACCAGCAACAAATATCAACAGAACATGGAGCTGAGCTGTCAGCTGGAACCCCATCACTATTTGACCAGCCTTTGCCAAAGATAGACTGCACTGCAGATGACTCAGGCCCCCAGCTGTCACCAAGGCAACCAGTGTAGCCTAGCAATGTCTGTCTCCCGGTAACCATGGTCTCCTAGCAATAGAATATTTTTCACAGCTCTGGATGAAGAGTTTAAAGTTATTTTTAGCCCTGCTGCAAATCAATAGGCAGCTCCATTTGCCATTGGAGAGGATGCTCGTTTGGGGGCTGTTTGTTTTGGTTTGTGTTGGTCATTTGTTTGGGTTTTTTTCTCAGACCAGGTAAAAATAAATGTTTGGATGACAAACTCTCTTGCTAACTCTCAGTCCGGTTGTGTGAATCTGCAGAGCTCAACTCTCTCTCTCTCTCTCTCTAGGCTGATGATGCTTAGAATTCACATTAAGAAAAGAAAAGAAAATTAATCAGGGTTAGTAGAAAGAGGGAGTAACAAATTGGTGGCCAGTGTCACTACACTGGAAACAGTGGCTACTTGGAGCTTTGAGGTAGCCAAGTGGATAGAACCCAGGCCCTCCTGCTCCAATAGCCCTTGAAGTAGGGATTGCCTTTAATTGTTGGCAATAAAGGGCTCATTACAGACAGTCGAGCAGTTCCGATTGCATCCAGTAGAAAGCAGTGGTACATGACTAAGCCAATTCCCTATCATTCACTAAGCTCTGTGAATGTGGTAATGTAGGTGGTAAGAGCAGAGAGCACAGGGCGGGTGACCTGGCCTGTATAAGCTTTGGGCTAGAAGAGAGCAGACCTCACACACCAGAGGATGCCTGTCCCTCCAGGTAAAGGGGTCTGTGGGCAGAGCCCACATTGCATGAGTGGGGCTATGCTATTCTATTTGCAGCTCTTCAGGCCTCTGCCATAGCTGCCTTCTATAGGAGTGCTGCGGTTGAGGGGGGCCAGCTTTGAACACTCTGGGGTGGGAAGGGGAAGGCCCTGAGCTATGGAATTCGCTCTAGTCCATCATCTGGTAGACCAGGTGAAATGTCAGATTCATTTCGCTTTGCAAGCCTGCTCCACAAATGGTGGAAAGAACCCAGGCATTGGACTTTAGGTAGCTCACCCAAACCACAGCGTGAGTAACTGAGCAGCCTGCTGGGAATTCCCACCATGACTGAGCCGAATCCTTCTCCCCAGGTCAAGAAGTGGAAGTGAAACCACTACCTAGCTGCTATGGAGGGTCAGGGCAGCCTGAGCTGCTGCTCACCCACTCCACGTGGCCCTGTTCCAATAACAGGAGCTGCAGGTCAGGACTGAGGTGATCAGCAGACCTAGGGATGGGGCTGGAGGCAGGACTGGAATAGCAGTGGGACTGAAAGGCAGGAGTGAGGTCCACTGGCAGAGCTATATGATGACAAGGGAGTTTACCCATGTCAGGAACACAGCTATCTCTCAGCCTGCTTGCTAGGCAACCCAGCAAGCTCAGCTGGGCCCAATGAGCCTTCTCCAAACTACAATACTTCCTGCATGGACAGGAGAGTTTGTGGGCTGCTTCTTGAGCCTTGCAGTGGCACAGCAGCCACTCAACGCATACCATGCCCACAGCTATGCTTAGAATCATAGAATCATAGAATCATAGAATATCAGGGTTGGAAGGGACCTCAAGAGGTCATCTAGTCCAACCCCCTGCTCAAAGCAGGACCAATTCCCAACTAAATCATCCCAGCCAGGGCTTTGTCAAGCCGGGCCTTAAAAACCTCCAAGGAAGGAGACTCCACCACCTCCCTAGGTAACGCATTCCAGTGCTTCACCACCCTCCTAGTGAAATAGTGTTTCCTAATATCCAACCTGGACCTCCCCCACTGCAACTTGAGACCATTGCTCCTTGTTCTGTCATCTGCCACCACTGAGAACAGCCGAGCTCCATCCTCTTTGGAACCCCCCTTCAGGTAGTTGAAGGCTGCTATCAAATCCCCCCTCATTCTTCTCTTCTGGAGACTAAACAATCCCAGTTCCCTCAGCCTCTCCTCATAAGTCATGTGCTCCAGACCCCTAATCATTTTTGTTGCCCTCCGCTGGACTCTTTCCAATTTTTCCACATCCTTCTTGTAGTGTGGGGCCCAAAATTGGACACAGTATTCCAGATGAGGCCTCACCAATGTCGAATAAAGGGGAACGATCACGTTCCTCGATCTGCTGGCAATGCCCCTACTTATACAGCCCAAAATGCCGTTAGCCTTCTTGGCAACAAGAGCACACTGTTGACTCATATCCAGCTTCTCGTCCACTGTGACCCCTAGGTCCTTTTCTGCAGAACTGCTACCTAGCCATTCGGTCCCTAGTCTGTAGCAGTGCATGGGATTCTTCTGTCCTAAGTGCAGGACTCTGCACTTATCCTTGTTGAACCTCATCAGGTTTGTTTTGGCCCAATCCTCTAATTTGTCTAGGTCCCTCTGTATCCGATCCCTACCCTCTAGTGTATCTACCACGCCTCCTAGTTTAGTGTCATCTGCAAACTTGCTGAGAGTGCAGTCCACACCATCCTCCAGATCATTAATAAAGATATTAAACAAAACTGGCCCCAGGACCGACCCTTGGGGCACTCCGCTTGAAACCGGCTGCCAACTAGACATGGAGCCATTGATCACTACCCGTTGAGCCCGACGATCTAGCCAGCTTTCTATCCACCTTACAGTCCATTCATCCAGCCCATATTTCTTTAACTTGGCGGCAAGAATACTGTGGGAGACTGTATCAAAAGCTTTGCTAAAGTCAAGGAATAACACATCCACTGCTTTCCCCTCATCCACAGAGCCAGTTATCTCATCATAGAAGGCAATTAGGTTAGTCAGGCACGACTTCCCTTTGGTGAATCCATGCTGACTGTTCCTGATCACTTTCCTCTCCTCTAAGTGTTTCATAATTGATTCCTTGAGGACCTGTTCCATGATTTTTCCAGGGACTGAGGTGAGGCTGACTGGCCTGTAGTTCCCCGGATCCTCCTTCTTCCCTTTTTTAAAGATGGGCACTACATTAGCCTTTTTCCAGTCATCCGGGACCTGCCCCGATCGCCATGAGTTTTCAAAAATAATGGCTAATGGCTCTGCAATCTCATCCGCCAACTCCTTTAGCACCCTCGGATGCAGCGCATCCGGCCCCATGGACTTGTGCACATCCAGTTTTTCTAAATAGTCCCGAACCACTTCTTTCTCCACATAGGGCTGGTCACCTTCTCCCCATATTGTGCTGCCCAGTGCAGCAGTCTGGGAGCTGACCTTGTTCGTGAAGACAGAGGCAAAAAAAGCATTGAGTACATTAGCTTTTTCCACATCCTCGGTCACTAGGTTGCCTCCCACATTCAGTAAGGGGCCCACACTTTCCTTGACTTTCTTCTTGTTGCTAACATACCTGAAGAAACCTTTCTTGTTACTCTTAACATCTCTTGCTAGCTGCAACTCCAAGTGTGATTTGGCCTTGCTACTGCCTCCAGCCATTGTTCCAGCCCCATTCTAGCCTTGACTCCTGTCCACTCCAGTCTGGTCTTGCCTCCCTGGCCTGCTCCTGGCTCTGGTTTTGACCTTTGGCTTGGCTCCTCCACTCTGACTCTGGCTTCACCCTCAGTCTGGTGCCTGATTCCTGGATCTATGCTCACCACTACCCTGAACTGCCACCACAACCACCAGACAAGGTCCTGCTCCATCCACTAGGCAGGCTGCCCACATCCTGGCAGCTTACAAACCCAGACCCAAAGATTTGGCCTCCTGTGATCTTACCCCATTCAAGGCAGGAGCTCCCAACATCTGTGACTCTGCACTGGGGGGATGGGCCCACAGCAGGAAATTTTAACAAAAACGCCAGAATGGACAAGGCTGTGGGGAGGAGAATGGACAGCACATTTGATACAAACTTACAGTGTGATATGGCCAGCAAAAGGACTGAAGCCTTCTGCAGTCAGTGTGTTGTGTTGGATTTACACCATGGTAACAGAGCAGAACTTGGCCCAATGGGAATGTGCATGCGATCAGCTGCACAAGAGAGGATTTAACAGAAAATGCAGTATGATGTGAGATGAGAACTAAACCATAGAATCTCAGGGTTGGAAGGGACCTCAGGAGGTTAAGCTCAGGGCCACCCGGGGGGCGGGGGGGGGGATAAGTGGGGCAATTTGCCCTGGCCCCCGCAGGGGCCCCGCAAGCCCTGGCCTTCGGCAGTGGGGGGCCCTTCAGTGCTGCCGAAGACGCAGAGCGACTGAAGGGCCCCCCGCTGCTGAAATGCCACCAAAGACCTGCACCGTCACCGGGTGAGTACAAGCACCACAGCTCCCCTGCTTTGCCCCAGGCCCCCTGAATCCTCTGGGTGGCCCTGGGTTAGCTAGTCCAACTCCCTGCTCAAAGCAGGATCAATCCCCAGACAGATTTTTGCCCCAGTTCCCTAAATGGCCCCCTCAAGGATTGAACTCACAACCCTGAGTTTAGCAGGCCAGTGTTCAAACCACTGAGCTATCCCTCTCCCCCAATGAGCTAGATGGGAGCTCAGATAGCAGGGCCATGCTTGGAGCACTGGTTAGATAAGATGGGGGTGAAGAGGGGGCTGATAGCACTGAGCACAAGCAAGTGAGAGGAGTCAATTTTTTAGGCAGGATTCAAACAAGTCAACAATAGTATCAAATGAGGTCTGGACTCAGGGCAAAATAACAAGGTTCTGCCCCCACCAGTGAGGAGATGGATGGAGGGAGCTGTCCAGAGCCAGCTGACTGGAGGGGTTGAATAGGGAGTGATAAAGGCAGAAGGCCTGATTCTGATCTTATTTGATGGTACATTGCTATAGAACCTGGTGCAACTCCACTGACTTCAATTGACTTACACTGGTGTAAATCTGAAGTAAGAGCAGAATCAGGCCCAGTGGTAGGGACAAGGCTGTGATTGTACAATGTGGCAATCGTTGGCCCAACTCTCCTCTCACTGACACCAATGTAAATTAGGAGTCACTGTGGGAATCGCTGGAATACCCATGTGAGATATCTGAATTGAGCAGAATTGTCTCTCAGTAAAGTTAATATGGGGAAGCTCTACTGCTGTCTGAGCTGGAATTTCTGAGGGCACTGGCAGTCAGAATGGTTCAGCTTTGCCATCCCAACATACAGAGGGGCTGGCAGGGCCTCGCTCTGACAATGTGAGTGGTGCTCTGGGCTAACACTTTATAAGCATGGATTCTGCGGAGGTCTTTTGCATGTGTGAAACAACAGCAATTTGTTTTAAAGTCCCATTAATATTAAGGGACTCTCATCAAACAAAATGGCCAAAAAGTGTAGAGTTAGTTAAAACAACAAGTATTTACAACACCTAAAACCAATAGAAATGTTTTCCATTGATTTTTAATTCATGTTATTGTTATATGATATTATTTGTATTGCAGTAGCACCTGGCAGGCAAGCCAAGGACCATTACTGCATGATGCTAGGTGCTGTACAAACAGGTGATTAATAATAATAATAATAATGTCAAACAAATAGTGTTTACAACCCAATCACTGCAACACTAAGAACCAGAAGTGAAATTGACTAGAAATGAAAATGAAACTGACTTCATTGTTTAAGGATTGATTCTACACCTATGGAAGTCAATGGCAATGCTCCCATTGGCTTCAGTGGTTCAGGAAAGGTAAACTAAGGAATTAATTCACAGTATATAGGGCCAGATCCTCATCTGGTATAAATTGGTGTCACTCCACTGACAATCTGGCCCAAAGAGTGGAAAATGTTATGTTTCCTCAAACACAAAGAGCAAAGTGTGCATTTCTCTGGCTGGTCGATTTATTTCAGATTATAGAAACCAACCAACAAATCAGGAAAGAACAAATATACAGGGCCAGACTATCCATCACACTGCATGGTGTAGTCACTTACAGCTGTATAAAATGCTACTATTCTGATCTGGTCTAAGTCTCTGCTAACCCTCCAAATCAAGCCCTGCAACACCCCTGCTTTTCCCTACACACAGCTCTGAGTCCTGACCTGCAGTATCCTATGCTGTTACAGTCCTGGGTTCCCCATATGCAGCTCTGACAATGCCTCTCAAGGCTGACTTGCAGCAACTCCTATTCTTCCAGTGCCAGACTTTTCCTTAGCAGAAATGGCTCATTTTTTCCAGTGGTGTGCTGTGTAGAAACGATGAATCATAGACGATTAGGGTTGGAAGAGACCTCAGAAGGTCATCTAGTCCAACCCCCTGCTCAAAGCAGGACCAACCTCAACTAAATCATCCCAGCCAGGGCTTTGTCAAGCCAGGCCTTAAAAACCTCTAAGGATGGAGATTTCATCACCTCCCTAGGTAACTCATTCCAGTGCTTCACCACCCTCTTAGTGAAATAGTTTTTCCTAATAACCAACCTAGACCTCCCCCACTGCAACTTGAGACCATTGCTCCTTGTTCTGTCCTCTGCCACCCTGAGAACAGCCTAGCTCCATCCTCTTTGGAACCCCCATTCAGATAGTTGAAGGCTGCTATCAAATCCTCCCCTCACTCTTCTCTTTTGCAGACTATATAAGCCCAGTTCCCTCAGCCTCTCCTCATAAGTCATGTGCCCCAGACCCCTAATCATTTTCGTTGCCCTCCACTGGACTCTCTCCAATTTGTCCACATCCTTTCTGTAGTGGGGCCCCCAAAACTGGACGCAATACTCCAGATGTGGCCTCACCAGTGCTGAATAGAGGGAAATAATCACTTCCCTTGATCTGCTGGCAATGTTCCTACTAATGCAGACCAATATGCCATTAGCCTTCTTGGCAACAAGGGCACACTGTTGACTCATATCCAGCTTCTCATCCACTGTAATCCCCAGATCCTTTTCTGCAGAACTGCCGCTTAGCCAGTTGGTCCCTGCAACAGTGCATGGGATTCTTCCATCCTAAGTGCAGGACTCTGCACTTGTCCTTGTTGAATCTCATCAGATTTCTTTTGGCCCAATCCTCCAATTTGTCTAGGTCACTCTGGACCCTATCCCTACCCTCCAGCATATCTACCTCTCCCACCAGCTTAGTGTCATCTGCGAACTTGCTGAGGGTGCAATCCATCCCATCATCCAGACCATTAATGAAGATGTTGAAGAAAACTGGTCCCAGGATCGACCCCTGGGGCACTCCGCTTGATACCGGCTGCCAACTAGACATCGAGCCATTAATCATTACCCGTTGAGCCTGATGATCTAGACAGCTTTCTATCCACCTAATAGTCCATTCATCCAATCCATATTTTTTTAACTTGCTGGCAAGAATACTGTGGGAGACCGTATCAAAAGCTTTGCTAAAGTCAAGATATATTACGTCCACTGCTTTCTCCATATCCACAGAGCCAGTTATCTCATCATAGAAGGCAGTCAGGTTGGTCAGGCATGACTTGCCCTTGGTGAATCCATGTTGACTGTTCCTGATCATCTTCCTCTCCTCCAAGTGCTTCAAAATAGATCACCACGAGTTTTCAAAGATAACGGCCAGTGGCTCTGCAACCACATCAGCCAACTCCCTCAGCACCCTCGAATGCATTGCATCCGGTCCCATGGACTTGTGTATGTCCAGCTTTTCTAAATAGTCCTTAACCTGTTCTTTCATCACTGAGGGCTGCTCACCTCCTCCCCATATTGTGCTGCCCAGTCCAGCAGTCTGAGAGCTGACCTTGGCTGTGAAGACCGAGGCAAAAAAAGCATTGATTACTTCAGCTTTTTCCACATCATCTGTCACTAAGTTGCCTCCCCCATTCAGTAAATGTCCCACTCTTTCCCTGACCATCTTCTTGTTGCTAACATATCTGTAGAAACCCTTCTTGTTACCCTTCACTTCCCTTACTAGCTGCAACTCCAATTGTGCTTTGGCCTTCCTGATTACATCCCTGCATGCTCGAGCAATATTTTTATACCTCTCCCTAGTCATCTGTCCAAGATTCCACTTCATGTAAGCTTCCTTTTTGTGTTTAAGCTCACCGAAGAGTTCTCTGTTAAGCCAAACTGGGCGCCTGCCATATTTGCTATTACTTCTGCACATCAGGATGGTTTGTTCTTGTGCCCTCAATAAGGCTTCTTTAAAATACCGCCAGCTCTCCTGGACTCCTTTCCCCCTCATATTAGCCTCCCAGGGGATCCTGCCATCAGTTCCCCGAGGGAGTCAAAATCTGCTTTTCTGAAGTCCAGGGTCTGTCTTCTGCTGCTCTCCTTTCTTCCTTTTGTCAGGATCCTGAACTCGACCATCTCATGGTCGCTGCTGCCCAAGTTGCCCCCCACTTCTACTTCTCCTACCAGTTCTTCCCTGTTTGTGAGCAGCAGGTCAAAAAGAGCTCGGCCCCTAGTTGGTTTCTCCAGCACTTGCACCAGGAAGTTGTCCCCAACACTCTCCAAAAACTTCCTGGATTGTCTGTGCACTGCTGTATTGTTCTCCCAGAAGATGTCAGGGTGCTTGAAGTCCCCCATGAGAACCCATGTGATCTGGAAACTTCTGTTAGTTGTCCAAAGAAAGCCTTGTCTACCTCATCCTCCTAGTCTGGTGGTCTATAGCAGATGCCCACCACGACACCACCCTTGTTGCTCTCACCTCTAAACTTAACCTAAAGACTATCAACAGGCTTTTCTCCAGTTTCATACTGGATCTCTGAACTATCATACTGCTCTCTTACATACAGTGCAACTCTGTGACATTCCCCTGGTGTTATCTGGACTAGTGATCTGCTAGGTCACTCCAGTCCTCGACTCTGGGAGCCAGCCTTACCCTGCTCTGCTGTGAGAACCCCCACTCCTGGGCTGTTTACGCACAGCCTCTGGCATGTAAGCTGCTCCTTGGATTGTGCAACCGAATGACACTAGCAAATATCTCCAGTTCCAGACACAACTCTAGGAACCTCCATCTTGCAGTGTCCAGTTATGCCCGCTGGACGCTGCAAGCTTATACAAGTTTGTCAATTTAACAAAGAAATTGATATGTACCAGGCTTGTTATCCCAAGGGGAGTTTCTGACACGCTTTAAACCAAACGCACTGCTTCAGGTAGAATAAACAAACACATTTATTAACTACAAAGATAGATTTTTAAGTGATAGGCAAAAAGTCAGAGTGGTTACCAAAATAAAATAAAATCATGCAATCTAAACTCTCAACCCTATTAGACTGGGCAACATCTAGATTAAGCAGTTTTTCTCACCTCACTGGATATTGCAGTCCTTAATATACAGGTTTGTTCCTTAAACCTGGGCCAATCTCCCCTGTTGGAGTCTTGTCTTCTTCTCAGTGTCTTGGTTGCTTGCAGTGAAAGTGGGGGCAGAAGAAGGGCCCAGTATGTGTCCACTCTGTCTGTTTTATACTCTCAGTCCATGTGCTTGGGGAGCACAAATCCAGGCATGTCTGGGGGGCATTGCTGAGTCTCTCCCAGCAAAGTTGAGCAATTCCCCTGGTGGTGCCTCATGCACGTGAGTCATTGCATTGTAGTTCCCTTGCTGGACAATGGCTGTTGATCGGTTGTTTGACACTCCACCCAGGCATTGGTTACTTTCCTTGCTGTTGCCTCTGAGGAGCTAATATCTGGCTGATTCCCCAATTTACAGCATGTTTTAGTGACCACCATACAACACAATTCTCATAACTTTATATGCATTAATGATGCACATATATGGATAGAGAAATGACTTTCAGCAGATCATAACCTTTGCCCTGATACCTTACAATGCATGCTTTATATGTAAGATCATGATTATATGAAAATGAGGAATATGGGGGTTACAGCACGCTCCCCTAAGGTATAGAATGTCACAAATTCCTCCCACTTTTTCTCCCCCACCTGTCCAACTCCATTGTAACTTTGCTGGAATTGGCCACACGTTATTTTGGGTCATGGTTTTCTGCTGAAGTCCAGATTATTAGCTCATCAAACAATTTGGGCATTTTTTTTGAATGGCTGAGTTGTTCATCTTTAAAACCCCTGTTCTGCACAGTTATTTGTCACAGCTTTTTTAATCTGCACAGAACCAAATATATCATCATCATCATGATCTGGTCGATGGCCTGACATGAATCAAAGTATGGGTTTGCATTAAAGGGAAACCATTATGGGCAATCTGCTGAATAACAGACATTTTTAAGAATCCCGCAATAACTGGTTATGGAACGGGGTCATTCACTGGAATGCCAGGAGCTAGTTAAGAGTCTTCTAAATGGGTACATGGGGGAATTCTTTTGATCTTTGAGAAATACAAATTTAAACAAATGAAAAGAAAGGAAATGCAAAAAAAAAACCCCTCTAATCAGAGGATGGTCAAGTTTCAACTCAATCTGACCAGAGCCATAAAATTCAAAATTAAGGCTGATATTCTTAAAGTAAAATAATCTTAAAAACAGAGCACTAGGTAGTTACAAATGTGGTTGTTAACTCCTGAGAGATGCTCATTCTACAATGACGCTAGTAAGATGGACAAAATGCTGAGTTTGACTCTCCTCTCTTGTCAGTTTCATATGGATATAACTCACTTGGTGTCATCAAGTTACTCCTGATTCCCGCCGGGTTGAGTGTAGAATCCGCTCTGATTTTTTACTTTGATTTGTCCTATTAGTTTCTCAGTTCAAATAAACCAGCATAGCTCCACTGAAGGATGGTGGCTATGATGCAGGACTCCAGAGATATGTCTACACTGCAGCTGGGGTGTATTTCCCAGGGCAGGGAGACAAATTCATGCTAGCTCTGCTTAAGCTAGCACACCAAAAACAGCAGTGTGGATGTTGCAGCATGGGCAGTGGCTTGGGCTAGCCATCCAGACGATCAAGTGGGGTTGGAATCAAGCAGCTAGCTCAAACCACTGTCCATGCAGCCAGAGGCAGCAAAATGTATGCGGCGGCAAAATGCTGAGCTACCGGCTCCCGCCTGGGGGGAAGTGGCCGCTGCCCGCGGGAGAGCGGCGCGAACAAGCCGAGGAGCGGCCCGTCCTCTGAAGCCGGGGCAGGACCGTGCTACCGGCGCCTGCCTGGGGGGTGGGCGCTGACAGCGGGAGAGCGGCGGGAGCCGGTAGCGCGGCCCTGCCCCGGCTTCAGAGGACGGGCCGCTCCTCGGCTTGTTCACGCCGCTCTCCCGCAGGCAGCGGGAAGCGGCCACCCCCTCCCCCTCAGGCGGGAGCCGGTAGTGCGGCCCTGCTCCGGCTGCAGAGGACGGGGGAACATGGCGCCCGGGCGGTCCGCTCCTCCTCGGCTTGTCCCCGCCTGTGCCTCCTCCTCCTCCTCCTCCTCTCTGCGCCGCCTCCTGCCAGGGGAGGGGAGAGGGGAGCGGAGCGGCAGCTCGGGCTGAGCCCAGCTCGTGCCAGGGCCAAGGCGAAGCCCAAGGATGAGCAGGGCTGGGATCCAGCAGCAGCACCAACCCCTGGCCCTGGGAGCGGCGGTGACCAGAGATGACTCCACCTCAGGCCAGATCTGCAGCAAGGTAAGAGTTGGGCCAGGCGGGAGGGTCCCCAGAACCCCTGGGGAGCTTCTGCCTGCTGGAGCCCCAGAGGCTGCTGCCTCCCTCCCCAGCCCCGCACAGCACTCCAGTGCCTGGAGTCTCCTTCTGCCTCCCCCCCTGCAGGGGGCGAGAGACCTGGCAGAGAGGGGCAGCATCTGTCCAGCAAGCCCAGCACCTCTTCCTTGGCTCCTCCAGCCCCAGAGCTCTCTCCATTGCATGCCCCTCGGGCTCCCAGCTGGCCGGCCTCAGCGCTGGGAAAACGCAAGCAGGGCTGGGTCCAGTGTGTATCCGAGCTCGTGGGGAGCTCTCTCGCCCCAATGACTAGCGCCTTATCTACGGCAAATACAGTAGTGCAATAGGAGTGTGATGTGAAAAATATGATGTTATGTTGTGACACAGTCACTCAAATCACGATTACGTGTGTGTACTGTGCTGCCCTATCAGCGCCATTCGCGCTAATTTCCGTTTTGCGTCGGTGCCAGTGGTTATAGGGCTAAAATGCCGGGACAAAAATGAAAACGACTTTCTGGTGCTGCTTACCGGCAACAAAGAGAGAAACGGCAAAAAGAATTAGAAAAACTATCTCGTACTTCAAAAAAGTATTTTAAAAAAGTCGACAATCAAGGAGAAAGCTCTAAGCAATGCATTGAAGGTGATTATTCATCAACTGATGAAGACCGATCGAACCAAAGATTACCTTTATCAACTGATAAAGATGAACAACAATCTGACCAAAGATTATCTTCACTAACCGATAAAGACGAACAATCACAATCCATCCAAAGATTTACTACTTCAGCTGAAGAGTCCAGAAATGAAGAACTGTTATCCAAATCTAAAACTGAAGAACAATTATTGGAAGGTGGAGAGACTGACATAGGATCGGATCCAAGTACATGGCCGACAATAATTACTGATACAATGCGAATTATTATTGTGAAAAAAGGTCCTTCAAAACTAGATCCTACATTTGAATATCCATTTAATGAGTCAAATCGTCGATTTATGCCATCCAGTATGAAGAAAAAAATGAAAAATGGGGAACAAATTAATAGATCGTGGTTAGTGTATTCACAGACCAAAGATGTAGTTTTTTGTTTTTGCTGCAAACTGTTCTGTAACTCGGACATTTTTCTGGCAACTGCAGGTTTTAATGACTGGCGAAATTTGCATCAGCATTTGAAAGAACATGAAACATCAAAAAATCATTTACGCTCATTGACAAATTGGATTGAGCTGTCAAACAGATTACGTACCGGTACAACAATCGATGCGGTACAGCAACATCAACTAAATTCAGAAATTCTACGTTGGCAAGCAGTGTTGGAACGTTTACTGGCAATCATTAATTTCCTAGCCGAACAGTGCCTCGCATTCCATGGATCCTCGGATATTTTATATGAGAATAACAATGGAAATTTCTTAAAATTGGTTGAGTTATTGGCAAAATTTGATAATGTTATGGCTGAGCATGTACGAAGAGTGAAAGATGGAGAGATTCACACCCATTATTTGGGTAAAAATACACAAAATGAGATAATAGAATTAATTTCTAATGGAGTGCGTAATGAAATTTTATCGAATTTGAAACATGCCAAATATTACTCAATTATAGTTGATTGTACTCAAGATCTGAGCAAAACCGAGCAAATGTCAATAGTTTTACGATTTCTGAAAATTGATGAAAATGCAGAAAATTTGTGAACACTTTCTAGAATTTATACCAGTGAATGAAACTACTGGGAAAGCCCTCACAGATGTAATTCTACAGAGATTGGAACACTATGGAATACCTTTAGAAAATATGCGCGGCCAAGGGTACGATAACGGCTCAAACATGCGAGGACGACATGCAGGTGTACAGCAAAGAATATTGAATTTAAACAATCGAGCTTTTTTCATTCCTTGCCATGCACATTCGCTCAATCTGGTTGTCAGTGATGCCGCCAAATCATCTAAAGATGCCGTTTCATATTTTACCACAGTGCAAGCAATTTACAACTTTTTTAGTGCTTCCACACACCGTTGGGCAGTCTTGAAGAAGCATCTTGAACAAAAACTCACACTTAAACCTCTGAGTCAAACTAGATGGGAAAGCAGGATAGAAGCTATTAGACTATTCCGATATTCATCAGGAGAGATTTACGATGCACTATTCGAAATAAGCCAGGACTTGTCGTATGATCCTTCATTTCGACATGAAGCTGAAACATTGGCTCAGAAAATGATGCAGTTTCAATTTTCATGTTGCACGGTTATTTGGCACAATATTCTAAATCAAATTAATTTGACCAGCAAAGTTATGCAGAACATAACTATAGACATATCCGAGGCAAAGATGATTTTGAATAAAATGCTGGAATATTTAAAAAAATACCGTTCAGATGAAGGATTTGAAGAAACTGTCAAAGAAGCAACAACAATAGCAGAGGATCTTGATTTTGAACCAACGTTTGCACCTCAAAAATTCATTCGTCCTTGGAAAAAAACAAGACAGTTTTGTTATGAGGCTCATGATGATCCTATTCTCGATCCAAACGAAAGGTTTAAAGTTGAATGTTTCTATTGTATTTTGGATGTAGCTATAACTTCCATTGAAGAAAGATTTTGTCAGTTGCATGGTCATTGTGAAACTTTCAAATTTTTATACGATATTGGAAATATTAAAAATCAGTTTTCCAAAGAAGACCTCATGAAGCAGTGCCAAGACCTACATTTAGTGCTCAGTACTGATAACGCTGCTGACATTGATGCAGTAGAATTGTATGATGAATTAATAGCTTTATCTGAGCTAATAAGTCCTAAAACTTCTCCTCTAAAAGTATTAGAATTTATAGCAAGAAATGATTTTTTCACTCCAAACACTGCTATAGCATTACGCATTCTTTTAACATTACCAGTATCAGTGGCTTCTGGTGAGCGCAGTTTCTCAAAACTGAAATTACTAAAAAATTATTTGAGGTCCACCATGTCTCAAAATCGTATGTCAGGACTGGCATTAATTTCAATTGAAAGTACTATTGCAAAAAATTTAGATTTCACTGACTTATTAAAAGACTACGCAAGTATAAAAACCAGAAAAATTCAGTTCATATAAATTCTTTTAATTTATGAGAAACTGGAAGACACTAAAGTTTTTCATTACAGTGTATAGTTGAACTCAAATTGTTTGTTATTGTGTTTTTGTTAAAATTAAATGTTAAAATTACACTAGTAGGAAATTGTTTTATTTCACTAACTACAAATTCTCTGTTTTCATTTTTTTAAAATTTTAAACAGTCAAAACAAAACTGCAAAGTGCAAACATGTGTAAAAGCCAAAAAAAAAGCGCGCGGGGGGGGGGGGGGGGGCGGGCAGCCAAAATTTTTTTTGCTTGGGGCAGCAAAAAATCTAGAGCCGGCCCTGCATGCAGCAATATCCACACTGCTATTTTTAGCATGGTCACTGAAGCAGAGCTAGCACAAGTCTGTCTACCCATGCGGGGAGTCACGCTTCCCAGCCACAGTGTAGACACATCACATATGTCTAATAAACTGGCTAATGTCTATAAAGGTGTTGGGCCAGTTTTACAAAGGTATTTAGGTACCCAAAGTGGTGCCTAGTGGGAATTAGAAATTCAGAGGGGATCTGTAAACCCGTGAAATTTAGCGCACACACACACACACACACACACACACACACACACACACACACACACGCTGTGCTAACATAGACAAGGCCTGAGTCTCCTCTCACATACACTGATATACATCAGGAGTAACACCACTGAAGTCAATGGAGCTACAGTGGTGTAGAACTGGAGTGAGGGGAAAAATCAGGCCACAATTATACTCCCTTAGACCTACACCTCTACCCCGATATAACGCAACCCGATATAACACGAATTCGGATATAACGCGGTAAAGCAGTGCTCCGGGGTGGCGGGGTTGTGCACTCCGGTGGATTAAAGCAAGTTCGATATAACGCAGTTTCACCTATAATGCGGTAAGATTTTTTGGCAACGGAGGACAGCGTTATATCGAGATAGAGGTGTACTTATGCCCACTCTGTTGCAGTGCTGCAGTGCGGACACTACCTACGCCAATGGAAGGGGTTCTCCCATTGGCATAGGTAATTCACCTCCCCAAGAGGCCGTAGCCAGATCGACAGAAGAATTTTCCCCATCAACCTAGTGCTCTCTACACCAGGGGTCAGGAGGGGTGGATTTTCACAGCCACATTTATAATCAACCTAATTTCCTAGTGTAGACCAGGCCTAAACTGCTGTACTTTACACACAAAGGCCTGATTCTCCTCTTGCACCCCTTCCACCCTGCTGTAATTCCACTCCTGGGAACAACAAACCCCAACGAAGCTGCAAGTTAAAGTAACCCTTTAAAGTGTCACCTTCTTCTGGCTCCTTGGCAGGCAAGTTACACAATCTCCCTTGCCCAGTCGGCAGAGTAGGTGTGGGCAGATATCAAAGGGCATGGCTGCTCTATACCACCCCCTTCTCGCCAATTGTGGTTCTGCTAAGGCCTGCCTCAGCTTCCTTTTAACTCAGGCTCTCTTAAGAAGTCCACACAGGCCAGATATTCAGAACATTTCCCCTTCTGAAGTCCAATTTACTATGTCCTTCACGAAGTCTGATCTACAAAGTGTTCATCCCAGTTTCAGCTGAGCCCAGACCCTCATCCCTGAGGGTCTGTCTTCCTGCTCTCCCAGCACCTCTTGCCTGGAGTTTGGCCTTCTCCACAGGCCTCCCCTGCTGGGGTCTTCCCCCAGCTGAGTCAGGGCCCTGCAGGAGCCTTGCTGCTCTCTGCAGTGTCTGCAGCCATCTCCCTCTTTATGAGTCCCAGGGGCCCCCCTTACAACTAGCTGAGCAGCAGATAATCAGTCCAGGTGCACTGGACCCTCCTGCTCTCTCTTAAGGGGCCAGTCACAGCCTGTGACAGCCTGTCTAAGGGAATCTAGCTGAGCATAATGGAATCCAAGCTGGTTAGAGGGGATCTACCTTAGATCACCTTGTCTTTCTGAGCCCAGAGTATAGTGGCAGCAGGCCTGGGAGTTAGAGGGGTCTGGGGAGGAGGTTGTAAAGCAGAAAAAAATAGGGGAGTCTCAGTGCTCCAAGCATGATCCTTTGCAGCAACCCTTCATCCACCTCATGTCACCAGCTTTGCATTTCCTTCAGCGTGCAAGATGCTTGTCTGGATTTGCTCTAACTCTAATATATTCAGAGCGCTGCGTGAGGTGCATGAAAGGAGGAAGCAAATGGAAATGTCACATTTTCATGTGAAAGGCGGCACGTTACTGAGGCCATGGGTCCCTGCTGCAGCAAGTCACGCAGACAGGATTAATAGCTCTGAGAGCATTCAGCTGATGGGTTTGGGGAAGGAAGCTTGGGAGCATGGATCGCTTTTGAAAGGGAAGCAGCTACATCCCAATGCGGGTAACTCACAATGCCCCCTGGTGGTGTTCTGCCCAGCTCCTATTTCCTTGCAGTCCAAGACATGATTTTAAGAAAGGGCCTAATTATTCTCAGCTCAGAATAAATAGCAACAACATCAGGTGAAATTGGCAGTCTGGCTCAGAAATGCTAATGGCGAACACCAGCTGAGCGCTTACGGCAGAGATGAGACAAACCCCAGGGGCTGGGAATGGGGACCATGGACCTCCAATCAGAGATCTAATGGGGGAGATGGAGGGCTAGTGTGCTCCAAGGACAATGCCTGGAGCACAGCAGGCCCTTCCACAGGGAGAGGGACACACTGCTGCTGAGGATGGATTCAAACAAGCACTTAGTTTCCCCCAGCTTTTCAGCTATAATTGAGTCAGGGGAGCTGGTTCCTTGCAAAGGACTAGCATGTATAAAGCAGCATAGCTCCATTGCAGTCAATGGAATGATTTATACCAGCTAAGGATCCGGCCCACACTGTACATGCTGTCGCTTCTCAGGGCCTGTGGTCCATCCTCACTATGTTATTCAGCTGCATTCAGTGTTCTGTTTCCAAACAGAATCTGAATGGAGAGAGCAGGGGGCTGTGCACCTTGAGGATGGGGGGAGCTGGAACCAGGCTACAAAGACAGATTTCATTTTCATAGTAACTGCCATGGGGCAATGACTCTCTCCCTCTCATATGTACTGTCATGCACACCAGCACAGCCATGGAAAGACAGGACCAATTTCAAACATCCCAGCATATTGGTCTGGGCATTGATTTGGGCCATTGTATAAACAGACCATGTCCAGGAGTCAGTCAATGGGAGTTTGCTGGAGTGAAACCTGAGGGCTAGATCATGGTGAGGCCCCATGAGAGGAGATGGCACCAGGACCCTCCTTCACCTACATCCCAGTTCAGGGCCAGGTGCAATTACAGTCCCTGCTAGTGCCCCCTGGGGGTACAATCCATCCCAGAATGGGGAGATCACACTGCAGCTTCCCATGGGATGGTGATCCCAGGAGACTCCTGCCTTCCTGGAACCCAGCCTGGGCAATACTGTGCAGCTCTACATCAAGTTCAAGATTTGATGAAAGAGGAGAATCGGGCCCTAAGAATCAGGACTTTCTTGAGACATTTTATGTATCAGCATGAGCTGCTGAAGAGTGAAGTAAGTAGGGGTGTGTCAAATCCAAGCAGCAGCTCGTAAGGTTTCCTCGATACTGAAGACAAACAATCAGAAGACTCTATAGCATCATAATGGGTAAATTTTTGTAGTGTTTGTTGCAATTTTGCTCATAAATTGATTTCATGATTAAAATAAAAATGCATGTGGCACAGCAGCTATTAGATGGCACATCTCTCTGAAGGAGATGATTATTATAAGAAATTCTAACTTGGAAATACATTATCTCTGGTTTTAAAGGATGCAATTTCATTCAGAGTGCTTTCTTACTAAAATACATACTGACGTGTGCTATGAATATGCATGTGTTAGTCATGAGATGGAGTGAAACAATATCAGGGGGGTGGCGATGTGGCCCCTCCACTCTGACACAGGGGCCATGCAAGCGGTGGAAAACATGTTTCTTCAGCCCATGATATGTCCATGGGAGGAGAGCCTGAGGCAACAAAGCATCATCCAGCTCAAACTGGAGATAAGACTGTATTGTTAACAAGGAGGGTTAACAAGGATCATTGGGTCAGATTCCCAAGGTTAAATTCTCCATCATCCATTTCTCTCTAATAGATACGTTCTAGGTCCACCACGAGGCATTGGACTAGATGTAGGAATGACCTCTGTATCCAGAAGATGAGGCTAGATGATCACAATGGTCCAGAATCTATGAATCTGCCCACACACATTCTTAGATCCTGGCCCATTCTCTCCACCATCTCCTTGAATTCAGTGCTTTGCGCCGAGGTGAGGTTCCCGATGGAGCTATACTTCCGGCCAGGAAGCATGACCCACTGGGTAGGCTGCAAACCTGGTGCTCACAAAACCTTGGTTCAAGTCCCTGTTCTACCACAGACTTCCTGGATGATTCTGGCCAAGTCATCCTGGGGCTGTGCCTAAGCTCCCCATTGTGGTCCTTTGAAGTACAGAGTAACAGCCTAGAACCCCCATATTCACCACTGTCATATAATTATGTGTGTTTTACAATGCATGCCTTGTGAGGTATCATTTTAAAAGTCTTAATTTGTTAAACATTAGTATCCTGGTGTATTGTATGTGCTATCATTGTACGTGAGGTTATGAAACATTGCTGAATATGGTACTGAAATATGTTGTGAGGTTGGGAACACCCACAACCAGCCTTTCAGGTACAACAATGGAGTAGCCAGACATGCTGATGGCTCATTAAAAGGAATCCACTCTCCCAGCAGCCATTCCAGAAGACTTCTCAGAGAGAGCAAATAGACAATGGACACTGCTTGACCAATGGGAGCAGGTCTCCATATCACAAACTTTCAAGCAAGCTGGAAGGAAGTATAAAAGAGGGGAAATGACAACATCACTTGGCCTCTCCCCTTCTTCCTCCCCCTCCCCCCCACTCAACATCTGGAAACACGTCTGAGGACAAAGACTTTGAACTGGGGAGGGTGGTCCCAGGCTGGAAGAGTCCCAGCCTGTGGATTGAGGATCTGTGACCCATTTGTACCATCTCTCAGGGTGAGACACTACTTGATTCAAATCCTATTTAGTTTGTAGAACTCAGACTGTGAATTAATTTTTGTTTCTTAATTAACCAACTCTGATTTCCATGCTGGCTACTTATAATCACTTAAAATCTATCTTTCTGTAGTTAATATATCTGTTTTATATTTTACCTAAAACAGTGTGTTTTGGTTGAAGTGCTTGGGAAATCTTAGCTCAGGTTACAAAAGCTAGTGTGTATCCTCTCCACTCTAGGGGAGGGGCAGACTGGGTAATGAACTTACACTGGTCAGGCTTCTGACCAGGGCAAGACAATACAGTTCTGGGGTGTGAGGCTGGGAAGCTGGGGGGGAATTGGCTGGAGCCTCTCTATTGTTGGTTCATGAGTGCAAAGCATTCATGTAACCCAGTTGGATGTGTCCCTGCATGTGGATGTCTGTGTAAGTGCAGTATCTGCCAGAGGTCTGTGGCTTAACAACAGCATCATACTTAGAGAGGGATACCCCAGGTTGGTTGGACAAAGGGGGTCAGTGGTCCTACAGTCCAGGTTGCACCCTGGGGCCCCATCACACCCATCTCTAATGGGGATAACAGCACTGCCTTAGTTCTGGAGTGTCTGGAAGCTAAATGCAGTAAGGATTATTGGGTGCTCAGATACTACAGCACTGGGGGGCATATAATTACCTGCTATGTTGGCATGCAGGAGGGGAGGCTCACAAGAACAGAGGCCAGTGCCTGGTGGGTGACGCCCTGGTATTCTGTGGCTACCTCTAGAGCCATACGATTTCCCCAGGGATCGCATGGAGCCACCACCCACTCACACTGTATGAATGCAGTTTCAAGGCAGTGGAATTCCCTGCTTAACCTTGGCCCTCCCATGTGTTCTTGTTGTTGGGAGGGGGCTGATCTGGGCCAGCGGTTGAAATGCTAATACAGAGAGATGAATGCACTGTACAGCAATTCATTCGGGAAGCATCTCAGCTCCATCTCTAACTTAAACACCACCCTTAACGCTTGGACTCCGTTATGGGCAAATCTCACTGGAGAAAGAACATATTCCCTGGAGTTTTTGGCAGAAATCTGCAGCACTTAGGACTGTCAAGCAATTAAAAAATATTATCATGCTTAATCACGCTGTTAAACAATAATAGAATACCATTTATTTAAATATTTTTGGATGTTTTCTACATTTTCAAATATATTTATTTCAATTACAACACAGAATACAAAGTGTACAGTGTTCACTTTATATTTAATTTTGATTACAAATATTTGCACTGTAAAAAACAAGAAATAGTATTTTTCAATTCACCTAATACGAGTACTGTAGTGCAATCTCTTTGTCATCAAAGTTGAACTTACAAACGTAGAATTATGTACAAAAAAACCTGCATTCAAAAATAAAACAATGTAAAACTTTAGAGCCTACAAGTCCAATCAGTCCTACTTCTTGTTCAGCCAATCGCTCAGACAAACAAGTTTGTTTACATTTGCTGAAGATAATGCTATCTGCTTCTTGTTTACGTCACCTGAAAGTGAGAACAGGCATTTGCATGGCACTGTTGTAGCCGGCGTTGCAAGATATTTACATGCCAGATGTCCTAAAGATTTATATGTCCCTTGATGCTTCAACCACCATTCCAGAGGATATGCGTTCATGCTGATGACGGGTTCTGCTCGATAACGCTCCAAAGCAGTGCAGACTGACATGTTCATTTTCATCATCTGAGTCAGATGCCACTAGCAGAAGATTGATTTTCTTTTTTGGTGGTTTGGATTCTGTAGTTTCTGTATCGGACTGTTGCTCTTTTAAGACTTCTGAAAGCATGCTCCACACCTCATCCCTCTCAGATTTTGGAAGGCACTTCAGATTCTTAAATCTTGGGTCGAGTGCTGTAGCTATCTTTAGAAATTTCATCTTGGTATCTTTGCATTTTGTCAAATTTGCAGCGAAAGTGTTCTTAAAATGAACAACGTGTGCTGGGTCATCATCCGAGACTGCTATAACATGAAATATTATAAACAGAGCAGGAGACATATAATTCTCCCCCAAAGAATTCAGTCACAAATTTAATTAACGCATTTTTTTTAACAAGTGTCATTAGTATGGAAGCATGTCCTCTGGAACGATGGCCGAAGCATGAAGAGGCATATGAATCTTTAGCGCATCTGGCATGTAAATATCTTGCGACACCAGCTACAACAGTGCCATGCGAATGTCTGTTCTCACTTTCAGATGACATTGTAATTAAGTGGGCAGCATTACCTCCCGTAAATGTAAACCAACTTGTTTCTCTTAGCGATTCGCTGAACAAGAAGGAGGACTGAGTGGACTTGTAGGCTCTAAAGTTTTACACTGTTTTGTTTTTGAGTGCAGTTATGTAACAAAAAAAACTACATTTATAAGTTGCACGTTCATGATAAAGAGATTGCACTACAGTACTTGTATGAGGTGAACTGAAAAATACCGTTTCTTTTGTTTATCTTTTTACAGTGCAAATATTTTAATAAAAAATAATATAAAGTGAGCACTGTCCACTTTGTACTCTGTGTTGTAATTGAAATCAATATATTTGAAAATGTAGAAAAACATCCAAAATATTTAATAAATTTCAATTGTTATTCTATTGTTTAACAGTGCGATTAATCGTGAATAATTTTTTTAATTGTGATTAATATTTTTGAGTTAACCGCGTGAGTTAACTGTGATTAATAGACAGCCCTAGCAGCAATGTTCATGCAGATGTCTTCAGTGAAACTAAACAGCCTTTCTGCTGGAGCATGGAAAACACACTGCAAGATTCACAGGCTTTCTAGGTCCCTTCTCCAACCATTCCACATGGCTGGTGGGCCTGGCACTGCAGGGCATTGTGTAGACTAGAGCACCTTAGTTTGATGCTCTGCTTCTTACACTGACTTCCTAGAAAATATCAAGTTATGTTCAAGACTTGGAACCTAATCTTCTAAACACACCGGGCCAAGCTAGTTAAGGGACTGCCTCACCCCATTATTATTATAATTACTATATAGTATCTAGAGGCCTCAGCTGAGATCAGGGCCCCATGTCCTAGGTGCTGTATAAACATATAGACAGTGCCTGCCCCCAAAGAGTTTACAATCTAAACAAAGGACAGGAGGGGAAACAGACACAGAGAGGTGAAGTGACTTGCCCAACATCACCCAGCAGGTCGGTGAGACAGCCAGGAACGGAACCCAGGTCCCAGTCTAGCGCCCTAGACACAGGATCATGGCTAGTCAGAATCCATACATGTCCACGCATCAGAGTCCAAGGAATTGCAATGTCTTTAAGAGGGCTGGTTTCTTCCCCAATTTGAATATAATTCAAAGATTCATCATGTCCGTGCTGTTAATATTTTTGAGAAGAAATATTGTTTTCCTTTCAGATTATGAATGAATATTGATTGTTGAGGGTTTTTTAATCTCTCATCTCAACCACCTGCTAACATTAACCTAAAGTCTTCCAGCAGGAGTTGAAACACAACCACATTATACAGCTATTCATCTCCAAAGAGCTGTTCTTATCCGGGTATGAAACATTAATTTGATTAGAATAACCCAAAGAGATAGTCTGTGGAATATTACATTGGGGAAATAGGTGGTTCTCATTTCACCAAGGGTCTAATCCTGGAATTCTTTACTCAGGCAAAACTCCCATCCAAGTCAAGGGGCCAGATGCTGAGGTTGCTACTCAGCTTTTACTCCCCTGTACTCAGGCAAACTCTTACTGAAATCAAGGGAAGTTTTGCCTGCGTGAGGACTTCAGGACTTTGCCATATGTGATAGTGAATGTAGAGCAATTGTCTTAGGCAAGTGCACTCAGTAGGATCCTATTCTACAACATCCTGGGCTAGCAAAGCTTCACCCTGCAATTCCCAGAGCAAGTAGAAATTAGGAACATCCCACAGATAATCTTGATCTCTCTTGTGCTGGCTTGCAGGTTGGACTTCCCTTTCAACAATTTCCCATATCTGTCATGGGAGCGGGCGAGTGGTTTCCAGAACCACCTCCCTGGGGTTCATCTTAATGGTGTGCTGGATGATGCTAGTCTGGCCTGGGCGGGCGGTAAAGGTTGTACGAAAGGCGTCCAGCAGGCACCGAGCCTGTTTCTGTTGTTCCGGGGAGATATCAGGGACCTAAGTCCAGCTCGGGAGGGTGAGGGGTAACTAGCAGTCCATCCCATGCATGCCAAGGCTTCAGAAGGTTTATGTGATAAATCTGCTTTTTTCTTTTTCAGTCTGGTTGGTGGACTTCGTACATGACCAGCCCCACTCGCCAGACTACATCATAAGGGCCCTGCCATGGGGCAAGCAGTTTTGACTCCTCAGAGGCGAGAAGGAGGAGTTCTCGGTTGCCGGGCTTGAAGGTTCAGTCTCGGGTCCCCTGGTTATAACACGGCTCCTGGGTCCCCTGCGCAAGGGCCCCTGCCCGAGTGAGTCGGTCCTGCAATTGCAACACATATTGGAGAAGCCCCTGTGAAGCTGAAGGGGTGTGCTCCCAGACCTCTCTCATCAGATCGACCATACAGGAGTTCGAAGGGAGAGAACTTGGTGGACAACTGGGGTACTTCACAGATGGCTAGCAGCAATGGTGGGAGCAATGGTGGGAGCAATTGGTCCCACTACTGCAATTCTTGTGAAGGGAACTTCCTCAACATACCTTCAAAGTCCTGTTGAGGCGCTTGATGAGCCCGTCCATCTCCAGATGATACACTGATATCTACAGCTTCTTAATGCCCAAGAGGGCACACACCTGACGGAGCAGCCGGGAAGTGAAATTAGTCCCTTGATCGGTCAGGATTTCCCGGGGAAGCCCCACGCGGGCAAATACCTGCACCAGTTTGGCTGCGATGGTGCGGGCACTGGTGTTTCTCAGTGGGACAGCTTCGGGGAAGCGGGTTGCATAGTCCATTAGGATGAGGATATTCCAGACCCGGCCTTGATCTTTGGGAGGGATCCCACCAGGTCCATTGCGACTCGCTCAAAGGGAACACCTACCAGGGACAAGGGGACCAAGGGCGCTTTCGGCATCCCTGGTCTGGCGGCCCACTGGCATTTGGGGCATGAGCAGCAATAGTCTTTTATCTCGTGATTGACTCCCTGCCAGTAGAAGTGGGATAGGACTCGGGCCAGGGTCTTTTCTTGTCCCAAATAGCCGGCCGCAGGAATGTCGTGCGCGAGCTTCAAAATGCCTTTCCGATGACACCGGGGAACGACCAGCTGGGTCCGAACTTCCTGGGTTTGTGGGTCCCGCTCTACCCAATAGAGGCAATCTACTACAAGTTCAAATAGGGGCCATTGCACTGCTCTTTGGGTGTCCGTCACGGCCCCATTAATGTGGGCCACCTGGTCACAGGCATGACGGAGTGTAGGGTCATCCTGCTGGTCTTGGATAGGGGAGTTGTCGAGGGGCCTTCCCCAGGGGATCTGGAGGCAGAGTCGGGATCCCAGACTCATTGGGGTCCTCTCCTCCCGGTCTCCCCTCTGCATCTTCTTTGGCCTTGGTGTCCCCGTCTCCAATGGGGTCTCCCTCTAGGGCCGGCCAGGTAGGAGGTACCCCGAGGCTGGCCTCCCGCAACAAGTCATTAAAGCCCGGCCAGTCTCAGCCGAGGATGACGGGATAGGCGAGAGTGAGGGCCAACCCCACTGTCATTTCCTCTGTGACACCATTTATCATCAGGAATATCCTGACGCGGGGGTACGCTCTCACATCCCCATGGACACTGGAGTCTGATCTCCCCCCCCCCCCACTCTAGGGTTGGGGACGATTCCCTGATGGATGAGGGTTTGCCCGCACCCTGAGTCCAGGAGGGCCACGACTCGTCTCGGCCCCACCCCCACAGGTGTTGTCAGCTTCAGGGTGGACTGCTTGTGGGCAAGGGACTCTCCAGTACAGACCTGGCCAAAGCTGCAGTCCATCTCAGGACATTCCCTTGAAAATGCCCAAAACGGCTGCAGGAGAAGCAGGGTCCCACTTCTGGACGTCCTGGCTGAGGTGGCATCTCTGGGGGAGGGCTTCGGTGAGAGCCCCAGCCCGCCTTGCTGGGGTGCTCTGGGTTTCCGTGAAACACAGGTCCGGATTGCTGACGGACGTCCTGGGGCTGGCTGTCAGGGTTGCAGATGCCCAATCGGCGTCTGGTCTTGGGTTCGGGCCCCGTGCCAACCCAGAGACCCGTCAGCTCGGTGCGGGGCCCATGGCCCGAGTTCCTGGTCCGATGGGGGGTCTCTGCGGTCAGGAAGTCTTCCATCAAGGGGCACTCAAGGTTATCAGGCAGTGGCGGAGTACCCAAGCCCTACCGTGGGGTGGGAGCACCTTGATGAACTGCTTTAGGGCGACCTGTTCGGTGAGTTCGCTCGTTGAGCATCGCTCTGGAAGACGCCATCACTAGCAGAGGTCTTTAATTGCCTGGGTTACGACATGGGGCCGGGCACCCGGCAGGTAGGTCGTCATCCGGAACTGCCAACAGAAGGTCTCTGGCATGATGTTGAGGGCATAGAAGACGGGCGACTTCACCTGCCCATAGTCTTGCGCCTCCTCCAGAGGAAGCCCCCGATAGGCAATCTGCACCATCCCGGTCAAGTTGGGGGCCAGGAGAGTGGCCCACTGCTCCTGGGGCCACCTTGCCACTATGACGACCTGCTCAAAGGTGACAAGGAATGCCTATGGGTCATCCTCGGGTCCCATCTTGGAGAGCCTTATGGGCACTGAGGAAGTGAGGGGGATTCTCCACAGCCCCAGACGGGGCCGGATCAGGTCAGGGCACCAGGGTTGGGCCGATGCCTGCATTCTCCACCAAGTGTAGTCCGTGGGGTGGGGGGGAGAGGAGGAGAAGCTCCTCCTCCTCCGGGTCTGTGGGCGGCCAATCCGCCCCAGTACGTCTTTGGGGGTTGCCTGACATGGGGAATCAGCAGGGCAATGGGAGACATGAGCTTGGGCCGGCATTAAGGGCTGAACAACACACACAGTTACGGAGTCCCCTGGTCGGGCGGGGCAGCAAAGAGTCTCTGGCTCAGGTCTCTTATTCAGGCTGAGCAGCAAACAGTTGGGCCTCCTAGCTCTGGTGGAGGGCCGACAAGTGCAGGCTTCTTGCCTAAGAGAGTGGGAAACTGCCACCCATAGATTGGGGTAGCAGGGGGGAATTCAGGCCCAACCACTCCACTGCATCACAGCCCAGGGCCCTAGTAGTGGCAGAGTGGTCTGTCACTAGGTCAGCTAGGCTCCTGACTGCAACACGCTGAGTCACTTGCTGTCAGCGTTACAGCCAGACATGGGTCGGCTACCCCGGGCCACTCCCTAACTCCCCCTCAGGGTGTACCTGTCTCTGTAGATGTAGAGGGTCGTCCTGGTCATCTGGGAAGAAGGCCTCTGTCAGTGCTTGCAGCTCCTCCGTGCTCGGGTCTTTAAATGGCCCTGGTGGACCTGGCCAGTCCTTGGCTCCCTTGGGGTCTGCAGCAGTCTCCCAGCTCGGGAACTTACAGGAGGGGTCTGGCTCCTCCGGCGGCTGCCTTCCAGCTGAGTTCTCCGGACCACCTTTTGTACTTCTGATCCCGCCCACTAACTTCCAACAGAAGGGTTGAGTGTGGCGTGGCTCCGCCCACCAGGGTTCAATGAGGGGCTCCTCCCCCTCCGAGTCTGTGGGCGGCCAATCCGTCCCACTACAGTGTCCCTATAGCAGCAGAGTCCACAGCACCCCACACCTCTCTGGAACAACCCCTCACCAATGTCCAATCCATGCTGGCTAGGTGTAGTCCCATACGGCAGCAGAGCTTTGATGCGGGGTTGAGGAAGCCACTCCAAGAGGAATGGAAGCTGTAGTTCAGCTAGTAGGCAGAACTGTAATTATTGTGATAGCACCTAAATGCTCCAACCAAGATCAGGCGCCCTCTGTCCTGGGCACTGTATATACATATAGTAAGAGACAGTCCCTACCCTGAAGGTTTCAAATTTAAATAGACAAAGGAAAGATTATGACAGTATCCCCATTTTATAGATAGGAAACTGAAGCACAGAAGGATGGGGTGCCACTTCCAAGGACACACAGCGAGCATGTGGCAGAGACAGGACTATAACCCAGAATCCCAGACCCAGTGCCTTAACCGCAAGACCATGCTTGTTTAATTTAAGAAGTCCCTGGCACATACAAAGGTAATTCTGACCAGGCTAATAAGATGCCTTGCTCATAAATTCACTGTGAACACTTGTTGTAGGAGTTGTTTTTAGCTCTCAGTTGTCAATGAAATAGACCTGACAAGTTAATCTATGCTGCACCTGGGGGCTGTTGAGATGGCAGGCAGGCACTCTGTTTATATTTAGCCCTGGTATCCTAGAGATCCACTTGCCTTGTGTTCAAAAATCCCTCTTTGTATCAGAGAAGCTTTTGTCATCTGCACAAAGGTGGCTCTAATAATAGTAATAAAAATAATCACCATTTAAATAAGCTTTAAAATGCAGAGACCAGAGCTGGGCCCAAATTGAAACCTCTGATCTCAGCGCCCCCAACTGTTGAAGGGGTCGAGTTCCACAGGCAACGTCTATTCCTGAACGTAGTTCTATGAAAGAACAAAATCCAGTTTGTGAAGCACTCCAAGAAAAGGAATCCACAGCCAGATCCAGAAATCCATAATCCCAAAGCTACCCAACCATGCTCCTGCTGCTTTCAATGGGAATGGGGGCAGAGTGAATATTGGAGCAAATATTTTCTTTTTAGGGACCAAGGGGATACCTCCAGGATAAATGAAGCAGCCTAGGCACTTTGAAAACCTTACTACACACCCATCTGCATCTTTAGGTCCCTAAATATCTTTAAAAATCTAAGCCACCCAGGACCCTGGGCATGCACTTGAGCAATTGCTGCCCATGCTGCCATAGGTTCACTGCTATTGGTACTTGAGCTAGATCAAAGCTAGCTCGGTATGTAGGATTCTTGTGACAAGCACATGACACACTTTTCCATCCCCCTGAAATGGAGGGGCCCATTTTCCCCCCACAGATGGGAAATCATGTCAGTTTCACTGGGAAAATACTTTCTCAAGGAAATGTCCTCCTGATTATTGTCAAATGCCAGCCTCTGGCAGCATGAACAAGTGGTGAAAATGTGGCTGATCGGGAATTCACAAGGAAAAGCAAAACTATCCAGCTTTGAGTTTCTTTCCAAATAATTGCCCCACCTACATCCCCCATGTACCAGTTTTCCCTCTGGCCTAGAAGGGCTGGATGGTACTCTCCCAAGCCTCCGCAGCACGAATGACTAGCAATCAACATGCTGCTTCCCCAGCATCCACAGGCTTTGCCAACCTAAGCAGAAATCCTGGCTCTCCTACAGACAGCTCAATGCACTTGCCACCAGGCCGGCCTCTTGGACGTCTCTTGCGAGATGCCCTAATTTCCTCACACTCACTATTTTGCCTTCACACTGTGGCCAGAGCAGCCTTCCTGAGGAGTCATTTACTGTGACTTTCATTTGCTTTATCCAATACCTAGACCCAAATCCTGCAATGAGCTCCACATGAGTGCAGAGTCTGCCCTTTCCCCATGCAAAGCCCCATGATCTCTTGGGTGCAGGGCTGCATGCATGCAGATTTCAATGCAGGATCAGGACCTTCATCCTTTCATGTGGGTTTTGGTCAGGTGATGGCACCTAGTTTCAAAATCATTTTCCCTGGAACAGTGCAATGCTGATGTGATACTTTTATAGGCCTCTTTCCTAGGAACAAAGCCTATATCACAGAAGTGCTGTGGTGCCCAGACACCATGAGGATGATTATATTGCAAATGTGATTATGATTGATAGATTAGATAGGCAGACAGATGGAATGGAGAGAAGGATTGAATAGACAGACATACAGAATGGGTGAAAAGATGGATATGACAGAAACACCTTCTGAAACAACAGAGGAAGGATTTTCCTGGCTGGCTATCTAGTGTAAAAACTGAGTTTTGCTAAAGAGTCACAGGCCCCTTGGCACCAATCTCTGGTGAGGATTGTGGGTGAAAAGGGAAGATCAATATCACACACATTAGTTGATTAAAAGGCTCCCCCTCCCCATCATACATTATTATCCCAGTAGTGTCTGTAGGCCCCAGCTGAAATGTGGGCTCCATTGTGCTACGCCACATACACACACCACATCCCTGCCCCAGAAAGCTCACAGGCTATAAGACAAAGGAAGGAGGCCTATCCCCATTTCCCAGATGAGAAATGAGACCAAGAGATGTCTCATCCAAGGTCAGACAGGGAGTCTAGGCAGAACAGGGGATTGAACCCAGCCTAGGGCTTTTCTGGTCACCAGCCCGTCCTTCCTCTCACTGATAAGCTGGACTCCTCGTTGTTTTTGTGGATACAGACTAACACGGCTACCTCCTGATACATGGTACACTGCTACCTCGATATAACGTGACCCGATATAACATGAATTCAGATATAATGCGGTAAAGCAGTGCTCCGGGGGGGGGGGGGGGGGGCTGCGCACTCCAGTGGATCAAAGCAAGTTCAATATAACGCGGTTTCACGTTGTTGATTTCCCAAAAACTTTTCAAAATCGAAAATTCATTGACCGGCAGACCTCCCGCAGGCATGCCGCCGAAGGCTGCCTGACTGCCATGCTTGGGGTTGCAAAATACATAGAGCCGTCCCTGGTTACTAGTCACCATTCCTTCTTACGGCGACCGGCAGGCTGCCCCCCGCGGCTTGCCGCCCCAGGCATGCACTCGATGCGCTGGTGCCTGGAGCCACCCCTGCTAGTAACTGCCTGATGTAGAGGAAGATGAGTTGCGAGAACAGAAGGTACACCTCTACCTCGATATAAAGCTGTCCTCGGGAGCCAAAAAATCTTACCGCGTTATAGGTGAAATATAATCCCGTAACAGTGTAGCCAAAACCTTATCTCTATTTCCCACCACTGTCACTTACAGCGGGAAGCTGTCTAACCAGCAAGGAGCTACATCTGGCCAGCAAACCTGGCATCTTTCTGGCTTTGGGCATTTTGGCATGAGCAAAGCCAGCCCCATGATTCTGACCCCAGTCCCTTTCATACTCATGGACCATAAGACTACTGTTTGTTAGAGGTGCAGAGACAGCCCCTCCTGGTGTGCGATGGGAGGTTCCAGGGTTTGTAGGGGTACAGACAGCCTCTCCTAATACGGTTTATAGCTATAAAAAAGCCCCTCCCTGTACGGGATGGGGGGCGGTGTTGTGGGATTTGTAGGTGCAGAGACAATGCAGTGTTTATAGGTACAGCATGGAGAGCACTACTTCCCTTGCTGAGCTGTTGTGAGAGTCAGTTAGCTAATGTGTACAGGGCCAGAGCACTGTCCAAGGACACAGGGTGACAGGCAGGTTTGCACTCAAGGTTTTTAGATCTGTGTTTGATGTTGCGATGTTGGTCCAAGTTCTCTAGCCCAGCTCTTACTACAACACACCCAACGGTAGGCACAATATTGTTTACTCAAAAGCAGTCACATCAGAACACATTCAGCCAGTAAGATATAGGGGTGCCAAGAAATTCAGTCTATTAACCTAGAGCTCTGCTCGCCCACTCCACTGCCTGGAATAAAAGGCATGAGAACAGGCACGTGGGAGATCTGCAGGAAAGAGCCTTCTGAAGGGAATACTAAGTTTCTGGGAAAGATGGCAGCTCTCCCGGGACCGATAATCCACAGCTAATATTGCAATGACAGCCCTAGTTTCAAACCAGAGAGCCACCCAAACACCCCCAAAGCAAAGGGTTTGGTCCAGCACATCACAAGTGGCGGGTTGCTGAGCCCTTTGGAAAATGCAGCCCCACTGGGGGTGCTGAGTGCTCCACTGCCCTTGCAGGAGCTCAGTGAAATAGCTGGATTATTGGATCAAGGGGGGCGGCTAGCTGCTGAATTTGTTTGACAATCTGGCTCCTAAGGGCAGCTGTGAAATTCCATTCTGAACTTGCCCACAGTTTTGGGGTGTTTGGATTGGGCCTATCTCTTGCTCCCTGCCTCTCACCTCCCCCCCCCTTTAACAGGAGCCACTGACCACTGCTGTGTGTTGGGGGTGACCTATGTCACGTGACTGAGGCTAGGCTATGAAGACAGGCCCTGGATGACCCCAGCATTTCCTTTGTATCCCTCCCTTGTCTCACCTTCACATCACTGCTCTGACTCTCCCTGTACTCAAACTGTCAGTTTTAGCCTGCCCAAGCCCTCCTCAAAACACACGCTCCCACCAAGCCTTATGGAAATTACTTCAGCGAGATTCTCATATCCTCCTCCAAATGCAGCCAGCAGCCCACGTGCCATGCATGTAGAATCATAGACTTTAAGGTCAGAAGGGACCATTATGATCGTCTAGTCTGACCTCCTGCACAATGCAGACCACAGAATCTCACCCACCCACTCCTGTATCAAACCCCTAACCTATAACTGAGCTATTGAAGTCCTCAAATCGTGGTTTAAAGACTTCAAGGTGCAGAGAATCCTCCAGCAGGTGACCCGTGCCCCATGCTGCAGAGGAAGGTGAAAAACCCCCAGGGCCTCTGCCAGTCTGCCCTGGAGGAAAATTCCTTCCCGACCCCAAATATGGTGATCAGCTAAACCCTGAGCATGTGGGCAAGACTCACCAGCCAGACACCCAGGAAAGAATTCTCTAGTAACTCAGATCCCACCCCATCTAACATCCCATCACAGGCCATTGGGCATATTTACCGCTAATAGTCAAAGATCAGTTAATTGCCAAAATTAGGCTATCCCATCATACCATCCCTTCCATAAACATATCAAGCTTAGTATGGAAGACAGATATGTCTTTTGCCCTCACTGCTCCCCTTGGAAGGCTGTTCCAGAACTTTACTCCTCTGATGGTTAGACCTTGATTGTCAGGTGGGGCAACGACCTCCTGATTGGTCTATAAGGTTCTGGGCACCTAATTTATTACAAAGGGCCAGATTCTGCCACCCTTCCTCAGACTGAGCAGTGTCCTACCCCTAAGCACTCCCACTGAAATCAACAGGGCTACTCAAGGAGTAAGGTATTACTTGGCATGAGCAGAGGTGGCAGAATTGGATCCATCAGATATTTAGAAACAGTTGCTGTTGCATTATTCTAAGAACAGACTTCACACAGGTTTCAGAGTGGTATCCGTGTTAGTCTGTACCAGCAAAAACAACGAAGAGTCCTTGTGGCACCTTAGAGACTAACAAATTTATTTGGGCATAAGCTTTCGTGGGCTCAGTGGCTCAGTGGAGAAATCCTGCATTGATTCTCTTGGACCTGCCAGCTGGAAACCAGATGCCAGAGATGGTTTAACTAGTGATGGGCCCCACTCAAGGCCCTCCACCCCGGAACATTTTGGGGATGTTCAGATCCAGGTCGGAGTCCAAGCTCTGAACAGCAAGAGTCAGCAGTCTCTCCCATCTGGGAGCAGGCTTTGCTGTATGGACATTTCGAACACTCATGAGGCTGAGTCACAAAGCAGGACCCTCGTCCTCCGAAGGCAGATGAACCCTCCACCTTGCCTAGCCAGCATGCCTTCCTTGACTGGAGGTGACTCTTTGTATAGCTTACACAGGATCAAACTGTGTGATAGCCACAAGAACAGAGCGGTATCTGTGCTCCTGTCTCTGGTCACTAGAGGGCGCACCGAGCCTACATCTCCAGTAGATTGCTTGTGGCAATTTTCTACTTATCCCAGAGGCTAGAAACAGGTGCCCAGAAACATTCTTGTACTTCTCCTTGGGGTAACCAAACTGATTCATTTGGCTAAATTTCCACTAGCCCGTGTAGGAACCTCCTGCTGTCCTGAGGAGAAGCTGTGCTAGAACATACCATTTGCCAGAGTTAAACATGTCACCTTGATAGAGAGCAAACCCCAAAATGAACCCACATGCACATGAACGAGGACATAGGTACACACCCAATACGGATGTAACCTAAGCATTCTAGGAAGCAGACCCGTCGAAGCTGGAGGGGTTTACATGCTTTAAGCTACAGATTGTGGGGAGCAGACGGCGTTGCGGGCGGATAACACAATATAGAGCCTTTCATCACTAGGACACTGGTTGGAATTCAGCCCAAGTCAGCAGGGAACAGAGGTCATGTATCTGGTGGCTGTTCATTGGCCTTGGTGGAATGAGCTGGTGAGTCTCAGCCCAGTTTCTAATGGGCAAGTTTCCACATGCAGTTGGCAGCCTCATCAGAGAGGTCAATGACTGAATGGGGCCATGGATACAAAATTGATCCCATTGAAGTGATCCCATTGACCTGCAGCTGATTTGAGGCCCATTGGCAAAAGCCAATGGGAGACAATTGGCATTTCTTATTCTGGAGGTGGGCAGAGAACTTCAGTCCCCACTGTCATCAGTCTGACACTCTGCACCCGCACTAAGTTGATTGCTAGAATAATTTCAGACATCCTTTAAAGAGACAGCAGATCGAGGGAAGTGATTATTCCCCTCTATTCAACACTGGTGAGGCCACATCTGGAGTATTGCATCCAGTTTTGGTCCCTCCACTACAGAAGGGATGTGGACAAATTGGAGAGAGTCCAGCGGAAGGCAACGAAAATGATTAGGCGGCTGGGGCATATGACTTAAGAGGAGAGGCTGAGGGAACTGGGGTCATTTAGTCTGCAGAAGAGAAGAGTGAGGGGGGTTTTGATAGCAGCCTTCAACTACCTGAAGGGGGGGTTCCAAAGAGGATGGAGCTAGGCTGTTCTCAGTGGTGGCAGATGCCAGAACAAGAAGCAATGGTCTCACGTTGCAGTGGGGGAGGTCTAGGTTGATATTAGGAAACACTATTTCACTAGGAGGGTGGTGAAGCTCTGGAATGGGTTACCTAGGGAGGTGGTGGAATCTCCATCCTTAGAGGTTTTTAAGGCCCGGCTTGGAAAAGCCTTGGCTGGGATGATTTCGTTGGCGTTGGTCCTGCTTTGAGCAGGGGGTTGGACTAGATGACCTCCTGAGGTCTCAACCAACCCTAATATTCTATGATTCTATGACAGCGAGAGACTCTCTTCCATCATTTCTATCACTCTGGGGAAGCCTTTTACAAAATCCCACATAAAACACTAGAGAAAGGGTCAGATCCTCAGCTGATGTAAATCCATTGTCCTGAGTGGAGCTAGGCAGATTTACAACAGCTGCAGATCTGGCTCAACACAATATGCTGTCCTCCTCAATCAGACAGTAGACTGCACTGACTATGCAAACTAACTCCTCCTCTGTTCACATTTTTCACCCTCTCTCTCTGTTGTGAAGAAGCAGAGATCAGAATCCAGGAGGATTTGGGTGACACCTGTGACATTCTGCACCCCATATTCAACATAGTGGCACGATTATAATGTAATTATGACATAATTATGATGCACCTTGTACAGAATGTGTCATGTGATGTGTCATTGGAAAAGTTATGATTTGCTGAATACTATTATCCTATTTGTGTGTATGTATCATTTTTGTATCTGGAGTTATGAATATGGACTATGTATCTGTATTTCAAACGTGGTTACACTTGAGTGATATCCAATAGGCAAGATGCTTCCAGTCTAGACAGCTGATTGTGAAGGGCCTATTCAATGTAATGGGCCATTAAGAAAAACAATAGGCCTTGGGAGAAGCTTATCCCGCACCTGGTAAGCTTTCCTGAGAACACTCCAGACAGCCTATGGATAATGGCTGTTATGACTCAGTAAAACATGCAAGGGCATGTGACCAGACCACATGATACTAAACTCCATTTTGGTACACCTATTTTTCCATAAACTGGGCTGGGAACTTAGCTTGAAACAAAGGGTCCCCACCATATGGAGAGACTATATAAGGTGGGGAGAGACATCATGATTTGTATTCACTCCTCTACAACTCAACACCTGAAAGAACCTCTGAAAGACAAAGGACTTGGAACGGGGGAGGGAGACCCAAGCTGCAAAGCAGATGCAGCTTGTGCCTCAAGAATTTGTAAACCTGCTTGTATCATCAGTCTGGGTGAGATATTGCTAATTCAAATCCTATCTGACATGCATCCGACGAAGTGGGTATTCACCCACGAAAGCTCATGCTCCAATACGTCTGTTAGTCTATAAGGTGCCACAGGACTCTTTGCTGCTTTTACAGATCCAGACTAACACGGCTACCCCTTTGATACTTAAATCCTATCTAGTGGATTTAAGGCTTAGTTAGCGTTTGTTTATTTCCTAGGTAACCTAGGATTTGATCTGTTTGCTATCACTTACACTTAAAATCTATCTTTCTGTAGTTAATAAACTTGTTTTATCTTAACCAGTGTGTTTGAGTGACATATATGGGAAAATCTCAGCTTGGTTAACACAGACTTGTTGCATATCTTCCCCACATCGAGGGGGGAGCAAATTAATTAATGAGCTTGCACCATACAGATCCCTGGGCAGGGCAAGATGGCATAATTCTGGGTTTATACTCCAGTAAGGGTGCAAGGCTGGGGAGCTGGGAAGTTGGTTGCAGGCCTTCTGTTTGTCTATGAGTGGCGTAGGTAAAGCACTCAGGTAACTCATTTGGGTGTGTGGTGCCACCTGCTGTCGTGTTGGGTGATAACAGGTCCTGGAGAGGCTGGCCGAGTCACCAGCAGAGCAGTGTGAGAGAGGCCAGCCCAGCTGAATGGTTAAGGGGCACAGCGGTTCCAACAGCTCCCAGACTGCACCCCAAGGGTGACAACCCATCACAACTCCCTTTAGCTCACTTGCTTCTTTAGCTCAGCATGTTGTTTTGGAGGGACATTTCAATGATCTCCCTCACCTGCTGCCCTGATTTATAACTGCCAGAGGTCAAGAAACATGCCCAGTACCAGACAAAAGAAGAATTTCTCCAGAGTTCTTGCTGCAAATGCTGAAGATGTTCATGTTGTACACCATGCCCTAGATAGTACAGTGATGGACAGATATAGGGGTTTTTCTAGGATTCCAAGGCAGTTAGCACAGCAACTGGCATCATATTCAGCCTTTTCTTAGAGGATCAGACATAACCAGGGACATGAATATTCATAGCCATGCATGACCACATATATAAACAGACAGACATGTACCACAAACTTCCATATATGCAGACAGCTACATGCACACACAGGTTCTATCTATTGTACTTCAATGCCCCCCCAGCACCACAGGATCTGAGCTCCTCCCATGTTTTGATGACTTATCCTCACACCACCCCTGTGAGAGAAGACAGGGCTAGTATCTCTATTGTACAGATGGGAACTGAGGCTAACAGAGACTAAGTGACTTGCCCAAGGTCAAGTCTTATGGCAAAGCAGGGGTTTGAACCCAGTTCTCCCAAGCACTAGGCTAGTGCCCTAACCAGTGGGCCCACCTTCCTCTCTGGTCAGCCATAGACACATGTATCCACAGAGACAAACGCACACACTCATGGGCACTGAAGACAGAAAGAAGCAAAAGGTCCACAGGCATGAATTGTCTACTTATTCATTTGCTATACCAGAGACATGGTTATTCCATAAATATCCAATTCAGAATCAGTACCAGCTCCCAGAAGATCATTAAGGAAGTTATTCCACATGCTAATGAAGTTGGGGGTAACCCCCTCCCCTCAGCTAATGGTTACCTCTCCCTAGACAGAGGCAGCTTGTGACATGAGTTCTTTATCATGTATGATGAACAGAGCTAGCCTTGGCTCTTGTCATTTCTTCCCCACCCAAGCTTTTCATCATGTATAACTAGCTCATCACTGCACAGTCTCCTATTAGAGCTCAACAGGGTTAGTTCTGGTTGCTTTTGTCTATAGAACTTTCCTTCCCTCACCCATACTGTATGCACAGCAGACTCACCACAGACAGGCATGCACACACCTAGCCATGTATGGGAGCATGCAGCTCTGTGAAATACAGTGCTAGTGGAGTAGGAACTGGTACCAAGGAGGTCTGAGTTGCTTCACCAGATCTCTGAGCACCCAGGTCGGCAATACCAGTAGGTCACTGAAGACCCAGGGCATTAGCAAAGCTTTACGAGAGCTCAATACAACCTGGCTAGGGAATGCACAGGAGGAGCTAGGGCCATTCTGGAGCATCAGAGCAAGATCTTAGAGTGTATTTCTTAAAACAAAGGAGCCCAGTGGTGACAGATCCTTCTCCTTGGTTAAGATCAGCTCCATTCAGACAATGTAATGCTACTAGCCTCCCTCCTCTCACTGGCTTTCTGTCACATGGGAAGAGTTATAAACACCCCTCCCTTGAAGGAGAAAAGTCACTACCTTCCATCCAGGCTGCGGAGTGTGCCTGCCAGGCCTATTTTTATGATGGCATCCATCATCTTTAGTACAGCATCTCAGAGTGCGCTATGCAGCCAGGATTCGGAATGCAGACCCATCAGCTGGAAAACAAATGGGTGAAAGCAAATAAGTCATGGAGCCATAGGATGCCACCTATAGCGCACTTTACTCAGGCAAAGCCCGCTGCTTGTATAACACTGATAGATCCTGGTCGTTGGTGGGCGGAATTGAACCTGGGGCCTCTGGAGCTTAGTGTGTGAGCCTCTACTGCAGGGGTCTCAAACACGCGGCCCGCGGAGTTATTTTCTGCGGCCTGCGAACTCCTCACGGCCCCCCTGCCCTCCCCCAGTGTTTACCTAGAGCGGCTCCGGCCCGACGCACACCGGGGGCAGGGCAGGCTCCCTGCCTGCCTGCCCTGCCCTGCCCCCGCGCCGCTCCGGGAAGTGGACGGAACCTGGGGGAGGAGAGGCACAGGGGGGTGCGTGTTGATGTTGCTTCAGGCTCCGCCCCCCAGCAGCTCCCATTGGCCGGGAACGGGGAACCGTGGCCAATGGGAGCTGCTGGGGGCGGTGCCTGAAGCAACAGCCACACACACCCCTGCGCCTCTCCTTCCCCAGATTCCGTCAGCTTCCTGGAGCGGTGCGGGGGCAGGGCAGGCAGGCAGGCAGGCAGGGAGCCTGCCCTGCCCCCGGTGCGCATTGGGCCGGAGCCCACCCCCCGAACCCTTCCTGCAGCCGAACTCCCTGCCCTGAGCCCCCTGCCACACCCCGACCCCCTGCTGCACCCCGCACTCCTCCTGCACCCCAACCCACTGCCCTGAGCCCCCTGCTGCACCCTGACCCACTGCCCTGAGCCCCCTGCTGCACCCCGCACCCCTCCTGCACCCCAACCCACTGCCCTGAGCCCCCTGCTGCACCCCGCACCCCTCCTGCACCCCACACCCCAACTCCCTGCCCTGAGCCCCCACCACACCCCTCCTGCACCCCCTGGGAGAGGCACAGGGAGGGGGCGGAGTTGGGGTGGGGATTTCAGGAAAGGGGTTGGAATGGGGGAAGGGAAGGGGTGGGAAGAGGCGGGGCAGGGGCGGGGCCCATGGAAGGGGTGGAGTGGGGGCGGGGCCGAGGGCGGCGCGGGGGAGGTGTCAGTAAATGCGGCCCTCGGGCCAATGTACTAGTCCTCATGTGGCCCTCGTGATCATTTGAGTTTGAGACCCCTGCTCTACTGCATGAGCTAAAAGCCAGCTGGCTTGGTTAAGGCTGTAGAGCAGACTCATTTTATCTCTCTCTCTCTCTAAGTGGTCTCAGTGCCACTAATTGGGACAGAATAGCACACCCAGGAGGTGTGTGGGTTACACTTGCACTAGTTGCGGACAGGTGGCACGAGGGGAGTAGCTCAAGGTGCGGTGATGGGCTATCACTCCCCAAAGAGTCTGAATGACCGAGTGGAGCTGGGCTGAAGAATGGGTGTGTCCCAGCAATGCCAAGAGTGGAACTAGATGCCACATTCCTGAGGTTCTAACCTCCCCTTTTTACCCTCTGCTAGGATAAATGGCAGAGCTCCACTGAAGCACTGATTTCCATCAGCTGAGGAGCTGGCTGGAAGGCTTTCATTTGTCTGAATAAGGTCTGGGTGAAAACCAAACAGGGGATTTCAGGGCTTGGTCCTGCGAGCTTTGCCTGAGCAAGATCCCAGGCTTTGGCCCTCCATTTAGCCCTTGAGTGACACAGCTCATCCTCCAAAAAGCGGCCAGCAAATCCCCTGGGGAAGTGACCTGGGAAATAGCTGCTGGGTTTTAATACAAGCATTTTGATGAAGATTTCCTCCCCTGTCCAATTAGCACTAAGTAGCACCTGCAACCATGTCACACTCCCTCTCCCCTCCCTCTTTTCTCTCATCCCCTCCCGCAGGCCACAGCTATGTTTGGCAAGACACTGGAGCCCAGGTATGCCTGAGCCCACTTGACAACTGCTGGGCATTGAGGCCACAGCTGTATGTGGCTGGCCAGTTTAGGCCACTTCTCCTAGGTCCATCCCAAGGGAAACTTGTTTGGCTTGCACAATGCCTCACCATGGCAACTGGGGGAGGTGAAGCACTGGGGTTAGGCTATGCTTTACTGAAGCCCAATGAGCTTCCCTTTCCCACTGTCTGAAGCTCCGCCAGAGTGTCAGCCTTGGGCAGTTCATTCTGCTTCTGGTGGCAGGAGAAAAATGGAGGCCAAGACTTCCTGATGGGGTGCCCAAAGCAAGGCTCCAAGGCCCAGATGCTCAAAGGTGTTTAGACTTCTACCTTCCATTGAAATCAATGGGAATAGAAGCCTAAATACCTTCAAAGATCCACGCCCTAATCCATATTCAGGCCTGATCTTCAGATCCCATTGGCTTGAATGGCAGCTACAGGTGCTCAGAGGTGATGGAGGCAGAAGTAGATAAAAGAAAAGAGCAGAGCAGAGAGCCAACCCTTCTAGAAGAGTCCTACAGAATCGAACAGAAAACAATCACCTTTCTAAAGGTCTTTCAGCCCCCTCTAGAGAATTTAGTAGAGAATTGTACCTTTTCTGTACAAGGGTCAAAAGCCTAGAGAGAAAGGATGTAATATTTTAAATATCCCACAGGTTTATTGAGCAATTTCTATTAAAACCCTCCTACTTTCATCCCTGTTCCATTCCATAAGAGAAGCAGCAAAGTCAATGGGACTCTGGGTGGCGTCTTGGACGAACCACCTCCAGAAATGAGGAAGGAATGGCTAGAGAGATAAGCCATGGGCCAGTGATGCCTTGGTACAGCAGTGCCACAGAATGCTGAAGCCTCAAAGGCGGCACAGAGCTTACCGAGAACATGGTGCTGTAAGGCGCCTTCAGCAGCAGCAAGAACTCATTTTATGAGCCATAACACAGCAGTGTCCATGCTAAGAGAAGAGGGAAAGACAGTCAGCTATTGGTGTGGGGAACTGGAAGAAGCCCTCTTTTACAGCCACTCTGCTGAGCAAATGAAGGATGGAAATGAGAGAAGGGGGTTGCTGTTGAAGGTGGGGACAGATGTATAGGGTGGTAAAAAACAGAAAGAGGAGTTGTTGACAATGGCCCCAATTCAGGGAGCACAGCAAGGCCAGGAAAAAAGGATTCAGGTGCCTCAAGGGACTGGGTGATATCAGAAAGCTGCAGAGGCTCATAGGAGAGGAGTGGGGGAAGAAGGAACAATTCTGTTGTGAGTGAAAGGAATCTGAGTGCTTTTAACACGCCTGCTAACTGGAGCAAGACAGAAGCAGAATGTAAACACTTCCCCATCTCTCTATCTGAGCACTGACACCAGTGGCTCCAAGTGCTAAATCATCCTGTGTCTGAATGGAGAGAGGGACTAAAGCATCTCCCCAGCCAGCATCTCCCCATCTGTTTGTTTAGACGCTGTAATGGAGTAGAGAGTGGGTGACTGGGGCATGTCCTGGCAGAGAAGGAATTATATTCATAGGAAGCAGTTCACATAGATCAGACCAATTATTTACTTTGTGGTAACACCCCAAGTGTGCTAGGTGCCTTAGGTAGAACAGGACAAAATCATCTTAGTACCTGCTGCTCTGTGCCTCAGTTTCCTCTCAGCCAGCAGTAAGCACTTTAGTCTCCCATTCTTGGCTGCACCAGTTCCAGTGCTTCCAGCCACGTCATGAAGTCTACCCACTGCTTCTGGGAGTGAACAAGACGTCCAAGCAAATGAAGTCTTTCAACTCCTCACCTTCAGCTCAGGGTTCCATAAGCACATTTGATTCCTTCCTCAGGGCTCCCCAGTTACTCTTGTATCAGGGCTTCAGGTGCTGGCTCTCTCTCTCAAGCTGTTTCCCCCCAGGCAGGAGAGCTCCAGTGGCCCCACTCCAGACACTCTTCCCCTCAGCCTTTTCTAGCTATTTCCCAGGCCTTCTCACTGCTCCATTACAGCTGTTTCCTGTAGGTCTTATGGAAAGCCCTGCCTTGGGGCTATTGTCATGTGATGCTCAGTCACCTGACCCAACCACCTGCCCAAGCCAAAACCCCTCATCTGGGAGGAGGATAACTAAGCCCAACTCCCTTAAAGGGCCAACCCACCCACAGATGGAGAGACTTTCCCATGCATATTTACGTTTTTAATAGTTTCCCCCCTGCCACTGCTGTCAGTCCAGGTTCACAGGGGATGTGGCATTCAGCACTCAGAGCAGAGGGAAGTGAGAATAGGGGTCCTGGGTTCTGGTCCTGTCTCTGCCACTGACTCACTGTGGGACCTGGGACAAGTCCCTTGGGCCCAGATCCTCAAAGGGAATGAGGTGCCTAACTCCCACTGATTTCAAAGAGCAGCTTAGCCTGTCTATATTGTGAGGGTTGTTCTGATACAGCTACCCCAAGGACTGGAATTGAGGCCAACTTTCATCAAATCATTGCACAAGCCCCAAACTCCTGTTGTACCTAATTCTAGTCTCCCCTATACCTAGCCACTCCCCACGGAGCTGACCTAGGTTGCAGGGATGCACATGAGAACAGAACAGGGAGGGTGAGAGTAAGGCACTGTAGGGCTGAGTGTGTCTGTGGGAAGTTACCTGCCTCTTCCTACAAGCAAGCTGCTGCTAGGGTTGCCAGGTGTCCGGTTTTCAACCGGAAAGTCCGATTGAAAGGGGGCCTGTACACAGGGCTGGATTAACCTATAGGCTAATAAGGCTATAGCCTTAAGCCCTCCTATTTTTAGGCCTTACTTTAGGCCCTCCTATATTTAGGCCCTACTGTATGCCCTCCATTCCATATTGAAGTAACAGCTGAGTGACGGTAGTGGGGCCATCGGAAATTCTTTGTCTCATTAGATATTTGTTTGTACAAATTAATCCATCAAGATAGTGAATTCAATTTATGGTGATTGTGATTTTGTCTTTGTGGGCTAAGTAAACATTTGTGGGCCCAAGCAATATTGAACTTTGTACACAGAAGGCCTACACTGGACAATAGAAACCATGTCGAAGAAAGGAGGATGGCAGAAACTGAAGGAGGCCAAAGAAAGATGGCAAAGGCAAGATGTAGTGCTGAAAGGTACTCATTCTCTAACATTTTTTCCTTCTACTAAGTCTGGTGGTGAGGAAGTCCAGGCGAATACCAGCCCAAGTGAACCTGCTGAGCCTGCACCTGATGAAAAGGAGTAGCCTCCTGTGATTTCTCTAGCTGCAGTCTCACCCCACTCCTCTGAAGACTTTCCCAGTGATAGTAATACAAAAATATCCTTCTCCAACGATCCAGGTGAGTGGGACATGACTTCTCAAGACCTCACTGCATATTGCACTGAGAAGGGCGCACAGAAATGCCAGAATCTAGATGCTTACTTTTCATTGAAAAAGCAAGAGTACACCAATCAGAATTGTTCTGACCAAATCAGTGTTTGAACATATGAAGCCTACCAGATTGGCAAGCAAGAATGGCTCATCTATTCGCCTTCTAAGAAGAAAGTGTACTGTTTTTATTGCCATCTGTTTTCTGCTACCAAAAACTAGGGAATGTTCTGAAAGGCTTCAATGATTGGAAGAATACTGCATACATTACCAGTCGTGCAATGAGTGAGCAGCTGCATTATCAGTTAACAGCTAATGACAATGCAAGTAATATGAGTGGCAAATATTCAGGGATGCAGACAAAGATGAAAGAATGCAATGCTTTGGTTGATTACATGCCTTGTGCTGTACACTCACTCAACCTTGTTGGCCAGACTGCCATAGGTTGTTGTGTTGAAAGAGTTTCTTTTTTTGGATTTGTCCAAGAATTGTATAATTTTTTCTCTTCATCAACCAATCATTGGATGATTCTTAGAGATTCACTACCAAAGGGATGCCCAGTGTCCAAATCACTCTCAGGGACACAGTGGAGTGCCAACGCTGAAGCTGTGAATGCAGTTGTTCTGGGATACCCCAACATCCTTGGAGCGTTAGAGGGCATCAAGGATGATGAATCTCAAAAATCAGCAACAAGAAAAGATGCGAAGATCCTGAGTGATGCAATGCGCACTTTGGAAACTGGTATTTTGTGTGAGGTCTGGAATGATATACTTAAGCCATTCAGCAGGTGTAGTCTAAGCTTGCAAAGTGCTCAGATTGACCTTTCCACTGCTGTAAAGCTGAGGAGGAGTCTTGGAACTGTTCTTCAACAAATGCAGGATAGTTTTGAGGAGTATGAAATTCAGGAGGCTGCAAGGACTGCTAACCATGAATATAAGTCAGCCAAACGCCACAAAAGACAGAAACAACAAGGAGTCTGGTAGCATCTTAAAGACTAACAGATTTATTTGGGCATAAGCTTTCGTGGGTAAAAACCTCACAAAAGACAGAAGACATGCGATGATGCAACTGCCCACTCATTCGGTGACAAGGAGGCCTTCAGAGTTAATACCTTCATCACAATCATCGACAAACTGAAGAGTTCATTAGAACATCGGATCAAGGCTAAAGGTTTTGTCAATATTTTCATAAGTGTACTGACAAATTTTTCACCTAACATTTCAAGTTCCAAAGTCAGTGAAGGTATCAAACGTCTGTGTCAAAAGTATCCAGACGATCTCTCAGTAGATTTACTAAAGAATGTCTTCAATTTGTTGAATTCACATCACTCTCAGATATATTGAGAAAATATGATGAAAGCAAATCTATTTGGATGTACCGAGTTATCACTGAATTCAATGTGATAGAAAGTTTCCCAAATGCTGAAACTGCATTATGGCTGTATTTGTCACCAATGATCACTAATTGTAGTGGCGAACATTCCTTTTCTCTTCTAACAAGGGTAAAAAATGCCCTCCGATCCACCATGACTCGAGAGCATCTCAGTGCTTTGTCCCTCTTGAGCATTGAGAATAAAATAGTCAGGTCTTTGAATTACGATGACCTCATTCATGACTTTGCTACAGCTAAGCTAGGGGGAAAAAATTGTTTGTTTGAAGAACTGAGTGTAGTGAGAGTTAACTTGTTAATTTTACATAAATAATACGAAAATATGTATGTAGATAAATGTTTGATGACTTCATAATTTTTTTTGCAATATGTAATTCATACTTAGGCCCTTCCCTCCCATTAGTTTAAGGTCCCTCATAACCTTAATCCAGCCCTGCCTGTACAGTGTCCGGTCACATTTACTGACCAGACACCAAAAGTCCAATTACCAAGGGTCAGGGGGCCAAAGGATGAGGCGCTGGGTCATCAACCCATGCCAGCCCCTGCTCAACTGGGGCCACCTCCTACCTACACAGGGCTGGCCCACAACATTTTGGCACCTGAGGCGGGGAGCTCAAATGACGCCCCCATGTCCCCTCGCTTGGGCCAAAACTTTGAAAGGTCTCAATTCTGCCTTCTTCCTGTTCTACTCCTCTCATGGTACTGTTCTGCTACCTACCCCAATAAAGGAGAACTAACAACTTAAAATGCCTTGTTCAAAAATTTTAAGTAACACTTAACTTTCAAACGCCTGAACAGCAAATGTAACTTTTCTTGTCTGCATAGTAAACACTGGCATTTTTAATCTATTTGAATAATCAAAGTGGTGCTTTCCGTGCCTTCTTGGTTGCAAAGATTTGAACTGCTTCCTGCTGAAGGTCCACAGTCTGGGCCAGCTCATGCTCTGTTGAGATGGTTGCAAGGCCAACCAGCCTCTTCTGTGTCATTGTGGAGCGTAGATGTGTTTTTATTAACTTCAGCTTGGAGAAGCTGCATTCTCCACTGGCAACTGGTACAGGAAGTGTTAGAAGTATGCACAAAGCAACAAAAGCATTTGGAAAGAGGGTGGTCATCTTATTTGTGCACTTATATTCCAGAACAACCTTTGGAGTTGATCCTGCTGAAATGCATCTTGAAAGGGCTTTCAGTTCATCACCTAAATCACTCACATTAATATCTCGCATGTCATCATGTGTCAACACTGTCTCTAGTGCCCTGCATTGCTGGTGTAGGTCTTCTTCAGGTATAGTCAGTGGTGAGCTGGAGCCAGTTCACACCGGTTCGTGGGAACCGGTTGTTAAATTTAGAAGCCCTTTTAGAACTGGTTGTCCCACGCGGGACAACCGGTTATAAAAGGGCTTTTAAATTTAACAACCGGTAAAGCTCCAGCAGCTCCCCGCCCCGCCCCCGGCCCCAGCTCACCTCCGCTCCGCCTCCGCCTCCTTCCCTGAATGCTCCGCCCTGCTTCTTCTCCCCGCCTGCTTCCCGCGAATCAGCTGTTTGCGCGGGAAGCCTGGGATGGCTGAGAAGCAAGCGACGGCTTCGCGCTCAGGCCCAGGGAGACAGAGCAGAGGTGAGCTGGAGCAGGGGGCGCAAGGAGGGCCACGTGCCGCGGCAGGTAACCCCCTGCTCCCCCCCAGCTACGCTACCCTGCCCCTAGGAACCAGAGGAACCTGACGAATGCTTCCCTGGAGCCGCCCCAGGTAAACACCGCCGGGACTCCCCACCTCGCCCCCCGGCAGGTCCCTCTGGCTCTTAGGGGCGGGGCGGGCACCCACTACGGTAGCCCATGAGACCCTCCTGACCGGCCCCTGAGCTCCCGGCCGGGGAGGCTAGTCCCTGGCTTTTCCCCCTCCCCTGCAGCTTCAGCTCGCCCCGCTGCATGCTCTGGGCAGCGGGCTGCCAGGCGCGGCGCGGCCCGGCCCGAGGCGCTGCCAGGCGCAGCCCAGCCCGGCGCCAGTCACTGCCAGGCGCAGCCCGGCCCGGCGCCAGGCGCGGCCTGGCCCAGCCCGGCCCGGCTCCGACAGGCGTGGCCCGGCCCGGCGCTGACAGGCGCGGCCCGGCCCGGCCCAGCTCCAGGCGCTGCCCAGCCCGGCCCGGCCCGGCTCCAGGCGCTGCCAGCAGTGGCGTAGCCAGCTTCTCAGTGCAGGGGGAGCAAACATAAAAAAGGCGCCCCCCCTTGGCTCCTCCTCTGGCCGGTCCGCGCCCGCCCCCCTTGGCTCCTCTGGCCACACTGCGGCCATGCTGTGCCCCCCCTCGGAGGGGCTCGGTGGGGGGGGCTGGGCGCAGGGGTAGGGGTGGCAGGCGGGCGCTGCTCGCTTCTCCCGAGGCCTGGGGGGAGCAGAGCAGTGGGGTGGGCAGCAGCTGGCGGGCAGATCCCCTCTCCCCGGTAGCTTCCTGGTTCCCTCGGCCGGGGCAACCCAGCATTTTTTTCAAAAGCGGAGCCTGCCGGGCCGCCGCTGGGGTCCTGCAGGCAAGTGGGGGGCAGCACGGCTGGACTCCGGAGGAGCCATTTGCGGGAGCGGCGGGCACAGCCGGAGGAGCGAAGCGGCCGGGCTCCTCGGCCATCGCGCCCCACGCTCAGCGCGGCCGTTTCCTGTGGCAGCTCAGGGCTCGGTGGCCGAGCGCTCTGCAGCTGGCGGGCAGATCCCCTCTCCCCGGCAGCTTCCTGCTTCCCTTGGCCCGGAAGCAGGAAGCTGCCGGGGAGAGGGGATCTGCCCGCCAGCTGCGGACTGCTCGGCCGCCGAGCCCTGAGCCACCGCAGGAGGTGGTGGCGGCGATGTTGGGTCGCGATGGCTGAGGAGCCGGCCCCTTCGCTCCTCTGGCCACGCCCGCCGCCCCACCCCCATGGCTCCTCTGGAGTCCAGCCGTGCTGGCCCCCCCCACTTGCCTGCAGGACCCCAGCGGCGGCCTGGCAGGCGCCGCTTTTGAAAAATGTACTGAGGGGAAGCGGCTGCTTCCCCTGAACCCCCTAGCTACGCTACTGGCTGCCAGGCGCGGCCCGGCCCGGCTCCAGGCGCTGCCAAGGAACACAGGGGGTTGGAAGGGGCAGGTGTCCCGGGGGGCGGGCCATGACGCTCTCATGGGGTGAGGAGGGAACCAGTTGTTAAGATTGTGGCAGCTCATCACTGGGTATAGTGAGGAGTTTTGGAATATCATACAACATCCCAAATATATTGCTGTGTTCCTTGAGCTACATGAAACGTTCTTCAACTGATTGTATTGCACAATCTAGCACCTGGTTAAAGAATTCAACTTTGAATTGTTGTTTGGGGTCTCTTATGGGAAAATAGCTTCAGTGTGAAGTTCCTCTGCCAACTTCTGTGCACTCTTCAGAACGTTTTGAAATCCCTCATCTGACCGGTAAGACTGTATGTATGACTTTGCTTTGTCCAGTTGTTCCATTGCTCCAGATATATCAAAGTCAACACTTTGGAGTCTCTTGCTTACAACATTTATTTCAAACAGTATGTCATGCCACAACACTAAGCCACACAGAAATTTGAAGTTATGTATGTTTCTGGTGATTCCATTTCTCTCTGCCACTGTTCTCCCACGAACAGTTCCTGTCATGGCATTATCCTCCATAATGACAACTATGGCATCATCTATCTTCCCAATTTAGTGTTTGATAGGCTTTAATTGCCTCCACTCGACTTTCCCATCATGTGGCACTCAGTGGTTTCAGTGTCAGAGAGGATGTTCCCAGATGTTGCTTCAAAATTTGCCATCGATGAGTTGATGCAGAGAAAAATACATAGATGCTTTGAATTACATTAAAGAATTCAGCAGCCTCACTAGAAGCTGATGCTGCATCACTGACCACCAAGTTCAACGAATGAGAACTGCATGGGACAAAAAAAGCTCCAGGGTTTAACTCTCGGATCCGTGTCTGCACTCCTCCGTTCTTTCCTCTCATGTTGGCACCGTTATCGTAGCCCTGACCTCTCATGTCAGCTATCGCAATTCCCGTATCTTCCAGCTTTTTAAGCACATTTGTCATACCAGCTCCTGTAGTATCATCAATGTCAATAAATTATAGAAAATGCTCTCTGACAGTCACCATTGCAGGGACATTTTCACTAGGTTCTGCTGTTACAAAATGCACCATTAAAGTCATTTGTTCCATATGGCTGATGTCAGGTGTGTGGTCCAGAATAACAGAATAATATCTTGTTGACTTCAGATCTGCCGCAATCTTCCATTTGACTTTTGTTGTCAGTAGCTGTATGATCTCATTTTGAATTGTTTTTCCAAGGTAGTGGTGTGTGTACATTTCTTGGGTGGTGACTCTTCTTAGATGCTCCTGGAGTACAGCATCAAACTCAGCCATCAGCTCCACAGTTTTAAGGAAATTTCCATTGTTTGGCACATACAGCTGATCTGAAGTGTCACGCAGTGCTAGGTTTTGGGCAGCAAGCATTCTCACAATGGCAATGAGCCTTTTCAGAACATTTTGCCAGTACAGAGACTGATGCAATCTTCTCTTGATGCTGATCATCTATGGTGGCCTTTAACCTTAGTTTCATCTCAAGCTCTTTCCACCTATGGAATGCTCTCTTGTGATTTGCTGCCTTCTCATGGCATGCCAGATTTCTAGCCAGATTTTTCCAGTCCTTTGTTCCCGTAGAATCCAATATGGCTGGAACATTAGACTGGAAGAGTTTGCAACAGAAACAGTACGCAGCATTCTGGGTTTTTGAGTACATAAGCTATGACCTCTCCACTTTGTCACCATTGGGGATTTCACGCCAGTAATGTGTTGGATGGAAACTTCTATTTTCATTGTCTTTGGGGAACATGAAGTTTTTCACTTGCTGTGGCCCATGCAGTACAAGGAAGACCCTCAGGCTACTGCTCAAGTGAGTCCACAGTCCTGGATCATCTAGACTTAAGGAACTAAACTCAGCAGCAGCTGTTTCTTGAACCTCCACCACACTCTTCTCTGATCTACACTTTTCTTCAGGAATGTGCATGGTTACATCCATTTGAGATGGAGATATGGATGCGGCAGTAGCTGCCAGGTCACCTGCACTCTGACTAACTGGAAGATCAGGCATCTCCTCACTACTCACATCCTCACTGGGGCCAGAAGGCTCACCGTGAACATTTGTGTCTATGTATCTCAGGAGAGCCAGGGCCGCCCAGAGGATTCAGGGGGCCTGGGGCAAAGCAATTTCAGGGGCCCCTTCCATAAAAAAAAGTTGCAATACTATAGAATACTATATTCTCGTGGGGGCCCCTGTGGAGCCCAGAGCCTGGGGCAAATTGCCCCACTTGCCCCCCCCCCCCGGGCAGCCCTGAGGAGAGCTCCTTCCTGCTTAGATAGAAAAGCTTCCTTTCTTTTTCTGAATGCTGCCCCAGAGGGGTGTTTTCTTCTTTCACTCATGACTGCTGTTCTGTGCCAGCTACAGTGGCTCTCAACACTCAATTGAAGGGGACAAATAAGCAGGCTGGTAGCTGGGCCTGAGTGAGGGAAGATATCAGCATCTTAAGGGCCTAACTGGCTCCTACTACTTCAGTTGACTGCCTGTTCTCCTCAAGTAGGTTCAGGGAAGCAGCAGGAAACAGAAAGCTCCCTGAGAAGCTGGTGTTAATCAGTCCAGGCTCCTGGGGGTGCTAGAGAGGTACATAAGAGGCTCCTCCTCCTCTCTCTCTCTCTCCCCCTGCAGCTCCTGCTGCTTTCTGTTATTCCTTCTCACCTTTTCTCCTGCCTGCCTCTTATGTCTCTTGTGCCCTCCTTCCTCCAGCACAACACTCCATCTCTGTGCATATAGAGCAGAGAGAATTACATATGCACCAGCAGCAGACACAATTTTCTACACTCTGGGTCCTAGTGGCGCCCCCCCACAGTCTGGCACCTGAGGTGGCCGTCTCAGTTCGCCACATGGTAAGGTCAGCCCTGTATCTACATCTCAGGGGCAGGCAGGCTCCTGTCCTAACCCCGGAGCAGAGGGAGCCCAACTGGAGGGTGGGGGTGGACAGGATCCAGCAAGGAGGAAGGGGGAGATTAGTGAGTGATGGGGGTGGGGCCTCAGGGTAAGAGGCAGAGCAGGGGCAGGGCCTCAGGGGAAGAAGTGGGGACGGGGGAGGTGGGGGTTCCGGTTCTCCTGTTGTAGTGTCCAGTTTTCAGAAAACAGAAAGTTGGCAACCCTATGCTGCTTCCTAAGCCCCAGTATCCTTGAATCCCCGTCAGTACAAGGCCCTGATTCTCCTTGCTCTCACACTGGGGTAGCTCCACCGACCATGACAGAAGACAGCTAGGTTCCATGGTTAGTGATCAGATTGCAAGAAGTGAGATACTTCCCTCAGGCATTTCTTGGGTTGACCCTGGGACAGTAAATAGACAGAGTACATCCCTGAAGAAATTGCTTCCTATTTTAATGAATTTGTGCCTCTACTGGGCACAATCAGAATTGTTCAGATGCGTCTCCTAGGCCTCATACTGCTAACAGCTTATGGTGATTCTCCTGGGGCTCAAGTGGTCTGTGCTTTAAGAGGAGCATCTGAGTTCTGTCCTCATGGCTGCCTGGATGTTCTGAGTGGCCAAGTGACAAACATGAAGTGTCAGGTGGCGGCTGTTATAGTATCATTAAATGCATGTTCTGCAGCATCCCGGTCTGGGACCATGGAAAACATCCTAATCTAGCAAACAGGATGAAGCTCTTTACAAACCCTAAAGTCAACTCTGCATTCTTACTCAGGCAAAGCTCCCGCTGGAGTTAACTGGAGTTTTGCCTGCTGTAGGATGGCAGCATCAGGCCACCTGTACAATGTATAATTCCACGCCCCCAACACACTCGTGTAGCTGCTACTCCACTGTGGCTGGGGGCATATTTTGGCCACTCCCAGTGAAATATTAATTAAAGGGAAAGTTTGCAAAGGCACCAAGTCAAAAGTTCAGCTGTAGTGTTCCCCGCCCAGTTAATTTAACAAGAGGAAAAATAATGAGAGTGAAAACCCAGCCAAATAACCCTGCAGCTCAGCTCATTAGCTGCTAGAGCTTTGCCAAAATATGATCTTTAATTCTACCCAATTGATTGCTGTTTCCCTTTCTGCAGGCTCAGGCCCAGGGCAGATAGGTCCCATCCCTTCTAACTGTCCATATTAAAAACCCAACCCAGAGTAAAGATCACTTCTAGCCAGGCTTGCAAAATTGGATAGCTCCAGTGTGAGGAGAAGGTGAATAAATAGACCCTCAATGTCTGCTGAGATGGCATTTCCTTGATAGAGAGGGCAAAGGAATGCAATACAACACTGAGTCTCTGCGCCTCTGGGAGCAAGCTGATTCCTTGCTGTTATCAGATGGGAGTAGGAACAGAATCATCAAAATGTCAGGCTGGAAGGGAACTTGAGAGGTCATCAAGTCCAGCCCCCTCTGCTGAGGCAGGACCAAGTAACCTAGATCATCCCTCATGACGAAGTGGGTATTCACCCACGAAAGCTTATGCTCCAATACATCTGTTAGTCTATAAGGTGCCACAGGACTCTGTTGCTTTTTATAGATCATCCCTGACATGTTATTTAAAAACTCCAGTGATGGGGATTCCACAACCTCCCTTGGAGGTGTTAATTTCCACCTAGGATCAGGCCTGCATACAGGCAGGGCTGGTGCAACCCATTAGGCGACCTAGGCGGTTGCCTAGGGTGCTAACATTTGGGGGGCAGTGACCACGGCGGCCGGATCTTCGGCCGCTGCAGTCGGGGGCGGGACCTTCTGCCACCTAGGGCGGCAAAAAAGCTGGTGGCGCTCCTGCATACAGGTTCATGTGGTTAAGCACCATCTGGGCAGGAGCACATACCTTCCCTATGTCTGACTGTGTACAAAACCTGGAACCCTCTGTGCAGGGCAACACAGGCTCTGCACTCAGGACTGCACGCCCACCATGCAAAACCATACCGGGTCATACAACTTTCACCCAAAGGGACCAAGAGGGCAGTGCTGGGCAACTGCTCCTTGCCCAGAGGGTTCTCATGCGGGTGCAATGGGGTCTATTGCCTCAAGGGCATGTGGATGGGGTGCATCCAGGCAGGGCCATCCCTAGCTATTCTGGGGCCTTATGCAGCCCTCCCGGGGGGCTGGCCCCAGGCCTCCATGGTGGGGGCTGGATTGGTGGGCAGGGGGAACCACCCCCCAGCACTCACCGGCAGCGCGGCTGGGGCCAGGTCCTTGCACTTCCCACCGCCGGTGAATGCAGGCCCAGCCCTGCTGCACTCCTCAGGGGTGGGAAGAGGAGGGGCGGGGGTGGAGCAGGGCAGGGGCTTTGGGGAAGGGGCGGAGTGGGGGCAGGGCTGGGGCAGAGCAGGGGTGGCGGCCGCAGGAAAAGGCGGGACATGGGCTGGAGCAGCACGCAGCTGCGCAGGGCACCAGGAAATTTGGTGCCCCAAGTTTCCTGGTGCCCTACACAGCTGCGTACTTTGCATATGGATAAGGACGGCCCTGCATCCAGGGTGCTAATGCCAAATAACTCTCGTTCAGCCAGTCTGGCTGAATAAGGGTCTGACCAAGATTGGGGTTTGCCAAAGAGCTTGTTGGATAAAGCTCAGGCCCAGCTGTGTTGGTGGGGTCAGGGAAGCAATAGGAGGAAATGCAGAAGGCCATATGACCTCCTTCCCGGAAAGGGTTCTCCCTGCTTTTGTTCTCAGGGGCCCACCTGGAGGGCCCTGTTAAATCTCTGCCTGCTGCTGGACATCCAGGAGCACCAGAGGCTGCCTTCTTCTCTTCCCCTGTGCAAACTGGGGAGTATTCTGCCTTTCCAGGAATCCAGGCCACATGCCTCCCTCTGTAGCATGTCCACCTGGATTAGGTTTGGCTCGGGGGGAATCACGCAAAATGCTCGACCTCTCCCACCCCAGGAGGTGAACATACTGCCTCGGAGAATATGAACTCATAGGAATTGCCAGATTGGATCAGACCAGGGAGCCACGTAGGTCAATATCCTGTTTCTGTCTGCACCCGCTGCTTCAAAAACAGGTCCAAGAAACACCACAGTGGGCAATGATGGAACCAGCCTATGGGGGCAGTTTCTTCCTACCGCCTGTCAGACAGCGATGGGCTCATGCCCTACTGCAAGAGGGTTGGTCTCCCTTCTAAAAAAAAAAAAAAAAAAAAAAAATGTGCATTGTATCTGTCATAGCTGTCCATGCTCTTGTTATCAGTACAAGTGTCTAATCCTTTTTGGATGCCCAGTGAGCTCTTAGCCTCTACACTGTCATGTACATGAGTTCCACAGGTTTATATGGATAGTACTGTGAGATTGGATTGAAACTTCTATATAGAGACCTCAAAGCACGTAACAAACCAAGTCTCCCAGCACCCTCCCTGGCATGGAGAAATACCACCATTCCCATTTTATAGATGGAGAAACTGACACACAAGGCAGTGAAGTGACCTGCACAAGGTCACAGAGTGAGTTAGAGCCAGAAGTAAAACCAGCTTGTTCTGACTACCAGGCCTGTTCTCCACCAGCCCATCCTCTCACTGTCTGGTGTTTAGGGGTAAGAGATTCCATGCTGCCCTTGACTTCTGGCTTCTGTATGTTCCCAGCCCCTTCCCCTCCACCTCTCTTTCCCCCCCCCTCTTCCCTCCAAGCTGGCAAACAAGAAGCCCAGCATTCCCTCCTCTACCCTGGGATGCTTTCTGGAAAGTCTCTTGCACATTCCGGGACACAATGCTACCCGCAGTGCAGCCTTAAGCGGTGTAGGGGTACAAAGGCATGTGTCCTGGGCTTTTCTCTGCATGTCAGCTGGAGAGGAAAGCTGCCAGGCCTGCTATGGATTGTCTGCTGGGCTTTGTGCTGAAGGGCTCAGCAATTGGCCAGGCAGTGAAGATCACCCCGAACTGGGCTGTGTTAATGCTTTGACTCTATGCAAAGCCAGTCAGTACATGAGCTGATGCAGGCATTCAGAGCTCCCTGACCAGCAAACTCAGAGCAACTTGCCTTCATACGCACTTGGATTGTCCCACTGCCCTGCTGTCCAGAAACAAAGCCCCAGCCTCAGGAATGCCTGGAACAGGTCTGAGTGAGACAGTATCCTCACAATGTTTCAGAGTAGCAGCCGTGTTAGTCTGTATCCGCAAAAAGAACAGGAGTACTTGTGGAACCTTAGAGACTAACAAATTTATTAGAGCATAAGCTTTCGTGGGCTACAACCCACTTCTTTGGATGCATATAGAGTGAAACATATATTGAGGAGCTATATATACACACATACAGAGAGCATGAACAGGTGGGAGTTGTCTTACCAACTCTGAGAGGCCAATTAAGTAAGAGAAAAAAAAACTTTTGAAGTGATAGTCAAGATAGCTCAGTACAGACAGTTTGATAAGAAGCAAGTGTGAAAATACTTACAAGGGGAGATAGATTCAATGTTTGTAATGGCTCAGCCATTCCCAGTCCTTATTTAATCCTGAGTTGATTGTGTCTAGTTTGCATATCAATTCCAGCTCAGCAGTCTCTCGTTGGAGTCTGTTTTTGAAGTTTTTCTATTTTAAGATAGCCACCCGCAGGTCTGTCATAGAATGGCCAGACAGGTTAAAGTGTTCTCCCACTGGTTTTTGAGTATTATGATTCCTGATGTCAGATTTGTGTCCATTAATTCTTTTGCGTAGAGACTGTCCGGTTTGGCCAATGTACATGGCAGAGGGGCATTGCTGGCACATGATGGCATATATCACATTGGTAGATGTGCAGGTGAACGAGCCCCTGATGGTATGGCTGATGTGATTAGGCCCTATGATGATGTCACTTGAATAGATATGTGGACAGAGTTGGCATCGGGCTTTGTTACAAGGATAGGTTCCTGGGTCAGTGTTTTTGTTCAGTGATGTGTGGTTGCTGGTGAGTATTTGCTTTAGGTTGGGGGGTTGTCTGTAAGCGAGGACAGGTCTGTCTCCCAAGATCTGTGAGAGTAAAGGATCATCTTTCAGGATAGGTTGTAGATCTCTGATGATGCGCTGGAGAGGTTTTAGTTGGGGGCTGAAGGTGACAGCTAGTGGTGTTCTGTTATTTTCTTTGTTGGCCCTGTCTTGTAGGAGGTGACTTCTGGGTACTCGTCTGGCTCTGTCAATCTGTTTTTTTACTTCAGCAGGTGGGTATTGTAGTTTTAAGAATGCTTGATAGAGATCTTGTAGGTGCTTGTCTCTATCTGAGGGATTGGAGCAAATGCGGTTATATCTTAGAGCTTGGCTGTAGACAATGGATCGTGTGGTGTGTCCTGGATGGAAGCTGGAGGCATGTAGGTAAGTGTAGCGGTCAGTAGGTTTCCGGTATAGGGTGGTATTTATGTGACCATCGCTTATTAGCACAGTAGTGTCCAGGAAATGGACCGCTTGTGTGGATTGATCTAGGCTGAGGTTGATGGTGGGATGGAAATTATTGAAATCATGGTGGAATTCCTCAAGGGCTTCTTTTCCATGGGTCCAGATGATGAAGATGTCATCAATGTAGCGCAAGTAGAGTAGGGGCGTTAGGGGACGAGAGCTAAGGAAGCGTTGTTCTAAGTCAGCCATAAAAATGTTGGCATACTGTGGGGCCATGCGGGTACCCATAGCAGTGCCGCTGACTTGAAGGTATATATTATCCCCAAATGTGAAATAGTTGTGGGTGAGGACAAAGTCACAGAGTTCAGCCACCAGGTTAGCTGTGACATTATCGGGGATACTGTTCCTGATAGCTTGTAGTCCATCTTTGTGTGGAATATTGATGTAGAGGGCTTCTACGTCCATAGTGGCCAGGATGGTGTTTTCTGGAAGATCACCGATGGATTGTAGTTATATCTCCTCAATATATGTTTCACTCTATATGCATCCGAAGAAGTGGGTTGTAGTCCACGAAAGCTTATGCTCTAATAAATTTGTTAGTCTCTAAGGTGCCACAAGTACTCCTGTTCTTTATCCTCACAATGGAATGAGTTAGCCAGTGGCGCTCCCGTCACTCCTTTGGACTGTGCCCTATGAGATGCTGCAGCCATGCAGCAGGGTGGGGATGTCTCTGGACATTCACAGGGATGTCACAATTTTTAGGATGCTTCCACCTAAGCCTGGGAGTGGAAGGTGTTTCTAGGCATGTGGGTGATGTCTTCGTACGCTGCCCCAGCCACCCGGCCATCGAGTGAGATGCTGAGCAGACATAGGGCAGAGAGTGGCCATGGAGATGGGGACCAGCACAGCAAGCTGGGGGGTGTCTTTTGGGGATAAACCAAGCATAGTGCCCCATGCTCTTAGCAGCTGAGATTCACAAAGGAGCAGCTTCCACCTCCCAGAAATGCCCCCTCAGTGCCCCGGGATTGAATTTAATTTCATTAAGATTCCAGCAGAACTGGCAGCCAGGCAGGGGCCCCAGCACTCCTTCTTATCCCTGCTTCCTACTGTCTCCTCCTCCTCTACAGGCCTAACCTAGAACTGTCATCCCATCCCATCGCTTACTTCATCCTGCAGCAATTCACGTCCACAATGGGCTGGGCTCTGGACCCAGACAGACAGAGCATGTTTCCCAGGCTTTCCTGGATACAGGAACTTGGCCGGGTGGGGAGAGAAAGGGGGACTAGAGAGCAGGCAAGAGAAGGAGTCACCAGCTCCTTGTAACAGATGACCTCACATCAGCTGCAAGCAGGTTACTCCATCCCCCTGCAAAGCTCTAGCAGTCCATGGAGAAACCTTTCTAAAGTAGAAGCTGCTGGCTGGGATCCAGGTTTAGGACTCAAATGCATCTTCAAGAGCAGTTCAACATAGGACCAGCACAGCTGCCAAACCTTGGTGAGTGCAGATGGGACTCAGTCTGGGGCTCTAGGAGGGCAGGAAGCTGACACAGGCACCCTAGGAACCTGCTGTACTGAACCCTCCCATTCCCCACTCGGAGGCAAAAGTACATGCAACCTTGATGGTGGCTCCCTTAGCTAACACATGAGGGACTGACCCAGGGAACTCCAGAGCGAAACATACAAGCTGCTGCAACTTGAGCTAAAGCTCTGTAGTTAAGGTTGTAACAACTCCTATCCTTTGTGGAGCGTCCCAGAGGGGGACTGTAACAGGTTGTGCTCACCACCGCAGCGCCTCCTGCTGGTTGCTCCGGGAATTAGCTCTGTCCAGCTCTGGAGCACCCTCTGCAGGTGGTGTCTCACCCATTGTCTGCTCTGAAGTTTCCTCTGTCTGTGGGGCCCCACGTTGCTCCTGGACCACGGCTTCCTCGTCAGGGCATGGCCCTCCAGCTGTGCCCCAACTCCATTGTCTCCCCATTTCCGGGAGAACTGGCAGTCCTTCGCCCAGCTTCTCACCACAGTGGCGAGCTAGAGACCGTAGTCCAACCCCTTGCTCAGGGTGAGCTGCAGTCCTTTGGCTCAAGCCTGCACTCAGGTGGAGCTGCAAATAGTCAATTAGGCTAGGCTCTGGTTCAGAGCGGGGCAGTAAGCAAAGTCTCTCAGCTCCGCCTGTGCTCAGGTGGGGCCGCAAATATTTAACGAGCCTGAGCTCTGGTTCAGAGCTGGGCGGGAAACAAAAAGTCACTCAGCTTGGGCCTGTACCCAAAGTCAGTTACCTCAGGCTTTCCTTCAGCTAGCCTGGGGGAGGGGGAGACTGACACCCACCGCTTGGGTGACAGGGGGAGACACAGGCCCTCCTACTCCACTGCATCCCAGCCCAGGGCCCTAAGGGTGGCAAAGAGATCTGCCACCACATCAGCGGGGATCCAGGCCATAACACGCTGATTCACCCTCTGCCAGCATTGCAGCCAAACAGGGGTCTACTACCAGGGCCGGCTCTAGGATTTTTGCCGCCCAAAGCAAACACAATTTTGGCCGCCCCCTCCCCTCCCGTTTTTTAATTACCCCACCCCCGGCCCCGCCTCAACTCCGCCCCTTCCCCAAATCCCCAGCCCTGCCTCCTCCCCCAGGCTCTCAAGCCTAGGAGGGAGGGGGAGAAGCGGCGCCCGCGCCGCGGCCACTCGGAGTCTCCCCCTCCCTCCCAGGCTCTCAAGCCTGGGAGGGATGGGGAGCAGCGGCGCGCGAAACGGCCGCTCGGGATCTCCCCCTCCCTCCCAGGTTTGAGAGCCTGGGAGGGAGGGGGAGACTCCGAGTGGCCGCGGCGCGGGCGCCGCTTCTCCCCCTCCCTCCCAGGCTCTCAAGTCTGGGAGGGAGGGAGGGGGAGCAGCGGCGCGCGAAACAGCTGTTTCGCGCGCCGCGGCAGCTCAGGATCTCCCCCTCCCTCCCAGGCAGCAGCAGCGGAGGTGAGCTAGGGTGGCCATGGCACATTTTTAGGGGCGGCATTCTGGCGCCGGCCATGCTGCCCCTAAAAATGTGCCGCCCCAAGCACCAGCTTGTTTTGCTGGTGCCTAGAGCCGGCCCTGTCTACTACCCCTGGGCCACTTCCACACTCCCCCTCCAAGGGTACCTGTTGGTCCAGTGAAGTCAGGTGATCTGCAGGGGCCTCAGTTGCCAGCAGAAGCTCGGCGGGGGTTGGGCCAGATGGCAGTCCGGGCCAGCCGTCTGTCTCCTGCAGGGTCAGGTCATCCGGGGGTCTGGGCCAGTTGTCTGCTTCCTGTGGGGCCAGGTCATCCAGGAGTCCGGATGGCCCGGGCCTGTCTGCCTCGCCCGGGGTCAGGTCAGTCCAAGCGGTCCAAGCCAGTCATCTGCACTCTGTGGGCCTGCTGCCGTCTCCCAATGCGAGAGCTCAGGGGAATCATCTGTCCCCTCCATTGGCTGGCCACCTACTGAGCTTCCGGGTCCCGCCTTTATACTCCTAGCCCTGCCCCTTGGCTTCTGGGGAGCGGAGCTAGGGGGTAGGGCTCCGCCCACAAGGGATGGAGCCACCCTCTTCCTCTGTGTCTGAGGAGGGCCAGTCCACCTCACTACAGGGACATGTAATGTACGCTGCCCAAAGGGTTACACAACTACAGACATAAAGCCCAAACAAGGCTATGGAGAAGCAGGGCTGAGACTTATTCAAGTAAAACATGAAGGAAACCACTTCCTAGGCAGGCCTGGTGGAGCCAGAGCCCAGAGCGACTTCTGTCCCAGCTTCCCGGTCAGGATTCAGAACAGTCACCCAAGAAGTGACATTGAAAGCTCGGAGCAATCTGTCTATCAAGGTTTTAATAAACTTTCCCATCAATGAGCAAATATCTGGCCCAATACCTATGCTGCCCTCACTGGTGGCTAAAGAGAATACTTGGCCTCCTTGAAAGGAGATCTGTAGTGCTGCCTTCAAAGAAGCAAAAACATGCAGTAATCCAGCAGGAGAGAAGAACCCTATGCTTACCTCCAGCCACTGTGCTGATTACCACCCATTTTCCAGTCTCTCCTTCTGTGTTAAGGTCTAGTGGTGGCACCAGTGTCTGTCTCCTCTGGCCACAATCTGGATCCTTCACCAGCAGCTTTCAGAGAAGAACACAGAACAGACTTGGCCCTGCTGATGCCAACAGATGCGCATCTCCTGACCATGGACAGGAAACAGACTTCTCTATTGATCTCTGCAGCCATGGGTGTTGTTGATTATACAGTGTTTATGGCATGCATGCTAGATCTGGCAGAAGTGCACTGAGGCAGTGTTCAGCTGGGTCCACTCATTTCTAAAGCACTGATCCTAGAGAGCGGTGATGAGCACCCGCTCCTCATCCCCAGGCTCCTGGTATGCAAAATCCCACAGGGCTTGGTACTCTCCCCTCCTCTCTACCATTTGTGAGACAGCGTGGAGGAGCTGAGAGACACCACAGACTCGTGTGCCACCAGAAAGTGGAAGCCTCTCCACTTTCTCCAACATCTGACTCTCAGCATCTCCTTCTCCAATTGATGCAGCTTCACATCACCATGCTGCCCCTAGGCCTGCAAATATTTAGCAGATGGGTGGAGAGCAAGCTAATCACAGGTGAGAGTGAAGAGCTATTAGCAGGGACAGGGGAATCCCTTTGAGGAAGTTGCCAGTGCTCGGATATCACTGTTGGCTGAGAGCATCAGACCACAGGTCAGTGAGTTGTGTGGCGTCTCAGGGTCATGCTGGACTTCTCACTGCTCCTGAGCATGCAAAAAGCCCCAGTGGTGAGGAATGGCTGCATCTGTCTTCAAACAGGCAGGAAACTATGGACTAGTATCTAGTGCCAGTGAGCCACACTATGATTAACTGCTGCAGCTCACAGTACCTGGAGTTGGACACACCTGCCACAGAAAGGCAGCAGCTGATGCAGCACACAGCCTCTTGCATCACACAGCAAAGGCTGAGGAGAATATTACACCTGTGCTTTGCCACCTCGACTGGCTCCCTTTGGACATGAGAGTCCTGGTTGTACTCTACAGTGCCTTCACTGGTTGTACTCTACAGTGCCTTCAGTGGATTTCAGCCTGGCTCTCTCACAGCCTGCCTCATCCTCAGGGACCCTCCAAGAAAGCTGCATTGCTCCACTGAAGACCCCCAGGTTTAGAGTCTCAGGAGCAAGTCACAGAGTTCTCAGCAGCAAGACCTTTATTCTGTGTCAGGGGAAGTTGAGTGATACCCAAGCCTGACAGTGTGGAGAGTGAAATCTAAAACCCTTCTACATAAAGACTTTCCTCAAGGAAAAACATCCAGAAACTCTGCAGCTCAGTAGATTTGTCTGCTCTCCTCATAGTAACTAACCTATTGCGCTGTGCTTCACTACCAAGATGAGAGATGCATGAGAAACACTGGAGATAGAGAGACAGGGACTATGGCTATGTCTACACTAGCACTTTTGTCAGTATAGCTTATGTCGCTTAGGGGTGTGAATAAGCCACCCCCAAGCAACATAAGTTTCACCAACAGAAGCACTGGTGTGGACAGCGCTATGTTGGTAGGAGAGTGTCTCCCACTGATATAGTTACTCCCATTCTTTGGGGTGCTTTAATTATCTCCCATCGGCATAGAGCAGCTACATGAGAGATCTTACAGCAGTGCAGCTGCATCGGTACAGTAGTAGTGCTAGTGTAGACGTGGCCAGTCACATTAATAGTGCAACCTTCTACCTACCTGTTATTTTCTCCTCCCCTGGAGTTCAGCCTCCTAGTTAGTGTCTTTTGCCTCTGCCTCCATAATTCAGGGGCATTAGACAAAGGACAGCCTTGTCCTGGGGGTCACATCACCCCTGATCTCTGGACCTGTTAGAGGAGCAGGGGAGAAGCCTGCCTAACATGAGCATGCTTGAGCCTGCATCTCTACGGTAATAAGGCCTGTGCCTTTGTCTTTAGCCAAGCCCCAGGGTTCCTCCTTTTATAGAGGGCCCCGGACTTCTGGAAAGCACCCCTTGTCCTTTTCTGTAACAGCCTCAGTGCCCCACGTGTCCTGTAAACCCCTGGGCAGGAAGGCAGCTTGCTCTCCAATCCCACTTCCTTCAGCTGCATCTCCTGCCTTGCCCCCTTAGCCCCCCGCCTTAGCTTACCCAGATAGTTTGCTTCTCTTTGGTTGGGAGGGAGGAGGTGGGCTTTGATTTACAGCGCTAAGGCAAGGCACGAGTTAATGCAGTCATGTCAACAGAGGTGAAGGTGGTGACAGCTGTGATGGATGAGGCATGAACCCACCTGTCAACTGGAGTTGGAGGCAGGAAAGAGGTGGGGGAGAAAATTGCCATGACACCCCCACACTCCCTACAGGCACCTCAGTGCTCTCAGTTTACACTGGGGCTCTCAGTTTACACTGGGAATGAGAGGTGGGAAGTGGGTAGAGGAAAGGGAATGCTTATGAAGTGCTAAGGGTGGAGGGAGGTCTCTGTGTGAGTGTGTCGTGGGTGCATAAATACATGCAAACGCAGTATGAATCTTAGAGTGTTCATGATGGTTGGGTTTGCTGTAGAGTGGTTCTTTGTGTGTGTGCCCAAGCCACTGTGAGTGTTTGCATATGTACAGAATGCAAGCTTGTTTTGGTGTGTGCATAGAACTTGATACATGGCATGTGCATGTGTGATTCTGGGTGTAACTCCAGTGGTGTGTGCGCACACAGCATTGTGGGCAGCAAGCATGGATTGTGCATATTTGTGTCGAAGCTGGTGTGGGCCTTTTTGTGCTGAAAGTCTGACAGCTCCTCCTGCCTGAACAGGTCCCTCTGGGGAGTGGGGAAGAGGCAGCGTCTTAGAGGCCAGAGCAGTGATTTATTTATGAAATGTCTGGCACAGACAGTTCTGGAAGCTGCAGCCAGCGATAAATGGAGCATCGGCATAGTGATAGAGTTAGCCATAGGGAGTGCAAAGACAGAGCGAAAGGCACTCGCCTTGCCTGGGGGATTATTGAAAGTTCCAAGGAACAAATGGTGTAAGGGGCCTGCAGAAGAGCCCCTAGATATAAATATGTAGGAAGAAGGTGAAATAGGGAGGTGAACCAGCAGGATCACCTCATGCCTGGGATCCTGTTCTCTATGGCAAACACTTGGAGAGAAAAGAGACCACTGAGCTCTCATAGGGTGAGCCTCAGCCATTGATCTCAGAGCACTTTATGAAGAAGGGTATTAGTCCTGTTTTAAATGCAAGGAAACTGAGGCACACAGAGAGAAGGGACTCAGCAAGCAGGTGGCAGAGCTAGTACTAGAACACAGTCTCCTGGTGCTCAGCCCACAGCCTTAGCCACTAGACTACGCTACCTTACAGCCCACTATATTCAACAGCTAACATTTGATCTTAATGCTGAGTCTCTCCAGTTCTCTTGTATGGAAGCACCACTTCACCAGCACGAGATCTACTGCAACACAGCTTTGCTCTACAGAGTATCTATCACACAGACTGTACCTCAGTACCCACAGCAGCCTTAAACAGCAACAGCCTGTGCATGGGATAAACTACAAGTGTGCCAAAGCTACCCAGAGTGAATGCACTTCACCTAATTCCAAAACCACTCAGACTGTGTGCTCTTGGGAGTTCAGCTCAAGTGCAAATATTAATGGTTTGTGTCCCGCTTGGAAACTGGGAGTGGGGAAGGAGCAGAAAAGGCGAATGAGACAAAATCTAATGGAGAAAAAATTATATAGAAAATCAAATAGCAAGCGAGGCAGTGTGAGAGAAAAAGAATTTCATAATCATAAGTAATAATAATTAGAGCCGCTCAACATGTTTTCAATTAAATGGTTCTTCAGACTGAATACGGCTTTTGGAACCATACAAAAATGTTCAAATATTTCTTGGCATTTTTGAAATTTTCCTATTTTTTTTCATTGAAATGAAAAAAATTGTTTTGATTAGTAACCTACATTTTTCAGTCTATTTTCAGCTTTCATTTCTTCCTCCCTCTTTTGTCCACTTTTCTCTCTTTCCCAGTGGAATCTTTGTTGACATTTTCATTTTGGAAAACAAAAGTTCTATGAAAAATTTTGAATGAAGCAAAAATTGTTTTGTCTCCTTCCAGAGTTCTTGGGGAAAACAAAATGGCCATTTCCCACCCATTATAACACAATGTCTGATTCTTCTCTTGCCCCAGTTTTACAGTGATGCACCTCCACTGAGTTCAATGCTGTTACTCCTGATTTACATGAACCTAAAGGAGATTACACTCATGTTGGTAGAACCTCATTCTGCTCTCAATTACGGCGCTGTAAATCCCAAGTCACTGCACAGCCCTTCGCACTGAGATAGACACTTCGACTGATTAATCCTCGCCACAACCCTGGGAGGTAGAATAAAAAATAGGAACAGTTTCCAATGCTCTGTGGTCCAGGTATCCTTAATTTAAAGATGCAGACCATAACAATAGTGTTATTGACCTAGTTGCTCTTAGACTCCAAGTAAGAACAGTGTGGTCACTTGCTAGGATCAGGTGGGTATAGCTCATTAACTCAATTCCCTGCCATTGCAGGGGCCTCGGGCATTGGTGCACCTTGGTCCCTCTGTTTTCTGCCTGTGGCACACATTAGTCTCTGGAGAGCTGTAACACTTTAGTCAAATGCAGGCTACTGGGTTTAGAGGTCTGTGCTGTACAGGAGGTCAGAGTAGACGATCTGGATGGTCTCTTCTGGCCTTAAACTCTGTGATTCTGACCCAGAATAAATATCTGTGCATACCCTCTAAATGCTAATCGCTGCCAACCTGCCTTGTCCTGGGGGAGAGCTGCTACCTGCTAGACCCTGACCAAAATGGGTCAGGGTTCAGATCCCAAACCCACACTACTTTTGGATCCAACTCACTCCATAACAGGCTACATTCTGCAGTGTTTGCCCAGACCCAATTGCTTTGGTCCATGCTTTGATTCTGAACCAGCCCATTTAGTCAATGTATTTGCCAGTGAGACAAATTCAATGTTGCAGTCTGAGAGGCCTTGGGGTTAGGTGATCACAGGGAGGGGAGTGCTAGGAGAAAGGGTGGGCGCCAAGGGTGCAATTATCTCTCCACTTACCACATGCCTTGGCTCCAACAAAAGAGCGGCATCCCTGTTGTTCTGATACCTTTGGAGTGAAAGAATGGAGATGGCATGTGAGCTGGAAGCTGGCCAAGTGCCATTACCATAAAGATAGCTGCAGCGGGAGGGGAGAGAATGAAGAAGGGGGGCTGCAGGGGGAGGATTGTTTTGCTCCCATCAATCACAGCTCCCGCCAGAATTCTGATGAAGTAGTGTGTTTGCAAAAGGGATCTGGGACTCCAGGGGGACTGGAATTAAAGGACCAGCCAACTACAGCTTGTTATTGTCACTGGAATGCACATGAATCTGTCTCTGAAAAGGGAGCAGGGGAGTGCCACAAAAGAACCTGATCGTTCCAGTGCTGAGCATGCTACGCTCCTATGTGAATGGCCCAGTCCCAGCTCCAGCACAGTCAAGGTCTGGCTTGATCCAATCTTGGCCTTTGGGAGGGCTGACTCCAGTGACCAGAGCACTGCTAAGCATCTGTGTTGTACTTGCAAGGCACACACTCACATCACAAGTGCTGGCTTGGCTTATGCTACTCTCCTGATGTGCAGCTCCCCTGCAATGCCCCCAGGTCACTGCACAGCTGGTAGAAGAGGGAAACTTTGGGCCAGCAATACTGGAGCAACCCCTGAATCCTACAAAAATGGGCTCTGTGGGATATTCATTGCCCAGGCCGAGCAAACTGGACCCAAGGTCTGCTGCAGGAGATTCTTCCCCTCCCCCCCACCCCCAATAGCCCCTGGCATGGCCAACTGTGTGTAATAAGTGGCAGTTCTTTGCCCCTGCACAGCAGCTTGTCCCCAAAACATTGCAAGAATTAATTAGCTCAGTCTCAGAGCCCACTGGTCAGGTGTATTGTCCCCACTTGACAGATGAGAAAACTGAGGCAGAGGGAGGGGAAATGATTGTGCAAAGGCCACACAGTAAGTCAATGGCAGAGTTCAGAACTGAACCCAGGTGTCCTGCTGACATCCCTTCCAAAGGCTGAGCCAGGGAGGCCTCCAGCACCTGCATATCATACTCCTGAAGGCATTCTGCACCAAAAATATTTAAAATTCTGCAACAATATTTTAAAATTCTGCAAGTTTTATTTGTCAATAAATAAATATGGAGGCTCCAGCATGGCAGTGGGGAGCACAGGCCACTGGCTGCACAAAGGTGGGAGATCACCCTGCAGCACCCCCAACCCCAGGACCCAGACTCAGCAGTGAGGCTGCACCTGACCCTGACACAGCACAAGGCCTGGGCTTGCCCCAGAAACACTCTGGGGCCCTGCTCCTCTGCGCCAGGTGTTGGGCAGGTATGCTCAACCAGGCAGGATCCAAGTGTGGAGGGGCTCAGTGTGGGGGATCCAGATGTGGGGTGAGAGGATTCTGTGTGGGATAATCTGGGTGCAGGCAGCTCAGTGGGGGGTCTAGGTGTGGGGGATCTGGATGCACAGAGGCTCGTTGGTGGGGTTCCAGGTGCAGAGGCAATGGAACTCTGCAGGGGCTTCCTGGTGAAGGTGATTGGGGCTCAGCAGAGGGGTATGTGGGTCTCAGCAGTGGGGGGGGGTCTGGATGCTGGGGGAGTGGGGCTTGGTGGGGTGGGGTCTGGGTGCAGCTAGTTGGGTCAGTGGTGTGAGGGTCTGGATGTGGAAGCTCAGGGTGGTGCAGGGGATGGGGCATCACAATGGTGGTTTGAGTGTAGGGAGCCCCAGACACTCCTTGCAGGGGAAGAGGAAGTCCTGTCCCCTCCAGCCCAGCTGGGACTAGCAGCTGATCCCAACTCCTGGTAGGAACCACTGGCTGAGGTGTCCCCAGCCCTGCAGTGATTTACCTCTCCACCGGCTGCTCCGGGTGCCTGAAACAATGTATCTGCTCTGCTAGGGAGTGACTAGCATGACTGCTCTTGCAGCTTCCCTTTGCTTCCTTGTCAGAAAGTCATTTTTTTGCAGGAAAGCGAAGAAATCTGCAGAGGACATTAATTCTGTGCATGTGCAGTGGTGCAGAATTCCCCCAGGAATAATGTCAGTCTGTGTGATCCTGCACATGTCATTATCCCGAGCTTGTATGTTATGCTGTTCCACAGCATGGGATGGCAATTAACACAGGCTCACCCCACTCTCCCCTCTCAGGCTCGAAGATCCCACTGGCACAAGTTCTTAAATAGGAGCCTGATCCAAAGCACACCAAAGTCAATGGAAAAACTCCCACTGCTTTGGATCAGGCACTACTTGCTTGGCACAAACTTACTTCTCTGTGGTGAAAGATTTGCTGAAAGCCACTGCTTCCCAAGCATATCCAGAGCCTGTCCCCAGGCACCAGCACTGCAGCCTCCTGGCACTGACAGGAGCTGGCTAGCACTTTACAGGCCTGACCAAGGCATCTGTTGCTTAACAGGGGAGGACTATACACTGCCACAAGGGCGGTCTCAAGGGACATCACCCACAGGAAGTGTATGAATCATTCCCACTTCATCACCTCTCAGTAATTACCAGACAACACCCAGACACCCAGCTCCCAATGGGATCCAAACCCCAAATAAATCCATTTTACTCTGCATAAAGCTTATACAAGGTAAACTCGTAAATTGCCTGCCCTCTATAACACTGATAGAGAGATATGCACAGCTGTTTGCTCCCCCAGGTATTAATCACTTACTCTGGGTTAATTAATCACTTTTGTTTATAAGTATAAAAAGTAGGATTTAAGTGGTTTCAAGTAATAACAGAACAAAGTAAGTTACCAAGCAAAATAAAACAAAACACGCAAGTTTAAGCCCAATACATTTAAGAAACTGAATACAGGTAAATCTTACCCTCAGAGATGTTCCAATAAGCTTCTTTCACAGACTAGAGTCCTTCTTAGTCTGGGCCCAATCCTTTCCCCTGGTACAGTTCTTGTTAGTTCCAGCTCAGGTGGTAACGAGGGGATCTCTCATGACTGGCAGCCCCATTTGTTCTGTTACACACCCTTTTATATCTTTGGCACAAGGCGGGAATCCTTTGTGTCTCTCTAGGTTCCCACCCTTCCTTCTAAATGGAAAAGCACCAGGTTTAAGATGGATTCCAGTATCATGTGACATGTTCACATATCCTGTGAGACTTCATTACTCACTGGCTGGCACCCATGTATACAGGAAGGCTTACAAGTAAACAGAGCCATTTACAACCAATTGTCCTAGTTAATGGGAGCCATCAAGATTCCAAGCCACCATTAATAGCCCACACTTTGCATAGTTACAATCGGACTTCAGAGTAATACTTCATATTTCTAGCTTCAGATACAAGAATGCTACATTCATACAAATAGGATGAACGCACTCAGTAGATTATAAACTTTGTAATGATACCTTACAAGAGACCTTTTGCATAAAGCATATTCCAGTTACATTATATTTACACTCATAGGTATATTTCCATAAAACATATGGAGTGCAACATCACAAGCTTGGCCTAATCTACTCAGCACAGATATGGGGGTGAGGAGTTCCTGAGGATAATCTTGGCTCTACCGCTGACTTGTGCGGTGATCTTGGGCAACTTACCTTCCCTGCCTCAGGTCCCACCATTGTAAAATGGCGATAGTAATAGTTATTTCTCAGCCTCAAGGGGGTGTTGTGAAGGTTACGTTAATGAACATGGGTAACACAGGGCATGGACTGTCTTCCTGTTCTGTGTGTGTACAGCGCCAGCACAATTGGGTCCTGGGCCAGGACTAGGGCTCCTGGACATTACTGCAAAAGAAATCATCATCATTTTTGATTTAAAGCACTGACTATTATTATATTACAAGCTAAACCCACATCCCTGCAGGTGAGAGACCCAATACAAAATATAGTCATATGGTAGGTGAGGTGGTACTGGTGCATCACATTAAATGACATAGGCTGTACTGAGTCAGCCCACTGGTGAAATCCTGGTCCCACTGACGTCAATGACAAAACACCTGTTGACCTCAATGGCATCGGGATTTCACCCATAGGTCTGTCTACTTTGGTATCCAGTCTCAGACAGTGGCCAGTAGCTGATGCTTCGGAGGCCAATCATACAATGCTGTACATGGAAGGAATCTCCCTAGGAACTCCCCAGGAAATCCTGACTTACAAAATGAGGCAATGTGTCTAACTGTGTGCGGCAAATGTCAAAGCAGGACACCACAGGTGTGCAGTGCAGGCATTTCTGACCCTGTCAGCTTGGGCCAAGGCAGGCCATTAGCTAGACATCGGCACAGCACATGAAAATGTTTAGGGAGAAACCTGTTGCAGATGAATCAGACTGTCAGCCGCCTTTGCGAGAGAGGAAGAGCAGCTGTATAATAGACCATGGTAGTCGTGAGTGAAGTGGGCTCTGCCACAAAATGCTTTTCTATGGCATGCTCCATTAGTGTCTGAGCACCTCCTAGACCAGGGATGGGCAAACTACGGCCCGCAGGCTGGATCCAGCCCACGAGCCGTTTTAAGCCAGTCTGCGAGCTCCCTCTGGGGAGTGGGGTCTGGGGCTTGCACCGCTCCAGCGCTCCAGCCAGGGCGCAGGGGCCGCACCACGCGGCTTGGCCCCACTCCAGCTCCTAAGCGCTCCAATGGGCACTGCCGGGGCAGTGCTTGCAGATGGGGCAGCATGCAGACCCACCTGGCTGCGCCTCCGCATAGGAGCCAGAGAAGGGACATGCCACTGCTTCCGGGGGCCATTTGAGGTAAGCGCCACTCAGAGCCTGCACCCCTGAGCCTTTCCCCACATCCCAACCCCCTGCCCCAGCCCTGATCTCCCTGCTGCTCTCCAAACTCCTCGATCCCAACCTGAAGCACCCTCCTGCACCCCAAACTCCTCACCCAGAGCCTGCACCCCCCCCAACCAGAGCCCTCACCCCCTCCGGCACCCCAACCCCAATTTTGTGAGCATTTGTGACCCACCATACAATTTCTATTCCCCGATGTGGCTCTCAGGCCAAAAAGTTTGCCCATCCCCATCCTAGACACTACCAACCCCCCTCCATGGGAGAGGAGTCAATGTTGTTTTCTTGATTGTACAGATTTGTAAACTGAGGCAACAGGGCTGGATTGGGCAATTTCCACAGGCCCTAAGTGAAGGGCAGTACCCAGCTGCACCAGCCACCCCAGAAACCAACGTACTATTGAGGCTATGTCTACACATAGACACTACAGCCGCACAGCTATGACACTGTAGCCAGGGGCGGCTCCAGGCACCAGCGCAGCAAGCGCGTGCCTGGGGCGGCAAGCCGCGGGGGGCGGCGTGTCGGTCGCTGTGAGGGCGGCAGTCAGGCGGCCTTCGGCGGTGTGCCTGCTGGAGGTCCACCGGTCCCACGGTTTCGGCGGCAATTCGTCGGTAAGTACACCGAAGCCGCGGGATCACCTGCAGAAACGCCGCCGAATCCGCATGACCGCGGACCACCCGCAAGCATGCCGCCGAAGCCCGCCTGACTGCTGTGCTTGGGGCAGCAAAAAACAGAGCCACCCCTGACTGCAGCCGTGCCCCCATAATGTAGGCACTCGCTACAGTGACAGAAGGGGTTTCCCCATGGCTGTAGTCAGTCCATCGCTCTGAGGCTAACACTACACTGCTGCAGCTGAGCCATTGTAGGTTCTTCCTACAGCAATGGGGAGACGTCTCACACTGCCATATATCAGAGGGGTAGCTGTGTTAGTCTGGATCTGTAAAAAGCGACAAAGAGTTCTGTGGCACCTTATAGACTAACAGAAGTATTGGAGCATAAGCTTTCGTGGGTGAATACCCACTTCATCAGACGCTGCGTCTGATGAAGTGGGTATTCACCCACGAAAGCTTATGCTCCAATACTTCTGTTAGTCTATAAGGTGCCACAGGACTCTTTGTCCCTTCCCACTGCCATAGTAAGTCCACCTCCCCAGGAAGTGGGAGCTACATCGATGGAAGAATTCTTCCATCAATCTAGTGCTGTCTACATGTGGACTTAGCGTGGCTTAACTACATCTCTCATTGTTCACACCCCTGAGCAACAGAGCTAAGTTTTAGGTGTACACCAGGCATGAGAGAGCTCCCTAGACATGGATCACTTCCCCCTCTTCCCCATCTCAGCTATGCTGGCTGCTGTTAAGGCTGTACACACAACCACATGCCTACACTGCTCTCTTCTACTTTGTGGGTGGCTCATGCAGGGGAGTTCGTTCCACTTCCTTGCTCACCTGTGTAGGTAAGTCCCATGGGTCATAGCTTGGTCTTCACTGACCTGCCCAAGGTGACATAGGAAATTTAGATCACAGCCAGGAATTGAAGCCTGGTCTCCTGCAGGCCTTTGCCTTAACCACAAGTCTCCCCTTCTTCCCCCAAGAGCTCTGTGTGTTAATCTAAGAGCACGTGTTCATAGAATCATAGAATATCAGGGTTGGAAGGGACCTCAGGAGGTCATCTAGTCCAACCCCCTGCTCAAAGCAGGACCAATCCCCAACTAATTCAAACCTCCTAAACCACCAGGAAAACAAAACTCAGTGGGGTACTAGTTGGGTAGCTTTACTGCAGATGGGCGACACCTGGCTTAGTCCTGTTGTACAGTGTCTTAAATCCTTCCAGGCTGCAGGAGATACCTGAATTTCCTCAGTGCAACAGGCCAAAACTAAAGCTAATCTTAGGTCCCAAAAGTCAGATCAGGACCTAGATCCAGATTTCAAACACACTAAAATTGGATCCAGACTTTTGCTTCAAGCCATTAAAAAGCAGGTGATTTGCAAAATTCAGTTCCAGGTTTGGCTTCTGAGCCACTCACAATTTGTGGTGATTAGATCTGAGGGTCTGGTTTGAATCTTCTCTAGTCAAAACCATGAAGTGAGTTTGACGTGAAAGGGGTATTTTAGCAGATCTGTCCAAGGGAAACTGCAGGGAGACAGGCTGGGACCTTAAGCACAGTAAGCCAGTATCAGGGGGACAGAGGCCAGGTTTACACCAGAAACTTTGGCTGGCATAGTAATGTCCATTAAGGGTGATTTTTTACAACATTTCAATACCGGCAGAAGAAGAAGCCCTTTGAGGATGTAGTTATACCAGCATGAAAGCTGCATCTACTGATATAGCTGTACCAGCAAACCTCTTCTAGTAGATATTAGCCTTGATATTCTGACAGGGGATTTAGTCTGTACAATCATGGATGTGTGTGGGGGATGGCTGGGGAGGGGAGTTAGACTAAAAGGAACAGTCTTTATCTTGATTTTCTTGCATGACTAAAAGTCTGGTTTGGGGGTATCCGTCTGAACCTTCTTTACAAAAGAACAAGTAATAAATGGCATTTTGGGTTTGGGAAGGAACGATTAGGTTCTCCACTAGTTTGCTGGAGCTCTATGTGGCTATATCATTGCTGCCTCAGTAGTATTCATCCCACTGGGCTTTAGGCAGTGAGTAATATTGTTCTGAGATGAATTGTTCTCTGCCATATAGATACTCTAAAGGGATATACACATGGAGTGAGGGGGGCCTGATTCTCAGTTACATTTAGGATGACCAGATGTCCCAATTTTGTAGGGACAGCCCCGATATTTGGGGCTTTATCTTATATAGGCACCTATTACCCCTCACCCCCCTGTCCCGATTTTTCACACTTGCTGTCTAATCACCCTAGTTACATTAAGGCCCTTTTATGGCACTCTAGCAGCATAAAGGAGCCATAAACTGGGCTAAGAATACTACCTGTGCAGAAGGCTTCCCCAGCCAGTGCAGAGCTGTCATAGAGGCGCTATCATGACCCTGCTTCTGGATCCCTGGTGTAAGGGGTAGATGGAGGGTGTACCTGAAATGCTCTGTGTGGGAGGGATAGCTCAGTGGTTTGAGCATTGGCCTGCTAAACCCAGGGTTGTGAGTTCAATCCTTGAGGGGGCCACTTAGGGATCTGGAGCAAAATCAGTACTTGGGCCTGCTAGTGAAGGCAGGGGGCTGGACTCGATGACCTTTTAAGGTCCCTTCCAGTTCTAGGAGAAAAATAAATTAAATGATGTTAAATCATCCCTGAGACTGCAGTCTAACTTACACCAAGAGCCAGGCAGTCTCCTGCTAAGCCCTAAACTTGACCATGATCATTTTGACAACCTGAAGAATTGAATTAGTCAGCTCATGAGGGACTGTCCTATCCGGGGACACTGCTGAATCCATGCCATCAGGCCAACTCCAGCAGCACGACTCCTCTGTTACAGGATATCTCCTCTGGCCTACAGATTGTTCCCATGGCTGCAGAATTGAATTAGTCAGCTCATGAGGGACTGTCCTATCCGGGGACACTGCTGAATCCATGCCATCAGGCCAACTCCAGCAGCACGACTCCTCTGTTACAGGATATCTCCTCTGGCCTACAGATTGTTCCCATGGCTGTATACAGGTTGCAGCCAATGATTTTTTTAGTATTCATTTATTGTGTAATGTGATAATTAATATGTTATATTACATTAATTAACATACAATGAATGTTAATTAGAGTTGATTTGTAGAATTATAAAAGTATAAGATTAATCAGGATTTAGAGAAACCAAATATTAGACATAAGTAAGACAAGCTGAAATGCAAGACCTGTAGGCCAAAGCCTGCAAGACTTTAGCTTAGCTATTTTAGGCCTTGGAGACAAGAAATGATGGCTCAAGACAATAACCAAGAAATAACCCAAGAGATAATGGAAAAGAGGCATTAATCGGTAACATTGCAAAAGTATAGCTGGAAAGATTAAAATTAAATCATTAAATGCTGTAATAAATACGGTCTCTAACACGTGACCTAACTGCTGACAAGGGTGGTATGTCAATATTGATCGGAACCTACCCAGGCTATAAAATTTGGGGTCCCCTGTGTTTCCAGGGGACAAAGCAATAAAAAAAAGAGAGGGTTGACACTTTCACGTACATGTGCAGAATGTAGGTATAGACAAACTCACAGTATAAAAAGGGATGCTCAGAGCAGGAAAGTGGGCTTCCTGTGGGAAACTCCAGCAGGAACCACTCTCATATTGATGGCCAATCCATGAAAGGGCCAACAGACTAACACCATCTAGGACAAGGGTGGGCAAACTTTTTGGCCTGAGGGCCACATTGGGGTTGTAAAACTGTATGGAGGGCCGGGTAGGGAAGGCTGTGCCTCCCCAAACAGCCTGGCCCCCACCCCCATCCGCCCCCTCCCATTTCCCACCCCGACTGCCCCCCTCAGAACCCCCAACCCATCCAACTCCCCCTGCTCCTTTTCCCTTGACTGCCCCCTCCTGGGACCCCTCACCCCTAACAACCACCCCAGGACCCCACCCCCTATCCAACCCCCCTGTTTCCTGTCTCGTGACTGCCCCAATCCCTGTCCATAACCCCACCCCCTGACAGGCCCCCGGGACTCCCACGCCTATGCAACCCCCCCTTGTTCTCCGTCCCCTGACCGCCCCCCCTCGGGAACCTCTGCACCATCCAACTGCCCCCTGCTCCCTGTCTCGTGACTGCCCCCCCAAGACTCCCTCCCCTTATCCAACCCCCCTGCTCCCCGCTCCCTTACCATGCTGCTCAGAGCAGCATGTCTGGCAGCCGCGCTGTCCGGCTGGAGCCAGCCACGCTGCCATGCTGCCCGGCAGGAGCTCGCAGCCCCGCTGCCCCCCAGCCCCTCGCTGGCGGCACGGCAAGCTGAGGCTGTGGGGGAAGGGAGGGACAGCAGGGGAGGGGCTGGGGGTTAGCCTCCCCGGCAGGGAGCTCAAGGGCCAGGCAGGAGGGTCCCGCGGGCTGGATGTGGCCTGCAGGCCGTAGTTTGCCCACCTCTGATCTAGGAGGATGGGAGTATGTCTGTAGGTATAACTAGTTTATTATACATGTCTATAAGAATTGTATATGTTGTAACATTTATAGCTTTGTTGGCAACTTTAATAAAATTTCTAAAAGACAGATGCTCTTGTAATTGTATGCCTATGGTTTCATGTGTTCCTATGAACTCTAAATCTAGAGCCAACGGAGGGGATTCTGTTGAACTTGAGACTGTAGCCGCCAGAGCCGAACCTGCTGAGATATGATTAACATTAAATAAAATAAAAGGCTACAAGGTCCTACCGTGGCTGGTGTCTCTGGAAAAACAGAGACCAAGGCAGAACCAGCAAGAGTGGGGAAGACCATGCTGATGAGCCAAACGGAGACCAACAAATTGGAAGAGGCATGGGAGTAGCAGATAAAATAAAGCCCTACATCCTTGGTTAGCCTGAGTGACACTGTGCCTTAGAAAAGGTTGTAACTTTGCTGTTTCAATGTGCAACCAAATTCTATGGTAAGGGAATGGTTGGCTGAGTTGGCCCATATGTTGTAATGAAGGCAGAAGTCAGGCACACATGAAAGCTGATGCTCTGCCTCCAGGGGCGGCTCAAGGCACCAGCCCACCAAGCATGTGCTTGGGGCGGCACCTGGAGGGGGGCGGCGCGGCGCTCCGGCCCGAGAGCGAAGCCCCGGCCGGGCTCGCCGCCCTCCCCCCGGCGCTCCGGCCGCCGGGGAGAGCGGAGCCCCGGCCGGGCTCGCCGCCCCCCCGCCGGCGCTCCGGCCGGGCTCGCCGCCCCCCCGCCGGCGCTCCGGCCGGGCTCGCCGCCCCCCCGCCGGCGCTCCGGCCGGGCTCGCCGCCCCCCCGCCGGCGCTCCGGCTGGTCGGGGAGAGCAGGGCCCTGGCCGGGCTCTCCGCCCTCCTCCCGGTGCTCCGGCCGCCAGCGGAGCCGCGGCGGGCTCTCCGCCCTCCCGCCGGCGCTCCGGCCGGTCGGGGAGAGCGGGCCCGCGGCTGGGCTCGGCGCCCTCCCGGGGGAGAGGGGGGGCGGCGGGAGGCTTTTTTGCCTGGGGCGGCAAAAAAGCCAGAGCCGGCCCTGTCTGCCTCTATGGTGTGCATAGGAGCTCACAGTCCCTGTACCAGAATAGGACATTGCTTTGGAGACACACTAGTGTCATGTTCATAAAGAATCACTAAGGACATAGCTGCTAGGTGGCATACCACTGACTTCAAAGGAGTGACACCGGTGTCAATCCAGAATCAAGTCAAAATCTGGCCCTCAGCGATTAGAGCAGAAAACCGCCTGGGTTCTATTGCCAACTCTCCCACTGCTGATTAACTTTAAGCAAGTCATTCTAAACATTGTGCCTTGGTTTACCCTATTGCAAAATGGGTTCCCATGTCCCTTTCCTCCCAGCAATGTTGTGAGGCTTAATTCATTAGAATGCTTAGAGAGGTTCAGATGAAAAGTGCTTTGTGAGATTTAAAATATTAGTTCCATCATCCAAACAGAGAACCTGTGTATGTGTGAAAAGTAGAATTAATTGTTATTGTTGCTGTCAGATATGCTAAGCTAAGACATAAGCTGCAATAGAAAAGTGGGATACTGTATGGGCAAAACAGGAGGAGGAATATTTTACAAGGGGCATTTGGCAGTGGTCCCTAATAACAGTAATGCCTAACTCTAATATAGCAGAAGTGGCTTGCCCAAACTCATACAGCATGTCAGTAGCAGAGGCTAGAATAGAACCTAGAGCCACAGTACTGTGCTCTACCTACTGACTTCCCAGGGGAAAAAAAAACACTTCCCAGTCTTCCCTAAGGTTGGACACCTGTGGTTCATCAATTTCCCTCTGGAAAAGAGATCTAAAGTGTTTCCCAAAGCAGCAGCACGGAGATAAATGAAAACAAATACCCCAACTACCAACCTTTCTTGGCTGCTTTCCTGATCACAACCCCCTGAGGATTTTCACAGCTTATGTGCATCTCAAGTCACTGGGAAATGGGCACGGGGAGAAGGTTGGTTTCACTTGGGCATGAAGTGCTGAAAAAGCATTTGACTGTGCTGAGTGGAGCGTTGCTCATGGGGTTCAAGGCTCTGGCAACAAGGGGCTGATCTGAATCATTAATTTGCTGCAAGAGAGACACAATGGTGGAACCCCAAAGTTCCACTGTTGCTGGCAATGCAGTCAGAGTAGTTGGCAAGAGACGAGTAAAGCCCAGCAGGGCCCTGAATTGCCTGTGGTAGCAGCTTGCTGTAAAAGAGCCTGCAAAGACACTTCCTAGTGATCTACAAAAATAACAGGAGTACTTGTGGCACCTTAGAGACTAACAAATTTATTAGAGCATAAGCTTTCGTGGGCTACAACCCACTTCTTCGGATGCATCCGAAGAAGTGGGTTGTAGCCCACGAAAGCTTATGCTCTAATAAATTTGTTAGTCTCTAAGGTGCCACAAGTACTCCTGTTATTTTTGCGGATACAGACTAACACGGCTGCTACTCTGAAACCTGTTCCTAGTGATCTAGTGCATCCCTCTCCCAAAGGTTACCCATGCTCCCCACTACGTCCCCTCTCGTAATTCTATTCCATCCACCATCACAGTCTTTATTTTCCCTACTGACCCAGAGGTAGGTTGCAGCAGGGCATTGAAAAGAAGGGATCAGAGTCAAGGAGTCAGGGTTCACAGGGTTAAGATCAATACGGGGTGCGCAGCGCTCCTCCTCACAGCTGGTTATCATAAACGACTGCCAGTCTCACTTAAAATCAAAGTGCTCCATCTTCACAGAAAGCAACCAGCAGGAGATTCGTACAGCCCCCTTCCTCTCACTGCCCTTGGGCCAGCCTGCCGAGTTTGTACAGTTGTGTGGTTTTCTCCCCCTCTGTGACAATAACGTAAAATGCCTTTCAAAAGGCAGAACAATTGTACTTTAAAAGGATTTACCAGTGCCACAGATTTTTCTTTCCAGCAGCCTTGAGAGGGGCTCAGGAGATGTAGAACTATTTGAGCAGCAGTGACTATCTCCCCCATCACATACAAACATGTATGGTTTCAGAGTAGCAGCCGTGTTAGTCTGTATCCGCAAAAATAACAATAAAATAAATAAAATAAATAAAAATAAATAATCCGAAGAAGTGGGTTGTAGCCCACGAAAGCTTATGCTCTAATAAATTTGTTAGTCTCTAAGGTGCCACAAGTAAACATGTATGCACACTCATAACACATATACAGAGCCAGCCAATGAAACCCTGCATGGAACAGTTTCTTTCAAGCCCACATCAGAAAATAATACATCTCTCAGCTTATTGTTCTGAGCATTGTTAAAGCTCTCCTGTGTATCTAACATAGCAAGCGCAACAGGGGCATACGCTATTTCAAAATAGGTCGATGGTGATTTGGATGTACAGTAGAACCTCAGAGTTATGAACACCAGAGTTACAAACTGACCAGTCAACCACACTCCTCATTTGGAACCAGAAGTACACAATCAGGCAGCAGCGCAGAGAAAAAAAAAAAAGAAGCAGATACAGTACAGTACTGTGTTAAACATAAACTACTAAAAAAAATAAAGGGAAAGTTTAAAAAAAAGATTTGACTAAGTAAGGAAACTGTTTCTGTGCTTGTTTAATTTAAATTAAGATGATTAAAAGCAGCATTTTTCTTCTGCAAAGTAAAATTTCAAAGCTATATTAAGTCAATGTTCCGTTGTAAACTTTTCAAAGAACCATAACTTTTAGTCCAGAGGTACAAACATTTCAGAGTTATGAACAACCTCCATTCCCGAGATGTTCCTAACTCGGAGGATCTACTGTATAGTGCTTATGTCCATCACTGCACTCCACCAGGTGGAAGCAGAACTGCTTAGCTGTGGGTCATACGTCCATGAGCTGCACAAAGGAAGCCATCTGCGGTGCACTAGAACAGTATGTGGTGACACTTGAGAGGTGCAAGAAGGATCACATGCCCCTCCCCAGATGCCTGGTGGGGGTACATTCAGCAGGGAACCGCAGTGACAAAAGGAGCAGAACGTGGCCCCAGGCTGGGGGCAGGGAGAAGCCATATGGGGGTCACGTGTCCCCCCCTTTAGCTGGTGCCCCCCCTTTAGCTGGTGCCCCCCCTTTGTCTCCCTCCCATGAGTCATCATTTCTTCAGTGCCATCTACTAGCACGTATCTATTCACTGTCCACAGACAGACATCTCCCTTTCCTGGAGAACTGTCATAACAGTGTGCTGGAGTAAGCCACTGAGTTCTTGCAGTTTTGACTGTTTGGTTATTACTTTTTTTAGCTTTGTTTTAATTACATCACTAGATGCAATGCTGGTAGGGTTTTATTTTCAATCTCTAATTGGTATTTTCTTCTCTTTACTTTACTTCCCCCACCCCAATATGATTTATTCCTTAGATTGATGCTTCTTCTGATTTGAATTTGACAGCAGCTATTCTGCAATATTTTTGATTTACTGTTATTAACATAAGTCATGAAATTTTAATATAAAATGACTAGGCAGGTAGTGAGTGGGGACTGAGGCTGCTGATATATTTATCTTGAAAATGTGGGTTTGTGTGTTCACCTGCTGTGAACTTAGATTGAGGAGCACAGTTTGCAGAAAGGAAGAGTTTGGAGGGTGCACCAGGAAGTCAGTCTGTGTGCACATGGCTTGAATACCAGTTGCAGCATCTCTGTAAATACTTCTCTTAAGAAAGAGCCAATTTAGTGTTACAAGCATGGAGTCCTCATGTTGTTACCCAGAGCACACTATATAGACAAACTAGCTGGTATATGCTAGGGTTACTATATTTAAAAAATAAAAAAAGAGGACACTCCACGGGCCCTGGCCCCGCCCCTTTCCCACCCCGGCCCCACCCCAACCCCACCCCTTCCCCAAAGTCCCCGCCCTAACTCCCCCTCCTCCCTCCCAGCCACGCGAAAAGGGCTGCCCGAGCGCTACCGGCTTTACGGTTTGCTGGGCAGCCTCCAGACCCCGCGCCCCCGGCCAGCGCTTTCCCAGCGCAGCTGGAGCCCGGGAGGGGAAGCGCCCAGCCGGGGGCGCAGGGTCTGGAGGCTGCCCGGCAAACCATGAAGCCGGTAGCGCTCGGGCTTCGGGCAGCCCCTATGCCTCCGGACCCTGCGCCCCCGGCCGGGCACTTCTCCTCCCCGGCTCCAGCTGCTCTGCTCCTCCCCGGACTCAGACTTCGGCTCTGTTTAAGAGCCAAGCAGCCCGAGCCAGCGCTACCGGCTTCGGGCAGCCCCCTTGCCTCCGGACCCCGAGCCGCCGGCCGGGCACTTCCCTTCCCGGGCTCCAGCTGCTCTGCTCCGGCGGCGCAGGGTCCGGAGGCAAGGGGGCTGCCCGAAGCCGGTAGCGCTGGCTCGGGCAGCTTGGCTCTTAAACAGAGCCGAAGTCTGAGTCAGGGGAGGAGCAGAGCAGCCGCGGGAGAGGAAGTGCCCGACCGGTATTTTTCCCGGACATGTTCGGCTTTTTGGCAATTCCCCCCGGACGGGGGTTTGATTGCCGAAAAGCCGGACATGTCCGGGAAAAACCGGACGTATGGTAACCCTAGTATATGCAAACAGTGTCTTTGGTGTTCTGTTGCCCATTCCGGCCTCCCATTTGTTGAATTTGGGCTTGAACTTGGGTTGCAAGCTGTTTTAGGTGGCAGAGACTATCCTTTAACTATGTGTGGTAGGGCACCTAAGGCAACGAGTGCCTGAGCTATTTGCATGCCTCCATGATACAAATAATTTCTGAGACCTACTGTCACAGGGTGCTCCACTCACCACTTGTCTGGCACCTCCTCCTGGTCACTCTGGGGATTAGCTCTCAAGGTCAACAGCCCTTCCTGCAGTTACATACCATCATACTATCTCTCTCAGGTCTGCAGCTCCTCTCTCATCCCAGGAACTGCAGCATCCTCTTCACATCTCACTCCTCCAGCAGATCACTCAGTGTTCCCCCTTCTGAGGTATATCAAAGTCTTTCCTTCAGCAGCCCTAGGCAGTCTTCCCATTCACTGCCTCAGGTACCACTCCTTCAGTGGCTGGTAGGGGAACCCGGCCTGCACTATACTCTAGGTCAAATCTGGGGACCCTCCACCCAGCAGTTCTGGGCTTCCTCCCCATCCCTCACTGCTCCTTTCCTGGACTGCTTCACTCCTGGTTCCCCACCTTATCCTGGGAGTACCAGCTCCAAACCCTCCTCCTTCTTCCCAGGGAGTAACTACTGCCTGTGTCTGGTGCCAGCTTCCTGGCTTTATAGGCCCCGCCTGTTCCTGCCCAGCTGAGCCTGCTTGCCATCAATTCCCTGCTCCCTGGCTCTCCCTCCAGTTGCAGCCTGTGGAGTTAATAGGCCTACCTGGTCCATTAACCCCTCCCAGTCCTGGGTGGGTGGACACCCCAACACACCTATAAATAAAAGAAAAGTATGCAGAAAATGTGTAATTCATATGTCTTTTTATAGGGATGGTGTTTTGTTTCAAATAAGCTTTATTACAGAGAGACTGATGCCTTATTGTTATTATTTATGCTGCAGTAGTGCTGAGGAGCCCCAGACACAGACCCGGACCCCATTGTAATAGGCACTGTACAAACACAGAACCAAAAAAGACATTTCCTGCCCCCAAAGAGATTACAATCTAAGTCGAAGACAAGAGACACCAGATGGATACAGACAGATAGGAGAGCACAAGGAAACAATTAGACAGTATTGGCCAGCATGACAGGCAGTGGTCTGAGCACACCAGCAGTATTGGCCAGCATGACAGGCAGTGGTCTGAGCACACCAGCAGTATTGGCCAGCATGACAGGCAGTGGTCTGAGCACACCAGCAGTATTGGCCAGCATGACAGGCAGTGGTCTGAACACACCAGCAGCCTAAGCAATGGCAGGTTTTTTGTAGGCATCACAGCAAAGATGAATCTTAAGGAGGGATTTGAAGGAGCACAATGAGGTTGTTCTGTGGGTGTTTACGGCACGCTCCTCCCAGCTTAGCACAGGTTCACTGCTGGCTGGCCTGCTGTGCTGTCCCAGTCACCAGCATCCACACCCCATAGACTTTGCCACATACTGCCCCCCTGTAGTGCTCCTCATTGACATACCCAAGCACTGCTATTCTCTCAATAGTGTTGCCACCATACAGCCGAGCATGCTGTAAAGGCCTCAATCCTGCTGGTGACGGGAGCAGGAGCAGGCCCCTTATAGCTAAATATGAAAGCCTCTGCTCCATCAAAGAGGTACTAGCCCATGGTACTTTCTGGTGCTCTGGGGATATACAGGAGCAAATGGCACCTCTCCTCCACCAGAGCCCTGGCAGGGCGTGCGGTGGTGTGTAGCACACAGACAGAAGCATAGCATTGTCCTGCACTGCTTCAACTCACATCCCACATCTGCTAACTCAGCTTTGTCAACACCCCCGTAGCTAATCAGCTCTATAAGGGAGAGGGAGTCAAGCAGTTTGATTCTGAGGAGGGGCAATAGAACCTCTGAGACCAGCTGGAAGGGAAAGTGAGAAAATGTGTCCTTCTGCAGTCATGAATGGAGCCAAAATTAGTCCCATCTGTGCTGAGTTTTCATGAGCAGTGCTGGCTCCTCTTACAGATCCCTCTGTGTCCTCTTCCTGCCCCCACCCCACCCCCAATGCTGGGCTAGTCCATTGTTTCTGGCTGAATCTCACACACTTCATTCTCCATTAAAGAATCTCCCCAATTAGCGAGACCCATGGGAAACTGGAATAAAAAGAAAGTTAAAAGATGTCATTTCTGCATCATCGGGCTCTGGACTATTGGGAGCTCGGTGATCAGAGCTGCATATGGCTTGCCATGCTCAGAGAAAAGAACATAAGAATGGCCATATTGGGTCAGACCAATGGTCCATCTAGCCCAGTATCCTGTCTCCTGACAGTGGCCAGTGCTAGGTGCCACAGAGAGAATGAACAGAACAGGGCAAGGATCGAGTGATCCATCCCTTGTCATCCAGTCCCAGCTTCTGGCAGTCAGAGGTTTAGGAACACCCAGAGCATAAGGTTGTGTCCCTGACCACTTGGCTACAAGCCATTGATGGACCTTGTCTCCATGAACTTACATAATTCTTTTTTGAACCCAGTTATACTTTTGGCCTTAACAACATCCCCAGCAACATGTTCCATAGGTTGACTATGTGTTGTGCGAAGAAGATCCTAGAGCAGTGGTCCCCAACCTTTTTGTGGCCAGTAGCACATTCATGTTTTCAGAAGAGTGTGGCAGGCGCCAACAATTTTTCAAGGCTTATTTTGTATTTGTACATTAAATAATACGAAAAACATCATATTTAATATTACATAATATATTAATCCAGAGAGAAGAGAGAAGCCGGAGAGAAGCCGCGAGGACAGAGAACACTGGCGCCCGCAGCCTGCAGCCCCGGAGTACTCTGTCCCCAGAAGGCGCAGGGCCCCGGCTTCTCTCCCCTGCTGGGCACTAGGCGGGCCCCGCGCCTGCCGGGACAAGGCCGGCTCTAGGTTTTTTGCCGCCCCAAGCAAAAAATTTTTTGGCTGCCCCCCACCCCAGCCCTGGGCTCTTCCCCCCCACCAGTGCCCTCCCCCACCCGCACCCAAATGCACATGGAAGGCATAGGGACTAACCCTCAAACCTTGTACCCGGAAAGGGATGGGGATCTAGTAAAGAGGGTTCAGGCAGAGGAGCGGGTGTGGGGGTGCTTGGGGGCTCTACACTGGCAGAGAAGCGGGGTGTGATGTACTCGCAGAGGAGGGTGGAGGAGGAGAGGGGGTATTAGGAGGGTTGTGGGAGAAGAGGTGCAGGGGAAGGGGGAGGTGGGGGAGGAGAGGGCTGGGGGAGGGTACAAGGGGAGAGGTGCGGGTGGAGGGAGAGTACAAGGGGAAGGGGTTCGGTGAAGGAGTGATGGGGGGCGGTACAAGTGAAGAGGCTGCGAGCGGGATGGGGGGGTGCAAGGGCTGAGAGGGGCAGGCACTGACAGCTGCTTCCCCAGCCCCGTGCAGGCAGAGCCGAGAGGACGGACACTGACCCCCAGGTGCCAGTATCCCCCGCTGCCCCGCTCGGAGCTGGGCTCTGCCTCTCCCCGCCCCTGGCGCTGTAGGGACCCGGGGCAAGCAGTGCGGGGCTGAGGCGGGGGAGGTGCGTGGCAGGCTGCGTCTGGGGGCAGGATGGGGCAGCTCCCTGGCAGCTCAGGTTGCCCAGCCACTCGCCCCATCAGCCTGCGAGCCGGGATCCGCGCCCCCTGCCCAGCCCGGCAGCACCCTGCCCAGCCCACTCGGGCGGAGAAACGCCGCACCGCCCTGGGGAGACTCAGAGCAGCAGCAGTGGCGGTAGTGGTAGCGGTGGCGGCAGCAGGACCCCTCCTCCCTCCCTGCATCCTGGGCCCCGCTTCACTCCCTCCCCGGTTCCTCACACACTCCGGGAGCCCCTCTCGCCGCTGCTCGGGCTCGGCTCCAGGGGACGATGCTCTGGCTCTCCAGCGGCAGGGCTCTGGCCAGGGCTGGATCCCGGCTTTTTGCCGCCCCAAGCAGCCCTGGAGTTCTCTGTCCCCGGCAGGCGTGGGGCCGCGGCTTCTCTCCCCTGCTGGGCACTAGACGGGTGCACATAAATGCACACCGGGTTCAGGACCACTGTAGTAGGGATGCAGACAGAATCCATCCCCTGGGAGTACATCTTCCTGGGACTTTAACAAATGAGCTCTTCCCCTCTTAGGTGGCATGTCCAGAGTCCACTGCAGGTGGCCCCAGATAACCAGTGTCAGAAGGCTGTGATGGATAGAATACATTATTTTTGTGAAGCAGCTTCCATGCAAAGAGGCTCACAGAATGCTTTCCAGACAAACACAGGCTGCTATTTGACATTCCTCTGCACCTTCCCTGATGAAGCATCCTCACATGCTTTACAAACTGAATATACACCCACACACACACTGAAATGCAGCTGTCTTTGATGTGGAGAGTGGCAACCAACTGGCACCTAAGGACTCTTTAACCAGGGACACTGCGGCAAACTCCTGCTCTTCCAGAGTGCCCTGAGATCTTTAACATCTATAGTCAAACAGGGGCTTCGGTGTTTAAGACCCACCCACAGTAAACTGTGTGGGATTGAATTTAGCTACCCCGAAAGGACAGAGTGGATCCTGCAGGGGTTTGATCTTGGAGTTCCAAGCAGGTCACACCTCATATGTGGACTAACAAGCTATCCAAGCAGAACACAGCCCCAGTTCTGTGTCAGTATCACATACAAGTCAGATGTATCCCAATAGCCTCAATGATAACTCTCTCCATTGCCTCTACCAGTCAGTGGCTAGGCACACCCAACAGGCTTAGCCTGTTTATAAAGGCTCTTGCTATGTGGTTACACTCTCCACATGTGATCCATGTGCCAGCAGAGACTCAAATCAAGAACCTTGTGGCCCAAAGGCAGCAACAGGTCCATCAAGAGACCAGACTCCCCACTGGGCAGCCAGCATGAGGTGTGCAGCACCAGTCTCTGCTGGAGCTTGCTCTTAAATGAATCACAAGGAATCACACTGAAAGCTGGATTAGAAATGAGCCACTTGCCCACTTTGAATAGGCAGAGTCTAGTTACTGCTGAAAATGTCTGGGTTAATATGAAACAAGTCAGTCTGCATGGCATTGTATTAAAGGAGGTCCAGTTCTTGTACAAGCAGGACACAGTCCCAGCCAAACTGGTGTAAAATAGAATGTAGCCATTTAAAACAAAGCAGGGGGCTTAGCTAGAGAACTCCAGAGGTCCTAATGACTCAAGGACTAGCCTACAGGGAGTCTAGGGCAGAGCAGGAAGTGTAACTTTCCAAGTCCCAGGCTAGTCCCTAACCACTGGGCCATCCTGCCTCTTCTGGAGTATCCCTATTGCAATGATGTCATAAAGTAGGAATTTGGGACAAACATTTTCAGACTTGGGTACCTCAATTTAGGTTCCCAAATTCCTTGTGAGGAGTTTAACTTTAGGCACCCAGGTTTGACCTTTGATTTTAAGCATGACATATTAAGCCAAACTACAAACTATTCCTCCAGGGGCTGATTGAATCTAGTTTTTTGTATGCTAGAGCCTCTACAGGCCCCAGCGAAGCTCATACAAGTTTCACTGTATGAAAATTTTGTGGACTGTGCAGGTCATTTCCAGGGAATTAATGGCCACTCCAGCAGCCACTTGGAGCTCTGTGTGGGAGATCTGGCCCCCCTCACACCCCAGCGTTCACTGAAGAAGAGGATGCTGTGGTAGAGGAGAATGGAGAGTTCTAGAATTCTACCCTGATAGATACTCTGCTCCTAGCGTGTGGGGGTGAGTTATTAGTTAGCTCCGGAAAGGCAAGGCAGGGTTTTTCTCACTTTCAGGAGGGAGGAGACTAGAGAAAGAGCTTCTTCAAAACAAATCTATCAGCTGGAAAGGAAAGGAAGAAAAGCACTTAGGGCTGTGTGTCACTGACCTCAGATACACATATCACAACAGTATCCGTGCTCAGCAGCACAGTGCAGTGTGAGAACTGCAAAGAACTGCAGGTGACTGGCCTGTGAGGCATTTACTATCTCTGTACAGCATCCAGTACAATGGGGCTGTGACCCCAGCTGGGGCCTCGAGGTGCTATTGTCATGCAAATAGCAATAAACTGGGCAGCCTTCCCAGCTGCTGGATTCCACCAAGACCCCAAACCCCCATCCACTGACCCCGAGGCCAACAGCCTAAGCTTCCTAAATGAGCAGAAAAGGATTCAATAGGATCATCGGTGATTTGCTTATTTGCAGCTTTCCTATGGGAATAGCCTTTCAAATACACAGGAGGTCCAGCTAGCTGCCATGTTTCTGGAGAAAGAAACAACAGAGCCATGGTTAATGATGTTGACATTGTAGAGCTCCGAATTAGGTTTCAAACTTAACACCCCCTTAAGATGAACTGTGAAATTTCACACCTTCAGCTACTGTTTGCGGCTGACAGCAAACTCAGAAATGCCTCCATTCACATCCAGGCTTTCCAGCACCAGTAGGGCTAGGAACTCAGCTTGCAGGCTGATGGGAATGGTTTAGAGGTCATGATGGCTAGATCCCACTTGCTGGCAGTGCCCAGATGGTGTTATCATCTGATGACAGCACAGTAGGTGGCCTGGGTGAAATGAGTTGGTGAGTCTCCATCCAGGTCCCAATGGGCAGGCAGCAACGTCACAGCCACCACAAAGCCGGTAGGCTCCATAGAGAGGGCAAAGGAATGAATGGGCTGCAGGGACTGAACTCCCCACCTTCTCTCCCTCTGAATCTCACTGGCAGGGCAGCAGAGAATGCTTGCTGGTTCTACCCCTGTTCTGAGAGCAAGGAGGGGTCTTTAGTCACCAGGGCTTCTCTCACCCCCAGCACTAAATCCACTTTTTAGATCTGTCAGAGAAGAGATGGATCAGGACAAAGTCTGAGGTTGCTTCAGCTCTAAGTTCCTGCTGTCAGTTTCAGAGTGCTCCCTGCATTGGGAAGGGCCTGGTGTGTAGCTGTCACCACGGCAGAGTGTGTGCTGAGAGCTCTCCTAGGAACTGAGTAACCACATTCCTGGGCAGGGGCTGTGAGTTGAGACTGTGTGGCTGCCAATCTGGAATTTCCCAACTATGCAGTGGAACCAAACCTATTTACAAGGATCTAGTGCTCAAAACAACACCACTTCATATTTCCAGAGAGAAGCAGCCAGGCCTTCCACAATAAGAGCCTGTACAGTTCTGGCAGAACTGGGGCTGTGCCTGATACAAATACCGTAGGACCCTAGGAACATTTGAAATCAAGATCTGGGCTTCACAGCTCAGACCCCTCTAAACAAAACCACATGAAAGTATCAACTCAGCTGGTACCATTTACAAACACAATTCTATCTAGCTAAAGTTCTCATCTGACCCCAACTGCCAGAGCATCCGAGCAAGCTTGCAATACTTAATATATTCATCCTCACAACACCCCCTCAGGCAGAACAGTGCTTTTATCCCCATTGTACAGATGGAGAACTGAGGCACAGAGACATTAAGTGACTTACCCAAGGAAGTCTGGGATAGAGCAGGGAATTGAACCCAAGTCTCTCAGGCTAGCACCACAACTGATCTATTCTCATAGAGCAGGAATAGGGCTGTCCTGTATTAGGTGCACACACCCCTCCCACAGTGGGCACTCAGCAGGCTGTTGTTTGGAGCCCACTTCACCAGTCCCTGGGTGCCCTTTAAGCCTCCTGACTGTGAACAGAATCCAGGCACTGCTCCCAGCTGGGGTCTTTAGGCACATTCTTGGGGTGCAGATAGGGTGACCAGACAGCAAATGTGAAAAATCAGGACAGGGGGTGGGGGGTAATAGGAGCCTATTCAAGAAAAAGGCCCCAAAATCAGGACTGTCCCTATAAAATCGGGACATCCGGTCACCCTAGGTGCAGATCCTCTGTCTGACAGCTGAACAACCAGATCCGAGCTACCAAGCCCCTGCGACCAGTGCTGACCCAGTAGCTTAAAAACACATCTTTCTTCAGAGTTTGACCTTGTGGGCACTGCAGTTTTACAGTTCCTCTCTTCAGAGGCACATGGAAGCGAAGCAGATACATGGATATTGCATAGGATTCTAAACAACATTACTCTTTACTTAAGTAGCACAAGAAATACATAGAGCTACACAAAATAATAAAAAAAATCTATATATCTTTCCCTGCCTCAGTTTCCTCACCACCCAGGAGAGTGCTCTGGGCTGTGGCAGGGCCCTCCGAGCAGTCCAGGACCCCCCTGCAGTACACGGCTTCTTTTCTGAATCATGCCCTTTCTCTCTTGCTCTGACCTCTATCGTCAGTGCCCTTCCACTCTCCTGCCCAGGCTTTCAATGCTTCTGCTTGTGGTCACTTGTGCTTCTTAAAATGGCTGCTGAGAGACCCTCTAGTCTATAACCATCCACCCCCTTTGTCAAGTGGTGCTCCGTTCAGTCTCAGCAGGTGATCAAAATCCCTCACCAGATGATCCATTACTTGGTTACCAGCCCAGACTGGTTCTTCTGGGCAGCAGCAGCTCTATGTCCAAGGGTGCTTCTGTTTGAATAGAAGATGATCTAGATTTAACGACCCTCCAATATTAGACCCAGGCTCCCATACCTTGGAATTTCAGTCCAATATGGAGATGAAAGGACAACAGCATAGGCAGCAAACCATTCAAAATGGAGTTTGCAACCTGGCACAGAGCCATACAGAGTGTTCATAATCTCAGTTGTACGTAGATAGATCCCCACATCATCACATAGGATTTGCTGCTCCAGATCAGAGCAGTGCCTCTACTGATCCATTTACAAAGTGCTCAGTCATGCCAACCACTATATATAGGAGGGAGGGTATTTTTAGTTAGATATATACATCATTGTTCTACTTAGTCCCTCTAAAAAGCTTTCCCGGTCCAATGCATTTCAAGGAAAAGAAAGGCCTTGTCCCTGTTTTTTTCTCCCCAGATGTTCCCATTTGTAGCTTTCTGATGTTGGCAGGTGTATCTCTGGTCCATCTAGTCTGGTTTCATGCCTCTGACAGTGGCCAATACCTGGTCTTTCTGAGGAAAGCTGGAGAAAAAAACAACAACCAATGAACCAAATTAATCCCTGCTGTAACTCTATAGACTTCTACAGGATTACACAGTGATGCATTTGTCTCAATGCACCTGTGCATGTGGAGGACCATGTCCTTCATGACCCCCTTTATTTATGCCCTGAAACATGAGCTTTGAGTGCCCTGAACTTAGACCCAGATCCTCTGTCATAACTATAAAGGGAAGGGTAACAGCTCTCCTGTGTACAGTACTATAAAATCCCTCCTGGCCAGAGACTCCAAAATCCTTTTACCTGTAAAGGGTTAAGAAGCTCGGGTAACCTGGCTGACACCTGACCCAAAGGACCAATAAGGGGACAAGATACTTTCAAATCTTGGGGGGGGGAAAGGCTTTGGTGTGCTCTTTGTTTAAGGTTGTTGTTCGCTCTTGGGACTGAGAGGGACCAGACATCAATCCAGGTTCTCCCCATCTTTCTAAACAAGTCTCTCATATTTCAAACTTGTAAGTAAAAAAAACCAGGCAAGGCGTCTTAGTTTTACTTTGTTTTCTCAACTTGTAAATGTACCTTTTACTAGAGTGTTTATCTTTGTTTGCTATACTTTGAACCTAAGACAGAGGGGGGTCCTCTGAGCTCTTTAAGTTTGATTACCCTGTAAAGTTATTTTCCATACTGATTTTACAGAGATGATTTTTACCTTTTTCTTTAATTAAAAGCCTTCTTTTTAAGAACCTGATTGATTCTCCTTGTTTTAAGATCCAAGGGGGTTTGGATCTGTATTCACCAGGAGTTGGTGAAAGGAAGGAGTGGGGGAAGGGTCAAATTCTCCTTGTTTTAAGATCCAAGGGGGTTTGGATCTGTATTCACTAGGAGTTGGTGAAAGGAAGGAGGGGGGAAGGGTCAATTTCTCCTTGTTTAAGATCCAAGGAGTTTGGATCTGTATTCACCAGGGAATTGGTGAAAAGTTTCTAAAAGCTTCCCAGGGAAGGGAATGGTGGCAGCGGACCAGAACTAAGCTGGTAGTTAAGCTTAGAAGTCCTCATGCAGGCCCCCACACTTGTACCCTAAAGTTCAAAGTGGGGATACAGCCTTGACATCCTCAGATATATTTAGGCTCCTAACTTTCATTGAAATCAATGGAAGTTAGGAGCCTAAATAACTTTGAGGAGTCTTTTTAACTCCCTGCCACAGCATTTGACTCAATGACCTCCTGCAGCAGTGAGTTGCACACACCACCCAGGGTATGGAGGGCTTCTTTATATCTCTTTTAAATGCACCTGCCATTAGTTTCTGTGAGTGACTCTCTTGTGACTCTCTCTCATTACTGCTTAACTCCAGGTCCTTTTCTCCTACGTGCCCATATTCACCCCCAGGTCTCCCTGTGGTACCTTGCTTAGGTGAAGCCAGCCATTTTGCTCTTAGCCTATGACCATCAGCCAGGCTGTTGCTCTTCATTTAACCGGAAGACAGGAATAAAGTTCTCCCTGAAAGAATCAGACAATGTCTTTGCCCCCAGATAAAGTAACAACAGTTCTGTAGTTTTCTTAAACAAGTTAGATTTCTAAAATCAAGTTAGGTGGCCGAGGAAACAGAGACCGAAAGCAGATTGGCTCACTGAGCCAAATGCAATCTCCTAGACAAGACTTATAGGAACTGATTGCTTGACAAGAGCAAATCAGACCAGAGGACCATATTGTCTAGTACCCCATCTCTGACAATAGTGAGCCCTAGTGGAAGGGCAAGAAACTGCCAGAGGGAATTATGAGATAATCTCTCTTTAGGGAAGTCTCCTCCTAACCCTAGAGATTGGCTTAAGCCTCGATGCAGGAGGCTTTGTGTCCCATCCAGAATCTATTTACTATTATAACTCACATTGACATCAATGGGAGAAAGACTGAGCCACAGAACTTTAAAAGTAAGACTCGTCCCCATAGAAAGGGATCTGTGAGAGCATTATACTTAGTTGTTAATGTACAGTGCATGCTGTCTCCCCAAACATGGCTGAAAGCTGCCGTCTCACAGCCCCCTCGCCCCCCATGCATGTGGTAGCTCCTGGAAGGAACGTGTCCCTCTAAAGAGAACTTGGCTTAGTTAGCGCTAAGTTCTCTTTGAAGATCTGGATAATGTATAAGGGCCAGCTTGATGGAATATTCATATCTACTCTGCCTTCAAACACATCCCTTCCTGATACTGCCATCTCCTTAGGACTAGCTGCAGTCCCATCTCACACACACACTCCACTCCTCCTTAGTGCAGGGGCTGCCAACATCAGACATTTCAAAATGCTAGCGTGCTGGCAGGGAGTAGCCGCAGGACTCTGTTTAGCTAGCTCACCTGCAACTGTCAGCATGCTGCCATGTGGCCAGTGTCTTCAGCAGCTGCTTGTTTATAGCCTAGACAGTATTAATCTCTCATTGATTTTCAGTAGGAATTTTCCTGAATGAGGGCCAGAGGATGTAGGAGCTACTCAGGATGTAGGTGTCCCATCTTTACAACTCAGGTGATGGCCTTTGATAAAGAAGAAGGTAAATTCTACCCTGCCTGACACCCGCAGGTCCAGGAAGTAGCAGCTGCAGTAATACCTAGCTCTAACCTAGCACTCTCCCGCCATAGATTTCAAGGCACTTTACAAAGGAGATTGGTAGCATTACCCCCATTTCAGAGATGGGGAAATTGCAGCACTGAGAGATTAAGTGACTTGCCCAAGGCCAGTGACAAATCCAAGCATGGAACTGAGGCTTCCTGCAGCCTGGCCAGAAGCTTTCTGCAGCTCCTCAGTCACATCCCCCAATGTGGTAAATGCATGTAACAATCACATCTCAGTCCTGCGCCTCCTCCACATCTTGGCTGGATGAAATCCACCACATCTGTGGGACTCTGGGAATGGAATGCTGGAACAATGCACACACTTCTTCCCCTGTATGAGAGGCATGGCCACCCTCACCTATGGAAACACATCTGCTCCCAGCCCGGTGAATAACGTGTTTTACAGCTACTTTTCACTCCATACGGGTGACATGAGGCTGGTCATCCCAGAGGAAATAACTCACTAGCTCTTTCCCAGCCTGCAGACAGATGCTCACTTTGCTGAGTTAGCTGCACCTGTTCATGGTCAATAAACAATAAGTTGGCCCTTCTTGCTTGTGGTTCTTCTTTGATAAGCTCTATATATACTTCCAGCTGTATGTGCCTCCCTAAGAGATCAGGGATCTCAAGAGGTCTCAAATTGCTCAGTGGTGGAATTTGAGCAGTTGGCATGAACAGTTCATGCCCTGGGAGGCCATGAAGAGAGATCCAATCAGAGAAGCAGGGAGGCACCTCAGAACTGAGCAAACACAATGACTAGACCCCCTTCTTCCACTCAGAGTGGATGATCTCTTCACACTGGACAACATGAGGAAGCTCAGAACTGAATGAACATGGCACCTGGTTTCCCTGCTCACTGCAAGAGAGGGCGATCCTTAGGCTCCGCATCAGGGTTGGGAGATCCATTGTCAGAGGAAGGCAAAACTCAGTTCTCAGCATTTCATGCAAACTTCCACCCCTAACACCCTCCATGCGCGGATCTCAAAGCACTATACAAACACTAGGCATTCTCAACTCAGCTGGCCAATCAGGAGAAACTGTCACAAAGTGGTTATGTCATATGTAACCTATAAGATGGCACAGGTTAAGAAATAATTAGCCTAGATGTAGAGGAGTATAGGAAATTAAAGTTGCTAATGTGAAAAAATTAGAGATAAATTGGAGATACAGTGTTATGGCAAAGTAAGAGTTAGCAAGGCTCTGACCCGGGGTTATGTTACTGTTATGTTAAGGTTATAACTGGTTTGAGCAGGATTATTAAGACTTGTGAATGTTTTATTAACATGCTATCTATATTTATAGTATGGGAAGGGCACTGGTGCAAATGTTAATTGAAATACATGTAATGTAAAGAGCTATTAAAAAGGGGCAGAAATATAATTATGGTAAAGTGTAGTTTAATATTAATTAGTATTATAATAGGTCAGAAAAAGAGTAGGTTTGCTAAATTGAGGAGCGCTCCAATTAATACCCAAAGGGATCCATTAGGTTCCAGGGTAATAAGGCTGTACTTCACTCTGTTGTCAGTGGACTGAGCACTCCTTGATACGCTATTTCATCATTGAGTGTCAGTGGTAACTGCATGCCCATCTGCTTACCCAATCACTCTACTAAACACATTTTGTGTAACTGACATAGAGGCTTGAACCTGCGGTTTTATGCATCCTTGTCTTTAACAACTCAATACTGATTGGGAACATTTCAACCTAAAGGTTACCATGTGCCAAAGGGCACACCCAATGTTGACCAATAGATGGTCTTGTGGTTAGGGCCAGAGGTGGATTAAGATGTACTGGGGCCCTGGTCACAAAGAGCAGTTGAGCCTCCCACACCTTGGGGGCTCAGAGGTGCTGGAACTGGGGGAGGGCAGGGGGGCCAAGCCTGCCCACTTTTTAAAATGGGAGTATTGACCTCAGGCTGGTGAGAAGTGGCGGTGCCGGCAAGGGCTGCCCTTTGTTGCAGTGGAGCTGATACGATGATCAGCTTCCCCGCCATGAAGCGCAGACCCTGCTAGCAGCACATTCGCTGTGGTGCCCCACCCCATGCTCCTCTTCTCCCCCCAAGGCCCCACACCCTGGCCAGGCTGGAAGCTGGAGCTCCCCACAGCGGCACGGGCTCCCTGGGTGGCTCTTACCACAGCCCTGCTCTGGCTTCCGGCCTGGCCAGGGGGCAGAGCCCTGGGGGAAAGAGGAGGAGCAGGGGGCGGGGCCACAATTCTGGCACCAGTGGCCCCCCCCCACTAGTTCTGGGGCCTCCAAATTAGCCAGGGCCCCTGGGCATGGGCCCCATGGGCTCGTGCATTAATCCGCCACTGGTTAGAGCCCCGCATGGACTGCACTCTACCACACGATCCCTGTGGGACCGTGAGACAGTCACTTCAGCCCAGCTCCTCAGAGGTATTTAGGCACTTACTTCTCATTTAAATCAACGGGAGTTCAGCTCCTAAGTAATTTTGAGGATCTGGGCCTTAATCTCTCTGCATCTCAATTCTCCACTTGTAGACTGGAGAATAATACTCATTCCTTTCTCCCACACATTGTCTGCCCTGCCTCTTTAGATCAGAAACTCTTAGAGCAAGGCTTGTCTCTTACTATGTGCATGTACCATGCGTAGCACACTGGGTCCTGCTCAGACGTTACTTTAATGTCAATATAGGGTTGCTCAGCATCCAGTTTTTGACGGGAACACCCAGTCGAAAAGAGACCCTGCCGGCTCCGCTCAGCACCGCTTACCAGGCCATTAAAAGTCCGGTTGACAGCGCAGCAGGGCTGAGGCAGGCTCCCTGCATGCCCTGGCTCCATGTGGTTCCTTGAAGTGGCCAGCATATCCTCTGGCTCCTAAGCAGAGGCGCAGCCATGGGGGCACCGCACGTTACCCTCCGCCCTGAGTGCTGGCTCTGCAGCTCCCATTGGCTGGGAACCATGGCCAATGAAAGCTGCGGGGGCGATGCCCGTGGATGAGGGCAGCACATAGAGCCATCTGGCCTCCCCTCCACCTAGGAGCTGGAGGGAAATGCCGGCCACTTCCAGGAGCTGCCTGAAGGAAGCAACACCCGGCACCTGCACCCTGAACCCCCTCCTGCACCCCAACCCCCTGCTCCAGGTTGGAACCCCCTCCAGCACCCTAACTCTCTCCCAGATCCCACACCCCTCACGCCCCCACACCCAGCCCCCTGCCCCAGCCCTGAGCTCCCTCCCACACCCAAACGCCCTCCCAGAGACTGCACCCTCTCCCATACTTTGAACCCCTCAGCCCCAGCCCGACACCAGAGCCTACACCCCCAGCTAGAGCTCTCACCCCCCCACACCCTAACACCCTGCCCCAGCCTGGAGCTTCCCCCAGCACCCTGAATCCCTCATTTCTGGCCCCACCCCAGAGCCCACACCCCCAGCCCAGAGCCCGTACCCCCTCCCACACCTTATCCAGCTGCCCCAGCCCGGAGCCCCCTCCCACACTCTGAACCCCTAATTTCTGGCCCCACCCCAGAGCCCTCACTCTCTCCTGCACCCCAACCCCCTGTCCAGCCCGTGAAAATGAGCAAGGGTGGGGGAGAGCGAGCAATGGAGGGAGGGGGGACGGAGCGAGCGGACGCAGGACTGCAGAGAAGGGATATGGCAGGGGTGGGGCCTCGGGAGGGTGCAGGGCAGGGGTGTTCGGTTTTCTGCAATCAGAAAGTTGACAACCCTATGTCAATAACTGTTCTTGAAAGGCCCAGATTCTCATGCCTTTCTGGACCATGCGTGAGACATAAATCCATCCTTGTACACGATTCAGCTAGGCCCATCCCTTCGTCAGGGATGGGCTGAACCGAGTGGGGGAAACTCAGGTTCAGAGAGGCTGTTAAGCAAGGACCCAGGAGACCCAGATCAGAATGAAGGGGGTGGGGGCTTAGCCCTGCAGATCACAAATCACCAGCCTCGATGCTTGTGTTTATGGGTAGGGCAGGTGGCTGAGGGAAGGGCCATGTCCACATGCCCAGGCCCACCAGAACATTCAAACAGAAGCTAGGATTGCATGAGATCAGGAGAAAACCAGAGAGCGTTTTTGTGCAGGTTGTTGTGGGTGCCCAGGTGGACGTGACAGTGTGACAGGGACTTGTGGTGGTGACTGCAGCTCCTGTTGCATGGCTGCTTTCAAATAAAGGTAGCTGCCTGCTTGTGACAAGGGAAATGCCAGGAGGCAGGAGTGCTGCCTAGCCCCTGAAGAGCACAGCTGTATCAGCTCCGGGCCAGAGGTTAAATAGCTAATGAAAGAGCCCTGGTTACAGGCTGCCGTCTGGGAATACCGGACACAATAGGCGACTCAGCAACGAACTAGGGGGGCGCGGGAGGGGGATTACACTCTGACAATGGAGGCTTACGGACCCCAGTGGGCGTCACCACATAGCAGCGGGGCTAGTGTTTACTTGGGGAGCCTGGGCAAATGTTCTCCCAGGGGGACACAGTACTACAGTCTGAAATAAAACATCTGCAGGAGGAACCTAAAACCGGAGCAGCAGCCGGCTTGTCCAGCACCTCATCACTCATGGAGCTCCTCTTCCTTCAGATTAAATGGAGCAAACCCAGTGGGTTCCACCTGGCCAATTGCGGGGCCCCAGAAAAATGGGCACCCCTGCGCCCCGACCCACTCTGCCTGCCCGGCGCTCCTACTGGGGAGCAGAGTCAGGGTGCAGGGGCTTGTCCCACTCTGCCTGGCCAGCGCTCCTGCCAGGGAATGGGGGAAGCGCCCATACCCAGACCCCGCTCCCCGGCAAGAGCGCCAGGCAGGCAGAGTGGGGCAAGTCCCTGTGTCCTGACCCTATTTCCCCAGCAGGAGTGCAGGGGGGAGGGACGGGGACTGCTGGCGGAAGGGCTGGGGAGGGGCCCCCAGTTGCTCTGGCCCAGGGTCCCACAAAACTATAATCCGCCTCTGGGAGAGTGGGGGGATTTTTGTTACAAATACTCTGGTCAGCACTAAGCAAGGCCTCACCAGCTCCTCCTGTGACATGGAGTAGCACAGAGACAGGCGGACCCATTGAAAAAAATCAGTTTGATGTAGAAACTCTTCTCTGTCTTAGACATGGTGTGGCCCAAAGGATCTCCCAGAGGTCAGTGAGATCACAGGAAGAGGGACTTTTCTCTGGGCATCAATGCCTCATGCCTAGTGTGTACAGATCATTTCAGAGCCACTATAGCTCCAGGACCTGTCAGCATTTGCATTAAAAAAGGGCTGTACCTCAGCCATGTTCATTTGCTTGGAGGAGCGACTTGGCCCAGAAGGCAGCATTAGTCCTGTCACATCCCTCTCCCACCTCAGGTTTAATAGAGACATGCTTAGGAACTTGGGGAGGGATGGAGGGGCATAACCCTGAGCCATGGGGCTCGTTCGTGGGGCAGCATTATCAAGTTGATTGAAGTTGAACACAGGACACTCATTCATAAGCTTCTGGCATTTAACCCCACTCTGCCACTGCCTTTGTACTGTGACCTTCAGCAAGTCACTTCGGGTATGGCTATGCTGCAATGAGATACCCACAGCTGGCCCATGCCAGCTGACCCGGGCTCACGAGGCTCAGGCTCCAGGGCTGTTTAATTGCAATGTAGATGTTCAGGCTTGGGCTGAAGCCTGAGCTCTGGGACCTCCCACCTCACAGGGTCCTAGAACCCAGGCTCCAACCTGAGCCCAAATGTCTACACACTACAATTAAAAGCCCCTTAGGCCAAGTCCCATGAGCATGAGTCAGTCATCACGGGCCAGCTGCAGGTGTCTAATTGCAGTGTAGACATACCTTTAAGCTCTCTTAGTTTCAGCTTCCCCATCAGTAAAATGAGGCTAATGTACACCTCTGTTATATGAGGTCTCATTTGTAAAAAGTAATGTTTGAGGATGTAAGTATATGCATGTTAAGTGTGATCTTTTCATAGCTTTTAAATTATTTAGTATTTTACATTGGCTGTAGTATGCAATTGTGAAATGAAAATACTGTGATTAACTAGCCACTATGTATATGTGCTTCTGCCATCTAGTGGATGGAATCAGAACTTCTCAATGATATATCATAGGCCCTATACTGCTAAGAGAAACTCACCTTCAGCACAAGTGGTAGAGGGCTTGTGGTTTTGGAGCAGGAGGTCTGAGTTCTCTCCTTGCCATCACAGTGAAGGAAGGAGCAGCTGCTATGATAACCTTAAAGTGGTAGGTTGTCACAGCCTGTTGCAAAATATACTTGCTTGAAGACAAACAACAGTATTGATATAGACAATGTTTTCATCAGGCACATGAGCTAAACCAGTAGTACTCACTAAGGTTTGGCCAACAAGCCAATTATCCCAAGGGGCACTGCCAAGGGCTGTGTCAGTGGCATCCTTGTCTGAGGCTGCTAAATAATTCCTCTCTTAAACAAGTCTGAACCCAAATCCCATCCCCTAAAACTTGGGAAATGCTTTGCTCTGAATCCAAGCTTTGCAGCTCTGGCTGTTCTTAGCTGGGTGCAGGTTACCTAAACTGTCAAGCCCTATTAATAGAAGGAGGGGAAGGGTGGTCTAGTCTAGTGGATAGGATCCTGGGACTAGGAGACTTAGGTTCAGCTTCTGGCTCAGCTGTACACTTCCTTTGTGACCTTAAGCAAATAATTTAATCCACCCTAATCCCCATTTCCCCATTGATCAAACAGTGGTTAGATAACACATCCCACTCTCACAGGGCTGTTGTGAGGATAAAATTCTTTAATGATTGTGAGGTGCTCAGATTCTATGGGGATGTGGGCCATATATAAACCCAGACAAATGAACGTGAAATGGGTTTTACACACTGAAGGAAACCTTGATCAGATCCATCCACTGAAAAGATCTTACCCAACAAACATGCCAACTTCTGGGCTGACAGTCACTGTGACTGGGGCGGTGTCTCTGGCATACCTCGGTATTTAATTTAATTTAATTTAACACTAATTTAACAACAGTATCCTTCTGTGTGCATCTCTCCTCTGGCTCCTTTCTACTCACAAGCTTTCCCCCAGGACTTGTTCCACCTTAAACTTCTTCTGCTGCTGGTTTATTATCAGACAAGAGCATAATAATGGACCATGCCACCGCTTTCAGATTGGACTCATTTTCTATGGATTCCAACAGATTGACTTCTTTCAGTATCATTTCATGGCCTGAGGGCTCTGAATCCAGATTTCAGCCTCCTTTTCCCTACCCCAACCCCCCTTCCCTTTCTTTCTTTCTTCCATCCAAATTTACAATCCCTCATTTCCATTTTGCTCCACCCTCTCCCTAGAGACTTTGTTCTCTTGCCTGTATCATTGCATTGAAATTGTTCCATGTTTATTTCAAACATTTTGGCGGGCTATCACTCCAATGGAAATTTAATTAATTGCAGGGCTTGTAGACCTGGGACAATAGCGTCTGAAAAAAATAAAATCATTAGGAACTGCTTTTGCAAAAAAAAAAAAAAAGAAAGAAAGAAAGAAAGAAAGAAAGAAAGAAAGAAAGAAAGAAAGAAAGAAAGAAAGAAAGAAAGAAAGAAAGAAAGGAGTTTTATGCTATGCTGATGAACAGGCTAATAACAGCAACAACTGGGTAATGGGGAACGCATTCCCTGTATGTTTTCAGAGCTCTTAACAAACCTGTAATGCAATTCTATTGCATTGCTACAGACAAAAAAAGGGTTGGCTCAGATACACAGTGGGCCAAATTCTGAAGTTCTAAGTCAGGCGAAAATCCTGTTACAAAGTTAGATGATCAAATTATAAGAACCTTTCTTAAGATTGTACACAGCTCCATTGGCTTCATGCTCTGAATAAGGATGAAGTAAAAACTGAGCAGGGACATCAAATTTGGCCCTTTATGCATAATTTGATATTACATAACTTATATTGTAAATACTATTTATAATTCAAACAACCTGCATCCTGATTAGATCTACCCAAGCTGGCATTTCCTGTTTAGCTCACCTCAAAACCACAGATTTGACAATCACATTTTCCAAGATAAATATTAGTCCTAGGGAGGTCAGATCCTATGTGCAAAAGGCTCATTGATTCCGTGTATTATTCATGTTGTGTATATGTGTAATAGAAAGGGGTTTGTTTACAAGTTGTGTTCATGTATATTTTACCATTTAATCAATCAGCAGTATATATATATTTCCACAAACCGTTCTCAAAAATTAAACATCCTCCTTCCCTCAAATCACTGTGCACACCAGCAGCTGTCTGTGTGCTGAACTCCTCGCATCTGGACAACAATCACTTCAAATCAGCTTTTTCATTCTTTTTTTTCTATTTCATTATATTTTCCTCAAATTCTAGTTGTTGATGGGGAAAGGGAGCCCACGCCTCATTCTTCTCTCGGCTCCGATTGGCTGAAAGTTTCCGAGCCCTGCTCCGATTGGAGAATCACAAATCATCTCCCTCCCCCCCGTCCCCCGCGCATTCACCCCTTAGTCCATCGTAGTTGAATTTGACCAGCAATCTGTGGACACCTTAGTCAATTTCACTATAAGCCTCTTGGTCACTTTCATCTCCACTGCTTTCCCCCTGACTCTGAATCACAGCATCACTCCGGACTAGCAGGAGGAAGGAGGGAAATCCTGCTTTGCATCCTGACAACTTTTGCGGCGGAGGCCTGGGGAGATGGATGGCGGAGACATGCAGGCGTTAATTCCCCACGCACATTCCAGCATGGTGTCTGTTGGGGAAGGATTTACACTAGTCTCTGGCATTTAATTCCTCCTCCTTCTGCTTTCTTGGGAGACGAGATCTCAGAGAAGATGCCTTTGGTGCTGTGGGCTCTTTGCCTTGGTGTCCTGGATACGGTCCTTTGCAGTTACTCAGAAGACCAGTGCAGCTGGAGGGGGAGGTACGGACTTCGGTCCTCAATTAAAAATAAGTAACCATTGGCAAGGATCGCCAGAGATCGCACAGTGCTAAATGTGCCCTATGGTGGGAAACTATCTGCTTTGTCCAGAAACTCAGATAACTTTCTGTTAATAATGCAGCCTCAGATCCTCCAGCCCCATTGTCTTCAGTGGGAGTTTGGATGGCTGGATGGGTATTAATGAATAAAAGGCTGGTGCAGCAGAGTTTAGGGTGTCACTCTAAGAAAGGAGCTGGTGGATGGGGTAGTGCATGTTCTGGCTGAGCTGCTATAAGTATCAAGAGAGGGGGCCTGATTTTGTTCTCACTTATCCTGGTGTCAATCGGGAGTAAACCCACTGAAGTCAATGGTGTAAAGGAGAGGAGCTTTTAACCAGAAGTTTGCATTTTTCTTACTAACCTGTGCCCAGGGAAATATTGAATTTCCAACTTTATGTTTGAGAAAAGGAAAATTCCAATTCTTGTGGCTGCCATTTTTAGTCAATTGAGTTTAACTTTCACAGAGCCTCTGGGGAAAATAGATTGCTTTCCCCTAAGGAGGTGATGGTTTGGGTTCTGTCCCCCATCCCCTGATTGCTATCAAAGGGGGAAAGTATCTCCCTCAAAGCTAGCTAGATGAAAGCTTACAAGGTTTTAACTTAAATCCTGTCTGAGAGAACAACATCCATCCTCCCAAACCGTGTCTCTGTGAGGGGCAGCATCTTGTGTCCTCCGGCAGAAGTTATGGTCTCTGCACCACATAAACCCTCCTGCTGGCTACCCCAGCTTCTCTGTGCTCCGTAGTGGTGGGTTTTACTTGGTGTGCTGATCGTTTTATTGCATCCTTGGGCTGCAGGCTTCTCATTGTTTCTTTGCAAGGTGGAGGTGGGGAGAAAGGAGTAAAGAACTGAAAGTGCTGGAGTTTGTTTACTTTTTCTCATTTTTATGGCATGTCCCCTTGGAAGAGCAAAGCTGCCCCCTAGAATTAAACAGTGATCTTACTCCCTGCAGTGTTACAGGGACAAGTGAGAGTTACAGACCTCTGCCACTTGCAGTTTCTTGATTCCCTGTCCTCTCCAACCTGTTTTGCACTTCATAATAATATCAATAGTGAACAATAAAATCAGATGCAGCAGTAGCTGATCCTTTCCAAATACACCATGCTGCCTGCTTTCATAGGAAAATAACTCAAGTGAAAGCCTCAAAATAAAAAGCCTCTGATCAGCCTGCTTTAATACATGAGCCAAATTGCTCTTTGACATGATTTTGTTGGGAGGTTGCAGAACTCCCATGCCAAGGAGCCATTTAAAACCACAAACATTGTTCAGAGCTGAGAGCAAAGCAAGGTTTGTCAAGCAGTTACTATAAGAGCCCTGGGGCTTGGAACACCTTTTCATTGTGTGGTACAGTGCCTATAGGATGACCAGACAGCAAATGTGAAAAATCGGGACAGGGAGTGGACGGTAATAGGAGCCTATATAAGAAAACGACCCAAAAATCGGGACTTTCCCTATAAAATCGGGACGTCTGTCACCCTAAGTGCCTAGGACAGTGGGGCCCGACTGAGGCCTCCAAGCCATGCTGAAGTACCAACATGGAAGGAGGCTGGATTGCCATCTGTCTTGGATGGTTTAGACACAACAAATCCTGTATCTTGGTAGGGGGTTAGACTATCTGACCCTTGCGGTCCCTTTGAAACCTATGGTTCTATAATCTATATGATGAGAAACAACCTAACTGCTGTGAATATGCCTTTGCAGATAGGAGAGCTAGACCTACAGATGGCAGCACCATGGGCACTTTAAAAAACATCCTCAAGATAGTCCAGTGGTAGCATCTGTTTCTCAGTGTTTTTGCCTATGTGCAATTCTACAGATGAGTTAACTACAAAGGAGCAAAAACAGGTCAAGTGACTGTCACTGGTTCAGTTTGGATTAAAGACCTATGCCCTTCCACCTCCTGCTGAGATTTTTGCTTGCTTACCAGTGCGTTAGTGCAAAGAATGGAGAAGTATTCATATTGTTACACTCTTACTGCTCCAAAAGCTTTGGAACTACTTTGGAAAAGTTTGGCTGTTGTTTTTACAGCAGAGATTTAACAGAATCAGTAGCCCCCAAAAGGTTTCCAAATAAATGACTTGGTCCCTCTTTTGGATAATATGTGAATATCTAGTGAATGACTGAACTAGTTTTTTCTGCCAGGCTGTAACAGTGTGGATTTCACTGTTTGTTATGGGGCCTGGCTGCAGATTCACAATTTTGGGGGACCAACCTGGGCAGATATTTCTCTCCCTCCTTTCCCTGGTCAAAGACTCAACTTGTATTACAATAGAACACTGGGGAAGACTTGCTGGCTGGTAGACTGCAAGCGCTACTAGCTTAATGTATGCACTTTCTCAAACTACTCAGAGTTGGGCTGGGTCAGTCCTTGGACGGGAGACCCCACTTAAAAAAACCTAAAGATTATTCTTCTTTCTTAAGCCTCTTAGCACCTTTGAGATAAGACAGCAAACCAAGATCCTAGCCATTTGTTCTCATTAATGATTCCCTGGCATTCTTTGTCAGCATTAAGTGTGTACGGACCAAATTCCAAAGCCGGTAATTAGAGTTTGCCTTCCAAAATCTTACCTATAGTTTAAATCAGATACAGCTACAGTTTTCTGCACTTCAACTAACAGCACACAGTAACACTACAGCTTAGCAACTGCTGTGTTTCATATCAAAGGTATTTCAATACAGGTGTGAAGTGCTCCTTATATATCCCTGCCTGCTTTGAGTTCTTTGGGTGGAAAGAACTATAGAACAACACAGTAGTTTTATTATATTTTTTTTGTTTAAAAAACAAAGAAACAGGAGGTAGAATGGATAGGGCACTAAACTGTGACTGGTTCTATTCCTGTCTCTGCTACTTTGCAAGTCATATCCCTGCTCTGTGCCTTGGTTTCCCCTCAAATCCTTTGCCTGTCTTCTCTACTGCAAGCACTTTGGGGCAGAGACTGTATCTTGCTATGTGTTTGCTATAACGGTCCCAGCTGGGTGCCCTATACATTAGTGCATGCTGCCTCTCAGAGCCTCCATTCTGTTTGCACATATGGGATTCTAATGTATCTTCATTTGCATTACAGATAAAATATGGTGTTGTGGGTCAGGAACGTGATTAGGAGCTGAGCTGCCTAGGTTGTGCTACAGGCTCATGGTGTGACTTTGCACAAGTCTCTCTGTGCCTCACTTTACCCATCTGATCCACCTCATTGTGGGGGAAAGGGGACCGATGATTAATTGCTTGATTGCTTATCCTTAGCTAAAAAGGGCTATCAAACATCAAAGGAGAGATACAATCCTGGAACCTTAAAATTCTGCCTTCCCTGCAGAGGAATGTCACTGAAGGACACCGAGTTCCTGTACCAAACGGTTGTTCCAGGCAGGGGCAGCTCTATGTATTTTGCCGCCCCAAGCACGGCAGTCAGGCAGCCTTCAGCGACATGCCTGTGGGAGGTCCACCGGTCCCGCACCTTCAGCGTACCCACCGCCAAATTGCCGCCGAAACTGCCCTCACGGCGACCGGCAGGCCGCCCCCCCGCGGCTTGCCGCCCCAGGCACGCGCTTGATGCGCTGGTGCCTGGAGCCGCCCCTGGTTCCAGGCCTGCAGGGAGGGGCTAGGTTAAGGCTCCAGGAGAGGCTATAAATTCTAAACATTAGCATGGAGAAAAGTGGAGGCCATAGGCCATCCTCCAGCAAGGGGGACTCCCCCCTGCACTCTCTGTTGTTTATTCTGTGCACACTTCGCGTGCCTAGAGATGTATACAAGGCAGCAGCATAGTAGAGCAGCAGGATTACTTTGCCCAGAGCAAGCATCTTCAGGCCTGCTGCTCAACTAAGTTTACTCTGAATGGCCTCAAATCTCTTCTTGCACAACAGGTGAGAGCAGAAGGAAAGCAGAGTAAATCCCATCTCAGATTCAGGAGAAAGCTGGGCTTTAAGTTGTAAAAGACAACAGGAGGGCGCAGGGGCAAGCTACTCCCAGAGCCCCCACAACCTGCCCTCCCCTGAGAGCTCCCTCTGATGGACACCTCTTAGGACAGCTGTATGGGGCTCCAGCCTTCTCCGTCGCTTCTCAGCCAAACCCCTCGGGTTCACCTTTGAGTAAGGGGAATACTATACATTGCCATTTATTCTGGAAGGAAAGGCTTGCTGACCAGGGCCCCATGCAGACTCCCTGTACCGAGCTCCTGTCCTTTCAGTTAGGAAAGCAAAAGCCAGGAGACAACAAAAACTCCCGAGTGGTGTGTGAGGCCTGGGATATGCAGAGGATCAGACTAGATCTGGTGGCCACTTCCGGCCCCAAACTCAATGATTATGACAAAACCTTAGGCCAACAATGTCACAGAGGCCAGTGATTTGTAGGTACTCTCTAGAGGCACCTTGAACGAGGAGGTGCTGAACATCCACAAGTGAAATCTCTACAAGCTGCTGGGGCCCAGTAGCTCAGACAATAAGGTGCAAGATATTAGCCCCCCGCTCCCCCCCAAAAAAAACCTGAGAGCCTCCCCTCACAATCAGAGGCCAGGCTTGAAAATTCTGGCTATGGGAGGGAGGAGTTTGGTAGTGGCCAGGCAGCCAAAAAGAGGAGAGGTCTTAGGAAAAGAGGAGCTGCATGTCCATCTCTTGGGAGGATCAGGCATAATTTGGATAAAGAAGAGCATGAGACGTCCAGGCCTGGAGCCTGGTATGCCATGTATTCAAGCTTAGCGGTGTCTTTGGTTGGGAGATGCTGATATAATAGGCATTCCAAACCCATTGGAATAGGAGCAGCTTCATTTCCTGGAGCCTTTGTGCCTCATAATGCTGCATCTTGGCAGGGGGTTAGACTAGCTGATTCTTGCAGTCCCTTCTAACCTAGGATTCTATGATTGTCATGCTGCTTCTGCAGCGAGGTAGAGAAAGGGGCCCCCAGCTCTGCGTTTGCGTCTGAACTTCACCAAAGCATCAGGGTGTCCGGAGCCAAGGTCTGGGTTCAGCACCCAGAGAAAAATGGGGAACAGCTAAGAAGTTTGGAAGGGGGGGTGGATTTGGGGATCCATGGTCCATCTCCACCTGGAACAGGTGATTTCCAAGCTGGTTGCATAGTAATTGAGCAGGCTGCTCCACGAGGAAGGAGCAAGTAGGCATGAAGCCAGCCCAGAACTGGAGGAGGAAGACAAGAGGAGAGTGTTCAGCCTGACTCTTTGTTACAAGCCATGCTCCCACATTCTCGCTCCGTCATGGAGTGCCCCAGTCACTAAGACCCAGATCCTGCAAGGGAGTTAAGCGCTTAACTCCCACTCAAATCAATGGGATGTAAGCACCTAACTTAAATACCTTGGAGGATCAGGGCCTAGTCCTACTCCCAAGGCTCTTGGGCAAGTGGGGTCAGTGCTGGTAGCTGTGGCCATTGGATGCTAGTTTAATCTGCTGCATGGTGGGGTCATTGGGAGCTGAAGTGCCCCGGGAGCATGCTGGGATAGAGAGCCTTGTGCCAAAGGGCTAATACAGTGGTTCTCAACCCGGGGCCTGGGGCCACATGCAGCCCAATTAGCATACAGCTGTGGCCCAGCTCAGCTGTGTGCTAAAGGCCACCCGCATGCCAGAGTCTGCCAGATTCCCGGCGCGGCGGGATCTGGGCTGCCCCACCACCTAGCACAGCAGGGTCAGGGTAAGAGCTGCTGTCCCACCCCACATGGTGGGAGTCCAGGGTTTGGGCTGCCAGCTGGCCCCACGGGGTCAGGTGTCTGGGGCTGCCAGCCGGCCCCACAGGGTCGGGAGCCTGGGGCAGCTGCCTGGCCCCGCAAACTCTAGGGTCCAGGGCAGCTACGGGGCGGGGGTCCAGGGTCGGGGCAGCCAGCCCACCCTGCGTGGTGGGGATCGGGGTCGGGGCAGCCAGCCTGCCCCACGCAGCAGAGGTCCAGGGTCGAGGCAGGCGGCCAGCTCCGTGAGCTCTGGGGTCCAGGGCAGCCAGCCGGCCCCGGTCCAGGGAGGCTGTGCAGCAGGGGTCCAGGATGGGGGTTCGTCTTGCCCTGCAGGGTCCAGGGCTGTCGGCCCAGCCCCACAAGCTCCAAGGTTCAGGGCAGCTGTGTGGCAGGAGTCTGGGGCAGCCGCGCGGCAAGGGTCTGGGGTGGGCAGCTGGCCCCGTGCAGCAGGGGTCCGGGGTCCAGGTCGGGGTCCGGGCTGCCGCTGCCCTGCCACCTGGCCCCTGCGGCCCAGCTAACACATTGTGGGCCACATATGTGGGCTAGCACTATGGTAACATTAGTTTGTTCTCCCCTTGCAGTGGCCTGTCCCAGGAATCAGGCAGCGTGGAGCAGATCTCTCTACACTGTGCTGAGGGCTCACTGGAGTGGCTGTACCCAGCTGGGGCTTTACGCCTCAGCCTCTCCCCCCGCCTCCCCACGAGCACTGCAGCCAAAGGGAAGAGCCCCAGACAGGTCACCACCTGTATCAAGCCCTCCAGCACTTTCCGAGGAGCTCAGATCTATCTGGAGAGGAATGGGATCCTGGAGCTGCTGCTGTCTGAGGCAGATGCATCCCTCCGCCCCAGGGTGCACTGCTTCAGCTGGCTGCCCCAGGAGAAAGTAGCACTGTTCCTTCAGTCTACCCTGCACCAGGACATCAGCCGTCGGATCGCTGCCTTCCGCTATGAGCTGCGGGGAGACTGGAACTCACGCCTCTCACTGCCCTCCAGCAACCTCAGCATGGAAGGTAAATAGCTAGTGGCATGGCTCCACAGGGTGCAAATGTAACACTGACAGACCCTGGTCATCTGCGGGCGGGATCGAACCTAGGACCTCTGGAACTAAATGCATGAGCCTCTACTGCATGCGCTAAAAGCCATATAGCTGTTAGCTAAGTCTGTAAAGAAGACTCATTAATCTCTCTCTCTAAGTGGCCTCTAGAGGGAACAGAACACCCCACCCAGGAGATGTGTGGGTTACACCACGACTATTAACCAATTTCGCTGCTAATCCATATTGCCCTCCTGTCCTGTTCTGTGACTTTGCCAGGCTCCTCCCTCACTGGGCAAGGATGGTGAGATCCACCACAGCAGTGCCCTCCTGACACAAGCTGCTGCTCCAGCAGGATAAGATTCCTTACTGCATTGTTCTACCAGGGCCAGCTGAAAATCTAGGCTTGTGCACATCCTTTTAGAGAGGGAGGCTTGCTGGAGCAGGGCACAAGGACCCAGGACTCCTGGGTTCTATTCCTGATTCTGAGACTGACTCACTGTGTAACCTTGGGCAAATTGCTTCACCTCTTTGTACTTCAGCTTCCCTCTCTGTAAAATCAGGGTACCACTGCTGACGTACCTTACAGGATAATTAGTTAATAACAGGCCAGTCGTCAAGGCCTTACTTAGTTTGTGCTCAGGCAAAATTCTCCTTGATTATTGAAGACAATGGGAAGTTTTGCGTGAGTCAGGTGCCAGGATTGGGCCCATTATTGACAGTGATAGCAGGGCCCTGAGCCACATGGCTGTTACACAGTAGGAGCTCTTTGGTCAGTGGGAATCTTCTTGGGTTTCTTGCAGCTCCAGGCTGCAAAGAGGCACAAGCTGCAGGAGGTTCCAGCCACTGGATGCTAAAGGACCCACATCATGTGGGCCTCCTGTCGGGGACAGGGAGAGGACAGTAACCCAAGCTGGCCTCTCTGCCTGAGCATGTTCAGAGAGCGAAGCCAGAAGCCAGAGGAGGATCACAAAGCAGCTCCTATCGGCATGTGTAATCGGCACTATCTTGCCTCATGGCTGAGCTAACAAAAGTCCACTGTGGGGCCCGCGAGAGACATCCTTGCCATTCAGCCACCCCAGAGATAAGGGGCTCTCCTGGTCACCATGGCAACCCAGGCATTCCCCCCACAGGAACCGCAAGGGCTGCGCTCTCGCAGCACCCTGGGAACCCTAAACATGGGATTAGTGTGACTGTTTTTTCAGGAGAGGGGATTTGGAAAGAAGTAGCCTGGCCCTGCAGCAATGGTTCTCTTCCCCCTCTTCACCTTCCCAGCCATAGGAACAGCCTCCGATGGCAGCAGAACTGGCCCCTGGTCAGGGAAAGAGCACAAAGATCTGGAAGCTGTGGGCTGGGTGCATTAGCAGTATGTTGCCACAGAGCTAGCAACAGGCCAAGCATACCCTTCCCTGCCTGGGGAGCTAGTCTGTCCTAGTCAGGTTCATCACCCCATGTAAAGGTACCATAACACCAATACCTGCCACAAGGGCTTGTCTGGGAACCTCGAGCCTAGATACAACCTGAGCCTGTCTGTATAAGAGGACAGAAACCGACTGTTGAATCCCAGGCACCTTGAACACTGGGAAAGTTCTCCTCCAGCTCTGGGTTCTCAGCCCTAAAGCTCAGCAGTGTTTGAACCAGGGAGGGACATGCATGTCGTAGGGGTCATCCAGACCAAGGGAAACTTGGGCTCAAGCCAAATCCCTGGCTCCATCTCTAGCCTCACAGAAGGGGAGCATGTCATTGCCTTCCTCCACCGCCAGCTGTAAGTCACTGTGTATTTCCGATTATTAAAGAACACTGGGGTTGGGGTAGAGGAAACATTTCCCCTTGGTGAGAAATAGCATTCATGGTCCTGTTCAGAATGTCCCAAGAATGGCTGGAGCTGCCTCTCTCCCATCATGGCTGTCACCAGTTCAGTTTCAAAGGGACTGGTTTGAGGTTAACAGATGATTAATGCTGCTATGGAGCACATTTGGCTCTTACCTCCCAGTTTGTACAGGTAGTTTCTTCAGTAGAAGGGCCTCCTCCTCAAAGGGCACACGGTGGTCCCGTGAGTGTGCTCTGAGTCAGGGACTCTGTATTCTGTTCCCAGGTCAAGTCATTGGTTTCCTGCTCTCTGCACTGGGGATGCCAACAATGAACTACCATGCAGGGGAGGGGCAAGGCTACATGAATTGCTGTTTGTAAAGCACTTTAGATTGACAGATTTGGGGAAGGATAAACTGTACTGGGAGGAAGGCTGGTCTTGTGCTTAACACAGCACGCTGAGAGTCGGTTCAATTCCTGGCTCTGCCACAGACTCCTCGGCTGACCTTAGGCAAGTCATTTAAGCAGGGCTGCCCAGAGGATTCAGGGGGCCTGGGGTCTTTGGCGGCGGGGGGGCCCCTGCTGCCGAAGACCCGGCACTTCGGTGGCGGGTCCTGGGGCGGAAGGACCCCCTGCCGCCAAATTGCAGCCGAAGACCTGGAGCGGAAGAAGCTCCGGGGGCCCGGGCCCTGCAAGAGTTTTCCGGGGCCCCCGGAGCGAGTGAAGGACCCCACTCCAGGGGCCCCAAAAAACTCTCATGGGGGCCCGTGCGGGGCCTGGGGCCTGGGGCAAATTGCCCCACTTGCCCCCCCCTCTGGGCGGCCCTGCATTTAAGCACTTTGTTCCCCAGCTGTAAAGCAAGGGTGGTCATGCTTGCTTTCTCCCTCTCCTTATCGATCCTGTCTGTTCAGCCTGTAACTTCTTTAGGCCAGGGCTGTCTCTTGCTATGCGTACATACAGCACCTAGCAGAATGAGGGGTCTGTGAACATAAGAACGGCCATACTGGGTCAGACCAAAGGTCCATCTAGCCCAGTATCCTGTCTTCCGACAATGCCAGGTGCCCCAAAGGGAATGGACAGAACAGGTAATCACCAAGTGATCCATCCCCCGTCGTCCATTCCCAGCTTCTGGCAAACAGAGGCTAGGGACACCATCCCTGGCCCCTACTGGCTAATAGGCATTGATGGACCTATCCTCCATGAATTTATCTAGTTCTTTTTTGAACCCTGTTATAGTCTTAGCCTTCACAATATCCTCTGGCAAGGAGTTCCATGGGTTTACTGTGCATTGTGTGAAAAAATACTTCTTTTTGTTTTAAATCTGAGGCCTATTAATTTCATTTGGTGACCCCCTAGTTCTTGTGTTATGAGAAGAAGTAAATAACACTTCCTTACTTTCTCCGCACCAGCCATGATTTTATAGACCTCTATCCTATCCCCCCCTTAGTTGTCTCTTTTCCAAGCTGAAAAGTCCCAGTCTTATTAATCTCTCCTCATATGGCAGCAGTTCCATATCCCTAATCATTTTTGTTGCTCTTTTCTGAACTTTTTCCTATTACAATATATCTTTTTTGAGCTGGGGCGACCATATCTGCATGCAGTATTCAAGATATGGGCGTACCATGGATTTATATAGAGGCAATATGATATTTTCTGTCTTATTATCTATTCCATTCTTAATAATTCCCAACATTCTGTTCACTTTTTTGACTGCTGCTGCACATTGAGTGGATGATTTCAGAGAAGTATCCACAACTCTCTTTCTTGAGTGGTAAAAGCTAATTTAGACCCCATCATTTTATATGTATGGTTGGGATTATGTTTTCCGATGTGCATTACTTTGCTTTTATCAACATTGAATTTCATCTGCCATTTTGTTGCCCAGTCACCCAGTTTTGTGAGATCTTTTTGTAGCTCTTCGCAGTAAGCTTGGGACTTAACTATCTTGAGTAGTTTTGTATCATCTGCAAATTTTGCCACCTCACTGTTTACCCCTTTTTCCAGATCATTTATGAATATGTTGAATAGGACTGGTCCCAGCACAGACCCCTGGGGGACACCACTATTTACCTCTCTCCATTCTGAAAACTGACCATTTATTCCTACCCTTTGTTTCCTATCTTTTAACCAGTTACCAATCCATGAGAGCACCTTCCCTCTCATCCCATGACAACTTACTTTGCTTAAGAGCCTTTGGTGAGAGCCCTTGCCAAAGGCTTTCTGAAAATCTAAGTACACTATATCCACTGGATCCCCCTAATCCACATGCTTGTTAACCCCCTCAAAGAATTCTAGTAGATTGGTGAGGCATGATTTCCCTTTACAAAAAAACATGTTGACTCTTCCCCAACAAGTTATGTTCATCCATGTGTCTGACCATTTTATTCTTTACTATAGTTTCAACCAGTTTGCCTGGTACTGAAGTGAGGCTTACCAGCCTGTAATTGCCAGGATCACCTCTGGAGCCCTTTTTAAAAATTGGCATCATATTAGCTATCCTCCAGTCATTTGGTACAGAAGCTGGTTTAAATGATAGTAGTTCTGCAATTTCACATTTGAGTTCCTTCAGAACTCTTGGGTGAATACCATCTGGGCCTGGTGACTTATTACTGTTTAGTTTAGCAATTTGTTCCAAAACCTCCTCTAATGACACCTCAATCTGGGACAGATGCTCAGATTTGTCACCTAAAAAGAATGGCTCAGGTTTAGGAATCTCCCTCACATCCTCAGCCATGCAAAGAATTCATTTCGTTTCTCCGTAATGGCCTTATCGTCCTTGAGTGCTTCTTTAGCATCTCGATCGTCCAATGCCCCACTGGTTGTTTAGCAGGCTTCACTGTGACCCAAGGACCACTTGATGCTAACTGACAGAGGTCGCAGAGGGGATGCATAATAATACTACTAGAAATTGGAGATCAGGCAGGACCAAAACTCATGTGTGTGTGGACCGCCCAGCCTGCAACTCAGGTGTACACAGCTTGGAACATCACCAGACAGCCCTTACAGGAAAGATACTACAGTACTGTAGGATGATGGTGCAGAACACATCAGCCTATGAGTGTGTTTTTGGGAGGGCACCATGCCACAGAAATGAAGCAAGTGTACGAAGTTTTCCATGGGGAACATGATACACAAAAGCTGTGTGGTCTAGTGACTTGAATTTAGGGCTAATAGTCAAGAATTTGTGAGCTCAGTTCTTGCACTCTGCTGCCAATTCACTGTGTTGCTTTGGGCAAGTCACTTTACTTCTCTTTGCTGCCAAATGGAATAATGCTTCCCTGGGTCCTTGGGAAGGGAGATGCGAAGATAAATTAATGCTTGAGAAATATGAATGCTAAATATTATTCCTCTTTTGGCCAAGTAGTGTGTGGCCCAAGCAGGGTTAGCCCATGAGATCCAGGGCCGCCCAGAGGGTGGGGGGACAAGTAGGGCAATTTGCCCCAGGCCCCGCAGGGGCCCCACGAGCCCTGGCCGAGAATCCCTTCCCTGGTTACTCACCCGGCGGTGGTCCGGGTCTTTGGCTGCACTTCGGCGGCGGGCCCTTCAGTGCTGCCAAAGACGCGGCGCGAGTGAAGGACCCGCCGCCGCCGCTGACTCAGAGCGCCACCCGGTGAGTACAAGCGCCGCAGCGGATGGTGCCTTTTTTTATGTCCACTCCCCCGCTTTGCCCCAGGCCCCCTGAATCCTCTGGGAGGCCCTGATGAGATCTGGCAAAGCTCAGAGAGGGTTATGAACAGCAGTTAGTCCAGTTGCACCTGCCCATCCTCATGGCGTCAGCCCAGGGGGCAGCCTGGCTCAAACAGATGTGCACCCCAACTTAAGGATTTCTTTCAGTCTCTGCTCCAGAGTGTGAACTCCAGGGGCGGAGGGGTGGGCAGTGGTGTCTTGACTTGTTTTTCTGGTTCCGGCGGCTAGAGCACATTTCAGAATTGGTGCATTCTCTGGTCTCTTAACTCCTTATGCCGGGGTGGGCAAACTTTTTGGCCCGAGGGCCACATCTGCATGGGGAAATTGCTTGTAGGGCCATGAGTGTATGGCTGGGGCAGGGGCTTGGGGTGCGGGAGGGAGTGCGGGGTGTGGGAAGGGGTGCGGTGTGCAGGAAGGGGCTCAGGGCAAGAAGTTGGGGCAGAAGAGGGGTACGAGGTGTACGAGGGGGCTCAGGGAAGGGGGTTGGGGTGAAGGAGGGGGTGCACAGTGCGGGGTGGGCTCAGGGTAGTGGTGCAGGGAGGGGTGCAGAGTGCAGGAGGGGGCTCAGGGCAGGGGTGCAGGGAGGAGTGCGGGAGGGGGCTCAGGGCAGGGGTTTGGGATGCAGGAGAGGTGCAGGGTGAGGCAGGGGGCTCAGGACAGGGGGTTGGGGTGAAGGAGGGGGTGCACAGTGCGGGGTGAGCTCAGGGCAGTGGTGCAGGGAGGGGTGCGGAGTGCGGGAGGGGGCTCAGGGCAGGGGTTTGGAATGCAGGAGAGGTGCAGGGTGAGGCAGGGTGCTCAGAGCACGGGGTTGGGGTGCAGGCGGGGGGGCTCAGGGCAGGGAGTTGGGGTGCAGGGTGCAGGAGGGGTTCGGGGTGCTGGCTCCGGCCCAGCGCCGCTTACCTGGAGCGGCTCCAGGGTGGCAGTGGCATGCAGCGGCCCTGGCCCTGACCCCGCACTGCTCCGGCCCCTGGGGCGGGTTGGGGGCAGAGGGCTCCACATGCTGCCCTTGCCTGTGGGTACCTCCCCCGAAGCTCCCATTGGCCAATGGGAGCTTCGGGGGAGGTACCCACAGGCAAGGGCAGTGTGCTGAGCCCTCTGCCCCACCTCCCCAGGGGCGGCAGGGACGTGGTGCTGACTGCTTCTGGGAGTGGTGCAGCACGGCGCCACGGAGGTGGCAATCCTATGAGCCGGCTCCAAAGCCCTGAGGGGCCGGATCCGGACCGCGGGCTGTAGTTTGCCCACCCCTGCCTTATGCTGTCTGGAGGGGCAGTGGAGCAGTCTAAACAGTGCCTTACACCAGAGGTTCTCAATCTTTTTCTTTCTGAGGCCCCCACAACATGCTATAAAAACTCCACAGCCCATATGTGCCACAACAACTGGTTTTCTGCATATAAAAGCCAGTGTTAGGGGAAGCAAGCAGGGCTACATCACAGAGGACCCCGTGAAGGTAAGTTGCTCAGGCTTCAGCTTCAGCCCCAGGTGGCAGGACTTGGAGCCCTGGGCTTCAGCCCCATGCAGTGGGGCTTCAGCCTTCTGCCTTGGGCCCCCGCAAGTCTAATGCCAGCCCTGCTTAGTGGGCCCCCTGAAACCTGCTCACAGCCCCACAGGGGGCCTGGACCCCTGGTTGAGAACCAGTCTTGCACAGCCATTTGCTCAGTGGAGAGCTGCCCTGCCCTGGAGAAAGGAGGGGTTTTGCTGAGAGTGACCTTTGCCAGTGGCGGATTACCCTTGCCCAGGGGGCCCAGCAAACTGGGGGGCCCTGGAAAAATGAGCACCATGTTAGAAATCCGCTATGGGGTGGCAGAAGCCGGGAGCCCTGGCAGAAGCCGTGGGGCAGGCAAGGGAAGCCCCAGTGCCAAGACCCTGGTTCCCAGCAGAAGCACGGGGCGGCGGGGGAAACCCCAGCACCTGGAGCTGCAGCCCTGGGACTTGAGTAGCTCTCACTCACCGCTGTGGCCCCGGGGCCGTGGCAGAGGGACAGAGCTTCTCTGGTCTTGGGGCCACAATGGGGGGGGGGGAAGGAAGGCGCGAAAGGGGGGTAGGGCCACAGTGGGCGGGGGCGGAATGGGCTGGGACTGTGGGCAAAACAGGGGCAGGGCCGCCGGAGAAAGGGGCAGAATGGGGGCAGGGCTGTGGGGGAAGGGGTGGAATGGGGTGGGACCATGGGCGGGGCTGCAGGCAGAAGGGGCAGAATAGGGGCAGGAACCCAGGCAGAAGGGTGGGGCGAGGCCACAGTTCTGGCACCAGGGTCCCTCCACTTGCTCTGACCCAGGGCCCCAGGAGACCTTAATCCACCTCTGCCTTTGCATATCATATGCAGAGCATGGGTGAGCAGCAACGGGAGGATCTGTTATCTCAGCAGAGCCTGGGGCAGTAAGGAATTGGGATGCAGTCTCCCAAACTGGTACAATACCAGAGATGGAAGGCAGCAGCTAGAGATCTAGGGAAAGGGAGCCAGGCTAGAATGGAAACCTGTCCTTTAAATCGGCTTCGGTACCCAATGACTGGAAGTTAGCTAATGTAACGCCAATATTTAAAAAGGGCTCTAGGGGTGATCCCGGCAATTACAGACCGGTAAGTCTAACGTCGGTACCGGGCAAATTAGTTGAAACAATAGTAAAGAACAAAATTGTCAGACACATAGAAAAACATAAACTCTTGAGCAATAGTCAACATGGTTTCTGTAAAGGGAAATCGTGTCTTACTAATCTATTAGAGTTCTTTGAAGGGGTCAACAAACATGTGGACAAGGGGGATCCGGTGGACATAGTGTACTTAGATTTCCAGAAAGCCTTTGACAAGGTCCCTCACCAAAGGCTCTTACGTAAATTAAGCTGTCATGGGATAAAAGGGAAGTCCTTTCATGGATTGAGAACTGGTTAAAGGACAGGGAACAAAGGGTAGGAATTAATGGTAAATTCTCAGAATGGAGAGGGGTAACTAGTGGTGTTCCCCAAGGGTCAGTCCTAGGACCTATCCTATTCAATTTATTCATAAATGATCTGGAGAAAGGGGTAAACAGTGAGGTGGCAAAGTTTGCAGATGATACTAAACTACTCAAGATAGTTAAGACCAAAGCAGATTGTGAAGAACTTCAAAAAGATCTCACAAAACTAAGTGATTGGGCAACAAAATGGCAAATGAAATTTAATGTGGATAAATGTAAAGTAATGCACATTGGAAAAAATAACCCCAACTATACATACAACATGATGGGGGCTAATTTAGCTACAACGAGTCAGGAAAAAGATCTTGGCGTCATCGTGGATAGTTCTCTAAAGATGTCCACGCAGTGTGCAGAGGCGGTCAAAAAAGCAAACAGGATGTTAGGAATCATTAAAAAGGGGATAGAGAATAAGACTGAGAATATATTATTGCCCTTATATAAATCCATGGTTCGCCCACATCTCGAATACTGTGTACAGATGTGGTCTCCTCACCTCAAAAAAGATATTCTAGCACTAGAAAAGGTTCAGAAAAGAGCAACTAAAATGATTAAGGGTTTAGAGAGGGTCCCATATGAGGAAAGATTAAAGAGGCTAGGACTCTTCAGTTTGGAAAAGAGAAGACTAAGGGGGGACATGATAGAGGTATATAAAATCATGAGTGATGTTGAGAAAGTGGATAAGGAAAAGTTATTTACTTATTCCCATAATACAAGAACTAGGGGTCACCAAAAGAAATTAATAGGCAGCAGGTTTAAAACAAATAAAAGGAAGTTCTTCACGCAGCGCACAGTCAACTTGTGGAACTCCTTACCTGAGGAGGTTGTGAAGGCTAGGACTATAACAATGTTTAAAAGGGGACTGGATAAATTCATGGTGGCTAAGTCCATAAATGGCTATTAGCCAGGATGGGTAAGAATGGTGTCCCTAGCCTCTGTTCGTCAGAGGATGGAGATGGATGGCAGGAGAGAGATCACTTGATCATTGCCTGTTAGGTTCACTCCCTCTGGGGCACCTGGCATTGGCCACTGTCGGTAGACAGATACTGGGCTAGATGGACCTTTGGTCTGACCCAGTACGGCCTTTCTTATGTTCTTATGAAACCAATATGCCCAAAGACTGACCCATGTCATCACCTTCCTCTGGCAGGGCGGTTGTATTTTGACTGAAGGGTAAAGCTGGACGCTTGATCTAACTCTCACAGGTGTTGCATGTGTGAGCACAAGCTACAAAGTACAGAGCAAGGCAGGGAGAGCGCAGCTGCCAACTTGTGGCTGCCCAGGAGCAGGAGTGAAGCCTAAGAGGGGAGAGTGTAGCTAAACAACTCATTAGCATGATGAGGTTCACACTTCAGCCCACATTTCCTCCAACACACTTGTTCTCTGCCCACAGAGGGCACGATGCTCTGTCCCTCAGTGCAGAAGGTACTGTCCAGCACTGCTTATGTTCTGCATGCATAGCCTCTGCCTGCAATGGCCCATGGGTTCCTTGCACATCCTGTGGACAGGGCCGGTGCAAGGAAGTTTCGCGCCCTAGGTGAAACTTCCACCTTGCGCCCCCCCCCCCCAGCCCTGCGGCAGCTCCCCGCCCTCCCCCCGCCCTGAGGCGCGCCCCCCGCGGCAGCTCCCCCCCCCTGCCCTGAGGTGCCCCCCCCGCGGCAGCTCCCCCCCCGGGGAGCCGTGTGGCAGCTCCCCACCCCAGCTCACCTCTGCTCCACCTCCTCCCTGAGCACGCTGCCCCCGCTCTAATTCTCCTCCCAGGCTTGCGGCGCCAAACAGCTGATTGGCGCTGCAATCCTGGGAGGCAGGAGAAGTGGAGCGGTGACCGCGCGCTCGGGGAGGAACGCTGTAAAAAAAGAATTGGGGGCACCGCTTTTTGGTGCAGGATACCAGCAACCCCCATCTTGTTCTTCCCTTTTCCTGAGCAGTTCATTGCAACTCCTGACTCAGCCAGAGGGGTCACTGCAGAGCTCCCCCAGAGCACATTGCCTCTGCAGTTTTCCCCACACAAATCCAAAAGCTCTGAATTTGACTCTGGGACCTTTGTATTTTCTCTGCAGAATCCACATCCCTTGTGCATGGTGCTATTGCAGGGGGAAGCTGCATTCCACCAGGCCAGCTTCCAAGGAGAGGGAGACCCGAGAGGGCACTGGGCAGCAGAGCAACCCTTATGGGAACAAAGGCAGAGCCCCAGGCACCCAGTGGTCTGAGGAGGCCAGATGGTGATGCTGTGTGGCACCTGCAAACAAAAGGGATTAAGCCAGCATCCCCACCTCGGGAATATCTGAGCAGGAAGCCTGGGACTCACTTCTAATGTAACTTTTCTCTGTTTGGATGCTGCAGGGGCATGCCGGCCGTGTAATGACACCGAGATCTTGATGGCCATTTGCACTAGTGACTTTGGTGAGTACAGCTTCTGCCATTTCTGCATTCACTGTTGCCCTCTTCTGCTTCACATTCTCTTCCCCCAAGGGTTCTTTTTCCAGGAATTGGGGGTGTTTGACATCAGTGGATCCAAGAATTAAACACAGAACAAAGAAAAATCCAGTCTCTGATGTCCCCATGATAAAGACACATGCTGACCAGCACATAATAAACAGTACTATTTACCACTGGCCTCTACTAGAGAGAATGAGAAAAGCTCAGTTATGTGTCATAGGCCTTATGACAGCTAAGGACATTCTTCCTTATCTCAAGTGGTAAGGAACTGTGCTGATGGATTAAAAGGCCTTGAAATCTATTCCCCGTGTTGCCAAGGAGTTCTGGGAGATCTCTGGCAAGCACTAGAGCTGTGCAGAGTGCAACAGTTTCATTCTGTGGCAGCTCTCAAGGTTCTGAACTTTATTTTTGTTCCACACTAGAACATTTCACACATTTTAGCTAAACTGAATCATGTTGAAACATCTGTTTTTGGATGGAAAATGTGAGCTTTTCGATCTGGCTTCCCTTCCCTCATCAGATGTGACCAGAGAGCTCTTGGCCAAAAAAAGCTTTGCCTATGAAAGCAGGCTAAACTGATACATTTCTGCAAAACGTTTCCGCTTTGACAAAATTGCATATTTCAGTAAAAGTCATTTGATCAAAAATGTTCCAACCCGCTCTAGTAAGTATTGGAATGAAAGCTGGAGTACTGTGTGGCCAGATTTGTTACTTACTATACTCTGTGTTGAGTCTTCAATACACCCCTGCATTCCACAGGTCTTCCCAGTGAAATAATTGGTGCAGAAATAAAAGACAGAGGTAGAGGGAGAAATTCAACAGCATAGGCAAAGCAGAAAAGCCCCTTCCCTCGCAGCACAGGGGCCGGGCACTTGAAATGGGAAGGAGGGGCCATCTTTTCATCCTCCCCAGCCACCTGCAAGCACACACAGGGTTGGGCATAGTCTAGATCTGACAGAGCATGTGCATGGGAGCTACTCACAGTATGAACTTTCCAAATGCTGAGCAAAACATGGGGCAGTTCGTGTGGAATCACAGAGAGCCCAGTGTGGCAGCTTTACAACGGCAAACAACCCAGCCATTGCCCTTTGTTCCTGCCACTTAATTAGCTGACTCATAGCTGGCAAGCCAGGCCACGGCAGGGTTAATACCATCAGCAAGTAGCCTGTGGTAAGTGCTGCTGGCATTTGCTCCCAGGCTGTGATCACACAGCCGAAAACAGCCTTGCTCCCATTTAAATGTCCACACATGGCTGCGCCACAGTGGACAGTTGCCAATTATTCTTGCACATGCTGTTAGCCTCCTGATTTGCATCTCTAAACAGTAGAAGGAGGGTCAGGGGTCACTGACTGCCCAGTCCGGAGTTGCCATGGAAATGAAGAAGTCAAACGTAAGGGCAAGGGATTTGCCATGCTAGATCAGATTATAAATCCATCAAGTGGTCTGGCAGAGGCCAATACCTGCTGATTCAGGGAAGGCCAACCGCACTAGAATGCACCCAGCTAATTGTGCAGTATTACACATAATATGTGCAAGGAGGGGAAAATCCCTTTCTGACTCTCACAGGTGATCAGTGCATGCACTGAAGCATGAGGCTTCATAACCTTTATCTCAGTACATAACTGTGAATGCTCGGAAATGCCCATGAGTATCCAGCCTATGTATTTGATTCAATGACCCCCAGCAAAAGCACATTCCCCAGGTTGGCTGTCCTCTGTGTGAAGGGGGATTTTCTTTTATGTTCTCTCTAAACTTACCAGCCATCCCTTTCAAGGAGTGACATCCCAACTAGAGCAGAGGGGGAAGGGGCGGTGATGATCCCTTTAGAATACAACACTTGACATCCATCTGCTGCATTACAAGGGGATTAACACAGGAGAACCCACTGAGCCACTAGACTTTTGGGGGGGATGCAGTTCCAGTAGTGCTAGTAAGGATAAGAGCACGGCATGGGTATTTTTGCCACTGTCCCCTAGACTTGCTCAAGTATCTCCCCTTCTTATTTTGGCCAGTGAACCTCAATTCTCTCCTGCAGCTCCCCCACCCCGCAAAGCACTGCTAACTGGGCTCAGTGCAGGAATCTCTGGGAGAGTTTCTCTGGCCTGTGTTATGCAGGAGGTCAGACCTGATGCTCACAGTGGTCCCTGCTGGTCTTACAAATCTATAATGCACCTACATTGTGATCTGCAGTCCCTTCAGCTATTCCAGCACCACATCCCCATGCAGACCTGCCAGTGCACTGAACATGTAAATACATCAGGCTTTGGGCCCAGGTCTCCAGAGACAAGAGGCTGGTGCACTGACCCCCTGGATCGCCTGTGCCACCTAGACCTAGTCAGTTTTTCCCAGATAGCTAAGTGTTCCCAGTTAGGGATGCAGAAGTCACAGCAGTGCAACAGTTCCCAGCTCTGGATCAGTGAGTAATTGTGTCTGTCCTACCACCTTTCCCCTCAGTCATTCGTGGCAACATCCGGACTGTCTCCAACGATGTTGAGATGCAGGAATCCATCATCAGCGTGAGCGCCATGCGCATTCACCGGCAGAAATTCACTTTGTTCCAGCCTGTCAGCAAATCCAGCAAATCCATGGGCAGCATCCACACCCTGCTGCAGTGTGGAGTGAAACCGGGACCTGGCAGCTTCCTCTTCACGGGGTGGTTGCACTTTGGAGAGGCCTGGCTCAGCTGTGCTCCCCGGTACAAAGACTTCCGGCGTATCTACGAGGATGCACACCAGGCTCATGAGAACCCCTGCGAAGTCTCGCTGGACTGAGCGATGAGGGCAGGGGCATTCAGCCTGACCCTTGGGAATGGGGATCACCAGCTGCAACAACGGTGTCACCAAGGGCTCACATCCACCAGCCTGGGGCTAGCAAGAGTTCTCCCCATCCCATACACACCTGCAGTGGTCCCCATTCCTGCTTCACTTGCTCTGTGCTGAAGAAAGTTGTAAGGCACCTTCTGTGCTAACAGGAACCTGGCCCCATCGGAGGAGATCCCCAGACTGCTGATTAGGATCGGGCACACATTGAGTCACATAAAGGGAATTAGACCCTCCCCGTGTGGGGAACAGTAACACACACAGGACTGACTAATGGAGAGCAGGACTTCTACTCAACCCTCCCTTCAAGCAGCTTGAGGGGACAAAAAATGCCAGTGAAATGACACAGTCTCTCCACAGTTGCTAAGTCATCCTTGCTATCCCAGGATTCATTGCCAAGCGAGTCCCAGCACTGAGGGACTCTCTTCCTGTACTGCAACTGTTCAGACTAAGCATGGGAGTGGGCTGAGCGCGGGGAGGAGATGATGGATCACCAGAACTGGAAACCATTGCTTGAGCAACTCTGCTCCTCATTTTGCACTGAAATACACCCACACATCGTGGAAAAGGCTTTGGCAAAACCAGCCAGTGGTGGGGGAGCCTGTCTGTGAAAATCCTGCTTGAAGAAAGAGGCCATTCTAACTGCACCTGGTTTGATCCATAGGACCTGATTCAGCAAAGTTCTTGAGCACATGCTGTCAGTCCCATTGACTTCAAAGGGACTAAGGCCTAGAGCCTCAAAGGTATTTAGGCATCTGTGTGCTTTGTAGAATCGGGGCCTTGTTGCCTTGACAAAGTTTGGTTCTGAAGTAGCCCTGCTCCCTCTCCTTCCCCCAGAGGAACTTCACCCCTCTAGGGAGGGGAGGAAGACCCAGGAAGTGGCAGATACCATGTTTACATTCCATTTAGTATTTGTTTGGGTAGAAATGTGAAGACACTGCTTTGTACATAGCATGGGAAGGTGGGGGATAGCTGAGCTATGGGGGAGAGTCGGAGCAGGGTTGGGGATATCCGCTGGGTGGGCTCTTGAAAGGACGTAAATTAATGGATCACAGCTAGAAATTTGCCTATTTGCTCTGAACTTAGCTGCCAAAAAGTTGCCCCATGGAGTCCTCACAGGCAGCCCCTAAGACTTTGATTAAACCGTTATGTGAATGTATACGCAAGCTCAGTGCTGCTCTTCAAGCTCTTGCCAGCAGAGCTCTCGCTCAAAGCCCCATGCACAGACTTTGGCGCCACCTCTCTCCACACATTTACCTCCATCCCTCAAATCTGGCGTTGTCCCTGCCTTCAGCAACACCCAAAATGCAGAATCACCAAAAAGCTTCTAGGAAACTTTAAAGCAGAGGCAGGCCCAGGCTGAGATTAGCTCTAACCTTCCCCAGATTCCGGGTTCTGGTTCTGATGTTCCAGTCTGGTTTCATCTCTGCACTAAAGAAGCTGACACCATTTTAGCATCACTTTTGTGCTGTCTCTGGTCTATGATCATCATCTACGGGCCTTGACAGGACAAGAGGGGTGGGTAGAACCTCTGTGAAATTCAGCATGAAGTGGTCCAGAAGGCAGTCCAGTGTGACTCATAGAATCATAGAATATCAGGGTTGGAAGGGACCTCAGGAGGTCATCTAGTCCAACCCCCTGCTCAAAGCAGGACAAATCCCCAACTAAATCATCCCAGCCAGGGCTTTGTCAAGACTCCTGTGTGTACAGCAGCGAACTCTCACCAGGGAAATCTTTGCTAAGGCATTTATTCTGCTTTTTTAAAATGAAGATTTGGGTAGACTGTAGTTTGAAGAAAAGGCTCCTGTATAATAGACCCCATAAACTAATGGCACCTGTGGGAGCCAGAGTGCATGGAGGAGATGTGACTGGAGAGCACAGGTTTGTCTTTCTGAAGCTTGTGTATTTCTGAGTTGATGGAATCTCAACACACTATAGATATACAGTATTGCCAACCATGTGTGTATTGTAGGAGATGGACTTGCAACATTGTGAGGAGTCCCTATGGAGAATCTGTATGTGTGGAACAGAGATTGTCATGCCATCCCAGATCAGTGTGCTTCAGCCTTAATCTACTACCACTGGTGGTGGAAAGTGGAGAGGCAACAGCTGCTGATGGAAACATTCAGGCAGAAGCAAAGATCTTGGGAGGAGAGAGCAAGAAAGCAGAAGCCTGTCATTGGAGAACAGGAGATAGGACTAAGGATCAAGAGATTCAAGAGACTCCTCTCTTCTAGGTCATTGCTTTACAAACAGTTGGAACTTGGACAACTGCAGAGAAGAACAATCTCTTGGTTTGATTATTGGGGTATGTGGGAAGGAGATCTGGGTTTTCAGTTTTAAGCTGACACATCCACTTTGGGGTGCTCAGTAGTTGTAGAATGGAAATTTTGAGTTAAAGGAACAGGTCTGAGAGGAGTTTGGGACGAAGTCAGTCACACCAGTTAACTATCAGCAAGCTCCTAATTTCATGTGGAAACAGCTGCTAAAAGCCCAGTTTTAGGCCTGGGCTACACTACAACTTCCAATTGAGTTTGTAACTCATTAGTGGCACAGCTGACTCTAACCATGGCTTGTGTCTACATACACAACACTCTTAACACTCAGTTAGTAATCATGGCAGTTACCTAGGTAGTTTTGGCTCAGTTAGGATCTAGCCTGGAACATGGCTGGCTTCTTGTCACCAGTTCGTAACATGTTTTTGCTATGCAGGTGGACAGCCCAGCATGCTTTGGTCCCCCTGCTGCAGCATGTCCTGTACTCTAGACCCTGTTGAGGTGTCATGAGAGCGGCCCAGATTTTCCCACAATGCACTGCCTAGGTTTGTGTGTTCACACCTAGGGTAGGTGTGAACACACAAACATCTGTAACATGGTTGCACTGTGAAAAAAATCTGCAGCACGGAGACATGTCTGTTGTAAAGGGTTAGATGAGACAGGTTACAACACCATTGTTTCACATGTAGTGTGGATGGGACCTGAGGCCAATGAGTGACAGTTTACATGATTCTGGCCCACTTCCTATCCAAAAATGCTTATTTGGGAGAGGAGAGATATTTGATAATGGAGTGGGGACATCATATGTGCACTAAAGTTATAATGATACCAAATTTGTGATTTTTTTTAAGACTAAATTTTATGTGTAAAGCATGGTTTTGTTTTGTTTTAATTTGAAATCTTAATATAAAGTGCATCTCCACAGCTGTAAAACACTGCCAGGCACATTAGCTGTCGCCGTTCTGTAGGGTGTAGTCAATGGCCGTGAGAATCTTTGTAATTGGGTTTGTACATATAATGTCTATTTACAAGATAAGGAAGGAAGCCCTGATTCTGCGTAGTTTGTAATAATGAGATTTCTTGTCATCTGTGGTTTTGAAACACCATATTAAAAAAAAAAATCAGTATTTCTAGCAACTCTTGCGTCCGTGATTTTTTTCTGGGGACACTGGGTCAGGCTGTGTTCCTGTCTCACTAGTTTTGAAACAAAACTGAGTTTGGGGAAAGTTAACAAAAACTAATAACTGAGATTTTGTAAGAGCTTAACAAGTTGGAGAGAGGCTTTCACAGAGCTTTCTAGGTGGATAGCAGCTAACAAGCTTAGCCCATGAAACGCCCAGGTAGAAGCATCATGTGATTGGAGCCAGGGCCAGCTCCAGGCACCAGCTTGTCAAGCAGGTGCTTGGGGCAGCCGCTCCGGAGAGGGGCGGCACGTCCAGGTATTCGGCGGCAATTCGGCGGACGGTCCCTCACTCCGCCTGGGAGCGAAGGACCTCCCGCCGAATTGCCGCCGCAGATCGCGATCGCGGCTTTTTTTTGTTTTGTTTTGGCTGCTTGGGGCGGCCAAAACCCTGGAGCCGGCCCTGATTGGAGCAAACTCAGTGCCAAATTCAGCCCTGGTGTATCTCTGTTTAACTCAATAGCCTTGGTCCTTTGGTTTAACCTATCCTGATGCCAATGAACCTGTCTGCTCTGAACCAGAAAAGGAGTCAGGGAGTAGCTGTAGTGCAGCATTCAGACCTCCTCGGCATTCCAGTGACAGCTGTGTTGGTTTCATTGTATAGTGTAGGTAGGACCGTTACCTTGTTCCTGAAATATGCTACAGCCTTAAGCCTTAGCATGCTCTACGGACATTGCTTTGGTCATATCTACATTACAAACTGGAAGTCACACTTTATATTAAGGTTCTTTTAATAGAGGGTTAATAGACATTTTAATAAATGGTTGATTGTTACGGAGTCCAACAAGTTACTTATAACCTGACTTGTTACCCTCTGTAACACCTTCTGTTGATGTGCGTATAACCATCAATAGCACAATACTATTCATGTCTGTAACATGCTTATACCTCTACCAATAATTTATTAACCCTTTATATACAGAAGGCTGTTGTGCATGTTGGAGGCAATATTGTGGAGTTGTGTTATAACACAGGAATGCCCTGACCACCTGTGTAATAACATGGATTGCTTTGGCCCTTGTAGACTGAACCAACCCATAGGAGAGTTTGGTTACAGGACTGGAACTGGTAGTGAGGAGAACATGTAAACAGTGGTTACACTTTCAGAGATTCGAGCCATAGAGTGGCAGCTAAGTGGCTGTCCCCTTAGATCTCTTGTCTGTTGAAAGGAAGGGTTCTGAATGGGAGGCTAGTGAAGTATATGGCCAGGTACTTCGCCCCATGGCATAAGGCTTCCATTCTCTTAATCATCAGGTCCCCTTACCCCCTCCTGCAGGAGCATCTGCATTGAAATTTCTACCTTTTTAACATAAGCTAGGGGCCTGGCCTTAAACCAACAGAAGTGAAATGAGGGAGCAGGCAGGGCCGGCTCCAGGCACCAGGCAACCAAGCTGGTGCTTGGGGCGGCACCTGGAGGGGGGCGGCGCGGCGCTCGGGCCGCCGGGGAGAGCGGGGCCACAGCCGGGCTCGCCGCCCTCCCCCCGGCGCTCTGGCCGCCCTCCCCCCCGCCGGGGGGAGAGCGGCGAGCCCCTGCTGGGGCTCGCCGCCCTGCGCTCTGGCCGCCGGGGGGAGAGCCGAGCCCCAGCCGGGGGGAGAGCCGAGCCCCAGCCGGGGCTCGCCGCCCTCTCGCCGCCCTGCCCCCGGCGCTCTGGCCGCCGGGGCTCGCCGCCCTGCCCCCGCCGGGGCTCGCCGCCCTGCCCCCGGCGCTCTGGCTGCGGGGGGGAGCCGAGCCCCCGCCGGGGCTCGCCGCCCTCCTCCCAGGGCTCCGGCCGCCCTCCCCTCTGGCGCCCTCCCCCCGGCCGCCGGGGGGAGAGCGGAGCCCCCGCCGGGGCTCGCCACCCTCGCCCCGGGGCTCCGGCCGCCCTCCCACTGGCGGGAGAGCGGAGCCCCTGCCGGGGCTCGCCGCCCCCCCCCCCTGCGGGGGGGGGGGGGGGGCGGCCGGAGGCTTTTTTGCCTGGGGCGGCAAAAAAGCCAGAGCCGGCCCTGGGAGCAGGACAAGGACCTTGCCCCCTACATTTCTGATTCCCCCTCCCCCACACTTCTAACAGGTCCAGCTGCAGCCAGGCTGTGGAAAACACATTCTTTGGAAGTGAGCAGCATAAAGGGGCAGCTTGGAATTAGGTTAATGATGGCGACTTGGTGGTGCAGAGAGTCTGGCTCACATTGCGGGGGAGGAGGGAGGGTCGCATTGCTGAAATAGCTCTGGTGGAGGAAGGGTGGGCAAGAGGCGAGAGACACTCCCATCAGAGGTGCTGTCAGGCCTAATTCTTGTCATACATCACAAACCACGAGGCCTTATTGTGCTGGGCTGTTAAATCCAATTTTCCCAGTGAAGCACAGAGATCACATCTTGACACTTCCATGCTCCCACATTTCCAGCCCTCCTTTGGCCTCTCCCAATCTTTTCTGTAAATGAATTCATACCCCTAGTTTTTGCTCTCTCCTTCTCTCCTTCCCATACCCTTCTCCCAAAGCAGATGTTTCCCTTGGACATGACTTGCTGTGGGGGGTGGGGGGATAAACATGGTTGTCTGATAGCACTCCCACTCCTCCCCTGCCCCTTTCAAATTTTCCTTCTGGCTTCATCAACCCCCTTGACCCAGGAATAAAAAAGCTGCAAGTCTCCCTGCTTTTTTAGAGAAATTTGTAATGATTCCCAAATGCTTTGACCTCCCCACATTCTCATGTGCTAGCACCAAACGCTTGCTCCTCTGGTCAGCCCCTCAGCCTGACAATTCACTTCCTGGACCATCAATTCTCTTAACTGGGGCTGTAACACGCTCCAAACTCTCTCACACAGATAGGCCAAATCCACTGTCCCACAGCTGTTCACACAAGGAAGGAATAAACAGAGGCTGCTTTACAGAGAGAGAGAGAGAGAGAACCAAATAATTCCCAAGCCTCCAACACAGTACTCCCAGGATGGGGCAGAGGGGGCTCTGTGGGCAGGAGGGGCAGGGACACCCCCTACCAGGGTGGGGCAGAGGCACCCCTCCTGCTGTCTGCTAATAGTTATCATCATCATTTGCTTTGTGGCACTGCCTAAGAACTCCATGGGGCCAGGTGCCACACAGCCAAGAAGCCAGTCCATTGTGGTATTCCCTGTGCCATACAATAGTCAGCAAGTGCATGAAGCTGGTGAAAGGGACTGGGCCAACAGAAAGCCTCTAATAATTGTCAGATCTGGTACAGCATGAGCAGCAGCAGTACCCGGTCCCTGCGCTGTTGCCAACATGCTGCAGCCCTGACTCAGGGCCCATCTATACAAGTCAGGCTAATTTGCTCTCTGTGGCCCATTAGTTCCTTGACCTCTCTGCTGAGAAACTGCCACAGTAGGAGCCAACTAGTGCCACATGTGAAGGTGCAGTTTGTGATGTGGACACCATGGGTCAGATGCTCAAGTCCTCTGCTCAACTCAGCACACCAATGGGGGAGTAGGTGGCTTTAAGCCATTGTCTGCCAGGGCCTGCCTGGTTCCTGATGCAAGTTACCACAGGGCTGCTTTAGTTTAAGCTCTGGCTACAGTGGTCTTAGGCCAAGACCAGCTGGACTCAGGCCATCCCCCCTCTATAGTACATATCTACACTGGGAACTGCAAATATGAGCAGCATAAAGCCATTGTGACAACTCTAAATTGTCCATGGAGTGCCCTTAAGCTGAGGCTATTCCCCTCCTAGAAGGAGGCTCTATCTCCTTTACACTAACAGAGGCCAGAATCAGGATCCCTGTGCATCGGGAACTGAACAGAAAGCGCCAAAACCATTTTGCACCAGGCCCAAACCACAATCAAAAGGTGGCTTTGAATTGAGACCCAGGAGGTGAAAGACTCTGAATCTCACTAACAATTGGAAACCAAGTTTTATCCTACAGAAGTGACACTTCCACTGTCTTCCATGGAGGCCAGAGAGAGATGTGCGTCCCTGGTAGGGAGTAATTGAGGTGATTCAGATGGTGCCTTTGGGGACGGACAATCTGAGTTCTGGTCCCACTTCTACCACCAAGTGGCTGTTGTGCAGCATAATGACAACACATAAGAAGTTCATCTAGGACTGCAGATTTGCTACAGTGGTTTACAGGGGCCCCACCTTTCATCCATGGATCTCAAAGCACTTTACAAACAGGAGTGAATGAAGCCCTGCATGGCAAGGTAGGTCTGTATTAGCCCCATTTTACATGCTGGGCAATTGAGGTGGCATGACTTGTCTGATGTCACAGAGTGAGTCAGTAGAAGAACCAGATAGAAAATCCAGAACTGTTGGCACCTAATCTCCAATTCTAAGCACTAGACTAGACACACACCTGTGACGCATGGCTAGAAAGGGTTAAACAGCTTGCAGGCTGAATGACCCAAAACCCACCTTTAAAGTCATGTTCGAATGGTATGCGAATGATAATTAGGGCCATTCATGCTAAATAAGCTAGAACTTTGAAATGCAAGCCTATATTGTTAGAAGTAATACTAATTGTGTGTATCTTAGACGCTACCCCTAAAAAAACAGTTCCTGTCTGTCACTATAACTATTGATTCAGAGATCAAAAGGGAATATTAACATTTGGATGAATCTTGGGTAAAATAATGTCATTGTCTATATGTCTCTTAGAAGTTTGTAATAGACTGCCTAATGGATAAATTGCCCTATGTTAATTTGTGTAACTAATTACTGGTGGTGTTTAGAAAGCAAAAGGTTACATCAATTGTTTAACCAGGACTGTGTGATCAAGTTGATGCTAGGACACTGTATAAAAAGACCCTTGGGTCCTGATCCTGTTAATCTCAGATCTGCTTAAGCTTCATCAAGGGGAAGTTTGAGTTGTAAGACTGAGGTCCCAGTTATGTTGGTATGCCCTGAATATGATATTTGGGCATTGGACTATAACCTATTAACTGAATTCTAAAGGAATTCTTTGCAACTACAACGTTCACCATCTCTGCTATGAACCTGAACCTCAATGGACAACTCATGTCTGTATGTGTATTGATCTTTTAACCATACTCTCTCTCTCTCTTTTGTTTTTTAATAAATTTTAGTTTAGTTAATAAGAATTGGCTGTAGCGTGTATTTGGGTAAAATATGAAACATTAATTAACCTGAGAGGTAATGTGTCCGATCCTTTGGGATTGGTAGAACCTTTTCTTTTAAATGATGAAATAAGATTTTCAGAAATCATCATATTTGACTTAGGTACCTGGAGGGAGGCCTGAGGCTGGATCACTTTAAGGGAACTGTGTTGTTTGGACTTCTGAGTAACTAGTAAGGTAATAAAGAAGCTGTTTTATGCTGGCTTGGTAAATCTAAATATTGGAATATCCTCCAGCTTTTGGGGGTTTGTCTGCCCCATTCTGTGCAGTTCACCCTAATTGAGTGACCATAGCTGGCCCTCACTGGGACCCCGTGTCATGGACTCACAGGTCGTGCCCACTCTTGGCCCATACGGTCCCTGGGGGGAACCCTTTTCTGTGTGACAGCCCTTCTCGGGGATCCACTCTCTCTTGGGGGTTAAGCCCCTCCAACTCCTGGAACCGCAACTCTCTGAGCCTTAGCACACTTGTCCCTCGCTGTGGACCCCCTCAGGGAGTCCACTCGCTCTGGACCCCCGGGGCCTCCACTCCCAGAGGGAATAATGCAATCCTGTTCTCTAGTCTGGAGTGACTCTCAGCCAGCGTAAAACAGGAGGGTTTATTGAGCGTTTGAAAACAGCATAGGAAACTCTCAGGGCCCACATGCCTGGCCTCTGTCAGCACAGTACATCTAACTCTCTCCTGCATCCAGGGTGGGCTCTGCCTGCTCTCTCTCTCCAGTCTCGAGCCCCCCTCCCCCTTTCCAGCTGGGTATCAGATATCACCTCCTGCAAGTCCCGCCTCTGTCCATTGTCACATCCCTCTGGCTGGAACTGGCTGGTGACATCACCGGGGTCCTCTCTCCGCAGCCCATTGTCCTCCCACTGGCCAGAACTGGCTGTGACTCCCGAGCTGGGCCTCCTGGTCACCAGTTGCTGGGGTATCCATTCTCCAGGCCATTGGCTGGGGTCCCAAGTTCTGTCGCTGGTACTCTGTAACAACAAACTCCCTCTCCCATCACCTCGTTAAACCAGTAACACCCAGGGAAACTGTGTCCCACCCCCTCCGCATGCAAACCATTGAAAAAATCAAGAGAACCCCCCACTTCGTCACACACCGATCACAACACCCCTATGACATCTAAAGGCTGGCTGGACATTGAACCAAATAGACTGCTCCACAATCTGAAAATGCATGTGGCAATGTATAAAAAAACAACAACATTGTGCCTCCATGAGGGTTTAATCACACAAGCCTAATGACTCATCCAATTCATGAGGCACACACACACACACACACACACACACAGGCTTGTTACTAGCACACTTAAGCCACAACTGGCTTTTTGGCCTGAAGCAGAACAGACAGACTGCCAGCTGGAGCACTCACAGCTGGTCTAAAGGACAAAACAGATGACAGAGAACAACGGGTTGGTGCAGTGAGACACAGGGAATTCCGTTAAAGGATTCTTGTGACATAAACCAACAGTGCTGAGCCAAAGTCCTCATAGTATGGAAGTGGGAAACCCTACTGGCCATAGATACATGCAGAAAGGAATGAAGGTGTGGTGATTAAAGAGCTAGTAATCCTATGGGAAACCTTTTATACAATCTCTTTTAAGGATGCCTTACCCAGGTCCAGGACAAATAGGATGCTAAAAGCATCTGATGGGGAAATTACCTGTATTTTTGCCTGGTCTGTTCAAAGCCAGTTAATGTTGCTAAGTGACAACAGTGTCCTTATCTATCCCATCATTTACTGAATCCAAGCACTTAAAAATTATTAAGGCTAGTAATATTCTTATACCGACTATATAATGAGCAAACACATTCGTCTTATGAAGTATAAATAAATGCATCTCTTATGACAACACAATCACCTTAATTCTGACCCCTGGGGTGCTGTTTTATATTGAATTGTTCTTCAGAGTATTTTTGTTATCTTGATTTAGGTGTTTGCATATTTTTCTTTAAGGGTTACAATTATATAGGAAATATTATCAGTTTATATTTATCAACCAGCAGAAGAATATTGTGGTAAAGCCCTTGCAATTACTGATCTTAAGAATGATGTTGTATATGTAGTTTAAAAGGAAAGTGAGTAAGGTTATCAATTTATGATAAATTATGTATGTGGTCTTGCATTTGAGATTAATATGTTTATTACACACACACACGGGTTTCAGAATTTGTGTGCATATTATGAGATTACAGAGGAAAGAATTATATTTATTTTGGTTCAGAATTAAGGCTGTTGTATTATGATAAAATATGCCCTGCTTTGTGCATCAAAAGAATGTGTGTTTATTATGAAGGCCAGATCCTGCAAATCTTTACTTACTCAAGCCATTCTCACTCCCTCGTGGCTTCAACAGGACTCCTCACATAATAAAAAAAATGTAGGGTTGGGCCCTAAAACTGATGTCATGATACTGGAATCAAACTGAAAAATGACAGAGACACATAGGGACAGGGGCCTCTATGCTATAAACACATAAATGTGCTTAACACTACTACTGGATCAATGGGACTACTCACAGTAGTAACATTAACCATGTGACAGTGTTTGCAGGATCAGGGCCAGAAAGAGAGGAAAAAAGGTGAAATTTTTTTTTGGAAAGAGTAGGAAAGAAAGGGAGGAGGCTGAAAGTGAAAATGGAAAGACAATAAATGAGAGGCACAAATAAAGGGAAATGCACTATCCATGTGGCCTTTTATTTAAACCTTATATAAATGTTTCTTTGACCCCTACCTCTATCTAATACATTCCTCTTGTTTAAATTATTGTACTTAATGTTCAGAACATCCGGTGGGGTTTCTGCCCAGGAGAAGAATATATTGTTTTTCTTTAAATACGTTTATTTGGCCAAATCAGATTGTTTTTCTTTGGCAGAAAATAATGTTATTCTGCTTTTTCACCAACGCAGATTTTTTGTGTTGTTTTTGGTGCCCTTTGCTCTTTGTCAGAGTCAGTCTCCCATCCCCATTTCCCTCGTCACTCTCATTCCAAAGGCGTTTGGGAAAAGGCCAAAGCTGCAGTGTTACAGAAACGCTTCCTTACAAGAGCTCCAGAGGAAAGGAGAGAAAACAGAATGAGCCCCAGGAAGGCTACAAACTTGGAACAAAATCAGAAAATAATTATACCATAGGCAGAGAAATACAGTCTCCAAATGTATATAGTCCTACAGGAACTTAAGAGACATTAGGGGAGCTCCCTACAGGCTGGGCTCCTACACCATTCCTTGCAATGAGTCTCACTGGGACCGGTGTAGCCATCAGCTACTCTGTAGTCAGAATTCCTGCATCGTTCTTTCTGTAATGGGGACAGGAGGGTCTAGTGTAGGGGTGGCCAACCAGTGGCTCCGGAGCCACATGCGGCTCTTCAGAAGTTAATATGCGGCTCCTTGTATAGGCACCAACTCCGGGGCTGGAGCTACAGGTGCCAACTTTCCAATGTGCCGGGGAGTGCTCACTGCTCAACCCCTGGCTCTGCCACAGGCCCTGCCCCTGCCACAGGCCCTGCCCCCACTCCACCCCTTTCCGCCCCCTCCCCTGAGCCTGCCATGCCCTCGCTCCTCCCCCTCCCTCACAGAGCCTCCTTCATGTCACTAAACAGCTGATCGGGACGTGCAGGGAGGGAGGGGGAGGTGCTGATCAGCAGGGCTGCCGGTGGGTGGGAGGCGCTGGGAGCGGGGGTGGGGGAGGGCGGTAAAGCTGATGAGGGGCTGTTGACGTATTACTGTGGCTCTTTGGCAATGTACATTAGTAAATTCTGGCTCCTTCTCAGGCTCAGGTTGGCCACCCCTGGTCTAGTGGTTAGAGTGCTAGTCTCAGACTTGGGGAATTGTGGTTCAATTCCATCCTCTACCACAGACTCCCTGTGTAACCTTGGGCAAATAAATTAGACCTAGACCCTCAGAGACATTTAGGGGCCTAACTGTATCTCTTTGTGCCTCAATTTCCCCATCTGCAAAATGGGGATAATAGCACTGCCCAGCCTCACAGGGGTGTTGTGAGGAGAAATAAAGTAAAAATTGGATACTACAAAAAATCAGATACTACAATTTTGCCGGCCATACAAGTACATAAAATCTAGACGGATAGATGAGAGGCCTGAAATGCAAGAGCTGTGAGTTCCCTCATCCCCTACAGTCCCCCTCCCCTTCCCTCGGGCATAATCAGAATGCCTGTACCATTCCCTATTGCATACTATGCTGCCAGAATGTATACAACATTCCCTACAGCACCTCCTGCTGGCAGAGAGTGTACCTGGGTATAGCTGAGAACTCCCTATAGCCAGAGCTGTTACATCATTCCCTTGTGACACCCAGTAGGAAAAAGCTGGAACCAGAATAGCGGTGAGCTCCCTACAGCTGCTGTATCAGGGTTCAGCTCGGACTGAACAAGCTGAATTAATTATTATGCCTAGAGAACCTTCTGAACTGTGCCGCCTTGGCACAGAATGTCAACACACCTATTTAAAGAGAAAAAAAGCACATTGAAAAAATACAGGCCAGTTAATATTTCCTCAGCAGGATGAAAAACAATGCGTCAGCCACCACCACTGCAAGCTCTTGGAAAGAAAAAGAAATAAGAGAAACAACAACAGAGTGGAGAACGGGCTACTTTTGTATAAACAAGATAAGAAAAGGGGGCTTTCTGAACTGGGTGACAAGCCCCGTTCAGATCAATCTACACAGGCTGGCTAGCAGTCTTCAAGTTTGTCATGGGAGAGAGGAGCAGTGTTTGAAAACCACTTTCAACTACAGCTTTGTTTCCTAGTACAGCCTATAGCTGTGGCATAGGTCTCAAAGCCAAACTCCATCAAAGTTTGCGGTTTTCTGATGGTTCTGGCCCATCGCCACTCCAGTCCCACAAGCCTGGCAGACTTTGCTATTTAAACTAAAATATCTTTCAGTAAGGACTTGTCTAGTAAGCAGGATTCTGTGCCCAAAAGCTGATGACCCTTTATAATTTCTGGGTACACTGGGCATCTTCATTCAGCCCTGGGCTCTACCACCTTGCTCTGCCAAACAGACCCAAGCCCTGGCCTAGAGTAACCACCCTCTCCTTGGGTGAGAGGAGACTTTCACCTCCAAACTCATTCAATTGCATCAAACGACTACATATAAACTTAAGGCCAACTTGGAACCTAACCAAACTTTGAAACCAAAGTAAGATAACAGCCTTCCATGCAGCCAATGGAAACAACTTTCTCTTTGCATCCACATTTGGACTAGGCAACCAGACCCTGACAAAGGAATCCATCTTCTCACATCAGGCCTCCCATTGTTCTCTTACAAGAACCAGGATTCCAGGAAGACAAGCAGCAAGGTAAACAGACACAGAATCAAATCTCATGATATATACATGCCCATGGAGGAGTCCAGGCACTAGAAGCTCACCTCCAACCTTCCCTATTTAAATACCTTTAAAACAACTGAGTCAGGATCCAGGAGGAGCCAGAATGGTTCCAAGAGAAACCAGACAGAGTATCATGCGGAGAGGTCTCCACCTATCAGGTTCTCTGTGGGCAGCCTGAGAGTTTGTTCAAGTGTCTAGAAGCTTTTAGTTCCTGATTAACTTTTCTTTCTTTTTTTAAGCACATTGGTAACCATAGCAACAATTGCTGGCAAAAGTGAAAATGCATTTCTGTCCTTTATTAGGAGCCATTCCCTTCAATTACCTCACTCTGCTCACCCATCCCTTTAGCCCAAGGAATTGAAGTCTGTCTTTTACAATAGACCCAGAATTGTGTCAGGTATCTAAAACTCTGGAGGCTCTGTATGCTCTCACACACACGGCCCCTCCGCCCACCCTGCCCAGCTGGAATTAAACCGCAGCCTACTTACTGACTCTAAGGAGAGAGTGTTCCTCTAGCAGTTAGAGACTGAGACTGGAAGTCAGAGACTGAGACTGGAAGTCTGTCATTTTCCAGCTAAACCACAGACGATCTGCATGACTTTGGGCAAATCACAATTGTGCCTCAGTTTCCCCTCTTGTAAAATGGGGTGATATCTCCCTACCACATGAGTGCAGAGGGTGATAGTGAGATTTAACTAATAATTATAAAATGCCTTCAAGAATATCAGATAAATGGTGTAGTGAAGTGCAAAGTATTATTGTATTTTTAAGGTGATGTGCTAACCTGCTGGATATTCCACTAGGATCTTGAGCATAGTGAAGTCTATACACCATCCCTTAGGAAGGGGAAAGCAATCAAACTACAGTGGCTTGAGCACAGTACAAATGATATAACATTACTGAGAGCCAGTCTGGTCCGGTAGCTAGGGCACTAGGCTAGAATTCAGAAGACCTGCCTTCTATTCCCAGCTCTGCTACTGGCAAGTCACTTCCCCCACTCTGGTTCCTGTCCCATCCTTTGTCTACTGAAGTTTTCTGAGGCATGGACTACCTCTCACTATGTGTATGTACAGTACAGCACTTAACACCCGATCTCAGTTGGAGCCTCTAGGTGCTAATGTAATAACATCCCTGCTAACAGGGAGTTTCGCAAGGGAGTTTAGAAGGGGAGTGGGAAGGGAGTGGGAGTCCCTCGCCAGCCGTAACCCCATCCCCGTGGCCCCCCCCTAAAACCTATAAACCAAACCACATTCCAAAACTCCCTTCTGTAAACCACCCTTTCACTAACTAGGATACAATGCAGGCAGAAGCCCAGCAGCAGAGTGGGGGCTATCCAGTTTATTGCACCGACTGTTGCATGTATGATTACCTGCCCTGTGGGCGGGTGGCGTATGTGTGCAGTCGGTGCAAGGAGCTCCTGGCCCTCAGAGACCATGTACGGACTTTGGAGGCCAGGGTGGCGGAACTGGAGGAGCTGAGAGAGGCAGAGAGGTATGTTGATGAGGCTTTCCGGGACACTGTAGAATTGTCCCACCTCCGCTTAGACAGCACCTGTGCTGTTAAGGAGGAAGAAGGGCCCAGGGAAGTAGAGCAGTCAATGGGAGCAGAGGGAAACTTTCCCGTAGTTGGGACCCTCCTTCCAGATGGTTCTGGGGTTGCCTCTCGCACTGAGGTTGCCTCTCCGGGGGAGGGAACTCCAGTTTCTAGGAAAAGGCAGGTGTTAGTAATGGGAGATTCGATTATTAGAAATGTAGATAGCTGGGTCTGTGATGACCGGGAGAACCGTATGGTGACTTGCCTGCCTGGTGCGAAGGTTGCGGATCTCTCGAGGCATCTAGATAGACTTATGTGTAGTGCTGGGGAGGAGCCGGTGGTCGTGGTACATGTAGGTACCAATGACATAGGGAAGGGTAGGAGAGATGTCCTGGAAGCCAAATTTAGGCTGCTAGGGAAGAGACTGAAATCCAGGACCTCTATGGTGGCATTTTCAGAAATGCTCCCAGTTCCACGCGCAGGGCCAGGTAGGCAGGCAGAGCTTCAGAGTCTCAATGCGTGGATGAGACGATGGTGTAGAGAGGAGGGGTTCACGTTCATTAGGAACTGGGGAAACTTCTGGGATGGGGGGAGCCTATACAGGAGAGATGGGCTCCACCTAAACCAAAGTGGAACCAGACTGCTGGCACTAAACATTAAAAAGGTTGTAGAGCAGTTTTTAAACTAGGAGATGGGGGAAAGCCGACTGCTGCAGAGGAGCGTGTGGATCGGACACAGACTTCTCTTAGGGGAGAGTCTGATGATAGAGAATCTCCAGGTTATAGTCAGGAGCAGAGGACTGAAAAGTATAATGTAAGGGCCGGATCAGATGATAAACAGCCACATAAAAAAGAATCTGGCACATCAGAAAAAGGCAGGCTAATAAACAGGGACAAGTTTTTAAAGTGCTTGTACACAAATGCCAGAAGTCTAAATAATAAGATGGGTGAACTAGAGTGCCTTGTGATAAAGGAGGATATAGATATAATAGGCATCACAGAAACCTGGTGGACTGAGAGCAATCAATGGGACACAATCATTCCGGGGTACAAAATATATCGGAAGGACAGAACAGGCCGTGCAGAGGGAGGAGTGGCACTATATGTTAAAGAAAGTGTAGATTCAAATGAAGTAAAAATCTTAAGCGAATCCACAGGTTCCATAGAGTCTCTATGGATAGAAATTTCATGCTCTAGTAAAAATATAACATTAGGGATCTATTATCGACCACCTGACCAGGACAGTAATAGTGATGATGAAATGCTAAGGGAAATTAGAGAGGCTATCAAAATAAAGAACCCAATAATAGTGGGGGATTTCAATTATCCCCATATTGACTGGGAACATTTCACTTCAGGACGAAATGCAGAGATAAAATTTCTCGATACTTTAAATGACTGCTTCATGGAGCAGCTGGTACGGGAACCCACAAGGGGAGAGGCGACTCTAGATTTAATCCTGAGTGGAGCGCAGGAGCTGGTCCAAGAGGTAACTATAGCAGGACCGCTTGGAAATAGTGACCATAATACAATAGCATTCAACATCCCTGTGGTGGGAAGAACACCTCAACTGCCCAACACTGTGGCCTTTAATTTCAAAAGGGGGAACTATACAAAAATGAGGGGGTTAGTTAGACAAAAGTTAAAAGGTTCAGTGACTAAAGTGAAATCCCTGCAAGTTGCGTGGGCCCTTTTTAAAGACACCATAATAGAGGCTCAACTTCAATGTATACCCCAAATTAAGAAAAACAGTAAAAGAACTAAAAAAGAGCCACCGTGGCTTAACAACCATGTAAAAGAAGCAGTGAGAGATAAAAAGACTTCCTTTAAAAAGTGGAAGTCAAATCCTAGTGAGGCAAATAGAAAGGAGCACAAACACTGCCAACTTAAGTGCAAGAGTGTAATAAGAAAAGCCAAAGAGGAGTTTGAAGAACGGCTAGCCAAAAACTCCAAAGGTAATAACAAAATGTTTTTTAAGTACATCAGAAGCAGGAAGCCTGCTAAACAACCAGTGGGGCCCCTTGACGATGAAAATACAAAAGGAGCGCTTAAAGATGATAAAGTCATTGCGGAGAAACTAAATGGATTCTTTGCTTCAGTCTTCACGGCTGAGGATGTTAGGGAGATTCCCAAACCTGAGCTGGCTTTTGTAGGTGACAAATCTGAGGAACTGTCACAGATTGAAGTATCACTAGAGGAGGTTTTGGAATTAATTGATAAACTCAACATTAACAAGTCACCGGGACCAGATGGCATTCACCCAAGAGTTCTGAAAGAACTCAAATGTGAAGTTGCGGAACTATTAACTAAGGTTTGTAACCTGTCCTTTAAATCGGCTTCGGTACCCAATGACTGGAAGTTAGCTAATGTAACGCCAATATTTTAAAAGGGCTCTAGGGGTGATCCCGGCAATTACAGACCGGTAAGTCTAACGTCGGTACCGGGCAAATTAGTTAAAACAATAGTAAAGAACAAAATTGTCAGACACATAGAAAAACATAAACTCTTGAGCAATAGTCAACATGGTTTCTGTAAAGGGAAATCGTGTCTTACTAATCTATTAGAGTTCTTTGAAGGGGTCAACAAACATGTGGACAAGGGGGATCCGGTGGACATAGTGTACTTAGATTTCCAGAAAGCCTTTGACAAGGTCCCTCACCAAAGGCTCTTACGTAAATTAAGCTGTCATGGGATAAAAGGGAAGGTCCTTTCATGGATTGAGAACTGGTTAAAGGACAGGGAACAAAGGGTAGGAATTAATGGTAAATTCTCAGAATGGAGAGGGGTAACTAGTGGTGTTCCCCAAGGGTCAGTCCTAGGACCTATCCTATTCAATTTATTCATAAATGATCTGGAGAAAGGGGTAAACAGTGAGGTGGCAAAGTTTGCAGATGATACTAAACTACTCAAGATAGTTAAGACCAAAGCAGATTGTGAAGAACTTCAAAAAGATCTCACAAAACTAAGTGATTGGGCAACAAAATGGCAAATGAAATTTAATGTGGATAAATGTAAAGTAATGCACATTGGAAAAAATAACCCCAACTATACATACAACATGATGGGGGCTAATTTAGCTACAACGAGTCAGGAAAAAGATCTTGGCGTCATCGTGGATAGTTCTCTAAAGATGTCCACGCAGTGTGCAGAGGCGGTCAAAAAAGCAAACAGGATGTTAGGAATCATTAAAAAGGGGATAGAGAATAAGACTGAGAATATATTATTGCCCTTATATAAATCCATGGTTCGCCCACATCTCGAATACTGTGTACAGATGTGGTCTCCTCACCTCAAAAAAGATATTCTAGCACTAGAAAAGGTTCAGAAAAGAGCAACTAAAATGATTAAGGGTTTAGAGAGGGTCCCATATGAGGAAAGATTAAAGAGGCTAGGACTCTTCAGTTTGGAAAAGAGAAGATTAAGGGGGGACATGATAGAGGTATATAAAATCATGAGTGATGTTGAGAAAGTGGATAAGGAAAAGTTATTTACTTATTCCCATAATACAAGAACTAGGGGTCACCAAAAGAAATTAATAGGCAGCAGGTTTAAAACAAATAAAAGGAAGTTCTTCACGCAGCGCACAGTCAACTTGTGGAACTCCTTACCTGAGGAGGTTGTGAAGGCTAGGACTATAACAATGTTTAAAAGGGGACTGGATAAATTCATGGTGGCTAAGTCCATAAATGGCTATTAGCCAGGATGGGTAAGAATGGTGTCCCTAGCCTCTGTTCGTCAGAGGATGGAGATGGATGGCAGGAGAGAGATCACTTGATCATTGCCTGTTAGGTTCACTCCCTCTGGGGCACCTGGCATTGGCCACTGTCGGTAGACAGATACTGGGCTAGATGGACCTTTGGTCTGACCTAGTACGGCCTTTCTTATGTTCTTATGTTCTAACATCACTTCTGCTACTACCAGCATGTCTTAGCAGCAGAACAGCTTGACTGTGTCCCCGGATCTGTGGTGCAGGGGCCTGTGCTTGTGGAGCAGGAGGGTGGGAGCTCTAAAAAGATAGTTACCTTTTCCATAACTGGGGTTCTTCGAGATGTGTTGCTCATGTCCATTCCATATTAGGTGTGTCTGTTCTCCACATGCACCGGTGCTGGAAGTTTTTCCCTCAGAAGTATCTGTAGGGGACCAGCTCTGGCGCCCTCTGGAGTGGTGCCCGCTTGGCATGGTATAAGGGGCCCTGCTGGCTCCCCACTCCCTCAGTTCCTTTTTGCTGGAAACTCTGACAGTGGGGAAGGAGGGTGGATTATGGAATGGACATGGGCAACACATCTCGAAGAACATCAGTTACAGAAAAGGTAACTGTCTTTTCTTCTTCGAGTGCTTGCTCATGTCCATTCCATATTAGGTGACACCAAAGCAGTACCCCTGAAGGTGAGTAGGAGTTCATGGACATGTAAATTGCAACACAACTCTGCCAAACCCAGCATCATCTCTGGCCTGCTGAGGGATGGTATAATGAACGGTAAACATGTGAACCGAGGACCACGTTGCAGCTCTATAGATATCCTGGATAGGGATGTGCGCCAGGAAGGCCACCGAAGATGCCTGCGCTCTCGTCGAGTGGGTTCTGACAATCGGCAGCGGCAGAACCCCTGCCAGGTCGTAACAGGTCCTTATGCACAAGGTAATCCAATTGGAAATCCTCTGTGAGGACACCGGATGGCCCTTCATCCTATCCGCTGTAGCGATGAAGAGTTGAGTCGATTTTCAGAAAGGCTTGGTACGTTCTAAGTAGAAAGCCAAGGCCCTCCAGACATCCAGGGCGTGAAGACGCTTCTCCTCACTGGTCTTGTGTGGTTTGGGACAGAACGCCGGGAGGAAGATGTCCTCGTTCATATGAAAGGTGGAGACCACCTTTGGTAGGAAGGCTGGGTGGGGCCGCAACTGAACCTTATCTTTGTAAAAGACCGTGTGCAGGGGTTCTGAGGTCAAAGCTTTAATTTCAGAGACCCGTCTTGCCGACATCACCGCCATCAGGAACGCGACCTTCCATGACAGGTGGGAAAGGGAGCAGGAACCCAGCAGCTCAAAGGGCAGGCCGATGAACCTAGAGAGGACCAAGTTAAGATCCCACTGTGGGACAGGAGTCCGTTTCTGCGGGAACAGTCTCTCGAGCCCTCTCAAGAATCTGACCATCATGTCATGGGAAAACACCGTCTGTCCTTGGATCGTCAGGTGAAAAGTGGAGATGGCGGCTAGATGCACTCTAATGGAAGAGTGTGCCAGGCCCTGGTTCCTGTAGTCCAGGACAGCCTGTATGGAAGAACACGAGGGAGAAATGCCACGCTTGGACGCCCAGTGGGAAAATCTCTTCCACTTGGCCGGGTAAGTCAGTCTGGTTGAGGGCTTGCCAAGAGCAAAACCAGTGGCATTTCCTGTTCTGTCTGGTAGTGAACAGGCCCACTTGGGGAGTTCCCCACCTTTGGAAGATCAGGCAGGCTACCTCTGGATGGAGCGATCACTCGTGGTGAGAGAAGAAGTAGCTGCTGAGCTGGTCTGCCAGTGTATTCCTGACGCCGGGAAAGTGACAAGCTTCCAGGTTCATTTCGTGGCTGATGCAGAAGTCCCATAGATGGAGTGCCTCTTAACAGAGAGTCGACGAGTGCGCTCCCCCTTGCCTGTTGATGTAGAACATCGAGGCTGTGTTGTCCGTCAGGACTCGTACCACCTTGCCTGACAGGTGGGGCAGGAAGACTCCGCACGCCAGCCAGACTGCTCAGAGCTCTTTGACGTTTATGTGCAACTTCGCCTCCTCCGGGGACCACATCCCCTGTGTCTGGAGGTCGCCAAGATGCGCACCCCAGCTGAGGTCCGAGGCATCCGACACCAACTCAATGGAGTGAGGGGGGTTATTGAATGGAACCCCCTCCAGGATTGTCCACCATAATAGCAAGGTAAGTGTCGCCTGGGGAATGGTAATCATCTTTTCCAGGAGCTCTCTGGACTGGGAATAGACCATTCCCAGCCATTGTTGCAAGGGTTGCATCCGGAGCTTGGCATGGCGGACCACATAAATACACGCTGCCATGTGACCCAGGAGGCACAGACAGACCCTGGCTATAGTCAGAGGGGATTTCCGCGATGAGGTTCATCAACATGTGGAACCTTTCCAGTGACAGGAACACCCTGGCACAGGTCGAGTCAAGGACCGATGAACTCTGCACCAGCACTAATGTCTACTTTTTGTCATTTACCAGTAGGCCCAGAGAGCGGCACGTGGACTGAAGCACTGTGACATCCCTTTGGACTTGAAACCTGGAGCTGCCCTTGACGAGCCAGTCGTTGAGGTACGGGTAGATCTGAATACCCCGGCGCCTGAGGTAAGTCGCTACCACTGACATGCACTTGGTAAACACTCTTGGTGGTGTTGCCAGGCCGAATGGGAGGACTGTAAACTGGTAGTGGTGGGGCCCCATCATAAACCGGAGAAAGCGTCTGTGTCCTTGAAAGATCACTATGTGTAAGTATGCGTCCTTCAAGTTGAGGGCAGCATACCAGTCTCCCAGATCCAGGGAGGGGATAACAGAAGCCAGGGAAACCATGCAGAACTTTAAAATCTTTAGGTACTTGCTGAGGTCTCAGATGGACCATAGACCGCCCTTGGCCTTTGGGATTAAAAAGTACCAGGAATAGAACCCCTTGTTCCTGTACTCGCGAGGAACTTCTTCCACTGCACCCAGTAGTAACCCCTTTACCTCCTGCGCAAGAAGACTCTCGTGAGAGGGGTCCCTAAAGAGGGACGGGGAAGGCGGGTGGGAAGGAGGGGTAGAAAGGAACTGGAGGGTATAACCCTGTTCCACTGTGCTGAGGACCCATTGGTCCAAGATTATAGCCATCCAGGCAGGGAGGAAGAGGGAAAGGTGGTTGGAGAACACAGGGAAGGATGGATCCGGGGAATAGTCTGGTAGGTCGCCCTGAGGCGCACCCTCAAAACAACCGTTTGGCCCCCTGCTTATTACAGGTTGAGCCCGACTGGGAAGAAGGTGGAGGCGGGTGGCTTGGGCAGCGCTTGTGGCCCTTGGCTCATTTATAGGGCTGGTACTGCCAAGGCTGGTTCCCCTGGCCCTGCGGCTGCTGCGGTTTGAACCGCTTATGCACCAGGGCTGGGACATAGAGACCCAGGGCTTTTAGGGTGGTGCGGGAGTCCTTGAGGCCATGCAATTTGCTGTCTGTTTGCTCCGCAAATAGGGCCCAGCCATTGAAGGGCAGGTCCTGCTGCTGAGCCTCGGTGGACAACCCAGAGAGGAGCAGCCAAGAGGCTCACCGCATAGAGACAGCAGAAGCCATGGTGCCGGCAGCAGCGTCCACAGTGTCTGATGCCGCCTGGAGGGCCACCCTGGCCACGGTCTTGCCCTCATCGAGGATTGCTCGGAACTCCTTCTTGGAAGCCTCGGGGAGCAACCCTTTGAACTCGGCCGTGGCTTGCCACATATTGAAGTTATATCAGCCAAGGAGGGCTTGGTGGTTGGCCACTCTCAGCAGAAGGCTGGAAGACGAATAAACCTTTTGTCCGAAAAAATCCAGTCTCCTCGAGTCTTTATTTTTGGGGGTGGCCCCGGATTGTCCCTGCCTCTCCTTGTGGTTAACTGCCTTGACCACAAGGGAATTGGGGGCTGGGTGGGAGTATAAGTACTCATGCCCTTTGGTTGGCACGAAATACTTGTGTTTGGCACTTTTAGAGATGGGGCCAGGGAAGCGAGGGTCTGCCACAGGGCATTAGTGATCTTAGAAACTTCTTCATGAAGAAGTAGAGCCACCCTGGCAGGAGCGAAGGACGTCAAACAGGGAATCTGAGGGCCCTTCCAATTCCTCTGCCTGAAGCCCCAGGTTAGAAGCGACCCTCTTCAAAAGATCCTGGTGCGCCTTGGCGTCATCCTGAGGAACTGGGTGAGGACAAGGACGATGCCGGTGCCGCGGGAACCTTCATGTCCATTGGTGGTCTAGCAGCTTGCTCCCTTGGGTCCTCCTGGACCTGCGGGGTCTTACCCCCCCCCAAAGTCTCCAGCACCGGAGGGGGATGGGATACTGAGGCTGCTGGCCTCTCTGAGGCTTCCGACACCGATCAGGCAGCCTGGGAAGGCTGGGTGAACCCACAAGGGTTCCACAGGTACCAGGGCGCTGGCCACTGCGATTGGGGCCATGGGACAGGTTTTGATGCTGATAATGTAGTCAGCACCGTCAGTACTAGGGCTTGTCCCGCAGTCAGGGAACCTCACTCTGAGATGGAGCGGTTGGTCCCAGGCGACCAGGATTGGGCTGAGTGGTGGCTCTTGTCCAACTGGTGCTGGTTGCTGTGTCCCGAAGTTGACGTGTCTGAGCGAGACTGTCTTGGTCGGGCTCTCAGGGACTGATGGCATTCGGCGGATCTGCGGCAGATACCCGGCGATCCACGTCTCATGCTACTCGACCGGTGCCAGGACGTCTAACGGGACTGGGAGCTACTACAAGCCGGTTGCTGGGAGGATCGTCCTGAGTAGGGCGACCTTCCGTTTGGAGACGGGCGATGATGGCCCAGCGATCGGCGGTCTCTGGTGCCCGATCGGTCCCGGGATCAGTACTGGGCCCTTGAAGATTGTCAGGGCCGGTCACGGAGTTCCTGCCAGGTGGTGCATGCCTCAGAGGGTCTTCACCAATCTACCGGTGAGGTACACCTCAAGTCCCTCAATGGGTGCCCCCAGTGCAGGGACTGAAGAGGGCTCCACTGAGCCTGCCTCTCCTGTCCTGAGGCGTGACAGCTGCAGGCGGGTGAACGCTGGTGGGACATCCCTCTCGACGGGGAACAGTACCGCTGAGGCGGGGACACATGCATGGGTCCCAGTGTGGGTTTTCCCTGAGACCGGGGTACCACAGGAGCCAGTGAAGCTTCGGGCGTCGACGGCACTTGAAGCTGGCCGGGGCCTGCACCACTATCTGGAGTCGCAGGCAAGGCATGGGATGGGCTGCACTGCTCGACTTGAGCTGGGGCCTGACTTCCCGAGTGGGGATGTTGAGCTGCCCAACACGGGTCTTGGGTCGCCCCCTGCCCTCTCCTTTCCCTTGCAGGAGGTAGGAGATCTTTCCCTCACAGTCTTTTTCAGCTTCTTGACTGGAGCCATGGAAGGAGACCGGTGCCGGCTCGTGGACGGTGCTGGGGGAGCACTGCGAACGGAGGCCACAGTGATCGGTGCAGTGTCGGACTGCCGCTCTGGTGCGAGTGCCAACTCCATTAGGAGTGCTTTCAAACGGATACCATGCTCCTTCTTCGTCCTAGGTTTAAAGGACTTGCAGATACGGCACTTGTCACTTATGTGCCCCTCACCTAAGCACCTTAGGCAGCTGGTAGGAGGATCGCTGAGGGGCACCGGCCATTTGCAGTGATTGCAGGGCTTAAAGCCTCAGGACCAGGGCATGTCCCGACCCCTGGCTGGGTCCCGTTTGGGACTAACAAAGAGTTTGAGAACTACTACTAAGGGTAACTAAGAAAACTACTAACTATGTATAACTATTTTACAGGATTTCAAAGTTCGCAAGAACAGAGAAGGAATCAATGATAGCCGAAGCAGCAGACGTTCCAGCACCATCACTAGTGGCAAGAAAGAACTGAGGGTGGGGGGAGCCGGCGGCGCCCCTTATACCACGTCATGCAGGCCCCACTCCAGAGGGCGCTAGAGCCGATCCCCTACGGATACTGCTGAGGGAAAAACTTCTGACACCGGTGCATGTGGCGAGCACACACACCTAATATGGAATGGACATGAGCAAGCACTCAAAGAAGAACTGATTGCTCCCCTGATGTGCTGTTCTGAGGAGCTGTGACAGTCCTAACAGGTCACTGAATGTGAACACAGGCTCCAAAATGGCTAAAGGGCCTCAGTGCAGTGAGGCGTGGGTGCTGAACCCACATCCCTTTCCACCCAGCCCCCCAAGCACTTGTGATTGCAGTACTGGGGCCCCAAGTCATGATGTGCTCACCCGCTGAGGGCAGGGACAGGGGCGGCTCTATGTATTTTGCCGCCCCAAGCACGGCAGTCAGGCAGCCTTTGGCGGCATGCCTGCGGGAGGTCCGCCGGTCCCGCGCCTTCGGCGTACCCGCCGCCAAATTGCTGCCGAAACCGCGGGACCGGCAGACCTCCTGCAGGCATGCCGCCGAAGGCAGCCTGACTGCCGCCCTCACGGCGACCGGCAGGTGGCCCCCTGCGGCTTGTAGCCCCAGGCACGCGCTTGATGTGCTGGTGCCTGGAGCCGCCCCTGTGCAGGGAGCTTGAGGCCGAAACTGTGCTCCGCTAAGCATCCCAATGTCCCAGAATGCCGTGTGCGCTGAGGGACTCCCTCATGCTAAATGAAAAGGGGAGCGAGCTCAATAGCCGGCAGCCTAAAGAGCTCTCAGCAGACCAGTGAAACTCTCTTGCAGTGATTTTCCCAAAGCCCTACAAAAAAAACCTCCAGCGAAGAATGTGCCGCTTGTTGGCGAATTTTCTGCCGCGGCCCCAGGGGCTGCTTCTCACACATGATTAGTGTGTTTACCCTTGTAACACGGGCAAAGCCACACAATAGGGCCTCTGAGGAGACATTTCCCGCCATTTCCCCCCCATTGTAGCCCTTTTCTTTCCTCTCCCCCCCCTTTCCTTCCTTCTTCCCCTTGTCGAGGAGATAAAAGGCTGAATTTGTGAATCACTTCGGCTCCAAAGAAGAGACTCACAAAGGCTACGAGAGCTGAGCCCTTCCATGCTGCCTCCCTTCCTTGGCTGTGAAAGAAGCCGGGCCTAGCTGCTGAAGAAAAGCCTTTGGCAGAGCAGATGATTTCCTTTTGCCCTCTATTGTGGAGATACAAGGGTTGGGGGTGAGGGGAAGTGTATTGTGACACCACTGGTGGTATTCAGGCTCCTCCTGGGACTGATCATAAATAAAACAACAGCTGGGGGATTTCCTGAGGGTTGCCTCACACAGCCAGGGCACAACCAGCTCTGAGAGATGCAGTCGGCCCCGAGATCCTCTGTCTTTGAACCCAGGCTCTGGCTGTACAGTGAGCCTGGCCTGTGCAATCACAGACAGCATGGAAGTGGCAAAAGGAAATGAGCGACTGCCAATGGGGGCAGGAGAGCAGCAGGTTGGGGTCTGTAATAGGATGATCAGATGTCCTGATTTTATAGGGACAGTCCTGATTTTTGGGTCTTTTTCATATATAGACTCCTATTACCCCCCACCCCGTCCTGATTTTTCACACTTGCTGTCTGGTCACCCTAGTCTGTAATGAGAGTGGGGGGTAGGATAGGGAGTGGGACAGCAGCAGGTATTGAGATCTCTAATGAGAGTGGGGGTAGGATGGGGGCAGGATGGCAGCAGGTGAGTAAGGGCAGAGGAGTGGGATTGGGATCTGCATGGGGCGAGAGGGCTACAATAGGGAATGGGATAGTAGGTGTTTGTAGGGCGCAGGGGAATTTGTCCTTGTGCCTGAGACTAGAGGTATAGTAGAAGCCCATAATGGAATGAGACTAACGAGGGTGGATGGGACTAGAGTCACACTACTGCGGCGAACAGCAGAGGCTAACAGAGGGAGTTTGCCTGGGAGTTCGCCTGGAGAGAGCTCACTGAGGCTTTCATCTGCAGGTTTCTCTGAGAAGTTCTTGCAACAGCTGAGGAAGCTCTTAAGAGGAAGGTGATATGGAAGGTGAGCGATCAGCTGTTGTAACCTGCACAGGTTGTGCCATGTTTGTCTTTCTTCCACAGGACAGAAGCGACTTTGTCTGTACAAAGTGCAAGCTGGTCTCCATATTGGAAGAGAAGGTTCGAGGTCTGGAGAAACGAGTATCGACTCTGCGTTGCATAAGGGAAAATGAAGATTTCCTGGACAGACGTCAGGAGATGCTTCTACGGCCACAATGTTCTGAAGATTCAGAGCAGGCGCAGCAGGGACAGACGGATGATGAAGAAGTTTGGCAGCATGTGACCTCCAGAAGGAGAAAGAGGAGCGTCCATGTACCAGCAATGGAGATACAGGTGAGCAATTGTTTCCACGTTCTCTCTACAGGTACTAATGCGGAGAGTGGAGTAGATGACCCATCTGAGGGAAGGGAGCAGAAGGAGACTCCACCGATTGGAAGGCAAAAGATGCACTGTCCTAGGGATGGGGGTTCCACGACCACCACTCCCAAGAGGAGGAGGAGGGTGGTGGTGGTCGGGGACTCCCTCCTCAGGGGGACTGAGTCATCTATCTGCCGCCCCGACCGGGAAAACCGAGAGGTCTGCTGCTTGCCAGGAGCTAGGATACACGATGTGACGGAGAGACTGCCGAGACTCATCAAGCCCTCGGATCGCTACCCCTTCCTGCTTCTCCACGTGGGCACCAATGATACTGCCAAGAATGACCTTGAGCGGATCACTGCAGACTACGTGGCTCTGGGAAGAAGGATAAAGGAGTTTGAGGCGCAAGTGGTGTTCTCGTCCATCCTCCCTGTGCAGGGAAAAGGCCTGGGTAGAGACCGTTGAATTGTGGAAGTCAACGAATGGCTATGCAGGTGGTGTCAGAGAGAAGGCTTTGGATTCTTCGACCATGGGATGGTGTTCCAAGAAGGAGGAGTGCTAGGCAGAGACGGGCTCCACCTAACGAAGATTGGGAAGAGCATCTTCGCAAGCAGGCTGGCTAACCTATTGAGGAGGGCTTTAAACTAGGTTCACCGGGGGAAGGAGACCAAAGCCCTGAGGTAAGTGGGGAAATGGGATCCTGGGAGGAAGCACAAGCAGGAGAGCGCAAGAGGGGAGGACTCCTGTCTCATACTGAGAAAGAGGGACGATCAGTGAGTTATCTTAAGTGCCTATACACAAATGCAAGAAGCCTGGGAAACAAGCAGGGAGAACTGGAAGTCCTGGCACAGTCAGGGAACTATGATGCGATTGGAATAACAGAGACTTGGTGGGATAACTCACATGACTGGAGTACTATCATGGATGGATATAAACTGTTCAGGAAGGACAGGCAGGGCAGAAAAGGTGGGGGAGTTGCGTTGTATGTAAGAGAGGAGTATGACTGCTCAGAGCTCCAGTATGAAACTGCAGAAAAACCTGAGAGTCTCTGGATAAAGTTGAGAAGTGTGAGCAACAAGGGTGATGTCGTGGTCGGAGTCTGCTATAGACCACCAGACCAGGGGGATGAGGTGGACGAGGCTTTCTTCTGGCAACTAGCAGAAGTTGCTAGATCGCAGGCCCTGGTTCTCATGGGAGACTTTAATCACCCTGATATCTGCTGGGAGAGCAATACAGCGGTGCACAGACAATCCAGGAAGTTTTTGGAAAGTGTAGGGGACAATTTCCTGGTGCAAGTGCTGGAGGAACCAACTAGGGGCAGAGCTTTTCTTGACCTGCTGCTCACAAACAGGGAAGAATTAGTAGGGGAAGCAAAAGTGGATGGGAACCTGGGAGGCAGTGACCATGAGATGGTCGAGTTCAGGATCCTGACACAAGGAAGAAAGGAGAGCAGCAGAATACGGACCCTGGACTTCAGAAAAGCAGACTTTGACTCCCTCAGGGAACAGATGGGCAGGATCCCCTGGGAGAATAACATGAAGGGCAAAGGGGTCCAGGAGAGCTGGCTGTATTTTAAAGAATCCTTATTGCGGTTGCAGGAACAAACCATCCCGATGTGTAGAAAGAATAGTAAATATGGCAGGCGACCAGCTTGGCTAAACTGTGAAATCCTTGCTGATCTTAAACGCAAAGAAGAAGCTTACAAGAAGTGGAAGATTGGACAAATGACCAGGGAGGAGTATAAAAATATTGCTCAGGCATGCAGGAGTGAAATCAAGAAGGCCAAATCACACTTGGAGTTGCAGCTAGCAAGAGATGTTAAGAGTAACAAGAAGGGTTTCTTCAGGTATGTTAGCAACAAGAAGAAAGTCAAGGAAAAAGTGTGGGCCCCTTACTGAATGAAGGAGGCAACCTAGTGACCGAGGACATGGAAAAAGCTAATGTACTCAATGATTTTTTTGCCTCTGTCTTCACAAACAAGGTCAGCTCCCAGACTGCTGCACTGGGCAGCACAATATGGGGAGAAGGTGACCAGCCCTCTGTGGAGAAAGAAGTGGTTCGGGACTATTTAGAAAAACTGGACGTGCACAAGTCCATGGGGCCGGATGCGCTGCATCCGAGGGTGCTAAAGGAGTTGGCGGATGAGACTGCAGAGCCATTAGCCATTATTTTTGAAAACTCATGGCGATTGGGGGAGGTCCCGGATGACTGGAAAAAGGCTAATGTAGTGCCCATCTTTAAAAAAGGGAAGAAGGAGGATCCGGGGAACTACAGGCCAGTCAGCCTCACCTCAGTCCCTGGAAAAATCATGGAGCAGGTCCTCAAGGAATCAATTATGAAACACTTAGAGGAGAGGAAAGTGATCAGGAACAGTCAGCATGGATTCACCAAGGGGAAGTCGTGCCTGACTAACCTAATTGCCTTCTATGATGAGATAACTGGCTCTGTGGATGAGGGGAAAGCAGTGGATGTGTTATTCCTTGACTTTAGCAAAGCTTTTGATACGGTCTCCCACAGTATTCTTGCTGCCAAGTTAAAGAAGTATGGGCTGGATGAATGGACTGTAAGGTGGATAGAAAGATGGCTAGATCGTCGGGCTCAACGGGTAGTGATCAATGGCTCCATGTCTAGTTGGCAGCAAGTTTCAAGCGGAGTGCCCCAAGGGTCGGTCCTGGGGCCGGTTTTGTTTAATATCTTTATTAATGATCTGGAGGATGGTGTGGACTGCACTCTCAGCAAGTTTGCCGATGACACTAAACTAGGAGGTGTGGTAGATACACTAGAGGGTAGGGATCGGATACAGAGGGACCTAGACAAATTAGAGGATTGGGCCAAAAGAAACCTGATGAGGTTCAACAAGGACAAGTGCAGAGTCCTGCACTTAGGACGGAAGAATCCCATGCACAGCTACAGACTAGGGACCGAATGGCTAGGTAGCAGTTCTGCAGAAAAGGACCTAGGGGTCACAGTGGACGAGAAGCTGGATATGAGTCAACAGTGTGCTCTTGTTGCCAAGAAGGCTAACGGCATTTTGGGCTGTATAAGTAGGGGCATTGCCAGCAGATCGAGGGACGTGATCATTCCCCTTTATTCGACATTGGTGAGGCCTCATCTGGAGTACTGTGTCCAGTTTTGGGCCCCACACTACAAGAAGGATGTGGAAAAATTGGAAAGAGTCCAGCGGAGGGCAACAAAAATGATTAGGGGTCTGGAGCGCATGACTTATGAGGAGAGGCTGAGGGAACTGGGATTGTTTAGTCTCCAGAAGAGAAGAATGAGGGGGGATTTGATAGCAGCCTTCAACTACCTGAAGGGGGGTTCCAAAGAGGATGGAACTCGGCTGTTCTCAATGGTGGCAGATGACAGAACAAGGAGCAATGGTCTCAAGTTGCAGTGGGGGAGGTCTAGGTTGGATATTAGGAAACACTATTTCACTAGGAGGGTGGTGAAGCACTGGAATGCGTTACCTAGGGAGGTGGTGGAGTCTCCTTCCTTGGAGGTTTTTAAGGCCCGGCTTGACAAAGCCCTGGCTGGGATGATTTAGTTGGGAATTGGTCCTGCTTTGAGCAGGGGGTTGGACTAGATGATCTCCTGAGGTCCCTTCCAACCCTGATATTCTATGATTCTATGATTCTACCGAACAATGGGAGGCAAGCTCTGAGGTGCTCTGGGGGAGCTCAGGAGGAGGCAAGCATTTCCCCATATACTCTTTGACAGAGAGATATTCCTGTAATACAGAGCAGCTGAGTGACAGCTTGTTGAAAGGCAGCTGAGGGAGGGGGAATACAGCTACCCCAACAATACCTCTATCTGCTGACAAAGGCCTTTCAGAATAGGTCAGCATTTGTAGCTGGGCCACTCCAACTGCAACTGCACTATCACGCAGGTCCTGGGGACCCCAAAGGCTGTCGTTAAAGAAGTCTGCTCCCATAGATGGAGTGGGAGTTCTAAACCCAGCACAGGCACAGAGGGGCTGGGAGAGCTGTGAGGCACTCCACTCCTCCTGCTGCAGCCCCACACAGCGATCCAGCTATTGAGCGCCAGTTGAAGAAAGGCATGGCCAGAGTGAGGGCATTATTGGGATGGGGAGGGGGGAGAATAGCACATGTGTATGGGGGGGGCATAGCTGGGAAGGTATATTGTAGGGGAGTCTGGGGGGGGCAGAGATTTCAAACTTTGATAGCAATCCACAACTGGACCACTGCCAGACTTGCAGAGCGGGAGCTGTGGGAGTCATTTGAGGGAAGAACATAGTGGGGCACGGCTGGGGAAGGATTTCTGGGGTAGGGGGCAGACCATGGGTGGCGGGTATAATAGGCCAGGGGAGGCTCTGCCTCCCCCGGTGCTACCACGACCGCCGGACCCCGGTTGTGGCAAAGATTTTGCTTTATTATGCCCCATGCAGGTTCCAGGGTCACCTCCTCTTCTAACACGCTTTTCCCCTGCGTGGGTTGGGTCCGGGGAGGGGAGGCACAGTGCAGCTGCAGCTGGCTCGGGGCTCCTCTGGGTAGGTGGAGGGGGGGGCTTGAGGCTTTAGCCAGCCCGGGGCTCCTCCAGGCATGGGGGAGGAGGCTCAGTGCTTCGTCCAGCCTGCGGCCGGGGGGGGGGGGGGGGGACACTCCAGGCTTCTCTGGGCGGGGGTTGGGGCCTGTGGCTCCAGCTGTGGGGGGGTGAGTGGAGGGGAAGGGGCAGAGATGGGGCTAGCCACCCCAAATGGGGGCTCCACCCGTCGCCCCTGGGGCAGACTGTGGGCGAATTACTAAAGGGGCATGGCAGTGGGGTGGAACAGAAAGGGGACACTCAGTTGGCAAAGTACAGAGGTTTTCCGGTTGAGGGAGCTGCCTTCTGGGTTCCATGAGTGCCAGCACAGATGCATCAGTGCTGGCACTCAATCAGTTGAGGCTCTACTCCTCAGAGTTTTCAGGACAATCTAAACAAAGTGATGTCTCCCTGGCAAGTGAGTGTAGTGCTTTTTCGTGTGGGATGCAATGTGTATTCAATTTGAGGTTGCCAACTTTCTGATTGCAGAAAACCAAACACCCTTATCCCACGTCCTGCCCCACCCCCACCCTTGCCCCACCCCTTCTCCAAGGCCCCGCTCACTCCATCCCCCCTCCCTCCGTTACTTGCTCTCCCCCACCCTCACTAATTTTCATCGGGCTGGGGTAGGGGGGTTAGGGCTCCGGCTGGGGGTGGGGGCTCTGCAGTGGGGCCAGGGATGAGTGATTTGAGGTGTAAGAGGGGGCTCCAGCTGGGGGTTGAGGTGCGGGAGGGGGTGCGGGCGACGCTAGCCTCAGGTGGCTCCCGGAAGCAGCCAGGATGTCCCTGCCACCCTCAGGTGAAGACACAGCCGCATGACTCTGTGCGCTGTCCCCAGCCGCAGGCACCACCCCCGCAGCTCCCATTGGCTGTGGTTCCTGGCCAATGGGACTGCGGAGCCGGTGCTCGGGGTGGGGGCAGCACACAAAGCATCCCTGGCCGCCCATGTGCTTAGGGGTTATGGGGACATGCTGGCTGCTTCTGGGAACTGCACGGAGCCAGGGCAGACAGGGAGCCTGACTTAGCCCACTGCACTGCTGACTGGACTTTTAACGGCCCAGTCAGCAGTGCTGACTGAAGTCATCAGGGTCCCTTTTTGACCGGGCGTTCTGGTTGAAAACCGAACACCTGGCAACCCCAATTCAATCAGCTGCAGGATGTTGTAATCGAATGGGAACTCATACATATACGGCCACTTCAGTGCTACCTGCAAGGAGATGTGGCCATAGGCGGCGAGTTACGTGGGCCCGTGGTGCCTGGGCACCAGGAATATTCAAACACAAGTCTGAGGCCAGGTCTCTCCCTCGGCCCCGCCTTCCACTCTGGGCGCTCCCCCCTGCAATTTAAAATGGCCTGGGGCCCCCATCCACCACCGGCAGTGCAGTGGAGCTGAGCGGCTTCCTATCTGCTCGCTCCACGTGGCTGCTGACCCCTCCCTGCAGCCCCTGGCCGGGGTGGGTCTGTGTCTACGTGTGCTGCTCCCACCCCATGCGCCCCTGTGGCCAATAGGAAGCTGCAGGGGCAGTGCCTGGGGGTAGCAGCGTGTGGAGGCCCCCCGGCCCGCCCTGAATAGGAGCCCCAGGTAAGCGCCGCACCCCGACTCCCTTCCAGAGCCTGCGCCCCCTCCCCCTTCCCACACCCCCCTCCTGCCCCCAAACTCCCTCCCAGAGCCTGCACCCCTTCCTTCCGCACCCCTCCCATCCCCAAACTCCCTCCCAGAGCCTGCACCCCCACCCCCAGCCCAGAGCCTGCACCCAAACTCTGTCCCAAAGCCTGCACCGCTCACCCCCTCCTGCACCCCCACCCCCTGCCCCAGCCCAGAGCCTGCACCCAGCACCCAAACTCCATCCTAGAGCCTGCACCCTGACCCTCTCCCCCACCCAAACTCCCTCCCAGAGCCCAATCTCTCACCCCTTCTGCACTCAAACTCCCTCCCAAAGTCTGCACCCCTCCTGCACCCCAATCCCTCGCCCCAGCCCAGGGCCTGCACCTCCTCCCCCCACCCAAACTTCTCCCAGAGCCTTAGGCGGGGGGAGCAGAATGTGGGGGGGGGCAGGCTCTGGGCATTCTGGGCACCACCAAAACTTCTAAAAACTTGCTGCCCCAGGATGTGGCTGGTTCGGGAGCTCAACATTTGCATGGGATGAAGGTTCCCCAAGTCAGTTCTTTTACTTGAGATTAAGATGGTGCTGGCATCTGGTCTCTAATATCACTCACTCAGGTGCAAATGCTGGTGGTCCCACTGAAGTAAATGGCAAAACTCCCATTGACTTCAGTAGGAGCTGGAGCAGGCCCTGGAGCACATGCAGCTACTGTCCAGCCTTGCTTGCTGTTTTTCACCCTGAGGGTGAAATAGATTTATCCGGGATCGATATATCGCGTCTCGTTAAGACGCGATATATCGATCCCTGAACACGCTCACCGTTGACTCCGGAACTCCACCAGAGCGAGCGGCGGTAGCGCAGTCGACGGGGAAGCCGCGGCCGTCAATCCCGCGCCGTGTGGACCCCAGGTAATTCGATCCAAGATACTTCGACTTCAGCTACGCTATTCGCGTAGCTGAAGTTGCGTATCTTGGATCGATCCCCCCCCCCCCCCCCCCAGTGTAGACCAGCCCTAAGTTTCTCTCTCTTTGCATCTGTTTGGACCCTCCCAGCTTTCCCAGCAGCAGGGCTGCTGACAGCTGGCAAAGGCACAGCTTTCCCAGTGCATAGCGACAGATTCCTTAAATTCACTGCTACTTTACAGTCTCTGAGAAAGGCGAACTGGTGGGGAGGGTGGGAGCAGCCATAATTCAAGGAGTGCAAGTTAAAGAAGTTTTTGGTAGCACAGAGCTTCCTCCACTGGCCACCTACTGCTTCCAAAAACTGACTTGCCTTCTTAAAAATCCCTCACCGCATTACAGCAAAACCACTCCTCTCTCTGAGCCCATTGACATGGCTGGGCATCTTCAACTGACTCCCAAGGGAGATGGATTGGGCTCTCTATATTCATCCTCATCTTCTCCTGTCCATTTCTCTTTCTACATTTCAGAGGAGATGATATTGTGTTCATGGCTCCAGCCAGCATTGGTCATTTCTCTCTCTGGCTAGCTAGAAGCCTAATCTAGCCTGAACCTGAATCAAATCCTGATTGTGGATTGCCTAACTAATTAACTAGATAACAGGCCTAACTCCTCTGACGTCAATGGAGTCACACCAAAGATTAATTTGGTCCACTGTCTGTACAGTGCTTACAAAGGGTAGAGCACTGTGAAAGTGCTAAGTGACACTCACTCCATTGGTTCATTCTCCCTTCTTCCTGTTTCTCTCCCTCTGTTCCCTTTCTGCAGCACATTTCTCTCACTCTTTTACTTGTCCTATTTTCATTCTTTCTCTCCTTCAGTTTCTTTATCTCTTTCCCTTCCCCACTTTCTCCTGCTTCTATTTCCCCTTGATTTTCTGGTTGCTATAGGCCTAATTGGCTCCACCTCCCAGAGAGTACCATAAAATTGGAGAAGTCACCATGGCCAACTGATTTGGATTTGGCATGCTCTCAGATTGTTCAGATTAGCATCACCCCCACTTCCACTCTCAGCACAGAACCAACATGGGGCAACAGGAGCAGGGGAGAAACTCAGAGACTCACAGGTCAGGGCGAATGTGTACAGTACCTAGCACAGCTCCAATCAGGGCCCAGCTGTTCTTAAAATAGGTAAATTTTATTAAAACCACTTGGCCCATCCATTTTGAGCCTCCTTCCTCTTTGGTGCCCTGAGTGTTTTGGTACTACCTAAATCACTCAGCAACATTAACACCAACTATACTCTTTAGTTCTCTTTATTCACTGCTAAACACACTGGATAATAATAAATAGTCTAAATTCTGCTCTGCTATAAGGCCAGATCTTGAGTGTCCTCAGTTTCTATTGATTTCAGCTAGTTTTGCAGGGTTTGGACCCTTATGCACATGCAACCCCACTGACGCAAAACAAGTCTGAGATTCCAAGGCAACGTGATGTAGTAGATAAGGCTCTGAAGTGGGAGTCCAGAGATCTGGGCACTATTTCCAGCTCTGCATCTAGCCCACTGTGTGGCCTTGGTCAAGTAAATTCACCTGTGTTCCCTTGCACCCTTTATCTGTCTTGTCTATTTAGATTAGTCCTTCCAGCCAGGCACCATCTCTCCCTATAGCCTAGTAGTAAACTGAATTAAGCAAAAATGATATTAGCCACGCTCAAACCAATTAACAGTGTCCACACAAGAGGGTGGCACTGATTTCACTAAATCAGTTTAGAAAACGACAGTGAAATCTGTGCTATTTAGGCGTGTAGACAAGCTGGAAGTGTTTATACAATGCACAACGGGTCCTGACCTTAACTGGTACTAGGTGCTACTGTCACACACATAAATAATAATAGTTGCTAGGAAATAACTGAAGGTGGGATTTGTCTCACTATGGTTAGTGTTTCTGGTACAGGGTATTTATTTTTGTGCATGTTACAGGAGTGGATTTGGTCAAACAAATGAGAGGGGAAATCCAGTTTGGGAGGGGAACTTATCTGGAACTTAGGCTTTTGTTAGATTTTAAAAGAGCAATTCCAAAAATTAAGCACCCAAACTAGCTTTTTTGGGGGGTTCAGCTTAAAGGTTACAAGCAAACAAAAGCATCTGGGGTTAGCACAGAGGAGATCCACAAGCCAAAATGAAAAAATAAACCTGATTGTGTCTAACTAAACATTCCCTATCCAAATAATTTCTTCTAGGTATGGAAGATGAATTTTCATACCTGGTTCAAGCCTTATACAGCATTGCTGCTCCATCCCTGCAGCCCAGAGAACAACAGACAAAGGGAAAGTTTCTTCCCCAATTTTAAAAAGTTCTACCTTCCCATTGGCTCTTTTGGTCAGGTGCTCACTCCTTTTCTTTTACCTGTGGGCTTGTTAACCCTTTACAGGTAAACCAAGCAGAGAACAGACCAAGAGGGATTTTACAGCTAACTGTGTCCATCAAAGGGAGCTACTCCCCCCACCCCCTTCATGTATCTCAGATGGCAAAAGAGAACTCACAAGATCTACCAACCCCTGCCAGGCAGGTCTAAAATTAGGAATTCAGCTACTAGAGGTGATGGGCCTGGTATAGAAACCTGGACCCCAATCATCACACAGCTGGACCCTGTGCCCACATGCTGCCTCAGTGACTTCATAGAATATCAGGGTTGGAAGGGACCTCAGGAGGTCATCTAGTCCAACCCCCTGCTCAAAGCAGGACCAATCCCCAGGCAGATTTTTACCCCAGTTCCCTAAATGAATCCCTCAAGGATTGAGCTCACAACCCTGGGTTTAGCAGGCCAATGCTCAAACCACTGAGCTATCCCTCCTTCTGTGGGCTGCCCACCCAGAGCTCATTGTGGGATCAGCACCATGGCTAGAATAGGGGCAGAGACCATACCTTTCTATTTGTCCTGAAAAGCACCCAGCACACTGTGGGGCACTGGGAAAATAGTGAATAACAATTGTGAGTACTAAATACACTGTGTTCATAGGCAACAGACAGTGCTGTCCCGGGGCTATCACCTATTTCAAGGACCTTACAAATTAAAACCACCCAAACCTCTCTTTTATTTCTCTGACAACATTGTGCAACATGCTCAAAATCTCTTTGTGTCCCCATTTGCTGCTCATCCAGAGTGTCTCCTCCAGGGAGGCAGTGTGGCAGAATGCACTACGTTGAGACTCTGGAGACCTGGGTTCCATTCCTGGCTAGCCTGCTGAGTGACCTTCAGCAAGTCCTTTCACTTCCCTAGCCTTTAATTATCCCTTCTATAAAATGGGGACAATGATACTGACTTTGTAAAGTGCTAGGGGATCTAAAATGATAGATTAGCATTAAGTGGTGATGTTATTACTGCTGCTAGCTAATGGGTTTAGTCCTCTAGCTTCAGGTCTGTGCTGGAGGTCCTGGATTCAAACCCCGTTAAAGGGGCATGGTGGTTGTTGTTACTTCCATCCAAGGATCTCGAAGCACTTCACAATTCCTGTAGGAGACAGAGAAATATTATTTTTAGGGAAACGGAGTCACAGAGAGGTGAAATGATTTGCCCAAGGTCATGCAGTGAGTCGGTAACAGAACCAGAATCCTTGTACAACTACTAGACTCTCTGGAGCATAAGCTTTCGTGGGTGAATACCCACTTCGTCAGACGCATCTGACGAAGTGGGTATTCACCCACGAAAGCTTATGCTCCAATACGTCTGTTAGTCTATAAGGTGCCACAGGACTCTTTGTTGCTTTTTACAGATCCAGACTAACACGGCTACCCCTCTGATACTAGACTCTCTGCTAACCCCACTCTCCATAAAACCCTTTCCAATTCTTTTTAAATCTGTGTTTAACTACAGTTGTTATCCAGTCCGCGGAAAGGGCATGAAACCAAAGGCTTAGGCTGCTATGGCTGCTCTCTGGCCATTACTACAGCAGGGAGAGGCCAGCTGGGATGATGACCTCTGCTTTGAATTTCCTGACATTGGTTGACTTGCTATATTACACAAGCCCCCCATGTTATTTCAGCATAGGGACTACCCCCCTCCCCCATTTTAAAAGGCTTTTTCTAAGTATAGCAGCATCTGTGTTTGAGGCCAGAGCACTGTAAATCCATTTTTTGACAAGCCCATTTTGACATCAGGGGCTCATGTCTGCTGAGGGCCCTCAGGTACAATTCGACTCAGTCTTTTCCCCCTGAGATTTGGATTTGGTCTTATTCTTGCTTTGACTCTTATATATGTGAAAGATTGTGATAGTTCGAAGTGTGTGTGTGTACGTGTGTGTGTACGTGTGTGTGTCTGTCTGTCTTCCTCCCCACTGGATTTGAAAATCACACCACCTGTTGTGCTTGTCCATGCAGTGTTACATCCAGAACGGGGCTTAGAATTCCCTCTTAATGAAAACAGGCTTGAGAATGAGGCTAAGACTGTGGGAAAGTTCCAGCATGTGGGAAGACAGTGGGGAGCTGGGGACGGGGGTGGGAAGAGGGAGAGGGGGATGGAGTTTGTGTGTGTGGTGGGGGAGGAGAGCTTGGGGTGGAATCCAGTTTACCAGCCGCTGTTCTCTTCGTTTAGGAGGCAAATTGCCCACCCACAAAATTAAAAAAAAGATGGAACAACAATGAGTCAATTAGGGAAGCAGGAGCACAAAGCACAGGCGCCATCGCTGCTCTTTGCTGACAGTTGCTGACACATCATCCCTCTATTTGATTGCTATCAGCTTCCCTCACGCCCATTGGAGTAAAACTTACTTAGCTTCCCCATAGGGTGACCAGATGTCCCAATTTTATACGGACAGTCCTGATTTTTGAGTCTTTTTCTTATATAGGCTCCTATTACCCCCCACCCCCTGTCCTGATTTTTCACACTTGCTGTCTGGTCACCCTACTTCCCCATGGCTCTCCTGCAGCAGCTCCTAGGGTGGAGGCTGCAAGGAGCTGTGAACCCTATCCCCAAGCCAGCACACACTCTTGCTGCAGGGACAGTAGCTGTGATCGCTTACCCAGATACTGTAGTGCCTTTCACACCATTCTCTGCAGTGACTCAAGCTGGGACTAGTGGGACTAGTGAAGCTGTGAGCAATCCCCCAGCCACAGTTTTTATCCTGAACTGTACAGTGACTCCTGCTTGGCTCCCCCCACATCCAGTGTTTTTGCAGCTTTCCTTACAGTTGCTGGTTGTCTGCCTGTAACCCTTTAATTGCCCTAATTGCTTGAGTTTTTCCTCTGCTTCGGAGGGCTGCTGCCCTTGACTTTGTTCCCTCTGTCCATCCAGTCTGCCAAGCCATCAGCCAGCATTATATCTCTGGTATTCGCCTCTCTGTAGGAGTCCAACAGGGGTATAAGAAAATGCAAGGGGCCCTTTCTGTGGCCTGCAAAGGCCTTCCAGCATATGCAAGTGACTATCAAAGCCTGCTTTGGCAGTCAAGTCAGGAAGATTCTGTGGGTCAGTGGACCTGCCTGACAGCTGTTCAGGAAGTAGGCGCAATGGGATTTCCCCAGGCACTTGCAGCACTAGAAGAAACAGTCCACAATCTGAAGGGCTCCAGAAAGGGGCAGCTAAAATGGACCTCTGAGACAGCTGGGTGGGGGGTGATGGGAAATCTCTTCACTTAGGGAAAAACGTGGCAGATATTGACTCTCATATTGTGCTCTTCTTGCACATGCTGTCTAATCCCTGGCAGATCTCTGCATTCAAGGGGAGGAGAATATCCAAGTTGAACTCCATTGAGTGGCTCTAAGAGGAGAATTTGCCTGATCTCTGCATGACTGGGTACATTTTCTGAACAGCAGAGGGTTCAACCTGTGCATCTGCCATTGATATTAGTGGGAGTCATGTGGCTAAGACCCAGCCTGGTGCTTTGAAGCTGAGTGCGTCTCTTCTCCCTCTTCCCAATAATTTATTTGGTTATCAAATGAATGGTGTTGCTCATCACCAAGGTGCCAGGACTACTCAGTCTCACTTTGTGACATTGGCATCCTAATGTGCTGCGTACACTAAGCAAAAAGAGCACTGCACCAGACCACTGCTTGAATGCCTGGATCTGACAGTCCCGGGTGATACCTTGTGTCTCTGTGCAACAGCTGTCCCAGGTATTTTACAAATTGTGGTTGTTTGTTGTGTCTGGGACCTTTATCTGAGGTCTGCTGAATCAGTGCAGGCTGCAGTTTTCTTCCTAGGAAACTACAAGCATTTCATCTGCACTGGCGCATCCCACAATGCAGTACCTCCTGTTTGGAAATTACCCCAAATCCTATACTCCCAACACAATGGAATAGGTGCTGCAAGAGACCCACAACACAGGGCTACAACCATACCTGTAAGATGTGAGTTGTTGCAATGCCATTTTGCTTAGTGTAAATGGGGTCCTAATGTTGTCACACCCAAAGCATCTTAGTAAGTGAACAGGCACGTAAGCGTTGCCATAGCCATATTAAAGACCTTGTATCTGACCTATCATTAGGTTTGTGTCTGCTTAGAGCCCATGACAGCCCCAAGCCTGAGAGTTTGTTCTTAACCAGAGAGTGAGGAAGCTGTATTTACACCTCCTCTTGAAACAAAGACGGCAAGCCGTGCTTTGTCTCCCAAGACAGCTTCTCCCCATGAGGATCCATTTTCATGTTAGGAAACCAGGCGGGAGACAAAGAAGCTGCCAAAGCTGAGTGTATATTTCTTTTCTGATCCTTTGCTTACTCATGGGAACAAAATATTCTGATCTTTCTTGGAATGAGACACAGACCCAAAACAATCAGTAACCTAAACCTAGACAATTGCACAACTGGGTTTCAAGACACCAACCACCAAAACCCTAATTCAATCAGGGGAGACAGAAGAAAAGTAACTTTTTAACAAAGTAAATAAAGAAACATACGTAACCTCTCCCTGGCCCTCGTCCCTCAGTGATGTGTCTTAAAGAGGGTCCTAAATACCCGCTGCCTTGTTGGGGGTTATTACAGGACTTGCCTAATTGAGCTGTGGACCTTTTCTCTGTACAGCACAGAGATCTCTGTAGAGCAGAACATTTAATCTGTGGCTGGGTTCTGTGTTGATTTATAAATGTTATTGCTACTGCCAGGAAGGAAAAATATGTAGCAACTGGCTGTGTACACAGAGCAGAAAGGTGCAGCAGGCAGAGGTGTTTGGGGGAGGGATAGCTGAGTGGTTTGAGCATTGGCCTGATAAACCCAGGGCTGTAAGCTCAATCCTTGAGGGGGCCACTTGGGGATCTGGGGCAAAATCAGTACTTGGGCCTGCTAGTGAAGGCAGGGGGCTGGACTCGATGACCTTTCAAGGTCCCTTCCAGTTCTAGGAGATGGGATATCTCCATTAATTTTTTTTTCTTTCTCTGTGAGCACTGCCTGAGACATTAGGAAAGAAATTGCCAGGGGTTTGTTCTTATTGGCTTCCCAGGAATGTGTGATTTATAAATTAAGGCCTATTACAGCAAGAGAGCTATAAATGGACTGGAGGTGGGGGTGGTTAGGGTTGCTGGTATCCGGTCGACGGGAAAGTCCAGTCGAAAAGGGCACATGACTGTCCAGTCAGAAACACTGACTGGACACCCAAAGTCTGGTTACTGCCTGCAGGGGTGCCAGAACAGTTGGGGCCAGGTGGGCTGGCAGGCAGGGAGGCACTGCGAGGGGATCATGGCACAGAGCCAGCAGTGGGGGCAGCAAGCAGCCGTGCTCCCCCCTTTGCTCCCCCCAGCGCACACCCGTTCCCCCCTACCACCCCGCACTGTGCGCACCCGTGCTGGAGTCTCCCTCACTGCCTCCTCCAGCAGCAGCAGTACTGGGGATGGGCAACAAGAGTGCGCCCAGGAGCAGCCTGGGCTCTGCAGCTCCTGCACCGCCGCCCTCTGCACCCCCAGTCAGAGCCCCTGCCATGCTGCCACCAGCTCCTGTCTTGCATGGGTGAGTAGCTGGGGCAGGGTGTGCACCCCTCCCCCCCCCCCCCGTGCACCTGCTGTGCCCCCTGCCCAGCGCCCGGGGCAGCCCGCGGGGAAGGGAGTCCCTGCTCAGCCCCAGCAGGAGGATCCCTGCTCCCCCAGGTGGAGGGTCTCCGCTGGCCCCCTGATGGGGAAAGCGGGCTGCAAGCAGCATTTCACCTCGCGCTGCCAACCTCCTCCCTCCCACACACACAGCCCGGAGTCACCGTGTCCCCAGCCAGCCCCTGCAGCTGCAAAACCCCCGCGGGCCCCGCTCCCACCTTGGCTCTGAGACTCACCCCCTCCCTTCCCAGGCGTGCACCCTCCCCACTCCCACACAGGACCTAGAGCCAGCTCCTCTCCCACTCATTCCCCAGGAGAAACATGGAGACCTCAATGCCCTTCCCTCTCTCCTGCCCCCCATCCCAACACCCTAGAATGACTATGTGCTGCATCCTCGCCTCTGTTGTGTATATGTGTGTGTGTGTGTGGGGGGGTGCCATTGTGTCAGTGTTGGAGTTTATTTAAAGGTCTTTAACTTTTTTAGGAACCTTGGGGGGCGGGCACTGGAGGTTTAGCTCAGTAGAGTCAGTATCTCTCCTTCTCCCCACAATCTTCCCTCCCTTTCCCTCGTCCCTCAGTGATGTGTCTTAAAGAGGGTCCTAAATACCCGCTGCCTTGTTGGGGGTTATTACAGGACTTGCCTAATTGAGCTGTGGACCTTTTCTCTGTACAGCACAGAGATCTCTGTAGAGCAGAACATTTAATCTGATCTAAATGTGATTTTGGTGAAGGTGGAGGGTGCTGTCTCTTTGGACAGAGGAGAGGGCAGGAATGAACTTTTCAGCCAAAATGAAAATGCAGCCAGCAAAAGTCCATGTTTTGCTTTCATTGTACAGAGGAGAGAGGGAGAATCATAGCAGGTTTCTGTTGCTGAAATGCATTTTCTGTGTTTATATTTCATGATGCACAGCACCTTGTGTAGTAACTATCTGTATCCAAACAGTTCTCTGCTGAAGGATTGTTGTGACAGTGGAGAGGCTGGATTTCCATTTAGGCCATATGTGAGACCAAACAAAACTGTCTATCGGGGGCCATTACAAAATCTGTTCTTATTTGACTGACCCAGAACAGGAATTGGATTTTTGGTGTCCTAACAGGTTTGTGCATGTTGTTTGATTAGCTGGTAGCCACAGCTAATGTCCTTTGTTTTCTTTCTCAGCTCTTCCCCGAAGGGGGAGGGGGGACTTGAGGGTACCCGACAGGGAGGAATTCCCAAGTGCTCCTTCCTGGGTTCAAAGGGTTTTTTTTTTTGCATTTGGGTGGTGGCAGCGTTTACCAAGCCAAGGTCAGAGAAAAGCTGTAACCTTGGGAGTGTAATACAAGCCTGGAGTGACAAGTATTAATTTTTAAAATCCTTGCGGGCCCCCACTTCTGCACTCGGCGTGGCAGAGTGGGGATTCAGGCCCATCACCTCTAGTAGCTGAGCTCCTAATTTTAGCCTTTCCTGGTAGTGGTTGGTAGTTCTGTGAGTTCTCTTTTGCCATCTATGCAGTATGGTCCCCTGCCAGGAAGCAGCAGGAGTTCTGCTTTAGAGTGCTGATGTTTACTAGAGGTCTAGGCCCTCATCATGTGTTCCCATCTCTCACACCAGCTGGCTGCCCAGTATGTGCAGAAGGACAAGCTGCAGCTGAGGTACTCTTTTGAGTAGGTCTTTCCTACTGCCCACATGGCCTGCGCACTTACAGGCAGCCCTGCAGCCAGACAGGGGCCATAATCTGTCATCAGCAAGGTTATTTTTTAAGATTTATTAAGATTTCCAAATACACCATGGTGTTTGCTGGAGAAGCCAGGGAGACCTTGCTCACTCTAAGGGATCTGCCCCGGGGATGGGTCTTATGACCACAGATGGGTCTGATCCCAAACCCAAAAATGTGAAGGGAGAGAGGGAAAGTCAGAGCACAAATAAAGATCCAGCTCTGACCTTTGAAGCTGGCCCCTAATTGTAAAATAGCCCAGCCCCAAACCCGTCTCTGAACCCTCCTGAGCCTTGGATACTTGGAACTCCACATCCAAATTTTGTGACCTGGACCAATCTTTCAAAATTCCATCATTCCATCAATTCCAGCTTGACTTAAGTGAGGAGCGCTGCCTCCAGCACATCTCAGACCCAAAGAGTCAACAGTACAGAGTGAAGCTACAGGGCCTGTGTAAGATTCAACCCTAAAGGTTGATTTGGTATTTGAAAGAGTAAGAAAGGAACAGGTGAATTGTAACATTTTATCCAATGGTCACCCTAGCTCTTCCTATCTAGGTACTGTAGGGGCCACCCCTGGACAGACAGATCCCTGTGGCCTGCTGTGTAGATATTCTTATCAGTTGAGTAATTCTCTCATAGCTCAGTCACCCAAGATCTGTTTGTGACACTCTGTATTCCAACGCAACACCCTGGCATCCCCATATTTACCATGGCGATATGATTATGAGAAGTATGTCATGTACGGTATCAATGGAAAAGTTATGATTTGTTGTATATGATTATCCTATGTGTATGCATGTATCACATTTGTATCTAAATTTATGAATAATGACTATGTGCCAGTATTTCAAATGTGTTTGCTCCTGGGTAACACCCACAAGGTAGTTTACAGCCAGTCTAGCCAACACATTGTGGATGAACCACTCAAGGTAATGGCCCATTAAGAAACACAAAGACTTTATAAGAAGCTTATCCCCATTCGGTGTGCCTTCCTGTGGATGCTTCAGTCAGCATATGGATAATGGCTGCTATGACTCATCGAAAAATGCAAGGGCATGTGACTAGATCATGTGATATTGGATTCCATCTTGTGCCTGTACTTTTCCACAAACCGTGCTGGGGACTTAAAATAGTTGGGGATTGGTCCTGCTTTGAGCAGGGGGTTGGACTAGATGGCCTCCTGAGGTCCCTTCCAACCCTGAGATTCTATGATTCTATGACTTTGCTTGGAACAATGAAGTTCCCTCCATATGAAAGAAGCTATAAAAGGGGAAAGCGACATCATCACTTGGCCTCACGGCCCCCACAACTCAACACCTGGAATCACATCTGCAGGACTAAGACTTTGAATGTGGGAGAGTGGGCCCAGGCAGGAAAGGAGGATTTCAACCTGTGTATGGAAGATCTGTAAACTGGTTGTACTATTGGGGGAGACATTGCTTAGTTGAATTCCTGTCTAGTTAACAGAAATCGGATTTCAATTTTGTTTTATTTCTTAGGTAATCTACTTTGAGATGTACACTTATTACTTATCATCACTAAAAATCTATCTTTCTGTAATTAATAAATCTGTTTTATATTTTAACTAAAAACAGTGGGGTTTGAGTGAAGTGCATGAAAAAAAATCTTAGCTCAGTTAACAAAAACCTGGTGCATTGTCCTCTCCATATTGAGGAAGGGGCGGATGATAACTTACGTTGGTCAGGCTTTTGACCAGGGCAGGATGGTACAGTTCTGGAGTCTTAGGCTGGGAAGCTGAGGGGAACTGGCTGGAGCCTCTCTATTGTTGGTTCATGAGTGGCTGGCAAAAGCAGCTGGGTGTGTCCCTGCCTGTGAATGTTTGTGTGAGTACAAGACCTTGAGGGGTTTGCAGTTTGTCACATTATCACAGTGTGAGAGGGAGCCCAGTTTGGTAAGACAGAGGGTTCAGCAGTACCCCAGTTCCAGGTTACACCCCAGGAACATTCATCACATTGTTCAAGTATTGGTCTCTCAGGCCCGGGCTGGTGGAAATACTGTGAGAAGACCAGACCTTGTGCCCCGTCAATTCCTCTCTGGGGCATTGGGCTGTATTTGAGTTTCTAGACACAGGCCCAACTACCCAGCACTCACTAAACTCCCATTTGACTAAATGGATTCTCTGGAGCAGCCACAGAAAAGCCTGGTCCCAAAGTCCTGTTCTGACTATTGGGCCTATAAAGTGTAGCCTCAAATGTAAGTAGTAAGGGAAAGTTCATAAGACGTTACACTAACCTACAATATTTGCCAACCTGGAAATTAACCATGAAAAACAGATTGAGTTGTTTTCAGTAACTGAATATTATAAACAAGTGCAAGAGAACCAGACGAAGAAACTGGATTATTGTAAACGAAAAAGGCCCTGTTGATATGATTTAGGACTGTGTTGAAATCATGCTTGGTAAAAACAGAAGATGTGGAACCAGAACTTAATGGACCAAAATTGGTGTGAGGGATATTAGGCCTAACTGATGGAGAAAATAACGAGGGGGATAAACTATGCCACCCACTTTCCCCCCTTTCAGGTTTCTTAAAAAGAGACTTTGAAAAAAAACCTCTCCTCGCTCATCCCACTTTGCATCACAGCTTGTCTCGTCCATCTCATCTCATCTTCCCTGGCCAAGAGAGAAGGAGCAGACCAGATGGAAAGACTTTCTTCCCGAGAGGAAGGCAAGCAGGCCTCTCTCTTGTTTAAGGAACTTCAGAGTCCTGAAAACCATCATATCATCATGGCTTCCAGTCCTCAGCCCATCAGGGGGAGACCCAATTGCCAGCATCTCAGAAGCACGTAAGCACCTGTTTTGTTCCCTCCCTTTTGTGTTGTTCCCCCTCCACCCATACCTCACTCTCTTGGCTTTTCATCAAGTCCTAAAATCAACTGCACTGCATCGGCAAGATGAGCTGCCTACAACCCTGCCCCGTCTAAGGAGAAAAGGCCCAACCAGATGATGTCCCTGACCCAGGGTCCAAGCAACAGGTGCCAGCCAAAGTATCTATATGTGATTGACCAGCTGCCCAGTGTTCCAAAGACATCACAAAAAGCTGTCTCTCTCCTGCACCTTGTCTGTCTGTCAGACCCAGGAGAAGTTAATACCCTTTACACATCAGGCTTGAAAGTAAAATTAACCTTTTTCTTTTACTCAAAGAAATAAGAGATTAATATTTTTCTCTCCAAAAAGGAGTGCGACTTTAAGTTTTGATCAAGTTTGTTTTGTGTAATCACTCAGTTTCAGAATAAATGCTTTTTATTTCCTCTTCTTTCCTATGTTTTATCAATAAACTTTCAGCTTTAGAATGAGTGCTTCTGGGTGTTTGCCAAGAAATTGAGTACACCAAGGTCTCTGTAGAGGGAGGGGAAAAAACAGACCTCTTTGTATATTTGACAGTGAAGAGTTTATGACACCTTTAACTCTTTTGACATTAATACACAGTCTTTGTTAAGGAATCTAGACATGACCTGCCCAGTACATTGCAAGCTGTATCTTAAAAGGCCCTCCATCCACACACATTAGTTGTGGGACTGGGACTCAAGGGGACACAAACGGCTGATTTCAGACAATACCTTGTAATTTCCCCACTGGGTTATTTACAGATCCTTTGGAAGCCTCTCCCCGAGACGTCTGTGAACAATTCACTAGAGACCAGCTTTCCCAACAGTTTGACAGAACAGTCCACATTTCCCTTTCCTGACCTTGTCCCAGCCTGGCTGGGTAAGGGATGCAGCTCAAAAAGGTGAGCAACCTCTCCACAAAAGAAATGTGCACACCTGCCTGCATTTGGCTCAGCTGCCCTAACTGGAAGGGAGGAGGTGCAATTCCTGGGCATGGTAGCCTAGTTCCCTCAGTTACAGGTGTGGCTAGATTTGCTTGAGATTTGTCCATCGTATAGGGCCCAATCATGTTTGGTGCTGAAGATCCTCTACTCCTATTGGAGTCAATGGGAGTGGAAAGTGCTCAGCACCCCCAAAAATGGAGCCTTTAAGCCTTATCTGCCAGCTGTAGTCTGTATCCACCAATTGCTGACAACTAGCAGGAGGGAGGGGGCAGTGGGCACATACAGATGGATTAGGACTTCCACCAAATTACCCTCCCCACACACTAGACAGACTCGTCCTTTGGTAGCCCAGCTCCCACCTCCGTCCTTCAAGATGGATTATTCTCCTTCCCATTCCTGAGTACTTGATCTTTCTCCCAAGTCAATCGGCTCAGCCCACCTCAGCAAAAAGCCAGATGGCACCAGTCAGCTGTGAACTGCACTGGCAGGCACCTGCTGCCCTGCTTCTGACTCACTGCTCCAGCTGGGTGCCCTCTGACTGCAGGGCCCAGATTCCAGAATCCTGCCTTAATCCATCCCAGCTTTGACAGCGTGTAATGGCCAGATGGCCCAGGGAGCAGAGAATACCAGGGGCATGTTATTAGAGAGGCAGCACAAGCAGCCCAGCTCTCCAAGCTAGCTGGGGTCTCTTGTGCTTTCTCTCATGGCTCTAAAATCTGGTCTAGTTTAGGGAGAGGACTAAATGAAACCATGTTGTCTGCTAACATGCTCAAGGTGGATGCACACTCCTCCAGCACACTGTCTCCTGGCTCACAGCACAGCTCCATTTCCAAGCCACTGAAACGCCACCCACACATGAGCAGTGTGACCATCCAGAGAGCCATCTGGAACTCCAGTATTGTGAACTCTCTCAGGGCAGTGGCCTGCCAGTGCCGCATGCTTCCCCAGAGTGGTGCCCATACACTCTCCCCCGACAAACTTCCTCAGAGCGGTGCCCTGCTTCCATCAGCTGAGGCTCCAGCAAACTATGACAAGCCTGAATACCCACCCAGCAGAAGCAGAAAGTGAAAGCTGAAGTCACCCATCACATTTCCCAATCGGTTTCTAATGAGAGAGGAAAGCTAGCCATCCAGGATAAAGCCTGCCAGAGACTTATGCGACCACAATGGGGAGGAAGTATTTAAGCCCCTTAAAGCCCAGCCACCTCCCTATGGGGTATGGTTTCCTGCAGACAGAAGGTTATTTTTTTTTCTTTAAAAAAAGGATGACTTTAAAATAAAAATAAGTAACTATAAAGAAGCTGAGGAATGTTAATACATGGCAGCTCTAATTTCCATAACCCCCACCACGTCCACCACACATTAGCCCAGCAGTTTTAGAGAGATTTGCCAGTAAGCTAAGAATTTCCACCAGCCCAGCAGCAGGAATTCTTAACCCTCCTCAGGGCCTAACCCTCAGCTGGTCTAAATCAGCAAAGCGCCACCAACTTCAATGGAGCAGCACTGATTTACTCCCGCTGGGGATCAGGCCCCTATTATCATCTGGGTAACAGCATCCGTGAGAGCAAAGAGCTTCCAGTTGTCATGGCCTCTTCCATTCACTTAACAAATCAAAGCAGGAGAGACAGAGTGGGATCCTGGGGTCCATCGAGATTTAGGGGACCCAGGAGAACAGAGGGGGCAATGGAGTTCAGACAGTTCTAGGGCCTGATTTTAAGCCCACTGGAGTCAATGGGAGTCTTTCCATTGACTCCAGTGGGCTTTGGATCAGGCCCTTAATGTCCCTGTATGCAGCAAAGCAGCAAGCTGCTGTGGTGTTGCATCAAGAAAGATTATGCAGAGACTAGTGATGGGGAGAACCCTCAAATCTTGTGCTAACTTCCACACTATGCAGCCCTCCAAGCCTATGAAGTTGGACAGGACCTGACTCAGCATGGGGTTTTCTCCCAAGATTTAATACTTGGATTTCAGATGGTGACTCAAGTTTTGGGGGAAAGCTCAGTTTAGCTCTTATGTTATCCACACCAGCTTGCCCATCCCTATGGTGCAAAGAGGAGGAGTAGAGAGGTGGCCCCTCCTAGGGGCCATTGCCCAGCTGAACACTGCAGCCTGTTAGCCAGATTGACACTGTCAGGGGCTGGAGTAAGTAGGAAGGCAATGGAGCCCCTTCAACAGGAGCCCAGACCCCATGGTGACAAGTGTGGTATAAACAGCATGGTTCCCAAATAGGAAACAAAACTCCTTTGCAATTCAAAAATAGTGCAGATGGGCCAAACCAATAAATTCATCTGGTCCCCTCCATGTTCCAGGCTTGGATTCTGATTCGGGTCCCTGGATCTGAACCTGCTTGTTCACGTGGTGCTAACATTTTGCAGGAACAGCTCACAAGATTATGGCACCAGCAAACCCACACACCCAGTCTTGCTGTGGGCCTGTGCCCTGGGAGGCCCAGCTCCCTGGACTCGACACGGCACCACTCCCCAGTGGCATGGCATCGACACTCCCTGGAAGTCCAGCCTAAGCCTAACTCAGATCTGAACACCACCTCCTTAGTTCATCTGTAATACACCAAAGCTCCCAAGCAGTGACAGTGCACAGGACAAGGCCATATATAGTATCACCCAACCCCACAAATCATGAGCTTTTAAACAATACTAGGAGTTAGCTTCTTTTTATTTGCCTTCTGATTTTTGAACCTTTTCAAACTTTTTTCCACAGCCAAAAACTTCATTTTTTAAAAACGAAAACTGAGATTTTCACATATTCACAGGACTCCAGGAGATGTAGCTTTTGGAGAAACACATTATACCACAAGACACACAATAAAATTAACAGAGCTGACAACACTGACCACTGCATTTTCTCAGTGGCGCTCCCTGGGTCACTTCCTGCTAAAGAGTGGGGGGTGGGATGTGGGAAATGAGATTGCAAGGAAACAGCCTACATTGCCAGAGAACTCCCCTGGGAACTTCAGAGCAAGGTTACACTGTGGCTAATCTCAGCAGCTGGTTTACATCACAGAGTTGTAATAGATACTGTGGAAGAACGAGACCGCTGCAATCTGTTCCCAATTGGCCCCTTCACTATATTGATTTTCTTCCCTTTCACAGTCAGGTCCTGGCTGAGAGAGCACCTCTAGCCACCCCTAAAGCCTTGGGGCCAGCTCTCCTTCCAATTCATTATTTTAAATAAATATTTTTAATTACAGAAGCCAAGGAAATAAAACAAACCCATGTACTCCCATTGCATCTCTAGTCGGCTTCACAGAGATCACTTCATAGCAGCAGCAGGACAAGTACTTGCTGCTTGAGCTAATGGAGAATCACCACTCACCATGAGCAGTATGGAGGCTGTAACACACACTTTAGCAATTCTGATTCCGTCCAGTAGAAGGCAAGGTAGTACATCAGTAGTAGGCAGTTCCCTACAACAGTCCCCAGTAGTGTACAATTTTAGAGTTAATATTAAGGCAACTTGTGTGGATGTGACAGAACCCAGGGTACAAAGCCACAAAGATTATGGACTAAAAATCACAGGCATCAACAAGAAGCAATCAATTTTCTGTAGCAATTTTTACAACCCTTAAAAAACCCACAAAAAACGGTTACATACCTCTCGTAACTGTTGTTCTTCGAGATGTGTTGTTCACGTCCATTATACATTAGGTGTGCGCGCGCCGCGTGCATGAACATCGGAAACTTTTCCCCTTAGCGGCTCCCGTCGGGTCGGCAGGGGAGCCCCCTAGAGTGGCGCCTCCATGCCGGTGCATATATACCCCTGCCGACCTGACCCCCCTTCAGTTCCTTCTTGCTGGTGACTCCGACAGGGGAAGGAGGGTGGGGAGTGTAATGGACATGAACAACACATCTCGAAGAACAACAGTTATGAGAGATAGGTAACCGTTTTTTCTTCTTCGAGTGCTTGTTCACGTCCATTCCACATTAGGTGACTCACAAGCTTACTATTGGAGGAGGGTAGGAGTCATGGAACAATTGATTGGAGAACAGCCCTGCCGACTGCCACGTCATCTCTGGCCTGCTGATTGACCGTGTAGGGGGCTGTGAAAGTGTGCACTGAGGACCAGGTGGCTGCTTTACAAATCTCCGGGATCGGGACCTGCACCAGGAAAGCTGTTGAAGATGCTTGCGCCCTGGTCGAGTGGGCCGTGATCGCCGGGGCTGGAACCTTGGCGAGCTCGTAGCATGCGCGAATGCAGTCCGCAATCCATGATGATATACGCTGCGCTGAGACCGGAAGAGCTTTCATTCTGTCGGCTATGGTGACAAACAACTGTATTGACTTGCGGAAAGGCCTGGTCTGCTCCAAATAGAACACCAGCGCCCGTCGGACATCCAGAGTGTGCAGGCTACGGTGACTCAGGTCCGTGTGTGGTTTACGAAAGAACACTGGCAAACAAATGTCCTGGCCCATATGAAATTGCGAGACTACTTTATGGAAGAATTTAGGGTGCGGCCTGAGCTGCACCTTGTCCTTATAAAAGACTATATAAGGCGGGGTTCCGAGGTGAGGGCCCTCAATTCGGACACCCTCCTTGCGGACGTAATGGCCACCAGGAATGCCACCTTCCAGGAGAGGTGGAGGAGAGAGCAGGAGGCGAGGTGCTTGAACGGAGGGCCCATGAGCTTGGAGAGGACCAAATTTAGGTTCCAGGGTGGGACTGGCGGGCGTGAGTAAGGGAACACCCTCTCCAGTCCCTTGAGGAACTGCACTACCATGGGGTTAGAAAACACGAACACCCAGATTCCCCCGGGTGGTACACTGAAATGGCCGCCAGATGCACCCTGATTGAGGAAGGGGCGAAACCTTGATGCTTGAGGTGTAGGAGGTATTCTAGGATGACTGGAATGGTGGCCTGGAGCGGCAGTACCTGCTTAGGCTCACACCAGCAGGAGAATCGTTTCCACTTAGCTAGGTAGGTAGCCCTAGTGGAGGGTTTCTGACTGCCAAGGAGAATTTGCCTTACCGGAAGAGAGCACTGGCTCTCCATAGTGTTCAGCCACAGAGTTTCCACGCCATGAGATGCAGAGACTGTAGATCCGGGTGGAGCAGGCACCCGCAGTCCTGTGTGATGAGATCCCGGTGCAGGGGTAGGGCAATCGGGGCGGTCACTGACAGCTCTAGCAGGGTTGTAAACCAGTGTTGACACGGATCAAAATGATCGTTGTCTTGTCCCTGCAAACTTTGAGGAGGACTCTCTGGATGAGCGGAAGCGGAGGAAAGGCATACTTCAGACTCCCGCCCCAAGGGATCGCGAACGCATCTGCGACCGAGCCCGGACTGTGGTTCTGGAACGAACAAAACTGTGGACATTGGCTGTTGTTCTTGGTGGCAAAGAAGTCCATTTGGGGAAACCCCCACTTCTGGAAGACCGATTGCAAGATGTCCGACCTCATCGACCACTTGTGCATGCAGTACGACCTGCTGAGGCGGTCCGCCAGCTCGTCCCGTGCTCCCAGGAGGTATGACGCTTCGAGATGGATGGAGTGGGCTATACAGAAGTCCCACAGTAGAAGAGCCTCGCGGTAGAGGGGAGAGGAGCGGGCTCCGCCCTGCTTGTTTATATAAAACATGGCAGTGGTGGTATCTGTCAGAACTGTCACACTGTGACCTTCCAAAGTAGCGTGAAAGGTTTGGCAGGCTAGACGAACCGCCCTGAGCTCCTTCACATTGATGTGGAGCAACACTTCGTCCCTGGACCACAGGCCCTGTGTCCTTAGGTCCCCTAAATGAGCCCCCCAGCTGAGGTCTGACACGTCTGTCACTAGTGTCAGAGCAGGCTGCGGCGCGGCGAAGGGGATACCCTTGCATACTACCGGCCGATTCAGCCACCAGCGCAGGGAGTCCAACACCTGGGCAGGAATCGTCACGACGAGGTCTAGGGGACCTCTGCTCGGGCGATACAATTGGGCGAGCCACGCTTGTAAGGTCCTGAGTCTCAGCCGAGCGTACTTGACCACGTAAGTGCACGCTGCCATGTGCCCTAGAAGCTGCAGATAGCATCTGACCGTAGTAGTGGGAAACCTTAGCATGGATTCTACCATGCGCTGGATGGCCAGGAATCTGGGTTCTGGGAGGCTCGCTCACGCCTGCACGGAGTCCAGCACTGCCCCGATGAACTCCAGCCTTTGAGTTGGTATAAGGGAAGACTTGGGCACGTTGACGAGGAGACCCAGCCTGTGGAATGTGTTCAGGGCCACTGTCACATGGGAACAGACCTACTCTTCGGACCGACCCGCGAGGAGCCAATTGTCGAGGTATGGGTATACCCGTATGCTCCTCTTTCGCAAAAAGGCTGCCACTACTGACATGCATTTCGTGAACATGTGGGGGGCTGCCACCAGGCCGAATGGGAGGACTGTAAACTGGTAATGGTGCTGGTTTATGGCAAACCGCAGGAACTGCCGGTGAGCGGGGTGAATGGCGATATGAAAGTACGCGTCTTTCATGTCGAGGGCAGTGTACCAATCACCTGGATCCAGGGACGGGATAATAGCGCCCAGGGAGACCATATGGAAGTGGACCTTGAATAAGAATTTGTTGAGACCGTGGAGGTCTAAAATGGGCCAAAGGCCCCCCTTTGCCTTGGGGATGAGAAAATAACGGGAGTAAAACCCTTTCCCCCTTAGTTCCCAAGGGACTTCCTCCACCGCACCCGCCTCAAGGAGTGACTGAACCTCCTGCATAAGGAGTTGCTCATGAGAGGGGTCCCTGAAGAGGGATGGGAAAGGGGGTGAGTAGGAGGGAAGAACTGCAGTGTGTATCCCTCTTGTACCATGCGTAAGACCCAATGGTCTGATGTTATACGGGACCATGCAAGGTAGAAGTGGGACAACCGGTTCAAGAAACATGGGGAAGGATCCGGGAGCTGGGTTGGTACGCTGTCCTCAAGTGCACCTTCAAAACCCCTGCTTATTGCTGGGCTGGGGCTTGCCCTGGCCCTGATTAGGCGTGTACTGCCGCTGCTGAGGTGGCTGAGGCTTGAACGGCTTCCTCTGAGTCGCCGGGGTGTGCATTCCCAACTACTTGAGGGTGGCCCGGGAATCTTTGAGGCTATGAAGCCTGGCATCAGTCTGATCTGAAAAGAGGCCAGACCCTTCGAAGGGGAGGTCCTGGAGGGTATTCTGGATCTCTGATGGGAGGCCCGAAGCCTGAAGCCACGCTGAGCGCCGCATCACCACACCCGAGGCGATCGTTCTGGCTGTAGCGTCTGCCGAGTCCAAAGAGGCCTGCAAAGAGGGCTTGGCTACTGCCTTTCCCTCTTCTACGAGGGCCGTAAACTCAGGTTGAGAGCCCTGGGGTAAGCGGTCCTTAAATTTTGAAACTGCTGCCCAGGAGTTAAAATTATGCCTATTCAGGATCACCTGCTGGTTTGCAATCCGTAACTGGAGGCCCCCAGAGGAGTACACCTTCCTTCCGAAGAGGTCCAACCGTTTAGCCTCCTTGGCCTTGGGGGCCGGGGCTTGCTAGCCATGATGCTCTCGTTCATTAACGGCTGAGACGACCAAAGAACAGGGGGCCGGATGACAAAATAGGAACTCGTAGCCCTTGGAAGGGGCGAAGTACTTCCTCTCTACCTCCTTGGCCGTTGGTGCGCTGGAGGCCGGGGTTTGCCAGACCGTCTTGTAGAGCGGTGCACCGATGGGGCAGGTGCTGCATGTTGGCTCAGCTCCGGTGCCACCAAATCTGGCTGGGTCAAGGTCATCTGGGAGGCCACGGAGACTGAGCTCGACTGGGACCGGTGCCGGGACCGGTGCCAGGCCGGTGACCTCGAGCAGCGCACCATTGCCGGCTTCCCTCTGGACGGCACCCTTGGTGATGGTACCAGAGGCTTCTCCTTGCTAGGGAGGGGGCTTGCCGCCGACAGCTCGATGAGGTCTTTTGCCGCCTCAAAAGCGTCTGGCGTGGAGGGCTGTTCTAGGATCTCCTCCAGCCCTTCATCGGCACTCAAACCACTTAGCCCGGGGCTTGAAGGGCCTTGCAGTGCCGGAGCTACCGGTGCTGGTGAATGTCCTGGGGCCGCACTGCCCCGCTGAGCGCCCGGCCCCTTGGAAGCAGTGGCGTAGCCAGGGGGAGGGAACAGGGGGAGCAATACAAAAAAAAAAAAAGGCGCCACCCGCTGCGGCGCTTTTACTCACCCAGCAGCGCTCCGGGTCTTTGGCGGCACGCCCATCACTCACTCTGGGTGTCTTCAGCGGCACTGAAGGTCCTGCCACCGAAGACCCGGAGGGTCTGGGAGGCAGGAGCTGTGGGGGGCACTTTTGGGGGCCTGCAAGCCCACAGTGGCCCAGGGGATTAGCGGGAGACGGGGAGCAGCCTGCTCCGCTTCCAGGGCTGGCTCCAGGCACCAGCCGAGCAAGCCTGTGCTTGGGGCAGCAGATTCTAAGGGGCGGCATTCCGTCCAATCCTAGGGCGGCATGGCTGCCCTATTTTTTTTTTTTTTTTTTTTTTTGCTTTGCCTCCGGGTCCGGCCGCCCTGCGCCCTGGGGTTTATTTATTTTTTTGCTTTGCCTCTGGGTCCAGCCACCCTGCACCCAGGGTTTTTGGGGTTTTTTTGCTTTGCCTCTGGGTCCAGCCGCCCTGCGCCCAGGGTTTTTGGGGTTTTTTTGCTTTGCCTCTGGGTCCAGCCACCCTGAGCCCTGTTTGTTTGGTTTTTTTTGGCTTGGGGCGGCAAAAAAGTCAGAGCCAGCCCTGTCCACTTCCCTCGCCCCAGGGTTGTTTTTTTTTTGCTTTGCTTCCGGGTCCAGCTGCCCTGCACCCAGGGTGTTTTTTTTTTTTTTTTGCTTTGCCTCCGGGTCCGGCCGCCCTGTGCCCTGGGTTGTTTTTTTTTTTGGCTTGGGGCGGCAAAAAAGTCAGAGCCAGCCCTGTCCGCTTCCCTCGCCCCAGCCCGCCGTGTCGCTCAGGGGAGGGGGCTTGGGGGAAGGGATCCCCCCCTTCACTCACCGGCAGCAGCAGAAGCGGAGCAGCCCGGCCCCAGCCAGCTCTACTCCGCCAGCTCCCAGCCAGGGCCGGCTTTAAGCCGATTCGGCCGATTCCCCGGAATGGGGCCCCGCGCCTAAGAGGGCCCTGCAACGTCCGGGGCTGCCGGCGGAGTGGGGAAAAAAGCCGTGTCCTGCTTCTCCCCCCTCCCTCCAGGCTTGCGCCACCATACAGCTGATCAGCGCAAGCCTGGGAGGGAGGGGTGAGGAGGAGGAATGCAGCGTGCTTGGGGAAGAGGCGGGGCCAGGGCGGGGATTTGGGGAGGGATCCAATGGGGCTGTGAGGGGGCGGGGCTGGGGGCGGGGATTTGGGGAGGGATCCAATGGGGCAGGGAGGGGGCGGAGTTGGGGCAGGGGGGGCGCAAGACAATTCGCGTCCCGGCATGGGGTCCCGCACCTGCTAAAGCTGGCCCTGGTCCCAGCCACGGCACTCCACTTCCCAACGCCGGTGAGTGCAGGGGAGGGGGGACCTTTCCCCAGCCCCCGCCCCCCCAAGCAACACGGCTGGGGTAGGGGCAGGGGCAAGGGAAGCGGAACTGGCTGGGGCCACGTCGCTCTGCTTCCCGCCGCCGGTGAGTACAGGGGGGCATCCTTTCCCCAACCTTCCCGCACTCACCGGTGGCGGGAAGCGGAGCGACGCGGCTGGGAGCTGGCAGAGTGGAGCGGGCTGGGGCCGGGCTGCTCCGCTTCCCGCCGCTGCTGGCGAGTTTGGGGGGGGAGGAGGGACCTTTCCCCAATCCCCCTGCCCCAGCGACACGGCTGGGGCCCGGGCAAGGGAAGCGGAGCAGGCTGGGGCCGCATTGCTCCACTTCCTGCCGCCGGTGAGTGGGGGAAGGGGGCCTTTCCCTAGCCTCTCTGCACACCGCACTCACCGGCGGCGGGAAGCGGAGTGCCACGGCTGGGAGCTGGCAGAGTGGAGCGGGCTGGGGCCACATTGCTCCACTTCCCGCGCTGCTGCTGGTGAGTGCCCCAGCCCCAGCCCCAGCCCCAGTCCCAGCTGCCTTCCCAGGCTCCACCATGCCTGGCGGCTTCACCCCCTTCCCGGCCACCGCGCTCGTGATCCTGCCCCTGCCCACGGCTCCCGAACCCTGCCCTGCGCTGACCTCGTCCCGCTCTTGCCGCCGGCCGCTACGATTTAAAATCCAAGCCGCCCGCCGCTAGGCACCATGGGAACACCCCCTCCCACCCGGTTTAAAGGGACAGGCATGCCCGCTGCGAGCTGACAGCCGTGAGCAAGGAGGCGCTTCCAGAACACAAGGTCTCAGCCCGCAACATCGTCCCCACGTGAGTGTAAAAATTAAAAAGGCACCACTTTGGGGGAAAGGACAATTACCTGTTCTGTAACTGGTGTTCTTCGAGATGTGTTGCTCCTGTCTATTCCACAGTAGGTGTGCATGCTCACCATGTGCACCGGTGCAGGAAGTTTTTCCCTTAGCAGCATCCGTAGTGGGGGAGCACCGCTGCGACCCCTGGAGTGGCGCCGACATATCGCGCCATAAAGGGGGCTGCGTGCTCCCCCCACCCTCAGTTCCTTCTTGCCAGACAACTCTGACAGAGGGGAAGGAGGGTGGGATGTGGAATAGACAGGAGCAACACATCTCGAAGAACGCCAGTTACGGAACAGGTAACTGTCCTTTCTTCTTCGAGTGATTGCTCCTGTGTATTCCACAGTAGGTGACTCCAAGCTATACCTAACGGAGGTGAGTAGGAGTTCTAAATGATAAGTGTTAAGGGTTACCTGGGCGGAGCACCACCCTACCAAAGCCGGCGTCATCCCTTGCTTGGGAGACGATCGCATAGTGCGATGCAAAAGTATGGACAGAGGACCATGTAGCAGCCCTGCAGATGTCCTGAATAGGGACATGAGCCACATAGGCCGCTGACGATGCCTGGGCTCTCGTCGAATGTGCCTTAACAATAGGAGGCGGGGGAACCCCTGCCAGGTCGTAACAGGTGCAAATGCACGAGGTGATCCAGCGGGAGATCCGCTGGGTGAAAACCGATTGCCCCCTCATGCGCTTGGCCGTAGCAACGAACAGCTGAGGGGATTTCCGGAATGGCCTTGTTCGATCTAAGTAAAAGGCCAGCGCTCTACACACATCTAACATGTGTAGGCATCGTTCCTCATTGGATGAATGGGGCTTAGGACACAGGACTGGCAGGAAAATGTCCTGAGCCATATGAAACGCCGAGACCACCTTCGGCAGGAAGGCTGGGTGCAGGCGAAGCTGGACCTTTCCCTTATGGAAGACAGTGTATGGGGGATCCGAGGTCAGCGCCCTAAGCTCCGAAACCCTGCGGGCTGAGGTGATAGCCACCAAAAACGCCACTTTCTCAGATAAGTGGGACCAGGAGCAAGTGGCCAAGGGCTCAAAGGGAGGTCCCGTGAGGCGTGACAGCAGCAGGTTCAGGTCCCAAGGAGGAACCGGGGGTTTAGCATAAGGGAATGCTCTGTCCAACCCCTTTAAAAACCTGGAAGTCATGTGGTGGGAGAACACTGACTGTCCCGCCACCGGAGGGTGGAAGGCCGAAATGGCCGCCATGCGTACCCTGATCGAGGAGGGAGCCAACCCTTGGGTCCTAAGGGACAGGAGGTAGTCCAGGACCAGCTGGAGCGGAGCGGATGCGGGGGAGGAATCTCTCTCCCTCGCCCATGAGGAGAACCGATACCACTTAGCCAGGTAGGCCCTTCGTGTGGACAGCTTCCTGCTTTCAAGCAGGACCCGTCTAACAGCCTCGGTACACCTCCCCTCCTCCGCATCTAGCCACGGAGCAGCCATGCTGTCAGGTGGAGCGGGGCCAGGTTGGGATGGAGGAGACGACCTCCCTCCTGGGAGAGGAGGTCCGGGCGGAGCGGCAGCCTGCGAGGGGGGGCCGCCAAGAGTTGCAGTAAGGTCCCATACCAATGTTGATGGGCCCAATCCGGGGCTATCAGGATCATTCTCGCCCCGTCTGACTTCACCTTCTGTAGGACCCTGCCTATGAGGGGGAAGGGCGGGAAGGCGTACATCAGGGGCCCCGACCAATTGAGCAGGAACGCGTCCGTCATGGCCCCATCGCCTTCTATCACCCTGGAGCAGAACCTGGGACACAGGCGGTTCAGGGTGGTGGCGAATAGGTCTACCTGGGGAGTACCCCACTGAAGGAAGATCCATTCTGCCACCTCCCTGTGCAGGGACCACTCGTGTTGTTGTGAGAACACCCTGCTCAGGTGATCTGCGAGCGTGTTGCTCTCGCCGGGTAGGTGGAACGCTCGGAGGAGGATGTTGTGGGCTATACAGAACTCCCACAGGAGCTGGGCTTCCTGGCATAAGGCCTTGGAGCGTGTGCTCCCTTGCCTGTTGATGTAATACATTGCGGTGGTATTGTCCGTGAGGACTCTGACCACTTCCCCTTGTAAGCGCTGGCGGAAAGCCACGCACGCCAGGCGCACTGCCCTGAGTTCCCTGACATTTATGTGCAGGGACAGTTCCTCGGGTGACCCACATACCCAGGGTCCTGAAGTCCCCCACGTGGGCTCCCCACCCCAGGGCCGAGGCATCCGACACCAGATCTAGTGAGGGAGAGGGCCCTTGGAAGGGCCCACCATTGGAGGTCTGCCACCACCGTTGGTGGCACCGTGACAATCTTGTCCAGGCCGTCCCTGGCCTGGGAGTAGCGGGAGGCCAACCAGAGTTGGAGGGGCCTCATCCAGAGCCTGGCATGTCGCACCACTGAGGTGCATGCTGCCATGTGGCCGAGGATTTGAAGGCACATCCGAGCCGTGGTTACCAGGAAGGCCGTGACCGAGGTGATGAGGCCTTTGAGTGCCTCGAACCTGTCCCTTGGAAGGGAGGCTGTGGCCGCCTGGGAATCCAGCAGCGCTCCTATGAATTCTATGCGCTGGACCGGAACTAACTTGGATTTCTCCTCATTTACCACTAGGCCTAGATTTAAGCAGGTGCGTAGCAGGAGGGTTATTTGCTGCTGCAACTGGGACCGGGACTTCCCCTTGAGAAGCCAATCGTCCAGGTAGGGAAAGATCTGCAGCCCTCTCCTCCTGAGGTGGGCCGCTACCACCGTCATATACTTCGTGAAGACCCTGGGGGCCGTCGAGAGGCCAAAGGGGAGGACCGTAAACTGGTAGTGGTCCTGGCCCACGAGGAAACGGAGGAAGCGCCTGTGACCCTTGAAAATATGGATGTGGAAGTACGCATCCTGGAGATCCAGCGCTGCAAACCAATCCCCTGGGTCTAGGGAGGGAATAATAGAGGCTAGGGACACCATGCAGAATTTGTAACAAACCAAGAACTGGTTGAGCTTCCGCAGATCGAGGATGGGCCGAAGCCCGCCCTTCGCCTTCGGGATGAGGAAATACCTGGAGTAAAACCCTTTGCCCTGGAATTCCCAAAGTACCCTCTCCACGGCTCCCAGGGAGAGGAGGCGCTGTACCTCCTGATCGAGGAGGAGCGCATGTTCCGGGTCCTCTGCCGACCCCCTGGCCGGAGGGCAACTGGGAGGGTGCGAAACAAACTGCAACCTGTACCCCAGGGATATAGTGTTGAGGACCCAGCGGTCCGTGGTAATACGGAACCATTGCAGACTGAAGGCAGGTAAACAATTGGCAAACCTGAACTTTATTAATTGGGGGGGGGGGGGTTAACCTGGCAACAGGCCCGGTAACCCCCGGCAAGCAGTCAAAAACGCCGCTTCCCTGGCCTCCTGGCCTTAGAGGGCCCCGGATGAGGGGCTGAACGGGATTGGCGTTGTGACCGGCGCCTCTGCTCCCACTGCTTCTTAGGCGGGGGTTCATATCTGCCCCAAGCCTGTGGAGCGGAGGTGTGAGGCCTGGGCTTGTCCTTGGCCGGCGGGACGTACAGGCCCAGCGTCTGCAGGGTGGTACGGGAGTCTTTCATCCCGTGCAGACGCGTGTCTGTTTGATCTGCAAACAGGGCCCGATCATCGAATGGCAGGTCCTGCATGATCGACTAGGACTCAGCCGATGGGCATCCTGGCTTTCGCTCTCTGGACTTTCTCATGGAGATCGCTGTGGCCATCGAATGAGCGGCCGTGTCCGCCGCATCGGAGGCCGCCTGGAGCACTGCTTTAGTCGCCGCCGCACCTTCCTCAACTAGAGCCCGGAACTCCTTCCTATCCTGCTCGTGAAGAGAAGGCTCAAATTTGGGCAGGGATCCCCAAAGGTTAAAGTCATATCTGCTCAAGAGTGCCTGATGGTTGGCCACTCTGAGCTGAAAGCTCGCAGACGAATAAACCTTTCTTCCAAAGGAATCCAGCCTGCTAGCGTCTTTGTCCTTGGGGATGGGAGCGGGTTGGCTGTGTCTCTCCCGGTAGTTCACGGACTCCACCACTAGAGAGTTCGGAGTTGGGTGGGAGTAGAAGTACTCGTGCCCCTTTGTGGGCACAAAGTACTTCCGTTCGGCCTTTTTGGAGATAGGACCCAGGGATGCCGGGGTTTGCCAGAGGCCAGTAGCCACCCCCTGATGGAGCGGGAGGGCCACACGTCCCAGCCTCGAGGAGGTAAGGACATTGAACAACGTGTCCGATGGTTCCTCCATCTCCTTGGCCTGGAGCTGGAGGTTCGATGCCACCCTCCTGAGTAGCTCCTGGTGGGCCTTGAAATCCTCCTGAGAGACCGGAGGAAGTGGAGCCACGGAGTCATCCGGTGCCGAGGAGGTCGGTGCCGCGGTGTCGTCTGCACCCGGCTGTGCCGGTAGTTCGACGTCCTGACCTGGGGCCCGAGTCGGTGCCGGAGGGTCGGTGCCCACTGCCTCATCACGGTGCTGAGGCGGCGACGTCGGCTGGGCCTGGGACGCTCCCGCCACGGAGCGGGGTCCGGAGCGGGGTGCCGGTGCCTGGGGCCACGGTGCCCACTGGCACCACTGTCCCTGCCAGGGAACGGCCTGGCCTTGGGACGCAAGGGGGCCCGGAAGGACCGGCTGGTCCTGCGGCACCGAGCGGCTCGACGAGGGGCGGCTGCGTGCCGAGGCGGAGGTCCGGGATGAGCAAATGGTGCCGTACGAACAGCTGGATCGGTCCCGAACATGACGTCTCCGGCCCCTGGAGGAGGACAGGTAGGAGTCGGGAGTGCTATCACCATAATCCCTCCCTGCATCTGAAGAAGTGAGGTTTTTACCCACGAAAGCTTATGCCCAAATAAATCTGTTAGTCTTTAAGGTGCTACCAGACTCCTTGTTGTTTTCATAATCCCTCCGGCGCCCAAGACTATAACGCCTCGGTGCCTGGGACTCCCGTGACGAGCTCCGGGCGTAGCGCCTTCCACAGCGGGTGCCGGAGCGTGAACGGTGGTGCCGACGACTACGAGACCTGTCCCTGCGGGCAAGGCTCGAAGAAGAGCGGCGCCGCCTCTTAGCGCCTCCCCTACGGTCTCCCGGAGTGGAAGGGAAAGCTCGCTCACAGACGACCCTGCTCGCGGTGTGGAGGCGCGCCGTGGTCCGCGGCTCGGCCCTTCAACTAGGGACGGTGCCTCGACCGCGGAGACGTCCGGAGAAGGTTGATGGGCACCGAGCGGTGGCTTCCCACAGGATCGGGGGCCTGACTGAAGCGGCGCTCCCGGTACCAGAAGCGTCATGATGTCGCACACAGCCTGAGCTGCCTCCGGCGTCGAAGGCATTCTCACCTCTGGCGAGGCGCGTGGACGGCACCGGACTACTCCACTCCACCCGAGTCGGAGGTCTCGGTCCCGATGGGGATCGTGGGCTGCCCAGCGCGGGTCTAGCCTCACCCCGTTCTTTCTCCCGGCGCCGTTGAGTCTTCCCTTGCTTCTTAGAAGGGGAGTGGTGCCGGCTTGTCGACAGGGCCTCGCTGCGCACCGACAACGCAGTACCGGGCGCGGAATCAGGACGGTGCGCCAGGGGCGCTTCGCTGCACGCCGAGGACGCGGTGCCCGGCGCGGGGTCGGCTCGACGCGCCGGTACTGGGGCCAACGCCGACTCCATTAGGAGAGCTCGGAGTCGGATCTCATGCTCCTTCTTTGTTTGCGGCTTGAAGGAGCGGCAAATTTTACACTTCTCACTAATGTGAGCCTCGCCCAGACAGCGAAGACACTGAGTGTGTGGATCGCTTCTGGGCATAGAATTGCCACAAGAGTCGCACGACTTGAAGCCTGGGCCACGGGGCATGCCCCGAGCCCAGCACTAACAGAGAAAAGTTCAACAAGTAACTTCAGTGAAAGATGGATACCACTAAGGCTAGAAATGCTGCAGCAAAGCTGGAGCACAAAGTTCCGACTACCTTCACTGGCGGCAAGAAGGAACTGAGGGTGGGGGGAGCATGCAGCCCCCTTTATGGCGCGATATGTCGGCACCACTCCAGGGGTCGCAGCGGTGCTCCCCCACTACGGATGCTGCTAAGGGAAAAACTTCCGGCACCGGTGCACATGGCGAGCACGCACACCTACTGTGGAATACACAGGAGCAATCACTCAAAGAAGAATGTGCTCAGTGGGGGAGCGGCCCCTCCCCCTGCTCCCCTCCTAGCTACGTTACTGCTTGGAAGGCGCCCTTTTCTTATGCGGGGAGCGCCCCTGACGCCTTTTGGCTGCTCCTTCGACTGTGCCGGAGAGGTTGAGCGGTGCCGGGGCCTGTCCTGCTGCCTCGGTGCCGCAGACTTACGGTGCCCCACCGGCGCCGGATCACAGACTGATGCCGGGGCACTCCGCATTGAAGACGCTGGCGCCGAAGCCAGACAGTCCGAGGTCGAAGCTTGCAGCGCGGCCTCCATGAGCAGCTGCTGAGGCGAAAGTCCCTTTCTTTCTTAGTCCTGGGCTTGAACGCCTTACAGATCTTGCAGCGCTCGGTCTAGTGCGATTCCCCCAAACAACGGAGACATAAGTCCTGGGGATCACTAATTGGCATAGGCCTGTGGCACAAGCCTTGAACCCCTGGGCCTGCAGCATGCCCCACAGCCCGGGGCTGGTGCTGGAAGCAACTTCCAGACACCTCTAACAAAGGAGGCTTAACTATCTAACTACTAAGAAGGGCTAACTACTGATAACTGCTGCAACTGTGCTAAGGGATCACTCGCAAGCGAGAGAGAGAGTTGTTTCAACGCCGCCACAGACGGTAAGAAGGAACTGACGGGGGTTCCCCTGCCGACCCGACGGAAGCCACTAAGGGAAAAAGTTTCCAACGTCCGTGCACGTGGCGCGCGCACACCTAATGTGGAATGGACGTGAACAAGCACTCGAAGAAGAACATTAATTTTAACCACTGCAGTGTGGATCAGCGTCTATTTTACATCCCAGTTTCCTGTTTCTTTGGAAGAATTTTCCATCAAAATCTTTGGCCATGTCAGCTGTAATGCATGCATGCTTCTCAGCAGTGACAAGGTTATAAGAAACCTGAAGCACTCAAAGTTAGAGAGAGGGCAAGCCAGCCCCCACTGACATGGATGGGAGCTGCACCTGCCTACATTGGGGCAGAATCTCTAACACGGTTTTTTAAATATGTTAAACGTGCTTAAAATTGGATCAGTTCAGTGCCCTAGGGGGGAGGGGCTGGGAGAGCCCCAGGGAACGCAGGCAGGTGTTGCACATACTTTCCCCAAGCGGCAATGGCCAGGCACCTCAATCCTGGCATGCAGACCCCCTGCTATTATACTGCCAGGAAGACTGACAGTCATTTCAAACTTTGCAGTAGCTCGGTGCTGTGGGTGGTTAAGACTTTGGGCTAAGAAATCAGGGGATGGCGTTCGTTTCCTGGCTCTGCCACAGACTTCCTTTTTCATTTTGTACAGGTCACTTCATTGCTCTGTGCCTCAGTTTCCCCATCTGTAAAATGAGGATAGCATCCTTCCTTTCTCCTGCCTCTTGTCTGTCTTGTCTATTTAAATTGTTTGCTCTTTGAGGCAGGGACTTGTTCCCATTTAATCACATGACTCCAACAGCAGGGACTTTAAGAAAAAAAAAACACCAACTATTGTGAAACTCGCAATAAAAGTCACAAGTTGGCAACATTGCTTAATGGTGCTCTTCCCTCCAAGTTAGTACAGTGCTGAAGGGCTGTGGCTAGAAGTCCAATCGTTCAGATAAGTTTTAAAAAAAGAGCTCCTGATGACTTGCAAAGAGTCCTATGGCACCTTATAGACTAACAGATGTATTGGAGCATAAGCTTTCGTGGGTGAATACCCACTTCATCATGCATCTGCAGTGCAATCTCTTTATCATGAAAGTTGAACTTATAAATGTAGAATTATGTACAAAAAAACCTGCATTCAAAAATAAAACAATGTAAAACTTTAGAGCCTACAAGTCCATTCAGCCCTATAAGCACGAAGAGGCATATGAATCTTTCATGCATCTGGCACGTAAATATCTTGCAATGCCGGCTACAACAGTGCCATGCAAATGCCCGTTCTCACTTTCAGGTGACATTGTAATCAAGAAGCAGGCAGCATTATCTCCTGCAAATGTAAACAAACTTGTTTGTCTTAGCGATTGGCTGAACAAGAAGTAGGACTGATTGGACTTGTAGGCTCTAAAGTTTTACATTGTTTTGTTTTTGAGTGCAGTTAAAAACCCACATTTGGAAGTTGCACTTTCATGATAAAGAGATTGCACTACAGTATTTGTATGAGGTGAACTGAAAATACTATTTCTTTTATCATTTTTACAGTGCAAATATTTGTAATAAAAAATAATATAAAGTGAGCACTGTACAATTTTTATTCTGTGTTGTAATTGAAATCAATATATTTGAAAATGTAGAAAAACATCCACAAATATTTAATAAATTTCAATTGGTATTCTGTCCTTTAACAGTGTGTTTAATCGGGATTAATTTTTGTGAGTTAATCGCGTGAGTTAACTGCAATTAATCGACAGCCCTAGAAAAAACACAACCAATGCGTTTTCAGCAGATATTTTATGACTGGTCATAGAACCATAGAAGATTAGGGTTGGAAGAGACCTCAGGAAGTCATCTAGTCCAACCCCCTACTCAAGGCAGGACCAACCCCAACTAAACCATCCCAGCCAAGGCTTTGATGGGTCAGCCCATCTCAAAATGGGTATTGTAGAACTAGTGGGCGGTTCAGAGAAGGCCATTGAGAATGTTTAGGGTCCTGGAAAACACTGATTTGAAGTGTTTTTGAAAAGACTGGGAGTGCTTACCATAGAAAGGGGATGAACAAGAGAGGAATGGTGAACATATATAAAATAATGAATGACATAGAGAAGGTAGATCGAGAACATCCGTTCTCCATGTTTCACAATACAAGAACAAAGAGACGTTCAATGAAATTGAAAGGTAATAAATTCAAAACTGATAAATGGAAATACTTTTTCACTCAAAACATAAGAATATGCAACTATTGCCACAGAATATCAATGAGGCCAAGAGGACATTTCTACAGATCAAAATAGCCAGGATAATAACAGCGAAAGCAGAGTTTTGGAAGGGATAAAAACCCCATGCTTCAGCATTTAAGCTGTAAAGATTGAAATGTAATCCTTTCCGCCTGGTGGAGTCGGCAGTAACCACGGCTGGGTTCAATATCTAGGGGTTCCTTTTCAACAATACAACACAGAACCGGCTCAAGCCCCCACCTTGTAACCTGGGAAAATCACACACCACCCCTGTGTGCCTCTGTCAAGGCTGTATCCCCACTTTGAACTTTAGGGTACAAGTGTGGGGGCCTGCATGAGGACTTCTAAGCTTAACTACCAGCTTAGTTCTGGTCCGCTGCCACCATTCCCTTCCCTGGGAAGCTTTTAGAAACTTTTCACCAATTCCCTGGTGAATACAGATCCAAACTCCTTGGATCTTAAACAAGGAGAAATTGACCCTTCCCCCCTCCTTCCTTTCACCAACTCCTGGTGAATACAGATCCAAACCCCCTTGGATCTTAAAACAAGGAGAAATTGACCCTTCCCCCCTCCTTCCTTTCACCAACTCCTGGTGAATACAGATCCAAACCCCCTTGGATCTTAAAACAAGGAGAAATCAATCAGGTTCTTAAAAAGAAGGCTTTTAATTAAAGAAAAAGGTAAAAATCATCTCTGTAAAATCAGTATGGAAAATAACTTTACAGGGTAATCAAACTTAAAGAGCTCAGAGGACCCCCCTCTGTCTTAGGTTCAAAGTACAGCAAACAAAGATAAACACTCTAGTAAAAGGTACATTTACAAGTTGAGAAAACAAAGTAAAACTAAGACGCCTTGCCTGGCTTTTTTACTTACAAGTTTGAAATAAGAGAGACTTGTTTAGAAAGATGGGGAGAACCTGGATTGATGTCTGGTCCCTCTCAGTCCCAAGAGCGAACAACCCCTTAAAACAAAGAGCACACCCAAAAGCCTTTCCCCCCCCCAAGATTTGAAAGTATCTTGTCCCCTTATTGGTCCTTTGGGTCAGGTGTCAGCCAGGTTACCCGAACTCCTTAACCCTTTACAGGTAAAAGGATTTTGGAGTCTCTGGCCAGGAGGGATTTTAGTACTGTACACAGGAGAGCTGTTACCCTTCCCTTTATAGTTATGACAGCCTCTGAGAGGCAATACTTCCCCACTTGCAAGCACAGAGTCTGAGTGTAGAAAAGAAACTTTTAATGAAAGGAGGGAAGTCACCCGACATTAAATTAGGGAAAATGCCACAAGCAGGATTCATAAACATAAAACTGTGAGCAGGACACCCACCCTAGAGTGTGTGGGGCAGTGCCTTCTGCCTCATGTTCTTGAGTTCTACAACCAAAAGTTCCTTTTCTACACAACTCCTGTCTAGTAGATACCTACGCAGAGTAGATGTGTTCATGTAAATACAGTTTGCTCCTGAAGTCTCTCCCACTCCTGAACTAGCTGTCAGGGGAGAGTTCATTCAGACCCTGCTTATACAAACTATTAAAGAGTAAGATTTTTTTTTTTAATTTTTTTTTTTTAATTAGGCCTGCATGGGGGCTGCTTATACCAAATCTGCCTACTGTGGGGTTCTTCCTCGTAATTTCCTGTCCTACAACCAGGACAATCAGCAGTCACCTCCTCTAGCCCTGCACGAAGTTCAGGAGCCTGTTCAAAATACTGACACTGAAGGCAGCAACTGGTTGAGAATAGAGAAATGTGCATCAGCACAAACTAAAATCGGCTGAAAGAACTCTAGGGTTTACCTCAACCAGCTAACACATGTTAAAAGTACAACTGTGTTGTCTACTTGGGTCAGCTAACATGGGTTAAAATAGACACCTTTTTTCCTAGTAAAGATAAGGCCTGAGAAGGCTTTGCCTCATATTTAGCAAATGTGACTGAGCACACTCTCTTTATGCCCCAGGCAGGGCCTTGGCATATGGTTCACACAGTGATGCAGTTTGCCACCTGCATCACAAAGAAGGTGCTCTGAGGCCCAATTCCCGGGGTCTGTTGGGTGCCAGTCTCCAGGAATTATTTGGGGAGCACTACCCTCCATGCCTGTGACTAACTCTCCTTCCCCAAGTTCCACCTCACCCACCCTAGCCCTTCCCCCAGAGACTCCCATCCAACCCCAATACCCCCCATCATAACATTCCCCAGTGCCCCCCATCCAACCCAGGTACCCCTCGTCATAATCTTTCCCAGTATCCCCCATCCAACCCAGGTACATAAGAATATAAGAATGGCCATACTGGGTCAGATCAAAGGTCCATCAAGCCCAGTATCCTGTCCTCTGACAGTGGCCAATGGCAGATGCCACAAAGGGAATGAACAGACAGGTTATCATCAAGTGATCCATGCCCTGTCACCCAATCCCAGCTTCTGGCAAACAGAGGCTAGGGACACCATTCCTGCCCATCCTGGCTAATAGCCATTGATGGACCTATCTTCCATGAATCTACACCTCTACCCCGATATAACGCTGTCCTCGGGAGCCAAGAAATCTTACCACATTATAGGTGAAACCACGTTATATCGAACTTGCTTTGATCCACCGGAGCGCTGCTTTACCACGTTATATCCGAACTCGTGTTATATCAGGTCGCGTTATATCGGGGTAGAGGTGTATCTAACTCCCTTTTGAACCCTGTTATAGTATTGGCTTTCACAACACCCTCTGGCAAGGAGTCCAGAGGTTGTCAGTGTGTTGCGTGAAAAAATACTTTCTTGTGTTTGTTTTAAACCTGCTACCTATTAATTTCACTTGGTGGCCCCTTGTTCTTGTATTATGAGTAGGAGTAAATAACACTTCCTTATTTACTTTCTCTAGACCACTCATGATTTTATAGACTTCTATCATATCCCCCCTTAGGCGCCTCTTTTCCAAGCTGAAAAGTCCCAGTCTTATTAATCTCTCCTCATACGGAAGCCGTTCTATACCCCTAATCATTTTTGTTGCCCTTTTCTGAACCTTTTCCAATTCCAATATATCTTTTTTGAGATGGGGCGACCACATCTGCACATAGTATTCGAGGTGCGGGCGTACCATGGATTTATATAGAGGCAATATGATATTTTCTTTCTTATTATCTATCCCTTTCTTGACGATTCCCAACATTCTGTTCGCTTTTTTGACTGTCGCTGCACATTGAGTGGATGATTTCAGAGAACTATTCACAATGACTCCAAGATCTCTTTCTTGAGTGGTAACAGCTAATTTAGACCCCATCATTGTATATGTGTAGTTAGGATTATGTTTTCCAATGTGCATTACTTTGCATTTATCAACATTAAATTTCATCTGCCATTTTGTTGCCCAGTCACCCAGTTTTGTGAGATCCTTTTGTAGATCTTCACAGTCTGCCTGGGACTTAACTATCTTGAGTAGTTTTGTATCATCTGCAAATTTTGCCACCTCACTGTTTACCCCTTTTTCCAGATCGTTTATGAATATGTTAAATAGGACTGGGCCCAGTACAGATCCCTGGAGGACACCTCTATTTACCTCTCTCCATTCTGAAAACTGACCATTTATTTGTACCCTTTGTTTACTATCTTTTAACCAGTTACCAATCCATGAGAGAACCGTCCCTCTTATCCCATGACTGCTTATTTTGCTTAAGAGCCTTTGGTGAGGGACCTTGTCAAAGGCTTTCTGAAAATCTAAATACACTATATCTACTGGATCTCCTTTGTCCGCATGCTTGTTGACCCCCTCAAAGAATTCTAGTAGATTGGTGAGGCATGATTTCCCTTTACAAAAACCATGTTTACTATTTCCCAACAAATTATGTTCATCTATGTGTCTGACAATTTTGTTCTTTACGATAGTTTCAACCAATTTGCCTGGTACTGAAGTGAGGCTTACCACTTCACCTCTGGAGCCCTTTTTAAAAATTGGCATCACATTAGCTATCCTCCAGTCATTTGGTACAGAAGCTGATTTAAATGATAGGTTACAATCTACTGTTAGTAGTTCTGCAATTTCACATTTGAGTTCCTTCAGAATTCTTGGGGGAATACCATCTGGGCCTGGTGACTTATTACTGTTTAGTTTATCAATTTGTTCCCAAACCTCTTCTAATGACACCTCAATTTGGGACAGTTCCTCAGATCTGTCACCCAAAAAAATGGCCCAGGTTTGGGAATCTCCCTCACATCCTCAACAGTGAAGACCGATGCAAAGAATTAATTTAGTTTCTCCGCAATGGCCTTATCATCTTTGAGTGCTCCTTTAGCATCTCGATTGTCCAGTGGCCCCCACTGGTTGTTTAGCAGGCTTTCTGCTTCTGATGTATTTAAAAAAAATTTTGCTATTACTTTTGGACTCTTTGGCTAGCTGTTCTTCAAATTCCTTTTTGGTCTTTCTAATTATATTTTTACACTTCATTTGCCAGAGTTTATGCTCTTCAAATTCTTTTTTGGTCTTTCTAATTATATTTTTACACTTCATTTGCCAGAGTTTATGCTCTTTTCTATTTTCCTCATTAGGATTTATCTTCCACTTTTTAAAGGATGCCTTTTTGCCTCTCACTGCTTCTTTTACTTTGTTGTTTAACCACGGTGGCTCTTTTTTGGTTCTCTTACTATGTTTTTTAAATTGGGGGTATCCATTTAAGTTGAGTCTCTATTATGGTGTTTTTTAAAAGTTTCCATGCAGCTTGCAGGGATTTTACTTTTGGTACTGTACCTTTTAATTTCTGTTTCACTAACCTTCTCATTTTAAAGTAGTTCCCCTTTCTGAAACTAAATGCTACAGTATTGGGCTGCTGTGGGGTTTTCCCCGCCACAGGGATGTTAAATTTAATTATATTATGGTCACTATTACCAAGTGGTCCAGCTATATTCACCTCTTGGACCTGATCCTGTGCTCCACTTAGGACTAAATCAAGAATTGCCTCTCCTTTTGTGGGTTCCAGGACCAGCTGCTCCAAGAAGCAGTCATTTAAGGTGTCAAGAAACTTTATCTCAGCATCCCTTCCTGAGGTGATATGTACCCAGTCAATATGGGGATAGTTGAAATCCCCCATTATTATTATTGAGTTTTTTATTTTAATAGCCTCTCTAATCTCCCTGAGCATTTCAGAGTCACTAACACCATCCTGGACAGGTGGTCTGTAATATAGCCCTACTGCTATATTCTTATTTTTCAAGCATGGAATTACTATCCATAGAGATTCTATGGTACAATTTACTTCATTTAAGATTTTTACTTCATTTGATTCTATGCTTTCTTTCACATATAGCGCCACTCCCCCACCAGCACGAACTGTTCTGTCCTTCCGATATATTTTGTACCCTAGTATTACTGTGTCCCATTGATTATCCTCATTCCACCAGGTTTCTGTGATGCCTATTATATCAATATCCTCATTTAATACTAGGCACTCTAGTTCACCCATCTTATTATTTAGACTTCTAGCATTGGTATATAAGCATTTTAAAAACTTGTCATTTTTTGGCTGTCCCCTATTGCATGACGTAATTGAATGGGACTTTTTTTCATTTGACTGTTTCTCATCAGATCCTCCCTGTATTTTATCATTTTCCATCCTCTCCTCCTTATTAGGACATAGGGAATCTCCATTTATAGATCCTCTCCTAAGGGATGTCCGAATCACATGCTCCTCCGCACCTGTCAGCTTTCCCCCAGCCCTTAGTTTAAAAACTGTTCTACGACCTTTTTAATTTTAAGCGCCAGCAATCTGGTTCCATTTTGGTTTAGGTGGAGCCCATCTTTCCTGTATAGGCTCCCCCTCTCTCAAAAGCTTCCCCAGTTCCTAATAAATCTAAACCCCTCCTCCCTACACCATCGTCTCATCCATGCATGGAGACCCTGCCTGTCTAACTGGACCTGCGCATGGAACTGGAAGCATTTCAGAGAATGCTACCATGGAGGTCCTGGACTTAAATCTCTTACCTAGCAGCCTAAATTTGGCCTCCAGGACCTCTCTCATATCCTTCTCCATGTCTTTGGTACCTACATGTACCACAACCACCAGCTCCTCCACAGCACTACACATAAGCCTATCTAGATGTTTCAAGAGATCCGCAACCTTCGAACCAGGCAGGAAAGTCACCATGCGGTACTCCCGATCATCGCAAACCGAGCTATCTATGTTTCTAATGATCAAATCGCCCATTACTAATACCTGACTCTTCCTAATAACTGGAGTTCCCTCCCCCGGAGAAGTATCCTCAGTTCGAGAGGATACCACATCATCATCTGGGAAGAGGATCCCAACTATGGGATCGTTTCCCTCTGCTCCAGTTGGATATTCTCCTTCCCTGAGGCTTTCATCCTCCTCAACAGCACAGAGGCTGTCAGACCAGGGGTGGGACTGTTCTACCATGTCCCGGAAAGTCTCATCTATGTACCTCTCTGTCTCCCTTAGCTCCTACAGCTCAGCCACCCTGGTCTCCAAAGGCCGTACACGGTCTCTGAGGGCCTGGAGCTCCTTGCACCGAATGCATACATACACCACCAGCCCATAGGGCAGGTAATCATACATGCTGCGTTGGGTGCAATAAACTGGGTAGCTCCCACTCTGTAGCCCCTCATAACCTTCCCCAGTGCCCCCCATCAAATCCCGGAACCCCCCATTTTAACCTTCCCCAGTACCCCCCATCCAACCCTGGTACCCCCCGTCATAACTTAACCCAGTACCCGCCCCATCCAACCCCGCTACTCCCCATCATAATCATGCCCAGTACACCACATCCAACCCTGGTACCCTCATTATAACCTTCCCTGGTACCCCCGCAATCCAATCCTGGTAACCCCTGTCATAACCTTCCCCAGTACTCTCCCCATCCAACCCAGGTACCCTCCATCATAACCTTCCCCAGTATACCCTGTCCTACCCTGGTAACCCCCCAACATAACCTTCCCCAGTACCCACCCCATCCAACCCCAGTACCCCCATAATAACCTTCCCCATAACCCCCATTCCAACCCCAGTATGCTCCCCATCCAACCCCGGTACACCCCGTCATAACCTTCTCCAGTACCTCCCGTCATAGCCTTCCCGAATACCTCCCATCCAACCACGGTACCAGTAATCATAACCTTCCCCAGTAAGTCCCCATCCAAGCCCGGTACCTCCAGTCATAACCTTTCCCAGTACCCCCCCCCATCCAATCCCGGAAACCCCCATCATAACCTTCCCCAGTACCCCCGATCCAATCCCGACACCCCACGTCATAACCTTCCCCAGTAATCTCCCCATCCAAACCCTGGGACACCTCATCATAACCTTCCCCAGTACCCCCATCCAATCCCGGTAACCCTCATCATAACCTTCCCCAGTACCCCCCATCGAACTCCGGCACCCCCCGTCATAACCTTCTCCAGTACCCCCCCATCCAACCCCGGTACCCCTCATCATAACCTTCCCCAGTAATCTCCCCATCCAAACCCCGGGACACCTCATCATAACCTTCTCCAATACCCCATGTCATAATGTTCCACAGTACACACCATCCTACATCAGTACCACCCCGTCATAACTTTCCACAGTATCCCCCATCCAAACCCGGTATCCTCCGTCATAACCTTTCCAGGTACCCCCCATCCAACCCCGGTAACCCCATCATTACCTTCCCCGGTACCCCATGTCATAATGTTCCACAGTACACACCATCCTACATCAGTACCACCCCATCATAACTTTCCACAGTACCCCCCATCCAAACCCGGTACCCTCTGTCATAACCTTTCCAGGTACCCCCCATCCAACCTCGGTAACCCCATCATTACCTTCCCCGGTACCGCCCATCCTACCCCAGTACCCCACATCATAACCTTCTCCAGTACCCTCTGTCATAGCCTTCCCCAGTACCTGCCATCCAACCACGGTACCAACCGTCATAACCTTCCCGAATACCCCCCTATCCAACCCCGGTAACCCTCATCATAACCTTCACCAGTATCCACCCATCCAGCCCCGGCAACCGCCATAATAACATTCCCCAGTACCCCCCATCCAACTCCGACACCACCCGTCATAACCTTCCCCAGCACACCCCGTCCAATACCGGTACCAACCGTCATAACCTTCCCGGGGTCCCCAACATCCGCCACTGGAACCCCCCATCATGACCTTCCCCAGTACACCCTCCAATCCAACCGCGGTACCCCCTGTCATAACCTTCACCAGTACCTCCCGTCATAACCTTCCACAGTACACTCCATCCTGCCCCGGTAGCTCCCCGTCATAACCTTCCTCAGAACCCTCATTCCAACCTCAGTACTCTCCCCATCCAACCCCGGTACTCCCCTCATAACCATCCCCAGTACCTGGAATCCAACCCCAGCACCCCCACTCATAACCTTCCCCAGTACTCACCCCATCCAAACCCAGTACCCCCGGTCATAACCTTCCCCAGTACACCCCCTCATCCAACCCCAGTATCCCCCGTCATAACCTTCTAAGAACATAAGAACATAAGAAAGGCCGTACTGGGTCAGACCAAAGGTCCATCTAGCCCAGTATCTGTCTACCGACAGTGGCCAATGCCAGGTGCCCCAGAGGGAGTGAACCTAACAGGCAATGATCAAGTGATCTCTCTCCTGCCATCAATCTCCATCCTCTGACGAACAGAGGCTAGGGACACCATTCTTACCCATCCTGGCTAATAGCCATTTATGGACTTAGCCACCATGAATTTATCCAGTCCCCTTTTAAACATTGTTATAGTCCTAGCCTTCACAACCTCCTCAGGTAAGGAGTTCTACAAGTTGACTGTGCGCTGCGTGAAGAAGAACTTCCTTTTATTTGTTTTAAACCTGCTGCCTATTAATTTCATTTGCTGACCCCTAGTTCTTGTATTATGGGAATAAGTAAATAACTTTTCCTTATCCACTTTCTCAACATCACTCATGATTTTATATACCTCTATCATGTCCCCCCTTAGTCTTCTCTTTTCCAAACTGAAGAGTCCTAGCCTCTTTAATCTTTCCTCATATGGGACCCTCTCTAAACCCTTAATCATTTTAGTTGCTCTTTTCTGAACCTTTTCTAGTGCTAGAATATCTTTTTTGAGGTGAGGAGACCACATCTGTACACAGTATTCGAGATGTGGGCGTACCATGGATTTATATAAGGGCAATAATATATTCTCAGTCTTATTCTCTATCCCCTTTTTAATGATTCCTAACATCCTGTTTGCTTTTTTGACCGCCTCTGCACACTGCGTGGACATCTTTAGAGAACTATCCACGATGACGCCAAGATCTTTTTCCTGACTCGTTGTAGCTAAATTAGCCCCCATCATGTTGTATGTATAGTTGGGGTTATTTTTTCCAATGTGCATTACTTTACATTTATCCACATTAAATTTCATTTGCCATTTTGCTGCCCAATCACTTAGTTTTGTGAGATCTTTTTGAAGTTCTTCACAATCTGCTTTGGTCTTAACTATCTTGAGTAGTTTAGTATCATCTGCAAACTTTGCCACCTCACTGTTTACCCCTTTCTCCAGATCATTTATGAATAAATTGAATAGGATTGGTCCTAGGACTGACCCTTGGGGAACACCACTAGTTACCCCTCTCCATTCTGAGAATTTACCATTAATTCCTACCCTTTGTTCCCTGTCCTTTAACCAATTCTCAATCCATGAAAGGACCTTCCCTTTTATCCCATGACAGCTTAATTTACGTAAGAGCCTTTGGTGAGGGACCTTGTCAAAGGCTTTCTGGAAATCTAAGTACACTATGTCCACCGGATCCCCCTTGTCCACATGTTTGTTGACCCCTTCAAAGAACTCTAATAGATTAGTAAGACACGATTTCCCTTTACAGAAACCATGTTGACTATTGCTCAAGAGTTTATGTTTTTCTATGTGTCTGACAATTTTGTTCTTTACTATTGTTTCAACTAATTTGCCCGGTACCGACGTTAGACTTACCGGTCTGTAATTGCCGGGATCACCCCTAGAGCCCTTTTTAAATATTGGCGTTACATTAGCTAACTTCCAGTCATTGGGTACCGAAGCCGATTTAAAGGACAGGTTACAAACCTTAGTTAATAGTTCCGCAACTTCACATTTGAGTTCTTTCAGAACTCTTGGGTGAATGCCATCTGGTCCCGGTGACTTGTTAATGTTGAGTTTATCAATTAATTCCAAAACCTCCTCTAGTGATACTTCAATCTGTGACAGTTCCTCAGATTTGTCACCTATAAAAGCCAGCTCAGGTTTGGGAATCTCCCTAACATCCTCAGCCGTGAAGACTGAAGCAAAGAATCCATTTAGTTTCTCCGCAATGACTTTATCATCTTTAAGCGCTCCTTTTGTATTTTGATCGTCAAGGGGCCCCACTGGTTGTTTAGCAGGCTTCCTGCTTCTGATGTACTTAAAAAACATTTTGTTATTACCTTTGGAATTTTTGGCTAGCCGTTCTTCAAACTCCTCTTTGGCTTTTCTTATTACACTCTTGCACTTAAGTTGGCAGTGTTTGTGCTCCTTTCTATTTGCCTCACTAGGATTTGACTTCCACTTTTTAAAGGAAGTCTTTTTATCTCTCACTGCTTCTTTTACATGGTTGTTAAGCCACGGTGGCTCTTTTTTAGTTCTTTTACTGTTTTTCTTAATTTGGGGTATACATTGAAGTTGAGCCTCTATTATGGTGTCTTTAAAAAGGGCCCACGCAACTTGCAGGGATTTCACTTTAGTCACTGTACCTTTTAACTTTTGTCTAACTAACCCCCTCATTTTTGTATAGTTCCCCCTTTTGAAATTAAAGGCCACAGTGTTGGGCAGTTGAGGTGTTCTTCCCTCCACAGGGATGTTGAATGCTATTGTAATATGGTCACTATTTCCAAGCGGTCCCGCTATAGTTACCTCTTGGACCAGCTCCTGTGATCCACTCAGGATTAAATCTAGAGTCGCCTCTCCCCTTGTGGGTTCCCGTACCAGCTGCTCCATGAAGCAGTCATTTAAAGTATCGAGAAATTTTATCTCTGCATTTCGTCCTGAAGTGAAATGTTCCCAGTCAATATGGGGATAATTGAAATCCCCCACTATTATTGGGTTCTTAATTTTGATAGCCTCTCTAATTTCCCTTAGCATTTCATCATCACTATTACTGTCCTGGTCAGGTGGTCGATAATAGATCCCTAATGTTATATTTTTACAAGAGCATGAAATTTCTATCCATAGAGACTCTATGGAACCTGTGGATTCGCTTAAGATTTTTACTTCATTTGAATCTACACTTTCTTTAACATATAGTGCCACTCCTCCCTCTGCACGGCCTGTTCTGTCCTTCCGATATATTTTGTACCCCGGAATGATTGTGTCCCATTGATTGCTCTCAGTCCACCAGGTTTCTGTGATGCCTATTATATCTATATCCTCCTTTATCACAAGGCACTCTAGTTCACCCATCTTATTATTTAGACTTCTGGCATTTGTGTACAAGCACTTTAAAAACTTGTCCCTGTTTATTAGCCTGCCTTTTTCTGATGTGCCAGATTCTTTTTTATGTGACTGTTTATCATCTGATCCGGCTCCAGTACCCCCCGTCATAACCTTCCCAAGTAACCCCATAAAATCCCGGTACCAACCGTCATAACCTTCCCCGGTACCCCCCCATCCAACCCCAGTACCCCCCATAATAACCTTCCCCAGTACCCACCCATCCAACTCCTGCACACCCCGTCATAACCTTCCCCAGTACCCACCCCATCCAACCTCAGTAGCCCCCATCAAACCTTTCCCAGAACCCCCATTCCAACCCCAGTACTCTCCTCATCCAACCCCAGTAATCCCGTCATAACTTTCCCCAGTACCCCCCATCCAATCCCGGTACACCCCATCATAACCTTCCCCAGTACCCACCCATCCAACCCCGGCAATCACCATAATAACCTTCCCCAGTACTCTCACCATCCAACCACGGTACCCCCCATCATAACTTTCTCCAGTACGCCCCGTCACAACCTTCCCCATGACACCACCCCCCAACCAACCCCAGTACCTTACATTATAACCTTCCCCAGAACCCCCATTCAAACCCGAATACTCTACCAATCCAACCCCAGTACCCCCCGTCCAAACCTTCCCCAGTACACCCCGTCCTACCGCGGTACCCGCTGTCATAACCTTCAGCGGTACCCCCCATCGAACCCCAGTACCGACCATCATAACCTTCCCCAGTACACCCCCCAATCCAACCCCTGTACCCCTTGTCATAACCTTCCCCAATACCCCACGTCATATCCTTCCTCAGTACACCACATCCTACCCCAGAACCCCCCGTCATAACCTTCCACAGTACACCCCGTCCAACCCCGGTAGCCCATTCATAACCTTCCCCAGGATTCTCCCCATCCAACCCTGGTAACTCCTGTCATAACCTTCTCCATTACCCCCATCATAACCTTCCACAGTAAACCCTGTCCTACCCCGGTACCACCCAGTACCCCGGTACCACCCCATCATAGTCTTCCCCAGTACCCCCGATCCAACCCCATGCCTCCCGTCATAACCTTCCCTAGAACCGCCCCTTCATAACCTTCCCCAGTACCCCATGTCATAACCTTCCGTAGTTCACCCCATCCTACCCCGATACCACCCTGTCATAGCCTTCCACAGTACCCCCCATGCAACCCCAGTACCCCAGTCATAACCTTCCCCAGTATCCACCCCATCCAACCCCGGTACCCTCCATCATAACCTTCCCCAGAACCCCCATTCCACCCCAGTACTATCCCCATCCAACCACAGTATCCCCCGTCATAACCTTCTCCTGTACCCCCCCCGTCATAACCTTCCCAAGTAACCCAATCCAATCCTGGTACCAACCGTCATAACCTTCCCCGGTACCCCCCCATCCAACCCCGGTACCCCCATCATAACCTTCCCCAGTACCCACCCATCCAACCACCATAATAACCTTCCCCAGAACCCTCATTCCAACCCCAGTACTTTTCCCATCCAACCACGGCACCCCCCATCATAACTTTCTCCAGTACCCCCCGTCATAACCTTCCCCATTACACCACCCCCCAACCAACCCCACTATCTCCCATTATAACCTTCCCCAGAAACCCCATTCCAACCCGAATACTCTCCCCATCCAACCCCAGTACCCCCCATCTAAACCTTCCCCAGTACACCCCGTCCTACCGCGGTACCTGCCGTCATAACTTTCAGCGGTACCCCCCATCCAACCCCGGTACCGACCGTCATAACCTTCCCTAGGACCACCCCATCCAACCCCATTACCCCCCTTCATAACCTTCCCCAGTACCCCATGTCATAACCTTCCACAGTACACCCCATCCTACCCCGGTACCACCCCGTCATAGCCTTCCACAGTACCCTCCATGCAACCCCTGTACCCCAGTCATAACCTTCCCCAGTACCCACCCCATCCTACCCCGGTATCCCCCGTCATAACCTTCCCCAGTAACCCCAATCCAACCCCAGCTCACACCATCATAACCTTCTCTGGGACACCCCATCCTATCCCGGTGCCGCCCCGTCATAACTGGGGGAAATTATGATGGGGGGTACTGGGGTAGGATTGGGAGAGTATTGGGGTTGGAATGGGGGTTCTGGAAGGTTATAATGGGAGATACCGGCTTATTTTGGGGAGGGGTGTAATAGGGAAGGTTATTATGGTGGTTGCCGGGGCTGGATGGGGGGTACTGGGGAAAGTTATGATGGGATTACCGGGGTTGGATGAGGAGAGTACTGGGGTTGGAATGGGGATTCTGGGAAAGGTTTGATGGGGGGTACTGGGGTTGGATGGGGTGGGTACCGGGGAAGGTTATGTTGGTTGGTACCGGGATTTTATGGGGTTACTTGCGAAGGTTATGACGGGGGGAACTGGAGGTTATGATGGGGGATACTGTGGTTGGATGGGGACAGTACTGGGATGGAATGGGGGTTCTGAGGAAGGTTTTGATGGGGGGTACCGGGGTTGGACGGGCTGGGTACTGGGGTAGGTTAGGCTGGGAGTACCAGGGTTAGATGGGGGCTGTTGTACTGGGGAATTTTATGATGGGGGGGGTCCTGGGCTCGGATGGGGGGTTCTGGGGAAGGTTATGAAGGGGTGTACCGGGGTTGGATGTGGCGGTACTCAGGAAGGTTATGATATGGGGTACCAGGGTTGGATAGGGAGAGTACTGGGGAAGGTTATGAATGGGGTACCGGGGTTACACGGCGGGGTACTGAGGAAGGTTATGTCGGGGGGTACCGGGGTTGGATGGGGGGTGTTCTGGGGAAGGTTATGACTGGGGGTTCTGGGGTTGGATTCAGGGTAGTGGGGAAGGTTATGACGGGAGGTATTGGGGTTGGATGGGGAGAGTCCTGGGGAAGGTTATGAGGGGAGTACCAGGGTTGGATGGGGGCGTACTGGGGATCGTTATAACGAGGGGTACCAAGGTTGGATGGGGCTCATTGGAAAGGTTTTGAAAGGGCGTACCGAGGTTGGAGGGGGGGTACTGGGGAAGGTTATTATGGTGGTTGCTGGGGTTGGATGTGTGGTACTGGGGAAGGTTGTAACCGGAGTTATGGGGTTGGATAGGGGGTACTGGGGAAGACTATGACGGGGTGGTACCGGGGTAAGACGGGATTTACTGTGGAAGGTTATGACAGGGAGTGAAAGTACATCCCGTCAAACCCCAGTAGCCCATTCATAACCTTCTCCAGGACACTCCACATCCAAACCCGGTACCCCCAGTCATAACCTTACCCAGAACACCACCCATCCAACCCTGGTAACTCCTGTCATAACCTTCTCCATTATCCCGTCATAACCTTCCACAGTAAATCCCGTCCTACCCCGGTACCACCCTGTCATAGTTTTCCCCAGTACACCCGATCCAACCCCATAACTCCCATCATAACCTTCCCTAGTACCACCCCATCCAACCCTGGTACCCCACTTCATAACCTTCCCCAGTATCCCCATCCAACCCCGGTACCCCCCATCATAACCATCCCCACTACACCTCCCAATCCAACCCTGGCACCCCCCGTTATAACCTTCCCCAGTACGCCCCCAATCCAACCCCGGTACTCCCCTCATAACCTTCCCCAGGACTCTCCCCATTGAACCCTGGTACCCTGCATCATAACCTTCTAGAGTACAGCCACATCCAACACCAGTACAAACCATCATAACCTTCCCCAGAACACCCCCAATCCAACCCCGGTACCCCCCGTCATAACCTTCTCCAGTACCCCCTGATCCAACCCCAGTACACCCCGTCATAATGTTCACCAGTACCCACCCCATCTAACCCCAGTACACCCCATCATAACCTTCCCCAGAACCCCCATTCCAACCCCAGTAGTTTCCCCATCAAACCCCGATACCCCCAAAAACCTTCTCCAGTACCCCTTATCATAACCTTCCACAGTACACCCCCGTCCTACCCCGGTACCACCCTGTCATAGCCTTCCCTAGTACCTCCCCATCCAATCCCAGTACCCCCCTTCATAAAATTCCCCAGTACCCCGCATCCAACCCGGTACCCCCAATCATAGCGATCCCCAGTACACCCCCCAATCCAACCCCGGTACCCCCCCGTTATAACCTTCTCCAGTACCCCCTCTCCAACCTCGGTACGCCCCGTCATAACCTTCCCCAGTACTCGCCCCATCCAAACCCGGTACCCCCAGTCATAACCTTCCCCAGAACAACCCCCAAACCAACCCCGGTACTCCCGTTATAACCTTCTCCAATATCCCTCATCATAACCTTCCCCATTACCCCCCTCCAACCTCGGTACGTCCCGTCATAACCTTTCCAACGACCCCCATCCAACCCTGGTACCCCCCGTTATAACCTTCCGCAGGACTCTCCCCATCTAACCCCAGTACCCCCACTCATAACCTTCTGCAGGACTCTCCCCATCTAACCCCAGTACCCCCACTCATAACCTTCCCCAGTACTCACCCCATCCAAACCCAGTACCCCCTGTCATAACCTTCCCCAGAACACCCTCCATCCAACCCCGGTACCCCCCATCATAACCTTCTCCAGTACCCCAAGTCATAACCTTTCACAGTACACCCCGTCATACCCCGGTACCGCCCCGTCATAGCATTCCCCAGTATCCCCCATCCAACCCCGTACCTCCCCTCATAACCTTCCCTAGTACCGCCCCATTGAACCCCGGTAACCTGCTTCATAAGATTCCCCAGTACCCCCAATCCAACCCCAGTACACCCCGTCATAACCTTCCCCAGTACCCCCCATCCAATCCCCGTATCCCCATCATAACATTCCCCCAGTTTTCTCCCCATCCAACCCTAGTACCCCCCGTCAGAACCTTCCTCAGTACCCTCCCATCCAACCCGGGTACCCCATTCATAATCTCCCCAGTACTCTTCCCATCCAAACCTGGTACTCCCAGTCATAACCTTCCCCAGAACACCCCCCCGCCATCCAAGCCTGGTCCCCCTGTCATAACCTTCTCCAGAACCCCCCGTCATAACCATCCCCAGTTCCCACCCCATCCAACCCAAGTTGGCCTTCCCCAGTATCCCCCATCCAATCCCGGTACCCAATTCATAACCTTCCCCAGTACCCCCCATTCAACCCCGGTACCCCCCATCATAAGCATCCCCACTACGCCCCCCAATCCAATCCCAGTACCCCCCATTATAACCTTCTCCAGTACCCCCCATCATAAACTTCCTCAGTACACCCCATCCTACCCCAGTAGGTCCGCGTCATAATCTTCCCTAGTACCACCGCTCCAACCTCGGTACGCCCCGTCATAACCTTTCCAACGACCCCCATCCAACCCTGGTACCTCCCGTTATAACCTTCCCCAGTATGCCCCCATTCAACCCCGGTACTCCCCTCATAACCTTCCCCATGATTCTCCCCATCCAACCCCAATACCTCCCATCATAACCTTCCCCACTACCCCGAATCCAACCCCAGCACCCCCAGTAATAACCTTTCCCAGTACCCCCCCATTCAACCCCAACACCCCATTCATAACCTTCCCCAGTACTCTCCCCATCCAACCCCGGTAACTCGCATCATAACCTTCCGGAGTACAGCCACATCCAACCCCAGTACAAACAATCATAATCTTCCCCAGAACAGCCCCAATCCAACCCCGGTACCCCCCGTCATAACCTTCTCCAGTACCCCCGATCCAACCCCTGTACCTCATTCATAACCTTCCCCAGTACTCTCCCCATCGAACCCCGGTACCCCGCATCATAACCTTGTGGAGAACAGCCACATCCAACCCCAGCACACCCCATCATAACCTTCCCCAGTACCCCACATCCAATCCCGGAATCCCCATCATAACACTCCCCATCCAACCCCAGTACCCCCCGTCATAACCTTCCTCAGTACCCCCCATTAAAAGCCAGTACCAACCGCCATAACCTTCCCCAGTACCCTCCCATCCAACCCTGGTACACCCCGTCATAACCTCCCCGAGTACCCCCCATCCAAACCCAGCCCCCCCATCATAACCTTCCCCAGTACACCCCCCCATCCAACCCTGGTACCCGCCATCATAACCTTCCTCACTACCTCCCCATCCAACCCCAGTACCCAACATCATAACCTTCCTCAGTACCCCCCCATCCAACCCCAGTACCCCATTCATAATCTTTCCCAGTACTCACCCCCTCCAACCCTGGTACCCCCGCAAGTACCGCCACATCCAACCCCGTCATAACCATCCCCCAGTACCCATCCCATCCATCTTGCATCTGAAGAAGTGAGGTTCTTACCCACGAAAGTTTATGCTCCCAATACTTCTGTTAGTCTTAAAGGTGCCACAGGACCCTCTGTTGCTTTTTACAGATTCAGACTAACACGGCTACCCCTCTGATACTTGACATCCAACTCCAGCACACCCCGTCATAGCCTTCCCCAGTACCCACCCCATCCTATCCCGGTACCCCCCGTCATAACCTTCTGGAGTACAGCCACATCCAACTCCGGTACACCCCATCATAAGCTTCCCCAGTACCCACCCCATCTAACCCCGGTACCCTCCATCATAACCTTCCCCAGAAACCCCATTCCAATACCAGTACTCTCCCCATCCAAACCCGGTACCCCGCGTCATAACCTTCCGGAGTACAGCCACATCCAACCCCGGTACCCCCGCCCCCCCGTCATAAGCTTCCCCAGTAAAGCCAACCCTCATCCAACCTGGTCCCCCTCTCATAATCTTCCCCAGTACAAACCCCAATCCAACCCCGGTACTCCCCATCATAACCTTCTCCAATACCCCCTGTCATAACCTTCCTCAGTACACCCCATCCTACCCCAGTACCCCCCGTCATAACCTCCCCAGTTCCAACCCCATCGAACCGTGGTACCCCACATCATGGCCTTCCCCAGTACCCCCCCATCGAACCCCGGTACCCCATTCACAAGTTTCCTCAGTACTCTCCCCATCCAATCCCAGTACACCCCGTCATAACCTCCCCCAGCACCCCCCATCCAACCCTGGTACCCCCCATCATGACCTTCCCCAGAACCCCCATTCGAACCCCAGTATTCTCCCCATCCAACCCCGGTACCCCCCGTCATAACCTTCTCCAGTACCCACCGTCATAACCTTCCCAGTGCACCGCGTCCTACCGCAGTACCCCCCGTGATATCCTTCTCCAGAACCCCCCATCCAACCCCGGTACCAACCGTCAAAAGCTTCCCTGGTAGCCCCCCATCCAACCCCGGTACTCCCCATTATTACCTTCCCCAGTACACCCCCGAATCTAACCCCAGTACCAACCGTTATAACCTTCCCCAGTACTCCCGTTCCTAACCTGGTGCCCACCGTCATAACCTTCCCTGCTACCACCCCATCCAACTGCGGTACCCCCATCATAACCTTCTACAGTACCCCCATATCTAACCCCGGTATCCCCCATCATACCTTGATAACAACCGTTATAACTTTACCCAGTGTCCCCCATCCAACCACGGTATCCCCCATCATAAACTTCCCCATTGTCCCTCATCCAACCCCGGTATGCACCCTCATAACCTTCCCTAGTACCCCCCATCCAATACAGTGCAACCCGTCATAACCTTCCCTAGCACCCCCCCATCCAACCCTGGTTCCCCTGTCATAACCTTCCCCAGTACACCCCCCTCACATCCAACCCCGGTACCCGCCATCATAACTTTCCCCAGTACCCCCCGTCCAACCACAGTCCTCCCCCCCCCGGTCATGACCTTCCCCACTACCCGCCCCATCCAACCCCAGTACCTCCCATTCAACCCCAGTACCCTCCATCATAACCTTCCCCAGTACCTCCCATTCAACCCCGGTACCGCCGAGAGTTATGTTCCGAACCTCTAAGTCTGTGGCACCTCCTTTGGTGGGTCTCGAGGTGGGGGAACTGGGTGTAGTGTTTGGGAAGAGAGGGAGGGTTAACGGCTGTCTAGGTCCCAGCAGCGGAACTAATGTTGCTAGGGACGTGTTTTCCGCACGGACCACCTTTTCAGTATACCTGTGTTCACGAGCGGAGCACCACCTCCTGTTCATCACCGGAGAGACGCGCGCGCCAAGACAGTATGCATGTCTCGGTACGGTAGTATGCGTAGTGCATTATGGGACGCATACGGGTAGTTCTTGATGAGTTTTGTGTAGGGACGCCTGATTTAAAGGGGCCGCGCCCTCGAGCCTAACCTCTCCCCTGCCCGCCAGGTGGGGGAAACGGGCCGTGGGAGGGCCCATGGGGGAAGGGCGTACATGAATACAGGTACCTGAGGGAGGGTGTAATAGTGGGGGTTTTGCCACCCTGTGTGTGCAGTGCTGTAAATACAAATACAGCATGCTGAATACGTGCCAGGTATGATTAGCTGGTTAATGAATAAATCTCCTTCCGATCCTGGTGTTTTTACAGCTATGGATCCTGATGACATAGAAGAGCTGGCAATGGAGTTTCAAGGGAAGACTATTGGTGGCTGGGGCCTCGTGCAGCTTGCAGCAGGCACAGGTTTTGCTGCCTATGTTATGTGGGCAGGAGTTCTCATGCCTGGCTTCCGCAGAGTGCCTTTAAAGTTACAGGTAGATCATTCGCCAGTGCTTTTTAATGGGGATTTGTTCTGGTTTAAGAGAAGAGGCCGCATTAAGTATATATTTGGGGGGGAATGAATATTACCAAGCTTTTTATATAACATGATTTTATTCCCCCAATGTGGTTTATAAAGGCACCCTGGAAGATGCATGAAACATTTCTTTACTATGGCGTTTCTGTTCTGTCACGTACCCACTGGTTATAGGGTCACTTGTGAACTCTGGCCTGCTGGCACAAGGATATTTGAGGCATTTGCTATGGGAAATAAAACCACATGAGAATTATTTTGTCACATTTTTTGTTCTTAGCAACCTTGCCAATATCTCTTGTTTTAAGATGTTTAATTCCAAAGGCTCCCAAACCACTTTACAAACTCTGCACCTGAAACATAGCTGACATGATTAATATTTGTAAAACTGTTTTGTTTGCAAGTGAAAAGATCTCTATGATAGGTTTCATTTTTAGTACTCCAGCTGTGTTTTGGTGAGACCTAGTTAGGATCCAACCTTCCGCTTGGGTAAGTGGGTGCAGCTTCATTTAAGTCACTTCCACCAGTTGTGGATCTGGCTCAATTTCCAGTTGTGCTTAGCATAGTGGCTGAGGCTAGCTCCTCTAGGTCTCAGTCCCGTTTGCTTTCTTCAGCTGGGAGTCTCCTGACTGTTTAGTGCTGCTTCCTCCTATTCAGATAGACCTAATGTGTAGGTGACCAAAGTGCCTGTCCTTGACTTCACTTTATGGCCCTGATCTTGCAGTCAGATCCATACAGGCAAACCCTTGTGCCCATGTGGAAATCTAGTGAAGTGAGTTGAGCTCTGGGCTATAACAAGCGTTTGCCTGTACAAATCCATTTGCAGGATTGGGCCTTGTTTATAATGAATGTGCAGCCTGCACAAGTGTGGAACTACGTGTCCCAAAACACCATGCTTTGTAGGATGCTTTACTGCATCCTGCAATACTCTGACACAACTGGAACACCAGAAAGGTAACTTGTGTTTGACTGGGGCTTATATTTCTCATTTCTCTAAACTAGGTGCCATATGTACCATCAAGTGCCAAGCAAGTTGAGAATGTGATGTCGTTGCTGAAAGGACGCTCTGGGAAGATGGTGGATTTAGGGTCAGGAGATGGCAGAATTGTAAGCGAGAAAAAAGTCCTTGTGTCTGATATTCAGAGCTGCTGGTTTGCATTTTGAAGAGTTAATAGTGTTAAAGGTAGATCTCCCACTCCAAGAGCATCCACATCCTGCTCCCTGTTATGTCAGTGCATAGCTAGAGAAACTTAGTTGGGGTTGTGGTGGGCTTACACCAGTGTAACTCCTTAGACTGAAAGCTCTTTCAAGGCAATTGCTCTTAGCCATTCCCTGCAAAGACTCCTGGGACTGGAGTAGCTGGGAGTTGCTCCATAAGGAGCATTGCCTATGTCCCTTTCCTAGACTTGAACTCCTTAACGAATTTGGGATGGAGCAGTTGAGAGCCCCCACATAGCTGTTACTCCTGAACATCTTCTTAGAATGACTTCTGCTGGGGAAGGGAGGGATTGGAGCAACTATAGTACCCTCACAACCAGTAGAAGGGAATCGCCTTAGCTTATCAGAAAAAAATTCTGATAAGACTGGTACTTACAACCATTCTCAAACCCTGTCTTGTCCCTTCCTCCTTTCCTCATTCTTAGTCTGAGCTTGCAAGGTGCTGACTTCCTCTTGGGAGGTCCTGAGCATTCTGAACTGAGAGGAGTTGAAAACTCAGCCCTTCACAGAATCACACCCTCAGTTTCTCTCTATTCCACTGCCTCCCTGATTTATCTCGAAGGACGTACCATGTTACATGTTGAGCCTTGCCAACTACCTTCTACGCTGGCATCTGGTCATTAATCATCTACTCCTTACCTTCCTACCCCTTTCCCTACAAGAGCTGCTTAGAGAATGCAGTGCAGGTAAAGACAGTACTCTTATCCATTCCCCACAGTGACTGCTGCTGGGAATGGAGTAGCTGGAACCTGTCTGATCTACAGCCACTGCTCCAGAGATTATTTCAGGAACAAACATGGAGGTTTATTTTGGTTTCAATTCCTCTCTCCAGGTATTAGAAGCATATAAACAAGGCTTCAGACCAGCTGTTGGCTATGAACTCAACCCCTGGCTGTTGAGACTCTCCAACTATCGCGCCTGGAGGGCTGGGTGTTACGGGAAGGTTTTCTACCAATGGCAAGATCTATGGAAGGTAACTTCTTGTGATGGAGTCAGGACTCTGGATTTCTCAGCCTGACTGACTACATTATCTCTAAGATCAAAGGACCTACCTCTGCTAAACACAGATATCAGGGCTTTAGCCACACTGGGCAAAAGGTCAGCATTCTCCTCCAAACCTACTTATTAGAGGCACTGGTTTTTTTTCCCCCTTTCCCCCACTGGAACTGGTCCTTATGGATCAGATATAATTTGATCATCCAACTCTTTGTGTGCTAGAAACTTTCCTCAGTTCCTACATCAGCAGCACTGTGGCAAAAGGGAGAAGAAAGCCACATTGGCCCTCTCTGTCCAGTAATATTGAATTACTGTTAACTCACCTCTGTAGGTTCCTCAGGTGTGTTTAGCTGGGATCATCCATCTGTTTTCCTTCTCCTGGCCTTTAACACACACAGCTGAAAATGATGTTGAAAACACTGAGGTCTGGAGCCTTGGGAAGCTCTACAAGAGGGACAATGAAAGAGCCCCCTACCTTGCATAAATGTCCTTTCTCAGTGCAGCAGGAGGGCATGCTTGAAGATGTTCCTCTCATATTGCCCGTCTATACCTGGGACTCTAGACATGCATCAAGCCTCCTAAAGATCTATTAGCAAAAGCTGAACCTCTCCACACATCTAAAACTAGGCTGGAGAAAACACTGGCAGGGATGGACTAGATCAGTGATTCTCAACCCACGGGCCGCTTGCGGCCCAATCAGTAGTATATATATTGTGTGGATGCAGCTCACATAACACACGGAGAGCCACATACGCCGCCCACAATGGTAAATAGGTTGAGAACTACTGGACTCTATGGACTAATAAGTCAGTCCCATCTCTACATTTTGGGACCCTAAGATTTTATTTAATCCGTTATCAGAGACACACCTGCATCTAGCCCAGTAACAGTGTTTTTGCAGCACCTCCTGATAACAGCACAACTCCCCCTCCCAAAAATCTCACTTGCTCAGTATTATTGACCTCTTTGGGCTTTAGAATAACTTTCTGTATGTCAACAAGTGATGTTTGACCCTTATACACAGATTTAAGAGTCCACTGAGATCCTCTTTCCCCAGCACACACTGCACTGAACCTTCAGCCTGTTATTTCTCTCTCCATGACTGACTTTATCTTCTTAAAGGTAAACCTGTCTGACTGCAACAACATCTCTGTGTTCCTAGCTCCCAGTGTGGTAAGTCCAAGCACTCTCTAGAGGCTGGTACAGTTGGTTAAGGGTGAAGGGCTGGTTGCCAATTTCCTACTTTGTTGGGCAAATCAATGAGAAGGGAGGATACTCGAGAAAAGGGATCATCTGAATGTTGGCAAAAAACCCTTAAGAAAATGGCACTAGAACTATATATGTTTCACATAACCAACGAAATCCTAGTGCATCTGCCTTAACAAGGCTGCTGTGGACACCTCCTAATGGCCCCATCATAGTCAGTGGGGGTTTTCCTTGAGTGGGGATAGTCCAAATGTTGGATCTGCTGAGAAACTGCCCATGTGTGCTGGGTGTACACTCTTACTATATCCCCAGCCAGCACTGTGAGATGCTGAGCACCGGCACGCCCAGTGACTACGGAGGTAGGTGAATGCAGTCAGCACTGTGTAGCTGTAGGGACGGATACAGCAGAGTTTGCATTTTGTGCTGAACACCTGCGCCTCCTGCTTGTTTCAATGGGTGTAGCAAGTGCTCAGTGCATCTGCAGATCTGGCCTCAGTTCAGAGATAAAAAGAGGGTTAGCATAAGCCCTTCTTATTGTGATAGACTGCCAATACTTAGAAGTCGTCCAACAGGGGCCCACTGTGTCTTGCAACAGGGGCCTACTGAACTCCATCCCAGGTAGTGCTGAGATAAGTTTCTATGAAGGTATTATTTATTGCTCTGTGGATATTAGCACCAAAGAATACAGTACAGACCCGTTTACGCGTGAATCCGCTTAACGCACGGTAGCGCCATGCCTCCCAGTGCTACCTATTTAACACGCAGTACAGGAACTTGCTATGTAGCGCTACAGATTTGCTCACTAACTCACTGACAGAAATCGACAGGAAGTGCGGAGCGGAAACGTGTTGTATGTCTTTACCGCCGACGGGGGGGGAGGCAGGGAGGGGCAGCAACTTTAAAGCACTGCCGCAGCAAAGGACCGTCCTTAAACGCTTTAATGTTGCTGCCCCTCCCCCCCCCCCCCCCCCCCCCGCCAACGGGGGAGACAAAAAGGGCAGGGACATTAAAGTGCTGCAGTGCTTTAAGGACAGTCCTTTGCCGCGGCAGCGCTGGGCCGCCGACGGGGGTGGGTGGGCGCAGCAACGTTAAAGCGCTGCCGCAGCAAAGGACCCTGCAGCGCTTTAAGGTCCCTGCCCCTTTTGCCCCCCTCGGCTGCCGATGGGCAGGGGGGCAAAGGGAACAGCTGCCTTGGGGCCGGCAATTTAAAAGGGCCTGGGGCTCCGGACGCCGCCCTTTAAATCACCACGGGAACCCTGGGCAGCACAGACCAGGTGGCCTGGAAGGGCTGGCTGGGGGATGCTGACCCCTAGCCCTGCCCCTTCCACCCGCAGCCCTGCCCCTTCCGGGGGCCAGAGCCGCCCCCGCCCTGTACCGGTAAGTGTCCTGAGTTTCTTTCACCCCTGTGTAGTAATAATAATATTTTTATTAGATTACACATTTAAATTTATATTCTTGCAAAGCACCGTTAACAGATGGTATTTGGGACACTGTGAATACGTATGTAATCCTAGATAATTATACATATGTATATATAGATATCTTAAGATATTTCAGCATGGCCCTCTTAACCCGCGGTCCGTTAACACACAGTTGTGACGGCTTGACTCCCCCCATCCGCACATAAACGGGTCTGTACTGTAGAACTTGCTGGCATTAGTGTCCTTGGCTTGGTTTGGGTGTTTACGTCTCATCTCCATGGAGCCAGCCCCCTTCTGGGCCATTACTGTTTACTGTTGAGATCAAATTAATTTCTGAACATAAAGCCAAGGTCAATGAATGTGTCCTGGATTGTAAGTTCTCCAGGGCAGGGGCTTCATCTATAAATGCGTTTGTACCATGCTCACCATAATGGGGTCCGGATCCTGACTGGGGCCACTGGAAGCTACTTCAATATCAATATTAATAATCAAAATGACAACTCTGCTAACCAATGGCAAACCTGCAAAAAGTCTCTAGAACACATAACACACACAACTTTTCCCCCTCCTTGTGATACTAGTGACTGAGTAACAGCTTCCCCTTCCTCCTCCCCATTAGCTACCTCTCCTTGAGACAAAGCTGCTTGCAGAACTGCCGGATGAGGCCCGGGTGGTGGCTGGACGCTTCCCCTTTCCCACCTGGATGCCAACCACCAGTGTTGGAGAGGGTATAAACAGAAGCTGGGCCTATGACATCAAGACTGTACGGCAAACACGGCAGAACAAACCTGAGGGATGCCCAGAATGAGTCAAGAGCTCAGCTGCAGCTGGGGTTTACAGTCTGGACAATAGCGTTAGAGCCTCTGCAGATGTGTGCGCTTTTTTTAGCCCCTCAGAACTGCTCTGGAGGGCAAATGCTGCCATAGTGTTACTGCTCAGCTGAATAGCCCAGCAAGCCTGGGGGAGGAGGGGGTTGCGATGAGCAGGGAGGGGTGATGATTTGTCAGACTTTACCCCACATGCTCTGGCTTCCCTAGAACCAGAATCCTGGACAACCTTTGAACTGGGGACTTGGGCTGGAAATCCCCAAAGAACTGTCACAAGACTCAAGAGCTGAATCTTTGATTCTTGTTTAAAATAACTCATTTCTCTTCTTAATAGATTTGCAATTCATTTTCTAACAATAAAAGGGCTGTAGGACTTGGTTCATCCTTCTGGCAGGGCAGGGCTGGGGTGCTGCCTGCCCCTCACCGTAGACAGAGCCATTCTGGACTGTGTTCAGAATTCCCTGGGAGGAAGGCTCAGTAATGCAGCTTCTCCAGCTCTCTCTCTTTCTCCCTGATCATCAATTCCCTGTAGGTCCTCCTCACATAGTCACCACCCAGCAGGTCCTTCTCCATGGAACAACTCACCGTGAGTGCAGAGCTGTAAAGTCTCCTCAGTGCCCTGTCCATAAGAGCAGCTGAGCTCAAATCCTAACCTGAACCCTACCTCTATTCCTCTCCAGCTCAGACAGGGGCGAGGTGGTGGGAGTTAGCACCGGTGAAGCACAGCACTTTGCAACTGTTACAATGGTAAGGGCAACTGACTAGCAGAAGGTGAAGGGAACCTGTTAATTCAGGTGCATAGTAAGCTGAGTCCACCAGCTCTGCAGTAGACTAAGTTTGGGTGCTGGTTCAACCCACTCTGGTGCTGCACCACCCTGAGGTACCAGCAGTGGTGCTCTGTGGCTACTGAGCACTTCTGCAATGAAAGGGAAATCTTTATGGTCTGCTAGAGGGAGGGAAACCTCACAAAACAAGCTAAAGGGGGAACAAAGCACTGAGTTTTGATCTGATTTTAGTAAATTTATTTACCTCTGTAGGGTCAAATGTATACTGCTGATTTCCTTCTCAGCAAGTCCTAGTCCTCTAGTAAGAGGACCCCAGTATGAAGAGCACTCGCTGGAGTGGATTATCTCTTGGTGTGACAGAGCACTGAATATTACAGCCAGGCAGCCACTCAGTTTTACGTCCTTGTCTTTCCTATGATGAACTAATGACTGCTGCTTGTCAGGGCCATGGCAAAAGCTACAGTTCATGGCTGATGGTCCTTTTGGATCTCTGCATTAAGTGAGCATCAGAAGCCCCAGCACTGAATGCTCTGGGTGCCTCGCTCCCTACAAGTTTCCTTAACCTCAGGATCTCCTGCTTGTACCTGAAAGAAACATAGGTTACAAAGAAAAGCAATGTCAACCTTGCATCAGCTGTGGTCATAAGAACCCTGCTGATGACTGAGATTGTAAAGCCAATGTGAGACTGAAGCCAAGTTCCCAAACATTATCCAGCCAGGGGGAAAACTACAGCTAAGGGTAATGCTAGATTTGTCCCGACCCTTCATGTGAACTGATACCTAGGAACTCAGCCAAGGGATTCCATCAGCAACAAGCCTGGGAGTTACACCAGTTATGACTTTGGTCCTCTGTTTTTAAGAGCAATTAGTTGCAGTTGTACAAGCTAAGTGTAATAGCGCCTCCTGGTGGTGGCAGCACTAGCAGCTTTTCTCTTTTGTTGTGGCTGTGATGAACCAGTGGTTGACAGCCGACATGTTGAGTGTTGCAAAATGGAAAGGCTTTGAATTCTAGACAGTCTTCCCCACTCACCCCCTCCTTAGCCTCCTACACAGCTTTCATCATCCCCAGGGTGGGCTGCAGCCCAGAGGAAGGAAATATTATGTCCTTGGAAAGGACAGATGCAAACTCCCTTGATCATGCTGAGTTACTGATACAGCCAGCTGCTCACAAGCTGGATTCACTTTCAAACATTAGCTGGGTTGCACTGTGGGAAGGCAGCAGTTATCACAGTATTCACCAGCCCTGGAAGTAAGCCTTGTGCATGGGGCAAGGGACAGATGAAGGGATCCCCATCTCACCTTGCAAGATGCTTATCTACATATTCCTGCAGCTCCAGCACCTGCTCTTCTGCCACAATTGCCTGAGTCAGCAGCTGGCTTCTCTCCTTCTCCAGATCTTCCTGGGGGCAAAAATAACAAGGAGAGAACAAGAAATGATAAGGGAGTGCTTTGGGGGAAGCATTGGACTGGTGCTGACTCTCTCCCCTCTGAAGTGGTCATCAAATCAGAGGCTGCTGAATTTCTCATGCACTCTGACAGGTTTCAGAGTAGCAGCCGAGTTAGTCTGTATCTGGAAAAAGAACAGGAGTACTTGTGGCACCTTAGAGACTAACAAATTTATTTGAGCATAAGCTTTTGTGGGCTACAGTGAAGTGGGCTGTAGCCCACGAAAGCTTATGCTCAAATAAATTTGTTAGTCTCTAAGGTGCCACAAGTACTCCTGTTCTCATACACTCATCCTCCAGCCCTGAGATTTCTGGGAATTAAGCTAAATAAGATGCCCGATTAACTGAAAATCAGAACAACATTCAGACACATGAGCTTCCCAAAGAGCCAAACTACAGGTGTTCAGTGCCCTGAAAACAATGACATCCTGCCATTGCAGCCAGCTTGGAGACACTGTCAGGTGCATTGAGATGGGCTGGGAGGGGAGGTGCTGTTTAATACCAAAGCCTCTGGTTACACGACTAGCAGGAAAGTGCTAAATCCAGTCCTAAGACACCCCCAGTTATCCCCAGACAACTGCCTCACAACCTACTCTCTCCACTAGGGCGATGTGGGGATTGGTAGTGTGGCTTCCAGATGTACAGCATTGGAATGTATATGACCTCCATCCCCTTCCCTGGCAAGAGTTTTTAAAGAGATCTTCCCTTTATAATAATAATCTCTGGCTCTTATCTAGTGCTTTTCATCAGTAGATCTCAAAGTATTTTACAAAGGAGTATCATTATCCCCATTTTACAGCTGGGAAAACTGAGGCAGAGTGGTGCTATGACTTCCCCAAGGTCACCCAGCAGGCCAGTGGCCAACCCGGCATATCTCCTGAGGTTTTAGTCCAGTGCTCTATCTGCTAGGCTACACTGCTTCCCTCCTTTTGTCATTGTCTAAATGAAATTAAAAAAAAAATAACCCAATCATGTGACCACAGAGTGTTATGTGATTTCTCCTAACTTGTATGGACAGAAGCAATGATAGGAAAGCATGTTTTTCTTCAGTGTCTATAGCTAATCCAGGCTAGGAAATTGAAGCCCTGCTGCAAATGCTTTCAGCAGTTGTCCCCCCTAACCCAGCACTGAAAGTGATTAAAGTGCTAGAGTACTGCAGGCAACAGTGTTTCAGAAACTGTGCTTAGGGTGTCTACGACAGCCTTTCCTCCTGAACATTTCCCTTCTTTTATTCACCAGTGGTAGTAATAAAGGGAGCGCTAGTGTTTTTAACTGCCATGCCAACCAACCCTGCTCAGGGCAAATCTAGACAACATGGTGGTAAAACTGCCAGCTTGTCCACTGCCAGTGGTGTTATCTCCCAGTGGAGCTGCACTGCTGCTGGTGCACAGATAGGAAATGTTATGGAAGAGCTCCAGCAGGTAGCAGCATGTTAGATCAAGAAAAGCATCTGTCCTTGGAATGAACATGTAATGGTAACGGTGGCTGTTATAAACATACAGTTAAGAGTAGCATAAAATTCCTCCTTTACCTGTAAAGGGTTAAGAAGCTCAAATAACCTGGGTTGGCACCTGACCAAAAGGACTAATGAGGGGAGAAGATACTTTTAAATTGTGGGGGAAGGTTTTTGTTTTGTGTTTCTTTGTGGTTTTTTGGGGTTAGCGAGGAATTCGGGCAGGGAAAATACATTTTTTTAAGCCATACCTGAACTAAGCATTTAAGATTACAAATTGCAAGTAATAGGAAGGAAACGCTTTAAATTATTTTTTATTTTAGCTTGTGAATTGTTTTTATGCTAAGAGGAAGGTTTATTTTTGTTTTTTTGTAACTTTAAAGTTTTGCCTAGAGGGGAATTTTTTGTGTTTTGAATTTTATTACCCTGTAAAATTACTTTTTATTTTTATTTTACAGAGGTGCTTTTTTAACTTTTTTTTTTATAATAAAGTTTTGTTTTTTTAAGAATTTGATTGGTTTTTAGTGTTCTAAAAACCCAAGGGTTTGGTTTGTGCTTACCTTGTTAACCTATTTGGTTAGTATATTATTTTTAAGCCTTTCCAGGAAAAGGGATGAAGGGCTTGGGGGGATATTTTGGGGAAACAGGAACTTCAAGTGGTTCTTTTCCTAAATTTTTGTTTAACTTACTTGGTGGTGGCAGCAATACCCATTCAAGGACAAGGAAGGATTTGTGCCTTGGAAACGTTTTTAACCTAAGCTGGTGAAATATAAGCTTAGGGTTTTTTTTATGCGGGTCCCCATATTTATACCCCAGAGCTTAGAGTGGGGAGGGAATGGGCAACCAGCGGTTGCTCTTTGCCTACAGGGCTGTATCACATCCCAGTTTAGAGTTTTCACCATTTGAACTTGTGTATGGCCACGAGGTTAAGGGGCCATTACAGTTGGTGAAGCAGCAATGGGAGGGGTTTACGCCTTCTCCAGGAACTAACATTCTGGACTTTGTAAACAACCTACAAAACACCCTCCGAACCTCTTTAGCCCTTGCTAGAGAAAACCTAAAAGATGCTCAGGAAGAGAAAAAAGCCTGGTATAATAAACATGCCAGAGAGCGTTCCTTCAAAGTAGGGGACCAGGTCATGGTCTTGAAGGCACTCCAGGCCCATAAAATGGAAGCGTCGTTGGAAGGGCCATTCACGGTCCAAGAGCGCCTGGGAGCTGTTAACTATCTCATAGCATCCCCCACCTCAAACCTAAATCCTAAAGTGTACCACGTTAATTCTCTAAAGCCCTTTTATTCCAGAGAATTAAAGGTTTGTCAGTTTACAGCCCAGGGAGGAGATGACGCTGAGGGCCTGAAAGTGTCTACTACGAAGGAAAAGGTGACAGTGGCGTGGAAGAGGTGAACCTCTCCATGCCCTTGGACGTATGCAGCGACAGCAGATAAAGGAGCTGTGCACTAGCTTTGTGCCGATGTTCTCAGCCACTCCAGGACGGACCGAACGGGCATACCACTCCATTGACACAAGTAATGCTCACCCAATTAGAGCCCAACCTTACTGGGTGTCTTCTCAAGCCAAAACTGCTATAGAATGGAAGATCCAGGACATGCTACAAATGGGTGTAATCCACCCCTCTAACAGTGCACGGGCATCTCCAGTGGTTCTAGTTCCCAAACCAGATGGGGAAATACGCTTTTGTGTGGACTACTGTAAGCTAAATGCTGTGACTCGCCCAGACAACTATCCAATGCCACGCACAGATAAGCTATTGAAGAAACTGGAAGGTGCCCAGTTCATCTCTACCTTAGACTTAACCAAGGGGTACTGGCAAGTACCGCTAGATGAATCCGCCAAGGAAAGGTCAGCCTTCATCACCCATGTAGGGCTGTATAAATTTAATGTGCTCCCTTTCGGGCTGCAAAATGCACCCGCCACCTTCCAAAAACTTGTAGATAGTCTCCTAGTGGAATTGGGAGAATCTGTAGTCGCCTACTTTGACGATGTGGCCATCTTTTCTGATTCATGGGCACAACCCGTTAAAGCATCTACAAAAAGTCTTCAAGCGCTTAAGAGAGGCAGGACTAACTGTTAAGGCTAAGAAGTGTCAAATAGGCCTAAACAAAGTAACTTACCTTGAACACCAGATGGGCCAAGGAACTATCAACCCCTACAGGCCAAAGTGAATGCTATCCAAAAGTGGCCTGTCCCAAAGTCAAAAAAAAAACAAAAAACGATCCAATCCTTCTTAGGCTTGGCCGGATATTACAGGCGATTTGTACAGCACTACAGCCAAATCGCCGCCCCACTGACAGACCTAACCAAAAAAAAAAGCAGCCAAATGCAGTTCAGTGAACTAAAAAGTGTCAAAAGGCCTTTAACCAGCTTAAAGTGACACTCAGGTCTAACTCTGTGCTAAGGGCCCCAGATTAACAAACCTTTCATAGTACAGTACAGACCCGTTTACGCGCGGATGTCGTGAGTCAACCCATCACGACTGCGTGTTAATGGACCACGGGTTAAGAGGGCCATGCTGAAATATCTTAAGATATCTATACACACACACACACGTATAATTATCTAGGGTTACATACATATTCACAGCGTCCCAAATACTGCGGGCCTATCTGTTAACGGCGCTTTACAAGAATATAAATTCAAATGGGTAATCCAATAAAAACATTATTATTACTACACAGGGGTGAAAGTAACTCAAGACCCTTACTGGTATGGGGCGGGGGCGGCTCTGGCCCCCGGAAGGGGTGGGGCCTCGTATGGAAGGGGAGGGGCTAGGGGTCAGCATCCCTCAGCCAGCCCTTCCAGGCTGCCTGGTCCATGCCGCCCGGGTTTCCCATGGTGATTTAAAGGGCGGCGTCCAGAGCCCTGAGCCGTTTTAAATTGCTGGCCCCAGGGCAGCTGCTCCCTTTTCCCCCCCCCGGCTCGTTGTCGGCCAAGGGGGGGGGCAAAAGGGGCAGGGACCTTAAAGCTCTGCAGAGTCCTTTGCCACGGCAGCGCTTTAACGTTGCTGCGCCACTTCCCCCCCCCCCCGCCCCTGTTGGCGGCACAGCGCTGCCTCGGCAAAGGACCGTCGCTTTAATGTCCCTACCCTTTTTGCCTCCCCCATCGGCAGCCCTCTGGTAGGGTCCCTACCGGCAGGGACACCGACGGGGCGGGGGAGGGGCAGCAACGTTAAAGCATTGTCACGGTGTTCGGGGAGATTTTGGCAAACAAGTAAAGTGCCTAAACCACTATTGTGTATTACTAACAGTTGTCAAGTTAACAGGCCATACTGAACCATTCTTGCTTATTGCTAACAAAAGTAGTGAAGTCAGCAGGTCGTAAATTGGTCATACAGTGGCCTCAGTGTAACCAGACAGGAGGAGCGGGGGTTTGGGGTGCCACAGACAGGACAGCTTGACTCCACACCCTTCCTGCTAAGAGTGTTAAAATTGCTGATGCATGTATTGTAGAAAAACAAGAAGTCTGTTTATATGTGCCCCCGGGAATGTTTGTCAGGGCCCAAAGGCATGAACACTCTGGAAAAAAAAAAAAAAATCTCTGGTTAATTGGCAATCATAAGGTGCCTGACCTTTTAACCCTACTTGCTTAGCAAGTTTTCTTTAAGGGATATCTCATTGTATTACTAATGTATAAATAAGGGGGAAAAGTTTGAGGTAATTGGACTTCTCAGGAGGGGCTCTTCAGGGACGCTCCCTCTGGACGCATCTTCGGGTCCCCACCAGCAGACGGAAGCCTGGCCAGCTGAAGCCTGTCACAGTGCCACTCAAAAGCCACACTCAGCTTCGGTAATTATCGAGGGTTGGGGGTGTTTCACTAACCTGTTGCGGACGTGTGTAAGTGCTTGAGACTAAGTAAAGTTTAGCTTTAAGTAAAAGCACTCTTGTGTTGTCCTGTTTGTGCCAGCCATCGATCAGTTGGATGGCCGTGTCTCCCTTGATTTATTTCCTAATACCACCTCGCACAGAATAAAAGTTACTGAGATCTTTGGGTTCAAAGAACCCCGGGTAACAGCAGCAGCACTTTAAGGACGGTCCTTTGCCGCGGCAGCGCTTTGAGGATCCTTAAAGCACTGTCGCAGCAAAGGACCGTCCTTAAAGCGCTTCTGTGGCAGCGCTTTAACGTTGCTGCCCCTTCCCTCCCCCCCGTCAGCAGTAAAGATGTACAACACGTTTCCGCTCTGCACTTCCTGTCGATTTCTATGTCAGTGAGTTAGTGAGCAAATCTGTAGCGCTACATAGCAAGTTCCTGTACCGCGTGTTAACGAGTCTCATGTGTTATATAGGTAGCACTGGGAGGCATGGTGCTACCACGCATTAAGCGGATTCGCACGTAAACGGGTCTGTACTGTAACCACAGATGCGTCCGAGCATGGTGTGGGAGCCGTTTTAATGCAGGAAGGACCGAATCAAAACATCCTGTCGTGTTTCTCAGCAAAAAACTGTCTGAAAGGAGAAGCCACTGGTCAATAAGGAATGTTACGCCATTGTGTACACTCTGGAAAAGCTATGCCTATACGTTTGGGGACGGTGTTTCCAACTGCAAACCGACCAGGCTGCGCTGAAGTGTCTTCATACCATCAAGAACAATAACAAAAGACTTCTTCGGTGAAGTTTAGCTCTCCAAGATTTTAATTTTAAAATACAACACATTTCAGGAGCTTCTAACAAAGTGGCTGATACACTCTCCCGTGAAAGTTTGCCAAAATGAACTGGTTAAAATCGTCCTTAAAATGTGAAAAATATTGTTTGTTTTTATATAGTCAGTAGTATATCTAAAGATACATGTGTCTTATTAACTCTGTTTTCTCCTAGAGCTCCAGGAAAAAATCACAGCCAGTGTGGAGCAGGCTGTCCAGCACTGTCTATGATTTGGGGGGCGAGTCATAAACATACAGTTAAGGGTAGCATAAAATCCCTCCTTTACCTGTAAAGGGTTAAGAAGCTCAAATAACCTGGGTTGGCACCTGACCAAAAGGACTAATGAGGGGAGAAGATACTTTCAAATCTGTGTGGGAAGGTTTTTGTTTTGTGTTCCTTTGTGTTCTCTCTGAGGAATCAGGGCATGGAAAATACATCTCCCAAAGCCATACCTGAACTAAGCATCTAAGATTACGTTAGATTATCTTTTGGTTTAGCTTGTGAATTGTCCCTATGCTAAGAGGAAGGTTTATTCCTTTTTTTTGTAACTTTAAAGTTTTGCCTAGAGGGGAATCCTCTGTGTTTTGAATCTTATTACCCTGTAAAATTACTTTCCATCCTGATTTTACAGAGATGCTTCTTTTACTTTTTTCTTTATAATAAAGTTCTGTTTTTTTTAAGAATCTGATTGGTTTTTAGGGTCCTAAAACCCCAAGGGTCTGGTCTGTGCTCACCTTGTAAACCTATTCGGTTGGTATATTATTCTCAAGCCTCCCCAGGAAAAGGGGTGAAGGGGGTTGGGAGGATATTTTGAGGAAACAGGAACTCCTTTTCCTAAATCTTTGTCTAACTCACTTGGTGGTGGCAGCAGTACCCATCCAAGGACAAGGAAGGATTTGTGCCTTGGAAAAGTTTTTAACCTAAGTTGGTGGAATATAAGTTTAGGGGGTCTTTCATGTGGGTCCCCACATCTGTACCCCAGATTCAGAGTGGGGAGGGAACCCTGACAGCGGCAGTGACCATTACAATTGCAGAAGTGCTTTGTCTATGCTTAGCCCTCTTTTCAGTCTGCCTCAGAACAGAAAGCATTTTACCTGCGTGGTATGTGTGAACTCCCGGAGCTGCTTCCTGATCTCTGCCCAGCCCTCCTCATCCAGCTTGCTAGGATAGAGCAGCAGATGTTAATTACAATCATATATACAAAGCCAGACCATCCCTAAACCATGGGGCTCAGCATGGCCACCAGACATGCTACTGCCTTTTCAGCACCCCAGAAAGTATAAATTTCAGATCATCTTCCAGAATGATTCCCTGTATGGCTGCAGAGCACATCTCTGTTCCTTCACCTACCTGGGCAATGAGAGTCACAGGTCCTACAACCTGGATCTCTGCTGGGGTGGCTGGGTTTGCCCTTAGTTTACATCAAACAGACATGAGAAGGTGCAGAAATAATCATTAACCTGACTCAGTAGGGCTGAACTTTGTGGGGAAAGAGGTGAGAGACACAACAAATCAGTAGTGTAGCTAGTGGGGTTCAGGGGAAGCGGCCGCTTCCCCTGACCACACTCCCCAAAAGTGGCACCTGCGGAACGGGGCCGCGGGCTGGCTCCCGGCACTCCGGCCGGCCGGCCGAACAGGGCTGCAGGCTGGCTCCTGGCACTCCGACTGGCCGGCGGAACGGGGTCGCGGGCTGGCTCCCGGTGCTCCGGCTGGCCGGCGGAACGGGGCCACGGGCTGGCCTGCTGGCTCCCGCCTCCCGGCGCTCCGACCGGCCGGCAGAACAGGGCCGCGGGCTGGTTCCCGGTGATCCGGCCGGCCGACGGAACGGGGCCACGGGCTGGCCTGCTGGCTCCCGCCTCCTGGCGCTCCGGGCGGCCAGCGGAACGGGGCCGCGGACTCCCGGCGCTCCAGCCGGGACTCCGGCCCTGAGAGCGTGGCCGGGGGTCTCGGTGCCCCGGACAGTGCTCCGGATGGGGAAGTGGGGCGGCCCTGCGCATGTGCCGCTCCGTCTTTCAGCGGCATTTCGGCACATGCGCAGGGCCGCCGAAATGCCACCGAAGGACCGGCGCCTTTTTTCTCTGCCGCTCCTCCTCGGCTGCAACCCTGGCTACACCACTGCAACAAATGCTAAACACTAGGGCATGGCTACACTCGAAACTCCAAAGTGCTGCCACGGGAGCACTCCCCCAGCAGCACTTTGAAGTGCGAGTGTGATCGCAGCGCCAGCGCTGGGAGAGAGCTCTCCCAGCACTGCAGGTACTCCACCTCCCCGAGGGGATTAGCTTACAGCACTGGGAGCGTGGCTCCCAGTGCTGGGGCACTGTTTACACTGGTGCTTTACAGCGCTGTAACTTGCTGCGCTCAGGGGGGTGTTTTTTCACACCCCTGAGCGAGAAAGTTGCAGCGCTGTAAAGTGCCAGTGTAGCCATAGCCCGCACTTAATTCTTTTTGTGCTTCTGCACAAATCCACTCATTCTAATGTGGAGTGTAAAAACGGTGACAGATGAGCTAATTATGAAGAAAGGCAGCCAAGCCATGGGAAAGTTCTTCCTATTCTGTCCTGGGCTGAATAAGCAAAATATAGGTCACATCTGATGGCCAGGGGATTTTGATTATATAGAAAGAATGGTATGAACTGAGGAATGCATTGTGTTCAAACTCTGTAGCCCATATATAAGTTAAAGACTTAATTGGGACTGAAAGAGCTTCCTCTGGTGTCTGTGTTAACTGGGAAAAATAGATGACATTCTGGAAGAAGGGGACTGTAATATTATATAAGTAAAATAGTTAAGAGATCAAAAATAACAGCAAAATACATGTCTAAATAGTAATGGGAAATACAGCAATGACTCTCAGTGAAACAACTCTGTTAACTACATGCATTTGCAATGTTGTAGCTGTATTGGTCTCAGGATATGAGACACAAGGGGGGCTGAGGTAATATCTTGTATTGGATTAACTTCTCAACAGAAGTTCGTCCAATAAAAAAATATTTCCTCACCCCCCTTGTCTCTCACAATGTGCATTGTCAGGCTAGTAACAGGAGGGAGATCGTGGCAAGGATGTAAACATCAAGATACAGAAAATAAACGTCATTACAAGTGTGGATAGAACACAAGCTTCTAAAAGAAACTTAACAGGAAGATTCATCACTAAGGTCCAGATTCTGCTACTTTTGTCCCTTATTCCTCAAGTAGTCCCATTGCAATGAATGGATGCACTCAAGGATTAAAGTACTGCTCAGCATGGGAAACAGTGGCAGAATCTGGCATAGAGCTCCACATGGACTCCTCCTGAGGGTCGAAATGACAGTCTGGACCTATACATAGAATGCTTCCGCCGACGTGCACAGGCAGAAATTGTGGAAAAACAACATCGCTTGCCTCATAACCTAAGTCGTGCAGAACGCAATGCCATCCGCAGCCTCAGAAACCACCCTGACATTATCATCAAAGAGGCTGATAAAGGAAGTGCTGTTGTCATCATGAACAGGTCTGACTACCAGAAGGAGGCTGCCAGACAACTCTCCAATACCAAATTCTACAGGCCACTTTCCTCAGATCCCACTGAGGAATATACTAAGAAACTGCACCATCTACTCAGGACACTCCCTACACTAACACAGGAACAAATCAACATACCCTTAGAGCCCCGACCGGGGTTATTCTATCTACTACCCAAGATCCACAAACCTGGAAATCCTGGACGCCCCATCATCTCGAGCATTGGCAGTCTCAGTGAAGGACTGTCTGGATATGTGGACTCCCTACTCAGACCCTACGCCACCAGCACTCCCAGCTATCTCCGTGACACCACCGATTTCCTGAGAAAACTACAATGCATTGGTGACCTCCCAGAAAACACCATCCTAGCCACCATGGATGTAGAGGCTCTCTACACAAACATCCCACACACAGATGGAATACAAGCTGTCAGGAACAGTATCCCTGATGATGACACAGCACAACTTGTTGCTGAGCTCTGTGACTTTATCCTCATGCACAATTATTTCAAATTTGGTGACAATATATACCTCCAGACCAGTTGCACCGCCATGGGCACCCGCATGGCCCCACAATATGCCAACATTTTTATGGCTGACCTGGAACAACGCTTCCTCAGCTCTCGTCCACTCAAGCCCCTTTTCTACCTACGCTACATTGATGACATCTTCATCATCTGGACCCATGGGAAAGAGACCCTGGAAGAATTCCACCATGATTTCAAAAGCTTCCACCCCACCATCAACCTCAGCCTGAACCAATCTACATGGGAGGTCCACTTCCTAGACACCACAGTACAAATAAGCGATGGCCACGTTAACACCACCCTATACTGAAAACCCACCGACCGCTACGCCTACCTTCATGCCTCCAGCTTCCACCCCGGACACACCACACGATCCATCGTCTACAGCCAAGCGCTGAGATACAACCGCATCTGCTCCAACCCCTCAGACAGAGACCAACACCTACAAGATCTTCACCAAGCATTCTCAAAACTACGATACCCACACAAGGAAATAAAGAAACAAATCAACAGAGCCAGACGTGTACCCAGAAGCCTCCTGCTACAAGACAGGCCCAAAAAAGAAACCAACAGAACTCCACTGGCCATCACCTACAGTCCTCAGCTTAAACCTCTCCAAGGCATCATCAGTGATCTACAACCCATCCTGAACAATGATCCCTCGCTTTCACAGACCTTGGGAGGCAGGCCAGTCCTCGCCCACAGACAACCCGCCAACCTTAAGCATATTCTCACCAGCAACCACGCACCGCACCATAAGAACTCTAACTCAGGAACCAACCCATGCAACAAACCTCGATGCCAACTCTGCCCACATATCTACACCAGCAACACCATCACAGGACCTAACCAGATCAGCTACAAGATCACCGGCTCATTCACCTGCACGTCCACCAATGTTATATATGCCATCATGTGCCAGCAATGCCCCTCTGCTATGTACATTGGCCAAACTGGACAGTCACTACGCAAGAGGATAGATGGACACAAGTCAGATATCAGGAATGGCAATATACAAAAACCTGTAGGAGAACACTTCAACCTCCCTGGCCACACAATAGCAGATGTAAAGGTAGCCATCTTACAGCAAAAAAACTTCAGGACCAGACTCCAAAGAGAAACTGCTGAGCTCCAGTTCATTTGCAAATTTGACACCATCAGATCAGGATTAAACAAAGACTGTGAATGGGCTATCCAACTACAGAAGCAGTTTCTCCTCCCTTGGTGTTCACACCTCAACTGCTAGCAGAGCACCTCACCCTCCCTGATTGAACTAACCTCGTTATCTCCATACTGATTTATACCTGCCTCTGGAAATTTCCATTACTTGCATCTGATGAAGTGGGCATTCACCCACGAAAGCTTATGCTCCAATACTTCTGTTAGTCTTAAAGGTGCCACAGGACCCTCTGTTGCTTTTGGCATAGAGCTAGCGCTCATTTCTAGGGACACTTGGTAACCATGTAGCTTAGGGTCTGACTGATTCAGAAGGGTTACATATTTGGATCTCTTTAAAACTGAATTTCTGTTTGAAATATGTCACACTAGACACTCCACGGGTAAGGCTTTAAAACAGTTTATATTATAAACTGAATTCTCTCATTCACACAACCCAATTTCCTGGGGGTGGGGGAGGTAGGGGGCCAGGAAGGGATGACTTCCACCTACCATTTCTCACGTGAAGTCATTCACAGAAAAGTGTTCAGGAAAGTGTCAGATTAATTGGACAAATATTCTGGTTGATAAAGGTTCATATCCCACCCTCATCACCGGGGGATCTGAGCACTTTCCAGTAGCACATTAAGAAATTTTAACTAATGTTTATCACATGTCTGTTCTCTCATCCTCTTCCCAAGGAGAGAATTGGGTGTGTAGTGTAGTGTTTTGCTGTGTTAGGGTTTTTACAAGAATGAGATGTTGAAGAGGTGGGAATTTTTTCTGAAAATTATTCTCTCTTCTGTCCACTCAGAACTCCAAAGCAGCTTCATCTAAGAACTCCTAGCTTCTGTTATACTCTAATCTGCAGTGACAATAGTGCATGGGACACCTTGACCAAGCTGGAGCATAAAAGCTGTTAGTCATTAGAGACCGAGCCTGAGATACTGCCCTGCCCTGATGCCACTATGTAGACCTGTTCAAAGTAAGTGCCAAGTGCATGTGAAATGATAACAAATCAGATGACTAGTGTTTTACGCCCACTTTGTCCTAGTGGGAATGACTGCATGAGGAATAAGGCAACAGAGAAACAGGCCCTGAATTTGTTGGTCTTATATGTAATAGCTTTAGGGAGGGATCTAGTCCAAGCTCCACTATGTGTAATCTAAGCTTTCATTGAAAAAAAAAAAAATGTTTCTAGCCCTCTGTGTTGGGAAGAGAGTTCTCTATGCTTACAAGTTTATCAGGGTGACGTTACCAAAAAACAATAGGCTATTCATGGTGGAAAAATTGTAGTCCCTCCAAGTTACTCTCCCTCATCTGCCAATCATCAGAATTGCTACTGATTCTTCAAGTTCCGCATAGCGAGTATCTTTAAACACATACCCATATAGTGGCAGTACTGAGGACAGCAGCAATGGCAGGCCCATCTCAGCCTGTACACTTCTCTGCTCTGGATTGCAGCATCTCTTCTTAGTTTCTGAGTCACTACTACTTCCTATCACTAGAGTCCTGCAAATCTGCGGCTATCCACTTTATATCCACGGACCATGTTTGTGGATTGGATGCGGATACAAACTTTGTATACGCACAGGGCTCTACCTATCACTGCTTCCTGGAAAGATGGATCCCTTAGAGAGAAGTGGGGACAGTGTCCTCTGTAGACCCTAAGGACATGAGGCCATGTGTGTCTCCTGCAGCTACAGTGCCCCCTGCAGGAGGCATATTTCTAATCTTAACAGTTTTGTCCTAACATCTGTTTTCTTTCTGTGATCTAGGTAATTAAAGTCTCAGTAGCGAGGAAAGAAAGATAACTCATCAAAAACTATTTAATAAGTGACAAGAAACCAAATCTAGGAGGTACCAGATACAGTTGTGGCACACCTGCACCAGCCCCTACTCCACCCAAAACTTGCAAGCGTGTTCATGTACTGTGAGAAAGCAGAAACAAGTCTGCCCTGATTCTTTAAGGACACAAGTAGTCCCATTTAAATCAATGGAACTACAAGTATGATTAAAATTAGGGCCTCAATGGCTACTTCATTTCAAGACCAAGCATGCTGTACCTGACAAAAGAAGAAGTTACGCACCTTGTGCAGTAACAATGGTTCTTCCAGATGTATGTCCCTGTGGGTGCTCCACTCTAGGTGTCGGTGCGGCCCTGCGCTGGAGATTTCTCACAGCAGTACTCAGTCAGGGGAAGGGCGCGCACAGGAGTCATCTCATGCGGCCGTTGGCACCTCCTGTAGCACGTGCTCCCCTGACTGTCCCCTCCGTTCCTTCTCCACCACAGAGCTTGTCTGTGTGAACTCCGAAGTAGAGGGGAGGAGGGTGGGTAGTGGAGCACCCACAGGGACACACATCTCGAAGAACCATCATTATTGCACAAGGTGAATAACTTCTTCTTCGAGTGGTGTCCCTGTGAGTGCTCCACTCTAGGTGCTTGTAGAGCAGTACTCCACCAGGGGTGGTAGGGGTTCGGAGTTATGTATAAGTGTGTGATGAGAGCACTGTGAGGCCAACAATAGAGTCTGAGACAAGGCCTTGGGTGATAGCGTAATGCTTTGCAAAAGTGTCCTCCGATGTCCAGATTGCAGCTCTACAAATATCTATTAAGGGGACATTGTTCAATAATGCAATTGATGTCGCTATGGCTCGCGTTGAGTGGGATCTGATGCCCACAGGGGGTTCTTAGTGATGCAGGTGGCAACAAGTTTGAATACAGGTAGACCCCCCTTTGGAGAGTCCCTGGGTCGATATTGTAGAGCCTTTGGAGCGCTCTGCTGTAGAGACGAATAGTCTTGGTGACTTGCAAAATGGTTTAGTTCTGTCCAAGTAGAAGGCTACAGCCCGTCTGACATCTAGCATGTGCAACGTTGCCTCTCTAGAGTTGTTATGTGGCTTGGGATAGAAGGCAGGTAAGTGTATGATTTGGTTAATATGAAAATTTGTAGCCACTTTGGGCAAGAATTTTGGGTGAGGACATAACATGATTTTGTCTCTGGTAAATACAGTGTACGGTGGTTCAGCCATCAATGCTCCTATTTCGCTGACACATCTTGCAGACGTGATTGCCACTAGGAATGTGACCTTCATTGACATATGTAGGAGTGAGCAGGTTATTAGAGGTTCAAAGGGTGGTCTTGTGAGACATTTGAGCACAAGATTGAGATCCCATGGTGGTGCAGGTTGGCGTACTTCTGGGTACATGTTCTGTATATCTGCTAGAATATCTCTCTGGATGGAGAGTCAGGCCCTTGTTCTGGGACAGGAGGTCCGTCCGGAAAGGCAGCGGTTGTGGGGCACAGACTGCTAGACGTGAGAGGTATGGAAACCAAGTCTGTCTGGGTCATGTGGGGACAATGAGAATGATGTATGCTCTGTCGAATCGTATCTTGCAGCTGACCAGTGGGATCAGCGGGAAGGCGTACATGAGTGACGCGTTTCACAGGATGAGGAAGGCATCCCCTAACGATCCCGGTGCCAGGCCTGCCCTGGAGCAAAATAGTGGACATTTGTGATTTGTTGCGGAGACAAAAAGGTAGATTACTGGGTGACCCCATTTTTGGAATATTGTGCCGAGAACACTGTTGTGGATTTCCCACTCGTGTTCTTGTGAGAAGTGCCTGCTGAGGTTGTCGGCTGTAGTGTTTTGGCACCCTGGTAGGTATGATGCTGTGGATGCAGAAGTTCCATAAATTCATGGCTTCTACGCATAGCGAGTGAGACCTTGCTCCTCCTTGGCGATTAATGTAAAACATGCACACCACATTGTCAGTGAGAACAGAGATTGAGGTTTCTCGTATGAGTGGGAGGAAGTGTCGGCATGCATTGTGTACCGCCTGGAGTTCCAGGAGATTGATATGTAGTCAGGTTTTTGTCACAGACCACTTGCATTGTACATTGTGGTGACCCAAGTTGGCGCCCCAACCTATCAGGGAGGCATCTGTTGTAATAGTCACGGATGGGGGGTCTTGTTGAAAGGGAATCCCGGAGCATACATTCCCTGGCTGTGTCCACCATTGTAGGGAGAGGATAACCCTTGGTGGTAGCATCACACGTCTGTTGAGAAAGTGTTTGCTGGGTGCATAGATCGTGCTCAACCAGTGCTGCAGACAGCGCATGTGGAGTCTGGCATACTTTACTATGAAAGTCGTAGCTGCCATATGTCCCAGAATCTGAAGGCATGTCCTCACTGAAGTTTGTGGGCTGATGGTCACTGTGGAAATAAGATTGGTCAATGTAGTGAATCTGTGGTTTGGCAATAGTGCCTTGGCTTGTATGGAGTCTAGGTCGGCTCCGATAAACTCCAATCACTGGGTTGGTTCCAGGGTGGATTTCTTTTTGTTTATCTGTAGACCTAGCTGGTGAAACAGGTCTATTGTGGTCTTCAGCATGCCTGCCGTTTGTCGATTGGCACCCTTGAGAAGGCAATCGTCCAAATAAGGGAAGATTATGACTTCTTTGCGTTGTAAATGTGCTGCTACTACTGCGAGCGTTTTTGAGACTACGCGGGGAGCAGTGGACAGTCCGAAGGGAAGGACCCTGTATTGGTAGTGGTTGGCTCCCACTGTGAATCGCAGGAACTGTCTGTGGGCAGGATGTATTGTAATATGGAAGTATGCATCTTGGAGGTCGAGGGCTGCAAACCAGTCCCCCCCGTCTAGCGCTGGGATTATTGTGGCCAGAGTGACCATTTTGAACCTGTGGTTGCGTATGAACCTGTTGAGTTTTCGGCGATCTAAGATTGGTCTCCATCCCCCTCCTTTCTTCTCTGTCAGGAAATATTTGGAATAAAAACCCTTCCCTTGGTATTGATGTGGTACTGGTTCTACAGCACCCAGCAGTAGGAGATGGTCTACTTCCTGTTGCAGAAGGTGCTCGTGAGAGGGGTCCCTGAAGAGGGATGGGGAAGGGGGAGGGTAGGGAGGATGGCTGTGAAAGGAATGGTGTAGCCAGATTGTATGAGCTCCAAAACCCATTGATCTGTGGTTATTGCAGCCCAGGCATGGTAAAATGGGCATACGCGGTGACCAAAATTGTGGGATGGGGTATCTGTTGGCGCTAGAGGTCTGGGGAAGTCGTGCATACCCTCAACCAAGACTTCAAAATTGTGGCTTAGATGTAGATGGACAGATGGACGAGGCCTAGTTCTGTGGAGCTTGTTGTCTCTGAGCCCGTTGTTTGGGTCTGTTCTGAGTGAAGTATCGTGGTTGTTGACGATTAAACAAGGGGTCTCGTGTCCTCTGGTATGGTGTAAAACAAGGGCATTTGTTAGGCGGTTGGTGTATGCCTAGTGTACGCAGCATTGCTCGGGAGGCCTTCATGGTATGGAGGACGATGTCTGTTTGAGATGAGAATAGTTTATCCCTATCGAAGAGGAGGTCCTCCACTTTTAGCTGTAGTTCTTTTGGAATTCCCGAAGCCTGCAACCATGATGTTCTTCTCATAACCACAGCTGTTGCGGTTGTTCGGGCAGCTGTGTCTGCTACATCCATTGAGGCTTGCAGCACTGTGCGGGCTATTAACTGACCCTCGTTGATGTTGAGTTGAGGATGTTTATGCTTGGGGAGGTCCTCCTCTGCACCAGGATAGTCAGTGCCGTGGAGGAGACTTGACATGTCAGCTCCGGTGCCACGTGTTGGGGCTCGGCAGGGGTCCACTGAGGGATGGTGCTGGAGGAGCCCAGTACCTCGTAAGTGCTCACTCTGGATGAGTGGAGCACTGAGGGTAAAGACCTCACTGGAGAAGCTCTCTTTTTCTGAGAGACCCTTGCTGGAGAGGTCGAGGCTCGCTTCCTGACAGTTTTGGAAGTCGGAGCCTTATCAGAGCTCAGAGATCTCGGTTTATGAGACGCCCAGGAGGACGTCTCTTGCGGAGGTTGGAGGGATTTCTCCAGCAGAAGCATTTTCAAGCAGAGATCCCTCTCACGTCTTGCCCTTGATGTTAAGTTGGTGCAATGTATGCATTTCTGGGAGAGATGAGTTTCTCCCAGACCGCGAATGCAGGATATGTGGCCAGAGACCGGCATCGGTTCACGGCAGGAGTCACACTTTTTAAATCCTGTTGAGCCCGGCATGACTGCAGTTAAGCCTCTGCCCACTCTCAAGAGATAAGAATAGGAGTTAATTGTAGTGGTAAACTGTAAAAACTGTTCCCAAACTGGGATTTAAGCAGAGAAAGAGTCTTCTTTCGTCTCTTTTTTTTTTGGTTTGTTTTTGTTTTTGAAGAAAAACCTCTAAGAGGAACTAACGAAACTATGTAGACTAAGACTAACTAAACAATGTAACTAAGTATAGACTAATAAGAAGTTCCTATTTAACTTGTAACTTTGTTTATTTTCCCCCCCAGAAAGTATCAAAGAGAGCACTGCCACGGAGTTCCGTCTGCAACCGAGGACGGTTGAGAAGGAACTGAGTGGACGGTTGGGGGAGTGCGTGCTACAGGAGGTGCCAACGGCTGCATGAGAGGACTCCTGTGTGTGCCCTTCCCCCGACTGAGTACTGCTGCGAGAAATCTCTGATCTCCGGCGCAGGGACGCACCGACACCTAGAGTGGAGCACCCACAGGGACACCACTCGAAGAAGAACTGACATTTCCACTCACATACGTTTTTGTAGATATTAAATTATTTCAGTCAGCATGGCCTCTCCTGTCCCTATTTATTACCTTATCCCCAAACAGCTGAAGCAAGTCCTGGATCCTTAGTGTAATGCAGAGGGATGAAGGAGGCAGCCACCTTTGACACAGAGATTACAATACCAATTACATAAATGGAAGCTACTTACTGGTGAAGAGATGGTCCTAGCACAGAGCTTTCACTCAGTCTTTTCTGTAGGCAAAGGAAGAACATCATCTTTGTGACATTAACCCAATGGAATCCCTGTTCCTTTGCAGGGCCAGCATTGGACATCTCAGTATGGTAAATGGCCACCACTGACACTAACAAGGAAGTGCTCTGCAAGATGTTCAAGGCTTGTGGCTCTCTCTCTCTACTGGGAAGTAAAGGTAGCTCATTTGAACTAAGACCTTAGGAACATAACTGCTCTTGGGCAAAATTAAGGGGAGGAAATGGATAAAATTGGAACCTTTCCAGGTATTGTCTGCCATTCAACTCCTTGTATATTTTATTTTGCCAAGACAGTAAAGCCTCCAAGGATAGTGAAATCTTTGCTCTGCCCTCTCTTGCCTCCCTGGCTTTTCTCCAAAAAGTGAGGCTGCAACTATAGTATCCTTAAGGTAGTTATGGACTATTCACTCCTTGGCTTACTCCACGATCCCCAGACTGAAGAACAACCCTCCCCCACAGATCTCTTTGTCATCCCTGCAACCTCTGCAGTGTGCAAACCTACACACTGCAGAGGTCCAGCAGGTACTACTATACTAGACATGACAGCTGTTGTCAGGTGTCCCACCTCTTCATAGTTGGCACAAGGAGAGGCACAAAGGGATGGAGAGCATGGGCCATCCCTGGTGCTGCCCCCCAGAAGGGCAGCCTGGGTTACAACAAACACTAGAGCAGTGGTTCTCAACCTGCGGCCCAATCAGCACACAGCTGCAGCCCATGTGACATCTTCAGGGCCATACATGTAGTATTGGATGTGGCTCATAATGGTAAATAGGTTGAGAACCACTGCACTAGAGGATCAAGAGGGGAAAATGAGAGATCAAACTGAACCTCTCCCTCCACCTGACAAGTCCACTCCCTGCACAACAGTAATCCAGTGAAGCATGTGGTTACCTTCTCCTGCAGTTCATGCAGCTGTCTCTCTAGTTTTGCTTTGTCCTCTCGCAGCTGGTTTAGCTCCTGGGTTGTGCTTGTCAGTAGCTCAGAATCTGTGATGGTGAAATGGAACTCAGGAGGGCCTGGGTCCATCTCGCTGCTGCCCTGAGACTGGATCTGCTCACGCTGCATCCTTAAAAGAAGCCAGCAGGGTTAGTCAAACAACAACAAGTAATAACAATGATGGAGGCAGCATCAGCTTGGTAAATTACTGTCCACTGGTTTCTGCATATCTGATACCAATGAAAGGCCAAGCCACACACTGAGATGAATAGGACCAGCCAGAAGCATTCACATTATTCTTTGGCATGTTTCTGCTAACAGAGAGGATAGAGGAACTCAGAGTTCCACCATAGCCAGTGCACCTCAACCATTACCTACAGTCCCATCTCCTGGGAAAGACAATGGTACATGGTTGTGTTTCAGGGAAGGGCTGTATGAAATGAGGAGGACACAGCATCAAGTATGGAGCACGTGTTGCATGGAAGGATTATGTAGCATGAGTTACCCCTGGTTAAGAAGAATTAAAGTACCTGCACAGGTTGTGCCATGTTTGTCTTTCTTCCACAGGACAGAAACGACTTTGTCTGTACAAAGTGCAAGCTGGTCTCCATATTGGAAGAGAAGGTTCGAGGTCTGGAGAAACAAGTATCGACCCTGCGCTGCATAAGAGAAAATGAAGATTTCCTGGACAGACGTCAGGATATGTTTCTACAGGCACAATGTTCTGAAGAATCGGAGCAGGTTGCGCAGAGGGGACTGAGGGACGGTGAAGAAAATTGGCAGCATGTGACCTCTAGAAGAAGAAAGAGGAGCGTCCATGTATCAGCAATGGAGATACAGGTGAGCAACCGTTTTCATGTTCTCTCCACAGGTACTAATGCGGAGAGTGGAGTAGATGATACATCTGAGGGAAGGGAGCAGAAGGAGACTCCACCGATTGGAAGGCATGAGATGCACTGTCCTAGGGATGGGGGTTCCACGACCACCGCTCCCAAGAGAAGGAGGAGGGTGATGGTGGTCGGGCACTCCCTCCTCAGGGGGACTGCGTCATCTATCTGCCGCCCCAACTGAGAAAACCGAGAGGTCTGCTGCTTGCCAGGAGCTAGGATTCACGATGTGACGGAGAGACTGCCGAGACTCATCAAGCCCTCGGATTGCTACCCCTTCCTGCTTCTCCACGTGGGCACCAATGATACTGCCAAGAATTGGCTTGAGCGAATCACTGCAGACTACGTGGCTCTGGGAAGAAGGATAAAGGAGTTTGAGGCGCAAGTGGTGTTCTCGTCCATCCTCCCTGTGCAGGGAAAAGGCCTGGGTAGAGACCGTTGAATTGTGGAAGTCAACGAATGGCTATGCAGGTGGTGTCAGAGAGAAGGCTTTGGATTCTTCGACCATGGGATGGTGTTCCAAGAAGGAGGAGTGCTAGGCAGAGACGGGCTCCACCTAACGAAGAGAGGGAAGAACATCTTCGCAAGCAGGCTGGCTAACTTAGTGAGGAGGGCTTTAAACTAGGTTCACCAGGGGAAGGAGACCAAAGCCCTGAGGTAAGTGGAGAAATGGGATACCGGGAGGAAGCACGAGCAGGAGAGTGCAAGAGGGGAGGACTCCTGTCTCAGACTGAGAAAGCGGGACAATCAGCGAGTTATCTAAAGTGCCTATACACAAATGCAAGAAGCCTGGGAAACAAGCAGGGAGAACTGGAAGTCCTGGCACAGTCAAGGAACTATGATGTCACTGGAATAACAGAGACTTGGTGGGATAACTCACATGACTGGAGTACTGTCATGGATGGATATAAACTGTTCAGGAAGGACAGGCAGGGCAGAAAAGGTGGGGGGAGTTGCATTGTATGTAAGAGAGGAGTATGACTGCTCAGAGCTCCGGTATGAAACTGCAGAAAAACCTGAGAGTCTCTGGATTAAGTTTAGAAGTGTGAGCAACAAGGGTGATGTTGTGGTGGGAGTCTGCTATAGACCACCAGACCAGGGAGATGAGGTGGACGAGGCTTTCTTCCGGCAACTAGCAGAAGTTACTAGATCGCAGGCCCTGGTTCTCATGGGAGACTTTAGTCACTCTGATATCTTCTGGGAGAGCAATACAGCGGTGCACAGACAATCCAGGAAGTTTTTGGAAAGTGTAGGGGACAATTTCCTGGTGCAAGTGCTGGAGGAACCAACTAGGGGCAGAGCTCTTCTAGACCTGCTGCTCACAAACCGGGAAGAATTAGTAGGGGAAGCAAAAGTGGATGGGAACCTGGGAGGCAGTGACCATGAGATGGTCGAGTTCAGGATCCTGACACAAGGAAGAAAGGAGAGCAGCAGAATACAGACCCTGGACTTCAGAAAAGCAGACTTTGACTCCCTCAGGGAACTGATGGGCAGGATCCCCTGGGAGAATAACATGAGGGGGAAAGGAGTCCAGGAGAGCTGGCTGTATTTTAAAGAATCCTTATTGAGGTTGCAGGAAAAAACCATCCCAATGTGTAGAAAGAACTGTAAATATGGCAGGCGACCAGCTTGGCTTAACAGTGAAATCCTTGCTGACCTTAAACGCAAAAAAGAAGGTTACAAGAAGTGGAAGATTGGACAACTGACCAGGGAGGAGTATAAAAATATTGCTCAGGCATGCAGGAGTGAAATCAGGAAGGCCAAATCACCCTTGGAGTTGCAGCTAGCAAGAGATGTTAAGAGTAACAAGAAGGGTTTCTTCAGGTATGTTAGCAACAAGAAGAAAGTCAAGGAAAGTGAGGGCCTCTTACTGAATGAGGGAGGCAACCTAGTAACAGAGGATGTGGAAAAAGCTAGTGTACTCAATGATTTTTTTGCCTCTGTCTTCACGAACAAGGTCAGCTCCCAGACTGCTACACTGGGCAGCACAGTATGGGGAGAAGGTGACCAGCCCTCTGTGGAGAAAGAAGTGGTTCGGGACTATTTAGAAAAACTGGACGAGCACAAGTCCATGGGGCCGGATGCGCTGCATCCAAGGGTACTAAAGGAGTTGGCAGATGTGATTGCAGAGCCATTGGCCATTATCTTTGAAAACTCATGGCGATCAGGGGAGGTCCCGGATGTCTGGAAAAAGGCTAATGTAGTGCCCATCTTTAAAAAAGGGAAGAAGGAGGATCCGGGGAACTACAGGCCAGTCAGCCTCACCTCAGTCCCTGGAAAAATCATGGAGCAGGTCCTCAAGGAATCAATTCTGAAGCACTTAGAGGAGAGGAAAGTGATCAGGAACAGTCAGCATGGATTCACCAAGGGCAAGTCATGCCTGACTAACCTAATTGCCTTCTATGAGAAGATAACTGGGTCTGTGGATGAGGGGAAAGCAGTGGATGTGTTATTCCTTGACCTTGGCAAAGCTTTTGATACAGTCTCCCACAGTATTCTTGCCAGCAAGTTAAACAAGTATGGGCTGGATGAATGGACTATAAGGTGGATAGAAAGCTGGCTAGATCATCGGGCTCAACGGGTAGTGATCAACGGCTCCATGTCTAGTTGGCAGCCAGTTTCAAGTGGAGTGCCCCAGGGGTCGGTCCTGGGGCCGGTTTTGTTCAATATCTTCATTAATGATCTGGAGGATGGCGTGGACTGCACTCTCAGCAAGTTTGCAGATGACACTAAACTGGGAGGAGTGGTAGATACGCTGGAGGGTAGGGACAGGATACAGAGGGACCTAGACAAATTAGAGGATTGGTCCAAAAGAAACCTGATGAGGTTCAACAAGGACAAGTGCAGAGTCCTGCACTTAGGACGGAAGAATCCCATGCACTGTTACAGACTAGGGACTGAATGGCTAGGAAGCAGTTCTGCAGAAAAGGACCTAGGGGTTACAGTGGACGAGAAGCTGGATATGAGTCAACAGTGTGCCCTTGTTGCGAAGAAGGCTAACGGCATTTTGGGCTGTATAAGTAGGGGCATTGCCAGCAGATCGAGGGACGTGATCGTTCCCCTCTATTCGACATTGGTGAGGCCTCATCTGGAGTACTGTGTCCAGTTTTGGGCCCCACACTACAAAAAGGATGTGGAAAAATTGGAAAGAGTCCAGCGGAGGGCAACAAAAATGACTAGGGGGCTGGAGCACATGACTTATGAGGAGAGGCTGAGGGAACTGGAATTGTTTAGTCTGCAGAAGAGAAGAATGAGGGGGGATTTGATAGCTACTTTTAACTACCTGAAAGATGGTTCCAAAGAGGATGGATCTAGACTGTTCTCAGTGGTACCTGATGACAGAACAAGGAGTAATGGTCTCAAGTTGCAGTTGGGGAGGTTTAGGTTGGATATTAGGAAAAACTTTTTCACTAGGAGGGTGGTGAAGCACTGGAATGGGTTACCTAGGGAGGTGGTGCAATCTCCTTCCTTCGAGGTTTTTAAGGTCAGGCTTGACAAAGCCCTGGCTGAGATGATTTAGTTGGGAATTGGTCCTGCTTTGAGCAGGGGATTGGACTGGATGACCTCCTGAGGTCCCTTCCAACCCTGATATTCTATGATTCTACCATATATACTCGTTCATTAGCCCATTTGTTTATAAGCCAACCCCCCAAGATGGTTAGGTAAAAACAGCAAAAAACTGTATAACCCTTTCATAAGCCGACCCTATATTTCAGGGGTTGTCAAACTTTGGCTCCTGGCCCGTCAGGGTAAGCCGCTGGCGGGTCGGGACGTTTTGTTTACTTGGAGCGTCTGCAGGCACGGAGCCCCTCAGCTCCCAATGTCCGCGTTTGCCGTTCCCAGCCAATGGGAGCTGCGGGACTTTGCCAACCCCTGCTATATTTTAAAAACTGGCATCACAAGAAACACTCAAAAGTTTTGCTAGAATTATTTTAATGTACTCTAACGAAAAAACGGTTGTTGTTCTAATAACTGAACAAATACGTATTCACCTTCAAAATTACAGTCACTATTTAAAATCAGTAAATGGATATTTAAAAACAAAACAATGAGACTTTAAAAAGTCTTAAAATCCTTCAAAGTCTGAATCAGTCTCTGGTTCACCAAACAGTTCATTAAATTTGGCTTCAGTCACAGCTGCACCTGCATTGTCATCGTAGATGTCGGCAGTGTTGTCTTCAGACTCAGATTCCTTCTCATCATCAGCCTCTGTTGTGTCATCATCAAATATGGCATCATCTTCTGACCCGTCGAGTGCATTGCTAATACAGCATTTCCTAAATGATTTTTCTACCATTTCCGAGGGAATGGATACCCACGTGTCCTTGATCCACTGGGCGACCAGATGGATTTCGGGCTTCATAAGATTCCCGCCTTTTGTCAACTTCGCCATGCCTGAGCACATCCATTCAGAGTTTCAGACCACATTTTGCGTAGCCTGTCTTTAAAGGGTTTGTTCAGGCAGACATCAAGCGGTTGTAGAACTGAAGTTAAGCCTTCAGGTATTACAACCAAAGTAGTTTTCATATTTTTGTCCACATTTTTCACCTCATTCATCTTGTGTGCCCTGAACATGTTCCAAGTGAGCATAGTAGGTTTCTTGAAAAGTGCTCCTGGTCTCTTATTCCACACTTTTTCCAGCCATTCAATAGGCCCACTTTCATCCATCCATCCCTTTTCGTGTGCACGTACAATGACACCATCAGGAAATTTCATGTTTTTAGGCAAGGTTTTTCTTTTAAAAATAACAGGAGGGAGCTTTGATCCATTTGCCAAACATGATAAAACCACCGTAAAATGGATTTTTTTCATGGCCAGTTAATTAAAACTGTATTTTCACCAACACCGGTTATTGTTCTGTTGCACGGGAGATCGAATGTCAGTGGTGTTTCGTTCATATTTCCTATTTGTGACAGTTCAAATGCATATTCCTTTTGATATTTTATAATAAACCTTTGGAAAGATTTGATTTTTTCTTCCAGATCTCTAGGCAGCTTTTGCGCTATCTTTGTTCGCTGACGAAGACAGAGACCATGACGGTTCATGAAGCAAGTACACCAACTCGCTGATGCGACAAACATTGATGGCTTTACTGACTTGTATTTGTCGTCTTTCGACATTTGCAGAGCATGCAGACGAATTCCAGTTCTAGTGACAATGTACCCATTTTGTCGACATTCAAGAACCCAATTATTGAGATCTTTCTCTAGCTCAGGAAATGAAGCGCACCTCGTTGGACATTTTTTCTTGCTTCTTGGCATGTCTTTTAGTGTTTTATTTTTTCGCCATTCTCTTACTTGCTTCTCATTGATACAGAATTCACGAGCAGTGGCGCAATTATTGTTTGAGTCTGCATATTCAACAACTTTAAGTTTGAGCGCTGCATGATAAGACCTTTTTCTTTTGATTTCACCATTGTTCATTTTAAATACTAGTATGAAAATAGATTATTATTATTATAGTAGTTATAGATTTTGTAGGACTTTATATAGGAATGTCACCTGCTTTATCACTGTCAAATTATTATTGTTCTTTGTTTATTTCAAAGCAGCCCTGTAGATGGGCATGTAGGGAGGGGTAGCTCAGTGGTTTGAGCATTGGCCTGCTAAACCCAAGGTTGTGAGTTCAATCCTTGAGGGGGCCATTTAGGGATCTGGGGCAAAAATCTGTCTGGGGATTGGTCCTACTTTGAGCAGGGGGTTGGACTAGATGACCTCCTGAAGTCCTTTCTGACCCTGAGATTCTATGATAAGAGGCTATTTCAATTTTATTAGAGATTCCATCGATTCTGCACATTATATTTTCATATTGGCTCGAGACTTATGAGGTCCATTTCAAGCCAATCTAGTCCACTAAACAAAGCCTTTGCAACTTTAAAAGGCTGCAGTGTTGACATCAATAAATGGGTCGGCAAACTTTGGCTCCCAACCTGTCAGGGTAAGCCGCTGGCGGGATGTTTTGTTTACTTGGAGCGTCTGCAGGCATGGAGCCCCTCAGCTCCCTGTGGCCGCAGTTCACCGTTCCCAGCCAATGGGAGCTGCGGGAACTTCCGGTTTGCCGTTCCCAGCCACAGGGAGCTGAGGGGCTCCATGCCTGCAGACGCTCCAGGTAAACAAAATGCCAATGTATTAGATATTCAATTCAATGATTCCATAGAGTTTAAAACCATCAAATTTTGGTGTAGACCCGTTTATAAGCCAACCCCCGCTCTTTGATGCGCCACATTTTTACCAAAAATATTTGGCTTATGAACGAGTATATATGGTAAGTGCTGTGCATTTGTACTGCACCTCTTGTCTATAGAGCTTTAGAAAGTTTAGCAAGTGTCTTAATTCACATTTTACATGTTGGGAAACTAAGGCACAAAGAATGCCTGAATTTTGAGAAGAGTCCCAATTTTGGGTGCATAAGTTGAGACTCTTTGCTCCTGATTTTCAAGAGTGTTTAGCGAGTCAAAAACAGAACCCAAGTCTCCAGACCACAAATTCTCCGTTCCAATCACTAGCCTCTGGTTGCCTCTCCACCATTAATGGAGGATGGTGTGGTGTTGCTCTGAAGGACTATAGAGCCCAAATTGTTCTAAGCAGTCCTTACCTGGGTGCTTTAGAGGGATGATGATCTTTCATGGCTACAGAAAAGACTCAAAAGCCCCCTGACCTACCTATAAGCAATCAGCAGGTTTTCATGCCTCTTGACAAGGTTCTGCATGCGCTTCTTGTAACCACGCACAGCTCCAGCCAGCTGCTCCTCCCGAGATTTATGGGCAGCCCGAATGTCCTTCAGCATGCCATCCACAAAGCGCTTCATGTAAGCATGGTCAGTTGGTACTTTGTTAGGCACCTTAGAAGCATTTGATTTACTGTCCATATATTCCTTTAAACACAGAGAAGGAAATCAGCTCAAGCAGACTGCTGGACATGGAATGGCTGTTTCCTAAGACACTCAACCAATGTATTAGGATGGCTACTCCCTGTCCTGCATGGCGGTACACAGGAGAACTCCTCATCATCAGAATGCTTAACATTTACAGCACTTTCCAATTAGTAAGTGCAGTACAAACTAACTAGCCTCCAACAAGTGGGGAAAATGAGGCACAGAGACGTTAATGCCTTGGACACACAGTCAGTGGCAGAGGTGGGAGTGCTGGCTTCTATTTCTCTGCTCACTCGATTAGGCCACACTATCTCTGACTCCTTGTTTGTTCAGAAGATTACATAGCTCTATTAGAAACTGAACTGTTCTTCTTAGCAAAGGTTCCCTTCAATTGTTCTCTTGATACATCACCACACTGCGATCTCTTGGAGCTGTTGGCAAAGACTCTGTACTGCTACCTAGGGTGGAGAGACTAGCAGATTTCTTCCAAGATATGGCCAATTTTTCTCAATGAACTGTCCTGCAGAATGTACTCAGGGATCAGTGTATGTCCTATGCCATGAAGTCTGACACTTTTGCAGTGCTCTGAGTCCTCAGTGATCCTCTGCGAGACTGGTTGCATGCCAGAGAAATGTATTCCCATAATAACCTTAGGCCACTCATGTTACAAGATTCTGTGATACAGCAGGAAAGGTGAAGGGGCCATGGATCATGTTTCCTCCCGGAGGAACAAAGGGAGGATTCTTTTACCACAAACCATGAAGTCAGCACACTGTGAAGCCAAAAGTGGCACAGTCTGGCCTGCTGAGAGAGACTTCCAGGGCACTGGGTTTAGAAGCCAATTGAAAAGTAGCCATAATAAATAAAATGAAAGTGCAATTAAAATAACTTGACCGAGAGAGAGACATGGCAGAGACTCGGTGATTGTTCTGGGCTGTCACATGGGAAATCTGGGGCAGGGAATGATTTGGGTACTCCTGCCCCCAGACTCATGGGCTGCAATCAGAACACATGCAGTGTACAGTTAGACTTTCATAAAGAGGGAGAAAAGATCCCATTCTTCAACTCTCCCTACAGCCATCAGACAGAGTGATATTACTGCACTGCATGTTCCACTAGCCTGCAGCTCGAAGAGGGAAACAGCAGTGGTTTGAGAGCAGTGGGCAGTACCCAAACTCAAATGTCTGTCCTGTAAAACCAGAAGGAATAACTAAACCCAAAGAAAGGAAATGCAGATGCCCATACATGGCAGGGATCCTCACCGCCAGGTCCTTGATGTACTGAGTAAGACGACAGCGATATTCTTCATTCAGTTCCTTCAGCTGAAGTTGCAGTTGGGAATTCTCAACCTCCACCTCTTTGAGCTGGCTCTGAGAGGTGAGCAGCACCTACAGCACAGGAAGCATACAGTCACCCCCAGGGAATCAGGCTCTTCCCTGAGCCTCCTATTGGCCAGCTGAGCTTTAATCACTAGTATTCAATAGGAAAAGGAAGGTTAACTTAGAAACTTTACTTTCAAACAGTCCACTTTCCCAGGAAAGGGGCACTATTTAAAAGCAGGCCAAAAGGGACCACAAGAGACAGTTCATAAGGGGCAGAGAGGGAGGGAAGATTCTGCTGTCATCCAAGAACAACCCAGGAAATGTTTACTGCACATATTTCTATGCTGCCCATCCCCCAAAGAATCTGGGCACCAACTGAGCACGTCATTGGCACCTTCCCTCTGGGGATCTCAAAACACTTTACAAGCATTATGGAATGAAGCCTCAGAACCTTGTGAGGGAGGAAATTCTTATTGCCTCTATTTTATAGATAGGGAAACTGAGGCACAGAGCTGTTCAATAACTAAGAATTGGACTAAGACTCAGCAACTCATTTACATGGCCCCTTAGTATTGAAGAACTGAATCTTCCAGGTACTAAGGGGGTTCATTTATCCAGAGGAACTGACAGTTTCTGGCTTCTTAGGCCTGGTCTACACTAACCCCCAAATTCGAACTAAGGTACGCAACTTCAGCTACGTGAATAACGTAGCTGAAGTCGACATACCTTAGTTCGAACTTACCGCGGTTCAGACGCGGTCCACACGCGGCAGGCAGGCTCCCTGTCGACTCCGCGGTACTCCTCTCGCCGAGCTGGAGTACCACAGTCGACGGCGAGCACTTCCGGGATCGATTTATCGCGTCCAGACCAGACGCGATAAATCGAACCCGGAACTTCGATTGCCAGCCGTCGAACTACCGCGGTAGTGTAGACCTGGCCTTAGAGACAGAAGCACAAAACTTGACACATCCATGGAGGATGAGCTGGCCCTGCTCCATAGTGCTGCACAAATGTGCTGGACACAGGCGTTTTTCCTTGATATAGTCTGACCCTGCTATCAGAAACAGCAGTCGAGATTGATCAAGCCCTCCTGCAGAATGAGATGCTGACAAGACTTCATGGAGGGGAGACTTACAGATCAGAGCCTCACCCATCTTGCTATTGGCTCCAAGTTACTAGTGTATGGTGCTGTACAACCAAAGGAGAAGCTGACAATCTAGGTGAGTCACAGTGTCAGAGGATGGGTCCTAGGGATCTTACCACTGACTGCTCCACCAGTTTGTGCTGAGTATTGCGAATCACTCTCTTGGACTGCTGCAGCTCCTTCCCCATTGCCACCCTGCATACACAGAATGGGGGACGTGTTCACTTTAATCACGGAGGTGCTCTTCCATCAATGGCTGCTCCATTGGCCCAGAATACTGTCCAGGCCATTTGGCATACTGTAGTACTTAAGGCAAGGAACTAATAGTATTGATTAGAGCCATAAAAAGCATAGGCAGGAGCTATACACCTGTCCTACCCCACAACTCCATGCAACATTGCCAATTTATGTCCTCAAGGCTGAGCAGCCCAAACAAACCTGATATCCAGGTACAGGTATCTCCTAAGCAGATACTACCAACTGTGGACCACTGTATGCTAGGCTGAGACCATCAAACTCAGTTCACTTGAAACCAAAGGCAAATTTTATCCCAAGCCTGCTAATGTGAAAGGGAGAGCAAACCCCCCCTAGTACCAGCCTTTCCCCTAGCATGAACTGAGCTCCTCAGTCTCTGCCTATTGATGGAAGGAAGAATGATCATATGCTCAAGACACAGGAACTCAGGAGTCCTGGGCTCAGTTCATGCTCTGTCACAGACTCTGTGTGATCCTGGGCATGTCAGTTAGGCTCCAATTTTCAAAGGGGCATCAGGGATTTAGGGACCCAAATCCCACTTCAATAGGGGACAGGCACCTAAAAGCCACAGGGCCCCTTGAGACTCCTAGCCTTTATCTCTAGCTGTAAAATGGGGATGCTATTCAATTTGTTCATGTTGGTGAGGCTGAGATATTCCAGTGCGAGGGGCCAGGCAGACAACTGTACTAGGGGGTGGGATGGCCTCAAAACACTCACACTCTCTGTTCCAGCTTCTGTTGCTGAGAGTCGTACGTTTGCTTCATCTTTTCAATCTCAGCTTTTATGTGATCCTGGTTTCCAAGCATCTAAAGGACAAGAATGAATGGGAAGATGAAAGGCATCCTGCAAAGAGAATGACTGAACTGCAGAGAAAGCTCACTGAGAATGAGAAAAAATTACCAGTTACCTAACGGATTGCCACTTGCTGGGAAGATGTGTGCTAACGGGGGCGAAGTGAAATGCAAGGGAAAGGGCAGACTGAATAGGGAGCAGGGCCGGCTCTAGGTTTTTTGCCGCCCCAAGCAAAAAAAATTTGGGCTGCCTCCCCGTCCCAGCCCTGGGCTCCTCGCCGCACACCCCTGCTGCCCCAGCCCTGGGCTCTCCCCCACACACACACCCCCTGCCGCCCCAGCTCTGGGCTCCCTCATTCCTCCCCACACACACCTCCTGCTGCCCCAGCCCTGGGCTCTCTCCCACCCCCACCTGCACCCTCCTTCCGCCGCAGCCCTGGGTCACTGGTAACTCACTCCCACGGCAAGTCATTCAGCAGGAATTTTAGATGTGCACAGAACACAGACAGGATTGGTTCCCACATGGTTACAGAACTGCAGTAAAGTGGAACAATTTTCAGCTTGTGTGATTGGAGGATATCTGGATGCATATTATAAGACTGCCCTACATAAATGAGGAAAAGTTGAGGTGCCTTTATTATTCTTTTATTCCACTCTTTCTTTCTATGGGGAATTTGCCAATGCAATATCACTGTCTTCCTTTTAAACAAACAAACAAAAAAGGCAATGGCTGTTGAAAATAGCAATTCCAGTCCTAATAACCACTGGGAAGCATTTCTTGCTGTAGTGGGGCAGCTGCCCCACTCCCTGAGATTATGGGCTGCGGCAGGCCAGTGGGCCTGCGCAGACGCACAGCCAATCAGAGAAGGGCTTACTGGGAGCCAATCAGGGCCCAGGTTGGAGACAGCCAATCAGGGCCAGGCTCAGCCCTATAAAAGACTGCACAGGGAGAGAGCAGTCAGTCTGTCCCAGGCCTTTGAAAGGGGAAGGTCTATCTCCAAACTGGGAGACTAGCACCGAGGACAGCGCAGTGCTGGCCAGGCTCAGGGAGTAGAGAGAAGCTCTAGCCTGAGGCCTGCCAGGCTGCAGGCCCTGAGTGGAAGGGCCTAGCGGGTGCAAGGGGCTGTAGGGGAAGCGGCCCAGGGAAGCGGACAGACGAGGGGAGAGTAGGAGGACAGTGAGGCTGCCGCCAGAGGGTCCCTGGGTCGGGACCCAGAGTAGAGGGTGGGCCTGGGTCCCCCCCTACCCCTTTGCAGTACATCTAGCCATTGGCCGTAGGGAGCGGCCAGTACAGACCACGCCAGATCCCTGATGGGAGGGATTAGACTTTGGGGTGTGTGGTTGACTACGGTGGCTAGACAAGGAGACTGCTGATTGACCCCCCCCCCGGAAGGGGGTGTGGAAGGACTGAGGGGCACTGCTGGAGGGCAGTGGTCCCGAAGAGGACGCCGTGAGTTGGTGAGCGACGTGGGCTCAGACACGCCAACCGAGGGCGAGATGACGGTCGGGACACCACCAGGAGGGGGCGCTCCACTGGACTGAGCTAATTCCCGGAACAACCAGTAGGAGGCGCCATGGTGGTGAGTCCTAACCCCGTTACACTTGCTCAATTTTATCCTACTTTTTCTACAGCAAGTTACAGTGGATCAGTATATTTGATTTGGGAGAAATGAAGTAACAACTGCCCAGACTGAGCTTGAGCACTCCTGAATTTCGAGGTGTTCAAATCTGGAAGGCAGGTGCTGGGGGGGGACTGTGGCTCCGCGGGGGAGCACGGCAGCATGTATGCAGCAGTGTGTCTGGCACTGCACGGAGCCAGACACGCTGGTCTGAGTGGAACCGTAAGGGGGCTGGGGGGTTGGATGGGGCGGAGGTTTGGGGGGGCAGTCAGGGGACAGGCAGTGGTTGGCTAGGCATAGGAGTCCCAGGGGTTTGTCAGGGGACTGGTTGGGGTCCTAGGGCAGAAGTTGGGGGGGGGGGGTCTCAGGAGGCGGCAGTTGGGGACAAGGAGCAGCGGCGCTTAGATAGGGGGTTGGGTCCTGGGGGGCCGTTAGGGGCAGGGGTGATCAGGGGAAGGGGAGCAGGGTGGGTTGGATGGGTTGGGGTTTCTGTGGGGGGCAGTCGGAGGGAGTGGATGGTGGCAGGGTGGGGCTACCCTCCCTCCCTGTGGAGTGTCCTATTTTTTGAATGTTAAAATATGGTATCCCTACTCACAGCGCAGCTCTCCATTCACAGCAGGCTGCAGCATGAGGTCTCAGCTACCTCACTCCCTCCCCCTCTTTCCTGTTGGTAGTGGCCAAGGGAATGCTGGGAAATGTAGTTCTTTCCCTGCTCCAGGGCTGGCTCTATAGGCAGGGAGCTAACCAAGGAACTACAGCTCCCAGGGCCCCCTGTTGGTTCTCAGCTCCCATGCTGGATCCTGCCGCCCCTGCAAATGGGCTGCCCCAAGCACGTGCTTGCTTTGCTGGTGCCTAGAGCCGCCCCTGATAGGGAGCAGCTAATACACTACAATACAGCTAATACAATAGGAAGGTTGTGTTAAATCTATCCTGGCTGCATAGGTATCATCACACTAAGAGTGGACTCAGATGAGATTTGGATAGGAGGGTCAGTTTACCATGAGAAACTGAATGGTGGGTACTGAAGCACTAGTCAATATCACACAAATGATGATGCAACTGAGGCAAGAGGCTACTCCAGCCCATCATTCTGGGGTTGCTTTATCACCACCACCTCCAGGGGGTCATCTGTGTCCCTAGCAGAGCTCTCAAGATCCCTCATTTTCACACCATCCATTCAGCCAAGGATGGAAGGCTAATACTCCCTTAACTAGTCAAAGATTCACTGTTGAGCAATTTGAGACATCAGCAGAATACATTGCTGGCGTAAGCAGGCACAGCTCGCTTGACTTCAGTGCTCTTTTCCCCCCAGCGGGATACTATGTGGATTGATTGTGCAGCTCTCCCAGCTCTGGGGGCAAGAGAATGGGATGGAGTCTCCTGCACAGCAGTGCAGAGGTGCTACCACTGAGCCAACCCTTCTGTGAGATTATGGTGAACATGCACTTGGCAGGTAACACAGACCCACTTCCTTTAAAACTCTTGTCTATAACTGCCCAATGAAAATGGCTGGGGGAAGCTCCCAGCTCCTCCAGTCGCAGCCTCTCCTTGCAGAAGTCACTGTATAAAACAATGCAGATCCAGTTTTCTAACAAACAACCTGAAGAGAGAGTACATGCTATTTGGTAACTACACAGCTCTCAAGAAACTAGGTGTAGGCAATTCTCCAAATTCAGTCTGACAGATGTTTTGCATGGGGGAAGGGTGGGCAGGGAGGATGAACCCCACACAATAAATAATCACAAGTACACAGCTCAGATACACATGCAGTGTTCCACACTCACATGTCTCTCCAGTTTTCGACGTTCGTGTTCAGAGGCAACTATATCTTCTGGCTGATTTAAAAAAACAGAACAGGGCAGTGGTCAGATTCTGGTCTCTTGGCGGAAGCAAGGAGATCAGACTACCTAGGAGGCCAGACAAGTCCATACCTTCACTTTCCGGGCAGAGAGGCGGTGGACCACAGCCCGCACCCTTTCCAGCTCGGCCGAGGTTTCATTGGCCAGCGCTTGGGACGGGGAGTTGTTACTCCATGACTGAGGAAGGGAGCTCCTGGTGTTGACCAGGTTTAGCAGCTCTATGCTCAGCTCTTCATTCTTAGCAACCTGCAAAGTAAAACAAGAAGGGAACCGTTTCATTTCTTAAGCTTTCCCCTCTCCAGCTCTGTGTGTATTATTCATCATGCACATGCAGTTCTTTATATACACAAAGCATTCACTTTTATCCCTCTGGATAGCAGATTTTTTCTCTCACCTGTCTGAATATGGTGGTGAACTATTTAATTCTCATGAAAAGGCAGGACTGGTACCATTGACTAGAACCAGCTAGAGAGAGCAGAGGTGTTGCTGTGTGTGTGTGTTTTTTTTTTTTTTTTTTTTTTCCCCCTCCCCTTACACAGCTCTGCCAGTGTCCCTCAATTCTCCCCTGCAGCATCCATGCTATTCCAGTTCTGGAGCCCTCACACAGCTCTGCCATTCAGGACTTGCAGGTCCTCCTGCTAATCCTCTCCCCCACCCCCTCAGCTCTGCCAATGCCTCTCACTCCTGACCTGCAGTGCCCCTTACTATTCTAGTCCTGGACCTTTCCTGACCAAATTGAATGGTGTTACAAAAAATGGACAGATATCCTCTAGGAACTAGTCTGATGCCACCCAAGTCATTTCATTTTTGATCTTTATTATAGCTGAACACAGACCTCCAGAAGTAGATTAACCCACAGCACCACCTAGCCATTCAGATTCAATGCAGTGCCAGTAGGAAGTTGACACATTTTGGAAGGATAAACAGCATCTCAACTAGAAAGGCTCAGTTACAGGGGATCTGGAGTGAATATTGAGGGAATTCATATCTCAAGGGAGGATTAAATAACAAAATTCTGATGGGGGTTTTTGACTGGGGACAAGTTTGAGTAATTGTTACCAATTCGCTGAATCCTGAAGGATGTGACGCTTTGGTAACCTTAGTCATCCATTTCAATAATGGGTGATCAAAAGATAGCATAGGGTGGGCTGAGGCAGTGACGGGAGGAGAAAAGAGAGACTGACAGACGGATGAGAGATACAGCTGTAAAAGCTGACAGGAGCTCCCAAGGAAAAGAGAGCCTACATGAGATTTTGCTTTATGTGGATAGTTACAGGGAGACAGGACCAAGATTTGCAAAGGGCTATTTTGAGGAAGTTGCACAACCTCCCAATGTCCCTGAAGAACCCCACAGCACCCTCCGGTAAATCAGAAGAAGTGTATTGATTTAGATGGAATATATGGGCCAAAGGTGTTAATACAGTCACTGTCCAACATTAAATGGTGTTAAACAAGATCTGGGTTTGGTATACAGAGACCTCAGCTTGCTTGGTACTATGGCAAACACACCATTAAAAATCCTTTTAACCTTTTGTTAAAGACAAAGAAAAGAAGGGGAAAAAAGAGGTAAAGGGTTTGAAATGTAAAGTATGAAATAAGACGTTCATTGTAACAACATCCCCATTCCCTTTTCCGTTGGAGAGAGGTTTCAAAAGAAACGCCCACCCCTCTGGTCGGACATTCTCTTAGATGGTATCTGAAATGGAAATAACTGCAACCTTGGGGCCAAAGAGAAGAAGTTAGTTTAGATGGGCTTGAGCTGTCATTGTTGCTGTTGTTGTTATAATCCAATCCTGTTTCATCCCAGGCAGTGTTTAGGATTCAGCTGGAACTGGAAGAGATGGCTATGTTATCAGGGTCCCTCTCTCTGGCCAGTCTGGATATCTCTGAGGATTAGAACAAAGGAGGTCTGGAGTCCCAGGAGACAGTGGAGATGGCAGCTATTATGGTGAAGCTCGCTCCAGTAGCCCCTGTCTGTTCTTCTGTATTTTCCTCCCAAAGCCTCTTTCTTCAAGGACCCACAAGGGGTGTGATGGCTGGAATAGCCCATCTCCCCATTATTTTGTCCACCTATTAGGCCTAATATCGGACACATCGATTTTGGTTAATTTATTTCTGGATCCACATTTTCTTGTTTACCAGGCATGATCTTAACACAGTCCTTGAGCTATATCAGGAGGCCTTTTGGTTCAGACTAATTCAGTCTTTTTATCTCCCGTGGGGGGGGGGGGGGCGGAGCCGGGGGGGCCGGCGAGCCCCGGCGGGGGCGCCGCTCTCCCGCCGGGGGGAGGGCGGCCGGAGCCCCGGGGCGAGGGTGGCGGGCCCGGGCGGGGGCTCCGCTCTCCCCCCGGCGGCCGGGGGCAGGGCGCGGGGGGGAGGGCGGCCGGAGCCCTGGGAGGAGGGCGGCGAGCCCCGGCGGGGGCTCGGCTCTCCCCCCGGCGGCCAGAGCACCGGGGGCAGGGCGGCGAGAGGGCGGCGAGCCCCGGCTGGGGCTCGGCTCTCCCCCCGGCAGCCGGGGGAAGGGCGCGGGGGGGGGGCGGTCAGAGCGCCGGGGGGAGGGTGGCGAGCCCGGGCAGGGGCTCCGCTCTCCCCCCGGGGGCAGGGCGCCGGGGGGGGGGAGGGCGGCGAGCCCCGGCGCGGGCTCCGCGCCCCGGCGGGGGCTCCGCTCTCCCCCCAGCGGCCGGGGGCAGGGCGCCGGAGGGGAGGGCGGCCGGAGCCCTGGGAGGAGGGCGGCGAGCCCCGGCGGGGGCTCGGCTCTCTCCCCCTCCCTCCCCCCCCCCGGCGGCCAGAGCGCCGGGGGCAGGGCGGCGAGCCCCGGCGGGGGCTCGGCTCTCCCCCCGGCAGCCAGAGCGCCGGGGGCAGGGCGGCGAGAGGGCGGCGAGCCCCGGCTGGGGCTCGGCTCTCCCCCCGGCAGCCGGGGGGGGGGGCGGCCAGAGCGCCGGGGGGAGGGCGGCGAGCCCGGCTGTGGCCCCCGCTCTCCCCGGCGGCCCGAGCGCCGTGCCGCCCCCCTCCAGGTGCCGCCCCAAGCACCAGCTTGGTTGCCTGGTGCCTGGAGCCGGCCCTGCTGACTGACATCTTAGAGGCCGGACTTCTCCAAAAGGGCCGTATGGCTGGATTGGCCTTTTTAGCCAATCTCATTTGCCTTGGACAGACACAGAGCAATTTTTGAATAGAAACACAGAATTGTTTTCATAATGCTTTGGAGACTCTCCCTGTTATTTACAAGAGCTCACGAATGAGCTCACAGAGATGCTTTTGGGCCAAGCAGCCATGACAACACACTGGCAAGTTCACAGACAGCTCGTAATTAGAGTGTCAGAGGCTCATTGTGTCCTGAGGAGACCACTGTGGGTTTTGAACCTGAGGCTCCTTTTGAAAAATCTGTACTGAAAAAATAATGAGCAAAAGCCACACATTGTGACTAGTCCCAGCTAGCTAATTCAAAATCACTCTATTCCAGCAGTGAGTCCAGTGGTTAAAGCAGGGGACAGGAAGTCAAGAGACTACTGGTGAAATCTTGGCCCCATTGACTTCAATGAAACCAGGATTTCACCCTAGATTTCTAATCCTGACTCTGCCACTGACTTGCTGTGTGACTTTGGGCAAATCACTTAATCTCTGTGCTTCTATTTCCATACCTGTAAAATGGGCCTATATTACCTACCTTTATAAAGTGCTCTTAGATCATTGGCTGAAAATACTTAGTATAATTACTATACCATTAAAACTATAATTTAAATTTTAAAGGGACATGTCAACTTGAAAATCACATTTCCACCTGAAAATTGCATACCTCCCATGGGTAAAAAGAAACTAAGATTACTAAAAGAAAGTACCCCAAAAAATCCTTCTCCATTTGTTCAGTATGTTTATTCTGACAATATTTTATGTGTAGTTTCACTGCAGTTTCACTGTTTTGTTTATGGTCCATTACACATCCTGGTTCATGCACTAACAAATAAGGCTGCTCTGTGAGGAGCTCACATTCATGCTCTTTCCCAGGCCCTACAGGAAGATGTTCTCCAGCAACAGCAAAGTAGAAATTGAAGAGGCAGCAGGCAGGCATGTGCACAGAGGAGGAGGGCAACATCAGTGAGAGCAAAGCCTGCATTGTGAGGAAAACTCAGCAGGTCTCACTCACCTCCTGTTCATGTTCTTTGCCCAGGGCCATATAATTGCTTTTCAGAATGATGTACTCATCAGCCAGCTCCTTGCGATTGGTCTCCACAGTGTGCAGGCGTTCCTGTAGGGCATCATGCTCCCCAGTGACCTTCTCATCATGGAGCTCCAACTCCAGAATATGGTTCTCCAGGGTCAGGATCTACAGTGTGCAGGAGGCACAATTAGACAACAGGAACTGAGTGGGGCAGTGCAACATTCCTAGGTTTTCACTTGGACAAACAGGTTCTCATCAGGCTTAGCGCACAACTGACAAGTTTGGGAGTGCATTTCAATGCTCATGCAAGTGAAGGGAGAATGACAGCTCTAGCAAGAGTCAGGGACAAACTGTGGGTATTAGGTGCACACCAAAGATACACTGACTCTAGGGCTAGAATCTAGAATCTGACAGAGGATGATTAAGAAGAGCAGCAGAGATGGGCTAATGCATACAGAATGTAATGCAGTATTATAGTGCCACATACCATATTTTTCAGTTCAAAGTTCTCTGCCTCATACTGCTCTCTCATTTTGTTTGTCTCGATCTGGAGATCAATGAGGTCCTTAGAAATCTATGAGAGACACAAATGAGACTGCACTGTAATCTCAGGTACAGAAATCCGCTGCAGGAAATTCCAGTTTCCTGAAATTAGGGCTTACAGGACATAAGTGGGGTTTCAAGGACAATGAGAGGTAAGATTTCTTCAAAAAATTACTTTTGAAATCAGCGATATTTTTACCCTGTAGAATCCGTTCAAGAGACTGACTCCCCCTTCACTCCGAAGGCGGTATATGCCTGTTCCAGGTGTAACAGACCCAGACCAGTGGGGTACAGGAGTCTGGTAGAGGGCAAATATACTGGTCACTGGATGAGTAGTTTTCTGTTCCCTGAGTGACCAGAGCAGGGGCTGCACTAGAGTAATCAGGAACCTGCTAGAACCAATTAAGGCAGGCAGGATAATTAAGACACCTGGAGCCAATTAAGAAACTGCTAGAATCAATTAGGACAGGCTAGCTAATCAGGGCACATGAGTTTAAAAAGGACCTCACTTCAGTTTGTGGTGTGCATGCGAGGAGCGAGAAGACATATTGCTGGAAGACTGAGGAGTATAAGCATTATCAAACACCAGGAGAAAGGTCCTGTGGTGAGGATAAAGAAAGTGTTGGGAGGAGGCTATGGGGAAGTAGCCCAGGGAGTTGTAGCTGTCACGCAGCTGTATCAGGAGGCACTCTAGACAGCTGCAGTCCACAGGACCCTGGGCTGGAACCCGGAATAGAGGGCGGGCCCAGGTTCCCCCCAATCCTCCCAACTCCTGATCAGACACAGGAGGAATTGACCTGGACTGTGGCTTCTACCAGAGGGGAAGGTCTCTGGGCTGTTTCCCGACCCACATGGTGAATCTGTGAGGCGAGAAAATCTGCCAATAAGCGCAGGACCCACCAAGGTAGAGGAGGAACTTTGTCACACAGGGTAATGCCAGACTAGCCAGCCTGACAAGGTTTATGAAAAAGAGAAGCCCTCGTATTTATGTTTCCAATCTATGGGCCAAATCCTACAGTCTTTATTCAGTCTTCACTCAGATAAATGTCCCACTGAAGACAATGGGAGTTCTGCCTGAGCAGCGACTGAATCGGGACTAAGGATTTGGCCAAGAGAAAGCAGGCTAGCCTCCAGGAATGGTCGGGAGCCTCAGTTAAAGTTCAGGGACTGCCATTGAGGCCAACACTTCAGTGTTCCTGATTATGCCAACAGGTCTAGACCAAAAAATATAAGCACAAAAGAGATCTGCAAGCAGACATGCCTCTTGTGATCTGAGCACCAGCTTATTATGGAGGCACTGACCACGGCTCCATAGGTAAAACTGAGAAGAATTTTGCACCTTAATATTAAAATATACTGATGCTGAGACACATCAGCTGAGAACTGTGGAGACACCCAAGACTGGATTCCCTTATAACCCCAAAGAGGAAGAGTATAAAGAGCAAGTAAAAACTAGGAAATTAAGTGATCACGTTCTGAGACATCTCAGCCTTTTCCAGAAGGAAGTGATGTGGAATAGTGGCTATCTGGAAGTTGACATAGTGCACCAGTCCTAGCCTTCCCCACCAGAAGTAACTAGAAGGAATAAGTAGAGTAGCCCTGGCTGTTGGGGAGTGCACATGTTTTTATAGACCTTCAGGGAGAATATCTTTACATTTCCCAAGAATTCTACATACCCATATATTACTTGAGCTGTTGAACCCCACTGAGCCCAGAATCTCCAGCTCCCAAGGTGCATGCATTACCTTAAGTTTCTCTTCCTCACTGAAGACCAGTCTGGATGACAAGTCCGTTTTGGAACCAGCCAGCTTCCCCATCTTCTCCTGCAGTTCTTCAAGCTTTGTGTACAGTCTTTCGTTCCTATCCTGCAGCTGCACCTGGGTACACAAAACAACTCCAGTGACGCCCTATGCGGAGCAGAGACAAGATCTTCTCCCCCATGCACAGCACTGCACAGATAGGCAGGTTGGGGGAAGGGAAGAACAAACAGCTTACATGATGAGAAAACACAGCTTTCTGCATACAGTGGCTTTAACAGATTGGAAAGGGGGTTGTCAGTTGCCATTTTCATCCTGCGATTAGGATCAAGTTTTCAAAATACCTGACTCAGTATGCAGGAAAGGCACTGAAGACAAATTTGCATTTCACACTTACATTTTCATTGGTGAGGCACTGGACCTGTTCTTGGAGGGTGCTTATGCTCTCACTCTCCATGGCACTCCTAAGATCCATGTGTTCATACAGTCGGTGCTGAAGGGCCAGGATCCTTGCCCAGTACTGAGTAAGCAATGACTAAGGATCAAAGAAAGAACTGGAGATGGGATTTTGGTGACAAAAATCTTTATCTGCCAATAGTTCTTTCCTCTATGGATAGCATACACAGGGTTGCTATCAACTGAGGTTGCTAGAGGGTGTGGTTTTCATTTTGTTTATGAGGTGGAGCAAATGACTACACCTGCTCCTAGGAACTGCCAAAGAGGAAGCAACTAATGACACATCCAGTCTGGTATCCTGATTGCTCCCATGGCATATACTAGAGGTTTCAAAGGAAAGCTCAGCAGGTCCCCCTCTTTGTTGTATAAGGGTCTCAGTAAACATCTCACTTGTATCTTTATTGTATTTTTCCCATATTCTTCCTATCTGATCATATTCTTTTAAATAACTAAATGTTCTTTGTCAGATCATTGTAACCCTTCTGTTCTGGGCAGGATACTGCAATAAGACAGCAATCTATACATGCAACAGAGACATGGGTTGGTCTGCTTCAGTCTCAGGAAGTGGTTTCACTCACAGACATATCCTAGAAGAATGACATTCCTGAAATGTAGAACCTGGGATGAATTCAGTGTAAAGAGGAACTCTGCCTGCACCTTTCCAGAACCAGTGGAACACAAAGAAGTTATTCTGTACTGAGATGTCTCTGATCTGGAGAAATGAGGCTAAACTGAAACACACAAAACTGGGACTGCCATCTTCTGATGTGCCACTTGCTGATTGCCAGGCATAGGCCAAGTGGACTCTCATTACACTGAAGGAGGGAGTCAAAATATTTATTCTGAGGGGGAATTGAGGGTTTTCACCCATCCCCTAATCCTTGGTTTATAAAGCACCCTCTCCCTATAGATGGAGTATACTTACCCTGTGTCTGGAACGGGAAAAAATCTTTGGAGGTTGAAATGCTATTCTATAACTAGCCACTGGGGGTGGAAAAGAGCTTTGCCTCTACGCTCAGGACAGAGTATCATCTCCAATGTTTCCAGCCCATGATGGTCTGAGAACACTAATGCTGGGCAATATCAAAAGATGTTGGGTTCAGGTTTGAGTTTACCTGCTAAATTCAGAAAATTCAAAATATCCATGATCACATGGCAGTAGCCACCAAGCAGGACTGAGGTTTTTGGGATGGGGCAGAAGTGGCAGGAGAGAAAGCACAGCAGGGGGAAAGTAGCCAACCTTCTCATCTTTTCTGTGCTCTGGTCTCCCACAGTTCAAAATTTCCTAGGGCATCATCACAACATGAGGATGCAAGCACCACATCACCAAACTCAAACATCCACTGGTTGAATTTAGTTTGGCTGGTTGAATTTAGTTGAATTTAGATATGAATCATGCAGTTGAACATAGGTTTGTATCTTTTGGTGACCTATTAAACCAGCCCTGTTTTTAACCCAACGAACAATGCACTGTGAACCCAACCATCATATTGACATAGATTTTGCAGTTTAAGCAGCCATTAATATTCAGTGTTCAGCAACCCAGCCCTATTAAATGTCTAGATTCCTCCCAGAAAAGATCGAGCCGAGGCCAGAATCTAGGGATTTGGGATCTATACTGTACCTCTACAAAGTAGTCATTTAAAACAGGGAAGTTCTTAACTTGCGAGAGAGCTTCAGTACAGCCGCTAGGTGCCAAGAATCCAAGGTTGGAGACAGGCAGAAAATAACCGTGGTCTTGCTGTTCCCGGCCAGGGCTTCTTCCAGCAACTGGGTCAACTTGGAATCACTGTGCGGAAAGTAAAATAAAACCGACATTGGAATCTATTCCCTGCCATTTCTGAAATTAACTGTAAAGTCTCATCTAGTGCCAACTAAGGGCAGTCAGATGGCAATATCCAAGCTCACCTCTGGAGCTGAGATCATCAACACTCATTCCACTTGTGAAAACTTTAAATTATTTTGTTCCTTTGTCTCTTTCTAGTAGCGTATATCACCAGGCATCAGAGCATAGGGAATCCTTCACTTTGCTACTCCCAGCATGGGTGTATGTCAGGCAGGACCTCAGACACCAGGGCTAGTGATAAAGGTTAGGATTTTCAAAGAAACCTCAGGGAATTAGATATCTGAATCTCAAATCCTACTGAACTTTAATGGGAGTTGAGTGCCTAACAGCTGGTTGGGAATGTTTTGACTCAGCATATTTTTATCAAAAAATACCAATTTGTCAAAATTGAAACCATTTATGGGAACATGTCCATTTCAACAAAATTTCCTATTTGGGAAAGAATTGGAAAAAAGTTTCCAAATTGTCAAAACGTCCTGTTTTGACATATTCAAAATGAAAAATTCAGGTTTCTTGGTTTGAAATAGATTTGTGTTTTGAAATTGAAATTAAATTCTAGTAAAAAAAAATTTAAATGTCAAAAGGTCAAAATTGAATGGAAACATTTTGACAGACCCGAACCAAAACACTTTTTGGATTTTCAGTTTGCAAAAATGTTTGAGATTAAGTTTTCACCCCGATTTGAGATGAGAAATTTTTTCCAAATCTCAAAAATTTTCCTGAGATGGGAAAATCATTTCCCACCTAGCTCTAGTGCTTAACTCCCTGGGGTTCCTTTGAGAACCCCAGTCTATGGAAACAGCCAGTTTGGCTGAATGGGACACCAGTCTTACGCTTTGGACTATTTAATCTCTCTTACCCCATTTCAATCAGAGGCTTCCTGCATGTGTTGTCCCAAGTCTTCCTGGCTATGTTCCAGCAGCATACGTCTGAGCTGGCCTGAGTGAGGTTGCCTGTCTCACCTACGCCCTCTCTTAAGCGTTATCTTCACAACACCCCTAGTTTCAGCCTGCTCAAGGAACAGACAATATATTGCTCCCCAATTCAGGCCTTTTACAAGACAGTACAATATTTTACTCACTAGGCCATCAGGCAGTCCAGAATTTTTACTTAAACTGCTCGTATGCCATCTCTCATCCTGCTTGTGCAGCCCTTTAATGAAGGGCATTCCATCAATGCAGACCATATAATAGGAAAGGCCTGCACAGTGCAGCTTATACACTGAGCCAGATTCTGAGCTCAGTCACAACAGTGTAAATCCATTGACTAGGATGGAGTTACTTGGGGTTTACACAAGTGTGACAGAGATCATACACTGGCCCTGAATGCAGAAAAATGGCCACTAAGACAACATTCACTGTAGTTGATCATTCAATTTGGATATGGGTAGAATCATAGAATATCAGGGTTGGAAGGGACCTCAGGAGGTCATCTAGTCCAACCCCCTGCTCAAAGCAGGACCAATTCCCAACTAAATCATCCCAGCCAGGGCTTTGTCAAGCCTGACCTTAAAAACCTCTAAGGAAGGAGATTCCACCACCTCCCTAGGTAACCCATTCCAGTGCTTCACCACCCTCCTAGTGAAAAAGTTTTTCCTAATATCCAACCTAAACCTCCCCCACTGCAACTTGAGACCATTACTCCTTGTTGTGTCATCTGCTACCACTGAGAACAGTCTAGATCCATCTTCTTTGGAACCCCCTTTCAGGAAGTTGAAAGCAGCTATCAAATCCCCCCTCATTCTTCTCTTCTGCAGACTAAACAATCCCAGTTCCCTCAGCCTCTCCTCATAAGTCATGTGCTCCAGCCCCCTAATCATTTTTGTTGCCCTCCGCTGGACTCTTTCCAATTTTTCCACATCCTTCTTGTAGTGTGGGGCCCAAAACTGGACACAGTACTCCAGATGAGGCCTCACCAATTTTGAATAGAGGGGAACGATCACGTCCCTCGATCTGCTGGTAATGCCCCTACTTATACAGCCCAAAATGTCATTAGCCTTCTTCGCAACAAGGGCACACTGTTGACTCATATCCAGCTTCTCGTCCACTGTAACCCCTAGGTCCTTTTCTGCAGAACTGCTTCCTAGCCATTCGGTCCCTAGTCTGTAACAGTGAATGGGATTCTTCCGTCCTAAGTGCAAGACTCTGCACTTGTCCTTGTTGAACCTCATCAGGTTTCTTTTGGACCAATCCTCTAATTTGTCTAGGTCCCTCTGTATCCTATCCCTACCCTCCAGCGTATCTACCACTCCTCCCAGTTTAGGGTCATCTGCAAACTTCCTGAGGGTGCAGTCCACGCCATCCTCCAGATCATTAATGAAGATATTGAACAAAACCGGCCCCAGGACCGACCTTTGGGGCACTCCGCTTGAAACCGGCTGCCAACTAGACATGGAGCCATTGATCACTACCCGTTGAGCCTGACGATGTAGCCAGCTTTCTATCCACCTTATAGTCCATTCATCCAGCCCATACTTCTTTAACTTGCTGGCAAGAATACTGTGGGAGACCGTATCAAAAGCTTTGCTAAAGTCAAGGAATAACACATCCACCTCTTTCCTCTCATCCACAGACCCAGTTATCTCCTCATAGAAGGTAATTAGGTTAGTGAGGCATGACTTGCCCTTGGTGAATCCATGCTGACTGTTCCTGATCAATTTCCTCTCCTCTAAGTGCTTCAGAATTGATTCCTTGAGGACCTGCCAGCTGATTGACAACCTGGTAGAAAGCCACCAAGGACTTCTTCAGCAGAGGCTTCTCTCAAACTCCCACCCCACAGGTTCTCAATGAGGTTCTCTGCTCCAGGAAGATCCACAATTTTCAGCCAGTACCTGACTGGACTAGGCTATTTATGGGATGCTGCGAGAGACACAGGAAAAAAAATCAGTCAGAACTCAAAGAACTGAGGCAGTTAGTTAGAGGCACCAGGATCTGAGAGTCTCCAGAGTCATGCAGAGCAGGATCCTTGTCTGACTCTGCAGACTCTGCTACCAGAAGCTAGGTAGACAAAGGATTGGCTCACAATCTAAACGGAGGCTTAAGAGTCAGAAAGAATGGAAAAGAGCAAAGCTTTCAAATGTGTTTCTTGCACCTTCTTCTGAAGCATCTGGTACTGGCCATTGTCAGGCACAGGATACTGGATTAGATGAACCATTGGTCTGATCCAGTACAATTCCTAGGTCAAGTCCTAGCACTTCCTTAGTTAACACTTAGCAATGGTAAGTTGGCTACATTTGAACATAATTTATAAGGGACAAAGAAATAAACATGAGAAAATGCATTAAGACACAGATGTGAAAACCCAAACTCTGAAACCCTAGGTCCACACTCACCACCTGCAGGTTAAAGTGAGTGATGACACTGGAATGGTTCGAAGTCAGCCCATAGTTGCTCACAACCCCAGTTCTGTGTGCCCAGCCCTGGCAGAATGCTGTGGTGGCTTCTGCTGCTGAGGACACCATCATATGAGACAGCCCCTGACAACCAAGAGAGCATGACTGGTTGACACAGCTGGTATTTGAGTGCTGATAACTACATGGGCTAGAATCATGGCCCCCATGTCCTCTGATCCACATCTGACCCAAATTATGGTGGCAGGAATCCCAGAATCATATGGTTCTAATGCCACAAGGCATCCCCCATGACTGTCCTCACTCCAGGACAGGTCGATATGACTGGAACAGTATCCCTTGCTTTCTGGGATATTAAATTTCTCTCCCACTATTGGGCAGGGAGGGAGGTGACGTTACATTTAGGAGAGGAAGTTGAATTCTTCATTCCCCATCCCAGCAAACCTTGAGTCCATTGATTCATAGGTTCCAAGGCCAGAAGGGACTATTGTGATCATCTAGGCTGATCTCCTGTATAACACAAGCCATAACACATAACTTCCCCAAAATAACTCCTAAAGCAGATCTTTTAGGAAAAACCTCCAATCTTGATTTAAAAATTATGATAGAGAATCCATGACTGTTGGTAAATTGTTCCAATGGTTAATTACCCTCACTGCTAAAAATGTATACCTTATTTCCTGTTTGAATTTGTCTAGCTTCAACTTCCAGTCATTGGATCATGTTATACTTTTTTGTCTGCTAGATTAAAGAACCCATTATCAAAATATTTGTTCCTTATGTAGGTATTTACAGAGTGTTATCAAGTCACCCCTTAACCTTTGTTAGCTGCCCCACTGCATCCTTACCACAGTGATGGAGAAGTACATTAGGATATGTTTCCAGTAAAACAATATAATACTTTAAGCCTCTGAAGTATCATTCGATTTAGAGATGGGCCTAAACCAAAACCCATATACAAACACCCCCATGCTCTTATTTAATCAAGCCCCATGCTCCAGGATAGGTAATAGATACTGTTGGACAATCTACTTTCTTGCATTTCTTTCTTGAGCTCTACAATATTCACAACCTCTGTCCCATCCTCTTATCAACAGGATGTCATAGAATCATAGAAGATTAGGGTTGGAAGAGACCTCAAGAGGTCATCTAGTCCAGCCCCCTGCTCAAAGCAGGACCAACTCCAACTAAATCATCCCAGCCAGGGCTTTGTCAAGCCGGGCCTTAAAAACCTTGGTCCTTGAACCTTATTCAAGCTGCAGCTGATAGCTAGGAGGGACCCTCCCAAACCTATCTTCGTCCAGCTGAGCCGAGGAGTGGAAAGATGGCCAAATTCTGAAGCAAGACACATTTTGAAGTTTCAAAAGCCTTTTGCTTGCCCAAATTAAATGATGTCCCGGGAGACATGAAGGCCCGCCACTGCCCAACACCCATTTGACTGGTGGTGATCTTCAAAGGGAGTCCTGCCCAGTCCTTCTCAGCCCTCATTCACACTCAGAAATGGCCCCAGCTCAGCCATCAATGACGATGCACCGGTGCTGCCTCCTAAATGTAGACCAAGACATAAAGGAGTTTCCACCAACTGAACTAGTCAATGTGTACCCCTGGATATAAGTGAGATGAATCTTAATTAGTTCAATCAGTGCCAACTCTGGTTTGCTCTTGTCTACATGGTACAGCCACACGATTACTGGCCAGTGGCTGAGTTGGAATTATTCCCAAGCATAAATAATACTTTAGTCAGAATGGCAGTTGAGATGTGAGACCATAACCGTGGTGTGCAGGCCATGAGGGTTAAAGCTGGGAGAACTTGATGAGTGATTGTCAAGAGTTAAAGAAATGCAAGTTCTTAATCCCCATGTTTTGTTATCCTTTTCATCATCTCTATTATTCCTTTTGGTCACATGAGTTTAGATAAGAACCTGTCTCTTATGTGTGGATAAAATGCAATGCTCTGAGAGAGCCACAAGTCTGAGTAACTTCTTAGTGTCTGTCCAAACCTAGACTCAAAAAGACAGGGAGTGAAGAAAAGAGAGGGATAGGGGAGGGATGTAGGCTCCATCTTGAGCAGAGTATACCAGCTCTACATTAGTGGCATCTGGTCCAGGTTGCTACATGAACATAGAAAGGGACCAAGAGGCAGAGCCATTCTGGGGCTTATGGGAAGGAAAACCTAATGAAATATGCAATTATGGCTTATTCTTCTGCAAAAGCAACCGACACCACTGAAGTGATTTCATAAGAGGATTAAAACAGTGACAAGAATTCATAGTCTCTTCACACCTACAGCCACATCCACATACCAGTGCTGGGATATACAGAAGCTGATAGTGGGTGTTTCAGTGAACTAATAATGAGACCCACACCCCCATCCGCCAAGCACAGTTGGGCCTTTAGTATAGACATGGCATTAGAATCCAAGGCTAGTTCTCTGATTCCAGAATATAACCTCTGAGCATAATCAGAGGCCTGGTCTACACTAGAAAATTAAGTTGGCATAATTACTGTGTTCAGGGGTGTGAAAAATCCACCCCCCAGAACAATGTAATTAAGCCAACCTAAGTCCCTGTGTGACCAGCACTAAACTGATGGAAGAATCTTCCATCGATCTAGTTACTGCCTCTTGGGGAGGTGGACTACCTACTATGCCGATGGGAGAATCCCTCCCGTTGGCACATAGGTAGTGTCTACACTGAAGTGCTATAGAGACAGCTGCAGCAGCACAGCTGTGCCACTGTAGCACTTTAAGTGTGGACAAGTCCACAGTCACTTACTCAGATACCAGTTCTGGGATGCATATGAAGCCTTAAAAAACAGGAGTACTTGTGGCACCTTAGAGACTAACAAATTTATTTGAGCATAAGCTTTCGTGGGCAGGGCCGGCTCTAGCTTTTTTGCTGCCCCAAGCAGCAAAAAAAAGCGCCGCCCCCGAGCCGAGCGCCGCGCCGCCCCCCCGCCGGAACCCCCCCCCAGAGCGCTGCCCCCCCCCGCCACCCCCCCCCGCCGAGCGCCGCCGCCCCCCCCCCCCACGCTGAGCGCCGCCGGAACCCCCCCCCCAGAGCACTGCCCCCCCCGCGCCGCCCCCCCGCCGAGCGCCGCAGCCCACCCCCCCCTGCGCTGAGCGCCGCCGGAACCCCCCCCCCCAGCCGAGCGCCGAGCCGCCCCTCCCCGCCGAGCGCCGCACGCCGGAGCCTGCCCCCCCCGTGCCGAGCGCCGCCGGAACCCCCCCCAGCGCGAGCCCCGCGCCGCCCCCCACGCTGAGCGCCGCGCTGCTGGAGCCCGCCCCCGCCCACTGCCGAGCGCCGCCGGAACCCCCCCCCCCAGCGTGAGCCCCGCGCCGCCCCCCCGCCGAGCGCTGCCCCCCCCCGCCGAGCGCCGCCGGAGCGCCCCCCCCGTGGAATGCCGAGCCACGCTCCTCCCGCCGCCCCTTACCAGGTGCCGCCCCAAGCACGTGCTTGGGTGCCTGGTGCCTGGAGCCGGCCCTGTTCGTGGGCTACAAGTGGGATGTAGCCCACGAAAGCTTATGCTCAAATAAATTTGTTAGTCTCTAAGGTGCCACAAGTACTCCTGTTCTTTTTGCGGATACAGACTAACACGGCTGCTACTCTGAAACATATGAAGCCTTGATTCACACATCAAGTGATTAACACTCCGCTTCCATCCTACAGTCGCTGCACAATCCACATAAAAGCACTAGCACCCTCGGCCTCTGAGGGTACATCTACACTGCAAAAAAAAAAAAAAAAAAAACCATGGCAGCAAGTCTCAGAGCCTGTGTGGACTGGTTTGGACTCATGCTAACAGGGTTAAAAATTGCAGTTTGGGCTTGAGTGGGAGCCTGAGCTCTGAAACATGGTGAGAAGGGTGTGTCTCAGAGCTCAGACTCCAGACCGAGTGGGAATGTCTACAGTGATGTTTTTATCCCCTAGCGCAAGCCTTGCAAACACAAATCAGTTGGCCTAGGCTCTCAGACTTGCTGCAGTGGTTTTTTGATTGTTGTTTTTTTGCACTGTACACATACTCTGAGAAACAAGATTCTCAAGCCTATACAGTATAGCCACTAATTCAGACAATTTCACTAAACTACTTCATAAATGCTTTAACACTTGTGCTGAGTTGGATGCTTCTGGTTCAACTAGATCTCTGTTTTGCTTTGTGTTCCTGACACTTCAAAAATGGCATAACACTGAAAACACAGACATTATGTATTATGAGGTTTAATAATTATAGGTGTTTTAAAACCTTTTAACTGAGCATCCAGGGACCTTACAAATGGTTTTCTCGGTCAGCTGTGCTCAGTAATTTCTCCTTCTTAGGTTCGTGAACTGGTGTATTGTGATAGTTAGATACCACGTGAAAAGATTATTTTTATCAGGGTGGATAAAAATAAATGATATTTAAAAAAAAAATTTTTTTTAATTGGACTTTTTTTATTTAAATTGGATTTTTTTGATAAAATGCTTTTTGAGAGAAAAGACCTATCTAAAGATAGTTTTAATTAAGATACGTTATAGCTCAAAATATCTCATCATGAAATAGGGATTATAAATTCTAATTCTATAGTATTAGACAATATATTCATGTAATGTTTAAGAAAAGTTTTGTAAATGAGTTCCAATAGTTCATGGATTAGGGACCCAATCTTATGGAGTTCCAGGGGCTTCTGTATAGATTATTTAGGTTAATCTTTCTATCTACCCAATGGGATTCAGGGCTCAGTCTAGAAGATACCATCAGAGATGCTTAGTTTTGCAGTTCTCAAACTGTGGATTTGTGTCTCCAGAGATAACATGCTTGTTAACAGCAAAAAAAATTTAAATAAATAAATAGATATATAGAGGTGAGAAATAACCGGCCTCAACCCTATTGTCCCTCTGCAAATTTGTGTACACAGAGTCAATCCCTTACCCCTCTCTAAAAGTGCAAAGTTTCAAAAAGTTCAATAAATAGAAGATTGTTGGGGGCAGAATAGATCTGGACAAGAAGTCTGGAGATAAATGTGTGTGGGGAAATAGAGCAGGGGGGGCCTTCTTTTTAATAGCCAGAGCTGTGAATCTGAAGGCCCTAAAATAAACCCTCCAACAGAGATCGGTTATGCTGACTGCCCTTAAACAGAAAGCAGTACAGGCCAGGGCCTGAACTAGACTAAACTGCACATTTTTCTGCCAAACTCGGTCAAGGGTCATGACCAGAGGAGGGGGGGGGGGCAAGGAGGGAAAGAATTAAAAAAAAAAAAAAGCCCCAGCAGCAGCACTAATGAAATATGTTCATGACTAATGAAATATAATAACCACTTGTGTGAAGCAATAGGTAACTTTAGCTAAATGCAATTTCTTAACTCATGCAGCTTCTCCTTTGGGTGATCTGTGACCCACTCCATGATTCCAGCTATCTGCAAAAATAGCCAATCATAGATCCTCTTTAGGCGTCCCATGGAACCCCCCCCCCCAATCTTTAACCAAAAGACCCCGGAAAATAACGTGTCTTGAGAAATGTACCCAAACGGGTGCCAAGTACCACCCCTGGGGAAAACCACCAAGCGCCCCTCTACCCAAATAAACACCCAATTCTCGGAAAATAATGAGGAAGGTACCAGGGGAGAAGGAGGAGGGGGGGACTGACCCTGACCCTAGTTTCTTAACTCGCGGTTTAGGGGAGGGACTGACCTCAACCCTAATTTCTTAACTCAGGACGTATTGTTTGTACTTTGCTTGCGGTTTAATGAAATAAAATCCGCCTGCGAGCGGTCCTCGGGGTGTCAGTCTTCGGACTGCACCCCAGTGCACTGGTATGTATGTCAATAAACTGGCCTCAGGCTAGAGTCTTTGAACTAAAATCATTGCGTGGGTGTCTTTGACCACGACATGTGAGAAGGGAGGGACAGGCAGTAGAAACAAAAAAGTGAAACTGTTTGAGCAGCATATTCCAGAAGGCTTGAGGTCCGAGTGTAGCCTTCATTGATTTGAGATCTATCATACCCAGCAGGCTATAAAAGAGACCCAGTTTGGGAATATTTTAATGAAGTTCCTCTACCTGTGGGTAAGACATGCATGCGTGCAAAATACAAACAGTGCAACAAAGAAATGCAAGGCCTGGTTTCCCGAATGACATAAGCATGAGAAGTATTCCTTCCCAGGAGGAAGCCGCATTGAAGATGATGAAAGGAACATGTCTGAACATGCAGGATCTTCAGGTTGGTAAACTTTTTTATTTCATATTTCTTTAAGGACTGCTTGTCTTCCTTCTAGACTATTCTTGAATTCTCATGTTTGAGCAAAAAAATATAGTTGTTACTCTATGGTACTATCATTTTAGATGCAGTTGTGATAAAAAATAAATAGCTGAAATAGGCAGATCTTCCTTTTACAATTTCATCTTTAAAGTAGTACTGAGTGTCAGTGAATGCAATGAGTAATATTAAATGAGCAATATGGGAATAATAATTAAATAACTACATTGACTTATTTTGTTTAGAAGAATCCATCCTCAACATACAGGATTCTGAAGACTATTTAGCTTCAAGATCATCATTTTCTATATCATTGGCAGAGAACTCTGAAACTGGTGTTTCAGTCACATTGCTACAGGTGATATACTATGGCTAACAAACAAACAAAATCTCCAAAATCCAGAAACAACCATAGATAAGTTTGTGATAAGAACCAGCAGATTACAAAAAGAGGTAATTGATGAAAAAATTGCCCAGTTTGTTTATGCAACAAGCTCTCCTTTCTGTATGATTGAGAACCCACACTTCATTAACATGGTTCAGTCATTAAGACCAGGATACAGTCCACCCAACAGAGCAGACGTTGCAGGCAAGTTGCTGGATAAAGTGTATGAAAGAGAAGTTGAGTAGTGTGCAAAAGGTCTAGAGGGTGAAATTGTTAATCTGAGTCTTGATGGGTGGAGCAATGTCCACAATGATCCTGTTGTATGTGCTTGTGTGACAACAGAAGAAGGGAATGTCTTCCTTACAGAAACAATTGATACAAGAAGTAGTAGTAAAAACCTATAACAAACTGAAATTTTTTTTTCAAATGTCTAGTATGCAGCTTGGTCACAGACAATGCTGCAAATGTATCCAAGATAAGAAATTATTTAGAAGCGAAGCCCAAGCTAATAACATACGGTTGCAGTGCTCATTTGATGCACCTCCTAGCCAAAGACTTCAGTGTTCCAGAAATAAAGTCTAATGTTGCTGAAATTGCAAAATACTTCTGTAACAACCACTTTGCAGCAGCTGCTCTGAAAAAAGTGGGAGGAACCAAGCTAACTCTCCCACAAGACGTGCTATGGAACTCAGTAGTGGACTGTTTTGAGCACTATATCAAGAACTAGCCTAATCTGATGACAGTTTGTGAACAAAATTGTGAAAAAAAAAACAAATAGATGGCACGGTCACAGCCAAAGTTCTCAACATTTGGCTTAAGAGAAATGTTGAACACATGCCGAGTACCCCGAAGCCTATTTCTGTAGCCTTGAACAAAATGCAGGGAAATAGCTGTTTTATTGCTGACGCTGTTGAAATTTGGAAGGAACTGAGTGAGATCTTAAAAGAGAAATATGCAATGACAGTTAAATTACAAGCATTAAAAAAAAATGGGACAAGCACAATCTCCAGCTCAATTTCTTGCAAATAGTCTCAATACCAGGGTCAAACCTTAACTGCTGAAGAAGAGGAGTAGGCTATGACATGGACATCCTGCAATCATCTCTCCATAATGCCAACTATAATAAACTTCAGAGCTAAGGGTGAACCATTCAAGAAATATATGTTTGCTGATGATGTTTTAAAGAAAGTCACATCAGTGAACTGGTGGAAGTCACTTAAGCACTTGGATTCAGAGACTGTTGGAAGTGATAATCTCACTTTTAACAGCAGTAGCTTCTTCTGCCGGTGTAGAAAGAATATTTTTTTCCTTTGGACTAATTCATTCTAAATTGAGAAATCGTTTGGGACCTGAAAAAGCAGGAAAGCTTGTTTTTCTTTTCCAGATTATGAACAAACAGGAAAATGAAGGTGAAGACGACTGAGTTAGCTGCAGAAGCCAATATTAAGTTTCTCATGTTGACCTGACTGACATAGTCGATGTAAATTTTTTAAATTTAATTTAACTATTTTAGTTAAAAACTAACAAAAACAAACCTGATTTTAAAAAACTTGAATGTTTAAATTAAAAAATGCATATGCTTATTTTGCTAAAATATTATGTTTGCTGTTGAAGAAAAAAAATCCAGATACATAATGTTGTTGTTTTAGTTAAACAGTTTAAATGTCTGTCTGGTGATGTTCTCCTCCTAGTACAGCATGGCAAGAAAATCCTCCAAATATTAATGATTAACCTGTTGAATTGGAAATAGTTCACCTCCCAATGACTTCATAAATATCTGCTTCAATTACCTTTAGTAAATGAAATAACCAAACAATCATTCATTTTCTGATATAGCTGTAAAACTAATTTGAAAAGTTTTCAAAATAAATCACTTTAAAAATGTACAGTGTGTACCTTCTAAAAATGAAACCTACATCTATCTCTGAATTGTGAAGAATATGTATTAAGGTTATAACCACCAACAAGAATGCACTTTTATGTAGAAATCCATGATTAAATCGAGTCTTCCTACCTAGCGATTTAAATCAATTTGATTTAAATCAAATCCACCCTGATTTTTATTATTACTATTATTTGTATTACCACAGTGCCCAGGAATTCCATGCATGGACCAGGACCCCATTGTGCTAGGTGCTATTCAAACAGATTAAAAAGATATTTTTACCTAATATTTTCTTCTGATTTAGAAATGAGGCCAATCCTAATTTACTCCTTAGGAAGTAAATCAGGGCAGAATTTGTCCTTTTGTAGTCTTAGCATTTTAATATTTACTTGTTAGTGACATCTCCATCCACTCTCAAGTGCAAAATATTTATATATATATATATATATATATATAGCTAATTAAATGTGTTTTCTTCCTATCAAGAGCTAAAAACTACATTTTCCTGCTGGGCTTTCCCTCCTGCACTGTGCTTTTAATTCTTCTTCTTTGGCTGTCCCTCAGTGCGAGGATGTCGTCTGCCAAGGGGGTTCCATTGGTGGGGTTTAGGTGGCTGAAGAGCCCAATTCATGCCCTGCAGATTTTCTCACAGAAGTGATGGGTGTAATGTTGGAAGAGACATAGTTGTTGGATACAGTGTTGCACCCTTTCTTTCCTCCTTTGTCACTTCCGTCTCATGAGCACGTCTGTTCTCCTCAAAGTGGGCTGTGGCTTGGTGTATGGTGTGGCACCAGTGTGTTCTGTTCTGCGCCAATTCAGGACAAATTGCTTAGAGCCGGGCAGTTACAGCTCAAAGCTGGACTTCCTTTTCTATTAAGGCACGCCACACCAGTCAAACAGAGAGGACTTTGGTTTTAGCCCACTGACTAACCAGAAGTCATACAAGCAATTCCTTCAGTTCCCTTGTATCACCACCAGCACTGCTCCTTATGGTGATGAATGGTTATAAAAACCAATATCCCAGTAAAAGAAAAAAGGTTCTCCCGATCCCAAAGGGCCAAGCCCCAGACCCAGGTCAATATACAAGTCAGATGTTGCCAGTCCTTTAGAATCTAAAATATAAAGGTTTATTCATAAAAAGAAATATAGATGAGAGCTAAAATTGGTTTCACCACCCTCTTGCAACCTCCTCATCCACCTCCTCCTAGCCATGGCTAAAGTGGCCATCTATAACACCAGGGAGCGGAGATTGGCTGGGGGGGGAGGGGCTGCGACTGTGGGGCCTGTTTTTGTTCTTTCATCTGTTCACGCATCCAGGCAGAGTTCCTCTGGCTTCTTTGACACCTTCAAGGAGCAGTGGGCACTGTCTGGGGTTCTCTGCTTGGTGTCCCCTTCAGGTTCCATACTTTTGACCCTTTGACCTTCACACCTGTCCTTGTTTTTTCTTCGGTTGTCCAACATTGAGTCCCAGGCTCAGTGGGTCCTCCCGTTAGGCTGGGGGAGGGGCCTTTAGCCTTGGGCAGGCTGGCACCTACCCACTTCTCAGAATCCAACAGGACCACCCTCTTGCAGCCATCCAGCCTGACTTTGTCACACAAGTCAGAAATCATCAGTGTGTTTGATGACCCTCAGTCTGCACCCAAGACAGCCGTGTAACTAATACATATATTATTGTGGCTATGTCACCACTGCAAAAAATGGATGTGTTTTTAAATCAAGAAATCTAACTCAAAGATAGCTCCTCAGTGTAAAATCCTTGTGAAGATAAGGCACAGGTAGTTGTTACTTCAATGCCCTATATCTGGGGTTGACCTTGACTAGCTACATCAAGGTAAAAACTACAGTACCTTGTCTCTATTAGACTTTTACATCAATATCACTAACTTGAGTTAGTTATTTCAATGTATAAACACACCAATTTTTTCCAGTGAAGACAAAGATAATTTGTAATTTTTTTAAAATACTGGTGTTCACCTACTAGAGATATTAGAATCAGTTTCCAGCTAAGAAATACTTTATAACAGCATATCCTAAATACTTTGTTTGCTTAATTTCTTTACCATATCTTCTGCATTCTTGATGGTTGATTTCAAGAAACTGCCTTGCTTGATCTAGCATCTCCCTGTTCTACAATCCAGACCATTATTTTATGGGTCAGGCTCTGTATCGGGAGATTGAATGTCTGTTTCGTATAAGTGGTGTGACAAAGTTCCTCCTCTATCTTGGTGGGTCCTGCGCTTATTGGCAGGTTTGTTCGCTTCAGAGATTCACCATGTGGGTCAGGGAACAGCCCAGAGACCCTCCCCTCTGGTAGGGCCCACAGTCCAGGGCAATTCCTCCTGTGTCTGCTCAGGAGTTGGGAGGTTTGCGGGGAACCCGGGCCCACCCTCTACTCTGGGTTCCAGCCCTGGGCTCTGTGGACTGCAGCTGTCTAGGGTGCCTCCTGGAACAGCTGTGCAACAGCTACAACTCCCTGGGCTACTTCCCCATGGCCTCCTCCCAACACCTTCTTTATCCTCACCACAGGACCTTTCTCTTGGTGTCTGATGATGCTTGCACTCTTCAATCCTCCAGGAATATATCTTCCCGCTCTCAGCGCCTAGTGCCTCTTTCTCCCAGCTCCTCACATGCATGCTACAAACTGAAGTGAGGTCCTTTTTAAACTCAGGTGCCCTGATTAGCCAGCCTGTCCTAACTGATTCTAGCAGTTTCTTCTTAATTGGCTCCAGGTGTCCTAATTAGCTTGCCTGCCTTAATTGGTTCCTGCAAGTTCCTGCTTGTTCTGGAACTACCCCTGTTATCTTACCCAGGGAAAAGGGATCTGGGTAACCTGGGACTAGTAGATCTCACCTATCTATCACTCTCCTGCTGCTCTCTGGCCTGGAGGGAGGTAGATAGAGGGCTGCTCCTCCTGCTACTAGGCCCTGGGCTCTCCCTACAACTGCAGCTACTGCTGCTGCTCCAGCTACTCCCCTGGCTAGGCCAGACCCCCCCACACCCCTATCTCTGCTACCTGCTTGCTTGCTGGCTGGCTGCTAGACCCCCCCACCCCTTGGTTGCTGCTGCTCCAGCTACAGCCCCTTGGGGGGGGGCCTGCTGGCCCACTCCCCAGAGGAGGGGAGGGAGGGACACCAGCCATTGCTCCTGCTGCTGTGGACACCACCACCACCACCTGAGAGGGGTCCTTCCTGCTGGCCACCAGACTGCCGTCTGGAGCTGCTGTGTTTGCTGCTGGGGAGCTGCTGGAGCCCCGAGGAGGAGGAGGAGAAGAAGAAGAGGACCATCTGCCAGTGGGAGAGCGCGTAGGAATTCTACAGACCACCATGGAGGGGATTCTCACGGACTGAGTAACTTTTGAACTGTACTCTTGTGGTGGGGGTGTAGACTGTGTTTGTGGGACACAGGGGGTGTGGCGTGGAGCCTGCCCCCTGGTCCATCTGTATCCCCCACTGACCCCCACCACCACCATCATCGTTGCCCCCTCCACCACCGCCACCGGCTACTCACCATCTGCCTCAAGCTCCTGCCTCTGGGACTCAGCTGCTCACCTAGGCTTGCCACGCCCTGTTGCCACCATTGGGCCTGAAGCAGCAGCCAACCTAAAAAGACTTTCTTTTTGTTACAAGCGCACATGGGTGCACGTGCCCCCCCCTTTTGGACTAACCCCCTCCCCCTGCAGCAAGCCCCCAGCTTTGCCCCTACTGCCTACCCATTTGCCCCTTGCAGCCTTTTCCCCCTTTCCCTTGCCCCAGCCCCTTGCTAGCTCCAGTTTGTTTGCCTGCCCCGCCCTTTCCCTCTGCAGCCTTTGTCTGTTTGACCCGCCCCAGCCTCTGAAGCTAGCCCCGTGGTTCCTCTGCCCCACTCCCAGCCTGATTGTTCCCCTCCCCCTGCGGTCCCCTTGCCCTGATTAGCCCCTCCCTTGTGCTTGTGCCCCTCCCCATTTTAGTTTGACCCTGTCTCACTGCACCTCCCAATGTTGTTATATCCCCCCTTCCTTGGTGCAACTAGAGGAGCCAGAAACCCTCCTCGAGTCGGTGACTGACCCATAGCCCTTGATAGTCCCGCCCCCATCCAGCCCACCCCTTTTTGGCGCCCTCCTTCCCTGCCTGCAGCCTAGCGGGGAGGAGTGGTCGACCTGCTTCCCCTCTCCCTGCCCCCCCCTCCGGTGTTTGTCCTCCCCCCGTCCTCATTATGGCAGGGGACGAGGCGAGTGGGATCCCTCGGGCAGACCCTGCTGCCCCTCCTCCACCCGCCCCACCATCGTCCCCCCAGCCTCTACCTCAACTGCCACTGCCGTGCCACCTGCTAACGCACCTGCTGGAGCGCCGGCAGCGGCGGGTAATGAGGTGACCTCCGCTGCTGCCATGTCCCTCGCCCCCTCCGACTCTGGGGGAGCCCCCCGCATCCGGCAGGAAGGGCCAGGGCACAAAGAAAGGTAAAGGCCCAGCCAAAAAGGCCAGGCCCTCCATGGCGGGGGATGCCCCCACTGCCGCGGCCCCGCCACCGGCTGTGGCGTCCCTCCCCGCTGTTCCCTCCACCAGCTCTGTGGGTGTCCCTCCCCCGGCCCCTAGGGCATACGCCCAGGTGGTGGTGACCCCCCCGCCTGCCGCTGCATCATCATCTCAACCAACCACCGCCTCTGCTACCATCTATAGTGGACGGGGCCCCTTCCCCACCTTGACCAGGAAGCACGGTGTCTGTTGCCTCCTGGTACCCGCCTCGCCCCACGTGGAGACCTACGTGCGGGCGTTGGCGAGGGTGGTAGGGCCCACGGCCATTGTGGCGGCCTCCAAGATGTACGGAAAGGTAGTCTTCTTCCTAGCATCAGAGGCCACCGCCCAGAAGGCGGTGGAGAAGGGCCTGGCAATGGGGGGCGTGTTCGTCCCCCTGGAGCCGCTAGAAGACCTGGGCGCCCGACTGGTCCTGACTTCTGTCCCTCCTTTCCTTCCTAATGCCGCCCTGTTACCCGCCCTCTCTGCCCTGGGGAGGCCGATCTCTGTGCTCAGCCCTCTCCCATTGGGCTGCAAAGACCCCGCCCTCTGTCATGTCCTCTCGTTCCGCCAGCAGGTACAGTTACAACTGCAGCTGGCGGCGCGTAACAGAGAGGCGCTCAAGGGGTCCTTCTTGGTCCCCTACCAGGGGGCCCGCTACCAGGTGCATTATTCGACGAGGGAGGCCCGGTGCTACCTCTGCCGGGCGATGGGGCATGTCCGGAGGGACTGCCCCTTGGCCCGGCACGGAGGGGCATCCGGAACCCCCGAGCCCCGGCAGGGTGCCGGCCCCGTCATCGCCGGCGCCCCTGGCTGCCCGGCGCCCAAAGCCGCCCCTCCTCCTTTCCAGCCCACCAACGCTCCCGCTCAGGCCAAAGGGGTATCTCCCCAGTGCGCCCAGACAAGCGGGAGGGCCCCTCCTCTGCTGCCTGCGATCTGGCGGGGCCTGTGGAGGAGGGTGAGGTAGGGATACCGCCGGGCATAGAAGAGGGCACGCCCCAGGGAGAATCCTCCCTCCTACATACTGCCCCACCATTGCCTCCCCGAGTCCCTGAGCCTTCGCCCTTGCTCCCCGACCCGACCCCTGTTAGCCAGTCCCCAGATGATGCCATGGAGGGCTGGTCCTTAGCACAGGGGAAGCGGGGCAAGCAGAAGGCTCGAGCTCCGCTCCTCCCATCTGATGCGGAAGCCCCCCGGAAGACCAGGAAAGAGAGCATTGCTGCCGAGCCTTCCGCTTTGCCCCCTGCCGATTCCCATTAAATGGTGCTGGCTGGGGACGCCGTGGCAGCATGGGAAGGTACTATCGCCCCTCCTCCAGAGTCCCTTCCTATGGAAGCCCCTGATGGCGCCCCTCTCGCCCCCTTACAATCTACAGCCCCTGCAAGCAAAGAGGCGAGCATCACTTCGGGTGCTGGCAGGGAGAGCCCTGGGGTGGTGGAAGGTGATCTCCCCTCCATTTATAAGGAGATCGAGGCCCTGGGTCTGACCCCGGTTACCCAGGGGGAGGACGACCCTCTGCCAACGGGCCTCGATCTGAGTGACCTCGCCTCGGCCCCCCTTTCCCCGTGTTCTGTCCCCTTACCCACTGCTTCCGCTCTCGCCTCCGAGGAGCCCCTGTACTCTTCCACCAACCCAGCCGCAGATGGCATCCCACTAATGGCCGCCTAGCCTCTTGAGGCGACGGCCAGTGCCATGCGGCTGGGACCCAAGTCGCCAGGGGACTCCCTCATGGCTGCAGGGCAGCGGACCTCCTTCCCGGGTGGGGGCCCCATCGTTGATTCTCCACCTACGGATGCTGTGGCCTTACCATCTGCCTTGGAACACGAGCCCGGCATCGCCGAGGGCCCACCTCCCTCCCCGCAAATCCCTGAGCCTATTTGCGGGGTGCTCCCCCCCCAGTGGCCTGGCTGCTGGGGCCCCTGATCCCACTATCGCCCCTTCCCCTGTCCCTATTCCTGACTCTGGCCCTGCCCCTGACATCGACCCCATCCCTGTCCCCTCCACTTCCCATGATGCTTTTGCCGCCCCTGGGGCTGTCTCCTTCCATATCTCAGAGCATGACCCCCAAGGAGCGGCCTTTGTTTTTCCCTGTCCCGACCCACCAGGGGCTGCTATTTTCCCTCCACCGCCCCCCATTGAGCCAGGGTCTGAGGCAGGCCACATGGCGCCAGCCCATCGGACGCCACGTCGAGGGTCTGCCCCCTGCTTGCCAGCCTCGGTGGGTCACGGGGCTGTGACAGGGGCCCCACTTGGGGAAAGTCATAGATCGGTAACCCCACCCCCCCATACGCTGAGAGAGGAGCTACGGGAGTTCCTTGAGGTCGTCCGTGGCTCCCGCAACAAGGTACAGCTTGCACTCCAGTGATGGGGGGATTTCCATCAGATCCTCCGGGCCGCGAGGGCCCTCATGGGGGAGGGTAAGAGGACCGGGAGGCAGGCCGCCGCGGCCTACCAACGGGTCCGCCTCTTCCGTGACTCCTTAATCGCCTACGGGGTAGGTCACGGATTGTTACGCGGCCCGACGGAGGCCGTGGGCGTCTCTGCCGGCGAGGATCCCCCCCAGCTCTCCTTATGGCACCGATCATCTTCGCAACATTGAACACCCGGGGCTGTAGGATGGGTCTCCGCAGGAACCAGGTGCTCTCCTTCCTTCGGGAGGGGGGTACTCTGTGATCTTCCTGCAGGAGACCCATACGGATCCGGCCGCTGAAGCTAGCTGGCGGCTGGAGTGGGGGGACAGGGTCTACTTTAGCCACCTCACAGTTTGTACGGCTGGAGTGGTGACACTGTTCTCCCCCGACCTATGGCCTGAGGTGCTGGGGGTCCCCGAGGCTGTGCCGGGCCGCCTGCTGCACCTCCGGGTCCGTATAGAGGGGCTTGTGGTCAATCTTGTCAACGTTTATGCCCCGACATCGGGCCCGGAGAGGTTGCGTTTTTATCAGCAGGTGTCCGCCTTCCTCGGCACCTTGGATCCTCGCGAGTGCCTGGTCCTGGGCGGGGACTTTAACACCACCCTCGAGGAACGGGACCACTCAGGGACCGAGCAGTGCCCGGCCACCGCGGACGTCTCTCCAGGAGATCGTCGAACATCACTCCCTGGTGGACGTCTGGCGCGACCACCACCCGGATGACGTTTCGACGTTCACTTTTGTCCAGGTGGAGGTCCATCGGTCGCGCCACTCCCGGTTGGACCGCTTCTATTTGTCACGCTTCCATCTTTCCCGGGCCCACTCCTCCAGCGTCCGGCCGGCCCCTTTTTCAGATCACCATCTAGCCACCGTGACAGCCTCTCTCTGCGCGGAGAGACAGGGGCTGGCCTATTGGCACTTTAATAATAGCTTGTTGGAGGATGTGGGCTTCGTGGCATCCTTCCAGGAGTTCTGGCTGGCCTGGTGAGGGCAGCGGCGTGCCTTTCCCTCGGCGCAGTGGTGGTGGGACCTGGGGAAGGTGCGCGCCCGGCTCTTCTGCCGTGCCTACACCCAGGGCACCAGCCGACTGAGGGATGCGGCGATAGGGCAGTTGGAACGGGAGGTCTTAGAGCTGGAGAGGCGTCTGGCCGCCAGCCCTGGTGATCCAACCCTCTGCAGAGCGTGCCGGGAGAAGCGGGAGGAGCTCTGGGCCCTCGAGGACCATCAGGCCCGAGGTGCCTTTGTTCAATCCCGCATCCGCCTCCTTCGGGAGATGGATCGTGGCTCATGCTTCTTCTAAGCCCTGGAGAAAAAGAGGGGGGCCAAGAAGCACGTCACCTGCCTTCTAGCAGAGGACGGCACCCGCCTCATGGATCCGTCGGAGATGTGCGGGAGGGCCAGGGCCTTCTACGCAGGCCTTTTCTCCCCGGATCCGACCGATCCTAATGCTTGCAGAATGCTCTGGGATGAACTCCCGACGGTCAGAGCGGGCGACCGAGACCGGCTGGAGCTGCCTCTCGCTCTGGCCGAGTTCTCGGAAGCCCTCTGCCGCATGCCCACCAATAAATCTCCGGGCATGGACGGGCTGACCGTGGAGTTCTACCGCGTGTTTTGGGATGTCCTCGGCCCGGACCTTGTCACCGAGTCCTTGCAGGGTGGGGTCCTCCCTCTTTCGTGCAGGCGAGCCGTGCTCGCCTTATTGCCGAAGAAGGGGGACCTCCGCGATTTACGGAATTGGCGTCCCATCTCACTCCTCAGCACGGACTATAAAGTCGTAGCGAAGGCCATCTCGCTGCGGCTAGGGTCCGTGCTGGCGGACGTGATCCACCCAGACCAGACCTACACCGTCCCGGGCCGCACCATCTTCGACAACTTGTATCTGGTCCGGGACCTCTTGGAACTCGGGTGTAGGGATGGTCTGTCGTTCGCCCTCCTGTCCCTGGATCAGGAGAAGGCGTTCGACAGAGTGGACCATGGGTATCTCCTGGGCACTCTGCGAGCATTTGGCTTCGGACCCCAGTTTGTGGGTTTTCTCCAGGTGCTGTACGCCTCCGCAGAGCGTTTGGTCAGGCTCAACTGGACCCTGACCGAACCGGTCAGCTTCGGGCGAGGAGTACGTCAAGGGTGTCCCCTCTCGGGCCAGCTGTATGCTCTGGCGATCGAGCCCTTCCTCTGTCTCCTCCATAGGAGGTTGACGGGGTTGGTGCTGCAGGAGCCGGAGCTGCGGCTGGTCCTGTCGGCGTACGCCGACGACGTGCTCCTTGTGGTCCAGGACCCGGGCGACTTGGTGCGGGTGGAGGCTTGCCAGACCATCTATTCGGCAGCCTCCTCCGCCCAGGTCAACTGGGTCAAGAGCTCTGGCCTGGTGGTAGGGGACGGGTGGCAGGCGAGCTCCCTCCCACCCGCGCTTCAGGCCGTCCGGTGGAGCGCGGGTCCGCTGCTCTATCTCGGCGTTTACCTTTCTGCCACGCATCCGTCTCCGCCGGAGAACTGGCTAGGTTTAGAGGGCAGGGTGTCGGAGCGGCTCCGGAAATGGACAGGACTGCTCCGGTGTCTCTCCCTTCGAGGGAGAGCACTGGTGCTCAATCAACTAGTCCTGTCCATGCTCTGGTACCGGCTCAACACCCTGGTCCCGGCCCTGGGTTTCCTGGCCACCCTCCGGACGTCGATTCTGGAGTTCTTTTGGTCAGGACTGCACTGGGTCTCTGCGGGGGTTCTCCATCTACCCCTGGAGGAGGGAGGGCAGGGCCTGAAGTGTCTGCACACTCAGGTCCACGTCTTCCGCCTCCAGGCCCTGCAGAGGCTCCTTTATGGTGCAGGTAGTCCAGCGTGGAGCGTATTGGCGCACGCCTTCCTGCACCGCTTCCGAGGGCTCCGATATGACCGGCAGCTCCTTTGTCTCCATCCGAGAGGTCTTCCGCGAGGCCTCTCCGGGCTGCCGGTCTTCTACCAGGACCTCTTTCAGACCTGGAAACTGTTCTCAGTGACCAGGTCCGTGGCGGCCACCGTGGGGGCAGATCTCCTCGCGGACCCCCTGCTACACAACCCCCAGCTTCGTGTGCAGGTGGCGGAGTCCCCCATGGTGCTCCAGAGGTTGGTCCTGGCAGAAGTCACCAAAGTCGGAGACCTCCTGGACTACGACTGGGGAGACTGGCTGGATCCCCTGACGCTCGCTCAACGCATGGGGCTCTCCAGACCTCATACTTCCCGGTGCGTACTTCAGGAGGTGAGGGCCGCTTTGCCGCCCGCTGCTCGGGAATATCTCGACCGGGTCCTGCGAGAGGGCACGCCCCGCCCACCCTCCACTCCGAGCCCTCCAGACTTTTTCATCGGGCCCCTGCCCCGTGGACTCAACCGGCTGCCCCCCCCGTCCCTTCGCCATGAGCCGGCTGCACAATCTGCAGCCGGTTCTATTCCGGACCACGCCAAGGAAACATCTATACACGCTCGTGCTCCATGTTCTTCATGTCCTCACCCTCGCATCCCACCCCGAAACGAAGTGGCAGGACCTTCTGCCACCTCTGGAGGGTGAGGAGCCCCGGTGGGCCAGCCTTTATTCTACTCTGATCCCGAAGCCCACCGGGGACATCAGTTGGTGGCTCCTTCACGGAGCCGTGAGCACGGGCGTGTACTTTGCGTGGTTTACCCCTATCCCAGACACCTGCCCCTTCTGAGGCGTGAGGGAGACCCTGGCGCATGTTTACCTGGAGTGCGCCAGGCTGCAGCCCCTATTCCGGCTCCTCATGGATATTTTGTTAAGATTTTGGTTGCACTTTTCTCCTCACCTTTTTATTTATGCACTCCCTATCCATCGCCCCACAAAGTCGCGGGACCTCCTGGTCAACCTCCTCCTGGCCCTAGCGAAACTGGCCATCTATAAAACCAGAGTGAGGAGGTTGGCCGATGGAGTCTCCTGTGACTGTGGGGCCTATTTCTGGTCCTCCGTTCGTTCACGTATCCGGGCAGAGTTCCTCTGGGCGGCGTCCACTGGCTCCCTTGACGCCTCCGAGGAGCAGTGGGCGCTGTCCGGGGTTCTCTGCTCGGTGTCCCCGTCTGGTTCCCTTCGTTTGACCCTTTGACCTCACTCCTGTCCCTGTTCTTTTATTAGTTGTCCCCCGTAATTTTTTGGTCTCCAGGTCCTGTGGACCCCCCCCTTAGGCTTTGCCCGCCCACTTCCTGGATCCCAATAGGATCATTCTCCTGCTGCCCTCTGGCCTGGAGGGTGAAGGAAGGCAGGGGGCTGCTGCTGCTGCTGAGCACTGGCCTTCACTACTGCTATTGCTGCTCCAGCTGCTCCCTTGGCGGGGACAGACACCACCACCACCTGCCCCCTTCTCTGCTACCCAGTTGCTGGCTGGCTGCTGAATACCCCCCCCCCCTCAGTTGCTGCTGCTGTTCCTCCAGCTACAGCCCCGGGGGGGCTGCTGGCCTGCTCCCCAGAGGAAGAGGAGAGTGAAGGACCCCAGCTCCAGCCTTTGTTGCTGAGGACACCACCACAATCACCATCTGAGCGAGGTCCCTCCTGGCTGGACACCAGACCACCACCACCTGGAGCTTCTGAGGTTGCTGCTAGGAAGCTGTTAGAGCCCCAGGGAGGAGGAGGAATAGAAGAGGACCACCCGCTGCTGGGGGAGCTCATGAAGGCTTTGAAGACCACTGTGGAGGGGGCATTTCTGGATTGAGTATTTTTCGAACTGTGCTCTTGTGGTGGGGGTCTAGACTGTGTTTGTGGAGACACCGGGGGTGTGGTGTGGAGCCTGCCCCCAGTCTATCCGTGTCCCCCTTCGCCCCTACCACCATTGTTGCCCCCTCCACCACCTCCACTGGCTGTTTTCCATCTGCCTCGACCTCCTGCCTCTGGGACTGAGCTACTCGCCTGGCTTGCCACGCCCACTTCCATCATTTGGGCCTGCAGCAGCAACCAGCCAAACATTGACTTTCCGTACAAGTGCTCGTGGGCGCACATCCCCCACCCTTGGACTGACCCCCTCTCCTTTGCAACATTTGTCTGCCCTGCCCATTTCCCTCTGCAGCCCTGATTGTCCTGCCCCAGCCCTGAAGCTAGCCCCTTGGTCCCTCTGCCCCATTCCCAGCTCGATTCTTTTCCCCCCTACCCTGTGGTCCCCCCAGCCCTGATTAGCCCCTCCCCTCGTGCACCCATGCCCCCTCCCATGCGCTTGTGCCCCTCCCCTGTTTGAGTTTACCCTTGTTCACTGCACTCCCTTATGCTGTTCTCACCCCCAATCCCCTAGTACAGCTAGAGGAGCCGGAATTCCACTCTGAGTCGGTGACTGACACCCTCCCCTCCCTAAGTCCTTGATAGCTCCCCCCCACCCCCGCTGGGGCTCCGGCAGCGGCAAGTACCGGGAAGACCTCCGCTGCTGCCACGTCCCTTGCCCCTTCTGATTCAGGGGGAGCCCCCCCCAGCCGGCGGAAAAGGTCAGGGAAGAAAGAAGGGTAAGGGCTCCACTAAAAAAACCAGGCCCTCCATGGCAGGGGCTACCCCCACTGCCGCAGCCCCGCTACTGGCCGCGGCATCCCTCCCCGCTGCACTCTCCACCAGCTCTGCGGGTGCCCCTCCCCCAGCCCCCAGGGCATAGGCCCAGGTGGCGGCAGCCCCCCCGCCTGCCACTACTCCTCTGACCACCGCATCCACTACCATCTATAGTGGCCGGGGCCCCTTCCCCACCTTGACCAGGAAGCACGGTGTCCGTTGCCTCCTGGTGCCCGCCTCGCCCCACGTGGAGACCTACGTGAGGTCGCTGGCGAGGGTGGTGGGGCCCACGGCCATTGTGGCGGCCTCCAAAATGTACAGACAGGTAGTCTTCTTCCTAGCATCGGAGGCCGCCGCCCAGGAGGCCATAGAGATGGGCCTGGCGGTGGGGGGCGTTTTCGTCCCCCTGGAGCCGTTGGAAGACCTGGGGGTCCAGTTAATCCTGACATCAATCCCTCCCTTCCTGCCCAATGCTGCCCTGCTGCCTGCCCTTTCTACCCTAGGGCGACCTATCTCTGTCATCAGCCCTCTTCCATTGGGCTGCAAAGACCCCGCCCTCCGTCACGTCCTCTCGTTCCGCCGGCAAGTGCGGCTTTACTGCCGCCGGCGGTGCATGACGGAGAGGCGCTCGAGGGGTCCTTCCTGGTCCCCTACCAGGGAGCCCACTACCGGGTGCATTACTCCATGGGGGAGGCCCAGTGCTACCTCTGCCAGGTGATGGGGCATGTCCGGAGGGACTGCCCCTTGGCCCGGCACGGAGGAGTGTCCGGGACCCCCGAGCCCCGGCAAGGCACCGGCCCTGTCAGCGCTGATGCCCCTGGCTGCCCGGCACCCAGAGAATCCTCCCTCCTTCATGCTGCCCTACCATTGCCTCCCCGAGTCCCTGAGCCTTCGCCCTTGCTCCCCGACCCGACCCAACCCCTGTTAGCCAGGCCCCAGATGATGCCATGGAGGGCTGGTCCTTAGTGCAGGGGAAGCAGGGCAAGCGGAAGGCTCGGGCTCCGTTCCATCCTTTGGATTCGGACACTCCCCGGAAGAGCAGGAAGGGGGGCACCGATGCTGAGCCTTCCACTTTGCCCCTGACAACTCCCATTCAATGGTGCCGGCTGGGGACAACGTGGCAGCACCAGGAGCAGCGCCAGGGTTTTTGGCGCCCTAGGTGGGGGTCCTTCCGTGCTCCCAGTCGTCGTCGGCAATTCTGCGGCGGGGGGTCCTTCCGCGCTCCCGGTCTTCGGGGCACTTCGGCGGCGGGTCCCGGAGCAAGTGAAGGACCCGCCACAGAATTGCCGCCGAAGACCCGGAGCACGGAAGGACCCCCCGCCGCCGAATTGCCGCCAAGGGTGGCAAAATGCCGCCCCCCCCCCCAAATCCTGGTGCCCTAGGCGACCGCCTAGGTCGCCTAAATGGAAGCGCCGGCCCTGGGCAGCACCGGAAGGTAACATCACCCCTCCTCCGGAGTCCCTTCCTATGGAAGCCCCCGATGGAGCCTCTCTCGCCCCCTTACCATCTAAAGCCCTTGCGAGCACCAAGGCAAGCGTCACTTCGGGTGCTGGCGGGGATAGCCCTGGGGTGGTGGAAGGTGATCTCCCCTCCATTTATGAGGAAATCGAGGCCCTGGGTCTGACCCCAGTTACCCAGGGGGAGGACGACCCTCTGCCAGCGGGCCTTGATCTAAGCGACCTCACCCCGGTTCCCCTTTTCCCTGTGTTCCCTTCCCCTAACCCCTGCTTCTGCTCCCGCCTCTGAGGGTCTACTGGATTCTTCCATCTGCCCGGCCGTAGGTGCCACGCTGCCGGGACCTGATTCCCATGGGGTATCTCTCTTAGGTGTGGAGCAACCGACCTCCTTCCCGGGCGGGGACCCTGTAACGATGCTGGTTCTGGCGGGACCCAACTGAGAGTGCCAATTCAGGATAAATTGCTCAAACAGGGCAGTTACAGCCCAAGGCTGGGGTTTTTCCACCTCTAAGGCAAACCAAACCAGACAGTGAAGACTTTGGTTTCACCCCACTGACTAACCAGAAGTCACACAAACAATTCCCTTAGACACACCAGTTTCCCAGTATCACCACCAGTGCCACTCGTTATGGGGACAAATGGTTATGAATACCAATACCCCAATAAAAGAAAAAAGGTTCTCCTGATCCCAAAGGACCAAGCCCCAGACCCAGGTCAATGTACAAATCAGATCTCACCCACAAATCACGCTGTTGCCAATCCTTTAGAATCTAAAATCTAAAGGTTTATTCATAAAAGGAAAAAGATATAGATGAGAGTTAGAATTGGTTAAATGGAATCAATTACATACAGTAATGGCAAAGTTCTTGGTTCAGGCTTGCAGCAGTGATAGAATAAACTGCAGGTTCAAATCAAGTCTCTGGAACATCCCCAGCTGGGATGGGTCATCAGTCCTTTGTTCAGAGCTTCAGTTTGTAGCAAAGTCCCTCCAGAGGTAAGAAGCAGGATTGAAGACAAAATGGAGATGAGGCATTGGCCCTTTTATAGTCTTTTCCAGGTGTAAGAACACCTCTTTGTTCTTACTGTGGAAAATTACAGCAAAATGGAGTCTGGAGTCACATGGGCAAGTTGCTGCATACTTTGCTGAGTTACAAGGCGTATCTGCCTTCTCTCCATGGGTCAATTGTATAGCTGATGGTCCTTAATGGGCCATCAAGCAGGCCAGGTAGATCTAACACCAACTTGTCTGGGATGTTTCCCAGAAGCATAGCATAAGTTTGAAATACAGACAGTACAGAGCCAATATTCATAACTTCATCTACAAAATTGATACACACATATAGACAACATAATCATAACTAGTAAACCATAACCTTGTCTTAGACACCTCATTTGACCCCCTTTATAGAAGATTTGGTGCCACTACAGGACCTTGGTTGCAACCATGTTCTATATGGTCCCAGATTGTATCAATAACGTCACAGACCCCACTGAAGACTGTCCATCTCCAGATGCCGTGGCTGCCACACCGGCCATAGTGGCTGAGCCCGGCATCATTGAGGGTCCCCTTCCCACTCCCTAGATTCCTGAGCCGGACCGAGAGAGGCCACCTTCCAGCGGCCCAACTACTGGGGCTCAGGATCCCGCCTCTGCCCCCCTCCCCGATTCTTTTCCTGACCCTACTCCTGACCCCTGCACTGTCCCTGATGCCAACCCCATCCTTATCCCCTCCACCTCCTGTGATGCCATTGCCGCCCCTGGGGCCGACTCCTTCCATATCCCAAAGGATGCCCCCCAGGGAGCGGCCTTTGTATTTCCCTGTCCCGACCCACCAGGGGCTGCTATTTTCCCTCCGCCGCCCCCTGCTGAACCGGGGAGCGGGACAGGCTGCGTGGCGCGGGCCCATCAGACGCCACGTCGGGGGTCTGCCCCCTGCCTGCCCGTCTCGGTGGGCCACGGGGCTGTGACAGGGGCCCCACTGGGAGAAAGTCTTAGATCGGTAACCCCGTCCCCCCCCATATGCTGAGAGAGGAGCTGCGGGAGTTCCTTGAGGACGTCCATGGCTCCCGTAACAAGGTACAGCTTGCACTCCAGTGATGGGGAGATTTCCACCAGATCCTCCGGGCCGCGAGGGCCCTCATGGGGGAGGGTAAGAGGACCGGGAAGCAGGCCGCCGCAGCCTACCAGCAGGTCCGCCTCTTCCGTGACTCTTTATTCACCTACGGGGTAGGTCACGGTTTGCTGCGCAGCCCGACAGAGGCCGTGGGTGTCTCTGCCGGCGAGGATCCCCCCCAGCCCTCCTCATGGCACCGATCATCTTCGCAACATTGAACCCCTGGGGCTGTAGGATGGGTCTCCGCAGGAGCCAGGTGCTCTCCTTCCTTTGGGAGGGGGGGTACTCTGTGGTTTTCCTGCAGGAGACCCATATGGATCCGGCCGCTGAAGCTAGCTGGCGGCTGGAGTGGGGGGACAGGGTCTACTTTAGCCACCTCACAGTTCATACAGCTGGAGTGACGACCCGGTTCTCCCCCGACCTACGGCCCGAGGTGCTGGGGGTCGCCGAGGCTGTGTCGGGCCGCCTGCTGCACCTCCGGGTCCGCATGGAAGGGCTTGTGGTCAATCTCGTCAACGTTTACACCCCAACATCGGGCCCGGAGAGGTTGCATTTTTATCAGCAGGCGTCCGACTTCCTCGGCACCTTGGATCCTCACGAGTGCCTGGTCCTGGGCGGGGACTTTAAAACCACCCTCGAGGAATGAGACGCTCGGGGATTGAGCAGTGCCCGGCCGCCACGGACATCCTCCGGGAGATCGTCGAACATCACTCCCTGGTGGACGTCTGGCGCGACCACCACCCGGACGACGTCTCGATGTTCACCTTCGTCCGGGTGGAGGCCCATCAGTTGCGCCACTCCCGGCTGGACCGCATCTACTTGTCACGTTTCCACCTTTCATGGGCCCTCTCCTCCAGCATTCAGCCGGCCCCTTTTTCAGATCACCACCTTACCACCGTGACAGTCTCTCTCTGCGCGGAGAGGCCGGGGCCGGCCTATTAGCACTTTAATAACAGTTTGCTGGAGGATGCAGGCTTCGTAGCATCCTTCCGGGAGTTCTGGCTGGCCTGGTAAGGGCAGAAGCGCGCCTTTCCCTCGGCGCAGCAGTGGTGGGACCTGGGGAAGGTACGCGCACGGCTTTTCTGCCGCGACTACACCCGGGGCGCCAGCCGACGGAGGGATGCGGCGATACAGCAGTTGGAACGGGAGGTCTTAGAGCTGGAGAGGCGTCTGGCCGCCAGCCCCGGTGATCCATCCCTCTGCGGAGCGTGCCAGGAGAAGCGGGAGGAGCTCTGGGCCCTCGAGGACCATCAAGCCCGGGGCCCCTTTGTTCGATCCCGCATCCGCCTCCTTCAGGAGATGGATCGCAGCTCCCGCTTCTTCTATGCCCTGGAGAAAAAGAGGGGGGCCAAGAAGCACGTCACCTGCCTCCTGGCGGAGGACGGCACCCCCCTCACGAATCCGGCGGAGATGTGCGGGAGGGCCAGGGCCTTCTACGCAAATCTTTTCTGCCCAGATCCGACTGATCCTAACGCTTGCAGAGTGCTCTGGGACGGACTCCTGACGGTCAGTGTGGGCGACTGTGACCGGCTAGAGCTGCCTCTCACTCTGGCCGAGTTCTCGGAAGCCCTCCGTCGCATGCCCACCAATAAATCTCCGGGCATGGACGGGCTGACCGTGGAGTTCTACCGCGTGTTCTGGGACGTCCTCGGCCAAGACCTAGTCACCGTCTGGGCCGAGTCATTGCAGAGCGGGGTCCTCCCTCTTTCGTGCAGACGAACCGTGCTCGCCTTATTGCCGAAGAAGGGGGACCTCTGCGACTTACGGAATTGGCGTCCCATCTCGCTCCTCAGCACGGACTGCTCTATCTCGGCGTTTACCTTTCTGCCATGCATCCATCTCTGCCGGAGAACTGGCACGGCTTAGAGGGCAGGGTGACGGAGCGGCTCCGGAAATGGACAGGACTACTCCAGTGCCTCTTCCTCCAAGGGAGGGCACTGGTGCTCAATCAACTAGTCCTGTCCATGCTCTGGTACCGGCTCAACACCCTGGTCCTGGCCCCGGGTTTCCTGGCCAACCTCCGGACGGTGATTCTTGAGTTCTTTTGGCCAGGAATGCACTGGGTCTCTGCAGCAGTCCTCCACCTGCCCCTGGAGGAGGGGGGGGCAGGGCCTGAAGTGCCTACACACTCAGGTCCATGTCTTCCGCCTCCAGGCCCTACAGAGGCTCCTGTATGGTGCAGGTAGTTCGGCGTGGAGAGTACTGGCGCACGCCTTCCTGTGCCGCTTCCGAGGGCTCCGATACGACCGGCAACTCCTTTATCTCCATCCGAGAGGTCTTCCACGAGACCTGTCCGGGCTGCCGGTCTTCTACCAAGACCTCCTCCGGACCTGGAAGCTGTTTTCAATGACCAGGTCCATGGCGGCCACCGTGGGGACTGATCTCCTCGCGGAGCCCCTGCTACACAACCCTCAGCTTCGTGTGCAGGTGGCAGATTCCCCCGCGGTGCGCCAGAGGCTGGTCTTGGCAGAAGTCACCAGGGTCGGAGACCTCCTGGACTACGACCGGGGAGAATGGCTGGATCCCCTGACGCTCGCTCAGCGCATGGGGCTCTCCAGACCTCGCACTCCCCAGCGTGTACTTCAGGAGGTGAAGGCCGCTTTACCGCCCGCTGCTCGGGCCTACCTCGACCGGGTCCTGCGAGAGGGCACCCCCCGCCCACCCTCCACCACAGGCCCTGTGGACCTTTTCATCGGGCCCCTGCCCCGTGGACCCAACCGGCCCCCCCGCCCTTTCACTGTGAGCCAACTGCACAATCTGCAGCCGGTTCTGTTCCAGACCGTGCCAAAGAAACATCTGTACACGCTCGTGCTCCACACCCTTCACTTCCTCGCCCTCGCGTCCTGCACCGACACAAAGTGGCGGGACCTCCTGCCACCTCTCGAGGGTGAGAAGCCCCAGCCAGCCTATACTCCACCCTGGTTCCAAGGCCTGCTGGGGATATTAGTTGGCGGCTCCTTCACGGGGCCGTGAGCACGGGCGTGTACTTGGCGCAGTTTACCCCTATCCCAAACACCTGCCCCTTTTGTGGCATGAAGGAAACCCTGGTGCACATTTATCTAGAGTGCACCAGGTTGCAGCCCCTATTCCGGCTCCTCTTAGATATATTATTATGGTTTTGGTTGCACTTTTCCCCTCACCTGTTCATCTATGCACTCCCCATCCGTGGCCCCACAAAGTCGCGGGATCTCCTTATCAACCTCCTCTTAGCCCTGGCCAAACTAGCCATCTACAAAACCAGGGAGAGGATGTTGGCCGACGGGATTTCCAGCAACTGTGGGACCTATTTCCGCTCCTCCGTACACTCACACATCTGGGCAGAGTTCCTCTGGGCGGCGTCCGCTGGCTCCCTTGACGCCTTCGAGGAGCAGTGGGCGCTGTCCGGGGTTCTCTGCTCGATGTCCCCATCGGGTTCCCTTCATTTAGCCCTGTGACCTCACTCCCATTCCTGTTTTTTTCATTAGTTGTCCCCCGTATTTATTTGGTATCACAGATCTGTGGATCCTCCTCTTAGGTTGAGGGGAGGTCCTTTTGCAAAGCCCGCCCACTTCCTGGATACCAACAGGACTCTTTTGAGGCTGTTCTGCTGGCTGGTTGTCCCCCCGTACCCCCTCCCCGGCTGCTGCTGCTGCTGCTGTGGGGAGGACCCTGCTGGTGTGACCCTCAGAGGGGAGTGCGAGACCCCACTTTTTCCATCATTTTTGGGGCCTCCCAAAAGGCTGGGTTGCTGCTGCCCTTGCCGCTGCTGGGGAGCTGTTACTGCTGCTGGAGCTGAGGAGGGAGTAGAGGAGGCCTTGTTTTGTGGAGGGGGTTTGTAACATCCTTGCTTCTGTGGTGGGAGGTGCCTTTGCTGTGGGGAGCTGGGGGAGTGGCCTAGAGCCTTCCCCGTAGTCCACCCGCTCCCCTACTGCCACCACCACTGCCCCCTCCACCTTTCCACCTGCCTTCTGGCTCTTTTCTCTGCTCCCCGGCCCAGCAGTTTGCTCTGCCCTTCTAACCATCCACAGAACATAGCGGCAGCAAACAGGCATTTGTTTTTCAGATGCCCGTGGGTGCTCGTTTCCTTTCCCTTCCCTTGCCTTTGTCCTCCCTCCCCTGCTGCATTTGGCCGGTGGGCCCCCTTTTCCTCTGCCTCGTCCACTGCCCTGTTCTTGCAGCTGCTTGCCCCCTTTCCCTTTGCTGCCTGCCCCGCCCGTCTCCCTTTTAGCCGCCCTGTTTGCTCTGGTTTGCCCTGTTTTGTTTTTTGGTCCTTGATTAGTTTGTTTGCCCCGCCCTTGTCCCATGGTGCAGGCGTGGTTGCCAGCCCGATTTCCTCCTCTTTTGGTTTGGTTGTTTTTGAACCCACCCTGTTCTTTGTTCCATGCCTGAGGCACACCTGATTTAGCCCTCCCCTGCATTCCGCCCCCTTGCTTCTTGCCCTCCCTCCAGGTCTGCCCTTATTGCCTGCGTGCCCACGTTCCACTGTTGGCGTTTGAGATTCCTCCCCCACCCCCCTTTTTTTTTTCTCATTGACTCCTTCATTGATGCACACTCCCCCATGATGTCTTCGTTTTCCTTTTTTTTCCTTAGTGCAGCCGGGGGAGCTGGTTTCTTTTTCATCTTGTGCTGGAGTTGTGTTCCTTGTCTTCCTTCGTCCCTTTCTGTTGCCGCCCCTCCACCCTGCTTTCAGCCTAGTGGGTGGGGTGTGGTAGCCGTTCTATCCCCCCTCCCCTCCCCTTCCCTTCCCTTCCCTTCCCTTCCACTTCTCCTTTCCCTTCCTTCCATTTCCCTGCCCTAGCGGCTGTCCCCTTCCCTTCCTTTCTGTGGTGGATGATTCAGGGGGTGGGACTTCCCTGGACGCCCCTGCAGCTCCCTTTCAGTCCCCCTCCCCACACCCTCCCTTGCGATGGCCACCTCGACTGCCGCTGCCGGGCTGCCTGCCATTGCTGCCATTGAGGCACTGGCGGGCACAGATAGGGGCTCCTGAGACTCCGCTGCTGCTGCTGCGACCTCGGCCGCCTCCACTTCTGAGACCACTCCCTTGGCCGGTGGGAAGGGCCGGGGGACAAAAAAGGGCAAGGGCCCTGCCTGGAAGGTGAAACCCCCCGTGACAGTGGTTCCTTCTCCTGCTGCGGCCCCGTCACCGGCCGCAGCTCCCCCTTCTCCCTTGCCCATTGTTCCTTCCACCAGCTCTGGGGGTGCCGCTCCCTCGGCCCCCAGGGCTACGCCCAGGTGGTTGCGAACCCTCCGCTCGCCGCCTCGCCGTCTGCTCCAGCCGCCTCCCGGAATACCATTCCCGGCAGCCGGGGCCCCTTTCCCACCCTCACCAGAGAGCACAGGATGCGTTGCCTCCTGGTGCCGGCCTCACCCCACGTAGAAACCTACGTGCGGGCGTTGGTGCGGGTGATGGGGCCCAGAGCTGTGGTGGCAGCCTCTAAGTTGTTTGGGAATGTGGTGTTCTTCCTGGCGTCGGAGGCCGCTGCCCAGGAGGTGGTGGAGAGGGGCTTGGCGGTGGGGGGCATTCACGTCCCCCTCGAGCCTTTGGAGGACCTGGGCGTACGGGTGGTTTTTTCCTCTGTTCCTCCCTTCCTCCCCAATGCCGCCCTTTCGCCGTTCCTCTCCACCCTGGGGAGGCCCCTGTCCGTCCTCAGCCCCCTTCCGTTGGGCTGTAAGGACCCCGCCCTCCGCCACGTTTTGTCATTCTGCCGGCAGGTGCAGGTTCAAGTTCCGCTGGCGGCACGTGACGGGGAGGCTCTGGAGGGGTCCTTTCTGGTGCCCCATTGAGGGGCCCAGTACCGGGTTTATTATTCTTCGGGGGTGGCCCGGTGTTTTCTCTGCCGGGAGGCGGGGCACAGACGGAGGGACTGCCCCCTGGCTTGGAGGGGCATCTGGGACCCCTGATACCCGGAAGGGCATCGGCTCTATCATCGCCGGTGGCCCTGATTGCCCGGTCCCTGGGGTCACCCCTCCTCCATCTGTGACCGTTGTCAACTCCGCTCGGGTCTCGGGGGAGGCCCCCCCCCGACGTGCCCAGATGAGCGTGCGGGCCCCACCGCTGAGGTGGGTAGTAGACTGGGGCCCGTGGAGAAGAGGGTGGCAGGGCCGGTAGCAGGACTCGAGCAGGGCTTGCCTCAGGGGGAGTCTGTCCCTTTCCCTGTTGACCTGCCCTTGTCTTCCATTACTTTCCCGTCATTGACCTCGCTCCCAGGCCCTGACCCAGCTGGCCAACCCCCCTCTTCGGGGAGCTGGGAGCTTGTGTGGGGGAGACGCCGCAAGCGGGGAGCATGGGCCCAGCACCCCCACTCATTGGCGAGGGGGAAGGGACCCCCTGTAAAACTATGAAGGGGGTTGCTGGTGCTGGGCCTTCCGCTGACTCCCCTGCTGACGTTCATCGTTTGGAGTCGGCCAAGGTTGCTGCAACCGCAGAGCGGGTAGTACCACCTCTCCTATGGAGTCCCTCCCTGAGGGGGTTACGGACGGTGCCCCTGCTGCCCCGTTGCCATCTGTGCCCCCTGTAGGCACCGCAATGATTACTGCCCCGGCTGCTGTCGAGGGGGAACCTGTAGAGGCGGGTGGGGACTTGGCTTCGATTTTTGCTGAGATCAAGGCCCTGGGCTTGACCCCAACCACCGAGGGAGTGGATGCCCCCCTGTTAGAGGGCCTCGGTAAGGGTGATTGCTATCTGGCGCCCCCACCCCCTTCCCTCCGCCTTAGGTGGTTGCCCCCGTTTTGGCCTCTGCAATGCCCCGGGCCCTGACCACCTGCCCTGCCGCGAATGGTAATCCGGCTGATGCAGCCGTGCCCATTGCTGCGACGGCTGACGCCGAGCGGCCAGGCTCTGATCCCACGGGTGCCCTACCCCATGAGGTGGGGCCGCAGCTCTCGCCTCCCCCCAGCGCTGTAATCGTGGGTGCCTCGTTTAGTGGGGCATCTGAGCCTAGTGCTGTGGAGGCGCCCCACTCCCTTGCTGCCCCTTTAACTACCATGTCGGGTCAAGAGGCACTGTGTCCCGGTGGCTCTGCCACTCGGGCCCTAGATTTTGTCCCTGCTCCCTGCCCTGACCCTGCTACCATCCTAGATCCGTGTCCTGTCCCTGTCCCTGTCCCTCTCCCTGTTCCAGCCAGGGCCAGCTCTAGGTTTTTTGCTGCCCCAAGCAAAAAAAATTTTGGCTGCCCCCCACCCCACTGCACCCTCCTGCCGCCCCAGCCCTGGGTCACTGGTAACTCGCTCCCAGGGCGGGTCATTCAGCAGGAATTTTGGATGTGCACAGAACACAGAGAGGATTGGTTCCCATATGGTTACAAAACTACAGTAAAGTGGAACAATTTTCAGCTTGTGTGATTGAAGGCTATCTGGATGCATATTACACTGGTCTACAATTTTTGAGAAGTCGTCTGCTTCAGAGATATGTGCTATTTATTATGTATTTTGATGTGCTGAATTCAAATATGACAATTAAAACAACTGATTGGCTACTGTTTCTAAGATATTTAAGTTTTTACATTTTATGTCTATGTATATTGTGTAGATAGTAGAGTTTTAATCATAAATTGTAAACCTAGGTCTTTTCATGTGTTTATGGTTGCTTTACATGATAATATTTCACCTGTCCTGTTTATGTAACACTTTAAAAATCAGCAAAAGGGTTATATAAATAAAATTTATTATGAAACAAAAGGCAAAAAACTATTCTGTACATAGTTTAGTCCTATTCAGTGTCTACTCGGCGCTTCTTGGCTTGTCTCTTGTATTCATTAAATGGAGCATCTCTTGTCACTGTCCAGCAATAGTCTGCAAGCATTGATGGGCTCCACTTGCCCTGATAGCGTTTCTCCATTGTTGCAATGTCCTGGTGAAATCGCTCGCAGTGCTCGTCGCTCACTGCTCTGCAGTTCGGTGGAAAAAAATCTAGATGAGAGTGCAAAAAATGTATCTTTAGTGACATGTTGCAACCAAGGCTTTTGTATGCCTTGAGGAGGTTTTCCACCAACAACCTGTAGTTGTCTGCCTTGTTGTTTCCGAGAAAATTTATTGCCACTAACTGGAAGGCTTTCCATGCCGTCTTTTCCTTGCCACGCAGTGCACGGTCAAATGCATCATCTCGAAGAAGTTCACGAATCTGAGGACCAACAAAGACACCTTCCTTTATCTTAGCTTCACTTAACCTTGGAAATTTTCCACTGAGGTACTTGAAAGCTGCTTGTGTTTTGTCAATGGCCTTGACAAAGTTCTTCATCAGACCCAGCTTGATGTGTAAGGGTGGTAACAAAATCTTCCTTGATTCAACAAGTGGTGGATGCTGAACACTTTTCCTCCCAGGCTCCAATGACTGTCGGAGTGGCCAATCTTTCTTGATGTAGTGGGAATCTCTTGCACGACTATCCCATTCGCAGAGAAAACAGCAGTACTTTGTGTATCCAGTCTGGATACCAAGTAAGGGAGCAACAACCTTCAAATCACCACAAAGCTGCCACTGATGTTGGTCATAGTTTATGCACCTCAAAAGTTGTTTCATGTTGTCATAGGTTTCCTTCATATGGACTGCATGACCAACTGGAATTGATGGCAAAACATTGCCATTATGCAGTAAAACAGCTTTAAGACTCGTCTTCGATGAATCAATGAACAGTCTCCACTCATCTGGATCGTGAACGATGTTGAGGGCTGCCATCACACCATCGATGTTGTTGCAGGCTACAAGATCACCTTCCATGAAGAAGAATGGGACAAGATCCTTTTGACGGTCACGGAACATGGAAACCCTAACATCACCTGCCAGGAGATTCCACTGCTGTAGTCTGGAGCCCAACAGCTCTGCCTTACTCTTGGGTAGTTCCAAATCCCTGACAAGGTCATTCAGTTCACCTTGTGTTATGAGGTGTGGTTCAGAGGAGGAGGATGGGAGAAAATGTGGGTCCTGTGACATTGATGGTTCAGGACCAGAAGTTTCATCCTCTTCCTCTTCCTCGTCTGACTCAAGTGAGAATGATTCTGGTGCATCAGGAACCGGCAGTCCTTCTCCGTGGGGTACTGGGCGTATAGCTGATGGAATGTTTGGATAATGCACAGTCCACTTTTTCTTCTTTGGCACACCTTTCCCAACTGGAGGCACCATGCAGAAGTAACAATTGCTGGTATGATCTGTTGGCTCTCTCCAAATCATTGGCACTGCAAAAGGCATAGATTTCCTTTTCCTGTTCAACCACTGGCAAAGATTTGTTGCACAAGTGTTGCAGCATATGTGTGGGGCCCACCTCTTGTCCTGATCTCCAATTTTGCAGTCAAAATAAAGGTGATAGGCTTTCTTAACCATAGTGGTTATACTGCGCTTTTGTGATGCAAAAGTCACTTCACCACAAACATAGCAGAAGTTATCTGCACTGTTCACACAAGTACGAGGCATCTCTGCTCACTTTGGCTAAACAGAAATGTGTCCCTTTGCAAAATCAAGCACTGACAAATAAGAGAGCACGACACTATGATTTCTAGAGCTGATATAGGGCAATTTGTTCAGCAGAGTGATGTAAGCTTCGTTATGATTGCATCATCCATGACTTCTAGGAATAACATGATGCAATTCATATCATGTATGACGCAATACCAGCTTCACATTGCATCATTCATTGTTTTGCCTAAAAAGCAAGTACTGTCCAAACCCAGTCATAGATTTATTCATAGATCCAGTCAAAGATGTATTTTAGTCATTTCTGGTTTAAATTGAGATCCCTTCACTTTATAACTCATTTATCCTCCGCCATTCCCAAGTCAAGGGTCATATATACTGACCCAATAGCATATCTTGAAAACTAGAGCCAATCAACAATTTTAAGCATCATTTTCGTTCTCAGTGACCCAGAATTAGTAAAGTTTGACTGCATTTATTTCAGAAGCATTTTGGCTGTAGAGCAGTGTTATAAGACTGTCCTACATAAATGAAGAAAAGTTGAGGTGCCTTTATTATTCTTTTGTTCCATTCTTTGTTTCTATGGGGAATTTGCCAATGCAATATCACTGTCTTCCTTTTAAACAAATAAAACTAAAACTTAAAAATAATAATAATAATTAATAAAAAAGCAATGGCTGTTGAAAATAGCAATTCCAGTCCTAATAACCACTGGGAAGCATTTCTTGCTCAATTTATTCTACTTTTTCCTACAGCAAGTTACAGTGGATCAGTATATTTGATTTGGGAGAAATGAAGTAACAGCTGCCCAAATTGAGCTTGAGCACTCCTGAATTTTGAGGGTGTTCAAATCTGGAAGGCAGATGCTGGATTCCCTTTCTGAATATTAGCTAAATCTGGAAAAGAAAAGTCAATTTCTGCTTCCATGGCTCAGAAGTGTAAATCCTCCTGCGTGCCTGGTACTGTATCTAAAGCTGCCCAGTCTAGTAGAGCCTCCCCTCCCTTACTTTTCATTTTAAATTCTAGTGGGATCCACGTACCTGCCTTGCTAGGCTTCAGATAGAGAGGTGCAATGTCCATTTAGTCCACCCAATTCTTTCTTTGGGGGAGAGCCCAGGGCTGAGGTGGCAGGGGGAGCAGGTGCGGGGGGGGAAGAGCCCAGGCTGGGGCGGCAGGAGGTGCAGGCGGGGGCCAGAGCTGGGGCAGCAGGGAGTGCGGTGCAGCGGGGGGGGGGGGAGAAGAGCCCAGAGCTGGGGTGGCAGGAGATGCGGGTGGGGGGAGAGCCCAGGGCTGGGGCGGCAGGAGGTGCAGGTGGGGGCCAGAGCTGGGGCTTTGTCCCCGCTCCCTGCCCTGACCCTGCTCCTGTCCTAGATCTGTGTCCTGTCCCTGTCCCTGACCCTGTTCCAGCCCTTGTTCTTGTCCTTAACCTCTTTTCCCTCCCCACTCCTGTTGCTGCCGCCCCCTGGGTTGCCTTATTTTCTTTTTATGGAGGCCCCCGGGAGGCGGGTTTTGTTTTTCCCTCTTCTGGCCCATCTGGGGCTGCAGTTCTCCCTCCGCCATTGTCCCGGGGGCCGAGTGTTGTGTCGGGTGGCGCGGTGCCAGAGGGACGGGCGCCACGGCGGGGCTCTGATCCCTGCGTGCCCGTCTTGCTGGGCCACGGGGCTGGCAGGGGGGTCCAATCGGGGGACGCCCCGGGGTCCGTGACCCCGGTCCCTGCCACGCAGAGGAGCAAGATGCGCTCTTTCTTGGAGGACACTCGTGGCTCCACGAATAGAGTGCATCTCGCTCTTCAGCGCTGGGGCGATTTCCATATTGTTCTCCAGACCGTGAGGGCCATTATGGGGGAGGGCTGAGGAGCGAGACGGGACGCCAATTCCAGTGATCGCAGAGGTCCCCCTTCTTCGACAATAAGGCGAGCACCGCTCGCCTGCATGAAAGAGGGAGGACCCCGCTCTCCAAGGACTCGGCCCAGACGGTGGCAAGGTCCGGGCCGAGGACATCTCAGAGTACGCAGTAGAACTCCAGGGTCAGGACGGAGATTTATTGGTGGGCATGAGATGGAGGGCTTCCGAGAATTCGGCCAGAGTGAGAGGCAGCTCCAGCCAGTCCCAGTTGCCCGTGCTGACCGTCGGGAGTCCGTCCCAAAGAACTCCGCAAGCATCAGCGTCGGTTGGATCCGGGGAGAAAAGGCTAGCGTAGAAGGCCCTGGCCCTCTCATGCATCTCCACTGGATCCATGAGGGGGGCGCCGTCCTCTGCCAAGAGGCAGAGGACGTGCTTTTTCACCCCCCTCTTCTTCTCCAGGGCATAGAAGAAGCGGGAGCCGTGATCCATCTCCAGCAGGAGATGGATGCGGGATCATATGAAGGCACCCTGGGTCCGAAGATTGTCGAGGGCCCGGCAGTGGCGTAGCCAGCTTTTAAGAGGAGGGGGAGCAAACCTAAAAAAGGCGCGCTCCCCTTGGCTCCTCCTCCGGCCACACACCCCCTTGGATCCTCCTCTGGCTGCACCGCTGACCGCCCCTCCCCCCCACTCCTCCGGCCACCATGCTGCGCCCCCCGCTCCTCCAGCCGCGCGCCCGCCGCCCCCCCATGGTTGCCGGCTGCGCTGCGGGTGGCCAGCCTGCGCCCCCCCCTCGCTCCTCTGACTGCGGCTGCGGGGCCGGGCCGCATGCTGCGCCCCCCTGCTCCTCCGGCCGTGTGCCTGCCGCCCCCCCATGGCTGCCGGCCGTGCTGCGGGCGGCCAGCCTGCGCCCCCCCTGCTCCTGCGGCTGCGGGCGGCCAGCCTGTGCCCCCCCTCACTCCTCCAGCCGTGCTGCAGGCGGCCAGCCTGTGCCCCCCCTCGCTCCTCCGGCCGCGGCTGCGGGGCCGGGCCGCATGCTGCGCCCCCCCTGCTCCTTCAGCCGCGCGCCCGCCGCCCCCCCCATGGCTGCCGGCTGTACTGCGGGCGGCCAGCCTGCACCGCCCCTCGCTCCTCCCCCTGCACCCCGCTAGCTACACTACTGGGGCCCGGAGCTCCTCCCGCTTCTCCCGGTATGCTCCACAGAGGGGTGGCTTTCTGGGGCTGGTGGCCAGATGCCTCTCCAGCTCCAATACCTCCCGCTCCAGCTGCTCTATCACCACATCCCTCCGCCAGCTGGCACCCCGGGTGTGGCTACGGCAGAAGCGCCGGGCGCGCACCTTCCCCACATCCCACAACTGCTGCGCTGAGGGAAAGGCACGCCTCTGTTCCCGCCAGGCCAGCCAAAACTCCCGGAAGGATGCCACAAATCCTACATCCTCCAGCAGGCTGTTATTGAAATGCCAATAGGCCGGCCCTGGCCTCTCCGAAGAAAGAGAGGCCGTCACGGCCACCAAGTGATGATCCGAGAATGGGGCTGGCCTAACGTTGGAGGAGTGGGCCTGCGAAAGATGACATTGAGAGAAATAGATGTGATCCAACCGGGAGTGGCTCGACCGTTGTTCCTCCACCCGGACAAAAGTGAACGTAGAGTCATCATCCAGGAGTTGATCGCACCAGATGTCCATCAGGGAGTGATGGACTACGATCTCCCTGAGGACGTCTGCGGCAGCTGGGCTTGGCTCTATCCCTGTGTGGTCCCACTCCTCGAAGGTGCAGTTGAAGTCTCCGCCCAGGACCAGGCACTCGCGAGGATCCAAAGTACCGAGGAAGGCGGACGCTTGCTGAAAGAAGCACGCTCTCACCGGGCCGGATGCTGGGGCATAGACATTGACAAGATGCAACGTCAGCCCCTCCACCCGAACCCGGAGGTGCAGCTGGCGACCCGGCACGACCTCGGTAATCCCCAGCACCTCGGGCTGTAGGTGCGGGGAGAACAGGGTCGCCACCCTGCCTTGACGGGCCGAAAGGTGGCTAAAGTAGACCCTGTCCCCCCACTCCAGCCGACAGCTCGCTTCAGCGGCTGGGTCCGTGTGGGTCTCCTGCAGGAAAATAATGGAGTACCCCCTCTCCCGAAGGAAGGAGAGCACCTGGAACCTGCGGAGACCCGACCTACAGCCGCGGGTGTTCAAAGTGGCAAAGATGGACGGCGACATAAGGAAGGCTGGGGATGATCCTCGCGGTCTGGGGTGCTAACGTCGCCCATTGGACCCCGCAGCAAACTGTGACCAACCCCGAAAGCCAACAGGGCGTCACGGAAGCCGCAGGCCCGCTGGTAAGCCGCAGCATCCTGCTTCCCAGTCCCTTTGCCCTCCCCCATAATCACCCTCACGGTCTGGAGAACAAGATGGAAATCGCCCCAGCGCTGAAGAGCGAGATGCACTCTGTTTGTGGAGCCACGAGTGTCCTCCAAGAAAGAGCGCATCTCGCTCCTCTGCGCGGCAGGGACCGGGGTCACGGACCCCAGGGTGTCCCCTGATTGGATCCCCCTGCCAGCCCCGTGGCCCATCGAGACGGGCACGCAGGGATCAGAGCCCCGCCGTGGCGCCCGTCCCTCTGGCACCGCGCCACCCGACGCAACATTCGGCCCTAGGGACAATGGCAGAGGGAGAACTGCAGCCCCAGATGGGCCAGAAGAGGGAAAAACAAAAACTGCCTCCCGGGGGCCTCCGTAAAAAGAAAATGAGGCAACCCCGGGGGCGGCAGCAACAGGAGTGGGGAGGGAAAAGAGGTTAAGGACAAGAACAAGGGCTGGAACCAGGGCCGGCTCTAGGCACCAGCAAAGCAAGCAGGTGCTTGGGGTGGCAAATTTGCAGGGGCGCAAGAATCCAGCATGAGAGCTGAGAACCAACAGGGAGCCCTGGGAGCTGTAGTTCCTTGGTTAGCTCCCTGCCTATAGAGCCAGCCCTGGAGCAGGGAAAGAACTACATTTCCCAGCATTCCCTCGGCCGCAATTAACAGGAAAGGGAGGGGGAAGGAGTGTAGAACTGAAACCTCATGCTGCAATGGTAGGAACAGAGCCAGCTATGGGTTTTTTGCCGCCCCCCACCTCAGCCCTGGACTCTCCCCCGCCCACACCCTCTGCTGCCCCAGCTCTGGCCCCCACCTGCACCCCCCCTGCTGCCCCAGCCCTGGGTTCTCCCCCCACCCGCATCTCCTGCCACCCCAGCCCTGGCCCCCACCCGCACCCCCTGCCGCCCCAGCCCTGGGCTCTTCCCCCCCCCCACACCTCCTGCCACCCCAGCCCTGGGCTCTTCTCCCCACCCGCACCCCCTGCTGCCCCAGCTCTGGCCCCCACCCGCACCTCCTGCCGCCCCAGCCCTGGGCTCTCCCCCCACCCACATCTCCTGCCACCTCAGCCCTGGGCTCTTCTCCCCCCCCCCGCACCCGCACCCCCTGCCGCCCCAGCCCTGGGCTCTCCCCCAAAGAAAGAATTGGGTGGACTAAATGGACATTGCACCTCTCTATCTGAAGCCTAGCAAGGCAGGTACGTGGATCCCACTAGAATTTAAAATGAAAAGTTAGTAGAGCCTCCCCTCCCTTGACTGGGCAGCTTTAGATACAGTACCAGGCACATAGGAGGATTTACACTTCTGAGCCATGGAAGCAGAAATTGACTTTTCTTTTCCAGATTTAGCTAATATTCAGAAAGGGAATCCAGCACCTGCCTTCCAGATTTGAACACCCTCAAAATTCAGGAGTGCTCAAGCTCAATTTGGGCAGCTGTTACTTCATTTCTCCCAAATCAAATATACTGATCCACTGTAACTTGCTGTAGGAAAAAGTAGAATAAATTGAGCAAGAAATGCTTCCCAGTGGTTATTAGGACTGGAATTGCTATTTTCAACAGCCATTGCTTTTTTATTATTATTATTAAGTTTTAGTTTTATTTGTTTAAAAGGAAGACAGTGATATTGCATTGGCAAATTCCCCATAGAAACAAAGAATGGAACAAAAGAATAATAAAGGCACCTCAACTTTTCCTCATTTATGTAGGACAGTCTTATAATATGCATCCAGATAGCCTTCAATCACACAAGCTGAAAATTGTTCCACTTTCCTGCAGTTCTGTAACCATATGGGAACCAATCCTCTCTGTGTTCTGTGCACATCCAAAATTCCTGCTGAATAACCCGCCCTGGGAGCGAGTTACCAGTGACCCAGGGCTGGGGCGGCAGGAGGGTGCAGTGGGGTGGGGGGGCAGCCAAATTTTTTTTTGCTTGGGGCAGCAAAAAACCTAGAGCCGACCCTGGCTGGAACAGGAAAGGGACAGGACACGGATCTAGGACGGGAGCAGGGTCAGGGCAGGGAGCGGGGACAAAATCTAGGGCCCGAGTGGCAGAGCCACCGGGGCACAGTGCCTCTTGACCCGACACGGTAGTTAAAGGGGCAGCAAGGGAGTGGGGCACCTCCACAGCACTAGGCTCAGGTGCCCCACTAAACGAGGCACCCACGATTACAGCGCTGGGGGAAGGCGAGAGCTGCGGCCCCACCTCATGGGGTAGGGCACCCGCAGGCTCAGAGCCTGGTCGCTCGGTGTCGGCCGTCGCTGCAATGGGCACGGCTGCGTCAGCCGGATTACCATTCGCGGCAGGGCAGGTGGTCAGGGCCCGGGGCATTGCAGAGGCCAAAACGGGGGCAACCACCTAAGGCGGAGGGAAGGGGGTGGGGGCGCCAGATAGCAATCACCCTTACCGAGGCCCTCTAACAGGGGGGCATCCACTCCCTCGGTGGTTGGGGTCAAGCCCAGGGCCTTGATCTCAGCAAAAATCGAAGCAAAGTCCCCACCCGCCTCTACAGGTTCCCCCTCGACAGCAGCCGGAGCAGTAGTCATTGCGGTGCCTACAGGGGGCACAGATGGCAACGGGGCAGCAGGGGCACCGTCCGTAACCCCCTCAGGGAGGGACTCCATAGGAGAGGTGGTACTACCCCCTCTGCGGTTGCAGCAACCTCGGCCGACTCCAAATGATGTCTGTCAGCAGGGGAGTCAGCGGAAGGCCCAGCACCAGCAACCCCCTTCATAGTTTTACAGGGGGTCCCTTCCCCCTCGCCAATGGGGGGGGGGGTGCTGGGCCCATGCTCCCCGCTTGCGGCGTCTCCCCCACACAAGCTCCCAGCTCCCCGAAGAGGGGGGTTGGCCAGCTGGGTCAAGGCCTGGGAGCGTGGTCAATGACGGGAAAGTAATGGAAGACAAGGGCAGGACAACAGGGAAAGGGACAGACTCCCCCTGAGGCAAGCCCCGCTCGAGTCCTGCTACCAGCCCTGCCACCCTCTTCTCCACGGGCCCCAGTCTACTACCCACCTCAGCGGTGGGGCCCGCACGCTCATCTGGGCACGTCGGGGGGGGCCTCCCCCAAGACCCGAGCAGAGTTGACAATGGTCACGGATGGAGGAGGGGTGACTCCAGGGACTGGGCAATCAGGGCCGCCGGCGATGATAGAGCCGACACCCTTCCGGGTATCGGGGGTCCCAGATGCCCCTCCAAGCCGGGGCCAGGGGGCAGTCCCTCTGGACGTGCCCCGCCTCCCGGCAGAGAAAACACCGGGCCACCCCCGAAGAATAATAAACCCGGTACTGGGCCCCTCGATGGGGCACCAGAAAGGACCCCTCCAGAGCCTCCCCGTCATGTGCCGCCAGCGGAACTTGAACCTGTACCTGCCGGCAGAATGACAAAACGTGGCGGAGGGCGGGGTCCTTACAGCCCAATGGAAGGGGGCTGAGATGGACAGGGGCCTCCCCAGGGTGGAGAGGAACGGCAAAAGGGCGGCATTGGGGAGGAAGGGAGGAACAGAGGAAAAAACCACCCGTACGCCCAGGTCCTCCAAAGGCTCGAGGGGGACGTGAATGCCCCCCACCGCCAAGCCCCTCTCCACCACCTCCTGGGCAGCGGCCTCCGATGCCAGGAAGAACACCACCTTCCCAAACATCTTAGAGGCTGCCACCACAGCTCTGGGCCCCATCACCCGCACCAACGCCCGCACGTAGGTTTCTACGTAGGGCGAGGCCGGCACCAGGAGGCAACGCATCCCATGCTCTCTGGTGAGGGTGGGAAAGGGGCCCCGGCCGCCGGGAATGGTATTCCGGGAGGCGGCTGGAGCAGACGGCGAGGCGGCGAGCGGAGGGGTCGCAGCCACCTGGGCGTATGCCCTGGGGGCCGAGGGAGCGGCACCCCCAGAGCTGGTGGAAGGAACAATGGGCAAGGGAGAAGGGGGAGCTGCAGCCGGTGACGGGGCCGCAGCAGGAGAAGGCACCACCGTCACGGGGGGTTTCACCTTCCGGGCAGGGCCCTTGCCCTTCTTCGTCCCCCGGCCCTTCCCACCGGCCAAAGAAGTGGTCTCAGAAGTGGAGGCGGCCGAGGTCGCGGCAGCAGCAGCGGAGTCTCAGGAGCCCCTATCTGTGCCCGCTGGTGCCTCAATGGCAGCAATGGCAGGCAGCCCGGCTGCAGCAGTCGAGGTGGCCATCGCAAGGGAGGGTGTGGGGAGGGGGACTGAAAGGGAGCTGCAGGGGCGTCCAGGGAAGTCCCACCCCCTGAATCACCCACCACAGAAAGGAAGGGAAGGGGACAGCCGCTAGGGCAGGGGAATGGAAGGAAGGGAAGGGAGAAGTGGGAGGGAAGGGAAGGGGAGGAGAGGAGAGGGGGGGTAGAACGGCTACCACACCCCACCCACTAGGCTGAAAGCAGGGTGGAGGGGCGGCAACAGAAAGGGACGAAGGAAGACAAGGAACACAACTCCAGCACAAGATGAAAAAGAAACCAGCTCCCCCGGCTGCACTAAGGAAAAGAAAGGAAAACTAAGACATCATGGGGGCGTGTGCATCAGTGAAGGAGTCAATGAGGAAAAAAAAAGGGGGGCGGGGGAGGAATCTCAAACGCCAACAGTGGAACGTGGGCACGCAGGCAATAAGGGCAGACCTGGAGGGAGGGCAAGAAGCAAGGGGGCGGAATGCAGGGGAGGGCTAAATCAGGTGTGCCTCAGGCATGGAACAAAGAACAGGGTGGGTTCAAAAACAACCAAACCAAAAGAGGAGGAAATCGGGCTGGCAACCACGCCTGCACCATGGGACAAGGGCGGGGCAAACAAACTAATCAAGGACCAAAAAACAAAACAGGGCAAACCAGAGCAAACAGGGCGGCTAAAAGGGAGACGGGCGGGGCAGGCAGCAAAGGGAAAGGGGGCAAGCAGCTGCAAGAACAGGGCAGTGGACGAGGCAGAGGAAAAGGGGGCCCACCGGCCAAATGCAGCAGGGGAGGGAGGACAAAGGCAAGGGAAGGGAAAGGAAACGAGCACCCACGGGTGTCTGAAAAACAAATGCCTGTTTGCTGCCGCTACGTTCTCTGGATGGTTAGAAGGGCAGAGCAAACTGCTGGGCTGGGGAGCAGAGAAAAGAGCCAGAAGGCAGGTGGAAAGGTGGAGGGGGCAGTGTTTCTCCTTGATGCAAAGCCACCCCCTTTGTTGATTTTAATTCCCTGTAAGCCATGTTGTCAATTGCCCCTCCCTCCATCAGAGCAACGGCAGACAATCATTTCGTGCCTTTTTTCAGTGCAGAAGCCATACCACGGCAAGCATGGAGCCCGCTCATCTCAACGCAGCAGTCATGAACATTGTAAACACCTCGCGCATTATCGTGCAGTTTATGCAGAACCAGAACCTGAAAAACCAGGCGAGGAGGAGGTGACGGCAGTGCGGTAACAAGAGTGATGAGGACATGGACACAGAATTCTCTCAAAGCGCGGGCCCCGGCGCTTTGGAGATCATGGTGTTAATGGGGCAGGTTCTGGGCCCAGGAAACAAGCACAGACTGGTGGGACCGCATAGTGTTGCAGGTGTGGGACGAGTCCCAGTGGCTGCAAAACTTTCACATGCGTAAGGACACTTTCATGGAACTTTGTGACTTGCTTTCCCCTGCCCTGAAGCACCAGAATACCAAGATGAGAGCAGCCCTCACAGTTGAGAAGTGAGTGGCGATAGCCCTGTGGAAGCTTGCAACGCCAGACAGTCGGGAATCAATTTGGAGTGGGAAAATCTACTGTGGGGGCTGCTGTGATGCAAGTAGCCAAAGCAAATCACTGAGCTGCTGCTACCAAAGGTAGTGACTCTGGGAAATGTGCAGGTCATAGTAGATGGCTTTGCTGCAATGGGATTCCCTAACTGTGGTGGGGCGATAGATGGAACCCATATCCCTATCTTGGCACCGGTCCACTAGGGCAGCCAGTACATAAACCGCAAGGGGTACTTTTCAATGGTGCTGCAAGCACTGGTGGATCACAAGGCACGTTTCACCAACATCAACGTGGGATGGCCGGGAAGGGTTCATGACACTCACGTCTTCAGGAACACTAGTCTGTTTAAATGGCTGCAGCAAGGGATTTACTTCCCAGACCAAAAAATAACTGTTGGGGATGTTGACATGCCTATAGTTATCTTTGGAGACCCAGCCTACCCCTTAATGCCATGGCTCATGAAGCCATACACAGGCAGCCTGGACAGTAGTCAGGAGCTGTTCAACTATAGGCTGAGCAAGTGCAGAATGGTGGTAGAATGTGCATTTGGACGTTTAAAGGGTCGCTGGTGCACTTTACTGACTCGCTCAGACCTCAGCGAAACCAATATTCCCATTGTTATTGCTGCTTGCTGTGTGCTCCACAATCTCTGTGAGAGTAAGGGGGAGACGTTTATGGCGGGGTGGGAGGTTGAGGCAAATCGCCTGACCGCTGATTATGTGCAGCCAGACACCCGGGTGATTAGAAGAGCACACCAGGAAGCGCTGCGCATCAGAGAAGCTTTGAAAACGAGTTTTGTGACTGGCCAGGCTACGGTATGACAGTTCTGTTTGTTTCTCCTTGATGAAAACCCGTCCCCTTGGTTGACTCATGCCCAGTAAGCCACCCGCCCTCCCCCCTTCGATCACAGCTTGCTTGCAAAGGAAATAAAGTCACTATCATTTAAAAACCATGTATTCTTTATTAATTGATTATAAAAATAGGGAGATAACTAACAAGGTAGCCCGGGTGGGGTGTGGGAGGAGGGAAGGAAAAGGCCACTTCAAAACTTGTTGAATGACAGCCTTCTGTTGCTTGGGCTGTCCACTGGGGTGGAGTGGTTGGGTGCCCAGAGCCTCCCTCACCCCCCGCCCCGTGTTCCTGGGCGTCTGGGTGAGGAGGCTATGGAACTTGGGGAGGGCGGTTAAACAGGGGCTGCAGCGGCACTCTATGATCCTGCTGCCGTTCCTGAAGCTCCACCAGACACCGGAGCATGTCCGTTTGATCCCACAGTAGCCCCAGCGTTACATCCTGCCTCCTCTGATCTTCCTGCCGCCACTTCTCATCTCGATCGTCCCTCCTGTCCTCACGTTCGTCCCTCCTGTCCTCACATTCATTGGCCGCTTTCCTGTACTGTGATACTGGGTCCTTCCACACATTCAGATGAGCTCTTTCATTGCGAGTCGACTGCATGATCTCAGAGAACATTTCATCGTGCGGGCGTTTTTTTCGCCGCCTTATCTGAGATAGCCTTCGGGACGGCGGAGGGAGGCTTGAAAAATTTGCAGCTGCGGGAGGGGAAAAAAGGGAGAGAAGTATTTAAAAAGATACCCATTGTTCTGTAAAATGTATACTCTTTTACAGTGAACAACACTATTCACATTACATAGCACATGTGATTTCGGTACAAGGTCGCATTTTGCATCTTATATTGAGTGCCTGCGGCTTTGGTGTTAGAGATCACAGATGCAGGGCCGGGCAACAGAATTCGGCTTGCAGGCGGCCATGGTAAGCCATAGTCTTTCGGCTTCTGCAACCTTCATAAAAGCAGCGCCCTCCTTTCCGATACCAAGCAAAGCCTGATGAATGCTGCGGTTTTTGTGTTAACGTGCAGCAGCAGAAACCAAACTAACCCCACCCCCCCATCCAATTCTCTGGGATGATTGCTTTACCCCTCCCCACACCGCGTGGCTGGTAACAGGGAAGATCCCTGCTAGCCAAATGCAAACAACTCAGCACCAATGCCCCCCGCTCCCACCGCTTAGCTAACGGCGGGGAGGATTTCTTTTCAGCCACAGGCAAACAGCCCAGTAGGAACGGCCACCTCTGAATGTCCCCTTAATTAAATTCCCGTATTTCAGCCAGGTTACCATGAATGATATCACTCTCCTGAGGATAACACAGAGAGATACAGAACGGATGTTGCTTGAATGCCAGCAAACACTGGTACCATACGCTGCCAGGCTTTGTCATGCAATGATATCAGATTACTTGCTACTAGCACGGTGTGGTAAAGTGTCCTACCATGGAGGATGGAATAAGGCTGCTCTCCCCAGAAACCTTCTGCAAAGGCTTTTAGAATACCTCCAGGAGAGCTTCATGGAGATGTCCCTGGAGGATTTCCGCTCCATCCCCAGACACATTAACAGACTTTTCCAGTAGCTGTATTGGCCGCGAATGCATCCCAAGTCCTCAGGGCAAATTAAACATTAAAAAACGCTTGCTTTTAAACCATGTATTATATATACACAAAGGTACACTCACCAGAGGTCCCTTCTACCGCTTCATGGTCCGGGATATCGCCTTGGGAGGGTTGGGAGGGTATTTCAGTCATGGTGAGAAAAAGATCCTGGCTGTTGGGGAGAACGGTGTGCTGTGTGCTCTCCTCAAGCTCCTCCTCCTCCTTCTCATCATTTTCCCCATCCGCAAAATCCTCAGGCATGGCTGAGAGTACCCCCATCGTCGGAATCCACTGTCAGGGGTGGGGTAGTGGTGGCAGCCCCCCCTAGAATTGCATGCAGCTCAGCGTAGAAGCGGCATGTCTGCAGCTCTGCCCCGGAGCGGCCGTTTGATTCTTTGGTTTTCTGGTACGCTTGTCTGAGCTCCTTAACTTTCACGTGACACTGTGTTGAGTCCCTGTCGTGGCCTCTCTCCATCATGCCCTTGGAGATTTTTTCAAATGTATTGGCATTTTGTCTTTTGGAACGTAGTTCTGATAGCACGGAATCGTCTCCCCATACAGCAATTAGATCCAGTACCTCCCGTACGATCCATGCTGGAGCTCTTTTTCGATTCTCGGACTGCATGGTTACCTGTCCAATACAGAGATAAAACCAAATGTGGCTTTGGCTGGACATGGGATGCCACTTTGAAGACCACGCTGCCGTTCCCAGAAGTACCAGAGTCCAGTATTTTGGGGGCAGGTGAGTGGCCTCTATAATCCTATAGGGACGGAGGGGGGTTTTCCCTCGCTGCAGTTAATCTGCCTCTCTGAGAGGCAGTAGCTAGTTTGATGAAAGAATCCTTCAGATCTCAGGCTCCCAAGTCTACAAGATAAAAAAAGCTGCACTGCCTTTTCACAGCAAGCCTAATCCCATTTCGGAGGCACCGCCCACTGCCAACCACCAAGCCAAAAACAAGCCACACACTTCAATGACAAAGGCTCCCCTCTACCCCTCCACCCCACCCCGAAAGACAAAAGTTTTGCCGTGGCAAACGCCAGCGTGAACAGCAGGCGCACTCTCCTGCCGAAAATGCGAATGCCGCTTGTTGGAGGTGGAAGTATTTTGTCAGCAAAAGAGCTGGAAAACACTGCCTGGTTTTTAGAGACACGGCTGTGTCGACACAGTCATGTTGCTAAAAGCTGGGTAGTGTAGACAAAGCAGAAAAGCAACAGGCTACTTAATTTAAATGAACGGGCAATTACATACACAAAGAAGCCAATATAGGCTTGCTAAAGCAGAAGCCCCACCCCCACGAAAGCCCCAAAATAAGCAACAGGCTACTTCAAGAAATGAATAGGCAATTAAAGTAACAAAGAAGTGAATATAGGTTTTGCTAGGAACTGCCTTGGTAAGGCACCAGGCCTCAGTAACTGCAGCACAACGCCCCCATACGGAGCACGCAGGTCGGGACCAGTCCTGCATTCCTGCGGGCTCCCCAGAGCCACGCACTGTCATTGCACTGCCTTGGGCAAGGCGCTCAGGTCGGGCCTGGGGGTGGTTTGGCAGAGTGCACTGGCTGCAGCGCACCAGGCCACTGGGTAGGGTGACGAGGTGTCTGGTTTTCAACCAGAACACCATGTCAAAAAGGGACCCTGGTGGCTCTGGTCAGCACCGCCGACTGGGCCGTTAAAGATCCAGTTGGCGGTGCTGCGGATCTAAGGCAGGCGAGTCCCTATTTGCGCCCTGAAAGCAACCAGCAGGTCCAGCTCCTAGGCGGCGGGGGGGGGAAAGGGGGAGGAAGAGGCACCGGGCTCCACGCACTGCCCCCGCCCTGAGCACCCCAGCCAATGGAAGCTGGGGGTGCGGTGCCTGCAGGCAAGAGCAGCACACGGAGCCTCCTCCCCCCCCCCCCCCCACCTATTAAAGCTGTACCTGCTGGCCGCTTTCGGGGCACACGCAACGCGGTGTCAGGACTGGCAGGGAGCCTGCCTAAGTCCCACTGTGCCGCTCACCGGGAGCCGCCCGAGGTAAATCCACGCCCCAACCCTGAGCCCCCCCCAAACCCAGAGCCCCCTTCTGCACCTAGGGTGACCAGACAGCAAGTGTGAAAAATTGGGACAGGGGTGGGAGGTAATAGGAGCCTATATAAGAAAAAGACCCCAAAATCGGGACAGTCCCTATAAAATCAGGACATCTGGTCACCCTACCTGCACCCCAAACCTCTCATCCCCGGCCCCACTCCAGAGCCCATACCCCCTCCTGCACCACAACCCCTTACCCCAGCCCTGAGCCCCTCCCAAACCTGAAGCCCCCTACTGCACCTCAAACGCCTCATCCCTGGCCCCACCCCAGAGCCAGCACCCCCAGCACAGAGCCCTCACCCATCCCACACCCCAATCCCCTGCCTCAACCTGCAGCCCACTCCTACATTCCAAATCTCTCAGCCCCACCCCCCAGCCTGGAGCCCCTCCTGCACCCCAAACCCCTCATCCCCAGCCCCACCCCAGAGCCTGCACCCCCAGTCGGAGCTCTCACCCCCTCCCGCACCTCAACTCCCTGCCCCAGCCCGGAGCCCCCTCCTGCACCCTGAACCCCTCATTTCTGGCCCCACTCCAGAGCCCGCACCCCCTGTTACAACCCTCCCTCCCTCCTGCATCCCAAGCCCCTGCCCCAGCCCAGTAAAAATGAGTGAGGGTGGGATAGAGTGAGACACCGAGGTAGGGGGAATGTAGTGAGCGGGGGTGGGGCCTCGGGGAAAGGGCGGGGCTTGGCTCGGGTGTTTGATTTTCTACCATTAGAAAGTATCAGAGGGGTAGCCGTGTTAGTCTGGATCTGGATTCACCCCCAATACATCTGTTAGTCTATAAGGTGCCACAGGACTCTTTGTTGCTTTTTACCATTAGAAAGTATCAGGGGGTAGCCGTGTTAGTCTGTATCCACAAAAACAACAAGGAGTCCGGTGCCCAAATAAATCTGTTAGTCTTTAAGGTGCCACCGGACTCCTTGTTACCATTAGAAAGTTAGCAATCCTACCACTGGGTGCCCGGGGCAGGGGGACATCGCCACCATGGGGCCTCCAGCGCTGATTGGGGCGGGGGGGGGGGAAGTGTGCCACCCCATACGGGGCCGCTTGGAGCCGGCACTGGGTGCCTTGGGAGCCCCGTTGCTGCGGTAGCTCCTGGGGGTCACCAGGCACCCTCACCAGAGCCCTGGGGGCCCTCGGAGGGCCGGTAGTAAAGTGCTCTCTGTAGTAATGTGCTACTTACGGTATACTGAGCATGCTCAGATGTACTGAGCATGCTCAGACTATCTGCTGAAGCCACAGCCCTTCACCCTGCCCTTAGCCGTAGGATTCTGCAGACTGCTTTTGACAGGGGTTAAAAAGTGGCAAAGCGGGCGAATCGGAGGAGGAGGGTGGCCAGGGTCTGAGCAGGCGGTGGAAATTTACTGGTCGGAGGGTGGGGTCAAGCAGCTGGAGGCAGCATTAGGAGAGGGGCTAAAGGGAAAATCAGGGATGGGGGGGAGGAGGCGGAGTTAAGCCCAGGAGTGAGGTGCTGGCAGAGGGTGACAGAGGGCAAAACCCGGCACAGGGGCTAGCAGTTACCCCAGTGGGACTGAGACACCAGTGCTTTGCAAAATAGTTTGTTGGGGGGCGGGGGGGAGAGAGAGAGGGGCTTTTTTATTTGAGAAAAGTGGCTTTTTTGTATGGTCACACGAACTGAGCATGCTCAGTAACATCTGCTGAAGCCACTGCCCTTCACCCTGCCCTTATTAGCAGTCAGCAGATTTTTATGGCTATTTACAGGGGTTAAAAAGGGGCAAAGGGGGCGAATCGGAGCAGGGGGTTGGCCAGGGTCTGAGCAGAGGGCGGAAATTGACTGGTCGGGGGGTCAAGCAGCTGGAGGCAGGATTAGGACAGGGGCTAAAGGGCAAAATCAGGGCTGGGGAGGGGAGGAGCAAGAGTTAAGCTCGGGGTGAGGTGCCGGCAGAGGGTGACAGAGAGTGAAACCTGGCACAGGCAGGGGCACAGTGGGTAACAGTTATCCCAGTGGGATTGAGACACACGTGTTTGCAAAAATGGTGGGGGGCAAAGGGGCTTTTTTTTTTTTTATTTCCCCTCTCACAGACAGCACCTCTCAGCATCGGCTTCCCAGGGCTGGGTTTCATAAAGGCACAGGCATCCCAATGCCTAATCAATGCAATTCTTCTTTGTCTGATCTAACCTACTGCGGCTATGTCTACACTACAAAGTTCAAAGCGCTGCCGGGGGTGCCAGTGTTCCTGGTAATCCACTTCGACGAGGGGATTAGCTCTGAGCACTGGGAACCAAGCCTGTCCACACTAGCGCTTTAAAGTGCTCAAACTTGCTGCTTTTACTTGCCAATGTAGATAATCCCTGAGACTTAATTCAGTGAAACATTTTACATATATCCCCTCAGAAACAAAGAATCCCTTATCACTGTATCTGAATGCACAGAGTCTCTGAGCAGTTTCCCAAGTTGTCTTATCTGCTGCTGAGATTTCCTGAATTCCCTGAATTTTTAAATTTAATTTTTTCTTCTCATTTTAGAGCTGACTGAATTTCTGGCCTAGTGTCAAAACTTTGTTTTGAGTCAATCCACCAATGGGGATTGCATTTTTGCAACTGTTATTTTGCCTCTCAGTCTAGCCCTTCGTGTTTTTCTGCAGGCCATTGTGTACAACTTGATTCTCAAATACACCTCTATACCGATATAACGCGACCCGATATAATGCGGGTTTGCATACAAGGCGGTAAAGCTCTGACACTCTGAGCAGCGTGTTAAGGGTGCCGGGCCAGGCCGGGGCCGAGGGGTTGGATAAGGGGCAGAGGGTCTCGGGGGCAGTCAGGGGCTCCCCCTCCCAGGGTCTGGGAGGCAGGAGCTGTGGGGGGGCACTTTTAGGGGCCCCGCAGTCCCAGAGTGGCCCTGGGGATTAGCAGGGGCCGGGAGCAGCCCGCTCCGCTTCCCTCACCCCTCCCCCAGCCGTGTCGCTCGGGGCAGGGGGCTTGGGAGAAGGGATCCCCCCTGCACTCACCGGCAGCAGCGGAAGCGGAGCAGCCCGGCCCCAGCCTGCTCCACTCTGCCACCTCCCAGCAGCGGCGCTCCTCTTCCCGCCACAGGTGAGTACTTTCCCCAGCCCCTCCCCCCCCCAGCTGGGGCCAGGGCAAGGAAAGTGGAGCAGGCTGGGACCACGTCGCTCCGCTTCCTGCCGCTGGTGAGTGCGGGGGGCATCCTTTCCCCAACCTCCCCACACTCACCGACGGCGGGAAGCGGAGCGCCATGGCTGGGAGGTGGCAGAGTGGCGCGGGCTTGGGCCGGGCTGCTCTGCTTCCCGCTGCTGCCGGTGAGTGCCTGTCAGGGGGTGGGGGTGTAGATAGGGGACAGGGGGGTTAGGTAGGGGGTGTGGTCCTGGGGGTGATTAGGGACAGGGGTCTCTGGAGGGGGCGGTCGGGGAACAAGGAACAAGTTCGATATAACGCGTTCTCACCTATAACACGGTGAGATTTTTTGTCTCCCGAGGACCGCGTTATATCGGGGTGGAGGTGTATTCAATAAAGGCAGTATACTATCGCCTATAACGTCTTTCTCCCTGGAAAAAAATCTATTGTAATTTTTGCAGAAAATTAGAACTGTCATCATAGGTCAGACCAATAGTCCGCCTAATCTAGTATTCTGTCTTGTGACAGTGGCCAATGCCAGGTGCCTCTAAGGGAATTATCAGACCAGGCAATGACTCAGTGAACCATCCCATTGTCCACTCCCAGCATCTGGCAGTCAAAGGATGGTTTAGGGACATGCAGAGCATGGACCTGCAGTCCTGATTATCTTGGCTAATAGCCAATGTACTTATCTGAGGACTGATCTAATTCTTTGTTCAACATATTCATAGTTTTGCCTTTCAAAATATAATGAACCCACATCTACAACCCCAAGATACCTTTACAACCACAAGAATTCTAAAACCATGAGTTATACACCATCGAGTCAAGAAATTTTAATAAATAAATGATATCTTTTTTTTATGTGCCTCTTTGTTCCTGAGCCTGTAGGGTGCAGTAAGGCCAGTTCCAATGCCTTGAGCCTAAACACCTGAATGAATCTTAGTCTACACTCATACTGTTCCTGTTACCTCTCCCAAACATTTCATATATCTAAGGCCATATCTACACTTTAAGTGTGTGTTAACTCAAGTTATGTCAGCATAGAGTCACTACGGTTACTATGTCACTTGTGTGCATGCCTCCTGGATTCCTTGTCTCAGCAGTCAGGGCAGGGCCGGCTCCAGGCACCGGTGAAGGAAGCAGGTGCTTGGGGCGGCCAATGGAAAGGGGCGGCACGTCCAGGTCTTCGGCGGCAATTCGGCGGCAGGTCCCTCAGTCCCTCTCTTCTGCCAAAGAGGAAGAGAGGGAGTGAAGAACTCGCCGCCGAATTGCCACCAAAGAATGAAGCGGCGCACTTGAGCTTCCACCGAAGTGCCACCGATCGGCTTTATCTTTTTTTTTTTTTCGCTTCGCCGCTTGGAGCGGCAAAAAAGCTGGAGCTGGCCCTGAGTCAGAGTACTCACCAGAAGCACTTATATAGATTGAGAGTGAGGTGCACCATGAATAGATATCCCACTGTATTTTGGGAAGCTTTGGTTTGGCAGTGTATGCTGGGTAGCACATCCCTACAGATTGCAATTTCTTACACGTGTGTGTGTGAAAATGCTATCTGTAGAACGGGGCTACCTGCAGCAGCGACAGGTCCTACTATGCTAAAAAAGGCCATCTGATATAGCTCAGTGATTCTCAAAGCTGGTCCACCGCTTGTTCAGGGAAAGCCCCTGTGGGCTGGGCCGGTTTGTTTACCTGCCGCATCTGAAGGTTCGGCCGATCGCAGCTCCCACTGGCCACGGTTCGCTGCTCTAGGCCAATGGGGGCTGCGGGAAGGGCGGCCAGCACATCCCTCGGCCCGCGCCGCTTCCCGCAGCCCCCATTGGCCTGGAGCGGCAAACTGCGGCCAGTGGGAGCCGTGTTCGGCCGAACCTGCGGATGCGGCAGGTAAACAAACTGGCCCGGCCCGCCAGGGGCTTTCCCTGAACAAGCAGTGGACCGGCTTTGAGAACCACTGATGTAGCTAATTCAAGCAGTCTCACATGTAAAACCAAACTGATAGCTTTCTTTAACAGTGTAACAAGCTTTGTGGATGGCAGGCAGTGCTTGACGTGGTCTATCTTGCCTTGCCTCCCATGACCTTCTCATAAACAAACTATGGAAATGCAAGTTGGAGCTAAAATAAGATGGGTGCAAAACTAGTTGGAAAACAGTTCCGACAGTAGTTATCAGTGATTCACAGGCTGAAAGGACTGAGTCAAGCTGAAAGGGTATAACAAGTGGGGTTCTCCAGTTCTGGATATGTTTCTATTCAAAATCTTAATCAATTATTGAGATAATGGCATAGAGTACAATTATAAAGTTTGTGAATGATAACAAGCTGCATGCATACAAAATGGGAAATGACTTCCTAGGAAGGAGTACTGCGGAAAGGGATCTGGGGGTCATAGTGGACCATAAGCTGAATACGAGTACTGTGGAAAGGGATCTAGGGGTCCTAGTGGACCACAAGCTGAATGAGTGAACAGTGTTGCAAAAAAACCAGAACATCACTCTGGGATGTCCACTCTACTCTGCGCTGATTTAGGCCTCAACTGGAGTATTGTGTCCAGTTCTGGGCGCCACATTTCAGGAAAGATCTGGACAAATTGAAGAGAGCCCAGAGAAGAGAAAAAAAAATTAAGGTCTAGAAAACATTACCTATGAGGGAAGTAGCATCTTTTTACAAAAGCTGTTTCTTACAATCTACATGTATAAATAACTGCTACAGATAGCACATTTCTACACGTAACAATTTCACATATATTACAGTGCAAGAAACTGCTATCTGTAGGCATTTGCTACATCAGGTAGCAGTTTACTACAATAGCAGTTTCTTACAATCCATTCTGTATCAGTAACTGCTATCAATAGCACATTCCTACGCGGAGCAGTTTAATACACTACACCTGCCCGGTGGCCTCTTGCACTTCTCTCCCACCGAAGCCCCGCCGCGTACCTACCTGGGTCTCTCCCAGCCTCGGCCGCAGGCAGCGTCCCTTCTCCATGACAACACAGGGGCGGGATCACTTCCGGGAATGGAGAAGAAGCGAAAGTCAATCACCGGAAGGGATGTGGCCGGGGCGGCAGAGACGAAGGGACAAACTACCTCAAGGGCTGGGCGTTTACTCGCCTCCTAGCAACCCGCGGTGGGAACTTCGGGGTGAACAGTGCTAGGTCAACAGAAAAATTCTTCAGTCAACCTAGCTACCATCTCTGGGACAGGTGGATTAACTACAATACAGTGATAGACAAACCCCTCCTGTCATTGGAGTGAGTATCTCTACCCTGCAGCGCTGCTGCAGCATTTCTAGCGCAGCCATAGTTTGTACCCTAAGGAACTGACAATGTAATAGGGTACTGAGACTACAGATTAGATATGTATAATACACTGGGTACCAGGTACTCTCCTCTACTTGTAAATGGTTGAACCTCACCCCCAGAAGAAACTAAAGGCTCTATAAACACCCTAGAACAGTGGTTTTCAAAACCTATGGTCCGTGGAGATTGCCAAAGGGGTCTGTACCACAATTTGAAAACAATTTTAGGGGCCCGCAAATGAAAAATAGGATGAAAACCACTGCTCTAGAAGGCTATTTATTTTGTATCTCCCCCTCTGAGTAGCATTGGAATTGTCCATTATCATTTCCCTTTCTTCATGAAATGCTATACAGCTTAAAGAATTAATTAAAAAAACAGAATCCATTAAATGAAAATCAGATTCACAGTGTGCTAAGGGGCTGATGGGTCTGAGGTGGGACTCCCAGTAATGTGTGCGAGTCCCTGCACATACTTTGGGGGCTCAATGTGCTTATGTCTGCACTAATCTCACCAGGAGAGATTGTGGCCTATGGAGACCAAAGCCCTTGTATATTTCAAGGCTCCTGCTGTATTAAACGCCTTTGTTGTGTTACCTCATCTATTGCCATCACAAAGAGCTGCTGGTCACTCACACAGTCATTTCACTGCCTCCAGCACTCCTAGGGAGCGTGTGACACTGTAGTCAAGAGGCAGAGCACCTTTCAGTGATAGGGAATGGAAGTGACCAGGTACCAATTCTCCAGGACAACCAACAACTCTGAGGAAAGGTAAAACCAGCAAATTTTGTTGTAAGTGGGGTCGGTGTGTGCAGCTTTAGCAACAAACCCACAGGGGGGTCCAATTGTCAAAATTCCCACTTATATGCCTTAAATATCTGCTTTAGGCAACCATCTATGTTCTGGAAATTAATTCCCTCTCTGAAACATATAGAGCATGACAGATCAGATTAATATTTTGTGTGAGGATCAGATGCTGAATAGAATTGTTAATATTTTAAAATAAAAGCTGCTTAATTGATTGATCCTTTTTTCATTGTAATAATTATGCTGATAAAGTCAATTATCTAGCAAAACTTCCTCCCATGGGATCCCAGAGAGCTTTGCAAACAATATAAAGAAAATAATCAGAAAAGATATAGGTAGTATGTACTTATATCATAAAACAATAGCATTAAACAAGCCTAGAAATGTTGGGCCCAATCCTGTGTGGAACTTCTGTTGACCCTAATGGGAGTTCTGCACAAGGAGGGTTTGTGGGATCAGATCTTCTAGCTAGTGCTTGTATATATAGTTCTCATGTGTTTATCATGAGTGCGTAGTTCTAATCTGAAATAGCATAACTAGCATGGATGCACTGCACTGTCAGCACTTATACTGGCACTATCCCATTGCTTCTAGGCCTGTTGTTTAATCTCAGCTAACTCACACAATTAACTCAAAAAAATTAATTGCACTGTTAAACAATAGAATACCAATTGAAATTTGGATGCTTTTCTACATTTTCAAATATATCAATTTCAATTATAACACAGAATACAAAGTATACAGAGCTCACTTTATATTATTGTTTACAAATATTTGCACAGTAAAAATAACAAAAGAAATAGTATTTTTCAATTCCCCTCAGACAAGTACTGTAGTGCAATCTCTTTATCATGAAAGTGCAACTCACAAATGTAACTTTTTTGTTACAATGTTTTGTTTTTGAGTGCACTTATGTAAAACTTTGGAGCCTACAAGTCCACTCAGTCTTACTGCTTGTTCAGCCAATAGCTAAGAGAAACAAGTTTGTTTACATTTACAGGAGATAATGTTGCCCACTTCTTAATTACAATGTCACGTGAAAGTGAGAACAAGCGTTCTCATGGCATTGTTGTAGCTGGAGTCACAAGATATTTGCGTGCCAGATGCGCGAAAGATTCATATGCCTCTTCATGCTTTGGCCATCATTCCAGAGGACATGCTCGTTAAAATAATAATGCTTTAATTAAATTTGTGACTGAACTCCCTGGGGGAGAACAGTATGTCTCCTGCTCTGTTTTACCCACATTCTGCCATATATTCATGTTATAGCAGTCTCAGATGATGACCCAGCACGTTGTTCGTTTTAAGAACATTTTCACTGCAAATTTGACAAAATGCAAAGAAGATACTGTCAAGGCTCCTTCCCCACTCTGAACTTTAGGGTACAGATGTGGGGGCCTGCATGAAAACTTCTAAGCTTAACTACCAGCTTAGATTTGGTCCGCTGCCACCACTCCCAATGTGCTAATTCCCTTCCCTGGGTAGCCTTGAGAGACTCTTCACCAATTCCCTGGTGAATACAGATCCAAACGCCTTGGATCTTAAAACAAGGAGAAATTAACTATCCCCCCTCCTCTCTCCCACCAACTCCTGGTGGATCAAGATCCAACCCCCTTGGATCTAAAAACAAGGAAAATCAATCAGGTTCTTAAAAAGAAGGCTTTTAATTAAAGAAAAAGGTAAAAATCATCTCTGTAAAATCAGGATGGAAAATAACTTTACAGGGTAATCAAACTTAAAGAGCCCAGAGGAATCCCCTCTAGCCTTAGGTTCAAAGTTACAGCAAACAGAGGTAAACACCCTAGTAAAAGGTACATTTACAAGTTGAGAAAACAAAGATAAAACTAACATGCCTTGCCTGGCTGTTTACTTACAAGTTTGAAATATGAGAGACTTGTTCAGAAAGATTTGGAGAGCCTGGATTGATGTCTGGTCCCTCTTAGTCCCAAGAGCGAACTCCCACCAAAACAAAGAGCACAAACAAAAGCCTTCCCCCCACCAAGATTTGAAAGTATCTTGTCCCCTTATTGGTCCTTTGGGTCAGGTGTCAGCCAGGTTACCTGAGCTTCTTAACCCTTTACAGGTAAAAGGATTTTGGAGTCTCTGGCCAGGAGGAATTTTATAGCATTGTACACAGGAGGGCTGTTACCCTTCCCTTTATAGTTATGACAGATACCAACGTGAAATTTCTAAAGATAGCGACAGCACTTGACCCAAGATTTAAGAATCTGAAGTGCCTTCCAAAATCTGAGAGGGATGAGGTGTGGAGCATGCTTTCAGAAGTCTTGAAAGAGCAACACTCTGATGTGGAAACCACAGAACACGAAAAAGAAGCCAAAAAAAGAAAATCAACCTTCTGCTGGTGGCATCTGACTCAGATGATGAAAATGCACATGCGTCAGTCCACACTGATTTGGATCATTATCGAGCAGAAACCGTCATCAGCGTGGACCCATGTCCTCTGGAATGGTGGTTGAAGCATGAAGGGACGTATGAATCTTTAGCGCATCTGGCATGTAAATATCTTGCGACACCAGCTACAACAGTGCCATGCAAACACCTGTTCTCACTTTCAGGTGACATTGTAAACAAGAAGCAGGTAGCATTATCTTCTGCAAATGTAAACAAACTTGTTTGTCTGAGCAATTGGCTGAACAAGAAGTAGAACTGATTGTTTTATTTTTGAATGCAGGGGTTTTTGTACAGAATTCTACATTTATAAGTTCAACTTTGATGATAAAGAGATTGCACTACAGTACTTGTATTAGATTAATTGAAAAATACTATTTCTTTTGTTTTTTTACAGTGCGAATATTTGTAAGCAAAAATAAATATAAAGTGAGCAATATACACTTTGTATTCTGTAAAAATAACAGGAGTACTTGTGGCACCTTAGAGACTAACAAATTTGTATTCTGTGTTGTAATTAAAATCAATATAGTTGAAAATGTGGAAAACATCCAAAAATATTTAACAATAATAGAATACCATTTATTTAATCACATGATTAATCACAATTAATTTTTTTAATCGTTTGACAACCTTAATTGCTTCATTTACCAAGAGTTCCATTCTCTAGTGTACACACAGCATAGACCACAGGGAACCAGTGCAGCAATCCTCACTTCCTCTCTTTGGACCTGATCCTATGAGGTACTGAGTGAGCTTCAACATCAGTGGGACTTGGGAGGCACTCAACACCTTGTGGGAGTTACTCAGCATCTCACGGGATCGGGCCCCTTCTCAGCAAACATTCATAAAGATGATATGCAAAGGGAAAGGCCTAAGCATACCATTTCTGTGTTTTCCCTCTGATTTCCCTGTTGTGTGTGTTTCTTTGTGGGGTAATATATCTGAGGGTTTTGTTTCCAGGGTTCTAGCTCATTTCAGTAACATACTGCTAGTGCTGGACGAGATGCCAAACTTCCCTGAGGAGCTCCAAGGGGCAAAGAAAGGGATTCTGTATCTCACACAGTACAAAGTAAGGATCCAGACTCTAAATCTAATTATTTACATCATGCCAAACGATGTTGCGTCTGAACACCTGGCAAAACTACAAAAGCCATAAGCCAGCCACACAAACAGGAAATTAATATGGGGTGTCACAACGCTACATCACTGCTTTAGCAAACTGCATGGCAGCTGAAGGAAGGAGCATGGATTGTGTTCATGTGGATAGACTGTTAATTTGCAGTTGCAGCAGCTATGTAAATTACTGCTTTAATAAAGAACCAGTTTAGTTTACATAAGAAAATTTTCCCAGCATGTTATTTAGGGATATGATAGTTTTTGCTAACATAACTTCACAGGTAAGAACCCTAGATTAGACAATTATAGCAATACAAAAGTAGTTATACCGGTATAGATTTTGCTAGTTAGGGGAAACAGCATACACTATCCTGGTATAAGTACTTCTATAATTGCATCTATACTAGGAGAGTTTTGCTGGTTTAACTATACTGGTAAAACCCAGTAGCATAAATCAGGCCTAATAAAACAACTCTCATGTTATTACCCAGCATGCAGTACATGAAACAACAGCTATGATTTTGCTTTCTGTGTGCTGTACCTTTACGTTCTCTGGAGGCAGCTGCCATTTTGCATTAATTTCAGATGCAGCCTTTTACAGAACAGACATACACACCATCCTCTCTCCTGAAGGCTTTCCTTTTTTCCTTCTTGTTTTGTTGGTTTCCTTTCATGTTAAAGTCATTTCTACTGAACGTATGGTTGTTCTTTGTCAAGGCAAAACACAACACCCTAATGTTGCTCTCCTTTCTACCCACATGTCTTAGAATATATTATTTCCAGAGGGTGGGTATCATCATGCACATGCTGTTGCAAAGTGATGGATTTTCCATTTCTTCCTGGCAATGGTGAGATTGATGGATCTTGTAATCTCTCAGGGAAGGGATTCAGCAGTAGTGGGCCAGCAGCTGAGAAATTTCCATTTCACACTTCCATGACTCTTGCTTGTTTCATGGACAATTCCATGTTTGCCGGTGAGCAAAGCTGTTGTAGTAACTACTGTTGACAGGGAAAGAGGTGATCCCTCAGAAGGTAGGCAAAGCCCATTGATTGCCATGAAGATTAGCATGAAGCTCTAGAACTTGCAGAGGGATCCAGTATAGTTAGTAGAGCAGTGGGGTTACAGGTTTGCATTGGTGTCAGCTGCTTAGCTGCATCTTGCTTATCATCTCCAGCATTGGCACCTCCCTGGGTCTCTCCCTTCCCTTTCTGATCACACTCCCCAAATAAGCAACAAAGCTCAAAGCAATACTCTTCCTGAACCAGTTCTTGTCTCTGTTTCCCTAGATGATATTCCAGCACAAGAACAAGGGCTCCACGACCATCCGCTTTCCACTTCAGCTCCTGGGGGACTGTATGATAGGGGAGGAGCTGAGCTCCAGACAGCAATATATCAAAGGGACTATTAGTATGTGTTGTACCTTACCATACCCAGGACCCTACTGCTGCCACACGTCATTGAGTCTCCTGTCACACTTACTCTGAATGAGTAAGATGGATATTAGCAGATATTGCCTGTGAGGCTGTAGAGAGGTCTACATGCAGGTGTATTGACCAGGAGAAGGCCATATCCTGCTATCATTTTGATGATCACTTTAAACAGGGCATGGTTTATTCATCACAAATATAAAACCACGATTACATCTGATTTCCAGGGGGTCTGAACCCAACTCCCTTGCAGTCAGCTGAGGGCAATGGAGGCCCTCCCCTAGAAATAGGAAGCGAGGGCTGGGATAAAACCCAGGATGTCCATACATCTTGGATTAACCAGCCACCATTTTCAGTTAGGATAGAAAATACATTACTCACACACGCATGCATCCCTCAAAAAATATCTTCAGAGGATATTTACCCCAGATGAATTTATCTGGCTAACTGTGTATCACAGGTTTTCCGCACATTATCAGTTCCTCAGAGTTATTTAGGTGCCCAACTCCTATTGGTTTCTATGGGAGTTAGGTGCTAAATACCATTGAGGATCTGGGCCCAAGTAACTACTTACAGCAGGTGATTGGACTCAGGACTCCTGTGTTCTATCCCCAACTCTACCAGCTACTTACTGTGTCATGTTGGTTGCTTCTGTGCCTCAGCTCCTCCCAGAGGGGTAATGATACCTATTCCACAGGCTGGTTGAGAAACTTAGTGATTGTAAAGTGCTTTGAGATCCTGAGAGGAGAACTGCAAAGGATCATTGTGTGTAGCACTAAAAGAACAGACATGATATAAGAGTGACCACTCCCTTTCATCAGGTTCATTTGAGGGCAGTCCAAGGATTGCCTCACAGGTGTAGTTTCTGTGTTGTATTCATGTCAGCATAATGACAGGGAAAGGAACCATGGAACAGTGGGAGGGAAGATCATGGGAGTAGGAAAAATAACAGGGTTCAAAGAGATGAGGAAACAGGGACAAAAGAGCAAACTGGAGAAAGAGGAAATGTCTCTGGTGAAGGAATATCAGGTGACTTGACTCATGGGCTCACTATAATCTCATCCACTTAGCTTCCAGTCAAGGTGTTCTCACCTTCAAATTCATCTTCCTGTATGAAGCCACTGATTGCCTGAATATGATCAAAACCCTGTCTTCAGCAGGTGAGGCTCTTGATGGTTCTGCATAATGCCAAAAGTCTGGTGGTTGTTTTATATACATGTAGGAAGGCAAGGTCCTAGCTGCAAAGGGCTTACAATATACATGCCAGATTCTGATACCTGTCCTTTCATTATACTGCAAGAGTAGTCCTATTGAAGCTAATAAAATTACTTGTGGAGCAGTGTGCTTCTAAATCAGAACAAGGTCACCACAACTGGGCCCTATAAGGGCAGTACAGACAAAAGGATGCAATATAAAAGCCAAACGATTGACCAGTGTGGGCTGGTACAGGCCTTGTGTCTCTTATGCCCTACACAAACACAAGGAGTTGTGTTAATGGTTACGTTACCATTAGGGTGACCAGATGTCCCGATTTTATAGGGACAGTCCCAATATTTGGGGCTTTTTCTTATGTAGGTGCCTATTACCCCCCCCCCCCCCCATCTCCTGTCCTGATTTTTCACACTTTCTATCTGGTCACCCTAGTTACCATTATAACAGCTGTGGAGTCTGACTCTCAACACTACTAAGGGTCTTTAGAAAATCCGTGGGAGTTAGGTATCTTAAAACCTTTGAGGATCTGGGACTGAGTGTCTCACATATATTGATGACTTTATTCTCCCAGCACCATTAAAGTAGGGCATTATCATCCCAAGTGAATAACCCTCTCCTCTTCCTTCACAACCACAGTTCCCATCCCACATGTGAAACAGTCAGGAAGAGAGACAACTGTGGAACCAACAAGCCACATGCCAATCATCAGCACTCACTCACTGTGCTCAGGGATATTGATTCAACCCAGTGCCTGAACCCAACTGCCATGCACACTCAGGGTCCCTCTCTTCATCTCCTGTACTCAGTTTCTTTTGCCTCTTGCAAAGGACAGGGGGAAGTGCTGCTACCATTTTTTTCTGACCTGTGCAGTGTGGAGCTCTAAAGATTCCTTCTGTTTTGCTTCTCACACCTTGTGGTCAAACTTGTTATGGGTGATGTTCCTGTTCTGAACTGACGCAGCACCCTTTTACCCCATTTCCTAGTCTAAATATCTGAAAGGTGCCTAACTCCCTTAGGCATCTTGAAATTTCCCAGCTCTTATCTATATCTTATGCTCCATCTTTGGTTTTGTTTATGGTATGATGCAAGTTTCAGGAAACCCATTATCTTTCCATGGGTGCAGATGGTAGGACTGGTTAGGCAGGTGAAGAAGTTTCACAGAGGTTGTATAGAATATTCGTCAAGATAATTAACACTCCAAGGGTTGACTGGCATGTTGGCTGGATTTCCCAAGCTCCTGCATGAAGTTGGGCCCAGAGCCACACACACATTTAGGCTCCTAGCTTCCACCGATTTCAATAGAGAGACAAGGGGGGTGAGGTAATACCTTTTGTTGGACCAGTTTCTGTTGGTGAAAGAGACAAGCTTTTGACTTATGCAGAGCTCCTTCTCTTCTTCACAGAGCCCAGAGCTTTGTGTAAGCTTGAAAGCTTGTTTCTTTCACCAGCAGAAGTTGGTCCAACAAAAGATATTACAGTAGAACCTCAGAGTTACGAACACCAGAGTTACAAACTGACCTGGCAACCACACACCTCATTTGGAACCAGAAGTACAGCATGCAATAGGCAGCAGCAGAGACCAAAAAAACCCAAAAAGTATGCAAATATAGTATAGTGTTAAATGTAAACTACTAAAAAAAAATAAAGGGAAAGCAGCGTTTTTCTTCTGCATAGTAAAGTTTAAAAGCTGTATTAAATCAATGTTCAGTTGTAAACTTTTGAAAGAACAACCATAATGTTTTGTTCAGAGTTACAAACAACCTCCATTCCTGAGGTGTTCGTAACTCTGAGGTTCTACCATACCTCACCCATCTTGTCTCTCTAATATCCTGGGACCAACATGCTCACAACACTGATTTCAAGGGAAGTGAGGAGCCTAAATACCTTTGTGGATCTGGTTTTTGGTATTTAGGATTCTGTAACTTACATGACAGTAATTACTACATAATAATGATCATACCTGCAGATGAGACAATTAGGAATTTGTCTAACAGTTGTTGAAATCCTTGGCTAAGCATCAAATATATGGATCTCTATCCCCAGATATCTGAGGGGTGTAAACACCCACAGAGGAGTAACTAGTTAGCATGATAAAGTAGGGGCCAGAACTAGAGCAAACAGTTGAGTATAGCTAGTACTTATGGGATATGATGACATTAAGTCAGGTAAAATTTATGTTACCAGGAAAAACTTTCTGACCCCAAAGGATCTATTAGCCTGAGGCATAAGTCAGGGTCAGTCATCTCCCATGCACCCTCTCATGGCAAGGAGAATCTCTACAGTACCATGCTAACAACATGTCCCTCAAAGGGTTTCTTAAACAGACTCCACACAAGCTTTTCTTAGCCATTCACACCACCCCTTCTCAAGGGTACCAGTTTATTCACAGAAATTGTGCCCCAAAATGAAACTCAACATCCCAAAACCTAGTCCATCAGTTTTACCCTCCCAGGCTTTTCCTGCCTGTAGCCTTCGTGGGTAAACCCCAGGCCTTTCTGCTGGAACCTGTTCACCCCACAGCCAGCTCCAATTCACCCTACTCCCAGTCCCAGGCCTTCCTGCTGGTGCCTTACCTGTTTATGGGAGGCCACTACCTGGCTGGAGTCTCAGATTTCTAGCTCTGGCTTTCAAACCCCCTGGTACCAGGGTCTTCCCTGAAGGAACCTGTATTGTTTCCTGCAGTTTTCCAAGCTTCCCACTTCACTACAGCCACCTGCTGCTCATTCTAGGGAACTACCTGATCCAACCCAGGTGTACCTCTTCAGTAATCAGGATTGGTTAGCTCCAGGCCCTCCAGCCCTTAAGGGGCAAGCCACCCTGTTACACCTCCCAACGGATGTGGTGGAAACTAGACTGGACATAATACTAGTAACTGTATCAGCAGGCGACAATGCTGCACTAGCAGGGAGATGGTCTGTAATCCTATCAGGATTGCTTACTGGAAAACACTGAGGGTGACAAAATTTGTTAGTCTCTAAGGTGCCACAAGTACTCCTGTTCTTTTTACTGAGGGTATGTCTACACTACAGAGACTATACCAGCATAGCTATGTCGCTGCAGCTATGCTGGCATAACCCTGTAGTGTAGATGCAGCCTACGTCAACGGAAGGAGGTATTCCATCAGCATAGGAACACCACCTCCCTGAATGACGGTAGCTATGTTGATGGAAGCATTCATCCGGTGACACAGATGTGTCTACACAGGGGGGTTAGGTTGGCATAGGTTGCCTCTAACCAACGCAGCTAAGTCGACCTGATTTTTTAAGTGTAGACCAGGCCTGAGCAACTCGGATTTTTTTCCAGAGCTTTAGCACCAGTCCTTAATACAAGGATCCTCTTCCTAGCATTGATCTATGCCCTGCATTTTCCACCTCATATTCTCCTGCCTGACACTGCTTTGGTGCAGATAGAATTCACCGGTCTAGTTTGTCAGTATGTTTAATTAAAAGTGTTTAATTTTTGACTGGTTAGAATCTGGACTCCTTGGGTTCTAGAGTCTGCCCTATCACTGACTTCCCCTCTCTGTACCTTAGTTTAATTCGTAGGAAAATCAGTCCTCCACACTCTGCCACCAGTTCTAAAGTAGCTGGATGTTTCTGCACACAGGCTCAGTGGTGCAATAGTTAACAATGTTGCCATCACTGTTATCATTGAGCTTCAGAGTCAATAACCTAGTAAGATGCCGGGGGGCAAAGGTATTGTTTCAGGCTGCATGCAGACTCAGGGAGGCACCACTGAACTGGCTTCTGTTCAAAAGGTTGTCTTCAAAACTACGATGTCTAGAAAATGTAATTACCTTTTCAGTGAACATTTAAATTCTGCAGAATCGATTAGAGCCACAGAGGAGTGTCGGTACAGCATCCTGGCTCAGTCCAACTCCTGCTCCCAGTGCTTGAGGAGATTCAGTGCCGTGGTATCATGGGGATCAGTGCCTTGTAAATCTTTCCAACAGCTAGATTTGTACTTGCAAAGCACTGTGAGACTCACAGTTTAAAGGTACTAGACACATGCAAAGGATTTATTTTTACTAACATGATTTTCTTTCTGCTTGTTAAATATACAGATACATTAAGAGAGGCTGCTAATCTTCAGGACTATCCAACAGCCTCCATCTATACCTACGCCCACCCATCAGCACCTCAGGTTCCCCGTAAGCATTGAAACGTTTTCACCCTGGTTACGTGAAATATCCTCCAAACTTCCAGCTGGAGCCTGCGAGAGGAGAGAACCATGGGCCCATCCAATGCTCATAGAAGTCAGTCAAAATCTTTCCATTGACTTCAAAGGCTTTGGATCAGGCCTTCTATATCCAGGTTCTTTCATTACTGGGTTACCCCACACTGTGCTCCACTAGCAGTATCGCTGGTAGTGTGAAGGGCTCAGCTTTTCTCAGATGAGAGAAGAGCTCAGTTACCTTCTTCATTCACACCTGGGCTTCCCCACCCAGCCCTGTGGGCCCATGCTTTCCTGACACGAATTCTGAGCTATCGTAGGGTTAAATTCCTCCCTAGGATGTGCTTTTGCCACTCCCATTGCTCTCAGTGATCAGCAGTCTGCCCTTAATATTTGTTAAAGTTGGCCCATGTTCTGTTCTGTTGTTCTGTTCTGTTCTGTGTAGGTTCTCACAGTGCACTCATCACTGTAGTATCTGAGCACCTTCCAGTAGCACATTAAGCAACATGACTAAATCTGTTACATATCTGTTGTAATCAATGACTCATAATTAGGGCCCAGACCTGCAAGATGCTGAGCACTCAATTCCCATTGGAGTCTGTGGGAGTTGAATGCACTCAGAGACTTACAGTACCTCAGCACCTCTCAGGATTGGGACCTCAGAGCAGTAATAAAGTGCATTATTGGAGCCCCAGCACCAGTAGAGGAACTTCTATTCCATAGTCATTTGGTGAAACTGCCTTGGGGTAGCTCAGTTTTTCCTTCAGAGCTATTTCCCAGGATAAGCTAGATCTTCACCGAGGAACTCCTCTGAAGCCTGGAAATCAGTAAGGAATAGAAAACGAAGAATGTGAGAGAGAAAGAGTTCCATTTGGACTGTTCAGCTCAGGCACTCACATGTTATGGCCCAGAGCAAGTAGCATGTCAGCACTAGACTGAAAGAGGGTACTGGGCGGAGGCTTCAGCTAAGGTGGGATCTCTGTTCACATCTGAGATGCTGAAAGGTTTCTGTTCTCCCTGGGCAGGTTCGCTCAACACACTTCCATATTGGCCACCCCCCTATCCTGGCCCACCACAGTTACCCCCACCCTACTCTGAAGTGGAGTCAACAAGCCCAAGAGGTAAGTCAGCACAAGGGCACACAGGGTGTCACACAGCTGTAAGTCACCTCGCTGGCTCCCCTGATAGATAAGGCTCAGCTCCTCCCAGCGTGATCCACAACTGCAGGGCTGGCTGAAACACCTCAGCAGCCTTCTTCACACACCTGCCCCCACAAGCTGCAAGAACTAAGATTCAGGGGGAATCCTCCCTGTGACTTCTGCATCAAACTCCTCTCCTATCCCAGTGAGGGAGGTTGAGACCCATGGCATGGTTGATAATATGACATGCGTGTTGTGGAAGGAGTTTGGGATGGATCTTCTCTGTACACAGGTACTCAGAGGATCTAGTTGGAACCTCATCTAGAGCTTTGACAAATGGGGAGACTTCCCAGTTCCCCAGGGGATGCAGCTTATTACCATCACAGAAGTCTCAGTCAGTACAAAGCAGCTCATATTCCACCCCACACGACAGCGCAGAGTTACCAATGCAGAGAGGATTTAGGCCAGGGGTAGGCAACCTATGGCACGTGTGCTGACACGTGAGCTGATTTTCAGTGGCACTCACACTGCCCAGGCCACTGGTCCAGGGGGCTCTGCATTTTAATTTCATTTTAAATGAAGCTTCTTACACATTTTAAAAATCTTATTTACTTTACATACAACAACAGTTTAGTTATATATTATAGACTTATAGAAAGAGACCTTCTAAAAACGTTAAAATGTATTACTGGCACGTGAAACCTTAAATTAGAGAGAATAAATGAAGACTCAGCACACCACTTCTGAAAGGTGGCTGACCCTTGATTTAGGCACTGCTCTGTGTAATGTTGAGCAAGCCACTAAGGCCTCAATCCTGCATGTGCTAATCCATTGAAGCCAATAGGCTCATTCACATACTTAAAGTGAAGCATATGTCTAAGTGTTCGAATGATGAGAGCCTTCATAGATTCATAGATTCTAGGACTGGAAGGGACCTCGAGAGGTCATCAAGTCCAGTCCCCTGCCCGCATGGCAGGACCAAATACTGTCTAGACCATCCCTGATAGACATTTATCTAACCTACTGTTAAATATCTCCAGAGATGGAGATTCCACAACCTCCCTAGGCAATTTATTCCAGTGTTTAACCACCCTGACAGTTAGGAACTTTTTCCTAATGTCCAACCTAGACCTCCCTTGCTGCAGTTTAAGCCCATTGCTTCTTGTTCTATCCTTAGAGGCTAAGGTGAACAAGTTTTCTCCCTCCTCCTTATGACACCCTTTTAGATACCTGAAAACTGCTATCATGTCCCCTCTCAGTCTTCTCTTTTCCAAACTAAACAAACCCAATTCTTTCAGTCTTCCTTCATAGGTCATGTTCTCAAGACCTTTAATCATTCTTGTTGCTCTTCTCTGGACCCTTTCCAATTTCTCCACATCTTTCTTGAAATGCGGTGCCCAAAACTGGACACAATACTCCAGCTGAGGCCTAACCAGAGCAGAGTAGAGCAGAAGAATGACTTCTCATGTCTTGCTCACAACACACCTGTTAATACATCCCAGAATCATGTTTGCTTTTTTTGCAACAGCATCACACTGTTGACTCATATTTAGCTTGTGGTCCACTATAACCCCTAGATCCCTTTCTGCCGTACTCCTTCCTAGACAGTCTCTTCCCATTCTGTATGTGTGAAACTGATTTTTTCTTCCTAAGTGGAGCACTTTGCATTTGTCTTTGTTAAACTTCATCCTGTTTAACTCAGACCATTTCTCCAATTTGTCCAGATCATTTTGAATTATGACCCTGTCCTCCAAAGCAGTTGCAATCCCTCCCAGTTTGGTATCATCCGCAAACTTAATAAGCGTACTTTCTATGCCAATATCTAAGTCGTTAATGAAGCTAGTGAACAGAGCCGGTCCCAAAACAGACCCCTGCGGAACCCCACTCGTTATGCCTTTCCAGCAGGATTGGGAACCATTAATAACAACTCTCTGAGTACGGTTATCCAGCCAGTTATGCACCCACCTTATAGTAGCCCCATCTAAATTGTATTTGCCTAGTTTATTGATAAGAATATCATGCGAGACCGTATCAAATGCCTTACTAAAGTCTAGGTATACCACATCCACAGCTTCCCCCTTATCCACAAGACTCGTTATCCTATCGAAGAAAGCTATCAGATTGGTTTGACATGATTTGTTCTTTACAAATCCATGCTGGCTGTTCCCTATCACCTTACCACCTTCCAAGTGTTTGCAGATGATTTCCTTAATTACTTGCTCCATTATCTTCCCTGGCACAGAAGTTAAACTAACTGGTCTGTAGTTTCCTGGGTTGTTTTTATTTCCCTTTTTATAGATGGGCACTATATTTGCCCTTTTCCAGTCTTCTGGAATCTCTCCCGTCTCCCATGATTTTCCAAAGATAATAGCTAGAGGCTCAGATACCTCCTCTATTAGCTCCTTGAGTATTCTAGGATGCATTTCATCAGGCCCTGGTGACTTGCAGGCATCTAACTTTTCTAAGTGATTTTTAACTTGTTCTTTTTTTATTTTATCTGCTAAACCTACCCCCTTCCCATTAGCATTCACTATGTTAGGCATTCCTTCAGACTTCTCGGTGAAGACCGAAACAAAGAAGTCATTAAGCATCTCTGCCATTTCCAAGTTTCCTGTTACTGTTTCTCCCTCTTCACTAAGCAGTGGGCCTACCCTGGCTTTGGTCTTCCTCTTGCTTCTAATGTATTGATAAAAAGTCTTCTTGTTTCCCTTTATTCCCATAGCTAGTTTGAGCTCATTTTGTGCCTTTGCCTTTCTAATCTTGCCCCTGCATTCCTGTGTTGTTTGCCTATATTCATCTTTTGTAATCTGTCCTAGTTTCCATTTTTTATATGACTCCTTTTTATTTTTTAGATCATGCAAGATCTCGTGGTTAAGCCAAGGTGGTCTTTTGTCACATTTTCTATCTTTCCTAACCAGCGGAATAGCTTGCTTTTGGGCCCTTAATAGTGTCCCTTTGAAAAACTGCCAACTCTCCTCAGTTGTTTTTCCCCTCAGTCTTGATTCCCATGGGACCTTACCTATCAGCTCTCTGAGCTTACCAAAATCCGCCTTCCTGAAATCCATTGTCTCTATTTTGCTGTTCTCCCTTCTACCCTTCCTTAGAATTGCAAACTCTATGATTTCATGATCACTTTCACCCAAGCTGCCTTCTACTTTCAAATTCTCAACGAGTTCCTCCCTATTTGTTAAAATCAAGTCTAGAACAGCTTCCCCCCTAGTAGCTTTTTCAACCTTCTGAAATAAAAAGTTGTCTGCAATGCAGTCCAAGAATTTGTTGGATAGTCTGTGCCCCGCTGTGTTATTTTCCCAACATATATCCGGATAGTTGAAGTCCCCCATCACCACCAAATCTTGGGCTTTGGATGATTTTGTTAGTTGTTTAAAAAAAGCCTCATCCACCTCTTCCACCTGGTTAGGTGGCCTGTAGTAGACTCCTAGCATGACATCACCCTTGTTTTTTACCCCTTTTAGCCTAACCCAGAGACTCTCAACACTTCCATCTCCTATGTCCATCTCTACCTCAGTCCAAGTGTGTACATTTTTAATATATAAGGCAACACCTCCTCCCTTTTTCCTCTGTAGGTACACCTACACTGCAGATGAGTGGTGTGATTCCCAGCTCTGCTAGATGTACATGTGCTAGCTTTGATCGAGTCAGTGTGCTAAAAATAGTGGTGTGGCCACAGCAGGACAGGCTGTAGCTCAGGCTGACCGCCTGAGTGCATGCCTAGGATCTCAGAAGGGATTGTCCTCAGGCAGCTTACCTACGATGCCCTGTGCTAGCTCGATCAAAGTTAGCACATGTATATCTACCCAAATTGGGAATCGCGCCTCCCAGATGTAGTGTACATGTACCTTGAATGACTAGCCAGAGTTCTACAGGCAGTGCCTGGGCAAGGGGACTACTTACATATTACTGTATTATACTTGAGGACACGTGCGCTTACTCAGATGCTTAAAGTTAAGCACATGCATAGGTGTTTGCAGGACCTGAGCCTTAACCTCACTTTCCCCATCTATCAAGAAGCTGGAGTCATTGGCTTGAATCATTGTAAAATCCCTAATCTATTTGAGAGAAACATAATAATAACCTAGCTCTTATCTAGTGCTTTTCATCAGTAGCTCTCAATGATTTACAAAGGAGACTACTGTGACGTGTTCCCCCCAGGGTGCCACCTGAAACTGGGGTACCACTGAGCCCCCCTGACCCACCAGCCTGCCAAGCCCTCTGCAGGCTCCAGCACACATACAGTTAGGGACACACCCAGTTGCAGAACATACAGACACTGATCAACTCTGCATGGGGAGGCTTCATCTAAGGAACTGCCCAGCTTCTCCAGTGCACACCCCCCTCTGGAGTGTAAACCCAAAATTATACCGTCTTGTGCTGCCCAGAGATCTGTATAGAGTAAGCTCATGAAATTCGCCCCCTCCCTCAATGTGGAGAAGGGATACGCAACAGTTTTCTGCCCCAAGTTATGACTCCCACACACTGGTTTTAGACAAAGAAAAAATAAAATTTATTAACTACAAAAGAGAGATTTTAAGTGATTATAAGGCAGTAGTGGGCAACCTGCAGCCCGCAGGCCCTACGCAGCCCGTCAGGGTAATCCACTGGCAGGCCACGAGACAGTTTGTTTACATTGACCGTCCGCAGGCACAGCCGCTTGCAGCTCCGGGAACGGCAAACCGTGGCCACTGAGAACTGCGGGCGGCTGTGCCTGCGGACGGTCAACATAAACAAACTGTTTCTCAGCCCACCAGCAGATTACCCTGACAGGCTGCATGCGGCCCATGGGCCACAGGTTACCCACCACTGTTATAAGGGATAGCAAACCAATCAAAGCAGATAACCTAGCAAACAAACAAAACATGCAAACTAAGCTTAATATACTAAAGAGATTGGATATGAGTAGCAAATTCTCACCCTAAATGATGATTCGAGCAGGCTGCAGAGATTCCTAAGGGGCCAGCTGCACTTGCTTACAGCTTAGAAACCCCAGGTGTTCCTTTCACAGACTAAAAATCCCTCTAGCCTAGGTCCAGCACTTCCCCCCAGTTCAGTCTTTGTTTCTCAGGTGTTTCCAGGAGTCTGTTTGGGCGGGGAGTCAGTGAAGAACCATGATGATGTCACTCCCCTGCCTTAAATAGTTTTTGCATATGGTGGGAACCCTTTGTCTCAAAGCTTAGTTCCCACGCCAGTCAGTGGAAAAACACTGGTATTTCAATATGGAGTCCAGTACCAGGTGACCTGGTCACATGACCCTGTAGTGTTACAGCAGCCAGGAGTCAGAGGCTGCTTGCAGTGTCCTCAGGAAGACACCTCCCACCCCTGGTGGGAGATAAACTTCTTCTAAGGCAGGGGTTCTCAAACTGGGGGTCAGGACCCCTCAGGGGGTCACGAGGTTATTACATGGGGGGTCGTGAGCTGTCAGCCTCAACCCCAAACCCCGCTCTGCCTCCAGCATTTATAATGGTGTTAAATATATTAGAAAGTATTTTTAATTTATTAGGGGGGTCACACTCAGAGGCTTGCTATGTGAAAGGGGTCACCAGTACAAAAGTTTGAGAACCACTGTTCTAAGGCCTATTGTTTTCTCTAATGGCCCTTTCCAGCCAGCCATCTAGACTGTGTGCATTCTGCCTAGTGGGCATTCCCCAGGTGTAAACACATTTGTAATACAAATCATAGAATCATAGAATGTCAGGGTTGGAAGGGGCCTCAGGAGGTCATCTAGTCCAACCCCCTGCTCAAAGCAGGACCAATCCCCATATATAGTCAATATTCCTAATTTCAGATACAAAAATGATAGATGCATACAAATAGGATGATCATATTCAGTAAATCATAACCTTTCCAATGATGTCTCACATGACTTATCTTGCATAAAATGCATCATAATTATGCCATAATAATATCACTGTGAAGAATATGGGGTGCAGTGTCACAGCCACTATCATAAGCAAAACAGATATAATAAACATAACCAAAAAGATCTACAGTAATATATACATATGTTAGAGAAATGCATTGAAAAAATGCTAACATACTAATATATTTTTACATTTTAGCTCACTGTAACCAGTGACATCTCCAGTTTCCTTGATAAGTTATTTTCCAGCTACAGAAAATGTTTTGCGAGATTTTCTATATTTGTTTAACTCAAACGTTAAAATATATTGAAACCACCATCCTCCTAGTCGCTTTTCCCACTGATATTTAATACAGCCAAGCACTTTACTTATTTGTTACTAACCATATGCACAGAAATGGGACAGATATCTCGATAATATCACCAATGTTGAACCATCCTTTGTGTTTTGGGTGACCATTCGTGTGATATAACTTTGTGGATGAGAGATTGGAGCAGGGTAGATGTCAAAATGTTGTGGAGGGGATCAGCCTATGAAGTTCTTATTAGCTGGTTCACATCCTTGAACTGTATCCCAAATTTTGAGCTATTGTTTACTAGTCTTTCATTGACTCTCAATTCATTATTCTTATTCATTATTTGTATTATAATAGTGCCCAGAGTGCCTAGTTGGATTCAAGGCCCCAGTGAGCTGGGTGCTGTATGGACAAAGAAGAAATTTTTGAGAGCCTAGTTTGAGATGTCTTAGGCCCTAACGTAAAAGCCCAATAACAGTAAATAATATCAAAGGGATCTTTACTAGGGCTGGCAGGAAGGAATACTCTTGGTGAAATGCTGCCATTGATTCCAGAAAGTATAATTCTTCACTACGGGCAGCACAGTAGGAGGGATGCATGCCATTGCCTATATCTGTGCGCAGTGTAATTGTACCCAGGTCAGTCCCAGGCTATTGCCTATATCTGGGGTCCATTCACATGGCTCAGCCCAGGGCAAATGTACATGGCAGGCATGCAGTGCTTGAAAATCGATCTCTCTTTGCCATTGGGACAGATCAGTACAGTTTGGATCCAAACCAGATCTAACTTCCTCAGGAATTCAGGATGTTGTTTGGATGCAGAGTTCTGGTTCAGCCCACTAGAAAGGCTGGAGCAGGACACTGGCCCCTTACAGACCCCAGATGTGGGGCTGTTTGGCTCCTCTGAGGTGGGGCAGGCCCAGCTCCACTTTTCAAGATGGTATATAGGAGCTATTGTGAAGGATAATAATGTTGTCTCCACTTTTCTCTTATTTCTCAGAGAGCCAAGAGGGCTGCTGCCACTGCAGGGCCCTGAGAACCCAAGAACAGACAGACAGGCAGAACTGAGGAGCCAGCCCAGAGATGTACGGACATAAAACCTTTGTGTCCCTTGCTTTCTCCTTTTCCTCGACTCCCCCCAGCATGACAGTTCTGTGAGGGCAATGAAGCAAAATTCCACTGACAAAGCCTGATTCAGTTCCTGACAAGCTGCTCTGTTACCCTGCATCTCATTTGCTTCCTGCAGCAGTAAAAGCTCAGATTTCCCCCCCACACTTGTCTTTGTGCATTGTTTTCCAACCCCAGCCATATCCAGAAAACTCAGCCAGCCAGCCACCATGATCTCGATGGGAGCGTAGCCCCATGTCCTTCACATGCAAATTTCAAACTGGCCTGTGGTTATCTAATCTGATTGGGAAATATCTCCTGTTCCTATGAACACCTATAGTCCATATCACTGAAAGTCATGGTAACAGAACCAGCTTCTAGCATGAAAGTGTAAAGAGAACAAGCATTTTGAGGAAGGCACTGTTATTTAACAAGTATAGCAGAGACTGGAAATTAAAAGAAATGGGTTGTATTCCCTGCTTTGATATTAACTCATGATGTGACTGGGCATGTCACTTCCCCTCTCTATTTAGCTGCCTACCATAGCGTTTTATCCTGCTACCCATCACTGTAATATCTGAGTACCTTCCATGTAAAAATAAATAGCAATAGCAAAGTCTGTAGTGGTTTTTATGGAGTTTCTCCCTTTTTGAAATGAAAACTTCTTTGGGTAGGGTTTTTGGTTTTGCTTTATTTTTAAGCATGCATTATTTTACTTCTATTTTGGGGGTTTTAAGTTGATTAGTTTCAGGGAGGGTTTTGGATAGAAGGGAGTGTGTCAATGCTGTAACATCACTCTAAGGTAGAGAGACCTTTTCAAAGAGGAAGGTTTTGCAGCATTTCCTAAAGATGGTCAGACTCTCTGCATTCACCTCTGGAAGTTTGTTCCATAGCCAGGCCCCCTTTACCAAGATTGCTTCATCCTGAGCTTTGTGAGCTGCAATGTCTCAGAGGATCACAGCTGTTGTGTTGGTTATTGATCAAAAGTGGGTCTTTAATGTAGCTACAGCTTGAACCATTAATTGCTTTGAAGATTAGGAACAAGACCTTAAACTAGCATCAAAAACTGCCTGGCACCCAGTGGAAGGAAGGACTTGAGCCTGGGCTTATGGCAACCTAATCTATAGAGAAGGGAATGCATCTGTGCCTCAGTTTCCCTATCTGTAAAACAGGCTAATAGTAGCTCCAGCACTTTGAGAGCCTCAAAAGAAAACCACTATGTACGTGCAAAGTATTACTACTGTTTTCCTCCTGGGGTTTGTGTAATAACATAGGCTTCCCAAAGTGGCTATGTTTGTGCAGAGTAGAGTCCCAGACTGTCAAACTCTGATGGTCCTATTTGAACTATGAACCCGAATTTACAGGCAGCGTGGTACAGCTCAGTAAGCCTAGAGCCAGCAGCTGGTGTTTCAGCTCATGTGATCTTAGTTGATATAGGCCTGGCCACTATGTTTTAACAGTGACTTTCTATATTCTTTTTCTTTCCAGAGTCCATGGAGCTGGGACCATGCATCCCTGTGGACTATTAAATTAGAATTGATTCCTGGCCTCTGATGGATTTTCAGTCATTCTTCTCCATTCAGCCAGGCAGGAAGGGGGAACATAGGTATCAAGAAACTCTTTAGTGCTCACCATTTTGAAGCACACAATGTGTGTAGGAGGTGATCATAGAACAAGGTGTTATAATACTGGACTGGAAGACAGATCTGGTTCTAATCTCAGCTGTGCTGGGGGGAGGGATAGCTCAGTGGTTTGAGCATTGCCCTGCTAAACCCAGGGTTGTGAGGGAGCCATTTAGGGATCTGGGGCAAAAATCAGTCTGGGGATTGGTCCTGCTTTGAGCAGGGTGTTGGACTAGATGACCTCCTGAGGTCCCTTCCAACCCTGATAGTCTATGTGCCTTGGACAAGTCACTGTGTCTCAGTGTCCCCACCAATAAAATGGAGATAATGATAGTGACTGCAGAGGAGGATTGTAAGAATCAATGAATGTATGTAAATTGCATTGAGATTCTTGGATAGAAAGCACTAGAGAAAAGCCAGGCATCATTACTTCAAATTTTAGTTGCTTATAAATGAACAGATTTTGAGGGGAAGGGATGGTGGCATACAGTTGTGGGTGCTTCAAAGCTCTGATACCCAGGCCATGCAATCAACAGAACCTCTTCTGTCATAAGAGGTACTTCACTACAGTACAGTGAGCCCTCTAATAAATGACCACCCCAGGGGCCAGCAAAAATCAGTTGCCTTGAAGAGAAAGGGCCAGATTCTCCAGTCTTCAAAGGTGACTTTGCACCATGTAAGTGGCACAAGGCAGCCAGAGCTGGCCAGTGGAGGATTATCCCTGCGAAGGGGAACTCTCCACTGGTGAATAGTGAATGGAGGCTGCCCTGCTGCCTCCTGTGTCAGCTGTTGCCCCCAGCGTCCCAGCACATGGGGATTGAGGGTATATGTAAGGGACAAGGTGTGGCCAGGAGGCTCCACTATGCCCAGTCTTCTACGAGTGTAAACTAGGGTTGCCCCTGAATCAGAGAGATGCAACACAGGGTGTTTAAATAAAGATTGAACAAAATGATGCTAGAAACCTTAGGCATATCGTTAAGTGGTCCCTGTAGACAGGAAGTAGCCAGCTGCATCTGAAGTGGGTTTTTTACCCACAAAAGCTTATGTCCAGATAAATCTGTTAGTCTTTAAGGTGCCACCGGACTCCCAGTTGGAGGTTGTACTTAGTGCAGGTTACATAATTTATTATGTATTATTCCTTAAATGCTGGTGCCCCAGATATCAGATTGAAAGCCCCTCTATGCACCATGTAGGTACAGAAGAGGCAGTGACCATGCAGTCTTTCCCACTCTTCCACATTCTATGCCTGCCCTGGAGGGATCATCTGTCGGGGCATTACTAACACACAGGGAGACTGTAGCTTTGTTTGTTTCAGAGTGAGGGAGGCTCACAATTATTCTGTAAGTGTTATTAGTTCAGCATCCCTGGTCTCTCTACAACTTAATGCCAGCTGTATGGGGGAGGTGGACACTGTCACCAGAAATGAGAGGCCTGAGAGCACTAACTCATTTCTCAAGTGCCCATCAGCCATTAATGACTTTTAGTCACTAACAAATCTTGGCCAACTGGCAAATGCCAGGTGATCTTTGTCACTGCTGTAAAGGAAACCTCCCCTGGGGAAATCTTCTCCTCAGGGATGAGTTCTCAGCGGTGCCCAAGACAATGCGCTTGTTTGAAATCTGTGAGAGAACATATGGGAAGTTGACTGCTGATTGGCTGCTATGGGGAGGGAATGATTTATAATTGTTTAAATAGGATTGAAAACCTCTGTAATATTTTGCTGCTTTTCCTAATACCATTACAGCCCTCTCCATAGCAACCAGTTGAGACATCATAGACTTTGTTCCTGGCCTGAGAGGTTAGCTATGAGGACTAAAATTGTGATCTGGGGGCAGGCAGGGCACAGCAGTGTGGATGGCTAAGCTAATGAAAAACATTAACAATGCTGGCCATGCTGGAAGAAGGATAAAGTATCTAAGAAAGCAAGAATTAAATGAAGAGCGAAAAAAATCAACTCAGTGACATTTACTTGGCAGAACAATTTAAAAGTTTAAATGTAAAGATCAGTGGAAAGAAAGTGTATTGAACTTCACAGCTGTCAGTTAGGCTGGCCACCACAGCAATGCAGAACTTGATGGCCATAGCAGGGAGAGAACTCAGATTCTCCTGCTCCAAGATCGACTTTTATTTGAGCTAAAGGAGACTCTCTATTACATGACAGCAGTACAGGGTCTATGATGCAGAGTGGACACTTCTGATTCCAGCCTGTGATGCCCTGGCCAGCTCATTGCGGTATTTTGTTCTATTTATTTTTTATTAGGATCAACTAATAAATTATTTGATTATTATTAATAAAAATACCTAGCTCTTATCTAGTGCTTTCGTAAGTAGCTCTCAAAATGCTTTACAATGGATATTATCCCTATTTTGCAGATGGGGAAACTGAGGTACAGAGAGATGATGTAACTTGCCCAAGGTCGCACATCAGGCCATTAGCAGAGCTGGGAATAGAATCCAGGTCTTGAGTCCCAGCCCATTGCTCTATCCACCAGGCCCAGCTGGCTCTATTTAAACAAACACTGATTTTGCCTGGGGGCAGACAGGCACCTAATGCTTTATATTCCAAAGTGGGAGCTGGTACTGGTTTCTCACTGGGAGGGCTGCAAGTAAGGCCGGGGGTAAGGTCAACATTGACTAACGCGGTGCCAGGATACTGTCATCAGTCAAAGAAGTAAATTATGTCTCTCATGAAAAATAAACACAAAACAAATTTCAGCTTTCTACAATACCTGATCCTCTCTCACACACCTGTCTAGCTCCCCCCTCAAAGTGCTGTAATTTCTGTGAAAGTGGGGTCTGAAATAAATTGTCAGACTGTAGAAAAATTGGTGTTAGATGGCCCTGTTCAAAACAGTCATGGCAAACCTCAAATGATATTCCTCCCCCTCATGTCCCCGGAAACTGCTATAGAAAAATCAAGCAGTGCACAAACTACACCAAACATTTTAAAATGATAGCATAGATCCTTTCCACCCCTGTTCATATGGAAGTCCTGGTGCAACGTGAACTGTTGTGGCAGAACCAGCCCTCTAGAACAATGTGGTGCCACTTCAAGGCCAGGGCTAGAGTTAGTGGTGCAAATCTGGAGTCATTTGGTCCATGGATTCCGCATATCATGCCCCCCTTTGCAGTAAGGAGCTGAGTTTAATATTCAAATTGCTCTAACATTGGTATTGCACAGCAGGGTCTGAGGCAGACTTTGGGAACGGGGTAGAAGAATACCAGTTGGGCTGAATGGACCACTTCACACCTCTGCAGTCCTTCTCAGGGGCAGAGGGTTATGCAGATCCTCTTCCACTTTTCTAAGAGGGAAGTGTGGAGTTTGGGGCTCCCTCTGCTCCCTGTTGCTGCCTCCAGTGCTCCTTACTACCCATTGTTTACCACCTTCCTCTCTCCCCATGACTCCTCCAGCCTCACTAGGGGGTTGGAGGGCCAGGGGTAGGGCAGAGCTGGTAGCTGAATGGCAGTGAAGTGTTCCCAGGAAGACTCCCTATGCCCTCCACAAGTGCCCCCAATCATGTCCCCCTCACTACCATCACTTCCTCAAAAACAAGGGAAATTCACTGCCCAAAAACTTTGTGAAGGTTGATTGGCAGTGCCTCGTACCCTTCCAGGATCAAGGGCACCTCTGAAAAGCAGGGACTAAAGGGTTAAGGTACACACCAGCGCCACCCAGCAACCTTAACTCTGCTCTCTTTGAGGGATGCCCTGCCCATCATGGCACTCTATCCTTCCAGATGACATGGTGCGCTGGGGCACGCAGCACATGGGGACAGCAAGAGAAACCATCAGACTGTGTCCTCACTACACTCCACCATTGCACCTACTCTGCACAAACCACCTCCTCCCCCTTGTCCAGTAATGCTGTCTGGGACATCATCTGCACTTCCATGCATCCTGTCATGTGCTACCAGACAACTCCAGAGACACATGGCAAGAATAGACTACCGTGCTCTTCTATTGTCCAGCCCACGTAATGCAGCACAGAAATGAGGGGTCCATGATCCTTCTGGATGCAGATGCACCCCTCCTCATATTGCAGCGTGAGCTGCTACACCAGGCAATCCAGCTGTCCTGAAGGGCAGTTGGAGCACAAGCAGACAAATGAAAGAATACAATTCTGGGGGACAGAAAAAGGCACATTGACTTCGTTGTTCCTCAGATCTACCTGTTACAGGGCAGCCCTGCCTGAAATATACTTACTGTATAACCCCAGTGGCTCTTGCCAACTCCAGTGGGCACAGTTAAGGTTGTGTGGCAGGGCTGGTGTTTCCTTATCTCGTGATTTTACAAGGTTTAAGTACAGGTGCACTCAGGGTATGTCTACACTACGAAATTAGGTCGAATTTATAGAAGCCGGTTTTATAGATATCGGTTTTATACAGTCGATTGTGTGTGTCCCCACATAAAATGCTCTAAGTGCATAAAGCCGACGGACCGCGTCCACAGTACCGAGGCTAGCGTCGACTTCCGGAGCGTTGCACTGTGGGTAGCTATCCCACAGTTCCCGCAGTCTCCGCCGCCCATTGGAATTCTGGGTTGAGATCCCAATGCCTGATGATGCAAAACAGTGTCGCAGGGGGTTCTGGGTACATGCCGTCAGGCCCCTCCCCCTCCGTCAGAGCAACGGCAGACAATCGATTCGCGCCTTTTTACCTGGGTTACCTGTGCAGACAATATACCACGGCAAGCATGGAGCCCGCTCAGCTCAGCTCACCGTCACCATATGTCATCTGGGTGCCGGCAGATGTGGTACTGCATTGCTACACAGCAGCAGCTAATTGCCTTTTGGCAGTAGACGGTGCAGTATGACTGGTATCTGTCGTCGTCATACTCCAGTTCAATCAGAGGCACCTGGGCAGACATGCTTTGTCTCCTGGAGACTCAGTCCTGCCGGCAGTCCTATTGAACCGTCTTGACGATGATGGCTAGCAGTCGTAGTACAGTATCTTCTGCCAAGCACCCAGAAGATGCTGAGGGCTATCAGTCATGCTGCACCGTCTGCTGCCAGCTTAAGATGTAAAAAATAGATGTATTCATTTGCTTCCCCCTCTCTCCGTGAAATCAACGGCCTGCTAAACCCAGGGTTTTGAGTTCAATCTTTGGGGGGGCCATTCTGTGTGACAGTTGTTTGTGTTTCTCCCTGATGCATAGCCGCCTTTGTTGATTTTAATTCCCTGTACCTGTACGCCATGTCGTCACTCGCCCCTCCCTCCCTCCGTCAGATACTAGTTTAGCGCCTTTTTTCAGACCAGACGCCATAGCACTGGGATCATGGAGCCCGCTCAGATCACCGCGGCAATTATGAGCACTATGAACACCACTCGCATTGTCCTGGAGTATATGCAGAGCCAGGACATGCCAAAGCAAAACCAGGACCAGCCGAGCAGGCGATTGCAGCGCGGCGACGAGATTGATGAGGAAATTGACATGGACATAAACCTCTCACAAAGTACAGGCCCCAGCAATGTGCAAATCATGGTGTTACTGGGGCAGGTTCATGCCGTGGAACGCCGATTCTGGGCCCGGGAAACAAGCACAGACTGGTGGGACCGCATCGTGCTGCAGGTGTGGGACGATTCCCAGTGGCTGCGAAACTTTCGCATGCGTAAGGGCACTTCCATGGAACTTTGAGACTTGCTTTCCCCTGCCCTGAAGCGCCAGAATACCAGGATGAGAGCAGCCCTCACAGTTGAGAAGCGAGTGGCGATAGCCCTGTGGAAGCTTGCAACGCCAGACAGCTACCGGTCAGTCGGGAATCAATTTGGAGTGGGCAAATCTACTGTGGGGGCTGCTGTGATCCAAGTTGCCAGGGCAATCAAAGACCTGGTGATATCAAGGGTAGTGACTCTGGGAAACGTGCAGGTCATAGTGGATGGCTTTGCTGCAATGGGATTCCCAAACTGTGGTGGGGCGATAGACGGAACCCATATCCCTATCTTGGCACCGGAGCACCAAGCCACCGAGTACATAAACCGCAAGGGGTACTTTTCAATGCTGCTGCAAGCCCTGGTGGATCACAAGGGACGTTTCACCAACATCAACGTGGGATGGCCGGGAAAGGTACATGATGCTCGCGTATTCAGGCACTCTGGTCTGTTTCGAAAGCTGGAGGAAGGGACTTTCTTCCCGGACCAGAAAATAACTGTTGGGGATGTTGAAATGCCTATCGTGATCCTTGGGGATCCAGCCTACCCCTTAATGCCATGGCTCATGAAGCCGTACACAGGCAGCCTGGACAGTAGTCAGGACCTGTTCAACTATAGGCTGAGCAAGTGCTGAATGGTGGTGGAATGTGCATTTGGACGTTTAAAAGCACGCTGGCGCAGCTTACTGACTCGCTCAGACCTCAGCGAAAAGAATATCCCCATTGTTATTGCTGCTTGCTGTGCGCTCCACAATATCTGTGAGAGTAAGGGGGAGACATTTATGGCGGAGTGGGAGGTTGAGGCAAATCGCCTGGCCGCTGATTATGCGCAGCCAGACACCAGGGCGGTTAGAAGAGTGCAGCAGGGCGCGGTGCGCATCAGAGAAGCTTTGAAAACGAGTTTTGTGACTGGCCAGGCTACGGTGTGAAACTTCTGTTTGTTTCTCCTTGATGAACCCTCCGCCCCCCCCACCCGGTTCACTCAACTTCCCTGTAAACCAACCACCCCACCCTCCCCTCCCCCCTTCGAGCACCGCTTGCAGAGGCAATAAAGTCATTGTTACTTCTCATTCATGCAATCTTTATTAATTCATCACACAACTAGGGGGATAATTGCCGAGGTAGCCCGGGAGGGATGGGGGAGGAGAGAAGGAAAAGGACACACTGCAGTTTAAAACTTTAAAACTTTAGCACTTATTGAAGGCCAGCCTTCCCATGCTCGGGCAATCATCTGGGGTGGAGTGACTGGGTGGCCGGAGGCCCCCCCACCGTGTTCTTGGGCGTCTGGGTGAGGAGGCAATGGGACTTGGGGAGGAGGGCTGTTGGTTACACAGGGGCTGTAGCGGCGGTCTCTGCTCCTGCTGCCTTTCCTGCAGCTCAACCATATGCTGGAGCATATCAGTTTGATGCTCCAGCAGCCGGAGCATCGACTCTTGCCTTCTGTCTACAAGCTGACGCCACCTATCATTTTCAGCCCGCGATTCAGCCCGCCATCTCTCCTCTCGTTCATATTGTGCTTTTCTGTAGTCAGTCATTGACTGCCTCCACACATTCTGCTGTGCTCTTTCAGTGTGGGAGGACATCTGGAGCTCCGAGAACATATCATCCCGAGTCCGCCGTTTTCTCCTTCTAATCTTCGCTAGCCTCTGTGAAGGAGAAACATTTGCAGCTGGTGGAGGAGAAGGGAGAGGTGGTTAAGAAAAGACACATTTTAGAGAACAATGGGTACACTCTTTCACGTTAAATTTTGCTGTTCACATTATACAGCACATGTGCTTTCGTTACAAGGTCGCATTTTTCCTCTTATACTGAGGGCCTGTCGGTTTGGTGTGAGAGATCACTCACGCAGTGCCAGGCAACAAATTTCGGCTTGCAGGCAGCCATGGTAAGCCACAGTCTTTTGGCTTTTTTAACCTTCTTAACATGTGGGAATGGTTTCAAACAGTAGCACCCTCATTTCCCATACCAAGCACCCGTTGGGTTGGCCATTTAAAATGGGTTTGCAATGTAAAAGGAGGGGCTGCGGTTTACAGGTTAACATGCAGCACAAACCCAACTAACCCCCCTCCCCCCCCACACCCAATTCTCGGGGATGATCACTTCACCCCTCCCCCCCACCGCGTGGCTAACAGCGGGGAACATTTCTGTTCAGCAGAGCAGGAACGGGCACCTCTGAATGTCCCCTTAATAAAATCGCCCCATTTCAACCAGGTGACCGTGAATGATATCACTCTCCTGAGGATAACAAAGAGCGATAAGGAATGGATGTTGTCTGCATGCCAGCAAACACCGGGACCATACGCTGCCATGCTTTGTTATGCAATGATTCCAGACTATGTGCTTCTGGCCTGGCATGGTAAAGTGTCCTACCATGGCGGACGGGATAAGGCAGCCCTCCCCAGAAACCTTTTGCAAAGGCTTTGGGAGTACATGAAGGAGAGCTTTCTGGAGATGTCCCTGGAGGATTTCCGTTCCATCCCCATACATGTTAACAGACTTTTCCAGTAGCGGTACTGGCCGCGATTGGCAGGGCAAATTAATCATTAATCATTAAACACGCTTGCTTTTAAACCATGTGTAATATTTACAAAGGTACACTCACCAGAGGTCCCTTGTGTGCCCTCAGGGTCTGGGGGCACGCCTTGGGTGAGTTCGGGGGTTACTGGTTCCAGGTCCAGGGTGATAAACATATCCTGGCTGTTGGGGAAACCGGTTTCTCCGCTTCCTTGCCGTGAGATATCTTCATTGTCTTCATCCTCATCTTCCTCGTACCCCGACCCCGCTTCCCTGTTGCGTGATTCTCCATTGATGGAGTCAAAGCACACGGTTGGGGTAGTGGTGGCTGCACCCCCTAGCATCGCATGCAGCTCCGCGTAGAAGCGGCATGTTTGCGGCTCTGCCCCGGACCTTCCGTTTGCCTCTCTGGCTTTGTGGTATGCTTGCCGTAGCTCCTTAATTTTCACGCGGCACTGCTGTGCGTCCCTGTTATGGCCTCTGACCTTCATGGCCTTGGAGACCTTTTCTAATATTTTGCCATTTCGTTTACTGCTACGGAGTTCAGCTAGCACTGATTCATCTCCTCATATGGTGAGCAGATCCCGTACCTCCCGTTCGGTCCATGATGGAGCTCTTTTGCGATCCTGGGACTCCATCACGGTTACCTGTGCTGATGAGCTCTGCGTGGTCACCTGTGCTCTCCACGCTGGGCAAACAGGAAATGAAATTCAAACGTTCGCAGGGCTTTTCCTGTCTACCTGGTCAGTGCATCTGAGTTAAGAGTGCTGTCCAGAGCGGTCACAATGAAGCACTGTGGGATAGCTCCCGGAGGCCAATAACGTCGAATTCCATTCACACTACCCCAATTCCGACCTGCTAAGGCCGATTTTATCGCTAATCCCCTCGTCGGAGGTGGAGTAAAGAAACCGGTTTAAAGGGCCGTTTAAGTCGAAAAAAGGGACTTAGCCGTGTGAACGTGTCCAGGCTTAATTCGATTTAACGCTGCTAAATTCGACCTAAACTCGTAGTGTAGACCAGGCCTCAGTGCTCTGGAAAGGTATGAGGCACTGCTATTCAACTGTAACTCATGTGTGTGTGTGTATGATTTAACACAAGGACCTATTAAAAGTGACAATAATATAAACTTTCCCTAATTAATTTTCACTAATATTTCAAATCAATACATAAAGTGGCAAAATACTTTACAGCAAGTATATTCAGCTCTCTGGGACCTTTCATGTCTGGCTTTGAGCTTGGAAAGGTGTCTAGAAGTTAAAAAGTAAGTCGCTCTGCAGCTGCTTTAGAAATAGATCCCTTCTATTGTTTAGTTTCATTCAGAGTTGGTTTAATGTTTTCACACAAGGGGGCTTTTGTGCAGAGGCGTAAACTCTCTCTGGACATTGAGGAGGTTTTCTTTTTAAATTAAATTACAGGTTGTGTGTTTTTTGGCAGGGAGGTCCCTGCTGATTCAGCTCTTCCTAAGCTTCCACATTGATTACACCTTGTGTCAATATGTACTTAGCGCCTATTAGTGTGCGTGTGTCTCTCATTTCTCCCTTTTGATCAATAATTTCCCAGAATAGACCATTAAAATAGAGGGGGAGAGAGGGAAGTCTAAATTAAATAAAGAAAGAAACTGAACAAAAATCTCATCTAGTCATATCACAGTAGCCAGTGAATGTACTGAGCAAAGGAATATCAGAATCAGATTGTTCTTTCTGTGACTCTGGCGATGTGTGTTCACATTTTTTCACCAACTAGAACATTATTTAAAAGTTCTGCCAGAATTAAACAACAACCTGAAATGCCCACTGCTGTATTATGAGAGGGACACACCAGCCCTAACTCAAACCTGCTATAGAGAGATAGAAATACTTCATTATCCCACATACTAGTATAATTAACATGTGGAACTCACTACTGTAGGGCATATCTGATGCAATAGTTTAGTAAGTTTCAAGATTGAAGGATATTACTGAGATTATTGAAAATCTTAATATTTAGGGAATTATTGAGCTATAAATAGTTCAGCAAAATGGAAGAATGGTTAGACACTTCTGTCAGTAGCTGCAGTTATACTAGAAGGGGAAAAGTCATAATGGTTATTGAACCTTGTGGCTCATGGGAGTCAGGAAGAAATCTGGACCCTCCCACTGGAATACAGCATAGTACAACTGGAGGCATTATCAGTGCTGAGGTCTTATGCCTTCCTCTCAGATACACCCAGCACTGGCTGCTATCAGAAACAAGGAATCTAGCTGGAAGCATCACTTGCCTGTTCTGGTATGAAAACTCCGGTTCTTATACAATAAAGAGAAGGAGTCAGAACATTTTAAATATGTTGGGCACCATGCAAATCCATGGATGGCCCAGACCCATAATAGAAGATCCTTTATGGGCAGCCATTTGTAGATCTTTATTACCCCAGTATAGGATCTCAAGTTTCCTTAGAGCTCTGGCTTCAGGGTTGTAACACTGACACTGAAGGAGGAATTTACAGTACTCTAGAGAGCATGTCACTTCCCACAGATCAGAGGACATGTCTAGCAGCAGTGAGTCCCCTGGAGTAACCTCTATCAGCTACACATTTTTTCCTCCTTCACACTGTAGCTGTGCTTTACGAAGTTTTAGTCACCTCTTAGGAGCAATGCAGCCAACAGCCCATTCTCCTGTGGTCTCACTCCTCAGTTAGATTTAGAGGCAGAAGCAGCATTGGTGAACCAAATGAAACAAAAGAAAAGCCCACGAGGATGATAACATATAGCTAACTGAACAAGCAACCTCTTTTCCCAAGAATCTCAACACCAATACTAAGGGCAATTACCACTGGAGAAAGACATACATGACCAGAGACCTAGTTATCTGAGGAGGCGCCTTTGCCCCAGGCCCAAGCAAGACTGGCAGCAGCATATATTCAGTGAAGGGCTCACACCTCTGGGATCTGCTCCTCCTGACGGGGCCCAAGAATGGCCAGCTTTAAGACACAGCTTAAAACAGATCTGTTTGGTCAAGCAATTTTCAGTGGTCTCTGGACCACTTTATGGGCAAGTCATGGACATTTTTCTAAAGGAGACTTTTAGTCCTATGTTTTATGGCCCACTGGCCCCTGTAAAGATGCTTGGCTCTGCCCTTCCCAGTAGATACACCCACTGTGGCTGGGAGGTCCGCGAGCCCCGTTTCTATCTGCAACCTGTTTACCTGGAAAAATAACAGCAGATGTGAATCTACACAAGGTAAGAAAAAGGATGATCATTCTATCAAGGGAATTCAGTAGGAAGGAGGATAAAGCAATGTGGCCAAGAGCCTAACCATAGGTCAGCTTCTGCTACTCTACAGAGCAGAGCCTGTCATTGGGGTAGAGGAAAGCCCACAGTCTATAAGTGAGTCTAAGATGGTTCAAATTAAAGTAGAAATGGGATGCTTTAACTGATACCATCTTACATCCTCCTATTGGTTCCTCTAATTGCTACACTCACTCTCCCCGGGCCCCTCAGTGTGTAAATTACAGCAGTTTAGACTCAAACCTGCTTGCCAACACAGAATTTATACCATCTTGCACAGCTCTGAGTTTACTCCTAGGTGTGCAAACAGGCTCCATCATCAGCTTGCAAGCTGCCTCCTCACCAGGCAGAGAAACAAGACTCCTCTGAAGGAAGAACAGGCCAAAGTCAGCCCTGCTGTAAAATGAAGTCAGTGGAGCTGCATCCACTGATACCCAGGGCTGAATTTGGTCTCCTGAATCTGGCACCTGGGTCTTAAAGATCTTCAGCATAAAATGGTCAGTGGGAACAAACAAATAAAAGTAAATCTTAGAAGCTGTACGACTAAGAAAAAGTTTTTTACACTGCAATAACCCCTTCTCACTAGCAACCCCCATATAGAAACAGGATTGCAATATTATCAGAGAGAGTATGTAACATGGATTACCCTCAAGATCCACCCAGGCCAGCACTGAAGGCAGATGAGCCAATTAGCCTCCTCCACCCTAGACAGCAGTGACCTTTTCTTCTTGGAAACTGGTAAAAGTTTCTTCATGAGCTGGGTTGGACAGTGCTAATGGGGAAATGACCTGGAACACAGAGCAAATTCATGACCCCTACAGAGTGGTTTTGAACATCTGCCAAATGACTCTGGCAGGAAGCCACAGTCTTCCAGTCATAACTCAGCTTCTAAGGACCATCTGTCAACCTTATCCCTCCTGCCCAAGCCCCTAGCCCTGTCAAAGGTGCCAAACAGCTCCCTTAACAGCTGGGATAAAGAACTCCTGAAGCCCCTGATAACCAGTCAATAAAAAATCCCCATCCCCTTTTAAAGTTTTATCAATGGTTTGTACTCTTTTTATGCTCCTTTGATAATGAAGATCTGAAAATGTTTACATCCCCCTACCCCCTGAAAAAAAAATCTGCTTGCTTTTGATATTACAAATTCAGGTATTATCTACCCTAGAAGACTCTATGGCGAATAGAGAACTAGTGAAATGACATCACAAGAAAGTGAATGTTGAGCAATTGAGAGGGAAAAGGATTTGCCAGCAGACTATTTAAAATGCTTTGTTTTCATTAGCATTTATTTAACTCCAATCCCTAACAAATATGTGGGAGAAAGGAAGTCTTTATATTAAAAATTCAGCACACAAACCTTCCAGGCCTTATAAAAGGGCACACGTTATTTTAAAAAGAACTGACAAACCTTTGCACATCACCTTTAAAAGCAGTTCTCTTTGGGAGCTAAAGACTGTTTACTCTATGTAGCAAAGACTTCAGGGGAGATCTCTGCAGCTATGTTCAGCATTAGCTCTATAAAATAATCTTCAAATGAAGCTGTCGCCATGACTCTATTACATAGCTATTCTGTTTCATTTTCCCTTTCTTCTTTAGATCTCTGTCAAGTTAGGATGTAAATTCCAAGGAATGATCCCAAAGATTTCAAATTATTAGCATAATAAATCTTGAAATGTATTAGTGCTTTACATGTTTGTAGACATCAGTTAATTACCATCTAAGCCAGGGGTTCTCAAACTGGGGGTCGGGACCCTCAGGGGGTCGCGAGGTTATTACATGGGGGGTTGCAAGCTGTCAGTCTCCACCCCAAACCCCGCTTTGCCTCCAGCATTTATAATGGTGATAAATATATAAAAACATGTTTTTAATTTGGGGGGGCGGGGGAGAGCATCGCACTCAGAGGCTTGCTAGGGGTCACCAGTACAAAAATTTGAGAACCACTGATCTAAGCAATAAAACCAATAAAGATCCTAGCCCACTAGTTAGATAAAATAGATCATAAGGAACTTCATGCTTTTTCACCAAACTCCTCAATCTTCTTCTAAAACAAATGTCATGATTTCAGTAAAATCTGTACAAATCATAGGGCCAGATTCTGCCACCCTTACTCACAGTATTACCTTACTCCAGGGGTAGTCATTAGGCAGACCATGGGCCAAATCCAGACCACCAGATGCTTTTGAATGGACCCCCAATATTTTTATTTACTTTATTATTATTAATTATTATTATTATATTTTTAAAATTATTTTCTCTGGAGTCTATACCTTGACCAAGAAATGTGGACCTTGACAAAAAAATAATTGACTACCCCTGCCTTACTCCATGAGAAGTTCCATTGATTTCAATGGGACTACTTGCAGAGTGAGTATTGCTCCATATCTGAAGTTACATCACCTTTATGAGGCAGCCAGTTCTATTAAGCAACTAATTTTGCCAGTCCCATGAGCAGTCATCTAAGACAGGTTTCATTCTATACTATTTGCCTTCAATCACTGGGTAACTTTATGTTTGCCATGATTACTGGACACATTACTAAAGTCTCCATTACTGAAGTAAATGTATATAAAGTCAGTCTGAGTTCCCTTTATCTTTAAATAAGACTCCTGAGGATTTGAATCTTACACTAATGTGAAAATTCTACCCCATCCTTTGACTTTATTCATTCCTCTAACATTTTAAAACTTCAACTGGCTCACTGTTACCGCTCTTTTCCAGAGGACAGTCCTAGCTCCTATAATCTTTCTTCATAACGTAGATCTTTCAGACCCACAGGCATTTTTTGTAAAAACAGATCCATCCCCTGTAGGAGCCAAATCCTACAGCCCATACTCCGCAACACCCCTGATGCAGCCCTAAAACATATATTCCCTGTTGCATTGTACAACCAACACAGAATGTAGTATTCCAGACAGTCTAGCCAGGGCTCTTTTGGGAAACAGTATCACCCATTTGTTGTCTCTTTTTAAGTAAGGTACTTTTGTTTTGCTCATCTCAATTCAGTTATCCACACTAATCACCCCAGATCCTTTTCTTCGACCATGGGCTAGACATACATTCTGCTTAGCATGTTGTTCCCTTATTCCTATATGTTTCTACTCTGCCATCTGCTGGCCCAGTAACCAAGACAATTCAAAGCCTTTAGAACCCGAGTGCTTTGTTCCCCACTATGTGCTCTACCTCTAATGCTGGTAGAAACCCAAGCCTGAAAAAACATGGGAATTTGGAACTAGAGGTGGGCCAAAACTGGAACTTCAAATCCAATCCCTTTAAGATTAGAGGGGAGGCTTGGATTTGAATCTCCAAATCTGAACCTGCCCATATGGTTCTGGTTCCAACTCAGAACCCTTCTATTTGCTAAGCCTGGTTCAGATGCAGCCAACATTCGACAAGAACATCTCACAAGATGGCAGAAATCTCACAATCTCATGAGACGTGGATCATTCAAGATTGTGGAAATGTCACGGGATCATCCAGCATTGCAAGGTTCCCAGCATCTGGCCCCATCAAACTCAAACCCTAGAACTGATTGGCCTTGAACCTGACTCCTCATCAAAATTTAATCCAGATCAGAATGCTACTTCCTCAGCCCATCTCCATTCAGTAGTCAAGTCAGGTTCTCTCCAGGACTGTTTACTCACTTCTCAATCAACCCTACTTGTTATTTCCCAGAGGGGGTATAAACCTCACATGGGCATCTACATTAATTACAACAGTGACCTAAAACGGGGAAGGGGAGAGAAGCCATTTGCTTACCTTCACCAGTATTTTCAGTATATTTGTTCCCAGTTATAGATGTCAGGAAAATCTGACTCCCAGAGTGACAGACTCAGAGAAGAATATACACACACAGCTCAAGACCTTCAATCAACATCCCTTGCCTTAGTAATAAAAACCTCCCCGCATTCCTGGCTGGTAGCACAAGGGTTAAAACCAATCGAGCACAGAGTGCTGGACAGGCATCAAGGTGGTTGCTGTATCACTACATTATCAGTTGGGGGAAAATACAGAGAACAGAATCGTCTGTCCACGGAATGTTTCCTTCCCATGCTTCTGCCGCAATGAACACAAGGAAAGGTAAGTGGAAGCAACTTCCCACATTCCTCCAATAGTATCTCATCAGAGCAGGACAGCATGGATCTGCACCAGAGTATCAAATAAATCCCACAAGGAAGGGCAGGTAAATAGTTTAGGGTGAGCAGATCAATGAGTTCTTGGAAACTTTCTACTTGTTTTGCTCAGCAACTTCTTTTTCTTTTGCCACCTCTGCTGTTATAGGATAATGTTCAGGCTTTATTATGTCCCGTGTGCTACTTTAAGGAGCTTTAGTGATTGCATGCACAGTGCATGTGTCTCTGCTAGAGTAATAACTTTGCAGCTGGAGGAACAGATTGGTTCTTTTGCAGCAAGAGCTTCCAAATAATGAAAGATCAGATTAATTCTGAGAGGTTGGGGGCCAGAGTGCATCTACTGTTGGAATTTTAGAAGAAGAAAAATGCTGCTGAAACATGCAGTGAAAATCTAATTGCTGGTCCAAGAGGATCTTGAATGTATGGGGTGGTGGGCTAATACTGTTGGAGACAAGCATACACAAAAAAGACTATTACATTGGCAGGCATGTAAACAGAGACAATAGACCAGAGCTAACCCATCAGCACATAATTATGGGCTTTCTAAAATGCAAGTTAAGTACATATAGGGTGTATTATCAACCTAGCATGTAGATACTATAGGTTAGATAGAGGAGATCTGTACATGCCACAGTGATGGGCATGGATAGATAGAGATGAATAAGCCTGGAGTTCATTTTGAGAGATAGCATTGGCAGGGCAGACTACATGACTGCAACGTGAGTACTTTGGGGAATTGATCTGGCCTCTCCCCCATCACACCCCAATAAGCAGGGTGTGCTGGTGCTCACCCTAGAAATCTCTGGGTCAGCACCCATGGGCACAAGTATGTGTGTCATACATGGGAAGGCAGGATCAAGTGCAGTGGGTGCCATTAGAACAATGTTCACAGGGCACTTGCAAGTAAATTGCCACTTAGAGTTAGTTCATGTAACTGCAATATTCATTGTTAATTCTTAATAAGAAGTACTGCAGTAATGTTCATTTCTCACAAGTAGTAATGGTGCAGATTTTAATGGTGTCTGCTCTAAACCTGCACAGAAACCCTGAGAAAATGAGAAGGCAATATTCTTGCCCAAATAGCTTGGCCATTCCTGATTTATCCTTCCCCCAAATAAATTGGAGATGAGGAAGTATAATGTTACAGGATATCCCTGCTGCATGATGCGTGGGAAGTCATGCTGAAAAGTAATGAATGGATTTGATGGGTATAGGATCAGTACCTTACCATCACAAGTTTTAGTTTTAAAGTATACAACCAGAACCAGGCACTGGTGTGCATCACAAAACAGATGGCCTCATTTCCCTAACTAAAACGAAACCGCTGCTTTGTTGCAAGAGTGCAACAGACCATCTGAAATCACCAACTTCTACTCTTCTTGTTTTCCCATCACTTCAAAACTGTGGAACTATCTAATTTGCTATATTCTCCCCTCCCTTGTGAATGGGGTTGGATGAATTCATGTGGCCTAATTTCAAACCCACTTGAACATCCTGTGTTTGAAAGTTTGAACTGAACACCAGCAGGCCTGCCACTTAGGAGAGACTGTGGGGAAAAAAAGGAGTAGAGAAAGAACATTTCTAATAAAGACAACATCTCTCTCATACACAGGGCCCCCACAGGGTATGCTTAGCATTTAGAGGGGTCTTTTAACCCTGATACAGAGCACAGAGCTCTCCATAACAATTTATTGAATAACCCATGTGGGGTGGGGGGAAGCATTTAAATTACAGGGGATAAAAAGGTTTTCAGATTTCATTCACATTGTTCACTAAAATTGCTAGCTCCGGCATGTTCACCCATCTCTGCTCATAATGAACCTATCTAGGCCCATTGCCCCTCCTCCCCCCTCCGCTTCTCAAAGCAAGTTTAAAAGCTGAAGTAAGCTCCTCTGAAAAGAGCGTTTTCTAAAAGAAATGAGATAGCCTCAATGCCCGGGACTGTGATGCTACAGCACAACATGGTATGTGCACACCTGAATTGTACTGAACAACTTATCTTTATTATGCATTGCTTCCTGCGCTAGCCTATATTTTTTTCCCCTTCATTACACTTAAGTTTGAAGCATGAGCTAGGTGCACGAGCAATCGGACCAGGAAGTGCAGGGTAGGAAAGGAGCTTCAGAAATGGAGTTTGCTGCTCAGCAGTGGGGGGGAGAGGGAGGGAGGAGTTGATGATCAAGATCAAGTTCAGACCTTGCTCAAAATTGACCTCAGTGGCTGTATCTCCACTGACACCAGGTCTGAATTTGGCACTTTGTCTTGTATAAGCTTTGCTCACTTTCCAGGACATACCCATGGCCTTCCATGCTGATAAAGCCACCACCATTTCCCCCTGTAAGCGCAATGGCTGCAACTAAGGGAGCAGTTCTTTCTCTTTGCTGAATTACATGTCCTTGAACAGAAAAAGGCGGCTGGTTGAGAAAACGGATTAGGGTGCTCGTCAGCCAGCGTCAGTGTTCTGGGCTTGGATCTACAGCAGGTTGAGTTACTCGTAAAAGATTTCCTAGAGCCAGCCTAACCTCTTGACAGACAACTGACAGCCTCTGTTAAAGAGTCCAGCCCTGTGGGCACAGCTCCCACTGACATCGAAGAAGGGTTTGTGACCACCTGCACCAGCCCTGAATGTGGTCAGTAAAAGAGAGGGGCTGCAGGTCCAGATTGAGCTGTGCTGGCAGAGCTGCTTGGGGGCAAGTACAGCAAGGATGACAGTGAGGACTGAGATGCTTTGGCAGACATGCCTGGAATGGGATCCCCGTAGGCAATGCTTTCTACTCCACAGTGGTGGAGGAGAGATGAACCACTAACTGCACTGGTCTGTTATTGGCTAATCAAAGGAGATGCATTGATCAAGCTCTAGAAACCATGTCCTATCCTCTTAGAGGATGTGAGCCTGCATGAGGGCGGAGCTAGGACAGCCTTAATGAAAGTCATCATCACTGGTCCTCCAGGAATTGTTTCTAGGGTGTAAAAGAAATGGCAGACCCCTGTTTTAAAGGCTCAGTGGAGTAGGGAGAGGAAACCAACCTCTGGTCACAGACTGATTCTCTGAGTCAGCAATTTGCCCATGTCTGGGGGAGGAAGCAATTATCAGACATACCAAAAGGGAATATTACCCAGACATTGCAATCCCACTTTTGTCAAGGTGAAGAGCCAATTCAGCCAAATGATAACAGATTGTAAATAGATACAGACAGGACGTGAACAACCTGACTAAGTTAGCCCAGACACACAACATGCTCCTAAAGGTGCACTTCTCGGCTTACGTGCTAAGAATGTCACTCCCACATTTCAAAATGATGGCCCCAATTCACTGTTGCCTTGCCCCTTGTGCAGTCATTTATACCAGTACAAAGAGGGTCAAGAACATTTGCACTGGTGTAAATGAGTACACAAGCTCAGGGCAATGGTGAGTCTGGCCTATATAACTGAACAGAGAGAAAATCCAAGTCACTCTACAGACCCTGGACCTAACTCTGCTCTTAGTGAAATCAATGGCAAAACAGTCACCAAGTTCAGCAGGATTAGTTCCCGCAACCATCAGCAAGTATTGAAGAAAGACAATAATACAATGTTCTTCCATGTTATGGTTGCTCAGTCCCCAGTATTGTGCCTTACATGGTACTGGCATTTGGGGCACATTGAGTGAACCATGTCATCTTTGCATTGTTTCCTTTTGCCGTGTGTTGTCAGCTAATGATTTCCATTTGTTTTGTCTTAATCTCCCCTTCCACTCCCCCAGCAGACACTGCCCTCTTGTTACTCTTGGTCTCGGTGCTGGCAGCAGGGTCCCAATCTCCCAGCGGAGAAGCGTCCAAGGAGCAGCCTGACACAGAGCTCCTAAAATGCCCCAGCTCATGTGCCTGCAGCTATGATGACTACAGCGAGGAGCTCAACATCTTCTGCAGCTCCCGGAACCTCACGCACCTCCCAGAAGACATTCCCAGCAATGTTAAGTCATTATGGCTGGATGGGAACAATTTCCTTTCTGTGCCAGCTATGGCCTTCAGGAACCTTTCCAACCTGGACTTCCTTAACCTGCAGAGCAGTCAGCTGGTGAGCATTGAGCAGCACGCCTTCCATGGCTTAAAGGGCCTCTACCACCTGCACCTGGAACGGAATAGGCTGAAGTATTTGGCACCAAACACTTTCCTTCACACACAGAACCTCGCCTCCTTGAGCCTCAACAACAACCACTTCAACAAAATCGAGGAAGGCCTGTTTGCTGGGCTCTCCAATCTCTGGTACCTGAACCTTGGGTGGAACTCACTAGTGGTGCTGCCTGACAGAGTGTTCCATAACCTGCCTAACCTGAGGGAACTGGTCCTGGCTGGGAACAAGCTGCCCTACCTGCAGCACCAAATCTTCTGCAGTCTCAGTGAGCTGAAGGAGCTGGATTTGAGTGGGAACTTGCTCAAGGGCATCAAGCTCAATATCTTTGTCAAGCTACAGAAACTACAGAAGCTCTACCTGAACCACAACCAGATCAATGCAATCGCCCCACGTGCATTCATGGGAATGAAGTCCCTCAGGTGGCTAGACCTCTCCCACAATCGTCTCATCTTGCTCTTTGAAGAAACATTCCTGGGTCTTTTGAGCCTGCACGTGTTGCGTTTATCCAGTAATTCAATCACCAGCCTGAGGCCAAGGACTTTCAAAGATCTCCAGTTCCTGGAGGAGCTGCAGCTGGGACACAACAGGATCAGGAGCCTGGCAGAAAGGACTTTTGATGGGCTAGGCCAGCTGGAGGTCCTTACACTGAACAACAACCAGATTCAAGAGATCAGGGTCGGGGCATTCCTTGGACTCTTTAATGTCGCAGTGATGAACTTGTCTGGTAACTGCCTTAAGGCACTTCCCGACTATGTCTTTAAGAGCCTAACCAAACTGCATAGCCTTCACCTGGAAAACAGCTGTCTCAGCAGAATCAGGCCACAAACTTTCTCCAGCCTTTCCTGCCTCCGGAGGCTCTTCTTGCAGCATAACACCATATCCATGATTGAAGACCAGAGTTTGAATGACCTGCATGATCTTTTGGAGTTGGACCTTAAGCACAACAGGCTGACCCATCTCTCCCCCAACATGTTTGTAGGCCTGAATAACCTGGAATACCTTCTCCTTTCCTCCAACCAGCTCTTGGAGATCTCTCACAATGCTTTCAGCCCACTTCAGCGTCTCTTCTGGCTCGACCTCTCCAACAACCATTTGGAGATGCTGGACAACACCACAATTACCCCCTTAGCAAACTTGCGGTATCTTAGCATCAGAAACAATTCTCTGGAAACCTTCTCAGTTGGTTCTCTGGGCCCTTCACCTGTGCTGGAGCAGCTGTGGCTGGAAGGAAACAAGTGGCACTGTAATTGCTCACTGAAGGAACTGAGAGACTTTTCCTTGCAGCATCCCACAGTGGTTCCACGTTTTGTACAGTCCCTTACGGAGGGGGATGATTCCCACACACCCGTGTACGTGTACAACAACCTGACCTGCCTAAGCCCACCAGACCTGGCAGGCCTTGACCTGAGGGAAATCAGTGAAGATCACTTTGCTCACTGCTAACTAACACGTTTCCTCTTTACAGAGGACTTTCTGCTTTCTATAGTTGGCAGCATTAGACACATACTTGCACAAGTTCAGGTAGAATCTGGAGAACTACTTTCCTACGGGCTAATAAGTAAAAGGGTATAGCTATCTGGCATCTCAACCACCTTCCCTGATCTCTTTACCAAGCTCACCAGGGTAGCAGTCCAAAATAGCATGTTCCACCATTCACCATTACCCAAGGAGGCCAATACGATTGCACAGCACTCTTTAGCTTTCTCTCTCCATGCTGTACCATTACTATATTTGTATAGCTGCAGTTTTCAACAGAACCAGCATACCAGCTTTGGCTGAGCAGCCGGGGTAAACAGGTTCTTTGGACTTTGCAATTACCTTTGGGCTATTTGAACTTAGCATTGTGATTCAGAGCCAGCATTCCTTTGCCCAGCTCTGAAAAGTGAAGGAAAGAATGGGTGTGTGAGAAGTTATGAGTGGACAGGAGCTTTCTTCGAGGGCTGTCTTTTCCAATTCCAAAATTAAAACTGATTTTAAAGAACCCAAACAAATGATCATAGTACAATAAGAGTCTGACTGAAAAGCCAACCTGAAAGGGTATTGCCCACTAAGGTCCAGCATTTGGGTGTCACTCCTGAGCTGGGAGCAATGGATAGGCAACCTGTCTAGCCACCAAGGAGCAAGGAACATCTCATATTAGTTTTTTTAGCAACCACTCCTGGTTAGCAGAGGTGCTGTTGTCAATGGATCATGGAGACAACCCTCCTTAATGGAAAAATATCAATGCAACATGAGGACCTCAGGCTGGGGAGAGCAAATGGAGAAACCAAGATCCTCTTGAGCTACGGGAGGAAAGTCTGGGCCACAGTGCTCATTAGTGGGAATGCTGATAAAGTTAAATATCATTGCCCCAGAATCAGCCCAGTTGTGACTAGGTAATGCAAGCAGGGGCTTCATCCCATCTGTACTGCAGTAGCTTGGAGCAGTGGTTGTCAACCTTTTCCATTCTGCGTGACCCTGCGTTGCAATGCAAAAAAGTTTCGGGAACCCATAAAGCATTCTGATTGTACAACATCAAACACAATGGGGCCTGATCCATAACTAGGGCCCCAGGTGCTACCCTAATGGAAATAATAAAGGGAGGATGGCCATGACCCCCCAAAACCTGTTCTTGAATTCCAGTTGAGAACCCGTAAAAAGCAACAGAGGGTCCTGTGGCACCTTTAAGACTAACAGAAGTATTGGGAGCATAAGCTTTTGTGGGTAAGAAAATTGCATCTGAAGAAGTGAGGTTCTTACCCACGAAAGCTTATGCTTCCAATACTTCTGTTAGTCTTAAAGGTGCCACAGGACCCTCTGTTGCTTTTTACAGATTCAGACTAACACGGCTACCCCTCTGACAGTTGAGAACCCATGGCTCACAGGAGAGGAAGTCAAGGGCAGAGCCTCATCTGTAATATCTGGTCACTGAAGCCAGGTATCGTGTAAAGCTTAGGGAAAAGGCTTGAAAAACAGACACCCGACCTGTAGTTTTAGGAGAGCAGAGCGCACATGACAGTGGGATACTGGAATGGGTTACCTAGGGAGGTGGTGGAATCTTCTTCCTTAGAGGTTTTTAAGGTCAGGCTTGACAAAGTCCTGGCTGGGATGATTTAATTGGGGATTGGTCCTGCTTTGAGCAGGGGGTTGGACTAGATGACCTCCTGAGGTCCCTTCCAACCCTGATATTCTATGATTCTATTCTATGACAAGCTTTTAACAGCTCCTTGCAATGGCAGACTTAGGCAGGTTTAAGAAAAAACATGCACATCAACTCCCTGATAAACCACAGCAGGCAAATAAACCTTTGGAGCTACTGCAGCTCATCTTGTGATTTTTTTTTTTTTTTAATTTTGTACCTCACCTAGTTAGAATTCTTATAAAAAAAGAGTTGTGCTCATGAGCAGCAGACACTGTTTAAAGTCTCAGTCTCTTGCCATTTCCTGCCTACCTTAAAAACCTCCACCACAAGCAAAGCTAGAGCTTGTTACAGAGAAATTGCTTTCAGACTTCATTATTTAAGTTTGATAGATGGGTTTTTTCAAAGTGGTGAAGTGACTTAGGTGCACAAATCCTATTGATTTTAGTGGGACTTGTGTTCCTAAGTCTCTTAGGCATTTCTGAGAATCCTATCCTGAGTTCAATTGCAATCAAAAAGATGAGCGGTCTGATCCTGCTCCCACTGGAGTCCACAAGAGTTTGCAAAATCAGCTCCTCAAGGAGTCACACTTGGATGCAGATTGCCAGGCAGATACCAGATCACCTCGGTTGCACCCGACAGGCTATAAAAAGGTGGAAACTGTTATGAAATGATCTCAGCCAACCAGAGTGTAGGGATACTTGTCTCATTACTGCCCACAGGTGTTTAATTATGCAAATCCCTGCACTTTGATTGGTAAAGGAAGGTGCTGGTTGCAATAATAGTTTTTTTTTTTATAACTGCAATGTGCTCTAATAGAGTGCAGGTATCTGCAATGCTGTTTTTCCTAGCTGCTCACAGAACTCCACCTGCACATACTCAATACAAATGGCTGGCTCACCCCTACAAACTAGTACCCTGCCCCCTTCACTCAGCTGCTTCTTACTCCTGACAAAAGCTAAACCCACTCCCCAGCCCTTTACCCTGCTGGTTTATTTCAGGGAGTGCTCATTATGTACTTGGTCCTTTCTAAGCAGCAGGCTCAGGTCATGCCCCAAGAACAAAGGTGTACAACATACTGAATAAGCAAAGTGGTCAAGGTGGTTCTTGACAATCTCTTGGTAATAGAAAGAAATGCCCACTGCTGACATGTGCAGGACTCTGAAGGAGATGAGCTTGTACCTAATGGAGTGGGAGACAATGGGAATATTCACAAAGGGAGCAACATACACAGAACAAATAATGAAGAGGATCTTAGCAGCAGTGTTTTGTCTGAAATGGAGGGAACCAGGTGTGTGCCAGGAAAGCCAGAGAGGTTTCAGTAGACAAGGCAAAAGATGCCAAGGCATGGACTAGAATTTTAGTGACATGGACAGAAAGAAAAGGCTGGATCTTAGTGATATTACAGAGGAAGGATTCAGACCCAGCCTGGCTGTGTGGAGCAGGGTAAAGGGAGGAGGCAAAGAGAACCAGAGATCATAGGCTTGAGTTAGCAGAGGCTGGTGGTAGAGAATGGGGTAGCAGAGAGGAGTTGGAAGAAGGTAAAGTTCAGTTTAAGCTAGCAATGAAACAGTCAGATGATAGATATGCAGACTTTGGATCTGTCTTCACAAACATTTAATTCACCGCAAGCTGGGGTGTAAATCTACCCCACTAGCCTGCCACATTTTTGCAGTCTGTGCGAACCCTGGTGACATGCACTTTGGTCTAGTCCTGTTTCAAAGAGGACCAAATCAAAGCACATTAACAAACTGTTACCAGGCAGCAGCAGGGTCCATGTAGTCAGTTAGTTCACGGCAGGCTAGTGTGGTGGAGATTCACTCTAGAGCTCTGCCCGGGACTATTTTTTTAAACCTGCTCTCGTATCCACTCCCACCTGATCCCACTTTGTTTCTTGTATTTTTATCCCGCTCCCACTCACAAAAACCTTAGATCCCGCAAATCCTGCAAGAGAGAGATTCCCTCATGCTACAAAAAAAAAAAAAAAAAAAAAAACAACCCACCAAACAAAAAAAAGTTTGTTTATTATATATTAGGGCTGTGTAACGATTAAAAAAATTAATTGTGAGATTAATCGCACTGTTAATAGAATACCATTTATTTAAATATTTTGGGATGTTTTCTACATTTTCAAATATATTGATTTCAATTACAACACAGAATACAAAGTGTACAGTGCTCACTTTATATTTATTTTTTATTACAAATATTTGCACTGTAAAAAAACAAAATAAATAGTATTTTTCAATTCACCTAAGTACTGTAGTGCAATCTCTTTATTGTCAAAGTTGAACTTACAAATGTAGATTTATGTACAAAAAATAACTGCATTCAAAAATAAAAATGTAAAAAACTTTAGAGCCTACAAGTCCACTCAGTCCTACTTCAGCCAATTGCTCAAACAAATTAGGTTACAATTTGTAGGAGATAATACTGCCCACTTCTTGTTTACAATGTCACCTGAAAGTGAGAACAGGCGTTCACATGGCACTGCTGTAGCCAGCGTCGCAAGACATTTACGTGCCAGATGCACTTAAGATTCATATGTCCCTTCATGCTTCAACCACCATTCTAGAGGACATGCGTCCATGCTAATGACGGGTTCTGCTTGATAACGATCCAAAGCAGTGCGGACCAACGCATGCTCATTTTCAGCATCTGACTCAGATGCCACCAGCAAAAGGTTGATTTTCTTTTTTGGTGGTTTGGGTTCTGTAGTTTCCACATCTGAGTGTTGCTCTTTTAAGACTTCTGAAAGCAATACTCCACACTTTGTCCCTCTCAGATTTAGGAAGGCACTTCAGATTCTTAAATCTTGGGTTGAGTGCTGTAGCTATTTTTAGAAATCTCACATTGGTACCTTTCTTTGCGTTTTGTCAAATCTTCTATGAAAGTGTTCTTAAAACAAACATGTGCTGGGTCAAGTATCAGAGGGGTAGCCGTGTTAGTCTGAATCTGTAAAAAGCAACAGAGGGTCCTGTGGCACCTTCAGACTTGCATCTGAAGAAGTGAGGTTCTTACCAACGAAAGCTTATGCTCCCAATACTTCTGTTAGTCTTAAAGGTGCCACAGGACCCTCTGTTGCTATGTGCTGGGTCATCATCCAAGACAGCTATAACATGAAATATATGGCAGAATGCAGGTAAAACAGAACAGGAGACATACAATTCTCCCTCAAAGAGTTCAGTCCAATGTTCCCTCTAATTTTTTCCATCCACGTGCAGAATAAATTTTGTTATGTGCACCAAGGTATGTGCGGATGTGTGCCACCAATAAAAACAAAAAACCTAGATATCATATATATATTTTTTAAAAGTTACCATGGAGATAATTACTCGAGCCAGGACAGGTTAGGCAATTTAGAACTCACTACTCAAAGAATTAAATTTAAATGTAAGAGAAATAAAAATTATGAAATGCATAGACCAGTCAAAAAACTCAAATAATACACTTTGAAAGAATAAAATTACAGAGAATGAATGTGCATTGCAGGAAGTACCAAGAAGTAACATCAACAATAATATAAATATGTGCTGGAAGGTGAGTGACACAGAGACAGTGTGTGTATGTGAGAGTGACACAGACAGTGTATGTGCTGGCTGCTGGGGAAGTTTCTGAGCGATGCCATGCGCTGTCTCTTTAAGGTATTCACTGAAAGCTCTCCTGCTCTGTCCTAAGCCTTGTCTCCCCTCCCCAGTTCTGCAGAGATGGGGTACATGGGCAGGAGGAAGTGGGACAGGGAGGGAGAGAGCAAGCGGGGCTGGGGAAGTCTCAGAGACTGTGTGCTGTCACTTTAAGGCACTTTCTGGGAAGGGAAGGCTTCAAGGCTCGTTCAGACCTCAGACCACAGCAGCTCTCCTGCAGAGTCCTGAACAGGGGTGTAAGTGGGCCCGTACGGTGTATCAATAAGAAGCCGATACCGGCCCGTACGCAGCCCAAGTTAAAGCGCTGCCGCGGCAGCACTTTAACGTCACTGCCCCTTTTGCCTCCCCCGTCGGCAGCACTGCTGGTAGAGTCCCTGCCGGCAGGGCCGCCCACGGGGGGAGGGGCAGCGACATTACAGCACTACTGCGGCAGCGGCCGGAGCCCCGAGCCCTTTTAAATGGCTGCAGGAGCCCCAGGGGCCAGGAAGCACAGATGGGCTGGCTGGGGGAGGCTGACCCCCAGGCTGGGGGAGGCTGACCCCCAGCCCCGCCCCTTCTGCCCGAGGCCCCGCCACTTCTGAGGGCCGGAGCTGGCCCCCATACTGGTAAGAATTTAATATTACTTTCACCTCTGGTCCTGAGCCAGGATGTCCCCTCTCCCCTGCTCTGTGGAGATGGGGTACAGGGGCAGGTAGAAGGGACACCCTGACATCAGCACCCCTCCACCCCCCGCTCTGCACAGCCAGAAGGAGGGTCCTGGGAGCAACTTGGCTGCAAAGCAACGGGGTGAGGGGCACCTGAACACACTCTGCCGGATGTGCGTTGCACTTGAATCCCTCCTGGGCAGCTGCCCAACAGCACTTAGAGGGAACACAGGTTCAGTCACATATTTAATTAACGCATTTTTTTTTTTAAAACGAGCATCAGCAGCATGGAAGCATGTCCTCTGGAATGGTGGCCAAAGTATGAAGGAGCATATGAATGTTTAGTATATCTGGCATGTAAATACCTTGCAACGCCAGCTACAAAAGGTGCCATGCAAATGCCTGGTCTCACTTTCAGGTGACATTGTAAGTAAGAAGCGGGCAGCATTATCTCCCGTAAATGTAAACAAACTTGTTTGTCTTAGTGGTGGTTGAACATGAAGTAGGACTGAGTGGATTTGTAGGCTCTAAAGTTTTAGATTTTTTTTGTTACATAACTGTAATCGAAAACAAAACAATCTACATTTGTAAGTTACACTTTCACAATAAAGAGATTGCACTACAGTACTTGTATGAGGTGAATTGAAAAATACTATTTCTTATGCTTATCACTTTTACAGTACAAATATTTGTAATAAAAAATAATAATATAAAATGAGCACTGTACACTTTGTATTCTGTGTTGTAATAGAAATCAATATATTTGAAAATATAGAAAAACATCCAAAAATATTTAATAAATTTCAATTGGTATTCTATTGCTTAACAGTGTGATTAATCGCAATTAATTTTTTGAGTTAATCGTGTGAGTTGCGATTAAATCGACAGCCCTAATATATATATAAACAAACAGAATTGAGACATATTTTTACCACTAAAAGAATAGAATAAATCTTGCTTAAACCTCGTAAAAAAAGACTTTAGCTCCTGTTATAATAGACATCACATCTTTTTCTATCCCTCGCTTACATTTAAGTTTTAAAGTGTTTTCCTGCAAATTACCGCTCAGTATACACCTCAATGCAGTCCATTTCCTGTGACCCTTTACTTCCTTCTCATCAGAGCAATTCCCACCCCTGCTGGGGGAGGGGGAATGGCTCCCTTCAGAGCCCCTCAATACTGATTTCATTGGCTGTCACAAAGGGAAGCCTGATCAGCCTTTGCAGCACTTCTAGTGAGAAGGCAAGCTGGGATCATATGAGTTCCACATCTGCACACCCATCATTTCGCTCCCAGGAGCACTACAATGGGTAGTCACCGGCCTCTGGAACATCCATCCTGATGGGGAAAGGAGGATGCTGTTCAGAGATTCTACAGATGCAGTGACTCAAGATCTCCCTCACACTTAGACCAATGACTGTTTTGATTGGGTAGCCCAGATTCATCCTGAGACTAAAACATAAGTGATGCCAGACTTGATTTAGAGAGGACCACCTTCTCTAGCCATAAAGGCCAATGTAGCACTTCCTTAATCTTTAAAAAAAAAAAAAAAAGTGGCCAACAGAGGGGAACCATTATTTGCTACCAAATACAAACAGATTCGGAAGGGTGTAGGAAGGAAAGTAGGATTCAGTTGGGGGGAAGAGGACAAACCCCACTCCACCAAAAAAACAAACAAAAAAACCCCCACACAAAATGCAATGAGACATTTAGATGGTAAGAACGCATTATTTAATGTCTGTAGCCTTTACAAATATTCCTGAGCCCTGACACCTTTCAGGGAGCCAAAAGACGGTGTGTTCCTTAGGTTAGGCATGATAAGATACAGACTCAGTAAACAGACTTCAGAGCTCCTGTAGAGACTTGATGTCATCACACACGCCTTCATAGGCATATTCTGTACCAAACACTTATGGCTTCAGAGTGAGATGGCTCGGCTAGGATCTAGGGTCAGAGGATCTGGCATGAAGCCGACAGCAGTCACTGCGAACTAGGAAGTACCATGTGTGCAGCACTACAGAAGCAATTGGGGGAAGGTAGCAGCAGCAGGAGTTGGGGGTGGCGATTACTGGTGCTATTCAGTTCAATAAGGGAAGGGTTTCCTGTCCTGGATCACTACCAGTATTTGCCGCAGAGACCAATGGCTACACACAATTTACAGCGCCAAGAATACTGCAGAAATGAGCAGGAGCACCACAGCATGAGGGGAGCCATCTTCGCAATGTACTAACGTAGCAGGAGTTCATGGGCAGATTAAACATTCTCTGTGTGACTAGAAAAAGCTGCACCACCCGTGCCCCCATAGCCCATTCCAGGACAGCCATAGTGCTCATCTGTTCAGAAGGCAAATGGTGTTGCAAATGCACACTCCCCCTTAGAGAGCAATGGTAAGCTCTAGTAAGGTCTCTTCAAGGCTTTAGTAGTGACAGTGTCACTTCCCTTTCCCAGATCTCTGCAAACTGGTCCTAAGGACACCCTCTCCCCTGCAAAATGCTTTAAAATAGCTTTGACATTCCCCATCGGCTTGGAGCATGGCTGACAGCGCTGCAAAGATGTGGCCAACGAGAGTCCAGCCTTAGAAACACCCTCAGGATGTCCTGTCCAAGATCTGCTGGGCGATGTGAGCAAGGGCAGGGAAGGCAGAGCTCTTGGGAAACTCCTGGATGAAATCTCTGCCTTCCTCCAAGCTCTGAGTGAGCTGGGGATCAAGGGGAACACACCCTGTGTGAGAGGGCAAAGGGAGAGAATGACTGTGAGACCACTGGGACGAGTTACAGAGATGAGAGTTACATATGCAAGTCAGAGAGACAAAGGTGGGAGTGAGACACCCACATCAACCAAAGAAGAGACAAAATGATAAGACAAACAGGACTGAGCATTATTAACCTCCTTACTGCTCACTTGCAAGACTACGTTCTAGACATGTGGCACCATACCAGACATTTTCTGGGTAGAAAGGAGCTATAAGTGCTTCTAGCACCATAATCAGCAGAGATTTACCCTGGCATCACTGTCAAGACTATTGCTCCTTGATTAGGGGGAGGAATAAATAATTAAGGAGGTTTAAATAAATTCCTCATTTCTCTCACAAGAGCTCCACTGGACTCTCAGTGGTGCTGCCTGTGTTTGCCGTTACCTGACGGCAGGCAACTAGGATCGCTCCAAATCTCCCACCATATCCAAAGCCAAACTGGACTGTCAGGTTCTCTGCCTCTGTTCTCTACTGGCCAGACATACAATGACCACATCCTTTTGGCAGCTCTATGCTCCTCTCCCAAACCAGACTCTCTTCAGACCTCAACTGGAGATGCCCCTCCTTAGCTTGCCCCTCAGACCCCAACTGGTTTCTGGACCTCATTCCATGCTCCTTGTGGCACTGTGTTCTCACCACTCACCAACCATTTGCTCTTCCGATCTACCCCTCCCACTAGGGAGGGCTCTGTATTCAAAAGGCACTCACCTAGGAATGGGACTCCAGCATGCCTGGCCAGCTCTTCACCACCCCCTTTGGAAAAGAGGTTTGTGCACTCCTGGAAGAGCAGAAGAAACAGCATTTAGTCACCAGGAACTTCCCAAAGCAGAAGTTCTGCAGACCGCCGGGCATCACAGATGGGCAACATGACTGTTTATCTGGGTACATTTAATGCAGAGAATGATACCGTTATCTGAGCAAGCAACGCTCATTTGCCTCTGGCAGCTGCTGATCCCCCCACTTCATGCACTTCCTCAAAGACATTCTTACCCCTCATCACCCAGTAGGAAGACAAAAGAGTTGCCTCTCCTGAACCTACCCCAACAGCCAGCCAATGAAGGAGGGCAGGGTCCACAAAGCGGTACAGTCAGCCGCTCGCCTCCAGAGACCTACCACATTACCTTCATGGCATTCCCTGGTCTCTCAGCAGCCAAGGGACCACAGTCAAGAAAAGTCAATTCAAACCCAGGCCTCAAGCACAACAATGTAGCAGATTGCCTAGCACCCCTTTGAGGCAGGGGGGTACTCAGCCGTGGGTCAGTTTTAAAGGGCTCACCAAACAGTGCGGGCAGACGAAACCACTCATGTTCTCTACAATCCCGATCACTCGCAATCCTGTCTTCTTACAGAACGTCAGCTCTCGCCTGACATCCCCTATAGACACCGCCTGTGGGCACAGAGTCATGGGGTATCAGTGATAAAGGGCCAGCAAAATCAGAGAGGTGCATGTCTGTCTTTCTGCCCATTCATCCAGTGCTGCCAATCCTTGAGATTAGGGCAGGGTACACAGACACAGGTTGGAGGGATGAAGGGAGTAGAAATGCAGAACTAATAGCCATAGAGAGACACTGACACTCATACAGGGTCATGTAAACACAAACCTAAAGGCATAATGGGGTCGATAAAAATATTAGTTTGGTGTGACCCCAGGGCAGGGTGTGGAAACATCTGCCCCAGCAAGCATTACATACCTGTGGCGTCGTGACCAGGACTGCCCCGAGAGGCTTATACGGGCGAAGGGATTCTACCGTAGAGATGTGCTCATCCGAGGTCCCCGGAGGCGTATCCACAATGAGGAAGTCGAGATCTCCCCAGGTCACGTCGGAGATAAATTGCTTTATCAAAGCTGCCAAAACAAAATGGAGGAAAATCTTTGCTTTCAGCTGAGGTGTGGTCTGTAATCTCAACAGTGTGGTAGCAGCAGGTGTTAGATATCAGATCACCACACTGTGTGAACAGATAGGTGCAAAAGAATAGACTTAAGTAGGAAGAGAAGCCCTCCATCAACAGAAGCAGTGGCAGTGCCATCTTCCCTCAGGGTCTCTATCCTGCCCTACAGGGAATGCATCTAGGTGGCAAGAGGATAGTTCAGTCTCCAAGGCCATTGAGATTCTGTTCTGTGTGCCAACAATAGCGAGCATTATAGACGCCTGTCCAGAGAGCACAGGACAGATCTACCAGCTCATTCCCCAGGGCTGGTTTACACTACACAGTTAGATCGACATAAGGCAGCTTATGTCGACCTAATTTTCACACTACAGCCGTGCTCCTGCAGATGTAAGAGCCCCATTACACCAACATAATAGCTTCACCTCCACAAGAGGCGTAAGGCTTATATCAGTGTAGTTTAGGGTAATGCAGTGTCTGTGTAGACACTGCGTCCCTTACATTGGCTGCCTTGTCAATTTCACGGCAGGAGCCATGCTCCTGGCGAGGAGTTGAGGTAAAAAGCCCAGGGCGGCTTCGGACCCCGATCCCAGCTGGGAGCCAGGGGAAGAAGCCAGCGGGGAAGGGGAGCTTCAGATGATGACCAGGCCTAGATTGAAAGCAACAACCTAGAGGTCAAAGGCTACCTACATCTAGTCTGTTATCCAGCCCTAGTTCGCCTGCTCAAACGTAGCAAGAACTACAGACTGCAACCCATGCCTAAGCACAAGGGGATAATGAGACAAGACCAGCCTGTAAGTAAGGCAAGGATGTATTTCAACGAGTTTCATCTTTGCAGGAGGTGCCCTTGCTGTAGGACAGTGGTCCCCAAACTGTGGGGTGTGCCCCCCCCGGGGGGGACCTGGAGCCCCGTTCCACCCCCAGCCACAGCTCCACTCTGCCCCCTGCTCCGCCCCCAGCCCAGCTCTGGTCCCAGCTGCAGCTCCACCCTGCCCCCAGGCCAGCTCCACCTCTTGCCCCAGCTTTCTCCCCCCATCTCCCACCAAGTTCTGCCCCCAGTTCTGCTTCAGCCCAAGCCCCTTTCACTGAGGATGGAAGCCTTGGCTGTGCAATAATGGAGAGGGGGCACAACAGGAAAAGTTTGGGCACCATTGCTGTAAGGTCACTACCAAGAGTAAAAGCATTCTGTACCGTTTTTCTTGGGTCCTCTCCAAACCACAGCATCGTCTGGCTTCTCCAGCAAGAAGCCAATCGACATGAGAGAGATGCTTTTGTCCTGGTCGACGAAGACAGGCACCCAGCCACTGTCACACTGGTGCACGCCCTTGCCCTGGACTTTGAGCATTTGAGGGATGCTGGGGCCACATAGGTCCACATCCAGGATCCCCACCTGCCAGTGAATACGGGGAACCATTCAGACAATCCCTTACACTAAGACAGCACAGAGGGCCACCACAGTGGCAAAACATAACTCTTCACTGATTTCTACAGCCCAGACCTTATGGAAAGGATGGCTTAGAAGCCTACACATCATATTTGAAATACACAGGAACCACATGTTCAAATCCCAGATGAGTTCACACAGCCCTTCACCTTTCCAAGGGAGATCAGTGTGTCGTCACTGAACTTCTGGACAGGGATCTTTCAAATGAGACCTTAAAAACCATGGCCCATCTGCTCTGCAGGACTTCAAAGAGCCTTTGGGGCATTTTGTTTGCCCTGTGTACTCAGCCACAATTCCCCACTGCCACTATTGTTGTGCTGAGTGGCTGTCCCTCCTTCCACCCGCCCTCCCTCCCCCGCAAGAGGCCACATTTTAGTTAGTGTGTGTGTGTATTAAGTGCTCTGAGAGCCTTTGCCACAATGTAAATTGTAAACATTCATATAGCTCATGTCCTGCTTATATGCACAGGAGGGCCCCTCCCCTGTTCCAAGTCATTCTCTCTACCTTTCCATAGGCAAAGCCCAGTGTCCTCTCAGACCCCTAGAAACCTTTAGAGGGATTTTGCCTCCCCTTTCTTTTTCCTACTCATACTCATGCCCTATAACTCGGCATTGCCCACACAATAGCTGCCCCGAAGCAGGACAGGCAAGACAACAGGAGGCCTTGGAGAGCAATGACAGCAAAGGTCAAGGACCCAACCCTCATGGTCTCCATCCACACAGCAAGTGTGAGACTATCCCAGTAGCTTTTAACAAAGAGCATAGTATATCAAAGCCTGCCAAGCCCTGGGCAGACATTACTTAGGAAAGGGAGGCAACATAGCCTAGCGATTCCATTGAGGTCCAGGTGTCAAGGAACCTGAGTTGTTTTTGGTTTTTTAATAGACTATCAGGGTTGGCAGGGACCTCAGGAGATCATCTAGTCCAACCCCCTGCTCAAAGCAGGACCAATCTCCAGACAGATTTTTGCCCCAGATCCCTAAATGGCCCCCTCAAGGATTGAACTCACAACCCTGGGTTTAGCAGGCCAATGCTCAAACGACTGGGCTATCTACTCTTGGTTCTTCCACTGTCTCACTGTGTGACTTTAGACAAGTCACTTCCCCACTCTGTGCCTATTTCCCTATTAGCATAATGTGGACAATTATAATGAACAAGTTTTGCACAGCGCTTTCACAATATTTTGCACATCTATAGCATCTTTATCGGAGGACCTTAAAGCTGGACTTTGCAGCTTTTTTGGTCAAATAAATGCAGAAAAATCAGAAATCGTATAGTAAAAATAACTTTTGCTCAATCTCAGCAGCATGTGCTTGAAGGATCTTAATGACTAAATAAAAAATGCTACAAGATGCTTAATACCTAGATTATGAGCATAAAACCCCAGACTAGAATCTTGGGTGCACATGGGGAAGGAGAATACACTCATGACTGACACATGGAAGCTTGCTCACCTTCTTCCCAGCGTGCCGTAAAGCCAAAGCCAGCTCGGTGGAGACAGTGCTTTTGCCCACGCCTCCTTTTCCTGAGAGCACCAGAAGGATGTGTCCAACCCCAGCCAGGTTACCTCTCTCTGTGAAGGACAACGGAACAACACTGAGGCATCCCTGCGCCTCTACACAGCATCATGCTGCACTGAGGATGTATGAATAGCAATGCCATAGGCAGCCAGCTGAGTGACTCCTCACATTTTACAGCTAGGACATCATTCCCACTAAAGGAGCTATCACCATGTAACGTACAGAAAAGACATTTTGGCTAAGGTGTTGCAGAGTGTTTAAAAATAGTGGGGCAACCTGAGTCAAAATGTGATGGTGGATTTTGAGTAGACAATTATCTACTAGGAACACGGCTGTGACTCATCAGCTCAACATACAGCCAGTGGGTGGTAAGGACTTTAGCTCTGATTCAGCAAAGCACTTAAACTGACCTCAGTGGGACTTAAGCACATGCTTAAATGCTTTTGTCACTACTGCTCTGGGCCAGATTGCAATTTGGGACCCAGTGAAACGCTCTGGGCCTTCCCTCTCCTCAGCCGTCAGTCCCCTAGGAGTTTCCTCCTTTCTGTGCTGTGTAGATCTTGTTTTTCTCGATGTGTCAGTGTCTTGTTTTAAATTTTCTTCAGTTTGCTTGCTGCACAGTCAGTGTTTGCTCTGGTCTAAACAACTTCTGTTTATGACTCATACACAGTGTGCTTTCAGTCCCCAGGGAAGGGCTGTGAACACATTCTTCTGAGATTCTTTAAATGGAATATAGTTAGAGGGCCTCAAGGGGTACTGGGAGAGGTGGGAGAAAATCTGAAATCTGTGATCTAAAGATCCATCTAGAGACAAGAACTACACAGCTCTGAAAGCAAGAAAAATTCAAAATGGAGATAAATCCCTTGAAAGCCCCAGCAGACCTGCATTAACACACTCATTTCACTACTGTAATGACACCGGGGGAAATTACACCTTTGAACCATCCCGAGACTGAAGTTCTGTATTGAGTCACAGCACAGATAAGTGGCAGTGCGAGATTCCTCACCAATGGAATTCAACTTTGACCCAAGGGGACCAGCTTTATGCATGAGGGAGGAGGAGGATGGGTATTGTTACAAGTTTCTGGAGCTCGGGGCAAATGACGCTGCCTCATGGCAAATTAGGGATCTTAGTTAGTTTCTGAACTCACATGCTATATTTGGCAGAGGGCTGGAACTTGCTGTACCTCCAGGACCAAAGATCACTGACAATTTTAAGGACCAATGTCTCATGAACCACCAGAAACAAAGCTTATACACCACAGGTTTTCAATAAACCCATCTTTCCAAAGGCAGACAGAATTCATCTCTGGGATCTTGTGTTCCAGCAAAGGCCTTTACTGCTAAAAATCACATCTGGATTGTTATGTGGGAGCAGGGGAAAGAAGCAAGGGATCAATGAGAGTAACATGCTTTTAAAGCAAGAGTGCCACCTAATTTTGTTTTAGGTATGTTTTGTTACTGATTGTTACTTTAAGTGTTTCATAAACAAAGTTAATATCAGCACCTCTGCTGCGATTTGCAAATCTGACACAACTTCCTGAAGATTTTTTCTAAGGCCCTAATTATAGCTAAACCATCTCCATGAATCTTTACATTATCTGTACTTCTGCACTAGTGGGACCAGGTGTCCAATGGAGAACTCCCTCACCTGACTCAGAGATAACAAAGGACTATTTGAATTCCAATGGCTCTTCACATTCCTGAATGGTCAGTAACACATCCTGGAAACGCTAAGGACTCAGACATAAAGGTAAACACAATCCTTATTAAGTCCAGGAAAAAACAGGAATAGCTAGGAATAATGTGAGTCATCAAGGAATTTCCCGAAGCTTCACATATCAAAGTGGGGTGTACCTCAGACACCAGGTTCCTTGAACCTGAACCATCAGAAGCAGCACTTGAGAGGAAGATGTGGTCTCCTGCTTCGGAGGGGTTTTCCAGTGTTTCAGGGAACATAAAATAGCAATCAAGGAAGAGGAAGACTCCATTTTACTGAAGAACAAGCTGAGTGAGAAAAACAGACTTCATCTTGAGATGGAGCCTGCTTTTACCATGGGAGAAGTAATCAGGAACTCAATCAAAGGTAACTCATAGCACAGATCTCTGCTCTCTTTCTCCTTTGTAATGAAAGGAAGAAATTGCAAGACGTTTCCATAGGTGTTTAATATCTAACATCCTTTTATGTAAGTTCTCTCTCTCCCTCTGTATACAGATGAATTGTCATATTGTTGGGGAGCATATTAGGTGGCATTTACAAGGGTAGCATTGTTATTGTTCTCTCAAAGGGGCCAAGGACGAGAGAAAGCAGTGAGTTCCAAAGGCTAGATCCACAAAAGGACATAACTGCCATTTTAGGTACCTAGAGCTAACATGTGGGAGGACTCTGAGATCCTCAAACCCTCTATTCAGCTGCTGTCTAATCCCATAGGTGCCTACATCCCTCCTGGGAGATGCACACAAAACCACTGCGGTCCTGACATCGCCAAGCTGCTCGGTGCTCTAGGTCATGCTTAAGCCTTGTCAAGGCTGATTCCCCACTCTGGCACTTCGAGTGCAGAAGGTGGGGGCCCGCAAGGATTCTAAAAATTAATACTGGTACTCCAGGCTTGTATTAAACTCCCAAGGTTACAACTTTTTTCTGACTTTGGATGGGTAGATGCTGCCACCACCCAAGTGCAAAAACCCCTTTTTGAGAACCCAGAAAGGCGCACTTGGGAATTCCTTCCTCTGGGGTATCCTCAAGCCCTCTCTCTCTCCCCCCCCCCCCCCCCCCAGGAAGAGCTGAGAAAGAAAAACAAAGGAAATCAGCTGTTGCCACCAGCTAATTAAACAACATATGCACAAATCTCTTAGGACACAAAAATCCTAATCCTGTTCTTAAAAAAGGTAAATTTTATTAAAAACAAAAAGAAAGAAAATACATCTGGAACTTAGGCTATTGCTAGATTTAAAAAGAGCAAATATAATAATTAAGCATCAAGAATCATTTTCTTGAGGTCCAGCTTAATGGTTACATGCAAAACAAAAGCATTTGGGGGTTAGCACAGAGAAGTCCACAAGCCATAAAGAAATAAGAGATATAAACCTAATCACATCTTCCTAGACATTTCCTGATCTACTTGCATATCTGGGGTTTCAAATGAGTAGTTTCTAGGTATGATTTAATGATTTTTCATACCTGGCGCAAGCTCTTACAGCATAGTCCAGCCCTGTCCCTGCTCTCCAGGAGACCCACCACAGACAGACAACTGGCTGGCTGGGCGTCCATAAAAGGGAGCTACCCCCCCACCACACACACACACACCCCCCTTCATTTATCACAAGCCCCAATGGAATTCACAGGCTAGGTGCCCTTCCCTCACATCTCACTTGCAGGGCCTGATCCAGCAGGTGTTCTCTGAAGCCCTCACACAAGAGACAGGTGGCATGCAGGAGAATGCCCAATAACCCAGTGGTCAGGACTCTCACCTGGGAAATGGCAATGACCTGAATTGGGATCACTCATATTCCAGGAAAGAGCCCATCCGCATGTGATGGGGTGTTCTGGGGCAGGTCTCCCACAGCCACTCCTGTTGGAACTGGACCACTTTGTATAAATAATTAACTATTCATTGAGCCAGAAAGAAATTGATTCTACAACCTAGTGGTTAGGTCACTCACCCAGGATGTGGGAGCCCCAAATTCCAGTTCCTGCTCCAATGAACATTTAACGATTTATACAAAATGGAACAGTTCCAACCAGAGAGATTGAGAGAGAGACCCACCCCAAAACACGCAATAGCATGGGGGTCAATCCTCCCCAGGGATGGATGCCCAAATCGGGCAGAACAGGGATTTGAAAATGGGTCCCCCACCTTCCAAGTGAGTGCCCTAACCTCTGGGCTATTGGTTATAATGGGGTGACCATCAGTCTCCATCTCTCATGCACGTACACCTGAGTAAAATAGAGACAGGGGGCTGACCTGACTTAGAGCTTATCTATACTTGAAATGCTGCAGTGACACAGCCGTAACGCTATATTGTAGACACTACCTACACCGACGAAAGGGGTTCTCCCATCAGCGTATGTAACCCACCTCCTTTCTAGAGTACGCAATCCAGCATATGTAATCTATTTCTTCCATCAACCTGTCTACATAGGGACTTAGACTAGTTTAACTACGTCACTCAGCAATGTAGATTTTTGACACCCCTCGGCGACGTAGCTGGGTCCATCTAATTTTCTAGTGTAGACCAGCTCTTAGGTGCCTAAGTCCAGGAGCAGGATGACAGCTGTGAATCCCAAGCAGAGATCTGTGCCTCCCTCTTGACCAGAGTAGGTACCTATTGATGTTTTGTTTACATCCCACCCCTTTGCTTGGCATTTTTGATTGGTTTATTTATTCAGCTTCAAGTTTAGCATGCTAAGCCCCATTCTGTCAGTCCTAGTCTTAGGGTACGCCTTCACTACGCGTCGTAGTGCCTTGCGGGTAGCAATCGATTTATCCGGGATCGATATATCACGTCTCGTTAAGATACGATATATCGATCCCCGAACATGCTCACCGTCGACTCCGGAACTCCACCAGAGCGAGCGGCCGTAGCGCAGTCGACGGGGGAGCCGCGGCCGTCGATCCTGCTCCGTGTGGACCCCAGGTAATTCGATCTAAGATACTTCGACTTCAGCTACACTATTCGCGTAGCTGAAGTTGTGCATCTTAGATCGATCCCCCCCAGCCAGCGTAGACCAGCCCTTAGGTGCTTAACTCTCCCCATGCCTGGGAGCCTAACTCTGGGCTGAGGATTCCACTGGGCAACAGGACGCCTAAAGGTTAGGTACTGCAATGCTCAATGTTGCAACATCTAAGCCCTTTTGTGGATTTAACCCCAAGTTGCTGGTCATAGGAGAAGAGAAAATGTAACAGGAATAGGACTGAGCTAGGTTATTAGCACAAATTCTTGGCAGTTTCATCAGTTTCTGCAAAGTCCATGTAGTAGGGTTGAGCAAGATACCCTTCCACATGGGAACTGGTACTATGCTGTTTTAGGTACTGTCCACACTACAAAAACCCACCAAACACCTACTGCGTTAGACTACGATAAATTGTCCCCAAGATAGTTAGGCACAATCTGCTCTGAAAGACTGTGTTTTAACTATGCTGGGGACCTACCTAGCTGTCACGGGGAAGCGATGGACCCCGGCTGGGAGCCACCCCCAGTCCCAGCGTAGCCAAAGCCCCGCCCCACCCAGGGCTGGCGGAGCAGAGCACGGCAGGCCTGGTCAGCAGCGGCTCCGAGTGACGCATGTGGCTGTTCTGGATGCCGCAGAAACACGGTCCAAACAGCAGCTGTTCAGCGATGCCCCCCGCGTTGGCGGCGGGGCCCGGGAGCCCATCGCTCCCCGCGCATAGGGACCGGGCACTATCGTGAGCGGCTGAGCCTCGCAGTCCCCTGAGGCTCGTGGGCTCCGTCTCGGCACTGAACTACAGCAGCGAGGCGGTCCCAGCACAGCTAGGGAGGGGAGTCAGGGGACGCCGCTGCGGGAGCCCTCCCTACAATCCCCCGCAGAGTGGCCCCGATCCTTCTGAACTTGCAGCTCCCCCACTACTCACCCCCCACAGCCTCCATGCTGCCTCAAGCACTGCTCCTGCACTTCCGCCTGCCCCGAGGTCACGCGCAGAGGAGCGCCGCGGCCAATGGGAAGCCGAGCTCTGGCTGTAATCCCGCCCCGTGAACTAATTTTGGCCCCGACCTGACCTTGCTGACTGACGTTCCTCTCAGCCAATGGCCTCTGTGTTTCGTACCTGTTACGTGATCATGCTGTAAACGCCTCGGTGGCTGCGTTAGAAACTTTCCTCCAATGGCGCAGCCCTCTAAGGACTGACAGCCCATGTGGCCAATGGTATGAGAAATTAATGATTTTATCCCGCCCTCTGATCTGTGAGTGAGGGGAGCACGGTCCAACTGAGAATGTCGGATGAGGAGAGGTCCCGTCTCCCGGAGAAGCCGCGGCCAATGGGCGCGGAAGGAGCGGTGCGGAGCGTGGATTGTTTATATCTTGGGAGGGGAAAAGTAGGTCAGAAGGAGAGCGAGGGTGGCCTACGTAGGGTCGTGGTAGCCGCTGCGGCGCAGGTAAGGGGGAGGCGGGATGAGCCTGCAGCCTGTTCCGGGGCAGGGGGATCTGGGGGGAAAGGATGCATTTGCGACCTGTCCCCGGGCTGGGGAGGGGGATCTGTGCCGGGGGAGATAAGCCTGCGGCCGGTCCCTGGGTGGGGGGGAGGAGGGGAATCTGTGCAGGGAGAGTGAGCCAGCAGCCTGTTCTTGGGCGGGGGGATCTGTGCTCTGTTAAGGGGCTGCTGTCTATGGGAGGAGGAATAAATCTTTGTGTGTGTTTAGGGAAGGGGTGTGGATCTGTAGCCTGTGGGTGCTTTAAAACCTGCTCTGTGGGGTCAGTCTTTGTCCTGTTTGGGACGACGGGGAGACCCATACTGCTCGCTAGCCACCCCATTGCCCTCCCCTGGCATAGACAGGGTAGATTCTAGTCTGGGCTCAGTCCCTGGTTCTCTGAACGCCTGCTGGGTTTGTATTGGGGTCAGTCGTGTTCTCTGGCCAGGCTGGGCTTCCTTGAGCATAAAGGAGTGGGGTGGTGTCTAGAACTGGTCTGGTCCTAGCTATCTCTAGCAGACAGGAGCCATGCTGGCCTCTGTGTCATCACTGAGGGATTGACATGCTGCCTTGGATACCATGGAGATGAGTCTGGTGTAAGAACCTCAGGAGTACAGAATTGCCGTCTGTGATGCTGGTCTGTACCTGAGAGCTCTAGGCAAAGTCACTCTTAAAACCCACAGGCTTGAGTGCCAATTGCACACTAGTGACACAAGCCTCACCCTCTTGTGCCCCAGGGATTCTGCAGTTAGAGCCCTGGCCTGGACAAATGGCTGATTCTGCCAGCTGCAGCCCCGTGGCTACCTTGTTTGCATCCTGAGGGAACAGAATCTGTGTAGCTAGGTAGAAGGGGTCGTTGTTATTGAGCTGCTCTTTCTTCCTTAGTGTCCCTGCACATTTGGACAACTTTCTCAGAGGTACTTTGCAGCCTGGCATCACTCTTTGCCCTCGTGGTATGTTGAGTGTGACTTGAACATGGCTCTTGTAGTTGTGCAGGCTGCTGCTTTCTTTATTCCATGCTGACCTCGCAGCAGCAGCATCACCTGCCCTCCTGACTACGAGCTCAGTTATTCTAATTCCTTCCTGACAGGGTAGCTCTGTCATTTACCTGCTGAGCAGATTGCAGGAGATAATTTGCTTGCTGCTGCTCTGAGCAACTATCATCATATTACATTGATCTTGGCATCCTTTGTTAACTGCCAGTCAAGTGCCACATAGACCTGAAACTGGTACTGCTGGGCCTTGGCACATTGCATGCAATCAGCTAAAGTGTCGTTCTAGACTTCCTCAGACCTCGTACTGCCCCAGATATCTGTGATCATGCGTGCCTGGCTTGTGGTGATCCCACTGTCTTGGGTCAGTGTGAGAATGGGCCTGCGCTGTGATGGGCCCTCAGCCATGGGACTTTTTCCTCCCTGAAATCTGTCTTAGTCCTTTGTGCGTGACTTTTAAAAATGTGTCTAAACCTTTCTTCCTTCCTCCTAGATGACTGAGTATAGCCACTCTTGAGTCTGTATTAACCTTTACCTCTCTTGTGCTGTTTTCTGTTCTCTTCTGCTTCTGATGTGCCTCAAAATGTTTTTGTTTATCTCTTTTTATGACTATGGCTTTTAATGCTTTATACAGTGGCTTAAAATATATGAATTGCCCAGTATCTTTACAAATACTATTTTAAGTCTCTTCCACTGGAAGTAAATCTTTGCCCTTCCCTGTGGAGTATCACCCCACTCCAGTAACATTGTGTACCTCCTTGGGGTGTATTACCTCCACAATTCTCCCTCACCTATGGGCTAAATCCCTGCCTCTGGGTTATTGGCCCTCTAGCCTTACCCTAGTATCTTTCTTCTCCTTCTCACAGGCTCTGCTTTCAAACAGGTTTAACTTCTGGTGTGTAAGATCAGGCTAGCTTTTTTTGTGTCAAGTTAACACTTTACTCTCTTATCAACTTGGGCACCAATAATGAATCTTTTCCATTCTCCCCTAGAGATCTCTGATCTCGTCTTCCTATGTAGTAGCAATGTTTAAACAACTTGGCATTCTGCTGATGCTTGACAAGTAACCTGGGTGCAGGTTTTCCATTAATCTATTTAGGGTCCAATCCTGTTCCCACATGAACCACTGGCAAAACTCCTTGACCTCAGCAGCTGCAGGTTTGGGCCTTTAATCTTTGCTCACTGACTGAGACTTGCTCTCCCTTCCCCATCACAGGTTAGATCCAATTATAATTTATGAAAAGGAAGGAGAATGGTTCTCAAGTCTCAGCTGCTGAATAAAGACTAAGCTGATTCTTGGGGTTGTTTGTCAATAATTAGGCTTTGTCTGACTCATGTACTTCCTGCTGCCTGCAGTCTCCCTGGGCTAGAAATAAATCACATTTGGATATGGACATTCTCTTTTTCTCCCCTCCTTCAAAGGTACCTGATTGGGTGTCAGTCTAGAGGTACAGATTGAGTCAATCTCCATTTCTATGTTCCTACCCCTCCCCGGGACATGTGTTCTTTTATGCCCCTTTCTAAGGTACTTTTCTTGCTGGGTCTATTCTTCTGTAATGTTAGCTGGAGTGGGGGGAGAGACACCAAGAAACCCTCCCTCTTGCCCACCTCTGCTTTCCCTGTCTGCGAAATCCTGGGTAAGAGGAAGTCTAGCAAAGTTCGTGGAAGGCAATCAAATGCAGCCTCCTCAGCCCAAGGGAAGGAAGCCAGTTTCTGAGTTTAGTCCCCTCTTTCCATTTCAAGAACCCCATGCTCCAGAAAGCATTACCACAAGGACTACTGGCTCAATTGTCCCAGCTGATCTCAGCTGCTGGATTAAAGCAAAGTGAGAATTGTGTAAAATATCCAGGACCCAACCCATGTCAAACTGCACCCAGAGTGCATTAAGGAGCCAGGTCGGCCTCTGAACCTTAGGGATATGTTCCATGCAAGAGATACTGGGAACCAAATAGTGCAGAATGCATCTGCCAAAGTTTAGTTTATTGGTGCAACCCCATTACAGTCATTCAACTGGTAACCAAGGTGTGGGCTCTGTGCTGAGATCTCATGGCTGATGGGAAAAGTCACAACCTCTGGCCAAGCGCAGATGAAAAGAAACTCCCAGCAGCAGCCGCCAAGTGTCCAGTAAGACTCGTAGAATATAGCAAACTTGCGTGGCAGATAGTTCAAGTAATTATTGATAACGAGACTACCCTTTTGGTTGAGGGATAGATTTTTTTTTTTTTATTATTATTATTATTATTATTATTTTCCCCGAGCACCAAAAATGTACTGGGCTGTTTCCTTTGACTTCTCCCACCCCGTTTTATCACTGTTCTTGGTCTTATCCCAATTAAGCTTCAGCCAGTTCTCTCATCTTTGGCCCCCAGTCTTGGCTGGACCCTGGTAAAGCAGAACTGCACCATCCAGGTCTGAAAAGTGGAGACTTACTGTATGTTTCCCCTACAGCAGCACAGCTTCCTACATCAATGGAAGGGATTTTTCCATCAATGTAACTGATCCACTTCTCCACAGCTATGTTGACGGAAGAATTCTTCCATTGATCTAGCTGTATCTACACAGGGGGTTAAGTCAACCTAACTACTTTGCATGGGGTGCAAAATTCTTCACAGCTCTGAGTGACATAGCTAGGTCGATCTAATTTTTAAGTGTAGACCAAGCCTTAGAGCTTGGTGGTACTACATTTTACTGTCTTCACTAGCAGGATAACGTACAGATTGAACTGGTGGGCTACAAGATTAGTATCCTTTGGAGCCAGCATGAGAGTCCTTGGAGTGAAGGAGCAATCTCTGTGCTGTCATCTGGGTCCTGTCAGGCAAATGGAGCAACTGGAGCCTGACTACCTATCCTTACAGGGGTTGGTGATATCAAAGGCTGCTGATGAATCTAAAAGAATTGGTATGGGCATTTTATCTTTATCCACTGCTAAAAGAAGACAGTTTGCTAATGAAACCAGCACAGTCATCAAAACCAGGTATAAAATATATTGAAAAGTGTCAAGGAAACAGAGGTCTTCATACTGGTGAGGCAGTACTGGCACTATCTTATCAATGGTATCTTCCCCCACCTCCCCTAAATGAACATATCTGTGCATCTTGTGATGTTCCACAGATAACTTCTGCTGAGACCCATGCACACATTCTGGCAGCAGTTGAGGGGTTAACAGACTGGTATTTACACTTAGAACTGATTTTCAGGAATAAAACATTGACCACTGTTTCCCCTCCCATTTAGAACTCTGGCCACAGATTCCAAATCCATATGAGCTGCTCCTAAATCAGGTGTGTGTGTGTGTGTGTGGAAAGAGTAGGAAGCTGGTATTATACCATAAGGGTTTCCACAGGGTCTCCTGGTGTAGGGCTGGTGTGTGATTCAGCACTTTCTTTCCTGCTTTAGGAATAGAATGAGGAATCAGAGTGTCTGTATTTCAGAAGGGGTGGGCTGGGAATAGACTCACAGAATCGTAGGACTGGAAGGGACTTTACAAGGTCATCTAGTCCAGTCCCCTGCACTCAGGTCAGGACTAACTGTTATCTAGACCAATAGTTTTCAGTTCCCTCACTGTCAGCAGTGCTCTGAACCAAATCTCTGGGCATCCCACAGGGAGGTAGAAATGGGTCATAGGGAAGAACAGAAAATCACATGAATCTCAGACGTGTGTGTTGCATAAAATGCTGGTAAATACCACTTATTTTTCTTTACTTCTTTCCTCTAACTCAAAACTGAGGTGTCTGTGGCAGTACAGTATATAGGCAGCACCCTGTCCACAGATCTGTTAAAGAGGCTAAGAGAAGGATCTTTCTCTCTTAGAATTGGTGTGGGAGAGTACAGTGAATGATAAAGTGGCAGGCTTAGGCCAGTGCCTTTTTATTTCATTAGCAAAAGATAGTTAAGAGCTGCATAGGCCAGGGAGACCCCCTCAACAGCGGGGCTATGTGGGGCAAGGAGCTCTGTAGCATATTTGCTGTAAAGGAACTTGGCATTTTCAGAATTAGAGGGATTTGCACATGAGTTTAAGGCAGTGGTTCTCAGACTTTTGTACTGGTGACCCCTTTCATATAGCAAGCCTCTGAGTGCGACCCCCCGCCTTATAAATTAAAAACACATTTTTATATATTTAACACCCCATTATAAATGCTGGAGGATACACAGGGTTTGGGGTGGAGGCTGACAGCTGGCAACCCCCCATGTAATAACCTCACAACCCCCTGAGGGGTCCTGACCCCCAGTTTGAGAACCCCTGGTTTAAGGGATTTTTGGAAGATGTGTGGAACCCTAATGGAAAGCTCTGAGGAGGAGGGAGGGGTTTTTGTGTGTGTGACATACTAAAAGGAGATTCTAGGGGGAAAAGGAGGGGATTGAGCAGCAAGAATTGGCTCTTCTGTTTTCTTATGTGAGTTTTTGCTGTAATGGCTAGAAACTTGTTCTGGTCTCTCTGCGGGAAATAGAACCTCCCCAAACCTGGTCTCTGAGATGCAGCTGGCTAGGATTCAGAAACGCGCAAGAAGTTTTGTTCTTGAGGCAAGTCAGGACAAGCTGATGAAAAGATCATTGTCCCTGCACAGCAAGAAGTTGGTCTATCTTCTCCTCTTCCCATTGTAGTCAATTAGTCAAAGATGAGCAGACAGGCGCACGCAGATCAACTTGTGTAGTGACTGTAGATGCAGGAGGCAATGCCATAGACAGCTATGAATGGGAGAGTTTAGCATCAGAACTTGGCTATGCACAGTTTAGTTACCTGACCCACAGGAGCCTGCATATGGCAATTATTGTTGATCTTCATCTCTTTTCAGGACAAAGGTGAGGGTGTTGGCTGGTTCGTGCAGTAGCAGTTCTCCCTTGTATGCCAGTGCAGGGTGGCACCACCTACCCTTTGTGCTTCTAGGAGTATTTCTGGTAACCCAGTTCAAAGTGAAGTAGATCCTGGTATTTCTTTCAGCCAATTTGGGCTGGGAGCTCTGCAGAGGTGGTGAGCTTGGCTCCTGAGGGTAGGTTTATGCTTATATTGTTCAGCAGCAACCCCTGCTGGCCAACAGGTATAGCATTGACCATGCTATGAAAGGTGTGTGTCTTACTAGTCTAGCCAGAGAGTAGTTTGTGAGGCATGGTTCCATAACGTCATGGTGAAGGTCCAGGTTTGACCTGACCTGGGCAATCCCAAACCTATTCACAAGGTGGCCAGGAGAGGGGTTGGAGCCTGATGACAGCTGTAAGGAGTTGGGGAAACCTATCACTGGAAGGAGGTGGTGCCCAAATAGATCCTTTCCAGTTGACTGTGCTGCTCTGGGTAATCTTATTTTCTTCCCTTCCCATTTTTCAGATTATCTGTCTCAAAACACCATGGCACGACGCACACGCAACAGCAGGGCCTGGCACTTTGTCCTGAGTGGGGTACGCCGGGATGCAGATGCACGGGTGGTAGCTTTGGCCTCTGGAGCCCATGGGTGGGGCTATGACTCTGATGGGCAGGTAGGTTGGAATATTAAGGCTTCTAAAGTTAAAACATGCTTTAGAAGAGGATATTTTTAAACGCCCATTAAGGAAACCTTTCCTCCTCCCAGGATGCAGGTGACTAGTGGCTTGAGGGCTAGGTGCCCAGTGTGGCAATAGCATGCACAATGGGCCATATTTGGACAAGAGGCCAGTAGCCTAAGCTTATAGGGCATCTAAGCTGATGCAAATTACTTTCTTCCCCCGGTGTATGTTATGAGAACTTGGACTCTCACCCAATTACCAGCCTGTCACTTACAAGTCCCCTTGACACACCACCTCTGAATTTGGCTCACTTGGTATAAATTGATGTAGAAGAGCTTGAAGGTGGGAATGAAGCAGGAAAAGAAATAGAACCATGTAAGAAGGGATAAATTAAAATAGCTACTGACCTCCTTCAGCTTGCTTTCCCCCAACTCCTAGTTATACAGCAGGGTCTCAAACTCAAATGACCACAAGGGCCACATGAGACTAGTACATTGGCCTGAGGGTCGCATTACTGACACCTCCCCTCTGCTGCCCTCGGCCCCGCCCCCACTCCACCCCTTCCATGAGGTCCCGCCCCTGCCCCACCTCTTCCCACCCCTTTCCTGCCCCCATTCCAACCCCTTCCCCGAAATCCCCATCCCAACTCCGCCCCCTCCCTGCCCCCAGGGGGTGCAGGAGGGGTGTGGGGTGTGGCGGTGACTCAGGGCAGGGAGTTGGGGTGAGGGGTGCAGGGTGCGGCAGGGGGCTCAGGGCAGGGGGTTGGGGTGCGGCAGGGGGCTCGGGGTTGGGGTGCAGGGTGCGGGAGGGGGCTCAGGGCAGGGGGTCAGGATGTGAGGTGCAGCAGGGGGTTGGGGTGCAGCAGCGGTGCGGCAGGGGGCTCAGGGCAGTGGGTTGGGGTGCAGGAGGGGTGTGGCGGGGGGTTGGGGTGCAGGAGGGGTGCGGCGGGGGGCTCAGGGCAGGGGCTCAGGGTGCAGGAGGGGTGCAGAGGGTCGGGGTGCAGGAGGGGTGTGGCAGGGGGCTCAGGGCAAGGGGTTCGGCTGCAGGAGGGGTTTGGGGGGCGGGCTCTGGCTGCCTGCCTGCCTGCCTTGCCCTGCCCCCACGCCGCTCCGGGAAGCGGCCGGAACCTGGGGGAGGAGGGGCACAGGGGTCTGTGTGTTGCTGTTGCTTCAGGCACCGCCCCCAGCAGCTCCCATTGGCCGGGAATGGGGAACCATGGCCAATGGGAGCTGCTGGGGGTGCTGTCTGAAGCAAGAGCAATACACAAACCCCTGTGCCCCCCCCTTCCCACATTCCGGCCGCTTCCCAGAGCAGCATGGGGGCAGGACAGGGTAGGCCGGCAGGGAGCCTGCCCTTCCCCCGGTGTGCGTTAGGCCAGAGCCGCTCTAGGTAAACGCTGGGGGAGGGCGGGGGGGCCACGAGGAGCTCGCGGGCCACAGAAAATAACCCCGCGGGCCGCCTGTTATACAGGCTAAACTCCCTTGCAAGGTACACATTGGTATGAGGGTAAGACTGACTCGGATACCTGATTGGCCCAGTGAATTCAGAGGGACAGTGTATAATTAGGTTTTCCTTCAGCCCTGTCAGAGTGGCTTAATGTTTCTCCAGTGGTAACATTCTCTATAAATTCTGCAAGGTCACTTCTATGGAGGGGAAAAAAGAGAAAATAAAGGGCAGAAATGTGTCTTTCTAGATGTTTGGCCTGAACATCTAAACAATTTGCTGAGGAGAGCACTGGGGTGGGCTATGCACAAATGAGCCAGAGTTGTACAAAATCCAAGTATCTCCAAGTGTCCTTATAGCCTTTAAGTATGACATTCAATCTGGGCAATGGAGCAGGAATACATAGGAAACAGTGGGCTAATATCTAACACCAGTGTAAATCTAGAATAATTTACTGAAGTCATTGAGATTAGAGTCTGGCCCTGCACCTTGAAATACAAATACTGCATAAAAGAAATAGGTTTAGGTTCAGCTGTTTGATCTGCTAGCATATAGGGATAGTAATGTTTAGGTGCTGTTGTAACTAAATGTCTTCTGTGCCCATACACCACAGTAAGCAAAAGCTTTTTAAATTATAAATAAATAGGATATCTTTATCTCCTAGAGCTGGAAGGGACCTTGAAAAGTCATCGAGTCCAGCCCCCTGCCTTCACTAGCAGGCCCAAGTACTGATTTTGCCCCAGATCCCTAAGTGGCCCCCTCAAGGATTGAACTCGCAACGCTGGGTTTAGCAGGCCAATGCTCAAACCACTGAGCTATCCCTCCCCCCTTTTAATGAAAATATCTTAAGTGTGAGGCCTTCCAATCACCTGTCCCCTAGGACAGGCGCCAACATGAAGTGTTGCCCTCTCTTCCACATGAGGAGCAGCAGCAGTTACTGCTTGAAGCCACCATTCCCTCACTCCTGAAATGCACTCTACATTTTTCTCCTTGCTTGCTGTATTACTGTTGGTAGCATCCTAGCCCCTTTTTCCACGTCAGTCCCTCAGCTGCCCAACCTCGCTCTCCCTTTGTCAAATCAAGACCTGGAATGCAGTGTGCTTGTCAGCCTCCTTCACTTTGCTTAAACTTTGCATCCTTCCCCATCCACTCATCTGTGTGGGCTCTTTTGGGCATGTACCTTCTGGGACCTTTGGGTATTACTGCAATACAAGGAGTGTCAAGCCATGGCTTTGTAAAGCACTGCTGGAGCTATGGGATGGCCCTCAAATTTTAGCTTTCTGATGGTCTCCCTCTGTTTTTCCATGGCAGCACAGTGACTCTGACTCTGAGCCAGAGTTTCCTTCCCTCTCGCCCTCCATCCCCAGCGCCATCCCTGTGACAGGAGAGTCCTACTGCAACTGTGAGAACCAGAATGAGACTCCCTACTGCTCCAGTCTGCACACCGTCCATCGCGTCAAGGACTGCCAGTGCGGTGAAGAGGATGAGTGTAAGGAAGCAGCTCTTAAACTGCTCTTGCTATTCCTCTGGTGTTTGAACTGTGCTGCTTTCTCTTTGCCTGTATGTTTCAGGTTCCCCTTGTGTTATGCAGATGATGGTGCCTCTTGCTCATCTGTAGAGGAGCGGGGGGAGGGGGATCACCACTGCATTCTTAGTGGGGGAAAATATAATCTGTGCTATTCCTGCATGGGGTGCTATTTTGTTCTTATGACATACCCTGTAGGGAAACTGGGAAGATACAGGATTTAATATACTGGTTATGATTCACAGGCTAAACTCTAAAGATGTTAATGCACCAGATCTCACCTGTGGGGGCTTGGTTTCAAATCCAGCTTAGGACACAAGTGAAACTGAACTTCATGGCAGGGAAGTGTAGACATGCCCTGGGATGTAAACATGAACTTCTGGGGTGTGAATAGCAATGCACACCAACGTGCTGTAACTCCCCTATGTGGATGCTGCAGGTACAAACGAAATGGTTCCTACTTCACATTAATGTAATCCAGTGCACATTGCTGTTCATACACCTGTAGTCTGAACTGTGGGGCAGTGTACATGTAATGAGGATCAAACTCAGCTCAATTCAGTACAATTAGCAAACTGGTCAGGTAGTAAGGAGTATTGAAGATCAGGCTTATTGTGCATTAGGAGAGCTAGATAAAATCTGGGCCTGGCCAGATGGTGGGGGTGTTCATAAGTGAGGAATGAGAAGACAGCACACTGCTTGTCCTCTCGCTGTAATTTCATGAGCCTAAGGGGAATAAAAATGGAATTCTCCAAAACTCAAGGATGCTCTAGAAGTGTCTTAAATTCTCATTTTCCCAGATTAGACATCATCTGGGTCGTTTCCTGCTTGTCTTTCAGGTTGACATTGCTGTTTGTAATAAACACTGAAGGCAACATTATTCTGTCTCATACATGGCCTGGATTCCATCCCAACCTCGCATGCTAACTGACAGCAGTTATGTATGCGACAGTGTTAGGTAACTGCAGTTGTAGGACAAGTTGCTTTCATATCTGAGCTCTGGTGTTACCCCCAAACGAGAACCATTGTTTGTTGATGGTGACAGACGTGGTTAAGGATGGACCACGCTGGCATGACATCCCCAGTCAGAATACAGCAAGAAGGTCTTGGGCTTTAACAAGCTGACTGTTCAACTAACTCAGTTTGGTATTTAAAAAATCTTAAAGGCTGTTAAACTGTTCTGTTTCTGGGTTGGTGCGATCTCGTATAGCCCCACCTCCTAAATATGTTGTCTTCTTCTGAACAGACTTTGAGTGGGTGTGGGATGACATGAACAAATCGACTGCAACCCTCCTGACCTGTGACAACCGCAAGGTGAACTTCCACATGGAGTACAGCTGTGGCACTGCTGCTATCCGTGGAAACAAGGAGCTGGTAGAGGGGCAGCACTTCTGGGAGATCAAGATGACCTCGCCAGTCTATGGCACTGACATGGTATGTTGAGACAAGCTGTTTAGGAACAAGTAGGTGCACAGAAATAGACAAGCTTTTAACAGAACAGTACTTGACAGCATGCCTCATCAATAGCTCTCAAAGTACTTCACGAAAATTGGAATCTTGTTCAGCTACCAGACAGGGAAACTAACCGTTTAATGCCTGAAGGGACCATTAGATCATCTGCTCTGACCTGTGTGGCACAGGCCATTAAATTTCACCACAATACCCCTATATTGAGCCCAAGAGCTTCAATTAGACTGAAGCAGAGAAGTTAAGTGACTTACTTGAGATCTCACAGAGTCAGTGGAGGTCATGTATAGGACCCACATCTGGCTCTCTTTCATGCCTTTTGTTACATTATTATTTGTAGGTCACCAGTGTTTGTCTCAACATGACAAAATAGAGAGATGGGCCCTGCCACACAGTGCTTGAAGTGACAGAATGCAGAGAAATGCCAGATTCCTGTCCAGTCAGAGATGCACCTTTTTCTGACTAGTTCCTAATGTGTGGTGAACGCTGGAACAGCACTGGAGCATGTAGATAAAGGAAGTTACTACAGTAACTCCTCATTTAACGTTGTAGTTATGTTCTTGAAAAATGCAACTTTAAGTGAAACGATGTTAAATGAATCTAATTTTCCCATAAGATTTAATGTAAATGCGGGGGGTTAGGTTCCAAGGAAATTTTTTTGGGGCAGACAAAAGGCATTATATACTGTACAGTGATGTACTGTACTGTGGTTGGGAAGTGCCCTTGGCTTACCTCACACAGACACAGCCCGCTGCAGGCAAGGACGCTAGGAAGCACCTTCACAGCAGCAGCAGCTTTTCCGGAGAAGAACAGGCGCCAACTTTGCCGGGGGATGCTGCAGGCCCGCCTCTTCCCGTCTCCACTCCAGGCCCACCTCTTCCCACTCCACCTCCTTTCTGGAGCACACCGTATCCCTGCTCCTCCCCTCCCCCCCCCCCCCCGAAAGACCTAAGCGCCACCAAACGGCTGTTTGGCGGTGCTTAGGACTTTCTGGGAGGGAAGGGGAGGAGTGGAGACGTGGCGCTTCCCTGCTTCTCCCCTTCCCTCCCAGCAAGTCCTAAGTGGGGGGAAGCGCTGGGAGGGAGGGGGAGGAGGCGGAGAAGAGGAACTTGGACAATGCTCCCTTGTAAAGTCGCTGCTCTTGTGCAGAATCTTACAAGCAGTGGACAGAGCAGGCAGCCAAACGACGTTATAAGGGAGCATTGCACAACTTTAAAAGAGCATGTTAGCTAATTGAGCAGCGATGTAACTTTGAAGCACCATTAAGCGGGAGGACGTTAAGTGAGGAGTTACTGTATTTAGCTAACAATCACCATTTTCCACTCCCCCTTTGGAGTTGTAATGCTGGCTTTTGATGTGAGGCTCTCCCCTTTGATCATCGCTTCAGTTGCTTAGTGTGGTGTCTGTAGATGTAGTTGGAAGAAAGAGAGGAAGAGCATGGCAAATGTCTCTCCCTTTTATCATGTCCTTTCTTCCCTCTCAGCTTTTCCCCCTTCAGAGTCAGGTGAGCATTACCTCATCGCAGTCCCAGACTGACCAAAGGAAGGTTGGTGACTCACTCAAGAGACTAACAGATTCTTTTGTTGCTGCCTAGGCCAGCGTCCTTTGTTCCTGTGAGGCTGGGCTGGGTTTGTCCTGAGGGGGTGTGAACTGCCTCTCTGCTCTTGAATAGTTTTTACCTGGGCTTATTTTAAGCCATGAGGATACATTTTCAGCCTCGTGCCTCCATACATGAAATTATAACCTATAACATTACTATAACAGCAATGCTCAGTGCATCATGAGCCTGCCGAAGACACCCAACATGACAAACTTTGCATTGGATACCACACAATCATTTTATAAAGATGAACATGGGGGTGTAGGATGTTTCCCCGAGATACAGAGCATCACACTCCTGTATTGTCTCACTGCTATGTTGTGCTTAATGCCCTGAGTGGTTCCATGGCAGAAACAAAGAACTTGTTTTCTTCTTTGGCATGGGCTACTTCCATCCAGATGGTGGGAATTGGGACTTCAGATGTGAATCTTGACAAGTACCGCCACACATTCTGTAGTCTGCTGGGCAAGGATGAAGACAGCTGGGGACTCTCATACACAGGTAATGCAGGATATGGAGGGGGACTGCTGCCTTTAGAGTTCATGGGGAAGGCTCATGGATATGAAGAAACCTAATCCTAGCAATTGTGGAAGTGCTCTGAGGGTTGGGAATAAGACTGAAATGGTCACCTGGACTGTGAATCTGCTCTGATATCCCTAATGGACTTGGACTGAAACTGCTGCCCACAGCCAGCCTTTCATTTGGGCAGCGGAGAGAATCCATGCATATTGCCAGTGTTGCTGTTTTCCCATCAGGATTGCCTCTGTCATTTAAAGTCTCTTTTTTGTATACAGTGAAGTAACTCCCTTAACTGGATACATAGACTGACCTAGAGGCTGAACTCTGTCCATGCCCCACCTCCCCTGTAGATAACAGCATAAACTCCCCCTCGCCGCCACCGTGCCTCAACCTAAAAAAGGAGTGAAGGAAGTCCAATCTGTTCTGTATTTGCTCCACGGCTGAGGCTGCCAATGAGGCTCCCTCCCCACTGCCTTGGTGAGAACACCTAGCTCATTTCACTTAGGCTGTCGCACCACAGAGGGGCAATAACTTTCAGACTTTAACACGTTTGGCCTATACTTGACCATGGATCTAGAGGCAAGAGTACATTCCACCATTGGCTGTCTCCTGAGCTGCCAAAGACCCTTCACATGCTCTGGGATTGAGGGCAGCAAATGGTGGTCACAGGGAAATCCAGGTTTTTTTAATTAAATGGCTGACTCCTTCAGTTTATACAAATTAGAAAGAGATTATGGAAGATGGGATCGATCTAAAGAGTATAGGATTGCTTCTTAATCTGCTGTCTGTCTGTCTAAGGATTACTCCACCACAGGGGAGATAAAATGAACTTCTCCTCAAGGTTTGGCCAAGGCTCCATCATTGGGGTTCATTTGGACATGTGGCATGGAACTCTCACTTTCTTCAAAAACAGGAAATGCATAGGTAAGAGTTGGGACAAGGTGGCCTTCATCCAGCCAAACCCACCCTTAAGCACAGTGGTTCTCAAACTTTTGTACTGGTGACCCCTTTCACATAGCAAGCCTCTGAGTGAGACCCCCCCTTATAAACTATAAGCACTTTTAAAATATATTTAACACCATTATAAATGCTGGAGGCAAAGCGGGGTTTGGGGTGGAGGCTCACAGCTTGCGACCCCCCATGTAATAACCTTGCAACCCCCTGAGGGGTCCTGACCCCTAGTTTGAGAACCCCTGCTTAAGCACAACAAAGTGATGGGACAAAACATGCAGGGAGGGAGGGGTGTATGAATTATGGAACATTGACCCTTTGGGTGGGTCTTCAGATTGTTGCTGCCTCTTGGAAGTCTCAGTGCCATCTGACTGTTTGGAGATGAGGATAGTTAGCAGGCTTCCTTAAATAGCAAACTATAGGAAGATTAAGTGCATAAAGCAGAGTGTCTCTAAAACACCTATTCACTCCTTCAACAGGCCTGACTTCAAAAATCTCCTGCTTTCCAGATCTCTATCCATAAGTTTGTAGACCCCACATTTAGGTGGGAGAAGGGGTGACAGTTCAGATCACAGAGCATCCTAGGAACTGTATCCCTGCATTATAGGCAATTACCTAATTGTGCCCTTGCCTATGACTAACACCAGCCTCCTTGATTGTATTTCCTCCCAGGAGTTGCAGCTACCAAACTGCAGAACAAGAAATTCTACCCCATGGTGTGCTCCACTGCAGCCAAAAGCAGCATGAAGGTGATCCGCTCATGCACCAGCTACACGTCCCTCCAGTACCTCTGCTGTTATCGCCTCCGCCAGCTGTTGCCCAACTATGTGGATACGCTGGAAGTGCTGCCATTGCCTCCAGGACTTAAGCAAGTTCTACACAACAAACTAGGCTGGGTGCTGAGTATGAACTGTAGCACACTGAAGCCTTCCACCTCTTCTTCCTCCTTGTCGGGAAGTGACTCAGATAGCTCCTGTGGGTCGGATGCAGAGGCATGCCAAAGGAAGAGATGCAGGAGGACATAAGTTATTTTCAAACAAACTGCCTTGGGGGGTGGTTTCCTTCATTATTTCTGAGGGTGATCCAGGCCAGACACCTGTTTGTGGGGACACCAACTTCTAATCAAGTTTGCAAAGACTTCTACCCTCTTGAAATCTTTTAAGCTACAAGCATCAGCCACTTGCATTGAATACCTATCCCAACTGAGGAGAGTGACTTCTTTGAAATAGGCAGCCTAGATAACCTGCAGCAAAATTTCCTAGCTTCATCTCCTACTCACTGCCACCATCACTAGCTGATCTCTAGGGCGTAGACTGTTCCAGCAGAGATGCAAGCTTTCAAACCGGCTTCCTGGCTTCAAAATGTGCGTCTCTTCTAGCAGGCTTTATGATCAAATAAATGACTTGACTCCCATCAAAAGACAAAATCAGTTACCACTCCACCTCTCTCCTAACGGTTGTGTTGGTTTGGCACCTGCAATGAAGGCATCAGGTCACTGGGACGTGATCTAGAACAGCAGTGTTTAGAGAAGTGCTCCTAAAATTGCATCTATATGCTTTACTGTTGGCATTGTTGTGAATGAGCAGTTACTTGCTAGAGCTGATCTGTAAATGCTCTCATTTGAGTCCTGTGACTTCTTTAATTGCTTTGCATGTTGGCTATTGCTGCTTTTCCTGTATCAGACTATTAAATGGTAATAAAAATACTGTTTAACTGCCTGTGAAGGTATGAGCTAAAGTGTGGCTCTCAAGAATATAGTGTCAAAGCAGCAACCCAGGAAGCTTTGCAGGAAAGCAGGAGATTAGTATCTTCCAAGTCTTCTTGTTCTTCCTAATGACCCATTCAGGCTGATTGGGTGAATGTTCCCCAAGTACACACACTGTTGTGATAGGAATATTGACTATGTAACAAACTTCAGATACGGAAATGATATATGCATACAAATTGGATAATCAGCAAATCATAACCTTTCCACTGATACCTTACATGACCCATCTTGCATAAAATATCTTAATTATGCCATATTCATATTAAAACTACTTTTATGAAGAATATGGGGTGTAGTGTCACACAGACATGTTGGGGGGCAGATTATCCCACAGGTGCCTTGTGGAGTCCTTCTTCCTCTGAAGCATTTAGTACTGGCCACTGGCAGACAGGATACTGGATTAGATGGAGCTCAGGGCCGATACACTATGGCAGTTACATGGTTAAATAGGTGCACCTTTTATGTAAGGAGAGGATAAAGGTGGGATCTGACTTGCTGCCTCCTTTGTTAATCAAATTAATACCTGAGACTCTGGTTTTATTGCCCCAAAGAATGGATGAATAATGCAGGGCTCCTAGTAAATCAGACAGTGGGATCCACACAGCTCTCACTTGATCTATTACTATGACAGGCCTGGTGCCAGGCACCTGATTTGAAACTCAACACAGCTTTATCAGTAGTTATTTTGCATAATGTTCATACAAGACTTGCATGCTGACTGTAGCAGGCCAGAAAGTCTATTCCTCTCCTGGGTGTCAGAAAGAAATACTCCTGGATTAGAGACTGACAAGGGGCTGGATCCTTTGGCAGAAAATAATCCATCCGTGGCCTGAAACTGCTCCCATTTACCTTCAGTCAGGGAAGAACCTATTTCCCAGCTCAGAAGTGACCCTGATCTATAAGACTTTAAACATCACTGAGGAAAAAAATATCCTGTTACCTTGTAACTATAGGCACTGTCTTGATAACTAGCAAGTCAGGACACAAAGTGATGGGAGCAGGTATTGAACATATAAAACAGCAGGCATGTTCTGTAACAGTAATATGCCTAGAGTTGTAAGGACTGACTGGCTCAGGGTACTAAGATAACAAAGCTGGTCTCAATTAGGATGCTAGATTGAAATAGAACTGGTAAGTAGTTCTCTTCTGCTGTCTAATACTTATGCTCCCTGTAGCAAAGTAACATCATACCTGCCACAAGGCTGGGGTAAGTGAACTCTTCGCCCTCCCACCAAACATAGGGAGGCACAGCACCAGAAAGACTTGCGTGCTCCTTCCTCTTGTGTCTGTTTGTGAGAGCTGTGGAGCCTGCTGTCTTCTTTATCCACAATCTTACACCTCAGCAGTACTGAATAGCAGCAGGAAATGAACTCCCTCTCACTTCCAGCCTCTCCTCAGAGGGGACTGAGTTAGCAAATGACTTCTGGTTAAGGTTCTTCTTGCAGAGCTCTAATCTTACCCCTGAAGTAGCCAGATGCAGGTGATTTGGAAGACTCTTGTCTGAACTGGAGCTACCACTGAAATGAAGGTGTTTACATGCATATGGTGGAGGCTGAGACCTTCAGCTTTCAATATCAACTGTGCTGAACTAAGTCGGGAAAGCACTACAGAGTGCCCTTTAACATTCTAAGTACAGCTGTGGGAGGAAACGCAGGAAGTACCCACATGTCTCACTGGTAGAGATGATACGGTGTTGCTCCTCTAAAACTTCCCACACTAGCTACATGCATTCTCTGAGATGAGCCCAATACCCTCCACTGTGATGAAATCGTTATGAGAACTTGACTTGCTTTTCCAGTTACAGGACCTGGAACATCTGTTAGATGAGAAGCTTAACCACTTGCTCTTCTGTATTAGGACACCGCATTACTGTGGTTTGTTTTGTTAGGGGGCTTATTCCTTCACCCTCTCTCTTCCCTGGTCCTTCTCGCATGAACAGAGAGCAACAATACCTGAAGTCTAAAGACGCAAACAATTCGATGTTTATTGGGGTGAACTTCCAGCAAGCATGATTCCAGTTTCCTTTTTCCTTATTTTCGAATCCCAACTTACTTCCTGTTTGCTCCTAATTTATATAGTAATATTTTTAGCTATACCTTAATCATTCTACTAAAATTTACCTAACCAATCCTAACATATTGTAACATTATTAGCTAACCAATTATATCCCACTACCTTAATTAGTTTACACCCAGCAAAATTAATTATACAGCAGACAGAAACAATTACAGAACCAGACAGAGACCATGCAAATAAACATACAAAACAATACAGAAGTGAGGATTTTACAACTACATCTATACAGACATAAGCGTTTTCTAGCTGTGTCTATTGATAAGTGAGTTCTTACCAGACAGAAAACTATCAACCTAAGTTTCCTTTTATATCTTCTAGGCTCTTTCCTTTCTCTGGAGGTGATAGGAATACAATCCTGTTCTGATATTCCTAACAGTCCAATAGCACCTTATTTCCATGTGACTAGTTTGGAATGTGAGGATGTGACTAGGGTTACCATATTTAAAAAATAAAAAAAGAGGACACTCCACGGGGCCCCGCCCCCGCCCCTTTCCCACCCCCGGCCCCGCCCCAACTCCACCCATTCCCTGCCCCTTCCCCAAAGTCCCCGCCCTAACTCCCCCTCCTCCTTCCCAGCCACGCAAAAAGGGCTGCCCGAGCGCTACCGGCTTCACGGTTTGCCGGGCAGCCCCCAGACCCTGCGCCCCTGACTCTTTGGCTCTGTTTAAGAGCCGAGCTGCCCGAGCGCTCCGGCTTCGGGCAGCCCCCTTGCCTCCAGACCCTGCGCTGCCGGAGCAGAGCAGCTGGAGCCCGGGAGGGGAAGTGCCCGGCCGGCGGCTCAGGGTCCGGAGGCATGGGGGCTGCCCGAAGCCGGTAGCGCTCGGGCAGCTCAGCTCTTAAACAGAGCCAAAGAGTCAGGGGAGGAGCAGAGCATCCGCGGGAGGGGAAGTGCCCGGCCGGTATTTTCCCGGACATGTTCGGCTTTTTGGCAATTCCCCCCGGACGGGGGTTTGATTACCAAAAAGCCGGACATGTCCAGGAAAAACCGGACGTATGGTAACCCTAGATGTGACCATGCATTTCCCAGTCTATGGCTGCCTCTGCTGCTTAGCCGAAGGCCTTAGCCTAAGAACCAGGCCTCAGACTGTCACAGTGAGAGAAGGCTCTTACACATACAGAAAGTGATTTTGATTCTTTCTTTTATACCTCTATAACTAGCTAAGTGATAAGAATACACCTAAATTCTTAAAATATAGGCCTTTACAGACAGGCCTGAATATCTATATCCTAACATGGTTGAACAAGGAATTTCTTTGGCAACACAATGACCTGGCCAGCTTGTTTACTTAAATTAGTTTATTGGAAGAACGTATCCCCATGGAACAGCCATTTAAAACAAGGATTTCTATTCATCTGCTGTCCCTTCCTAGTTTCCCTCCTCCAAGTAAGTGAGCAATGCTACCTGGAGACCCACTGAAGCAAGAGAGGATTCTCATTTCAACACGGAAACCCAAACTTAAAGAGCTAGGGCCTTATTTTCAGAAGCATTAAAAACCCACAGTTCCTACAGTCAAGGGGAGCTGGGAGTACCAAGTACCTATCAAAATTCAAACACTAGTGGTCAAAGTTTGGGAACCCAGCGAGAGGCCATTTTTAAAGCTGTTGACCTTAACATCTCTGGGGTGGGAATAATACACACTCCCTTTTTGTTCAAGAGTTTTCTCTAGCTAGCCTGGCATTGACAGCTGGGGAGCCCAGCTATCCAAGTGCAGATGATTTTACTCATTTTAGTCTGGTCTGCTCTCTCACAGCTAAGCTACTCCCCTCTAGGCCAGCAGGTAGTCAAGTAGTCAAGACCACTGGTTAATTCCTCCCCCCACCACCACCACCTTTAAAGTAGTTCTACCCCACTCAGGAGACAACAGCCAGGGTGGTGGTGCTGGGAGTCAGGAGCCTAACCAGACCATCTCCCACAAGGACTTGTGGGGAGCAGGGAGGTTACGAATCAGGTCTATAAAGCAGCCAAGGGAGGCTAAGCCTACCAAGGTCTTGCTGCATGGCTGACACAGGAGTACTAATCTCATGCATCTCCCACAGCAAAGGAGATGATCTCCTGCTGCCCAGGGAGAGATCACTGTACTCCTGGCTGCACTGTTGTGTTCTAAGACTGCCAGCTTTTACTCTGCTCTGCCCATGGATGCACAAGGAAGGGTATTTATTTAAATAGCAAAACTGGAGCCATGGGGCTGAAGCCAGCATCTGTAATGAGAAATGTCGTGAAGTACAAGTCTCCATTCTGAAGCAGAATCCACTGCCTCAAGAGGCTGGATTCAGAGCAGCACTGCTAAGCTAATGATAGCTCAGGCACTGCTAGATTTAACATCTGGACAGACCAACCCCATCATTTCCCAAAATCCACTATGCACTTAAGTCCAAAACAAGGTCTTGATTAGTGGATGTCAAGAAGAGAGAGACTTGGCAGGATAAGTCTGCCCCAAGCCGTCGTTCTCGCCTGCTATCCTCTGCTTTAACCCAAATGTCACGCAGCAGGAGGAGTCTGTCCTTCTCTGTGCTGCACTCTTGATAGGCCTTAGAGGAAACAGGAGAACAAATTGGTGTAGACACCATACAACTAAAATTTTATCTCCGGCACAGGACTTAGATCCACCTGTGACTGAAGGCGCAGTGCTTCTTCTGCCATGCAGGGTTAAGAGGATAAAGTCAGAAGTAAGAATTTATGCTCACAAATCACTCCCACCCCCCACACAACTGATGTGCATTCCATCCTCCCTGTTCCCAAGGAAATGGGTACATCTCCATGGAGGGAATGCTAACCATGACGATCTGAGCAGGGGAGAGGGAGTATGCATTTGGCAAAAGGACTAGTGAGGCTTTTATTTGTAAGCTCTGCCTCATTGGATGACAAAGGGACAAAGCTTGTGTGTGATTAGTTCTGAACTGCTGAGGAAACCGTATTTCCTGGTAGAAAGTGTTTGTCTCCCACCAAAAATAACCACAGAAGTGTTAAGCAGAAGCCTAACATTTCACACCATGCATTTTACCAGTGAGAAACATCCACTGATTCTACTGCTATCTTCTCCTCCTCCTCATCCCGTCCTCCTCCTCACCTCCCTGACTATCTGACAGGCCTATATTGATTCCTGCTATCTCATTTGCTTCGGATTAAGCCATTTAAAATCAGCCCAGACAAAGGCATTGGATGTACCACAGGAAGATTCCCTGAGCAAACCAGACCAAAGTGGGGGACTAGACAAAAGGCGGGGGAGCCCTGGGCTAGCTGGGGCACAGGGGGGACTAGACAAGCTAATAGATCTTACAGTAGCAATTACTGAAATGTCTCCCTAGTGTGACCATGAAACCTTGTTATTTGCAGGCAGCTACAGACATTTTATATAAGGGCAGCTTGTCCATTGATGATGGTCCCATTCCATCAGACAGGGCTTTTCTACAGGAAGGGAGTAGATCTTGGAGTCATTGTGGATAGTTCTCGGAAAACATTCACTCAGTGTGCAGTGGCAGTCAAAAAAGCGAACAGAATGTTGGGAACCATTAGAGAAGGGATGTATAATAATACAGAAAATATCATATTGCCTCTATATAAATCCATGGTATGCCTAAAAATGCATTAGGGGTATGGAACAGCTTCCATATGAGGAGAGATTAATAATACTGGGACTTTTCAGCTTGGAAAAGAGACAACTAAGGGGGATATAATCGAGGTCTATAAAATCATGACTGGTGTGGAGAAAGTAAATAAGGAAGTGTTATTTACTCCTCATAACACAAGAATGGGCAGGGATGGTGTCCCTAGCCTCTGTTTGCCAGAAGCTGGGAATGGGCGATGGGGGATGGATCACCTGTTCTGTTCATTCCCTCTGAGGCACCTGGCATTGGCCACTGTCGGAAGACAGGATACTGGGCTAGATGGACCTTTGATCTGACCCAGTATGGCCGTTCTTATATATGTTCTTATGTTGCTGAGTGGCTCAAGGGCTGGCCTGGAGTAGTAGGCTTGGGGAAAGGGTATGCTGCTGCTATGGCTGCTGCTGCCACAACAGGGCTGACTTTGTTAAACTGCTGGATTTGTCTCTTTCACACCTGTTGCAGTCCCATCCCGTCCTTCTCCACATGTATGCCGCTGGACCAGCCCCCATCAGTGCAGAAGGAGAATAGTTGGGTCTCCAGCTGTTTCCTGCAGAAAGACAGATGCAAGGATAGGACATGCAGTGGTGCATGTTTGGGAGATTACATCTTACCAGCAGCCTCTGTAATAGGGTTTCTGGCTAGTCCACCTCTATTCCTCCAGGACCAGCATTTTTCCTCCATTAGCTCACATCCCTCTCCATCTTCAGAAGGGTCACCTCCCTCCTGCTGCTAAGACAGCATGTTCTACTGTCACCTAATGTTCCTCACCGGATCTTATTTCCCAGCCTACACCTCTTATCCCACAAACACTGTTATTCCTAGATGGTAGAGCACAGTGTACTGAGAGTGTGAATGGCAATGGGGGAGGGGAAAGAGCCAAATAACCATACAGGGCCAGTCATGAAATGAACATTCCTACATCCAGTCTATTCTGAATACCGTGACAGGAGACAAACTGGGTCCCCCCGCACCCACATGGAGCCCCCTGAAATACCACGGCACTGAGTTCAGGGTGTGAGGCTCTCTCTATAAGGATCTGCCACGGGAGCAGCATCAACCGTGATCCCACAGTGTGTCAGAGTCACAACCAGAACAAAGAGTGATGCTGATGTTCTGGGCTTGGGATTCAGCTGGGGGTTAAGAGTTGGGAGCATCTGCCTAGGTGACACAAACTCACTTGTATGGGTGTTTCGCTATTGTCTTGGTCAGTGCAGAAACATGCTGGCTCAACTCATGCCATGTGTCCAGGAACCAGACCTCAGTGTTACTCCAGAGCTGTAGCACCACCAGCCCCCGGAGGAGGAGAACTAAAATGAGCGAAACATGCAAGAGTTGCAGCTAGCAAGGGATGTGAAGGGTAACAAGAAGGGTTTCTACAGGTATGTTAGCAACAAGAAGAAGGTCAGGGAAAGTGGGGACGCTTACTGAATGGGGGAGGTAACATAGTGACAGAGGATGTGGAAAGAGCTGAAGTACTCAATGCTTTTTTTTTGCCTCCATCTTCACAGACAAGGTCAGCTCCCACACTGCTGTACTGGGCAACACAATATGGGGAGGTGGTGAGCAGCCCTCAGTGGTGAAAGAACAGGTTAAGGACCATTTAGAAAAGCTGGACATGCACAAGTCCATGGGTCCAGATCTAACGCATCCAAGGGTGCTGAGGGAGTTGGCTGATGTGATTGCAGAGCCACTGGCCATTATCTTTGAAAACTTATGGCGATTGGGGGAGGTCCCAGACGATTGGCAACAGGCAAATATAGTGCCCATATTTAAAAAAGAGAAGAAAGAGAACCCAGGGACCTACAGCCTCACTTCAGTCCCCGACAAAATCATGGAGCAGGTCCTCAAGGAATCCATTTTGAAGCACTTAGCATCAATGAATATCAGGGTTGGAAGAGACCTCAGGAGGTCATCTAGTCCAACCCCCTGCTCAAAACAGGACCAATCCCCAACTAAATCATCCCAGCCAGGGCTTTGTCAAGCCTGACCTTAAAAACCTCTAAGGAAGGAGATTCCACCACCTCCCTAGGTAACCCATTCCAGTACTTCACCACCCTCCTAGTGAAAAAGATTTTCCTAATATCCAACCTAAACCTCCCCCACTGCAACTTGAGACTATTACTCCTTGTTCTGTCATCTGGTACCACTGAGAACAGTCTAGATCCATCCTCTTTGGAACCCCCTTTCAGGTAGTTGAAAGCAGCTATCAAATCCCCCCTCATTCTTCTCTTCTGCAGACTAAACAATCCCAGTTCCCTCAGCCCCTCCTCTTAAGTCATCCTCCAGCCCCCTAATCATTTTTGTTGCCCTCCGCTGGACTCTTTCCAATTTTTCCACATCCTTCTTGTAGTGTGGGGCTCAAAACTGGACACAGTACTCCAGATCAGGCCTCACCAATGCTGAATAGAGGGGAATGATCACGTCCCTCGATCTGCTGGCCATGCCCCTACTTATACAGCCCAAAATGCCGTTAGCCTTCTTGGCAACAAGGGCACACAGTTGCCTCATATCCAGCTTCTCATCCACTGTAACCCCTAGGTCCTTTTCTTCAGAACTGCTTCCTAGCCATTCCGTCCCTAGTCTGTAACAGTGAATGGGATTCTTCTGTCCTAAGTGCAGGATTCTGCACTTGTCCTTGTTGAACCTCATCAGGTTTCTTTTGGCCCAACCCTCTAATTTGTCTAGGTCCCTCTGTATCCTATCCCTACCCTCCAGCGTATCTACCACTCCTTCCAGTTTAGTGTCATCTGCAAACTTACTGAGAGTGCAGTCCACGCCATCCTCCAGATCATTATTGAAGATATTGAACAAAACCGGCCCCAGGACTGACTCTTGGGGCACTACGCTTGATACTGGCTGCCAACTAGACATGGAGCCATTGATCACTACCCGTTGAGCCCGACGATCTAGCCAGCTTTCTATCCACCTTATAGTCCATTCATCCAGCCCATACTTCTTTAACTTGCCAGCAAGAATACTGTGGGAGACCGTATCAAAAGCTTTGCTAAAGCCAAGGAATAACACATCCACTGCTTTCCCCTCATCCACAGAGCCAGTTATCTCATGATAGAAGGCAATTAGATTAGTCAGGCATGACTTGCCGTTGGTGAATCCATGCTGACTGTTCCTGATCACTTTCCTCTCCTCTAAGTGCTTCAGAATTGATTCCTTGAGGACTTGCTCCATGATTTTTCCAGGGACTGAGGTGAGGCTGACTGGCCTGTAGTTCCCCAGATTCTGCTTCTTCCCTTTTTTAAAGATGGGCACTACATTAGCCTTTTTCCAGTCATCTGGGACCTCCCCCGATCGCCATGGGTTTTCAAAGGTAATGGCCAATGGCTCTGCAATCACATCCGCCAACAACTTTAGCACCCTTGGATGCAGCGCATCCGGCCCCATGGACTTGTGCTCGTCCAGTTTTTCTAAATAGTCCCGAACCACTTCTTTCTCCACAGAGGGCTGGTCACCCCCTCCCCATATTGTGCTGCCCAATGCAGCAGTCTGGGAGCTGACTTTGTTTGTGAAGACAGAGGCAAAAAAAGCATTGAGTACATTAGCTTTTTCCACATCCTCTGTCACTAGGTTGCCTCCCTCATTCAGTAAGGGGCCCACACTTTCCTTGACTTTCTTCTTGTTGCTAACATATCTGAAGAAACCCTTCTTGTTACTCTTAACATCTCTTGCTAGCTGCAACTCCAAGTGTGATTTGGCCTTCCTAATTTCACTCCTGCATGCCTGAGCAATATTTTTATACTCCTCCCTGGTCATTTGTCCAATCTTCCACTTCTTGTAAGCTTCTTTTTTGCGTTTAAGATCAGCAAGGATTTCACTGTTAAGCCAAACTGGTCGCCTGCCATATTTACATCGTGATGTTTTTTCCTGCAACCTCAATAAGGATTCTTTAAAATACAGCCAGCTCTCCTGGACTCCTTTCCCCCTCATGTTATTCTCCCAGGGGATCCTGCCCATCAGTTCCCTGAGGGAGTCAAAGTCTGCTTTTCTGAAGTCGAGGGTCCATATTCTGCTGCTCTCCTTTCTTCCTTGTGTCAGGATCCTGAACTCAACCATCTCACGGTCACTGCCTTCCAGGTTCCCATCCACTTTTGCTTCCCCTACTAATTCTTCCCGGTTTGTGAGCAGCAGGTCTAGAAGAGCTCTGCCCCTAGTTGGTTCCTCCAGCACTTGCACCAGGAAATTGTCCCCTACACTTTCCAAAAACTTCCTGGATTGTCTGTGCACCGCTGTATTACATTCCCAGCAGATATCAGGGTGATTAAAGTCTCCCATGAGAACCAGGGCCTGCGATCTAGTAACTTCTGCTAGTTGCTGGAAGAAAGCCTCGTCCACCTCATCCCCCTGGTCTGGTGGTCTATAGCAGACTCCCACCACGACATCACCCTTGTTGCTCACACTTCTAAACTTAATCCAGAGACTCTCAGGTTTTTCTGCAGTTTCATACCGGAGCTCTGAGCAGTCATACTCCTCTCTTACATACAATGCAACTCCCCCACCTATTTCTGCCCTGCCAGTCCTTCCTGAACAGTTTATATCCACCACCCTCCAAGTGAAATTACCCCCCCTAATATCCACCTAAACCTCCCCCACTGCAACTTGAGACTATTACTCCTTGTTCTGTCATCTGGTACCACTGAGAACAGCCTAGCTCCATCCTCTTTGGAACCCCCTTTCAGGTAGTTGAAAGCATCCCCTCAAAGTTGAATCCCCCCTCATTCTTCTCTTCTGCAGACTGAATAACGCTGTCAACAAACACCAGTTCCCTCAGCCTCTCCTCGTAAGTCATGTGCCCCAGCCCCCTAATCATTTTTGTTGCCCTCCGCTGAACTCTCTCCAATTTGTCCACATCCCTTCTGTAGTGAGGGGACCAAAACTGGACACAGTACTCCAGATCAGGCCTCACCAATGCTGAATAGAGGGGAATGATCACATCCCTCGATCTGCAGGCGATGCTCCTACTTATAGAGCACAAAATGCCGTTAGCCTTCTTGGCAACAAGGGCACACTGTTAACTCATATCCAGCTTCTCGTCCACTGTAATCCCCAGGTCCTTTTCTGCAGAACTGCTGCTTAGCCACTCAGTCCCTAGTCTGTAGCAGTGGATGGGATTCTTCCATCCTCAGTGCAGGACTCTGCACTTGTCCTTGTTGAACCTCATCAGATTTGTTTTGGCCCAATCCTCTAATTTGTATTGGTCCCTCTGTATCCTATCCCTACCCTCCAGCGTATCTACCACTCCTCCCAGTGTAGTGTCATCTGCAAACTTGCTGAAGGTGCAATTAATTAATCCCATCATCCAGATCATTAATGAAGATATTGAACAAAACCGGCCCCAGGTCCGACCCCTGGGGCACTCCGCTTGATATGGGCTGCCAACTAGACATGGAGCCATTGATCACTACCCGTTGAGCCCGACGATCTAGCCAGCTTTCTATCCACCTTATAGTCCATTCATCCAGCCCATACTTCTTTAACTTGCCAGCAAGAATACTGTGGGAGACTGTATCAAAAGCTTTGCTAAAGTCAAGATATATCACATCCACCGCTTTTCCCCATATCCACAGAGTCAGTTATCTCATAGAAGGCAATCAGGTTGGTTAGGCATGACTTGCCCTTGATGAATCCATGTTGACTGTTCCTGGTCACCTTCCTCTCCTCCAAGTTTAACAGTGAAACAGTGTAACAGTGACTTAACAGTGAAATCCTTGCTGATCTTAAACACAAAAAGGAAGCTTACAAGAAGTAGAAGATTGGACAAATGACCAGGAAGGAGTATAAAAATATTGCTCAGGCATGCAGGACTGAAATCAGGAAGGCCAAATCACACTTGGAGTTGCAGCTAGCAAGAGATGTTAAGAGTAACGAGAAGGGTTTCTTCAGGTATGTTAGCAACAAGAAGAAAGTCAAGGAAAGTGTGGGCCCCTTACTGAATGAGGGAGGCAACCTAGTGACAGAGGATGTGGAAAAAGCTAATGTACTCAATGCTTTTTGTCCGGCCCAGTCTGTGAGCTTCTGGGCAAAAGCTCGGAGCCGCAAACCCGCTGTCCATCAGGCTGCCCGAAACGTCTGTCTGTACTTTTCCACCGACAGTCCCATCCGGTCTAGGACAGCCGCCTTCACCGCATCATAATCTTTGGCCTGTTTGTCACTTAAGGCCATATAGGCAGCCTGTGCCTCGCCGGACAGATAGGGGGTCAGTCTTAGGGCCCAGGTTGCCATGTCCCATCCAGAACCCGCAGCCACCCGCTCAAACATACACAGGAAGGCATCGGGGTCATTGGCAGAGCCCATCTTATAGAGCCCCAACCCTAGTGCACGGCTGCCATCACCTCCAGGGGGACTCACCCACTGGTGCAGGAGCTGCTGCTGTACACTGGCCTGCTCCCGGATGAAGTTGTTCTGTTGTTCGGCCTGCAAGGCAAGTAGGGCCTACAACTCTGCCTGGTGGGACTGCTGGAAGGCCTGCAGGTTTTTCTGCAGCTCCTCTTGCTGTTTAGCTAGCCACTGCACAGTTCCCTCCATCCTTGTGTAGCCAGGCACTGGCAGTGGCCTTGGATCCCGGACGAGCCCCCACGTGTAATGGGGCGCATGCCGTGCCCCTCTGGTTCAGCCCTTCTCCCCCTCTTTTCAGAGACTCAGGGAAACTTCAGGCTGGTGCAACACCCGTGCTCTTTATTTGTGATCAAGTCCCCACCACCAGTTTCCAGGCTTTTTACAACAGCTTGACCTACCACAGGGCTGGCCAGGAACAGAGTAGGAGACTCCCACCTCCCTCTGAATCTGAACCTGACCTTCGCCTCCTGGTCTCTGCCCTCCCTTTGCTCTCACTTCCTCCCAGCCTTATAGCTCCTGCTACCAAGACTGGCAGATGTGGTCAGTTACCAGGCAAGCATCAGGCTATCTACCTAGCCCCAGTCCAATCCTCCTGATTGGGGCTGGGATGGCAGGAGCTGATTAAGGCCTCACTAGCAGCACTCTGCCACACCTGGCCACTAGGCATTGGGCTGAGCCCAACAATTCCTTTCACACAGGCCACTGCACACCATTTGGGGGAAAGGAGGTGCGCTCCACCAACCTGGGCTAGATCTGAGCCAGCGTCCTAGGGCTCAGAAGCTCCAAATCCTCACTACCAATCTCCTGAGTATCCCTGTTCCTCCCTAACCCCTTTGCCGATAACACCTAAGGGCTTTCTAAGGGGGAGGAGAATGTCTGTTTCAGGTGAGCTGTCACCTCCCCAAGCATGGAATGTGCCTGAGTGCTCATCCATAGGAGCCTCCTCTCCCCATAGCTGCAGCTCCCTTGCCCTCAAGCAACATTAGAGTCAAGGCCTGTAGTTAGTTTCACCTCCTCTATCTCCTGCTGCGTTGTAGACAGCTCTGGGCTGGGCTGGAATCTGGGATCCTCCTGTCTGCTCTGCTCTCCAGGTCTCAGTGACCACTGCTTGTCCTGACTATGGTTATACTAAGTAGAAGTGACACACATCACTCACATTCTCTCCTGGCCATTCCTTTCCCGGAGTCCCCTCTTGATTATGTACTGACTAGCTGGACTGCTGGCAGGGTCAGAGTCCTGCTTTACCCTCCCACATCTGCCAGCTCCTTCTCCTGCCATAAGCTAGAGAGAGAGGAGGCTTTTTAGTTTGATTCAGGCCCCCCCTCCACACACACACATGCTGAAGACAGAAAGATCTCCAGATGACTGTGTTCCTCTGCTAGGCTGTACATTAGGGGTGGGCAAACGTTTTGGCCCGAGGGCCACATCTGGGTGTGGAAATTGTATGGTGGGCCATGAATGCTCATGAAATTGGGGTTGGGGTGCGGGAGAGGGTAAGGGCTCTGCCTGGGGGTGCGGGCTCTGAGGTGGGGCCAGAAATGAGGAGTTCAGGGTGCGGGAGGGGGCTCTGGCCTGTGGCAGGAGGTTGGGGTTCAGGGGTGGTGGTGAGGGCACCGGCTGGGGGTGTGGGCTCTGGAGTGGGGCTGGGGATGAGGGGTTTGGGATGCAGGAGGGTACTCCGAGCTGGGAGGCGTTCTGAGGGCAGGAGGGGGATCAGGGCTGGGACATGGGAGGGGGATAGGGGTGCAGGCTCTGGGTGGCACTTACCTCAAACAGCTCCCGGAAGCAGCAGCACATCCCCCCTCCAGCTCCTACGCGTAGGCACGGCCAGGCGGCTCTGCGTGCTGCCCTGTCTGCAGGCACCACCCCTGCAGCTCCCATTGGCTGCGGTTCCCAGCCAATGGGAGCTGCAGGGGTGGTGCTTGGGGCGTGGGCAGCGTGCGGAGCCCCCTGGCTGCCCCTACACATAGGAGCCAGTGCGGAGACATGCTGCTGCTTCCGGGAGCCGCGAGGATCCACGGCATGCGCAGAGCAGGACAAGCCCCAGATCCCACTCCCCGGTGGGAGCTCGATGGTCAGATTAAAACGTCTGATGGGCCGGATGTGACCCCCGGGCAGTAGTTTTCCCACCCCTGCTGTACATCCTAGGTTGTGCAGTGCTGGGCCTCCAGCTCTCCCTTTGGTGTCACATAGGGATGGGCTGAGTAGCCACCATTTGGGATATAGGACCACTATGGGTACCAGCACTGGGCCTGAGTGGCCAGTGGGATGGAGACTGGGGTCCACTCTGTCTCCCTCTCTAGGTGGAGTGGACAAGCAGCAGCAGGTGGATAAAATATAACCCTGTTCATGGGAGCTGCCCTGGGTGCCCACAAGTGAAGAGAAGCCAAGGGATATTGTTGCTTGGGAGCCCTCCTCAGAGGGTACCTGGAATGGTAGAGGCATAGACCCAGCCACTGTAGCTGCCTGTAGCGATGCGGGACTCACCGCTGCGGCGCCTCCTGCCGGTCATCTCGGGAATTAGCTCTTCCAGCCTCTGGAGTGCCCTCTGCAGGCCGATATCCCACTACCGCCTGGCCCCCGTGTCCCTCCCGGACCCAGTGCCCTGTTGTCTGGGGTGCTGCCCTCACAGCTCTGGGTCTCCCCCTCCCAGGGGAACCCCCACCCACTATCCCCACTTCGCCTCAGGCTAGGTCTACACTACAGCGGGGGTCCGACCTAAGATACGCAACTTCAGCTACGTGAATACCGTAGCTGAAGTTGCGTATTTTAGGTCGGCTTACCTAGCGGTGAGGACGCGGGAAAGTCGACCGCTGCCGCCGACTCCGCTGCCGCCTCCTGCCGAGGTGGATTTCCGGAGTCGACTGCAGAGCGATCAGGGATCGATTTTACCGCGTCTTCACCAGACGCGGTAAGTCGATCCCCGATAAACCGATTGCTACCCGCCGGATCGGCGGGTAGTGAAGACAAAGCCTCAGTCTTGGCTACTGCCAGTCTCCATCTAGCTCCCATTCACTGGGGCAGACTGCAGTATAAGCCACTCATCACAGGCAAAGGGGTTCGGACCTGCTGCCTCTGCCTGCCCATGGGCTGCCCCCTGCAACCCCATACTTAATTGGCCTTACCAGGCCTGCAGCCTCGGGGGTTTCCAGGCCGGAGCTCCCCAGCTCCTCTAGCCTTTCCCAAGCCCTGCTCTACTTTAGGTACCCTCTCAGCTTCCAGGCAACCAGGCCCTTCTCTCTCTACTGCTAGGGAGAGACTGCTGAGCTCCTGACTCCCAGCCTTTTTATACAGGCCAGCTGTGGCCTGATTGGGGTGTGGCCCAGCTGCGGACACTTCCCCAATCAGCCCAGCTTTTAGAGCTGCAGCCCTCTCCAGGGCTGCTTTCAAGCCCTTCCAGGCAGGAGCAGGTGCCCACCGCGCTACACTGCCTCTGCAAAGAGAGACACCCCATGTGTAAGGATTTGATCTGCCTCCATTACAGACAAGGCTACAACTGACCTAAAATGGCCACCAATAGGGACACGCCCTTCGTGGCATGTCTGCGTGAATATGGAAGAGGGAGTTACAGGTATCTGTATGTGACTAGGACGCTCCCCCAGGAAAGCCACAGACCAGCAGCCTCACAAGATGGTGAGAAGGGCTCAATCCAGTGAAGGTCTATGCCCTGGTTAGCGAGCTGCCCTAAGCTCCTGCTTATGAAACTCAGAATCTGTGAGTTGGGAGGACACCACAGCCTGTGGTGGTGTCCAGAGCAGCTCCAGCCAGATTCATCAGACAGCTCTGCCATTCCATCATGACCCTTGGCTTTGGGGAGTGGTGAATCAATGTGGTTAAAAATGTCCCATTTTAACTTTCCAGGTGACATTTTCAAACCTTGCTGTTTACAGTGCAGTTGCAAAATGGAACCCTTCTCCTGCAACACTCAATACACTGTTGCCCCACACCAGGTGTACATTGAGAACATGAATTTCCTCACACAAGCACCCTTCTCACACACACAACACCTGCTGTGTGGCACAGTGAGCTGCTGGCACAGCATGTTTTGCAGACACAACTTAGGCGCTGAGATTTGAAATTTAGCCCTAAATGTCTCCTTCTACAGACAGCCTTATCCACACTCACTATGTTAGCTTTCCAGTCATGCTCCTAACACACAGATCATACCACCTGTAGGTGCCAAGTCCAATGACAGCCAGGCTGTAGGATTTTAGGGAGGGGCCTTTCAGACGGTCCAAAGGCTCAGATCAGGCCTGCTCCCTGATGGGGCTTCTCTTAAACTCTGAAACAAAACAAAACAATCACAAATTTCCATCTTTCTTCCTCCTCAACACCCAGAGACTGATGGTGTAGTGGGAGCACTGTAAGGTCAGCCTAGTTACTGGGAATAGATGGGAGTTGGGGAAGGGTGTCAACTCTGATCTCTGTTTGGCTGCTGGAATGCAAGGCTACTATGTCCTTTATCCAAGCCGCACCCTACGCCTGTCATAGTCCCAAGCTCCTGCCTCCTGGTCACCTTTTTGTTTATGCTTCCATCACTGATCTCTTCTTGGGCACTGCCTGCTCCAGCTTAATCTTTCATTTTCTATTGCTTCTGCCAGTAAACTCCTCAGGGCAGGGGCCTTATCTTCCTAGGGGTAGATAAATAAAAGGCCATATGGAGCTGCATCAATAACTAGCTGCAAATCTCTTTACTTCCAAACATTTGTGCTTCTCCAAGCTGTGTTCTTTGAAGGTTTCCTTCATACAAATATTTGAAGTGCAACCCTGAGTGTTCAAACACTAACACACACAAAGTGATGGGTCTAGACTGCCCAAAGGCGCTAAAGCAATGGTCTGTCCCAGGTTTAAATCAAGAGTCAGAACTTCCACTACTCAGGCCAAGTGGGCGTACTAAGCTCAGGCAGGCTTTGGCTATTCCCAGGGTGGATAAAAAACAATGATTTAAAAAAAAAAAATAAAAAAAATCAGATTTATTTAATTTAAATCGATTTTTTGATCAAATGCTTTTTGAGGAAAAAACCTATCTAAAGATAGTTTTAATTAAGATACATTATAGCTCAAAGATATCTCATCATGGAATATGGATTATAAATTCTAATTCTATAATATGAAACAATATATTCATGTAATATTTAAGATAAATTTTGTAAATGAGTTCCAATAGTTCATGGATTAAGGATCCAATTTTATGGGGCTCCAGGGGCTTCTGTATAGATTATTTAGGTTAATCTTTCTATCTACCCAATGGGACTCAGGGCTCAGTCTAGAAGATACCATCAGAGATGCTTAGTTTTGCAGTTCTCAAACTCTGGATTTGTGTCTCCAGAGATAACATGCTTGTTAACAGCAAAAATGCTTTTAAATAAATAAATAAATAAATACATAAAATATAGAGGTGAGAAATAACAGACCTCAACCCTATTGTCCCTCTGCAAATTTGTGTACACAGAGTCAATCCCTTACCCCTCTCTAAAAGTGCAAAGTTTCAAAAAGTTCAATGAAGATTGTTGGGGGCGGAATAGATCTATCTGGACAAGGAGAAGTCTGGAGATAAATGTGAGAAGGGAGGGACAGGCAGTAGAAACAAAAGTGAAACTGTTTGAGCAGCATATTCCAGAAATCTTGAGGTCTTTCTAAGGCCTGGTCTACACTAGGAGTTTATATCGAATTTAGCGCCGTTACATCGAATTAACCCTGCACCCGTCCACACCACGAAGCTATTTAGTTCGAAATAGAACTCTTTTAAATTCGACTTCTGTAATCCTCGACGGTAATAGCTCCGGGAGCTATCCCACAGTGCACCACTCTGTTGACGCTCTGGACAGCACTTCGAGCTCGGATGCTCTGACCAGCCACACAGGAAAAGCCCCGGGAAAATTTGAATTCCTTTTCCTGTCTGGCCAGTTTGAATCTCATTTTCTGTTTGGACAGCGTGGAGAGCTCAGCAGCACTGGCAACGATGCAGAGCTCTCCAGCAGAGTTGGCCGTGCAATCTAATAGAAAGAGGGCCCCAGCATGGACTGATCGGGAAGTCTTGGATCTCATCGCTGTGTGGGGCGATGAGTCCGTGCTTTCAGAGCTGCGCTCCAAAAGAAGGAATGCAAAGATCTATGAGAAGATCTCTAAAGCCATGGCAGAGAGAGGATACAGCCGGGATGCAACGCAGTGCCGCGTGAAAATCAAGGAGCTGAGACAAGGCTACCAAAAAACCAAAGAGGCAAACCGACGCTCCGGATCCCAGCCCCACACATCACGTTTCTACAAGGCACTGCATTCCATCCTAGGTGCGGCCGCCACCACTACCCCACCAGTGACCGTGGACTCCGAGGATGGGATATTGTCCACGGCCGGTTCCTCCTCGGAAATGTTAGGTGACGGGGAAGATGAGGAAGGAGATGAGGAGGACGAGGCAGTCGACAGCGCTTGCACCGCTGATTTCCCCGACAGCCAGGAGCTCTTCATCACCCTTACCGAGATCCCCTACCAACCGTCCACAGCCGTTACCCCGGACACCGAATCAGGGGAAGGATCAAGCAGTGAGTGCTTTAAACATCTCAACATTTCATTTAAACATAACTGGAATATTTATATTGTTAAGAATGGGCTTTTCAGTCACTCTTTTAAACATAGAAACTTTTATTTATAACAAAACAGGAATATTAACTATATTAGTAATTTGTTATTCATGATTTAGTTGGCTTAGTGAACTATTTACTCCTAACTATGTATAGAAAATCAAGTAATGTCCGGATATTCATGATTAGGCCACCACAGGATGCTCCACTCTGTAGTCCGTTATGCTGAACTTAAATGAAAAGACGGTCAATGTGCCCGGGAATGGACAGACAGTCCTCCTGGGATAGCTCGGCATAGCTCTCCTGGAGGTACCGCTCCAGCATGCGCATGAGGTTCCACGGCAGGGCGATCTTGTTCGGTCCCCCGTGGTAACACACATTCCCACGCCATGAGTCCATCAGGTAGTCCGGGATCAGTGCGCGGCACAGCATGGCGGCATACGGCCCAGGCCTCTGCATGGTCTCACGCAGCATCCTTCCCCTCTCGGTCTCCGAGATCCTCATGAGTGTAATGTCACACATGACGCCCTGCTTTAAATTAGGGAGGGGAATGTTAGTATTGGGACTGCTTTACAGCCACGCGGTGGAGGCGGCAGAGCGGCAGCATACAGGGAGCTTTCCCGGGGACAGCCACGAGGTGGTGGGACAGGGGCAGAGCTCATGCTTCCCTGATTGCTGCCAGCAGAGAGTGGCCTTGCATTCAGTGCGAAAGGAGCCCAGTGCTACTATTACATTTTTAAGCTGCAACAAGTGTACGGCTTACCATGTTTTCCAGCAACAGAAGTAGAGGTGTCCTGAAACGCTTCTCTGATCGCAACTGCAGGACCCCAGGCAGTCAAGGCGAGGGCCGAAAATTCGACCTTGTCCTGAGTGCGCATGTGAAAGGTCCAGTGCATGGTGTTGTTCACAGAGAAAGACTATGTTCTTTGTTAGCAACTTCATTTATCTGTCTCAGGAATTTACTCCCTTTTTCCCATTCCCACAGACACATCTGCGACTGTCTCCCAACCCAGCCTGGCATCACACTCCCAGAGGCTAGCGCAGATTAGAAGAAGGAAGAGAAAGACGCGGGAAGACATGTTTTATGAACTTATGGACTGCTCACGAGAGCAGGCAGCCCAGACGACACAGTGGAGGGAGAACTTGTCACAAATGCACAGAGCAGTCATGGAACGGGAGGAGAGGTGGCGCCAGGAGGACCAGCAGGCTACTCAAACCCTGCTTGGACTAATGAGGGAGCAAACGGAGACGCTACGGTGCCTAGTGGATGTTCTGCAAGACCGGAGGCAGGAGGACAGAGCCCTGCTGCTGTCTATCTCTAACCGCCCTCCCCCGCCACCAAGTCCCACACCCCCCCTCACCAAAAGTACAAAGAAGGAGGGGCAGCAAGGGCCGTTAAAACTTTCAGTCGGCCCCTGCACACTGCTGCAGCAATGGAAGGCTCTCGTTCCAAAGTTTGAAAAGTCCTTTCCTACCCATCTCACACTAGCCCACGTCCAAGTTTCCTCCCCCCCCTTTTCATGTGCGGTTCATAATAAAACATCTTTTTCTGTTAAGTACTGTTTCCGAGAGTGTCTTTTGGAGGGGATTCTGTCTGAAGGGGCGGAAGGGGTTTGTTACTTGGACAGGACAGTCACCTGTAGCAGGCTACAGAGGCGGGGGCAGGTCCAGCATCAGGACACATACACAGTACAGTCACCAGTTACCCTGGTCAGTCTGGGAGGCGGTTTTCATGTTCTGGGGTGCGAGGGGGTTGATCTGTGACTTTGTGGCGGGGGAGGGCAGTTAGAGATCCTCTGCCGCGGTCCTTATCCTGGATCACAGAGCCACGCAGCAGGGGATCTGTTACCCTCCGCCCCCTGCCAGAAAGTCACTTGGCCGACACATACATGCAGTCCCGCCCAGGACTGCTGGCAGGCTGCGTTGAAACAACCAATCCAGCACTGCGGAGCCTGTCATTCCCGGACTTTAGAAGCATCATTTGCATCAAAACACTAAGCCCGCCCCCCGCCACAGTCTGCGTCCCCGGTTTAAAACATTCCCGCGAAAACAGTAAAAAAGAGAACCTTGTTCATTAACAAAACGGAACAGATTTTATTTGTTGGGAAGGTGGGGAAGGGGGTATGTAACTTGGAAGGATAGTCAACAGTAACTGGGTAAAGAAACGGGGGCAGGTTCAGCATCTGTGTCCACAAAGTAAAAAGTCACTGGAGACCCTGCTCAGTCAGGAACCTGGCTTTCAAAGCCTCCCTGATGCACAGCGCGTCCCGCTGTGATCTTCTAATCGCCCTGCTGTCTGGCTGGACGTAATCAGAAGCCAGGCTATTTGCCTCAACCTCCCACCCCGACATATAGGTCTCCCCCTTGCTCTCACACAAATTGTGGAGCACACAGCAAGCAGCTATCACAATGGGGATATTGGTCTCGCTGAGATCACAGCGAGTGAGTAGGCTTCTCCATCTCCCCTTGAGACGGCCAAAAGCACACTCCACCACCATTCTGCACTTGCTGAGCCGGTAGTTGAATAGTTCTTTCCCTGAGTCCAGTGCGCCAGTGTAGGGCTTCATGAGCCAGGGCATTAGCGGGTATGCAGGGTCCCCGAGGATGACTGTAGGCATCTCCACATCACCAACTGTTACTTTGTGGTCCGGGAAGTAAAGACCTTCCTGCAGCCGTCTACACAGACCAGAGTTCCTGAACACCCTAGCGTCATGAACCTTGCCAGGCCATCCAACGTAGATATTGGTAAAACGTCCCCGATGGTCCACCAGTGCTTGCAGCACCATGGAAAAGTAGCCCTTCCGGTTGATGTACTGGCTGGCCTGGTGGTCCGGTCCCAGGATAGGGATGTGAGTCCCATCTATAGCCCCACCTCAGTTTGGGAATCCCATCTCGGCAAAGCCATCTCTGATGAGCTCCACGTTTCCCAGGGTCACTACCTTAGATAGCAGTAGCTTGACGATTGCCCTGGCTACTTGCATAACAGCAACCCCCACGGTAGACTTGCCCACGCCAAACTGGTTAGCGACGGACCGGTAGCTGTCTGGCGTTGCGAGCTTCCAGAGGGCTATGGCCACTCGCTTCTGGACAGTCAGGGCTGCCCGCATCCGGGTGTCCTTTCGCTTCAGGGCAGGGGACAGCAACTCACACAGTTCGAGGAAAGTCCCCTTCCGCATGTGAAAGTTGCGCAGCCACTGGGATTCATCCCAGACCTGCAGCACTATGCGGTCCCACCATTCCGTGCTTGTTTCACGGGCCCAGAATCGCCGTTCAACAGTATCAACAAGACCCAGTGACAGCGAGATGTCCTGGGCGCTGGGTCTCATGTTCTCAGAGAGGTCGGAGCTAGTGTCCGACTTCATGCCGTCACGGTGGTGCCGTAGCCTCCTCTCATGATTGATCTGCAGCTGCCTCTGGTACAGGTGGAGGAGAAGCTGCGAGGCGTTGAGAACAGCCACAACTGCAGCGATGGTCGCAGCGGGATCCATGCTCGCACTGCTGTGGCGTCCGCGCTGTCAGTAATCAGAAAAGCGCGCGAACTGATTTCCCGCCGGCGCTTTCAGGGAGGGAGGGAGGGAGTTCGTGAGTGACGGACGGATGACGACAGGCGCCCAAAAGCACCCTCGACACATTTTTTTACCCAGAAGGCATTTGGGGCTCGACCCAGAATTCCAATGGGCAGGGGGGACTGCGGGAACTGTGGGATAGCTGCCCACAGTGCACCGCTTCCAATGTCGACGCTTGCCCCGTTAGTGTGGACTCACAAAGTCTCACAAAGTCGAATTACTGTCCTTAGTGTGGACACACACGTTCGACTTAGTAATATCGATTCCACATAGTCGAATTAACTAAAATCGAAGTACTCTCGTAGTGTAGACAAGGCCTAAGTGTAGCCTTCATTAATTTGAGATCTACCATACCCAGCAGGCCGTAAAAGAGACCCAGTTTGGGAATATTTTAATGAAGTTCCTCTACCTGTGGGTAAGACAGGCATGCGTGCAAAATGCAAACAGTGCAACAAAGAAATGCAAGGCCTGGTTTCCCGAATGAAACAACATCATGAGAAGTGTTCCTTCTCAGGAGGAAGCTGTGTTGAAGATGATGAAAGGAACATGTCTGAACATGCAGGATCTTCAGGTTGGTAAACTTTTTTATTTCATACTTCTTTCTTAAGGACTGCCTGTCTTCCTTCTGGACTATTCTTGAATTCTCATGTTTGAGCAAAAAATATAGTTGTTACTCTACGGTACTATCATTTTAGATGCAGTTGTGATAAAAAAATAAATAGCTGAAATGGGCAGATTCCTTTTACAATTTCACCTTTAAAGTAGTACTGAGTGTCAGTGAATACAATGAGTAATACTAAATGAGTAGTATGGTAATAATAATTAAATAACTACATTGACTTATTTTGTTTAGAAGAATCCATCCTCAACATACAGGATTTTGAAGACTATCCACCTTCAAGATCACCATCATTTTCTATAGTTTCAGAGTTATCTGCCAATGATAGTGTTTCAGTCACATCATGTACAGGGCCGTACATACCCATTCGCAAAGGACACAGCTGCGTAGGGCACCAGGAAATTTGGGGCACCAAATTTCCTGGTGCCCTGTGCCGCTGCGTGCTGCTCCAGCCCCTGCTCCGCCTCTTCCCACGGCCCCCACCCCTGCTCTGCCCCAGCCCCGCCCCCACTCCACCCCTTCCCCAAAGCCCCTGTCTCTTCCCCCACCCTAGCCCTGCCTCTTCCCACCCCTGCTCCGCCCCTTCCCGCCCCTGAGGAGTGCAGCAGGGCTAGACCTGCACTCACCGGCGGCGGGAAGTGCAGTGGGCCGGCCCCAGCCACGCTGCCAGTGAGTGCTGGGGGGGGGGTTCCCCCAAGCCAGCCCCCCGCGGAGGTCTGCCCCCCCCCCACGGGGGGGCTGCATAGGGCTCCAGAATAGCTAGGGATGGCCCTGATCACGTATGTCATACAGCCATCTGTAGCAAAAAGAAAAAAAAATTTCCATCATCCAGAAACGACCATAGATAAGTTTGTGATAAGAACCAGCAGATTACAAAAAGAGGTAATTGATGAAAAAATTGCCCAGTTTGTTTATGCAACAAACTCTCCTTTCTGTATGATTGAGAACCCACACTTCATTAACATGGTTCAGTCATTAAGACCAGCATACAGTCCACCCAACAGAGCAGATGTCGCAGGCAAATTGCTGGATAAAGTGTATGAAAAAGAAATTGAGCAGTGTGCAAAAGGTCTAGAGGGTGAAATTGTTAACCTGAGTCTTGATGGATGGAGCAATGTCCACAATGATCCTGTTGTATGTGTTTGTGTGACAACAGAAGAAGAGAATGTTTTCCTTACAGACACAATTGATACATCAGGAAATGCACACACAGCAGAATACTTACAAGAAGTAGCAGTAAAAGCTATAACAAACTGAAAAAAAATTCAAACGTCTAGTACGCAGCTTGGTCACAGACAATACTGCAAATGTATCCAAGATGAGAAGAAATTATTTAGAAGAGAGCGAAGAGAGTCCCAAGCTAATAACATACAGTTGCAGTGGTTATTTGATGCACCTCCTAGCCAAAGACTTCAGTATTCCAGAAATAAAGTCTAATGTTGTTGAAATTGCAAAATATTTCCATAACAACCATTTGCAGCAGCTGCTCTGAAAAAAGTGGGAGGAACCAAGCTAACTCTCCCACAAGACATGCGATGAAACTCAGTAGTGGACTGTTTTGAGCACTATATCAAGAACTGGCCTAATCTGATGACAGTTTGTGAACAAAATCGTGAAAAAATAGATGGCACTGTCACAGCCAAAGTTCTCAACATTTGGCTTAAGAGAAATGTTGAACACATGCTGAGTACCCTGAAGCTCTATTTCTGTAGCCTTGAACAAAATGCAGGGAAACAGCTGTTTTATTGCTGATGCTGTTGAAATTTGGAAGGAACTGAGTGAGATCTTAAAAAGAAAAATATGCAATGACAGAGTTAAATTACAAGCATTAAAAAAACGAATGGGACAAGCACCATCTCCAGCTCATTTTCTTGCAAATATTCTCAATACTCGGTACCACGGTCAAACCTTAACTGCTGAAGAAGAGGAGTAGGCTATGACATGGACATCCAGCAATCATCCCTCTGTGATGGGTTGGATCACAGAACCCCCCTTGGGAGCTGCCACCTGATGTACCAAAACTACCTCTGCCCCTGCTTGCCCTGCCAGACACGCCTGTCTGCTCCAACACAGACCCAGGGTCTGAATTTTTTGCCCCAAAGCTGCAAACTTAACTGAAAGCAGCTTACAGAAGCATTATTGTCTTTAACACTCAGATGCCCAACTCCCAGTGGGGTCTAAAACCCAAATAAATCCGTTTTACCGTGTATAAAGCTTATACAGGATAAACTCATAAATTGTTCGCCCTCTATAACAGTGATAGAGAGATATGCACAGCTGTTTGCCCTCCCAGGTATTAATACATACTCTGGGTTAATTAATAAGTAAAAAGTGATTTTATTAAATACAGAAAGTAGGATTTAAGTGGTTCCAAGTAGTAACAGACAGAACAAAGTGAATTACCAAGTAAAATAAAATAAAACACTCCAGTCTATGTCTAATCCAACTGAATACAGATAAAATCCTCACCAGTTCCAGAATGCTTCCTTTTACAGACTAATGTCCTTTTAGTCTGGGTCCAGCAATCACTCAAACCCCTTGCAGTCACTGTCATTTGTTCTAGTTTCTTTCAGGTATCTTTGGGGGTGGAGAGGCTCTCTCTTTAGCCAGCTGAAGACAAAATGGATGGGTCTCCCCTGGGCTTAAATAGACTTTCTCTTGTGGGTGAAGACCCCCTCCTCTCTCCTATGCAAAGTCCAGAGTCACCTGGGCAAGTCACATGTCCTTTGTTCCTTACCAGCCAAGCCACATTCCTGGGAAAGCCCAGATGTGGATTGGTGTCTCCAAGTTCATTGTTGCTTAAGTGTTTCTTGATTGGGCACTTACTGAGAATAGTCTTTTCTCAGGAAGCTGACCAACTGCTTCACTACAGCCTACTTAGAATCAAATAAGTATGCAGCCATTATCCATAACTTCGAATACAAAAATGATACATGCATGCAAATAGGATTAATAGATTCAGTAGATCATGACCTTTACATAAATATGTTACATGGCATATGTAGCATAAAACACATTCTAGTTACACACACACACACACATTCATAAGCATATTTCTATAAAGCCTTATGGGTGGCACCATCACACCCCCCATAATGCCAACTATAATAAACTTCAGAGCTAAGGGTGAACCATTCGAGAAATATATGTTTGCTGATGATGTTTTAAAGAAAGTCACACCAGTGAACTTGTGGAAGTCACTTAAGCACTTCGATTCAGAGACTGTTGAAGTGATAATCTCACTTTTAACCGCAGTAGCTTCTTCTGCTGGTGTAGAAAGAATATTTTCTTCCTTTGGAGTAATTCATTCCAAATTGAGAAACCGTTTGGGACCTGAAAAAGCAGGAAAGCTTGTTTTTCTTTTCCAGATTATGAACAAACAGGAAAATGAAGGTGAAGACAACTGAGTCAGCTGCAGAAGCCAATATTTTAAGTTTCTCATGTTGACCTGGCTGACATAGTCGATTTCATTTTTTTTTAAATATTTCATTTAACTATTTTAATTAAAAACAATTTTAACAAAAACATACCTGATTTTAAAAAACTTTGAATTTTTGAATTCAAAAATTCATATGCTTGTTTTGTTAAAATATTATATGTTTGCTGTTGAAGAAAAAAAAATCCAGAATACATAACGTTGTTGTTTTAGTTAAATAAAACAACAACAGGGGCTTGCGAACAGGGGCTGCTAACAGGGAGTTTCGCAAGGGAGTTCTCCAGGTGAAGGAGGAGCAAATACAACACCCTTGGGGTAAGTGACTGTCTGTAGTGTGTGTTTGTTTGTGTTTGGGGGTTACTCGCTGTGTGCTGAGCTTGTGTTTGTCCGTCTGTTTGTTTGTTTGAAGGACAGTGTGCTGTGGCTGGCAGTTGGAAGCTGTGAGCTTCAAAGGAAGGTTTGAAAGCTAGAAGCCTCTATTAATTGGCTGAGCCTTAGTCAGTGGGCAGGGCTATCAAGCAGGCCAGGGCTTTATAAAGCAGTGCGCAAGCGACCAGGAGCTGCTAACAGGGAGTTTCGCAAGGGAGTTTAGAAGGGGAGTGGGAAGGGGGTAAGGGCCCCTTGCTGTTTTGTAAAACTATAAACTAAGCTACATTCAAAACCTCTTGATTTAAACAAAACCCTTTCATTAACTAGGAGACCATGCAGGCCGAAGCCCAGCAGCAGAGTGGGGGCTATCCAGTTTATTGCGCTGAGTGCAGCATGTATGATTACCTGCCCTGTGCGCGGGTGGCGTATGTGTGCATTCGGTGCAAGGAGCTTCTGGCCCTCAGAGACCGCGTATGGGCTTTGGAGGCCAGGGTGGCGGAACTGGAGGAGCTAAGGGAGGCAGAGAGGTATGTTGATGAGGCTTTCCGGGACACTGTAGAATTGTCCCACCTCCGGTCAGACAGCCCCTGCACTGTTGAGGAGGATGAAAGGCCCAGGGAAGCAGAGCAGTCAATGGGAGCAGAGGGAAACCTTTCCATAGTTGGGACCCTCCTTCCAGATGGAGTTAGCGTATCCTCTTGCACTGAGGTTACCTCTCTGGGGGAGGGAACTCCAGTTACTAGGAAAAGGCAGGTGTTAGTAATGGGAGATTCGATCATTAGAAACATAGATAGCTGGCTGCTACTCTGAAACCTGTCATAGATAGCTGGGTTTGTGATGACCGGGAGAACCATATGGTGACTTGCCTGCCTGGTGCGAAGGTTGCAGATCTCTCGAGGCATCTGGATAGACTTATGTGTAGTGCTGGGGAGGAGCCGGTGGTCGTGGTACATGTAGGTACCAGTGACATAGGGAAGGGTAGGAGAGACGTCCTGGAGGCCAAATTTAGGCTGCTAGGGAAGAGACTGAAATCCAGGACCTCTATGGTGGCATTCTCAGAAATGCTCCCAATTCCACGTGCAGGGTCAGGTAGGCAGGCAGAGCTTCAGAGTCTCAATGCGTGGATGAGATGATGGTATAGAGAGGAGGGGTTTAGATTCATTAGGAATTGGAGAAACTTTTGGGATGGGGGAGCCTATACAGGATGGGCTCCACCTAAACCAAAGTGGAAACAGACTGCTGGCACTTAACATTAAAAAGGTTGTAGAGCAGTTTTTAAACTAGGAGATGGGGGAAAGCCGACTGCTGCAGAGGAGCATGTGGATCGGACAGAGACTTCTCTTAGAGGAGAGTCTATTGATAGAGATTCTCTAGATTATAGTCAGGAGCAGAGGATGGAAGAGGATAATGTAAGGGCCAGATCAGACGAGAAACATTCACATAAAGAATTGGACACATCAGAAAAGGGCAGACAAATAAACAGTGACAAGTTTTTAAAGTGCTTGTACACAAATGCTAGAAGTCTAAATAATAAGATGGGTGAACTAGAGTGTCTCGTGATAAAGGAGGATATTGATATAATAGGCATCACAGAAACCTGGTGGACTGAGGATAATCAATGGGACACAATCATTCCGGGGTACAAAATATATCGGAAGGACAGAACAGGCCGTGGGGGAGGAGTGGCACTATATGTTAAAGAAAGTGTAGATTCAAATGAAGTAAAAATCTTAAGTGAATCCACATGTTCCATAGAATCTCTATGGATATAATTTCATGCTCTAATAAGAATATAACATTAGGGATCTATTATCGACCACCTGACCAGGACAGTGATAGTGATGATGAAATGCTAAGGGAGATTAGAGAAGCTATCAAAATTAAGAACTCAATAATAGTGGGGGATTTCAATTATCCCCATATTGACTGGGAGCATGTCACCTCAGGACGAAATGCAGAGACAAAATTTCTCAATACTTTAAATGACTGCTTCTTGGAGCAGCTGGTACGGGAACCCACAAGGGGAGAGGCAACGCTCGATTTAGTCCTGAGTGGAGCGCAGGAGCTGGTCCAAGAGGTAACTATAACAGGACCGCTTGGAAATAGTGACCATAATATAATAACAGGTTTCAGAGTAGCAGCCGTGTTAGTCTGTATCCTCAAAAATAACAGGAGTACTTGTGGCACCTTAGAGACTAACAAATTTATTAGAGCATAAGCTTTCGTGGGCTACAACCATCCGAAGAAGTGCGTTGTAGCCCACGAAAGCTTATGCTCTAATAAATTTGTTAGTCTCTAAGGTGCCACAAGTACTCCTGTTATTTTCATAATATAATAACATTTAACATCCCTGTGGTGGGAAGAACATCTCAACAGCCGAACACTGTGGCATTTCATTTCAAAAAGGGGAACTATGCAAAAATGAGGGGGTTAGTTAAACAGAAATTAAAAGGTACAATGACTAAAGTGAAATCCCTGCAAGCTGCATGGGCGCTTTTTAAAGACACCATAATAGAGGCCCAACTTAAATGTACACCCCAAATTAAGAAACACAGTAAAAGAACTAAAAAAGAGCCACCGTGGCTTAACAACCATGTAAAAGAAGCAGTGAGAGATAAAAAGACTTCCTTTTAAAAGTGGAAGTCAAATCCTATTGAGGTAAATAGAAAGGAGCATAAACACTGCCAAATTAAGTGTAAAAATGTAATAAGAAAAGCCAAAGAGGAGTTTGAAGAAGGGCTAGCCAAAAACTCAAAAGGTAATAACAAAATGTTTTTTAAGTACATCAGAAGCAGGAAGCCTGCTAACCAACCAGTGGGGCCCCTCGATGATCGAGATACAAAAGGAGCGCTTAAAGACGATAAAGTCATTGCGGAGAAACTAAATGGATTCTTTGCTTCAGTCTTCACGGCTGAGGATGTTAGGGAGATTCCCAAACCTGAGCCGGCTTTTGTAGGGGACAAATCTGAGGAACTGTCACAGATTGAAGTGTCACTAGAGGAGGTTTTGGAATTAATTGATAAACGTAACATTAACAAGTCACCGGGACCAGATGGCATTCACCCAAGAGTTCTAAAAGAACTCAAATGTGAAGTTGCGGAACTATTAACTATGGTTTGTAACCTGTCCTTTAAATCGGCTTCTGTATCCAACGACTGGAAGATAGCTAATGTAACGCCAATATTTAAAAAGGGCTCTAGAGGTGATCCTGGCAATTACAGACCGGTAAGTCTAACGTCCGTACCAGGCAAATTTGTCTAAACAATAGTAAAGAATAAAATTGTCAGACACATAGAAGAACATAAATTGTTGGGCAAAAGTCAACATGGTTTCTGTAAAGGTAAATCGTGTTTTACTAATCTATTAGAGTTCTTTGAAGGGGTCAACAAACATGTGGACAAGGGGGATCCAGTGGACATAGTGTACTTAGATTTCCAGAAAGCCTTTGACAAGGTCCCTCACCAAAGGCTCTTACGTAAATTAAGTTGTCATGGGATAAAAGGGAAGGTCCTTTCATGGATTGAGAACTGGTTAAAAGACAGGGAACAAAGGGTAGGAATAAATGGTAAATTCTCAGAATGGAGAGGGGTAACTAGTGGTGTTCCCCAAGGGTCAGTCCTAGGACCAATCCTATTCAACTTATTCATAAATGATCCGGAGAAAGGGGTAAAAAGCGAGGTGGCAAAGTTTGCAGATGATACTAAACTGCTCAAGATAGTTAAGACCAAAGCAGACTGTGAAGAACTTCAAAAAGATCTCACAAAACTAAGTGATTGGGCAACAAAATGGCAAATGAAATTTAATGTGGATAAATGTAAAGTAATGCACATTGGAAAAAATAACCCCAACTATACATACAATATGATGGGGGCTAATTTAGCTACAACGAATCAGGAAAAAGATCTTGGAGTCATCGTGGATAGTTCTCTGAAGACGTCCATGCAGTGTGCAGAGGCGGTCAAAAAAGCAAACAGGATGTTAGGAATCATTAAAAAGGGGATAGAACAGGGGTCTCAAACACGTGGCCCACGGGCCGCATGTGGCCTGCGGGGTGATTTTCTGCGGCCCGCGAGCCCCTCGCAGCCCCCCCGCCCTCCCCCAGTGTTTACCAGAGCGGCATGAAAGTCACTCACTCTGAAATAAACTATAGGACAATCAGACTCAACTCCATTCCCTGAACTAACAGTGGTCACACAGAACTTATATATCTGAGGCTGATGACACCATAGCCCTGCCTAGAAAGGCTAATGGAAATGTCAGCACTAATAATTAATGCAATTCAAAGATCCTTTCCCACAGCATAGCTGTTGCCAGTTTAAATTTATAAGGCATATGAGGAGGCCCCTCAGGGAAGAGAGGACAAATTGGATTCAGATAATCAAGTACTGGAGAAACTGTTAGGAGTGTTTCTCCTCCAAGTTATGCTGCAGGGCACTTCCTGAGACTCAATGTAGTATTTACATTCCAAGGAACCAAAAGCTTCCATCAAAGCATCTGATCCAGGATCTTCTAGTAGACCTGAAGGGAGAGAGAGAACAGGCCAGACATTAGGGGAGGAAAGGGAGTGGTAATAAATAGCAACTAAAACCCACACAAAGAAGGGAAATGATTGATATAAAATCATGACTAATGTGGAGAAAGAAATAAGGAAGTGTTATTTACTCCTTCTCATAACACAAGAACTAGGGGTCACCAAACTAAATTAATAGGCAACGGGTTTAAAACAAACAAAAGGAAGTATTTCTTCACACAATGCACAGTTAACTTGTGGAACTCTTTACCAGAGGATGTTGTGAAGGCCAAGACTATAACGGGGTTCAAGAAAGAACTAGATAAATTAATGGAGGATAGATCCATCAATAGCTATTAGCCAGGATGGGCAGGGATGGTGTCCCTAGCCTCTGTTTGCCAGAAGCTGGGAATGGGCGACGGGGGATGGATCACTTGATGATTACCTGTTCTGTTCATTCCCTCTGGGGCACCTGGGATTGGCCACTGTCGGAAGGCAGGATACTGGGCTAGACAGACCTTTGGTCTGACCCAGTATGGACGTTCTTATGATTATTTCAAGCCTGAACACTGAATAGCAGGTGTCTGAATACAGCATGCTGCACGTCACCTGATTATCTCAGAGAAATTTACAACACACTGTTAATTACAATCAGCACAAGTAGGGACACCTATAACACTGGTCTACAATTTTTGAGAAGTCGTCTGCTTCAGAGATAAAATGTGCTATTTATTATGTATTTTGATGTGCTGAATTCAAATATGACAATTAAAACAACTGATTGGCTACTGTTTCTAAGATATTTAAGTTTTTACATTTTATGTCTATGTATATTGTGTAGATAGTAGAGTTTTAATTATAAATTGTAAACCTAGGTCTTTTCATGTGTTTATGGTTGCTTTACATGATAATATTTCACCTGTCCTGTTTATGTAACACTTTAAAAATCAGCAAAAGGGTTATATAAATAAAATTTATTATGAAACAAAAGGCAAAAAACTATTATGTACATAGTTTAGTCCTATTCAGTGTCTACTCGGCGCTTCTTGGCTTGTCTCTTGTATTCATTAAATGGAGCATCTCTTGTCACTGTCCAGCAATAGTCTGCAAGCATTGATGGGCTCCATTTGTCCTGATAGCGTTTCTCCATTGTTGCAATGTCTTGGTGAAATCGCTCGCCGTGCTCGTCGCTCACTGTTCCACAGTTCGGTGGAAAAAAATGTAGATGAGAGTGCAAAAAATGTATCTTTAGTGACATGTTGCAACCAAGGCTTTTGTATGCCTTGAGGAGGTTTTCCACCAACAACCTGTAGTTGTCTGCCTTGTTGTTTCCGAGAAAATTTATTGCCACTAACTGGAAGGCTTTCCATGCCGTCTTTTCCTTGCCACGCAGTGCACGGTCAAATGCATCATCTCGAAGAAGTTCACGAATCTGAGGACCAACAAAGACACCTTCCTTTATCTTAGCTTCACTTAACCTTGGAAATTTTCCACTGAGGTACTTGAAAGCTGCTTGTGTTTTGTCAATGGCCTTGACAAAGTTCTTCATCAGACCCAGCTTGATGTGTAAGGGTGGTAACAAAATCTTCCTTGATTCAACAAGTGGTGGATGCTGAACACTTTTCCTCCCAGGCTCCAATGACTGTCGGAGTGGCCAATCTTTCTTGATGTAGTGGGAATCTCTTGCACGACTATCCCATTCGCAGAGAAAACAGCAGTACTTTGTGTATCCAGTCTGGATACCAAGTAAGGGAGCAACAACCTTCAAATCACCACAAAGCTGCCACTGATGTTGGTCATAGTTTATGCACCTCAAAAGTTGTTTCATGTTGTCATAGGTTTCCTTCATATGGACTGCATGACCAACTGGAATTGATGGCAAAACATTGCCATTATGCAGTAAAACAGCTTTAAGACTCGTCTTCGATGAATCAATGAACAGTCTCCACTCATCTGGATCGTGAACGATGTTGAGGGCTGCCATCACACCATCGATGTTGTTGCAGGCTACAAGATCACCTTCCATGAAGAAGAATGGGACAAGATCCTTTTGACGGTCACGGAACATGGAAACCCTAACATCACCTGCCAGGAGATTCCACTGCTGTAGTCTGGAGCCCAACAGCTCTGCCTCACTCTTGGGTAGTTCCAAATCCCTGACAAGGTCATTCAGTTCACCTTGTGTTATGAGGTGTGGTTCAGAGGAGGAGGATGGGAGAAAATGTGGGTCCTGTGACATTGATGGTTCAGGACCAGAAGTTTCATCCTCTTCCTCTTCCTCGTCTGACTCAAGTGAGAATGATTCTGGTGCATCAGGAACCGGCAGTCCTTCTCCGTGGGGTACTGGGCGTTTAGCTGATGGAATGTTTGGATAATGCACAGTCCACTTTTTCTTCTTTGACACACCTTTCCCAACTGGAGGCACCATGCAGAAGTAACAATTGCTGGTATGATCTGTTGGCTCTCTCCAAATCATTGGCACTGCAAAAGGCATAGATTTCCTTTTCCTGTTCAACCACTGGCAAAGATTTGTTGCACAAGTGTTGCAGCATATGTGTGGGGCCCACCTCTTGTCCTGATCTCCAATTTTGCAGCCAAAATAAAGGTGATAGGCTTTCTTAACCATAGTGGTTATACTGCGCTTTTGTGATGCAAAAGTCACTTCACCACAAACATAGCAGAAGTTATCTGCACTGTTCACACAAGTACGAGGCATCTCTGCTCACTTTGGCTAAACAGAAATGTGTCCCTTTGCAAAATCAAACACTGACAAATAAGAGAGCATGACACTGTATGATTTCTAGAGCTGATATAGGGCAATTTGTTCAGCAGAGTGATGTAAGCTTCGTTATGATTGCTTCTAGGAATAACATGATGCAATCATGCAAAAGTATGCAGGGACTTGCCCATGTGACTCCAAAACTCCATTTTGCTGTAATTTTCCCCAGTAAGAACAAAGAGGTGTTCTTACACCTGGAAAAGACTATAAAAGGCTGATGCCTCATCTCCATCTGGTCTTCAGTCCTGCTTCATACCTCTGGAGGGACTTTGCTACAAACAGAAGCTCTACACAAAGGACTGATGACCCATCCCAGCTGGGGATGTACTCCAGAGATTTGATTTTGAACCTGCAGTTTATTCTATTACTGCTACAAGCCTGAACTAAGAACTTTGCCATTACTGTATGTAAGATTCCATTTAACCAATTCTAGCTCTCATCTATATCTTTTTCCTTTTATGAATAAACCTTTAGATTTTAGATTCTAAAGGATTGGCAACAGCATGATTTGTGGGTAAGATCTGATTTGTATATTGACCTGGGTCTGGGGCTTGGTCCTTTGAGATCGAGAGAACCTTTTTTCTTTTACTGGGGTATTGGTTTTCATAACCATTTGTCCCCATAACGAGTGGCACTGGTGGGGATACTGGGAAACTGGAGAGTTTAAGGGAATTGCTTGTGTGACTTGTGGTTAGCCAGTGGGGTAAAACCAAAGTCCTCTTAGTCTGGCTGGTTTGGTTTGCCTTCGAGGTGGAAAAACCCCAGCCTTGGGCTGTAACTGCCATGTTTTAAGCAATTTGTGCTGAATTGGCACTCTCAGTTGGGTCCCGCCAGAGCCAGCATCGTTACAACTGTGCAGTGCTTGGTCTAAGATAGGGGTCTCAAACACGCGGCCCGCGGGGCTCTTGTGTGTGGCCCGCCAAGCTCCCTGCACCCCCCGCGCCTCTCCCCGCACCCCCCCGCCCCTCTGCCTACCCGTGGGATTGCCTCCTGATGCTGCAAGCGCCGCGCTGCTCTCTGAAGCAGCCGGCAGCAGGCCCCTTCGGGCCGGGGGGAGGAGGCAGAGGGCTCCGGCATTGCCTCCTTCCAGGCACCGCCCCCCACAGCTCCCATTGGCCGGAAACAGGGAACCACGGCCAATGGGAGCTTCGTGGGAGGTACCTAGAAGAGCGGCAAGAGCGGCACAAGCCGGGAAGCCTGAGCCCCTCCCCCTCGGGCTGCAGGGACACGGTTCCAACTGCTTCCTGGGACGCAGCAGCATGGAGCCGGGGCCAAGGCAGGCAGGGAGCCTGCCCTGGCCCCAGTGAGCGCTGCTGCCACCCCGGAGCCGCTCTAGGTAAGTGGCACCAGGCTGGAGCTCACACCCTGAACCCCTCCTGCACCCCCAAGTCCCTGCCCTGAGCCCCCTGCCACATCCCACACCCCAACTCCCTGCCCTGAGCCCCCTGCCACATCCCACACCCCTCCTGCACCCCCAACTCCCTGCCCTGAGCCCCCTGCCACATCCCACACCCTGCCTGCACCCCAACTCCATGCCCTGAGCCCCCTGCCACATCCCACACCCCAAATCCCTGCCCTGAGCCCCCTGCCACATCCCGAGGCCCCCGCCACATCCTGCACCCCCAACTCCCTGCCCTGAGCCCCCTGCCACATCCTGCACCCCCAACTCCCTGCCCTGAGCCCCCTGCCACATCCCACACCCCAACTCCCTGCCCTGAGCCCCCTGCCACATCCCACACCCCAACTCCCTGCCCTGAGCCCCCTGCCACATCCCACACCCCCTCCTGCACCCCCAACTCCCTGCCCTCAGCCCCCGCTGCACCCTGCACCCTTTCTGCACCCCCTGGGGGCAGCGTTGGGGTGGGGACTTCAGGGAAGGGATTGGAATGGGGCAGGGAAGGGGTGGGAAGAGGTGGGGCAGGGGCGGGGCCTAATTGGAAGGTGGAGTGGGGGCGGGGCCAGAGGCAGCTGGGGGGAGTGGGGTTCAGTGATGCGGCCCTCGGGCCAATGCACTAGTCCTCATGCGGCCCTCGGGGTCATCTGAGTTTGAGACCCCTGGTCTAAGATAACATTGCTGGAAACAGAAACTAGCTGAACGGTACTATCCTCTGAGATACAGGGAGTAGGACTGGGCCCAAGATGTGCAACCCCAGAGGATGGTCTGGCCTGGCATGTCAGGAGTTAACATTTCCAGACAGAGAGTTATCTACAATTATCTTGGAAGTATCCCTAGATGTGGACTCTAAATAAGATATAACACAGGCAATCAGCTCTGAAACTTGCATTTTCTTCCCTATCTTTTTAATAGTCTGTGCCCAGTAATGGCCAGTTTTTGGGGAAAGAACATTAACTACTTACCCAGTAGCATGGAATCCCCATGCACTGAAACTAGATCAGAGTCACACTGGCTGATGGCCTGAGAATCTAAAAATGCAGTCAAACTAACCTGAATTTATCTCTATCTTCTTGCTAACCCAAGCACTACTGCAGCAAGACACACTTTGACAGTGTGTTTAGTTGTATGAACTTGAACAAGCTGTAACACTTGAAAATTTAAATGCTAAAACACACAAACAAGTGAATTCCAGAAAAGGTGACATTAACAAAGAACCGATTATAATAATCTAATATTTTACCCTTTTACAGTGGCTTCCAGCTGACAATCTCGAAGTGCTTTACAAACATTAATTAACCCTTGCAGCCCGTCATGATGTAGGGAAGCATTATTATCCTCATTTTACTCATTCAGAAATTAAGGCAGAGAGAAGTTTCATTTTTCACAAGTGGCCACTGATTTTGGGTGCCCATCTAAAGGTACTTTGAATGTGACTGGTTTCAGAGTAGCAGCCGTGTTAGTCTGTATCCGCAAAAAGAACAGGAGTACTTGTGGCACCTTAGAGACTAACAAATTTATTAGAGCATAAGCTTTCGTGGGCTACAACCCACTTCTTCGGATATATGCATCCGAAGAAGTGGGTTGTAGCCCACGAAAGCTTATGCTCTAATAAATTTGAATGTGACTGTTACAAGTACTTAGCAACCATCACTCCAGCGGGAGCTGGCTTTACTCATCACCTTGAAATGGTGTCTCAAGTTGGACACCCCAAAATGAGGGCAACCAAAATCAGTAGCTAACATTGACAAATGTGCCCATAAGTGACTTACTTAAGGTCGTCCAGCAAGTTAATGGAAGACCTGGGAATAGAACTTGGAAGCCCTGGTCACCTAGTTTAACCATGAGAGAAATTAATCTCCATCTTCATAATAGAGGGTGGTATTAGCACAGCAAGATCCCTAGAATAAATGCCAGGAGAAAAATCAAAGCTAGTTCAGAGATTGCCTACCTAGGTCTATGCAGACAGTCATGTACTTCAGACACTGGCCTGGCCGATGCAGCTTCAAGGTATCAGCAGCTTCCCTTCACCTCTGTTTTTCTAGTGCCTCCTGTGCTTTTCTCCTCTCTTTTTCTGTCTTCTTGATTTCCCTTTTGAGTTTTCTTGGTTCTGCTCTTGCCTGACCTGCCTCTATTTTCTCTGGAGTTCTCCTTCTCCTCCTTTTATTTGGGCTTGGAGAGGATGTAGTTACTTGCTGAGGAGAGGTTTGCAAAAGTAGCTCTTTAGGCTCACTGACACTCACACAGTTTTTCAGCTTTTCTTGTGCAGCATGATCACAAATGCTATGATCCAGTGTATCAGCAGCTGGGTGCATCAGGGTAACAGTTCTGGTTTGACATGATTCAACATCACTGTCTGCATCAAAATCTGAAATTTCCCAGGCAGCAGCTCTTTTGATAACTCTGTTGATTTTGCCATTGGATTGATTCTTTGAATTTTCCTCCATGGTTTTATTTTTCTCTTCAGCATTTCTAATTACCTAAAAGACCAACATTATTTGCTTAGAAAATGCAGAGGCACTCAATATTCTGTACCAATTTCTAATATATAAATGCACTAAACCTTATTTATTTTTAAAACATTTATCTAAGTGATACATTTTGTTTTGCTTAGGTTAGTTTTAATTAAAAATGAAGAAAAAAGGATTAATTAAAAACCTAAATTCCTCTCATAGGAAGTAAATCCTAGCTTACGACAAACAAGCGGCTCAGTGATAGGATATGGAGCCTTTCATTTTGAATCTACCACTCATTCAAATCCACAGCAGGTCAGCTCTGACTGAAATTCACCAACTAAGACCCAAACAAGAACTAGCCTATGAGAATAATCTGGTCTCAGTCCTACTCCTGGAGGACAGGCACCAACATCCCAAAGCACCTAATTAGTACTAATTATTTCCCTTGCTGGAAATATCAGCAGAGAGGCTAAGGACTGAATGGGCCATAGACTGAATTCCCCTCTTACTCTTATTGGTGGGCTATCCAAGTCAGTTGAGGCACAGGACAGTGTGGGAGGGAGCTTGCTCTGCCATTGTCCAGGTGGCTACAATATTTCAGCAGTATTGCCAACTCCACACATTCAAAAATTATGAATCGGGCCTAAAAAAAAAATAATCAAGACTGCTTACAAATCATGATTTTTAAAAAATAAAAAAATAAAAGGGTTCCTTTTGTGATGTTGCACTCCATAATGTTTTATGGAAATATGCTTATGAGTGTGAATATGATGTAACTGGAATATGTTTTATGAAAAAGGTCTCTTGTAAAGTATCATAACAAAGGTTATACCTACTGAATATATTCATCCTATTTGTATGCATGTATCATTCTTGTATCTGAAACTAGAAATATAAAGTATAACTCTGAGGTACTAATTATGCAAAGTGTGGGCCATTGATGGTGGTTTAGAATCTTGATGGCTCCCATTGACTAGGACAATTGGTTGCAAATGGCTCTGTTTACTTGCAAGCCTTCCTGTGTTCCTGTGAGACAGCCCAGGAAGAATGGAGGCTGGGGTCTCACAGGACATGTGAACATGTCACCTGATACTGGAATCCATCTTGAACCTGGTGTTTTTCCATTTAGAAGGAAGGGTGGGGACCCAGAGAGACAAAAGAGTCCCGCCTTGACCTAAGCTATAAAAGGGGGTGGAAGAGAACAAAGGGAGCTGCCAGTCATGAGAAAACCCCTAGTTAACATCTAAGATGGCTGCTGGAACTAACAAGGACTGTACCGGGGGGGAAGGATTGGGCCCAGACTAGGAAGGAGTCTAGTCTGTGAAAGAAGCTTATTGGAACATCTCTGAGGATGAGATTTTACCTGTAAACGGTTTCTTAATGTATTAGGCTTAAACTTGCATATTTTTGCTTTATTTTGCTTGGTGACTTACTTTGTTCGGGAAATAGGAACAGAAGCTAGAACTGCACAGGCTGCAAATTGCTAAGAAGGAAAGAGAGACAGCAAGCCCTGGACTTAAAAGATAAAGAACTTCAGGCACAGAAACAGGCTCAAATTGAAGCACAAAAAGCTGCCCACCAGCAAACTCTGGACTTAAAAGACAAAGAAATTGAGGCCCAGAGACAAGCACAAATTGAGACCCAGAAGCATGAACTGGCTGTAATGGAGTGGAAGAGGTGCACAGAGTCATGTATCCTGGAGGTGGAAGTTGGGGTCCTGGTGACTGCTGCGGTGGGAACAGACTCCAAAGACTCTGTAGCTGGAAGCAAGCCCAACCTGAGTGAAAGGAGGGTGGGGGATTTTACTGGCCAGTGAAGGGTCTGTCATAGCTGGTAGCTGTGAGCCCACAACTAGGTCAGGGTCACATTCCCTTTTGGGGAACACAAGAGTGTCTGCCTCAGAGGGGAGCCCAGACAGAAGGTGGTGTTCTTGCTACGCTTGTAATAGATAACACTATCTTCAAGGCAGGGGGAGGTAAAACTTTGCATTTGGGAAGCTTCACAAGGGGGTGGGGCCCAACACAAAGAGATTCCAGAGGGAGGGGCCGAGGGCAGGCATGGTTGCAGTGCACCCTTTCCTTGTCAAACCCTCAAACACATGCCTGAATTGACAGCCTACTCCAAAGAGGCAGGAGAATCTGTATCTGAACACTCACCGTGGTACACAAAAGGATTGGGAAATGCAATAGATGTTGAACAAGCCAAACTATGTGAATGGAGTCTGTCATAAATTAGCTGTTAATCTTGTGTCTTTTCTTAACTGCACTTCTGGGTCAAGCCAAAGAAGTTAATACTGATGGTAAACCCTTTGAAGATGCGTTTGACGAAGTGAGTATTCACCCACAAAAGCTTATTGGAAGAGAAGGTTCGAGGTCTGGAGAAACGAGTATCGACTCTGCGTTGCATAAGGGAAAATGAAGATTTCCTGGACAGACGTCAGGAGATGCTTCTACGGCCACAATGTTCTGAAGATTCAGAGCAGGCGCAGCAGGGACAGACGGATGATGAAGAAATTTGGCAGCATGTGACCTCCAGAAGGAGAAAGAGGAGCGTCCATGTACCAGCAATGGAGATACAGGTGAGCAATCGTTTCCATGTTCTCTCTACAGGTACTAATGCGGAGAGTGGAGTAGATGACCCATCTGAGGGAAGGGAGCAGAAGGAGACTCCACCGATGGGAAGGCAAAAGATGCACTGTTCTAGGGATGGGGGTTCCACGACCACCACTCCCAAGAGGAGGAGGAGGGTGGTGGTGGTCGGGGACTCCCTCCTCAGAGGGACTGAGTCATCTATCTGCCGCCCCGACCGGGAAAACCGAGAGGTCTGCTGCTTGCCAGGAGCTAGGATACACGATGTGACGGAGAGACTGCCGAGACTCATCAAGCCCTCGGATCGCTACCCCTTCCTGCTTCTCCATGTGGGCACCAATGATACTGCCAAGAATGACCTTGAGCGGATCACTGCAGACTACGTGGCTCTGGGAAGAAGAATAAAGGAGTTTGAGGCGCAAGTGGTGTTCTCGTCCATCCTCCCTGTGCAAGGAAAAGGCCTGGGTAGAGACCGTCGAATCGTGGAAGTCAACGAATGGCTACGCAGGTGGTGTCGGAGAGAAGGCTTTGGATTCTTCGACCATGGGATGGTGTTCCAAGAAGGAGGAGTGCTGGGCAGGGACGGGCTCCACCTAACGAAGAGAGGGAAGAGCATCTTCGCCAGCAGGCTGGCTAACCTAGTGAGGAGGGCTTTAAACTAGGTTCACCGGGGGAAGGAGACCAAAGCCCTGAGGTAAGTGGGGAAATGGGATCCTGGGAGGAAGCACAAGCAGGAGAGCGCAAGAGGGGAGGACTCCTGTCTCATACTGAGAAAGAGGGACGATCGATGAGTTATCTTAAGTGCCTATACACAAATGCAAGAAGCCTGGGAAACAAGCACGGAGAACTGGAAGTCCTGGCACAGTCAGGGAACTATGATGCGATTGGAATAACAGAGACTTGGTGGGATATCTCACATGACTGGAGTACTATCATGGATGGATATAAACTGTTCAGGAAGGACAGGCAGGGCAGAAAAGGTGGGGGAGTTGCGTTTTATGTAAGAGAGGAGTATGACTGCTCTGAGCTCCGGTATGAAACTGCAGAAAAACCTGAGTGTCTCTGGATAAAGTTGAGAAGTGTGAGCAACAAGGGTGATGTCGTGGTCGGAGTCTGCTATAGACCACCAGACCAGGGGGATGAGGTGGACGAGGCTTTCTTCTGGCAATTAGCAGAAGTTGCTAGATCGCAGGCCCTGGTTCTCATGGGAGACTTTAATCACCCTGATATCTGCTGGGAGAGCAATACAGCGGTGCACAGACAATCCAGGAAGTTTTTGGAAAGTGTAGGGGACAATTTCCTGGTGCAAGTGCTGGAGGAACCAACTAGGGGCAGAGCTTTTCTTGACCTGCTGCTCACAAACAGGGAAGAATTAGTAGGGGAAGCAAAACTGGATGGGAACCTGGGAGGCAGTGACCATGAGATGGTCGAGTTCAAGATCCTGACACAAGGAAGAAAGGAGAGCAGCAGAATACGGACCCTGGACTTCAGAAAAGCAGACTTTGACTCCCTCAGGGAACTGATGGGCAGGATCCCCTGGGAGAATAACATGAAGGGCAAAGGGGTCCAGGAGAGCTGGCTGTATTTTAAAGAATCCTTATTGCGGTTGCAGAAACAAACCATCCCGATGTGTAGAAAGAATAGTAAATATGGCAAGCGACCAGCTTAGCTAAACAGTGAAATCCTTGCTGATCTTAAACGCAAAAAAGAAGCTTACAAGAAGTGGAAGATTGGACAAATGACCAGGGAGGAGTATAAAAATATTGCTCAGGCATGCAGGAGTGAAATCAGGAAGGCCAAATCACACTTGGAGTTGCAGCTAGCAAGAGATGTTAAGAGTAACAAGAAGGGTATCTTCAGGTATGTTAGCAACAAGAAGAAAGTCAAGGAAAGTGTGGGCCCCTTACTGAATGAGGGAGGCAACCTAGTGACCGAGGATGTGGAAAAAGCTAATGTACTCAATGCTTTTTTTGCCTCTGTCTTCATGAACAAGGTCAGCTCCCAGACTGCTGCACTGGGCAGCACAATATGGGGAGAAGGTGACCAGCCCTCTGTGGAGAAAGAAGTGGTTCAGGACTATTTAGAAAAACTGGACGTGCACAAGTCCATGGGGCCGGATGCGCTGCATCCGAGGGTGCTAAAGGAGTTGGCGGATGAGATTGCAGAGCCATTAGCCATTACACTGCTCTACAGCCAAAATGCTTCTGAAATAAATGTAGTCAAACTTTACTAATTCTGGGTCACTGAGAACGAAAATGATGCTTAAAATTGTTGATTGGCTCTAGTTTTCAAGATATGCTATTGGGTCAGTATATACGACCCTTGACTTGGGAATGGCGGAGGATAAGTGAGAGTTATAAAGGGAAGGGATCTCAATTTAAACCAGAAATGACTAAAATACATCTTTGACTGGATCTATGAATAAATCTATGACTGGGTTTGGACAGTACTTGCTTTTTAGGCAAAACAATGAATGATGCAATCTGAAGCTGGTATTGCGTCATACATGATATGAATTGCATCATGTTATTCCTAGAAGTCATGGATGATGCAATCATAACGAAGCTTACATCACTCTGCTGAACAAATTGCCCTATATCAGCTCTAGAAATCATACAGTGTCGTGCCCTCTTATTTGTCAGTGTTTGATTTTGCAAAGGGACACATTTCTGTTTAGCCAAAGTGAGCAGAGATGCCTCGTACTTGTGTGAACAGTCCAGATAACTTCTGCTATGTTTGTGGTGAAGTGACTTTTGCATCACAAAAGCGCAGTATAACCACTATGGTTAAGAAAGCCTATCACCTTTATTTTGGCTGCAAAATTGGAGATCAGGACAAGAGGTGGGCCCCACACATATGCTGCAACACTTGTGCAACAAATCTTCACCAGTGGTTGAACAGGAAAAGGAAATCTATGCCTTTTGCAGTGCCAATGATTTGGAGAGAGCCAACAGATCATACCAGCAATTGTTACTTCTGCATGGTGCCTCCAGTTGGGAAAGGTGTGTCAAAGAAGAAAAAGTGGACTGTGCATTATCCAAACATTCCATCAGCTAAACGCCCAGTACCCCACGGAGAAGGACTGCCGGTTCCTGATGCACCAGAATCATTCTCACTTGAGTCAGACGAGGAAGAGGAAGAGGATGAAACTTCTGGTCCTGAACCATCAATGTCACAGGACCCACATTTTCTCCCATCCTCCTCCTCTGAACCACACCTCATAACACAAGGTGAACTGAATGACCTTGTCAGGGATTTGGAACTACCCAAGCGTAAGGCAGAGCTGTTGGGCTCCAGACTACAGCAGTGGAATCTCCTGGCAGGTGATGTTAGGGTTTCCATGTTCCGTGACCGTCAAAAGGATCTTGTCCCATTCTTCTTCATGGAAGGTGATCTTGTAGCCTGTAACAACATCGATGGTGTGATGGCAGCCCTCAACATCATTCACGATCCAGATGAGTGGAGACTGTTCATTGATTCATCGAAGACGAGTCTTAAAGCTGTTTTACTGCATAATGGCAATGTTTTGCCATCAATTCCAGTTGGTCATGCAGTCCATATGAAGGAAACCTATGACAACATGAAACAACTTTTGAGGTGCATAAACTATGACCAACATCAGTGGCAGCTTTGTGGTGATTTGAAGGTTGTTGCTCTCTTGCTTGGTTTGCAGACTGGATACACAAAGTACTGCTGTTTTCTCTGCGAATGGGTAGTCGTGCAAGAGATTCCCACTACATCAAGAAAGATTGGCCACTCCGACAGTCATTGGAGCCTGGGAGGAAAAGTGTTCAGCATCCACCACTTGTTGAATCAAGGAAGATTTTGTTACCACCCTTACACATCAAGCTGGGTCTGATGAAGAACTTTGTCAAGGCCATTGACAAAACACAAGCAGCTTTCAAGTACCTCATTGGAAAATTTCCAAGGTTAAGTGAAGCTAAGATAAAGGAAGGTGTCTTTGTTGGTCCTCAGATTCGTGAACTTCTTCGAGATGATGCATTTGACCATGCACTGCGTGGCAAGGAAAAGACGGCATGGAAAGCCTTCCAGTTAGTGGCAATAAATTTTCTCGGAAACAACAAGGCAGACAACTACAGGTTGTTGGTGGAAAACCTCCTCAAGGCATACAAAAGCCTTGGTTGCAACATGTCACTAAAGATACATTTTTTGCACTCTCATCTAGATTTTTTTCCACCGAACTGCAGAGCAGTGAGCGACGAGCACGGCGAGCGATTTCACCAGGACATTGCAACAATGGAGAAACGCTATCAGGGCAAATGGTGCCCATCAATGCTTGCAGACTATTGCTGGACAGTGACAAGAGATGCTCCATTTAATGAATACAAGAGACAAGCCAAGAAGCGCCGAGTAGACACTGAATAGGACTAAACTATGTACATAACAGTTTTTTGCCTTTTGTTTCGTAATAAATTTTATTTATATAACCCTTTTGCTGATTTTTAAAGTGTTACATAAACAGGACAGGTGAAATATTATCATGCAAAGCAGCCATAAACACATGAAAAGACCTAGGTTTACAATTTATGATTAAAACTCTACTATCTACACAATATACATAGACATAAAATGTAAAAACTTAAATATCTTAGAAACAGTAGCCAATCAGTTGTTTTAATTGTCATATTTGAATTCAGCACATCAAAATACATAATAAATTGCACATTTTATCTCTGAAGCAGACGACTTCTCAAAAATTGTAGACCAGTGTTATTTTTGAAAACTCATGGCGATCGGGGGAGGTCCCAGATGACTGGAAAAAGGCTAATGTAGTGCCCATCTTTTAAAAAGGGAAGGAGGAGGATCCGGGGAACTACAGGCCAGTCAGCCTCACCTCAGTCCCTGGAAAAATCATGGAGCAGGTCCTCAAGGAATCAATTATGAAACACTTAGAGGAGAGGAAAGTGATCAGGAACAGTCAGCATGGATTCACCAAGGGGAAGTCGTGCCTGACTAACCTAATTGCCTTCTATGATGAGATAACTGGCTCTGTGGATGAGGGGAAAGCAGTGGATGTGTTATTCCTTGACTTTAGCAAAGCTTTTGATACGGTCTCCCACAGTATTCTTGCTGCCAAGTTAAAGAAGTATGGGCTGGATGAATGGACTGTAAGGTGGATAGAAAGCTGGCTAGATCGTCGGGCTCAACGGGTAGTGATCAATGGCTCCATGTCTAGTTGGCAGCCAGTTTCAAGCAGAGTGCCCCAAGGGTCGGTCCTGGGGCCGGTTTTGTTTAATATCTTTATTAATGATCTGGAGGATGGAGTGGACTGCACTCTCAGCAAGTTTGCCGATGACACTAAACTAGGAGGCGTGGTAGATACACTAGAGGGCAGGGATCGGATACAGAGGGACCTAGACAAATTAGAGGATTGGGCCAAAAGAAACCTGATGAGGTTCAACAAGGACAAGTGCAGAGTCCTGCACTTAGGATGGAAGAATCCCATGCACAGCTACAGACTAGGGACCGAATGGCTAGGTAGCAGTTCTGCAGAAAAGGACCTAGGGGTCACAGTGGACGAGAAGCTGGATATGAGTCAACAGTGTGCTCTTGTTGCCAAGAAGGCTAACGGCATTTTGGGCTGTATAAGTAGGGGCATTGCCAGCAGATCGACATTCATTTATTCGACATTGGTGAGGCCTCATCTGGAGTACTGTGTCCAGTTTTGGGCCCCACACTACAAGAAGGATGTGGAAAAATTGGAAAGAGTCCAGCGGAGGGCAACAAAAATGATTAGGGGTCTGGAGCGCATGACTTATGAGGAGAGGCTGAGGGAACTGGGATTGTTTAGTTTCCAGAAGAGAAGAATGAGGGGGGATTTGATAGCAGCCTTCAACTACCTGAAGGGGGGTTCCAAAGAGGATGGAACTCGGCTGTTCTCAATGGTGGCAGATGACAGAACAAGGAGCAATGGTCTCAAGTTGCAGTGGGGTGGTCTAGGTTGGCTATTAGGAAACACTATTTCACTAGGAGGGTGGTGAAGCACTGGAATGCGTTACCTAGGGAGGTGGTGGAGTCTCCTTCCTTGGAGGTTTTTAAGGCCCGGCTTGACAAAGCCCTGGCTGGGATGATTTAGTTGGGAATTGGTCCTGCTTTGAGCAGGGGGTTGGACTAGATGACCTCCTGAGGTCCCTTCCAACCCTGATATTCTATGATTCTATGATCTATGATTATGCTCCAATACATCTGTTAGTCTTAAAGGTGCCACAGGACTCTGTTCCTTTGAAGATGTCACATACCTAATTTTTGGAAAAAAACTTTTGTACATGCTAGGGATGGTGACACCTTTTCTTTGTGGTTTTTGATCATACAGAATGCACTCAGGTCATGTTTCAAAGTTTTTATCTGTAATCACAAGGGCAAGACATTTCTTTTTTTAAATAAAAGGGAAGTTGATATTCTCCCAGAACCCCAGGTTCTAGAGCTTTAAGAAAAACACCAAATATTGTGAAACTGCAATAAAATCACGGGCAATACTGCTTCAGCGTACAGGCCTGGCATTAGGCATCTGTTACAAGTGCTCAATTCACATTACAATATTCAAGGGAAAAATCATTTTTAGACACTAGAATTACGACTGTAAATAGCCTGAAGTGCTGCCAATAAGAGCCAGATACAGATCTGGGGCATATCTGAGTCGTGTCTGCTCTGAGACGCGCAGGACTACGCAGAGCCTCGGGGGCAGTGACCGCAAGGAGACTGGGAGTCCGGAGAACTCCCAGTCTTCTTCCCAGACTCCCAGTCTTCTTCTAGCTCGGAAGGGAGCCCACTGCTCGGCAGCTCCTCCCAGAGTCCTCGGGCAGCCGGGGGGCTGGGTGGGAGACCCATCATGTCACCGATATACACAGAGCCTCCCCCCGCCCTGACATACATCCCCATGGGGAACCCCACCAGCCCCCAGGAGAGAGATCCCCCCCCACCTCCCCGGACTGCGCTTCCCCACTCGGGCAGACCTAGGCACCAAGTGCAGCGCGCTGCTCTAACCAGTCCCCCGCTGCCCCAGTGCAGCAGGAACGTTCCGCTCCGTACAGCAGCCAAGCTCTGCCCCAGTCCAGCGAGCGCGCCCCTCGCTGACTAGCCGATCGCTTCCGGGGGAGCTGACGGCTGGTGCGTTTCCGTTGCTACGGGAAGTTCCGGCCGGCCGGGTTAGGATGATGCACCGCCGTAGGGCGGCAGAGGTCCGTGAGAGGGCTCGTGCGTTGGGAACTATCCCGGGCTGGGAAGCTTGGTGCCTGAGGGGAGGAAAGGAAGAAGAGAAAGGGAAGAGGAGTCCGGGGGAGCAGTAGCATCAGCATCTCTCTGGTGCCATCTGTGCTGAACCTGCCCGGCTGGCCCGTGAGCTGCCTTTGCCATGGCTCGTAAGAAGCTGTACCGCCCAATCGCCGCCATGGCCAAGAAGATCCGTGAGTACCGGGCACTGAAGAACCGTCCCCGAGACTCCCAGCGCTTCGCCCTGGATTACGAGACCATGATCCGACCCTTCACGAACAAACGCCTACCTGTGCTGGCCTGGGAGGATGTGAGGAACGAGAACCGCCTCTTCACGCTGCTCTGCCAGCTGCGGCTCTTTGGCATCGGCCGCATGGTCACCCGCAAGTATTGGCTCTGTCAGTATGACGAGCCCTGCTACTGGGTCGTTACCAAGGTCAGGGTGGACTACACAGCTGAGGTGAGAGCGCTTGACTGTTGGCCTTGGGGTTTGAAGGCACTCAGATACTATGGTAACAAGCACCATAGATAGAGACAAGGCTGGTGGAAATGAGGACTTCCAGTGAGACCTGCCCTCTCCAAAGCTGGCTCCCAAATCACCATTGTGCAACCCTGTTAAACTATTTCTATAGTATTCACAGCCTCTCTTATATCACAACTCCATATTAAAACACTTGAATCTCCTCTCCTCATGTGTGCCTCAAGAAGCACCAGGTCATGGATTCAGAGGAGGCACCATGTAATGAAAATCTACAATTTAGGAAAGCCTGAGGGAGGGTATGATAGTACCCGAGCACTGTGGAAACAAGGGTATCAGTCTGAGCCACTATGTTCAGGGCTGGCTCCAGGCACCAGCATAACAAGAAGGTGCCTGGGGCGGCCAATGAAGAGGGGGGCGGCACGTCTGGCGGCAATTCGGCGGCGGTACCGTCACTCCCTCTGGGAGCGACGGACCTGCCGCCGAATTGCCGCCGTAGAATGAAGCAGCGCTAGAGCTGCTGCCGATCGCGGCTTTTTTTTTTTTTTTTTTTTTTTGCTTTTGCTGCTTGGGGCGGCAAAATCGCTAGCCCCGGCCCTGACTGTGCTTCAGAGATCAGAACACTAATTAGTATTTGTACTACAGATTATGCGTGAACATAAGGATCAGGACCTTAATGGTCGCACATGTAGTTGTATGGAGTCATTACAGGGCTGATAGCAGGCAGTATATAGTATTGAGACACATTATGCAGCATTCTTCATCACAAAATTCATTGCAGGGATTGTCTAATGGCATTTGCTTAGTATTCTAGAAGGATAGTAGTGGCCACGATTAGCAGTTATTCAGTTCCCAGGTGTAGGACTCACTTTTTGTAGATCATGAGTAATAAGACTATAAAATGAGTTTGTCCTTTTTGTGAATGGGAATGGTTCTTTAATTGATCAGAGCAAATTTTTGTTTGTTTTCTTTGCAGACTTTGGATCATGGGAAAGCCTGGGGATACCTGACATTCAGAGGTAAGTAGAGCTTGGTGTATGTCTCTCAAACAGGATTAGAGAAAAAAGTAAATGGATAGGGACAGGGACTGACATGGGAGGAAAAAGGTGGTGGCTTTCTTGCCACTCAGCAGTCCTCCTCCACTGGTAGCTCTCTCTTTCCACTCATCTATAATAGGATGAAATTAAGAAAAGGAAAACTTCCTAACAGTTCGATCTAGTCCACCGTGGAATAAATTTCACAAGGAAAATGGTAGAAGTCCCCTTTGTCATTTAAAACTAGCTTGAAGAAATCCCTGGAGACTATACCACAGTGAACAATTTGTGTTGGCAAAGAAATGGAGTCTATGACAAATCGGGTCTCTTCCATCTCTGACTTCTGTAATAGCTAAAAACAGTGGATAAACACGCTAGCTGAATGTTCCTGCTAAAATCAATAATAAAATAGCAATGTTGTCATTTAAGTTGCCATCATTAGGGTTCAGAATCAGTACTTTCATTGAGACAAACAGGGGAAATTCCCCATGTTCTGAAAGCTATTTTACACCATGTATGAAGTTTATAATTTATTTAATAAAATTTTACACTTCTAGTATCTTTAATTCAAGGATCTCAAAGTGTTTTATAAACATTAATGAATTCAACTTCCCAACATCCCTATAAAGCAGGAAAGAATTATCTTTATTTTATAGATATGGAAACTAAATCAGAGAGAGGTGAAATATCTTGCTCAAGCTAACAGAAGTGGTCAACAGCAAAGTCAGGACTAAATCCAGATGTTCTGTCAGTCAATTGCCTGTGTTATCTGCTATACAACCTGTAGTGGGATTGTGTAGTGTAGCAGATAGTGTAACTACCATAAAATATCCAGTGCTATGCCCAGCTGAAGCATTGGAGACACTGCACTGGCATAGTCACCAATATGGAGTTTGTTGTTCATAGCATTGTTTACCTATTAATCATCATCTTTCCTTAGGCAAGACATATAATGAAGTGAAAGAGATTGACAAGGTCATGTATCATGACTGGAGGATGGTGCCCAAACATGAAGAGGAGGCCTTCAAGAAATTTACTCCAGTGTCAGTGGAAACCATTCAGTGTGTGCCATACCCCCCTCTGCTCCGAGCCATGATCCTTGCGCAAAGGCAGAAGGAAGGAAAACTTAACACAGAGGAACCACTGATTGATCTGGAGAAAATCATCTCCTCCACAAAGGACTACTTTCAAAATCAGAAAAAAGCTAAGGGGACACCAGTGTGAAGGTCTAGAGCTGAGTGTGATGGAGCTTCTGAAACGCTCTCTAATACTCTGCGTGTTGACAGCTCATACAGTCTCCTTAATGAAGAATAGGACCATAAGCCACATGCCCACTTCTGGTTCAATGTACCGAAATTTAATACCTTGGCCTCTCAGTACTGTGCACATGCAGGTGTGTGACTTTCTCATATATATTCAGAAAGATATAGAGACACTCAGGATTTTTAGCGATCTTTTGTTTGCAGAGGGTCCTCCCTTTTGATTCCCTGCCTTTTCTCCTGATGTATGTCTCCTGGTGTCCTGGTCCCAATGACAGCTACCCTCTGTGCAGGAAGACCACAAATGAGACTCTTTTAGTTTAGTTTAGCCCCATAATTAATTTAAAGCACAATAATGGTCAGAAGAATGACTTTAAAAATGGCACCATCTTCATCTATAGACCTTGCTACCCATCTAATGACTTCAGTAAATACATGTTTATTTCTTTTTTACTTCTGTTATCCCTCTAGCACAGTTGCAAGGACATGAGTTGGATTCTAGTCTGTCTTGTGGACCATCAGCAGAAGTTTTAATTAAATTCCAATTTTAGAATCCTTTGCCTTGACACATAGAGGCATCACCTCAACTACACCCAAACCAAGCCTATAAATACCACTCACTTCAGCCAGGATTGTGAAGTTCATGGGCAAAATGGAAAGAACCCACCTTGACTTTCCGATCCCACGTTGTTTGTCAAGTTAGCAGTGGTAAAGAAGAACCCATCTTTTTTTCTTGTAAAGTGAGTACAAGTTCCGACTCCTTTTGAAGTCAGTGGCAAGCTACCATTTGCTTCAATGGGAGCACTTTCCCATGGAAGTCACAGAGACAATAAACATGGAATGCCCCAATCCTATTTTTGGAGTCACTTATAAGAACAAAACTACTCTTAGACCCTCCCCCTGCAGTCTTTGCAGTATGCTAGGCCATCAGACTTCAGCCATAAAACTTGCTAGAAACCAATCAAGAAGAGCAAAGTGGATACATTTAAACCAATAACATAAATGATAATAAATATATTAGATTTTTACAATCTTTTTCTGTGAGCTTATGTGGTATTGGTGATACAATAAAGAAATGTCAGTAACATTTCTCTTCACTCCAAAAAGGGGTATGTGATGGGTTCCCCCCAGGGTGCCGAACTCAGGTACCACTGAGCCCCCTGACCCACCTGCCTGGACTCCTTCCCTGTACTGCTATGACAAGCTGCAAAGTCTCCCAGCCTGTGCTTTCACTAGCATTTGTACAGGTAGGGACACACCCAGCTGCATTTACACACAGGCTCTCTAACTATCAGCTTCCCAGCCTGGGACCCTAGAGCAGTACCGTCCTGTCCTGGTTAAATCTGGCCAGTATATGGGTTTAACAACTGATCCACCTCTCCCTCAATGTGAAGAGGACCATGCACACTTGTGGTAACCAAGCTGCGATTTTCCCCAGACACCTTAGTCGAACGCACACTGGTTTGGATTAAAACATATAATAAGTGTATTAACTACAAAAGGATAGATTATAAATGATAGCAAACAGATCAAAGCAAATTACCTAGTAAATAAACAAAACAGCCAACTGAGCTTAACATACTAATCACCCTGAGTGATAAACAGGCTGGAAGATTCTTAAGGCACAAGCTGCCTTGGCTCTGCAGCTTGGGTTTTCCAAGTTTTCATACACAGGTTAGAAATCCGTCTAGCCTGGGACCATCATTTCCCACAGTTCAGTTTTTTTTCCTCAGGTGTTTCCAGGTGTGGTGTAGGGAGAGTGAGCCCCCCATGATGGCATTCTCCCCACCCTCTCCCCTTTATATCTACTTCCCACTTGCTGGAAAGCTCTTTTGCTGTGACCTGGATCAAACCGTTCCCATTGTGTAATGCTATCTTTGAAAGGTTTCTATTGTACACAGTTCCTGGGGTAATCCTTGTGTTTGTGTGCATTTCCCCAATAAGCCTTTTTACTGTTGTACCTGAAAGGTTGCTTGTGGGTGATTTCAACCTCAGAACATGTTTCAGTAACACATACATAGCCAAACTTAATAACTTCACATACAATGATAGCACATACAATCCAATGAGTTATTAACGTCTAGCAGATCAAGACTTTTCGAATGATACCTCACAAGGCATACTTTGTACAAAACATATTCTAATTACATGACAGTGGTGAATATTGGGGTGCCAGGGTGTCACAGGATAATTATATTTTGAGAGTTATTCTTTGCCCTTTCCCACCCTTGGCATGAGCAATACTGTCCTTTCCATGCTCCCAACCCAGTAGAGAAGACACTGAAATTTGACCCTGGCTCTCCACCCATTTGGAAATAGCAGTGTTTTAATTGGTGGTGGTTATTGGTGGTGGTGTGGAAAATTGACCACATGGTTGATTTTGGATTAGACAGCCTGAGGCTTTTTTATTGATTAATTAAACATGCATGCATGGGGGAGTTAGCCAAGCAGCCAACCCCCCCCCCCCCCCCCCCCCCGATGGATACAATACAAGAGCCTATATAGGATAAAACCACAAAATTACATACACTTTTTTAAAATTTTACATTTATATAAGGGATAAAGCGAAGCAAGCTTTTTTTGTTTTTTAATAGTTTTGCCCTTTGCGGTTTTTTGCTTTGCCCCCGGACAGCTATTAATTACAAACTGTTACTTTTGCTTTTTTAGTTTTTGTATACCCTTTTTTTTTTTTTTCCTTTCCCCTTTCCTCCAGGTTACACATACAGTTTACCTGACCCTACATACAGTTTACTTGACCAAAGTTTTAGGCCTTAGACCATTTTTTTCTTTTTACAATTTCCCCCTTTGGCCCCTTTTTGGCGCCACCTTTGGCCTAAACTTTTACATTTATGAGCCCATTGATTTTTTTATTTTTTATTTTAACTTTTATTAACAATTATTAATGTTACTTGTTTTTTTGCACTGGACCTAGCAGAAAAATTATATGTACAGCAATGTTTTTTGCAACAGCAATAATAAAGGCACAATTTTAAATCAACCAACACCACTATAAGTGTTAGTTTACTTATGGTAACGGTACGATGGGGTTTATGCACAATTTTGGTTACCGCACACAACAAATTTTAACTAGTACACAAAGAAGACAGTTTATAGGCTGTTTAAAAGGCACCTTTTTTTACCTGATATACATTTTTAAGGATATGAATTTGCCCTTGTAAGTTAGAAATTTTTTGGACCTTTGGTAATAATGAAAGCAGATTTTGGAAACGGTCGGGCACCAGGGTTGTTTAGTTAAAGGGCATTTTATACTTGAGAGTTGATTGCAAATTTTTATTTGCAGGCCAATAAAAAAAAACATGTTTGCCTGCAGTTGTAGTGAGGTTAAAATGGGCGTTGTGTACAATATGGGCCTTAACAAATACACAGCTGTTATTAGCCTGGAAGATTATGTTTTTTGTTAGGAGGGTTTTTATTTTTTTATTTATTTAACAAACATTGTTATGGACAGTGACAACTTTTTTTGGCGTTAATTTACGTATGCATTGGAGCTGTGGGGGTTTTAATGGCCAAAGTGTTTATTGGTTTTTTATTTTAATTTAAATATTGGGTGTTATTTTAGGAACACTAATTATAAATTGGCTAGGCATACCAGGTGGCTTGATTTTTTAAATGTTTTGGTGAATAACCCAATTTTACATGCATTTTTTTTATGGACCCAGCAGGATTTGGTATGTGGGAGCCCACATTTTTTTAACCGGTTTATAGGCTTGGAAGGAGCACTGTGACTGTTTACACCTTTACCCAGAAAACCTTTAAGTATGCCTTTATGGCCACAGATTAGATGGTACTTTTGAGGTGTTTGTAAGGGCAGTGGGCCAGGCCTGGTGCTTGAGATTACTTTGGCCATTAGCTGGTTATTTAGAAAATTTTGAACTTTTGAGCATGCCAAGTTTTACTGCAATGCCTTTTTAGCACCAGTGATATTTAATACCATTTTTGTTAGCAACTTTTAGGTTATAGAACTAAGGGCGGAAATAACATATAATTTATTAACTTTAGCCTGAACCTGCATTAGCTGTGTTTTAGTAATAAGACCAGTGGCTTTTTTTAGTTGATCTAATTTTTTTTTATGCTGTTGGCTTTTGTGAATATCTTAAATTGAAGCTGCGCTATTGCCCCCATTTTACAGGTGTTTAGTTAATTTTTTTGGGGGGGAGAAGCCCAGGTTTTTTGCTGTGCTAGCCAAATGGCAGCTTTTTTAGAGCAATTTGGATACGTAAAGAATTTGAAAACTGGATAAGAACAGCGTGAACATAATGGTTTTTAGTGTGGCATTAATTATAGTTTACTGATGTTTTAACACTTTTTTTTTTGGTGAAGTATTATATTTGTTGGTTAAACACCTTTACAAAGAGCAGAAAGGCATTAATATTAATGATATAAATAGGGGTATATTACAATATGGTACAGGCTAAATTAGAGGCTAAGATTTAAAAAAATATTACTTTTTTACTTTTACCCTAAGTTTGTTAAGAAGGACAGGCTAAGGAATATTAAAAGTTTTATTTTTAGGTAGTTTTGGCTAGCTTTTGCAAGCTATTTTTTGAGATTTTGTAGTTTTAGTTTACTTAGCTGCTTGGCAGTGAGGCAGCAAGGGAGAGGTTACTAGCACAATTACCTTGCTTGGTTGGAGGGAGGCTTTATTATGTTTTTAGGTGGAGAGGTTGTTTTTTTAGCAAGATTTAAAGGCACAGTGGGTTTGTTAGCGGACAAAGGAGAGGTTACCAGCTTTTTATTTTGTTTTTTACTTTTGCTGTTTAGAAGGAACAACAACGCCAGAAGGAAAGGTAGACCGATTATTAGTTGGAGAGCCATTACAGTGAGAAACATGGGCAGGTAGTTAATTTTTAGCACTTTACAGCGGTGTTGATAATTAACAGGACTTGATAAGGGTTTTTTAGCAGGGGGCCAGGGCGTTTTTTTACTGATGGACCTTTATGTAGACCAGTTTTTTGGTTTTAGCGAGTGGCAGGGCTGCTATATAGAAAAAGATCTAATACATTTTATTAGTGCCTGGCGATAATAATTAAGCATTGTGTTATTTATTAAATGAATGTTTATTTGAGCCAGGGCCAGTAGGGCACTGCTGGTGGTTGCATTGGGCGCCCTGGTAGAAATTTTATGAGGGCTGAGTTTGGTTTTTTGATTGGGAGTGGCCTTTAAAGGGCATTTGGCCATACTGGATTTGTGAAGCTGCACATAACTTTTTTATAATTAGTTTAGATATGCCAGCTTGTGATACAAAATTATTAAGCAAAAGTTTTACAACAGTTTTGGCATTTGCCTTTTTACAAGGAAATACATTACTAAAACTAACACATACTTACGATTATAATATTTAAACATTTGAATACAATTAATTTGAATATTTAGAAAAGGTTTTTAGAGAGGGGAAAGTGCTGTCTGCCTAACATTATGTTGCTGGCAGTAGTGCTGGGCCACAGAGGAAAAGTTTTATTTAACTGCAGCAATTAACCCCCCCTTTGCTTACGCGTGTTATTAAGTGATGCACGCGAGCAAATAGGGCCAGAGCACCTGAGGCGCAACCGTTTGGGGAGCGCCAAAGGTGATTAAGGTGTAAGGTGTACCCAGCAACACTTAAAGAACAATTTGCGACTTTTTAGTTATTAGCTTTTTTTTTTGAAAGACAGCATATTTTTATTTTTTTGGGGTTGACAGATTATTGCTTAAATTTTTTTTTTTATTTTTTTTTACAAATACCCTTGCTGATTACAGACAAAACTGAGAAATTACTTAAATTACTTTTTATATTTGTTTTATAGGCAGGTTAGGTTTTAATGGCTTTTATTTTTATTTAGGTGCGGGTTCACATTAACACAGACATTTTTGACTTGCTTTTGGATTTAAAGTTATTAGCCGCTTAGAGGCTTTGTTTTAAAAGGACACTTTTAACTTTTAACTTTTGCTTTTAAACACACGTTGATTTGAAAAGGAAAACACAATTTACTTTGGCTCCCCTTTGGCAAAGTGACCGTTGATTACTTAGAGCCACCTTAAGGCTTAGTGTGGGGCACTGATTACAGCTTTTATTTGCTATTTGTTACCAAAACAGATTTAATTTTTTTTTTTTTTTTGGCTTTGCCCTGCTGCAGCCACAACTTTGTTTTTTTATTAAAAAACAACAATTTAAATTTTGTAACACATTAAGTTACCTTAAGGATTAAATGCTAAATACCAAAATTAAACAACACTAGTTTTTTTTGTTTGGCAAAAATATTTTTTGGTTTTATAACCCCAAAACAACATTAATTTATTTTAAACTTATAAAACAAAGATTGTACACACCAGGAGTGTTTTTTAGCAAATTTGACTAACTTTTTTATAGTCAAATGATTTTACTTGTATAGCCTTTTGCCTGGATTATTTACAGACATTCCCAAAGGAATGGCTGCAAAGAAACCAAGAATATTTATTTATTTATTTATTTTTAACATTTGTACATAGTTTTACTGCTTAACTACAGAGTTAACTTTTTACTTTTTTTTAATAAAACTTTTTTAACTGCGGTTGCCTGCTTGTCTGGGCCTGATTTTTTTTTTTTTGTTGTTGGTTGCATTATTTTTTTTTATGGGTACAGGTTTTACTACCAATTTAGCAAGGAGGGTGGGCTTTTTGACTAACCCCCCTTTTTATTTATTTATACACACCTATTTACATACACACATTACATTTAGATGCATTTTATTTAATAATAACCTTAATTTTTTATGTTCGGACTTAATACCATTTTTTTTTTAGGCGGTAACAACCCCTTAGCACCGGTGCATTATAAGAAAGGATAATAGCAGGGCTAGGGACAACGGGAAAGGAAGGAAGAACAACAGCCTGAACAGCACGGTAAAATGGGGAAGTTACACTTACTGACTGTAGGAATAATCACTTTTTGTTGAATTAAGGAGGTAATTACAGGTTAAATTTTTTTTTGGTCTAGTTTGAGAGAGGGTTTTACTGCACTTTGGGAAGGGGTTTTGCTGGGTTTAAGTGAATTTTAGCTGGTTGGGCAGATTCAATGTGCCCAACCAGGTTGGCATGATTAGCCCACAATAAGGGGGTGGAAGAGAACCTTAGCCAGCAGTTTCTGTTGCAACGAGGAAGGGCTGGGGTTGGTTTTATTTTTTAGAGTGTTTTTTTGCAAAACTACCAGGACCTTATTGTGAGCGGGATTAGGCATGTTTAGATACACACCATTTGGGGTACAGCAGATTATACAATTTAATTTACACAGCAAGTTTTTTTTTAAAAGGTTAACCGGTAAACAAGGACCGAGGGGGAAAACATAAATAGTTAAATAGAGGACTGACAGAAATGGTTAGAGATAAAGAGACGGGGTGGGGCACAAGAACGTTGCCCACCCCACCACTTGTGGAGCGGCCAGGGCAATAGGGACATTTTTTTTTAATGGCCCATTTGTTTGCAATAGTGACACGCGCCATTACTGGGTCCCCGGGAAGGTGGATGGTGGGGACCTTGGTTTGGCCTTTTTCCTTTTCGCCGCAATGGGCGGCTATTGCGGGGTTCCTGCATGTTTTGGAGCTAGAGGGTTATTAACTTAGTTTTAATGTGGCGGTGATAGTGTTGGGTTTTATTTAAATTTTTATTTTTACTTTGTTTACAGGTGCTAATTTTGGCCCAATTTGCTTTTTTTGGGCAGACTGTAAGAACTGCTTTTTACAGCCTGTTTTTAATTCTATTTATTGTGTTTTGGTTGTGGTCTGGGTTTTTTATGGGCCACCGGGCTGCCTGATAAAGGCGATTTAATGTTTTTCTGGGCAGTACTTTCTTTAAGAGTTGGTTTAAGTCTGCCCAGGTAGGGTTATAACAGTGCATGACAGTTTTTTTTTTTTTTTTTTGGAATTTAACAGGGTCTTTTTTTATTTTTGGAAAAATTTTAATTAAATTATACAATTTCGTGGGAGACCAAGGTGCATGCACAGACACCAAGGTTTCCTGACCCGAAGAGCCAATGCCCGGGAATTGGCGCAAGGGGAACATATTTTTAGTACGGGGAAACACTGTTTGAGGGATACATGTAAGGGCTTTTGACATTTTTTGCCCTTGGAGCCGGTGGGGTCTAGTTTTGTTTGGGCAGAACTGCAGGCTAGGATTATTTTTAGTGTACCAGTTTCACCTGTTTAAAAATTTACAGGTTGAGGGACCATAATTTGAGTACATGTACGCGGCAGGAGTGCCCTTTTTTGGCATGGGAATCTGCTTAGATTCCCCCTGCCCCCATTATGGATACCTGGCAGACAATTACAACCCAGCTGACAGGCATCCTTAAAGGGCTAAATATAAAACACTTAACAGACAGGCTAGCACAGTGGACAAAACGTACAACAAAACACACCACATTTACCGTGTGCCCTTTTGCCCCCTGTTACCATTAGTCGGGGCGTAACTTTTAATTATTTTAGCATTTACACCAGAACGGTAGGACATAAAGGTGAGGTCCCCGCACACCCCCTTCCGACAAAGTGCACTGGCCCATTTTTAAGAGAACGGCGTTGCCTACCCTTGTCTGGGATGGTGGGCGGTTTTTCGGGGCTCCCCCTCTCTCCGAGCGGGGGAGGGAGCTTAAGGCTCCGGGGGGGAAACAAGGAAAAGGGACCCACACTTACTATAAACACCGGCACACAACCCTAGCTGGGCCCTAGCCCCCACCTACTGGCGGCTAGCAGCCCTTTTTGGCTTTTAGCCCCTACGGCTAGTTTTACGGCATTTACCGCCAACCTACCGCTGGCGGGAACTTTTGCTGGCCAACCTGAGGGCCACTCCGGGGGCACCAGAGTAATTGACCTTACTTACTTCCCCGGGATTTATAGTGGCCCCTACCTCAGGGGGTTTCAGCCCCGAACCTATGACAGACACAAAACAACCAGAACAAGACAAAACAAAAGGGTGTTAGGCGTGTCTGTCAGCAAAAGGTTTAGATTCAGCGTGCAACTTACCCAACCCTGAGCCTACGGACAAATTCTTCACCAGAAACCCATGATAGAGATTTAAAAGGTCTTTTACCTTTTAGATGGGCCCTGGGTTTGGTGGGAGATTGCCCGCAGTTTTACGGTCTGGGGATGTTTTTTGTGAATCCCAGACGAGCCCCCAAATTGTTGTGGAAAATTGACCACACGGTTGATTTTGGATTAGACAGTCTGAGGCTTTTTTATTGATTAATTAAACATGCATGCATGGGGGAGTTAGCCAAGGCAGCCGAACCCCCCCGATGGATAAAATACAAGAGCCTATATAGGATAAAACCACAAAATTACATATACTTTCTTAACATTTTACATTTATATAAGGGATAAAGCGAAGCAAGCTTTTTCTGTTTTTTAATAGTTTTGCCCTTTGCGGTTTCTTGCTTTGCCCCCGGACAGCTATTAATTACAAACTGTTACTTTTGTCAACACTGGTTCTCCACTTGCGAAGTAACTCCCTGCTCTCCGTGTGTCAGTATATAATGCCTGCATCTGTAACTTTCACTCTATGCATCCGAAGAAGTGAGGTTTTTACCCACGAAAGCTTATGCCCAAATAAATCTGTTAGTCTTTAAGGTGCCACCAGACTCCTTGTTGTTTTTGTTTTTTTAGTTTTTGTTTACCCTTTTCCTTTTACCTTCCCCCTTCCCTCCAGGTTATACATACAGTTTACCTGACCCTACATACAGTTTACTTGACCAAAGTTTTAGGCCTTAGACCATTTTTCCTCCACAGTGGCTATCACATGGAAGGAGGGGGTAAATCTTTGACACATTTTTCTTGTGTTTTAACCAGTGGCAAAGCTTGCAGAGCACCCAAGTGTTCTGAAGTAAGAAGGTGTTTTAGATGCACTGACCCTTTCCGGGATGCATGCACAACTCCCACTGGGGAAGCGGGGTTGCAAATGTGAGCTTTAAAGGTAACAGCAAGCAGCCGGTGCTATAGTGGACAGTGGCTGGGGTTGCTAGATGTCCAGTTTTCAACCGGAACGCCCGGTTGAAAAGAGACCCTGGCGGCTCTGATCAGCACTGCTGACTGGGCCATTAAAAGTCCAGTCATCGGGGCTAAGGCAGACTCTCTGCCAGACTCCCTGGCTCTGTGCAGCTCCTGGAAGTGGCTGGCATGTCCCTGCAGCCCCTAGGCAGAGGGGTGATCAGGGAAGCTGCGGGCGCGGACAGTGCCCCCTAGGGGACAGACATGGCGGCTGCTTCTGGGAGCCGCACAGAGCGAGGGCATACAGGGAACCTGCCTTAGCCCCACTGCGCCGCCTACTAAAAGCATCCTAAGGTAAGTGCTTCTGGGCCGGAACCTGTACCCCCACCCAATCCCCTGCCCCAGGTTGAAACCCCCTCCCTCACCCTAACTCCCTCCCAGAGTGTGCACCCCAATCCCCCAGCCTGCACCCCCTCCTGCATCCCAACCCCCTGCCTCAGCCCTGAGCCCCCTCCACCACCCCAAATCCTTCATTCCTGGCCCCACCCCCCCAGCTGGAGCCCTCACCCCCTCCCACACCCCAAACCCTACCCCAGGTTGGAACCCCCTCCTGCACCCTAACTCCCTCCCAGAGTCTTCACCCCAGCCCTGAGCCCCCTCCCACATCCCAACCCCCAGCCTGGAGCCCGCTCCTACACCCCTGTTGGTGTCACTAGGCATAACCCTAGGTAACTGGGGAGGGTGGAAAACCACAAGTGTCAATGAAGCCTTCCTGCACTAGGCCTAAATGAACTAAACTTCTTCCATGTTTAAACTCTAATCGACCTCACAAACCAGGTGCAGAGATTGGAATGTGTAAGCAGCCAGTTATCACTTGCAACGCCCCCCCCACCGCTCACACCGGTACCAAGCGGTAATAATGAGGCCTGCATACTTCTGGCTGAAAGGCAAAATAACAAATCAAAGGGGAAAGGACAAGATAACGGTTTAAAGGAGTTACTAACAAGCTGGACTTATAACCGCCAAGATGACGTAACTGCTTAAATGTAATTGCTATTTGCTTAGTAACTATTACCAGGGAAGGGAGGGGTGGAGGGAGGAATGGGGGGGGGAGAAGGGGGAGAAGGGGGGGGTGAGGCTTAGCTGCAAAAATGTATAAAAAGAGAAAAGTTGCTTATGATGGTGTGCTTGATCTGAGACGTGCCAGTCTCCTAGCACCACTTTGAGATCTCAAATAAACTTTGATTGCTTCTCCACCCTGGTGTGTTCATTGGCGCGAAGCACACCGGGCAACGAACCCCGCTGTTGCTTTCCTCGGGCACTGTGTGCCAGCAACAGTTTTGGCGCCCAACATGGGGCTCGAGGCTGAAATCTAGCCTTGCCCGGACCCCTCTCGGAGGTCGACGGATTGCGGCGACGACTGACGCCCAGCGCGCACCGGTGACTTCATTGGGGGCCTCGGCAAAGACGCGGTCTGGTTGACCCCAGAGGGCACAACGGTGCAACGTGCTCGTACAGTGGAGAAGCGGCTGCAGGCGACGGTGAGGAACCGGTCCCGTGGATAGGGCGACGGTGTGAAACCGGACCCTTGGATAAGGTAGGAACAGTCCAGTGGGGACTTTACCTGTTTTGACCTGGGGACGCCCAGTGTCTCCCTAGGGAATGGGGCAGGGACAGAGTACTCTAGGCAGGGCAAGGTGTATGCCCTTAGAATGCATTCTGGTGAACTGGAAAGTGTTTGGATCGGATCCGTTGATTAAAAGTAAACTGAAAAGGTTCTGTACAGTAGACTGGCCTCAATATCAGCTAGAGGACCAGGAAAGGTAGCCACCGGAAGGATCACTTAATTATAATACGATCCTTCAGTTGCTTCTGTTTTGTCAGCGTACGGGTAAATGGAATGAACATATGTATGTACAGTTGTTTATGTTGTTAAGAGATAGGTCAGATCTTTTGCAAAGGTGTAATTTGACTCCGACAGGTTTGGTAGTAACTACTGTTAGTCCCCAGAACCCTCCCCCGGTTGTGATGGCAGAGTCAGTGTCCCCTTCGGCTCCAACACCCCCACCATATAAAGACAGGGTGCTTCAGGTCCCAGAGATTGCCCCCTCGGTGGGATTCTATCCATTGATTACTGAGACTCGGATAGCCCGTCCTGGAACAGACAACCGCCCGGCCACTACTATGCAGGTCTATACACATGTGCCTTTTAACCCAGTCGACCTAGCAGCCTTTAAGGCACAGGCAGGGGAATTCTCCACGAACCCAAGCAAGTTTATCTCGGTCTTTGAGGGGTGTCTGTCTAGCCATAAGCCTGACTGGGATGATTGTAATGTCCTTATGCGGACCCTGCTGTCTGAGGTGGAGCGTAATCAGGTTGTGTCTAAAGCAAGGGAGGAGGCACAGCGGAGACATGACCTGGATATCCAGAATGTCCCCATTCCTGCTGATATGGTCCCCATAGCAGATCCAAGGTGGGATCCTAATGAGCCTCAGGATCAGACCCGCCTCAATACGTATAAAGAATTGCTTTTACATGGTCTCCGACACTCGGCTGTCCGACATAACAATTGGGCTAAGCCTTATGAGCTAGTACAGGAGCCAAAAGAGAGTCCGGTTGCTTTTCTGCAGCGTATTCGGGATACCATCAAGCAAACTACTAATGCAAACCCCGATGAGCAGGCAACTGAGGCAATTATAAAGGGCATTTTTACCAGCTGTGCAGCCACTGATATTAAAAGGAAACTACAGAAAAAGGAGGATTTGATGGGCATGTCCATGGCACAGATCCTGGAAACTGCAAACAGGGCTTACAGCCTTAGGGAGGGAGAAAAGGAAAAGAGGCAAGCGAAAATGATGGTCGCAGCAGTACAGGCTGGTGGCAGAGGAAAATTCCAGGAAGGCGGAAGGGGCCGGGGAATGAGAGGACGTGGATGTGGGCGCCCTGGCTCACAGGAAAGGCGTCTGGGTCGCAACCAGTGTGCCATATGCCGGAAGGAGGGACATTGGAAAAATGAGTGCCCCGAAAGGGAAGGTACCCCTATGATGGCAGCGGAGAATCAGGAATAGGGGTGTCAGGGGAGACGGACAATCCTGCCCCCGGAACCCCGAGTAAAAATGCGGGTGGGAGATTCGAACATAGACTTTTTAATAGACTCTGGAGCTGCACGAACCGCCGTAAACCAACCCCTTCAGCTGCACATGGCAGACTCCCTCACTGTGGTGGGTGCCATAGGGAAAGGAACCAAGTGCCCAGTGTATGCCCCAGCGGAATGTGCTTTGGGAAACAGAACTCTATCTCACAAACTGGTTTACCTCCCCAATTGTCCAACGCCACTACTAGGACGGGACCTGCTTTGTCGCTTAGGTGCCACCCTGCATTTCACCCAAGATGAAATAACCCTCACCTTACCCCCAGAGAATGCCTGGATAATGACCCTTGCAACTGAGCCCTCAGCCATGCAAGCCCCAGAATGGAGCCAGTGGGAGGAGCGGGTATATCCTCTGGTATGGGCGTCCGGGGTTCCAGGAAAAGCAGCCCATCAAACCCCTGTTAATGTCCAGCTCTTGCCAGGAAAAGGTCCGGTGCGAATCAAGCAGTATCCGATCAAAAGGGAAGCCAGAGAGGGACTGCAGGAGACTATAGATCAGTTCCTAAAGTACGGGGTACTTCGAGAATGCCAGTCAGCTTGGAACACCCCCATCTTGCCTGTACGAAAGCCCAATGGCACATATCGGCTGGTCCAGAACCTGAGGGCGGTTAATGAGCGGGTTAAGACTCTGCACCCCCTTGTTCCAAACCCGTATACACTGTTGGCCTCTATAGGGGGGCAGTACACCCATTTTTCGGTCCTAGATTTAAAGGACGCTTTCTTCACGATTCCGGTCGACACCCAATCTCAGGAGATTTTCTCCTTCGAGTGGGAGGACAAGAGAAGGGTTAAAAAGCAGCTTTGCTGGACAGTGCTGGCCCAGGGATTTAAAAATTCCCCCACCCTTTTCGGCCAGGCCCTGGCCAGAGACTTGGAGGAGTGGGACAATGAGGACAGGGTCCTCCTCCTGCAATATGTGGATGACTTGTTAATTGCCGCTGTGGGTCTAATCTCTTGCCTTAAAGCCACTGTGAGCCTCCTGAACTTTGTTGGACTCCGAGGATAATCGGGTAGCACAGAGTAAGGCTCAGATTGCCCTCACAGAAGTACAATACTTAGGGTTTCACATAAGGCAGGGAGAGCGCCAGCTTTCAAACGAAAGAAAGGAAGCTATCTGCCAAATTCCTATCCCAAGCAATCGTAAACGGCTCAGGGCGTTTCTGGGCATGGCAGGCTTCTGCAGAATATGGATCCCAGAGTTTGGACTGTGGGCTAAACCCTTGTACGAATGCGTTAAGGGAGCGGATCACGACCCCTTTCACTGGTCCTCAGAAGCTGACAAGGCATTTAAGGTTTTAAAAAGAAAACTGATGGAAGCCCCAGCCCTGGGTCTGCCGGACCTCACTAAGCCGTTCCAACTGTATGTGCATGAAAGGAAAGGGGTGGCCCTGGGAGTGCTTACTCAGTTATTAGGCACCTGGAAACGTCCCGTGGCATATTTCTCTAAACAACTGGATCAAGTTGCCAAGGGATGGCCGGCATGTTTACGGGCGGTCGCAGCAACTGCCCTAGTGCTTGGGGAAGCTGAGAAATTGACACTGGGGGGAATTGTGCAAGTGTATACTCCCCACATGGTCCAAGCCCTGCTGGATACTAAGGGTGGTCTCTGGCTTACACAGGCTCGGGTAGCTCGATATCAGGCTAAACTTGTAGAAAATCCTGAAGTTACCCTACAGACCTGTCCCTCCCTTAACCCAGCCACCCTGCTACCAGAGACAGAGGAGCAGGAACACGACTGTTTGGAGGTCATAGATGCCCAATACTCCAGCCGCCCGGACTTAAAAGATCAACCCCTCCCGAATGCTGATTATGAGTGGTATACCGACGGCAGTAGTACAGTTGTAAACGGGCAAAGGAGGGCAGGCTATGCTGTTGTATCTCTCCACGAAACCGTGGAAGCAGAGGGTTTACCTGCTGGGACATCAGCCCAGCTGGCTGAATTGATAGCCTTAACCCGTGCACTTGAACTGTCAAAAGGAAAAAGAGTTAACATTTTTACTGATTCCAGATATGCTTTTGGAGTGTTCACGCTCATGCCGGTCTGTGGAAACAAAGAGGAATGTTGACAGCCTAAGGCTCTCCGGTCAAGCATGGGCTTCAAATTCTCCGGCTTTTAGAAGCGGTACAGCTCCCCTCAGCAGTAGCAGTGGTGCACTGCAAGGCTCATCAAAGGGAAGATCAAGATGTGGCTAGGGGTAATGCCAGGGCGGATAGAGAGGCCAAGTGAGCTGCTACCCTGGAACCACTGGAAGCTGAGGATGCCCATATGCATGCCCTCATCCCATCAGTGGGGGAGCTCCCGACCCCTCAGTACTCTCACGAAGAGAGGAACCTAGCTGACACACTTAGGCTCCAGGAAAAAGAGGGATGGCTCCACTCCACGGAAGGAAAAATCCTCCTGCCAAAGAATCTAATAAGGTCAGTACTACAGAAACTACACCAGACCACTCACGCAGGGAGGGCGGCTCTTACCCAGCTTATGAATAAATATTTTCTAACCTCTGGACTTAGACCGCTGGCCTCCCAGGTACAGGCTGAATGTCTAGTCTGCCAAAAGAATAACCCTCGACCGGGAGTGTCAGTGCCACCAGCCACTCTGGAACCTACCCCAGGCCCGGGACTGGTTTGGCAAATAGACTTTACTGAGTTCCCCCGGACCCAAGGATTCAGATACCTCCTCGTCTTGGTGGATGGATTCAGCGGATGGCCCGAAGCCTTCCCATGCCGTAACAACACTGCCAAAACGGTGGCCCTCAAATTTGTCAAGGAGATCATTCCCCGCTTCGGACTCCCCCAGGTGGATGGAATCTGACAACGGAACACACTTCACATCCCAAGTCGTTCAAAAGATATCGGATGCCCTGCAAATCCCCTGGAAGCTCCACACTCCATGGCGACCGCAGGCCAGTGGAGTAGTGGAGCGTACAAATCAGACACTTAAGCGGCACCTCTCAAAGGTCTGCCAAGAGGCTTTCCTTAAGTGGCCTGATGCCTTACCCCTTGTTTTGCTCTGAGTTCACGCTCTCCCAAAGGGCAGATTAGGGCTTAGTCCCTTCGAGATTATGTTTGGAAGGGCATGGCCTATGAACGGTACACCGGTTCTGGCAGGGGAGTGGGAGGTAGGCTGTGGCTTTTTATCTCAGTATATGTGCTCTCTGTCTGCTGTTCTCTGTTCTCTCCACAGGTATACCGAAGATTTGCAGCCTCTCCCGCTGGATGCCCCGATCCACTCCTTGCAGCCAGGCGATTCTGTACTCGTTCGGACCTGGAAGGACGAGCCTCTCCAAGGGCTGGTCCACACTAACCCCCCACTTCGAACTAAGATACGCAACTTCAGCTACGTGAATAACATAGCTGAAGTCGAAGTACCTTAGTTCGAACTTACCGTGGGTCCAGACGCGGCAGGCAGGCTCCCCCGTCGACTGCACATACTCCTCTCGCAGAGCAGGAGTACCGGCGTCGACGGTGAGTACTTCCGGAATCGATCCCAGAAGATCGATTGCTTACCGCCGGACCCGGAGGTAAGTATAGACGTACCCCAAGCGAAGTGGAAGGGACCCCACACCGTCCTGCTGGTTTCCCATACAGCAGCAAAGGTTGAGGGACACAAAAACTTGATCCATCACTCTCGTCTGAAAGCAGTGCCCGCTCCTGAACGGTGGACCGTCCAGCCTGCAGAGAAGACTGCCAGCAACGACCTGGGACTTAAACTGTTATTCAAAAGACAATAAGGTCTACTGGGAATACCCTGTGACCTCTTTGGACAGTCGCAGCGCACTCCCTGTGAGAACTCTGAGCATTGGTTGTGTTTATTTTCACAGGGCCGGCCTAATCTGGTGGCCTGGTCCCTTTTGTTTTTAATCTGCCTGCTATTGGTAATTGTTATTTTGTGGGTATTTGGGGAATTGTAATTGTTAGGCCCTAGGGTCACCTGCCCAGCATGAGTTCAGGTCCAGGGTCTGCCACAGTGGTACTCTTTGCCATAGGGACACTCCTCTCGTTACCTCCCGTTTCCCCCCAGGCACATGCGGGATGGAGAGGAATCCCTAAAATTTTAGAAACCAATACATATGAGTCCCTGAAGGTTTGCTTTGCCCAAGAGTTTAACCTCTCTAACTGCTGGGTATGCTCCCAAATCCCGCACCACGCAGCAGGGTTACCCTGGAGGGTGGTCCCTCAAAATTGGTCAGATATCTGTTGGGGATGGTTCAGTAGGGGAAGAAATACCTCGGGTACCCCCTTGTCGCAAAACTGTACCATTGAATCCCAGTATGCATTAAGGGATGACCCCTGGAAGCCGCAGGCCAACTCAACGCATCTCCCTTCCCCTATTAGGCTGCGGTCAGTGGCCCCCGGGTTGGTGTGCTATCAACAGTTCAAGTCCAGCAATCACACCTGGCCCGCTGGAAATAGCACCTGTCAGTATTATTTATCCCCTGACAGTAACGCTTCCATCCCTGTCTCTGTTAACGGCAAATCTGACTCTACTGCCCAGTTCGGAACGTTTAGTGACACCCAAACAAATAGGTGGAGTAGTGGTTATAATGGCTTGGTAGGGAATGGCCACTCCTTTTACATTTGCGGTACCTCTGCCTACATCGGTGGTATGGAAGCTGCTATCTAGGATATCTTGCCCCTCCCCTTCGTGTCCTCCCTAAACTGCCCCCTGGCCGCCCCAGACAGTGTAGATCTTTGTATGCCACCCCAGAGCCCATTACGGAAGGAGACAGGTTGGGTATGATCCTCCTCCCATCCTATGGGGTGGGACGGCTGGCTCAATTTTATCGTAGGCTCTCTGTGTTTCTCACCAAGTTCGCCAATGAAACCTTGGCCATAGAGAAAAGCCTTAACTCAGAGCTTTACCAGCTCCGGTTGCTGTCCCTGCAAAACAGACAGGCCTTAGATTATAATTATGTATAATTATGTTTTAGCCTCCCAGGGAGGGGCGTGTGCCCTTATTGGGAGTGAATGTTGTACTTATGTCCCGGAAAACTCACAGGACATTAACAAGCACGTCCTGTCAGCCGAACAGGCTTTCGAGCAGTGGAAGGCCCAGGAAAGGGAACCCACGGTTTTCGATTCCCTTTGGAGTTGGTTGCCCGACCTAGGAGGACTGGGGGGTGGCCTTGTGCGTCTCCTCCTCACCGGTGTGGTACTGTGCCTGGTCACCCTCCTCACCGGTGTGGTACTGTGCCTGGTCACCCTCCTCCTGATTGCTTGTTTTAAAATGCTCCTCCGTAAGCTTTGTGCCCCCTGTTCCCCAAAAATCCCGGCATACCCTCTCATTGAAAACCCCAGCTTCATAGCACTCAATCATATCTTGTCCACAGAATATGAGAAAACTCAACCAAAGGCTTGTTGAGTATTCTCAAAGGAGGGAGTTGTTGGTGTCACTAGGCATAACCCTAGGTAACTGGGGAGGGTGGAAAACCACAAGTGTCAATGAAGCCTTCCTGCACTAGGCCTAAATGAACCAAACTTCTTCCATGTTTAAACTCTAATCGACCTCACAAACCAGGTGCAGAGATTGGAATGTGTAAGCAGCCAGTTATCACTTGCAACGCCACCCCCCCCCGCTCACACCGGTACCAAGTGGTAATAATGAGGCCTGCATACTTCTGGCTGAAAGGCAAAATAACAAATCAAAGGGGAAAGGACAAGATAACGGTTTAAAGGAGTTACTAACAAGCTGGATTTATAGCCGCCAAGATGACGTAACTGTTTAAATGTAATTGCTATTTGCTTAGTAACTATTACCAGGGAAGGGAGGGGTGGAGGGAGGAATGGGGGGGGGGAAGGAGGAGAAGGGGGCGTGAGGCTTAGCTGCAAAAATCTATAAAAAGAGAAAAGTTGCTTATGATGGTGTGCTTGATCTGAGACGTGCCAGTCTCCTAGCACCACTTTGAGATCTCAAATAAACTTTGATTGCTTCTCCACCCTGGTGTGTTCATTGGCGCGAAGCACACTGGGCAACGAACCCCGCTGTTGCTTTCCTCGGGCACTCTGTGCCAGCAACACCCCAAACCACTCGTCCCTGCCCCTCCTCCCACACCCCAACTCCCTGCCCCAGCCTGGAACCCCCTCCTGCACCCTGAACTCCTCATTTCTGGCCCCACCCCAGAGCCCACACCCCCAACTGGAGCCCTCCCACACCCCAACCCCAACCCCCTGCCCCAGCCCAGTGAAAGTGAGTGAGGGTGGGGGAGCTTGGGAGGGACGGAGGGAGTGGGGCCTCAGTGAAGGGGTGGGGCACGGTGTTCGGATGTGTGCTATTAGAAAATTGGCAGCCCTAGCTGTGGCCTGGTGGCTGGAGCGTTTAACAGACCTGGCCCTCTAAGATCTGGGCTGACAATGGAATAAAGGGAGTGTAGTGTACAATAAACTGGGTTTGCTCTTGGGCTTTGTTTGGCACGGTGCTGGGGGACGGAGGGAAGGTAGTGCTCAAAAAACACAAGAACCCTGACTCAAAATCAGCCCGCCAGTTTCTTGCAGGCCCCTATGGGGTTTGGCACTGCCTTGGCTGAGGGGCATTTGGATGGGGGCGCCACCGCAGAGTCCGCTCTGGTTGGGGGGATGGGGAGGCGGGAGCACGCAGAAGCCAACGTGAGGAGCAGCGTGTGCATCCTCATTCCCCCCAGTCCCACGGCCCATGTGCGTTCCCTGTGCAGGCGGTATCGCCCACGCGCCCGGCCCTAGCCCTGTCAGCGCGCGCCCCCTCCCTCCACTGGCTGCCACCATGATCTGCTTGGTGCTTACCGTGTTCGCCAACATCTTCCAGAGCAGTGAGTGCCCCCTCCCGGGGTGGGGAGCTGTCTGGGGAATGCCCCCTCCTGGGGCGGGAGGAGGAGAAGGGTGGCAGTTCGGGGGTTGTCCTCCAGCAGGTAAGGGGAATGGGGGGTCAGGGGATATCCTTCACCAGCAGGGGGAGGAGGATTGTTGAGAGGATGCCCCCTCAGGCAGGGAGAGGACACAGACGGGGGGCACTGATACCTCCCTTCCTCACCCTTTGCCTCCCCTGACTCAGCTCCTTCCACTTTCACAGCTCTTCTCCCATTTACTCCCACGGAGTGGGACGGGGGGAGGGCTTGGCACAGAGGTGGCTGTTTGGGGCAAGGTGCCTGCTCTGCTGATGAGACACTACTGAGAGCAGAGTGGTACCCAACCCTGCTTTGTGGCAGTGAATTTCAGTGCAACTGGTTCACTCTGAATAAAGCTTGTAATCAGGCTCAGGGAGGGAACAAAGAGGCCCCAAAGGAGTTTATTTTACAAGTGGGGAAACTGAGGTACGGAGAAGGGACGGGAGTCTCCCAAGGTCCCATAGTCATCCCTTAGCAAGGCTGGAAATAGAGTCTGTCCCTCTTGACTCCTTTCTCTAACTGAGCCCACACAGTGCCTGCCTCTGTGATCTATGACAGGAGTGGCCAAACTTACTGATCCTCCTAGCTGCATACAAAATCTTCAGAAGTACAAGAGCCTGACAGGGCTCTGGTCTTTAGCTCCATGGGAGGCACCTGTTGTGGCTCAGGGCTTTAGCCCTGCTCCTGCTGAAGCCATGAGGCCCTGCCAGTGTGCCCTGTGGGGCTGAAGCCCTGAGACTCCCCTCCCCACCCCATTGGGCAGAAGCCCCTATCCCACCATCACACTGCAAGGCAGAGGTCCCGAGCTCTTCCCCCCCACCCCCAATCTGGTAGGTGGAAAAGGGGGGGAAATGTGGGGTGCTCCGTGAGCCGCACTTTTAACGGTAAAAGACCTGCATGTAGCTCACGAGCCACACTTTTGCCACCCCTGATCCATGCTCTGCAAGCTTAGGTCCCAACTATCAGCTTGCATGTTCTGTGTAAAAGAATATCCCTGACTGCCTTTTCCACATACTTAAAGGGTTGTAAAAGAAAACATATCCCCAGTCTAACAAACCAATGTAGACTGTTGGGCAGCCAAATAGGTGAAATCAGCTCTCTAGAGTGGTTTAAAAAAATCATTCAGTCAGATCCCCTGATTATTTTCACAAGCCTTTTAGTTTAGATTCAAATTCAAATCGCTTGAGGAGGCCTATGGTAGCTTGATTTCAAATTCAAAGGCAATATTAGGGCTGGAAAATTCCCAGACTTATTACATGCTCACTCAGATTACATAGCATAATGTTTTGTCCAGATTTTGAAACCCAGAGCAAGTCTGTCTGTGATGGTGGATTTCCTGAATTTAAAAGGCCATGCATTCAGTGGCTTTTATTTTTGTTTCTTTAATTAAGGGGAGTGGATTTATTAAAATATATGGGACTTGATTAGGATGCAATAAATGCTGATAAATGTAACAGGTGCTGACTCTTCATCTTCTCTGTGTTCAGTCCAAGAAGGACTGGAACTGGAGCAGGAAAGCTCACTGCTGGGTATCAGGACAAGTGGACCCAGATTCTATAGGAGCAAAGGAACTAAAATCTAATGCAAGTCTGTGGTTGGATATTGCTCTCTGTAGCCACCAGGGCTTTCCCAGTCCATCTCAGGAGGATGTCCTCTCTATCCCTCAGCTCCACCCCCGCTACCCACCAGACTGCCTGCTACCCCTTGCAAAGGATTACATGGTTGGAAACAACTCCTTCCCAGAGTTCCCTGTCTTTGCCATGGGGAAAGAGGTTCTCTCCATTGCTCTAACTTCCAGAGTCCCTACTGTATGTGTGCCACTAACCCCCAGAGCACTCCTGTCTCATTCCAGTATTGGACTCTCTCTATCTCACAGTGGGAAAGGGGCTGTCTGCAAACCTCTGACTTTTGTCTCCTCCAACCTTTGCCATATATGAAACCAGTTTTACAATCCAAACTGATGGTAAGCTATGCCCCATTCCTATTTGAGTCCCTACCTTAGCAGCATCTGCCTCTTCCCTTATCTCTGGTTTTATTTTTTAATTCCTTGATCCTGGTTGTAGTGACCCCTCTGACCCTGAACGCATGCTGAGGTTTGCTCTAGCCCTAAGTGTTCCTCCTCCTCCTCATCTGCTTTCAGCTTGCACTGGAGTAAATGAGCGCACCTTCCTAGCCATCAAGCCAGATGGGGTGCAGCGGCATCTCATAGGGGAAATCATCAGGTGCTTTGAAAAGAAGGGCTTCAAACTGGTGGGGATGAAACTCATGCAGGTGAGAGGAGCTGGCAGAGCAAGGGCTGTCCTGGCACCCTTTAAAGGTCCAGTCCATGCCTCACTCTGTGTATGCTCTGTCTTGGGGCTTTAGACCTTTGCAGCAGGGACCTGCTTGCACCCTGCTTGCTGATGGTGCTTTGTAAATAATACCTAGTTTTTATATAGCATTTTTTATCAGTAAATCTCAAATCTTGCATAGGTCAGTATCCTGATCCCCATTTTACATATGAGGAAACTGAAGCACAGAGAGGGGAAGTTACTTGCCAAAGGCAGTGGTTCTCAACTTATTACACATTGTGGGCTGCATATGCGGCCCACAATGTGTTACCTGGGCTACAGGGGCTGGGTGGCAGGGCAGCAGCCGTCCGCCCCGCACCCCTGCCACGTGTGGCCCACCGGCTGCCCACCCCAGAGCTTGGAGGGCATGCTGGCAGCCCCGGACCCTGTGGGGTGGGCCAGCTGCCCCGGACCCGTGCTGCGCGGCTGCCCTGGACCCCTGGAGCCCGACCCTGCGGGGCTGGCCGGCAGTCCCAACCCTGGACTCCCACCATGCGGGGCGGGCCGGGAACCTGGCAGACCCCTGCACGCGGGCCAGCCCTTAGCACACAGCTGAGCTGGGACGCAGCTGTGTGCTAATTGGGCTGCGGGTTGAGAACCGCTGGCCTAAGGTCACCCATCCAGCCAGAGGCAGTGCTGGCAATAGAATCCATAGAAGCATAGAAATGTGGGGCTGGAAGAGACCTCAAGAGGTTTAGCCCCCTGCTCTGGGGCAGGATTAAGTATGCCTGCCACCTGAGTCACACTCTATTGCTCTATCCACTAGGCCACGAATAACAAAGTTCAGAAACGCCTGGTATCAGAGCTGCTGCAAAGTCTCTGGCTGAGGCCATTTCTCCAGCATCCCTCCCATGGGAGCTCACCGTAGTGATATATCCTCCTACCACTAGCTGGAGACAGGAAATGAAAGGAAAGCTCCCTAGTTCTGTCTCTGTGCAGGTAGCCAGCCCAGCTAGGGGGATTTAATTTGGATCTTTTTCTGGCCACCACCATTCAGGGTCAAGTTTTCCAAAGCACTTTAGTCTTATTTTCAAAAGTGATTTAGGCACCTAAATCTCATTGACAGTCAATGGGAGTTGAGCTCCTAAGTCTCATTTCCAAAAGCAACTTGAAGCACTTGGGATCTAAAATCATTTAGTCACCTTTGAGAATTTACTGTCTTTCTTTCTTTTTTTTTTTCTTTTTTTTTTGAGTACCCTGCCCCAATCTGTTTTATGCAATGGACTGTCGTATAGGCTGTTCCATTGTAACTCTGTTTTGCAGCATTTGTTATGGACCTATGAAAATGGACCTGTAATGGAAACTTATTTTTTCATCGTCAGTGTAATAGACACTTGCTGTTATCTAAAGGGCTGTATTGCAGATAGCCTGTTCTGAACAGAGCCCAAATTCAGCCCCTGTTGATTACCTGAATCCCGAAAGTTACTGTGAGGCTATACACAGAAAGCGAGTGAGAACTGAACTGAAGGAAGAAAATGGGATTCCCCAGATGAGGAATGAACACTGATCCAGTTTCACCTGGCAGTTGTTCCTTCCTGATGAGCTTGATTTCCTCCTCCCAGCTGCACTGCAGAATTCAGGAATCCAGCCCTCAGAGCAGGGAAGGGTCCCTAAACGCCACTTCCAATGTGGACTCTTCTGTCCACCAGAACAGCCATTATAAGCCATTTTAGGACAGTCCCATTCTATAAAAGCAAACTAGATCATGTGCTGTGTTTGTGCCCAGGCCTCGGAAGACTTGCTGAAGGAGCATTATATAGCCCTCTGTGATCGCCCCTTCTACAGCCACCTGGTGGAGTACATGAGATCGGGTCCTATTGTAGCCATGGTGAGTACTGGCCAGGGGCCCCTTTCATGCCCTGAAACCGATATCAAATGCAAGTGCAATTAGCATTGAACTTGTGGCCATTCGATCTTCCCTTCATACCCTTCTGCCAGATCCTCTGGCTGAAGTGTTACATTGTTGCACGTAAAAGTGAAACCTGTGCACATCTTTATTTTATTCAAACAGATAATCATAGGCTTTCTTGAGGCAGATTCTGCCCTGACTTACCTCCAGGCGTACTCATACGAGGTGGTGGAGTTAGCTAGAGGGTGCTTACGGCAGGATTTGGCCTTGCTGCTCAGCAAGCTGCGGAAGCTGACTCTTGCTGTGCTGTCTTGTAGGTCTAGCAGGGGCTGGATGTGGTAAAGACGGCTCGTGCAATGATTGGAGAAACTAACCCTGCTGATTCCAGACCCGGCACCATCCAAGGGGACTTCTGCATTGAAGTCAGCAAGTGAGAGCCTTGGGTTTGTTTTTGCTGGGGAATCCTCTGTGTCCCTGTTGCAGGTGGGAGGAGGCTTCTTCTGCATTCTGCTCCATGTCCCAGTTACTCTCCCCCTGACTGAGGGGGAAGATGCGGGAGTGCCTTTGGAGTCAGCTCTCAATGCTCCTGTCAAAGGATCACTTGTGAGCGATGAGCACACCAGATGGTCTGTGGCAGGGTAGGGTTCTCCATCTTGTGTAAAGTAGCCAAATTTGTGCAGCATTTTAGGGATTTTTACCCTAATGGTATGGTCAGTTTGGAGTTAAACCTGAGATCTCCTTGTTTGGGGCCAAAACTAATAACACCATGTTGAACCAGAACTTTCTGGTGCCCCCTTGAGGAGAGGGTAGGCACCACTCATCTCAGCAGTCCCTCCCTGGACCACAGCATTGCTGTGGGGTCATCCCAGAGTAAAGTCCTCTGACTGTGCTGTTTAGGAGTGGGGTGGTTGGGAGGCTACATAAAGTAGCCTCACTTCAGTCCCTGGAAAAAGCATGGAGCAGGTCCTCAAGGAATCAATTTTGAAGCACTTCGAGGAGAGGAAAGTGATCAGGAACAGTCAGCATGGATTCACCAAGGACAAGTCATGCCTCACTAACCTAATTGCTTTCTATGATGAGATAACTGGCTCTGTGGATGAGGGGAAAGCAGTGGATGTGTTATTCCTTGACTTTAGCAAAGCTTTTGATACAGTCTCCCACAGTATTCTTGCCAACAAGTTAAAAAAGTATGGGCTGGATTAATGGACTATAGGGTGGATAGAAAGCTGGATAGATTGTCAGGCTCAACGGGTGGTGATCAATGGCTCCATGTCTAGTTGGCAGCTGATATCAAGTGGAGTGCCCCAAGGGTCGGTCCTGGGACCGGTTTTGTTCAATATCTTCATTAATGATCTGGAGGATGGCATGGATTGCACCCTCAGCAAGTTTGCAGATGACACGAAACTGGGAGGAGTGGTAGATACGCTGGAGGGTAGGGATAGGATGCAGAAGGACCTAGACAAATTGGAGGATTGGGCCAAAAGAAATCTGATGAGGTTCAAGAAGGACAAGGCAGAGTCCTGCACTTAGGACGGAAGAATCCCATGCACTGCTACAGACTGGGGACCATGTGGCTAGGCAGCAGTGGATCTAGGGGTTACAGTGGACGAGAAGCTGGATATGAGTCAACAGTGTGCCCTTGTTGCCAAGAAGGCTAACGGTATTTTGGGCTGTATAAATAGGAGTATTGCCAGCAGATCGAGGGACATGATCATTCCCCTCTATTCAGCATTGGTGAGGCCTCATCTGGAGTACTCTGTTCAGTTTTGGGCCCCACACTACAAGAAGGATGTGGAAAAATTGGAAAGAGTCCAGCGGAAGGCAACAAAAATGATTAGGGGCTGGAGCACATGACTTATGAGGAGAGGCTGAGGGAACTGGGATTATTTAGTCTGCAGAAGAGAAAAATGCGGGAGGATTTGATAGCTGTTTCAACTACCTGAAAGTGGGTTCCAAAGAGGATGGATCTAGACTATTCTCAGTGGTACCAGATGATAGAACAAGGCATAATGGTCTCAAGTTGCAGTGGAGGAGGTTTAGGTTGGATATTAGGAAAAACTTTTTCACTAGGAGTGTGGTGAAGCACTGGAATGGGTTACCTAGGGAGGTGGTGGAATCTCCTTCCTTCGAGGTTTTTAAGGTCAGGCTTGACAAAGCCCTGGCTGTGATGATTTAGTTGGGTTTAGGTCCTGCTTTGAGCAGGGAGTTGGACTAAGTGACCTCCTGAGGTCCCTTCCAACCCTGATATTCTATGATTCTATAAAATAAACAAGTCAGGATGCTGCCGCATCTCACAAAAGACAGAGTCCAGAGCCTTCCGAAAGCAAAAGGAGAAGAGGGCCTCGGCAGCAACTCCTGCTTCCTCAGCCTGGGGAGCTCTGAGTTCCAGCCCTTCTTTCTGAGTGCCACCCAAACTGAACAGGGACCCTGCCTCTCTCCAGGCTTGACAAGCCTCACTGGTGTGGTGCATTGGGGTGGGGCTGATTGTCCCCCAGGGAGCTCTTTAACCCCTTCTTGACTGAGACAAGGATCTGCCACTTCACACTTCCATAGCAATTTTTATCTTAAGTATGCTGTACGGGCACTCAACTGATCCTCACAACACCCTACTGAGGGAGAGAAGGATAATCTCCTTTTTACATGTGGGGACACTGAGGCAGGGAGAGTGCATGGACCTGCCCAAGGCCACAAAGGGAATCTGTGTCAGAGCCAGGATTAGATGTTGGGAGTATCTGGCTCCCAGTCCTGTGCTCAGACCATGCCCAACTCCGGTGGCATAATAGTTTGCATAGTACATTTGGCCATGAAGAGCACTATGCTTAAACTGCCTCTTTGGTCTCAGGATGAGCCGTGGAGAAGAGCAGAGTTTATGCTCTTTCTTGCTGGTTTATGCTTTTTTCTATTAAAACAAAAAAGTGAGGGGTGTTCTGCTTGGCTTTTACCATATAACTATCATATAGCTTCTTGAAGCCCCCAGAGCCATGGTGGGGAGCACTCCCAGCCATTAACTGAAGTGGTGGTAGTGCTCAGTGTAATAGATGAGCTGTCTTCTAGCCCTTAGTCAGGCATATGAGTTAGTTAGGTGTTAAAAGACAAGCAAGAGTCCTGAATAGTCTGAGGCTCTGGCTACACTAGGGGTTTCCATCAATGAAGCTACACCAATTGGCTGAAATCAGGGCTAATTCTCATTGTAGTCAACGCCTAAATGAAGCTCACATCCCTCCTTATATAGGTTTCATTTCCTTGGCATCTGATGTCAAACTTACCAGTTCTCCATAGAGTCTTCCAGGGGAAAAACAGGGGTCAGAAGACTTGAATTTCGAATGTAAAAACAAGCAGCACTACATATAAAAAAGGCACTTTCAGCCCTTCATGAAGCCAGAGCAGCAGCTGTTACTGTAGATTAGAAGAGATTATACTGTACAAAAAATATGGAGTACTCTAAGAAAATCAGAAGATGGGTTAGCTGTAGGCACTGTTGTTGCTTTGGTGACATGATTTAGGGGAGGGGACTGGTGGGAACTGGCAGCTCCCACATGCCACCAGGGCCGCCGAGAGCGGGTTCGGGCCCCGGTGAAAAAAAATTTTCGGGCCCCCCCAGCAAGGGCGGACTGGCTAAACAGTGCCGACGAGAGGGGTGGGGAAGCCGGGCCTGGAATTTTTTCAGGGCCCCCAGCAAGGGCGGACCGGCTAAACAGGGCCAATGAGAGGGGGGGGAAGCCGGGCCCCGGGCCCCCTTCTGGACCGCCGGGCCCCGGTAATTTGTACCGGCTTCCCTCCCCTCTCATCAGCCCTGCATGCCACAGAATAACTGTCATGTCCTGCCCACAGCCAGAAGATGCATGGCTCTGGGGTAGGGCTCTGAGGAGTGGGAAGGAACATAAGGATTGTTCAGGTAGGAATGCAACAAGATGACACTTGTTCAGCAAACTTTATTATTTTAGCCAAGATGAAATTACTTCTGGCTCTAGTTCCCTGTTGTGTCTGACTTGGACAGTACTCATTCTCCTTCCCCACAGGAATGTGATTCATGGCAGCGACTCAATCGAGAGTGCCCGGCGGGAGATTTCGCTCTGGTTCCACACAGACAAGCTGACCTGCTGGGAGGACAGCACTGAGCACTGGATCTATAAGTAATAAGAATGGTCTGGGGGAAGGGTATCTTGCTGACGCTCAGGCACAGTACAAACCCATCCATTTCCATTTCTCCTTCTCTGGAGTCACACTGGACTCTGTCATAGTGTGGTTTTTTCATAGGGTGTTTCTATCTAGAGGTGGGTGGAGGGGTAGTGGGAAGTCTTTTGTGCACTGGTAACTGACCAAATCGCAGCTCTCTGGGATAGTAGCTACTTGGTGCTGCTGGTCTGGTTCTGTCGCTGCTCTGCAGCATCCTAAAATCCCAAGGGGTTCAAGGTGACCTGCAAAGGAAAGAAAAATGGGCTTGTGCCTTTGGCATCTTTATAATGTATAGAAAAGACCTGAAAATTACATTAGAATTTTAGGTCCTGTCTACTATTGAAGACTCTCTGGTGATTGGAGAACTATTGATATGATGACATCACAAGCAGTAAGAGAGTGAAAGTTGAGCAATTTGAAGATTTTGATTAGAAGGAACCCATTGGATGATCTTGTCTGACCTTCTGCATAACACGGACCAGGAAACCTCACCCAGTAATTCTTGCATCAAGCCCATAATTTTTGGTTGAGCTGGAGCATATCCAATCTTGATTTAAAGACCATTGTTCCAATGGTTAATTACTCTTGCTGTTAAAAATGCATACCTTATTTTCAGTCTCAAATTGTGTACCTACACTGGATCTTGTTATGCCTGTGAGATAAGACTGCTCTACTATCAGAAATATCTCTGGGCAGGTACTTAGTGGTGGTGATCAAGTCACCTCTTCATAAGTGAAATAGATTGTGCTTCTTCAGTCTTTCACTGTAAGGTGGGTTTTCAAGCCCTCAAATCTGTCTTGTTGCACTCTTCCAAACCCTTTCCAATTTTCCAACATCCTTCATGAGTTGTGGCACCAGAATTGGACACAGTATTCTAGTAGTGGTCTTACTAATCCCACATACAGAGGGAATATTACCTTCCTAGTAAATAGTCCCATTTATACAGCCAGGGAGCATTCTAGCTCATAGGAACTGCAGACTGGATCAACGACTGGTCCATCTACTCTAGTATCCTATCTCTAACAGGGGCCAAAACAAGTTGCTTTAGAGGATGGTGTAAGAACCCTTCCGTAGGCAGATGTGGGATAATATGCCCCCACATTGTGTCATAGAATCATAGAAGATTAGGGTTGGAAGAGACCTCAGGAGGTCATCTAGTCCAACCCCCTGCTCAAAGCAGGACCAACACCAACTAAATCATCCCAGCCAGGGCTTTGTCAAGCCAGGCCTTAAAAACCTCTAAGGATGGAGATTCCACCACCTCCCTAGATAACCCATTCCAGTGCTTCACCACCCTCCTAGTGAAATAGTGTTTCCTAATATCCAACCTAGACCTCCCCAACTGCAACTTGAGACCATTGCTCCTTTTTCTGTCATCTGCCACCACTGAGAACAGCCAAGCTCCATCCTCTTTGGAACCCCACTTCAGGTAGTTGGAGACTGCTATCAAATCCCCTCTCACTGTTCTCCTCTGCAGACTAAACAAGCCCAGTTCCCTCAGCCTCTCCTCATAAGTCATGTGCCCCAGCCCCCTGATCATTTTCATTGCCCTCCACCGGACTCTCTCCAATTTGTCCACATCCTTTCTGTAGTGGGGAGCCCAAAACTGGATGCAGTACTCCAGATGTGGCCTCACCAGTGCCAAATAGAGGGGAATAATCACTTCCCTCGATCTGCTGGCAATGCTCCTACTAATACAGCCCAATATGCCGTTAGCCTTCTTGGCAACAAGGGCACACTGCTGACTCATATCCAGCTTCTCGTCCACTGTAATCCCCAAGTCCTTTTCTGCAGAACTCGTACTTAGCCAGTCGATCCCCAGCCTGTAGCAGTACGTGGGATTCTTCTGTCCTATGTGCAGGATTCTGCACTTATCCTTGTTGAACTTCATCAGATTTCTTTTGGGTTAATTCTCCAATTTGTCTAGGTCACTCTGGACCCTATCCCTACCCTCCAGTGTATCTACCTCTCCCCCCCCCCAGCTTAGTGTCATCTGCAAACTTGCTGAGGGTGCAATCTATCCCATCATCCAGATCATTAATAAAGATATTGAACAAAACCAGCCCCAGGACTGACCCCTGGGGCTGCCAGCTAGACATCCTGATCTCTAATAGAGTTTGGCTTAAGCCTTGAAGCACATGGTTTAATATCACTTCCACAAAATTTTATAGTAATTAATTATGGCAACTGGATAGTCTTGATATCCATATAGTCATCTCATTTTTGGATCTTAAGTTCTTGGCCTCAGCAACACATGTGGCAGGGAGTTCTGCAGTTTTATTTACAGATGGTTACAAAAAGTATTTCCTTTTATTGGGTTTGTTTCATTGACTGTCGCTGGTTCTTGTTATGAGACAGGAAGAACAGAAGTTTCTACTCTACCTCCTTGATTCTGTTCATTATCTGATATATTTTTATCATGCCCCCCCCCCTCTTATTCAGCTCCTTTCTAAGGTAACAATCCTAATCTTTTCAATCACTCTTCCGCTTAGTTTCTCCAGGCCCTTCATCATTCTCGCTGCCCTTCTCTGAGCCCTCTCTAGCCTTTTTGAGATGGGGTGACCAGTACTGCACAGTTTTCCAGCTGAGGTTGCACCACTGATTTATATAAAGGCATTATAGTAGTGTTGAGCTACGCATTGAGCAGAGGTTTTCACTGAGCTGTCCCATTATGGTGCCCAGGTCCCTTTCTTGGGTTGATACACATTACAGGGTTCTAAATTAACTGTAAGAGTAGTTTAGTAATGTAAGAACTCTCTTAGCCACAGCATTGCACAGGGAGCTCATGTACCATGACTCCCAAGTCTTTTCAGAGTCGCTGCTTTCCAGGATACAGGGCCAGATTTTAAAAGCTAGTTAGGGTGTCTAAAGGTGCAGAGGGGCACCTACTGGGATTTTCAAAAGCGCATTAATTCCCAGAGGTGTTAGTTATGTAGGCGCTTTTGAAAATACCACATGGTGCCTAAATACCTTTAAAAATCTGGCCCGCAGTCCCCCATTCTGTAAGTGACCTAAATTTTGTTTCTAAATGTATGACCTTGCATGTTACTGTATTGAATGAGCCTAGTTTACCAAGCAATCTAGATCATTCTATATAAATGACCTGCCCTTATTGTGTACCTCTTCACAATCTGTCTCTTGCAAACTTTTCCAGCAATGATTTTATCTATGATCTGAAGGACAGTCTGCAGCGATTGAATAGTATTGGGCCAAGACTAGATCCCTGTGGGACCTTATGAGAAACAGCCATTCTCTTTTAACAGTTACTTTGAACTCTATCAATTAGCCAGTTTTTAATGCACGTAATATGTTAGATTATAGCGCTATAGTGATTTTTAGTAAGAATCAAACATTTTTGTTAATACTTATTTAATTCAAATGAATAACATTTTAGAGAAGGAAAATCTTTGTTAAAGATCCAAATACTTCCATGCCTTCAATTAGGATGTAGGAATTCACAATAGATATCTGATAAGTCTTCTAGCAAATTTAGGGGACACCAGAGTGGACTCTTCTAAAGCAAAACACAAGCAGAAAACTACCTTAAAAAAAAAAAAGAACCCAAACCCCTTTCAAGCCTTCTTTATCCGGCGCAAAAAAGGGGCACAAGCCCCATGTTATAAAAATTATTTGCAGGTCACCTTTAATCTTGTGTTCCCATCTATTCCAGAGCTGCAGCTGGACAGTAGCAATAACCCCATGGCAAACCTAGTCAAAGCTGTAACCTGCTTAATTTTGGCAGAGGTGCTTAAACTTTACCATCCAGAGAGCTGTGCTGGCAGGAGGCTGCAGGCCACATTCCATTGGCAAAAGAGGCAGCTGACAGCACTTCCTTTCTGTGTTTTAATTCTGAGGTGAGATGGTGAGAGCATTCAAGCTGCAGCACTGCAAGCTGGAAGAGGTCCTCTTCACCATGTTAAAGACAAGGGCAGCCATTGGGGATGAGAAACTTACTGACTTGAATGTGCTTTGACAATGCAAGGGATAGACTTGGGGGGAGACTGTTTCCTTGCCAATTCTGGCCTTGGCTTTCAGCACTCAATGAAATGAAAACACTACTTGACAATGGGGCCAGTACCTCACAAACTTCTGCTAAACTAGGCAGCAGATAGTGCAAACTATGATTGAGACCTAGTTTCAAACCATCTTTCAGTCACTGCCAATCACCCTTTCATTTCCTCGTGCAAATTGTTGCTGTCTGGGGTGGGCAAAGTGTGTATATCACGGCCCCATCTTTTGAGACAGGCTTGGCAGCCCTTTGAGTGCAAGCACATCAGCTTTTGGCCTTTGAGTCCCCATTCCATATTGCTACTGCCGTCCCTTGGAATATGATCAAGTGCCCAGAAGCTTGTTATATAAAAAGATATAAGTGGATCTAGGTGGAGGCTGATGGGATGTGCTCTTTCTTTTAATTTGTTTTCCTCTATTCATAAAAACCTGTGTATTCAGCCAGCTGTTAATTCCATAGCTGTTGGGAATGCGTCCCACACCATGTGAGTGGAGGCAATAAACTCAACCAGTCTCTTTAGCTGGCATGCTGGCTGCAATGCCAGTGCAAAAGGGTTGTATGAGGGCATATTACCAATGATCATTTTAAAATAAACAAAGCTGTTTTGAAGCACTGACTGGTGAACAAAGATCCTTTCCACAGCACCTATATGGCTGCGTTCAAGCATGCTGCTTATCTCCAACTCCTTCAGCTGCAACTCTCATTTTTTACATCTATAAATATATAACTGACTTTTATAATGGTTGTCCATTTGCTTTTTTGTAATAAACTTTGAAAATATCCTGCCCTTTCCTTAGTTATTTCACCACAGGGACAAAGCAGTATAAGACTGGGAGGACTCTGGCTGTCTAGGGAGCTTATTCAAGCTGCTGCGGTGATGGAGGTTAAGCTCAGAATGGGGGGAGTTCAGGGAACTGATTTAATTGTTATACTTAACTCAATCTTAAAGCTCCATGTGCTGAGTGTCTTACATTTTCTCGCATGTGATGGGGTGGACAAACCCCACACTGGGCAACAAGGGGTTAAGGGATTATTTTGGGCTCAGCCAGCCCCACCTCGCCACACCTCTAGCAAATGCTCCATTAGGGAGGAATTAAAAGGCAGGCAATTAGCTCATTTGGGGGCAGAGCTGGAGGTGAACAGGCCTACAGCTCCAGCAGCACAGAGCAGAGGGAAGCCTAACACAGCTGCCCAAAGGGGCCCTCCCTAAGGGAAGGGAGGATCCACCCCAGAGACAACCAGAGGGAAGGATCCTGTGGACCTTGGAAACCCCCTCTGATTAATTTTGATTTGGACTTCCCCACCAGGGGAAACCCTTGGATTAAGCTGACCGCAGGGTGGGAATGAGAGGAAGAGGCCCAGGGAGGACAGCCTTAAGCAGCCTTGGTTGCCAGACTATTGGTAGCCCAAAGGGCCCTGGGTGGGAGCTCGGTGGAGTGGGAGGGCCCGGGCTCCCCTCCCCACAATCCCTTTGGCGCTCAGGGGTTGTGGCCATGACCTCTAGGCCATACTCCCCAACCAGACCCCGAGTGAGGACCGTTACACCGTGACACTGACATGTGCTGCCAGTTGGTATGTTGCTTTGATGCTCTAGAGACTGTGATACAGCAGGGCCAGGGAGAAGTGGGAGCGTGGAGATCTATAAACCCTAGGCTAATTAAGGCCCTGTCAGGAACCTAATAAAAAACCCCAGCTTCAGGCAGACAGTGTGGAGAGAGGACTGGAGTTTGGAAGTGTGTTGCTGAGAATCGAAAGACCAGAGAAACAGAGGGAGACCCTGCCCCAGCAGAGCAGGGAGACTCCCTCCCCCAGCATCAAGGACCGAGGTTAACCCTACCCAAGGGGGAAGAGAGTAGGAAACCCACAGGGGTTGAGAGGGGCTGGAGCTCAGAGTGAGCCGCAAATCCAGACCGCTTCCCTCCTCTACCACCTTCCCGGGCCACTAGTGGGGCCCTCGAGCCCCCAAGAACAGGGGCAAGGGGTGGAGTCCTAGCCCTCCCCCCCCACCAACATTGGCCATTTTGTCACAAGACCCATGCAATACTGCTTATAATGAAGTAGCCACCATTTGTAAAGACACTAGAGTCATTTAGGGGGCTAATTACAAGGGAGCATTTGATGCCATTAATTTTAATGGCTGATACGGTATAGTTGGCAAACCATGAATTTGTAGCCTTGTTCACAGGACTTTTAGTTAGTTTATTGCCTTTTTCTCCATTAGGGCACCCAAGTCCCTCAGATTTCAGGATAGAGCTATTAACTTAGACAAGTAAGTGTCTTTTCAAACAACTGAACAAGCAAGCACGATGCACCCAGCTTCATGGAAGAGTGGCTGCATAGACAGTTGATTTTTGCCAAGACTTCCCATATTGAAAGAGAACCCCATTAACATGTAGTCCATTTAAACAATTGTTAAGTGTCAGCCCCCTCTGCCACTGTGTGTCCTCATGACAACATTTGTGGCTTGAATCACTATATCTGCTGACACTTGCACCATAACAGCTGAGTGTTCCACACCTTTGGCACATCACTTATGAAATTGCAAGGAAGCTACTGCTGCAGAGCACTAGCTCTGAAGTTGTGGGGATTGCAAAACTAGCATCCTGCAATCTGACTCAGTGAATGACATGCAGTAAAATGTTAAAGCTTGAGAATTTGAGATACTGCCTGAGCAACTGTTACAATAATCAACCCATTGTCACAGACTGGTCAGAAATCCCAGTGTCTGTACACGCAATGAATACACGTTTCCATTGCTGATGTTAACACATTTATTACATACAGAACAGATTTGGTTCACTTGTTTGATAGCATAAGGGTCAAAGCATGGGAAAGTATTCATACAGCAGTCTCTTTACAGAATGCCATCTTCAGACCAAACTGTGGAGTTTACAGGCCTTAAGACACTTTTTAAAATCCTTTTATAACATACAAGGTACTTTACATACATCACAGTGGAGATATGATAGGGAAGTGTATTTAAGCCAATCAGCTTTCACCTTGCTGCTCTGTAGCCACCGAATGAGGATGATAGGAACATGAAAGCAGTGGCTCCTCACTTAGCTGTCACTGGCCCCTTTTTGAAAGTGTGCTTCTCTTGAAAGAAAATCTGCTTCAAACTGCAAACGAGCCTGCTGAGATAAGGAGGTCTGGAACCTATTTTCTTAAGTAGCCATGAAATTTCAGTGGGAGACAGAGGACCAAGTACTGTCACTTTGATAAAACAGATATAGAACATAAACTGTAACAGGTAAAAATCTCACACCATGTTTCATAATTATCACATGGCATATTCCATGAAACTAAATAACTGGGGTCAATTACATTTTAAAAAAATCAGCTCAAATACTGAAATTTAATTGACACTAATTAACAAAAGTTGTGAATTATTTGCTGTCTAAAGCCCTAAGTGACTTATCCTACCAGAAAGCATTTCTGGAATATGCCACAGCAGAATGAAAGCCTGACTCATTCAGAAATGTCACATGGTCAAACAGGCCTCTCTGGAATCCCTTTACACAGGTACACAGCTGGAGGACTCGATTCAAATCCTCTCCTGACCTCTGTCTCCAGAGAGTAGTACAAGTGCCTATGTAATATAACACTGATCATAGGCAATGCAACGCACCGCCAAGCCTCTGTCTCCCCCTAAATAGGCTGTTGGGGCCTCTGTTCTCTAGATACGTGCTGCTGCCTTCCCAGCGCTCTGATGTGTGGCTAGTATTTATCTCTCAGCTGTGCATGCATAATCCAAACCCCGACAGCAATGGCAGCATTGCTACTGCTAAAGAGAAAGTAGGGGTCTTTCTTCACTGCCCTGCATTTTGGACTATGGGGGTATGAATAGTAGTGCACTAACTCCCCTGGGTGGATGCTGCAGATATGAAGTAAAAGTTCATGTTAACGCAGTACTCCTCAAACAGGATTACATTAATGCAACTAGGAACCCTTTAGTTCATACCAGCCGCATCCGCCCAGGGGAGTTGACACTAGCTAGGGATTCAGGAGACCAGCTCTGCCACAGACTTCCTGTGTGACCTTGAGCAAGTCAGTCTTTCTGTTCTTCAGATCACTACCTGCAAAACCCTTCCCTCCCTCACAGGGTTGATGTGAGGGATAAATCCATTACACATTGTGAGGCATATTACAGTAATGGGGGGGAGATAAGTTCTGCAGATAGACATGGGTACACTAGGTCATCTGGGATCCTAGAGTACAAAGACACTGACTGAGCCAGGAAACCAGCTAGTGAGGCAGTGCACATGTGCTCAAAGATTTAAAAGGCCAAGAACAGTGAGGAGCCAGGAGGCAAACTGTGGCATCAGGGCTTTTAACCAATGGGTCAGAAGTAGGAGTGAGGTAAAAAAAACTTGAGATATGTGCACAGGATGGAGCTAAGATCCCCTTTCCAGCTTTTTATAGACTGATTTAGCTGCAGGAGAACAGCCATGAAACATATCCTGCCATAGCGATGTGCTAATCCCAAAGCGCCCTCTTGTCTGAGTGCCATGGCTTGGGATACACACGCCTGAACTTGCATTCTCACTGGGTTGCTGTTATGTACTGGGAGAAAGTGTGACAAAATCAACATCCTGCCTTTTCTTTTCCCCAGCACTCTTCTGTTTTGAGAGCAGAGCATTTCTCCCTGCAGAAAATCAGCACCAGGATGGGAATGCATCTTCATGAGTCAATAAAACCTCGCTGGGTTAACACAGAAGCCATGTCACCGGCTACACTTTAAAACCAACTATCACTAAACAACAGCTTGTCTCTTGAAATTTTTAAGGCTTGTAAAAATAATGAAACCAAGCATTTTTTACCTCCCCTTCCAAAAATACCACATGGACAAATCAACCAGATCCCAGCAAACTTTCACGGCAGCAGTGTCCAAGCACTCTCTGGCCTGACACCAAACACCTTTTTTGCCTCTGACTCTACCAAGCAAACAGTCCTCCCTGATTTCACGCTCACACAGCACTATTTAATGTTACCAACTGACCAAAAAATAGTAGCGGAGTAGGGAGGGCTTTCAGTATATAGCATGTGTTCCACACTCTACCCCTTGTCATAAGCCTGTTGGCCCTCTATGGCCAAATAGCTGAAGTGCTTCCTGAAACCTCTGTGTTCTCTTCTCTGCAGACTTCTGGTTTAACCTGGTGCTGCCTGCTCTCAGATCCTGGGATAAGATCAGTGCTTGGGGACAATCTATGCAGAGGGGATGGGATGAGAATTCCATCCGGTGAACTGGATAAAGATTTTCTTTGGGCTGTTGTGATTCATTAGCCTCGTTTCACTGGAGGACATGAGGGTGATGCACTGCTTCTCATGCAGGTGGCAGTGAGGTAACCTTTCTGACAACCTGGGCCAACCCTTCCAAGACATGCTTCTGTCTCATGCTTCTTGGAGAGAGGTATTTGCACAATTCCCAACTCTCAGCTTCACTCTGAAGATTCTCTGCCTTTTTTTCCCCCTTGTAGGCACCTGCTTCAGAAGGAGAACAGTAATCCCACCACTCAAAGCACATGGGGCCCAAAATGAAAGCTGCAAGTTCAGAGGTTAGAATGGGGGTCACCATCCGATGCAGGAGCTGTTGCAGTTGTCTGGGGTTCAGTTGCCAGCAGTAGGTGTAATTCAGGAGTTCTGTATGTACATCTTGGCATTCAGGTGGGAGGAGGGAGAGATATGTTGGCAGGAAAGGAGAGAATTTCACTCAGGGATGTATGAGACTTGCCAGACGATAATATGGCTCCTCTCAGCCTTGGAAAGCACTGGCTTCACTTGGGTGGTATCTTCAGCATTCTCCTCTGTCTCATCATCTTCTCCATCCCCTGCAGAGAGAATACAAACAGTAAAGAGGAGGGGGAAGGGAGATCCAAAGCATTACTGCCCCTCACAAAAGGCTCATGTCACTTAACAAGTATCATGGGCATCACTAACTGAGCTCTTTCATGCCCGAAGGGCAGGTGTAATGATCGGACACTTGTATACAGCAAGACTGGTTAGGAGGGGGAAAAACAGATCTTCATAAAGAGACAAGAACATGGCCCTCCAATATCCCTGATTTCATGTATTGACCCGTCCCTACACCCCTATGGAGGAGCCCATCCTTATAACAACAGGTATGCTTCAAAACACAACAGTTCAAAGGCTGCAGCACTTGGGCTATTAGTAGAGGAACCAACTAGGGGCCGTGCTCCTCTTGACCTGCTGCTTACAAACAGGGAAGAATTGGTAGGGGAAGTAGAAGTGGGTGGCAACCTAGGCAGCAGTGACCATGAGATGGTTGAGTTCAGGATCCTCACAAAAGGGAGAAAGGAGAATAGCAAAATATAGACCCTGGACTTCAGAAAAGCAGACTTTGACTCCCTCAGGGAACTGATGGGCAGGATCCCCTGGGAGGCTAATATGAAGGGGAAAGGAGTCCAGGAGAGCTGGCTGTATTTTAAAGAAGCCTTATTGAGGGCGCAAGAACAAACTATCCCGATGTGCAGAAAGAATAGCAAATATGGCAGGCGACCAGCTTGGCTTAACAGTGAAATTTTCGGTGAGCTTAAACTCAAAAAGGAAGCTTACAAGAAGTGGAAATTTGGACAGATGACTAGGGAGGAGTATAAAAATATTGCTAGTGCATGCAGGGGTGTAATCAGGAAGGCCAAGGCACAATTGGAGTTGCAGCTAGCAAGGGATGTGAAGGGTAACAAGAAGGGTTTCTACGGGTATGTTAGCAACAAGAAGGTGGTCAGGGAAAGTGTGGGACCCTTGCTGAATGGGGGAGGCAACCTAGTGATAGATGATGTGGAAAAAGCTGAAGTACTCAATGCTTTTTTTGCCTCGGTCTTCACAGACAAGGTCAGCTCCCAGACTGCTGCACTGGGCAACACAGTATGGGGAGGAGGTGAGCAGCCCTCAGTGGTGAAAGAATAGGCTAAGGACTATTTAGAAAAGCTGGACATGCACAAGTCCATGGGTCCAGATCTAATGCATTGAAGGGTGCTGAGGGAGTTGGCTGATGTGATTGCAGAGCCATTGGCCATTATCTTTGAAAATTTGTGGTGATTGGGGGAGCTCCCAGACGATTGGAAAACGGCAAATATAGTGCCCATATTTAAAAAAGGGAAGAAAGAGAACCCGGGGAACTACAGACCTCACTTCAGTCCCCGGCAAAATCATGGAGCAGGTCCTCAAGAAATCCATTTTAAAGCACTTGGAGGAGAGGAAGGTGATCAGGAACAGTCAACATGGATTTATCAAGGGCAAGTCATGCCTGACCAACCTGATTGCCTTCTATGATGAGATAACTGGCTCTGTGGATATGGGGAAAGCGGTGGATGTGATATATCTTGACTTTAGCAAAGCTTTTGATATGGTCTCCCACAGTATTCTTGCCAGCAAGTTAAAGAAGTATGAATTGGATGAATGGACTATAAGGTGGATAGAAAGCTGGCTAGATCATCGGGCTCAATGGATAGTGATCAATGGCTCCATGTCTAGTTGGCAGCCAGTATCAAGCAGAGTGCCCCGGGGTCAGTCCTGGGGCTAGTTTTGTTCAACATCTTTATTAATGATCTGGATGATGGGATGAATTGCACCCTCAGCAAGTTCACAGATGACACTAAGCTGGAGGGAGAGGTATCAGAGAATCATAGAATATCAGGGTTGGAAGAGACTTCAGGAGGTCATCTAGTCCAACCCCCTGCTCAAAGCAGGACCAATCCCCAGACAGATTTTTGCCCCAGATCCCTAAATGGCCCCCTCAAGGATTGAACTCACAACCCTAGGTTTAGCAGGCCAATGCTCAAACCACTGAGCTATCCCTCCCCTACGCTGCAGAGTAGGAATAGTAGGAATAGGGTCCAGAGTTACCTAGACAAATAGGAGGATTGGGCCAAAAGAAATCTGATGAGGTTCAACAAGGACAAGTGCAGAATCCTGCACTTAGGAAGGAAGAATCCCATGCACTGCTACAGGCTGGGACTGACTGGCTAAGCAGCAGTTCTGCAGAAAAGGACCTGGGAATTACGGTGGACGAGAAGCTGGATATGAGTCAGCAGTGTGCCCTTGTTGCCAAGAAGGCCAACAGCATATTGGGCTGTATTAGTAGCATTGCCAGCAGATCGAGGGAAGTGATTATTTCCCTCTATTCGGCACTGGTGAAGCCACACCTGGAGTACTGCGTCCAGTTTTGGTCCTCCCACTACAGAAGGGATGTGGACAAATTGGAGAGAGTTCAGCGGAGGGCAACAAAAATGATTTGGGGGCTGGGGCACATGACTTATGAGGAGAGGCTGAGGGAACTCGTGTTATTTAGTCTGCAGAAGAGAAGAGTGAGGGGGGTTTTGATAGCAGCCTTCAACTACCTGAAGGGGGGTTCCAAAGAGGACGGAGCTAGGCTGTTTTCAGTGGTGGCAGATGACAGAACAAGAAGCAATGGTCTCAAGTTGCAGTGGGGGAGGTTTAGGTTGGATATTAGGAAACACTATTTCACTATGAGGGTGGTGAAGTACTGGAATGGGTTACCTAGGGAGGTGGTGGAATCTCCATCCTTAGAGGTTTTTAAGGCCCAGCTTGACAAAGCCCTGGCTGGGATGATTTAGTTGGGGATTGGTCCTGCTTTGAGCAGGGGATTGGACTAGATGATCTCCTGAGGTCTCTTCCAACCCTAATATTCTATGATTCTAAAGAATGCTGTAGTATTTTTCTGATAAGGACTGTCTATGGGGATTGATCTGGGGATGAGGGTAGAGACAGCCAGTTGGGACAGATGGGGTCAGGCCAACCATGTGTTCTGGAAAAGGGTGGCTAACAGTAGAGGAAAATGCCCAAGTGCTTCCTCTAAAGCAGGAGACATGACAAGTGGAAATCATTTTCTGAACTCGCTATGTTGCAACACAGTTTCATCTCTAATCCCATTGGCCCATGTTTTACCCACAACCCTTCCCACCTCACCCCTTCCCCAAAGTAGGAGCTCACCAATCCGGAAATCGATGTACCCTTCTCCTCCACTCAGCACCAGGACATTCTTCAGCTTTTGCCCCTCGGTCTCAGTGGCTGCTGTGCTGGGGTTCTCAGAGGGGCTGTCCAACACGCTCCCATTCAGGGTTGCGAGAACGTTACCTGAAAGAGCACAGGGCCTCCTATCAGCACCTCTGCCATACTCCCAGAATGCTCAGCTAAAGGACACAAATGTAGGTGATTGCCCTGCCAATCCAGTCCCTGCTGCTGGGAAACTGGATTTTATTCTAATTCAGACACACAAACCAAAGGACCTTAAAAGGGGTAACTGATCCCTACAGAACTAGAAAAGGTGCAGTGTCATCCACAGCATTCTACAGAGGACAGCTCAGGCCTCCCCTGCTGTGGCAAAGCCCACATATGTCTTAGGGGATAAGATGGCCAAATAGAAGAATGTAAACTCAAGAATCCTCATGAGGAGGTGCCTTGGTCACCTTACCAGGAACAGAGACAAAGAACTTGACTGCATCACGGTGGCCATGGAAACAGAGCTGTGCCTGAGCCATGGAGCAGTAGGGGATGAAACTGCTGGCAGATTTGTCACTGCTGTCATCACCGTACACGTGAATGATTCCGCCAGGGCGATTCCCCTCTCCTGATGTTGGGGAGGTCTTATTGGCTGAAGACAGGGAGAAGAAAAACCCCAAGTAGTAGCTTTGTTCCCATTTATATACCATCAGTCAGAGTGAGAAGTATGTAAGAAAAACACAAACCACGAGTCACGTAGGAAAAGCTTTAAAGGTGCAGATGCCCATGAAAGGTCCTGTTTAATGCCATCATCCCGTGCATCATGGAGGAGACCCTACTAGATTATCTAGGCCCTCTCTCTACTGGCAGAAAAGGCACAGTCACATCCACTGTCGCTAATAAGCTGTGCTTCTCATAAAAGGGGTACTTAGATAATAGGGAAATGCTCCTCCCTGGGGGTTGGTTGGAAGAGTAATCCCAGCCCTACACATGCTGGAATGAGGATGTCCAAGGAATCTCAGTAAAGGCCTTCTAGAGTTACAATATCCATTCTTCCGAACTCAGGCTGGCTGAGTCAGTGTCTGCAGAGTCAGAGCAAGAGCCTTCTGCCCCAGTGACCTATCATGGTACTTAGATGGTACAGTTTGCTGTCCTGATGAAAGGGTTAGGATTCTTGGCCTTCATGCACCTGGAAAGTAGTGGCTGTTTCCCAGGTTGGTGAAGTTGCTCAGTTTCAAAGTCAAGTCAAGGACTCATGCTAATCTGTCAGTGTTCAGGCTGGCAATACAGCCTCCACAGCGTTAGGGAAGGCACTCTCGATCCCAATAGAATTTGGGCTCATCGAGTCAAATGGAGCAGAGTTCCTTTCCTAATTCAAGGAGAATTCTGCCACCAGCCTAAGCCCTCATACCATGAGTTCAACTATCTGGCCACTCAAGAACTCCTCAGAGATTCTGACCATCCTCAGCTCCCATGGACTTCAATGGGAGGTAAGGATGTTCAGCAGCTTGCAGGATCAGGCTCTGAAGAAGTGAACACCACCTTTCACCACTGAAAACAGACTAGAACTCAGTACTCAAGGAGGGAGACTCCTTCCCCCGCATGCACACCCAGGCCAGTAGAAATTATTGAAATACAGGACCGGAAGGGACCACAATACGTTATCTAGTTCAGTTCGCTGCTTTGACGCAGGACTAAGTATTATCTAGACCACCGCTGACAGGCGTTTGTCTAACCTGCTCTTGTCTAACATCTCCAATGACGGAGACTCCACAACCTCCCTAGGCAATTTATTCCAGTGCTTAACCACCCTGACAGTTAGGCAGTTTTTCCAAATGTCTAATCTAAATCTCCCTGTGATGTTATCTGGTTAAAATATGTCCATGTAGATCATTGTTGCTACCACTGTTATATAATTGCAACAAATCTTATACAAAGTGTGTCAAGTAAGGTGTCAACAGAAAGGGATGATTTACTGAATATGATTATGCTGTGTATGCATGTATCATTTTTGTATCTGAAGTTATAAATATTAACTATGCACCTCTATTTTAAATGTTTGCTCATGTGGAAACACCAACAAGGTGTTTAACCAGCACCTTGTGAAGGGACTATTCGAGTTAAATGGCTCATCAAGGGGCACTTAACTCACAATGGACCATGGGAGACACCTATCTACATTTAATGGACTTTCCTGTGACCATTCTATCTAGAGTATAAGTAATGGCTTCTGCTGTGACTAAGCAAAGCATGCATGGACCATGTGGCTTGCCTATGTGACTCCAAAACACCATCTTGTTACATGTAATTTTCCACAGTGAGAACAATGGGTTTCCCTTCAATTGGCAGAAAATATAAAAGGCCCTGGAAACATCTCCATTTTGCCTCTTTCCTGTTCAAACCTCTGGACTATGAACTTATACTAATGGGAGCATTCTAGTTAAGAGACTGAGGACCTTCCAATGATTTGGAAGCAACCAGAGACTTAACAAGCCAGCAGTTTATTCCATCACTGCTACAAGACTGATCCAAGAACTTTGCAATTATTGATTTGATTCCTTTAACCAATTTTAACTCTCACCTTTTGTGACAAAGTGGGGTTTATTCATCTTATGTTGCATGTGAGTCTTACTGTCCTATACTAATATTGTGCATGCCTCAGTTTCCCTGTGTACTGCACCAATGCTTAGGTGATGGGAATTGGGTGTGAGATTTTCGCTGAGGCCCTCGGGGCAGTTGAGGCTGCCCAACTGTCTGCACGTAGGCGATGACTGAACCAGGAGGGGAATGTGACCAGGTGACACCTTTTGCCCGGGAAGCAGGACAGACCAGGAGGAGAAGCAACGGGTATGTTGGAGGTCGGGTCACTGGAAGCTGGGAAGTCTGCTGTGGGGGACTGGAAGAGGGGAGTCCAGGGCATCTGGCCCAGGATTCCCCCAAGATGTACTTGGCTGAAAGTCACTGATTTCTGTGATAACAAGTTCTGTTCTACGCTGTGTTCCTGTTGACTAATAAACCTTCTGTTTTACGCTGGCTGAGAGTCACGTCTGACTGCAGAGTTGGGGTACAGGGCCCTCTGGCTTCCCCAGATGGGCGGACTCGCTGCGGGAAGCGCATGGTGTGGGAAGGGATGCTGAATGCTCTGAGATGAGACCCAGGAAGGATGAAGCTGTGTAAGCTTCTTGCCCTGGTGACAGTGTGCTCAGAGAGAGGAGGCATGCTACACCAGAGTCCTGACTGGCCTCAAATGTAGTAGTTCCAGAGCATCGCCCAGAGACTCCATGACACCTTTCTTTCTTTTTATAAATAAACCTTTATATTTTAGTTACTAAAGGACAACAGCCTGATTATTGGGTAGGATCTCAGTTGTATATTGACATGGGTATGTGGCTGGTGCTTTGGGATCAGAAGAACCTTTTTGTTTGATGAAATTGGTTTTAAATAACCACTCATCATTAAGTCTAGTGTTTTTGGTGGTGATACAAGGATTGACATGCCTAAGGAGACTGCTTTTCTGACTTCTTGTTAGCCAGTGTGATGAAACAGAAGTTTACGTTTGTTGGTGGTTTGCTATATCCTATGGGAGAATAACCAGCAGTTTTGGGGTGTGCCTGCCCTATTTCTCAGCAGCTTGTCCTGAATTTGGTATTCTCAATTGTGACCCACGTAGGCACGGTTACACGCCCTTGCTGCAACTTAAGCTTCTTGTCCTGTTGTCAGTGGTTAAAGAGAAGAATTTATCACCCTTCTCTTTATAACAACTTTTTCTGTGCTTGAAGACTGTTCTCATGTCCCCCCCCCACCCCAGTCTTCTCTTCTCCAAACTAAACAAACAAAGGAAGGCAGTGTTGGACTTACCCCGGAGCCCAAGGAGTTGGCCTCGGTGGAGGACTACGGCTAGGCACAGGCAAGAAGTGGAAAAACAGAGGGACATGGGAACAAACAGGCAGGTGAGGAGAGAAGAAAAAGGCAATTATTGGGAGAAACTGCAGGAAGGAGAATCTAGAGAACTGTTAAATCTAGAGAAAGCACCAATGGATGCTATAGATTCAGAGTTACTTTGTAAGAAAACACTGCTCTTGCTCTCCTCTTTCTTAACTGAAAAGTACACGCTGCAGCATCAGGGAGGGGACAGAAAAATTCAGCTTCATAGTGAAATCTTAATGCATTTTCAAAATCACATTTCTCCACAAGTATCAGAGACTAGTGGAATTTGCTTACAATGTGAATTGACTCGAACTCACAGTTATGACAGCACAGTCTGTCCCCAAGAAGGGACAGGCCTTACGATATGGGCTCAGAACTGGGATTCTGAGGTTATGATACACAGAGAGTTGGATTTAATGACTGATTCATTGACGACTAGTGTCAGTGCTACTGGTGTCAATAGCAGCAGGAGTGGACAATTCCAGTCCAGGAGGACTACGTGAATTTGCTGCTCCCTCTATAAAACAGACATGCTCTATCCAGCATTCCTTTATCTGCCAGCACCATGGGAAGAAGAGGGAGCAGTGCTATTCTGACTGCAAATTCCGGTACATTCAAGTCCACTTAGGAGCAAACTTTCCACAATGGAAAGTGGATTGGCAGGTAAAGAGTAGCATTACTGAATGTTTAAAACTAGTGCCTCCTCCTCCCCAGCTCTAGAGTTTTGCCTGTTAGCACTTGCTGGGTCTCCTCATTTTACTGGATAGAGTTGGCTTAAGATACTGATTTTTACTGGACTAAGTCTCCGATTTGATTTAATGAACCTTCCGCATCCTCAGCCTTGGGAGATGCTGTAGTGGGCGAAGTTCAGCTATCTACAGCATCATGAAATGCCTACTGAAATGATCTCTCAGAAGTTTTCTTTTTCTGTAGCCCCCTTCCAAAAACAGGCTGCATCTTCCACTGATGCATTCCCTGTGATGCTCTCAATGTTTTCAGAATCAGTCAACAGTTGCCAGACACATTAAAGTCATGCTCAACAGCAGCCTTTGTATAGATGGAGCCAACATCTGCTCCTCAGAGGAGGAAACAGCTTCAACTGGACTGCAAGGGCCAGCAACAAAATGTCCATTTGATCTTTACATGGGGCAAATTAACTTCTAGTGAATTCTTAATTCCATAACTAGGGTGATGTCAGACCTGATCCAGGGCTCCCCAATCAGATTAGGCAAAATGAGGAACCTCAAACAACATCACTACAAGTGAACACTGCAGATGACATTTCAGAATTTCCCTAATTCTATGGGGTTTGCCTATTTCTCTCAGTCCTTCCCAGCAGAATGGAGGTTACCTCAATAGAAAGATCAATCCACAAACCAAGCCACTCTAGAACACAGGAATTGCCAAATGGGCTCAGACTAGTCCAAACAGTGACCAGCATTAGATGTTTCAGAGGGAGATGCAAGAAACTGCCACAACATCAGGCACATGCAGAATAATTTTGTCGCCATGAAGAGTTCATACTAATCCCTACTGGTTAGATATTGGCTTAAACCCTGAAGCATGAGCATTTACACCCCTTCCAAAACTCTTTTGCATTAATTGTGGTAACTCTAGATACTCCAAATACCCAGATAAGTGTCCAGCCCCTTTTAGAATTTTGTTAAATCCTTAGCCTCAACAATATCCTGTGGCAGTAAGTTCAACAGTTTATTTACAAATTGTGAAAAAATCTTGTATTGGTTTTGAATTTCCCTCCTTTCAATTTCATTGACTGTCCCTTGTGCATGTGCTACGAGACAGGGAGGAACAGATTTCTCTACACCCTTCATTATTTTATATACTTCTATCATGCCCCCTCTTATTCAGCTCCTTCCTAAGGTAACAATCCCAATTTTTTCAATCTCTTTTCATAGGAGAGTTTTTCCAGCCCTTGATCATTCCTGTTGCCCTTCTCTGAGCCCCCTCTAGTTCTGCAATATACTTTTTGAGATGGGGTGACCAGGACTGCACACAGTTTTCCAGACAAGGTTGCACCATTGATTTATATAAAAGTATTATAATATCCTCCATATTATTCACCATATTATTCTTTATCATTCCTGTCGCCCATCTCTGAACCCTCTCTAATTCTGTAATATCCATTTTGAGATAGGATGATCAGTAATGCACATAATATTCTAGGTGAGGATGTCCCACCGATTTATATAATGGCGTTGTACATTTTTCTGCATTATTCTACAGCTTGTTCCTTATGCATTCTAACATCTTGTTAGCTTTTTTGACCGCAGCAGCACATTGAGATGAGGTCTTCACTGAGCTGTCCATAACGATGTCCTAGAATGCTCTAGACTGAGGCATGCATTTCCGTAACATGGTGCAAAACCAAACTAAGCTATCTTCATTGCCATTCTCCTCCCTTCTCCCTGAACACTGCTATGACCAGAATTCCAGTTGTGGCACCAAGATGCACAGGATCAGGGTGGAGATACATTAGTCTGCCAGAGCCACTCCTTCCTAGCACAATTAGCAAATAAAGGCATTGCAAACATCAAGGAAACACAGAAGAATGTCTGATGAACATCACCTACTCTCAGTCAGTGGGATGGAGATGACGACACCATTCCCTGTCCCAACCCAGAGGCGGTTGCCGGCGATAAGCAGGGCTGTGATTCGCACAAATGAGAAGCCCAGCTTTCCAGTGCCTGCCAAGCATGAGTGAGAATTGCAGAATCAGTGAAGACAGTATCACTTGGAACAATGCCGCCTAACAAACACTGATGCTCCGTGCCCACAAGAATAACAAACAGGCTATTTCCTGACTGGCACTGCCTTCTCACCTAGCATCTTGCTGACATACGGCTCTATGTCCACATCCTGGAGGTGCTGATGGGTGTGGGCATGATACAGCCTCAGTGTGGAGTCCAGGCGGATGGAAACCCACACCCCATCTCCAATCCATGCCAGCTGCCGGACCTGACTCTCCCGGCGTGGGTGGGCATCAAAGGATTTCTGAAAGGCCACATAGGGGGAGCAGCGTGAGTTCATTCCTGGGCTGGGGGCACTCATTGGCTTTCAAGACTCCTGGGTCAGAAGCATAAACTAAGGAGAAAGCTCTGAAACCTCCACTACAGTATGCAGAAGCTCCTCAGATCAACTGTGTGATTTGTCAGCCTGCTCCTCTGGTTTCCTCTCCCTAGAGAGAATTGTTACAGTCTTAGATATTCTAATAGACTGCTTTGGAACTGGGACATTAATGAAATGGCTCATGCCAAAGAGTGAAATGAAATGAAATGAAACTATTTTGCCTTACTCAGGGTACTTTCCAAACAATGCAACAGGAATCTCCCAGCACTTCTCAGTCAAGTTTTTAAAAGCACAAGGATGAGGATCTTGCTGGGGGTGAGTGAGGTGAATTTACTGGTTGTGGATTTACTGTTTATATTCCTCCCCCTTTTATACCAATTGCAGCCTACAGGCATTGTTACTCCTGTTACATTATAACAAATCACAATTTCAACAAGATGGGTTTTAAACTAGCATCTTGCTCCTCAATTAAGTGGAACCCCCACAGCTTGCTACCCGCACCTGCCCATTCTGCAGTCATATACTGCCTGCGGCCAAGCACGAGTCTGATTTCCTACCAAGTGATACATACTAGGGCCAGGTACAGACGCCCAGTCCAGCCTCATCAGTTAAATGAGAGGAAGTGCTAAATTGAGATGTGATCTGAAGATTCCATACGGGGAGGAATGAGGGAGTGTGTCAGGAGTGCTATTCTGGCAGATTTCCAGAGTAACATGACCTCCAATTGCAGTTCTTGCCCTACCAACATGGAGTCAGCAACGAGGATACAAAGGCTCTGCATTCCCTCACTCCCCTGCAAAAGAGCAGCTAGAAAAACAAATACACCAGAAGCCAGCAACCGATCTTTACTCTCACTTTCACATACACACATGTGCACGCACATGCACACACACAGTCCTCTCACCACACATACGCACGCACATGCACACACACACGCACACACAGTCTCCTCACCTCAATCTGCATTGTCTTGGGCTGGATGACATGGACTTTGTTCTTATAGCCGCACCAGACTCTATCATACACAACAGCCATGCAGCGGATGGAATGGTGGGTGTGACCCAGGTCCATCAGGTGATAGTTGCTGAGATCCCACTGACCATCTAGGGAGAAGCAAAGACATTAGAAGGGGTGTTGTATACTTCATCAGATGTTATGCACAACACTCATTTTCTTTTCCATTTAATTCTGGGACTGTCTCATACTTTCCTGTACATGAAAGCTGTGTTAGTTATTTAAAATGCAGCCATAAGTAATCAATACTCTTAGTTTTCTGAGTATTCATAGAGGAGCACAAGACTGGCCAAGAACCCTCAAGAATAAATTATTCAGAAATACAATTCATACCAACAGAACAAGATAAAACACAGGAGAGAAGTCCTGATACATAACTATCATAACCTGAAGACTACAGAAATCTTTGTGCTGCCAAAAGTGAAAACAATTTCTGCAGGAAAACACACATAATAAGCAACACAACGAATGACAGGTTGTTTATTATATTAAAATAGAATGTGGAGATTCTGAATGTATAAATAATTGTGTGTGAACTCCTGCTAGACTGGCAGTGGAGGGTCATGGATTATAGGACACACACACCAAAGATCATTTTCCTTAGATCGGTTAATAGGCCATAGATTAATACTATTACTTGGGGTCAGAGCCTCGTGCCCACTAACCACATGGCAGTGCATGTGGGGTTGGGAGCTAAAACTCCCAAAATCTGGCAGATTAAAGCCTCCGTTCTTATTGTGGAAAAATTGGAAAGAGTCCAGCGGAGGGCAATAAAAATGATTAGGGGGCTAGAGCACATGACTTATGAGGAGAAGCTGAGGGAACTGGGATTGTTTAGTCTGCAGAAGAGAAGAATGAGGGGGGATTTGATAGCTGCTTTCAACTACCTGAAAGGGGGTTCCAAAGAGGATGGATCTAGACTGTTCTCAGTGATACCTGATGACAGAACAAGGAGTAATGGTCTCAAGTTGCAGTGGGGGAGGTTTAGGTTGGATATTAGGAAAAACTTTTTCACTAGGAGGGTGGTGAAGCACTGGAATGGGTTACCGAGGGAGGTGGTGGAATCTCCTTCCTTAGAGGTTTTTAAGGTCAGGCTTGACAAAGCCCTGGCTGGGATGACTTAGTTGGGAATTGGTCCTGCTTTGAGCAGGGGGTTGGACTAGATGACCTCCTGAGGTCCCTTCCAACCCTGATATTCTATGATTCTATGATTGTGTGAAGGTGAATAGACTCCCCTAAACTTTTTAATGAGCTACAGCAAAAACAGCGGGGGGAAAAGAAAGCAAATCCAATGGGACTATCTCAAAGCTTGTTCGGATGAATTAGTCTTCTCTGTAAGGGGCATTATTCTCCCCATTTTATAAACAGAGAAGCTGAAGCATAGTTAAATGATTTGCCCAAAATGACTCACAGCCAGGGACAGAACCCAGATCTCTCACCCCCTAGACCTATGCTCCAACTACTAGAGCAATCAGGCTTCTTCTGAAGACATATGACTTCTAGGTCAGGAAGGATTATTGTATGTTTAAAATGTATGTTCTGAATGTATGAATGATCAGACCTGAACTCCAAGTTCACATTGTTATGGTTGGTTAGGCAGAGGTTGAATCAAAATTGGTTTCCACACAGAGAGCAGCCTGTCCATTTTAGTGTGTTGTACTGACCCCACTGCTCTGATTACACTCAGAGAATTCAAGGAGTAACTGAGTAAGAAGTCTTGCTCTGGGAACTTCGGTCACAACTGGAGTTCGCAGGTGTGAATGCAGCTGGGAGCTGCAGTGTAACAGAGATGATCTCTAGGGATGCAAAATTAGCCTGCAGCTAGCAGGATAAAGAATTACAGCCCAGAAGTAAGAGGAGCTGTAATGATTTAGGATGAGGGTAATACTTTTATAGTAGCCATATATTTTAAGAAAATATTAATTCCCCAGCAATCTGGCACCCTGCCATCTTGAATCAGAAGGAAGCACTGACATGCTTAATTCATTTCCAGAGATTCTGCTTCTGTTTTGAAGCTGGCTAGTTCATCTTTGCTGCTTTGATTCTTACCTTCTCCTCGGTGGAATATGGCTAGTGTTCCATCTGCCAGGGCAACAAGAACCCGTCCTTTCACATGCCTGAAATAATAGAGAAGAAAGTGCTTATGAAAAAGTGGCAACAACAGGAAATGCTGCTGGATTCAGATGTTTTAATGGTCTGCTTGGTTTGGGGAATGAGAGATTCCTTCTCCCACTCTCTTGGTTACAAATCATTTCCTGTATCTAGACAAATCACACATATGGTCATGCCACTATTCCTGCTAAATCCAGCACTTGCAGGCAACATTCAGCATGTGTCTGAAGAGTCACACACATAGCTTCTTTATTCTATTGGTAGCACTACTGACGTCATTATTAAACTGGCCGGGGGCTCACCAATGCCCTGCTGAGTTTCCCCTCTTCTTTTCACTGGCTTTACAATAGTGTAACTCCACTGATTTCTAATTTACACTAGAGTGAGTGAGAGGAGAATCAAGCTGTTGTCGCACCCTCCCACCCCCACTTACTTATTTCCAATATTCAGTACAAGCCTGGAACTGGGAAAGAAGGTAGCTCAGTATGGGTATGGCTACACTGCTCACTAAGCCTGGGCTCTAACTCAGGTTTGAGCCCAAGCCCCACTTCCATCTACACACAAATCAGCCTGACTCAGGTTAGCAAGCACTCAGGACCCGGTTTCTAGGACCCTGCTCTGGGTGTGGGTCAGAACCTAAGTCCTGCATGACTCAGGTCCAAGCCCTGTCATTTTTCAGTGTGGATGCAGGTCTAGCCACAGACCCAAATCAGAAGGTCTGTGTAGTACAGTATGGATGCATTAGCACAGCTGAGAGAACCAGATCCAGCAACTGTAAACCCATATTTAAAATGCAGTGTGGATGCTCAAGCATGGGCTTGGAAACGCAGAATCTGTAAGCCTGGGTCCCTAAGACCTGGGCTTAGTGTGCAGTGTAGAAATACCCTCTGAAGCTTAAATGGATCAGTGAGCAGGGACGGGTTGAGACCCCTTCCCCAAAGACCTTTACTGATTTACACAACTCTACCAGGGTGAGGAAAAGATGGCCAGGCAAAGAACCGATCAATGACAAGAAAAGTAACAAATTCCCTGGTTTAGAGTCCCCAACTCAGTACACCAACTTACACCAGGCTCAGCACAGAATCCTTCAGCTTTATCGAATGCAGACACTTCTTCCAGTTGGACACGGCCGAGTGCACATACAGCCTGGGAGAAGGGAGCAGACAATGATGGTTAGCAGGAAGGTCCATAAACCTACAAAGGCTGAATTGTGAGGTAGGGTTTGAGTCTTTTACTCTAGCACCAAAGGAATTTGCGAAGTATGGGTGAGTTGCTCTGCCTAAGATCAACTGGGGACTCAGAACATCTAGTGCAGCAAGGATGCACTCTTTAAAGGCAATGGTATCTAGATCTATGGGGTTTTATGAATGTGGGTGACATATAGGGTTCCGTAAGCTAGCAGTGAACCTACCAGCCATTCTGTGCTCCAAGCCACATTGTGGGTGCGGCACTGGTGCCTGTTCCAGCAGCATCACCGTTCACTTCCTGCTCTGGCAGCATTGTGTTTGACTCTGTCTTTTGCTGCCCGTTCTCACTGCAGAGACAAAACAAACCTCACAAGTTCATTATAGGTCATATCTGGGGCCAGAGCCATCCCTTGCATATGGCGAATTGGGTCGACCACCCCAGGCTGTGATAAAATCATAGAATCATAGAATATTAGGGTGGAAGAGACCTCAGGAGGTCATCTAGTCCAATCCCCTGGCAAAGCAGGACCAACACAAACTAAATCATCCCAGCCAAGGTTTTGTCAAGCCAGGCCTTAAAAACCTCTAAGGATGGAGATTCTACCACCTCCTTAGGTAACCCATTCCAGTGCTTCACCACCCTCCTAGTGAAACAGTGTTTCCTAATATCAACCTAGACCTCCCCCACTGCAACTTGAGACCATTACTTCTTGTTCTGTCATCTGCCACCACTGAGAACAGCCTAGCTCCATCCTCTTTGGAACCCCCTTTCAGGTAGTTGAAGGCTGCTATCAAATCCCCCTTCACTCTTCTCTTCTGCAGACTAAATAACCCCAGTCCCCTCAGCCTCTCCTCGTAAGCCATGTGCCTCAGCCCCCTAATCATTTTTGTTGCCCTCCGCTGGACTCTCTCCAATTTGTCCACATCCCTTCTGTAGTGCGGGGACCAAAACTGGACGCAATACTCCAGGTGTGGCCTCACCAGTGTCGAATAGAGGGGAATAATCACTTCCCTCAATCTGCTGGCAATGCTCCTACTAATAAAGCACACTGCTGACTCATATCCGGCTTCTCATCCACTGTAATCCCCAGGTCCTTTTCTGCAGAACTGCTGCTTAGCCAGTCGGTCCCCAGCCTGTAGCGGTGCATGGGATTCTTCCTTCCTAAGGGCAGGACTCTGCACTTGTCCTTGTTGAACCTCATCAGATTTCTTTTGGCCCAACACTCCAATTTGTCTAGGTCACTCTGGACCCTATCCCTGCCCTCCAGCATATCTACCTCTCCCCCAAGTTTAGTGTCATCTGCGAACTTGCTGCGGGTGCAATTCATCCCATCATCCAGATCATTAACAAAGATGTTGAACAAAACTGGCCCCAGGACCGACCCCTGGGGCACTACGCTTGATACCGACTGCCAACTAGACATCGAGCCATTGATCACTACCCGTTGAGCCCGACAATCTAGTCAGCTTTCTATCCACCTTATAGTCCATTCATCCAATCCGTACTTTTTTAACTTCTTGGCAAGAATACTGTGGGAGACCGTATCAAAAGCTTTGCTAAAGTCAAGATATATCACATCCACCGCTTTCCCCATATCCACAGAGCCAGTTATCTCATCACAGAAGGCAGATTGGTCAGGCATGACTTGCCCTTGGTGAATCCATGTTGACTGTTCCTGATCACCTTCCTCTCCTCCAAGTGCTTCAAAATGGATTCCTTGAGGACCTGCTCCATGATTTTGCCAGGGACTGAAGTGAAGCTGACCGGTCTGTAGTTCCCCGGGTTCTCTTTCTTCCTTTTTTTAAATATGGGCACTGTATTTGCCTTTTCCCAACCATCCGGGACCTCCCCCGATCGCCACAAATTTTCAAAGATAATGGCCAATGGCTCTGCAATCACATCAGCCAACTTCCTCAGCACCCTTGGATGCATTAGATATGGACCCGTGGACTTGTGCATGTCCAGCTTTTCTAAATAGTCCTTAACCTGTTCTTTCACCACTGCTCACCTCCTCCCCATACCATGTTGCCCAGTGCAGCAGTCTGGGAGCTGACCTTGTCTGTGAAGACCGAGGGAAAAAAAGCATCGAGTACTTCAGCTTTTTCCACATCATCTGTCACTATGTTGCCTCCCTCATTCAGTAAGGGTCCCACACTTTTCCTGACCTTCTTGTTGCTAACATACCTGTAGAAACCCTTTTTGTAACCCTTCACATCCCTTGCTAGCTGCAACTCCAGTTGTGCCTTGGATTTCCTGATTACACCCCTGCATGCTCTAGCACTATTTTATACTCCTCCCTAGTCATCTGTCCAAATTTCCACTTCTTGTAAACTTGAGTAGGCGGGCGGGGAGGTGAGGCAGGAGGCCGGAGGGCAAGTGGGGTGAGGAGGTGAACAGGGAGGCGAGCGGCAGGCGGGTGAGGAGTCAGGCCGGCAGGGAGCAGCGGGTGGACGAACCATGGCTGTTGGCTGAACCATGTTTGTTTCATTTTATTTCTTCTCTACCCAGTTATCCCATCTGTGATATTGATTTGGCATGAAAGTGACGAGAGTTTGAATCTGCCACAAAAAAACAGGCTGGCCACCTCATTTTACTCATCACAAACAGCTGATGCAGGCAAAGATTGATGGCAAACTGTATTATTGTTATTATTATTTATTTTTTGTATTACCATCGCACCGAGGACTCCTTATCATGGATCAGAACCCCACTTTGGTAGGCGCTGTACAAACACAGATGTAGCGATGCGAGGACTCACCGGCGTGGTGCCTCCTGCTGGTCGTCCTGGGAATTAGCTCTCAAGCTCCGGAGCACCCTCTGCTGGCTGATGTCCCGCTTGCCTCAGGCCCCCGTGTCCCTCCCGGACCCCGGTGCCCCTTCCCTCGGGGTTCTGCCCTCTACAGTACCCCCAAGGTCTCTGGGTCTCCCCTCCCAGGGGAACCCCCAACCCTCTATCCCACCTTGCCTCAGTGGCTACTGCCCATCGTCATCGAGCCCCCTTTCACTGGGGCAGACTGCAGTCTGTCATGGCCACTCATCATTGGCAAGGGGGTATGGACCAGCTGCCTCTGCCTAACCTCAGGCTGCACCTCTGCAGCCCCAGTACATTCTTTAGGCCTTGCACAAAGCCTGCAGCCTGGGGAGTTGCCAGGCTGGAGCTCCCCAGCTCTTCTTGCTCTACCTCTGGTACCCTGCTCCCAGGCAGCTAAGTCCTTCTCTCTCCACTGCTGGAGAGAGACTATTTCAGCAGCTGCCTCACAGCCCTGTTATAGGGCCAGCTGTGGCCTGATTAGGGCGTGGCCCCAGCTGTGGCTGCTTCCCCAATCAGCCTATCTTATTGCTTCCCTGGAGCAGCCTTTTCCCAGGGCTTTTTTAACCCCTTCAGGGCCAGAGCGGGGTAACCGCCCCGCTACATATCCCCTCCCTCAAAATCCCCACCCCTGGGGGTAAAGGGGACTCTTGGCCTGGGCTCCCTGAGGCTGCCCCTCCAGGGTTGCCCTTCCAGGCCCGCCCGCTTCATCTCTGAAGTCTCCCAGGCTCTGGCGATCTCCCGTGGGAGACTTCAGAGATGAAGCGGGCGGGCCTGCTCCGCATCCTCCAGCCGTGTCCTCAGGTCCATATCTCCCGGACTCTCCACCCTGAGGGTCTGTGTCCACTTGATGGTCTGTCCCACGACCACCTGGGTACCGGCCTCTTGCAGGCCCCACTCAGTCTGGGTTTCCCCATTGGCGACTGGCTCAGCAATGGTCTGGGTCCCAACCTCCTGCTGCATCCTCGCCATCTCCATCGCTGCCTCCGCCCTCTCTCGTGGGTGGCCCGATGGCTGGTTAGCCATTATCCCTGCCACCTCCACCGGGTCCAATGTTGCCCCTTCCAGGCCCCCAGGCACCTCCTTCAGCTGCCACTCAGTTTCATTAAGGGGGCAGTGCCTCCTAACGTGGCCCAGCTTCTGGCAGCCCCAGAAGGCTTCCCGCCTCTTTGCTGCTTTTGGTCTTTTCCGCTCCTTTGTGGGCCTAGCCCTCTCTGGGCTACTCTGGGCCGTGTTCCCTGGGCTTGGGCACTCCCTCCAAAGGTGCCCTCGCTGCCCACAGGCCCAACATATCCACAACCACCTGGGTTCCCTCACCCAGCGGACTGTCTTAGGGACTTGTCCCTGTCCCTGCTCGGGATGAGGTGCCCTGACCACACCCCAATAGGGACAATTTCTTTTTAAATGTCCCTGCCTTGTACAGGCATAACACGCCCTACGTTCCCTCTGGAGGAGCTTTACCAGGGCCTGCTGCTCCTCCGCCAGCTGGAGCAACTGTTCATGGAGGGCCCACTGCACCTCCCATAGTCTCTGTAGGTTGTCAGCCCCCTTTCACCAGGGCACTGACGCCTGTCCCCAACAAGGGGTAGCACCTGGGGCCTCTGCCAAGAAAACCCCAGTGTACCCGGGTTCCATCATCCCTTTTCCGTAGCTCGGCACACTTTGCCTAGTCCTCACAGTCCCCTTGTATCATGCCCGCATTCTCTACCACCTTGTAGAGATGCAAGGACTAACTGGCGCGGCGCCTCCTGCTGGTCATCCTGGGAATTAGCTCTCCAGCTCCGGAGCACCCTCTGCTGGCCAATGTCCCGCTTGCTCAGGCCCCCGTGTCCCTCCCGGACCCCAGTGCCCCTTCCTTCAGGGTTCTGCCCTCTACAGTACCCCCAAGGTCTCTGGGTCTCCCCTCCCAGGGGAACCCCCAACCCTCTATCCCACCTTGCCTCAGTGGCTACTGCCCATCGTCATCGAGCCCCCTTTCACTGGGGCAAACTGCAGTCTGTCATGGCCACTCATCATCGGCAAGGGGGTTTGGACCAGCTGCCTCTGCCTAACCCCAGGCTGCACCTCTGCAGCCCCAGTACATTCTTTAGGCCTTGCACAAGGGCCTGCAGCCTGGGGAGTTGCCAGGCTGGAGCTCCCCAGCTCCTCTTGCCTTTCCCCAGCACTGCTCTACCTCTGGTACCCTGCTCCCAGGCAGCTAGGTCCTTCTCTCTCCACTGCTGGAGACTCTTTCAGTAGCTGCCTCACAGCCCTTTTATAGGGCCAGACGTGGCCTGATTAGGGCGTGGCCCCAGCTGTGGCTGCTTCCCCAATCAGCCTACCTTATTGGCTCTCCAGAGCAGCCCTTTCCCAGGGCTGTTTTAACCCCTTCAGGGCCGAAGCTGGGTAACCGCCCTGCTACAACAAGACAAAAATATGGTTCCTGCCCCAAGGAGCTTATATCTAAGCATAAGACAAGAGAGCATACTCCATGCAGCCAGCCTACCTGTTCTGTCTAACAGATGCCTGAGCTGGAGCTGGATCTGTAAAGATATGCTCTGTAAGTGGACCAGGCCGGACTTGAGCTGGTTCTGTTTCAATTGCACCACTCTCTGGTACCTCTGTAGCTTCTGTTGCCTCCTCCGTGGACTGGGACTGATTGATCTTCCCATTGCTGACTGCAGCCACCTCACCTAGGGAAGGGGAACATGTTGTAAGGTGGATGGGAAACAAGAAGGAGGGAACTATTTATATATATATATATATATATATATATATATATATATATATATATATATATATATATATATATATATATATATATATATATATATATATATAAGTTTCTGGTTTTATGATTATTCTTGCAAGTCAGACAGCTTTTGTGTCTGCTATTATAGATTCCCCAAGCCTGTGTATAGATGGGGGAGTACTAAAGAGAGATCTCTGCTCTGAAGGAGAGGAGTCTGAGAGTATTTTAAGGTGAGGTGTGGTCTATGTCTGATAGGGTGTCAGAAACTCTCTATGGCCGCCCGTTCCACTGAGGATCTGATCAGAGTATTTTTACTCCCCTTCCCATACTGACTTCTTTGCTCACCTCAATGAATTAGTGAGTTTATAGAGAGACATGGGTTGGTAAAGGAAAATGCTAAGAATAGCCCCAAAAGTGATAGATCAAGGACATGTCATCTGTGTAAAATATTCCACTCTGTTAACCCCAGTACTGTACAGCGTAATCTGGATCATTCATAGGGAAGAGGAAAGGAACACTCTGGATTCTAAATAGAAGGTCTCAAAGGTATAAACAATGGGGATGGCCAAGATGTTTATGACTTAGACCAGACTGCAAGACTTCTTGGAGATCCCCAAGGACTTCAGGCCAGGAAGGGGAGTACTCAGATGAAGAAGGATGTGGCTACATATGCCTTGTTATAGGCACAGGGTGAAAACCAGATCATCATGAGACCTTAGTCCTGAGACTCACTCTGTCCCTTATCCAGCACGGGGGTGTCTCCACGGGAAGAACAGTTACTGCGTGGCACGTTGCACCGGGTTGCACAACCCACCAGAGTGATTCCTGCAAGGACTCCATCTGTTCCAGATGACTCTTCTGGATTCACGTCTCCCTCCAGAAAGATCTCGCCTGGAGGATAGTCACTGTCACTAGCCGCTGAAGGGAAAGGAAGAGACTCTTTCATAAGTATAATAGCCACTCTACCCTATTTTGGCTTAGCAGTATTCCTGAGATATCCATGGAGATATAACATTCTGATGGTGAGTTTATCAGTCTCATGAAGACACCACAGCCCCTTGGAGAGTGCCCTGCCCAGCCTCCATATCAGGGCCAGGTTTGTGGAGCCCTTACTCACCCTGGTGAGCACTTGCTCACATGAGTAGACTTCTGGAAGTCAAAGGAACTACTTACATGAATAAGTGCTCATCACATAGGTAAAGTCTCCACAGTCTGGTTCTACATGAAGGCGGGATATGGGTGACCATCCATGGACACAGTTGCTGAACTGGTGACAGCAGCTCCCACTTGTTAGCTACAGAACAACTAAGAATCATTTGCGACAAATCTGAGGAGTTGATGAATCTGTTCAAGCTTGAAAGGTGCCTTTTCTCACTTACCAGGGATGCTGGAAATGCAGAGTACGTGGGCATTACAGACAGTAAACTGATCCACCACTGTGCCAGGCTGGTTGGCATCAATGATCACGACTTTACTTGTAGAGAGGGTACTTGTGAGGATCCAGACTCGGCTGGATGTGGCATCCATCTCATGCAGCTCCTTTGCCTGCAGGAGATAAAAATGCAGGGAGAGAATCAGCCCTCCTGAGACTCCAGCTAATCAATCAATCTTTGACAACATTAGTATTGAAGAGACCAGCCTGCCAGCTCTGGAGAGTGAACACCTCTTGTTAGCCTCTGAAGATACACAAAAATAGGCAGTCACAATGCAAACTTCCGCCATGCTGCAGCCCCAGCATACCTCAGACCAAGCCCGCAGAGACCACCTATGGGGCGAGTGGTGAGTTTGGTCCTTAGCCTCGCTGCTGAGACTTACAATTAGTGACACTGGGAACTCATTTCATAGAGGCCACCAAACAGCAGTCAGATAGTAACAACATTTAGTTACTATAACCTGGGCTGCACTTGAACTATCAACCTAAGCAAGGAAGGTTCCGTCTACTATTAGCACAACCAATCCATTTTTAAAATTAATCACAGTTCCCCAGACATAATCACAGAACAGCCATACATTCCCTCTAGGTGGCTTCAAACTGTTGTAACATTGGGTTCAGTATCTCACTGGGTTTCACTGGGTTCAGTGAAAAAAGTTGCTTTCTAGAATGGGAAGTTCAGAAGCAGCGGCTCGTTCCATTAAAACCTCTCTTGCAATGGTAAAACAGGGCAAGGAATGAGCTCACCAACACACCTAGCAATAAACCCACTTCTTAGCTCAAAATACAACTGGGAGGCAGATGGGCTTGAGGGTGAAACCCACCGGTTATTAGAAATCTATTGCTGTATTATCCTCCTTCCCAGAGGATTAGCAGCCACCCTACTGTGGGAAGACATGGAAGCCAAGAGTAGCCACAACCTTGCAAAGATTTACAGAGCAACCTACAGCTCTACTGCACTTTCATTAGTTATCAGTTACAAGTCAGTCATCACTGGCTCTATCCCTTTCCATCCTCATAGCTGCTAACATTTCGCCATTTGGAAAGCTGAATTAAATGAGCCATTGAGTTGCCTGCCATTACTGCGTCTGTCTGCTTGATAGCCGGACAGCAACGCTTCTGTATTACAGAATCAGCATTAGCCATCTTGCACCCAAGCTCCAATACCATGATTCTCAACACATCCTGTTCCTGCCTGAATCCTGATACTATTTATGAAAGACTGCATTGTCATTTGGCATCAAACGATCCTTTTATTCTAATAAAGCACCTTGTATCTGTAGATCTCCAAGCACTTTACAAAGGGGAAAATGGAGGTTTGGCCAGGGTATATGACTTATCCAAGATCAGAGTCATTGGTGGAGCTGGGAATAGCACCTGCTCTTATCACTGGACAATGCTGCATAGATATTAAACCAATGGTAACAGGAGGAAAGACTATGCAAACAGCCAGTACATATGAGACATACAGTAACTCCTCACTTAACGTCCTCCCGCTTAACGTTGTTTCAAAGTTACGTTGCTGCTTAATTAGGGAACATGCTCGTTTAAAGTTGTGCAATGCTCCCTTATAACGTCGTTTGGCTGCCTGCTCTGTCCACTGCTTGTAAGATTCTGTGGAAGAGCAGCGACTTTACAGGGAGCATTGCACAAGTTCCTCTTCTCCGCGTCCTCCCCCTCCCTCCCAGAGCTTCCCCCACCACTAAACAACGTTTCGCGGCGCTTAGGACTTTCTGGGAGGGAGGGGGAGGAGCGGGGAAGCGCCACGTCTCCACTCCTCCCTCTCCCTCCCAGAAAGTCCTAAGCGCCGCTAAACAGCTGTTTGGCGGCGCTTAGGACTTTGGGGGTGGGGGGAAGGGCGGGGATGCGGCTGCTCCGGAGAGGAGGTGGAGTGGGGGTGGGAAGAGGTGGGCCTGGAGTGGAGCGGGGACAGGAAGTGGCGGTCCTGGAGCATCCCCTGGCAAAGTTGGTGCCTGTTCTTATCCGGGGAAGCTGCCGCTACTGCTGCGAAGGTGCTTCCTAGTGTCCTTGCCTGCAGCGGGCTGTGCCTGTGTGGGGTAAGCCAGGGACACTTCCCAACCACAATACAGTACAGTACTGTACAGTATATAATGCCTTTTGTCTGCCCAAAAAAAATTTCCTTGGAACCTAACCCCCTGCATTTACATGAAATCTTATGGGAAAATTGGATTCGTTTACATCGTTTCACTTAAAGTTGCATTTTTCAGGAATGTAACTACAACATTAAGTGAGGAGTTACTGTAGTTCTAATACTATGATGATGGGTGTGCCATATAAGGGGGGCAGGTGAGGACAGAAAGAGGAGGGGAGAGAATCAGAGGGTCCCTTTTCTGACCTTTTTCTTTTCTGGAGATGTGTGGTTACTCTTGGTGTTCTCTCCTTCCACCTCCCGGTCACAGGTGAGAGGATCACGTCCAGGATCTGACTTCTGTCCACTCCCAGAATCCTGTTCCAAAGGCTTCCACCCCATCAGGTTGACTCCAGCTGCGCACCACAACTAAATGATCAAAGCAGAAATCTTAATGGACTAAGAACTATTTGGTGACCAGAACCTTACTCAATTCAAGTACCTCTGCAGAGCATTCTATGTACATACCCAACACTTAAAAAAATTTAGGGGAGGAAGGAAAGAGGAAATCTGCTGTCTAGTAGAAGCCACTACATTTCCACAGAGACAATTTAGCAAATATGATTAGCAGATATTAAAAGAGAAAGAAAATAATAAACTGCGTGTGTGACCTAAAATCAGGCTGGTGAAAGGTCCACAGCATTCCAGTGAAAAGGGTCCCCAGACTCTCCTAGGTGGAGAAGCAGAATGTTTTCTTTACACGTCAATAACCATAGAACAGGCAGCACTAACGGAGTCCCCAGTTGGAAACAGGGCTGTTAGGGCATGACTCTGCAGTATGTATTGTTGTCCTACATGCATTAGAAATAAGTCATTCCAAAGGCAAAGCAGGAGTAGAAGTCTTCAGATTTAACAGAAATTTGGAACAATTGGGCCATGTCAAAAATTTCAAACAAGCTAAAAATTGCACCAGTAATCTGACCATAATCCATACCCAGGGATGTGCACCACTCACAGTCACAATGGTATGTAGAACAGTCTATAGCTGAATGTTTACCTTCATGGTGGGGTCCTTCTCCACTAGAGGGCGACAGTACACAGGCACAGGGACATTTTTCATGCGGGTGTCTTCCTGGCCACCATTGGGACTCAGCTGTGGGGGAAGAGGAGACAGAGAAAGACAGTACAAGGGTGTGATATGATTACAAGCGAGCTATAACAATAGAGCTATAGCCATAAAGGTGTAACAAAAAAATTAGCCTTAGAAGGACCTTGCAGTTACTCACTGCCAGTGCCTGTGTATGCTTCATCACACACCTTGTATGGAATGACGCCTCAAATGGCCTGGAACCAGTATACCTGAGAGACCACCTCTCTCACCATGATACACTGCCAGAATTATAGTATGACTCTAAGAGCATCCCAATGCAAGAGGGCCAAGGGCTCACTTTATCTGGTAGTGAGTCAGTGAGTTACAGCTGGCATGACCAGTTCAGTGTACTCCAACTCACTAAGGTCATAACTTGTATCCAAAAAGTGTCATATAAGCTATCAATAGAAATCACTGATCATTAATATTACTGTTTGGTGTAAGTACGGAACACAAATTCAAAATTACAAACATATTAGAAATTGTGTGTCCTGACAGGCAGGGCTAAAGTTATTCCACTCTAGACAAAGGGAGATGCCTTCCAGGTGGCTGAATGACATTCAATGTACATTAAGAGATAATGGGAGTGCAAACAACATAGAAGATAAACAGGACCATCAAGACAGCAAGGAAAGAGATTGCAGGAAACAGAGTAATTTGCACTGTAGCAAACACCGGGGGATGGGAGGGAAGAAACCAGCATGGTGCTTCCTCCACCACCAGACTCCATGTTGCCTTCCTAATAGCTTAATGAACTTCACTTTGGTGAGTAACCTTCAGAAAAATTCACTAGGTTATAAAAGGAAAAAGAACCCCCAGTTATCTTTCACCTGAGATGACTAAGGAATTGAGGGGGGGAAGGGATAGCTCAGTGGTTTGAGCATTGGCCTGCTAAACCCAGGGTTGTGAGTTCAACCCTTGAGGGGGCCATTTAGGGAACTGGGGTAAAAATCTGTCTGGGGATTGGTCCTGCTTTGAGCAGGGGGTTGGACTAGATGACCTCCTGAGGTCCCTTCCAACCCTGATATTCTATGATTCTATGAGTACTTTGAACTTTGTAGGAGATCCTGACCATAGGAGTGGTCAGCCATCTTGCTGGAAGATGATAAGAATAAAGGCTTTAGATTGTTTTGTTAAGCCTTAGCTGCTAGAAAGCATTTTTCACTGGTATTTGCTTGTAACCATTTCTAACTCTACCCTTTATACTTGAACTCACTTAAAATCCAATCTCATATTGTTAATAAACTTGCTTTACTTTTAATCTAACCCAACCCAGTGCTGTGTTTGATTTAAAGTGAACGTGAACTCTAGTTAATGTGGCAAGCTGTTGGGATATTGTATCTTTAAAGGAACAAACAAACCTTAAATCTCTCTAAATGGTCCAAGAGAGGGCTGGACATTGCAGAGCACACGGTTTTGGAAAAAATTGGGATTGTGAGTGTGTTGCGGTCACCTTGCCAGGTGTAACCAGAGCGTGGCTGCTGGAATCAGAGCTGCTTAACCCACAGACACTCAGTGCGGGCTTGTCTGCTGGCTGGAAAAATCCAGACAAGAGCACCACACAGCAGAACCTTTTGAAGCACTTGGGGAGTTACAGGGCAGGCAATGACACAACCCCTCACTGGTCTAGATTGCCCCCCAGAACGTGACATATGGTCAGCACAGACATTACTGGTATATTCTCCCTTGATCTAATGAGAGCAGGTGGCTGGCAGAGCATTCTGTAAGGGCCCCAGGACACTGGAATGCCCTCCCACCCAGCTCCAAAGCAGCCTGGGGATTTGTCAATGTTCAGGGCCCATTGCAGGGCCCATTTCCGTCACCTGACCTTTGATGAGAGGCAGGTGGATTGAGGTGTAGGCCAACATATTGGGGTGATGGTATTTGATCTTGCTTCTGGGCAGACCAGAGAGCTGACTGTGTTGTATCTGGGTTTGTAATTTTAAATAATTGGCAGGGCACTCAGAGCCTGTGTATGGACTAAATTGAAAAAATAAAGTAAATAAAAATAAGAATGGGCTCTAGTGGAGGAAGAATTATTGCTGCTTCCAGACTGAGTTCTTTCAGAAACTTCCATGCAAGAGAACTCCCCCTCCAATGACTGCAGAGGGCATATAGAAAGGATGAATTTGACCCAAGCTCACCAGGCAGACAGCATGTGTCTACAGTATCTTTAATTCAAATGCTGTACCAATAAAAAGTATATTTACCAATAGGGGGAGTTAGGTCTCTACTGGTTTCATTTGAGATTGTAATCCCCTGTTCTTCCCCCTCAGCCTTGCAGCAAATGGTTCCTACCTGCTTGTACTTGGCGGGAAGGCTCCACCCACAGGCCTGTAATCGACCGTCATCATTCCGCACGTGCTCTCGGACCTGGCGGTACTGCTCGCGCTTCTGTTCACGACGTGTGGATGACGTACAGTCACTGAGGAGAGAAGCAACAGTGTTACTTCTCAATCTATGGTTAAAAACAGAGGCAGAGGGTCAAGGAAGCGTTGCCATGGCAGGCGGAAGAAAAGCAGTCAGAGGTCAAAGAATACAAAGCAGGAAATAAAAGTGTCTTTGACAAGAGAAAAGGAGGAGCAGGAAACAAGAAAGGTGGACCCAGGGAAGCCCTAATTTCTAGCTCCCTTCCATCTCACCCACTGTGGTAGGATAGGTCCTTGGGAACACTCCTAGAACCCTTCAGAGATGGAGAATCAGCTTTCTAGGAGACAAACATTCATGGGAGACCCTATGATTATCAGCTTAGGTTCCTTTGCATTTTACTGACCCCATGACCTCAGCTGGAAGATATTCCAAGTCTCTCCTTCTTTCATTCCAATCAACTGTTTAATCTTTTCCACATTTTGAAACCCTCTCTGTTGGCTTGCTGAGAAGGTGAGCAATTCCTTTGAAACTGCAGAACAAGTGGCCAGCAAGTAGGGGGTGCAAGCAGGGCCGAATTTCCAATTAGGCACAGTAGGCACATGCTTAGGGGCGCTGGCGTTCTAGGGGCACCTAAATGTCAAAAGTGGGTTAATAGTTAAAAAATTTAATACATACAGCTCCCCTGTGGGCAGCCAGGCTCCTGGCATGGGTTGGTGGCTGCCCAGCCTGTGGGGCTGGAGCAGGTGAGTGTCCGAGTCAGTCCGCCTGGGGGAGCTGAGCCGCAGCTGAGCGGGGCGGCTGCTGAAGGTGCTGGGAACGTCCCAGTCCCTTCCCAATCTCGGCCGCTCCACTGCCTCCGCCCCATGCTGGGAAGGGAAAGGGAGGGGTGGGGCCAGCGCCCCATTCACTTGCAAGGGCAGAGCCGTGGGAAGAGGTACAGTCCCACACTTGCACCTCGCCTGGGGCGGATGGGCTGCTCCCTGCCTCGGGCTGGGAGCATCATGCGTGCTGGAGGATCTCATGCCTTCCTGGAGAGGCTATGTTTATATTTCTTTTTGTTTAATTTCTTATGGAAAACACGAAGGGAAGCTGTAGGCAGGGGGTGGGCTCTGAAGATGCTGTGCCTAGGGGCGCGTAAGGTGTAAATCTGGCCCTGCGTGCAGAAGTGACATGTCTTCATCTCCAGTTCAGAAGCCAAGAACATCACCTCCATGATGCTCCCAGTCCCAGCTGAGGTGAGGAAACAGGTTGTGGCGGTCACCAGGGTGGATAAAAATCAATTATTTTAAAAAAAAAAATCGGATTTTTTAAAATTTAAATCGGATTTTTTTGATAAAATGCTTTTTGGGGAAAAAACCTATCTAACGATAGTTTTAATTAAGATACATTATAGCTCAAAGATATCTCATCATGAAATAGGGATTATAAATTCTAATTCTATAGTATTAGACAATATATTCATGTAATGTTTAAGAAAAGTTTTGTAAATGAGTTCCAATAGTTCATGGATTAGGGACCCAATCTTATGGGATTCCAGGGGCTTCTGTATAGATTATTTAGGTTAATCTTTCTATCTACCCAATGGGATTCAGTGCTCAGTCTAGAAGATACCATCAGAGATGCTTAGTTTTGCAGTTCTCAAACTGTGGATTTGTGTCTCCAGAGATAACATGCTTGTTAAAATCAAAAATGTTTTTAAATAAATAAATAACATACAGAGGTGAGAAATAACAGACCTCAACGCTATTGTTCCTCTGCAAATTTGTGTACAGAGAGTCAATCCCTTACCTCTCTCTAAAAGTGCAAAGTTTCAAAAAGTTCAATGCATAGAAGATTGTTGGGGGCTGAATAGATCTGGACAAGAAGTCTGGAGATAAATGTGAGAAGGGGAGGACAGGCAGTAGAACCAAAAGTGAAACTGTTTGAGCAGCATATTCCAGAAGGCTTGAAGTCTTTCTGAGTGTAGCCTTCATTGATTTGAGATCTACCATACCATTCTCTCACTAGAAGGGAAAACCTATAATGGCAGCAGGGCGTAAAAGAGACCCAGTTTGGGAATATTTTAATGAAGTTCCTCTACCTGTGGGTAAGCCAGGCATGTGTACAAAATGCAAACAGTGCAACAAAGAAATGCAAGGCCTGGTTGCCCGAATGAAACAACATCATGAGAAGTGTTCCTTCTCAGGAGGAAGCTGCATTGAAGATGATGAAAAGTACATGTCTGAACATGTAGGATCTTCAGGTTGGTAAACTTTTTTATTTCATGCTTCTTTCTTAAGGACTGCCTGTCTTCCTTCTGGACTGTTCTTGAATTCTCATGTTGGAGCAAAAATTATAATTGTTACTCTATGGTACTCATTTTAGATGCAGTTGTGATAAAAAATAAATAGCTAAAATAGGCAGATCTTCCTTTTACAATTTCATCTTTAAAGTAGTACTGAGTGTCAGTGAATGCAATGAGTAATACTAAATGAGCAGTATTGTAATAATAATTAAATAACTGCATTTACTTATTTTGTCTGATGACTATCCACCTTCAAGATCACCATCATTTTCTATAGTTTCAGAGTTATCTGCCAGTGATAGTGTTTCAGTCACATCATGTATGTCACACAGTCTCAGTATATCACCTGTAGCAAAAAAAATCTCCATCATCCAGAAACAACCATAGATAAGTTTGTGATAAGAACCAGCAGATTAAAAAAAGAGGTAATTGATGAAAAAATTGCCCAGTTTGTTTATGCAACAAAATCTCCTTTCCATATGATTGAGAACCCACACTTCATTAACATGGTTCAGTCATTAAGACCAGGATACAGTCCACCCAACAGAGCAGATGTCGCAGGCAAACTGCTGGATAAAGTGTATGAAAGAGAAATTGAGCAGTGTGCAAAAAGGTCTGGAGGATAAAATTTTTAATCTGAGTCTTGATGGGTGGAGCAATGTCTACAATGATCCTGTTGTATGTGTTTGTCTGACAACAGAAGAAGGGAATGTTTTCCTTACAGAAACAATTGATACATCAGGAAATGCACACACAACAGAATACAAGAAGTAGCAGTAAAAAAAAATACAAGAAGTAGCAGTAAAAGCTATAACAAACTGTGAAAAAAAATTCAAATGTTTAGTACGCAGCTTGGTCACAGACAATGCTGCAAATGTATCCAAGATGAGAAGAAATTATTTAGAAGAGAGCAAAGAGAGACCTAAGCTAATAACATACGGTTGCAGTTCTCATTTGACGCACCTCCTAGCCAAAGACTTCAGTGTTCCAGAAATAAAGGCTAATGTTGTTGAAATTGCAAAATACTTCCGTAACAACTACTTTGCAGCAGCTGCTCTGAAAAAAGTGGAAGGAACCAAGCTAACTCTCCCACAAGACGTGCAATGGAACTCAGTAGTGGACTGTTTTGAGCACTATATCAAGAACTAGCCTAATCTGATGAGAGTTTGTGAACAAAATCGTGAAAAAATAGATGGCACCGTTGCAGCCAAAGTTCTCAACATTGGGCTTAAGAGAAAGTTGAACACATGCGGCGTACCCTGAAGCCTATTTCTGTAGCCTTGAACAAAATGCACGGAAATAGCTGTTTTATTGCTCATGCTGTTGAAATTTGGAAGGAACTCAGTGAGATCTTAAAAAGAGAAATATGCAATAACAGGGTTAAATTACAAGCATTAAAAAAAACGAATGGGACAAACACCATCTCCAGCTCATTTTCTTGCAAATATTCTCAATACTCGGTACCAGGGTCAAACCTTAACTGCTGAAGAAGAGGAGTAGGCTATGACATGGACATCCAGCAATCATCCCTCCATAATGCCAACTATAATAAACTTCAGAGCTAAGGGTGAACCATTCAAGAAATATATGTTTGCTGATGATGTTTTAAAGAAAGTCACACCAGTGAACTGGTGGAAGTCACTTAAGCACTTGGATTCAGAGACTGTTGGAAGTGATAATCTCACTTTTAACAGCAGTAGCTTCTTCTGCCAATGTAGAAAGAACATTTTCTTCCTTTGGACTAATTCATTCCAAATTGAGAAATCGTTTGGGACCTGAAAAAGCAGGAAAGCTTGTTTTTTTTTCCAGATTATGAACAAACAGGAAAATGAAGGTGAAGACGACTGAGTTAGCTGCAGAAGCCAACATTTTAAGTTTCTCATGTTGACCTGGCTGACATAGTCTATTTAATTTTTTTTTTAATATTTCATTTAACTATTTTAGTTAAAAACAATTTTAACAAAAACAAACCTGATTTTAAAAAACTTGAATGTTTAAGTTCAAAAATTCATATGCTTGTTTTGTTAAAATATTATATGTTTGCTGTTGAAGAAAAAAAATCCAGAATACATAACGTTGTTGTTTTAGTTAAATAAAACAATTTAAATGTCTGTCTGGTGATGTTCTCCTCCTAATACAGCATGGCAAGAAAATCCTCCAAATATTAATGATTAATCTGTTGAATTGGAGATAGTTCACCTCCCAATAATTTCATAAATATCTGCTTCAATTACCTTTGGTAAATGAAATAACCAAACAATCATTCGTTTTCTGATATAGCTGTAAAACTAATCTGAAAAGTTTTCAAAATAAATCACTTAAAAATGTATAGTGTGTACCTTCTAAAAATGAAACCTACATCTATCTCTGAGTTGTGAAGAATATGTGTTAAGGTTATAACAACCAACAAGAATGCACTTTTATGTAGAAATCCATGATTAAATCAAGTCTTCCTGACTAGTGATTTAAATCAAATCCACCCTGGCGGTCACCCTCTCATATGGGTCTCCCCTGAGACAGCACATCACGCTGTTTACTAAAGCCCAAATTGTGATTTTAATCACACAGATGTAAATCTGAGAAATTCCATTGACTCCAGTGGAGTTACTCCTGATTTACACTGGCACAACAGGGCAAAATTTGGCCTTTGGCTATATTTTACTAATAACAAAGGCTATTTGAACATCAGTTCCAACTCCCAGTGGGTTGTTTTTATCATTCCAACGTACAAACAAGAGCAGCAAAAGAACACTCTGGACAGCATGAAACTAACAGGTATCTATAACCTAGAGAAGGGGTTCTCAAACTTCATTGCATCGCTACCCCCTTCTGACAACAAAGTCACTATATGACCGGGGGTGTGTGGGGGGGGCACAGCCCAAGCCCCGCCATCCTGGATGGCGGGAGAGGGGGCCATAGCCTGAGCCCCGCCATCCCGGATGGGAGTGAAGCTCGGGCTTCAGCTTCAGCCCCAGGTTCCAACAAGTCTAATGCTGGCCCTGGCGATCCCATTAAAATGGGGTCGTGACCCACTTTGGGGTCCACAGTATGAGAACCGCTGACATAGAGCTTCACAGTCTAGAAAGAACCTACCATTCCTGATCCAGTGAACTTCCAACAAATCCCTTGTAAAGCTGCACAGGGAACAGCACTCTACTGTCACATAATCCAAACTCCTTCCACAAAACACAACTCAAAAACCAAAAGCTGATAATCACAGACCACATGCAATATAAACAAAGAATTAAAAGTCCATTGTAGCAGAGGGCGCAATTCTGCAGCAGCAACAGTTGAGTGGCCCTCTTCCAGCACTGTAAGTGTTAAAATCAAATACTGTAGCCTGGGCAGTGCTGCTGAGAAAGCACCCAGGAGTCTCCAGTTGAGCCCTGGAGGGGACAGAGGAAAGAGGCTGCTGGTGGAGTCCTCAGTATCTCTACCAAAACCCTTCCTCATCCTCCCACATAGCCAGTGCAGACAACAGTGTTCAGGACTTGATCCAGACCTTGTGGGCAACTGAATCACAACAGGGCCACTTTGCTCCTGGCTCATCTAGGTGAAATCTCATCATGGCCTACGGAGCACAAGATAAAACCAGAGATCTCACATTTAGGAAGATAGAGAGTGTACAGCTAATCTGCTGAGCCTGCCCCTGGGAGAAGTGAGAGGTGAAAGGTCAGGTGGATATACACAAGAGCCTGGCGAAATTCCACAGCTAAGTATAGAGTTAAACACCATCTTTAACAAGTAACACAGGCAGAGGATCCACCTTCTTCATGAAACTGATTAATGTCACATATAAGCCACAGTCCTCTAAAAAAAAGCCCATTTTAAAACAATTTGGTTGCCACTTGGCTGATCCGCAGAGGGATCTGGCTTTGAACATAGCAGGTGACTCACTCTTCAGGGAAGAATTCGAGGGTGCGGCTGCCAGAAGAGATCTGGCACATGGTATGACTGCGGCGTTGGCTGAACCCAGCTGCTGTTGGAGACTTATAGTGGATGTTCACTGATGGGTAGTTCCTCTTCGCAGGCGGGGGACTGGAGGAAGAGCTGAACAGGCGACTAAAGCTGGGAATGGAGAGAAGCCAACAAATAAGGAAAGAGAAGAGCAGAAGGACAATCTGCAACACAGATTCAAAATACGGAAGAAACAAGCACAAGAACAGGAGTCCTGAAAATCCTTCCATGGAATTGCCCAGGTCTGAGTGCAGTGATCCTTAGCACTAGAGATGGGCTTATGTCTGTGTTTGGTTTCACCAGTGGAGGCTACCCTGTTCTGAATTAGTTATATTACGATTACTGTCCCTTGCTGTAAACTGATTCTGAGTACATGTGAGAGAGTCCATTCCACCTCTCCAGTCTCAGATGTAAGTAATCTCCACAGGATCTGTAAAACAAAAGCTATGTGTAGTTTAGATCTGATTTCCATTTTGCCTGGACCAATGATGTTTTTGGGATAGAGTGGTAAGATAACAGCTTACATTTTTGGCTCATCTCTACTTAGATTCTGCTTCTCGTGCTTACAGGCTGGTGCCTAAAATAGTAACAGCAACACTATCCTCTTTTTAGTCTGCACAGACCATCCAGTAACTTACAATTGCCAAATGGTGGACTTCTTCTTCTCCTGGACAGATGGGTGCTCCCGGGAAGCTCTGAGGACAAATGTTTCAGACAACCATTAATTTCAGCATCAGACCAAGGAGATGTTTCCCTTTTTACCCAGCTTCAGGGCAGCTGGTTGGCTCCAGCTGCAAAGAGGGGAGGGGGCAGACTTGGGGTATGTCTACACTACGAAATTAGGTTGAATTTATAGAAGCCGGTTATATAGAAATCGGTTTTATACAGTCGATTGTGTGTGTCCCCACATAAAATGCTCTAAGTGCATTAAGTCGGCGGACCGTGTCCACAGTACCGAGGCTAGCGTCGACTTCCGGAGCGTTGCACTGTGGGTAGCTATCCCACAGTTCCCGCAGTCTTCGCCGCACATTGGAATTCTGGGTTGAGATCCCAATGCCTGATGATGCAAAAACAGTGTCGCGGGGTGTTCTGGGTACATGTCGTCAGGCCCCTCCCCCTCCGTCAGAGCAACAGCAGACAATCGATTCGCGCCTTTTTACCTGGGTTACCTGTGCAGACAACATACCACGGCAAGCATGGAGCCCGCTCAGCTCAGCTCACTGTCACCATATGTCATCTGGGTGCCGGCAGACGTGGTACTGCATTGCTACACAGCAGCAGCTAATTGCCTTTTGGCAGTAGACGGTGCAGTATGACTGGTAGCCGTCATCGGCTATCTGGGTGCTGGCAGACGTGGGGCTGCATTGCTACACAGCAGCAGCTCCTTGCCTTTTGGCAGTGGATGGTGTATTACAACTGGTATCCGTCGTCGTCGTACTCCTCAGTGAGTTCGGTCAGAAGCACCTGGGCAGACATGTTTTGTCTCCTGGAGACTCAGTCCTGCCGGCAGTCCTATTGAACCGTCTTGACCATGATGGCTAGCAGTCGTAATACAGCATTTTCTGCCAAGCACCCAGAAGATGCCGATGGCTATCAGTCATGCTGCACCGTCTGCTGCCAGCTTAAGATGTAAAAAATAGATGGACCAGATTTGTTCTGTATTCATTTGCTTCCCCCTCCCTCCGTGAAATCAACGGCCTGCTAAACCCAGGGTTTTGAGTTCAATTTTTGGGGGGGCCATTCTGTGTGACAGTTGTTTGTGTTTCTCCCTGATGCACAGCCACCTTTGTTGATTTTAATTCCCTGTAAGCCATGTCGTCACTCGCCCCTCCCTCCCTCCCTCCGTCAGACAATAGTTTTGCGCCTTTTTTCATCCCAGATGCCATAGCACTGGGATCATGGAGCCCGCTCAGATCACCGCGGCAATTATGAGCACTATGAACACCACGCGCATTGTCCTGGAGTATATGCAGAGCCAGAACATGCCAAAGCAAAACCAGGCGAGGAGGCGATTGCAGCGCGGCGATGAGAGTGATGAGGAAATTGACATGGACATAGACCTCTCACAAAGTACAGGCCCCAGCAATGTGCAAATCATGGTTTTACTGGGGCAGGTTCATGGCGTGGAACGCCGATTCTGGGCCCGGGAAACAAGCACAGACTGGTGGGACCACATCGTGTTGCAGGTGTGGGACGATTCCCAGTGGCTGTGAAACTTTTGCATGCGTAAGGGCACTTTCATGGAACTTTCCCTGCTCTGAAGCACCAGAATACCAGGATGAGAGCAGCCCTCACAGTTGAGAAGCGAGTGGCGATAGCCCTGTGGAAGCTTGCAATGCCAGACAGCTACCGGTCAGTCGGGAATCAATTTGGAGTGGGCAAATCTACTGTGGGGGCTGCTGTGATCCAAGTAGCCAACGCAATCAAAGACCTGCTGATATCAAGGGTAGTGACTCTGGGAAACGTGCAGGTCATAGTGGATGGCTTTGCTGCAATGGGATTCCCAAACTGTGGTGGGGCGATAGACGGAACCCATATCCCTATTTTGTCACCGGAGCACCAAGCCACCGAGTACATAAACAGCAAGGGGTACTTTTCAATGCTGCTGCAAGCCCTGGTGGATCACAAGGGCCATTTCACCAACATCAACGTGGGATGGCCGGGAAAGGTACATGATGCTCGCGTCTTCAGGAACTCTGGTCTGTTTCAAAAGCTGGAGGAAGGGACTTTCTTCCCGGATCAGAAAATAACCGTTGGGGATGTTGAAATGCCTATCGTTATCCTTGGGGACCCAGCCTACCCCTTAATGCCATGGCTCATGAAGCTGTACACAGGCAGCCTGGACAGTAGTCAGGACCTGTTCAACTATAGGCTGAGCAAGTGCCGAATGGTGGTGGAATGTGCATTTGGACGTTTAAAAGCACGCTGGTGCAGTTTACTGACTCGGATAGACCTCAGCGAAGCCAATATTCCAATTGTTATTGCTGCTTGCTGTGCGCTCCACAATATCTGAGGCCTGGTCTACACTAGGAGTTTATGTCGAATTTAGCGCCGTTACATCGAATTAACCCTGCACCCGTCCACACCACGAAGCTATTTAGTTCGACATAGAGCTCTCTTAAATTAGACTTATGTACTCCTCGAAAACGAGAGGAGTAGCGCTAAATTCGAAATGGCAATATCGAATTAGGCTAGGTGTGGATGGAAATCGACGGTAATAGCTCCGGGAGCTATCCCACAGTGCACCACTCTGTTGACGCTCTGGACAGCAGTTCGAGCTCGGATGCTCTGACCAGCCACACAGGAAAAGCCCCGGGAAAATTTGAATTCCTTTTCCTGTCTGGGCAGTTTGAATCTCATTTTCTGTTTGGACAGCGTGGCGAGCTCAGCAGCACTGGCAACGATGCAGAGCTCTCCAGCAGAGATGGCCGTGCAATCTAATAGAAAGAGGGCCCCAGCATGGACTGATCGGGAAGTCTTGGATCTCATCGCTGTGTGGGGCGATGAGTCCGTGCTTTCAGAGCTGCGCTCCAAAAGAAGGAATGCAAAGATCTACGAGAAGATCTCTAAAGCCATGGCAGAGAGAGGATACAGCCGGGATGCAACGCAGTGCCGCGTGAAAATCAAGGAGCTGAGACAAGGCTACCAAAAAACCAAAGAGGCAAACGGACGCTCCGGATCCCAGCCCCACACATCCCGTTTCTACGAGGCACTGCATTCCATCCTAGGTGCGGCCGCCACCACTACCCCACCACTGACCGTCCACGGCCGGTTCCTCGTTGGAAATGTTAGCGGACGGGGAAGATGAGGAAGGAGATGAGGAGGACGAGGCAGTCGACAGCGCTTGCACCGCTGATTTCCCCGACAGCCAGGAGCTCTTCATCACCCTTACCGAGATCCCCTACCAACCGTCCCCATCCGTTACCCCGGACACCGAATCAGGGGAAGGATCAAGCAGTGAGTGCTTTAAGCATCTAAACATTTATTTTTAACATAACTGGAATATTTATATTGTTAACAATGGGGTTTTCATTCACTCATTTAAACATAGAAACTTTTATTTATAAGACAACAGGAATATTAATAATATCAGCAATTGGGTGTTCATGATTTCTTTGCCTTAGGCAACTATTTAGTCCCAACTATGTAAAAAAAATCAAATAATGTCCGGATTTTCATGATTAGGCAACCACAGGACGCTCCACTCTGTAGTCCCTTCCAGTGCAGTTACACCAAAATACGGTCTATATGTCCGGGAATTGACACAAAGTCCTCCTGGGAGAGCTCAGTATAGCTCTCCTGGAGGTACTGCTCAAGCCTGCGCATCAGGTTCCTTGGCAGGGCGATCTTGTTAGGTCCACCGTGGTAGGACACGTTCCCACGCCATGACTCTATCAAGTAGTCCGGGATCATAGCACGGCAGAGCATGGCGGCATACGGCCCTGGCTTCTGCATGCTCTCCCGAAGTATCCGTCCCCTGTCGCTCTCCGAGATCCTCATCAGCGTGATGTCGCACATGACGCCCTGCTTTGAATTAGGGAGGGGAATGTTAGTATTGGGACTGCTTTACAGCCACGCGGTGGAGGCGGCAGAGGGGCAGCATACAGGGATCTTTCCCTGGGACAGCCGCGAGGTGGTGGGACAGGGGCAGAGCTCATGCTTCCCTGATTGCTGCCAGCAGAGAGTGGCATTGCTTTCAGTGCGAAAGGAGCCCAGTGCTACTATTAAAGTTTTAAGCTGCCACAAGTCTACGGCTTACCATGTTTTCCTGCTACAAAAGTTGAGGTGTCCTGCCACGCTTCTCAGATCGCAACTGCAAGACCCCAGGCACTGAATGCGAGGGCCGAAAATTCAACCTTGTCCTGAGTGAGCATGTGAAAGGTGCAGTGCATGGTGTTGTTCACAGAGAAAGACTATGTTCTTTGTTAGCAACTTCATTTATCTGTCTCAGGAATTCACTCCCTTTTTCCCATTCCCACAGACACATCTGCGACTGTCTCCCAACCCAGCCTGGCATCACACTCCCAGAGGCTAGCGCAGATTAGGAGGAGGAAGAAAAAGACGCGTGAGGACATGTTCTATGAACTTATGGACTGCTCACGAGCGCAGGCAGCCCAGACGACACAGTGGAGGGAGAACTTGTCAGAAATGCACCGAGCAGTCATGGAACGGGAGGAGAGGTGGCGCCAGAAAGACCAGCAGGCTACTCAAACCCTGCTTGGACTAATGAGGGAGCAAACGGACACGCTCCGGCGCCTTGTGGATGTTCTGCAAGACCGGAGGCAGGAGGACAGAGCCCCGCTGCAGTCTATCTCTAACCGCCCTCCCCCACCACAAAGTCCCACACCCCCCTCACCAAAAGTCCAAAGAAGGAGGGGCGGCAAGGGCCGTTAAAACTTTCAGTCAACCCCTGCAGACTGCTGTTGCACTAGAAGGCTCTCGTTCCACAAAGTTTGAAAAGTCCTTTCCTACCCATCTCACACAAGCCCCCGTCCAAGTTTTCTCCCCCCCCTTTTCATGTGCGGTTCATAATAAAATATTTGTTTCTGTTAAGTACTGTTTCCAAGATTTTCTTTTAGAGGAGATTGTGTCTGAAGGGGGGGAAGGGGTTTGGTAATTGGACAGGACAGTCACCTTAAGGAGGCTACAGAGGCGGGGGCAGGTCCAGCATCAGGACACATACACAGTGCAGTCACCAGTTACCCTGGTGAGTCTGGGAGGTGGTTTTCATGTTCTGGGGGGCGGGGGGGTTGATCTGTGACTTTGTGGCGGGGGAGGGCAGTTAGAGAACTTATGCCGCGGTCCTTATCCTGGATCACAGAGCCACGCAGCAGGGGGTCTGTAACCCTCCGCCCCCTGCCAGAAAGTCACTTGGCCGACACATACACGCAGTCCCGCCCAGGACTGCTGGCAGGCTCCGTTGAAACAACCAATCCACCACTGCGGAGCCTGTCATTCCCGGAGTTTAGAAGCATCATTTGCATCAGAACACTAAACCCGCCCCCCGCCACAGTCTGCGTCCCCGGTTTAAAACATTCCCGCGAAAACAGTAAGAAAGAGAACGTTGTTCATTAACAAAACGGAACAGATTTTATTTGTTGGGAAGGTGGTGAAGGGGGTATGTAACTTGGAAGGATAGTCAACAGTAACTGGGTAAAGAAACGGGGGCAGGTTCAGCATCTGTGTCCACAAACTAAACAGTCACTGGAGACCCTGCTCAGTCAGGAACCTAGCTTTCAAAGCCTCCCTGATGCACAGCGCGTCCTGCTGGGATCTTCTAATCGCCCGGCTGTCTGGCTGGGCGTAATCAGCACCCAGGCTACTTGCCTCAACCTCCCACCCCGCCATAAAGGTCTCCCCCTTGCTCTCACACAGATTGTGGAGCACACAGCAAGCAGCTATCACAATGGGGATATTGGTTTCGCTGAGATCACAGCGAGTGAGTAAGCTTCTCCATCTCCCCTTGAGACGGCCAAAGGCACACTCCACCACCATTCTGCACTTGCTCAAACGGTAGTTGAAAAGTTCTTTTTCTGAGTCCAGGGCGCCAGTATAGGGCTTCATGAGCCAGGGCATTAGCGGGTATGCAGGGTCCCCGAGGATCACTGTAGGCATCTCCACATCCCCAAGACTTATTTTGTGCTCCGGGAAGTAAAGACCTTCCTGCAGCCGTCTAAACAGACCTGAGTTCCTGAAAACACGAGCGTCATGAACCTTGCCCGGCCATCCGACGTTGATGTTTGTAAAACGTCCCCTGTGGTCCACCAGTGCTTGCAGCACCATAGAAAAGTAGCCCTTTCTGTTAATGTACTGGCTGGCCTGGTGGTCCGGTCCCAGGATAGGGATGTGAGTCCCATCTATAGCCCCACCGCAGTTTGGGAATCCCATCTCGGCAAAGTCATCTATGATGAGCTCCACGTTTCCCAGGGTCACTACCTTTGATAGCAGTACCTTGACGATTGCCTTGGCTACTTGCATGACAGCAACCCCCACGGTAGACTTGCCCACACCAAAGTGGTTCGCGACTGACCGGTAGCTGTCTGGCGTTGCAAGCTTCCAGAGGGCTATGGCCACTCGCTTCTGGACAGTCAGGGCTGCTCGCATCCGGGTGTCCTTTCGCTTCAGGGCAGGGGACAGCAACTCACACAGTTCGAGGAAAGTCCCCTTCCGCATGCGAAAGTTTCGCAGCCACTGGGATTCATCCCAGACCTGCAGCACTATGCGGTCCCACCAGTCCGTGCTTGTTTCCAGGGCCCAGAATCGCCATTCCACAGTATCCACAAGACCCAGTGACACCGAGATGTCCTGGGCGCAGGGTCTCGTGGTTTCTGAGAGCTCTGAGCTACTCTCCGACTTCATGCCCTCACGGTGGTGCCGTAGCCTCCTCTCCTGATTTCTCTGCAGCTGCCTCTGGTAAAGGTGGATGAGAAGCTGCGAGGCGTTGAGAACTGCCACAACTGCAGCGATGGTCGTAGCGGGATCCATGCTCGCACTGCTGTGGCGTCCGCGCTGTCACTGATCAGAAAAGTGCGCGAACTGATTTCCCGCCGGTGCTTTCAGGGAGGGAGGGAGGGAGGGCGGGAGTGACGGACGGATGACGACAGGCACCCAAAAGCACTCTCGACACATTTTTTTACCCAGAAGGCATTTGGGGCTCGACCCAGAATTCCAATGGGCAGCGGGGACTGCGGGAACTGTGGGATAGCTGCCCACAGTGCACCGCTTCCAATGTCGACGCTTGCCCCGTTAGTGTGGACTCACAAAGTCTCACAAAGTCGAATTACTGTCCTTAGTGTGGACACACACGTTCGACTTTGTAATATCGATTCCACATATTCGATTTAACTAAAATCAAACTACTCTCGTAGTGTAGACATACCCTGAGAGAGTAAGGGGGAGACATTTATGGCGGGGTGGGAGGTTGAGGCAAATCGCCTGGCCGCTGATTATACGCGCAGCCAGACACCAGGGCGGTTAGAAGAGTACAGCAGGGCGTGGTGCGCATCAGAGAAGCTTTGAAAACGAGTTTTGTGACTGGCCAGGCTACGGTGTGAAACTTCTGTTCGTTTCTCCTTGATGAACCCTCCGCCCCCCCACCCCCCCGGTTCACTCTACTTCCCTGTAAACTAACCACCCTCCCCTCCCCCCTTCGAGCACCGCTTGCAGAGGCAATAAAGTCATTGTTACTTCACATTCATGCATTCTTTATTAATTCATCACACAAATAGGGGGATAACTGCCAAGGTAGCCCGGGAGGGGTGAGGGAGGAGGGAAGGAAAAGGACACACTGCAGTTTAAAACTTTAAAACTTATTGAAGGCCAGCCTTCTGATGCTCGGGCAATCATCTGGGGTGGAGTGACTGGGTGGCCGGAGGCCCCCCCACCGCGTTCTTGGGCATCTGGGTGAGGAGGCTATGGAACTTGGGGAGGAGGGCTGTTGGTTACACAGGGGCTGTAGCGGCGGTCTCTGCTCCTGCTGCCTTTCCTGCAGCTCAACCATATGCTGGAGCATATCAGTTCGATGCTCCAGCAGCCGGAGCATCGACTCTTGCCTTCTGTCAGCAAGCTGACGCCACCTATCCTCTTCAGCCCGCCACTTGCTCTCTTCAGCCCACCACCTCTCCTCTCGTTCATATTGTGCTTTTTTGCACTCTGACATTGACTGCCTCCACGCATTCTGCTGTGCTCTGTCAGCGTGGGAGGACATCTGGAGCTCCAAGAACATATCATCCCGAGTCCGCTGTTTTCTTCTTCTAATCTTCACTAGCCTCTGTGAAGGAGAAACATTTGCAGCTGGTGGAAGAGAAGGGAGAGGTGGTTAAAAAAGACACATTTTAGAGAACAATGGGTACACTCTTTCACGTTAAATTTTGCTGTTCACATTACACAGCACATGTGCTTTCGTTACAAGGTCGCATTTTTCCTCATATATTGAGGGCCTGCCGGTTTGGTGTGAGAGATCACTCACGCAGTGCCAGGCAACAGATTTCAGCTTGCAGGCAGCCATGGTAAGCCACAGTCTTTTGGCTTTTTTAACCTTCTTAACATGTGGGAATGGTTTCAAACAGTAGTGCCCTCATTTCCCATACCAAGCACCCGTTGGGTTGGCCATTTAAAATGGGTTTGCAATGTAAAAGGAGGGGCTGTGGTTTCAGGGTTAACATGCAGCACAAACCCAACTACCCCTCCCCACACCCAATTCTCTGGGATGATCACTTCACCCCTCCCCCCACCGCGTGGCTAACAGCAGGGAACATTTCTGTTCAGCCGAGCAGGAACGGGCACCTCTGAATGTCCCCTTAATAAAATCACCCCATTTCAACCAGGTGACCGTGAATGATATCACTCTCCTGAGGATAACAAAGGGAGATAAGGAATGGATGTTGTCTGCATGCCAGCAAACACCGGGACCATACGCTGCCATGCTTTGTTATGCAATGATTCCAGACTACGTGCTACTGGCCTGGCGTGGTAAAGTGTCCTACCATGGCGGACGGGATAAGGCAGCCCTCCCCAGAAACCTTTTGCAAAGGCTTTGGGAGTACATGAAGGAGAGCTTTCTGGAGATGTCCCTGGAGGATTTCCGCTCCATCCCCATACACGTTAACAGACTTTTCCAGTAGCTATACTGGCCGCGATTGCCAGGGCAAATTAATCATTAATCATTAAACACGCTTGCTTTTAAACCATGTGTAATATTTACAAAGGTACACTCACCAGAGGTCCCTTGTGTGCCCTCAGGGTCTGGGAGCATGCCTTGGGTGAGTTTGGGGGTTACTGGTTCCAGGTCCAGGGTGATAAACATATCCTGGCTGTTGGGGAAACCGGTTTCTCCGCTTCCTTGCTGTGAGCTATCTTCATTGTCTTCATCATCATCTTCCTCGTACCCCGAACCCGCTTCTCTGTTGCGTGATTCTCCATTGATGGAGTCAAAGCACACGGTTGGGGTAGTGGTGGCTGCACCCCCTAGCATGGCATGCAGCTCCGCGTAGAAGCGGCATGTTTGCAGCTCTGCCCTGGACCTTCCGTTTGCCTCTCTGGCTTTGTGGTAGGCTTGCCTTAGCTCCTTAATTTTCACGCGGCACTGCTGTGTGTCCCTGTTATGGCCTCTGTCCTTCATGGCCTTCGAAACTTTTTCTAATATTTTGCCATTTCGTTTACTGCTACGGAGTTCAGCTAGCACTGATTCATCTCCCCATATGGCGAGCAGATCCCGTACCTCCCATTCGGTCCATGCTGGAGCTCTTTTGCGATCCTGGGACTCCATCATGGTTACCTGTGCTGATGAGCTCTGCGTGGTCACCTGTGCTCTCCACGCTGGGCAAACAGGAAATGAAATTCAAAAGTTCGCGGGGCTTTTCCTGTCTACCTGGTCAGTGCATCTGAGTTGAGAGTGCTGTCCAGAGCGGTCACAATGAAGCACTGTGGGATAGCTCCCGGAGGCCAATAACGTCGAATTCCGTCCACACTACCCCAAATCCGACCCGCAAAGGCCGATTTTAGCGCTAATCCCCTCGTCGGAGGTGGAGTAAAGAAACCGGTTTAAAGGGTCCTTTAAGTAAAAAAAAGGGCTTCGTCGTGTGGACGTGTCCAGGCTTAATTCGATTTAATGCTGCTAAATTCGACCTAAACTCGTAGTGTAGACCAGGCCTTGGAGTCCTCCATTCAAGAATTTATTCTGGCAACATGATTCAAATGATGACATGAACAAAAGGAGCTGAGGTACAGCCATCTCCAGTAATGAAAGAGACTGGAGTAGATTGTGTCTCTATGTGTGTATGATGTGGAAACAAATGCTGTCAATTTAAAGTGGTATCAGTGGTATCAGCTCAAATCACTACCAGGGCCACAGTCAGCCCTCGGTAATTGGGGGCTCAGACATTGTTTTCATTTTTAGCTGCAGCCACAGAGATTCATTAATCAGGGGCCATCTTTACTCCTCATGTTATACTTTCCCATGTTACTTTCATGTTACATGTTACTTTCCCATGTTATAAGGCACATACAGGGAACTCTGCAAAATTCACCTTAGCCAGCAGGACCAACCCTAAACACAACCACTCAGGGCCTCCATGTAACTTTGACAACTCACACCCTCATTCTCAACCCCAGCCCCAGCTACAGGAACCAGAAGAGCAGGTTTTAAGCATCAGAGACCCCGCTATGTTCTGAGAACTTTCAGCAACTCACAACCTAATTTCTTTATTTGGGCCCCACAAATTGTAAGGTCCAACCTACAGGCCAAACGTGTGACCAGATTGTGCCCCCCCTCCTATTGTACAGGAATTCCCAGCCTCACCTGATCATCTCTGTCCACCTGACAGCTTCCTGTAGCTCCATTAGCCTCTCTTTGTACTGGTTGCGCTCCATCAGGACACGGGCCATCTCTACACGGGTAAAGCGGCGGCGCTGGGCTATGGGAATGTTGTCCTGCAGGGGGGAGGAGCACTGCTTCAGCCAACAAGAAATGGAAGGGGGTTGAGGTTAGTAACGAGGAAGTCAGGAGATGAAAGACACAATTGTCAGTTGTCTGCCTATCTTGTTTAATGTTTCCCCTCCCACCTGAGGCTCTAACTGTAGCCAAATGGCTTCAACAGCAGTTTGGGGACAAAAATCAGGGAGCACCATGTAACAGCATTTGTTCATAAGGTGGGGAAAAGATGGGAGGCATCCTGCTCGTTTTCAATAAGAAGAGAAAATGGTAGGGCAGGGGGAACTGCTGCAACTGATCACCTGGCATGACTGCACTCACCTGCTCCCTCTCTCAGAGTCTGGCTGATTCTCTGGGGAGGATACCAAGGAGGCACTTCCTCCCACTAACCACTGTGCAGCATGAGGAAAAGGACATGGTCAAAATTCCCACGTGCAGTAATTCCCCAGCTAACCAGTGCTAAAGGCTAAAAGTTAGGATGGAGCACAACAAGCATCTTGGGTTAGAACGGGTGCTCAGCTACCAGGACCGGGAAGGAAAAGGCATTTGTAAGGGGAGGATAGAACGTTGCGCATGATTCACTAGACACAGACCTGGGAGAAACATGGGCACATAGTCCTTGCATTCAAAGAGCTCCCTAGCACTAGGCTTTTACAGACTGAAATATACTAAGTGGTTCTAGTGGCTCAACCCTCAAAATATAAAATTCCAATGTTCTTAGTGGTTACCTGTCAAGTTAGAAAAAATGAGTCACTGAAAATGCAAGGCGCATGTAATTACTGACATCTGAAAAACAAGAGAATTTCTGTGGGGCTCAGCAGAATTTCCTGCCATATGGAGATTGTTCAGGTAAGATGTCCAGCAAGTCACAAGCGCCGGACTCAAGCTGGTTAGTTCCTCTCTGCCAACTCCCAGTAAGAAAAGGTTACTGATTGTAACTGGTTCTTCAAGATGTGATGCAGATGTGTATTCCACTGACACCCAGCACACCAAAGCCAGAGCCTCTTGCCTAGCAGTACCCGTAGAGGGGTGGTGCTCGTGGCTGTGGCTCCTGGGGCCCCGGCTATATGAGGCAGCACTGCCCTGACCTCCCTCAATTCCTTCGCACCAAAATCCCATGAGAGGAGACTCCGATGCAGAGGGGATGGAGGGTGGGTCATGGAACACACGTCTGCATCACACCTTGAAGCACCACAATTACAGTAAGTAACCATTTCTTCTTCGAGTAGATGCAGACATGTATTCTGCTTAAGTGACTCATGAGCAGCACCCCAATCCGGAGGCAGGGCTCCGAGTCTACTGAAATAAAGATCACAGGATTGCCCTTCTGAGGCTTGTGCCTGCTCTGGAAGATGCGGTAATAGCACAGTGGTCCATAAATGCATGTATGGATGACCACATGGCGGCCCAGCAAATGTCCAGTATGGAAATGTCACTGAGGAACACTATCAGTGTCGCTTGCACTCTCCTGGATGAGCCCATATCCGCTGAGGAGGTGCAGCTGAAGTTCTCTCACATGCAGCCCTAATACAAGATTTTATCCATCTAGAGATGGTCTTTGCAGAGACTGCTTGCCCCTACTTGCAGTCCGCATATGACACAAACAGACGAGGCAAAACACAAAACCTTTTAGTCCTGTCTAGATAAAAGTCTAGACATTGCCTGACCTCCAGAGTATGAAGGCGCCGTTCTTCCAGGGAAAAGTGCGGCTTAGGGAAAACACCACCTGATTCAGATGAAAGAGAGACCACCTTGGATAAAAACTTTGGCTGTGGTCACAGCGTTACCTTATCCTTGGAGAATGGAGTATCACCATGGCATTGGAAAAAACTGACTTCCCTTGAATCAGGGGACGGAATGCTGATATTGCTGCCAAATGCACTCTCAGTGAACTGAGCGCAGGCCCGATTTCTGAAAATGTAACAGGTACTCCAAGATGTCCTGGATGGAAGCCTCTGCTGGTTGGATCCCATGGGCCAAGAACCCCAACAAGAACCATTTCCATTTTGCTAAGTAGGTCGTCCTATTGGAGGATTTCCTTCTGTTGAGTAGGACTTGGACAGCATCCAAGCACTGTTCTTCCTATTCATTTAGCCATGACATGCAGGGAGCTGATCGCAGGATGGAGGGTGCAGCTGTGGTTCTGAGCAAGCAGGTCGGGATGGAGAGGAAGTGATATAGGAGGTTGAATTGACAGAGCGAGGAGATCTGAGAACCAGCACTGTGTCAGCCATGCTGGAGCAACGAGGATGAGCTTGGCCCACACTGCTTTGAGCTTGAGGATGACCTGAGGAATGACTGGAATAGGTGGAAAGCATACAGAAGAGTCAATCACCAGCTGCAGTGGAAGATGTCGGAGGGAGCCTGGGTGGAGGCCACGTCGAGAGCAGAATAGCCAACACTTCCTGTTTTTCCTCGTCAAAAAATGGTTGATCCTGGGGATACCCCATGTTGCAAAGACAACCCAGAGAACGCTCTCCTTCAGAGATCACTCATGGCTCAGGGAGAAAACCCTGCTGAGATGGTCCATTAAGACGATTATGCTCCCCAGGCAAATGGGTTGCTACTGGAGTGATGTCTCCTAAAATGCAAAATTGCCACAGGTTGATCGCCTCCAGGCAGAGTAACTTGGAATGTGCCCCCCCATGCTTGTTCACATAGTACATTGCAGTGGTATTGCTGGGGAGTATGTGAACCACTGTGTGTCTGATGTGGTCTCAGAAGGTACAACATGCATTGTGGATGGCCCAAAGTTCCAACACATTGATATGGAGTGAGGCTTCCTGTTCCAACCGCAGGCCCAGCACCCTCAATGAGTCCAGATATGTCCCCCAACCCAGAAGGGAAGTGTCAGTAACAGACTTGGTCGGGGACGGCCTCACAAAGGGGACTCCTTGGCACATGTTGTGAGGGTAATTCCACCAGTGCAAGGAATCCAGGACTGGTGGAGGAAGGTGAAGCAACCTGTCCAGAGAATGCAAGGCAGGGCAGTAGACCATCCTGAGCCACATCTGAAGAGGGTGAAGGCACAGCCTGGTGAACTGGACCACTTGCATGCAAGCGGACATATGGCCCAACATGCTCAGACATACGTGGACTATCATGGAAGGCTGAGATTGCACACTGAGGCAGAGCCGTTGAATTGCCTCGGTTGGTCGGCAAGAACGCCCTCATCCTCGTGGAATCTAACAGGGCCCTGATGAACTTGATTTTTTGAGTGGGAGCCAAGGTTGACTTTGCAGTGTTTAAAATGAGTCCCAGATGGTTGAACAAACGCAATGTGGTGTCAATGTGGGCAAAAACCTCCTCTCTCAGTCATCAAGGTATGGGAACTCCCTTCCTCCTGAGATATGCATGACCATCATCATGCATTTGGTAAAGACTCAGGGGCCAGAAGAGAGCCTGAATGGGAGAACCATATAGTGAAAGTGACATTTTCCTATCACAAAACGCAGAAATTTCTTGTGGTTCAGTAGAATTGCCATATGAAAGTAAGTGCCCTGAAGGTCCAGAGCAGTGAACCGGTTGTTCTGAGACAGTGCGGGGAGGACAGCCGATAGAATGACCATGCAGAATCTCATGTACTTGATGAATTTGTTGAGGCCACAGAGGTTGAGAATCTTGCCTTGAATTTCAGTATCAGGAAGTACTGGAAGTAAAAACTGTGCCCCCGGTGTTCCGGCAGAACCTCCTCCACCACTCCCGTCTTCAACAGAGAGCTGACCTGTTTGATGAGGAGGTGAGAGAGGGCCCTGCAGAGGACGGGGAAGGGATGTGGGAAGGGGACATGGAGGTGAACTGGATTGCATAGCCTGATCCGATACTGTCTAGGACCCAGCTGTTGGAGGTAATCAAGTCCCAAGCATTGTAAAAGGGGATGGAAAGGGTGGGGTAGTGACTGGACCAATGCTCTGGACTAAGGAATCAAAAGCCTGTACTGAGGGAGGACATGTGGACTGTCTGAAGCCTGAGCCCAACTGCTTCCTCTTGTGGGCTCTATCCCTCTTTCTAGGGTAGTCCTGCTGTTTCAGAGGGAAAGAAGTGCTGTGGATGATACTGTTGCACCCTATAGTGGCATCTTTGCGCAGACGGCATGTACACTCCCAAGGACCTCAAAGCAGCCATGGAATCCTTGAAGGAGTGCAAAGTGTCATCAGTCTTGTCTGAGAACAAGAAGTGGCAGTCAAAGGGTAAGTCCTCGATGGCTTGCTGGACGTCCAGAGCGGTCCCAGGTTTTGCAGACAGGAAGTCTTCTCTCATAGTTACTGCCAAGGCCATGACCCTGGCCAAGGTGTCTACACCATCAAGGGCAGACTGCAGGGACATTCTGGCCACCAAACAGCCTTCCACAATGAATGCCCGGAACTTCTCACACGAGGCCTCAGGCAACTAGTCCTTGAATTTAGCCATGGCTGACCAATTGACGAAATCAGACTTGCCCAGCAAAACCTGTTGATTGGCGATCCTTATCTGTAGGAACAATGAGGTACAGATCTTCCTGCCCAGAAGATACTCAGCTTGGAGTCTCTGTCCTTGGGGGTAAACTTGAACCTACCCTGCTGGGCCCTGTCGTTTACCCATTACAACCAGGGAATTTGGGGCTGCGTGGGAATAAAACTCCTCAAACCTCTGCATGGGAACCAAGTAGCGCTTTTCCATTCATTTAGCCACCAGCCGTACTGAGGCCGGTATACTCCACAGGGCTCTCCTCAGCTCAAGGAGCACATCATTGATCAGGAGGGCCACTCTCCTGGGGATGGCAGGCTTAAAATGTCCACCAGTTTGTGCGTGTTCTCTTGGAGAAACTCCACCTGGATGCCCAGGGATGTGGCTACACGAAGTAAAAGGTCCTGGTACACCTTAAAGTCCTCCAGAATAGAAGGGGAGGATGAACCTGTCAGCACAGCATCATCCGGCAACGAGGACAAAGGTCTCAGCTGAGCCAAAACCGGCTCTCGCTCCCAGGAAGATGTACCCGGGATGGAGGACTCTGGAAGCTTCGCAGGGAGGAAGACCACTGCTGCCTGGGCCTGTCGCTCATCCAAAGCCACCACCATCGACCTGGCGGGTGACTTTGGCTTTGAACTTGACGAAGAGCAGGATCTCCAAGAACGAGGAGTGTCCCACTGAGTCCAAGGCCACTGATATGGATAGGGCATTGGAGGCCAGTAGGAGCCAGGTGAGGGACCTCCATCCTGGCCACGAGGCACATGCCAATCCTGGAAGCCATACTGGTCCATTGGTGGCCCCTGGAATTCATCGGGTGATGCAGAGTGTGAGGATGATGACTCCGACTCTGAATCAGAGCCCTGGGATCTCAGCAACATGGGCGGAGCGATGCCCAAGGAAGCCAATAGGCAGTCCAATTCATCTGTTGCCCAGAACGAGGAGGGAATCAACACCTCCAATGAAGGCAGTACTGTTGTTATGCAGCATGCCGGTGCCACAGGCAGTGTTGGTCCCAGCACAAACAGCTGTATCGGAGTACTCAAATGCGTCAATGTTGAGGGCAGTGAGAGGTGCCATGAGAACACTTGCGGCATCGAGTGCAGCAGGACCGAAGAGGGTCCCGGTGTCAACGTCCCCCGCACTGATTCCGGTACAAGCTCCATGCCCATTATGGGGAGGAGATCCTCTAGGTATGGTCCTGAGGGGCATGAAGGTTCAGCTGCATGCTCCACTGGAGGGACTGCTGAAGGAGGGAGCCTTGGAAAGTCCTGGACCAACAGTGAGGACGAAATGGAAAGGCAGAGCAGGTCTGCTGCGGCCTGATACGTCGACACAGTGGCTAATCGGTACCGGCATCGCCCTCATTGGTACCAGACTAAACAGATGCCCAGAGGCTGGAACCGGAGTCAATGGTATCAGGTTTCTGCCCTTCCCACTTGGTACCAGGGAAGGATCAGAGATACCCCCACCATCCTGTGAGCCGGCGCCAGTCCACACTTTTCCTGGGGGAGGCAGAGGAGTCACCCCACGACCTGGAGCAATCCCGATTGGTCTTATGAGACCTCTTCCTTAGCACTGATGACAGAGAACAGCTCCTCCATCTCTTGGGAGAGGCAGCAGTGCTCTCTGAGCCCGAGGGTGATGTTCAGTCCAAGGAGGCCTTGGTACTGGATCAGGCTGCATGGCCTGTTCAAGCAGGAGCTGCTTGACGCAAAGGTCCCGTGCCACCTGAGTCCAGTTCTTGAACAATTTACAAATCAAACAACGCTCTTTAAGGTGGGGCTTGCCGAGACAAAGCAGGCACTGTGTGTGAGGTCGCTGTTGGAAATTGTCCCTCCACACAAAGGACAGTGTTTAAACCCCAGTGAGCGCATCACCAGGTGACACTATCTATTAACTACCACTAACTAACTAACTATATACAATAAACTAGGCTAAGATTAAATGCGAGGTTGGGAGTCTACAACCACACAGAGCTCTGACTTCAGCCACGGGCGGTGAGAAGGAACTGAAGGGGATCGGGGCAGCACTGCCTCACATAGCCAGGAGAGGGACCATGAGTACAGTAACTCCTCACTTAATGTTGTAGTTATGCTCCTGAAAAATGTAACTTAAAGTGAAACGATGTTAAACTAATCCAATTTTCCCATAAGATTTAATGTAAATGCAGGGGGTTAGGTTCCAAGGAAATTTTATTGGGGCAGACAAAAGGCATTATATACTGTACAGTACTGTACTGTGGTTGGGCGGTGCCCCGGCTTAGGCAAGGCCACTAGGAAGCACCTTGCACAGCAGCAACGGCAGCTTCCCCCAGAAGAACAGGCACCAACTTTGCTGGGGGATGCTCCAGGCCCCACTCCACTCCAGGCTCCACTCCACTCCAGGCTCACCTCTTCCCACCCCCACTCCACTTCCTCTCTGGAGCACCCCACATCCCCACTCTCCCCCCGCCCTCCCAGAAAGTCCTAAGCGCTGCCAAACAGCTGTTTGATGGCGGGGGAAGTGCTGGGAGGGAAGGGGAGTAGGCAGATAAGAGGAATTTGTGCAATGCTCCGGTCATAACTATAAAAGGAAGGGTAACAGCTCTCTGTGTACAGTACTAAAATCCCTCCTGGTCAGAGACTCCAAAATCCTTTTACCTGTAAAGGGTTAAGAAGCTCGGGTAACCTGGCTGACACCTGACCCAGAGGACCAATAAGGGGACAAGATACTTTCAAATCTTGGGGGGGGGAAAGGTTTTTGTGTGTGTCCTTTGTTTAAGGGGTTGTTCGCTCTTGGGACTGAGAGGGACCAGACATCAATCCAGGTTCTCCCCATCTTTCTAAACAAGTCTCTCTTATTTCAAAATTGTAAGTAAAAGCCAGGCAAGGCGTCTTAGATTTACTTTGTTTTCTCAGCTTGTAAATGTACCTTTTACTAGAGTGCTTATCTTGTTTGCTATACTTTGAACCTAAGACAGAGGGGATTCCTCTGAGCTCTTTAAGTTTGATTACCCTGTAAAGTTATTTTCCATACTGATTTTGCAGAGATGATTTTTACCTTTTTCTTTAATTAAAAGCCTTCTTTTTAAGAACCTGATTGATTTCTCCTTGTTTTAAGATCCAAAGGGGGTTTGGATCTGTATTCACCAGGAGTTGGTGAAAGGAAGGAGGGGGGAAGGGTCAATCTCTCCTTGTTTAAGATCCAAGCAGTTTGGATCTGTATTCACCAGGGAATTGGTGAAAGGTTTCTCAAGGCTTCCCAGGGAGGGAATCCATCGAGAATGGTGGCAGCGGGACCAGAGCTAAGCTGGTAGATAAGCTTAGCAGTTTTCATGCAGGCCCCTACATTTGTACCCTAAAGTTCAAAGTAGGGATACAGCCTTGACATGGTGGCACAGCGGTGGGATCGTTTTAAACCCAAAAGCCAGTAAGAGATTTTTTTTTTTCCTTCTAGCTGCTTGGAGAGCAGAGCTGAAGGTAGATGCATATCTTATCTCTCCTTGCCTGAAGGCAGAGGTGTTAAGTTTTTTTTAACAAGGTCCTTTGTTAAGAGAACGGTTCAATCAGTGAGCAAACTTTGATCTGGTAAAGGTAATTTACAATCTGAATTGTGTTTTTTTTCTTTTTACATCCTCGGGAGTAGCTTGTTAGAAAGTCTCTGTTAACTCAGCAGCACTCAGCAGGAGCCTGAGCTAAGTACATCCCAGTTTCAGTCAACTGCAGAGGGGTGTGACCCAGCACAAGAAAACCAGGAAAATGACTACCAAAGAAGAAAAAGCTAAAGAGGAGGCCCACAAGAGAGCTATGGAGCTGAAAGAAAAGGAGATAGAGCTGAGAGACAAAGAAGAGAAAGCCCAAGAGGAGGCCCATAAAAGAGAGATGGAGCTGAGAGAAAGAGAAGAAAAAGCCAAACAGGAGGCCCATAAAAGAGAGATGGAGCTGAAAGAAAAAGAGATGGAACTGGAAGCCGCAAGGACTAGGCAGGGTGCATCAGACCATCCTAACAACTCCTCTCCAGGTACCACTTCCCATCCCAGGAAATTCCCCACCTACAAGGCAGGCGATGATACTGAGGCCTTCTTAGAAAATTTTGAAAGGGCCTGCCTTGGATACGACATCCCTCCAACCCAGTACATGGTAGAGCTGAGGCCGCAGCTCAGTGGACCCTTAGCAGAAGTGGCGGCTGAAATGCCTAAGGAACACATGAACAGTTATGAACTTTTTAAAAACAAGGCCAGACTCAGAATGGGGCTAACACCCGAGCATGCCCGTCGGCGGTTCCGAGCCCTAAGGTGGAAACCAGATGTGTCATTTACCCGGCATGCCTATCACATTGACAAAAATTGTGATGCCTGGGTATCAGGAGCAAATGTTAAATCTTTGGAAGATCTGCTTTCCCTAGTAAAAATGGAGCAGTTTTTAGAGGGTGTTCCTGAGGAAATAGAAAGGTACATCCTAGATGGGAAGCCCAAAACTGTAACCGAGGCGGGGGAGATTGGAGCCAAATGGGTGGAGGTGACAGAAAAGAAAAAAGCTAGTAGCAGTTGGAGCGAATATCAGAAGGGGCAAGCCGAAACAAAACCTTATCACCGGGGACAACCCAAGACCCCACCCACATCCCAAGGGAAACCCCAGACGCCTTCTCACCCCACCACACCAGTCTCCAGCAACCAACATCGCCCCGGTGATACCTTAGCAGGGCGATGTTTTAAATGTAATGAACTGGGGCACATAAAGGCTCACTGCCCCAAGAACCCCAACCGATTACAGTTCATTACACCCCAATCACACCAAAGAACCCCAGACCCAGATGCCTCTCTCATACCCTCGGAGCGAAGGGAAACCTTGAGAGTGGGCGGAAAGAAGGTTATCGCTTGGAGGGACACTGGGGCACAAGTGTCAACTATCCACCAATCCCTAGTGGACCCCAAACTCATCAACCCTGAGGCTACAGTGACAATTCAACCCTTCGTGTCACAGTCTGTAACCTTGCCTACAGCCCAGTTGCATGTCCAGTACAAGGGCTGGTCAGGAATGTGGACTTTTGCAGTCTATGACAATTATCCCATTCCCATGCTGCTGGGGGAAGACTTGGCCAACCATGTGAAGCTAGCCAAGAGGGTGGGAATAGTCACCCGCAGCCAGGCTAAGCAAGCTTTCACCCCCATCCCTGTTCCTGAGCCGTTCACCAGGGCCCCGTCTGTGTTACCGGAGACCCAAAACCAGGTGGTGGAACCGGATCCCCTGCCAACGACTGCAACAGCCGTAGTGGATCCAATCCCAGAGACCCAGCCAAAGCCAGTCCCAGAACCGGAACTGGCAACGCAACCAGCACCAGAACCATTGCCAGCACTGAGTCCAGCGCTTGCAACCCCGTCTACAACTCCAATGCCAGAGGGCACCAGCGAGCCTAAACTGGCGGAAGCAGCAGATAACCCTACCCAAGAGGCTCAGCCAGAGCCTGAAATACCACATAGTGCACCAGCGGACAGTGGTTCACAGTCAATGGAAAAAGCCCCAGCACCTGCATCGCTTCCAGAGGGACCAAGCCCCAGTCCACAGTCCAAGGAGGAACTGATGTCTCCAGCATCAAGGGAACAGTTCCAGGCCGAGCAGGAAGCAGATGACAGCCTTCAAAAAGCTTGGGCAGCGGCACGGAGCACCCCACCGCCTCTCAGCTCTTCTAACCGATCCCGGTTTGTTGTAGAAAAAGGACTTTTATACAAGGAGACTCTTTCTGGTGGGCACCAGGAAGACTGGCATCCTCAAAGACAGCTGGTAGTTCCCACTAAGTATCGGGTAAAACTCTTGAGCTTAGCCCATGATCATCCCAGTGGCCATTCTGGGGTGAACAGAACCAAAGACCGGTTGGGGAAGTCCTTCCACTGGGAGGGAATGGGCAAGGACGTTGCTAATTATGTCCGGTCTTGTGAGGTGTGCCAACGAGTGGGAAAGCCCCAAGACCAGGTTAAAGCCCCTCTCCAGCCACTACCCATAATTGAGGTCCCATTTCAGCGAGTAGCTGTGGATATTCTGGGTCCTTTCCCAAAGAAGACACCCAGAGGAAAGCAGTACGTACTGACTTTCATGGATTTTGCTACCCGATGGCCGGAAGCTGTACCCTTAAGCAACACCAAGACTAAAAGTGTGTGCCAGGCATTAGCAGACATTTTTGCCAGGGTAGGGTGGCCCTCCGACATACTTACAGATTCGGGAACTAATTTCCTGGCAGGGAACATGAAAAACCTGTGGAAAGCTCATGGGGTGAATCACTTGGTTGCCACCCCTCATCACCATCAAACCAATGGTCTGGTGGAGAGGTTTAATGGAACTTTGGGGGCCATGATACGTAAATTCGTAAATGAACACTCCAATGATTGGGACCTAGTGTTGCAGCAGTTGCTTTTTGCCTACAGGGCTGTACCACATCCCAGTTTAGGGTTTTCACCATTTGAACTTGTGTATGGCCGCGAGGTTAAGGGGCCATTACAGTTGGTGAAGCAGCAATGGGAGGGGTTTACGCCTTCTCCAGGAACTAACATTCTAGACTTTGTAAGCAACCTACAAAACACCCTCCGACACTCTTTAGCCCTTGCTAAAGAAAACCTAAAGGATGCTCAGGAAGAGCAAAAGGCCTGGTATGATAAACATTCCAGAGAACGGTCCTTCAAAGTAGGAGACCAAGTCATGGTCTTAAAGGCGCTCCAGGCCCATAAAATGGAAGCGTCGTGGGAAGGACCATTCACGGTCCAGGAGCGCCTAGGAGCTGTTAACTATCTCATAGCCTCCCCCACCTCCAACATAAAGCCTAAGGTATACCATGTTAATTCTCTTAAGCCCTTTTATTCTAGAGAATTAAACGTTTGCCAGTTTACAGCCCAGGAAACTGATGACGCGGAGTGGCCTGCAGGTGTCTACTATGAAGGAAAAAGGAATGGTGGCGTGGAAGAGGTGAACCTCTCCACGACCCTGGGACGTCTGCAGCGACAGCAGATAAAGGAGCTGTGCACAAGCTTTGCACCGATTTTCTCAGCCACTCCAGGGCGGACCGAACGGGCATACCACTCCATTGACACAGGTAATGCTCACCCAATTAGGACCCCACCCTACCGGGAGTCACCTCATGCCCAAGCGGCTATACAAAGGGAGATCCAGGACATGCTACAGATGGGTATAATCCGCCCCTCTACCAGTGCATGGGCATCTCCAGTGGTTCTAGTTCCCAAACCAGATGGGGAAATACGCTTTTGCGTGGACTACCGTAAGCTAAATGCTGTAACTCGTCCTGACAACTATCCAATGCCACGCACAGATGAGCTATTGGAAAAATTGGGACATGCCCAATTCATCTCTACTTTAGACTTAACCAAAGGGTACTGGCAAGTACCACTAGATGAACCCGCTAAGGAAAGGTCAGCCTTCGTCACCCAGGCAGGGGTGTATGAATTCAATGTACTCCCTTTCGGGTTGCGAAATGCACCCGCCACCTTCCAAAGACTTGTAGATGGTCTCCTAGCAGGATTGGGAGAATCTGCAGTTGCCTACCTCGATGATGTGGCCATTTTTTCTGATTCATGGACAGAACACCTGGAGCACCTGAAAAAAGTCTTCGAGCGCATCCGGCAGGCAGGACTAACTGTTAAGGCTAAAAAGTGTCAAATAGGCCAAAACAGAGTGACGTACCTGGGGCACCAGGTGGGTCAAGGAACTATAAATCCCCTACAGGCCAAAGTGGATGCTATCCAAAAGTGGCCGGTTCCAAAGTCAAAGAAACAGGTCCAATCCTTCTTAGGCTTGGCCGGATATTATAGGCGATTTGTACCACACTACAGCCAAATCGCCGCCCCGCTGACAGACCTAACCAGAAAGAAACAGCCAAATGCAGTTCAGTGGACTGATAAGTGTCAAAAGGCCTTTAACCAGCTTAAGGCAACACTCATGTCTGACCCTGTGCTAAGGGCCCCAGACTTTGACAAACCGTTCCTAGTAACCACAGATGCTTCCGAGCGAGGCGTGGGAGCAGTTTTAATGCAGGAAGGACCAGATCAAGAATTCCATCCTGTCGTGTTTCTCAGCAAGAAACTGTCTGAGAGGGAAAGCCACTGGTCAATCAGCGAAAAGGAATGCTACGCCATTGTGTACGCGCTAGAAAAGCTACGCCCATATGTTTGGGGACGGCGTTTCCAACTACAAACAGACCATGCTGCGCTACAGTGGCTTCATACCGCCAAGGGAAATAACAAAAAACTTCTTCGGTGGAGTTTAGCTCTCCAAGATTTTGATTTTGAAATACAACACATTTCGGGAGCTTCTAACAAAGTGGCTGATGCACTCTCCCGGGAAAGTTTCCCAGAGTTAACTGGTTAACAATTGTTTTTGGAATGAAACATATTGTTAGTTTTTATATAATCAGTAGTATGTCTAAAGGTACGTGTGTCTTATTAACTCTGTTTTCTCCTAGAGCTCCAGGAAAGAAATCACAGCCAGTGTGGAACCAAACGTCCAACACCATCTGTGATTTGGGGGGCGTGTCATAACTATAAAAGGAAGGGTAACAGCTCTCTGTGTACAGTACTAAAATCCCTCCTGGTCAGAGACTCCAAAATCCTTTTACCTGTAAAGGGTTAAGAAGCTCGGGTAACCTGGCTGACACCTGACCCAGAGGACCAATAAGGGGACAAGATACTTTCAAATCTTGGGGGGGGGAAAGGTTTTTGTGTGTGTCCTTTGTTTAAGGGGTTGTTCGCTCTTGGGACTGAGAGGGACCAGACATCAATCCAGGTTCTCCCCATCTTTCTAAACAAGTCTCTCTTATTTCAAAATTGTAAGTAAAAGCCAGGCAAGGCGTCTTAGATTTACTTTGTTTTCTCAGCTTGTAAATGTACCTTTTACTAGAGTGCTTATCTTGTTTGCTATACTTTGAACCTAAGACAGAGGGGATTCCTCTGAGCTCTTTAAGTTTGATTACCCTGTAAAGTTATTTTCCATACTGATTTTGCAGAGATGATTTTTACCTTTTTCTTTAATTAAAAGCCTTCTTTTTAAGAACCTGATTGATTTCTCCTTGTTTTAAGATCCAAAGGGGGTTTGGATCTGTATTCACCAGGAGTTGGTGAAAGGAAGGAGGGGGGAAGGGTCAATCTCTCCTTGTTTAAGATCCAAGCAGTTTGGATCTGTATTCACCAGGGAATTGGTGAAAGGTTTCTCAAGGCTTCCCAGGGAGGGAATCCATCGAGAATGGTGGCAGCGGGACCAGAGCTAAGCTGGTAGATAAGCTTAGCAGTTTTCATGCAGGCCCCTACATTTGTACCCTAAAGTTCAAAGTAGGGATACAGCCTTGACAGCTCCCTTGTAAAGTCGCTGCTCTTCCACAGAATCTTACAAGCAGTGGACAGAGCAGGCAGCCAAACGACGTTATAAGGGAGCATTGCACAACTTTAAACAAGCATGTTCCCTAATGGAGCAGCGACGTAACTTTGAAACAACGTTAAGCGGGAGGACGTAAAGTGAGGAGTTACTGTACTCTAAGGGTAATGCTAGGCAAAGGTCTCCGGCTCCAGCTTCAGCTTGCTGGGCGCACATACCTAAATGGAATACACATCTGCATCTACTCAAAGAAGAATCTCAATGTCTCCATTTGTAAAATGGCCAAGGCCCCCGCTCCCTGCCAACAACTTTCCGTCTGATTCCCTGAGGAGGATAACATAAGTAGGCCTTCTTTTAGTAGAGGCAAGTATGGCTGTTGTGGGCTGGTGTATCTGCATATGGACCAGAAAAGGGAAAAAGATCTTACATGCTACACTCCCCTCAGGGGAAGGGAAATGAGAGCAATGCATGATAAGTAGCAAAGACCTCCATGACAGCTGGGGAAAAAGGCTGCCTACAGGAAACCTTAAATATGTTGGAATCATGCTACCAGGAAGCAGCACTGGGTTTTGTCTATAATTGTTGATATCCCCATTTCATCCCAAAAGGCTGATGTAGCTCTTTTGGATGGTGCAGCACTACACCAAAATAGGCTAGTGGAAACTAGCAAGCTAAAGCCCTGCCTTCTTCTCCTTGAAATTCACTCATCTGAGTGGCAGACAGAGGAAGTATGTAACTGAAGAGGAAATTACTATTAAAAAGCTAGTGGGAGTTGCATTTTATTTTATTTTTTTTAAACACAGGACTATTAGCACAGCTCAGCTCAAAAAAGAACCCTTCATCCAGCATTCACAGGAGTGATTTGCAAACTTGCCATGAACTCAAAGCTTTCAATAGGCTAAATTCATCTCTGGTGTAACTCCAGTTAAGTCAATGGAATTACACTAGTGATTAATTTGGCCCAATACTTTTCAGCCAATAAGAGCAGAATGTCTTTTCTGTGTGCTAGCGTGGAGAGAGGAGGTGTATCAGATTTCCTGTCACATAGGAGGTGATATTTCCAGGTGGTATTTCTATCATTCCCTAGTTTGTCTGGTTTTTGGCTACAGCTGGGCTAGGTTGAAAAACTGGAAATTCTTAACCTTAGCAAAAAACACCCAAAGAAATGACCACAGAACCATTGGACTGGACAGAATGGAGTAGATCGCTGGTCCCCCTCCTCTGGCATCCTGCATCTGGCAGTGGCCAATGCTAGATAGTTCAAAAAAATTATGAAAAAAAGGAGTGTAAAAAAAGTTTTCTGTCTCAAAACTGGGAGACTGTAAAGCCATTAGGTTAAAATGGTTATTGCTATGGAACTGGCTAGAGTTTTCAGATCAGTGCAAGAGACACTGCATAAAATCCTTTCAGGCTACAACATAACTAACATCATCAGACAAGCTCATCTGTGTAAGCAATATGATAATGGACTCCAGCACAGATTGTCCAGTTAAACTGATTGCAATTTGAATAAAGAGGAAAATTAGATGCTATGGGAGGAACACACTGAAGAGGACATTATTCTAGCAATGCTGAACAGAGTACTGATATACTCTGAAACCACCTCTTTGAACAGCAGGCACCCTGAGGACACGATGAGCTTAGTCACTGAGAAGCGATTCTCCCTGCCAGCCTATGATTTGACATAAACAGGCATATACAGAGGAAATCACATGCTGGACCCAGTTGCTGGCAATGTTCATAGAATCATAGAATATCAGGGTTGGAAGGGACCTCAGGAGGTCATCTAGTCCAACCCCCTGCTCAAAGCAGGACCAATTCCCAACTAAATCATCCCAGCCAGGGCTTTGTCAAGCCTGACCTTAAAAACCTCTAAGGAAGGAGATTCCACCACCTCCCTAGGTAACCCATTCCAGTGCTTCACCACCCTCCGGGGGGAGGGATAGCTCAGTGGTTTGAGCATTGGCCTGCTAAACCCAGGGTTGTGAGTTCAATCCTTGAGGAGGCCACTTAGGGATCTGAGGCAAAATCAGTACTTGGTCCTGCTAGTGAAGGCAGGGGGCTGGACTCAATGAGCTTTCAGGGTCCCTTCCAGTTCTAGGAGATAGGATATCTCCATTTAAAAAAAATTTTCAGCAGTAACAACCTTGGGTTGGCCAGCTTTGCCCTCACCATCAACAAGGGCAGAGCGATCTGTAGCTCAGTGACTTTGAGCTAAAATTCAGATAAAGTAATACAGAACAAGAATATTAACCCCTTCCCCCACAGGCATTTTAATAATGTAATATACCAATTCTGTACAGAGATAGCTGCTTACATCCTCCACCTCTTCTTTGGGTTCTCGTCGGGCAACGATCACTTCAGATTTCACTCTAGAAAACAAGAAGAAATCAAACAAACCAGAAAGTAATATGTTGGCAGCTGTTGCTGGACAGATTCTAAGTCACCCTTTGGAGAACTATACATAAAAGAGTATGAAAGTATAGAATATATTTACCAAGCCTCTTTCCCACTGTGACCTGTACAAACAAGCCACCATGGGCCTGATTCTGACAGTCTTACTCATGCTAAGTAGTACCTTACTCTGTGAATAGTTTCACTGAAATCAATGGGTCTACTTGCGGAGCAAGGGACCTTTTGACTTCTGCAGGATCCATTCCTGCTTCCTCCTAAGATATGTATAAGTTATGACCAGGAGTGTCATGTGTGATGTTTGTGCAACTGGGCATTACTCCAATGCACTTTGTGAACATCTCACACCAATTGTAATATACTTACCTCAAAGGGACACTGTCCAGTAGTTTAGACATAACATTTAGGATTTGGTTTTAAAGGGGTTTTATAAAACATCATATGAATAGCAATGTTTTCATTTTTTATTTCAATGATAAATCATTTAAAAAGAAACATTCCTCTGCTGGGTTTGCAACCCCAACACTGAAGTGCTGGGCCAAAGTGAAACTGACCAAAAGAAGTATGAAACTAACTAGTCCAATGTCATTGCACAAGCCAATTGACGTGAAAAAAAGCAAAAATCCAGTATAAATAGCAAAGAATACATCAGATTTTTTTAAAGTACTGAAGTTTAGGTAACCTAAAGGATTCCTAGTAAGACATGGTAACAAGTTTATTTAACCTTACAGTATCCCTTTAAAACAATGTACTCTCCACAAGATATAAGCATAAGCAAGTCTACATTCTGTATTTGGTAACCAATTCCCATCTGAGAGAAGCAATGAGGTCTGCAGTATGCCCTGAGAAATCACAATACAATTGGGATTTACCTAATCAGCCACTGTGCAACCATTAAATAGGAAACATAGCCCAATATACAGCCCCAGGGTTTTTCTTAAAAGAAAACTTCCCTCTTGATATTCATAGCAAATAACTTTGGATGAAGTTAACATGATTATCCCATATTAGTAATACTGGCAGTGCACTGATATGGCAGTAAAGTAGGGCTACTATAATTTCAGGCTACTGAGAGTACGTTCCTATCTCTAAGGGTACCAGTGACTTTTTTCTCAGTGAGATTCATTTCTCTGCAACCTCTGATGTTCCCAGGGCCCTGATGTAACTTTCAGTCCACAGGCTCCAAGATTTCAGTCATTCCTGAGCTATAATAGCGGACCAGTCAATTTCCATTCCACAGAGAAACAGTTTATATACAAACGTGAACTGTTCTTAACCAGGAAAAATATATTGGACTGTTGATAAAAAATTCACTGCCCAACAGAACACCAACAAATGTTTAACCGATCATACCATGTTCCTGGCCTTCCCATTTTAAACAGAGGGTGCCTTGACGCAGTGAAAAAGATTTTAATACACAAGATCATTCCACTACAACAATAGTGGGGGAAGGAAGACTGAAAAGATTTTAATAAAATGTTTAATGTATTTTTAGGAGAGCTTTAGTTTAAAGTATCTATAAGCCCTACAGTGAAGTTTATGTCTACTTGAATTACATGACACCTTACTCAAAGAAGACAATGGTTCCTTTTTGAATTTCAGTCATCTTGGACAATAAAAAGAAACTAGTCTGTATCGTTTTTGTTACTAATCTGGTTCTCGTACTTAGACTGGCGGGGAAAAAAGGAGGTGCTCTTTCAGGCTCTGCCCACAAAATAAGCTCCACTCAAAATGAGATGCCATTCACAGTAGATTGTGCAGATGTTCAAAATATGAACGTGCAGCTCTGAGCTCCATTGGACTCCTTGTGCTTGACTCCCCTCAGAGGGGTTGCAGTATGATGATAGGCTCTGCTAGGTTCCCGGGGGTTGGCTCCCACTTGATTAGGGGGAAATAATAAATGGTGGTATCTCCCAAATGCCACCCACTTATGGCACCAAAATGAGATGTCACTCTCAGTCAACTGTGCAGATCTGTGACTCTCCACCTCATTCTGAGCAGGAGGGAGTAAATAGTTAACAATATTGACATTTAAATATCATTACTCGGCATCTGAGATAACCCTCTAATGAAATGAATGGGGCAGTTCAGCCCTCTGAGAGCTATTGTTCCAGACTCTTGGCATTCTCATATAGACATCTCTGCTGTGGTTGCATTCTGGTCACATTTCTGAAGTTTTCTTCTGAACCATAACTGCTAGAGATTCTTTGAAAGTGAAAGCTGAGATTCTGGAGAACAAGACAGCAGCTTCAAAAAGGTGCTGCACAACATAAGGGCATGTGCCAGTTGTGTCCAAGCCCTGGAATAACTAGTTTTAATCACTGCTGGGAAATGTTAAAATCTAACAAAAAAAGTTCTCATGCAACTAAAAAAAAAAAATGAATAAATTTTTTTTTTACTTAAAAAGGAAGAAAATCAATTTTCATATCTAAGCCAGGAGGTACCCTGGAATTCCAATCATAAATTCCACGAGGGAAAAGATTTAAGCTGACAGCAGAGGTGTATGAATTAGCTAGGGTTTTTTTGTGGCCTTTCATAGAATCATAGAATATCAGGGTTGGAAGGGACCTCAGGAGGTCATCTAGTCCAACCCCCTGCTCAAAGCAGGACCAATCCCCAACTAAATCATCCCAGACAGGGCTTTGTCAAGCCTGACCTTAAAAACCTCTAAGGAAGGAGATTCCACCACCTCACTAGGTAAATCATTCCAGTGCTTCACCACCCTCCTAGTGAAAAAGTTTTTCCTAATATCCAACCTAAACCTCCCCCACTGCAACTTGAGACCATTGCTCCTTGTTCTGTCATCTGCTACCACTGAGAACAGTCTAGATCCATCCTCTTTGGAACCCCCTTTCAGGTAGTTGAAAGCAGCTATCAAATCCCCCCTCACTCTTCTCTTCTGCAGACTAAACAACCCCAGTTCCCTCAGCCTCTCCTCATAAGTCATGTGCCCCAGCCCCCTAATCATTTTTGTTGCCCTCCACTGGAATCTTTCCAATTTTTCCACATCTTTCTTGTAGTGTGGGGCCCAAACTTGGACACAGTACTCCAGATGAGGCCTCACCAATGTTGAATAGAGGGGAATGATCACGTCCCTCAATCTGCTGGCAAGCTCCTACTTATACAGCCCAAAATGACGTTAGCCTTCTTGGCAACAAGGGCACAATGTTGACTCATATCCAGCTTCTCGTCCACTGTAACCCCTAGGTCCTTTTCTGCAGAACTGCTGCCTAGCCATTCGGTCCCTAGTCTGTAGCAGTGCATGGGATTCTTCCGTCCTAAGTGCAGGACTCTGCACTTGTCCTTGTTGAACCTCATCAGATTTCTTTTGGCCCAATCCTCTAATTTGTCTAGGTCCCTCTGTAGCCTATCCCTACCCTCCAGCGTATCTACCACTCCTCACAGTTTAGTGTCATCTGCAAACTTGCTGAGGATGCAGTCCACACCATCCTCCAGATCATTAATGAAGATATTGAACAAAACTGGCCCCAGGACCGACCTTTGGGGCACTCCGCTTGATACCGGCTGCCAACTAGATATGGAGCCATTGATCACTACCCGTTGAGCCCAACAATCTAGCCAGCTTTCTATCCATTTTATAGTCCATTCATCCAGCCCATACTACTTTAACTTGCCGGCAAGAATACTGTGGGAGACTGTATCAAAAGCTTTGCTAAAGTCAAGGAATAACACGTCCACTGCTTTCCCCTCATCCACAGAGCCAGTTATCTCGTCATAGAAGGCAATTAGGTTAGTCAGGCATGACTTGCCCTTGGTGAATCCATCCTGACTGCTCCTGATCACTTTCCTCTCCTCTAAGTGCTTCAGAATTCTTTCCACCAATCAAATATCAGGAAGCTGTTTGGGGCAGTGGGTGCAGCACTCACCTTTTAAGCTCCTCCTCCAGTTCCTTGACTCTGTTCTCCATCTTGGCTTTGGCCTGCTTTGTTGCTTCAAGCTCTCCCTTCAGCACCTCCTGCTCCCCAGATAGCTGGTCCACCTTAGCAATCAAATCATTCTTCACAACATTCAAAGCATTTCTTTAAGGCAGGGAAAGGAACAGTAAAGAGAGATGCACTGAGAACAGAAACTGCCTCCTACAGGCAGCTGAGAAAAAAAAATCACACATGCCACAAAAGCATTCAATGTAGCGGGAACTCACAGAAAAGTGGTGGGGTTGGTGGGAGGGAGTAGATAGGAACACACGAATTGCCAGACTGCATCAGACTATCTAGTCTGGAATCCTGTCTCGATTGGCCAGCACCAGTTGCTTCAGGGGAACATGTGAGCACACCACAAAAGGCAGACATAGTGTAATCTGCCCCCCATGTTAGGTCGCATCTTGATCACTAATAAAGTTTGGCTTAAGCTCCACAGCATGAGGTTTAATATCCTTTCTATTATTTTTTGTTATCATTCAGCTGTGGATATTCTTGATAGCCATCACATCCCTTTTTTGAATATTGTTACGTTTTTAGCCTCAACAATTTTAATGTGGCAATGAGTTCCACAGTCTAATTGTGTGTTGTTTAAAAAAGTATTTCCTTTTATTGGCTCCCAATTTTCCTCCTTTCAGTTTCTTTGACTGTCTTTGTTCTGGTATTATGAGACAGAAAGAACAGAAGTTTCTAATCTACCTTCTTGATAGCATTCATGACTTTATATATTTTTATCATGTCCCCTCTAATTTGTCTCCTTTTAAGGTAACAATCCCAATATTTTCAATCTCTCTTTATATGAGAGATTTTCCAGGCTCTTTGTCATTCCCAATCCCCTTCTCTGAACCCCCTTTAATCCTGTAATATTCATTTTGAGATGGGATGACCAGTACAGCACACAATAGTCTATATAAGGATGTCCCACCAACTTATGTAATGGCATTATATTTTTTCTGTATTATTCTACAGCCCATTTCTTATTCATTCTAACATTTGGTTAGCTTTTCTGACTACAGCTGCACACTGAGCAGAAGTCGTCATTGACCAGTCTACAATGATGGCCAAGTCCCCTTCTTGTGTTGATACAATTAATTTAGAACTCTGACAGGTATGTGAATAACTTAAATTTTTCCCTCCAATGCATGTTACTTTGCATTTATCAACCCTGAATTTGTTTGTCATCATACTGCCCATTCACCTAGCTTGTTCACGTCTCTTTGAAATTCCTCACAGTCCTCTCTGGTCCGACTAACCTAAACATCTGCAAAATTTGCTATCTCACTACTCATCCCCATTTCCAGATCACATGTACTATATACTATATACATATACTAAACAACAAAGAACATAGTATGGAACCCTGAGGTACCCAGGTATTAACTTTTTGCCATGATAATATCCTACTATTTGTTTCCTGTCTTCTAGCCAGTTTTTGATCCATGACAATACTTTGCCTCTTACCCCATGATGACTTAACTTTTTTAGTAGCCTGCTGTGCAGGACCTTGTTGGCAGGCTTTTTGAAGTCTAAATAAATTATTTCAACTAGTTCTCTTTTATCTACCACTTTGCTGATATGTTCAAAGAATTCTAAGACATTTGTGAGTCGTGATTTTCCTTTGCAGAAGGCAAATATTGCAGTGAAGAGTTCAGAACATTATAATTTCCTAACGGTCACCTGTGCCCATTCTGGACTGCTCCAGCTGCCAATGAAGTTAATGAAAAGCCTGCCATTGACTTCAAGAGGGGTATGGCCCTACAAGCATATGTGTGGAATGTTCAGTCAAGTGACTGTACAAAAGAAATATGCATAGGAAAGCCCCTCAAACATGGCTTGAGGAAGAGGAACTCCAAGGAGCCAAAACCATCAAAGAAAGGTTGCCAAACCAGAAGCCAACATGTCTCGATGAGGCAGGAGTTCTGATGCAGATCTATTCCAAGATGACAGGAAGCATATAAAAATAGATAAGCAGCTCAGAACATGCAACGATTTCTTACTTGGTCTCCAGAAGTTGCGAGTTCTCCAACAGCAGATTCCCCACTTCTTTGCCCATTCCTGAAAAAAGAGGCCCGGAAGTTTTGATCTGCACCTCCAGAAAGACAGAGCCTTATTCTGGGCTAATTGACTCATGCTTAGGAAGAGAAATAGCTTTTGCTAGGCAGCCTTACAGCTGTGTGTCCTGCTGCAGAGTGCCTCCTGCTGAAATAATACGTAACAGCAGCAAATGTGTCCGTGTGTCTTTTCTGTAAAGAATACAATTTTTTTTTACCACTTACCTAAATACACACAAGCTTCCTTGAGGGGATGGGCCAAGGAGATGGTTGCACTAAAGCTGGTTAGGAGAAGCTGGGTCTAAGACTCCCACTCCAACCCTGACATACTACAACTGCTCCTTATAGTGACTGCTATGGAGGGAAGCTAGGAGTTCAGGGGTTCTTAGTGTCCACAGATTTATAGCAATGCAGAGTGTTGTCCAATTTACAACCCATCAGCGGGTGTCACAAGATTTTTGCTTTTCTTAGTATAGAAGCCAAATCCCCAGTCCTTAAATATACCCATTTTCAGAATTCTTGTAGCCAGCTCCATGCACATGAAGGCTCCATGGCACCATCCTTGTCCTACTACTGCAATCTTAGCAGGGTTTTACATAGGGTGCCCTCTTGTTTCTTTAGTTTTATTTAGGCATCTCTAAAGATATTAAGATTAATTCAGAGCCACAATACTGCAGGCCCTAATCGTAAAAGGTGTGCCGCTGTGGCACAAATGCAGCTGACACACAGGGCTAGGAGGTTGCACTTTTGCATGCACATTTTTAAAGATCTGAGCCTAAGAGCGAGGGCTGAGTTCATTACTTTTAAGTGAAGCTGAAAGGGGACCGACCCATCCAGGACAGTTTCCTGCTCAAATGGACTCTTTGGGTTACAGCTATAGAGACAGTCCCCTCCCTAATGAGGGCCAAAGACAATTCTAGGGGGTAGAAGCATAAAGACAACCCCTCTCCCCTCATGACATGACACTGATGCTTAGATAGCATTCTCTCACTACAGATGATGAAGTACAAAGAGCTCACACAACTGCCATGGTTTGCGTGGAAGTTGTCCATCATATTACCTTGCTGTACAAAAATTCCTTCTTTTATAACAGATATAGAAATTATTCAAGGTGTAAACTCACTTTTACAGGAAAATAATAAATGACTCACACTTGAAGTAAATGGAAGTTAGAGAAACAACACTTCGACACACAGATCCTCTTCCCACAATTAGATGGGATGGGTTAATGATGGCAAAAGCAAATTCCCAGCCAGGATGGACAAGAAGCAGCATTTTAAAAAGTAAAATTTAAAAAATACTGAATAGACAGGAAATGAATCACTTTGATGTTTCAGGCTACGTGTTCTCAGGGTGCTGGGGGTGGGGAACACTACAAACACCTCAGAAGTGGGAGACAAAAACTCCAAGTTGGGTGTTAACCTACTAAAAATGTATTTCTGTTGTGGGGGAAGAGGAATGAGAAATGCCCCCTTTCTTTCCTCCTACAGAAGATCACATATGTGGTATGGAGCTATCCGCTAAGCTCAGCGATTATGGGCATGGGACTCTGGTTATAAAGTGACTAGGGATGTAAAAGTTTAACCGGTTAACCAATAAGCATCAGTCTTATTGATTTCAGTTAACAATTAAACTCCCCTGCCGCCCTGTGCCTGGGAGCGAGGAGGCAGTAGAGCCCCGCGCACCAGCCAGCAGCGGAGTCCTGGGCATAGCGGGGCAGAACTCCTTAATGGCTAACTGTTTAACCGATAGAATTTTAATAGGTTAAACAGTTACTATTTTTAAACTCTACTTACATCCCTAAAAGTGACATTCCCACCCCCTCCTACTGGCTTTTAGCAATAAACTAAATTAAATGTATATCTAATAGCATTTTCAGAAATGGCATAATGATGTTCCAGAAGCAGAAGGGAGGAATGGGTAATGGGAGTTCATGTGTAGGACCTTCTTTGGATTACTCCTTTCTGCATTTTGATTCCCTTGCTACTTATTGGGTACTGGTGCATCTCCAGTACAGAAAGGAGCTGTGATGGAGAGGATCAGCCAATCACCCCAGAACTAGAAGCTCCACACTGTCCAAGCCACAGATATCTTCCCAAAAACGGCACAGTGGAAACTACAGGACACCTTACCCCAGGAATGGTACAGAGGGCTATTTATAGAAATAGAGGACAGGAGACAATCTTCCCCAGAGCAGCAGCATGGTATTCCAAGACAACCTGATCTTAGTGCACAGAGTGGGGAAACTCTGAGAAGTTAGCAGAGGGACAACCCAATCTATATGAAGAGAACTCTGGGGTGGAATTAAAAGGAGATCTTTTCATGTACCCCTGCATGCAACCAAAGTGAGGAAAAACCTGGGAAGAGAGAGACATATTTTACAGAGTCATCCCATACTATAGATCTTCCATATCCAGACAGACAGTCACAGTCTGAAGCATCAAAGTGGATGATCAACTACATCCAGAAACAAAAGAGAAGCCCAAATCCACAGAAACTGAGCTATTGTCTCCTGTGTCTAAGAGATGACACCACCACCACAAAAAACAAAACCAAGAGAACTCAAGAAGCATGAAGAGATGTTGGGTGGACAAAAGGAGTTAAGAAAAAACATATTTTAAAAATGGCCTTCGCCTTACCAAAGAAATCATCCCGCACTATGAGAGCCATTCCATACGAGAAGGGGAAACAGAAAGAGATGGGGACAAAGGGAGAGGGGAGAAAGAAAGGAAGAGAAAAAAGCAGCCATTAAGTACCAATCTGTAAACAGCAAATAGAGCAGCTCATCAGTGTGTATGAATATGTGTGCGTGGCACATACTATGACGTGTGTGATACAGTGATACATACTCATGTATGTGTGCATGGTGTACATTGTGATGCTCAGTAGGGGCAAGTCTATATCCTGCTCACTAGAGCTTGGCCTAACAGGGATTTAAAGCCTGAGATATCAGAATATGCTCCACAGGATTTCCTGTTCCATTTCCATCTTAATCATCTCCCACCCACACAACAAAGGTAACTAACCAGACAGCATGGACAGGGCATGGGAAAGACAGCGGGAGAGGGAAATTAAAATGGGGGGAAATCATAGTTTATATCCAGGGTGCCCTTCCTCTCTTTACATAGGGTCAAGCCCATTTCTCCTTATACAGGAACATTCCACATGCCCACTCACTTCAGTGGGGCTTTTCCCAGGGAAATATCTTAGGCTTTGGTCTTTCATGGGAGAATGATAAAGAAAATCCAGACCAAAAGAAAGGAAGATGCATGCTGCTTTCCCTTTCCTTGGCAAAGCTCTCTCAGTGCTCTGTAGGCCCAACCCTGAGAGGCACTGGCTTTCTCAACTCCCAGGGAGTCAATGGGACATGAAGTCACTCAGCACGTCTGCACTGCCCCCAAAGACATTTGTATCTGCACGTCAACTGCCTTGGATAGGCAATAAAGGCCCAATCCAACTTGGGAACTGGATCAGGCCCTAAGTGCACTGTAAGAGAAGGAGCAAATTCTCCAAATGTAGGGCTCCCAGGGACTTCTTCTGATGGCAGAATGTGGCCCTAAAGCAGTGAGTTTCCTTTACAAAAACAGCGTAATAGGAAGGCACAGAGACAGCATCTGCAAAATGTTTAACCAGGAGGACAAGGCTTCAACAAAGAGCAGAAGTTTTGCCACTTTCAAGTCCATCTCAATCTTTATTCATTTGGAGTAAGGAGAAGAACCTAAGCTAGATTTCTGTGCCCACCTGGATTGGGCTTGGGGTACAGCTCCTGCCCTGACAAAAAGGAACTTTCCACCCCAGACTAGAGGGAAAGACATAGTAGGGTTTCCCCATGGTCCTATTAAGAGCGTGGAGCGAACCTACAGAAAGCCACCCAAAAAAAAAAAGGCTTATTAAGACATAGCAGGCATGTGAGCATAAAGCAGAGATGTTCTATTATATCAGGACTTATCAGTGCAAGCCAATCAAACAAGGAAAAGGCAGAACAAAGGCTGCAAAACCAACTGTGATTGGACAGCAGCAGGGGAGTATCATGTGTATACCACATCATTCAATCTAAACTCAACAAGGATAAAGAGAAACAAGGAAACTGAACAGAGGAGAGATACACACCTGAGAACTCCCCTAAGGGCCATGTCCAGCGAAGCACAGAGAGACAGGGGGGAAAAGGAAGTGAAAAAAGGATCAATCAGTGACTGAAACCAACAAAATCAAAATTTTGTTAAAAAAATTAACAATGATTCAGCCATTTCAATGTCAAAACGCATGAAATAGTAAGGACAGGACCTGCCATGACTGCAGATGGCATGACTCTACATACAGGACATAAAAAAAATCAAGGGAAGGTAACCCACAATGAACTTGGAACCATATGCCTTGGTTGTCAGTTTTGCAGACAAGAATCTGACGAGGCCGTGTCTTCCTATGCTAGATGAACCTTTGTTTTCCTATGATATGTTCTATTTAAAACTGCTGGCCAAAGGCTAGTTCCCACATCCCGCCCCTTCCTCCTCCTCACCTAAGTGAATGATATATTTGTCTTTCCCAACCATATCTCATAGTACCAATGATGTAGTCAAAGGATGCCTTAACCTGCAAATACAGCCATTAGTATTTAAAACAGTCTTTATACCCCAACCCTGGGACTGGCTTTGTTATTTGGCTTCAACTTCTGTGATGAAATAATATATAACTTACCACTAGTATATTAGCTGAATCTCTCTCTTCATCACAAAACCTCTTTTATGAAAAGCAAGGTCGCCAAAGTAAACATGGCCAGGTCACCTAGCAGTGAAAAGAAGGACCCTCCCATAGCCATAAACAGTATCCATTTTGCCCCTCACCCTTCAGTTCCAGATTTTTATGGGCAGTGAAAACTGGAAGGGTGTTTGTGTGTGTGTGAGAGAGACACACATACTGTATCTACAGTAAATACAGTGAGATTATGCAAGTAAAAAATGAACATGCAGGAGTAAATGAGAAAGAATGTTCATAGGGTTGTAGTTGGAAAGAGGGGAATTCAATTAACAATTATTACTAGTAAATAATTGTTTATATTCCACACCACTCTCTCAACTACGTCCTTACATGAACAAATGTATATGAAGCTATAACAAAGCAATGGGAAATCTGGATTTAACCAATGAATTTAGACCATTCTCTCCAAAGCTGCAAAAAAGAGTGCCAAGAAATGATAGTCCAAAGCTAGCTTTGCAAACATCCAGAAAGGCAGACTAAAATCCCTCCAACCAGGAGATAGATATGCTTCCTGAGGATTGTACAAGAATAACTTCTGTAGACATCTATTGTTTAAAAGGCATCACAAATGACATTCTTCAGACATTAAGAATCTTAATCCACCTGGGAAAAATATATTTGGAAGACTTTGCACCCATTTTTGGGTCTCCAAGATGAGAATCAAGGCTAGACTGTCTCATTTACACTGGTGACAGCCTGAAATAACTCCATTGGCTTCCATTGATTTACACGGTGAGAGTTCAGAATCTGGTCCAAAAATAGAAAGAGCGCTTCTTAATTTCTGGATCCTGTTGAGCTCTCTCTCCACTGTTTGTACCATGTCTACTTCATGCAATTTTCTCTGTGATTCTTCAGGCTGTAGTCGGGATGAAGGAAAAAGAAGTGCCCCAGAGATAACAACTTGTCGGAAAAGAGCAGAAAAACCAACAGATTCACTACGATAAAGCCCTAGCTTTTTTTTGGCTAAACTGCAGCTTTATCAAAGATCTTTAGAACTTTGAGTGTGTGAGGGCAGAAGGAACAATAAACTAAATTAGCCTTTTTGTCTGTGAGTTTGAGAAAGCATTTATAGCCAGAGCCTTCTAAAACTTATGATGGATTAAATATAACATTTAAAATCTTCGACCTGCCTCCCTTCCCTCACCCCGTCCTAGCAATGTGTGCTTCATATCATCCAAATCAAAACTTCCCTTAGATTAGGTGACCAGAACCCAACAAAAGGCCTAAATAGATTAACATAATTTCCAGGAAACTGATAGGCCTCACTTCATCCCATTTCCCAGGCTTGTAAGGGAATCCATAAAAGCCTCCCCACCTAGATGGCCAGAGTCATTACAACAGCTTTGAGACTGTAAGCTGTATCCACCCTCAGTGATGAGCCACAGAGGCCTCCTGATGATTGTATGGAGTTCTGTTGCTCTAATCAAAACCAGAAAATTGTCTAGGGCAGAATCACAAAAAAGCTGGTGACTGAAAAATCCTATCCTATGATCCTCAGTAGGACGGCAGGTGAGGGCATGCTTTAATATGTTTCTTGGTGTAACAACTTGGGTATGTAGGATGAAAAATCAGAAGCTTTCAGAGTGATCCTGGAGGTCTTCGAAATTCTTCCTTGGTGACAGGTTCATTTTCCTGGTTGATCTCTAGGAAGGACAAACCTTTCCATAGAAAGAGTAGTCATTCAGGACTGGGAAAACATAAAGCAAGAGTCTTGTTTAGGATGGCACTTCATTTGACATGGTATAAGGTAGGACTTCTTAGAAAAGAGAGGAGTTCTGTGAATATAAACTATTAAGTACTTCCTTTCGCTAATATATTTAAGCCCTAAGGATTTCCTTTTAATTGGGCTCTTAGTGCTTTTATTACAATGGGTTTTGCTTTTGTGGAGCATTTTTAGGTATTTCATCGCCTAGAGTATGTTGCTGCTTCTACAGCATATTTAATAAATGAAGAGTGAAGAGAACAACCCCAGATTCAGTTACTGTGAAGGTTTACTACAAGACCCACTCATAGAAAGAGGAACCTACAAATAACAAGACAGGTGAAGACAGTGCCCACAAACAGTAACACTCCCAATATGGGGTAGACAGCAAAAAATAGTTTGCTTTTAAACATCAAGAAGAGGGCAAAATAGAAGCCTCAGTTCCAAACAGGAGCAAACTGAAGTTTAAAGAAACTCTCTTCTTTCCATCTCAGTGTGCAGCAAGGAGAAAAAGGAAACAGTCTTTTGCATGCATCTGAACAAAGAGGCAGCCCAAGGCACTTACGTTTAGTCTGAAGAAGAAAAGACTGAGAGGGGACATGGCAACAGTTTTCATGTACATAAAATGTTATTACAAAGAGGAGGGAGAAAAATTGTTCTCGTGAACCTCTGAGGATAGGACAAGAAGCAATGGGCTTAAATTGCAGCAAGGGAGGTTTAGGTTGGACATTAGGAAAAACTTCCTGTCAGGGTAGTTAAGCACTGGAATAAATTGACTAGGGAGGTTCTGGAATCTCCGTCACCGGATGTTTTTAAGAACAGGTTAGACCAACACTTGTCAGGAATGGCCTAGTTATTATGTAGTACTGTGTTGAGTGCAGGGGACAGGACTAGATCATCTCTCGTGGTCCCTTCCAGTCCTACACTTCTATGGTTCTATGATTCTATTATTTCAGGTGCCCAATTTGAGAACCTTAGGCCTGATTGTCAGAAGTCCTTAGTGCTTAGAGGTGAAGTAATCTTTGAGTTCATTAATTTGTAGGTGCTTAGCACCACTGAAAAGCAGCTTCAAAGTCTCTCAAGCTGGTCAAACAAAATGTGTGACCACTTGAAACTCTGGGCCTAAGTTTGTCAGAGACTGTGCTGGGCCAGGCCCCTTCAGACTACAGGGTCTGAATCCCAAGGTTCTTGCGAGTGAATTCCAGGTAGACAAGACCCAATGAACTGGGAATGTACTGTTCCAAGTAGTTTTTAAGCTGAGGTTGTCATTCTCCTGAATGACAAACATTTCAGAACCTGATGTTTCCTGACAAGTAGAAAGCAAACAACATCAAGCAGCAGTTGACACGAACAGAGAATATGATTGCTGACAGATTGCCAGACAGTGCTCTTACAGACAGGAAAAGCACAAGGGGAGAAGGATAAAACAGATGGGCAGCAGCTAGATTTTCAGTAGCTATAGCAATCTGACTCTTTTGGGAAGAGAGCAGCCAACAATGTATGCTGAGATGGGTAACCAAAATTCATGCTACAGTAGACAGATGAAGATCTAACATCCATGTACAGTTTCTACTAAAGTCTCCTTCAATCTGAGTGGCAGTGTCAGACCTTATGATGGTTCATAATATCCCTGTCTCTGTCAGTACTCGTGCTTCACGCTTGATCAGACGTATTCTTCCATAAGAGCTGGTAAACACAATTATAATAAATGTCTGCAAAGGTGCTGCCTCCCGTCATATACAAGCCAAGTGCCTCAGTAACAATGAGTTGTTTTCAACTGGGCTCTTCTCCAAAATTATTCATCAGTCCTGCATCAGAATCTAAACAATAAATGCCTTAGGACTCAGGCACTGGCCAGCATTTTTGTGATCTGCTGCTACTGCACAATGCAGCTGTTCTAAATGCTGCAAAGGTACTGCAATAAATAGGCTATAAACAATCACCTATGCAGCAACACACCATTGAGGCCTTAGAGGGTTTAGATACAGGGCTCATAGTCTGTTCTTGTCAAAAGTGATTTAGATATCTTTTTATTTTTTACAGAGATGGTCCATTGCAATTTTGCAACAAGATCACGAACTGACTTGGCTGAATCTACATCCAAAAGTACTTTGGTGAATACTGTATTTTCAGAATCAATGATGAGATAGGCCGTGAGCCTTTGCCATTTCAGCAAGCTCAAGAGACAACCAGCAAGAAAATATATTTACCCTACACACTTAATGCTTTCAAATACATCTCTTGCTTGTACTCGGAGCACAGAAGGCATTCTGTGAGAGCCCTCTTATGTCTCAAGTTACTGGAGAACTCCTCAAATCAAGACATTGAGACTTGAGAGTGATGTACATAACTATAGGCTTTGTCGATCATATCTGCACTGTATTAACTTCTATGGGACTTAATCATGTGCTTAAGGGCTCTCATGAACGGGATCTAGACACCCAAAGTTCTACCCCAGGAAGCACTGGGCTGAGTCTATAACCTGGGATAGCTTCCCTTCTTTGGCTGTTCCAAAGTCCTGGTCAGGAACCTCAGGTGATGTGCCCAGGTTTCAAGACATAATAAGCCCCTTCCAAGATTGCCCTAAAAGGTGTACGGCATTCTTTTTTATACTCTCTACAGCAGAGTAAAACATACAATATAGGCTATAATATTTCTGTATAAAAAGAAATTTTTTTGACGTTTTTATAAAATTATGAAAAGTGATTACTGTCTTGCAGAACAGTGGTCTGTTTTCAAATCTATATCACTCCAAAAAAACCATCACTCCATATTCAATTGCAAGTGTCTGCAAAATTATCTTTGGGTGGTGAAAGGGAAGGAAGCACAAATGTTCTTCCACGGAGTTTGTGCAGGAGAATCACACACAAAAATTAACCTACGCACACAGACAAAGACAGTCCTAACAAAACAAGTCCTAACGCTATTAAAATGACTTTTTGTTAGTTATATTATGATTATTACATATTTCATTGCTAGATTGTCCCAAATTCCATCCCAAATTGTTTTTATTGACAAGGAGCCACAATTCTGAAAGGAAGAAAGAAAATTGGCCATTTCTAAAGCTGTCACTCAGCCCTAACTACAGTGGAGTGAACACAGTTGTTATAAATATCTTTTACCTAGCAGATCTGCTCCTTCATCCACATCCCCGATGACCTCCGACCCCGCTGTGGAAAGTTCATGATACAGAGAGTCTGTGTTGATGCCAAAAGCTTTGTTGACAATCCCCTGTGTTGGGCTGTTGTTGGAGGAAATAAAAAGAAGGAATCTTGTTACTTGGAAAAATTTTAGATAGAAGATTCCTCTCCTGAATTATCGAACAAAGTAGAAATAACAGGAGTACTTGTGGCACCTTAGAGACTAACAAATTTATTAGAGCATAAGCTTTCGTGGGCTACAACCCACTTCTTCGGAACAAAGTAGATCACTGCAATCAAAATACAGATATCTTTCCATTCATTCACTATAGGGCTGAGACCGTGCACTTACTATGTAAGGGATAAATATATCTTACTCCTCATATCAAGGACAAGTATCCTTCAGGTTCCTAATATGAAAGATGTACCTCCAGTGTCCATTAGATCAGCATAGCAGGCCTAGCTCAGATCAACAGATTAATGTGAAACTCCTTTAAAAATCATATTGTTTTATATTTATTATATAAAAACCAGAATGTTTCCTACTAACTGGAGCTCCTAACTCTGATTATTAGTATTCATTTGTTTTACCGTAGATCTTGGAGACCATTCAATCCCACAATTCCATCAGTTCAGATACATGGCAGGCACCCACTACAATGGTGGGGCCAGATAATTATTTAAAAATTGAAAACAACAACAACAACAACGTAATTTCTCCTACAGACTGTGAGGGAGAAATTAGCCTGTAGGGATTTGTTTATTCTTTTAGTGAGCATGTGTGCATGGCTATATATGTGTGAGTGTATGAAGGACTTATTTAGGAAAAGGTAAATCAAAGAGATAAACCTTACATTTAGTATTGGAAACAGCAAGGTCTGGGATCTTTTTTATCCTCAGTTGGGAGCAAGTTCCAGATTCTTGGTCTGATTCCTGTGAAAGTTCCGTTTCCTGCACACATGAGCCTCCTCCTATTTGTTGACAGTTTCATGGCTCCAATGAAACACAGGTGTTGTGGGAGGTCATGATCATTGAGGGAGAGGCAACCTCTCAGGTAACCAGAGCCAATCCCATGGACTGGTTTGAATACTGGAATAAACACCTTGAACTGCATTCTACTGTACTGGGAATCAGTGCAGAAAGTGGAGCAGCTGGATGATATGTTCACAGCTTTCTGCTAAGCAGACAGATGATAATGTTCAGTACCACTGGAACTTATCTCAGGTTTTGTAGCTTCATTCCTAGATATACTACATTTCAGTAATCTAGCCTGGAGGTCGTGAATCCATAGGGCACTGTGGTCAGCTGTGACTCACAAGATGAGGCACACACTGCTGGCCATTTGCAAGTCATGCCTGACCAACCTGATTGCCTTCTATGATGAAATAATTGGCTCTGTGGCTTTGGGGAAAGCGGTGGACATGATATATCTTGATTTTAGCAAAGATTTTGATACGGTCTCCCACAGCATTCGTGCCAGCAAGTTAAAAAAGTATGGATTGGATGAATGGACTATAAGGTGGATAGAAAGCTGGCTAGATCATCAGGCTCAACGGGTAGTGATCAATGGCTCCATATCTAGTTGGCAGCCGGTATCAAGCAGAGTGCCCCAGGGGTGTGTCCTGGGGCCAGTTTTGTTCAACATCTTCATTAATGATCTGGATGATGGGATGGATTGCACCCTCAGCAAGTTTGTGGATGACAATAAGCTGGGGGGAGAGGTAGATACGCTGGAGGGTAGGGATAGGGTCCAGAGTGACCTAGACAAATTGGAGGATTGGGCCAAAATAAATCTGATGAGGTTCAACAAGGACAAGTGCAGAGTCCTGCACTTAGGATGGAAGACTCCTATGCACTGCTAGAGGCTGAGGACCAACTGGCTAAGCAGTTCTGCAGAAAAGGACCTGGGAATTACAGTGGACTCTCATCCAACTTCTCGTCAACAGTGTGCCCTTGTTGCCAAGAAGGCTAACGGCATATTGGGCTGCATTAGTAGGAGCACTGCCAGCAGATAGTGATTATTCCCTTCAATTCGGCACTGGTGAGGCCACATCTGGAGTATTGCATCCAGTTTTGGGCCCCCACTACAGAAAGGATGTCGACAAATTGGAGAGAGTCCAGTGGAGGGCAACAAAAATTATTAGGGGTCTGGGGCACATGATTTACAAGGAGAGGCTGAGGGAACTGGGCTTATATAGTCTGCAGAAAAGAAGAGTGAGGGGGGATTTGATAGCAGCCTTCAACTACCTGAAGGGGGGTTCCAAAGAGGATGGAGCTAGGCTGTTCTCAGTGGTGGCAGATGACAGAAAAGACGGTTACTCACCTTTGTAACTGTTGTTCTTCGAGATGTGTTGCTCATATCTATTCCAATTAGGTGTGCGCGTGCTGCGTGCACAATCATCAGAGAATTTTTACCTTAGCAACACCTGGTGAGTCGGCTGTAGAGCTCCCTGGAGTGGCGCCTTCATGGCGCTGGATATATACCCCAGCCGGCCAGGTGCCCCCTCAGTTTCTTCTTGCCGGCAACTCCGACAGAGGGGAAGGAGGGCGGGTTTGGAATGGATATGAGCAACACATCTCGAAGAACAACAGTGTAGAAGGGTTCGGTTGGGGTCGCCCCTCTCTGGGGTGGCTGGGAGCCAGGCCGCCTCACTACTTAGGTCCCGTGAGTCGGGGAATTAGCCGAGTGAGGCAGGAAACAATCAAGGGCTCAGGCCCTCAGGCAGGGGCTGAGCAAATAGTTCAGTGACAGGCCCGGACCTGGGTCAGGGCGGGCAGCAAGCACCCGGTCGGGAGCTCAGGCCCTCAAGCAGGGGCTGAGCAAATAGTTCCGGAACAAGCCCAGGCCCTGGGTCAGGGCGGGGCGGCAAACAAACAGTCTAGAGCTCAGGCCCCAGGCAGGGGGTGAGCAAATAGTTCAATATCAGGCCCAGGCCCTGGGCCAGGGCGGGGCAACACACAGTCTGGAGCTCAGGCCCTCAGGCAGGGGCTGAGCAAAATAGTTCAGTATCAGGCCCAGGCCCTGGTTCAGGGCGGGACCACACACACAGTCAGGAGCTCAGGCCCTCAGGCAGGGGCTGAGCAAAAGAGTTCAGGAACGAGCCCAGGCCCTGGGTCAGGGCGGGGCAGCAAACAAACTGTCTGGAGCTCAGACCCTCAGGCAGGGCTGAGCCAATAGTTCAATAACAAGCCCAGGATCCTGGTTCTGAGCGTCTGGGAAGAGGGGGAGACTGCCACCCGTGAGTGGCGTGGCAGGGGGGATGCAGGCCCGCCCACTCCACTGCGCAGGGCCGGCTCCAGGCACCAGCTTACCAAGCAGGTGCTTGGGGCAGCCACTTCGGAGAGGGGCGGCACGTCCTGCTGTTCGGCGGCCGGTCCCTCACTCCCGCTCGGAGCGAAGGACCTCCCGCCGAATTGCCACGGCAGATCGCAATCGTGGCTTTTTTTTTTTTTTTGGCTGCTTGGGGCGGCCAAAACCCTGGAGCCGGCCCTGCCACTGCGTCCCAGCCCGGGGCCCTAACAGCGGCAGGCAGCCTGCTGCTGTGTCAGTGGGGATCCTGGCCGCAACACACTGACATCGGCTCTGGGTGTGCCTCAGCCAGACTAGGGTCGGCTGCCCCCGGGCTACTTCCTACCTCTCCCTCTAGCAGTACCTGCGTCTAGTTGGTGTCCTCCACGGAATCAAGCACCATGGGCTCCTCAGGGTACTCGGCGAGCGGTAGGCTTGGCAGCTCCTCTGGGTCGCTTCTCACCGGTAGGCTTAACAGCTTCTCCGGGGTCTGGTCGTCATCAGGCCTTGACTGGTATGGCCAGTCCTCGGGTCGGTCACAGGCTGCAGGAGTCTCCCCAGCGGGAGCTAGGCCCCCAGCGTCTGGCTTCTCCGGCGGCCAGGCAGCTTCTGAGCCCTGGGGTGGGGCTTTTATACTTCCTGTCCTGCGCTTTGACCTTCGGGGGGCGGGCGCAGGCTCCAGTGGCTCCGCCCACTTTGGCATCCGGAGGGGCTCGTCCCTCTCTGGGGTGGCTGGGAGCCAGGCCGCCTCACTACAAACAGTTACAAAGGTGAGTAACCGTCTTTTCTTCGAGTGCTTGCTCATATCGATTCCAATTAGATGACTCCCAAGCCTTACCTAGGCGGTGGGGTCGGAATGAAGTACTGTGGATTGTAGGACTGCTCTACCGAACGCCGCATCGTCTCTGGCCTGCCTAATGATGGCATAGTGCGAGGCAAATGTAAGTACTGACAACCAAGTGGCGGCTCTGCAGATCTCCTGAACTGGTATATGGGCCAGGAATGCTGCCGACGAGGCTTGAGCCCTCGTGGAGTGAACTGTGATAGAAGGGATCGGGACCTCCGCTAAATCATAGCAAGCACGAATACAAGACGTGATCCATGAAGAGATCCGCTGGGAGGACACCAGGAGGCCCTTCATCTGGTCCGCTACCACGACGAAGAGCTGCGTTGTTTTCCGGAAAGACTTTGTACGCTCAATGTAGAAGGCGAGAGCCCTACGAACATCGAGGGAGTGCAGCTGCTGTTCCCGACTACTGGCATGCAGTTTCAGGTAGAAAACCGGGAGGAAGATGTCTTGGTCGATATGAAAAGACGACACCACCTTGGGAAGGAAGGCAGGATGAGGTCGTAGCTGCACCTTGTCCTTATGGAAGATCGTGTAAGGTGGTTCCGAGGTAAGAGCCCTGAGCTCGGAGACACGCCTCGCCGAAGTGATAGCAACGAGGAAAGCTGTCTTCCAAGAGAGGTATAAGAGGGAACATGTGGCCAACGGTTCAAAAGTGGCCCCCGTAAGCCTGGAAAGGAGCAGGTTAAGGTCCCACGTGGGTACTGGCTGTCGAACCTCTGGGTAGAGGCAGTCTAGTCCCTTGAGGAACCTACCAACCATGGGGTTGGCGAAGACAGAACGGCCATTCACTCCCAGGTGGAAGGCTGAGACGGCTGCCAGATGAACTCTGATAGAAGATATCGCCAGGCCCTACCATTTCAGGCTCAGTAGATAGCCCAGGATGAGAGGTACAGACGCTTGGATGGGGGGCGTCTCATGGAGAGAACACCAGCAAGAGAATCACTTCCATTTAGCCATATATGTGGCCCGAGTGGAAGGTTTCCTGCACCAAACGAGAGCAGAGGAGCTCTGAGTGGCTCAGCCATGCAGCATCCACGCCGTGATGTGGAGGGACCGAAGGTCAGGGTGACAGAGGCAGCCGTGATCCTGAGTGATCAGATCTGGAAAGAGGGGCAGCGGGACTGGGGCATCCACGGAGATCTCCAACAGCGTGGTGTACCGATGCTGCCTGGGCCACACCGGGGCGACCAGGATCAGACATGTCTTGTCCCTGCGCACCTTGAGCAAGACCTTGTATACCAGGGGAAACGGCGGGAAGGCGTAAAACAGCCAGCTTGTCCACAGAAGCAGGAAGGCGTCTGTGAGGGAGCCCAGAGAGCGACCTTGAAGGGAACAGAATGCCAGGCATTTCTGATTGCCACGTGAGGCAAACAGATCGACCTGGGGAAACCCCCACTTCAGGAAGATGGTATGGATCACATCTGGGCATATTGACCACTCGTGGGATTGGAAGGATCTGCTGAGGCAGTCCGCCAATGTGTTCTGGACCTCTAGGAGGAAAGATGCCACCAGGTGAATGGAGTGGGCTATGCAGAATTCCCACAGTCGAATGGCCTCCTGACAAAGGGGGGAGGACCGAGGGCCACCTTGTTTGTTGATGTAGAACATGGCCGTGGTATTGTCTGTGAGGACTGCTACACAATGACCATGCAGCTGCTCCTGGAAAGCTTGAACAGCCAACAACTCTCGAAGAGAGATCTGACTGGGTCCAGAGACATTGTGTCTGGGTGTCCCCGAGATGGGCACCCCATTCCAGGGCTGACGCGTCTGTGACAAGGGATAAGGAGGACTGAGGGGTGTGGAATGGAACTCCTTCGCACACCAGCCATGGGTCCAGCCACCATTGGAGGGAGGCCAGGACTCTCTGGGACGGTGACCACAAGGTTCAGGTTGTCTCGGCCTGGGCGATAGACAGATGCCAGCCATGCCTGAAGAGGGCAGAGCCATAGCCTGGCATACCTGGTTACGTATGTGCAGGAAGCCATATGGCCCAGAAGACTCAGGCACGTTCTTGCTGTCGAGGTTGGGAAGTTTTGAAGGCTCACGATGAGACTCGACAAAGTTTGGAAGCGAGCATCTGGTAGGAGGGCTTGTGCGCACCCCGAGTCCAGGACCACCCCAATAAGTTTTATTCTCTGAGTCGGTTCTAGCGTCGACTTCTCCATGTTGAGGAGGAGGCCTAACTGACGGAACGTGAGCATGACGAGTTGGAGGTGAGACTGTACTTGATCCTTGGTACGTCCTCGGATAAGCCAGTCGTCAAGATACGGGTATACCTATACACGTCGTCGATGGAGGAAGTCTGCCACAACCGCCATACATTTGGTGAACACCCGAGGGGCCGTGGAGAGACCGAAGGGAAGGACCACGAACTGATAGTGTTTGTGGTTGACAACAAAGCGCAGGAAACGTCTGTGTGCCGGATGAATCGTGATGTGGAAATACATGTCCTTCATGTCGAGGGCGGCGTACCAGTCTCCAGGATCTGGGGAAGGTATGATGGTGCCCAAGGTGACCATGCGGAACTTCAACTTTACCATGAATTTGTTGAGTCCGCGCAGGTCCAGGATAGGCCCCAGCCTGCCCTTTGCCTTGGGGATTAGGAAGTAACGAGAGTAAAACCCCCTGCCCCTTAGCTCCCTTGGAACCTCCTCGATCGCTCCCATGGCAAGGACCATCCACACCTCCTGGATGAGGAGTTGCTCATGAGAAGGGTCCCTGAAGAGGGATGGGGAGGAAGGATGGGATAGTGGGGAAAAAGAAAATTGGAGAGAGTATCCCCTTTCCACCGTGCGAAGGACCCAACGATCCATAGTTATGAGCGACCAAGCATGGTGGAAACGGGATAAACGATTCAGGAAGGGTGGGGAAGGATCCAGAATGAGGTCCAGTACACTGTCCTCGGGCATCCCTTCAAAAGTTTTGCTTAGGGCCTGCCGAGGGTTTGGACGGGCCCTGGCTCTGCCTTGACTGGTGGTTAGAGGGTTTCCTCCTGCCACCACAGCCCCGCCTCCTGTAAAAATCCTGCCTCGGCCGAGGAGGGGGATAGGATCGTTGAAGCTGGGGCTTAAAGGGTTTTCGTTGGGTAGCCGGCCTGTGCATGCCCAGCAATTTCATTATGACCCTTGAGTCTGAGAGATTTTTGGAGCCTTCAGTCTGTCTTCTGTGAGAACAGGCCTTCGCCCTCGAATGGAAGGTCCTGTAATGTCTGATGAAGCTCCGGCGGAAAAACAGACGCTTGCAGCCAGGTGATATGCCGCATTGCAATCCCTGAGGAAAGGGTGCAAGCAGCGGAGTCTGCGGGTCTAACGAGGCCTGCAAGGAGGTCCATGCCACCGTTTTGCCCTCTTCCACTAGGGCCCCAAACTCCTCACTGGACTCCGATGGAACCAGCTCTTCGAACTTCTGCATGGAGTTCCACGAATTATAGTTATAACGGCTCAGGAGCGCCTGCTGGTTTGCGATCCTGAGCTGAAGTCCGCCCACGGAGTAGACCTTGCGCCCGAATAGATCAAGGCGTTTGGCCTCCTTCGATTTGGGTGCAGGAGCCTGTTGTCCGTGACACTCCTTTTCGTTCACTGAGGCCACCACCAGTGAACAGGGCTGTGAGTGTTTGAACAAATAGTCATACCCCTTAGAGGGGACATAGTACTTTCGCTCCACCTCTTTAGCCATCGGAGGAATGGACGCAGGTGTCTGCCAGATTGTTCTGGCCGTGGCCTGGATGGTCCGAATGATCGGTAGGGCAACCCTGGATGGAGCCTCTGTTGACAAACCTCTATAACCTCCTCCGCTTGGAGGTTCATGTTATGTGCCACCCTACGTAAGAGGTCCTGGTGGGCATGGAGGTCTATTGGAGGGGGACCCGAAATGGCCATTCCCACTACCGCCTCATCCGGTGACGATGAGGAAGAGGCCATGGGAGGAAGAGGATCGTCTGGGGCCTCTTGCTGGGTTGTGACCCGTGGATTGGGGCCAGCTACCTCCGCGTCCGGATCAGGCACAGGAGTTGGGAGAGGTTCCGGAGGCGGGAGGGACATCCCTGCGGCCTCCATACCCCCAGAAGCAGGATGGTTGACAGTGGCCTCTGGCACTTGCGGCTCGGAAGGGGCTGAGCGAGATGCCCCAGAAGGAGCACCTTGGGCCTAGTGGTACGCCCAAGGCGTCCAAAAGGGCCACTGAGTAGACCCCTGAACAGGACCTTGTCCCTGCACCTGCCAGTGACCAGCCCCAGGGTCCAGGTAGCTGTGGTCCGAGCGGCAGCGGTCCGAAACATGGGACCCTGCGTCCGATCCCGTCGAACGAGAGGCAGAACGAGAGGGCCACGGTGGTGCTAAGTGGGATTACGCTGGTTCATGACTGCATGATGTGGATCGGTGCCGCAAGGCTGGAAAGCGGCGCCATGACGTTGGGGAGTGGTGCCGGGACCGAGACCAGTGCCGAGGTCTAGACCTTGTCTGCGACGACAACCACCGACGGGAACAGCGTCTGGATCTGGACCTGCTCCTGGACGGAAACTGGCGTACAGACCAGTGCCGGGAGTCTGAACGGTGCTGCGAGTATGACCGGTGCCGCGGAGAACGAACGGCGCTGAAAACGGGAACAGGGCCGGCAGATGAATAAGGGCTGGTTTGCCCCATGAAGGTAACCACGCGGACCGGTGCTGGAGCCTTAGACTGTTGAAGTGATGCCGACACGGTCATGGCAATCAGATCCCTTGCGGCCGCAAAAGTATCTGTCATGGAAGGAAGCTGGACCTCGACCACGCTGCGAGTCGGGGAGTCCAGGTGCACCGGACTCAATGGCTCCGCCCTTGGTACCGGAGTCAACGGTGCCGAGGCCACCGCCTGTGTTCCCTGGCTTCTGCTGTGGGACGGGGATCTGCAGGCGCATCCGGAAGAGGCAAAGTCTGTTGAGGTGGACCAGCCCTTTCCGGGGGGAGGGGGAAGAGAAACCCCTCACCCCTAAAAACTACAACTACTAGACTAAACTACAACTATGACAACTAACACTATAACACTGTAACAACTGTGTACAAACAGCAATAAGAGCGCTAGGGAGAGTGGAGTGTTGGCTAAACCGAGCTCCACAGTTCCAACGACCGTCACAGGTGGTAAGAAGGAACTGAGGGGGCGCTGGGCCGGCTGGGGTATATATCCAGCGCCATGAAGGTGCCACTCCAGGGGGCTCCACAGCCGACCCACCGGGTGTTGCTAGGGTAAAAATTCTCCGATGATCGTGCACGCGGCGCACACCTAACCCTAATTGGAATCGATATGAGCAAGGACTCGAAGAAGAACAAGGCGCAATGGTCTCAGGTTGCAGTGGGGGAGGTTTAGGTTGGATATTAGGAAACACTATTTCACTAGGAGGGTGGTGAAGCACTGGAATGGGTTACCTAGAGAGGTGGTGGAATCTTCACCCTTAGAGGTTTTTAAGGCCCAGCTTGACAAAGCCCTGGCTGGGATGATTTAGTTGGGGTTGGTCCTGCTTTGAGCAGGGGACTGGACTACATGATCTCCTGAGGTCTCTTCCAACCCTAATCTTCTATGGTTCTATGACGTGGAGTTTTTTTTATCTCCATGGCTATACTAGCATCTGATAGCACTGAAGAATTGGAGATAAACACCAATGCTGTGGACCAACATATTCTGAGACACACACCCTCACTAGTGGGCAGCAACAAACAGCAAGAGGACCACCTCTGGATTTACCAATTTAATAACTGAAACTTTAGGAAGCATTATGCATGTTAAAGCAGCAAGTCCAAGGCTCAGTAACCTCAATGTACATTGTCCTTCTATCCGGCAGCCCCTAGTCTGTCTCCTTGGTGCACAGATTTCCTTGACTAAAGGGCTCTCTCCTTGTAGCTGCATCCCTGGGGTTCTTCTCCACTCATGTTCAGACTGATTATTCTTCATCTCATCAGCCACTCTCATGGCCTACAACATACACAACTGGCTCTGCCACAGTGGTGCCTCCTGCTGTTGTTCTCAGAACATTACACATGCCTCTCACACATTCTGGCCATACCATCCTAAGAGGAAACTTTGCTCCTCGTTCCTGCATCATCCAAATTCTTCATGCCTCCTCCCCCGTCCAGTGCTTGTCCAAATGAAGACCACTCACCATGTGCTGTTTCATAAAAGACTTCCCTTTTATTGCCTCTCTTTGCCATATATTCATCTAGGCCAGGGGTCTCCAAACTACGGCTGCAGGCCGGATCCGGCCCGGGGCTTCCATTTGTCCGGCCCTCCAACCAACAGGGTAGAAGCGAACAGCAGAGTAGGCACCCCGAGCAGGCATGGGGAGGGGCCGCCGGCAGCAGCTCATGCGAGGCTGCAGCACAGCTGAGCTGTGCAGAGGGGTGAGTGCCTCTGGGAGCCAGTGTCCCCCCCAAAAGGGGAGCCAACTTAGGGGAGAGTTGCTGCTGCGGCCGAGCAGGTACAGGGAGAAGCAAACAGGCAGGCTGCAGCTGAGTAGGCACGCCGAGCAGGCAGGGGGAGGGGCTCGCGCGCGTGTGTGTGTGTGTGGGGGGGGGATAGCTCAGCTGAGCTGTGCGGAGGGGTGAGTGCCCCCGGGAGACAGTGAGTGTCCCCGCAAAAGGGGAGCCAACTTAGGGGAGAGTTGCTGCTGTAACGGACCCCTGCCTCTTAGAGTAAAAATACAAGCCGATGCTTAATTACATCTCCAATAAATGGAGTAAAGAAGATGGAAATTAACAATTTCATAATGGTTAAATTTTAACTACAGCACTAATAGAACCAAACAGTATTTGTATGATACAAATGTGTGAGTTTTTAGAAATAAAATAAAAAAAAATTATGTGAAATGATTTTTAATGCATTGACAAATATTTTGTGTGATTTCACAGTACCTACATCGATTAACTTTTATACCTGATTTAGAATTTAATGCAACACTGAGACAGTAAAATAGTGTTGTTTTTTAACGGTTTTGCATATATTTGCATATATTTAATTTCTTTCACAGTCGCTTTGGCCCGCCAAGCCCATTCAAAAATCTAATATGGCCCTTGTCTCATAAAGTTTGGAGACCCCTGTATTATATGCCTGGCAGCGGTGATACACCAAAATGAATGGCCTTCAGGCAACCTCCCACTTAAGGGGAAGCTGGTGTTCTAATCAAGCATAAACCATAGAAACAGAGGATTTCACCGTAAAGATCACCCATTGTCAGGTGCCAACCTATATATGGCAAACCTGAGAAGGATCTGGATTTTGAAACAGAATTCAGGGCCGACCTTTTACTAGACAATTGGCTTTTTCTCTTTTCTACCACTTCAGCCCATAAGCCCCATACCTCCTTAGTCTGTCCTCTCTCTTTTATCATGCCACCTTCCCTTCTCTCATGGGAGCACAGCAAACTGTACTGACTGAAACCAGTCCAACTGTGGATCATCTGGAGGAGATTTCTAACACAGATTTTGAGCTTGTGTTCTTCCCATGATAACAGGGAGTTTTGTGCCTGAGAGATCCTTCATTCTGCACTAGGCAGAGGAAGCAAGGATCCAATGATTGCTCTTACACCAATGTCTCCACCACATTAACATGTACCATAGTTCTATGCAGCTTTAATTACACAAGCTCTTTAACCCAGAGTCTCTGTTCACTTCTCGAGAAGTTACATGAAGGAGAGTAAATAGCATATTTACAAAAGATAAAAGCAAGTACCTGTTTCCAGTGTGCTCCAGTCGGGGGTCCTGGCACATGTCCAGCTCTGGCGTAGAGTCTACGATATCCTGAACATCAGACCATTCATCACTGCTACCCATTCCTACAGAAGATAATGCACAGATAAGAGACAGATCCAGAAGAAAAGAAGGCCAACAGTTGTTCCACTCTAGGGACTGTATTCTCTGACTGGTCTTAAGCCTCTTTGGGTATCAAAAAAGATCATGGGGAGCACTCTCAAGATTGCTATGGTACCATGCAACAGAGGGTCCTGTGGCACCTTTGAGACTAACAGAAGTATTGGAGCGTAAGCTTTCGTGGGTGAATGCCCACTTCATCAGACAAAAGTAATGGAAATTTCCAGAGGCAGGTATAAGTCAGTGAGGAGATAACGAGGTTAGTTCAATCAGGGAGGGTGAGGTGCTCTGCTAGCAGTTGAGGTGTGAACACCAAGGGAGGAGAAACTGCTTCTGTAGTTGGATAGCCATTCACAGTCTTTGTTTAATCCTGATCTGAGGGTGTCAAATTTGCAAATGAACTGGAGCTCAGCAGTTTCTCTTTGGAGTCTGGTCCTGAAGTTTTTTTGCTGTAAGATGGCTACCTTTACATCTGCTATTGTATGGCCAGGGAGGTTGAAGTGTTCTCCTACAGGTTTTTGTATATTGCCATTCCTGATATCTGACTTGTGTCCATTTATCCTCTTGCGTAGTGACTGTCCAGTTTGGCCAATGTACATAGCAGAGGGGCATTGTTGGCACATGATGGCATATATAACATTGGTGGACGTGCAGGTGAATGAGCCGGTGATGTTGTAGCTGATCTGGTTAGGTCCTGTGATGGTGTTGCTGGTGTAGATATGTGGGCAGAGTTGGCATCGAGGTTTGTTGCATGGGTTGGTTCCTGAGTTAGAGTTGTTATGGTGCGGTGCGTGGTTGCTGGTGAGAATATGCTTAAGGTTGGCGGGTTGTCTGTGGGCGAGGACTGGCCTGCCTCCCAAGGTCTGTGAAAGTGAGGGATCATTGTCCAGGATGGGTTGTAGATCACTGATGATGCGTTGGAGAGGTTTAAGCTGAGGACTGTAGGTGATGGCCAGTGGAGTTCTGTTGGTTTCTTTTTTGGGCCTGTCTTGTAGCAGGAGGCTTCTAGGTACACGTCTGGCTCTGTTTATTTGTTTCTTTATTTCCTTGTGTGGGTATCGTAGTTTAGAGAATGCTTGGTGAAGATCTTGTAGGTGTTGGTCTCTGTCTGAGGGATTGGAGCAGATGCGGTTGTACCTCAGAGCTTGGCTGTAGACGATGGATCGTGTGGTGTGTCCGGGGTGGAAGCTGGAGGCATGAAGGTAGGCGTAGCGGTCGGTGGGTTTTCGGTATAGGGTGGTGTTAATGTGGCCATCACTTATTTGTACTGTGGTGTCTAGGAAGTGGACCTCCCGTGTAGATTGGTCCAGGCTGAGGTTGATGGTGGGGTGGAAGCTGTTGAAATCATGGTGGAATTCTCCCAGGGTCTCCTTCCCATGGGTCCAGATGATGAAGATGTCATCAATGTAGTGTAGGTAGAGAAGGGGCATGAGTGGACGAGAGCTGAGGAAGCATTGTTCCAGGTCAGCCATAAAAATGTTGGCATATTGTGGGGCCAAGTCAGATATCAGGAATGGCAATATACAAAAACCTGTAGGAGAACACTTCAACCTCCCTGGCCATACAATAGCAGATGTAAAGGTAGCCATCTTACAGCAAAAAAACTTCAGGACCAGACTCCAAAGAGAAACTGCTGAGCTCCAGTTCATTTGCAAATTTGACACCCTCAGATCAGGATTAAACAAAGACTGTGAATGGCTATCCAACTACAGAAGCAGTTTCTCCTCCCTTGGTGTTCACACCTCAACTGCTAGCAGAGCACCTCACCCTCCCTGATTGAACTAACCTCGTTATCTCCTCACTGACTTATACCTGCCTCTGGAAATTTCCATTACTTTTGTCTGATGAAGTGGGCATTCACCCACGAAAGCTTACGCTCCAATACTTCTGTTAGTCTCAAAGGTGCCACAGGACCCTCTGTTGCTTTTTACAGATTCAGACTAACACGGCTACCCCTCTGATACTTAACAACATGCAAGGCACTGCATTTAGCCGTATGGAATGGAAATCTATCAACCTCATGAAGAAACTTGCACAAATACAGACAGACATCATCTTCCTTTCCAAATGCAAACGGATGGACATCATACCAAATGGACTGAAGGTGAAAAATCCATTGCTATCTACATACTGCACAGACCACAGTGAGAGATTATGCCATACACTACCTAAGAAACTAAGGAACCACCTGATCAGCATCCTATACAGCAAACAGAAAAACATCAAGGAAGAGCTCTCCAACCTGGAGACTTTCATAAATAACCAACCCTCCACACAAATGGACTTTACTAAACTAAGACAGGAGATCTACATTACACACTTCACCTCTCTACAAAGGAAAAAGGACCGTAAACTGTCTAAAATCCTACCTGCCACATGGGGCCACAACAGGGGTACCCCTAACTCACCCAGCAATATTGTCAATTTATCCAGCTACACACTCAACCCAGCAGAAGAGTCTGTCCTATCTCGGGGACTCTCTTTTTGCCCCAGTACCCCCACGAACATGATACAGTTCTGCGGTGATCTGGAATCCTACTTTCGCCGCCTCCGACTGAAAGAATACTTTCAAGATAACACTGAACAGCGCACTGATACACAGATACCCTCCCACCAACAACACAGGAAGAAGAACTCCACATGGACTCCTCCTGAGGGTCGAAATGACAGTCTGGACCTATACATAGAATGCTTCCGCCGACGTGCACAGGCAGAAATTGTGGAAAAACAACATCACTTGCCTCATAACCTAAGTCGTGCAGAACGCAATGCCATCCACAGCCTCAGAAACCACCCTGACATTATCATCAAAGAGGCTGATAAAGGAGGTGCCGTTGTCATCATGAACAGGTCTGACTACCAGAAGGAGGCTGCCAGACAACTCTCCAATACCAAATTCTACAGGCCACTTCCCTCAGATCCCACTGAGGAATACACTAAGAAACTGCACCATCTACTCAGGACACTCCCTACACTAACACTGGAACAAATCAACATACCCTTAGAGCCTCGACCGGGGTCATTCTATCTACTACCCAAGATCCACAAACCTGGAAATCCTGGACGCCCCATCATCTCGGGCATTGGCACTCTCACTGAAGGACTGTCTGGATATGTGGACTCACTCCCTACTCAGACCCTACGCCACCAGCACTCCCAGCTATCTCCGTGACACCACTGATTTCCTGAGAAAACTACAATGCATTGGTGACCTCCCAGAAAACACCATCCTAGCCACCATGGATGTAGAGGCTCTCTACACAAACATCCCACACACAGATGGAATACAAGCTGTCAGGAACAGTATCCCTGATGATGACACAGCACAACTTGTTGCTGAGCTCTGTGACTTCATCCTCACGCACAATTATTTCAAATTTGGTGACAATATATACCTCCAGACCAGTGGCACCGCCATGGGCACCCGCATGGCCCCACAATATGCCAACATTTTTATGGCTGACCTGACCTGTTATATATGCCATCATGTGCCAGCAATGCCCCTCTGCTATGTACATTGGCCAAACTGGACAGTCACTACGCAAGAGGATAAATGGACACAAGTCAGATATCAGGAACGGCAATATACAAAAACCTGTAGGAGAACACTTCAACCTCCCTGGCCATACAATAGCAGATGTAAAGGTAGCCATCTTACAGCAAAAAAACTTCAGGACCAGACTCCAAAGAGAAACTGCTGAGCTCCAGTTCATTTGCAAATTTGACACCCTCAGATCAGGATTAAACAAAGACTGTGAATGGCTATCCAACTACAGAAGCAGTTTCTCCTCCCTTGGTGTTCACACCTCAACTGCTAGCAGAGCACCTCACCCTCCCTGATTGAACTAACCTCGTTATCTCCTCACTGACTTATACCTGCCTCTGGAAATTTCCATTACTTTCGTCTGATGAAGTGGGCATTCATCCACGAAAGCTTACGCTCCAATACTTCTGTTAGTCTCAAAGGTGCCACAGGACCCTCTGTTGCTTTTTACAGATTCAGACTAACACGGCTACCCCTCTGATATGGTACCATGTGCAAGGTGTTAAAAAAGTTAGAGTGTAGATGGATTTCTAGTGAGTCACAAACTACAGCAGGAAAGGCGTGTTTCAAAATTCCTGGGGAAAGGTAGAGGTGGGATCTACCATCATGAATAGGTGTGAGAAATAGGGGATTCTTGGAAGCGTGCCAGTGGCAATACCATCAGCCAGTGGGGTAACTAGGCTGGGGTAATGAAGTACTTCTGGATATTAAACTTTTAAAATAGCTCCAGAATTCTAACGGTAACATTGTTTTAAATTAGGTCATCTTTTTTGGGCACAGTTAAGGTCAATTAAGAAAGATTCAACACCAAATAATGTCCTTTTAATCTCGCAGTAAAAACCTCCCTCTCATTTTGCAACATTATAAAAGATATAAAAACATACAGTAATTTAATTTATTCTATAACAAAAATTATTAGTGTTATAAATCATGACTGAATCACTTTAAATAGGAACAACTTGAGTATACAAATTCTCATGCTTACATCTGATTTAACTGTTAATTATAGTGAAATTGTGAAGTGGAAGTAGCAATGTACTGTATACATGCAACCTAATCTGTTTCTAATGTGATGCATGTTCTGGAGTCATTATTTGATGAACGAAGAAAGATAAGGCTCCAAATGACTTATAGAGTATGCAACAAATTAAACTGTTTTAGAACCCAGTCTTGAAGTTGTTCCATACAGGCAGACTCCACATAAGCAACAGGGTCTGCCTACACAGAAATTCTTGCAGGATCCAGGCCTTAGTTCATAAACAACACTAGAATTTCAACTGCACCAGATTTGGGGTTTATTGACCCTGTAAAACAGCTTCAGTGTTGGAATACAGTAACTCCACTTAAAGTCATCCCAATTAATGTCGTTTCGTTGTTACGTTGCTGATCAATTAGAGAACATGCTCGTTTAAAGTTGTGCAATGCTCCCTTATAACACTGTTTGGCAGCTGCCTGCTTTGTCCACTGCTTGCAGAAAGAGCAGCCCGTTGGAGGTAGCTAGTGGGGGCTTGGAACCAGGGTGGACAGGCAGCCCCCCATCAGCTCCCCGCTCCCCTAAGTTCCCTGTGCGGCAGCCGCCCAGCAGGCTATCAATTGCCGGCAGTTCAGCTGTCCCTCCCCCCACTGCCATGTGCTGCTCCTGCCCTCTGCCTTGGAGCTGCTCCCGGGAGCCTCTTGCTTGCTGTGCGGGGCGGGGGGGGGAGAGGGGAAAGAGGGGGGCTAATATCAGGGTGTCCCCCTCCCCCCTGCTCCTGCCTGCTTACCCCATCTCCATGGCGGGGGGGACACACATGACAGGGCTCAGGACGGAGGGAGCGTGCTGGCAGCAGCTGCTGTCTCAACTTCCTGGTCTACTTAAAAAGACAATCTACTTAGAGAAGTTCAGCGTACTTAAAGGGGCAATGCGCATCTCTCTCTCACACACACACAGGGTGTGTATCTCTGTCTCTGTCTGCCATGCTGTCTCCCCTCCCTCCATTCGTGCTGCCTTGTAGAGTATGAGGCTACATTAACAACAATGTGTTAACCCTTGAGGGATCAGCCGAGTTCTAGTTCATCATTTAGCAGTAAGGCATTCCCTGGGAAATAGCCCACCCTCTGACTCCACCACCTCAACCAAGCTTCACAATCATCATTGCTGTGTACAGTATTAAATTATTTGTTTAAAACTTATACTGTGTATACATATATATAATATAGTCTTTTGTCTGGTGAAAAAAATTTCCCTGGAACCTAACCCCCGCACTTACATTAATTCTTATGGGGAAATTGGATTCGCTTAACATCATTTTGCTTAAAGTCACATTTTTCAGGAACATAACTACAACATTAAGCGAGGAGTTACTGTATACAAAACCCATGATACCTTTATAGTATTCATTTCATTGCTTCAGGTTGTCAATGTGCAACACTTGGCAACATTCGTCACGTTTTAAGACAAAACATGGTGTGCATCTGTTGCCAGAACAGGGCTCCTTATACCAATGGTTCTCAAGTTTCTAATTTTAAAAAAAAGTTGAGGAAGATTTCCCCAAACATTGAAAATGATTATGATTTTACAAGGAAAATCCAGCCCCTCTCCACTCCTTTCGGAACACTGGACCTCGGTTTCAGAAACCTGTCTTCTCCATTCTGCTCTGATGCACTTGTATCACCCACATTTTAACTCTAGCTGCAAAAAACACACAATACTGAAATTTCAAGTCATCCATATTTGCCCCCAGCACTGAGTGCTGCTCCTAGGTTTCATTTATTAAGGACATGGCAGAAATAACAGCTGTGGCAAAAGTTTCAGCTATCAAGCTTGAACATGGTCCATAAAAAGGTGTTCAGTTCCCTTGAATTGCTCTAGGGATGTATTAGCAGGAGAGTAGTAAGCAAGACACAAGAAGTAATTCTTCTACTCTACTCAGCACTGATAAGGCCTCAACTGGAATACTGCATCCAGTGGGTACCATGGTGTAGGAAATATGTGGACAAATTGGAGAAAATTCAGAGAAGAGGAACAAAAATGATTAAAGGTCTAGAAAACATGACCTATGACGAAAGATCGAAAAAAATTCTTTGGTTCAGTCTGGAAAAGAGAAGACGGGGGGGGGGGGGCATGTCAGGGAAATATATCAGTGTTCATGTACATAAAAGGTTGTTATAAAGAGGAGAGTGATAAATTGTTCTTATCTACTGAGGACAGGACAAGAAATAATGGGCTGAAATTGCAGCAAGGGAGTTTTAGGTTAGACCTTAGGAAAAACTTCCTGTCAGGGTGGTTAAGCATTGGAACAAATTACCTCAGGAGGTTGTGGAATCTCTATCAAAACACCTGTCAGGGATGGTCTAGATAGTACTTATTCCTCCCTCTCTCAGTGCAGGGGACTGGACTAGATAACCTATTGAGGTTCCTTCCAGTCCTTCATTTCTGTGATTCTAATATCTTCAACAGAGTTATAGTAGGGATGAATTAGCCTCTGTGTATTAAACTATATGCCTTTAATATCCAGGCCCCAAATTCTGCCCTCAGATACATGTTGACTTCAGATGGAGTTGTACCCACATATCTGAGGGCAGATTTTGGACCCAGAAGATCTACTGAAGTGTTAATTAGGTTTGATGTTGCATGCACTCCTCTATAATAGCTTAGGAGCTCATGTCCCATTTACCCCAAATTCTAAAGTCTATTTGTGCATGGTAAAAAGCAGCAGATTTTATACATCCATTATGGACTGACAAGAATCTTCGTTCTCAGGGGTTTTTTTTTCTGGCCCGTCATTCAGATACTTTCTCCTAAGCAGTTCACGTGGATCAAATTAATCCAATCCAATGCAATTCCATTAGCCTTCATGGAAATGGAAGACACTCCTCCAGGCTACATTGATGATGACTCCCCAGTACAAACTTTCTAACCAATATCCAGCAGGTCTAGCAGCAATTTTACATGTGACTATACTGAAAATTATTTAAAGTGCGTTGGAGCTGCAGCCCTCTGCTGCTTCCTGTAGTGGACTGCAATGTATTTGGCACGGGCAGAGGGAAGACATGCTGCAAAACAGATTTATCCTGAGTGTAAATACATTGTCACTATTGGAATTACACCAGCGATGGCCTCGTATGTTTACTACTAACTTTCTCTTGCTATCAACTTTCTCTTGCTATGAGTCAACAGTGTGACCTTGTAGCCAAGAAGGCTAATGGCATATTGGGCTGCATTAGTAGGAGCATTGCCAGCATATCGAGGGACGTGATTATTCCCCGCTACCCAGCACTGGTGAGGCCACATCTGGAATACTGCATCCAGTTTTGGGCCCCCCACTACAGAAAGGATGTGGACAAATTGGAGAGAGTCCAGCGGAGGGCAACAAAAATCATTAGGGGGCTGGGGCAAATGACTTATGAGGAGAGGCTGAGGGAAGTGGTCTTATTTAGTCTGCAGAAGAGTGAGGGGGGATTTGATAGTAGTCTTCAACTACCTGAAGGGGGGTTCCAAAGAGGATGGAGCTAGGTTGTCCACAGTGGTAGCAGATGAAAGAACAAGGAGCAATGGTCTCAAGTTGCAGTGGGGGAGGTCTAGGTTGGATATTAGGAAAAACTATTTCACTAAGAGGGCGGTGAAGCACTGGAATGGGTTATCTAGGGAGGTGGTGGAATCTCCATCCTTAGAGGTTTTTTAAGACCCAACTTGACAAAGCCCTGGCTGGGATGATTTAGTTGGGGTTGGTCCTGCTTTGAGCAGGGGATTGGACTAGATGACCTAAGGTCTCTTCCAACCCTATGTGACGTTGCACTCCATATGTTTTATGGAAATATGCTAATGAGTGTTAATATAATGTAACTGGAATATGCTTCATGCAAAAGGTCTCTTGTAAGGTATCATTACAAAGCTTATAATCTACTGAGTGTATTCATCCTATATGTATGTATGTATGTATATATGTACCATATCAGCTAGAAATATGAAGTATTACTCTGAAGTCCTATTGTAACTATGCAAAGTGTGGGTCATTAATGGTGACTTAGGATCTTGATGGCTCCCATTAACTAGGAAGGGTAGGAACCCAGAGAGAGAAAGAATTCCCGCCTTGTGACAAAGATATAAAAGGGGGTGGAACAGAACAAAGGTGACGGCAGTCATGAGAAAACCCCTACTTACCACCTGAGCTGGAACTAACAAGAACTGTACCATGGGAAAGGATTGGGCCCAGACTAAGAAGGAGTCTAGTCTGTGACAGAAGCTTATTGGAACATCTCTGAGGGTGAGATTTACCTGAATTCAGGCTCTTAAATGTATTAGCCTTAGACTTGCGTGTTTTGTTTTATTTTTCTTGGTAACTTACTTTGTTCTGTCTGTTATTACTTGAAACCACTTAAATCCTACTTTTTATACTTAATAAAATCACTTTTGTTTATTAGTAAACCCAGAGTATAAGTGATTAATACCTGGGGGAGAAAACAGCTGTGCATATCTCTCTATCAGTGTTATAGAGGGCAGACAATTTATGAGTTTACCCTGTATAAGCTTTATACAGAGTAAAACAGATTTATTTGGGGTTTGGATCCCATTGGGAACTGGTTGTCTGGGTGCTGGAGATAGGTGACTTGCTGAGCAGTTTTTGGTCAAAGTCTGCAACTTTGGGGGCATGGACCAGACCTGGGTCTGTGTTGCAGCAGACTAGTGTGTCTGGCTCAACAAGGCAGGGTTCTGGAGTCCCAAGCTGGCAGTGGAAAACGGGCTCAGAGGTAATTCCAGCATGTCAGATGACGGTCCCAAGAGGGTCTCTGTGACCAAACACATCACACCCTAATAGTCTATGATTCTATGACAGTTCTTGCCAACCCATACAGGCCAGTGATGGAGAGTGGAGAGAGCCGAGACTTCTATGTCTCTCTCCCAGTGCTGATACTTATATTTACTGTGCTGGCTTAACTGACATCATTAAAATGATACTGATTTATTGGTTAGGCACCCAGTATGTAAGTACTTCTTGAGGAACTACATTGCCCTCTGCCAGCCAGGGGAGTGTGATCCTGGTAGCAAGCAGGCTGCTAATATAACTACAAATGGGATTTCAACACTGGCATCCTCAGTCAAAGGCTACAGCACAAGATTTTTCTACTGTTTTGTGGTTTCACTTTGTCAGGAACTCATTTGGGAGCTTTCAGAAGAAATCTCCTCTAAGTCAGTTGCAATAAACTTGGAAATTGGCTCCATGTCAATGAATCTTTTTTTTCCCTCCACAAAGCATGCCACTGTCCAAAAAGCAAGCATAGTCGTACCATCAAGCATAAATGAGCATATCACCCACCTTTATTCCCCTACTTCCAACTGTACCCTTAATAAACAGAGAGCATTGTCTTTCAGTTGAACTAAGCTAGTTACTCCTTCAGTCCCTCCAGACCTCTTCTGGTATTTGATTTTACAATGCCCATGTATGCCTTTTATTAAAGTGGGCATGCAACAGGTTGGCTAGCAAAGAATATATACAGAAGAATACACCTGCCATACCTATGCTGACATTCCTCATCTCCTGGGTGACCTGCACTTCCATGTTCCTGCTGTTCCGCTTTTCCCGTGCCCTCTTATTGTTCTTGGGTGTTCCACTGTAGTCACTGATGGGTTGCAGACTCTCGTTTAGGGGTGTGACAGCAGCAGAGGGCACAGATGAGGTTGGTGTGTTGGACTTTGTCCCAGTGGTGCTTGGAGTGGCAGCTGCAGAAGACTGCCCAGATTCAGACATTTCATCATTTGGGCACTATGACAATACAAAGAAGGAGAAAACAGAAAGGAAAAAGTGCATCTATATGTTTCAGATAATTTCTTATTTACTGGACTGATGAATGCCTTGTAGCAAATTATGGAAAATGAGTACCACAAACTGAACACCCAGAGCTTATTGTGCCTGCTTAGCACTGCAAATGAACAGCAAGTTCCTGTACAGAACTCAGCAAGCAAATCCTACCTGGTATAAATACAGATCCCCCTCTTTCTTTATTACCAACACAGATGGCATTTCAGGGCTTCAGAAGTTACGTGAGATATAAGGTCTACTCATAATGGAATGTGACCTGATTTTCAAAGGTGAAAAACAGCTGCAGCTTCCCTTGACTTCACTGGGATTTATGGGTGCTCAGCACTTCTGAAAATCAGGCCAATGTCTTCCAAAATACCCAGTGCAAGAAGGAAAGCACAATCATTTCTGGAAAGCGATACAGCCTTCTATGAAGCGGCTTCATAGATGCTCTGGATCCATCATTACAGTAGTTCATTGGCACAGAACTTGTTTAATAGATTTCTAATGCTACCACTTCATTTGAAGGGACAGGTAAATATTTTTGATACTAGGCAGCTTAAATAAAGTGGGTATTCAAGCTGAAATGGTCTTACTTCACTAGTAGGGGAGAGCTACATGTCTGTATTAGCTCACGTAGAAGACAGCCAGGCATGGACCCAGGATGACAACACATGTGGTTCTCCCCAACTGGATGAAAGACAGGACCAAGAGTTTAGAAATCAAAAGATGTCATAAATAACCCCTTGAGATGTATTTCCAACCTGAAATGTGCTCAAACCAAGTCCCTGTTCAACATAAATTATGGCCCCATTCCTCATCCTACCACATCCTGAAAAATACAGGAAGCTTTCAAGAATACTACAGCATTTGATGCTGCACTCCCTGCTTGCCAATTAAGAAAGCACTGTTTCAGACTCAGCCAGTTCACCTTCTCATCAGACCCAAATGAGATCTCCCAAGTCTTCTTGGCAGGGTTTCTAACCGTTCACCCCCACTACCTCCCAATGCCACTTAAAGCATTTCCTGAAAGAGGATAGCAAAGTGAACTTCTAGAGCAACATATTACAATGTTTTCCAGTTGGGTGGAAAAGCTATTTGATATATACCCACCCCCCAATTTCCTTACTATAGTTATTGCCATCCCTATTTGCATATTCTCTTCTGTGCAGTTGCTAGGAAGCTTCTGCTTCTACTTAGTTTGTTAATTACTCTTTAAAACTAGGTACTACTTTAGGCCTCACAGTCTTGGAACTGTGATATTGTCTGCACCTCCGTTTTTTGGAAGTCTGTGTTCTACAGTCCTTCTTCCTAACAATTTCATGATGCAACAAAACAGTTCCAAGTGGGATGGGAATGAAGATAGTGAAAAAATGGCAATGTAACCCTTGGCAGCCATGCATTCTTAAAAAAAACAAAAAAAAACAACCATACCCGTTATTGACATACTACTTTAATTAGAAAGACATTGAAGTCTCCCTGTCCATGCTCATTCCTACAGTATCCTGCTGGATACTGCAGTAAGGAAACCAAGTGTCCTGTGCCACACCCATTTCCTGATTATTTACGGTGCAGACACTGAAATTGAATTTGTTTATTTTTTTACAATGTTGCTATCAAATTTTATCCACTTTTTTTGCTTGACCTTTTTGGATTGTGAGCCCAAACAGCACACCCACTTCTCCTGTATGGATGTTCAGATCATCATCCTGGTGCATTAAATGGTCATTTGTGAAGCTACTTACTGATTTGGGCATCAAATTTGAAATATGGACATTTTACTTAGGCTGCTATATTTGAACATTAGACTTCTCACAACTTTTTAAAATTCCTATTCTGGGTGCTTCCATTCTAATGTGCAAGGGCAAAGTATCAAATCAGAGGGTTTCGTGGACAACTCCAATGCATTGGGACTTACGTTACTTTGACAAACACCTGCCACTGCACTCCCAACGCTCGGAAGCAAAGGGGCTAAAAATGCACCATTATTCAGTGTAAAATGTAAATAAAACCACAGTCAAAAACACTAAACCACCAATGCCATGGGTGCTACTCCTATTCCAAAAGCATGCCCCATGCACTGCTGCTTATTTATATAATCCTCCACTCAAAACACACTCATGGGATAACCACCATGGTCTACCACACTCCATCGGTTATGCTTCTTAATTCATAGAATCATAGAATATCAGGGTTGGAAGGGACCTCAGGAGGTCATCCAGTCCAACCCCCTGCTCAAAGCAGGACCAATTCCCAACTAAATCATCCCAGACAGGGCTTTGTCAAGCCGGGCCTTAAAAACCTCCAAGGAAGGAGACTCCACCACCTCCCTAGGTAACGCATTCCAGTGCTTCACCACCCTCCTAGTGAAATAGTGTTTCCTAATAGCCAACCTAAACCTCCCCCACTGCAACTTGAGACCATTACTCCTAGTTCTGTCATCTGCTACCACTGAGAACAGTCTAGATCCATCCTCTTTGGAACCCCCTTTCAGGTAGTTGAAAGCAGCTATCAATTCCCCCCTCATTCTTCTCTTCTGCAGACTAAACAATCCCAGTTCCCTCAGCCTCTCCTTATAAGTCATGTGCTCCAGCCCCCTAATCATTTTTGTTGCCCTCCGCTGGACTCTTTCCAATTTTTCCACATCCTTCTTGTAGTGTGGGGCCCAAAACTGGACACAGTACTCCAGATGAGGCCTCACCAATGTCAAATAGAGGGAAATGATCACGTCCCTCGATCTGCTGGCAATGCCCCTACTTATACAGCCCAAAATGTCGTTAGCCTTCTTGGCAACAAGGGCACACTGTTGACTCATATCCAGCTTCTCGTCCACTGTAACCCCTAGGTCCTTTTCTGCAGAACTGCTTCCTAGCCATTCGGTCCCTAGTCTGTAACAGTGAATGGGATTCTTCCATCCTAAGTGCAGGACTCTGCACTTGTCCTTGTTGAACCTCATCAGGTTTCTTTTGGCCCAATCCTCTAATTTGTCTAGGTCCCTCTGTATCCTATCCCTACCCTCCAGCGAATCTACCACTTACGTATGGAATATTCTCTACAGCCAACCAGTCCATTTTGGGACCATCCACTCCAAAACCCTTGGATACAGCCAAGATATTCCTTTTAACCTTTCAGGAACTCTACTAGACACTGCTGAGATATTCCTTCTCCCCCTCTCTACCACCAAATCTCCCTCACTCACTAGCTATCCTACAGTTCAGGGGGTGATCTCCATAATCCTTCACATACAAAAGGATACTCTCCATAGCCACCACTTACCTAGATTCAGACCTGTGAGCCTCCTAAATTTCAAATGTGTAGCCGTGACCTCCAAAATGCATTGTAAAAGCCCAAAATTCATAGGAGTAATGTGTCACCATGAGCAGTCACAATTCTATGAATTTAACACTGAAAATACAATACATAAAAACAAACCCAAAAAGCATTAAGGACTAAATCTACAAAATATAAAATGTTAAATGTAAAAAAAAAAAAAGGCGAAACAAAACCTAATCTAGTTACAAAAAGCAAAAAAACAATAAATAAAATAATAATAATAAATAATGATGATAATAATAATGAAAATGTAAAAATATTTAATAATCAGACTCTTGAAGATGAAAAATCAGTTCAGAGAGTTAGGAGAAAAAAGACCAGGCAGGTAAGCTATCAGTGTGCATCTGATAGCAGTGGAACATCAGCTATGTTCCCAACACAGAGAGAACTTAGAGCACCACAAAAGAAAAGCATAATAAAGTCACCATAAAGTATTTGCAGCACTGCAATGCATTTCAACGGCCAAGCAAGAGCATTTATTAAATAACACTTAAAGCAGAAAGTACTGCCTAACGGAGAGCAATTAAGAGGTTTGCATGCGGGATACCTCCACCCCAAACAGTGAACCCATTACCCACTTAGTACCCTCCACTACCCAACACTTACTCATGCTATATCTTCCACAAGCTATGACTTATTCTGCTTTAGGATATCTACCTTAACAACCTATGCATCCAGGATTTCCCACAGCCTAACCCACCCCCCAGAGGCTACCTTCCTTAAACCCAGTGCCCCATACTGAGAAACAAGCAGGGAGAACTGGCAGTCCCTGGCACAGTCAAGGAACTATGATGTGATTGGAATAACAGAGACTTGGTGGGATAACTCACATGACTGGAGTACTGTCATGGATGGATATAAACTGTTCAGGAAGGACAGCCAGGGCAGAAAAGGTGGGGGAGTTGCATTGTATGTAAGAGAGGAGTATGACTGCTCAGAGCTCCGGTATGAAACTGCAGAGAAACCTGAGAGTCTCTGGATTAAGTTCAGAAGTGTGAGCAACAAGGGTGATGTCGTGGTGGGAGTCTGCTATAGACCACCAGACCAGGGGGATGAGGTGGACGAGGCTTTCTTCCAGCAACTAGCAGAAGTTACTAGATCGCAGGCCCTGGTTCTCATGGGAGACTTTAATCACCCTGATATCTGCTGGGAGAGCAATACAGCAGTGCACAGACAATCCAGGAAGTTTTTGGAAAGTGTAGGGGACAATTTCCTGGTGCAAGTGCTGGAGGAACCAACTAGGGGCAGAGCTCTTCTTGACCTGCTGCTCACAAACCAGGAAGAATTAGTAGGAGAATCAAAAGTGGATGGGAACCTGGGAGGCAGTGACCATGAGATGGTCGAGTTCAGGATCCTGACACAAGGAAGAAAGGAGAGCAGCAGAATATGGACCCTGGACTTCAGAAAAGCAGACTTTGACTCCCTCAGGGAACTGATGGGCAGGATCCCCTGGGAGAATAACATGAGGGGCAAAGGAGTCCAGGAGAGCTGGCTGTATTTTAAAGAATCTTTATTGAGGTTGCAGGGAAAAAACATCCCGATGTGTAGAAAGAATAGTAAATATGGCAGGCGACCAGCTTGGCTTAACAGTGAAATCCTTGCTGATCTTAAACGTAAAAAGGAGCTTACAAAAAGTGGAAGAATGGACAAATGACCAGGGAGGAGTATAAAAATATTGCTCAGGCCTGCAGGAGTGAAATCAGGAAGGCCAAATCACACTTGGAGTTGCAGCTAGCAAGAGATGTTAAGAGTAACAAGAAGGATTTCTTCAGGGATGTTAGCAACAAGAAGAAAGTCAAGGAAAGTGTGGGACCCTTACTGAATGAGAGAGGCAACCTAGTGACAGAGGATGTGGAAAAAGCTAATGTACTTAATGCTTTTTTTGCCTCTGTCTTCAGAAACAAGGTCAGCTCCCAGACTGCTGCACTGGGCAGCACAGTATGGGGAGGACGTAACCAGCCCTCTGTGGAGAAAAAAGTGGTTCGGGACTATTTAGAAAAACTGGACGAGCACAAGTCCATGGGACCAGATGCGCTGCATCCGAGGGTGCTAAAGGAATTGGTGGATGTGATTGCAGAGCCATTGGCCATTATCTTTGAAAACTCATGGCAATCAGGGAAGGTCCCGGACGACTAGAAAAAGGCTAATGTAGTCCCCATCTTTAAAAAAGGGAAAAAGGAGGATCCGGGGAACTACAGGCCACTCAGCCTCACCTCAGTCCCTGGAAAAATCATGGAGAAGGTCCTCAAGGAATCAATTCTGAAGCACTTAGAGGAGAGGAAAGTGATCGGGAACAGTCAGCATGGATTCACCAAGGGCAAGTCATGCCTGACTAACCTAATTGCCTTCTATGAGAAGATAACTGGGTCTGTGGATGAGGGGAAAGCAGTGGATGTGTTATTCCTTGACTTTAGCAAAGCTTTTGATACGGTCTCCCACAGTATTCTTGCCAGCAAGTTAAAGATGTATGGGCTGGATTAATGGACTATAAGGTGGATAGAAAGCTGGCTAGATCGTCGGGCTCAATGGGTAGTGATCAATGGCTCCCTGTCTAGTTGGCAGGATAACTCACTAGCAGTGCCCCAAGCGGAGTGCCCCAAGGGTCGGTCCTGGGGCCGGTTTTGTTCAGTATCTTCATTAATGATCTGGAGGATGGCGTGGACTGCACTCTCAGGAAATTTGACGATGACACTAAACTGGGAGGAGTGGTAGATACGCTGGAGGGTAGGGATAGGATACAGAGGGACCTAGACAAATTAGAGGATTGGACCAAAAGAAACCTGATGAGGTTCAACAAGGACAAGTGCAGAGTCCTGCACTTAGGACGGAAGAATCCCATTCACTGTTACAGATTAGGGACCGAATGGCTAGGAAGCAGTTCTGCAGAAAAGGACCTAGGGGTTACAGTGGACGAGAAGCTGGATATGAGTCAACAGTGTGCCCTTGTTGCCAAGAAGGCTAACGACATTTTGGGCTGTATAAGTAGGGGCATTGCCAGCAGATCGAGGGACGTGATCATTCCCCTCTATTCGACATTGGTGAGGCCTCATCTGGAGTACTGTGTCCAGTTTTGGGACCCACACTACAAGAAGGATGTGGAAAAATTGGAAAGAGTCCAGCGGAGGGCAACAAAAATGATTAGGGCGCTGGAGCACATGACTTATGAGGAGAGGCTGAGGGAACTGGGATTGTTTAATCTGCAGAAGAGAAGAATGAGGGGGGATTTGATAGCTGCTTTCAACTACCTGAAAGGGGGTTCCAAAGAGGATGGATCTAGACTGTTCTCAGTGGTAGCAGATGACAGAACAAGGAGCAATGGTCTCAAGTTGCAATGGGGGAGGTTTAGGTTGGATATTAGGAAAATCTTTTTCACTAGGAGGGTGGTGAAGCACTGGAATGGGTTACCTAGTGAGGTGGTGGAATCTTCTTCCTTAGAGGTTTTTAAGGTCAGGCTTGACAAAGTCCTGGCTGGGATGATTTAGTTGGGAATTGGTCCTGCTTTGAGCAGGGGGTTGGACTGGATGACCTCCTGAGGTCCCTTCCAACCCTGATATTCTATTATTCTATGATTCTAAGCACTGAACATTTATCTGTGTTACCTGATGGATACACTCATAGCTGAGCACTGTCAGCAAGGCACAATATTTTCTTTCCATTATAAATTGATTTCTTTGCCTGATACAAGATTAACAAATTACAAAAACATACAGTTAGTAACCTCCACTGCCTGAACTCAGAATTCAAGGTTTCTATAGTTTTATTTGAATTTCTGCTGAATTTTCCTGAAATGCAGAGAGTGAGTTATTGATAAACTGCAGACAGCTATGGGTAAGAAGCTTTTAGTCTCTGTGCTACAGAGTACAGGTTAAAACAGCAGCCTCATCAAGTCTATTAAAATGGATGCAACTCCATCTTTCTCCCTACTCTCCCCTGCAAAAGATACACACAATTGATTGAATGGAAGTGTTAGGGAATGCATTGTCATGGGGATAAACAGTGCATGCAAGCGTTGGCTGGACTGTGTCTCCTAGCAGAGGTGCAGCACAGGCAGAATGCAAATCAGTTTATACAAAAATGTTTGTGCCATTTCTACATCCCTCCAACCTTGATCATACCAGTGCATTGTGGGACTCTTATCCCAGTTCCCAGCACAGCTCTCTAGTACAGGTGCTTTTTGGAAATTTGCAAATTATCATGAGATCTGAATGGTATTCTGGGCATTTTGGCCAAGTCCTATGGTTTCCAGGGTCAGTGTTCCATAACACTTTTATATAATGTTCGGGGTGATGCTAGGGATACAGTTGCTGGGGCTCATTGCACAAATCAGTTATTGAAAGGAGGAGCACAGCATTGTAGAATGGCGGTGGGAGGGCCAGCAGCACTAGTACAGCTGCAGTGCTGTGACTTCTTGTTCACGCACGCAGATCACTAGTGTAGACTGTGAAGGTGACATAAAGGCTTGCTCCACAGTGGCACAATGCAACCAGCTATGCCAATCACTCTATAGCAGCTGAGTGACTTGTATAAGGACACAAAGCATTTTAGATGCACTGTAGGCATTAGATGTTGCTACCATCAGTGGTGGTGGCAGCACCTTTTTTGTCTAGTGTACATGAACCCAAAGACAGGAAGATTAAAACAAAATCAACTAGAAAGGGCAGATTATGGCACAGCAGCACAGTGCCCAGCCCCACGTGAGACAGAGAGACACAGTTCCAATGACGAGGCAGAAGACTGGTTCCATCATTTCTGCCACCAAATGATTCATAAACAGCATTGGATCTGGGCAAGAGGGGTGCTTAACTTCACACACACACACACACACACACACACACACACACACACGCACACACGCACACACGCACACACGCACACTTCCCTCAACCAAGGTCAAGCTCCATCAGCAGAAAACACTAACTAGCAGGAATTAGAACTGACAAAAATCAGAAAGTGACAAAAAACATGAGTTGTGTCAAAACCAGTCCTCCACCCTATGTCAAATTTATCTGCATCTGAAGGTCTACCATCCTACCCAGGGTTCTGTTATAAGAAAGGATCAGATGTACAAAAGGGAGAGGCTGCAAAGGGTTATGGACACATGGTGGTCTCTGTCTTTATGAAGATGTGGGATGCTATTGACAGTGGGAAACCCTTGTTCCATGACAATCTATAAAACCTTGTAGCTGGAGTTGGACTGCAGCTGGCCGAGGTCACTCAAGTGCCAGTGGTCCACTGTGGGGATGATCTTGGCCCCTATCTGCCCACGTACCATTCCATCGGCAAGGGGGAAGACATTCAGAGAGTTAGGACGCTCCTTCCTGCTAAAGAGAGAGAAAAAGGAAGAGAGAGGAAACAATCTGTTAGCAAAACCACAGGATCCTTATGGTAAAGAAAGTTCACAACCAACACAGTGACTCATGTTTCACATGACACAAGGACTGAATCCCATTCCCACCCCTGAAGTGCTGAGTTAACTCCCAACTCCCACAGCCTGAATGAGTAAGCAACTGATTCTGTGATTCAAAATTGGGTTGTCTATTGCTAGGCTACACAGATGACCCTTATCATAGAATCATAGAATATTAGGGTTGGAAGAGACCTCAGGAGGTCATCTAGTCCAATCCCTTGCTCAAAGCAGGACCAACACAAACTAAATCATCCCAGCCAGGGCTTTGTCAAGCCGGGCCTTAAAAACCTCTAAGGATAGAGATTCCACCACCTCCCTAGATAACCTATTCCAGTGCTTCACCACCCTCCTAGTGAAATAGTGTTTCCTAATATGCAACCTAGACCTCCCCCACTGCAACTTGAGACCATTGCTTCTTGTTCTGTCATCTGCCACCACTGAGGACAACCTAGCTCCATCCTCTTTGGAACCCCCCCTTCAGGTAGTTGAAGGCTGATATCAAATCCCCCCTCACTCAGCCTCTCCTCGTAAGTCATGTGCCCCAGCCCCCTAATCGTTTTCGTTGCCCTCCGCTGGACTCTCTCCAATTTGTCCACATCCATTCTGTAGTGGGGGACCAAAACTGGACGCAATACTCCAGATGTGGCCTCACCAGTGTCGAACAGAGGGGAATAATCACTTCCCTCAATCTGCTGGCAATGCTCCTACTAATACAGTCCAATATGCTGTTGGCCTTCTTGGCAACGAGAGCACACTGCTGTCTCATATCCAGCTTCTCGTCCACTGTAACCCCTAGATCCTTTTCTGCAGAACTGCTGCTTAGCCAGTCGGTCCCCAGCCTGTAGCGGCGCATGGGATTCTTTCTTCCTAAGTGCAGGACTCTGCACTTGTCCTTGTTGAACCTCATCAGATTTCTTTTGGCCCAATCCTCCAATTTATCTACGTCACTCTAGACCAGGGGTCTCAAACTCAAATGACCACGAGGGCCACATGAGGACTAGTACATTGGCCCGAGGGCCGCATTTACTGACCCCTCCCCCCCGCCGCCCTCGGCCCCGCCCCCACTCCACCCCTTCCATGAGGCCCCGCCCCTGCCCCACCTCTTCCCACCCCTTCCCTGCCCCCATTCCAACCCCTTCCCTGAAATCCCCACCCCAACTCCGCCCCCTCCCTGCCCCCAGGGGATGCAGGAGGGGTGAGGGGTGCGGCAGGGGGTCAGGGTGTAGGGTGCGGCAGGGAGCTCAGGGCAGGGGGTTGGGGTGCAGGAGGGGTGCGGGGGGTTCAGGGCAGGGGGTCAGGTTGCAGGGTGCGGCAGGGGGCTCAGGGCAGGGGGTTGGGGTGCAGGAGGGGTGTGGGGTGCGGCAGGGGTTCAGGGCAGGGGGTCAGGGTGCAGGGTGCAGCAGGGGTGCGGGGTGCAGCGGAGGGTTCAGGGCAGGGGGTCAGGTGCAGGGTGCAGCAGGGGTGCGGGGTGCAGCAGGGGTTCAGGGCAGGGGGTCGGGGTGCAGCAGGGGGCTGAACGCAGGGGGTCAGGGTGCGGCAGGGGGCTCAGGGCAGGGGGTTGGGGTGCAGGAGGGGTGCGGGGTGCGGCAGGGGTTCAGGGCAGGGGGTTGGGGTGCAGCAGGGGGCTCAGGGCAGGGGGTCGGGGTGCAGCAGGGGGTCAGGGTGCGGGGTGCAGCGGGGGCTCAGGGCAGGGGGTCTGGATGCAGGAGGGGTGCAGCAGGGGGCTCAGGGCAGTGGATTGGGGTGCAGGAGGGGTGCAGGGTGCAGCAGGAGTGCGAGGTGCAGTGGGGGGTTCAGGGCAGGGGGTCAGGGTGCAGGGTGCAGCAGGGGTGCGGGGTGCAGCGGGGGGTTCAGGGCAGGGGGTTGGGGTGCAGGAGGGGTGCGGGGTGCAGCAGGGGCTCAGGGTAGGGGGTTGGGGTACAGCAGGGGGTCAGGGTGCAGGGTGCGGCAGGGGGCTCAGGGCAGGGGGTCGGGGTGCAGGGTGCAGCAGGGGGCTGAGCGCAGGGGGTCGGGGTACAGCAGGGGGTCAGGGTGCAGGGTGCGGCAGGGGGCTCAGGGCAGGGGGTTGGGGTGCAGGAGGGGTGCGGGGTGCGGCAGGGGTTCAGGGCAGGGGGTTGGGGTGCAGGGTGCAGCAGGGGGCTCAGGGCAGGGGGTCGGGGTGCAGCAGGGGGTCAGGGTACGGGGTGCAGCGGTGGCTCAGGGCAGGGGGTCTGGGTGCAGGAGGGGTGCAGCAGGGGGCTCAGGGCAGTGGGTTGGGGTGCAGGAGGGGTGAAGTGTGCAGCAGGGGGTCGGGGTGCAGGAGGGGTGCGGGGTGTGGCAGAGGGCTCAGGGCAGGGGGTTCGGCTGCAGGAAGGGTTCAGGGGGCGGGCTCCGGCCTGATGCACACCGGGGGCAGGGCAGGCTCCCTGCCTGCCTGCCTGCCCTGCCCCCGCGCCGCTCCGCTCCGGGAAGCCTACAGAACCTGGGGAAGGAGGGGCGCAGGGGTGTGTGTGGCTGTTGCTTCAGGCACCGCTCCCAGCAGCTCCCATTGGCCGGGAACCGCAGCCCCAGGTTCCAGCGGTTTCCGGGAGCGGCGCGGGGGCAGGGCTGGCAGGCAGGCAGGGAGCCTGCCCTGCCCCTGGTGCGCGTCGGGCCGGAGCTGTTCTAGGTAAACGCTGGGGGAGGGCGGGGGGGGGGCGCGAGGAGCTCGCGGGCCGCAGAAAATAACCCCGCAGGCTGCGTGTTTGAGACCCCTGCTCTAGACCCTATCCCTACCCTCCAGAGTATCTACCTCTCCCCCCAGCTTAGTGTCATCTGCGAACTTGCTGAGGATGCAATTAATCCTATAATCCAGATCATTAATCTTATCTCTTCATTAAAAGGCACTGTCAAAGTTGGGTTGCCACACAAAAATTGTTGACCTACCAGGCCAACGATCCAATTATAAATCACCCCTCTCAGGAGTGTTTCCTAGCATCAGATTGAGCCCTCCTGTGGAGAACCCATAAGAAGGGGTGAAGGGCCGGAGACTTCATAGGCTGACTTACTTACCCCTTCTGTGGTTGGAAAAGTTGGGGTTTATAGAAGGGGCTGAGGGCACAGCCACCCAATTTAAGCAGCATTTCCCCTTGGGAACCAGAAGGCGCAGTAGGGAGATATGTCACAAAGAATATAGTCCCCTGCTTCCTCCTCCTGCCCCAAATATAGTGGAGCCTTGACCCCACTGAGCTCTGACAGAGTGGCCTTCATGGGGTCCCAGGAACAAGCAACAGTAGAGGTGGCCCTCCCACTTCACCTTTTGTCTTTCTCATCTCAGATCTGAGTCTGCTCCAATTACAATCCAGCCTCAGATATTTTACTATATATAATCAAAATGTATGATTTCAGGTGTTAAAACAGGAAAGCGGCAACTACATGCAGTTGTCACCAATCCATGAAACGTACGAGTGTGTCATCACCCCTACTGGTATATACATTAAACTGGTTAATGTACATGACAGTTCTTTCTATTGGTACGTGAGAGAGCCAGTCAAACTGCTGCTTTAGCACATCAGGCAGAGGCTTGTGTTTTCAAGAGCAGAAGATTCAGAGGTTGAATCCAAAAACCAAATGAGCCCAGTATGTTGAGGTGATCAGAGTGTCTGTGTTTACTGTCCTAGACTGTTCTGAGGGGCTTCTGCATTCTCCCAAACCTATAAACCTGCCTTACCACACACTGGCAAAACATTGACACTGTCTGAGTGGGACATATACAGTAGAATCCTGTTTATCTGAGCCTCCATTATCCGGCTCTCCGTATTAACTGAAATGGGACTGACAGCTCAAGCCCTGGGCAGCGGGGTTTGGGCTGTCAGCCCCCTATCTCCTGAAGTCTGAGACCTGCCATCTGGGGGTGAAGCCCATTCTCTGGATTATCTAGATTTTTGGTGATCTGATCTGGCCCTGGTCCCAATAATTTCGCATATATGGGGTTTCACTATAATGTGTTTCATTCTCAGTACCTCCCAGAATGCACCTCAACTCACTACCTTGGAGTATAGCCTGGAAAATGGAATTCTGTGATCTGAATGTATCTGATCAGCTAAATAACCATTTCATTATTATTTTTAAATTTTAGAACTTTATTGGGAGAGCCTCCTGATTTCCAAGTCGAAGTAATTTAGATCCTCATTGAGTAGATGCACCTTTAAACTTCCCTGGGGACTAGGCTGGTGGAAAATCAGACCCAGGATTGGGGAGGTGCTACAAACTCCTTTGTAGTTCACTTTTCCTCCCCAGCTGGGAATCTGGGCCTCTGTTCTTTTGTTTAGCATAGTCTACTGTGAAGTACTGGGCACGCTTACAATGCTATCTATGCCCTGGTCTACACTACGAGTTTAGGTCAAATTTAGCAGCGTTAGATCGATTTAACCCTGCACCCGTCCACACGACGAAGCTGCTATTTTCGACTTAAAGAGCTGTTAAAATTGATTTCTGTACTCCCCCCCATGAGGAGATTAGCACTGAAATCGACATTGCCGGGTCGAATTTGGGGTAGTGTGGATGCAATTCGACGGTATTAGCCTCCGGGAGCTATCCCAGAGTGCTCCATTGTGACCGCTCTGGACAGCGCTCTCAACTCAGATGCACTGGCCAGGTAGACAGGAAAAGGCCCACGAACTTTTGAATCTCATTTCCTGTTTGGCCAGCATGGCGATCTGCAGGTGAGTGCAGATCTCATCAGCAGAGGTGACCATGATGGAGTCCCAGAATCGCAAAAAAGCCCCAGCATGGACCGAACGGGAGGTACGGGATCTGATTGCTGTATGGGGAGACGAATCCGTGCTATCAGAACTAAGTTCAAAAAGACGAAATGCCCAAACATTTGAAAAAAATCTCAAAGGGCATGAAGGACAGAGGCTATAACAGGGACCCGCAGCAGTGCCGTGTGAAACTTAAGGAGCTGAGGCAAGCCTACCAAAAAAACAGAGAGGCAAACAGCTGCTCCGGGTCAGAGCCCCAGACATGCCGCTTCTATGATGAGCTGCATGCCACTCTAGGTGGTGCAGCCACCACTACCCCACCCCTGTGCTTTGACTCCGTCAATGGAGTAGCACGCAACAGGGATGCGGGTTTTGGGGACGAGGAAGATGATGATGAGGAGGTTGAAGATAGCTCACAGCAAGGAAGCGGAGAAACCGTTTTCCCCGACAGCCAGGAACTGTTTCTCACCCTGGACCTGGAGTCAGTACCCCCTGAACCCACCCAAGCCTGCCTCCCGGACCCGCCAGGCGGAGAAGGGACCTCTGGTGAGTGTACCTCTGTAAATATTATAATGGTTTAAAAGCAAGCATGTTCAATGATTAATTTGCCCTGGCATTCGTGGCCAATACAGCTACTGGAAAAGTCTGCTAACGTGTCTGGGAATGGAGCGGAAATCCTCCAGGGACATCTCCATAAAGCTCTCCTGGATGTACTCCCAAAGCCTTTGCAAAAGGTTTCTGGGGAGGACAGCCTTATTCCGTCCTCCATGGTAGGACACTTTACCACGCCAGGCCAGTAGCACGTAGTCTGGAATCATTGCATAACAAAGCATGGCAGCGTATAGTCCCGGTGTTTGCTGGCATTCAAACAACATCCATTCTTTATCTCTCTGTGTTATCCTCAGGAGAGTGATATCATTCCTGGTCACCTGGTTGAAATAGGGTGATTTTATTAAGGGGACATTCAGAGGTGCCTGTTCCTGCTGGGCTGTTTGCCTGTGGCTGAACAGAAATGTTCCCCTCTGTTAGCCACGTGGTGAGGGGAGGGGTGAAGCGATCATCCCAGAGAATTGTGTGTATGTGTGGGGGGGTTAGTTGGGTTTGTGCTGCACGTTAACCTGAAAACCGCAGCCCCTCCTCCTTTTAAATGGCCAACCCATTTTAAATGGCCAACCCAACGGCTGCTTGGTATGGGAAATGAGGGTGCTGCTCTTTGAAACCATTCTCACATGTTATGAAGGTTAAAGAAGCCAAAAGACTGTGTCTTACCATGGCTGCCTGCAAGCCAAATTCTGTTGCCCGGCCCTGCATGAAAGATCTCTCACACCAAACCGGCATACCCTCAATAAGAGGCAAAATGCGACCTTGTACCGAAAGCACATGTGCTATGTAATGTTAACAGCAAGGTTTACCGTGAAAGAGTCTACCCATTGTTCTCTAAAATGTGTCTTTAACTACCACTCTCCCTTTTTTTTTCCTCCACCAGCTGCAAATGTTTCAACGCTCACACTATCTTCTCCTTCCCAGAGGCTAGCGAAGATTAGAAGGCAAAAAAACCGCACTCGCAATGAAATGTTCTCTGAGCTCATGCAGTCCTCCCACACTGAAAGGGCCCAGCAGAATGCGTGGAGGCAGACAATGTGAGAGTCCAGGAAAGCACAATATGAACGCGAGGACAGGTGGTGGGCTGAAGATAATAAGTGGCGTCAGCTTGGTGACAGAAGGCAAGAGGCCATGCTGAGGATACTGGAGGAACAAACTGATACGCTCCGGCGTATGGTTGAGGTTCAGGAAAGGCAGCTTGAGCACAGACCGCCGCTACAGCCCCTGTGTAATCAACCGCCCTCCTCCCCAAGTTCCATAGCCTCCTCACCCAGACGCCCAAGAACGCGGTGGGGGGGCCTCTGGGCACCCAACCACTCCACCCCAGAGGACTGCCCAAGCAACAGAAAGCTAACATTCAACAAGTTTTAAAGTGCAGTGTGGCCTTGACCTTCCCTCCTCCCCCACCCCACCCGGTGCTTCCCTTCTCCCCCACCCCTCCCGGGCTACCTTGGCAGTTATCCCCCTATTTGTGTGATGCATTAATAAAGAATGCATGAATGTGAAGCAACAATGACTTTATTGCCTCTGCAAGCGGTGATCGAAGGGGGGAGGGGAGGGTGGTTAGCTTACAGGGAAGTAGAGTGAACCAAGGGGGGGGGGGGGGCTCATCAAGGAGAAACAAACAGAACTTTCACACCGTAGCCTGGCCAGTCATGAAACTGGTTTTCAAAGCTTCTCTGATGCGCACCGCGCCCTCCTGTACTGTGTTAACCGCCCTGGTGTCTGGCTGAGCGTAATCAGCGGCCAGGCGATTTGCCTCAACCTTCCACCCCTCTATAAACGTCTCCCCCTTACTCTCACAGATATTGTGGAGCGCACAGCAAGCAGTAATAACAGTGGGAATATTGGTTTCGCTGAGGTCTATCCGAGTCAGTAAACTGCGCCAGCGAACTTTTAAATGTCCAAATGCACATTCTACCACCATTCTGCACTTGCTCAGCCTATAGCTGAACAGCTCCTGACTACTGTCCAGGCTGCCTGTGTATGGCTTTATGAGCCATGGGAGCAAGGGGTAGGCTGGGTCCCCAAGGATAACTATAGGCATTTCAACATCCCCAATGGTTATTTTCTGGTCTGGGAAGAAAGTTCCTTGCTGCAGCTTTTGAAACAGACCAGAGTTCCTGAAGATGCGAGCGTCATGTACTTTTCCCGGCCATCCCACGTTGATGTTGGTGAAACGTCCCTTGTGATCCACCAGTGCTTGAAGCACCATTGAAAAGTACCCCTTTCGGTTTATGTACTCGCTGACTTGGTGCTTCGGTGCCAAGATAGGGATATGGGTTCCGTCTATCGCTCTCATCTTGGTATTCTTGCACTACAGGGCAGGGGAAAGCAAGTCACAAAGTCACAAAGTTCCATGAAAGTGCCCTTACGTATGCGAAAGTTCCACAGCCACTGGGAATCGTCCCAGACATGCAACACGATGCGGTCCCACCAGTCTGTGCTTGTTTCCCGGGCCCAGAATCGGCGTTCCACGGCATGAACTTGCCCCATTAACACCATGATGTCCACATTGCCGGGGCCCGTACTTTGAGAGAAGTCTGTGTCCATGTCCTCATCACTCTCGTCCCCGCACTGCCATCGCCTCCTCACCTGGTTTTGCTTTTGCAGGTTCTGGTTCTGCATATACTGCAGGATAATGCGCGTGATGTTTACAGTGCTCATAATTGCGGCGGTGATCTGAGCGGGCTCCATGCTTGCCGTGCTATGGCGTCTGTGCTGAAAAAAGGCGCAAAACGATTGTCTGCTGTTGCTCTGACGGAGGGAGGGGCAACTGACGACATGGCTTACAGGGTTGTCACACAGAATGGCCCCCTCAAGGATTGAACTCAAAACCCTGGGTTTAGCAGGCCAATGCTCAAACCACTGAGCTATCCCTCCCCCCACTATTCATGGAGGGGGGGGGGAACAAATGAATACAAATGAATACAAAACAAATCTGGTCTCTTTATTGTTTTGATCCACTCCATCTCTCTTATACATCTTAGGCTGGCAGCAGACGGTGCAGTACAACTGCTGGCCATCGTCGTCTCCTGGCTGCTTGCCAGAAGACGATGCAGTACGATTGCTGGCCATCGTCGTCTCCCATTTATGTCCAGGCACCTCCGACCGACCTCACTGAGGCCGGCCAGGAGGAACGAGGAGACAGCAGCAGATGGTACAATAGGGCTGCTAACCGTCTTTGCTAACTTGCAAAGGCAAGGAGCTGCTGCTGTGTAGCACTGCAGTACCGCATCTGCCAGCAGCACCCAGGAGACGTACGGTGACAGTGAGCTGAGCGGGCTCCATGCTTGCCGTGGTATGTCGTCTGCACGGGTAACCCAGGAAAAAAGGCGAGAAACGATTTATTGCTGTTGCTTTCACAGAGGGGTGGGAGGGGCTGACAACATTTACCCAGAACCACCCGCGACAATGTTTTTGCCCCATCAGCCATTGGGAGCTCAACCCAGAATTCCAATGGGCGGCGGAGACTGTGGGAACTGTGGGATAGCTACCCACAGTGCAATGCTCCAAAAGTCGACGCTAGCCACGGTACTGTGGACACACTCCACCGACTTAATGGTCTTAGGTGGGGACACACACAATCGACTGTATAAAATCGATTTCTAAAAAATCGACTTCTATAAATTCGACCTAATTTCGTAGTGTAGACATACCCTATGTAATAAGCTGTGGCTTCCAAACAGAAATCTCAAGAGACTGCGTAATGGAGAGTGATGTAACGGCTTTATCAGCATGTGTTTGGGAAGGCTGCATTGCTCATGAGTGGCAAAGCTGGTAGTAAGTTATGCAAGCCATCCTAAAGGAGTGCAGATAAAATCTCTTCTATTGCACTGTCAGGTTTCTAGTGCTACCACCTATTTTGCAGAAAAAAAATATTTTAGAGCCTTATTGGCAGTGTTCCCTCTAATTTTTTATGTCCCTGTGCAGAATAAATTTTGTTACATAACAAAATTCATGTGGTGGGGGTGGGGCCGGGGATGAGAGGCTCAGGGCTGGGGCAGAGGATTGGGTTCAGGGGTTGAGGGCTTCGGCTAGGGTGAAGGCTCTGGAGTGGGGCCGGGGATGAGGGGTTCGGGGTGTGGGAGGCGGCTCAGGGCTGGGGCAGAGGGTTGGGGTGCAGGGGGGTACAGGCTCTGGGGTGGGGCCAGGGATGAGGGGTTTGGAGTACATGCTGCCCCGGGGCTGCAGTGGGGAGAGAGGACTCCCCCCAACCCTCTCTCCCCACAGCAGCTTGGGGCCGGGGGAAAGGCGCCTCTCCCCGGGCTCGGCAGCTCCAGCAGGGCTGGGCTGGGCCAAGGGAGGGGCTCCTTTCCCGGAGCTCCGGTGGGCCTCGGCTGGGGCAGGGGAGGGGCTCCTCTCCCCCAGCCGCAGCAAGTCCAGGGCAGGTCCTCGCTGGGGGCCTGGCTGGGATGATTCAGTTGGGGATTGGTCCTGCTTTGAGCAGGGGGTTGGACTAGTTGACCTCCTGAGTTCCCTTCCAACCCTGGTATTCTATGATTCTATGATTTTATGATATAGCAAGGGTTGCAGGTGGAAGAGGTTGCACCAGAACAAAGCATCCACAAGCTCTCTTTCGCCAGGGACACATGGCTGCAGATGACCAGAGCAACCCAAAGACCAGGGAACAGAGAATGGCCAGAGGATACACTGATTTAGCAAATGCTCTTATCAGCCTCCATTAGCATGACTCCTATGGAGCTCCAGATGCAAATTGCAGAATGAGCCCAGAAGGGGAGGCCAGTGTTGATATTGCCATCTGCCCTCCCTTGGGATCCATGTCCCTCCCCAGGGCTAGGGCCTAGTGGGCACAGGTGTGTGTGATTTACCCTTCTACATGCCAGAATTGATGATTCTGGACCCTCAAGTGTCTTTTTAAAAACACCACCAGCTGTGGTCAACCCATTACCAGAATTATTTGTCTAAGGGGCAGGATGAGGAGACAAACTGATCAACAAATTGGTATTAAGACTTAACAGAAAAAAAACAACAAGCATACAGGCTTGTTGGAGTTAATACATTAAAAGCAGGGCAGGAATAAAGGGTCAGTCTTTTCCTATCAAATACAGACATGCTTCCTTTCTCAGGCAGGCTCCATGCTGATTCTGTGGAACACTGCTCCTATACATGGAGAACATTTCACCAGGGACACAGCCAAGAGACCATTATAACTGCTCCACTTGTGACCTGCATGAAGTGATTGTAATGGAACCTGAGGCCCCTGAGACATGAGCAAATGCACTAACACAGGAGCTGACGCAATAGGTTAAGGAGTTAGCAGGCAGCCTGGAAAGAGAGATTTAATTTCCTTGTGGAGAAAAAAAAAGAAAACACCCAGTAGCTCCATTCTCAGCATTGCTCATATGAAAGCCAGAACATGCTGTGCTGATTTGTCAGTCCATTGTGCTGCCATGACAGCTTCTGATAAGGCAGGGAAACTGTGCTGGTTGGTAGCTGCTGCTCGTTGTGTCCCATCTGGGATTGGCAGAGGGCTGGGAGGGCATTTCCCAAGTAGCCTAGCAAAGAATTTTGGGATGCTGCTTTTTTCCAAACAACCTGCATTATAATCTGGGCCTGTGGCTCCCATTATTCACAAATGGACATTTCACAACAGATGGAAGAATCCTCTGATACAGACAGCACATAAATGATATCAGATTCATAGGTACATTGATTTGGTTTTGTTTTAGAACTGTTACCCAAAAGGAGTCATTCTAAAATGTCTGCTACTTTCTAATGTTAGCAGACACTATAGTTCTGGAGACAATTTTCCAATATTGTACAGTTAAAGATGAGTTGTTGCCTATCTATACAGTATCTTTTGCATACTCACCACATTAGTGATGGCCATAGTCATGTGATAAACTACATTCATCACACACCTCTGGCTGCCTCACCTGCATTCTGCCCACTAATCACAGAATCATAGAATATCAGGGTTGGAAGGGGCCTCAGGACGTCATCTAGTCCAACCCCCTGCTCAAAGCAGGACCAATTCCCAACTATCCCAACTTGGCACACAAGCCAGGACATTATACTCCCAGCAGTCAGACAGCTGTTACTCAACCCCAATCTCCAAAGTGACAGTTTAAAAAAAATGCTGTAATAGGATTTACCTTTTCCTCCATGACTGGCGATGACTGCAGTGACAAACATAGCAGCCAAAACAGAGTGGCAACCGCACAAGAAGCGAGACAAGAAAACAACCATTAGAGAGCAAAAAGTCATGCAAGAACATGTATGTGTATGTGCTCACACAAATACACACCTGAGCAGTGATGGAGACACTTACAGCCTCATAAACATGTAGCCATACAACAGACACATTACATACAATCATTCATAATCACACAATGTGGAAACACATACTCTCTCTCCGTATGTCTCTTGTGCATACATGTACACACCATTCTGTGCTTATACAAACTTCAGTCATAGTGACAAGCAAACATACCAAGTGTATGTATGGGCTCACACAAATATGCCCCAATCTAGCATATCACACATAACGCACCTGTGACACTGCACCCCATATTCTTCACAGTGATATTATTATGATTATGACATAATTATGATGTATGTTATGCAAGATAAGTCAGGTGAAGTGTCACTGGAAAAGTTACGATTTGCTTAATATGATTATCCTATTTGTATGCATGTAGCATTTTTATGTCTCAAGTTATGAATATTGACTATGTATCTGTATTTCAAATGTAGTTACACCTGGGTAATACCCACTAGACAAGATGCATTCAGTCTAGATAGTGGGTGGGGAAGGGCCTATTCAGGGCAAGGGGCCATTAGGAAAAAATAATAGGCCTTAGGAGAAGCTTATCTCCCACTTGGTGAGCCTTCGTGTGAACGGTACAGACAGGCTCCAAGTAATGGCTGCTATGACTCTATGAGGACATGTGATGAGACCACACGTCTCTGGACTCCATCTTGGGATGTCAGTCACAGACTGGTCTGGGACCCAAGCTTTGGGAACAAAGGGTTTCTGCCATATGCAAAAGCTATATAAGGCAGGGAGTGACATCATCTGGGGTTCTTCACTCCACAGACAAGAAGGCTCCTGGAAACACCTGAGGAACAAAGACTGAACTGGGGGAAGTGCTGGACCCAGTCATGCACACCTGGGGAGCTGGGAGTTGCATTAACTTGCTCCTGGGGGAATTATGCACCACTGCGCGTGCACAGAATTCATGTCCCCTGCAGATTTTTTTGCTTCCCTGCAGAAAAATGACTTTCTGACAGGGAAGCAAAGGGAAGCTGCAAAAGCAATCATGCACCACTCCCCAGCTGCGCAGGTACATTGTTTCAGGCACCTGGAGCAGCCGGCAGAGAGGTAAATCATTTCAGTGCTGGGGACACCCCAGCAAGTGGCTCCTACTCTGAGCTGGGATCAGCTACTAATCCTGGCTGGGCTGGAGGCAGGAGAGGATGGGACTTCCTCTTCCCCTGCAAGGAGTGCCTGGGGCGGTGTCAAACCCAGCTCCAGATACCTCCCCCAGCTGCAAGAAGCTCAGCATCGTCCCCTGCTTCCTGCCCCCATCGCTCCTCATTTGCGGGGGAGATGTCCCCGTATGGGGAGCTGCTCTCCCATCCACCCAACCCCTGTGCATCTGGATCTCCTATATCCAGACACCCCCATCAAGCCTCACCCCGTACACCCAGAACCCCCTAGCCCTCCATACCCGAACCCCACCCCACTGAACCTCAACCCCTGCATCTGGAGCCCCCTGCACCCAGACTCCCTGCCTCTAGACCCCCACCCCTGCACCCAGAACACCCCATATTGAGCTCCCTGCACTCAACCCCCCACCCTGATGTGTCCCACCCTGAGCCCCCACATCCAGACCCCCATCCCACTGACTCCCAACTAGCTGCACCCAGACCCCCACCCCATCAAGCCCCACTCCTCCTGCACCCAGCCCCCTCTGCTGAGACCCCCACACCCACACCGCTGAGCCCCAACCACCTTCACCTGGAAGCTCCTGCAGAATCCCATTGCCCTTGCACCTGGAACCACCTCCCCAATAAGCCTTTGTGCATCCAGATCCCCACACACACCTAGACCCCCCACCCCCCCACTGAGCTGCCTGCACCCAGATTGCCCCACACAGAATCCTCTCACCTCACACCTGGATCCCCCCTCACTGAGCCCCTCAACCTTGCCTGGTTGAGCCTGCCTGCCCCACACCTGGAATGCCTGGTGCAGAGGGGCAGGGCCCAGGATGTTTCTGGGGCAGGCTCAGGCCTTGTGCTGTGTCAGGGTCAGGTGCAGCCTCACTGCTGAGTCCATGTCCTGGGAGGGGGGGGGGGGCTGCAGGGTGATCTCCCACCTTTGTGCAGCCAGTGGCCTGTGCTTCCCACTGCCATGCTGAAGCCTCTGCATTTATTTATTGACAAATAAAACCTGCAGAATTTAAAAATATTGTGTGCAGAATTTTAAATTTTTTGGCGCAGAATGCCCTAAGTAGTATTAACTGTAGCCTACCTATGCAGGGGCTGGTCAGAGAGCCTGCATGTAACCGCAGCTGGGTGTGTCCCTACCTAGATGTGTGCTGGTGAAAGTGCAGGCTGGAGGGCTTTGCATCTTGTCACAGCAGTACAGTATGAGAGAGAGCCCAGGGTGGTGGGGCAGGAGGCTTCAGTGGTACCCCAATTCCAGGTGGGACCCTTGGGGGGGAACCCATCACAGCACCCACCCACCCACCAAAGCACACAGATGAGCTCATACAAACACCCATGAGAGATGTACACTTATGGTTCCCACAAATACACACTACTGCAACAAAGCACACAAAATATATGTGCTCATTTATACTCATCCGTTCAATGACGCAGAACACACCCAACATAAATACATATGCTAACATGAACGTGTACTAGAGTGCCACACACACAAGGGCTCAATGCAAAGCTTGGAATGAAGGAAAAAGCCCTCTTTCAGTTAATGGTTTATACAAACTCAGAAGGAGCCACAGGTCACAGACATATGATGGGTCTCTTTTTTCTCCTCCCAGGCGGCTAGCAACACACCAGCACTCAGAGGCACTCAGATTGCTACTTGTGCAGTACAGAGCAGGAAATTCATGCTGACAGTTTTGTCCCTCCCCACAGTGAACTGACAAGTTATCACAATTCTTGAAACTTTCCATCATGCATCCTTTCCTCAGTGACAGCACAAAGCCACATTTAGCTAATGTTTCTTGGACTTTGGGAAGGGGAAATGTGAGCAGAATTAATTCAACCTGCATCATGCAGCCATGCTCACATCACTTCCTATCTAATTTTGGCAGATGCCAATGGCAGGAACCACCAGTCAGAATACAGAAGGCCTGATTCTGCTGTCACATACAGTGGTTTTACACTTCACAATGCACTGACTTCTATGGAGTTTCTCCTGTTTACTTTGGTATAAGTGAGAGAGGAATCAAGCCAAAGGTATCTAATTCCTGGCACTACGCTGGTGACACAAGGATCTGATTGGGCTATGAAAGTATACTGCAAAGCTTTCCCAGTTCTCATGGGTCAGGAAATAAAAGAGAGAGAAAAAACAGACTAATGTAAAGAAGAGTTTTATACAGGGGCATCTGCTCCTCCACTCACAGGAGTGTCTATGAGCTATTGGTTCTTTAACTCCACAGTGAGTTGAAGCTTATTAGGGTCCTGTTCCAAAGCACACTGCAGTCAATGAGAGTCTTTCCATTAACTTCAAAGGATTTGGGATCCGGCTGTTTAAACGTGCAATACTTGCAGATTTCCAATGAGTACTTGAATGGGCATTAGGAAGTTTGTGGAGAGTTGGGAATAGCCCCCTCTCTCCATGACTCTAGGGAATAAAATCTGTCAAGAGTTGCAGTGACAACTTCCTTTAAAAAGGAAAGATTATTTTTAAAAAGATTATTTACATTTTATCTTGTATTTTAAGTCCATCCACCCTACCTGTTCCATCTCCCTACTGCGTCTGTCATGCTACTCTAGCTCCAGGTTTTTCAGGTGAAGCGGATACAATTTGAGATTATCCACTTGGATGCTGCATTCAAACTATGCAAGGGTCAAGAGAATAGCCAGGAGGATTGGCAAGTAGCACAAAACATGATCTTCTGAGATCATTCATTCCTGTTCTACTGCCATAAGAGTAATTTAAAGTTTCTGTAGAAAGTGTAACCTACAAGTGACCCTTACATCAACTAATCCATTTAAAATGCTCTGTGGCCTCTTGTAATTCCTCTATAACAGATATACCATATCAGATATTTCATCCAGAAGGAGCAACTGACTCCCACCAAATAAAGGGTAAAACATCCTCATCCACTTAGAAATAATTGTGGCTTATCTTTGTATATGTATATGATGTAAGCACCTTTGGTAGCCTTACAAATTAGAATATAAAAATCATACTAAATAATCCAGCATGGGGGAAGGATCTTTCCCTAAAGTGCCAGGGTCTTCTAGCTACAAATTATTCCTGCAGTCAAATCCTAGCCAATACAGCAGGAGTGGCTGCAGCTATTAAGTGAGGTAAATGAAATTGTAACAAGACATTATTTTGAAAGGATGGAATCTGTATCATATGTTCTGCCTCAAGATAGAATGGGAAACTGGCATTGATTGTTGTTTCAAATATAAATGTTTCATACTGGAAGGTCATATCCATAGAAGATTAAAATATGTTTGAAAGATCAATTGTATAGACCTTGAATCCTTGGGATTTCAGTCCAAAATCCAAGAGAGGAACTGGTTCAGAAATCACTCAGCCTAATTCCCTACCGTCTGGAAGAGATGAGTCAGAAATGCACGGCAAAGCTGAGAGAGGCTGTGGGAGACAGCATGTGCATGCTGTAGGAGTCAGCCTGCCTCAAGAGCTGAAAGCCTGAAGGAGAGGGGAAAACTCTAATGCTGATCTCTTTCCCCTTTCCACATAGTTAAATCCTCTGAACTATGAAAATTCACTTAGGCTGAGCTGCCCTTCATAGGAGCTAAATAAGATGGAAGGTTGCAGTCATGACACACCTTAGACCATGTTGCATCACGGTTGCAAACAGACTCATAACTCCACCAGCTCCAAATCCAGGAAATATAAATAGCAGAATGATATAAGTGCATGTCAGCATGGATATTCTCCTTCCTGTAGCACATTTCACCTCTTTCAGGCAGGAGGGAAATTACAGTAGGATTGAAAAGGCTTTGTCCAGCCCCGGAACAGTTTCAAGTAATTGTTTTCTTGTTATTAAGTGAGTCCATTTTCTTTCAGCATCCTCACTTCCTTCCTGCATTGGAGTTGTGCTGTATATTCTGTGCACTGTAATGGTGCTGTACTACCAATTGCATTTGCTACAACAAATCCATATTAACAATACATATCCAATCCCAGCACGCACTGTCATGCCGTCAGTGTAGAACTGGGAGCTGGTGCTAGGTGCCACACAGCGCATTCCTTCACAGCCTTGGAACGTTTCTTGCCTTCCGCTTGTGCCATGCAGTTTTGGCAGAAAACGACTTGTTAGATAGAAAATGAATGTCAGAGCTGCAGGGGAGCTGGCAAGAGTCCTGCCATATTTACAGAAGATCCTACTGACAGATGCCCTGAGCTACTCTCAGCTGCACTCCACACCATGCCTCCTTCACAGGGTCTCTCGCTCTCATTTACAAAGTGCAGTCGACACTTAGGCTGTACTCAGACTGCCAGTTTTAAATTAGTTCAAAGTCCAGTAAAGGAAGCCATAACAGACAGAGGGTGTTTAAATCCCTTATGCTGGGAGCTGGGATTTTTCTCCCACTTAGCACAATGCACAACAATCTATGTCAGGCATTTCTAGCCAACTAGCACTCTGGCATCAATGGGTATATCTACACAGCCCATTGCAGCAAGCCTCCGAACCCAGGTCAACAGACTTGCACTACTGTGCTAAAAATAGCTGTATAGACATTGTGGCTCAGGCTGGAGTTTGGGCTCTGAAGCCTAGGAAGGGAGTGGATTTCAGAGCCTGATCTGTAGTCTATACAGCAATTTTTAGCACATTAGCATGAGCCTAAGTCTGTCGACCCAGGGTCGGAGACTCGCTGCCACTTGCTGTGCCTGTACATCAATTTACAAGACTCTAAAATATTCAAAAGGGACCCCTATCCATAATTCCAGAACATTTTCCCCCTCTGTCTCCACATTTACCTCTTTGTTCTCCTCGTCCTTCATCATCCCTATCAGACTACATTACTCCCCTATTAAATTATCTCACTGATTCCTGCTTGCCCATTATTTCTTGTCCAGTTCACCTTCTTTGCTTTGCCAACAATGCCAGCTTTGCTTCCTCTGTAGTTTCCTTCTCTCACTCCCAACATCTCCATGCCTTCTTTCCTGTCTTCTCTATCCACAGTCCAATCTGCCAGCCCCAGTGTGTTAGGTCCCCACTCTTGCCTCAGTCAAATCCCTCCCCTGAAGACTTCTTTCCTGAGGCTCACAAACATTAACCCACATCAAATGGAGCGGCGAACAGCAGAGGCTAACAGAGGGAGTTTGCCTGGGAGCTGTCCAAGAGGAGGTACGCTAAGTGCTGCATTAGGGGGGGCTGTGTTGGTGAGTATCTGAGTGTCTGTTGCTGGGACAGTTTGTCAGTTTGACCGTGTGCTTGATTGCTTGCTTGTTTGTTTGAAAAGTGTGAATTGGGAATGCTTTGTTCCAGGTGGGCCTTGAGTGGGCCTGACTGGTATATAAGGGCAGTCAGCAGCGAACCAGCTGAGCGGCGAACAGCAGAGGCTAACAGAGGGAGTTTGCCTGGGAGCTGTCCGAGAGGAGGTACGCTAAGTGCTGCATTGGGGGGGCTGTGTTGGTGAGTATCTGAGTGTCTGTTGCTGGGACAGTTTGTCAGTTTGACCGTGTGCTTGATTGCTTGCTTGTTTGTTTGAAAAGTGTGAATTGGGAATGCTTTGTTCCAGGTGGGCCTTGAGTGGGCCTGACTGGTATATAAGGGCAGTCAGCAGCGAACCATCTGAGCAGCGAACAGCAGAGGCTAACAGAGGGAGTTTGCCTGGGGAGAGCTCACTGAGGCTTTCATCTGCAGGTTTCTCTGAGTAGTTCTTGCAACAGCTGAGGAAGCTCTTAAGAGGAAGGTGATATGGAAGGTGAGCGATCAGCTGTTGTAACCTGCACAGGTTGTGCCATGTTTGTCTTTCTTCCACAGGACAGAAGCGACTTTGTCTGTACAAAGTGCAAGCTGGTCTCCATATTGGAAGAGAAGGTTCGAGGTCTGGAGAAACGAGTATCGACTCTGCGTTGCATAAGGGAAAATGAAGATTTCCTGGACAGACGTCAGGAGATGCTTCTACGGCCACAATGTTCTGAAGATTCAGAGCAGGCGCAGCAGGGACAGACGGATGATGAAGAAGCTTGGCAGCATGTGACCTCCCGAAGGAGAAAGAGGAGCGTCCATGTACCAGCAATGGAGATACAGGTGAGCAATCGTTTCCATGTTCTCTCTACAGGTACTAATGCGGAGAGTGGAGTAGATGACCCATCTGAGGGAAGGGAGCAGAAGGAGACTCCACCGATTGGAAGGCAAAAGATGCACTGTCCTAGGGATGGGGATTCCACGTCCACCACTCCCAAGAGGAGGAGGAGGGTGGTGGTGGTCGGGGACTCCCTCCTCAGGGGGACTGAGTCATCTATCTGCCACCCCGACCGGGAAAACCGAGAGGTCTGCTGCTTGCCAGGAGCTAGGATACACGATGTGACGGAGAGACTGCCGAGACTCATCAAGCCCTCGGATCGCTACCCCTTCCTGCTTCTCCACGTGGGCACCAATGATACTGCCAAGAATGACCTTGAGCGGATCACTCAGACTACGTGGCTCTGGGAAGAAGGATAAAGGAGATTGAGGCGCAAGTGGTGTTCTCGTCCATCCTCCCTGTACAAGGAAAAGGCCTGGGTAGAGACCGTCGAATCGTGGAAGTCAACGAATGGCTACGCAGGTGGTGTCGGAGAGAAGGCTTTGGATTCTTCGACCATGGGATGGTGTTCCAAGAAGGAGGAGTGCTGGGCAGGGACGGGCTCCACCTAACGAAGAGAGGGAAGAGCATCTTCGCCAGCAGGCTGGCTAACCTAGTGAGGAGGGCTTTAAACTAGGTTCACCGGGGGAAGGAGACCAAAGCCCTGAGGTAAGTGGGGAAATGGGAAATGGGATCCTGGGAGGAAGCACAAGCAGGAGAGCACAAGAGGGGAGGACTCCTGTCTCATACTGAGAAAGAGGGACGATCGATGAGTTATCATTGTGCCTATACACAAATGCAAGAAGCCTGGGAAACAAGCAGGGAGAACTGGAAGTCCTGGCACAGTCAGGGAACTATGATGCAATTGGAATAACAGAGACTTGGTGGGATAACTCACATGACTGGAGTACTATCATGGATGGATATAAACTGTTCAGGAAGGACAGGCAGGGCAGAAAAGGTGGGGGAGTTGCGTTGTATGTAAGAGAGGAGTATGACTGCTCAGAGCTCCGGTATGAAACCGCAGAAAAACCTGAGTGTCTCTGGATAAAGTTGAGAAGTGTGAGCAACAAGGGTGATGTCGTGGTCGGAGTCTGCTATAGACCACCAGACCAGGGGGATGAGGTGGACGAGGCTTTCTTCTGGCAACTAGCAGAAGTTGCTAGATCGCAGGCCCTGGTTCTCATGGGAGACTTTAATCACCCTGATATCTGCTGGGAGAGCAATACAGCGGTGCACAGACAATCCAGGAAGTGTAGGGGACAATTTCCTGGTGCAAGTGCTGGAGGAACCAACTAGGGGCAGAGCTTTTCTTGACCTGCTGCTCACAAACAGGGAAGAATTAGTAGGGGAAGCAAAAGTGGATGGGAATCTGGGAGGCAGTGACCATGAGATGGTCGAGTTCAGGATCCTGACACAAGGAAGAAAGGAGAGCAGCAGAATACGGACCCTGGACTTCAGAAAAGCAGACTTTGACTCCCTCAGGGAACAGATGGGCAGGATCCCCTGGGAGAATAACATGAAGGGCAAAGGGGTCCAGGAGAGCTGGCTGTATTTTGAAGAATCCTTATTGCGGTTGCAGGAACAAACCATCCCGATGTGTAGAAAGAATAGTAAATATGGCAGGCGACCAGCTTGGCTAAACAGTGAAATCCTTGCTGATCTTAAACGCAAAAAAGAAGCTTACAAGAAGTGGAAGATTGGACAAATGACCAGGGAGGAGTATAAAAATATTGCTCAGGCATGCAGGAGTGAAATCAGGAAGGCCAAATCACTTGGAGTTGCAGCTAGCAAGAGACGTTAAGAGTAATAAGAAGGGTTTCTTCAGGTATGTTAGCAACAAGAAGAAAGTCAAGGAAAGTCTGGGCCCCTTACTGAATGAGGGAGGCAACCTAGTGACCAAGTATGTGGAAAAAGCTAATGTACTCAATGATTTTTTTGCGTCTGTCTTCAGAAACAAGGTCAGCTCCCAGACTGCTGCACTGGGCAGCACAATATGGGGAGAAGGTGACCAGCCCTCTGTGGAGAAAGAAGTGGTTCGGGACTATTTAGAAAAACTGGACGTGCACAAGTCCATGGGGCCGGATGCGCTGCATCCGAGGGTGCTAAAGGAGTTGGTGGATGAGATTGCAGAGCCATTAGCCATTATTTTTGAAAACTCATGGCGATCGGGGGACGTCCCGGATGACTGGAAAAAGGCTAATGTAGTCCCCATCTTTAAAAAAGGGAAGAAGGAGGATCCGGGGAACTACAGGCCAGTCAGCCTCACCTCAGTCCCTGGAAAAATCATGGAGCAGGTCCTCAAGGAATCAATTATGAAACACTTAGAGGAGAGGAAAGTGATCAGGAACAGTCAGCATGGATTCACCAAGGGGAAGTCGTGCCTGACTAACCTAATTGCCTTCTATGATGAGATAACTGCCTCTGTGGATGAGGGGAAAGCAGTGGATGTGTTATTCCTTGACTTTAGCAAAGCTTTTGATACGGTCTCCCACAGTATTCTTGCTGCCAAGTTAAAGCAGTATGGGCTGGATGAATGGACTGTAAGGTGGATAGAAAGCTGGCTAGATCGTCGGGCTCAATGGGTAGTGATCAATGGCTCCATGTCTAGTTGGCAGCCAGTTTCAAGCGGAGTGCCCCAAGGGTCAGTCCTGGGGCCGGTTTTGGTAATATCTTTATTAATGATCTGGAGGATGGAGTGGACTGCACTCTCAGCAAGTTTGCCGATGACACTAAACTAGGAGGCGTGGTAGATACACTAGAGGGTAGGGATCGTATACAGAGGGACCTAGACAAATTAGAGGATTGGGCCAAAAGAAACCTGATGAGGTTCAACAAGGACAAGTGCAGAGTCCTGCACTTAGGACGGAAGAATCCCATGCACAGCTACAGACTAGGGACCGAATGGCTAGGTAGCAGTTCTGCAGAAAAGGACCTAGGGGTCACAGTGGACGAGAAGCTGAATATGAGTCAACAGTGTGCTCTTGTTGCCAAGAAGGCTAACGGCATTTTGGGCTGTATAAGTAGGGGCATTGCCAGCAGATCGAGGGACGTGATCGTTCCCCTTTATTCGACATTGGTGAGGCCTCATCTGGAGTACTGTGTCCAGTTTTGGGCCCCACACTACAAGAAGGATGTGGAAAAATTGGAAAGAGTCCAGCGGAGGGCAACAAAAATGATTAGGGGTCTGGAGCGCATGACTTATGAGGAGAGGCTGAGGGAACTGGGATTGTTTAGTCTCCAGAAGAGAAGAATGAGGGGGATTTGATAGCAGCCTTCAACTACCTGAAGGGGGGTTCCAAAGAGGATGGAACTCGGCTGTTCTCAATGGTGGCAGATGACAGAACAAGGAGCAATGGTCTCAAGTTGCAGTGGGGGAGGTCTAGGTTGGCTCTTAGGAAACACTATTTCACTAGGAGGGTGGTGAAGCACTGGAATGCGTTACCTAGGGAGGTGGTGGAGTCTCCTTCCTTGGAGGTTTTTAAGGCCCGGCTTGACAAAGCCCTGGCTGGGATGATTTAGTTGGGAATTGGTCCTGCTTTGAGCAGGGGGTTGGACTAGATGACCTCCTGAGGTCCCTTCCAACCCTGATATTCTATGATTCTAAATGCCTTCTATAGGAGAGAAGGAAATGCTTACTCAGCTAGCAACTCCCTCTGGGTCTCCCAGTGTATCTTGTTTTATGTGTTTCTACCATTTAGGTTATAAACTTTTCAGGGAATGTCTTTACAATGCTAAGTATATTGTTGGCATATAATGATTAATAAAAAATAGTCTGACAGTGTAAAATCACATAGAGAATACTTTTCTCCTCACCGAGTTACTGGATAGTTTGTATCAGAGGGGTAGTCGTGTTAGTCTGAATCTGTAAAAAGCAACAGAGGGTCCTGTGGCATCTTTAAGACTAACAGAAGTATTGGGAGCATAAGCTTTCGTGGGTAAGAACCTCACTTCTTCAGATGCAAGTGATCAACTTGAGTGGATTTGGGTTATGTCCCTCAAGCAGTACTGGGTGATCTATTACTTCACTAAATCATATTCTTTAGGAACTCACTTTCTTCATTCCTCACCAACAAGGCAGTATTATTGGAGTGTAAGATCAGTACAGAGAATCCATTTGATGCTCCTCTAACTGGTATAAATCATGAATTATTGCATTAAAGTCAGTGTAATTATACGACTTTAAAACTAGTGTGAGAAGAGAATAAGGACCAATGATTCCACACTGCTGGCTTCTGACTCTCACTGTTTTGGATGTGGGAAGATGAACAAAAACAACTCACTATCTTGGGTTCATCAAAACCTTGGGCAAAAAAAAGAAGTCCATATGGGATGGTCTTTTTACAGATTTTTTTTTTTTGGGTAAGAAACAGAGGAAATCAGATTGTGACAATGTACTCCTGAACTGGGAAGGCATGTTTCTCATGTCCTCCATGGCTCTTTTTTCTGTGGACCATCCTGTGTGCATATTTTGCACTTGTCATCTAAATATAAAAGGGTAATTTTTCAAAAGCCCATGCAAGAGGTAGGATTGCAAATAAACAGAATACGTACATGTACTTACATGTACATAAACAGTAATATAATAAACATAATGAACAGTACATGTACATGTACACTGAAGACTTGCCTAGAACAAAATAGCAAGGTTCAACTACAGTCCATTCCCAGTGATCTAGCAGGGGAGGGAAACTTGTTTTGGTTGCTCTCTCACACACATATGCACACAGTCCATAAGCCCCTGAATGTCATATATTTCAGTGGAAGGATGTGACCCTACCTCCTCCCAGGTAGACTGCCCTCAGTTTGACTATTTCCCCCAACCTGCTGCATCTTGGACCGCTCAATGTGTTCCACGTAGGTCTGGATCATCTGTGAAGAGGGAAAAACCCATGAGCCAAACAGAAGTGAAAAGGAGACACAGGTTCCTCTTCTGCTTGATCTTCCTCCAGCACCCATTTCTCTCTCCCTTTTTTTTTCATAACTATATCTGTCATTGCTATTCTTTAAGGCTGATGACATAATGAATGAGCAGTGAGTCTGGGTCTAATATGAAAACGAGTGGGGCCAAATAGATATCAAACCTCAAGCCCAGTACAATGGCAGAAGGTCTGTGACAAAACATATGCAGAAAAACAATGAAAAAAGCTTCTTGGAAACTAGACAGCAGTGGTAGCCTCTTGAGGCTTAGAGGAAATGGGATAACAGAGCATTTCACCTCATGGGGGGCTTAGCAGCTACAGACACCTCTTGTTTTTAATCATTCAAATAGTCTTTTCTAAAGTATGTTTGTAGACCTACATGTAGACAAAGAGAATGATATTTACTTAGAGATGATAACCTACCTCTGTGTGGCGTTGGTGCAGGGCATTGTACTCTTTCTTCATTTCTGATTCACGTTCCTCCAGCCGTGAAACTATAAAAGAAAGTATTCCACCCATCAGACAGCATATGTGTTAGACTCCAAAAGGAACACCAGATAATTCTCAAGGAAGTATCTTATATTACAGAAAATAGGTAAAAATGAGTTCATTCCTATTAAAAAATGAGAAACACAATAATGTATGTGTGGCACGTGGTATAACTCACAAACTCATTTCACGGGTATCAAAATGCCCTTAAGGTGAACATACAAAGTGATGCAATGCTAATTTTAGAGGTGGGTCTGTCAGGGCCCAGCCCAGTACCTATCAGTAGACAAATGAGCCAACACAAAGGCCGATCCAAGTTAGGCTTTAGCTCTATCCTTTGTATGTGAGCTGCTACAGGATCCAAAGCTTCTGAAGGCTCAACCCCCAGTGGCAAGGATCACACAGCTCCATTATGACTCCTCTGACTACCTGAGGAGCAGTTGTGTTGGACATTATTGCTGAATTCTGGAGGAAGCCACCACAACTGCACACATTAGGGAAAGGAGAACAAAAACAAAAAATGAGGCGGGATATTTGGTGCATGAGAAAAGGCACGGAGAACCCATTCAGGGACAAGAGGGAAATAAATGGTATGCGCTATATTAAACACATTACAGCTGGCTGTGTCCAACTACAAAGGGCCAGAGCTGATTAGTGAATAACATCACATGTTGTTTGGGGCCCACTATGTGTTACTGGAGAAAAAGAGTTGCTTTGTTTTTTAAAAGTTGATCCAGCCAGAAAGTATTTACCGTGGAAACTAACTGAAAGCTCCAACTCAATTGTTGTTAACTGCAAGACTGGGATTTGCATTTAAAGCTCCTTTGGACTTTCTACCAAGTAGATGCAATCACAGTTGACAAAGAGAGGTCCATATTCCTTCCTCCAAAACAAAACAGGATGTATATTTGGTACATGCTCCTCTATACTCACTTTTCAATAATATGATCTAAGATCATGGCATCAGAAGTCCTGTCTAATGCAATAAAATGTTTGATAGCAAGGAAGGGTTTTAAATGTCCTGTTTATTGGGAAAAAGAAATTCACTGCCACACACATCATCTAGGAAATGTATTAGAAGTTAGGTTTGGCTCATACCTGAAATATCCCCCACACAATTTTTTGCATTTTAACAGGGATTTGCCTGATATTTTATAAAAAGGTATAATTTGAAAGATGTAGGGAGCGTGTGTAAATTACAGAAATTGAAATCATGGTCCCAAAGGGCTAAATAAATCCCTGGTGTAACTCGAGTGACTTCAGACAAGGAACAGAGGGTCCTGTGGCACCTTTAAGACTAACAGAAGTATTGGGAGCATAAGCTTTCGTGGGTAAGAACCTCACTTCTTCAGATGCAAGCATTCTGTTGCTTTTTACAGATTCAGACTAACACGGCTACCCCTCTGATTTCAGACAAGGGGTGATTTAGGACTAAAGTCTAGGTAGTTCTAAATAAACTCAGCAAAATAACACAGGAACCCCCACAAACTACTGCCAAATGCATTCCACAGATCTACTACTTCTCATCCAATAGTACTTCATGTAATATACAAATTTGTTTAAAACAGGTAGTACTTGCTCCAGTATGAAGCTATGGGATTACAAGGGCTGCTGTAGACATCAAGATAATTGATATACAGAACAGGCATGAGACAAAGTTCTTGAAGCTCCATAATGTCCCCAAAGGCTGCAGTTGGCCATATTTTCTTATAATGCTCGGTGCAATGGAAACAATAAAGCTACTATCAACTTAAATGTTGAACATATTTCTCCCCTTAGGCCCCTCAAAAGTTGGCATTGGAGTTAGGAATGTCAAACTTCCAGGTTTTGAATACGATGCATTAAACAAAGAAACTTCAGAGCAACACCCTAGCTTCCAAGGAAGCCCAACCATATAAGCATGTTGGTTGCATTACTGTACTTACTCTGGTCTGCATAGTTTTTGGCCTTCAGCTCCAGCTGCCGGGACTGAAATTCAAGATGCTCAACCTGGATTTGCAGGTCTTTCTTCTCCTGTTCCAGTGCATCTTCAAACTCTATAAACTTCTGTACAGGCAAAGAAACAAAGAAGCAGACCAGGATGAGAAACAAACACACAGTGCACTGTTTCCCATTTTGCCTCCCTTTCTGTCTCCAACAAAAATGGGAAAGCGAGAGAGAATGTACGTATCAAAAACAGGAGGTTAACTTTTTAGAGTCAGTACTGCAGATGACAGTATTTCACCCAGGTAAAAGGACATGGATGGGTATAAACTGTTCAGGAAGGGCAGGCGGGGGAGAAAGGGTGGAGGAGCTGCACTGTATGTAAGAGAGCCCTATGATTGCTCAGAGCTCCAGGATGAAACTGGAGAAAAGACTGTTGAGAGTCTTTGGGCGGGGTAAAAGTAATTGAGGACACTTACCAGTATGGGGGGGGGGGGGGAGGAGGTGGCGGCTCTGGCCCCTGGAAGGGACGGCGCCTCGGGCGGAAGGGGCGGGGCTGGGGGGGTCAGCATCCCCCAGACAGCCTTTGGACCACGCCGCCCGGGGCTCCCGTGTTGATTTAAAGGGCCCAGAGCTCCGGACACTTTTAAATCGCCAGCCCCAGGGCAGCTGCTCCCTTTGCCTCCGCCCGTCAGCGGCCGGGGGGGGGGGGGGCAAAAGGGGAAGGGACATTAAAGCGCTGCAGGGTTCTTTGCCGCAGCAGCGCTTTAACGTTGCTGCAACACCCACCCACCCACCCCCGTCGGTGGCCCCGCCAACGGGGGGGGCATGCAGCAACATTAAAGCGCTGCCGCGGCAAAGGAGCATCCTAAAAGCGCTGCCGCGGCAGCGCTTTACTGTCCCTGCCCCCTTTGCCTCCCCCGCCAGCGGCCCTGCCGGTGCGGACCCTACCGTCAGGGCCACTGATGGGGGGAAGGGACAGCAACGTTAAAGCACTGCCGTGGCAGCACTTTAAGGACGGTCCTTTGCCACGGCAGCGCTTTGAGGATCCTTAAAGCGCTGCTGCAGCAAAGGACCGTCCTTAAAGTTGCTGCCCCTTCCCACCCCCCTACCGGCAGGGCCCCAACAGGGGAGGCAAAAGGGGCAGGGACATTAAAGCGCTGCCGCAGCAGCGCTTTAATGTGAGCTGGGTATGGGCCGGTGCAGGTTCTTACCGGTACAGAGAACCGGCCCGTACTGGCTCACTTTCACCCCTGTCTTTGGGTTAAGTTTAGAGGCAAGAGCAACAAGGGTGATGTCGTGGTAGGCATCTGCTATACACCACCAGACCAGGAGGATGAGGTAGACAAGGCTTTCTTCGGACAACTAACAGAAGTTTCCAGATCACAGGTACTGATTCTCTGACATCTGCTGGGAGAGCAATACAGCGGTGCACAGACAATCCAGGAAGTTTTTGGACAGTATTGGGGACAACTTCCTGGTGCAAGTGATGGAGGAACCAATTAGGTAGGGGCTGTGCTCCTCTTGACCTGCTGCTCACAAACAGGGAAGAATTGGTAGGGGAAGTAGAAGTGGGTGGCAACCTAGGCAGCAGAGACCATGAGATGGTCAAGTTCAAGGTCCTGACAAAAGGAAGGAAGGAGAGCAGCAGAATATGGACCCTGGACTTCAGAAAAGCAGACTTTGACTCACTCAGGGAAGTGATGGGCAGGATCCCCTGGGAGGCTAATATGGGCAAAGGAGTCCAGGAGAGCTGGCTGTATTTTAAAGAAGCCTTATTGAGGGCGCAGGAACAAACCATCCCGATGTGCAGAAAGAATAGCAAATATGGCAGGTGACCAGCTTGGCTTAACACAGAAATCTTTGGTGAGCTTAAACACACAAAAAAAGCTTACAAGAAGTGGAAACTTGGACAGATGACTAGGGAGGAGTATAAATATATTGCTCAAGCATGCAGGGGTGTAATCAGGAAGACCAAAAGCACAATTGGCATTGCAGCTACCAAGGGATATGAAGAGTAACAAGAAGGGTTTCTACAGGTATGTTAGCAACAAGAAGGTGGTATGGGAAAGTGAGGACCTTTACTGAATGGGGAAGGCAACCTAGTGACAGATGATGTGGAAAAGCAGAAGTACTCAATGCTTTTTTTGCCTTGGTCTTCATAGACAAGGTCAGCTCCCAGACTGCTGCACTGGGCAGCACAGTATTGGGAGGAGGTAAGCAGCCCTTAATGGTGAAAGAACAGGTTAAGGACTATTTAGAAAAACTGAACATGCACAAGTTCAGGCCGGATACAATGCAGAGGGTGCTGAGAGAGTTGGCTGATGTGACTGCAGAGCCATTGGCCATTATCTTTGAAAACTTGTGGCGATCAGGGGAGGTCCCAGATGATTGGAAAAAGGCAAACATAGTGCCCATCTTTAAAAAAGGGTAGAAGGAGAATCCGGGGAACTACACACCGGTCAGCCTCACCTCAGTCCCTGGAAAAATCATGGAGCAGGTCCTCAAGGAATCCATTTTGAAGCACTTGGAGGAGAGGAAGGTGATCAGGAACAGTCAACATGGATTCACCAAGAACAAGTCATGCCTGACCAACCTGATTGCCTTCTATGATGAAATAACTGGCTCTGTGGATATGGGGAAAGCAGAGGACATGATATATCTTGACTTTAGCAAAGCTTTTGATACGATCTGTCACAGTATTCCTGCCAGCAAGTTAAAAAAGTATGGATTGGATTAATGGACTATAAGGTGGACAGAAAGCTGGCTAGATCGTCAGGCCCAACAGGTAGCGATCAATGGCTCAATGTCTAGTTGGCAGCCAGTAGTGCCCCAGGGCTCGGTCCTGGGGCCGGTTTTGTTCAACATCTTCATTAGTGATCTGGATGATGGGATGGATTGCACCCTCAGCAAGTTTGGAGATGACAATAAGCTGGGGGGAGAGGTAGATACGTTGGAGGGTAGGGATAGGGTCCAGAGTGACCTAGACAAATTGGAGGATTGGGCCAAAAGAAATCTGATGAAGTTCAACAAGGATAAGTGCAGAGTCCTGCACTTAGGATGGAAGAATCCCATGCACTGCTACAGACCGGGGGCCAACTGGCTAAGGGGCAGTTTTGCAGAAAAGGACCTGAGGATTACAGTGGACGAGAAGCTGGATACGAGTCAGCAGTGTGCCCTTGTTGCCAAGAAGGCTAACGGCATATTGGGCTGCATTAGTAGGAGCACTGCCAGCAGATCAAGGGAAATGATTATTCCCCAATATTCAGCACTAGTGAGACCACATCTGGAGTATTGCGGCTAGTTTTGGGCCCCCCCACTACAGAAAGGATGTGGACAAACTGGAGAGAGTCCAGCGGAGGGCAACGAAGATGATTAGGGGTCTGGGGCACATGACTGATGAGACGAGGCTGAGGGAACTGGGCTTATATAGTCTGCAGAAGAGAAGAGTAAGGCGGGGATTTGATAGCAGCCTTCAACTACCTGAAGGGGGGTTCCAAAGAGGTTGGAACTAAGTTCTTCTCAGTGGTGGCAGATGACAGAACAATGAGCAATGGTCTCAAGTTGCAGTGGGGGAGGTCTAGGTTGGATATTAGGAAAAGCTATTTCACTAGGAGGGTGGTGAAGCACTGGAATGGGTTACCTCAGGAGGTGATGGCATCTCCATCCAAATGTAGTGGATCCATGCTGACACTAGCCTTAATTCTTGATACACTCTATCCAGGACTGTTTGTATGGATTGTTTCAACTGAACATTGGTCTCTGGAAAGGGACTAACACCTTCAAATGTCTTTGTATATGAGACCAAAGACAAAGTCCCATACCAAACACAGAGTCTGTCAGAATAGCTTTCCAGCCTCCAGTTTGCTTTTGTCTGTTTTGAACGGTTAGTCTGGAATGTGCTCTAATGGTTTGTTAAATTCCATTTCAGAATTCATACTCTGATTTGGAGAAGCAAGAACTCGGGAAACAGCAGAGGTGGCTTTAAGACATCTGTATGCTCCCCATTTTCTGGGGCAACTGGTGTCCAGCCTGGCCACCAGTGGAAGACAAAGCAGCGTCAGGATGGGAAGAAGAGAACACAACTAGAACATTGTGCTCTGACCATGACCTCTCCCTCCCTTCTCCTACCCTGGGTCTGCCCCCAAAACACTTCCTAACCAGCACAGAGCCCTTACACCAGCTCTACATGACCAGTGAGGCCCACTGCTCTGGAAGTATTCCCCACACTCTGTCTTCTCCTGCTCTTGACAGTCTGTATGCTACTCCTTGCTGTTTCTTTTCCATTCCACTTCCTCTGCACGCTGGCATACGCAACATGGCACCAACATTGCACTGACAATTTCAAATAGTGAGACAAAGTGGGTGAGGTAATATCTTTTATTGAACCAACTTCCGTTGGTGACAGAAACAAGCTTTCCAGTTTACATGGAGCTTTTCTTCAGGCCTGAGAAAGGTACTCAGAGTGTCACAGCTAAATACAAGGTGGAACAGACTGTTTAGCATGAGTAGCTACACATAGTTCAAGGGACCTTTTAAGGTAACATAGCCCATTAATACCCCTCCAATCATAGAGGGGAATGGAAGGGAGGTGGGAGGGAGGGGTTGTTAGTGGTTTACAGCTTGCTGCAACAAGCCATAAATCCAGTGTCTCTATTCAGACCATGATTTTTAGTGACTAGCAAAGTTATGTATTTAAGCTCCCAGGCTTTTCTTTTGAAAGTGTTGTGCAGATTTCCTTTGAGGATAAGGATGGATAGCGATTACTCTATATCTGACCTTTATGAAAAGTGTTCACCCACCAGTGATGTGGTGTTTTTGTCTTTTATCATTGTCTTGTGTCTCTAATATCCTGAGACTGACATGGCTACAACACTGCATATAACTTCAAATAGTGTCATCCCCACACATGCCCCTACAGAATTGTCCATGAATGTTCTAGTCTACAAAATAAAATAAGTGATCCATCTTCTCTAGGCCTGCCATGCAGAATGGCATGCCTTTTCTTTTTAGTTCAGCAGACTCACTGAACTAACATCATCATTCTAACAGTGATAAGTGGTAACCAGGCCTATTGGTAAGGATCTCCAGGGAACTCCAGGAAATTAATGTTCAGTTGCACTACACTTGTTTGAGGGTTTGTTTTTTTTAATACAAGGCTATATAGACACTATTCTGTAGAATCTACTTCCCCTGCAATATGCTCTGTAAGAGTCTCTTGCACATTTCCTGTTACTTTGAGGGGATCAGCAACAACATTGTAACCATGATGTCTGTGAACTGGATTGTGTCTCAATAAATCACACCATTTCTCATGCTAGACCATCTCTGTAATTGCCTAGTTAATTAGTTTGTAACGAGTCACTTTTTATATAGGACTGAACTTTACATATAATTTCTTAGCCACATCTAGTTTTTTCCTGCACTCAGTGACCTGCTAAAGATTTTTTTTAAATTAGGCTAGTGTCTTTCCCCCCTCCCCCTTTCTTTCCTTAACTTTGTGATGTCCAAAGGAGCTTGAGAGGTTTTGGACTGATTGTTTTTTAAAAGTTCTGTTTGTTTGTTTGGGCTGCTGTTGTTGGGTCTGTTTTGTTTTTGTTTTTTTCCTTCCATGATGGGTTTTCTACTTTAGAAACATTAGAAATGCAAACCCTGCTGTCCCTGGTTTTACTGGAGGACTTTCTGGGTGTCTCAGAGGATGTATGGTGGGATCTGAATTTTTAACAAAGGCTTCTTTTCTCCAAAATGTCAATTAGACAAAATTAAATAGTTTAAAACAAGACAAACAAGAAACAAAGAGTTTTAGACAGTCTGACTAAATCCCCTTCACCTCTCACTTGCTCAGCTGTCAATCGCTTGACTGTTGAGATGTCCTAATTTTACTAGCTCTCCCGCCATCAGAGAGTCTCCCATAACTAGACAGGACCTACATTTTTGATGTTAAAAAAAAATACCAAACAGAGTTTTTTTAAAGTATTTCAGAGCCTTCTGGGTCCTCTACAAGGAAGCAAAAGAGGGCACAACACCAATGTTATTCCCATTTTGCAGGTCACCTTTAATAGGATTGGCTTATTCCCAATGTTTTGGTTTAATTCAGGGAGACTGATTAAAATGCTAATACTTTTCAAATATTTAATGAAAGGCTGGCGCTTGGCTATATCTCTTTATTCAGACATGTCCAGAGCATCACAGAAACAAGAAACTGGCAACTCACTGTTTATATTTTTCTTTGTACACTGAGTACTTAACAGCTTTCTGCTGTATTTAGGAATGAAAGAATAGAGACAACTCAATTTAAGACTAAGATTGTAATTAATACCCGATAGGGGATGCCTTATGCAAAGTTTGCCCTCTGTCCTGCTACAGTTAACTGATGGCAGAATTTGGCCCACTCAGTCTCTGAAAGGCTGCTTTTTCTGCCAGGTTCTGAAATAGCTTTTTGATGATGACACTCATGAGGCTACCTCACCTGATGTCTCACTCTGTGCATCATGGAGCCTGAATGGCTGAGAGGGAGTGAGATCCCAGGTCCACAGAGAGAGGTTGAAAAACAGGCAGCTCAAGCAGGCTGGGGGAGGAGAGTGTTTACAACTGTAGCCTATTCCAGTAAAGCAAATTCCTTACTATGGTTTCTGCTTACCAAGCACGCCATCCTCTCATGTAATGGTTCATGTGAGTTCCCTTTAGAGGTATCAAGCAGCAGCTTTTGATACAGAGTGTTAATATCTATGACACACTCGGGATAGAAATCCCATTGCTTATCAATATAGTCAGATCACAAAGTACAACTAGGCAGTGCCAGCTGTTTGCCAAGAACAACCACTTCCGGCACCTGTGCTCCTCTCTGAACAACAGCCTCTTAAAAAGGGGACAGGGAAAAGAACATTAAATGATACAAATCACTAGGGGAACAGCAAAAGCTGGAAAAGTCCTACTGCAGGTAAGCTACCTACCGCTAACATTAACCCAAGCAGATTTTTAGCAGAATATTGTCTTTTTTTTTTAATTATCCAAAGGCTTAGAAGCAATTAACACAGTATTAAGACCATGTGTTACAAAAAAAAAAAAAAAAAAAAACCAAGTCTCACTCACTGAAATGGAGCCTTGAATATAAATATTCTAATCATTCAACATTTTCTATATTCAAGACACGTGATGAAATCCTGGCCTCAGTGAAATCAATGGGAGTTTTGCCACTGACTTCAATAGGGCCAGGATTCCACCCATGCAATGTGAAGGGGATGCTGTCAAACTTGAAAATCACATTTCTGTATGAAAATTTTGTAGCTGCACACCCAAGACAGAGATGGTTGAAAGAAGTTAGAAAAAGTTTCTCTATTTTTATTCAGTTTGTTTATGGATTTCACAGCACTTTGTGTACAGTGAGTTTTCCTTCTCTATAATCAGTTAGGCCCAGCTCCACCAATCAGCTCCAGACACACAGAGACTTAGGCCTGATCTACACTACGAGTTTAGGTCGACTTTAGCCGTGTTAAATCGAATTAAGCCTGGACACGTTCACACGACGAAGCCCTTTCTTTCGACTTAAAGGGCCCTTTAAACCGGTTTCTTTACTCCACCTCCGACGAGGGGATTAGCGATAAAATCAGCCTTAGTGGGTCGGAATTGGGGTAGTGTGGACGGAATTCGACGTTATTGGCCTCCGGGAGCTATCCCACAGTGCTTCATTGTGACCGCTCTGGACAGCACTCTCAACTCAGATGCACTGGCCAGGTAGACAGGAAAAGCCCCGCGAACTTTTGAATTTCATTTCCTGTTTGCCCAGCGTGGAGAGGACAGGTGACCACACAGAGCTCATCAGCACAGGTAACCGTGATGGAGTCCCAGGATCGCAAAAGAGCTCCAGCATGGACAGAACGGGAGGTACGAGATCTGCTCGCCATATGGGGAGATGAATCAGTGCTGGCCGAACTCCGAAGCAGTAAACGAAATGGCAAAATATTAGAAAAGGTCTCCAAGGCCATGAAGGACAGAGGCCATAACAGGGACGCACAGCAGTGCCGCGTGAAAATTAAGGAGCTAAGGCAAGCCTACCACAAAGCCAGAGAAGCAAACGGAAGGTCCGGGGCTGAGCCGCAAACATGCCGCTTCTACGTGGAGCTGCATGCCATTCTAGGGGGTGCAGCCACCACTACCCCAACCGTGTGCTATGAGTCCCTCACTGGAGAAACACACAGGGAAGCAAGTTCGGGGTACGAGGAAGATGATGATGAAGATAATGTAAATAGCTCACAGCAGCAAGGAAGCGGAGAAACCGGTTTCCCCAACAGCCAGGATGTTTATCACCCTGGACCTGGAACCAGTAACCCCCGAACTCACCCAAGACCCTGGGGGCACACAGGGGACCTCTGGTGAGTGTACCTTTGTAAATATTACACATGGTTTAAAAGCAAGCGTGTTTAATGATTAATGATTAATTTGCCCTGCCAATCGCGGCCAGTACAGCTACTGGAAAAGTCTGTTAACGTGTATGGGGATGGAGCGGAAATCCTCCAGGGACATCTCCAGAAAGCTCTCCTTCATGTACTCCCAAAGCCTTTGCAAAAGGTTTCTGGGGAGGGCTGCCTTATCCCATCTGCCATGGTAGGACACTTTACCACGCCAGGCCAGTAGCACGTAGTCTGGAATCATTGCATAACAAAGCATGGCAGCGTATGGTCCCGGTGTTTGCTGGCATGCAGACAACATCCATTCCTTATCGCTCTTTGTTATCCTCAAGAGAGCGATATCATTCACGGTCACCTGGTTGAAATGGGGTGATTTTATTAAGGGGACATTCAGAGGTGCCCCTTCCTGCTCTGCTGAACAGAAATATTCCCCGCTGTTAGCCACGCGGTGGGGGGGAGGGGTGAAGTGATCATCCCAGAGAATTGGGTGTGTGGGGGAGGGGAATTCGTTGGGTTTGTGCTGCATGTTAACCCTGAAACCGCAGCCCCTCCTTTTACATTGCAAACCCATTTTAAATGGCCAACCCAACGGGTGCTTGGTATGGTTAATGAGAGCAGTACTGTTTGAAACCAGCCCCACATGTTAAGAAGGTTAAAAAAGCCAAAAGACTGTGTCTTACCATGGCTGCCTGAAAGCTGAAATCTGTGGCCTGGCAGTGCGTGAGTTATCTCTCACACCAAACCGGCAGGCCCTCAATATAAGAGGAAAAATGCGACCTTGTAACGAAAGCACATGTGCTGTGTAATGTGAACAGCAAAATTTAATGTGAAAGAGTGTACCCATTGTTCTCTAAAATGTGTCTTTTTTAACCACCTCTCCCTTCTCCTCCACCAGCTGTAAATCTTTCTCCTTCTCAGAGGCTAGTGAATATTCGAAAGCGAAAGCGAAGGACGCGTGATGAAATGTTTACAGAACTACAGACTGCCTCCCACGCTGACAGAGCACAGCAAAATGCGTGGAGGCAGTCAATGACTGATTATAGAAAAGCCCAATATGAGCGAGAGGAGAGGTGGCGTGCTGAATCGCGAGCTGAAGATGAGAGGTGGCGTCAGCTTGCACACAGAAGGCAAGAGTCGATGCTCCGGCTGCTGGAGCATCAAACTGATATGCTCCAGCGTATGGTTGAGCTGCAGGAAAGGCAGCAGGAGCAGAGACCGCCGCTACAGCCCCTGTGTAACCAACAGCCCTCCTCCCCAAGTCCCATTGCCTCCTCACCCAGACGCCCAAGAACATGGTGGGGGGGCCTCCGGCCACCCAGTCACTCCACCCCAGATGATTTCCCAAGCAATAAGTGTTAAAGTTTTAAAGTTTTAAACTGCAGTGTGTCCTTTTCCTTCCCTCCTCCCCCACCCATCCCGGGCTACCTTTGCAATTATCCCCCTAGTTGTGTGATGAATTAATAAAGAATGCATGAATGTGAAGTAACAATGACTTTATTGCCTCTGCAAGTGGTGCTTGAAGGGGGGAGGGTAGGGGAGGGTGGGGTGGTTGGTTTACAGGGAAGTAGAGTTAACCGGGTGGGTGGGGGGGCGGAGATTTCATCAAGGAGAAACAAACAGAAGTTTCACACCGTAGCCTGGCCAGTCACAAAACTCGTTTTCAAAGCTTCTCTGATGCGCACCGCGCCATGCTGTGCTCCTCTAACCGCCCTGGTGTCTAGCTGCGCGTAATCAGCGGCCAGGCGATTTGCCTCAACCTCCCACCCCGCCATAAATGTCTCCCCCTTACTCTCACAGAGATTGTGGAGCGCACAGCAAGCAGCAATAACAATGGGGATATTCTTTTCGCTAAGGTCTGAGCGAGTCAGTAAACTGCGCCAGCGCGCTTTTAAACGCCCAAATGCACATTCTACCACCATTCGGCACTTGCTCAGCCTGTAGTTGAACAGGTCCTGACTCCTGTCCAGGCTGCCTGTGTACGGCTTCATGAGCCATGGCATTAAGGGGTAGGCTGGGTCCCCAAGGATCACGATAGGCATTTCAACATCCCCAACGGTTATTTTCTGGTCCGGGAAGAAAGTCCCTTCCTCCAGCTTTCGAAACAGAACAGAGTGCCTGAAGACGCGAGCATCATGTACCCTTCCCGGCCAGCCCACGTTGATGTTGGTGAAACGTCCCTTGTGATCCACCAGAGCTTGCAGCAGCATTGAAAAGTACCCCTTGCGGTTTATGTACTCGGTGGCTTGGTGCTCCGGTGCCAAGATAGGGATATGGGTTCCGTCTATCGCCCCACCACAGTTTGGGAATCCCATTGCAGCAAAGCCATCCACTATGGCCTGCACGTTTCCCAGAGTCACTACCCTTGATATCACCAGGTCTCTCATTGCCCTGGCAACTTGGATCACAGCAGCCCCCACAGTAGATTTGCCCACTCCAAATTGATTCCCGACTGACCGGTAGCTGTCTGGCGTTGCAAGCTTCCACAGGGCTATCGCCACTCGCTTCTCAACTGTGAGGGCTGCTCTCATCCTGGTATTCTGGCGCTTCAGGGCAGGGGAAAGCAAGTCACAAAGTTCCATGAAAGTGCCCTTACGCATGCGAAAGTTTCGCAGCCACTGGGAATCGTCCCACACCTGCAGCACGATGCGGTCCCACCAGTCTGTGCTTGTTTCCCGGGCCCAGAATCGGCGTTCCACGGCATCAACCTGCCCCAGGAACACCATGATTTCCACATTGCTGGGGCCTGTGCCTTGTGAGAGGTCTAGGTCCATGTCCATTTCCTCATCACTCTCGTCGCCGCGCTGCAATCGCCTCCTCCTCTGCTGGTCCTGGTTTTGCTTTGGCATGTCCTGGCTCTGCATATACTCCAGGACAATGCGCGTGGTGTTCATAGTGCTCATAATTGCCGCGGTGATCTGAGCGGGCTCCATGATCCCAGTGCTAGCTATGGCGTCTGGTCTGAAAAAAGGCGCGAAACTAGTATCTGACGGACCAGGGGAAGGAGGGAGGGAGGGAGGGAGGGGCGAGTGACGACATGGCGTACAAGTACAGGGAATTAAAATCAAGAAAGGTGGCTGTGCATCAGGGAGAAACACAAACAACTGTCACACAGAATGCCCCCCCCCCCAGAGATTTAACTCAAAAGCCTGGATTTAGCAGGCTGTTGATTTGACGGAGGGAGGGGGGAAGGAAATGAATACAGAACAAATCTATTTTTTACATCTTAAGAGGACGGTGCAGCATGACTGATAGCCCTCGGCATTTTCTGGGTGCTTGGCAGCAAATACTGGGCGCTTGGCAGTTAGCCTTCAGGCCTATTGCACGATCTGCTGCTCAGGGAAGACTCTGCTAACGTGCGATGAGCCAACAGGGCGCTTGGCAGAAAATGGCATACTACGACTGATCATCATCAAGACAGTTCCATAGGACTGAGCATGTCTGCCCAGGTGCCCATGATCGACAGCCACTGCTGTACGACGAGGACGGTTACCAGTCGTAATAAACCATCTACTGCCAAAAGGCAAAAGGCAAGGGGCTGGTGCAATGCAGCCCCACGGCTGCCAGCCCCACGGCTGCCGGCACCCAGATCGCCAATGAAGGCTACCAGTCATGCTGCACCGTCTACCGCCAAAAGGCAGTTAGCTGCTGCTGCTGTGTAGCAATGCAGTCCCACGTCTGCCGGCACCCAGATGACATATGGTGACGGTGAGCTGAGCAGAGCGGGCTCCATGCTTGCCGTGGTATGTTGTCTGCACAGGTAACCCAGGTAAAAGGGCGCGAATCTATTGTCTGCTGTTGCTCTGACGGAGGGGGAGGGGCCTGACGACATGTACCCAGAACCCCCCGCGACACTGTTTTGCATCATTCGGGCATTGGGATCTCAACCCAGAATTCCAATGGGCGGCGGAGACTGCGGGAACTGTGGGATAGCTACCCATAGTGCAATGCTCCGGAAGTCGACGCTAGCCTCGGTACTGTGGACGCGGTCCGCCGACTAGAGCACTTAGAGCATTTTATGTGAGGACACACAAAATCGGCTGTATACAACCGATTTCTATAAAACCGGCTTCTATTAATTCGATCTAATTTCGTAGTGTAGACATACCCTTATACTTGTGCAGGAGCCCTCTGATGTCAATAGGGCTTTGTAAGGTGTCACAGATCCACAGGGTGTGGTCTATGCGCCTGCCTGTTACCAGTCCCTTGGGAGTGACCCCTTTAGTGTGCTGAACCCCAAGGGTACACACAACTCCACAGAGGCTCCAAGACTCCAGAACTGAGTGATTCTCTCTCTCTGTGGCTCCCTGCAGTGAATCCAGCCAAGCCACACTCCCATGGGAGACTTGTAGTGTAACTCTTCGGGGTGCAGTGCTCTCAGTGAGTGAGTATCTGCAACAACAACAGGCAGCCTTTTCAAAACAAGGTAACAATGTATTAGTCACCTGGCATAAAGAATCTGAAAGTCCTTAGGTTAGCAGAGATAGGCAAAGGTTAAGCCATTGCCCCTCCTGGCCTGAACATTTCTGGCTCTGGCTCAGAGGTGCCATTTCAGATTTTGGTACTGGGGGGCAACTTTAACCATGTTAGGCATCTGAAAACTCTAGGTTTTTTTGCAGATAATAACTTAGAAATTATACAGGAGCGCTGTATCTAATTCCTATACATAAAAAAGAGGATTAAATAAATATTAGACCCACTCAACTCTAATACTAACATGCTCTCACATCTTGTGTCAAGTCACTTAAGGGACACTGGTTAGGTTTAAAATATTACAGTATATTCTTTTTTATTAACTCTTGAATAGAACAATTGAAACAATTGTAGAAAAATCTAGATTACTTTCTATCACTCTTTTACAGTTCATCAAGCTTGGAATAGATCCTTTAACTTTGGAAACATCCTACTAGGGCAAGGCCCCATGAGTTTATACTGCACCTGTTTGGGACTCTGGGTGTGTTACCTCACTACAAATAATAGACTAGAAACTAACCTTAAACAGGAGTGAAACTGACACTTTCAAGTCACTTTCACAGTATTTCCAATCCCAAATGTTCAAAAATCATGAATCAGGCTCACCAAAAATCATAAGATTGGCTTTAAAATCATCAGTTTGCCTTCTGCTTTTTGAGACTTTAGGGTGCACATTTTGAAGCTTTCTCCACAGCCACGAGGGCTAGAAACTTCATTTTTCTTTAAGAATGAAGGCTGAAATCATCACATATCCACTTGACTCCAGGAGCTGGGGCTTTAAGGAAAACAATTATCATGAGACTCATGACAAAATCATCAGAGTTGGCAACACTGATTTTACTTTTGTTTAAAGGCTAGTTACTTTCCAGAAGGGTCTTAAACACAACACTACAGTGATTGAGTTGTGGTTCTCACAGGAGAATATTTAAAACCAAACACCAAGAAAATTCTATATTTTAAAGTTGAGGGGAAAAAACCAGACTTCTGAGGTATATCAGGGCCACTGCACACAGAAAAGGAAAATAAACAGGCACAGGAGCTCTGGGCAGCTCTTCCTCTAGAAAGAAAGTTGGAGAGTCAAATATTCTTGTCCTTAATCCAGTAAAACTTCTATTGCCATCAGTGCCTCCCCTCATAGATATTAACATGTACTTAATAACTATACACTTCATACTTAAATATCTGAGCCAACTTATGCAGGGCTACACATTTTGTACACATTGACTCAGCGACTACGTTTTCTGGCATATTTTGAACAGTGCTGAACACCACAGATGATGCTCAGTGAATAATACAAATCATGAAAATAATCTTCGACTTTATGGACTCTGTGAATGCAGTTTCTGTTCCTTGTTCTGGAATTGGCTTGGATATAGCTGAAACCCTAAGAATTTGAGGCATAAATATATCTGATACTTATACGACACTTTCTGATTCCTTCCTTTTCTCAGACTTAGAACAAAAAAATGACAAAATGGTTTTCAGTTAAAATGTAAAATTGCACAGCAGCCATTGCTCTACAACCCAGCATGGGGCAGAACCTGCCACCCCTTGGGAGTTAAGTGATCTCCTCTCATCTGACTCATGGTCCCTGTTGAACAGGTTCCGGTCCAGGCAAGGTCTCTGTGCAGCCAACCAGTATCACTGGGGCCTTCGTGACAGCCCTTTGGGCAGCTGTGGCGCAACACAGACGATGACACACATTGCCGATGAATGCCTGCTGACTAGGTTCAGTAGTGGCCTAGAAGAACTGCATCACGCCACTGAAGATGCCATCGCTTGGCTAGACGACTATGCACATGCTAAATAAATCTGACTCTCATTCTCCATCTTTCCCAACCTCTGTGCTGCTTTTCATGCTGTCAACCATGACATCCATCCCAACCTCCTGGGAGTGTTTGCTGGAGTCTCCGAGAACTGGCCGCCTTGGTTTTGCTCCCATCTATCAGAGTCCTCTTTTTTTGCAGCATGCAGCAGAGAGATAGGCTGGTCTGCTGGATGGGGAGCTAGCCCCGAAAGACCTGGGTTCTACTCTCCACCCCCTCCACCCCAAATGGACTAGGGTGACCAGATGTCCCGATTTTATAGGGACAGTCCTGATATTCAGGGTTTTTTCTTATATAGGCGCCTATTACCCCCCCTCCCCCTGCCCTGATTTTTCACATTTGCTATCTGGTCACCCTATCATGGACTTTCTGTATGACCTCAGGCCAGTGCCTTAGGGACAGAGTTTCAAAGGTTTTTAGGCACCCAAAGATGCAGCTAAGTATATAGTGGGGTTTACAAAGCACCTATTCTTCTAGGTGCTTTTGAAATCCCACTAGGTGCCTAAATACCTTTGAAAATCTGGCCTTTAGTATCTCTGTGCCTCAGTGCCCTATCTGTACAATGGGGATAACAGTGCTGCTCTACCTCACCGAGGGGCTGTGAGGAGAAATGGGTCAGACCTTGTGAGGCGCTCAGATACTATGGTGATGGGGCCACATAAGTACCACATGTAGAATGGGAACTTCTCTATACCATTGCTAGTCCTTCTCCCAGTTTTGACCCCTTCTTTTCACCTACGCCTCCAAATCTCCCCCTTTTCTGAATGTAACCTTGGCTCAGAGGGCTTGGCTGTATTTTTACTTTGGGCACGTCTACACTGGCAAAGTTACAGCACCAGCAGTTACAGCATCACTCAGAGAGCACTGAACGGAAAACGCTGTTGTGTGTTCACACTGTCAACTACCTGTGCAATAGCGTGTTCACACTTCCGGCACTTGCAGCGGTATTCAGAGCGGTGCACTCTGAGCAGCTATCCCACAGAGCACCTCTTTCTCTTCTGCCACTAAGAGTTGTGGGAAGGCGGAGAGGGTCACGGGACATCCTGGGTCCTGTCCCAATGACCCGTGATGCATTGCTTCACATCCCAGAAATCCCTGTATTTCCATTTGTATTTGGCACTATCTTTCAACGGTTTGTGTAATGCACGCTCTGCCTCTTTGAGCTGCACGAATGGATCCCGAACTGTTGACCAGTATACTGCTTGCTCTAACACATCAAGAATGGAGTGGAGTTATTCCTTAAACTACAAAGGCAAGAGGAGTGCGACACTGATCTCGCCACATGTAGTAGCTACGACACGAGATTGCTTGTGGCATTCATGGAGGTGCTGACCACACTGGAACGCCGCTTTTGGGCACGGGAAACAAGCACTGAGTGGTGGGATCACATCATCATGCACATCTGGGATGACGAGCAGTGGCTGTAGAACTTTCAGATGAGGAAAGACACATTCATGATGAGCTCACGCTCACCCCAGCCCTGCGGCACAAGGACACGAGAACAAGAGCTGCTCTGCCGTTGTAGAAGCGTGTGGTGATCGCACTGTGGAAGCTGGCTACTCCAGACTGCTACCGATTGGTCGCTAACCAGTTTGAAGTGGGAAAGTTGACCGTTGGACTCGGGTTGACAGAAGTGTGCAGGGCCATCCTGCTCCGAAAGACCGTGACTCTGGGCAACGTGCGTGACATTGTAGATGGCTTTGCACAAATGGGCTTCCCTAACTGTGGAGGGGCGATAGATGGCATGCATATTCTGGCACCAGACCACCTAGCCACAGAGTACATTAATCACAAGGGGTATTTCTCAATGGTTCTCCGGGCGCTTGTGGATCCCCGTGGGCGTTTCACAGACAATAACTCAGGCTAGTCCGGAAAGGTGCATGACGCACGCATCTTTTGGAATACTGGCCTGTTCAGGAAGTTGCAAGCAGGGACTTTCTTCCTGGACCAGAAGATCACCGTAGGGGAAGTAAAAATGCCCACTGTGATCCTGGGAGACCCCACCTACCCCTTAATGCTGTGGCTTATGAAGCCATACACAGGACAACTTGACAGCAGCAAGGAGCGGTTCAACAACAGGCTGAGCAAGTGCAGAATGACTGCTGAATGTGCTTTTGGCCATTTAAAAGCCCACTGGCGCTGCCTCTGTGGGAAGCTGGAGCTGGCCATTGACAATATTCCTATGCTTATAGCTCCGTGCTGTACACTCTATAATATTTATGAAGGGAAAGGATGAAAGCTTCACTCAGGGTTGGACCACAGAGGCTCAGCACCTGGAGGCGGAGTTTGAACAGCCAGAGACCAGGGCTATTAGAGGGGCACAGTGTGGGTCCTTAAGGATCAGGGATGCCTTGAGGCAGCAATTTAAAGTTGAAAGCCACTAATATTTGTTGCTATGCTCAGGAATGCAGTGCTTGTAATGCTAGGAGGTGACTGGTGTACATGATGCAATAAGGGGATTTAACATAACTGTATGTTGCTTTGCAGTGCTCTTTTTGCTTTCAATTAAGAGAATAAAGATTGCTTTCAAACCAACACAATTCTTTTACTGAAAGACAACAATCGGAGGAGAGAGTCAAAAAAAAAAAAAAAAAAACATCAGAAGGGAGGGGGGTGAGAGAAGGGAAGGAGGGGTCCTGGAACGGCTAAAGATTTGTGTATGTCCAGGGATCGTATCCAACCTTCTCCTTTGGAGTACAATGCAGCAGGTACTGTACTTCATCAGGGCCAAACTGCAGAGGGATGGGTGTTGAGTGCAGTGGGTACTGGGAGTCCACAGTGCTGGACTGTGAGGGGGCAGGAGTGGAATGCTGCAGGTATAGACTGGAGCCAGGAGATTGATAAGAGTGTGTTGGCGGTGTCTGGAAGGCTCATGGGAAAGAGTTTTGCAACAGTGGCTACAGGGGAGGGCGGGCGCGGAGCTGCTCGGTTTGAAGAGCTAGTATCACCTGCAGTGTGTCTGTTTGGTGCTCCACAACATTTAAGAGCCGCTCCGTGGCTTCATTCTGGCGTGCCATGTTCTCCTTTTCGTCCCTCTTCTCGCTGTCCCACCACTCCGTCAATTCCTGTTTCTCGGCAGAGTGCATCATAACATCATGCAGAAAGTCGTCCGTAGTTCTTTCTTGGTCGCTTTCTAATTCTGCGCAGCCGTTCAGCCGCCGATAACAAAGAGGGAGGCTGGGCTCCCAACGTCATCTCTGTGAAGTTTAAACGCAACATTTTACAGAAGCAGTATTGTTTGCAACACAGACAACACTGATTCCATGATTTAAAACATAGCCTGTACTCACACACCTGTCACTAACTGGCTGACCCCAGGCAAGCACACATGAGCCACAAGACCCCCAAAATGGTGAGAAGCCACAAGGGCAGGGTAAATCACTCTTCCCAGACCCTGCTGTACATTGGACACGTGGCTCTTGGGGACAGCCGGCACTGTAGGGGGGGGCCTGATAATCATTCCTGTCCCCACCCTTTCCACAGGATGTGATCATTATGGAAGATATCTCACTGCTGAGGGTGAGCAGGGAATCAAGGGAGGGTCTTCTTCAAGCCTGCGGCTTCCGCCCTGGCCCCTATGCAGCTTGTCTGTGTGCAGCAATGTCCCCGACCCCCTGATGGCACAGTGGCATGGGAAAGTTACCGTTAATGGGGCAAGAAACAAAGCAGCTCTGCCAAAGAACCTGCAGCAGCAGATTGCCCAGTATCTCCATGAGAATTTCCTGCAGATCTCTGATTCCAGGAAGAGAGGGAGTCAATCAACAGCCTGTTTTGCCGCTCAGACTAGGCATGAGGTAGGAGACAAGCCTGCTTTCTGCAACCCTCCTACCCCCAACAACTCGCTTCAGCGATTCCCAAAATCAGATCCACCTACCAGGGGCCTCCCATCCTGTTTGCGCTTCACCAATCTCTGACAGCTGTGACTGGCTAGCCTCCTCCGGGGTAGAAAAGCGCTCCTGGCTGCATACATCTCTGGCCTCCGAGTCATCCTCTGCCTTTGGGTCCCCCTCCCCTCCACATCCTCATCCAAGATTTCCTCCTCCTGGCTTGGTCCACTCTTGACTGTTATGCAAGCCACCAAAATATCCACAATGGTCTTCGCAGTGGAGATGGGGTCGCTGCCAAGTATTGCATCCAGCTCTTTGTAGAACCGGAAGCTCGTGGGCGCAGCACTGGAGCAGCGGTTTGCCTCCCGCGCCTTGTGGTAAGCAGTTCACAGCTCCTTCAGTTTGACACTGCATTGCAGTGTGTCCCAGTCATGGCCCCTTTCTGTCTTGCATCGTGAAATCTGTCCATATCATAATTCCTACGGCTGGAGCGCAACTGGGACTGGACAGCCTCCTCTCCCCAAATGCCGATGAGATCCAGCAGCTCGGCATTGCTCCAAGTGGGGGATCACCTGGTGCGTGGAGCAGGCATGGTTACCTGGAAAGATGTGCTGAGACCACTGCACGCATCACCGAGCAAACAGGAAGGAGACTTTCAAATTTCCAAAGGAATTTACGGGGTGGGGATGATGGTTGGTCACCTGAGGGCAGGGCAGTAGAGTTCAAACTGATGACGAGAGGTGAGAACAGGCATTGTGGGACACCTCCCGGAGGCCAATCGCAGCGCTGTAATCACCACGGTGCCTACACTGGCACCACAGTGCTGTTGCCCTGGCGCAGAAAGCTACGCCTCTTGTTGGGGTGGGTTTTTTAAAGCACTACAACTGCGCAGTTTCTGCGCACTAAGTGGCTTGGCAGTGTGTACACTTCAGGAGTTACAGCGCAGAAAGCTGCTTTACTGCGCAGAAACTTGCCAGTGTAGACAGGGCATCAGTTCCCTGCCTTCACTCTAAAACAACTCTTCCCCTCTCCCTCCCCACCCCCGGATTCCTGTTTTACAGGCTAGACTTCCAGATCTTTAATTTAATCACCAGCCCTTTCTTATCTTAATCTCCCTGCCTCAGTTTGTAAACAAAATACTGACGCCCTGCCCCAGGGCACCTCTCTTCTGCAGAACTTAGGCCTTGTCTACACTGCCACTTTACAGTGCTGCAACTATCTCACTCAGGGGTGTGAAAAAACACACCCCTGAGCGCTGCAAGTTTCAGCGCTGTAAAGTAGCAGTGTAGACAGTGCTTTTAGCTACTCCACTCGTGGAGGTGGTTTTTTTATAGCGCTGGGAGAGCTCTCTCCAAGCGCTGGTGCCGCAGCTACACTGCCACGTTAAAGCGCTGCCACGGCAGCGCTTTAACATTGCTAGTGAAGACATGCCCTCACATTTCACACTAATGCTGTGCTATAGTTAAGAGCTCCACCTGGGACCTCGCACACCTCCTATATCAGGGGTGGCCAACCTGTGGCTCCGGAGCCACATGCAGCTCTTCAAAAAGTTAATATGCAGCTGTGACGGGTTGGATCACAGAAACCCCCCTGGGAGCTGCCAACTGATGTGCCGAGACTACCTCTGCTCCTGTTTTCCCTGCCAGCTCAGGACTCCAGCACCCTGTCTTGCTGAGCCAGACACTCCCGTCTGCTCCAACACAGACCCAGGGTCTGAATTACTTGCCCCAAAGCTGCAGGTTTATCTGAAAACAGCTCACAGAAGTGTGCTTGTCTTTAGCACTCAGATGCCCAACTCCCAATGGGGTCTAAACCCAAATGAATCCGTTTTACCCTGTATAAAGCTTATGCAGGGTAAACTCATAAATTGTTGGCCCTCTACAACACTGATAGAGAGATATGCACAGTTGTTTGCTCCCCCAGGTATTAATACATACTCTGAGTTAATTAATAGGTAAAAGGTGATTTTATTAAATACAGAAAGTAGGATTTAAGTGGTTCCAAGTAGTAACAGACAGAACAAAGTAAGTCACCAAGCAAAATAAAATAAAATGCTCAAATCTATGTCTAATCGAACTAGATACTGAAGCATCTCTAAGGGTGAGATTATCTGTAAGTTTTTTCCTCAGACTGGACACCTTCCAGGCCTGGGAACAATTCTTTCCCCTGGTACAGCTCTTGTTCCAGCTTAGATGGTAGCTAGGGGATTCTTCATGATGGCTCTTCTCTCCCTCCCCTTTGTTCTGTTCCACCCCTTTATATATCGTTTGCATAAGGCGGGAACCCTTTGTCCCTCTGGGTTTCCACCCCCCCTCACTGGAAAAGCACCAGGTTAAAGATGGATTCCAGTTCAGGTGACATGATCACATGTCACTGCAAGACTTCATTACCCACTTGGCAGCACACACACATACAGGAAGACTCACAGGTAAAACACAGCCATCTGCAGACAATGGTCCTGGTTAATGGGAGTCATCAAGATTCCAAACCACCATTAATGGCTCACACTTTGCATAATTACAATAGGCCCTCAGAGTTATATTTTATATTTCTAGTTTTAGATACAAGAGTGGTACATTTATACAAATAGGATGATCACACTCAGTAGATTATAAGCTTTGTAATGATACCTTACAAGAGACCTTTTGCATGAAGCATATCCCAGTTACATTATATTCACTTATTATATTTTTATAAAACCATATACGTAACAATATACCATAACCACAACGTCACAGTGGCTCCTTGTATAGGCACCGACTCCGAAACTGGAGCTACAGGCGCCAACTTTCCAATGTGCCGGGGGATGCTCACTGCTCAACCCCTGGCTCTGCCACAGGCCCTGCCCCCACTCCACCCATTCCTGTCCCATCCCCTGAGCGTGCTGTGCCCTCGCTCCTCCCCCCTCTCCCCCAGAGCCTCCTGCACGCCACAAAATTGCTGATCGGAAGGTGCAGGGAGGGAGGGGGAGGCGCTGATCGGTGGGGCTGCTGGTGGGTGGGAGGCGCTGGGAGGCTGATGGAGGTCTGCTGACATATTACTGTGGCCCTTTGGCAATGTACATTGGTAAATTCTGGCTCCTTCTCAGGCTCAGGTTGGCCACCCCTGTCCTATATGAAACCCCCCCACACATCCCCCTAATTGGCACCCCTCCTCTGGGTCTCTCCCTTTGCAAGCCAAAGATGAGCTGTCTCTTCACTGGGCAGTCCTGATTCCAGCCACTCAACACACTTCTCCTTTGTTCTCCAACTGAGTTCACATGTTTCACCTGCTGGGGTTTCCTGCTGTTTATGTGTCCATTGTTCAGTCATTGGGGGTCTCATGGTCGCGCTGGACCTTCTGCTGAACTAGGTCAGTTTCAACCCGTTCTTTCACGACTCATTCATTCAACCCAGGCAGTAAGTAACTTCCAACACACACACCTCACCTCTCTTGCGCCGCTTCAAGAGCGGACTTAACCCTTTTGCCGCACTGGGTAGCAATGCTAAGTACAGAGGAAAATGAAGCATACATAGGCTGCATGCATAAGAGTAGAAGGGCCCACTCACATGGATCCAATTGCACAAATGGGGACTTAGGAACTAATCCAACATCCACTGATGTCAATAGGCTTTGGATCAGGCGCTTGCTCAGTTTTTCCCTTACTGACAAGGCTCTTACAAACATTAATGGGAAGCCAAAAAAACAACCTTTAGTATTTTTTTAAGACTTCTAAAAAAAGAAAAGTTCAAGGCACACTGTTTAAGCAGGGCTCTATACACATTTAATTGAATACTAGAAAGCAAGATAATAGTCCTGATCTCAGAAACATGCATGTGCTCAACTTTACTGCTTTCAAATGGGGCTCCTCACAGCAGTAGAATTAAGCATGTATGTAAGTGTTAGCAGGATTGGGGCAAATATCTGGTTTCTTCCTAACACTTCAACATAAGCAGCCATATTAGAACACAAGCCTCAGCAAGTTTTACCGATTGCAGCTTTATCAGCTATAGAGTAAGTGAAAAGAAAAGAAATGAGGGGGGGGAATAAAAGGTATAACAATTGTACTGATGGTTAAACCAATCTATTCATTCTTCATTGACAAAACTATTAAAAAGAAGCTTGAAAGTAGTTCAAAAAAGAGTAAAGAAAAGAAAAACAAATACTATACACAGTTCTAGAGAACAGGGATTTCAGTTTTAAAACTTCCTCCACAACAACTGCACTTGTTAATAAAACTCAGTTTCCCTAGAAGAAAGGATTTTTGACTGATTAACACTGTTATACCAAAAAAAGTCAGCACGTAGGTCTGAATTATAAAACATACTGTAAACATAATATTACTGCCAGGCAGTGTCCAGTCATTTTCTTCCAGTCTGAATTTTCTTTAAAATTGTTCCATGCTCTCTTAAAAGCTTCAGTAATCGTTCCCTGTCAATTGTGCCCTTCTCTACATGGTAAACATTTAATTTTAGTGTTTGCATTTCTAACAGACCTGAAACTAACATAACATGTTTGTTTACTTCCTTTTCCAAGCTTCAGCATCCCTAATATAAGCAGAAATATACACCGGGGAACTATTCAAGTTATTTTTATTTATTAATATTTTAAATTGGTCCCACAAAAAATGCACACACACTCAAGCCACAGATTACAGTTTGTTTCAAAATGCAACACACTACACACAATGGGCCATGTCTTATCCATCTGCACTCATGCAACCCCTAAGTGAGGTTACATATATGCAACAGGCTCTATAGGACATTTCTCATCAGAATATACAAGAGTTATAGTTAATGCTATGTTTATGTCATGGAAGTCATGGAATCCGTGACTTCCAGAGACCTCCGTAACATTCTCTGCTTCAGCCCCAGGGGCTGCAGGACTCTGGAGCTGGCAGCTCGCAGGGCCCTGGAATGGTTCCAGCGACAGGTGACAGGGAGCTCCCTGCAATGTTCCAGTGACAGACTGCTGAGGGGTCCCTACTCAGGGTTCTAGTGGTGGGGGACGAGGGGCCTCAGGCAAGCAGCTGGGGGTGTCCCATTCTCTCTTTGGGAAATATGGTCACCCTGCAGCATATAAAAATTAGTCATATGGATTTCTTCCTACTGGATTCTATCCCTGTAATAATCCAGGATTAAAATGCCATAATCAGCAATGACTCACACAACAGAAGCTTTAAAGGGGAAAAAATATCTGGCATTAAATCATTTTAAGGCAAAAAATAACTTTCCCTGTAAAAATAAGTGGTTACAAGGCACCCGTAACTTAGTCCATTGGCATCTTTCCATTACACAGTGTCTTTCCTTTACTGGAGTCTGCCATGGAAAGACACTGACTAAATATAGTGACATACAGTCATAAACCACCATATCACACCAACAGTAAATCAAGTAGAGTCTTTGGAGTTACATATATGGGGAAATCTTACAACACAGCCTCAATCTGGGGCTGGCACAGGGGTGGTAAAAATAGTATTTTTACTAGAGGATGAATCTCAGTCACTGCTTCTTTCTTGTTATGCTGGTGGGAGATGGAAGCACTGTGGAAGTGGCACTAGCAGTTCAGGAGGAGAGGAGAGGAGAAGAGAGGAGAGGAGAAGATCTAACAGTGACCCTTGTTGCGTGATATAAAGTCAGTTTGGAACTCTAAAGGGAGTGCAAGTCATACCCCATGTGGTTTTCCTAGGGAAATCACTGCAACATGAAAAGTGTTAATTGAAGAGGAGAAGAAAACTTTGCTTTCATGCTGACAGTCTGGTTCTCCTCAAACTATATGATGTCTAAGCCCTAGACAAGCAGTTGCTGATAAGGCTGGCCCTGTAGGAGGTTAGGCTGACAATGCTTTAACTGGGAAAAGAGAGAACAAGAGATAAATAACATAGTCAGGAGCAACCTACTGCCATCAGCTATTCCAACCCAAACCCACAATCAGACCTACATGAGTGAGGTGTTGTTGTTTTTTTTGGAAGATGAAAGGCTGTTCCATTCCCTTAACTTGTACTTATTTCACTCAACATTAACGTCATACATAGTGTCATGGCCAGGTCATGCATAGCCAGACCTAGTAGCTGGAGTCAGAGACAGCAGTCATGAGACAGTAATCAGGAGTTGGCTGGGTGAAAATAACAGGAGGCTAGAAGCAGCAGACAAACTGGAAATCAGAACCATAAGTCAGAAACCAGGTTTCATACACAGGCTAGAAATCCCTCTAGCCTGGTACCATCACTTCTCACAGTTCAGTCCTTGTTCCTCAGGTGTTTCCAGGTATGTTGTTGTAGGGAGAGTGAGGTCCCATCATGATGTCATTTCCCCCCTTTTATCTTCTTCCCACTTGCTGGAAAGCTCTTTTGCTGTGACCTGGGTCAAACAGTTCCCATTGTGTAGTGCTATCTGAGAGGTTTCTATTGTACACAGTTCCTGGAGTAATCCTCATGCTTGTGTGCATTTCCTCACTAAGCCATTAACCTTGTTTGGCCTTTTTACTGTTGTACCTGAAAGGCTGCTTGTGGGTGTTTTCAACCTCACAACATGTTTCAGTAACACATACATAGCCAAACCTCATAACTTCACATACAACGATAGCACATACAATCCAACAAGATATTAATGTCTAGCAGATCAAGACTTTTAGAATGATACCTCACAAGGCATACTTTGTGCAAAACATATCCTAATTAAATGACAGGGGTGAATACTGGGGTGCCACGGTGTCACACCCCACTTTTCTGGGAATGTTGCCAACTAAACATTCACTATCAGAATCTGTTGGATGCTGAATCCACATCAACGTCCCAGCATGTGGGATCACAAGAGGGCACAGCTTGGCACCACTAGCACACTTTACAGTATTTGTACTACTTTGAGAACAAAATATTCAATTAATCCAAACACCTTTGGATTAACTGGAATCATACATATCAAATCCCAATTGGGTATTCACCACTTTGCTACAAACTATACAGGTTTAATTCATGCTCGGTGATGTTTTTCTGAAGTAACAGATGAAGAAGTGCTGGAGGTACAGAAAGGAATAGGATCGTTCCATCTTTGGGGTTTACTGAGTCCAGCCTGACCTGTTGACAGCAAGATGTCAATTTATTGCCACTGTGGCTAAACTTTGCTCGGTCTCTAACACTTTTAAAATGCATGTAACCATTAGCAACCACTGTGTGTCTTAGTGTACAATGAACCCAAATAAACCCTCTATAGTTCACACAAGTAATAAAAGCTTCCATCTCTCTTAAACCCTGCAGCTTAAAGGACTACGGAAATGTTCACTGTGAAAACCTGAGTACGAGCTCAATATACTAGTGCAGCAATTCTCAAACTGCAGTCGGTAGCACCTATCCTAATGATAGCCATAAAAAACAGTTACCTACTTTTCATAACTGTTGTTCTTCAAGATGTATTGCTCATGTCCATTCAATGCTAGGTGCGTGCACATTCACATGCACGGCTGCCTGAGATTTTTGCCTTAGTGGTATCCATAGGGCCGGCTCTGGTGCCCCCTTGAGAGCCGCGCTCATGCGCCGGTATATGAGGCACTGCCGGATCTGCACCCTTTCAGTTCCTTCTTGCGGTCAACTCCGACAGCAGGGAAGGAGGACGGGTCATGGAATGGACGTGAGCAACACATCTTGAAGAACAACAGTTACGAAAGGTAGGTAACCATTTTTTCTTCTTCGAGTGCTTGCTCATGTCCATTCCATGCTAGGTGACTCACAAGCAGTATCCCGTGGAAGTGGACTCGGAGTTCACAGACATGCTGATTGCAACACTGCTCTGCTGAAGCTGGTGTTCTGCGCCTGCTGGGTGATGGCATAATGGGACGTGAGGGTACGGACTGAGGACCAAGTAGCGGCTCTGCAGATGTCTTGAATGGGCATCTACATGAAGAAGGCTGCTAATGAGGCCTATGCTCTGGTGGAATGGGCAGTTACAATTGCCAGCAGTGACACTTTTGCTTGTTCATAGCAGAACCTGATGCAGGAGATTCTGAGATGAAATCGGCCAACCATTTATCCTCTCCGCCACTGCAACGAAGAGCTATATCAATTTACGGAAGGGTTTGGTTCTTTCGGTGTAGAAGGCCAGGGCCCACCTAACATCTGGAGTATGCAACCTGCGCTCCTTGCTGGATTTGTGAAATTTTGAAAAGAACACCAGAAGAAATATGTCCTGATTAGTGTGGAACTGTGACACCACCTATGGTAAGAAGGCTGGGTGGGGCTGCAGCTAGACCTTGTTCTTGTAGAACACCGTACAGGGGGATTCGGATCTAATTTCGGAGACTCCTCGGGCTGAAGTAATTGCCATCAGGAAAGAGACCTTCCACGAGGGGAGCAGCAGCGAACAAGAAGCTAACGGCTTGAAGGGGGTACCCAGAAGCTTTGACAGCACCAGGTTCAGGTCCCAAGGTGGGATAGGGTCACGACCTTGAGGATAAGTCCAGACCTTTTAGGAACCTGACTGTCATGTCATGAGAGAAGACTGATTTACACTGGACCGAAGGAAGGCTGAGATAGCCGCCAGGTGAACTTTAATTGACAAGAGGCCTAGGTCTTGGTGCTTGAGATGTAGCAGGTAGTCCAATATGGAAGGAGAAAAGGTTCCGGTCCGAGACCAAATATGTGAAGCACTTCCATTTGACTAGGTAGGTCGCCCTGGTGAAGGGCTTTCTGCTACTCATCAGGACTTGCTGAACTTGCGCCAAGCATGCTTGTTCCTCTGAATTCAGCCCTGCAGCAGCCACACCATCAGGTGCAGGGACACTAGATTCCGGTGCAGCTAACGGCCAGGGTTCTATGAGAGTAAGTCTGGCCAGAGTGGAAGCTCTAATGGGGTTGCAATTGAAAGCTTGAACAGCGTGCCAAACCAGTGCTGGCGTGGCCACGCCGGAGCTATCAGGATTACCTTTGCCCTGTCCGCTGGATCTTCAAGAGGACTTTGTGAAGTAGTGGTACCAGTAGAAAGGCATATAGTAGTGTCCCTTGTGACGGGTTGGATCACAGAAACCCCCTTGGGAGCTGCCAACTGATGTGCCAAGACTACCTCTGTCCCTGCCTTCCTACCCCGTCAGCTTAGGACTTCAGTGCCCTGCCTGGTTTGAGCCAGACTCGCTAGCCTGCTGCAAACCCAGACCCAGGTCTGAATCACATCCCCTAACAGCTGTAGGCTTACCTGGAAGCAGCTAACAGAAGTGTTCTTGTCTTTAACACTCACATGCCCAACTCCCAATGGGGTCTAAACCCAAATAACTCCGTTATAACTCATAAATTGTTCGCCCTCTATAACATTGATAGAGAGATATGCACAGCTGTTTGCCCCCCCAGGTATTAATACATACTCTGGGTTAATTAATAAATAAAAAGTGATTTTATTAAATACAGAAAGTAGGATTTAAGTGATTCCAAGTAGTAACAGACAGAACAAAGTAAGTCACCAAGCAAAATAAAATAAAACACGCAAATCTATGTCTAATCAAACTGAATACAGATAAGATCCTCACCAGTTCCAGAATGCTCCCTTTTACAGACTAATCTCCTTTTAGCCTGGGTCCAGCAATCACTCACACCCCTTGCAGTCACGGTCCTTTGTTCCAGATTCTTTCAGGTATCCTGGGGGGTGGGGAGGCTCTCTCTTTAGCCAGCTGAAGACACTATGGAGGGGTCTCCCACGGGCTTAAACAGACTTTCTCTTGTGGGTGGAGACCCCCTCCTCTCTCCTATGCAAAGTCCAGCTCCAAGATGGAGTTCTGGAGTCACCTGGGCAAGTCACATGTCCATGCATGACTCACAGTTTCTTACCAGGTAGCAGCCATGGGTCACATGCTACTTTGAACGTCCTCAAGTAGACTTCTTATGTGGATTGGAGCATTCCAAGATTCATTGTCCTTTAAGTGTTTCTTGATTAAGTACTTAATTTCAACATTCCTTTCTCCAGGAACTGACCAAATGCTCTACTAAGGTTATTTAGAAATCAAGCCAGTACACAGCCAATATTCATAACTTCGAATAAAAAAATGATACATGCATACAAATAGGATTAATACATTCGTTAGATCATAACCTTTACAGAGATATGTTACATGGCATATGTAGCATAAAACACATTCTAGTTATGTTATATATATATATATATATATATATACATTCATAAGTATATTTCCATAAAGCCTTATGGGAAGTACCATCACATCCCTATCCACGGAAGTAAGAAGGCTTCGGATACGGAACCTATGGTAAGCCCACAAATACAGCAGAACTGGTGACGTTTCCTGTTCTGCCTGAACGCAAACAGGTCCACCTGGGGAGTCCCTCACCTCTGGAAGATCACACTGACCATCTCTGGGTGGAGTGACCACTTGTGGCGAGATGAGAAGGACCAGCTGAGGAGATCTGTTAGCGCAGCAGTCTCCAAACTTTTGAGCGTCACGCCCCCCCTTACCTCTGTCCATGCCCATGGAGCCAGGGACACAGAAGCGGGGATGCGACTCAGGGCAGGGGAGGGTGGGGATGTGGACAGGGTAAGGGGGCCGCAGCTGGGGGTGGGTCTGGGGCCAGGAGCGGGGCCGGGGCGAGAGCAGCCAGGCCCTCCCCCACACAGCCTCGGCCCCAGGCCAGGAATGGAGCCCTGGCCAGGGCCAAGGCTGGAGGCAGGGGCGAAGACTCAGCCAGGCCGTGGTGGTGGCAGGTAGCCGGGCCCCTGGCCAGGTGCGGAGCTGCAACGAGGCTGGGGATGGGTCCAGGTGGGAGAGCCAGCAGCACTAGTGCAGCTGCAGTGCTGTGACTTCTGTCTATGCAAGCAGATTACCAGGCACGGGGCCACAACTGGGGGCAGGGCTGGGTACACAAGAACAATAACAACACACGTGTGTGTGTGTGTGTGTGTGTGTGTGTGTGTGTGTGTGTGTGTGTGAGAGAGAGAGAGAGAGTGAGAGAGAGAGAGAGAGAGAGAGAACACATACAACTGTAGGTAAATAATTTTCAGACAAAGTGTGATTTTTAAGTTGATGGTATCACTTTACAATCCCAACCACAATCAAAGCAAAATAAGAAAATTCTGACTGAGAGCAGCCAATAAGGTAAATCTTATCACACTTTTCACTTCAACTTGCAGAGCGTCTAGAAGAGAGAAACAAAAATGATGAAAGGTTGCGAAAACATGACCGATGAGGAAAGATTAAAAAAACTAAGTATGTTTAGTCTTGAGAGAAGAAGACTGAGGGGGGACCTGATAACAGTCTTCAAAAGATTGTTATAAAGAGGAAAGTGATCAATTGTTCTCCATATCCACCGAATGCAGGAAAAATACAGTACAGACCCATTTATGCACGGTTGTCAGGAGTCAAGCCGTCACGACCGCGTGTTAATGGACCACGGGTTAAGAGGGCCATGCTGAAATATCTTAAGATATCTATATATACACATGTATAATTATCTAGGATTACATACGTATTCACAGGGTCCCAAATACTGCAGGCCTATCTGTTAATGGCGCTTTGCAAGAATATAAATTCAAATGTGTAATCTAATAAAAACATTATTATTACTACACAGGGGTGAAAGTAACTCAGAACACTTACCGGTACAGGGCGGGGGTGGCTCTGGCCCCCGGAAGGGGCGGGGCCGTGGGTGGAAGGGGAGGGGCTATGGGTCAGCATCCCCCAGCCAGCTCTTCCAGGCCACCTGGTTCGCGCCGCCCGGGGTTCCCGTGGTGATTTAAAGAGCCCAGGGCTCCAGACGCCACTGCTGCAGTAGCGGCATCCGGAGCCCCAGGCCCTTTTAAATCACTGGCCCCGGGGCAGCTGCTCCCTTTGCCCCCCCCCGCCCATCGGCGGCCAAGGGGGGGCAAAAGGGGCAGGGACCTTAAAGCACTGCAGGGTCCTTTGCCACAGCAGCGCTTTAACGTTGCTGCCCCCCCCCGTCGGCGGCCTAGCGCTGCCACGGCAAAGGACTGTCCTTAAAGTGCTGCCGCGGCAGCGCTTTAATGTCCCTGCCCTTTTTGCCTCCCCCATCGGCAGCCCTGATGGTAGGGTCCCTACCGGCAGGGCCGCCGACGGGGGGGGGGGCGGGGGGGGAGCAGCAACGTTTAAGGACAGTCCTTTGCCACAGCAGCGCTTTGAGGATCCTTAAAGTGCTGCCGCAGCAAAGGACTATCCTTAAAACACTGCCATGGTAGCGCTTTAACATTGCTGCCCCTTTATCCTCTCCCACCCTCCCCCGTCTCGGCGGTAAAGACGTACAACACATTTCCGCTCTGCACTTCCTGTCGATTTCTATGTCAGTGAGTTAGTGAGCAAATCTGTAGCGCTACATAGCAAGTTCCTGTACCGCATGTTAACGAGTCTCACGTGTTAAATAGGTATCACTGGGAGGCATGGCGCTACCACACGTTAAGCGGATTCGCGCGTAAACGGGTCTGTACTGTAGTAGTCAGGGACATTTAGGATACACTTTCTAATTACAAGGATCATAGATGCCGACTCCATGGGTGCTCAGGGACTGGAGCACCCACGGAAAAAAAATATCCACTGATCAGCTCCTCCTCCTCCCCCACCAGCGCCTCCCGCCCATGGGCGGCCCTGTGGATCAGCTCCTTCTCCTCCCCCCCAGTGCCTTCTGCCCACCGCTGATCAGCTGTTCAGCGGCAGGCAGGAGGCGCTGGAGGGGAGGAGGAGGAGCAGGGGCAAGAAGAGGTGGAGCAAGGGTGGGGCGCACTCGGGAGAGTGGGCAGAACGGGGCAGGAAGAGTGGGGCGGGAAGAGGCAGAGAGGGGATGGGGCAGGGGTCGAGCGCCACCGGGGAAATCAGGAAGTCGGCACTTGTCACAAGGATAATTAAGCTCTGGAACAGGTTACTTAGGTTGTGGAATCCCCATCATTGGTGGTTTTTAAGAACAGGTTAGACAAACACCTGTCAGGAATGGTCTTGGTATATTTGGTCCTGCCTCAGCACATGGGGAGATCCCTTCCAACCCTACATTTCTATGATCCTACAGCACTGTCAATATGAGAATTTCAAAGCTTTTTACAAACATTAATTAATTAAACCTCAGAACCCTCCTGAGAAATAGCCATGTCATTATCTATATTTTGCAGATTAGGAAATTAAAACAAAGTGGCTAACTGATTTGTCCACGATCATAAAGAAAGTTGGTGGCAGAACCAGAAAAATAATCCAGACTCCTTCATTCCCAGTCCTGTGCTTTTAACCACTAGCAGCCTTTCTGAAGATCTTCAAAAGGTCAGACGCACATTAGCTGCAGTTATTTCTCATTGCAAATCAAAGTTAAATGAGCAAGTATCTCAGATCTCTAGACTCCTATTACCTAACTGCAAGCTCCCCTCATTTTTCTGCTTTACCAAACAAGAGCAGTAGGACAGGGCATGTAAATCTCCTGCAGATTTAAAATGCTTAAAAGAAAGTTACTTATAATGCAATTAAGCCATCCATATCTCACTCCCACATGAGCCTCAGACCCTACATGAATTATTAGACCTACCCTGAACTTCTTCAAACTCTTATAGTAAGTCAGTTAAATGAGTGTCTTGGAATAAAAAGGTAACAATTTCTTAACTGGAGAATTTGATACGGTTTTAAGATTCGCCCTGTCAACAGTCAACTTTATAATCTTGTAAATTTTAAAAACTTGAGGTGATAATTGAACATCTATTTCACTTTCCTCTGTACATAGCAACCTTAATGTTCTGCAACCTTAATGTCCTGCATTGTAACTTTTAAATATTGGGTGAATTTAGCCTTCATTAAGGCCCCGGGTCAACACAAATCTTAATCGTATACATAATTTCAAGCATATCAGTAGTCCCATTGAAGTCAATGGAATTGCTGATGTGCTTGAAGTTAAGAACACACTTACATGCTTTTCTGGGTCATGGCTTAAAGCCAGGGGACAGCCACACTAGCCAGAGCCAGACATAGCGTAAGTGGGTAGAGGGGCAAGCTTTCCCTCACAACTTAACCAATGTCTTTTTGATCATGACTGGCAGTGCTCCCTTCTAGTCTAGTCTTGACACCTCACACAGCTCTGCCAGTGCACTTCAATCTGGAGTTCACCTGAGCAAAGAGTGACAATTATGTTCAGCTGTGTGGTGGGTTTTTTTTGAAGGCAGACAATGGTGATTAAGGGCAAAGTTACTCCAAGCCCATTTCACTTTTAACACTAGGAAGAAATGAACCTGGGGCCTCCAAGGGTACATCTACACTGGAATAAAAGACCTGTAGCATGGCCACAACTGGCCCAGGTCAGCTGACTCAGGCTCACAGGGCTTGGGTTGCAGGACTAAAAATTGCTGGGTAGACGTTTGAGCTCAGGTTAGAGCCCAGTCTCTGGGACCCACCCCCATCGTGGGGTCCCAGAGCTCGGGGTCCAGCCTGAGTCCTAACATCTACACAACAATTTTACAGCCCCATAGCCCAAGTCCTGCAGGCTGACCTGGGCCAGCTATGGGTGTTTAATTGCTGTAGACATACCCCAAAGGTGAAAAGCTAGTGTACTCACCCACACATTTTCCACATGGATTATAATAGTGGAGGAGTTCCAATGCTCATACAAGAAAAGAATAATAGGAAGAGGCCTGCTGGGACAGTCACTCTCTTCTCCCCTTATCTATTTCTCTCAATCCCTTTTTCCTCCCCTTTCAGCAAACATCTCAATCTCCCTCTTCTGCAAAAGGGAATTTATAATATAAGAAATATGTGGCATGTACTGTCATACTGTGCCCTAACATTTCAAGTCCAACAGAAAAACAGCTCAGTAATTTCACAGCTCTTGCAAGAAACAACCCTAAGGTTACTGCAAAAAGAACAGGAGTACTTGTGGCACCTTAGAGACTAACAAATTTATTAGAGCATAAGCTTTCGTGGGCTACAGCCCACTTCTTCGGATGCATACATCCGAAGAAGTGGGCTGTAGCCCACGAAAGCTTATGCTCTAATAAATTTGTTAGTCTCTAAGGTGCCACAAGTACTCCTGTTCTTTTTGCGGATACAGACTAACACGGCTGCTACTCTGAAACCTAAGGTTACTGGGCAACTGAAAGGTATTCTGATCAAATCCAATAGAGCTTTTCTTCTGAGATTCCCAGCAGGTGTAGCTATCTATTTCTGCTCTTACAGAGCAGGGGTTTAGGGTCATAGCTTTGCCTTGTTATTACAGACATATCCACCTTCTCTTCCAGAGAAACATCTTACGATTCCAGAACTAGGCAACTGAGTTTTAGTCCAAATTCAGGTCATTGAAACTGAGAGAACACAAGAAACATTAGAAAATCCACCATCTATGCCTAGTAGAAAGTGGAGGACATTTTACTAACTAAGGAACAGTCCCCACAGGACTTTAGTGAGACTATTAAGTTTAACAACAGCTAATATAACTGAAATGGAAGGTGGAGATAGACAGCATCAGGTTAAAAATAAAATACCTCAAAAATGGGGATTCATGGAAGAGGCGAAGAAGAAAAAAACTCAATGTATCAGCTTCTTCGCAGCATTTAATAAACCTTTCATTTATACTTCATACAGGATTAGTCCTGAACCCTAGGCGTAGTTTGACTTCTATATTTGGGGGGCAGTGCCAGTCAGGCCAATGGGGCCATGTGTGGGGGGGCAAATTCCATTCCTGCCCACAGGGGTGCCATTTCAGATTTTTTGGAGGGTGGAGGGGCAACTTTAACTGTGATTCCAGGGGCTACTTGGAAAACTGAAAACTCTAGGTTTTTTGTAGATAATAACTTAGAAATCTCTGACAGGAGCACTGTATCTAGTTCCTATATCACGAAAGAAAATTAAATAAATATGAGACCCACTCAGCTCTAATACTAACATGCTCTGACATCTTGTGGCAAGTCACTTAAGGGCCACTGGTTAGGTTTAAAATTGTAATGTAAATTCTTACTCAGATACTCTTACTAAAGTCAGAAGGAACCATCATGATCATCTAGTCTGACCTCCTGCATATTGCAGGCCACAGAACCTCACCCACCGACTCTTGTAATAAACCCCGAACCTCTGGCTGAGTTACTGACGTGCTCAAATCATGGTTTAAAGACTTCAAGTTACAGAGAATCCACCATTCACTCTAGTTCAAACCAGCAAATGACCGGTGCCCCATGCTGTAGAGGAAGATGAAAAACACCTAAGGTCTCTGCCAATCTGACCCAGGGGAAAAATTCCTGCCGGACTCAAAATATGGTGATCAGTTAGACCCTGAGGATGTGGGCAAGACCCACCAGCCAGATACCTGGGCAAGAATTTTCTGTCGTAACTCAGAGTCATCCCCATCTAGTGTCCTGTCTCCAGCCGGGGGATTTTTGCTACAGAAAGACACCATTGGCCACACATCATTGTAGGCAGTCCTGTCATACCATCTCCTCCATAAACTTATCAAGCTCAACCTTGAAGCCAGTTAGGTTTTTTTGCCCCCACTGCTCCCCTTGAGAGGCTGCTCCAGAACTTCACTCCTCAGCTGGTTAGAAACTTTCACCTAATTTCAAGTAAAATTTGTTTATGGCCAGTTTATATCCATTTGTTCTGGGGTCCACATTGGTGCTTAACTTAAATAACTCCTCTCCCTCCCTGGTATTAATCCCTCCCCTGATGTATTTATCGAGACCAATCATATCTCCTCTCAGCCTTCTTTGGTTAGGCTAAACAAGCCAAGTTCGTTGAGTCTCCTCTCATAAGGTAGGTTTTCCATTCCTTAGATCATTCTCGTACCCCTTCTCTGCACCTGTTTCAGTTTGAAATCATCTTTCTTAAACATGGGAGACCAGAACTGCACACAGTACTGCAGATGAGGTCTCACCAGTGTCTTGTATAATAGTACTAACACTTCCCTATCTCTACTCGAAATACATCACCTGATGCAGCCCAGGACCGCATTAGTCTTTTTTCACAGCCGAATCACATTGACGGCTCATAGTCATCCTGTAATCAACAAATATATCCTGCTCTTTCTCCTCCTATGTCACTTCCAACTATTACGTCCCCAGATAATAGCAAAAATTCTTCTTGTTAGTCCCTAAGCGCATGACCTGGCACTTTGCACTATTAAATATCATCCCATTTCTATTACTCCAATTTAAAAGGTCATCCAGATCTTCTTGTATGATATTCCAGTCCTCCTCCATATTGGCAATACCTCCCAACTTTGTGTCATCTGCAAATTTTATTACACACTCCCACTTTTTGTGCCAAGGTCAGTAATAAAAATAAAACTGGTCCCAAGACTGATCCCACAGGAACTCCACTAGTAACCTCCCTCTAGCCCAGTAGTTCTCAATTTATTACACACTGTGGGATGCATATGTAGTTCACAATGTGTTCCCTGGGCCGTAGGGGCTGGGACCCCAGACCCCACGGGGCTGTCCGGCAGCGCCCCAGCCCTGGACCCCCACCACGCCCTCCGCCGCGCAGCTGCCCCGGATCCCAGCTGCCCACCCTGGATCCCCGCCACCCACCCTGGATCCCCGCCATGCAGCTGCCCCAGCCCCTGGAGCTTGCGGGGCAGGCCAGGAGCCCTAGACCCCCGACCCCATGGGGACGGCCGGCAGCCCCAACCCCAGAATCACATCACATGGGGCGGGCCGGCAACCCGAATCCCTCCTCACCAGGCAGCCAGGAACCTGGCGGACCTGGCATGTGGGCAGCCTTTAGCACAAAGCTGAACTGGGCTGCATGCGGACTGCGGGCTGAGAACCACTGCTATATAGCCTGACAGTTCACCTTTCAGTATGACCTGTTGTAGTCTCCCCTTTACCCAGTTCTCATATTAATCCCCATCTTCTCCAATTTAACTAATAATTTCTTATGTGGAACTGTATCAAATGCCTTACTGACATCCAGATAGATTAGATCTACTGTACTTCTTTTGTCTAAAAAAATCAGTTATCTTCTCAAAGAAACATATTAGTAACTTTGTTACTACCTCTTGAATACAACAATTGAAACAACTGTAGAAAAATCTACAATTACTTTCTGTCATTTAGGCTACTTAATTTTTGCAGTTCACCAAGCTTGGAACAGATCATTTAACTTTAGGAAGCATCTTAACAGCCCTTTCTTATCTTAATCACTTGTTAATCACTCTGTTTATAAAAAAAATTCTGACTCCCTGCCTCAGGAGCAGAAGCTGGAGCAGCATGTCTCCTGTCTTCTCTGAAGAAATCATTACATTGCATACTCAGGCTGCCTGCCTGGGGCTTGCAGTTTAGGGGGGCAACACCCCCCTATGCCCTTCCATCAAACTCCCCCAATGTCCTGAATCACACATACACACACACACCAAGTTCAAAAACACTTCTCCCTGACCCATTTTAGCTTTCATATTCTAAAACCAAAGCTAGTCAGTTTCCTAAAGTACAACTGCAATAGATTATCTGCAATGACCAAACCTACTTTTCACAACAGTAGATAGTTCTAAAATAAAAACCCCTATTCCTCTGCAAACCCATTCCATAGCCATCTCTTTCAGCTCCCTCCTAAAAACCAGCTTCTGCTACTCAACTACATCTTGAGGCCTGGTCTACGTGTAAAGCTTCTGTCAACATATCTAAGGGTATGTCTACACTACGAGAGTAGTTCGATTTTACTTAAATCGAATATGTGGAATCGATATTACAAAATCGAACGTGTGTGTCCACACTAAGGACAGTAATTCGACTTTGTGAGTCCACACTAACGGGGAAAGCGTCGACATTGGAAGCGGTGCACTGTGGGCAGCTATCCCACAGTTCCCGCAGTCCCCGCTGCCCATTGGAATTCTGGGTCGAGCCGCCAATGCCTTCTGGGTAAAAAAATGTGTCGAGGGTGCTTTTGGGTAACTGTCGTCATCCGTCCGTCACTACCGCCCTCCCTCCCTGAAAGCGCCGGCGGGAAATCAGTTTGCACACTTTTCTGGTCAGTGACAGCGCGGACGCCACAGCACTGCGAGCATGGAGCCCGCTGCGACCATCGCTGCAGTTATGGCCGTTGTCAACACCTCGCATCTTATCATCCACCTTTCCCAGAGGCAGGAAATCAGGCGAGGAGGCTACGGCAGCGCGGTGAGGGCCTGAAGTCTGAGAGTGGCACTGTCAGAAAGCACGGGACCCCGCGCCGAGGACATCACGGTGGCAATGGGTCATGTTGATGTTGTGGAACGGCGATTCTGGGCCCGGGAAACAAGCACGGACTGGTGGGACCGCATAGTGCTGCAGGTCTGGGATGAATCACAGTGGCTGCGAAACTTTCGCATGCGGAAGGGGACTTTCATGGAACTTTGTGAGTTGCTGTCCCCTGCCCTGAAGCGCAATGACACCCAGATGCGAGCAGCCCTGACTGTCCAGAAGCGAGTAGCCATAGCCCTCTGGAAGCTTGCAACGCCAGACAGCTACCGGTCAGTCGCGAACCACTTTGGCGTGGGCAAATCTACCGTGGGGGTTGTTATCATGCAAGTAGCCAACGCAATCGTTGAGCTACTGCTCTCAAAGGTAGTGACCCTGGGAAACGCGCAGGTCATCATAGATGGCTTCGCCGTGATGGGATTCCCAAACTCCGGTGGGGCTATAGATGGAACTCACATTCCTATCCTGGGACCGGACCACCAGGCCAGCCAGTACATTAACCGAAAGGGCTACTTTTCAATGGTGCTGCAAGCACTGGTGGACCATAGGGGACGTTTTACAAACATCAACGTCGGATGGCCGGGCAAGGTTCATGACGCTCGTGTTTTCAGGAACTCAGGTCTGTTTAGATGGCTGCAGGAAGGTATTTACTTCCCGGACCACAAAGTAACTCTTGGGGATGTGGAGATGCCTATAGTCATCCTCGGGGACCCAGCCTACCCGCTAATGCCCTGGCTCATGAAGCCCTATATTGGCGCCCTGGACACTGAAAAAGAACTCTTCAACTACCGGCTGAGCAAGTGCAGAATGGTGGTGGAGTGTGCTTTTGGCCGTCTCAAGGGGAGATGGAGAAGCTTACTGACTCGCTGTGATCTCAGCGAAACCAATATCCCCATTGTTATTGCAGCTTGCTGTGTGCTCCACAATCTCTGTGAGAGCAAGGGGGAGACCTTTATGGCGGGGTGGGAGGTTGAGGCAAATAGCCTGGCTGCTGATTACGCCCAGCCAGACTGCCGGGCGATTAGAAGAGCCCAGCGGGACGCGCTGTGCATCCGGGAGGCTTTGAAAGCTAGGTTCCTGAGTGAGCAGGGTAACCTGTGACTTTTAAGTTTGTGTACAGAGAAGCTGAACCTGCCCCCGTTTCTTTACCCACTAAATGTTCAGTATCCTCTCCAGTTACATACCCCGTTCCCCCCCTTCCAACACATGTTTAAAAATAAAATCACTTGAATTTTGTTAATGAACACCATTTTCTTTATTACTGTTTTCTCGGTAAAATGTTGAACCTGGGACGCAGACTGTGGTGGGGAGCGGGTGTAGTGTAGTGATGCAAATGACGCTTCTAAACTCCAGGAATGACAGGCTCCGCAGTGGTGGACTGGTTGTTTCAATGGAGCCTGCCACCCCTCCTGTTCGGGACTCTGTGTGTGTGGGGGCTATGTGACTTTGTGGCAGGCGGAGGACGGTTACAGATCCCCTGCTGCGTGGCTCTGTGATCCAGGATAAGGACCGCTGCATAAGATCTCTAACTGCCCTCCCCCACCACAAAGTCACAGAGCAACCTCCTCCCCCCCCCCCCAGAATATGAAAACCACCTCCCAGACTGACCAGGGTAACTAGTGACTGCACTGTGTGTGTGCCCTGCTGCTGAACCTGCCCCCGCCTCTGTACCCTGGTAAAGGTGATTGTCCTGTCCAATTACCAACCCCCTTCCCCCCCTTCAGACAGACTCTCCTCTAAAAGAACATGATGGAAACAGTAATTAACAGAAACATATTTTTTATTAGCAACTACACATGAAACTGGGGGCTGAAACTTGGACGGGGGCTTGGGTGAGGCGGGAAGGAAAGGACTTGTCAAATTTTGGGGAATGAGAGCCTTCTAGTACTAGAGCAGTCTGCAGGGGTGGAGTGAGAGTTTTCACGGACTCTGCCGCCCCTCCTTCTTTGGACTTTGGGTGAGGGGGGTATGGGACTTGGTGGCGGGGGAGGGCGGTTACAGATAGACTGCAGCGGGGCTCTGTCCTCCTGCCTCCAGTCCTGCAGAACATCCACAAGGCGCCAGAGCGTGTCCGTTTGCTCCCTCATTAGTCCAAGCAGCGTTTGAGTCGCCTGCTGGTCTTCCTGCCGCCACCTCTCCTCCCGTTCCATGTGTGATCGGTGCATTTGGGACAAGTTATCCCTCCACTGGGTCTGCTGGGCTGCCTGGGCTCGGGAGCGGCCCATAAGTTCCGTGAACATGTCCTCCCGTGTCCTCTTCTTCCTACGCCTAATCTGCGCTAGCCTCTGAGAGTGTGATGCCAGGCTAGGTCGGGAGACAGTCGCAGCTGTGGGAATGGGAAAAAGGGAGTGAATTCCTCAGAAAGATAAATTTAGTTGTGAACAAAGAACATAGTCTCTCTCTGTGAACAAGACCATGCACAGCACCTATCACATGCGCACTCAGGACAAGGTCGAATTTTCGGCCTTCGCATTCAGTGCCTGGGGTCTTGCAGTGCAGATCAGAGAAGCGGGGCAGGACACCGGAATTTGTGTAGCAGGCCGACATGGTAAGCCGTAGACTTGTGGCTGCTTAAAACTTTAATAGTAGCACTGGCCTCCTTTCACATTGAAAGCAATGCAAGTCCCTGCTGCCAGCAATCCGGCAAGCATGAACTCTGCCCCTGTCCCACCCCCTCGCGGATGTCCCAGGGAAAGATCCCTGTATGCTGCCCCTCTCCCGCCTCCACCGCGTGGCTGTAAACCGCCGGTTACAGTTCTGTAAAGGAACAGGCAAGCAGTCCCAATACTAACATTCCCCTACCTAATTCAAAGCAGGTCACCATGAGCGACATCACTCTGATGAGGATTTCAGAGACGGAAAAAGAAAGGATGCTTCGGGAAAGCCTGCAAAGACCAGGGCCGTATGCCGCCGTGCTCTGCAGGGCAATGATCCCGGAGTACTTGCTTGTCTCCTGGCGCGGAAATGTTTGCTACTACGGAGGACCCAATAAGGCCGCTCTCCCCAGGAACCTGATGCAAAGGCTTTCCAATTACCTCCAGGAGAGCTTCGTGGAGATGTCCATGGAGGATTTCAGCTCTATCCCCGGACATATAGACCGGATTTTACTGTAGCTGCACTGGCAGGGACTAAACAGTAGAGCGCCTAGGGCAGAACAATCATGCTAAACCGGACATTGTTAGATTTTTTTCAGTAGTTGCACTGCCAGGGACTGAACCGTTAAGCGCCTAGGGCAAAGTAATCATGCAAAACCCATTGTTAATATTGTTAATATTCCTGTTCTGTTAAAAATAAATGTTTAGATGTTTTAAACACTTACTGAGTGATCCTTCCCCTGATTCTGTGTCCGGGTTAACGGCTGGGGACGGTTGGTAGGGGATCTCTGTAAGGGTGATGAAGAGATCCTGGCTGTCGGGGAAATCAGCGTTGTAAGCGCTGTCGACTGCCTCGTCCTCCTCATCTTCTTCCTCATCTTCCCCGTCCGCTAACATGTCCGAGGAAGCGGCCGTCGACAATATCCCATCCTCAGAGTCCACGGTCAGTGGTGGGGTAGTGGTGGCGGCCGCACCTAGGATGGAATGCAGTGCCTCGTAGAAACGGGATGTCTGGGGCTGGGATCCGGAGCGTCCGTTTGCCTCTCTGGTCTTCTGGTAGCCTTGTCTCAGCTCCTTGATTTTCACGCGGCACTGCGTTGCATCCCGGCTGTATCCTCTCTCTGCCATGGCTTTAGAGATCTTCCCATAGATCTTTGCATTCCGTCTTTTGGAGCGCAGCTCGGAAAGCACGGACTCATCGCCCCACACAGCGATCAGATCCAAGACTTCCCGATCAGTCCATGCTGGGGCCCTCTTTCTATTCTGAGATTGCACGGCCATCTCTGCTGGAGAGCTCTGCATCGTTGCCAGTGCTGCTGAGCTCGCCACGATGTCCAAACAGGAAATGAGATTCAAACTGCCCAGACAGGAAAAGGAATTCAAATTTTCCCGGGGCTTTTCCTGTGTGGCTGGTCAGAGCATCCGAGCTCGGACTGCTGTCCAGAGTGTCAACAGAGTGGTACACTGTGGGATAGCTCCCGGAGCTATTAGCGTCGATTTCCATCCACACCTAGCCTAATTCGACATGGCCATGTCGAATTTAGCACTACTCCCCTCGTTGGGGAGGAGTACAGAAGTCGAATTTAAGAGACCTCTATGTCGAACTAAATAGCTTCGTGGTGTGGACGGGTGCAGAGTTAATTCGATGTAACGGCGCTAAATTCGACATAAACTCCTAGTGTAGACCAGGCCTTAGGCATTCAGGGGTGGGAAAAATCCATACTCCTGAGCACTGTAGCTATACTGACCTAACCCCTGGTGTAGATGCAACTAGGTCAATGAACCTAGCTACCATCTGACCCCCAAAACTCGGGGAGGTGGTGTTCCTACAGTGATAGAAAAATCCCTTTCATTACAGTAGACTGTCTACAATATGGGGTTATGCTGGCATAGCTACGATAACTATGCTGCTGCTATAGTCCCCATAGTGTAGACATGGCCTACATCTCTGGAGTGGAGGAGGAGGAGGAGGAGGAGGAGGAGGAAACAGAACCACCAAGATGCAGTATGACTCCTGAGTAATCTGTGATCTTCACTTTGTCCTTCCTCTGCACATCCCCTCTGCCCCAACACACACACACACACACTCTCTCTCTCTCTCTCTCTCTCTCTCTCTCTCTGGGTCTGTTTATGACCTTCACTTTGTGGGACACATTGACTATATTGTAAGATCTTTGGGGCAAGGACTGTTTCTTTACTAGTTTTTGCAGGACAGCCAGCACATGTTTGGATGCTTGACAAATAAATCACAAAGCCAGAACACAGAGGACTTGACTGTTGGTTCAACAGAAGGGTAAGTTTGGGTTTTTTCCAAGGCTGCAGTTTTTCTTTTGCAGATTAAAGTATTCTGAAATTCCAATGCCAGCGCTCTTTATAGTAGGAACACTATGGACCTGTCATCTTTGACACAATCCCTTAGCCTGGGATTTTCAAAGGAGCCTGTTTATTATTATTATATCATTAATGTCTACAATGTGCTAGGAACTATCCACAAACAGTCCTCCCCCAAGCAAACTATCATTACCCTGGTGTATTTATTACCATAAACAAAGGGAGTTGGGTGCCAAAGCTCATTGAACTTCAGTGGGAACTGGGTATCTAACTCCCTTTGGCTCTTTTGAAAATCCCAGCTTAAAGTTGCTAGTTTTCATGGTGATGTTTCCCCATGGATTTGCAGAGAGGATTTCTCAAATGTTTGATTAAACTGTTTTAGAACTGATTTTAAAAAATTAGAATAGGAGAGGAATGCCACTAAGGAATTCCCATACTACGTACATAGGTTGTCTCTACAGAAAGAATAATCTGATTCATACAAATAATGAAGAATTTCACCAAAGCAACATCCAAGTTGATGCTCTGTCAGACATTTTTTATGATAAATTTTTAAATTTTATTTGGACAAATTCACTTTCAACAGTACCATGAGACAAAGATTAAAGAATTAGAAAGCCTGCTTGCTTTCTTGGCCTTTCCTTATTTCCTAGTCCCTCTCCCCAAACCAGAAAAATGATATGTCCCTGTTTCCTACATCTGGCATGCTCCAAAGATAACCTTGGAAAATTCACTCAGTAGTGAACAGAAAGTGATTAAGGTACAGATTGTTGCATTTCATCAAGAGAAGATGTCAGTGGAGCATATTTGGGGTTTACAGTGTGTCATATTTAGTTGTGTGTGTTGAGGGGTACTTGACTATGGCTTTTGTTTATCAATGCCTGGGAACACAATCATTTTGAACTGATCTTTAAATAAAGTAATTCCTCATATTATTTGAATTTCTAACTTCAGATTTTTTTTAAATAATTGTAACAAACAATCATAAATACTAATAAAAAGATTGACTTTAAAAATATTTATATTTAGGATCCATGTATATGGCCCTTCATTACCATAATTTGTGAACCTTCCACATACTTAAAAATAGACATTCGTTCTCTCTTCCCAGACTGTAGGGAAAATAGCCTGATTGGCATATGAGCTTTAGTTGTATTTGTCTGTACATTTGAGTAGGTGTGTTGTGTCCATCAGAAAACTCTTTGGCACTCACTAAGTCTACTCAGTATATCAGAAGAGTTGCTCCTGATTGATAGGAGGCATACATCTCCCTTCTGCCCCCCACCTAACCAGGGCAGAATATTCTGCCTCTGAGAGATTATCAATACCCAGCCCAGGCAGTGGGAGACCAAGGCCCAGAGAGCAAACCTGTGTTTAACAAGACATTACACTGTTGCCAAACTCAATTAAAGTCCCCATTTGTGTCCCACACATAAACCTCATCCAAGTTCTGCTAATGTTGTCCTCTCTGATCAGATGGTGCACAAACAAGGATATAAATAAAACCAAGTCAGGTATTTGAAACACATAATGGAGAGTTGGAGAGGGTAGATGTTGCTCCCAAGCTGCTTTAGGTGATCTCTCCATTCATCTCAAGAAGACAGAAGAGAAAGAAGGAAAGGAAGCAATTAAAAAGCTGCTTCTCCCAGTGCTGCTCCAGACAATCCTTAAGCCAGTAACCTGCCCCCACACCTGTCCTCACGGGGGGAGAGCATACCTTACTTTATTTACTTTCAGCTGAGTAACATCGCTCCATCGGGCTCAACAGGTAGTGATCAACAGCTCGATGTATAGTTGGCAGCCAGTATCAAGCGGAGTGCCCCAGGGGTTGGTCCTGGGGCCAATTTTGTTCAACATCTTTATTAATGATCTGGATGATGGGATTAATTGCACCCTCAGCAAGTTCGCAGATGACATTAAGCTGGGAGGAGAGGTAGATATGCTGGAGGGTAGGGATAGGGTCCAGAGTGACCTAGACAAATTGGAGGATTGGGCCAAAAGAAATCTGATGAGGTTCAACAAGGACAAGTGCAGAGTCCTGCACTTAGGAAGAAAGAATCCCATGCACCGCTACAGGCTGGGGACCGACTGGCTAAGCAGCAGTTCTGCAGAAAAGGACCTGGGGATTACAGCGGATGAGAAGCTGGATAAGAGTCAGCTGTGTACCCTCGTTGCCAAGAAGGCCAACGGCATATTGGGCTGTATTAGTAGGAGCATTGCCAGCAAATCGAGGGAAGTGATTATTCCCCTCTATTCAACACTGGTGAGGCCACACCTGGAGTACTGCATCCAGTTTTGGTCCCCCTAATACAGAAGGGATGTGGACAAATTGGAGAGAGTCTGGCAGAGGGCAATGAAAATGATCAGGGGGCTGGGGCACATGACTTACGAGGAGAGGCTGAGGGAACTGGGGTTATTTAGTCTGCAGAAGAGAAGAGTGAGGGGGGATTTGATAGCAGCCTTCAACCATCTGAAGGGGGGTTCCAAAGAGGATGGAGCTAGGCTGTTCTCAGTGGTGGCAGATGACAGAACAAGAAGCAATGGTCTCAAGTTGCAGTGGGGGAGGTCTAGGTTGGATATTAGGAAACACTATTTCACTAGGAGGGTGGTGAAGCACTGGAGTGGGTTACCTAGGGAGGTGGTGGAATCTCCATCCTTACAGGTTTTTAAGGCCCGGCTTGACAAAGCCCTGGCTGGGATGATTTAGTTGGCGTTGGGCCTGCATTGAGCAGGGGGTTGGACTAGTTGACCTCCTGAGGTCTCTTCCAAACCTAATATTCTATGATTCTATGATCTTTTGAGGGAGAAGAGGAAATAGTTTGATTGCTTTGTTTTACTCTGGATAAAGAAGAAAAAAAGCAAAAGGTAACTGACATTAACGCAACAGACAATCTGATATTGGTATCACACTATTGATTCTATGTTTGTTATTGCTAAAGTGAACGGTTACTACTCTTACTTGCCCACAACATAAGTCGGATGAAAGGGGAAAATGAAACATTTTACCTCCACTGAATGTTTACTGAGGTCTGAATTTGAAATTGCAGGATTTCCAGGGAACTAGGTTTTTTTTTTATTGAATTTTATTGTATTGTATTTATTGAATTCAGTATTGAATTTTAATCATAACATAATCATCAGCTCTAAACCAAATACAGTTCTGACAAGAGGGACAGATAGGTAGATACTATGTTAAATACCTGACCAACACTTGGAATTTTTTCTACCATCCCATTATAGCCACTCAGTCATACTCAGTTTTATTTCTGATTAGTTGAAGGGGCAGGTCACAAAATCTGCTTACGTTTGAAGTCTATAACAAGTCAGATGGAAAGTGTCATAATTGAGAAATTTAATATTTATACATTCAGCAGGAAAAAAATCTAGTCTCAGAGAAATTTCTCAGTATTTTCCTAGAAATTTCCAGGATCAGTAGCTACCCTGTTTCAAGACTGAAAAGAGATTAAAAACAATAACATTTAACAAAAGAACTCAAAAGACAGCATAAACACAGAGATTGTGCTGCTCATTGTGTGGGTGAAATTCAATGCACCCATCTCACCTATTCATTTTCACTCATGTCAATGCCTGCAACCATCAGGAGCAGGTGAATAGGGGTCTGAAGAATATAAAGGGAACCGCACATAGTTATTAGTATAGTATGATGGGCGAAGTCTCTTTTTATCTAGAGTCTGCTAGAATGTTTTTCTTCTTCTGTGGTATGAGATCACCACCAATCTGCAGAAATTTCCATCAAGCAACTATTTCTGAGGTCAGATTGCAGGGTGGGAAAAGAGTAAGTTCTTTCCTAGACTGTGAGATTCATATCACCGAGACAGAAAAACAACAACAGACAATTAAGAAAAAAGTCACAAGGGAGAGAAACAGATCCTTGAGTACACAGCATAGCTGCAATCTGATAGACAAACTTTTTTACTGTCTCCTAGACACCTTACAAGAAAATCAGTGTGTGGGGATAGGGGAGACAGTGTTTAAAAGTGTCCCTCAACAGGGCAGGTAGAGCCATACTTCAAAAAGTATTTAGGCACCTACAGATGTTGATAGGAGCCTAGTGGGATTTTCAAAAGCTGCCAACTTGTTTAGGCACTTCTGAAAATTGCATTAAGAGCCTATTCATATCTTAAGACACCTAAATATCTTGGAAAAACTGGCCTATAGTAACCACAGGCCAGTCTCCAACAGGATTTAATTATACATTTATATTTTTCCCCACAAACATTTAGAAACAAACAACTGAGATATCATAAAACATCACATAAGAATAAAATATTCAATAGTCGAAGTGTTTTTGTTTTTTAAAAAGAAAGAGGAGGATGGGGAAAATCCTAAATGGTGGCTACCTAAAATTACAACACATGTCTGAAAAGTAATATTTTTATTGGCTGTGGGAACTAGGAAGGATTGGTGGCCAGATGCATACGGGTTACATATTAGTGGCAACCCCTGCAAAGGCTCAATCAATCGCCATCCTAGACCTTAAAAAGGTTGAGGGGATCAGAGCACAGAAACACACACAAGAAGTCAAGAGGAGGTCGCAAAGATAGCCTGCTGGAAGCTACTATATTTTAAAATCAACTTGTTAACAGGCTCTAGGGCTAACAGAAGGGAAAATGTCACATCACAGGCCCACTCTGGAGCAGTCCTCACCAGCTCCAGTGTCAGATCTGACAGGGGCTTTAAAAGTAGGAGAAATCTTTGAAACTTGAAGAAACTTGGCTTGGAGAACATGTTTCTGGGAGTGAGTTAAAGGGCATGTAATGCACCATACAAATAGCTGAGTTTTCAGCAGGTATTTCAAGCCTGACTCCTAAAGTTAAAAGCAAAGGATTAAACTAATCCTTGTTTAGCTAATGCAAACAAAACCTTTCAAATGTAACAGCTTGGAAGTTTGATTAGACAAGAAGGGAACTTTATTGTTCAGAAATAAGAAGTCACAATTGCTGAGATTGCTCATTTAAAATCAAAATGGATTTTTTTGGTGGCAATTTTTCAATGGATGCTGCTTATAGACCTTGAACTTCAGTGAAGAGAGCCGAGCATAAAAGCTTTTTACTGGAAAGTTAGATCTATCATTGATATGTGCCAGTCTGAGTTCTATTCTATGCAGTTCAAATGGCTTTAACCAGTGGTGTAAGGAAAAGATGGAGTTATGATACCCTCTCTTCCTTAAACATGTTAGGAAACATTCTTGCTTTCCAAGCCCTCAGCTCCAAGCACTTTTCTAGGGAGAAGACTTACACCCAACAAAGTTGGCCAACACTCTAAATCTCTGAAAGCAGGATGAAGTAACTCCATGATGATATAATTTTGATACTAATGCACACATTTTTCTTGAGTACGAGATACTTAAAGTTCATACCAAACTGTAAAATTAAGTGGGGGACATAGTTTAAAAAGATTAAAAGTGAAAGAACATGAATGATCTAGTATAAATCTTTATATGCAGTGTTGTAGCCATGTTGGTCCCAGGATATTAGAGACACAAGGTGGATGAGGTAATAACTTTTATTGGATGAAATCTGTGTAGCATGAAAGCTTGTCTCTCTCACCAACAGAAGTTGGTCCAATAAAAACTATTACCTCCCCCAGCTTGTCTCAATAGTATGTCTTTAGGATTCATGCTGTTTTTTCACATTTCTCTCAGCATAGCCATTGCCCAGAGACCAATTTATTTTCAGTTTCACTTTGCTAATTAATAAAATGCTGCAGTGGCTAATCTTCCCCTGCAGTGTTTAAAATTCACTGGAAACAGTTTTCACATAAACATCAGGCCAATGGGCCAGCTCCTCAGATAGATCAGCTCAGCTCCATACCTCAATGGAGCTGTACTGATGTACACCAACTGACTCCATATCTTTGATACCAAAAACCTGTCTTATGAAAGGAGACTCAAAGAGCTTGGCTTGTTTAGCCTAACCAAAAGAAGGCTGAGGGGAGATATGATTGCTCTCTATAAATATATCAGAGGGATAAATATCAGGGAGGGAGAGGAATTATTTAATGCCAATGTGGACACAAGAACAAATGGATATAAACTGGACATTAGGAAGTTTAGACTCAAAATTAGATGAAGGTTTCTAACCATTAGAGGAGTGAAGTTCTGGAACAGCCTTCCAAGGGGAGAAGTGGGGGCAAAAGACATATCTGGCTTCAAGACTCAGCTTGATAAGTTTATGGAGGGGATGGTATAATGGGATAGCCTAATTTTGGCAATTAATTGATCTTTGATTATTAGCAGGTAAATATGCCCAATGGTCTGTGATGGGATGTTAGATAGGGTGGGATCTGAGTTACTACAGAGAATTCTTTGCTGGGTGCTGGCTGGTGAGTCTTGCCCACATGCTCAGGGTTTAACTGATCGCCATATTTGGGGTCGGGAAGGAATTTTCCTCCAGGGTAGATTGGCAGAGGCCCTGGAGGCAGGGCTGGCGCAACCCATTAGGCGACCTAGGCGGTCGGCTAGGGCACTACAATTTGGGGGGCGGCGACCGCGGCGGTATTTTGGCGGCGGGACCTTCCGCCTCTGTGGGAGGCGGCATTTCGGGGCGGGACCTTCCGCCACCTAGGGCGGCAGAAAAGCTGGCGGCACTCCTGCCTGGAGGTTTTTCGCCTTCCTCTGCAGTGTGGGGCACGGGTCACTTGCTGGAGGATTCTCTGCACCTTGAGGTCTTTAAACCACAATTTGAGGACTTCAATAACTCAGACATAGGTTAGGGGTTTGTTACAGGAGTGGGTGGGTGAGATTCTGTGGTCTGCATTGTGCAGGTCAGACTAGATGATCATAAAGGTCCCTTCTGACCTTAAAGTATGAGTCTATGAGATTGAAGGCCCAAATGTGATCTTTACTGATCCTACTTATTTCAGTGTAGAAATGAGCAGTGTCCAAATGTAGCGCATTTTAGGGACAGCGGTGCTCTTCAACAGAAGGAAGAAAAGAGTCTTCCTAGCATACCCTGGGGCAGTCCAGCAGAGGTACTTACAGCGGTAATGTCAACCCCAAGCATTTGACAATCATTAGTCAGCCTCAAAAAATCATGAGATTAAAATAATTAAATTGTGGGGGTTTTGTAATTGCCTTCTGGTTTTTAAGCCTCTAGTCTAGAGGTCACATAGTTCAAGCTTTTCTCCACAACCTCATGAGCTCCAGAAACTTAGCCTTAACTTACAAATAAATAAATAAGCTGGGATTGCCATGTAATCACACAACTCCAGCAGCTAGGATTTTAAGAAAACCACCAAATATTGTAAATTGAGCCATAAAATCACAAGAATTGCCAACACTACCTAATTTCACTGAAGCTTCTGTTTTCCTATCCATGTATTGGGGAGCTTGCACTTCCATTTCAGGACAAGTAAAACAAAAATTGAATCAATCTATATCTAAAGCCTTGTAATGCAATTAAAAAGTGAAGGTCTGTTTAGCTTTTGGCAAATATTTTAAAAACACATGTCCATAATATCCTCTTAGACTGAGAATGAAAGTGTTCTCATACAAAAGGAAAACTATTTTTTTAATGTCTTGAGTGGAGGTGACATTAAAGTAGTTTAGGGTGACCAGATGTCCTGATTTTATCGGGACTGTCCCGATATTTGCTTGTTTGTCCCGCGTCCCAACCGATGTGTGGTCGGGACACTGGACAAACAAGCAATTTTGCCCTCCCTGGAGGGCTCTTCCCCCCCCCCCCCGACTCCACCCCCTCCTTCCCCCATTGGCTCCCTCCCCAAATCTCCGCCCTGGCCCTGCCTCTTACCCAAGCACGTGGCATTCCTCCTCCCTCCCAGGCTTGTTGCTGTAATGGCGGCAAGCCTGGAGGGAGGGGGCGGTGGCTGGCTTCCAGTTCCTGGAGCTGGTGAGTAGGGGCACCGGGCGGGCAGGGGGGCTGGCAAGGGGGCTGCTCCCCCAGGAGGGCGACGGGGGGGGCTCCGGACCCCAGCAGGGGAGAGCGGCTCGGGGCCGCACGAGTGGCCATGTAAAGTTTATCGGCTCGGGGTGGACCCCGGCCGGCTCCTTGCCCCAGGACGCTACCCCCCCCTCGTCCTGGCTCCTCAGCTGAGCCCCCCCATTGCCCTCCTGGGGGAGCAGCCCCCTTGCCAGCCCCCCTTGCCCGCCCGGTGTCCCTACTCACCAGCTCCAAGAGGAACTGGAAGCCGGCCACCACCCCCTCCCTCCAGGCTTGTGCCGGCATTCCAGCTGCAAGCCTGGAGGGAGGAGGAATGCCGCTCAGCTGAGGAGCCAGGACAAGGGGGGAGGGGGGGACTCGGCTCCTTACCTGGCCTGCGGCGGCCGGCGAAACATGCTGGCATGGGGTGGGGATGCTACCCCCCTACAGGGCAGGGCGAGGAGCCGGCCAGGGACCCCCTCCCTACCCGATAAACTTTACGTGGCCACTCGCACGGCCCTGAGCCGCTCTCCCCCGCCGCTGCCGGGGTCCGGAGCCCGGCGCCTCTAGCTCCAGCAGCTCCTTCCCCGCGGGGCGGTGGGACGTGCCGCATGTGCCCGGGGCCAGGGCCTGCTAATTCCCCCAGCACCTGCAAAATGGCTTTTTTTTTTTTTTTTGCTTCCCCCCCGCGTCCCGATATTTCCTGTCAGTGATCTGCTCACCCTAAAGTAGTTTAACAACTTCTGTCTACACATTATGCCAAGAAAGTCTTGTTGGTGTGCCATCATTTTCTATGTTACCACAGCACTGATAATAAGGTTGGTTGGTACTGCTGTCACAGTTAACAGGAGGAGCATGATGCATCATTTATGTATCCCAGCATAATGTCCATTTTGATTTTAGTTAATTTCATCTTCATAAACTGATCAAAAATATCTAGAACTGAGAGGTTTTTTGACATGAGACTATAGAAAAATTAACAGGTCAGATTCTCATCTTCATCCCTCCCACCCCCAAAATCTCAATGACAATTTAACAGTTTTAATTGGTATTAATATGCAGAGATAAGTCAAGACTGGGACTCAACCCAGTTCCCTGAGAACAACCCTGCCATTTAATCTGACAGGGCAGCTCACATTAGCAGATTCATGTTACAACCCCTTAACAGGAAGTTCTTGCCCACCATGTTTATGGTTCTTAACATTTCAGTTTTCTCTGATTTAAGACGATGGCACTAAACTTTCTTTTGGCATATCTAAAACTGTGCTAAATACATTATGAGGGACTGACTTCCTCCAGTTATTGTGCACACTGCTATGTAATGGCCAGCCATATGAGAAAATAGGTGATTTTTACTTTTGATACTCTATGCCTGCTTTATCACAGTAAAATTCTCCATAAAACTCATTGACCTTTACCACTGCAGCTCAAGTAGCCAGTCATTGGCTGCACTTCCTAGTAAAGAGTGTTTGGGAAGTAGGTCCAAGGAAACAGCGGTAAGGAAGGGCTGTCTACCCTATGCAAACTATTTGTTAGGGGAAGGGAGAAGGATTTCTTTTGGTTTGTTCTTATAAAAAACCTGTTTTCTACTGCTCTATTTGTTGCAATTCTCTCTGCAAAGAATTTTTCATTTTCATTCAGTCATGCATAAGGATGACAGAGAATCGTTATCATAAGCAATTTTTTTTAAACCTAGGAAAAAAGCATCCTGCTATGGTTGCTTTCTCTATTCTTCCTGCCAGGAAACCAGCTATTGACATTCCACTGGCTTGCAGGGACTTAGTATAAACTAAACCTGATCCTCCCATGCCCAATAAATCAAAAGCAAAACTCACTTTGACTTCAGTGGTTGAGGATCAGACCATAAATTAGTTCCTATATTCCCCTGTCATCTGGCTTGATCATAATTACTGTATTTTCAATAGTGATTGTGTCACAACCATTCCAAAATATTAGATCTATGGACACCATTTCCCATTTTATAAATCAAGAGTGAAACTCTCTCTCCACCTTGCAAAGATTTAATAAGAAAGCGAAGCCTCGAGTTACTCAGACTCATTTTTCAACCACTACATGCATTTATAAAAACCAATTATATTAATAAATAATTGAAGCTAAACTATCAAAACAGAGGACTATTGCTTTGATTCATTTACTCTAGACTGCACAATTTAGTACTTGACAAGGAGTCTCCTAGTCACATGTACAAGTTTGAGAGGTCCTCCTTTACAATCATTCCAGATACAAGAAGTATCATCATCATCATGTTCCTATTACGCCTCTGGCGTTTAGGGCAGTGACGAAGCTTCTCCACTCCTGTCTGTTTCTGGAAAGTCTTTCAATTGTTCCCCAGCTGTGCCCCAGGTTTTTCAGCTCAGCTTCCATCGCTCTTCGCCATGTTGTTTTCAGGCAGCCTCATTTTCGCTTGCCTTCAGGTGTTTATCTTATTGCTACTCTGGTGATTTCCATCCGTGTCAATAAATCTTGGTTTGAGATTGTTCTGGGCCAAAAGCTATGGAGGATTTTTCTGAGGCAGGTTGTATGGAATGAAGACTGTTTGGACATGTCATACTTTCTCATTCCCCAGCATTCTGCACTTCATCCCTTGAAGACCTGGACTTCACAGATGATGTCGCTCTCCTATCACATACCCAATACAAAAAAACCCCAACTTGACTCAATGCATTCAGCCAGCAAATTGGACTGAAAATCAACCGCAATAAGACAGATATCATGACCTTTAATATTGCCTCACCATCACCAGTATGGATAGAGGATTATGTTCTCACCAATGTAGAAACATTCACATACTTTGGGCAGCACCAAAATCAATAAAGCCAGGAACACCTTCAGGAGCTTAAATGCAGTCTGGAAATCATCAAAATACAACTCCAAAACCAAATTTAAGATTTATCAGAGCTGTGTACTTTCAACACTAAAAGAAGGATATTTCTAATTAAATATTCCACTATGCTATATATCATCCTTGAATTCAAGAACCATAGGCATTAAATATCCTCTCGTTGGTAACTTATCAAACCAGACTCTAGGTCAATGACTCTCAATCCTTTTTTGATTCTTAATCTACAAAATGGTAACAAATAACACTGCTCTACAGCCAAAATGCTTCTGAAATAAATGTAGTCAAACTTTACTAATTCTGGGTCACTGAGAACGAAAATGATGCTTAAAATTGTTGATTGGCTCTAGTTTTCAAGATATGCTATTGGGTCAGTATATACGAACCTTGACTTGGGAATGGCGGAGGATAAGTGAGTTATAAAGGGAAGGGATCTCAATTTAAACCAAAAATGACTAAAATATATCTTTGACTGGATCTATGAATAAATCTATGACTGGGTTTGGACAGTACTTGCTTTTTAGACAAAACAATGAATGATGCAATCTGAAGCTGGTATTGCGTCATACATGATATGAATTGCATCATGTTATTCCTAGAAGTCATGGATGATGCAATCATAACGAAGCTTACATCACTCTGCTGAACAATTTGCCCTATATCAGCTCTAGAAATCATACAGTGTCATGCTCTCTTATTTGTCAGTGTTTGATTTTGCAAAGGGACACATTTCTGTTTAGCCAAAGTGAGCAGAGATGCCTCGTACTTGTGTGAACAGTGCAGATAACTTCTGCTATGTTTGTGGTGAAGTGACTTTTGCATCACAAAAGCGCAGTACAACCACTATGGTTAAGAAAGCCTATCACCTTTATTTTGGCTGCAAAATTGGAGATCAGGACAAGAGGTGGGCCCCACACATATGCTGCAACACTTGTGCAACAAATCTTTGCCAGTGGTTGAACAGGAAAAGGAAATCTATGCCTTTTGCAGTGCCAATGATTTGGAGAGAGCCAACAGATCATACCAGCAACTGTTACTTCTGCATGGTGCCTCCAGTTGGGAAAGGTGTGTCAAAGAAGAAAAAGTGGACTGTGCATTATCCAAACATTCCATCAGCTATATGCCCAGTACCCCACGGGGAAGGACTGCCGGTTCCTGATACACCAGAATCATTCTCACTTGAGTCAGACGAGGAAGAGGAAGAGGATGAAACTTCTGGTCCTGAACCCTCAATGTCACAGGACCCACATTTTCTCCCATCCTCCTCCTCTGAACCACACCTCATAACACAAGGTGAACTGAATGACCTTGTCAGGGATTTGGAACTACCCAAGAGTAAGGCAGAGCTGTTGGGCTCCAGACTACAGCAGTGGAATCTCCTGGCAGGTGATGTTAGGGTTTCCATGTTCCGTGACCGTCAAAAGGATCTTGTCCCATTCTTCTTCATGGAAGGTGATCTTGTAGCCTGCAACAACATCGATGGTGTGATGGCAGCCCTCAACATTGTTCACGATCCAGATGAGTGGAGACTGTTCATTGATTCATCGAAGACGAGTCCTAAAGCTGTTTTACTGCATAATGGCAATGTTTTGCCATCAATTCCAGTTGGTCATGCAGTCCATATGAAGGAAACCTATGACAACATGAAACAACTTTTAAGGTGCATAAACTATGACCAACATCAGTGGCAGCTTTGTGGCGATTTGAAGGTTGTTGCTCTCTTGCTTGGTCTCCAGACTGGATACACAAAGTACTGCTGTTTTCTCTGCGAATGGGATAGTCGTGCAAGAGATTCCCACTACATCAAGAAAGATTGGCCACTCCGACAGTCATTGGAGCCTGGGAGGAAAAGTGTTCAGCATCCACCACTTGTTGAATCAAGGAAGATTTTGTTACCACCCTTACACATCAAGCTGGGTCTGATGAAGAACTTTGTCAAGGCCATTGACAAAACACAAGCAGCTTTCAAGTACCTCCGTGGAAAATTTCCAAGGTTAAGTGAAGCTAAGATAAAGGAAGGTGTCTTTGTTGGTCCTCAGATTCGTGAACTTCTTCGAGATGATGCATTTGACCATGCACTGCGTGGCAAGGAAAAGACGGCATGGAAAGCCTTCCAGTTAGTGGCAATAAATTTTCTCGGAAACAACAAGGCAGACAACTACAGGTTGTTGGTGGAAAACCTCCTCAAGGCATACAAAAGCCTTGGTTGCAACATGTCACTAAAGATACATTTTTTGCACTCTCATCTAGATTTTTTTCCACCGAACTGCGGAGCAGTGAGCGACGAGCACGGCAAGCGATTTCACCAGGACATTGCAACAATGGAGAAACGCTATCAGGGCAAATGGAGCCCATCAATGTTTGCAGACTATTGCTGGACAGTGACAAGAGATGCTCCATTTAATGAATACAAGAGACAAGCCAAGAAGCGCCGAGTAGACACTGAATAGGACTAAACTATGTACAGAATAGTTTTTTGCCTTTTGTTTCATAATAAATTTTATTTATATAACCCTTTTGCTGATTTTTAAAGTGTTACATAAACAGGACAGGTGAAATATTATCATGTAAAGCAACCATAAACACATGAAAAGACCTAGGTTTACAATTGATGATTAAAACTCTACTATCTACACAATATACATAGACATAAAATGTAAAAACTTAAATATCTTAGAAACAGTAGCCAATCAGTTGTTTTAACTGTCATATTTGAATTCAGCACATCAAAATACATAATAAATAGCACCTTTTATCTCTGAAGCAGATGACTTCAAAAATTGTAGACCAGTGTAATCAACACGATCTTGGGTTAATTAAGGGACAATCACTTGACTGTTGTGGGGGAGAAAGAGGGCTGATGCAACTGTGTGGATTTCATTCCTTACAGCTCAGAGACTGCTGTTTCAAAAGGCTCCACAGCCCCTTGAAGTGCCTGGATGAGCCTGTGAAAGCTGAGAAGCCACTCTTGGAATTAGTAGTGGCAGGAGTATAGGCAGCAAGAGGGAGGTGTGGAAGTGAGCTATTCTTTCCCTCCCGGGCTCCTGTTGGGTCTTAGTATAATCAAGGAATTTTGCTCCTCTTTCAGCCAGGTGACTGTCTCTCTCATGAGCCACTTCCAGGCTGTTCCCCATCAACTTAATTGCACTGCACTAGACATGAGTAAGAGAAGAGTGGAACTGACAGCCAACAAACCTTACATTTTTTGGTTGCAGAAGACATGTTATTAAGGCCCAAACTGTAGGTCTGGTAAAAATAAATTCACAGAATTAGAGACCAATATTTTGAGAAGGTTGTTTTTATTTCAAATGAACAGCTTATTGTTTAGATTTAAAAGCATTTCCAAACATTACAGCACTGTGTAGCCTGCTCGTGCACTAGCCTAATGAAGTGACATGGACTACCATTGTCAATCCAAATTGAGTGAAGTATAAAAAGTAAACTGATTTTTAAAAATTCTTTGTTCTAATCAGAAACAAATATTAGCAGCATATGTTCCAAGTGGTTTATTTTGTTGTTGCCATTTTTAAAATTAAATTCGTCAAATTCACAGAACCCCAGTTACTTTTTTTGCTAGTTTATTCTCCTCTTTCTTGCTTTTAAGTTGGCAACAATTATTTTAACAACAGGGAAGCTTCACCAAATGCTGACCTCTCGACTTCGTTTACTTTCACACTGATCTTCAATGGATCCTGCCTACGTACACAATACAATCCTAGATTCGGGGACAAAGAAAAAGACCATTTTCTGATTGATCTTATCTCACTTCAAGAAAGGTAAAATCTCCAGGATATGTTTGCAGGGAATGTAAGGTCACAGCTGTCAACATTTATGGCTCTGGAACAATGCAATCAGGAGTATATATCTAATCACAGCTAAGAGACAACACTTAAAAATACATCATGTATGCCACACATTGATAGCACCCTAGCTGTAGAACAAGGTGTTCTTGTAGAAAGATATTTCAGAATTATTAAGTCTTCCCATTGCATGTCAAGCTTCCTTACAATCACCATTGCTTTTCCCTGTCCTGCCTTCACCCCCAAGTCTGTCCATATTGCATGCTAATGTGATGGGTGGGGGGGGGGAAATCACTATTAGAGATTGGAATGAAGACACTTTGACAGTCTAACATTTGACTTAAGGGAGATAGGAACCAGGGCCTGCCAATATAAGAGAAAAGATTTATCCCTGCCTTGCCTATGGCCAGTGCACAGAACATTTCTGCCCCCTATAATGTAGGACTCACCTGATATGACACAACAACAAGCCTACTGTTAAAAGACTGACAATACACCCAAATGATCAAGTCACCTCACCCTAAACCAAACCTCAGAGCTGTCAATCCCTTTGAGTGGCTCAGGCAAGAATGAAATCCACGGAGCTCCACTTCCATCACCCCAACCATTTACAGTTGGCAGACACAGCACTGTCCCTACAACAAGCAACTTGAGCTCTTGGCTCCTCTTCTAATGTTTACAAACGAGAGTTCCCACCCTAGATGCAGCAATGACATCCCGCTACTGGTACCAGAACATGCCAGATGCCTTTGCGCCATGGCACTGTGCTCCTCAAAGAGTAATTGGCCCCCATCCCCTCTTCTCCCATCCCAGCTGCACCGGGGCCGAAAACGGAGACCTAGGGTGGGAGGAGCAAACTGGCTGAGTCAGCCCGCAGCTGTGGGGTGAAGAATTCAGGATGCGGGGGGGGGGGAGTCCCTGGGAAAGGGGGTCGTGTCCGCGCTGGGGATGAGAGAGACTCTGGTTGCGGTCTCGGCAGGCGCCTGGCTGGCCCCCGGAGATGGCCGGGTGCCGAGGATAAGGGAGTGTTTGCTCCAGGGTTGTGCGGGCTCCCTGACTAGGGTGGCGTCTTGGCGCAGGCCATTCCCATCCCGATCCCTGGAGGCATCCCCCGGCTGCTGGCGCAGAGCCCTCCCCCGCTCCGAGTGGGTGGCCGGCGCGGCCCGGCCCGCAGGCGGTGGGCAAGCAGCGGCCCAGGCTCACCTCCTCGGCCTGCTTGCGCAGCGCCTTCTCGCGCTCGTACTGCGTGAGCAGCTGCTCGTTGTCCTCCCGCAGCAGCTCCAGCTCCACCTCGTGCTCCTGGTTGTCGGTGAGCACCGAGTCCAGGTTCTCCAGCACCGTCACCACCAGCGGCATCAGCTCCTTCACCACCTCCTCGTCGTAGCAGCGGATGAGCCGCTCGAACTCGCGGTAGATGCTGTTGGCCAGGCCTGACACCCGCTCCGACATCACCGAGCCCGAGCAGTAATCGTCCCCCGGGTACACCCCAACGCCGCCATCGTCCAGCTGGATCTCCAGCATCCTGCCGCCCGTCGGCCTGCCGGGCTCCAGGGAGAGCACCGCCGCCGAAGCACCTGCCGCTGCTGCCGAGCCTGCCTCCGCCTCCCCTTGGATGTTGAGGCTGAGGCTGCCGCCGGGCTCTGCCCATCCTCCTCCTCCCTGCGCCAATGGGCACTCCCAGCGCCGCCTCCCGCGTGCTGCGTCAGCGCCAGCCCCACACACGAGGGAGGGGAGTCGAGGCTACCCGTAAGGAAGGCAACTTAATCAGACACCGAAGGGTTAAAAGTAAACTCAGTTCCGTCCTCACCCTCCCTCCAAAACCCCCTACTCCATCCCTTTTATGCAAGAAGACCCGCAGTATTCCTGGTAACAACAATGATCCTGGGGTAGTTTTTACTAATGAAACGGGCCCCATCTATGTAAGGAGTCAACCAAAAGGGACCCGATGGTCTGTTTGTTAATTAGACAGAAAACTTCAACGGGGACGGGGGAGGTTATTGCAGTAAATTAAATACATGGTTCTCTATTTAAGGATTTACTATTTAGTATACTAAGTACTGTACCGCATATAGCAAAACCCTGGCCCTCAGGGTCTCTATCCCCAATCTCAGCAGACTGGAGGAGTTTAATCTCTACTGGACAGACGGTATCTTTACATTTATGACATTCGCAGAAAGAGTCCCCCCTCAAGTATCTAGGTGCCAGTAGAGTCCAGTCTCATAATACAACCCACAGGATACACTGAAGCCTACCTGAAACTAGTTATTCAAGTTTTGGTGGGTTTCTTGCCTCAGGGGCACATTGAAGAGTTATCTAAACTCAAGGACTGCACACAAAATGCACAAGCTGGAGTAGTCAGCTGCATGTTTCCTGCAAAAGTGTGACTAAGGGCTGCAAAATGAGAGATCCCCACCATGAAGGCAGCCTAGCCATTTGATTGAGATGGACCCAATGCAGCATCTTGACCTGAATAGCAAAGCTGTTTTATACGCTGGGATCCTGTTATCAGGGTAAACTACATCAGCTCTGTGTTCTTGGGGAACCAGGGCACAGTACCCAGCCTGTCTGACTCACGAAAGACCTTCCCTGCCCCCCAGCCTCTGCTTGAACCAAAACTGATCAGAAGAAAGACTTACAAAAAGCAGTGAAGAGGCAGTGGGTGACACACCTAAACCCCTGGGACAAGGGTGACAGGATTAAGGAAACTCCCCTAGCCTCATTTGCATCGAAGATGGGACAGGAAGGCATCTTCATTAGCATACAGAATGGAGAACAGAGGTTCCAATGCAAGAACCGCACAGAACTCCGGGACCAGAAAAGCAGGGAAGCACTGTATGATGGGGGATCTCTGCTCCAGATGTTAATGAACCCATGCCTGCACACACCCAGCTCAGTAGTTATCAGACCAATTCTAGTAATAAATCCTTTATTGGTATCCAAAACAGTGAAGCTCCCTAATTGCATTTTGAACTCCCTCCAAGGAACACTGCCCATAGCCAGGAATGATCAGTTCCTATTGTCTAGCTTGAACAAAACAACTTTGGTATACGCCCTTGAGCCATCTGTTTACCCATAAACAAATCTAGTGTTCTCCCTGGAACCATTGTTGTTTCCCTAGAAAAAACCCTACCCATGCTCAAGTAAGTGTTCTGATGCCTGGATCCAAAATCTGCATCAGTTCCACTGGAACTTCATCTTCTCCTGACTGATCATGTTGGAGGCTCTGCCTGTCTCCAGCACTCCTGGCCCTCAGCTACCACCACCACCTGGGACCCCCAATCGATTCAAGCTTCACGGAGTGGTGAGAGCCCAGCTCGCTCGCTCTCAGTATAGCCTTCTGACCCCAACTTGTGTTGATCAGTTATAGTTTTCTAAACTTGACTTTTATAATCAAATTTAAGTTATATTTAATATTATAACTGTTTTGTTTGTTTGGCTCCCCTATGGTTATTACCTGGCAATAAATAATTTTCATGGTTAAGCTGCTTGTTTCTCTCTCTCTCCCTCATAGGTGTTTTTTGGCTTCCTCATTCGCTCTGCAGCAACGCTCTTCATACCTAAGCTAAAGATCCCTGCAGTGTCCAAAAATCCTGTGGGGTTTGCTCATCAAGTGGGTCACTATCATAACAATAGTAATGTGAAAGTGGGTGTGACAGTTCGATCACGGAACCCCCCTTGGGAACTGCCAACTGATGTGCCAAGACTACTTCTGCCCCTGCTTTCCCTGCCAGCCTGAGAATCCAGCACCCTATCCTGCTGAGCCAGACATGCCAGTCCACTCCAACACAGACCCAGGGTCTGGACCACATGCCCCAAAATTGCAGACTTAACTGAAAGCAACTTACAGAAGTGTTCCTGTCTTTAACACTCAGATGCCCAACTCCCAATGGGGTCTAAACCCCAAATAAATCCATTTTACCCTGTATAAAGCTTATGCAGAGTAAATTCATAAATTGTTCGCCCTCTATAACACTGCCAGAAAGATATGCACAGCTGTTTGCCCCCCACCCCCCGGTATTAATACATACTCTGGGTTAATTAATAAGTAAAAAGTGATTTTATTAAATACAGAAAGTAGGATTTAAGTGGTTCCAAGTAATAGCAGACAGAACAAAGTGAATTACCAAGTAAAATAAAATAAAACACACAAATCTAAGCCTAATACAGTAATAAAACTGAATACAGGTAAAATCTAACCCTCAGAGATGTTTCAATAAGTTTCTTTCACAGACTGGACACATTCCTAGTCTGGGCACAATCCTTTCCCCTGGTACAGCCCTTGTTCCAGCTCAGGTGGTAGCTAGGGGATTTCTCATGATGGCTCCCCCTTTTCTCTGTTCCACCCACTTATATAACTTTTGATTAAGGCGGGAATCCTTTGTCCCTCTGGGTTCCCACCACACCCCCCTCAATGGAAAAGCACCAGGTTAAAGATGGATTCCAGTTCAGGTGACATGATCACATGTCACTGTAAGACTTCATTACCCACTTGCCAGCACACACATATACAGGAAGACTCACAAGTAAAACAGAGCCATCTACAGACAATTGTCCTGGTTAATGGGAGCCATCAAGATTCCAAACCACCATTAATGGCCCACACTTTGCATAATTACAATAGGCCCTCAGAGTTATATTTTATATTTCTAGTTTTAGATACAAGAGTGGTACATTTATACAAATAGGATGACCACACTCAGTAGATTATAAGCTTTGTAATGATACCTTACAAGAGACCTTTTGCATGAAGCATATTCTAGTTACATTATATTCATACTCATCAGCATACTTGCATAAAATCATATAGAGTGCAACGTCACAGTGAGGATAGGGACGTGCTGAACCTGGGACATATGAGGGTGGCAGTTTGGAAATGCTGCTCGACCCAGCCTGCTCAGGCGTACTCTATTCCAGTGCGGTTCCCATAGCTTATGAGGGTGACATCTTGGAGGTGCTGTTCGACCCAGCCTGCTGAATCCAAGGGCCTATGACGGTGACAGCTTGGAAATGCTGCTCCACCCAGCCTACTGAGTCCAGGGACATATAAGGGGTCTGCTTGGGAGTGCTGATTAACCTGGTCCTCTCTGACACGCTCTGTTAATGTGTGCGTGTGTTCGTCTGATTCTGGGGCTGGAAGAACCCGGGGCTGGGGAACCTAGGTCCTGCAGGATAGCTCCATTGGGAGGGAACTTGCAGCAGGGAGAAGTAGAGCTCCGTATGATAACACAAGTGACACAAGCAGTACATTAATAGAATTACAGACCTCCCCCACCCAGAAGAGTAACCCTAATAAATTAGCATACCACAAAGTAACAGGCAAATCTGGTAACAGTATTATATGCTGGGATCCTGTTATCATGGTAAACTAAATACTTATGTTAAAGAATAAGGTAGCCTTACTGAAGCTCCAGTCTCACATTTTGGTCTTCACATTTTATCCCTGCTGAAATTCAAACCCAGTTCTGCACATCAATGTTCTGGACATCAGAAGGAAGTTATATCAAGGCAAACAGTCATTCCAGGTCTGGAATTATACATTAAGTTACAGAACAGAATGGCCCTTTTAAAGAAGAGAAATATATTTGGTGTAAATAAGTAAAAATGATATAAATTAGTTCATTTTCACCTACTTTACACTTTTCAGTTCACCACATTCTAACAAATATACAAGATATATTACATAAATTACCAATGACAACAAGGTTGGGGACAACCTTACCCCAGAGCAGAGAAGTCAGGCTCAACAACTGATCACTGCCTTCTCTTCCATTTTCTTGACCCAACCAGGACAGATTCATCTGATAACCCATCATATTCAGACGGAACCGGGAGTTAAGGTCAGGGAAGACCCTCAGCCCCTTCCCCAGAAACTAAGAGAGACCATGAAAAAGGAACTCCACTCAATGCTAGCAAGGAGTCTTTCAGTGACTGGAAAAGCCCCATGGTATTGGTCCCTAAACCTGATGGAATCACCCACTTTTGCATTGACTTCCGCAAGGTTAATGCAGTATCAAAGTTCAATGCGTACCCGATGCCATGCATTGATGAGCTGCTTGACCCGCTAGGAAAGGCACAGTACATCACTACTCTAGACTTAACAAAAGGATATTGGCAATCCCGCTCTCACCCAACTCCAGCGAAAAGGCACCTTTCTCCACCCCCTTCGGGCTCTTCCAATTCCAGACCATGCCCTTCGGTTTGCATGGGGCCCTGGCCACATTTCAGTGACTAATGGACCAAGTTCTCCACCCCCATAGCTGGTATTCAGTTGCATACCTAGACAACATAGTGATTTATAGTCACGATTGGCAGAACCACTTGAAACATGTGACCGCGGTACTACAGTTCCTTGAAGAGGCCGGCCTGACAGCGAACCCCACTTAATGTCACCTTGGTAAGGATGAGACCACCTACCTCAGGTACACATTGGGAAAGGGCACAGTCCGACCCTTGATTAGCAAGGTGCGGGTCCTCCAGCTGTGCCTCCCCCCTCAAAGAAACAAGTACGCTGATTTCTAAGACTGGCTGGGTACTACTGCTGTTTTGTTCCAGGGGTCTCCTCTATTGTGGCTCCTCTTTCTGATCTCCTCAAGAATGAGAGTCCCAAAAGGATCCAGTGGACCAGAGCCTGTGAGGAGGCTTTTCAAACTCTGAAAGCCCAGCTCTGTCAGGAACTCATCTTGTACAGCCCTGACTTCACCAAGGAGTTCTTGTTACAGACGAACGCCTCAGATGTGGGTCTAGTAGCCATTGTATGTCAGGTAGTAGGAGTTAACGAACACCCCATACTATACATTAGCCAGAAGCTGTACCCGAAGAAGAAGGCCTACTTCGTAATCGAGAAAGAAGCCTTAGCGGTAAAATGGGCTATGGACTCATTCAGTTATTACGTTCTGGGTGCACACTTCACCCTAGTCACTGACCTTGCCCCTCTCTGTTGGCTACATGCCATGAAAAACACAACCCCCGAATCATGAGATGATCCCTTTGCCTCCAGCCCTTCTCCTGCATCCAGCTCCGGGCTAGGAGAGCTCATCTGAATGCAGACTTCTTTTCATGGGATGGTGGAGAGCAGTTGCAGGTGTGTGTGTGTGTGTGTGACAGACCCCTAATGGAGTCATGAGAGGGAATGTGTGAGGCAGCAGAGAAACTGTCACCTGGCATGGCAGGTGTTAAAGAAAACCTTTGGGTTCAGCTAGCCCTACCCTGCTATATCTGCAGCAAATGCCAGGCCTGGAGATGGGGAGAAAAGAAGGGAGCTGGGCTCACCTGGGAGCTGACTAATGAGGAGGCAGGAGCTCTCTGTTTGCCTGCCCAAAGTGATTGGTGACCTGACAGCCAGCACAGCCACTAGAAGCAAGTAAGCCTTCCCCTGCCAATGGGTGCCTGCAGATAAGCCCCAACGGTGGGGCAACTGGACTAGTGGGGCCATGCCCCAAACTAAAAAGACTTTAGTAGGAAGTAGCCCAGGAAAACTGGTCTTGACCCACATGTAGTAGTATATACCGTGATAGTATTCATCACCACCTATTTTTGACAGGTTTCCATGCCCCCTTTAGGGCTTATGTCCCGCCCTCCATTCCCATTTCCATTGGTGTTGAGGTTTGGCGACATCGGCCATTTTGAAAAAAAAAATATGTTTGAATAGGGGGAATGTTGCATGCTTGTGCTTTGATACATTTGGTTGATTGTTTAGAGAAAAGGATTGAAAGAATAGCACGAGAGAGCTTAAAGATTTAAAAAGAAAGCTTTGGTTAGGTTTAGAGGGAAAAAGGAAAGAAAGGTTATTAAAGAGAAGAAAGGTTGTTTGGTTAGATTTAGTAAGGAGAGATGATTTTTAAATAATAGAAAGAGAGGAAAAATAAGCACAGGGCAAAGAAAAAAGGTTTTAGAGAATCAAAAAAAAAAAAAGCAATAAGAGAGACTGTGTTACTGAACACATGCAGAGCAAAACATCCTACCCCAGCAACTGTTGGTAGTGAAATTATAGCTGTTCTGGGCGGCGAACCTTGTGAGCTAGCCCTGCCTTCGGTGGACCAATCCGTAGCTGTTTTACAGAATGCACTTTTTGAACCAATCTTTTCATACCGAGATTTTAAAACAAGAGTCCTTCAGAAACGGATTATTTGAAAAACTCTAGCCAATGAGCATTTGACTGTGTGTATAAAACCACATGTTTTTGTGACCGGCAGTTTTAAAATTGGTAGCCTAGACAGAATGGCCATGTCCTTTTACAAGATGCCTACAGATGCCAAGAAGCCAGAATTGCCTGTGGGTGCCCCAGCTTGTGTTCAGAAAAGAAGACCCATTTACACTTATTTTGCTAAAGAGGAAGACCCGTTGCCGAACCCCGCATTTCATCCTGAAATTGAACCGAAGAAACAGGAAGCCTTTATGGAGTCACTGCCAGCTGTAAAAGAGGAAAAGGATAGCGTGTGAAAAAATTTGTTGCCGACTTTGGAGGAAGCAGACTCAAAGGTGGAGGTAAGGCCCTTTTTATAACAAATAGATGAAAAATTACAAATGTTTTATAAATATTTATGGTTAAATATTTTTGTTTTTTAAATGGCAAGGACATGGCAACCGAGGGACCGTTGGAGGATAGTGATGTAGAGAACCAACCGATAGACCCCAAGTCATGGAAAGATGGCAACATTGTTATGGTAAAAGCAAGTGAAAGCTTTACCAGGTGTGAAAAAAATTATTACATTTATGCCCTTAAAAATGTTTTTTTTGTTTTTTGGACAGATAACCAAGTCAGGGACGTACAGGATCACCTCTCTGGTGTGTGACGAGTGGCCGACAGATGCAGAGCCAGAAGAGCATGATGAGGTAAAAGCATCTTAAACTATTTGAAAGAAAATAAATATATCTATGTAAGGTGGTGGTTAAATGCTACTATACGGTTGTGCTTAATAATAGGTTGCTGAAACGATTACCGACGGAACCTCCATCTGTGGTGATTCAGAAAGAAATGATACAGCCAGGGTGTGCAGCGAGCTGTCATCAAATGTAGAATCAAAAGAACATAATGAGGTAAAAACAACCTAGAGCATCTTGAAAGAAATATAAATATATATATAAGGGGTGGTTTAAACAAGGCTATATGTTTGTGTTTAATAACAGGGAGCTGACAAGGTGCCCGACAGTGCAACAGTCGGGGATGATGATGATTCAGAATCAGATGAGGGTATGACTGAGGTAGCATGAGTAAATTGTTTGCCTTTTTTATTTTTAAACGATTGCACCAAAGAATTTAAAACATGTTTTTTTCTTTGCTTTTGCCAGACATGTTCAGAGGATAAAGAGAGATGCCCTTTGAAAAGAATAACCATGATATGCACCTGCTGTTCTTGTATGAAGCAAGATTTTTTTTAAAAGACTGTAAAAAGTAAGGAGGGTGACCAGCAGAGCTGCGAAGATGACGTTATGGCCAATATTATTATTATTTATTGTAGTAAAAACCATTTACCATTGCTTGAAAGAACAGCTTTTTGAAAACTGTACAGCCTGTGCAGTAGACACTCCCAATCCACTTAGTCACCCTTGTATCATTTGGGGTTGCTCAGAAGTAATTCACCAGATTAGACATATTTCTTCTAAACTGATGTGGCCCGGATCCTAAATATAATTATAGCCGAAGGCTACAAACTGAAAAAGCTTAACATGACCACTGAAATTGTAATTGAAGTTGTCAAAATGATCAGGGAGGTTGCAGGGACGTCAGACCCGGTGGCATTGCTGGTAGACCTGTCAAATAAGGTGGCAGCCAAAATTGGCCGATCAGTGTGTAGCAGGGTTCGTAAAATGGATTCTAAAACTTTTTACATGCCAGGTCCTTACCCTAAAAGGTCAAAAAAAAATAAACCTGAATATTGATTAAGATGCATTGTAAAATAAAAAAGCCTGTATAATCGTTCCCTTTGCTTTTGCATTAAATAAAAGTGTATATCTGTATCCTATATTACTTTGCTTCTGCATTAAATAAATGTGTATAGTCATATTGTATATTACTTTGCTTCTGCATTAAAAGCTTGTCTTTTAAAAAGTAAGATGTGTATAACCGCTTCTGTATTAAATAAAAACAAAAGCAAAAATTGGATCTTGTATCTACATATGTTTTAAAGTAAGACGGGTTAGACATGGTGAGGTTGCTAAAGAAAATGTAGTACTCTCCTGGAGAAGTTGGGAGTTTTGGGGTGTAAAACCCTTATTTCATGCTGCTAAAAGGCACTGTAAAACTTTGAGCAGAAAGCAGGTTGCAGCTTGTCTTGCGAATCAAGATGCTTACACTTTACATAAGGATTAAATTTAAAAGAAATAAAACAGTTATGTCTGATGTGGACGCGCAATGGCAGGCGGATTTGGTTGACATGACCTCCTATTCTAACCACAATGATGGTCGTAAATATATTTTAATGGTGATAGATATTTTGTCTAAATACACCTGGGCGATATCCCTAAAGAATAAGACAGGGGAAGAGGTGGCAAAGGCATTTAAAGCTATTTTTAGACAAGGCCGCGTGCCTCAAAAATTACAAACAGATTGAGGAAAAGAGTTTTTAAACAAAGCTTTAAAGACTTTGTTTAAGTAACATGGGGTACCAATAATGAAGTCAAGGCCGGGTTCGTGGAGAGGTTTAACAGAACTTTAAAATCAAAGATGTGGAGGTATTTTACTGCCCGTAGCACCTTTCAATGCATCAATGTGCTGCAGGCCTTCATAGATGGTTACAACAGAAGTTATCACAGAACTATCAGAGGATGCCCGATCGACGTGACGCACGCTAACGTGCTGAGCATATGGGGACAGTTTTAAAATAAAGGCGCCGCAAATGATTTTTAAGAAAGAGGATCACATAAGGGTTTCTAAAACGAAGGGTACTTTTGAAAAGGTATATCAGCAAACCTTTACTGATGAAATATTTATCACATCTGGGGTTTTATTACGAGGACAGAGGCCTGTGTACGCATTACAAGATTACGTAGAAGAGGAAGTCACGGGCTCTTTTTACCCCGAAGAATTACAAAAAGTAAACCCTAACCAGGAGTGCGTTTGCAGGGTACAAAAGATTCTAGCGAAGAAAGGCCGGGGAAGGAATGAGTATTTTTTTGTGAAATGGAGAGGATGGCCTGAAAAATTTAACAGTTGGGTTAAAGCATCTCAAGTTCAAGACCTCTAATAAGGTGGGGGGGGAATGACTGAATGGGGTTTTACATTACTTTACCTAGCAACGCCGCTGCAGGGGCTTTTCCTCAAAATACTAGTTCCAATTTTACAATACAACTGGCCAAGCCTTTAAATTTGATAGGTTACCGGGATGTCGCTTTATCGGAAATACATTATTGTCACTCATGGAACACAATCTTTCACAATACACCGTTTGTGTTATCGTCGAAAAAATAAATTCGATCCTACAACACAGACGCCAGCTGTTATTCAAGCATTCATCATTTAATAGAGAATATCAACAAGAACATCGACAAAGATTCCGAAAAACCGAAGGTCAGCGTAATTTACAGCTCGGTTACTAGAAGGGTTCGGTTAAAAGCAAACAATGAAAATTACTTTTTTTCCGCACGGGGAGAATTGGCAGCAATATTGAGAACGATTCCGAATCATCCGTGTAATATAGCACCACACCCTGCAGTCATCATGGGAGGGTTTAACTCTTAATGCGTGTACACAGATATAGTGGAACATCAGTTAGTGGGGGACTACGACATGCTGCTGTTGTGCTGCGTGCCCATCCGCAGTAGCAGCAACGAATTTATTACCATCACGTATGACAAAGTGCATTACATCCCCGTAAATAAGCAGCACATCGGTACCATTACTATTGAAATAAAGATGGATCAGAATAAACACGTTTCATTTAGTTTTGGGAAGGTGATTGCTAAACTACATTTGAGCCCCAGGAAAGTTGAAGAATGGTGACTATAAAAAACTACGGGGATCCCTTTTTGTATAGGAACTACTACAAGGCCCAGGCTGGTTATGCCTTACCGGGCTATCAAGGATTACTCGTCATGTACGGGGCCAGTTTAGGAGGGATATTCCGCAGTCTTTTTAGAAAAGCCATGCCGCTTTTGTGAAGGGGTTTTGAAATTATTAAACCCCACATGAAAACAGCCACAAAAAATATAACCAGAGACGTAGTGAACCATGAGTCTAGCACCGTTATAAACAAAATAGGAGTGCACACACCACAAGAAGGTTCTGGTTTAGTGGTGATGAGGAGAAAAAGAACAGCGTCGCACCAGCCATTTAAAGGGCCTCCTAGGCCCTTTAAAAAAAAGCTGCCAGAAGACGCCTCAGCCATAAACCTAAAAGGCGCCCTAAGAAAGGGAAGCGGAGCGTCGCCCGTGGTAAGAGGGATATATTTTAAAATGGCTTTTATTCATTGTGGCTCTGACAAATGCACCAAATCAGAACTGGATTTATTTCAAATAGCCCCAACACAAACCAGTATCGAGAATAGCTTTTATGTAGAGGTGCCTCCTTTGACCACTTAAACGGTGAATGCCCCTCTATAATTTTTTATTTCAGGACACGGGGATCATTACTTAGACTTTAACAACACGTTGCTGTACAAGTACTGCAAGGTGGTAGAAGCTGGGGCAGACATTGAGGACGACGACGGTGTTGCCGTAACAAACTACCCTATCGCCACCCTTTTTAACCAGCTGGACGTCACTCTAGGCAACTGTCTTATCAGTCAGAGCAACAATTGTTACCCTTACAGAGCCTTGATAGAGCTGATTCTGAACTACAGCCATGATACCCTTGCTACGCAGTTTTTGACAGGACGGTTTCATAAAGACATGATGGGGGCCCACAAAAGCACTGTTTTGGTTGGCGCAGGTAACGAAGGGTTTATGCGCAGGGACAGACTAATGGCCGGCAGAAGGAAGCTGGATTTGTTGGGGCCTCTACACAGTGATTTGTTTTTTCAAGAAAAACTATTGCTGAACGGCGTGGACTTGAAAATTAAACGGACGCATAGCAAAGATATTTTTTGCCTCATGAGCGGGAATGCCAACCAGAATTATAAAGTTCACATTATTTCAGTGTCCCTGTTTGTAAAACGGGTGAAAGTGATCCTGGGGGTCTGTTTGGGGCACGCTGAAGCTCTAATGACCACCAATGCTAAGTACCCAGTAGACGGGATGGGCATAAAGGTGTTTAGCTACATAAAAACCCTTTTAACTTTAAACATTATAACATTAATTTTGTGGCCTTGTATGCGGATGGTGAACAGGTGCCGGTGAAACCCCTACAACCCGATACTGAGAATGGAAACTGTGTGAGGGAGTACATGCAGCTTGTGCAGGTGACTGGGAAATATGTAAAAGAGCGATTGCTCCTGAATGACCGTGGTGAATTTGCCCAGGGCTATCTGCTGTATGCCTTCGATCTGACCCCAGACCAGGAGTGCGCCAATCATTATTCTCTGAATAAAACTGGAAACCTGAGAGTGGAGATTCAGTTTGCAACGGCACTGCCCTCTACGGTTAACATAATAGTGTATGGGGTTTTTGATAACCTGCTCGAAGTGAACCATAGAAGAAACATCCTGTTTGACTATATGTGATTATGAACACTAGGCAGCTAAGGTGTATTTTACCAAAGGACACTTCTTTTTTAGATGTTTTTCCTAGCGACTTGCTCCCGAAGGGTTTTGTGTCCAGAAGACCTTTGGGGATTATTGTTAACACGCACCCCCCTGACTTATGCGGGGAACACTGGCTGGCTCTCTATTTTCCAAAACAGGGGCCTGGTGAGTTCTTTGACTCCTACGGATTTCCCCCAGACAGTAACTTTTTTCCTAAATCTATTATGACTTTTTTAAACCATAACTCAAATAACATTGTATTTCATCAGAGACAACTACAGGAACCTCTAGCTCTAACCTGCAGTTATCATTGTATTTTTTTTAAAGCAACGTAGTAGGGGGTTATTTTTTGATCACATTTTAAAATTGTACACCAATGATTTACCAGAAAATGACTGCCTGGTGGTGCAGTTTGTAAAAGGGAAAAGGCAGGCATGCCCAGACTTGTCCCAAACATGTTTCAGCATGTCCAGACATGTTTGTTTTGTCGTGAGTTTAAAGAGGCACATCAATAAAGCACACATTGAATTTTGTTTATGTCTTTTATTTTACACTGTTAACCATTTGATTTTTCATTTTTTAGCAGGTACATTTTTAAAAGGGTTGATGCTACTTATGGTCTTGGCAGGCTCTAGACCTGTTTTTAGATGTTCTAAAAACTCTTTATTAGTATCATGCCCAACAACGGAAGTAGGCACGTTCAGTTCTGCCAAGGCTTTCATTAAAACATTCCACCCTTTAGGAGTCCTCTTGTTAGTGAAAGAATAAGAGCCAGTTATCCCCCGCCCCTGATTAAATTGAGCATGTGAGACCCCTCAATTGCTTCCCCGGTACACAAAACTTCCATTATCGACCCAAGAAGAAACATCTTTATGCTGTCTGAGTTTATTTAACAATATTTCAGCTTTTTTCTTATGGCAAGGATTTACCCCCTCCATTACCTCCTGAACAACAAAGTTCAATGAACCCCCCTGACTTCAGGAGGTTGAATTTCCTCTTGCTTGGGGAGAATGAGGCTTATTTTAGTCTTTTCCATTTCATCATGCTTGGCCAATACTGGGTATCTTTGCAGGAGCTCCTCAAAGTTTAGCCTTCTTGTAGTAAGATAAACTAGATCTTTGAAGAATGTCTTTCATCTCTAAATCCAATTGGCGAGTGGTGTGGTTCTGATATTTTCTTCATCGCTAGAGGCGCGTTTTATTTGTTCTAACTGATGGCTAGGAATGAGGTACAGTTTTTCAGCATGTTCCATTATCTGTTAATTAAAAGGCCTGATAGTGAAACAGTGCAAATCTCAACAAAGGAACAATAAAGCCCCCAACCTATTTTACAATTAGCTTTTTTCTTTTGAGGGATAGTCTTTTATCGCTCAGCTTTTTAATAACACTGGTCTACAATTTTTGAGAAGTCGTCTGCTTCAGAGATAAAATGTGCTATTTATTATGTATTTTGATGTGCTGAATTCAAATATGACAATTAGAACAACTGATTGGCTACTGTTTCTAAGATATTTAAGTTTTTACATTTTATGTCTATGTATATTGTGTAGATAGTAGAGTTTTAATCATCAATTGTAAACCTAGGTCTTTTCATGTGTTTATGGTTGCTTTACATGATAATATTTCACCTGTCCTGTTTATGTAACACTTTAAAAATCAGCAAAAGGGTTATATAAATAAAATTTATTATGAAACAAAAGGCAAAAAACTATTCTGTACATAGTTTAGTCCTATTCAGTGTCTACTCGGCATTTCTTGGCTTGTCTCTTGTATTCATTAAATGGAGCATCTCTTGTCACTGTCCAGCAATAGTCTGCAAGCATTGATGGGCTCCATTTGCCCTGATAGCGTTTCTCCATTGTTGCAATGTCCTGGTGAAATCGCTTGCCGTGCTCGTCGCTCACTGCTCCGCAGTTCGGTGGAAAAAAATCTAGGTGAGAGTGCAAAAAATGTATCTTTAGTGACATGTTGCAACCAAGGCTTTTGTATGCCTTGAGGAGGTTTTCCACAAACAAGCTGTAGTTGTCTGTCTTGTTGTTTCCGAGAAAATTTATTGCCACTAACTGGAAGGCTTTCCATGCCGTCTTTTCCTTGCCTCGCAGTGCATGGTCAAATGCATCATCTCGAAGAAGTTCACAAATCTGAGGACCAACAAAGACACCTTCCTTTATCTTAGCTTCACTTAACCTTGGAAATTTTCCACTGAGGTACTTGAAAGCTGCTTGTGTTTTGTCAATGGCCTTGACAAAGTTCTTCATCAGACCCAGCTTGATGTGTAAGGGTGGTAACAAAATCTTCCTTGATTCAACAAGTGGTGGATGCTGAACACTTTTCCTCCCAGGATCCAATGACTGTTGGAGTGGCCAATCTTTCTTGATGTAGTGGGAATCTCTTGTACGACTATCCCATTTGCAGAGAAAACAGCAGTACTTTGTGTATCCAGTCTGCAGACCAAGCAAGAGAGCAACAACCTTCAAATTGCCACAAAGCTGCCACTGATGTTGGTCATAGTTTATGCACCTCAAAAGTTGTTTCATGTTGTCATAGGTTTCCTTCATATGGACTGCATGACCAACTGGAATTGATGGCAAAACATTGCCATTATGCAGTAAAACAGCTTTAAGACTCGTCTTCGATGAATCAATGAACAGTCTCCACTCATCTGGATCGTGAACGATGTTGAGGGCTGCCATCACACCATCGATGTTGTTGCAGGCTACAAGATCACCTTCCATGAAGAAGAATGGGACAAGATCCTTTTGACGGTCACGGAACATGGAAACCCTAACATCACCTGCCAGGAGATTCCACTGCTGTAGTCTGGAGCCCAACAGCTCTGCCTTACTCTTGGGTAGTTCCAAATCCCTGACAAGGTCATTCAGTTCACCTTGTGTTATGAGGTGTGGTTCAGAGGAGGAGGATGGGAGAAAATGTGGGTCCTGTGACATTGATGGTTCAGGACCAGAAGTTTCATCCTCTTCCTCGTCTGACTCAAGTGAGAATGATTCTGGTGCATCAGGAACCGGCAGTCCTTCTCCGTGGGGTACTGGGCGTATAGCTGATGGAATGTTTGGATAATGCACAGTCCACTTTTTCTTCTTTGACACACCTTTCCCAACTGGAGGCACCATGCAGAAGTAACAATTGCTGGTATGATCTGTTGGCTCTCTCCAAATCATTGGCACTGCAAAAGGCATAGATTTCCTTTTCCTGTTCAACCACTGGCGAAGATTTGTTGCACAAGTGTTGCAGCATATGAGTGGGGCCCACCTCTTGTCCTGATCTCCAATTTTGCAGCCAAAATAAAGGTGATAGGCTTTCTTAACCATAGTGGTTATACTGCGCTTTTGTGATGCAAAAGTCACTTCACCACAAACATAGCAGAAGTTATCTGGACTGTTCACACAAGTACGAGGCATCTCTGCTCACTTTGGCTAAACAGAAATGTGTCCCTTTGCAAAATCAAACACTGACAAATAAGAGAGCACGACACTGTATGATTTCTAGAGCTGATCTAGGGCAATTTGTTCAGCAGAGTGATGTAAGCTTCGTTATGATTGCATCATCCATGACTTCTAGGAATAACATGATGCATTTCATATCATGTATGACGCAATACCAGCTTCAGATTGCATCATTCATTGTTTTGCCTAAAAAGCAAGTACTGTCCAAACCCAGTCATAGATTTATTCATAGATCCAGTCAAAGATGTATTTTAGTCATTTCTGGTTTAAATTGAGATCCCTTCCCTTTATAACTCACTTATCCTCCGCCATTCCCAAGTCAAGGGTCATATATACTGACCCAATAGCATATCTTGAAAACTAGAGCCAATCAACAATTTTAAGCATCATTTTCGTTCTCAGTGACCCAGAATTAGTAAAGTTTGACTACATTTATTTCAGAAGCATTTTGGCTGTAGAGCAGTGAATCCCCCATTTTCTTTTTAGTATGCTTATTTGTCAGGGGTTTAGAGGAACATTTCCTTTTAAAGTGTTGAGCGCTATTTCTGAGATGGCTGCTACCAGGTCGTCAGAAGCCGAGCAGAGAATAGCCTTCCTTTGCTGTGGTTTGGCTTTGATGAGGAATCTTAAAAGAGCCAGGTTTCTCTGCACGCGGCTAAACATGATTGTCAGAGGGATGCTCTGTTTTAAAATGGGAGTTTGATAAAAATAACTTTTTATGTTTTGTTTTGTTTTTTAAGGTGTATACACAGGGCCAGTCTGGGGGGAAAAGGCCTGTTCTTTACCTGAAGGCTTCAGGTGTTGAAGCATTCAAATCCACCAGCAGGTACCCATAGAGATTTTTGGTAGCATCCTCAAAAGCCTCCAAAAATAATTGTGTTTTACCAGGGTACATTTGTCAGGCGAGAGTGGTGATTCGCAGTTTATTGCATGGGTTTTTTAAAAGAAGCATATACTTTGTATTTAAATTAACTGTTTAGCTTTTTCCCCCCCGACAAAACATGTTTTACGCAATGTACATAATACTTAGGTTCCTGTGTTGCTTTCTTGATTTCGCCGCTTTCAGAAGCACACTCCATTAGATCGTCTGTAATAACCATATTAACTTTATTACTAGGAAATAACTGTTCATCATTAAAAGTATCAGGTAAACCTTCCAAAAACGTGATACACGGACATTTTTGCAACAACTCTTTATACAATTGTTGCCAACAGCTATAACATCATACAATATTTTCAGGCATGCACAACAGCTTATTGCTCATTTTCTAACAATTGCTTTATAAAAAATGATTTTCCAGAATTCGAAGGACCACAAAGCAAACAGGAAAAGGGGTGAACAAACTGAATGTGGCTTTTCATAATAATCAATACCCATACGGCAAGGTTTTAAAATCCGCCTCAAGGGCTCTTTTGTTATAAATGACTTTCTGGTTTTTTTCCCCCAGAGTTCTTGTTTCTATCAACCAGTGCTTTTTTATCCTTATGATCCCTGGCTGCTGTACCACAATTTCTTTTGGGACTTCTCCCGCATGGTAATCCCAGACGAGTTCTTTTAAGCTTTCCAAATTAATTTTCTCGCTATTCCCTGAGTTGAGCATGATCCCTTTTACTTTCATACAGGTCTTACAGCTGGACAGTTTGTACCCATATGTTTTAAGCCCAGCAGACACAAACTCCACAATGTGTTCAGCTGGTGGTATTTCATTGCTCAGATCCCCTAAATAATCCCCTAGAGGTGGGTTCCACACCCCTTCTTTACTAACAAAAATCACAGAATCCATATGGTGGTAAAGACACTGCTCCTGTAAGCGATCTAACAAATCTAACATAGTGCTCTAACCTGGCATAAGCAGTGGTGAAGCTATAAACACATTAGTGTTGCTGGAATGGATGCAGTGTTCTTTTACCTACTTTCAAGACACCACAGACGTGTCATCGTCAATAAACTCGCACGATGACACATCGTAATAAGGTACAAAGACGTACTTGAGGAGCTCGTCGGGGTCCGTCACTATACTGGTGTTAGTCAAATTTGTTCGCTGACCAAATTTTCCCCACAAGGAATTTAAAAACAGCTTTGAGATTTGTTTTTTTGTGGGGTTTACCTTAATCTTCTTTAGACGCAGACACATGCCTTCTCTTTCACAGTACTCTTTAATGTACTGTTTTCTTTCCCAAACTCGTCCATACACCAGTGAGAGAACCCCGAGGCCTCTTGTTTCTGTCTCAGGTGTGTTTTAATGTAGTCTGGAAACAGGGCATCTTAAGAGCGGTTAAAGTGCCAGACTTCATAAATCTCAGCGATCCTGTACCCTTTGTCTGAAGCCTCTGCCAACTCTATTGTGCACCAAGTCCCTGTTAAAGCCCTCTCCTCTGTGTGCGCAGGGGCCCTTTTGTCTTGTTTCTGCACAAAGTGCACACAGGGGGAACATTAATTTACCACCAACCCTGTATGGTAATATGGGGAAATACAGGCCTCTTGGAGGGTACACTTTAACCTTGGCGATGCCAAAGTACCATCTGATATCCCCCAAACCCTCATACATGATACCAGGGTGCCCCGCAGCGTATTGTTTAGTCTTGTTAACAAAAGGATAGAGGCTGGTAAAATCGTAGTAATTAATCTGCTCCCTGACCTGTGGTTTGTAATAAAGACAGATGGCATTCGTTCTACTTCCGTAAAGGGCACCTCTAGGAACCAAAGGCTGTGGCAGGTTTTTTTCTTGTAAAAAATCCCCCACCCAGTTATCGTTAGCTAGCATAGCCTTCCATTCGTGTTCCCATACGGTCCTTACCTCAAACCCCTGTATTTTTAGAAATTCAGCCTTAATCATGGTTCGGTTATACAGTTGTCTGTAGGTCGCATTAAGCAAAGGATTGTAATCATTTTCACAATAGCAGACGGGGCAGCCGTGAAAAAAACAACCCTTAAATTCAAAGGCTGTAGGTTTACCTGCTATGACGGTATAACCGTCCAAACAAAAAAAATAGGACTCCGCTTTAAACTCCCCACCCTGAAAAGCATGTTGGATGTAAATGTTCTCTGTGTGGGCTACATACAACAACCATTGAATGGCCGGCATGAAATATCTCTTCTGCTGTTTGTGGTAATTGTCTAATGGCAGAAGGGCTATGGTTCGTGGTTTTAAAAAATTTAACCGGTACATGGCCATGCAAATTGAGGCTAATGTAAGGTACTGAAAGGGGTTTATACACTTAGTATACACTATACACCTCCTCGTCATCCGGTCCTGGGTTTTTAACAATCTGCTTTTCTGTCATTTTTATGACTTCTTTTCTGAACCAGTTGCAAGCCTCTTGCAAAATTTCAACATCTTTTTGACAATAATAGCGCAGTTCTTTCTGGAGATCAAATTCGTTCTGGCGATTGTGTTGATACCAGTTCAGAAATTCCTTTTTTTCTTCAGGCATCATGTATTCTACTCCAAAGTACTCTACCCCAGGTATAGACCTCACATAGTCCTGATTTTCAGCTGTGTTAAAAAAGTGCGGAAAGTACCCCTTCACTTCCTCAAACCCCATAGCTTTGGGTAACTTGCTCAGTTTCATGGGAAGAAAATTTAAAGAATCTATAAATCTGATGTCTAAGTTCACCACCGTTACGCACATTAGTTTTCCGCCTTGCGTTATGGGGCTGACAGCCATTTTTTTCTTTAATCAATTATCTGAGGATAAAATAACAAATTGAAACCTTTAGCGTTATGAGCGATAAAAGTGTATCATTTAAATCGCTTGTATACAAAGGTTTGAACAAATTCACTGACGCATTCTTCCCCCTTAAATTCCCAGCCGGTTTCTTTATCTAAGTGCAAGGCATAAATATAATTTGGCACGTGTACCCCCATTTCCTGCATGCATTCAAAATCATAAAACACATAATCCTTCCCCTCTTCTGAAGACCAGATATTATGCATATAACACCCATAACCATCTATGATATCGGTCTTCTGATAACACTGGGGACACTTTTTGCTTTTACACATGAGATTTTTAACTTCGTAGATGTCACACTTATCACAAAGACTTCTGTTTTTTACAATCAACTTTACCGTCTTTTGCCAGACTTTGCTGTGCCTTTCTAAACGGGCCTCAGACCTGCAAAATAGCTTACAGCTGGGGCATCTCTTTTTTTCAATGGCCACTTCAATGTACTCAGCGCTATTACACGTATGGCAGTGGTTTTTTTTACAGGCGAGCTGGTGTTTGTGGCTGTACATGGCGTGACAGTAGTTGCACAAATATGGTGCTCCTATAAAGATATTAATATTTAGGATGCCGTAATAATGTTTGTAATGTAACAGAACAAAAACAGTTTTGGGGTGATGTACACCAGCCATTGTAAAAAAGCGCTAATTCCCATTTTCATGATACATGACTAATAGTCACGCCTAAGCGCACTTCAAAAGAGCTCACATCTGTAAAGCTAATCATTTTTTGGTCCGAAAGCCCCAGCTCCTGATGGAGATGTCTGGCACCCTCTAATAGTTGGGCATCTGTACGTTTTTCATGTGATAAGAGACGCAGCATGCTACCAGAAAAACACAGGTTGTTACCCTAGTTATTTAAATCAATTAAATGTTTTCTTTTTTTTCCTCGATGATTCTACTATACGTGATAGTCTTTAAGGGTCTTACACAGCCAACTCCACCAGCCCTGTTTCTAATAATTGTAACAACCAGTCTTAGAGTTCCGGAACCCACGATCTCTGTGTTACTCTGCAACACCGTAATGACATTATTTAAAAAAAAAATCTACAGTGTTTAAGTCTTCCCAAGGCCTCTGCAGAGAAAAGTGCGGGTGATTTGCCCCAGGACATCTAAGCTTAACTGTACAAAATCTTCAGGCCCCACCTGATTATTAGTATCATCTAGCAAATTTTCAATAGTGGTGTCAATGGCCGCCATGGCCTCTGTGAACCCCATTACTCTGTCCAAATTAGTGAAACAAAATTCTTGAAAATATTCATAAGCGTTAAAATATTCGTAATACACCTGAGGAGGTGTATTGGGAGTGGGAGAATCTGTACTTTCAGAAGAGGAGGTCAGGGGGTCTATGTCTATTTCCCTTTCTTGGTTGGGCGGGGTCGTTTTCATAAAAAAGCTTTGGATTTTTAAAGTTTAAAGGCCAAAAGCCTCCTCAATCTTTTAGATTTCTTCCACTTCCCCCCCGCCCAACCCCTCTTAATGTTTTTAGGTTTCATATTTAGTCACACCCTCCCTTCCCCCTTCAACATGCTTTCCACCTTTTCAAACAGTGCACGTGTATCTGTTATCTTTTGGTCTAAAACCACCCTTTTTTCTGGAGAATGTTGCTTTTGAAACACCTCAAGAATTAGCTTCGAAAACTTTTTATCTATTAAATGCTTAAGAGATGTACAAACACTAAACAGCTCATTACAAACACAACTGATGCAGCAAGGCCTGCGGGTAGCTTGTTATTTGTAGCAATGGTTCTGTGGTGACTAGAATCAGGGGGGCTGTCGCGGGGTGAGGACTCACCGGCGCGGCGCCTCCTGCTGGTCATCCAGGGAATTAGCTCCTTACAGCCCAGAGCGCCCTCTGCAGGCCGGTGTCACGCCTGCCGCTGGCCCCCGTGTGTCTCCTGGACCCCGATGCCCTTTGTCCAGGGGTTCTGCCCACCGCAGTACCCCCTCACTGTGGGTCTCCCCTCCTGGGGGAACCCCCAACCCCCTATCCCCACCTTGCCTCAGTGGCTACTGCCAGTCTCCATTTAGCCCCCATTCACTGGGGCAGACAGCAGTCTGTTAACCACTCATCATTGGCAAGGGGGGGGGGGTTGGACCAGCTGCCTCTGCCTATTCCTGGGCTGCCCTTCTGCAGCCCTAGTACCCTTTTGTGGGTCCTTAACTCGGCCTGCAGCCTGGGGCTTTGCTAGGCTGGAGCTCCCCAGCTCCCTCTGCCCTTCCCCAGCACTGCTCCACCCTAGGTACCCTCCTCAGCTTCCCAGGCAGCCAGGTCCTTCTCTCTCTAGGGAGCTAGAGAGTGTCTCCTTGTCCTTCTGGCCCACCACCCTCTTATAAGGGCCAGCTGGGCCCTGATTGCACTGGCTACAGCTGTGGCTGCTTTGCCAACCAGCCCAGCTTTTCCCCTGCCACCACCCTCTTCCAGGGTTGTTTTAAGCCCTTCAGGGCAGAAGCGGAGTAACCACCCCGCTACAGGGGCTGACACTTGACCCTGCTCAAGCCCACGCGTGGACACTGTTGCTGCTAAAGGGTTGTTTGCCTTTACCCTTTTTAAAGCGGATTCCTTCTGGGCTGTGATGGCATAGGGTTGCTCAGAACTAGGGGATTTGACCCCTTTGCATCACTTACCAATGTCCCTGGAAGCTTCGGAGATAGATTTCTTGGAGGTGCAGGGCTGTTCAAAATCGGGGGGTCTGATCCCCTTTCTCTCACCCCTGGAAACTGTCGCTGCTTCAGAGGACGATTTCTTGGCCCTTTTTAAGGATGGTTGGCTCTGTGTAATGAAGGTTTTGGATGTGCAGGGCTGTTCAAAATCAGGGGGTCTGATACTCTTGCTTCCAACACTGGAAACTGCAGCTGCCTCAGAGGGAAATTTCTTGTCCCCTTTAAGCGAGATCCCTTTCAACATTTCTTCTTGTGGGATAACATTTGATAAGTCTGCCAATATACATAAACAAAATGTTTTTAACACATAATCCCATATGTTCTTTTTACTAACAGCAACAAATATATCCCCCATATATATATTTCAAAAGTTTTTACACATAACCCATCCCGTGACGCTGAAACACTTTTTATAGTACTGGTGCTGAAAAACTGTGTTCAAATACGTGTCAAAAAAAAATGCTATTCCCACTTCTGCCACATGGGTGCAGTACAGCTCCAAAATTCTCAACAATTGCCAGCAAAACTTCTCTCTCTTTTTTTTTTTTTTAAACAGTAAACCCTTTGGGGCAAAGGCAACTTCTTTTTTACTAACAGTAACAAACATAGCCCCAATACACATGTTAATGCACAACCCCTGGAGTGGGGGAGGGGGAGGACACTAATTCCAATAACCGTTATTTCAAACGCATTTAAAAAAACAGCTCATACCATCTTCTGTAATCTCAGGAAAACCTATCTGTTGATTTTGACTTCCATCTTGTTCTAAATTTAAAAAAAAAATTAAATCCTTAAAACCATTTCTTTTAAAAATAAACCATAATTGTGTAGCACTTTAATCAGCTTACCAAAATTTAAAACTTCTAGTGCAGAATCGGTTATGTCAAGGGAAAAGGTATCGTCCTATTTAAAAGAAAAAAAAACAAACTTTTAACTAAACCCAACACATGCATAAAACTGTGGTGGCACACACACACACACACACACACACACAAAAATAGTAATTTTTCTTGCCATGTCGTTGCTCCCCATGACAGCAGAAGTCTTGTATCAGCAATATTTCTTTGACAGCACTGTCCAGTTTTCTGTCTCTATTTATAGGCCTAAACCTGTTGAAACAAAAACAAACAAATAAACAAAAAGGCTTGGGAACTCCTAAAAAATAAAATTTAAAAAGGCATTTCTTCAAACAAACAAAAACCAGGGTGTGTAAGGTTCATTTTTTCTAGGAAAAAAAGGAGAGGGGAATGTTGCTACATACTTTAGCTTCTTTAAACTTTAATTGTAAAAAAGTTATTATTTTATATATTAAGTGTATTTAAACAGTTAAAGAAAATGTAAGTGTTCATTAATACCTCTGAAACCAGAAGTTTTTAAAAGCTGCAACCTGTTTTCTTTATTTAATTTCATGGCCTTGACTTTTGTTTAATGGTAACTAAACAGCTTTTTAAAACAAGCTTGCTAATTCAAAAATAACCCCTGTTTAACTTATTACTAAAAGCCCTAAAATGTTTTTTTCTTCTTATTTTACATTGTTAAAAAGGCACCTTTTTAGCTTGCTGTGGCTTTTAAAACCTACACTTTTGTTTCCTTTAATCAAAGCAATATATAAAATAACTACATAAGCCTTTTGTGTTTTATTGTGGGTTTTTTTTTTAATTTTTCATATTCTAACCCTTTTTTAAAAAGTCACAGTTAGGATGGATTGTAACTGGACCTTGGCTTTTAAAGCTTTCTGCACAATTTACAGGCAATGAGGGTTGGGCTATCTTTTTATTTTACATTTTTAATAAGTTAGAAAAAGATGGTTTTTTTAGGCATTACTTTAAAAAACACATTAGAATCATAGAATATCAGGGTTGGAAGGGACCTCAGGAGGTCATCTAGTCCAACCCCCTGCTCAAAGCAGGACCTAATCCCAACCAAATCATCCCAGCCAGGGCTTTGTCAAGCCTGACCTTAAAAACCTCTAAGGAAGGAGATTCCACCACCTCCCTAGGTAACCCATTCCAGTGCTTCACCACCCTCGTAGTGAAAAAGGTTTTCCTAATATCCAACCTAAACCTCCCCTACTGCAACTTGAGACTATTACTCCTTGTTCTGTCATCTGGTACCACTGAGAACAGTTTAGATCCATCCTCTTTGGAACCCCCTTCCAGGTAGTTGAAAGCAGCTATCAAATCCCCCCTCATTCTTCTCTTCTGCAGACTAAACAATCCCAGTTCTCTCAGCCTCTCCTCATAAGTCATGTGCTCCAGCCCCCTAATCATTTTTATTGCCCTCCGCTGGACTCTTTCCAATCTTTCCACATCCTTCTTGTAGTGTGGGGCCCAAAACGGGACACAGTACTCCAGGTGAGGCCTCACCAATGTCGAATAGAGGGGAATGATCACATCCCTCGATCTGCTGGCAATGCCCCTACTTATACAGCCCAAAATGTCGTTAGCCTTCTTGGCAACAAGGGCACACTGTTGACTCATATCCAGCTTCTCGTCCACTGTAACCCCTAGGTCCTTTTCTGCAGAACTGCTGCCTAGCCACTCGGTCCCTAGTCTGTAACAGTGAATGGGATTCTTCCGTCCTAAGTGCAGGACTCTGCACTTGTCCTTGTTGAACCTCATCAGGTTTCTTTTGGCCCAATCCTCTAATTTGTCTAGGTCCCTCTGTATCCTATCCCTACCCTCCAGCATATCTACCACTCCTCCCAGTTTAGTGTCATCTGCAAACTTGCTGAGAGTGCAGTCCGCGCCATCCTCCAGATCATTAATGAAGATATTGAACAAAACCGGTCCCAGGACCGACCCTGGGGCACTCCGCTTGAAACCGGCTGCCAACTAGACATGGAGCCGTTGATCTCTACCCGTTGAGCCCGACAATCTAGCCAGCTTTCTATCCACCTTATAGTCCATTCATCCAGCCCATACTTCTTTATCTTGCTGGCAAGAATACTGTGGGAGACCGTATCAAAAGCTTTATTAAGGGCATTTAAAAATTGTTCATATTATGTGTTGGCCAGCTTTTGTCACAAGGTGGGGAAAAAAGGTCCTGTTTTTTAAGATAAGAATGGACCAGGGGTCCCTTACTCATTCTTTTTTTTTTTTTCCCTGGGAAAAAAGGAGGAAGGCATATTGCTTCTTTAAACTTTAATTATAAAGAGTTCTTATTTTATATAGTAAATTTATTTAAACAGTTAATAAAAAGACTATGTAAATAGTGATATGCCCATTAACATTTATGTAACCAGGAGGCTTTGAAATCTACACCTCTGTTTCCTTTAATTAATTTTATGGCCCTGGCTTTTGTTTAATGGTAACTAAACAGATTTTTAAAGCAAACTTGCTCATTTAAAAATGCCCATTAAACTTATTACTAAAAACCCCTATAATACTTTTTTTCTTCTTATAAACACAAAGTGCACAAAAATACTTTTTGTTTTTATAAAGCATTATTTTTAATACAGCTTCTAAACACAAAACCAACACAGAAGCATATATCTGTGTCTCAGTCCGTGGTCTGCAAACATTTAAGACCAAAAACAGTGTGATAATGCAACAAAAATTAAAATGTTTAAGTAAATATAAGCTTAATATAACTTTCACATGGATTTGTTAAAAAGTGGGGAGGAAAATAAATTTCTCTCTTATTCACTGGATTACAGAATAAGGGGAATAGAAACTAGCTGTTACTAAGGCCCTGTCTACACTATGAGTTTAGTTCAAATTTAGCAGTGTTAAATCGAATTAACCCTGCACCCGTTTCACAATTAAGCCATTTACTTCGACAGAAAGGGCTCTTAAAATCGATTTCTGTACTCCCCCCCCGACGAGGGGAGTAGTGCCGAAATCGACATTGCCATTTCGAATTAGGGTTAGTGTGGCCACAGTTCGACGGTATTGGCCTCCGGGACCTATCCCACAGTGCACCAGTGTGACCGCTCTGGACAGCAATCTGAACTCGGATGCACTGGCCAGGTAGACAGGAAAAGCCCTGCAAACTTTTGAATTTCATTTCCTGTTTGCCCAGCGTGGAGAGCACAGGTGACCACGCAGAGCTCATCAACACAGGTAACCATGCAGTCCGAGAATCGAAAAAGAGCACCAGCATGGACCGTACGGGAGGTACTGGATCTGATCGCTATATGGGGAGAGGATTCTGTGCTAGCAGAACTACGTTCCAAAAGACGAAATGCCAAAACTTTTGAAAAAATCTCCAAGGGCATGATGGAGAGAAGCCACAATAGAGACTCACTACAGTGCCACGTGAAAGTTAAGGAGCTCAGACAAGCCTACCAGAAAACCAAAGAAGCAAACGGAAGGTCCGGGTCAGAGCCGCAGACATGCTGCTTCTACGCTGAGCTGCATGCAATTCTAAGGGGGGCCGCCACCACTACCCCACCCTTGACCATGGATTCCGAGGAGGGGGTAATCTCAGCCATGCCTGAGGATTCTGCGGACCGGGAAGATGAGAAGGAGGAGGAGGACAACGAGCTTGCGGAGAGCACACAGCACTCCGTTCTCCCCAACAGCCAGGATCTTTTTCTCAGCCTGACTGAAGTACCCTCCCAACCCTCCCAAGGCATTATCCCAGACCATGAAGCCATGGAAGGGACCTCTGGTGAGTGTACCTTTGTAAATATAAAACACGGTTTAAAAGCAAGCTTTTTTTAATGATTAATTTGCCCTGAGGACTTGGGATGCATTTGTGGCCAGTACAGCTACTGGAAAAGTCTGTTAACATGTCTGGGGATGGAGCGGAAATCCTCCAGGGACATCTCCATGAAGCTCTCCTGGAGTTAGTCTAAAAGCCTTTGCAGAAGGTTTCTGGGCAGTGCAGCCTTATTCTGTCCTCCATTGACCACGCCATGCTAGTAGCAAGTAATCTGGTATCATTGCATGACAAAGCCTGGCAGCGTATGGTCCCGGAGTTTGCTGGCATTCAAGCAACATCCGTTCCTTATCTTGCTGTGTTATCCTCAGGAGAGTGATATCGTTCATGGTAACCTGGTTGAAATATGGGAATTTAATTAAGGGGACAGAGGTGGCCATTCCTACTGGGCTGTTTGACTGTGGCTGAAAAGAAATCCTTCCCTGCAGTTAGCCAAGCCGGGGGTGGGAGGGGAGAGATCATTGGCGCTGAGATTTTCGCGTTTGGCTAGCAGGGATCTTCCCTGATACCAGCCACGCGGTGTGGGGGGGAGGGGTAAAGCGATCGTCCCAGAGAATTGGATGCGGGGGTTAGTTTGGTTTCTGCTGCTGCACATTAACAGGAAAACTGCAGCACTCAACGGGCTTTGCTTGGTATGTGGGAAAGGAGGGTGCTGCTTTTAGGAAGGTTGCAGAAGCCAAAAGACAATGGCTTACCATGGCCGCATGCAAGCCGAATTCTGTTGCCCGGACCTGCGTCTGTGATCTCGAACACTAAAGCCGCAGGCACTCAGTATTAAGATGCAAAATGCGACCTTGTACTGAAATCACATGTGCTATGTAATGTGAACAGTGTTGTTCACCGTGAAAGAGTATAAGCATTGTTCTGTAAAATGTATCTTTTTAAATACTTCTCTCCCTCTTTTCCCCTCCCTCCCGCAGCTGCAAATTTTTCAAGCCTCCCTCCTCCGTCCCGAGGGCTATCTCAGATGAGGTGGTGAAAAAAATGGACGCAAGACGACATGTTCTCAGAAATCATGCAAACGACCCGCAATGAAAGACCTCATCTGAATGAGTGGAAGGACACGGTATCAAAGTACAGGAAAGATGCCAGTGAACATGAGGGACCAATGTGAGGACATGAGGGACCAACGTGAGGAGAGGAGAGACACTTGAGGTGGCGGGATGCAACGCTGCTGCTGCTGCATGAGCAAACGGACATGCTCCGGCGTCTGGTGGAGCTTCAGGAACGGCAGCAGGATCACAGAGAGCCACTGCAGCCCTTGTATAACCACCCTCCCCATGTTCCATAACCTCCTCACCCAGACGTGTAAGAACGCGGGGGGGGGGAGGCTCCGTGCACCCTCCCACTCCACCCCAGTGGACAGCCCAAGCAAAAGGCTGTCATTATTTTGAACTTTTTTAGTGGCCTTTTCCTTCCCTCCTATCCTCCTCCCAAACCCCACCCGGGCTACCTTGTCAGTTCTCTCCCTCTTTTTATAATCAATTAATAAAGAATACATGATTTTTAAACGATAGTGACTTTATTTCTTTTGAAAGCACGCTGTGATCCAAGGGGGAGAGTGGGTTGTTTACAGAGAATGAGTCAATCAAGGGGGCGAGTTTTCATCAAGGAGAAACAAACAGAACTTTCACACCGTAGCCTGGCCAGTCATGAAACTGGTTTTCAAAGCTTCTCTGATGCGCAGCGCTTGCTGGTGTGTTCTTCTAATCGCCCTGGTGTCTAGCTGCGCGTAATCAGCGGCCAGGCAATTTGCCTCAGCCTCCCACGCCACCATAAAGGTCTCCCCCTTACTCTCACAGAGATTGTGGAGCAAACAGCAAGTAGCAATAACAACAATGGGAATATTGGTTTGGCTGAGGTCTGAGCGAGTCAGTAACGTGCGCCAGCGACCCTTTAAACATCCAAATGCACATTCTACCACCATTCTGCACGTGCTCAGCCTGTAGTTGAACAGCTCCTGACTACTGTCCAGGCTGCCTGTGTATGGCTTCATGAGCCATGGCATTAAGGGGTAGGCTGGGTCACCAAGGATAACTATAGGCATTTCAACATCCCCAATGGTTATTTTCTGGTCTGGGAAGTAAATCCCTTGCTGCAGTCATTTAAACAGAGTAGTGTTCCTGAAGACGCGAGCATCATGAACCCTTCCCAGCCATCCCACGTTCATGTTGGTGAAATGTCCCTTGTGATCCACAAGTGCTTGCAGCACCATTAAAAAGTACCCCTTGCGGTTTATGTACTGGCTGCCCTGGTGCTCCGGTGCCAAGATAGGGATATGGGTTCCATCTATTGCCCCACCACAGTTAGGGAATCCCATTGCAGCAAAGCCATCCACTATGACCTGCACATTTCCCAGAGTCACTACCTTTGGTAGCAGCAGTTCAGTGATTGCTTTGGCTACTTGCATCACAGCAGCCCCCACAGTAGATTTGCCCACTCCAAATTGATTCCCGACTGACTGGTAGCTGTCTGGCGTTGCAAGCTTCCACAGGGCTATCGCCATTTGCTTCTCAACTCTGAGGGCTGCTCTCATCTTGGTATTCTTGCTCTTCAGGGCAGGGGAAAGCAAGTCACAAAGTTCCATGAAAGTGCCCTTGCGTATGCGAAAGTTTCGCAGCCACTGGGACTCGTCCCACACCTGCAACACTATGCGGTCCCACCAGTCTGTGCTTGTTTCCCGGGCCCAGAATCGGCGTTCCACAGCTAGAACCTGCCCCATTAACAACATGATCTCCAAAGCGCCGGGGCCCGCGGTTTGAGAGAATTCCATTTCTATGTCCTCATCACTCTTGTCACTGCGCTGCCGTAGCCGCCTCCTCCTCGCCTGGTTTTTCAGGTCCTGGTTCAGCATAAACTGCACGATAATGCGTGAGGTGTTTACAATGTTCATGACTGCTGTCTTGAGCTGAGCAGGCTCCATGCTTGCCGTGGTATGGCGTCTGCACAGTTCACCCAGGAAAAAAGGCACGAAACGGTTGTCTGCTGTTGCTTTCACAGAGGGAGGGGGAGGATGTACCCAGAACCACCCGCGACAATGTTTTTTGCCACATCAGGCATTGGGATCTCAACCCAGAGTTCCAATGGGCGGGGGAGACTGCGTTAACTATGGGATAGCTATGGGATAGCTACCCACAGTGCAATGCTCCGGAAGTCGACGCTAGCCTCGGTACATGGAGGCACACCGCCGAATTAATGTGCTTAGTGTGGCCGCATGCACTCGACTTTATACAATCGGTTGCCCAAAATCGAATTCTGTAAATTCGGAGTAATCCCGTAGTGTAGACATACCCTAAGGTTCTGTGGTTTTAACTCTGGGGTGTTTCTGCATGCTCATTTTTTATTGAAACACACATGTACGAATTTTAAATAAAGGGCTGTTTCTTCAAATAGGCTTGTCTTTTCAAGTGATTATAAAATAGAGCTTTATTCCTTTACAAAACTTAATATAACTTTTACTTGCTTTTGTTCAAAAGTTTTAAAAGAAACATACTTCTTATCTCTATGTTCTGGACATCTAACAGCCTTCTTTATCTCGAATTCACTGGCTAACAAAGCTGCTTTTGCTGCAGCTTCAAATTGTCCTCACCACATAGGGAAAAACTTTTTAAAAAACTGTTTGTTACTAAGGGCTTATGGTTTTAACCTTTATTAAAGCACCTACGTAAGTGTGCTACATGGTGGGAAAGATGCTTGGGGTCTTTTTTTTTAAGATAAGAATAAGGCAGTTAAAGGGGAGGAGGGAGGGAGAGAGATGGCTCTTGTTTAAAAATCTTGGGACTATAGGATTGGTTCAGGAAAATGTATTCTATGACGCAGCTATAGAACAGCATCTGATTGGTCCGATCCAAAGGCGGAGATAACTAGCCTGAGGGGTCGTGAGCTTTCGGAGCTCCCTCTTTCCCCATGAACAGTCGCAAGGGTAAGATCTCTCTCTCTCTGTGACTCAACCATGTGCTGTCTATCTTTGCCCTTTGCAAAGGGGCTCTTTTCCCTTTTCCTGCCCTGTTCTCTCTTTTAACCTATCTTTATATGTTTCTCCTTTATTTAATGTTTTTAAATGTTCTTTTCTTAACCTACCCTTATATTTAATATTTTAAATGCTTCTTTATTAACCAACCTTTATATTTTTACCATGTGCTTATTAAACAGTCTCCGATTTATAAAATTTCCTTTTTTCTGCCATGTGTTCTTTTTTAATCTAACTTTATCCTTGCCTGTTTAGCCATCAACACGCCTACAAAATTTGATAGTCTTACAGCATTCTTGATTCCAAGTATAGGAATGCAGAATGCTGTTCCCACCTACTTGTTCTTACATCTTTGGAGCTGTTAGAATATATTTAGCAATAGTGTCCCCACTATTCACAGATATATTGATTTGCTATATCTTGCACATTTAACAATCCTTTTCTTCTTTCAATTTCCTTATATAATTCCTTCTCTATTTCAGAAGGTATACTTTTCCAATTATAATGAATTTTCCCATTGTGTGACAAAGATCCAAGCCTGTATTGGTGGGTCCCGCGCTTTCAGGAGGATTCAGTGGCCTCAGAAACTCGCTAAGGCCCTCAATGTGACCTCCCTTTCTCAGTATAGTGGCAAAGGTCACAGCTTATTGAGCTACTTTCATCACAGGCCAGTATGGGAGGTGGGAAGGTGGAATACTCACAGTCTCTGTTGCTCCTTAGAGCTCAGTAAGTTCAGTTCGGCCTCCTACCTGGACCAAGGTCTGCTTCCCCTCTCAAGGCAATCTCTGTAGAGCATGGGGGGGAAAGGGGGGAACCCGGGTCCACCCTCTACTCCAGGTTCCAGCCCAGGGACCCTAATGGTAGCAGCTGTTGGCGGCTTCCCCTTCACCACGGACGCTGCTTTGATTCCCTGGGCCACTTCCCCATGATCCGCTTTTCCCAGCTTCACCCTTACCTCAGCAACACTTCCTCTCCTCCAGCTCCTTTCACCTAGGCTTCCATTAAGGGAACTGGAAGGAGAGCTTTTAAGCAGTATGAGTAGGACCTTGATTAGTTCCAGCTGTCTCCATTAGCCTAACAGCCTTAACTGACCCTTTGCTGGTTAATTGGAGTCAGTTACTTGCATTAGCCCAATGACCTTAACTGGTTTAATTGGCATCAGGTGACTTGATTGGCCTGGAGTAGCCTTTGTTTGGCTACCCGGGGAACAGGGACCTGCTCATCCTGAGGCTGATATGTTTGCCTTCCACTACTCTTTTATAGCCTTCTGGTCTGAGTCCATCACATATCCCTCCCCCCTGCTCAACACCAAAGGGTTGGGCAACTTGGGTCATCATACAGTGCACCTGCGACAGGCCATCTCCATTGCCATGTCGACATCCAGCTCTGTGCTGTATGTGGAACTGGAAGGGTTGGAGGGATAAAAACCATCTGGTCACCCTCGCATTTTTTTCCTTGTTCCTCTGCATCCATTGAAGAGGGCCATAGTCGGTCACGAGGACAAACTGCCTCCCTAGCAGGTAGTATTGCAGTGTTTCCATGGCCCACTTTACAGCGAGACATTCCCTCTCAACCACTGCATACTTCTGTTCCCTTGGGAGGAGTTTCCTACTGAGGTAGAGGATTGTCTGTTTTTCTCCAACCATCTGGGATAGGACAGCCCCTAGTCCTACTTCGGATGCATCTGTCTGCAGGATGAACTCCTTAGTGAAGTCTGGGGCTATGAGTACAGGGTCACTGCAAAGGGCTGTCCGCAGATCTGTAAATATCCTCTCTGCTGTATCAGTCCAACGTACCATCTCAGGTCCCTGAGCTTTTATTAGGTCCATCAGGGCACTTGCCCTGGTGGCAAAATGGGGGATAAAGCGTTGATAGTACCACACTCCCCAAAATTCCCAGACTGGTTTCTTGCGAACCAGTCAGGGCCAGTTTTGGATGGCCTCTAGTTTACTGAGTTGGGGTTTCACTACGCCTTGCCCCACAATGTAGCCCAGCTATTTAGCCTCTGTTAACTCTATGGCACATTTGGCGGGGTTTGCAGTAAAGCCAGCGCACCTTAGGGTATCTAGGACAGCTTTCACCTTTTCCAGGTGGGATTCCCAGTTTGAGGCATGAATAACCACATCGTCCAGAAAGGCGGCTGCATAACTGGCATGGAGGTGCAATAGCTTATCCATGAGGCGCTGAAAGGTAGTTGGGGCCCCATGGAGACCGAATGGGAGGACTGTACATTGAAAAAGACCCTCCGGTGTGGAGAAAGCGGTCTTCTCCTTTGCGTCCTCAGCAAGAGGAATCTGCCAATGCCCAGTTCCTGACCACTCTAGACTTAACTAAAGGGTATTTCCCAATCAGTCCACTAATTCGTCTATGCAGGATATAGGATATGCGTTGAACTGGGAGACCTCATTCAGTCAATGGAAGTCATTGCAGAATCTTGTGGATCCATCCGGTTTGGGTACTAGCACGATCGAGCTAGACCACTAACTGTGGGACTCTTCGATTACTCCTAACTCCAGCATTTTCTTTACTTCTGCTCTGATTTCTTTTCTTTTGGCTGCTGGCACCCGGTAGGGCCTCATTGTTACCTTGGTCCCGGGGTTTGTAATGATGTGATGGTATGTCTCAGTTGTTCAACCTAGCCGAGATGAGAATGTGTCTTAGTTCCGGTTGATCCTCTCAGACGACACCTCTCTTTGGGCTGGTGTTAAATCGGGAGACACCCTCACCTGCTCGGAGGTTTTGTTCTCCTGCGGTGGGTCCTTTCGGGCAACTACACACACTTCTTGAGTATGCCAGGGCTTTAGAAGGTTGACGTGGTACACTTGTTCTTGTTTTCTACATCCCGGTTGTCGAACCTTGTAATTCACCTCTCCTATAGGTTCAACTATTTCATAGGGCCCCTGCCACTGGGCCAAGAGTTTACTCTCTGCGGTGGGTACTAACACCATTACTCAGTCTCCTGGTTGGAACTATTGTACCTTTGCTTGACAGTTGTAGTGAGTTTGCTGGGCTTTTTGGGCCTTCTCCAGGTGCTCCCGCACTATGGGGGTGACCCAGGTTATACAGTCTCTCATTTGAAATACATGCTCAACTATATTCTTCCCTGTATTGGACTCCTCTTCCCAAATCTCCCTGGCTATGTCTAGTATGCCCCGGGGGTGGCGTCCATATAATAGCTCAAAGGGAGAGAATCCAGTGGCGGCTTGGGGAACTGCAAGGATGACAAACATAAGATAGGGCAATAGGGTATCCCAGACCTTTCCATCCCTACTTACCACCTTTTGTATCATGGCTTTGAGGGTTCGGTTGAATCTCTCTACCAGACCATCGGTCTGTGGGTGGTAAACTGAGGTTCGCAGGGTCTGGACATGGAGCAGAGAGCAGAGGTCCTTCATCAGCTTAGGCATAAAAGGCGTTCCTTGGTCCATTAGAATCTCTTTTGGTAGCCCTACCGGGGTGAAAATTTCCACTAGTGCCTTTCCTATGGACTTGGAGGTCATGTTCCAGAGGGGAATGGCCTCTCGATACCTGTTTGCATAATCCCAGACAACAAGCACATATTGATGGCCTCGAGTCGTCTTCTCTAGGGGCCCCACCAGGTCCATGGCCACTCGCTCAAAGGGAATCTCAATGATTGGTAGGTGTACTAAAGGGGCCCTTAAATGTGGGCGAGGACTGTGCAATTGGCACTCGGGGCAGAAGGCGCAGTATCGCCGGACATCCTCATGTAACCCTGGCCAGAAGAATCTGCGCAAGATCCATGCCTGAGTCTTCTCTACCCCCATGTGTCCCCCAAAGAGGTGACTGTGGGTGAGACTTAATGTTGCCTTCTGATGTTTTTGGGGTATCAGGAGCTGGTTTACCGCTTGCCCCTGCATTTGTACAACCCGGTACAAGAGGTCCCTCTTAATCATGAAATAGGGTGCTGGCCCTCAGGCCTTTCCCTCCATAGGCACCCCATCTATCTCAACCACCTCTTTTCTGACATTATCATACCTAGGGTTTTCTGCCTGGTCTTGCCCGAAAGTCTCTCTTCTGGAACCTATCAACCCGAACTCTGAGGGACTGGCCTCCACCTCCTCGGTCAGTTCAGTGGCATTGGGGTTGGGACCAGCCTCTGCTTCCTCTTCGGGGGTCTCTCCCTCAGTTTCCCAGGCCCATCGGCCCACCAGGAGAACGTTCTGGCCCTGAAGAAGGATCCAGGTGCCCAAAGCCTTCACCGCCCTCCTTTCCTTCTTGGTTTTTCTGCCCTTCCCGGGGGCAGGGAACAACTCTTGTGATATTTTAGCAAAGAAGAGAGCGGGGACTTTCTGTTAGGGATGACTCCTTAACTTCAGGATCCTCTCCACTCTCCCACCCCTCTGGCAGGAGCAAATTTCCAAATCCCGGGAAATCACTTCCAATGAGCACAGGGTATGGGAGTTTAGGGACCACCCCCGCTTTTACCCCGGTGATATTCCCCTGGATTTCGATCCTTACAGGGATGACAGGATAGTAACTAATGGTCCCATGTACATATGTTACTCCTGTAGGCTTAGCCTGTATTAACTGGCTGCGTTTCACTAGTTTCCCTGAAATCAGGGTGACAGCACTGCCAGAGTCCACAAGCACCATGGTCTCTACCCCATTTAGTTTCACTGGTTTTGTATATTGATGTGGGGTGACTGCGACTCCCACAAGGTTGATTAGGGTGCATGAGTCTGCCCAGTCCCCCAGGTTACTCTGCATGGGCTCCTCAATATTGGGACATTGCACCGCTAGGTGTCCCAATTCCCCACATGCATAACACCTGTACGGGGCTCTAGGCGCTCCTTGGTCTCTTGGGTTAGGGGTCTTTGCCTCGTGGTTCCCCCCACTCAGGCTATTCCCCCCCTTCTGGGTTCCCGGCTGTTCTGTGGCTACTACCCTCTTCCACCATGCAGTGAACAATAAGTAAATGATCCCACCCCTGACACCAGTTGTGACAAAGGTCCAAGCCTGTATTGGTGGGTCCTGTGCTTCCAGGCGGATTCAGTGGCTTCAGAAGCTCGCTAAGGCCCTCAATGTGTCCTCCCTTTCTCAGTATAGCGGCAAAGGTCACAGTTTATTGAGCTACTTTCATCACAGACCAGTATGGGAGGTGGGAAGGTGGAATACCCAGTCTCTGTTGCTCCTTAGAGCTCAGTAAGCGCAGTTCAGCCTCCTACCTGGACCAAGGTCTGCTTCCCCTCTCAAGGCAATCTCTGTAGAGCATGGTGGGGAAGAGGGGAACAAGGGCCCACCATCTACTCCGGGTTCCAGCCCAGGGACCCTAATGGTAGCAGCTGTTGGTGGCTTCCCCTTCACCACTGATGCTGCTTTGATTCCCTGAGCCACTTCCCTGTGATCAGGGCTGTCCTTACCCATATAAAAGTACACAGCTGCATAGGGCACCAGGAAATTTGGGGCACCAAATTTTCTGGTGCCCTGCACAGTTGCATGCTGCTCCAGCACCTGCTCTGGCTCTTCCCCAGGGCCCCCACCCCTGCTCCACTCCACCCCACCCGGCTCTTCTCCACCCCTCCTCTTCCCACCCCCCTGAGGACTCCAGAAGCAGTTGGGCCTGCACTCACCGGTAAGTAGAGCAACCCGGCCCCAGCCTGCTCCGCTCCCCTGGCTCCCAGCTGCACCACTGGCGAGTGCTGAGGGGCGGTTCCCCCCTCCCACCAAGCCTGGGAGCCAGGGGAGCAGAGCAGGCTGGGGCACTCCACTTCCCACAGGAAGTGGCCAGCCCCCAGCTTCACCCTTGCTTCAGCAACACTTCCTCTTCTCCAGCTCCTTTCACTTGGACTTCCACTGAGTGGAACTGGAAGGAGAGCTTTTAAGCAGTATGAGTAGGACCTTGATTAGTTCCAGCTGTCTCCATTAGCCTAACAGCCTTAACTGACCCTTTGCTGGTTAATTGGAGTCAGGTGCCTGCATTAGCCCAATGACCTTAACTGGTTTAATTGGCGTCAGGTGACTTGATTGGCCTGGAGTAGCCTTTGTTTGGCTACCCAGAGAACAGAGACCTGCTGCTTCTCCACTATTGCCCTCTGGCCTGGAGGGAGGTGGGAGGCTGCTACTCTTGTTGCTGGGACTGCTGCTAGGTCCTGGGCCTTTACTGCTGCTGTTGCTGCTACTCCTCCTCCTCCAGCAACTCCCCTGGGTGGGCCAGACAACCCTCCCCCACTTCTCTGCTACCTGGCTGCTGGATCACCCCTCTGGCTGTTGCTGTTCCTGTTGTAGCCCCTTGGGGAGGGGCCTGCTGGCCCACTCCCCAGAGGAGAGGAGTGAGGGACCCCAGCCCTTGCTACTATTGCTGTGGACACCACTACCACCTGAGAGGGGTCCTTCCTGCCTGGCCACCCGACTGCCTGTTGGAGCTGCTGTTGCTGCCTGGGAACTGCTAGAGCCTCGAGGAGGAGGCAGAAGGGGACCATCTGCTGCTGGGGAGTGCGCAGCACCTCTGCAGACCACCATGGATGGGGCCTTCAAGGACTGAGTAACTCTCGAACTGTGCTCTTGTGGTGGGGGTCTTGACTGTGTTTGTGGGGACACAGGGGGTGTGGCATGGAGCCTGCCCCCTGGTCCATCTGTGTCGTCCCCCCCCCGTCCCCACCACTACCATCGCTGCCCCCTCCACCACCCCCAGTGGACACTTCAGTGGGTCTTCGACAGCATTTCGGCGATGAAGCTTCAGTGCCGCCGAAGACACCCGAAGCGACTGACGGTCCCGCTGCCGAAGTGCCGCCGAAGACCCGGAGTGCCCACCCGTCAGTAAAAGCACCGCAGTGGGTGGGGCCTTTTTTTTCTTCCCGCTCCGGGGTGAGTAAAATTAAAAAGGCGCCACTTGTGCTCAGTGGGGCCACGCCCTGTTTCCACCATTTGGGCCTGAAGCAGCAGCCAGCAAACATTGACTTTTTGCAAGTGCATGTGGGTGCACGTGCCCCCCCCTTGGACTGACACCCCCCTTCCCTGCAGCAGTCTCCCCCTTTCCCTTTGCTTCTCCCCGCCAGTCCCTTAGCAGCTTCAGTTTGTTTTCCTGCCCCACTCTTTTCCCTCTGCAGTTTTATTTGCCTGCCCCGCCATAGCCTCTGAAGCTAGCCCCTTGGTTTCCCTGTCCCACCTCCAGCCTGGTAGTTCCCCCCCGCCCCCACTGCGGTCCCCCCTGCCCTGATTAGCCCCTTGCTCTGTGCGCCCATGCCCCCGTCCCATACACTTGTGCCCCTCCCGTTTTAGTTGACCGCTGTATCACTGCGCCCCCCTCATGCTATTATAATCCCCAACCCCTAGTGCAACTAAAGGAGCCAGAATCCCATCCTGAGTCGGTGACCGAACTTCTCCCCTCCCCACCCCTGACCCCATCCTTGCCTTCACAGGCTGCCCCATCCAGCCCCCCCTTTTTCAGCACCCGCCTCCTCCTCCCCTGCCTGCAGCCTAGCAGGGAAGAGTGGTCGACCTGTTCCCCATTTCCCCTCCTCCCCCCTCCTCCCTCCCTGCTCATTATGGCGGGGGACACTGCGGGTGGGACCCCTCGGGCAGCCCCCACTGCCCCTCCTCCACTTGCCCCCCGTCATCCCCTGTGGCCTCCACCTTGACCGCCGCTGCCAAACCACCTGCTACCGCCCCTGGTTCCAACTCTGCCCCTCTCCCCAACCCTGCTCCTGCCCCCTGCCCTGCCCCTGATGCCAACCCCGGCCCCCTCCCCTCCACCTCCCATGCTGCTATTGCCGCCCTTGGGGCCGTCTCCTTCCCCTTCCCGGAGGATGACCCCCAGGGAGCGGCTTTTGTGTTCCCCTGTCCCGACCCCCTAGGGGCTGCTATTTTCCCTCCGCCGCCCCCCACTGAGCCGGAGTCTCAGGGGGGCTGCGTGGCACCAGCACATCGGGCGCCACGCCATGGGTCTGCCCCCTGTCTGCCCGTCTCAGTAGGCCACGGGGCTTCGACAGGGGCCCCACTAGAGGACAGCCAGGGCCTGTAACCCCACCCCCTGATAGGCTGCCAGAGGAGCTGCGAGCCTTTCTCCAGGATGCCCTTGGGTCCTGGAACAAGGTGCAGCTCACTCTCCAGCTCTGGGTGGACTTTTATCAAATCCTCTGGGCCGTAAGGGCCATTCTGGGGGAGGGTAAAGGGACCAGGAGGCAGGCCACTTCGGCCTACCAGTGGGCCCGCGGCTTCCGTGACTCTTTGCTCACCTACGGGGCAGGTCACGGTTTGTTGCACGGCCCAACGGTGGCCGTGAGCATCCCTGCCGGTGAGGATCCCCGCCAGCCCTCCACATGGCACCCATCATCTTCGCAATGTTAAATACCCGGGGCTGTAGGATGGGTCTCCGCAGGTGCCAGGTGCTCTCCTTCCTTCGGGAAGGGGGGTACTCTGTGGGTTTTCCTGCAGGAGACCCATACGGATACAGCCACCGAAGCAAGTTAGCGGCTGGAGTGGGGGGACAGGGTCTATTTTAGCCACCTCACCACCACTTCGGCTGGGGTGGCCACCCTGTTCTCCCCCAACCTACAGTCCGAGGTGTTGGGGGTCGCCGAGGCTGAGCCGGGTCCGCCTGGAGGGGCTAGTGGTCAACCTCATTAACGTCTATGCCCCGACATCAGACCTGGAGCGGCTGCACTTTTATCAGCAGGTGTCTGCCTTCCTCAGCTCCTTGGATCCTCGCGAGTGCCTGGTCCTGGACGGGGATTTTAACACCACCCTCGAGGAACGGGACCGCTCGGGGACCAAGCAGTGCCTGGGACATCCTCTGGGAGATTGTCAACCATCACTCCCTGGTGGACATCTGGCGCGACCACCACTCGGACTACGTCTCGATGTTCACCTTTGTCTGGGTGGAGGCCCATCGGTCGCGCCACTCCCGGTTGGAGCGCGTTTACTGCTCATGCTGTCACCTTTCACGGGTGTACTCCTCCAGCATCCGGTCAGCCCCGTTCTCGGATCACCACCTAGCGACCGTGACGGCTTCTATCTGCGCGGAGAGGTTGGGGCCGTCCTATTGGCACTTTAATAACAGCTTGTTGGAGGAGGTGGGCTTTGTGGCGTCCTTCCAGGAGTTCTGGCTGGCCTGGCAAGGGCAGAGGCATGCCTTTCCCTCGGCACAGTGGTGGTGGGATGTGGGGAAGGTGTGCACCCGGCTCTTCTGCCGTGACTACACCCGGGGCGTCAGCCGACAGAGGGATGTGACGATAGAGCAGTTGGAACGGGAGGTCTTAGAGCTGGAGAGGTGTCTGGCGAGGGGATCCATGCCTCTGTGGAGCATGCCGGGAGAAGCGGGAGGAGCTCCGGGCCCTCGAGGACCATTGGGCCCACGGTGCCTTTGTTCAATCCTGCATCCGCCTCCTTCGGGAGATGGATCACGGCTCCCACTTCTTCTATGCCCTGGAGAAAAAGAGGGGGGCCAAGCAGCATGTCACCTGCCTCCTGGCAGAGGATGGCACCCCCCTCACAGATCCGGCAGAGATGTGCGGGAGGGCCAGGGCCTTCTACGCAGGCCTTTTCTCCCCGGATCCGACCAATCCTGATGCTTGCAAAATGCTTTGGGACGGACTCCCGATGGTCTGCGTGGGCGACCGAGACCAGCTAGCGCTGCCTCTCACTCTAGCCAAGTTCTCGGAAGCCTTCCGCTGCATGCCCACCAATAAATCTCCGGGCATGGACGGGCTGACTGTGGAGTTCTACCACGTGTTCTGGGATGTCCTCGGCCCGGACCTTGTCACCGTCTGGGCTGAGTCCTTGGAGAGCAGGGTCCTCTCCCTGTCATGCAGGCAAGCCATGCTCGCCTTGCTCCCAAAGAAGGGGGATCCCCGTCACCTTTGGAATTGGTGTCCCATCTCGCTCCTCCGCACAGACTACAAAGTCGTAGCAAAGGCCATCTCGCTGCGGCTGGGGTCCGTGCTGGTGGACATGGTCCACCCAGACCAGACCTACACTGTCCCAAGCTGTACCATCTTTGATAATCTCTATTTGGTCCGGGATCTCTTGGAGCTCGGGTGTAGAGATGGTCTGTTGTTTGTCCTTCTGTCCCTGGATCAGGAGAAGGCGTTCGACAGGGTGGCCCACGGGTATCTCCTGGGCACTCTGCAGGTGTTCGACTTCAGGCCCCAGTTCGTGGGCTTTCTCCAGGTGCTGTATGCTGACGCGGAGTGTCTGGTCAGGCTCAACTGGACCCTGACCGAGCCGGTCAGCTTCGGGCGGGGAGTATGGCAGTGGTGCCCCCTCTCAGGCCAGCTGTATGCTCTGGTGATCGAGCCCTTCTTCTGTCTCCTCCGCCGGAGGCTGACGGGGTTGGTGCTGCGGGAGCCGGAGCTGTGCCTGGTCCTGTCGGCGTACGCCAACGACGTGCTTCTCGCGGTCCAGGACCCGGGCGACTTGGTGCGGGTGGAGGCCCGCCAGGCCATCTACTCGGTGGACTCCTCTGCCTGGGTCAACTGGGTCAAGAGCTCTGGCCTGGTGGTCGGGGGTGGGTGGCTCCCTCCCACCCGTGCTTCAGGCCATCCGGTGGAGCGTGGGTCTGCTGCTCTATCTTATCATAGAGTATCAGGGTTGGAAGGGAACTCAGGAGGTCAACTAGTCCAACCCCCTGCTCAAACAGGACCAATCCCCAACTGAATCATCCCAGCCAGGGCTTTGTCAAGCCTGACCTTAAAAACCTCTAAGGAAGGAGATTCCACCACCTCCCTAGGTAACGCATTCCAGTGCTTCACCACCCTCCTAGTGAAAAAGTTTTTCCTAATATCCAACCTAAACCTCCCCCACTGCAACTTGAGACCATTACTCCTTGTTCTGTCATCTGCTACCACTGAGAACAGTCTAGATCCATCCTCTTTGGAACCCCCTTCCAGGTAGTTGAAAGCAGCTATCAAATCCCCCCTCATTCTTGTCTTCTGCGGACTAAACAATCCCAGTTCCCTCAGCCTCTCCTCATAAGTCATGTGCTCCAGCCCCCTAATCATTTTTGTTGCCCTCAGCTGGACTCTTTCGAATTTTTCCACATCCTTCTTGTAATGTGGGGCCCAAAACTGGACACAGTACTCCAGATGAGGCCTCACCAATGTCGAATAGAGGGGAATGATCACGTCCCTCAATCTGCTGGCAATGCCTCTACTTATACAGCCCAAAATGCCGTTAGCTTTCTTGGCAACAAGGGCACACTGTTGACTCATATCCAGCTTCTCGTCCACTGTAACCCCTAGGTCCTTTTCTGCAGAACTGCTGCCTAGCCATTCGGTCCCTAGTCTGTAGCAGTGCATGGGATTCTTCCGTCCTAAGTGCAGGACTCTGCACTTGTCCTTGTTGAACCTCATCAGGTTTCTTTTGAACCAATCCTCTAATTTGTCTAGGTCCCTCTGTATCCTGTCCCTACCCTCCAGCGTATCTACCACTCCTCCCAGTTTAGTGTCATCTGCAAACTTGCTGAGAGTGCAGTCCACGCTATCCTCCAGATCATTAATGAAGATATTGAACAAAACCAGCCCCAGGACCGACCCTTGGGGCACTCTGCTTGATACCAGCTTGCCAACTAGACATGGAGCCATTGATCACTACCCGTTGAGCCCAATGATCTAGCCAGCTTTCTCTCCACCTTATAGTCCATTCATCCAGTCCATACTTCTTTAAATTGCCAGCAAGAATACTGTGGGAGACCGTATCAAAAGCTTTGCTAAAGTCAAGGAATAACACATCCACTGCTTTCCCCTCATCCACAGACCCAGTTATCTCCTCATAGAAGGCAATTAGGTTAGTCAGGCATGACTTGCCCTTGGTGAATCCATGCTGACTGTTCCTGATCACTTTCCTCTCCTCTAAGTGCTTCAGAATTGATTCCTTGAGGACCTGCTCCATGATTTTTTCCAGGGACTGTGGTGAGGCTGACTGGACTGTAGTTCCCTGGATCCTCCTTCTTCCCTATATTAGCCTTTTTCCAGTCAGCTGGGACCACCCCCGATTGCCATGAGTTTTCAAAGATAATGGCCAATGGCTCTGCAATCACATCCGCCAACTCCTTTAGCACCCTCGGATGCAGCGCATCCGGCCCAATGGATTTGTGCTCATCCAGCTTTTCTAAATAGTCCCGAACAACTTCTTTCTCCACAGAGAGCTGGTCACCTCCTCCCCATGTGGTGCTGCCCAGTGCAGCAGTCTGGGAGCTGACCTTGTTCGTGAATACAGAGGCAAAAAAAGCATTGAGTATATGAGCTTTTTCCACATCCTCTGTCACTAGGTTGCCTCCCTCATTCAGTAAGGGGCCCACACTTTCCTTGACTTTCTTCTTGTTGCTAACATCCCTGAAGAAATCCTTCTTGTTACTCTTAACATCTCTTGCTTGCTGCAACTCCAAATGTGATTTGGCCTTCCTGATTTCACTCCTGCATGCCTGAGCAATATTTTTATACTCCTCCCTGGTCATTTGTCCAGTCTTCCACTGCTTGTAAGCTTCTTTTTTGTGTTTAAGATCAGGAAGGATTTCACTGTTAAGCCAAGCTGGTTGCCTGCCATCTTTACTATTCTTTCTACACATCGGGATGGTTGGTTCCTGCAACCTCAATAAGGCTTCTTTAAAATACAGCCAGCTCTACTGGACTCCTTTGCCCCTCATGTTATTCTCCCAGGGGATCCTGCCCATCAGTTCCCTGAGAGAGTCAAAGTCTGCTTTTCTGAAGTCCAGGGTCCGTATTCTGCTGCTCTCCTTTCTTCCTTGTGTCTGGATCCCGAACTCGACATCTCATGGTCATTGCCTCCCAGGTTCCCATCCACTTTTGATTCCCCTACTAATTCTTCCTGGTTTGTGAGCAGCAGGTCAAGAAGAGCTCTGCCCCTAGTTGGTTCCTCCAGCACTTGCACCAGGAAATTGTCCCCTACACTTTCCAAAAACTTCCTGAATTGTCTGTGCACCACTGTATTGCTCTCCCAGCAGATATCAGGGTGATTAAAGTTTCCCATGAGAACCAGGGCCTGCGATCTAGTAACTTCTGTTAGTTGCTGGAAGAAAGCCTGGCCCACCTCATCCCCCTGGTCTGGTGGTCTATAGCAGACTCCAGACCAAGTGGTTATTATATTTTGCCAGCCATAAACACACTCATTGTTATTGCTGCTGCGGGGGCTTTCCATTCCCCCTCCTCTGGTCATGACCCCTGACCGAGACTGGCAGAGAATATGACACTTAGTTTGGTTTAGGCCTGCGACCTATAGGGCAGATCCGCAGGCAGGTTAATTTCCTTACAATCTCCCTTCTCTGGTGCTGTTAAGGCACCAACATCCTGTGACATCGTGGGGTACATAGGGCAGTAGTCTGAATCTAACAGGGAGCTAGGCCGCAGGCCCATTGAAGTAAGGTCCCCAAAACTTGCTGTGCTTCCTTTAAGGGAATTGATGCTTGGGGATTCAACGCTTAGGGGATGAACAGGGTCAGTCTCTATGTCTGCAATACAGGGCCCTAGCTCAGGGCCCTCAGGGAAGGCCAAAGGGAAAAGCAGAGCCTGAGGAAGGGGATGGGGCATGAGAGGAGGTAGGCGACATGCCTTGCAAATGCAGCAAATGGATATGGTCAGTAGAATAAAACTTAATATGCCCAACAGACCGGTACCTATTTTTATGGCCATAGAGGTTAGGAACCCGGGAGCCTGTTGGGAAATTTTCTTGGAGGCGAAACACAGGACATCATGAGGAACATAAGGTGGTGACGCGGTAGGCAGTTTGAAAGGCCTTGGCTTCCCTTTGGTATCTGTTTTCTAACACATGGATTTGGTCTTGGAGGGTTGAAATTTTGCGAATTTGGGGTATGAGGGAGAGCAAGTTTAGAACCGGTTTGGAATTAAGGAGGTCCAATTAAAGGTTATAGGGACAGCTGGGTGCAGCTCGACAAATATCCTGGGGTTTGGAGCCCAAGCGATAAACCGGCTACCTAGTTTAGTTGTCAGGTTCAGGTGTAAGGGGAGCGGATGCGTGGGGTTCGAGGGCAGGGCACAGCCATCCTTTTCCTTGAACACGAGTTGTCCAGATGGGAATTTTCCCTCACCATAACCTTCCCAACAGACCACATCGAAAATGCCTATTAATTCTCCAGGGTGTAATTTGCGGACACATATCATCTGGGGAGGCTCCATAGGCCATAGAGTCGACAATGTCCCGGTTGCCACCCAAACATGGTGGGTAACTACATCAGGGGGGCTGGTTATATATCGGATGGGCGTGCCGGGGGGCTTGATTTCCCATACCTGCCGGTGAATCACCCAATCCCGTAGGCAGCCTTCCCATGGTCTGGGTAAAAGTAAGTGGACGGGGGCCCAAGTACCATTGATTGGCCCCGAGGCTCGGAAGGAGCATTTAACAGAGTCACATTGCCATCCTGATAACGTCCAGGTATATCACCATTTCCACAGCTCGGGTGGTACCCCTGCTGCAGTGGTAAGGGCCTTGGGCCAATGCTGGTTAATAACATCCATCCACATTTCAGCGAGGAGGCCATTGAAAAAAACTTGCATTTCCCCACAGGCTGAGTCCCAGTGTGAGAGCTTACCTATCGAGGTTAGGGTATCTATTAATTTTTGTAGTAGGGTTTGGGTAGTGGTCCCTAGGCCTGACAAGACGTGCAGTGCCTCTATTCCTGTCTGGGTATGGGTCAACCCGGCCTCTGTGATGAGGCCTGAGGCTCTCTCCAGATTCCCTAGACATTCTTCATGGTCCTGGGCCTTATCTATGGTCCAGAGGGCAGTCGCACCGGTTAGTCCATGTAAGGCCCCTTCTACCACGCCTCTCCGCTTCCTGTAGGTTTCCCACTGAGCAAGTTGAGCCAATCTAATGGCCGCTCCTACTGTACAATTGGGGTACAAGGAGGTGATTTGATAGCTAGTGATAGGGAAGGAAAAGGTAATGACCCTGATGGTGGCATTCAGCACAATCCATCGCTGTGTGCGGTCATCCCTCCTGTAGGGGGAGCTATACCATAGAGAGTGGTTGAATACCATCATAGCCGGGGTCCTTCCCTTCTGACGGTCGGGGGGGAGGGGAGGGGTTAATCGGGTAATGGGGGTTGTGACGATAAGCCACAAGGCATGAGGGGGTGCCATTTATAGCAAAATGGCTTGTGCACGACAAAACGAACCTAGGGTGGCAACCGGAGTAGGTGGAAGTTGAACCCAAGCTTAGGGAAGTGATTACAAAACATTGTCTTGAAGTCCCTGCCGTGGTTGTTATTTTGCATACCCCCGGGGTTGCCAATACTTTCACCCCCTGCTTGGAATCCTGTCCCAGCATCTCACGATTTGGGTTGTTGGGGTCAAAGGGAAAAGTGTCAATTTGTATGGTATTATTTTTAAGCCATGCAATCGTGCGACCATAAGTGTGGTTGTGGGTTCTGGTGAATAGGGCCGAAGAACAAAACCTTCTGAGGTCAATAGGCCCTATGGGCCTGGGCTAACCGGGGGAGTTGACCATCGTGATAACGGATCTAGGCTGGGGAGTGGGCCTAGGGTTTGAGGCAGGGTATGGCTGTGGGGACGAATGTGTGGTTACCCCGTGAGTCAGTTCCCCATCTGACACCCAGTTGGGGAAGGTATCGCACCCACCAGTCAAAGGGTAATTACAGGGGGCTGCTCCGGGGAGAAACCCCACCTACCAGTGGACCCCACACTCCCAGGCTGCCATCCCACATGTCCCTCCTTGCCAGTGGACGATGTTTCTCCGCTGATACCACGGTAGGTTTTTAATGTTCTCCGTTGTAACGAGTCTCTTGTTCTTCAGGGAGTCTAGGGACCGGGCAGACCGAGCCCCTGTGGAAGGCGACACCTGGGAGGTTGGGGTTCCCACGGTAGAGGCCGGGGCAAGAGTCAGCCCAGACCAGAAGAAAACAATGGTATCATGAAAGTTTAAAATTAAGAGCAAAAGCATAGTCACGCACATGAACCAAATAGAAGGCATGAGCCACTTTCTAACTAATGCCGATTCCTTAATTCTGATTGCTGGGTTGGTCATCAGGGAAGTTCGCCTGTGGGCGCTAGGCTCGCCACAGGACTTGGGGAGGCGTTATTATGGCCTTTTTCTTATAAGGACTCCAGTATTTGTTAATTGACTGGAGTATTCAGGTCAGCGTCGGAGGTTATAACGGGGGCCTTCTTCCTCTTGTATGTGGCTGGGATTCCCGGCGTCCTGGGGCCCATCCAAGTCTGTTGAGGGAAGAACGGTCAGGACCAATGACTCAGGCGGGGTCTGGACCTTTTTGCACTGGGAGGCGTGGATCCAGTTAGGCAGCCCTTGGCATTTTACGGCAGTATGGGTGGCCAGCAGTACTTGGAACGGACCTTTCCACCGAGGCTCCAAGGCAGTTTTTCTTTGGAATCGTTTGACGTAGACCCACTCTCCTGGCTGCAGACTGTGGCACAGGACGTCGGCCGGTGTGGGGAAGGTGCACTGCACCTGAGCATGCAAAGATCTAATTTATTTCATAAGCCTTTTACAATAAGCTAGAACCCTTTCATCTACGAGCTGTGTGTCCAACTGGCTTGGGGGCAGGGGTGGGGAAGTTGGCAATCTCATAGGCCTAGCCATTAAGATTTCATGTGGGGAGAGACCATGCTTTCGAGCAGGGGTGCTTCTCATTTGCATTAAGGCTAAAGTTAAAGCAACTGGCCATTTGAGACCGGTTTCTGCGCAGATCTTGGCAATTTTATTTTTTAATTCCCCATTGATACGTTCCACCACACCCGCACTTTGTGAGTGGTGCGCACAGTGAAAATATTGGGCAATTTTCAGGGCTTTGCAAACTTGTTGCATGACCTGGCCTGTAAAATGAGTGCCGCGATCACTATTGATTGAGAGGGGCAGCCCAAACCGGGGAATAAATTCTTGCAGCAGTTTCTTTGCGACAGTAATGGAATCTGCCTTAGCACAAGGGTAGGCCTTGACCCACCCTGAGAACCTGCAGACACACACCAGGACATACTCATATGAGCAGCACTTTGGCATACTTATAAAATCAATTTGAATGTTTACAAACGGGCCCCAAGGGGACGGGTGCGCCGCAGGCCTGGTTTTAACCAGTTTTCCTATGTTATGGGCTAAGCATACAGGGCAAGTATTACAATATTGCTGAGCTATTAAGGCAAAATGGGGAGCATACCAATGTTGCCATATTACATCCATCATCCCCCTTTGGCCCACATGTGCTAAGCCATGTGCCATGCGGGCCAAATAAGGGAGCAAGGCTCTAGGCGCCACCGGGCGACCGTCCAGGGAGCGCCATAGAGTGTCAGATAGTTTTGAGCACCCAGCCGCCCTCCAGGATTCCTTTTCCCCCTCCAAAGCCGATTCCTGCATCTGAGCTAAGTCCCTTGGGAGAAGCTGGGGCAGCCCATATTTTCCGGAGGTTATTTCGGCAAAGGAGGGATAGGTTTTAGAAGGGACCAGGGCCACAAAACAAATAGCAGCAAAATCAGCCGGGGACCCAGAAAGGGCCGCTTGCCTGGCTGATCCATCAGCCAGGGAATTTCCTCTAGTAACCTCATTGCAAGGTTTTTTGTGAGCTACACATTTTACAACCGCTACTTCCGCTGGTAGTTGGAGAGCGGAGAGTAGGGTGTCAACATAGGGACCATTACAAATTTGAGCTCCTCCCGAAGTGAGAAATCCTCTGTATTTCCACAGCTGCCCATAGTCATGCACTGCCCCGAAGGCGTATCGGGAGTCGGTATAAATAGTGACCGATCGCTTTTCGGCCAGGGAGCAGGCACGACTAAGGGCAACCAGCTCAGCCACTTGGGCTGAGCATGCGCCTGGGAGACAGTGGGCCTCCACAAGCTCGTGGGAGGAGCATACTGCATAACCTGCGACGAGGATTCCCTCTGAGTTTCTCAGACAGGAACCATCGACAAAATACACTAGGTCGGGGTTGGGCAGCGGGGTGTCCTTCAAGTCAGCCCGGGAGGAGCATAATTCTGCCATAACCAACTGGCAATCATGCGGTTCCCCATCCCAGGCCATAGGCAGTAGTGAGGCCGGGTTAAGAACCGGGCATCGGAGCAACGTAATATTTGGGGCATTTAGGAGCAACATTTCATATTTGGTTAGACGGGAATTGGAGAGGTGCTGGGTTGCTCCACGTAAAAGGAGCGCAGTGACCACATGTGGTACGGACACAAGCAGCGGGGAGCCCAGGACCAGACCCGCGGAGGTCTAGACCAGGCCCGCAGCCGCCGCCACAGCCCTAAGGCAGGGCGGGAGTCCCGCGGCCACCGGATCCAACAGGGCGCTATAATAGGCAATGGGTTGCTGGGAATCTCCATGCTTCTGAGTCAACACCCCTTGGGCCACCCCATCCTTTTCATGACAGAAGAGGGTAAAGGGCTTGGAGTAATCTGGTAACCCCAATGCCGGGGCGCTGGCCAGGAACTCCTTGAGCTGTTGAAAAGCCATCTCCATTACTAGGGTCCAAGGGAGGGGCTCAGATACATCATTGTGGGTCAAATCGTGTAGGGGCTTGGCAACGGATGTGTATCCCAGTATCCCTGGCGACAGTATCCTGCCATTCCGAGGAACCCCTGGAGCTGCCTTTTTGTGGTTGGACAGGGGACCTTAAGTAAGGCCTCAATCCGGTAGCAGGACAGGTGTATTTCGCCCACTGTTAGATTGTGTCCCAAATAATGGACTCGAGAGAGGCACAGTTGCAATTTGGACTTGGAGGCTTTATGCCTCTTCCGGGCAAGGGCTTGTAGGAGGGCTAAAGTGTCGATTCGGCAATTTTCCAGAGAAAGGGAGGCTATCAGGAGATCATCCACATATTGGATCAGGGTGGATCCCTTAGGAAGCACCACGTCCTCCAGGTCCCTTTTTAGGGCCTGGGAGAAGATGGTAGGTAACTCAGTGTAGCCTTGCGGCAGCCTGATCCAAGTGTACTGGAGCCCCTGAAAGGTGAAAGCAAACAAATACTGGCTATCCGGGTGAATGGGGATAGAAAAGAAAGCGGAGCAAAGGTCCACTACTGTAAAATGGGTGGCCGAAGGGGGAATACTAGAAAGGATAGTAGCTGGGTTGGGAACCACTGGGAACATGGGAAGGACAGCTGCATTTATGGCCCGGAGGTCCTGAACGAACCGCCATTTTCCCGTCCCCAGCTTTCTTACGGGCAAAATAGGGGAATTACATTCACTGGTGGTTTGAATAATAACTCCTTGTTGTACAAGGGAGGTGAGGACAGGTCTGATTCCCTCCTCTGCTGCCTTAGAGAGGGGGTACCGGCGTATTCTGGGAAGGGGCTTTGTCGTGTCGAGCCAAATTTTGACCGGCTGGACTGACGCAATGCATCCCACCTGGTCAGCATGGTCAGCCCATAAGGAGGGGGAAACTTGAGCCAGTAGTTCTTGCTGTAGTAAGGTAAGGTCTGGAATTGATGCCGTTTCTTCCAGGGAGGGGGCTTGTAGAACCGCCAGGATTTCCTGGTGGGAAGGTTCTGGGGTCTCCAGGAATACCTCGTCTGGAGTGCAGAAAATGGAGCAATTTAATTTACACAGAAGATCCTGCCCCAGTAAATTAACCGGGGAGCATGGGCTGAGAAGAAAGGCGTGTTGCTCTGATAATAGGCCGATGGACACGGAGAGTGGGGCAGTGACAGGGTGGGGAATGGAAACGTTGCTCACCCCTACTGCGTTGACGATCTCCCCTGACCGGGGAAGGGAGGGGAATTTCTCAACTCTGAGAGTGGATTGAGACGCTCCGGTATCGATTAAACATTTTACAGGCTTCTTATTAATTACACACGAGAGATATGGGCCTAACTGATCCAGGGGAATAAAGGGGGCGATGAGGTCACCTAGGGTCCCACGGCTGTCCTAACTATAGTCCGCAGGCAGCGGTGGCGGGACATGCGGGGGAGGAAAATCTGACTGTCCCGGGTTAGTTAGCTGATTTTCATAGGGGCATTCCTTTCGGATATGCCCCCCCCCCCACAGCCGTAGCAACGGAAGGGCTGGTCGGCTCTTGGCTGGAACTGGCCCTCCGGTAGGGCCTGGGGCCCCTGGCAAGGTGGGGAAGCCAATGGGGAAGGGAAAGAAACCTGCGGTTCCCTCTGCGGTCCCCTATAGGGTCCCCTTCCCCTGGGTCGTTTCTGTCCCCCCAAGCTCTGAATCTGGAGGGCCATCAAGTGCATCTCCGCATCCTCCTTCTTCTTTTCAAGTTGGTGATAATAATGCTGAGCCGCAGCTAAAATTTCCTTTAAATCTTTGCCCTCCCAGCCCACTAGACCCAATTTTAACTGTTCGCATATTTTGGGGCGGAGGCCCTGCACATACATTGCCACTATTGCTTGCTCAGCTTGTGTCTCAGCATCTTGTATACCAGAATATTTCTCAAAAGCCGACTTCAACCGTTCTAAATAATCAGCCGGATTCTCGCCCTTTTCCTGTTTGCAGTTGTGGATTTTGGTCCAGTCCGCCTTCGGTGGGCAGACCTTTAATATGGCTTCCACTAGCTTATTCCTAGCATTTGGTAGGCCATCCCTATCGGGTTCAACCCTGTCCTCCCATTCCACTTGCACGTAAAGGCGGCGCTGGGTTTCTCGAGGCATTACTCCTCTTAAAAACTGGTCAAGGTCGCCCATCGTTGGGTTATAACAATTGATCAAAACCTCGAGTTCCTCACGGAATTTTAAAGGATCGTCTCGAATTTTCGGGAAGTTTTGGGCCAGCGCGTGCATATCGGCTGGGCTCCAAGGGGCATGAACTTCCGTGAGACCTCCTTCCGTGCCCAGGAGTTCCCTAAGGGGAAAATTCAGTACCTCATGAGAGGATCCAATTCGTTCCCCAGGACTGGTTTTTTAATCTACTATCGAGTTTTTGGCGGGCCTTTCCCAGTTCAGCGGCTATTTCCTTTTCCAATTCCCGTATCTTATTTTCGCGGGCTACCCGATTCCGCGTGCGGAAAGCCGGCCCTGGGGATTGGTTATAATGTCGGCTAGGGAATCGGTGTGCTCGAAAACCCGCTGCATCCACCTTTCCCACTCGGCTAACAAGGCAAGAGGTTCAGGAGAAGCAGCGGGAGAAGTCAACAAAAGTTGCCTCGACTTGGTCGAGGACTCTCCCGAGGTGGCCGGGGAGTCGGAAGAGTCCCTGCCCGGCTCACTTTGCTCTGAACGGGGTGTTGGCGTACCCTCCCCCCCCGTCATCCTGCCCCTCCGGTTCCTCCCCTCTCCTTCGGGGCCGGCGGTCTAAAAAAAAATCTATCGGATCCTCCATGGGGTTATTCGGCGGTGGCCGCTGCTGGGGTTTGGCCAAGGAGAGGGGTCTGGGGGGACCTGTCTAGAGGGAAACAGAGGAGCCGGCAAAGGGACTAGGGACTGGGCTTCCTTTAGCTTCTGCTCGGCTTCCTTTAACTGCGCTTTAACCTTGTCGTGGGTATTATTTAAGCTTCTCTGTATGGATTCGTGGCGTCGTTTTTCCGTTTCACCATACCAATTAAAGAAGGCATCCCACTGGGTTTGGCCCGCCTTATGCACCAACAGGGCCCCTCGGAGGTGCAGGATCTTATTAAAATTAAAGGTTCCCTCTAGCGGGAACTGTAAACTTGGATTGTCCCTAGTATTCCAGTTTCAATCCTTTAAAAATTTACAGGTTAAAGGGCCATAATTAGAGTACATATATGCGGCAGGGATGCCCTTTTCTGGCACCGGTCTCTCCCCGGAGCTTGAGGCTCCCATTATGAGTGTCGGCCACAAGCCCTCAAACAAGGCTCCACACCAGCTCCGGCAAATCTACAAACACTAAATTGCCCAAACAGATGTAGCACTCCGTCCAAGGGCCCCCCGCCATTCAACAATTCGCTTAGTGTTATTCACTTAATAATGTGACGGGAACACCACAGACAGATTACACATAACACGGAACTAGTGCTATCAGCTCAGGCCTTCCTCTCGGCAAGGCCTTTTTCAAAAGCCCAGGTCTCCTTTCTCCAGGCGAGACCACTTTTCCTTTCGCCTGCAAGCTCAGGCCTCCTTATCCAGGCGAGGCCCAATTCCCAGGCCTCCTCATCAGGTGAGGCCAATTCCTCAATCCATTCACACCAACGGGGAGGGTATCGTAAGGGTGGTCCTCGCACACACCCCTTCTGGCAAAGAGCACCGGCCCGTCCTTTAAGGGAACGGAGTAGGATACCCTACTGCCTCCAGTACGGCGGGCAATTTCCAGGGACTCCCCCTCTCTCCGAGCAAGGGGAGGGAGCCCACCGCTTCAAGCGGAAAATCAAGGGAGGAATTCGGTCGCAGGTCATCCAAATGGAGAGGGTCAGGAAAGGCACGGTCCCCGCACACCTCTCCCCCAGAAGAGAGCACCGGACCGCCTTCAAGAGAACGGGATAGGTTACTCTACTGCCTAGGAGTCCGTGGGGGGTTTCCCAGGGCCTCCTCGCTCTCCAAGGAGGGAAACAAGGGTAGGGCCACCTCACGACTCACACTCACACAACACACCTAATTCGGGATAACATTACGGCACTCTCCACACCCTGGCCTATTGCCAGTGGGACTTGTCGCCAACCCTCATGCGTCACTCCAGGGCCCTTCCCCCCGGGGTCTACAGTGACCGTCCTTCACCTTTCGGGGGGACCAGTGCCCAAAGTCGAATACACTTAGCAGACAACCAAACTCAACAAATAACTCTTCTACAATTACTGTCGGTTACTATATCCCATCCTTGCCCAGGACTTCCTGGGGTTTTAAATGACCCAACCTCACGTCAGTTACCTTACAAGACAGACAAACAGAGTACAGAACGACTGTCACAATCACAAGACGAACAGGCGTCAGGCATATGAGTCTAATCCCAAATGGTTCGGATCACAGCACGTCCTCACCTAAACCCAAAGCCTATGGGCAGCTCCCCACCGGAGCCCAAATAGAGACAACGGTCTCCTACCTGGCGCCTGGGATCGGTGTGGAAGCGGTCCGCGGTCCTCCGGTTCGGTGGGACGTCGAGTGATCCCAGACGAGCCCCCAAATTGTCATGGAAAAAGTCACCCACGCATCATTTTGATCAGAGACTCAAGCCTGAGGCCCGTTTATTACAATACATACCAACGCGTTGGGGGTAGCAGTCAGAAAACTACTCCCCCGAATTGAGCATACAGATCTTCTTTTAAACCGAAAACCGCAAACATATTACATGTTACACGTCATTTATGAGAATAGGAGAGTTAGGGTCTTTCCGTTCTTCCCGGCACCCCTGTTGCAATTTTCCCAGAATAGGGTGCAAATTGAGTAGAGGGGTTCTTGGTGGTTTCTGATCCAGTCAACAACTTATATCACATGGGGTGCCTATTACTTAAATGTTCCGAGCAGGGTACTATTGCTTAAGGGGGGTTTACACAATTAGGGGATACATAAAGCATGATTACTTGGGTTGATATATTACTGGATGCTTATTGCTTCACACAAGTGGTTATTATATTTTGCCAGCCATAAACACACTCATTGTTATTGCTGCTGCGGGGGCTTTCCATTCCCCCTCCTCTGGTCATGACCCCTGACCGAGACTGGCAGAGAATATGACACTTAGTTTGGTTTAGGCCTGCGGCCTATAGGGCAGATCCGCAGGCAGGTTAATTTCCTTACATTAGTTTAGTGTTACCATCATCACTATTGCTAGTGACTTTAGCCCGAAAGTTTAAGTCTACAAGCTTCATTCTTAAAGTAATAGGCATTTCACTTGCAAATATCTGCATCACTCACATCAACAATATGATGAAGGCACCACATGTGATTCGCAACACTTGAGCTTGGATTGATCTTGAACTGAAAGCCTGGTACCAACACTCAATAATTGATCTTATAAGTGTACTGCATAGCATTACCACTGCTTTCTTATCCGCACCTTCGGAAGTTCCAGAAATACTTTTAAGTAAGTTGATTCTGCTTTTACACTTATCTCTAATAATTTCAATATGTTCCTTCCAAGTGAGCTTGCTATCCAATATCATACCTAAAATGTGAAGCTTTTAACTATACTTATTTGCTGTCCATATAGATACAATTTATAATCATAATTTGTTGGGGAAGAGTCAACATGGTTTTTGTAAAGGAAAATCATGCCTCACCAATCTACTAGAATTTTTTGATGGGGTCAACAAGCATGTGGACAAGGGGGATCCAGTGGATATAGTGTACAATAACTCCTCACTTAACGTTATAGTTATGTTCCTGAAAAATGCGACTTTAAGCAAAACGATGTTAAGCGAATCCAATTTCCCCATAAGAATTAATGTAAATGAGGGGGTTAGGTTCCAGGAAATTTTTTTTCACAAGACAAAAGACTATACATACATATATATATATATACACACACACACAGAGAGAGAGAGAGAGTCTAAGTTTTAAACAAACAATTTAAAACTGGTACACAGTGATGATGATTGTGAAGCTTGGTTGAGTTGGAGGAGTCCGAGTGTGGGATATTTCCCAGGGAATGCCTTACTGCTAAATGATGAACTAGCAATTGGCTGAGCCCTCAAGGGTTAACTCTCACACTCTACAAGGCAGCAGGAATGGAGGGAGGGGAGACAGCATTGCAGACAGAGACAGAGACACACACCGTGTGTGAGAGAGAGAGATGCGCATTTCCCCTTTAAGTACACTGCCTTGTTAATTAGATCAGCTTGCTGAGACCGAAGCTGCTGCCAGCAAGCTCCCTCCGTCCTGACCCCTGTTGTGTGTCCCCCTGCTCTATGGAAGATGGGGTAAGCGGGGTGCAGGAGCAGTGGGGAGGGGGACACCCTGACATTAGCCCCCCTCTTCCTCCCCTCCCCTCCCCCCGCACAGTAAGCAGGAGTCTCGGGAAGCAGCTCCAAGGCAGAGGGCAGGAGCAGCACATGGCAGTGGCGGGAGGGACAGCTGCAATTGCTAGCCTGCTGGGCAGCTGCTGCACAGGGAACTTAGGGGAACGGGGAGCTGATGGGGGGCTGCCAGTCCACCCTGGTTCCAAGCCCCCACCAGCTAGCTGCAACGGGCTGCTCTTCCTGCAAGCAGTGGACAAAGTAAGGCGACTGCCAAATGATGTTAGAAGGGAGCATTGCACAACTTTAAACGAGCATGTTCCCTAACTGATCAGCAACGTAACAAAGAAACAACGTTAACCGGGATGACTTTAAGTGAGGAGTTACTGTACTTAGATTTTCAGAAAGCCTTTGACAAGGTCCCTCACCAAAGACTTTTAAGCAAAGTAAGCTGTCATGAGATAAGAGGGAAGGTCCTCTCATGGGTTGGTAACTGGTTAAAAGATAGGAAACAAAGGGTAGGAATAAATGGTCAGTTTTCAGAACGGAGAGATAAATAGTGGGGTCCCCCAGGGATGTGTACTGGGACCAGTCCTATTCAACATATTCATAAATGACCTGGAAAAAGGGGTGAACAGTGAGATGGCAAAATTTGCAGATGATAGAAAACTACTCAAGATAGTTAAGTCCCAGGCAGACTGCGAAGAGCTACAAAAGGATCTCTCAAAACTAGGTGACTAGGCAACAAAATGGCAGATGAAATTCAATGTTGATAAATGCAAAGTAATGCACATTGGAAAACATAATCCCAACTATACATATAAAATGATGGGGTCTAAATTAGCTGTTACCACTCAAGAAAGAGATCTTGGAATTATTGTGGATAGTTCTCTCAAAACATCCACTCAATATGCAGCTGCAGTCAAAAAAGAGAACAGAATGTTGGGCATCATTAAGAAAGGGATAGCTAATAAGACAGAAAATATCATATTGCCTCTATATAAATCCATGGTAAACCCACATCTTGAATACTGCGTGCAGATGTGGTAGTCACATCTCAAAAAAGATATATTAGAATTGGAAAAGGTTCAGAAAAGGGCAACAAAAATGATTAGGGGTATGGAACAGCTTCCGTATGAGGAGAGATTAATAAGACTAGAACTTTTCAGCTTGGAAAAGAGACAACTAAGGGGGTATATGATAGAGGTCTATAAAATCAATGAATATCATTTCCTTAGTTTTGTCAACTGAGAATTTAAAGCCCCACATTTAGCTGTTCAACATCCTTCCTAAGCACCTCATTTACTCTTTTAGCAGCTATGTCAGGGTTTCTGTTTATGGCCCATTTGGCACAGTCATCAACAAATAAAGTGATCCCTATTCCTGAACTCTTCTCTTTTGGAAGATCATTTATCATGATGTTGAAAACGGTAAGACTGATGACACTCTCCTGTGGAGTACCAGTTGTAAGTGTATCTATACACTGCAGTAGGCTTTCCTTTATTTTGTTTTCTTTCGTTTCTTTTATCTTTTTTTACAGTGCAAATATTTGTAATAAAAAATAATGTAAAGTGTACACTTTATATTCTGTTGTAATTGAAATGAATATATTTGAAAATGTAGAAAACCTCCAAAAATATTTAAATAAATGGTATCCTATTGTTTAACAATGCGATTAAAACTGTGATTAAATGTGATTTTTTTTAATCTTGTGATTAATCAAAATTAATTTTGTTAATTGTTTGACAGCCCTAGCCTGTATACATCAACCCACTGGAACAATAACTATGTGTTTCCAGTCCATTGGCAGCTCACCTTTTCCCCCATGGTATTGTATAATTTTAGTATCTCCCTCAGACTCACTTCAGCTAGGTGTTTAAGCATTCCAATCTTATACCATTCTTGCTTGGAGCAAAATTTTTGCTCTTCACTATTGCTTTTTGAAGTTCCCTTATGCCAAAGTTTTCATTTACAGTAGAACCTCAGAGTTATGAACACCCCGAGAATGGAGGATGTCTGTAACTCTGAAATGTTTGTAACTCTGAACAAAGTGCAGTTCAGGCTCCAGATGCAGCAGCTGGTATCAGGGCCGGCTCCAGGCACCAGCCCACCAAGCTGGTGCTTGGGGCGACACCTGGAGGGGGGCGGCGCGGCGCTCCGGCCCGAGATCGGGGCCGCGACTGGGCTCGCCGCCCTCCCCCCGGCGCTGCCTCTGGCCACCGGGGCTCCGCTCTCCCCGGCGGGGCTCACCGCCCTCCCCCCGGCGCTCTGGCCCCCGGGGAGAGCGGAGCCCCGGCGGGGCTCGCCGCCCTCCCCCCCGGCGCTCTGGCCGCTGGGGCTCCGCTCTCCCCGGCGGGGCTCGCTGCCCTCCCCTGCGGGGGGGAGGAGCGGCGGGAGGCTTTTTTGCCTGGGGCGGCAAAAAAGCCAGAGCCAGCCCTGGCTGGTATGCATGTGTGAGAGAGAGAAAACAGCATGTTCCCCCTCCCCGCTGGGGGGTAAAAACAGCACGTTTCCCTCCTGGTGGGGGGAGGGGTGAAAGCAGCGCAGACCCCAGCGCTGCTCCTGCTCTGCTGTCTCTGGCTGCCTTGGGCTGGCAGCCCCAGCAACTTGCTGTAAGTGGCTGCCCTGGGAGCAGGGATTTCCCTAGACCCCCCCCCAGGGGGATGTATACCCCGCCTGAATTTCCCCAACAGCCCCCCCAGTTACATGCAGTGTTGCCAGTTTAGGCATTGGTTGGAAATTTGAATTGAAATTGAAACATTAATACACACTTTAAAAGCATATACAGTATATGAGAAAATACTTGTACCTGAGAAAGCATAATGGGTTTGAAAAGTCTGAACAAAGACTAGCCTCCTCATACAGCTGTTATTTATGACAATGTCGGCACATTTGGTTTGGCTATATTGGCCTACCTAATAATTTCAAATTATTATTTATAAGCAAGGTCTGAATGAGCTCTCCCCTGAGAGCTCATAGTGAGCCAGGGATGGATGTAAATGTTTCAGGACCAGTCTGTATTTACATGAACACACCTACTCTGACTAGGTATCGAGCAGACAGTTGTGTTGTCCAAGTGATCAATTTTGGCTGGTGTTGGGTCACAAATCACTTAAGTATTAAATGTGGGGGTCATGAAATGTTGTTATCCTTATTGTATGAGTAAAGGGCAGCAGAACTGTACTTAGCCTGACTGAATGAGGGGGTCTCCCTCAGTGCTTAATTTGTGCTAGGGCTTGCCAGGGCTGAGCCACACCACCTTTAGGCTTGTCAGTTCATAGCCCTGGGACCTCTGGGCTTGTCACATCAGTTATGAAAGTAACAAACTTCCTTGAGCCCTGGCACCTCTTTCATTACAAATTAAGCACTGGTCACCCTCAACTGAACTGCACTTGCTAAGCAGGAAGTTTGGATGCCAAATCCTAGTGAAGAGAGAGAGGGTGGGGCACAGGTGTTTTGCTTGGTGGTGTGGACTCTGCCTAAGAGTCACAGTCACTATTTGACCTGCCCCTCTCTCCTGTTCGAGATAGAGCTGATTAGGCTCCATAGAGAGTCTTTTGGTTTGTTAAGTGACCACTAGAGCTGAAATCACTGATAATCAGGTCTATAAGTGCTTAGACCTGCTGTGGGACAGTGTTTCTGTGGAAGAGACAGCCCAGCCTGCACTAGCAGTGAGGTTCCCCCACTGAGAGCTGAAATCACTGAGAGCTGGGTGGAACTGTGAGAGACCGACTCGCAGAGGTCACAATGGCAGGTGGCAGCAGAAGGTGACAGTGCAGTGTCATTGGGGACGGAACAGTAGAGTGAATGGTGGCATGATAAACAGAGGCCAAAGCATTAGACTATGTTTTAGTGACTTCGCTCCAGAATGCTAGATTTGTGACTGGGAAACTTAGTCAGTAGGCCAAGATTTTTAAAATGCATTATTTGCCAAGGTCGTTATCTCACAACATCACTATCTCAAGAGGTCATTATCTTGGGGAGTTTCTGTACTAAACTTTTTTATTATAATTATTTTTATGTAAGAACAGCCATATTGGGTCAGACCAATGGTCCATCTATCCCAGTATCCTGTCTTCTGACAGTGACTATTCCAGGTGTTTCATAGGGAATGAACAGAACAGAGAATCAGCAAGTGATCCATCCCCTGTCGTCCACTCGCAGCTTCTGGTGAACAAAGGCTAGGGACACTCAGAGCATGGTGCCCATCCTGGCTAATAGCCATTGATGGACCTAAGCTCCATGAATTTATCTAGTTCTTTTTTGAACCTTGTTATAATTTTGGCCTCCACAACATCCCTGGCAAGTTCCACGGGTGACTGTGCGTTGTGTGAAGAAATACTACCTTTTGTTTGTTTTAAACCTGCTGCCTATTAATTTCATTGGGTGACCCCTGGTTCTTGTGTTAAGTGAAGGGGTAAACAACACTTCCTTATTCATTTTCTCCACACCAGTCAAGATTTTATAAGCCTCTATCATATCCCCTTTTAGTCGTCTCTTTTCCAAGCTGAAAAGTCCCAGTCTTATTAATCTCTCCTCATATGGAATCTGTTCCATACCCCTTATCATTTTTGTTGCCCTTCTCTGTACCTTTTCCAATTCCAATATATCTTTTTTGAGATGGGGTGACCTGTACTGCACGAAGTATTGAAGATGTGGGCATATCATGGATTTCTATAGTAAAAGTGGAGGAGCTTGGTTTGCCAGATTGATCAGCTAAACCAATACTGGCAACCTATATGAAAAGGCTGCAGAACACCAGGCCTCTGGACTGCATCAACATGCAGAAAGCCTTATAAGCCAGTCACTGTCAAAGCCAATTTTATAAGAACTTAATGAGGCTGTTAAGAATGCTGGAGACACAACTCAATTTATGTGAACCAACATGCCACCACTGTTGCATCATACAACACACTACAAACTGGAGGTCAATGTTAAGTGCATTGTCACTTGTTAATCCTGAACTTGGACACTGGTTTCGAACAAGACTGGCAAATACTCGCTATCTTTCTGAAAAAACTCAGCTGACTCTCTAGAACAGGGGTTCTCTCAAACTGGGGGTTGGGACCCCTCAGGGGGTTGTAAGATTATGACATGGGGGGTCGCGAGCTGTCAGCCTCCACCCCAAACCCCACTTTGCATCCAGCATTTATAATGGGGTTAAATATATTAAAAAGTGTTTTTTAATTTATAAGGGGGGGTCGCACTCAGAGACTTGCTATGTGAAAGGGGTCACCAGTACAAAAGTTTGAGAAGCATGTGGTACAACAGTGAAAGACTCAGCAGCTGAAAAAGTGAAGAACTCTCTCACCATATTCAAAATATGTGCATTTACGGCTGATGAATGCACCAGTGCAAATAGGCATCAAGTATTAAGTATCAAGTATTAAGTCATTGCATATGTCATTGATGTCTGTGGTAGACCAATAGATGCATTCTAGATGTTCAGGTTATAGAAGACACATCAGCTGCATCTGTGACATCTTAGAAGAGTTAAATGCATGTAAATTGAACCCCAAACAGATGGCTGCTTGTGCATTTGATGGAGCTACAAACTTCTCTGGAAGACATAGTGGAGTACAAGCTTTGCTCAGAGAAAAGTGTAACCCTAATCTTTCCTATACACATTTCAGAGGCCATCTACTCCAGCGAGTGCTAGTACAAGCTGCAGAATCTTAAAAAGACATTAAAAAGCCATAAATGTAATAGCTTTTTATATTCTTTTTTTCAGCAAGAGTCCAGAAGGACTGAATGTCCTGAAAACAAATAGAAGATACACTGGGATTGAAGTTCAAATTAGTCCAACCTGGGAAAACCTACTGGCTTTCTCATGAGCGATCCTTGGCTGTTGCCTTAAAATTACTGCAACCGTTATTACTGGCTTTGGAAAGTATCCACCAAGATAGGACAGATCTAAGTATTGAGGCTGGTGGACTACTTTTGTGACTACATTCAGAGTAGACTATTGCCATTCTCTCTCTTGTAAGTCTACTGTTGAAACCACTTGGGTAATTATACAATGTCATCCAGGCATCTGCTACAACAGTAGTAGATCTCTGTCCAGCAATAGAAGCTACAGTTGAATCAATCAGAGATATCTATTAAAAATGTACTGGAAGAAGAAAGGACTTCAGTTGACTAATGAAGGTACTTATATTGACTCCTTAAGTGAAGAGGACAAGAAGTGTTTGTTAAGCCAGCTGAAAAAGTACACAGACTTGATTCTTACAAATCTACAATAGCGATTTCTGGATTCTATCAACCTCCACGTAGTTTTTACAAATGCCTGTCTTATAAAACACCGACAGTTGAGTGGAGTGAGGCACTAACAGCAATGGGGTTACCATGTGATCAGGACAGAATAGAGAATTTGAACACAGAGTGGAATATCATACGACGAACGAATGAAGATTAACTTCAACTTCTTTATCATCACTAGTGGTTCGACCCAATTTTTGTGCTATGTTTCCTGGGATGAAAGAAGTAGGAATTCATCTCTTGCTACTCCCAGTCACAACAGCTACAGTTGAGTGTTCTTTTTCCTCATTGAACAGAATTTTGTGTTCTGAAAGAAGTCGCCTTCTGCCTGATCATGAAGGACTGGAAGTAACAGACACACAAGAAGACACCAAAGAGTGCAAGAAACCAAGACAGATGTAGATGTAGTGCTTCCTAGTAGGCTTGAGTAGCCAACATTAATTTTTGTGATGATTTTAAAACATGAGTTAAATCTAATAAAATGGTCATGAAACATTTTTCAGTTTTTACTATGTGCCATACAGCCCACCTTTGCCCTCACAGTCTCAACCCTCGTTGGCCCTCACCCCCCTGAATATTCCAACACTCTCCCTAATTTCAATTCCTGGGGAAAACACTGCCCAGGAGTGGGGATGGGGTGGGGGCAGGCATCCCAGATGTGCCTACCTTTAAGATGCAGTACAGGCACAGTACAGTACTTGCTTTTATTTTTTTGTCTCTACTGCTGCCTAATTGGTTACTTCCAGTTTCACATGGTGTCTGGTTGACCGGTCAGTCCATAACTCTGGTGTTCATATCTTTGAGGTTCTACTGTAAAATACTTTCATCTTCCTCCCACCTCTACAATATTTCATAATTTTCTTCAATACATTTTCTGCTCTCACGGAGCTCTACACTCTGATTCTGATCATTACTAACACTTTGGAACATTTCTACCAGGGCTTCTGTTTTTTGTTCACTGGAGCTTCTACACCATGATCTTCCACAATGAAGCCTGGTATTATGTTGCTCCTACTCCATATACCATTAATTTTCCTAATTTCCCTATTTCCTAATTTCCTCTGATATATTGGTATCCTTATTAATTTTTCCACAGTATTTTCTACAGTTTTCTCTTTTTGCTCTTGCTCTAATCCTTTGTGCAACTGCCTTACTACTTTTATACTGCATTAAGTCCTCATTATTCACTGTACTTTTTGCTTTCTGATATGCCTTATTTCTTTCCTTAATAGCCATTGTATTCTCCTTATTCCACCATGGTACACATTTCCTGTCTTTAGGATGATTTAGTAACCAAGCTATAGCTAGGCTTGCTCTCTTTATAATTTTCCTTTTTGATATTACTACTGACTTCAATGTCCTCACTTTTGCTCTGCTCATTTACATATTCAATACTTTTGTTTCTAAATATTTCCCAATTAGCTTTATTTAGATTCCAAGTAGGGAGACAATCATCATCTTCAGTATTACCCTTTCCTTGATATATAATGAGTGCTGGAAAGTGGTCACTTCCCATTTTCTCCTCTTTGTAGATTTCCCAGCTGCATCTGCTTGCTATGTTGCTTGTTACAATTCCTAAATCTAGATAGGAGAAACTTCCATCAGCTACATTAAACCCGGTAGGTGCTCCATCATTCAGTATTGCCAAATTATTTTCATCTATGAATTGCTCTAGACACTTTCTATTATCATCATTTTCCCTACTTCCCCACAATCTGTTACAGCTATGTAGATCCCCATATATAATATACAGGCTTGTGACATCTGCAAATTATCTCTTTAAGGTCCTTGGTCTCTGGTTTTCTGCATGGGTTGTAAACATATATTCTTAGTATTGTTTTGCATCGGAATCTCAGTAACATTATACTCAATATTAAGCCTTTTCACCTCTACTTCAAAATAATTTAGATTCTCCTTCATGAAGATACAAACACCCCCAGCCTGTCCTACTTCTCTATCCTATCAATATACACCATGTCCTGGGATTTTACAATCTAGATTCCCTCTAAGCCATGTCTCTTGAATGCATACGACAAGGCTTAGTTTCCACATCAACAATATTTTTCTTTAATTTCTGTCCATATGTTATCAGACTGTGCATTCCAACTAACAATTGTTACCACCATTCAAATTTTAACCATCAATGCTTTTCTAAGTGAAGGAAGTGTGGAGTCATTCTACTGATAAGTATTTATGTGTTAGTTAAAGCAGCTGAAAGGTTACTATAAGTTTCATTTTCTGTTTCTTTCCTGTCTGAGATGTGCAGTTTATTACTTCCAGCATAAACACTGTTTCCTCTTTCACTATAAACAGTATGTCATCTCTTTTATCTCCAGTATCTCTCAGCACATCCGTTCCATTATTTTGCTGCTTTATCTCTTTTCCCTTATTGGGCTCCCTTTCTTCGTCCCCTTTTTTTCTTTGGTGTCTCCTAGCAGCTTCCACATATGGCTTGTTATTAGTGATCTTAGTTTTTTGTATTTCCCTAGCTTGCTTTGCTAACCCAACCGCCCCCCCCCCCGCCCGTATGCCGAACTATGTTTTCTGCCACAGTTGCTACACTTTAATTCTGCCCCTTTACACAATTGTCATGTGAATCCTCTCCTCAACACTTGTTGCACCTCATTTCCCCTTTACAATTATTTGCCACATGTCCAAACCTTTGGCATCGGTAACATCTCAAAGGGGAAGGGATATATGACTTAATCCAGAAAATCTGGTACCCTGTTGTCACTCTGTCTGGTAGAGTACCTCCTTTAAATGTGACTAGGACAGCTGTTGAGGGCTTGCTTTCACTTCCTCTCCAGCTAATCAACCACTTAGCATAATCACCTTATCTCCTATATCTTGCTTGATTTCATTTCCAGGCATTTTAATAAGAACACCATACACTATCCTTTTGTTTCCAGCAGAAACTTGGGGAGTTGACAGCTTACTTTCTGTTTTCATAGAACCTTAGCCTTAAGTAGTTTCCCCACTTTTTTGTTTTACATTCCACTAACAAATCACCACCTTGTAGTTTCCTAGCTTTCACTACATCACCAGCACACTTTTTGATCCACTCTGCTACTTTAGGAGGTTAACATCCTCTATCTTTATAGCCTGAACCAGTGATTTCACAATTACAAAGTTTCCTGTCCTCCTACTTGCTGATCCTTCTGAATCAGGCAAATTCAATCTTTTTTTCCCCTAACCTGTGACCATTCTTCCTCGCTGTCATACCCTTCTACATTTTCTAGACTAGCTTCAGTATCATTCACTAAATTTTCCATCTCTCTTTGACAAGCTACTGCCCCACCTCAAAAGCACTTAGCCTTCCCAGCCTTCCTCTGATCCATCTAGCATGCCCTCCCCTCCATGAGTCAGCCCCAGCCTGCAGGATTTTTCTTACTCTCTACAGTCATTTCCCTCCACCTCTTCCCCAAGCTGGGGAAACTTCAGCCCAGCCCCAAAGCCCCCTCTGGCTCTCCACGGGCCTCTGTTTTATATACTCCAGGCCTGAGTAACACGGCCTCCTCCATTTTCCCCACCTAAGGAAGTGAGCTGATCCTGTCACAGGTGGAGCTGAACCCCATCTCCCCTTCACTGGCCAGCCACCTGCAGAAATTTTTGTATAGCGCCAATAGTGAGCTAGGTGCATTACAGATAGTTATGAAGATGAGATCCCTCTCCCAGAGACCTTACAATCTAGCTAGACAGTATAAACAGAAAACATACAAGCAGAAGAGAGGTGATAGCAAGAGCAGGGAGACTGAGCACTGAAATACAGCATGTGTTTTAGTTGTCCTATGATGTTTATTTAGATTTTTTGAGGGGGTTGGGAATATTATTGGAGGTTTTCTATGTAAAAAGGAATAAATACTTGTAGTTGTCTAGTTTGGAGCACTTGACCAAGGAGGAAGATGAATTGATTTAAATAGGACAAGTTCATCCTTGATGCAATTCCATTAAATCAAAGGAGTTATATCACTTCTAAAGAGAATTATATCATCATAGTAGCAATGCTATAGAAAATAATCTGCTCATGGAGGAAGTATCTTCCTGACCACAAGCAGCTGCTGCTTGGATTCTGCCCTGAAGCATGAGGTTTTACATTCCTTATGCTTTTTAATCTTATCTAATGTTACTGCGAACATTCTTATTAGTTGACAGTTAAGGTTTTACATTACAGTTCAAGTGAAATTAACATATTTTGTGTAGTGTATGGTTTTATCTGCTGGAGATGGAAAGGAGTTCCAGATGGGGGGGCAGAGTCTGTCAGTGAGACTCATTAATATGTTGTGTGGGTGTCAAAGTGTTGTAAATAAGTTGCCCTTTAGGGTATGTCTACACTACGAGAGTAGTTCGATTTTACTTAAATCGAATATGTGGAATCGATATTACAAAGTCGAACGTGTGTGTCCACACTAAGGACAGTAATTCGACTTTGTGAGTCCACACTAATGGGGCAAGCGTCGACATTGGAAGCGGTGCACTGTGGGCAGCTATCCCACAGTTCCCGCAGTCCCCGCTGCCCATTGGAATTCTGGGTCGAGCCCCCAATGCCTTCTGGGGAAAAAAATGTGTCGAGGGTGCTTTTGGGTAACTGTCGTCATCCAACCGTCACTCCCGCCCTCCCTTCCTGAAAGCGCTGGCGGGAAATCAGTTCGCACACTTTTCTGGTCAGTGACAGCGCGGACGCCACAGCACTGCGAGCATGGAGCCCGCTGCGACCATCGCTGCAGTTATGGCCGTTGTCAACACCTCGCAGCTTATCATCCACCTTTCCCAGAGGCAGATGCTGAGAAATCGGGCGAGGAGGCTACGGCAGCGCGGTGAGGACCTGAAGTCTGAGAGTGGCACAGACCTGTCACAAAGCACGGGACCCCGCGCCAAGGACATCATGGTGGCAATGGGTCATGTTGATGTTGTGGAACGGTGATTCTGGGCCCAGGAAACAAGCACGGACTGGTGGGACCGCATAGTGCTGCAGGTCTGGGATGAATCACAGTGGCTGCGAAACTTTCGCATGCGGAAGGGGACTTTCATGGAACTTTGTGAGTTGCTGTCCCCTGCCCTGAAGCGCAATGACACCCGGATGCGAGCAGCCCTGAGTGTCCAGAAGCGAGTGGCCATAGCCCTCTGGAAGCTTGCAACGCCGGACAGCTACCGGTCAGTCGCTAACCACTTTGGCGTGGGCAAATCTACCGTGGGGGTTGTTGTCATGCAAGTAGCCAACGCAATCGTTGAGCTACTGCTCTCAAAGGTAGTGACCCTGGGAAACGTGCAGGTCATCATAGATGGCTTCGCCGCGATGGGATTCCCAAACTGCGGTGGGGCTATAGATGGAACTCACATCCCTATCCTGGGACCGGACCACCAGGCCAGCCAGTACATTAACCGAAAGGGCTACTTTTCAATGGTGCTGCAAGCACTGGTGGACCATAGGGGACGTTTTACAAACATCAACGTCGGATGGCCGGGCAAGGTTCATGACGCTCGTGTTTTCAGGAACTCTGGTCTGTTTAGACGGCTGCAGGAAGGTATTTACTTCCCGGACCACAAAATAACTCTGGGGGATGTGGAGATGCCTATAGTCATCCTCGGGGACCCAGCCTACCCGCTAATGCCCTGGCTCATGAAGCCCTATACTGGCGCCCTGGACACTGAAAAAGAACTCTTCAACTACCGGCTGAGCAAGTGCAGAATGGTGGTGGAGTGTGCTTTTGGCCGTCTCAAGGGGAGATGGAGAACCTTACTGACTCACTGTGATCTCAGCGAAACCAATATCCCCATTGTTATTGCAGCTTGCTGTGTGCTCCACAATCTGTGTGAGAGCAAGGGGGAGACCTTTATGGCGGGGTGGGAGGTTGAGGCAAATAGCCTGCCTACTGATTACGCCCAGCCAGACAGCCGGGTGATTAGAAGAGCCCAGCGGGACGCGCTGTGCATCCGGGAGGCTTTGAAAGCTAGGTTCCTGAGTGAGCAGGGTAACCTGTGACTATTAAGTTTATTTACAGAGAAGCTGAACCTGCCCCCGTTTCTTTACCCAGTAAATGTTCACTATCCTCTCCAGTTACATACCCCGTTCCCCCCGTTCCTCCCCTTCCAACACACGTTTAAAAATAAAATTACTTGAATTTTGTTAATGAACACCGTTTTCTTTATTACTGTTTTCTCGGTAAAGTGTTGAACCTGGGACGCAGACTGTGGTGGGGAGCGGGTGTAGTGTAGTGATGCAAAGGACGCTTCTAAACTCCAGGAATGACAGGCTCCGCAGTGGTGGACTGGTTGTTTCAACGGAGCCTGCCACCCCTCCTGTTCGGGACTCTGTGTGTGGGGGCTATGTGACTTTGTGGCAGGGGGAGGACGGTTACAGATCCCCTGCTGCGTGGCTCTGTGATCCAGGATAAGGACCGCTGCATAAGATCTCTAACCGCCCTCCCCCGCCACAAAGTCACATAGCCCCCCCACACACACAGAACATGAAAACCACCTCCCAGACTGACCAGGGTAACTAGTGACTGCAATGTGTGTGTGCCCTGCTGCTGCCCCCGCCTCTGTACCCTGGTAAAGGTGACTGTCCTGTCCAATTACCAACTCCCTTCCCCCCCTTCAGACAGACTCTCCTCTAAAAGAACATGATGGAAACAGTAATTAACAGAAATGTATTTTTTATTAGCAACCACACATGAAACTGTGGGATGAAACTGGGACGGGGGCTTGGGTGAGGCGGGAAGGAAAGGACTTATCAAATTTTGGGGAATGAGAGCCTTCTGGTACTTGAGCAGTCTGCAGGGGTGGAGTGAGAGTTTTCACGGACTCTGCCGCCCCTCCTTCTTGGGACTTTGGGTGAGGGGGGTATGGGACTTTGTGGCGGGGGAGGGCGGTTAGAGATAGACTGCAGCGGGGCTCTGTCCTCCTGCCTCCAGTCCTGCAGAACATCCACAAGGCGCCGGAGCGTGTCCGTTTGCTCCCTCATTAGTCCAAGCAGCGTTTGAGTCGCCTGTTGGTCTTCCTGCCGCCACCTCTCCTCCCGTTCCATGTGTGATCGGTGCATTTGGGACAAGTTCTCCCTCCACTGGGTCAGAGCGCCGGGGGCAGGGCGGCGAGAGGGCGGCGAGCCCCGGCTGGGGCTCGGCTCTCCCCCCGGCGGCCAGAGCGCAGGGGGCAGGGCGGCGAGCCCCGGCGGGGGCAGGGCGGCGAGCCCCGGCGGCCAGAGCGCCAGGGGCAGGGCGGCGAGAGGGCGGCGAGCCCCGGCTGGGGCTCGGCTCTCCCCCCGGCGGCCAGAGCGCAGGGGGCAGGGCGGCGAGCCCCGGCGGGGGCAGGGCGGCGAGCCCCGGCGGGGGCTCGGCTCTCCCCCCGGCGGCCAGAGCGCCGGGGGCAGGGCGGCGAGCCCCGGCTGGGGCTCGGCTCTCCCCCCGGCGGCCAGAGCGGCGGGGGCAGGGCGGCGAGAGGGCGGCGAGCCCCGGCTGGGGCTCGGCTCTCCCCCCGGCGGCCAGAGCGCAGGGGGCAGGGCGGCGAGCCCCGGCGGGGGCAGGGCGGCGAGCCCTGGCGGCCAGAGTGCCAGGGGCAGGGCGGCGAGAGGGCGGCGAGCCCCGGCTGGGGCTCGGCTCTCCCCCCGACGGCCAGAGCGCAGGGGGCAGGGCGGCGAGCCCCGGCGGGGGCAGGGCGGCGAGCCCCGGCTGGGGCTCGGCTCTCCCCCCGGCGGCCAGAGCGCAGGGGGCAGGGCGGCGAGCCCCGGCGGGGGCTCGGCTCTCCCCCCGGCGGCCAGAGCGGCGGGGGCAGGGCGGCGAGAGGGCGGCGAGCCCCGGCTGGGGCTCGGCTCTCCCCCCGGCGGCCAGAGCGCAGGGGGCAGGGCGGCGAGCCCCGGCGGGGGCAGGGCGGCGAGCCCCGGCGGCCAGAGCGCCGGGGGCAGGGCGGCGAGAGGGCGGCGATCCCCGGCTGGTGCTCGGCTCTCCCCCCGGCGGCCAGAGCGCAGGGGGCAGGGCGGCGAGCCCCGGCGGGGGCAGGGCGGCGAGCCCCGGCGGCCAGAGCGCCGGGGGCAGGGCGGCGAGAGGGCGGCGATCCCCGGCTGGTGCTCGGCTCTCCCCCCGGCGGCCAGAGCGCAGGGGGCAGGGCGGCGAGCCCCGGCGGGGGCAGGGCGGCGAGCCCCGGCGGCCAGAGCGCCGGGGGCAGGGCGGCGAGAGGGCGGCGAGCCCCGGCTGGGGCTTGGCTCTCCCCCCGGCGGCCAGAGCGCAGGGGGCAGGGCGTCGAGCCCCGGCGGGGGCTCGGCTCTCCCCCCGGCGGCCAGAGCGCCGGGGGCAGGGCGGCGAGAGGGCGGCGAGCCCCGACTGGGGCTCGGCTCTCCCCCCGGCGGCCAGAGCGCAGGGGGCAGGGCGGCGAGCCCCGGCGGCCAGAGCGCCAGGGGCAGGGCGGCGAGAGGGCGGCGAGCCCCGGCTGGGGCTCGGCTCTCCCCCCGGCTGCCAGAGCGCCGGGGGCAGGGCGGCGAGCCCCGGCGGGGGCTCGGCTCTCCCCCCGGCGGCCAGAGCGCCGGGGGCAGGGCGGCGAGCCCCGACTGGGGTTCGGCTCTCCCCCCGGCGGCCAGAGCGGCGGGGGCAGGGCTGCGAGAGGGCGGCGAGCCCCGGCTGGGGCTTGGCTCTCCCCCCGGCGGCCAGAGCGCAGGGGGCAGGGCGGCGAGCCCCGGCTGGGGCAGGGCGGCGAGCCCCGGCGGCCAGAGCGCCGGGGGCAGGGCGGCGAGAGGGCGGCGAGCCCCGACTGGGGCTCGGCTCTCCCCCCGGCGGCCAGAGCGCCGGGGGCAGGGCGGCGAGCCCCGGCGGGGGCAGGGCGGCGAGCCCTGGCGGCCAGAGCGCCAGGGGCAGGGCGGCGAGAGGGCGGCGAGCCCCGGCTGGGGCTCGGCTCTCCCCCCGGCTGCCAGAGCGCCGGGGGCAGGGCGGCGAGCCCCGGCTGGGGCAGGGCGGCTAGCCCCGGCGGCCAGAGCGCCAGGGGCAGGGCGGCGAGAGGGCGGCGAGCCCCGGCTGGGGCTTGGCTCTCCCCCCGGCGGCCAGAGCGCAGGGGGCAGGGCGGTGAGCCCCGGCGGGGGCTCGGCTCTCCCCCCGGCGGCCAGAGCGCCGGGGGCAGGGCGGCGAGCCCCGGCTGGGGCTCGGCTTTCCCCCCGGCGGCCAGAGCGCCGGGGGCAGGGCGGCGAGCCCCAGCTGGGGCTCGGCTCTCCCCCTGGCGGCCAGAGCGCAGGGCGGCGAGCCCCGGCGGCCAGAGCGCCAGGGGCAGGGCGGCGAGAGGGCGGCGAGCCCCGGCTGGGGCTTGGCTCTCCCCCCGGCGGCCAGAGCGCAGGGGGCAGGGCGGTGAGCCCCGGCGGGGGCTCGGCTCTCCCCCCGGCGGCCAGAGCGCCGGGGGCAGGGCGGCGAGCCCCGGCTGGGGCTCGGCTTTCCCCCCGGCGGCCAGAGCGCCGGGGGCAGGGCGGCGAGCCCCAGCTGGGGCTCGGCTCTCCCCCTGGCGGCCAGAGCGCAGGGCGGCGAGCCCCGGCGGCCAGAGCGCCGGGGGCAGGGCGGCGAGAGGGCGGCGAGCCCCGGCTGGGGCTCGGCTCTCCCCCCGGCTGCCAGAGCGCCGGGGGCAGGGCGGCGAGCCCCAGCGGGGGCTCGGCTCTCCCCCCGGCGGCCAGAGCGCCGGGGGCAGGGCGGCGAGCCCCGGCTGGGGCTCGGCTCTCCCCCCGGCGGCCAGAGCGCAGGGCGGCGAGCCCCGGCGGGGGCAGGGCGGCTAGCCCCGGCGGCCAGAGCGCCAGGGGCAGGGCGGCGAGAGGGCGGCGAGCCCCGGCTGGGGCTCGGCTCTCCCCCCGGCGGCCAGAGCGCAGGGGGCAGGGCGGCGACCCCCGGCGGCCAGAGCGCCGGGGGCAGGGCGGCGAGCCCCGGCTGGGGCTCGGCTCTCCCCCCGGCGGCCAGAGCGCCGGGGGCAGGGCGGCGAGCCCCAGCGGGGGCTCGGCTCTCCCCCCGGCGGCCAGAGCGCCGGGGGCAGGGCGGCGAGCCCCGGCTGGGGCTCGGCTCTCCCCCCGGCGGCCAGAGCGCAGGGCGGCGAGCCCCGGCGGGGGCAGGGCGGCTAGCCCCGGCGGCCAGAGCGCCAGGGGCAGGGCGGCGAGAGGGCGGCGAGCCCCGGCTGGGGCTCGGCTCTCCCCCCGGCGGCCAGAGCGCAGGGGGCAGGGCGGCGACCCCCGGCGGCCAGAGCGCCGGGGGCAGGGCGGCGAGCCCCGGCTGGGGCTCGGCTCTCCCCCCGGCGGCCAGAGCGCCGGGGGCAGGGCGGCGAGCCCCAGCTGGGGCTCGGCTCTCCCCCCGGCGGCCAGAGCGCAGGGCGGCGAGCCCCGGTAGGGGCTCGCCACTCTCCCCCCGGCCGCCGGGGGGAGGGCGCGGGGGAGAGGGCAGCCAGAGCGCCGTGGGGAGGGCGGCAAGCCCGGCTGTGGCCCCGCTCTCCCCGGCGGCCCGAGCGCCGCGCCACCCCCCTCCAGGTGCCGCCCCAAGCACCAGCTTGGTTTCCTGGTGCCTGGAGCCGGCCCTGATACCACGGAGGACCCAATAAGGCCGCTCTCCCCAGGAACCTGATGCAAAGGCTTTCCAATTACCTCCAGGAGAGCTTCATGGAGATGTCCCAGGAGGATTTCTGCTCTATCCCCAGACATATAGACCGGATTTTACTGTAGCTGCACTGGCAGGGACTAAACAGTAGAGCGCCTAGGGCAAAACAATCATGCTAAACTGGACATTGTTAGATTTTTTTTCAGTAGTTGCACTGCCAAGGACTGAAACGTGAAGCGTCTAGGGCAAACTAATCATGAAAAACCCATTGTTAATATTGTTAATATTCCTGTTCTGTTAAAAATAAATGTTTACATGTTTAAAACACTTACTGAGTGATCCTTCCCCTGATTCTGTGTCCGGGTTAATGCCTGGGGACGGTTGGTAGGGGATCTCTGTAAGGGTGATGAAGAGATCCTGGCTGTCGGGGAAATCAGCGTTGTAAGCGCTGTCGACTGCCTCGTCCTCTTCATCTTCTTCCTCATCTTCCCCGTCCGCTAACATGTCCGAGGAAGCGGCCGTCGACAATATCCCATCCTCAGAGTCCACGGTCAGTGGTGGGGTAGTGGTGGCGGCCGCACCTAGGATGGAATGCAGTGCCTCGTAGAAACGGGATGTCTGGGGCTGGGATCCGGAGCGTCCGTTTGCCTCTTTGGTCTTCTGGTAGCCTTGTCTCAGCTCCTTGATTTTCACGCGGCACTGCGTTGCATCCCGGCTGTATCCTCTCTCTGCCATGGCTTTAGAGATCTTCTCGTAGATCTTTGCATTCCGTCTTTTCGATCGCAGCTCGGAAAGCACGGACTCATCGCCCCACACAGCGATCAGATCCAAGACTTCCCGATCAGTCCATGCTGGGGCCCTCTTTCTATTCTGAGATTGCATGGCCATCTCTGCTGGAGAGCTCTGCATCGTTGCCAGTGCTGCTGAGCTCGCCACGATGTCCAAACAGGAAATGAGATTCAAACTGCCCAGACAGGAAAAGGAATTCAAATTTTCCCGGGGCTTTTCCTGTGTGGCTGGTCAGAGCATCCGAGCTCGGACTGCTGTCCAGAGCGTCAACAGAGTGGTGCACTGTGGGATAGCTCCCGGAGCTATTACCGTCGATTTCCATCCACACCTAGCCTAATTCGACATGGCCATGTCGAATTTAGCACTACTCCCCTCGTTGGGGAGGAGTACAGAAGTCGAATTTAAGAGACCTCTATGTCGAACTAAATAGCTTCGTGGTGTGGGCGGGTGCAGAGTTAATTCGATGTAACGGTGCTAAATTCGACATAAACTCCTAGTGTAGACCAGGCCTTACTGATCATTTCCTTGCTTTTTAAGGGTTTATGTGGCTGGATTTTGCCTTTAAGAAACCTTAACTGTTTTTAACAATATTTTTGTGCAGTTGGATTATAAATCCATAATGTTTTTCTGACTCCCACTAACATTCTGTCCTCAATAATATCTCGACACAGTGAATTCGAAGGTTATTTATGCATTGTGTAAAACAGTTAGTAGATAATGACTCTTGAGTTTCTACTGATGACATGAACTGTGAGAGCTAAATCCAGTAATACCAAACATCGGATATCCTCCTAGGCTAGTGTCACTCTTACGCCCAAGGGTTATGGAAAAGCTCACCTCTTCTACACCACCTTCCTTTTTCCTTCATAGTAGACTCCTTCAGGCCACTCAGCGTCATCTCTCTCTTGGGCTGTAAACTGGAGAACCTTGCTTTCTCGGGAATAAAAGGGCTATAGAGAATTAACATGGTATACTTTAGGTTTTAGGGTAGGGTCTGGGAATGCTATGAGGTAATTAACAGCTCCCAGATGCTCTCGGACCATAAATGGCCCTTCCCATGACACTTCCATCTTATTGGCCTGGAGCGCTTTCAGGATCATGACTTGGTCACCTACTTTGAAGGAACGTTCTCTGGCCTGTTTATCATACCAGGCCTTTTGCTCTTGTTGAGCGTCCTGTAGGTTTTTTCAAGCAAGGGCTAGAGAGTCCTTGAGAATGTTTTGTAGGTTGGTTACAAAGTCCAAAATGTTAGTTCCTGGAGAAAATGTAACCCCCTCCCTTTGCTGCTTCCCCAACTGTAATGGCCCCTTAATTTTGTGGCCATAAACGAGGTCAAAGGGTGAAAACCCCAAACTGGGATGTGGTACAGCCCTGTAGGCAAAGAGCAACTGCTGCAACACTAGGTCCCAATTATTGAAGTGCTTATTCACGAAGTTATGTATCATGGCCCCCAAAGTCCCATTAAACTTCTCCACTAGGCCATTCGTTTGATGGTGGTAAGGGGTGGCAACCAAGTGGTTCACCCCATGAGCTTCACAAAGCCGTTTCATGGTCCCTGCCAGGAAGTTAATTCCTGAATCTGTAAGGATGTCGGAGGGCCAACCTACCCTGGCAAAAATGTCTGCCAATTCCTGGCTCACGCTTTTAGCCCTGGTGTTGCTTAGAGCTAATGCTTCCGGCCATCGGGTGGCAAAATCCATGAAGGTCAGAATGTACAGCTTTCCTCTGGGTGTCTTCTTAGGGAAAGGACCCAGAATATTCACAGCTACACGCTGAAATGGAACCTCAATGATGGAGACTGGCTAGAGAGGGGCCTTGACCTGGTCTCGGGGCTTTCCCACCCTCTGGTACACCTCACAAGACCGGACATAGGTAGAAACGTCCTTGCCCATTCCCTCCCAGTGAAATGACTTCCCCAAACGGTCTTTGGTCCTGTTCATCCCAGAATGGCCACTAGGGTGATCGTGGGCTAAGATCAAGAGCTTTTCCCTATACTTAGTTGGAACTACCAACTGTCTCTGAGGATGCCAGTCTTCCTTGTGCCCACCAGAAAGGGTTTCCTTGTATAAGAGTCCTCCTTCTACAACAAACCTGGATCTATTGGAAGAGCTGAGAGGCAGTGGGTCGCTCTGTGCCATTGTCCAAACTCCCTTGAGGCTTTCATCCGCTTCCTGCTCTGCCTGGAACTGCTCCCTTGATGCTGGAGACATTAGTTCTTCACTGGGTTGTGGACTTGGGCTTGGTCCCCCTGGAAGTGATGCGGGTGATGGGGTTGTTTTTGTCGATTGTGAACCACTTTCCGCTGGTGCACTAGGTTGTACTTCAGGCTCCGGTTGAGCTTCTTGCGCCGGTTTAGCTGCTGCTGCAGCTGCAGGCTCTGTGGCACCCTTTGGTACTGGCTTCCCTGACTCTGGTGGGGTTGCAAGCATGGGCTCTGGTGCTGACTGCTCCGCCAGTTCTGATTCTTGGGCTGGTTCTGGCTGGGTCCCAGGAACTGGATCTACAACTGCTGCCATAGACTTTGGTCTGAGGTCTGGTTTCACCACCTCTCGCTGGCTCCCTGTAGGAGGCTCAGGAATGGAGTTAGGTGTGGAGGCCTGTTTAGCCTGGCTGCAGGTGACCATCCTCACCCTTTCTGTTAGCCTTACATGGTTGGCTAAGTCTTCTCCCAGCAGCATGGGAATGGGATAATCATCATAGACTGCAAAAGTCTATATTCCTGACCAGCCCTTGTACTGGACAGGCAACTTGGCTGTAGTCAAGTTAAAAGAGTTGGCCTTAAAGGGTTGCACCATCACTTGGGCCTCTGGGTTGATGAATTTGGGGTCCATCAGGGATTGGTGGATAGCTGACACCTGTGCTCCAATGTCTCTCCACGCAGTAATCTTCCTCCCACCCATACTCACAGTTTCCCTTCGCTCTGGGGGTATTTGCGAGGCATCTGGGCCTGAAGGCTCTTGTTGGGACCCCAGGGTGATGAGTTGCAGTTGGATGGTGCTCTTGGGGCAGTTGGCCTTCACATGCCCCAGCCAGGGCCGGCTCTAGGTTTTTTGCTGCCTGTGACAGACCCAGACCAGTGGGGTACAGGAGTCTGGTAGAGGGCAAATATACTGGTCACTGGATGAGTAGTTTTCTGTTCCCTGAGTGACCAGAGCAGGGGCTGCACTAGAGTAATCAGGAACCTGCTAGAACCAGTTAAGGCAGGCAGGCTAATTAGGACACCTGAAGCCAATTAAGAAGAAGCTGCTAGAATCAATTAAGACAGGCTAATCAGGGCACCTGGGTTTTAAAAGGAGCTCACTTCAGTTTGTGGTGTGAGTATGAGGAGCTGGGAGCAAGAGGTTGTGACGTTATTGCTATAATCTGGAACCATATAGATCATTGTTGCAACCAAGGTTCTGTAGTGGCACCAAAATCTTGTATAAAGGGGGTCAAATGGGGTGTCTTAGACAAGGTTATGGTTTACTGGTTATAATTATGCTGTCTATATGTGTGTATCAATTTTGTAGTTGAAGTTATGAATATTGGCTCTATACTGTCTGTATTTCAAACTTATGCTATGCTGCTGGGTGACATCCCAGACAAGCTGGTGTTAGCTCTGCCTAGCCTGCTTGATGGCCCATTAAGGACCATCAGCTATACAATGGACCCATTGAGAGAAGGCAAATATGCCTTGAGACTCAGCAAAATATGCAGGGACTGGCCCATGTGACTCCAGGCTCCATTTTGCTGTAATTTTCCACAGTAAGGACAAAGAGGTGTTCTTACACCTGGAAAAGACTATATAAGGAGGATGCCTCATCTCCATTGGGTCTTCAATCCTGCTTCTTACCTCTGGAGGAACTTTGCTACAAGCTGAAGCTTTGAACAAAGGACTGAGGACCCATCCCAGCGGGGGATGTATTCCAGAGACTTGATTTGAACCTGCAGTTTATTCTATCGCTGCTGCAAGCCTGAACCAAGAACTTTGCCATTACTGTATGTAATTGATCCCATTTAACCGATTCTAACTCTCATCTCTATCTTTTTCCTTTTATGAATAAACCTTTAGATTTTAGATTCTAAAGGATTGGCAACAGCGTGATTTGTGGGTAAGATCTGATTTGTATATTGACCTGGGTCTGGGGCTTGGTCCTTTGGGATCAGGAGAACCTTTTTCTTTTACTGGGGTCTTGGTTTTCATAACCATTTGTCCCCATAACGAGTGGCACTGGTGGTGATACTGGGAAACTGGAGTGTCTAAGGAGATTGCTTGTGAGACTTGCGGTTAGCCAGTGGGGTGAGACCGAAGTCCTCTTAGTCTAGCTGGTTTGGTTTGCCTTAGAGGTGGAAAAACCCCCAGCCTTGGGCTGTAACTGCCCTGTTTGAGCAATTTGTCCTGAGTTGGCACTCTCAGTTGGGTTCCGCCAGAACCGCATTGTCACAGAGGTGCAAGGGGCTGAGAGTGAGAGGGTGTGCTGCTGGAGGACTTTGGCGCACAAGCGTTATCAGACACCAGGAGGAAGGTCCTGTGGTGAGAATAAGGAAGGTGTTTGGAGGAGGCCATGGGGAAGTAGCCCAGGGAGTTGTAGCTGTCATGCAGCTGTTACAGGAGGCACTCTAGACAGCTGCAGTCCACAGGGCCCTGGGCTGGAACCCGGAGTAGAGGGTGGGCCCGGGTTCCCTCCAAACCTCCCAATTGACCTGGACTGTGGGTTCTTCCAGAGGGGAAGGTCTCTGGGCTGTTCCCCAACCCACATGGTGAATCTCTGAGGCAAGAAAATCCGCCAATAAGCTCAGGACACACCAAGATAGAGGAGGAACTTTGTCACAGTGCCCCAAGCAAAAATATTTTTGGCTGCCCCCCACCCCAGCCCTGGGCTGCCCCCTGCACCTCCCTGCTGCCCTAGCCCTGGGTTCCCCACCCACCCACCCCCTGCTGCCCCAGCGCTGGGCTCCCCCTTTTCCCCCCACTAGTGCCCTCCCCCCACCCCAGCCCTGGGCTCTCCCCCCCCCAACCTGCACCCTCCTGCTGTCCCAGCCCTGGGTCACTGGTAACTCGCTCCCAGGGCGGGTCATTCAGCAGGAATTTTGGATGTGCACAGAACACAGACAGGATTGGTTCCCATATGGTTACAGAACTGCAGTAAAGTGGAACAATTTTCAGCTTGTGTGATTGAAGGATATCTGGATGCATATTATAAGACTGTTCTACATAAATGAGGAACAGTTGAGGTGCCTTTACTATACTTTTGTTCCACTCTTTGTTTCTATGGGGAATTTGCCAATGCAATATCACTGTCTTCCTTTTAAACAAATAAAACTAAAAAAAAAAAAAAAAGGCAATGGCTGTTGAAAATAGCAATTCCAGGCCTAATAACCACTGGGAAGCATTTCTTGCTCAATTTTATCCTACTTTTTCTACAGCAAGTTACAGTGGATCAGTATATTTGATTTGGGAGAAATGAAGTAACAGCCGCCCAAATTGAGCTTGAGCACTCCTGAATTTTGAGGGTGTTCAAATCTGGAAGGCAGGTGCTAGATTCCCTTTCTGAATATTAGCTAAATCTGGAAAGGAAAATCTGCTTCCATGGCTCAGAAGTGGAAATCCTCCTACGTGCCTGGTACTGTATCTAAAGCTGCCCAGGTCCAGAGCCTCCCATCCCTTACTTTTCATTTTAAATTCTAGTGGGATCCACGTACCTCCATTGCGAGGCTTCGGATAGAGAGGGGCACTGTCCATTTAGTCCACCCAATTCCTTTTTTGGGGGCTGCAAGGTGAGGTCACACCAGTATCCCTAATCCAGTCTGGGGAAGTCTTCTGAAGGGGATATTTGGGGCAAAGCCGCTTACTCCTTGGGCATACTTGTTCCCAACTCACCCCTTTCGACTCACAGCAAGCTGCAGCATGGCTCAGCTACGTCACTCCTTTCCCCTCCCTTTCTTGTTGATAGCTGCCACGGGAATGCTGGGAAATGTAGTTCTTTCCCTGCTCCACAGCTGGCTCTATAGGCAGGGAGCTAGGCAACAGCTCCCAGGGTCCTGTGGGCTCTCAGCTCCCATGCTGGATCCCCAGCTGATCTGTGGCTCTGCTTCTGCAGGGTTGTAAGAGGGGAGGAAGTGAGTTTAAAAAAAAAAAAAAAAAAGATAGCCCGAAAAATGCCCCTGCAAATGTGCCGCCCAAAGCACCGGCTTATTTTGCTGGTGCCTAGAGCCGGCCCTGGCCCCAGCTCATTACATTTAAAGCATCGCCCGGCTGACTGTGGGCTGGGGCGAGGTGGGTGGTTGGAGAGTGATGTGGTGGAATGAGAGGGTATCTGGGGTTTCCCTGGCTGTGTGGAGGGCTCCTCCTTTCAAGGTGAGGCCTTGGGCTGACTCCGATGGTGGGGTGTCATCTCGGGTTGCCCCGTCTGGTATCCGCACCAACTGCTACTAGGTTTCTTCTTCTCCGCCACGTCCACCCATTTGGCTCCGATCTCCCCTGCCTCGATTACAGTTTTGGGCTTCCCATCTATGATGTACCTTTCTATTTCCTCAGGAACACTGTCTAAGAACTGCTCCATTTGTATTAGGAGAGACAGATCTTCCAGAGACTTAACATTTGCTCCTGATATCCAGGCATCCCAATTTTTTACAATGTGGTAGGCGTGTCGGGAAAATGCCACCTCTGGTTTCCACCTTAGGGCTCTGAACCCCTGACGGGCATGCTCGGGGGTTAGTCCCATCCTAATTCTGGCCTTTTGTTTAAAAAGTTTGTACTCGTTCATGTGTTTTTTAGGCATTTCAGCTGCCACCTCTGCTAAGAGTCCATTGAGTTGTGGCCTCAGCTCCACCATATACTGATCTGTAGGGATGTTGTACCCAAGGCAGGCCCTTTCAAAATTTTCTAAGAAGGTCTCTGTATCATCGCCTATCTTGTATGTGGGAAATTTCTTGGAATGGGGAGCAGTACCTGGAAGAGGGCCGTTATGGCTATCTGGTTGATCCAGCTTAGCCTTTTCCAGCTCTAAGCGCTTCAGCTCCATTTCTGCCTCCAAGCGCTTAGCCTCTCTTTCCGCTTCCAACTCCAAGCACTTTGTTTCCAAACGCTTTGCCTCTCTCCTCTCCTCTGCTTCCACCTCCCTGTGCTTCACGTCCACTTCCAAGTGCTTCATCTCTGCTTCTGCCTCCAAGCACTTTGCCATTATTTTTGAAAACTCATGGCGATCAGGGGAGGTCCCGGATGACTGGAAAAAGGCTAATGTAGTGCCCATCTTTAAAAAAGGGAAGAACAGCAGAGGCTAACAGAGGGAGTTTGCCTGGGAGCTGTCCGAGAGGAGGTACGCTAAGTGCTGCATTAGGGGGGCTGTGTTGGTGAGTATCTGAGTGTCTGTTGCTGGGACAGTTTGTCAGTTTGACCGTGTGCTTGATTGCTTGCTTGTTTGTTTGAAAAGTGTGAATTGGGAGTGCTTTGTTCCAGGTGGGCCTGACTGGTATATAAGGGCAGTCAGCAGCGAACCAGCTGAGCGGCGAACAGCAGAGGCTAACAGAGGGAGTTTGCCTGGAGAGAGCTCACTGAGGCTTTCATCTGCTGGTTTCTCTGAGTAGTTCTTGCAACAGCTGAGGAAGCTCTTAAGAGGAAGGTGATATGGAAGGTGAGCGATCAGCTGTTGTAACCTGCACAGGTTGTGCCATGTTTGTCTTTCTTCCACAGGACAGAAGCGACTTTGTCTGTACAAAGTGCAAGCTGGTCTCCATATTGGAAGAGAAGGTTCGATGTCTGGAGAAACGAGTATCGACTCTGCGTTGCATAAGGGAAAATGAAGATTTCCTGGACAGACGTCAGGAGATGCTTCTACGGCCACAATGTTTGGAAGATTCAGAGCAGGCGCAGCAGGGACAGGATGGTGAAGAAGTTTGGAAACATGTGACCTCCAGAAGGAGAAAGAGGAGCGTCCATGTACCAGCAATGGAGATACAGGTGAGCAATCGTTTTCATGTTCTCTCTACAGGTACTAATGCGGAGAGTGGACTAGATGACCCATCTGAGGGAAGGGAGCAGAAGGAGACTCCACCGATTGGAAGGCAAAAGATGCACTGTCCTAGGGATGGGGGTTCCACGACCACCACTCCCAAGAAGAGGAGGAGGGTGGTGGTGGTCGGGGACTCCCTCCTCAGGGGGACTGAGTCATCTATCTGCCGCCCTGACCGGGAAAACCGAGAGGTCTGCTGCTTGCCAGGAGCTAGGATACACGATGTGACGGAGAGACTGCCAAGACTCATCAAGCCCTCGGATCGCTACCCCTTCCTGCTTCTCCACGTGGGCACCAATGATACTGCCAAGAATGACCTTGAGCGGATCACTGCAGACTACGTGGCTCTGGGAAGAAGGATAAAGGAGTTTGAGGCGCAAGTGGTGTTCTCGTCCATCCTCCCTGTGCAAGGAAAAGGCCTGGGTAGAGACCGTCGAATCGTGGAAGTCAACGAATGGCTACACAGGTGGTGTCGGAAAGAAGGCTTTGGATTCTTCGACCATGGGATGGTGTTCCAAGGAGGAGGAGTGCTAGGCAGAGACGGCCTCCACCTAACGAAGAGAGGGAAGAGCATCTTCGCCAGCAGGCTGGCTAACCTAGTGAGGAGGGCTTTAAACTAGGTTCACCGGGGGAAGGAGACCAAAGCCCTGAGGTAAGTGGGGAAATGGGATCCTGGGAGGAAGCACAAGCAGGAGAGCGCAAGAGGGGAGGACTCCTGTCTCATACTAAGAAAGAAGGATGATCGATGAGTTATCTTAAGTGCCCATACACAAATGCAAGAAGCCTGGGAAACAAGCAGGGAGAACTGGAAGTCCTGGCACAGTCAGGGAACTATGATGCGACTGGAATAACAGAGACTTGGTGGGATAACTCACATGACTGGAGTACTGTCATGGATGGATATAAACTGTTCAGGAAGGACAGGCAGGGCAGAAAAGGTGGAGGAGTTGCATTGTATGTAAGAGAGGAGTATGACTGCTCAGAGCTCCGGTATGAAACTGCAGAAAAACCTGAGAGTCTCTGGATAAAGTTGAGAAGTGTGAGCAACAAGGGTGATGTCGTGGTCGGAGTCTGCTATAGACCAGCAGACCAGGGGGATGAGGTGGACGAGGCTTTCTTCTGGCAACTAGCAGAAGTTGCTAGATCACAGGCCCTGGTTCTCATGGGAGACTTTAATCACCCTGATATCTCCTGGGAGAGCAATACAGCGGTGCACAGACAATACAGGAAGTTTTTGGAAAGTGTAGGGGACAATTTCCTGGTGCAAGTGCTGGAGGAACCAACTAGGGGCAGAGCTTTTCTTGACCTGCTGCTCACAAACAGGGAAGAATTAGTAGGGGAAGCAAAAGTGGATGGGAACCTGGGAGGCAGTGACCATTTGATGGTCGAGTTCAGGATCCTGACACAAGTAAGAAAGGAGAGCAGCAGAATACGGACCCTGGACTTCAGAAAAGCAGACTTTGACTCCCTCAGGGAACAGATGGGCAGGATCCCCTGGGAGAATAACATGAAGGGCAAAGGGGTCCAGGAGAGCTGGCTGTATTTTAAAGAATCCTTATTGCGGTTGCAGGAACAAACCATCCCGATGTGTAGAAAGAATAGGAAATATGGCAGGCGACCAGCTTGGCTAAACAGTGAAATCCTTGCTGATCTTAAACGCAAAAAAGAAGCTTACAAGAAGTGGAAGATTGACCAGGGAGGAGTGTAAAAATATTGCTCAGGCATGCAGGAGTGAAATCAGGAAGGCCAAATCACACTTGGAGTTGCAGCTAGCAAGAGATGTTAAGAGTAACAAGAAGGGTTTCTTCAGGTATGTTAGCAACAAGAAGAAAGTCAAGGAAAGTCTGGGCCCCTTACTGAATGAGGGAGGCAACCTAGTGACCAAGTATGTGGAAAAAGCTAATGTACTCAATGATTTTTTTGCCTCTGTCTTCACGAACAAGGTCAGCTCCCAGACTGCTGCACTGGGCAGCAAAGTATGGGGAGAAGGTGACCAGCCCTCTGTGGAGAAAGAAGTGGTTCGGGACTATTTAGAAAAACTGGACATGCACAAGTCCATGGGGCCGGATGCGCTGCATCCGAGGGTGCTAAAGGAGTTGGCGGATGAGATTGCAGAGCCATTAGCCATTATTTTTGAAAACTCATGGCGATCAGGGGAGGTCCCGGATGACTGGAAAAAGGCTAATGTAGTGCCCATCTTTAAAAAAGGGAAGAAGGAGGATCCGGGGAACTACAGGCCAGTCAGCCTCACCTCAGTCCCTGGAAAAATCATGGAGCAGGTCCTCAAGGAATCAATTATGAAACACTTAGAGGAGAGGAAAGTGATCAGGAACAGTCAGCATGGATTCACCAAGGGGAAGTCGTGCCTGACTAACTTAATTGCCTTCTATGATGAGATAACTGCCTCTGTGGATGAGGGGAAAGCAGTGGATGTGTTATTCCTTGACTTTAGCAAAGCTTTTGATACGGTCTCCCACAGTATTCTTGCCGCCAAGTTAAAGAAGTATGGGCTGGATGAATGGACTGTAAGGTGGATAGAAAGCTGGCTAGATCGTCGGGCTCAACTGGTGATCAATGGCTCCATGTCGAGTTGGCAGCCGGTTTCAAGCGGAGTGCCACAAGGGTCGGTCCTGGGGCCGGTTTTGTTTAATATCTTTATTAATGATCTGGAGGATGGTGTGGACTGCACTCTCAGCAAGTTTGCAGATGACACTAAACTGGGAGGCGTGGTAGATACACTAGAGGGTAGGGATCGGATACAGAGGGACCTAGACAAATTAGAGGATTGGGCCAAAAAAAACCTGATGAGGTTCAACAAGGACAAGTGCAGAGTCCTGCACTTAGGACGGAAGAATCCCATGCACTGCTACAGACTAGGGACCGAATGGCTAGGTAGCAGTTCTGCAGAAAAGGACCTAGGGGTCACAGTGGACGAGAAGCTGGATATGAGTCAACAGTGTGCTCTTGTTGTCAAGAAGGCTAACGGCATTTTGGGCTGTATAAGTAGGGGCGTTGCCAGCAGATCGAGGAACGTGATCGTTCCCCTTTATTCGACATTGGTGAGGCCTCATCTGGAGTACTGTGTCCAGTTCTGGGCCCCACACTACAAGAAGGATGTGGAAAAATTGGAAAAAGTCCAGTGGAGGGCAACAAAAATGATTAGGGGTCTGGAGCACATGACTTATGAGGAGAGGCTGAGGGAACTGGGATTGTTTATTCTCCAGAAGAGAAGAATGAGGGGGGATTTGATAGCTGCTTTCAACTACCTGAGGGGGGGTTCCAAAGAGAATGGAGCTTGGCTGTTCTCAGTGGTGGCAGATGACAGAACAAGGAGCAGTGGTCTCAAGTTGCAGTGGGGGAGGTCTAGGTTGGATATTAGGAAACACTATTTCACTAGGAGGGTGGTGAAGCACTGGAATGCATTACCTAGGGAGGTGGTGGAGTCTCCTTCCTTGGAGGTTTTTAAGGCCCGGCTTGACAAAGCCCTGGCTGGGATGATTTAGTTGGGAATTGGTCCTGCTTTGAGCAGGGGGTTGGACTAGATGACCTCCTGAGGTCCCTTCCAGCCCTGATATTCTATGATTCTATGATTCTCTAGGAAGAAATTTCTTTCTTCCTCAGTTAGAACTCAACCTGAGTTAAGGGTGTCTCTCCATCCTAGCACCTGGATCTTGGTTGGGGGAAGGCTGACCCTTCTCTCCTGGGAAGTCTCCGTTCCCCCAGTCCTTCCCTGCATTTCCGTCATTACAAGCTTTGAAGAAATGTATGATTTAATTACTCAGGAACAGTTCCTGAATATGTGCAGTGATGATGTAAAACAGCATTTGTGGGACAGAAAGGTGAATGCAGTGGGGGAATTAGCTGAGTTTGAAGACTCTTACGAGCAGTTGTGACTAAACATAAACCACTGACAGAGGGGTACAGGGTTGGTGGAAAGCAGAATCACCGTTTTACCCCTGGGAAAAAGGAGGCTGGGCGTTCACCTCCCCATTCCCCTGTTACTCATCCCAAGTCTCCTGTACAAGCAGAGGAGCCCAGAAGGTGCTATCATTGTAAGTCCACTGAGCACCTGAGGAATAGATGTCCTTGGCTGAATGGAAACAGGCAGCAGGTAACACATGAAGTTGCTGTTTCTCAGAGCACAGGGGTACCCCAGGCTACTGCCTCTTTCCTCACAGGATTTGTAAAGGTTGCTTCTATACAACCAAGCAGTGAACACATGCATACTGTTAAACTTAATAGCAAAGTGCTCCAAGGTTTAAGGGACACGGGTGCAGAAACTTCTGTGGTCAGAAGGGACCTGATCCAGGAGAAGGATTTGTTACCAGGAAAAATGGCAGAATTAGAATTGGTGGGAGGTTACAAAGTCCTTGCACCTTTAGCTAAGGTACACGTGGAAACTAGTGATTTGCAGGCTGAACTAACTATTGCAGCAATGGCACACAATTTTGCACGGTATCTACTGGGGAATAATTTCTTCCATGTGGCAGAATCCATCCCAGGGTTTATTAGCAGCAAGAAGGAATCTTGTGCTGAAAGCCCCAGCGGGGAGGCTGAAGTCACATGTGCTGCTGGGGGAATAGGAGAGTGTCTCTTTAATTCCTCTGTTGCAGGGAAGAATACAGCTTTGGGGGCAGGGGTGGTCGAAACCAGTTCCTGTAGCCCCAGGGCTCAAGGCAGGTCCCTGCAGAAAGGGCTGGATACAGCCAGCTCCTGTCCTGTGATCATCTCCCAGGGGGAGGGGGATGTTCCACCTTGTAACAGGGAAGCCCTCCCAGCTGCTGACTGCCAGAAAGTTGCAGGTCAGCAGGGGACAGGGCCTGCCCTGGGGTGCACAGAGACATGTATCCCGGAGATGGAAGTTGGAGTCCTGATGACCGCTGTGGTGGGAACAGACCCCAAGGACTCTGTAGCTGGAAGCAAGCCCAACCTGAGTGAAAAGGGGGGGATTTTGCTCGCCAGTGAAGGGTCTGTCATAGCTGGTAGCTGTGAGCCCGCAGCTGGATCAGGGTCACCTTCCCTTTTGCAGGACACAGGAGTATCTGCCTCAGAGGGGAGTCCAAAGAGGGAAGTCCAGATGGAAGTTGAGGGGGGACAGGAGGGTCTGCCCACCTTTTGTAAAAAGGCTTTTCCCCAGGAGGAGGGTGAAGGATCTGCATCTGAAATGCCAGACCCGTCACCTGTGAATCAGGTTTTTAGGGAAGACTGGGGGTCAGATCTGCTGGAGGTGAGAGTCCACCCAGCTGACCTGTTGGGAACAGAGAGTGAGGTGACTGAGGGGATCTTACTAATCCAAAGCACTCCATTAAAGAATGTTGTTCCTGCTACCCTTGTAAAAGATAGCACTGTCTCTTCAAGGCTGGGGGAAGAAAAACTTTGCATTTGGGAAGCTTCACAAGGAGGTGGGGTCCAACCCATAGAAATTCCCAAGGGAGGGGCCGAGGGCAGGCATGGTTGCAGTGCACCCTTTCCTTGGCAGAACCTCAAACACATGCCTGAATTGAGAGCCTTCTCCAAAGAGACAGGAGACTCTGTGTCTAAACCCCTACCATGGTACACACAGGAATTGGGAAATGCAATAGACACTGAACAAGCTAAATTGTGTGAACAGAGCCTGTCCGCTGTAGATTTGCTGTTAATCTTGTGTCTTTTGCTACTTCATCTAGGGGTCAAGACAAAGGAGTTAATACTAATGGTAAACCCTTTAAAGATGTGTGACATACCCGATTTGTGGAAAAAACTTCTGTACATGCTAGGGATGGTGACTAGACAGTCCCACAAGCATGTTGCTTTTCAGCTTATACCTGTAAACAGGCTGGAAGCTTCGCACAGGAGCACAAGTATAACAGGCCTACACTGCTGTGTGGAAGGGGAAACTGGGGCACATGGCATCATGGCATTGGTGGCTAAATGCCAAGACACCTACACTTTAACAACAGAATGCAGATAGCAATATCTAACAATATTACAACCCAACATGTTTTCAGGCACCCGGGGACCAGGAACCCAGAACTTTGCTAGAACACCTATGAATGACATCATTGGGTTTAAAGGTACTGGGAGGGTGTGTAACCAGAGACAAACCGGAATTTTACATGATTTCAGGTGACTTCAGTTTCAGCTGCTGTGGCAGTTGGGACTGAGTGCCTGACCCTGTTCCCTTGATTGTTCCCTTGATTGCCTTTGATTAGCCTTCCCCAGTGTGACTCACGACCGGGTAGGACTGACATAGGCAAGCAGGCTTTAAAAGCCAGAGGCAGAGTGACCAGGGGAGTGGAGCGGACAGGGGGCTGCAGACAGGGGAGTTTGAGAGGGAGTTTGACAGAGGGAGGCCTACGATGGTTAGGAAGACCCGCAACACCTGTGCCAGCACTGTTTCGGTCTCCTCCGCCTGCGCCAGTAGCCAGACAGAGTGCCTGAGCATGGATGCTTCTACCCAGATCCTGGTGTGGTTTTGCAGGGACTGTGACTTGCAATTCCCACTTACTGATACCCAGGCTGGGGGGACCATCCAATGTGAAAGGTGCCTGCTGGTGGAATCTCTCAGGCAGCAGGTGGGAGAGCTACAGGAGGAGGTGGCTAGGTTGAGGAGCATCCGAATCCACGAGCAATTCCTGGACAGTTTCCATGTGGAGACAGCTGAGGTAGCTGTCCCAGTACACAGGACTGCTGACACACCACTGGTGGAGGAGGAGATGGCTCAGGGTGGACACTGGCAGCTGGCTACTTCTGGCAGCAGGCAGTGCTCCAAACCCTCCCGCTGTGGTAATAGGTAACCGTTATGCTCTTCTTGATACAGGAGAGAAGGAATCACCCCCTACAGCAGAGGAGGAGAAGCCTCATACCCCTAAAGCTGGGAGGTCTGCTGCCACCACTGCGAATAGGAAACGTAGGGTAGTGGTGGTCGGAGACTCTCTTCTGAGGGGGACAGAGGTGCCCATCTGTCACCCTGACAATTCATCTCGAGAGGTATGCTGCCTGCTGGGGGCCCGTATCCGAGACGTTACGGAGACATTGTCAAGGATTATCCAGCCCTCTGACTACTACCCCATGCTACTCATCCATGTGTAAGAAAGGAGGGTCAGGGCAAAACTGGGAGGCAAGATCAAATCAGGATCTTAGATGCCTATATACAAATGCGAGAAGTATGGGTAATAAGCAGGAAGAACTGGAAGTGCTAATAAATAAGTACAACATTGTTGGCATCACCGAAACTTGGTGGGATAATACACGTGATTGGAATGTTGGTGTGGATGGGTACAGCTTGCTCAGGAAGGATAGATGGGGAAAAGGGGAGGAGGTGTTGCCTTGTATATTAAAAATGTACACACTTGGACTGAGGTGGAGATGGACATAGCAGACGGAAGTGTTGAGAGTCTCTGGGTTAGGCTAAAAGGGGTAAAAAGCAAGGGTGATGTCATGCTAGGGGTCTACTACAGGCCACCTAACCAGGTGGAAGAGGTGGATGAGGCTTTTTTTAAACAACTAACAAAATCATCCAAAGCCCAAGATCTGGTGGTGATGGGGGACTTCAACTATCCAGATATATGTTGGGAAAATAACACAGCGGGGCACAGACTATCCAATAAGTTCTTGGACTGCATTGCAGACAACTTTTTATTTCAGAAGATTGAAAAAGCTACTAGGGGGGAAGCTGTTCTAGATTTGATTTTAACAAATAGGGAGGAACTCGTTGAGAATTTGAAAGTGGAAGGTAGCTTGGGTGAAAGTGAACATGAAATCATAGAGTTCACAATTCTAAGGAAGGGTAGAAGGGAGTACAGCAAAATAGAGACAATGGATTTCAGGAAGGCGGATTTTGGTAAGTCAGAGAGCTGACAGGTAAGGTCCCATGGGAATCAAGACTGAGGAGAGTTGGCAGTTTTTCAAAGGGACACTATTAAGGGCCCAAAAGCAAGCTATTCCACTGGGTAGGAAAGATAGAAAATGTGGCAAAAGACCACCTTGGCTTAACCACGAGATCTTGCATGATCTAAAAAATAAAAAGGAGTCATATAAAAAATGGAAACTAGGACAAATTACAAAGGATGAATATAGGCAAACATCACAGGAATGCAGGGGCAAGATTAGAAAGGCAAAAGCACAAAATGAGCTCAAACTAGCTATGGGAATAAAGGGAAACAAGAAGACTTATCAATACATTAGAAGCAAGAGGAAGACCAAAGACAGGGTAGGCCCACTGCTCAGTGAGGAGGGAGAAACAGTAACAGGAAACTTGGAAATGGCAGAGATGCTTAATGACTTCTTTGTTTTGGTTTTCACCGAGAAGTCTGAAGGAATGCCTAACATAGTGAATGCTAATGGGAAGGGGGTAGGTTTAGAAGAGAAAAAAAAAAAAAAAACAAGTTAAAAATCTCTTAGAAAAGTTAGATGCCTGCAAGTCACCAGGGCCTGATGAAATGCATCCTAGAATACTCAAGGAGCTAACAGAGGAGGTATCTGAGCCTCTAGCTATTATCTTTGGAAAATCATGGGAGACAGGAGAGATTCCAGAAGACTGGAAAAGGGCAAACATAGTGCCCATCTACAAAAAGGGAAATAAAAACAACCCAGGAAACTACAGACCTGTAAACTACAGTTAGTTTAACTTCTGTGCCAGGGAAGATAATGGAGCAAGTAATTAAGGAAATCATCTGCAAACACTTGGAAGGTGGTAAGGTGATAGGGAATAGCCAGCATGGATTTGTAAAGAACAAATCATGTCAAACTAATCTGTTAGCTTTCTTTGATAGGATAACGAGCCTTGTGGATAAGGGAGAAGCGGTGGATGTGGTATACCTAGACTTTAGTAAGGCATTTGATACGGTCTCGCATGATATTCTTATCGATAAACTAGGCAAATACAACTTAGATGGGGCTACTATAAGGTGGGTGCATAACTGGCTGGATAACTGTACTCAGAGTAGTTATTAATGGTTCCCAATCCTGCTGGAAAGGTATAAGGAGTGGGGTTCCGCAGGGGTCTGTTTTGGGACCGGCTCTGTTCAATACCTTCATCAGCGACTTAGATATTGGCATAGAAAGTACGCTTATTACGTTTGCAGATGATACCAAACTGGGAGGGATTGCAACTGCTTTGGAGGATAGGATCAAAATTCAAAATGATCTGGACAAATTGGAGAAATGGTCTGAGGTAAACAGGATGAAGTTTAATAAAGACAAATGCAAAGTGCTCCACTTAGGAAGGAACAATCAGTTTCACACATACAGAATGGGAAGAGACTGTCTAGGAAGGAGTATAGCAGAAAGGGATCTAGGGGTTATAGTGGACCACAAGCTAAATATGAGTCAACAGTGTGATGCGGTTGCAAAAAAAGCAAACATGATTCTGGGATGCATTAACAGGTGTGTTGTGAGCAAGACACGAGAAGTCATTCTTCCGCTCTACTCTGTGCTGGTTAGGCCTCAGCTGGAGTATTGTGTCCAGTTCTGGGCACCGCATTTCAAGAAAGATGTGGAGAAATTGGAGAGGGTCCAGAGAAGAGCAACAAGAATGATTAAAGGTCTAGATAATATGACCTATGAAGGAAGGCTGAAAGAATTGGGGTTGTTTAGTTTGGAAAAGAGAAGACTGAGAGGGGACATGATAGCAGTTTTCAGGTATCTAAAAGGGTGTCATAAGGAGGTGGGAGAAAACTTGTTCATCTTAGCCTCTAAGACAGAACAAGAAGCAATGGGCTTAAACTGCAGCAAGGGAGGTTTAGGTTGGACATTAGGAAAAAGTTCCTAACTGTTAGGGTGGTTAAACATTGGAATAAACTGCCTAGGGAGGTTGTGGAATCTCCATCTCTGGAGATATTTAAGAGAAGGTTAGATAAATGTCTATCCGGGATGGTCTAGACAGTATTTGGCCCTGCCATGAGGGCAGGGGACTGGACTCAATGACCTCTCGAGGTCCCTTCCAGTCCTAGAGTCTATGAATCTAGGTGGCATCTCTGGGGAAATTCAGAGCATATAGCCTCCTCCCATAAGCCAGTGCAACAGCAAAGGTAGAGGTGGGATGTGTATGACAAAACCTCTGACTTTGGATTAAACAAAATCATAGAATCATAGAATATCAGGGTTGGAAGGGACCTCAGGAGGTCATCTAGTCCAACCCCCTGCTCAAAGCAGGACCAATTCCCAACTAAATCATCCCAGCCAGGGCTTTGTCAAGCCGGGCCTTAAAAACCTCCAAGGAAGGATACTCCACCACCTCCCTAGGTAACGCATTCCAGTGCTTCACCACCCTCCTAGTGAAATAGTGTTTCCTAATATCCAACCTAGACCTCCCCCACTGCAACTTGAGACCATTGCTCCTTGTTCTGTCATCTGCCACCATTGAGAACAGCCGAGTTCCATCCTCTTTGGAACCCCCCTTCAGGTAGTTGAAGGCTGCTATCAAATCCCCCCTCATTCTTCTCTTCTGGAGACTAAACAATCCCAGTTCCCTCAGCCTCTCCTCATAAGTCATGCGCTCCAGACCCCTAATCATTTTTGTTGCCCTCCGCTGGACTCTTTCCAATTTTTCCACATCCTTCTTGTAGTGTGGGGCCCAAAACTGGACACAGTACTCCAGATGAGGCCTCACCAATGTCGAATAAAGGGGAACGATCACGTCCCTCGATCTGCTGGCAATGCCCCTACTTATACAGCCCAAAATGCCGTTAGCCTTCTTGACAACAAGAGCACACTGTTGACTCATATCCAGCTTCTCGTCCACTGTGACCCCTAGGTCCTTTTCTGCAGAACTGCTACCTAGCCACTTGGTCCCTAGTCTGTAGCAGTGCATAGGATTCTTCCGTCCTAGGTGCAGGACTCTGCACTTGTCCTTATTGAACCTCATCAGGTTTCTTTTGGCCCAATCCTCTAATTTGTCTAGGTCACTCTGTATCCGATCCCTACCCTCTAGTGTATCTACCACGCCTCCTAGTTTAGTGTCATCGGCAAACTTGCTGAGAGTGCAGTCCACACCATCCTCCAGATCATTAATAAAGATATTAAACAAAACCGGCCCCAGGACTGACCCTTGGGGCACTCCGCTTGAAACTGGCTGCCAACTAGACATGGAGCCATTGATCACTACCCGTTGAGCCCGACGATCTAGCCAGCTTTCTATCCACCTTACAGTCCATTCATCCAGCCCATACTTCTTTAACTTGGCAGCAAGAATACTGTGGGAGACCGTATCAAAAGCTTTGCTAAAGTCAAATCGCTACAAGCCATGTGTTTTCTCATAGAATTGACAAGACCCCAACCAGAACAAAAAAGAATGTTAAACAGAATACCCTCAATCTCAAAGTTATCCCTAATTTAATTCAATTAAAACAATATATTTTGACCAGTGATTAATTTGGTCCAGAAATCCTGTAGTCCTTACTTTGTAGAATAATATGGCAATATTTTAAGAGAGATAGAAAATGACCGAGTCTCATGTTGACATTTTCTGTTTGCCAGAGAAGTGGCAGTACCAAAATGAATTTGTGTTTCCAAGACCTGGGGACAGAAGGATATAACGATGTAGGCAATACTTATCTTCAGAGACTCATAAAGGTGGGAAACGTATTAGGAAGTGCAGTTTCTGTCAGGGGAAGTCTCACTGTGCTAGAGCACCAACATAATAGTAAGGGAGAGAAAAAACAGCAAAGGGATAAGGTAGAGCACATAATAGTATATATTATAGATAGGTTGCCTACCCCTGAGTTACATGCACTTATGGCATGCGTGCCGAAGGCGGCACGCGAGCTGATTTTCAGTGGCACACTCACTGCCCAGGTCCTGGCCACCAGTCTGGGGGGCTCTGCATTTTAATTTAATTTTAAATGAAGCTTCTTAAACATTTTAAAAACCTTATTTACTTTACATACAACAATAGTTTAGTTATTTATTATAGACTTATAGAAAGAGACCTTCTAAAAACGTTAAAATGTATTACTGGCATGCGAAACCTTAAATTAGAGTGAATAAATGAAGACTTGGCACACCACTTCTAGGTTGCCGACCCCTGATGTATCTGCTTGCACCTTCCAATCCATATTGATTTGAGATTCTTGATGCACACCTAATCTTAGAGTATGCATACTCTTCAATTCCCTTCTCAATGCACATATAATCTCAGACATGCATATTCTTCAATTCCTGCAGCCTCTACTCTCATCCTTCTCTTCCAATCCATGTAGCTTGAAGAAATTCTGGAGTTTTTTAACTGCTGCTTTGGCATGATAATGATAACCACAAGCCTCCAAAATTTTAGCAACTAAATAATACCTTGAAAAAAAAAGATAACAGACAATATATGTAATGTCTTTGACTTGGCTCTGCAACTGTCAGTGTCTACCTGGTTATTATGCAAATGTGCACCTGGTTCCTTTGCTTTGTCATGGACACTAGTGTTAGAGCAAGTTATACAGGGACTTTACACATCATGTGGAGATTGTCATTGTGACTGTATCTGCCATGAACACAGGTAATGCAAGCTCTCCATCACGCAGACAGTAATCATAAATTACTCCTGGGGGCATTCTGCACCAAAAAATTAAAAATTCTGCACACAATATTTTAAAATTCTGCAAAATTTATTTGTCAAAATAACACTACATAATCACACCAGTTTCAATTATTTTGGTAATTTATTTCAAAATACCTGTCAGCAAGTATGTCTGTAACAATACATGTCTATGCTCCCAATACTTCTGTTAGTCTTAAAGGTGCCACAGGACCCTCTGTTGCTTTTTACAGATTCAGACTAACACGGCTACCCCTCTGATACTTGTAACAATACAGACACACACAAAAATCCCCCCAAGAATAGAGTTAAAGAAACCCCTATGAAAACCCCATTCCTGTTTCTCTGTAGCCCCCACCCCCGAGCCCAGCCAGGGGGCCAGATGCCCACAACCCCTCCCCCTGCAGAGCCCAGGGATACAGAGGGAGAAACAGCCTGATGCTTGGTACCAGGCTTGCATGGAGTTTCCTGCACACTGCCCTTTCCTTCCTTCAGGGCATGCTGGGAACCAGGGGCGGCTCCAGGCACCAGCACAGCAAGTGCGTGCCTGGGGCGCCAAGCCGCGGGGGGCGGCGCACCTTGAGGGCAGCAGTCAGGCAGCCTTCAGCGGCTTGCCTGAGGGAGGTCCACCGGTCCCGCGGCTTCGGCGGCAATTTGGTGGCGGAAGGTGCAGGACCAGCGGATCACCCGCAGACAGGGCTGGCTCCAGGCACCAGCTTAACAAGCAGGTGCTTGGGGCAGCCAAGGGAGAGGGGTGTCATGTGCAGCAATTCGGGGGCGGCAGGTCCCTCACTCCCTCTAGGAGCGAAGGACCTGCCGCCGCCGATCACGTCTTTTTTTTTTCCCCCCAATTGCCGCTGCCGGTCGCGATTGTGATCGCAGCTTTTTTTTTTTTTTTTTTGCTTGGGGCGGCAGAAATGCTGGAGCCGGCCCTGCCCGCAGAAAGTCCACCGAATCCGCATGACCAGAGGACTGCCCGCAGGCATGCTGCCGCAGGCATGCTTGGGGCAGCAAAAAACATAGAGCCACCCCTGCTGGGAACAGCAGCTGCCAGGAACCCTCTAGCTCCCTCTCCCTCCCCCAGCAGTGTCTTCTCTGTGCAAGCTGGGCTCTGCTGGGTCCAGTGGCCCCTAGTGGCAGCTAGTGGCTAAGTCAATGGAAGAATTCTTCTGTGGACTTGGTAGGTGTCTACACTGGGACGTAGGTTGGCTTACCGTGTCTCTCAGGGGTGTTGTTGTAGTAACCCGGCAAGGTACTAACAAACTTCAACAGGACTTTATTTTTAACGTGGAAACCTCTTTACCAAGCTGCTGCTGCACCCTCGGTAGCTCTCACTCAGCCTCCTCAACTCTTCCCCTCCTCCTTCCTGTTTCCTGTCCTTTCAGACTCCCAACAGCCAGTGCTCCCAGTTCTAATAATTACAAGCAACGTCTAAACACCACAGGTGTGAGTGACGTAGCTAGGTTGACCTATGTGTTAGGTGTGGAGCAGGCCTAAGAAGGCTCTTGCAGGGCCCTGAGTCAGCATGAGAAGGCACCAGTGGGGAAGGGCTGTGGAGAAGGACAAACTACAGGGGGGAGATGCAGGTTTAAAAAACTAATGTAAGTGGAGGATTCTCTGTAACTTGAAGTCTTTAAACCATGATTTGAGCACGTCAGTAACTCAGCCAGAGGTTAGAGGTCTATTACAAGAGTGGGTGGGTGAGGTTCTGTGGCCTGCAACGTGTAGGAGGTCAGACTAGATGATCATGATGGTTTCTTCTGACCTTAAAGTCTGAGTCTATAAGACAGACCCTCAGGGAGAAGCTGAAACTGGGATGAGGAATGTTCCATTTTGAAGGACTTTGTGTTTTATTGGCTTATCAGGACAGAGACCCTGAACTGGGGTTGGAACCTGGAGGGCCAGTGATCTGAGGACTGAATAAATTGGACCCTAGGTGGGGAATGTTTAATTTCATTTGGCTTGTGTGGAGTTTGTTTAAAGAAGCCCTGAAGAAGATGAAACAGAGGCAGGGCACTGCAGAGGCACCCTTGACCAGGACAGGGTGCTCTGGGGGCAGTTGACCCTATTTCAGGACTCTATGCTGTAAAATTATAAAAAAAAAATTGGCAGGGAAATTCAGGGGCAAGCAGAGGACCTGAAATTATTTTTAACTCACTTTTTTTTTTTTTTGGTAATTGACTAGATTTCAAGTTGGTGTCCCTTTACAAGATCTTGTCTTTTATCATGTCCATTTTTTCCATAGCATTTTACATTTGGGTAAACTAAACATTGTATTCTTTAAGCATTGTTGTTCCTTATTTACTTAAAATTATTTAATTATATTTCCCTGTTTGTCTGGTGCATGGAAAATATTATTTGACTTGGTTTTGTTTCTTAACATTTTTGTACACAGCCCACACTATGATGTTCTATGCTGTACAAAAGTGAAATTAAAAAAATCAATGTCTATGTTTTGATAGAATGTTCATTACCATGGTATGTGAGAGCTTGAGAAAAGAAGAAAACAGATACAGATTTGGTATAAATATGTATTCAAGACACAAACTTTGAGATATATTAAAAGGTGTAAAAATAAGGATTACATGAAAATATTATAAAAGACTAAAATGACTGAAAGCCTGACAATTCAAAGTTAAGGAAATATAGAAAATTGATAAGGGAAGCAAAGGGACACAAGAGGACATCTATAGCCAGCAGTGTTAAGAATAATAAGGAGTTTCCTAAGAGTATAAGGAACAAAAAGAATCCTAACAATGGTATTGGTCCATCAGTAGATGGAAATGGTAGAACTATCAATAATAATTCAGAAGAGTTCAAAAAATATTTCTGCTCTGTATTTGGAGGAAAAACAAATGATGATGTCAATCCATGTGCTAACTCTTTCAATTCCACTAGTATCTCAGGAGGATGTTAAACAGCAGCTAGTAAAGTTAAACATATTTATATTAGCATTTCCAGATATTCTTGGATGCAAGTTTTTAAAAGAGTTGGCTGAGGAGCTGGCTGCAGTGTTATTGAAAATCAGCATTAAGAATTGGAACACTGGGGAAGTTCCAGAAGATGGGAAGAAAGCTAATGTTGTGCCAATATTTAAAAACAGTGAATGGGATGACCTGGGTAATTATAGGCTTGTCAGTCTGACTTTGATCCCAGGCAAGATAATGGAGAGGCTGTTATGAGACTTCATTAATAAAGAAGTAAAGGAGGGTAATATAATTTAATGCTAATCAACATGGGTGTATGGAAAATAGATCCTTCAAACTAACTTATCTTTTTTGATGAGATTACAGGTTCATTAATAAAGATAATGGTGTCAATGTAATATATTTGGACTTCTGTAAGGCAGTTGACTTGGACCCCTTTGAAAAGCTTAGACATGGTCTGTAGACCCCAGGTTGAAAACCACTGAACTAGAGGATCACAGTGGTCCTTTCTGCCTTGGGAATTTATGAAGGTTGACAGGACTTGAAAATTTACTAGACACCTAATAGCCACAGGCTAATATAAAAAAATGTTAAACATACCCACTAGTGAGATCCAGAGGCTTCTGAGCTGCACTACGGACTGAGCACATACTCTGAGTGTGCTTGGATTCCTACAAGAATGCTGTCCTTTGAACCAACTCAGGGGGCTCCATCTTCTAGTTAGAGGCTGATATGGAAGAAGTCTGTTATTAAAGATGAAACCCCTCTCTTGCTGCAATAGAACAGAAGGAGGTCTTTCTCTCTTTTCTTTGCTCCTTCACTATTCTGTCCCCCTCAGTCTTCTGGCTGTTGTGAGGGGATGAGGTCTCTGATATTCTACCCTTCCCCCCAGCTTCCATTTTCTGGATCCTCGTACTCCATGAGTAACTCAAAGGCCTGCTTCTCCTGCTGCCCACAGCCTTCCCAATACAATAGAACCTCAGAGTTCCAAATACCTCGGGAATGCAGGTTGTTCGTAACTCTGAAATGTTTGTAACTCTGAACAAAATATTATGGTTGTTCTTTCAAAAATTTACAACTGAACATTGGCTTTATACAGCTTAGAAATTTTACTATGCAGAAGAAAAATGCTGCTTTTAACCATCTTAATTTAAATGAAAGAAGCACAGAACCAGTTTCCTTACCTGGCAAAATCTTCTTTTTTTTAACTTTTTTTTTTATTTGTTTACATTTAACACAGTACTGTACTGTATTTGCTTTTGTATTTTTCTGCTGCCTGATTGCATACTTCTGGTTCCAAATGAGGTGTGTGGTTGACTGGTCAGTTCATAACTCTGAGGTTCTACTGTAGGTAGCAGAATTAATTGGACGTGATTCTTGTCAGTTTCTCTGCTGCCCATAAGGTTCTGAATAGTAGATTTCTGACCAGAGTCTTGTGTATTTCATTCTAGTACTGTTTGGGAAAGCTACAAGCTGCTGGAGAGACACAGGATCTGCCTATTCACAAACTCATTAAGACAATACTTCATCTGGTCACATTTAGAAAGTTATCTGTAACCATAAAAGGTAAAAAAAAAAATTAAATTAAATTCTGCAGAAGTTGATGTCTGGTGTCCTCCCCACTACCCACATACAGAAATATGGAAAAGAAGGTTTTCTATTCACCATTGGAAAGTAGCAATTGGCAATCATCTTGAACAATTTAGTCAGAAGAGTTTATAAAATTCACCAGCTGTGTCTGCAGGGTTTGTAACTTCTTTGAACCCAAGCAGTTTGCCTGATGTTTACACACTCCACTTTCTGTGCCAGCCCAGTTTGTAACTTTTGAACCAAAACAGTTCATTTAGAAAAGCTTACAATTTCTGCCAATGTATAGCTTCTAAACTATTCCAGATGTTTAGTAAACCAAGACTTGACAAACTATTCAAAACTCCATTGCAAATCTCTCACAAGTATTGACCTTATCCAAAATAGTCCTATATACTGGATCTCATCAAGGGGTCATGAATAAAGCACATGTGAAATTTCTATTCCAGATCATTTATGATACATAGCTTTAGGAAAAAATAGAAGAATATTCAAGAGGTGAAATGAATCTAATTGATCAAAATCACATAACACTTTGTTGAAAGTTTGCCCCCCAAAAACAAAACTTTTCAGGGAGTGGCCAACATGTGTAAAAGTTCAACCTGGACTGCTAGGAAAAGCCAGTCAATGCTGTAGCTCTGTAATATATGGAATATTATATACTACTGGAGGAACTATGAACCACTGCGCATGCGCAGAATTTATGTCTCCCACAGATATCTTTCCTTCCCTACAGAAAAATGACTTTCTGATGGGGAAGCAAAGGGAAGATACAAAATCAGTCACATGACCCTTCCTAGCAGTATGTTTTGAGGGCCCAGAACAGCCCACAGAGAGGCAAATCACTGTGGGGCAGGAAGTGGGATTGGGGAAGACCCAGCTGGTGGCTCCTACCCTGAGTCAGACTCAGCTGTAAGTCCAGGCTGGGCTGGGGAACACAGGACTTCCTCTTCCCCTGAACAGCATCCAGGGCTGGGTCAGACCCACCCCAGATTTCTCCCCTGGCTGCAGGTAGCTCTGCAAAGTCCCCCAGCTCCTTCTTCCTACCCCCATCACTCCTCCGCTGCAGGGGGAGGGATCCCTGTACACGGAGCTGCTCCTCTGTGCATCCAGACCCCCTCATACCCAGATCCTCCTGCTGAGCCTCACCCCCACACTACAGACCCTCCTGCTGAGCCTCACCCCCCACATTCAAAACCCCCCCACCAAGCCCCACTCCCCCTGCACTTGGACCACCCCCTACTGAGACCCCCACACCGCTGAGCCCCAACCACCTTCACCTGGACCCCCCTGCAAAGTCCCATTACCATGGCACCCAGAACCCCCCAACAAGCCCCTGTGCATCCAGATCCCCCATTGAGCTGCCCGCACCCAGATTATCTCACACAAAACCCTCTCAACCCACACCTGGATCCCCCCACACTAAGCCCCTCCACACTTGGATCCTGCCTTGCTGAGCCTGCCTGCCCACACCTGGTGCTTCTGGCACAGATGGGCAAGGCCCTGGGGTGTTTCTGGGGCAGGCCCGATCCTTGCGCTGTGTCAGGGTTGGGTGCAGCCTCACCACTGAGTCCATGTCCTAGGGGGAGCTGCATAGTGATCTCCCATCTCTGTGCAGCCAGTGGCCTGTGCTCCCCAATGCTGTGCTGGAGCCTCCACATTTATTTGACAAATAAAATTTGCAGAATTTTTCAGAATTTTAAAATATTGTGTGCAGAATTTTTAATTATTTGACGTAGAATCCCCTCAGGAGTAATTATAATGAACTTTTCATTTCCATTTCTTTGGGAACAAGAAAAACTCACCCATCACATTATGATTAATATTCCTAGAAAGCAAAAGCACTGTGGTATACTGTATATGTAATATGTTCTAAAAAAATTATGTATTTTTGAAGAAATAAATGTTTCTATATATCAATAGCTGAATTGTCTCAGCTGGAGATGCTGCTCCTTCCCAGCAGGCGTCCTGGTTGATAATGTAAATAAGGACTGAAAGAATTGGATTTGCCATTAGAAAGAACTGGAAAGTTTCAAAGTTATTATAAGGGAATTTCTAAAATTAAAAAAGAAAAATGTGCATAAGAGTTGCTTATACTCTATGACTATGTTGCAATATTACTATATGAACCATGCTGTATAAATTATTGGTGGAAACCTTACTAAAAAAAGGAGAGTGGGTCTTAAATAGAGTTTGTTTGACTTCACACCAGTCTATATTTACACCTCTCTATATATCTCTACAGCTATTCTGTTTCTTGTACATTAAACCCCAAATTTTTGTTTACTTCTACGGGGGAGAAGGAAAGGAGATCTTCCATATTCTTGTTCAAGCCATGAAGATTTCTCCAAATCCCCTTTTTTAAACTACCCATACTCAAAGCCCTGTATCATGACCATTTTCTTCCTGGCCAAATTCTGTCTGGGAAGCCTATACACACCCTTCCTTAATTGGATAAAGAAGTCATGGTTCAGCAATGTGAAACACTATGTACTCTCAAAGAATGAGAATGATTTCCCAGCACTCTGGGGACTTGCTACCCAGGGAAGTGAGAAATCATGGACTATGAACACTCCTGCAAGCCAGTGCAGGTCAGTTACATTACCAGTAGGCCCAAACCCACATTTAAAAAAACCATAATATTTATCAGACTAAATGATTAGTGTATTTATTTGGCAATCTGACACAGATGATCAGCCAAATGCTCCTGAAACCTACAGAAACCTTTTGGCTACTGGACCACACACAGCTATTGGAAAACTTTTGTTTAGTGTTAAATTAGCTATTTCATAGAATCATAGAAGATTAGGGTTGGAAGAGACCTCAGGAGGTCATCCAGTCCAACCCCAACTAAATAATCCCAGCCAGGGCTTTGTCAAGCCAGGCCATAAAAACTTCTAAGGGTGGAGGTTCCACCACCTCCCTAGGTAACCCATTCCATCCTAAATGCAGGACTCATCAGATTTCTTTTAGCTCAATTCTCCAATTTGCCTTGATCACTCTGGACCCTATCCCTACCCTCCAGCATATCTAACTCTTCCCCCACCTTAGTATCATCCGCAAACTTGCTGAGGGTGCAATCCATCCCATCATCTAGATCATTAATGAAGATGTTGAACAAAACTGGCCCCAGGACAGACGCCTGGGGCACTCCACTTGATACCGACTACCAACTAGACATTGAGCCATTGATCACGACTTGTTGAGCCCAACAATCTAGCCAGATTTCTATCCACCTTATAGTCCATTCATCCAAACCATACTTCTTTAACTTGCTGGCAAGAATATTGTGGGAGACAGTATCAAAAGCTTTGCTAAAATCAAGGTGTGGTGGGTTGGATCACAGAAACCCTCTTGGGAGCTGCCACCTGATGTGCCAAGACTACTTCTACCCCTGCTTTCCCTGCCAGCTCAGGACTCCAGCACCCTGTCTTGCTGAGCCAGACACTCCCGTCTCCTCCAACACAGACCCAGGGTCTGAATTACTTGCCCCAAAGCTGCAGGTTTACCTGAAAGCAGCTCACAGAAGTGTTCCTGTCTTTAACACTCAGATGCCCAACTCCCAATGGGGTCTAAACCCAAATAAATCCGTTTTACCCTGTATAAAGCTTATACAGGTTAAACTCATAAATTGTTCGCCCTCTATAACACTGATAGAGAAACATGCACAGTTGTTTGCTCCCCTAGGTATTAATACATACTCTGAGTTAATTAATAAGTAAAAAGTGATTTTATTAAATACAGAAAGTAGGATTTAAGTGGTTCCAAGTAGTAACAGACAGAACAAAGTAAGTCACCAAGCAAAATAAAATAAAATGCGCAAATCTATCTCTAATCAAACTGAATACTGATAATCTCACCCTCAGAGATGCTTCAGTAAGGTTTTTCCTCAGACTGGACACCTTCCAGACCTGGGCACAATTCTTTCCCCTGTTACAGCTCTTGTTCCAGCTCAGGTGGTAGCTAGGGGATTCTTCATGATGGCTCCTCTCTTCTGTTCTGTTCCACCCATTTATATATCTTTTGCAAAATGCGGGAATCCTTTGTCCCACTGGGTTTCCACCCCCCCCTCACTGGAAAAGCACCAGGTTAAAGATGGATTCCAGTTCATGTGACATGATCACATGTCACTGTAAGACCCCAAGCCTTCATTCCTCCCAGCCTGACTCACAGGAAGGCTTGCCTGCAAACAGAGCCATCCAGTCAATTGTCCTGGTTGATGGGAGCCATTAAGATTCCAAACCACCATTAATGGCCCACACTTTGCATAATTACAATAGGACCTCAGAGTTATATTTCATATTTCTAGTTTCAGATACAAGATTGATACCTTTATACAAATAGGATGACCACACTCAATAGACAATGAGCTTTGTAATGATACCTTACAAGAGACCTTTTGCATGAAGCATATTCCAGTTACATTATAGTCACTCATTATCTAATTTTTATAAAATCATATAGACTGCAACGTCACACAAGGTATATCACTGTGATGTTCCCCTGGTGTTATCTGGACTGGTGAGCTGCTAGGTCACTCCAGTCCTCGACTCTGTGAGCCAGCTTTACTCTTCTCTGCTGTGAAAACCCCCACACCTGGGCTGTTCACGCACAGCCTCTGGCATGTAACCTGCTCCTTGGATTGTGCAACCGAATGACACTAGCCAATATCTCCAGTCCCAGACACAACCCTTGGAACCTCCATCTTGCAGTGTCCAGTTATGCCCACTGGATGCTGCAAGCTTATATGAGTTTGTCAATTTACCAGGCTTGTTATCCCAAGGAGAGTCTCTGACATGCTTCAAACCAAACGCACTGCTTCAGGTAGAATAAACAAACAGATTTATTAACTACAAAGATAAATGTTAAGTGATTATAAGGCAAAGCATAACAAGTCAGATTTGATCAAATTAAATAAAAGCAAAACGCATTCTAAGCTGATCTTAACACTTTCAGTGCCCTTACAAACTTAGGTGCTTCTCACCACAGGCTGGCTGGTTGCTCTTCAACCAGGCTCTCCCCTTTGATCAGCGCTTCAGTCACTTGGTGTGGTGTCTGTAGATGTAGGGTGGAAGAGAGAGGAAGAGGATGGCAAATGTCTCTCCTTTTATCATACTCTTTCTTCCCTCTTGGCTTTGCCCCCCACCCCTTCAGAGTCAGGTGAGCATCACCTCATCGCAGTCCCAAACTGACCAAAGGAAGGGGGGGTGACTCAATCAAGAATCCAACAGATCCTTTTGTTGCTGCCTAGGCCAGTGTCCTTTGTTCCTGTGAGGCTGGGCTGGGTTAGAATAATAGAATATTAGGGTTGGAAGAGACCTCAGGAGGTCATCTAGTCCAATCGCCTGCTCAAAGCAGGACCAACACCAACTAAATCATTCCAGCCAAGGCTTTGTCAAGCCAGGCCTTAAAAACCTCTAAGGAAGGAGATTCCACCACCTCCCTAGGTAACCAATTCCAGTGCTTCACCGCCCTCCTAGTGAAATAGTGTTTCCTAATATCCAACCTAGACCTCCCCCACTGCAACTTGAGACCATTGCTTCTCATTCTGTCATCTGCCACCACTGAGAACAGCCTAGCTCCATCCTCTTTGGAATCCCCCCTTCAGGTAGTTGTAATCCCCAGGTCCATTTCTGCAGAACTGCTTCTTAGCCATTCGGTCCCCAGCCTGTAGAGGTGCATGGGATTCTTTCTTCCTAAGCGCAGGACTCTGTTGAACCTCATCAGATTTCTTATGGCCCAATCCGCCAATTTGTCTAGGTCACTCTGGACCCTATCCCTACCCTCCAGCCTATCTACCTCTCCCCCCCAGCTTAGTGTCATCTGCGAACTTGCTGAGGGTGCAATTCATCCCATCATCCAGATCATTAATAAAGATGTTGAAAAAAACCAGCCCCAGGACCGACCCCTGGGGCACTCTGCTTGATACCGGCTGCCAACTAGACATTGAGCTGTTGATCACTACCCAATGAGTCCAACAATCTAGCCAGCTTTCTATCCACCTTATAGTCCATTCATCCAATCCATACTTTTTTAACTTGCTGGCAAGAATACTGTGGGTTTGTCCCATACATGCCATGATGAGGTGTGAACTGCCTCTCTGCTCTTGGAGAGTTTTTGCCTGGGCTTATTTTAAGCCATGAAGACACATTTTCAGCCTCATAACTATATACATGAAATTATAACCTATAACATTACTGTAATAACAATTACTATAACATCAGTATAACAACAATGCTCAGTGCATCATGAGCCTTTCGAGGACACCCAACATGACAAACTTTGCACTGGATACTACACAATCATTTTACAAGGATGAACATGGGGGTACTGGGTGTTCCCCTTAGGTTCAGAGCATCACAATCACGTCCACCGCTTTCCCCATATCCACAGAGCCACTTATCTCATCATAGAAGGCAATCAGGTTGGTCAGGCATGACCTACCCTTGGTGAATCCATGTTGACTGTTCCTGATCACTTTCCTCTCCTCCAAGTGCTTCAAAATGGATTCCTTGAGGACCTGCTCCATGATTTTTCCAGGGACTGAGGTGAGGCTGACCAGTCTGTAGTTCCCCGGATTCTCCTTCTTCCCTTTTTTTAAAGATGGGCACTATATTTGCCTTTTTCCAATTGTCCAGGACCTCTCCCGATTGCCACGAGTTTTCAAAGATAATGGTCAGTGGCTCTGCAATCACATCAGCCAACTCCCTCAGCACCCTCGGAGGCATTAGATCCGGCCCCATAGACTTGTGCATGTCCAGCTTTTATAAATAGTCCTTAACCTGTTCTTTCACCACTGAGTACTGCTCACCTCCTCCCCATACTGTGGTGCCCAGTGCAGCAATCTGGGAGCTAACCTTGTCTGTGAAGACCGAGGCAAAAAAAGCATTGAGTACTTCAGCTTTTTCCACATCATCTGTCACTAGGTTGCCTCCCCCATTCAGTAAGGGTCCCACACTTTCCCTGACCTTCTTCCTGTTGCTAACATACCCGAAGAAACCCTTCTTGTTACCCTTCACATCCCTTGCTAGCTGCAGCTCCAATTGTGCTTTGGCCTTCCTGATTACACCCCTGCATGCTTGAGCAATATCTTTATACTCCTCCCTAGTCATCAGTCCAAGTTTCCACTTCTTATAATCTTCCTTTTTGTGGAAACTCACTGAAGATTTCTCTGTTAAGCCAAGCTGGTCGCCTTCCATATTTGTTATTCTTTCTGCACACTGGGATGGTTTGTTCTTGTGCCCTCAATAAAGCTTCTTTAAAATACAGCCAGCTCTCTTGGCCCTGGTCTACACTACAAGTTTAGGTCAAATTTAGCTGTGTTAGATCATAGAATCATAGAATATCAGGGTTGGAAGGGACCTCAGGAGGTCATCTAGTTCAACCCTCTGCTCAAAGCAGGACCAATTCCCAACTAAATCATCCCAGCCAGGGCTTTGTCAAGCCTGACCTTAAAAACCTCGTAGGAAGGAGATTCCACCACCTCCCTAGGTAACCCATTCCAGTGCTTCACCACCCTCCTAGTGAAAAAGTTTTTTCTAATATCCAATATAAACCTCCCCCGCTGCAACTTGAGACCATAACTCCTTGTTCTGTCATCAGGTACCACTGAGAACAGTCTAGATCCATCCTCTTTGGAATCCCCTTTCAGGTAGTTGAAAGCAGCAATCAAATCACCCCTCATTCTTCTCTTCTGGAGACTAAACAATCCCAGTTCCCTCAGCCTCTCCTCATAAGTCATGTGCTCCAGACCCCTAATCATTTTTGTTGCCCTCCGTTGGACTCGTTCCAATTTTTCCACATCCTTCTTGTAGTGTGGGGCCCAAAACTGGACACAGTACTCCAGATGAGGCCTCACCAATGTCGAATAGAAGGGAATGATCACGTCCCTTGATCTGCTGGCAATGCCCCTACTTATACAGCCCTTCTTGGCAACAAGGGCACACTGTTGACTCATATCCAGCTTCTCATCCACTGTAACCCCTAGGTCCATTTCTGTAGAACTGCTTCCTAGCCATTCGGTCCCTAGTCTGTAACAGTGCATGGGATTCTTCCGTCCTAAGTGCAGGACTCTGCACTTGTCCTTGTTGAACCTCATCAGGATTCTTTTGGCCCAATCCTCTAATTTGTCTAGGTCCCTCTGTATCCTATCCCTACCCTCCAGTGTATCTACCACTCCTCCCAGTTTAGTGTCACCTGCAAACTTGCTGAGAGTGCAGTCCACGCCATCCTCCAGATCATTAATGAAGATATTGAACAAAACCGGCCCCAGGACCGACCCTTGGGGCACTCCATTTGAAACCAGCTGCCAACTAGACATGGAGCCATTGATCACTACCCGTTGAGCCCGACGATCTAGCCAGCTTTCTATCCACCTTATAGTCCATTCATCCAGCCCATACTTCTTTAAATTGCTGGCAAGAATACTGTGGGAGACCGTATCAAAAGCTTTGCTAAAGTCAAGGAATAACACGTCCACTGCTTTCCCCTCATCCACAGACCCAGTTATCTCCTCATAGAAGGCAATTAGGTTAATCAGGCATGACTTGCCCTTGGTGAATCCATGCTGACTGTTCCTGATCACTTTCCTCTCCTCTAAGTGCTTCAGAATTGATTCCTTGAGGACCTGCTCCATGATTTTTCCAGGGACTGAGGTGAGGCTGACTGGCCTGTAGTTCCCTGGATCCTCCTTCTTCCCTACATTAGCCTTTTTCCAGTCATCCAGGACCTCCCCCGATCGCCATGAGTTTTCAAAGATAATGGCCGATGGCTCTGCAATCACATCCACCAACTCCTTTAGCACCCTCGGATGCAGCGCATCCGGCCCCATGGACTTGTGCATGTCCAGTTTTTCTAAATAGTCCCGAACCACTTCTTTCTCCACAGAGGGCTGGTCACCTTCTCCCCATACTGTGCTGTCCAGTGCAGCAATCTGGGAGCTGACCTTGATTGTGAAGACAGAGGCAAAAAAATCATTGAGTACATTAGCTTTTTCCACATCCTCTGACACTAGGTTGCCTCCCTTATTCAGTAAGGGGCCCACACTTTCCTTGACTTTCTTCTTGTTGCTAACATACCTGAAGAAACCCTTCTTGTTACTCTTAACATCTCTTGCTAGCTGCAACTCCAAGTGTGATTTGGCCTTCCTGATTTCACTTCTGCATGCCTGAGCAATATTTTTATACTCCTCCCTGGTCATTTGTCCAATCTTCCACTTCTTGTAAGATTGATTTAACCCTGCACCCATCCACACGACAAAGCCATTTTTGTCGACTTTGGGTATGTCTACACTACGGGATTAATCCGAATTTACAGAATTCGATTTTTGGCAACTGATTGTATAAAGTCGAGTGTATGCGGCCACACTAAGCACATTAATTAGGCGGTGTGCATCCATGTACCGAGGCTAGCGTCAACTTCCGGAGCGTTGCACTGTGGGTAGCTATCCCATAGCTATCCCATCGTTCCCGCAGTCTCCTCCGCCCATTGGAATTCTGGGTTGAGTTCCCAATGCATGATGGTGCCAAAAACATTGTCGCAGGTGGTTCTGGGTACATCCTCCCCCTCCCTCCGTGAAAGCAACGGCAGATAACCTTTTTGCGCCTTTTTCCTGGGTGAACAGTGTAGACGCCATACCGCGGCAAGCATGGAGCCCACTCAGCTCAAGACAGCAGTCATGAACACCTCGCGCGTAATCGTGCAGTTTATGCTGAACCAGGACCTTCAAAACCAGGCGACGAGGAGTAGGCTACGGCAGCACGGCGACCAGAGTGATGAGGACATAGACATGGAATTCTATCAAACCGCGGGCCCCAGCGCTTTGGAGATCATGCTGTTAATGGGGCAGGTTCTAGCCATGGAACGCTGATTCTGGGCCCGGGAAACAAGCACAGACTGGTGGGACCGCATAGTGTTGCAGGTGTGGGACGAGTCCCAGTGGCTGCGAAACTTTCGCATGCATAAGGGCACTTTCATGGAACTTTGTGACTTGCTTTCCCCTGCCCTGAAGCGCCAGAATACCAAGATGAGAGCAGCCCTCACAGTTGAGAAGCGAGTGACGATAGCCCTGTGGAAGCTTGCAACGCCAGACAGCTACCGGTCAGTCGGGAATCAATCTGGAGTGGGCAAATCTACTGTGGGGGCTGCTGTGATGCAAGTAGCCAAAGCAATCACTGAGATGCTGCTACCAAAGGTAGTGACTCTGGGAAATGTGCAGGTCATAGTGGATGGCTTTGCTGCAATGGGATTCCCTGCCTGCGGTGGGGCAATAGATGGAACCCATATCCCTATCTTGGCACCGGAGCACCAGGGCAGCCAGTACATAAACCGCAAGGGGTACTTTTCAATGGTGCTGCAAGCACTGGTGGATCACAAGGGACATTTCACCAACATCAACGTGGGATGGCCAGGAAGGGTTCATGACGCTCGCGTCTTCAGGAACTCTATTCTGTTTAAACGGCTGCAGCAAGGGATTTACTTCCCAGACCAGAAAATAACCGTTGGGGATGTTGAAATGCCTATAGTTATCCTTGGGGACCCAGCATACTCCTTAATGCCATGGCTCATGAAGCCATACACAGGCAGCCTGGACAGGAGCCTCAAGTAGAGGCTGAGCAAGTGCAGAATGGTGGTAGAATGTGCATTTGGACGTTTAAAGGGTTGCTGGCGCACGTTACTGACTTGCTCAGACCTCAGCCAAACCAATATTCCCATTGTTATTACTGCTTGCTGTGTGCTCCACAATCTCTGTGAGAGTAAGGGGGAGACCTTTATGGTGGGGTGGGAGGCTGAGGCAAATCGCCTGGCTGCTGATTACACGCAGCCAGACACCAGGGTGATTAGAAGAGCACACCAGGAAGCGCTGCGCATCAGAGAAGCTTTGAAAACCAGTTTCATGACTGGCCAGGCTACGGTGTGAAAGTTCTGTTTGTTGAAAACCCGCCCCCTTGATTGACTCATTCCCTGTAAGCAAACTACCCTCCCCCTTCGATCACAACTTGCTTTCAAAGGAAATAAAGTCACTATCATTTAAAAATCATGTATTCTTTATTAATTGATTATAAACATAGGGAGAAAACTGACAAGGTAGCCTGGGTGGGGTTTGGGAGGAGGATAGGAGGGAAGGAAAAGGCCACTAAAAAAGTTCAAAGTAATGACAGCCTTTTGCTTGGGCTGTCCGCTGGGGTGGAGTGGGAGGGTGCACGGAGCCTCTCTCCTCCCCCCCCCCCGCGTTCTTACACGTCTGGGTGAGGAGGCTATGGAACATGGTGAGGGGGGAGGGAGGTTATACAGCGGCTGCAGCAGCACTCTGTGATCCTGCTGCCGTTCCTGAAGCTCCACCAGACGCCGGAGCATGTCCGTTTGATCACGCAGCAGCCCCAGCGTTGCAGCCTGCCACCTCTCATCTCGAGCGTCCCTCATGGCCTCACGTTCACTGGCATCTTTCCTGTACTTTGATACCGTGTCCTTCCACTCATTCAGATGAGCTCTTTCATTGCGGGTGGATTCCATGATTTCAGAGAACATTTCGTCTCGCATCCTTTTTTTTTGCCACCTTATCTGAGATAGCCTTCGGGACGGAGGAGGGAGGCTTGAAAAATTTGCAGCTGCGGGAGGGAGGGAAAAAAGGGAGAGAAGTATTTAAAAAGATACATTTTACAGAACAATGCTTACACTCTTTCACGGTGAACAACACTATTCACATTACATAGCACATGTGATTTCGGTACAAGGTCGCATTTTGCATCTTAATATTGAGTGCCTGCGGCTTTGGTGTTAGAGATCACAGACGCAGGTCTGGGCAACAGAATTCGGCTTGCATGCGGCCATGGTAAGCCATTGTCTTTTGGCTTCTGCAGCCTTAAAGCAGCGCCCTCCTTTCCCACATACCAAGCAAAGCCCATTGAGTGCTGTGGTTTTCCTGTTAACATGCAGCAGCAGAAACCAAACTTAACCCCCCTCATCCAATTCTCTGGGATGATCGCTTTATCCCTCCCCCACACCGCGTGGCTGGTATCAGAGAAGATCCCTGCAGAAACCAAACTAACCCCCCCCCAATCCAAGTCTCTGGGATGATCGCTTTACCCCTTCCGCCCCCCCCCCCCCACATCGCGTGGCTGGTATCAGGGAAGATCCCTGCTAGCCAAACGTGAAAAGCTCAGTGCCAATGATTCCCCCCCCCCCCCCCCCCCCGCTGCTTGACTAACTGCAGGGAAGGATTTCTTTTCAGCCACAGGCAAACAGCCCAGTAGGAACGGCCACCTCTGTCCCCTTAATTAAATTCCCGTATTTCAACCAGGTTACCATGAACGATATCACTCTCCTGAGGATAACACAGTGAAATAAAGAACGGATGTTGCTTGAATGCCAGCAAACACCGGGACCATACGCTGCCAGGCTTTGTCATGCAATGATACCAGATTACTTGCTACTAGCATGGCATGGTCAAGTGTCCTACCATGGAGGACGGAATAAGGCTGCACTGCCCAGAAACCTTGTGGAAAGACTTTTTGAGTACCTCCAGAGAGCTTCATGGAGATGTCCCTGGATGATTTCCGCTCCATCCCCAGACACGTTAACAGACTTTTCCAGTAGCTGTACTGTCCGCGAATGCATCCCAAGTCCTCAGGGCAAATTAATCATTAAAAAATGCTTGCTTTTAAACCATGTTTTATGTTTACAAAGGTACACTCACCGGATGTTGCTTGAATGCCAGCAAACACCGGGACCATACGCTGCCAGGCTTTGTCATGCAATGATACCAGATTACTTGCTACTAGCATGGCATGGTCAGGTGTCCTACCATGGAGGACGGAATAAGGCTGCACTGCCCAGAAACCTTGTGGAAAGACTTTTTGAGTACCTCCAGAGAGCTTCATGGAGATGTCCCTGGATGATTTCCGCTCCATCCCCAGACACGTTAACAGACTTTTCCAGTAGCTGTACTGTCCGCGAATGCATCCCAAGTCCTCAGGGCAAATTAATCATTAAAAAATGCTTGCTTTTAAACCATGTTTTATATTTACAAAGGTACACTCACCGGAGGTCCCTTCCATGGCCTCATTGTCTGGGGGTTGGGAGGGTACTTCAGTCAGGCTGAGAAAAAGATCCTGGCTGTTGGGGAGAACGGAGTGCTGTGTGCTCTCCGCAAGCTCATCGTCATCCTCCTCCTCCTCATCTTTCCCATCCGCAGAATCCTCAAGCATGGCTGAGATTACCCCCTGCTCAGAATCCACGGTCAGAGGTGGGGTAGTGGTGGCGCCCCCCCCTAAAATTGCATGCAGCTCAGCGTAGAAGCGGCATGTCTGCGGCTCTGACCCAGACCTTCCGTTTGCCTCCTTTGTTTTTTGATAGGCTTGTCTGAGCTCCTTAACTTTCATGTGGCACTATAGTGAGTCCCTATTGTGGCATCTCTCCATCATGCCCTTGGAGATTTTTTCAAAAGTTTTGGCATTTCGTCTTTTGGAACGTAGTTCTGCTAGCACGGAATCCTCTCCCCATATAGTGATCAGATCCAGTACCTCCCGTATGGTCCATGCTGGTGCTCTTTTTCGATTCTCGGACTGCATGGTTACCTGTGCTGATGAGCTCTGCGTGGTCACCTGTGCTCTCCACGCTGGGCAAACAGGAAATGTAATTCAAAAGTTCGCGGGGCTTTTCCTGTCTACCTGGCCAGTGCATCCAAGTTCAGATTGCTGTCCAGAGCGGTCACACTGGTGCACTGTGGGATAGATCCCGGAGGCCAATACCGTCTAATTGCGGCCACACTAACCTTAATTCGAAATGGCAATGTCGATTTCAGCGCTACTCCCCTCGTCGGGGAGGAGTATAGAAATCGATTTTAAGAGCCCTTTATTTCAAAGTAAATGGCTTCGTTGTGTGGCTGGGTGCAGGGTTAATTCGATTTAATGCTGCTAAATTCGAACTAAACTCATAGTGTAGACCAGGCCTTAAATCGATTTCTGTACTCCTCCCCGACGAGGGAATTAGCGCTGAAATCGACTCTGCTGGGCCGAATTTGGAGTAGTGTGGACGCAATTCAATGGTATTGGCCTCCGGGAGCTATCCCAGAGTGCTCCATTCTGACTGCTCTGGACAGCACTCTCAACTCAGATGTACTGGCCAGGTAGACAGGAAAAGCCTCGCGAACTTTTGAATTTCATTTCCTGTTTGGCCAGCGTAGCGAGCTGATCAGCACAGGTGACCATGCAGAGCTCATCAGCACAGGTGACCATGGAGTCCCAGAATCGCAAAAGAGCTCCAGCATGGACCAAACGGGAGGTACTGCATCTGATTGCTGTATGGGGAGATGAATCCGTGCTACCCGAACTCCGTTCCAAAAGACGAAATGCCGGAATATTTGAAAAAATCTCCAAGGGCATGAAGGACAGAGGTTATAGCAGGGACCCACAGCAGTGCCACGTGAAGCCTACCAAAGAACCAGAGTGGCAAACGGCCGCTCCAGGTCAGAGCCCCAGACATGCCGCTTCTATGATGAACAGCATGCCATTCTAGGGGTGCCCCTACAACTACCCCACCCCTGTGCTTCCCTCCTCCCCCACCCCTCCAGGGCTACCTTGGCAGTTATCCCCCCATTTGTGTGACGAATTAATAAAGAATGCATGAATTTGAAACAACAATGACTTTATTGCCTCTGAAAGCGGAGATCAAAGGGGGGAGGGGAGGGCGGTTGGCTTACAGGGAAGTAGAGTGAACCAAGGGGGTGGGTTTTCATCAAGGAGAAACAAACAGAACTTTCACACCGTAGCCTGGCCAATCATGAAACTGGTTTTCAAAGCTTCTCTGATGCACAGCGCGCCCTGCTGTGCTCTTCTAACCGCCCTGGTGTCTGGCTGCGAATAATCAGCGGCCAGGCGATTTGCCTCAACCTTCCACCCCTCCATAAACGTCTCCCCCTTACTCTCACAGATATTGTGGAGCACACAGCAAGCAGTAATAACGATGGGAATATTGGTTTTGCTGAGGTCTAACCGAGTCAATAAACTGCGCCAGCGAGCTTTTAAACGTCCAAAGGCACCTTCTACCACCATTATGCACTTGCTCAGCCTATAGTTGAACTGCTCCTTACTACTGTCCAGGCTTCATGAGCCATGGGAGCAAGGGGTAGGCTAGGGTAGGTGCGACCGCGCGGTGCTGCCGACTGGGAGAGCAGCCTGAGGCAGAAGCCTCTAGCTGGCATGATATTCCAGGCAGGACTGAATCTCCATTAGACAAAACTTAAAGAAGAGAATGACCTGGAGTCATTTCCATTTTTGTCCAGGCACCCCCAACCGACCTCACCGAGGCCAGCCAGGAGCACCCATGTCTGCCCAAGCGCCTCCGACCAACCTAACCGAGGTCAGCCAGAAGCACCCATGGGACAACAACGACGGCTTGCAGTCGTATTGCACCATCTGCCATCCGCAAGGCAAGGCAAGGCAAGGCAAGGCAAGGCAAGGGGATGCTGCTGTGTAGCACTGCAGTACCGCATCTGCCAGCAGTACCCAGGAGACATACGGTGACAGTGAGATGAGCGGGCTCCAGGCTTGCCATGGTATGTCGTCTGCACGGGTAACCCAGGAAAAAAGGCGAGAAATGATTTTTTGCTGTTGCTTTCACGGAGGGAGGGAGGGAGGGGGGGCCTGACAACATGTACCCAGAACCACCCGTGACAATGTTTTTGCCCCATCAGGCAGTGGGAGCTCAACCCAGAATTCCAATGGGTGGCAGAGACTGCGGGAACTGTGGGATAGCTACCACAGTGCAATGCTCCAAAAGTCGACGCTAGTCTCGGTACTGTGGACGCACACCGCCGACTTAATGCGCTTAGTGGGGACACACACAATCGACTGTATCAAATCGATTTCTAAAAAATCGACTTCTATTAAATCGACCTAATTTTGTAGTGTAGACATACCCTTGGACTCCTTTCCCTCTCATATTAGCCTCCAGGCATAGGCAGAAAGTTATATGGGCTCATGGTGCCCAAGCTCCAGCAATATTCCGGGCCCAGGAGCCCAGCTCCACCAATGTTTGGGGCCAGGTCTCTCCCCCGGCCCCTCCTGCCACCACCACGTGCCTCCCCCGAGTGTCCCCCGGCCCCCACTTGCTGCCCCCTGCCCCTTCCAGGGTCCCCGGAGCACAGCGTGTCTGTCTCTCTGCTGCAGCTCCATGCTGCCTCCTGCATCAACTGTTGCTGCAGGGTCCTAGTGCCCCCCATCCACTCCTGCCAGGGCAGGCTGACTCTGAGCCTGCCCTTCCCCTTTGGACCCTTTAATTTTCCAATGGGACCCTCGCCTCCCCCCCGCCCGCAGTCACCGCTCTTGCCCCATGCTGGACAAGGGGAAGCCCCACCCCCAGTGAGGCTACAGTGAGGGGCAGCAACAGGGGAGGAGGCACACATGTGATGGCAGCCCCCCCCCCGGCACTCACCGCAGAGGCGACAAGGGGGCTTCCTGTACCTGAGAGGGGCCCTAGGAGCACATGCAGTGACAGTGGTGCAAGGTGAGTGTGGTGCAGAGGGAAAGTGAGGGGGCCCTCCCCCGGAGCTCGCTGCTGCCTGTGGGGAGAGGGCTAGGGGGAATCCTCCTCTCTGGCCCTTGCCCCAGGGCAGCCTGTCTGCACCCCAAACTCCTCATCCCCAGCCCTATCCCACCCCAGAGCCCTCACCCCCTGCACCTCAACCATCTGCCCCAGCCCTGAGCCCCCCCACACCCCAAACCCCTCATCCCCAGCCCCATCCCAGAGCCCTCATCCCCTGTACCCCAACTCTCTGCCCTAGCCCTGAGCCCTCTCCCACACCCCAAACCCCTCATCCACAGCCCTCACCCCTGCACCCCAGCCCTCTGCCTGAGCCCCTCCCACACCCCACACCCTCATCACCAGCCCCACCCCAGAGCCCTCACATTTTTACATTATTTTAAAAAATATGCAGTAACTCCTCACTTAATGTTGTAATTATGTTCCTGAAAAATGCTACGTTAAGTGAAACGATGTTAAGCGAATCCAATTTCCCCATAAGAATTAATGTAAATGGGGGGTTAGGTTCCAGGGAATTTTTTTTTGCCAGACAAAAGACTATATTTTATATATATACACAGTATAAGTTTTAAACAAACAATTTAATACTGTACACAGCAATGATGATTGTGAAGCTTGGTTGAGGTGGTGGAGTCAGAGGGTGGGATATTTCCCAGGGAATGCCTTACTGCTAAATGATGAACTAGCACTCGGCTGAGCCCTCAAGGGTTAACACATTGTTGTTAATATAGCCTCACACTCTACAAGGCAGCACGAATAGGCGGGGGGGGGAGGGGGAGGGGAAGACAGCATGGCAGAGAGAGACAGAGACACACACCCTGTGTATGAGAGAGAGACTTTGAGACAGCAGCTGCTGACAGCAAGCTCCCTCCATTCTGAGCCCTGTCATGTCCCCCCTGCTCTGTGGAGATGGGGGGCAGGAACGGGGGAGGGGGACACCCTGACAACAGCACCCTCTTCCCCCCCCCCCCTGCACAGCAAGCAGGAGGCTCCTGGAGCAGCTCCAAGGTATAGGGCAGGAACAGCACAGGGCAGTGGGTGGGAGGGACACCTGAACTGCCCAGCAATTGATAGCTTGCTGGGCGGCAGCTGCACAGGGAACTTAGGGGAGATGATGGGGAGGCTGTCGGCCCACCCTGGTTCCAAGCCCCCACCAGCTAGCTCCAACAGGCTGCTCCTTCTTCAAGCAGTGGACAAAGCAGGCGGCTGCCAAACAACACTATAAGGGAGCATAGCGCAACTTTAAATGAGCATGTTCTTTAATTCAGAGGTTCTCAAACTGTGGTCCACGGACCACCCCGTCTGTGAGCTCCATTCAGGTGGTCCGCGGATAGTTCCCTCTAAGGTGCACTCCTGGGCGGCCGCACATGAGAGAATGAAGGGCCACCCACCTAATTAGTGGAGCCGCACAGGCGTGGCTCCTCTAATTAGGTGCCTGGACCCTGGAGAAGATGCACATGTAAGGTGAGGTGGTGGCCTTGGGGGGAATAGGGAGTAGGTAGGAGGGGTCAGTAGTGTGAGAAGAGGGAGTTGGGGGAATTTGGGATGTGCAGGGCTACTGCGGCCAGAGAAAGAGGCTCAGGGCTGCAGCTGCTGGGGAGAGACCCCCTTCCTTTCCAGCCAGAGCTCAGAGGCTGCTGCGGTGGGGGGGAGAGGGAGAGAACCCCCCTTCTTCCCAGTCCCAGCTTGGGTGCTGCTGCGGCAGCAGAGAGAGGGCACATCCATCGCATTAGAAAGGTTAAGACTACTGATATTAAAATATGAGTTGTGTGCTTTTATGTGTAGAACAAAAAAAAAGTTAATTATTATTTAGGGGTTTTTTTATATAGCACTTTTATCCAAAGTGCTTTACAATAGTTAGCTATCAGGGTGTATATGGGACAAACCCAGCCCAGCCTCACAGGAACAAAGCATCAGTGGTTTGAGCATTGGCCTGCTAAACCCAGGGTTGTGAGTTCAATCCTTGAGGGGGCCACTTAGGGATCTGGGGAAAAAATCAGTACTTGGTCCTGATAGTGAAGGCAGGGGGCTGGACTTGATGACCTTTCAAGGTCCCTTCCAGTTCTAGGAGATAGGATATCTCCATTAATTAATTTATTTATTTATCATTAAGTGGTCCTCCAAGACCCTCAGCAATTTTCAAGTGGTCCACGGAAAAAAAAGTTTGAGAGCCACTGCTCTAATTGATCAGCAACGTAGCAACAAAACAATGTTAACTGGGACGACTTAAAGTGAGGAGTTACTGTATATTGGCTTACAAGGCAGGTGTGTGTGTGGGGGGAGGGGGTCAGGACTTGGACTTGTTCTGGGCACCACAAAAAATTATACAAACCTGCCGTCCCTGCCTCCAGGGGATCCTGCCCATCAGTTCCCTGAGGGAATCAAAGTTTGCCTTTCTGACTTTGGGTCTGTATTCTGCTGCTTTCCTTTCTTCCTTTTGTCAGGATCCTGAACTCAACCATCTCATGGTCACTGTTGCCCAGGCTGCCACGCACTTCTACTTCCCCTACCAATTCTTCCCTGTTTGTGAACAACAGTTCAGGAGGAGCATGGCCCCTAGTTGGTTCCTCCAGCACTTGCACCAAGAAGTTGTCCCCAACACTCTCCAAAAACTAATATTTGAATAAAGCTAATGTTATTGAAAAGGTAACACAAGCACAGGGAATGCTTCACTAGACACCCAAATTGTTCTACTCTGTTTTTATGGTTTACAAGCTGTAGTTGGCTTTTACTGTCAATAGTTTATACTCTTTCTTTATCTATATGATCACACTCTCTTGACAGAAATACCTGTGCTCTTGCTGGCTAATATTGTTTGAGGTGAATGATATTGCTGACCTTTCACATTCTCATGGCAGATAAGTTTGCTTAAATGTTAAGATTCTGTAAAGAATAGTCACTGTAGCCCCGATCCCACTGTAGCCCCAATGTGTGTGACTGGTGATCCTATGCAGAGCCCAATTAAAGGCTGCAGCAGCCTGCCTGTGTATTTTTGATTGCAGCATTGGGACTTATATTTGTTTCTTGCTTCTGAAGTGATAGTCAAGTACTTTCTCTAAAAGCTTAAAATACCTTTCAAATAATCTTAAAATATATTAAAAGTGATTGGTAATAGAAAGAAAACATAACTGTTTTCATGACTGAAAGGTAATTAGGTTCCTCGCTCTTCCTCTACTGTCTTGGGAAAGCATATTTTGCACTGAAATACTTGACACAATATCACAGAAACTATATTTATAAGCTGGAAAGGCAACTAGAAACAGTAGAGAAAGTGATGAAAATACCTATGCAGGAAAACTGTAATTTATAGAATGGGCCTAATCTGAAAAATGACTGTAAAAAGGACTTTGGGAAGTTCCATATTTGTTATCTTTCAATGATTCCAGATCAAATCCATTCCACCTACAAGATGGAACAATCCATCCAAATTCAGCCTAGTACCTGACAATCCAGCCAAGTTCTTTCCATCTCACACCTACTCACCGCTAATAAAGATTCTGTAGACCAAGTTCTCCCCTCAGTTACTGTTATGGATCCTTCAAATTATATTCTCAGTAATACATGTGCAATCCCTTCACTGTTGTAAATGATTAGTGTGACACTCTGAACCTCAGGGGAACACCCAGCACCCCCATGTTCATCCTTGTAAAATGATTGTGTGGTATCCAATGCAAAGTTTGTCATGTCAGGTGTCTTCGGAAGGCTCGTAATGCACTGAGCTTGGTTGTTAGAGTGATGTTATAGTAATGTTATAGGTTATAATTTCATTTATATAGTTATGCGGCTGAAAATGTATCCTCATGACTTAAAATAAGCTCAGGCAAAAACTCTCCAAGAGCAGAGAGGCAGTTCACACCTCATCAGGGCGTGTATGGGACAAACCCAGCCCAGCCTCACAGGAACAAAGGACGCTGGCCTAGGCAGCAACAAAGGATCTGTTGGACTCTCGAGTGAATCACCCCCCTTCCTTTGGTCAGTTGGAGACTACAAAGAGGTAATGCTCACCTGACTCTGAAGGGGGGGGGGGGCGGAGGAAAAGCCAAGAGGGAAGAAAGGACATGATAAAAGGGAGAGATGTTTGCCATGCTGGCTCTCTCTTCCACCTACACCTACAGACACCACACCAAGCGACTGAAGCGCTGAACAAAGGGGAGAGCCTGGCTGAAGAGCAACCAGCCAGCCTGTGATGAGAAGCATCTAAGTTTGTAAGGACATTGAAAGCGTTAAGATCAGCTTAGAATGTGTTTTGCTTTTATTTCATTTGACCAAATCTGACTTGTTATGTTTTGATTTATAATCACTTAAAATCTATCTTTATAGTTAATAAATATGTTTGTTTATTCTACCTGAAGCAGTACGTTTGGTTTGAAGCATGTCAAAGACTCTCCTTGGGACATATCAATTTCTTTGTTAAATTGACGAACTCATATAAGCTTGCAGCATCCAGCGGGCATAACTGGACTCTGCAAGACGGAGGTTCCTAGGGTTGTGTCTGGGACCAGGGGTATTGGCTAGTGTAATTCGGTTGCACAATCCAAGGAGCAGCTTACATGCCAGAGGCTGTGCGTGAACAGCCCAGGTGTGGGGGTTCTCACAGCAGAGCAGGGTAAGGCTGGCTCCCAGAGTCAAGGATTGGAGTAACTTAGCAGATCACCAGTCCAGATAACACCAGAGGGGAACGTCACAATTAGGAATTAGTAACCAATTCTGTTGATGAGACAAAAAAAAGACTATAATACAGGTCTCCTAAGACTGTGCTGCCTCTGCTGGGATAACAGAAGTTAAAAGCAGTAAAAATTTATTTTGTCACTAAAACCAGCAGATATAACTCTGAATAAACACACAAAGACATATCTGTTAAATGAGAAGGTACTATGTTTACATAGTCACTTTTCAGAGTAGAACCACATTTTAAAACAAAGTAATACATTGATTTTATTGGAGGTTTCATTGATAGTATATACTAAGAAGAAATACTGCATCTACTTACCTTTTCCATACATCCACCACACTGAATAGCCTTGGATTTGCTGACTAGAAAGAAATCTGGTTGGTGAAGCTGTCATGCTAGGTGTCCTTTGCTACTTTTGCCAGTCAGATGGATTTTGGTGCCTTCTTTAAAGTTGTACTTCTCTGTTATTAGATCACTGGCATTAAGTCAATTATTGCCACTCTCTTTATGGTGAACCCATGTAGTGTAACTAGATGCTTCCTATTTTCTGGATTGCTTTGTTTCTTAAATTCCCTTGCTCTTTCCTTTTCTATTCCTTCAAAAACATAATGCCAGTGATGAAGAGTCTTTCTTTAATTTTTTTTTCATTCCCTATTTCTGCCATTGATCAATTTGCAAAGTAAGAGTTAAATAATAATGGGGGTACTGCATGCCATTGTCACTTGGGCTTTGTCACTTTCTTCCCATCAATGTAGGCTCTAGAGAAGTGGTTGTGCTGTTCTTCCCCTTAAGAGAGTGCTGACTGTGAAGGTGCAAGTTTGCACCTGGCTGATGTGGTAGTAGGTAGGCATTCCTTTCTTTTTCAGTATTCTTTTTTTCTCAACTCCACACAGTGGATGAACAAGACCAATTTCTTGAGAGACCAATTTGGAGCGAATTTCCCAGCTTCTTTCTCTCAGAGCTGACCAAATGGCAGCCAAATGTTATTTCCAGACCTGGTGATCTCCAAATATTATCCTGGCAAATTACACAAGCCATAAGATCTGGTTCCTAGAGAACCCACTTTGAGTCCTGCAGAGCCCAGTGTGGCAGTGAAGTAGGGTTGCCAACTTTCTACTCACACAAAACTGAACACCCTTGCCCTGCCCCATGCCCTGCCCCTCCTCTGAGGATTCTCCCATGCCCACCCTTTCTCCAAGGCCCCACCCCTGCTCACTCAATTCCCCCCCCCTTTGCTCACTCTCCCCTCCCTCACTCTTTTTCATCGGCCTGGCATGGGGGGGGTGGAGTGTGGGAGAGGGTGAGGGCTCGGCTGGGGGTGAGGGCTCTGATGTAGGGCCGGGATGAGGGATTGGGGTGCAGGAGGGTGCTCCAGGCTGGGACTGAGGGATTTGGGGTGCAGGAGGGTGCTCCGGGCTGGGACCGAGGGGTTCAGAGGGCAGGAGGGGGCTCCAGGCTGGGACCGAGGGGTTCAGAGGGCAGGAGGGGGATCAGGGCTGGGGCAGGGGGTTAGGGCATGGAGGGTTGTGAGATTTCCGGCTGGGGGTGCGGGCTCAGAGGTGGGCTTGGGGTTGAAGGGTTTGGGGTGTAGGAGGATGCTCCACGCTGGACTGAGGGGTTTGGAGGCCAGGAGGGGCATCAGGGCTGGGGTAGGGTGTTGGGGCGGGGGAGGGGGTTGCAGGCTCCAGGCGGCGCTTACCATAGGTGTCTCCCGGAAGCAGCGGCATATCCCCCTCTCCGGCTCCTATGCGGAGGTGTGACCAGGCGGCTCTGCATGCTGCCGTGTCCGCAGGTGCTACCTCTGTAGCTCCCATTGGCCGTGGCTCCTGGCCAGTGGAAAGCTGTGGGGGCAGCGCTAGGGGCAGGGGCAGCATGCAGAGCCCCCTGGCTGTCCCTATGCATAGGAGCCGGAGGGGGCACATGCTAGCTGCTTCCTGGGAGCCATGTGGTGCGGAGGCTAGCAGGGAGCCTGCCAGCCCCACTGTGTGGTGCCGCCAACCGGACAGTCAACGGCCCAATCAGTAGTGCTAACCGGAGCTGCTGGGATCCCTTTTCGACTGGGTGTTCTGGTTGAAAACCAGACACTGGTCACCCTATAGGGAAGCCTAGAAGGGTAATCTGAAAAGATCATTTTCTTCTGCAGATTTGGATTGGTAGGTGTAAAGCAGGAGGAGGATTGCCTGGAAATTATTTGTGCCTCATCCCAAGATCTGTGGGATCATCCCCACTGTCTTAGTGTCTTCATAGGCCCAAATAACCTTTGGACTTGTGAAACATCATTACATTGAGACACTGTTGCATTTTGCTGTGATGACATTTTAACGCAAGATGGGGAGCACAGACTGTATGGCAAGGCTAGTTTAAGTTACCCTGCTAAACCTGCAATCACAGCCACTCCAGAGCAGTGGTTCTCAACCAGGGGTACATATACTCATGAGGCCCAGGGGGGACATCAACTCATCCGGATATTTGCCTAGGTTTACAACAAGCAACATAAAAAGCATTAGCGAAGTCAGCACAAACTAAAATTTCATACAGACAATGACTGCTCTATATACTATATATTGAAATGTAAGTGCAAAATTTATATTCCAATTGATTTATTTCATAATTATATAGTAAAAATGGAAGTAAGCAATTTTTCAATACTAGTGTGACACTTTTGTATTTTTATGTCAGATTTTGTAAGTAGTTTTAAGTGAGGTGTAACATGGGGGTACAGAAGCCAACTCAGATTCCTGAAAGGGGTACATAATCTGCTCCAGAGCTCCACCTTGCCAAGGTCAGGTTGAAATGCTAGTGGCTTGTTTACTGCTCATGCTCCAGCACTGCACAGTGTGGGCTATAAGGCGCTTTGTAATAACTGAGCACTCTGGGGCATTAATGCCATGAACCAGGCTGTTCCTTTCTTTATCATACCCTGGTTGGGGCATGTGGGTAGACCCTCCCCCGCCCCCCCCCCCCCTTACTCTGCATGGGCACTAGTCTAATGGTCAGAGCCTGAGTCAAGACCCAAGCAGGATAGGAGCACTAGGGCCAAGGCAGGTACAGAATCATAGAATATCAGGGTTGGAAGAGACCTCAGGAGGTCATCTAGTCCACCTCCCTGCTCAAAGCAGGCCCAATACCATCTAAATCATAGGAACAATTGGGGCTGCTGGTACTATGGTAGGTCTGGCAAGGCCTCTCAGTCAGGTGATTTGGTCACTTGGTGGTCCACCAGCCCTGGCTTCTCCCCGTTGCCCCTCAGGGGTTAGCAGCAGCTCACCACTGCTGAGTCCCAGCATGCCTTGCGCTGCCACGGCCTGAGTGTGCAAGTCGGAGTGCCTGCTGGGGCTACCCACCCTCAGCAGGTACAGGCACCTCCCGCGCCCTGCGGCAAGGTTCGGCTCCGGCCTGGGTGTGGAGGGTGAGGGGGCGGCGCTTGAGGCGGAGCCCGCCGGGCCGCTTCACATCTCACTTCCTACGCGCCGTGCTGGGGGCTTAGCCTCGGGAAGAGGCGGGGGGGGGGAATCTCAGAGGGGCAGTCTCGGCCCGAAAGAGGCAGTGGCAAGTGGGGAGGACCGGGACCGGGGTCGGCGCAGAGCGAGCGGAGCCGGAGCCTGAGCCATGGGCCTGGTCTACACTACGACTTTAATTCGGATTTAGCTGCTTTAATTCGAATTAACGCTTGACCCGTCCACACAACGAAGCCATTTAATTCGAATTAAAGAGCCCTTTAATTCGATTTCTGTACTCCTCCTTGACGAGAGGAGTAGCATCTAAATCGGTATTGTTAATCCGAATTAAGGTTAGTGTGGCCGCAATTCGAAGTTATTGGCAATTCAATGTTATTGGCTACCCACAATGCAACGCTCTGGAAATCGATGCTACTACGGTAGCTTGGACGCACACCACCGAATTAATGGTGCCTAGTGTGGCCGAATACATTCGAATTTATAAAATCGGTTTCCTAAATTCGAATTATATAAATTCGGATTAATCCTGTAGTGTAGACATACCCATGGTGGCAGCGGCGGAGAGAGGTAAGAGCCGGGCGGTATAGACACCTCTCCTCAGAACCGGGGGGAGTGCTGCACCAGGTGACTGCAGTGGTATCGGGTGACCAGCCCCCTCACATGACTGAGGTGTCGTCTGACTGTTTCCCCAGAGCTGGGTCGGGTGCTTCTGCTTGCCCCTGGGCGTTGTGCACAATCTTCCCTTCCCCAGTCCCTCGCTGGGACCTTGGACACCCCGCCGTTAGGGAGGAGTTCGGGGACCCCAGTTCCCCGGGGTCAGGCCTGCTGCTGCAGGGCCTGGGGACCCTCTTCTCTGGGCCTGTCTCCGCAGTGTATGGTGCTCTAATTCCCTTCCCTTTGCACTGTGGGCCATGCCAGCCTACTGCTGAATCCAGGAACCTTTAGGATTAGTGTGTTACTATGTGTATTATGGCAGCGCCTAGGAGCCCCACTCATGGAGCAAGATCCTGTTGTGCTAGGCACTGTACAAACACAGAACAACTCTGTATTTGTCCTCTCCTCAGGATTGGGTCCGATCCACAAGCTCAGACCAGGGGATTCCCCCAACTTGCCAGTTGTCACAGAGTTGCTCTAATATGCCACCATAGAGCCTGAGGTGCCCACAGCACCTCCACCCAATCTGGGATAGCCGTCACCCCCCACTGCAGAACTCTGAATTACTTCAAAACCATGTCCTCATGGTTGCTCCAACAAGCTGCTTCTGCGTTGCCCAGGGTGGTTAACCCAACTCTATACCACGGTCTTGATATTGTTTTAACTCACCGCACCATCCCAATGTCCTATGGCAGGTTACAGTGCTGTATGTAATGGAGTGAGAGGTGATGAGCATTGGAAGAGGTCTATGCTGGTAAATGTAGTATAGTTCCCTGAAACTGTTGGTAACCCCACAACATTAACCCTGGCAATTGTTGCGTTGTTGACTATATACTTGCTAATAACTGTAAATTTCTAGTGCACTCACAGTGTATGTAGGTGCTACATATAAGAATCAGTAGAATCTGTATTATGAGAGAGAGACTATTGAATGTCATTGGGAATTAGTGTGCATGTGTGTATAATCACACATGGGTAAAAGCATTTTGCTTCCTCACACAGTTCCCTTTACAGCTTTTTAGTACTTTGAATATTTTGTATTTCAAAAATTGAATATGTTAAGACTCCATCCCTTCTGCCTGTGCTATGCCCCTCACCTCTTTCTGCCTCTTCACAAGGAATGGATCAATTTGACTGGAAGAGGGGTGGGTAGGTCTATCAGAGCAGGAGGGGGCAGTTTGGCTCCCAACACCTCACTTAGCCAGGAACTTGACCCCACACACTAGGGTGACCAGACGTCCCGATTTTATAGGGACAGTCCCGATTTTGGGGGCTTTTTCTTATATAGGCTCCTATTACCCCCCACCCCTTGTCCCAGTTTTTCACACTTGCTGTCTGGTCACCCTACCACATACACACCCCATGCTTTTCACTACAGAGATCTGCCCTCCTCAGATTCCACCAGGCTCAAGTTGAGCTGTTCTGACAGGGCTGCTGCTCAGGAGTTCAGCCACTCCAAAAGGGGCATGTTGAATCCTGAGCCACTTGCCCAGGGCCCTGGGGGACAGATTGCTGTTGCTCCCATTTCTGAAATGGCAGCCCACAGAGAGAGACTCCCAGCATGCTCTGCAGCCTGCCTGTTTGTGCCATGGCATGCTGGCAGCCACAATTCTCTATTAATTCTGCTGGTAGCTTAAGGGTTTGTGGTGAAAATTAGAGCTGCCTGAGGTAGATTGGCACACTTATAGCCACTAGTAAATTTCCATATAATTTGACATACACTTCACCATACTATGAATACTAAACAGAATTCTGTAAACCAGTTTACAGTGACCAGTATGTCAGGTCTAATATACTCTAAAATGAATATTACTTGTATAACACCATAGACATGCACGATACTTTATTATACAGGTATAAAGAGATTCCTGGCCCCAAAGAGCTGGTCTGCGCAACCTTACCTTTGTGTGGAGACCCACTGAAATTAATCGGTACTGGCACGGGGTAAGGGTCCCCATCCATGCAGATCCAATTGTGGGATCAGGGCTTAAGAGAAGAACAGGAAAAATCGACACAGGGATACCAAATAGCATCTCACAATTATTAGTTAGTGTTAGTTGATATATCTATATACTGTATTTAAAATAGGGTTTTTTAATTATTAGCAGATCAAACTGACACTTGTCTATTGTCAATGACAAACTTTCAGTGAGTTTTGAATTCTAAATGTTACAGGATGTGTGTATATAAAAGTCCCAAGAATGGCACAAACTTTGTCAACATGAGCATATTTTGTAACGTAGACAATAACACGTTTGTTCACTCTTCAGCTTATTACAGGTTCCTAGTGCTTTTCTTCAACTGCCTCTTGACTTTTGGCTCTTACTTCTGCTTTGATATTCCCAGTGTCCTGCAGGAGCAGTTTCAAGGGGTAAGTAACTAGGTCACAAGGGGAAAGATAAAACTTTTGGTAGGCCCCCTTGACTGCAGTCAAAATGAAGACTGGGAAAGTGGTGTATAAATTGAAAAGCAGAGATTCCCAGTCACAAACAGGGAATTAAAAAAACCATTCTAATCTAGATACCCGAGAACCTGAGAGATGTTATGCTATGAAGAAGTCTAGTGCAGGGGTTCTCACAACAAATTTTTTGGTGGCCTCAGAGTGCGGCCACTAACTCTTGCTGGTGGCCGCTCTGACAATTTTTCCTAAAATACTTAATTAACTTTAGGAAAAACAAATAAATATGCACATGTCCAAATCATTGTAATTTATTTATGTAGGATTTATATTTATTTTTTTGCAGACTCAATAATAAAAATAATGCACAGTTCTCTCTATTCTTTACTGGACCTACACAAAATAGAAATACAAAGAAGGTGCTTTGCACATTCTTTTCTTTTTCCTTGTTGTTTCTTTTGCTTTTTTAGTTGCTATTTTTTTTTTATTATTTTTAGACTTGCTAGATACTAAGTCTGTAAAAAGTGATATTAACAAACATACAAATATCACTTTTCACAGCAGATTTACTCAGTCCCGGAAAGCCCTGGATGTGGAGGTGGGTACGGAGGCAGCAGGGGTCAGAGATGGGGAGGCAGTGGGTGCAAGCGGTGATGGGGGGGTGGTGAGCTTGGGGCCAAAGTCCACCACCATATGGCTGGGGAACGAAGCTCGAAGCCCTGTGGCTAGAGTCCGCCAACCGCCACCCCAGGACTGTAGCCCGACCCCATTGCCTCTGGGAAAGTGGGGAACTCACTGGCCTCCTGCTCCTCCAGTTTTGTGTCTCCAGAGGGAGGCAGGGCCCAATCATTTCTGGTGGCCCTGGGGGAGCAACCGCTGCTTTGGCCCCCCCACAATCACTGCCCAGGAGGCTGTGGCCACTAGAAAAGCCCCTGGTGGCCGCATTTGAGAAACGCTTGTCTAGTGCCAGTGATACATGCTAAGAAAGATGGATTCACTGTGTCCAGACAATGATATCTAGACAGTCCAGGAGAGATGGTAACATGTACAAAGCAAATGCAAGCAGTTGGAGGAACAATTGTTGTTTGGTGACTTATGTATATGTTACAGGCTAATATCTTTCCCATGCTCAGTCACAACATAGTGTAGGTTGTTAGTATTATATTTACAGGACCATCACGGTGCTTTACAAATAATAAGTCTGTTGTAGATTTTATAATCTAAATTGGATTGAAAGAATAGGGGTGTTTAAAAATTACCTAAATCAATTACATCAAGCTGTTGTAGTGACTGCAAGTGGGTCTGTGATTAAACTGAGAAGTAAAACAAATAATGCTCCTAACTGATACAAGTAAAGCCCTTTATTCTCTAGGGTTCATACTAATATCTCCACCTCGTTCACTGCACCAAGCCTCTCCTTTTTAAAAAAAATGAACTATCCGTATTGCAGAGTACATTTTCCTCCATAGAGGATTGGGTGCTGTTGTGTGCATTATTTTGTTGTAGACCAAGATCTGAGATGCTTACTTGGAGCTCTTGATTGTTTGTGCTACTGTGTGACGTTCCCCTCTGGTGTTATCTGGACCGGTGATCTGCTAGGTAACTCCAATCCTTGACTCTGGGAGCCAGCCTTACCCTGCTCTGCTGTGAGAACCCCCACTCCTGGGCTGTTCACGCACAGCCTCTGGCATGTAAGCTGCTTCTTGGATTGTGCAACTGAGGGCATGGCTACACTTGCGAGTTAGAGCGCATTAAAGCAGCCCCATGCACTCTGTAACTCATGATGCATCCACACTAGCAAGGCACGTAGAGCGCTCTGACTCCGTGGCTAGAGCGCTCCTGGTAATCCACTTCAGCGAGTGGAATAACATTTGATGTGCCCCCACTGGAGTGCCGCAGCGCCAGTGTGGATGCCCTGGTCTGTTAATGTGCTCTGATCAGCCTCCAGAAGTGTCCCACAATGCCTGTTCTAGCCACTCTGGTCATCACTTTGAACTCTACTGCCCTGCCTTCAGGTGACCAACCGTCAGACCTTCCCTTTAAATTCTCTGGGAATTTTTGAAAATCCCCTTCCTGTTTGCTCAGCCAGGAGTGGAGTGCTCTCAGCCAGTCTTTCCAGGTGACCATTCCTCCACGCGCCAGGTGATCCCCAGTGTGGAGCAATGGCGCGGTGCTGGACCTCATCAGTGTTTGCGGGGAGGAAGCTGTCCAGTCCCAGCTGCGCTCCAGTCGTAGGAATTACGATACCTTCGGGCAGATATCAAGGGACATGATGGAAAGGGGCCATGACTGGGACGCATTGCAGTGCAGGGTTAAAGTGAAGGAGCTACGGAATGCCTACTGCAAAGCCCACGAGGCAAACTGCCACTCCGGTGCTGCCCCCGCAAACTGCCGTTTCTACAAAGAGCTGGACGTGATACTTGAGGGCGACCCCACCTCCACTCAGAGTACCACCATGAACACTTCAGAGCCCAGTTGAACAAGGCAGGAGGAGGAGAAGGAAAGTGGGAGTGAGGGTGCTGTGGAGGAGGAAGACACCCCAGCATCCCTAGATGCATGCAACCAGGAGTTGTTCTCAAGCCAGGAGGAAGGTAGCCAGTCGCAGCAGCCGGTGCTTGGAGAAGGACAAACACCAGAGGAGGTGCCCAGTAAGCGGCTTTTATTTTGGGGAAGGAAGTTATTCGGTGTGGGCTCTTGGGGCGAGGAGGGTTAGTGCTACATGCATGCCTAGATGCGGAATAGGGCCTTGATGTGCTCTCTCACATCGCAGTAATCAGCCTCTGTGATCTCTTCAGAGGTCTCATCCAGAACTTGGGCAATGCGCTTGCGCAGGTTTCTTGGGAGAGCCACTGCGGTCCTTGTCCCAGTCAGGCTAACATGTCCGCGCCACTGTGCCATGAGCGGGGGGGGGGGGAGGGAGGGGAGAACCATTGCTGCATATGGGCCAGGGCGGAAACCGCATTGTAGTAGAAGACCCTCCCTTGCTTCCCAGCTCACCCTCAGCAGCGAGATATCTTCCAGGACAAACTCCTGTGGAAAATGTGGAGACAGTGTTCAGTATAGGGACCCCCTGCAGCTGTTGGCTCTCCCCAAGGCACAGAAACCCAGAGGACAGTATGGCCGTGAAACAATCAGTGCCCCTTGACCCTGTGCTTACTCACCGTTTTGGGGCTCCCATGGGTTATGTCTGCTTACTTTGGGATGGGCAAATTTTGCTATTGTGTAGACTGTGCTTGCCCTTAAGTATGGGGGAGTCATTGCTCTGTCTAGTGTGAACAATGCTGCCTCTGTTAAGTGTTGCATTTTGCCTTTACAGATGCAACCTTGAGATCTCAGCTGTCCGTGTTATCACCAACCGAAAGACTCCAAAGAATTAGAAAGAGGCCACGTAGAAGCAAAGACATGCTGCATGAAGTAATGCTGCAGTCCCTTAACGAGAATCTAAAAGTGCAGGAGTGGAGGGAGAGTGAAAGGAGGATCTGCCAGTAGAATGAGGAGTGCTGGCAGCAAAGCATAGATCAGCTGATAAGCATCATGGAGCGCCAAGCGGACTCGATGCATGGCTACAAGCGCCTGGAAGTGGAGCACTACCACACCCCCTGCAGCCCTTGTCCCAAAACTCTTTCCCTTGTGCCCCCATGTCACCTCCAACCCACTTTCCCCAACATCCGGGTTCTTATCGCCACCAGCTGCCTCCAACACCTGTAGCTTCACCACCCAGTCCTGAAAACTGACCCTTACCCACTGCACTCAACCCCCATCACCATGCATTATAGCCATCCTGAAGTGCAGCACTCATTGCACAGCACTCCAGACAGGAAGGCTGAGTATGATAACAGGACATACGCAAATCTGTGGTTGTACCGTTCCCCACCCCCACCCTCTTGCCCTTTCTGTTTCCCAAGCAGTTGTGTTTCTTTTCAATAAAATTGATTTTTTGGCTTTGAAAACATTCTTTATTATTGCATAAAGTAAAAGATACCTTAGCTCAGGAAAGCAACAGGCACTGCAAGTCAGCATAGCAAACACAGATTCCTACTAACATTGGAACCACTGCACTTCACTCCCGTGCAGGGCACCAAACATTACTCGTGGCTTTCAGCCTCAAATTGCTCCCTCAAGGCATCCCTAATCCTTGCTGCCCCGCACTGGGCCCCTCTAATAGCCCTGCTCTCTGGCTGTTCAAATTCAGCCTCCAAGTGTTGAACCTCCAAGTTCCATGCCTGAGTGAATCTTTCACCCTTCCCTTCACAAATGTTATGGACGGTACAGCACGCGGATATAACCGCGGGGATGCTGTCATCGGCCAGGTCCAGCTTCCCATACAGAGAGCGCCCTTTAAATGGCCAAAAGCACACTCCACAGTCATTCTGCACCGGCTCAGCCTGTTGTTAAACCGCTCCTTGCTGCTGTCAAGGCTACCTGTGTAGGGTTTCATGAGCCATGGCATTAAAGGGTAAGCGGGGTCTCCAAGGATCACAATGGGCATTTCGACTTCCCCTACAGTGATCTTCTGGTTTTGGGAAAAAAGTCCCGGCTTGCAGCTTCCTGAACAGGCCAGTGTTCTGATAGATGCATGCATCTTTCCGGGCTGGACTGCGTTAATGTCAGTGAAACGCCGACGGTGATCCACAAGCGCCTGGAGAACCATAGAGAAATACTCCTTCCGATTAACATACTCCGAGGCTAGGTGGGCTGGTGCCAGAATTGGAATATGCATCCCATCTATCGCCCCTTCGCAGTTAGGGAAACCCATTTGTTCAAAGCCAGCCACAATGTCATGCACGTTACCCAGAGTCACGGTTCTTCTGAGCAGGATGCGATTAATGGCCCTGCAAACTTGCATCAACACGATTCCAATGGTCGAATTTCCCACTCCAAACTGGTTAGCGACTGATCGGTAGCTGTCTGGAGTTGCCAGCTTCCAGATTGCAATAGCCACCCGCTTCTCCACCATCAGGGCAGCTCTCAATCTCGTGTCCTTGCGCTGCAGGATGGGGGCAAGCTCCTCACACAGTCCCATGAAAGTGGCTTTTCTCATCCAAAAGTTCTGCAGCCACTACTCGTCATCCCAGACTTGCAGGACAATGTGATCCCACCACTCAGTGCTTGTTTCCCAAGCCCAAAAGCGGCGTTTCACGGTGGAGAGCATGTCCATGAATGCCACAAGCAATCTCATGTCGGATGCGTTACTTGAGTCGATATCATTGTCAGACTCCTCACTGTCAGTTTGGATCTTAAGGAGTAACTCAACTGACAAACATGATGTGCTGGCGAGACTCGTCCGCATATTCCTCAGCAGTTCGGTCTCCATTCCCGCAGACCGAAAGGGAAGATAGAGCGCGCCGTACAAAAACTGTTGAAAGATGGTGCCAAATGTGGACGGAAGCACAGGGATTACTGGATACGAACCGATGCATCACGGGGCGTTGGGACAGGACCCAGAATGCCCTGCCCCCTTCCCACAAGCCACAGCGCCAGAATGGGAAGAGGTGCTCTGTGGCATAGCTGCCCATAATGCACCGCTCCCCCAATGCCGCTGCAAGTGCCGCAAATGTGGCCATGCCAGTGCGCTTGCAGCTGGCAGTATGGACAGACTGCAGCGCTTTCCCTACTGCGCTCTCCAAAGGCTGGTTTAACTCAAAGCTCTCTACATCTGCAAGTGTAGCCATGCCCTTAATGACACTAGCCAATACCTCCGGTCCCAGACACAACCCTAGGAACCTCTGTCTTGCAGTGTTCAGTTATGCCTGCTGGACACTGCAAGTTTCTATGAGTTTGTCAATTTAACAAAGAAATTGATATACACTAGGCTTGTTATCCCAAGGGGAGACTCTGACTTTTTTAATCAGAGAATTGTTTTTTTATCACAGAAAACTAGGATCCCTGCCGATCATTACTGCTGATGGATTATGTTCAGTCTCTGGCAAAGGGATGGGTTTACTCATGTGCACCCTCTGCTAGTAGATCCAAGACATGTGATTGGCTAAAGTTCACTGTCCTTCCTAGATTATGGAGCTGGGCCTATGACTTTTAGAAGGCCTGCAAGAAATTCTTACACACTCGGATAATAAAGACTTCTGAAGAGACCCCAAACTAAGACAGGTTCAGAGAAGGAGAGTGTGCATCATTGCTACTGTTTTGTGGTGACGGCATTGAACTATGATTTAGGAGATCTGGTTCCAGTTCCTTATAAAAGTTTTTATAGCAGGGAGCTGGAATGAGGTCTCATTATTGAAGCTTCATTAGTTTTATAAAAGCTTTCATAGAATCATAGAATGTCAGGGTTGGAAGGGACCTCAGGAGGTCATCCAGTCCAACCCCCTGCTCAAAGCAGGACCAATCCCCAGGCCAATGCTCAAACCACTGAGCTATCCTGCAGAATACTTCCTGGTACCTTTATTTAGTATCAGATCATTAAAAATTAAGCTACAGCTGATTAAAATAAACAGACCAAGTGCATTTTGCAATGCAGTATCCTTGCCTTTCTCTTTGATTCAAATCTCAGTGGTGTATTTATAAGAGGTGCTGAGACCCCACAGCCCCTATCAAAGTCATATGCCAATATATATTTATGCCTGTATCTGTAATTATCATTCCATGCATCTGAAGAAGTGGGGTTTTTACCCATGAAAGCTTATGCCCAAATAAATCTGTTAGTCTTTAAGGTGCCACTGGACTCCTTGTTGTTTTTGTGGATACAAACTAACATGGCTACCCCTCTGATACTTGGTATCATAGCTATGAATGTCAAACCACAGTCATTTCCAATGGGTTTCCCAGTTGCCAGTGGGAAATAGGTTCTGCTGTAGTCTCTTATGATCCCTTGTATATTGTTGCAGCTCCTTTGTCACTCAGAACATTTTAATTACTGTCGTATCCTCAAGATGGATACGCTATACACACAAGGCCACTGAAAATCTTTAAATTCCTTCTATCAGGTTGGGAAGTGAGTGGTGGAGATGAGTCTAGAAAGGAAGTCAAAACCAGGCTCTTGTACCTATTGAGGCCCACCACCCAAAAAGAAGGTTTGGCTAATTATTGTGTAATGCAAATTAGACCTCTATTACTGTTGGAATACAGACTTTTTATGTCCACTTGTTACACAGAACCTAACCTGCCCCAATGGAACCCAGCATAATGGCACTGGACATAATGGCACATTGGCCTGTGTGGAAGGTCTGGGGATGACGCCTGCACAGTACAACCTGCTGTATGCAATCTATGCTTGGACGTGAGTCACCTTTCTTCTGTTTAAGGGAGGTATCATGTGCACTGGTCATAGGATGTGCAGGGAGTAAAACCAAATGTTTGTGGTATTCTCCCTAGGAATGCGCTGGTGGTGATTCTGGCTGGATTCCTGATTGATAAACTGGGAAATCACTGTAAGTCCCAATTATTTCGTTATAGCTGATCTTTCTTCTTGCACAGAAGTGACCTTTCCAGCTATTCCTTCAATGGAAAGAGATATTGCTTCCCAACACCAGAATCACCTTTTCAGTAAGGTGAAGGGATGAAGCAGTGTGGGCAACAAAACAGAGCAAACCAAGGAAGGTACTTCCTTCTGGTGTGGAGAGAAGATGGGTGTAACAAAGGCTGCTCCATAGAATTACAAGCATCAGGGATCTCTGCTGTAAACTTGCACAGCTCCCCCTTTGGCCTGATTGTAGATCACTAGAATTTAGTATGACACACAACAGTTGAGTAAACATTGTTTTAATCTCCTGACACACAATAAAAGGAAGACAGGTAAGTTCAGAGCTGGCAGTGATCCTTTATCTACAAACTTTACACTCTTAATGTGACTGTCTGATAGTCCTGTATTCTTCTCTTCTACATGGCCTTCTATTTGGTATCTGTCATCATGGTATCTAAGCTCCACAACACAATAAGGAATACAGCCCTGGCCATTCCCTGTGGGGCTGGTCAGCATTCTTGTCTCTGTTTTTGCAGATGGGGACACTGGCACAGAGGTGAGGTTACTTGGCCAGTGTCAAAGAGTCAGTGGCAGAGCTAGGAGTGAGACTCAGGAGTATGAAGCTTATAGGCTTGTGGTTGAGCCATTTAATGTTCCTTTGCCTCAGTTTCCCCATGTATAAGGCACACGATAATATTTCTCTCCTCTGCAAAGTGACCTAAGATCCTTCAATGAAAGGGGCTATATAGTAGTAAAATAATATGTCATAGAGTCAATTTGATGGGAGACCCAGGGATAAAAATTCAGAGCTCCTTTCAAATTTTCCTATTGCACAGTAATTTTGTCTTTTTATTTATTTATTGTATTTATCCGTTGCCTTTATTTCAATGTGTCCCTGTGTTTTTCTGTCTCCCTCCCTAGTTGGTGTCTTTCTTTTCTCTTTCCTGACTGTCTTGGGATCGTCCATCTTCGCTCTGGGCTCTCACTTCAAGGGAACTCCGTACCTTCTGCCGCTGATGCTGACAGGACGGTTGCTGTTTGGATCTGGGAATGGGTCACTTACCAGTAAGGAATCTGAGAACTCCTCTCCTGGTTAGACCCCAACAATGGGAGGACAAATGGGATTTTTGCCGCTGGGCCTTTGTTCCTACAGTCAGACCTTCATCTGCTCTGTGCACCAGGAACCAGGCCTGAGTGGTGATGGATGAGGAGAGAGTATTTGGTCTGCCTGCTGGGAGTTGTAGAACTTTCATCTGCCCTTCTAATGTTAAGAACCATCATTTTAACCAGCCTTTGCCCCCTTCTGGGAGCAGCAACTGCAATACTCACACTACAGCTTGGCTTTTCAGAAGCCACTTGACCTCCCCCCGTTGCGGCAGTGGTAAGGACTATCCCAAAGGGGTGCTAATCTGATACACTGTATCTCTAACTCAGATATCCAAGAGTCTTTGACTCTGATCCCATCTGGCCCACCGAGCATGAATTGGGAAATTGCCCCAGGTATGTGTGTTTAATGCTCTGGGCTCGGTTTCCGTGCATTTGTTAATATAGCCCTTTCTCCTCTGTTCCCACCCCCTCTAAGTTGTGCAGAATCACATCACTGCCTTCTGGTTCAAGGGGAAGGAACTGGCCTTGGCATTTGGACTGACCCTCTCCTTCTCCCGGCTTGGGAGTGTCCTCAACTTCTTCTTCACCCAGCAGTTTGAGACCCACTTTGGTATCCAGTGGACACTCTGGGGAGGTGAGCTTTTCCTTCTGGCTTCCGCTTCACTTGCCTCTAAGCCCAAGACAAAGCAGCCAAGTGATACTGTCTAACTCTGGTAAAGAATATGCATAGGAAAGAGAGTGAACCTGGTGTGTGGCAGGTGGGCTGTGTGTCTTCCAGACAACGTTCCCTTGCTCTCCTTCCTGGCTTGAGGACACAATAGAAGATGCTTCATTGCTGGCTGAAGCTTCCTTCTAAAACTGTTGCATTTACCTCTAGCTTTGTTTGCAGCCTTTCTGTGACTTTACAACACTTGAAGGCATGTGTGAACAGTATTGTGTGTGAATGTATACTCCCATTGACTCAATGGAGTAAAACTGAATTACTTGTGTGTGTACACACACACTGCTATATTCTGGGTTGGCAATTCACTCTGACCAATTCCCACTGAGTCGATGATAGTTTTGCCTGTAGACAGACTTTAACATGGGTCAAATTCTGAATATTTATAGATTTAGGACCTCACCTCAAGAAAGCATGTGTCTGTGTGCGCATGCGCGCGTATGTACAGGGGGTGCGGGATTTTCACTTTCCTGGTTTTGGTGCAGTTCTGCTCTGGCCTTTGCTTGACGGTTTTTTCCTTTTTACATTGACAAATGGAATCCCTGTGTAGCAGACACTATGATGTAGGGTCATAATATTGCTAGATGATGATGGTGCCTGGATATTATGGTGGTGGGTGTGTTAAAAATGCCTTGGAGGAGATGGTAAAGGGAATCACTGTGTTTGTACTTTGTGTGGGGTCTCTTGGAGATGGGGAGTGTAGGATAAATATATTTACCAAGTAACAAATCAGTGAATGTTGTACCAGTCCTATTCAAGGATGTGATTCCAGCCGAGAGGCAAGTATGAGAAAAATCCTGCCCCTCTGCCCTACTAAGATGTTCTCACAACCAGCTCTGCTTTAACAGATTCACCTCCAGATCTTTGCTGTGTACTCGGGTGATAATTTTCCAATTGCAGCAGCATCAGAACAACTTGAGTATCCTACATGTGGAGGGTTAAATACACCAATGCTAAGCAAATGCACATCTGAACAGGCTTTTCAAGTGAACTTTGCTTGATTTTTCCAAAGGATTCAGTTAGAAAACTGATCTGATTTGCAACAGTCACTTGGGGGCAAATTCACTGCTGGTATAACCCAGTGTAACTCCATTGACTTCTTTCTGAGGAGTTGTACCTGTTTACACCAAGGCTCAATTTGACCTTCCTTATCTGCAGTTACTCTACAAATGTGAAGCAGACCAACAAGTATGGGAGTTGTTTTTCTCCCCTCCATCTTCCGGAGATAGGCCGGGTGATCTCCTGGTCCCATGGACATTGGGGGTTTCTTTAGCTGTTTTCAATAACCAGGACTATTTTAATCCTCAGCTGGGGGAGGAGGGTATCAATAAGCAGAAATATTAATACTAAAGCATAGAATCACAGAAGATTAGGGTTGGAAGAGACCTCAGGAGGTCATCTAGTCCAACCCCCTGCTCAAAGCAGGACCAACCCCAACTAAATCATCCCAGCCAGGGCTTTGTCAAACCGGGCTTAAAAACCTCTAAGGATGGAGATTTTACCACCTCCCTAGGTAACCCATTCCAGTGCTTCACCATCCTCCTAGTGAAATAGTGTTCCTAATATCCAACCTGGACCTCCCCCACTGCAACTTGAGACCATTGCTCCTTGTTCTGTCATCTGCCACCACTGAGAATAGCCGAACTCCATCCTCTTTGGAACCCCCCTTCAGGTAGTTGAAGGCTGCTATCAAATCCCCCCTCACTCTTCTTTTCTGCAGACTAAACAAGCCCAGTTGCCTCAGCCTCTCCTCGTAAGTCATGTGCCACAGCCCCCTGATCGTTTTCGTTGCCCTCCGCTGAATTCTCTCCAATTTGTCCACATCCTTTCTGTAGTGGGGGGCCCAAAACTGGACGCAATACTCCACATGTGCTGAATAGAGGGGAATAATCACTTCCCTCGATCTGCTGGCAGTGCTCCTACTAATGCAGCCCAATATGCCGTTAGCCTTCTTGGCAACAAGGGCACACTGCTGACTCATATCCAGCTTCTCATCCACTGTAATCCCCAGGTCTTTTTCTGCAGAACTGCTGCTTAGCCAGTCGCTCCTCAGCCTGTAGCAGTGCATGGGATTCTTCCATCCTAAGTGCAGGACTCTGCACTTGTCCTTGTTGAACCTCATCAGATTTCTTTTGGCCCAATCCTCCAATTTGTCTAGGTCAGTCTGAACCCTATCCCTACCTTCCAGCGTATCTGCCTCTCCCCCCACCTTAGTGTCATCCGCGAACTTGCTGAGGGTGCAATCCATCCCATCATCCAGATCATTAATAAAGATGTTGAACAAAACTGGCCCCAGGACTGACCCCTGGGGCACTCCGCTTGATACCGGCTGCCAGCTAGACATTGAGCTGTTGATCACTACCCGTTGAGCCCAACAGTCTAGCCAGCTTTCTGTCCACCTTATAGTCCATTCATCCAATCCATACTACTTTAACTTGCTGGCAAGAATACTGTGGGAGACTGTATCAAAAGCTTTGCTAAAGTCAAGCTATATCATGTCCCCCACTTTCCCCATATCCACAGAGCCAGTTATCTCATCATAGAAGGCAATCAGATCTTATTATATTATCAGATCTTATTATAAAATCAGTGAAAACTTGGCCTTACAATGTTTGCAACCCAAACTTTTCAGTCTTGTGCTGATCCATACATTGTAAAGGATCCAACTTGTGTCTCAATGGAGAAGTACTAGTCATGTTGTAAGAGAGAAGCCAGGAAGATGAATTGTGCAGAGGGCTCTGTCATTCAGCTCTCCCTGCTCCAGGGAAGTCCTAAAATCTCTTCTGTGTTTGCAGGTACCCTGCTCTGTATGTTGGGTTTTATTTCAGCCATCACAGTCAGCGTGCTGGACAAAGTGGGCATGAAGCAGCTTGGCTTGGATGGGGTTATCCAGCAAGAGTCCAAGAAAGTGGTACGTGGAATACAGACCGCCTTTTCCTCCAGAGCCTTGAGGTTCTGGCATGGGCTAACTGAATTTTGTTGTCTCTGCTGAGTTTATTTTGTGACTGAAGTTTGCAATAGCAGTAGCTGATCTTGGCCAGAAGAGGGAGCCAATGCCACTTATCCAAGTTTTATATGGTAGTTCTTCATATAAGTCTCTTAGGCTTCTGCAGCTGCAAACAACAAGGGATCGTGAAAATTAAACTAAACAAAGAGAATAAATGTTGCCAGCCTATCAGAGACCAGAGCCAGCACTCTGAGCATGAGGGGTCAGCAAACATTCACCTGAGTTCATTGTGCAAGTTGCTTGTGAATACAGATGAGATTCTAGCCTCCTCTTGTGTGATTTACAGAGTAATCTGGTCAGAACTAGCTCATCTTCCTGCCAAGGCAGAACCAGTCTTTGTACTACACTCTCCAAGAGTATGTCTACACTGCAATTAGATACCTGTGACTGGCCCATGCCAGCTGACAAGCCCAGCTGGGTTAAGGGCCTGTTTAATTGTGGTGTAGACGTTCAGGGCTCAGGCTGCAGCCTGAGCTCTGGGACCCTCCCAAATGTCAACACTGCAATTAAACATCCTGGTGAGCCCAAGTCAGCTGGCATGGGCCAGTCACGGGGGTCTAATTGCAGTGTAGACATACCCTTAGTGTCCCAAGTAACAGGGCTGCCATTGTTTCAGGTCATCAGATCCATTAAACTTCAGATGAGTATACCCTGACGGAAGGTCTTAATGATAGTTTTCCATTCTTAATGTACTGGTTATATTCTGGTATTTCCCTTCATTAATAACTCCTAGTTATACCTACATCCCTGCTGTGCTTCATCCCATGGTTTGCCTCTGGCAGCTGCTAGTTCTGCTCAGAAAAGTCTTGTGCTGCTACAGACTTTTATGAAGGGAAGGAAAAGCACTTGACCATACTGCCAGAGAAGGGTAGTGTGTGGGTGTGGAGGGGCACAGCAAATGCTGGAACTCCCAGAGGCGAATGAGTGACCTTTCAGACTCCAGTCACCAGCTGGCCCTTCTCATGGAATAGTAGAGGAAGAAGGTAACATCGTTATGAAGTTGGAAGTAGTCTGTATCCTATTAATCTAGGGGGCTTTTCTCTTTACAGCGAGTTCAGGATGTCCGGCGACTGCCACTTTGCTACTGGCTCCTAGTCCTAACCATCATGTTCTTCTACAACGGGGTCTTCCCTTTTGTGGCAGATGCCAGGTACTGACTAGAAAGGTAGCATTGGTGCTGGTAACTGTTCCCAGCACTGGAGCTTCAGTACAGAGCTAACAGTGTCCATCTCCCTCTCCATTCAGCTAGCAGGGGCATCTCAGAGGAATGGGGAGCTTTCCAAATAGCTTGTTCACTGCTGCCTTTGTGAGCACAAAGCCAGAAAGGGAGCAATGTCCTTCTCAAGCAAGGTGCTTAATATTTAGCTATAGAACATCAGGGTCCTTTGATTCGTCTCTCCCTTGCACTGTGTTATGCAACCATCTCTGAAGATGATGTGAGACATGGGGATTTCCAGTCCAAAGCAACCTTAAAGGAATGTGGATTCTTCCAAAACTCCAAAGATTGGGGAAATTCCAAATCTGGTTTCCTGCAAATTAATACTTCTCCCCTGACCTAGGTGGAACAATGGCAAAGAGGAAACCCATCTGACCAGCACCTGAAAGGCTCATGAAGTGCATCTAAATGGAACTGCTCAGCTTCTGGGGTCAGGGGGTTTGTGCTGCATAAATCCATTCAAGTAAAACACTTACTGGAGTGGCAATGTCAACAGGAGGAAGGTGCTGAGGGCTCCAATGGGGTCAGATTCATGTCCACTGATGCTGTAAAGTGTTTCCTGGCTAAACAACTCAGAACCATTGCAGCCTTCCCAAGATGCTTTCCAAGACTGCCACACATGTGAGCAGCTGCCTGGAAGGTGGCCAGCAGCCAGCATCTTAAGATAAGGCATAGATTAAAACTGCTGTGCATGGCAGTTCCTACAGCACACTGCCATTTCCAAAATGCTAGAACAGGGGTAGGCAACCTATGGCACGCGTGCCAAAGGCGGCACACGAGCTGATTTTCAGTGGCTCTCACACTGCCCAGGTCCTGGCCACTGGTCCGGGGGGCTCTGTATTTTAATTTAATTTTAAATGAAGCTTCTTAAACATTTTAAAAACCTTATTTACTTTACATACAACAATAGTTTAGTTATATATTACAGACTTATAGAACGAGACCTTCTAAAAACATTAGAATGTATTACTGGCACATGAAACCTTAAATTAGAGTGAATAAATGAAGACTTGGCACACCACTTCTGAAAGGTTGCCGAACCCTGTGCTAGAACCACAGTGGGAGGGAATGCAGTTAGAGTAGCAGACTAGGGGTCGAGAGACCTGGGTTCTGCCCGCCCTGGCTCTGACACAGACTCTATATAACCTTGGGGAAAGTGCTTCTCCTCTGTTTGTTTTCCCCATTTTGCACATGGCTATACTGCTACTTTTCGCACAGGCGGCTTGCAAAACTTAACATTAGCAAAGTGCTTTGAGATCTTGGGAGAAAAATGAAAGGAGGACTCTATATTTATAAATACAAACAAACAGCTCAGCAGTTTGGGGTGGAGAGGGGTTCTTGCAGGCTTGCTGCAGCAATTAACAAAAAAGGTCCTAATATTAGAACCTAGTGAAAGCAAAATGCACAGTACTGGGATCTTTGGGGCTCTCCCTGCACTCCCTGAAATGGACTCTCTGGCCAGCTGTCATCTGCTTACCTTACCCAGAAATGGTCCCCATACAGCCTGATTCCTGCACTGCTGTATCCCCACGTTCTATCATGGAGCAATACTCCACACTGCCTCCGGAACAAAGAGTCATGTTTCAAATATCAATTTTGGCAGATTAATTCCAGGCTTGTTTCCAAAACAAGAATCATGGCTCAGTGCCTTCCGTGTCATTGATTACTTGGATCTGTGGAAGTAAATCTGCAGGGACAGCATTTTGCTGCCCCAGCGCTACAGAGAAGTTCAGCTGTCCTCAAAATAATTCTAGTCACTTAAAAGCAACCAGTCAAAATCTAGGTGAGAAGAGGGTTTACAAATAAATTAGTTTCTCAAAGCTGCTAAGCAGTGGCTGGCCACTAGAAATCTAGGTGCCCTACAAAGGATTTTAAAAACACTAGGTTTATGCCATTTTTGTCCTCCATAATGTACGAAGGAGCTTGTTTTCCACTGTAGCGATATTGGGGCCTGTCTTCTCTGCTTTTATTGGATATCTTCTTGGAGCAGTAGAGAACTGGAGTGGGAAATTTCTGAGCCCTTAATCAAACGGTTGAAGTTGTTAAATGCTGATCCTTTCCTCCACTGTTTTGAGTTAATGTATCTAAAAATTTAACATCCCTCTCAGTCTTTTAGTTTCAGGGCTGAGAAATCTTCTACTCCCCCAAGGAGACCACCAGGGAAAACAGGACTCGCTGTTCCTGGAATTTCCAAGATGCATGCCCCCCTCCCCATGCCCCAAAACTTTCAGGCCTCCTTTATCCATCATAAAGCAAGGAAGGGCACAAACCTCCCTTTCCCCCCCCCCCCCCAACAGACCTTTTTTTTCAGCACACCTTTTTAAAAAATGATGAGAATGCAGATTGATTTGAGTTTTTGCTTTGACAAGTTCTCTAATTAAAAACTCCCTGTCCAGATGTGTGCTCAGACTTGCTTTGTGCCAAGATAACCAGACCAAGAATCCTAATGTAATTTTTTTTTTGTCCCCCTCAATTTTATTTTTAGCAAGTTTATCCAGGATAAGTACTCTGGCTACAGTCAGCAGGCAGCCGCTTACATTGCTGGGGCGGTATACGACAGCTCCCTTGTTCTCTCTGCAGCAGTTGGCATATTAATCGTGAGTACCCAGTATTTAGCAGAACATCAACTACATGGTGGATTGTCTGCTGATAGACCAAGGCTTAGTGCAAATAATATTTTGTGCGTCTCTGACAGAGATTGAGAGTTTAGAGCTCTGGAGTTGGGTCATTAGTGATGCAGGGGGTTAACAGACTAGTTTAGAAACCCTGAATACCATTCTGTATTAGGTCAGAAGTGAAATGAGTTTGATCTCTGATCCCCTAGTTCCTGTTGTAGAAGAACGACAGCAATAGCTGAATACTCATGAGAGTCCCAAGATAAAACAGTGAGGGAAGTGTTGCAGGTCAGGATTGAGGGGCACAGGCAGAGCTTTGTAAGGGATGAGGAGCAGTAGCTTGCACAGAATCAACTCATGCTTTGTCTAATTTATCAATCCCTCACTTCCGTAAGCACTAAAATGCAACATACTGCCTTAAAACTAAAACCTTGGAGTTTCAAATTCAGGTGATTGGGAACATCCTTACCCTCTGATAGGCACACCAGTCTCTTCAGTCCCTCTCGGTACAGGTGAGGAACTGGAAATACTTTGTGAGGTGTTATTTTCCATTAGCTGATAAGTTATCATTTACCAGCACACATTGCTCAGCTGCGCACATTAAGGAGGAGTGCACTGGAGCCCTGGTGGAAACTGTGGGGGACTCTCGGTAAATCACCTTCTGTTTGTCCTTCATCAGGACTATGTAGGACTGAGAGGTGTGTTTGCAGTTGGTTGTGCTGTGCTGACTCTGCCAGTCTTTGCTCTCCTGGCATTTACATTTGTTCCTCCGCTTGTCTCTACCATCTGGCTGGGGATCACTTACTCCTTTGCTGCTGTAAGTATGTAGAAGCCACAGCATTAGCTGGTCACTTTATAACTCTGGTCCCTCCTCACTCCTTTCCAGACACTGGCATTTTACACTAACCAAGGGCTAAACATTGGGCATGTGTGCATTCTGAGGTCTTTGGATTACAAAGCCCAAAGGATGTAGTCAGCAAACACCCCCGTATAACCCAAAACAGCGTAAGGAACCCATTGGCATGGTCTGTGGGAAACATTAGCTGTTAAGCAGTACTGTCCTTTCATGACATCTTTTGAGCAGGATCTAGAGTGTCCACCTAAGTCAGTTATCCCAGCTCCTCATTGAGATGTTTGATTCTGAATTGTGTGTGCTTTAAGCTGACTGGAGTAACTGGAGAGGAAAGATATAGGCACTCTCATCATCCATTTACTGTAATCTTCTGGTCTGATAGTGGTCATTGGTGGATGAGTCAGAGGAAGGTGTAAACCCCTCCATAAGGCGTCCAAATGTGTAATGGGGACAACTTCCTTTCTCCCTCAGTCGATCAGCTAGTAGCCTGAAGCTGGGGCTTGAATTGTTAGACTCGTCTAGAAAGTGTCTCGGCAGCAAACTTTTCCTACTTTAACATCAGCCCATTTCATTACTCCTTACAACAGGCGAGTCTGTGGCCATCCATACCCCTTGTGGTTCCCCAGGCAACGTTAGGTACAGCTATGGGGCTTGCAACCTCTGTGCAGATGATTGGAATTGGCCTCTCCAATCTGATCGTTGGACACATTCTGGGAACCAAGTCCAGGTGAGAACTAGTGCCTTTTGTCTCTTAAGTAAAAGCCCACAAGTTGTGCTGATGGGGACTAAACTGAGAGCATAAAACCAGTTTTGTTTTTGGTCTAAACCAAGCATGGTTTCAGGACACGAAAGTCAACACCATGTGCTGATTCATTTTATTTGGATGTTATATAGCAAGAGGAAACACATTCTCACATGATCATTGTTTGTTCATCTTCTGGACCCAACAGTGAACTAAAGATCCCACTATGGCGCTGGCAACAGATGATGATCTTCATGCTGGCAAACACCATTGCATGCATTACTGCCTCTGTTAGCCTCAACGTGGTGGACAAGCAGCAGGTAGTAACATGCTTAAACTTTCATTACCCTCCTACCTCCAGGGCAAGATGCCTTGGACACTAGGTATTTCCTACAAAAAGTGCATTGGGGCAGTTCTTAGGTGTAAACTTAGCTCCCAACATGTTGGTTTGAAAGAGACCTTAGGTAGTGCAGAGTTTGTATAAGGAAGGTTTTCTCACTGACTCGGGATAGGTACTGTTGAGTTGGTCACTGCAGAATATCCTGCAGATACCTACTGCTTTCCGTGTTTTGTTACCATACTTTTTAAGATAGGAGTGAGTGGCAATGGTGGGAACTACCAGTATCACATATGTTGGTGGCCTAATCACACATTCCTTCCCCAAGATGGGTTGCACAAAATATTGAAGACCCAAATATCTGCTGAAAGGTTGTCTGTAAGCTACACACATTCTCTAGGAAAGCTACTTGTTTGTTTCACTATCTGCTTCTCTGAATTGCCAGGGTGGGACACTGAACAGAGCAACAAAGCGATCATCTGCAGAACAGGTCAGACAGCCTGTAGACACAGCACCGCTCCTGGATGAAGTGGGAAATGAAGGGTTCATCAACTAAGCAGCATCAGGATGCCCTATTTTGGATCCTACAGTGACAGAGTACAACTGGTTGCTGGCACAGTATTGTCCCTCTTTATTTCCAATTGTATGCTTTTAAGGAATACATTGTAATGTTTTTAGTTGTTTTTTTTTTTAACAAGGATAACCTTATTCAGTCATCCATGAAAACAAGCTGGTGTATGAAGGGAATTATGCATATGAAGGGAAAGTTGTTTTGTTCCTTGTGTCTGGAACAAATCAGCCATATGGTACATTAAGCCAATGATGAAGCTTATGTGGTGCACTTTTTGAAATGGACTACACTACAATGTTTAGAGTCTAAACTCAATCCACCTGAAGTTTGTTCTAAGCAACTATATACCATCTTATAATTCACCTTAATTCATCATTATAAATGTGTCAGTGTAAGGTATTTCATTAAAATATCACTGCACCTTCACAGAAAGTTCCTCCTACAGTGGCGTGAATGGGTTGAGTAGCCTTCCATTTCAATAATTGCTGTTGATTGTCAATGTCCGTTCACAAATTCATTGTGTGTAAATAAGATTGCCACTTTGTCCTGGCAGAGGCTGTTGAGATTGTTTTTCTTATTTTAAATTGGCAAGACCAATTATGTGAAAACTAGCCAAACTTTTTGCTTAACACTCCCACAAGCTGCATTATTCAGATACAGCAATGTTACCTTCAAATTGTATGAAACTGTTGATCAAAAATAGTAAATAAACCCCCTTAAAACCTGATCTTATACTAGCGATTGTCAATGCATATTGATCATTGACTTGTACAGATATGTAAAACAATCATCTTTACTATGCAACCTCTTGAATGGTGCTCTTATAAGCATTGAGGATGATGCGTCAAGTGTGTGTTAACTTAATTGTTAAACAGAGCTGAGAGCAACCACTTGAAAGATGATTTGCTAAAAAAAAATGACAGGTATGGAATTTGCTGCTTGTACATGGTTAAACAATTGCAGAGTAAAATTACTAACTTCTGTATTAATGTGAGAACAGAAGGTGTACTGATGAGTCCAATAAAGTAACCTTTTCTAAAGTAATTGTTACAGAGGAGAAATCCTCTATTACAGCAAATTTTGTTCCAGTGACACAGCTGAGCTAGGATAAGTTTTTATGTAGCAATTCTCTCTCTGCCTTCTGTTAGTATGTGTAAGTTCATCTGAAGCTACTCCGACTCACAGTACAACCTAATGCAAACAATGGAAGGACTGGACTTTAGGAACACCTATGACTAAGGCAACTGAAAGGCTGGAGGGGAGAGGCTATAACCCGCTCCAGTTCCTGTGGCAGGAGATTTTGAAAGATATGGTGCCCTTTCCTGAAAACTTGATGGCTTATGCTCATACCTTCTACTGTCATGAGGCAGTACAATGGAGATACTTGTAATGTGAGCATGTATCCTATAGAGATGGTCATAATTGGACTTAGCTTGAAACTTCCTAGTAGCCGAGTGTGAGCCTGTGTTGTTTATTTGCCTGCAACAGCTTATTTAGTCTGCAGAAGAGAAGAGTGAGGTGGGGTTTGATAACCTGCAGGGGGGTTCCAAAGAGGATGGAGCTAGGCTGTTCTCAGTGGTGGCAGATGACAGAACAAGGTCTCAAGTTGCAGTGGGGGAGGTCTAGGTTGGATATTAGGAAAAACTATTTCACTAGGAGGGTGGTGAAGCACTGGAATGGGTTACCTAGGGAGGTGGTGGAATCTCCATCCTTAGAGGTTTTTAAGGCCTGGCTTGACAAAGCCCTGGCTGGGATGATTTAGTTGGCGTTGGGCCTGCATTGAGCAGGGGGTTGGACTAGTTGACCTCCTGAGGTCTCTTCCAACCCTAATCTTCTATGATTTTAACAATAGTTTTAGCCACCTATTAGTTGAGGGGAGAGCCTTTGATGAGTTAGTAAAGCAGACCTCAGCTATACTCTCCCTTTAAATGCATATTTTTACATGCAATCACTGCTATTCTGCATTGGCATTGTATTACTAGACCTTCATGCTGTAACATTCTGTAGTTGCATTTGGAAATTCATGCTGGGATTTCTACAGTCCAGTGTAGGACACAAATAGTAGGGCTGTGCCTCAGAAGAGTAACAGATGTTCTGTGCCTAGTTAACATCATCATAAGCAGCAGTCTAACACTTCACAAAAAACATAGCTGTCAGCACTAAGTCATCAAAGTTACTAAACATAATGGCCACACTGGGTCAGACAATAGACTGTCTAGCTCAATATTCGGTCTCCTGACAGTGGCCAATGTCAGATGCTGTAAAGGGAATGAATAGAATTGGGCAGTTTTGATTGATCCATCCCATCATCCATTTCATTGGGTGACCCTTGGTTCTCATGTTATTTTATAGACCTCTATCCCCCCCTTAGTCATTTCTTTTTCCAAGCTCAATCATCCCAGTCTTTTTAATCTCTCCTCCCATGGAAGCTGTGCCAGACCTTTTTTGTTGTCCTCCATTCTTAATATTTTTTGAGATGGGGTGACCAGAAATGCATGTAGTATTCAAAGGGGGGGGAGGGCGGGGAAGAGAGAATACCATGGATTTATATAGTGGCATATTTACTATCTTATTTATCCCTTTCCTACTGGTTCCCAACATTATTAGCTTTTTTGACTAATGCTGCACATTGAGCAGTTTTCATAGAACTATCCACAATGCCTCTAAGATCTCTTTCTTAAATGAGCTGTTACCACTCCGGGCCCATGATTTTGTATGTGTAGTTGGGATTGTTTTATAATATGCATTACTTTGAATTTAGCCAGATTGGGCAACAAAATGGCAGATGAAATTCAGTCATGCACTTTAGTGAGATCCTTTGCAACTCTTTGCAGTCAGCTTTGGACTTAACAAGGAATTTTGTATTATCTGCAAATTTTGCCACCTCTCAATTGTACATCCCCTTTTCCAGAACAGCACAGCTCCCACTACAGATCCTTAGGCCCCCCATTTAATTCCCTCCATTGATAAAACTGACTATTTAGTCCTAGCTGTTGTCTCCTATCTTTTAACCAGTTACTGATCGATGAGAGACTCTTCCCTCTCATCCCATGACTGCTGATTTTGCTTAAGAGCTTTTAGTGAGGGACATCTTCAAAAGCTTTCTGGAAGTCCAAGTACACTCTATGGATGCTTGTTGACACCCTCAAAGAATTCTAATATGCCTCACCCCTCTAACTTTCCTTTAATTTATTTTAAAGGTAATGGGAAGATTGGTAGCCTGCTGCTCCTTCCTCCTCAATATGTAAGTTTTCTGTTGTTTCTCATGAGTGAATTTTGAACTAGACTGTCAGATGATACCTGACTGCTATTTGAGACACGGAAAAGCCTACAAGTGTTTTCTCTAGTGACTTGCCAAACCATGCAATTGATCAACACTTCTGCTACATCTTAAGCTAACTTCAGTATTTACACTAGGCACCTGCACTTTTCTGTTGCATTGTCTAGAGCATTAACCTGGATAATGTTTATCTTAAAAGTCAGGAAACAGTACAAAAGTCAGATTTGTTTCTTCTAGAAGAGAAATAAAGAACTCATTGGCAGATGACTTCATCATATAGTTCTGTAACTGTGGTCATTCATCAATAAGGTTGTTTAATCCTTTATGGCAATCAATGGGTTACATCCAGTGTTTGTATTCATTTATCTCCTATCACTGTATTAAGATTTAATTATCATTGATACTATTTCATAGGTGCACAAGCTCTTACCTAAAAGATTAGCTTAAGAATGTGTTCCACCAAGAGATGAAATATGAAAGCCTGGTCTTACAAGCAGCACAGAGGTACAGTGAAGTTCAGTCTGCAGATGGAATATGGATCCCTGGTTGTTTACGCTTTCCAGCTGTGACAAAACATCAACTTTGACAGAGGGCCTGCGTAGTTCACCTTAAGTTAATATTTCTCTCCAACTGCCATGCTGTCTAATTTTATCTGGAGTTGGATGTGTAATAGTCTAAATATCTAGTCTACAGAACAAAAGCAGCTAGATATATAAGGACAGTTTTATGCACTTACATTTGTTTCAATAGGGAAAAGGCTTACAAGCTATGAATTTTCACAAACATGGATCAATTTCTAGGGACAAGTGTAGATGCTCAATAGCAAAGCAATTAAAGGCAAATTCAGACAGTTTCAAAGTTTATGGAAAGAGGCTTAAACAGCAGAAAAATGCATCTAAACACAGCCTGTTGGAAGCTGCTGAACTTTCATTTTTGTATCCATCACAGGGGAAGCTAGTGTAGATTCTGATTCCAGGCATGCTCTAGGCTACAGTGCTTCTGCAACATGTCAGAGGATGGAGCACCTTTAAAATTAACTGTGGTAGGAAGTAGGTGTTTGAGAAGGCTCATTGTATTACACAAGAAATGTTATATGGAATTTGATCACAGGCTAAAGTGTTTGCTATAGACTAGAACAGTGACTTATTTACAGGAGTACCCAGCTACACACAGTGAAGTAACAAAATATGGTGGTTTATTGAGAAGTCCATGATTTAACATGAATACAAGTTCCATTCCCCTTTTGCCCCTGTGTGTTTTAAAAAAAAAAAAAAAAAAAAAAAAGCAGCGTCCTTATCAAACTTAGACTTGAGACACTGAGCAGAGTGTATGCCAATGAGGGAAATGCTAGCCAACACATGCAGACAGAAGTCCATAGTAGTTTAAGACTTAGCTGGAAACTGCTGTTTAAAACAATATTTCAGCTCCTGTTAGTCTATAAGATATCAAGCTTTGAATCTAAGCTCACTGACTTGCCCACAGACAAACCCTTCAATACAAAAGCTGAAGGCAGAAGGGCAGACTGGTTGGCCTTTCCAGTATGAGCTAGGCTTTTCCAGGGGTTAGCAGGTAGGAAAGGAAAGTTAAACACTAACAAGGCAGAAGGGGACAGGAGATCCCTTACAAAATAGGAATAGCAACTAGGAAACTGCTATAATAGGGGAATATGAATCTAAAACAGATGTATTGGGATATCACTCCCTCAATCCTGATCACCATCGTCGTACAGTTAGAGGCAGCCAGCAGCAGGAGCGCCAGGCCTCCTGTGGAAGAGGCACAGGAGGCATTAAGATTCCTGCCACTTCCACCCTATAAGAGGGGATTTTCACTTCCATAAGTTAAAAGGCAGCTGCGAGTCTCTGTGGTACAGTCAGTCATTCATCTTTGCTGGGACTTTAACAATCATTATGACCTCTAAGCTGTTGTAGCACCTAGCTAAGAGATAACTATTTCTGTGACAAACTATTCAGAAGAGCTTTCAGTGAACCTGGGCTAGAACAGCTACTGGTATGTGGAGCCATTGTGTAGATAAGGCCACTTGGTCTTTGGTGTACCTGAACTCCTGTATGTAATGAGTTAGGTAGTTTAAAAAAAAAAAAAAAAATCATTACAGGTGGCCAACAGTCTAAGCACCTAGTGTTATCCAAAGTATCAATATTTGATATGTTTGAGGAAAGTCCAGTTAGAATTAACAACTGAAATTTGAGAGCCCTCCTTCAACCCCCCCCATCCCCAAACCCACATACCTAATTAGAGAAAACAATGCACATTCTTGCAAACATAATTCAAAACAGCCACTGTGCCAGAAGAGTAGTGCAGTGATCCCTAGACTGTCCCAAGCAGATGAACAGGGATTAACAGTCTTGAAATAGCTACAGGAGTATTTGTGGATGAGCAACTTGGATTGTCCACACTACCAAGGAATAACTGAGGCAGTCAAAGGCAACCCATGGCTAACAAAACAGAGGTTTCACTAACAGAGTCAGCATAGAAACAAAAAACAAAGCTACAGGAGGATACAAGCAGAACAGTCCATTATTTCTCCAAGACAGAGCAGGGGGGGGACCCTGCAGAAGCTAAAGCATCGGTACATGAGGGCTTTTAGAGGTTGGTGATGGGACATTAAAGCTGGCTCACTAGAGATCTCCCGGGACAGCTTCCAGAATCTAATTATACACTACTGTAGTTTGTCAGAGTTCTTTCAATAGATGCAACTGTGTGTAGGCAAATCACTGCCCTCCCTACCAGGAAAGCTGGAGGCACCCTTGCATGACATCAGTGAAATAAGATCTTTCCAGGAGTGCCTGGATGAGACAGTACACTAAACTATAATTTTTCTCTTTGTCTAGTGAATATCAGCACAGATTATTACTGAAGTGCTCCAAAAGTTTACACAACTTGATGGCTTGCGAGACTGCCACAGAAGAATGAATGAGAGTTTTAACATAATAAACCTGGGGAGGAAGCCTCTTCTTATGGCCAAGGACTAAGCAGAACTCTTCAGAACCCAGCACCACCACTTAGAATGGAGCATGTCTATATTAAAATGGTTGCAGATCAATTTTTAGCTTCTTAAGGTTAGGATACACTGCCTAAGAGAGCATTAGCTCCTGTTAGGCTCAATTGGACGGATGCCACGCCTGGCATCCAAGTCCCCATCCACTGGGATGGAATTTCACCATACTGACTGTACCTAAATGCTTCGGTCCAAGAGTCTGAGCTACTAACTGGCTGAAAGCTTAAGAGTATTTTTTTTTTTTTTTTAATTGCCCACCACAAACGGTCACTCCTCTTGCACCTATCTAAGCTGCTGTCCCGCCGAATCCTGCACTGTCTAGCACATAAGAGTCTTCAGTTATTTCCATAAGCACCATAACTAACAGGTTTTACAGAAGTCTTGAACATCAAGATGTCCTGCATTTGGATTAGATGAGTCACTAAAGTCCCCATCCTCCCACCTAAAGTATCTGTCCCCATACAAGTGTCTGAAAACAAACCTCAGGACCCATAGATAAAGTTTCTGTGCTGACTCCATTAGTGAAAGTGAATGTTCCTAATAGAATGCAATGCTGGATTTGCCACCAGGGGGATTGAGGACTTTGTTGTGGGACCGTGGCCTTGGTCCCAGTCTGGGTTCATGATCATCTATCTTGGGGCCTGGCTCGTCTTTCCCAAGATCTCTCTTCTCGCCTCTGTCTTCCATCTGTGGTTTGTTTTCTGTAGCTGTGTGATGACAAGGGCGGTTAGAATGGTTACACTGCAGTGCAATAACATTACCTTTTATACACATCTTCAATAGTCTGTACATTCTTCCCTCCTTCCAACCCTCACATCCTTCCGCTCCCTTTATCTCCCCTCTTCACTTATGCTGTCCCGGCTCTGAACACTCTCTCTCTACCCCTGCACTTTTCCTGCTCAAGGCCTACTTCTTCCAAGACTCTCCTATCTTGTTCTCACCAATTATTTATTCCCCTCTTTAGACATCTTAGGTCATTACTTATTCTGTAGAGTGCTGTGTAAGATTATTATATACTGTAAAATGTTGACATCACACACTTATTACTGATAGTGTGCCAACCCATAAATGCTATGCCCTGCCAGGTAGGAGCTTCGAGCTCACAAGTACAGCTTACATTATGCTCTCACCTAGCAGAGAGTAATGGAGCAATAATGCATTCTGGGAAAATCAGTTACTCCATAGCTACAGTTAAGGAAGGCCAGAATTACAAGCTATGAATGCGGGAGAAGGAGGAACAGTTTACCACAATATTTTATATATCATAAATAATTGCACATTCCCCCACTTAAATAAGGAGATCATTCCGCTCAAGATTCAGATACATTACACGAATAGCTCAACTGCTTGAGAGAGCTGCAGAAATGGGAGTTACATCTGAATTTGTTCAGTTAACTTGTGTCCTTGCTGCTTCAGAATGGGATGGTCCAAGTTGGCCCACCACATTCTAAGGGCTTGGGCTTAAGTACAAAAATAGTCTCCTATAAAAACAGACCGACCATCTAGGAGGGCAGGTATCAAGGAACACACTTCCCATATCTAGATATCAGCCTAGCATAGGGCCCACTTTCAATACCCTACCTAAAGTGACCCAGCTTAATAGAAGAAGTTGGATGGTTATTTCAGGATCACTTCCTATCATGTAACTGATACTGAAAGTCTGACTGCCCAGTTTGAAGTTCTATAGCCATGACCTTGTTTGACTGTGTTGTCCTGAAAACCAGGATTAGGCTTGTTTATTCTTCCTCTTTGCATACACAGGCCAAAATACTCTTCACAGCATCTCAGAGAAAGTTTTCTCTTGCCTTACCTTTCAGTTCCTTTGAAGCATCTCCTGCCTCTTGTAAGACAATGTGATCCTGCAGTAAAATCAGAACTGTTTTAGGGCTTCATAGGCTATAGGTCAACTACTACTCCACTGCAAGCTTTTCTTAAATCTTAGACCTAAAGGATCCTTTACACCAAGACCATGTGATTTCTGCATTAAGAGCCAAATGCTGCAGCTTGCTCTCCATGAAGCCTCCTGCAATGGCATTGTGAAAGCAACTGTAGCATCAAGTTCTTTAAGGAGACAGTGATCCCTGTGACGGGTTTGGTCACAGAGATCCCCTTGGGACTGTCACCTGATGTGCTGAGACTACCTCTGAGCCAGTTTGGGCCTTCAGAACCCTGCCTTGTTGAGCCAGACACGCAAGCCTGCTGCAACACAGATGCAGGGTCTGAACCACACCCCCAAAGCTGCAGACTTAACTCAAAACAGCTTAAGAAGTGCTCCTGTCTCCAGCACCCAGACACCCAGCTCCCAATGGGATCCAAACCCCAAATAAATCCATTTTACTCTGTATAAAGGGTAAACTCAAATTCTCCGCCCTCTATAACCCTGATAGAGAGATATGCACAGCTGTTTGCTCCCCCAGGTATTAACACAGTAATTAACAAAAGTGATTTTATTAAGTGTAAAAAGTAGGATTTAAGTGGTTTCAAGTAATAACTTACTTTGTTCTGTTACCAAGCCAAATCAAATACACAAGTCTAATCCTAATACATTAAGAAACTGAATACAGGTAAATCTCACCCTCAGAGATGTTCCAATAAGCTTCTTTCACAGACTGGACTCCTTCCTAGTCTGGGCCCAATCCTTTTCAGGCCAACATTGTAGTTTATGGCTTGGGTCCAGCAATCACTCACACCCCCGCAGTTACTGTCCTTTGTTCCAGTTTCTTTCAGGCATCTCTTTGGAGTGGAGAGGCCATCTCTTGAGCCAGCTGACGACAAAATGGAGAGGCCTCCAGGGCCTTTTATATTCTCTCTCGTGGGTGGAAACCCCTTGGTTCTTCTGTGCAAAAATCACAGCAACAAGATGGAGTTTGTAGCCACCTGGGCAAGTTGCATGTCCATGAATGATTCAGCTTTTTGCAGGCCGACGCCATTGTTTACATGTTAGTTTGAACGTTCCCAGGAAAGCTCAGATGTGGATTGACATCTCCCAAAGTCTACTGTCAGTTAAGTGTTTCCTGATAGGACTATTCTGAGTAATTGCCCATTCGCAAGAAGCTGACCAAATGCTTCACTGATGCTACTTAGAATCAAACATTGAGATACAAGTACATAGCCAATATTCATAACTTCAAATATAAAAATGATACAGTCAGCATAATCATAACTAGCAAATTCCAACCTTTTCATAGACACCTTACTTGCCCTCCTTTGTACAGGATTTGGTGCAACTCTAGGACCTTGGTTGCAACAATGATAACAGTCACAGTTCATGTCAATAACGTCACACCCTCCTCCTGAACTTACTGCCAGAGACTTGGACACTGTCCATGGCATAGGCAGTACTTGTAAAATCCCTGTTGGTCTCTTGTCACACATTCTCCCAGTACCTTTAAACCCTATGATGTCATTTACAGGTGTTCTAGCAAGGTTTGGGGTTCCTGGTCCCCAGGTGCCTGAAAACATGTTGGGGTGTAGTATTGTTAACAGAATGCAGATCACAATATCTGTTAAAGGGTAGGTGTCTTGGCATTTAGCCACCAATGCCATGAGGTGGTGTGCCTCAGTTTCCCCTTCCACACAGCAGTGTAGACCTGTTATGCTTTTGCTGCTGTGCCAAGCTTCCAGCCTGTTTACAGGTATAAGATGAAAAGCAACATGCTTGTGGAACTGTCTTGTCACCATCCTTGGCATGTACAAAAGTTTTCCCCACAAATCAGGTATGTCACACATCTTTAAAGGGTTTACCATTAGTATTAACTCCTTTGTCTTGACCCCTAGATGAAGTAGCAAAAGACGCAAGATTAACAGCAAATCTATGGCAGACAGGCTCTGTTCACACAATTTAGCTTGTTCAGTGTCTATTGCATTTCCCAATTCCTGTGTGTACCATGGTAGGGGTTTAGACACAGAGTCTCCCGTCTCTTTGGAGAAGGCTCCCAATTCAGGCATCGGTTTGAGGATTTGGCAAGGAAATGGGTGCACTGCGACCATGCCTGCCCTCCGCCCCTCCCTTGGGAATTTCTTTGGGTTGTACCCCACCCCCTTGTGAAGCTTCCAAAATGCAAAGTTTTTCTTCCCCCAGCCTTGAAGAGACAATGTTATCTTTTACAAGAGTAGCAGGAACAACATTCTTTAATGGAGTGCTTTGGATTGGTAAGATCCCCTCTTTGTTCCCAACAGGTCAGCTAGGTGGACTCTCCCCTCCAGGAGATCTAACCCCCAGTCTTCTCTCAAAACCCGATCCATAGGTGAGGGGTCTGGCATTTTAGATGCAGATCCTTCACCCTCCTCCTGGTGAAAAGCCTTCCTACAAAACGTGGGCAGACCCTCCTGTCCCCCCCCCCCCCCCCACCTTCCATCTGGACTTCCCTCTCTGAGCTCCCCTCTGAGGCTGACACTTCTGTGTCCCCCAGAAGGGAAGGTGACCCTAATCCAGCTGTGGGCTCACAGCTACCAGCTATGACAGACCCTTCACTGGCCAGCAAAATCCCCCCCTTTCACTCAGGTTGGGCTTGCTTCCAGCTACAGAGTCCTTGGGGTCTGTTCCCACCACAGCGGTTGTCAGGACCCAAACCTCCATCTCTGGGATACATGTCTCTGCACCGAAGGGCAGGCCCTATCCCCTGCTGACCTGCAGCTTCCGGCAGTCAGCAGCTGGGAACACCTCCCTGTTACAAGGTGGAACATCCCTCTCCCCAAGGAGATGATTACAGGACAGTAGCTGGCTTTATCCAGCCCTTCCCACAGGGACCTGCCTTGAGCACCGGGGCGACAGGAACTGGTTATGACCATCCCAGAGCTACATTCTCCACTGCTACAGAGGAATTAAAGAGAGACACTCCTATTCCCCCAGCAGCATGTGTGACTTTAGCCTCCCCTCTGGGGCTTTCAGCACAAGATTCCTTCTTGCTGCTAACAAACCCTGGGACAGATTCTGACACAAAGAATTCATCTCCCAGTAGAAACGGTACAAAATTGTGTGCCTCTGCTGCAACAGTCAGTTCAGCCTGCAAATCACCAGTTTCCATGTGTACTTTAGCTGAAGTTGCAAGGACTTTGTAACCTCCCACCAATTCCAATTCTGCCATTTTCCCTGGTAACAAATCCTTTTCCTGGATCAGGTACCTTCTGACCACAGAAATTTCTGCACTCTCCATCCTTGGAGCACTTTGCCATTAAGTTTAACAGCATGCATATGCTCACTGCTTGGTTGTGTAGAAGCAACCTTTACAAATCCTGTGTGGAAAGAGGCAGCAGCCTGGGATACCCCTGTGCTCTGAGAGGCAGCAGCTTCATGTGTTACCTGCTGCCTGTTCCCACTCAGCCAAGGACGTTTATTCCTCAGATGCTCAGTGGACTTACCACGATAGCACCTTTTGGGCTCCTCTGCTTGTACAGGAGATTTGGGACGAGTAACAGGGGAATGGGGAGGTGAACACCCAGCCTCCTTTTTCCCTGGGGTAAAATGGTGATTCTGCTTTCCACCAACCCTGTAGCCCTCTGCCAGTGGTTTATGTTTAATTGCAGCTTGTGACTGCTCGTAAGAGAGTCTTCAAACTCAGCTAATTCCCGCACTGCATTCACCTTTCTGTCCCACAAATACTGTTTTACATCATCACCGCACATATTCAGGAACTGTTCCTGAGTAATTAAAATCACACATTTCTTCAAAACATTTAATGCCTTTTCCCCCCCTCACCCACTTGTCTAACAAATCTCTCATTTTATTTACATAAGCCACATTACTTAATCCAGATCTCCTCTTAAGACTCCTGAATTTAACCCTGTAGGTTTCAAGTGTAATCTGAAACTATTTCAAAACCAGTTCCTTAAATTTACCATGGTTTGAAGCATCATCAATAGGCATCTTATTGAATACATCCAGAGCTCTCCTAGTCAATTTTGCAACCAAAGTGGTCATTTTTTGATCTTCAGAAATCGCATGGAGGGTGCACAGTCTCTCAAAGGTGATGAAATATTCAGCAATATCACTGGATTCATCATACTGCTGACATAACCACTCCCATTTATGGATTTTTGGGGATGTGGAGCCAGCTGCTTAAGGGTTCTGTCTCTTCCACTACATTACAGCCAGTTCATGCTTCTGGGTCTCAATTTGGGCCTGTATTTCTCTGGTTTTTTAACTCCAGGGCAGCTCAATTTGAGCCTGTTTCTGGGCCTCCATGGTTTCCCTGGCTGCAGCCTATTTCTGGGCCTCCATGGTTTCCCTGGCTGCAGCTGCTTCTTTGAGCCTCAATTCTGCCTGCCACATTTGAAACTCACGGTCCTTTGCCTTTTCTTCCGCGTACAGTCTGGCCAGCTCTAGTTTTGTAGCTGCCTCACTGGTAGTCATTTTCCTGTTTTCTTGTGCTTATTTCCCTCACCCGAAATAAACAAAAAGATGAACCAGTAACCACTTCGTCTGTTCTCCGGCCACCACACTTAAAACTCACTTAAAATCGCTACTAGTGTCTCACAGCAATCAGCTGTGCACAAATCCTGCCGACTACGCCACTGTGACAGGTTTGGTCACAGAGACCCCCTTTTGACTGTCACCTGATGTGCTGAGACTACCTCTGAGCCTGTTTTCTCTGTCAGTTTGGGCCTTTAGAACTCTGCCTTGTTGAGCCAGACATGCAAGCCTGCTGCAACACAGACCCAGGGTCTGAACCACGCCCCCAAAGCTGCAGACTTAACTCAAAACAGCTTAAGAAGTGCTCCTGTCTCCAGCACGCAGCTCCCAATGGGATCCAAACCCCAAATAAATCCGTTTTACTCTGTATAAAGCTTTATAGAGGGTAAACTCATAAATTCTCCGCCCTCTATAACACTAATAGAGAGATATGCACAGCTGTTTGCTCCCCCAGGTATTTATTAATTAACAGAGTAAGTAATTAACAAAAGTGATTTTATGAAGTATAAAAAGTAGGATTTAAGTGGTTTCAAGTAATAACTTACTTTGTTCTGTCTGTTACCAAGCCAAATCAAACACAAGTCTAAGCCTAATACATTAAGAAACTGAATTCAGTACTCTGAGATGTTCCAATAAGCTTCTTTCACAGACTGGACTCCTTCCTAGTCTGGGCCCAATCCTTTTCAGGCCAACGTTGTAGTTTATGGCTTGGGTCCAGCAATCACTCACACACCCGTAGTTACTGTCCTTTGTTCCAGTTTCTTTAAGGCATCTCTTTGGAGTGGAGAGGCCATCTCTTGAGCCAGCTGAAGACAAAATGGAGAGGCTTTCAGGGCCTTTTATATTCTCTCCCTTTTGTTCTTCTGTGCAAAATCACAGCAACAAGATGGAGTTTGTAGCCACCTGGGCAAGTCACATGTCCATGAATGATTCAGCTTTTCGCAGGCCTTCGCCATTGTTTACATGTTAGAACGTTCCCAGGAAAGCTCAGATGTGGATTGGCGTCTCCCAAAGTCCATTGTCAGTTAAGTGTTTCCTGATTGGGCAATTACTCAGAATAGTCCTTTCTCAAGAAGCTGACCCAATGCTTCACTGATGCTACTTAGAATCAAACATTGAGTACAAGTACATAGCCAATATTCATAACGTCAAATATAAAAATGATACACAGTCAGCATAATCATAACTAGCAAATTACAACCTTTCCATAGACACCTTACTTGACCTCCTGTATGTCATACCAAGACAACCCACAGAAGCAAGATACAGCAATAGTCCATTAGATCCTTAAGACTTTCTACCTTTGGATCTATATCCATTCTAGACTATTATCTTGCAAGACTCTTTCTACAAGTACCCACTGGCACCGAAAAATAGCAGGAAGTGTTCAGACCCAGAACAGCAAGCTCTTCAGTGCTCCAGTGGGTGTCTCAGCAATAAACGCTCAGTGAAGTATCCAGAGTAATTTGAATTACTGTGTCAGATGAGCCTAAGGACAGTTTTCACCCACCCTCCCTGACCCATTTTCAGATTTAGGAATCAGCTGTGATGAGCAAGCATGGCTTCAAAGGATCTCCTCACACCAAGACTGCTGTAGTCAAATCAATACAATTCATTAAAGTGCCTAGTACATCAAATCATTACGGTTCTACTGTTTCTATGATAGTTTCACCCCCAGCAGAAAGGGCTGGCATGAAAATGACATTAAAAGATTTTTTTACTTTTAACCCCCTCTTTAAAGACAGCATCACATTACCCAACAGTGTAAATTCTCTCAAGCGAGTACTCAAGCATTTCTCAATCATTGAGGTGAGAGCTTAAAGTAGGTTGCAAGAGGATACACATACTGGGCTGCATGCTCTGAGGGTGAGCAACTGACTAGAATTCTACCTAAAACCCAAGAGAATGATTTCATCCCCCTCCTCTTGCTGCTCCCACTGCATCCCTGCTCCATCCCAAATTACAATGGTCCATGCAGCCCTCCCCACATCCAGCGCTAAGTTCCAGGGCTGGGCAAAATTGTGTTTCTAGAGAGTGGAGCCAACTTCACAGCAGTGCTACCCCAGAGCTATCCAATGCAGAGGGTAGGAAGAGAAGCAAAACACACCTCCTCTAAAGTAACACCAGACCCCTGAGCAGGCATACACCCAGCCCTCAAAATTCTCAGTTTCTTCCTATGACCCAAATCCCTTGGAGTCAATACTGGCAGGACTGCATAAGAGGTTGGGACAAAGAATATTACTTCTGACTCCTGCCTCAAGTTTAGTTCTATGTTCTTAATTTAGATAATAGTAACATTGGTCAACTAGAACTTTAGAAGCAATAAAGCTACCACCATCAGTTTCCCTTCAGCAGAAATTTTAGTGGAGCACAGGTTCCATTAACACTACTGCTTAATAGATAGTATGTTTCCAAGACTCTCCACTTGTCAAGAACTTTGCCCGTATGATGGCTGACTCACTCAGTGGTGCAATTTCAACTTAAGGAACGAGTTAACCAGCCAAGATGCAGGAGCCAATCTACTATGCAAGAACATGGTACATAAGTGGCAAATATTTACATTCTTGTTTCCCCCCAGAAGAATGTTTGCTCATAGCTATGACCTTGTGTCTAATGTGATTATGCAGCCAAGTAAATTGCGACATAGTAGTCCTATGACTGCCACAACTGTGCACCAGAATCTAAGCTTCTGTACACAAAAACAGGTCTCTAACCATTGCTGTTGAGAACCTCAAAAATGAAAATATAAACCGATATATTGACATGTGCTTGAATCTGCAGATAGTGTGAAATAACGGGGTGTTGGGACTAAAGCTTAATGGAGGGTAAGGCTGACATTAAAATTAGCTATTTCATTGCTGATCATTTTAGTAGAAAGTCAAATGAATGTTGTTGTGTATATTGAGATGGGATGCAAAAGGCAGCTAGTTTATGTCAAGCCTTGTGAAGAAGGTGAATAAATAGTAAGAAATTCAGCACCTCCCAAATTTGAAGTCAGCACCCCCATTGAAAAAGCAGCAAGGAGATCCATCTCCTTCCAATTCAAAAAGCCTGAAATGCCTCCTGGTTGTCAGAAGACAGCCTCCTACACCTTATCTGGATGACAAGAGCACCAGTTCTCCTGTATCCAACTGCAAAAGCTTTCGGCTTCCCCCTCATACCTCCACAGTGCAACTGTATATTTTTACGTACAAAAATCTGCAACACACTGAGAACTGATGCAGCATAAGTGAGTTTACTATCAAAAGTAACAAGGGATCCTTGACTAGAAGAGGGTTGTGGAGGCAGTGCTGACTAATTTGGGGTTTCCTGAGGCATAATGTAGGATTAACATGCCACATAGTACATAGGAGCCTTGTTCAGAACATTAGCTCTACCAGATTATAGCAAGCCCTCTTAGCAATTTGTTTTAAACCATTTTCAAAGCCACAGCAGTACAAATACCTTGGGTTTGTTTGGGTGTGCTCGAACAGGGCTGGCAGGTACTGGAGACCCAAAGATATCACTTGTCTTCCCACCAGGCGGATTCATGCGTTGACGAGACTGGACAGGGCTAGGATCCTCAAAGATACCACTTCCTTTCCCCCCTGCAAGGTAATTAACAGTTACTTGGAAAAGGGTTTTAACTGTTCTGTATTCTTCCCTTATAACTTTCTTTAAAACGTTAACTAAGATGTGATTAAAAACAGTCAAATATCCAAGTTTGAGGTTTTCGGTATCACTAACTGAATCTGTACCTTAAGTCCAGAAATCTTAGAATTTTGCTTACTACAATATCCTGAAAATACTTAATACTTTTGTCACCAGAATTCAGAAAAATCTTGGATTTACATCTGTTAGATAGAGCTGAAGTAGTTTCTTTGTGTATGTCACCATTTCAGCTGGAAAAGTCTCTGGAATGGATCCTCCAAGTGTCTCTCCCCCCTGCCCACCTCCCCGACACTACATGGTGGCTACATTAGGAAAGAGATCTCCAATTCTCTAGTAGGATTGGGCAACCTGGTGGTATCATACCTATGCTATAGCTTAGGCCAAAAAACTACAGGCCTGAGTTCTGCCAATGCAGACACAGACTTAGACATCATACAGTAGTTACTGTATAGTCTTGAGCACTTGCATCTCAATGGCTGCAAACAGGCAGGGCTAGAAAGTTGCCTATGGTTTAAAAAAAATAAATTATTTTTTTTAAACCAAGAACTTCTAGTAAAGTCCAATGTAGCAATCTAACTTTACATGCCATTCTAATTCATGCTTTGTTCAATTCTGTACAGTAATTTCACTTCAAACAGTAAGTTTTCATCAGTGGTTTGTATAGTTAATAGCTGCCATATTGGACTAATGGTAACTATTTACCTAATGCCCCATATTTCACTGCTGGCAAGCTTATCACCACTAAAACTATCCATGTAACGAAAGCTCACACTAAATATGCAAGCAGAAACATCACCCTCATGTACATTTACACAGTGCAATATCAATTCTATTTCAAGCATAAAAATGGCTACTTCAAGGTTCTTATAAGTGGGCAGAGTAGTCTCATTGCTGCCTACAGGCAGAAAAAAGGCTACCAAAACTCTTATCCCACATTAGCTTTGTTCAATGTTTTAAGTCCTTTAAGCCTAGCGGGTAGATTAATGATTTCCCCAATCCCTATATTTAATAAAGTCAGCCTGATGGCTCATCAGGAGAAAAAGTACTCTATTTTACAGCACAAAGTTCAGTTTAGAGCTAAACTCAGCACTCATGATTGAATGTTCCCTGATTGGGTTTAGTGCGCAAGCTCAATCAGCTAGCAGCAGTGTATAGTTTACAGGGACAGCAAAAATTGCTGTTGCATTGATATTTACCTGCTACATTGCTCTAGAATACTGAGCTGGAACATGAACATTGTACAAGACCCAAATATATCTTCCAACCCAGAATCAGATATACCTCTTCTCAGTGGTTTCCCTAAAGAAACTGGTGTTCTCACCTGGAGGGTATGTTCTTTTTGGAAAGTTCTGCGGTTCCTCAGCTGCTCCAAAGATGCTAGATGCCATTCTGTGTGGTCTGCTGGAAGAGGAAACTTCTTCTGTGCTCCCAAACAGATTACTAGAGCCTCCTCCAGGGGGTTTCAATACTCTGTTGCAGAACATTAACAGTTACTGACAGATGCCAACTTATTTGAAGTCTACTGCATTCAGCATGTTTGCCACATTCCTCCCCATCCCCAAAGTTAAGATTAAATTTGGTTAAAGTGCTCAATTTTTTATACTACATAATTTGGGATTAGCAGACCAGAGTTAGGAATACTGTGTGCAGGTCTATCATTAAAATTCACATACTTGTCTGGTTGTCAAGGACCAAACTATAACAAACATTTGTAAGTCAACATTGAGCAGTAGTGGGGTGCCATATCTGCCTCTTCCAGAAGATAAAATATTCAGAATGTTATTCTAGTAATTAGTTTGACAGTTTGATACAGATACTAGTTCTGGCCTGAATATAATCCCTTTGTGACCTTATACTACTGTAATAATTCCAGCCTGAAGGGTTACATTCCAGGACTTGGACATAACCCTCATGTTAATACACAGCAACATTTCCTTTGGCTTGACATTTTCTTGTATAAAAGTGTAGATTTATCTGTAGTTTCCACTTGAGCAAAGCAAACTTAGAGATAGTAAGCAAATGAAGGAAGACCGATATACTTGCTAAAGCAAGATTAGAGTCAGCCCTATGTTAGAGGGCTTTCCCTTTACCCTCCCACTTCCCTGGTTCTTGTCACACAGACAGCAAGCAGCAAAAGACCAGAAGTCCAAAGTACAGACAATGCGATGTTTATTGGGATCAATTTCTAGCAAGCATAAGAACAGCTATACTGGGTCAGACCAAAGGTCCATCCAGCCCAGTATTCTGTCTACCGACAGTGGCCAATACCAGGTGCCCCAGAGGGAGTGAACCTAACAGGTAATGATCAAGTGATCTCTCTCCTGCCATCCATCTCCACCCTCTGACAAACAGAGGCTAGGGACACCATTCCTTACCCATCCTGGCTAATAGCCATTAATGGACTTAACCTCCATGAATTTATCTAGTTCTCTTAAACCCTGCTATAGTCCTAGCCTTCACAACTTCCTCAGGCAAGGAGTTCCACAGGTTGACTGTGCGCTGTGTGAAGAACTTCCTTTTATTTGTTTTAAACGTGCTGCCCATTAATTTCATTTGGTGGCCCCTAGTTCTTATATTATGGGAACAAGTAAATAACTTTTTCTTATTCACTTTCTCCACCACTCATGATTTTATCATATCCCCCGTCTCCTCTTTTCCAAGCTGAAAAGTCTTGGACTCTTTAATCTCTCCTCATATGGGACCCGTTCCAAATCCCTAATCATTTTAGTTGCCCTTTTCTGAACTTTTTCCTAATGCCAGTATATCTTTTTTGAGATGAGGAGACCACATCTGTATGCAATATTCAAGATGTGGGAGTACCACGATTCCTGCATTAGTAAGAGCATTGCCAGCAGATCGAGGGAAATGATTATTCCCCCTCTATTCTGGTGAGACCATATGTGGAATATTGCATCCAGTTTTGGGGCCCCCACTACAGAAAGGATGTGGACAAATTGGAGGGAGTCCAGCAAAGGGCAACGAAAATGATCAGGGGGCTGGGGCACATGACTTACGAGAAGAGGCTTGAGGAAACTGGGCTTGTTTAGTCTGTAAAAGAGAAGAATGAGGGGGGATTTGATAGCAGCCTTCAACTACCAGAAGGGGGGCTCCAAAGAGGATGGAGCTCAGCTGTTCTCAGTGGCGGCAGATAACAGAACAAGAATCATAGAATATCAGGGTTAGAAGGGACCTCAGGAAGTCATCTAGTCCAACCCCCTGCTCAAAGCAGGACCAATCCCCAACTAAATCATCCAAGACAGGGCTTTGTCAAGCCAGGCCTAAAAAACCTTTAAGGAAGACTATTCCACCACCTCCCTAGGTAATCCATTCCAGTGCTTCACCATCCTCCTAGTGAAAAAGTGTTTCCTAATATCCAACCTAAACCTCCCCCACTGCAACTTGAGACCATTACTCCTTGTTCTGTCATCTGCTACCAGTGAGAACAGTCTAGATCCATCCTCTTTGGAACCCCCTTTCAGGTAGTTAAAAGCAGCTATCAAATCCCCCCTCACTCTTCTCTTCTGCGGACTAAACAAGCCCAGTTCCCTCAGCCTCTCCTCGTAAGTCACGTGCTCCAGCCCCCTGATCATTTTAGTTGTCCTCCCCTGGACTCTCTCCAATTTGTCCTCATCCCTTCTGTAGTGGGGGGACCAAAACTGGATGCAATACTCCAGATGAGGCCTCACCAATGCCGAATAGAGGGGAATGATCACATCCCTCGATCTGCTGGCAATGCTCCTACTTATACAGCCCAAAATGCAGTTAGCCTTCTTGGCAACAAAACTCATATCCAGCTTCTTGTCCACTGTAATCCCTAGGTCCTTTTCTGCAGAATTGCTGCCTAGCCACTCGGTCCATAGTCTGTAGCAGTGCATGGAATTCTTCCGTCCTAAGTGCAGGACTTTGCACTTGTCCTTGCTGAACCTCATCAGATTTCTTTTGGCCCTATCCTCTAATTTGTCTAGGTTCCTCTGTATCCTATCCCTACACTCCAGCATATCTACCACTCCTCCCAGTTTAGTGTCATCTGCAAACTTGCTGAGGGTGCAATCCACGCCATCCTGCAGATCATTAATGAAGATATTGAACAAAACCAGCCCCAGGACTGACCCTTGGGGCACTCTGCTGCCAACTAGACATGGAGCCATTGATCGCTACCCGTTGAGCCCAATGATCTAGCCAGCTTCTATCTACCTTATAGTCCATTCATCCAGCCCATACTACTTTAACTTGCTGGCAAGAATACTGTGGGAGACCGTACCAAAGCTTTGTTAAAGTCAAGGAATAACACATCCACTGCGCTTTCCCCTCATCCACAGAGCCAGTTATCTCATCATAGAAGGCAATTAGGTTAGTCAGGCATGACTTGCCCTTGGTGAATCCATGCTGACTGTTCTTGATCACTTTCCTCTCCTCTAAATGCTTCAAAATTGATTCCTTGAGGACCTGCTCCATGATTTTTCCAGGGACTGAGGTGAGGCTGACTGGCCTGTAGTTTCCCGGATCCTCCTCCTTCCCTTTTTTAAAGATGGGCACTACATAAGCCTTTTTCCAGTCATCCGGGACCTGCCCCGTTCGCCATGGGTTTTCAAACATAACGGCCAATGGCTCTGCAATCACATCCGCCAACTCCTTTAGCACCCTTGGATGCAACGCATCCGTCCCCATGGACTTGTGCTCATCCAGCTTTTCTAAATAGTCCTGAACCACTTTTGTCCACACAGGGCTGGTCACCTCCTCTCCATACTGTGCTGCCTAGTGCAGTAGTCTGGGAGCTGACCTTGTTCGTGAAGACAGAAGCAAAAAAAAAAAAAAAAAAAAAAAAAAGCATTGAGTACATTAGCTGTCACTGTACATTAGCTGTGACATCCTGTCACTAGGTTGCCTCCCCCATTCAGTAAGGGGCCCCACACTTTCCTTGACCTTCTTCTTGTTGCTAACATACCTGAAGAAACCCTTCTTGTTACTCTTAACATCCCTTGCTAGCTGCAACTCCAAGTGTGATTTGGCCTTCCTGATTTCACTCCTGTATGCCTGAGCAATATTTTTATACTCCTCCCTGGTCCCCAATCTTCCACTTCTTGTAAGCTTCTTTTTTGTGTTTAAGATCAGCAAGGATCTCACTGTTAAGCCAAGCTGGTCGCCTGCCATATTTACTATTCTTTCTACACATCGGGATGGTTTGTTCCTGCAACTTCAATAAGGATTCTTTAAAATACAGCCAGCTCTACTGGACTCCTTTGCCCCTCATGTTATTCCCCCAGGGGATCCTGCCCATCAGTTCCCTGAGGGAGTCAAAGTCTGCTTTTCTGAAGTCCAGGGACCCTATTCTGCTGCTCTCCTTTTTTCCTTGTGTCAGGATCCTAAACTCAACCATCTCATGGTTACTGCCTCCCAGGTTCCCATCCATTTTTGATTTCCCTATTAATTCTTCCCTGTTTGTGAGCAACAGGTCAAGAAGAGCTCTGCCTGTAGTTGGTTTCTCCAGCACTTGCACAAGGAAATTGTCCTCTACACTTTTCAAAATCTTCCTGGATTGTCTGTGCATTGCTGTATTGCTCGCTCAGCAGATATCAGGGTGATTTAAGTCCCGCACAAGAACCAGGGCCTGTGATCTAGTAACTTCTATTAGTTGCCTGAAGAAAGCCTTGTCCACCTCATCCCGCTGGTCTGGTGGTCTATAGCCGACTCCCACCATGACATCAGCCTTGTTGCTCACACTTCTAAACTTAATCCAGAGACTCAGGTTTTTCTGCAGTTTCATACTGGAGCTCTGAGCAGTCATACTGCTCTTTTACATACAATGCAACTCCCCCCACCTTTTTTGCCTTGACTCTCCTTCCTGAACAGTTTATACCCATCCATGACAGTACTCCAGTCATGTGAGTTATCCCACCAAATCTCTGTTATTCCAATCACATCATAATTCCTTGACTGTGCCAGGACTTCCAGTTCTCCCTGTTTGTTTCCCAGGCTTCTTGCATTTGTGTATAGGCACCTAAAATAACTCGCTGATCATCCTGCTTTCTCCATATGAGGCAAGAGTCCTCCCCTCTTGCACTCTCCTGCTCATGCTTTCTCCTGGTGTCCCACTTCCCCACTTACCTCAGGGCTTTGGTCTCCTTCCCCCGGTGTACCTAGAAGCAATGGTCTCAAGTTGCAGTGGGGGAGATCTAGGCTGGATATTAGGAAACACTATTTCATTAGGAGGGTGGTAAAGCACTGGAATGGGTTACCTAAGGAGGTGGTGGAATCTCCATCCTTAGAGGTTTTTAAGGCCCGGCTTGACAAAGCCCTGGCTGGGATGATTTAGTTGGTGTTGGTCCTGCTTTGAGCAAGGGGTTGGACTAGATGACCTCCTGAGGTCTTTTCCAACCCATATCTTCTATGATTCCAATTTTCCCACCCACTTCCTGTTTGACTCCAGTTTATATAGTAATATTCTCAGCTATACTTTAACCAATCATTTTACTGAAAATGATCTAACCAATCCTAACATATTGTAACATAATTCTCTAACCAATTATATCCCACTATCCTAATTAACTTACACCTAGCAAAATTAATTATACAGCAGACAGAAACAATTAGAGAACCAGACAGATTAACAATAGAAAAGTGAGGGCCATAAAGATAAAACAATACAGAAATGAGGGTTTCACAACCACAATCATTGATAAGTGATTTCTTGCCAAACAGGATGCTATCAAACTAAGTTTTCTTTAACCATCTTAAGATCTGTTTCTTTATCTGGTGGTGATGGGCACCATCAAGACAGGATCGTCTTCTTAACAGCCCAATACCACCTTATTTCAATGTGACTGGATTGGAATGTGAGGATGTGACTGTACGCTTCCCAGCTAATGGCTGCCCCTGCTGCTTAGCCAAAGGCCTTAGCCTAAGAACAAGGCCTCAGACTATCCCAGTGAGAGAAGGCCAATAGACAGGCACACTTGTGATTCTGATTCTTTCTTTTATACCTCTATAACTAGCTACGTGATACAAATACACTTAAGTTCTTAAAGTACAGGCAGGCCTGAATATCTATATTCTAATCCTGAGCTGATGGTGTCAAATTTGCAGATGAACAAAGAAAAACTGCTGAGCTTCAGTTCATCTGCAAATTTGACACCATCAGCTCAGGATTAAACAAAGACTGTGAATGGCTAGCCAACAACAAAAGCAGTTTCTCCTCCCTTGGTGTTCACACCTCAACTGCTAGAAGAGGGCCTCATCCTCCCTGATTGAACTAACCTCATTATCTCTAGCCTTACTCACTCTTGCTTGCATATTTATACCTGCTCCTGGAAGTTTCCACTACATGCACCCACGAAAGCTCATGCTCCTATACGTCTGTTAGTCTATAAGGTGCCACAGGACTCTGTTGCTTTTACAGATCCAGACTAACACGGCTACCCCTTTGATACTTGACTTCCTACAGAAAGAAAATGTTATCAGGTTCATAATCAATTCTAATTAGGCAGGACAGATCAGTCTGTTACTTTTTTGCACTATTATATACTACCACTGAGATGACTAGTAAGCAGCCAACCAAAAATGCAGTAGTCGGTCAGCACACTTGGCTCTTATGAGATAGCCTTATTCTTAGAGTGCTTCAGCTGCCCGGATGTTGTTCCCTTTTCCGCTTCAACTCCCACAACAGCTAGTTCTTTGAATGGAAGCTTCCAATACCAGATGTTTATGACAAAATGCAACATCTTTAAACCAGACCTCCAGCTTTACTATCTTTCATCATACCCAAGGAGTTTTTATTACTCATTAAATACTGCTTGCTAAGTTACAGCTTTTTAGTCCAGTAAGCAAGTAGGGGTTTTACTAAATACCTACTCCCAGAGAAACACAATGTTCTTCTGCTCTGCCATTATTGATTTAGAAGTGGCATCTTTGTGTTCCAAATCAATACACACCAGTCAGAGCAAGACTTTAGCTGCCAGGTGAAGAAAAGACAAGTAATGTGCAAAGCAAAAAATAAATTAGTTCTAAAGGAAACTGAAGTTGGCACACACAGTTTTGTTGAAGATGCATAAGACAGAGCAGCACAGAACTACTATTTCTGCAGCACCAAAAGCCAACCAGGAATGATGATTCAAAATGTATGGTAAAAAAGGTACTAAGTCATTCTTTGCCATAACTGCTTTTAAAATGATAAATCTGTCATTTGGATAGTCTTTTGGCTCTATTACTTTAAAGATGATTTAACATTTAACAATGTGTACATTGCTATAGCAATCCGGGTGACGGTGAAGAACCGTCCCTGAAGTAGGTTTCTTGATTGGAAAATTACTCAGCCAGCAGCTTTAATATGAAAAGTTTTATAATGGTATTCAGTGTGCCCCATTGCAGTGTGTGATTTTTAGTAATTTCATACAAAGAGTAGTTTTTACCTCCTTTTAGAGGCTTGCTGTATTACAGAGAGTCTGTGTTAAGAGGATTTATTTTGCCATGCTTCCAGATGTTGATGATTGATTTTGAATTAGGCACACAAATAAAACAGGCCTCTAAACATGACAACTGCAAAGGGTATCTGTATTATCAATGAATAAATTGTCAGCATGCTGACTAGAATAAGTGTTGGGGGAAAAGTTCCATATGACTAGTGATGTGAATTCTTCTAAAAGCACCATTTGTTCATAGATACAGGAACCATCTCAGAGACCACAATACAGCAACAGGGCATAGATCCAATATATGATGCACTGCAGCATTAGCAAATCAGATGCCTGCCTTATTTGAAGATCCACTCAAATAAATGTTAGTGTTACTGTATACAACAGCTGAAGAAGATTTTGCCTTCCAAACGCAGCGTAAACACTGCCACGATACAGATTGTTCCTGCAACCACAGCTTCATGGTTTCCTATTAGAAGAGTTCATCCCTACAGTCCAGACTCCATGCAATACAGCCTATGAGTTATGAAGAAAACAGTTCCCAAGCTGCCAAAAGTGAAAACAGAAAACTCTTCAGGGGTTATACTGAGTGTGCAGTTTTCATGGCAGCCCTTCAAAATTCAAGTTATAGCTTATTTTGGACTTTGAAAGTTAGATAAACTGAAAGGGGCCTCATAATTTCGTAACTTTCTTTAAAAAGAAACTTGAACTGCAAATTCAAAAGTAAAACTAGTCTCCTTCCATCATATCACAGAGCCACGTGGCCCCATTGAGAAGGAAGGAGGAGTGCAGACACATTGTAAGGGTATTTGCTCATAAAGAAACCCAACAGCCACTTAAATAAAGCTTGCTGCTGCACGGGATCTCTGCAAAGACATATACAGTACCAAACAGCATGATCCAGTTCCCTTCCGCAAGCCAACCTAAGTTAGCCCTGTAGTGGGAAGTGGCACCAGGTAGCCTGGCCCTTCTTCCAGGACTAGAAACCTTCCTGGGAGCCAGCGAGGGACAGACCATCTGACTCTCCTCCCAGCAGTGTAATTCTCCATGGAAAGACTCCAGCAAGGAGTGGGGTGTGGATTCCTAGTCACTGACTCTCACATACCCAGCACCGCCAAAGCCTGGTAGTAATCCGGGCAGTCAGGAGAGACGGAACGTTCTCCAGCACACCGAATACGTGTTTACACTGTCCAGCACAATAGGGCCCCATTCCATATTGCAGCCTCGAGATGCTACCGTAATCTGAACTACTGGAGCTTCCCGTCCTCCTCCCACCGCACGCCCAGGCCAGCGCACTGCAGGCAGCCATAGAGGGTAAGCGCCCGGCCCCTTTAAACGAGAGCGAACACTCACCTCGCCCCCTCCAGGCAGCCCTTTGGGACCAGCCAGGGACACTGAGGAAGGGCAAGGTCACCCCCCCTGCCCACGGTCACACGCAGGAGCCCGAGGAACAGAACCCAGGCGTCCTGCCTCCGCCCCTGGCGGTGGGGGGAGGGTAACACCCAGATAGGGAAGGGGGATATGGGCGCAGTCCCCGGAGCGACCCCGCAGCCTACGCCCGCCCAGGAGGAAGCCTCCCCAGTCCCCAGGGCCGCTTCCCGCCGCCCCCGCGGGGCAGAAGCCTGCGCTCCCTGCGCCCCGCCCTGGGGAAGGCCGGGCCCTGCCGCCGGCCACCGCAGGTACCTAGAGCTGGGCTTGGCGGACTCGGCCTCCGGCCCCTGGAACATAGCAGCAGCGAGCCAAGAGATCGTACGCTGGTGACTCGGCTCGGCGGCTGCCTCTCGCTGGCTGAGCTCGTTCCGGCCGCCTAGACAACAGGTAGCGCCCCGGCCCGCCCTGCTAACCCATTGGCTGGCGTGTCCGCCAATCACGTCGAGCAGCCTACCACAGGCAGCACACTCCCACAGGTACACGCCCACGCGACCTGGGTGGGAAGCTTTAAAACACCCGCTTCGTGGCTCACCCTGTCCCCCTGCCCATTGGAGCAGTCACCTGCCATTCAGGAAAAGCCGCGTGGCCATTGGGCAAAGTGTGGGGCTAGGACCAGGAGCGCAACCCTCGATATTTAACGGGACAGGTCTAGGCACTTCCCCCCTTCTCTGTTCCTTAAGGAAGGCCTGTCCCTAGGATTCGTCCCCAGCTGCCCAGGCCAGGGGATCTGGAGCCACGCTGGGCCCTAGATACAGGAGACACCAGGTAGATGAGGTGATATCTTTTATTGGACCAACTTCTGCTGGTGAGCAGGACTGGCTCGAGGCAGCAGCAAAGCAAGCACGTGGTTGGGGGCGGCATTCCGGCCATCCATTTTTTTCGGAAAAATCCACCAATATACGGGGAAAAAATACCTGAAGATCAAAAAAATCTCTAATAGTGCGATAGGAGTGTGACGTGAAAAATATCATCTCACGTCGTGACACAGTCACTCATAATGTGAACGTGCGTAAATGTGTAAACGTTAATGGTTATTAATTAAATCAGATATCATGATTACTTGTGTGTACTGTGCCGCCCTATTGGTGCCATTCGCGCCAATTTCCGTGACACGTTGGTGCCAGTGGTTATAGGGCTAAAATGCCGGGACAAAAACGACTTTCCGGTGCTGCCTACCGGCTACAAAGAGAGAAACGGCAAAAAGAATTAGAAAAATTCTCTCGTACTTCAAATAAGTATTTTAAAAAAGTCGACAATCAAGGAGAAAGCTCTAAGCAATGCATTGAAAGTGATTATTCATCAACTGATGAAGACCAATCGAACCAAAGATTATCTTTATCAACTGCTAAAGATGAACAACAATCCGATCAAAGATTATCTTCACTAACTGATAAAGACAAACAATCACAATCCATCCAAATTTACTTCTTCAGCTGAAGAGTCCAGAAACGAAGAACTGTTATCCAAATCTAAAACTGAAGAACAATTATTAGAAGGTAGAGAGACTGACATAGGATCAGATCCAAGTACATGGCCGACAATAATTACTGATGCAATGCTAATGATTATTGTGAAACACGTCCTTCAAAACTAGATCCTACATTTGAATATCCATTTAATGAATCGAATCCTCGATTTATGCCATCCAGTATGAAGAAAAAAAAATGAAAAATGGGGAACAAATTAACAGATCGTGGTTAGTGTATTCACAGATCAAAGATGTCGTTTTTTGTTTTTGCTGACTACAAATTCTCTGTTTTAATTTTTTTTGTAATTTTAAATGGTAAAAAAAAAATTGCAAAGTGCAAACATGTGTAAAAGAAACAAAAAAAGGGGGGGGGAGGGGGAGCCAAATTTTTTTTTTTACTTGTGGCGGCAAAAAACCTAGAGCCGGCCCTGCTGGTGAGAGACAAGTTCTGGGTAGCTGGAAGCCTTGTCTCTCTGGCACCAGCAGAAGTTGGTTCAATAAACGATATTGCCTCACCCATTGTCTCCCTAATATCCTAGGTGAGGCCCAGATCCTAGCCAGGCCTGCTTGGGCCAAGGCAAGGCCCGCTGAAGCACCTCTAAGGCTGCCCCCACCCATCCCAGTTGGGCCTACTCCTTCAGTGGCAGTTGATGTTGTTCCATCCCTAACAGGGTTAGTAAAGAAGGCTGTTCCCAGCATTCGCTCCAGTGATCATAGTGGCCAAGAATTGCAGTTTCTATGGCTTCAAGCTCTGCGTGGAAGCGTGGGACTGTTCTGAAAACAGCAGGGTGGGGTTCCACATTTGTGTCTCCCTGAAGCCCCTATCAAACATGCTCCATTTACAAGTAAAATGATTTTTCTTTTCCATCTCCTAGCCCTCCAACCATCCCGTACTCACTGTGAAGCTGAACCTTATTTTGCATTTCACCATTATTAATAAAGATTTGACAGGCTAAATTATACCCTCAGTCTTTGAACAGATGTGGAAGAGTATTCATGACTTACTCCCCACTTACCTTGTGTCTTCTCTTTAGCACTGACCATAATAAGTAAAAACATGTCAATGGCCAATGGGAGCTGCAGGGGCGGCACTTGGGACGGGGGCAGCATGCAGAGTGGAGCCCCCTGGCTGCCCCTATGTGTAGGAGCCAGAGGGAGGCCATGCCGCTGCTTCTGGGAGCTGCGTGGAGCCAGGGCCGGCTTTAGCAAGAGCGGGGCCTGATTCCTGGGGGCGGGGCTTGCTGCAAGCCCCACCCCCAGGAATCGAGCCGCGCTCTGGCCGGGGTTGCCGGGCTTGGGTCCGGCCTGGAGCCGCGCCGCGGGGGCCGGGCGGGGGCTGCGCCGGGCCGGAGCCGCGCTGCGCCGCGGGGGCCAGGCCGGAGCCGCACCGCGGGGGCCGGGCCAGGCCGGGCCGGAGCCGCGGGGGCCGGGCCGGAGCCGCGCTGCGGGGGCCGGGCCGGGCCGGAGCCGTGCCGCGGGACCCGAGCCCGAGCTGCGCCGCGCCATGGGGGCCGGGCTGGAGCCAAGCCGGGCCAGAGCCGCTGGGGCCTGCGTGCTCAGCCGGAACCGGGGCCAGACTGGGCCGCGCCTCCCCGGAGCCCTTCTCGCGCCCCCCGCCACCCCAGCTTACCTAGTGCTGCCTGCCCGCCCCTGCTTCTTTTCAGACTTCCCGCAAAGATCTGATTCGCGGGAAGCAGGGGCGGGGGAGGAGCAGGGGGCGGAGCGTTCAGGGGAGGGGAGGAGGGGGAAGTGAGCTGAGGGCGGGGTGGAGAGCTGCGGCGCGGGGCCCTCTTGGCGCAGGGCCCAATTCAGCCGAATTGGCTGAATTGGCCTAAAGCCGGCCCTGCGTGGAGCGGCCCCTGACTCTGCACCCTGACTGGAGCAGGACAAGCCCCAGACCCCACTCCCCAGTGGGAGCTCAAGGCCTGAATTAAAAGGGCTGGTGGGCCAGATCCAGCCCATAGTTTGCCCACCCCGGTCTAGTTCATGTACATCCTGAGTGCAAAGTGGATTGCCTTTCCTCTGATCCCCAACAAGTACAAAAAGCCAGAGGTCTTATGACGAAATTCAGACATGATGCCTTTTGTGATGTATATTAGATCCCCCTTACACACACCCTAGCTATGCATAAGAGAGACTAAGTAAATTTGTGCTTAAAAAGAAGTGGGTAGCACAGTGACCAGTTGGTGAAAGTTAGTCCTTACATAGAAGAGGCCTTCCTGCAAAACATAGGATCGTCCTTGTGATGGGTTCGGTCACAGAAAGCCCCTTGAGGCTATCACCTAACGTGCTAGAATTAACTCTGAGCCAGTTTTCCACTGCCAGCTTGGGACTCCACAACGCTGCCTTGCTGAGCCAGACACACTAGACTGCTGCAACACAGACCCAGGTCTGGTCTACGCCCACAAAGCTGCAGACTTTAACCAAAAACTGCTCAGCAAGTCACCTATCTCCAGCACCCAGACACCCAGCTCCCAATGGGATCCAAACCCCAAATAAATCCGTTTTACTCTGTATAAAGCTTATATAGGGTAAACTCATAAATTGTCCACCCTCTACAACACTGATAGAGAGATATGCACAGCTGTTTGCTCCCCCAGGTATTAATCACTTACTCTGGGTTAATTAATAAACAAAAGTGATTTTATTAAGTATAAAAAGTAGGATTTAAGTGGTTTCAAGTAATAAGACAGAACAAAGTAAGTTACCAAGCAAAATAAGACAAAACACGCAAGTTTAAGCCCAATACATTTAAGAAACTGAATACAGGTAAATCTTATCCTCAGCCATGTTCCAATAAGCTTCTTTCACAGACTAGAGTCCTTCTTAGTCTGGGCCCAATCCTTTCCCCTGGTACAGTTCTTGTTAGTTCCAGCTCAGGTGGTAACTAGGGGATTTCTCATGACTGGCAGCCCCATTTGTTCTGTTATACACCCTTTTATATCTTTGGCACAAGACGGGAATCCTTTGTGTCTCTCTAGGTTCCCACCCTTCCTTCTCAATGGAAAAGCACCAGGTTTAAGATGGATTCCAGTATCATGTGACATGTTCACATGTCCTTTGAGACTTCATTACTCACTGGCTGGCACCCATGTATACATGAAGGCTTACAAGTAAACAGAGCCATTTACAACCAGTTGTCCTAGTTAATGGGAGCCATCAAGATTCCAAGCCACCATTAATGGCCCACACTTTGCATAGTTACAATAGGACTTCAGAGTAATACTTCATATTTCTAGCTTCAGATACAAGAATGCTACAGTCATACAAATAGGATGAACACACTCAGTAGATTATAAGCTTTGTAATATCTTACAAGAGACCTTTTGCATAAAGCATATTCCAGTTACATTATATTTACACTCATAAGCATATTTCCATAAAACATATGGAGTGCAACGTCACACCCTCCTCCTGAACTTACTGCCAGAGACTTGGACACTGTCCATGGTGGAGGCAGTACATGTAAAATCCCTGTTTGTTTCTGGTCACACCCTCTGTGACATTCTATACCTTGGGGGAACATGGTGTCACCCCCATATTCCTCATTTTCATATAATCATGATCTTACATATAAAGCATGCCTTGTAAGGTATCAGGGAAAGGTTATGATCTGCTGAAAGTCATTTCTCTATCCATGTATGTATATCATTAATGCATATGAAGTTATGAGAATTGTGTAGTATGGTTGTCACTAAAACATGCTGTAAGTTGGGGGAATCAGACAGATGATAGCTCCCCAGAGGCAAAAGCAAGGAAAGTAACCAGCACCCGAGCAGGGTGTGAAACAGCCCATCAACAGCCATTGTCCAACAAGGGAGCTACAATGCAATGACTCACCTGCATGAGGCCCCACCAGGGGAATTGCTCAACCTTGCTGGGAGAGACTCAGCAATGCCCCACAGACATGCCTGGACTTGTATTTTACAAGCACATGGACTGAGAGTATAAAACAGAGTGGACACATACTATGCCATTCTCCTACCCCACCTATGCTGCAAGCAACCAAGACACTGAGAAGAAGACAAGACTCCAACACAGGAGATTGGCCCAGGTTTAAGGAACAAGCCTGTATATTAAGGACTGCAATATCCAGTGGGGTGAGAAAAGCTGCTTAATCTAGTTGCTGCCCAGTCTAATAGGGTTGAGAGTTTAGACTGCGTGCTTATATTTTCTTTTCTTTTGGTAACCACTCTGACTTGTTATGCTTTGACTTATAATCACTTAAAATCTATCTTTATAGTTACATTTGTTTGTTTATTCTACCTGAAGCAGTGTGTTTGGTTTGCAGTGTGTCAGAGGTTCCCCTTGGGATAACAAGCCTGGTACATATCAATTTCTTTGTTAAATTGACAAACTCATATAAGCTTGCAGTGTCCAGGGGGTATAACTGGACATTGCAAGACGGAGGTTCCTAGGATTGTGTCTGGGACCGGAGATATTGACTAGTGTCATTCAGTTGCAAGTAGCTAGGAGCAGCTTACATACCAGAGGCTGTGGGTGAACAGCCCAGGAGTGGGGGTTCTCACAGCAGAGCAGGGTAAGGCTGGTCCCAGAGTCAAGGATTGGGGTGACCTAGCAGATCATTGGTCCAGATAACACCAGAGGGGAACGTCACACCCTCCCAGTACCTTTAAACCCTATGGTGTCATTTACAGGTGTTCTAGCAAAGTTCTGGGTCCCTGGTCCCTGAAAACATGCTGGGGTGCAGTATTGCTAATAGAATGTAGATAGCAATATCTGTTAAAGTGTAGGTGTCTTGGCATTTAGACACCAATGCCATGAGGTGGTGTGCCTCAGTTTCCCCTTTCACATAGCAGTGTAGGCCTGTTATGCCTTTGCTGCTGTGCCAAGCTTCCAGCCTGTTTACAGGTATAAGCTGAAAAGCAACATGCTTGTGGGACTGTCTTGTCACCATCCCTAGCATGTACAAAAGTTTTTCCCATAAATCAGGTATGTCACTCACTTTTAAAGGGTTTACCATTAGTATTAACTCCTTTGTCTTGACCCCTAGATGAAGTAGCAAAAGATACAAGATTAACAGCCAACTCACGACGGACAGACTCCGTTCACACAGCCTGGCTTGTTCAGCGTCTATTCCATTTTTTCAATCCCTTTGTGTACCATGGTAGGTGTTCAGATATAGATACTCCTGTCTCTTTGGAGAAGGCTCTTAATTCAGGTATGTGTTTGGGGATTTGGCAAGGAAAGGGTGCACTGCAACCGTGCCTGCCCTTGGCCCCTCCCTCTGGAATCTCTGTGTTGGACCCCACCTGCTTGTGAAGTTTCCCACATGCAAAGTTTTTCTTCCTCCTGTCTTAAAGAGACAGTTTTATCTTTTACAAGCATAGCAGGAACAACATCTTTCAATGGAGTGCTTAGGATTGGTAAAATCCCCTGGTCACCCCAATCTGTTCCCAAAAGGTCAGCTGGGTGGAGACTCACCTCCAGAAGATTTGACTCCCAGGCTTCCCTTAAAACCTGATCCACAGGTGAGGGTCTGGCATTTCAGATGCAGATCCTTCACCCTCCTCCTGGGGAAAAGCCTTTCTACAAAAGGTGGGCAGACCCTCCTGTCCCCCCTCACCTTCCGTCTGGACTTCCCTCTTTGGGCTCCCCTCTGAGGCAGACACTCCTGTGTCCTGCAAAAGGGAAGGTGACCCTGATCCAGCTGTGGGCTCACCCTTCACTGGCCAGCAAAATTCCCACACTTCCACTCAGGTTGGGCTTGTTTCCAGCTACAGAGCCCTTGGGGTCTGTTCCCACCACAGTGGTCATCAGGACCCCACTCTCCATCTCTGGGATACATGTCTCTGTGCACCCCAGGGCAGGCTCTGTCCCCTGCTGACCTGCAACTTCCTGGCAGTCAGCAGCAGGGAAGGCCTCCCTGTTACAAAGTGGAACATTCCCCTCCCCCTAGGAGATGATCACAGGACAGGAGCTGGCTTTATCCAACTCTTCTGGCAGGGACTTGGCTTTAGCCCCGGGGCTACAGAAACTGGTTATGACCATCCCTGCTGCTACCAAGGAATTAAAGAGACACTCTCCTATTTCCCCAGCAGCATTTCTGACTTTACCCTCTCCCCTGGGGCTTTCAGCACAAGATTCCTTCTTGCTGCCAACAAACCCTGGGACAGATTCTGCCACATCGAAAAAATCATTCCCTAGTTAGGGTGACCAGATGCCAAAGATGAAATATCGGGACGCCGGGGGGCGGAGCAAAAACAAAACAAGTCCGCCAGAGCGCGCCCCCCCCCCGCCCCGCCCCGCCGCAACCCTCTGCAGCCGCTGGCTGGGCCCCCGGCTCTGCAATCAGAGATGCAGCGCTCGGCTGCTCCTCTGCCCTAAAAGCCAGCCTCCCTCCCAGCACGGGCTTGTCCCTCCTCCACACACAAAGGCTGGTGCAGGAGGCAAAGTCCCGGGGGGTGAGGCCAGGAAGGCCGCAGGAGCAGGGGGCAGCGAGAACCCACCCGGGGCCGAGAGAGACCCGCAAAGGAGGCACAGACCCCCCCCTTCCCCACCCTGTAGCTGCCATAAGCTCCAGTGAACAAAATGGAGCGCTCCCCCCTTGGTGTGTGTGGGACTGCCCAGCCTAGCCGCTTCCTTCTTCCCCCGCCGCCTCCGCTCCACTCACAGGCGGGAGGTTTCGGGTTACAGCGCCCGCACCCCGGACCCCCCACAGCCACCGCGCCAAGAGAGAGGCACGGACTCGGAGCAACTGCCCGACCCTCCTCCCTCCATCCCCCCTCCACACATCCCTTCTCCGCTGGCCTCCAGGCGCAGCTGCTGCACCGCACCACCTTCTTAATCTTCATGGTGGCGGCGCCACACACGCTGGTGTCCGGCCTCCCTCCAGCGCTTGCGCCGCCGCCATACAGCTGATCGGCGCGCAAGCGGCGTGCATGGGGAAGAGGCGGGGCCAGGGCGGGGATTTGGGGAACTATCCAATGGGGAAAGGAGGGGGCGGAGTCGGGGCGGGGGGGGGGGAGCGCGAGCCAGAGCAGAGGGCAAAAATTGCTTCTTTGTCCAGTGTCCCGACCAAACATCAATCGGGACGCGGGACAAACAAGTAAATATCGGGACAGTCCCGATAAAATCGGGACGTCTGGTCACCCTATTCCCTAGTAGAAATGGTGCAAAGTTATGTGCCACTGCTGCAACAGTCAGTTCACCCTGCAAGTCACCAGTTTCCATATGTACCTTAGCTAAAGGTGCAAGGACTTTGTAACCTCCCACCAATTCTAATTCTGCCATTTTTCCTGATAACAAATCCTTCTCCTGGATCAGGTCTCTCCTGACCGCAGAAATCTCTGCACCAGTGTCCCTTAAACATTGGAGCACTTTGCCATTAAGTTTAACAGCATGCATATACTCACTGCTTGGCTGTGTAGGAGCAATCTTTACAAATCCTGTGTGGAAAGAGACAGTAGCCTGGGATACCCCTGTGCTCTGAGAAACAGCAGCTTCCTAAGTTACCTGCTCAGTCAAGGACATTTATTCCTCAGGTGCTCAGTGGACTTACAATGATAGCACCTTCTGGGCTCCTCTGCTTATACAGGAGATTTGGGATGAGTAATAGGGGAATGCAGAGGTAAACGCCCAGCCTCCCTTGTCCCAGGGGTAAAACAGTGATTCTGCTTTCCACCAACCCTGTAGCCCTCTGCCAGTGGTTTATGTTTAATTGCAGCTTGTGACTGCTCCTAAGAGTCTGCAAACCCAGCTAATTCCCCCACTGCATCCACCTTTTTGTCCCACAAATACTGTTTTACATCATCACTGTACATATTCAGGAACTGTTCCTGAGTAATTAAATCCCACATTTCTTTAAAACATTTAATGCCTTTTCCTCTCACTCGTCTAACAAATCTCTCATTTCATTTACATAGGCCACATTACTTAATCCAGATCCCCTCTTAAGACTCCTGAATTTAACCCTGTAGGTTTTAGGTGTAATCTGAAACTATTTCAAAACCAGTTCCTTAAATTTACCATAGTTTGAAGCATCATCAATAGAGCTCTCCCAGTCAATTTTGCAACCAGAGTAGTTATCTTTTGATCTTCAGGAATTGCATGGAGAGTGCACATTCCCCCAAGGTGATGAAATATTCAGCAATATCACTGGATTTATCATACTGTGGGCATAATCGTTCCCATTTGTGGATGTTTGGGGAAATGGAGCCAGCTGCTGAAGGGTTTTGTCTCTTTCACTCCATTACAGGCAGTTCATTCTTCTAGGTCTCAATTTGGGCCTATATTTCTCTCTCTGGTAACTAGGGGATTTCTCATGACTGGCAGCCCCATTTGTTCTGTTACACACCCTTTTATATCTTTGGCACAAAGCGGGAATCCTTTGTCTCTCTCTAGGTTCCCACCTTTCCTTCTCAATGGAAAAGCACCAGGTTTAAGATGGATTCCAGTATCATGTGACATGTTCACATGTCCTTTGAGACGTCATTACTCACTGGCTGGCACCCATGTATACATGAAGGCTTACAAGTAAACAGAGCCATTTACAACCAGTTGTCCTAGTTAATGGGAGCCATCAAGATTCCAAGCCACCATTAATGGCCCACACTTTGCATAGTTACAATAGGACTTCAGAGTAATACTTCATATTTCTAGCTTCAGATACAAGAATGCTACAGTCATACAAATAGGATGAACCCACTCAGTAGATTATAAGCTTTGTAATACCTTACAAGAGACCTTTTGCATAAAGCATATTCCAGTTACATTATATTTACACTCATAAGCATATTTCCATAAAACATATGGAGTGCAACGTCACACCTTCCACTTCCACTTGTCAGGTGAAGAAAAAAAACAAACAAACAGCAGAGAGCAACTCTAAGAGAGAGTTACTGTAAAGAATAGGTTTGTAAGCATCTCCCCTCCCCACAAAAAATGTCCAGGTCACATCCACTTGAAGATCCTCCCTACCCACCAACCCTAAAAGGCATACCTGGAATTGCTTCAGTTGCAGTTTAGACTAAATTATTATCTGTCCATTAACTGATCTTGGGCTTAAAGGTGCAATCCCATCACTGCTTTTGTAAAGAGCATTTGACAGAGTAGGCAGGAGAGTAACTATGTCACAAGGAACCTTGTTTCATAAGAGAAACCACCTCAAAATGTAATTGTATAAATTTAATAAGTCACAGGCAATTTTGTTGCTAAGATACTGGAAGACATTTTGGTTGAAGCTTGTACCAGTGGGTTGCTTTAATGCAAGGGTGGCCAACCTGAGCCTGAGAAGGATCCAGAATTTACCAATGTACATTGCCGAAGAGCCACAGTAATACATCAGCAGCTCCCCATGAGCTCCCCCGCTCACTCCCAGCGCCTCCCACCCACCGACCAGCACCTTCCCATCAACTGTTTCATGGCATGCAGGAGGCTCGGGGGGGGGAAGAGTGAGGGCACAGCAGGCTCAGGGGAGGGGGTGGAGTGGGGGTAGGGCCTGTGGCAGAGCCAGGGGTTGAGCAGTGAGCACCCTCCGGCACATTGGAAAGTTGTCACCTGTAGCTCCAGCCCCGGAGTCAGTGCCTATACAAGGAGCCACATCTTAACTTCTGAAGAGCCGGTCTGGCTCCGGAGCAGGGCCGGCTCCAGGCACCAGGCACCCAAGCAGGTGCTTGGGGCGGCACGTGGTAAGGGGCGGCGGGAGGAGCGCGGCTCGGCATTCCACGGGGGGGGGGGGGCGCTCCGGCAGCGCTCAGCGGGGGGGACAGCGCTCGGCAGGGGCGGGCTCCGGGGGGGGCGCTCGGCGGGCTCCAGCGGCGCGGCGCTCGGCGGGGGGGGCAGCACGGGGCTCGCGCGGGGTTCCGGCGGCGCTCAGCACGGGGGGGGGGCGGGCTCCGGCGCGCGGGGCGGGCTCCGGCGCGCGGCAGTCGGCGGGAGCGGGCTCCGGCACGCGGTGCTCGGCGGGGGGGGGGCGGCGCGGGGCTCGCGCTGGGGGGGGGTTCCGGCGGCGCTCGGCGGGGGGGGGCAGGCTCCAGCGCGTGGCGCGGGGGCGGCGCAGGGGGCAGCGCTCTGGGGGGGGTTTCCTGCAGCACTCGGCGGGGGGGCGGCGCGGCCGCTCGGCTGGGGGGGGGGCTCGGGGGCGGCGCTTTTTTTTGCTGCTTGGGGCAGCAAAAACGCTAGAGCCGGCCCTGCTCCGGAGCCGCAGGTTGGCCACCCCTGCTTTAATGGAAGATCTTCCCTGTCCTCATCTACCTGAGCACTGCCTAGGCTTTTGTTATTTTTCCACATTGTTAAACAGCGTTCAGGTACCAGTGCAGTTACTGCACAGGCTTGGTGCTTTATGCAGCCCCACAATCAAGTTAACTGTCCTCTTTTCTTCTTTCTCTGCAACCTGGTGGAGGGGTGTTTGCCTCTTTGGAAGAAAAGGAAGCATTAAAAAAGGAAAAATATAAAAGTTCTTGCTTTTATTTATATTCTCTTCCACCCTGCCCCCAAAAAATCAAATCTAGAGCTTTTGGAATTTTTGTTCAGATGGTATGAAACAAAATAATACCTCAATTACATAGCTCCACACTGTGAAACTGAGTAAATGCAGGTATGACATTAAGAACATAGGGTGGCAAGGATTAAGAGTAACAAGAAATGTCTTTATAGGGAGTCTGAACTTTTTTGTAGAATGGAACAGTTTAAGGCACTTTTACACTGAGACACGCAGGAAAATTAATCCAAATTAACCATAGGTGTGAATTTAAAGCATATTCAACCACATTAAGACCCTATATGGGCACTCACTTGGCATTAAAATGCCTTTAATTCAGTTCAACTTTATTCCTGAGAATTAAGCTAAACCAAATTAAGGTCATTTTAATTCCAGATGAGTGCCCACACAAGTGTTAATGTGATTAAATAAAGTAGTAAATCTAAAGCATATTCATTCAATCTGGATTAATTTACCTAAATTCCTCTAGCTCAGGGGTCGGCAACCTTTCAGAAGTGGTGTGCCAAGTCTGAATTTATTCACTCCAATTTAATGTTTCGTGTGCCAGTAATACATTTTAAGATTTTTAGAAGGTCTCTTTCTCTAAGTCTATAATATATAACTAAACTATTGTTGTATGTAAAGTAAATAAGGCTTTAAAAATGTTTAAGAAGCTTCATTTAAAATTAAATTAAAATGCAGAGTCCGCCGGCAGTGTGAGTGCCACTTAAAATCAGCCTTCGGCACGCGTGCCATTGGTTGCCTACCCCTGCTCTAGCTAGACAAACCCTTAGTGACTCTCACATTTGACCTAGCCCCATTCCCACCCGAACATTCCACCTCCCCTCTCATTCATCCAGCTTTGTTTTAACACCCCGAGGCAACTACAACAATTGCTTATATGTGTGAAAAGTAATATTATGAAGGTAACATTCAACTGTCTTTAGTGTGATGCAGAGCAGCTGGAAAAAGGGGCAGGATCATGTGATTAGACAGCTCCTTGAGGCCTCTAGTCCACAGAACACAGTTGAGGACTTATGTTGCTAAGACAAATAGGAGTGGGGAGGGGAGTTGCAAGATACAGAAATATCTTAAGGTGATTCTCTCACCAGTATCTTCTAGACACATGGGGTGAAAAATCTTGGCACCACTAATCAATGGGAATTTTGTCACTCACTTCAATGGAGCCAGGACTTCACCCCAAGAATTTAAATTTTGAGGACAAATCTCAATCGCATTGTTTCCAATGGGAGCGTCACCAGTCACTACCAAGTAAATACTGGTTAAAACCCAAAACTTAATGAGAGATTGCAAGGCAGAAACTGCACATGTAACAAACAACTGAACATCAGTTAGACCAAGTATTAGTATGTATTTATGCACAATAAAAACAGCTTTACAAGTTGAACTGGAAATTTAAACAGGAAGTTTAACAGCTTTTGTATATTATATTAAATAACCAAAACACCTTTTTCCAAAATTGGTAAAGAATAAATAATATAATTTACAATATGGTACAAAAAATCAGTAAGGACAGGCATTCTGCTTTATACATACACTATATATGTATATTTATAATCTATAAAACAAATTCACATTTCAAACAAGCCAAAAACCTTAGATGATATGGCTTAACTATTATTAAAAAACAGCAATAAATTTTGCTGCCAAACCAAAAGCTCTAAAGCCAGTTATCATGTTTCAGTAACTAATGATAACTTATTGCCGTAGTGCTTGCCAAGGTTTCACTTATTTAACATTTATAAATCATTGTGAACTCAGGAGATTTAAAGGTTTGAAAAGATTAAAAAAGTGCAGCACTTTCCTTACAAATGCATCTGTCTTTTGAGTGTAAAAAAAATGCAATAGTAATTTCCACTGCAGGATTGATCGTCAGTAGACAAGCTTTCTTTGTAGATTATGTTTGATCCAAGCTATTTACTTCAATTTAGAAATATAAGTAAGAAGGGTGCCAAGGAAAAGTTACACAATGCCATTTTAAAAACCAATTAAAATTCCTATACTGGGTAGATTTACTGATGGACAGAATGAATTGTTTGGCTGAGCAGAATCTGATGCCCTGGTAGCTGGCCCATTACTAAGTGCACACGTGCAGAAAAAGGCAGATGTATTCTTTAGGAGGTAATATTTTTTTATACCCAAACTACAATGACAAGTTTCATGTTTCCAACATCCCACTTTAGGGGAATACAAAGAAACCAGTTACATCATTCCATGTACACTCACAGGCTTGCCAGTCAAACAACTGAGGTAAAAAAAAAAAAAAAAAAAATCTAAACTTTAAGTCAGAGCACAAGCTTTACAGGAACTTACATCAGAAGTAGAAGCCAGGTTGTCAATGTCTATTCCCCCCTCCCAGCCTCCTCACAGTGCCTCATGAAGATATGAAAATAATGGAGTAAGCATTACTCCCCTGAAACAATCCTGCCTGCAGTTGACTAGCAACATACTTGAACATCTGTTCAGAAAAAGCTGAAAAGGTTACCCAAGTTGTTCTGGTTACTTAGTCATGTTGGAGGAGCTGAAATAGCATAATTCAACTTTTATTTTTTTTTACTTTAAACAAGATGTTAGCTTTCCCCACAGCAGCCCTAGGTACAGTCTGTTGAAGTCCAGCATACAATGGGGCATCTGCTAGAGATCCACCAATTCCTAGAGAAAGCTATCTCCCAAGGTGTGTCTACAAGTAACTTCACGAAGACTGTAAGTTCTCTATTGATCTGAATTTAAAATTTTGTTTTAAAATTTTCCCTGATGACAAGAAACTTTGCATTGTAACAGCAAAACCCAAGCAAAACAATGTGCAGGGTATCATAACATTCCTGAATCAGAGACCAGATATAGCAGGTGGGAGTATTCTCTGTGCACTGCAAATATCAGGAAGAGGGGAGCGAAGGAGGGGGCCATGGAGACCATGGGGAGAGGAGAGGATGTTCAAATATGTATTTATAAGAAGAATTTTTTAAAAGGCAGATGCTAAGCACATTTTTATCATAGAATTTCTGGGTGCTGAAAGGTGGCTCTGCCCTATTGTTCACATTTGCCTCCCCACCTAGTGCTCCTGTTCTGCCTTGAGAAGTCCAGGATATTAAAATCTGCTGGCCTCATGGGCCATTACAAATATCCACTACATTGAGATTCATCCTGTAACAATTTTTTTCCTGTGGCAAGGCATATGGGCTGTAGACAGCTCCCTACATTCTGGCGATAGACTCATAAGCAGATCCTGGTGAAATGTCATACCCTTCACTTGCAACAGAGTTGGCACTCTTCCCCGCAGGGGGTCTAGATTATGCCTCACAAGATCAATGTGACATCCATCCTATTATCAATATCTATTTTGGGGGGCAGGGGAAGGTTGAAGTAACTAAATATACTTGCCAGCATAAGGCTAACTTCTCAAAATGTAAGACATAAAAACCAACTGAAGGCTCAGATTTGTTGCACTTGACTAAAACTTGTCACTTCTCCTCCTTCTACATGTGCTAAATGTCATTATGTTTCGATAATCCACAGGCACATCTATACTAGGAAGCCTCTGTTAGTTAGCAGAAGTATTTCTGGAGAATACAGACGGCATTACTAATGGGGGTAGCCAAAACCTGGAGTTGGTGCTTTGAGAAAGACTGGACTGAAAGACATCTGAACTACAACAATCACTGGAAAGATTCAGACAGTGGGATTCTTGGGATTAATGGAAATCCTGGTTTCTCCCAAGTTTGAACCCTTCAGAAACAAATATACATGTCTAAGTGTAGATTTGACTGGCAACCTTAAATATGTTTGTGTTCTAGGACTGTGTGAGACCCTGTAAACTGGGATAGGATTTTAGACCGCATGTTCTGAGAGGAAAGAACTCAGGTGACCTATAGCCAAAGAAGGGAGTTAGCTTATTAGTATGAAATCTGCCCCCCCTTAATGTGCAGACCCACTGCTTGCTAGTGATGCAGGTCTGAGTCCCTGCTGGGAATACCCAACTGTACGAATGCGGTGTCTAGCTGGGCAGGTGGTTCCAACATCCAAGAGAAGAACGAAGCAACCAGACACAAGGCATCCTACAGCATGAATCAAAGGAGTGGCCTCCAAGTCTTTCCACCCATTAGAGAAGGAGGTAAATAAACCTGCTCTGGGTCACAGAGTATGAACATCAGAAAACTGGTTAAATTCTCTCTTAAAGCTAGAGAAGCACAATGCAAAGAATATGCCAACCAATATCAAAAATGTCTAACTAGGTGGGGGTAAAGTGACAGGGAACATTGTATGCCCAATCAGTGCTTTGTGGTCAACATTTTAATAAGACTCCCAGTCAAATGCTTTGTAGGAGTGGGTAGAACTACATCCAGAGCATAGCACAAGTTGAGAAAATGAAGCCCTGGTAATGGCCTTAAGGATAGAGGGGTTTATGTTTGACTCATTAGCAAACAGCTATGTATATAAAAGTTTGAGGTTTATACAGGACTAGCATCTATTTTCTTCAGAGCTACCTAAAATAGTCAAGGGGAATCCTTTTACTGGAGGCTGCAGATAAATGCTTTAAAAACAGGTACAGTAAAAGTATCCTTTTCAAGACTGATGAGAAAAGCAATAGGAGAAGGATGTATCCTGAGCTATTAAAAGCAAAAGGAAAACCATCTGTAAAGGAAGTAACGTTACTAGAACTCCTTTGGACCTGCTGATATCAGGACTTGGGTCTTTCAGGCATTAAAACACTATACCATAGAAATGCATAACAGCTTAGCTGGGAACTTCTGGACCCACCAGTGCCAGGGAGGGACTACAGTGAAAAATGATGCCCTGAGGTACCACAGAGCATCTAGGTAGGCCACGACAGGGTGAAGAGGTCAGATTAAGATGAGACTTGACACCTCGCCTCCTCATTTGAAAGACATAAGATTGTTGAAATCTAACTTAGTTAAAAAATATTATTTATATGAACATTATTCTTTCCTATCTCCTCTCCCATAAGAATCCCCAATGAGATGCTGGATCTGGTGTTTATGTGGAGAAAGATGGTGATATACAGGTTTCCTAACAAAAACAAAACCTATTAAGACAAAGCGTTAAGAGTGATTCCAGGAAGACCCCTTTCTGCAGTGTTTTCTCTCCTGGAAAGTAACCATCTTCCAGGGAAAACAGACTCCCATTGGTGGGGGGTGACTCACGGCACTGTCCAATGCGATGAAGAATCCTGTGTCAGCCTGCTAAAAGGAGCAAATAGATTCAGTCAGAAGGATGGTGGCTGTGATGTAGGGTAGGATTTAAAAAACAAGAAAAATCCACAGAGATCCCCCCCAATATTTAGGGGAGCCTACATGCGCCCCAAAACAAGAATGCAGGCATCTGCCCCACTGGAATGTTCAATAAACAAGGTGTAGCCAAAGAAACAATGTTTTTTAAATTGCAGCACAAGCATCACAGAGTAATGGTGCCTTTCAGGAGAGTGCAAGAAACTTCAGTTTGACTGATTCGACAATCGTGCCAAACAGTACGTTTCAAGATGTGAATAGAAAAAGGATTTCCCTCTCCCTCCACCCCTCAATTTCAATGTGGATCCCAAATCATGGTATGTTGATCAGCATGCAAAAAAAGATTCAAGTCGAAGAAGTTTCTAGCCATACTCTTGTCCAAGCGTCTTGCCTAGGCCATGCCAAAAGTACAAATCCAGGACCACCTCAAACTCATTTATTCACCATCTTATATCATTGATGCAGACACATCACTCCCTGTAATGTTTCACGTTACATTTTCCCCAGCGTATTGCACATTCTAGGACTTGCAGATACTTCTTCAGACCTCTAAAGACAATGCTGCTCTTCTAGAAAGGCGTGCACTGGACGACAGCATTTGGACATCAATTGCATATCCTCAACTTGCCTCTCAGATCCAGTACAATAAATTCCACTAAGCTGAACAGTCTCCACCAGCGTACTGGTCTCTTATGCTCACTGTGAGAGGTCACCAATGGGGGGGCCGCCTCCTCCTCCATCAAAGAGGATTTCCCTACGGGTTGGCTCAGGTATTGACAGCTCCTGGGCAAGATCGTTGAAACGAGATATGTAATCTATGCTGTTCTCATTCATCATGCAAGCCAGCTGGGAATCCACCACCTAGAAAATGGATAGGAGAAAAGAAACCCACAGATCAGCAGAGGTTTGTCTCATTCATTTGGGTTAAAGAGAGTAACACTTGCCTGTGAGTACTAAGGGACCAGATAATTCAAGCTGAGATCAGGGCCACATAGGAAAGTACAAGATTTTCACCTCCAATTCATCTGTTCCAATGCAGCCCAGCTCAACAGTTATCTGCTGGCTCTTCAGTGGCCTCTCTGAAATGAATTAGTAGCCTCAGTCCAATTTTAGCTGACAAGTGTCCACTTCACACAAAAATTCAGTTTGGTATGTCTGTGGCCACCTAAGCCAACAGGCTAAGAATGAATGGAACATACCAATACATCTTTACAGCTGACCCTCCAGATCAGCAGTGGGATGCACTGGCAGAGTGATGTGGGGTAAGCTTGCACAACTGCTGCCTGCACTGTACCTGTTCTGTACATAAACAAGACTTCCTTCTGCAGGACCCTTGATGACAGACCTTTTAGAACACTGTTTTTGTTAAGAATATTATTAAACTGTTGTGGCTGCTTCCCCCACCCCCAACAACAACATGACAGCTTGCCTAAAGTAACAGCTAACATATCACCTTCTCTTTGAAGGGAATGTTAACCAGATGACTGCACTGAGTCAGTTAAATTCTATACAAGTACAATGCTATGAGCTCTGAGTTAACATAGGCTTCATTAACTACAGCAAAAACTGGCAGTCTTTGCTGACAGAAAGTTGGACTGGAGGCTGCAGTGGCATAAAGGTGCTCACTCTCTCACCTCCCTGTCCAGAGTGGAGGCATAGTTATAACAGCCAGCAATGTATATTGAATCAGCATAGTTCTGCTGCAGGTCTATGGATCAAGGTATGGAGAACAGCTGGATTAGAACTCCCTGTATGCTGAGTTCAAAGCATATCATCTATAGCAGCATTTCTCAAACTGGAGTCATGCTCCACTGATCAACTCCTCCCACTCCCTCCCAGCACCTCCTGCACACCGGGGAACAGCTGTTCAGCGGCATGCAGGAGGCCCTGAGAGGGAGGGGGAGGAATGGGGATGAGGCATGCTCGGGGGAGGGGTTGGAATCATGTCCTGGGGCCTCCAGCCACGCTGATCAACTCCTCCCCCTCCCTCCTAGCACCTCCTGCATGCCGGGGAATAGCTGTTCCATGGCATGCGGGAGGTGCTGGGAGGGAGGGGGAGGAATGGGCCGCGCTCAGGGGAGGGGGTGGAAGGAAGCAGAGAAGGGGTGGGGGCTTGAGGGAAGGCATGGAGTGGGCACAGGGCCTGGGACTGAGCGAGAGGCTTGGGGGTCCCCAAAATTTTTTAAATCAAACTGGGGGTTCTTGGGTTGCTAAAGTTTGAGAACTGTTGATCTATAAAATAGACCTGATCTCCACCAGCCAGCGAGGCAGGAGTCATAAGGTTGCTCACAAGAGTTCCACATAGCAACTCATGCAGAACATACCACCAGTTCATTTCGCACCTTCTGTGTAATTCTGTTTCTCTGCTCTGTTAAATGTAAAGCCTGGCATCTGCCATAAGCATCCCAAGGACATATAATGAGTAACATGAACAATATTATTAAAAAGGGAAGCAAGCAGGCCCATTCAATGGTAATTATTTCAAGTGCAAATACAGCCTGATGTGATTTGACCACTTACCTCTGCTACATCTGCCAGAGATCGAGACACAAAAGAGTCCCGTGAGTTTCCATCCAGCAGGCTGGGTCCCAGTAAGGAGGTGCCACTGGCAGTTCCAACAGGAGTTGGCAACATTTTCCGGCCCTTCTCGGGAGAGATGAAACTTGCTGTATAGAGAGGAAAAGCATAAGAACATAAGAATGGCCCTACTGGGTCAGACCAAGGGTCCATCTAGCCCAGTATCCTGTCTTCCAACAGTGGCCAGTGCCAGGTGCCCCAGAGGGAATGAACAGAAAAAGGTAATCATCAAGTGATCCATCCCCTGTTGCTCATTCCCAGCTTCTGGCAAACAGAGGCTAGGGACACCATTCCTGCCCATCCTGGCTAATAGCCATTGATGGACCTATCCTCCATAAACTTATCTAGTTCTTTTTTGAACCCTGTTATGGTCTTGGCCTTCACCACATCCACTGGCAAGGAGTTCCACAGGTTGACTGTGCGTTGTGTGAAGAAATACTTCCTTTTATTTGTTTTAAACCTTCTGCCTATTAATTTTGTTTGGTGACCCCTAGTTCTTGTGTTATGAGACGTAGAAAACAACACTTCCTTATCTACTTTCTCTATACCAGTCATAATTTTATAGACCTCACAATCATATCTCCTCTTAGCCATCTCTTTTCCAAGCTGAAAAGTCCAAGTCTTATTAATCTCTCCTCATATGGAAGCCATTCCATACCCCTAATCATTTTTGTTGCCCTTTTCTGAACCTTTTCCAATTCCAATACATCTTTTTTGAGATGGGGCGACCACATCTGCACACAGTATTCAAGATGTGGGCGTACCATGGATTTATATAGAGGCAATGTGATATTTTCTGTCCTACTATCTATCCCTTTCTTAATTATTCCTAGCATTCTGTTTGCTTTTTTGACTGCTGCTGCACATTGAGTGGATGTTTTCAGAGAACTATCCACAATGACTCCCTGATCTCTTTCTTGAGTGGTAACAGCTAATTTAGACCCCATCATTTTATATGTATAGTTGGGATTATGCTTTTCAATGTGTATTACTTTACATTTATCAACATTAAACTTCATCTGCTATTTTGTTGCCCAGTCACCCAGTTCTGAGAGATCCTTTTGCAGCTCTTCGCAGTCTGCCTGGGTTTTAACTATCTTTAGTAATTTTGTATCATCTGCAAATTTTGCCACCTCACTGTATACCCCTTTTTCCAGATCATTTATGAACATGTTAAATAGGACTGGTCCAGAACAGACTCCTGGGGGACACCACTATTTACCTCTTTCCATTCTGAAAACTGACCATTTATACCTACTCTGTTTCATATCTTTCAACCAGTTACCAATTCACGAGAGAACCTTCCCTCTTATACCGTGGCAGCTTACTTTGTGAGAGAGCCTTTGGTGAGGGACCTTGTCAAAGGATTTCTGAAAATGTAAGTACACTATATCCACCAGATCCCCTTGGTCCACATGCTTGTTGACCCCCTCAAAGAATTCTGTAGATTGGTGAGGCATGATTTCCCTTTACTAAAACCATGTTGACTCTTCCTCAACAAATTATGTTCATCTATATGTCTGACAATATTGTTCTTTATTATAGTTTCAACCAGTTTGCCCGGTACTGAAGTCTGTAATTGCCGGGATCACCTCTGGAGCCCTTTTAAAAAATTGGCGTCATATTAGCTATCCTCCAGTCATCTGGTACAGAAGCTGATTTAAATGATAGGTTACAGACTACAGTTAGTAGTTCTGCAATTTCACATTTGAGTTCCTTCAGAACTCTTGGGTGAATACCATCTGGTCCTGGTGACTTATTGCCGTTTAATTTTATCCATTTGTTCCAAAACCTCCTCTAATGATACCTCAATCTGGGACAGTTCCTCAGATCTGTCACCTAAAAAGAATGGCTCAGGTTTGGGAATCTCCCTCACATCCTCAGCCGTGAAGACCGATGCAAATAATTCATTTAGTTTCTCCGCAATGGCCTTATCCCCCTTTAGTGCTCTTTTAGCACCTCGACTGTCCAGTGGCCCCACTGGTTGTTTAGCAGGCTTCCTGCTTCTGATGTACTTAAAAATTTTTTTGCTATTACTTTGAGTCTTTGGCTAACTGTTCCTCAAATTCTTTATTGGCCTTCCTAATTGTATTTTTACACTTCACTTGCCAGTGTTTATGCTCCTTTCTATTTTCCTCACTAGTATTTAACTTCCACTTTTTAAAGGATGCCTCTTTGCCTCTCACTGCTTCTTTTACTTTGTTGTTTAGCAGCAAGTCAGTGTATTGAACTTGTACATTTGAAGGAGGAGGAGGAGAAGTACATGGAAATGTAGCACAAAGGAGATCTAAAGCCATCTCTCTCCTCTACCTCCTCAGAATAAGAAATTACTAGCATGAGCACTACCAGCAGGCTGCCAAATGGATCAACTAATCACCTTTGCCCAAAGGAGGTAAACACACATTACACTGGAGACACTAGCCATAAAGCTATTCATTTTTTGAGCTAACTCAGAAAAAACAATTCTCTCACCTCCTTAGAATTATACACCATGCATACAATGAAACCTACAAGTTCCAAACAGAAGAGCTGGTGGCATCATTTTGCTGTTTTAGCAGAACACTCAAAATGTTTCAACCTAAAAGATGAGTCTGACTTGCAAAACCTAGCAGACTACAAAAAGGTCTCAGTTACTCGCTCCAAGGTATATGCTGTTGCCCCGTGCCAGCTAAGCAACTTCTATTTCAGGAGCAGACTTCCAAATCTGGGCTGAATGAAAAATTAAGTCCATCTAGGGGTAACAATTCCAGTTAGAGAGGAAGGTGGGAAGGAAGGGGAGAAGTCTTCCAATGTCCTACTGAGTTTACTCTCTTCCAGGGACTCCCTCCAAGTCAAGGGACTGGGGCTGGGTGAAGAGAAGCTCTTTAGAAAAGATAGGACCATTCCTCCATCATAGTTCTCTGTGTACTGACACTCACAAAACAGGCTGCTGAGAGATGAGTCGGTAGAGTCGTTGGGGTACCACTGTGGATCATGGCTCGGAGAGGCAATCCAGTTCTGCTGAGGACTGCTGGAGGGGGATGGAAGACTTTTGGAGCTGTCACTGCCATTCAGTTTCGCAGGGGAGAGGGAAACACCTTCATCTGTAAGCCAATGCAAAGAATCAATGACCGAGTCAATTCTGTAAAGCTACCAGGACAACTTCAAGTACTTTGGGGTGTTCAACACATTTTCAGGCAACTGGAATCAAGGCACTACATAATACTCTTAGTAGTAATGCCATTGTACAGAGAATCAACCAACACCAAGCTATTCTGAACTACAATGGCACTACTCAGTGGAGTAAAGGGAACTGGATTTAGTCCTAAACTAACTCATCTTAAGGATATTGACTGGTTGATGAAAGAATTTAGCTATGGTGCAGTGCAATTTCCCGAGGGAGGAGTGTGATAGTGGAAGGTGGGGAACTGAAAGGCCCAATTTAGCTCAGTCCTAATTGGACTAGGTGTGTCAAGATTTCTGTGGGAAAAGGAAATAAGATGGAAGCTACTGTCCATACTCATTTAAAGAAACTATAAGCAAACTGAAAATATAAAACCTTTAGAGGACAGTTGGTCAACTGGGTAAGTGGCACAAAATCACCATAGTGTGAAAGATCATTTGATGCTGTATCCATTGGGTGTTGGGTCTCTCTATAGGTTGTCTGCTAGTAGGTGAAGAGGTTTAGGCCCTTATTGACTGCCAGGTAAATGAGACCTAACCCACTCCTGCATGCCCAATAGGGAAGGGTTCTGATGTGCAACTGGGCTAGCCAGACATCTGGAAAAGAACACCAAGTTGCTCAGAATTCAGATCCACAATTCTTTTTTAAAAAATTCCCCAAGATGTAAATTTTTAAAAACTGATGTCAAAATTTTTTTGCGTAAAGAATATTGTTTTTAGAAGCATACACCATTACATCGTAAAGCATGTTCACAAATGAGAAACAATACAATTATTCAATCTAATGCAACACTTTAAAGGTGAACTGCAAATCTGAACAAGTAGAGTTAATCCCAGATTTTTATGCCAAGTATGAGTGGGTGCTTAGTCCTGCGGGAGGTTTTGACTGACTTGTTTTAAAACTGCATCCCCCACTTCTCAGTACATGCTGCAACTTCATAGATAGTTTACTAGATCAGTTACACTATCCGGCTCCTTACAACCCAATCCATAATACTTCTGGTATCTGCAATATCCAAAATTTGAGTTTCAGGCTCTGACACTGACTTTTTGTGGGGTCTTGGGCAAATCAAATTAGTATGGCATTTTAAATGACAAAAAGTGATATGATGGGCTCTATGTTTTTTTTCCATCAACATTTCTAGATCAAATTTCCTCAGCTGACCAGTAAAAGGATGTTTTAAATGTCAGTCCTACAAAGTCACCCTGGAAATGGCTCTTTCCTTCTTCTGTAACCTCAAAGATACTAAAGATGATGTAGGTCAAACTATGCAACCCCATTGACCTTTATTACCGATGAAGATGCAGGAGAAGTAAAGAACCCACTTTGAGTCTCAGATCTCAAGGTGAATTTGCAGACCTGAATTTAAAACACATTTTTCCTGGTAAACTGAGCAAATTTTACCTGGAAACACTGACACACAAACATAGAATTATAGAAGTGCATGATGAAAGGGACCTCGAGAGGTTATCAAATCCAGTCCCCTGCCCTCAAGGCAGGGCTAGTAATAACTAGACCATTCCCGACAGGTGTTTGTCTAACATAAAACACTGTTTCAATACTCTGTATTTTTACAGAGTAATATTTTAGAGCAGTTCACTTTAACCTCTGTCTCAGTTTTCCCTATCTGTGAAATGGGGATAAATGTTCCATTCGCTTGCATATTTATTACTTTAAAAAATCCCTTACATATGAAAGTCACGGTATAAGACCACCAAGGCCATGTCTCTGCAGGGTTAAATGAAGGACAGGATGACAATACTTAGGCCATATCTAAACTAGCACTTATGTTGGCAAAACTTTTGTCGCTCAGGGGTGTGAAAAAACACACCTCGGAGTGTCATAAGTTTTGCCGGCATAAGTGCGTTTGTGCACAGCACTCTGTCGGTAGGAGACGCTCTCCTGCCAGGGGCGGCTCCAGGCACCAGCGCAGCAAGCGCATGCCTGCGGGAGGTCCGCCGGTCCCGCGGCTTTGGCGGCAATTCAGCGGCGGGTACGCCGAAGGCACGGGACCGGCAGACCTTCTGCAGGCATGCCGCCGAAGGCTGCCTGACTGCCGTGCTTGGGGCGGCAAAATACATAGAGCCACCCCGTCTCCTGCCAACATAGCTACTGCTGCTCATTAAGCTGGTTTTATTATGTTGATTGGAGAGCTCTCTCCCGTCGGCATAACGCAGCTACAATAGTGCTCTTACAGTGGCACAACTGTATCAGTACAGCTGTGCCACTGTAAGCTTGTAAGTGTAGACATGGCCTAAGTTCAAAAAATAATTTCTTATGAAGACCCATGGTACCACTGGTCAAAAGGCTGCCTAATTCACGTAAGGAATATGTAAGGAGCCATATTCCCTTCCTCATGTGTGTCTACAGGGCTACCACTGAAATCAATAGGTAACCCACAGGGAGATCAGAGAGAAGATTTTGGTCCTTACTATTTAGTAAGCTATGGAGGACACTGCTGCAGAGCTGTTCAGTAAGTTCAGAGAGCTACCAAAGCTCTCTGCTAGGCCAGCAACAACTTAAATGTACATTAATTTAAAATGCACAGTCAGACTCGTTAAGAAAAAGGGGAACTACACAATTTAACTTCTCAAAGGATATCATTAAATCCATGATGATGCCGCCTAATAAGGGTTTTTCTGATATTTAGAACATGCTGCAGTTAATAGCATTTTTCTAACTTTAAGTCAAGATAAGGCATTCTCATTACTAGTCTTACTGTATTGACCAGAGCTGATAGCGATTTCAATGATAGAGTCGCTTATTTGAGTGGCAGGTTCTCCCTGAGAAAGCACATCTTCAGGTGGTCCAGGAAGAGAGATATCCAGCAGAGCAGAGACGTTGGGAGGACACAGATGGGTACTGGAGGCCTGTGACGGAGGAAGCGGAGGAGTGGAGAGACCATTCTGGAGAGGGGTCTTGGACAGTTCTGACAGAGAAAGGACTGATGTGTCCTGCTGTAAGAGTCAGAGAATCAACGAGTCACTAGTTTGCATAGGACTTGGACACTTCTAAAATTTACAACAGACAGATCATGTGTTGCGGAGATCCTGAGCATTGGGTTGAAAGAGAAGAACAGCTGGATGCAACAGAAGCAGAATAAAAATCAAGCAGAACAGACTCCTAGCATACCCTGTTCTGCCAGTCCAACTACCTGATGAAATATTTTTTTCATACCAAGAATAAGAGATCTACAGGTTCTATGCTCTGGACACCCATCAAAAACTTAAAACCACATAAAAGGACAGCTCACAAGCATACTCATCCCACTACTCAGCCCATACCCTCCTCAATAGCCTGACAAAAGTTGGGTTTTGCATCACACCCAAATGCAACTGATTTAAACTAGAGCATTTCCAAAACCTTCTACAACTGAAACCAGTGAGAGAGTTAATGAGAGGAGTCCCATTATACTACAAGACCATTCTTAACAGCTGAATATTGAATCAGGCTTTGTCAGCTGAGAAATATGCAGCTGCTTGGATATCACCCCTGATTTAATAAGACTTATTTTTCTTGACTAGACCCAGTGTCAGAGAATGGCTTTCCCCTTAGTAACACTACACCCACAGGGGTGGGGATGATCACTTCAGTACTATAAGCATATGGAATACTGCATGGCCTAACAAGTGGGAAAATATGGAGGACTTCTGCAGCCAGCAGGTTCCACTCCAAAAGTTAGCCCTACACCTTCTTCCACTAAAATAACTGGAGTTCCACCATTAAGTGCTCACATATATGTCCTTGACGAGTGTCTCAACATCACGTTTGAAGTTGCATTAGCCACCAGACTGGTCTGAGGTTATAAAATTAACATCCATCGAACAATCCTTGCTTCTGTAATTAGCCATGAGCTAGACACAAAGCTAAGTGTTTCTCTTAAGAAGATATTGGTTATGCAACTAGTACTTTCATCAAGATTACCTATTGGATAATGTTCCTCCTGCAGTGATACACAATGACAGCACTGCCAGAATGCATAGTTTACTCCTGGGGAAATTCTGCATCACTGCACAATGCAGAATTTGCACAGAATTAATGTTCTGTGCAGAATTTCATTCCCCCCCTCCACAGAATTGATGCTGCAGAGCTGCTGGCTGCCATTAGGGGCTGCTGGACCCAGCAGAACCTGCCTATCCAGCTCACAAATACAGGACACCATGGGGGAGGGGGTCAGAGCTGGAGGGTTCTGGGCAGCTGCAGTTCCCAGCATGTCCTGAAGGAAGGAGGCAGCGTGCAGGAACACCATATGAGCCTGAGACCCAGCATCAGGCTGTTTCTCTCTCTGGATCCCTGGGCTCTGGTAGGTAGGGGGTGTCCCGTGGCTGGGCTCTCGGAGTAGGGAGTGTGGGTGTCTGAGACCAGAGGAGTAAAGTTCCCCCCCCCCAAAGATATGCCCATTTGGCACGTGTGACACACTCACACTGAGGCACACAATGAAAACATAACAGAGAAACAGGAACTAAGTTGTTGTAGGGGTTTCTTTAACTCTCTACTTGCTGGGGGAATTTTTTTTGTTTTGTTACAGACATACTTGCTGACAGGTATTTTGAAATAAATTACCAAAATAACTGAAACTAGTTTGATTATATTATGTTATTTTGGCAAATAAAATATGCAGAATTTTTTTATTGTGCACATAATTTTTAATTTTTTGGCGCAGAAGTCCCCCAGGAGTAATACTTATTTCAGTTCCTGGAGTCTACTTTCCCTTCAAACAATGTTTAAAATAGACTGGTGCAGTATAAAGGTACTTGTTTGCTTTGCTAAACACCTCCACTGTACCAGTCAATGCACAAGCGCAGCATTAAACAAGATTGGTTTGCTCTTCAGAGATCAGAACTTGTCAGTTTCACTCTGCTCTGAGTAGTATAAAATCACAACATAAGCAGCTGTCCACAGCAACCTGTGAGACTTCCATTCCAGCACAGTAACAGTCATGGAAAAAAATTACCCTGATGGCTGTAGGAAGGGCCATATGACCTGCAGACTATTTCTACGAGAATGGTTAGAAAATGGGGGCATGGTGAAAAGGGGGCACTGGAATATGAGTCCCTAAATAATGCTTGTCTGAAGAACATCACTGCTATAAACTTCATGCAGCTGCTGTTTGATCAGCTCATACTGTACCTGGAATCCATCAGGGACCGCCTTCTGCTCTTGCTGTGTGGGTAGGTTAATGAAAGGAACCCGACACCTACTGCTTGAACCCTAGAAGTGCAAAAGGGACTACATGAGTTACACTTATACACCAACTATAGCAAACTTAGCAGGAGCTACAAGAGACAAGCACATATGATCATCCTTGCCACAATTTCCCCCCTTATCCTCTCTTCTGAGATGGGATCTCAGGGATACTGCTCTCTCCACTACCTCCCTGGGATGGTGGCAAACACTGACACCTGTTCTAGGTATGGATAAGGGAAACAGTAAGGGCCATCACAACTCCCACTTATAAAGTAGTCTCCTGAAAGAGGATGCAGCTGGAAACAGAACGCAGGCACTTGGAGACCCATGTGAATATTCAATCAAGGTAGAAGAAAGCTGTTCACTACTAGCACTCTCTTGTTGTGCCCACAATTCCTTACTCAATACATCTTTCTCAAATGGTGCCTTGCCTTTTGGCTTCAGACTTCTGGAGTGCAGATAAAATTGCATGGCTGTAAGACTCTACAGGATGGAAACCTATTTTCCAACACAGCAGTGCCTGTTTCCCTAGATTCTCCCCACCAGGTCCTGAACATCACACACCCACCAAGCCACTCCGTCCTGGGCTAGGCTTGCTCTGAAAAATGCATCCATTCAACAAGCCTCAAGAGGAAGCTGACCGCAGAGTCACAATTAATACAGGGACTGGCTTTTTACACAAAACAAAGGAGATGATGAATGCTTTGACAAGCCTATTCAGGAGATACTGACCCCTACTGTGCCGATGGAGCTTCCATTCTGATCTGCCTCGGCCGACTCCTGCCCCGTGACCACTGCAGCCACACCGTCTGGTGACAGCGGAGACACACCTGACAAGCCCTCAGAATCCAGGACAGGCAAGGGGCTGCCAGGGATAATACCAGCACTCTTAGCTGCCAAGTCAATAGCACCTATGGTAAAATAGAGAGAAAAAGATATTAGAGATCTTTTCTTTCATTGACTGCCCATCTCTCCTATAAATATCTTTGTGGAGGAATTGAATCAGGCCATGTAGCTAAATCTTAACATAAGCATAGAGATACAGAAGTGGTCATATTAGTTCAGATCCTGCAGACATGCTGGTTGTCCATATTTAGGAGGTGCAGCATTTTTAGCAAAATATTTATCATTTTTCCACTCTGTCCCCTTAAGGCACCCCCAGTCCATTGTACTGCATTTCAATGGAGTTTAAAAGAGGTATCCCTATTTTTCTCCACAAATGTTCCTAGAAGCATTTACATGTCAGATATGCTGTTTGTCCACCTGGTTTTAAATTTTGCAGTACTGTAATGCAGTTGGTTGTGTAATTTCTGGGAAGTGCCTATAGTTTGAGAGAGGTGCTGTAAAACCAACGTAACAGTCTCATCTAGTACCTTGCTTCTGGCTGCAGCCTAGGCTTGATATTTCTGTTGGAGGAAAAACCCATAATGCACTTGGCCAGCTGTGTTATTCTGCATGAGGGAGGAAGTTTTCTCCATATTAGCTGGTGATCAGCTAATATGGAGAAAACTTCCTCCCTCATGCAGAATAATTAATATGCTTCAGCTTATTCTCTGAAGCATAAAGTTGTGCTCTGCATTTTAACTTGCACAGGGCACAGCATTTAGGGAACTTAAGCTTATCCAGCTCTTTCACAACCCACTTACTTACAACATTTAACTGTGTCTTCCTGTGGCAGAGAATTCCCTAGGCCAACTGCACACAATATGAAACAGGATAAAACGGTTACCTACCTTCTGTAACTGTTGTTCTTCGAGATGTGTTGTTCACGTCCATTACACATTAGGTGTACGCGCGTCGTGTGCACAGACGTCAGAAACGTTTCCCCTCAGCGGCTCCCGTCAGGGTCCCCCCTCCCGCCAGAGCGGCGCCCTGCTCTAGCGTATATATATCCCTGCGGGCCCGACCCTCCCTCGGTTCCTTCTTGCCGGTGACTCCGACAGAGGGGAAGGAGGGTGGGAAGTGTAATGGACGTGAACAACACATCTCGAAGAACAACAGTTACAGAAGGTAGGTAACCGTTTTTTCTTCTTCGAGTGATTGTTCACGTCCATTACACATTAGGTGACTCACAAGCTTACTATTGGAGGAGGGTAGGAGTCAAGGAACAACTGATTGAAGCACAGCCCTGCCGACCACCGCATCCTCTCTGGTCTGATGATGGATCGCGTAGTGGGCTGTGAACGTATGCACCGACGACCAGGTGGCCGCTTTACAGATTTCCTGGAGTGGAACCTGCGCCAAGAAAGCCGCCGAGGACGCTTGGGCCCTAGTCGAGTGAGCCCTGATCTCCGGGGCTGGTACGTTGGCGAGCTCATAGCAAGTGCGTATGCAAAGCACAATCCATGCTGACAAGCGTTGCACCGAGATAGACTGGCCTTTCATTCTCTCCGCAATGGCAATGAACAGTTGCGTTGACTTGCGGAATGGCCTAGTCCATTCTAGATAAAATGCCAAGGCTCTACGGACATCGAGGGTATGCAGGCTGCGGTGGCTTGGGTCCGTATGGGGCTTAGGGAAGAACACAGGTAAACAAATGTCCTGTCCCATATGAAATTGCGTGACCACCTTAGGAAGGAATTTGGGGTGCGGCCTCAGTTGGCCCTTATCCTTATAAAAAACTGTATAAGGAGGTTCCGAAGTGAGGGCTCTCAATTCCGATACCCTCCTAGCTGATGTGATGGCCACTAGAAACGCTACCTTCCATGAGAGGTGCATGAGGGAGCAAGAGGCTAGGGGTTCAAAGGGCGGCCCCATGGAGTTTAGTTAGGACCAGGTTAAGATTCCATGCAGGGACCGGCAGGCGCGAGTAGGGAAACACCCTCTCCAACCCCTTGAGGAATCGGACTACTGTGGGGTTGGAGAACACCGAAACCCCCAACTCTCCAGGGTGGAATGCCGATATGGCAGCCAGATGCACTTTAATTGAGGCGGGGGCGAGCCCTTGATGCTTGAGGTGCAGCAAGTAGTCCAGTATTGATGGGACGGAGGCCTGCAGAGGCTGTATGTGATGAGGCTCACACCAGTGGGAGAACCTCTTCCATTTGGCAAGGTAGGTCGCTCTTGTGGAGGGCTTCCTACTACCAAGAAGAATTTGCTGGACCTGGTGGGAGCACCTGTGCTCTGTATCGTTTAGCCACAGAGATACCACGCCGTGAGATGTAGCGATGGTAGGTTCAGGTGGAGTAGGCGACCCCGGTCCTGTGTGATGAGGTCGTGATGGAGGGGGAGGGCGATCGGGGCGGTCATGGACAGTTCCAGCAGGGTCGTGAACCAATGCTGGCGTGGCCATGCCGGTGCGATGAGGATGACTGTCGCCTTGTCCCTGCGGGTCTTGAGCAGGACCCTGTGGATGAGCCGGAATGGTGGGAAGGCATACCTCAGGCTCCCGCCACACGGAATCGCGAAGGCATCTGCCACTGAGCCCGGGCTGAGGTTCTGGAATGAACAAAACTGAGGGCATTGGCTGTTGTCCTTGGTGGCGAAGAGATCCACCTGGGGAAACCCCCACCTCTGGAAGATTGAATGCAGGACGTCCTCTCTCAGAGTCCATTCGTGCATGTGGTAGGACCGGCTGAGGCGGTCTGCTAACCCGTTTTGGACCCCTGGGAGATATGCTGCCAGTAGGTGGACTGAATGTGCTATACAGAAGTCCCATAGGAGGAGCGCCTCATGACAGAGGGGAGAGGATCGGGACCCGCCCTGCTTGTTTATGTAGAACATGGCGGTAGTGTTGTCCATCAGAACTGACACGATGTGGCCTTCTATGGTAGCGTGAAAGGTCTGGCAGGCGAGGCGAACTGCCCTTAACTCCTTCAGATTGATGTGAAGCAACTTTTCTTCCCTGGACCATAAGCCCTGGGTCCGTAGGTTCCCAAGGTGCGCACCCCAGCCCAGGTCCGACGCGTCTGTTACTAACGTCAGAGTGGGTTGCGGGGTGGCAAAAGGGACCCCTTCGCAAACCTGCTGCTGATCGAGCCACCAGTGGAGGGAGTTCAACACCCGAGCTGGGATTGTCACTACTAGGTCTAAGGGGTCTCTGTTGGGGCGATACGTTTGGGCCAGCCACAACTGTAACGGCCTGAGTCTTAGGCGGGCATATCTGACTACATGTGTGCAAGCCGCCGTGTGCCCCAAGAGTTGCATACAGCATCTGGCCGTGGTCGTGGGGAATTGTTGGATGGAGCTTACGACCCTTTGAATGGCCAAGAACCGTGACACTGGAAGACTTGCCCGTGCCGCCACCGAGTCCAGGACTGCTCCTATGAAATCCAGTCTCTGCGTGGGGATCAGTGAGGACTTAGGTACATTGACCAGTAGACCGAGCTCGCGGAACACCCGTAGTGCCAGTGTCATGTGGGAGCAGACCTCGTCCTCCGACCTGCCCGCGAGGAGCCAGTCGTCCAAGTACGGGTATACCTGCATCTTTCTTTTCCGAAGAAAGGCTGCCACCACGGACATGCATTTCGTGAACACTCGCGGGGCCGTTGCTAGGCCGAAGGGCAATACCGTAAATTGGAAATGGTGTTGGTTGATGGTGAAGCGCAGGAACCGCCGGTGGGCCGGGCGGATGGCGATGTGAAAGTACGCATCTTTCATATCGAGGGCAGCGTACCAATCCCCCGGATCCAGGGATGGGATAATAGCGCCAAGGGAGACCATACGAAAACGTGCCTTGACCAAAAATTTGGTTAGTCTGCGTAGATCCAAAATGGGACGGAGGCCCCCTTTTGCTTTGGGAATGAGGAAATATCTGGAGTAAAACCCTTTCCCCCTTAGGTCCGGAGGAACCTCTTCCACTGCTCCTACTTTGAGGAGGGCCCGTACCTCCTGCATGAGGAGTTGCTCGTGAGAGGGGTCCCTGAAGAGGGATGGGGATAGGGGGTGGGAGGGAGGGGGCGAGGAGAACTGAAGGGTGTATCCCGCCTCCACCGTGCGCAGGACCCAGCGGTCCGATATTATACGGGACCAAGCATGGTAAAAATGGGACAGGCGGTCCCTGAAACATAGAGGGGGATCTGGTATAAGGGTTGGTACGCTGTCCTCGATTGCAGCTTCAAAACCCTTGCTTATTTCCCGGCTGCGGCTTGCCTTGGCCGTGGTTTTGGCCCTGGTTATGCGTGTTGTTACGTCTACGCCTGTTATCCCTGCCCCTTCTGCGGTACGGTTCCTGTCTAGGACGAGGGTGGTATTGCCTCTGCGGTGGTTGGGGCTTAAAGGGTTTCCTCTGTGTCACTGGGGTGTGCATTCCCAACGACTTGAGGGTTGCTTGACAGTCTTTGAGGCTATGTAGTCTGGCATCCGTCTGGTCCGAAAACAAGCCTGACCCCTCGAATGGAAGGTCTTGCAAGGTGTTTTGCACCTCTGGGGGAAGGCCGGAAGCCTGTAGCCATGCCGAGCGCCGCATCACTACTCCTGACGCGATTGTCCTGGCAGCTGCGTCCGCGGAGTCAAGGGAGGCTTGTAGAGAGGTTTTGGCTACTGCCTTCCCTTCGTCCACTATGGCCGCAAACTCGGGTTGTGAACCTTGGGGCAGGGATTCCTTAAACTTGGAGACTGATGCCCAAGAATTGAAGTTGTGTCTGTTCAGAATCGCTTGTTGGTTAGCGATCCTCAACTGGAGGCCCCCGGACGAGTAGACCTTCCTCCCAAATAAGTCCAAGCGTTTTGCCTCCTTGGCCTTGGGGGCCGGGGCTTACTGGCCATGTCGCTCTCGTTCGTTGACCGCAGAGACGACCAGCGAACAGGGTGTTGGGTGAGAGAAGAGGAAGTCGAACCCTTTAGAGGGGGCGAAGTATTTCCTCTCCACGCCTTTCGCAGTTGGTGCACTGGATGCCGGTGTTTGCCATACTGTTTTATAGTTGGACTGTACCGTTTTTATGAGCGGGAGCGCGATCCTGGAGGGGCCCTCCGGGCTTAGGATGTCCACCATGGGGTCCTCCTGCTCTACCGTCTCCTCCGCCTGCAACCCCAGATTGTGGGCTACTCAGCGGAGCAGTTCCTGGTGCGCCCGATGGTCAATCGGGGGAGGGCTGGACACTGTCGTGCCCGCCACGGCTTCATCTGGTGAGGAGGAAGAGGTTAGGGCCTTCTGTGCGTCTTCCTCTTCCTGCAACTCCTCACCGACTGGGCGCTCCTCCGGAGTCTGCCCTATGATGTGGGTCTGAGATGGTGCCAGGCTCGGTGCCGAGTCAGCTCTTTCTCGCTCCGGTGGTCTGGAGACCGTGGCCTCCTTGCGAGAGGAGGGGCGCCCCTGCGGAGAGCGGGACGGTGTCCCGAGGGCCCAGATCTCGAGGTCCTGGACAGGGGGCCTTGCTGGTGGTAGGCCCAAGGGGTCCAGAATGGCCATTGTCCTGGCTGGCCCCATTGTGGGTGCCAAGCAGCTTCGTGTTCCCTACTGGACGGTGCCCTGTGGGTATATCTGCTGGACCGGCCCGAGTCTGCCTCCGAAACCGCGGACGGTGACCTGGAAGGCCACGGCGATGCCGTGGGACGGTGCCGGTCCGGGGTCGGAGAGTAGTGCCTCCGTGACCGGGACTGGGAGTAGCGTCTTGCCGACCTGGACCTGGATCGGTACCGGTGACCTCGGGACCGGGAACGACTGCGAGTGGTCGGTCTTGGGGATCGCGTGGCTGACACGTCCCGGTGCCTACTCGAGCAGGGCTGCTGGGTCGGTGCCGGGCGCTTATTGGGGCCCAACGGCTGTGTGGCTCTCTGCACGGAGGGAAGCCGGGAGTCCACCGAGGCAGAGCTCGACCGGGACCGGCGCCGTGAATGGTGCAGAGATGGTGACCGTGATGGGCGCACCATTACCGGTTTGCCTCTGGATGGCAGTCTTGGCGGATTGTCTTTAGCTTGGAGGGGGCCCTCAGCGGACAATTCAATGAGATCCTTTGCTGCCTCAAACGTGTCTGGGGTGGAGGGCTGTTCCAACAGCTCCTCCAGTCCTTCCTCCTCAGTCGATGCGCCTATCCCGGGGCTCGACGGGCCTTTCGGCGCCGGAGCCACTGTCACCGGGATCTGTGCTGGGGCCGCAACGCCCTTAGGCGCACTCGAGTTCTTCGCGGGCGCTACCCTCTTATGTGGGGAGCGTCCTCGGGCCTTGGGTTGGCCCTTCGATTTTGCCAGCAAAGACGACCGGTGCCAGGGGTGGTCCTGCTGTTTCAGTGCCGTAGGCTTAGGGTGCCCCGCCGGTGCTGGATCACGAACCGATGCCGGGGCACTCCGCACCGAGGTTGACGGTGCCGCCGAAGTGGAGGGCTGTAATGCCATCTCCATGAGCAGCTGCTTAAGGCGAAAGTCTCTCTCTTTTTTAGTCCTGGGCTTGAAGGCCTTACAGATCTTGCAGCGCTCTTTTTGGTGTGCTTCCCCCAGGCAACGGAGACACGAGTCGTGGGGATCGATTATCGGCATAGGCTTGCGGCACGTGGCACAAGCCTTGAAGCCTTGGGAGTGCGGCATGCCCCGCCGCCCAGGGCCGGTGTCGGGATTGACCAAACACCTAAACAAAGGAGCTTAAGTACTTCTAAAGATCTGATAACACTAGCTACTAAAGAACTGAGAACTGCTAAGATTAACACTAACTACTATGCTAAGGGACACTCTCAGACGAGAGACAGAGTTGTTCCAACGCCGCCACGGACGGTAAGAAGGAATTGAGGGAGGGTCGGGCCCGCAGGGATATATATACGCTAGAGCGGGGCGCCGCTCTGGCGGGAGCGGGGACCCTGCCGGCCCGACGGGAGCCGCTGAGGGAAAAAGTTTCCGACGTCCGTGCACGCGACGCGCGTACACCTAATGTGTAATGGACGTGAACAATCACTCGAAGAAGAATCCTGGTTACATGTTCTCACTACCAGTTCATTTAATTAAGGGGCATGTTCTTTTGTTATGGGGCAGGGTAGAAAAGGAGGGATTGGTGAGGTCCCCTCCATGTCCAGTATTCCAAATCTTGTCTTGGTGGATAAACTATTAGGGCTTAAAACAAAATGTAACACATACATATGCAGAGCTGAACCTGAGCCACAAAGTCTGTATTCTAACTTTCCCCAGAGATCAGGGGATCCATGATCCTGGGTCTGGTTCAGATCCATAGATACATCCATTCATCCATATGCCAAGTGTTAGGATACGAGCATGGTATGTGATACTAGTTTGGAGTGTGTCATCAGTGCCCACTCTCCTTCCCTACAGCAAATCTCTCCATACCTATTGTGATGCAAACTGTTTTTATGTACAGCATATATAAAAGCAAGCAAAACATTTTAAAGGCACCAAGAATTTGTACCTGAATGCAGGAAATCAAAATATGCCACTTTTATGAGGGGAGACTTACTGGACAGGTGATTGGTAGCTTGTGTTGGAAGAACCTTGGGCACAATGGGTCGAGAAACGGCAGCTTTAGTCAGTGAAGACTGGATTGGCCGAAATGAACCTCTCCCTAAAGAGTGAAGAATTAAATCTCAGAAGGAGCCAAAACTGGACATCTTCCTTAAACCAAAACACAGCACAGTTAAATGGGAGCAACTTTAACAATCAAGAGGTAGAGGGAATTCTAAGCAGCTTCCAAACTAAGCTGCCACTGAAAGCAGTGATGAAGTTAAGGCTTCAAATAGTAGCAGCACAAGCTAATCAACAGTTCATTGCCAGGCAAGGCAATGGCAATATTGCATGTAACCACAGCTGCATGCCATTATTTCCAATTAAAATAACCTTGAAGTTCTAATGCTGATTTTGAGATCCATGGTGGGATGCAAATTAACCTGTGTCAGTGCTATATTCAAGAAAAGGCCAGAGGGAAAGGCCAAATGGCAGACAAAATACTGGTCAGTGAATCTATTTCACCATATGAAATTCACATAACATTCTGACGCTAGACAAAGCCTAACGTAAAGTTGAGTATGACTACTCTCCAGGGAAAAGAATTCCTGGCTCAGTATTTTCACCCACAAATTCTGTTTCTTTATGTAGAATCCCATGGAACTGGGGTTAGGAAAGAGGGAGAGAAACCGAGGAGAAATTACTACAAGCTATGTAAAAATCATCAAGAAGCAGAAGCTTGTCACCCCCAGGACATGACTCAACTAAACTGGTGAATGGTTGTGGTTTTGAAAGGACTTTTTTCCCCCCCCCCTTTTTCTTTTAAAGATTATTCCCTTACTCCTCACCACACACAGTGGTAAGAGAGCCTTTCTAATTCATCCCAACGCAGCATCAGCTCAGAACTTAATATTTCCCCACTATGGATCTTCATTTTGTAATGCAGAAAGGGCAGACGCACCGGTTATGGAAGAGTTGGATAAGATGGAGAAGGAGCAGACATGCTGGGACGGATTTCCCGATGGCCTGGGGAGCAGTGTTCTCTGCATGGGGGAGATAACAGACCAAAACAAATTTAAAAACAGAACAAAGTGAGTTGGTTTCATATAGTGCCTTTTGCAGTTGTGATGCCTTACAGAATAAGGAGTTGAATGTCAGTACAGCAGAGACTATGTGGGCACACACCAGTCAGATGCGGCAAGAACCCTTTCTGCTTCTGTTTGAGAGGAAATGTAAGCAACATGCCTCTTCTTTCTCTGCAAAGTACCATGACATTGAACTTCCATCTAGACTATATCCAGAGATAGATGTGAAGTCAAACTCAGCTCCTGTCTCACTGTTAGTATAGCAGTCTCCGAGTCCCTAGAGCAGTCGTTCTCAAACTTTTTTTTTCACGGACCACTTGAAAATTGCTGAGGGTCTCGGCGGACCACTTAATCATCTTTCCAAATGTTGTCTGTACCGTTAGCTAACTATTGTAAAGTGCTTTGGATAAAAGTGATTTATATATATATATATAAATAAAACAACGTAATAAACTTTTTTTTGTTCTACAAATAAAAGCCCACAACTCATATTTTAATATCAGTAGTCTTACCTTTCTAATGCGATGATGTGCCCTCTCTCCTCCTCCACGGCAGCCACAGAGCTGAGGCTGGGGAGGAGGGGGGTCTCTCCCTCTCTCCCCCACCGTAGCAGCCACAGAGCTGAAGCTGGGAAGAAGGGCCATCTCTCCCCAGCAGCCGCAGCCCTGGAACTGGGGAAAGTCGCCTCTTTCTCTGGCCGCTGCAGCCCTGCACATCCCAAATTCCTCTCATCCCCTCTTCTCACCCCACTGCTCCCTCCCACCTACCCCTTATTACCCCCAAGGCCACCACCTGCATCTTCTCCAGGGTCCAGACATCTAATTAGTGGAACCATGCCTGCACAGCTCCACTAATTAGGTGGGTGGCCCTTCATTCTCTTGTGTGCAGCCGCCCAGGCACGCACCTTAGAGGGAACTATCGGCAGACCACCTGAATGGAGCTCGTGAACCACAATTTGAGAACCTCTGCCCTAGAGTATTACACTGTAGTGTCACCTTTGAGCATGGGCACAAGCTTTTGTGTGGGACTTGATCCTCTGTCATGGTTATTAACTAAATGATAATAAACGTTGAAGGAAACTACATTCAGAAATTTTAAAAGATGGAATTGTATGGAACAGAACATCTCACTGAGGCCTGTCAAATGCAATTTCTTAGACACCGGAGACCTCTAAGGCAGAGCGTGGACTCTCTCTTCTTGTCCCTTACATATAGCTAAGGGGACTAAAGAGCCCCTGGTCACATGCTAGCATTTCATAAGACTTTCAAACAAAATGTCAAATAATTTCCCCATTTTCTTATACTTTGTTGTTCCTGCCAGTCACATCAGCCCCGAGTCTCCCCTTCCCCCCACCATCTGTGCTTTTATAATCATATTTTCCTTTTTGGCTGGGATTTGCAGGGAGCCTTAGAGAGGCCAATGATAACCACCTACCAGTGAAATTCAGAAGGAGCTGGACACCTTGCTCCCTTCAACCCCACTGAAATTCCCAGCCTTCATTTTTAAATTAGTGCCCCTTTGAACTGAGTTTGTTTTTTCTGGTATAATCTGCCTCCCCTGCATTCTGTAGACCAACCCATGCAACAAACCTCGATGCCAACTCTGCCCACATATCTACACCAGCAACACCATCACAGGACCTAACCAGATCAGCTACAACATCAACGGCTCATTCACCTGCACGTCCACCAATGTTATATATGCCATCATGTGCCAGCAATGCCCCTCTGCTATGTACATTGGCCAAACTGGACAGTCACTACGCAAGAGGATAAATGGACACAAGTCAGATATCAGGAATGGCAATATACAAAAACCTGTAGGAGAACACTTCAACCTCCCTGGCCACACAATAGCAGATGTAAAGGTAGCCATCTTACAGCAAAAAAACTTCAAGACCAGACTCCAAAGAGAAACTGCTGAGCTCCAGTTCATTTGCAAATTTGACACCATCAGATCAGGATTAAACAAAGACTGTGAATGGCTATCCAACTACAGAAGCAGTTTCTCCTCCCTTGGTGTTCACACCTCAACTGCTAGCAGAGCACCTCACCCTCCCTGATTGAACTAACCTTGTTATCTCCATACTGATTTATACCTGCCTCTGGAAATTTCCATTACTTGCATCTGAAGAAGTGAGGTTCTTACCCACGAAAGCTTATGCTCCTAATACTTCTGTTAGTCTCAAAGGTGCCACAGGACCCTCTGTTGCTTTTTATAGATTCAGACTAACACGGCTACCCCTCTGATACATTACAGAAGTGTTTAATACAAGTTCAAGACCCATTTGGAGAGTCTTTGGGCTGATATTGCTGTGTCTTTAGACCTTTCTGCAATGGAAAGGAAAAGCTTAGGAGATTTCCAAAAGGCCTTCATCCTGTCCAGGTAAAAGGCCAAAGCTCTCCTAACATCTAGCATGTGCAGTATAGCCTCCCTGTTATCACAGTGAGGCTTAGGGTAAAAGGTCAGAAGATGAATCAGTTGGTTCATGTGAAAAGACAAGGTCACCTAGAGGATGATCTTTGGATAGGGCCAAAGAGTAACCTCATTTTTAAAGAATATTATAAAGAGTGGTGCACCATTAGTGCCACTATTTCCCCTGTTCTGCTTGCCGAGGTGAAGGCTACCAGAAATGCTGTCTTCATTTACAGGTATGTGAGTGAACAAGTGGCCATAGGCTCAAAAGCACGACCTAGTGAGACTCTTTAAAACTAGATTTAGGTCCCACATTGCAGTGGGATGTCTGGGTTGGGGAATGAGGTTCACTATGTCCTTGAATCTTTTTGTAGTTGAGTGGGAGAAATCTGAATATCCCTCTACTTGTTAATAGAAAATAGCTGTGGCCGCCAGGTGTACTTTGAGTGAACTGAGGGACTGATTGGCCTGACCTCTTGAGGTCAACACACAGCATGGGAAGGGTAGAAGATGCCAGGGTAATCTGTCTGGAATTGCCCAAACCTGAAACCTAGTTCGCTTCTGCAGGTAAATATGACAGGTAGTAGATTTTTTACTGTGTAGGAGCACTTCCTGTACCGCCATGGAGCGGCAGCATTCTGTGTGTTGGTACCACGAAGAAGTCAAGCCTTGAGCTAGGATATCTGCAGGTTGGGATGGAGAATGTGTCCTTCGTTCTGTGAGAGGAGAGAAGGAGTGGGCTGAAGAGAGATTGGTGGACACATTGCAAGCTGTGACAGGTACAGGTATCATGTTTGTCTCACTCAGGTGGGAGCAATCAGGACGACATTTGCTTTCCCCCTTTTTATTTTTAACAGGACTTTCAACAACAGCAGAGGGAATGGAGAAAAGGCATATAGAAGGTCCTTGTCCCATGGAAGAAGGAGAGCATCCCCTAACAAGTGCTTTCCAAGGCCAATCCTGGAGCAGCAGTGTGGGAACTTCCTGTTCAGTTAAGTAGCAAACAAGTCTACTGTCGGTGTCTCCCATTGATAGAATATGCTGTGGAGTACTGCTGGGTTCAGTTCCCATTTGTGGTCATGTGAGAACTTGCGACTCAGAGTGTCCGCTGTTGTGTTCTGCATTCCTGGAAGGCAGGCTGGCTGCTGATATTAGAACATTGTGGCAGATGCACCAGTTCCAGAGCTTTAGTGTTTCCGCACACAGGGAGGCCAATCTGGCGCCGCCCTGACAATTTAGATAGTATATGCACACAATGTTCTCTGTCATGACCTTCGTGTTTGTACCTCTGATCAGTGAAAGAAAGTGAAAGCAAGTGTTCGAATATCAGAGGTTGATGCGGAGAGTCGCCTCCGTGGACGACCACTTGCCGAGTTGTGAGGTTGTTGAGATGTGCACCTCAACATATGAGGGATGCAGTTGCAGTGAGAAGTAATGTCAGGATTGAAAGTTGTGTGAACTTTGCATGAACACCAATGCAAACATTTGTTGGGTCTTTCCACCAATCCAGGGAGTGTTTGACCCTGGAAGGCATCGAGAGAGGTTTGTCTAATCTGTCTGTTTTGCCTGTAAACTGAACTGAACCCTGTCTACAGACATCACATGTGAAGTCTGGCATGATATATTACAAACGTGCCAGCTGCCATGTGTCCTAGAAGCTGGAGGCAATGTCTGGCTGATGTTTGTGGACTAGTTTGAACGGTCTCTGAGCGTTGACAGGCTGTGAAATCTGTGTTGTGGGAGGAGCGCACACACATGCAGTGCATTGAGATCGGCCCCTATATACTCCAAGTACTGTACCAGAGTTAAGGTTGACTTTTTGATGTTGATTTGTAGCCCTAGCTTCATGAATAACCCCACTGTCCTGTGGGTGGGCCATAGGGCGTCTCTGAAGGAGCGGGCCCTGAAGAGACAGTCATCCAAGTATGGGTAGATCATGATCCCCAGGGTGCATAGGAGAGCCACTACTGTGGAAAATACTCTGGGAGCCAAAAGAGGCCAAAAGGGTAATGATCCTGACCTAGGGTAAGCCAGAGGAATTGTCTGGAAGATGATAGAATTGATATGTGGAAATAGGCATCCTGAAGGTTGAGAGCTGAGAACCAATCTCCTTATTCCACAGATGGAATAATCACTGGTAGTGTGACCATCTAGAATTTTTTGAGCCTTCACATATTTCTTCAATGCTCTAAGATCCAGTATGGGTCTCCAACCTCCCTTTTTCTTGGGGATCAGGAAATATCAGGAATAAAATCCTTTGCCTCAGAGATGTGCGCGAACAGGTTCTATGGCTCTTAGAGATAGGAGGTGATTTATTTCCTGTCTTAATAGTCTCTTGTGAGAAGGATCCCTGAAGAGAGACAGAGAGGAAGAGTAGAGAGGATGGAGGGAGGTGAAGTGGACAGAATACCCATGGGAGATAATTTCCAAAACGCATCTGTCGAATGTTGTGTTCCCAGCTCTGATGGAACAGAGCCAGACAGCATCCAAAAGGGATGTGAGAGGTCGAGAGAGCTGGTGTTTTAGAGTCTGGCATCAAAATTGGTGTTTTGAGGTGGAAGGCTGTGACATGGAGGCCTGATGGTTTGCGGCTGTAGCAATGTGATGGGTAATTGGGCGGACGTGACTTCTGTGATGGCTGAGGACTAAGTTTCCTTTTTTGTCTGGGCATATAGATCCCCAGCAACTGAAGTGCGACTGTGGAGTATTTCAGAGTGTGGAGTGCAGCACTGGTCTTGTCCACAAACAATTTCAGGCCTTTGAAGGGGAGGTCCTTGACCATCATCTGAATCTCCTTCGGCAGTCTCAAAAGATGCAGCCACGACAGCTGTCAAGATCAAACAGGCTGCAGTTTCCACAGCATCTAATGTGGTCTGGAATGCTGTTTTTGTACGATGGCCTGAAATTGGTCCCTGTGTGACTCCGTCAGGTGATCAATAAAGGTGTTAAGCTTTGCATAATTTGTGCAGTCATATGTGGCCGCTAAGGCTTGGTAGTTTGCAACTCAAAATTGTAAAGTTGCAGAAGAATAGGCCTTCCGCCCAAACCAGTCAAGTCTCTTCCGATTCCTATCATAAGGGGTGGATTTTGAGTAGTCCTAGTGGCCATGGGAGTTCACCGAATTCACCACGATGCAATTAGGTGGTGGGTGGGAGAAGACATAATACTTCTTGTTGGCCCATTTGCACGTTGGTTTGGCCGATGCTGGAGTTTGCCACATGAGTTTGGCTGGATCCAAAAGCGCCTCGTCAATGAGGAGGGCGATCTTTGAGGAGGAGGGTGTATGTAAAATGTCCAGCAGCTTCTGGTGGGTGTCCCTCACCTTCTTGAGAGGGATTTGTAATGTATCTGCACCCTCTTTGTAAGATCCTGAAAGCACCTAAAATTTTCTGTCATGAAAGGAGGAGGGGACATCACTTCCTCATCTGGAGAGGAGGAAGAGAAATTAGTTGATGGTGTGGTCTCCTCTTTTAGCTAGATCTCCTGTTGTTCGGATATTTCCTCAGGAGTTGCTGAGGCTCTAGATGTAGAGGCAAAAGGAGAGCGCCTCACGGATTCCCAGTGTGTGACTGTGATGGGATCCCAGGGTATAATCTGGAACTGGGGTACTGCTGTGCCCCCTTAACTCTCCAGCCTGGGCTGTCTCTCACAATGCTTTGCTAGTGACAAGCAGCAAACCCCTCTAGGCGAGGTTATCACTCAGTACAACAGCATGTGGAGCCCCACACTCAGCTGAATTGCATGAATGTTCCCTGAGCCACTCATGAATATCACAGAGAAAGGAACCAGCAAATCTGCCAAGCCCCCAGAACTGTATCGTCTTGCCCGGTCAGAAGTGTGACCAGTATAAGTTCGTTACCCGGTCCACCCTCTCTCAGTGTGGAGAGGACACACACTAGCCTTCGTAACCTGAGCAAAGATTTCCCAAGCACTTCAACCAAAAAACACCGTTTTAGGTAAAATATAAAACAGATTTATTAACTACAGAAAGATAGATTTTAAGTGATTATAAGTGGTAGGCTTAAAAGTTCAGAGATAGTTACCAAAGAAAATAAAAACTAAGCACACAGTCTAAATCCTAGACCTTATTAGACTGAGCAATATTTGGATCAAACAGTTTCTCTCACCCCACTGGATGTTGCAAGTAGGTTACAGTCCTTAATACACAGGCTTTCCCTTTAAGCCTTGGACCAGTTTCCTCAGTTCAAGTCTTTGTCTTCCCAGCATTCTTCTTCCCTTCAGCATAGGTGGGAGAAGAAAAAGGTGAACAGTGGCATCACAAGGACCTTATTTTATACTCTTAGTCCATGCCTCTGGAAAAAATACTAGCCCAGGCATGCCTGATGTGCCTTGCGGAGTTACAGGGTTGAGCAATCCCCATTGTGTGGTGCTTCTCTTACACAGTTGTAAATCCCTTGTTTACAACTCCCCTGCTGATTAATGGTCTTTTAACACCTGTATGGGTGTGGATCACCTCCTTTGTTGCCACTGGATAACTAACAATGGATGATGCCCAAATTTGCAACATATTTCAATAACCACTATACAGCAAAATCTCATAAGATCATACACACTGATGTACATATTTTCATAAGATCATGATTTTTTCTATGATATATTATATGGCACGCTTTGTATGAAATATCAAAATCATATATAAATGATGAATATGGGGATTACAGGGCACTACTTTGAGGTACACAGTTCTACAGTGACCCTGGATGCCTGGGAGGCCTGGTGTGGCCACTGTGGCAGTGGAAAGGGCATGGGTGGCAGAGCCCATGGCTGGTCATACCGTGGGGTTGGGATCCAGAGTGAAAATGTGCCTGGGAAGGTCCGAGCTGATGGTGGGAGGGAGCATAATGTGAGTGAGAGAGAACCTCCTGCTGGCCGCTATCATTTGGAGGTGCAGATAAGGAGACTGGAGGCAAACTGCTCAGTACTGGTGGTGATTTAGGGTTTGAGATGCATCCAGTACTGAGTAAAGGAAACTCTGGGGTTTCAGATATCACCAGGTTCTTAGAAAATCTGAATTCCTGCAGTGCCATGGTCATCAGTACTGTCAGGGCTTGCCAGTGCTGACTCGTCAGTACCGAAGCAATCGGCGATCTTGACCAGGATGAGTGGTCCAATGAGGTTTAGTTGGTTTTGGTACTGAGGGTTTCCGTATCGGTGCCAACTTCCCATAGGCAGTACTGTCTGTGCTTCTGTCTGACAGGCAGTACCACTACCTCAGCACCCGTGCCCAGAGGGTCCTTAGGCTTACTCCAGGTGTCCTCACTGGATGACCCACACGACTTGTTTAGGAGCCATCGGTACCAAAGTGACCGAATGTGATGGGGATCTCCTCTAGCTGGTTAGGGACTCACTGTGAGGGCTTGTGGCTCTCTTTTTGGAGAGGTTTCACAGGGAATCTGAAGGTTTCTTCCTCAGTTCAACCGCTTTGGAAGTAGAAGGCTGCAGTGATGGCTCTCATCGCTGAGGAGACTCAGGACCCAGGTCAACTGCAGGTTGCAGAGCTCCCACCATCAGAAGTAGTTTTAGCTTTATTTCCCAGTTTTTCCAGGATCTGGCTTTCAGTTGCTGGCACAAAACACACTTTTGGGGAATGTGGGCCTCCCAGAGGCACCATATGCAGCAGGACTATCCATCTGTTACAAGTATGGACTCCTTACAGGAGAAGCACCTCTTCAACCTGAGGGAGCTGGGCATGCCCCTTGATGGGGGCAATCCCCAGTAAAGGGGGAAAAAGTAAAATAAAAACTTGGGGGGGTGGAAGGTAAAAGAATAGCAATGGACCCTATCACCTAAGAAAACGCACACGAAAACACTAAGGCTATGTCTATGCTGCACTTTTGTTAAACTTCTGTTGGTTAGTGTGTGGGGGGAAAAACCCACCCCTAACTGACAAAAGTTTTAGTGACAAAAAACGCTGGTATGGACAGTGCTTTGTTGGCAGGAGATGCTCTCCTGCCAACAAAGCTTCTGCTTCTCATGGGGGGTGGCTTTATTTTGCAGGCAGGAGAGATCTCCTGCTGGCAAAGAGCAGCTACACTGCATACCTTAGCCGCTGTAAGGTACGCAGTGTAGACATAGTCATTCTTAAGCTAAGAAAGGATTTCTAAAGATCTAAAGTATCTGTGAACGGACTGCTAATCGCACCATCTCTAGCCAGGAGTGGTTGGGAAGGAAGTAAAGGCGGCTCGCTGCGCATAATTAATTAGCCTACAGGCAGAGCACGAGGAGAGAGCACGTGTGTGGGCCGAACGGACACTGCTACTGAAGATCTCCGATCAGAAACACAGGGACGCATACACACCTACAGTGGAGCACCCATAGGGACACTACTCAAAGAAGAATCCTTGTTCCCTACGACTCTTCAGTTTTATTTCCCCAGAGGACATGACAGAGAAAGCTAAACTCTTATTTTTAGGTTTCAGAGTGGTAGCCGTGTTAGTCTGTATCAGCAAAAAGAACGAGGAGTACTTGTGGCACCTTAGAGACTAACAAATTTATTTGAGCATAAGCTTTCGTGGGCTAAAACCCACTTCATTGGATGCATGCAGTGGAAAATACAGTAGGAAGATATATATACACAGAGAACATGAAAAAATGGGTGTTGCCATACCAACTGTAACGAGAGTAATTCATTAAGGTGAGCTATTATCAGCAGGAGGGGAAAAAAACTTTTGTAGTGATAATCAGGATGGCCCATTTCCAACTGTTGACAAGAAGGTGTGAGTAACAGTAGGGGAAAAAATTAGCATGGGGAAACAGTTTTTACTTTGTATAATGACCCATCCACTCCCAGTCTTTATTCAAGCCTAATTTAATGGTGTCTAATTCCAATTCTGCAGTTTCTCGTTGGAGTCTTGCGACTGAGATCTGTAACTGAGTGACCAGGGAGGTTGAAGTGTTCTCCGACTGGTTTTTGAATGTTATAATTCTTGACGTCTGATTTGTGTCCATTTATTCTTTTGCACAGAGACTGTCCGGTTTGGCCAATGATAATAGCTCACCTTAATTAATTACTCTAGTTATAGTGTGTATATATCTTCCTACTGTATTTTCCACTGCATGCATTCAATGAAGTGGGTTTTAGCCCACGAAAGCTTATGCTCAAATAAATTTGTTAGTCTCTAAGGTGCCACAAGTACTCCTCATTCTTCTTATTTTTAGGAAAACCTCACTGACGGTCTACACAGCAAGCAAACAAACTCCAGACTCAGTCAATTTCTCTGACCTGTACCACCAATGGCTTCCGCAGGTGCCTGTTCCGCAATCTCCTTGGTTTTGGCAAGAAGTAGTCTGACTGCATCTAGGGGTGGGGAGGGGGGAGGGAAGAGAAAGAGAAAGGAAACATATTACACAGTATTTTGACCACCCAGTCATGAAAAATTCCTCCCTACACTCTGTTGATGAATAACGTATCTATTAAAGACACCAGAAACAAAACAACAGCTCTTTACCAAAACACCCCAGCAAGAAGCTGGGAATGGGCAACAGGATGGATCACTTGATTACCTGTTCTGTTCATTCCCTCTGAAGCACCTGGCATTGGCCACTGTCGGAAGACAGGATACTGGGCTAGATGGACCTTTGGTCTGACCCAGTATGACCGTTCTTAAGTTTCAAACCAGTCTAAAGTTCTTCATGCCAAAACTACCTGCAGACCATATATACCTCCCTCATCTTTGGTGTATGTACAGAGTATTGAAAATGTATATTATTCTAACTGCAGGCTGCTTAAAGTTAGACTTCAATGAGGGAAAAGCTCCACTGAACTATGTACACTATGTTTAATTTCCCTAAACTAGAAATTGATACTTTAAGGTCATCTTCCAGGTCTCTGCAGCATTGAAGCAGCTTGGTCCAACTGACCGGGCATTAGACTGGGAATCAGGAGACCTGGGTTCTATTCCTGAGTCTGCTCCCAACTTGCTGTGAGACTCTGGGCAAGTCACCTCACCTCTACATGCTTCTGCCTCCCCTGCTCCCCCATACTTGGTCTGTTTGTCTATCTACACTTAGGCAGTTTGGGGCAGGCCCAGTCTCACTGCATGTTTGTAGAAGGTCTAGCACAATGGGGCCCTGATCTCTTTTAGGGCCTCTAGGAACTACTCCAATAACTTTTTCTGTCAGGAATACTCATTTTGTAAACTGAGCAATACATTCTTTTACCAGCTTTATGGGGAGGAAGCTCACTCCCAAAGGAAATGTTTTACTAACTACTCATCTATCATGGTTTGGTATGAGGTTACTTACCTGTTACTGGAGGTTCCTGGAGATGAACCTGTATTCCGCTGTGGATTACACATGCGCAACAGGCACTCAGAATTTGAAAGTAGTGTCTGTTGAGCCACACATCCGCCCCAACTTGCTTCGTGCTTCTGTCTGTAGTGACAAAGGGCAGGGCAGATCGCATCTCCAGTTCCTTCTCCAATGTGAATCTGGCAGATCCGAAGCAGAGGAGGAGGAGAGCGGGAAGTGGAATACAGATGGTGACCACCCATCTCGAAGAACCTCTAGTTAGAGGTAAGTAACCTCTTCAAGTGATGGTCCCTATCGTTATTCCATTGTGGGTGACTGACAAGCAGTACCTATGTAGGAGGAGGGTGTGAGGATGACAACAGAAGGGTCGTGTGGAGAACCACCATGCGAAAGGAGTCATCTGCCATCAAGTCCTGCACCTGGACTTCCTGATTGTTTTTGTTCTCTGTAGGTAAAAGGTCAAAGCCTATCAGACACTGAGGGGAGACAGGGATGGTCTAGACAGTATTTGGTCCTGCCATGAGGGCAGGGGACTGGACTCTGACTTCTCGAGGTCCCTTCCAGTCCTAGAATCTAGGAATCTATGGGTGTGTGGGAAGAAAACAGGTAGGTGAATGGATTGGTTAATATGAAACCTTTGGTAATAAATAAAATTTCAGGAGTAGGTGCAGAGACTTTATCCTTGAAGAATATTGTAAATGGCAGGTCCACCATCATAGTCCTTAGTTCACCAACCCTTCTCGGTTAAGTGATGGCAACAAGGCAGGTGACCTTCATGGAGAGGAGGAACATGGAGCAGGACGCCACTGGCTCAAAGGGGGATTTTGTCAATACTGAAAATATCAGATTCAGGTCCCACTGAGGTGTGATCATTTGTACAGTGGGAAGGTTCTCAGGAGGCCTTTCTAAAATCTATCGGTTACTGGGTGTGTAAAAACTGAGTAACCCTCTGTTGGAGGACGGAACACACTAATTGCTGCTAGATAGACTTGCAAGCAGCGGAGAGTGAGACCTGGTATCTTTAGGGACAGAATGTAGTCCAGGATTAGGGAAATCTCTGCAGCTTCTGGAATCACACCTTTATGCTGTGGGACGTTGCGGGGTTCCCATGGCATGGGGCACCAGCAGCTCCAAGGAAGGTGATGAGATAGCTCAGTGATTTGAGCATTGGCCTGCTAAACCCAGGGTTGTGAGTTCAATCCTTGAGGGGGCCACTTAAGGATCTGGGGCAAAATCAGTACTTGGTCCTGCTAGTGAAGGCAGGGGGCTGGACTCGATGACCTTTCGGGGTCCCTTCCAGTTCTATGAGATAGGTATATCTCCATATAGAAGATAGTTACTACCATGGTTGTGCCAGTCTCTGTGGTGGTGCATAGGAGTGGTATGGGAAAGGCGATTCTTCAGTCAGTACAGATTCATCCGAAAAAGAGGACTGGTTCCAAAGGCAGTACCATTGGAGCCAATGGAGAGGTGTATAGCATACATGTGAGGGGGCGATAGCCCCTGTACCACAGGCACGTCTTATGACAGAGATCTGAGTTCCCTGGAAGTGGAAGGACCCGATGGGAGGAGATGACTATGGATCCAGTAAAGCAAAGACATCTTGGGGTGCAGCCACAGCTCAGGATCTCCCTGGCAGAAGGGACACTACACTCTCATTTTTGGCCGCTGGTACTGATGCTTTACTGGTGCTGGAGGGTCTCACGTTTTGTGAGGTGCCGGAGATGGCGGTACCAAGCGGTCCACTGCCTGGAACCAGTGTTCTCACTGTTTGTGGGCCTTTTTCTTGTGCCTGTGGAACGTAGAACATATGTTGTCCCATTGGGCCGAGCTGGTGGAAGGAATGTTTCTTTGAGGTAAGACTTGAAGGAAAATTTAGTCCCACGCTTATGGGAGTGCTTCCTAATCTCCCAAATAGGCCCCTGACATCAGCTCTGTGGGGGTGGCTCCGCCGTTACCAGAGTTGGATGTAGTAGCAGCAGGAGGCACACTCCTCACTGATTCTGGCAGATGTTTGGGGGATTCTCCAGGCTGGGTCTCATGGCCTTCTCCAGGAGATACTTCCGGAGACAAAGTGCTTGACCTTCTCTGCTACAGCTGGGAAAAGACTGACAAACACTGCACCTAGCTGCAATGAGAGCTTCTTCCAGGCTGTAGAGACAGCACTGGTGGTCATCGCTGACTGAGAAGGATTGCAGGCAGGAGGTGCAGTTTGAAATGCTGGGCATAGTCCGGTACTCGAATGAGGTATAGGAGGCATGGGGACAAGGGGGAAGTTGCTGACCTCTATTCTGAACTGTTAAAACTACAACTAAAACTGAAAACTATGTACAATTAAAGGTATTAGAGCTGCATCAGAGATGACGACACTGGAGGTTCCAACCCAGACCACGTAGCGGTGAGAAGGAACTGGAGATGCCGTCGGTCTGCCGTGACTTTTATCACCTCGAACAGAAGCACGAGGTGAATCAGGGTGCATGTGCAGATCAACGGACACTTCTTTCAAATTCTCTGACTCTGGGTGCATGTGTAACCCACAGTGGAATACAACAGGGACCATCACTCGAAGAAGAACAAGTAGTTATTGAGTCAACAAAACTTGATGGGACATTTCAAACTTTGATAAATAAAGACAGATATCAACTAGTTTTTCTACATGTGTAAATAAGACAGAACTTTGGCTTCAACTGGTGAACTTTAATTAGCAAAGTGCCAGTGAAACGGCATTCTGGCTTTCAAGTTGGTGTAGCTTTGAAGCTCAGCTGTATGCTCAAGCACCTGACAAGCTTCTTCCAGTGTAATGTCAGGTCTGAACACTGCTGGAGGCATTTCTTCGTAAGGAAGACGATGCTTTTTAATATTCAAATCAGTCATTCTTGGACCAGTAGGATTTTAATCCCCACCAGGAGCTTAGTCAGGCTCCAGCATGCTACATTTTTTGTTCACTGGTCTCTGTAAGAGGGCGTGCCTGTCTGTAGTGCCCCCTGCTGGCCAAGTGTGGCTCTGTAGAGGCCTGTCTCAATTTCCCCTTCTTTCAGGACTCAAACTCCACACAGGCTCTCTCATGGCTAACACCATCCTTGCTTCAGACTGGTTCAATAACAAACAGTTCACAGCAATTCTCAAAGTCCCACAATAAAGTCCATCACCACAACACGAAAGTTCATATTCAGCCAGTTCCGGAGGTCTTCTGTCCCAGTCTGCTCTCCACCAAGCAGCCACTCCCTGCGCTTCCTAGCTGGAGATCGGCCTTCAATTCTTTTTCTCTGGATCAGAAAAATCAGCAGGCAACCCCTCTTTGGGCTCTCTTGGCCCTCCCCTGGTTACTCTGGGTCTCCTGTGGGAGCCTCCTGCTCTCCACAGCCTCTGTCACAGCTTCTTCCTCTAGCTGCACCCTTACCTCTCTGGGTTGAGACATCTGTGGGTAGCCTATCTTCTCCTGCTGCTGTCTCCCCCTATATAAGGCCCAGGTGCCATCCCTTAAACCCAGTTGGGCAGCAGGTAATCAGTCAGAGGTGCACTGGACCCTGCTCCCTCTTAAAGGTGCCAGTCACCCTGCAACAGTTTCACTTACACTAATTGTGTCCAAGTGCTGTCGGAAGGTCAGTTCTGCTTCCTTGCTAGGCAAGAACAGCTTTCCATGTCGGCTATTAGGTGGTAGAGTCGTGGGAACTGCAAAGAGCCCACCGTCTGCATCAGCTCCTCCAGAACTTGAGGGACCAGCCGCCAAGAGAGGTCTAGGGGGGTTCCTCAAACCTGGAAGATTTTAATCAACCATTTAACAAAATAAAAACTAATGGAATTATATTTAGTAGATGGAGAACAGAACTGGGAGTCAGGACTCCTAGATTATATTCCGGGCTCTGCTACTGACTGACTCACTGTGTGACCCTGGGCAACTCTCAATCTTTGTGCTTCAGTCTCCCCATCTATACAATGGGGATACACTTATCTACTTCACAGTGATATTGCGACTCATTCATTTGCTTTGAGATCTTTGGATGAAAAGAGTTAACCAAAAGCAACACATTAATACAGACACGGACATCTATGGATCTGATTCAGTGTTTCACATGACTATACTGAGAAGTGTCTCTCTTATATTTGCTGAAACAGTTGAGGGCGGGTTTCCCAAATGGTAGATGTACATGACTAATACTTTCACTAGCAAAAGGAGTGTAATGCAAATATGGCCTCAGTGTCCAAGACTCTGTATTGTTTATTTCTGGTTCAGATTGATACTGTATTTGAAAAAACTAAAGTATGAAATATAGTTGAACAACAAGGTAAATACAAGGGTACAATCCCTATGTAAGTTTCTGATTACAGTAAATTGAGAGACCATTGCTCAGTTCACTAGAAACACCCCGCCACTATTCCCAGAGGTACAAGGCAATAGATTTTTGCATAATTAAATACGGTTATGATGGTTTTGTGATAATTTCATTTTTTGAAAATTAAATGTAAATGGAAAATATCTTGGTTTGGACAACAATGCAATGTCACACTCCCAGCAGCCAATCAATTTTGAAAACACACTGGCTGAAATCCAATATTGCTAATATGCTATGATGACAACTGGAAAGTGTGTGAAATTTACATTGTTCATATAAAATTGGGTCTCTATATAACAGTTTATTATAATGCATAATACTTTACTTAAAGAGTGCTTTGAAGAACATTAATCCTGACTTACCTAGTTTGCAGTGGATATGTTTTCCCCATTTTACAGATGCGGACACTCAGATACATATGAGATAAAAGCGTAGGGCCATATTTCAAATGAGCTCAGCACCCAGGAGCTCCAGCCCTTTTGAAACCATAACTACAATCGTGGATGCTGAACTCTCCTGAGAAATCTATTTCAAGATTTTGAAGAGCTACTGAGCAACACAATTCTCATTGACTTCAATGAGACAGTTTAAAAAAATAAAATAAAATAAATTCATAGTAATTTGGTTAAGGCCACACAAGTCAGTGGCAGTGGCCAGGTTCAGTTAACTAGGCCACACCATCCTTTCTAAAAATCACCTAGAGGTTTTGGTTACAAACCAGGAGAGCAAAGCCCACATGGTTTGTGATGCTACTAGTTACCAATTTTTATTTGGTAAAAAGAGTTAAACAAAATTGACAGCAGAAGGTATTTTCTTATATAAAACAGTAAAAAGGGGTATCAAATGTACAAAGTAAGACACCATTCAGTGGATGCAATATAGTTTATGGGATCAAATTTAATTTTGTTTAAACTTTCTAGTTCACACTGTATCTCTCCTACTGCTCTGCTTGTTTTTCCCCAACAGTGTACAATCCCCTTTTTCCTCATCCTGGCCTCCTTTGCTGCTGCTCTGAAGCTGCCTGTTAGTTAAGGCTTTCAATTCCCCTTAGACTTAGAGTGTGCACAAGCTGGCTTTCAAATTGTTACTTTCTGTTGGAAAAGCAAACTCAATTTAGCTATAAGAAGAAGTTAGAAGTCAGAAAGGCTCAGGATAAAAAGCACTGAGAAACGACAGCTAGAAGGTTCATTTCTAAAAACCTGACAATTTATTTTCTGGCAGCCATTATACTGCAGACTTTTAATAGCACTTTATGCATGGATGAGATGGAGTTTGTTACTGTGTACTAACAAAGTTATTATTCAGACCACTGAAAATACATCTTAGATTTACTATCTGGGAGTAATTTCCAAATTCAGCACCCAGATCAATGCTACTAAGAACCGTACTGATAGTGTAAAAAACTACTTACATTCAAGTTATGATTTTACATTATTTTCACCTTAGTGAGTAAAATCCTGTAACATAAAAGTGGCACTATATCTCTATATGTTGTGATTAGCAGGTGTGAATGATGCAGGCTAACGTATAAATAGTAAGAGATAATTGTATGTGAACATGAAGCTATATAGAAGCAGGCACCTTTTTTTTTTATTTCTAAGGGACAGATATACAATATAATATCTCAATTAGAGCTGTGTAAATACTGGATTTTCTGTTTCACTGGCAGGAACATCATTTCAGATTTTGGTGGCGGGAGCAACTTTAACCATGATTCCAGGGGCTACTTAAGCACCTGAAAACTTACTTTGCAGATGATAGGTATAGTGCTCCTGTCAGCTAATTTCTAAGTTAACTCCTATATAAAGAAAGAAAATTAAATGAATATCTGACATCTTGTGGCTAGTCACTTAAGGGACACTGTTTAACATTGGAATAGATCATTTCACTTTTGGAAACATCCTACTAGGAGAAGGCCTGGTGATTTTATACTGCAGCTGCATGGAGCTCTAGGGGTGTTACCAAAGGCCTGGTCTATACTGGGGGGTGGGGGGGGGGGAAATCGATCTAAGTTACGCAACTTCAGCTATGTGAATAACGTAGCTGGAGTTGACGTACTTAGATCTACTCACTGCGGTGTCTTCACTGCAGTGAGTCGACCGCTGCCGCTCCCCCGTCGACTCTGCCTGCGCCTCTCGCAGCAGCGGAGTACAGGAGTTGACAGGAGAGCGTTCAGGGGTCCATTTATCGCGTCTAGTCTAGACGCAATAAATCAACCCCTGCTGGATCGATCACTGCCCGCCGATCTGGCAGGTAGCATAGACATACCCCAACTACAAATAAAAATAGGCTAGAAACTGACTATAAACAGGAGTGAAACTGACACTTTTAAGTCACTTTCACTTTGGTTTAAAGGCTAGTTATTTTTCAGAAGGCTCTTAAAACAACACTACAGTGATTGAGTTGCAGTTCTCACAGGAAAATAGTTAAAATCGAACACCAAGAGAATTCCACATTTTAAATTTGAGGGAAAAAATTGAGCCTTATTATTTAGAGTTTGTGTGTGTGCATATATAATTTTTTTTTTAAGTACCTCTGTGTTTGGAAGCTGTGCCTCAGTTCCCATTACTGTAACATGGGAATAATAATACTTGCCTGTCTGCCGTATCGAATTATAAGGGAGATAATTATAGAGATCTGTGGGACAGGAACTGGGCCTTCTTAATGGTTTGCATGGTGCTTAGCACAATGGGGGACTCCTACTGATTAAGGTCTTTGGGCACTATTGTAACATTAGTCAGCTGTTGAGATGCCTTCTGGTGGTAGCTGAAGGAGACTTATCTGGCGAGCGGGATGTCGGTGGAGGACAGGTCAATCTCTGTGTTGGCCAGCAGTGCAGCCTTCATCCCCCACGAGCTCAGCACTGCTGGCAGAATTTGCAGCACAGCACGGACACACACCTGTCCTTGAAGCTGCAACTGCCAGTGGTCAAGATGGCTGTGGACCAGAAGGGTCTGTCCACAGTCTCCTCCCAGGGAGAGGTGAGGGTGCTCCCTGCTACTCTGAGAGCAAACTGACCCCCATCCTTCTTCAGCTCGCCCTCCCTCAGGATCCTTGCCCCAGAGACCGTTTCCCTTCAGCTGCTCCTCCCACACTCACTGCTCGCCCCCTCCCTCAGGGTGTAGTCCTATGCCCTCACCTCTCCTTTCCCCTGGTGATTGACTCCCCTTTCCCACCCCACTGCCCCCATTTCTCTTTTCACTAACAAAAAGGTTTTTTACAGTTAGACCTAAAAAATTACTGGGCTCTTTCCTGAAAATTAAAATACACTCGTCTGCAAACAAATGCAATGAAGATTTAAACTAAGGTGAAACTGCTACATATTACTCTATAATGAGAAACACACAGAGCCCTAAGTACTGTGTTTTATAGCATTAATTAAATTGCTTATTAAGGCACTGGCATTACAATAATGATATAAAAAAGCTTGACACCTTCATGGTCTGTTCTGCAAGCCATAAAATGTGTGATGACAAAAGCAACTAGACTGAGAACATTGAAATTCTCTGTCCACACAGTTGCAGCTGACAAGTGACTAACTATCCCCTCTAGTGGAATAAGAAGGCAATTCATGCTCATTCAGTATTCCAACTTGGTAGAATGACACAGGAATGTCTCATTTTAAATGTTATTTTACCTGATCTTAACTAGGGTGACCAGACGTCCCGATTTTATCGGGACTGTCCCGATATTGCCTTGTTTGTCCCGCGTCCTGACCGATGTGCGGTCGTGACACTGGACAAACAAGGAAATGCTCCGGAGCCCAGAAGTGCTCGCCCCCCCACCCCGCCCCGACTCCGCCCAATCCTCCCCCGATTGGCTCCCTCCCTGAATCCCCGCCTCTTCCCCAGGCTCACCATTCCTCCTCCCTCCAGCGCTTGTGGAGGGAGACCCGGAGACGCAAGGGAAGCGCGGGGCCAGGGTGAGTGAGAGTCCGGCCTGGCCCCGAGCAGGCAGGACTCAGTCGGGCGGTAGGGAGAGGAGGGGGGCGGCCCGCAGGGCCAGGCAGCGGCTGTTCTCCCCCCCGGGCAGCGAGACTCGGGAGCAGCCGCTGCTGCAGCTCCCACTGCCGCGGGGGGAGAAAGCGGCCGATGGCCAAGCTCGGCGGCTGCGGCTCTGGCGCCCGGGCCTGCTGCGGGGACCTAGCAGCGCGCACGCTGCGCCCAGCCCAGCCCCTGGCCAGTCGCCTCTGAGCTGCTGCTCAGCTGGTGCTATCCCGCAGCGGCCCCGGGGCGGAGGCATCGGCAGCCCAGCCCCGTTCGTTCCCCTGCGGGACCCGAGCGGGACGGGGGGGGCTGGGGCCTGCTGCCCCCACTCCTCCTCCTGGCCAGGGGCTGGGCTGGGCGCAGCGTGCGCGCTGCTGGGTCCCCGCAGCAGGCCCGGGCGCCAGAGCCGCAGCCGCCGAGCTTGGCCATCGGCCGCTTCCTCCCCCCGCGGCAGTGGGAGCTGCAGCAGCGGCTGCTCCCGAGTCCCGCTGCCCAGGGGGAGAGAACTGCCGCTGCCTGGCCCCACGGGCCGCCCCCCTCCTCTCCCTACCGCCCGACTGAGTCCTGCCTGCTCAGGGCCAGGCCGGACTCTCACTCACCCTGGCCCCGCGCTTCCCCTGCATCTCCCGGGCCTCCCTCCAGCGCTTGTGGAGGAAGGGTGTTTTTTGTTTTGTTTTGTTTTTTGCCCTGCCCCCCCCCCCGCCACGCCCCACCCCGCCACCCTCCCCTCCTCCCTCCCCCCCCGCGTCCCGATATTTGACTTGGGTGATCTGGTCACCCTAATCTTAACCAACATACTTATTATCCCCACATCCTTCACCCTTATAAAACACTGTACAATCCAACATCAGTCATTATCTCACAGAAGCAAGCTTTCCCAGGAAGACTGACTAGTGAGCGGCTTCCTTGATTGGAAAATGTTTTAAAGTCACGTAATGTTAACCTACAGCATTCCCACATGTAAATTCATTATTGAGGTGGGTAGTTTGTAGGATTCAAAAAAATAAACCTGTATACAAGTAACTTGTAGTCACTCTAGATAAATTACCAGGGATATGTGTCTTCTTCAACTGTCAAGAATGAATTATCATCCCTTCCCAACCAGACACAGAAATAATATTGCAGAACAGACCAGGTGCATTATGGGTAAGTTTAAGATTTTTGTCCCGGTTATTTTTAGTAAAAGTCAGGGACAGGTCACAGGCAATAAACAAAAATGCACAGAAGTCCATGACCTGTCCCTGACTTTTACTAAAAAAACCTGACAAAAATGGGGCTGACAGTGGGGTGAGAGCCCAAGCCCTGCTGAGGGATGGAAGGAGGGTGGGGGGTTCAGCACCCACTACCCGCAGCGGCTGAAAGCTGCAGGGCCCCCACCACCACCTGCAGCAGCTGAAGCTGAAAATGTCATAGAGGTCTCTGGAAGTCACGGAATCCGTGACTTCCATGACATAATCTTAGCCTTAATTATGAGAAGGGTTTCCTCTGAAGGATGGAACACTGGGGTAGTGACTTAGTGGACCAATGGTATGATCCACTGAAGTCATTCCCATGGGTGCTCACCTGAGGAGCTGGAACTAATATTGGGAGAAAAGGTCTTGTTGCGAAGAGCAGATTGGTTTCGTGCACAGCCTGGACTCCTGGTGCTGACGGCAATCACCTTTCCAGGAGGAGTCAGTGATTGCTCTTCTTGAGTAGGTTTTATAGGGGATGTGGCGACAGAGTTCATCTCAGGGGTCTGAAAAACCAAGCACAATTGTTCAAAATGCTGCCAGACTATCACAATAAATTTAACAAATGCCCTCCCAGGAAACTTAAAAAGTCATTAAGAACTTATCCATTATAGTGGGACTGATCAGCATCTTCCTGCATTTGGTTAATGCATACCATATGTGTAGGGTTACCATATTTCCCTATGCTGAATACGGGACACTGGTAAAATTAGCCCGTTAAAAAGAAATACTACATACAGTAACTTCTCACGTAAAGTCGTCCTGGTTAACATTGTTTCCTTATTAGGTTGCTGATCCATTAGAGAACATACTTGTTTAAAGTCGCACAATGTTCCATTACAAGGTTGTTTGGCTTGCCCCGCTATGCTCACCCGGCGAGCGAGCAAGCCTCCAACCCTGCTCCCTGGTAGGAATGCTGGGCGGGCAGAATGGGGCAAGCTCCCGTGCCCTGACCCCACTCCCTGGCTGGAACACCGGGCGGGCAGAGTGGGGCAAGCCCACATGCCCCAACTTTGCTATGCTCCTGCCTCAACCACGCTTCACAATCATCACTGGTGAGTATTAAAATGTTTATATACATATACAGTAAAGTTTTTAAATAATTTTAATGACTTTTGTCTGGTGAAAATTTTTTCCCTGGAACTTAACCTCCCCTATTTACATTCATTCTTATGGGGAAATTGGATTCGCTTAACATCGTTTTGCTTAAAGTAGCATTTTTCAGGAACATAACTACAACATTAAGTGAGGAGTTACTGTAGTTGGATTCTTTTTATTTACCTTATCTTTAAGGCTTTAGGGTTCACACCAGGAGGAGTGATACATATACCCCTACCCCCCCCCCCCCCCCACAAACACACGGGGAGAAGTAACACACACACACACACTCCTCTACAACTCTTATATGGGGGGGGGGGTGAATGACCAACCCAACCTTCCCTGCCCGGCATTCTCCGCCCTCCATGCCTGGCTGGGCCCCGGGATGGACCCGCCTCTCCTGGTACCGCGTCTTCCAAGGCAACACACCGGGGGGGGGGGCAGTCACATGGCCCCCCTCCCCAGATTTCTGCCAGGGTTCACACCAGAATGTGGCCAGCAGCTAGGGTGACCAGATGTCCCGATTTTATAGGGACAGTCCCGATTTTTGGGTCTTTTTCTTATATAGGCTCCTATTACCCCCCACCCCCTGTCCCGATTTTTCACATTTGCTATCTGGTCACCCTACCAGCAGCAGCCTTTCAGCACTGTGTGGGAGGGAAGGGATGGGAGTTGCTTCCAGTTGTGGGGGGAGGGGGGGCGAGGGAAGGGTTGACTTAGCCCATGTCTTTGCAGAGCTCATCTCTTCTCCTTCCCCCTGGCCGCTGGAAGTAGCTTATCCCTTATTGCCTACAAAGTGTTGAAAGGCAGCTAACACCTCCAGGCTGCTGCTGGCCGCAGACATAACCCAGCTGCCTCCTGTCACTCGGCTACAGCGCGGGCAGGAAGGGGTTAAGCCCTAAGGATGCATTGTGCACCAGGGCCCAGAGAACCTGATTGCAGGGGCTTCAGCGAACCCAGCTCAGCAGAGGAGGGTACCTAGGGGATGGAGCAGCCCCACACTCCCTGGGGGTAGGACCCAAGGGGGTGGGCAGGCAAAGAGGGTGCTAAGCCCCTGCCTGGGGGGCTGCTGTGGAGCCTTCAGGGTCAGGGCACAAACAGGCTGGAAATTGCTTCCCACCACCACTTCAGAGCTTAGCTGACAAGCAGAGAGGCTTCCCCGTGCCAGCACTCTGTGGGGCTTTGGCACATGCAGGGTTCGGCTCCTCCTGGCCAGGGCCCCGGGCTGGAGGGTCTTGGGCTTTCCCGGGGCACCAACCCAGCCAGAGGCAGTGGGGGAAGGAAGGAGCCTGCCAGCCAGGCTGTTGGTGAGCTGAGCACTCCGACCAGGGGCTGGTTCTCCGTGCAGTGCTGGGAGTGGGACGCACTCCGCCTGAGACAATATGGAGGCCAAGTGGGGCTGGGAAAGGGGTGTGAAGGGGCACAGCAGGGAGAGGATAGCGAGAAGGGGAGTACGTAAAGGGACGGGGGGTGGGCAACAGAGGTGATACGTAGCTGGCCACCGCCTGGAGCCTGCCTGCACTTACCAGTCACCGCAGCTCGCAGTGCGCAGCCAGTGCCGGCTGGAAACAGGACGGGGGATGGGGCCCTGCTGGCCAAGAGACGGCATGCAGCAGGGGGCTGTGCTGACGGAGCAGCAGGGGAAGCTGCTGGCCCCGTGCACTGTAGTTTCGCCACCAGCCTTGCACACCCACCCCCATCCTCGACAACTGGACCCTCCCACTCACCACTGGTGGGTGGGCAGCTGGCGAGAAGAGATCCAGCCAGCAGCAGGACCCGCCATTACTGATGGGGGGAGAGAGAAAATACAGGACATTTTGCTGATTTTTAAGAAAAAGTCAGGACACCTGCAGGAGGGCTTAAATATGGGACTATCCCTTTAAAAACGGGACATCTGGTCACCCTACATATGTGAAACTTATTTTGTTAGAATCAAGCTGGCATTTAATAGGCCTCATCATAGTGCCAGTGGTTTGGGATCTTATCAGAAAAAGCCATAACGGAGGGAGGATAAAGACTTTCTTTAAGCTACAAAAAGTTCTGCTTTTAGGTTCAGTAGCAAAACTGACAACTTAACTATCACATACTCAGTAACCATCCAGTCAGGGCCAGCTCCAGGCACCAGCGAAGGAAGCAGGTGCTTGGGGCGGCCAATGGAAAGGGGCGGCATGTCCGGGTCTTCGGCAGCAATGCAGCGGCAGGTCCCTCAGTCCCTCTTTGAGCTGCCGCCTAAGTGCTGCCGAATTGCCGCCGATCAGCTTTTTTGCTGCCCCAAGCGAAAAGAGGGGGGGAAAAAAAAAAAAAAGGAGCTGGCCCTGCATCCAGTTGCTTTCTTTTGTTGCAAAGATATGTGGACAACAAAGTCTGGTTGTAAAATGAGCTATTCTGACTTGGCATCAAAGGTGATCTGTTCTGAAATGCTGCCATTTTCCTATTTCAGATTATATCATAGCAATTAAAGTCAGAGCCACATGTTGAGGCTCTTTGCTAATGTTCTAGACATATACAGTTAATTTCACTACAAAAGTTGTTTATGATGTTTTCTAACAAAGGCTATCTTTTAAAAGAATCCGTATGTAACCACAGGCATAAAATTACCTCCCACACTTAATTGCAATGCAATTTGCTACAGTTTGTTTTATGCTGATAATCTTCATTTAAAGAAAAGAATCACAGCACACTTAGCCATTCTGGCTTGGTTAAAATCATAGAATATCAGGGTTGGAAGGGACCTCAGGAGGTCATCTAGTCCAACCCCCTGCTCAAAGCAGGACCAATCCCCAAATGGATCAGATTTTTGCCCCGGATCCCTACATGGCTCCCTTGCAACTCCCATCTGAGTTGCAGCAGGTTTAAAAGAATAAAACTGCAGGAGGTTTCCAGATCTATAATTGTTGCAATTAAAAAGTAAACATTTCCTCCCATAATGCCTGTCATCTCCCCACAATATCACAATACAATCCATATAAGAATGTTTACTTTTTACTGTCAGCCACTGTCATATAAACTGGCTCTGGTCATATAAAGAAATGGGTGCACTTACCTTTTAAGTTTTATTATCTGAAAGGACTGTTAATTTTTCCAGGATATTTCATTACCCTGATGAATGAAGCTGAAATGTCAGGAATGTACTTCCAAGTTAATGCCTTCACTGGGCTTTTAATTAATTAATTATTTTATTATTATTATTAATTATTATTATTATTAAAGATATTGTTCCTCTTCCTACTTTGCATCTACTCACATTTATAATGAATGTGGTTTTCCTGGATGTTACATATGTCTCCAGGTGTGAAGCTTTCTATCACTAACTGCTATGAGAAGAAAGATCAGCACAGATCTGTACGATGCCTGACCACAAGGCAAACCAGAATGAAAGGTGAAACACCTCTACCCCGATATAACGCTGTCCTCGGGAGCCAAAAAATCTTACTGCGTTATAGGTGAAACCGCGTTATATCGAACTTGCTTTGATCCACTGGAGTGCGCAGCCCCGTCCCCCGGAGTACTGCTTTACTGCGTTATATTTGAATTCGTGTTATACTGGGTTGTGTTATATCGGGGTAGAGCTGTAGTATAAATCTAAAGCCACAATTCCACCAGGAATCAGTGTTCGGGGAGGAGCTGCTCAGGAATGCAATCAGCAAAAACACTACTATCTAATGAGCTTTGGCTGATAGGATCATGTCTGCTCCTTGGTGGAGAGGACTTGGGACTCTGCTCCTCAGGTTTAGACATTAGAATCAGAAGAGAGTTCTGGAAAAGAACCAAGTCTCCACCAGCAAGCAAAGATCAAAAAACTACAAATTTTCCAGCACAAATTATTAATGTGCAATTTAATTTGAAATAACTATGTAAATATCACCTTTAACTCAAGTTTATTCAGTCATACCTGTTATATTCTAATTCCTTCCAGCTCATCAACAGAATCATTTATTAAGCTCCAATCAGCTACACCATGGAAAACAACAGGCTGAATGGGCATCAGAGGGCAGAATTTGCCCCGTAAAATCCTTAATATTGGTGGATGATGTTCAAGGAAGGAAGGAACACAGACTGACTCAAATCCTATGTTAGGTCCACAGGGCTGGCAGTTAAGAAAAATATTTTTTACGTGTAAACTGAGCACATTTATTCTGGAGTCACTAAGATACAAACACACATTGCCACTTCTAGGGAACCACTTTCAGAGCTCACTCCTAGACCAGTTGTTTTTATATATCACCTTGGAGTCAGAAGCATTTATCATTTTTTACCACTGCAGCAGAATGGAGGACCTGAGTGAGAAATCAATTCATTTTCATGCCAATACTTTAAAAAAGTCAAATTAACAATAGTAATCAAGGGTTTATAGTCCCTCCTAATGGATTAACCCTAAATAGCCTAGCATGCTGCTAATCTCATGACTTGGCTGCTACAGCAGCCATGTTAAATATTCATCATAACTAAGGCTATGATTTGGTCATGGAATCCGTGACTTCCGCAGACCTGTGACTTTAGCCCACAGCTGCTGGGAGCTCCAGGGTATCCCCACCTCCTATGGTGGCCTGGAGCTTCAGGGTACACCTGCCGCCACCAGCGGGGGGTGTGTGTGGGGGGAAATCACCCGGCAGCTCCCCATTGGCTGGGAGTTTTGGGGTACCCCAGTCGCCGAGGGCAGTGGGGGGGAATCCCCCGGGAACCGCCCAGCCTCCGCAAACAGTGGTGAGATCCCCCGCAGCCACTGGGCAGGGGCCACAGCTCTCAGTCATAGCAGGGCAGGGTGCTGGACCCTCCTCCCTGTTTTGTCACGGACATTTTTAGTAAGCGTCAGGTAGAGGTCATGGCTTCCATGAATTTTTGTTAATTGCCCGTGACGTGTGACTTTTACTAAAAACGTTCATGACAAAATCGTAGCCTTAATCATAACAGCTATTGAAGCTGAAGACACATGGAATATTCTGTTAAAAGTTAAAATGGGATAAAAACTAATAGCTGCAGCATATAGTGGAAGGCGTCTAACTCTGCTGCAAGCTGCCTAGGATGGTTTTCAGACAGAAATCTCTAAGGTCTCCATAGGGCTTACCATGGAAACAACAGGAACAAGCAATTGTCTCCAAAAATCAAGTGTCATGCATAGGTCATCAGTGCTAGTTACTTACTGGTTTGGGGTTGACTTCGGTGGAAATGAGTTTTAAGAGGCAGTTGAGGAGTCTTTGTTTGTGAAAGATGGAAGATGTGGGGACAGCACTGGGTTCGGATGTTTCCTCCCTGGAATCCTGGGTTTCTGGCCCTAACACAGCTCGCCAGTCATATTCCAGCTGCAGCTTGTTTGGCTTGCCCATCATGAGGTAAACCTCAGCCAACGTAAGGCTCTCAGAGTTTCGTAGATTCCATCCCTCCTCTCTGACCTGTTGAGCAAGTCGGCTCGGGTCATCCTTGAGAGGCTTTGCAGAAGGTTGTCCCGGAGGTGAATGCAGAAATGAAGAACTCAGCTTCTCTTGAGTCTCCTCCACTACTGCATCTTGTAAAACCTTAGTAAAAGCATCAGGCTGTGGTCCCTGGCTGTGGCTAGCTTGAGTTTCAGATCTGGATAGGCCACTGCCAGACGATGCTATCCTACCTCTTGCCATCTGTGCAGAACAGGGGTCAGCTGCCTCTGTACTCTCAGCTGGAAGAGCCACAGGAGAGGCACTCCCAGCTGAGGGACCAGGATCTTTCCCTTGCAGTTTGTCTGTGCAAAAACATTTCTCTGGGACAATCAGAGCTTGACAGGACTTCATATACCGAGGGAATGGATCAAGCAGAGAGAGTTCCTCCAGGTCAGGGATCTTGCTGCAAACACAAGCTGTATTGCATGATGGTAGCTTGGTTGCTTGGTCACTGGCCAGGGCCTCCTCGCCCTCGGTGCAGAAAACCACGGGGATCGGCTTCTCCAGACTCCCTCCCGGGTCCTGAAGTCCAGAAGGTGGTTTTTCGAGAGAGTTTGTGATGCTGAGATCAGGGGGGCCTTCTGTCAGGCCACTCTCTGGGGAGACATCTCCAGGGCTTGCAGAGACTTCCGCTATGGGCTGAGAGGTTCTGCCTGGCTCTATAGTGCTCTCTGTCCTTCCGCCACTCTTACCCTCTGATCCCCGAGGGTACTTCAGCTGCCCTCTGGCTGTCCCCTGACCACTCTGTATGCCTAGGATTTGAGCAGGAGGCAATAAGTGAGAGTCCTTTGTGTTCTGTTTGCATTTGCCGGTTTCCTGCCAATGCACTGTGCAGAAAGCCTTGGAGTGGACTACTCTGGCCACCTCAGGGAGAGGGGTGAGAGTACAGTTCTCTCCTGGGAAGAGATGAAGCATCACTTTCTCCTCTGAGAGGTTGCCTCTTGCTTCTGAATCTCTGGAGTCCTGAAGCTGCCGTTCCTCTAGTGTTTGACGCTAAATATACTTTGTCAAAGATTACAACCAACTTACATTATGCAGATTACCTGCAGCATCAGCCACAGATACCCCTAAAAAGAACATCTGGCCGCCCAATTTGTAGTTTAAGAAATTAATAAGCAGCTCTCCATTCAGGATAGATGTGTATGTTCTGTAATCAGGAATTATGCCTTTACATGTTGAGAAGGGAATATACCCAAGACCACAATTTTTCCATGAACAGCAAGCTGATCCTACATTCTAGAACAAGGTCATTGGTCTCAGCTTCACTTACAGATTTATAGTTTAAGGTCAGCAGGAACAATTCTGATTATTTAGTCTGACCTTGATAACACAGACTATAGGACTTACCTGAATTAATTCCTGTTTGAATTAGAGTACGTCTTGTAGAAAAACATCCAACCTTGATTTAAAAATTGCAGGCGATTGAGAACCCATTGGATCTTGTTATATCCTTGTCCGCTAGACTGAAGAGCCCTCTACTATCAAATTTCTGTTCTTCACGTAGGTAGTTACAGACTGATCAAATCACCCCTTAACCTTCTCTTTGATAAGCTAAATATATTGGGCTCCTTAACTCTATCACTATAAGGCATGTTTTGACAATTCTTTAATCATTCTTGTGGCTCTTCTCTGAACCCTCCCCAATTTACCAACACTCTTGTGCAGGAGACTAGAAATTCCATGGCAACTTTGTTTAAATTAAAAAGGGAAGTTTTCACTGATTTTGGTACAAAAATGGACTACAAAGTCAGTACAGTAGCCCCATGTTATATATTTTCACCTTGGTATCGGTCTCCACATGTAAGGTGCTACTCTGCAGCTGCTGCAAGGCTTACAAGTTAAAGGCTTACAAGTTGAAGAAAAAATAAACTAACAGAAGCGTGAAAGAGCTAGGAAGAAGAGAATAGTTGGCATCTTACAAGTGTTTTTACTAAATTACAAAGATTAAAGTTTAGAGGTAGGGATATTAAAAAATACATCTTTGTAACAAGCGCTGGGGCTTTGTGATGGGTTAACAAGGGCCTGAGAGGTTAACTGGTGTCACCTGTGAGAGGGAGAGCCAGGGTTAGTTAAGAGTGAAGCTCAACTGGGAAAGGCTGGGATTGCAATATAAAGGTAGGAGGCTGAAAGCAGAAGGGAGGAGCAGAGAAAGAGTTGCAGTCACACCCTGGGAAGTCAACAGAGACAAAGGAAGTAGTCCAGGAAGAGGGTAAGCCCTGAGATCCTGGAGCAAGGAGTCTGGCAAGAGGCTATGAGGAGGTGAAGTAGCCACAGGGAGTACAGTAGGCACCCATGGTAAATCCAGAAAAAGGCAAGAAAGAGAGGCTGTGTAGGAAACTCCTCAGGAAACAGCAACAGGGATTGGTACTGAGCAGACCTGGACTGCTGGTTATAAGGTCCCTAGGCCAGAACATTGTAGTGGGTAGGCTTGGATTTCCCTGACACCACTGGTATAGTGGCACTGAGCCCCAAGCTGGAGTTGAACACTGTCCAGAGAAGGCATTTGGACAGTGGTCCTGTTAGACTTTGTCACCTCAGAAAGGGTGGTCTAAATGGGGACATATCTGGACAGCCAACTTACTAGAAAAGGGCCATCCAATGCCCTGAGAGCTACTTTCCCAGAGCTAGACATGAGGTGGTGCACTAGCAGTGACCGGGAACCTTGTTACAAGGACTGTACAAGAGAAAGTTAGTCACCTTGTGCAATAACAATGGTTCTTCAACGTGTAGCTCCCTATGGGTGCTCCACTGTAGGCATACCTGCGCCCCTAATTGGAGATTTTAGGTAGCAGCGTCAGTTGGCCTGCACATGCACTCTCCCTCCCTCGTTGTCGGCCTCAAGACTATCTAGTGCTGCACGGGCAAATTGCCCCCAGTTCCTTCTCTACCACAGAGTGCCACATTGAGAACTCTGAAGTAGAGGAGAGGATGACGGGTTATGGAGCACCCATAGAGACACACATCTCAAAGAACCATTGCTGCTGCACAAGGTGAGTAACTTCCTCTTCTTCTTCTTCAATTAGTGTCCCTATGAGCTAAGTTCCCTCTAAGCTGTGCGGCCAGTCGGCCGCCCAGCAAGCTATCAAGTGCTGTGCACGGCAGGTGTCCCTCCGCACACTGCTGTGCTGCTCCTGCCCTTTGCCCTGGAGCTGCTCCCCGAAGCCTCCTACTTGCTATGCAGAGTGGGGTGGGAAGGGGGGTGCTGATGGCAGGGTGTGCCCCTCCCCCCACCTCTGTACCCAATCTCTGAAGAGCCGGGATAGGGAGGGGAACGCGACAGGGCTCAGGAGTGGGATGGAGGGAGCTTGCTGGTGGCTGCTGCTGTGTCTGCTTTGAGTGCAGATCTACTTAAAAGGGCAACGTACAGCAGCAAATCAAAGGGCTGAAAAGAAACAGCGCTCAGGGTTTTAGTGAGGCTCCATTTTGCCATCATCTGAAATTCTGCACTTTAATTAAAGTAATCCCTGAGTTTCTATATTTTTCCATTTTGAATACAGAGTCATAACACTGTAAATTGATGTGTAAACACTAGAATGACAGTAACCTCAACAGAGCTGCCTCTGGTGGAGAGAAAGGGGCTAGCTCCTCTGTAGAGTAAGGAAAAAAGGGCCCCTTTCAGTGAAGAATGCAGTCTGGGAAATGTGTTCTCCCACCCTGGATCCATGTTGCCTGGGACTGGGGCAATGGCCGGACTTCTCTATCGGCATGCAGCTCCATGTCAGAGCTGTCAGCCAGGACTCCACACTTAGTGTGTACCGATACTTGAAGTTTTAGTCCCCTGACAAAGACTGGGAGGAAGCCACTCCACTTCTGCCAGAACTCAAGGACATACTGTATATATACACATACTTCTTCCTGAATATCATCCTCCTGTGCCAGTGCATACACACTGGGACTTTAAGGAAAGCCACCATATAGCATAAGAGTTAGCAATATTGATTACCTGAAGGATGCCCCAGAGCAGCTGCAGTCCACTGGGGAGTCCTGCCAGGCTGTGAACGTACTTAGAGGGGAAACGCATGTCTGTCTTGCACACACGCATGCGCGCGCACACACACACACACAGTATCTGTGTCTCACATACACACACACTTTCACACTCACCTCTTCACATACTTTTATTATCGTTGGTGGTGTTACTTCTTGATACTTCCTGCAATGCACATATATTCTCTGTAATTTTAGGCTTTCAAAGGGCTGTTATTTGAGTTTTTTGGCTGGTCTATGTATTTCATAATTTTTATTTCTCTCTTACGCTTAAATTTAATTCTTTGAGTAGTGAGTTCTAAAATGCCTAACCTGTCCTGGCTGAAGTAATTACCCCTATGGTAACTTTTTAAAAATATATATTATATCTAGGTTTTGTTTCTACTGGTGGCGCACATCTGCACATTACCTCAATAATTTAGTGCACATAACAAAATTCATTCCACACATGGATGGAAAAAATTAGAGGGAACATTGCCTATGGATGCTCCACTGTAGATGACTTCACAGCAGTATCCCCCCGGGGGGCTGGATTTCAGAGTGGAGTCTGTTATGGCAGAGAGTATGCTGGAGCCAAAGATGGAATGGGAGGCTGAGGCTCTCATGAAACATCATGCAATCACGGAAGTGTGGGCAGAGGCCCAAGTTGCTGCTCTGCAAATTTCCGAGACAGGGACATCTTTAAGGAATGTGACCGAGGTAGAGATTGACCTCTTGGAGTGCATACAGACTCCAGAGGGAGGCAACAGGTTGCGCCCCTGATGCCAGTGATTAATATATTAATGGTGCACTTTTATGGGATGTGTGATTCTTCCAGACACTTTAAACAGTAAGAGTGCCCATATGTTACTAAGATTGCTTCCTTGCAGGAGAGAAACCTCTTGAAACTGGGGGAGCCGGGCATGCCCCCAGGGGGGTGGGTTTATCACCCTGCAAAAGTGAGGAATGCAGAAGAAAGTTGGTACCTCTTCTGCCCCCCTCCCCCCCTTTTTAAAAAAACGGAGAGGACAGAAAGTCTAAACGACTAAACGCCCTGGGAGGGGGGAATCCCCTGAGAAAAGGCGGGAAACATGAAATAAACGTGGGTGTTTTTTTTAATCTCAATGGGGTAAACGGAAACTGTAGCTAATTAAGGGAAACAAAAAGGACTAAAACTACTACTACTTATGCTAATGACACAGAGAAAGAAGAGACAACTGCTCGCTCTGTTTGAGACCAAAGGCGGTCGAGAAGGAACTGGGGGTGATTTGCCTGCGCAGTGCTAGACAGATTTGAGGCAGACCACGAGGGAGGAAGAACGCATGTGCGGGCTGAACAGACACTGCTACAGTCTCTGATTAGGGGCTCAGACACACCTACAGTGGAGCACCCATAGGGACACTACTCGAAAAAGAACATACAGATATACCACAGGTGGCAGCAGTACAAGCTTCCAGCCAACTGTCCAACTAACAGTCTCACAAGACCATGATTAAGGAATATCTCTAAGAGCAAGGTGCTAGATCAGTCCTCCTTGGCCTCTTCGCTGAGGCAGCCAACCGAAGGGCCAATCATCATGATGGATTTTGTAATGTGAACATCCATCTATGAGCAATTGGACTGAGCCCACTGGGGAAAAAAAAAATGGTGAGCTTCATTTAAAATCAAATATATTTTTCCTGGGAATTCAGGATAGAAGAGCTGAAGGAAAGGGAGAATGCTTCTAGATTCCCTGCTAGAGATTTCTTCACTTCACCGGCTCTGAGATATTGGCATCTTACCTTTAGTAAACAGGGGACTGGTGTTCCTTTAATGGAGATTTGTGTGAGAGAGAAAACAGTGAGGTTAGAATAGCGAGAGAATTGCCCTGAACATGGTACACAAAGCAGACTAACAGTTTTGCTCTAAACAGAAAAAGGATACAATGCGCACTTCATGGAGAGCCCACTTCTGTTTCAGGAACTCAATGAGGCTGGAGACCTTCCGATGTAACTCCACTATCATCCTGCACAGGAGATAAACAATGCAAGAGAACTGAGAACTCAGTCAGCAGAAACTCAAAGCACAATCTGCTCCCAAAACAGAATCAAGGAGAGAAATTGGATTAGCACAGTATAAAATAGGAGCAGAGACTGCAGCAATGTACACACTATGCAGAGTTATCCATGCACCTACCCCTAACTTACTGTAACCCCCATGAGAAACAGGAGGCAGTTATAATGCACAACACTAACATGTAGGTAACTCATGATTTGTGAGTAAACTCAAAATTCTCTGAGATATATATTGCAGAGGTGACTTGGGCTCTCAGTTTCTCCTGGAGGAAAGAGAAGAGGAGGGGAACGTTAGCTATGACTCTTAGCAAGTAGAACACGAAACTACAATACCAAGGGTGGTAAGGAGGATAAAATTGGGATAACATTTTTGTTTTCTTCCCTTGTCCTCAAAATGTCTGGCCTCTATCACATGGTAGGAGGATAAATCCTACCCTAAAATACTAACTCTCCCCACCCCAGCACCACCACCTTATGGCATTTGGTTATTATTTCTGAATTCTTCATTGAGGAAATGAAAGTTACACTGACCAAGGTCCAGGACTTGTTATACTCAGTCCTGGACTAGTGCTAAGAAAGTGCTGGACAGCGTTAGAGTGATATCATGAACTCCCAAAAGAATGTTGTATATCCCTGGAAATCTTTGCTTTTCATCAGTATGTAGCAATTGCCATGTCCAGAATCACAGAAACCTATCATTTCAACTGCTATTTTGCTTCTTTATCCTCCCTCTCGACACACTAAATCCAATACATCTTAACCAGAGCTAGTGCCACAAGCCAGTGATCCACCTGGATCCCCTCAACACTTATTAATGCTTTGTGTCATCTATGCTATCTAACTTCAGTAGTTCAGGAGAGAAGCTGGTAAAGTCATATGTGAACCAAAATAAGGGGATTTAAAGCAGAATGGTAATCAGAATGATATTTTAAAGTCTGATATCACATGACCCACTAGAGAGGTGGTTCTCAACCAAGGGTATGTATACCCCTGGGGGTACGCAGAAGGCTTCCAGGGGGTACATCAACTCATCTAGATATTTGTCTAATTTTACAACAGGCTACATAAAAAGCACTAGCAAAGTCAGTACAAACTAAAATTTCATACAGACAAAATGAGAAAGTAAGCAATTTTTCAGTAATAGTGTGTTGTGACACTTGTATTTTTATGTCTGATTTTATAAAGAAATAGTTTTTAAGTGAGGTGAGACTTGGGGATACACAAGACAAATCAGACTCCTGAAAGAGGTACAGTAGTCTGGAAAGGTTGAGAACCACTGCACTAGAGTCAAGCATTTTGACAGACAAGCACAAATGCTTTCAGGATCAGCAAATTTAAACATGCTGGTTCTGGACTGGTGATTAGAAAGTATTTTGATTTAACTCTCTGCAACCCTATTTGCAGATAGAATGCCACAGGCACCAGGAGAGGACAAATCCTCAAATGAGAGGGAATGAAGTTGGAAAGGTGCCCTATACCACACCTGTACTTTTCCTCCCTTCATTCTCAACATATAAGATCCATCTTGCCCTTGGTTACCTGAGCCGTGGGTTCTGGGCAAGGCTCTGCACCCGAGCCCATGCATGATTATTTCGTGGCTGTAACTCCACAGGGACCCTCAGAGGAAGACGTACTGGCTTCTGATCCTCCTCATCACTAATGCCTACAGGAAGAAGGAGAGCAAAACAATGGGTCAAAGCAGACAGGTGTTCCTGACAAATGCAACTCGGTCAGAAATGGAGCTAAATATTCAGGCAGATGAATTAAAAATTGTAGGTGGGGAAAGCATTATAAGAGCATTTGGGCAGCTCAAATTCACCAGTGGAGCCTACTTCCTCAGATTACCTCCAGTTCTGATGCACCAATATTGTCTTTGGACACTGCAATTGCACTAGAGCTGACAGTTGATTAAGCAGTGCTATGTCAAAACACAGATGGCTAGGAACTGACAAGTGTAATTGTTCAGATCTTTAAATTGCATTTAATATTGCTCGCTGATGAAAGCGTGCTTTGTATTGAGGTGGAAAGAGTAAAGAAGATCTGAAATGTTCAGTGCTAAGCAACATGCAGCTGTTCATTTGCTGGCACTAGGATGAAGACAGCCATCTACAAGTACAGAACAGCCTGAGTAAAGGTCTGCTTGTGCCTAATTTTTAAGCCTGAACTGGTTTTGAACTGGACCCAAGACCACCCAACCCAACCGTAATAGAGTCATTAACTGACCCTTCCCCCCAACCTGAGTCAGTGCCGCCGCCTCCTGCCTGTAGGGTCGGCACGTTGGCAGCCGCATGCAGTGACTGCATGCCTTACTCCTACCAGCCACCGTCCCCACTGCGCTGTGCACACACTGCGGAGTGAGAGGCACTGCACACACTCTGCAGCACACCTAGTACAGCGAGGTGGTGGCAGCTGGCAAGAGCGGGACACACAAGCCACTGCACTGACCCCATGGGCAGGAGGAGGAGAGCCAACCTGATCCTGAGTGGGTCAGGTTGTTTTCTGACCCGACCAAAACCTTACATGTAGTCTGGTCCTGTCAGGTTCAAGTCAGGTTGCAGGGCTCTAAGCCCGAGATGCAAAGCAAAAAGGATTTTCTCCAACGTAGCAACTTCTTTTCCAATTTCTCTATTTGCATGGTACTTTAGCAGCCAGCATCAGATCTTGAGATCTATAGAAGTGGATTTTTCTCAAAGCTGTATCACTGGTGATGCAAATGAATGGGGCAACTAGAGAACAGGAACATCCAGTGCCCCCAAAAGAACCTGAGATAGCATGAATTCCCTTGCCAGAGAGGCACACACCAAAGAAGCCCCACTGCCACTCACGCTCTCCTGATCATCTGTTACAACTCTTTCCCATTTCAGCTTCTCTTACTTACCATCTGGGTCACAAAGTTTCTTCAGTGCCCTGCACATTGGAGCTTTGATCCGAAGGTTTCTCCCTTTGTAGCGAACAGTCGTGGCCCTAAGTAGATTTGAAAGAGAAATATTTATAGGCACTATGACTAAAGCAACATATATATAGTTCAGTGAAAAAGCTGGATACCAAGAATCCTACATGACTGGGCAGGAATGCAAGGGGTTGCTGGGCAGGAATCCAGACTTACAGGGACACGTTGAGGCCTTTTTAGGCTCCTGAAAATGAAACAGAAGTGACTCTTGTACCTCTGCACTGCTAGACTCACAGGAAGCACGATACAAGAGGCTGCCCACTGAATGAGAGACCCTATATGAAAAACAGGCTTGAATTCTTTGTCACCTTGGCAGGAAGAGATGATCCTCAAAGCCAGCCTTTTTATTTTGGGGTGGCCATAAAAGACCATTGTTTTGTCTTACTTTCCCCCCCATGATTGCACCACAGGGCCTGCTTGAAGATTCCGAAGAGTCTTTAGATTTGAGAGCATGCAAAGAATCCTCTCAAAGGCCATCACCAAGCTCCTCTCTAGCAGAAATGAAGCCCAGCTGCTTCTTTCCCCACCCCCACTCCCCTTAGGCTGTCCTGCTCTCTGGTTACAGGCCCATGATGCAGGGGCTGACAGCCCTGAGCTGCTGATGGTGGTAACCAGAAGGGGAATCTAGACTGTGCAGAGGAGATCCTGCAGAGTGTGAGAAGAAGCAAAGGAGTGCTGGAGGCTGCCCCTACAGCAGGGCCACCTTCTTTGTTTGATGGAGGGAAGAAAGATGGACTAGTAAAGGGTTCCTAACCTAGGCTGCTAAGTGGGGAAGCTGCTAACAGGGGGGCTCTGGAAACTAAGCAGGCCAGGGGAGAAATGCAACAGATCAAATAATGAAGTAGACCCAGATGTGTGAACCATTAAACTGTGGGTTTCAGCAGATTCAGAAACTCCCAGAGCTGTCAGAGTAGATTTTCATTTGCACTGAGCTGTCAGAAGCAAGGAGAGCTCTTTTGTACTGGCATCATTTGATGAACTTTTGTGATACACAAGAGGTGATGACTGATTCCTTAATTTTTTTTTTTTTTTTAAAAAGCTCTCAAGTGAAATAAAAAAAACAAACCTTTGTTGCTTGAAACAAAAGCTACTTGCTAAGCTGTGAAACGTGCTTCCTACCCTCAGTCTGCTGCAGACCTGTCAGCCATGGGGCCTTCCCAACAGTACGCAAGGACTGATATTTCTTCACACTGATGCAATATATTGTAACTGCTATAAGCATAGCATTGCTGCCTTTTTTTAAAATCTAACCAAACTTGGGATTGTTTGGTGCCAACTATTAGTCCCTGAGGTCCATCAAGTCTAACACCAGGTCTCTGGCAGTGACCAATACCTGAGCCTCAGAGGAGGGCACAATACACACCTGCCTGTCTATGCAATGAAGCAGTTGAAGGGTGGGATTCCTTCCTGACCACAACAGCAGAGATCTTATGCCCCAAAACATGAGTTTTGATCCCCTTATCCTAGCTACAAATATTACTGATCATGAAGTCAGAGTCCTTTTTAAAAATCAACCTCCTGCAAGCAAGTAGATTTACATGAAACTAGCATGTGATTTAGCAACCCTGGTTAAATACAAACAAGGACAGAACTGGCATGAATGAACCTCATTCACAAGGATTGAAATCTATCTTCCTAGTGGGCGCACAGTGTGAGAAGGCAACAAACCCAGTTGAGAATGCCTCTATCAGGCTGTTTTGCCTGAGTTTAGCTGGCAAACGTTTGAGTTTTGCTTTGGACAAGCATAGAACCTCCTCCTCGTGTCTGACTCACCAGATGTATGATATCAATCACTCACCTTTCATCAGAGACCCAAGTTTCCATTTCCATTGGAGTTTGGGGACCTAAGCAGTTTGCAGGTGTCTGTGCTAGTCACAGTGCCACCATCTCAAGAGTGATACTGGGGATAACAGCACTGAGGATTCTGCTCTAGGCCATGTTGTCTGGAACGGGAATTGAGTTGGAAAGATCTAGTGAGTCTGCAGTCAACAAAAAGCTCTGGATATATATTATCTTTGTTCAATATTTATTATGGTTTCTCCTTCCCCCAAAATAGTAACTACAAAAACTTAAATGAACTGCAAGGTTGTCTTTTACTGTAACTCTTACAAATGTCCTTGAATTCTGATACTTTGTAACATTCTACAGCAATATTTACCAGAGATTCACAATGCTTCCAGCAACAGGAATATCCCAAAATTCTGTCTATGCAAGGCAAAAAGATGTCACAACCAACCACTGCTTGGAACTCTCCATCTACACAACAGCTGGGACAGCTATATTATAAGTATTGGTTGCAAAGCAAGGTCTGGATCAGGTTCTGTTGCATCAGTACAGTCTCCCCAATGAGGACATAAAGGTACAAGCACTAGACATACAGTACACTGCTGCAGCTCCCTCCTACAATGCAGTGCCTCATGTTTGGTAATCATCAAAAATCCTCATTCCCACCAACAGTTCTGGGCATTATGGGAGAAGCCTTTTATGAAACCCATGTTGGATAGGATAAGGTGCAAGAACACACATCATGGTTGTAAGGGGTGTTATGCCTGGATGCACCAGAATGGTTCTAGCGGACGCATTGCTGCTACGTGGACATGTCAAATCATTATGTGGACAAGTGGGACAACAATGGATTCACACAATCAGCACCCCGGTAATCATTTTTTTTGCTCAGTAGACACACTCAGTTTTCCACTGGAGTAAGAGGGGAAACCATCGGTGTAATCACACCTGCACTTATAACCTGATCCAAAGCCCACTGAAGACAGTGGAAAGTCTCCCACTGAATTTAATGGGTTATGGATAAGGCTAAGATTTTGTCACAGAATCCGAGACTTCCAGAGACCTCCATAACATTTTCCGCTTCAGCCCCAGTGCAGCGTGGGGCCCCCACAGGTGGCCAGATGCCATGGACAAACCCTGGAACTCCCAGCTGTGGGCCCACAGCTCCGAGTAGCCACAAGTGGCAGGGGGACCCCAGCACTCAGCCACAATGGGTGGCCCCCTGGAGCCCCAGCAGCAGTAGGTGCTGGACCCTCCTCCCTCCCCATTTTGTCTCAGTTATTTTTTTTAGTAAAAGTCAGGGATAGGTCACAGGCTTCCATGAATTTTTGTTTATCATCCATGACCCATCCGTGACTTTTACTAAAAATATCTCAGACAAAATCTTAGCCTTAGTTATGGATCAGGCCTTTTAGGTACAAATCTGAAAAAATGTGGAGAAGCCCCATAGGAGGTGTAAATTATCATAGCACCATCAACTGCCATGACAATTTAAAACAGCTGAGGATCAGCTCCTGCAACTAGATTTTAATTAAATCAAAATTTCTCAGACAAGTGTCTTCAATGTAGTATCACACATAAATTTACTGGTGCTGTACAACTGTATCACACAAGCCATCAGCTCAGTTTAAGTGCCTGATCCATGTCCAGATAAGGGTACATTATTGACCCTACACAAATAGCTTAATAATTTCAAGGTAATAACTGGAGCTAGGGTTGTAAAAATACAACCACCACCCTAACAGATCACTATAGTTTTACCAAAAAACCCAAACACTAGGAAATTCTAAGATAAGGTTAACACTTTGTCAATAAAAAAAATCAGATTTTTTGAACCCTCCCTCCCCCATAGATTATGTCTTCATTTTTCATTTCCTGTCTCCCTATCCATTTAAAATATTTTACCACTTTTTGCCAATTTATTGCATCTCTTATGTAATGTAACTGATCCAAGCAAAAGAAAAAAGCATTGGTCATTGTTTGTATTTTTGTTGCATTATGAATTTTAACAGCGTTGCCCACAAAACATTTATGCATGTTGCACCTGCCACATATAATGGTCTACCTGCCATGCTTCCTGCTCAGCTGTCTGCCACCTGCTCAGACACACTTTGGGCAGCAATAACTCACCAGCAGTAACCACTACTGAAACATCACTCTGGCACTGTACACATGTATCTGGCTACAAAAATAAGGGCAGCTGACCAGTATACCATGTGATCCTAGGCATGATTCTCTCTGCAATACATCAGATGTAAGAACTGCAGAGACAGCAGAGAAAGGGGAAATAAAGGAAAAGAAAATAAACCAAGGATAGAGGAAGTAAGATAAAGGCAAAACTGCTGGCAGCACTACTGCTGGAGGACCACATCATGCTGCCCTGTGTATTTCATGGGCTACCACAGTTTAGAAGCAAGCAATCAAGTTGTGCTCCACCAAATTATTATACACTAAAACTATTTATTTACCTCAGGTAGCTAATCTAAAAGGATGAGAGAGAGATGAAGAATGCTACATCAATATATTCACATGGAAATTCACCATGTCTACCCCTGGATATTATTTCATGACATTAGCACTCAAAATTTCTACTTTTTACCCTCCTTTAAAATGAAAGAAAAGAGCTCTCCTTCAAGTTTACATGTCCTGCTGTGGTGGAATGATTTCTCTTACTCCCTTTTCAGTAAGGCATGAGGTTTTTAAATAATATAGGAAGGAGTCCAATAATCAGTTATTGCAACTTTAAACTAGTGTAAAATTAAATATGGCTGAAGGAGGTAGATTCCTAATGCAAACACATGACACAGCAGGGATAGGGGGAGGAGTAAATTAATTTAAAAACAGGACAGATTAATGAGTGAGTATCAAAACAAAAACATCCTGCAACTAAAATAGTTATCTTAAAAATATGCTCTTCCTGCTTAGCTCTTGGTTTCTTTTAATCGGGGATGTTTCCAAACCTAACAAAGTGCTGAATATTCAAAAACCGATATTACACAAAACATGATTAAGAATCTTTAGTATTAGTTCACATCCTCAGCATTTCCTATCTGCTGAAATAGAGCTTGTGATGTTTGGGGGCTTTCTGCAGTATAGATTCCAATTTGATTTAGGTATTGAGAGATTAATTGAGAGTTATCAAACATGAATGTCAAATATATCAATTTTAATCCTACAGTATGCCCAAGCACCCAACTCCCAGCGAAATCAAAGGGAACTGAAGCACAGGACCTTGCAATACCATTCCTACACCAAACAAAGCAACCCTCTGAGTTTAACCGAGAATGCAAGCATTCATCAAATGGACACAAAATAAAAAATTTCTTACTTGTGCTATTAACATTATCAAATTATTTGAATTCTTTGATTTGTCAGAGATGCTGTACACATTACCATTGGTGGTGGTTATTTTGTTTTGAATTTCTCTCAGTTTAGAAATAGAACATCCATCTACCCACATACACAGCCCCTATTACCACAGTATCCAAGCACCACACAATCTCTAATACATTTAACATTAGCACACCGCCCTATGTGGGCACTTGAGGCACACAGAGATTAAGGGATTTACTCAAGTTCACCCAGGATGTCTGTGGCAGAGTAGGGACTTGAACATAAACCTCCTACACGCTAGGCTAGTGGTCCTGCCCACTGGTTCATCCTTCCTCTAACAGATTACTTGGTTTCACTTTCTAGGCCTTATGAACTAGCACGCAACTAACACTGGATTTACAAAAACACAGCCAGAGTAGGTTTAAATCCCCCACGTGTCTTCAGTGAATTTAAAAAATCCACAGAAACATTTCTCTTGAGCCTAGGCTTTCTAAAACCTTTGTTTACTAAATAAAACATAAAATATGGGGCTAAATCCACCAGCGTCACTTTTAACAACTCTAATACAATATGATGTGATTGGAATAACAGAGACTTGGTGGGGTAACTCACATGACTGGAGCACTGTCATGGATGGGTATAAACTGTTCAGGAAGCACAGGCAGGGGAGAATAGATGGAGGAGTTGCACTGTATGTATGATAGCAGTATGATTGCTCAGAGCTCCAGTATAAAACTGGAGAAAAGCCTGTTGAGTATCTTTGGGGTAAGTTTAGAGCCGAGAGCAACAAGGGTGATGTGGTGGGCGTCTGCTATAGACCATCAGACCAGGAGGATGAGGTAGATGAGGCTTTCTTCAGACAACTAACAGAAAATTTCAGATCACGGGCCCTGGTTCCAATTGGGGACTTCCATCACCCTGATATCTGCTGGGAGAGCAATACAGCAGTGCACAGACAATCCAGGAAGTTTTTGGTGTGTTGGGCACAACTTCCCGGTGCAAGTGCTAGAGGAACAAACCAGGGGCCATGCTCCTCTTGACCTGCTGCTCACGAACAGGGAAGAATTTGTAGAGGAAGTAGAAGTGGGTGGCAACCAGGACAGCAGTGACCATGAGATGGTCGAGTTCAGGATCCTGACCAAAGGAAAAAAGGAGAGCAGCAGAATACGGACCCTGGACTTCAGAAAAGCAGACTTTGATTCCCTCAGGGAACTGATGGGCAGGATCCCCTGGGAGACTAATATGATGGGGAAAGGAGTCCAGGAGAGCTGGCTGTATTTTAAAGAAGCCTTATTGAGGGCGCAGGAACAAATCATCCCAATGTGCAGAAAGAACAGCAAAGATGGCAGGCGACCAGCTTGGCTTAACAGTGAAATCTTCGGTGATCTTAAACACAAAAAGGAAGATTACAAGAAGTGGAAACTTGGACAGATGACTAGGGAGGAGTATAAATATATTGCTCAAGCATGCAGGGGTGTAATCAGGAAGACCAAAAGCACAATTGGCATTGCAGCTACCAAGGGATATGAAGGGTAACAAGAAGGGTTTCTACAGGTATGTTCGCAACAAGAAGGTGGTCAGGGAAAGTGGGGACCCTTACTGAATGGGGGAGGCAGCCTAGTGACAGATGATGTGGGAAAAGCTGAAGTACTCAGTGCTTTTTTTGCCTCGGTCTTCACAGACAAGGTCAGCTCCCAGACTCTCTGCACTGGGCAGCACAATATGGGGAGGAGGCGAGTAGCCCTCAGTGGTGAAAGAACAGGTTAAGGACTATTTAGAAGAGCTGGACATACACAAGTCCACGGGGCTGGATGCAATGCATCCGAGGGTGATGAGGGAGTTGGCTGATGTGATTGTAGAGCCATTGGCCATTATCTTTGAAAATTTGTGGCGATCGGGGGAGGTCATGGACAATTGGAAAAAGGCAAACATAGTGCCCATCTTTAAAAAAGGGAAGGAGGAGAATCCGGGGAACTACAGACCGGTCAGCCTCACTTCAGTCCCTGGAAAAAATCATGAAGCAGGTCCTCAAGGAATCCATTTTGAAGCACTCAGAGAAGAGGAAGGTGATCAGGAACAGTCAACATGGATTTATTTACCAAGGGTAAGTCATGCTTGACTAACCTGGTTGCTTTCTATGACGAGATAACTGGCTCTGTGGATATGGGGAAAGCAGTGGACGTGATATACCTTGATTTTAGCAAAGCTTGATACTGTCTCCAGTATTCTTGCCAGCAAGTTAAAGAAATACGGATTGGATGAATGGACTATAAGGTGAATAGAAAGCTGGCTAGATCGTCGGGCTCAACGGGTAGTGATCAACAGCTCGATGTCTAGTTGGCAGCCGGTATCAAGCGGAGTGACCCAGGGGTCAGTCTTGGGGCCAGTTTTGTTCAACATCTTTATTAATGATCTGGATGATGGGATGAATTGCACCCTCAGCAAGTTTGTGGATTACACTAAGCTGGGAGAAGAGGTTGATTTGCTGGAGGGTAGTAGGGATTGGGTCCAGAGTGAACTACACAAATTGGAGGATTAGGCTAAAAGAAATCTAATGCGGTTCAACAAGGACAAGTGCAAAGTCCTGCACTTAGGATGGAAGAATCCCATGCACTGCTACAGGCTGGGGACCGACTGCCTAAGCGGCAGTTCTGCAGAAAAGGATCTGGGGATTACAGTGGACGAAAAGCTGGATATGAGTCAGTGTGCCCTTGTCGCCAAGAAGGCTAACAGCATATTGGGCTGCATTAGTAGGAGCACTGCCAGCACATCGAGGGAAGTTGTTATTGCCTTCTATTCGGTACTGGTGAGGCCACATCTGGAGTACTGCGTCCAGTTTTGGGGCCCTCCACTACAGAAAGGATGTGGGAAAATTGGAGAGTCCAGCAGAGGGCAATGAAAATGATTAGGGGACTGGGGCACATGACTTACGAGGAGAGGCTGAGGGAACTGGGACTATTTAGTCTGCAGAAGAGAAGAGTGAGGGGGGATTTGATAGCAGCCTTCAACTACTTGAAGGGGGGGGGGTTCCAAAGAGGATGGAGCTAGGCTCTTCTCAGTGATGGCAGAACAAGGAGCAATGGTCTCAAGTTGCAGTGGGGAAGGTCTAGGTTGGATATTAGGAAAAACTATTTTACTAGGAGGGTGGTGAAACACTGGAATGGGTTACCTAGGGAGGTGGTGGACTCTCTATCCTTAGGCCTGCTCTACACTAGGCGTTTATGTCGAATTTAGCGCCGTTAAATCGAATTAACCCTGCACCCGTCCACACCACGAGGCTATTTAGTTCGACATAGAGGGCTCTTAAATTCGACTTCTGTACTCCTCCCCAACGAGGGGAGTAGCGCTAAATTCGACATGGCCATATCGAATTAGGCTTGGTGTGGATGGAAATCGACGGTAATAGCTCCGGGAGCTATCCCACAGTGCACCACTCTGTTGACGCTCTGGACAGCAGTCCGAGCTCTGATGCTCTGACCAGCCACACAGGAAAAGGCCCGGGAAAATTTGAATTCCTTTTCCTGTCTGGGCAGTTTGAATCTCATTTCCTGTTTGGACAGCGTGGCGAGCTCAGCAGCAGTGGCAACGATGCAGAGCTCTCCAGCAGAGATGGCCGTGCAATCCCAGAATAGAAAGAGGGCCCCAGCATGGACTGATCGGGAAGTCTTGGATCTCATCGCTGTGTGGGGCGAGGAGTCCGTGCTTTCCGAGCTGCGCTCCAAAAGACGGAACGCAAAGATCTATGAGAAGATCTCGAAAGCCATGGCAGAGAGAGGATACAGCCGGGATGCAACGCAGTGCCGCGTGAAAATCAAGGAGCTGAGACAAGGCTATCAGAAGACCAAACAGGCAAACGGACGCTCCGGATCCTAGCCCCACACATCCCGTTTCTACGAGGCACTGCATTCCATCCTTGGTGCGGCTGCCACCACTACCCCACCACTGACCGTGGACTCTGAGGATGGGATATTGTCCAGGGCCGGTTCCTCGGACATGTTAGCGGACGGGGAAGATGAGGAAGGAGATGAGGAGGACGAGGCAGTCGGCAGCGCTTACCAAGCTGATTTCCCCGACAGCCAGGAGCTCTTCATCACCCTTACAGAGATCCCCTACCAACCCTCCCCAGCATGTAACCCGGACACAGATTCAGGGAAAGGATCAAGCGGTAAAGTGCTTTAAACATATAAACCTTTATTTTTTACAAAACTTGAATATTAATACTAATAACAATCTTTGATTCATGATTTCTTCCCCCTGGGCGCTTAAATAATCAGTAACAAGTATTTGTAAAAAAATCAAACAGTGTCCGGTTGTGCATGATTGTGCTGCCCAAGCTGCTCCACTCTTTTGTCGCTGCTACTGCAGCTATATGAAAAGCCGGTCTATATGTCCGGGGATAGAGCAGTAGTCCTCCACAGACATCTCAACAAAGCTCTCCTGCAGGTAAAGGGATAGCCTGTTCATCAGGTTCCTGGGGAGAGCGGCTTTACTTGGTCCTCCAAAGTAAGAGACGTTCCCGCGCCAGGAGACAAGCAGGTACTCTGGAATCAGTGCCTTGCAGATCATGGCGGCATAGGGCCCCGGTCTCTGCATGCTTTCTCGAAGCATCCTCCGGATCTCGGTGTCCGGGATCCTCATGAGGGTGATGTCGGTCATGACAACCTGCTTTGAATTAGGTAGGGGACTGTTAGTATTGGGACTGCTTGCAACAAGTTCCTTTACAGAACTGTGACCGCTGGTTTACAGCCACGCGGTGGGGGCAGGAGAGGGTCAGCATCCAGGGATCTTTCCCTGGCACATCCGCGAGGGGGTGGGACAGGGCCACAGTTCTTGCTTGGCCGACTGCTGGCAGCACAGACTGGCATTGCTTTCAATGTGAAAGGTGGCCAGTGGTACTCCTAAAGTTTTAATCTGCAACAAGTCTACGGCTTACCATCTTTGCCTGCTACAGAGAGTACCGTGTCCTGCCCCGGTTCCCAGATCGGCAGTGCAAAGGCCCAGGCACTGAAGGCGAGGTTCGAAAATTCGACCTTGTCCTCAGTGCGCATGTGATAGGTGTGGTTCATGGTCTTGTTCACGGAGAAAGACTATGTTCTTGTGAATCAAGGTTCTTGATTCACAACTACATTTATCTTTCGGAGGAATTCACTGCCTTTTCCTCATTCCCACAGCCACATCTGCAACTGTCTCCCAACCCAGCCTGGAATCACACTCCCAGAGGCTAGCGCACATTAGGCGGAGGAAGAAGAAGACGCGAGAGGACATGTTCTCTGAACTTATGGGCTGCTCCCGAGCCCAGGCAGCACAGCATAACCAGTGGAGGGAGAATTTGTCCCAAATGCACCGGAAACACATGGAACGTGAGGAGAGGTGGTGGCAGGAAGACCAGCAGGCGACTCAAACGCTGCTTGGACTTCTGAGGGAGCAAACGGACACGCTCCGGCGCCTTGTTGATGTTCTGCAGGAACGGAGGCAGGAGGACAGAGCCCCGCTGCAGTCTATCAGGAACCACACTCCCCCGCCACCAAGTCCCATACCCCCCTCGCCCAAAGTCCAAAGAAGGAGGGGCGGGAGAGTCCGTGAAAACTCTCACTCCACCCCTGCAGACTGCTCAAGCACCAGAAGGCTGTCATTCCCCAAAATTTGAAAAGTCCTTTCCTGGCCGCCTCAAGCAAGCCCCCGTCCAAGTTTCACCCCCCAGTTTCATGTGTGGTTGTTAATAAAAAATACGTTTTTGTTCATTACTGTTTCAGTCATGCTGTTTTGAGGGAGAGTCTGTCTGCAGGGGGGGAAGGGGCTTGGTAATTGGACAGGACAGTCACCTTTAGCAGGCTACAAAGGCGGGGGCAGGTCCAGCAGCAGGGCACATACACAGTGCACTGACTAGTTACCCTGGTCAGTCTGGGAGGTGGTTTTCATGTTGTGTGCGTGGGGTGGGGGTGGGGGGGGGTTGCTCTGTGACTTTGTGGCGGGGGAGGGCAGTTACAGATGTTATGCAGCGGTCCTTGTCCTGGATCACAGAGCCACGCAGCAGGGGATCTGTAACCCTCCTCCCCCTGCCATCAAGTCACATAGCCCCCCCATACACGCAGTCCCGCTCAGGAGGGCTGGCAGGCTCCGTGGAAACAACCAATCCGCCACTGCGATTCCTGTCATTCCTGGAGTTTAGAAGGATCATTTGCATCACTACACTACACCCGCTCCCCACCACAGTCTGCGTCCCAGGTTTAAAACATTCCCCCGAAAACAGTAATAAATACAACGGTGTTCATTAACAAAATAAAACTAAATTTATTTTTTTGGAAGGGGGTGGAGGGGGTCTGTAACTGGAGAGGATAGTCATCCTTAACTGGGTAAAGAAACGGGGGCAGGTTCAGCTGCTCTGTACAGAAACTTAAAAGTCACTGGTCACCCTGCTCAGTGTGGAACCAGGCTTTCAAAGCCTCCCGGATGCACAGCGCGTCCCGCTGTGCTCTTCTAATCGCCCGGCTGTCTGGCTGGGCGTAATCAGATGCCAGGCTATTTGCCTCAACCTCCCATCCCGCCATAAAGGTCTCCCCCTTGCTCTCACACAGATTGTGGAGCACACAGCAAGCAGCTATAACAATGGGGATATTGGTTTCGCTGAGATCACAGCGAGTGAGTAAGCTTCTCCATCTCCCCTTGAGACGTCCAAAAGCACACTCCACCACCATTCTGCACTTGCTCAGCCGGTAGTTGAAGAGTTCTTTTTCAGAGTCCAGGGCGCCAGTGTAGGGCTTCATGAGCCAGGGCATTAGCGGGTAGGCTGGGTCCCCGAGGATCACTGTAGGCATCTCCACATCCCCAAGAGTTACTTTGTGGTCCGGGAAGTAAATACCTTCCTGCAGCCGTCTAAACAGACCAGAGTTCCTGAAGACGCGAGCGTCATGAACCTTGCCCGGCCATCCAACGTTGATGTTGGTAAAACGTCCCCCGTGGTCCACCAGTGCTTGCAGCACCATTGAAAAGTAGCCCTTTCGGTTGATGTACTGGCTGGCCTGGTGGTCCGGTCCCAGGATAGGGATGTGAGTTCCATCTATAGCCCCACCGCAGTTTGGGAATCCCATCGCGGCGAAGCCATCTATGATCACCTCCACGTTTCCCAGGGTCACTACCTTTGAGAGCAGTACCTTGACGATTGCGTTGGCTACTTGCACCACAACAACCCCCACGGTAGATTTGCCCACGCCAAACTGGTTCGCGACAGACCGGTAGCTGTCCGGCGTTGCAAGCTTCCAGAGGGCTATGGCCACTCGCTTCTGGACAGTCAGGGCTGCTCGCATCCGGGTGTCATTGCGCTTCAGGGCAGGGGACAGCAACTCACAAAGTTCCAGGAAAGTCCCCTTCCGCATGCGAAAGTTTCGCAGCCACTGGGATTCGTCCCAGACCTGCAGCACTATGCGGTCCCACCAGTCAGTGCTTGTTTCCCGTGCCCAGAATTGCCGTTCCACAACATCCAGATGACCCATTGTCACCGTGATGTCCTCGGAGCTGGGTCCTGTGCTTTGTGAGAGGTCTGTGCCCCTCTCAGAGTTCAGGCCCTCACCGCGGTGCCGTAGCCTCCTCGCCTGGTTCATCTGCATCTGCCTCTGGGAAAGGTGGATGATAACCTGCGAGGCGTTCACAAGTGCCACAACTGCAGCGATGGTCGCAGCGGGATCCATGCTCGCAGTGCTGTGGCGTCCGCGCTGTCACTGACCCGAAAAGCGCGCGAACTGATTTCCCGCCGGCGCTTTCAGGGAGGGAGGGAGGGCGGTATTGACAGACGGATGACGACAATTACCCAAAAGCACCCTCGACCCTTTTTTTTTTTACCCAGAAGGCATTGGCGGCTCGACCCAGAATTCCAATGGGCAGCGGGGACTGCGGGAACTGTGGGATAGCTGCCCACAGTGCACCGCTTCCAATGTCGACGCTTTCCCCGTTAGTGTGGACTCACAAAGTCGAATTACTGTCCTTAGTGTGGACACACAAGTTCGACTTTGCAATATCGATTCCACATATTCGATTTAAGTGAAATCGAAATACCCTTGTAGTGTAGACATACCCTTAGAGGTTTTTAAGGCCCGGCTTGACAAAGCCCTGGCTGAGATGACTTAGTTCGGGTTGGTCCTGCTTTGAGCAGCAGCTTAGACTAGATGACCTCCTGAGGACTCTTCCAACCCTAATCTTCTATGATTCTACAAATACATGTACACAAAAAGCTCTGTTCTCAGTTTGGTACCTCCTGTTTACACAATCCAGGGACGCAACTCCAGTACTATAAAAATAGGTTGTAAGGGAGGTGTGGGTTGGCTAGAAAGTGATGAAAAGTCCCAAGAATGTTTTACAATACTTTGTTCCATAGTTGCCCAGTATAGAGATTCTAGCTGGCCACTGTTGGAGCAAAGACTAGATGGACCACTGGTCTGAACTGGTATAGCAATTCCAACATTCCGAAATAAGTTAGAATTAGCTCTATTTTGGCCTATTTTCTAGACCCCCACGGCTTCAGGTAACTGCTGACAGCAGTGCAAAAAGCTTTACATTTGCTCAATTCTAGATGTTTCTGGGATTTTTAAGGTAACTAAATCAAGTGTGACATTTTGTGCAAAGGATTCTTAATTGTCTGAAATAATTAGTGGATTAAGTTTCCAATCAATACTTGCTATTTGCAGCCCGGGTTTTCAGCTGCAAAGATTCTGACCAATATATCTAGTCATTTAGTTTTGATAAATAATGAGTGAGGATCTTGTAGAAAGTCAGAGATGCTGCATGGTCTAAGTAGAATGAAAGAGGTCAAGACCCTAAGTTCAAGTCCCAGCTATGCCAGTAACATGCTGGGTAATTCCTCACAGTTCCTCTGCATCTCAAAGTTTCCACACTTGTCAAATAAGGCTAATAGCTACCTATCTCATGAGGGGATTGCGAGGATAATCTAGTTTCATATATGTTTCCTGTTGTGTTTGGGAAGGGGGAAGAGAAAGATCGCCTGCAACTAAGAGTGTGATTATGGCTTTCTAGCACCACAGGGGGTAATTTCAGCAGCACAGTGAGCTGGAGAAAGAAGGTTTTAGTCCATATTGTATTTGACTGTGCATGTGGAGTTGCGGGGCTGTGTCTCTATCCATCTTCCCTGGATTAATGTACACAGACTGCCATTTGGGTAATGGAAATACAATTTTACACACACTGCTGTAGTGCAGTTTGCTCATCGGAATGACAGGAAACTTTTCGGGCAGAAAGAGGATGTCCCTCTTCTGCCTGATAAGAGCAGAGTCAATCTGCGCTATTTCATCTGCCAAAGAGTAAATTATTCTGGATTTCCCAATAAGAAAAGTAAAATCTATCTACACTCCAGGTCATATTAAGAGATTGAGTTTTAATATATTTAAGTGCAAGAATCCAAGTTTCTGAAATGCTTGGATATGAGACAAAATCTTTGTAAGATAAATATCTAACTTTCTCCCAGACAATCACCATTTGGTTAGAACAGATGAGATTAAAGAAAACTAAGGCCCCAGTCCAGCCAAGTGACACTGACAAGAAAACCCCTGAGCCTGTAAACACCACACTACAGGAGTGGGGCCTAAATTTGCTAAAAATGAGCAAGTTCTTGTCATCATGTTGTGCTGGTCAGAGTGCTTGGATGACACTGACTTTATAAGAGATCCCCAATCCACCATATATACCTATGTCCTAAAGTCTAGGTGTTAGAGTAATGAGCCATTTAGAAATGCCTAAGAGCTAAAAATATAACTAGTACTCCCTTAGCACAAATACAGTATCTAAATAGGCCTACAACTGGTGAAACTGTTCATATACGCTAATACAGTTATGCTTATTAAAAAAATGTTTAACTGAACCTACGTGCAAGAGCACAAAAACGGCTATAAAAGCAAAATAGTGATGGGAAGAAAAAAAGAAAAGCAGACTAAAAATCCCAAAATTTAAAAAAAGGATTATATGTAAAATTACATGGCTGGCACACAAGATCAAACCCAAGTGGCAATTTTTAGCACATCACTTTTGCTCTAATTTTAACAGACAGAAGCAAACTATCTAGAGAACAGCCAACAGGCTATTCCAAGATTTGTGAGCCTATCACAAGTCTTACAAAAAAAGTGCACCCTGGAGAGGGGAGGTCATTAAGATGAAGGTCAAATGCTCCGTTGTAAAGTTCATGATGACTGTATACAAGGAAAGGATTCGAAGAAACTGTCAGCATTGAAAAGCAGAACAATTCAATTATTTAACCCTCCCTCCACCTCCCAAGAAGTATTTCATGCATTCATTTCTAAAAAGTAGTAGAACTTCCTACCACTTATATAATCCAGGGGATAGTGAAGTTCAGCAGTGAGGCCCCAATCCTGCTTGAAGTCAAGGAGACTACTTGTGCTTACAGTTAAGTACATCCATAGGTGTTAACAGGATCGGGGCCTAAGGTACATTGGCAGAGCTGTGTGAAGGCCTAAAACCACAGTAGCGTCGGTGCTGAAAGTCATATTCTGTACATTCAAATCAACTTTTTTTTTTTTTTTTTTTTTTTTTTTTGGAAGACATCTTCTACAAAGCATTCACACTATCAAGGAATATCTTAAACTTTACCCCTGGTGTATTTACTATTTAAATTAGTTTGCCTCTCAGGAAAAGGTAGGGGAAAATATGAAACAAGGTTATTTCATATTTTTCAGCATATTAAATCAAATTACAGCCCTTACAAAGTAATAAATGCTCTCTGCACTGGGCCATCAACTCAGCAAACAAGCTGCTTTATGGTCTGCTTTTATTAGTTGCGAAAAAAATTCTTACTTACCCAATTTGAATCAGTTCATTAAGTTTTGTTGCATTTTTATCATCCATACCTTTAAGTGAAAAAGAAAACAAATATAACACACTATATTAGGAATTAAATAACAGGACACAAATTATAATCATGTCTGCTTGCCTTATAGTTTAGGATGTTGTATTACAATGGGAAGATGCTTTTGATTAGCATAAAAATACCAGGGCTACAACGAAGTTCCTGAACATATTCTATTCATATGCCTCAGTATAGTACAATTCAGTTTAAGCAAGACACGTAGGATTTATACACACCCTGCTGTGTTAATTACATTTCAGTCACAGATTAAAAGACAAAAGTTCATCAGTTCTGCAAAGGCCCTAGGTTACTCGGTGTGGATTGGACATTGCAGTATTGACAGCAAAGATACCTGCTCTTCATGCTCTGAATCTATGTTGCTAAGGCAGCATAGCACTATGGAGAAGCCTGAAGCCCTCACAAGTTTGGATGCCATACAAGAAAAAAATAAAAACACACATACACCCCCACATCCTATGCAATGTACTGCACATTTTGAAACACACATTATGATAACCTGATTTATATCCTCTAGGGCAACAAAGCCTGGATCTACTTGCAGAGGAATTGACCTTTCCCCAGCAATGCTGGATGTCATTCCTGACACGCTTTCATCCTTCCATGGCATCTGCAATTTCTGGGAATGCAGACGACTGCCTACTTTCCAAAGGAAAGATAAATAAGCCGATTCCGGCAAGCAGCAGGGCAGACCTGCAATAAATAATACCTGGGAGGGGAGGTTGCTGCTCAAGTCTATTGGGCAAACAGAAACAGAAAGAATTTTCATAGACAACATGCATGCATCCTCAAGATCACTGGGCATGACTGATGATTTCCTGTCACATTCAAGATGGGGTCAGTTGATGCTCCTGGTCATTCTAAGGGTATGTCTACACTACGAAATTAGGTCGATTTTATAGAAGTCGATTTTTAGAAATCGATTTTATACAGTCGATTGCGTATGTCCACACTAAGCGCATTAAGTCGTCAGTGCATCCTCACTACCTTGGCTAGCATCGACTTACGGAGCGGTGCACTGTGGGTAGCTATCCCACAGTTCCCGCAGTCTCCACCGCCCATTGGAATTCTGGGTTAAGCTCCCAATGCCTGATGGGGCAAAAACATTGTCGCGGGTGGTTTGGGGTACTTGCCCCTCCCTCCATGAAAGCAACAGCAGACAATCGTTTTGCGCCAGACACGAGGGCAATTAGAAGAGCACAGCAAGGAGCGCTGCGCATCAGAGAGGCTTTGAAAACCAGTTTCATGACTGGCCAGGCTTCGGTGTGACAGTTGTGTGTGTTTCTCCTTGATGCAAACCCGCCCCCTTTGTTGATTTTAATTCCCTGTAAGCCAATCACCCTCCTCCCTTCGAAATAAAGTAACTATTGTTTTGAAACCATGCATTCTTCCTTTATTAATTAAAAAAAATATGAGATAACGGACAAGGTAGCCCAGGTGGGGTGGGGACGAGGGAAGGACAAGGCCACATTGCCTATTGTAGCCACACTAAAAATCAAACTGTTTGAATGACAGCCTTCTGTTATCTGGGCCATCCTCTGGAGTGGAGTGGCTGGGTGCACGGAGCCTCCCCCCCCACGTTCTTGGGCATCTGGGTGAGGAGACTATGGAACATGGGGAGGAGGGTAGGGGGGTTATACAGTGGATGCAGCGGGGGTCTGTGCTCTTGTTGGCTTTCCTGCAGCTCCAACAGATGCTTCATGATGTCGGTTTGCTCCCCCATTAGCTTCAGCATCGTGTCCTGCTTCCGCTCTTCGCGCTCACTTAATTCTTTCCTGGCCTCTGCCACTGAATGCCTCCATGCATTAAGCTGTGCCTTATCAGTGTGGGAGGACTGCATGAGCTCAGAAAACATGTCATCGCGAGTGCATTTTTTTCACCTTCTAATCTGCGATAATCTCAGGGACAGAGATGGTAGGGGGAGCGTAGAAACATTCTACGATTCTGGGGGGACTGCATGGTCACCTGTGCTGCTGAGTTCGCCACGCTGACCAAACAGGAAATGAAATTCAAAAGTTCCCGGGGCTTTTCCTGTGTACCTGGCTAGTGCATTGGAGTTCAAAGTGCTGTCCAGAGCGGTCACAATGGAGAACTCTGGGATAGCTCCTGGAGGCCAATACCGTCAATTTGCATTTGCACTACCCCAAATTCGACCCAGCAAAGTCGATTTTAGTGCTACTCCCCTCGCCGGGGAGGAGTACAGAAGTCGATTTTAGAGCCCTTTAGGTCAACGGAATGGGGTTGGTTGTGTGGACGCATTCATTTTTAAAATCGACCTAATGCGGCTAAATTTGACCTACCCTGTAGTGTAGACCAGGCCTAAGACAAGGTGCGGAGAAGCGGGAGATACACTGCTGGTATCTTCTATTGACAATGCAACCTGCCCTGCCTTTGTCATGAAGCAGATCAAAATTGCTTCTCCAAGATGGATGAGCACACTGGAGATCTTTAGACTAACAGAATAAAGTGAATGTGAACAGTCTAAACAGTTCAATTCATGAGACAATAAAGTAAAATCCCCTAGTGAGGAGAGAATGTAGTAAAAAGTCCCCAGGGGCACCACTATACAGTAGGGAATTCAAATGATCCACCAATTATGCCTGTTGTGGTTGTTATTTTATAAATAATGCAGTCTTTAAAAGGAAATAAAAGTTTAGAACATTCTACATTTAGTTCCCACATCCCACCAGCAAAGCCATACACATAGATGCTACACCATCCCCGCTAAGGCACTGGTCCCACCAAAAATGCTTGGGTCCAGACTGAAAGAAACATAGGACAAACTAGTGCGGACACGGCTAAATAAGTTGATTTATTTAGAATGCATCTTACCGAACTGTTTAAGTTTTTATTGCTGATTATGACTGATAACGTTTATTCGTTTAAAGTATTTATTGTTATATAAAGATTTAAGGCCTGACTTGGAAAACAGCATCATCCCAGAGTGTGATTTTGCAGGCACAAATAATGGCAGATGCATGTGATATAGTTTATATATTTAATTGCTTGATTTTCAGGAACAACCAGGTAGCCAGATATATAAATTAAATGTATTTCACCTGCAAAACTGTGGATGGTTCTTAAAACAAATAAATAAATAAAATAAAAAAAGAAAGGACAGTTACTCACCTTCTTATAATTGTTGTTCTTCGAGATATGTTGTTCACATCCATTCCAATCAGGCATGTGCGTGACACATGCGCGGTCGTTGGAAAACTCTTCCCTCAGCAGCTCCCATCGGGTTGGCTAGGGAACCCCTGGAGTGGCACCCTTAGGGCGCTCAATATATGACCCTGCCGACCTGACCCCCCTTCAGTTCCTTCTTGCCGGCTACTCCGACAGAGGGGAAAGAGGGTGGGTATTGGAATTGACGAGACCACCACATTTCAAAGAACAGCAGTTACAAGAAGGTGAGTAACCGTCTTTTCTTCTTCTTCGAGTGTTTGTTCATGTCGATTCCAATCAGGTGACTCCCAAGCTCTCCCATAGGGGTGGGGTCGGAGTTAAGGAATCACTGTTTGGAGACCTGCTCTGCTGAAAGCTGAGCCGTCTCTAGAATGCAGGGTGATGGCATAGTGAGTGGTAAACGTGTGCACCGGGGAGCAGGTTGCCGCTCTGCAGATTTCCTGGATGGGCACCTGGGCCAGGATAGCAGTGGACAAGGCTTGAGCTTGTATCGAGTGGGCCATAATAGCCAGGGCTGGGAACTTGGCAAGGTCATAACAGGTACGGATGCAGTCCATGATCCAGGAAGAAATGTGTTGTGAGGAGACCAGAAGCCCCTTCATGCGGTCTGCCACTGCTACAAACAGTTGGTTTGACTTCCTGAAAGGCTTTATGCGCTCAATGTAGAATGCTAGTGTTCTCTGCACATCTAGCAAGTGAAGCATCTGCTCCTGTGCATTAGCATGTGGCTTGGGAAAGAAAACTGGTAGAAGAATGACTTGGCCGATGTGGAATTGGGATACCACCTTGAGCAGGAAGGCTGGGTGCGGCCTGAGCTGTACTTTGCCCTTGAGGGGGTGGGGGTGGGGGTGGGGGAGGAGGCGGAGGTTAACGCTTTTAACTCTGACACCCTCCTAGCCGATGTGATGGCAACCAGAAATGCCACCTTCCATGACAGATACAGAAGGGAGCATGTAGCCAGTGGCTCGAAGGGGGCCACCCCATTAGCCTAGCTAGGACCAGACTGAGGTCCCAAGCAGGTGGACAGGACTGTGGATATAGCCATTCCATGCCCTTAAGGAAACGGCCCACCATAGGGTTGGCGAATACCAAACAACCTAACTCTCCTGAGGCGAGAATGTCCACCATCGCGTCCTCTGATTCAATGATTTCCTCCATCTGTAGACCCATGTTACGGGCAATGCGGCGGAGCAGGTCCTGGTGCGCCCTGTGGTCAATGGGTGGATGATCTGAAGCTGACGCTCCTGCCACCGCCTCATCAGGTGAGGATGACGAGGAAGCAAGTGGGAGTACTGGGTCCCCGTGGCCCTCTATGTGCTCAGATTGCCCCTGGGTTGCATTGGACTTGTCCAGTGGTTCGACAGATGTGACCTGGGCTATGGGAGGGTCTCCGCTGTCTGCTCTGTAGTATGAAGGGGCAGTCTGGACAGGGTCGCCTCTGTAACCCGAGGAGCAGGTCTATCCATCGGTAACCAGGAAGGATGACGTCCCGACGCCACCAACCTAGAAACCCTCGAAGGGGTACCCTGGACCTGATGGTAAGCCCAGGGGTCCAGAAGGGCCATTGCGTGGCGGGTAGCCACTGTGGCTGCCAGGCCGACTAAGCATGTCTCCGGCGCTTATCCGACCTATGTCTACTGCACCACGAGTAATAGGAGTCGGCCTCAGAGTCTGAGGATCCCGAGGGCGATGACCACGGTGATGGCAACCATCCCTGAGCCGGCAGTTGATGCCGAGAAGACGAAGTCGGGGATCGGTGCCGCGACGATCATGTTGAGGATCGGCACTGGCTGTCCCATGACCGAGACCGGTGCCGCGTGTCTGGTGCCGGAGAACGGCTGCTATGCTCTGGTGCTGTGTCTCGGTGCCGGCCCAGCAAGGGTGTTTGCGATTGGTGCCGACCCCTCAGTGCCGGAGACACAAATAGTTGCACTCCCGGCGCCAGGGAATCTTGTACCGAGGCCGGTGCTGGGCACTATTGCGGAGATGGAGACCGGGAACAGTGCCGGTCTGGCAATGAGGAGAGCCTCATCATCGTGGGCTTGATGGCACCCGTCTAGGCGGTGCCAGAAGCTTCTCTCTAACAGCAAGGGGCTGAGGGACAGTAATTTCTATAAGCTCCTTGGCAGCCTCAAAAGTGTCTGGGGTCAAGGGGGGCTCCAACGCCTCCACCAGGCACTGCCCCGCTGGACAGTCACTGAGTGCCAGGCTCAACGGTGCCACCTGGGGCACCGGAGTCAACGGCATGAGATCTTGCTGCTTGGAAGTTGAGGCCTTCCTCTGGGGCAGCAAAGTCTCCCCTGCTGGTCTCACTCTCTGAGGAGAGCGCCCTCTGTCCGCCTTCTTATGGCGCTTGTGGGGCACTGGAGATGTTGACCAGTGCTGGGGCGCTGCTCCTTGCTGCAGTGCCGGGGATCTTTAGTACCGAGGGTCTCTCGCACCATAGTCCTTCCTCAGTACCGATTCACGGACCGATGCCAGGGCACTCCGCACCAAGCTTGAGCTCGGACCTTGGCGGTCCGGTGCCGCTGGACCGAGTGTGGCTTCCATTAACAACTGCTTCAAATGGAAGTTGCATTCCTTTCTAGTTCTGGGCTTAAAAGCCTTACAAATCTTGCAGTGCTCAGACTGATGCGCCTTCCCTAGAAACCTCAGGCGCGAGTCGTGGGGATCGCTATTGGGCATAGGCTTTCTGCATACACCGCAAGATTTAAATCCTTGGGCTTGAAGCATTCCCTGAAGCCCAAGGTGGGGTGAGGGGAGAACGATCACCAAGTCTATACTAACTACAAACAACAATAAATTAATTACAAAACAAAAACAGGGTAGGACTAGGTAATAGGCTAAGGGAACACTTGCAAGCAAGCAAAACGCAGTTCCAATGCTGCCACGGACAGTAAGAAGGAACTGAAGGGGGGTCGGCTTGGCAGGGTCATCTATTTAGCGCCATGAGGGCACCAGTCCAGGGGGCTCCCTAACCGACCCGACGGGAGCTGCTGAGGGAAAAAGTTTCCAATGACCACACACCTGATTGGAATCGACGTGAACAAGCACTCGAAGAAGAATAAAATAAAATCAGGCCTGTGTTTTCTGTATTATCTGCATAAAGAAAGCTAAATAAATATTATGTTAAAAGAAAAATGGGAATTCCATGTAACTGGCCAAAAAAAATTCTTATAGAAAAAAAAATATATATATATCAAAAATCCCTTAAGAAAGCTACACAACACAGAACTGTACCAGAATACAATGGGCAGACATTTTGAAAGCCACCAAAGCACAACAGTACAAGGCAAGCCCAGCCCTCAATGTAGAACTCCATGATTCTACAGTACAAAAAACAAATTTCCACCACTTGAGGAAATTCATACTCACAGCCCCCAATCTTCTTCCTTAGTTCCCCATAACAGACTAAGCCATAAAGCTCCAGGGAGGATTTTTTCAGCCCTTGAGAAAACACTGCAAAACAAAATAGGTATCAGGTGAGATATGAGACAGAGAGAGGGAGAGACAGAGACAGAGACAGAGAACCTTCACTGCAGATATGCCACGAGCCGTAACAGATCAAGTAACTTTCCAGCAAAAACACCCTCAGTGAAAGGGACAAAAATCCACATATTTAATCAATACACAAAGATCTCACTGCAGATAGCCCTAAGTCCTATTTCACAGTAATGCTAAATAAGAGGAGTGCATGTATTTCGGAGCTATGACTTTATATCTGTGAAATGCAACAATTTTATATAGGATCAAAAACCAAGAAGAGATTTCACAGAATTCAACAAACAACGTTTCAGCAAAATGAACTCAAGTTAGCGGTGACAATTTGCTATTACCCCACAACTCCATCACCACTTAAGTTAGCTGTCTATAACTATAATCAAATTAAGTTTCAAGACACATTGATGCCTTCTGGAAAACTCAAACATACATACATCTATGTGTTGAGTGACATACACACACTTGAGTTTTCTAGAAGATATCAGTACATTTTGAAATTTTATGTAAGTATTTTTTTCTAATTCTTGGGTCAATTTCTGTAATTTTTTCTTCCAACAACAGAATACATTGGTGTGGGCATTTTATTTGTATTGTGGTAGCATGTTCCAGCTTATATCCATGGCTAGTGGTAAAAAAAATCCTTTGGCATACAAATCAGACCAAGAAATACTTATACCTGATGCTGCGGTGACAATCGCAGTTCTCTTTGATTTGCAGACTACCAATAAATCCAAAATTCAGCCATATGCATTTTCACCAGTACTCAAGTTTAGCCACATGCGCCTCAGATTCTTAAACCTCTACACTGGCAGCTAAGAAGCTTTCATACCTTGCAGATTTAGGTATTTTACCTTCATTTATTCATTTCTGCTTATCCAGACCACAACTGACGATCTACTTTGGAAGGACTTCTGAATTTATATGCAGATAGGTTTCTTCCAATGCTGGATTTGCAGGGTCATTTATTTTTAAATTAAAAACTAAGACTTCTTTGATCTCACAAACTGTGACCATCTTCTGAGTATAGAGAGAACACTCGAAGAATACCTATGCTAACTGTACTTTACAAATGGAAATCTTCTTAAACATCCTAATCTAGGGACAAGACCAATCAATTTTTAAAGAGATTTTACTGTAGAGCCTTTACATGCTTCTTCTGCTTTTCCTAGAAGCATGTTGTAACACATGCTACAGCATGACTTTCATTTGCAACTGGTCATCAGCACTGAAAATCTTATCTGTTTCTCTCAGACAAGCACATTTCTTTAACAAGAGTGGGTTGTACCTGTAAAAATTAATGGGATGAACTGATTGTGGGGATTATGGCAAAAGTTAAAGAACTGTTTAAGGGCAAATGTACTTAACCACCTTCTAAATGTAACAATATATACTCCTGAGGGAATTCTGCGCTACTGCACGTGCATAATTAATGAGCCTAGCATATTTTTAATTTTTTGCGCAGAAAAAAAGCTTCTGTTGAAATGTTGCTGCAGTTCTGCCTTTTGCCCACCAGAGGGCACTGTGGCAATAGAACAGCAGCAGCTCCCAGCCAGCGAGGGAAAAGAAAGAGCTTGCCTTCTTTGCAGCACCTGTCAGGCCAGATCAGGAGACCAGGGCTATGGGGAGACAGACAGCGTGGGGTGCTGGGCAGTCAGACAGGGGCTCATAAGGGCTAGTGGGGGAGGACAGACTGGGGCAGGGGCTGAATAGGAGTGGAGGCACAGGACCACAGTGGGGAGGGAAGTGCAGGGCTAGTGGGGGAGGACAGACTGGAACAGGGGAGTGGCTAGGTGAGGGCACAGGGACACATGGGGACAGAGGGAGGGGGTGTGAGTGGGAGTGGAGGGACATGTGGACAGGGGGGGTTCAAGGACACATGGGGGTGCAGGAACACCTGGGGACAGAAGCAGATGTGCCTGACTGAATGGGAGAGACTAGGGGTCAGCCAGGGTCTGCATGGGGGAAGCTCCCTAAACCCCCCCCCCCAAAAAAAAACCCAACAACAACCACCACCACCACCACCTGTTCCATACTTTTCCCACTTGTACCCAACCCCCCCCCCCTTCCAAGTTCACACCCGGGCTCCTTCCCAGCAATTTACTTCCCACTCCCTCAGCTCCTCTGTTACCCCTGACTCCCGCAAGCCTTTGCACTGCTTCTGAGGGGTGTGGGAAATAAGGTTCTATATTGTAGTTTAAATGAATTATTACTCAGAGTTCTGTATTAATATGCCTAGTAAAGAATCTATGTCAAAAAATATTTCCTGAATCTTTTTTGTTGTCTGTATTGTTAAACATACTGGCTGTCAGGTATTTTGAAATAAATGACCAAAAATAATTAAAACTGGTGTGATTATACTGTGTTATTTTGACAAATAAAATATGCTGAATTTTAAAATATTGTGGTCAGAATTTTTTTTTTGGGCGCAGAATTCCCCCAGGAATACAATGTACGACTAGAATACAGGATCAGTAGAATATGAAAACTAAGGGGACCTGTATTTGCTGCTCAACATAAGAAGCACTCCTGATTAGTTCTTTTGAATGTTAAAAGATATTACATGTTAGGAATTCACACACTTTGCTAGATACATTTTTTTAAGTCCATCATCTAGACAAGGTTACCAGCAAACAGTCCTGGACCCTAGTTTCACCTTTACTAAGTACAGTAACTCCCCACTTAACGTCCTCTCGCTTAATGTTGTTTCGATGTTACATCCCTGCTTCGTTACAGAACATACTCATTTAAAGTTGTGCAATGCTCAGCTATAACGTCGTTTGGCCGCCTGCTTTGTCCATGGCTGGCAACCCCCTATCAGTTCCCCTACACCCCCCTCCCAGCACGTCCTGCCCACCAGCAGAGCCCGCGGATCAGCCCCTTCCCCCGCCTCCTGCCTGTGGCAATCAGCTGGTTTGCGGCATTCAGGAGGCAGGGGAGGGAGGAGGAAGCTACGCGCCATGTCCTCGCTCCTCCCCCCAGCCTCCTGAACGCCACAAACCAGCTGATTGGTTTGTGGCGTTCGGAGGCTGGGGGGAGGAGCGTAGGGGAGCTGATAGGGGGGCTGTCAGCCTGTTTAATACCTGTATTAAATTGCTTGTTTAAAATGTATGTAATGCCTTTTGTCTGGCAAAAGAAGTTTCCCTGGAACCTAACCCCACCCCGTTTACATTAATTCTTATGGGGAAATTGGATTCGCTTAAAGTCACATTTTTCAGGAACATAACTACAATGTTAAGTGAAGAGTTACTGTACATACAAGTCAAGTGAATTCAGAACTCAGTTCGCACTAATTACTATTACAGGTATAAATCACTATTGCCAGTTACTTGGCTATCTGGTTTCCCCACCACTGTCCAACAAGGGGAAAAAGCATACATTGCTTAGGATTCTTGGATTGTCCATTCAGTGAAATAAAGTAACTTAGATGTTTATTGAATGGACAAGTGCAAGAAAAGTTCAACATTTCAGCCATATGTTAGCATGCAGACACTTTGCTTTTTTACTGGATTTTGCTTGACCCAAGAAGTTGGGATCACTGAAGTCATGATTAGCTACAATGCTCTGGCTGTCTATCAACGAAGTCGAAACCCTTGGAGCAGTGACATCCAGGATATGTTGGAAGAGACATCTCTTTAATCTGGCTTTTTGCTGATTAAAGAGATGTCTAGTTATTCAAATATTTATTATTATATGGATATTTATTATAGGTGCGTGGAGTTAGTAACAGGAATGGTCTTGTTTTGTAACCGGCTGTTGGAAAATATTTTGTTTTAAATTTGTAAAAGTGAGCCTACTTGTGGCCATGACAGGTACAGTACAAGGTATTCAGCGATATCTTAATAGTATCAGATATTTATTTTTCTTATCTTCACCGTTCCTGTGCTCTGAGACCATATTAAAAGACAGGGCTCGTACTCTGACCAGAACGAATACTTATCCCAGACTCTGAGCTGGTCATGGAATCCACTCCCACTGCATACTCACCATTATCAAAATCAATATATTTAGAGATCTTGTGCCAGGTGCGGTAGTAGAAGTGCCGGACCTGCTCTTTGTTCTTCACCATGCTTGCTGGTTTGCCTTTCTTCTTGTACTTCAGAGCAATGTTGTTCTGAATAGCTTCAAAGTCCTTCCCATGCTGAAAAAGTACAAGATTCAAAACCAATTGAGGAACAAAAAGTGCAGAGGATAAAAAGGATGAGGAATCCCATCTAATGACACAGACTATCATCTTCTGGACTTTATGATCTAGCTAGGGCTTTTCCATTTCTCCTATCCAGTTATAGACCGGGCCAGATCCTGTTTAGGAGTTTAAGACTGTGTGACAGCAGATGTGTGAGGGTTGTTCTCTGCCAAAGTTGTTATCCATTTCTAACTTCTATAAAACTCCATAATAAAGAGCTGAGGTTATGCTGCCATGTAAAAAAATAATGCAGCACAATTGTATACATTTTATTTCTGAAGGTTGGGATGGGGGCACCATATGTATTTTTCCCCATTGGAAACAATTTACACTACTTATAAATTGGCTTTTATTACAGACATTTTGTAAATAAAAAATAAAATACTAATCATCACATGATTTCATTGTCGGGGCTTCTGTGTTCATTATGGAATGCTCACATCTATTAAGTATCAGAGGGGTAGCCGTGTTAGTCTGGATCATTAAAAAGCAACAGAGAGTCCTGTGGCACCTTTAAGACTAACAGATGTATTGGAGCATAAGCTTTCGTGGGTGAATACCCACTTCGTCAGACGCCTGACGCTTATGCTCCAATACATCTGTTAGTCTTAAAGGTGCCACAGGACTCTCCACATCTATTAAGAAATTCCTGCTGAGAATTTAACGTTTTGCTTTTTCAGGCAGATGGAATAAAATAGAGAAATGGCCCTAGCATTGCACAGGAATGATGCAACCTTGTCCATTACATCTGGAGACAGGAACTTTATTGTAATAGACAACCTCAAACATGTACAAATTCTATGGACAAGGTAAGAAAATATGAAGTTTGGGGATTGCATGCATATAGTAAACTGATTTCTTCTTCTAGCTTCACAGTGCCTGATATTATTAAGCAGATAGCTTTGGTTCTGCCTCAGTGCAAGAAGGTGGACTTGACTTCTCAAGGTCCCTTCCAGCCCTACCTTCTTATGATTCTATGGTTCACATGCATTGTGCAGCCAGTTGTGCTCACTTGTATACAGAATATGTGCACTTAAAAAACTAATTTGAAATGTCATCCTCTACAAACTCCCAAATCAAGTTTTCATTTGAACATAAAACCAAGCCAGCCAAGTACGGGCTCCATAAGAAGCACCAGGCCAGCTGCCTGCCTTTCTTCTTCCATATACACACCTCATAAAGTCCCTCGAAGAAGGTATTCTTATCCTCTGTGCTCCATGATTCCCACTGACGTCTGACTTTCTTTCCTTCCTCCTTCTCTCCACCTGAGGTCCCCAGGTTCCTTGTGGCAGTCTTAGAACTCCCAGCAGGAGCGCTGGGAGGAATTCCTGATGTGCTACCAGATGAGGTCCCTCCATTATCTGTCCCTTTAGACAACAAAAGTGAATTTAGAAGCATTGAGAGAGGTCACGTATAAAGGGGAAAAATCCTAGAGAATTCAAAGAAAAATGTCTGATTTCTTGACTGTACCATGTTTTCCAAGGTTTTCACCTGAAACATTAGGCAGATGATGAGTTGCTGAAAGCTATGAAAAGCAGCAGTATGCCTGGTATATAATAGAAGTACATATGCCCTGGCACAGCTGAAAAGAACCTAAATACAATGTTGAATACTGATGTACACATGAGTAATCCACTGAACTGAGGGCTGCAAGATCTGGCTTTAAAACTCAAACTGCAATATCTCAATTGATTAAAAAAGAAACACTAATAAATGATCACATCATTCAGTGGAGAAGTGTTCTCAGTAATCCCATCTTCTGTACATAAAGCAGCATCTTTGGAGTGTGACAACTCTGAAGTTGTGAGCTGTATCTCAAAGATGAACAAGGCCCATCGTCAACACCCAGTCCCATTTTGGTCTGACTGCTCTCCATAAACACAACTGCCTGTCTGGAAGCAGCACCCTTGTCAATTTGTCAACACTCCAAAAGGCAAGATTCAGAGCGTAGCACATTAATTCGGCGGTGTGCGTCCACGTACCGGGGCTAGCATCGATTTCCGGAGCGTTGCACTGTGGGTAGCTATCCCATAGCTATCCCATAGTTCCCGCAGTCTCCCCCGCCCATTGGAATTCTGGGTTGAGATCCCAGTGCCTGATGGGGCAAAAAAACATTGTCGCAGGTGGTTCTGGGTACAGCCTCAGCTCTCCATCCATGAAAGCAACGGCAGACAACCATTTCGCGCCTTTTTTCCTGGGTGAACACTGCAGACTCCATACCATGGCAACCATGGAGCCCGCTCAGCTCAAGACAGCAGTCATGAACATTGTAAACACCTCGCGCGTTCTCATGCAGTTTATGCTGAGCCAGGACCAGAAAAACGAGGCGAGGAGAAGGCGGCGACGGCAGCGCAGCGACAAACGTAATGAGGACATGGACACGGACACAGAATTCTCTCAAACCGCGGGCCCCGGTGCTTTGGAGATCATGTTGTTAATGGGGCAGGTTCTAGCCGTGGAACGCCGATTCTGGGCCCGTGAAACAAGCACAGACTGGTGGGACCACATAGTGTTGCAGGTGTGGGACGATTCCCAGTGGCTGCGAAACTTTCGCATGCGTAAGGGCACTTTCATGGAACTTTGTGACTTGCTGTCCCCTGCCTTGAAGCGCCAGAATACCAAGATGAGAGCAGCCCTCACAGTTGAGAAGCGAGTGGCGATAGCCCTGTGGAAGCTTGCAACGCCAGACAGCTACCGGTCAGTCGGGAATCAATTTGGAGTGGGCAAATCTACTGTGGGGGCTGCTGTGATGCAAGTAGCCAAAGCAATCACTGAGGTGCTGCTACGAAAGGTAGTGACTCTGGGAAATGTGCAGGTCATAGTGGATGGCTTTGCTGCAATGGGATTCCCTAACTGTGGTGGGGGCGATAGATGGAACCCATATCCCTATCTTGGCACCGGAGCACCAGGGTACCCAGTACATAAACCGCAAGGGGTACTTTTCAATGGTGCTGCAAGCACTTGTGGATCACAAGGGACATTTCACCAACATCAACGTGGGCTGGCCGGGAAGGGTTCATGACGCTCGCGTCTTCAGGAACACTAATCTGTTTAAACGGCTGCAGCAAGGGACTTACTTCCCGGACCAGAAAATAACCATTGGGGATGTTGAAATGCCAATAGTTATTCTTGGGGACCCAGCCTACCCCTTAATGCCATGGCTCATAAAGCCATACACAGGCAGCCTGGACAGGAGTCAGGAGCTGTTCAACTATAGGCTGAGCAAGTGCAGAATGGTGGTAGAATGTGCATTTGGCCGTTTAAAAGGTCGCTGGCGATCGTTACTGACTCGCTCAGACCTCAGCCAAACCAATATCCCCATTGTTATTTCTGCTTGCTGTGTGCTCCACAATCTCTGTGAAAGTAAGGGGGAGACCTTTATGGCGGGGTGGGAGGCGGAGGCAAATCGCCTGGCTGCTGATTACGCGCAGCCAGACACCAGGGCGATTAGAAGAGCACACCAGGAAGCGCTGTGCATCAGAGAAGCTTTGAAAACCAGTTTCATGACTGGCCAGGCTACAGTGTGAAATTTCTGTTTGTTTCTCCTTCATGAAAACCTGCCCCCTTTATTGACTCATTCTCAGTAAGGAACCCACCCTCCCCCTTCCCCCAGCTTGCTTTCAAAGGAAATAAAGTCACTATCGTTTAAAAATCATTTATTCTTTATTAATTGATTATAAAAAGAGGGAGAGAACCCGGGTGGGGTTTGGGAGGAGGATCGGCGGGAAGGAAAAGGCCACTAAAAAAAGGTTAAAAAAATGACAGCCTTTTGCTTGGGCTGTCCACTGGGGTGGAATGGGAAGGTGTACGGAGCCTCCCCTCCGCGTTCTTACACGTCTGGGTGAGGAGGCTATGGAACATGGTGAGGGGAAAGGGGGGTTATACAGGGGCTGTAGCGGCACTCTGTTATCCTGCTGCCGTTCCTGAAGCTCCACCAGACGCCGGAGCATGTCTGTTTGCTCACGCAGCAGCCCCAGCGTTGCATCCTGCCTCCTCTGATCTTCCTGCCGCCACCTCTCATCTCAAGCGTCTCTCCTCTCCTCACGTTGGTCCCTCCTGTCCTCACGTTCACTGGCTTCTTTCCTATACTTTGAAACCGTGTCCTTCCACTCATTCAGATGAGCTCTTTCACTGCGGGTGGATTCCATGATTTCTGCGAACATCTCGTCTCGCGTCTTCTTTTTCCGACGCCTTATCTGAGATAGCCTTCGGGACGGAGGAGGGAGGCTTGAAAAATTTGCAGCTGCTGGGAGGGAGGGAAAAAAGGAGAGAATTTTTTAAAAAAAGATACATTTTGCAGAACAATGCTTATACTCTTTCACGGTGACCAACACAATTCACTTTACATAGCACACATGATTTCTGTGCAAGGTCGCATTTTGCCTCTTAATATTGAGTGCCTGTGGCTTTGCTGCTAGAGATCACAGACGCAGGTCCGGGCAACAGAATTCAGCTTGCATGCGGCCATGGTAAGCCATTGTCTTTCGGCTTCTGCGCCCTCCTTTCCCACATACCAAGCAAAGCCCGTTGAGTGCTGCGGTTTTCCTGTTAACCTTCAGCAGCAGAAAACAAACTAACCCCCCCACCCATCCAATTCTCTGGATGATGGCTTTATCCCTCCCCCCACCGCGTGGCTGGTATCAGGGAAGATCCCTGCTAGCCAAACGGAAAAAGCTCTGGGCCAATTCCACCACCCCCACCACCCCCGCGCTTGGCTAACTGCAGGGAAGGATTTCTTTTCAGCCACAGGCAAACAGCCCAGTAGGAACGGCCACCTCTGTCCCCTTAATTAAATTCCCGTATTTCAACCAGGTTACCATGAGCGATATCACTCTCCTGAGGATTACACAGCGAGATAAAGAACGGATGTTGCTTGAATGCCAGCAAACACCGGAACCATACGCTGCCAGGCTTTGTCATGCAATGATATCAGATTACTTGCTGCAAGCATGGCGTGGTCAAGTGTCCTACCATGGAGGACGGAATAAGGCTGCACTGCCCAGAAACCTTGTGGCAAGGCTTTTGGAGTACCTCCAGGAGAGCTTCATGGAGATGTCCCTGGAGGATTTCCGCTCCATCCCCAGACACGTTAACAGACTTTTCCAGTAGCTGTACTGGCCGCGAATGCATCCCAAGTCCTCAGGGCAAAATAATCATTAAAAAACGCTTGCTTTTAAAACAAGTTTTATATTTTAAAAGGTAAACTCACCTGAGGTCCCTTCCATGGGGTCATGGTCTTGGATACTGGCTTGGGAGAGTTGGGAGGGTACTTCAGTCAGGCTGAGAAAAAGATCCTGGCTGTTGGGGAGAACGGAGTGCTGGGTGCTCTCCGCAAGCTCGTCCTCCTCCTCCCCGTCCGCAGAATCCTCAGGTGTAGCTGACGAGATTATCCCCGCCTCGGAATCCAGAGTCAGAGGTGGGGTAGTGGTGGCAGTCCCCCCCTAGAACTGCATGCAGCTCGGCATAGAAGCGGCATGTCCACGGCTCTGACCCGGAGCGACCGTTTGCCTCCTTTGTTTTTTGATAGGCTTGTCTGAGCTCCTTGACTTTCACGCGGCACTGATCTGAGTCCCTATTGTGGCCTCTCTCCATCATGCCCTTGGAGATTTTTTTCAAAAGTTTTGGCATTTCGTCTTTTCGAACGAAGTTCTGCTAGCACTGAATCCTCTCCCCATATAGCGATCAGATCCAGTACCTCCCGTACGGTCCATGCTGGTGCTCTTTTTCGATTATCGGCCTGCATGGTTACCTGTGCTGATGAGCTATCTGTGGTCACCTGTGCTCTCCACGCTGGGCAAACAGGAAATAAAATTCAAATGTTCGCGGGGCTTTTCCTGTCTACCTGACCAGTGCATCCGAGTTCAGATTGCTGTCCAGAGCGGTCACAATGGTGCACTGTGAGATAGCTCCCAGAGGCCAATACCATCCAATTGCGGCCACACTAACCCTAATTCGAAATGACAATATTGATTTTGGCGCTTCTCCGCTCGTCAGGGTGGAGTACAGAAATCGATTTTAAGAGCCCTTTATTTCGAAATAAATGGCTTCGTTGTGTGGCCAGGTGCAGGGTTAATTCGATTTAACGCTGCTAAATCCGAATTAAAGTCATAGTGTAGACCAGGCCCAAGATTTGAAACTATCTTGTCCCCTTATTGGTCCTTTGGGTCAGGTGTCAGCCAGGTTACCTGAGCTTCTTAACCCTTTACAGGTAAAAGGATTTTGGTGCCTCTGGCCAGGAGGGATTTTATAGTATTGTATACAGGAGGGTTGTTACCCTTCCCTTTATAGTTATGACAAGGTAGCTTAAAGAAAAATAAAAAGGAAATGATAGGGAAGATGAAAAGAGCTATACTAAGTGCTGCGGCAGCACTGTGACGTGGGCAGCGCAGACACGCTTTATCACTGGGGGAGAGCTCTCCCAGCAATAAAAAAAACCCATCCCAAATGAAGGGTAAAGCATGGTTCCCAGCGATAAAGCGCTGTCTATACTGGAGCTTTTCAGCACTAAAACTTGTCACTCAAGGGGGTGGTTTTTCACACCCCTGAAAAACTAAAGTTTTAGCACTGAAAGTGGCAGTGTAGACACAGCCTAAGTCACAGTGCAATAAGGTTCCATATTACCATTATTTCACAATAACAAAAGCCTTTTAGCTTCTGCACTGTTCTGGTATGATTGCTTTGGGTTCTCATGGGCTCTAGAATCCTAGTGGCTTCCCAACTAGTGCCAAAGTAGAAAAAAATTCTCTCCTCTTTCAAGAATCCTAAGTGTATTAATCCCCCACAATTCAGATGTCATTGAAGAGAATTGGAGCTCTTCTCTATTCACCTTAACACAGTGCTTTAGTTAGAAAAACCCTAGATTGACAATCAGTGATAAAATACAGCATAATACTAATTTACAAATCTGACAGTTCTCACAAAAAACATTGCCCCACCCCACTTCTCTATAAAGATTTTAGAATGTTTACTTACTACATTACATTTAAAAAAAAACACACCATCTTCAATAACATGCTATGAAGCACTAACATTTTAAAATTAGACTACCACTGTTTAAATAGAGATACATTTTGTCACACAACAGCCTCTATTTTAATATCAAACCTGAGTTTAATATATCATAATACATTACACTTATTACCATTACTCTAGCTAGCTATCACATTTGGTTGAAATGTTGGATACTCATACTATCCTCACACATAGTATTTACTTTTGTGTCACACAACAGCCTCTATTTTAATATCAAACCTGAGTTTAATATATCATAATACATTACACTTATTACCATTACTCTAGCTAGCTATCACATTTGGTTGAAATGTTGGATACTCATACTATCCTCACACATAGTATTTACTTTTGTGTCATTTTGTATGCCCTGCTTTCCTGTTATTTTAAGGAGAATATGTTGCCTCAATTTGTTTTTATTATTATTATTGTTTGTGAAATTTTGTGAACTGATGAGTAAGCAATCTACAGTAAAATTTCCAAGCTCTTTGTGTGAATTAGCAAGGTTCTATTATATATATGCTTAGGTTTAAAAATAACGTTTGAAATTAAATATTTGAAAGCAGTTTTTTAAATTTACCTACCAACTCTGGAGTTCAAGATTCTGTGTTCCCCATATAAGAGTTGGGGACATCGGACCCCAATAGCATTGCAACAGAGTGCAGGGAATTGAACTGTTCTAGGTTTATTACGTTGTGCAAGGGAAAGAGAAACCTGAAAGCAAAACTTAGAGGAAAGTGTGACTACTTTTGTTTCAAAAGACTAATGGTTACTAATCTGGGGTGCTAAAAATAGTTTTGCTTTATATTTTAAATAAGATAATTTTGATTCAAATGTAACACACAATATTCCAAACTAAATTGTTTAAAAATATTTTGTAAGAAAACTTGCAATTACATATTTTTCTTTTGAGTGTAACTATACAATATTTCATATGAAGTGCATAGTTAACAGCAACAATTTTAAGACTATTTCTTACGGTCTCCTAGTTTAGACTTGATCTTTCAGCAGAAAATATTACTACCTTGGGGAGATGTGTGAACCAAAAGGAGGTTCAGTTTACCAGAAGTAGAGAAAAATCAATTTAATTTTTAAAATACTTTGCAAATAAACAACTTCTCTATCCCCTGACCCTACTCTCACACATTCATAGAAAAGTTTGAAAGATACAGAAACTGTGAAATAAATAAAATCCCCAAAAGGCTAGTATTTTGACATTAAGACGTGATAGCTTTTTAGAGTAAAACCATTCAGCACTGCTAATAGGTGGCTGAGAAGAAAAAAAAAACTGGTTTAAAACCAAGAATTGCTTATCAAAAGAGACAGATCTGAAATGTTTTTTCTAATATGTTATTTGAAAATGACATTTCAATCTATCATTACTATAAAGATTTCTCTCAAAGACATAGGTAGAGCCCTGCAAATCTGAGCTATCCGCTTTATATCCACAGATATCCGTGGACCATGTTTGCGGACTGGATGTGGATACAAATTTTGTATCCGCATAGCGCTCTAAACTTAGGGGGAGATCCTGTAGACAATCTATCCCTGGGAATCAAGATCCTAGTCTTCAAACCTCTAGCCAACAAGGGGAATTCAAATCTATCCTCTTTTTGGATACAGTCTCTCCTGCTAATGGCTGTCAGAGTGAACTCTTCCATTAGAGCGAAGAGGAGGCGAGACTCAAACCAGGGAAGTATTCTTTTGAACGCAGTCCTCTTTTTACTTTCTGAATGAATGGTTTTTAGGTGTCCATCTATACTCGATTAATCTCCACAGCCCAAGTCAATGGCCAGGCACAGATTTAATCAAGGTTTTTCTACAGGCCGTACAGTATGTTTGGTATCTAAAACTTTCATCCTAAAACATGAAAAGCAAACTTAATGACGTCTAAGCATCTAAAAATTCCAATAAAAATTAAAACTATTTTTCAGAAATTAAATCAGTTTTTTTTAAAAAATACTTATCACTTTCATGTTCCGTTTCATGCAAGTGAGGATTCTAATGAGATTTTCTTCCCCATGCGGGTTTTAGAAACTTCATTCATTTAGCTTCTAAATATTATGCTATTTAGTTCAAAGATGCTTCACCCTTCCTTTCTCATCTCATGTTTGGAATAACTAGGCTCTCTGAAACTACAGGTTCCAGTCCTAGAAAGGTCAACTCAGCCCTTTATCTTCTTAAAGTAGATACATTACATTTCATGCAGTATATCATGCATGATTCTTTTGGGTAAGACCTTAAAACCCAATGTTCTATCAACTCTGCAAAGGCACTAGAACCCTTTTAACTCTTCCTAGAAACAGAAGTTTGCAACAGAGTCTTTTGCAAAATCCTCCTCCCTCATTATTGTGCACAATGCTGTTCACCAGCTGGTTGCCATGATCTACCCTAGTGTGGCTGCATTTCAGTGGGGCAGTGTGGATTATCCCTATCACATAACTTTATAAGTATTTTGGATGGAAGGGACTGAAGAAAATGAAGGTATTCATGCATCATCATCTTTTGCCTTCGGAAATCCAGGATTTAATTTCTCGCTATACTATGTATATATTTTATGCGCACACATGTTGTCGCTAATGAATAATTTGAAACTCAAACAAAGCATTAAATCAAAAAGCTCCATTGAAGCTCGCCATCTGTTACAAAGTTGTTGGATACTGGAAGAGGAATATTTCAAGAATCTCAGTTAGGTGCCTATTCTAAAAAAACATTTATAAAAGGGCCTCGTTACAGATGAGATACAGAGGCTTTTCTTGATCTGTCTATTGACATCAAGTTACATGAGTCCCAAGACTGGTCATCCCACATGATCATACCTCTGACAATTCCTTCCACTACCCTGCACATGGGAGAAAGAACTCTTGCACAGTAGGTAGAAAGCACTGAGTTTGGAAGCAAGAGTTCTTCGCATTTGGTTCTTGTGCTATTAATTGTAAATGCAGAAGTTTCTGTACATGCTGATATTTGCAATGACCTGTAAGGTACAAGTCCTAACATAACTACACATATGACCCCTACAACACTGGTGTTTTGGCTCCGTTTACTCATTTTGTTAGTGCAGTGGTCCCTACACATTTATACGCCTGGTAGTACTGGTACATCAGACTTCTGTGACTGGTATTTTGGGTCCCACTGCCTAGCTTCACCATGTCCCTCTGTGCTGGGTCTCTGGGCCTGCCTCTCAATCAATTGTGCAAATTTAAACCTCTATAAATTCTGGACTGTTGGTAAAACCTAGTACTTAGCCTGGTAAACAAGTACACATAAATAAAGAGGTCAGAAATCACATTAGGCTGGACAGGACTCAATTTTTAGTATTCCATCTGGCCTTCAGAAAACTGAACTAGTTTCCTTCTTGTGTGGCTTGAGTTTTATCTTCATGATCATCATGTTCTGACTGTGAGAACCCAGATGTTCTACTTAGAAGCGTGAAGACAGGAAATTTGCTTAAAAACGGCACTAAAAAAATGTAAGGATTGAAATGCAAAAACCTAACATGCACATTAGAAACAATGGAATACCACATACATCAGATACAGTAGATGAGTCAGAGACAACATTGGTGTCTCATAAAGGCTAGTCACGAGGAGTTCTTCCATCCAGGCTCCAGGTACAGCTTAATGTTTGGTCTCCCACACCCCTTTTAGAAGTCAGAAAATTCACAGCTTCACCTGATGGGTCCAGCATACAAAGGGTCACTCTCCAATAGAGAGTTAATCTCCCCTGTACCAGCCTAACTGAACATACATTAGATTAGGCTCCCCTTATCCACATTCTACAGGCCAATATTAAAATGAGTACAGTATGCAAAATGTCATTTTCAAGGGTCACTTGTCAGCGGCCTGCTAAACATCTACCAGGTATATCTGTTGGAAAAGAATGGGGCTTTTACAGTTATTCGCATAGAACAAGGGCAAAATTAAGAGTTAAATTTGCTTTTGTCTCCATTTCCTAAAGCATATCTATTGAATACCATCTTTTAAGGCATGTGGAAAGATTCTTTTTGAAGGTTTCTTTTTAGATCTTTTGGTCTTTCATTATAGCAATCAGTAACACTAGGACTGCATATAACTTCTTCAGAAGTACTTCTTAGCTGAAGGATTGCATTAGAAAGACTATGGTAGAATATTCCTTCTTGGCTCTAGGATTTTATGTGAACCTTTGAATTAGTTTTTAAACAGTCCAGCACAGTTACATAGCAAAATACTTATCCCTATGGCCCAGGTGCACTTGTGTAAGGTGTAACGGATTAGGTTTCAGAAAGGTTACAAAAACACCCTGCTATGTGCATAGCGATATCTTTCTTGTTGAAAAAACAACCAAATACAAGACACGTGTTGAAACCTTTTCCTCACTGCTCTCCAAACAAATAAGTCCCATTGTTAAACCGCAGTCAACATCCTTTCATTGGCCAGATACAACACAACACACTGCAGTGGAAAAATTAATCTGTCAACCCCACAAAAAGCATGTACTTCAGGAATTCAGTAAAGCATCTTGACCTGTGGGGCAACCCTCCAAAGCTGAAGCCTGGATCTGATTTGCTTTCTGCCCAGAGAGGGAAAAGCAGCTCCAGCTAGGAATAGGATAAAAAGCAAGCATGGCTGATGCTTCCATTTGAGTATTTGCCCTGTAATGGGAAAACTAGTTCATAGCCTGTTTGCCTTTTACAGCAAAGGGCATGGGCCTCTCACAAGTATAAGTCTAGGACAGCACTAGCCCCTGGATATGTTCACACACTGTTTTACTACTGACACCTGATGCTTCAAACAAGGCAGTTAAATGGCCAATAAAGATGAAGCCTAATAGCAAGCTTCTTCCATCTCCCCTACACTACATGCACAAATCAGACAGCTGAAGTGTAGCTAAACTTGTTTCATTCTAATTGCTGTCAGGGACCTAATACCCAAAAAACATCTTTAGAAGTGTTCTCTTCACCAGTGGTTTTCAAACTGTGGGTCGCGACCCAGTACTGGGTTGCAGCAGCTCTGGTCAGCACCTGCGACCGGGCTGTTAAAAATCCCGTCAGCGGTGCTGCCCGGCTGAAGCAGGTTAGTCCCTACCTGTTCTGATACTGCACTGCACCCGGGATGCGCCAGCAGCAGGTCCAGCTCCTAGGCAGGGGGGCAATGGGGCTCCGCGTGCTGCCCCCGTCCTGAGCAGGACCTGGGGGGCAATGCCTGCGGACGAGAGCCACATGGAGCCACTTGTGTGCCTCCGCTTAGGAGCCAGACCAGCTGCCAGTCACTTCCGGGGCGCAGCGCAGTCCGCGGTGCCAGGACAGGCAGGAAGCCTGCCTTAGCACCCCCGCTGCACAGCTGACCGGGAACCACCTGAGGTAACCCCGGGCCCCAATCCCCTGCCCCAGCCCTGAGCCCCCTCCCACACCCCAAACGCCTACCCCACCCCAGAGCCCTCTCCCACACCCTGAAGCCCTCATTCACAACCCCACCCCAGAGCCCTCACTCCAACCCTCTGCCCCAGCCCTGAACCCCTCCCACACCCCAAACTCCTCATCCCCAGCCCCGTTGGGTCACGGACATCAACAATTTTCTTCAAATGGGTCACCAGAAAAAAAAGTTTGAAAACCACTGCTCTACACAGTACATACTTTAACAAGTGCAGAGATATACATGGCTAGTATGGGCATGGTACATCTGCATACATTGTACACCATTTTAAATAAACGTGGCATGAGGCTCCCACCCATAGTAAATCAGTATTCACTTGCTCTCACATTAAAAGAAAGGGCTAAGAAGAGGTGTGCATTTTAGACACCAGCACTAGACATACAACTGAATGCTCATTTGTATTTCCAACTTGCAAAATTACTTAGCAAGTTTAAGACATGATAGAGATACCATTAAGTTTACGTGATCACTTCAACTATAATCTCTTTCACTTACACACACCCCTTACAGGATTTTATAATATGGCTGGGGGGAAATGCAATCAGACAAAAAATAATTAGCATACAATAGCTCAGCCTGCAAGAGGTTTTTTTATGACAAAATTTAACACAGAATTTAGCTAAGTTGTACATACACAAAGTTGGGATTTATGGACATATTTTGTGTCAACCCACCTGGGGCATAGTTTATTTAAAAGAGTATCAGATCCCTTATTAATTTGTTAATTAAGATTCCTTATTAATTTGTTATTAAGGATATGATTTAGTCATGGATTCCCCTCGCAGCTGTGGCAGAAGCTGGGGCTGTGCAACCCCACCCCCGCAGCTTTGGCTGGGGCTGTGCCCCCGCCCCGCGCTGGAACCTGGGCTGTGCGCCCTCCCCACCCCCACGGCTTTGGCCAGGGCTGTAGCCAGGGCTGTGCCTCCGACCCCCTAAGGCTGCAGTGTTCCAGCTTTCATTCCTTCAAACTCTTTTTCTCCCGGTTATATTAGGGTTACCATTCGTCCGGATTCCCCCGGACATGTCCGGCTTTTAGAGTTAAAAATAGCGTCCGGGGGGAATTTGTAAATGTCCGGACTTCCCCTCCCCCATGCAGAGCGCGCGCGGCTGACAGGGCAGCCGGCCGGATGGTGCCACTTACATGGGGCTCCGACAGCCAAAGAGAGCCCCTCCCCCGCTTCCCCTCCTCTCCCCTGCAGCTGAGAGCACTCCCTCCCTCCCTTGCAGATCACCAGCCCGCCGTTCGCACCGGCAGTCTGGAGCTCCTCCCCCTGCTCCTCCTCCCCGGCACGCTGATCTGAGCAGCAGGGTAAGGGGGCCAGGGGGTCGGAGAAGGGGCAGGGAGGTTCTGGAGGGGGCAGGGGGTCGGAGAAGGGGCAGGGAGGTTCTGGAGGGGGCAGTCAAGAGACAGGTAGCGGGGGGGGTGTCGGGAGTTCAGGGGGGGGCTTTCTGGGGGTGGGGGTGTGGAGAAGGTTTTGGGTAGTCAGGGTACAGGTAGGGGGTAGGGTCCTGGGGGGCAGTTAGGGTAGGGGGGGGGTCTTAGGAGGGGGCAGTTAGGGGACAAGGAACAGGGAGGCTTAGGTAGGGGGTGGGGTTCTGGAAGGCAGTTAAGAGCAGGGGTCCCAGGAGGGGTGGTCAGGGGACAAGGAGCGGGGGGGGGCTGTCAGGGGGCAGGGGTGGGGAGAGGGATCGGAGCAGTCAGGGGACAGGGAGCAGAGGGGTTTAGATGGGTCGGGAGTGGGATCGGAGCAGTCAGGGGACAGGGAGCAGAGGGGTTTAGATGGGTCGGGAGTTCTGGGGGGGGGCTGTCAGGGGGCAGGGGTGGGGAGAGGGATCGGAGCAGTCAATGGGACAGGGAGCAGAGGGGTTTAGATGGGTCGGGAGTTCTGGGGGGGGCTGTCAGGGGGTGGGGAGTGGTTGGATGGGGCGTGGGAGTCCCAGGGGTCTGTCTGGGGGTGTGGATAAGGGTTGGGGCAGTCAGGGGACAAGAGGCAGGGAGGCTTAGGTAGGGGGTGGAGTCCTGGGGGGCAGTTAGGGGCAGGGGTCCCAGGAGGGGTCAGTCAGGGGACAAGGAGCAGGGGGAGGGTTGGGGGTTCTGAGGGGGGTGGGAAGTGGGAGGGGCAGGGACGGGGCTAGGGCAGGACGGGGGCGGGGCTCCTCCCGTCCTCTTTTTTGCTTGCTGAAATATGGTAACCCTAGGTTATATTAACAGAAGTCATAAACAAAACTTCATGGGAGTCATGACCTGTGTATTGCCCACAACCTGTCTGTGACTTTTACTAAAAATAACCGTGACAAAATCTGAACTTTATGTATTTAACACACAAAAGTTATATCCTTAAGTGGAAAGGTACAGTTCCCATCAGTGTTCCCTCTAAGCCACATGCCTGTGTAGCCACACCCCTTACAGGCATGCACCAAGTGCAACTCAGCACCTTGTAGGCAAGGGAGCTGCACTTTGGTGCTACTGTTTGGGGGGGGTATAATGGGAGAGGTTCTGCAGAGCTCTCCTGTTCCCTAGTCAGAACAAGGGAGAGGGTGCAATAATAAACACAGAACACGTAATGAATTGGAGCAAGTCAACGGGGAGGAAGGAAATGGACTGAGAGAATGAAGGGATAGACTGAATTAGACAGAGAAAGGCTATGCTGATAGGTTTTAAACAGTTATTCATTCTCCAGAGATTAAACCAATTTTCAAAGCTCAAGGGTAAAAAAAAAATCAAGTATCTCAAAAACGTTTCCTGTTTGCATGAGTGTAATTTGCAGTCAACCAGTGCCCTAATACATGTTCTATAGCACACGCAACACATGGAGGCCCGAGAATCAATTTGGGGTTCCTCTTTCTAGTGAATTTTACAGGGCCAGCTAGAGAAGAATATTTAGCAAGGAATGTGAAGGGTAACAAGAAGAGTTTCTACAGGTATGTTAGCAACAAGAAGGTGGTCAGGGAAAGTGTGGGACCCTTACTGAATGGGGCAGGCAACCTAGTGACAGATGATATGGGAAAAGCTGAAGTACTCAATGCTTTTTTTGCCTCGGTCTTCACAGACAAGGTCAGCTCCCAGACTGCTGCACTGGGCAGCACAGTATGGGGAGGAGGTGAGCAGTCCTCAGTGGTGAAAGAACAGGTTAAGGACTATTTAGAAAACCTGGACATGCACAAGTCCATAGGTCCAGATCTAATGCATCCAAGGGTGCTGAGGGAGTTGGCTGATGTGATTGCAGAGACATTGGCCATTATCTTTGAAAATTTGTGGCGATCGGAGGTGGTCCCAGATAATTGGAAAAAGGCAAATATATTACCCATCTCTAAAAAAGGGAAGAAAGAGAACCTGGTCAGCCTCACTTCAGTCCCCGGAAAAATCAATCTATTCTGAAGCACTTGGAGGAGAGGAAGGTGATCAGGAACAGTCAACATGGATTCACCAAGGGCAAGTCATGCCTGACCAACCTGATTGCCTTCTATGATGAGATTAATGGCTCTGTGGATATGGGGAAAGCAGCGGACATGTTATATCTTGACTTTAGCAAAGCTTTTGATATGGTCTCCCACAGTATTCTTGCCAGCAAGTTAAAGAAGCATGGATTGGATGAACGGACTATAAGGTGAATAGAAAGCTAGCTAGATTGTCGGGCTCAACAGATAGTGATCAATGGCTTGATATGTAGTTGGCAGCCGGTATCAAGCTGAGTGCCCCAGGGGTTGTTCCTGGGGTGGTTTTGTTCAACATCTTTATTAATGATCTGGATGATGGGATGAATTGCACCCTCAGCAAGTTCGCAGATGACACTAAGCTGGGGGGAGAGGTAGATATGCTGGAGGGTAGGGATAGGGTCCAGAGTGAACTAGACAAATTGGAGGATTAGGCTAAAAGGAATCTAATGAGGTTCAACAAGGACAAGTGCAAAGTCCTGCACTTAGGATGGAAGAATCCCATGCACTGCTACAGGCTGGGGACCGCCTGGCTAAGCAGCAGCTCTGCAGAAAAGGACCAGCGGACAAGAAGCTGGATATGAGTCAGCAGTGTGCCCTTGTTGCCAAGAAGGCCAACAGCATATTGGGCTGTATTAGTAGGAGCATTGCCAACATATCAAGGGAAGTGATTATTCCCTTCTATTCGGCACTGGTGAGGCCACACCTGGAGTATTGCGTCTAGTTTTGGGCCTCCCACTACAGAAGGGATGTGGACAAATTGGAGAGCATCCAGCGGAGGGCAACGAAAATGATTAGTGGGCTGGGGCACATGACTTACGAGGAGAGGCTGAGAGAACTGGGGTTATTTAGTTTGCAGAAGGGAAGAGTGAGGGGGGATTTGATAGCAGTCTTCAACTACCTGAAGGGGAGGGTCCAAAGAGGATGGAGCTAGGCTTATCTGATACACACAATGCACAAGATAAATCGCTCAGCAAGTGTAAAAGTGGGCAGGATGGAGAAAAACAGCATTGAGGTTTCACTTCAAGATGCTGCTTATGTCACCTTTTTCCCTAAACTGCAAAATGCAACAACTCAGTGTGCTAATGGAGCAAGAGCTGCAACCCAAGAATCCAACTGGAAATACGTTCCAACTTATTTTAAAGTCAAAGTTCCCAAGAGATTTCCCTCTGCTGAACAGAATCTGAGAAAGAGGATGGATAAAAAGTTCCCTAAACTCCACTGATTCCTCTTCAAACTATAGTCAAACTATTCCCCCCCCCCCCATCACTTTTGATTATATCCTAAATATAAGTTTATTATTTATATAATTGATTTACTAAAATGATATGCCCAAACAGCACAAATTGCTACAAATAAAACTGATTGGTTTAAAAAAAACAAATAAATAAATAAACATCACTTACAGGTAAATCATAACAAATAAATGATGAGGCCCAACCAATGCACTGTGACGAGCTACTATTTAAAAGAAATTAAATGCCATGTTTAATGATTGTACCTTTGCTAATTTCCCTCCTGACACCCTCAAGAATATTTGGAAAGGTAATCATGAGTGTATTAGGGATGTAAGAGTTTAATCGGTTAACCGATAAGCTTGATGCTTATTGGTTCCTGTTAATGGTTAAACTCCACCCAGGGTCCCGGCAGCCATGCGCCAGGAGTCCCAGCTGCTGCCTGCGTGCCCGGGGTCCCTCTGGACTGCTGGCCCCGTGGCTGGGATCCCTCCGGGCTGCCAGGGTCCATCACGGTTGGCGGCCCTGTACCCAAGGTCCCAGCTGCCACCTTGCTGCTGCCCGGCATCCCAGCGCGCCTGAGGTCCATCCCGGTTGCCGGTCCCACGCCCGAATTCCCAGCTGCTGCTCTGTTGTCACCCAGCATCCCAGCACGCCCGAGTTCCCTCCGGGTTGCCAGGGGGCCGGCAGCAGGGAGCCCCGCGTAAAATGTAGGAGTGCTGCAGCACCCCCCGCACTCCTAGTTCCCCAGGTAAACGTTTAACCCCGTAACCGATAGAATTGTAATCTGTTACTGTTTTTAAATGTTATTTACATCCCTAGAGTGTATTATTGGAAGATCATAACACAAGGTGGATTTCTGATATGGTCCAAATGTAGCTGCAGAATGGCCAGTGTTAACATGGCCCTTGCAGCTGTCATCTGGCAGCAACATGCCAATGGAAAGGCTTGAGCTCTGATAGCAGATCCAAAGGTTTGGGGAATCCCACATGAGTACTGCAGCAAAGCACAAGCTGATGACAGTAACCAGCTCAGATGCATAATTTTTTGTGGGGGTGGGGAGGAAGGGTTTGAGTATGGGATGGGAGAGGAGATAAAGAAAACTGAATTTAAAAAAAAAAAAAAAAAAAAAAAAAAAATCGCTGCTCTAAAAGCCTCCTTCCTTCAATTTGTTTCCTGCAGGAAGCTCACACCGTGTGGTACTTCACTTGGAATGTAAACACATTTAAAATTTGATCACAAGACATGTCATTATCACAGAGAGAATTTAGACAAACCAGTAAAATGTTTCAGAGCCTACAACTTTGGACATAAAGAATTCAAATTCGGAAGCATCCCACACTCCACAGCTCCATTCTCTAAGATTCTGACAGATACAACGACAGCCATATCAGAGGAACCACCTCCAATGCCTTCATAGCAAAACTAGCCAAGTGGAGTTTCTAGCTGCTTTCAATTTGAAATGTGTTATTGACTATCCTCAATGATTTAATAAAATTCCCCAAAACATGGACAAAATATAGTCAGGTACAGTGATTTGTTTCTCTAATTACCAAAAAGATTCTAATCATTAGATTGTACTGTGCATAACTTTCTTTTGTTAATTTCAGTATATGAATCTTAAAATAAATGGAGCTTGCTCGCTGATTTAGTGTAAGCAAGGCCATTTCAAGCCACTCCACTGTTTTGAAAAGGTGTGTATGCATTTAATATACAATATACACAAATACATACACATTTACCATGCTGATTATGGAATATATACATCCCAGAGAGATAACAGTAATACTACTCACAATCCTTAAAATAATTAGCTGCATCTCAACTATTCTTCTGTTTATTTTGTTTAAGTGCATTGGGTAGAGAATTATCTAGACTTCTCAATACTAGACACCCCACATTGAAGATTTCGCTGAGCCTTTAAAATATTAAGTAGAATTTACTAACCTATAAAAAAGTACTTTTGTAAACTTTACAAAAATATTTGCCACACAACATACTTAAGGTTTTGTTTAAATACACCTAATGGGACATGGTACCCTGCAAAGTTATATTTTATTTATTTTTAACGCAAAGCTAATATTGGTTCTCAGCATTTTTTCCTTCTGTATACTATGTGAAGATTCAGTACTTGGGAAAGAAGAGGTAAGGTGACCGCTGAAACATATTTATGAAGTACTGAGTTATTTTTAAGGACAGGTGGAGGTAAGAATTGCTTACTCAGATAAAAAGGTTAAGAACAACAAAGCATTACTTATCCTCAAAATAATGAAAATACACTTAAGTATTGGTGCCCAAAGTATTATATCCAAGTATCACTCAATTATGGAGCCAGGTATCAACCAGAAAGCACAGTTTGCACATAATAGTACCAAGTCTCTCAAATATCCTTTCCCCTGTTCCCTCTATCTAAAGAAGCAACAGCTCTGAAGAAGTCATCCATGGAACTAAAGTGAAATAACTAATTGAAAGGGTTAACGTACAAGTGCCCTGGACATTTCTGAATTAGTAACACACTAGCAGAGGATGCTGCACAGAACCTAAGGCAACATGGTTAGACATGTTTACAGAATGTACATTTCAGACAGGTTTCCAAAGCCAGAGTTCTTTGTTGCAATAGTCTCACAAATTATCGTGTGGGGGACAGACAGCAACCTCTCTTTCAGATATTATCCTGCACACCCAATAAATATCCCGTTATAGCCCAATGCTAGTAATTCTGTGCATAATCACCTAACCTAACCCATTTTGCCACAGTCTAATTTACTAGCCAAAATAAAGGAATTTACAGGGTAAATGCAGGTGCTAAATATCCTCATTGATATTAAATGGAGAGGGGGAAATATCCATGCACACATCCAAAGTGCCCATTTTTGCAACTTAAACATGAGAGTGGGCAGCATTCAAGCTGAAACCTTGGGGGTCACAGAGGAATTCCTCTACTACAACAAAACAAAAACAAAACAAAAAACATCACAAAAGATAGCATCTGAAGGACAGAACTGTCAGCCTCTGAAAATGCACTTGACCCCCACCTCCACCCCTTGAGTGTGTTTTAGGGGTGACAGAATACGGTACCTTTTCCTTTTGCAGTAGTGCTGCTGCTATTGCCAACTGAGCAGGATGCCTGAGAATCCTTCCTTAACCTCTTGCTCTGAGGTCTGACACTGGACCTGAGAAAATGATGCTGGTCCTGGCTGTGGGAGGGCTGGAGAGAAGATGGGGCTTGGGGTAAATTGGGGCTGGATGAGGGGTTATTAGTGTTGTTGTTAATAATCTTCTCTTCTTTCTTTGTGCTGCTCCTGCCTGGAGCTGCCTCTCCTCCTCTTCCTGCCCCTTCTTCCAGGGACTCCTCATCTCCTCCTGCTCGCTTGCCTAGCTTTTTCACCCCTTCCTCCCCGCTGCTGTCTCCCAGCTTCACTGTCATCCTGTTGGGGAGGAGAGAAAGAAAAGAGGGGGGCACAAAGTCAAGCCACAGACCCCCACTAGAGAGGGAGGAAAATCCCTGGGCTGAGAGGGGAGAAGTTTAGCTGCAGAAATTCCTCTCAACATGGCCGCCGTTGTTTGTTACTAAATCCCCTTTCGTTTGCTGTCCCGACCCAACAACCTGTGCCGAAGGGTGGGAGGGGAAAAGCCACATAGGAAACCCCCCAAACCACCCCAAAAGGGAGCCAGGCGCCCCCGGCAGACCCCTGGCACCTTCCTGAAGGGATTAGGAGCGCCTTTGGCAGGGAAATTGCCAAGCCAAACTCAGGCGTTTGGAAGCGCTCGACAGGCACACACACACAGAGAGAAAAACAGCCACCAAACCCCCCCGCCCCCAGCGGAACAGGGGGAGCGCAGAGCATGGACAGGGGCTCCTAAAAGTGACTCGCCCCCACCCCATCCTACCCATTGTGCTGTTCCTCTGGCCCAGGGGGGCTCTTCTTTCTCCTCACCATGGAGCCGAGGTGATCCGACCTGCTGAGGGGGGGAAATTCATATTCCTAGATGCAGCAGCAGCTTCTCCTTCTCTCTGTCTCTCTCTCTCTCTCTCTCTCTGGGGCTGGGACTGGCCAAGGCTATGAAGATTTCCAACCACCCCCCTTCAAATTACTAGGCACCTTTCTGCTTTACCCTAAGCTGGAACTTTTCCCCCAGGAAGGTGGCAGACCGTCGAGTACACAATGAGCCCAAAAGCTCTGGTGGCTTTGCAAAGGAGCATCGCTTTGGGGGCTGATCGCCTGTCAACGTTTGCATTTTAAAACGGCACACCGGGAGAGGATTTGGCTTTCCAAAGCCATGAACTTTACTTGCTACGTCATCAACTTCCAGCATTTTTATACTTATTGTAAGCCCCCACCCCAATTAAAAAAAAGCCACAAAACGCTCAGATCTAAACATTTGCTGTCGTTTTTTCAACCCTAAAGAAAACCGTTCAGCTCAAAGAGATTCTGCAATCACTTTGCCAAGTAAAAAGTTTAAGCACATTATTTGTTAGAAGTCCACTTAACTGGGCTCTGTTGCCACTGGAATGCATTATACATCATCTTTAATTCCAAAATTGACATTTGGACCCACTGTAGCCGATAGCCTGACCACTCGCTTTGCTCTGGTTCATAAATCTGCTCAATTATTATTTTAAATTCAGTGGAAAATATCACACTACACACGAAAGGTTTTAGACACTGAGACTTTTAGCAGATTTAATTTTTACAGAAGGGGAAAATATTGCAGACACTATATCTAACAACAACAAAACTACACCTTTCAAGAAAGACGCCATACTAAAATAAAATAGAACGATCTAGCAACAGCAATGCAATCGCCTTATCACAAAACCAGAATCCATAGTCTAAATTCAAATAAGAAAAACCAACTGCCAACAAATTAATAAAATTCCAAGTAACAACAAAACTAAAACATTTACTACACACTGAAGTGAACACAGAAAAAGCAGACACGAACATAATGCATTTTTAAAAGGAGTCTGTTGGCTGCACAACCATTGTATAGTACAGTGATTTTGTTTAAAAGGGGTGACGTTAAAAGTACATGTTTTTCTCTCTATGCTTTAAATTAAGCCATTATATTTACAAGTGTAGAATTATTTTGGGAAATGTTCTGTCAACAGCGTACACAACCCTTAATACACATTAAAACGTGGTAAGCGATCCATATGACAAATCACCCCAACTACACACAAGGCAATTTACAGTTTGTTCAAAACAAAACAAACTTTACCTACTAATAAGATTGTGGTGTAGGATATTTAAGGGGGGGGGTTCAATTCCTTTGGTTGAAAGAGGGTGGTTACAAGCCCACCGTTTTTTTCATGGTCACAAATTAAAGGAATACATCCTCCAACAACCAGGGCAACAGGGAAGAAAATGTACCCTCCCCATCAGAACAAAATCTGCATAATGAAAGGCGATGTAATAGCTACTGAAGTATCAGAAAAAGCAAGTCTCAGTGTAACCCTACTTTCCAACAGTTTCTTCTATAAACTCTTCTGGCTAAAACCTCTCATGCTTATCACAGTTGCAACTCTCCTCCCAACTCACCCACCCAGCTGTTGTCGCGTAACTCCCTTCTCCACATTACACCTGTTTTTCCCTTTCCTCTAAAACGGAAAGATCTTGACACCTTTATAGCCTTTGCTTTTCCACATCTTCATGCTCTGCTACCCCTTCCTTTGGTAAAACCCACACTCTCCTCTATAGGCACTTCTCTTCTTCCCAAAAATGTATTAAGACTAGAAAAATGTGTTTTAATAAGGAGTTGATCTGTGGTTCGTCTGTCCTTCTTTAGACCCAAAAACACATGAGAGGGAAGACAGCGGCAGTGTCTTCAGGTCCCACGGGGCAAAATGCCATTCCACACACAAAATATAGATGCCAAGTTTGGCTTCCTGAAATTGCTCCTCTTTTTCTTGATGCAGACGTCCCCCCAGCCCCAGATCCTAGAGGCCCCATCTCCTAATGAAGCGTTACCTGATGCATCAATACCCCGCTGCAGCCTTTGAGCCCCAGGTTTTCCGGTTGATCTTCTGGCTCCGGCAGTCCCAGGTCCCCCCAGTTGCACCCCAAATCCGCCAGTTCGTGCAGCTGCCTCAGCACGCCAATATTCTTCGGTTCTAGCTGTCCCCCCACACCCCAGTTGTTTCTGCAGCAGCCCGTGCTCGGCCGGAGAGGCGAAGCCTGCTCCCTAGGCTCTCGCAACCACGGCCTCTGCCCCCGGCCGGCACAGCAGGCCGTTCTCCCCAGGCCCCCCGACCTGAGCAGCAGCCCCCACCCCTCAGCCCTGGAGCGCGGGCCGCGTACAGGGGCCTTGGCAGCTGGACGCGGTTCCGCTTCCTCGTCACCCTGAGGCCGGCGGTAGCGGGGGGAGCGCAGCGGGCAGACGCGGGCCCAGCTGAGCGCGCGTCGATACCCCCCTCCAGACCCCAAACAAACCACCCCATTGGCCGACGGCGAACGGGCGAAAGGCGAGAGGCGGGGCCGCGGCCACACCGCTGGCCAACCAGAGAGCGGCGCGCGGACGGTGACGCAACCCCAACGCAAGGGGAGAGGCGGGATCTGGCCAGCCTATGCTGGGGTGGAGCGGGCCCAAATCAAGAGGCTTTTGATTGGTCGACTGAGGGCCAATGGCGATACTCGAGGGCGGGGTCTGAGTATGGAATTCCCTTCAGAAGCGTCTGGGAAGGGGTGTGGCCTGTGAGATTGGCGTTTCCCAGCATGCAGTCTGACTGGGCTGCTGCCAGCACTCTGGAGACAATGTTTTAGATCCGGGGCGGGGCCCGAGAGCCTGTCAGTGACAATTGTAACAAATCGGGGAAGGACGGCAGTCTTCCAGAACTGAACAAGAAATATAGCAGCCGGCAGAGGGAGCTATATTAAATATTATCTCCACTCCATCGGGTGGTGTGGCTGCAGAATTAGAAGTAATTTGCAAATTAGAGACCATCAGATTAGGCCTGAATAAAGACTGGGAGTGGTTGGGTCATTACAAAACCTAAACTTAATTTCCCCAATACTAATTTCTCCCTACTGTTACTCACACCTTCTTGTTAACTGTCTGTAATGGGCCACTCTCTTACCACTTCAAAATTTATTTCTCCTCCTTTGGTATCCTGCTGTTAATTGATTTCTCTCGTTAGACTGACTTAACACTTGGTAAAGTACCCCACATCCTTTTATGTATTTATACCTGCTCCTGTATCTTTTACTTCATACATCTGATGAAGTGGGTTCTAGCCCACAAAAGCTTATGCCCAAATAAATTTGTTAGTCTCTAAGGTGCCACAATGACTCACGTTTTTTTGGGGGGGGGGGGTTTGCTGATACAGACTAACACGGCTACCACTGAAACCTCTGTTATTGCAGTATCTCTTAACCTTTCCAGACACTGTACCCTTTTCAGGAGGCGGATTTGTCTTGCATGCTCCTAAGTTTCACCTCACTTAAAAAGTACTTGCTTAAAAAATCAGCCATAAATCTGCTAAAGTGTCACAGCACACTATTACTGAAAAATTGCTTACTTTCTCATTTTTACCATATACTTATAAAATAAATCAATTGAAATATAAATATTGTACTTACATTTCAGTGTATAGTCTATAGAGCAGTGTAAACAAGTAATGGTCTGTATGAAATTTTAGTTTGTAATGACTTCACTAGTGCTTTTTATGTAGCCTGTTGTAAAACTAGGCAAATATCTAGATGAATTGAGGTACCCCCTGGAAGACCTCTGTGTACCCCTAGTTGAGAACCACTGTGTTAGGGTGTTCGGCCACTTGGCTATACTGTGCTTAAGGTACTGACTCTGAGGTGGTCACAGTCAAAGAAACTGCAGCTCTTGTGTTGCTGCATGAGGGGAGCTCTGTAGCCACTCCAAATCTGGTACAGAAGCCTGCTAGGTACTCTGCAACCTACCATGCACAAGGGGTATGTGATGTGTCAGAAGTAAAGGTAACCTAACTAGTGCCAGAGGAGAACAGAAATGGAAAGAAAACAGCAAAGAAGAAGAAAAAAGCAACAAATGCTGCAGGATCAATCCCATCAACCTGCCACTCCTGGATGCCCCAGAAAACTTCAGCTTTGACAGACCTTCAAAATGGAGAGAGTAGAAGCAGAGCTTTGCCAAGATTCCACATTGCTAGTAAATTCCACCAGGAAATTGGAGCCATCCAGATATTGTCTTTAAATTATGCTGTGGGGAATCAGGCAGAGTATATCTTAAAATTCTGTGATTTGCTGATGATAGTCACAAAGATGACCATTAAAGAGTTCCGGCTATGTTTGATGCATACTTTGTACCCCAGAGAAATGTGGTTTATGAAAGGGTGTGTTGTCAGCAGAGAATTCAAGAACCAGGGGAATCTGTTGAATCGGTTATAAGAGCTGTGCATGCCTTTGTGGAAAACTGCAATTTTGGGACTGTAAAACATGAAAATATCAGAGATAGGTCATTGGGCTTACCAATAAAAGCTCTCACTTAGCTACATTTAAAGACAGATGTAACTCTACAAACAGCTGTCTAGATCACAAAGCAGACTGAGCAAATGCAGCAGCAAAACAAAAGGCAGGCGCATCTTGCAAAACTAGAAAATAGCTAAGATACTGTAGAGAGACACAGCATGACTGCTAAAAATAATTATAAAACCCCTGAGGCAATGAGGGAAAAGTCCCAGGCAAACTACAGATGTTTCAGACTAAATGTACAAGATGTGAAAAAATTCATAGCCAGAGAAAGATATGTCCAGCCAAAGCTACAAGACGTAGCTTTGCACACAATATGGACATTTTGTAGCTCTTTGCTGCACTAAGACAGTCAGAGAACTGACAGTTAAGAGCTGTTGTTTTGGGATTGATCATGTGATGACACAGAGCCTGAATGGAGAGTGAAACTAAACATTTATGGAAAAACTATTGACTAACATTTACTAGGAGCAGACATGACAGATGTATCACAAGGGACATATAACCACTTTCAACCCCTCCCAGAGTTGAAATCACTGATACAGTCCTGTCTAGCCCTGAAGGTATTCTGAACAGCACGCGCCAGTTCACCACAGAAACAACTTTCAAAGATGAAAGCTTCGCATTCAGCGTGCATGTGATCAAAGGATCAAAGACCAACAATCTTCTCAGCCACAGTGTGGCAGCCATAATGGGCCTAGTGAGAAAGGTGTAAGAACTTGACTGAGTATTTGGTGATATTGGACTTTTGAAAGGAGATACAATACAAATGATCTTAAGAGATAATCCTGAACCATATAGTGTACATACACCTCACAGGATTCCTATCCAATTGCTTCATAAAGTGGAAACTGAGTTAAAGAGATTGGAATGGTTTGGCATAATGGAGAAAATCTCTGAGCCAACAGCATGGTGAGCCCCAGTGGTACTGATTACAAAAACATGGAAAAATACAAATCTGTGTGGATCTTAAAAGACATAACGTAGCAGTTGTCAGAAAAATATATCTTCTCAACACTGGATGACTTCTTCCTCAAAGTGAAAGATGCTACTGTATTTTCCAAGATGGATTCTTTAGTGGAGTCTGGCAAATTCCTTTAGTTTAAGAGAATGCTAATCAGCCTACATTCATCACACCCTCTGGGAGATTTTGCTTTCAAGATTATTTTTGGGATTACCAGTGCATCTGAAATTTTTCAAAGAAAGATGGCAGAACTGTTAATAAACACAGATGGGGTTGCAGTTTTTGTGGGTGATATTTTGATATATAGGTCATTGATGTAAGAACTTGACAAAACCCTCAATGAAGTTCTCAGCTTAATCAGTCAGTCTGGACTGAAGCTAAATAAGGAAAAGTCCATTTTCCACATATATCAGATCAAGTTTTTGGGACAGACAATTAACAAAGATGGAATCAGTCCTAGCCCTGAGAAAGTAAAAGCAATTTGAGAATGAATTCACCAATGAATGTACCAAAACATCTTGGCTATGGTGGCCACATCAAGAAATTGCCTTCAAAAGGGTAAAATAAATTATTTCAACAGCACCAGTTCTCAAGTACTATGATGTGAAAAAAACAACAATGGTCTGTGTGGATGCAAACAGCTATGGCCTAGGTGGTGTATTGTTGCAACAACATGGATCTGTGTGGAAATCCAGTGTATTTTTCCCTCGCACCTTCACAGAAGCAGAAAAACTACATGCACAGATTGAAAAGGAGTACAGCATAGGGGCACGTGAGAACTTTTACTTATATCTATGTGGATTGGATTATTTTTCACTGATAACAGATCATAAACCACTTGTAACACTCAACAGAGAAGACCTGGAGCAAGCACTGCTGAGATGCCAATGTCTTGTGATAAGGTTAATGCAATTTTAACCTAAATATGTTCATGGGAAAAATCTGGTAGTAGCAGATATGCGGTCACAGAGCCAAGCATTGCACTCAACTACCCATGAGCTTGAAGATGACATAAAGGTGTATGTTGATGCTGTGGACTCATACAGTAGTGTCAGAAAAGGGACTACTACATCATCTACAAAAAGTGACCTTGAGAGATGTCACTCAGAGAACTGCCAGATCTAGAACCTGGTGACGGTGTTTGTGTTAAACTGGATGGAGAAAAAGGAGGGAGAACTCCAGCTGTCATAAAGAAAAGAAATCATCCTAGATCATATGTGATTGAGGCTGACAATGGAGAGTTCAATAGAAACTGCTGACATCTTGAGTTTGTTCCTCAAAGGAACAACCAACAGAGCAAACTCTGCAGGTGGTGAATGCGAACAAGAAGACTCAAAGATTCCATACTGACCTCAGCCAGTCATTGCAACTAATAGATAGCCAGACGACCGAGCTAATAGATGTTTGGGTCATGTAATTAGAAAATCAGTATGATTCAGAGACACTTAACAGACTGATACATACTGAACTTTAAAGATAGTGTAATCGTGTAAATGTTGTAAATGGTAGGAGTGTAAAACGGAAAGGAGATGTGATGGAATGGTAAAACTATATTATAATGGTCCACCATTAGATGGCGCCATGCATAGCATTCCTTACCTGAACTGGTAACAGCCATATCTGGCAGTGCATTAAACTATCTTAAAGAGAACACATCTTTTGTATTTCTCTCCATGATCTATATCCAGTCCAAATCTAGTACAGAAGCCTGACCTGCTAGTAGAAGCCCTGCAACCTACTATATACAAGGAATACATGACACTCTCCCTTTCCGTGCTTCATTGTAAAGCTACTGGCTGACACACACTTCTTAAAAGAGCATATTTCTATATCTTTTCTGTCTGCCCCTGAACACCTCATCCCCTTGAAGTTTAAATTTTTAACAACACATTTTAGAGCTGGACAAGTCACTGGCTTTACCACTCATCTGGATCTGGTCATCTTCTGTACTTGAGGAGTAGGGTGACCAGACGTCCCGTTTTTAACAGGACAGTCCCGTATTTAAGCCCTACTACAGGTGTCCCTACTTTTTCTTTAAAAAGGGCAAATTGTCCCATATTTTCTGTGTCCGCCCCCCCGCCCACATCAGTACTGGCGGTTCCTGCTGCTGGTTGGATCCCTGCTTGCCAACTGCCTGCCCACCAGTGGTGAGTGGGGGGGTCCAGTGGCTGTCGATGGGGGTGGGTGTGCAAGGCTGGTGGCGGGGCAAAGATGCAGTGCGCGGGGCCAGCCACACCCCCTGCCGGTCTGTCAGCGCAGCCCCTGCTACGTGCCGGCTCTCGGCCCCCTCTCCCATTTCCAGACGGCATTGGCTGTGCGCTGCAAGCCTGCAAGCAGGTGCCAGGCAGCGGCTGGTTACATGTCGCCTCTCCTGCCTATCCATCGGCCCTTTATGTGCTCCACCTCTTGCTGTCCTCTCCCTGCTTTGCCACTTCGCCCTCACCCCCCCCCCCCCGTGAGAGAGATGTACGGGATTGTGTGTATGTATCACCTCTCCCCATGTGTGTGTGTGGGGTGGGGTAGGGATGTGTGTGTCACCTCTCCCCGTGTTAACACTAAAGCCTTAAAGATAAGAAGGTAAATAAAAATAATCCAACTACACAGTATTTCTTTTTAACAGGGTGTGACGGGGCAGACTGGCCCCGCACTGGCGCAGCAGGGGTTAACCCTTCCTTCCTGGCAGAGGAAGCCCCACCCTGGAAGCCCTGCTGGGCATGCTCCAACTGGAGGCTAGGTATAAAAGCCTGCAAAGCTGCTCAGTTGGGGCTGACCACTGGAGGAGAAGGACGCACACCGGCAGCTCCCGAGGCGGGACAGCCCACGCTTCAGGCTCCAGGAGCCAGCCCGCACCCTGCATCCCAGACGGAGGACCCGCCAGAGGGGAACGGACCGGAACCCATGTCTCTGGAGGAGACCGGGACATTGAGGGTAGGAAGTGACCTAGGGGAACTTTAGGGACCAGCCGCGTTAGAGCAACACTGACGATCGGTGTACTGTGGCCGGATCCCCACCGAGCCAATGGCAAGGGGAACACTGTCACGGCAGCAATACACCACCTGAAGCGGGTGCACTCAGCTGCAGAGCTAATTCCCAAAACAGGCTGAGGAGGTGCCAGAGTGGTGAGTTGACCCCATTACAGGCCTCAATTCCAGAAGAGCTGAGCACCTCCAGCTCACTTTTAAGTCAATGGGAGCTGCATTTGCACAGCATCTTCAAAACCCAGGCCAGTCAATATTTGACATCTGTGACCCGAAGAGCCCCTCAATGCAAACTGGTGGAGGGCCCACTGTACTGTAACTCCTATCAGGCCTGACACACAACACACTGTCAGAATATTTAGCCATATAGTGCCTTGTAAGGTATCTCATGAAAACTGGTAATATGCTGGTCATGAATATCATTGCATGATGTATGTATGGGTTCTGTATAAAGAGTTATGTATGTGTGCTCGAAATATGTTTGCTTTGGAGGCAATGAATAAAAGAAACCTGTCCTAGACAAAGGAATGTGGATTTACCTGTCTGCCTGGCTTGATTACAGGCAGAGGACAATGAAATTACAAAGTAAAGAAAGCCTTCAAGCTAACAAGTGACAGAGGAAATGGTTTAGTGAACACACTGAAGTCTGAACCACACCCCCGCCTGGAGGTGTTCCTGGTTCTTGAGACAAGGACAATGGGCTTTGGGAAGTATAAAGGGAGCAAAAAGACGTGCTGCATATCCATCACTTGAGGAGGAAAAAAGGCAACAGCACCCTTTGATTCTGTGAGCAGTGGATCCTCCTACCAAAAGGGCTAAAGATGCTGTTAACTTGATGTAAGCGAGAAAACTTTAGCAAACTACAATCTTTGCCTAAGCAAGTAAGTCTTGGACACTAGAAAGCATGTTTTATTTTATTTTGTTTGTAATCACACCTGTCTCTTTTTTCTTTTTTTTTTTTCTTTTTTTTCTTGCTTGGTATCACTTAGAATAAGTTTATGAACAGAGATTTTTCTTTTAATATAAACCATTGCAGTGCTGTTACTTTGAAGTAAACAGTGAGTCCTCAGCTAGCCTAACAGGCTGGTGTGTGCACTGTTCCTTTGGAGGCAGTGAACTTAATTTCTGTGAGTGTTGTGTCCAGTTCCTCTCACTGCAGAGAGATGTCTCGGTGAACCTTGGGAAGTGGATTCACTGATGTTTACCTGCAAGGCAAGGTTAAGACTTGGTCTCAAGGAGTTTGCTGGTGAGGCAGACAAACAGGTGTGTCAGGGAGCTAACACACAGTTTAAGCCCCAGCAAAGCTCTCCCTTGGCTGAGGCAGGGGGGTAACACAGTGGCTTATGGTTCTCAGTGTCCTGAGGAGTGTCACAGCCTCATCTGTAACTCATAAGACACTTTGGCAAGAAATTCTTTATGGGGTTAACTGACAAATACTGAAAATGGATGCTGGTATCAGAGACACATGATAGGACTTCCAGGCCTTATAGTAATTGAACCCTTTGAAGTGGGAGTTAATTAACACACTCTACCACTTCCCTTGTTTCTCTCAGCAAAAAGGCAGTGTGGTCCAATGGCTAGAGCACTGGACTAGGAATCATGAGACTAGCTAACCTGCTCTGTAACCTTCAGCAAGTCACTTCAGCTCTGGGTTAAGATACTTGCCTCCCTTTGTAAAGTCAAGTGCTTTAAGATCTAGAGACAAAAGGGATTTTATTACTATTAGGAAAACTAATATTTGCATAGGGCCTCTCTCTTGGTGATATTACTGCCTAACACTAACTATGATATGTCTCTAGTTTTATTCAAAATTATATTGGCCCTCTTTCCTTGTGTAAACTAGATGTCTGTCTTTCCTAACTGTAGTCCTTTGAATGCTAATTCAACTTCCCTTGACTTGCCTCAGGATGTTACCTGAAGCTGGATACTTGTCTGAGACATGCATGTAAAGAAACAATCTTTGATTCCTGGTAAGATGGTATCCAGCACAGTGCTCATCTCCAGATTCTCACCAAACAGCTTAATGTATGTCCAGCAATTTCCATCAGTCTAAGATGTCATATTTTCCCAGTAGGAAGATAAGAGAGCTATTTCTATTTAATGTAGGAATCCCTAGAAAACAAGGTGTTACACATTCACTCTCCACCACTGCACTTTTCTCTCCTTAACTACCCTTTCTTCCATGGAATGAGAATATTTGGTAAATGTGGAAGATACGTGCTATTTAGAACAAATGATGTTCCGGTTCCTTGTTACCCTCTAATTTCCTTTGAAAGCAACTCATGCAGTGTGATCCATTCTTTATTAGAGCTATCAGGCTTTGGACTGGAAGCTTTTTTTTCTTTTCTTTAAGAAGAAAGGAAGACATGGCTTGGAGGTCTGGAGCAGACCCCAATTCCCAGACCTGCCTGCTGTCCCTGAGGGAAAGGGCCTTCTCTTTACTTAAAAAGATGTTTGACATCATTAGCTGTCTTCATGTAAAAACAAACCCTTTTTGCTGTGAAGACACAGCCTCCTTCAGGTCCTAAATCTGTCTCCTAACCCAGGTAGGAGCATTTGGCAGAAATGGAGAGTTTCTATGATGTCTTTGCAACTGTCTCTTGGCACTAAAGACTGAAATGCAAGACCTCTGAAACCAGTGCCAGCTGTGCCAACCAGACCTACTTCAGGCATCATGGCACTGAAAAACTGCTGGCACCAACGTCCTTTTTGGCACCGAGTAGATCCTCAACACCAACTACGTCCTCAGCACCAAGTAAGACATCAGCACTGATGACGTCCTTGGCACCGAGCAAGTCTTACAACCAGAAGTGCTGGAACAATTTTTATAGTGGGGGTGCTGAGAGTGATTGAACCAAACTGTAAACCCTATATATGATGGAAACCACTTCAAACAAGGGGGTGCAGCACCCCTAGTTCCAACACTTATGCTTAGAATCCCATCTGCTGGCTACTCAGGAGAATGCACCCCTCCTTCAGCACTGATCCATATGCTGGCACTGACTATGATCTTCCCTCCTCCACAGGAATTTCAATACCTTAAAGACCTGTCTGTCTCTGAGGTGTCTGCATCCCCACTCCTCGGACACGACCTACCTCCACTGCCATCCTCATCACCGGAATCACATAACTCTTCTCCTTTCCCTAGTGACGAGGAAGAGGAGGAGGACGTGGAGTACCCAATTCTACACTCACACATGAGAGAACCTCACAAGGCCTTACACATTACATGCAATCCACCACTGCACCAGGTCCATGGTATGACCCACCATGGATGCAACCCCATGTGCTGCTCCCTCAGTACTGGCCATACTGGGATCCTTGGGCCATGCATAGAGCACAGTTTGGGAAACCTTCCACGGACTGGAGCCAAAGGCCTTCACCTTCTTCATCAGCCTCTTGTCCACTGCAGGTTAAGCCTCTGCCCATACCATAGGAAGAAGAGCAGGAGGAAGATATTCCACCACCACTCCACTTCTCCTCTTCCTCTCCTGATGAAGCTATCATGCCTCCACCTCCTACTGCAGCTGACTACTTCAGTAGGGTGACCATATTTACCAAAGTAAAATCGGGACACCGTGCGGACTGGCCTGAGCTGCCTGGCTTCACCACTCACCTGAGCCCCCTCCTCCCCTGTAGTAATATGAGGCCCTGAAATGTAAACCCTTGTATCAGAGGCCCGGTATGGGGACTAAGGCCTGAACTAAAGTGATGGTCAAGACTTTGCTAACATAAAGCAAAGTTAAACTGTGAGCCAGAGGCAGGCCCTGCTCACAGAAGCTTGCAAGGTAAGGGGTGATGTTGCAAAAATACACAAACCTAAAAGGTACCAGAACACTCGGATACTTGCACATTCCACACAGATAACAAGGAACAGGTTGACCCATCCTAAAGATGGACAAAAGGGTAATATGATGGATAAAGTTGTTTTGTTTGAACCAACATGTACAAGGTGAGAGGCGGCACCTTGCTGCATAGAGGGGTTGTACCTTGCTACGTAGAGGGGTTGCACCTCAATATGTCAGGAGTGATGTGTAACTTGTTTGTACCCGTGTATAAGAATACATCCCTGGGGCAATGTCTCTGCCGGCCTAGGGGACAGTGGAGTGTCCCGCCACTGACTGAGCTGTGTCTATTGTCAGGAGGCACATATTCGTAGTATGTCCTGTAGAGTCTGCTGGAAACTATTACTGTGCTTTGTTTGACAATAAACCTGGCCGGGTGCCTTCGTCCCTTATTGGAGTCTGTGGTCATTGGGGGTTCTCTTGGGGTCTGCTGTGCCAGCGATCTGCAGAGCCAGGGCAGCACACAGAGGGAACACACGCACACAGCCAACTGTTATCAACATTGAACTGTTAGTTTCAGTTTAAACCCTGTTTAGTTTAGCCAAATTATTGATTTATTTATATATAAGTTAAGGTTTGTAAATTGAAAGGCCATCTTGATTTGGCAAAAGGACAAGGTAACCTCCATTTTGTGTCAGGTTCTTGTTTCCCCAAGCCAAGAAAAGGCAGGAAACAGGGAGAGCGGGAACGCTGTTGCTAGGCAACAAGCCCCTATATAGGTGGATGAGGGGAGGAGCTGGGGGTTCCTTTTGCATTCCTGGGAGTTTGGAGTGGTTGGAGCTAAAAAGGTCCCAGACTCTCTCTTGGTGGTGTGGTCGGGACGGCTCCAGGCACCAGTGCACCAAGCACGTGCCTAGGGCAGCAAGCCGTGGGGGGCGGCCTGCCGGTCGCCGTGAGGGCAGCAGTCAGGCTGTCTTCGGCGGCATGTCTGCGGGAGGTCCGCCAGTCCCACGGTTTCGGCAGCAATTTGGCAGCGGGTACACCGAAGGCGCGGGACCGGCGGACCTCCCGCAGGCATGCCGCCGAAGGCTGCCTGACTGCCGTGCTTGGGGGGGGGCAAAATACATAGAGCCGCCCCTGCCGGCAGGCCGCCCCCCCACGGCTTGCCACCCCAGGCACGCGCTTGGTGCGCTGGTGCCTGGAGCCGACCCTGCTAGGCACAGTGGAACCTGTGCCGACACAACATCGAGGGAAAGGGTTCTACTCTCACTACTTTCTGACCTAGAAAAAGACCGGGGAATGGAGGCCTACACTAGACCTACGCTGACTGAACAAATTCGTGAGGCTAAAAAAATTCAAGAGGGTCACACTGGGCACAATAATTCCTGCACTGGAGCAAGGGGACTGGTTCACAGCCCTCGACCTACAGGACGCTTATTTTCATATATCAATTCATCCAGCTCACAGACACTTCCTACGATTCACAATCGGTCACAACCATTTTCAATACCGAGTTCTTCCTTTCGGACTCTCCACTGCGCCAAGAATCTTTACCAAGACTCTAGCCGTGGTCGTGGCTCACCTCGACAGACATGGGATCTCTCTTTTCCCCTATCTGGACGATTGCCTCATCAAGGGCAACTCCTATGGCGAGACACTTCAAGCTACCCGTTTCGCCATCTCCCTCTTTCACAGCCTAGGCCTCCAAATAAACATCCAAAAATCCACCCTGACTCCTATACAACAGATTGAGTCCAGATGAGCTCCAATGAACTCAATTCGAAGCAGAGCCTCGCTCCCAAATCACAGATTCCTCGCTATCACACAGCTTATACGCACGCTCTCTATTTGTCCCAGGACACAGGCAAGAATTTGTATACAGCTCCTTGGTCACATGGCAGACACCACCTTCGTGGTCCAGTATGCCAGGCTGCACATGAGATGTCTTCAGGGCTGGCTCAACTCCACATTCAAACCCAACAGACACACCTTAGAGTTGCTACTAACGCCTCCTCCCAACGTTCTAGCTTCCCTACATTGGTGGACAAGACCAGAAAACCTCTGCACGTCTGTTTCTTTCCAGCAACGGTCCCCAATGCTCATGCTCACAACGGAGGCTTCTCTAATCGGTTGGGGAGCGCATCTAAGGGGATGCGCCTACACATAAATCTCTTAGAGCTCAGAGCAGTGAGGTGAGCATGCCTTCACTTTCTTCCCCTCATAAAGAACAAATCTATTTGGGTCTTAACAGACAACATAGCATGTATGTTCTACATCAACAGACAAGGGGAGCCTGATCACATACCCTATGCATGGAAGCCATCCGACTATGGAATTGGTGCATACAACATCAAATACAAATCATTGCTTCCTACATACCCGACTGCCACAACACTACTGCCGACCCTGCAATACTTCAAGAGCTCTTCTCCCTCTGGGGCACCCCATCAATAGACCTCTTTGCCATGACTCAAAATCGAAAATGTCGTCTGTTTTGCTCCAGAACGGGACTTCAGAACTGTATCCCTAGGAGACGCATTCCTCATCCCATGGAACACCTCTCTCCTATAGGCCTTCCCACCAATCCCTCTGCTACAGGGTTCTTCAGCGACCGAGACAGACGTGGTATCCTTACCTACTCTGCATGTCCTCCCATCATCTCTGGGCTCTCCCCAGCAGGCCAGATCTCCTTTCCCAGGGGTCCTTCACCCCCAGCTCCAAAAGCTCCATCTGACAACCTGGTTCCTTCATGGTTCCAAACCCCTGAACTAGTCTGTTCTGAGCAAGTCTGCATAGTAGAAAAGACTGGTGCTCACGTAATCACTTAACACCCAATACGGTGACCCTCCCTAACGTCCTAGACTACCTTCTGCAATTAAAACAAGATGGAATCTCACTCAACTCCATCAAAATACACCTGGCAGCGCTTACTACCTTCCATGACTTGTTAGAAAGTTACTCACTCTTTACCACTCCACATAAAACGATTTCTCACGGGCCTGCCAAAATCTCTACCCTGAAATTTACCCAACGGCAGCTACATGGAATCTTAACCTCATTCTTCACAGTCTCATGAAACCTCCATTTGAGCCCTTGGCTATCTCATCTCTTCTTCATATGTCCATGAAGGTAGCTTTCTTAGTTGCAATAACATCAGCAAAGACAGTCATTCTGAGACCACATCCTAAATTTCTCCCTAAGGTGGTATCCACCTTCCACCTTAACCAACCAATATACTTACCTACTTTCTACCCCAAATCTCACAAGACTCCGCACGAGGCAACCCTGCATACTCTCGACGTCAGGCGAGCAAACGCCTTTTATTTAGACAGGACTAAGCCATTTTGTAAGTCCCCACGACTCTTTATTACAGAAATATCGAAAGGTACAGCTATCTCTAAACAACATCTGTCCAAGTGGATCTCTGACTGCATCAGATCCTGTTATCGCACTCAAAATATTCAACCGCCCGAAGGCATTAGAACTCACTCCACTTGAGCTATGTTGACATCCGTTGCCTTCTTACATAACGTAGCCATTCCTGAATTCTGTAAAGCGGCTACATGGTCATCTGAACACACGTTTGCCAAACACTATACTATCACGCAAGATAGTAGGCAGACACTATAGTAGGTGTAGCAGTGCAGGACTCACTCCTGCGGTGCCTCCTGCTGGTCGTCTCAGGAATTAGCTCATCCAGCCTTTGGAGCGCCCTCTGCAGGCCGTGATCCGCCTTGCCACTTCTGGCCCCCGTGTTCCTCCTGGACCCAGTACCCTTGTACCTGGGGTGCTGCCTCCTAACAGTAACCCCTCAGTCTTAGGGTCTCCCCTCCCCGGGGAACCCCTACCCACTATTCCCACCTCACCTCAGTATAAGGCTACTGCCAGTCATTGTCTAGCCCCATGCCCTGGGGCAGACTGCAGTATCAGCCACTCATCATAGGCAAGGTTGGGTTTGGACCTGCTGCCTTTGCCTACCCCTGGGCTGCCCTCTGCAACCCCTAGTACCTATTAGTCCAATGCTAGGCTGCAGCCTGGGGCTTTCCAGGCTAGAACTCCCTGGCTCCTCTGCCTTTCCCCAACTCTGCTTCACTCAGGTATCCTACCTCTAGCTCCTGCAGCCAGGCCCATCTCCCTCTACCAACAGAGAGAGCCTTCTGAGCTCCTGGCTCCCAGCCTTTATATACAGGCCAGCTGTGGCCTGACTGGGGCGTGGCCCAGCTGCAGCCGCTTCCCTAATCAGCCCAGCTTTTAGAACTGCAGCCCTCTGCAGGGCTGCTTTTAACCCCTGCAGCCCTCTTTCGGGGCTGGTTTCAAGCCCTTCAGGGCAGGAGCGGGTGTCCACCCCGCTACAGTAGGCCATACAGTACTCCCTACAGTACTCCCTGCCGCATCTCCAAAGTCCCACCGACCATAGTGAATACTGCTACACGTTCACCTAGAGTGGAGTACCCACAGGGACAGCACTCGAAGAAGAAGAAAATAAAAAGTTACTCACTTTGCAGTAACTGAAGTTCTTCGAAATGTTTCCCTGTGGGTGCTCCACTCCCCTCCCTCCTCCCCTCTACTTTGGAGTACTAGTATTTCTCATGGTAGAGAAGGAACTGAGGAGGGTGTGGGACGCACTCACTCAAGAAGAATCCAAAGAGATGGGAGATACCAACTGAGCACAACTGCCCAACCAGGCACTGCTACCGAAAATCTCCCATCAACGACGCTGGGATGCACCGTCACCTAAGGTCAGGGGTGGCTCCAGCAACCAGCGCATCAAGCCGCGGAGGGCAGCCTGCCGGTCACCGTGAGGGCGGCAGTCAGGCTGCCTGCGGCGGCATGCCTGTGGGAGGGCTGCCGGTCCCGTGGTTTCGGCGGCAATTTGGCTGAAGGCGCGGGACCGGCGAACCTCCCACCGGCATGCCGCCAAAGGCTGCCTGACTGCCGTGCTTGGGGCGGCAAAATACATAGAGCCGCCCCTGGGTGTGGTATACTTTTCCACACTGACTACTGGCCTGCAGTAGTCACTCAGTAAGTGTTTTGGGTTAATTGGTTATTTTATTTTGGGAAAGCAAACTTGCACACACGGACCTGGTCCGATTAGTTAGTTTAAACTCACATTTATAGACGACGCAAAGCGGGATAGGGTGGGGGTTAAGATAGGGCTACGTACCTGTCTATTCCATCTGCCATCCACCGTTGGTGTCCGTGGCTGATCTCGGTGATCCGGATCCTGAAGTCTCTCCATTGGCAGCCCCTGGAAAAGGTACAAGAACATCTTTGTATCATTGTGTATGTGTGCGTGTGTATGTATTCTGTTCCAAATCTCCAGAGTCATTAATCCATCCCTCTTCCCTTCTTTCCCTTCCCTTTAGCAAATAAAGTGTTGTGGTTCATTCGTGTGTGATGTTTATTGGAACCAGCTCTGACAGATGGGCTAAAAGGAGAACTCAGTGAGAGGTAAACTGAAAAAGAAAAATCCTTAGAGAGCAGAGCACCATACTGGTGGCGTCTGACAACACCCCTTGCCCTCATTGCACGGGGCTGTCCCAAGCCACCTGGCATGCTACTTGGGGTTGGGGCTGACAGCCTGAGCCCTATGCCACCCTAGGCTGACTGTCTGAGCCCTACACCGCCCAAGGCCTGTACTGCCCAGGGCTCACAGCCTGTGCCCCACCGCTTTGTATGGGCACTGGCCTCCCCAAATGTTCCTCCATGCCCCCCCTTAAGGAGGCGCAACCCACTTTTTTGGCAAAAATGGGCCTTGTCCCATTTGCTCTTGACAACTGATGAGAGCAACTTGCAATTGGTAAGCACAAATGGGACAAGGCCCATTTTTGCCAAAAAAGTAAGGACATCCAGGACAGGGCTTAAAAAGGGGAACTGTCCTGGCCAAAACAGGACCTAGGGTTAACCTAGACTTTAGACATTTTTAGGAATTATTTCAGAGGATTGCAGACACTTTTCAGATTTCATTAGAAGTAGTAATGGACCAACAACACAAGCTGCCTGACATCCTGCACACATCCTCCTCTTCTAAAATAGCCCTCCCTATCAACGAGGCCCTACTTGATCCTGCAAAAATAGTCTGGCAGATCCCAGCGTCCATTCCCCCAACTTGCAAGCGGGTGGACAAAAAATATCATGTTCCCGCAAAAGACTTGTGTAACCCTTCTGCGCGTCTGAGTTGGCAGCAACGAGGGCCGGGTTCAGTATCTAGGGGTTCCGTTTCAATAACACAATGCAAAACCAGCTCGAGCCCCCACCCAGTGACCTGGGACAATTACATATCACCTCCCAGGCGCCTCTAAGAGGCAATACTTCCCCTTTCGCAAGCACAGAGTCTGAGTGTAGCAAAATCCTTTTAATAAAGGAGGGAAACAATGTGGCATTATGTTGGGGAAACACCACAAACAGGATTCATAACACAAACCATGAGCAAAAGACCCACCCCCCCAAGTAAGTTTGGCAGTATCCCTTTCCCCTCAGGGTCTTAAGTCCAGCAACCCCAAAAAAATCACCCAAAGTCCCAAAAGTCCAACACCCCAAAAGTCTCTTGAGTCCAGCAACCCAAAAATCACCCAGAAGTCTCTGTTCCTAGGCAGTGCAGCCCCAGAGTTCAAAAGATTATCTACAGAGTTTTACCTCCCAGGCCGGGGGGGAGGGGGGCAGCAGTGTTAAGGGGCACCTTACGTGGTCTGAGGCCGACTGCCCCGCCTCTCCATGGGGTTCTGCTGCAGCCTTCCCCGTGAGCCATTCCACCAGCCGCTCCGCTCCATCAGCCGTCCCGTGAGCCGCTCCAGCCGTTCTGTAAACTGCTCCACTCTATCAGCCGCTCCGCTCCACCAGCTGTCCCGCAAGCCGCTCCAGTCGTCCCACAAACTGCTCTGCTCCACCAGCTGTCCCATAAACAGCTCTGCTCCGCCAGCTGCTCAACAACATATCTTCAGGCCCCCCCACAGCACTCAGTGGTTTCAGCTCTCAGTAATTTTAGCTCTTTAGTGCTTTCAGCTTGTAGTAGGGGAGCCTCAGTGCTGGTGTACCATTGGCCCAAAGTGAATTCATCTCAGCAGCCTGTAACTAGACTCCTAATAGAATTAAAATTAGCTCTGATATTCTACAGTAGAGAGAGGAGGAAGTAATCGGTATTTCAGGCCCTCAAAAGGGGGCCCATACCATCAAGTGCAAATACCTGTCCCCAACCTCTCTCAATTCACTGGGTTTTGGAACCCATGTCACTTGTCTAGCGAGCGCTACTTAGTTGATGGCGAGTCCCTCTGTCATAAAACGGTTTCATTGTCCTTGATTCACATAATCAGGGTAACAACACTTTATTCTTCCTGCCCCAATAACAGAGAAACTGGGGATCCCACAGCAGCCAAAGTGACCATTTTGGGCTGCTGTGGGCTCATGCTTGGCGGGGTGGGTGCGCCTATGCAAACAAGATCAGCCCCTGAAGTTATTTTCCACAACTCGCCACAATTCACCACCAGATGTCAGGGTAGAGCTCATCTTGACTCTGCTTACACTTGGAATTACTTTTTAGTCACCCCACCCCGAATTCCCTAGTTGTCCTTTTTCTTGCATGGCATTGACATCAATACCTATCTCTACCTATCCACCATGATAAAACTGGAAATGACTGGACCTCTTCGGACTAGGGCTGTCAAGCGATTTAAAAAATTTAAATCATACTGTTAAACAATAATAGAATACCATTTATTTAAATACTTTGGAGGTTTTCTATATTTTCAAATACAGGCTTCAGCCCCCCTCAGGACACGGGGCTTCAGCACAGCTTGGGGCTTCAGCCCAGTAGTATAAGGGGCCCACCATCAATCAAACGTAGGCCCTACCCCCTGACCCCTCAGGCCCTCGCCCTGGGGGTATTACTTCTGGGGTCAAGATGGACACATGACCAGAAGCAAAGGGTGTCATGTGACCCCTCTAAGAACTCCTCCCACTGCCCTCTACCAATCAGGATGGGTTCCAGTTGCAGAGGACCTTCTGGAGAGTGGATTTGACCAGTTGGGAGGGAGGAGGAGTTCCGGTGGGGTGGCCCGCCCAGAAGAGGGTCATGTGACGGCTCTAAGAGCTCCCCCTACTGCCCTCTACCAATCAGAGCACAGCACCGCCCCGGGAAGTCCCAGCACTGCGTGGAAGACGCCATTTCGTTCCAAGAACACGTGTTTTAGAAATCGTGGAAAGGCTGAGAGGAAACATGGACTCATTCACCACCCCCTGAGAACTTCGGACTTTGTTTTAGCTCCGAGGGCCTTCGACCGCCTGTGGAGGAAGCGCTACATCAGCGACAGTTCCAAGGAGGAGGGAGCGGCCCTGGGGAACCATTTGGCCCAGCCCTTGATGGATACACTGGAACCTAACCCCAAAACCCAACTGCACGTGAGGAAGACCGATGAGCGTGACACCCTCTCATCGTCCACCCCCCTAGAGGAGGAAGGTGACCGTGGCTTGCGGGAATCACTGGTGGACAAGGTGAACAGAAACGACATCACACAGGTAAATGAACGATTATGAAGTGACAGTCGAGGATGGGGTGTCATGGGGTTAGGAACCAATCCGGGGTTGCGTAAATCTAAAAACAAGCGGTGGAGGCCCTGGACAGCATTGCATCAGACCACGAAGACGAATCGGGCCTGCCTTGTTTTCGCTCAACACTGGTACAAATCATTGACGAGGACGCCGAGGATGATGGCTATATGGATTTAAGGAGGAGGCTTGGCATGGAACTAACTGAGCCAGTGCCACGTTATGAGTGTAAAAAAGTCATGAGTTCTATTGTACGTGCTGCTGTTTATGCTGTCCTTAATCACTGTCTTAGGGAAAAGCTTTTCGAAGATTGTGAGGGCTGTGTCATAGGCACCATGACTGCATGAGTTGGACTTCGGAGGATATAAACTGCAAGCTCCGGGACCTGTGTGCTGACCTGTGTTTGGAAAGCTTATTAAACACTGTTATTGCCATAGATTATGCTTTGCAAAGTCTGTGCCTAACCCAAGAAAATTTAGCACAAGGGGTGACCTTGGTAAATGCTGTGCAATTCGGGCGAGACCCTGACAGTGTTTTAAAGAAAATGACCGAACTGGAAGATGCCTGCTTACAGCGTTATATTGACCATCTGGTCCACACAAAATGTTATAGAACCCTGCTTAAGAAAAAGACTATTTGTATGAAATCTAAAAGGATTAAGTTAGAGAATGGTGAAGGGACAAACAAGCAATATAAAATCTGGTTGCTGTGAATAAAAATATATATTGAAAAGGGCTTTGTGACTATCTGTGTTTCTGTTAGAAGGTCTGTGTGGCCCTTAAGTAAGATAAAAGTTTTGATGGAGCCTCTTGGTTTGTTTTCAAGGGGTTGTATGTGTTTTAAATAAAAAAATAGTTTGTGAGAAACTAGCTCTTGTGTCTTTGTGTAAAAGAGACCCATTGACAGCAAAAAAGCTGAAATGTGAGTAGTAGAATCTTGTGGGGAACTCTCCCCAAAAATGTGTTTAAAATAAAGCAACAAAAAAAAAAGGCTTCTATATAAAACAGGGATGTTTGAGACATTGCTTTGAATACAATAGAGCTGACACCCTGTTGAGCTGATGGTTTAACCACACCTCCACTGAATAGCCAGGCTGACTCTATTGCAGAGTCGGTAACCTTTCAGAAGTGGTGTGCCGAGTCTTCATTTATTCTCTCTAATTTAAGGTTTCGCGTGCCAGTCATACATTTGAACGTTTTTAGAAGGTCTCTTTCTATAAGTCTATAATATATAACTAAACTATTGTTGTATGTAAAGTAAATAAGGTTTTTTAAATGTTTAAGAAGCTTCATTTAAAATTAAATTAAAATGCAGAGCCCCCCGGACTGGTGGCCAGGACCCGGGCAGTGTGAGTGCCACTGAAAATCAGCTCGCATGCCGCCTTCGGCACACGTGCCATAGGTTGCCTACCCCATCTCTATTGAGTCTGTAGGTCTAGATGATTACCCACCCTTGTTACCATCACGGTTAAACGTATTGGTGATCAGTAATTAAGTTTGATGGGTGTACACCCACAGTAAGCGGGGTGGGTAGGGATCGTGAGCTCTGATGAAATAAAACCTCAGGAGTTCATAGATGCTGTTGGACAGTTTAAATATAACCCCAGGAGTTCGTTGACTGCTATGGGTCAGTCTTTCTAGCAACTCAAAGTTTAAAATAATATATTTACATAAATAAACAAGGGTCCAACTCAAAACTGAAATGTTTCAAGGGTTCACAAACCTCCACCATATTTTATAAAATAAGCATTTGCTGTAAGGACAATCAAACATTTAAAAGCTATGAAAAACCCTAAGAATCAAACATTTAAAAGCTATGGGTATTTGTAGAGTGTTTACTATGGTTGTGCTACATCCATTTTATTTCAACAAACCAAAACTTTAAGCATGAAAGAAACATGATTTAAAAAAACAAAACCCTAAGTCATTCATTAATATCTGCAAGGTCCCTCCCAGGAAGGAGAGGGTACAGTAACATTAAGGATTGTTGTGTATGGTGACTTACTGTTTAATACTGTAAGAAGGCCCTACAGTACTCTCTTTTTTTCATTGAAACAGGAAAGTGTATTTTAGCGGGCGAGGGGGAAACAGGCAACCTAGTTGTGCAAACAACTTAATTCCCGCGTCCCTCAGATCACAAAAGGGAACTTTGGGGAGGGGTGCCTAATTTCCTTAAGTATCTATCAATTAAGAGTTGTGGTGATCAAATCAACCTGCTAACTACAGACTTTGAAGTTTGTTTGAAACAAAGAGCTAGAATGGTTTAAAAAACCTCAGCTTTTTGGAGACTGTCCTTTTTTTTTTAAATCTTGAACAGAACAGCTGCTGGACTGCAAGACTGGGTATGTTGCTTGTTTTTTAACTCTGAAAATATATAATGTTACTCTTTGTCCATGCTGTCCTTACTAATAATGATACATGTCTTTACAGACGCTCCCCGAGTTTTTTGCGTAAGTCGGAAACGTATACCCGACCATTACACACACACACAAAAACCCTCCTATTTCTAGCTTACGGAACTTTTTCCGTAAGAGCGGATTTCCGTAAGTCAGGTTTGCGTAACCTGGGGGACATCTGTATTGCAATGTGATCTGTTTAGCATGCAAACAGCAACTTCAAGCTGTATTTTACCAGGGCAAGGTAAAACCCTATTTTTAACTATAGTTGTGCTTAATACTGTTTAATAAAAAACCCAGGTATTAAACAAGTTGTATAGGGGTTTGATGCATTTGTGGAATAATACTAACTAAAATTTTGCTTGTTCTTTAACCCAGAGGCCCAAATACACATGGGGGGAACAGAACTGCCATGTGCCAGTACCCCTTTACTCTGTGGTGGAAGGTAACTTTCTGCAATTGGCTTTTAAAAGCGTGTGTCTGTTTGTGTGTGTGTGTTTTGAATGTTTTTTATTTTTAATTAGTTTTAATGATAAAATTGTGAGATGGGGTCTGTGCATGATATAGATGTGGTTTTTTTTAAAGTATATGGCTGCAAACTGTTGGTTTGGTTTGTTTCAAATTAACAGGGTTTTTTACTCTGCAAAATGTGATGTGTTTTTAAAATGGGTTGTTTTAAAATTAGTTAGCATTTAAATTATTATTGGTGATTTAGGGGACCTATGGAAGACATAGTTATGGTGGAGGGATTTTAAAAGTATTTTATTGCACAGTTTGTTTTTGCGTGCATGGCGGAAACATGTGCTTGTATTAATTGGGGGGGGAAAAGTCTAGGTTTTAGAGAAACACTAGTGGAGAAATAAACCAAAACCTATGTTTGTTGTACAGCCTGAAATGGATGATTTTGTTTTAAAGTTATGACTTTTTAAATTGAGACACACCCTAATGAGTATTTTATTTTTTAAGTTTATAAGACAGTTTAATGTGTTTTATAATAATAATGTTGTCTGCTCCACAGTACGGTCAAAGCATGAGAGATCCTTAGACCAGAGGGAAACAAGCTCAAAAGAAAGAGGAAAGAGACAGCAGAAAAGGAAAATTCGCCAGCATCAACGGCTGATGGATGGCTGAAGCTCAGTATATATGTTTTGCTTATTGGTTTGGTTATTTTATGAGGCTTAGTATTTTAAGCAAATACATAGGGGTGGGTGAGAAAGATGGTAAAGTTAACTCTTGTAAAATGTTTATTTGATGGTAAATTGGAACATCTCTGTTTTTCTTAATCAGCCAAGGGCAGCTCTCCTGACAATGTTTTAGTCACACCTCCACCAGAACCACCAAAGAATCAGAAATCTGCTCTGAGACCTTTAACAACAACAACAACGCAAAACAGCACAAGAGCGCAGACGAAGCATCAGAGCAGTCGATAGCTCATATATGTCAAACCCAAGGACAAAACAAAAGACTCTGGTAAAAAGCAACCAGGCAAACAACTCCAGTTCCTCAGCAGTCAACACCACACCAAACTCTGAGAAAACTGTGAATGAAAACACACACATTCACAAACCCGGAGCACAAGTTTTAGGGGTTGTGAATAATAAAACAAGGACTGAAAGCTCCTGCAATGCAGGGGTAGCTCCTTATGAAGTATCCGACAATTGTTATGAAGTATTCTCCCAGCTCCATAAGCTCAGCACAGCTCTTCGGTATTCTAAAAAGATTTGGGAAAAATATGACTCTTTGTTCAGAAAGCTGGTGGGCGCTGTATCCTCAGGGGTTCTAAAAGAAAGGAGGACTGGAAACTACATCAAAAATGCAAAAACTCTTGCAGCTGACTTTGAAAAATACTTTAGTTTTCCAGAGAGGTGTCTCTGAGCAGGCGTGACTAGCTGTGGAAAGGGGTGTGACGTTATTGATATAATCTGGGACCATATAGAACATGGTTGCAACCAGGGTCCTGTAGTGGCACCAAATCTTATATAAAGGGGGTCAAATGAGGTGTCGTAGACAAGGTTATGGTTTGCTGGTTATGATTATGCTGTCTATATGTGTGTAACAATTTTGTAGTTGAAGTTATGAATATTGGCTCTATACTGTCTGTATTTCAAACTTATGCTATGCTTCTGGGTGACATCCCAGACAAGTTGGTGTTAGCTCTGCCTAGCCTGCTTGATGGCCCATTAAGGACCATCAGCTATACAATTGACCCATGGAGAGAAGGCAAATACGCCTCGCAACTCAGCAAAGTATGCAGGAACTGGCCCATGTGACTCCAGATTCCATTTTGCTGTAATTTTCCACAGTAAGGACAAAGAGATGTTCTTACACCTGGAAAAGACTATAAAAGGCTGCTGCAGCTCCTCCATCTTGTTTTCAATCCTGCTTCAGACCTCTGGAGGAACTTTGCTACAAACTGAAGCTCTGAACAAAGGACTGATGATCCATCCCAGCTGGGGATGTATTCCAGAGACTTGATTTGAACCTGCAGTTTCTATCACTGCTACAAGCCTGAACCAAGAACTTTGCCATTACTGTATGTAATTGATTCCATTTAACCAATTCTAGCTCTCATCTCTACCTTTTTCCTTTTATGAATAAACCTTTAGATTTTAGATTCTAAAGGATTGGCAACAGCGTGATTTGTGGGTAAGATCTAATTTGTATATTGACCTGGGTCTGGGGCTTGGTCCTATGGGATCAGGAGAACCTTTTTTTTTCTTTTATTGGGGTATTGGTTTTCATAACCATTTGTCCCCATAACGAGTGGCACTGGTGGTAATACTGGGAAACTTGAGTGTCTAAGGGAATTGCTTGTGTGACTTGTGGTTAGCTAGTGTGGTGAGACCAAAGTCCTCTTAGTCTGGCTGGTTTGGTTTGCCTTCGAGGTGGAAAAACCCCAGCCTTGGGCTGTAACTGCCCTGTTTTAGCAATTTGTCCTGAATTGGCACTCTCAGTTGGGTCCCGCCAGAACCGCATCGTTACAAGGGGTCTGGGTAAAAGGGGCATCCTCAAGGGTACATATCAGCTAAGGTGTAAACAAAAGGTGGGACAGCCTTTGGGGGATAAACGGACAGCTGCCCAAAAGTTATGGGCTAGGGTTGCTGTAAATTTTTTTTTAAAAGGCTAAAGAGGTGATGAGGAGAAAAAAAACCAAAAAGATGCCCCCTGTTGGAGGCTCTCCAACTGACCTGCGGGGTGGTGGTGACTCTCTGATTTAGAAAATGCCCCAGAAGGCTCTCTAGATGGGTCCCTGTCTACTCCTGATGATCCTCGTGGTGGCCCCGCAGAGTTTGACTCTCAAATAGCGTCTGACGTAGAAGATGCAGCTGATGGTCCCAGAGAGGAACCCCCAAGTAACCCTGAAAATGCAGATGCAGACCCCCAACCAGACATGTATATGGAGCGAGTGAGACATTGGCAACGGAAATTACCTAGATTTGGGGTTTCAGTGTATTGTGAGGAATTTTGTTTTGTCAATCTTGAGCGAATAAATTCAGCTCAGCAGGTCGTCGAAGCCATACACAGGGGGATACAGTTAGTTCTCAATGATGTTAACAGTAGAGTAGCCCCTGACTATTACGTTCAGTTACGTTTAGAGAATTGTAATTTAATCAACCCTTTGGTTGAGAAGAACTAGGGATGAGCTGTCTACTGAAGACTTCTTAAATCAGACCTCAAAGCTGTTACAGAGTAAGAGAGAGATGCATGTTGATGGGACATTGCGCCTCATTGTGACAGTTGTAAAAAACATGGGTGGGGGTAGCCATAGAGTTTTAAATTCTATCCTCAGTAGTCAAATCATCCATAAAAAGAGACAGTGTTTAGTAGACCTGACTTACACCGGTACCAATCTGTGTTTTGCGGGCAGGCTCTTGGCTGTCATGTCCGACTGCAACCCAAATTGTTAGATGGGGTGAGAAAGTTGCATGAGAAACTCGGGTGGTCAGATCAAAAAAGGACTATGCTAAGCGACGTAGCGGCATTTGAACAGCATTTAGGAGTCAACATACAGGCGGTGCTTTATGTGATGTGCTTTATATCGGTGTTTTTTTTAAAACGGGGAGCCCAGTGTACCCCAAGACTTTTTTCATCCTATTGCATGATGAGCATTATTTTGGGGTTCTGGATGTGAAAAAATTGTTTGGTGAAAAAAATGGTGAGTTTTGCCACACGGTGTACAGTCACAACCACTCTTGCAGGTATCGTTGCCGCCTCTGCTTGAGTGTGACGTGCTCAGAGAGTGTGGGCGTGCAGCTGAGGTGTTGTAGCTGTAGACTGTATTGTCGCTCCAAAGAGTGTTTAGACAGACACGTCGACTGCGCATCGAAAAAACAAGTTGAATGCCTGTCTAAAACTATGTGATCAGTGTCAGTCTTACAAGGGGCATAGTTATAAAGGGAGGTGTTGTAAGCAGTGTCAGGATTTGATCACTGGTGAGGTAGACAGCCACCTGCGTTTTATGGATAGCATTAGAAAGCCCAAATCATCGGAAAAGTATATTTTTTATGATTTTGAATGCACGTAGGAGACGGGGTTGCATGTGCCCAATTACATTTTTGCTATGTCCCTAAAGCCGGAAAAATCCTGGGAATTGAAGGGCGGCGAGTGTCTTTCTACCTGTGTTAAGACCTTTATTGCCAAAAAGTTCCGGGACTACACGTTTCTAGCACACAATTCCAAAGGTTACGATGCGTACTTCGTCGTTAGTTACTGAAGGAAAAGATGTGCATAGAACTGATAACTCAGGGTAGTAAACTAATGTGTGTGGAAGTTAAGGCCCTGGGCATTTGTTTTATAGACTCTTTAAACTTCTTGCCCGTGAAGCTTAGCAAGCTCCTACAGGTGATGGGGTTTGAAGGTTGCAAAGGGTATTTCCCACATTAAAAAAAAAAAAAAACTTTAAGAAACCAAAATTACGTGGGGCCTATGCCCGGGGTGGAGTACTATGGCGTAGACAGCATGATGCCCGGGGAGAAAGCAGAATTTCTTGACTGGTATCGGGACAACAGATATGAGACTTTTGACTTGCAGAAAGAGCTCACGTATTATTGTCAGCAGGATGTCAACATTTTGAGACGGGCCTGTTTCCTGTACAGACAGAGGTGAAAGTAAGCCGGTACGGTCCACTACGGCGTACCGGCAAGAGCCAGTACACCGTGCCGGACCGCACCGGGGATTTAAAGGGGGCGGGGAGCCCAGAGCCCTTTAAATCCCGCCCGCAGCTCCGGTGGCCGGGCTGGGGCCGGGATTTAAAGGGCTCGGAGCTCCCTGCCACTGTGGGGAGCCCAGAGCCCTTTAAATCCCACTCGCAGCTTGGTGCCCGGGCTGGGGCCAGGATTTAAAGGGCTTGGAGCTCCCCGCCGCTGCGGGGAGCCCAGAGCCCTTTAAATCCTGCCCGCAGCTCCAGGGGCCGGGATGTAAAGGGCCCAGAGCTCCGCGGCGGCCAGAGCCCCGGACCCTTTAATTTGCCCCTGAGCCACAGGGGCTCCCAATCACCTCTGCAGCTGGGAGCCCCGGGTTGATTTAAAGGCCCTAGGGCTCCCAGCCACAGCCGGTGCCCAAGGGCCTTTAAATCGTGAGAGGCCACGCCTCTTCCGGGTGAGGCCACGCCCCCTCCAGGACTACGGCAGTCCCGGTAAATCCTGTAAATTACTTTCACCCCTGTGTACAGAGAAAAGATTGTGAAAATGACAGAGATAGGAGATATTGTAGAGAGGCCCTGGTAAATTCACAGAGGTAAAATTGTGTATAGATCCTTTCCAGTACATAACGCTGGCATCTGTCTGCATGGGTATATACAGGTTCATGGTTTTGCAGCCTAACACAGTAGCTCTTCTCCCTCCAGACAACTATCACAGGCAGAAAAAGATATATTCGACCCCCTCTATTCAGTGGCTCTTGTATATGCTCACAAAGAAAATATAAAGATACAGCATGCTTTACAGGGTGGGGAATTACAAGTAGGCCCCTATTTTCTAGACGGTTACGCTGTCGTTGATGGGGTACACACAACCTTTGTGTTTAACAGGTGTCTTTTCCACAGCAGTGTGACCTGTTTTTGTGAAAAAGCACAGAACCCTAAGACGGGGACAACTTTTGGGTTTCTTTATTACAAGATGCAGCTCAAGACCGACTATTTGAAAAGACTTGGTTACGTAGTGAGGAGTGGGAGGTGATGATCGAAACAGAAAGGAAGCTTGCAGATTTCCTAAACTAAGCCCAGCTGCCTCAGCCTCCATGCCTAGGGATGCTCTTTTTGCGGGGAGGACTAATGCTATCCGCCTATATTACAAACCTAACTCTGGTGAAGAAATCCACTATTATGATTTTACCTGCCTGTACCCTTTTGTAAACAAAACCAAAGAATACCTTATCTCACACACACACACACACACAAAAACCCCAGGAGCTTTAAACACACCAAAACAACAGTTTGCAACCAAATACTTTTAAAAAACCCACACTTATCTCTAGCATAGGCCCCCGAATCACTAACAACAATTTAAACATTAAAACTAATTTAAAAAAGACAAACCACCCATTTTTTAAAATACATCACATTTTGCAGAGTAAAAAACCCTGTTAGTTTGAAACAAACCAAACCAACAGTTTGCAGCCATATACTTTAAAAAAAACCCACATCTATGTCTTGCACAGACCCCTATCTCACAATTTTACCATTAAAGCTATTTAATTTTTTTTTTAAAACACACACATACGCTTTTAAAAGCCAATTGCAGAAAGTTACCTTCCACCACAGGGTAAAGGGGTGCTGGCAAATGGCTGTTCTGTTCCCCCCCCCCCCCCCCCCATGTGTATTTGGGCCTTTGGGTTAAAGAACAAGCAAAATTTTAGTTAGTATTATTCCCCAAATGCATCAACCCCCGTACAACCTGTTTAATACCTGGGTTCTTTATAAACAGTATTAAGCACAACTTTGTTTCAAACAAACTTCAAAGTCTGTAGTTAGCAGGTTGATTTGATCACTACAACTCTTAATTAATAGATACTTAAAGAAATTAGGCACCTCTCCCCAAAGTTCCCTTTTGTGATCTGAGGGGTGGGGGAATTAAGTTGTTTGCACAAAGAGGCTGCCTTTTTTTTAATTAATACCTTTTCCTGTTTCAATGAAAAAACAGCACTGTAGGGCCTTCTTACATTGTTAAACAGTAAATCACCATACACAACAATCTTTAATATTACTGTACCCTCTCCTGACTGGGGGGACCTTGCAGATATCAATGAATGTCTTTTTTTTTTTAATATTTCTTTCATGCTTAAAGTTTTGGGTTGTTTTGAAATAAAATGGATGTAGCACAACCTTAGTAAACACCCTACAAATACCCATAGATTTTAAATCTTTTTACAGCAAATGCCTGTTCTACAAAAGTATGGTGGAGGTTTGTGAACCGTTAAAACATTTCAGTTTTGGGTTAGACCCTTGTTTATTTTTGTATATTATTTTATTGACTTTGAGTTGCTAGAAAGAGTGACCCATAGCGTTCAACCAAATCCTGGGTTATATTTAAACTGTCCAATAGAGTTCTATCAACTTCTGGGGTTTTATTTAATTTAATATTAATCAGAGCTCACCATTTCCACCCACCCTCCTTTATTGTGGGTGTACACCCATCAAACTTAATTACTGATCACTAATACAAACCAAGAGGCTCCATCAAAACTTTTATCTTACTTAAGGGCCACACAGACCTTCTAACAGAAACACAGATAGTCACAAAGCCCTTTTCAATATATATTTTTATTCACAGCAACCAGATTTTATATTGCTTGTTTGTCCCTTCACCATTCTCTAACTTAATCCTTTTAGATTTCATACAAATAGTCTTTTTCTTAAGCAGGGTTCTATAACATTTTGTGTGGACCAGATGGTCAATATAACGCTGTAGGCAGGCATCTTCCGGTTCGGTCATTTTCTTTAAAACACTGTCAGGGTCTCGCCCGAATTGCACAGCATTTACCAAGGTCACCCCTTGTGCTAAATTTTCTTGGGTTAGGCACAGACTTTGCAAAGCATAATCTATGGCAATAACAGTGTTTAATAAGCTTTCCAAACACAGGTCAGCACACAGGTCCCGGAGCTTGCAGTTTATATCCTCCGAAGTCCAACTCATGCAGTCATGGTGCCGTTGGGCTGGCGCGTCTATGACACAGCCCTCACAATCTTCGAAAAGCTTTTCCCTAAGACAGTGATTAAGGACCGCATAAACAGCAGCACGTACAATAGAACTCATGACTTTTTTACACTCACAACGTGGGGGCAGAAGTAGTCTTGGCACATCAGTTTTCAGTTTCTAAGTGGGTTTCTGTGACCCAACCTGTCACATGGGGCGCTGCTGTATTCAGGGCCGGCTTTAAGCCGATTCGGCCGATTCCCCGGAATCAGGGCCGGCTCTGGCTTTTTTGCCGCCCAAGGCAAAAAAGCCTCCCGCCGCCCCCCCCCCCCCCCAGCGGGGAGCGCGGCAGGGGAGGGCGGCGAGCCCGGCCGCGGGCCCGCTCTCCCCGACCGGCCGGAGCGCCGGGGGGAGGGCGGCGAGCCCGCCGCGGCTCCGCTGGTGGCCGGAGCGCCGGGAGGAGGGCGGCCAGCCCAGTCGCGGCCCCGCTCTCCCCGGCGGCCAGAGCGCCGGGGGGAGGGCGGAGAGCCCGGCCGGGGCTCCGCTCTCCCCGGCGGCCAGCCTGCTGCGGCTCCGCTCTCCCCGGCGGCCAGAGCGCCGCGGGGAGGGCGGCGAGCCCAGTCGCGGCCCTACTCTCGGGCCGGAGCGCTGTGCCGCGCTGCCCCCCTCCAGGTGCCGCCCCAAGCACATGCTTGGTGGGCTGGTGCCTGGAGCCGGCCCTGCCCGGAATGGGGCCCCGCGCCTAAGAGGGCCCCGCAACGTCCGGGGCTGCCGGTGGAGCGGGGAAAGAGAAAAAAAAAAAAAAAAAGCCGAGTCCTGCTTCTCCCCCCTCCCTCCAGCGCTTGCGCCGCCATACAGCTGATCAGCGCAAGCCTGGGAGGGAGGGGTGAGGAGGAGGAATGCGGCGTGCTTGGGGAAGAGGCGGGGCCAGGGCGGGGATTTGGGGAGGGATCCAATGGGGCAGAGAGGGGGCGGGGCTGGGGGCAGGGCCACGGCGGGGATTTGGGGAGGGATCCAATGGGGCGGGGAGGGGGCGGAGTCGGGACGGAGTTGGGGCGTGAGACAATTCGCGTCCTGGCGTGGGGCCCTGCACCTGCTAAAGCCGGCCCTGGCTGTATTCACCATGGAGCATCCATAGGGATACACATCTTGAAAAACCTCAGTTACTGCACAGAGTGAGTAACCTTCTCTTCTATTCCTAGCTCTGTCACTGGCCTGCTGGGTGACCCTGGCTTGTAGGGTGACCAGATGTCCCGATTTTATAGGGACAGTCCCGATATTTGGGGCTTTTTCTTATATAGGCTTCTATTACCCCCACCCTAATTTTTCACACGAGCTGTCTGGTCACCCTTCTGGCATGTCACCTCCCTGCTCTGTGGTTCAGTTTCCCAATCTGTAAAAGGGGGCTAATGAGACTGACTGCCTTTGTGAAGTGCTTTGAGAGCTACTGGTGAAAAGCTCCTTATAAAAGAGAGCTGGTGTGATCGCCTCCCACCAGGGGCAGGCCGGACAGGCAGCGGCGGCGGCGCACGCTGCACGTGGACTGTGGTGGGGAGGGGAGCAGCCCCTCCTCCCACCTCATCGATTTAAAGGGCCAGCCCCATTCGCGCAGTGGCGAGAGCGTTTTAGGTTCGGCGGTTTCCGTGACCGTTCGGTTTAGGCCGGGGGTTTCCGTGACCGTTCGGCTTCCCCGGCGGTCGGGTTCGGCGGTTTCCGTGGCATGGGCTCCGCCGTTGTCAGGGGTAACGCTAAGCATCTCGGTGCGAGTGGAGGTCTGAAGGCCGCCACGCAGGCCTCAGCGGGTCCTTGCCCCCACGCACTGGGCCATCTGCGCTGTTGCTAGCGGCGGGTAAGTGCGTGGAACTGCGGGGCGCGGACAGAGGGGTCCCGGGCCGCAGGCCTCAGAGAACGGCCGGGCGTGCGGTTGCTTTGCCCCCTACCTCTGCGAGAAGCTGTTCGGGCGCCGGGCCCGTCCTGCCCGGTGCGGGGGCCAAGCCCGTCCTGCTGGCGACGTGCAGAATCCGGTTCGGGCGTCTGGTCTGTTCGGGACGGGAGGGAGCTCGGGGTCTGGTTATGAGCCCAATTGAGCCTTCGGAACCTGTGTGCGCGCGGGGGTCTCTTGCCCTCCAGTCCGGTGAAGTGTGAAAAACTATCTGACGTAATTTGTTACCAGTAGCAGTTTGTTACACTACAAGCTATAAATTGGAGAAGGCAGCTATTGAGAGAGCTTAAGAAACTTGCAGTTAAGGGTCAGATCTTTTATTGTAGCGGAAGGGAGTGATCTTGAAGATGCCTGTTGTGGAATCAAATCTTATGCTTAATCATGATTAGAAAAAGGGTTTTTTGATATTTTTCCAGTAAAATATTTTCTTTTTCTGTTTGTTTTACAGTCCATTTGACTTGTTTACTGATGTACTGCTTCTTTGTTGCTGTACATTTTAATAAATAATTTGAACACAAAAATGAGAACTAATAAATAAACTGGGGGAATTGGCCAGTGTCTTTGGGTAAAAATGAATGGATTCTGCCCACATGGAGTTCATTGTTGGTTCAGGGTCTGAATTAGACTTTTTACAGTCCTTTTCACTTTAAAGTTTACTACTTTAGATTATTAAATGGGTAAGATCATTTTTTAAAACTGAATTTATATTGACAATGTCCCTTGAAACCTGGCTTTTAAATCTGTGCCCTTTATCTGCAGTGTGTCCATCTTTGACTTCTGTCACTTGTATAATATACCTTGATTTTGTACATTTTTTCATATATAATATTTAAAACCCTTTTAGAGTTTGTTAAAACATTACAAATAATGGTACGGGGGAGAGAAGCATCCACGGAGAGACTTTATAGGGGTAATTGCAGAGTTTCTGAGGGAAGTGTCCCAGAAAAGCATCTGGAAAACTGTTTATTATTGTATTTGCTGCAGGATTCACTGACCGGTATGTAACTGAGCAAGAGGGGAAACCTTTGTTGAGGAAGTTGATTTGGAATCTGGGGTAGCTGTAGGGTGACCAGACAGCAAGTGTGAAAAATCGGGACAGGGGGTGAGGGGGTAATAGGAGCCTATATAAGAAAAAGACCCCAAAATCGGGACTGTCCCTATAAAATTGGGACATCTGGTCACCCTAGGTAGCTGATATTCCATGTGTGATACTATAAACATCTTTAGGAGTTGTGGAGATCAGGGCAGAAGAACTATAATCATAATTGGTTTGCCTGAATCTAAATGGTGCAGCTGTGGATGAGTACTGTTCAAATGGTGTGCTGGTTTGTTTTTATGCATTGCAACAACCTCAACCTTAAACTTGCTAATCTGGATCTCAAAAAAAATTCTCCCTCTCTCTTAAGAAGTTTGATTTTTATTTTGAAAGACATGTTACTATTTAAAGTTTCAAAACAAAACCCTACCAAAATAAAACGTTCCACTGCGCACACAATTCTCTCTTGGATATGAGAGAGAACAAACTTCATGTGAAAAATGTTACTCACATTGCTTAATGAACTACTAGTAGGCATGCAGATTCTAACGATTAAGGTTGTTGAAAGAGCATATATAGACTTATGGACTGCTGTGCCTGAATGGAGACCCATTGAGAGCCGAAGTCCCAAAAGAGTACTTCAACTCCAAGTTCTTGAAACACTTTTGGGGCACCTTGGTGGTATTTCAGAAGTATCCCTTGTATATTTTGGGTTGATACTTAGGCTAGAGCTCCGAAGGCAACGATTAAAATACTATTTGGCTGCTACTCACTTAAAATATATTTAAGAAAATGCATTGGAGCTAGGGTAGCCTGGGTTTGGGAGATTATTAAGGAGATAAAGACTGGCATATTTGTAGATGTTGTATTTCATGATGGATTTAATCACCCATGTGACTGAAGTCTCTAACTTTCCAAGGGGAGGCTCTCTTGTTTGAGACTTTGCAAAAAATAAAAAGTGCTGGAACTTACAGCAATGAAAGACAATCCTGGCCTTATGTTTGAAAACATTTCTTAGGTGTGGTAAGTTTGAAGTGGTTAAACATTTCTGGATCTTCAGAGGCAAAGCTACAAAATGAGAAGTTTGATGCTTCAGTGAATGTGTGGATATCTCATTTACCAGGTTACAGCAAGCATCACTAGTGTGGTTTTAGAGCTTTGACTCAGTACTGTGGTCTAGTTATTTAAATATATAAGTAGGCTTATTATGGCAATTTCATGTAGGTATTCAGAGAGACACTAGGAGTGTCCTCTGTTGGGGGTTGACTCTAAAATTACATGGTAATACCACCAAATCTGCAAGGATTTCACATTTATGTTTAACTAGATTTTAACTACAATCTATGCCTTTTGGAATATATGTAGTGTTGTAGCCATGTCGGTCTCAGGATAGTAGAGAGACTAGGTGGGTGAGGTGATATCTTTTGTTGGCCCAACTTCTGTTGGTGAGAGAGACAAGCTTCTGAGCTTTTCAGAGCTCTTCTTCAGGTCTGGGAAATGTATTTAGCTTTTACTCAGTGTCACAGCTAAATACATCTACTATAAATAACTCAAAGAACATCCTACACCACAATTTACCCAGGAATTTAAGGATATCATCAAATCCTTCCCCAAATAACTACAAGAGAATCTCTACAACCTCATCCCCCACTTACCCACCCCGGGGACTTCTATGAGCTTCCCAAGATATGCAAACAATGGAACCAGGCAGACCCATCATATCTGGCCGTGGCACTCTTACTGAAGGACTACAGGGACTCCTAGAAACCATCCTCAAACCACTCACCACACAAAGGGCCAGTTTCCTCTGTGATACAAGGGACTTTTCCAAAAACTCTGCAATATTAACAACCTCCCTCAGAACACCATCCTTGCCACCAAGCATGACCTCTCCGTATACACCAACATACCTCACAATAATAGGGTCACGGCCTGCCTCAAATATCTACAAGACAATGGACAACCCTCCGATACCCAGCCCAAACACATCACCGAACTCGTCTATTTAATCCTCCCGCATAACAATTTTACATTGAACAACAAAACACTTTGCCCATACCCTGGGAACAGCAATGGGTACTAGGATGGCTCCCTAAAATGCTAACCTCTTCCTCGGCCACCTTGAAGAAGAATTTCTGGACAAATGCATCACAAAACCAATGATTTACCTGAGCTGTATTGATGACTTTTCAGCCTCTGCACAGATGACCTAAACTCCCTCATATATTTCCACTACAATTCCCCCCCACATCCATTAAACTCTCTCCACAACACACCACTAGCATAAACTTCCTGTACACCATGATCAGCTTCAACAATGGAACTCTACATACAGCAATATACAAGAAACCCATGGATCACCACATCTACCTTCAAAGATCCAGTAACCGCCCCCAACACACCAAAAATCTGTTATCTACAGCCACGTACTCAGATACCACAGAATGTAATCCGAGGAGAAAGTCAGGGATATATACCCTAACACAGTTAGGCTTGGTCCACGCTAGGAATTTACATTGATATAGTTACGTCTCTCAGGGATGTGAAAAATCTACATCACCTAGAGCCGTACCTCTACCAACCTAACTCTTGGTGTAGACAGCGCTACAGAATTCATTCATTGACCTAGCTACTGCCTCTTGGGGAGGTGGCTTACCTACAGCAATGGGAATCCCTTCTGTCGATGTAGGTAGTGTCTATGCTGTAGCGTTTTAAGTGTAGACATACCCTATATCAGGCCTTTACCAAACAAGGATGCTCCACCAGAGAAATAGATTGCATCATGGTACAGGCCACCCAAATACCCTGAGAGAACCTGCTTCAATAGGGAAATAAAATCCCCCTCTGACTGCACACCCCTAGCTGTCACCTTCCGCCCCACACTGAAACCCATATGGGCAGTGCAGACCTTAGGAGTGGGCTGTGTGGATGTCATGGTCAGGAGGGCGCTGTGTGGCAGCACAGAGGTGAACGCTGGCAGGGGAGCGCCCAGATTTCTCCCTGCTTCCTCCCAGCAGAGGAATGGGGGGGCGGGGGCGAGCAGCATAGGTGCTGCAACTAAGGGTGCTGGGGATGCTGCTGCACCCCCTGGCTTGAAGTGGTTTCCATTATATACAGGGTTTACAGTTTGGTTCAATGGCTCTCTGCACGCCCCACTGTACAAATTGTTCCCGCACGCCGGCAAGTGGTGACGCAGATACCTCCCCCCCCCCCCCCCGCAAAGTTCTTCCATACCCCCCTGGGGGTTGTAAGGGTGTGTGTGAGGAGAAACCGCATGGACCTTTGCTCACCGGGCTGTGCTGTGAGGGTGAGGCAAGCATTAGGAGCTGCTGCTGTCCCCTTACACAGCCCAGGTGGGGAAAGTGACCTGGATGCAGGGAGTGTTGGACATTGCTCCTTGCTCCCTCCCTCCCAGCCCCTGGGGAGGGGGGCCATGGAGGAGCAGCGTTGGAGGTGTCCACGAACAGCAATACCAGCTGCTTCATGCATCCAGGTCAGTTTCCCCGTGTGGGTGCGGGAGGGGGTGCAGGGGTTGGGGGCAAAGGGAGAACAGTGCAGGGGTTAGTTAAGAAGGGTACAGGAGGGGTTGGAGAGGAGGGAGTACAGGGTTTAGGGATCAGGAGGGATTAGGGGAGAAGGGGCACAGAAGGGGAGTACATGGCTTAGGGAAGAAGGGGCTGCAGAAGTGGGTTGGGGAGAAGGGGTTATTTGTTGTTGTGTATTTTACAAATAATTTCAGATATAAATCTCAGATTAGATGCCTGAAATCACATTGAATTTTATTAGTGACTACCATCTCTCAGCTTCTCTGCCCTAGCACAAGATGGGTCCACCTCCCCCTCTGTCTGTCTGGGTTCTTTCCTTTTAATTTTATTCTTGAGAGCATGCAGAAACCTATCAGCAGGAGCCAAAGATTTTATCCTAAAACCTTTACTCTGCAAGGAGTCCTTACTCATACACTTGTTGAACTCATGAAGGTTCCAGGATCTGTCCCCAGCTTCTGCTGTAGCTCAGCAGTTCAGAGTTTTGGAGGAACACTACATTTGTGTTGATTTGTCTGCAAACATTTTAATGTTTTGCTGCTGCCATGAAGAATAAAGAATGATTCAGTGTTCTACCATACAGTCTTTGTATCCTGAAGTAAAATCACATATGCCAGACTCCTGTTGTCTATATATGCTTTCTCTCTCACAACACATGCTATGTTGTCTTGCTGATTCTGAGACAGACATTACAGATGTGTAATGCTGTTAAAGCTAGAATGTATGGGTTTGCACAGGAGGAATTTCACTACAAATTAATTCCTAATAAAGATAATTTCTTCAGAATAAGCACTGGAATCAACTTTTGCAATATTGATTAGCCTAATCAAATTATAATTTTTGTAAAGACTGCTTAATAGCAGACAATGTATGTCCAAGTCCAAAATGTATACCCTTATGCCATGTTTTTTTCAGTTTATTTTTATTATTGCTTTTTATTTTTTAACTAACATAGAAGTTGCGAAGTCGTTGCTAATTTATTCAGTTATAATAACAGAAGCTTGGAGAAGCAAACACTGTGTGTTCTGTATTCTGTTTGACTGGTTACTGTGAATATGTTTTTAAGTCTTAATCTCTTGAGACTCCAATTCCACAGCTATTGATATTGGAAATTCCTGTAGTAGATGATGCAGTGTCCATCCTATTTTACTGGAATGTGTGGAAGAGTGTACAGTAGAACTTCAGAGTTACGAACACCTCAGGAATGGAGGTTGTTTATAACTCTGAAATGTTTGTGACTGTGGACTAAATGCATAGGCGTGCGCAGCACATTTCATTAGCGTGTGCACCCAGGTAGCCCTGCCCTGCCCTAGCCCGCCCCCCATCCACTCCCTCCTACTTCCTGCCCCCTGACTGCCCCCCTCAGAACCTCCAACCCCCCATCTCCTTGTCCCCTGACTACCACCTCCTGGGACCCCTGCCCCTAACTGCCCCCCAGGACTCCACCCCCATCTAAGCCTCCCTGTTCCTTGTCCCCTGACTGCCCCCCATGGACCCTACCCCCTGACTGTCCCGACCCTTATCCACACCCCCGCCCCCAGACAGACCCCTGGGACTCCCACGCCTATCCAACCACTCCCCGCCCCCTGATAGGACCCCCAGAACTCCCGACCCATACAACTCTCCCTGCCTGCCCCAACCCCTCTCCACACCCCTGCCTCCTGACAGCCCCCCCAGAACTCCCGACTCATCCAACCCCCCCAGCTCCTTGTCCCCTGACCACCCCCTCCAGAGACCCCCCCCCCACCCTAACTGCCCACCCCCCCCAGGATCCTCCTTGCTCCCTGTCCCCTGACTGCCCTGATCCCTATCCATCGCCTGCCCCCTGACAGACCCCGGGACTCCCATGCCCCATCCAACCCCCCCGCTCCCTGACTGTCCCCTCCAGAGACCCCCCACCCCTAACCACCACCCCGGGATCCCACCCCCTATCCAACCCACCCTGCTCCCTGTCCCCTGACTGCCCCCACCCCTTATCCAACCCCACCGGCCCCGGACCCCTTACCATGAGGCTCCTAGCAGCATGTTTTGCTCCATGCAGAGCCAGACACGCTGCCCCGCGCATGGGTGGCAGGTTTGTAGAAATTTTGGTGGAGTCGGGGGGTGCCCAGCTCAGAGGGGCTGGGCTCAGAGCTGGGGGTCAGGGCTGCGGGGGATGGAGTCGGGGGGGGTGCCCAGCTCAGAGGGGCTGGGCTCGGAACTGGGGGTCAGAGTTGGGGGGTGCCCAGCTGGCTGGCTCAGAGGGGCTGGGCTCAGAGCTGGGGGTCAGGGCTGCGGGGGATGGGGTTGGGGGTGCCCGGCTCAGAGGAGCCGGGCTTGGAGCTAGGGGTCAGGGCTGTGGGGGGGATGGGGTCAGGGGGTGCCAGGCTCAGAGGGGCTGGGCTCGGAGCTGGGGGTCAGGGCTGTGGGGGGGATGGGGTCGGGGGGTGCCCAGCTCAGCGGGGCTGGGCTCGGAGCTGGGGGTCAGGGCTGTGGGGGAATGAGGTATGGGGGTGCCCAGCTCAGAGGGGCTGGGCTCGGAGCTGGGGGTCAGGGCTGTGGGGGAATGAGGTATGGGGGTGCCCAGCTCAGAGGGGCTGGGCTCAGAGCTGGGGGTCAGGGCTGCGGGGGATGGAGTCGGGGGGTGCCCAGCTCAGAGGGGCTGGACTCGGAGCTGGGGGTCAGGGCTGTGGGGGAATGAGGTATGGGGGTGCCCAGCTCAGAGGGGCTGGACTCGGAGCTGGGGGTCAGGGCTGTGGGGGAATGAGGTATGGGGGTGCCCAGCTCAGAGGGGCTGGGCTCAGAGCTGGGGGTCAGGGCTGCGGGGGATGGAGTCGGGGGGGTGCCCAGCTCAGAGGGGCTGGGCTCGGAACTGGGGGTCAGAGTTGGGGGGTGCCCAGCTGGCTGGCTCAGAGGGGCTGGGCTCAGAGCTGGGGGTCAGGGCTGCGGGGGATGGGGTTGGGGGTGCCCGGCTCAGAGGGGCCGGGCTTGGAGCTAGGGGTCAGGGCTGTGGGGGGGATGGGGTCAGGGGGTGCCTGGCTCAGAGGGGCTGGGCTCAGAGCTGGGGGGGGGATGGGGTCTGGGGGTGCCCAGCTCAGAGGGGCTTATCATGCTGCTTACCCCCGCCTCCCCCCTCTCCCAGAGCCCAGCGTGCCGCATCCAGGAGCGGCCCTGGGCAGCGCTGCAGTAGCATGGCTTCGATGAGGGGTTCATGATGCAGGGGGCTCAGGGCTGGGGCAGAGGATTAGGGTGTGGGGGGATGAGGGCTCTGGCTGCGAATGAGGGGTTCATGATGCAGGAGGGGGCTCAGGGCTAGGGCTGGGGCAGAGGATTAGGGTGTGGGGGGATGAGGGCTGGGGTTGAGGGGTTTGGGGCATTGGAGAGGCTCAGGGCTAGGGCGGAAGGGCAGGGAAAGGGCAGCCTGCCCTGCCATTTAGGGATGTGGAGCACTAGGACCCTGGGGCAGCAGACAGCCGTTGAGCAGGAATGTGCAGCACAAGCAGGCACGGGAGAGGCCTGTGCCGCTTTCTTTCAGGCAGGGATGCTCCGGGGCGGGGGGGTGTGTGTGGCAGGCGGGGGCTGGCCTGGGAAGGCGGGGGAGGGGCCGACGGCTGCCGGGAGAGTGGAGCCATTTGCCCACCCCTGCATTAGGGTGTGCCTGTGCACACCCATGACTAAACGTTATGTTGTTCTTTCAAAATCTTACAACTGAACATTGACTTAATACAGCTTTGAAACTTTACTATGCAGAAGAAAAATGTTGCTTTTAACTATCTTCATTTAAATGAAACAAGCACAGAAACAGTTTCCTTACCTTGTCAATTTTTTTAAAACTTTCCCTTTATATTTTAGTAGTTTACGTTTAACACAGTACTGTACTGTGGGGGGGGGGGGGGCAGTTGGTCTCTGCTGCCTATTTTGCTGTCTCTGTGTTTATACAGGGAAATCGATTTTTATCAACATTTAGTGATAAAAATCCAATTCTTCCAAGCCTAATTAAGCCTAACAGCTTTAAACCTAATAGAGACTAAATCATAATATACTGATTGTCATCTTGGGACATGAAGTAATGTTTAATCCATGGTGTGTTGTAAATTTGGCAGGGAAATTCTGGATTCCTTCACTTTCCTTTGAAATAATCCAGTTCAGGCCACTGCTGGAGGCAAGATACTGGCCTACGTGGACCATTGGACTATTTCAATAAGGAAATTTCTGTGCTTCTAAAGGTTGTACCAAAACGTCATTTTCACCCTTTTTATTTTCACCATAGTACGGTGAAGAAGACATGTTTTTTGTTTTTGTTTTTTTTAAATCTTGCCCAGTTCTTAATTTAATCTGTTAGAAATTTTTTTTTCCCCCTTGCACAGATCTGGACTCAACCTAGGACTGTGTATGTCACTATGGCTGTGTATGTTGGTCACAGAATAGAAGTCCCTGATTCAGTTGGGTCCCCTTCCAACATAACTTGGCACCCTCTTCATCCACTTCTGGCTGTTGCTTCCATTAGCCCAACATCTGGAGGCAGTGTGGATATCTATTTGGAACAGGTAAGCATCCAGGAACTTCTACTTTGGTCTTGATTTTACTTTGCTGTGATCTCTTGATTGCTGTTATAACTGTGGTGGAACAGAATTATGAAGTTTAGCAGGTTTTTTTAAAATAAATATATATATTGTAGGCTAGTTTATATTCCTGGAATCCTTCTCTATCAATTTTGGTTGCTCATAATGCTCAGTGATATTGATGGCTAATCAGATTACCCTAATTAATTTTAGACTTTCCTGAAGTCAGCAGTGAGTTCCTCATGAATTAATTGTATCTAAACAACAGAAACACCACCTTGAGTTTTACAGACTACTGGCTTTTTTATTCTTCTTTGAGCTGATTGCCAGCATACTGTTGATCTAGGGGCTACTCGGTGGTCATAGAATGAGAAATGCAACTTTACCTGCCAAATGTACAGCAACATACCATGGATTAAACACTATTTCATGTCCCAAGATGACAATCAGTATATTATGATTTAGCCTCTATTAGGTTTAAAGCTGTTAGGCTTAGAGTATGTCTACACTACGAAATTAGGCTGAATTTATAGAAGTCGGTTTTTTAGAAATTGTTTTTATACAGTTGATTGTGTGTGTCCCCACACAAAATGCTCTAAGTGCATTAAGTCAGCGGACTGCGTCCACAGTACCGAGGCTAGCGTCGACTTCTGGAGTGTTGCACTGTGGGTAGCTGTAGGTAGCTATCCCACAGTTCCCGCAGTCTCCGCCGCCCATTGGAATTCTGGGTTGAGATCCCAATGCCTGATGGGGCAAAAACAGTGTCGCGGGTGATTCTGGGTACATGTCGTCAGGCCCCCACTCCCTCCCTCCCTCCCTCCCTTCCTTGAAAGCAACGGCAGACAATCGTTTCACGCCTTTTTTCAGCCCAGACGCCATAGCACTGGGATCATGGAGCCCACTCAGATCACCGCGGCAATTATGAGCACTATAAGCACCACGTGCATTATCTTGGAGTATATGCAGAACCAGAACCTGCCAAAGCAAAACCAGGCGAGGAGGCGACGGCAGCGCGGTGACGAGAGTGATGAGGAAATAGACATGGACATAAACTTCTCACAAAGTATGGCCCCGGCAATGTGCACATCATGATGTTAATGGGGCAGGTTCATGCCATGGAACGCCGATTCTGGGCCCGGGAAACAAGCACAGACTGGTGGGACCGCATAGTGTTGCAGGTGTGGGACGATTCCCAGTGGCTGCGAAACTTTCGCATGCTTAAGGGCACTTTCATGGAACTTTGTGACTTGCTTTCCCCTGCCCTGAAGCGCCAGAATACCAAGATGAGAGCAGCCCTCACAGTTGAGAAGCAGGTGGCGATAGCCCTGTGGAAGCTTGCAACGCCAGACAGCTACCAGTCAGTCAGGCATCAATTTGGAGTGGGCAAATCTACTGTGGGGGCTGCTGTGATCCAAGTAGCCAACACAATCAAAGAGCTGCTGATATCAAGGGTAGTGACTCTGGGAAATGTGCAGGTCATAGTGGATGGCTTTGCTGCAACGGGATTCCCTAACTGTGGTGGGGCAATAGACGGAACCCATATCCCTATCTTGTCACCGGAGCACCAAGCCAGCGAGTACATAAACCGAAAGGGGTACTTTTCAGTGCTGCTGCAGGCACTGGTGGATCACAAGGGACGTTTCACGTGGGATGGCTGGGAAAGGTACATGACGCTCGCGTCTTCAGGAACTCTGGTCTGTTTCAAAAGCTGCAGGAAGGGACTTTCTTCCCATACCAGAAAATAACCGTTGGGGATGTTGAAATGCCTATAGTTATCCTTCAAAGGGGTAGCCGTGTTAGTCTGGATGTGTAAAAGCAGCAAAGAGTCCTGTGGCACCTTATAGACTAACAGACGTATAGGAGCATGAGCTTTTCACGAAAGCTCATGCTCTTATACGTCTGCTAGTCTAAGGTGCCACAGGACTGTTTGCTGCTTTTATAGTTTATCCTTGGGGACCCAGCCTACCCCTTAATGCCATGGCTCATGAAGCCATACACAGGCAGCCTGGACAGTAGTCAGGAGCTGTTCAACTATACGCTGAGCAAGTGCAGAATGGTGGTAGAATGAGCATTTGGACGTTTAAAAGCGCGCTGGCGCAGTTTACTGACTCGGATAGACCTCAGCGAAACCAATATTCCCATTGTTATTACTGCTTGCTGTGCACTCCACAATATCTGTGAGAGTAAGGGGGAGACATTTATGGCGGTTGAGGCAAATCGCCTGGCCACTGATTACACACAGCCAGACACCAGGGCAGTTAGAAGAGCACAGCAGGGCGTGGTGCGCATCAGAGAAGCTTTGAAAACCAGTTTCATGACTGGCCAGGCTACGGTGTGAAAGTTCTGTTTGTTTATCCTGGATGAAACCCTCCTCCCCCACCCCTTGGTTCACTCTACTTCCTGTAAGCTAGCCACCCTCCCCTCCCCCCCTTTGATCACTGCTTGCAGAGGCAATAAAGTCATTGTTACTTTACATTCATGTATTCTTTATTAATTCATCACACAAATAGGGGGATAATTGCCAAGGTAGCCCGGGAGGGGTGGGGGAGGAGGGAAGCGCCAGGTGGTGTGGGGGAGGAGGAAAGGACAAGGACACACTGCACTTTAAAACTTTAAAAATTATTGAAGGCCAGCCTTCTGTTGCTTGGGCAATCCTCTGGGGTGGAGTAGCTGGGTGGCTCCAGGCCCCCCAACCGCATTCTTGGGCATCTGGGTGAGGAGGCTATGGAACTTGGGGAGGAGGGCTGTTGGTTACACAGGGGCTGTAGCGGCGGTCTGTGCTCCTGCTGCCTTTTCTGCAGCTCAACCATACGCTGGAGCATATCAGTTTGATGCTCCAGCAGCTGGAGCATCGACTCTTGCCTTCTGTCAGCAAGCTGATGCCACCTATCATCTTCAGCCCGCCACTTACTCTCTTCAGCCCGCCACCTCTCCTCGCGTTCATATTGTGCTTTCCTTCACTCTGACATTGTCTGCCTCCATGCATTCTGCTGTCCTCTGTCAGTGTGGGAGGACAGCAGCAGCTCAGAGAACATCTCATCCCGAGTGCGGTTTTTTTCGCCTTCTAATCTTCGCTAGCCTCTGTGAAGGAGAAACATTTATAGCTGGTGGGGGGGAAAAGGGAGATTGGTAGTTAAAAAGACACATTTTAGAGAACAATAGGATCACTCTTTCCCATTAAACCTTGCTGTTCACATTACACAGCACGTGCTTTTGTTACAAAGTCGCATTTTGCCTCTTGTATTGAGGGCCTGCCGGTTTGGTGAGAGATCACTCACGCAGTGCCAGGCAACAGAATTCGGCTTGCAGGCAGCCATGGTAAGCCACAGTCTTTTGGCTTATTTAACCTTCATAACATGTGGGAATGGTTTCAAACAGCAGCGCCCTCATTTCCCATACCAAGCGGCCGTTGGGTTGGCCATTTAAAATGGGTTGGCAATTTAAAAGGAGGGGCTGCGGTTTGCGGGTTAGCGTGCAGCACAAACCCAAATAACCCCCCCCCCACACACACACACGCAATTCTCTGATGATCACTTCACCCCTCCCCCCATCACGTGGCTAACATCGGGGAACATTTCTGTTCAGCCACAGCCAAACAGCCGAGCAGGAATGGGCACCTCTGAATATCCCCTTAATAAAATCACCCTATTTCAACCAGGTGATCATGAATGATATCACTCTCCTGAGGATAACACAGAGAGATAAGGAACGATGTTGTTTGAATGCCAGCAGACACCGGGACCATACGCTGCATGCTTTGTTATGCAATGATTCCAGACTGCTTGCTACTGGCCTGGCGTGGTAAAGTGTCCTACCATGGCATACAGAATAAGGCAGCCCTCCCCAGAAACCTTTTGCAAAGGCTTTGGGAGTACATCCAGAAGAGCTTTATGGAGATGTCCCTGGAAGATTTCCACTCCATCACCATACAAGTTAATAGAGTTTTCCAGTAGCTGTACTGGCCGCGAATGCCAGGGCAAATTAATCATTAAACATGCTTTCTTTTAAACCATGTGTAATATTTACAAAGGTACACTCACCAGAGGTGCCTTGTCCGCCCTTAGGGTCTGTGAGCACGCCTTGGGTGGGTTCGGGGGTTCCAGGTCCAGGGTGAAAAACGTATCTTGGCTGTTGGGGAAACCGGTTTCTCCGCTTCCTTGCTGGGAGCTATCTTCAATCTCTTCATCATCATCTTCCTCGTCCCCAAAACCCGCGTCCGTGTTGCGTGATTCTCCATTGACGGAGTCAAAGCACAGGGTTGGGGTAGTGGTGGCTGCACCCCCAGCATGGCATGCAGCTCAGCGTAGAAGCAGCATGTTCACGGCTCTGCCCCGGACCTTCCATTTGCCTCTCTGGTTTTGTGGTAGGCTTGCCTTAGCTCCTTAATTTTCACGCAGCACTGCTATGTGTCCCTGTTATGGCCTCTGTCCTTCATGCCCTTTGAGACTTTTTCTAATGTTTTGGCATTTCATTTACTGGAACAGAGTTCAGCTAGCACGGATTCGTCTCCCCATAGGGGGAGCAGATCCCGTACCTCCCGTTCGGTCCATGCTGGAGCTCTTTTGCGATCCTGGGACTCCATCATGGTCACCTCCGCTGATGAGATCTGCACTCACCTGCACCTTGCCATGCTGGCCAAACAGGAAATGAGATTCAAAAGTTCGTGGACCTTTTCTTGTCTACCTGGCCAGTGCATCTGAGTTGAGAGCGCTGACCAGAGCGGTGACAATGGAGCACTCTGGGATAGCTCCCGGAGGCCAATACCGTCGAATTCCGTCCACACTACCCCAAATTCGACCTGGCAAGGCTGATTTCAGCGCTAATCCCCTCATCAGAGGTAGAGTAAAGAAATGGATTTAAAGAGCCCTTTAAGTCGAAAAAAAGGGCTTCGTCGTGTGGACGGGTCCAGGCTTAAATCGAGGTAGTGCTGCTAAATTCAACCTAAAATCGTAGTGTAGACCAGGCCTTTGTTAGGCTTGGAAGAATTGGATTTTTATCACTAAATGTTGGTAAATGTTGATTTTTTTTTTTTTTATTTTTTTCCCTGTGTGTGCACAAACCAAGGAAAAAATATTTCCATTGGCAATATTTGAAATTTCTAATAGGCAAAGCAAGAAGAATGTAGCTTGAGAAGTCATTAGTTTGATTTAAGGGGGAAAAATTACAGTGAAATGGATGCATGCTTAGTTCTTGTGAACACCAAGCCAAATTTTATCTTGGGATATTCAGCACCAAGGAAATATTTATTGAGGTTTCAGCTTGAATTTGTGTTCTCCATATCAGGGAATGTAAAAAACAGAATAATTTCTCCACCCAGAGGGTGAGCCAGCTTGCTAGAGTCAGATTATTTTATCATATAGGGTCTGTCCATGTTATGCTAGAATTGCAGTAAGCAATAACCATGATTTCCCTAGTGTGGACAGTGACTCCTCTCCCCCCCCCCCCCCCCCCCCAGAACTGTTTATAGACTTCTCAAGCAGGGTGGATTTGATTTAAATTAAATTGATTTAAATCATGATTTAAATCACTAGTCAGGAAGACTCGATTTAATCATGGATTTCTACATAAAAGTGCATTTTTGTTGATTGTTATAACCTTAATAAATATTCTTCACAACTCAGAGATAGATGTAGGTTTCATTTTTAGAAGGTACACACTATACATTTTTAAAGTGATTTATTTTGAAAACTTTTCAGATTAGTTTTACAGCTATATCCGAAAATGAATGATTGGTTATTTCATTTACCAAAGGTAATTGAAGCAGATAGTTCACCTCCCAATGACTTCATAAATATCTCCAATTCAACAGGTTAATCATTAATATTTGGTGGCTTTTCTTGCTATGTTGTATTAGGAGGAGAACATCACCAGTCAGACATTTAAATTGTTTTATTTAACTAAAACAAAAACGTTATGTATTCTGGATTTTTTTCTTCAATTGCAAACATAAAATATTTTAACAAAACAAGCATATGAATTTTTGAATTGAAACAGTCAGTATTTTTAAAATCAGGTTTGTTTGTGTTAAAATTGTTTTTAACTAAAATAGTTAAATGAAATATTAAAAAAAAAACAAAAACCAAAATTTAATCGTCTGTCAGCCAGGTCAATATGAGAAACTTAAAATATTGGCTTCTGCAGCTAACTCAGTCATCTTCACCTTCATTTTCCTGTTTGTTCATAATCTGGAAAAGGAAAAACAAGCTTTCCTGCCTTTTCAGGTTCCAAACGATTTCTCAGTTTGGAATGAATTAGTCCAAAGGAAAAAATGCTTTCTACACCGGCAGAAGAAGTTACTGCTGTTAAAAGTGAGATTATCACTTCAACAGTCTCTGAATCCAAGTGCTTAAGTGACTTCCACCAGTTCACTTGTGTGACTTTTTTTAAAACATCATCAGCAAACATGTATGTCTTGAATGGTTCATCCTCTGCAGTTTATTATAGTTGGCATTATGGAGGGATGATTGCTGGATGTCCATGTCATAGCCAACTCCTCTTCTTCAGCAGTTAAGGTTTGACCCTGGTACCGAGTATTGAGAATATTGAGCTGGAGATAGTGCTTGTCCCATTCATTTTTTTTTAATGCTTGTAATTTAACTCTGTCATTGCATATTTCTCTTGTTAAGATCTCACTCAGTTCCTTCCAGATTTCAACAGCGTCAGCAATAAAACAGCTATTCCCCTACATTTTGTTCAAGGCTACAGAAATAGGCTTCAGGGTACTCAGCATATGTTCAACATTTCTCTTAAGCCCAATGTTGAGAACTTTGGCTGTGACGGTGCCATCTATTATTTCATGATTTTGTTCACAAACTGTCATCAGATTAGGCCATTTCTTGATATAGTGCTCAAAGCAGTCCACTACTGAGTTCCATCGCATGTCTTGTGGGAGAGTTAGCTTGGTTCCTCCCACTTTTTTCAGAGCAGCTACTGCAAAGTGGTTGTTACGGAAGTATTTTGCAATTTCAACATTAGCCTTTATTTCTGGAACACTGAAGTCTTTGGCTAGGAGGTGCATCAAATGAGCACTGCAACCATATGTTATTAGCTTAGGACTCTCTTCACTCTCTTCTAAATGATTTCTTCTCATCTTGGATACATTTGCAGTATTGTCTGTGACCAAACTGCATACTAGACATTTGAATTTCCCCCCCACAGTTTGTTATAGCTTTTACTGCTACTTCTTGTAAGTATTTTGCTGTGTGTGCATTTCCTGATGTATCAATTGTTTCTGTAAGGAAAACGTTCTCTTCTTCTGTTGTCACACAAGCACATATAACCGGATCATTGTGGACATTGCTCCACCCATTAAGACTCAGGTTAACAATTTTACCCTCTAGACCTTTTGCACACTGCTCAATTTCTCTTTCATACACTTTATCCAGCAATTTGCCTGCGACATCTACTCTGTTCGGTGGACTGTATCCTGGTCTTAATGACTGAACCATGTTAATGAAGTGTGGGTTCTCAATCATATGGAAATGAGAGTTTGTTGCATAAACAAACGAGGCAATTTTTTCATCAATTACCTCTTTTTTGTAATCTGCTGGTTCTTACCACAAACTTATCTATGGTTGTTTCTGGATGATGGAGATTTTTTTTTTCTTTTTGCTAAAGGTGATATACTGTGGCTATGTGACATACTTGATGTGACTGAAACACTATCATTGGCAGATAACTTGGAAAGTATAGAAAATGATGGTGATCTTGAAGGTGGACAGTCTTCCGACAAAATAAGTCAATGCAGTTATTTAATTATTATTACCATACTGCTCATTTAGTATTACTCATTGCATTCACTGACACTCAGTACTATAAAGGTGAAATTGTAAAAGGAAGATCTGCCTATTTCAGTTCTTTATTTTTTTATCACAACTGCATCTAAAATAATAGTACCATAGAGTAACAACTATATTTTTTTGCTCAAACATGAGAATTCAAGAATAGTCCAGAAAGAAGACAGGCAGTCCTTAAACCCACTAAACCCCCTCTTTTGTCATATGACTGAGGTGTGTTAATGAACCACCTCACCTTGAAGGGTCTCTGAGAATATGCGTTAACTACTTATGCTAAACAATCTGTTCCACCTTGTATTTGGCTGTGACACTCTGAGTACCTTTCCCAGATCCGAAGAAGAGCTCTGTGTAGCTTGAAAGCTTGTCTCTTTCACCAACAGCAGTTGGTCTATAGAAAAATATTCAATCACCCACCTTGACTGTCAAAAGTATCCTCTTGTACCTTCAGTCCTAGAAACCTTCTCAATCCCCAGTACATGAATGAAAGTCTCTTTAGTGTCAGAGAGAGTTCCTCGTATGTACCGAGAGAAGATAGAGCAGAAAAGCAAAGTGAGGCAGAGACTTTTAATACCAATATTGTATGTGTTCATAAATAATTGTCACACATCACTTTTTTTAAACAAATATTTATACATGTGAAGTACTTGTGAACAACATAGGAAAGAAATGTCCTGTGTGTCCCCACTTCAGATGTTACTACAGTGTGGTCTATGCTTATCTTGCCTCTATGGCAGAAAATATCTTACTTGGTGGAGGGCAGATGTGTGTTGAATTGGAAGAGGGTTTATCCCAAAGCCCTGTAATGAAGTCTGTTTGTTTCCATTTGCAGGGAGAGCATGTGCCTAATTCACACACTGAAAGGAGTTTTCGGGCCACATCTCTTAGCTGGCACCCATCCCAACTGATCCTTGCAGTGGGCTGGGAGACAGGGGAAGTGGTGGTGCTTAACAAACAGGACAAAGAGCACCACACAGTACCCCCCAACCATAATGCCGAAATTACTGTCCTAAACTGGAGTACTAATGGTACCCGCCTTGTGTCTGGTGATAGGGTAAGTAGCGAAACTGACATGCAATCAGTGTGCTTTATGCTGTATAATGTGTCCTGGAGATGGAGAACGAGAATGGGATTTTTAACAGTAATGGACTAATGGGGCGGGGGGCGGGGGAAATTTCAAGGAAAAGATGAGTCTAATTTCATAATAATAATTATTAGTTCTTCAAGTGATTGCTCATGTGCATTCCAATAGATGTGTGCGCACACCGCGTGCACGATTGTCAGAAGTTTTTCCCCTAGCGGTACCCATCAAGTCGGCTGTGGAGACCCTTGGAGTGGCACCTTTATGGCAGTGTATATAGGTCCCTGCTGACCCGCCGCCTGCTCAGTTCCTTCTTACTGCCAATGATGGTCGTTGGAGCAGCTCAGTCTCTTGCATTCACAAGTGCCTACCTAGTGGTTCCCTTTTCTTTGTTGTACATAGTTATATAGTAGTTTGTAGTTGTTTGGACTCTACTTCGGTGGGCTTCCCCCCGCCCTAGTTTCCCCAGGCACTGGGGCATGCCTCGGTCACAGGGGTTTAAGGCGTGCGAGAGCTGTGCGAAACCTATACCCACAGGCGATCCGTACGCTGCCTGTCTCAAGTGTTTAGGAGAGGGCCATCAGACAGATAAGTGCCCAATTTACAGGAGTTTTAGACCCAGGACTGAGAGAGAGTGGGACTATCATTTGAAGCTCCTCCTGATGGAGTTGGCCCTCTGCCCACAGGCAGCACTGAAAGCGGCACCGGCTTCATCGGTGCGCAGCGCCCGGGCCTCAATGCGGGATGTCCTGGCACTGAGGAAGAACTCCTCCAAGGAGCACTGGCGCCACTCCCCGACTCATAAGGCCAGTGCCACCAGGCAGCATTGCTCACAGTCCCTGGTGCTGCACAAGAAAAAGAAGGTGGACAAGGGTCGTTGCCCTATCAAGAAGCCACGAGGGGACTCCAGCAGGGTGCGTCCTCTGGCGGGACACCCACGGTCTGGGCCTCAAGACCTGGCACACCTGACTCTGGCCCCAACATCTGGTGGCCTCCTCGACTTGGGAGGATTTGGAGGAAGAGCTCGACCTTCCCTCCACGCTGGATACCTACAAGGCAGCACGGGACCTCATTGCCATAACGGCACAGGCCCCGGCACTGCAAGCCCAGGCACCGTCGGCGGCACCAGCTGCAGCATCTATCCTGGCACAGCATATGGCTCCGGCACCCTTTGCAGCACTTATGGCGGCACCGCATCTGGTTCATCATTGTGGCAAGCCTGTGATTTTTATGGCGCTGCTCACCATCTCCCCGGTACTGCTCCCCAGCACTGTCGGGCTCCACCCCCCTGTGCTCAGGCACAGACTACTTGTCCAAGTCAGACGCTGAGTCTTCTGTCTCTCGACGCAGCCACTATCACTCCTGGCACCGGTCCCGGCACCGCAGACCAGTGGAATCATCGGCACCGGCGGTCGCCTGGCTGCCCCAGTGGCAGGGCCCAGTCCAATGCCCTTTTGGACCCCTTGGGCCTACCATCAGGGTCAGGGCTCCAGGCTGGCATCGGTGACATCTGCATCCTGCCTCCCCACCCCCCCGGCAACGTTGGTGGCTTGCCACACCCCCAGGGCTCCTGAGGACCCCACACGAGACGGGGACTCTGGACTGTCATGCTCAGGCGCAGCACCCGAACCAGTGCCATAAGTGACACTAGAGCCACCTCCAGTCACAGGAGGCTCTGAGGTACCTGACCCAGCCTCCAGAGAGCCAGAAGGGCAGGAAGACCCTGTCCTACGAGCCTCCTCCTCACCAAACGAGGCGGTGGCAGGCACCACCACCACCCTACCGGCAATGGACACCAAGCAGAAGAGGTGATGGAGGAGTCTGACTGAATGGTGGACGTCCTTGCCCCGGAGGTTCCTTCTAGATTGCCATACATGACTGTCCCAGATCACGTCAGATCGCTGGGTCCTCAGCACGGTAGGGGTGGGATATTCTATCCAATTCTATTCCCTCCCACCCTCCTTCCCCATCCCTCTTCAGGGACCCTTCTCACGAACAACTCCTCTTGCAGGAGGTGCAATCACTTCTCGCTCTGGGGCAACAGAGGAGGTTCCTCAGGAGTTCAGGGGCAAGGGGTTCTACTCACGCTATTTCCTCTGGATCTGTGAGACCTCAACACATTCATAAGGAAAGTGAAGTTTCGCATGATCTCTCTGGCCGCCATCATTCCTTCCCTGGATCCGGGGGACTGGTTGAAAGACTTTGACTTTCCACCGCCCTTGACTTGAAAGACGTGTACTTCCATATTTCCATTATCCCGGCCCACAGACGATTCCTGAGATTCGTGGTCAGTGGCTAGCACTATAAGTTCAGGGTGCTCCCATTTGGGCTCTCAGCGGCCCCTGGGGTATTCATCAAGTGTATGGTGGTTGTGGCAGCCTTCCTCCGGAAATGTCAGGTGCAAGTATTCCCGTTCCTAGATGACTGGCTCATCAAGGCCAAGTTGCAAGCATGGGCCACAGAGCATGTGTCTCTGGCACGGGCCACATTCTGCAGGCTGGGACTCATATTGAATGTGCCCAAATCCACACTGGCCCCGATGCAGAGAATAGAATTCATAGGGCTGTCTTGGACTCCACGCAGGCCAAAGCGTTCCTGCCTGAGTTGCGTTTCCAAGCACTCACGGACACTATCGAAAATCTTCGCCAATTTCCCACAACCACGGCTGGAAATTGCATGAAACTATCTGGGCATGTGGTGGCCTGCACATACGTGGCCCAGCATGCCAGGTTACGCCTTCGGCCCCTCCAGGCATGGTTGGCGTGGGTGCACACGCCAGGCAGGGACCTGCTGGACGCGATAGTTACCCTCCACCCTTGCATCTTTGAGTCTCTCCACTGGTGGCTGCAACCACAAGTTGTGCAGGAGTACCCTCTGCCAAACCCCAACCTATGCTATCCCTAGTCACGGCCGTCTCGGCGCTTGGTTGGGGAGTGCACCTAGGCAATATCAGAGCCCAAGGCCTATGGTCCCACACAGAACTATCGCTGCATATCAACGTAACGGAGCTGAGGGCGGTTTGTCTGGCATGCCAAGCGTTCCAGGCCCGCCTGCAAGGTGCATTTGTGTCGGTGCTGACGGACAACACTGCAGCAATGTTCTATATAAACAAACAGGGTGGTGCTCGCTCCTCTCCCCTGTGCCAGGAAGCCCTCGAGCTGTGGGATTTTTTGCATTGTCCACTTGATACATCTAGAAGCGTCACACCTTCCAGGAGCGCAAAACGAGCCAGCCGATCACCTCAGCTGCTCGTGATCATGAATGGTCCCTCAGGCCGGACATCACTCACTCAATTTTTCCAGAGGTGGGGCTCTCCCTACATAGACCTGTTCATGACATAGAGCAACAGGAAGTGACAGCGGTTCTGCTCTTTCCTGAACCACAGCCTCGGCTCCATTGCGAATGCCTTTCACCTTCCATGAACGAGTCACCTGCTGTACATGTTCCTGCCCTTCCCTCTCATACACAAAGTCCTCCTCCGGACTCGCCAGGACAGGGCTTCCTTGATCCTCATAGCACCAGCGTGGCCCTGCCAGCACTGGTTCACCATGTTGTTGAACCTCTCGGTGGACAGATCAGTAGCGCTTCCTGTGTGCCTGACCCTAATCACACAGGACAACAGCCGTCTGCAACACCCAATCTGGAGTCCCTCCACCTCATGGCGTGGAAACTCCATGGCTGAACCCTCTTGAGCTTCAGTGTTTGGACCCAGTGAGGGAGGTCCTGCTGGGAAGTAGGAAACCCTCCACTCGTGCCATGTACCTGGCAAAGTGGAAGCGTTTTTCCATCTGGTCTCTGCAGAGGGGAACTGAACCGCAGCTAGCGCCAATTCCCCTTATTTTGGACTACCTGTTATAACTTAAGCAGCAGGGGTTGGCAATATCATCTCTCCGGGTATACCTGGCTGCCATTTCGGCCTTTCACTTGGGGGCAGTGGGTAGGTCAGTCTTTGGTAATCCCATGGTGGGCAGGTTTCTCAAGGGCTTGGACAGACTTTATCCCCAGGTATGACGGCCCGTTCCCCAGTAGGACCTTGACCTGGTCTGGTCCGCACTCTTGGGGGGGCCCCCTTTTGAGCCTATGGCAACCTGCCCTCTGTCCGACCTTTCCTGGAAGGTGGCCTTTCTGGTGGCCATAACCTCAGCCAGAAGGGTATCTGAGCTCAGAGCACTGGCTTCCGAGCCCCCCATATGGTCTTTTATAAAGACAAGGTGCAGCTACGCCCTCACCCTGCATTTCTGCCAAAGGTAGTCTCCCAGTTTCATGTGAACCAAGACATATTTTTACCTGTGTTCTTCCCTAAGACCCATACCAGTAACAGAGAACTCATGTTCCATTCCCTGGATGTTAGGCATGCCCATGCATTCTACATTGAGCGCACAAAGCCATTTTGTAAGTCACCATAGCTCTTTATTGCAATCACAGAAAGGATGAGGGGGCTCCCAATCTCGTCCCAGCGCATTTCATCATGGATCATGTCCTGTATCAGGACTTGCTACGACCTGGCAAAAATTTCAGCCCCTCGGCTTACGGCGCACTTCATGAGAGTGCAGGCGTCGTCCCCAGTATTCCTGGCACAGGTCCCTATCCAGGACATATACAAGGCAGCAGTGTGGTCTTCCATCCACACCTTCACGTCACGCTATGCCATTACACAACAGGCGAGGGATGATGCAGCCTTTGGCAGGGCAGTCCTGCACTCAGCAACCAGGTGAACTCCGACCCCTCCCCCAGGGAAACTGCTTGGAAGTCACCTATTGGAATGCACATGAGCAATCATTCGAAGAAGAAAAAATGGTTACGAGAGGTAGGTAACTGTTGTTCTTAGAGATGTGTTGCTCATGTCCATTCCAATAGGGGTGTGAGCGCGCTGTGTGCACGATCGTCGGAAGGTTTTTCCCCTAGCAGTACCTGTCGGGTCGACTGTGGAGAGCCCTGGAGTGGCGCCTTTATGGCAGTGTATATAGGTCCCTGCTGACCTGCCGCTTGCTCAGTTACTTCTTGCCGGAATACTCCGACAGAGGGGAGGTGGGCGGGATTTGGAATGGACATGAGCAACACATCTTGAAGAACAACAGTTACGAGAGTTAAGTAACCATTTTTTTGCATGCTTCTGAAACGGAAATGGGTTTATATCAGGATTTCCCCAACTTTATTTATTGGCTTTTCTATAATGGTCATTACTATTGTATCTAAGCATCTTTAAATATTAATTAATTTAACTTTACAACATATTCTGTGATAGTATTATCACCATTTTGCAGATGTGGAAACAGAGGCACACAGCAGTGGCGTAGCTTGCCTGAGGCCACCTAGGAAGTTTGTGGCATAGCTGGCAATAGAACCCAGATCTCCTTAGTCTCAGTACAGTGTCTTTACAATGAGCCCTCCCACATCCTTCCCCCACTTTTGTATAGTGACCCTCCCTCAAACACAGCAAAAATGCTTGAGTCTTCTTAGTATCAGTGTATTATTAGGTGGAGCAAAGAGCAAAAAGACTCTAGTGGGCTGAAAATGTGTTGTGGAAATATATTTTAAATACATTAATCTTAATTTCTTGATGAGTTAGTTGCTCTTTTATGTGGCGAAATGAGGAATTATCTATTGATATTCAATGCTGACCACTAATATTCAATACTGGATTCTGTTTTTGCCAATTCCTGAGCCAAAAAAGAAAAACGCTGTTCCTTTTGTCTATTTTCTGTGAGTTTTTTTTGACACTCCCTAAGATAAGACACAGCTTCTCCAGAGATTTCAGCTTTTACTGTCAGTATGAATCAATGAAAAAGTGTAGATCTAATTATTGGCTGTAAAACTTCTATTATGTTTGGTGGTCTTGACAAAGAAATTGACTGATAAAAGCCACAGTCGAATTGTCCATTTTCTTATAGGAAAATTGGGCAACAATGGTGAGATTGAGATTGCTGGCATGCAGAGACCATTGCCTATCAAGCAGACCAATTGTCTCATTGTTTACTTGTACTCCCCTATCTGGCTATATCCATTTATTGTTGTTATTCACATAAAATCCTTCAAGAAAAGGAAACAAAATGGCTTTCTTTCCCTCTGGATATCAAAGTTGCTCAATTACAGGACCATAAGAGAATGCCTGTAGAAAGAGGTGAGTGGTATGTCTTGAAGATCGTGAGACTTGACCTCAGCCTAATCTCCTTTAAGGAGCTTTGTAGCCTAGTGTCCTCATCTGGGAATGCCCAGCCCCAGTAATTCAAATTTAGGCTCCAAGAACCACTGAAAATACTTCTTAAAACTTGAGCAGCAACCAGTGAGGATCAGGAGCTCTTTATTTACATTCTAAGTACATAATACCTTGGATAACTTCCAGCTTTTGATGGCTCGATAGTATTGGAAGGGTCCAGGTGTTTTGTATAAGTATCTTGAGTGAAAGAGTTTTTATGAAACACATGGCTTTTACAGCAAAAGGCAAAAGCGTTGGGCTATTAGAACGGTTCAAAGGATACCAAAATGTCTTAACAAATCAATCTCATGGATACAAATGTCACTGTGTCATCTCCAGTTGCCATGATGAAAGCTGGCTTGGAAGCAAATTGAAGACTAGCTTGGCCTTGGCTGAGTAAATACTTTTATTCAAGAGCTCCAATCTTGTCTTCTAATTCTTTTCCACAAATATTTCCCCCCAGGCAGAGGCTAATAAGACAATTTAGTTTCAGATTCCAGGCTTTGCTAGTAGTTGGGGAGCAAAGATTAACTTGACATTACACTATGAAAAGAAAAAAATTCTCTCTCTAGTAAAGGTTTGGGGGGAAAAAAATATTTGTAGCCATTTTTGGCTCTTTTATTCTCGTGTGGAGCTTTGAAGTAAACCATCGGGGCACGATCAGATACATGAGGAGACCCGAATCAATAGAACATGAATGGAGTCTGGATTTATTACAGTGGATAAACCCATTTATTGGGTGGCATAAAGGAAAGGGGGAAAAGTGTGCTTTGAAGGATAAAAATCTGGTCATGAAGTGAGAGTCATGAACCTTATGCAATTTTATGCCCATTACACTTCCCCATTTCATCCTTGATGTTACTAGAACATTGAAGGTGTGGTGAGCTTTTTTAGGGGTGGAAGGAGCAATCTGACTTGAAAATAAGGTGTGTCTAGTTGTCAAGCAGAAAGATGACCTCAACTCAGGATATATATGGGAGTAATTTCCAGCTGTTTTTATGCGCATCCAGGCTCCCCTTTATAACGAGGCACTTGGTTGCTTATAGAAGCAGTTGGGGGCGGAAAAAAGAAAGTAGAACCAGCAACATGTAATTTTTCACTTAGCAGACACCACCAGCCAGAACTCTGAACCACCAGTGGTCCACAGACCACCATTTGGGAGTCACAGTTTTACAGCTACTGTTTCAGGTTCTCTGCACACTTGAACAGACACCACTGCACTGGTAAACATTTGGATAATATTTTCAATGAAAAGCATGGAAAATGTATTGATTTTGTTTTTAAAAATTAAAGCTTAGATTCTGATAACTTAAGAGGAGAATTATATGGTCACTTTTGTGGCTTCAGAACCATGCTATGTGCCGGACCTTAGGTGAGATGCGTTGGAAGAGCTATGTGGAAGTGCTGTGCTATGCTTCATACAAATACTACTAATCTTTCATTTTCATGAGGACTAAATTCACTTACAGTATATTAAAGAAAAAAGAATAAATCCTAATAACCCTTGTGACGTTACTGACATAACCTGTGACCGTATAGATCATTGTTGCAACCACTGTTATATATTCGCAGCAAACATTGTACAAAGGCTGTTGTGTAAGGTGTCTATGGAAAGATTATGATTTGTTGATTATAATTATGCTATCTGTATGTGTATATCATTTTTGTAGTTGAAGTTATGAATATTGGCTATGTACTTGTATATCAATGCGTTTTGATTCTAAAGTAGCCTTAGTCCTTGGCTACACTTGCAGATGTACAGCGCTGTGAGTTAAACCTGACTTCGTACAGCTGAGTAGGGAAAGCACTGCAGTCTGTCCACACTGACAGCTGCCCAGCGCACTGTCGTGGCCGCATTTGCTGCTCCATTGGGAGCGGTGCATTATGGGCAGCTATCCCACAGAGCACCTCTTCCCATTCTGGCGCCGTGGGTTGTGGGAAGGGGGCGTGGGTGCGGGGCATTCTGGTTCCTGTCCCAACGCCCCATGATGCATTGCTTCGCATCCCAGAAATCCCTTTGTTTCCGTCCACCTTTGGCGCCATCTTTCAATGGTTTCTGTGCAGCGTGATCTGTTGTCTGCGGGAAATGGAGCCCGAACTGCTGAGGCGTATGCTGACTTATCTCGCCAGCATGTCACGTTTGGCTGTTGAACTATTCCTTAAGATCCAAAGTGACAGTGAGAGTGAGGAGTCCAACGATGCTATCGAGCTGCGTAATGCGTACGACACGAAATTGCTTGTGGCATTCACGGACATGCTCAGCACCATGGAATGCCGCTTTTGGGCTCGGGAAACAAGCACCGAGTGGTGGGATCACATCGTCATGGAAGTCTGGGATGACGAGCAGTGGCTGCAGAACTTTCGGATGAGAAAAGCCACTTTCATGGGACTGTGTGAGGAGCTCGCCCCCACCCTGCGGCGCAAGGACACGAGATTGAGAGCTGCCCTGCCAGTGGAGAAGTGGGTGGCTATTGCAGTCTGGAAGCTGGCAACTCCAGACAGCTACCGGTCGGTCTCAAACCAGTTTGGAGTGGGAAAGTCGACCGTTGGAATCATGTTGATGCAAGTTTGCAGGGCCATTAATCGCATCCTACTCAGAAGAACCGTGACTCTGGGTAACGTGCAGGAAATAGTGGATGGCTTTGCACAAATGGGGTTCCCTAACTGTGGAGGGGCGATAGATGGGACGCACATTCCTATTCTGGCACCACCCCACCTAGGATCCGAGTATGTTAATCGGAAGGGGTATTTCTCTATGGTTCTCCAGGCGCTTGTGGATCACCGTGGGCGTTTCATTGACATTAATGCAGGCTGGCCCGGAAAGGTGCATGACGCACGCATCTTTCGGAACACTTGGCTGTTCAGGAAGATGCAGGCCGGGACTTTTTTCCCAGAGCGGAAGATCACGGTAGGGGAAGTCGAAATGCCCATTGTGATCCTTGGAGATCCCGCTTACCCGTTAATGCCGTGGCTCATGAAACCCTACACAGGGAGCCTTGACAGCAGCAAGGAACAGTTCAACTACAGGCTGAGCCGGTGCTGAATGACTGTGGAGTGTGCCTTTGGCCGTTTAAAGGGTCGCCGGTGATCTCTGTATGGGAAGCTGGACTTGGCCGAAAACAGCATCCCCACGGTTATATCCGCATACTGTGCCCTCCATAATATCTGGGAAGGGAAGGGTGAAAGCTTCACTCAGGCATGGACCTCCGAGGTTGAACACCTGGAGGCTGAATTTGCACAGCCAGAGTGCAGGGCTATTACAGGGGCCTAGCCCGGGGCTGCAAGGATTAGGGATGCCTTGAGGGAGCAATTTGAGGCTGAAAACCAGCAGTGATATCTGGTGCCCTGCACGGGAGTGAAGTGCAGTAGTTCCAATCTTTAGGAATCAGTGTTTGCTAAGCAGACTTGCAGTGCCTGTTTATTTCCTGGGCTAAGGAGTCTTTTACTTTATGCAATAATAAAGAATGTTTTCAAAGCCAAAAAATCCATTTATTGAAAAGAAACAAGGGGGTGGAGTGGGGAACGGTACAATCACAGATTCGCGTATGTCCTGTCTGGTGTGCTGTGCAGTGAGTGCTGCACTTCAGGATCGCTATACTGCATGGTGATGGGGGTTGAGTGCAGAGGGTAAGGGTTGTGGTTTTCAGGGCTGGGTGGTGAAGATACTGGTGTTGGAGGCAGCTGGTGGTGTGAAGAACACAGAAGTTGGGGAAAGTTGGGTTGGAGGTGACAGTGGGGCACAACGGAAAGAGTTTTGGGACAAGGGCTGTAGGGGGGTGTGGCGTTTGCGCTTGCGGTACTGCTCCTTCTGCATGGCTACGAGCTCCTGGATAGCGTCTGCTTGGCGCTCCAGGATGCTTATGAGCTGATCTGTGCTTTGCTGCCGGTGTTCCGGGTGCACTGCGTTTTCCTCCAGTTCTGTGCTTTCTCATTCTCTTTAATAGGTTGCCACATCACTTCTTGCAGCATGTCTTCTTTGCTTTTTCGCTGTCTGTTCCTGAGTCTTTGCAGTCTCTGAGCAGGCGATAAGAGGGTCAGCTGAGGTCTCAAGGTTGATGCAGCTGTATAGGCAAAATGCAACATTTAACAGAGGCAGCATTGTTTATACCAGACAGAGTAATGATTCCCTCCACACTTAAGGAGTAGAAAACACACAGGGTCTACACAATAGCATAATTTTCCCTTCCGAAACAGAGCACACATCCTACGGGAGCCTCAAAATGGTGAGTAAGGGGGACTGATTGTTTCAGGGCTGCACTGTCCTCTGGGTTTCTGTGCCTTGGAGAGCCAACAGCTGCAGGGGGCACCTACACTGAACACTGTCCCAACATTTTCCACAGGAGTTCGTCCTGAACGATATCTCGCTGCTGAGGGTGACCTGGGAAGCAAGGGAGGGTCTTCTACTGCAATGCGGCTTCCGCCCTGGCCCATATGCAGCTTGCCTGTGTGCAGCAATGGTCCCCCCGCCCCTCGCAGCACAGTGGCGCGGACACGTTAGCCTGGCTGGGACAAGGACCACGGTGGCTCTCCTGATAAACCTGCGCAAGCGCATTGCACATGTTCTGGATGAGACATTCGAGGAGATTACCGAGGCCGATTACCGTGATGTGATAAACCACATCAATGCACTATTCCGCATCTAGGCATGCATGCCTAACCCTCCTCTCCCAAAGAGCCCGCACCGAAAAAATTCCTTCCTGAAAAAAAACCCGCTTGCCGGGAACCTGCTCTTCTGTTTGTCCTCCACCAAATACCGGCCGCTGCGACTGGCTACCTTCCTCCTGGCTCGAGAAGAGCTCCTGGCTGCATGGCTCCAGGGATTCCGGGGTGTCTCCATCCGGCCCACCACCCTCACTCCCGTTTTCCTCCTCCTCCTCCTCCTCCCCCCGCACACCGGCTCTGAAGTGTCCATGGTGGTGCTCGGAGTGGAGGTGGGGTTAACCCCAAGTATCGCATCCAGCTCTTTGTAGAATCGGCAGGTCGCGGGGGGAGCACCCGAGTGGCCGTTTGCATCGCGGGCTTTGCGGTAGGCACTCCGCAGCTCCTTCACTTTAATCCTGCACTGCAGGGCGTCCCAGTCATGGCCCCTTTCCATCATGTCCTTTGATACCTTCCCAAAGGTATCATAATTCCTATGGCTGGAGCGCAGCTGGGACTGGACAGCTTCCTCCCCCCAAACACTGATGAGGTCCAGCAACTCGCCATTGCTCCATGCTGGGGCTCGCTTGGCGCGTGGAGGCATGGTCACCTGGAAGGATTCGCTGATAGCACTCCACGCCATGCCGGGCTGAGCAAACAGGAAGGGGATTTTTAAAATTCCCGGGGAATGTAAAGGGTGGGTCACATGGTTGGTTACCTGAGGCCAGGGCAGTAGAGTTTGAACTGATGACCAGAGTGGCTAGAACAGGCATTGTGGGATACTGCCGAATACTTCTGGAGGCCAGTCACAGCGCATTGGGCGGCCACACTGGCGCCGCAGCGCTGCAGCAGCAGCGCAACACACGCTATTCCTCTCGGGGACGTGGAGTACATGCAGCACTGCAACCACGGAGATACAGCGCTGCAAATGCCTTGCCAGTGTGGACGGGGAGTGAGTTACAGCGCTGGGGGCGGCTTTACAGCGCTGCAACTCGCAAGTGTAGCCAAGGCCTTAGTAAAGCATTTGGTCAGCTTCTTGAGAAAGGAATTTTGCAAATTAAGTGCCCAATCAAGAAACACTTAACTGACAATGGATCTTGGAAGACTCCAATCCACATAAGAAGTCTACCTGGGGATGGTCAAGATAGCAATGGCTGCTGCCTGTAAAGAACTAAGTCATGCATGGACATGTGACTTGCCCATGTGATCCCAAATTCCATTTTTGCTGTAATTTTCCATAGTAAGAGGAGGGATAGCTCAGTGGTTTGAGCATTGGCCTGCTAAACCCAGGGTTGTGAGTTAAATCCTTGAGGGGGCCATTTAGGGATCTGGGGCAAAAATCTGTCTGGGGATTGGCCCTGCTTTGAGCAGGGGGTTGGACTAGATGACCTCCTGAGGTCCCTTCCAACCCTGATATTCTATGATTCTATGAAAGAAGTGTTCTTACACCTGGAGGAGACTAAAAGGCTTATGCCTCATCTCCATCTTGTCTTCAGTCCTGCTTTTTACTTCTGGAGAGACTTTGCTACAAACTGAAACTCTGAACAAAGGACTGAATGACCCATCCCAGCTGTGGATGTACTCCAGAGATTTGATTTGAACCTGCAGTTTATTCTATCACTGCTATAAGCCTGAATCAAGAACTTTGCTATTACTGTATGTATAAACCTTTTAGATTCTAAAGAATTGGCAACCGTGTGATTTGTGGGTAAGGTCTAATTTGTATATTGACCTGGGTCTGGGGCCTGGTCCTTTGGGATCGTGAGAACCTTTTTTCGTTCACTGGGATATTGGTTTTCATAGCCATTCAACCCCATAACGAGTGGCACTGGTGGTGATACTGGGAAACTGGAGTGTCTAAGGGAATTGCTTGTATGACTTATGGTTAGCCAGTGGGGTAAAACCGAAGTCCTCTCTGTTTGGCTGGTTTGGTTTGCCTTAATAGTAAAGGAACTCCAGCTTTGGGCTGTAACTGCCCTGCTTTAAGCAATTTGTCCTGAATTGGTACTCTCAGTTGGGTCCCACCAGAACCAGCATGGTTACAACCCTTCACTGTAATTTGCCCTTCACTGCATTCATACAGGCCAGGGCTTTATAAAGCAGCGCACACGCGACCAGGGAGCTTTTGCGACTAGGGGCTGCTAACAGGGAGTTTCGCAAGGGAGTTCTCCAGGTGAAGGAGGAGCAATACAGCACCCGTTTGGGGTAAGTGACTGTCTGTAGTGTGTGTTTGTTTGTGTTTGGGGGTTACTTGCTGTGTGCTTTGTTTGTTTGTTTGTTTGAAGGACCGTGTGCTGTGGCTGGCAGTTGGAAGCTGTGAGCTTCAAAGGAAGGTTTGAAAGCTAGAAGCCTCTGGTAATTGGCTGAGCCTTAATCAGTGGGCGGGGCATTCATACAGGCCAGGGCTTTATAAAGCGGCGCACAAGCGACCAGGGAGCTTTTGCGACCAAGGGCTGCTAACAGGGAGTTTCGCAAGGGAGTTGGGAAGGGGAGTGGGAAGGGGCGAGGGTCCCTTGCCGGTTCTATCTGTTTTCCCTTTATTCCCCTTAAAACCTAAAACTTCTTGCTTAAACAACCCTTTCAGCGGACAGGGGGCTGCAGACGGGAGTTTGACAGAGGGAGGCTTACGATGGTTAGGAAGACCCGCAACACCTGTGCCAGCACTGCTTCTGTCTCCTCCACCTGCGCTTGTAGCCAGACAGAGCGCCTGAGCATGGATGCTTCTACCCAGATCCTGGTGTGGTTTTGCAGAGACTGTAACTTGCAATTTCCACTTACTGATATCCAGGCTGGGGGGACCATCCAATGTGAAAGGTGCCTGCTGGTGGAATCTCTCAGGCAGCAGGTGGAAGAGCTACAGGAGGAGGTGGCTAGGTTGAGGAGCATCCGAATCCACGAGCAATTCCTGGACAGTGTCCATGTGGAGACAGCTGAGGTAGCTGTCCCAGTACACAGGACTGCTGATACACCACTGGTGGAGGAGGAGATGGCTCAGGGTGGACACTGGCAGCTGGTTACTTCTGGCAGCAGGCAGTGCTCCACCCCTGCTCCGAACCCTCCCGCTGTGGTAATAGGTAACCGTTATGCTCTTCTTGATACAGGAAAGAAGGCATCACCCCCTACAGTAAAGGAGGAGAAGCCTCGTACCCCTAAGGCTGGGAGGTCTGCTGCCACCACTGCGAATAGGAAACGTAGGGTAGTGGTGGTCGGAGACTCTCTGCTGAGGGGGACGGAGGCGCCCATCTGTCGCCCTGACATTTCATCTCGGGAGGTATGCTGCCTGCCGGGAGCCCGTATCCGAGACGTTACGGAGGCATTGTCGAGGATTATCCAGCCCTCTGACTACTACCCCATGCTACTCATCCATGTGGGCACAAATGATACTGCGCGGTGTGACACTGAGCGGATCAAGAGTGACTACAGGGCTCTGGGAGTACGGGTGAAGGAGTTTGGAGCGCAGGTGGTATTCTCTTCGATTCTTCCTGTCAAAGGTAGGGGCCCGGGCAGAGACAGATGCATCATGGAGGTGAATGCCTGGCTGCGAAGATGGTGTCGCCAGGAGGGCTTTGGCTTCCTAGACCACGGGATGCTATTTGAGGAAGGACTGCTAGGCAGAGATGGCATTCACCTTTCGAGGAGGGGAAAGACACTATTTGGACACAGACTGGCTAACCTAGTGAGGAGGGCTTTAAACTAGGTTTGACGGGGACAGGTGAGCAAAGCCCACAGGTAAGTGGGGAACATGGAGACTTGGGAGATGGGTCGGAAACGAGAGGGAGTGTGGCTATATTGGCAGAGAGAAAGGAGGGTCAGGACAAAACTGGGAGGAAAGATCAAACCAGTATCTTAGATGCCTATATACAAATGCGAGAAGTATGGGTAATAAGCAGGAAGAACTGGAAGTGCTAATAAATAAATACAACTATGACATTGTTGGCATCACTGAAACTTGGTGGGATAATACACATGATTGGAATGTTGGTGTGGATGGATACAGCTTGCTCAGGAAGGATAGACAGGGGAAAAAGGGAGGAGGTGTTGCCTTATATATTAAAAATGTGCACACTTGGACTGAGGTAGAGATGGACATAGGAGATGGAAGTGTTGAGAGTCTCTGGGTTAGGCTAAAAGGGGTAAAAAACAAGGGTGATGTCATGCTAGGAGTCTACTACAGGCCACCTAACTAGGTGGAAGAGGTGGATGAGGCTTTTTTTAAACAACTAACAAAATCATCCAAAGCCCAAGATCTGGTGGTGATGGGGGACTTCAACTATCCAGATATATGTTGGGAAAATAACACAGCGAGGCACAGACTATCAAACAAATTCTTGGACTGCATTGCAGACAACTTTTTATTTCAGAAGGTTGAAAAAGCTACTAGGGGGGAAGCTGTTCTAGACTTGATTTTAACAAATAGGGAGGAACTCGTTGAGAATTTGAAAGTAGAAGGCAGCTTGGGTGAAAGTGATCATGAAATCATAGAGTTTGCAATTCTAAGGAAGGGTAGAAGGGAGAACAGCAAAATAGAGACAATGGATTTCAGGAAGGCGGATTTTGGTAAGCTCAGAGAGCTGATAGGTAAGGTCCCATGGGAATCAAGACTGAGGGGAAAAACAACTGAGGAGAGTTGGCAGTTTTTCAAAGGGACACTATTAAGGGCCCAAAAGCAAGCTATTCCGCTGGTTAGGAAAGATAGAAAATGTGGCAAAAGACCACCTTGGCTTAACCACGAGATCTTGCATGATCTAAAAAATAAAAAGGAGTCATATAAAAAATGGAAACTAGGACAGATTACAAAGGATGAATATAGGCAAACAACACAGGAATGCAGGGGCAAGATTAGAAAGGCAAAGGCACAAAATGAGCTCAAACTAGCTACAGGAATAAAGGGAAACAAGAAGACTTTTTATCAATACATTAGAAGCAAGAGGAAGACCAAAGACAGGGTAGGCCCACTGCTTAGTGAAGAGGGAGAAACAGTAACAGGAAACTTGGAAATGGCAGAGATGCTTAATGACTTCTTTGTTTCGGTCTTCACCGAGAAGTCTGAAGGAATGCCTAACATAGTGAATGCTAATGGGAAAGGGGTAGGTTTAGCAGATAAAATAAAAAAAGAACAAGTTAAAAATCACTTAGAAAAGTTAGATGCCTGCAAGTCACCAGGGCCTGATGAAATGCATCCTAGAATACTCAAGGAGCTAATAGAGGAGGTATCTGAGCCTCTAGCTATTATCTTTGGAAAATCATGGGAGACGGGAGAGATTCCAGAAGACTGGAAAAGGGCAAATATAGTGCCCATCTATAAAAAGGGAAATAAAAACAACCCAGGAAACTACAGACCAGTTAGTTTAACTTCTGTGCCAGGGAAGATAATGGAGCAAGTAATTAAGGAAATCATCTGCAAACACTTGGAAGGTGGTAAGGTGATAGGGAACAGCCAGCATGGATTTGTAAAGAACAAATCATGTCAAACCAATCTGATAGCTTTCTTCGATCGGATAACTAGTCTTGTGGATAAGGGAGAAGCTGTGGATGTGGTATACCTAGGCTTTAGTAAGGCATTTGATACGGTCTCGCATGATATTCTTATTGATAAACTAGGCAAATACAATTTAGATGGGGCTACTATAAGGTGGGTGCATAACTGGCTGGATAACCGTACTCAGAGAGTTGTTATTAATGGTTCCCAATCCTGCTGGAAAGGCATAACGAGTGGGGTTCCGCAGGGGTCTGTTTTTGGGACCGGTTCTGTGCAATATCTTCATTAACGACTTAGATATTGGCATAGAAAGTACGCTTATTAAGTTTGCGGATGATACCAAACTGGGAGGGATTGCAACTGCTTTGGAGGACAGGGTCATAATTCAAAATGATCTGGACAAATTGGAGAAATGGTCTGAGTTAAACAGGATGAAGTTTAACAAAGACAAATGCAAAGTGCTCCACTTAGGAAGGAACAATCAGTTTCACACATACAGAATGGGAAGAGACTGTCTAGGAAGGAGTACGGCAGAAAGGGATCTAGGGGTTATAGTGGACCACAAGCTAAATATGAGTCAACAGTGTGATGCTGTTGCAAAAAAAGCAAACATGATTCTGGGATGTATTAACAGGTGTGTTGTGAGCAAGACACGAGAAGTCATTCTTCCGCTCTACTCTGCTCTGGTTAGGCCTCAGCTGGAGTATTGTGTCCAGTTCTGGGCACCGCATTTCAAGAAAGATGTGGAGAAATTGGAAAGAGTCCAGAGAAGAGCAACAAGAATGATTAAAGGTCTTGAGAACATGACCTATGAAGGAAGGCTGAAAGAATTGGGTTTGTTTAGTTTGGAGAAGAGAAGACTGAGAGGGGACATGATAGCAGTTTTCAGGTATCTAAAAGGGTGTCATAAGGAGGAGGGAGAAAATTTGTTCACCTTAGCCTCTAAGGATAGAACAAGAAGCAATGGGCTTAAACTGCAGCAAGGGAGGTCTAGGTTGGACATTAGGAAAAAGTTCCTAACTGTCAGGGTGGTTAAACACTGGAATAAATTGCCTAGGGAGGTTGTGGAATCTCCATCTCTGGAGATATTTAAGACTAGGTTAGATAAATGTCTATCAGGGATGGTCTAGACAGTATTTGGTCCTGCCATGCGGGCAGGGGACTGGACTCGATGACCTCTCGAGGTCCCTTCCAGTCCTAGAATCTATGAATCTATGAATTATACATTTTTATTCTGTTTTTGTTCATTGCCTAGCAGAGTGGGCCCCCAATTGCAACTGGGCATGCCAGGTACTACCATAATAGAAATAACAAATAATCTTAAAATTCCAGCTGCAAAGCTGGTATCATATGTCAGCTTTTGGGGATTGTGAATGTACATGTCATGCTGCATTGTTCCTCTACTTCTCTGTTTGCTCCATTTTTCCACTCAGCAGAGGGTTGAAATTGATAGGTATCCAAAACTGGAGTGCTTCAGACTGCAGAATTCTTCTCAATTTCAACTGTTTGCCAATTTGCAAAAACTGGGCCAGGGTCTGAGGTTCAGCACAATACCTGTACTTGAATCATTATGTCTGCCTGTATTCTTGGTCAAAACAGAACCAGCAACTCAGACTTATTTTGTTTATCAACTGTTGGCTCTCTTGTTTAGAAGCTAATATATTTTCTCTGATAAAGGGGTATGTTTTGTTAAAATGCATATCTTCAGAAAGCTGTGTCAGAATTAGGGCCCAACAACTTTGTCATTGTTAAATCTCGCAATGGCAAGCATTTGATTTAAATTAATTAGATTTTGATGTTCCTGTGATTTAAATATTTATGGGACTGGAGAGGTGCTGTGGGCAGCATGTTACTGAGTTTATGCAGCTTGCGCAATTGGATCACTGTTTTGTTATCATACACACATGTATAGTGCTTGTGAACATGCATTCACTTTTGGACACTACTTTTCTAGAAGGAAGGAGAGCCATAAGTGGTGTTACTTATTTGATATGCATGGCCTGGGGGCAAAGGGGAGAGGTAGAAGCAGTTGTATGTTGTTTGGACAGAGAAGAGAGTAAATAAAAGCTCTGTATTTCAAATGGCTACATAATGTTGGCAGTAAACTGGTTTCAGAATGGGAGATTTCAAGCTTCACAAGCTTATAATATAAGCTCATAATAAAACATGCTAGCAGTCTTCAAATATTTGACGAGGTGAAAAATGCCAAGAAGAGTGAAATATGGTTTTGGGTGGAGCAAGCAGGTATAATGGGAATTAAAGGGAAAGTTTAGGCTGAATATCAGAAAAAAAACTTCTTGACAGTGAGCTCTATTAGACTGTGGAACAGTCTCGCAAGAGAAATAATGAAGGCCCATTGGTTGAGACACTTAAAACTAGACTGGATGAAATGCTAGAAAATGGGCTCTGAGGAACAATTTTGCATTGACTCCTGTGATGTGGACTATATAACTAATGACCTAATGAGTGTTTTTCTTCTTTAACTTCTCTTATGGTTCTCTCAACTTCTAAGAATGTCATTTTAAAATTTTTCTGATCCTAAAAATGAATCAGTCCTCACTATACACTCACCCTGATTTTTTTTTTTTTTTTTTTTTAAGTGTTGCAACATTTCTAAAATTCTCTCTTCTGTGCTGGGAAATCCATAAATAATGACTGTGTTTCTCTGATCATGTGTACTTTTGCTTTGCTTGCCTGCTTGGCCTTGAAAATAGGCAGTGGATTGAAACTAACAAGAGTTCTAGAGCTGGATTCTTGTTAGTTTTAGTAACCTGACTGCTCACAAGGAAGAAAAAAGGGGTATGGGGTATGTTGAGTACATGCAAGTGCATGTGTCTTGGTGCATATGTGCAGAACAAAACAAGGTTGGTCCAATTTTAGGCCTGCCAGACTTAGCAATGTCCTTTTCATTAAGAATGGAAGTAATTTAGGCACTTTTCCAAACAGCTTCATTTTAAATAAATAATGAAATGCCATCATTTAAAAAGTCACTTGAAGTCTTCGCCACCTCGGAAAGGGGGATAATCTTACCTACATTTTAAAAAATAAAGATGAAAGGTACTAAATAAGAGAAAAATACCATGTTATCAGAAAAAGATATTGCCTGAAGTGATTATTTAATGTCCATTGAGTAGTTCATCTCCTATTATTATCTGTTTGTGAGGAAGGTCTATCTTTTTTGCAATTCTTCCAGCTTGGAGTCCTGGTTCTATGGAGACTGGACCAGCGGGGTCGAGTGCAGGGCCCCCCTTTATTGAAACATGAGTATGGAAAGTATCTTTCTCACTGTATCTTTCGGCCTCCATCTCCTGGCGAGTAAGTGAAAATGCCCCAATCGGAACTCTTCTAGACTATGTCTCTCTCTTTAGGGCTGGGGATTTCTTATTATTAGGTTTGTTGCACAGCGTTCCCATGGAAATCCAAACACACACACCTTGTAGTGGCTCCTCCTAACTGCTCCAGCCATCAGTAGTGCTTATCTGCCTTAAATGCAAAGCACAATTACCTGCTGCCTCCTATATCACCCCACTATGAGTGCCCCTTACTCTCTCTCCTACAACCAGATCCTCCTATCTCCCAGCCTAGCTCTCAGACCACCCTTCTTCTGCCTAGTCCCTAGTTTCTCCCCCAACTACCATCCCACTGCACACACCTTCTGGCTTGTTTCCAACACCCTTCCCTGCTGACTTCTTCTTCATCCTCTGGTCCCAGATCTTCCTCCTCCCCAGATTCAGACACCCTTTTGAACCCATTCCCCTGCCAGCTTCCTTATGCATGTATGGTTCCAGGCTTTTCTCCTTTTCTTTTCTTCCAACTATCATCTCTCTTCTCTTCCCCCCCCCCACCAATCGGCACTCTTCTAAGCTCTTTTTCCCATTGCTATCTCTGTGCCTTTCCTTTGGTTCCAGGTCCTTCTTCCAGCTCCTGCTGCTGACTCCCTTTCCTCTGCACGGATCCAGGTCCCCTTCCTCTCTTCCCCGCTGCTGCTAGCTTTCACAACTCCAGCAAGCAATAATGTTGATATTTCAGAGGACTGGCAGCACGACTGCCTGTGATCATGTTAACAGATGTGATTTATACTAAATACGATGATTTTAAATGTACAGTGGGTCCCCAGTATAGATCGGGGTTGCGTTCTTGAAAAGGGTGATTGATACCGAAATGACTTGTATTGGGGACCCACTTGTACACCAGTGGCGTAGACAGGAGGGGGACACTTGGGTGGGCATGCAATGAAAGGGGAGCGGAGGGGTAGGAGCGATCAGGCTGCCTCTCCCCCTCCTCCAGCCGGCCTTGCGGGGTGGGGGGAATAAACGCTCTAGCCAGGGGCTCCCGGAAAATGGGGAGCCCTGTAAAAATGTGTGCAACCCCACCAGCTCCCCCGGTGCTCAGGGCTTGCCCTGCTATGCTTGCCTGGCACTCCTGCTGGGGAGCAGGGTTGGGGCGCAGGGGCTTGCCCCGCCCTGGCCAGGGAATGGGGGTCGGGGGCTTGGAAGCCCCTGTGCTCCGACCCCACTCCCTGTCAGGTGGGCCGGGCGAGCGGAGCAAGGCAAGCCCCCGACCCCACTCCATGGCTGGAGCTCCAGAGGTTGGCAAGCCCCCGCGCTCCGACCCTGCTCTCCGGCTGGAGCGCCAGCCGGGCAGTGTGGGGAAAGCGCTGTGGTGGGAGCAGAGTTGGGATTGGCGGGGGGGGGGGGAGCCTGGATGTTAAGTGAGTGGGCCGCAGCCCACCCGTGGCTATGCATATCTGTTGCATATGTCGCTCATCAATAGGGGAACGTGTTCCAATTCAGATTGCTCCCGATCCGCATATCCGTCGTTTGCAACTTATAGTATAGTACTGTAGTACTGCAAACTACGGCTATGCGGGACCGACGTGAATCGGAACACATTCTCCTATTGACGAGCGACGTTATGCAAAACAACGGATAAGGGGGAGATGTATACTGGGAACCCCCCTGAATATCCTTCTATAAGCTGGAAATAATACTAAGTCATGATAGAGATTAAATCATATTGAATACATTTGAGGATTCCAGTATCTCTGCTGAGCTGAGTGTGAAAGATCTCTCCATCATGAATAGTTGCCACATTTTGTTAGTGGGAATCCCCATCCATTTTTTCTGGATTAAAAAGTTCTGTGCCAAATAGGGAGCTGGAAATGAAATGCCTTTTGGTTGCCTGCAGGGACCTGGTACAGCTAGCCAAAGCAGCGGTGAGTGGTGATGAGAAGGCCCTGGATATGTTTAACTGGAGAAAAGCTGGAATTGGAGTGCCTCTGAAAGTGGGACCCCAGGAGGGGTTGTCCTTCTTCATCAGTGTGACTGATGGTAAGAAAAACAAAAACCCCAACAAACAAACCCTGCAGTCTGTTGGGAAATGTAGTCTCTTTAATGTTTTCAAAACTCTTCAGTGTAAGGTGGTCTTGTTTTCACTTGTGCTGTTGCACAGATTATTCTTAGGGGGGAAATAAAACACCTAGTAAGATGAAGTGTATAAAGTCATGAAAATCCTAACATTTTCAGAGTGAGTTCTCTGTACAACATCCTTCTTCAGGACCAGTCCTGTTGGGATTGGAAGTTTTGGGAGCAGGATAAATGTTTGGAAGGGTAGTGGCTGTGATGACATCAGAAGTGGAAATAGCTGATTCTTAGTAATGTCAGAAAGAGGTATCAAAAGTTATTTTCCTATTTTGCATGAGGGATTTTCCTGTTAGAATAGAGCTGGTAGCCTCAAGCACTGCTGTAAACTCAGTGGTTATTCCATTGAAGGAATATACTCTACCCCTTTGAGTGGACTTGATTAATCACAGCCTGGTCTATGCCTGTTTTTCTTTTCAGAAAGAAAATGAGGGTAATCTGTACCATCCAAAAGAGGTCAGAACTAGAGAGAAGCTATTTGTCCCCTTCCTTTCCAAAGATAGCAAATAATTAATACTTTGTGTGGTTGCTAGAACCAGCTAAACCACCAATGTTAAATGATGTCTAAAGCATATTTTCTATAAAAATTATAAATCTTAATATCTCCCTTTTTTTTTCTTCTTTCACTTTTCCTTCTATAGCATGATGCATCTATTCAGTCTTTTTTTTAGTGTCTGTATTTTCCCTTAGACTAATTTGCTTCATGTGATCTCCCCCATCCCCTCCCCTCCCCCAAAATCTTTTCTTTAACATCTTTCTTCCCTGTTTTCACTTCTAGTGGATTTTTTCCCCTCATCTTTTTCTTTCTCTAGCCCAGTTGCTCCCCTCTCTCTAAATCTCCTGCCTACTGGCCCAGGACCAGAAAAGATCCTCCTTATACAGCTGAAGAGTGTTTTGAAGGGTGGGCTGGTGACCAGTAAATATGAGTGCGGCCCTCCAAAAGCAGATTAACTAGATCCCCAGAGTTGTCAGTTAATTTATGCTAATCTCCCAATAGAGTCGTGGTTCTGTCTGCAAGGCTGCATCTACACTGGCAAAAATGGGACTCCTAATTCAACACTGGTTCACCACAAGTGGTGGTAGCAATGGTGGAAACTATACTGGAGACAGGACTCAGGCATTTTGACCATCATGTAATTGGATTTGTTGATATAAAATGGCATTATTTAATTCATTTAGATGGATTACTTGAAAATAGCATTGATTAGCAATACTGGGGAGGCAGCATGACCTAGTGGATAGGGCAGTGGACTGGGATTCTGGAGTCCTGGGTTCAATATCTGATACTGCTTTGCTGGGTGACCTTGGGCAACTAACTTCCCTCTCTGTGCCTCAGTTTCACTAGCTGTAAAATGGGGCTAATGATACTGAGCTCCTTTGTAAAGTGTTGTTTTTGAGATCTCTCGATGTCTGTTTTATTAATTATTTATTATCTGAATAGGCAACACCACAGTGAATTCTAGGAAAGTGAAACAGTAAATGACACTGACAGCAGTTCCTTAATAGATCAAAATGGTGACATCCTTTTAGTGGAGAAGAAACATCTTTGAACAGTGATGTGTTTTAAATTCCATTTGCAGGGGAATTTAGCTTTACACTGAGAATTGTCTTTAGAGCAACCATTACAATGATACACCGCTCCACCTAGTGACAAACTCCTCATTGTGCAAGTGTGTGTGTTTTCTCACATTTTCCCTTTGTTTCTTTGATATGCTATCTAAGCTCCAAATTAGGCGCCAAATTCTACTTGCCCGACTCATTTAAATAGTTTGTTTGTTTCAGGAATATACACGTGCCATTCTAGGTAGTGGTCTCTTACTGTTTCCATTACACCTCTACCCCGATATAACGCGAGCCGATATAACATGAATTCGGATATAACGCGGTAAAGCAGCGCTCCGGGGGGGTGGGACTGCGCACTCTGGTGGATCAAAGCAAGTTCAATATAACGCGGTTTCACCTATAATGCGGTAAGATTTTTTTGGCTCCCGAGGACAGCGTTATATAGGGGTAGAGGTGTGTAAGTTAGTGTTTTGATAATTATTGAAGTCTAGCTTTAAATCCTATCTAGGCTGACAGCAAACAGCGTCTCAGACCAAGAGCTATCTTTTCAAAAAAGAAGAAATTAAAATAATTTGGCCACTTTGGGTATATTTATGCTGTAATCATGGGGTGTGACTGCATCTTGAGTAGACATACCTGCTCTAGCTTTAATCTAGCCACAGCTTCACTGCTCTGGTACCCAAAATAGCTAGATTAAAACTAAGTGTAGGTACGTCTATACCAGCTGCAATTACATCCCACAATTTCAGTGTAGACATATCCTTTACGAGATATGTTTCTTCTTTGAGTGCTGTCCCTGTGGGTGCTCCACTTCAGGTGTTGGTGTGTCCCGGCGCTGTTGATCAGAGATCTTCAGTAGCAGTGCCTAGTCGGGGCGCGTGTGCGCAATAGCTGTCTCATAGCACCATTGGCGCCTCACGTAGCGCGCATACAACCCAACCCATTCAGTTCCTTCTCAACCATCCTCAGCCTGAGACTGAGCTCTGTAGTGGTGTTGAAGAAAACCTAGAAAAGAAGTAGATAACATTAGATTGTTTAGGTAAGCCTCAGTTTGTCGTAATTAGTTGGTTCACTTAGTGTTAAGTTTCAGTTAGTCTTAGTTAGACAGTTCATTCCTCAAAATTTTTTTTTTAAAAAAATCCTCCATTCTGCCAGTCCCAAATTAGCGCTCCAAGGGCTGTTAAAAATATGCCTGGCTCCTCAGGTTTTTAAAGATGCACTTTGTACAAGGAATCAGTACCTATTTCGGATGGGCACTCACTATGCATTCACTGCTTAGGTGAGTCGCACATATCACAAAAGTTTGCTCACAGCAGTATTCTCTAAACTTGAGTGAGGAGAGACAGATCTCTGACTTGAATTCCTCTATTAAAATGAGTTTCTTACGCCTACTTGAGACCCCAGATAACCCTCGACAAGGGACTCTCAGGGCACATCCTCTGTGGACAGAGCTAGTACCCTTTCCTCCACAAAACTGAGAAAATGGCCACATCCTCCCCAAACAGAGAACCATTTAAAAAAACCGGTCTCTGGTGAGATCTCTACCCTCGGTGCCAACCTCAGGCAGTGTGAGTATCTTTGAGGCACCAGGCGCTTCCGGCACCCTCCGTACCGGGACTTCTGCCAGTAGGGGAAAGGAGTCGAGTGGTAGGCACAAACCAGCCTCCTCCTCCACGGCACCAACTATTCCTATGAAGGACACAGTACCACAACCTTTGCCATTGGTGATGCCCCCTCTGCCTGCACCGACTTCATCGGAACCGTCAACAGAGAATTCAAGGGTGGCACCACTGGCACTGACTAAGGCCACATACAAATGAACAGCACCGACCAAGCTACCACCTAATGTGTCAGCACAGAAAGACACGACATCGAAAACAGCAGCACCGCATCCTCTTACACAGAAAGTAGACATGGAAGTAGTGTCTACCCCCAGATCTCCACTGTTCGGCACCGACGGCTCGCCAGTACCAACGGCACTGGACCAGCCGGAATCCCCCACTGCTCCACCATTTTCAAGCGAAGATGAGGATGACCTTGAAGAGGCAGTCTTCTCATCAGATCACTCCTCACCATCAGGCACCAGACCACCAATGTCCCACAAGATCAAGAGAACAGCTTACCAGGGACATGCATCCTTGTCTCACAAATACCTGGACTATCGCCCTCTTTCACACCCTAGGGTTACAAATAAACTAACAGAAATCTACTCTAACCCCAGTACAACAATTGGACTTCATTGGAGCACACGTGGACTCAATAGAGGTGGAAGCATCACTACCAATGACCAGATTCTCAGCACTGACCACTCTCATATCAGTGGTCACAAACAGCCCATGGGTATCAGCATGTACCGGCCTACAACTATTGGGACATATGGCGGCCACTACCTTTGTAGTAAAACATGCTTGACTACATATGTGCTGCCTACAGGGATGGCTGAGCTCGGTATCCATACCATGAAAGCACAGCCTGAACAAAAGCTTAACACTAATATCAAAAGTCCAACACTTCTTAAAATGGTGGACAAGTCCAAGAAATGTATGCTCAGGGATCCCATTTCAGCAGGATCCACCATCCATACTGATCACAACAGATGCCTCACTGATCAGCTGGGGTGCTCCCTTGAACTAACATACAATGTGAGGGAAGTGGTCGCCCACAGAGACACATTTACACATCAGCCTGCTCGAATTACGTGCGGTTTGCAACACGTGTATCCATTTCCTCCCAATAATAAGGAACAAAACAATAAGAATCATGATGGACAACATGGCATATATGTTCTACATAAACTGACAGGGTGGAGCACGATCTCACTCCCTAGGCACAGAAGCCATAAAACTATGGAACTGGTGCATAAAGCACAAAATCACCATTACAGCATCATACCTCCCAGGTTGACAGAACATGATGGCGGATACATTAAGCAGACAGTTTCCCCAAGAACACAAGTGGGAACTGAACGACAACATCACACAACACATATTCCACATGTGGGGGTTCCCACACTTGGACTTATTCGCGACCGAATGAAACAAAAAATGTCCAAGGTTTTGCTCACGAGCAGGACTGGGAACACGATCCCTAGGGGATGCCTTTCTCATCAGATGGAACACACCTCTCCTGTATGCATTCCCACCGATACCGTTAATCTCCAGAGTAATACACAAGATACGAACGGACAGAGCCAAGGTCATACTTATAGTCTTGACAGGGCCCAGAAAGACATGGTTCCCATACCTGAGACTCATGGCGATCTGCACACTATACACTCTCCCTCGGCGATGGGATCCTCTCTCACAAGACGAAGGTCAAGTCCTGCATCTGGACCTGAAGAAACTTCACTTGAAGGCGTGTCTCCTCCCTGACTCCAACATGCCGAATTAACCTGCTCCGAACAGGTTAAACAGATATTACTAAACAGCAGAAAGACATCTACTCGTACCACTTACCTCCAGAAATGGAAGAGGTTCTCCATGTGGTGCCAAAACAAACACATAACCATGCTTACAGCACCAATTCATTTGATCTTTGAGTACATAGTAGAATTTAAAAAAATCAAGACTGTCCACAAGTTCAGTTAAAGTAAACCTCGCAGCCATAACTGCTTTCCATCATAAGATTGATGGTATCTCAGTATTCACACACCTGATCACAAAGTGTTTCCTCACAGGTATACAGAACATGTACCCAGAAATGTACCCACATGGGATCTAAACCTGGTCCTCAGAGGCCTTATCAAAGCACCATTTGAACCACTTACTACTTGTTCCCTACTGCACCTATCAATGAAGGTAGCATTCCTGGTCACGATTACATCCATGCAAAGAGTAAGTGAAATAGGGCCTCTTGTGGCCCACCTTCCACACACCATATTCTTCAAAGACAGTGACGCTACGACCACACCCAAAATTTGTCCCTAAGATAACATCCTTTCATTTCAACCAACCAATTCACTTACCTATGTTTTACCCTAAACCACACAGGACTACACAAGAGACAGTCCTCCACGCTCTAGACGTTAGACATGCTTTAGCATTCTACCTACATAGAACAAAACCATTCCGAAAATCACCAAGACTTTTCATCTCCACGACTGGATGATCAAAGGATCTGCAATATCAAAACAAAGACTTTCAAAATGGATCTCCAATTGCATCCATCTATGCTATCAACAAAAAATAGAACCCCCGACAGGGATCAGAGCCCATTTGATGAGATAAGTATTGACCTCAACAGCCTTTTTGAATAACGTACCAATCACAGAAATATTTTGAGCCGCCACTTGGGCTTCACAACACACATTCATGAATCACTATGCAGTAAGGCAAAGCTCAGGCTCAGATGCAATACTAGGCCTAACAGCGCTAACTTCAACTATGCATACAACTCCGAAGCCCATCCATCCTCAGTAGGGCACTACTCCTCAATCACCTGAAGTGGAGCACCCATAGGGACAGCACTTGAAGAACCTCAGATACTGTACAAGATGTACCCTCTCTTCTTCGAGATGTGTGTCCCTGTAGGTGCTCCACTACCCACCCTCCTCCCCTCTACTTTGGAGTTCGTATTAAAGACTCCATGGTAGAGAAAGAACTGATGGGGTTGAGTTGTGCGCGTGCTAGATGAGGTGCCACCAGCACTGCAAGACAGCTACTGTGCACGTGTGCCCCGACCAGGCACTACTACCAAAAATCTTGGATCAGGTGTCAATGTGTCCTGGCGCTGTTGAAGTGGAGCACCCACAGGGACACACATCTCGAAGAACCTCCGTTACTGCATAAGGTGAGTAACCCATGCTTTTTTGCATTCATTAATTCATAATGGCTCTATTTTAAAAAAAAAAATGCAGTGAGATGTTAGTGTAGACTATGGAGTGCCTTTTGTAATTAAAATAAATGACAAATTAACAACATTTGAAATGTTTATTTTTGTGCTTTTTTTACTTGCCTGGAATAGATGTATTACAAACATTTCTAAAGCTCTCATCACCATGGTAAAACAATCTACAAAATTCAGTTATCAGACCTTATATGAGAGAGTTCGTCTAAAGCAAAGATATTTTAACACTTTAAATTTACCAACAACTCTCTCTTTCATAATGTCTTACACAGAATTGTTGTCATGGCTGCATGCTACAGGTGATTGGTGCACTTATGTAGAAGTCTGATATGAGATTTCCAAAATGTTTTATATCCAGGCCCTAGTCTGTTCAAGGTATCCTGACCTGTACTGAATGCACCCTTGTTGTGTATTCTTTGAAGACATCATTAATTTATTTTACTTTTTTGTCTCTTCCAGGCCATTAATAGAGAAGAGAACAATATTCATCCTAATATACCTCCCCCCTGAACAGTATCCACTCTCTGCTACCCTTTGTCTTTAGAGTCTAACCCAGTTCCTTTATCCACTCAATTAGCTGAGCACTTGATAACTTTTTTTAGAATAGTCTTTGTGTGACACTATAGTGAAAAGCTTTCTTAAAATTCAATTAAAAAGCCTAACTAACCCTTTCTCTTGCTACTGGAGAGGACCTTGAAACAGTGGGTGGTCTTAAGCATATGAAAGTTGATGCTTTGTGTTGCAGTAGCCAAGTGCAACAGAATAACTTAAGTACACAATTCAAGATGAGGTCTAAAAACTGACCATTTATTGTCATTAAAGATCCTATGGAACTTTCAACAGAATAATGTCACTAACCCCAGTATCCTGGCCAAATTACAACTGGGATAATTACATGCTGCCTAACTAAATTCCCCTTGCGATTTCAATTTTATACAGTATTCTCCATTTCATGGCTAAAGCCCTGAACCTGGACAAGCTCTGTGCAAACATACTCCATTTAGGTTAATGGGACTTTATGTGCAGGGGTCTGCCTACATGGAACTCATTTTAGACTCTGATCCTGAACTGTTATCTAGTGTTGCTGTGCACTGACAGCTGCCATGTTGAACACTAGAGGTAGTTGCAACGTTCCCTATGTATGCCTTCTCGCAGGGGTATTGTGAAGCTTGCTGCTTGTAAAATGCGTTGAGATCCTCCTGTGGAAAGTGATAGATAAATACAAAATATTATGGTGGGCTGGTAGTGAAGCCATAATAAAGGTTGCATTAAAGAACGGTATTTAACAAGAGAGGAGAAAGAGAATATTTACTAAGTGTTTGTTTGTTTCAGTTTTTTTCTGGAATAAAACTGTGAGTGTAGTAGGGCTTTTAATTTTCTGTGCAGTTGGAATTTGGAGGGTGTAGTGTATTTAAAAATAAAACAAAATGGAAATAAAAACAAATGGCTTTTGTAATTGGGTCTCTAGTGTCTTACTATTTTTTTTTATTTTTTTTTTTTAAGAATCTCCATGTGTGCTCCTTTGCAAAGAGCACACATGGAGATTCTACACTAAACTTATGTATATCAGTAGTTTACACAAAAACCACTTTTATAGTTTACTGTTTTAGAATTTTTGGGAAAATGTTTATTATTTAATTATTAACTTGATCTGCCCCAATATGAAAGTGCTACATTAATGATATGATAGTGTTTGCTAGGCAGTGATCTGTGTCTATACATGGGAGCAGATTTGTCAGATTCCAATGTCTCATTTAATATTTCGGTATTAACTTCAGCACTGCCATTCTGAAAGCACTGCATTAACTAATGGGAACTTTCTTTTCTAGGTAGTGTCATATGAGTTTCACACATGACAGCAGATTAAACAAGTTGTCAGGGCCTCATTTAATCTAAGATTGACATTTCTCCATAGTTGAATGTTTGCTGCAGCTGCTGTTATTCGCTGTCATTATTTTCTGTAAGGCACTGTATTTGCTTTTCATTTTTCATTTCCAATTTACATTGCTTCTTTAAAAACTAAGGAAAGTCACATTGGAAAAAACTGTTTTAATGTAAGTTAGATTGCTCTGTTCTAATTTAATAACATTGTCCTCCTACAAATACATAGTTATGGTCAACAACCAAACTTTTTCTCTAACTACACCAATATAAAATGTTTACCTTTTTAATATTGTCTTTTCACAACACATTGCTAACATCCAAGGTTTCAGAAACTATCCTGCATCTCTAACTAGGACCATACAGACAAGAAGGACACACACATTAAAGGTAGATGTCCTCCTTTTAAGATAAGCTTTTAGTTTTGGATTTCTTTGAAGAAAAGAGAACAACTTTTTACATGTGTCCTTCTTGTATAAACTACTATACTATTTTAACTCCAACAGTGTATGAGAAGAGAAATAAAAATGTGGTTGTTGACCTTAACTGTGTATTTGCTAGCTTTTCAGCATTTGAGGAATATGTTGTTATTAAAGTAGAACAGAATAACCTTAACCAAGATTAAGCAAGGCTTTTTTTCTGTGTAGCCTTGCCTCTGAATAACTTCTGTTTGTGGGTTTGTCAGACCATTAACATTATTGATCATTAATTTTTGTGGTTTACAGGTGTCTTGGAACAGAACAGTATGTAACTAGCTTGTGTTTACTGCAGGGTCTGTGCATTACGTGAATGAAAAAGGAAAGACAAGCCATGCATTGAGCACAGACAGTCCAATCCAAAAGCTCCTGATCATGGAGAAGAGGGATGTTTTGGTGGTAATAACAGAGAACCTCCTGTTGTCCATGTACACGATCACTCTTGAGGGAGAAGCAGAGGAAATCATGAAGGTAGGTGAGGTAGGCTGAGGGGTAAAGGTTAGGTGCTGCTGAGGTACAATATCAGTTTCTATAGATGTATAGTTCCACTTTTACTTTTGCCAACTTTCTGTTGTATGACAAATTCATTAAGGCCCACCTTTATTTCTTGGAGAAAACCCCACCCTTTAAGGAAATACATATTCCACCTGGGGGGATTCTGCGCCTCAAAATTAAAAATTCTGCAAATTTTGTTTGTCAAAATAATGCAATATAATCGCACCAGTTTCAGTTGTTTTGGTAATTTATTTAAACTACAATACAGAAAAAAAGTCACTTGGTAACTAATACCCTGCATTCCAGTTATAATCCTGGATTTTCATTTAAATTATATTACAGAACACCAAATGCCAAAAAAAAAGTAGAACATCATTTTAAATTACTCAGACTTTCACACATGAAAGTCATACAATTTTGCTAATCATTGTCCTGGACCTGGCTGGGTACTTTGGAAATGCTTGGTTCTGATTGTCCTGACATTTTATTGACTGCTTGGTGAAGGTTTTATTTGCTTGCAAAGTCTTTTTTTTTTTTTTTTTTTTTTTTTTTAAATGGGTAAGTAAAATAAATCCTAAACTGTAATCTAACCCCATTGTGCCACTTTAGTCACTTTTTACCTGTGCCAAGCACAGAGATCTTCCTAGCTATCTCCTTATTATCATTTATAAGGCTTTACATCACTTTGGCAATGTAGGGGCCTTAAAATTTTTTACAAATTTTATGCTCCTGGGGGAATTGATTGAGAATGGGAACAGATAACTAACCATAGGAACATTAACAATGTTACTATGCAGGCAGGCTGCTACATTTCTGCCTCAGGGAATGAGATAAATTAACCATCAACAGCTACATTAACAAAATACGGTTTTGTTTTACAAAAGCTATTTTCTTTAATTTAAAAACAAATTTTCAGTAACATGATACTAATATTTAATTGTTTTTTAGATTCTCAAGAAGTTAGACATGTTACTAGGCAGGCAGGCTGCTACATTTCTGCCTCGGGGACAAAGCCTTCCTCGTGCATAATAAAAAGACCTACCCCCCTCCACGTCCGGTGAGCCGCAGTAGCAATCGAGAGGGACTGAGTCTCTCTTGCTTGTTGGCCCCCTGATGGTGATCAGCATCTCTCTCGCAGACATGCACACCTAGCCCTCTTCCCCCCCGCAGTGATTTGTGTCTCTGAGGCTGCTCCAGGCATGCTGGAACAGACATGCTGCCTGGGCTGCTGGGGAAGAGGCGCGTGTCCCCCCCGCAGGTTTCTTTTGCATTTTTCTGTATGGGTGGCACAGAAATATGCAGACCATATGAATTCTGCACCCCCACAGGGACGCAGAATTCTGTCAGGAGTACAAGGCGGAGCCAAGAATTGTGGTGGTTCAAAAGCATGGGTTTTCTCTTGCATCCCTGGTTTCTCTGTTCTAACCTTTTCTGTCAGGGCCCTGCTCACTCCTGTCCCTTCTCAAGTCCACAAATATCTCAGACACCTTTATGCTGGTAAAACACCCAGTGCCATTTATTTACAGTGTTGGTTCCCACCACCCTTGTACACTGTTCAGCCTTACACCTACAGTCTTAGGGAGCCCTCAGTTCCTGAGGCAAGCAGGCAAGAGCGATCTTTCTCTGTCTGCTTCCTCGCTCTGCCTTTTTGTATATTCTGTCTGACATTAGCCTTCTAGCTCTTCTCCACCCATCAGTTAGGCACAGCTCTTCTTAACGAGGTTTGTTCTGCAGTAATTAATTGGAGCTGCAGTGACCAGAGTGCTGGCTCAGGGGCTGTTGCCCAGCACTCTGTCACACCTTCCTTTTCTTCATTCTTGCCCCCACCCTAACCCATTCACCCCCATTTGCCCACTCATCTCTACTTTCTTGTCTCCTGTCCACTATCTGTCTACACAGACACTGAACATATCCTCCCTCTTTCTGTAGGTCATAGATATGTGTATACACTTTGTGATGCAACAGCCAACAAACATTTTAAAAATCCCAGTTTTTCTGCAAGAATGTTGTCAGGATAAACAAATGGCTTCAGCTGTTCCCATTACTTTAATTTTTAGTCCCATTTGAGCAAGGGTCTGATGTAGAAAAAGATGGTGGTGGCATTCTTAAAATATCCACAATCCCAGCATTATTGGTTGCTTCTATTAAAAATTAGTGCCGTATATACTCAATCATAAGTCGGTTCCTTTATAAGCCAACCCCCCCCACCCCAAGATGGATAAGTTAAAAATGGTAAATTTTTATAACCCGTTCATAAGCCGACCCTATAATTCAGGGGTCAGCAAACTTTGGCTCCCGGGCCATCAGGATAAGCCATTGGTGGGCCGAGATGGTTTGTTTACCTCGAGGGTCCACAGGCACGGAGGTAAACCTAAGTAAATAAAGTGTCCCGGCACGCATGCTGCTTACCCTGACGGACCGGGACAGCAACTGGTGGGGAAACTTTTTGTGGGGGAGAAGCTGGGAGTCAGGGAAGTAACCCCCACATGACCCCACCCTTAGCCCAGGACCCCCAAACTCTCCCCTTCCTATCCCTTCCCACCTTATCTGGGGAGGGCCAGGGGAGGATGTCTCTGACCTGGCTGGAGCTGCTCCGGCAGGCTGGGCAGCACGGCCGCAGCCTGCTCCGGCGGGCCAGACTGGGTGGCGTGGCCGCAGCATGTCCCAGTGAGCTGGGCCTGGCGGCACGGCCTCAGCATGCTCCAGTGGGCCGGGTGGCATGGCCACAGCCAGCTCTGGGGGGCGGGGCCGAGCAGCATGGCTGCAGCCTGCCAGTTCCGGAGCTGCAGCTGCTTCAGAGGCTGGGGGGAGAGCAGCGTGGCCAGAAGTGGAGAGACTCTGGCCCCGCCTCTTCCCTTCTGTCTCTGCTGGCTGTGCTGCCTGTCCTTGCTCCCTCTGTTGGGGGGAGGGACTGTGTCCCACATCTCCTTCTCTATACCCGTTCTTAAGCCGACCCCCTTCTCTGGTGCTTCCCTTTTTTACTAATAAAATTCGACTTATGAACAAGTATATACGGTAGTTAACGATGGTGACAGTTATATTGTCACCATTAGTCACTAGCATTATCATTCCATTAAGAATGGGTGCAGTACATACCTTTCTTAGAGCTCCTGTTTCTGTCTTCAGATTCAGGATGATGGTTTTTTGCTCTTGTTACAACCACAAAGGCTAGAAATGTAAAAATAAAATTAATGTAAAATTCTGCAGAAATGGATGGAGCTACTCATGAAGGGCTGCATAGGGTTCCACTTAAGAATGGCTTTATCCAACCCTGACATTCAGCCTGGCTACATGTTTAAAAATACAGTGATATTGATGTTGCAGTTCCTTTTACCTGGGCTCGGAAGTGTCCATGGTGGTCGTTGCAGTGGAGGTGGGATCGCCCCCAAGTGTCGCGTCCAGCTCTTTGTAGAATTTGCAGGTCATGGGGGCAGCACCGGAATGGCCGTTTGCCTCGCGGGCTTTGCAGTAGGCATTCCGCAGCTCCTTTACTTTAACCCGACACTGCACCGCATCCCGGTCATGGCTCCTGTCCATCATGGCCCTTGATATGTGCCCAAAGGTATCGTAATTCCTATGGCTGGAGCGCAGCTGGGACTGCACAGCTTCCTCCCCCCAAACACTGATGAGGTTCAGCACCTCACCATTGCTCCATACTGGGGATCGCCTGGCGCGTGGAGGCATGACCACCTGGAAAGATGCGCTGAGAGCACTCCACGCCTGGCTGAGCAAACAGGAAGGGGATTTTCAAAATTCCCAGGGAATTTAAAGGGCGGGTCTGACGCTTGGTCACCCGAGGACAGGGCAGGAGAGTTCAAAAGTGATGACCAGAGTGGCTAGAACAGGCATTGTGGGACACTTCTGGAGGCCAATCAGAGCGCGTTAGGTGTTCACACTGGCGCCGCGGCGCTCCAGCAAGAGCGCAACAAACATTATTCCTCTCGGGGAGGTGGAGTACCAGGAGCGCTCCAGCCACGGAGTCAGAGCGCTCTACGTGCCTTGCCAGTGTGGATGGGGAGTGAGGTAGCGTGTACTTGGTGGCTTTATTGCGCTATAACATGCAAGTGTAGCATGGCCCTAGTCTAGTCCCCTGTACTCACGGCAGTACTAAATATTATCTAGACCATTCCTGACAGGTGTTTGTCTAACCTGCTCTTAAAGATCTCCAATGATGGAGATTCCACAACCTCCCTAGGCAATTTATTCCAGTGCTTAACCATCCTGACAGCTAGAAATTTTTTCCTACTGTCTAACCTAAACCTCCCTTGCTGCAATTTTAGCCCATTGCTTCTTGTCTTATCCTCAGAGGTTAAGAAGAACAATTTTTCTCTCTCCTCCTTGTAACAACCTTTTATGTACTTGAAAACTGTTATCTTGTCCCCTTCAGTCTTCTCTTTTCCAGACTAAACAAACCCAAATTTTTCAAACTTCCCTCATAGGTCATGTTTTCTAGACCTTTAATCATTTTTGTTGCTCTTCTCTGGACTGTCTCCAATTTGTCCACATCTTTCCTGAAATGTGACGCCCAGAACTGGACACAGTACTCCAGTTGAGGCCTAATCAGCGCAGAGTAGAGTGGAAGAATTACTTCTCGTGTCATGCTTACAACACTCCTGCTAATACATCCCAGAATGATGTTAGCTTTTTTTACAACAGTGTTACACTGTTGACTCATATTTAGCTTGTTATCCACTATGACCCCCAGATCCCTTTCCGCAGTACTTTGGGGGGAGGGATAGCTCAGTGGTTTGAGCATTGGCCTGCTAAACCCCAGGGTTGTGAGTTCAATCCTTGAGGGGGCCACTTGGGGATCTGGGGCAAAATCAGTATTTGGTCCTGCTAGTGAAGGCAGGGGGCTGGACTTGATGACCTTTCAAGGTCCCTTCCAGTTCTAGGAGATGCGATATCTCCATTAATTATTATAAAATTTATTATAGTACTCCTTCCTAGGCAGTCATTTCCCATATTGTATGTGTGCAACTGATTGTTCCTTCCTAAATGGAGTACTTTGCATTTGGTCCTTGTTGAATTTCATCCTATTTACTTCAGACCATTTCTCCAGTTTGTCCAGATCATTTGAATTTTAATCCTGTCCTCCAAAGCACTTGCAACCCCTCCAGCTTGGTATCATCTGCAGACTTTATAAGTGTACTCTCTGTGCCATTATCTAAATCATTGATGAAGATATTGAACAGAACTGGACTCAGAATTGATCCCTGCGGGACCCCACTCATTATGCCCTTCCAGCATGACTGTGAACCACTGATGACTACTCTCTGGAAACGGTTTTCCAACCACTTATGCACCCACCTTGTAGTAGCGCTATCTAGATTGCATTTTCCTAGTTTGTTTATGAGAATGTCATGTGAGACAGTATCAAAAGCTTTACTAAAGTCAAGATATACCACGTCTACCGCTTCCCCCCACCCATCCACTAGGCTTGTTACTAGGGTGACCAGATGTCCTGATTTTATAGGGACAGTCCCGATTTCTGGGTCTTTTTCTTATGTAGGCTCCTATTACCCCCCACCCCCGTCCCGATTTTTCACATTTGCTGTCTGGTCATCCTACTTGTTACCCTGCCAATGAAAGCTATCAGGTTGGTTTGACACAATTTGTTCTTGACAAATCCATGCTGACTTACTTATCACCTCATTATCTTCTAGATGTTTGCAAATTGATTGCTTAATTATTTGCTCCATTATCTTTCCGGGTACAGAAGTTAAGATGACTGGTTTGTAATTCCCCGGGTTGTCCTTGTTTCCCTTTTTATAGATTGGCACTATATTTTCCCTTTTCTAGTCATCTGGAATCTCTCCCGTCTTCCATGACCCCTTTTTTTTAAAGATAATCGCTAATGGCTCAGATATCTCCTCTGTCAGCTCCTTGAGTATGCTAGGATGCATTTCATCAGGCCCTGGTGACTTGAAGACATCTAACTTTGTCTAAGTAATTTTTAACTTGTTCTTTCCCTATTTTAGCCTCTGATCCTCCTCATTTTCACTGACATTCATTATGTTAGATGTCCAGTCACCACCAATCTTCTTGGTGAAAACCGAAACACAGAAGTCATTAAGCACCTCTGCCATTTCCACATTTTCTGTTATTGTTTCCCCACCCTGTCATTGAGTAATGGTTCTGCCCTGTCCTTGGTCTTCCTCTTGTTTCTAATGTAACAAGAAAACATTCTACAAATACACTTTATGTCTCTAGCTAGTTTGATCTCGTTTTGTGCCTTGGCTTTTCTAATTTTGTCCATTTACCGGACAGTCTCTACGCAAAAGCATAAGTGGACACAAATCTGACATTAGGAATCATAACATTCAAAAACCAGTGGGAGAACACTTCAACCTCTCTAACCACTCAGTGACAGACTTGAAGGTGGCAATTTTGCAACAAAAAAACTTCAAAAACAGACTCCAAAGAGAGACTGCTGAACTTGAATTAATATGCAAATTAGATACAATTAACTTAGGTTTGAACAGAGACTGGGAATGGTTGGGTCATTACACCAATTGAATCTATTTCCCCATGTTAAAATATCCTCACACCTTCTATGGGTCATCTCGATTATCACTTCAAAGGTTTTTTTCTCTCTCCTGCTGATGATCGCTCATCTCAATTGATTGGCCTCTTACAGTTGGTATGACTACTCCCACCTTTTCATGTTCTCTGTGTGTATAAATATCTTCATTCTATGCATCCGATTAAGTGGGTTTTAGCCCACGAAAGCTTATGCTCAAATAAATTTGTTAGTCTCTAAGGTGCCCCAAGTACTCCTGTTCTTTTTGTAAATTTAAAAACACTGTCGCTCTAGGGAGCATAGGGAAATGTATCCCAGAGGGGAGCCCAGAGAAGCAGAAGGGAATCTCAGAAACCACTGAGGTGGATGAGGATTCCTGTGACTCTGTCACATGAGGAAGCCGTGTGCTTCCAAATCTGGGAGGGGCTGAGACTAACTCCTTTCCAGTAGAAGGCAACATGCCCTCAGGAGCAGGGGCAGGAGAGCAGTTGTCAGTGATTAAGGAAACTGTCCCAGTTGTTAGCTGGCAGAGTTTTGCAGCTGAACAAGGGACAGGCACCTTCCTAAGGAGCACAGAGAAATGTGTCTTAAAAGGGGGCACAGGGAAGGAAACTGGGAAAGGAATAGTGGGAGGACAGGAATGTGTCTGCACTGGTCACGAAGGAGAGGATGCCCTGGACCGGATGGCTGAGTCAGCATCTTTGCACTCAGCCTGTGACTCATCTTTTGAGAAAGAGCTGTGTAACTGACCTTCTGGAGGGGAGCAGTCACACAGCTGACTTCTTGGGGACAGAGAAAGAGGTGGTGGAGGGTACTCCATACAAGGTCCCAGTTTTTCAGGATGCTATTTCTGATAAGTTTTTGAAAAGTAACTGTCTCTTTACATCAAGTTGCAGCTCCAACACCTGTGATAACAGAGGAGTTCAAATAAGAAAATTGCCAGGTGGTGGTTTGTGAGAATGCAAATAACCCAACGGGCAGAGAGGGGGGTGTTTTCCCCCAGGCCGGTGAGACACAGAGAGCAGTTATGGGAAAGCTGCTGGGGAAAGGTGCATCTGATCAAAGGGTAAACGCACCTCTCCCAGAGAGTACAGAGCACAGCCCTCTAGGGGGGCAGAGAATGACTCAGTGCTGGGAGGGGGAAACACGGTAACCCCAAAAAGGGAGCTGGATTTTTTTGTATATGTACAGTCCTGGGGTTGGGAGACAGCTCCCCGAAGGGCCAGTCAATATGCAGGATCCCCCTAAATTCCTATCTTGCCAGACCCTGAGGTACCCAAATTCCAGAAACATAGGCCTGGTCTACACTAGGCGTTTATGTCGAATTTAGTGCTGTTACATCGAATTAACCCTGCACCCGTCCACACCACGAAGCTATTTAGTTCGACATAGAGGTCTCTTAAATTTGACTTCTGTACTCCTCCCCAACGAGGGGAGTAGCGGTAAATTCGAAATGGCCATATTGAATTAGGCTAGGTGTGGATGGAAATCGACGCTAATAGCTCCGGGAGCTATCCCACAGTGCACCACTCTGTTGACGCTCTGGACAGCAGTCCGAGCTCGGATGCTCTGACTAGCCACACAGGAAAAGCCCCGGGAAAATTTGAATTCCTTTTCCTGTCTGGGCAGTTTGAATCTCATTTCCTATTTGGACATCGTGGCGAGCTCAGCAGCACTGGCAATGATGCAGAGCTCTCCAGCAGAGATGGCTGTGCAATCTAATAGAAAGAGGGCCCCAGCATGGACTGATCGGGAAGTCTTGGATCTGATCGCTGTGTGGGGCGATGAGTCCGTGCTTTCCGAGCTGCGCTCCAAAAGACGGAATGCAAAGATCTACGAGAAGATCTCTAAAGCCATGGCAGAGAGAGGATACAGCTGGGATGCAACACAGTGCCGCGTGAAAATCAAGGAGCTGAGACAAGGCTACCAGAAGACCAAAGAGGCAAACGGACGCTCCGGATCCCAGCCCCAGACATCCCGTTTCTACGAGGCACTGCATTCCATCCTAGGTGCGGCCGCCACCACTACCCCACCACTGACCGTGGACTCTGAGGATGGGATATTGTCCACGGCTGGTTCCTCGGACATGTTAGCGGACGGGGAAGATGAGGAAGGAGATGAGGAGGACGAGGCAGTCGACAGCGCTTACAACGCTGATTTCCCCGACAGCCAGGATCTCTTCATCACCCTTACAGAGATCCCCTACCAACCGTCCCCAGCCGTTAACCCGGACACAGAATCAGGGGAAGGATCAAGCAGTAAGTGTTTTAAACATCTAAACATTTATTTTTAACAGAACTGGAATATTAACAATAACAACAATGGGTTTTTCATGATTAGTTTGCCCTAGGCGCTTAACGTTTCAGTCCTGGGCAATGCAACTATTGAAAAAAAATCGAACAATGTCCGGTTTTGCATGATTGTTCTGCCCAAGCCGCTCTACTGTTTAGTCCCTGCCAGTGCAGCTACAGTAAAATGCGGTCTACATGTCCGGGGATAGAGCAGTAATCCTCCTGGGACATCTCCACGAAGCTCTCCTGGAGGTAATTGGAAAGCCTTTGCATCAGGTTCCTGGGGAGAGCGGCCTTATTGGGTCCTCCGTGGTAGGAAACGTTTCCGCGCCAGGAGACAATCAAGTACTCCGGGATCATTGCCCTGCAGAGCATGGCGGCATACGGCCCTGGTCTTTGCAGGCTTTCCTGAAGCATTCTTTCTTTATCACTGTCTGAGATCCTCATCAGGGTGATGTCACTCATGGTGACGTGCTTTGAATTAGGTAGGGGAATGTTAGTATTGGGACTGCTTGCCCGTTCCTTTACAGAACTGTAACCGCCGGTTTACAGCCACGCGGTGGAGGCGGGAGAGGGGCAGCATACATGGATCTTTCCCTGGGACAGCCGCGAGGGGGTGGGACAGTGGCAGAGTTCATGCTTGCCGGATTGCTGGCAGCAGAGACTGGCATTGCTTTCAGTGTGAAAGGAGGCCAGTGCTACTATTAAAGTTTTAAGCAGCCACAAGTCTACGGCTTACCATGTCTGCCTGCTACACAAATTCCGGTGTCCTGCCCCGCTTCTCAGATCGGCAGTGCAAGACCCCAGGCACTGAATGCGAGGGCCGAAAATTCGACCTTGTCCTGAGTGCGCATGTGATAGGTGCAGTGCATGGTCTTGTTCACAGAGAAAGACTATGTTCTTTGTTCACAACTACATTTATCTTTCTGAGGAATTCACTCCCTTTTTCCCATTCCCACAGCCACATCTGCGACTGTCTCCCAACCCAGCCTGGCATCACACTCCCAGAGGCTAGCGCAGATTAGGCGGAGGAAGAAGAGGACACGGGAAGACATGTTCTCGGAACTCATGGGCTGCTCCCGAGCCCAGGCAGCCCAGCAGACCCAGTGGAGGGAGAACTTGTCCCAAATGCACCGTTCACACATGGAACGGGAGGAGAGGTGGTGGCAGGAAGACCAGCAGGTGACTCAAACGCTGCTTGGACTAATGAGGGAGCAAACGGACACGCTCCGGCGCCTTGTGGATGTTCTGCAGGACCGGAGGCAGGAGGACAGAGCCCCGCTGCAGTCTATCTCTAACCGCCCTCCCCCGCCACCAAGTCCCATACCCCCCTCCCCCAAAGTCCAAAGAAGGAGGGGCGGCAGAGTCCGTGAAAACTGTCACTCCACCCCTGCAGACTGCTCTACTACTAGAAGGCTCTCATTCCCCAAAATTTGACAAGTCCTTTCCTTCCCGCCTCACACAAGCCCCCGTCCAAGTTTCAACCCCCCGTTTCATGTGTAGTTGCTAATAAAATATACGTTTCTGTTAATTACTGTTTCCATCATGTTCTTTTGGAGGAGAGTCTGTCTGAAGGGGGGGAAGGGGGTTGGTAATTGGACAGGACAGTCACCTTTACCAGGGTACAGAGGCGGGGGCAGGTCCAGCAGCAGGGCACATACACAGTGCAGTGACTAGTTACCCTGGTCAGTCTGGGAGGTGGTTTTCATGTTCTGTGGGGGGGGGGGGGGTTGCTCTGTGACTTTGTGGCAGGGGAGGGCAGTTACAGATCTTATGCAGCGGTCCTTATCCTGGATCACAGAGCCACGCAGCAGGGGATCTGTAACCCTCCTCCCCCTGCCACAAAGTCACATAGCCCCCACATACACGCAGTCCCGATCAGGAGGGCTGGCAGGCTCCGTTGCAACAACCAGTCCACCACTGCGGAGCCTGTCATTCCTGGAGTTTAGAAGCGTCATTTGCATCACTACACTACACCCGCTCCCCACCACAGTCTGCGTCCCAGGTTTAAAACATTCCCGCGAAAACAGTAATAAAGACAACGGTGTTCATTAACAAAATAGAACTGATTTTATTTTTTTGGAAGGGGGTGAAGGGGGTATGTAACTGGAGAGGATAGTCAACATTAACTGGATAAAGAAACTGGGGCAGGTTCAGCTTCTCTGTACAGAAACTTAAAAGTCACTGGTTACCCTGCTCACTCTGGAACCTAGCTTTCAAAGCCTCCCGGATGCACAGCGCGTCCCGCTGGGCTCTTCTAATCGCCTGGCTGTCTGGCTGGGCGTAATCAGAAGCCAGGCTATTTGCCTCAACCTCCCACCCCGCCATAAAGGTCTCCCCCTTGCTCTCACAGAGATTGTGGAGCACACAGCAAGCTGCTATAACAATGGGGATATTGGTTTCGCTGAGATCACAGCGAGTGAGTAAGCTTCTCCATCTCCCCTTGAGACGGCCAAAAGCACACTCCACCACCATTCTGCACTTGCTCAGCCGGTAGTTGAAGAGTTCTTTTTCAGTGTCCAGGGCGCCAGTATAGGGCTTCATGAGCCAGGGCATTAGCGGGTAGGCTGGGTCCCCGAGGATCACTGTAGGCATCTCCACATCCCCAACAGTTATTTTGTGGTCCGGGAAGTAAATACCTTCCTGCAGCCGTCTAAACAGACCAGAGTTTCTGAAAACGCGAGCGTCATGAACCTTGCCAGGCCATCCAACGTTGATATTTGTATAACGTCCCCGATGGTCCACCAGTGCTTGCAGCACCATTGAAAAGTAGCCCTTCCTGTTAATGTATTGGCTGGCCTGGTGGTCCGGTCCCAGGATAGGGATGTGAGTTCCATCTATAGCCCCACCGCAGTTTGGGAATCCCATCGCGGCGAAGCCATCTATGATGGCCTGCGCGTTTCCCAGGGTCACTACCTTTGAGAGCAGTACCTCAACGATTGCGTTGGCTACTTGCATCACAACAACCCCCACGGTAGATTTGCCCACGCCAAAGTGGTTTGCGACTGACCGGTAGCTGTCCGGCGTTGCAAGCTTCCAGAGGGCTATGGCCACTCGCTTCTGGACAGTCAGGGCTGCTCGCATCCGGGTGTCATTGTGCTTCAGGGCAGGGGACAGCAACTCACAAAGTTCCATGAAAGTCCCCTTCCGCATGCGAAAGTTTCGCAGCCACTGGGATTCATCCCAGACCTGCAGCACTATGCGGTCCCACCAGTCCGTGCTTGTTTCCCGGGCCCAGAATCGCCGTTCCACAACATCCACATGACCCATTGTCACTGTGATGTCCTCGGCGCTGGGTCCCGTGCTTTCTGACAGGCCTGTGTTACTCTCAGACTTCAGGCCCTCACCGCGGTGCCGTAGCCTCCTCGCCTGATTTATCTGCATCTGCCTCTGGGAAAGGTGGATGATAAGCTGTGAGGCATTGACAACGGCTACAACTGCAGCGATGGTAGCAGCGGGCTCCATGCTCGCAGTGCTGTGGCGTCCGCGCTGTCACTGACCAGAAAAGTGCGCGAACTGATTTCCCGCCGGCGCTTTCAGGGAGGGAGGGAGGGCGGTAGTGATGGACGGATGACGACAGTTACCCAAAAGCACCCTCGACACATTTTTTTACCCAGAAGGCATTGGCGGCTCGACCCAGAATTCCAATGGGCAGCGGGGACTGCGGGAACTGTGGGATAGCTGCCCACAGTGCACTGCTTCCAATGTCGACGCTTTCCCCGTTAGTGTGGACTCACAAAGTCGAATTACTGTCCTTAGTGTGGACACACATGTTCGACTTTGCAATATCGATTCCACATATTCGATTTAAGTGAAATCGAACTACTCTCGTAGTGTAGACATACCCATAGTTAAAATAAGAACCCAGGCAGAGGGGAACACTGGAAGGATAGAAAAGCCAGTGACTGATTACATGGGAGAGAGTCAAAGGACACCATGGGTAATGAACAAACCAACCTCAAACCAGACTATCTGAACAGAGAGCGTGGTATCATAAAGATACTTGTAAATGCACATCTGTGATAATTTTGGTATTAAGGTTAAGTTTTGGGGATAAGAATTTTGACACGGATGTTAAACCTTATGGTAACGCTAGTTCTCAGTTAATACATGTAAACAGATTTAAAGCTTATCACAGCAGAGAAACCATAACAAACCTGGTTTGCTGTGTGTGTGAAAGGGAAAACTGAGGCACACTGACTCATGGCCTTGATGGCTGGATGCCAAGAGAAGTATAACACAAACTGCCTTCGAGATAGTCAGTGGTATATTCCTGAGGTACAGTGCTGGGAGCTGGGGGGATTTGGCTCTGGTGCCTTTTTCTGTGTGATTCATGAATGGCTCTGGGAGCATTCATGCAATCTAGCTGGGTGTGGGGTCTCCACATGTGGTTGTGCTGAGTGATAGCACCTGGAGGGGTTGCTGCTGTTCACTAGCAAGGCATTGTGAGAGACATCCCAAGCAGGAGAGAGTTCAGGGGGCACAGCGGTCCCACGGTCTCGGGCTGCACCCTGGGGGAATGCTGTCACAATAATAGTAGACAACCCTTTGTTTTCTATATTACACCATTAATTCTGCAGCAGTTATGGTAGAATTGTGACATAACTGCTCTGAATATTCCAAAACTAGAACCATTAAAAATGTACGCTAGTCTGTTTTAATAAGGCTTGTGGTGGGAGAGCCCAAAACTAATACTATCTGTTCTTACTCAATAAGAGATGATTTGGGGGTCTTTGTCGCAAATGATTCTGTATCATGAATACCTGTAGCATGTACTGTTTATCACAGCACACTTGGCCGTTTAGCAAGCCTGGTCTTATGCAGAAATAAATGCTCTTTGAGAAATAACCCTGTTTTTTGTATCCTAAGTCACAGCCACAGTCATGACCCTAAAGTTGCTATTCAATGGAAACTAATGCACATTGTTGCAGTGGATTGAACCATTAGAGACTATTGCTTTTAAAAAGCTATTTTTAAATTTTTTTTAGCAAGATTCAGAAAAGGGATTGAACATTTATTTCTATAACTAGAATATATAATAGTTAATCCTAACAAATTTTGGAATAGATATTCAATCTTGTGCTTTAGAATTTAAACCACCCTTTAACTGTTAGGGATTCGGAGGAGATCTACTTCTGCCTAATGCAAGGTTTCTTTCATCTTTCTCTGAAGCATCTGGTGCTGGCCACTGTCGGAGACACGATACTGGACTTGATGGTCTATGGCCATGGTCCAGTATGGTAATTCCTGTGTTCCTGCTTTGCAACCCAGGTATGCAGTGCTGACACCTGCTGTTTTTTCAATTATGTCCCTTCTAACTGATGTGTTGTGTTTTTTTTTTGTTTTTTTTGTTTTTTGTTAACAGGTGAAGTTGAGTGGAAAGATAGGTCATTCTGCAGACATTATTTTAATCGACCGTAGCCTCCTTGTTACAGCAATAGGTGAAACAGTCCTCAGGTAAGAATTTGACTTGAGACACAAGAGACTTGCCAGCTGGAAGAATCTTGTTCAGCGGTGGACCAAAGATTCAGTTAACTCTAGAGTGCCTTTGTTTTCATATTATTCATCTAAAATAGAAAATTCATATTTTCTGTTTGTTATTCATTGTTTCTTATTCTTCAAAATGAGTTGAAGCCTGTCTAATATTGTTGAATCCCTAAAAGTTTTCACATGCTTTCCTTTCTCCCATGGAATCCATATTTTATCTTCTGATATCATCTGACCTCTTTCCTCTTAAACTCCAGGCTTCACTTTGCCTTTGTCTGTTTCTTTCTCTGGAAAAGTAGAGTCCTTTGATTTTGTGCAGGGAGAGGATGGCCACTTCGTTGTTCTTCCCAACCTGTTGGCTGATTCTTTTGGCAGCATTCGCATCAACAGTGGAAAAAAGGACTCATGTGCCCTCCTGTCAGGAATTCTCTCTTCCTGTCTAGGATAACTGGAGAAGTGCTGTGATGCTTATATATACCTCTACCCGGATATAACGCGACCCGATATAACACAAATTTGGATATAACACGGTAAAGCAGTGCTCGGGGGACGGGGGGAGGGGCTGCGCACTCCGGCGGATCAAAGCAAGTTCGATATAACGTGGTTTCACCTATAACGTGGTAAGGTTTTTTAGCTCCCGAGGCCAGCGTTATATCTGGGTAGAGGTGTACTCTATTCTTTCAAACAGGGGTGGTGCTTTGCTTTACTACTGTGCTGAAATATTCTGCATGCTTTTATTTCTTTGTATTTTAAGAATATGTTCTTTCCTTTTGGATTTCTAACCTCATTGCAACTGGGTCATCCTTTAACATCTGTATTACTTCTTTATATTTGCATTTCATTGATATCAATGAAATGCCAAGATGGGGCATGTATGTTCAGCAGCATAAGAGGCATGCTTTTCTTGAACATAGGCTTGCTAGTATGATCAGCCACAGTCACCTGGTTAATTTTGGGAGAATGATAGTAAAGAGCCAGCACGATTTTCTAATTGTCAGGGAAGGCATTTGGCTTCAGTGCTTTTTTCCAGAAAATCACCCTTGAATTCAAAGGGCTGTTAGCAGTTAATGGTAATGGGGAGCATTTTAAAAAAGATGGAGAACCATCAGATGGGAAGTAAAGGGATATCCAATCCCCTCTGTATAAATGAGGCAGTTTGTTTCCAAATCTTTTTTCATACATGATATCAGAAAACAGAGAAAATAATAAGTTAAAGGAAAAAAGTTCAATAATGAGTGAAAGTTAATAAGCGGCTTCTGCACATTCCATAGACTAGTGGTCTCCAACCTTTTAAGCAAAGATTACCTTTTGAATTTAAGTCCAACCCAGGATCTACCTCAAAGAAAATGTAGAAATAACAGTAATCACACTAACCCAAACACCTGTGCCTCATCCCCTGCCCAGCCCCTTCTATGAGGCCCCGCCCTGCTAATGCCATCCCCCCTCCCTGCGTCGCTCGCTTTCTTCCACCCTCACTCACTTTCACCGGGCAGGGACAGCAGGTTGGGGTGTGGAAGGGGGTGCAGGCTCTGGGCGGGGGCAGGGAGTTTGGGTGCAGGAGGGGGCTCAGTGCTGGGGCAAGAGGTTGGGGTTCAGGAGGGAGTGCGGATTTCAGGAGGGGGCTTGGGCAGGGGGTTGGGATGCAGGATGCGGGCTCTGGGAGGGGGCTAGGGCTGGGGGTTGGGGTGCAGGAGGGGTTTGGGTGTGGGCTCCAGCCGGGCACCGCTTATCTCAGGCGGCTCCTGGGTGACGGCGCAGTGGGGCTAAGTCAGGCTCTTTGTCTGCCTTGGCCCTGCGCTGCTCCCAGAAGCAGCCAGCATGTCTGGCAGTGGCTCCTGGAGTGGGAGGGGCAGGTGATGCCATGCGCTGCCCCTGTCCGCAGGCACCACTCCTGCAGCTCCCATTGGCCACAGTTCCCTGTTTCCAGCCAATGGAAGCTGCGGTGCCTGCAGGCGAGGGCAAAGTGTGGAGACCTCCTGCTCCCTCCCCCAGGGGCCGCAGCAATGTGCTGGCTGCTTCCAGGAGCAGTGCAGGGCCAGGCCAGGCAGGGAGCCTGCCTTAGCCTCGCTCTGCTGCTGGACTTAGCGGCCGATCTCCCTGTTTGGCTGCAGGAGGGTTGGCAACCCTAGACTGAGACAGATTGACTGTCAGAGGCTCCACAATCAACCAGTTGATCGCGATCTACCGGTTGGTGACCACTGCCATAGACGGCTGCTGGCAGTTTCATTTTAAAATGAAAATGATCTGGGCATTCCAGCAATAAAAAATGTGTGCCCTGCATTGTATCCCATTGAATATCTTCAGTCAAACATCTGGAAGGATATCACTCTTTAAAAGCCCCTTGTTTTCTGTGAACTTAGGTTCTGGGATTTAGAGCGGAGTGAGAATTATGTGCTCTTTCCAGATGTGCAGCTTGGCTTTGAAGCAGGGGAATGTGTAAACTCTGTCTCTTACTGCACTGTTAAAGGTAAGAAACCCTGTGAGAACCGTGATCCTTAGCTCATAAACCTTGTTGTGAAATGTTTGCCTTCAGTGCTCTGTAGCAATTTTAGTATAGAGTTCTCATATTACTGTGTCCAGCAGGATACTTTTCAATAGTAACAAATCTGCTGTGGGGACCTTATCTACTCTGCGACCACAAATGTGTAGCTGTTTAAACTAAGGTTCTCTTATGACACAGTTAAAGCACGGTTCCATCTTGGAGCACAGAAGGGACCTTAACCCACTTACAGCCATGTGATATTTCTTGCAGTTTCTCCTCAAGGGAGGTTCAACTGGATTGTTGGTATCTAGTCAATATGGAGAGACATTGGCAGAGCTGTATGGGGATGCCTGCAGACTGCCTGTCTATAGTGTTGCAAGTCTTTTTTATTTTCATGAGCACAATTCTGACTGTTGGATTACAAATAAAAATGGTTATTTTTTACCTCATTTAATGTTTGTTGTTGGTTTCTGAACTTGATTTAAAATATAGAACAACTTTATTAATGGCAGGTCTTCTAGCAGCTGGTACCAATAAAGGGAGAATAGCTATGTGGAGGAAAGCATCCGTGTCCAATCAGAGCACACAGGCATTGGAGGGCAAGGACAGATGGAAGCTTCAGACCCCTACAGAACTGGAGGGGAATATCACTCAGATAAAGGTAATTCTGGGTTGAGTTGATCCCTTTCCCCTTTAGGATTGTTTGCTGTCAGAGGAAGGTGTTGGTAAATCTTTCTAATACTCTGCATATTCCCTGTATCCTCTGGTTTCCAAATATTAGATTTGGGAAAAGAAGAGTGTCAGACAAAGTGGCCTAAATATGATACTTTGCATTTCTTTGACACTTTCCATCTGAGGCTCTTACAGCACTTTACAAATAATAACTTATCTACTTCACAAAGAGATAGCGTTATCTGTGTGATCCTCTTTTATAAAGGTGTGTAAACTTGCAGAGACTAAGGCCCAGATTTTTAAAGGTAATTTGGCATTGCTGTGTTCAGTGTTACGATGCCTAACTTATTTAGGAGCCAAAATGTCATTTTACGAATGGATCTAGGCACTTAGGAGGCTTAATCCCTGACTGTCAATGGGATTTTGGCTCCTGATTTCCTAGATCCCTTTTGAAAATGTGTTAGACTCCTAAATCAGTTAACTGAGCACCACAATACCTAAATACCTTTTAAAAATCTGGGGATAGGTTACATGCCCAAAGTCACACAGTAAATCAGTGACAGATCTAGGATTAGAATTTGGGATGCCAACTCCCAGCTGTGTGATTTGACCACAGAACCATTCTTCCCCTCCAAATTGGAGACACAGAGCTCAAATGAGGACTCCAGATATTTTCAGAGATTTTTTTCCTCCTAATATGTATAATTTCTCATATTGCAATGCCTTGAAATTACTTCATCCTAAAACACATGTTGGAACATACACTTGCAAATTTGCCACAACTGCTATTACAGAATTGTTATTTCGGTATAAAATCCTGTGTGGACATTCTTACTCTGGAATGAGAATGTCCACATGGGCATTTATACCAAAATAACTATTCTGGAATTAATGATTTTGGAACAGCTATTTTGGTAAATTTTCAGGTGTGGACGTACCCTGGGATAAATAAATGTCTCAAAAAAAAAGCGGACTATTCAGCTGGATATTCCTCACTTGTTTGTTTTTCTCCTCCAGTACTTGGCAAGTTTGGGATGCTTCTAGTGTAACACTCTTGAGAGCAGTTAGGCATGTGCCATCTAGTAGAGGGGGAGTTGATCTACTGGTGGGACTAAACAATCACCATTGTCCTCAAACCAAACATCTCTATTTTAATGTCTTATTGACCAGGAAATCCATTTGATTCAGCATCCTGATCTGGCTTTCTGGCCCAGGAAAACAGGAAAGCTTTGCTTTCAGATCCTTCTGTGATATTTTTTCAGCCTTCCGTTTTCAAATTTGTGCCTTTTTGATTTTTAAAAAAAAATTTATAACAACTTTAATATATAATATTATTTTGTTGCCCTGTTTTAACTTGAGGAACAGGCCCCTACGCTCTTTTTTGTTTGTTTGTTTGTTTGTTTGTTTAGGAAGGGGGAGTCAGTCATGAATGTATCTGCCTCTTTGCAGGGGAAGGGGGTCTGAGATTTCTTGTTTCACTTTTTAGAATGGAAAGTATATAACATAAATAGTGCCTAGTTGGGTCACTGTCTCGTGCTGCCCCAGGCAGTTACATTGCGCTGTGCGACCAACTGTCCCTCAGTTCCTTCTCTATTGTCTTTTGCTTGAGTCGGAGAGATTAGCACCTCTTTCTTACTTTTAGATAAGATAGCTTATAGTTAATAGTCAACTTAGTAGTTAGATAATTAATTGTTCTTACCCTTTTATACTTGTCTTGTTTTGTTTTATTTTATTTAAAAAAAAAAATTTCTTTCTTTATCCACCTTATTAGGAAGATAAGGCTAGGCTTCTCTAGAGTTACTGCTTCCCTTCTTAATTTGGGACAGAACCTCTTCGGCATGCCCGGATCACCAGGATTTAAACATTGCCTTGACTTGCAGACTGTCAAATCCCTATCTCTGACAAACATGCGCAGTATGTCCACTGTCTCGGTGAGACACACATCCGTCAAAAGTTTACTGTGATGGGGTGTACAAACACCACACTGGGGAATAAGGGTTTAAGGGATTATTTTGGGCTCAGCCAACCTGCCCCGCCACACCTGCAGCAAATGCTCCATCTGCTGGAGGAATTAAAAGGCAGGCAATTAGCTCATTTGGGGGTAGAGCTGGAGGTGAGCAGACATGCAGCCCACAGCTCCAGCAGCACAGAGCAGAGGGAAGCCTAAGACTCTGACATAGCTGCCTAAAGGGGCCCTCCCTGAGGGAAGGGAGGACCCACCCAGAGACAACCAGAGAGGGAAGTATCCTGTGGACCTTGAACATTGGTATCCCCCTCTTATTTCTTGTGGTTTGGATTTCCCCACCAGGGGAAAGCCTTGGACTAAGCTGATCCTAGGGGGGGGGCAAGAGGAAGAGGCCCAGGGAGGCCAGCCTTAAGTAGCCTTGGTTGCCAGACTATTGGTAGCCCAAAGGGCCCTGGGTCAGAGTCTGGTGGAGTGAGAGGGCCCGGGCTTTCCTCCCGACAACCCCCTTTGCAGTCACGAGCTGCAGCCCTGACTACTAGGCCACGCTCCCCAACAAGACCCCAAGTGAGGACCATTACATGTCCACACTGCCATAATCTAAGGACCAGAACAAGAAAAGCGAGGGACCTTCAGCTTAAGCTCCTTATGATGGAGAAACCTCTCTGAGACCTGCGTTGGACCCTGAGTCGAGGACCCGCCAACGGTCGCCATTGGCAGCCTCTGACAGAGGTCCTGTCTCAACAGCTCCTACAAAAGAGACTCTGTTCAAGAAGGCTACAAAAAAGCAGGCTCAGATTTCACTGCAACGGGAATTGGTTAAGAAAAAGCAAGTCTCCAACCCCCAAGACTGCCTTGGTGCCAATATCACCAGGCACATTGGACTCCGAGACAATGGGACCTTCCTGTACCACGTGTTCCCAGAGAGTGAAAGTCCCTAAGTGGGCAAGCTCAGATGGAGGCACACAGGGCAAAGTAAAACCCTTCACCTCAGTACCCACAGAGCCAAAAAGACACTCTGCACCTGGGGGCGCAATGATGTCACCTGTGGTACCTATACAGCACAAACACAAGATCCTTGGCACAAGTGGCTACTACTCACACTCACCACCGCAGCACCGACATCGGTACCAGCATTCACAGTACTGTACCAATTCCCAAGACATACAGAGCTACTGGTCTCTTCAACAATGGAGTTCCCACTCCTCGGTACCGACGGCACTCCAAATTGGTTGGTACCAAGGCCCCTGACCACACCACCTAGATCGGTTCCCCCTTTCTCCAGTGATGATGATGATGACAAGGGCGAAGGGGAAATATATGCACCTCATCACTCTTCACCCAAACCAGAACCATCCCACCAAACAGAATACCACTCGTCTTTAGAGGCATATAGCTGATATGGGCACCCGTGGGCGCCGCTTCCCGTGCCATTCCCACCAAATTGGCCCTACTGGGAGCCATTGGCAGAATTCAGGGCACAACATCTCAAGCCCCCCAGCCCACCAAGATCTAGAACACCACAATCATCTTCTTCACCTATACCAGCACCCTCAGAAATACAGAAGGAGATGACTGAGGAAACTGAAGAAATCTCAGACCAGAAGCCTTACCACTGGTGAACCTGTCATCTTCATCACCGGATGAAACTATAATGCCGCCACCTCCCCACAGGAGATGACTTCAAACAATTCCAGGAACTTTTCAAAAGGGTGGCAGAGTCCCTGGACGTACCCCTAGAAGAGGTACCTGAATCGCAGCATAAACTGCTAGACATACTTCAGTAACACTATCTTTGCCTAGGAAGATGTCTGATTAACGGTGCTATTATGGAACCTGCCAAAACCATCTGACAGACACAAGCAACAGCACCTCCCTCATACAAAAGATCAGACAAAAAATACTATGTGCCATCTAAAGGAGTGGAGTTCTTGTTCACACACTCCACACCAAACTTAGTGGTGGAAGCAGTAAATGAGAGGGGAAAGCAACACCATACTAGAACAACCCTGTATGACAGAGAATGGAAGAGGTTAGTGTGATGTTGCACTCCATATGTTTTATGGAAATATGCTTATGAGTGTGAATATGATGTAACTGGAATATGCTTTATGCAAAAGGTCTCTTGTAAGGTATCATAACAAAGGTTATAAGCTACTGAACATATTCCTCCTATTTGTATGCATGTATCATTCTTGTATCTGAAGATAGAAATATGAAGTATAACTCTAAGGTCCTATTGTAATTATGCAAAGTGTGGGCCATTAATGGTGGTTTAGAATCTTGATGGCTCCCATTGACTAGAACAGTTGGTTGTAAATGGTTTATTTACCTGCACTCCTTCCTGTGTACGTGTGGGCCAACCCAGGAACAATGGAGACTAGGGGTCTTACAGTGACATGTGACCATGTCACATGATACTGGAATCCATCTTAATCCTTGTACTTTTCCATTGATGAGGTGGGGGTGGGGACAAGCACAGACAAAAGATTCTCGGCTTGTGCCAAAGCTATAAAAGAGGGTGGAGCAGGACAAAAGGGGCGGCCAGTCATGAGAAAACCCCTGCTTACCACCTGAGATGTCTGCTGGAACTAACAAAGACTGTACCAGGGGAAAGGATTGGGCCCAGACTAGGAAGAAGTCTAGTCTGTGAAAGAAGCTTATTGGAACATCTCTGAGGATGAGATATTACGTGTAATCAGTTTCTTAATGTATTAGGCTTAGACTTGTGTGTTTTTGCTTTATTTTGCTTGGTGACTTACTTTGTTCTGTCTGTTATTACTTGAAACCACTTAAATCCTACTTTTTATACTTAATAAAATCACTTTTGTTTATTAATAAACCAAGAGTAAGTGATTAATACCTGGGGGAGCAAACAGCTGTGCATATCTCTCTATCAGTGTTATAGAGGGCGGACAATTTATGAATTTACCCTGTATAAGAGTAAAACGGATTTATTTGGGGTTTGGATCCCATTGGGAACTGGGTGTCTGGGTGCTGGAGACAGGTAACCTGCTGAGTTGTTTTCAGTTAAGTCTGCAGCTTTGGGGGCGTGGACCAGACCCTGGGTCTGTGTTGCAGCAGGCTAGCGTGTCTGGCTCAACAAGGCAGGGTTTTGGAGTCCAAAAAGGCAGGGAAAATGGGCTCAGAGGTAATTTCAGCACATCAGGTGATAGTCCCAAGGGGATTTCTGTGACCGAACCCATCACAGTTGGATCTCTTCGATCGTCACAAGGTGTATTCATCTGCAAAACTGCAGTTTCATATAGCAGTTTTACGAAGCCCTACTGTCAAAATATACACATGCAATTTTTTCCGAAAATGTTGGAATTTATTGACCGCTTACTGGAAGAGAAAAAAAGAACAATTTAAAGCTAACATCGCCGAAGGCCATCTCATTGCCAGGACAGCGTTGCAGGCCTCACTTGACTCCGCAGACACGGCGACACACTCAATTGCAACATCAGTGATAATGTGTCGTGCATCATGGCTCCATTTTTAAGGGTTACTGAGAGAAGTGCAGTCAACAGTTGAGGACCTCCTCTTCAAAGGCCCAAAACTATTAGCAGCCAAAACGGACAAGTCCCTCCATATACTGAAGGACTCAAAGGCAACATTAAAATCCCTGGGCATCTACGCACCTGCAAATAAAAAGAAACAGGACAGGTATTACACCCAGAGATTCCGATCGCCACTGCACACTCAACCCACAGGCAATATGACTAATGCCGCAAGCAAAGACAGACCAGATGTCAACAAAACCAAAACCAACCTTCAACGTCCCAACAATCCACCTCGAGACAGCAATTTTGAAGGTGTGGTTGAGGACACGAGACAACCACACATTCTAACGCTGGAAACAGAGACTATCTCCCGACCATTCGGAGATCACTTGTCACCATTTTTACCGAGTCTGGTGCACCATCACTGCAGACAAATTGGTTTTGGAAATTTATCCAAACTGGTAATTCTATCCCCTTTATCGCCATCCCACCCTCCCTTCCTTCCCGTTCCTCTTCTGGGACCACTCTCACAAGTACCTGCTGCAACAGGAAGTAAACCACCTTATACACCTAGGCGCAGTGAAACCAGTACCAACACAGCACAGAGGGAAAGGATTTTACTCACTATTTTCTAACCCAGAAAAAGACGGGTAGGTGGAGACCCATTCTGGACCTAAGAAAACTCAACAAAAACCCAGCATTTCAAAATGGTGACACTAACAACTATAATTCCAGCATTAGAAAAGGGGGACTGGCTCTCAGTCCTTGACCTACAGGACACATATTTCCATATTACCATCCATCCATCACACAGAAGATTCCTAAGCTTCACCCTGGGAAAACAACACTTCCAGTAGAAAGTACTACCCTTCAGCTTGTCAACCGCCCCAAGGGTTTTCTCCAAAGATTTAGCAGTGGTGGCGGCACACCACCGCAGACACAGAGTCATGATGTTTCATATCTGGATGACTACCTCATAAAGGCACCATCACAACACGAAGCAATGAACACCACTCAGAGTACAATAACCCTTTTCACAAACTTAGGGTTACAAATAAACATGCAAAAGTCAACACATACCTGTCCAGAAACTGGAATTCATCGGAGTTTGTCCCAACTGTTCAATAGCGACAGCAGCCCTACCTCATCAACGCTTCATCACACTTGTCCACTTAATTTGGACAGTGACTGACAACCCACAAACATCTGCCAGAACATGCTGACAACTTCTGGGACATATGCCAGTAACGATGTCTGTCATCAAACATGCCAGACTACACATGAGATGCCTGCAGGCCTGGCTTCGAACAGTGTACATACCACACAGGCACTGCCTAAGCAGATGTCTTTTAATGCCAAATAAGTTAAAGGATTCCCTAAAATGGTGGACACAATCAAAGAATGTCTGTACAGGAGTCTCATTTCTACAAAGGGCTCCAACAATGACAATCACCACGGATGCCTTCCTAATAGGCTGGGGAGTGCATCTACTCAACAACACAGTCCAAGGCCGAAGGTCTCCATCAGAGTCCAACAAGCACATAAACTTGCTGGAGCTAAGGGCAGTCTGCAACGCATGCAACCACTTTCTACCTCTAAACAAAGACAAAGCCATCAGGACCCTCACGGACAATGTAGCATGCACGTTTTACATAAACCACCAAGGTGGGGGGGGGGGGGGGCGTGATCACACTCCTTATGCACAGAGGCAATACTGCTCTGGAATTGGTGCATCAGCCACAACATTGACATATCAGCATCCTATCTTCCGGGATGTCAAAACACAACAGCAGATGCACTAAGCGGAGAGTTCTCACAGAATCCTGAATGGGAAATGGACCCTGGAGTTCTACATATGATATTCAAACTATGGGGATTCCCTACCATAGACCTCATTGCAACAGCACAGAACACCAAGTGCCCGCAATATTGCTCTAGAGCCAGACTGGGACCCCATACCCTAAGTGACGCTCTCCTCATCAAATTGGGTGCCCTGTTAATGTATGCATTTCCCCTGACCCTACTCTTAACCTGGGTCAGAAACAAGATCAAGAGGGACAAATCCAAATTCATCCTAATAGCACCCAGATGGCGGTGTGCCCACCTCAAAATCTTCCTCTAATACCTCATCTTCTCTTCCAAGATGCAGGACACATCCACCATCCGAACCTCACAATACTTCACCTCAGGGCCTGGCTACTCCATGGCTGAGAGGAAATGAAATGACCTGTTCGGAGGAAGTAAAAGACATATTACTGCACAGCCGTAGACCAAATATAAGAAAGACGTATTCATAAATGGAAATGGTTCAACATATGGTGCCAGGACAAACATATCATATCAACATCCTCCCCTTTACCAAGGGTACTGGATTACATGTTAGAACTAAAAACCTGGGTCTCTCTACCAGCTGCATCAGGGTACGTTTGGCAGCTATCGCAGCTTTCCACAATAATGTGGATGGTGTCACCATATTCGCCCACCCAACAACTAAACATTTCCAAGGAAGTGAGAACGCTTACCCCGAAATAAGTAACCCACCTCCTACATGGGAACTCAACCTGGTATTACGCTGACTTATGGGAAAACCATTTGAGCTGCTGACCACCTGCTCATTACTCCACCAATGAAGGTGGCTTTCCTCATCGCCATTATGTCTGCCATATGGGTGGGAGAACAAGGTGCCCTAATGGCACCCCCCCCCCCATACACCACTTTCTTTAAAGATAAAGTTATCGTAAAACCACACCCTAAATTCCTAGCCAAGGTTGCCTCCCCCTTTCATTTAAACAAACCCATTTTACTTACCTGTGTTTTTTCCAAAACTGCATGCAGACAAAAGAGAGAGGCATCACTCCACACACTGGATGTTCAAAGAGCATTAGCTTTCTACATGGAAAGAACAAAAACATTTAGAAAATCACAGACTATTCGTCTCTATAACAGAATGATCAAAAGGGAAAACCATCGCAAAGCAGACTATCCAAGTGGATATCGGGATGCATCCACCTTTGTTATCAAAAGCATCAATTACAAGCCCCAATGGGAACTTGCACACACATAGGTGCCAACTCCGTGGGTGCTTCAGGGCTGGAGCACCCACGGGGAAAAATTAGCGGGTGCTCCGCACCCACCGGCAACCAAGCTCCCCCTGCCCCTACCCCCTCCTCGTCCTCCAAGTGCGGCGTCCCCGCTCCTCACCCTCCCAGCACTTCCCGCCCACTGCCTAAGAGCTGTTTGGTGGCGCTTAGGACTTTCTGGGCGGGAGGGGGAGGAGTGGCGCGCTCGGGGAAGGAGGCGGTAAAGAGGCAGGGCAGGGGCAGGGACTTGGGAGAAGGGGGTGGAATTGGGGTGGGGCAAGGGTGGTGCAGAGGTGGGGCTAGGAGCCGGGGTGGGGTCGAGCACCCACGGGGCAGAGGGGAAGTCGGCGCCTATGCGCACACACTTCCAGCATCCATAGCCTTTCTCATCAATGTCCCCATTATTGACATTTGCAGAGCAGCAGCTTGGACATCTGCCCACACATTCACAAAGCACTATGCTGTATAGAGCAACAGTCATCATCAGACGCTCTGTTTGGACTCTGTTTTATCAACCATCTCTAATGCAACTCTGAAGCCTGTACCTTCCACTGAGGGGCACTGCTTGACAGTCCCCTAAAGTGGAGCACCTACAGGCATGCTCCTGGAAGAAGAGAGGCTTACTCACCTTGTGCAGCACCTGAGATTCTTCAAGATGGTTGTCCCTGTGTGTGCTCCACTACATTCCCTCCTCCCCTCTACTTTGGAGTTTCACGCTAGATTCTCTGCGGTAGAGAAGTAACCGAGGGATGGCTGGTTGCACAGCGCTATGTAACCGCCTGGGTGGCATGTAACGGCGACGGCACGTGCGTGACCCAACTAGGCACTGCTGCTACAGATCTCTGATTACAAGCGCAGGGCGCAAGGTGCAGCACCCACAGGGACAACCCTCTCAAAGAACCTCAGTTACTGCACATGGTGAATAACCCTCTCCTCTTGAAATCCTCAGATAATTCTTCTAAAAGGTTTTTACCCACTTTTCTATGAAAACCCCTGGCGAGGCAGAAAGCCATAATAATATATTGAGGCCAAAGGTCAATATCAGCTGAGTTTGGCTCCTGGCCAGTTTAATCTTTCTGTTTGTTACAATCTAGCCCAATGGTTTGTGAAGAGAGGTAGATGGGAAATACTCTCTAGTTCAGAGGTTCTCAAACTTTAGCAACCCAAGGACCCCCATTTTGATTTAAACATTTTTACAGACCCCCCCCCCCAGCCGGGTTTTAATTTTCCCCGGGGTTGCTCAACCCCCACTCAGCCCCAGGCCCTGCCCCCATTCCACCCCTTCCCCCAAGACCACACCCTCACTCCCACTCCACCCCTGCCCCTCATCTTCCCTGCCTCTTTCCGCTCCCTCCCCTGAGTGACCCCCATCCCCCCTCCTCCCTCTCCCTCCCAGCGCCTCCTGCACACTGCTGAACAGCTGTTCTGCGATGTGCAGGAGGTGCTGGGGGAGAGAGGGAGGGGTTGATCAGCGGGGCTGGTGGCCCCAGACATGACTTGTGGACCCCCTGGAGTGCCCTCGCGGACCCCAGTTTGAGAACCACTGCTCTAGTTCATTTATGTTGGAGTATAATAGTATGATAGCTGTCAATCAATGCTGTTAATCAAGTACCTTCAGAAATAAAAATGAAAAATAAAGCTATAATTTAGCCTTATTTTCCAGATCACAGATTTGGTTATAGTACAATTACCACCATATACAGCTATTTAAATCAATGTTATTAGAATGGTGTAGTCATAGAAACACCCCAAATGTTTTGAATTCAGTGTTATGGTTAAAAACAAACACATGAAAATCTGAAAATTAAAATGTTCTACCAGTAGCTCAAAAATCCCAGTAAAATGCAGGAGCCTTGGAGACTCACCATGTCTCAGAAACTTTTAGAGCTTACAGGTTCTGCAGGATAGAGTTTCTGGAGCCCAAGAGTGCATTCTGCTTCTGCAGCACTTATAAATTCTGCAATTTATCCTAACACATTTGGTGTGTCTACTCTGACAGAGTTTCTAAGCCCCACATGGATCCCATACAAGGAACCTGGGAGCTCTCTAATATCTGTGGCGCATTCATGGAATTATCATACATTTCATAACCCCACAATGAGTCCACCAGACTTTCCAAGAATAGTCAGACATCAGGTCTTATTGAGATCATAGAATAAACCAAATCTGGAACCTGTGGGCTAAGCTGTTTTTGATAAATGACTTTTCAAAGAAAGTAAGAAAAATCTTTTGTAATGGAAAGCTGATGCAAATTTGACAATGCCACCCCAAACTTTCTGGAAAAAAGTCTCATGTGACAGGACTAAACATAAGAAACTTCAGGCTTTAAAGTTAGAAACAAGGGACAAAAAGGGGCATGTGGCATCAAGCAAGTTACTATCTTAACTATATATATACAGGCTACCATCTGTTCATTAAAATGAATAACTACACAAGTCATCCCAGAGTCAGGTCTTACATATCCTACAAAAGTCCTATTCACTCAGATTTTGGAGTCCCCTAACATGGCCGCCACAGCTTTGTTTTCTTTCCTGATCATCATATTATTATTTATATTACTGTAACCGCAAATTAGAGGCAGTTTAATAGTCCTAGATGATATACAATTTATCATCATTTTCTGCAGCAAAATTTGGCAGGATAAAGTAGAGTTGTAGCAATTTTCTGCTGCAGGAAGCTCTGTGTACTAACATTGCACAAGTGGCTTTATTTATTACTTATATCACTGCTCTACAGCCAAAATGCTTCTGAAATAAATGTAGTCAAACTTTACTAATTCTGGGTCACTGAGAACGAAGATGATGCTTAAAATTGTTGATTGGCTCTAGTTTTCAAGATATGCTATTGGGTCAGTATATACGACCCTTGACTTGGGAATGGCGGAGGATAAGTGAGTTATAAAGGGAAGGGATCTCAATTTAAACCAGAAATGATTAAAATACATCTTTGACTGGATCTATGAATAAATCTATGACTGGGTTTGGACAGTACTTGCTTTTTAGGCAAAACAATGAATGATGCAATCTGAAGCTGGTATTGCGTCATACATGATATGAATTGCATCATGTTATTCCTAGAAGTCATGGATGATGCAATCATAATGAAGCTTACATCACTCTGCTGAACAAATTGCCCTATATCAGCTCTAGAAATCATACAGTGTCGTGCTCTCTTATTTGTCAGTGTTTGATTTTGCAAAGGGACACATTTCTGTTTAGCCAAAGTGAGCAGAGATGCCTCGTACTTGTGTGAACAGTGCAGATAACTTCTGCTATGTTTGTGGTGACGTGACTTTTGCATCACAAAAGCGCAGTATAACCACTATGGTTAAGAAAGCCTATCACCTTTATTTTGGCTGCAAAATTGGAGATCAGGACAAGAGGTGGGCCCCACACATATGCTGCAACACTTGTGCAACAAATCTTCGCCAGTGGTTGAAGAGGAAAAGGAAATCTATGCCTTTTGCAGTGCCAATGATTTGGAGAGAGCCAACAGATCATACCAGCAATTGTTACTTCTGCATGGTGCCTCCAGTTGGGAAAGGTGTGTCAAAGAAGAAAAAGTGGACTGTGCATTATCCAAACATTCCATCAGCTATACGCCCAGTACCCCACGGAGAAGAACTGCCGGTTCCTGATGCACCAGAATCATTCTCACTTGAGTCAGACGAGGAAGAGGATGAAACTTCTGGTCCTGAACCATCAATGTCACAGGACCCACATTTTCTCCCATCCTCCTCCTCTGAACCACACCTCATAACACAAGGTGAACTGAATGACCTTGTCAGGGATTTGGAACTACCCAAGAGTAAGGCAGAGCTGTTGGGCTCCAGACTACAGCAGTGGAATCTCCTGCCAGGTGATGTTAGGGTTTCCATGTTCCATGACCGTCAAAAGGATCTTGTCCCATTCTTCTTCATGGAAGGTGATCTTGTAGCCTGCAACAACATCGATGGTGTGATGGCAGCCCTCAACATCATTCACAATCCAGATGAGTGGAGACTGTTCATTGATTCGTCGAAGACGAGTCTTAAAGCTGTTTTACTGCATAATGGCAATGTTTTGCCATCAATTCCAGTTGGTCATGCAGTCCATATGAAGGAAACCTATGACAACATGAAACAACTTTTGAGGTGAATAAACTATGACCAACATCAGTGGCAGCTTTGTGGCGATTTGAAGGTTGTTGCTCTCTTGCTTGGTCTGCAGACTGGATACACAAAGTACTGCTGTTTTCTCTGCGAATGGGATAGTCGTGCAAGAGATTCCCACTACATCAAAAAAGATTGGCCACTCCGACAGTCATTGGAGCCTGGGAGGAAAAGTGTTCAGCATCCACCACTTGTTGAATCAAGGAAGATTTTGTTACCACCCTTACACATCAAGCTGGGTCTGATGAAGAACTTTGTCAAGGCCATTGACAAAACACAAGCAGCTTTCAAGTACCTCAGTGGAAAATTTCCAAGGTTAAGTGAAGCTAAGATAAAGGAAGGTGTCTTTGTTGGTCCTCAGATTCGTGAACTTCTTCGAGATGATGCATTTGACCATGCACTGCGTGGCAAGGAAAAGACGGCATGGAAAGCCTTCCAGTTAGTGGCAATAAATTTTCTCGGAAACAACAAGGCAGACAACTACAGGTAGTTGGTGGGAAACCTCCTCAAGGCATACAAAAGCCTTGGTTGCAACATGTCACTAAAGATACATTTTTTGCACTCTCATCTAGATTTTTTTCCACCGAACTGCGGAGCAGTGAGCGACGAGCACGGCGAGCGATTTCACCAGGACATTGCAACAATGGAGAAACGCTATCAGGGCAAATGGAGCCCATCAATGCTTGCAGACTATTGCTGGACAGTGACAAGAGATGCTCCATTTAATGAATACAAGAGACAAGCCAAGAAGTGCCGAGTAGACACTGAATAGGACTAAACTATGTACAGAATAGTTTTTTGCCTTTTGTTTCATAATAAATTTTATTTATATAACCCTTTTGCTGATTTTTAAAGTGTTACATAAACAGGACAGGTGAAATAGTATCATGTAAAGCAACCATAAACACATGAAAAGACCTAGGTTTACAATTTATGATTAAAACTCTACTATCTACACAATATACATAGACATAAAATGTAAAAACTGAAATATCTTAGAAACAGTAGCCAATCAGTTGTTTTAATTGTCATATTTGAATTCAGCGCATCAAAATACATAATAAATAGCACATTTTATCTCTGAAGCAGACGACTTCTCAAAAATTGTAGACCAGTGTATTAGCTCTTGAGGGCAGGACCATCTCTTTGTTACAGATTTATAACGTGCCTAGCACAAAGGGGCTGGTGCCTTTGGGGGCTACTATAATGTAAATAATAGTTTATTAATGTACAGCAAAGCCATTGAACTTATTTGGGATACCTATATCTTGCAAAACTTAAATGGTATTTAAATAACTGGTCTAAGTGAGCCATACAGTCAACTAGTTTGGTTATCTGTTAATAAAGTACAAATGAAGGCCATAGTGAAGCAGTAAGATCCCAGAACTGGGCACTTAAGACATTTTACCATCACAGCTCTTCTGATGTGTTGTATTTGACTGGCATAAAGAACTGCCTGAAGTACTTGGAAGGTGTCAGTGATGGACAAGTGTGAACAAATGACTCTTCTACCTTGGGAAGACTCCTGGCTTTACTGGCTGTGAGATCTGCTGAAGGGTATTATCTTGAGCAGTCTGATCTTGGACTTGAGTGCTTCCTTGAAAATTCTCTGTCTATCCAAAATGAAATTGGTCAAAGAGGCCTCAAAGAAGACTCCAAGACAGTGTTCTCCCCTCTGGGAATCAGTTTAGCAATAGGCTTAAAACATTATGCTGTGTATTGGTCAAAGCCAGGCACGTATGCTTCCTATGGCTTTTTTTTTTTTTTTTTTTTTTTTTTTTTTTGGAGACAGTCTATAGAACTCAGCAGAGAATTATATTCCCACTACATGATGGCTTAAAACAGAGAAGGAGAGCCTTCCTATTTATTATGTAGGCTTTTGGAGTAATTCTGATAAAATTCTGTTGATTATTTGTAGAAACTGATTAGTCTAATCCCTATTAAATTCAATAGAACTCTCCCCAGTTATTGCTTATGAAAGACTTTTGTGTGATTGGTCTTAACATTTTTTAGGTGGGGGAATAATCCATATTAAATAATAATATTTAGTTGGAGTGGGGTGGGACTCAATAGGGAAAAATGCTCTCAGACCTCTTCATTTGGGCACATGATGGGTACTGTATGGATTGGGAAATTGAACTGCACTATTGATTGAGATGGCTGGCAAAAGACGGTGAAATTAGAACTAGATATTCATAGTGGCAATTCATAGTCATTCATAATGACAGTGAATAGTCATTGGACAAGACTGAGTGAGTGAGAGGGTGACTCTATAGCCTGGTGGTTGGGGCACTCAAGTAGAATGTCGGAGACCCAAGTTCATGTTCCTGTTCCAGTGACTGTTTATAAAAAATGGAAAAGCTTCAATGGGAGAGATTGAGCAAGACCTTCCCCAGAATATTCCATAGCCCATTGCACTCTTCTGCAATTTTCAGAACTGTTCTCCACATCACTACAGGGGAAATTGAACTCAGGTCTTCCACATCTCAGGTGAGTTCCCTGACCACTGGGCTAAAGTGTAGTAGGGCTGCTGCTGCTACTTCATTCTCCACTGCTGCCGCCTACAGTCTAAGTCTTGGGGGAAAATGTTTTTTGGTTGAAACTGCATTTTTCATCTAAAATATTTGAGCCAGCTCTAGGTGAAATCTTAAGAAAACTGGAAATAGGACTGTGGGTAGTCAAAGAAGAAACAATTTGTCATGGGAAAGAACTTCACATGCACATCTTGATTTTATAGGAAAAAGTATTAACTATCTTGTTGAGTACCTTATCTTTCTCTAACAGTACTGCATGCAAGATGGTATAATAGTGGCAAGGGGGTGGGATGAAAAGAGGTAATTTAAAACAGGCTCTTCCATGTACCATTCTTCTTAGTGTATGTGCAACATGCCTCAAGTGGCACATGACCAGAATTTGGTCCGCTGGTTGGATTGTTAGCTTCTCCAGCTGGGGTTGGGTCAGTACAGGGAGTGCAACATGAACGCTGATCCATGCCCCTCTCTATGTACTGAAAGAGTATGGGTGCAAATATGGTTATAGCATACCCTGAAGAAGTACAGGTGGATATGCATCCTCCTGACTATGCCTGAGTTCAGAAAGTAGGATTTCATTTTGAGATTATATTCATATGTATGTTATACGTGCCCCCAACCCTGAGAAACTGTCTGTAACTGAGGCCCCTCGGAATTACAGTGTTTCAAAAATCTCTGATTAAAGTGTTTTGAATTTTTCTCACCCTCTTTGTTGTGTGTAGTGGGGCTCCAGGAAAAACCTACTGGCAGTGAACAACATGAACTCTGTGGTGATCCTCAGCGAGCAGGCTATGTCATCTCATTTCCACCAGCAGGTGGCAGTAGTGCAAGTGTCCCCAAATCTGCTTAATGTGACCTTCTTCGGTACAGGAGCCACGCACAGCCTCCGCGTTGATATGCACATTACTGGAGTATTTGCCACTAAGGTAACTCACCACCTCAGCTGTTGTGGGCAGTTTCTTTTCTTGCCGAAGACTCACTCACTTAATGTGGTTTAATTATTTCAGAGATGGAAATCCAAGCTTTCCACCATAATTTATCTAACTCTTCTCAGATTCTCCCTTCCTTACATTTTAGTTGCTTTTGCAGTATATGTGTGTTGATGGAAAATAGCATCACTGCTACAACAGGCACATTCCAATGGAGCTGATTTCCAGGCAGCACAATTATTCATTAATAGCTCTCTGGTTAGTGACCTCTGGGCATTGGACAACCCAGTAAATATATAGAGGAAGGTATAAGGTGATGGCTGTGATGGAAAGTTTATTCCATTGTTGTTTGTTCATGCACAGAAATGAATATAGCATAGACTCTACATGGGATTTTGTATGAAAAGGATTTTAGCAGAATTACTAGATTGGCACTAAACTGAGTTACAAATCGTTGAGGGATTTCATGCATGTTTCCAGCAGAAACGTAACTGCTTTGTAACTTCTCTGTGGCTATTTCAGGATGCTATAGTATTCTGGAATGGGAAGCAAGTCACTGTCTTTGAATGCTCAGGAGCCACGTTACGAAATGCAGGTAGGACTTCACAAGAGGTAGCCCACAGGAGAACATGTATGAGGGTGTTGAATCCCCCAAAAATTATATGTTCACTGAATTCATGATAACTCTTAGGCTTTAATAATCATACTTTGCATTTCAGAACTCTACAAGCACTAATTAGCCCTCACAACACTCCTGTGAAATGGTTAGTATTCCAATTTTACAGAATAGGAAAATAAGGCATAAAGAGGTGGACAGATCCTTGATCATCTGAGTCACTGACAAGAACAGAACTCAAATCCTGGCTCCCAGACCTTTGCTCTAATCATTAGCTGAAACCCCTGGATATAGTGTGCAGTTTGATACCTGAACCTCTCTACATTCTTATATATGTATCATGAGTAGTACTAAGGGGGGAACTGACCTATAGTAGAAATGATGTACACTTCCAGTCCCTTAGGGGTCTTGATAGCATGGAAACTGCTAGAGTAGCTTGATTATATCTCTGAGATGCCTTTTTCACAGGTTAAAAACAAAACAAACCCAAGCTAAATCAGTTTAAAATAACCCACACAAAACTCGGACCCTGATGAAGCACATTCCAGAGACATAGTTCTTAATAAATCATATGTAAAAGTCTGACCTTATTGCATTTGCAAGTGTGATACAAATGTAAGGCTTTATTTTTAATGATATTATAATGCAATATCTACTTTTAAGGCCTGTGAGTGCTAGGAAACTGGAAACAGACTTATGTGCCAGTGTTAACAGATAATGCCTGCTACCCACCACAAAACATGTTCACATCACTTCTGATCACTTCATTTCACTCTTCTCTTGGGCACTGCTCCTAGTTAGTTTAGTGCTAAGAAGCTGCACTAGATTAATAAGAATTCATTGCAAATTAATGTTCAAACATAGAAGTCCCCTGTCATGGTTACAGGGCCAGCTGCACCTCTGACCCGTTGATGGTCTGAGTGCATCAGGTGTCAGGCAGGCCTCATGCCTTTACCTCTCCTGAGTTGAAATTCCGGAATTCTTCTCTTAAGACTGGGCCCTGGCTACAGTACGCTGTGTATGAACTGTGCTTACCCTATTCTATTTAGGTTCCTATACTGTGCTCACCACCATAGTATCTGAACACCTTCTAACAGTAGAGGTCCAACTGGGTTTGGTACCTGTGATTTCTCCCTTTGGGAGTGTGTGACCAAACAGCCTTCTTAAAAGCCTAAGTATTGTTTATTTTAATAGTAGGAACAAAGCATTTAAAGTAAAAGGATTTTAAAATGACAGTTTACATGCATGTCTGTCTTACCTAAAGCCCTACCATCCTGTGATGGTGAGCTAGGCACGCCTAGCTTCTTCAGATACCCTCGTGGGAACTTTTTGTCATTCTGCCCCCTGCAAACAGTTCCCCAACCACTACCTGCTCACTGGAGAGAGGGAGATTTTTTTTTTTAAACTGCTCTAGTTCTTTTGATCTTCTGATTCCCAGGCATGGATGATGCTGTCAAAAGTGATTCTCTAAGTTGACTGGAGCCAGGGGGTAGACTCTTCAAGGCCAATAGTTCAAGCATTTTCTCTAAAGAACCTTCAGATGTTTGCTGAGAAGTGGCTTATTGTGAGCTATTCTTCTTCCCTTCTTGCTTGTTTTGTCCTTACAATCCTCCCTATTACTAAATCAACATATTCCAGTAACTATCCCAATAGCCAGGTCAACATGCAATATTCACAGATTGTTCCAGAGCACCTCCAATTCTGTTGCACCCTCATTTACAATTTCCCAATTGTAGCAAAATCAGGGAAGGGTGAATCATCTCATCTGATCGTAAAACTGGGGCTGGTCAATTTCCTTCTCTCTGCCTCCCCCTACTCTTCCACCCCTCACATATGAACAGAGCATACGGAGTGCCTTCTGTTAGAGATATAATTTCATACTCTGGATGTAGTTCCTGACGAGAAACCAGCATAAGGGACAAATGATGGTGGAGAAGGGGGGGAAGAATTTTGGGAAGTGCTACAGAACGATTGAAGAACAGATTTGTTGTGAGTTGGAAATGACCTGCTGTCAATGCACACTGCTTTATTGAGACCACTGTAGGGACTAGCAGGGCCGGCTCTAGGTTTTTTGCCGCCCCGAGCAAAAAAAAATGTTGGCTGCCCCCCGTCCCAGCCCTGGGCTCCTCGCCGCACCTACCTGCTGCCCCAACCCTGGGCTCTCCCCCCCTCCCCGACCCGCACCCCCCTGCCGCCCCAGCCCTGGGTTCTCCCCCCCCCCCCACACACACACACCCTGCCGCCCCAGCCCTGGGCTCCCCCCCCCCCCCCGCCCTGCACCCTCCTTCCGGCGCAGCCCTGGGTCACTGGTAACTCGCTCCCAGGGCGGGTCATTCAGCAGGAATTTTGGATGTGCACAGAACACAGACAGGATTGGTTCCCATATGGTTACAGAACTGCAGTAAAGTGGAACAATTTTCAGCTTGTGTGATTGGAGGATATCTGGATGCATATTATAAGACTGTCCTACATAAATGAGGAAAAGTTGAGATGCCTTTATTATTCTTTTGTTCCACTCTTTCTTTTTATGGGGAATTTGCCAGTGCAATATCACTGTCTTCCTTTTAAACAAACAAACAAACAAAAGGCAATGGCTGTTGAAAATAGCAATTCCAGTCCTAATAACCACTGGGAAGCATTTCTTGCTCAATTTTATCCTACTTTTTCTACAGCAAGTTACAGTGGATCAGTATATTTGATTTGGGAGAAATGAAGTAACTGCCCAAACTGAGCTTGAGCACTCCTGAATTTTGAGGTGTTCAAATCTGGAAGGCAGGTGCTGGGGGGGGCTGTGGCTCCGCAGGGGAGCACGGCAGCATGTGTGCAGCAGCGTGTCTGGCACTGCGTGAAGCCAGACACGCTGGTCTGAGTGGCATGGTAAGGGTGCTGGGGGGTTGGAGAAGGGGTAGGGGGTTCGGGGGGGCAGTCAAGGGACAGGGAGCAGGGGGGGTTGGATGGGGCGGAGGTTTGGGGGGGCAGTCAAGGGACAGGGAGAAGGGGGGGTTAGATGGGTCAGGGGTTCGGGGGGGCAGTCAGGGGACAGGCAGCAGTTGGATAGGCATGGGAGTCCCAGGGGTTTGTCAGCGGACAGGTAGGGGGTGGGGTCCTAGGGGGGAAGTTGGCGGGGGTCTCAGGAGGGGGCAGTTGGGGACAAGATGGGAGGCTTAGATAGGGGGTGGGGTCCCAGGAGGGGGCAATCAGGGGACAAGGACCAGTGGGGCTTAGATAGGGGGTGGAGTCCTGGGGGGCAGTTGGGGCAGGGGTCCCGGGAGGGGATGATCAGGGGACAGGGAGCAGGGGGGTTGGATGGGTTGGGGTTTCTGTGGGGGGCAGTCGGAGGGAGTGGATGGTGGCAGGGTGGGGCTACCTTCCCTCCCCATGGAGTGTCCTATTTTTTGAATGTTAAAATATGGTATCCCTACCCTTCACAGTGCAGCTCTCCATTCAAAGCAGGCTGCAGCGTGAGGTCTCAGCTTCCTCACTCCCTCCTCCTCTTTCCTGTTGGTAGTGGCCAAGGGAATGCTGGGAAATGTAGTTCTTTCCCTGCTCCAGGGCTGGCTCTATAGGCAGGGAGCTAACCAAGGAACTACAGCTCCCAGGGCCCCCTGTTGGTTCTCAGCTCCCATGCTAGATCCCTGCCGCCCCTGCAAATGGGCTGCCCCAAGCACATGCTTGCTTTGCTGATGCCTAGAGCCGCCCCTGGGGACTAGTCACTTCATGAATTAGACCAGGGGTCGGCAAACTTTCAGAAGTGGTGTGCCGAGTCTTCATTTATTCACTCTAATTTAAGGTTTTGTGTGCCAGTAATACATTATAACGTTTTTAGAAGGTCTCTTTCTATAAGTCTATAATATATAACTAAACTATTGTTGTATGTAAAGTAAATAAGGTTTTAAAAATGTTTAAGAAGCTTCATTTAAAATTAAATTAAAATGCTGAGCCCCCCCAGACCGGTGGCCAGGACCCAGGCAGTGTGAGTGCCACTGCAAATCAGCTTGCGTGCCGCCTTCGGCACGCGTGCCATAGGTTGCCTACCCCTGAATTAGACTGAAAGAGCATGCTTTACTTTGATTGATAGCACGTAGCCATTTATTCTAATGATGGTATTCTTGTGAATGTTCCAGGCTCTTTCCTCTGTGATTCTCCAGTGCTGGCTATGCATGAAGAAAGCATTTACACAGTTGAGCCAAATCGGGTTCAGGTCCGCACCTGGCAAGTGAGTACTACTGGTCCAGGGCTGGTGGAGCAATGGGACGGTTAATAATACATTACTGAAGTGCTGGGTTCAAATCAGGGTTCGAAGTGCCTGGGAAGCTTATTTACTGGGTTTACCCTGCTGCATGTAGTTGACCCACACTGTTTTTTCTTGCTTAGTTTCTCCTCGGATCAGTGCCTGAGGCAAACCAAACCCAGATAGGGGTGCATATGTTCTTGTGGTATAGGGTGCTGGCCCCACTGATTATTCAAGAATCCCTTTCTTACTCACCAGAGAAGGGCAGTGACATATAGGGTTGAAACTACCCAGTCATCTTTCATCCCTCTCAGAGGTGAGGTGCTGTGTTTATGGCTGAAAAAATACAGATTGGGGTTCAGTAAATGTAGCACCTCTACCCTTGGCAAAGGAAGGAAAATGTGCTATTAAAAGTTTTGGCTGAAGGACATGTGTCATTTTCTATATTATAAAACACCTAGCATATTTGGGCACTACTACAATCTAAATAATAAGAAACAACAATAGACAAAGGGACTTTGTAAGGGCCAGAGTTTTTAAAATGTGTCAAAATATATGGGCACAAGCAGGTAAATGCACGTATAAAATATAGTTGCATGCCTAGAATGGATAAATGTGCATGCAAATGGGTGTGTGCTTCTATAGTCAGTATTTCTGTGTATGTAACTGCATTCTTTGTGCAAACATGTACATGTTTGTATCCCCAAGTAGATTTTGTGAGCACAATTTATACATCTCTTTTGGAAACTTTCTTTCTAAAATCTATAGCGTTTAAAAATCAGCAGAGATAAAAGATCCAAGAGAGACTTAAACTGGTTTCATAAAGTACCTGTACAAAACAGGTCTTGGTTTCCAGGACTCAGTAACTAGTTATTCAAGTATACACCTTATTTAAGTAAATTAAAGAGATACTGTCTAGTCAATTTTTGCCCAGAATTTAAGTTTTATAAAAATAATTTTAGGATTTGTAAAATCCAATAGAGATGTTTCCATGAAATTATATTTAAATTCCAGTGAAAAAGGCTTTTGGTTTAGATTTAAGTGCTCCCTTGCAGGGTTTGTAACTCAGACTACTTCAAGTAATTTCTCATGTCCATTCCATGTCCGGTGTGCACAAGCCACATGCACTGTTGCCGGAGATTTTTCTCCCAGTGGTATCTGTAGGGCCAGCTCTAGCACCCCCTGGATGCCCATGCTTATGCGCCGGTATAAGGGGCACTGCCGGCCCTGCGCCCTTCCAGTTCCTTCTTACCGCCCATGACAGTTGCTGGAACAGTATACTCCCTTGGGATGCCCTGGTCTCTGGGTGTCAAGCCGTGTGCTGCCTGCACTAAACTCATGCCCAAGAGTGATCCCCACGCCAGCTGCTTAAAGTTCCTGGGGGAGGCTCATGTAAGAGAAGTGTGGGATCTGCCAGGGCTTTAGACCCCACACTTAAAGGCCTGGTCTACACTACGAGTTTAGGTCGACTTTAGCTGCGTTAAATCGAATTTAGCCTGGACACGTTCACACGATGAAGCCCTTTCTTCCGACTTAAAGGGCCCTTTAAACCGGTTTCTTTACACCACCTCCGACGAGGGGATTAGCGATAAAATCGGCCTTAGGGGGTCGGAATTGGGTTAGTGTGGACGGAATTCGACGTTATTGGCCTCCGGGAGCTATCCCACAGTGCTTCATTGTGACCGCTCTGGACAGCACTCTTAACTCAGATGCACTGGCCAGGTAGACAGGAAAAGCCCCGCGAAAGTTTGAATTTCATTTCCTGTTTGCTCAGCGTGGAGAGCACAGGTGACCACGCAGAGCTCATCAGCACAGGTAACCGTGATGGAGTCCCAGGATCGCAAAAGAGCTCCAGCCTGGACCGAACGGGAGGTACGGGATCTGCTCGCCATATGGGGAGATGAATCTGTGCTGGCCGAACTCCGAAGCAGTAAACGAAATGGCAAAATATTAGAAAAGGTCTCCAAGGCCATGAAGGTCAGAGGCCATAACAGGGACGCACAGCAGTGCCGCGTGAAAATTAAGGAGCTAAGGCAAGCCTACCACAAATCCAGAGAAGCAAACGGAAGGTCCGGGGCTGAGCCGCAAACATGCCGCTTCTACGCGGAGCTGCATGCCATTCTAGGGGGTGCAGCCACCACTACCCCAACCGTGTGCTATGAGTCCCTCACTGGAGAATCACACAGGGAAGCGGGTTCGGGGTACGAGGAAGATGAGGATGGAGATAATATAGATAGCTCACAGCAGCAAGGAAGCGGAGAAACCGGTTTCCCCAACAGCCAGGATATGTTTATCACCCTGGACCTGGAACCAGTAACCCCCGAACTCAGCCAAGACCCTGTGGGCACACAGGGGACCTCTGGTGAGTGTACCTTTGTAAATATTACACATGGTTTAAAAGCAAGCGTGTTTAATGATTAATGATTAATTTGCCCTGGCAATCGCGGCCAGTACAGCTACTGGAAAAGTCTGTTAACGTGTATGGGGATGGAGTGGAAATCCTCCAGGGACATCTCCAGAAAGCTCTCCTTCATGTACTCCCAAAGCCTTTGCAAAAGGTTTCTGGGGAGGGCTGCCTTATCCCGTCCGCCATGGTAGGACACTTTACCACGCCAGGCCAGTAGCACGTAGTCTGGAATCATTGCATAACAAAGCATGGCAGCGTATGGTCCCGGTGTTTGCTGGCATGCAGACAACATCCATTCCTTATCGCTCTTTGTTATCCTCAGGAGAGTGATATCATTCACGGTCACCTGGTTGAAATGGGGCGATTTTATTAAGGGGACATTCAGAGGTGCCCCTTCCTGCTCTGCTGAACAGAAATATTCCCCGCTGTTAACCATGCGGTGGGGGGGAGGGGTGAAGTGACCATCCCAGAGAATTGGGTGTGTGGGGGAGGGGAGTTAGTTGGGTTTGTGCTGCATGTTAACCCGTAAACCGCAGCCCCTCCTTTTACATTGCAAACCCATTTTAAATGGCCAACCCAACGGGTGCTTGGTATGGTTAATGAGAGCAGTACTGTTTTAAACCATCCCCACTTGTTAACAAGGTTAAAAAAGCCAAGACTGTGTCTTACCATGGCTGCCTGCAAGCTGAAATCTGTGGCCTGGCACTGCGTGAGTGATCTTTCACACCAAACCTGCAGGCTCTCAATATAAGAGGAAAAATGCGACCTTGTAACGAAAGCACATGTGCTGTGTGATATGAACAGCAAAATCTAACGTGAAAGAGTGTACCCATTGTTCTCTAAAATGTATCTTTTTTAACCACCTCTCCCTTCTCCTCCACCAGCTGCAAATGTTTCTCCTTCACAGAGGCTAGTGAATATTCGAAAGCGGAAGCGAAGGACGCGTGATGAAATGTTTACTGAACTACAGACTGCCTCCCACGCTGACAGAGCACAGCAGAATGCGTGGAGGCAGTCAATTACTGATTTTAGAAAAGCCCAATATGAGCGAGAGGAGAGGTGGCGTGCTGAATCGCGGGCTGAAGAGGAGAAGTTGCGTGCTGAATCGCGGGCTGAAGAGGAGAAGTGGCGTCAGCTTGCACACAGAAGGCAAGAGTCGATGCTCCGGCTGCTGGAGCATCAAAGTGATATGCTCCTGCGTATGGTTGAGCTGCAGGAAAGGCAGCAGGAGCAGAGACCGCCGCTACAGCCCCTATGTAACCAACAGCCCTCCTCCCCAAGTCCCATTGCCTCCTCACCCAGACGCCCAAGAACACGGTGGGGGGGCCTCCGGCCACCCAGTCACTCCACCCTAGATGATTTCCCGAGCAATAAGTTTTAAAGTTTTAAACTGCAGTGTGTCCTTTTCCTTCCCTCCTCCCCCACCCATCCCGGGCTACCTTTGCAATTATCCCCCTAGTTGTGTGCTGAATTAATAAAGAATGCATGAATGTGAAGTAACAATGACTTTATTGCCTCTGCAAGTGGTGCTTGAAGGGGGGAGGGTAGGGGAGGGTGGGGTGGTTGGTTTACAGGGAAGTAGAGTTAACCGGGTGGGTGGGGGGGCGGAGATTTCATCAAGGAGAAACAAACAGAAGTTTCACACCGTAGCCTGGCCCGTCACAAAACTAGTTTTCAAAGCTTCTCTGATGCGCACCGCGCCCTGCTGTGCTGCTCTAACCGCCCTGGTGTCTGGCTGCGCGTAATCAGCGGCCAGGCGATTTGCCTCTACCTCCCACCCCGCCATAAATGTCTCCCCCTTACTCTCACAGATATTGTGGAGCGCACAGCAAGCAGCAATAACAATGGGGATATTCTTTTCGCTAAGGTCTGAGCGAGTCAGTAAGCTACGCCAGCGCGCTTTTAAGCGCCCAAATGCACATTCCACCACCATTCGGCACTTGCTCAGCCTGTAGTTGAACAGGTCCTGACTCCTGTCCAGGCTGCCTGTGTACGGCTTCATGAGCCATGGCATTAAGGGGTAGGCTGGGTCCCCAAGGATCACGATAGGCATTTCAACATCCCCAACGGTTATTTTCTGGTCCGGGAAGAAAGTCCCTTCCTCCAGCTTTCGAAACAGAACAGAGTGCCTGAAGACGCGAGCATCATGTACCCTTCCCGGCCAGCCCACGTTGATGTCGGTGAAACGTCCCTTGTGATCCACCAGGGCTTGCAGCAGCATTGAAAAGTACCCCTTGCGGTTTATGTACTCGGTGGCTTGGTGCGCCGGTGCCAAGATAGGGATATGGGTTCCGTCTATCGCCCCACCACAGTTTGGGAATCCCATTGCAGCAAAGCCATCCACTATGTCCTGCACGTTTCCCAGAGTCACTACCCTTGATATCACCAGGTCTCTCATTGCCCTGGCAACTTGGATCACAGCAGCCCCCACAGTAGATTTGCCCACTCCAAATTGATTCCCGACTGACCGGTAGCTGTCTGGCGTTGCAAGCTTCCACAGGGCTATCGCCACTCGCTTCTCAACTGTGAGGGCTGCTCTCATCCTGGTATTCTGGTGCTTCAGGGCAGGGGAAAGCAAGTCACAAAGTTCCATGAAAGTGCCCTTACGCATGCGAAAGTTTCGCAGCCACCGGGCATCGTCCCAGACCTGCAACACGATGCGGTCCCACCAGTCTGTGCTCGTTTCCCGGGCCCAGAATCGGCGTTCCACGGCATGAACCTGCCCCAGTAACACCATGATTTCCACATTGCTGGGGCCTGTGCCTTGTGAGAGGTCTAGGTCCATGTCCATTTCCTCATCACTCTCGTCGCCGCGCTGCAATCGCCTCCTCCTCGGCTGGTCCTGGTTTTGCTTTGGCATGTCCTGGCTCTGCATATACTCCAGGACAATGCGCGTGGTGTTCATAGTGCTCATAATTGCCGCGGTGATCTGAGCGGGCTCCATGATCCCAGTGCTAGCTATGGCGTCTGGTCTGAAAAAAGGCGCGAAACTAGTATCTGAAGGACCAGGGGAAGGAGAGAGGGAGGGAGGGAGGGAGGGAGGGGCGAGTGACGACATGGCGTACAGGTATAGGGAATTAAAATCAAGAAAGGTGGCTGTGCATCAGGGAGAAATACAAACAACTGTCACACAGAATGCCCCCCCCCCCGAGATTGAACTCCTAAGCCTGGGTTTAGCGGGCCGTTGATTTGACGGAGGGAGGGGGGGAAGGAAATGAATACAGAACAAATCTATTTTTTACATCTTAAGACGACAGTGCAGCATGACTGATAGCCCTCGGCATTTTCTGGGTGCTTGGCAGCAAATACTGGGCGCTTGGCAGTATGATGATGATGGATACCAGTCATAATATACTATTTACTGCCAAAAGGCAAGGGGTTGCTGCTGTGTAGCAATGTAGCCCCACGTGTGCCAGCCACATGTCTGCCAGCACCCAGATCGCCCTCGGCCTCTTCTGGGTGCTTAGCAGACAATACTTGGCAGAAAATAGTATACTACGACTGATAGCCATCATTGTCCGACGAGGACGGTTACCAGTCGTAATAAACCATCTACTGCCAAAAGGCAAAAGGTAAGGGGCTGGTGCAATGCAGCCCTACGGCTGCCAGCCCCACAGCTACCAGCATCCCGATCGCCGATGAAGGCTACCAGTCATGCTGCACCGTCTACCGCCAAAGGGCAGTTAGCTGCTGCTGCTGTGTAGCAATGCAGTCCCACGTCTGCCGGCACCCAGATGACATATGGTGACGCTGAGCTGAGCGGGCTCCATGCTTGCCGTGGTATGTTGTCTGCACAGGTAACCCAGGTAAAAAGGCGCGAATCTATTGTCTGCCGTTGCTGTGACGGAGGGGGAGGGGCCTGACGCAATGTACCCAGAACCCCCCGCGGCACTGTTTTGCATCATTCGGGCATTGCGATCTCAACCCATAATTCCAATGGGCGCCGGAGACTGCGGGAACTGTGGGATAGCTACCCATAGTGCAATGTGCCGGAAGTCGACGCTAGCCTCGGTACTGTGGACGCGGTCCGCCGACTTCATGCACTTAGAGCATTTTATGTGGGGACACACACAATCGGCTGCATACAACCGATTTCTATAAAACCGGCTTCTATAAATTCGACCTAATTTTGTAGTGTAGACATAGCCAAAAAGACTGGGACATCAGGTTGAAAGCTCTGCTGATGGAAGCCGTGCTTAGATTGGGCTCCGAGCTGGTTGGACTTGGCACTGAACATATCTACCTCAGTGTGTAGTGTGCCTCCGGCACCATGCACCCCTCAGCACTGCTCTACATCCCCAGTGCCGAGAAAGTGGCACAAGAGGCATGCCCCAAGAGAGCGCTCCCCAGTGCCCAAAGGACACCATAGAGACTTGGGGAGCGAGAGGTGACCTGTGCCGGGCCACTCGCACAGCCCAACCTAGGAGATACCCCATACACCTGGGAATAGCAGAGGCACAGCACACCTGAGGACTCCTTCCATGCTGGAAGCCTTTCAGGTGGTCAGGGACCTGATGGCCCTGCCGGTTCCTCTTACACCTAGGAACTGCGCGCCTACCACCAGGGAACCATCGAGGGCAGTTGTATTGCGGGGGAAGCCTGTACTGGGCCTTCCATCACAGGCACTGACTTTCCAAAGTGCCAGGCGGTGCTCGACCCCTGGCTCTGCCCCAGGCCCCACCCCCACTCCACCCTTTCCCTCAAGGCCCCGCCCCCGCCTCTTCCTGCCCCCTCTCCACTCCCGAACTGCCTCTTCCCACCCGGTTCCACTCCCTCCCCTGACCACGCCGCATCCTCTCTCCTCCCCACTCCCTCCCAGTCTCCTGCACACCGCAAAACAGCTGTTTTGCAGCGTATAGGAGGCTCGGAGGGGCACTGATCCACAGGGCCTGCCGGGGTGAGCAGGAGGTGCTGGTGGGGGGAGCTGATAGGGGGGCTGCTGGTGGGTGCTCAGCACCTACCATTTTTCCCCATGGGTGCTCCAGCCACAGAGTCCGTGCCTATGCCCTCCACCATGGTCCCCAGCCCAACACCAGTCTCCATCACTTTCCCGACGTCAGTCTCCAGCGGGCTGGAACCGGTCGCCGATGCCCAGGTGCTGGTCACCCGAGAATTGGCACTGATCACCCGATCCCAGGCATTGGTCACGTGGCACTGATCCCCTGAGACCAAGCACCAGTCACTGGAGTCCCGGTGCCACTCACCAGAGTCCCAGCACCGATAGCTGGCTTCCTGTAGCTGGTCTCTGGTACAGAGGCATCGTTCTCCAGCTCCCCATCATAGCCGGCAAGAGGGTGCATCAATGACACTGCCCTAGTCTTCATATGAGAAGCCCTCGTCAGACTCTGAGGGAGGCAGCGTCCCCTCAAAAGAGGCGCCATCACCTGGCATACCAGATGGACCTCTGTGCTGGCCCATCTATGGGCCTGTGGCTTCCAGGGAGTGGCCAGTCCAGTGGCAGTACTGGAACCCCTGGGGGTTCCCAGCAGCACTGGGACAGTTCTCGTACCTTCCATCTGTACCCATCTGTGGTGGTCAGTACTGAAGCCAGGTTCAAACTCAGACCCGTCACCAAAACCCCAGCAGTATCCCCAGTTGAGATGGCCACAGAAGAGGTAAAGGATCTGGCCACTCGTCCACACTGGCATCCTCCTCATCTTCCCCAGATGAGGCACTCGTGGGTCCTGTTAACGCCCTGCCTTCTGATGATTTGCGAGCCCATCAGGAGCTCCTTGAGAGGGTGGCTGCCAACCTGGGCCTGGAGGCAGAGGAGCTCAAAGAGCCAATGGACGCCTTTTTTGATATTCTTGTGGCTCCTGCCAAGGTGGCTCTGCCTGTGCATAAGGAGGTAAAAGCACTATGGCAGATGCCTTCATCTCTGCTCCCAATTTCTAAAAGGGTGGAAGAGAAGTACTATGTGCCCACAAAAGGGTTCAAGTATATATACTCTCACCTGTCCCTGGACTCTCTGGTGGTCGCTGCAGCCAATGAGAGGGATAGGCAGGGCCAGTCCCATGCTACCCCCAAAAAATGAGTCAAAACACTTGCACCTTTTTGGTAGAAAGGTTTATTCTACTGCAAGTCTCCAACTCTGTATCGCAAACCAGGAGGCGCTGCTGGGGTGATATGACTTCAATGTTTGGGACTCCATGACCAAATTTAAGGACTACCTGCCGCAAAAATCACGGCAGGAATTCTTGGTCATTTTGGAGGAAGGAAAGGCAGTGGCCAGAAGTTCCCTCCAAGCTGCCTTAGATGCAGTAGATTTGGCAGCCAGGTTCATATCTGCAGTCTTTGGACTGTCACAAGAGGTGCAGCAGCTAGTGCAGGATCTTCCATTTGAAGGGTCCTCACTATTTTTGGACCAGATGGACTCAAAACTGCATGGCCTCAAGGATTCCAGAGCCACACTGCGGTCCCTGGGTGTTTATACAGCAGCGGCCTCACAAAAGCACTTCAGGCTTCAGCAACCCCTTAGATTCTCTGCTCCACCCAGACTCGAGCCCTACAAAAGAAAGAGGAGAGGAGAGGTTACATATGCCAGCTGGGCCAGCTGGCCTCTGCCACTGCCCAACCGGGCGCTAGCCGTTTCCCAAGCGGGAACAGATGTCCTTTTGAAGGCATGCTCAGGGATGGATTACCAGTCTCCCCCTTGGATCAGCACACCCCCCTTTTGTTTTTGGAACGCCTTTTACCATACCTCTCTGCTTGGGCATCAATAACATCGGACCACTGGGTGAAATAAACTCCAGTTTATTTCAATCCATACATCACTTCCCCCATTCCCCATCCCTCTTCAAGGACCCTTCTCACAAGCAACTTCTTGTCCAGGAAGTGCAAGCCCTCCTATAGACAGGGGCTGTGGAGGTAGTTCCTCCAGAACTGAGAGGGAAAGGATTCTGTGCCGACTATCTCTTGATTCCCAAGGCAAAAGAGAGCCTGAGCCCATCCTAGATCTGCATCATCTCAACAAATATCTCAAGAAGATGAGGTTCTTCTTCGAGTGATTGCTCATATCGATTCCAATTAGGTGTGGGTGCGCCATGTGCACGGCCGTTGGAAAGTTTTTCCCCTAGCAGCATCCTGCGGGTCGGCTGTGGAGCCCCCTGGAGTGGCACCTCCATGGCGCTCAATATATGACCCTGCCGACCCGGCGTCCCCTCAGTTCCTTCTTACGGCCCGTGATGGTTGTTGGAACTGTGGCGTCTTGCTTAGCAAGTTTTCCATGTGTCCCTAGATTCATTTAGATAGTAGTTGTTCTGATTTTTGTTGGTAGTTTCTTTTGGTTTGTTGTAGTTAATGGCAGTTGGGTTGGGGGGGTTTACCCTCCACCCTGACTGTCTTTCTTCGGGGCTTTCATGCCCAAGTCCCTGGGATTTAAGTCCTTCAAATCCTGCTCCAAGCCCATGCCAACGGACGACCCCGATGACTCTTGTCTGAAGTGTCTGGGGGAGGCTCACCAAGCCGAGAAGTGCAGGATCTGCAAGGGATTTCATCCTCGGACTAAAAAGGAGTGGGACTTTTGCCTGAAGCAGCTCCTTATGGAGGCAGCTCTTAGATCCCAGCCTCCTTCGATGTGGCAGGACCCGGCACCGAACTCTTCGGTGCACAGCGTCCTGGCAGCGGTGGACATGGCACCATGGATGGACTGTGGCCGAGACCCGCGGCACTGCCGCTCCCCGGCACTGAAGCCGGGAACATCGACCTGGCACCGCTCCCACTCCGTGGCACCGAAGTGACACTGGAAGCCAGAAAAGGGTGGCTCTTCTTTGCAGAGACCCGGCCCCTTGGAGCCGACCTCTGTGGTGCGTCCAGGGGAGGAGTGCCCAGGAGTGAAGGTCATGGACGGGGCACCGTTGACTTCAGCCCCGCTGGGAGAGCCATTGAGTCCGGTGCCATTGGACTCCCCATCCCGCAGCATGGTGGAAGTTCAGCTACCATCCACCCCGGACACCTTTGCGGCTGCAAGGGACCTCATCGCCATGACGGCACCGGGGTCCCCTCTGCTTCACGCTGAGCCTCCGGTGCCACAGCGGATGGCACCGTCTCGAGGCAAGCCAGCACTGATCCATCCGTCGACACCATTGGCTCCGTTGGGTGAGCCCTGGCACCGCTTCCCATCATGGCGCTGGTCCTACTCGCGGTGCCGTTCCGGATCACATCAGTGCTCCCGATCACAGCACTGCACCGCTCGCCAGTCACCTTCATGGAGCAGGTCCCGGACCCGACACCGGTCCAGTACCATTCACTGGCTTGGTGCAGCTCCTGGCCACGGTACCGATCCAGGTCGCGGCACCACCCTCCTTCTCACCACTCATAGGTGCAGATCTGCTAGGTACCACCCTGGCTCTCGCGGTCCCGATCTCATTCCTCGGGTTCGGAGAAGGGGTCACTGTCTTCGGATTGGGACCTCCGCCAGTTAGACCGTAGCCCCCTGATGTGGGGGCAGGACTATGGCTGCTGCACGAGCAGGGGCCCACCCAGTGGCCATTCTGGACCCTGTGGGTGTACCACCAGGCCCAGGGTGCACAGTCTGGAGCTTCCTGGTCAGCCGCCTCTGAAACAAGGGTGCCGGAAGCCTCGGCCAGTTGGCCCACTCCTCGGGGTGCGGAGGAACCATCATGCCCCATCCCCACCTCGGGACCCCTTCCAACTCTGGTTTCCGATCCTGGACCTACGGTCAGTGACATGGGGCATCAAGCCCCCATAGAACAGGGAGGTTGAGATGACCCTCTCCCCCCTCTCTGGCCTCTTCGTCCTCCTCCCCTGACAAGCCCGTGGCAGGCACCTCTATTTCTGGGCCGCCCCCCAAGACCTCCTGCGCAGGGTGGCGCGCAACATGGGTCTGCAGGCCGAGGAGGTGGTGGAATCGGAGGACCCGGTGATGGACATTTTGGCCCCAGAAGGTCCATCAAGGGTGGCCCTGCCCCTCATCAAGACCATTCAGGCCAATGCCAAAACCATCTGGCAGACCCCGGCCTCCATTCCCTCTACGGCTACAGGGGTCGAACGAAAAAACTTTGTACCCTCGAAGAGCTACAACTACCTCTTCACGCACCCGCAGCCCTGCTCGCTGGTAGTTGCAGCCATGAATGAGAAGGAGAGGCACGGGCAGCAGGCCTCGGCACCTAAGTCTAAGGATGCCAAGCTGCTGGACTTGTTTGGCTGCAATGTATACTCCACAGGGGGACTCCAGCTCAGGATTGCTAATCAGCAGGCACTCCTGGACCGCTACAACTTTAACTCCTGGAACTCCATGCTGAAGTTCAAGGAGCTGGTACCACCTGAGTCCAGGGAGGAGTTCGGGGCTCTTATTGATGAGGGCAAGACGGTGGCATGGACCTCTTGGCAGGCCTCGCTGGACTCTGCAGACTCAGCTGCACGTACCTTGTTTTCCGGGATTGCCATGAGGTGCACCTCCTGGTTGCAAGTCTCTGGCCTGCCTCCTGAAGTTCAGCAGACACTGCAGGACCCGCCCTTTGACGGGGAGGACCTGTTCGCGGAGCAGACTGACTCTAGGCTGCATAGCTTTAAGGACTCGAGGGCGACAATGAAGTCCCTGGGTATGCATACCCCAGCAACCCAGCGGAAACACTTCAAGCCCCAGCAGCTGCAACAGCATTCCTACCCTCCTTGGCCGAGGCAGGATTTTTACAGGCGGAGGGGGCAGAATGGCAAAAGGAAGCCCTCCAACCCCTTGTCTGGTCAAGGCCAGGGCCCAACCAAACCATCGTCGGGTTCCAAGCAGGTCTTTTGAAGGGACGCCCGAGGATGGCATACCAGACTTACCCCCGGATCCTTCCCCACCCTTTTTGAATAGTTTATCCCACTTGCACCATACATGGTCCCAAATAACCTTGGACCGCTGGGTCCTCCACACGGTGGAAGCAGGATACTCTCGCCAATTCTGCTCCTACCCACCCTCCCACCCCACTTCCCCGTCCCTCTTCAGGGACTCCTCTCACGAGCATCTCCTTATTCAGGAGGTTTGGGCACTCCTCGCCAAGGGGGCGATAGAGGAGGTTCCACAGGACCTAAGAGGCAAGGGGTTCTATTCCTGCTATTTCCTAATCCCCAAGGCCAAAGGGGGCCTCCGTCCCATTCTGGACCTGTGCGGGCTCAACAAATTCATGGTAAAGTTGAAGTTCCGCATGGTCTCCCTTGACTGGTATGCTGCCTTCGACATGAAGGACACGTACTTCCACATAGCAATTCATCCGGCGCACAGACGCTTCCTGCGCTTCATGGTCAACTGCAAACATTACCAATTTACAGGCCTTTCAACGGCCCCACAAGTGTTCACCAAGTGTATGTTGGTCGTGGCTGCCTTCCTCCGTCAACGGCAGGTACAAGTGTATCCCTACCTCGACGACTGGTTATTGCGGGGCTGCACCAAAGAGCCGGTGCAGTCCCAACTTCACCTTGTCAGATGTACATTCGAACGTCTGGGTCTCCTCCTCAAAGTGGAGAAATCGACCCTAGAACCGACCCAGAGGATAGAATTCATTGGGGCGGTGCTGGACTCCATTCAAGCGCGGGCCCTCCTACTGGACTCCCGCTTCTGGGCTATCGTGGGCATCATTCAAGGCCTTCAGCAATTCCTGACTTTGACAGCACGAGGATGCAGGAGTCTCCTTGGCCACATGGCTTCGTGCACGTACGTGACCGAACACGCCAGGCTCCGTCTCAGGCCGCTGCAAGCATGGCTCACCTTGGTCTACCGCCCAGGGCGCGACAGCTTGAACTCAGTGGTCACTGTACCGGAGCAGGTGGCTTGACCCCCGAGTGGTGTGCAGGGGAGTCCCCTTCCACTGCCCCCAGCCTTCCTTGTCCCTGGTCACGGACGCATCAGGTCTGTGGCGGGGCGCACATCTGGGAACCCTTCAGACTCAGGGCCTGTGGTCTCAGTCCGAGCTCTCCCTCCATATCAACATCAGGGAGCTGATGGCGGTGCGCCTTGCTTGCCAAGCCTTCCAGGCCCAACTGCAAGGTCACTGCGTAGCGGTTCTAACGGACAACACCACACCCATGTTTTACGTCAACAAGCAAGGGGGAGCCCGCTCCTCCCCCCTCTGCCAGGAAGCCATTCGACTGTGGGAGCTCTGCATAGCCCACTCCATTCACCTGGTCACGTCCTTTCTTCCAGGGATCCAGAACAGGCTGGCAGACCGCCTCAGCAGGTTCTTCCATTCGCATGAGTGGTCTCTCCGGCCAATGTCACCACATATTCCAAAAGTGGGGCTTTCCCCAGGTCGACCTGTTTGCTACCCGAAGCAACAGGAAGTGCCCAGCATTCTGCTCCTTCAAGGGTTGCAGCCCGGGCTCCCTCATTGATGCATTCCTTCTACCCTGGACAGGTCGCCTGCTCTACGCCTTTCCTCCGTTCCTTCTTGTGCACAAAGTCCTGTTCAAAATCCGCAGGGAGGGGGCATTCTGGCGATCGGGGGAGGTCCCGGATGACTGGAAAAAGGCTAATGTAGTGCCCATCTTCAAAAAAGAGAAGAAGGAGGATCCGGGGAACTACAGGCCAGTCAGCCTCACCTCAATCCCTGGAAAAATCATGGAGCAGGTCCTCAAGGAATCAATTATGAAACACTTAGAGGAGAGGAAAGTGATCAGGAACAGTCAGCATGGATTCACCAAGGGGAAGTCATGCCTGACTAACCTAATTGCCCTCTATGATGAGATAACTGGCTCTGTGGATGAGGGGAAAGCAGTGGATGTGTTATTCCTTGACTTTAGCAAAGCTTTTGATACGGTCTCCCACAGTATTCTTGCCGCCAAGTTAAAGAAGTATGGGCTGGATGAATGGACTGTAAGGTGGATAGAAAGCTGGCTAGATCGTCGGGCTCAACGGGTAGTGATCAATGGCTCCATGTCTAGTTGGCAGCCAGTTTCAAGCGGAGTGCCCCAAGGGTCGGTCCTGGGGCCGGTTTTGTTTAATACCTTTATTAATGATCTGGAGGATGGTGTGGACTGCACTCTCAGCAAGTTTGCAGATGACACTAAACTGGGAGGCGTGATAGATACACTAGAGGGTAGGGATCGGATACAGAGGGACCTAGACAAATTAGAGGATTGGGCCAAAAAAAACCTGATGAGGTTCAACAAGGACAAGTGCAGAGTCCTGCACTTAGGACGGAAGAATCCCATGCACTGCTACAGACTAGGGACCGAATGGCTGGGTAGCAGTTCTGCAGAAAAGGACCTAGGGGTCACAGTGGACGAGAAGCTGGATATGAGTCAACAGTGTGCTCTTGTTGCCAAGAAGGCTAACGGCATTTTGGGCTGTATAAGTAGGGGCATTGCCAGCAGATCGAGGAACGTGATCGTTCCCCTTTATTCGACATTGGTGAGGCCTCATCTGGAATACTGTGTCCAGTTTTGGGCCCCACACTACAAGAAGGATGTGGAAAAATTGGAAAGAGTCCAGCGGAGGGCAACAAAAATGATTAGGGGTCTGGAGCACATGACTTATGAGGAGAGACTGAGGGAACTGGGATTGTTTAGTCTCCAGAAGAGAAGAATGAGGGGGGGATTTGATAGCTGCTTTCAACTACCTGAGGGGGGGTTCCAAAGAGGATGGAGCTTGGCTGTTCTCAGTGGTGGCAGATGACAGAACAAGGAGCAATGGTCTCAAGTTGTAGTGGGGGAGGTCTAGGTTGGATATTAGGAAAAACTTTTTCACTAGGAGGGTGGTGAAGCACTGGAATGCGTTACCTAGGGAGGTGGTGGAGTCTCCTTCTTTGGAGGTTTTTAAGGCCTGGCTTGACAAAGCCCTGGCTGGGATGATTTAATCGGGAATTGGTCCTGCTTTGAGTAGGGGGTTGGACTAGATGACCTCCTGAGGTCCCTTCCAATCCTGATATTCTATGATTCTATGATAGCTCCGGTGTGGCCTCGCCAGCACTGGTACACCACGCTGCTGGAGCTGTCGGTGGACATACCGGTCACATTGCCTCTCCTTCCCGACCTACTCACTCAGGACCGCGGTCGCCTCTGCCATCCTGACCTCTGGTCCCTCCACCTTGGAAGCTGCATGGCTGAACCCCATGGAGCTTCTGTGTTCGGACCAAGTAAGACAGGACCTGCTAGGCAGCAGGAAGCCCTCCACTAGACCCACATACCTGGCAAAGTGGAAGAGATTTTCGTGTCGGTGTGACCAGGAAAGGGTAACCCTCATTTTGGAGTACCTCCTGCACCTGAAACAGTAAGGCCTGGCAGATTGTTCCGTAAGGGTTCACCTTGCTGCCATCTCGGCCTTCCAACCAGGCGCATCTGCCGCTCTGTCTTCACTAACCCTATGGTTGGTCACTTTCTCAAGGGCTTAGACCATCTATACCTGCAGGTCCACCAGCCTATCCTGCCTGGGATCTTAATCTGGTCCTCTCAAGGCTCATGGGGCCCCTGTTTGAACCGCTGGCCACATGCCCCCTCCTGTATCTTTCCTGGAAGACCGCTTTCTTGGTTGCCATTACGTCTACGAGACGCATCTCTGAGCTGAAGGCCCTCACCTCAGAGCCACCTTACACAGTCTTCCACAAGGATAAGGTGCATCTCAGACCACACCCAGCCTTTCTCCCTAAGGTGGTGTTGAACTTTCACACCAGCCAGGACATTTTCCTGCCCGTCTTTTACCCGAAACCTCATGCTGGTTCCTGGGAACAGCGGCTGCATTCACTCGATGTCCGCAGAGCCCTGGCTTTCTACATCGACCACACTAAACCCTTCAGAAAATCGACCCAGCTCTTCGTGGCAGTAGTGAACCGGATGAAAGGCCTCCCGGTCTCCCCTCAGAGAATATTCTCCTGGATCACGTCCTGCATCCGCGCTTGCTATGAGCTGGCCGGGGTGCCAACCCCAGCTCTCACCACACACTCCACTAGGGCCCAGGCCTCGTTGGCAGCATTCCTGGCCCAGGTGCCTATCCAAGAAATATGTTGGGCGGTGACTTGGTCCTCGGTGCATACCTTCACCTTTCACTACGCCATTGTCCGGCACGCCAGAGATGACGCGGCTTTCGGTAGAACGGTGCTCCAATCTGCAGTCCTTCACTCTGATCTGACTGCCTAGGTAAGGCTTGGGAGTCACCTAATTGGAATCGATATGAGCAATCACTCGAAGAAGGAAAAATGGTTACTCACCTTTTGTAACTGTTGTTCTTCGAGATGTGTTGCTCATATCCATTCCAACACGCCCCCCTTCCCTTCTGTCGGCGTAGGCACTGAGGGGGTGATGGGTCGGCAGGGTCATATATTGAGCACCGTGGAGGCGTCACTCCAGGGGGCTCCCACAGCTGACCTGACAGATGCTGCTAGGCGAAAAACTTTCCGATGGCTGTGCACGCGCACCTAATTGGGATGGATATGAGCATCACATCTCAAAGAACAACAGTTACAAAAGGTGAATAACCGTTTTTTCCGCATGGTCTCCCTGTCCTCCATTATTTCTCTTGCTAGATCCAGGGGACTGGTACACTGCCCTCGCTTTGAAGGACGCATACTTCTATATCTCCATCTTTTGGGGACACAGGCGCTTCAAGAGGTCAAGTCCAACACAGATCTCGGTACAAGCCACTTGCAGAGCGCTGGGCCTCCTAATAAATGAGCAGAAGTCAACATTGTTCCTGGTGGAAAGAATAGAATTTATAGGAGCGTGTACTTGACGCCTCTCAGGCCAGGGCCTTCCTGCCGGAGGCCAGGCTCAAAGCCATGTCGGACTTAATCACCTGAGTGTCAGCACGCCTGCTGATGACTGCCTGGGTGTGCCTATGTTTACTAGGCCACATGATGGCATGTACCTATGTGGTGTGACATGTGTGACTGCATCTTAGACTGCTTCAGATGTGGCTCGAGTTGGTCTACTCACTGTGCAGGCACCATCTGGACTCTCCCCATTCCAGCGTTAGTTCTGGCTTCCCTGACGTGGTGGTTAGACCTGGCCTCGGCTCTATCTGGAGTACCTTTTTGAGTCCCTGTGGCTTTCGATCATGCTGGTATCAGATGCGTCAGACCTGGGGTGGGGGGCCCACCTTGGCAGCCTTAGGACCCAAGGTCTCTGGTCGAGGGATGCGCTGTCATTACACATAAATGTGAAGGAACTCAGGGTGATACACCTGGCCTGTGAAGTGTTCCTTCCACAGCTCTCAGGCAGAGAGGTGCAAGTACTGACGGACAATACAGTGTCAATGTTTTATATTGACAAACAGGGAGGGGCATGCGCTAGGTCCTATGTTAGGAAGCCCTCAAGCTGTGGGATTTCTGTGTGAAGCACTCCATTCACCTGGAGGTGTCGCATCGCTCCAGAGAGCGGAACATGTTGGCAGATTGCCTCAGCAGGTTGTTCTCCTCTCATAACAAGTGGTCTCTCTGCTCGCAGGTCACCAGCGTCATCTTCCAGAGGTGGGGGACTCCCCAGGTGGACCTTTTCGCCTCCTCACAGAACAAGAAATGTCACCACTTTTTTGCTTGAGGCTCGATCCAGGCAAAGGCTCTCTCTGATGCCTTCCTATGGTCATGGTCAGACGACCTGCTGTACGCTTTCCCCCGATTCCCCTAGTTTACAAGGTTCTTCTGAAGATCAAAAAGGACAAGGCAAAGGTTATTTTGATTGCCCCAGTATGGCCTCACCAGCATTGGTTCTTCTTTGAGTGATGTCCCTGTGGGTGCTCCACTTCAGATGTTGGTGCATCCCTGCGCCTTTGCTCAGAGAGTTTCAGCAGCAGTGCCTGTACAGGTTGCATATGTGTGATGCCTGTCTCACAGTGCCATTGGAGCCTAATCTAGCGCACGTGTGACTCATACCCCTCATTTCCTTCTCAACTATCCCTGGCCTGAGACGGAGCTCCCAGCAGTTGCTCAAAAACAAACTGTTTTCAGTAGTTTTAGGGTAAGTTAGATTGCTTGGATAGTGTAAGCTTTTTAGTTAGTTTACTTCCCGGTCACCAAAAAAAAAAAAAAAAAAATCTTTTCCTCCCTGCTCCCCTGTTTGAACAGAAAAATGCCCGGTTCATCCAGCTTTAAATGCTGCCAGACATGCAGGGAAGTGATGCCTGTGTCGGACGGACACTCACAATGCATGAAATGCTTAGGTGAGTCGCACATACCTCAAAAGTGTGCTCACTGTAGCAACCTCAAAGCCCGGGCTCATAGAGACCGAGACCTGAGGCTTAAAATGATCCTGATGGAAAAGTCCCTGTAGCCTGTTTCTGAATCGGGTCAACACACTCCTACCACAGCCAGATCAAGGGAGGCCTCTCCAGCGACCTCGGCAAAAGCTCATTCCTCAAAAAAAACGGTGAGGAAAAGAGTATCTTCATTGCCATACAGAGAGCAATCCAAGAGAAAACACTCTCCAGCCAGATCGTTCTCATCGGTGCTAACTGTACAACTCCTCAATACATATGAGGCACCAGGAACATCCGGCACTGTCCGTGCTGTGACCCATGCTGATCCCCAGCGCTGAGGCAAGACCAAGCCCTCCTCCACTGTAGCGGGGTGGTCACCCGCTCCTGCCTTAAAAAAGGTTTAAAACAGCCCGGGGGGAGGGCTGTGGCAGGGAAGGAAAAGCTAGGTTGATTGGGGGAAGCAGCCACAGCTGGGGCCATTCCCCAATCAGGTCACAGCTGACTCTATAAAAGGCCAGTGAGCCAGGAGCTGACAGACACTCTCTCTCTAGCCTTTTGAGAGGGAGGGACCTGGCTGCAGGGAGCTGAGAGAAGGTACCTGGAGTGGAGCAGGGCTGGGGGAAGGCCAAGGGAGCTGGGGAGCTTTGGCCTGGAAACCCCCCAGGCTGCGGCCTAGTGGAAGGCCAATTAGGTACTGGGGTTGCAAGGGGCAGCCCACGGGTAGGCAGAGGCATCAGGTCCAAACCCCCCTTCCCTATGATGAGTAGCTTTTACACTGCAGTCTGCCCCAGTGAGCGGGGGCTAGATGATGACTGGCAGTAGCCCACAACTGAGGCAAGGTGGGGATAGAGGGCTGGGGGTTCCCCTGCGTGGGGAGACCCTGAGACTGCGGGGGTATTGCCAGGGGGCAGCACCCCAAAGACAAGGGGCACCGGGTCCTGGGAGGGACACGGGGGCCAGCGGCAGCGGGACACCGGCCTGCAGAGGGCGCTCTGGAGGCTAGAAATGCTACTTCCCTGAAACAACTAGCAGGAGGCGCCGCAGCGGTGAGTCACCGTCACATCCACCATGGAACCATTGACGCCACTGAAGGAGGCAGCACTGAGAATAGCTCCAACGACCATGCCACCTCGTACAACAACAACGGCACCAATGAAAGCACCAGCACCAACATCATCAGCAACAAAGCTGTGGCACTGCACCACTTTCTTCATCAGAAGGACTTGGTGGTAGCCTCAATGCCGGAATCTCCACTACTCGGCACAGACTGCTTCCCGGTGCCACGGTACCAGAGCACCAATTGTCACCGGGGGCCACTGCATTTTCGAGCAAGGAGGATGATGAAGAGGTAAAAGGGGTGTTCTCCCCACGCCATTCTTCTCCTGCCTGATCATCAATAACATCTGGACTTCTACACTCAAGAACGATGTATAGAGATGACATTGTACGGACACCCATGGATGGGTCCCCCTATGCCGTTCCCTACACACTGGCAGTAATGGGATCCTTGGGGACCTTATAGAAGGCAAGATATCAGACCTCCTAGCCCACACTGGGAAGGCATCCGATCCCTGCTGCCACCTTCGGTGACTGCGACTCCAAACCTCAAGAAGAGCCCATAGAGGAACTGGCGGAGAGTATAGAACAAGAAATCTTCCCCAATATCAACAACTCCTCATCTTCTGCAGATGAAGCAACTATGCCTCCCCCACCAATGACCGCTGAAGACTTTAAACAGTTTCAGGAGTTGTTCAAAAGGGTAGCAGATGATCTGAAAATAGCTCTTGAAGAGGTACTGGAAGCACAACATGAGCTGTTTGACATTTTACAGACCTCCTCAACATCTAAAATTGCTAAGAAAGTCTGGCAGACTCCTGCCACCATACCACCTACGTGTAAGGGGGCCAACACAAAATATTATGTCCCCTCAAAAGGCACGGAGTTCTTATTTATCCACCCCACACCAAATTCTCTTGTAGAGGTGGCCAACCAGAGAGGGAGACAACAGCAGTATAGGCCCACCCCTTGTGACAAGGATGGTAAAAGCCTAGACCTGTTTGGCCCCAAGGTCTATTCCTCCTCCACATTACAGTAACTCAGAGTTGCCAACTATGTCGCACTGCTGGCCAAATATAATCACAGGAACTATGGTAAATTTATGGATTTTATTAATGACATTCTGGAAGAAAAAAGAGACCAATTTAAATAATTGGTTTCCAAAGGACAGCTTTTATAGCAAGGACAGCATTACGGGCGTCCCTGAATACAGCAGACACAGCAGCAAGATCCACCTTCACTGCTGTAGTCATGCATTCAGCTTCATGGGTGAACTCCTTGGGTTTCCCATGTGAAATCAATCCACAGTGGAAGACCTGCTGTTCAACGGTGAGATGCTCTTTGCAGCAAAAACTAATGAGGTGTTACACACCATAAAGGACTCCCCGGGCGACTCTCTGCACGCTTGACATCTATACACATGCCACAAAACGGAGGCAAAACAGGTTCCAAGCATACCAGTGGAACAGATATCAACCTTACCCATAACAACAACACCCTTATGAACAACAAAGGCAGAGACAGAGACCACAAAGACACAGACCACCACCATCATCAGCATCTCAACCTTCTTCATTTTCAGCACAGCAAATTTGAAAGATTAATTGAGGGTCTGAATGATCTCCCACTTATTACAGTGCTGACGACACCATCCATATACCCATTCGGAGACCGCCGCTTCCCCTTCTACCCGAGGTGGTATTCACTCACCATGGACAAATGGGGCCTAGAACTCATCAATACGGGCTACTCCGTCCCATTTATCTCTATTCCCACCCTCCCCTCCCTCTTCAGGGGCCCTTCTCACGAGCATCTACTGCATCAAGAGATAAATCATCTGATACAACAAGGTGCAATGGAACAAATTCCCACTCGCCACAGGGGGAAGGCTTTCTATTCCCATTGCGTCTTAACCCAGAAGAAAAATGAGGGATGGCGGCCCATCTGGAATCTCAGAAAACAAGTTTGTCAGAAGACAAAGATTCAGGATGGTCACATTAGCAACAATCATACCAGCACTGGAACAACGGGACTGGTTTTCAGCCCTCTACCTACAAAAAGCTTATTTTCATATTACCATACATCCTGCCCACAGGAGGTTCTTGAGATTCACACTTGGAACAGACCACTACTAATACCAAGTCTTATCTTTTGGTCTATCCACCTTGAGTCTTTTCCAAAACCTTGCAGTAGTGGTGACACACCTAAGAAAACAAGGAATCATAATTTCCCTTATCTAGACACTGCCCACTGAAACCCAATCTCGAGAGGAGGTCATCTGGATCACTCGACAGACTATTTCTTCCTTTCAATACCTGGGTGTACAAATAAATGAGAAAAAATCAACTGAAGGCCCTGTTCAACAACTGGAATTCATTGGGGCTTACCTCCATTCAGTGGAAGCCAAAGTGTCACTACCAACAAGCAGGTTCTACTACATGAACAATCTCGCAGATACGGTAAGGAACAGTCCACATGTAACAGCCCGCATTTGCTTCCAACTTTTAGGCCACATGGCTTCAAGCATATTCATGGTAAAACATGTGGGCCTGCACATGTGCTATCTGCAGGGCTGTTTAGCAACCATCTACAGGCCACACAAACACTGCTTAAACAGATGACTCGCAATATCGGTCAAAATCAAGACATCGCTCATGTGGTGGACACAACCCAGCAATTTCTGTTCAGGGATCCCATTCATGCGGGATTCACAACAGACACCTCCCTCATAGGATGGGAAGCACACATTCAACAACACACAATTCAGGGATGGTGGTCCCCCAAAGAAACGAGCCTGCACATAAATCTGTTAGAACTTTGGGCAGTTCTCAATGCTTGCTTCCACTTCCTGCCTATGCTAAAGAACCAGAACATGCAAGTAATGACTGACAACATTGCTTGCATGTTCTATGCACCGAAGCCATGGAACTTTGGAACTGGTGCATCTGAGACAATATCAGCATCTTGGCCTCCTATCTACCAGGATGCAAGAACACCACATGCAGTAGAAAAATTCACGAATGGGAGATGAATGACGTGATATTACACAACATATTCCAACAGTGGGGCCAACCGAACACAGATCTCTTCGCGACAGATCGAAACAACAAATGCCTGTAATTCTGCTCTAGAGCAGGATTGGGACCCCAATCGATGGGGGGAATGCATTCCTCCTAAAATGGCAAGCCCCTCTATTATGTGTTTCCACCCATACCAGTGTTAACGAGAGTGATACACAAAATAAGAACCGACAAAGCCAGGATCATCCTGATAGCTCTATCATAAGACGCAGGACAGACTCACCACCTGAACCTAGAGATGCTCCACCTGAAAGTGTGGTTTCTCCATGGTTCACTCATGATTAACTAGCCTGCTTGAAACAGGTCAAGCATACCCTACTAAACAGTAGAAGGTAAAACTTACCTGCAGAAGTGGAAGAGATTCACTGCATGGTGCACTGACAAACACATCACTGTGGTCTCCGCACTCCTGTCTTTCATATTAGATTACATACTCGACTTAAACTCTGGACTATCTCTTAGTTTGACTAAAGTACACCTAGCTGCTATCAACGCCTTCTACCAAAAAATTGATGGCACAATACTATTTGCCCATCCAATCACTAAACGCTTCCTCAAAAGAATTCAGACAATCCACCCTGAACTGCATGCACCCATGCCGCCATGGGACCTGAATTTTCTTTTAAATCTCTTACTAGATCGCCATTTGAATTCCTGGTGACTTGCTCTTTACTACACTTTTCCATGAAAGTCACTTTCTTAATAGCAATCACATCAGCCAGACGTGTGGGTGAGATGGAGCACTCATGGCATACTCATTATATACCATATTTTTTAAGGAAAAGGTTACTATGAGGACACATCCAAAATTTATGCCCAAAATTTCTTCATCTTTCCACGTTAATCAACTTTATACACCTCCCCGCATTTTTCCCCAAACCATATGAGAATGCACAGGAAGTTACGCTACACATCTTAGACATTTGACGGGCTCTGGCATTCTACCTGGATAGAACCAAACCATTTAGAAAATCCCCAAAACTATTTGTATCTGTGGCAGAATGATCCAAAGGAGGGGCTATATCAGCGCAGAGACTATCAAAATGGATTTCAGGTTGTATTCATCTGTCCTATCAACTGGCATACAACCCCCAGCAGGCACCAGAGTGCATTCTAACAGATCAGTGGCTTCGTCCATAGCCTTTCTTAAGGTCCCACTCATCTTATGGTCCCACTCATATGTAGAGCTCCCACCTGGCCTCTGAAGCACACATTTGCAAGACACTATGCAATTACACAGGGCCCAGAATCAGATGCACGGCTACGCTAGCGGTGTTATCCTCTATTAACCAACCAACTCCAAAGCTCCTTCCATCCTCATGAGGGCACTGCTCTAGAGTCACCTGAAGTGGAGCACCCACAGGGACATCACTCAAAGAAGAAGAGGAGGTTACTCACCTTATGCAGTAACTGAGGTTCTTCAAGATGTGTCCCCCTATGGGTGCTCCACAACCCATCCTCCCCTCTACTTTGGAATCCGTAAAAGTACTTTACAGTAGAGAAGGAGGGGTACAGGTTGCACGTGCACTAGATAAGGTGCCAACGGTGCTGCGAGGTAGGCATCATGCATCTGCTACCCACACAGGCATTGCTGCTGAATCTCTCCGAGCAAAGGTGCAGGGATGCACCAACACCTGAAATGGAGCACTCATAGGGGGTCACCTCGAAGAACCTCAGTTACTGGACAGGGTGAGTAACCTTCTCTTCAGCATGCTCCTAGATCTTGCAGTTGCAGCCCTGTGGACGCTCCCTCTTAGACCAGACTTGCTGTCAGAGGACCACGGGCAAATTCTCCATCCGAATCTAGTAGGCCTGCACTTGACGGCTTGGCTGCTGCATGGCTAAATCTGGATGAGAGAGCATGCTTGGAGCAGGTCTAGCAAATTTTGCTAGGTAGCAGAAAGCTCTGTACTGGGGCAACCTACCTGGCCAATTGGAAACGCTTCACTTGCTGGGCAGCCGAGCAGAACCTGTGCCCATCACAGGCATCCTTGCAGTCCATCTTGGAATATCTTCTTCACCTGAAGCAGCAAGGCCTTTCACTGTCTTCAGTCAAGGTTCATCTGGTGGCCATCTCGGCGTTCCGTCCCCCAATCAGAGGCAGATTGGTCTTCACCCAGGAGATGACAAGGAGGTTCATTAAAGGGTTGGAGAGGCTCTACCCACAGGTCCGTGACCCAATTCTGCTTTGGGACTTAAACCTGGTACTCTTTAGGCTCACAAGGCCTCCGTTTGAGTCCTTGGCATCCTTGCTGCTTCTCTCCTGGAAGGTCACTTTCCTGGTGGCAGTCACTGGCCAGGAGAGTTTGAGCTTCATCCTTAACCTCGGGGCCTCCTTACACTGTTCTTTAAAGACAAGGTCCAACTGTGTCTCCACCCAGCCTTTCTACCCAAGATAGTATTGCAGTTCCATGTCAACCAAGACATTTTTCTGCCAGTCTTCTTCCCAAAAACCACAAGTCAGAGGAGGAAAGATGCCTACATTCTATATTGACTGGATGAGCCCCTTACATAGATCAATGCAGCTGTTTGTCGCTATCGCGGATAGAATGAAAGGTCTCCTGATGTCCTCACAGAGGATTTCGTCCTGGATTATGGCCTGTATCTGGGCATGCTATGAGCAAGTGAATGTCCTGCCTCTGGCCATTGTGAAGGCCCATTCTACCAAGGGCACAAGTATCTTCAGTGGCCCTCCTGGCGCAAATACCAATCCAGGACATCTGCAGGGCTGCAACATGGTCGGTGATCCACAGGTTTGTATCCCATTATGCAATCACCCAACAGGCCAGAGACGACTCCAGTTTCAGGAGAGCTGTGTTGCTATCGGCACGCCCATGAACTCCTAGCCTACCTCCAAGGACACTGCTTGTGAGTCACCTAACATGGAATAGACATGAGCAAGCACTTGAAGAAAAAACGGTTACCTACCTTTCGTAACTGTTGTTCTTCAAGATGTGTTGCTCATATCCATTCCATGACCTGCCCTCCTACCCTGCTGTCGGAGTTGATGGCAAGAAGGAACTTGAAGGGCGCAGGGCTGGTGGCGCCCCTTATACTGGCACATTTGTGCAGGCCTCCAGGGGGTGCTAGAGCCAGCTCCCCCAGATACCACTGGAGAGGAAAATCTCCAGCAACAGTGCACATGGCGCATGCACACCTGACATGGAATGGACATGAGCCACACATCTCAAAGGACAACATTTACGAAAGGTAGGTAACCGTTTTATTGCAGCATTGTGCTAGTCTATGAGAATCAGAAAGAGAAACCTATGATTGGTCCCTAATATGTATGGTTATATGTAGAATAAATACAGAATTTCTGTACCGAATTCAATATAACTCAAAGGAGATAGGATAGACTGTGTTTCACTTATGTAGAGTTTTAAAAAATATGGCCACAAGCATAATAACTATCTAGCAAACCAAATTCAATTGTGTTTTGTTTCTGGTGTCATGGAGGCTAAAAGTGCTGTGAGCATGGTATGTTTGACTTCTAGAGACAGGATGAGACTCATGTTGCACTGTGAACTCTGACTTGCTGATTGGTTAAGCACTGATGGACACTGGTCTACAATTTTTGAGAAGTCGTCTGCTTCAGAGATAAAATGTGCTATTTTGATGTGCTGAATTCAAATATGACAATTAAAACAACTGGCTACTGTTTCTAAGATATTTAAGTTTTTGTATTTTATGTCTATGTATATTGTGTAGATAGTAGAGTTTTAATCATAAATTGTAAACCTAGGTCTTTTCATGTGTTTATGGTTGCTTTACATGATACTATTTCACCTGTCCTGTTTATGTAACACTTTAAAAATCAGCAAAAGGGTTATATAAATAAAATTTATTATGAAACAAAAGGCAAAAAGCTATTCTGTACATAGTTTAGTCCTATTCAGTGTCTACTCGGCGCTTCTTGGCTTGTCTCTTGTATTCATTAAATGGAGCATCTCTTGTCACTGTCCAGCAATAGTCTGCAAGCATTGATGGGCTCCATTTGCCCTGATAGCGTTTCTCCATTGTTGCAATGTCCTGGTGAAATTGCTCGCCGTGCTCGTCGCTCACTGCTCCGCAGTTCGGTGGAAAAAAATCTAGATGAGAGTGCAAAAAATGTATCTTTAGTGACATGTTGCAACCAAGGCTTTTGTATGCCTTGAGGAGGTTTTCCACCAACTACCTGTAGTTGTCTGCCTTGTTGTTTCCGAGAAAATTTATTGCCACTAACTGGAAGGCTTTCCATGCCGTCTTTTCCTTGCCACGCAGTGCATGGTCAAATGCATCATCTCGAAGAAGTTCACGAATCTGAGGACCAACAAAGACACCTTCCTTTATCTTAGCTTCTCTTAACCTTGGAAATTTTCCACGGAGGTACTTGAAAGCTGCTTGTGTTTTGTCAATGGCCTTGACAAAGTTCTTCATCAGACCCAGCTTGATGTGTAAGGGTGGTAACAAAATCTTCCTTGATTCAACAAGTGGTGGATGCTGAACACTTTTCCTCCCAGGCTCCAATGACTATCGGAGTGGCCAATCTTTCTTGATGTAGTGGGAATCTCTTGCACGACTATCCCATTCGCAGAGAAAACAACAGTACTTTGTGTATCCAGTCTGCAGACCAAGCAAGAGAGCAACAACCTTCAAATCGAAACAAAGCTGCCACTGATGTTGGTCATAGTTTATTCACCTCAAAAGTTGTTTCATGTTGTCATAGGTTTCCTTCATATACTGCATGACCAACTGGAATTGATGGCAAAACATTGCCATTATGCAGTAAAACAGCTTTAAGACTCGTCTTCGATGAATCAATGAACAGTCTCCACTCATCTGGATCGTGAACGATGTTGAGGGCTGCCATCACACCATCGATGTTGTTGCAGGCTACAAGATCACCTTCCATGAAGAAGAATGGGACAAGATCCTTTTGACGGTCACGGAACATGGAAACCCTAACATCACCTGCCAGGAGATTCCACTGCTGTAGTCTGGAGCCCAACAGCTCTGCCTTACTCTTGGGTAGTTCCAAATCCCTGACAAGGTCATTCAGTTCACCTTGTGTTATGAGGTGTGGTTCAGAGGAGGAGGATGGGAGAAAATGTGGGTCCTGTGACATTGATGGTTCAGGACCAGAAGTTTCATCCTCTTCCTCTTCCTCGTGTGACTCAAGTGAGAATGATTCTGCTGCATCAGGAACCGGCAGTCCTTCTCCATGGGGTACTGGGCGTATAGCTGATGGAATGTTTGGATAATGCACAGTCCACTTTTTCTTCTTTGACACACCTTTCCCAACTGGAGGCACCATGCAGAAGTAACAATTGCTGGTATGATCTGTTGGCTCTCTCCAAATCATTGGCACTGCAAAAGGCATAGATTTCCTTTTCCTGTTCAACCACTGGCGAAGATTTGTTGCACAAGTGTTGCAGCATATGTGTGGGGCCCACCGCTTGACCTGATCTCCAATTTTGCAGCCAAAATAAAGGTGATAGGCTTTCTTAACCATAGTGGTTATACTGCGCTTTTGTGATGCAAAAGTCACTTCACCACAAACATAGCAGAAGTTATCTGAACTGTTCACACAAGTACGAGGCATCTCTGCTCACTTTGGCTAAACAGAAATGTGTCCCTTTGCAAAATCAAACACTGACAAATAAGAGAGCACGACACTGTATGATTTCTAGAGCTGATATAGGGCAATTTGTTCAGCAGAGTGATGTAAGCTTCGTTATGATTGCATCATCTATGACTTCTAGGAATAACATGATGCAATTTATATCATGTATGACGCAATACCAGCTTCAGATTGCATCATTCATTGTTTTGCCTAAAAAGCAAGTACTGTCCAAACCCAGTCATAGATTTATTCAAAGATGTATTTTAGTCATTTCTGGTTTAAATTGAGATCCCTTCCCTTTATAACTCACTTATCCTCCGCCATTCCCAAGTCAAGGGTCGTATATACTGACCCAATAGCATATCTTGAAAACTAGAGCCAATCAACAATTTTAAGCATCATTTTCGTTCTCAGTGACCCAGAATTAGTAAAGTTTGACTATATTTATTTCAGAAGCATTTTGGCTGTAGAGCAGTGTGGATCTAAAGGGAATGCTATCCATTTATCCCTCTTAGCTGAAGAAAATCGCAATCCTATCTTTTGGGCAGGATAGTTTGTAAAGTGAATCTTTGTGAAGATCAGAGGGGTAGCCGTGTTAGTCTGGATCCAATCTACGTGGGAGGTCCACTTCCTAGACACCACGGTACGAATAAGTGACGGTCACTTTAACACCACCCTATACCGAAAACCCACCGACCGCTGTGCCTACCTTCATGCCTCCAGCTTCCATCCCGGACACACCACACGATCCATCGTCTACAGCCAAGTGCTGAGGTATAACCGCATTTGCTCCACCCCCTCAGACAGAGACCAACACCTACAAGATCTTCACCAAGCATTCTCAAAACTACAATACCCGCACGAGGAAATAAGGAAACAAATCAACAGAGCCAGACGTGTACCCAGAAGCCTCCTGCTGCAAGACAAGCCCAAGAAAGAAACCAACAGAACCCCACTGGCCATCACCTACAGTCCTCAGCTAAAACCTCTCCAACGCGTCATCAGTGATCTACAACCCATCCTGGACAACGATCCCTCGCTTTCACAGGCCTTGGGAGGCAGGCCAGTCCTCGCCCACAGACAACCCGCCAACCTTAAGCATATTCTCACCAACAACCACACACCGCACCATAGTAACTCTAACTCAGGAACCAATCCATGCAACAAACCTCGATGCTAACTCTGCCCACATATTTACACCAGCAACACCATCACAGACCTAACCAGATCAGCCACAACATCACTGGTTCATTCACCTGCACGTTCACCAATGTAATATACGCCATCGTGTGCCAGCAATGCCCCTCTGCTATGTACATCAGCCAAACTGGACAATCCCTACGTAAAAGGATTAATGGACACAAGTCTGATATTAGGAATGGCAATATACAAAAATCTGTCGGAGAACGCTTCAACCTCCCTGGACACACAATAGCAGATTTAAAGGTAGCCATCCTGCAGCAAAAAAACTTCAGGACCAGACTCCAAAGAGAAACTGCTGAACTTGAGTTAATTTGCAAATTTGACACCATCCGCTCAGGATTAAACAAAGACTGTGAATGGCTAGCCAACTACAAAAGCAGTTTCTTCTCCCTTGGTTTTCACACCTCGACTGCTAGAAGAAGGCCTCATCCTCCCTGATTGAACTGACCTCGTTATCTCCAGACTGATTCTGGCCTGCATATTTATACCTGCCTCTGGAAATTTCCACCACCTGCATCTGACGAAATGGGTATTCACCCACAAAAGCTTATGCTCCAATATGTCTGCTAGTCTATAAGGTGCCACAGGACTCTTTGTTGCTTTGTGAAGGTGTATGTTAAAGCTTTGGACCTGTAATGCAGCTCACAGGTGGGGAGACTTTGACAGAGGGACCACCAGGAAGACCAGTTCTTCTTCACGTGCTTGCTCATGTCAATTCCATTGTATGTGTGCACGCGCCCATGTGCGCGGTTGTTGGAGACTTTTTCCTTAGTGGTATCCATAGGGCTGGCTGTGGAGTATTGCGCTCATGCTGCAGTATATCATGCACCTCCGGCCCTATGCCCTCTCAGTTCCTTCTTACTACCTGTGGTGGTCAGTCGGAGCGCCTCTGTCCCTTGCTTTGCAAGTGGTCAGCAGTTCTCTCCTATCTCAGCCTTGTGCTTCTAGCTGTAAATAGTTTAATCGTTAGTTAGCTGTTAAGTGTCTAGTTAGATAGGGTCCTGGTGGGGACTTTGCCCCAGGCGGGGTATGCTCCAGTTTCCAGATTTCAAGCCTTGCTCCACGTGTAACAGGCCTATGCCTGTTAGTGACCCGCAAGATAGTTGTCTAAGCTGCCTCAGGGAATCCCACATAAAGGAGCGCTGTCGCATCTGTAAGAACTTTCGTCCTTGGACACAGAGAGAGCGCAACATAAGTTTCAGGGTCCTCCTGATGCAGGCTGCCCTGCGCCCAGCTTTGGAGCCGGCACGGCCCGACACGGCACACAGCGCCTCAGCTTCGGTGCACCCCTGGCAACAGGCTCTTCCCGGCACCGATCCCCGGTGCCGAAGAAGAAAACAAAGAAGTCGGCACCGAGCAAGCCCGACCAGGGGGCTCTGGGCAAAAGACCCTGTTCAGGCCTTACGCCCACTCCAGACCCGCAAAAGGGCTTAGCCCCAGGGAGTTCCTCCCCCCGAAAGCACCCACCACCAACTCCAGGGAACGGTGGAGGGCCCAAGCCAACGGTGCAGTCAAGGTACACCTGGCAGCCATTTCGGCATTCCACCCTCTGTTTCAAGGCAGGTCGGTCTTCGCCCATCCTATGACGGCGCAGTTCTTGAAAGGTCTGGAGCACCTCTACCCGCATATCCGGGACCCGGTTTCCCCCCCCTTGAATCTTGTGCTGTCAAGACTCATGGGACCCCCCCTTTGATTCCTTGGCTTCCTGCTCCCTCCTGTTTCTATCATGGAAGGTCTCCTTCTTAGTTGCTATAACTTCGGCCTGTAGGGTATCCGAGATCAGGGCGCTCACGTCGGAACCGCCTTATACGATCATCTATAAGGGCAAGGTCCAGCTGCGTCTACTGCGTCAATTAAATGTTTCCCAGTTCCATACTGGCCAATACATATTCTTACTGGTCCTTTGTCCAAAGTCTCATGTAACGGATGGGGAATGCAAGCTGCATACCCTGGACATCAAATGGGCACTGGCCTTCTACATAGATAGAACAAAGCTGTTCCGTAAGTCTACGCAGTTGTTTGTTGCTGTTGCAGACAGGATGAAGGGTCGCCCAGTGTCTGCCCAGAGAATTTTGTCTTGGATCACGGCCTGCATCCGTTACTGTTATGAGCTGGCAAAGGTGTCCCTGCCCACGATCGTGACGGCTCACTCGACTAGGGCGCAGCCGTCATCGGCAGTCTTCCTTGCTCAAGTGCTGATCCAGGAAATTTTGTTGGGCTGCAACCTGGTCACAGACTCATAGACTTTAAGGTCAGAAGGAACCATTATGATCGTCTAGTCTGACCTCCTGCACAACGCAGACTACAGAATCTCACCCACCCACTCCTGTAATAAACCCCTAACCTATGTCTGAGATATTGAAGTCCTCAAATCATGGTTTGAAGACTTCAATCCTCCAGCAAATGACCCGTGCTCCACGCTGCAGAGGAAGGCGAAAAACCCCCAGGGCCTCTGCCAATCTGCCCTGGAGGAAAATTCCTTCCCGACCCCAAATATGGCAATCAGCTAAACTCTGAGCATGTGAGCAAGACTCACCAGCCAGATACCCAGGAAAGAATTCTCTGTAGTAACCCAGATCCCACATCATCTAATATCCCATCACAGACCATTGGGCATATTTACTGCTAATAGTCAAAGATCAATTAATTGCCAAAATTAGGCTATCCCATCATACCATCCCCTCCGTAAACTTATCAAGCTTAGTCTTGAAACCAGATATGTCTTTTGCCCCCATTGCTTCCCTTGGAAGGCTGTTCCAGAACTTCACTCCTCTCTGATGGTTAGAAACCTTCATCTAATTTCAAGTCTAAACTTCCTGATGACCAGTTTATATCCATTTGTTCTTTTGTCCACATTAGTACTGAGCTTAAATAATTCCTCTCCCTCCCTGGTATTCATCCCTCTGATATATTTATAGAGAGCAATCATATCTCCCCTCAGCCTTCTTTTGGTTAGGCTAAACAAGCCAAGCTCCTTGAGTCTCCTTTCATAAGACAGTTTTTCCATTCCTCGGATCATCCTAGTAGCCCTTCTCTGTACTGTTCCAGTTTGAATTCATCCTTCTTAAACATGGGAGACCAGAACTGCACACAGTATTCCAGATGAGGTCTCACCAGTGCCTTGTATAACGGTACTAACACCTCCTTATCTCTGCTGGAAATACCTCGCCTGATGCATCCCAAGACCGCATTAGCTTTTTTCACAGCCATATCACATTGGCGGCTCTAAGTCATCCTGTGATCAACCAGTACTCCGAGGTCCTTCTCCTCCTCTGTTACTTCCAAGTAATGAGTCCCCAGATTATAACAAAAATTCTTGTTATTAATCCCTAAATGCATGACCTTACACTTTTCACTATTCAGTTTCATCCTATTACAATTACTCCAGTTTACAAGGTCATCCAGATCTTCCTGTACTTCTCTGTATTGGCAATACCTCCCAGCTTTGTCTCATCTGCAAACTTTATTAGCACACTCCCACTTTTTGTGCCAAGGTCAGCAATAAAAAGATTGGTCCGAAAACTGATCCCTGAGGAACTCCACTAGTAACCTCCCTCCAGCCTGACAGTTCACCTTTCAGTATGACCCGTTGTAGTCTCCCCTTTAACCAGTTCCTTATCCACTTTTCAATTTTCATATTGATCCCCGTCTTTTCCAATGCGTCGTCCGTCCACACATTAGCTTCGCACTATGCGCTGACCCAACGAGCTCAAGACGACGCTGATTTCGGCAGAGCAGTGCTCCACTCTGCAAGACTGAATTCCGAGTCCACCTTGGAGGATTCTGCTTGTGAGTCACCTACAATGGAATCGACATGAGCAAACACTCAAAGAAGAAAAAATGTTTACCCACCTTTTCATAACTGTTGTTCTTTGAGATGTGTTGCTCATGTTCATTCCTCCTGGCCCTCTGTTGGAGTTGTCAGCAAGAAGGAACTGAGAGGGCATAGGGCCGGCAGCGCCTGATATACCGTGGTCTGAGCGCAGCACCCCAGAGGGTACCACAGCTGGCCCTATGGATACCGCTAAGGCAAAAGTCTCTGACAGCTGCACAAGTGGGTGCACACACACCTACAATGGAATGGACATGAACAACACATCTTGAAGAACAACAGTTACAGAAAGGTGGATAACTGTTCTCCCCCCCACCCCCCGGTCTATTGTATAGCTGTTCCTAGATAGGATAGTATCAAGAAATTGCTGTGATGCACTTATTAATTGGTGGTGGTTGTTGGGATAAAACAGAAGTGGACTTGATGTGCAAGCTTAATTGACAGAAAAACCTCCCTGTCAGAAAGTTAACATTTAAAGTTGCTGTTCTCTCCCCTCCCCAGGGTACTGTCAAACAGCTGCTGGTGTTCTCTGAAGCAGAGGGGAATCCCTGCCTGTTGGATGTCTGTGGGAATTTCCTGGCTGTGGGAACGGACTTGGCTCACTTTAAAATCTTTGATCTCTCTCGCAGGTATTATTAAGCATTTACAAGGGTCTGAATCTATAGCTCAGGTTTCTTTCTTTTTTTTTTTTTTTAATCTTAAGGGAATTTTGTACTGGTGAAAAATGCTAGACTGACAACCCTGGAGACTGAATTCATAGAATAGGTACGTCAAAGGCAGTGGGAGTGCAGGCTTTCTCATGGCGCATGCCCTGTAGAGGTTATCTTGGCCTATTCAGTCCTTGGCTTCTTTTTTAAAAAAAAAAAAGTATATATATTTTTTACTTTATAGACTCCTGCCAAATTTTGCTGCTCTACCTTCAGTGTTTTCAGGGAGAAGCTGAGGTTAGAAGACCCAGCCTTACCTAGTGAAGTGTATTGCCAGGTCAATAGTATCTGATAAACTGATGTTGTTTTATACACTCACAAATCACTCTTGTGAGAAGTTGACCCTTTTGTATTCTCAAGTTCTTCTTTGAGTGCTTGTTCACGTCAATTCCAATCAGGTGTGAGCGCTCTATATGCACGACAGCTGGAAGATGTTTCCCCTAGCAGTATCCGCAGGGTCGGTCTGGGTGCCCCCCGGAGTCGCGCCTTCATGGCGCCCAGTATAGATCCCTGCTGACCCGACCCCCCCCCAGTTACTTCTTACCACCTGTGACGGCTAGCTGAAACTCCATTGCTCTTTCCTCGGCAAGCGTGTGCTTCACAGTATCACCCTTTATGTATATATAGTTAGATTTAGTAGTAGAGTAGTTACACTTAGTGTAGATAGTTTTTCTCATAAGTTTCCTTTGGGGTTCCCCCCCGCCCCTGATGCTTTTCCCTGGCACTGGGGTATGCCTCAGTCCCCGGGCTTTAAGCTGTGCTCGGACTGCGGCAGGTTTATGCTGAGAAGTGACCCGTACACTTCGTGCTTGAATTGTCTCGGTGAGGGTCACCTTAGGGAGCATTGTAATATCTGTAGAGGGTTTTGCCCCAGGACTCTTAAAGACAGAGAACAGCGCCTCCCAGTTTTGCTTATGGAGGCAGCACGTGGGCCTCAGTTGGAGCCCAGTGCGGCAGACCCAGCCCCAAGTGCCGCTTCCTTGGTGCGCAGTGCTCCAGCACCGTCGATGTGCAAGCCAGTGCCGAGGAAGGACTCCTCTAGAGACCCTCAGCACCGCCATGGCTCCGCGCACAGGTTCCAGACACCTGTGAGGCCCCACTCCCCGGTGCCCCACAAAAAGAAGGCCAATAGAGGGCATTCCCCGACCAGGTCTAAAGACCAGGTGGCCAGCAAGTCCCCATCAGGCACCCAATGGGTGGGCCTTCCGCTGACTCCTGCCCCAGGAAGGGGTCCAGTCGAGTCCGGACCCACACTGCTTGCCGGCACCGATTCCTGGCCCAATAAGTTCTGTGGGCAAGCCGGCGACGATGGTGGTGATGAGGGTATCATCCCCAGCGTATCAACTCCTGGCACCGGTGGCCCGCTCCGGTCCCCGAGTTGGCATCTCTCGCCAGCACCAAGGGGCTCCGCTCCTCCGTGGTCATCACAGTCGGAAACCTCAGTCGGAAGCGGAGTCATCACATTCCAGTAGGAGCAGAAGATCTCACTCCTGTTGCAACAGACAGCCCTAACCAGCACTGTGGCCAGGCCAGTGGCAGGCTCTTCAGTGGCCCTTCTGGACACCCTGGGCCTATAACCAAAGCCAGGAGCAGAGCCAGGGTTCCAGATGGGCATCGGTGGCCTCTGCTGCACACGCCTTCCGCACCGGGGATCCTGGCAGGGACCCATCCAGCAGCCATACCGACATCAACGATCTCTGCACTGATTGCGGCGTTGACGAAGGGGGCACCAGTTGCTTCACATCCTTGGCACTGAGCGCGGCTCCAATCCTGGCACTGTCCGTAGCACCGACAGCAGCACTGGTGATCCTTGCCCCGCGGGACCCCAATGGGGCCGAGGGCAGGGAGCAGGCTCCAGTACCGGTCGCCACCTCATCCTCCTCGTTTCCAGATGAAGCGATGACTGGCTCATCAACCTCTCCAGCCTTAGAGGACAGCAGGGTCCTACAACAGCTGCTAAGACAGGTGGTCCAGAACCTAAACATCAAACCGGAGGAGGTGGTGGAGGAGGCCGACCCGATGGTCGATAGCCTTTCCCCTCCAGGGCCATCCCGTATCGCGCGGCTGCTGATTGCGACCATCAGCGATGCCACTAAGACCCAGTGGCAGACCCCATCCTCGTTGCCGCCTACCGTGAAAAGGTATGAGCGGAGATATTTAGTCTCCTCCAAGTGTATGAACACTTATATACGCACCCCCTGCTGGACTCCCTGATAGGGAATGCGGCCAACCAATGCGAGCACCAGGGCTACCAGGGGCCCTCTCCAAAGAATCGAGAGGCCAAAAACTGGACCTCTTCTGGAGGAAAATCTATTCAATGGGGGAGGGGGGGTATTTGCAGCTCCGTATCGCTAGCCATCAGGCGGTGGTTAGAAGGTACAATTACAATACTTGTGGGACCATGGAAAAATTTGCAGAACTCCTGCCTATGGACTCTCGCACAGAGTTTTCTGCACTAGTAGAGGAGGGCAAATGGATCTCTTGTGCATCCCTGTAGGCAGTCTTAGACGCTGTGGACACAGCGTCTCGCACCATGGCTACCGGGGTAGCGTACCTACCGGGGTGGCTATGAGAAGGAGTTTCTGGCTTCAGGTCTCTAGCCTTCCGTACGCGGTACAGCAGACAGTCCAGGACCTCCCCTTTGAGGGTCAGTCTTTGTTCTCTGAGAAGACTGACTCTCGCCTGCAGAGTCTCAAGGACTCTTGAGCCACCCTGAAATCCCTGGGCCTCCACACCCCTGCCAACCAACGGAGGCACTTTCGACCTCAGCCCCCACTGAGGAATTATCAACCTTAGGGTAGGCAGGAGGGGTCGCGCAGGAAGAGTAGGAACTCGAGGAAGAGACCTCATTCCTCCTCTGGGCAGGGGTCTGGCCAGTCTAAACCCTCCTGAGGCCAAAAACAGGCCTTTTGAAGGTGCGCCCTGCGGCGATGCACCAGTGCAAAGACTGGATCCATCCCGCCTTACCTTTTCGTCCCGTCTATCCCCTTTCTACCCTGCGTGGGCCCGTATTACATTGGACCGTTGGGTGCTCCACGTGGTATAGAGGGGATATTCACTTAAATCTTCTTCCCTCCCGCACTTCCACCACCCTTCCCCGTCCCTCTTCAGGGACCCTTCTCATGAGCAGCTCCTTATACAGGAGGTGCTCTCGCTGCTCTTGCTGGGGGCAGTGGAAGAGGTTCCTCAGGAGCAGAAGGGCAAGGGCTTCTATTCCCAGTATTTCCTGATACTGAAAGCCAAGGGCAGGCTCAGGCCCATCCTAGACCTGCAAGAGCTCAACAAGTTTATGAAAAAACTCAAATTCCGCATGGTCTCCTTAGCCTCCATCATCTCTTCCTTGGGTCCAGGAGACTGGTATGCTGCCCTTGACTTGAAAGACGTGTACTTTCATATAGCAATCACACCGTCCCACACAAAATACCTCAGGTGGCTGCGTTCCTCCGCAGGCGGCAGGTATAGGTGTTTCTGCACCTCAACAACTGACTGATCAAGGGCCGCTCCAGGATTCAAGTGGAGGCACAAGTCGACTTCATAAGAACGATGTTTGACAAACTGGGCCTTCTGAATGTGGGGAAATCAACACTGTCCCCGATTCAGCGGATAGAATTTATAGGGATGGTACTGGACTCAACTCAGGCCAGGACGTACCTATGGGAATCGAGGTTCCAGACCCTGGGCGACATTATTTGGAGTCTCAGGCAGTTTCCCACCACCACAGCAAGGAATTGTCTGAAACTCCTGGGACACATGGCCGCTTGTATCTATGTGGTGCAACATGCAAGGATCAGACTCCACGACTGGAGCAACTGGCTAGCCTCGGTGTATTGACCAGTTCGGGACAGTTTAACAGGGTTGTGACTCTGTGTCACGTGGTCCTCGACTCCCTTCTGTGGTGGCTTGACCCACAGGTGGTGTGTGCAGGGGTCCTCTTCACCAGCCCCCAGCTAATTCTCTCATTGGTTACGGATACATCAGACTTGGGCTGGGGAGCACATCTGGGAGACCTCAGGACACAAGGCCTCTGGTCTCAGGCAGAGCTCGCTCTCCACATCAATGTCAGAGAGCTGAGAGCAGTACTCCTGGCATCCCACCCTTTCCAAGCCCATTTAAGGGGGGAGATGTGTATCAGTGATGACAGACAATACCACGATGATGTTTTATATCAACAAACATGGGGGGGCATGCTCCTTTCTCCTGTGCCAGGAAGCCCTCATGCTATGGGACTTCTGTGTAGAGCATTCGATACACCTGCAAGCATCGTACCTCCCTGGGGTACAGAACGAGTTAGCGGATTATCTCAGCACGTCGTTCCATGGCCACGAGTGGTCCCTGGGCCTGGACATCGCAAACTCCATTTTCCAGCAGTGGGGCTTTCCCCGGGTAGACCTCTTTGCCATGCGACACAACAGTTGAGCAGGGGGTTGGACTAGATGACCTCCTGAGGTCTCTTCCAACCCTAATCTTCTATGATTCCTGAATCACAGCCCGGGCTCCATAACAGATGTGTTCCTCCTTCCCTGGAGAGGCCATCTCCTATACGCGTTCCCACCCGTCCCTCTCATTTATGAGGTGCTCTCAAGATATGGAGGGATCAAGCAGTTGTGATATTGAAAGCTCCAGCCTGGCTCCGCCAGCACTGGTACACATTGCTCCTGGACATGTCCGTGGAAGCCCCAGTCACCTTGCTGCTCTTCACGGACTTGATAATTCAGGATCATGGCCATCTCCAGCGCCCGAACCTCGAGTAGTTGAACCTCACGGCGTGGAAGCTCCATGGCTGAACCCAATGGAGCTCTCCTGCTCAGACCCAGTTAGACAAGTCCTCCTTGGCAATAGGAAACCCTCCACCAGAGCTACCTACCTTGCCAAGTAGAAGAAATTTTCAATCTGGTTGGCGCAGCATCATTTGTCCCTGACGATCACCTCTATGCCACTCATACTGGACAACCTTCTCCATCTCAAGCAGCAGGGTCTGTCCATGTCGTCAATACGGGTTCACTTGGCCACCATTTCTGCCTTCCATCCAGGTGCAGAGGGCCGGTCAGTCTTTGCCAACCCTATGGTCAGCCGTTTCCTCAAAGCTCTCCACAGGCTATATCCGCAAGTCCGACAGCTGGTCCTGGCCTGGGACCTCAACCTGGTCCTTTCTGTTCTGACAGGGCCGCCCTTTGAACCGCTAACAACGTGCTCCCTGCTCTACCTCCAGTACAAGGTGGCGTTTCTGGTAGCAATAACCTCAGCCAGGAGGGTGTCTGAGCTCAAGAGCCTAACATCAGAGCCTCCTTACATGGTGTTCTTTAAGGACAAGGTTCAGCTCCGGCCTCACCCAGCTTTCCTCCCAAAAGTTGTCTAGCAATTTCACGTCAACATCTTCCTCCCAGTGTTCTATCCTAAGCCTCACTCAAATGGCAGGGAGCAGAGGCTTCATTCATTGGATGTCCGCAGAACATTAGCCTTTTACATCGAGAGAACAAAGCCATTCTGAAAGTCCATTTAACTATTCCGAAAGTCCATTCTGTGGCAGACAGAATAAAGGGTCTTCCAGTCTCCTCTCAACTAATTTAATCGTGGATCACATCCTGCATCCGAGAGTGCTATAACCTGGCATGGGTGCCTGCCCCTCTGTTCACTGCGCACTCCACCAGGGCTCAGGCTTCTTCAGCTGCATTCCTGGCGCAGGTTCCCCCCCATGAAATATGCAGAGCGACGACATGGTCCTCCATACATACTTTCACTGCACATTATGCGATTACCCAGCAGGCCAGAGATGATGCGGCCTTTGGTAGAGCGGTGCTCCAATCAGTGGACATCTCCGACCCTGCCTCCTGAACTTAGGCTTGGGAGTCACCTGATTGGAATTGACATGAACAAGCACTCAAAGAAGAAAAAAGTTACTCACCTTCTCATAACTGTTGTTCTTCGAGATGTGTTGTTCATGTCCATTCCAATACCCACCCTCCTACCCTGCTGTCGGAGTAGCTGGCAAGAAGGAACTGAGGGGGGGTCGGGTCAGCAGGGCCCTATATTGAGCATCATGAAGGCATGACTCCAGGAGGTGCCCAGACTGACCCTATGGATACTGCTAGGGGAAAAGTCTTCCAGTATTCGTGCACGCAGCGCGTGCACACCTGATTTGGAATGGACATGAACAACATATCTCGAAGAACAATAGTTACGAGAAGGTGAGTAACCGATTTTTCTAGGTCTGAGATTTGGGGTCAAGGGTAATGGCTTCAGTGATGTCACTACTGCTTCTCCATGAGTTTGAATTCTCAGTGAGGACTTGGACTCATAATTCCAGAGAGCAAGAAATTCATGCACTGTTGTAAGCAACACATATAGTGTATTCAGGGCTTCCGGATCTTCAGTGTTTGTTTCCATTATTACTCCAATAATCAATGAGTATTTCTTTGGGGATAAATACAGTGTTTTTACTGGAATGGAGTTTGCATGGGTTATCTCTTTTTTTTTTTTTTTTTTTTTCTTCCCCCTAGAGGGAAGGGAAACTTGAAATAATTACCTTTTTCCCCACAATGATTTCCATCCGGGGTGACACTGAGTAACAGCATCATGATTTGTCACTGTCATTCACTAGCCAAAGCCTTCTGTGGTAAGGCTTGATGGTGGCTCAGTGAGTAGCTTGATACTCTCCCATGTAGGAAACCTGGCTTTAGGAACAGAACAGGGCGTTTCACAGATATCTCTGAGAACATAAGCAATATTTTTGGGCAGTGCGGGAGTAGTCCACAAAAACTTTCTCATGGTGCTGACTTCAGTCTATAAAGCACTTTGTGGATTGGGTCTTGGATACTTAAGACTATCTCTTTCCCTTTGTACTTAGTACACCTCTACCTCTATATAACGCTGTCCTCGGGAGCCTAAAAATCTTACCGCTTTATAGGTGAAACTGCGTTATATCGAACTTGCTTTGATCCGCCGGAGCGCGCAGCCCCGCCCCGCCGGAGCACTGCTTTACCGCGTTATATCCGAATTCGTGTTATATCAGGTCGCGTTATATCGGGATAGAGGTGTAGTTGAGAACAATTTGGATATTTCTACTGCCAACCTGTAAGTACAAACATAAGAGGAGTAGGGGGTCCTCAACTTTGGAATTAACTTCCTCTATTGAATCAAAAGAGCCGAAGTTTGTTGACCTACAGGGCAGGGCATAAGCCCTCCCCCGCCCCCTTTTTTTTTTTTTTTTTTTTTGGAACTTTTCCTGAGGTGAAGGGCTTGATTAAGTTCTGAAATGAGTTAGAGTTTAATTAATATTAGTCATACTGTTATGTTGAAGTGTGCTTCTACTCTGACAAGTGACTGTGTCAAACTTGTACATTTTGACTCCACACTTCTGCTCCTTGTGTGTGTTCAGAACCTTATCTGTTGACAGTTAGTGACAAAATAAATTTGAGAACCCTGCAGAACCAAGAGGGTAAGCTGAATTCTGTTCTTTCTTATGTATCTTATGTATCATCAGCAGAACAATTTGCAAAACTCCAGTCAGTCAAACCTGTGAAAACCCATTAGCAGCACTGGCATTGCACAGGTATCACATAGGGCCTAATTTGAAACCCTTGGGTTTGTGCAGGGTATCACTATGACTTGCACATAGGGCCTTTATTATTGGTGTTGATGTTGGAGATTGAAAGAACCTAGCTTAACTCTCAGATGTCAGGCTGAATTTTTAGGGCTGTAAAAAAAACTCGTTTACTTGTAAAGTGAGCATATTTGATCTGGAATTAACAAGAGACAATAAATAGAACCCCGGAATGTTATTTTTACATATGAATTCAGAGGCCATGCCTTGTTTTCATTTTATAAATCTAAAAATAAATACTGTCACTCTTGTTAGCTGTATCCCAGTGACTGATAGGAGGTGTCCTCTCAGGCCCAGAGTGAATGCTGTTACTGTGGCATCTACAGTAGGAAGGATTGATTGGATATAGGGAGAAAGGAGGACAAAACTAGGATCCTTTTAGTTCATGCCTGCGTTATCCACACAGGGCTCTTACAGCACAGCAGCACTTTGATGCACACTGCTGTTCATATGCCTGGAGTCCAAACTGCAAGGCAATGTAGATGAGCCCTTACAACTTTTCTATGTGGAGAATCTGACTAGCATAGCTAAAGTGGAATAACTATTCCACTATAGTTATGCCAGTATAACTTTCTCATGGGGACGCGATAGTTATTCCACTTCAGCTATGCCAGTCAATTTCCCGGTGTAGACAAATCCTACTTCTCCTGAAACAGGATGGCAGGATTTTCTTGTTGCAGGTGTTGGAACACTGCAGAACATTTTAAGTTTACTCCTGCTGCGTTTAAGACTCTAAAGAGGAAGCTAGAGTCTGGGACAAAAGGTTAGAAGACCTCAAATATTTGGGTCTTGTGCCCTATTTGATTTGATTATTAAAGGTCTTTTTTCTGAAGTTTGAAAAATATTTTTAACTGTTTTTCAAGCACTGACACTTGGCACCACATGAATCACTATTATCTGTTCCCACAGAGAGGCGAAAGTGCACTGCAGTAGTAAGAACTTGACTGAGCTCTTTCCTGGCCTGGGGGGCATTGCATCGGTTAAGTGCAATGCTAATGGCAACAAAGTCAGCATCCTTGTCAACAAGGTGAGACAGGACTCCCCACATACCACACTGGGGTCTGAATGTGACACCAAATGCCAGACTAGCTATAATGCAGAGATATTCATATGGAGATATACCTAGCTCATAGAACTGGAAGGGACCCTGAAAGGTCATCGAGTCCAGCCCCCTGCCTTCACTAGCAGGACCAAGTACTGATTTTTGTCCTAGATCTCTAAATGGCCCTCTCAAGGATTGAACTCATAACCCTGGGTTTAGCAGGCCAATGTTCAAACCACTGAGCTATCCCTCCCGCCTTAACTTCTCTAATATAAACCCACATTGGCTATGCTCTGTCTTCAGGACTCAGAATTTCTGGGGTAAGCATTGATAGAAGCACTAAAAGTTTTTGTAGGTCCAAGGGCTCTAGTGTCCCATCGCTGGCCATTGGAGATACTTGCTATAGAAGTTGCGGAGTGGCCATATGCAATTATAGGAAATCTCATCGTATCATCCCTTTCATAAATATATCAAACTCATCCTTAAAATGGGTGCCTGCACTACTCCCCTTGGAAGGCTTTTCCAGAACTTCATTCCTCTGATGGTGAGAAACCTTTATCTAATTTCAAGCCTAAACTTATTGATGGCCAGTTTATATCCATTTGTTCTTGTGCCAACATTGGCTCTTAACTTAAATCACTCCCTCTTCTCTCTCTCTCTCTCCCCCTGATATTTATCCCTTTGATATATTTATAGAGAGCAATCTTATCTGTCTTCATCCTTTGTTTTGTTAAGGAGCTTGGTTTGTTTAGCCTAAGTCTCCTTTTGTAAGGTAGGTTCTCTATTGCTCTGATCATCCTAGTAGCCTTGTCTGCACCTGTTCTGTTTAGAATTCATCTTTCTTAAACATGGGAGACCAGAATTGCACACAATATTCCAGATCAAGTCTCATCAGTGCCTTGTATAATGGTAACAAGTCTTCCCTATCTCTACTGGAAATATCTCGCCTTATGCATCCTAGCATTGCATTAGCCTTTGTCAAGGCTGCATCACATTGGTGGCTCATAGTCATCCTGTGATCGACCAATACACAAGGTCTTTCTCCTCCTCTGTCACTTCCAACTGATACGTCCCCATCTTATAGCAGTAATTCTTGTTGTTAGTCCCTACATGCATGACATTGCACTTTGCACTATTAAATTTCATCCCATTTCTATTACTCTAGTTTTCAAGGTCATCCAAATCTTCTTGAATGATATTCTGATCCTCCTCCATATAGGCAGTACCTCACAACTTTGTATCATTTGCAAATTTTATTAGCACACTCCCGCTTTTTGTGCCAAGGCCATTAATGAAAATGTTAAAGTGTTTAGCTGTCCCACTTCTTCCATTGTTTTCGTTTTATTTATATATCTAAAGAACCTTTAACTATTGGTTTTAATTTCCTTTGCCAGGTCCAATTCTCTTGGCTTTTGGCAATTCTCACTTTTCCCCTACACTTTCTGACCTCCAGGAGATAGCTATCCTTGCTGATCCTTTCCTTCTTCCTTGCCTTGTAGGCTTTCTATTAATAATCTGTTTGAGACACTTGTTCATCCAGTTGGGGCTGCAATTCTTCCCTACAAATGTTTCTCCTTGCTTGGGATGCAGGCTTCAAATAGTTTCTGGAACTTTGACTTAAATCATTCCAAGCCTCCTCCACATTCAGATCCTTGAGTTCTTCAGGCCTGTCCACTTCCCTAACTAATTCCCTTAATTTTTTTAAGTTTGCTCTTTTGAAATCAAGGACCCTAGTTGCAGACCTATTTTTGTTTATCCTTCCATTTAGTTTAAATTGAATTAACTTATGATCACTCAAATTAAGGTTGTTCTCTATATCCAGTTCTTCTATGAGGTCCTTGCTACTTACCAATACTAAATCTAAAATGGCATCACCTTTTGTTGGTTCAGTGACTATCTGGTGAAGAAATCTGTTTGGTATCACATCCAGGAATATCTGGGTCTTATGTTTATTAGTAGCACTTGTCCTCCAATCTATATCTGGGAAATTAAAGTCTCCCGTAATTGCATAATTCCCAGTAGCTTTTATTTCATTAAAAATATTAGAGGCCTCTCTTCATATCCAAATTGGATCCTGGGGGTTTGTAGCAGCCCCAAGCACTATTCCAGTCTGTTACCGTTTTTCCCATAGTGATTTTGACCTAAACAGATTTCATTTTATCCATTCCATTACTTCTAATTTCTTTACAGTCTTCCTCATAATTAATATACAATGCTAATCCACCACCTCTACCTTTATTTTTGTCTTTTCTTAACAGCACATATCCTTCAATATCTGTATTCCAGTCATAACTACTTTCTACCATGTTTCCATTATCCCTATAATATCTGATTTCACTTACTGCACCAGTAGTTCTAGTTCCTCCATTTTGTTACCCAGATCCCTTGCATTGGTTTACAGACATCTTTCTTGTTTCTGCTTGGCTTCACCCAGATTCCTCACCCAATTAGGTACAGTCATTTTACTGTCAGTATTGCCTATTTGGCTGTTATTGTCATTGGTATTGTCACTATCTTTCCTTCTGTCATCTATTCTCCTACCCTCTGTTGTTCCTTTCTCCATTGCTGTATTCCCTTTTACTTGATTTTCCTTCCTCTCAATATTAGAATCAGATGTGGATATTACATGAGAATCTCCCAACTGTCTCAGCCGAATTCCTACTTTAAAGCTCTTTTAATCAGTTGTGTAAACATCATCCTAGAAGTCTATTTCCCTTCCTGCTTAGGTGGACTCCATCCCATGAGAACAGTCCTCTGTCTGTTAATGCCTCCCAATAGTGGAATGTCCCAAAGCCCTCTTTATAGCACCATTATTTGAGCCATCTGTTGATCATCATAATCTGGTCTTGTCTTCACTCTCCTCCACTAGGGACAGGTAGAATCCCTCTGAAGATCACCTGAGCGTCCATTTCTTTCAGCACCTTCCCAAGCCTGGCATAGTTTTCCTTGTTGTGTCTGAGCAAGAATCTAGCAGTATAATTTGTTCCCACATGAAAGACAGTCAATGGATTCTTTCCTGCTCCCATTAGGATCCTCTTCTACCTTAGGACCACATCCCATATCTAAGCTCCTGGCAGACAGCACACCCTTCTGTTCTCCAGATCAGCTCTGGTGACAGGCCTGTCTGTTGTTCTTTGTAGGGAGTCCCCAGTGATGTAGACTTGCCTCTTGTTGTTGGCATGATTGTCTGGCCTTCCCTGTTTTGTTCTTTTTGGCTGCAAGACTTCTTGTTGTCTGTTCCCACTTGCAATCTTCTGCGAGTTGTCCTCTATCCTCCTGGGTCTCTGAACTCTGGCTAGCTCCATTGTCTCTTCCCCTCTTCTTGGACTAGCCACTCTTCTCTTCTTTCTTGCTCTCCCATTTTCTGTTACTGCCTGCTTCTCCCCTTCATTTTCCAACTCAGCAAACCTGTTCCTCAGCTCTATTTCTCCTTCACTAGCTGGTCTTTTCCTCTGCCTTATTCTCGTAGTCACATGCTTCCATTGTCCACTTTCTTTATCCAGCAGTCTATCCTCACAGTTCCCTGGTCCAGCATGCATCTGCAATTCATGATGTTTCCTTTCAGCCTCCTCTCTCTTTCTCTCCATCACCTGCTCAAATCTCTTTTGAAACTCAGCCATGGTTTCTAGCTGCAACTCCAAACCTCAGATCTTCTCTTCCATCAGCTGTATCAGGTGGCACTTCATACACACAAAGCACCTTTCCAATACCTCTCCAGAATAATGTACATTCCCACAACTTCCATATCCAGTCATCTTCACTGTCTTTTCCATTCCTTGGGTCACTACCACTGCTGCCTCTATAGCTGCCATAGCCTTCCCTACTAAGCTACTGTGAAGAAGTAAAAAAGAATCCCAAAAACCAACCAAAAACACACACCCCCAGCTAAATCCCCCATTCAGACTCCTTTGTTTTCAGGTGTTTGTTGGCTCCTGTGCTGTTTGCTGGCCTGTGGGCTGCTTTTATAGGCCAGCTGAATTTTACCTTGCTGGTCTCTTCTACTGCTGGCTCTAACTCTTTCTCTTTTCCCCTTCCATAGGCTGATGAGAGTCTTGACTCTAAGATCTGTTTCTATGATATTGAAATGGACACAGTCACACTCTTTGATTTCAAGGCTGGACGAGGGGATGGTGGAGCCGTGCCCTCCTACTCTGGACAAGAACCTGAAAAGTAAGAAAACTTCATTTTGGAAAGTCTGGCTTGTGGCTTTAGGATAGGAATCTAAGGCCTGGTCTACACTGGGGGGGGGTGTCGATGTAAGATACGCTACTTCAGCTATGGGAATACTGTAGCTGAAGTCGACATATCTTATTCCGACTTACCTCCCGTCCTCACGGCGCGGGATCGACGGCCGCAGCTCCCCCGTCGACTCCGCTACCGCCGCTCGCTCCGGTGGAGTTCCGGAATCGACGGGGAGTGCGTTCAGGGATCGATATATCGCGTCTTAACGAGACTCGATATATCAATTCCAGATAAATCGATCGCTACCCGCCGATACGGCGGGTAGTCTGGACGTACCCTAATTTACCAAAACAAGACATTCCTTGATGCTGGAAGAACTCTGCACAAACTAGCGAGTTGCTCTGCTTTAACTAAATTTATTTTTTTAACTGATTTTACTTAAATCGGGGCAAAAACTGTGTAGATAAATCTTGTTGGGGCTTGCTTTCTCTGCCTTTTAGTGGGACATTTTGTTGATAACCACATTTATCCCTGTTATTACATATGTAAATTTGAAATAGTAACAGAATTATGGCTGACTAGTGTCTAGAGACATCACATTTTATTTTCACAGAACGATTGGACCTCTAAATTCTTGCTGCCCAAGTTTACAGTGGTGAGGAGTGTTGTGAAGATTGCATGCTCAGACCTTAAAGAGAGATTAGTGACTTGTGCCATACACATTGCATTCTCAGAATAGTATGCCAAGTATGTGGGGACCCATCCACTTCCCCAAGCAGAGTCTAGAGTGAAGGAAGGGAATGGGAGGGCATCCTGGAGATCCTAACAAAGGAAAAGCATAACATCCAGATCCTTATCAAAATGTTTTCATTTCAGGGAAAAACTTGAATGAAATGCATGCATTTACATCTGTTTAATTTAATGTTTTGGTTTTCAAACTACACCATCTAGTAATAAGTAATAGGTTAGAAATTTTGGTCACAAGGCAGTGGCATGCAGTGAACCGAGAGTGAGGCTCAGAATATGGTGGAATGATATAGGTCCAGATTTCTATTTAGCCCTTCAGAAATGTACGTTGTGGTTCCTCGGTTGTGCCAAGCCACTTTTGAAATACAGGCTTCTGTCTTCAGCAATCGTTCCAGTAGGTATTACAGACAAGCATGCAATTATTGACATCAGCTCTGAAAAATGAGAGGTTCCTGGGAGTGCCCAGCTTATTCGTGAATGCACAGAAGGCAGAATTTGAGTCCCTTAGGTTTTAGTTAGTCATCCAGATAAATACAGCAACAGGGCAAATTTGAGGATGGTGGAAGCTTTAAACTGTAGCATTCTGTTCAGCCTGGCACAGGTCACTGTAAAACTGGAGGATTTGTGTCAGCTGGTATGCAAGTAGAGAAAACACATTGGCATCATCTGACATTTATGCTTTTGGTGTGTAGCATCCTGAAATGAGAGTGAGAGCATCAAACAATTAAAAAAGCAATAATAATAATTAATAAATAACCCACTCTGCTTCCCCCTTCCCCTCCTCCTGAAGGCAACAAAATCTCTTCCAGTGTCACTGTTGCAGATTTTTCAGATGCAGCCCAGTGTGGCAGGAGCCATTCAGATTTCAACCTTTTGCCAGGATTCTTTTGCAAGATGTAAGAATGACTAGTGCGCTAAAAACTTAGCAACCCTCCACCCCCCAAATTCAAATGTTTCAAATGGGGAAATCTGATACATTGTGGCAGTAAAATCTAAAAACTCCCAATTTTTCACATAAACCATAATCTTGTTTTGTTTTTGAGCCTAGGGATTAATTGTCATGAGTTAGATTGTGGAGAGAGGTGTTAAGGTGTCTTTCTGCTTTGTTTTAAATCCTTCCCTTCCCCCTCTCATTCTGGGGGCACCGGTAAAGGAGAAAAATAATTACTGCTGAGGCCTCTGTTTTCTCTCTCCCTTTACACTGATGCTTAGCATTTAGGGTCATGCTTTGTTTTCAAAGCACTATGCAAACATTAATTAACCCTCACAGGTATTCTGAATCTACCTAGGATTTTATATGGCCCTGATCTTGGTGCTATGTAAATGCCTGAGGTATGCAAGTAAGTGTTAGCTCCCATTTTACAGATGGTGGAAGTGAAGCATAGAAAGTGATTGACTTTCCCAAGGCTGCACAAAACGTCATTGGCAAAGCCATGATAAAAATGCGGGAGTTCCTGGCTTACTGCTCTGTGCTCAGTCCACTAGACCACAACACCTCGCTGTTTTTTTTAAAATGCTGAGTTTAGTACTTGTGAAAAGTGCTAATTTTGACACACCTAGAGAAGTCTCCTATTTGCAGCCTGAGTACTGAGTAAGCAGCTGCAGCAGTGCTGGCTCCCTCATTGTGTCTCAACTTCGACATAAAGGAACCACCTCTCTGGATCAGAGGGCAGATCTGACTTCATGGCAGGTTCATTCCTTGATCTCTTGGCTCAGATCCCCAATGATGGTACATATTTTGTTTAGTTTTGTGCAAGAGATATGGTCTCTTTTCCATCAAGAACAGCAACTCATTTTGCATAGGCCACCAAACAGCCATCAGATCAGACCTCTTGATTGCTACTGAGCTGGATTTGAACCCGTGACTTAGATGGGTAAGACACTACATGTATGTCTATACTGCAGCTGAGAAGTGTAATTTTCAGTTTGCATAGACATACCTGCATTAGCTCTGACTGAGGTAACATGCTAAAAATAGCAGTGAGGCCATGGCAGCTCATGCAAATCACCTGAATAAGTACCTAGGGCCTCTGATGGGTTTGTACTCAGGTGGCTAGCCTGAGCCACTGCCCATGCCACCACAGCCACACTGCTATTTTTAGCATGCTAGCTCTGAATGAGCTGGCGCATGCATGTCTATCTGAGTGAAGAATTACACCTCCCAGCAGCAGTGTAGATGTATCCTTAGTGTTTGCTGATTGGCTAAATGTTTATCTGCATTTGTGGTATCATTAGCTTTTATACACGGAAATGTTTAATGTTCCTGGTATTTAAAAAACAAAAACAAAAACAAAAAAAACCAGGACAAACTAAAAGTGGTGCAGTGTCAGATAGATAATGTGCTAATGAAATGCTGTTTAGGAGGCATTGAAAATTGTGATTTGTACAGTTGATGTTGAAATGCAGTAGGTTTTATATTTGATGAGTAAGTTCAGATAAAGGAGGCTGTTTAACTCCTGTACTTCTCGCAGGATTATTCAATAGAATCATAGAATATTAGGGTTGGAAGAGACCTCAGGCGGTCATCTAGTCCAATCCCCTGCTCAAAGCAGGACTAAATCATCCCAGCCAAGGCTTTGTCAAGCCGGGCCTTAAAAACCTCTAAGGATGGAGATTCCTCCACCTCCCGAGTAACCCATTCCGGTGCTTCACCACCCTCCTAGTGAAACAGTGTTTCCTAATATCCAACCTAGGCCTCCCCCACTGCAACTTGAGACCATTGCTTCTTGTTCTGTCATTTGCCACCACTGAGAAGAGCCTAGCTCCATCCTCTTTGGAACCCCCCTTCAGGTAGTTGAAGGCTGCTATCAAATCCCCCCTCACTCTTCTTTTCTGCAGACTAAATAACCCCAGTTCCCTCAGCCTCTCCTCGTAAGTCATGTGCCCCAGCCCCCTAATCATTTTCGTTGCCCTCCGCTGGATTCTCTCCAATTTGTCCACATCCCTTCTGTAGTGGGGGGGCCCAAAACTGGACGCAATACTCCAGGTGTGGCCTCACCAGTGCCGAATAGAGGGGAATAATCACTTCCCTCGATCTGCTGGCAATGCTCCTACTAATACAGCCCAATATGCTGTTGGCCTTCTTGGCAACAAGGGCACACTGCTGACTCATATATCCAGCTTCTCATCCACTATAATCTCCAGGTCCTTTTCTGCAGAACTGCTGCTTAGCCAGTTAGTCCCCAGCCTGTAGCAGTGCATGGGATTCTTCCTTCCTAAGTGCAGGACTCTGCACTTGTCCTTGTTGAACCTCATCAGATTTCTTATGGCCCAATCCTCCAATTTGTCTAGGTCACTCTTGACCCTATCCCTACCCTCCAGCGTATCTACCTCTCCCCCCAGTTTAGTGTCATCTGCGAACTTGCTGAGGGTGCAGTTCATCCCATCATCCAGATCATTAATAAAGATGTTGAACAAGACCGACCCCTGAGGCACTCCGCTGGATACCGGCTGCCAGCTAGACATCGAGCCGTTGATCACTACCCATTGAGCCCAACAATCTAGCCAGCTTTCTAGCCACCTTATAGTCCATTCATCCAATCCATACTTATTGTGACAAAGTTCCTCCCCTGCCTTGGTGGGTCCTGTGCTTCTTGGTGGATTTGCTCGCCTCAGAGATTCACAGCAGCCTCCAGTTTGGCCACTTTTGCTAGTGGCTCAAACCTGCCGTTCACTCAGCTAACCTCATCACTGGCCAGCATGGGGAAAGGGAGGAGAACAATCCCCGCAGTCTCTGCTGCCCACCTAGTGGGTCGGGGGATAGGCCAGGGACCTTCCTCTCTGGTGGGACCCACAGTCCAGGTCACCTCCTCTTGTCTCGAAGTGGGAGTTGAGGAGGATGGGGGGAACCCGGGCCCGCCCTCTACTCTGGGTTCCAGCCCAGGGCCCTGTGGATTGCAACTGTCTACAGTGTCTCTTGTAACAGCTGCGTGACAGCTACAATTCCCTGGGCTACTTCCCCATGGCCTCCTCCCAACACCTTCTTTATCCTCACCACAGGACCTTCCTCCTGATGTCTGGTAACGCTTGTACTTCGCAGTCCTCCAGCAGTACGCCTACTCACTCTCAGCTTCTTGTGCTTCTTACTCCCAGCTCCTCACACGCGCCCCTCACTGACTGAAATGAGGTCCTTTTTAAACCGGGTGCCCTGATTAGCCTGCCTGTCTTAATTGATTCTAGCAGCTTCTTAATTGGCTTCAGGTGTCCTAAGTAGCCTGTCTGCCTTAATTTGTTCCAGCAAGTTCCTGATTGTTCTGGAACTGCCCCTGTTACCTTACCCAGGGAAAAGGGACCTGCTTAACCTGGGGCTAATATATCTGCCTTCTATCACTCTCCTGTAGCCATCTGGCCCGACCCTGTTACATTATTTAACTTGCTGGCAAGAATATTGTGGGAGACCATATCAAAAACTTTGCTAAAGTCAAGATATATCACATCCACCGCTTTCCCCATATCCACAGAGCCAGTTATCTCGTCATAAAAAGCGATCAAGTTGGTCAGGCTTGACTTGCCCTTGGTGAATCTATGTTGACTGTTCCTGATCACCTTCCTCTTCTCCAAGTGCTTCAACATGGAGTAACCAGTCCGTTGTCTAATTCTGTCTCCAGGCTGCCCTGGTTTAGTGGGTGCTTTTCACCACCTCACTCCCCAGTCCTGTTGGCCTTGTGCTTCCTTGTCTTCTGGCTAGCTTAATCCACCTGACCTGCGTGTGCACAAGGAGCAAGTAGAAAGAAAGTTAGACTGATGAAATATGACCATAAGTCTCTGTGTTAATTGCATATTTCAGTCTGTATCTCAAAATGTTATTTGTGTGCTTGACTTCTAAGATGGTGATGTTTAAATTGAGAGTGTGATTCCCAATGCAGGGAGACATACTCGTGCTAGCTGTGATGGAGCTAATGGGGTAAAAATAGAGTGTGGCCATGGCAGCGCAGCCAGCCGATGGAGCTAGCAATCCCAAGCAGGGCCGCTGAGAGCGGGTTCGGGCCCCGGTGAAAAACATTTTTCGAGCCCCCCAGCAAGGGCAGATAGGCTAAACAGGGCCGACGAGAGGCGGGGGGGAAGCCGGGCCCCGGGCCCCCTTCCGGACAGCCGGACCCCGGTAATTTGTACCGGCTTCCATCCCGCTCGTCGGCCCTGACCGAGTACATGCCTATGGCTTTGGACAGGTACATGCTCTGGGAGGCCAGCCCCTTCTGTTGGTCGCACTGCCGTGACTACAGTCTGTTTTTAGTGTTGCTAGATCAATTAGAAGCCCTAAGGCCTTGTCTGCACACACAAATAGTTAAAGTGGTACAACCCCCCCACCCCTACCATCTCTTGGAGAGGTGAATTAAAAGACCTTTCCGTTGATGGAGAAAGCATCTACACTACAGTGGCACAGCTGCACCAATGTAGCTATGCTACTATAGTGGCTGTAGTGTGGACATACTCTTAGGCCTGGTCTACACTAGGCGTTTATGTCGAATTTAGTACCGTTAAATCGAATTAACCCTGCACCCGTCCACACCACGAGGCTATTTAGTTCGACATAGAGGGCTCTTAAATTCGACTTCTGTACTCCTCCCCAACGAGGGGAGTAGCGCTAAATTCGACATGGCCATATCGAATTAGGCTTGGTGTGGATGGAAATCGACGGTAATAGCTCCGGGAGCTATCCCACAGTGCACCACTCTGTTGACGCTCTGGACAGCAGTCCGAGCTCGGATGCTCTGACCAGCCACACAGGAAAAGGCCCGGGAAAATTTGAATTCCTTTTCCTGTCTGGGCAGTTTGAATCTCATTTCCTGTTTGGACAGCGTGGCGAGCTCAGCAGCACTGGCAACGATGCAGAGCTCTCCAGCAGAGATGGCCGTGCAATCCCAGAATAGAAAGAGGGCCCCAGCATGGACTGATCGGGAAGTCTTGGATCTCATCGCTGTGTGGGGCGATGAGTCCGTGCTTTCCGAGCTGCGCTCCAAAAGACGGAACGCAAAGATCTATGAGAAGATCTCGAAAGCCATGGCAGAGAGAGGATACAGCCGGGATGCAACGCAGTGCCGCGTGAAAATCAAGGAGCTGAGACAAGGCTACCAGAAGACCAAAGAGGCAAACGGACGCTCCGGATCCCAGCCCCACAGATCCCGTTTCTACGAGGCACTGCATTCCATCCTTGGTGCGGCCGCCACCACTACCCCACCACTGACCGTGGACTCTGAGGATGGGATATTGTCCACGGCCGGTTCCTCGGACATGTTAGCGGACGTGGAAGATGAGGAAGGAGATGAGGAGGACGAGGCAGTCGGCAGCGCTTACCAAGCTGATTTCCCCGACAGCCAGGAGCTCTTCATCACCCTTACAGAGATCCCCTACCAACCCTCCCCAGCATGTAACCCGGACACAGATTCAGGGGAAGGATCAAGCGGTAAGTGCTTTAAACGTATAAACCTTTATTTTTTACAAAACTTGAATATTAAGAGTAATAACAGTCTTTGATTCATGATTTCTTCCCCCTGGGCGCTTAGATAATCAGTAACAACTATTTATAAAAAAATCAAACACTGTCCGGTTCTGCATGATTGTGCTGCCCAAGCTGCTCCACTCTTTTGTCCCTGCTACTGCAGCTAGATCAAAATCCGGTCTATATGTCCGGGAATAGAGCAGTAGTCCTCGACGGACATCTCCACAAAGCTCTCCTGCAAGTAATGGGATAGCCTGTTCATCAGGTTCCTTGGGAGAGCGGCTTTACTTGGTCCTCCAAAGTACGAGACGTTCCCTCGCCAGGAGACAAGCAGGTACTCTGGTATCAGTGCCTTGCATATCATGGCTGCATAGGGCCCCGGTCTCTGCATGCTTTCTCGAAGCATCCTTTGGATCTCGCTGTCCGGGATCCTCATCAGAGTAATGTCGCTCATGACAACCTGCTTTGAATTAGGTAGGGGACTGTTAGTATTGGGACTGCTTGCAACAAGTTCCATAACAGAACTGTGACTGCTGGTTTACAGCCACGCGGTGGGGGCGGGAGAGGGCCAGCATCCAGGGATCTTTCCCTGGCACATCCGTGAGGGGGTGGGACAGGGCCAGAGTTCCTGCTTGGCCGATTGCTGGCAGCACAGACTGGCAGTGCTTTCAATGTGAAAGGTGGCCAGTGGTACTCCTAAAGTTTTAATCTGCAACAAGTCTACGGCTTACCATCTTTGCCTGCTACAGAGAGTACCGTGTCCTGCCCCGGTTCCCAGATCAGCAGTGCAAAAGCCCAGGCACTGAAGGCGAGGTTCGAAAATTCGACCTTGTCCTCAGTGCGCATGTGATAGCTGTGGTTCATGGTCTTGTTCACAGAGAAAGACTAGGTTCTTGTGAATCAAGGTTCTTGATTCACAACTACATTTATCTTTCGGAGGAATTCACTGCCTTTTCCTCATTCCCACAGCCACATCTGCAACTGTCTCCCAACCCAGCCTGGAATCACACTCCCAGAGGCTAGCGCACATTAGGCGGAGGAAGAAGAAGACGCGAGAGGACATGTTCTCTGAACTTATGGACTGCTCCCGAGCCCAGGCAGCACAGCATAACCAGTGGAGGGAGAATTTGTCCCAAATGCACCGGACACACATGGAACGTGAGGAGAGGTGGCGGCAGGAAGACCAGCAGGCAACTCAAACGCTGCTTGGACTTCTGAGGGAGCAAACGGACACGCTCCGGCGCCTTGTTGATGTTCTGCAGGAACGGAGGCAGGAGGACAGAGCCCCGCTGCAGTCTATCAGGAACCGCACTCCCCCGCCACCAAGTCCCATACCCCCCTCGCCCAAAGTCCAAAGAAGGAGGGGCAGGAGAGTCCGTGAAAACTCTCACTCCACCCCTGCAGACTGCTCAAGCACCAGAAGGCTGTCATTCCCCAAAATTTGAAAAGTCCTTTCCTGGCCGCCTCAAGCAAGCCCCCGTCCAAGTTTCACCCCCCAGTTTCATGTGTGGTTGTTAATAAAAAATACGTTTTTGTTCATTACTGTTTCAGTCATGCTGTTTTGAGGGAGAGTCTGTCTGCAGGGGGGGAAGGGGCTTGGTAATTGGACAGGACAGTCACCTTTAGCAGGCTACAAAGGCGGGGGCAGGTCCAGCAGCAGGGCACATACACAGTGCAGTGACTAGTTACCCTGGTCAGTCTGGGAGGTGGTTTTCATGTTCTGTGCGTGGGGGGGGGGGGTTGCTCTGTGACTTTGTGGCGGGGGAGGGCAGTTACAGATGTTATGCAGCAGTCCTTGTCCTGGATCACAGAGCCAGGCAGCAGGGGATCTGTAACCCTCCTCCCCCTGCCATAAAGTCACATAGCCCCCACATACACGCAGTCCCGCTCAGGAGGGCTGGCAGGCTCCGTTGAAACAACCAGTCCGCCACTACGAATCCTGTCATTCCTGGAGTTTAGAAGGATCATTTGCATCACTACACTACACCCGCTCCCCACCATAGTCTGCGTCCCAGGTTTAAAACATTCCCGCGAAAACAGTAATAAAGACAACGGTGTTCATTAACAAAATAAAACTGAATTTATTTTTTTGGAAGGGGGTGGAGGGGGTCTGTAACTGGAGAGGATAGTCATCCTTAACTGGGTAAAGAAACGGGGGCAGGTTTAGCTTCTCTGTACAGAAACTTAAAAGTCACTGGTTACCCTGCTCACTCTGGAACCTAGCTGTCAAAGCCTCCCGGATGCACAGCGCGTCCCGCTGGGCTCTTCTAATCGCCCGGCTGTCTGGCTGGGCGTAATCAGATGCCAGGCTATTTGCCTCAACCTCCCACCCCACCATAAAGGTCTCCCCCTTGCTCTCACACAGATTGTGGAGCACACAGCAAGCAGCTATAACAATGGGGATATTGGTTTAGCTGAGATCACAGCGAGTGAGTAAGCTTCTCCATCTCCCCTTGAGACGGCCAAAAGCACACTCCACCACCATTCTGCACTTGCTCAGCCGGTAGTTGAAGAGTTCTTTTTCAGAGTCCAGGGCGCCAGTGTAGGGCTTCATGAGCCAGGGCATTAGCGGGTAGGCTGGGTCCCCAAGGATCACTGTAGGCATCTCCACATCCCCAAGAGTTATTTTGTGATCCGGTAAGTAAATACCTTCCTGCAGCCGTCTAAACAGACCAGAGTTCCTGAAGACGCGAGCGTCATGAACCTTGCCCGGCCATCCAACGTTGATGTTGGTAAAACGTCCCCTGTGGTCCACCAGTGCTTGCAGCACCATTGAAAAGTAGCCCTTTCGGTTGATGTACTGGCTGGCCTGGTGGTCCGGTCCCAGGATAGGGATGTGAGTTCCATCTATAGCCTCACCGCAGTTTGGGAATCCCATCGCGGCGAAGCCATCTATGATGACCTCCACGTTTCCCAGGGTCACTACCTTTGAGAGCAGTACCTTGACGATTGCGTTGGCTACTTGCATCACAACAACCCCCACGGTAGATTTGCCCACGCCAAACTGGTTCGCGACAGACCGGTAGCTGTCCGGCGTTGCAAGCTTCCAGAGGGCTATGGCCACTCGCTTCTGGACAGTCAGGGCTGCTCGCATCCGGGTGTCATTGCGCTTCAGGGCAGGGGACAGCAACTCACAAAGTTCCAGGAAAGTCCCCTTCCGCATGCGAAAGTTTCGCAGCCACTGGGATTCGTCCCAGACCTGCAGCACTATGCGGTCCCACCAGTCAGTGCTTGTTTCCCGTGCCCAGAATCGCCGTTCCACAACATCCAGATGACCCATTGTCACCGTGATGTCCTCGGAGCTGGGTCCCATGCTTTGTGAGAGGTCTGTGCCCCTCTCAGAGTTCAGGCCCTCACCGCGGTGCCGTAGCCTCCTCGCCTGGTTCATCTGCATCTGCCTCTGGGAAAGGTGGATGATAACCTGCGAGGCGTTCACAAGTGCCACAACTGCAGCAATGGTCGCAGTGGGATCCATGCTCGCAGTGCTGTGGCGTCCGCGCTGTCACTGACCCGAAAAGTGCGCGAACTGATTTCCCGCCGGCGCTTTCAGGGAAGGAGGGCGGGAGTGACAGACGGATGACGACAATTACCCAAAAGCACCCTCAACCCTTTTTTTTTACCCAGAAGGCATTGGCGGCTCGACCCAGAATTCCAATGGGCAGCGGGGACTGCGGGAACTGTGGGATAGCTGCCCACAGTGCACCGCTTCCAATGTCGACGCTTTCCCCGTTAGTGTGGACTCACAAAGTCGAATTACTGTCCTTAGTGTGGACACACAAGTTCGACTTTGCAATATCGATTCCACATATTCGATTTAAGTGAAATCGAAATACCCTCGTAGTGTAGACATACCCTTAGACACCTTTATACCCGTATTACTGTTTCCACACTTGGGTTGGACCAGATAACTATTTCAGTTAAAAAACAAACAAACACACAATTAGCCCAAAAAGTCCCATTGGCACAAAAACTGTGTGTGGAGCAGGTCTCCGGCACCAGGAGGCTTCACATCTGAGGCCTGAAACAAAGCAGCAAACACAGGTGTCAGACCTGCAGGGTGTTCAGTGATTGGTATAATCTGGGTGATGTACTCAGGTCTGACCTAAGAATGGAAGAACTGTGAGATTCCAGCCCAAGGCAGGTAAGGCAAAAGGCCGACCACTGAGTTGGGTGCGCTCAGGATATGTGTACGCTGCAAGTGAAGATGTTGTTCTAATGCAGATAGGTCTACCCATGCCAGCTTTAATCTAGTTAGCCTGAATAGTAATAGTAGTAAAGACATGGTGGTATGGGCTAGGAGCCTGAGTGCTACTGGGGGCCCTGGGCACATACTTGGGTTCTGTGTCTGCACTACAGCCTGTGCAGCCATATCTTTACTCTATTGTTACCCATGCTAGTCCAATTACACCTTCATTTGCTGTGTAGACATTGTGACGGTGTACCCCATAAGTCTTCATGGGAATATGCTTATGAATATATATATATGATATAACTGGAATATGTTTTATGCTACATATGCCATGTAACATATCTATGTAAAGGTTATGATCTACTGAATACATTCCTCTTATTTGTATGCATGTATCATTTTTGTACTTGAAGTTAGGAATATTGGCTGTATACTTGCTTGATTTCTATTGAGAAAGGAATGTGCAAATTAAATGCCCAGTCAAGAACCACTTAAGCCAACAATGAACTCGAAGATGCCAATCCACATCGGAGCTTTCCCAGGAATGTGGCGTGGCTGGTAAGAAACTCAGTCATGCATGGACATGTGACTGGCCCATGTGACTCCAAAACTCCATCTTGGAGCTGGACTTTGCATAGGAGAGAGGAGGGGGTCTCCCCGCACAAGAGAAAGTCTATTTGAGCCTGTGGGAGACCCCTCCATTTGGTCTTCAGCTGGCTAAAGAGACATCCTGGGTCTGTGTTGGAGCAGACTGGTGTGTCTGGCTCAACAAGACAGGGAGCTGGAGTCCCAAGCTGGCAGGGAAAGCAGGGGCAGAAGTAGTCTTGGCACATCAGTTGGCAGTTCCCAAGGGGGTTTTTGTGATCCAACCCGTCACAGACATACTCTCAGAGAAAGCAGAGGCAGACGGACAGGCAGCTAGCCTCGTAATTGTGACAGACACTGAGGTTAGTCACTGCAGTTGGAGTCCTTGGTTCCTTTCCTGAACACAGCTCCCTCTGTGCTGACTTTGTTTGCAAAAGTTAATCATCATTACCTATCTCCAAGAAGAGGAGATACCAGAGGGAAGATGAGAAGGCAGTCAAACCAAGTCTCTTCCCTTCACTATTAGATTTTACTCCTCGGGGAACATTATGCCAAAAAATTCAAATTCTGCATCAAAAAATGCAAAATTCTGCATATTTTATTTATCAAAATAATCCAATATAATCATACCAGTTTCACTTATTTTGGTAATTTATTTAAACTACCGTACAGAAAAAAAATCACAATAACTGTTCAGCATTTCCTAAACACGAAAGTTAAGTTAAAAATACTTGGTAACTAAGATCCTGCATTCCAGTTATAATCCTAGATTTTCATTTAAATTACAGTACTTTTATTTTGGTGTTTGGTGTTCTGTAAAGTAGAATGTCACTTTAAATTGCTCAGACTTTCACACAAGAAAGTCATACAGTTTTGCTAATCATTGTCCTGCATTTTTTTGAATGGATAAGTAAAATAGATCCTGAGCTGTAATCTAACCCCATTGTACCTCTCTGGCACAGGAAAAAAGCGAGAAAGCGCATAGACCTTCCTTGCTGAGGATTCCATTACTCTCATTTACAGTAAGGCTTCTTTACACCACTCTGGCAAGGTAAAGGAGCCTTAATTGACTAAGAATGGGAACAATTAACTAACAATGGAAACATTAGCAGCCTGCCTGTTTAGTTGTTACATTTCTGCTCTGCCTCAGGGACAGATCCTGCTTCACATAGCCCTACATCTCCAAGCCCAGGATGCAGCAACAGTGAAGAGAGCGAGAGAGTGAGTCTCTCTCACTCATTCGCAGGCAGGCAGGTGCCCAACCCGACCCCCTTAACATCTCTCCATGGATGCACACATGCATGCCTAGCCTCTCTCCTCCCCCCTGCGGTGATCTTCTCTCTGCTGCTGGCTGCTCCAAGCAGATGCACCCGGGCTGCCACGAAAGGGGCGTGTGTTCCCCACAGATTTATTTTGCTCCCCCATTTTTCTGCGGGGGAGCCAAAAAAGCTGCAGAAGCCAGCAGGAAGAGGACTCTGAAGCCTCATCGGTGTCACTCACCCTCTTCAGACGAAGAGGAAGAGGCATCGGGCCCTTCAAGCCAGTTGCTCTCAGCCAAGCACGGAGAGCTCCTCCGGTATTGCCAACTGGTGCTTGGCCCCAGGGCTAGTGGCCTCTCCCATGGTAGTTCTGGAACCCCTGGGGGTTTCTGTGGGCACCTGAGACTCTCATCCAGTGCTCTATGTCAGGCGCGTCAGACAGGTGACCGTCTCCGATCCTCCCCTGGTGTCGGACACGGGGTCGGAGCGCAGTGCCCAGGAGCCTCCTACCGGGGTGGAGACTAACCCAGAGGTTGAAGTGGCACCCACTCTTCCCCCAGCCCCTGCCTCATCATCATCATTGTCTGATGAGGCAGTGGCGGGACCATCCCAGTCAGTGCTTCAGGACAATGCTAAGGCACATCAGGAGCTGCTAAAGCAGGTGGCAGCAAGCCTGGGCTTACAGGTGGAGGAGTTAGCAGAACCCTCCGATGGTCTGTTTGACATCCTGGCCGCGGTAGCCCTGTCCAAGGTGTCCTGCCACAGGATCAGAATATTTGTATATTCACCCTGCCCCAAACTCCTTCGTGGTATCTGTGGTCAACAAGAGAGAGAGACAGGTGCAACCTGGCCCGACTCCCAAAAATAAAGATGGCAAGAGGCTTGACTTGTTTGGGAGGAAGGTTTATTCATGTGCCAGCCTCCAGCTCAGAGTGGTTAAACACCAGGCCGTCCTTGGCAGATATGATTTTAATGTTTTTTAAATTGTCAAGTTCGCAGACGCACTGCCCAAGGACTCCAGTTCCTGGCTATCCTCGAGGAGGAAAAAATGGTGGCGAGAGCCTCTCTCTGGTGTTCCTGGGTTCGTTGGGTGGTGAAGAGGTTTACTTTAGCCACAGCTCCCAGAGTCTCAAGTCTCCCCCTGGGTCTCAACACGTACTGTAGGTAGGACATTCTGAGTTCTCGGAGTTTGTCCTTCCCACATCTCCTGGACTAGGTTGAGGATTCCCTGAGGCCGTCTCCCATATAGGAGCTCGAATGGGGAGAAGCCTGTAGAGGATTGTGGGACTTTCCAACTGGCAAACAGGAGGGGCGGGGGATCAGCTGATCCCAATGGTGGAAGTCTTCTGGCATAAACCTTTTCAGCATCTGCTTCAGGGTTCGGTTGAAGCGTTCAACCAGGCCATCCATTTGCGGGTGATAAATGGAGGTACAGAGGCTCTTTATTCTCAAAAGCTCACAGACCTGTTTCATCAAGCGGGATGTGAAATTGGTGCCTTGGTCAGTGAGAATATCCTTGGGAACTCCTACTTGAGCAAAGGCTTTCAAAAGTTCCGTGCAATAGTCTTTGCATTGGTGTTATGGAGTGGGATCGCCTCTGGATAGCAAGTCGCATAATCAGCTATCACCAATAGGTGTTTGTATCTGGTGGTACTCTTTTCCAGGGGGCCGACAAGGTCTATCCCAATTCATTCAAAGGGGACATTGATGACAGGGAGAGGGACGATGGGGGCTTTCATCCCCCTTTTGACCTGACTTGGTGGCATTCCAGGTAGGAGTCACAGAAGTTTTTAACTTCTTGATGTATGCCAGGCCAGAAGAAGCGGTCTAAGATCCGAGCGAGAGTTTTCTCCTGTCCAGGGTGGCCTGTGGAGCGGATGGCATGGGCCAATCGCATGACTTCTCGCCGATGCGGCCGAGGGACAAGGAATTATGAACGGATTTCCCCCATCTGATGGTCCTTTTCCAGCCAATATAATCTTTCCTCTTGGAGCTCAAAGTGGGGATACTGCGTAGCTCAGTGGGGATCTACAACCTCACCGTTAATCACTGGGAGTTGTTCATAAGCATGGGTCAAGGTCTCATCCTCCCTCTGGTCCTTCACAAAATCCATCTCTCGGGTCAGTAACTCCCCTTCCAGGAGCGGGGTTTGTAATGTCTCCTGATTGGGCGGATCTTCCCGCAGCACTCCCTCTTAGTGGGAACCCCCTTCCCTGGGGTCCTGCTTCTCACCTACTCCCGCCAGGGTCACGGGCTGGGGTTCCCTGCCTGCCCTGGTTCCCTCGGACCTATCTTCCCCCAGGTACTTGGCCCCCTCACCCTTCCTGGCTTCTCGGCAGGGCAGTTGCTTGAGGACCCCAGACTTTATGTTCGGGCTGGGGTTGGAGGGCCTGGGGCTTCTCCCGGGCTCCTAGCCCTGGGCTCAAGGGCAGGCTGGGCCCCTGATAAGTGGGGGGGCCTTGGTGAGTACCCTGTCTAGTTTCTGTCTCCCCTGGCTGGCTTCCCCCTTCTGTCAAGGGACCCCTCTGGAGTCAGAAGTGGGGGTTAGAGCCATCTCAGCTGCCAGATAGTTTTCCATCAATCTCACAGCATCAGTAAGTGACTCTTTTCGATGTCTGTGTACCCAGTCCCTACCCCCTTTCAGGAGGATTTGGGCAAACTGCTCCACTAGGATGAGTTCGGCCACCTCTACTCTGGTCTGCCCTTTGGGCTTTAGCCATCTCCAACCTAGGTCTCACAGTTTCTTATTGACAATCCGGGATTGGGCCCCTGGAGGGTCCCTTTCCCCACAGAACCTCTGGCGGAAGGTCTCCTCAGTAATGTCGAGGTAGTCCAAGATGGCTGCTCTGACCTGGGGTTAGTCTTGGGCACTCCCTGTATCCAGTCCCCAGTATGCAGCCTGCGCCGGTCCCATTAAGTAAGGTGCCAGCAGGATGGCCCACTGGTCAGGGGGTCATTGAGCAGCCGTAGCCATCTGCTCAAATGTTGTCAGAAAAGCCTTGGGGTCGTCTTCAGGGCCCATCTTTGTGAGCTTCACGGGTACCAGCAGGGCTCATGGGCTTGGGCCCGGGACCCCTGGGACTGCATCAATGCTACAACTTGTTGAACTAATCTTTGCTCTTGTTCCTGTTGTTGGGCCCCTAAGTCCCAAACCAGTTGCTGCTGCTGGGCGGCCATTTGCTGCAGGAGTTGTTGCTGCTGCTGCGCCACCTGCTGCTGTTGGTTCTCGGTTATCCATTTCAACAATTGTTCCAACTCCATTGTTGCTGGCTGACAAGCCCACGTTGTTCTAAACCAGGCTGTTTGGCCACCTAGGTCAGTCAGTCTCCCCTTCTCTCAGGGGTGGGATCGAATGCCCGCGTTCTCCACCAGTTGTAATGGTCTCCACTCAAGATCTGGTTGGAAAGCGTGGCCTAGTGGTCAGGGCCACAACCCAGGACTGCCAAGGGGGGTTCTGGGGAGGGGAGTGTAACGATGCTGCCTTTGGTGGGACACAACTGAGAGTATCAATTCAGGACAAATTGCTTAGAGCAGGGCAGTTACAGCCCAAAGCTGGAGTTCCTTTACTATTAAGGCACACCAAATCAGCCAAACAGAGGCCTTGTGGTTAGCCGGTGGGGTAAAACCAAAGTCACACAAGCAATTTCCTTAGACACTCCAGTTTCCCAGTATCACCACCAGCAGCCACTTCTTATGGGGATGAATGGTTATGAACACCAATACCCCAGTAAGAGGGAAAAAAGGTTCTCCCGATCCCAAAGGGCCAAGCCCCAGACCCAAGTCAATATACAAATCAGATCTTACCCACAAATCATGCTGATGCCAATGCTTTAGAATCTAAAATCTAAAGGTTTATTCATAAAAAGAAAGAGATATAGATGAGAGCTAAAATTGGTTAAATGGAATCAATTACATACAGTAACGGCAAAGTTCTTGGTTCAGGCTTGTAGCAGTGATTAGAAGACACTGCAGGTTCAAATCAAGTCTCTGGAGTACATCCACAGCTTGAATCGGTCTTTCAGTCCTTTGTTCAGAGCTTCAGTGTAGCAAAGTCCCTCCAGAGGTAAGAAGCAGGATTGAAGACAAAATGGAGGGGTTTCCAGGGCCTTTTATATTCTTTCTTTTGTGGGCAGGAACCTCTTTGTTCTCCTTTGCAAAATCACAGCAACAAGATGGAGTTTGTAGCCACCTGGGCAAGTCACATGACTCAGTTTGCAGGCGGCAGCCATTGCTCATATACTACCTTGAACGTCCCAGGAAGACTTCTAATATGTGGATTGGAGTCTCCCAAGGTCCATTGTCAGTTAAGTGTTTCTTGATTGGGCTCTTAATCTGCAAATTCCTTTCTCAAGAAGCTGACCAGATGCTTCACTAATGCTACTTAGAATCAAACACATGGAGATACAGGTACATAGGCAATATTCATAATTTCAACTACAAAAATGATACACACATACAGATAGCATAATTATAACCAGCAAATCATAACCTTTTTATAGACCCCTCACACAATAACCTTTGTACAATATTTGCTGCAAATATATAACAGTGGTTGCAACAATGATCTATATGGTCACAGTTTATGTCAGTAATGTCACAGGAAGCCTAGGCCCTCCCACTCCACTGGGCTCCGACCCAGGGCCCTTTTAGCTACCAGTAACCTGTCAACCAAGACTACTTAAGGCTGTCCTCCCTGGGCCTCTTCCTCTCGTCTCCCACTCTGGGGTCACCTCAGTCGAAGACCTTCACCTGATGGGAAAATCCAAAACCCAAGTAAGCCAGAGGGAATCACCACTGTCCAGTGCCACAGGATACTTCCCTCTCGGCTTGTCTCTGTGGACGGTCCTCCCTTTCCTCCCTGAGGGCCCCTTTGGGCAGCTGCGTCAGAGCCTTTAGGTTTCACTCTGCTCTGCTCTGCTCTGCTGGAACTGTGGGCTGCAGGTCTGCTCACCTTCAGTGCTGCTTGTCAATTTTGCTAATTCGCTACCTTTCAATTCCTTCAGCAAATGGAGCATTTGCTGCAGGTGTGCCGGGGCAGGGTTGGCTGAGCCCAAAATGAGCCCTTAAGCCCTTGTTGCTCAGTGTGGGGTTTGTACACCCCAGCACAGAGCCCTATCATAACAAGGGCAAGGGCTACAAGTGCCGCCAGGGCCACTAGTCGGGCTCAGCCTTGCAGTCGGGTTTGTCCTGTTTCCCTCGAGGGAACAAACGGGCATTCTGAGGGTGCGCCTGAGGGCGACATGCCAGTCTGCAAACTGGATCCTCCCCCTCTTTGTTTTGCCAACCGCCTTTCTTGTTTCCTCCCTGCTTGGGCCACAATAACTACAGACCGGTGGGTCCTCAGCACTGTGGCAGTGGGGTACGCCCTGCGTTTATTTCTATCCTTCCCTCCCAGCCCCCTTCCCCATCCCTCTTCAGGGACCCTTCTCATGAGCAGCTGCTCGAACAGGAGGTACAGGCCCTTCTACAAGTTGGGGCTGTGGAGGAAGTCCCCGCGCATTGAAGGGGAAAAGAGTTCAATTCCCAGTAGATTCTCATTCCGAAGGCCAAAGGTGGTCTCCACCCCATTCTAGACCTGTGGGACCTCAACAGATATCTCAAGAAGTTGAAGGTTTGCATGGTTTCCCTAGCCTCCATTACCCCTTCCCTAGATCCAGGAGACTGGTATGCCACCCTCGATTTGAAGGACGCCTATTTTCATATATCAATATTCCAAGGGCACAGACATTTTCTGCGTTTCCAGGTGGGGACCACTCACTACCGGTGCTCCCTTTGGCCTTGCAACAGCATCAAGGGTGTTCACCAAATGCATGTCAGTGGTGGCCGCTTACCCCAAATGTCAGGGTACACAGATCTACCCGTACCTCGAAGACTGTCATAAATATAAAGGAAAGGGTAACCACCTTTCTGTATACAGTACTATAAAATCCCTCCTGGCCAGAGGCACAAAATCCTTTTACCTGTAAAGGGTTAAGAAGCTCAGGTAACCTATCTGGCACCTGACCAAAAGGACCAATAAGGGGACAAGATGCTTTCAAATCTGGGGAGGGGGAAAAGGCTTTGTTTTGTCTGTTCTTTGTGCTTGCCGGAGACAGATCAAGAAGGCAAGCAATCCAACTCAATTAGAATTAGTAAGTAATAATAAGGAAATGCATTAGCTTACTTTTATTTTGGCTTGTGATTTTCCTTGTCTAGAGGGAGGTTTATCCCTGGATTTGTAACTTTAAGGTTTTGCCTAGAGGGGAGATCCTCTATGTTCTTGAGTCTTTTGTTATTCTGTAAAGTACTTACCATCCTGATTTTACAGGGGTAATTCTTTTACCTTTTATTTAATTAAAATTCTTCTTTTAAGAACCTGATTTTTTTCATTGTTTTAAGATCCAAGGGTTTGGGACTGTGTTCACCTATACCAATTGGTGAGGATATATTCTCAAGCCTCCCCAGGAAAGGGAGTGTAGGGGTTTGGGGGGATTATTCTCAAGCCTGCCCAGGAAAAGGGGTGTAGGGGCTTGGGGGGATATTTGGGGAAGGTAGGGCTCCAAGTGGCCCTCCCTAAATGTTTGTTTAAATCACTTGGTGGTGGCAGCGTTACCTAATCCAAGGTACAAGGAAAGATTTGTGCCTTGGGGAGTTTTTAACCTAAGCTGGTAGAAATAAGCTTAGGGGGTCTTTCATGCGTGTCCCCACGTCTGTACCCTACAGTTCAGAGTGGGGAGGGAACCCTGACAAAGACTGGCTCGTCAAGGGCCACTCCAGGTCCCAAGTCCATTGCAGTGTCAAAGTGCTGCAGGACTTGTGCCGAGCTCTGGGCCTGTTGATAAACAAGCAAAAGTCAATGGTAGTTCCGGTCCAGAGGATAGAGTTGATCAGCACGGTGCTAGACTCTACCGAAGCCAGGGTGTTTCCACTACAGGACAGGTTCAATTCGATGTCAAAGCTAATTGCTAACCTCTTCGTGCACCCAATCACCACAGCCAGAGTCTGTCTCAGGCTGCTAGGCCACATGGCAATGTGCACCTGCGTGGTCCGCAAGGCTCAAAATGCGGCCCCTCCTGCTGTGGCTGGCAATGGCCTATTCCCCGTCCAGAAATCACCTGGACAGGGTTGTCGCGATCCTGTGCAGTGTACTCACCTCCCTAAAGTGGTGGTTCAACCCCAGGAGGGTGATGGCAAGGGTGCTGTTCACGAATCCTCGACCCTCGATCTTGCTGATATCAGATGCCTCAGACCTTGGATGGGGGGCATATATTGGGACAATGTGGAAACCTGGTCCCCGCTGGAGGGTGCGCTGCACATAAATGTCAAAGAGCTCAGTGTCATCCGCCTAGCTTGCAGGGTCTTCCTCCCCAAGTTGTTGGGTCAAGCGGTGCGAGTCCTGACAGACAACACGGCCTCTATGTTCTATGTGAACAGGCAAGAGGGAGCATGGTCATCGGCTCTTTGTCAGGAAGCCATCCATCTGTGGGATTTCTGTATCCAGCATGGAATCCACATGGAAGCGGCACATCTCCCTGGTGTTCACAGCACGCTGGTGGACCGCCTCAGCAAGTCTTTTTGCTCTCACCACAAGTGGGAGCTCCATCCTGAGGTCGCCAGGATGCTCTTCTGCAGGTGGGGAACTCCCTGAGTGGATCTGTTCGCCACCAAACAAAACAGGAAATGTCGGCATTTCTGCTCCCTGAAGGGTCTAGGCTATGCATTTCAGATACATTTCTCCTGTCATGGGTGAGCGATCTGCTGTATGCTTTCCCGCCAATCCCTCTTATCAGCAGAGCCTTGTCAAAGATCAAAAGGGACAAGGCTCGAGTCATCATGGTCGCCCTGGCGTGGCTTCGCCAACACTTGCTCATGGACCTAGGTGTGGCCACCCCGTGGCCACTGCCCGAATGCCCAGATCTCCTATCCCAGGACCATGGTTGGCTCCTGCACCCGAATCTCGCCCCACTTCACTTCACAGCTTGGCTGCTGCGTGACTAAACCCAGAGGAGCAGACTTGCTCCAGTCAGGTGCAGCAAATTCTCTTGGAAAGTAGGAAGCCCTCAACTAGAGCTACGTACCTGGCTAAGTGGAAGCGGTTCTCCAGCTGTGCGGCAGAGCATAGTATCTGCCCAACCCAGTCGTCTCTCCAATCCATCCTGGATTATCTGCTTCAGTTGAAGAATCAGGGACTCACTTTCTCCTCCATCAAGGTCCACTTGGCAGCCATATCGGCATTCCACCCGCATATTCAAGGTCAGTTGGTGTTTTCACATGACATGACATGACAGTGAGGTTCCTGAAGGGCCTGGAAAGGCTCTTCCCGCTGAACAGGGACCCAGTTCCCCAGTGATATCTCAACCTGGTCCTCTTGAGGCTCACCGGGCTGCCCTTTGAGCCTTTGGCCTCATGCTTCCTCTCTCATCTCTCGTGGAAGGTGGCTTTCCTGGTGGCCATTTCCTCAGCGAGGAGGGTCTCCGAACTGCGGGCCGTCACGTCGGAGCCACCATATACTGTTTCTTACAAAGACAAGGTCCACCTGCAGCCCCATCCGGCTTTTCTGCCCAAGGCGGTATCCTCCTTCCATGTCAACCAGGACATCTTCCTCCCGGTGTTCTGTCCTAAACTACACTCCTCCAGTGAGGAGAGGCGGCTACCTGCTTTGGATGTTCGGCGTGCTCTGGCTTTCTATTTGGAACGCACCAGACCTTTCTGCAGATTGGCTGAACTCTTCATAGCAACAGCGGAAAGAATGAAGAGCCTTCCTGTGTCCTCTCAATCAAACTGGATCACCTCTTGCATCCATACCTGCTATGAGCTGGCTCAGGCCCAGCCCCCATCAATTTATGAAAGCCCACTCGACCAGAACGCAAGCATCCTCGGTGGCCTTCCTAGCCCATGTCCCTATTCAGGACATCTGCAGGGCCATGACATGGTCTTCGGGGCACACGTTTACCACGCATTACGCCATCACCCAGTAGGCCAGAGATGATGCTGGGTTCAGCAGGGCTGTGTTGCAGTCTACATGTCCATGAATTCCTACCTGCCTCCGGTGGTACTGCTTAGGAGTCACCTAGAATGGAATGGACATGAACAAGCACTCAAAGAAGAACAGACAGTTACCTTTTTTCGTAACTGATGTTCTTTGAGATGTGTTGCTCATGTCCATTCCATGACCCGCCCTACTTCCCCACTGTTGGAGTTTACGGCAAAAAGGAGGGTTGGGGGAAGCTGGCGGTGCCCCTTATACAGCGGCATATGCGTGCCACTCCAGAGTGTGCCTGAGCCGGTCGCCTACGGATACCACTGAGGGAAAAACTTCCGGCACCGGTGCATGTGGTGAGCACACACACCTAGAACGGAATGGACATGAGGAACACATCTTGAACACCAGTTACAAAAAGAGGTAACTGTCTTTTCCTTCTTACCGCCCGTGATGGCTGTTGGAACTCCCTTCTTTGCCTTGGCAAAATTCTTATAGTGGTTCTTATACAGTTTGTTTGTTGGTTAGAATAGTTTTTAGTAAGTTTTAGTGTGATAGAGTTAAGACATCTCTCCGCGACTGGTGAGGTGCCCCCCGCCTTGGTCTCTGGGGTTTAAACCTTGTTCTTCCTGTGACAAACCTGTGTCCACCAGTGACCCTCACTTGAGCTGTCTCGAGTGTTTGGAAGAGGCCCACAGGAATGATCGCTGATAGATCTGTCGGGAGTTTTAACCGTTGTGACAGACCAAGACTAGTGGGGTACAGGAGTCTGGTAGAGGGCAAATATACTGGTCACTGGATGAGTAGTTTTCTGTTCCCTGAGTGACCAGAGCAGGGGCTGCATTAGAGTAATCAGGAACCTGCTAGAACCAGTTAAGGCAGGCAGGCTAATTAGGACACCTGGAGCCAATTAAGAAGAAGCTTCTAGAATCAATTAAGGCATGCTAATCAGGGCACCTGGGTTTTAAAAAGGAGCTCACTTCAGTTTGTGGTGCGAGTGTGAGGAGCTGGGAGCAAGAGGCGCAAGGAGCTGAGAGTGAGAGGGTGTGCTGCTGGAGGACTGAGGAGCACAAGCGTTATCAGACACCAGGAGAAAGGTCCTGTGGTGAGAATAAGGAAGGTGTTTGGAGGAGGCCATGGGGAAGTAGCCCAGGGAGTTGTAGCTGTCATGCAGCTGTTACAGGAGGCACTCTAGACAGCTGCAGTCCACAGGGCCCTGGGCTGGAACCCGGAGTAGAGGATGGGCCCGGGTTCCCCCCAAACCTCCCAATTGACCTGGACTGTGGGTTCTCCCAGAGGGGAAGGTCTCTGGGCTGTTCCCCAACCCACATGGTGAATCTCTGAGGCAAGAAAATCCGCCAATAAGCGCAGGACCCACCAAGATAGAGGAGGAACTTTGTCACACCGTGCACCCAAAAAGACAGGACATCGAGACTAAAGAAACTCTTGATGGAGGTAGCACTGAGACCTGCCTCGGAGCGAAGATCTGACTTGGTGCTGCGTACATTGTCATTGGTCTGCAGTGCGCCTCCCACTGGTAGAGGCTCTCAGCACTGTTCCTCCTCACCAGTGCCCAAGAAGAAACATCATAGGCACCATGAAAAGAGCTGCTCTCCAGCACCAGGAGGTGAGAGGCCTCCACCAGCTCCAGGCCAGTACCAATACCACTCTCCAGGATCTTCTGGTTCCCCGGTGCTGGGAGGATCAGTGCTGCCTTGGTCACCTCGATCTTCCTCCACCACCTCCTCCTGGTCATATTTGGTGTCCTGATTTTTGCACCACTGAGACAGGCGAGATTGCACATGCCACTCCCCGCAACCTTTGCTGACCTTCGGAGTTCTGGGCGCGATGATGCCCCAGAACACTTGGCCCATGCAGTGGCCCTTCTGGAACCCATGGGGGGTTTCCTACGGGTCAGGACACCAGCTCACGGTGTTCCTACTCGGTGACCTTGGAGAGTAGGGCGCCACCAATACTGCACCGAGAAACCCTGGATCTGAACACTGGTGCCGATGCAGGGGCTGGCCACGGTCCGGAGCCTGGCATCTAACAGGGTGCACAACCTGATGTGCAACCAGGTACCTAAGCCGGTATCAGTCAGCGGGAGCGGGTTCCCTGCGGAGAGGACGCATTGGAGGCTGTGACAACTTTGTACAGCTCTTCCTCCTCTTTGCCAGATGAGGAGCTGATGACAAAGGGGCCACCAGGATTTATTAAAGTGGGTGGTGTCCAACCTGGGCTTGCAGGCTGAAGTCGTCAATTAGCCAACCCATAGCTTCTTGGACTTCTTAGCAGCAACAGCTCCCGCAAAGGTTGGTCTCCCCCAGCATGAGGTGATTATGGAGTCTGTTAAGGCTCTTTGTCAGAACCCAGCCTCCCTCCTGCCCACAGCCAAAAGAACGGAGTGGAAGTACTTTGTACATGCTAAAGGCTGTGAATTTTTATTTTCACACCCTACCCCTGGGTCACTCATGGTAGCGGCTGCCAATGAGAAGTATCGCCAAGGCCAAGTGGGGTCAACACTGAAAGCAAAAGAACTTAAAAAGTTGGGCCTGCTTGGGAGGAAAGCCTGCTCAACAGGCAGGCTTCAACTTTGCATAGCGAACCCGCAAACATTGCTGTGTTGCTATGATTTTAACACGTGGGAAACAATGAATAGATTTAAATATAGGCCTCCCCAGAATAGCCAGCAGGAGTTCTTGACCCTCACGTAGGAGGGCAAGACAGTGGCCAGAGCCTCTCTGCAGGCAGCCCTGGATGCTGCAGATTCTGTGGCCAGATTGATGGCCACAGCCATCACCATGCACAGACGCTACTGGTTGCAGGCATCAGGGTTCCTGCAGGAAGTTCAACAGCCATTATGAGACCTGCCATTTGAGGGACCTGTGATGGGTTGGGTCACAGTAACTCCCTCAAGACTGTCACTCGATGTGCTGGGATATCACTGAGAGCAAACCCCACTGCCAGAGGTGGCTTTCCTCCACTCCCGTCTTGCTGAGCTCGACACACCAGTCGGCTACAGCACAGACCAAGAGGTTGGGCCACGCCCCCTGCAGTTCACAGAATTTAGGGGACTGCTCAGGTAACAGGGACTTCCCCAGCTCCCAGTATTCAGTCTTTCCCCAAATGAATCCATTTTACTCTGTATAAAGCTTATACAGGGTAAACTCATAAATTGTCCGCCCTCTATAACACTGATAGAGAGATATGCACTGATCGAGAGATATGTTTGCTCCCCCAGGTATTAATTACTTACTCTGGGTTAATTAATAAGCAAAAGTGATTTTATTAAGTATAAAAACTAGGACTTAAGTGGTTTCAAGTAATAACAGACAGAACAATGTAAGTTACCAAGCAAAATCAAACAAAACACGCAAGTCTAAGCCTAATACAGTAGGAAACTGAATACCGGTAAATCTCACCCTCAGAGATGTCCCAATAAGCTTCTTTCACAGACTAGACGCCTTCCTAGGCTGGGCCCAATCCTTTTCAGACCAACGTTGTGGCTTATGGCCTGGGTCCAGCAATCACTCACCCCACCCCACCCCACCCCACTCGTAGTTACAGACCTTTGTTCCAGTTTCTTTCAGGCATCTCTTTGGGGTGGAGAGGTCATTTCTTGAGCCAGCTGAAGACAAAATGAAGAGGCTTCCAGGGCCTTTTATATTCTCTCTCTTGTGGGCGGAAACCCCTTTGTTCTTCTGTGCAAAATCACAGCAACAAGATGGAGTTTGTAGCCACCTGGGCAAGTCACATGTCCATGAATGATTCCGCTTTTTGCAGGCTGACGCCATTGTTTATATGTTAGTTTGAACGTTCCCAGGGAAGCTCAGATGTGGATTGGCGTCTCCCAAAGTCCATTGTCAGTTAAGTGTTTCTTTATTGGGCACTTACTCAGAATAGTCCTTTCCCAAGAAGCTGACCAAATGCTTCACTGATGCTACTTAGAATCAAACATATTGAGATGCAAGTACATAGCCAATGTTCAGAACTTCAAATACAAAAATGATACACACATACAGACAGCATAACCATAACCAGCAAGTTACAACCTTTTCATAGACACCTTACTTGACCTCCTCTGTACAAGATTTGGTGCAACTATAGGACCTTGGTTGCAACCATCATCTATGTTCATGTCAATAACGTCACAGGACCCTTGATCTTTTCAGAGCAAACAGATGCCAGGCTACATGGCCTAAAAGACTCCAGGGCGACATTACAGTCCCTGGGGCTGCATACTCTGGCACAGCCCAAGAGATTGTATAGGCCAAAACAATATCGGCATTTTTATCCCCAACCACCCTGGCATGACCAGAGGAGGAGAAGAAACAATGGGTTTGGGTGTAGTAGGCCACCTCCACCCTCCTCCACAGGGCCTTCACAGTTAGCTCTGTGTCATTCTGATGAGGTGCTCAAGGGCGACCTATCAATCCCTTTAATCAAGCATCCAGTCATCCCTATCTTTTCCATCCGCATTTCCCATTTCCTCAAAACTTGGGAACAGGTTACTTCAGACCGCTGGGTCTTAAACACAGTGGAGTTTAGATATTCCCTCTAGTTTATTTCTACCCCACCTTTCCACCTACCTTCCCCGTCCCTCTTCAGGGACCCTTCTCATGAGCTTCTGTTAGAGCAAGAAGTGCAATCCCTTCTCCAGATGGGAGCTGTGGAAGATGTTCCACTATAGCTAAGGGGGAAAGGGTTCTAGTCCCGCTATTTCCTGATCCCCAAAGCCAAGGGAGGTCTTGGACCAATCCTTGACCTGCGTTGGCTCAACTCCTATCTCAAAAAGTTTAAGTTCCTCTTGGTCTCCCTGGCGTACATCATCCCGTCACTGGATCCAGGGGATAGGTATACTACCCTTGACTCGAAGGATACATACTTTCATATGCTGATTTTTTTCCAAGGCCACAGAAGATTTCTGAGGTTTGTGGTGAACCAAGGGCATTACCAGTTTGCAGACCTGCCATTCAATCTATCAGCCACTCAGTGAGTCTTCACCAAGTTTATGGCAGTGGTAGCGGTATTTCTGAAGAGAAGAGGAGTCCACATATTCCTGTACCTTGACGACTAGCTCATTATGGGCTGGTCTCGAGCGCAAGTGGAGTCCGACATCATCCTCATACAATTGACCTTCCTGGCATTAGGTCGTCTAATAAATGTGCAGAAGTCGACCCTGACGTGTTCAAAGAATTGAATTCATTGGAGCGGTTCTCGATTTGATGTTGGCAAATGCCAGTCTTCTGGAGGACCTCTTTCGGGCTATCTCGATGATAATAAGCTCCCTACAGTCATAACACTTCTCTACAGCCAAAATGCTTCTGAAATAAATGTAGTCAAACTTTACTAATTCTGGGTCACTGAGAACGAAAATGATGCTTAAAATTGTTGATTGGCTCTAGTTTTCAAGATATGCTATTGGGTCAGTATATACGACCCTTGACTTGGGAATGGCGGAGGATAAGTGAGTTATAAAGGGAAGGGATCTCAATTTAAACCAGAAATGACTAAAATACATCTTTGACTGGATCTATGAATAAATCTATGACTGGGTTTGGACAGTTCTTGCTTTTTAGGCAAAACAATGAATGATGCAATCTGAAGCTGGTATTGCGTCATACATGATATGAATTGCATCATGTTATTCCTAGAAGTCATGGATGATGCAGTCATAACGAAGCTTACATCACTCTGCTGAACAAATTGCCCTATATCAGCTCTAGAAATCATACAGTGTCGTGCTCTCTTATTTGTCAGTGTTTGATTTTGCAAAGGGACACATTTCTGTTTAGCCAAAGTGAGCAGAGATGCCTCGTCCTTGTGTGAACAGTTCAGATAACTTCTGCTATGTTTGTGGTGAAGTGACTTTTGCATCACAAAAGCGCAGTATAACCACTATGGTTAAGAAAGCCTATCACCTTTATTTTGGCTGCAAAATTGGAGATCAGGTCAAGAGGTGGGCCCCACACATATGCTGCAACACTTGTGCAACAAATCTTCGCCAGTGGTTGAACAGGAAAAGGAAATCTATGCCTTTTGCAGTGCCAATGATTTGGAGAGAGCCAACAGATCATACCAGCAATTGTTACTTCTGCATGGTGCCTCCAGTTGGGAAAGGTGTGTCAAAGAAGAAAAAGTGGACTGTGCATTATCCAAACATTCCATCAGCTATACGCCCAGTACCCCATGGAGAAGGACTGCTGGTTCCTGATGCAGCAGAATCATTCTCACTTGAGTCACACGAGGAAGAGGAAGAGGATGAAACTTCTGGTCCTGAACCATCAATGTCACAGGACCCACATTTTCTCCCATCCTCCTCCTCTGAACCACACCTCATGACACAAGGTGAACTGAATGACCTTATCAGGGATTTGGAACTACCCAAGAGTAAGGCAGAGCTGTTGGGCTCCAGACTACAGCAGTGGAATCTCCTGGCAGGTGATGTTAGGGTTTCCATGTTCCGTGACCGTCAAAAGGATCTTGTCCCATTCTTCTTCATGGAAGGTGATCTTGTAGCCTGCAACAACATCGATGGTGTGATGGCAGCCCTCAACATCGTTCACGATCCAGATGAGTGGAGACTGTTCATTGATTCATCAAAGACGAGTCTTAAAGCTGTTTTACTGCATAATGGCAATGTTTTGCCATCAATTCCAGTTGGTCATGCAGTCCATATGAAGGAAACCTATGACCACATGAAACAACTTTTGAGGTGAATAAACTATGACCAACATCAGTGGCAGCTTTGTGGCGATTTGAAGGTTGTTGCTCTCTTGCTTGGTCTGCAGACTGGATACACAAAGTACTGCTGTTTTCTCTGCGAATGGGATAGTCGTGCAAGAGATTCCCACTACATCAAGAAAGATTGGCCACTCCGACAGTCATTGGAGCCTGGGAGGAAAAGTGTTCAGCATCCACCACTTGTTGAATCAAGGAAGATTTTGTTACCACCCTTACACATCAAGCTGGGTCTGATGAAGAACTTTGTCAAGGCCATTGACAAAACACAAGCAGCTTTCAAGTACCTCCGTGGAAAATTTCCAAGGTTAAGTGAAGCTAAGATAAAGGAAGGTGTCTTTGTTGGTCCTCAGATTCGTGAACTTCTTCGAGATGATGCATTTGACCATGCACTGCGTGGCAAGGAAAAGACGGCATGGAAAGCCTTCCAGTTAGTGGCAATACATTTTCTCGGAAACAACAAGGCAGACAACTACAGGTTGTTGGTGGAAAACCTCCTCAAGGCATACAAAAGCCTTGGTTGCAACGTGTCACTAAAGATACATTTTTTGCACTCTCATCTAGATTTTTTTCCACCGAACTGCGGAGCAGTGAGCGACGAGCACGGCGAGCGATTTCACCAGGACATTGCAACAATGGAGAAACGCTATCAGGGCAAATGGAGCCCATCAATGCTTGCAGACTATTGCTGGACAGTGACAAGAGATGCTCCATTTAATGAATACAAGAGACAAGCCAAGAAGCGCTGAGTAGACACTGAATAGGACTAAACTATGTACATAATAGTTTTTTGCCTTTTGTTTCATAATAAATTTTATTTATATAACCCTTTTGCTGATTTTTAAAGTGTTACATAAACAGGACAGGTGAAATATTATCATGTAAAGCAACCATAAACACATGAAAAGACCTAGGTTTACAATTTATGATTAAAACTCTACTATCTACACAATATACATAGACATAAAATATAAAAACTTAAATATCTTAGATCACAACTGTCAGGCATTGCTTGAGCCTACTCGGCCATATGACTTCGTGCACTTACCTAGTTCAATATCAGAGGGGTAGCCGTGTTAGTCTGAATCTGTAAAAAGCAACAGAGGGTCCTGTGGCACCTTTAAGACTAACAGAAGTATTGGGAGCATAAGCTTTCGTGGGTAAGAACCTCACTTCTTCTTCAGATGCAAGTAATGGAAATCTCCAGAGGCAGGTATAAATCAGTATGGAGATAACGAGGTTAGTTCAGTCAGGGAGGGTGAGGTGCTGTGTTAGCAGTTGAGGTGTGAACACCAAGGGAGGAGAAACTGCTTCTGTAGTTGGATAGCCATTCACAGTCTTTGTTTAATCCTGATCTGATGGTGTCAAATTTGCAAATGAACTGGAGCTCAGCAGTTTCTCTTTGGAGTCTGGTCCTGAAGTTTTTTTGCTGTAAGATGGCTACCTTTACATCTGCTATTGTGTGTCCAGGGAGGTTGAAGTGTTCTCCTACAGGTTTTTGTATATTGCCATTCCTGATATCTGACTTGTGTCCATTTATCCTCTTGCGTAGTGACTGTCCAGTTTGGCCAATGTACATAGCAGAGGGGCATTGCTGGCACATGATGGCATATATAACATTGGTGGACGTGCAGGTGAATGAGCCGGTGATGTTGTAGCTGATCTGGTTAGGTCCTGTGATGGTGTTGCTGGTGTAGATATGTGGGCAGAGTTGGCATCGAGGTTTGTTGCATGGGTTGGTTCCTGAGTTAGAGTTGTTATGGTGCGGTGCGTGGTTGCTGGTGAGAATATGCTTAAGGTTGGCGGGTTGTCTGTGGGCGAGGACTGGCCTGCCTCCCAAGGTCTGTGAAAGTGAGGGATCATTGTCCAGGATGGGTTGTAGATCACTGATGATGCGTTGGAGAGGTTTAAGCTGAGGACTGTAGGTGATGGCCAGTGGAGTTCTGTTGGTTTCTTTTTGGGGCCTGTCTTGTAGCAGGAGGCTTCTGGGTACACGTCTGGCTCTGTTGATTTGTTTCTTTATTTCCTTGTGTGGGTATCGTAGTTTTGAGAATGCTTGGTGAAGATCTTGTAGGTGTTGGTCTCTGTCTGAGGGGTTGGAGCAGATGCGATTGTACCTCAGTGCTTGGCTGTAGACGATGGATCGTGTGGTGTGTCTGGGGTGGAAGCTGGAGGCATGAAGGTAGGTGTAGCGGTCGGTGGGTTTTCGGTATAGGGTGGTGTTAACGTGGCCATCGCTTATTTGTACGGTGGTGTCTAGGAAGTGGACCTCCCGTGTAGATTGGTCCAGGCTGAGGTTGATGGTGGGGTGGAAGCTGTTGAAATCATGGTGGAATTCTTCCAGGGTCTCCTTCCCATGGGTCCAGATGATGAAGATGTCATCAATGTAGCGTAGGTAGAGAAGGGGCGTGAGTGGACGAGAGCTGAGGAAGCGTTGTTCCAGGTCAGCCATAAAAATGTTGGCATATTGTGGGGCCATGCGGGTGCCCATAGCAGTGCCACTGGTCTGGAGGTATATATTGTCACCAAATTTGAAGTAATTATGCGTGAGGATAAAGTCACATAGCTCAGCAATAAGTTGTGCTGTGTCATCATCAGGGATACTGTTCCTGACAGCTTGTATTCCATCTGTGTGTGGGATGTTTGTGTAGAGAGCCTCTACATCCATGGTGGCTAGGATGGTGTTTTCTGGGAGGTCACCAATGCATTGTAGTTTTCTCAGGAAATCTGTGGAGATAGCTGGGAGTGCTGGTGGCGTAGGGTCTGAGTAGGGAGTCCACATATCCAGACAGTCCTTCAGTGAGAGTGCCAATGCCTGAGATGATGGGGCGTCCAGGATTTCCAGGTTTGTGGATCTTGGGTAGTAGATAGAATAACCCCGGTCGGGGCTCTAAGGGTATGTTGATTTGTTCCTGTGTTAGTGTAGGGAGTGTCCTGAGTAGATGGTGCAGTTTCTTAGTGTATTCCTCAGTGGGATCTGAGGAAAGTGGCCTGTAGAATTTGGTATTGGAGAGTTGTCTGGCAGCCTCTTTCTGGTAGTCAGACCTGTTCATGATGACAACAGCACCTCCTTTATCAGCCTCTTTGATGATAATGTCAGGGTGGTTTCTGAGGCTGTGGATGGCATTGTGTTCTGCACGACTTAGGTTATGAGGCAAGCGATGTTGTTTTTCCACTATTTCTGCCTGTGCACGTCGGCGGAAGCATTCTATGTATAGGTCCAGACTGTCATTTCGACCCTCAGGAGGAGTCCATGTGGAGTTCTTCTTCCTGTGTTGTTGGTGGGAGGGTATCTGTGTATCAGTGCGCTGTTCAGTGTTATCTTGAAAGTATTCTTTGAGTCGGAGGCGGCGAAAGTAGGCTTCCAGATCACCGCAGAACTGTATCATGTTCGTGGGGCTGCTGGGGCAAAAAGAGAGTCCCCGAGATAGGACAGACTCTTCTGCTGGGTTGAGTGTGTAGCTGGATAAATTGACAATATTGCTGGGTGGGTTAGGGGTACCCCTGTTGTGGCCCCCTCTCCAACGCATCATCAGTGATCTACAACCCATCCTGGACAATGACCCTGCATTGCTATTATGAGGTTGAACCTAATACAGTGAATATTTGTATTTATTATGATAGTTTATTGTACCTTGACTGCACTTTTAGGAAATTTTAAACATTTATATTATATATAGGATGATCATTTTGGGGCTATCCCATGGTATGTTTCATCCCTTATTTATGTTAATGAATTGAATAAGCAGCCCGGGACATGTTCCACCTGTCTTTACATGTTTGTCCTCCTTTTGATTTTGCAGGAGTGTCACTGAGCATCCAGAACTGCAAGATCGCATCCCTGTTAGCCACTTTTGGGACCATGGTGAACCAAGACTTTTTGTATGTGAAGCAGTCCTTGAACCAAGCCTGCAGTTTCCAGACAAGCAGCAGCGGCAGACAGAGAGCTCAGAAAGCACAGTATGTTTTTTTTCTCTTGCTCTGCTCTGATTTGTTTTTATCCCAGTAATAAACTATTGGTTCTGGCCTTCACTAAATTATCTGTGTTGATACTGTGATCCGGTGCACAGAAGGTAGCAGCCAAACAAACTTTTAAGAGTCTGGTACTTGTGACTTCTATTGGTCATAATACATTTTGTTGTTAGCAGGGGGTTTCATGCTGAAAATATTAGAACTCGTGGTAAGAAAATAGGAAAATCTTAGGAGCAGGAGGCAAGTTCAAAATGTTTTTCCTGAAACTACCTAGAGCACTCATATTGTGGTTTTTGTAAGCTCAAATCAGTAACAAACAGCCCAGGGTGTTTTAGTTTTGTTTATTCCCATAGAAACTCAAAGATATTGATTTTCATCATGAGATCATTGGGGCTTTTCTGGAGGGTTTGCAGAAGGCTCTAATGCTGCTCTTCATTGCTCATCTGTGGGGATTTTCCCCCATAAGTATATATAGCTGAGAAAAAACATGAAAAACACTGCAAGTTACAAAGTAAGAGAGGAAGGGACATAACTCTATGAAGGAACCCAAATCTCAGTGTCGCAGGTAGATGTGGGCCTGAACCAATATCTGAAATTTGGGAATATTCAAAATCCAAGCTTGGATCTGGATTAGAATTGTGCAAGTGAGGTCTGTTTATCAGTGGATCAAACCCAAAATCCCAGATCTGAAACACCATTCCATTTTGAAATATGGATCCAAATTTTGTCTCTTGGGCCCGTCTCTAGTAACAAGATATGTTTACTTAGAATGATAAAGACCCTTCAGTTAAAGTTGAACTGCAAAGTACCAAAAAAAAAAGAAGTCTTTCCTCTATATTGCTTCTTTGAGACAGCCTTTATACCTCTTTATTGCACTTCCCAGAAATGGCTCTTATCTGCTTTTTTTACATTTTTTTTTAAAGTGGTGAATTAACACTAAATGTTGCCAAGATTTAATTTTACCAGAGAGCCTGTCAAATAAATCAAAGGCTCTTCCTTGCTAATGTGCTTGCAGCACTCCTGACTTCACTACCCTGACAATGCTTCCTCCTCATCTGCTCTCTGGTGGGGAATCCCTACAATTGTTCCTTGAATCTAAACTGTATAGGTCCATGTTGCCCCTTCCAGACCAAAACCATGCATAATCCTGCCATAATCCTCTCCAGATTAGACATATCAAGCCCTTACATTTCTCTTTGCTGCATGATCTTGGCAAAATCTTTGGAGAATCTGAATAGTGGGAAAGTGAAGTTTAGGTTGCAATCTTTTGTGGCATCACATTCTGGTCCTCTGGAGACCTTGTCAAGGTTCTCCAGCAAAGAGAAGGAAATAAAGACTTGATATTTCTAATATGAAGAAGAAGCAGAACAAAATGTTTAGCGTTTAAATAATTTTGGCTCTTTAAACATAAAGAAGCAGAAAAGGGTCAAATAATTTTTAGTTTGAGACCCTCTATTCAGCAAAGCACTTAAACTTGTGCTTAATATTAAATGTGTGAGCGGTTCCTCTGACTTCAGTTGGGTTTAGATGCTTCAAGTTAAGTGTGTGCTTAAGTGCTTTGCTGAATTAGCAAATAACTCTGATATTGGTGTGATAACCCAAAACAATCTGTGAGCTCCTTCTACTGCTGAGCAGCAATAGTAAACTAACAAATATTGTTCTTCAAACCTACAGGGAGGGTTACTGACCTCCAGGGATATTGTTATGCACACAGAAGGTTAAATAGTAGGCATCTATGTTTTGGTTGCTGAATGACAACTAAAGCCTTAGGCCTTGTCTACACTGAAAAACTTGTCTACACTTGAAAAAACACCCCGCTGAGCAATGCAAGTTTCAACACTGTAAAGTGGCAGTGTAGATAGTGCTGGTAGCTATTCCCCTCGTGGAGATGGTTTTATTACAGCACTGGGAGAGCTGGAGCCGTGACAACACAGCCACATTAAAGTGGCAGCTTTTTAACGTCGGCTGTGTAGACATACCCTTAGAAAAGAATGTCTGTAGTGAAACACTTTGTTTGAGCTTTTAAAATGGCACTAGGAATGATGCTGGATTAAAAATAACTTAAAAGTAGTTGAGTGTTTCTTTATGCCTATGTTGGGTCTTTAAAACAGAGACTTCCGGAGCAGGAGTGTGCTACCGGGGCTTCCCTCTTCAGGGATGGGGAGGCTGGTTCCTGAGAGGCAGAGGTGACTGGCCCAGTGCAAACATAGTTTAAAGTGTAGAATGACTTGCTGGCCACTTACTGTAGGGAGGAAGCCTGTTGCTCTGCCCTCACCAGCAGGTGTTTGTGTGGTGTTTTTGTTCAAGTGAAGACTCTGCCAATTGAAAATGGAAAATAAAAACAAAACAATATTTTATTTCCCCTTCCAGCCGGAGGTTTTGATTATATCATTCTTCAGTACTGAAGAGCATGGCCTTTTGCTTCAGGACAGCTTCCCGTTGCCTTCAACCTACCAGGCTCTTCTGGGCATCGAGGTGCCACATTATTACTTTGCAAAAAAGGTGAGATCACAAAGAGGACATCCTTTTCTACGTCTGCCACAACCACATGCTGACACCTTTCTTTGCACTTGAGGCCAGATACAGCCAAATGGAGCTTGGAGTAAGTAGGTGCAGCGCCAATGAAAGTTGTGACAAAGGATATTTCTACACTGCAATAAAAAAAACTGTGACCCGAAATCTCAGAGCTCAGGTCAGTTGACTCAGGCTCACGGGGCTCAGGCTGCAAGACTAAAAATTGCATTGTAGATATTCAGGCTCAGGCTGGAGCCTGGGCTCTGAGACCCTCCCCCTTTGCAGGTTCTTGAAGCCTGCAGCCTTAGCCTTGTGAGCCCGAGTCCTTGGGTCTTTTATCACAATATGGTCATACCCAAAGGTAGTAATAAAATGGATGTATTGACAATGTAATGTAAATTGAACTAATCTGGCATTCCATGGATGTGCAAAAGGTGAGTGATATACAAGCAAAAGAGATGGAGCAGTTATCAGGAAAACCAACTAACAAAAGTGTAAAATAATCCCGTTTCTACTTTAATTTATGCCTGCACCATCCCTGATACTCTTGGGTGTAAAACTTAACTCTGGCATAAGTAGGTGCAGTTCCTATTAACTTCAATAGGAGCTGCAACCTACTTACATCAGGACTGAATTTAGTCCCCACTAAATACCAAATGGGTATAAGTTACACTCATCTTCCACTACCATTGAATGCCTAATTGGTGCAAGTTACACTCAACCACCCTGTAACTTTTGGTAAGTTTGAATGTGGATCCAAACTTTGTGGTTAGCTCCTAATCTCTTAAGAAAAGAGACTACACAAGAAACCTACATCTGGATTGTCTCAAACTTTGGGGAATTTAGAGCCAGAACTTTGCAACCCAAACCTGTTTCTAATAAATAGAATACAATAACCTTTCCAAGCAGAACTGGCTTTTATCTGGATTGCATCTAATTTTGTTTTCCCTTTCCATAAATTGCAAGATTGAAAAAAAGAGCTGCTACATTCCAATTCCACCTTATGCATGTTTTTCTTCATGCTCTGTTTATATTTTACTTTAATTTTTACCTCTCTCTTTCTCCTTCTGTATTGTTTTTTGCTGCCATTAGTTGTTGTTTCGGAGAGGATGTATCTATAAGCCTGTTGTAAGTATCTATAACTGCCCCCTTCCACAGTCTTCATTCATCTGCCTCTTTCCCCCTCCATTTTTTTTTTCAATCAGGACATTTCTTTTAAAGGCTGAATTACTTGTTATTTATTTACTGACACAGTAAACATATCCTAGTCTTGTGACTATTTTAAACATGGAAAAGTCCATTTGACACAACAAACCTGTCTTAGATCTGGTCTACACTACAGAGTTAGGTCGACGTAAGGCAGCTTACATCGGCCAAATTATGTCAGGGTCCAGACTATAGTCTTGCTCCCACCTATGTAAGTGCCCTGCTACATCGCCATAATAACACCACCTCCATGAAAGGCATAGGGCTTATGTTGGTGTAGTTAGGGCAACTGTGTCTGTGTAGACCCTGCAGGTTACTTGCTTACTCCATGCTGGAGCTGTGAAATTCACAAGAAAGCCCGGCTCACAGCTTGGGCTGTCACCCCGGGGAAGGTGGCGGGGCTCCAGCTGGAGCCCAGCTTCCCCCTGGACTCCTGGCTCGCCGCTCCCAGATGTGCTACTGCCCAGGCTCCCTGCTCTGAGCTGGGCTGCCCCCCTGGGGTCCCAGCTCCTCATTCCCAGCCAGACTGTGCCTGCTCCACTTACAGCCAGGCTGCCCCCCCCCAGTGTCCCCGCTCTGAGCCGGGCTGTGCCCACCTGGCTCCCTGCTGGGAGGGCGGTCCCAACCCAGCTCCCCGTTCTGAGTCAGACTGCACCCACCCGACTCCCCACTCCCTGCAGGGATCCTGGGTACTGCCCACTCTGCGGGGTCCCGGTTCTCTGCAGGGAGCCTAGCTGCACCGAGGCTCCTGGCTCCCCACGGAGAGCCCGTGGGGGGTGGGGTTTCAGCCGGGCAGAGTTGAGAGCCTGGGCTCTCAGCCCCCCACACTGCCCCTCTTAAGTAGAAGTGCTTCTGGTGAGGACGCGCACACCACCGACAGAAGGAGAGTAGTGTGGACATGAACCACCACAGTAATTACTATGGTGACTATAAGTCGACCTAACAATGTCTTTGCCTCTCCTGAACCAGGAATTCCCCAAATTGTATCTAACACTCATTTGCACTGTGGTTTGCATTACTTAGTCTGGCTAATACTTCAGGTGTTTTATTCATTAATATGTGGCTTTAAATGTGCTCTGGCATAGTTTTTAGATTAGCTCCCTTAAATATTAACATATGGCTTTTCCCTACACTTCTCTGGCAGTGAAAATGGCTTGAATAGACTGCCTAAATTAGTTAGAATGAGGATGGTTCCGCATCCACGGTGGCTCAGACCAAGATGTTTCATTGTGTTTGGCTTGTAAAAAGTTAATTCTTAAAGTCTAAAGAGACTATTTGGTGCTGGTGACACAACAAAGGGATATCTCTTGTTTTGTTCAGAAGAATAGTTAAATTGCCCTGTGGTGGCTCTGAGTGGAGTTGTAATTTAGATCTTACTGAGGCTCCGGGGACTCCAAAGTTGCCATTTTTGTGGAATATGGTTGTGAATCTGAGTACTAATAATGGGAAGACAGGAGTAAAAAATAAGAGGTTCTGGATAGTTAACTTAAAAAATAAATTCACCATTGGGCAGAGACCAGTCATAGAAACTTTCAGCCTGAAAGGTTCAGAAATGTAGGGGTTATTATAGAAACTATAATGCAACCTTAACTGTAATAGTTACTCCTGCTCCTTCTGGGATACTGTACAAACCTCTTATCTGTAACTGATGAAATACAAATGTTGAGCCTCATGACTTAATGTGCTTTAGTAATTTTTAGAAATACTCCTTCCTATATTCAAAGGCACTTTGAAAAGTAGTATAGTATTAATTATTCTGACAACTGTAAGAGTTTGACCCTCCTCCCATTTAAGTTTAAGGGAGTTTTGTCATTGACTTCAAGTAGTCATATGGTTAAAATCTTGTAGAAATCTGTATCTGTAGGTCAAGGGAGTGTGTTGAAGCCTGCTTGGCACCTGAGTGATGGTAGTTTTCCTTTCAGCCAGGAGAAGCCGAGAAAGAAGCACAAGTGGAATCTGGCTCAGTACAACTCTCACAAATGGTTGCCAAAAGGCCCATGAGAGATTTCATTGGTCTGGAAGAGTATGACAAAACTACCCGTGAAGCTATGCTGAACTTCAGCTTCTATCTAACAATTGGGGACATGGATGAGGCCTTCAAATCCATCAAACTCATCAAAAGGTGGGATCTAAATATTTGTAATGACTCATTTAGTGGTGGGATTTATTTTCACTTGAGTCATATGAAGTTTTGTTCCCTTTAGACTTCTTTAATTTTTCCTCCTTCTCTTTACCCTCATTCACACTCTGTCGTCCTAAACAAGCTGAAACCTTTACCCTTTAGGTATTATATTAACTTTTTCTTTGCTGGTCTTGTACTATACCTGTCGTGGTGGTGTCATCCACTGAGAACAATGAAATGTCAGGACATACCTAGTGCATCTAGCAGTACAGCAGATGGGATGTACCTGGCATGGTCAGCAGCAGTCAAATGAACTTCTATGACTGTATGATATTGGACATCTCATCTTAATACCCATGCTCATGTTAATTTTAATGCTATTAATTGGTAGTGTTGTCAGATGTTGACTGCGTGTGTGTTCTCTCTGTGTGCTGACCCAGCTCTGCATAGATAGCTGGCACAGCAGACCTCAAGCAAACTGCCTAATGACCACAAGATCCGTTTGTGACATTGCACTCTATATGATTTTATGAAAATATGCTAATGAGTATGAATATAATGTAACTGGAATATGCTTCATGCAAAAGGTCTCTTGTAAGATATCATTACAAAGCTTATAATCTACTGAGTGTGGTCATCCTATTTGTATAAATGTATCACTCTTGTATCTGAAATTAGAAATATGAAATATAACTCTGAGGGCCTATTGTAATTATGCAGTGTGGGCCATTAATGGTGGTTTGGAATCTTGATGGCTCCTATTAACCAGGACAATTGTCTGTAAATGGCTCTGTTTTACTTGTAAGTCTTCCTGTATACGTGTGTGCTGGCAAGTGGGTAACGAAGTTTTACAGTGACGTGATCATGTCATCTGAACTGGAATCCATCTTTAACCTGGTGTCTTTCCATTTAGAAGGGGGGGGACCCAGAGAGACAAAAGATTCCTGCCTTGTGCCAAAGCTATATAAGTGGGTGGAACAGAACAAAGGGGGCGGCCATCATGAGAAATCTCCTAGCTACCACCTGAGCTGGAACAAGGGCTATACCGGGTAAAGGATTGTGCCCAGACTAGGAAGGCTTCCAGTCTGTGAAAGAAACTTATTGAAACATCTCTGAGGGTGAGATTTTATCTGTATTCAGTTTTATTACTGTATTAGACATAGACATAGACTTGTTCACAAGTCACTTTTTCCTGTCTGTTACTACTTGGAACCATTTAAATCCTACTTTCTGTATTTAATAAAATCACTTTTTACTTATTAATTAACCCAGAGTATGTATTAATACCTGGGTGGGTGGGGCAAACAGCTGTGCATATCTCTCTATCAGTGTTATAGAGGGCGAACAATTTATGAGTTTACCCTGTATAAGCTTTATACAGGGTAAAATGGATTTATTTGGGGTTTGGACCCCATTGGGAGTTGGGCATCTGAGTGTTAAAGACAGGAACACTTCTTAAATTGCTTTCAGTTAAGTCTGCGGCTTTGGGGCATGGGGTTCAGACCCTGGGTCTGTGTTGGAGCAGACTGGCATGTCTGGCTCAACAAGAGAGGGTGCTGGAGTCCCAAGCTGGGAGGGCAGGGAAAGCAGGGGCAGAAGTAGTCTTGGCACATCAGTTGGCAGCCCCAAGGGGGTTTCTGTGACCCAACCCGTCACACCGCTAAGTTATGAAGGCACTCAGTGAGGTTTTTTGTCAACGAAGCACGGTCCTAATGCCCCGGCTCAATGGTTATAGGTACACTAACACATGTATGCCTGTTGCAATGGACTAGCTCAGTTAGGGGGGAGGGATAGCTCAGTGGTTTGAGCATTGGCCTGCTAAACCCAGGGTTGTGAGTTCAATCCTTGAGGGGCCATTTAGGGATCTGGGGCAAAAAAAAAATTTTTTTAGGGACAGTACTTGGTCCTGCTAGTGAAGGCAGGGGACTGGACTCAATGACCTTTCAAGGTCCCTTCCAGTTCTATGAGATAGGTATATCTCCATATATTATTAGTGGCGGGACTTTCCACTGTCCCCTAGGCCAGACACACTCTCTGAGACTCCATTTTATACACCGATACAAACAAGTTACATATTGCCCCTCTGACATAGTTAGTTACTGCCCCCTCATGTGGCTTGTTACCACCCATTACCTTGTATATGTTGGCTCAATCAAAACATCTCTATTCATCACACTGTCATCCTGACCTTATCTTTAAGAGAGGTCAATGTGTTCTTGTTATCTTTGGGGACGGGGAAGTGTTTGTACCATATTGACTGTCGGGTTGTTCTGGTACCATCCTTCTGGAATGTGTTTGTGTGAGTGTCCTGTGCCTAGCCTTTTTTAGGAATGTGTGTGTTTTTTGCAATACCAGCCCTGTTCTTGCCAGGTTCTGTGAGCTTGCAAGCAGGCAGAGCCTGACCTCTGCTAACTTTGCTACTATGCTCTATATCAGCAAAGCTTGACCACTACTTTTGTTCAGGCCTCACACCAGGTCTTGGATACAAGGGCTTATGTCTCAGGCTCCCTTCTTACTATAGGTAGATAATATTATGGTATGTTGAATACATCTAACCTGAATCATGATTCATTACAAAATGGACATTATGAAAATATTAATGTGTGCTGAAAGTTGCAGTTGTTCAGGCATATTGTACAGCTGCACAAGTCAGGACTTAACTGAACATCTACACTTCTTGGTCTGTTGAAAACACTTGGCCTCTGGCCTTGGGCCTTTCAGTGCACCTGATGGATTCAGATGTCTGGGGTAAACACACACCTTGTCACTTGTTATCACAGTGCACCACTGATGAAAATAATTAGTTTTCAAATGTTACAGAAGGATAGCCATCACTTTTCAAGGACAGATTTGCAAATAAAACATTCTAACCATGTGGATTCTCTTTTGTTAAACAGATAAAACATGATTAATAATGATTGATCTTATTATTTGCCATTCAAATACAAAGTACATCATCTAAAGGGAATTGAACATTCACCACTTTATTTATACATTTAAAATAAACACAGTAATACCAAATATTACAATGTTACTGACCACATAGGTGACTTTTAAATTTTAATATACATATTATAATATAGATATTGCAATATTAGCTGAAATAATATGTCTTAAATATTCCAATACTTTATTTTTAAAAACTGTAATTATAGCACAATTATTTTTAGAAAATACCTTGCTTTTCTGTAAAATAAGTCAGAGAAATGGAAACAAACTTCCGTTGGTTTTTATAAACTGGTATAAGAAAAAACTTCTTATCAGCTTTATAGAACTCTGCTCTCTAGAGCAATGTATTGTGGGGGGCTGAATTCTAGAAGTCCTTGGTTCTACAGCATCAAGCTCTGTAGAGCGCTACTGACTTTGGGCATCGTGCAGAGTGGCAACTGGGGCTGCATTCCTTATTACGTGAGAATTTGGGTGCAGAATAGAACTCAAGAGCCACTTGATGACCACTTTTTAACAAAGTGAAGCAAAATATAAAGGAGACAGTGACAAAGATGAAAAGCAGAGAATTCAGCTGGGAGCAGCATAACAGCCTCAGAGAGAGATTTTATAATGTTCGCAGCTCATAGTCATTCAGTCTTATCAGTGAGTATGATCAAGGTAACATCTTATACTGGAAGTTTTAAAAACATTTCTCATTGCTGCTTGTCCTTTTCTAACTCTTGTATTTAGGGACTTCTGCAGTGTAGTTTTTGGCTTGCTGGTTTGCTGCCTGATACTACATGCACATTGTTGACATGAGCCATCATGCTGTATAGCATCACACTTATGCACTAGAGGTCTGATCTTGCAAGGTGCTGAATACTTTCAGTCCCACCAATTTATTTGGCACTGAGGGGTCTGACCTGCAAGGATCAATTCTTAAATGCCCAGTTTTCAAATTTGGGTGCTCTGATTTGCATATGTGAGGCAATTATGCTCCCAAGTATCTGCTTTAGGTGCCAGTGTGCCAGTATGTGCAGAATGAACATGCTGACTTAGGCACCCAAGTTTGAAAATTGCATGCCAAGTCTGAACACTTTGTGGGAAAAGAGAATTTAGTATATTCATTCATAGTAGCCATTTCTGACAAAATAAGTTAATAGTATATTTGGGGGTATGGGGAGGTCGCGGTAAAACCTTTTCCCATAGATATTAACCCACAGTGTAAACAATGGAGTGCACTTTCAGCACAGTGGGTAGGGAGTTTTAGCTGTGTACCTCTCTTTCAATGTTAATGGCACCTCTAGCTGCCTGCAAAATTAACTTAAACACTCCCAAAGTCTCTGTTTTTAAGGACAAAACAGTGTCTGAAAACACACACACTAATTTTTTTACACTCCTATAATTTACAAATGGCTAGAATTATATTACTTGCTTCTGGGGTTATAGATTGTGTTCCATGCTTCAGTGTGGAAGACATGTTACAGCCAAATTAGATGTTCCTAACAATTGGGTAGGTCAGGCTCACCTTAAAGGAAACATTACCTAAGCCCAAACTATGCTTTTGTAAATTTTGACACCCATGACAAATTTCCTGCTCTGTCAGACTGTTTATCTATTGGGTCCAAAGGAGGCTTCTGAACACAGCTGAGCCCTTGAGCTTGTTGCATTATTATTAGGGAGCAGGATAACTTCATTCAAAATAAGGGAAGAATTTAAAGTAGTAGGTTGCCCTTTTCCCACTTTCAGTACCCTGACCAAACTCACTCTGTCTCTGCCACAGTTGAAAACTCCTGGCATATGGCTGTAAAGTTCTATCGGGATGCTTGTGCTGACAACCTAATATTTTTCCATTGTACAGTAGAGGAAGAGGGGTGCTGTATAATATATATATGTGTGTATTACACATATATATATATAGATAGATGGAGCCCATCCAAATAATAATTGAGGGCCTCTTTTCAAAAGAAGTGAGCTTTGTGATGTCCTTCGACACTTAGTTTTAAATTACAGTGTATACTTATAGAAAACAATTCCAATGCAAGTCTCCTCAGAGGACTCTCCCTTTTCAAGCACATGCTCTCAGCATGGTGACTCAACATAGTCGTTCTCCAGCCCCCGGCGGAAGTGAGCAGTCAGGGTACGGCTAATGACAATGACCCGAGGCGCCATGCAGTCCTCCCGCCTGTGAAGGATGTTCCATATGAGAATAGCGGCTGCCAGTGTGGCCAGGAGGCAGGCCCCAATGTTCAGGTAGCAAGACCAGGACAGGTTGGTGTAGGGCCCTATACGGTAGAAAGTTACCAATCCAATGACCAGAACAAAACCTGCAAGCAGAGTGAGAGAGAGACACTTTTTCAAAATGGGTACTTCTCTTGAATTTCTCTAGCACATTTCACCCCAAAGGATCCCACACTGCTTCAGAAATTATACACAGGGATCACTTTACCCAAAAACATGCAGCCTCTCTGGAGTGAAACCCAGGAGGTTTCTAACAGAGCATAGAAACACTATACAACAGTTTAGGACAGTATAAGGACAGAAAAAGATAAATTATCCAGATGAAACTACAAGAAAAATTTAGGAAAATGGAATGTAATATTCAAGCTTGATTTGGCCAGGTTTCTGGAGATAACACTTCTAAACTTATTAAATGTGCCATCAGAGGCGCTGCCTTTCTAATGTGGTGGTGGGTGCTTGACACCCCAGCTCTGCCACAGGCCCCGCCCCTGCTCCACCGCTTCCCCCAAGCCTCTACCCCCACCCTGCCTCTTCCTGCCCCGTTCTGCCCCCTCCCCTGAGCATGCCTGGCCCTCGCTCCTCCCCCCTCCTTCCCCAGTATTTCCTGCACAGCACGGAACAGCTGATCTGCAGTGAGTGGGAGGCAGTGGGAGAGAAGGGAAGGTGCTGATCGGAGGGGCCGCTGGTGGGCGGGAGGCACTGTGGGGAGGTGGGGCACTGGATGCTGGTGGGTGCTCAGCACCCACCATATTTTTTAATGTGGGTGCTCCAGCCCTGGAACACCCATGGAGTCAGCGCTTATGTGTGCAATAGATTCTTTAACATCCATATGGTCAGAACCTCATTGTATATCTTGACCAAAAGAGTGGGTACCTGGATTTCCCCCTCCACATCAGGCCTATTTCTTTCCATGCTGATTTAAAATATCCTGTGCCCCACCAATCCTCTTTTGTATGCTTTTTAGTACTTGTGTCTCATTGATACTATTGGTGACAAAGGCCTATGATTTTTCATGCCGCCTTTCCTACTCTTCCTGCCAGTGCAGCAAGTTGGTATATTGATTACAAATATGTATAAAGCAACTTCCATCATTCAGAAAACTACATTAATTCAGAAATACATTTTTAAAAGTATTTAAAACAAACCACCCATATAAACTATAAGTAGGTAGAGAAGGTACATAATAGAAAGAATAAAAAATATACTGTAGAGAAAGGGAGATGGAGAATATAAGACTATGGGGGACCCCACCATCATGGTGGTAATTAAACTTTTGAAAAAAACGTGTTCAGGTTAAAAGCCGGGAGGGAGGAAAATCGAGGGAGATCAAGGTCCAGCACCAGTGACAACCAAAGCTATGTCTACACTAGCAAACTTAAAGTGGCACAGCTGTACCGATGCAGCTGTATCGATGCTGTAAGATCGCTCGTGTAGCTGCTCTATGCCGATGGGAGAGAGCGCTCCTGTTGACATAATAAAAACACCTAAATGAGCAGTGGTAGCTATCTCAGCAGGAGAAACTGTCCCACCAACATAGTGCTGTGCACATGAGTGCTTATGCTTGCAAAACTTATATCAATCAGGCAGTGTTTTGTTCACACCCCTGAGTGACATAAGTTTTGCCAACATAAGTGGTAGTGGTAATCACCTAATAACCTAAAAGACAATGGTAAAATCACTCAAAGACTGGTGATGTAAGTGTAATAATAACACTTTGCACTTCTCTAGTGCTTTTCTTTCAAAGATCTCAAAGTGCTTTACCAACAGTAAAGCGTGAAATTCTCACCACACCTCCTGTGAAGCACCATAAGTAGTAAATAATATTCTTCCCATTTCAAACTGAGGAAACTGACAGGTGAAGTGATTTATCTAGTCATACAGGAAATCTGTAGTGTAGAGTAAAGGATAGGACTCAAATCCTGTGGCTCCCAGTCTCATGTGTTAACAAGACTGTCCTTCCTGAAGGATGCATCAATAATGCAAAATTGCTTTACAGCCCTCTATGCTTCCCTTCCTCTCCTCCCATTTAAAGCTAGTTATCAACTTTTAAGAGAGGTAATTTGTAGATCGAATTAGTTTGACAAGAACTTATACAAAGAGGCAAATATGTCTTGCTTACTAAGTAAAACACAGCTTCCTCTTCTCTCAAACACTTCCTTAACCACCACTATAACAGAAGAAATTAATATGGACAAAAGGACCCCATAATGGAGGAAGACTGAAATAAACAAAGGTCAATAAACAGCCAAAGAAGGATCTACAGATACCATCTCACTAAGTTCATGGGCAAGGACAAGTCATGCATGAGCCAGTCTTTCCTAAGTTTCCAGTGTCTGCACGCTATCTTTCTGCATTAGCAGCATTGCTTGGAAACAGTGTTATCACAGAAGGTCTGCCTTTCTATTGTATATAAAGTCATCCTAGCAGTGATTGGAGACGCCGTCACTAGATACAGATCCCTCACAGGGAGCACTAGTTGGGAGTATATCTCCCAGTGTTAGAAAGTAGCGGGCAACAGCTGTTAAGGTTTTCATTGTGCAAATAAGTTTTATTTTCATTGAAGAGTTTCAGACACTAATTTATCTCTGGTGCAACTCCACTGAAGTCAGTGGAGTTATATAGAGCATGGATTTGGCCCCATATATTTTCTAGAGCTTTTAAAAAGGTATTCTTTCAAGTCGATCTGCTTCTAGGTGGGGCAGCCCCAGTTTGTCCTTGTTTTCTGTCCTTTCACAATCGCTTCTATGAAATTCTCTGCTCACTTACCTCCACTTTTAACTTACAACACCTTGTAGACTATGGGGGTGTGCATTGCAATGTTGCACTGTAACTACCTCATGTAGACCCTGCTGTTGGTAGTCCATCGCTGACAATTACGATATTGTCACAGTTCTCATCTATGGCTATGCATATGACTCTGAAGTCTGAACCCTGATGCATAGTCGACCACACTGAGGGCATGGGAAATCTGTATTTATGATGTTTGATGATGCAGCTGTGTGGCACTTTTCATGTGCAGCCTGGAGATGAATTTGTCGATTCTGCTCAAACCTGTTACATGCTCATCTTGTCAGAGTCAGTGAGTCCTATTCTGAGCCATTTGCTCAAGTTCTTTGGGATTGATGCCAGCCCATTGGAGACTGTTCTTCAGATTATCTTTTACTCTTAGGGGAATTCTGTGCCAAAAATTAAAAATTCTGCACACAATATTTTTAAATTCTGCATATTTTATTTGTCAAAATAACACAATATGATCATACCAGTTTCAATTATTTTTGGTCATTTATTTCAAAATACCTGTCAGCACGTATGTTTGTAACAATACAGAAAACAAAAAAGATACAGGAAATTTTTTTGACAAATAGATTCCTTACTAGGCATATTAATACAGAACTCTGAGTAATAATTCATTTAAACTACAATACAGAACCGTGTTTCCCGCACCCTTCAGAAGCAGTGCAAAGGCTTGGGGGAGTCGGGGGTAATGGAGAAGCTGAGGGAGAGGGAAGTAAATTGCTGGGAAGGAGCCTGGGTGTGAACTTGGAGGGTTGTTGGGTATGGATGGAAAAAGTATGGAACAGGTTTTTTGGGGGGGTAGGGAGGGATTGTTAGGGAGCTTCCTCCATGCAGACCCTGGCTCACCCCTAACCTCTCCCCTTCAGTCAGGCACATCTGCCCCTGCCCCCATGTGTCCTTGCACCCCCCTCCACATGTGTCTCCATCCCCACTCAGACACCCACTCCCCCCATCCCCATGTGGCCCAGCATTCCCTTCCCCTGTCCCTATGTGGCTCTGTACCCTCCCCCATCTCCATGTGTTTCTGTGCCCCCACCTAGCCACTCCCCTGTCCCTATGTAGCTCTGCACCCCTTCCCCATCACCATGTGGTCCTGCACCTCCCTCCCCCCGTGGCCCTGTGCCTCCACTCCCATTCAGCACCTGCCCCAGTCTGTCCTCCCCCCCATCAGCCCCTGTCTGATGACACCCCCCCCCAGCATCCCACACTATCTGTCTCCCCAGAGCCCCTGTCTCCTGACCTGGCCTGACAGGCGCTGCTAAGAAGGGAGGCTCTTTCTCTTTCCTAGCTGGCTGGGAGCTGCTGCTGTGTTCTGTTGCCACAGCTCCTTCTGGCGGGCAAAAGGTGGAACTGCAGAAGTTATTTTCTGCTCGGAGCTGCTGCTGTTCTTGCGCCACAGTACCCTCTGGTGGGGAAAAAGGCGGAACTGAAGCAACATTTCAGCAGAAGCTTTTTTTCTGCGCAAAAATTTAAAAATATGCACAGCTAATTAATTATGCACGCAATAGCGCAGAATTCCCCCAGGAGTAATCTTTAAAGCACTTATATGGACGACCCTTCTTTCTTTTGCCCTGACTCAGATCTGTTTTGGAAGATGGTGGTCTTCCATTCTGATGACATGTCCGGTCCCCTTAAGCTGTGCTCTCAGTAATATTTCCTCAATGCTGGTTGTGTTTGCTCTTTCAAAGACCTTAATATTGGTCACTCTGTCCTGCCAGCGAATGCTCATTATTGAGTGGAGGGAATGCATGTGAATTGCTCAAGCTGTTTAATGTGACAGCTATAAAGAGTCCACGTTTCAGATCCATACAGGAAAGATGTTAGAACCACTGCACTATAGATCTTCAATTTGGTGGAGCGACAAATGTTGTGTTGGTTAAGGACTTTTGTTCGGAGTCTGCCAAGGGCCGGCTGGCTTTACTAATTCTGGAGGAAATTTCCTTATCAAGGGAACCATCACTTGAGATGGTACTGCCCAAATACTTGAACTGATCCATATTTTTCAGCTGTGTGCCTTGGATGAAGATGGCTGGCATTGGAATGAGGTGCTGGGTGGAACAAGACCTCTGTCTTCCTGAGACTGATGGCGAGGCCAAAGATCTGGGATGCTTCAGAAAATCTATCAACGATGACCTGAAGGTCATCATGTCTATGAGCCATCAAGGCAGTCATCTGCAAAAAGTGCCTCGCCGAGAAGTCTCTCCAGTGTCTTGGTCTTAGCATTGAGTCTTTGAAGATCAAAGAGGGAGCCATCGAGTCGATAGCAGATGTATATCCCCTGATCCAAGTCCCTTGTTGCATGGCTGAGAACACAAGCAAAGAACAAGTTGAACAGCACTGGAGCAAGTATGCAGCCTTACTTCACTCCATACAAGATTTCGAACACACCAGAAAAGTCACCACTGGTGAGCACTTGCACTGTCATGTGGTCATGGAACAGACAGATGATTTATATGAATCTTCTTGGGCAGCCCAGTTTATGCTGAATAGCCCATAGACCCTTTCTGTTGACTGTATCTAAAGCTTTGGTCAAGTCACTGAAAACTGCATACAGGTCCATGTTCTGCTCTAAGCATTTTTCCTGGACCTGCCTTACGACAAAGATCATGTCCATAGTACTACAACCTGGTCTGAAACCACACTGCACTTCTGGCAGATTCTCCTCAGATATGTTTGCAATGAGTCTGTTCAATAGAAGGTGAGGTAATATTTTCACTGCTGTACAGAGGAGAGCAATGCCTCTATAGTTTCCGCAGTCAGCTTTGCTGCCTTTCTTTTGTAACAGTGATACAATAATAACATCTTTGAAGTCTTGTGGCATTTCTTCTTCCTCCCAGATGCTACTCAAGATGTCATGAAACACCTCGATGGCCTTGGGGCCTGCTACTTTATACAGTTCTGCTGGAGTACCATCCTTTCCAGAGGCTTTGCCAGAGTTCAGTTGTTAGATGGCTTTCACAATTTCTTCAACTGATGGAGGGAGGTTGAGGGTTTCTTGGGTAAATGATTAAGGACATGCTGATCAACTGTGCATGGTCTATTGAGTAGACTATTGAAGTGCTCAGCCCATCTCTGTACAATTCCCTCCTTGTCTTTGATGAGGGTTGTGCCATCTGCCGACTTCAAGGGGGCTGTGCCAGTTTTAGATGGTCCGTAGACTGCTTTGAGAGAGTCAAAGAACATCTTTGCTTTTTTGTATCTGCATAATGCTGAACTTCTGCAGCTTTCCTCTCCCACCACTCACCCTGCATTCTCCTCAGTTCAGACTGGACCTTGTTCTGTAGGTACTTAAACTAATCTTTCTTTGAGATGGAAGTAAATTCATTTTGCCATTCAATAAGTGCTTTATGCATGTCACTTAGGAGTTTGGAAATGTTCTCATTGTTCTCATCAAACCAATCCTGATGCACCTTTTTTTTTTTGGCCCCAACACTGATTTAGTTGTGTCAATAATCACGTTTGTCAATAATCACTATCCTAGAAAGCACTGCTCAGTCGCCTAGGATGCTGCCGAACTTTTCCGCTGCCCCGGGGACGGAGCTGAATGGCCACTAATCCCAAGGTCGCCTACGTGCAGGATTGTGGCTACAACTGCCAGTGGTCATTTCCACCTGTCACTTTGCTACGCCCCCATCGCCGCAGGACTTGGATTAATGATGTAATGTTAATGATGATAAGGTTTGATAAAATTATGTTAATGGGATGAGAGTTGCGAGAAAACCTGTGCAGGAAATTTTTGAGTGAGAAAGCCGTTGCACAGAGGCAGTCCCACTCTCTCTGCCACAGAAGCCAGATTCCAGCGGCACGAAGAATCGTTACGGCTGGGGACTTCCTTAGCTGCAGTGGGTGACCGGGACATCTTCAATGCCTTGTCATACTCTCCGTACCCCACAGCATGTTGCTGAACCGCCTTTCATGGCCATTGAATCACAAATTAATTTCCTTTGCCCAGTCTGCCAGAACAGTCTTTGCATGCTAGAGAAAGGCAGTTTCCCTATTTCACCAAGGGTAAAAGACCCTTTGGCAACCCTGCTAGGGTGAACTGAAAGGTACTTACATCAAGTTAATGTAGTCCTGGTTGAAGTGGGACTGTGTTAAGGTGAACTAGGTATCTTTTAGTTTATGCTAGCAGGGTCTACAGAGGGCAGTTATACCCAATAGTTTATGGTGTTCTGCAGCTCACACCCCCATACTCTGCATGGTGGAGCCATGTAGACAAACCTATAGTTAAGATCATTCAAGCTATGTCTTTATTTTAATTTCCAGTCTTCTCTCTCGTTTGGGGTACAAAATGACAATCACTTGATGGCTTTATTCCCCTAAAGATTTTGAGATCCAGCCTGCAGTGGACTTTTTGCATAGTGATCAGCACACTCAGAATGCTGACTTCATCAGAATAACTGTTTCACCTCTAAGTTTATCTATGAAGAAAACCTTGTAAAGACCCCAGCCGGTATTCTTTGTGCACTCAAAACTCCCATTGAAGTTGATGGGAATTGTTTGGTGTGCACAGAATGCCACATGGAACTCTAAAATTGTAATAAACTAGGTTTGCAATACAGATTTTTTTAAAATAGATACTTAATAGCTTTAATCTCCCCTTTTTGTAATACCTTTTTGGATTGCTTTTGATTCTCTGCTGACTTTGGTGTTTGTTAGGTTATTGTTACTTTTGCCTTTAAGGCTTTATTTAAAGGCATTTTTTGTTAATAATAATGGCACACAGGAAGGCTGTCACAGCCAGAAATTAAAACCACATTGCTTTAGTCCCAGTCTAATGCTTTAACCACAAGCCCCATTTTCCTCTGAATTCAGTGATGTTACTCCTGACATATACTGGTGTGAGGAAGGAAAATCAGGTCCATTATTATTTGTGGAACGCATGCCTCATTTTTTTTAAACTGACCTCTTAGAGGTTGATTTACCTGTCTGTAAAATGGAGATGATAATTCTTTCTTTTTCCCACCCTTTGTTTGTCATGTCTATTAAAACCGTAAACTCTTTGGGGGGAGGGACTGTCTCTTAGTATGAGTTTATACAGTTCTAGCTTAATTGGGTTCTCATCTCAGTCAGGGCCGGCTCCAGGCACCAGCTGAGCAAGCTGGTGCTTGGGGCGGCAGATTGTTCGAGGCGCCATGCTGCCCAATCCTAGGGCGGCACGGCCGCTTTTTTTGTTTGTTTGTTTGTTTTGTTCCGCTCTGGCCGCCCTGTGGGGGGCGGCGGCGCGGAGAACCAGAGCGCCCTGCAGGGCAGTCCTCTTCCTTCCCTCCCCGCCGACCAGAGCGGAGCCCTCGTGGCAGGTGGCAGGAGGCGGCGCAGCGGGAGGGGCCGCGTGGCAGCGCCCCTGCTGTAGCCCTGGCCGCCCCCTTCTCTCTCTCTCTCCCGCCCGCTCCCTCTCCCTCCTCCCCCCCCCCCCAGCCGGTCCCCCTGCACCCCACTCCGGCCGCGCCGCAGGTTTGTTTTTTGTTTTTGTTTTTTGCTTTGCCGTTCTGGCCGCCCCAAGCAAAAAAACAAACAAACAAAAAGCCAGAGCCGGCCCTGATCTCAGTTGGGGCCTGTACACGCTACTGTAATACACATAAGACCTGAAATTATTTTAACTGATGTTTGTAAGCTAGACTAGAATTCAGTTTGTTGGTGTCCCTTTTAAGTAGGAAGAACATTGGGCCTAAACTACTTGATAGTGTGCCTTTATAAGTAAATAAAAAGTACCATTATATATGTTTATAATACTTAAGGCCAGATTCTGTGGGTGGGGGCACGTTGGTTCAGGAAGCCCTTTCCCTTCCTTTCACGCCTGCACAGGGCTAACCAGAACCTGCTGCTTATGCTTGCCTAGATGCTCTTGTGCATGAGAAGGCAGGGCCATGGTCTAACCAGTCCAACAGAAGATTGGTGCTGACACCAGGAAGTATATGCTAGATGCGGCTCCTCAAAGGTTACACCACATGGTTCCTTTAGTAACCCTGGATGCTTCCAGGAACTGCCACTCATGCAATACACCTCTCGTTGCTGTAATGCCCTCTCTTTAATAGGCAGCAGGTTTAAAACAAACAAAAGGAAGTATTTCTTCACACAACGCATAGTCAACCTGTGGAACGCTTTGCCAAAGGATGTTGTGAAGGCCAAGGCAATAGCAGGATTCAAAAAAGAACTAGATAAACTCATGGAGGATATGTCCATCAACGGCTATTAGCCAAGATGGGCAGGGATGGTGTCCCTAGCCTCTGTTTGCCAGAAGCTGGGAATGGGCAACAGGGGATGGATCACTTGATGATTACCTGTTCTGTTCATTCTCTCTGAAGCATCTGGCATTGGCCACTGCGGAAGACAGGATACTAGGCTAGATGGACCTTTTGGTCTGACCCAGTATGGCCATTCTTATGTTCTTACATTCTCTCTCCTCCTCACATGGCTGTGGCTTCTAAAATTGTGGTAGAACCTTGCATGTTTACAGTACTACACACATTGTAGCAGTAGCTATTTCTCAGCGATTTAAATACTTCATTGTAAGACTGAAAACACTACTCCAAAGGGAATCAAGAAGAAAACACAGTTAACTGTATTGTGCTAAGCTCCTCTAAATATGCTTGCATCTGCAATAGGAAGTAGTGCACCGTGATATATCATCTGTCTCGCCCAACTTATAAATATGAAGGAGGCATTACTGCAGTAAATTCTGCTACTCCTGATGTAGCCATTTGGCTTGATCAGCTTCAGGTGAAATTGTAGTTGCTGCTCTACACCAGTCATACAAAAGAAGAAAAAGATCTATCTTGTAAGCTTTTTTCCTTTCTGTACAAAGGATGCATAGATTATGAGTTGCCTGTTTTGCCGATATGTCACAAGGTGACATGCTGTACAAGTTAAGGTTCATAAGCTAACCAACAGTTTCACCCAGCAAATGTGTGATAGACTTTGAAATGCTGATTAGAGATCAGGGCCACACAAGACAATGAGTGCCCTGGAAGTATCAGAATTATCCTGGCATCTATCTCCCTTGCTGTTCTGGTGCCTTGTAATAAGTGAATCACTGAGTTGTCTGGCTGGTCTTAATCAGTTTTTCCTTGAATAGATAATGCACAGAGTTGGTGGTGATGGGCTCGATACAAAGACCGTTGAAGTCAGTAGTAGTCTTTCCATTGACTTCACTAGGTTTTAGATCTTTGCTTATATGGGCAGCAATAACCTGCCTCTACTGTAACTTTAGATAAAATATATCACAATAAATAATTCTAGTCTGAGTATAGCAGCTGCATAACTTCCAATCATTGCATTGTGTGTAGTGGCTTCTTCAGTATGCCAGTGTATCTATGGTACTGTTATGTCTAATGTGTGGAAATACTGTGTGATTAGCACTTCCAGTTTCCTGACCTAAAATGAGATCCATTGGTACAAACCTGCTGGGGAAAATACCTACAGGTTTACTGGCATTTGTGAGTGCTGCATTCCCCAGACAAACACTTCATCCCGTGCCTTGATCAGTTACACACAGGAAAGTGGCAATAGTCTGTTTACATTGCTTTATGGAACTTCAGAAAGGTAAAGAAATGCCTTAAGCATATTTCCCACTATGTAAACTTACTTCCAAACCCCTATATTATTATATTACCTGTCATTTTTTCTTCTATCTTTGAGATCACTTAGGGCAAGTTAGAATACTAAATGGGTATGCAGCTCTGGGCTAGACCAGCAGTCTTTGTGAGCACCTCTGTTCCATTTTGTGGAGTGATTATTCATCAGGAAAAAAGACTAAGGTTTCCTCACAGTGCTTAAAATAAAACTATTTTGGTTAGCAGGACTGTTTCCCTTCACAGGCCCTTTGCCTGAACCCTGGTTCAGACCAGCAGCCAATCACATGACAGCCTTTTCTCTTCTCGCAGTTTCATGCCAGGTTCTGAATGGGAGGGAGTCTGGAGATGGGGAGCTCAGAAAATGATTCTTACTTGGCAAAGAGCATAAGTGAGTCATAGGAGCTATTGAAGAGTAAAAACTGTCTGGTCAGTACAGTCTACCACAGGCTAGACAGGAACTGACATTTAAGAGCAGAGAAAAGTGTGATGTAGAAGGAAGAGCAAGGAATATTATTTGAGAGAGATCTTACAGTTCACTGTTTCTAACCTCTGTGAATTAGTTTAGGGTGAGTGAGTTGAGAGAGCTTTAAAATCAAATTTTTATGGTAAGTATTTGACAGGATGAGTTACAGCATCCTCAATCATCAGTAATAGTCACCAAGGTAACCAGAAACTGATGTTAGGCTTACAAATGTGGGAGTTCAGCAGCAGAAGTGTGAAGAGAGATCATACTCAGTGAGAGATACTGTGGCGCATACTAGGAGGCTTCATTGTCACTGTACAGAAGTCAAGACTTCTTTGTACTGCAGTGAATAGTACTATTCCAAAGATTAGATATTTCTTGAAGCAAAGAGCCCCATAGTTTATTGGAGCAGTTTGATCCTGCACACTGCATATCTCTTGTTTGCTTGTTATTACACCAATGAGAATGTGTGCCAGCCAAGATTTGTCTGAAACATCTGGTACACCTCTACCCCGATATAACGCGACCCGATATAACACGAATTCGGATATAACGCAGTAAAGCAGTGCTCGGGGGAGGCGGGGTTGTGCACTCCGGCAGATCAAAGTAAGTTCGATATAACGCGGTTTCACCTATAACGCAGTAAGATTTTTTGGCTCCCGAGGACAGCGTTATATCGAGGTAGAGGTGTATGTCTATTCACTAAATCACAGTGCTAAATTCATCTTGCTCACCTTGTAGCAGCCTGGCCTTTGGGGAAGGTATTCACCCTTGTGGGAAGGTAGGGTTTTTTGCTGGGGAAGGACAGCTTTGCTTTCCGCTGGGCCTCTACTGGAGCATCATATCTGTGGGAAAGGCTATTCTGTAATCATTTGATGAGGGGTGTTCTAGGATGGGACCGAGAGGACTATCTGGTTATGTGCATACTGTGTGCTTTGCTGCTGGGCAAAATACTGGTGCACCTTAATGCTGAAGTAAAGTGCACCCATTTGTTTAACCGAAAGGCATATTTCTGGAATTTGATGCATTTGGTGTAATAAAGTAACTGGAATAGAACATTGTCATAGTATCAGTGTCTCCTGCTTTGATTAATAATAGCTTTTGCCTTCACTAAGGTATTTATTAGCAGCAGTAAACCTTTGGCAATATTCTAGTCTATTGACCTTTTTTGATGAATATTGTTGAATATTTATTGTTTCGTTCATAACTTCCTTTAGAAGGAATTCTAGGAAAAGCGGGGGCTGGGATTCTGCCTTCCCTTATAGTGGTATGTAGCTTGCGGTTAACACCCTTGTCATCAGTGGAATATGTTGATGCGAAACCAGTGTGAGAACAGAGTCTGACCCAGTATCAGGATTATTGAAAATGCTCTTTTAATCAGATTTTTTTTAAAAATAATTGTTTTAATATTGGAACTAAAACTATTCCCACTACTTTAAAATGACTGTAGTATCTTTGCGTTTTTTTAAAAAGATATTTCTTTCATACTGATAAACAGAGGGTCAGAACTGTTTCAGTGTTTCAGTAAAACACCTGACAGGTGTATTGGGGCAGAGATGTAATGAGAAGTGTGAAGGAATAAGGGCATTGAGCATAAGTCACGTTCCGTCATTTTTGTTTTTTTTGTTGGGATTTAAAAAAATTATATACAGTGTTTCATTTAATTCTGTTCCCTAGTCCTCAGAAGTATTGGGTTTATAGGCATCTTGATAGAAGTCTGCTTTAAGGATGGACTTGAAGGAAGCGAGGATGGAAGCAGATATTAGGTTGATTAGAGCCATATAAGTACTTGGATGGGCATGGCACATCAGTCATGGAAGGATTCCAGGAGTAAGGCATGACACGGATGAAGGCATGGAGATGAGTGGAAGGACAAGAAGTGACCAGTTAGTTGCATGATTGATATCTTCATCTTTGTTCGGTGATGACTGTTCTGTTGTTCTGTACTGCATTAAGATGTATGTAGGTTAATGGTATAGAAGTTAGAAATGGAGAATCCCATTAGCTCATCCATTCTATCTCCCTGCCAATGCACAATCGTCCCTACTCTGTATTGTGGGACTAGAGTGAACAGTATGTCTGCAGGGGTGTCTCCATCGGTTACCACTAAAGGGGTGTCAGCCAAAAGACACAAGGTGTAGACAGTTAGAAATCAAGGCTTGAAATTCAAAGGAAAGGTATAATAAGGTGTTTGGCTATAAATGGCAAGCCAAGCAGAGAGAGAAGGCTTCTTATTGTCTTCAGTATAGGGGCTGGACATTTATATGGATCTCAAGAATATCCAGAGTGATCGTAATTTAATAAGAAAAAAAATTAAACCTCATGTTTACAGTTTAAGCCAATCTCTTGCTATTGGGGTATGTCTGTGCTGCATTGTAAACCCAGGCTCTGACTCAGATTTAAGCCCAACCCTGCCCTACTGTCCATGCACAAAGCTTTCTGAGTCAGGTCAATAAGCCCTCAAGACTTGGGCCTGTGGACACACCCAGGAGGGTGGGTCTGAGCCTAAATCCTGCTGTGACTGGGGTCCAAGTCCTGTCACTTTGTGGTGTGGATGCAGCTCAAGCCACAGATGTGAATCAGGAAGTCTGCATTGTGCAGTATGGACACTTTAGCACGGTTGTGCGCCCCGGGTCCAGGAATTGTAAACCCAAGTTTACAGTGCAGTGTGAATGCATGGAAACATGACTCCACAAGCATGTGTCCCACAAATCTGGGTTTACAATGCAGTGTAGGCATATACTTGGAGACCAGGATTAAACCTAATGTGGGGAGCAGATTATCCCACACGTGCCAATTGTGGGGTTCTTGCATCGTCCTCTGAAGCAGCTGATACTAGTAACTGTGAGAGAAAGGATGCTTGGCTAGATAGACCTTGGGTTTGATCTAATTTAGCAGTTCTTGTGTTCCTAGTAGGTTAATCTTCTATAGATTCCCCTTTGCCCCCTATCAATTTAGTACTTGAAGGAGTTCCCATTAGGATTGTTACTCTGTGAGCTTTTTTTTATCCACCCTTATATTCAACATGTTGCAGCTGTAACAGTTTCTTGGAAAAAACTTCTAGAGAGAAATTTCTGAGGGTTGACACAAAATTCCACACACAAAACTCGTTCCATTTTCACCACATAACTTTTCCAAAGCAAACAGCTTTCTTTCCTGTGAACTGCGAGTTATGAGGTTTTGGAGCTGTGTGAATCCTAGTACAGCCACTGGAGTACTGCTTCCTCTCTCGTTTCCTTCCTCCCTGCTTCCTAGGGCTTTATTTTCTGTCAGAGGGTCATCCTTTTGAATGACTGTCAAATGCTCATGCAGGTGGCAGAAATAAAAAAGAAACAAGGCTGGGATCCATCGTGAGTGCTGGTGAGGTGCATGTTGATCAGAGATGGTTGTGTTGTCAAGGCAGAAGTTGTGATTGGGGGCCTATAGAGTATGACAACATTTGAAACTCACAGTTTTCTGTAATAAAAATGACTTCTCAGATCACAATAATAATAGGAAACCATAGCATAGTGCACATGCTATGTTGCTAGGATGGTATTCAGGGTGAAAACAACCAACACTGGTGATCACCAACAGATTGAAGACTATTGTTAAAAAAAATTAATAAAAGTAATAAATCTGCCAGTGATCACTAGTGGTCCGTGGAGCCCTTGCTGGTGCACTGCAGGAGGAAAGATTGTGAAAGATCTTTTAATCCATCTTGTGGCTTGTGTCTGAACCCTCTCCAGTTTATCGACATTCTTCTTGAATTGTGGGCCCCAGAACTGGACAGAGTGTTGCAGCAGTATTCCAGCACCAGGGCCAAATGCAGAGGTAAAATAATCTCTCTACTCTTTGAGATTCCCCTGTTTATGCATCCAAGGATTGTATTGGCCATTTTGGCCACAGCGCCGCACTGAGAGCTCATGTTCAGCTGATTATCCACCACAATTCCCAAATCTTTGTCAGATCATTGCTTCCCAGGGTAGCGTCCCCATTGTGTAGGTATGGCCTACATTCTTTGTTCCTAGATGTATACATTTATATTTAGCTGTGTTAAAACACACATTGTTTGCTTGAGCCCAGCTTAGCAAGTGATCCAGATCACACGAGGACAAGTCACTGATACCTTCATTATTTACCACTCCCCAAATTTTTGTGTCATCTGCAAACTTTATCAGTGATGATTTTGTTTTCTTCCAGGTCATTAATAGAAAGATTAAATCGCGTAAGGGCCAAGAACAGATCCCTGCAGGATCCCACTAGAAACACACCCATTCAATGATGATTCCCCATTTACAATTACATTTTGAGACCTATCAGTTAGCTATTTTTTAAACCATTTAATGTGCACCATGCTAATTTTAAATCTTTCTAATTTTGTAATCAAAATGTCATGCTGAACCAAGACAAATGTCATATTAGAAATGAAGGGGGCAGAATTCCACAGTGTGAATGAAACTCCACAGTCCTCATTTGACTATGTTTTGTGTAGAAAGTTCTTATAAATACATGTTTCATATCCACTGTTCTCTTCTTATGCGTCTGCCCTTCTTTATGGACTTGCTAGTTTACGCTGAAACCTTCTGGGAGGTTCTCACTCTGGAACATAGGATTGGCTACAAACTATTGCCTGTAGTTTCCCAGTGGAAAAGATCCCGTCTCCCATCAGAAAACAAACAAAACACTCCTGATGTCTTAGATCTAGCAGTGTATTTTGTCCAATCAGCTGAACTTTTGGTCCCACTCACACTATGAATGTGTACATTGGTATAAAAAAAATAGAAATAACACGTTGGTCATGATGTTTAATGTTGTGTACTCTGGGCTTAATCCAGGAGACTTGGCAGGTGAGATTTTTGTGGTCAACTTGAGTTTCTTGATAGTGGAAGGAATACATTAGGTGCCAGGGGTACAAAGGAGGAAACGACCTCCTCAGATACCACACTCCTAATGCCTCATCCCAGGATCGAGATTAACATGGATAGTCAGACTGACTTCCTTCACTCCCAGCCATCCCTCATCATCCTTGAGAAAGAGTGAGAGCTACCAGTAGAAAGTTGATCGTTGGATGGGGTAGTGGAAGTTTACATCTCTCTCCTTCTTTATCTAAATGTGTTCATGCGAGAATATATCAACTGTATGGCCTGGAGAGAATTATTTTAAACATAAAACTTCATGAAGCGAATAAGATTTTAAATGGGTCTCCTGTAACTCATTGCAAGACTGAGAGAAAACATCCAGGTAACAATGAAGGTTCATCTAGTGGAGAGCAATATATCTGACAGCTGACCTTGCTCCCCTTTCTATCTTCCTATGAGACTCATTGCATCACCTCTGCAAACAGGAGCCGTCTGATTCAAACAGCCGATGGTCTTTCTTTGTAACAGTGTCACTAGCTGCCAGATTCCCTCTTTTCACACCTTTGAGTATAGACAGTTGAGTCCAGGAGTTCATTTGTTTTTTCTTTCACTGTTCTCATTAGCGTTTTGTTAATCATTCTGACTCTGGCTTTCCTCCCTTTTCCCCTCCCAGCACTGGGGATTTCAAGGTTCAGCTTGCATAACAGGTAATAGCAGGCATTTCCTTCTCCTGTGTCAGGATATCCTGGCGCCCTTCAGTCTCTCTCTGACTGTATTTAAAACAGACTCCAGCACGGGGGGGGGGGAAGCCCAGTCTAAAATTAGCAGCCTTGATAGAAGAAAGGCACATGGCTGTCCACTGGACTGTTTGTCAATGAAACAACAAATCTAAACAGAGCCAGAATGCATTTCCTGTCTGTGGAAAACAGGCATGCTGAGCTTTGGAGAGGAGGAGAGAGAGGGAGAGAAAGGCAGACCTCACACCAAAGGGAAGAAAGAACTGGACAAAAGGCATCCAAAGGTAAAAGCAGTGTGCTGTGCTGCTGATCTCACAAGAAGAGGCTGTGTGCAGATCTTGCTCTGCTAAGGCTGCAGTTTTGGATCCTGGCAGTGTTGCACCAGTGCATGGGGTCCCACTGGACTCAGAAACTGAGTGTATTACAGCTTAAACTAATATGTCTCTTTGTGTATCATACAGTCCCTTCTCCTTATTGGGCCTTTGAATCCCAGTAGTCTTGAATGGGTGTCTCAGCTATCCTTCACCAGTGGCACTGCAAAGGCATTGCTGTGAGATTTAAACTGAAGTAAAGAATCGGGCTCTGACCTTAACATGCATTAATATTACATCACCATGTTTTTTTTCCATTTAATTATACATTTTGGACCCAATCCTGCAAGCCCTCTGTGTATGGAACTCCTATTCAATGACTGTTCTTTGCATGGATGTCTTGACTGACTTGTGTAGTAAAGGAAGGCATTAATGCAAAATGTTTATGATTTGATGCCAGTGGTTTCACTGTGGAGTAGAGATGAAACCATTTCCTCCTTTCCCCACTGGATTCTGTATACAGTTATTATCCATGAGAATTACTATGGGAATTTCATTTATAACTGTCAGTGTTTCCATAGTGTTTCATTCTGCAGTTTGTAGTTTTATTTACTAGTCATTCCCACTCATTGCAATCTAGCAGATCTCCCTGGACTAAAATTCAGTCAAGTAAAGGCATATAATCACACTGCAGTATGACTGCAGAAATTCATTCTGTCCTATCTTTACTCTTCTCTATAGTCCCTCTGGTATTTTTAGTCCTATTAAATCTTGAGGTTTGGCTTCCACTGTGTTTCCTTGTGTTTTGCCTTCTTTACTAATGAGAGCTACACAGTGGCTTGTTTTCTTGGTTGACTGAGGACTTATTCAGATCTATTCCAGAAATAATCTCCTGTTTGTGTTCTGCAGAAGCTCGTAAATCAATGGGCTAATATTAAGAGAGCGCTATTGAGGGATAGAAAACATCCGACGAGATCTACTTTGGAATTCAAACCCTATTGCTGTTCTGTTTATTCTAAAAAATGTGTAAAGCAGAATACTCTGCCTGTCCTGATCTAGATAGAATTTACCAGGTCCTTCTCCATGTGCAAAAAGAGGTACTTACTGGCAAGTTGGAACACAGCAGCTATGGCTTCCTCCCACCACTGGACATCCTGTGAAATAACAGGCAGTTCCACTAGGCCCAAGACGAAAATGAGCTGACCAGCAGTCAAGGCGACGGTAGCGATTAGGTTACAGGCCCGCATCATGTCAAACTGCACTGTGGGGGACACACAAAGACCGAGTAAGAGCATCATCTTAAAATAAAATCTTGGGGGTTGAAAAGCAATACCCCACCGAGAAGCCATGGCAGAGTTGCCAGACCCTGAAAGAATGCTTCAGAAGCTGCATATCTACTAATTTTATCCCAATTTATAACAAACTCTTACTCTGATCTACATTCATGATTAGGCTATCTAAGAACAGGTTGCCTTTCAGTTACACAGAAATCTGTCATAATCTGTTCAGTGCAGACAGCCCTTGTATAAAGCAGATAGCCTTGTTTTCAGGGATAGCCTTCCAAAAAAGAATAAACATTTGTCCTTCTGGTTGCTTTATCCATAATTATAAGCACAAACTCTTTGGGGCAGGGACCATCTTTTTGTTCTGTGTTTGTACAGCACCTAGCACAACGTCTGTAATACAAATAATAATAACTCCCAAGGCAAACCTACTGCTTTGAACTCATTGTCTTTCTCCCAGTATAATAATGTTGCATTTGAGACCAACTGATGAGCTAAAGCCTGCATCTCCCTTGTTTAAGTGGGAGCTACAGGTAGGGTATTATGGGAGAGATTCTCAACTACTAAAATTTGCTCCCTGTCCTGGTCTGTCAGAGCCCAGATTTGTTAATTTACCAGGCACATTGCAAAACTCCTCTTTTTCTGGATGTTTGAGTAGGGAATCAGTTGAAGGTAAAAGGGCAATTATTTGTGGGGTTGTTGCAGTTTTCTTGGGGCTGGTCCACACTAACCCCCCACTTCGAACTAAGATACGCAACTGCAGCTACGTGAAGTCGAAGTATCTTAGTTCGAACTTACTGCGGGTCCACACGCGGCAGGCAGGCTCCCCCGTCGACTCCGCATACTCCTCTCGCGGAGCAGGAGTACCGGCGTCGACGGCGAGCACTTCCGGGATCGATTTATCTAGACAAGACGCGATAAATTGATCCCAGAAGATCGATTGCTTACCGCCGGACCCGGAGGTAAGTATAGACGTACCCTTGTAATACACTGTACACATGTTGTGTCCAGTCATTGATATGTGTATACAGTTATATCTATAGTTTTACTGTGCAGTATTGTACTATTTACATATTACAACACACAGCACAAATATAGAATTAATCATGGAAATAAATATTTGGAGGCCAGGATAGGTACTTAATAGAAATGAACACATTTCCTAGCTGGTTACTGAATAGACTGTATTCATTGCAAAGTTTACTACTTTTAGTCAGGTTGATGGTGTTTTTCTTCTTCTTTTCCTGTTAACGTGATGGATGACCTGTTTTCATCTTTTTCCTTCCTTTCTAGCTAACGGTGGGCTTTATAAATGTCATTGTGCCAACACAACATCCCTTGCCTAATATGCCACTGCTACTCTGAAGTAGGAAGGGCTTGCCATGTAAATGGCCACACTTTGGAAAGGAAAATGTTTACACTGGCAATGAATGCAAATCTTCACCAGAATTGTCAAAGGTGAAATAGTTGATTATGGATGGACAGTGTGGGTGCATGAGATACTAGGATCTGAGATTTCCTATGTGATGAAAATGTCACGGAAGGGTTAATTCTCAGCTATTGTTACACCCTGTTACATTTTCCCAGGTTTTTTTGGTAACAAGATTCCATGATTTTGCAGTGGCTTGTTCCCAGGTCTCACCATTTATTTATTGGGTTCTGACAAGTATATGTGATGTTTGGTGCCAATACTCTATATTACTATGGAATGAAACTAGGAAATTTGTTGAGAACTAACAATACTTAGTGGAGTCCATTCAAACATGAACTTCTGTGAAAGGCATAAGTTGTGTTTAAAAAAACAGGTGCATACCAAAATATATTAAGAAATATAGTGAAACCCTTAAATGAATGCCCAAGAAGGGAATAAACCTGTCAAAAGACATAAAGGTAACCTGCACAGTGAAAAAGTGAGTTTGTGCCTCTCTTTGTTTATTAATACCATATAAAAAAGACACAAAAGAGTTTAACCCACAAATGGGGTAGTTTTTTGGGTTGTGTAAGGTTTTTTTCCTACTAGTTTGTTTTTATTAGAAAGGGAGATCTTGTCCACAGGTGCCAGCTTCCTCCTTGCCCTGGGGGTGCTCAACCCCCACTCTGCCCCAGGTCCCACCCACACTCCACCCCTTCCCCCAATTTTTCCCATGTAGGTCACCTTTAACTCCCTGTACAGTAAGTAATATACAATTGATTGCTGACATGTTAGCGTTAGATGTTAAGAGCCATACACTGCCAGCCTTACTCACGCTGGATAACCTTACATCTTGGAGTACCATTGAAATGAGCCAGTTCAGTAAGAGGTTAGCAGGATATGGCCCTAAACACATATAGTTTTGGTTTTCCTGATTAATCCATTTCTGAAAGCAGAGGAACTTACTTCTGAAAGTAAGGACCAGTAAATTTTATGGTAAGACTCAGTGCTAATTTTGAAAGTGCAATTCCTTAGTAGTGGGAGCACTAAGCAGTCTCCCCACAGTGAACATGAAGTGTCATGAAGTGCTTTGGGACACAAACCATCATCAGGCACCTGCTAGGCTTTACAAACATCAGTAAAACTTGATGAATGTTGAAAGTGTCATACCTATATCATAAGTGTAGACTATGGCTTTCTGAGAAATAGCCTTTTATAATATTATAAGCTTGCCTGATGAGTTTGTAATAACTGAATCTAGAAACAGCCAATTCACAACCATTATTATTAAAGTCCTTTGTCTAACTATACCACTGAACCCAGAGGGTACTTAGTTCACATGTAATAAATTCTGCTGGCTTGTCCTTGGAATGTGTACTAACCACGATCTGAGAAATACCAGATTGCTATATTTTGTAAACTCCTATTGCACATCCCTGGTATTTGTAATGCCCTGAGTAAGGCTATGATTTAGTCATGGATATATTTTATAAAAGTCATGGACAGGTCACAGGCAGTAAACAAAAATTCATGGCCCATGATCTGTCCATGACTTATACTATAAATACCCCTGATTAAATCTTGGGGGCGGAGGGGGAGAGGTGCTGCTGTGGGGGGGCCAGGGGCAGCTGAGCAGCGGCTGCTCTGGCCATCCTGGGACCGCTGCCGGGGGCTGCCCACCCACCACTCATCTGGCTGCTCCCGGGACCACTGCTCAGGCAGTCCCTGGGGCCAGCCGCACCTGCCACTGCGGCAGTCCCAGGGCCAGCTGCACAGGGCTGCCTGAGCAGTGGCCAGTGCGGCTGGCCCCAGGGCTGGTGTGACTGGCTGCAGGGCTGCCTGAGCGGCTGGTTGCAGAGCCGCTCCAACAGTGGCTGGTGTGGCTGTCCCTGGGGCCACCTGAGCAGCTGGCTGTGGAGCCAGCTGCTTGCGCAGCCCTGGGGTCAGCCACACTGGCTGCTGCAGAAGTCACAGAGGTCACGGAAAGTCACCGACCTCCATGACAAACACAGAGCCCTACCCATGAGGATCGAAACACCACAACTTTGTCTTAATGAACTCTGTCATTCATGACTTATTTATATTTGCTGTTACTAGGCTCATAGACATATAAAACTATTGTAAGTTCTTTTGGCTTCACCCAGGGCTGTCTCTAGACATTTTGGTGCCCTACGCAGCTCCCCCATGGGGGGGGGGGGGGGCTGGCCCCAAGTCTCCGGGGGGGGGGGGGAAGGAGCAGGCTTGGGAGGCAGGGGGAAAACCGCCCCCCAGTACAAGCTGGCAGAGCGGAGCGGGTTGGGGCCAGGTCGCTCCACTTCCTGCCGCCCGGTGATTGCAGGGTGGGCCCGACCCCGCACTCACAGGGTGGCAGGAATTGGAGTGACCCAGATCCAGCCCGCTCCGCTCTGCTCCCCTGGCTCCCAGCTTTGGGACTTGGGGGGCAAAGGGAGAACCGCCCCCCAGCACTCACCGGTAGCGCAGCTGGGAGCCAGCGGAGCGGAGCAAGCTGGGGCCGGGTCGCTCCACTTCCTGCCGCCTGTTGAGTGCAGGGCGTGCCCGACCCCTGCTGCAGTCCCCTGGGACGTAGCTCAGGGGAAGGGGTGGAGTGGGGGCGGGGCTGAGGTGGAGCAGGGGTGGGAAGAGGCAGGGCAGCGGCGGAGCAGGGGCAGAGCAGGGGTAGGGGCAGCTTTCCTGGCTGGCTCAGCTGGCTGGGGGATCGGGCTGGCCGCTGGAGCAGCATGTATCTGCATAGAGCACCGGGAAATTTGGTGCCCCAAATTTCCTGGTGCCCTACTCAGCTGCGTAGTTTGTGTATGGGTAAGGATGGCCTTGGCTTCACACAGAAATGATTATAGCCAGGAGTCCAGACATAGCCAGTTTGCAACCATGACTAACTCCATCAGCTTCCTGCAGAATTTGTAGTAACCGTGAGCCCAGGAATAATTGGTTCATGATTATTATATGCTCTTGACAGCTGGGAAGTTTGTAGTAGCCTTGAACACAAAAATAGCTGTTTTGCAGACATTACAAGCTCTTGTTTTCTTCACACAGTTTATAATAGCTCTGAGCTTAGGAATGCCAATCCAGCCAATATAATAAACTGTACAAAGAAGTATAGAAATATAACCAATGGTTTGTATATTAAAAGGAAGGTCAAATGTGGTTCAGGATGGAACCCCAGTAAGATGATGAAGGGAGAGCATAGAATAAAGGAGGAAATAACTGTCATGATTTCATGAAATATGCCAGTGCAATGACTTTAAAATCTATGCTGTGACAACAGTTCAGTACCTTTCCGTACTTCATATTATGATACAATTGTTTGTGCCCCTAATAGTTCCATTGTATGATGTAGCCTGATTTTTAGGATTCTTCTAGAACTGTAATGATTCCCTCTTCACTAATAACTAAAGCAAAAATAGTAGCAAACCGCCTTTATAAACTCTGTTGCTTCTCTGTGGCATTTGTAATAGCTTTCCGTGTAGAAATACGACTCTTTAAACTGTTGTCTTCTCCTCCAGTGAATGGTCATTATAACCTTCATTCGGCTTGATTCTGCCCAGGGTTGTTCTTCTTGTGTAACCCCAGACTCAGACTCTTGGACTCTACAAGATAGTCAATACACCCCAAAAAGTGGGGCACGTCACGGAAGAAGTCTGACTAGGCTACCATGGTATTCAGTGCATCCCCTCACAGCCTCAGTTAGGAGATTTTAAAGATGCCTTCCCCCATCAGTAACACTGAGGGAGGGCAAGCCATAATGCTTCTTTTCTGTGTGTACTATCTGTCAACCAAGAAATAACTAGTTCACATCTTTCATAAAGCTTGGCTTCTATGCTGAGCATTTGTAACAACTGTGAAGCTTGAAATGTTCAGTTCATGAGCTTTATAAACTTTCTGCTTCTCCTTTAAATTTTATAATAGCCATGACTCAGTGATAGTTCATTTCAGTTGTAAACTCTGACAACTTCTGCATGGAGGATTTTATAATAACCATGAGTTTAGAACTTGTTGCTTTGACTATTACAAACTCTTCTGTCTTTTCTAATATGTTTGCTATAGCTGTGATCCTACCAATAGCCTCGTTGTAACCCCTACATATCAGTTTTTCAGGAGGATTTGTATAAGCCATGATTCCTGAAACATGAGGTTCGCAGGACTTTAATGTTCTCACAATTACTGGTGGCATTTGTGATAACTATTAACTTCTGAAATCTATTGTCTAAGGTTGTCGGGATGACAAAGGTATTTTGGACATCCCATTTCTTTTGTTCTGAACTCACTGCTGATATGGCCCTGTGTCATAAATATAAAGGGAAGGGTAACAACCCTTATGTATGCAGTAACATAAAATCCCTCCTGGCCAGAGGTACAGAATCCCCTTACCTGTAAGGGGTTAATCAGTTCAATTAACCTCGTTGGCACCTGACCAGAAGGACCAATGGGAAAAGAAGATACTTTCAAATGGGGGGGGGGAGGTTTTGTTTGTGCTCTCTTTGTTGGTTCCATCTCAGGACAAAGAGAGAGACCAAGCAGGTAAACCAGCTCCTAACAAGATCCTGAAATGATACTGTACATCTAAAATTACAGAAATTGTAACTAATAGCAAGGAAATGCGTTTGATTATCTTTTGTTTTAGCTTGTGAATTTTCCCTATGCTAAGAGGTAATTTTATTCCTGTTTTGTAACTGGGAAGCAGAGTCAGAGGGGAATCCTCTGTGTTTTAAATCTTTGTATTTACCCTGTAAAGTTATCTTCCATCCTGATTTTGCAGGTGTGATTCTTTTACTTTTTTTTTTTTATATTAAATTAAAATTCTTCTTTTAAGAACCTGATTGATTTTCAGTGTCCTAAAAACCAGGATTTGGTCTGTGCTCGCTTTGTTAACCTATTGGTTGATGTATTATTCTCAAGCCTCCCCAGGAAAGGGGGTGAAGAGACTTGGGAGGATATTTTGGAGGGGATAGGGCTCCAAGTGGCCCCTCCCTGAATGTTTGTTTAAATCACTTGGTGGTGGCAGCAATACCGTCCAAGGACAAGGAAAGGAATTTGTGCCTTGGGGAAGTTTTTAACCTAAGCTGGTGAAATATAAGCTTAGGGGGTCCTTGACGCGGGTCCCCACATCTGTACCCCAGAGCTCAGAGTGGGGAGGGAACCCTGATACCCTGCCATTGACGTTAACTGTTTGAAGAAATTTCCAATGGTTAGGGGAGCAGACTAAGAGCCAATGATATCTGGAGTTCTAACCAAACACTAGACTGAAAGCTAAGTAGAAATTGGACTGGACATCATATAAGGAGTTCATCACTCTGCTACCAAGATCGCATCTTTATAGCTTTCTGCATCCTGCTACCATGTGAATTGTGATTGACGTCAGTCCAGTGCATCCCTGGCAGAGTCCTGAGAATCTCCCTGTTCCTCCCCTCTCCTACATCCTCTAAGATCCCATTTAACAGCCACTGTCCACTTGGTCAATGAGGACTAAACAGGACTCAATTGTGATAGGCATTGAATGGCTCCAAAATCAGCGTAAGGGGGTCACTGCTGAGCAATGCAAAGTGCTCCCACTCATTTTTCTGAATTTACTATCAGAGAGGAATGGAATTAATACAAAATCAGACTTGGGTCTCCTATAGGCCAGAGCAGAGTAAGCCAATGAGATGGTCAAAGCTGCATTGTTTCAATTGCAAGGATCAGTTCAGTCTGTGTTTAGCACCCAAACTCCAAGGATGAAACCAACTCAAATTCCTCATCGCCTCCCTCATTTCCCTAACCATCTGGATTATGAAATGTTGGTTTGATTTTGCTATTCTTGAGCAGCAGTTTTGTTTGATTATGACATCCCCTGAGATATTTGTGCTCTCCAAATGTAGGTTAGTCATATTAGACAGTAATTTTGCAGTGTTCAGAAATAATGAGGCAGAATGATCTGATTTAAAAATCAGATTGTGCTGATTTTTTTTTCTTTCTGTTCTCTACATTGACTTATCAAGGTCAGAATAGTACCGTATATACTCGTTCATAAGCCGAATATTTTTGGTAAAAAAGTGATGCATCAAAGAGCGGGGGTCGGCTTATAAACAGGTCTACACCAAAATTTGATGATTTAAAATTCTGTGGAATCATTGAATTGAATATCTAATACATTGTCATTTTGTTTACCTGGAGCATCTGCAGGCATGGAGCCCCTCAGCTCCCTGTGGCCACGGTTCACGGTTCCCAGCTAATGGGAGCTGCGGAAAGTGGCATTGAACATATGAAGTCCTATAAAAATGCTAGATACTCTTACGACTCATACCCTAGGTGTTCCAAGTTGAGCAACCAAAATTAGTGGACATTTTTTACAGTTTTGGGCTTAATCTCTTTCAGTCTCAGTTCCCCACCAGTAAAATGGAGATAGTAATATCACCTCATCTCATAGAGATGTTGTGAAGATATATTAATTAATGTTTGTGAAGAGCTACGGAGCTGTGATGAGACCCCTATATGAAACACTCATGAGGAAATTAATTTTTTATTCAGTGCAGGGTTTGTATGGTGTGTATTAAATAAGGACTGGGGCCACACACTTAATCTGAAGGATAAAAAAAAATACTGAATTCACTGAACGAAAAAGGAATCCTTTGGGGGGGGAAATCAGTGTGTGATCATGTAATTAAAGACTTTATCATAATGCATAATCACAAGTGGGCCAAATTAAGGTTGCATGGACAACCTTAATTCTCACAATTCCTAATTTTTGAGTGCTTGACTTTGCAACTTTAATGTTCGTTTAACATAGATTTTTTGGATGAAATTATTTACATTATAGTAGCATCTAGTAACCCTAAACAAGATCAGGGCCCCATTATGCAGGGCACTATACAAACACATAGTGAGAGATGGTCCCTGCCCAAATTGTTTACAGCCTAAATAGACAAGAAAAAGGGTAAGAAACAGAAAGAGGTGAAGTGACTAATTATGCAAGTTCACAGTAAGTCATTGGCAGAGCCAGAATTAGACCTGTGACTCTATCCGTTAGACCCCTAACTCCCAGTCCATTGTTCTAGCCATTAGATCCTATGATATCTGGGGGGGTTTCAGTGTTGACAGACACTTGGCTCCCTTTTCCAGCACATTAACTCTCCTTAGTTTTTCTGCTTATTAAGTGGGCAGTGGTTTCTGATATTTTGAAGCTAATTGTGAAACACAAAAACAGATATTGGCTATGTAAAAGTGCATCCTGGGATAACTAAATAATTGGAGTTATAGAAATATGCAGCAACAGAGTCAGTAGCTGAAGCTTTGAAAGAGCTGTCCTGTACTGGTCTGAACATTAATGAATTCTTCTTGTTTTTAAAACCCAAGTAGAACTAGTTCTGGTTAGTACGTGGATAGGAGACTTCCACATGAAAAGAAGTATGTAGGACCTTTGCATCTTTTGTGCACCAGAATGTTGCTTACATGTCTACTACTCAAAGAAAAAATCAGATTATTTTTTAGATAGACAGAGAGTCCTACTGCTTTCAGATTGTTTCTTGCTGGAATGGGTTACACACACAAGATTAATCTTTTATTTTTATTATTTTGTCTCTTGGATAGTTCTATGTTGTGCAGTAAAATAGATGATAAAATAGATGTTGCATGCAGTCAAAAAATTCTCCATCTTTTTCTTCTGTTGTATTTTTCATTTTAAAGAAAGAGAAAACAAGGCAGCTCAATGCAACTACATTAATGCAATGTTAAGATAAAGCGTTCAGGTGAAATCCTGGCCCTATTAAAGTCAACTGGCATTTTACCACTGACTTCAATGGGGTCACAATTTCACACTTTATGTATTTAATTTGGTAGGTTTACAACATTCCTACCAGGGAAGCCGTATGAGCTTTAACAAATCTCGCAGTCATTTCTGGAACGGAGGGATGGGTAAACTTATCAGTTTCTACATAGAGAAATGTGTACGGTTTGATGCCAGGAATTGAACTCTGAAAATGTTCCTTTATGCAGTGAGTATGTTTTAACAGTAAACTTAAGTTTATTGTATATCTTCTGCTAATGCCAAGGTTACTGCGTAAACATATATTCATTGGAGTAGTTTTGTATGTTTTAAGCATTTATAGGATGCTCTGCATTTTTTTTTAATCCACTTGGGGTGGAGTTTTCTAAGACTTCTAAATCACTTAATCTCTTTTAGAAATCTCACCCTTAAACTGAGAATTTAAATCCACAAAAGTCAGAAAAATCTATTTTTAAAATGGCAATGTTAAGGCTCCATAGCACTTATGTGAATACATATACTACTTTAGTTATCCTGAGTTAACATTATGAATATTGACTTTTATATTTTCAACTTTAGCAAATCCTTACTCACATGAGTCGTACTGACTTCAGTGGCAGAACTTGCATGATTAAGGACTATTTCCATGTGTAAGGGTTTTCAAGATTGGCTCCCTGATGTTCCATTAACAATTTTCCTTATTTAGATATTGACTATATCCTTGACACTCCAGTGTTGTCAGCCAGTGAACCCATGATGTCTAAGTACAATATCTCAGTCAGTCTTCAGACAGCCTTATAAATCTGAAGCTCCTGACTTCTTTTAATCTTATGGTACATACTGACTTCACAAAGTACTGTGATCCACCTCTCTCAGCCTGTATGGGGCAGTACAATGGTAGGCAGAACAAGTAATAGATGTCTAAAACAATCTTCAGCTGCTAGTCTATGCCTGGCAACTGTCCAAACAGAAACATCAGAGACATTCCTAATGGACAGTGACATTGTCTGAATTGTCGTCTCTGTAAACAGATTTCAGTTTCTTATTCCCACACTGAGCTGTGCCCTGACATCATCCCCATATTTCATAGTGAAAATGTGCTTGTGTAAAGCATACATTGAGGCTGGACAGGTGTTTATATTTAGTGCTTGTGAATGTCATGTAGCCTCTCATGATATTGTGCCACTTCCCATCATTGGATATACTTGTTTGTAAGAACTACAATAAAAAAGAGCTCTCTTGATATGTGCATCTGTATTTGAAATAAAGCTTCCCACCGCTGGGGTTTTCTTTGTCTTCTGGAGCCCTGAGGAATCAAACAGAGTATACCCTACTCTACACCCCTCTCTATCCTTGAAGCTCCATAATGTTGCTAACATTCTTTGGACAGGAAGGGATTAAATGTGATTTACCGTTCTGAGTAAGTCATATCTTTCCATCCAGTTATTTTATGGCCATCATCACTGCAGTATCCAACTGTCCTGCCCATCATTAAATGGCCACAGTGATAACTGTTGAACAAGCAAGGCACTCTGCCCCATCCAACCTGTGGCTGAACACATCACCTCCACAAAACTTCTTTTCTTAGGTGAAGTTTAGTGATCTGAACACAGGTCTGAGAGGAAGAATCTTTTAAGGTCTAATCCCAGCTCTGACACTAAATCTCTCTGTGACCTTTGACAAGTCAGTTAACTTCTTTTTCTCACAGGAATGTTGTGAAGATTAATTCATTGTTTGTAAAATGGTTTGAAGATGGGAAGTGCCATCTGAGTTCTCAGTAGTGATAGGATCAGTGTCATGGCAAAACCCTTAAGTTTGAACTACTAATCCTAAGGTTTGTCTATGTTAGGGATCTTTAGACTGGTGTACCTACCCTAGTGCTTATAACCTTGGCCATAATCAAAGAGTTTAATTAAGATCAAGGCAAAGAATATGGCCAGGTACTCACTCTCAGAAAACCACACTGCCCAGGTTTATCGTTGTGTTGCACCATTTCAGAATCATTCCAATTCACAAAGATTTTATTTTCACTTAGTCTGCACTGACATTCCTACTCACAACTCACTTGATCTTCTGTCTCTCATAGACTCATAGAAGATTAGGGTTGGAAGAGACCTCAGAAGCAGTGTTCCCTATAATTTTTCCCACCCATATGCGGAATGAATTTTGTTATGTGCACCAATATGGAGGTGATGTGTTAACAAAATTCATCTGGTGGGGGTGGGGCCAAGGGGTTCGGAGTGTGGGAGGGGGCTCAGGGCTGGGTCAGAGGATTGGGGTGCATGGGGTGTGAGGACTCCGGCTGGGGGTGCGGGCTCTGGGGTGGGGCCCAGGATGAGGGGCTCAGGGCTGGGGCAGAGGGTTAGGGTGCAGGGGTGTGAAGGTTCCAGCTGGGGGTGTGGGCTCTGGGGTGGGGCCAGGGATGAGGGGTCAGGGCTGGGGCAGAGGGCTGGGTGCAGGGGGTGAGGACTCTGGCTGGGGGTGCGGGCTCTCAGGTGGGGCCGGGGATGAGGGGTTTGGAGTGCAGAAGGGTACTCTGGGGCTACACGGGGAGAGAGGACTCCCCCCAGTGCTCTCTTCCCACAGCAGTACCTAGGCTGGGGCGGGAGGCACCTCTCCCCACCACAGGAGCTCTGGAGTTGGGGCTGAAGGATAGGCACCCTTCCCCTGGCCCCAGCAGGTCCGGACTGGGGGAGGGCCGCTCCAGCCGTGCCTGGGGCTGGGCCAGGGGAGCACCACCACAGCTGGATCCCAGCCTCTCCGGGGTCAGTCCAGGCCGCACAGCCCCATCCATGTCTGGGGCCGGGCTGCCGTGGCCGCACCTGGGGCCGGGCCAGGCTGGGCCTGATCCAGCCACGGCTGGGCCCAGGCCCCTCTGGCCGTGCTGCCCTGGCCACGGCAGGTCCGGACCACAGGCTGAGTTGGGACTGGGGCAGGGGATTCTTCTGTCCTAAGTGTAAGAGTCTGCACTTGTATTTGTTGAACCTCATCAGATTTCTTTTGGCCCAATCCTCCACTTTGTCTAGGTCACTCTGGACCCTATCCCCTACCCTCCAGCGTATCTACCACTCCCCCCAGCTTAGTGTCATCCGCGAACTTGCTGAGGGTGCAGTCCATCCCATCATCCAGATCATTAATGAAGATGTTGAACAGAACCGGTCCCAGGACCGACCCCTGAGGCACTCTGCTTGATACCGGCTGCCAACTAGACATCAAGCCGTTGATCACTACCCGTTGAGCCCGACAATCTAGCCAGCTTTCTATCCACCTTATAGTCCATTCATCCAATTCATACTTCTTTAACTTGCTGGCAAGAATACTGTGGGAGACCATATCAAAAGCTTTGCTAAAGTCAAGGTATATCACATCCACTGCTTTCCCCATATCCACAGAGCCAGTTATCTCATCATAAAAGGCAATCAGGTTGGTCAGGCATGACTTGCCCTTAGTGAATCCATGTTGACTTTTCCTGATCACTTTCCTCTCTTCCAAGTACTTCAAAATGGATTCCTTGAGGACCTGCTCAATGATTTTTCCGGGAACTGAAAGTTCTTTAGTTCCCCGAATTCTTCTTCTTCCCTTTTTTAAAGGTCACCTTTTTCCAATCGTCTCCCGATCGCCACGAGTTTTCAAAGATAATGGCCAATGGCTCTGCAATCACATCAGCCACCTCCGTCAGCACCCTCAGTTGCATTTCATCCGGCCCATGGACTTGTGCATCTCCAGCTTTGCTAAATAGTCCTTAACCTGTTCTTTCACTACTGAGGGCTGCTCACCTCCTCCCCATACTGTGCTGCCCAGTGCAGCAGTCTGGGAGCTGACCTTGTCTGTGAAGATCGAGGCAAAAAAAGCATTGAGTACTTCAGCTTTTTCCACATCATCTGTCACTAGGTTGCCCCCCCCCCCATTCAGTAAGGGTCCCACACTTTCCCTGACCACCTTCTTGTTGCTAACATGCCTATAGAACCCTTCTTGTTACCCTTCAAATCCCTTGCTAGCTGTAACTCAAATTGTGCTTTGGCCTTCCTGATTACACCCCTGCATGCTCGAGCAATATTTTTATACGCCTCTCTAGTCATCTGTCTAAGTTTCCACTTCTTATAAGCTTCCTTTTTGTGTTTAAGCTCACCAAAGATTTCTCTGTTAAACGAAGCTGGTCTCCTGCCATATTTGCTATTCTTTCTGCACATTGGGATGGTTTATTCCTGCACCCTCAATAAGGCTTCTTTAAAATACCAGCCAGCTCTCCTGGACTCCTTTCCCCTCATATTAGCCTCCCAGGGGATCCTGCCCATCAGTTCCCTAAGGGAGTCAAAGTCTGCTTTTCTGAAGTCCAGGGTCCATATTCTGCTGCTCTCCTTTCTTCCTTTTGTTAGGATCCTGAACTCGACCATCTCACAGTCACTGCTGCCTAGGTTGCCACCCACTTCTACTTCCCCTACCAATTCTTCCCTTTTTGTGAGCAGCAGGTCAAGAGGAGCACAGCCCCTAGTTGGTTCCTCCAGCACTTGCACCAGGAAGTTGTCCCCAACACTGTCCAAAAACTTCCTGGATTGTCTGTGCACTGCTGTATTGCTCTCCAGCAGGTGTCAGGGTGATTGAAGTCCCCCATGAGAACCAGGGCCTGTGATCTGGAAACTTCTGTTAGTTGTCTGAAGAAAGCCTCGTCTACCTCATCCTCCTGGTCTGGTGGTCTACAGCAGATGCCCACCTCTAGGGCTACCATACGTCCAGGTTTCCCCGGACATATCCGGCTTTTCGCTCTTTAAATAGCCGTCCGGGGGGGATTTCTAAAAATGTCCGGGATTTCCCACCGGTCGGCTATTTATCGACCGAAAAGTGGCTGACAGGGTGGCCGAGCGCCGCTCGCATTGGGGCCTCGGCAGCCAAAGCCCCTTCCCAGCTCCCCCCATCCCCTACAGCCTTAGCACGCCGCCCGGCAGCGCTGGGGGGCGGGGCAGTGCACCTGTGAGGGAAAGCGGCAGCGGGGCTGGCAGCGGCGGCCAGAGCCCCTCCCCCGCTTCTCCCCTCCTCCACAGCCTCAGCACGCCTCTCGGCAGCACTCGGGGCGGGGCAGGGCGGGGCGCTCCTTGGGGCGCGGAGCCAGACACCTGCTCTAAGCCGAGTGGCACAGTAAGGGGGCCAGGGAGTTGGAGAAGGGGGGCAGTCAGGGACAGGGAGCAGGGGGGGTTAGATGGGTCGGGGTTCTGGGGGGGACTGTCAGGGACAGGGAGCGGGGGGGTTAGATGGGTCGGGGGTTCTGGGGGGGCTGTCAGGGGGTGGGAAGTGGGAGGGAGTGGCTAGGGGGCGGGGCTACCCCCCCCAATGGAGTGTCCTCTTTTTTGAAAGTTCAGATATGGTAACCCTACCCACCACGTCATCACCCTTGTTACTCTTGCTTCTAGACTTAACCCAAAGACTCTTTCTCACACATTCACATTCACATACATTTTAATTCCAGCTGTGTGAAATGGAATATATTTTGAAAGTCTTGTAATGGCTCCTGGTTTTTGGAAGAATTTGACATGCTGTTGTGTTGTGAACATACATATTACTGCATACTTTCCCCTGTTTGATTTGGACAACCTTGTAGTAGTTTAGTCGCTTGGCTCTTAGTTACATACTACAATATTGAAATGGAAGTTGTCAGCATATGTAAACACTCATTCTCAAGGTTTTGCAAGGAAAATAACCCCAAATATGAAATAATAATGCATATATTAAAAAGCAATATAAATATGAGATGCTGTAACCTTTTTTGTATTACTTAAACAGACCCATATGTCTTCTATTTGTCAGCCTTCAAATGGCACTGCAATGCAGTTTAATTTGGATTATAATAATTATGCTCAGTCATCCAAAGTATTAAACTTTAAACCACATCTTCACTTTTAAGAAATGAATTTACTCATTCAGAGGTTGATCAGTGTGTTTGCGTGTATGTGTTTGTGATTTATCTATAGTTAACAAATGAGAATAATATCATATCTTACTAGAACAATACATGCATTGCTATTAGAGCTGTACTCTACAGCAACATAAAAACAAATACAGGGCCTGTTGTGTAATGAATGCAGAACCAGGCCCATAGTGACTATGAGGTCCTCATAAAAGCATCTTTGTCTTAAATGTATTCAGTAAGACTGTTGCTTACAAGATTTCTTATGAGGCAGTTTTTACCATTAGATTTGCATGACCTTTTTTAAAAATATCCCTTTATAGAGATTCAAAATGATCTTTTTATCTAAAACTTGCTCCCTGTGAGATAAAGAGTTGATTCTTGAGTCTTAAGGGACCTCATTTAAATTCAAAACATTGGGGATGCTTGTTTGCAAGTAAAATGAATTATTAGATTTATTACTGCTATAATGTATGCACTTGAGTCTTAAGGGACCTCATTTAAATTCAAAACATTGGGGATGCTTGTTTGCAAGTAAAATGAATTATTAGATTTATTACTGCTATAATGTATGCACTTTTCTGAACTCAAGACATTCTTAGTCAAGATTTGCTTTTAATAGGTGAGAAATTGGTGCTCACAAAATTCCTCAGTGAAATTGATGCTTATATGAAAACTTTTGTAGGGCCACCCATTTTCTGAATGGTGCGGAACAAGACATTCACATGCTAATTTGCATGTGATTTCAAAATGCCATGTGTGCCAAGAGCTTACACATGCTCTTGTGTGCAAAATGTCCACTTTTAAATAAACTGTGTGTACTCTTTTGGAGATGTAGCTTAGATTGTTAACCTGATGGAGTGCAATGACTCTACTGATATAATTACAGATAGGCATATTATTTTTGTAACTAGTTCTATGCAGGGCCGGCTCCAGGCACCAGCCTACCAAGCATGTGCTTGGGGTGGCACCTGGAGGGGGGCGGCGCTCACCCAGGGAGAGCGGTGCCGCAGTGGGCTCACCGCCCTCCCCCGGCGCTCCGGCCGGCTGGGGAGAGCGGGGCCGCGGCCAGGCTCACCGCCCTCCCCCTGGCGCTACAGCCGGTCAGGGAGAGCGGGGCCCGTGGCCAGGCTCGCCGCCCTCCTCCCGGCGCTCCGGCCGGTCGGGGAGAGCGGAGCCGCGGCGGACTCGCCACCCTCCCCCGGCGCTCCGGCCGGCTGGGGAGAGCGGGGCCGCGGCCAGGCTCACCGCCCTCCCCCGGCGCTCCGGCCGGCCGGGGAGAGCGGGGCTGCAGCCGGGCTCTCCGCCCTCCTCCCGGTGCTACGGCCGGTCAGGGAGAGCGGGGCCCGTGGCCAGGCTCGCCGCCCTCCTCCCGGCGCTACGGCCGGTCAGGGAGAGCGGGGCCCGTGGCCAGGCTCGCCGCCCTCCCTGCGGCGCTCCGGCTGGCCGGGGAGAGCGGGGCCGCGGCCGGGTTCGGCGCCCTCCCCTGCCGCCGGGGGCGGCAGGAGGCTTTTTTGCCTGGGGCAGCAAAAAAGCCAGAGCCGGCCCTGGTTCTATGACATCATTAAGGATCAGAATGTAAAAAAAAATCAGGTCTCGGGCTTTTTAACAACTCAGGAGGTTTCCATTTCTGGGTGATGTCTTCTACAGGCTCACACTTGGCACATGTGCTAAAAAAGTATGAATATTTTTTTGAAGAAAAAAAAAAGTGTCTGTACACAGGAAAGCATTGTTCTGCAAGACAAACAAAAGTCCTTCTTCATTTTCTTATTTTAATTCTCAAAAAGCATGGAAGGCCAACGCAACAGTCCACATTCTGGACTAGATGCCTCCAAAACTTAATTTTAAAAAATTAACTCTATATGCATTTTAAAACATTAAAAAACTCATCTGAAATCACCTGCATCTAATTTTCTTCTTTTAGTAATAACAGTACTTTATACTTAATTACACCTTTCAAGGACCTTAAATCACTTCAACAAACATGAATCAAACATTAACAAAGCCTGTGGACAATCCTATGAGGTAGGGGATGTGATACCAATTTTACAGCTGTTCACACTTTTCATTTCTGTCACTAAAGGATGCAATTAAATTACTGTTTAATTTGTATTAAAAAATGAACAGACCCAAAGCACTCCTGTTCTGAATGTTTATCAAATTTTATTCCAGACCCAGTACTCACAGATAAATGAACTGCTGAAAACAGAAGTTTGCAGTGAAGTTCTGTCAGCAGCTTAGCTGTAGCAATTGTAGCAGAGTGGTATGTTGCTGATTGAGCCCAATCCTACTTTCATGTCTTAAGTGAGAGCAGGATCCAGCCCTTATTGTTGTAAATATGATTAATGACCTGCACTCTTGATTATTCAGATAATGTTGTTACTGTTCTGCAAGTTGGCTTATAAATTCTCTCTTAGCCAAAACTTTTAAATAGCTCCCATCACAGTTTAACCCATACATATTCAATCCATCCCATGGGGAGTCTATGAATTTACAAAAATGTGGTATTTAGTGATTTGGATGTTCCACTTGCAGAGTATTAACTGTCTGTTTTTCCATCAAGAACAATAAATATTTCCTTCGCCGTGACTCTTCTCCATTTTATATTTTTTAATCCACCCAGGATCTTATGACCTTTTTTTCTCTCCTCAGCAGAAAACAAGAGAGGATGGAAACCGGTATTATTCATTGTCTGTGTCTGGAGACTTTGCATATTTCTTTTTGAATTCTTACTAGTTAAATACTTAAAAAAACAACAACAACAACAAAACCCACCACCACTACCTGGTCAAGGTTTTGCTGTCTTTAGAAGGAAGGGTTGAGCTTGCAGCAGAGTCTTATAGTTGAGTAGGTATGGCATAGGGAGAAGCACTAGAGAAGCTACTGGAGATGTTTCAAGGGTCTAGACTTGTGGTTCCCAGATGTATTATTTCTAGTGCACATTTTGCTAGCCTTTTTCCCCAGTCTCATATAAGCTAGATAGTGAGATATGTTATACTTATTCTAGAGCCCATCACTTTCTATTGACTTGTTTATAACTGGCCTCATTCTTGTTTATTTGGGGCCTGATCTTGAGTTGAGCTGAGAACCCCACAACTCCCATTGACTTCAGCAGATGCTCAGCACCTCTCAGTTTCAGTCCATTAGACTGTAAGCTCCGGCAGGGACTTTGATGGAAAAAGTGCCATGCACACCAGTGGTGCTATAGAAATCATAATCCAAAGTAAGCACAGAAGACAAAACATGGGACTTACGTTTGACAGTGCTACGAGATTCCTGGAACCCGGCTGACTCTGAACCCCAGCCCAGGGATTCACACTCTCGCTCCTCCCCTTGCCCATGTCTGGTGCCCGTGCCTGCACCTCCTCTTCCCTTCTCTGCCAGCCAGCACATCTTCCACAGCCCCACACTGCGCTTACGCCCATCCTCCAGGGTCTGGTATACCCAATTGGGAGTAAAGGCAGCTGCATTGTTAAGAATAAGTGAGACCAGGGCTACCAACACAGCTGTGGCTACCAGTTTCTGGACAGTCATATCTGACTGTTGACTGCTGCCAGTCTCTATTTGCAGAAGATCCAAGGTCCTGATGAGCTGCAGCACATTGAAGTAGGACTTGATATAGGAGGCAGCTGCAGTATGATGTTATGGGGGGCTAGAGAACATCACCGTTCATTCTCAAAGTCAACTCCTAAGGTGTTTCTGACCAAGCAGATAAGAACACAGTCAGGTAGGTAGAAGAATTCCATAAAATACAAGCACAAAGAAGAGCTTGCAGGTCTCTGTCCTTCCAAGCTGTGCCTTATCCACCTTCCTGCACCTGGATGAGCAAAGCCAGTCTGGTAATGAACTGAAGAACAGGGAGGTCCATTCCTTGTGGGACAAGGCAAAGCCAGAGAGTATCCAGTCTTGAATTGGGAAAACCTGAGTTGTTCCTGGGAAAACAGACTGAAATGCTTGCAGACACAATGCCTCAGCTCTTCAGAATGCAGCTGCAAGAGGAGAAAGAGACTCACATAAGAGTCATGAAGCAGCACCTCTGAAAGCCTTTTCAGCCACAAAACTCAGAACATCCCACAAACAGAAGGAAACTTCATTCTAAAATCCAAGCCAAATTTGAAGTGAATGCCTTCATCCCAAAGGTGCTCTGGAAGTTTGGAGTATCCTGAGGAATCTGCTCCTCTCCGGTTCCTCTTACACTGTCAGAGCAGCAAGTGAAAGAGACTGGAGAGGAGAAACTCTGCTGTGAGGAAGTGGGTTTTTTCCCTCCCCCTCTGTCTCTCAACAGAAAGGAAATGGTTGTTTTTGTGGCTGTTTTTGGTGAGCCTCAGGGCGTAGCCGACTGCAACAAACAGAGCCACTGCCACCGCAGTCAAACGTTACCAGGATGTGTTTCCTGAAAGGAAAACGTTATGGAGACTTCTAAAATCCTAGTCCCCCCTTCTTCTCTCACCTCCTTCCAGTGTCCCCCCTCCTTCTCCTTTTCTTTCCCTCACAGAAAGAATAGTAATCAATCAACCAGTCAGCCAGGGAAGCATGATGCTGCGGGACAGAAGGGATTTGGATCAATTTGTGCATCTGAAGGGATCACAAGAAACAAATCAGTGAGCACCACCCCAAACAAAAAACAAACCCATAAATTCAACCACAATGTCAACTCTACAGAGGCAAATGCAGGGGAGCACTGAGGGCTTTCTTAATGTTCTATATTGAAAGCAGACTGTATCAGAATTGTACATGCAAAATGTATGCAGTGTAGCTGTGATAGTTGCATAGCATGAAAATATTATGGCTCAAATGTTGCCCTTGTTCCTGTATGGAATTCTAAGGGAAGATGCAGCAGATGAGTAAAAGGACTCTAAGGCAGGGTTCTTCACCTGGGGTCTCAAAGAGTGTTGGGTTAGAGCCACTCAGCCCTTGCCCTGTTGTGGAAGAGAGGGAGATCATGGACAGATAGGAGGGGTGTTCTGAGGTGGTTCTGGAATGGAAAAGCGGGGCATGTTGCAGTATGGAACAGGTTGAGAACCACTGCTCTAATGCATTCTGCCTGTGCAGGACTGACACCCCAGTCCTGACTTGCTTTGCCCCCTTGTGGCTCTGCGGCTCTGCTGGGAAATCTGGCGAACCCCCTTCAGACTGTGAAAACAGCTCACTTCACTCTGTGGAAGTTATGGCCATGTCTACACTGCCACTTATGTCAGCAAAACGTATGTTGCTCAGGGGTCTGAAAAAACACATCCCTGAGTGACATAAATTTCTCCAGCATAAGTGGTAGTGTGCACAACTCTGTTTCGGCAGGAATGCTTCTCCCACTGACATAGCTACTGCTGCTCATTGGGGGGTAGTTTAATTATGTCGATGGGAGAGAGCTCTCCCGTTGGCATAGAGTGGCGACAAGAGAAATCTTACAGCAGTGCAGCTGCATCGGTACAGCTGTCCTGCTGTAAGGCCTCTAGTGTAGACATAGCCTTAGTGTTGTGACAGCACTAAGGCTATGTCTACACTAGAGGCCTTACAGCAGCACATACAAATGTAGAACTAACTGCAGCACAGCAAGCAAAGTGTGTGCACTAGCCTTGGGACTATATGAGCATTGAGGAGAGCTATCTGAATTAAATGGATTAAAAACTGGTTGACAGGTCTTAAAACGCAATTGCAAACAGAATCATAATTGAGTTGGGTATGTTTCTAGTGGGATCCCACAGCAATAAGTTCTTTACCCTATGCTATTTAACATTTTTTATCAATAACCTGTAAAAAAACAAAAATCATTACTGAACAGGTTGGCAGATAACACAAAAATTGATGCAGTGGTAAATAAGGAAGAGGATAGGTCATTGATACTAAGCAATCTGGATAACTTGATAAGTTGGGTGCAAGCAAACAATATGTGTTTCAGTACAGCCAAATGTAAAGTCCTACATCTTGGAACCAAGAATGCAGGCCATATTTTGAGGCTGGGGGACTCAGTACTTGGAAGCAGTGATTCTGAAAAGACTGGGAGGATAATCTGCTGAATGTGAGCTTCCAGTGTAATGCTGTAGCTAAAGAGGCTATTGTAATCTTTGGATTTATAAACAGGAATGTTGAGTAGAAGTAGGGAGGTTGTTATTATTTCTGTATTTGGCACTGGTGTGACTGCTACTGAAATATCGTGTCTAGTTCTGGTGTCCACATTTCAAGAAGGATGTCAAAAAATTGGAGGTTTCAGAGTGGAGAGAAAAATTGGAGAGAATTCAGAGAATAGCCATAAGAATTTATTAATTATTGGGAAACATATAGAGAAAGATGTGAGGAAGGAGCTCAATCTATTTATCTTATAAATGAAAAGGTTCAAGGGTGTTTTGACCACTGTCTAGAAGTACCTACATGAGGAACAGAAATTTGATAATAGAGGGCTCTTCAGTCTAGCACAGGGGTGGGCAAACTATGGCCTGGGGGCCGCATCTGGCCCTCCAGATGTTTTAGTCCGGCCCTCAAGCTCCCGTCGGGGAGCAGGGTCTGGGGCTTGCCCCACTCCGCGTGGCTCCTGGAAGCAGCGGCATGTCCCTTCTCCGGCTCCTATGCGTAGGGGCAGCCAGGGGGCTCTGCACACTGCTCCCGCCCCAAGTGCCTCCCCCGCAGTTCCCAGCCTCACCCTGGAGCCCGCATCCTCAGCCAGAGCTCTCACCCTCACCCTCTCCCCCACCCCAACCCCTAATTTTGTGAGCATTCATGGCTCACCATACAATTTCCATATTCAGATGTGGCCCTCGGGCCACAAAGTTTGCCCACCCGTGGTCTAGCTGATAAAGGTATGACATGATCCAATGACTAGTAGTTGAAGCTAGATAAATTTAGGCTAGAAATAAGGTGCCAGTTTCTAAAAGTAAGGGTAATTAACCATTGGAACAATTTACCAAAGGTTATGGTAGATTCTCCATCACTGGGAATTTTAAAACCAAAATTTGATGTTTTTCTAAAATGTATGCCCTAGTTCAAATGAATTAATTCAGGGAAGTCCTAGTGCCTGTGTTATATAGGAAGTCAGACTAGGTGATCACAATGGTCTCGTATCCATGAAAGAATAGTATAAAACTAGCAGGGTCTGATGTTCAGAGATAAGGAATTTGTCATCATTCCAGAACAGTTTAATAAATAAACTTGTGAAGAAGAAAGTACGACTTTCTCTTATAGACAAGTCCTCAGGTATGAATTTAAACTGATTTAGTTAAACCAGTGCAAACACTGAGTGAAGGTTCTTATTTTAGTTTGAGCAGCTTTTTTTGGTTTAACTTAGATGAATTGGAAATAGGGTTAAAGCTAAACAAAATAAGTGTCCACACAGTGGTTTGCAGCAGCTTAACTAAACTGGTTTAAAAACCAAGCTAAATTAAAGCCAATGCAACATTACCAAGGAGATAAGGCTTTATGTTACCCCTCCCTCAGGCACTGCATCTCAGATCACTGTTGGCACAAGAAGTTAGAACTAACTGCTGAATGTTCCCTCACAGACAACTCTTCTACATTATTCTCTAAGCTTCTCTTACTGAGAAAGGATGGAAATACTTGTCCCTTAAATACACAGTGATTGAGGGCCTATAAATATCTAAGAAAGAAGGAAATAAGGCTTATCAGTTCAAGCTACAGGTACTTAAAAATGCTTGATTGATTAAAAAGAATGAGCTAAAGGTGTTAGGAGTGTGTTCATGGCTGACTTTGATAGTGGAGTCCACTGACATTTTAAAAAGCATGGTCTATCAGATTGAAACGGTATGTCTACACTGCAATAAAAAACTTGTGGCACTGAGTCTCAGAGCCTGCAATTAAGTTGGGCTTGTGGGCTCATGCTGTGGGGCCAAAATTTGCAATGTCAGTGTTTAGGCTCGGAGACTCCCTCCTTGCAGGGTCTTAGAGCCCCAGCTTCAGCCCTGGCCCGAACAGCTACACTGCAATTTGTAGCCCCACAGCCCGAGCCTCTCCCCATCCCCCCAAGCCTGAGTAAGCTGACCCAGGCCAGCTGCAGCCATGCCATGGGCCTTTCATTGCAGTGTAGACATACCCAAAGTGATCAGCCAGGTTTTTATAGACTCCTATTTTCAGGAGTTTATAATTTGAATGTATATAATGTGCCCTCTGTCAGCCATGTCTCATATTAGCAATGCATTTAATTATAAATAGCTGAAAACAACCAGTCCAACCATTTTAAATCCCTCCACTTCTTCTCTTCTTCACACAAATTATTTAGTTTCAGAACATCCCATCACTCTTCTAAATTAAAAACAGTTTTAAAAAACTGAACATTGCTCATTAAAGGTGCTAGACTTTGGCGTGTCCCCAAGGAGAGGTGACGATCTTGAAGTTAAGGCACTAGATTGTGACTCAAGATCTGCGTTCAGTTCTCAGCTCTGCCTCAAGTTTCCTGTATGACCTTGGTCAAATCACGTAATCTCGTGGTGCATCAGTTCCCCATCTGCAGAACAGGAATGATAATACTAGCTGACTTCACAGGGGTTATGGGAATACATTCATAAATGAGTGCGAGGCATTCAGATACCGTGGTGATGGGAGACATACATTTATATGTATTTAACCATAGATTGGATAGTGCAGTAGCACTGTAAGTTTCACCACACCGCTCAACTAATATGCCCCAAATAACAGTATGAGGAGCAATTCAGCACATTAATAACTTGCACTAATCATGGCATTTCAATTAGATAAGATTTCCTCACTTCCTGTCATAAATTGTTGTGTGGTGTTCCTGTCTGCAGTTAAACAGCTGTTGTGTTCAACCCAGAGATTATTTAAATTCAGAGGTGAGTTAAATGATCCGTTTATAGTTTGCATATCACTTCGAGTTTATACAGCATTTTCGGATCCTTCTGAACAGAAAGCAATATGAAAATGTAAGTTAGTATATTAATCTTATTTTCAGAGCCACTGCAAGCTCTCTAATTTAAGCTGATGGGAGAGAGCTTTATTTATTCATCCCCCTGAGCAACATAAATTATACCAACATAAGCTGTAGTGTAGACATAGCCTAAATTACTAATGTGCTGAATTCCCCTCCCTATTAATTTGGGGACAGTCAGAATATATTACTTACCTGCCTTTTACATTTATTTAGATAGAGTGTAATCCTGTTAAAAGATTTGGTTTTGGCAGTCAGTGCTTTGATTGTTCTGTTCACATACTCACAACATCCAAATCTGTAAATTAGTAAAATTCCCAAAACAAGCACATTCACATTGCAAAGACACTGAGTTCTGCTAGGCATTTGCAGACCAAAGTAGCTCAGGGTATGTAACACCTATGATTGTGTATAAATAATAGCAATAATAACTGGCTGTTGCTGGCACACCAATATTCCTCCTTGAAAGATTCCATAAACACAGGATTTGCCCTTGTGGCTCTTATGCTTCCACAGAGCAAGGCCATGCAGGAACCCCCCTAGCTCCTAAGAATTTTGATCCTTTAGAGTTCTTGTAGGTGTGTGGAAGGTGTGTTCCAACTGCCAGACCCTTTCCTGATCCTTCCAGCCAGTTCCTTTCAGAGTGGGAAGCAATGAGAACCACAAATAAGAAAGATTATATAGAAACTGAAACTATGGTTAAAATAGGAAGCATCTTGGACAATGGCAGAACACTGCAGCAGATCTTCAAACATGGAACCCCCACTCTAAAGGGGTTGGGTGGATGAGTGGGGAGTCCAGTATGAGTCCAGGAGCGAACTGTTTCTATTGCCTGTTGCAGAACTTGTTATACCAACAGCTCAACACATGAAAGTTTTATTGAATATAATGTATTCTAGTATGAAATATATGATGGTGTGGCATAAGGATTTAATTTGTATGAGTTTGGGATGGACGTATTCTTCAAGAGTTGCAGAGCCATGAGTGAATTATGCAGGTCATCCCAAACATGTGCCAGTATGATCATTAGTACACCACTCCACCATACAGTCTGTATCTGTCACAGAAAAACTATTCTAGGAATAATTTAGAGAGCTTTAAACATTTTAATTGGCACTGTTTTCATATGCTTTCTCCTGTAAAGCTGGTGCCTATGGCTCCAGGCTAGCAAAGCACTTAAGCACATGCGTAACTTTAAGCACATGAGTAGTGACCCTGAAGTGAGTGTGGCTATTTACATGCTCAAAGTGCATTATGGGATTAGGATTCTTGTTGCATTTTAGTCCTACTGTACAGAGTTAATCTAAAAAGAGCTTTTTTTTAAAACCCACAAGTGTCATTTTTCAAGTCTATTATACTAGTAGTGAGAGGTGTAAGAAGCACAAAATATAAAGGTTGTGACTAACTTCACTTCCAGCTAAAACTCACCTACTGTGCCGTAATATTGCACAACAGGAAGTAATACTAATGTACTTTTTAAATTTTTTTTTAAAGATTTACATATCACTCTTAAGGATGAGCATTAAATCCATAGGAGTCATAACGTTAAGGTTGAAATGGTCACTCTGTCTCAGCGTGTCATGTCTAAATACTGCAGCTGATTTGGGCCCCTAAAGGGATCCTTGGTCCAGTGGCCGATTTTGCATACCCTATCAGATATGAGTCAGAATTAAGAATGGATTTCAGCTTCCAATCAGAGTTTCCTGCTGCTGTGGGTTAAAGCCACAGCATTGACGTTATTCTAACATTGCTTTATTTTTTGGTGTGGTTTTAAAATACTGTAATTCCAGGCAAACACATAACACTAACACATAATACTAACAATTGAAAAACAGCAGTAGATGTTCATAATTTTCCTTAGGAAACAGCACCTGCTTCATCCCATCCTTTTCCTTTTCATAAAAACACCCCAAAAGCAGCACGTAGGCAATGGGTGGAGTTTAAGGAAAGGGTGAGGCTTCAGTGTCTTACAGCGTTTGTATAAGCAAGCCCAGACACTGTTTACGGTGTGGTAAGCTTGATAGTAAACACTTCAACACAAGAATTGTACATCCACTCTATTCCCAACTGGCTGACTTAGACAGTTATGAACCGATGAGAACCTGAATAGATGGTATAAAGGAACTGAATGCATAATCATTGCCTTCATTCAGAGTTTTTAGTTCCCAAGTTTAGAAATGAAACTGACTTTCCTTAGGCCTGGTCTACACTACGGGATTAGGTCAAATTTAGGGCTCTTAAAATCAACTTCTGTACTCCTCCCCAGCGAGGGGAGTAGCGCTAAAATCAACTTTGCTGGGTCGAATTTGGGGTAGTGCGGACGCAAATCGACGATATTGGCCTCCGGGAGCTATCCCAGAGTGCTCCATTGTGACCGCTCTGGACAGCACTTTGAACTCCGATGCACTAGCTAGGTACACAGGAAAAGCCCCAGGAACTTTTGAATTTCATTTCCTGTTTGGTCAGCATGGCGAACTCAGCAACACAGGTGACCATGCAGTCCCCCCAGAAGCGTAGAATGTTTCTACGCTCCCTCTATCATCTCTGTCCCTGAGGTTATCACAGATTAGAAGGTGAAAAAAACGCACTTGTGATGACATGTTTTCCGAGCTCATGCAGTTCTTCCTCACTGATAGGGCACAGCTTACTACGTGGAGGCATTCAGAGGCAGAGGCCAGGAAAGAATTAAGTGAGCGCGAAGAGCAGAGGTGGGACGTGATGCTGAGGCTAATGGGGGAGCAAACGGACATGATGAAGCATCTGTTGGAGCTGCAGGAAAGCCAACAAGAGCACAGACCCCCACTGCATCCACTGTATAACTGCCTATCCTCCTCCCCGTGTTCCATAGCCTCCTCACCCAGACGCCCAAGAACGTGGTGGGGAGGCTCCGGGCACCCAGCCACTCCACTCCAGAGGATGGCCCAAGCAACAGAAGGCTGTCATTCAAACAGTTTGATTTTTAGTGTGGCTACAATAAGCAATGTGGCCTTGTCCTTCCCTCCTCCCCCACCCCACCTGGGCTACCTTGTCCATTATCTCTTCTTTTTTTTTTTAATTAATAAAGAATGCATGGCTTCAAAACAATAGTTACTTTATTTCGAAGGGGGGAGGGTGGTTGGTTTACAGGGAATTAAAATCAACAAAGGGGGCGGGTTTGCATCAAGGAGAAACACACACAACTTTCACACCGAAGCCTGGCCAGTCATGAAACTGGTTTTCAAAGCCTCTCTGATGCGCAGCGTGCCTTGCTGTGCTTTTCTAATCGCCCTGGTGTCTGGCGTGAAACGATTGTCTGCCATTGCTTTCATGGAGGGAGGGGCGACTGATCACATGTACCCAAAACCACCCGCGACAATGTTTTTGCCCCATCAGGCATTGGGAGCTTAACCCAGAATTCCAATGGGCGGCGGAGACTGCGGGAACTGTGGGATAGCTACCCACAGTGCACCGCTCCGTAAGTCGATGCTAGCCACGGTAGTGAGGACGCATTCCGCCGATTTAATGCGCTTAGTGTGGACATACGCAATCGACTGTATAAAATTGATTTCTAAAAATCGACTTCTATAAAATCGACCTAATTTTGTAGTGTAGACATACCCTTAGACTTTCACATTTTACTGGTACATGTGTCATTAATGTCTGCTGCAACCACTCTCATACACTGTAATGTGGAGTGCTGTAAGGGCGGTCATCTTCCGCAAATGGAAGCAGAATCTGTCCTCTTTGATATGTCCAGTCTTCATTCAGCTGCAATTTTAAGAATAATTTCCATTGTATCACAGTTAGATACAGAAGAATCACACAGCTTGACTGCTTTTCACAGCTGCTTTGTCACACCTTCATGAAGGATGCTTCTCTGCCTCCACTCCCAGTCAACGAAAGTTCTTCTGCTTGCCTACCAGTCAAAAGAGAACGTCTCAGTTTAAAAATGATCTAGAATCTGCTTCAGAAGATTGCTGAAATCCAGCTTGGGGTAGTTGTCTGTCTTAGCTAAAAATGTTAGTTAATTAAGGATATGATCCTGCACCTGAAGTCAACAGGAGATTGCAGTTGACTTCGGTGGGAGCAGGATAGGGATAAGGAGAAGAACCTTTGTTGGATTTGTGTGTACCACTGAAATGGAGTGTAGCTGTTCTCCAGACTTCAAGTGATCCTGGCAGGGGACTCCCCCTTTAGGATCACGAAGAAGTCTTTGAAAGTAAAATGCTCAGTAGCCTATTTGACCCAATGCAGGGACCCAAGGTGAAGGGAAATGTCAATTTTCTGCTGGCAAAGAAATTAGTGGTAAGAACAAAAATTTTGTGTTCTCATGTATTACAGAGAGTTGTGTTCCCTGATTTCAGAGAGATTTTTGTGGTGAGGTACATTTTAACAAATATGCATCTCTAGAACTTCCAGGTTGGCATTCTATTTGATTTGGGCTTTCATATAAAGTGGCTGTTGAAATATATATAGCAGCAAAAGGATTAATGTCATGACATTAGTTTAATAGGAACTTGTCATAACCACAGCAACTGTTGAAAAATAGCTTCTGAAAGGATCAAGTATGTCAGAGAAAAATTGAAACAATAATTGGGTAGTAAAACTTGTACCCAGTAACATGGGGAGGGGGGATTAAAGTCGTTACACAATCCATACACTCTTTAGATGGTCTGAGTCTTGGGGCCAGTCTGTAGCACAGAGGCAGATCATCTCTGATTTATTAATGTGTTTCATGGATAAGCATGTGTCCCTTGAAATGAAAGAAGAGAGCACATTCTTATGGCTCTGATCACTCTCCCACTGCATCTGGTCTTCATTAGTTTCCCAGCTCTGGTTGATGAACTACAGATGTGAGTAAGCTTTCCAAAGAAAAACTCAGGGAATAGGAAATTCTCAGAATACAAGATGGGGGAAGGGTTGATTATTACTTGAAATTTTCTGTGTGTGACACCAAGCCCAAGACTGAATTGGAAATGTCACTGCTGTTTCATGTCTTTTATGCTGCAGTAATACTTGTCAAGAGATTAACAGCATGTGTCTGTGCTTTGGACTGAATTGAGAGGATGTATTGTGTGCATTCTATCCAGAGACTTTCCCTTTTATTACCTTCATCCATCTTGTTGTGCTACAGTTTTATATATTGATGGCTGGACATCTGTATCTGTGCTTCTCGGAAGTTTCTCACTGCTTATTCATAAGACTGAAGCAAGAGATTCTGCCACTCTTAGGACCAGAGCGATTTCCCTGAAAAGCAGAGAGACATGGAAGTGCTTCTGCTGATATTTTATAGATCATTGTGTTATCTAAAATGGTTAGTTGATATATGCCTGCAGCCATACCAGCTTTTGCTGCGAACCTACCAGACCTCACAAGCTGAGCAGATAATCAGTCTTGCAAGGGAGACCTTAATGAAGAGCTTGGTGCTGTCAGAATGGTATTGGTTATTCACTGTTCTCTCTCAGTCGCTGTACTCTCTCTGTCACCATGGTGTAGGAGCATTTTGCTGCTGGAGGTACCATCTTTCTGATGAGAGGTAAAACTAAGGTCCTGGTTGTGACTCTGCACCCCATATTCTTCACAGTGATATTATTATTATATGATTATGGCATAATTTTGAGGCATTTTATGTAAGATGGGCCATATAAGGTGTCATTGAAAAGGTTATGATTTGCTGAATATGATTATCCTATTTGTATGCATGTATCATTTTTGTATCTGAAGTTTATAAATACTGACAAAGGCCATGTCTACACTAACAATTTGTCTCGACAAAAGTGATGTTGACACCCAAAAGTCAACATAATAAAAATCGCAATTTCATGTTCACACTTGCTCCCTCTGTCGGCAGATCACATCCACAGTGGGGGCACCATCATCGACAGTGTGAGGAATGCACTGTGGGTATCTATTCCACAGTCCAGCTCGACACCTTCTGTCATTAGGTGTTGTGGGACAACGGAGCGGATTGCGGCGCATCTTGGGACAGGGCTAAATGTCTCATGATGCATTGCTTTCTGTCCCAGCTCTCCATGGTCTTCCAGCTTTCTTTGACAACATTTTTGCATGGCCCTTCTTTGCTGTGCACCCTAGCATTTTTGTGAGAAGGGATGGATCTCGCCCTGCTCTCCTATGCTCTGTTAACTGTCATGAAGACTTCGCAGACGGCAGTGCAGTTAATCATGAAGTTCCTAACTGAGGAAGACTCGCAGGCGCCCGACATTCTGCATGATATGGATAGGAGCAACTTTAGATTGCTTTTGGCATTCACAAAGCAAGTGCATAGGGTAGACCATCGCTTTTGGGCTCGGGAAACAAGCACTGAATGGTGGGATCTTATCGTCATGCAGGTGTGGGATGATGAGCAGTGGCTACAGAATGTTCGGATGCAGAAAGCCACCTTCCTGGAACTGTGTGCGGAGCTCACCTGACCTGTGGCACAAGGACACCAGAATGAGAGCTGCCCTCTTGGTTGAGAAGCATGTGGCAATTGCTGTGTGGAAGATGGTGATATCAGACTGCTACAGGTCAGTCGCAAATTAATTTGGAGTGGGGAAGTCGACCGTTGGGGCTGCATTAATGCAAGTGTGCAGGGCAATAAATTGCATCCTGCTACAAAGGACCTTGACTCTGGGAAATGTGTGTGAAATAGTGGACGACTTTGCAGAAATGGATTTCCCTAACTCTGGAGGGGCAATAGATGGCACACACATTCCCATTTTGGCACCAGCTCATCTTGCGACAGAGTACATCAATAGGAAGGGGTACTTCTCCATGATGATGCAGGCACTTGTGGATCACCGTGGGCGTTTCACTGACATCAACGCGGGGTGGTCTGGGAAGGTGGTCTTCAGGAACACAAGCCTGTACAGAAAGTTGCTAGCGGGGACTTTCTTTCCTAACCAGAAGATTATAGTGGGGGATGTTGAAATGCCCATAGTGATACTAGGGGACCCTGTGTACCCCTTACATCCGTGGCTCATGAAACCTTACATGGAACACCTGGACAGCAGTAAGGAGTGGTTCAACAACAGGCTCAGTAAGTGCCGGATGACAGTTGACTGTACCTTTGGCAGATTAAAGGCGCGCTGGCAATGCCTTTATGGCAGGTTAGACCTCACTGAGGATAATATTCCCATGGTCATAGCCGTGTGCTGTACATTGCATAATCCCTGTGACGCTAAGAGTGAAAGGTTTGCTCAGGGGTGGAGTGCTGAGGCAGATTGCTTGGCCACTGATTTTGAGCAGCCAGATACCAGGGCTGTCAGAGGAGCCCAGAGTGGGGCTATTCGAATCAGGGAGGCTTTGAGGCAGCACTTTGACAATGAGCACCAGTAACATATCTCTGTCAGAAGTGCTTCAGTGTTACATTACCTGTAGTTTTCCTAGGGGGCAATGATGACATTTGGAGCCTTATATTCTAGTAAGTTATATGCCTTTTCATATATTGGTACAGCCTGCAATCTCACTTTGTAGAAAAAAAAAAAGATGATTTACCATTATAAAACTTTGCTTTTATTGCATAAGAAACAGCACACACAAACACACAGATGCTTGGCGGGAAAGGAGGAACCAGGAAAGGGCAGACTTTCACAACTGTGTGTAGGTCCAGCCATCATTGTGAAATTTGTTCGGGGGGGTGGAGTGAAGGGGAAACCAAGAAATCCCAGGAAGTGGAAAGGAATGTGCAAGCGGAGTTTTGGGGGGCATGGAAAAGAGTTCTGAATGTGCTGCAGTGGAGGTCGAGCACTGATCTGCTCAGTCTGCAGCATTATTAAGGACTTCAGCATCTACGTTTGCTCCTCCATTACTTTAATCATCCGCTCAGTTGCATCCTTAACAAACGCGGGATTCTCTTTTCTGTGCTGCTGTTCAGCTTCCCAGTACTCCTTGCATTCCCTTTTTTCTGCATTGGAACACTGCAGGACCTCCCTGAACATGTCTGCTGCATCTTGGGCACTTTCTTATCCGATGGAGACACGCGGCCATGGTGTGTGGGGTGTTCCTGAAGGCTACATCTGGTGAAGCACGGGACAATGTACAGAAGCGGGATTGTTAAATTCATGCACAGCATTGAAACATTTCAATTAAATACACCTTTTACAACATTGTCATTGCTTTGTCACTGACCCTAGCCAGGCACACATCTCTGCGAACACCCAAAGCATGGTGAGTGTTTGGGGGGGGGGGGGGGGCGGAGAATGCTCCACATGGGGAAAAGAGCACACACTCTTTGTAAGGGTTGTGGTGCAGCATTCTAGGGAACAAATTCTAAAATTCCCCTACACTTTTCCACAGGCGGGGGTCATTTTAGAAGACTTCTCACTGCTAAGGGTAAGCAGGAAAACGAGGGTACATCTACTCCATACTTGTGGCTTCCGCCCTGCTCCCTATGCTGCTCGTGTATGTGCCGCTTTGGTCCCTGCACAAGTGATTGCCAAATGACGAGGAAAGTTTCCTACAATGGGGGAAGGAACAAAGCTGCTCTGCCATGGAACCTTCGGCAGAGGATTACTGAGTACCTCCAGGAAACTTTCCTGGAGATCTCTCTGGAGGATTCCCATGAGATCTCGGTGTGCATCAACACTCTGTTCCACTGTACCGGTTAAGTACACAGGGAAATGTCCAGCTCACATAAACTCAGCCAGCCTCCCACATTTCTATGCCCTGAACCCACTTCTGCACTACACAAGCCACAGCCACTTACCAGGCGTCTCATCTCCTACTTCTTGCTCCCCGGAGAGCAACTGCTGAGATTGGTTAGACACCTCTGGAGTGGAGAACAGTTCCTGGCTGTCTGCCGCACCGGGCGACCCCGCCAGGAGCTGCAAATCCTCATATAACTCCACCTCTTCATCAGTAACTTCATCCTCTGGGTTAGGTCCTCTTTCCGCCACCTCTGTGCCCTCCAAAGTATCCACAAGGCTCTTGGTGATGAAGGTGGGGTTGCCACAGAGGATAGCATGCAGCTCCTTATAGAACCGGCAGGTCTTAGGTGATGCACCTGAGTGATGGTTTGCCTCCCTCGCCTTATGGTACACCTGCCTCAGCTCCTTTATCTTCACTCTGCACTGCAGCGTGTCCCGATCATAGCCCTTTTCGCAGAAGCCTCGAGAAATGTGCCCATAGGTATCCCAATTCCTATGGTTCAAGCGCAGCTGGGACTGCACAGCCTCCTCTCCCCATATACTGAGCAGATCCAACAACTGTGCAGTGGTCCAAGCGGGAGAGCGTTTGCTGCAATAACCCGCCATGGTCACCTGGGAAGATGCGATGAGCCAGCAGGAAATGGAATTTCAAAAATTCCCAGGGCTTCTAAGGGGGAGGTGCGAATGGTTGTTTACCTGGCTGCTGGGCAGTGGAGTTCAAACTGCTGGCCAGAGCAGTGAGGATGGGCGTAGTGGGACACCTCCTGGAGGCCAATTAAAGCGATGAAGTGAAGCATGGTGTCTACACTGGCACTTTGTCGACAAAAATGTAGAGGAAAAAGACATAAATCTCTCTTGAGGGTGGATGTATTTTGTCACCAAAACCAGGCATTTTTCCCAACAAAAATTGCTTCACAGTGTGTACGCACTCACTGTTTTGTGGACAAAGAGCAGTTTTGGTGACAAAATTTGGTAGTGTAGACAAGGCCTATGTATCTGTACTTCAAATGTAGTTACACCTGTGTAATGCCCATTAGACAAGATGCTTTCAGTCTAGATAGTAGGTGGTGAAGGGCCTATTCAAGGTAACCGGCCATTAGGAAAAACAATAGGCCTTAGGAGAAGCTTATCCACAATCTGGTGAGCCTTCCTGAGAACGCTACAGACAGCCTGTTAGTGATGGCTGCTATGACTCTACAAGGGCATATGACCACAAGATCCTATCTTGGGATGTCAGTATTTTTCCAAAAACTGGTCTGGGAACCAAGCTTTGGAACAAAGGGTTCCCACCATATACAAAAGCTATATAGGGCAGGAAGTGACATCATCTGTGGTTCTTCACTCCCCACACAAGAAGACACCTGGAAACACCTGAGGAACAAAGACTGAACTGGGGGAAGTGCTGGACCCAGGCTAAAGGGATTTCTAGCCTGTGTGTGAAACACCTGTGGATTCCAGGCTGCAAAGCAAGTGTAGCTGGTGCCTCAAGAATCTACCAGTCTGACTATAGCATCAGTTAGGGTGAGACTCTGCTATTCATAACCAATCTATTTAGTATATTAAGCTTAGTTTGCGTTTTTGTTTATTTGCTAGATAATCTGCTTTGATCTGTTTGCTATCACTTAAAATCCATCTTTTGTAGTTAATAAACTTGTTTTGTTTTAAACTAAACCAGTGATCTTTGACTGGAATGCTTGGGGAAAATCTCTGCTTGGTTACCACAAGTGTGCATTGTTCTCCCCACGTTGTGGGAGAGGCGGACCAGGTATTAAACTCATATACTGGCCAGATTTGACCAGGGCAGGATGGTAGTGCTGTGGGATCCTAGGCTGGGAAGCTGATGGTTAGAGAGCCTGCATGTAACTGCAGCTAGGTGTGTCCCTACCTGTGTGAATGCTGGTGAAAGTGCAGGCTGGAGGGCTTTGCAACTTGTCACAGCAGTACAGTGTGAACGGGAGCCCAGGCTGGTGGGTCAGAGGGCTCAGTGGTACCCCAGTTCCAGGTGGCACCCCGGGGGAAACCCGTCACATTGGCCATCTGGGATCATTAAAGATTCCATGGCCAGTTTGCAAGAATTTTGGAAGGGTTAATCCCAGTGTCCTGGCCATATTTCAATGCTGGGAGTTACAATATCCCTCCCTGAATTCCCCCTGCAGTTTCAGATGAATACAATATTTCTCACTTACTGACCTACACTTGTTTGTGTTTCTGTGTGTTGTTAAACAGCTCCAGTGTTCCAACCTAGATGTAGCTGCATTTCAGTGGTAGATAAAGAAATCCTATGTATAGTTTGTATATCAGTTTATTTTTGCAAAACACTTGGGATCCTTTGGGGGTAAGAGATACTATTAGATGTAAGATATTGATACAGATTTTCAGATGCCATGCTTTATATCCATTTTTTATGTATGAGGCAATTTTTGCCAAAAAACAACAACAACAACAAGTGTATCACCTGCATTGGGAGTGGATGTATTTTGGTTGATCAATTCCTTTAGGCAAACATAACTGGTTAAAATGTGGGGTGATGTTAACTGTGAAATACAAGGGAAGTTAGTAAAACCTTTTATTTTCTTATATGCCAAAAATGTGATGCCCACAAACATGTCAGGATGAGGACTTAGTTGCAGTTTTCATGGTCTGTGGCAGAGTGTGGTGCATGGAGTGCAGAGTTTAGCTGCTGGAAATAAAAATGCAAGCTGATTTTCCACGAAGTGCTGTAGCAAGGAAGCATGAAGGCACACAGGCATAAATCCCTACCATGGAGAGTGCTCTTGTTGAGAGGTAGGTGCTGTCAGGAAAGAAGCACTCTCTGCTGCAACTCTAGGATAGGGCTGGAAGAGGGTTTCACTATGGAATCTAAACCCAGTTAATACAAAAAGGTCTTAGTTCTTCCAGGAAAATGTGAACTCCTTTTTATGGATGAGGTTCAGATTAGTTAGACAAAACATTCTCTCGGTCATTCTGAGGGATAGGGGGGTGGGGAGCACTGTGATCAAAGGGGGTAGGCATTATGTTCATAGACAGATCCAGACTCGTGTTTGTGGCCCACTCTTAGCATGTCCATTGCAATGTTATGAATTTCCCAAATGGTGTTAATATTTCCTTGTGTCAGTAGAGTCAATCTTCAATTACCCAAATGCCACTTAACCAAAATACACATTTCCAAAGGTCAGATATGTCCAGCCAAATTTGACTTCAGTGCTGAAGTTGGTGTGTGCAATCCACCTCCTGCTGAGCTGTCCAATGCTGGGGGAGGGAGTATTTAGGAGATCCTGAAGGGTTCCCCTGATTACCTGACGATGTATGGCATCCTGGATATCTTCATATAAACCATGAGTTAGTGTGGTGTTTATTGTCACTAAATCCTTAATAGCCACTTTACTTACTTAATGTCACTTTAATGACATACTGCTAGAGAGTCTATCAATTTATTCTTGAAATGGTGTGAAAATGAAGGAGTGGAGGGGTGAGGGGGTGTTAGTATGACAGTGACTGAGTTAATCAGAAACATGATCTATCTGTGATTCTAAATAGGATTGCTTGAATACTCTCCTGTTTTTTTTAATTCAGTGACTATATAAGTACATTGTGGGACATGGGCAAGTCAGACTCTTAAAATCTTTATTCCCTTTCAAAGATATGCTGTCTTCAGACTGACAAACCCCAACATGTAGTCTTGTTCCACTAGACAGATTAAGGCAGCAATTGGCAGCTTCTGTTAGCATCCTACAGCCTTCATAAAATGAATCACATGAACTTGTATATTTCTCCTTTAATGAAATACACTAATGCACATGTCTTTAGTTCCTGTCTTGATAGCTTATTTTTTATTGATTATGTGCTTTGTTCTTTTTGTTTATCCAAACGAGTTACAAAGATGATACCCAAATGCAGCCTAGTTTTTTTAAGTATTTTCTTCAGCTGTTGCTAGTTTTAGTTTTTGTTGCTGACAGTCATTCAGGTAAAATACCCAAACCATCTCCCAAAACTTGATTGAGGGCCAGATCCTCAGCTGATGTAAATCAGCATAGCTGTGATCAGTGGAGATACACTGAGTTACAGTAGCTGAGGATCTGGCCCTGAAACTTCTATAAGGCTTTTCACTCGTCTCTCTCCCCCCGCCCCTACCCCCAATTAATTTTCTTTTTTTCATGCACCTTTTGGGTTCTGGCAGGGTCTGGACATGTCAATGTAATGCAAGAGGAAGCTGTTTTTGCATCATGTCCAGTCCTGGCAATGCAGATGCAAGAAATTTGTATAAGCATCTAAACAAACATTTTAGCACTTTAACTGAACCAAACCTCTGAACCATGGAAAATTTGCCTGTGACTTATTATTTCTGATCTTTTTCTGTTTAATTTTCTCTCTAAAATCCTAGGCCTGATTTAAAGGTATCTCCTGTATTTAAAAGGACATCAGCACAGAAATGTTGTACCTGTTGTTGTTGTTACAAGTAACACACAATCTTCCCATTGGAAAGATTAGGGGGAAAACATTTTTCTGTGGTTTTTTTTCCAATGTTTTCCACTATGTGTGTTTGAGGGTATGTTGTGTCTAGTCTGTTTTGCTGTTTCCTGTTTAGTCAGTTTCTCCTGTTTGTGTGTGTCTTTCCCACAGCAAGAGGGAAGAGAAAAACATTTTTTTAAAATAGAAAAATGTGATTGTAAAACCACAAAACCTGCAAAGGAGACTGAGGTGCAGGTGCAGGACTTGATCCTGCATTTAATTCATCTTTTTGAAATTGATTATACTTTAAGTTGTTGCTGTTATTAGTTATAGAGTTTACGTCCAGAAGGGGCCACCAGATCATCTAGTCTAATTTCCTGCATACCATGGTCCACCAACACCACCCAGCACCCACACACTAAACCCAACAACCAAAATGAGATCAAAGTATTACAGTTTGCAGGAGACTAGACTGTTCTATGCCACAGGCAGAAAATAGGAGGGACTAAGGTGCACTAGTGCCCAAGGCCCCTGCAATATCAGGGAATTGATTAAATGAGATACACCCAAATAATCCCGCAAGTGACCCGCACCCAAACACTGCAGAGGAAGGCTAAAAAACACCACGTCACTGCCAGTCTGACCTGGGGGGAATTCCTTCTTGACCCCACAGATCGTGATCAGTTCGACCCTGAGCATGTAAGCCAAAACCAGCCAGCTAAGCATGAGAGAGAGAATTCTTGGTTCCACCTCAGAGCTCTGGACCACCCTGTCCTGTGTCCCATCTCCAACCATGGTCACCACTGATCTTCAGAGGAAGATGATTAAAAAACCCAGAATACACTGTGGGGGGATCCTTTTTTGACCCCTTCTGGTGACCAGCTGAAGCCCTGAAGCTTGAGCTTTAGGAACATAAAACATAAATTGGAAGGGACCTCATCCCCACCATCACAACCAACCCTGTCATACAACTAGACTCATGAATTTGTCCAGTTCTCTCTTAAAGCTAATAAGTTGTTTGCCCCCACAACTCCTATTGGGAAGCTGTTCTCGAACCTCACCCTTCTGATGGTTAGACACCTTCTTCTAATTTCCATCCTGAATATGTTCATGACCAGTTTATATCCAATTGTTCTTGTGCCAGCATTGTCCTTTAGCTTAAAAAGCTCTGGCGCCTCCCTGGTGTTTTCCCCCTGGATGTATTTATAGAGAGTATTGCTGTAGTGCCCAGGTGCAACCCTCATGGACCAGGACCCCATTGTGCTAGGTGCTGTACAGACTGAACAAAAGTCAATTTTATCCCTGGGATTTTTGTTTGTTTTTTTGTTTTAAATAACCTCAGGTGTAATATGAGATCTACCATGAAATGTTTGTGTCCTGGTATTTATTCCTTAATTTCAATGCTGGATGTGAGGATAGCATCTAGCAAAAACTGTCATTTCTATAGCTTTATAGAGATTTCATAGTGCTAATGGCTCTTTTCAGATCAGTGTGTTAGCATTGGGAAATTCTCACTCTATGCACCACAGGATCAAAAGAAAGAAAAACATTCCAGAGCTGGCTGTTAGTGCATCTTTGGGATTTCTGACTGAGTTTTAAATTAAGACATAATAGTTGGTCAGATATTTCCTATGCATCATCCTGACTATTGAGTTTAGCTGATATGCGACTACTGGATTGAACTGTGGAAGACTGGCAGCCGAGCATTTTCAGTGCAAAGACCTCAGCACAAGAACTGCATTCAATTCCCCAGAGTCCCAGCTCACTGAGCTTCACATCACAGGGCAAGGCTTATCTGCATACCCAAGAGTTTTCTTGAGTTTTGTGTAGATTGTTTTTAAATGATAGGCAGTACCTGGCTGGAGACTATTGCTACCAGTTGTAGGCATTATCATTAATTTTCACATTTTAAATGATGCAAATCCACCCAGAGGCTGCATAATAAATATAATTGCTTCTGTTTAGAGATGAGTCTGAAACAAAATCCTAGTTCTCAGTACCCCCTTAAGGCCTTAACTTGGTGAAAGCTCAGCTCTTGCCCTGATCTTTGTGTCTGAAGCCCATCTTTATTTCTCTTAGTCCCCACACAGCAAGTGTGTGCAAGCTCTTCTTATAGTGTATCTGTTTGCCTATATACAGTAAGTGTAAAAGTTCTAACAGACTGCTTCTTTCCCCTCTCACTGCCTCTTTCAAATTCTCTGCATACATTGAGGACTGTCCTTGTACTGGAGAAAGCTTTTCTCCAGCGAATCCCATCCCTATTTCTATCATGTGGGGAGGTTCTTCAGGATAACAAATCCCCTTTGCCTTCTCATTTCTTGTAGTGAGGCAGTCTGGGAGAATATGGCTCGCATGTGTGTGAAGACGCAGAGGCTGGATGTTGCCAAAGTTTGCCTCGGAAACATGGGTCATGCCAGAGGAGCTAAGGCATTAAGGGAGGCGGAACAAGAACCAGAGGTGGAAGCCAGAGTGGCCATGTTGGCGGTTCAGCTGGGCATGCTGGTAGGGCTTACTGTGGCAACTTGCCCATTTTCTAGTAATAAGCAAAGTCCAGACTCAGTCAGCAATCTGAGTGAGATATGCATGCGTCCTCGCATGTGAAGACAATGTAACTAATGACAAGTATTTTTGCAAAGTCTGGGTAGGGTGCAAAAATCTTGGAGAAAAGTAAATGCAATACTAATTTTCTAAAAAGTAAAGAGGGGCGATTCTGACCGTTATTTTCTTGCAAGTCAAACTTCTACCACTATTGAAATACTGAAACAAATAATAATAGGGGTGGAGTGCACCTTCTAAACATGTAGGGCCCAGTTCTGCCACTTACTCACCTTGAGTAGGACCTTGTTCTACAGTCAGCATTATGGGCACTACTCAATATGAGTGAGAGTGGCTGAATTAGACCTCTAGAGATTACAGAATAATGAGACATAAGCAGGATAGGTTTATAACAAATGAATCTTCCCAGGCAAACATGATTGTTTTTAAAAAAAACATATATAGCATTAAAAATACTGGATGAGGAAAACATTATTTAGGTAATATATATTTGGACTGTTGTGGAACATTTGATATGCTGTCTCACAAACCTTAGGGCTTGATTCTGCTGTCCTTAATCACTCTGAACTTGTCTAGGCTAAAATAAATGGTGTCTTCTTAAAATGGGTTAGCTAAAACATTTTAACTCACGTTTTCAAACTGGAGTGTAGAAAAGGCAAGTTGTATTTTAACACGTGTTAGGTGGTAGAGGAGAAACCTAGTGAGTAGCCAACAGTTCACCCTCCACCCGCTAAGGCATGTTAAAATACAACTTGCCCTTTGGACACCTTTTATGAGAGTCTAGACAAGCCCTTTGAATAGTATCTTTACTCCACCAGTAAAATTGGGACCTAAACTGGCTTTGAGAGTCACGTTGTCATGTGGACTGAAAACTAGCTGGAGAACTGTAAAGTAAGGGTAATGATAAGCAGCCATGTACTGGTACCAGGTTAGCTCCTATTTAATGTCTCCATTAATGATCTGTATAAGAAGGACTAAACAGCATTTTAACAAAATTTACAGATGATACTAAATTGAGAAGCATTGCAAATACCAGGGAGGGCAGAAATAATAAAGGGTCCAAGAGGTTAAAAACATGGGTAGAAAATGAAAAGAAGATACATCTTGGAAAAATACAAGTTAATACATCTAGGAAAATCATACTCAGTGGGGAGTAGAAAGCTGGAAAGCAGCACAGCTGACAGAATCCAAGGTTCATAGGAGATCACGAATTAGATACGAAATTGCAATTTTGGGCGCTGTTTTTAGAGGCACCACATCTTGGAGCTTTGATTTCATGGTCTGTCTACACATCATGGTGCAACTGCAGCTGGAGTATTGCTTTCAAATTTAAGCATCTCATTGCCAGAAAAATATTAATGAATAGGAGGAAGTTCAGAGAAAAGCAACTCAAATTGTTAGGACCCTGAAATGGATTCATATACAAGAGGAAGATTTGAAAGAGTTGAATATGTAGAATTCGGCTAAGATCAGAATGTGCTAACAACCTACAAATATTTGAAGGGTATGAATGGTGGAGGAATTGTTCTGGGTGGTATAAAGGTGTAACTAGGAAAATTCAGGCTAGATATTTGTAAAAAGCTTCTTGACAGTGAGATTTATTAGGCTCAATGGAAGTGGGGAAAGCCCCTTTTGCTCGGATATTTAAAACTAGTTTTGGGGAAAAACAGTAGCAAATGTTCTGTAGAAAACAATCCTACATTAGTAAGGAGAGGGTCTAGAATAGGAACTAACAGGACTCTTCCATATCTAGGGTTTATTTTTCTCTGAAAAGAAATGGGAATCAGGAGGAAACAGAAATTGCTCCTTCTGTCCTGCCACAGTGTATCTCCATTACTGTACACAGAGCTCAGCTGGAAAGCAGTTGGGTGGGGCAGGAAAAGTCCTTGACACAGGAGTCTATCTCAAAGATTAAAAATAGCAGTTTTAAATTTGTTTATTGCTTGTGTCACCATGGGCCAAATCCTAAGGCTCTAACTCTAAATGAAGTCAGTGGAAGTTTGACATAAGTAAAGGCATCAGGTTTTGGTCTGCATTAATAATCTAAGAACATAATCCGTGTCTCAGGGACCTAATGTGGAGTGAGAGGGTTCTCTAAGTGCTGAACCCTTGTTGGTGAGAAAACAGCTACAAAGTTAGCAAAGCTCTCCCAAACTCCTTAACTGGGGTAATGGGCCTCTCCTACCGCAGCCCAGAATGGTTATGCCAGCGAGTAACTCCAATATGAGCCATTTGATAACCTCCATTATCAAATGGCTTAGTGTTGTGTCACAATCAGAGTTTTATGACTGGTGGCTGCTCATGTCACTCCCACCCCTGGTTAATATCACCCAGTAAATGCTGTGATCTGAGTGCTTTCTTTATTTTCACATAAACATCCAGTTTCTCAGTCACAATGCTGATATTCCAGGCTACGTATATTTAGTAGGTTCAAATCCCTCTGTCTTAATCCTTTTTACTATGCAATGCAATCCACGGTCTGGAGTAATTAACTGCTCAGAAGTGCACTACCTATCATAGAATATTAGGGTTGGAAGAGACCTCAGGAGGTCATCTAGGCCAACCCCCTGCTCAAAGCAGGACCAACACCAACTAAATCATCCCAGCTAGGGCTTTGTCAAGCTGGGCCTTAAAAACCTCTAAGGATGGAGATTCCACCACCTCCCTAAGTAACCCATTCCAGTGCTTCACAACCCTCCTAGAGAAATAGTTTTTCCTAATATTTAACCTAGACTTCCCCCACTGCAACTTGAGACTATTGCTTCTTATTCTGTCATCTGCCAGCACTGAGAACAGCCTAGCTCCATCCTCTTTGGAACCCCCCTTCAGTTAGTTGAAGGCTGCTATCAAATCCCTCCTCACTTTTCTCTTCTGGAGACTAAATAAGCCCAGTTGCCTCAGCCTCTCCTTGTAATTCATGTGCCCCAGACCCCTAATCATTTGGTTGTCCTCTGCTGGACTCTCTCCAATTTGTTCACATCCTTTTTGTAATGGGGGCCCCAAAACTGGACGAAATACTCCAGATGTGGCCTCACCAGTGCCGAATAGAGGGGAATAATCACTTCCCTTGATCTGCTGGCAGTGCTCCTACTAATGCAGCACAATATGCCGTTAGCCTTCTTGTCAACAAGAGCTCACTGTTGACTCATATCCAGCTTCTTGTCCACTGTAATCCCCAGGTCCTTTTCTGCGGAATTGCTGCTTAGCCAATCGGTCCCCAGCCTGTAGCAGTGCATGGGATTCTTCCATCCTAAGTGCAGGACTCTGCACTTGTCCTTGTTGAACCTCATCAGATTTCTTTTGGCCCAATCCTCCAATTTGTCTAGGTCACTCTGGACCCTATCCACCTCTCCCCCCAGCGTAGTGTCATCCGCGAACTTGCTAAGGGTGAAATCCATCCCATCATTCAGATCATTAATGAAGATGTTGAACAAAACCGGTCCCAGGACCGACTCCTGGGGCTGCCAACTTGACATCGAGCCGTTGATCACTATCCGTTGAGCCCGACGATCTAGCCAGCTTTCTATCCACCTTATAGTCCATTTAGTTGGGGATTAGTCCTGTTTTGAGCAGGGGGTTGGACTTCCAACTCTGATATTCTATGATTCTTCCAATCCATACTTTTTAAACTTGCTGGCAAGAATACTGTGGGAGACCGTATCAAAAGCTTTGCTAAAGTCAAGATATATCACATCCCCTGCTTTCCCCATATCCACAGAGCCAGTTATCTCATCATAGAAGGCAATCAGAAAGCTATCACTCATTACTGCTTAGATATAATCCCTGTAAAGTACTCATCAAATCCAGATAACTTTTCACTGTTTGTTCGCTCTCCTTTCAGGAAGATGCAGAGCGGCTGTACAAGAATTGCAAGCGCTACGACCTCCTGAACATGTTCTACCAGGCTTCTGACCAGTGGCAGAAAGCTATGGAAGTAGCTGAGACTCATGATCGGGTTCACCTGCGCACCACATACTACAACTATGCCAAACATCTGGAGGCTACTGCAGAGTGCAATCTTGCACTCAACTAGTAAGCAGCTTCCTGTAGAAAAGGCCGAGCACCTAGAACTTAGTTCTGAACACAAGAAATCCTGAGTTTTAGCACACTGCTGTGGACAGCAGAGACAAAATTGGTAGGGCTGTCTGCTACTGGCAGATAACCAGTTTTTCCCCTTTTCTGCCACCTTTCATCTGAGGATCTCAAACTATTATTGAAATAAACCTGGCAATGGGGGAAACTGAGACACAGAGAGGTTAACTGACTTGCCCAAGTTCACATGGAAAGTCTGCAGTGGAGTCAAGACTAGAACTTGGATTCCTGTCTCCAAATCCTATGCTTTTAACCACTAGACCAGCCTCCCCTTTTGCACCTTGTTGTATGCATAAGCCCTTGTGTTGGAGAGACCCACCTGGCACCCCAGGGATTCATTGTGGCTCATGTGTTATGAACCTGATGCTTATGTGGCACCCAGAATTCTTTTCAATGGCTGCTGAAATCCTGGGAAAGTTGGTGGGGAAGTTGTTTTTAGAATGCATCATACTGGTTTAAATTTTATTTTATGCATGGTTCCCTTATTGTGTAAGGTCACAACATGCTCTAGCTCAGGAGTAAAGAAGGGTTTTGTGTGTGAGGCGATGTGAGCAGAAAATGTGATTCAGTTAACGGGAAGGAAGGAGGGGAGAAAGTTGCAGATAGATGGGTTAGTACAGTTAAAGGAGCAACCTTCCAACTGTGGGTTAGAGAGTGAAATTGCAGTGGAGATGAGCAGGCAATATGAAGACTTGTGTATGAGGTGAGGAGACAAGATCTGTATTGAATATCCTTTACCATCTCTTACCCAGCCTCCCAATCATTCCTGGTACAAGCTGTGCTAGGTATTTTGGGGGCTTCGATGTGCATGTTGGCTCTTTGGCCCAAATAAGATTTTTGATTTTTCTGCACCCATTTTTATCTCAGTAATCGCCACACCTTGGTCTTATCTCAGCAGCACCTTGGCCTTTATTTTTCCTTGGCGTATTGGCACTCGGGGGCCAGCACTGTTCCTGCAGTTGATGAAAAGCACTGTATAAGGACAGAGTATTATTAGTATTGTTGTTAATTCTAGAGACTAAAGAACTAAAATAAAATGGATTAACATAGCAGTTGAGCGGTTTGCCACAAAGCACTGATATCCACCATCTAATGTGCCCTTTTTCTACACAGCTATGAGAAATCGGACACACATAGGTTTGAGGTGCCCAGGATGCTCTCTGAAGATTTACAAGCCTTGGAGATCTATGTCAACAAGATGAAAGATAAGTTAGTGCCATGTTACATCCTTCCTTACCTGAAGTGTGTGAAGGAGTGGTATCCTGAGGGGGGAATTTCAGGTTTGAGATTACTTGTTTTAACACTTTGCTGCCAGGCGTTCAGATTTTCCAGGTTAATTCAATAGAGAGGAAACATGCTAGTAGGGAACACTTTTGCTAATGCATTATACCATGCAGTGCTGGAAGTTTGTTCATTTGTCTGCTTTGGTCATGAATCTTGTTCATTAGAAGGGGCCCCACTGTATTGTGTTGGCAAGCTAGTGCTACTAGAGTTGTGACTGAGAGAGCTGAGTAACACAGGCCAGAGACTTTCACCCAGTTTCCCCTGTATTGAGCTCCAAGACTTGTGTTTGACTAAAGCACATCTTCTTGAATGGTAGCCAGTCTTGATTTGAAGACTTCAAGAGAGAGAAAATCCACCACTTCCCCTGGTAGTGTGTTCCAATGATTAATTACCATCATCATCACTTATTTTGTTTCTTTTCTAGGAGCTTGTGGAAATGGTGGGCACAGTATCTGGAGAGCCAGTCAGATATGGAATCCGCACTAAGATACTATGAGTTAGCTCAGGATTATTTCTCCCTGGTCCGTGTTTACTGCTTTCAGGGCAACATCCAGAAGGTAAGGCAGCCTGCTTCCCACTGCTCCCAGGAGTGTCCACATTCTTGTGTTTAATCTGGGCATGATGTGAAGGGTCTGGCTCTCTTTTCAGGCTGCTGAAATAGCGAATGAAACAGGAAACTGGGCAGCATCCTATCACCTGGCCCGCCAGTACGAGAGCCAGGATGAAATCAAGCAGGCTGTGCACTTCTACACTAGGGCCCAGGCATTTAACAATGCCATCCGCTTGTGTAAGGTACGACAGCATGTACACCTCAGTGCAAAGAGCTCACCAGCAATGGCATCTCTCAGGCCATGTACATCAGAAAATGTAGCCAACCTGTGAGATTAGCGTGGGCCTTCTCCTTATGTAAAGTATGACATACTGCTTGCTTATATAACTGTGTAGTTGATTATATTGGTTTCTACCCACACCTTCTAGGAGAGAAGGGGTCTGTAATGCGACACTCACAATACTGACACCCCTTTAGAGCCCAAGTACCCCTCCCCGCAAAAAACCCTCTCCTGAAATAAACAAATCAACAACAAACAAACCAAAAATCCTGCCCCAAGCAGAGTTTTGACCCCACAAAAGGGAAGACCAGAAACTCCATGAAGTTCACTAGGGACTTTGCTGTTGCTACAGATTTTATATGGAAGGTGGTCAGATACAGTGGTGATGGGTGGCAGTATAAAACTGTAGGGTAGGTAATTAATGGAACTATGAAGTCTGCTGTGCTGGAAGTAATCATAGATAGAGTATTTGCTAGAAGATGGGGGGAGGGATAGCTCAGTGGTTTGAGCATTGGCCTGCTAAACCCAGGGTTGTGAGTTCAATCCTTGGGGGGGCCACTTAGGGATCAGGGGCAAAATCAGTACTTGGTCCTGCTAGTGAAGGCAGGGGGCTGGACTCAATGACCTTTCAAGGTCCCTTCCAGTTCTAGGAGATAGGATATCTCCATTAATTTATTTATTTACTTTTGAGTAGGAGAACAATCTAGATGACCAGCTGATGAATCTGGCTCTGCTGAGTTCCCCAGAAGACATGATAGAGGCAGCCTGCTATTATGAAGAGAAGGGGGAACAAATGGACAGAGCAGTCATGTTGTACCACAAGGTAACTCTGACTCAGCAAAGTATAAAGCTTTCAATTGAGACCAAGACACTACAGTGGTCAGCTACCAAATCAGCTGAATACCTGATTATCTGCATCCATTCCTGATGTGCAGCACCCCTTGTTAATCCATTCCTGGGCCCCCTCTACAGCTCTGCAAATGCCCCTCAAAGTGACCTGCAGCAGTACTTGCTGTTCTAATAATAGAATCATAAAAGTGTAGGATGGAAAGGGATTTAAGAGGTCATCTAGTCCAGTCCCCTGCAACCAAGGCAGGACTACCTAATAACTAGACCATCCCTGACAGGTGTTTGTCTAACCTCTTCTTAAAAACCTCCAATGATGGAAATTCACAACCTCCCTAGCCAATTTATTCCAGTGCTTAACTACCCCATAGGAAGTTTTTCCTAATGTCCACCCTAAACCTCCCTTGTTGCAATTTAAGCCCATTAATTCTTGTCCTATTGTCAGAGGTTAACAAGAACAATTTTTCACCCTCATCCTTGTAACAACCTTTTACGTACTTGAAAGCTGTTATCATGTCCCCCCCTCAGTCTTCTTTTCTCCATCCTAAACAAACCCAATTTTTTCAATCTTCCCTCATGGGTTGTTTTCTTGACCTTTAATCATTTTTGTTGCTGTTGACTTTTTCCAATTTGTCCACCTTTCCTGAAATGAGGCACCCAGAACTGGACACAATACTCCAGTTGAGGCCTTATCAGAGTGGAGTTGAGCAGAAGAATGACTTCCAGTGTCTTGCTTACAACACTCCTGCTAATACATGCCAAAATTATGTTTGCTTTTTTGGGGGGGGGATGAGGGGGCAACAGTGTTACATTGTTGACTCATATTTAGCTTGTGATCCTCTATGACCCCCAGATCCATTTCTGCAGTACTCCTTCCTAGGCAGTCATTTCCCATTTCGTATTGTGCAACTGATTGTTCCTTCCTAAGTGGAGTACTTTGCATTTGTCCTTATTAAATTTCATCATATTTAATCTTTAATCAGTATCAAACTGAGTGATGGCTTTGGTAATATCAATATGTGTTCCCAGGGGACTTGATTGAGTCCACCTATTTCACCTCACTTGTGACATACATCACATTTCAGATGATGTCTGGGAGATGAACTCACTTTGTACTTTGTAGCCTCCAGCCGCATTTGTCCAATGCCAATAAATCAGCCCGCATTCACTACAAGACAATATTGGTGGGGAAGGCGCTGCATCACTGCAGAAGACTCCCAGCACAGGCAATCAGTGCTTTTTATATATCAGTTAATAGGGGTTGCTACTTAGCTGTGCAAGCCTCCTTTCCTCTGTCTGCCTGCTGAAGTTGAGCAGACAAGTTCTGCACCAAGTGCTGTACTAGAGGCAGAATACAGAGAATCCTCTGAGTCTCTGGCCAGCCAGTAGGTCCCCACTCTCTGAATTTATAGTGTGGTAGCTCTGCAGCAGAATGGCAGGAATGTAGGTCACGGCAGCTGGGAAGGGCTACTGTATGTTTCTCTGTACCTCAGGTTGGGTTAATTGGCCTTAGTAACTAATGGAGACCTTCATACAGAGCCTGCTAATCAAGAAGGAAAGGACTGGAGGCACAGCAGCTGCTGATTTTGCCAGAGCTCTGCTGCAGAAATCTGGTGTCTCTTTCCTAATGGCTTGTTGCCTTGAAACCTGTATGCAATCAGTACAAGAGAGGGAAAAACTAAAGGGCTGTCTCTGGTTTTGCAGGCAGGACACTTTTCCAAAGCACTAGAGCTGGCTTTTGCCACACAGCAGTTTGGTGCCCTGCAGCTGATTGCCGAGGACCTGGATGAGAAGTCAGACCCAGCCCTGCTGGCACGCTGCTCTGACTTCTTCATTGAACACGCCCAGCACGAGAAGGCCGTGGAGTTGCTGCTAGCAGCCAAAAAGGTAAAGCCTTTGCAGTGTTCTTGGGAACTCTACAGTATGTGACTGTAGAAGAGCAGAGCTCAGGAGTGAGCTGAGTTGCATCCTGGGCCCTCCCCACACTGCAACAAATCCCTAGTTGCAGACTTTCTATCTGGATTTTGAATTCTCAGAGTTCCCTGATGCAGGGTTTTGGCTCAGCCCCTGATATAGCTACGGCCTAGCCTAGTCTTTCAGATTCGGAGTCGCCTCAAAGATCAGGGTCTTCAGCTGCAGGGTTTTGGTTTAGGGACATCTCTGAAGTTAAGATTCTGCAGCACAGTTTGTCTGAGTCCTAATCATCTGGCCTTTGCAGAGTTCAGATGCACCCATTCACACAGTTGGAAAAGGCTAAAAAGTTGTAGACTTGAATTCTAGCCGGCTAAATGTGGTTGAGGTCCTTCTGGTGCAGAACATTTAGTTAGAAGCAGTTCATTGCTCTCTCACTCTTCACCAGTACCATGAAGCCCTGCAGCTTTGCTTGAATCAGAACCTGACCATCACAGAGGAGATGGCCGAGAAGATGACTGTCTCTAAGGACTCAAAGGAGCTCTCTGAAGAGTCTAGGAAAGAACTGCTGGAACAGGTTGCCGATTGCTGCATGCGGCAAGGCAATTACCACATGGCAACCAAGAAATACACTCAAGCAGGAAACAAGCTGAAGGTGAGGAGAAGCTACAGTACTAACGTTTGAACCCCTTGGCATTGTAGGTGTGGAGCTCCAAAATACACTTCTAATCTGCAGGTAAAATGATTGATTTGAGGGACTAATCTCATGGATACCACGAGTTGGTTTAAGACAAAAATACTCATGTTAAATAATACTTGCCAGCCCACCCGGAGTTGCCTGTTCTCAGAGCTCAAACCCTGCAGGCCCCCTCTGTCAGCATGAGATCTCCCTGTTCACGTTCCAAGAATTGTACCTAAGTTTGTAGAAAGGGTATCCAGAAGGAGTTTCTACCCGTTTCTGCCTGGTTGCTTGCTTCCTCATGTTTCTACATTGCTAACAGCAATGATTGTTCTCCCGTTTGCAGGCAATGAGAGCACTGCTGAAGTCTGGCGACACGGAGAAAATAGTGTTTTTTGCTGGAGTCTCCAGACAGAGGGAGATTTATATCATGGCAGCCAACTACCTACAGTCACTGGATTGGCGAAGGGACCCAGAGATTATGAAGAACATCATTAGCTTCTATACCAAAGGAAAGGCCCTTGACCTCTTAGCTGGCTTTTATGATGCCTGTGCTCAGGTATGTCCCTGTCCATTCTCAGAGGAGTTTGGTTTGTGACAGAATCATAGAATATCAGGGTTGGAAGGGACCTCAGGAGGTCATCTAGTCCAACCCCCTGCTCAAAGCAGGACCAATTCCCAACTAAATCATCCCAGCCAGGGCTTTGTCAAGCCGGACCTTAAAAACCTCCAAGGAAGGAGACTCCACCACCTCCCTAGGTAACGCATTCCAGTGCTTCACCACCCTCCTAGTGAAATAGTGTTTCCTAATATCCAGCCTAGACCTCCCCCACTGCAACTTGAGACCATTGCTCCTTGTTCTGTCATCTGCCACCACTGAGAACAGCCGAGCTCCATCCTCTTTGGAACCCCCCTTCAGGTAGTTGAAGGCTGCTATCAAATCCCCCCTCATTCTTCTCTTCTGGAGACTAAACAATCCCAGTTCCCTCAGCCTCTCCTCATAAGTCATGTGCTCCAGACTCCTAATCATTTTTGTTGCCCTCCGCTGGACTCTTTCCAATTTTTCCACATCCTTCTTGTAGTGTGGGGCCCAAAACTGGACACAGTACTCCAGATGAGGCCTCACCAATGTCGAATAAAGGGAACGATCACGTTCCTCGATCTGCTGGCAATGTCCCTACTTATACAGCCCAAAATGCCGTTAGCCTTCTTGGCAACAAGAGCACACTGTTGACTCATATCCAGCTTCTTCTCCACTGTGACCCCTAGGTCCTTTTCTGCAGAACTGCTACCTATCCATTCGGTCCCTAGTCTGTAGCAGTGCATGGGATTCTTCCGTCCTAAGTGCAGGACTCTGCACTTGTCCTTGTTGAACCTCATCAGGTTTTTTTGGCCCAATCCTCTAATTTGTCTAGGTCCCTCTGTATCCGATCCCTACCCTCTAGTGTATCTACCACGCCTCCTAGTTTAGTGTCATCTGCAAACTTGCTGAGAGTGCAGTCCACACCATCCTCCAGATCATTAATAAAGATATTAAACAAAACCGGCCCCAGGACCGACCCTTGGGGCACTCCGCTTGAAACCGGCTGCCAACTAGACATGGAGCCATTGATCACTACCCGTTGAGCCTGACGATCTAGCCAGCTTTCTATCCACCTTACAGTCCATTCATCCAGCCCATACTGCTTTAACTTGGCGGCAAGAATACTGTGGGAGACCGTATCAAAAGCTTTGCTAAAGTCAAGGAATAACACATCCACTGCTTTCCCCTCATCCACAGAGCCAGTTATCTCATCATAGAAGGCAATTAGGTTAGTCAGGCACGACTTCCCCTTGGTGAATCCATGCTGACTGTTCCTGATCACTTTCCTCTCCTCTAAGTGTTTCATAATTGATTCCTTGAGGACCTGCTCCATGATTTTTCCAGGGACTGAGGTGAGGCTGACTGGCCTGTAGTTCCCCGGATCCTCCTCCTTCCCTTTTTTAAAGATGGGCACTACATTAGCCTTTTTCCAGTCATCCGGGACCTCCCCCGATCGCCATGAGTTTTCAAAAATAATGGCTAATGGCTCTGCAATCTCATCCACCAACTCCTTTAGCACCCTCGGATGCAGCGCATCCGGCCCCATGGACTTGTGCACGTCCAGTTTTTCTAAATAGTCCCGAACCACTTCTTTCTCCATAGAGGGCTGGTCACCTTCTCCCCATATTGTGCTGCCCAGTGCAGCAGTCTGGGAGCTGACCTTGTTCGTGAAGACAGAGGCAAAAAAAGCATTGAGTACATTAGCTTTTTCCACATCCTCGGTCACTAGGTTGCCTCCCTCATTCAGTAAGGGGCCCACACTTTCCTTGACTTTCTTCTTGTTGCTTACATACCTGAAGAAACCCTTCTTGTTACTCTTAACATCTCTTGCTAGCTGCAACTCCAAGTGTGATTTGGCCTTCCTGATTTCACTCCTGCATGCCTGAGCAATATTTTTATACTCCTCCCTGGTCATTTGTCCAATCTTCCACTTCTTGTAAGCTTCTTTTTTGCGTTTAAGATCAGCAAGGATTTCACTGTTTAGCCAAGCTGGTCGCCTGCCATATTTACTATTCTTTCTACACATCGGGATGGTTTGTTCCTGCAACCGCAATAAGGATTCTTTAAAATACAGCCAGCTCTCCTGGACCCCTTTGCCCTTCATGTTATTCTCCCAGGGGATCCTGCCCATCTGTTCCCTGAGGGAGTCAAAGTCTGCTTTTCTGAAGTCCAGGGTCCGTATTCTGCTGCTCTCCTTTCTTCCTTGTGTCAGGATCCTGAATTCGACCATCTCATGGTCACTGCCTCCCAGGTTCCCATCGACTTTTGCTTCCCCTACTAATTCTTCCCTGTTTGTGAGCAGCAGGTCAAGAAAAGCTCTGCCCCTAGTTGGTTCCTCCAGCACTTGCACCAGGAAATTGTCCCCTACACTTTCCAAAAACTTCCTGGATTGTCTGTGCACCGCTGTATTGCTCTCCCAGCAGATATCAGGGTGATTAAAGTCTCCCATGAGAACCAGGGCCTGCGATCTAGCAACTTCTGCTAGTTGCCAGAAGAAAGCCTCGTCCACCTCATCCCCCTGGGTCTGGTGGTCTATAGCAGACTCCGACCACAACATCACCCTTGTTGCTCACACTTCTCAACTTTATCCAGAGACTCTCAGGTTTTTCTGCAGTTTCATACCGGAGCTCTGAGCAGTCATCCTCCTCTCTTACATACAACGCAACTCCCCCACCTTTTCTGCCCTGCCTGTCCTTCCTGAACAGTTTATATCCATCCATGACAGTACTCCAGTCATGTGAGTTATCCCACCAAGTCTCTGTTATTCCAATTGCATCATAGTTCCCTGACTGTGCCAGGACTGGGAACAGGACACTTATCTTATTTGTCTTCTCTTTGTAGGTGGAGATCGATGAATATCAGAACTATGAGAAAGCACAGGGAGCACTGACTGAGGCATTCAAGTGCCTGTCAAAGGCAAAGATGAGAAGTCCTTTAGAGCAGGAGAGCAAACTGGCACTTTTTCAAAGCAAGTTGGCTTTGGTCAAGCGATTCATCCAGGCTCGAAGGTAATTTGCAGTGCTCAGAGCACACAATGTATATGAAAATCTGTATCTGAGGAAAGTTCTCTGCTTTAGCAGCAACACAGTCCCATGCAGGAGACTTACTTCTGAAAGCACTCATGAGACTTTTGGCCTCAGGGAACCATATGGGTGTAGGGGATGACAGGTTGACCTTTGAGTAAAAGGTAGCCTTGAGGCCAGTGCCTCATGTGCTGATTTATGAAGCCTCTGCCTACCCTTCTAGTTGGAGCTAAGATACTATGAGGATGTCCATCTTACAGAAGGGAGGCTATGGGGCATACACAGGTCTCAAACTGTGGTTCAGCTGAGAGCCAGATGCAATAGGGGAGAATCTGTCTCCTCCCCCCATGGGATATTTACAGTTTCAACCTGCTCTTTCACTAGAGTTTACTCTGAGGACCCAAAAGAGGCAATCAGGCAGTGTGAGCTTCTCCTAGACGAGCCAGACCTTGACAGTACCATCCGCCTAGGCGATGTCTTGGGCTTTCTGGTTGAACATTACTTACAGGTGGAGGAATTCCAGATGGTAAGTTATTATTTGGGCATCATGCATGTTTCTGGCACTGTATAGAGGAAGACAAAGGAGCGTACAATCTAAATGTTTGCATCCCTAGGGAATGCAGCTTACTGTTGTACACTCTCAACCTTCGCAAGTGTAGAGATGCCAAAGTGGACAGCTACCCTTGGAGTATTTATGTTGACCTTTGCCCTGTAAGAGAGCTGAAGTATCACTGCTAAGCACTGTGTGGTGCTTGCAGTTTTGATCCCAGTGTAGGGTATGCCGAAGGAGCAGCAAGACTGAATCCATATTTAATCTGTGGTGGGAGAAAGAAATTTACTTTACAGACTTGGAGAGTAACATATACAGAGGGGGCTCCTGGGATACTCATAACCATTCCCATTAATAGAGAGGGAGGAGCAGTAGGTCATTTCTGGTCATTTCTCTGCAATTGCACTGCGCCTCGGACAGCCACCTGGCTGGCCCAGAAAAAATGGGAAATCATTAATTTGTAGCCATCTGGGGAAGTGATGAGTCATTTGTTCAGAGCAGGAAGTGCCAAACAGCAGAGTGCAGAATGGCACAGGATTACAAGCCTTGGACTAAAAGTAACCTGCTGTTCTGGACCAGCCAGGTGCTGAGCATCATGCTCTCCCGCTCTGGGCACTAACCTGTTTATTACAAGCTGTCTTGACTAGAGCCACTCAGAAATTTTCTGATGAAGCTTAGTCAGAAGCTGGGAATGGGTGACGGGATGGATTACTTGATGATTACCTGTTCTGTTCATTCCCTCTTGGCACTGGCCACTGTCGGTGGACAGGATACTGGGCTAGATTGACCTTTGGTCTGACCCAGTATGGCCGTTATGTTCTCAGATGAAAAATGGTGAGTCGTTAGGCAAAACATTTTGCCAAGTCTAGTGCAGATTTGATCAAACTTTTCCTGGACCAGTAACAGGTTTACGTGTGTAATGGAATGTGTAATGTTACACATCCATCCATTGGAAACCTGCTAGTGTTCTGGAATTGACAGCTCTGCAGCAGAGAGTCTGGCAGCCCCAACTGGAGCTGGCACCTGGAAGTCCTAAGACTGGCTCCCAGAGTCTGGGGCAGCCCTATGACGCAGATCATTCCAGGGCCAGAGATCCTAGGGCTTCCAGGCTCCTGGGGCCAGCTGGCTCCCAGCTCAGACGCAGGGCAGCCTGAGAGTCCTTGGCTCTGGACTAATCTGAATGGCAGGGCTGCCCTGGACCCTAGCAGCCCCAAGAACCTTGCCTCCAGCCAGAGCTCCTGGGGCTGGCAGGCTCAACCATGGAGCAATGAAACTGACATTCTTGTCAATTTTACATATTTTGTTTCAGGAATGCTCTATTTCACTATTTTTTTTTTTTAAAGTGGGTCTGAGAAATTTGGGTACCTTCAGAAGAACTGAAACCAAAGTTTGACATCTCTAGCCTTGACAATGCTTCAGGTATCAAGGCAGAGGACAGAGGGCTGGGATTGGAAAATCCGTGTCCTCCCTTCCTTTGGTTTTCAATGCTAATCACAGCTTTTATTCAAAACACTCTTCATTCTATCGATTGGTTTCCATGTTATTGCTCTTCTGCAAAAACAAGCAAAAGTTCCAGGGTTTACTAAAAGTTTAGGGGTTAGTGAAGGCCCTGGTTCCTTTTTTTTTTAATCTTGGAAAGGGCTGGTGAGTATCCATCACTCATCTAACCTGGGAGGCTCTAGTCCCTCCAGAGAGTCATCTCAAAGGCCTCCTAGGAATCCCCAACAACACTGAACAGTTTAGTGTGGTGCCTGAACTGAGACTGCAGCACCCTCTGTGCTAATACCAATATTGGACAAACCCCACAGGTAGCTGAAGGGAACTGGTAAGCCAGCCCTGCACTGGTAACTCAGGTTGAATAGGCTGGGAGGTCTGAGCCTAGCAAACTGTATCTGAATGCACCATATCTAGATGCTTTTTGCCACGCTGCTGTGATATGAGAATAACAAGAACACATCTCATGCCTGATACCCTACCATCTATTACCCCTAGGCCTATAGATACTTGGAGGAGATGCGGAAAAGAACTCCATGTGTAAACCTGACCTACTATGTGAATGAACGGACCATTGAGGCAGTTCACAGAGGGCTGGGCATCCCCTGGAACCGGAACCCTGTCCCAGAACGAATTCGCCACAACAGCATGGAAGACAACAAGGAGGTGGAAGAGGATGTAGCTGATGAAGTCGAGGATCCCTGATGGCTTACTATGTAAACTGGCAACATTCACATACAGCTGTGAGGAAGCCTGGCCATTGCTACAGTCCCCAGCTACCTGATCTAGGCTTGTTAAGGGCAGAAAGTCAAATACTTCAGTAATGCACAGCCTGATGCTGTAGTCTGCTTGGGTCATACCAAGAAGATTCATTTGTTATGTATAAGCAAAACTGTTAAAGCTCAAGCACCAAGTCAGTGCAGAGGGACAGGTTGGGCCTCAGACAGCTACTTTTTTTATCTTACTTTTTTAATGTTCAAATTTAGAGAGACTTTTAATACTTCAATAAATTTTTAAGGAAAAAAATGAATGTCCGATCCTAATTAAGGAGTCAGATAATCCTAATCCCAGAGTGCAGGAGCAGCAGAAAAGTGAGTGCTGAATCGAGCATGTCTAGCTCTAACTGTCTATGCATACAGAAAGCAGTTTAGTTAAGATACACTTCGCAATGATATGACAAGGCCTCAAATAGTAGATAGCTCTGGTCTGTTAAAGGACCAACCACTAGGACAACACAGTGAGCTGTTCCCTGAGAGTCAAAACTCGAGGAAGCAAGGCTTTTTTTTTTTATATATATACCATTTTATGAGAGAATGGGTCCAGCAATGCCTGAGTCATGCAGAGCCTTATCAAAATTCAAATCAGTACCTTCTGCAGAAGTAGGAGACTTCTTCCCTGTTAACTAGTCCCTCTAGATCTTGCATTTAATTTAGCAAAGGATCAGTTGGAGTAGAGCTTGCAGTTATGGAAGAAGAAATTCTACCTCCTCCACTCCTGCATAGGTTGGAGTTTGAGTAATTTATCCTGCACAGTTTTCTTAACATGAAGCCTGTTTCCCAAACCAAACCCTGGATTTAAAGTGGATAAAGTTCAAAACTCTGTGCTTGATTTTAATTGGGAAAATATTCCTAGTGAAACATCAGGACCATTCTCACTGGGCTTTGCTCTAAAAGGAGAAGACAAGCCCTCCTACCTCATGACTGAATATCTAGGTTATGCTCCGAGGCAGGATCAGACCTGTCAGTCTCTCCCCCTCAATGTCACCTTAGCACTGTCCTTATCTAAGGCCATGTCTACACTTAAAAGCTTACAGAAGCACAGCTGTACCACTCTAAGTGCTCATATAGCTGCATTATGCCAACGGGAGAGCTCTCCCAGCGACATAATAAAAACAAGCGCTTATGCCGGCAAAACTTATGTTGCTCAGGGGATGCTAACATAGGCATGGCCTTAGTCCCTGCTGTTATCCCTGGCAAGAGAAACCATGTGTTTTCAGCAGCCACCTAAACACATTCCATACTACCTGATGCTAAACAGGAGGGTTGGAGTGGCTGGTTTCCTTTGTGAGATTTCACAAATATTGAGCAGTTTGGTGTTAAGGCATAACTCGTTTCAGTCCCACTTTAAAAACAAGACACTCCAGCTTTTAGCAATAGGTTCTCTTTAATAGAATGCTAGTATAGACTGCAGCATGTGAAGTCTCAGTCTCCTTCCTCTGCTTGCAGAGCTTCCAACCATATTAAGACTATGCACACCTGAGGAAAAAGACACCTTGTAACTAGAAACTAGAGAGCCCTTCCTCCCCCACACCATCCCTGGTGGACAGTGTCTCTGCTCTAACGTTATGCATATTTTCAGTAGGCAGGAGTCCACTGGAGCTGCTCACAATGTGTAACTCTTGACCAGAATCATCCTCTACAAAAAACCACTCCATCCCACTCAAAGAACCACTCAATCCACAGTATTCTTGCTACCAAGTTAAAAAAAGTATGGATTGGATAAATGGGCTATAAGGTGGATAGAAAGCTGTCTAGATAGTTGGGCTCAACGGGTAGTGATCAACAGCTTGATGTCTAGTTGGCAGCCGGTAGCAAGCGGAGTGCCCCACAGGCCCGTTTTGTTCAACATTTTTATTAATGATGATCTGGACAATGGAATAGATTGCATCCTCAGCAAGTTCGTGGATGACACTAAGCTGGGAGGAGTGATAGATATGCTGGAGAGTAAATATAGGGTCCAGAGTGACCTAGACAAATTGGAGGATTGGGCCAAAAGAAATCTGATGAGGTTCAACGAAGACAAGTGCAGAGTCCTGCACGTAGGATGGAAGAATTCCATGCACTGCTACAGGCTGGGAACTGACTGGTCTAAGCAGCAGTTCTGCAGAAAAGGACCTGGGGATTACAGTGGACAAGAAGCTGGATAGGAGTCAGCAGTGTGCACTTGTTGCCAAAAAGGCTAACGGCATACTAGGCTGCATTAGTAGGAGCATTGCCAGCAGATGGAGGGAAGTGATTATTCCCCTCTATTCAGTACTGGTGAGGCCACATCTGGAGTACTGCATCCGGTTTTGGGCCCCCCACTACAGAAAGGATGTAGACAAATTGGAGAGAGTCCAGCGGAGGGCAACGGAAATAATCAGGGGGCTAGGGTACATGACTTACGTGGAGAGGCTGAGGGAACTGGGCTTGTTTAGTCTGCAGAAGAGAAGAGTGAGGGGGGGAATTTGATAGCAGCCTTCAACTACCTGAAGGGGGGTTCCAAAGAGGATGGAGCCTAGTTCTCAGTGGTGGCAGATGACAGCATAAGGAACAATGGTCTCAAGTTGCAATGGCGGAGGTCTAGGTTGGATATTAGGAAACACTTTCACTAGGAGGGTGGTGAAGCACTGGAATGGATTACCTAGGGAGGTGGTGGAATCTCCATCCTTAGACGTTTTTAAGGCCCAGCTTGACAAAGCCCTGGCTGGGATGATTTAGTTGGAGTTGGTCCTGCTTTGAGCAGAGGGTTGGACTAGATGACCTCCTGAGGTCTCTTCCAACCCTCATCTATGATCTCTCCCAGGAGGCTGGTAACTTGTCTGCCAAAGGCTGACTGCTGGGAGACCCTCAACCCTTCACTACAGGGATGCCATGGAGCTAGCCCCATGAGGTAAGTGGCCACATCCACTCCTCCTGTTTTCCTGAAGAGAAGTTTGCTGTGAGGTCTTCATTATATTTTTAGCTGAACATTCAACTCTGCCAAGGCTATAAATAGCTGGTGCAGAGTGTGTTGGAGAGGGGGAGGTGTAGAGAGGATGGCAGCACTAGTCCATTTTCCTGCATCTGTACACGCTGTACCGGATAGCAAATAGCTCACTAAGTTGGCCCCCACTACAAAGTCCAGGTGTCAAGTTGAGCTCCCTGGCTTTAGCTGTACACCCTGTCCCTTTTCTTCTCCAGCCAGGTGATTGGTGAAGGGGCCCAGCAGTGCCTATGAACACCCAGCTGGCAAGAGTGTTAGGTGGAGGTCACCTCTGTTTTCAATTTCCCCCTACAACTAGGAAGGGACACTTCTGACTTTTTTTAGCAAGTTCTCCATTAGCAGTAGGTTCTGCCAGGCCAGCCTCCTGCAGTCCCCATCTGGGTCCTTCTCTGCTACATCTGCAAAAGAGGACAATGCCATTATTTGAGAGTGGGAGGAAAACAAGGATGCTCTTTACAGTCCTTTCCTGAACTGCTGAAATCCAATAACAGTGAAAGGAAACTAACCCACTTCTCACACTGCCCAGATGATACTCAACTTATCTCCAGAAAGATATCTACACTCAGATTGCTTAGGCTAAAACCAGTGTTTGGTCTATGTTGCATGCTCACTCACCCAGGTGCACACTAACACTTAGAATGTTAATTCCAAAGTGAGTGGCATGGGGGCAGGTAATGTAGGTGGTGTGGGAACCTGACATCAGGGAAAGAAGGGCCAGGTTTTAAGGCAGCTTCTAACTCTTGTGTGCACATATTCTGTTTGTACACAATCACCAACAGATCATATAACCATGTGCACAAATGGGTGTAGTGGAGAATAAGAATAGCCCCTAAGTATCACTAGCAGTCAGCTGATGGAAGTGTAAGACAGGCCCAAGCCATCATGGTGCCTTCACACAGACCTGGCGCTGTGAGCAGCATGTAAATTAAAGCATTTGCAGAACATCCATGAAACTTATTTCAAGGGCCCATAATGGGCTCAAAGTAAAAACTCAGGATGCACTCAGGATGTCAGAGCAGGAGGGAGTCTGGAAGAGCAGAGAGTCTGTGTGAGGATATCCTGTACGCACAAGCGGTGTGCTCAGAGCCCAGCACTGTGTCAGCCTAAGCACATGACTCACACGGATGGAGTAGGGTTATTTATAAACTCAGGGAGAGCTTCAGGCTGGTGTTTCCATACTCAAGGTGGGGGAAGCAGCCATATGAGAGTGTACAGCCCCAGATTCTTAGCTCAGAGCCTGTGATATGCAACTGGAGAGGATGCCAGAGCATGGAGCTTGAGCTAACTATGCTGCAAGGGTGGGGTAGGGAGAAAGGAAGGGGAATGACCCTGCACCTCAGTGAAGTCCTGACATGAGAAGACACACACTCCCTGCAAACTGCTCCAGGCCTCATGTGGGGTGAAGGGGATTCCCTCCAAGGACCTCTGCAGCTGAGCCAAAGAAGGGATTATGTCTTTTCAAGTTGATGGAGTAACTGAATTTTAAGGGCAGGACCTAGCATAACCTACCCAAGGGGATGAGGCAGAATAAGGAAAGTGACAAATTAAATGCTGCTTAGAACTCTCGTCCTCAAAATGCTCTGCAGCTGAAGCTTATCAGAAGTGACCAATGCAAGAATGATGTGCCTTCTCCAACTCAGGGCAGCTTCTCCCATTCAGGGATGGCCATCAAGTCAGCATTTGCCAACCGGTGCTCCCCAGCAGTGGGAGAGAGAGACAGCTCAGTTGTTTTCCTCTGCACTTGGAACGGGATTCTGTAGTACCTGATGGAAACCACTGACTTTCTAATGGCATCCAGGGCACTGCATGTGACAGATTGGTTCTATCTGGGACGGAATTAGAAAGTAAAGTTCTTGGGGCAGGAACCAAGGCTTGTGTGTATGAGGGGGCTGTGCAGGCTTGTGCTGCAATTATTATGCTCTTATCCTGCACTCATCACCATGCTACCTGAACTCAACTGTGCTCACTGCGTCTGTACAAGTATCACCACTGATACACTGTATCTTCCTAGCACCAGAAGAGGCATCCACAAGACTAGTTTCAGACACAGAAAAGAGGTGCTGCTATCCCAGTCCTGCCCCTCTCCCTGCCAAGTACAGCTACAACTATCAGCTAGTTAAAGACAGATAGACCACAATGCTCCTTGTACTGAATTCCTCAGACATTTACAACATTCCTGGAAAGACTCCCCTTGCCCTCAGGAACGTTACAGCAGAGGGAGGCAGATCCCTCAGCGCACACCATGTCATGGGAAATGTGAGTTTCTGGCCCCCGTGGCTGCTCTTTCCCTTTAAGGGCACAGAGCTATATAACCTGCAGGGATCAGAGACCGGCTGTGTCGGTGTCACTTCCGGCCCAGCCCCCATGGGAAGCCAGTTTTCTAAATGTCAGGATGGTGAAGGAAACCAACGGAGGGCAAAAGAATAGTAAAGGGACCAATTAGCACACAGAAGTGTATCCAAACCTAGCCAGAGGCTGAGAGCATACAGTGCCATTTCCTCTTGCAAGTTTCCAGCATGTCACCTCAAAGGCAGTGCTGTGTGATACGTGCTGCCATGTGCTGCAGGCCACACTCCTGCAGTGCAAGCTGGCTGAGTCAATCACTCTGTTTTGTAGACCAGATGTTCATTCCCTCAGCACTAGGAAATTTGGAAGAAAGGACCATGCCCTCCTGCTCTCATCCTTTGCCACCATGAAAACTGGTATGAGGATGCTCCCCATTCTCCATGCACCCAGTGCACCTGGGTTGTGCAAATTCTGCCAACTCAGGAACACACTGGTTGCTTATCAGAAGTTCAAGGTCTGCAAGTAATTTAAAACATGAAGGTCCAGCCTACAAGTCCATGGAATATGAGGGGACACAGTGCTTGGCGTAAGTGCACTGCATTCTGGGACCTGTAGTCTCCATAGGCCGTATTTCCCTATGGAAGGTGAGGGTGACTATGTTAGAATGCTATAGGCCATATTTGGCCCAAGACTTGCACCTTGGATGCCTCTGCAGCACACCCTCCCTTGCAGCAAGGACTGTACTGGATTGATAATTTGGCCCCTTCCTAACACGAATGATACATGCACTTCAACATGAGGCTCTATTCAGCAGCACAAAGAAAGTAGCAAAACCTCCCTTATGCCTTCCGGTCCTACAGACACTACACCCTGTTACTACCACCACCACCACCCTCACCTGCCAGCCAGGACTGGGTCTCCAAGAACTCGTCTGTCATGTCCTCCAACAGCCGCTCACTGGGGATACTGAGGAGGATGGAGGAGACTGCAGACAGGAGGCCCTGACGCACATACCTGATGGAGAAGCAATGACCCAGTGAGAGGCTGCAGCTTCTCTCTCTTCCTTTCACCTACACACCGTATTAGCTGCTCTTCTCTACACAGTGTTTTACTGCAGTGCCCTCAAGTTTCTCACAGATGGCTACTGCCAGCACAACCAGACTCCTAGTGAGCAGGGATTTAATCAGAACTGGCAGGCCTGGTCCCCTTGCTCAGCTCTATGCTGCCACCCAGCAGAGCTGGGGCCAGTCTCTTGCTCCCTGGACCAGAAGAGGCTGGGAGCCTGTGGAAGCCTGGGCTGGGGGTGAGCAGAAAGGCTAAGATCTGCTCAATACCCTTCCAGCTGTGATGGTTTAAATCCAAACCATTCAGTTACTCTGAGCTCCTACAGAAAAAAGCACTTGGGAAATATCTTACATGGTGAAGCCACCTCAGGGATAACTCAAAAATGGGTCCAAAAGGTTTCTGCCATGCTTCCTACATGCACTGACTGCACCTCTGGACAGAGAAGACATTCGAGAGGTTTCAAATCAAAAGGTGAGTGAGGTGCCAGGACACAGGAGTTGGCAATGAAAGCTCCACCTTAGCCAAAACTATAGTGGCTGCTGTGATACTATGGTTAAAGGAGTGTTTAGTGCTGATGGGGCTCCCAAAGACAGCCCCATCTCCTGCCTACATCAATCTCTTCTGCCTGCATGAGGCACTGCAGGCTTTGCTCTCATATGGAGCAGGGTGGGGAAGGGGGCAGAGGTGAGCAAAGAGAATGGTGCATTAAATCATCCACATAGGCATCAGGCAATACTCTCTCTGCCTGAGATTGAAAAGTCCCAGTAAGAGCACCTGGCCCTCGAGCTGATCATCTTCCCATCACCAAAATAACCATAGAAACACACAACTCACGAGTCTGTGTGGAAGCGCAGGGTCCAGACGAACTCCAGCAGTGACTTTCCCATGGCAGCAGCTGCCTGCATTGAGGGGAACACAGTGAATAGGCAGCTTCTCACACACTGACCCACAAGGCATATTGACTTGTCCATGTCCAGGACCACATACAATGGGAAAAAGTCACCCAGATGGGTCTCTGGGGAACTCAATGCCTCTTATAGCAGTCAGCACATACTGGGGGGTTTTCCTCCATTCAGGTCCCTCTTGGGAAGCAGGAAGGTAACTCTTAACTCCATTTTGCAGATGGGGAAACAGGCAATAAAGATACATGCCCAAGTACAAGCAGGGAGCAGAATGCAGGATTCCTAGCTCCCAGCCCTGTTCTCTGGCCCATCCCCCAGCATCTGCCAGCTGCTCACTGGTATGGCATCCCCCTACACACTGAGGTCATTCCCCAATGAGTGCAGCAGGCACCATGCTCCAATGCCACTTCAGAGGCCATCTCGGGGCTCACCCCCACTGCAGTCAGCAAGTGCTGCATTATGGGCCTCAACTTCCTTACCACAGTGTGGATGGCAAAGTACATCAAGATTGCCAGTGTGTGTGCCAGCCTTCCCAGCACAAGGTGATCGTCTCCCAAAAGGTCAAAGGTCACCAGAGGCCTGCAATGCAAGAGAGACGGTGCCTTTGGGTTGGCAAGTTTTCTTATTGCCTTTTCAAACCTGCCAGAATGTGACTTGGAAGGTCAACAGGAAACACTGTGTCCAGCTGGTCACTGGCAATCTCAGTCCTGGAGACAGTGGCTACCAAAGTAAAATGGAGAATGCCTCCCACCACATCTACTGGCTCCCATGTGCCCCCCAAAGTGTGCTGAGAACAATACTGCTCACCATCTGGCCAGGGGAACTTTTGACTTGGCTTGCTGGTGAAGTCTGGCTGAACTAGGAAGAAATACATGCAAATGCCAGGTCCCGTTTTCTTGTTGTAAACAATCAGAACTGAGACAGCATTAATGCTGTCTGTAACATGCCTTCCTCAGGCAGGTTAGGACTTTGCCCAGGCCCTTAATTACCTTAGAGCATCCTTACCCGACTAACATTAAACTGCTGCCTAGATTTGGTCAACTATGAATCCAAGCAACACTGTGGCCATGGGGGCTATCCAGGGCCACAGACTGCAGCGCCTTACAGTTGAGATGTAATAGCTTGTAGGAATGTTGCCTGATAACCATGCATAGCGCCAAAACTTCAGTCATGTCCTTCCATTACTGAATGAACTGTCTGGACTGTTAGTGTGTCAGAGCCCCCTTGTGGCCATTCAAAGGAACAACTGCTTAGCATCCTCCAAAAGCAAAGCATCACTCTCCGTGCTCCACCTCTTTTCCAGACACAGAGCCCTGTCCATCAGACTCCTGGAGTAGGCTAGAGCCATCCAAATGCTTCTTGGGCATCCCCCATTGTACCTCCTGCCTACACAGTCCTGTTGACAGCTTATTTTTATTACGGTAGTTTCAATCAGTGGAGTGTATTTAAAGAGGATCTCAAAATACTTTACAGATGTTAATTCATCCTCATCACTCCCCAAGTAAAGTAGATCAGAGTTTTCCAGAGGACTGGAGAAGGGCAAACATAGTGCCTGTCTTTAAAAAGGGGGGCGGGGGGGAGAGGATCTCAGAGACTTATGGACTGGTCAGCCTAACTTCAATACCTGTAAAGATACTGGAACAAAGTTTTAAATTCTCAATTTATAAGCACCTAGAGGATAGAGGGGTTATAAGTAATAGTTAACATGGATTTGCCAGAACAAATCATGCCAAACCAACCTACCTTTCTTTTGTCAGAGTTCCTGGCCTAGTTGATGGGGGGCAAGCTGCAGACATGATATATCTTGATTTTAGGAAGGCTGTGTCCCACATGATATTTTCATAAGCAAATTAGGGAAATGTGGTCTACATGAACTTATTATAATGTGGGTGCATAACTTTTGAAAAGCTGTACTAAAAGTAGTTATCAATTGTTTGCTGCCAAACTGGGAGGGTGTATCTAGTGTGGTGCTGCAGGAGTCTTTCCTGGGCCCGGTACTATTTAATATTTTTGTTATTGACTTGGATATTGGAGTGGAGTATATGATTATAAAATATGTAAATGACACCAAGTTGGGAGGGATTGCTAGCCATTTTCATTGATACTCCCGGAGCTTCCTCACTGCTAGAGATGGGCTGACTAGTACCGAACACAGTCTAGTGCTTCTGTTCTCTGGTCAGTTATAGAAAATGAACATGACAATCTGAAGAGTTCTCTTTTTTTTGAAAGGATCAGCCCTGTGATGCTGGGAGCTCCATATTCCCCAGGGATAAATGGGGCTTCAGTATTACCCACAGATAGAAACCAGGAGATTCTGCTGAAATTCAGCCTCCTGAATTGTGGGTTCGTTTCCTAGCCCCAGTACAGCTAAGGCATGGCTTGGCTGTGCTCAGTACACTGCAGAGCAACTTAAAGAACACCCCGGCAAAGTGATTTCCTATTTTAATCATTGCTCACTGCTCAAATCTATAACCGAAGTAGGATTCTCTACCATTTTCTCTCCCCACCAGTGCACACACACTCATTTGCCTTTGCATAGCCACTGAGTATAACAGGCCCTGTTTAAGGGCACTGATACATTTGCTGTAGGAAAATAATCAGACGGACTTTGAAAACTGTTCCAGCAGAACTTCTTCAGGGGCTGATCCATGGTCTACTGAAGTCAGTAGAAATCTTTCCACTGAATTCAATGGGCTGAGGATACGGCCCTGAAAACCACTGCACATTACTGACTAGTGAATTAGTCAGCAGGAAACTATGAGCAAAACAGGGGTATTATAGTCAAGTAAGCTTTGTCCAGTTACTCTGACAACTCTAGTATTATTTATGATATTTCTGAATGTACTGTAGTTTAAAAAAAAAAAAAAAGGAAAGGAAAAGAAAAAGGGAAGGAAGCTGCCTTGATATGAACCATTACAGCAGAGCCGTCCTGCTACAATAAATCTCTAAGAAGAGGGAAGAACCCACCAGTGTGTGTGCAGACTAGCAAGCATCTAGCCTCCATTTTATCATCCTCCAATAAGCAGACCAGGAATAGCTCAAGATCCAATTTCACTGACTCCAAACATGGGATAACAGGACCTGTAATTCATGCAAGGTCTGGTCTGCTCTAATCCAGCTCCGAAAGGGTTGGTTAACAGCACTAACACCACACTTAGGCTTGCAAAGAAGGCTATGTCCATTAGCCCTGCTTGTTAGCATACATTTTCTTGCTGCAAAGCACTTTGCTCAACTAGGCATACATTTCCAAAAGTGACCAGTAGTTTAGGTGCCTCCATTTCAGGATGTCCAACTTGAGACACCTTAGAGCATCCTGGTTTTCAGAGGGCAGCACTTTCTGAAAATGAGGCTCCTTTAAGTTGTCTCAATTGGGCTCCCAAATCCCTAGTTACTTCTGAAAACACAAGCCCTCGTCCCAATTCACTGCTGTATTATGGTCACTTTGGGAAGAGACATAGCCTAGGAATTTGAGTTGTGGACTGGTATGTGGCTCTCCAGAAGTTCTATTCCTGACTCAGGCACCAACTCCCTTGGGGGCCTTGAGAAAGTCACACCACCTCTCTGTGTCTCAGTTCAGTCACTGATGACATTAACAGAGCAAGGTCAAGGTCCACCCTCACAGTCATGTGTTGCCATAGTCCCTTGGTAAGTCAGGACCCCAAGGCACTCGCCATCTCACCTGTCAAAGTTCTGAATCAGGGGGAAGAAGAAATGTCCAGCTAAAGAACTGAATTTGTTTGGGCCACAAGCCGGTTCCACTAGAGACTGACCCTGTCCAAAAGAGAAAAAGAGGTTTAGAGAGGAAACATAGTCAGCCGCAGTAAGTGCCTCTGAAGGGGTTACACGACCTCACTCCTCAGTGCTATCAGACCTAGCTGCTGCAGAGAGGGGAAAGCACCGTAGTAGCATTTTTTTTAGCACTGAAGTGTCTTTTGTACCTTGCAGTGTCCTGACCTACCACTGCTGCTCTCCTACACTCCTGACATTGCCTCTGACTGGCATTTCCCAGCTGGGCCTACACTGGTTCAACACTGCATGCTTGAGTCAAATTCCACAGAGTTGGCTTCCCCATTTCCAATTCCTCCTCATCCCCATCTCTGAGGAGTTCTACACAGTCTGGGTCCAGTCCTGTAGTATGGGAGGGGGAAAACTTGAGGGGAAGCAAAGCAACATGCACAAGATAAGCCTCACTTCTGAGCCTCACCTCCCAGCACAGGAGGTAAAGGAGCTCTGGGAGTTAATCAACAACTTCTATCAATGCAAGAGTAAGGGAAGCTCTGGGGGTTAGAGATACAAAATGGAGGTGGTTGGTTCCCAGGATGGGACTGGAGGAAGGGGCTGAGAAATGAGTGGTGGAGCTACAGCCCCGTCATGGGGGTAGGCAGAGGGCAGCTCTGTGGACTGGAAGCGCAGAGTGGAGACTGGGAGCTCCCAATGTGAGGCAGGGAGTTCAAGATATAGAGAAAGTCCCCTCCCAACATGGGGCAGGAGTGGGGATGGGGGTGCGAGTGCTTCAAGGAGCTGGATACAGTCCCCTGCCAAGGAGACACAGAAGACTGTGGAATTCTTTTTTTAAAACCAAGTTACCCAGCCCTTTCATGATGCTGCATTGGTCCCTGGCCTGGATAGGATTGTGGCAATTCTCAAAGTTAGCCCTACTGCAGCTCTCTCTGCTTTGTGGTATGAGATGCTCCTGTATTTCCACTGTTGAGCAACCTAGCCTCACCTTCGCCAAACGGCGCGTCTTGCTTTGGATCCTCTCATCCACAAACCTTCTCCAGTTCTGGGAGCTGTCACTGCCAGGGACGGTCTGGATGCAGGGACTCTGGGTGCTGCGGGGCTTATTTTTCCCAGAGGCCTGAGGCTGAGAGAGTTCCTGAGCAGCCAAAGCTAGGACCTAGATAAATGGAAAGAGGTTCCATTAGAAGACAACAATTCCTTCTCCCTAACAAAGAGACTAAGAGCAACAGTCACCTGCACTGAGCTTGTGGGAGTAGGGCAGGAATGAGGAGAGGGGCGGGCACAAAAGAGCTCAAGTGAGGGTGGAAGGACTTACCCCACAAGTTTGAGGCAACCGAGTGCCTCTGAGATGCTGCAGAGGGTATTCAGCAGAGGAGCTTACCTGTCCAGCCTGAAAAGCAGACAGCGGCTCCTTCTCTAGGTACAGTAAGTGAAGTGGGGTGGCAGCATGGGGAGGGTGCCTGGTTAAGAAGTTAATCAGGCAGTAGACTGAAAAAGCACCAGGAAATTTTAGTAGACTCCCTAAAAACCACTGTCTGCTTCCAGACAAGTGGTCACCATCCTGGCCTATGCGTTGCTATCTCTTCCCTCCCTGGTTCCCATCACAACTGTACAGTGCGTTAACCTTTGAGGGCAGGAAATGAAGGGCAGTAACTGATGTTAACGTAACAGCTTCCCCCAGGCTGCTCCTGCTTCGCCCCATTGTCCTTTTTAATCAGGAGTCAAGGGATTACCCCAGCTCCTCTCCCAGAGACAGGTCTGATGCAACAGGGGGACTCATGGATGGGAAGGTAAAAGGAAGGGGAGGAGCTAGAGAACAAAGAGGAAGGAAGAGGTGAGTCACTTACATCCAGAATGTCCATGCGCTGATAGAGACTGTAGTTCAGGGAATAGAACTGGGAAGTCAGATACTGCACCACCTGCACCAAGCCAGGGAATAACGAGCATGAACCAATAACTGGGGAAGAAACCTGCTCCCCCCCCCCCAACTCCTCCCCGAGGACTGGAGTTCTAAAGAGGAGAAATCCTAACTCCTGTTAGTAATAAACCAGGAAAATCCACAAATGGGGGGAGAAGAACCATCCGAGCAGGGGAAATTCAGGGACTTGCACTGCCACACCCTCCCAAGAGGAAGCCAATACCAACCAACATGACTCTGGCATTCTATAGCACCTTCCACCCGGGGTCTCCAAGTGCTCTGCAATCAGTAACTAATCCAACCTTAGCACATCTCAGAAGCAAAGAAGTCTCCTTTCACAGATGCGGAAACTGAGGCACAATGAGGCTATGGGACTTGCCCAAGGCTAGCTAATTTGCCCTGAGACACACTCACATTTCTCCATCACCTCTGGACACTTCCTATCCAATCATTTCAATTGTCTAAATCTCTAGCCCAGAGTTTCCCTCTCAGCCACTAACCCTCTAACACCTTGGCTCCAATCATCCCAATGCAGATACTCGTTCCAGTTCATGGCCCAGCTGGTGAGGAGGCAGGACAGCTCTTCACACAAACTCAGCCTGCTCCCTAAAGGGTCATCCAGCCCGCCATCATGGAAACTGCTTCTGCCAGGCCAGCAAGAGACACCAGCTGCAATTGCTCAAATCCTTAAGCCTGTGCCTATTACGAGGAAGGAGAAACACAGAGACTCACTGGTACTGGATCTGTGATGGTGACAGCCACTAGGGCTCTCTTACGGAGCTCCACAAAGCCTTCTATGTAGGTCTTTTCCTCCAGGTGCAGCAGTACTTTAGTCAGCTCCATGCTCACCTGCACAAAATACAAAAGCAGAGAGGCCACCTGCTGGGCAGCAAGCTCTTCCCTCTCCTGAGGGTTTACAAAGGAAGATGCAAAAACAAACTTCATCTTGGCTGCCTCTGTGAGAGGACTGGACATGAAGAGGCAGGGCCTGACTATTAGACACAGCAGAGGACATGACAAGCCAGGGTGCCACTGAGATGGGACTGCTCAAAGCAGTGACTAACCACTTGGTTGACGTCCATGCCCCTTTTAAACGTGGCTTTTGGAAGAACCTTAGTGTCAAGGAATGGAGAAGACACCTCAGTAAAACCTACAGTGCATGTGTGCAGTAAGTGATCCCTCTAGTGGCCAGCAGGGGCGGCGAGTTATATTCTCTTGTGGTGCCCGGGCTCCAGCAATATTCAGGGCTGGGGGCCCTGCTCCACCAATGTTTGGAGTTGAGTCTCTCCCCTGGCCCCTGCCTGCCCCCCACCCCCGAAGCACCCCTGCCTGAGTGAAAGCGGCACAGCTCTCCCTGGCCTCCGCTGCCAGCAGCTACGGGCCAGCAGCAGGCTGAGGCAGCTGCTGTTGCTACTGTACCTCAGGAGGGGGAGGAGGAGGAGCAGGAGGGGGAGGAGGCACACACGTGCTTGGCAGCCCTCCCCTCCCCAGACACCAGACGCGGAGGAGGCTTCCGGTGGGAGACATCTGGAGTGGACCTCCGTGATTCACCTGAGCAGCTGCTGGGGCTTCGGTGAGTGTTTGACCCTGTGATCCACCCCGCTCTCCCCTGCAGCCACCACTCCTGCAAACACTGGGCAAGGGGCAACCCCATCCCCCACCCAGGGCTGGTGCAAGGAAGTTTCGTGCCCTAGGCGAAACTTCCACCTTTCGGGCCCCCCCCCCCCCCCCCAGCTAACCCCGCCTGGGGAGACTCCCCCCGCGGCAGCTCCACCTCCTCCGCTGAGCACGCCGGCGCCCCTCTAATTCTCCTCCCCTCGCAGGCTTGCGGCGCCGATTGGAGGAGACTTAGAGCGGGAGCTGTGTGCTCAGCGGAGGAGGCAGAGTGGAGGTGATCTGGGGCGGGGAGCTGTTCCCCTGTGCGCCTCCCCTCCCCCCGTTACTGCGGGCAGCCCTCCCCGCGCACCCCCGCCCAAGCTCACCTCCACTCCACCTCCTCGCCTGAGCGGGCTTTTAGGCACCCCCAACCACTAGGCGGCCACCTAGTTTGCCTAAATGGTTGCACCGGCCCTGCCCCCACCCCCAGTGAGGCTATGGCGAGGGGAAGCAGGGGAGGAAGGAAGCCATATGTGATGGCAGTTCCCTCCCCCCCAGCACCTACCACCCCCTCCCAGGCCCCCAAACTCCCTCTCAGAACCTGCACCCAAACTCTGTCCCAGAGCCTGCACCCCTCACCCCCTCCTACACTCCCAGCCCCTGCCCAGAGCCTGCACCCAGCACCCAAACTCCCTCCCAGAGCCTGCACCCCAACCCCCTTCCCACACACACCCTCTCAGAGCCTGCACCCAAACTCTGTCCCAAAGCCTGCAGCCCTCACCCTCCACCTACACCCCCAGGCCCTGCCCCAGCCCAGAGCCTGCAGCCAGCACCCAAACTCCGTCCCAGAGCCTGCACCCCCACCCCCTTCCCACACACCCCCTCCTGCACCCAAACTCTGTCCCAGAGCCTGCACCCCTCACCCCCTCCTGCACTCCCAGGCCCTGCCCCAGCCCAGAGCCTGCACCCAGCACCCAAACTCCCTCCCAGAGCCTGCACCCAAACTCCCTCCCAGAGCCCCACCCCTTTCCCTAGCCCAGAGCCTACAACCAAACTCCATTCCAGAGCCTGCACCCCCTCCCTCCGCAGCCCCTCCCATCCCCAAACTCCCTCCCAGAGCCTGCACCCCCACCCTGTGCCCCAGCCCGGAGCCTGCACCCAGCACCCAGCACCCAAACTCCATCCCAGAGCCTGCACCCCATACCCCATCCCAGAGCCCAACTCCCCACCTACACACCAATTCCCTGCCCCAACCCAGGGCCTGCACCCAAGACCTCCTCCCCCAACCCAAACTCCATCTTAGAGCCTTAGGCAGGTGGGGGGCAGAGTTTGGGGGGGGGGGAGTGGGCTCTGAGCGTTCTGGGCACCACCAAAATTTCTACAAACCTGCCGCCCTTGGTGGCCAGCCCACACAACAGAATAAGAACTTACAACTGCTACCAGTTACATCTCTTGTTCAGTTGGTAGAGGCCCATGCTTTTGGCACTGAAAAGATCCAAGTTCAGTCCCTGCAGATGACCCATGGTGAAGAGCCATTGCATCAGCAACCCCTTGTCCCAATTTCTCTCTGCCCACCCAGGCTCTGCATCTTGACTAGTCTGCCCCAAACATCTCTTGATGAGGAGTCAGAAAGAGTGGAACACAATGGGTCTGACGAAAGCATAAAGACATTTTGTTGTCTTCTGATTTGCATTGCTGCACCTGCTTAGGCTTCAAAACTGCTCCACAGGCAGCTCTGCTCGCCCTGGACAAAGTGTGCCACTTCCAATATCCTCCTCAACCCGAAGCTCACTGGAAGGCTCTACCTGTCTCCTGGTCTCCATTCCCACTACAAAAGGATTCCAAAAAAGACAAGAAGAGCCAGCTGCCATCACCATGGTCTGTCCCAACTCCAGGACAAGTCAGCCTGGTCTGTCGCTCTTTATATGTTACCGTCTTGCACTGTGTTATGCCTAGCTTCCTTCTGAGGCCAAGATGGCAACCCTCTGACTAAAGCCCGTTGGAACAGCTCATGTGGCCTTACCTCTCTTGTAGTAGCTGAATTCCTTCGAATCAGACTCTCCAAAACCTTCATTGTAGCGTCCCACTTGTCCATGTCTTCAGATCCAGTTAGGACTAAAGATAAACAAAAACCAACTACTTCAGCTCTGCTGACCAGCTGAGACAATGTTTCTACTAGCAAGAATCCCAGAGATATCCCCTCCCTTCCTGCTCTTCAAGAGAAAGTTGCAACCAAGGTCAGATGTAGAAATTCTGCATATAGTGTAAGAACCTGGATAGACAGGGAGATAGTTCTTATGCCCCTGAGTCTCCCCTGCTCTAACTAGTCTCTTCCATCAGGAAGAAAACACCAACTCAGCAGAAAGATCAGACACTAGGAACTAAGCTGAGGTTACTTAGGCCTGGTCTACACTACAATGTTAGGTCGACATAAGCTGCCTTGTGTAAGCTTAGTTATGCATGTGTCTATGCTTAAATTTGTCTCCCACCGACGTAAGCTCTCCACTATGCCAACATAGTGACTCCACCTCTCCAAGTGGCGTTGAGCCATGGTCAGTGTACTGAGGTCAACACAGTGTGAATGTAGACACCTATGATGACCCTAACAGTCCTCCAGCAGTTGTCCCAGAATATTCAACACTGACCACTCCAGTCACAATTGTGAACTCCACTGCCCTAGAGGTCACGGAGTCCAGAAGTCCCATCACCCTTTAAATTCCCTGCAAATTCTGAAATGCCTTTTCCTGACTGTCCAGCTTGGTGAGCACACCTAGCAGATCTCCACTATTGTATGCAACTGCCCAGCTGACTATGCTGGTTATATGTTCCAGATGCACTATGGCCTGGAGTGGATCTCCTGGGCCTGTGGGGAGAAGAGGCTATGAAATCACAGCTATGGACAGCTATGAACACATTGCACGGGGGATGCAGGAGAAGGGGTATGCCAGGGATCAGCGGCAGCACTGCATGAAAGTGAAGGAACTGCAGCAGGCATATCAGAAACCTTGGGAGCCCAACAGTCAATCTGGTACTGAGCCGCAGACATGACGCTTTTACAAAGAGCTGCATGATATACTTGGCAAAGATCCCACTGCCATCCCGCACAGCGCCGGGGATACCTCTGAGGAGCCTAAGTCACAGGCCACTGCATGAAAGGAGGAGGAGGAGGATCATAGCATCATAGGACTGGAAGGGACATTGAGAGGAAGGGGACATGCAACTGGGGTGGTCCAGCTATGCTGAGAGCCAGGATCTGTTTGAGATTCCACCGCAATCCAGTCAGTCCCAGCAGTCAAGCATACGCAAGCCCGATGCAGGGAAAGGAACCTCAAGTAAGTATGTAAATTAATTTCCCATTTCAATGATGGCACCCCCAACTTAGCAGGATCACAGCTGTGACATTCCCCAGGGTGCAACCTGAACTGTTGTGTCCTCTTAGTTCTCTAGCCTGGGATGCCTTTTAGATTGCTCTGCTAATAAACAGCAAACCCCTACAGGCTCTGTTCACTCCCAGCCACCAGCATGCAAAGTCACTCCCAGCTGAATACATAAATGATATGCCCTGCCATCCATGAACAGATACAGGGCGACACCCACATATCCCTCAGTCCCAGCCTTGCCCCCCAGAAATGTACTGTTCACTAGCCCACTGGAGGGTACAAGCTCATAAATTAGTCCAGCATTCCAACAAAGGGTAATGAACATGCAACAGCCCTGCTGACCCGAGCTGAGATTTCCCAAACACTTCAATCAAACACACTGGTTTAGATAAAAGAGTAAAACAAGTTCATTAACTTGAGAAAGATCGATTACGTGATTTACAAGTGATAAGGCATAAAAGTCAGAATTGGTTACAAAAGAAAAAAAAAAGAAAAGATAAGCATGCAAGCTAATTCCTAAGCTTTACCAAGGCTAGTAAGTTTAAAAGCAAAAAGGTTTCTCTCACCCGAAAGTTTACAACGGTCTGTACTGGCTGGAAAACCTCCAGGCCAATACCACTCTCCCCAGTTCAATGATGTCCTTTTGTCTTTCAAGCAGGGAGTGGGGAAGAAAGGTATCTAGAGGCATTTTTCCCCCTTATAAATCTGACCCTTTGTACTGGAAAAGTCTTTGCTGGGTTATGGGGTCAGGCAGTTCCATGGCATAAGTGAGCTGCCAACTGTCTTTCAGGTGAATTGTAAATTTCTTATTTCCAACTCCCCTGCTGGTGAATCTGTGATTAAGCATCAGAGAGGTAGCCGTGTTAGTCTGTATCCACAAAAACAACAAGGAGTCTGGTGGCACCTTAAAGACTAAGGGCTCGTCTACACTGGCAATTAACAGCGCTGCAACTTTCTCAGTCAGAGGTGTGAAAAAACACACCCCGAGCGCAACAAGTTGCAGCGCTGTAACACGCCAGTGTAAACAGTCCCCCAGCGCCGGGAGCCACGCCCTTGTTGAGGAGGGTTTTTTTAAGAGCGACCACGCAAGGCACGTTAAAGCGCTACCACGGCAGCGCTTTAGCATTGCCAGTGTAGACTAGCCCTAACAGATTTATTTGGGCATAAGCTTTCGTGGATAAAAACCCCACTTCTTCTGATGCATGAAGTGAAAATTACAGATGCAGGCATAAATATACTGACACATGAAGAGAAGGGAGTTACCTTAAAAGTGGAGAACCAGTGTTGACAAGGCCAATTCAGTCAGGGTGGATGTGGTCCACTCCCAATAATTGATGAGGAGGTATCAATACCGAGAGAGGGAAAATTGCTTTTGTAGTGAGCCAGCCACTCCCAGTCCCTATTCAAGTCCAAATTAATGGTGTTAAATCTGCAAATGAATTGTAGCTCTGCAGTTTCTCTTTGAAGTCTGTTTTTGAAGTTTTTTTGTTGAACGATGTGAGTAATGGCTGCTATGACTCTGCAAGGGACATGTGACCAGCCCACATGACTCTGGATTCCATTTTGGGAGCATGTATTTTTCCACAAACTGGGCTGGGAACTGTTTTTGAAATAAAGGGTTCCCACCATATTCTAAAGCTATATAAGGCAGGAAGTGACATCATCTATTGTTCTTCACTCCTCACAACTGAACACCTGAGAGAAGCTCCTAAAGAAAGACTTAGAATGGGGGAGGGGATCCCAAGCTGCAGAACAAATGCAGCTTATCCCTTAAGAATCTGCAAGCCTACTTGTATCATAAGCCAGGGTTAGAATTTGCTAATTCATATCCTATCTTTCTAGTATTTTAGGCTTAGTTTGCAGTTTTCTTTATTTACTAGATAATCTGCTTTGATCTGTTTGTTATCCCTTAAAATCTCTCTTTTGGTAGTTAATAAACTTGTTTATATTTTAACCTAAACCAGTGTGCCTTTAAGTGACGTGTCTGGGGGAAAATCTCAGCTTGGTTACCACAAATGTGCATATTCCTCTCCACATTGAGGGAGGGGAGGACATATTAATGAGCTTACACTGTGCAGATCCCTGTGCAGTACAAGTCGACATAATTTTGGGTTTATACTACAGAGGGGGGTGCGTGCCTCAGGAGCTGGGAAACTGGCTGGGGTCTGCTGTTTGCACTCAGATAGCCCAGTCTGGGTGAGTGGCGCTACCTGCTGTCATGTTGGGTGATAACAGGGCCTGGGTGAGGCTAGCTGTGTCCCCAATCTAGTTGTGTGTCTTAGAGAGATGCAGCAATTCCCACAGCTTCCAGACTGCACCTCAGGGGTGACAACCCGTCACACCCGTATCATGCAACTGAGCAATTCCCTCCTCATTTCCCTCACCCCTGGCGTGCCACACTCACCATGGCTGGTGCTGAGAGTGGCGCTGTGCACAAGCACTCCCAAGCAGAAGTGTCAATCAGCAAGTCTTGTTTAAAACTCTAGGGGAGCAATGGAAGGGAATTCTGAACCTTAACTTTCACTTTCTATTGTGACTATATGGACAATGGTACCTCTGTGTGTTTTATCTGTAGCTACTGCCTTTGCAACCTTGAGGAGTTCCCCCTCCAAACCCACGGAACGCATGAGCCAGAAAAGGAGGAGAAAGAAGATGACTTGGGATCATATGTTCAGCGAGATCCTTCAAGCCACTGCTGCATTGGACAGTGAGCACAGGGCCTGGAGAAGGAATATTGCAGACTGTATGGAGAAGGAAAGAGCAGACAGGAGAAAGGCCCAGGAGAGGGAGATGCATCAGGACATAATGGGGTTTCTCTAGTTGCAAAACACAGGTGTTGCAGACTCTTGAAGACCTACAGGTTCAACAATCCCGGGCTGGACTCCCTTTGCAGTCCATAGAGGACTCCAGTATAGCACCTCCCTACAGGCCCCCTCAACATTCCACATGGCATCAGGGGCCACATCCCTATCCCTACCTCTCCACACCAGAGGACTTTAAGGACAACCAGAGCCAAGGTTGACGTACATGTAGCTAAAATAGACATGAATGTTCCTTCCCCTTCTTTAGGCTTTGTTTCATAAATTAAGGTTTTAATGTATTTGTTTTTAACTTGCACAGAATTGTTTTTGAAGTGTTTTCATTACTCAATAAAACTCTATTGTTTGGAAAATAATCCATCTTTATTAGTTCCCAACCTATGCTACATAATGCCTGGCAGTAGTAAAAGCACCACTTAGAAGTTATCATGTCACAATGCACAAAACTCATAGGATCAGTGGCACAGGGTAATAATCATAAATGCACAGAAAGCACCACAACATTAATAGGTTCATTGTCAGTGTTATGTACACAGATGTACACCAAGCAGCAGGGCCAGGTAAAGCATAGGACACCAGAACGCATTACTGTGGCTCGCTGTTAAAGTGCTCTTGCAAAGCTTTCATGAGCCATATAGCTCTGCACTGAGCTCTTCTCATAGACTGTGTCTGGCTGTTCAAACTCAGGAGACAGACACTCCACCTCCACCCTGGCAGCAACTACAGTGGAACCCCGCTACAACGCGATCATTGGGGTCCAAAAAATTCAATCGCGGTAAATGCAGGGTCGCCTTATAGCGGTGTTCCACTGTACTTGTGTTCAGCTTCCGCGCCCTGGCTAGGGGGAGGGAGGGAGCAGGGGGAGAGAGAGAAGGGGGGCGGCCAGGGCTTCCTTCAGCCAGGGCGCTCGCCACTCGGCCCCTCCTGCCGCCAGGGCCCGATTCCTGGGGCGGCACTTGGGATTGCCGGCTGGGGGGGGAGGGGTCACGGGGCTTGCCGCGCTCCGGCCGGAGCTCCAGCCAGGAGAGCGGGGCCACGGGGCTGCCGCGCTCCGGCCGGGGCCACGGGGCTGCCGCGCTCCGGCCGGGGTCACGGGGCTGCCGCGCTCCGGCCGGGGGTCCCGCCGGGGTCGCGGGGCTGACCGCGCTCTGGCCGGGGCTCCAGCCAGGAGAGCGGAGTCACGGGGCTGCCGCGCTCCGGCCGGGGTCGCGGGGCCATGGGGCTGCCGCGCTCTGGCCGGAGGTCCCGCCGGGCTCACGGGGCTGCCGCGCTCCAGCTGGAGTCGCGGGGCTGGCCGTGCTCCGGCCGGAGGTCCCGCCGGGAGAGCGGGGCTGCCGCGCTCCGGCCGGGGTCGTGGGGCTGCGGGGCTGGCCGCGCTCCGGCCGGGAGAGCGGAGCTGCCGCGCTCCAGCTGGGGTCGTGGGGCTGGCCATGCTCCAGCCGGGGTCACGGGGCTGGCCGCGCTCCAGCCGGGGTCACGGGGCTGGCCGCGCTCCAGCCAGGGCCGCGGGGCTGGCTGCGCTCCGGCCAGGGCCGCGGGGCTGGCTGCGCTCCGGCCCGTGGTCCCGCCGGGAGAGCGGGGCTGCCGCGCTCCGGCTGGGGTCGTGGGGCTGCGCTCCTGGCTGCGCTCCGGCTGGGAGAGCGGGGCCACGGGGCTTGCCGCGCTCCGGCCGGCGCTCTGGCCAGGGGAGCGGGGCCCCCAAAGACGACCGCTGCCGGCCTGCCGCGCCGACTGCCGGGAGGGCTCCGTGCCACTCTGCAGCCCGCTCCCAGCAGGGCACTCCCCTCCTCCGCGCTGCCGCCCCCTACATCGGTCGGCGGGGAGGGAAGGATGCGGGCTGGAGCCGGCCCTGCCAGGGACAGAGGTGAGAACCCCAGGGGCGCGCTGGGGCTGCAGGGAGAGTTGCTCCTGCTGCAGCCGCTGGGGCATGGATCCCAAAAGCCCCACGCCCGCCAGACTAGCCCCGCGCCTGCTGCAGCCGCCGGGGCCAGACTCGCCCCGCGTTATAAACGAATTCGCGTTATCGCGGGGCGCGTTATAGCGGGGTTCCAGTGTATTCCCCCTTTGCTTCACAGATTTTATGCAGGACGCAGCAGGCAGCTACATCCATTGGGATATTTTTCTCGCTGAAATCCATTCTTCTGCCAGCACCCCTTCAATCTTCCAAAAGCACACCCAACTGCCATGCTGCACCTGCTGTGCCATGAGTTGACTCTTTCTTTGGTGCGGTCGAGGTGGCTGGTGTACGGCTTCATGAGCCAGGGGAGTGATCCTGGGGGACCCCAGGATCACTGGCATTTCACGATCGCCAGTGGTAATCCGCCACTCAGGGAAGAAAGTGCCTGCTTGTAGCTTTCCAAACAGTCCTGTGTTCTTAAAGATGCGTGCGTCATGAACCTTACCTGGCCAGCCAACACTGATGTCGGTGAAGTGTCCCTGGTGACCCACCAGCATATGCATAACCCTAGAAAAACAGCCCTTTCTGTTGATTTACTCTGTGGCAAGGTGGTTTGGTGCCAAAATAGGGATGCGTGTGCATCATCTATCGCTCCACCGCAGTTCGGGAACCCCACTGCTGGAAATCCAACCATTATATCCTGCACATTGCTAAGTCTAACAGTCCTGCATAGCAGGAGAAGATTAATGGCCCTGCACATGTGCATGACAACGGCCACCACAGTGGATTTTCCAACTGCAAAATGATTTCCCAATGACCACAGTTTCCAAAATGCAATCACCATTCACTTCTCCACTGTCAGTGCAGCTCTCGTTCTGGTGTCACTCCATTGGATGGCTGCAGCAAGGTTGGAACACAGATCGAGGAATGTGGCCTTGCACATCTGAAAGTTCTGCAGCCACTGCTTGTCATCCCAAGCCTGCATTACGATGTGATCCTGCCAGTCAGTGCTCGTATCTTGGACCCAGAAGCGGCACTCCACCATTTGCACCTGCTCCGTGAATGCCACCAACAACCTTGAATATGGTTCTCACTATGTCCCACAGCAATCTGCTCTTCAGCAAATCATGTTCCTCGGAGCTCTTCTTGTGACTGCAAATACCCGAGTATCATGCATACTGTGCTTGCAATGCTCATGACAATAATGCATGCTACGTGCTTTGGTCAGAGATGGTGGACAGCAACAGGCCCCAGGCAGGTTCTTTGGGTTTTCAAAATAGGCATGAAAATGATAGGATAGAGATAGCATTATGGGGTGGAGAAAGTTGCATGATGGGAACTTGATCCTGCAGTAGCAGTCACCCTTGCGCAATTTGTTTCTGCCCCACTGTGCACTGCCAAAACTTCCCAAAAGACAGAGCACTGGACCGTGGCATACCTTCTCATGGTGCACTGCACGTCGAAACAAATGCCCCAGGTGAGTATGCCCAGTGTGGATGCAAGGAGCCAAGTATGCACGTGCACAAGTGTGGTGGCTTTATGCCGACATAACTTGCATCAGCAAAAGTTTGTAGTGTAGACATGCCGTTAGGAACTAACAATTCAAAACTGGAACACCAATTTCCGAAGTACCACAACTTTGAGTCAACTCACAAAAACTAGCCTGTACCAGGAACCACCCCAGAACAGAGTAAGAGATGAGCATTTCCAAGTGAAGATTTAATAGACTCTACCCAGAATCTCCTACCTTCAATACAGTCTCGGATATAGACAGGAGCTTTCATCTTCTTCAGCTCTTTATCTTCTGACATGTCGTAAGGGACGAGATCATCATCGCTGTGAAAGAAGCGTAGGCATGAATTAGTCCACGTGGATTCGACCAGGTCACCTTCTCCTCCTTCATGCTAAACAGACAGACAGGGCACATTCTCCTCCCTTCTCACCTTTCCATCCTTACACCAAACAGAGGTTGCTCGGTACCCCAACCTACAAGGATCCAGCAGGCAAAGGAAGCATTGGTTATCAAGCGTTGAGGACGGTGAGATGGGTAGAGCTCTGCAAATCCGTGAATATCCATGGACCATTACTGTGGATAGTGGAGTGGATGCGGATACAACCACACAGGGCTCTAAAGATCTGCTACTCCTTAACTGCTCTGCTGATGAACAGGGAGGCATGTAAAATAGGTAAACCCTTTCCTGCACTTCCCTAAACACATTAACTAGTGGAGCTCAGCAGCCAATGGAAAGCGGAAACTACATTACTGTAACAAGGGAGAAACTGGTCAGGAAGAAGCCCTATCTCTGTCTCTGGCGGAGCCTGGCCTGCGGCGTCCAGCTCGGGCAGCCCAGTGGCAGCCTGTTGCTGGACAGCAGGCGAGAGTTGGGGTTGACCAGCACCCGTTTGCCATGGCGCTTCCCATCCAATGGCTCGGGCCCCATGGAAAGGGCCAGCATCCCCACCATGGCCCGGCAGCACTGACCGCGCTCCCGGCCCACCGGCTCCTGGGCAGCAGGGCCCTCCCCCAGCCATGGGGATTGGAGCAAGCAGGGCCCCAGCACCCCACCCCTCCGTCCCGCGCTGCTGCTTCCGGGTGCTGTCGCTCGCTCGCCCCCGGGAGTAGCATGCGATGTGACACCCCTTCCCCCCACACCGCCCCTTCTCCTCAAGGCCCAGCCCCCGCACCACCCCTTACCCCCAGTCCCTGCCCTCACACTGCCTCTTCTCTGCAAGACCTTGCTCCCCCACTTGCTCATCTCTGCTCCCTCCCTGTCCCCTCTCCCTAGCCCTTGTGAGACGGCTTACAGATAGAGGTAAAAGCCTGCTAGTGGATCGCGGGTTGATCCTGGCACAGGTGCCACAGGACTCTTTGTTGCTTTTTATAAATATTAAACAAATTAAACCTCCCAAACACTTGTCTGACGTGGGTGATATTACTATCCCCATTTTATAAATTGGGGAAACTGGTATGTCATTCCCCCAAATTGTGCCTCAAAGACTCAGTGGTCATGCTGCATATAGAATCTTCCCGTATTTGACCACTAGATCAGGCTTCAGAGTTGGTCTGTCGGACTAGTTGCTTTACTCGGCTACAGAAAAAACACCCTCTGTAACATCTGTGTCCAAGAAATAAATCCTGAAAATTTTTTCTAGTTTGTTTTTTCTTAATGGAAAGCACTTCACGTGGGAAATGAAGTTAGAGCCCTGCCTCTTAACGATTCCTACATGCTGCTCGCTAATTACATGAGGCACAGGGTGAGTGCGTGCAGTCCAAAGCCCTGTGCGAAAATTCCGTAAGCTGAAGAACACTGTTGTCTTGATCTGTACATTGTGTGAAAAGAGCCTCCATCAGCAGCTTGGGTAGTGGGAGGATAAGGTGTCAACAGCTCTGTTGGCGAGGCAGGTCAGTGTCTGATCTGAAACTGGATCAGCAGAGGGAGCATCCTGACTCTCAAAAATATGGAAAGACCACATAGAACATAAAAATGGCCCTACTGGGTCAGACCAAAGGTCCATCTAGCCCAGTATCCTATCCTCCATGAATTTATCTAGTTCTTTTTTGAACCCTGTTATGGTCTTAGCCTTCACAACATCCTCTGGTAAGGAGTTCCACAGGTTGACTGTGCGTTGTGTGAAGAAATACTTCCTTTTATTTGTTTTAAACCAGCTGCCTATTAATTTCATTTGTTGACCCCTAATTCTTGGGTTATGAGAAGTAGTAAACAACACTTCCTTATCTACTTTCTCTACACCAGTCATGATTTTATAGACCTCAATCACATCTCCCCTTAGCCGTCTCTTTTCCAAGCTGAAAAGTCCCAGTCTTATTAATCTCTCCTCATACGGAAGCCATACCCCTAATCATTTTTGTTGCCCTTTTCTGGACCTTTTCCAATTCCAATATATCTTTTTTGAGATGGGGCGACCACATCTGCACACAGCATTCAAGATGTGGGTGTACCATGGATTTATATAGAAGCAACATGATATTTTCTGTCCTATTATCTATCCCTTTCTTAATTATTCCCAGCATTCTGTTCGCTTTTTTTGACTGCCGCTGCACACTGAGTGGATGTGTTCAGAGAACTATCCACAATGACTCCAAGATCTCTTTTTTGAGTGGTAACAGCTAATTTAGACCCCTTCATTTTATATGTATAGTTGGGATTATGCTTTCCAATGTGCATTACTTTGCATTTATCAAAATTAAATTTCATCTGCCATTTTGTTGCCCAGTCACCCAGAAAGATAGAGAAAAGTCTGTGTCCAGGATTGTGGTTTGGAAAGACTTTGGGAATTGCACAGCTGGGCTAGACAGTTGTTGGGGAATTACACAGTAGTGTCTGTAACTTGAAAATGTGCCTTTTTAAATATGGGAAAATGTGGCGCTGCATGAGATAACTTTAGTCTTAAATGGGCATTGAAATTAGTTGCTGCCTACGTCAGAGGAGGGAATGTTTTATCAAAGGTGAATGATGTCTTTTTTTTTAAAATCTTGGTAGCCCAGCTGGCTACTTAATTTAGCTACTGCAGGCCTTCACTACCCAGCCCCCATCCAGAATTGTCATAGAGAGTGGATGGATTTCCCCTTGCTATAGACTGCTGGCTAGTGCCTGAAACAGTTAACTTCAAGCTCCTTGAAAGTAATAGAGTAGAGTCTGTCTCTTTCCAGCAGACTGTGCAGAGGAGTCTGTACATGTGGATACTGGTGGGTTTTAGCCCACGAGAGCTTATGCCCAAATAAATTTGTTAGTCTCTAAAGTGCCACAAGGACTCCTCGTTGTTTTTGCTGATACAGACTAACACGGCTACCACTCTGAAAAAAATCTTTGGTGGTTCAAAACTGAATCCAGGCTTAAAACCAGATTTCTTTATCCAATAGGCTATATTTTGTGGCTGTGAATGCAATCTCATCCCATTAGCCTGGATGTGAGCATGTTAATGTCATGGGACAAAAAAAATCGGTCTGAAATAATAATGGTTCTCTGCACAGTCATTTTTATCCATTAAATTACTCTGTATTTAATCCCCCCTCAAGTAATTGTCTGAAATACCTAAAAGGCACCAAGCCCACGTTATAGATTAAGAGCCTCCAAATGTCCAGCTTAATAAAGAATGTTTTTATGGTAACAAAACCAATGGCTTGTGGGAACCCTGCTCAGATACAAAAATGTTGATGTGGATCTGCATCTGCCAGAATCAACACATGCTGTCTCCTGAATTCAGTCCCTGCCCTCACACTGCCTCTTCTCTGCAAGACCTCGCTCCCCCACTTGCTCATCTCTGCTCCCTCCCTGCCCCCTCTCCCTAGCCCTTGTATCTGCAATTACCCTTTACACACAGCCTGGTTTGCTCCCCAGTTCAGATGGAGCAGTACAGCCTCTCTCTCACACAGTCAGCTTTCAAGGATCTGTCATTTACTTTTTATTTCAAATCAGCTTTTTGCTTAGTAGTTTAGTTCTTGCATGTACCTGTCAAGCTCCAAGTCAGATCCCTCCTCTGGCACTGCAGGGGCTGCTGGGTGTGGGTTCCCACTTGGTTTTGACACAGCTTTTGGTGTAGCAGATGGACTGTTATTCCTGCTGTTGGCAATGAGAAAGTGTCAAAGGCATAAAGTAACAAGGATCTTAAAAATCCATGATCACAAGCAGGAGACTAGATTTTCCAAGGTAAAACCCCCAATCCACACACCCACACCCTCTATCTACAGTAGGCACTGGAATCTCATTTCAGTGTGGGTTCACCTAGAAACGTCCAGCTATGAGGAGAAAAAGCTAGAGTAGCTGTACAGGTGTGGGGAGACCTCATGATGGGGAAAGAGTGGAGATGGCAGACAGCATGAGCTACTTCCCTGGACTGCCACCTGAGCTTGTTTTAGTTCCTAACAAAGATTAACACTGTGCTAATGGAGAGAACACAAAACACTCTGGGTAAGAGCAGACACACAGTCATCTCAGGGCAGAGGAAGTGTTGGCCTGTGTATTCTTAAGAGCTATGAAAACCATGAACAAATCAGGAGGCACCATTCAGTAGTGGTTAATGTACAAGACAGAGTCAGGAGATCTGAGCTCTTCACACAGCTCCGACAGCAATTTGCCATGTAGCCTTGGGCACGTCACTTTCACCTCTCCACATCTTAGTCGCTATTTCTACCTCATAGTAGCATTGGGAGGCTTCACTCACTAACCTCTGTAAAGTGCTTTGAGATCTTCAGACAGCAAATCCCATGGAAGGTCAGAGTATAGCCAGAAGTTAATGCTTTTGGACAGAAGTTAATACTGTATTTCAGTTAGCAATGGACAGGCTGTGGACACACAGCTCCCAGTCTACCCTGAGATACCCAAAGATTCCCCAGCCCACTTGGATTGCTTCAGAGGCACGTAGAGTTACAAGAATCCCAAGGAAATGCAGTCATCAGACACACAATTCTAAAACATGCTTCCATTTGACCTTTGAACTAGAAACATGCTGGCTGCAGAGAGATAGCCAACTGTAATGCAGAGCACAGTGAAGATTACAGCAATTTACACCTTAGTGGATTCTAACAAATACAGACTTCCTGCCTTCAGAGCTGGGATTGTCTGTCTGGAGTTTACCATCCACCAACGTGGAAGGATTATAGTCAGAGATAGGCTTTGTCTTTATAACCTTTACTAAGAATGATTTGCCTGGTATCTGTGCTCATTATGTTTTTACACTAGGCATATATACGGCTATGAGTGGCAATCTCACCCAGCATTTGGCAGGTCAGTGACAGGGAGCTGTAGTGGTGCTGTCTGCTGGAGAGACTTTAGCTCTCTGGTCTCATCATCATCTTCATACTAGACATGCAAAATAGAAGTTACTGTATGCTGAGGAGGCTTTTACATCAATTAAATACAATAAATCTGCAGTTGAAGGTTATGAGAGCTCAGCACCTCTCAGAATTGGGCCTTAGTTTTTAAATAGTGAAGGATCAAATGATAAATGCATGTGGAGATTTGCAATCTCAGCCATATGCACCTTTCACACTGGGCTCAGGATATACAAGTTATTGCTTGGTCAGATTTGGTCTCGGTGTTATTTATAATCTTTAAAGCATTTAACAGGTCTGAAGTCACAATGCAGCACTACAGCTGATGCTGTGCAAACAATACTTAAGATTCTCAAAGGCAAGTAAGGAGTTGTGGGGTTTAATTCCCATTGAAACGAATGGGGATTGTGTGGCTAAATCCCCTACTCAGTCTTGAAAAATCACAACCACCAGTGACTTTACACACCCTCCTTCTGGATGTTCACCCCAGTTTCAGGACTCTAATCAACTCCTGCTGAAGGGGATTTCAATGGGACACCTCCCATTGATCAGGTGCTGCATGACATGGAAATCTAGCAGTTTTAATTTTGGAGCTGGCCATACTAAACCCTGTTGTCATGTCAGAGTTCTTGACTCTGCCTGGCTGTGACCAAGTCCTCCTGAGGCATATGCTCTCTCTCGCACCACACCCCCATGCACCCCTCACCTTGCCCCTGCCCACATCCTCTATGCTGCCTTCGCATCTTTTCAATGCAATTCCATTTTGCAAACTGATATCCCCTCATTCTGAGGGGTACTGGTGCCACTCTTCCCTTCCAGAGAGTAGGGGTCAGCCATCTGCTTTAAAGGGGACATTTCTCCCCATCCCTGCACAGCAGAGTCAGGCATCACTGTAATCTCACCTGGAATTTCAGGCTGGGCCCATCTGTAGTTATTCTGGAACTGATGCTTTCTGCCACTATCATTCCCAGACGCCGAACCCGTGGCAAGTTGCTGTCCAGGCGGCATTTCATCCCTCCCATCATGCTGGTGAGAAGTTCTGAAAGGACAAGCAGCACATGGCAGAGTGAGCACAGCATCCCTGGCTATGGCAGCTCCCAGACAGCACACCTAGCTGAGAACCCAAATCTTTAGCTACACAACTCACACTACAGGCAGAAAGACAGACAAAGGCCCCGGGGTGGAGGCTGACACAGATTCTATACAGCAATTCTCTTTCTGCAGAGCTGTTTTCTTTCTCCATCATGTCAAGAAGCTATGCAGCAGGGCTAGGTTTTGAAGCCAAACACAATGGTACAAACACATCACACATATCCTAGAACATTTGTTTTAATAAAAGAGTTTACCAAAATACAAAAAAAGTGTGTTAGGCCAAATTAATCCCAGGCATAAATCCAATGGCTTCAAAACTGCTATGACAGATGAAATGGGCTGACTGTGTTATTATGGAAATTGCATCCATTTTGATCAGTGCAACAACCTGGAACTCACACAGGGAGGAATACTTCTCACCATGTGCCTGAGCTGTGACAGGTAATTAATTACCAGTGGCATTTCTGAACCCATTGTTCAGAGTGGCAGCTGTCTTTCATCTCCCCAAATAGATTCTGACTGCTGACAGGTTGATCGTTATTCACCAATAAAAGCTTACATCTCTCTAACGTCAGCCAGTGAGAAATCTGATCATTCATTAACACACCATAGTTTGTATCTATACAAGGCCAGGCTTTAACAGAAGAATCTTGAGTTGGCTGGGATGAAATAAACTTGTTTTCTAATAAATAATAATAAATAGCACTTATGTTTTCAAAGCACTGCATGAAAGTTAATTCACCCTCTCAAGAGCCCCCTGGGTGTAGGTGAATCATCATTTATTATTTGTATTGTGGTAGCACCAGAAGCCCTAGTCCTGAATCCAGACCCCATTGTGCTGGGCGCTGTTCAGACACAGAGTGAAAAAATGGTCCCTGCGATCAGACAAGAGATAACAGGTTGATACAGACAGCCGGGGAGCACAAGCAAACAATGAGAGAGGCTAGTCAGCATGATAGGCAGTGGTCTCAGCACACCAGCAGCCTGACTGTTGTCAGTAACTGTCTATGTAATTTTGTTACTTAACAAATATTAATGTAATTTAAAAAGAGGGATCAGAGATGACTTATCCAAAGTCACATAGTAAGTGTAAGGACTGGGAACAGAACCCAGGAGTGTTTGACAGCACTACTGCTCCAACAGGTCCCCAGAAGTTCTTTCAGCACCTGATTCTGAACTTCCAGTGTCTGCTCTAACCACTAGGAAGCACTCCTTATCCTAAGCCAGACAGAACATAGCATGCTGAAGAGCAGCACAATGAAGAGCTCTTTCTCTGCCACACATACAACGGGCTGAATGAGTTAATCTACATTAGTCACAGAATTTAACAGAACATGAGTTGTCATACAAGTAGAATCACACAATCAAGGTTTCCCACTCTAAAACAGAACATCTCTCTTTTGCCTTGCTATTATGATATTATGCTATGATAATGTTCTATATTTCCACACCCCCATAACCCATATCTGAATTAAACCAGACTAGATTATGGTTTAGGAGAAGGATGACAGTCCTGGCTAAGACTCAAGAGTGGGAGCCCAAAGACCTGAGTTCCATTTCCTACTCTGCCGCAAACCCTCTCTCCAGGACCTTGAGAGACAGGGAGGATTTGACGTGCCCAACTGCTCCTTCTCAAAATCTATGCGCCCTACCTCATCACAGAAACGTTCTGAAGATTAACCAATCAATGATTCAAAATGCTATGAGGTCTTCAAAAGAAGGTGCTACAGATGTTCCTATTGCTAGTCAGCATCTCTGACACTGAACTTTCATACTGGTGTTAACAAATTCTCTCATGTTTTCAGCAAGGCAGCCTTCCTTAGCCTCCACAGAGTCCAAATCCTAAGCTTTGTTTCAAAATCATCTTGCACTATAAATACTCACACTGCAGCAGGAATAGGTCACCTCATGATTTTCCAGACTTCAGAATTTGTGGCTTTCAGATACTGGGAGTTTAAGATAAGGTCCAAAGTGAAAAATGCACGGAGAAGAAATTGGTAAGGCCCTGATCCTCTAGATACTTACACACATAAGCAGCGTCACTCACATGAATAGACTCACTGAATTCAGTGGGACTACTCAAATGATCAGAGCTTGGGTATGTTTGTAGGATCAGGCCTGCAGGACGTGGAGCCAATGGTTATGATTAGGGGCGTCAAGGACAGAGGGCTAAAGAGGGGAAAAGTCAGAATCCAGTGGAGGGAAGGAGACCTCTTTGTTCTCTCTGCTCCTTCCCTCCTCCCTCACCTTGTCCGTTGCTCTCTATTTCAGGCTCCTTCAGGTGGGAGAGGCAGATCAGGATGGCCTTGCTAACATACAGTTGTTGCTCAACTGGACAGTGTTTCACAGCACTGCTGCTGCCCCAGGTCTCCAGGAGTTCTTTCAGCACCTGGTTCATAAGTTTACAGCATTAGCTAGATGGAGTGGGTCTGTGCTGCATCTGAAAGTCACTCTCTCACACAAACACACCACACCCTCAACCAACCAGGTGGCCTAAGGACTACTCTACCCTTCACTCCGCATAATCAGTCCCTGTAAAGTGTGGTGGCCTCTTGCCTGGGTGCAGGGCTCCAGCTCTCCACTGAGAGAATTTCTGTGGCAAGGGTCCTGAATTCCGTGACATACTGGTGCCACTGGCTGGAAATTCCATGTCAGCTCTGGGTAAATTAAATAATGGAGGTTTTAAATTCAATAAGACAATGACTAATGCAGTCAGTGCAGAAAGCCTGGGGTTATTGATTTTTACATTACATTCTATTTATTTTATGCTTACCCCAAAAAAAACTCCCAGTGTGCTGAGACTTTTGAGCGGTATGGAGGCGAAGCGTTCCCTCCCCTTTGTGTACAGGGCAGAGGCGACAAATTTTTTGGTAGGGAAAGGAACTTTAACACCTAGCTCCCTAAACTAGTAACCAGCAGCCTCTCTGCTATCCGCGTTCTCCATCAAACACACAGGACTGATCTCTGATGCCCAACCTCTGAACATTTCAGTCACAGCCCAATGGAGGTCAGGCTGTCATGGATATTGCTATATATTAACTGACCAAAAATCACAGTTATGCAACTCAGTGAAAAGAAGGAAGTGGAACAAAACAATCTAAGAGATAACAGCAGTTACAAAAGGGGAAAACCAGTTCCCCCACATCACAGCAGAAACTCTCTGGATGAGAGTAACCAGACATAGCTCCCTTCGGAGCCATTCACCAGTGCTTCATGTGGTGATCAAGAATGTTTTAAAGCAGTAAGGGGTACTCCTTCACCACTGAATCGTAGCTCACTGCCTGTGTTGGCTAAAATTGTTTTAATGGATTTGCCACTGTCTGAAGGAAAACATTTTAAAAAAACTTAAATCATAGAATCATAGAACTGGAAGGAACCTCAAGAGGTCATCTAGTCCAGTCCCCTGCACTCAAGGCAGGACTGAGAATTATCTAGACCAGGGATCTCAAACTCAAATCACCACGAGGGCCACATGAGGATTAGTACATTGGCCCGAGGGCCACATCACTGAAACCTTTTCATACAACGATACAAAAGTCATGGGGACCGATGGGCTAAGAGCCATTGGCCGTGAGCATGCGCTGAACCTCACAGAAGGCAGCTGGCAGCACCTTTCGGCCTCAGGTCACAGCCCAGAACAGCAAGGGGCTGGGACACAGGTTTTGAATCACCCCTTGGGTCATCTCTCTGTTAGAACTTCCTTTGTGTGGAGCTGAGGTGCCTTCTCCTCCCACTGAGACCAGTGGGATCTCAGGGTGCTTAGCACCTTTCAGAACAGGCTCGCAATGCACGTGCATTGCAACGAAGCCCTGAAGCCAAGGGGAATGACAGGTATGATTCAAATCCTGCCCAAACAAACAACCCGCTCTCCCAGACCACTCCAAGTTAATCCCCCCTCTGGGTCTTCCTGTGCATCCTGGCTCCTATTTATCTCTGCTAGACTGTAAGCTGTTTGAGGTCTTACCAAGCACATTGCTGGCACCTAATGAAAAGAGGGGTGTTACCATAGCCAAAAGAGGTATCTAGCGACACTTCAGTATATGCCCCGCCCCTGCCCTGCCTCTTCCCACCCCTTCCCCGCCCCCATTCCAACCCCTTCCCCAAATCCCCACCCCGGCCCCGCCTCTTCTCTGCCTCCTCCCCTGAGCGCGGAGGTAGGTGGAGGAGTGGTGACACGGTGCCTATGGCGGGCCGCAGGAAATGCGGCCTGTGGGGTGCGTGTTTGAGACCCCTGATCTAGACCATCCCTGACAGGTGTTTGTCCAACCTGCTCTTAAAAATTCCCAATGATGGAGATTCCACAACCTCCCTAGGCAATTTATTCCAGTGCTTAACCACTCTGACAGTTAGGAAGTTTTTCCTAATGTCCAACCTAAACCGCCCTTGCTGCAATTTAAGCCCATTGCTTCTTGTCCGATCCTCAAAAAGGTTAAGAACAATTTTCTCCCTCCTCCTTGTAACAACCTTTTATGTACTTGAAAACTTATGTCCCCTCTCAGTCTTCTCTTCTCCAGAGTAAACAAACCCAGTTTTTTCAATCTTCCCTCATAGGTCATGTTTTCTAGACCTTTAATCATTTTTGTTGATCATCTCTGGACTTTCTCCAATTTGTACACATCTTTCCTGAAATGTGGCGCCCAGAACTGGACACAATACTCCAGCTGAGGCCTAATCAGCGCGAAGTAGAGCAGAAGAATTACTTCTCGTGTCTTGCTTACAATACTCCTGCTAATACATGAACTAAAAAGAAGAGCTAAGAGGAGTTTAGTATAAGAAGGGCTTATTAGAAACACTAAGAAAATTATTTTTAGCCTTTCATTTGGTGGCTTCCCAATCGGACCCCAGAGTGAGTTCTCTGCTGTTGTGCCCTAGAAAATATGAGGATGATCTTACAGTTAGAGCCTAGGGCTGGGTCGGAGGACTCCTGGGTTCTATTTCCAACTGTCATTGACTCGCTCTCTTTGGATAAGTCACTTCAAATCACTTCTCTCCCTCCCCTCCCCCCTCCAATCTATAAAATGGGATTGATAAAACTAACCTACCTCACAGGGGAGTTGTGAGGCTTGGGGATCCACAGATGTGAGATGCTACAGAAGTACAATGTATCATTAGAAGCTCTGGGAGGACTGTGGCCTGTTTAAGTGGGACAGCAACTCTTCCTTCATTTTGAGCCACATTTCCTTCCTTTTCTATTCCCCCTTCCTTCTCAGCATTCCCTGGTGGCCATCTTACTACTTTTCTAGAGATGAGACAGAAGGGCAGTGATTCCTATGAAGAGGACTTCTCTGCTACACTTTGAATGAGGCCATGCAGCTCTGTCCAGGACCACCATGGGGGCATTCTTTATCACCCCATTCACACAGGTGATCCTCATTATCAGCTTCATCAAACAGCACTGAAGCATCACAGATACTGGGACAAAATGAGGGTTCAAGAGTAAAAATTCCAACCTAAATATATATCACTGAAGGTACCTAACTTACTTTGATCAATAAGGAACGTCGAAGGCTGTCTAGGGCCAGGTATCCAAGGAGGTTCTGCAGCACTGCAGTCTACAATGAAAACAATAGGATTAGTTATACTGAGCAGAAAGAACAGGAGTACTTGTGGCACCTTAGAGACTAACAGACTAACACGGCTGCTACTCTGAAACCTGTCATTATGCAAGGCACTGCATTTAGCCGTATGGAGTGGAAATCCATCAACTTCATGAAAAAACTCGTAAATCTGTTAGTCTCTAAGGTGCCACAAGTGCTCCTGTTCTTTTTGCGGATACAGACTAACACGGCTGCTACTCTGAAAACTGAGCAGAAAGTTATTAATCAGCAAGGACTTTACACACTCACACTCTCTCCCCTTCCACCCCCTCCCATTCCGGGTGAATTGATCAGAATGTTCAGGGAAAGACTGTGCAGAGTTTATGCAAACCCACAGCGCTCTTAGGAAAGTTAGAGCATGTTGTTGTGCCTAGGTATTTCAGTGCCCAAACTATTTCAGATCACACAGTTTCGGTGATGTCTATGGCACCCAAGAGAGGGCTCCTTCTAGTAAAAACCCCACTGAACCAACCCATGCACAGCAAGTCTTATTTAAAATATTGCTCCTACTATTAAACAAAAAGAACGTGAAGTCAGGGAACCTTGTCCTTCCCTTCGCTGAAGTCTTGTGCCTCTCTCCCACCCACGATCTAGTTAATGCTCAAGATACTCCAGAACATAAGGCAGAGCACGATCTTCACACTACACCCTCATGGGCTCCAGTGCTCACCCACTGCCCTGTTTCACTTCCACATCATTTCTCTCCAACCTCTGAGGGTACAGATAATTCCAAATCAAACTCCGAGCTTCTCCAGTGCACTCCTTCTCCCTGTCCTCTTGGGGGAAGGTCACACTTGCTCCCAGCCTCTCCCCCTGGATTCTAGATGGGATCAGGGCCTCTAGCTCCCCAGACTGCCGATGTCACATGCAAATCCTCCCTTGGTTCCCAGGAGAAAAGGTGACAACACTGCTGATCACCACAGATTGACCTACAAGGCAGAATACAAGCCTAGTGTCTTGAAAGGAACCACCTAGTCTGCCTTACTGCACAGGGAGAAGTTATAGCAATCTTCAGCTGAGGTCCAAGTATATGTGAGGAGTATGGAGTCTGGGGAAAGGCTTCAGAATAAAGCCCACGACCAGAGACCTGGAGCTTACCTGGGCAAGAATTCAGCACGTTGAAAAACATTGGCCTTCCTAACAGCTAGAGGCTTACATTTCCTATATTGACACAGCAGAGCCCTTACCACATAGCTGTATTGCAGGAGTAGTAGTTTCTGGGTCACCACAAACTGAGCTTTCTTGTTTTTCACAACCAGATTCCCCAGTAATCGAGACAAGACATCCGCCCTAGCAAGACAGGTCAGCAGCAAACTATCAGGGATCCATTTATCTGAACTGCTTCAGGCTGATTTCAATCAAATCATGATTTTGTAAGTGGCTACCCATTTGCAATATAATCAAAAGTCGTAGATCAGTCAAACAGCTTCCATGCAGTGCTACCACACAACTACAGAAGTGATTAATGTAGCAAAAAGATCTAGTGCTGTTTCAAATGCTGTCGAAGGATTACCAGTGAATGAATCCCCAGCTATTCCAGTCCCAACCTTTCCCAGGAAGTGGCAACATGTGAAATGATGGTGCACAGGCTGAGATCCTTCAAGAAATAATGTACTGGTGTTTATACACCTGAGGGAATTCTGCACCAAAAAAAATAAAAATTATGTGCACAATATTTTAAAATTCTGCAAATTTTGTCAATAACTAAATGTGGCTCCAGAATGGCAGTGGGGAGCACAGGCCACTGGCTGCATTGAGGTGGGAGATCACCCTGGAGCCCCCACCTCCTCCAGTACAGGCAGTCGGCAGTGAGGCTGCACCTGACCCTGACACAGTGCAAGGGCTGGGCCTGCCCCCAAAACACCTCGGGGCCCTGCCCCTCTATGCCAGGCGCACCAGGTGTGGCTGGGCAGGCTCAGCCCAGCAGGATCTAAGTGTGGAGGGATCCAGGTGTGTGGTGAGAGGTTTCTGTGTGGGGTAATCTGGGTGCGGGTAGCTCAGTGGGAGATCTGGATGCACAGGGGCTCGTTGGGGGGTGCAGGGGCAATGGGACTCTGCAGGGGATCCAGGTGATGGTGGTTGGGCTCAGTGGCGGGGTCTGGGTGTGGCAAAATGGGGCTTGGCGGGGGCTCAGTGGGGGGGGTCCGGGTGCTGGGGGAGTGGGGGTCTAGGTGCAACTGGTTGGGGCTCAGTGGGGTGGGGGTCTGGGTGTGGGGGGCTTGTTGGACGGGTCCAGGTGTAGGGAGGTAGGGCTTGTCAGGGTGAGGGTTCGATGGGCCTGCTTAACGGGGGATCCTCAGCTGCTGCCGAGGGGACATCACATGCCAGGCTCCTGCTTCCCCCCCCGTGGTTCCCCTATCCCCTTTTCTTCTCCATCCCCCTCTCCTCACTCCCACATCCCCCTCCCCATTCCACCCCCCTTCCTTCCCCACTGCCTCTTCCCCCCACGCCCCTTACCCAGCCCCACTGCGGGCAGTCACTGTTCCACAGAAAATAGGAAGGCTCCCAGCACACAGAAGGGGAGCACAACTGGCACTAGGACCCAGGAGGCTGTGTTCCGCTGCAGAGTCAGCGGAGCCCCAGATGCAACCGAGCTGGTCAGCTCTGCGTTTGCAGAAATGGGGGTGGGGGAATGGCATGTAACCCTGTGTGCCCCGGCATGTAACCCCCATGCCTCACCTTTGTTTGGGCAGCAATCCCCCCCCACAAAAAAACTGCATACATGATCACCGCCCGCCCGTCCCCCCAGGGAAAAGCAGGAAATCTGCGGGGAGGCTGTTTTCTGCAGGCGCGCAGCCCCACAGAATCCCCCCAGGAGTAAGGTGTAGCTAGAACAACTACTTCCCTCTCCCCCAAATCTTGATTTCTTACCCTGGTGCTTTCTGAACAAAGCCGCAAACCACTGCTTCCATCCAACGATCTGGCACACACTCGACCAGTCGCCAGCACATCCTCTGCCAGATGCAGTCCACCTTGGTGAGATCCATTAGGCGTGGCACCAACACATTCAGAATCTCTTCTGTATTGGGAGAGAACAAAAGGAAGCTCACTGATTGGAGGGAGCTGGGGCAATAGCCCACTACATAGTCCATGTGGATGGTTTGCAAAATCAAGCTGCTTATAGAGAGATAAACATGAACACAAGTTTGCCCCCAATGATTCAGCACCTACAACACACAATTCTTCTCACAGGTATGCCCTACCTGCAGGTTCACGTGGGCTTTCACTTGTAGCCCTAGTAACTGTGACACTGGCAGACCAGGTGTCAGCTCATACCAAGGCACATAGGTCTCCACTGAACACTGACAAGTACATAGCTGGAACCAGTCTGGTTCACCTGTGTGTTAGTATTATTAGGCTACATCTACACTACAGGGGGGGGTCGATTTAAGATACGCAAATTCGGCTACGCGAATAGCTGATCCGACTTACTCTGTTGTGAGGACGGCGGCAAAATCGACTGCCGCGGCTCCCAGTCGACGGCGCTTACTCCCACCTCCGCTGGTGGAGTAAGCGCGTCGATTCGGGGATCGATTGTCGCGTCCTGACGAGACGCGATAAGTCGATCCCCAAGAGATCGATTTCTACCCGCCGATTCAGGCGGGTAGTGTAGACCAGGCCTAAGAATGTGTTTAGTGTTTAGACTTTATGAAATGCTTGTAAGTTGCTGCATGCATTAATCTCATTTATAATATCTGCATGCCATATTATAAGGTAAAAGCGTTTCCTCTGCAACTGTAAATCACAAGACAGAAGAGAAGCATTAAGAAACGTGAAATACTAGTTTCCCACAGGAAATGTTATCTTCTTCCCAACACCAGAAAAACTATTGTGGAACATCAGAGGACAAAATACTTTGTTGATTGCTCCCCCGCCCAACCCCTCATGAACAGCTGAATTTGCAACTTGAAGCAGAAGGGGGGGAAGGAATAAAAAGCCCTAACAAGGAGGATCTTTTATGCTGCTTGGGCTTTGAGGGCAAGGATTACTAAGCATAAGCAAAAGATCCCCAGGGCTTGGCCGGGGTTAGCCCCAAAAGGACACATAGATCTTGCTTATTACAGAAGCTTCTATTACTTTTTGACACTTGAGATTGGAACTCATTTGTGTGTATATACATTTACCTCTTTTAAACCTTATAAATAACTAGAAAAAGGAAAGAAGAGAGTTAATAAATTTTTAGGTATAGTCAATCCTCTAATAAATTAAGAGTTGCCTTTGGTGTGAGACCTAAGGAGAAATTGACCTGGGGTTAGTGACTGGTCCTTTGGGACTGGGAGTAACCTGAATATTGTTGTGATTTTTGGTGTAAGGAACCATCTATCACAAAGGAAGGCTTTCCTGGGTGGCAAGATAGATCACAGTACCCAAGAGGACTATCTGTGGCTCCATGTTAAGGCTGTTATAGTGCTTGAGGAGTTTACACTTGATAATTGGCTGGTGAAATCTAAGTATAGAACTCACAACTAATTTGGGCTTTGTACCCTGCTTCTTAACAGTCTGCCCTGAGGTTGGTACCCACACGCTCTTGAGCCACTGCAGGACAGCTTGACAGTAGCTTCCAGGAATCCCTTGTTGAAGTAGGAGATTGGAACTCCTTCCTTAACTTCCCCATCTGTTACATGCTACTGCACATGGGGAGCAGCCTTCACCTGCTCCAAAATGCTAAGTGAAACCAAAATGAAGGCTCATCACATGCACAGCCTGTTATCTAGGGGCTGTGATTTTTAACTCATTGGTGTTTGCAATGCATTTTCAGAACCTCAGATGGAAGGCACTAGGGAAGTATAATGCCCAGGACAGCAGGACTCCTGGAAGACTAGTGTTCTCATTGACTCTTGGGAGAAGGAGAATGGAACACACTCAGATCAGCCACGGAGAGAGAGAGATAGGTAACAGACACACAGTTGGGATGCCTCAGAAAGGAGAGAAGGCCGTGTCTACAAACTGTAGGCAACATCCCAGGCCACGAATGAATCTACCCTCAACCTCCCTCTTTTAGTGACCACCCTATTACAATCACGGTTCCTTGTTGATGTAATTCTATCATATCCTTTAGCCCAAAACCATGTTACAAGGCACTCACCTTGTCTCCCATGCACGCACACCTTCCCCAGCACTTGAGACACGAAGGAGATGGAACAGTCCAAGCCACCTGTGGTATAACGAGACACATGTTTAATGAAACATTTAGATTGCCAGCCATTGACATCTTCCTAGAGGCTGATTATCAGGAGACCTCCCCTTGTACTGTTTCACTCTCTCAGTGCAGCTGTAGTTGGTCTGCAATCTCACCTCTTAATGAGTCAGAGATCCTCTGCAACACCTGGATGATTTCAGTAGCCAGCAGAGGGAAATAGTTTTGTGGGAAGAATATAGGCAGGTTATTCCCCTGGAGCTTTTTGCACAAGTGGTCAGGCAGACACACAACCTTGTTGAGGAGGGTCTCTTGAAATGTGGGTAAACCAGCCTGTGCTTGCTGATGACAGACCTCCCACATCAGAGCCGACATGCGTCCTGTCTGCAGAAACTGTTCCAGGATGCTAATGACCTTCATCAGGCGAAAGCTGGGACTGGAAAGAAATAAGAGTGCCCCCCCTTTAATTAATGAGGAAGAGGACACACAAATGAGAATTACAGAACTGGAAGGGACCTCGAGAAGTCATCTACTCCAGTCCCCTACACTCATCTAGACCATTCCTGACAGGTCTGTTAGTCTTTAAGGTACCACCAGACTCCTTGTTATTCCTGACAGGTGTTTGTCTAACCTGCTCTTAAAAATCTCCAATGATGGAGTGGCAATCATACCACTTTCTGCTGTGATCCCATCAATCACACATAGTGCCACAATGCATCAGAATGTAATTTAAGATTAGCAGTGAAATAACACTGTATCCCTACAGCTCCTTCTGCCTGTGACTCTCACCACACTTTACACTCGTTAACGAATTCAGCCTCACTACCCCCATGGGAGGTGTGGAAGAAGCATCATTTCCCCATTTGCAAAACAGGGGAAAATGAAGCACCGAGAGCTGAAGTGACCCTCTCAAGGCAACACAGTGAGTCAATGGCAGAGCTGGGAATAGAAGTCAGGTCTCCTGGCTCCCATCCCTGTGTTTTAACCACATTACAATCTTTCTATCAATGTAGTTATATGCCTTCTACCCTTGGGCCCTGAATCGTGGCCAGGATGCCAAAGCCAGGAATCATCAGGACCATCTTGTGGAAGCAGAGAAAGAACTGACAGGAAGGGGATGCAATGCATGACAGTTCGTTAGCAAGAGTTAGGCTAACTGTAACCCTAATAACGCGAAATTTGTAGAAGCAAGGAATGTGTGAGGCGAGTGGAAAAGAACTGTGTAAAAAGTTGTTGCGACCTTGTGTAGATAACATGTAAATAATATGGAATGTAGACTAAGAGTCTACATTAGTAAGCAAAACAAAATATTAGAATGACCTATGTATAAACAAAATGCAGCTGTTGCTCATTATTGTTTGTAACAAAAGGTATAAATGCTTGCTGTAATTGTTTACCTGTTAAAAGACCTGTTTAGCTTTTTTTTTTATGCAATTAATAGAGAAAAAATAAAGTATTTGATTTGCTGTACCCAAACAAAAAGTGAAAACTCTGTTATTTTCGACAATTTGGGGGCTCGTCCGGGATGGCAACGCCCGCAGAGGTACCGGCAGCTGCTACGGATCGTTCCCCTTCGAACCCCATGGCGCCACAATAAAGGTAGGAGACCTTTTGAAATCTCTATTGGGGTGTCGAAGGAGGACTGTCCGTGGGGCCGTCTGTCCCTGTTGGGCTCACGCCTTCCGAACTTATTAACTGTGCAGCAAGGTCAAATGCAGAGCGGTTCTGGGAAATTGTTTTGCCGCCCCCAATAAGGTAGTTGTATGCGGTTCTGGGGACCTGTTAGTTTGGCCGCCCCCATATATGCATATAAAAGATGCATGGGTATGCACCGGTGCTGAGGGGTTTTTACCGCCTCAAGAGGGGTTGTTACCGCCTCATAGTGTGTTAAGTACGAACAGAGGGGTTGTTTACCGCCTCAAGAGGGGTTGTTACCGCCTCATAGTGTAAATGCATCGTGGTACTTGGAAATAGTACCTGAAAATAGAGGCCTTGGTGTGTGTGTGTGTGTGTGTGTACACCAGTGTAAATTAAGAGTTACCAAAAAACGCCCAAAGTACTCTGCGAAGTCTTTTGGCTCGTGACCAGAACTACTCTAACGCAAGCCTGGTAACTAAAAAATCTTTTAAAAAATCCGACCCACGGTGGGCTAACTCGGCCTAGCATCGCCGGCAAAAAGGCTACCTGGGTCTAGAAGTGTGTAAACCCATCTTCCCTCCCCTTTTCCTCTCTGTGTAAGCCACTAACAGTCTAATCATCTCACTGAATGCAACAAAAGTAAGCGGCGCCGTCTCTCTAAAACTAGCCGACGCTCTTTGCTAAAAAAAGGTGTAAAAGGGTTGTGGCCATCCTCGTTAGCCTCTCCTGTGTGAGTACCCTGTAAAAAAAAATCCTTAGTTTATGTGCCGCTAGAGCGGACAGGGCATCCTCCCTGTGTGTGTGATTGGAAAATGGGTGGGAGACAGTCTAAAAATTCCCTCTCACCCCCTAAGGGTACCCCAGCTTATTTCATGTACGTACATTATGGTCCTAAAACCTGCAGGTATTTAGAAAATTTAAATCATTACAAGCATAAAAATTCATCTAAACAATGCCCACTAAAAGGTACCTTCAATCTAAATAAAATCATACATCTCAAAGGAGCTTTTAATCACCAAAAAGCCTCTAACACACAATGGAAGCAATCTGTCTATTAAAAAAAAAAAAAACGGGTTAATTTAAAATTCAGCTTGGTCCAAAAATAAAAAAAAAGTTAATCTGCGTTCAAGGTCAAAAATCAATGCAAACCAGGCTAAGTACAAAAAAAAAACTACTTTCGGCCCCAGCTGGCTGTAAAAAAATATAAACATAGTCAAACCAAAGGCAATACAAGTTACAGGACTAAAATTACATTTGCAAAGCTTAACTGTCCAATAAAATCCAACAGTCTGCCTTTGCGACCTTGGAGCCGGCGTGGTTTGGGGACGCTAAAAAAGCCACAGGCAGCCGGCCTGGACTGGAATCACTGAAAAGACGCCCCAAAAAACCCCAGGGCGTAAAAAAACTGCCCTCCCAAAAAAAAAGCAAGTTGAAGATTGCACAGCACCTTCTCTGAACGTTATACACAGACGTGGCCAGTCTAAACGTACGTGTGTAAGTATAAAAGTGTGCCTACTCTCAGCCGCAGTAAGTCTAAAAACCGAAAAGGGATTTAGCATTCCTCTCTCCACCCCGGTTGACCGGGAAGGGTGTCAGGTAAATCTACCCCAGTCGTAGCAGGCCTGGGCAATAAAAAAATTAAAAAAAAAAAAAAAAGTTGTGTACTTAATAACTAAAATTAAGCAATTAAAAGCACAGATCATAAACCAAGCAGCAACTCAAACCTACGCCCTGGGCAAGTTGCAAGCCTTAAAACAGAACTTCCAAGCAAAAAAAAAAAGCACTGGCTAAGCAAGTACCGGTCCTTCAGGAACTTGTCAAAATTTAACCATTTGTGTTTGCATATGCTGTAACAGCAGTGTGTTTGCCACAAAAAAAAATTAAATAGTTAAACACCAATGGGCCATGCGTTTTGCCCAAGTGGCAAGCCTCACCCTCCTAGCTAAATTGGTGGTTCAGCAAAAAAAGCAAAATTGGGCCCAAGCGGGCAGGCAATAAATAAAAAAATTAAAAAACAAATTAAAAACTTTAAGGGCATAGTAAAAAAAAAAAAAAAAGTAATTATAAGTATGGGGATTTCAAATCCCCAAAATATAACTAAAATGGTAAAATGTGTGTAAAACAACGTCTTTGTACCAAGGTGCAAAGCTCTCCTTTCTTCTGCAGAATAAAGAAACTCTTCCTTATCCCTGTCTGGCTGTTATTGGCTCTCAGCTAGGTGAACCCAATATTTCGGTAACAGTTACTGGCAACTCCGGTTAATAAATTTCTGTCTTATACATTTGGGCATTAGGTATGTAAACAAAACTGAGCCTCTCATTCGTAATGCCTCAAAGTGAAAGCCATCGTGTGCAATAAAGCTCTAAAGTCAAATTGGGATCCTTCTGTCCCGTCCCCTGTAGCGGTCAGTATTAGTAAAAATTCCTGTAATAAAATCCTATTAGGCCATAATTCCCTCTGTTCTCTGTGTAATTCTCTGTTAAAGTGTCAGCAGGCAAATGAGTGGGTCTCTGGTAAAACCCTCTAAGAATAGCCCTTTAAATTATATGTTAAGTAAATGGCCTTTACCCGGTGTTCAAAAAAAAATGTCAAAAAGACGCTTGTTGCAGCTTTGCACCCAGGATTGGCCAGCCCTGGGCACTAATTGGCCCGAATCCAAATCTTTTAACATTCCGATTTACTTAACTCCCTTGCGCCTGGTACTAAAAAACCAGGCACCGGAACAAATAAATTATTGGTTTTTGTGAAATCTGTGTTTTATAAGTTTAAAATAAATTGGTATTGTTTAAAGTTGCAAAAACCAAAAATACTTTTGCCAAACACAGAAAACTAATGTTGTTTAATATGGTATTTAGCATTTAATCCTTAAAATAACTTAATGCTTTACAAAATTTAAAATGTTTTAACTAAAAACCAAAGGTTATGGCTGCAGCAGGGTAGTCAAAGCCAAAAAAATAAAAAATTTGAATTTGTTTTTAAATAACAAAATAGCAAATAAAAAAATCTAGTAAAAAAAAAAAAAAAAACAGTGCCCCTGGCTCTGTGTAGTCAAGCTGTCACTTTACTAGGAGTGCATAAAAATTTTGTAAGCACAAAAAAAACAATTACACCTCGTGTAAAAATTTATGTGGCTAATGTTATAAAAATTAAATTGTAAATAAAATGTGCATTTTCCCCAAAACATGTGCAGTGTATATTGTAGCAAAGGTAAAAAAAAAATGCAAACCTACCAATATAGGTTGTGTTGTCTCTTTCAAATCACTGGGTGTTTAAAAGCAAAAATTAAAAGTAAAATGCAATCAAAAGTCTAAAAAAGTTAATTGTGTCCCTTTTTACGTAAAAAAATTTAAGCTACAAATAGCTTTAAAACTAAAAGCAAGCCAAAAAGCATCTGTATTAATGCAATTTTCTAACTAATAAAGTAAAAGCCACTAAAACCTGGGCTGCCTATAAAACAAATACAAAAAAATATGGGGTAATTCTGTTTTGCCTAAAATCAACAAAAGTATGTGTATATAAAAAAAATATTTTAAGCAATAACTGACTGCCCAGAAGAGGTAGACCTCTGTTCTTTTGTCTTTCAGATCATCAAAGAAAACGGATGCCAGCTGAACAGCATTCAATGTACCATGCATTTACTGGTACAATAGGAATTATTTTTGTGTTCTATGTCCTGTCTTGTGGTGTTTGTCTTGTGGCCAGAATTGTTGGGTTTAATATTTTCATAAAACAGTCTAGTTCAAAATTAAATAGAAGGGTTAAATCAAAAAGCAGATACTTGTTTTATTCAACTTGGAATACAAAGTGTTTGGATAAATCAGGAAAATGTAATATACTAAAGTCTAATACATTTGCTTAAGTAAAAAAAAAAAAAACTTCATTGGCCAGATTTTTTTAATTAAAAAAAATTGTTGTTAAAATTTGCATACCAACAGTCTTTGGAAGCAAGGACATGGAAGGTTAACCCACTCCACATATTGCCCATGGGATCCTTCTGGCAACCTCAGATTTCTAGCCAGAGGGCTGGGGGGAAAAAAAAGCTATTGTACACCAGAGGTTGTACCAAGTGAACTCCTCAAAAGTGGGTGTGCTTGTCCTGGTTTGTTGCTCCAAAGCTCTGTAATAAAGTTATTTTACTGAAAGGGTGTACATGGCATACATTAAATAATAAGACTAATGTACTGTATAATGGCAATGTGTATGTGTTCATTGTTGGAAAAAGGTGTATAAGTAAAAAGTAAAAGTTTCCTTTGTAGGTTAAAAAAAGACCAAAAAAAAAAGTTAACTAAAAAAAATAGCTAGCAAGCTCAGTCCAAAAATAAGACGCTGGCCCCATCCAAAAACACTGCCCACAGCTAAGACTTGGCTGACAGCCAAAAAAGGGGGGCCTGAATGTGCCCAAGCAACTATGAAATCTGTAAAACACTGCCAGGCATTAATAAACTGTGTTAAGTTTGTTTTCTCACAAATAAAAGAAGTGCTACCCAAGACCCTAGCAGCCCTGCCATTCATTGAAACACGAAGACTGAGTCTACGTAAAGTCCATCAACGAAAGACTGCTTTGGCTCCACACTGGAAGGGCCCTTTCCAAGTCCTGTTAACCACCAAAACCTCTGTAAAGTGCCAAGGACTACCTGCCTGAACCCAGGTTTCTCACTGTAAAAAGACCCCTCCACCTCGGGAGGACTCTCCGACTAATGATAAGCCTATTTCTCCTTCTAGCTCTGCTGTGCCTTCTGGACAGCAAAAAAAAAAAAAAAAAAAAAAAAAAAAAGACAAGGTAAAGTGCTAGTAACCTCTCCCTTGTCCACTGACAAACCTACTGTGCCTTTGGATTTTTCTAAAAAAAGCAAAACCATTACAGGGTAATGTGCTAGTAACCTCTCCCCTGTATGATGCTAAACCACACTGTTACAAAAAAAACCAAAAAAAAACACTTGCTTCATTAAAACCACAAAGTCCAGGAATTCCTGACTACAAAAGACATTAAAAACTAACCCTGGTAAAAAAACAAAAAATTATACACTGGCAGAAAGAAACTTGTGGGACCCATGCTTGGGAACGTGGTATTAATTGGATTTTGGGGTTTATTCTACAGGCTGCGCCCTGTGTTTTAAATAAGTCCTTCAGCATGTATTGCCCTCCCTAATTGGATTTTAAATAATAAGTACCAAAGGCACCTTGTTGCCATTGCCCCTGCCATCTCCTCCATTACACTATTACCCCTGTAACACATCCAAATACAGACAATGCCATATATTTGATAAAACCAATGGCCAAGGCCTTCACACTTTAGTGATTTATTTAAATATTGTTTAAAAAAAATTATTTTTAAGGTTCAGAATATCCCATATAAGCAAACAATTAAATAAATCAGTAAAAATAAAAGTATATAATATCACTACCAATGATCCCCAAGAATCTGGAATTGCAATTAATGGGTTCTATAGCAAATGTTCCTGGAATTTGCATTGTGTTAAATAAAAGAGGCCCTTATTGTTATTTGGTCACCCAATTAGTAAACAATTAAACAAATACCCAAAGTTTGTTTTGCCACTGGAAATTTTACCTGCATAAAAATTATTCCAGTGACTAATAATGTGACCTGTACCTTATTGCAATACACCCGTTCTTATGCCATTAGTATCAATGCCTCCCGGAAGTACATAAAGGTGTTCAACCAACAAATGTGGTATAGTACTACACCCAAAGAGAGATGTATTAAAATATCAATGAACTGTAATTAACACTACACTAGGGACTGTTAAATTTTCATTGCCCTTATCCAGTTTCCAAATTACCTCTACATACCCAAATTGCTCACAGGGGGCTGCCATTAAATTAGCACAACAGAGGGCTTGGGTTATTTCTTCTAAAAAGAAGAAAGACTTGACCGGATCCCTATGGGATGGGGCCAATAGTGCTGCAGCAGTTTGGAATATTTTTAAAAACCAAAAACATAATAAAAAATTGGGGCAACTAAAAAAGGCCATTGGCCTTGTTTTTGGAGCACAACTAACCCAGGTACAGGCTGAAATTGGTAAGTTACATGTTATTTCCGCCCTTAGTTCTATAACCCAAAAGTTGCTAACAAAAATGGTATTAAATATCACTAAGACTGGGAAGGCATTGCAGTGAAATCTAGCATGTTCAAAAATTCAAAATTTCCTGAATGACCAGCTAATGGCCATTCGGAATAATCTAAAGCATCAAGCTTGGCCCACTGCCCTTACAGACACATCAAAAGTACCATCTAATCTGTGGCCATAAAACAGTGCAGATGTTCTCAGTGCTCCTTCCAAGCATATGAACCGGTTGGGGGGGTATGGGCTCCCACATACCAAATCCTGCTGGGTCCATGAGAAAAATGCATGTGGAATTGGGTAATTCACCGAGACATCTAAAAAATTAGACCCAAATTAGGTATGCCCAATCAATTTTTAGTCAGTGCTCCTAAAATTACATCTAACATTTGAATGGGGTTAAAAAGTCAATGGACATTTTGGCCGTTAAAACCCCCACAGCTTCAGTGTATCCGTAAACTGAAGCCAGAAGCAGTTGTTACTCTTCATAACTACGTTTGCTAAAAAAATAAAAAACAAAAAACTACCCTAACAAAACACTTACTTTTTCAAGCTAATAATAGCTGTGTGTATGTTAATGCCACCACATCGCAAAACATACATTTTAATCTCACTACCACTGCAAGCAATCATATTAACTACTGGCTTGCAAATAAAATTTTGCAAGTAGTCCTTAGGTTCCAAATACCCTTTAATTGGACTAGTTTAGTACCTAATCGATTTCAAAATTTGCTTTCACTGTTACCAAAGGTTCAAAAAATCTCTAAAGTACAAGGGCAAATTCTCATGCTTCAAAATATATATCAAGTTAAAAAGTATGCCTTTCAAACAGCTTATAAAGTATTCACCTTATGTACTAAGTATTAGTATAGTATTAGTATTAGTACTAAGTATTAGTACTAAGCATATTGTGTTATATAACTAAAATTGTACAACAACCCCATCATATTATCGCTATGAAAATGTTATTGCTTGTGTTGTTGTTAGCTAGTGTAAAAGTATGTTATTGTTGTTGTAAAAAACGTAATAATAGTAATACCTTTCATGTCCATGCTCATCATGCATTGTCATTACATCCAATCAAAACCCCTAAGGTTAAAGCATCTAATGTAAAATCTAAATTCCGAGATTTAATGCAAATAAAGATTTGAAAATGTTTGTTGTACTAGTAGTACAAAAGGGGGGGGGTTGTGGAAGCAGAGAAAGAACTGACAGGAAGGGGATGCAATGCATGACAGTTCGTTAGCAAGAGTTAGGCTAACTGTAACCCTAATAACGCGAAATTTGTAGAAGCGAGGAATGTGTGAGGCGAGTGGAAAAGAACTGTGTAAAAAGTTGTTGCGACCTTGTGTAGATAATGTGTAAATAATATGGCATGTAGACTAAGAGTCTACATTAGTAAGAAAAACAAAATATCAGAATGACCTATGTATAAACAAAATGCAGCTGTTGCTCATTATTGTCTGTAACAAAAGGTATAAATGCTTGCTGTAATTGTTTACCTGTTAAAAGACCTGTTTAGCTCTCTCCCTCTATGCAATTAATAGAGAAAAAATAAAGTATCTGATTTGCTGTACCCAAACAAAAAGTGAAAACTCTGTTATTCTCCGACAATCTTGAACATTCCCCTTTTATGCTTTGATGTGAAAAGACCTCTCTATGATGCAACCACAGCTGAGCCTGGGGATTTGATTACAACACACTCGTTCTTTCACATCATTACAACTATTGCAATGTGTAGTATAGGAAGGCCAGTGCCTATACTCAACACCCAGATTAAAATAACAGGAGTACTTGTGGCACCTTAGAGACTAACAAATTTATTAGAGCATAAGCTTTCGTGGGCTACAACCCACTTCTTCGGATGCACTTCTTCGGATGGGTTGTAGCCCACGAAAGCTTATGCTCTAATAAATTTGTTAGTCTCTAAGGTGCCACAAGTACTCCTGTTATTTTTGCAGATACAGACTAACACGGCTGCTACTCTGAAACCCAGATTAAAGCATGGGAAATGAACACGGAGTTAGCATTATTCATGGACAAGGCTACAAATAGGTCTTTTCTGCACTAAACTGAAGCCATATTTACCAGATCATCTGACTAGGTTGGAATTGTAATGTGAAGGGGCCATCACATGTTTACATGCTTTTAGTGCTAACAAATATGGGGCTGAAGCCAGGCTTACCCCATAGAAATAATGGAGTCCAGCAGAACCAGAAAGGCTTGGTCAGCTGGCCCTTCCAAGAAAAAGCTATCCCATAATTCCTTCTGCTGATCAGAGGTAAGAAGTTCTATCCAATCTGGACTCAGGTTACTGACAAGACCTCGCAGAAAGGCAGAAAAATGCACACGGGTAAATTCTTCCCTCTCCTTCAGGGGGGCTTCGTTTTCAGTTCCACCTAGGTAGCACTTAATTGTGCCAAGCGCCTCTGAGATCTGGACTCCATTCCTGGAAGAGGAAAGGATGTTGATAGCTTCTCGTACCGCACGTCCGACTTCAAAGGGCTCGGGATCCATTCGGTAAAGTCACTTCTGGAACTGATCAAACAAAGGGGAAAATGAAACAGAGAATGATGGTGCCCAGACACCTGGCTACTGCGATCCTTCTGAAAGGGCACTCTGTTTAGCCTGCAGACAAGATGAGTCTGGTAGTCTCAGCCGAGCCACTAGTGGGTGTTTCCCCACATCACAAAACTCCCACATAAATTGGCAGGCCTGCAGGCCTCTGCTCAGCACTGGAGAATTATTAGTTAATTATTATTATAATTTATTTGTATTGCAGTAGCACTTCAGAGAAGAGCCCTGCAAATTCAATATCCACAAACCATTTATGCGGATCGGATGCACATGTATCCGCACAGGGCTCTACTTAAGATCCCCCGTCATGTACCAGGGCTCATGATTTGACTGGGATCAGAGACCCATGACACTAGGTGCTGTACACACATATGGAGCCTCAGGGTGCTAAGTGTTGTTTACACAGGAGCTGACTGAGATCAGGGCCCTGTGGAGCTAGGTGTTGTACACACACACACACACACAGGGCCTCAGGACATTAGGCACAGCGCATGCACACATATGGTCTCAGGGTGCTAGGTGCTGTGCACACACACGACCTCAAAGCACAAGGAACTCCTCTTTTCCTGCCCCCGACACACATCCTCAGGGTGCAGATACTGTGCATGTGCACACACACACGGCCTGTGTCATTGCACACGCATACATACAGGCCCACCACTGCACACACACATGGAGCCCACAGTACTAAGTGCTGCACGCACACAGGGCCACACACACACAGGACCCATAGCACTCTAGGTACTGCACACAGGGACACACACGGCACCAGGCACAGCTCACACTCAGGCACACACATGGACATGGGGCCTGCCGCGCTAGGTGCTGCGCGCACACACACACGGTGCCCGCAACGCTAGATGCTGTGTGCGCGCGCACACAAACACACACACACGGGGGGGAGGGGGGACCGGCGTTAAGCGCTGCACACACACTGGGCCCACAGCTCTAGGTGCTGCGTGCACACCGTGAGGGGCGGTCCCGGTCCCAGGCGCTCGCAGCCCGCCTGACCCGCTCTCCAGTGGCGCCGGCCGGGGTCCGCAGCGGCCCACAGCCCCCCTCGGTCTCGCGGAGGGCAGGGGCAGGAACGGGGCCAGCAGGACCCCCGGCCCAGCTCGAGTGGGGGCGGGGCGCCGCGCCGCGATGTGTCTCCCACCCGGAATCCCTTTACAGACTCACCCCTCCGGCCCGCGCGCTTTTCCCGCCGGCACCTTCTCGCTCTGTCACCCAGCCTAAGATTCGCCACACACCCCACTCCCGGTCCAGGCCTGTCGAATCTACTGAGCCAGCGCTGAAGGCAATGGTTGAAATGCCCCGTCTTAAAGAGACAGTAACACGTGACGGGGAGCGTTTGCTCTTCCCAGCCCCTGGGGCTGTAGGTGTTCCCACTCCACGCAGGGCTGGATTAACCTTTTGTGGGCCCAGCGCCAAACATATTTGTGCCCCCCCCATGGGGACAATGCAGCATGGCACAGGGAGGTCAGTCCCTGGAGTGAGCTGCTGGCCAGGGACATGGCAGGGGCAGCCCCACTCCCCCCAGCCTGCTGCAAGGGCACTGTTTACAAACCAGCAGTTACCAGACACACAGTGGCTCACCTAGCCCTGTGCTGCCAACATGCCCCTTCCCCTCAGGGGTGGGCCTATGCCACACCACAGAGGCCCCCCCACCTAACACTGGAACAGCCCTCCAATTCCCTATGGCCAGAGGCCCCCCCACACACACTATGCCTAGCGCCCCCCAAGACCCTGCCACAAATGCACAGTACCCTACCCACCACCATCTCTGCCCACAGCCCCACCACAGCTGCCCAGCACCCCACACAGAACCCCCACTCTCTCATGCCCCAACCCCCACCCCAGCCCTCCAGACACCAACTCCCCCACACCCTGCCTCCCAGCCACACTCACCGGCCCTGCTGAGAGGCAACTGTCTGCCAAGCTGAGCTGCCATTGCAGCCAGGGCTGGTCCCAGGGCAGGGAATCACTCCGGCCCCTCAGGAGTGGTGCAATCAGCCAGGCCAGGGCCTGCCCCAGCCGGGCTCCCTCAGGACCCACTTGCCTGGAGGGGCCCAGTCAAGCCCTCCACACTGTGTCTCTGCCCCCCCCCCGCCGCCAACTGGCCAGGATTCAGGACCAGTCCCAGGCAGCTCAGCTCCAGGGAGACAGGTGGGGCCCCACAGGCGATGGGAAGCAGAGTGTGCCTGGAGCCAACGGTGCACTGGGCTCTGGCCAGGGGGGCAGAGAGAAGCCAGGGGGGGCAGAGGAGCCTTCGACAGGCAGACGGAGAGGAGCAAGTGGGGGGGGGAGAGAGAAGAGCCAGCGGGATCTCGGGGCACAGTGCAAGCAGAGCAGGCTGGGACCCCTTCTGACCATGGGCCTGGCTCCATGGCAACATTGTAAACTCGGCACTGCCTCCACACACTCACTATTCACCCCACCTGGGGGTCTCCCCCACCCCACTCCTACCCTGTGGTGTCTCCCAGCCAAAGCCAAGTCCCGAGAGCTTACAGCAGCGCTACTAGGAGGCTCGTTCAAGGCATGTCACAACACATGGGCTGGGGGTGGGAGGACCTGATCTTGGGCCCAGGACTGGAAAAGGCAAAGGTGTAATAAGCAACATGCAGACTAGCCCAGAATGGGCCCCTGGGATTTCTTTATCCCTAGCAAGCAACTCTGCTGCAGGGGGCAGTACCCATAGAGGAAACATGTTCTGGCCAGAGGCTGTATGTGTACATGCCTTATGCAGATCGGTTGTACTAGCTGGGCTACATCACATGTCTACCTTGTGATCTGGATTGGCAGCTGCACGCTTACACCTGTTGTCACTTGGTCAGGGCTGCAGGGAGTTCTTGGATTTCCATTTCCTAGCTGCAAAGGAGATATTCTGTTGCCTGTTCCTGCCTCTTTACACTGCTCTTCTTCCTGGGCTCCTGTTCCACACCACTGTGCTTCTTAATGCAGCACCTTGAAGCAGGCTGGCACCCAGCATCAGGTGTATTTGACTCCCTCCCACATTTGCCTAGGGCAGTTAGTGGGATGTGACAACATACAGAACGAGACTGTCCACCATTTTTTTTTTTTTTTGCTTATTTTTTTTGTAAATTTAGGTTTTTACTGAATGTCACTGGCTTGTCAGCTCTGTTGATCTTTAGCCACAAAAAGCCCTCCAATACTGCCCCGCTGGCTGTCTTTCACTGCTGTCTTGGCAGGATGCAAAGGGTTGTGATAAGTTATTTTCAAGAGCAAGGGAAGAGATTAGAATTCCAAGTGATTCCTTCATCGACTGAGAAGAGTATGGATCTCACTACAGACTCTGACCCATAGTAGCAGAAATTCAGGAGTGGCATCAGCCTCCTTTGAAACTAGTACCCATGTGACATGCCCTCTGGTACAACTATGCGGGGAGGAATCTCTGATCAAGCCTTCCAAACTGTAGCTGAAGCAGCAGGGGAGTAGAAGGGAAGAAAAATGCAGTTCAAGCTGCACTTGCTTTATTTTTACTGTGTGCATGCCCTAGCCTCATGCCACAATCACTGTTCTCTAGCTCAAATTAATTCCATTACTGTTCCGCTTGATCAGCCAGCTGCCATTGCCAATAACATGAAGCTCACCCTTTCCAGGATTAAGTGGAAAAGATTTTATCTTAACATTTAAAAAAAAAAAAAAAGGAGCTGTTCTAGTTGCTTCCTCTGTACACAATGTACAGGTGAGGCCAATAGTCTACAGGGAAGGAACTAATTAATATTCTTTAATCTTAACCCTATTGGTTTATTCAATATGGTCATTCTACACAAATACAAACACAACCTGCCTAAGATGCTACAAAGTTATACCAAAAAAAAAAACAAACAAACAAAAAAAAACTTTGTAGATTGACTGTACAACAGATGGTAAATTGCTTGCCTTTTGCAAGATTACCCAAATTAATCCAAGCAACATCAGTCTCAAACCTCTCCCTTTTCATTGCAGTAAGGGGGGGTTTTGACACTTTGTTGCCAGGTTGTATTGTGTTTTCTAAAGGTGGAAACATTTACACCATTTGGTAGAGGGTTGTGTGAAATCTGTACCAAAACCCTTCAGGAAGGGCAAGGGGATCCCTAAAGAGGGCAGTTACAAAACAGTCCTTCGATTCCTGGCCTGTTTCTAATATGCAGTAGATGACATACCGTGGGACTGGCCAAAAACCATCATCTTTAATGTCATGCAAGTCTGCAGCACCCTGCCTCTTTGTGCAAACAGAAGTTTATGATCTCACTATTCAGGGCATGGGAGCAGAATGACAAACTGAATATTTAAGTTTGAGGCAGATTTCTGTGTTTGGGTACCACCAGGTCTGAAGGTCTGCACTGGTGCCTCAAGATGGACATAACCACACCCCCAACCACCACCACCACCGCCTTCTCTTAGTAGTAGCCAGCCTTATGATTCCCAAAATAGGTCAGTACTTAGTTTTTTCTGCATGGCATGCTAAGCCTTCGGAATTCATGAAGCAGCAGCCTGCTGATTAGAGGAGCAGAGGCTACATCATCTTTCCTACTGGTAGCTTGTCCAGAAAACAATATACCACATTTGCAGCCTTCAACCCAAAGCCACGTTTAAAGCATTTAGGTTCAATGCCTGGAATCTAGAAGCTGCAAGGCACAGATTGCCTATTGGCCAGGAAACCCCTCCTCTTAGTTTCCCTTCACTGCCAGGTTTCGATTTCTCTCACTTCCCCTTACCCAGGCCCATTATAAAAAAAAGGTACAATATTTAGTCTGGTGGGATTTAAGTTAAAAAATAAAAAGCTGTCCAGTCTTTTTCGCTTTATCGTGAAGAGTTTGAGCTGGAGCGGCTGCGATGACGTCTTCGGCCTGGAGATCTGGATCTTGACCGTCGGCGAACAGGGGACCTGCGTCTTGGAGATCTGGACCTGCCAGAGAAAGGAGGAGAAAAGCTTCATTAGGAGACAAGGACAACAGGTTTAAATTATTTTACACACATCTAGCACCTTTTATCCAGAAGGATCCCAAAACATTTTATACAAAGAGCTCTAGTGAAATGCAGCCATCTCTGGGGTGGAAGGAGGCAGCTCAACAGCACACAACTCAGCAAGAGAGAATATTTTGACCAAGGATACCATGGCAAGCCACCAGAGAACAAACTGGACCTTGGGCTTTTAAATTCTCACCTGAAAGACCTTGCACCACTCAAGTAAAGAGCACTATACTCTATTTTTATTTCACAGAAAAACAAAGACCTAAGTTGATCTTACTGGTATTTAACCTGTGAATCCAGGGAGACTAGGTACTCCAATGCCAGTACTACTACCACCAGCAGTACAGCCCCTCTGGCTCAGAGCATTAAACTTGCATTGTTTTTCTTTATCATACTGCAGAACTGTTAGCATACTGCAACTTCAGAGAGTTTCTCCCTTAAACAGAAAGGGGGACAGAGCCTGGACTACAAACAGAAGCCAATAATCTTAACTGACTCTGTAGGACCTATATATGCATCTAATGGGAAGCACAAAACAAGGTATCATGAACTTAAAGTCAAGAAAAAATGGTTACCTGCCTTTCATAACTGTTGTTGAGATGTGTTTCTCATGTCCATTCCATATCAGATGTGTGCACGCCACATGCACGGAGATTTCCCCCCCAGTGGTACCTGTAAGGCCAGTTCTAGCACACTCTGGAGCCTACGCTCATGAGCCAGTAGTATAAGGGGCACCATCGGCCCTTCGCCCCTTCCAGTTCCTTCTTGCTGTCAACTCCGACGGCAGGATAGGAGGGCGAGTCATGGAATGGACATGAACATCTCGAAGAACAACAGTTACAAAAGGTAGGCAACCATTTTTTTCTTAGAGTGCTTGCTCATGTCCATTCCATGTCAAGTGAATCACGCAGTGTCCTTGGAGGTGGGCTGGGAGTTCACAGGCGTGCCAACAGCAACACAGCTCTCCCAAAACTGGCGTCGTCTCTGGCCTATTGGTGTTTGCGTAATGGGACGCGAACGTGTGGATCAACGACCATGTTGCAGCCCTGCAGATGTCCTGGATGAGTATTTGCGCCAGGAAGGCTTGTGCTCTTGGTAGAATGGGCCTTCACAATGGCCAGAGGCAGGACTTTCACTTGCTCATTGCATACCCGGATACAGACCGTAATCTGGGACGAGATCCACTGGGAGGACACCAGGAGACCTTTCATTCTATCCACAACTGCGACAAACAGCTGCGTCGATCTGCAGAAGGGGCTCATCTGATCAACATAGAAGACTAAGGCCCTTCTCACACCCAGAGAGTGTAGGCATCTTTCCTCCTCTGATTTATGCGGTTTTGGGAAGAAGGCCAGCAGAAAAATGGCTTGGTTGACGTGGAACTGCAATACCATCTTGGGTAGAAAGGCTAGGTGGAGACCCATTGGACCTTATCTTTAAAGAACAGAGTGTAAGGAGGCCCCGAGGTTAAGGCTTGAAGCTCTGAAACTCTCCTGGCCAAAGTGATTGCCACCAGGAAAGTGACCTTCCACGAGAGGAGCAGCAAGGAGCAGGATGCCAAGGACTTGAATGGAGGCCTTGTGAGCCTGAAGAGGACCAGGTTTAAGTCCCAAGGCGGAATCAGGTCACGGACCTGTGGGTAGAGCCTCTCCAACCCTTTAATGAATCTGCTTGTCATCTTCTGGCTGAAGAACAATCTGCCTCGGATCGGGGGATGGAACGCCGAGATGACCACATGGACCACGATTGAAGACAGTGAAAGGCCTTGCTGCTTCAGGTGAAGGAGATATTCCAAGATGGACTGCAAGGACATCTGTGATGGGCACAGGTTCTGCTCGGCTGCCCAGCAAGTGAAGTATTTCCACTTGGCCAGGCAGACTGCCCTAGTAGAGGGCTTTCTGCTACCTAGCAAAATTTGCTGGACCTGCTCCAAGCATGCTCTCTTGTCCAGATTTAGCCATGCAGCAGTCACATTGTCAAGTGCAGGCCTATTAGATTCGGATGGAGCAGTCGCCTGTGGTCCAACGACAGCAAGTCCGGTCTGAGAGGAAGTCCAGAGGACTGCAACTGTGAAATCTAGGAGCATGCTGAACTAATGCTAGCGAGGCCATGCTAGGGTGATCAGGATGACCTTTGTCTTCTCCCTTTTGATCTTCAGAAGAACCTAGGCCGTCCGACCATGACCATAGGAAGGAATCTGAGAGAGATCCTTTGCTTTGACCAAGCCTAGAGCAAAAGTGGTAACATTTCTTGTTCTGTGCAGAGGCAAACAGGTCCACCTGGGGAGTCCCCCACCTCTGGAAGATGATGCTGGTGACCTGCGAGTGGAGAGATCACTCGTGGTAAGAGGAGAATGCCCTGCTGAGGTGATCTGCCAACACATTCCACTCTCTGGGGAAACAGGACACTGCCAGGTGAATGGAGTGCTTCACACAGAAATCCCAGAGCCTGAGGGCTTTCTGACAGAGGACCTTGGAGTGTCCCCCTCCCTGTTTGTCGATATAAAACACTGACACTTTTTCATCAGTACTTGCACCTCTCTGCCTGAGGCCAGGCCAGGCATATTGCCCTGAGTTTCTTCACATTTATGTGTAATGACACCTCGTCCCTTGACCAGAGACCTTGGGTCCTGAGGCGGGCCCCTCACCCCAGGTCCGACACATCTGATACCAGCATGATTGAGGGCCATGGGCAGTGTTCCCTCTAATTTTTCCCACGCATGTGCAGAATGAATGTTATGTGCACCAATATGGAGGTGATGTGTAACACATCACCTCCATATTGGTGCACATAACAAAATTCATGTGGTCGGGGTGGGGCCAAGGAATTTGGAGTGTGGGACGGGGGCACAGGATTGGGGTGTGGCGGGGGAGGGCTCCAGGCTGGGGCCAGGGATGAGGGGCTCAGGGCTGGGGCAGAGGGTTGGTGTGCAGGGGGGTGAGGGCTCTGGCTGGGGGTGCAAGCTCTGGGGTGGAGCCGGGATGAGGTGTTTGGGGTGCAGGCTGCCCAGGGGCTACAGCAGGGAGAGAGGCCCTCTCCCCCTCCCCCCAGTGTTCTGCAGCACCACCTGGGCTGGAGGGGGTAGGGGGAGAGGCATCTCTCTCCCTGCCACAGCAGTTCCGTGCTGGGGGAAGAGGCACCTCTCCCCGCCGCGGCCATGAGCCCCTGCTGCATGGCTGCGCAGCTTAGAGGGAACTTAGGCCATGGGGACTCTAAGGGTACTCCAGATAGAACCAATCTAACCACCATGTCAGGGAAGCCAGGACTGACACAGGAATGGTGAGAATAGAGTCAAGATGGTGCCTGCTCAGTAAGTAGACCAACACGAGCCACATCTGTAGCTCTCTGAGGTACAGTCGAGCATGCCACACCACGTAGTTACATGCCGCCATGTGGCCTAGTAAACATAGGAACACCGGGCAGTCGTCAGCAGGCGCACTGACACTCAGGTGATTAAGTCCGACATGGCTTTGAACCTGGCCTCGGCAGGAATTCCCTGGCCTGAGACATGTCGAGTACAGCTCCTATAAATTCTGATCTTTGCACTGGGCCCAATGTTGATTTCTACTCGTTTATTAGGAGGCCCAGCACTCTGCAAGTCGCTTGTACAGAGATGCTGTGTTGGACTTAATCCCTCGAGAAGCCTTTTATCAGCTAGTCGTCAAGGTATGGGTAGATTTGTATACCTCGGCACCTGAGGTGGGCCGTGACTACTGCCATACACTTCGTGAAGACTTGCGGGGCTGCCAAGAGGCCAAAGGCAAGTGCTGTAAACTGGTAATGTTCGTGGCCCACCATGAACCTGAGGAAGCACCTGTGTCCCCGAAAGATGGAGATATGGAAGTATGTGTCCTTCAAATCGAGGGCGGTGTACCAGTCCCCTGGATCTAGCGAGGGAATGATGGAGGCCAGAGAAACCATGCAGAACCTCCGTTTCTTGAGATACTTGTTGAGGCAACGCAGATCTAGGATAGGCCTCAGGCCCCTTTTCGCCTTGGGAATCTAGAGATAGCGGAAGTAGAATCCTTTCCCTCTCAGTTCTGGAGGAACTACCTCCACAGCCCCTGCCTGTAGGGCTTGCATCTCCTAGACAAGAAGTTGCTCATGAGAAGGGTCCTTGAAGAAGGACAGGGAAGGAGGCATACCGAAGCAAGGGAGAATACTGTTCCAGCAACTGTCACTGGCGGTAAGTAGGAACTCAAAGGGCACAGGATCGGTGGCACCCCTTATACTGGTGCATGAGCATGGGCCTCCAGAGGGTGCTAGAGCCAACTCTATGGCTACCACTAGGAGAAAAATCTCCGGCAATGATGTATACGGCACATGCACACCTGACATGGACTGAACATGAGCAAGCACTCGAATAAGAAGAAAGGTTTTAGTGAATCCTAAGAATAAAAATCCTAATTGTTGGTAAGTGAATAATCAGACATTCCAAAATGTAGCTGTGCTTGGAGCGCAGAATGACTGCACATCTCAGCGGGCATCTCTTATCCACCCCTTAAACATCATGTTTTGTAGACCACTTCCTATAGAGTTCCAGTCCTTCTTGTTATATACAGCAGATATAAGGATATATACAGTGAGGGACCATTTAGAGAAGAAAGTTAGCGTCTAACTTTAGATCCTAAGTGCACTAAGGGGCTTCCAACATGTTGGAAAGAAATGGAGAGAAGAATGAAGTCCAACTCAAATTAATCATACATCAGATTCTCCTTATTCTGCCAAGTAGGTCTTTGCTCCCACAGCCAAGACAACACAGAAAGCTGACTTTTAGATGCAGGGAAAGGGTTTGCAGAACATCACTCCAGGAATCCCACCTCTAAAGAAACTGATAGTCACGCTCTAAGTTTGGTCAACACTGTAGTCAAAAGTGTAGTAGCCACACCAGGTTTAAACAGAACATGGGTTGAAACCATATTGTCAATGTAGTTTTAACAGGGCCCAAGAGGGTTATAAAAATCAGATGAACTAACCTGGTACAGTAGAACGTCAGGAGTTATAAACACCTCGGGAATGGAAGTTGTTCGTAACTCTGAAATGTTCGTAACTCTGAACAAAACATTATGATTCTTTCAAAAGTTTACAAAATGAACTTAATACAGCTTTGAAACTTTACTATGAAGAAGAAAAATGTTGCTTTCCCTTTATTTTTTTAGTAGTTCACTTTTAAACACAGTACTGTACTGGCGCTTTTTTTTTCGTCTCTGCTGCTGCCTGATTGTGTACTTCCAGTTCCAAATGAGGTGTGTGGTTGACTGGTCAGTTTGTAATTCTGGTGTTCGTAACTCTGAGGTTTTACTGTACAAAGATTAAGGAAGGACAGAGATTAAATGAAGGAGGGAAAATACAAGAGCTAACATCTGAAGGATATTAATAAGCAGAGTTTGGTGGTTGATGGATATACTGTAGATCTTACATCATGTCAACTCAACTATTAAGTTTCAGAGTGGTAGCCACGTTCGTCTGTATCAGCAAAAACAACAAGGAGTCCTTGTGGCACCTTAGAGACTAACAAATTTATTTGGGCATAAGCTTTCGTGGGCTAGAACCCACTTCATTGGATGCATGAAGTGAAAAATACAGAAGCACATGAAGTGGGTTCTAGCCCACAAAAGCTTATGCCCAAATAAATTTGTTAGTCTCTAAGGTGCCACAAGGTCTCCTCGTTGTTTCAGCTATTAGGTTATGTCTACAATACAGCTGCATAGCTACCACAAAGTGGTTTTTCCAGCAATGTAGGTAGTCCACTTCTCCGAGAAGTGGTAGCTAGGTCGACAGAAGAGTTCTTCTGTCAGCTGAGCTGTGTCTACACTGGGAGTTAGGTCGACATAGCTACATCACACAGGGCATGACATTTTTCACAGCCCTGAGTGATATAGCTAGGTCAATCTAAGTTTTAGGCCCCAGTATTTAAGGAAATAGGTGTCTCAAAAACTGCAGCTGTTCTGAGCAGGGCCCAATAAAGATCACCAATCATGTCCCATAGTGGTAACAGCAGCTTCTAACAGATCTTTAAGAGTTTGTGTTTACTAAACCAGGAGTGAAGATGATCAGTCTCCAGGTTTAATAGGTCACTGATACGGTTTACTGAAATCAAGCCCAGGGAGGCGAAGTTACCAATGATGAAATCTGTGCCAGAGAGAAGATGCTTGGTGCCAAGAATTAAACATTACCACGCTTACACACTTCTACGGTACTTCATAAAATATGGCTCACCTTCTCCTCATGCGAGGTGGTGACCTACGCCACATTGGTGGTGGCGGCAGCATCCTCCTTGGTGGGCTAAAGCGCCTGGGAGGTGGCCTAGGCCGAGGTGCCAGTACAGCTGTAGCAGTGATCTCCTGACCATCAATCTGTCCTGTTTACAGTTAAAAAGAAAAAGAATAAGCTAAAAATTTCCAGCACCAGTGTGCTACACACAGCACTATTGCACCCCTACTACAGACTTCCATCCTCACAAGGTTGCTGCTTTGGTACATTTGGAGCATTCGTGATCTAGTGGTTACAGCAAGAAATCACGAGGCCTAGGGTCTCTCCCCAACTTTGCCACTGACTCACCGTCTCGCCCTGAGCAAATCATTTAGACAGTCAACTTAAAAATCACTTCTGCCTAAAACCCATGAAAGGTTTAGAACCTACTATTCTGACCAGTAACAGTTCAGATGACAGAGTTGGTTTTTTTTGGATCATCCGACTTTGTGAGACAGTACTTTATGTAAGGTCAGTTTAGCTGTTTCCCCTGTATGGTCGGTTTCGCTGCTTGTAAGAGTCTGTCACCCAGCAAGAGAGCAGAGAAAGATGGGGGGGGAGGGGGGATTAAGAAAGTGGTATTGTAAAACCACAAAAGTTGGTAGACAACTCAGGGCCAATGATCCTTTTAACTCATTTGTATCAACCCTCATATCCTCCACGGGTTTCTGTTAGTCCTGCTGGTTTCTTTGTACAACATCTGGTACCTACCTCCATCCATATGCTTCAGCGCCTTTTCAGCATCATCTGGATTCTCAAACTCCACATAGGCATAACCCTTGGAGAGATGTGGATTTAACCTGTCAACTGGCATGTCAATCATTTTAATCTTCCCATAAGTGGAAAATATTTCCATGATGTGATCCTAGAGAAAAATAGTGATTATTAAGGACAGTGCCAATTCCCACTATCATGTGGTATTGATAGAGAAACTACACTTGACCAGAGCTCGGAGAGCCGGGAAGGCATACCCAATACAAGATCAAAAACCAATACCAACATCAAGGAAGACCAATCTTATTAACTGGATATGGATACAGTTTGAATTCCCACCAGCTCTCTATTGCTGCCTATTCAGTTTCTTCCTCGGAATTCCCAAACCCTAGACAAATGTATATGGACTACCCTCAAAAAAGGCCAGAGGATCTAGGCTGTGGTAAACTTTTCAGGAGTGAAAGAATGAATGAAATCATGAAGTTTATGTGGGAAATGGTAAGGAGAGGGGCTGTCTGAGGTCAAATGCTCAAGGCGACAGATGTATTTTCTCTCTTTAACATTTAGGATCATTTATATAGCATCATATAGTTACATGTTCCCTCTACAAAGGCCTCACACCTCACCAGAACAATTATCTGGCAAGGAGGACTGAACTGAGCAGCACTCCTGCAGATCAACCGCGGACATTCTCAGCTGGCCTCCAGTTGTAAATTTTTCAACAAAGGGGTCAGCTACTCTTCATCTTCCAACCAAGACAAATGTAAGTTACACAACACCCTGCGAGAGAACCAGGAAACCAAGTACAGGGTTTAAATCCAAGTCCCCTGCTTGATAACACAGGGCACTAGATCTGGGACATGGCATACAGGTCTTTTGAGAACCATACCCTGCCATGGATTAATTGCTCTTGGCTTGAGCCAAGTATGATATGATCAGGTGCCATGCAGGTTTCCCCACAGATAGGTCTGCCAAAGCACCTCAACCTTGCATATGGATAATGTAAGAACTTCCAACACAGTGACACCTGATTGCAACCTAGTAATAAACTGTTTCTGAAGATACTATTTAAAAAACTCAAATCACTCTCCCAAAGATGTGAAAGTTCAAGGATAAAGAGGGGCAGGCCATTACCTTGGTCACATTTCTGGTGAGTCTCCCAACATGCACTTTGGTAGGTCTGGGTGATGGACTCCGTCTCTTCCGCTCTTTTTCATCTCTCTTGGGTGGCTTAGACCTGAGTTAAATATTACCGAACTATCAAATCTCCTGGTAACATACAAGCCAATCCCCATAACTAAGGCTACATTTTAGTCAAGTCATGGACAGGTCACAGGCAGTAAACAAAAATTCATGCCCCGTGACCTGTCCATGACTTTTACTATATACCCCTAACTAAAACTTGGGCTGAGGGGGACGCAAGTGCTCTGGGGGGCGCCGTGGCACACGGCCTGGGCCCCCTGCTGGTGCTTCATGAATCCGTGACTTCTGTGATGGACTCGCAGCCTTACCCATAACACATAAAGGTGACTTGCAAAGGATCTTTTTGAATTGGACTTGTATCTTGTTTTGCTTCTTTATAATAAATAAGGGTCTGAAAATCTGCAGGAGTGGAGAGTTTGAAAGGTTTTTGCTTGCTTTTTAATTCAGAAATATCCTGAACGTCAAATCTGTTTTTCTCTGATTTTGCTGGAGGAACTCGTGGGATCTAGAGCATGTGTACCATGAGTTCTCATACATTAACTGAAGAGGGGCTAGGGTCTTGCTGGGTTCATAGCCAAACCTAGTAACCACTTCCATCGGCACAGGTTTGGTTTTGGCAGCTTTCTGGCTATGGACATGTTATTAGGATGGAAGACCAATGAATTATGAAGCAAGCTTACCAAGGAATGTTCCTACATAGCACAACCATGTTGTTGCCAAAAGCTTAAGATAAGATTGCTGGTGATGGACATAAACCGAATATCCAGGCAGACCACCTTAAAGACCTAGCTAGAAATTGATCCAAGTGGCGCTCAATCTGCAAGAAAGCTACATCCCTTTGGGATTTGCCATGATGATGGAGCGTTCAGCGTTGAACAGATTTCCTTTCTCTCAAGTGTTTATTAGCCACTGGAGTCACATGTGTTCACAAAAACAGATGTGTTTAAATACTTTAAAAAAAATGTTTTGCTATTGCTCAGCTTTCAGTTTCTTGACTCGTGATCCCAAATGCACTAGGTTCATTAGTCAAAGTCTGCCAGGGTAGAGAAGATCTAAATCTTTGTTTAAAAAAAAAAAAAAAAAAAAAGGCAGATAAACTTTTGGAAACAATATTTCAGACAGTCTATGCCAGGGTGGGCAAACTTTTTGGCTTGAGGGCCGCATTGGGTTTCCAAAATTGCATGGAGGGCCGGTTAGCTGAGGCTGTGCCTCCCCAAACAGCCAGGCGTGGCCCGGCCCCACCCCCTATCCAACCCCTCCTGCTTCTTGCCCTGACAGCCCCCCTGGGACTCCTGCCCCATCCAACCCCCCCTGTTCCCTGTCCCCTGACTTCCCCCGGAACCCCTGCCCATGACTGTCCCCCGCCGCCCCATCATTCCTGACTGCCCCCCCAGGACCCCTACTCCCATTCAACCCCCGTTCCCTGCCCTCTGACCGCCCCGATCCCTATCTACACCCCCGCCCCCTGACCACCACCCCGAACTCCCCTGCCCTCTATCCAACCCCTCCTGCTCCCTGCCCCCTTACCGCGCTGCCTGGAGCGCCGGTGGCTGGCGGCACTACAGCCACGCTGCCCAGAGCGCCAGGACAGGCAGCCACACCACCTGGCTGGAGCCAGCCACGCCACCGCACAGCACAGGGTCAGGCCGGGCTCTGCAGCTGCACTGCCCCAGGAGCTCACAGCCCCGTCGCCCACAGCATTGCGCTGGCGGCGGAGCGAGCTGAGGCTGCGGGAGAGGGGCCGGGGCTAGCCTCCTGGGTCAGGAGCTCACGGGCTGGGCAGGAGGGTCCCGCGGGCCATAGTTTGCCCACCTCTGCTCTACGTACATCACAAATAAACGAAGGGGCACTGTAACAGGGTGCTGGCTAAGGAACCTGAGCCAGGCCTCTGTCACACCAGCTCCAATCAAAAGAGAAGAATTGGAGCTGGCTGAGTAAGCCCAGGCCTGAGTGGCAGATGGGGATCAGCTGCCGGCCTCTTTAGCCAGGGGCTACATAAAGGCTTGCAGGAAGGAAGCCGAAGTAGGAGAAGGAAAGGGAGGAGCCAGAGAGTTAGAGGGAGTGGGAGCTCTTCTCTGCTGGCTGCAGGAGTCAGCAGTTCCTGGGGCTGTGCTATTGAAACTGTTTGTAGCTAAAAAGGTGGTGGGAAAGTAAACTGTAAATAAAGAGCATGGGTGATTGCACCAACGCAGAGGTCTCTGGCTGGTTTGTGGGTGCAGCAGGGGCAGAAGCCAGAGAGGTTCAGCTGCACCCCCGTTACCAGGGCCGGTGCAACCCATTAGGCGACCTAGGCGGTCGCCTAGGGCACTAGCATTTGGGGAGCGGCATTCCGGGTCCTTCGGCAGCAGCCACCGGATCTTCGGCCGTCCCGGTTGTCGTCAGCATTTAGGCGGAGGGAGCTGGGGCAGTGGGGCGCGGGGAGGGCCGCCTGCAGCAAGTAGTGGGGGGGCAGCACGCAGGGGAACTGCTCCCCGCCCCAGCTCACCTCTGCTCCGCCTCCTCCCCTGAGCACGCCGCCCTGCTCTGCTTCTCTCCCTCCCAGGCTTGCGGCGCCAAACAGCTGATTGGTGCCGCAAGCCTGGGAGGTGGGAGAAGTGGAGCAGCGACGGCGTGCTCGGGGAGGAGACGGAGCAGAGGTGAGCTGGGGCGGGGAGCTGCTGCACGGCTCCCCGGGCCGGGAGGAGCTGCCGCGAGGGGGGGCGCCTCAGGGCGGAGGGGTGGGGAGGGCCTTAGTGCTGGGGGGGGGGGGGGCAAGGTGGAAGTTTCGCCTAGGGCGTGAAACATCCTTGCACCCTCCCTGCCCATTACAGGCACAAAGCCAATTATATTTGGGGGGGGGGGAGAAAAGGGGCATTTATCTTGGTCTGCCAATGAAACCCCTTCACAATAGTCATTTTCACATAATTTTAGCAGCTATCCCAGACAGGTTTAGGTTAATACAGACATACCATTTGAAAACTGAGTTTTCAAGCTTTCAGATATCAACCAGTGGATCTTATCTGTTTTCCCATCTGTTAAATGGGGATATTACCTCACAAGGGCACATTGGTGAAGACTGTTTATAGTGCTTTGAAGTGGTAAAGTTGTATGCAAGTACTAAGTATTATTAACTAACTGCTCAAATTAGTGGCTGCTAAGAGAAGAATCACACTATAGGGGTTGCATAAAGGGGGTGGGAGAAGCTAAGGCATGGGAATAAGAGCCCATCTATACTAAGGACATTTTAGAAAAGTTTCACAGCATTGCTAATGGGAACAGTAGTGTAGATGAGTTGTGGTTTAGTCTGCAGACGAGAAGAATGAGGGGGGATTTAATAGCTGCTTTCAACTACCTGAAAGGGGGTTCCAAAGAGGATGAATCTAGACTGCTCTCAGTGGTACCAGATGACAGAACAAGGACTAATGGTCTCAAGTTGCAGTGGGGGAGGTTTAGGTTGGATATTAGGAAAAACTTTTTCACTAGGAGGGTGGTGAAGCACTGGAATGGGTTACCTAGGGAGGTGGTGGAATCTCCTTCCTTAGAGGTTTTTAAGGTCAGGTTTGACAAAGCCCTGGCTGGGATGATTTAGTTGGGAATTGGTCCTGCTTTGAGCAGGGGGTTGGACTAGATGACCTCCTGAGGTCCCTTCCAACCCTGGTATTCTATGATTCTATGGTTGCTGACACCATATTGGTCAGAGTTACTTCCAGCAGAGTTAAGAGGACAGTACTGAAAATTATGTCTGCAACTGAAATCCCAATGATACTATGGCTCCTAGCATTGCTAATATCAGTTTAGTTGATGGGGGAAATTCTCCTAAATTTCCCTAGCATAGACAGAGCCTAAGAGACAGCAGGCTATTATTCTTTACCCCTTCGAAGTCAAAGAACAGTGAGAGATGCAGGAGGTGACATGGGCACAGTAAACAGGCAAATTATAGATCTAGCAATTCAGAGCGCTCTGATTTCTGCTCTCTAGACAGGGACCCTGGTGCCATGTGATTATGCAATCATTTAAATTGCTGCGTATTTGTGGAATTTTTTAAATTGGCACATAATTGTAACCCCCCCCCAAAAAATCCAAAGCTTTAATTTGAAAGTTAATTCTATAATCTTTATAGTTGCTAAAATACCCTTCACAATGTGAAGTGAATGTAAATTGATGCTGTAGAAATGTGTGCCTAAATCTGGAAGGGAAAACAAAAAAAACCAAACACACAGCTTGAAGATAAAAGTTCCCAATTATTTCATTGGAATGTTGGCGCTGAAGTCTGACAAATTAAAATGTCAACACTAGCTATTTCTGCTAAAATGCTCAGTAGTGAAATATCAGGCTAATAAATCTATCATTTTTAGAGGTACTGGCAGGGTGTGGCTGGCACCTACTTGCTATCAAGTCAAATCTCATCTTACCCCCAGAATTTAAAGTGAAGAGAGTAGGGAAAAAGATGCATCCCCTGTCTACCAGCAAAAGCCTCAACTGCATCCTGGATATCAAAACTCAGAACACCTCCCCCAGCCTTTCTGGGCATCAAAAGCCTAACCCATCCCCCTAACCTGTTGATGTGGAAAGCCAGTTATTTCCACGTCTACAATTACTCATTGTCACTATAAAGATCTGAAACATGCTGAAAATTAGTTATATCCCAATCCTGCAAACACTTACACACACACACGATTAACTTAGCTATTATAATTACTACCATTTGCAGGATCAAAGCCATAGACTGTAAGCACGTTAAGCGGGAATCATAACTTTTAATACATGCACATACAGTGTCTAACACAATGGGAACCTAATCCCTGTTTGAAGCCTTTTGTACTATAACAATACAAATAAGCTCTGATGGTGGCCTAAGGAAAACATCAATAAACCACCAAAAAGCATACTGCACCCATTACAATAGACTGAGTGGGAGAAGCAGAGTACCTGACATACACAAGGCCTTTGTTACAGACCCCAAACTTTCATACTTTTAAGATCTGTTTTCAGCCCTTCCTAACCTCCACATCTAGGAGTGTAAATGAAACATTGTGCCTGTATAGCACCTTTGTGGGGGAGAAAAATCAAACTGTTTCCAAACAACTGTCCAGTACAGACACTTCTTTTTTGGGGAGAACAGTTCTGTACTCAGAAGGAACTGGACTAGACAACTTATGATTTTGTGACTATACTCACAGCACCAGTTTCATGTTATACCCAAAGTGAAGAATTCTAGAGAAACAAAGAAGCAGATTCTACTCAGTTCAATTTCTACCTTAAAGAAAAACATGATTCCTTGCAATTTTTCCACCAGTTTCAATCTGCTACAAGTCCCAGATTATGCAGATAAATAGTCTGATATGCCCCACCTTCTGTAGATCCCAAATAATCAGGCATGGATACATTTTAGATATGTGATTGTGTGTGTGTGGTATATGTGAGAGTCAGTTATGAATTAATGAGATCTTTAAACTCCTTCCTGAAGAACATGTAGTTAGGTTACAAGTGCAGGTGGCACCCATGCTCAAGCAATAGCTAGATTGTATCTCTGGGATATGAATAAAGCAGACAATTTATTTTTTTTAAACAGATAGATTACTTCTCTGTTCACAAGCCTACACCCTCCATGGCAACTTCCCAACCACCTGATAATTTTTACTGGATGAATCAAACTCACTTGGAGCGGGAACGTCTCCTGTTGTCATGTCTACGTCGAGATGGGCTTGGGGATCCAGAAGAACTGCTGGAACTGGAGCTACGAGAGGTGCTGGAGCTCCCAGAGCGGCTTGATGCAGAGGAGGAACTGGACCCACTGCTGGAACCAGTGCTGGAGCTGGACCCTGAACTGGAAGTGGAACTGGAGCGGGACCTTTGGGGGGGGAAAAAAAAAAAATCAGTGCAGAATACACAGGGGAAAGGATAGCTGAATATCGTCTCCAGGTAAGTACAAGACAAGAATCGGTGGTTAAAGCGATGAGAGCTCAACCTCACAGCTAACATTATTTCAGCCAAGGGAGAGACTGCACTCTATGCAAAGCACACTCATTGATAAAGCAAGAGGGTCACTTTTTTAGTAACACAATCCCCCAAGGAGTCTTCTAATATGGGGAACCACAAAGCAGATTTGTAGCATTTGAACAGGAGCACAACTCACTACTATTTGGGCTATCACTGGGATGCAGAGAAACTCTAGTTACCTGGTACTGCTGCTACCACTGGAAGCACTGCGCCTTTTGCGTGTTTTGTCCCGACCACGATCCTTTTCACTTGATTCCTTGGTGGACACTTTGTCCTTGGATCTGTCCTTGGATTTGTCTTCAGTCCGATCTTTGCGCTTGGTTGGAGAGGGAGCCCTTTAAGAAGAAAAGATCAAAAGAAATTATTTCACTTTAAACAAAACACTGAACTTTAAAGCCAACTTAGAATAACAATTATTGCAGAGCTAGAACACTAGGGTTTTTATTTTTATTTTTTTAAACAGATCACAAAAGTTCATGCTACAGAGAAACTTTAAAGAAGAAAGTCAAAGTTGTAATTTAAGAAAATTCTCATTGTGAGAAGAGAGATACATTTCCAATTCCACATCCTCACTGGAAACACCCTAGTATCCTACATGTCCCCAATGGGGATAAGCGTAGAAAATTCAGACAGAATTATTACCTAGTGCTGGATTTTTTATTATTTTCTTTGAATCCTAGCAAACTCTTCTTTTTCATTCCTGAAAACTCCATTTTCCCTTCTGAGGCGTCCCAAGCAGCACTGGATGGGCCTCACTTATCTCAAATCTCACTTCTAACTCCTTGATTCTGAGAAACGATCCCTAATCGAGTGCAATAAACTCCAAAGAGCGGCCTAGTGACAAGATAAAAGGGTTTAGAAACAAGAAATAAACGTATTGGCAAAAACAACAAACCTACTTTTCAATAAAGGCAGCAGGAGGTGGGGGTCAGCTAATGAGATATTGACAATATCATATTGTACACACAGTAGTTACTCACATTGTTACATTGCTATTAGAGCCAAACACCTGTGCCTGCTCACACAGAGATACACACTGTCCATCTTGCTGAAGACTTGATATGGATGCCTCAAGGTGTCAGCTGACATTTTCATAAGAGTACAAAGGTTACAAATTAGCAAGCCGAGATGTATGGCAGACAGAGAAAACATGGATTTTCCACGAGTTTTCCTCTGCCAGGTGTATGAGTGTTGCCTAACCTGCCTTGTGACAGCCATCCGCCCCTCAGAGGACTAAGCACTGCTTCCTCTAGAGCCAATTGCTGCCACAACATATGTTGGCAAAGGGGTGTTTCCCAAAAGCTGCATAGGGCACTCCGTCTCCCTACTTTCAGTGGATGCAAGCTGCCTCCATTGCTCTGCCAACCTTGAAAGCAAGGCACTGAGCTGAGGAACCAGTCTGATGCACAGTTGTAATTGCAAAAGTGCATGTTCAAATCTCTCTTGGTGGAAGGCCTACATGGGGCTCAGATTTCATCCACCCCTACAGATCTCTTTGTAATCTTGATACAAATAAAGGACACAAATCAACACCATTAATTCATATTAAAATACTAGTCATGAGCTGAACCCTAGGTGCAATCCATAAGAGGTCTTTTTATCCCATATGTAATATGGTATCCCAATATATCTTCACGTTTTAACTAAATTGGTGGATTGCTTACCATTTAATAAAGGTGCCAGAGGTATGTGACCTAATAGCCCAGGGGGTCTCAAACTGGGGGTCAGGACCCCTCAGGGGGGTCACGAGGTTATTACAGGGGGGTCATGAGCCGTCAGCCTCCACCCCAAACCCTGCTTTGCCTCCAGCATTTATAATGGTGTTAAATATATAAAAAAGTATTTTTAATTTATAAGTGGGGGGTTGCACTCAGAGGCTTGCTATGTGAAAGGGGTCCACCAGTACAAAAGTTTGAGAACCACTGTAATAGCCATTAACAGCAATTGTTAGGTTGCTCCTGTTTGGTTTATGCTCACTACAGAGCCAACTTAGCAGTCACCATTATGGTGGTTGAGGTGCCACCAGACTCCTTGTTGTTTTTGAAGTTGTATACAGTATCTCTATTATCCTAGTCAATTCATTAAGCATTTGGAAGGCGACTGGACATCATTTGCATTTTTAAAAGTGACTATGCACTGCCAGACCCATAAAACAGGATACATAATGCTACTAACAAAAATGAAGCTGGATACTTAGGCACATTACATAAATTAGAGTTTAGAAACATTTGGTAATAAGAATAAACTCCATGTAGTTTTCTGGATTTCATATTGTTTTGTCCTTTGAATCTGCAAATCTCTTATACTGATTTTCTGGGGCACGACAATTTACCCATTGTCTCCCTTTCCCCCTATAGAAATACATGTACCCTCACTTAATAGAACAAACTCGGTCTTGCTTATTTACAATCAACAAATTGACTGCAAATGTCTACTTTCTGATGAGTAGAAACTGAAATCTCAGTGAATGAGACAAGACTACATGACTTTCACCCAGTTATCAGTGTATTCAGGCTGAGACTTCGAGGGCAGGGGACTGGACTCGATGACCTCTCGAGGTCCCTTCCAGTCCTAGAATCTATGAATCCTAGCCAACACTCACTGGAAAATAATTCCATTAGGAACAAGTTATGTATATATCTACAGACAAACGTATACATGCATGGATGGCATTTGCAAGAATATGCTTTTTTCCTACTTATTACCAAGAAAACCTCTCCACTAACAAATGAGTTTTTCTGCAACACCTAATATCTAAATGAAAAACAAACACAAATCATACAGGATGTGTTGGTTTGATACTTTACTCTCTCACTTTTCTTCTCTAAGGAGTTGTGCACTACCGCTCTACTCTCATAAAGTTACATTACAGTGATGGGTGAGGCAAACTCAGCTCTGCCAAAGACTTCCTGTATGAACTTAGCTATTAAGGCAAGTCATTTAGTCTCAGTCTTTCTATGCCTCCGGGTCCCCATTTGGAAAATGGTGATAACATTTCCTTATAGAAGTGTTACAAGGTTAAATTCATTAGCATACAAGGAGCATTTAGCTACTACAGCGATAGAGACCACAGAATTACCCAGATAAATAAATGCTTGTGTTCAGTCTGTATCTCAGTTTGCACAATGTTTTGGGGGGGACATGTACTGCAATCTGCAGTGCCAGATGCACTATGGGTTTGTTAGTGACCACAGAACATGTGCGGCCTTACTATGAACATGGTCACGATGACGGCTGAGAAACAGGGATAGAAAAACACAGCCCCGAACAGGATCGATAGAGAAGCGGATCCTCCCCCACAACTGCCCCTGCGGTTAGCAGGTGCAACAGAACAGGAGATGTGGAGGGACAGAGCAGTACTGAAGCATGCGCCCTGTTCCAGAGCGGCCCACCCCGACCCCCAGCTACAGGGGAACGCAGCTTCACCATCCCCGCTGCAAAACCCCAGCGGGGCAGCCTGGCCCAAGTGCAGAGCGATCCCCGAAAGCAAGAGGAGGGAAAGATGCCTCTGCGGCCCACCCCTAAACTTCCACGCAGGCTTTCCAAAGGTCCCTCCCCCAGGCTCCATCCTCCGGGGCGGGTTAGGTCCCGGCCTTCCCATCCCCACCTGCCATATCCTGCTCCGCAGCTCCAGGCCCCTCCTCTCGGGGTCCGGAGACGATAGCGGGGGCCCCCGACACCTCACCCAGGCCGGATGGCGCCAGATCCCCGGCCACCCCCTACTTACATCCTCAGCGCCCGTCACTGCCACCGCTCCCGAGTCCCGACCCCGTCGCGCTTAATAGACGCGGCTCCGCGCAGAGCGGGAAGCGCTCCGGACGGCGCATGCTGATGGCGTCACCCGCCAACGGGGCAAGGGAATGGGGAAGGCATTTAAAGAGACAAGACAGATTGGTCCGTGTTGCTCGCTGCTGCTGGCAGCGCGGGCTGTGGCAGGGCCGAGTCTGTTCGCCGCCCCCTGGGTCTGATGGGGGCTGAAATCACGGCCACCACCGACTGCGCCGTCCTGCATGGAGAACAGCCTCCCGGCCCCACTCAAAAGCTCCCCGCAGGGCTCCCACAGTTCACCTGGTGTGTTGTCCCTGTGTATCCACACACAACATGTCTGCCCCCCCAGCCCACGCAATCTAACTGCCATCTGCCATAACCCCATGGCAACTTTCTGAGGGAACAAAACCAAACAGCCTTGTCCCGTCCCTTCTCTGAGGCCTTGCCTACTCCATCTGCCCCCCCCATCTCTCCCCCACCCCCGTCGCTCGCTCTCCCCCCCCCCCACTTACTCGCTTATTTTTACCTGGGTGGGGAGGGTCCCTTGGGTGTTCGGTTGAAAACTGGACACCAGGAAACCCCACCCAGTATCTTCCAGGGTCTACTCATCCTACACAACAGCACCTGCCATACCCCCCATGTGTCCCTCCCACCCACCATCTGCCATGGACCGTGCATCCCACCCAACACCACCCAGCATCTTCCAGGTCCCTGCTTGTCCTATATGATGGCACCAGCATCTGCCATAGCCTCCACGTGTCCCTCCCACCCAGCATCTGCCATAGCCCCCCTGTGCTCCCACCCAGCATCTGCCACAGCCCCTGTCAAGGCTGATTCCCCACTCTGACACTTCAAGTGCAGAAGGTGGGGGCCTGCAAGGATTCTAAAAATTAATACTGGCCACTCCAGGCTTGTATTAAATTCCCAAGGTTACAGCTTTCTTTGACCTTGGATGGGTAGATGCTGCCACCACCCAAGAGCAAAAACCCCTTTGAGAACACAGGAAGGCGCACTTGGGAAGTCTTTCCTGTGGGGTACCCTTAAGCCCTTTCATACACCCCCTCCGGGGAAGAGCTGTGAAAGAAAAACAAAGGAAATCACCTGTTGCCACCAGCTAATTAAACAACATGTGCACAAACCTCTTAGGACAGAATTCCAATCCTGTTCTTAAAAAAAGGTAAATTTTATTTAAAAAAAAAAAAATACCTCTGAAAACTCAGGTTATTGATAGATTTAAAAAGAGCAAATACAAAAATTAAGAATCAAGAATAGCTTTCTTGAGGTCCAGCTTAAGGGTTACAAGCAAAACAAAAGCACCTGGCGTTAGCACAGAAGAATCCACAAGCCATAACGAAATAAAAGAAATAAACCTAATCACATCTTCCTCGACATTTCCTGATCTACTTACATATCTGGGGTTTTAAATTAGTAGTTTCTAGGTATGATCTGATGATTTTCCATACCTGGCCCAAAACTTCTTACAGCATTGCTGCTCTGTCCCTTCTCTCCAGGACAACAACACAGACGAACAAATGGGAATTTTTTTTCCCAATTTTAAAAAGTTCTAGACTTCCTATTGGCTCTTTTGGTCAGGTGCCCACTCCCTTCCTTTTACCTATGCAGGGAGACTTGTTAACCCTTTACAGGTAAAGCAAATAGAGAACAACTACTAAGAGGGATTTTATAGCTAACTGGCTGGCTGGGTGTCCATAAAAGGCAGCTACCCCCCACCCCCCATTTCATTTAACACAGCCCCACATAGCAGCGCAGCACCCAGCATTTGCCACAGCCCCACATGTCCCAACCAGCATCTTCCATGGCCCTGTGTGTCCCAACAGACACCACGCTGTTTGCCATGGCCCTGTGTGCATTCAGCAGGTTCAATAAGCCATATTCCAAAATAAATAGTTACAAGACAGAGTCGGGTTCCTGCCATTCCAAGCAAAGCATCGAAAACATGTTCAAAGCAGGATGTCCCAGTGTTAAAATTATCTAATACTCAGATTAAAGAAAGAGTTTCTATGCATCTGGGTATAATACTTATCCAAAAGTACAAAGTTTGGTTTTAAAAATCATAAAATACATATTATACATAATTTGCAATATCCTAAATTAAAGTTAATAAATTTAATGATACGCTTTAAATATTAGCATTAGGGCTGTCGATTAATCGCAGTTAACTCACATGATTAACTCAAAAAAATTAATCGCGATTAAAAAAATTAATTGTGATTAATCACAGTTTTAATCACATTGTTAAACAATAGAATATCAATTGAAATTTCTTAAATATTTTTGGATGCTTTTCTACATTTTCAAGTATATTGATTTCAATTACAACACAGAATACAAAGTGTACACTGCTCACTTTAGATTACTATTTTTATTAAAAATATTTGCACTGTAAAAATGATAAACAAAAGAAACAGTATTTTTCAAATCACCTCATTCAAGTACTGTAGTGCAATCTCTTTATCGTGAAAGTGCAACTTACAAATGTAGATTTTTTTTGTTACATAACTGCACTCAAAAACAAAACAATGCAAAACTTTAGAGCCTACAAGTCCACTCAGTCCTATTTCTTGTTCAGCCAATCGCTAAGACAAACAAGTTTGTTTACATTTATGGGAGATAATGCTGTCCTCTTCCAGAGGGACATGCTGGCCACTTCCCGAGATCTGCCTGAGGTAAGCGCCACCCAGAGACTGCACTCCTCATCCCCTCCCGCGCCCCAACCCCCTACCCTGAGCCCCCTCCCACACCCAAACTTCCCCCCAGAGCCCGTACCCTGTAGCCCCTCCCGTGCCCCAACCCCCTGTCCCAGCCCTGAGCCCCCTCCCACACTCTGAACCCCTCGACCCCAGCCTGGAGCCCCCCCTCCTGCACCCCAAACCCCTCATCCCTGGTGTGATGGGTTCGGTCACAAAGACCCCTTGGGACTGTCACCTGATGTTCTGAAATTACCTCTGAGCCCATTTTCCACTGCCAGTTTGGGACTCCAGAACCCTGCCTTGTTGAGCCAGACATGCTAGTCTGCTGCAACACAGACCCAAGTCTGGTCCACACCCCCAAAGCTGCAGACTTTAACCAAAAACTGCTCAGCAAGTCACCTATCTCCAGCACCCAGACACCCAGTTCCCAATAGGATCCAAATCCCAAATAAGTCCGTTTTACTCTGTGTGTATATATAAAAGCTTATACAGGGTAAACTCATAAATTGTCCACCCTCTATAACAATGATAGAGAGATATGCACAGCTGTTTGTTCCCCCAGGTGTTAATCACTTACTCTGGGTTTACTAATAAACAAAAGTGATTTTATTAAGAATAAGAAGTAGGATTTAAGTGGTTTCATGTAATAACAGACAGAACAAAGTAAGTTACCAAGCAAAATAAAACAAAACACGCAAGTCTAAGCCTAATACATTAAGAAACTGAATACAAGTAAATCTTACCCTCAGAGATGTTCCAATAAGCTTCTTTCACAGACTAGACTCCTTCCTAGTCTGGGCCCAATCCTTTCCCCGGTACAGTTCTTGTTAGTTCCAGCTCAGGTGGTAACTAGGGGATTTATCATGACTGGCAGCCCTTTGTTCTGTTCCACCCCTTTTAATATCTTTGGCACAAGGCAGGAATCCTTTGTCTCTCTGGGTCCCCACCCCTCCTTCTAAATGGAAAAGCACCAGGTTTAAGATGGATTCCAGTTCCAGGTGACATGGTCACATGTCCTGTGAGACCCCAAGCCTCCATTCTTTCTGGCCTGACTCACATGAACACAGGAAGGCTTACAAGTAAACAGAGCCATTTACAACCAATTGTCCTAGTCAGTTGGAGCCATCAAGTTTCTAAACCACCATTAATGGCCCACACTTTGCATAATTATAATAGGACTTCAGAGTAATACTTCATATTTCTAACTTCAGATACAGGAATGCTACATTCATAAAAATAGGATGAACACACTCAGTAGATTATAAGCTTTGTAATGATACCTTACAAGAGACCTTTTGCATAAAGCATATTCCAGTTACATTATAGTCACATTCCAAGCATATTTTCATAAAGCATATGGAGTGCAACGTCACACCTGGCCTCACTCCAGAGCCCACACCCCCAGCCAGAGCCCTCACCCCCCCAGTACCCCAGCACCCCACCCCCCCTGCCCCAGCCTGGAGCCCCCTCACACACCCTGAACCCCTCATTTCTGGCCCCACCCCGGAGTCTGCACTCCCAGCCCAAAGTGCTACTGCTCCCATACCCCAACCCCCTGCTTCAGCCCAGAGCCCCCTCCCACACTCCAAACCCCTTGGCGCCAGCCCTGAGCCCCCTCCTGCATCCCAAACCCCTCATCCTCGGCCCCACCCCAGAGCCTGCACCCGCAGTCAAAGCCCTCACTCCCTCCCACACCCCAGCCCCCTGCCGCAGCCCAGAGCCCCCTCCCACACCATGAACCCCTAATTTCTGGCCATACCCCAGAGCCCGCACCCCCAGTTGGAGCCCTCACCCCCCTCCTGCACCTCAATCCTCTGCCCCAGCCCGGTGAAAATAAGCGAGTGAGGGAGGATGGGGGAGAATGAGTGACAGAGGGAAGGGGGATGGAGTGAGTGGGTGTGGGGCCTCAGAGATGTTGCAGGGCAGGGTGGGGCCTCTGGGAAGGGGCAGGACTGGGGGCGGGGGTGGGGTAAGGGTGTTAAATTTTGTGTGATTAGAAAGTTGGCAACCCTATCCAGGCCTACCATGGGGAGTGTGAGCATTCCTTCTAGCCCAGGAATCTTCTCTGTCAAAACACACATGCTGCCATCACCTTCATACTTACAGGAAGGTTTGCCTCACTGGAGGTGGCCCAGAAGTTAATTCCTCACTCTATGTGTTTGTATTTAGTGCAGTCCAGCATATGTCATGTAAAGTACAAACTGCTGACTGCCTGGCATTCAGCTCCAAGGGAACCTACTCAGGGTGCATTAATCCCACATCTGCTCTAGTGCTGTCAAGAAAGGGAAACCTCTCAGAAGCAGAAGTTGCCCTCCTAAACTGAAGCATAGCCTTGGACATTTTGGTAAGACCTTGCAAAATCTTGTTAAGTGTTTTCACCTCTCAGCCCCTTCAATGCACTGGGCCAAACTATGCACGCGTTTATATCTGTGAAGCCCCAATAAACAGAATGGAGCAATAGGGGTGTTATTGAGAGTAGGATTTTCTCCCTGATATGTAAAGAAGGGTGTGGAGGAAAGTACTCCAGCCAATCTCCTCTATATTAATTTTCATCTCTTATCTAGCACTTTTAATTGCTAGATCTCAAAGTGCTTTCCAACAGGAAGTCAGTATCATTATTCCCATTTTACAGATGGTGAAACTGAGCTGCAAAGATGAAGTGACTTGCCTAAGGTCAGTCAGCAAACTAGTGACAGAGGCAGAGCAGAATCCATGTCTCCTGTCTGGTACTCCAGAAGGCCATACTGATACACATATGGAGCAAAGAAAAGTCCTGTGACTCCTGTTCCCCTTCTTCACATGTTATTCGGGTTAGAAAGGAGACGAGACTCTTCTACAAAAGGCTGGAATGTGCTGAAGTGAAGACTTGCCGTTGTGCACCTGCATTAAATGTGAGGAGTCCTCCATCCCACTAAGGCTGCTTACATAAAGTTGCATGTGCTGTAGTGTCTGCAACAAAGCCAATGCATTGCAGTAGACATTTCACTCTCTTTGCGACAGCAGCTGCTAATGCAGCACATCTTGTAGTGTACCTACCAGGTAACTGTTATGCCTTTTGTCATAACTATAAAGGGAAGGGTAACAGCTCTCCTGTGTACAGTACTATAAAATCCCTCCTGGCCAGAGACTCCAAAATCCTTTTACCTGTAAAGGGTTAAGAAGCTCGGGTAACCTGGCTGACACTTGACCCAAAGGACCAATAAGGGGACAAGATACTTTCAAATCTTGGGGGGGGGGGAAAGGCTTTGGTGTGCTCTTTGTTTAAGGGGTTGTTCGCTCTTGGGACTGAGAGGGACCAGACATCAATCCAGGTTCTCCCCATCTTTCTAAACAAGTCTCTCATATTTCAAACTTGTAAGTAAAAAGCCAGGCAAGGCGTCTTAGTTTTACTTTGTTTTCTCAACTTGTAAATGTACCTTTTACTAGAGTGTTTATCTTTGTTTGCTGTACTTTGAACCTAAGACAGAGGGGGGTCCTCTGAGCTCTTTAAGTTTGATTACCCTGTAAAGTTATTTTCCATACTGATTTTACAGAGATGATTTTTACCTTTTTCTTTAATTAAAAGCCTTCTTTTTAAGAACCTGATTGATTTTTCCTTGTTTTTAGATCCAAGGAGTTTGGATCTGTATTCACCAGGGAATTGGTGAAAAGTTTCTCAAAGCTTCCCAGGGAAGGGAATGGTGGCAGCGGACCAGAACTAAGCTGGTAATTAAGCTTAGAAGTCCTCATGCAGGCCCCCACACTTGTACCCTAAAGTTCAAAGTGGGGATACAGCCTTGACACCTTTGTTTTCAGTGTTCTGCACCTTTAAATCTCTAAGGATTTTTCTTTCTGCAGAGAAGTGCAGTCGGTTTGTGTTCACTTCAGAGCCAACAGTTATAGTGGAGACACACACACATTGCTGTGTTATGGAGACTTTACTTGTGTTCTTTCTTGATTCTCTTAATCCAAAAAAGGTCATTCTGAAGGAACGTATTGGATTGTCCTGTGTGCATGTTACAAAACATAACTAATTTAAGCACTCTTAGTAGTACACGGAGTAGAGATAGATAAAATATCATTTTTGCCTTTTGTTTTAACTTAAGAATGGATCCCATTTTTGTGAAACATTCACACTAAAATGGCTACAAGGAAAATTGTGCAAAGAAGCAAACTGGTGCAATTCTATCTACTTTTTGCTGCCAAATTGCCATTTCTTTGAAAATGGAGTAAATAACATTGTAGAATACTGTCCTCAGTTTTTCATAGCCCCAATTGTGGTTCTTTTTCTGCTTTGATATGATTTTACTAGTGACAGCTCAGCCTAGAAGTTACATGCTGCGGCTGTTACTTTATTTGAGAACAGAAGCCCTGTCTGTTTCACTGCTATTGAGGGTGGGAACGGTGGGGGATGTGTATAAATAAACATCCTCTTTGAAAGCCCAGGTTGCTGAATCTTTGACTGAGCATTGCCCTACCCACACTCCCATTGGTGCTGCCATGGCAGAGCTGGAAAGAGTAGCTATGAAGAAACAGACCTCATGATTGCAAGTGACATTTGGGTGAGTATAAGCAGAGTCTGAATGAGCTCTCCCCTGACACCTAGTGGTGAGCTGTGAAAAAAGACTTCAGAAGCTGATCTCGTTTGCATGGACACACCCACCCTGCCTAGGTGCTCAGCACGACGGGATTGCGTGCCCAAATGATCACTTGTGGATGGTATTGGATCCCGAGTCTCCTTCTTATTGGGGCAGGAGTAATAAAGGGTTAACCTTCTTGTGTGTGTGCCGGAGGGACCCACGCTCAACGAAACCGCAATCGCTAAGTATTGCCTCTTAGAGGCGCCCAGGGAGTGGTGTGTAATTGTCCCAGGTCAGTGGGTGGGGGCTTGAGCCAGTTTTGTGCTGCATTGTTGAAAAGGAACCCCTATATACTGAAAATGGTCCTTGTGGCTGCTGGCTCTACCTAGGGTGACCAGATGACAAAGGTGAAATATTGGGACGTGGGGGTGGAGGGGCGGGCGGGGGAAAAAAAAAAAAAAAAAAAAGCTGCCGGAGGGCCCCCCCCGCCCCAGCTCACCTCGTCTCCACCTCCCCCCGTAGGGGAAGGTGCCCAGCTGGTGCAATCCCGCCCACTCAGACAGCAGCATTTCAGGCAGGCAGCACCTCTGCCCTGCAGCACAGAGCACCCCGGGATTAGGAAGTGAGTGGCTGGGGCGTGCTCAGCCTGCGGCCGCTGTGACCCCACCGAGTTGCCCTGCACGTGGGGCGAGTCTGTCCCCACATACAAGAACGGCCTGTAGCGCTGACCCGCCCGCGGCCTGTCCCTGTGCTGCGGCCCCGGGGGGTTTGGGGCAGGGCACGGCCCGTGCAACAGCTGGGCAAAGGGGCCGGGGGACACGGGAGCCCTCGAGGAACGGGGGCCGCCAGCCACCCCGGGGAGGGGGCCGGTGGGTGGCAGCTCTGCCTCTCAGGCGCGGCCCTGGCGGCCCGGCCGGGCACCCTGCAGCCTCTCCCACCTTCACGCAGCTTGGGACGCTGGACAAACAAGCAATGTTGTCCTCCCCAAATCCCCGCCCTGGCCCTACCTTCTGAGCTATCATGGCTGTACCACGCACGCTGGTGTCACCCCCTCCCTCCAGCGCTTGCGCCGCCATACAGCTGATCAGCGCAAGCCTAGGAGGGAGGGGGAATGCGGCGTGCTTGGGGAAGAGGCGGGGCCAGGGTGGGAATTTGGGGAGGGATCCAATGGGGGCAGTGAGGGGGCGGGGCTGGAGGCGGGGATTTGGGGGAGGGATCCAAGGGGGGGAAGGAGGGGGGAGAGTTGGGGGGGGGCATGAGCCCCTCCGGGCTCCGCCTGTGCGCCAGAGCGGTGGGCAAAATTGCTTGTTTGTTCCGCGTCCCAACCAAACATCGGTCGGGATGCGGGACAAACAAGCAAATATTGGGACAGTCCCGATAAAATCGGGACATCTGGTCACCCTAGCTCCACCTGGCAGAAGGGTTACATTTTTGGGGGCTTGTCTGGGGTACCTGGGTCAGTACCCCTTGCAAGCACATCTTGAGTGATCCATTAAATTGGGGAAACCATTTTGTTATATTTTGGGGAAAATTTCAGTTTGTACAATGGCTGTACACATATTAGAGGATTGGTGCAAGGGGATGAATATTGACCTTAAGAACTGTCTTCTGGTGACAGGGATACCAGAGGCGCTCAATGAGGGCTCAATAGAATCTATTTTAAGGGCAGCCACTGAGTGCCTAAATAAGTGCAAAATGTGTTGTTCTAGGAGCAGCAACAATCTGTATGCTATGTATAACCTGTATGCTCTAAAAGGTCTGTTACACTTCCCCCCACCCCCCCCCTTTTGTCTCCTCTCCCTCTTTGAATACTTGTGAAGTGGCTTTCCCCCTCCCCCTCCCCCTCCCCCCTGGAATGCTTGTGGAATGAATAGTATCAGGGGGTAGCCCTGTTAGTCTGTATCTACAAAAACAACAAGGAATCTGGTGGCACCTTAAAGACTAACAGGGAGGGATAGCTCAGTGGTTTGCACATTAGCCTGCTAAACCCAGGGTTGAGAGTTCAATCCTTGAGGGGGCCATTTGGGGATTTAGTTGGGGATTGATCCTGCTTTAAGCAGGGGGTTGGACTAGATGATCTCCTGAGGTCCCTTCCAACCCTAATAATCTATGATTCGATGATGAGCTTTTGTGGGTAAAAGCTCACTTCTTCAGATGCATAGAGTGAAAGTTACAGATGCAGGCATTATATACTGACACATGGAGAGCAGGGAGTTACTTCGCAAGTGGAAAACCAGTGTTGACAGGGCCAATTCAATGAGGGTGGATGTAGTCCACTCCCAATAATAGATGAGGAGGTGTCAATTCCAGGAGAGGAAAAGCTGCTTCTGTAATGAGCCAGCCACTCCCAGTCCCTATTCAAGCCCAGATTGATGGTGTTAAATTTGCAAATGAATTTTAGTTCTGCTGTTTCTCTTTGAAGTCTATTTCTAAAGTTTTTTTGTTCAATGATAGTGACTTTTAAATCTGTAATAGAATGACCAGGGAGATTGAAGTGTTCACTTACTGGCTTATATATGTTACCATTCCTGATGTCCGATTTGTGTCCATTTATTCTTTTGCGGAGGGACTGTCCGGTTTGGCCAATGTACATGGCAGAGGGGCATTACTGGCACATGATGGCATATATAACATTAGTAGATGTGCAGGTGAATGAGCCCTTGATGGTGTGGCTGATGTGGTTGGGTCCTCTGATGGTGTCACCAGAGTAGATATGGGGACAGAATAGGCAACTAGGTTTGCTACAGGGATTGGTTCCTGGGTTGGTGTTTCTGTGGTGTGGTGTGTAGTTGCTGGTGAGTATTTGCTTCAGGTTGGGGGGTTGTCTGTAAGCGAGGACTGGCCTGCCTCCCAAGGTCTGTGAGAGTGAGGGATCATTTTCCAGGATAGGTTGTCGATCGTGGCTAATGCGCTGGAGAGGTTTTAGCTGGGGGCTGTATGTGATGGCCAGTGGTGTTCTGTTATTGTCCTTGTTGGGCCTCTCCTGTAGTAGGTGATTTCTGGGTACCTGTCTTGCTCTGTCAATCTGTTTCCTCACTTCCCCAGGTGGGTATTGTAGTTTTACGAATGCTTGATGAAGATCTTGTAGGTGTTTGTCTCTGTCTGAAGGGTTGGAGCAAATTCGGTTGTATCTTAGGGCTTGGCTGTAGACAATGGATCGTGTGATGTGTCTTGGATGGAAGCTGGAGGCATGTAGGTACGTATAGTGGTCAGTAGGTTTCCGGTATAGGGTGGTGTTTATGTGACCATCACTTATTTCCACTGTAGTGTCCAGGAAGTGGATCTCTTGTGTGGACTGGTCCAGGCTGAGGTTGATGGTGGGGTGGAAATTGTTGAAGTCCAGGTGGAATTCTTCAAGGGCCTCCTTTCCGTGGGTCCATATGATGAAGATGTCATCAATGTAGCGCAAGTAGAGGAGGGGCACTAGGGGACGAGAGCTGAGGAAGCGTTGTTCTAAGTCAGTCATAAAAATGTTGGCATACTGTGGGGCCATGCGGGTACCCATAGCAGTGCCCCTGACTTGAAGGTATAAGTTGTCCCCAAATCTGAAGTGGTTGTGGGTGAGGACAAAGTCAAAGCTCAGCCACCAGGCGTCCTGTGGCCTCATCAGGGATACTGTTCCTGACAGCTTGTAGTCCATCCTCATGTGGAATATTGGTGTAAAGTGCTTCTACATCCATGGTGGCCAGGATAGTGTTTTCAGGAACACCACCAATGCATTGTAGTTTCCTCAGGAAGTCGGTGGTATCTCGAAGATAGCTGGGAGTGCTGGTAGCGTAGAGTCTGAGGAGAGAGTCCAAATAGCCAGATAATCCTGCTGTAAGAGTGCCAATGCCTGAGATGATGGGGCGTCCAGGGTTTCCGGGTTTATGGATCTTGGGTAGCAGATAGAATACCCCTGGTCGGGGTTCTGGGGGTGTGTCCATGTAGATTTGTTCCCGTACTGTAGCTGGGAATTTCTTGAGCAGATGGTGTAGTTTCTTTTGGTATTCCTCAGTGGGGATCAGAGGATAGTGGCCTGTAGAATGTGGTCTTGGAGAGTTGCCTGGCAGCCTCCTGTTCATAATCCGACCTGTTCATTATGACTACAGCACCTCCTTTGTCAGTCCCTTTGATGATAATGTCAGTTGTTTCTGAGGCTGTGGATGGCATTGCATTCTGTACGGCTGAGGTTATGGGACAAGTGATGTTTGCAGGGCCGGCTCTGGGTTTTTTGCTACCCCAAGCAAAAAACTTTTTGGCTGCCCCCCCCCCGCGCTTTTTTTTTTGGCTTTTACACATGTTTGCACTTTGCAGTTTTGTTTTGACTGTTTACAATTTAAAAAAAAAATGAAAACAGAGAATTTGTAGTTAGTGAAATAAAACAATTTCCTACTAGTGTAATTTTAACATTTAATTTTAACAAAAACACAATAACAAACAATTTGAATGGCTAGGTAGCAGTTCTGCAGGAAAGGACCTAGGGGTCACAGTGGACGAGAAGCTGGATATGAGTCAACAGTGTGCTCTTGTTGCCAAGAAGGCAAACGGCATTTTGGGCTATATAAGTAGGGGTATTGCCAGCAGATCGAGGGACGTGATCGTTCCCCTTTATTTGACATTGGTGAGGCCTCATCTGGAGTACTGTGTCCAGTTTTGGGCCCCACACTACAAGAAGGATGTGGAAAAATTGGAAAGAGTCCAGCGGAGGGCAACAAAAATGATTAGGGGTCTGGAGCGCATGACTTATGAGGAGAGGCTGAGGGATCTGGGATTGTTTAGTCTCCAGAAGAGAAGAATGAAGGGGGATTTGATAGCAGCCTTCCACTACCTGAAGGGGGGTTCCAAAGAGGATGGAGCTCGGCTGTTCTCAGTGGTGGCAGATGACAGAACAAGGAGCAATGGTCTCAAGTTGCAGTGGGGGAGGTCTAGGTTGGATATTAGGAAACACTATTTCACTAGGAGGGTGGTGAAGCACTGGAATGCGTTACCTAGGGAGGTGGTGGAGTCTCCTTCCTTGGAGGTTTTTAAGGCCCGGCTTGACAAAGCCCTGGCTGGGATGATTTAGTTGGGAATTGGTCCTGCTTTGAGCAGGGGGTTGGACTAGATGATCTCCTGAGGTCCCTTCCAACCCTGATATTCTATGATTCTAGGAGTTCAACTATATACTGTAATGAAAAACTTTAGTGTCTTCCAGTTTCTCATAAATTAAAAGAATTTATATGAACTGAATTTTTCTGGGTTTTATACTTGCGTAGTCTTTTAATAAGTCAGTGAAATCTAAATTTTTTGCAATAGTACTTTCAATTGAAATTAATGCCAGTCCTGACATACGATTTTGAGACATGGTGGACCTCAAATAATTTTTTAGTAATTTCAGTTTTGAGAAACTGCGCGCACCAGAAGCCACTGATACTGGTAATGTTAAAAGAATGCGTAATGCTATAGCAGTGTTTGGAGTGAAAAAAAAATCATTTCTTGCTATAAATTCTAATACTTTTAGAGGAGAAGTTTTAGGACTTATTAGCTCAGATAAAGCTATTAATTAGCTCAGATAAAGCTATTAATTAGCTCAGATAAAGCTATTAATTCATCATACAATTCTACTGCATCAATGTCAGCAGCGTTATCAGTACTGAGCGCTAAATGTAGATCTTGGCACTGCTTCATGAGGTCTTCTTTGGAAAACTGATTTTTAATATTTCCAATATCGTATAAAAATTCAAAAGTTTCACAATGACCATGCAACTGACAAAATCTTTCTTCAATGGAAGTTATAGCTACATCCAAAATACAATAGAAACATTCAACTTTAAACCTTTCGTTTGGATCGAGAATAGGATCATCATGAGCCTCATAACAAAAACTGTCTTGTTTTTTTCCGACGACGAATGAATTTTTGAGGTGCAAACGTTGGTTCAAAATCAAGATCCTCTGCTATTGTTGTTGCTTCTTTGACAGTTTCTTCAAATCCTTCATCTGAACGGTATTTTTTTTAAATATTCCAGCGTTTTATTCAAAATCATTTTTGCCTCGGATATGTCTATGGTTATGTTCTGCATAACTTTGCTGGTCAAATTAATTTGATTTAGAATATTGTGCCAAATAACCGTGCAACATGAAAATTGAAACTGCATCATTTTCTGAGCCAATGTTTCAGCTTCATGTCGAAATGAAGGATCATACGACAAGTCCTGGCTTATTTCGAATAGTGCATCGTAAATCTCTCCTGATGAATATCGGAACGGTCTAATAGCTTCTATCCTGCTTTCCCATCTAGTTTGACTCAGAGGTTTAAGTGTGAGTTTTTGTTCAAGATGCTTCTTCAAGACTGCCCAACGGTGTGTGGAAGCACTAAAAAAAAGTTGTAAATTGCTTGCACTGTGGTAAAATATGAAACGGCATCTTTAGATGATTTGGCGGCATCACTGACAACCAGATTGAGCGAATGCGCATGGCAAGGAATGAAAAAAGCGCGATTGTTTAAATTCAATATTCTTTGCTGTACACCTGCATGTCGTCCTCGCATGTTTGAGCCATTATCGTACCCTTGGCCGCGCATATTTTCTAAAGGTATTCCATAGTGTTCCAATCTCTGTAGAATTATATCTGTGAGGGCTTTCCCAGTAGTTTCATTCACTGGTATAAATTCTAGAAAGTGTTCACATATTTTCACTTCTGCATTTTCATCAATTTTCAGAAATCGTAAAACTATTGACATTTGCTCGGTTTTGCTCAGATCTTGAGTACAATCAACTATAATTGAGTAATATTTGGCATGTTTCAAATTCGATAAAATTTCATTACACACTCCATTAGAAATTAATTCTATTATCTTTGTGTATTTTTGCCCAAATAATGGGTGTGAATCTCTCCATCTTTCACTCTTCGTACATGCTCAGCCATAACATTATCAAATTTTGCCAATAACTCAACCAATTTAAATAAATTTCCATTGTTATTCTCATATAAAATATCCGAGGATCCACGGAATGCAAGGCACTGTTCGGCTAGGAAATTAATGATTGCCAGTAAACGTTCCAACACTGCTTGCCAACGTAGAATTTCTGAATTTACGTGACGTTGCTGTACCGCATCGATTATTGTACCGGTACGTAATCTGTTTGACAGCTCAATCCAATTTGTCAATGAGCGTAAGTGATTTTTTGATGTTTCATGTTCTTTCAAATACTGATGCAAATTTCACCAGTCATTAAAACCTGCAGTTGCCAGAAAAATGTCCGAGTTACAGAACAGTTTGCAGCAAAAACAAAAAACTACATCTTTGGTCTGTGAATACACTAACCACGATCTATTAATTTGTTCCCCATTTTTCATTTTTTTCTTCATACTGGATGGCATAAATCGACGATTTGACTCATTAAATGGATATTCAAATGTAGGATCTAGTTTTGAAGGACCTTTTTTCACAATAATAATTTGCATTGTATCAGTAATTATTGTTGGCCATGTACTTGGATCCGATCCTATGTCAGTCTCTCCACCTTCCAATAATTGTTCTTCAGTTTTAGATTTGGATAACAGTTCTTCATTTCTGGACTCTTCAGCTGAAGTAGTAAATCTTTGGATGGATTGTGATTGTTCATCTTTATCAGTTGATAAAGGTAATCTTTGGTTCGATCGGTCTTCATCAGTTGATGATGAATCACCTTCAATGCATTGCTTAGAGCTTTCTCCTTGATTGTCGACTTTTTAAAAATACTTTTTTGAAGTACGAGATAGTTTTTCTAATTCTTTTTGCTGTTTCTCTCTTTGTTGCCGGTAAGCAGCACCAGAAAGTCGTTTTCGTTTTTGTCCCGGCATTTTAGCCCTATAACCACTGGCACCGACGCAAAACGGAAATTAGCGTGAATGGCGCCGATAGGGCAGCACAGTACACACACATAATCGTGATTTGAGTGACCGTGTCACAACATGACATGATATTTTTCAAGTCACACTCCTATTGCACTACTGTACTTGCCGTAGATAAGGCGCTAGTCACTGGGGCGAGAGAGCTCCCCACGAGCTCAGATACACACTGGACCCAGCCCTGCTGGCGTTTTCCCAGCGCTGAGGCCGCCCAGCTGGGAGCCCGAGGGGCATGCAATGGAGAGAGCTCTGTGGCTGGAGGAACCAAGGAAGAGGTGCTGGGCAGATGCTGCTCCTCTCTGCCAGGTCGCTCGCCCCATGCAGGAGGGGAGGCAGAAGGAGACTCCAGGCACTGGAGTGCTGTGAGGGGCTGGGGAGGGAGGCAGCAGCCTCTGGGGCTCCAGCAGGCAGAAGCTCCCCAGGGGTCCTGGCGACCCTCCCGCCTGGCCCGACTCTTACCTTGCTGCAGATCTGGCCTGAGATGGAGTCATCTCTGGTCACCGCTGCTCCCAGGGCCAGGGGTTGGGGCTGCTGCTGGATCCCAGCCCTGCTCATCCTTGGGCTTCGCCTTGGCCCTAGCACGAGCTGGGCCCTCAGCCCGGGCTGCCGCTCCGCTCCCCTCTCCCCTCCCCTGGCAGGAGGCGGCAGAGGCGGGGACAAGTCGAGGAGGAGCAGACCGCCCGGGCGCCATGTTCCCCCGTCCTCTGCAGCCGGAGCAGGGCCACGCTACTGGCTCCCGCCTGGGGGGGTGGGGGGGTGGCCGCTTCCTCTGAAGCCGGGGCAGGACCATGCTACCGGCGCCTGCCTGGGGGGGGGGGGGCGCTGCCCGCGGGAGAGCGGCGTGAACAAGCCGAGGAGCGGCCCGTCCTCTGAAGCCGGGGCAGGGCCGTGCTACCGGCTCCCGCCGCTCTCCCGCTGTCAGCGCCCACCCCCCAGGCGGAGCCGGTAGCACAGCCCTGCCCCGGCTGCAGAGGATGGGCCGCTCCTCGGCTTGTTCACGCCGCTCTCCCCGCGGGCAGCGGCCCCCCCCCCCCCCAGGCAGGCGCCGGTAGCACGGTCCTGCCCCGGCTTCAGAGGACGGGCCGCTCCTCGGCTTGTTCACGCCGCTCTCCCGCGGGCAGCGGGAAGCGGCCACCCGCCCCCCCCCCCCCCCCCCCCCCAGGCAGGCGCCGGTAGCACGGTCCTGCCCCGGCTTCAGAGGACGGGCCACTCCTCGGCTTGTTCGCGCCGCTCTCCCGCGGGCAGCGGCCACTTCCCCCCCAGACGGGAGCCGGTAGCTCAGCATTTTGCCGCCCCATACATTTTGCCGCCCTAGGCACCAGCTTGTTTAGCTGGTGCCTAGAGCCGCCCCTGGTTGTTTGTCCACAATTTCAGCCTGTGCACGTCTGCGGAACCACTCTATGTAGAGGTCCAGTCTGCCATTTTGACCATCAGAAGGAGTCCACGCAGAGTTCTTCTTCTTGTAGTGTTAGGCTTCCAGATCACCGCAGAACTGTATCGTGTTCGTGGGGATGGTGGGACAGAAAGAGTCCCTGAGATAGCCCAGCAGAAGAGTCTGTCCTAAGTGTGTGGTTGGAAAGATTGACAATGTTGTTAGATGAGTTGAGGGTACCACTGTTGTAGCCCCCTGTGGCAGGTAGGAGTTTAGATAGCTTACTGTCCTTTTTCCTCTGTAGAGAAGTGAAGTGGAGTGAATGGGCTGCTTGAACAGCAGGAAGATCAGAAGAGCTCCCAGGTAGACAAAGTGTCTGGAACTCTAATTAGGCAGTGATCACATACTCAATGCAAGGACTCTACATGGACACTGCCCGAGGTGGAGTGTGACCAACCAGATGTGGCCAAGTCATCTTTAGTTGCAGGCCATGAGGAGCAGGTCCTTAAAAGGGGAAGGGCCATGTGCTCAGGAGTGCACTCACAAGATTGTACCTCCCATAAAGGCCCTTCGTCCAGATCACCTGGCCTGTGGTTTGCCGCATTGCATTCCATTGTGCCTCGGGATGACTTACCTTCATCACACCGTCCATCGCTGCGCTGTGGGACACTTATCTTGAAGGATCCTGACATCTCCAGTGCCGTGGCTGTCCTGGGAGTGCGAGTATGACCTCCCTCCCCCTTTCTTTAGAGCTTAGCTATCAGTATAAATAAACATGCTGCTTTCTGCCAAACTCTGGTGGGTCATTAGTCCTCCCTAAGCATACTAGCTGGCCCAATTTCAGGTAACATTACTAGTGGAGAATGCAGGCAGCTTAGTGGAGGATTTGACCCAAGAGTAGTGGTTCCCTGGTGCCCCCTGGTGCTCTCTTGCGTGGGTCTAGCTCGAGCCTGCGTGAAAAAGTGGTAGGCTAGCAACCCACTGCAGGGAGAAAAGGACGCTGCTACTAAGTATGCCACTGTGGGGCAAGGGGAAGGAAAAGGTGAAGCAGCCCAAGCGAGAAGACACGCCCCCTTGGGGAGTGGCGCCGCCACCCGGGGTGTTGTTAGAATGGCTCCAAAAGAAAGGGGCAGACCCCTGGATGCCATGGGCGGTTCCCCCTGGGAGTACAATTCATGAATTGGAAAAGGAACAGGATATGTGGAAGGTGCGGGCTTTGACTGCTAGCGCCCAGGCATCTTCCCTCTCTGTAGCCGCAGTACAGGTGGCAGCAGCAGAGGAGCAGGAGCGGGTGGAAGTAGAGAATGCTGCTCTGAGTCAGGCAGTTACCTGCCTAAAGGATCTGGTCCTGGAGGGGTCCGCCTGGGAGAACAGGGTCCGGGGGGCTTATTCAGCTCAGGTTGCCGCCGTTGGAGTGAAAGCCCAGGGGGGTGCAGGACCATATGATTGGGACGGGGATATCTGGTATGATCCGGATCCCCCAGATCCGGACCCCGGATGGCTGGACCCCAGACACTGTGTTGCAGCGGTCCGGAGGGTGGTCTGAAACTGTGGGCCTGCATCCGCAGGGGGCAGAGCAGCCCCAAGTATTGGACACACTGTGGCAGAGACCGAGTTGACCACCGCACAAGCAATAGAGTTAGCAAAAACCCTGGGTGGCATAGCTAATACCCCGGAGGGAAAATGGGTACACCGCGGACAACTCAAACAAGCAGGGTCTGCCGTGGTGAGAGCACTGTGCTAATTTGTTTCTAAGCTTCTATCTTTCAGCCTCTGAACCGGAACATCAGGAGAGCTGGTACCAGCTGAAGAGTTACAGAAATACCATGGTTATAGTGTTGCGACAAAGTCGGTGTTCAGTGTTCTGTGTTGCATGTTCTGTGTGTCTCTGGTGGGCGTTCTGTGCTAGCATTCGGTCCAGAGAGAGAGGGGATAATGTTTTCATTCCTCAGCTAACAGAGAGCCAAGAAGCTAGACAGGGTAAATGCCTTTTCCTCTTTCTACTTCCCCCATCTCCAACCAAATTATCAATCACATCCACCTCTGTCCAAAAGACTTTGGTCCTTGTAAAGGGGTTTGTTAGGGTCGCCCCTCTCTGGGGCAGCTGGGAGCCAGGCCGCCTCACTACTGAGGTCCGCTGAGGCAGGGAACTAGCCGGGTGAGGCAGGAAACGGTCAAGGGCTCAGGCCCTCAGGTAGGGGCTGAGCAAATAGTTCCAGAACAAGCCCGGGCCCTGGGTCAGGGCGGGGCAACAAACAAACAGGGGCTCAGACCAGTGGCATAGCCAGGTTCTAACATCAGGGGAAGCAAACACAAAAAAAGGCGCCACCCGCCGCCATATCAAATTACTAGTTATGTATAACAAATTTAAAAGTATGTATTTATTTTGTACTTAAAATAAAAACACAAGAATGATATTGTTTTATAAGTACGTGTGTTATTTTGCATTTAAAATATAAAAAGGTTTACAGTATTGTATATAAAATCAAAAAATAAAAAAAACACGTGTTATTTACTTATTTTATATTTCAAAGACAAGATCAAAACAATATGATAATCTATGAAGCACTACAACAGCCTCTTTCGTCTAAGCTTCATTCTAGCGAAGTTATCTATTACTTTATTATAATCTACTTCAGTAGCCAAGTGTCTTTCAATGGAGAGCAAAACTAACCCAGACAATCCATCTTGTAGCAACTTGTAGCAAGAAGAAAAAGATTCCTGAACTTGTGTGTGGCAAAGGGAAGGAGAATGCTTCTAACCTTTTATCTAGTGAGTCTATGGGTTTGCCTGAAAGGGGATTGTGTAGGAATCCGCCTGATGGGCCAAAGTTGATCCTGGATGTAAGCAAGACCCAGAAAAAGTCTGTTGCTGCTCAGGAAAGAGTTCCTTTAGAGCAAGCCCTAGGTAAAGAGGGTAAGGGAAGAATTTCTGTGATGGGTGAATTGTTGCTTAGGCCTGGTCTACACTACCCGCCTGAATCGGCGGGTAGAAATCAACCTCTCGGGGATCGATTTATCGCGTCCCGTCAGGACGCGACAATCGATCCCCGAATCAACGCTCTTACTCCACCAGCGAAGGTGGTAGTAAGAGCCGTCGACGGGAAGCCGCGGAGGTCGATTTTGCCGCCGTCCTCACAGCGTAGCTGAATTTGCGTATCTAAAATCGACCCCCCCCCGTAGTGTAGATGTAGCCTTAGAGAAGCTCCTAAGGGAAGGAATCCTCATGGTGATCTGTACAAGCTGTTTGCTGCAACTGAAGGGTGTGAAAGTGATTTAATCAGGGAACTTTCAGTTCCTAACAGCCAGAAATTTTCTGTTGTGAATGGATCCACTGACTTTCCTTTTGAAAGATCCAGTGTGGGTAGCTTTAAGAAGGTCTCAGATGGAGTAAAAGCTGTTAAGAAAGTTGAGCAGCCCTATACCCAAGTGGCTGTGTGTGACCAGCTTGTTGGGAAGACAACGGTGTTGGAACAGGAATGTCTCCATGTTAATTCTTTAAGTGAGCAATCTGTGCTTCAGGGTCTAAGGACAGATTTGGTTACTGGGGTTTCAAAGCAGAACAGTTTTATGGCCGAATGCTTGAGGATGCAGAGGAGAGCAAGCAAACTCTCACCCTCAGACTCTTTGAATTTGTGTGGTATCTCTTTAAGACAGAGTCCAGCCTTGGAAATGATAGCAGTTAAGGATATGAAAACTGGTGGACTGGCTCCTGTCTGTGGTAATGCAAATTACTTGCCTGGCTGGGAGAGTAAGGACTTGCTAATAGCTGTTAGCACAGAGAGCCCACCCAATCAGCCAGTGAATTCTGTTAAGCAAGAGAAATCAAGGTTTGATCCTGCAGGACAAGGAGGAAAGAGAAAACTGAATTTGGCAAAGGGAAGCCACAGGTTAACCCTAAAATGCCCAAACTACAATGGTATTGAGCCAAAGGTGTGGCACGACAAACATGATTGTAAATGGACACTTGCAATGAATTTGTTGTTGTTGCTTATGGTAATTTTTGTAACAAATGTGTTGCTATTACCACAAACTGTAAAAATGTACCAGGTGCCTAATCTTTTGAAAAATCCCTTGAACATGTTAAAAGGACTACATAAGAACACACTTGTTAAAAGGCCTTGTTATACTGGTGTTTCAGAGTTAATGCCTGTAAACAGTATTGGAACTTTTCACAGGGGAAAAGACATTCCAGACCTAATGTGCTGTATGAAAAGGGAAACTGAGGCACACTTCCATATTGCTTTCATGGCTAAATGCCAAGATTCCTGTACTATGAACATTAATATCTACATTAATTTGATGTTAACTGGGTTCCAAACATTTGCCAGAGCTTGTATGGATAAAGTAGCTGTTTTCTTTAGCTCTTGGGAAGATCACATGAGTCATACAGGAATCCTGCTGCAAGAGCAGATCCAATCCAAGCCTGAACCAAGAACTTTGCCATTACTGTATGTAATTGATTCCATTTAACCGATTCTAACTCATCTATATCTTTTTCCTTTTATAAATAAACCTTTAGATTCTAAAGGACTGGCTATAGCGTGATTTGTGGGTAAAATCTGATTTGTATGTTGACCTGGGTCTGGGGCTTGGTCCTTTGGGATCAGGAGAACCTTTTTTCTTTTACTGGGGCATTGGTTTTCATAACCATTTGTCCCCATAACGAGTGGCACTGGTGGTGATACTGGGAAACTGGAGTGTCTAAGGGAATTGCTTGTGTGACTTGTGGTTAGCCAGTGGGGTGAGACCAACGTCTTCACTGTCTGGCTGGTTTGGTTTGCCTTAAAAGGTGGAAAAACTCCAGCCTTGGGCTGTAACTGCCCTGTTTTAGCAATTTGTCCTGAATTGGCACTCTCAGTTGGGTCCCGCCAGAACCACATCGTCACAACCTCCCCTTAATGCAATCCCAATGCTGCCTCCCCAAGCGACCTGAGTCCCCAAGATCCCAATGAAAAGGGCTGGGGAGGGAGGGATGGTTTGCTTTCTGAAAGGCAAATTCTGCACGAAAAAAGCAAGTCCTACTGATGTGTCATTGAATGAAGGAGAAGCCCGGGGCACTAGCTCAGCACTTGGGCACACCTGGAGTGTCAGAGATCAGGCTTGCTGTCCTGGCCCCCAGCCCCCATGCTCAGCTCCTGCTGCCTCGTACTCCTCAGGCCGGGGTCACCACCCAGACGGAGGCAGGGGCAGCGCAGCATCTCGCTGTGAGGGGGCCATTGCTCGCACGCCCCCAGTGGGACAGCCCCTCATCTCTCCTGAGGGGGCTGCTCTGCTAACTGTGGCCCCTGGAAGCAGGCAGCACAGAGGAGCGGGGGGGGGGGCACAGTCCCCCGCATGAGAGAGACAATTGGACAGCGGTGGGCAGGGTCTGTTGGGGGTTTGCATGGGGGAGAGGGGGTGGGGGGCTGCACTGGGAGACTCCAATGCAGCACCTAGCCACGCTGGCTCTGTGCATCATGAGGCCACTCTGGAAAAGGAGGCAGCAAGAGAGAGAGGCTGAGGAGGAGGTGCCCTTCCCCTCCCAGCTGGGTCTGTGAGTCCCTGATCTCAGAGTCTCAGCGCTGCAGGCACCCAGCCCCCAGGTACTGGGCTGCAGCGCAAGCTAGAGGGGCTGATACAGAGAAGTCAGGACCAGTCAGAGCACTTCCCATGTCATCATGAAAACTCACTCCTGGAAGGCTGGGTGAGGTAATATGGGGTGGTGGTGGGGGAGGGGGGTAATATATATCAAGGTGGGTGAGGTAAAATATTTTTTATTGGACCAGCTTCTGTTGGTGAGAGACACAAGCTTTTGAGCTTTCACAGAACTCTTCTTCAGGAAGAAGAAAGAACTCCGTGAAAGCTCCAAAGCTTGTCTCTCTCTCTCCCCAACAAAAGTTGCTCCAATAAAAGATATTACCTCACTCACCTTGTGGGTCTAATTTCCTGGGAACAACAGGGCTACACCAACACAGCATACAAAAATGCAAGATTCACATGAACAGCACAGAGTGACCATCATCACACCAGGACACTATTTTCACGATTCATCTTAGCATAATGTCATCATCACACCAAGGAAGTAGCACCAGCACAATGAGATAAATATAGCCACATGTGCATGCCAAAAATTCACAGTACAAGCACACTGGGATCCACACAGCAGGATAGTAGTGTCAGTTTAGCTCTCAGTCTCTGAGTCCATCCCCACTAAACTGAGTCCAACGGTTCAGCTAAACACAAGGGTACCTGCAAATAGCTGTACTAACAGCAGGATCTACACTGGCACAATAGGAGGAGTTGCAAGGCACTAATTCCCAGTCCCAGTGCAAGGCAATATGGGATCCAGGCAGCAGGTCCTTAGAACCAGAATTTGTAATTTCATCCCACTCTCCTGTAAATAGGATGAAATTAGAGAAGTTACAGAAGGCAACTCCCAAGGAACAAGGCACTTGACCAAATGGCTGGGTAGATGTTAAACAACCATCACCAGCCATTGTGTGCAGCAAGTGAATGACAATTAGTAGTTTAATGACCACTATCACCAGAGAATTACTCAATCCTGGGACTCAGCAATACCCACCCCCCCCACAAACATGATCACAAGACAAGCCCTTCCCTTAGGAGAGGGAAAAATCAAGCTACCACTCCCTGCCTCCCAACATGGTGCCTGGACTTGTGTTTGCCAGAGCACATGGACTAAACACATATAATGTTTTCACCCCTCAGCTCACAGAGAGCACAGCAGATGGTTTCAGCCTTCCATCCACACCCCCAAGGCAGAGATTGTAGCTATGAAGATTTCCCCTGATAGTTTTCCTCTCCTACCCCCCCACCCCATCCCTTCCCCACTGCCTCTTCCCTTCCACTCCTCACCCCCTAAGAGGCAGTCACCCAGATGCCAGGGAGGGGGAACCAAGCGCACTACATGGCCACTGTCTCCGAGAGGCAGGCGTCTCTTCCTGGGCAGGGAGGGCAAGCAGGGACACCACACCCCACAGGAGACGCGTCTCCCCCACACCCCCATGCCTGTCCTGGTCCAGCTGCCTGGCAGGGGCTGGTACTCTCAGTCTCTGTGCTGCAGGGGTGCAGGGGATGTTTTTGGAGATGCCTCTGGCTGAGCCCCCTGCCCCCCACCATGCAGACGGCCATCCCACCAGCAGCCAGGTGCTGGCTCTCACAGACACCTGGGGGGTTTCCAGTCCCCTCCCCACCCAAGCCACCCTCACCACAAGAAAGACCCCCTTTGAAATACACTTACCAGCTGCTGCTACTGGCTGCCTTTAGTTGGGTGAGAGGTTAGGAGCTGCTGCTGTAGAGCCAGAGAAAGCACACCTGCCACAGTGCCACAAGGAGCAGGTAGGAGAGGAGGTGGGGCTGCACCTCACCAGTGGGGTCTCCCAGATCAGCCCCTGCTTTAGGAGAAGTTCCCCTTGCTGATTGGCTGGTGGCCAAAAACCAGCTAAACAGCACCCACTCCCCTAGCTACCCTACTGCCCCCACCCCGGCCGAACAGCTGATGGCTCGTGGGCCCCCAAGGTCCCATAAACAGTTGACTGGTGGGGGGGGTGCCCCTGCCCCCTATAGGGGCATACCCCAACCAACCCCCTTCTTTGCCAAGGCCCCAGCCTCTCCTCCTCCCCAGGAGCCCAGCTTGCTGGAGGCAGAGCTCAGTGCTTTCCACCTCCCAGATTAGCAGTCTGTCTCCCTCCTGCTGGGAGACAGCCAGCACGGCAGGAAGGGGACAGGGTATGCCTGCAGGAGCCCAGCTCTTAATCTTCCCCTACCTAGACAATCAGCTGTGTTTCTTTCCTGCTGGGAGACACAGCTGATCCCCCAGAGTATGCTAAACACCTCTCCAAGTCCTCCCACTGAGCCCAGCTTGGGAGGCAGGAGCTTGGTTCTTATCTTCCCCCCTGTCCCTGTGTGATCAGCTGTGTCTCCCTCCTGCTGGGAGACACAGCTGATTAGCGTGGCAGTGAGAGGGGGCGGGGTATGCAGCAACAAGCTGGGGAAGCCGGCTTCAGAGTGGTGCCCCTGGCGCCATGGTAACCGCGCCTAACTAAGGTGCAGTTTTTGAAAAATTTGCTGAGGGGAACCAGCTGCTTCCCCTGCACCCCTCCAGCTACGCTACTGGCTCAGACCCTCAGGCAGGGGCTGAGCAAAATAGTTCAGTAACAAGCCCAGACTCCTGGTTCTGGCGTCTGGGGCGAGGGGGAGACTGTCACCCGTAAGTGGGGTGGCAGGGGGGGATGCAAGCCCGCCCACTCCACTGCGTCCCAGCCCGGGGCCCTAACAGCGGCAGGCAGCCTGCTGCTGCATCAGTGGGGATCCTGGCCGCAACACACTGACATCGGCTCTGGGTGTGCCTCAGCCAGACTAGGGTCGGCTGCTCCCGGGCTACTTCCTACCTCCCCCTCTAGCAGTACCTGCGTCTGGTCGGTGTCCTCCACGGAATCAAGCACCATGGGCTCCTCAGGGTACTCGGCGAGCAGTAGGCTTGGCAGCTCCTCTGGGTCGCTTCCCTCCAGTAGGCTTAACAGCTTCTCCGGGGTCTGTTCGTCCTCAGGCCTTGACTGGTATGGCCAGTCCTCAGGTCGGTCACAGACTGCAGAAGTCTCCCCAGCGGGAGCTAGGCCCCCAGCGTCTGGCTTCTCTGGCGGCCAGGCAGCTTCTGAGCGCTGGGATGCGGCTTTTATACTTCCGGTCCTGCGCTTTGACCTTTGGCATCCAGAGAGGCTCGTCCCCCTCTGGGGTGGCTGGGAGCCAGGCCACCTCACTACACCCCCCCCACCACCACCACTCAAGGCTGGCTCCCGTTCATCGGGGCCAGACCCTTCCATACCTCCCAAGCGGGACAGAAAGTCTGCATTTGCGTGGTCCTTCCCAGCCCTATGGTGAACCGTAAAGGCATAGGGCTGTAGCGCTAGGTACCACCGCTGTATTCTCATATTATTATCCTTCATCTGGGCCAGCCACTGGAGTACGGCGTGATCAGTGACCAACGTGAACGGGACTCCGAGGACATAGTATCGCAGGGCGTCACAAGCCCACTTTACTGCAAGGGCCTCCTTCTCCACCACTGCGTAGTTCTTTTCCCGGGGAAACAACTTCCGGCTAATGTAGACCACCGGATGTTCTTCCCTGCCCACTTCTTGGGATAGGACGGCCCCAAGTCCTACGTCCGAGGCGTCGGTCTGAAGGATGAACGGCTGGTCAAAATCGGGGCTATATAGGACCGGTTCACGGCAGAGACTTGTCTTGAGCGTCTGGAAGGCCTTGTCGCACTCTTGGGTCCAGACTACTTGCCGAGGGCTGTCCTTGGTCAACAGCCCGGTCAAGGGGGCTGCAATCGCCGCGAACTGGGTAATAAACCGCCGATAATAGCCAGCAAGTCCCAGGAACTGGCGTACCTGGCGTTTTGTGGCGGGCGGTGGGCAGGTTGCAATGGCCTGAACTTTTCCCACGTGGGGCTTCACTTGTCCGTTCCCTATGGTATACCCCAGATAGGTAGTTTCTTGCCAGCCAATGCGGCATTTCTTTGGGTTGGCTGTTAACCCTGCTGCCTGCAGGGATCTCAGGACCGCCGCTACCCACTCTAGGTGGTTTTCCCAATGGCAGCTATAGACAACCACATCGTCAAGGTAGGCGGCCGCGTAGTCCCGATGGGGTTGGAGGAGGCGGTCCATCAGCCGTTGAAACGTGGCCGGGGCCCCATGGAGGCTGAAGGGCATCTGAGTAAACTGATACAGACCCGTGGGGGTGGCAAAAGCGGTCTTCAGATCGAGGGGGATCTGCCAATATCCCTTGCTCAGATCAAGGGTGGTGATGAAGCAGGCCTCTCCTAACCGGCCCAGCAGTTCATCTATCCGGGGCATCAGGTACGCATCGAACTTTGAGATAGCATTGATGCGTCGGAAATCGATGCAGAACCGTTGTGTGCCATTGGGCTTAGGTACCAGTACTACCGTGCTGCGCCATTCGCTCTGTGATGGTTCGATGACTCCCAGGTCCAGCATGGCCTATACTTCCTCTTCAACTACCTGCCGCACGTGATATGGCAAGGGCCTGGTCGCACCCAGGATCACCACCCCAGGCTCTGTCTGAATAGTATGATGGACGAGGGTTGTGTACCCTGGTCGGGCTGTGAAAGTGCGCGGGAACGCCTGGAGGAGACACTGGGTCTGCTTAAGTTGCTCCTCAGTCAGTGTCTCCCTGAGCTGGGGTCCTGCAGGGTCCTCCGAATGTGTTACATGGGGGCCCAGCTCGGGTTCCGGTGGGCAAGGGTTAATCAAGAGTCCCTCTCGCTCCCGCCAGGGTTTGAGGAGGTTGATATGGTACCTTTGAGTTTTCCGGCGCCGGTCGGGCTGGTTGATCTCATACATGACAGGCCCGACCTTTCGGACCACCTCATAAGGCCCTTGCCAACGGGCCAGAATCTTGGACTCACTTGAGGGGAGAAGGAGTAGAACCCGATCACCGGGTTGGAAGTCGCGGGTCTGTGCGTCCCGGTTGTAGGTCTGGGCCTGAGCATCCTGCGCGGCCTTCAAATTCTCCCGAGCCAGGGCCCCAGCCTGAGTAAGGCGCTCCTGGAGCTGGAGTACGTATTTCAAGAGGCCCTGGGTAGGTGACGGGGCTTGCTCCCATGTCTTCCTCATTAGGTCCAACAGTCCACGTGGGTGGCGACCATATAAGAGTTCGAAAGGGGAAAACTTTGTCGAGGACTGGGGAACCTCCCGAACCACCAGGAGCAGAGGTGGGAGTAGCTGGTCCCATTGGCGGAGATCTTCAGGGGGGAACTTGCGCAACATGTCCTTGAGGGTCCGGTTAAACCGTTCGACCAACCCGTCGGTCTGGGGATGGTAGACAGTTGCTTGATCCCCAGAAGCTCACAGACCTGTCGCAACAGCCGGGACGTAAAGTTGGTACCCTGATCCGTGAGAATCTCCCGGGGCAGGCCTACGTGAGCGAAGACCTTCACCAACTCACCCGCAATGGTGCGGGCCGTGATGCTTCGGAGGGCTATTGCCTCTGGGAAATGGGTAGCATAATCCACCATGACCAATATGTACTGAAACCCGGTGATGCTTTTTGGGAGAGGTCCCAACAGGTCCATGGCCACACGCTCGAAGGGGGTTTCGACCAAGGGCATGGGGACCAGGGGAGCCTTGGGGGTCTGCGGAGGAGCAGCTAACTGGCAGTCCAGGCAGGACTTACAGTAGTCCCTCACGTCCTGGTGTACGCCCGGCCAGAAGAAGCGCCTCACGATTTGGGACAGAGTCTTCTCGTGGCCTAAGTGTCCGGCTGCTGGGACGTCATGGGCTAGTTTCATGACAGCTCGCCGGTGGCATCGGGGCACAAGTAGTTGGGTTTGGGAATCCCCTGTGCGGGGGTCCCGCTCGACCCGACAGAGGCGATCTTGCCGCAGTTCAAAGCGTGGCCACTGTGTCGCCCGGTGCGGATCAATGATGGCGCCATCGACAACGGCCAGCTGCTCGTACGCTCGCTTGAGTGTGGGATCAGCCCTTTGATCACGGCAGAAGTCGGTGTAAAGCGAGGGCTCACCAATAGGTTCCTGGGGGGAGTCCTCAGGTTCTTCCCTCGGTTCGTTATGGTCGGGTGCCTCCCCCTCTTGTGTCCCAGCCTCGGGGGGGGGTCTCCTTCCAAGACTGGGGTGACCCTCAGGCTCTCCCTGGTGTTGCAGCGGAGGACTTCTGGGAACTCCGGCCAGTCCCGCCCCAGGATCACTGGGTATGCGAGGCGCGGGGCCAGACCAACCACCATCGGTCGGGTGACCCCATCCACAGTTAGCTGGGCTCGCATACTGGGGTAGGGTCGTATGTCCCCGTGAATACACTGTAGCTGGATTGTCCCCAGTCGGGCGTCAGCCTGGAGGCCTAGGCTTTGGCGGATCAGCGTCTGGCCGCAGCCTGAATCAATTAGGGCCATGGTTGGGTAACCCTTGACAACCACTGGCACCGTAATCTTAAGAACATAAGAACATAAGAAAGGCCGTACTGGGTCAGACCAAAGGTCCATCTAGCCCAGTATCTGTCTACCGACAGTGGCCAATGCCAGGTGCCCCAGGGGGAGTGAACCTAACAGGCAATGATCAAGTGATCTCTCTCCTGCCATCCATCTCCATCCTCTGACGAACAGAGGCTAGGGACACCATTCTTACCCATCCTGGCTAATAGCCATTTATGGACTTAGCCACCATGAATTTATCCAGTCCCCTTTTAAACATTGTTATAGTCCTAGCCTTCACAACCTCCTCAGGTAAGGAGTTCCACAAGTTGACTGTGCGCTGCGTGAAGAAGAACTTCCTTTTATTTGTTTTAAACCTGCTGCCTATTAATTTCTTTTGGTGACCCCTAGTTCTTGTATTATGGGAATAAGTAAATAACTTTTCCTTATCCACTTTCTCAACATCACTCATGATTTTATATACCTCTATCATGTCCCCCCTTAGTCTTCTCTTTTCCAAACTGAAGAGTCCTAGCCTCTTTAATCTTTCCTCATATGGGACCCTCTCTAAACCCTTAATCATTTTAGTTGCTCTTTTCTGAACCTTTTCTAGTGCTAGAATATCTTTTTTGAGGTGAGGAGACCACATCTGTACACAGTATTCGAGATGTGGGCGAACCATGGATTTATATAAGGGCAATAATATATTCTCAGTCTTATTCTCTATCCCCTTTTTAATGATTCCTAACATCCTGTTTGCTTTTTTGACCGCCTCTGCACACTGCGTGGACATCTTTAGAGAACTATCCACGATGACGCCAAGATCTTTTTCCTGACTCGTTGTAGCTAAATTAGCCCCCATCATGTTGTATGTATAGTTGGGGTTATTTTTTCCAATGTGCATTACTTTACATTTATCCACATTAAATTTCATTTGCCATTTTGTTGCCCAATCACTTAGTTTTGTGAGATCTTTTTGAAGTTCTTCACAATCTGCTTTGGTCTTAACTATCTTGAGTAGTTTAGTATCATCTGCAAACTTTGCCACCTCACTGTTTACCCCTTTCTCCAGATCATTTATGAATAAATTGAATAGGATAGGTCCTAGGACTGACCCTTGGGGAACACCACTAGTTACCCCTCTCCATTCTGAGAATTTACCATTAATTCCTACCCTTTGTTCCCTGTCCTTTAACCAGTTCTCAATCCATGAAAGGACCTTCCCTTTTATCCCATGACAGCTTAATTTACGTAAGAGCCTTTGGTGAGGGACCTTGTCAAAGGCTTTCTGGAAATCTAAGTACACTATGTCCACCGGATCCCCCTTGTCCACATGTTTGTTGACCCCTTCAAAGAACTCTAATAGATTAGTAAGACACGATTTCCCTTTACAGAAACCATGTTGACTATTGCTCAAGAGTTTATGTTTTTCTATGTGTCTGACAATTTTGTTCTTTACTATTGTTTCAACTAATTTGCCCGGTACCGACGTTAGACTTACCGGTCTGTAATTGCCGGGATCACCCCTAGAGCCCTTTTTAAATATTGGCGTTACATTAGCTAACTTCCAGTCATTGGGTACCGAAGCCGATTTAAAGGACAGGTTACAAACCTTAGTTAATAGTTCCGCAACTTCAAATTTGAGTTCTTTCAGAACTCTTGGGTGAATGCCATCTGGTCCCGGTGACTTGTTAATGTTGAGTTTATCAATTAATTCCAAAACCTCCTCTAGTGATACTTCAATCTGTGACAGTTCCTCAGATTTGTCACCTACAAAAGCCAGCTCAGGTTTGGGAATCTCCCTAACATCCTCAGCCGTGAAGACTGAAGCAAAGAATCCATTTAGTTTCTCCGCAATGACTTTATCATCTTTAAGCGCTCCTTTTGTATTTTCATCGTCAAGGGGCCCCACTGGTTGTTTAGCAGGCTTCCTGCTTCTGATGTACTTAAAAAACATTTTGTTATTACCTTTGGAGTTTTTGGCTAGCCGTTCTTCAAACTCCTCTTTGGCTTTTCTTATTACACTCTTGCACTTAAGTTGGCAGTGTTTGTGCTCCTTTCTATTTGCCTCACTAGGATTTGACTTCCACTTTTTAAAGGAAGTCTTTTTATCTCTCACTGCTTCTTTTACATGGTTGTTAAGCCACGGTGGCTCTTTTTTAGTTCTTTTACTGTTTTTCTTAATTTGGGGTATACATTGAAGTTGAGCCTCTATTATGGTGTCTTTAAAAAGGGCCCACGCAACTTGCAGGGATTTCACTTTAGTCACTGAACCTTTTAACTTTTGTCTAACTAACCCCCTCATTTTTGTATAGTTCCCCCTTTTGAAATTAAAGGCCACAGTGTTGGGCAGTTGAGGTGTTCTTCCCACCACAGGGATGTTGAATGCTATTGTATTATGGTCACTATTTCCAAGCGGTCCCGCTATAGTTACCTCTTGGACCAGCTCCTGCGCTCCACTCAGGATTAAATCTAGAGTCGCCTCTCCCCTTGTGGGTTCCCGTACTAGCTGCTCCATGAAGCAGTCATTTAAAGTATCGAGAAATTTTATCTCTGCATTTCGTCCTGAAGTGAAATGTTCCCAGTCAATATGGGGATAATTGAAATCCCCCACTATTATTGAGTTCTTAATTTTGATAGCCTCTCTAATTTCCCTTAGCATTTCATCATCACTATTACTGTCCTGGTCAGGTGGTCGATAATAGATCCCTAATGTTATATTTTTACTAGAGCATGAAATTTCTATCCATAGAGACTCTATGGAACCTGTGGATTCGCTTAAGATTTTTACTTCATTTGAATCTACACTTTCTTTAACATATAGTGCCACTCCTCCCCCTGCACGGCCTGTTCTGTCCTTCCGATATATTTTGTACCCCGGAATGATTGTGTCCCATTGATTGCTCTCAGTCCACCAGGTTTCTGTGATGCCTATTATATCTATATCCTCCTTTATCACAAGGCACTCTAGTTCACCCATCTTATTATTTAGACTTCTGGCATTTGTGTACAAGCACTTTAAAAACTTGTCCCTGTTTATTAGCCTGTCTTTTTCTAATGTGCCAGATTCTTTTTTATGTGGCTGTTTATCATCTGATCCGGCCCTTACATTATACTTTTCAGTCCTCTGCTCCTGACTATAACCTGGAGATTCTCTATCATCAGACTCTCCCCTAAGGGAAGTCTGTGTCCGATCCACACGCTCCTCTGCAGCAGTCGGCTTTCCAATCTTGGTGGCTTGTGGACGTCGGGCCCGGGCCTCTCCTGTGCAGACCTGGCCGAAGCTGCAATCCATCGCTGTGCAGTCCCGTTGTAAATGGCCATATTTCCCGCAGGCAAAACAGGGCCTAAGGTCCGACCGTCCAGGCCGTGGCAGTGTTCCCCCCGCTCCCCGGGAGGGCTCCCGGTTGGTTCCTCGAGGAACTGGTCGAGGTGCTAGGGCTTGTCGCACTGGGGCCTCGGCCGGACGGGGTCGGGGTTCCGGACCCCGCGTGGGAACCCGTGAGTCAGTCTGGGTGGGCCCCCTTCTCTCTGAGTTAGGGCGCTCCGACCCTGGCGGGGCTGTTCGGTTAGTCGGACCCACCGGTGCTTCAGCGGCCAGGAAGTCCTCCATCAGGGTGATGGCGGCAGCTAGCGTCGCAGGCCGATAGTAGAGCACCCAGGCCCTTCCTCGCGGCGGGAGGATATGAGTGAACTGCTCCAGTACTATTTGTTCGGTGAGTTCCTCCGGGGTTCGTCTTTCGGGCTGCAGCCACCGCTTACACGCCTCCCTTAGTTCCTGAGCTACCAGCCGGGGCCAGGTTCCTGTAGGGTAGCTCAAGCTCTGGAACCACTGCTGGAAGGTTTCTGGACTCACATCTAAGGCATCTAAAATTGCCACCTTTACCTGACTATAGTCCCGTGCTGCGTCTGTGGACAGGCCCCAATAGACGGTTTGGGCGGTCCCGGTCAGGAAAGGGGCCAAGAGTGTAGCCCATTGGTCAGGGGCCCAGCCGGGAACTACCGCCACCCGTTCAAACGTCACCAGAAAGACCTCTGGGTCGTCGTTGGGGCTCATCTTTGTCAACCGGATGGGGGGGCGCTGCTGGGCTGCCCCAGGGGGCCCACTGGCTGGGGCTCCGCAGGACGGGGCAGCAGCGTCGCCAACTGCTGCAGGCATTGTTGCTGGTGGTCCCGGTTCTGGCGTCCCAGTTCCAGAATCAGCTGCTGCTGTTGTGTCCCAAGCTGCTGGACCAGTTGCTGCTGCTGCTGGAGCTTGGCGGTGGCCTGCTGCTGCTGCTGCTGAAGCTGGGCCGCCTGCTGCTGTTGTTGGCTCTCTGCTAAGAATTTAATAAGCTTCTCCATGTCCATGGTTGCCTGGACACGTCTCCTCAGATCCCTCCTCACAGGGATCAGGGGATCTGATCCCCACTTCTGGTACCACATGTAAAGGGGTTTGTTAGGGTCACACCTCTCTGGGGCGGCTGGGAGCCAGGCCACCTCACTACTGAGGTCCGCTGAGTCAGAGAACTAGCCGGGTGAGGCAGGAAACTGTCAAGGGCTCAGGCCCTCAGGTAGGGGCTGAGCATATAGTTCCAGAACAAGCCCGGGCCCTGGGGCAGGGCGGGGCGGTAAACAAACAGTCTAGAGCTCAGACCCCAGGCAGGGGGCTGAGCAAATAGTTCAATATCAGGCCCCAGGCCCTGGGTCAGAGCGGGGCAACACACAGTCTGGAGCTCAGGCCCTCAGGCAGGGGCTGAGCAAAATAGTTCAGTAACAGGCCCCGGCCCTGGGTCAGGGCGGGGCAGCAAACAAACAGGGGCTCAGACCCTCAGGCAGGGGCTGAGCAAAATAGTTCAGTAACAAGCCCAGACTCCCGGTTCTGGCATCTGGGGCGAGGGGGAGACTGCCACCCGTAAGTGGGGTGGCAGGGGGGACGCAGGCCCGCCCACTCCACTGCGTCCCAGCCCGGGGCCCTAACAGCGGCAGGCAGCCTGCTGCTGCGTCAGTGGGGATCCTGGCCGCAACACACTGACATCGGCTCTGGGTGTGCCTCAGCCAGACTAGGGTCGGCTGCCCCCGGGCTACTTCCTACCTCCCCCTCTAGCAGTACCTGCGTCTGGTCGGTGTCCTCCACGGAATCAAGCACCATGGGCTCCTCAGGATACTCGGCGAGAGGTAGGCTTGGCAGCTCCTCTGGGTCGCTTTCCTCCGGTAGGCTTAACAGCTTCTCCGGGGTCTGTTCGTCCTCAGACCTTGGCTGGTATGGCCAGTCCTCAGGTCGGTCACAGGCTGCAGAAGTCTCCCCAGCGGGAGCTAGGCCCCCAGCCTCTGGCCTTCTCTGGCGGCCAGGCAGCTTCTGAGCCCTGGGGTGGGGCTTTTATACTTCCGGTCCTGCGCTTTGACCTTTGGGAGGCGGGCGCAGGCTCCAGTGGCTCCATCCACTTTGGCAATCAGAGAGGCTCGTCCCCCTCTGGGGCGGCTGGGAGCCAGGCCACCTCACTACAGTCCTCAATGCATCAGGTTTATTTTTTGTTAGGTTCTCTAATAATTATTTTGTTGTTGAGTTTTGTTATTAATACGTTTGTATTGTTAGTTACGTTTTCTTGTATTGTTAATTCCACTTTCCTCTATGCACCCTGGTTCTACTTCCCCAAGCCCTGAAGGGTAGTTCATGGGCCCCCATAATCTGTACAACTAAATTTTAGTTTAAGTATCAGCAATTTCACCACATTCTCTGTTACTATGTATCTTCCAAATCAGTTTAACCTTGCATGACAATTGTGGTACTCCTACAAATCTTATTTGTTGTGTGTACCTAAGGGTTAGGGTTGACTTTTATTGTTTGATGGCTATTGCAGCATCAAACTTGGGCCTCATTTTGTTTGTCAATGTACCCAATTATTGTAATAGTGATGGTTTTATTGTATTCCCAAATATTATGATTGTGATTGTTTGCATTTGTGTTTATGTTATATCTGATGTTTAGTCAATTGTAAGGGTTTTAGTTATATTCACCTGGTTATGATTGTTTGGTTTGTTTGCAACAGATCACCTGTGGCCTACAACGACAACAACTACTATAATGATTATAGATCAAGGGGCGGAGTGTTATAGGAGCAGCAGTGATCTGTATGCTATGTATAACCTGTATGCTCAAAAGGTCTGTTACACTTCCCCCCACTTTTGTCTCTTCTCCTTTGAATACCTGTGAAATGGCTTTCCGCCTCTCCCTGCCTCCTGGAATGCTTGTGGGATGAATGGGCTGCTTGAACAGCAGGAAGATCAGAAGAGCTCCCAGGTAGACAAAGTGTCTGGAACACTAATTAGGCAGCGATCACATACCCAATGCTTGGACACTGTCCGAGGTGGAGTGTGACCAACCAGACATGGCCAAGTCATCTCTAGTTGCAGGCCATGAGGAGCAGGTCCTTAAAAGGGGAAGGGGACATGTGCTCAGGAGTGCACTCACAAGATTGTACCTCCCATAAAGGCCCTTCGCCCGGACCGCCTGGCCAGTGGTTCGCCGCATTGCATTCCACCGTACCTCAGGAAGACTTACCTTCATTGCACCGTCCATTGCTGCGCTGTGGGACACTTACCTTGAAGGATCCTGACATCTCCAGTGCCGTGCCTGTCCTGGGAGCGTGAGTATGCGAGTGTGAGTGTGACCCCCCTCCCCCCTTTTTTTGAGCTTAGTTATCAGTATAATAAACATGCTGCTTTCTGCCAAACTCTGGTGGGTCATTAGTCCTCCCTAAGCTTACTAGCTGGCCCAATTTCAGGTAACGTTACCCTGCATTCTCCACCCGTAATGTTACCCGAAATTTGGCCAGCTAGTAAGGTTAGGGAGGACTAATGACCCACCAGAGTTTGACAGAAAGCAGCACGTTTATTATACTGATAGCTGAACTCAAAAGAAGTGGGGGTGTCTTCTCGCTCGGGCTGCTTTGCCTTTTTTTCCCCCTTGCCCCACAGTGGCATACTTAGCAGCGGCGTCCTTTTCTCCCTGCAGTGGGTTGCTAGCCTACCAGTTTTTACGCAGGCTCGAGCTGGACCCGCTCAAAAGACTACCGGGGGGCACCAGGGGACCCCTACTCTTGGGTCAAATCCTCCACTAAGCTGCCTGCATTCTCCACCAGTAATGTTACCCGAAATTGGGCCAGCTAGTAAGCTTAGGGAGGACTAATGACCCACCAGAGTTTGGCAGAAAGCAGCATGTTTATTATACTGATAGCTAAGCTCAAAAGAAGGGAGGGGGGTTACACTCACACTCGCATACACTCCCAGGACAGGCATGGCACTGGAGATGCCAGGATCCTTCAAGATAAGTGTCCCACAGCGCAGCGATGGATGGCGCAATGAAGGTAAGTCTTCCTGAGGCAAGATGGAATGCAATGCAGTGAACCACAGGCCAGGCGGTCCGGGCGAAGGGCCTTTATGGGAGGTACAGTCTTGTGAGTGCACTCCTGAGCACATGGCCCTTCCCCTTTTAAGGACCTGCTCCTCATGGCCTGCAACTAGAGATGACTTGGCCACGTCTGGCTGGTCACACTCCACCTCAGACAGTGTCCATGCAGTGTCCATGCATTGGTGTGTGATCACTGCTAAGACACCTTGTCTACCTGGGAGCTCTTCTGATCTGCCAGCTGTTCAAGCAGCCCATTCATTCCACAAGCATTCCAGGATGGAGGGGGAGGGGGAGGGGGAAAGCCACTTGGGAAATGTCGGCCTTCTTGGGAAAAGAGGGAAAGACCTTGGCTGACATGCCGGGTCTGTTGGGCTTTGATCCAAGAGCCCCACGCCTGGGGGCTGCTCCCTCACCTGATGAGTGGGCAAAGGCTTTGGGGCAAGCATTAGAAAAGGTAGTGCAGCCCCACCCTGAATCAAGCCCCTATCTTAGACTTATTTATTTTCTGGGGGTCTCACCCCAATACCTGGGGAAAACGGGTTTGAACCCTGGCTGGAACACACCACTGAAATGCTGCAGGAGGGGGCAGTACCTGATGCTGAAAAGAGATGGCGTTTGGTAGAGTGCCTCAGGAGTCCATCACTAGATGTAATTTTCACCCTGAAGCTCAGTAATCCTGGAGTCAGGGTGAAGGACTGTCTAGAGGCCCTTGATCACGCCTTTGGGAGAACTGAGGGCTCGGAGGATATTTATTGCAAGTTCCTTAATGCCAGACAACAAAAGGGTTAGAAGGTTTCTGCCTATATACAGAGGTTGGAGAAATTATTACAGAGAGACATCATAAGGGGAGCAGTGACTGTTGAGCAAATGGACCGGACTAAATTGGCTCAGATTGTGAGAGGAGTTCAATATCAGAACCCAATCCTACTCCACCTTCAATTAAGGGAACGACAAGAAAATCTACCGAGTTACTCTTGGCTAATAAAAGAGGTCTGAGAGGAGGAGGAGAGGCAGGCAGCTGGTGAGGTTTGGGAGGTTCAGTCACACCAGGCAACTGGCACAGCATCCATGCGAACAACCAAGCCATTGATGGTGAATCTCCAAGAGAAACTTACCCAACGAGTGCAGGTCCTGACCCAGAAGGTGGCTGAACTAGAGAATACAATCGATCCAGCAAAGACTTCAAGGTACGAGGAACCCCCGGCTGCCATGATCCAGAAGTCTACATTTAAAGCAACAAGGGAGAGGACAGTCCTTCTGCTACAGGTGTGGCCAGGGTGGACACACTGCTGCAAGGTGTCAGAAGGAAGAGAATCCCACTCTAGTATATCAAAACCTGTCTGATAGTGAAACTCACTACCCCATCCACAAGCTGGAGTTCTTGGCCTTGAAATGGGCCATCACTGAGAAATTTCGAGACTACTTGTATGGTACTCAGTTTCAAGTGTGGACAGACAACAATCCACTGACTTATGTGTTAACAAGTGCTAGGCTGGATGTTACAGGGCAGAGACGGGTGGCCGCCTTGGCATGCTATGAGTTCAGCATTCAGTACCGATCAGGGAGAAGCAATGTAGATACGGATGCATTGTCCTGGCATCCACAGGCATCGGAAGTTGCTGTGATACCTATGGATGGAGTGAGAGCTATTTGCAATGTGAGTTGTCGAGAGCCAGAGGCCCATGAGAGGCTTCATGGGTGTGTTGCAGAAGCTCTGGGTCTGCCCCCTGAAAGCATGCCAACTGCCTCAGTGAATTATAGTGTTGGACCAATCTCCGTTGCCCATGCTCAATGTGGCTGACTGGCAAGAAGCCCAGCTGCAAGATACTGAAATTCATGATACACTACTTGCCAAAAGGCAGGGGTGAAGCCCCGCTGCGATTATCCCACCAAACCCCGAATATAAACTACTATTGAGAGAATGAAACAAACCAAAACAGATTCAGGGTACAGAGTACAGAGCCCTGGCCATGAGGGCCCTGCATGATGACTTTGGACATTTAGGAATGGAGAGGACCCTGGAACTTATTTGCAGTAGGTTCTGTTGGCCCCAGATGGCGGAAGACATTCATAGGAAATGTGAGACATGCACTCGATGTGTTCAGTGGAAAACTCTGCCCACTAGAGCTGCATATCTGAAGAATATCACCAGCAGCAAACGTTTGGAGCTGGTATGCATTGACTTCCTGTCTTTAGAAGTGGACAAGAGGAATGTTGGGAACATTTTAGTAGTGACTGACCATTTTACATGGTATGCGCAGGCATATCCCACACGTGACCAGAGGGCCACCACTGTTGCTCGAGTGCTGTGGGAGAAATATTATTCAGTGTATTGGTTCCCAGCTTGGATACACTCCGACCCGGGGCGGGACTTTGAGAGTCACCTTCTGAAGGAGGTGCTGAGGATAGCAGGAATTTAAAAGTCTACAACAATGCCTTATAACCCACAAGGTGATCCTCAGCCAGAGAGGTTTATTCAAACTCTGTTAGATATGTTGGGGACTTTATGGCCAGAGCAGAAAGCAACCTGGAGACAGCATGTTGCGTTTCTGGTGCATGCTTACAATGCCACAAAGAACGATGCTACAGGAGTCACTCCATATCTCTTGATGTTTGGGCGAGAACCAAGATTACCCACAGACTTGTGTTTTGGCATATCAGAGGATGGAGATAGCCATGAGACTCATCAGCAGTATGTATCCCAACAAAGAGAAAAGCTGCGGGATGCTTATCGCTTAGCTATGTCTGCAGCTCAGAAAAACTCAGACTGTAACAAGCATTGGTATGATGTTAGGGTGCCTTCGCAGGAGCTCCAGCTGGGGAATAGAATTCTGCTGTGAAATTTGGGTATTGCTGGCAAACACAAGATAGCCAACAGATGGAAAGCAATACCTTACCTGTAAAAAGCAACAGAGGGTCCTGTGGCACCTTTAAGACTAACAGAGGTATTGGAGCATAAGCTTTCGTGGGTGAATGCCCACTTCATCAGACGCAATTCTGATGAAGTGGGCATTCACCCATGAAAGCTTATGCTCCAATACCTCTGTTAGTCTTAAAGGTGCCACAGGACCCTCTGTTGCTTTTTACAGATTCAGACTAACACGGCTACCCCTCTGATACTTAATACCTTACCTGGTGGTGGAAAAACTGGGAGATCTGCCAGTCTACAAGATTAAACCCGGAGTGGGGTCAGGGCAAATAAAGACAGTACATAGAAACTTTTAGTCCCTGTGGGGGAGTTGGTAGACCCCCCCTTACAAAGTGGACCACAACATGGCAACTGGGCAGAACAAATGTGCTAGACCAAAGCCACCATCTAACATGGACAGTGGGCCTCCTGCGGCTAACCTACCCCTACTCAGCACATCTGAGAGTGAGTCTGAGGAGGAAAGCACTACCATGGTGTATCCTAGAATGGAAACGAGATTTCAGTCTCGATCAGCTGAACCGAGGGAGAGCGCCACTTCTTCAGCCCTAAACCCCATGGCGGAAGTATTTAGGCCCATTGCTGGCACACCCTTGCCACCAATGAGACCGCCCTGTGATGACACATTTAGGTTATTGGACAGTGAAGACATACAGGTGGAAGGTGTTCCGGATACCTTGGGCCTTCCACTATTAGAATCAGAGATGCAGGGGTCTATGCCAGTAGCCGAGGGATCCTCAAAGGAACCCTCACCATCGCTTGCCCAAGAAGATGTCCCCCCTGCCCCTGCAATGCCCACTCTCAATAGGCAGGACAGGGTTATAAGGCCAGTAAGCCAGTTAACTTATGATGCACCTGGGGTGGCTAGTGAAGAACCAATAAAACTTAGTTCACAAGCTTGTGGAAGCCATAGTGGGTTTCCTGAGGCCCTTTGGGGGAAACTAATGAATTTGATATAATATGGAGTGTGATTTATCGGGACGACAAATTCTTGTCTGGGGGGAGGATGTAAGCAGAGTCTGAATGAGCTCTCCCATGACATCTAGTGGTGAGCTGTGAAAAAAGACTTCAGAAGCTGATATAGTTTGCATGGACACACCCACCATACCTATGTGCTCAGCATGATGGGATTGCTTGCCCAAATGATCACTTGTGGCTGGTGTTGGATCCCCAGTCTCCTTGTTATTGGGGCAGGAGTAATAAAGGGTTATCCTTGTTGTGTGAACCGAGGGCAGCAGAACTGTACCTGGCATACCCTGATGGAGGGACTCACCCTCAATGGAATGGCACTCGCTAGGCAGGGAACATGGGTTCCAAAGCCCCATGAGTTGAGAGAGGGTGGGGGTAGGTACCAGTACCTGGTGGTGTGGGCCCTGCTTAAGGATCCTAGACACCATTTGACCCATCCTCTCTCCATGGTACAATAAAAGAGCTAATTTAGATTCAATTGAGAGTCTAATTACATGCTGCAGAGCTGAAATTAGACCTACTTTGGGACAGTGTCTCTATTGCAAGAGACTGCGCGGTGGGCACCAGCAGTGAGGCTTCTTCCCTGCCCCCCCCCCCACTAACAGCTGAAATCACTGAAAGTTATGTTAAGTGGGGGGGCCCTGAAAACATCTTGGTGAGTGGCCAGCCAGGCAGCTAGTGGAGAGGTGTGGTAACAGATGGCTTGATGATCAACAGATGGCTCAGGCAGTGGTGCTATAAGGAGGGCTTTGGGATGTATGGCCACTAGGAAGCAGGGCCGGCTCTAGGATTTTTGCCGCCCAAAGCAAAAACAATTTTGGCCGCCCCCCCACCCCGTTTTTTAATTACCCCACCCCCGGCCCCACCTCAACTCCGCCCCTTCCCCAAATCCCCAGCCCTGCCTCCTCCCCCCAGGCTCTCAAGCCTAGGAGGGAGGGAGGGAGGGGGAGAAGCGGCGCCCACGCCGCGGCCACTCGGAGTCTCCCCCTCCCTCCCAGGCTCTCAAGCCTGGGAGGGAGGGGGAGCAGCGGCACGCGAAACAGCTGTTTCGCGCGCCGCGGCCGCTCGGGATCTCCCCCTCCCTCCCAGGTTTGAGAGCCTGGGAGGGAGGGGGAGACTCCGAGTGGCCGCGGCGGGATGGGGAGCAGCGGCGCGCAAAACTGCCGCTCGGGATCTCCCCCTCCCTCCCAGGTTTGAGAGCCTGGGAGGGAGGGGGAGACTCCGAGTGGCCGCGGCGCAGGCGCTGCTTCTCCCCCTCCCTCCCAGGCTCTCAAGTCTGGGAGGGAGGGAGGGGGTGCAGCGGTGCGCAAAACAGCTGTTTCGCACGCCGGGCGCTCGGGATCTCCCCCTCCCTCCCAGGCAGCAGCAGCGGAGGTGAGCTAGGGCGGCCGGGGCACATTTTTAGGGGCGGCATTCTGGCGCCGGCCATGCCGCCCCTAAAAATGTGCCACCCCAAGCACCAGCTTGTTTTGCTGGTGCCTAGAGCCGGCCCTGCTAGGAAGCATTCATGGACAGAGGACTGTTCTCTCGGAATGGACTTCACCTGAGTAGGGAGGGAAATAGACTTCTAGGATGGAGGCTGGCACAACTGATTAAGAGAGCTTTAAACCAGGAATTTGGGGGAGATGGATGGGAGATATCCAGGTAATCTCCACGCCGGATATTAACATTGAGAGGGAAGAAAATGAAGTAAGAAAGGATACAGCCGTGGGTAGGAGAATGAACATAAGGAAGAAGGGTAGTGTAGATACTAGTCTAATAGGTGATACTGGCAGTAGAATGTCTGTGCCTTATCGGGTAAAGAATGTGAGAGAAGCCAAACAGCAAAAATTAAGATGTTTGTACACTAATGTGAGGAGCCTAGGTAACAAAATGGAGGAACTAGAGCTATTGGTGCAGGAAGTGAAATCAGATATTATAGGGATAACAGAAACATGGTGGAATAGTAGTCATGACTGGAGTACAGGTATTGAAGGGTATGTGCTGTTTAGGAAAGACAGAAATAAAGGCAAAGGTGGTGGACTAGTATTGTATAGCAATGATGAGGTAGACTGTAAAGAAATAAGAAGTGATGGAATGGATAAGACAAAGTCTGTCTGGGCAAAAATCACATTGGGGAAGAAAGCTACTAGAGCCTCCCCTGGGATAGTGCTTGGGGTGTGCTATAGACTGCCGGGATCCGATTTGGATATGGATAGAGACCTCTTTAATGTTTTTAATGAAGTAACTACTAATGGGAATTGTGTGATCATGGGAGACGTTAACTTCCCAGATATAGACTGGAGGACAAGTGCTAGTAGTAATAATAGGGCTCAGATTTTCCTGGATGCGATAGCTGATGGATTCCTTCACCAAGCAGTTGCTGAACCAACAAGAGGGGATGCCATTTTAGATTTGGTTTTAGTGAGTAGTGAGGACCTCATAGAAGAAATGGTTGTAGGGGACAACCTTGGTTTGAGCAATCATGAGCTAATTCAGTTCAAACTAAATGGAAGGATGAACAAAAATAGACCTGTGACTAGGGTTTTTGATTTCAAAAGGACTAACTTTAAAAAATTAAGGAAATTAGTTAGGGAAGTGGATTGGACTGAAGAACTTGTGGATCTAAAGGTGGAGGAGGCCTGGATTTACTTCAGGTCAAGGTTGCAGAAACTATCAGAAGCCTGGATACTAAGAAAGGGGAAAAAACTCATAGGCAGGAGTTGTAGACCAAGCTGGATCAGCAAGCATCTCAGAGAGGCGATTAAGAAAAAGCAGAAAGCCTACAAGGAGTGGAAGATGGGAGGGATCAGCAAGGAAAGCTACCTTATTGAGGTCAGAACATGTAGGGATAAAGTGAGAAAGGCCAAAAGCCATGTAGAGTTGGACCTTGCAAAGGGAATTAAAACCAATAGTAAAAGGTTCTATAGCCATATAAATAAGAAGAAAACAAAGAAAGAAGAAGTGGGACTGCTAAACACTGAGGATGAAGTGGAGGTTAAGGATAATTTAGGCATGGCCCAATATCTAAACAAATACTTTGCCTCAGTCTTTAATGAGGCTAATGAGGAGCTTAGGGATAATGGTAGGATGACAAATGGGAATGAGGATATGGAGGTAGATATTACCACATCTGAGGTAGAAGCCAAACTCGAACAGCTTAATGGGACTAATGGGACTAAATCGGGGGGCCCAGATAATCTTCATCCAAGAATATTAAAGGAACTGGCACATGAAATTGCAAGCCCATTAGCAAGAATTTTTAATGAATCTGTAAACTTGGGTGTTGTACCGTATGACTGGAGAATTGCTAACATAGTTCCTATTTTTAAGAAAGGGGAAAAAAGTGATCCAGGTAACTACAGGCCTGTTAGTTTGACATCTGTAGTATGCAAGGTCTTGGAAAAAATTTTTAAGGAGAAAATAGTTAAGGACATTGAGGTCAATGGTAATTGGGACAAAATACAACATGGTTTTACAAAAGGTAGATCGTGCCAAACCAACCTGATCTCCTTCTTTGAGAAGGTAACAGATTTTTTAGACAAAGGAAACACAGTGGTGGGGGGAGGGATAGCTCAGTGGTTTGAGCATTGGCCTGCTAAACCCAGGGTTGTGAGTTCAATCTTTGAGGGGGCCACTTAGGAATCTGGGGCAAAAATCAGTACTTGGTCCTGCCAGTGAAGGCAGGGGGCTGGACTTGATGACCTTTTTTCATAGATTCTAGGACTGGAAGGGACCTTGAGAGGTCATCGAGTCCAGTCTGCTGCCTGCATGGCAGGACCAAATACTGTCTAGACCATCCCTGATAGACATTTATCTAACCTACTCTTAAGTATCTCCAGAGATGGAGATTCCACAACCTCCCTAGGCAATTTATTCCAGTGTTTAACCACCCTGACAGTTAGGAACTTTTTCCTAATGTCCAACCTAGACCTCCCTTGCTGCAGTTTAAGCCCATTGCTTCTTGTTCTATCCTTAGAGGCTAAGGTGAACAAGTTTTCTCCCTCCTCCTTATGACACCCTTTTAGATACCTGAAAACTGCTATCATGTCCCCTCTCAGTCTTCTCTTCTCCAAACTAAACAAACCCAATTCTTTCAGTCTTCCTTCATAGGTCATGTTCTCAAGACCTTTAATCATTCTTGTTGCTCTTCTCTGGACCCTTTCCAATTTCTCCACATCTTTCTTGAAATGCGGTGCCCAAAACTGGACACAATACTCCAGCTGAGGCCTAACCAGAGCAGAATAGAGCGGAAGAATGACTTCTCGTGTCTTGCTCACAACACATCTGTTAATACATCCCAGAATCATGTTTGCTTTTTTTGCAACAGCATCACACTGTTGACTCATATTTAGCTTGTGGTCCACTATAACCCCTAGATCCCTTTCTGCCGTACTCCTTCCTAGACAGTCTCTTCCCATTCTGTGTGAAACTGATTTTTTCTTCCTAAGTGGAGCACTTTGCATTTGTCTTTGTTAAACTTCATCCTGTTTAACTCAGACCATTTCTCCAATTTGTCCAGATCATTTTGAATTATGACCCTGTCCTCCAAAGCAGTTGCAATCCCTCCCAGTTTGGTATCATCCGCAAACTTAATAAGCGTACTTTCTATGCCAATATCTAAGTCGTTAATGAAGATATTGAACAGAGCCGGTCCCAAAACAGACCCCTGCGGAACCCCACTCGTTATGCCTTTCCAGCAGGATTGGGAACCATTAATAACAACTCTCTGAGTACGGTTATCCAGCCAGTTATGCACCCACCTTATAGTAGCCCCATCTAAATTGTATTTGCCTTTCAAGGTCCCTTCCAGTTCTAGGAGATAGGATATCTCCATTAATTTAATTTACCTCGATTTCAGTAAGGCATTTGATATGGTTCCACATGGGGAATTATTAGCTAAATTGGAAAAGATGGGGATCAATATGAAAATTGAAAGGTGGATAAAGAACTGGTTAAAGGGGAGACTACAACGGGTCATACTGAAAGGAGAACTGTCAGGCTGGAAGGAAGCTACTAGTGGAGTTCCTCAGGGATCAGTTTTGGGACCAATCTTATTTAATCTTTTTATTACTGACCTTGGCACAAAAAGTGGAGATGTGCTAATAAAGTTTGCGGATGACACGAAGCTGGGAGGTATTGCCAATACAGAGAGGGATCGGGATATCCTACAGGAAGATCTGGATGACCTTGTAAACTGGAGTAATTGTAATAGGATGAAATTTAATAGTGAAAAGTGTAAGGTCATGCATTTAGGGATTAATAACAAGAATTTTTGTTATAAGCTGGGGACTCATCACTTGGAAGTAACAGAGGAGGAGAAGGACCTCGGAGTATTCGTTGATCACAGGATGACTATGACAATGTGATATGGCTGTGAAAAAAGCTAATGCGGTCTTGGGATGCATCAGGCGAGGTATTTTCAGTAGAGATAAGGAGGTGTTAGTACCGTTATACAAGGCACTGGTGAGACCTCATCTGGAATACTGTGTGCAGTTCTGGTCTCCCATGTTTAAGAAGGATGAATTCAAACTGGAACAGGTACAGAGAAGGGCTACTAGGATGATCCGAGGAATGGAAAAACTGTCTTATGAAAGGAGACTCAAAGAGCTTGGCTTGTTTAGCCTAACCAAAAGAAGGCTGAGGGGAGATATGATTGCTCTCTATAAATATATCAGAGGGATAAATACCAGGGAAGGAGAGGAATTATTTAAGCTCAGTACCAATATGGACACAAGAACAAATGGATATAAACTGGCCATCAGGAAGTTTAGACTTGAAATTAGACGAAGGTTTCTAACCATCTGAGGAGTGAAGTTCTGGAATAGCCTTCCAAGGGGAACAGTGGAGGCAAAAGACATATCTGGCTTCAAGACTAAGCTTGATAAGTTTATGGAAGGGATGGTATGATGGGATAGTCTAATTCTGGCAATTAATTGATCTTAGACTATTAGCGGTAAATATGCCCAATGGTCTGTGATGGGATGTTAGATGGGGTAGGATCTGAGTTACTACAGAGAATTCTTTCCTGGGTGTCTGGCTGGTGAGTCTTTCCCACAGGCTCAGGGTTTAGCTGATCGCCATATTTGGGATCGGGAAAGAATTTTCCTCCAGGGCAGATTGGCAGAGGCCCTGGGGGTTTTTCGCCTTCCTCTGCAGTGTGGGGCACAGGTCACTTGCTGGAGGATTCTCTGCACCTTGAAGTCTTTAAACCACAAGTTGAGAACTTCAGTATCTCAGACATAGGTCAGGGGTTTGTTGCAGGAATGGGTGGGTGAGATTCTGTGGCCTGCGTTGTGCAGGAGGTCAGACTAGAAGATCATAATGGTCCCTTCTGACCTTAAAGTCTATGAGTCTATAAGTGGCCAGCAGGGTGGCGGGTGATGAGGACCAGAGCAGTGCCCTGCAGAGGTGCGGCAATCAGCTGTTGGGGTGACGAGCGAGTGCCCGAGCAGTTGAGTGTGTAAGGTGCTTCCTTACGGCCCCCCCGCTCCACACAGGGTGGGAGGTGAACTCTGCGGATGAACCTCTGAACTCTGGGGCTGCACTGGCCAAGGACAGCAACTGTGAGTGGGGTACAGAGAAGGGATGGGCACGTTAAAGGGACTTTTGGGCTTCTGGACTTAAGATCCTGAGGGGAAAAGGACACTGCCCAACTTACTTGGGGGTGGGTCTTTTGCTCATGGTTTGTGTTTATGAATCCTAGTTGCGGTGTTTTCCCAAATTAATGCTGAGTTACTTACCGCCTTTTATTAAAAGTTTTTGCTACACTCAGACTCTGTGTTTGCAAGAGGGGAAGGATTGCCTCTTAGAGGTGTCCAGGGGGTGGTGTGTAATTGTCCCAGGTCACTGGGTGGGGGCTCAAGCCGGTTTTATGTTGTATTGTTGAAAAGGAACCCCTAGATACTGAACCCAGCCCTTGTTGCTGCTGGCTTCGCCTGGCAGAAGGGTTACATGAGTATGACACTCACCACTATTCCCTTCTTTGCATAGGTGCTGGAAGTACAGGTGCTGGGGGTGCTGCCTCACCCACTGGCTTGAAGTAGTAATAACAACCCAAATACATGGTTCCCACCAAGAGCACCCCTACTATAAAAATTGTTCTAGCACCACTGCATATGTGGACAAGCTATTCCTTGCCACAGCGCAGCTGAACCTATTACTGTCTTGTAAAATCAAAATGGGCTTTCTCAAGTCATTCAGTAAGAGGCCCCTTCCCTGTTAGTACTGACCCTGTGCTCCAGGATAGTGGTAGGGGCACTATACAGCTGGAGATACCAACTTTATCCACTTGCACAGAACTTTTCAGCTATATTTGTTGATGTGCTTTACAAAGGTAGGTAAGTCTCATACCTATTTTACTGATGGGGAAACTGAATGATGGAAACATTGCCCAAGCTCATTTTGATTTTACATTTTAGCACTGTGCCATGTTATTGGGGGTCAGTACTCAATAGTGCTACTTCCTGACTCACCAACTTCCCCTCCTGCATCAACTGAATTGTCTGTGGAGGTCTGCAGACCAGTTTCTGACACAGCAAGCCCCTGCTTATGTTATGAGCACTAAGGAGATTGCCACCTAAAGCGATGTGTCTGCAGAAACCCCAAATGAACAAGACTACACAGTGTTATTAGAGCATCATGTATGCAGTCAGACAGATTACATCTTTACATAAAACGTTAGTGTCGCCAGATGAAACATTCCCTCCCCTTTTCTAGGGATAGGCCCATCAAAGTTATCTTTTGCTATGCCTCAAGAGTATCAGAAGATCAGCCTCTCTGGTGAGTTTGGCATCCTTTCTCTTTTCTCCACTGCAGCATTGCCTTCCCATCCAAGGACATAGCAGGTGTGATTCTCCACTGCTTTGCACTTTGTGCTGCCATTTGGACATGCCAAGTGAGTATGAAACACTACCAATCTGAACTGGCAGTGTTGTACACTCACTTTGCATAGATGTAAATGACAATACAAGACAGTGGAGAGGCCTTGAACAATTTTGCATTGTGTAGCATGGGTGTCTGCAGGTGCAAGTCATAGTACACAGATCCTACTTTCCTCGGGCAACATTTCTTATGGCATCTGTGATTCTCATCAGGTCTTTTATTAACTCTCTTCTTTTAAGCCCCTTGTCCAAATCCACTTCTCTGTCCACTATAGACACATTTAGCTTCCCATGTGACTGAATATTCATCTTATCCTTTCCCTTGTGCTTCCCCACCACTCACCCCTGCAATGTTGTCAGCTCCTCCTCATGTTCTCCTCTTGACAGGAGGCCCTGATTGTGCAAAGACTTGCTTGTCATGCTTAACTTTAAGCATTTGAGAATTCCTTTGTAAAGTTAAGAGTGTGAAGCTTTTTAGGATTGGGGCCCTAGATTGTAAGCTCTTCAGGATGGGGAATGGATTTTGATTTGTTCTGTGCAGTGGCATGCACTTCTATGGTCCTATAGTAATAATAAATAAAATAGTAGTAATAATTAGCAATAATTAACTGCTACATCTATAGCTAACTGCAGCTACTCTGTTAATGATCAGATTGGGTGCCATGGGAGATACCATGGGCACAGTGGCATCAATTAGTGTGTGTATTATATATTTTACTTTTGTAGCTATGTTCTTGATGGTGTAGGGTCCTGTGTCCACTGATGAGGGAATGCTGTCTTTAGCAGAACCAATGGTAAGCAATGTTGTCTAGAGGTTGGAAGAAAGTGGGGTGGGGAAACTGGTAGTCAGGGCTCCAAGGTTCTAGTCCTCTGTCACTGACTCACTTTATGACCTAGAGCAAGATGCTTAAGGTCTCAGCTTCCCCATCTGCAAAACGGGGTAATAATAGCATGCTGTCAGAACTGGCTGGTGCTTGTGAAGTGCTGTGCTCTGAGATCATCAGGTGGTGGAAGGTGTTGTGTAAGGGCAAGGTATCATTGCCTGCCCTGTGCCCCAGCACTTACACCCAAATTAGACAGCAAGCCCCAGGCGCTGCAGAAGGAAAGGTGTGCTGGTGGGTGGGTGCGCTTTACGCCCATCTCTCGCTATGAGCGACCAGGATGGAGGTGGGGGAGGGCAGATTACCTCAGAGCTGCCCACTGAAGGGCTTCTTGCACCTCCCTCTGCTGCATGTGGCACTGGCGACAGGCCAGCGGCTGGGTTAGCGAGCCTTCGGGACCGAGCCAGTCTGACGAGCCCCGCGTTTCTGGCGTGGGAACGGTGGAAGAGCCCTGGAGAGGCGCTGTCCCTGAAAGCGTTAAAGCTGCGCTCCTCCCCTCGCAGTACAACCCCCTCCGGGGACCTTCCCAGCAGCCTTTGCTGGCTCTCCCCCGGCCAAACAAAGAGCGCAGGAGCTTTCAAACTGCTGCAGCCCCACGCCGAGTTGGGTACCGGAGAGGGGCCGGCGGGGGCTTCGCTAGTGGAGCCCAGCCGGGCTGGCAGCGGCTCAACGTGGCCTGGATCGTTCCCACTCGCCGTACGTAGGCACGGGGATCGGACTCGTGGTGCGTGTGCTTCCCTGGTCGAATGGGGCGCGGCTGGGGTAATGGGGAGGCGTCTCCAAGTCACGGGCACTGGCCAGGGAGCTGCCTGCCTTGCTGGCCGCGCCTCGGTCTGTGTGCCATCTAACGGCGGTATTCCTGCGCGCTAGCTGGGACCTCTGGCTCCGCTCCCTGTAGCCCCGGGTGTCTCCTGAGTGCGGTTTGGTGGCTATACGTGGGGGTCCCTGCTGCTGCCCTGGTTGTAGGTAGCTGAGGGTCAGGTCTCTGCGAGCCGTGACATAGCCAGATTCACGTAGCGAGTCAGTGTCAGCGCGGGGTCAGAAATCAGAGGGGGCAGTGTGGAGGGAGCAGGAGGTGCTATTTGCTAATTCGGCCTCTGTGGCTTCATACCCATCACTTCATCTCTCTGTCTCGCTTGTCCTAGCCATAAAATATGAGCAACAATACTGACTGCTACCTTCTTCATAGAGGTGGACAGAGGGTGGTGCTGTTAAGATTTGTCAGTGCACAGTCAACCTGTGGAACTTGGATGTTCTGAAGGCAAAAACTATAACTGGATTCAAAAAAGAATTAGGTAAGTTCATGGAGGATAGGTCCAGCAATGGCTATTAGCTAAGATGGTGAGGGTTGCTACCCCATGCTCTGGGTGTCCCCTCATCCATTCCCTGCATCTGGGATGGGTCACTTGACGATTGCCCTGTTCTGTTCATTCCCTTTGAAGCATCTGGTATTGGCCACTGTCAGTAGACAGGATACTGGGCTAGATGGACCACTGGTCTGACCCAGTGTGGTGGTTCTTATGTTCTTAATGTTTGTAGAGTGCCATAGAAGTGTGAACTATGACTGTGTCATGTGACCAGGTGCTCTGTTTCTATGTCTGTCTTTTTAGTTAGAGGGTACGCCATCACTGGCATGGAGATGCTTATAGAGAAGGGTCTCCTAAAACTATAAAGTACCTAGATGATCAGTTAGCTAATGCTTCAATTGCACAGCATGCTGAAGCACTCAAGTTTGATTGTTGTTTATTTTATTATGAAGTGGATGGTGGAAAGATGCACTTGCCCAGTACATGGCATTGTTCTATTTGACCATGCAGCACCGTGCCTGTTGCACAAAGATTGAATCCTGGTGCCATCTCATCATAAAGCGTCTCATTGCTGATGGTTTCCATTCATTGCGGGCACTTTAGGCTCTGTTTTTGTTTAAATTAAGATCAGAGGTGTGTGACTCTCTCCACGTGTGCTAATGAGATGAGCATTTGGCTTTATGGGATGTGATCGCCTGTCATGCTGGCAGTAAACAAACTGCAAGGTGGGAAGGATTTTACCTATGTGCTCTGGAAGCTGGAAACCTTTCTTCTTAATTGCATGTGTAATAATGAGACCAAATTGTCACTGGAGGGAATTGAGATGACATATTTGCAATGACTGCACACCTGGGCATTAAACACATAGGTTTGAAACTGTAGACAAGAGTTTTTTCTTGGTTTCCCTCTCCCCTCATTGTACCCTTCTGAAAATAACATGGACACTGTCAACTTGGTGAAAAATCAGAATTTACCTAGAAGTTGTAGCATATTTTTAACTGTAGACTCTGATCCTCTGGATTTTGATCCACGTACACCATCATGGTTTAAAACTGATCCTTGCAACACAGTCTTGCTGCTAGTTCAAAAACAAACAAACCTGTAACTCCTAGTACTGTACATGGGTGAGAGTGCATCAGCATCAGTTTGTTTGTGTAGGATCTGGGGGCTTAAAAATGTGCAGTGATGCATGGTTTTTCAGTGACATTTATAAAGCATGCCCTGCCTCTGTACGAATATGCTTGCTAAATATTAAACCTCTTTATCCCAACACAAGGAACAAGAATTACATTTTCTTTAGACATTTGCAGGACACAATAAGTCAGAGGTGTGGGGTGTGTGGTTTTATTTTTAAATTCTCCAAGCTGCTTCAGAATCACGTGCTGGTGGGGGAAATTAGGAGGCTTAAAGCTATAGTAGCATTTTTAAGCTAGGTCAGTAGTAGGTAGTCATTCTCCCTAGGGCACTCTTGGGGCTTGTCTTCACTACCCGCCTGGATCGGCGGGTAGAAATCGCTCTCTCGGGGATCGAATTATCGCATCTCGTTGGGACGCGACAATCGATCCCCGAATCGACGCGCATACTCCACCAGCGCAGGTAGGAGTAAGCGCCGTCAACGGGGGAGCCGTGGCGGTCGATTTGCCGCCGTCCTCACAGCGGGGTAAGTCGGCTCAGATACGTCGAATTCAGCTACGTTATTCGCGTAGCTGAATTTGCATATCTTAAATCGATTTCCCCCCCCCTCCCTCCCCCAGTGTAGACCTAGCCGTAGTCAGACAGACATAGTGGATATGCTGGATTGCTGGGCCTTTTGGCCCATAACCTCTTGTGTCTCAGGAAATCAACTTCTTTTGGCAGGAATTTTGCTTTCTTTCTGACCTGTGATGTTAGATGGCCTAACTTTAAGATCAGTGGTTCTTACTGAGCAAACAACATTTTTCACACTTGTGTAAAAGCATACAAGGTAAAGATCATAACACTTAAAAATACATAACACACCTTTTTTCTGTAGTCTCAAGATGTTTCTCACCTTCTGTTTAAGGATCTTAGTGCTTCAAAACCAAACTATTTTAGCCAAACTTCTGTGAAATAGGGAAGTACTATCCTCCATTGTACAGACTGTGCAAATGAAGCACGGAGAGATTGACTTGTGTAGACATAGATCTTGCTGGGCATGAGTAAACTTGCATATAGCTTGATTTGAGTGCAAGATTGTAAATAAGGGTGTGACAGGCTGTGTGCTGGAAATTTTCAGGCTAATTGAGATAAATGGGAACAGTGTGAATTGATACACATGAAATGTAGATAAGGTAAAAACATAAGTTATTGGTCCTTACATGATGTGCAAAGCGATTGGTCCTTACATGATCCATATGATGTCCAAACCAATTAGATTCAAAAAGTATAGATGTTAGTAGCTAGGAAAAACATATATAAACTGTGTAGTGTGGGGTCTAATTTGGAATTGTGGCATCACCCTATACCTAACTCTGCTCAGCAAGGGAATAGAGCTGTTACATGCCTAATAAAGTAACCTTAGTGATGATCTGGAGTCGAGCTGAGTGTTTGGATCCCAGAGAACTGGATGGAGCATTCTCCCAGAACTGGATGAGGTGTTCTGGGTAAGCCAAGTGGAAAAGATTTTGGAGGGAATCCTAACAACTTGTCAAAGGCTAGAGAGAGAGAGATACTGTGGCAGAGTCAGGAATGGAACCTATCTTTCTTCCAAGTATTGTGCCTTAGCCAGAAGTCTTTTCTTCCTCTGACATACTGAAGACTGACAGAAAAGTGATATTGTTTGTTATGATGCTCTCCCTTAGCAGAGAGTGAGTCAGCATGGCTCAGATAATGGCACCATCTTCATTCAACCAGCCAACTGCTCTTCTGATAACCAATTTCTCTCTTGTAACAAACCTGCTCCTAGGCCTTTTCCTAAAGCAGCTACCTGAATAACTAATTCTGCAGAGAAAATCAGGACTTTGTAACACAGAATGTTTGCACAGACTTCTCTTTAGGGTTGGATGGTTTCCATTTTGTTAGCTCTTTGTCTCCACAGTACGACTTGACTAAAAGCTAGCACAGTGGAGAACTGTGCTAAAGAATTGCCAGGGCCACGCTACCAAACCCAGAAAGGACTTCATGTTTGTTCTATAGAGTCTGTACTTGCAAATGTTCTTGACTAGCTTGGACTGTTTTTCATGTATAGTTTCACCAAGATTTGGTTTAGGACATTGTGGCACTGACAGGCCAGCTCAAGCCAAAGCCATAGGGCAATTCACTTGTGTATGAATATCAAAGAAATGTTAAGTGTAATAATATGCATAGACTAATTCACTCGTGTTAATTGAGATAAAAGGAGATGTTAATTGTATTGTTTTCGCCTATCTATATCCTGTTGTTTGCTATCATATTACAATTACACTAGGTATATCCTGTAATTAGATAACCCTAGATCAAAGTGTGTGTTAGTGAACATCAGAAGGTATTTGATGTATAAACGTCATGAAAACTAATGAAGGATTGTTGTTTGCTATTAAAAACATTTGCATTTATGTATAATTCTGTAACTAAAATTACTCCTCAAAGAAATCTTGTGAAATATTAATGAAGGACTTAATGGCTGTACCAGGAAATGCTAATTTCAAAGCAAGGAGCCAGGTAGTGAGTAAAAACACTTGTAAGAGTGTTATCTGTGGAAATAAGATATAAATACTGATTCAAAGAAATGCTCTTTCATCTCTATTTGGACTCTTACAGGGAAGATACCAAATGCAAAGTGGAGATCCCCTGAAACAGCTGGGTTCCCTGAAAAGATTTTTGGGAAACTGGGAGTTTAAATAGGAGTACTTGTGGCACCTTAGAGACTAACAAATTTATTAGAGCATAAGCTTTCGTGGGCTACAACCCACTTCTTCGGATGCATATAGAGTGCACACTCTATATGCATCCGAAGAAGTGGGTTGTAGCCCACGAAAGCTTATGCTCTAATAAATTTGTTAGTCTCTAAGGTGCCACAAGTACTCCTGTTCTTTTTGCGGATACAGACTAACACGGCTGCTACTCTGAAACCTGGGAGTTTAAATGATAGCAGTTGATATAATAGACTTACAAACTTAGACTCACCTGGTAAAGTATTTTACCTGCTTTAACCTCTAACCCTCTCATTTCTTTTTCTTAGCCAATAAATATTTAGTTAATTTACTAGAGAATTGGCTGCCAGCGTTATCTTTGGTCTGAGATACAAAGTACCAATTGATCTGGGTAAGTGACTGATTTGTTATTGACCACTGTCAGAAGACAGGATACTGGGCTAGATGGACCTTTGGTCTGATCCAGTATGGCCGTTCTTATGTGATTTTCAGTTTATGTGACCATTATCACTAAGGCCAGTTTGTCTGGGTGTCAGGATAGGTTGGAGTGCCTAAGGGGACTGTCTGTGACTCCGTGGTAAGACCGGTATAGTGATCCAGGAGTGCACATTTGTTACCGGCTTGGTGAAATCTGCTAATAGAATATACCACCAGTTTGGGGTGTCTGTCCTGTTTTCTAACCCTCTGACCTGAGATTGGCACTCACAGTTGTGAGCCACTTTAGACAGTGTGACAGACTGATATTTTATCTCTTCCTGAGCCAGTGCACCTTTCCCTGAAACACCGTCTACCCAGCTTGCTGGATCCTTTTGATTTCTTTCTCCAGATACAGTACTTAATGTTTTCCAATCAGTCAGTACTCATTCATCTACAGTCAGTACTGTAGACGAAAACATCATCCAGGTAAGCTGCTAGGAAATCCCCATGCCCCTTAAAGACTATGTCCAGCAGCCTCTGAAATAGGGACAGAGCACCAAGTAACCCAAAAGGCATAATTGTAAATGGAGCTGTTACACCAGGACTTGTGTTGTTGCCCAGTGCTACCAAAGACTGAGTTCCTATCCTGAGGTGCATTTCTATGCAAGCATGACCAGTCCACTCACCTCCATTAGTAGGAGGCTTTCCCAGGTGTATAGTTACTCAGAAATTGATGGTAATGTTTCATTTTTTTAAAGTGTTTTTTCACCCTTCTGTTTGCCCTTATGGCTCCCAGCCCTGCAGATGGATGTACATGGTAGGGATCCTTACTTCCCACATAAAAGCCTGTTAACATGGCTCTGCATGGGTACAGGGTTTTTCCTGCACATGCCTGATTGCATGATCAGGCCTTATCTATTTACAACTGAAATGCAACTCTATGGAACATAGCCAGGTAGGTGAAAGAGAGGGGTATTTTGGTCAAATACACTGTGCCAAAACTCTGCTGTTAAAAAGGGCAATGGGACCTATCCATGCAAAGTAGACAAGACCTCTGCTTTGTAGGATTTGAAAGACCCACTCAGTGTAAACTGCATGGAGTTCTACTCTGGAAACGAGAGCTGTGTCAGCCCTGCTCTTTGTGTGATGGTGGTCAGGAAGTGGGCTGAGCGGCCGTTTCAGGGAATATCATGTATATTTCTATATGATACTAACCTGTTTTTTCCAGTAACATATTTGATTTCTGGCTTACAATGTATGTCATTGGCCGTGATGAGATTCAGATGTCAAGGGGAGTCAGAACACTGGAATGCAAACATCGCTTAACATCAGACAAAGTGTCCTACATTTAACAGTAAATGCAATCACTAGTCAGTGATGCTTCCCCAGCCTCCATGAATAAGTGGCATTGTCTCTAACAGTGGGACCACAAAACCAAACTGAGGGGAGATTTCTAATGGAAACTCCAGCAAATTCAAAACTGCAGGTCAGGGAAGCTACCTTCTTTTTTAAAAAAATGATTTTCTCTGTTCCAAAAAGAGAAAAGCTAAGAAGTTAATGAACCTCTGGAAGGGTCATGGTGGAGGAATGTAAAGGTCTCTTTAATAAATGTGTAACTCAGTCAGTTATGTTACATAACCTTTGTGCCCCGAGCAGCTGCAGCTCTGTCATCAAGAACGATGTGGAGAACTCAGCCCTTACAAATATGTAGCTTGTTTGGTAAAGGAAAGCTGGAAGCATGCAGAGGGATCAATATAAACAAACGCTAAACAGAAAACAAGGCAGATCAGAGCTGTTAAAGTACAGACTTGAAATACCTAGCACTGGAATGGGTTACCTAGGGAGGTGGTGGAACCTCCAGCCTTAGAGGTTTTTAAGGCCTGGCTTGACAAAGCCCTGGCTGGGATGATTTAGTTGGTGTTGGTCCTGCTTTGAGCAGTGGATTGGACTAGATGACCTCCTGAGGTCTCTTCCAACACTAATATTCTATGATTCTAAGATTGAAAAAATTGGGTTTGTTTAGTCTGGAAAAGAGAAGACTGAGAGGGGACATAACTGTTTTCAAGTACATAAAAGGTTGTTACAAGGAGGAGAGAGAAAATTTGTTCTTAATCTGTGCGGATAGGACAAGAAGCAATGAGCTTAAATTGCAGCAAGGGAGGTTTAGGTTGGACATTAGGAAAAAATTCCTAACTGTCAGGGTGGTTAAGCACTGGAATAAATTGCCTAGGGAGGTTGTGGAATTTCCATCGTTGGAGATTTTTAAGAGCAGGTTGGATGAACATCTGCCAGGAATGGTCTAGATAATACTTAGTCCTGCCATAAGTGTAGGGGACTGGACTAGATGACCTCTCGAGGTCCCTTCCAGTCCTATGATTCTATGAATATCTAGTCAGGAAAGAGAACCTGTTGCTCTCCTGGGCAAGTCTGTTTTCCTCTCCTGAGCAGGAGCAGTAAAATAGCCAGAGTCTTGCTGTGCAATTTGTATAGTGCACCTAAAACTAGCCAGAATACAATGGGATCTACAACCATTCACCTCCAGTTTGTTGGTCTGAATTTTGCCCAGTTTAGTAAGGAACCAAAAAATGTTACTATCTGACAGCTTTGCAGTGGCTTTTGTGACATGGATCTGTGGGGCTCGTTCCAGTATCTAGTGCACAAGAGCCCACATTCATAAACCACCATCACAGAACCAATTACTGTAGTCCTGTTAATCTTTGTACAAAGGCTAAGGTCTAATGGACCATGGAGAATGCCCTAGCCTCTCCTCCTTAGAGGCGTACTCACCTCATCCCTGAAGAATATTGATAGGGCTGTATGGAAAGAGCTTGCACTACTGTTGTCTGTGCTGCACTCTTTCTGGAAAGGACTCCAATCTCCAAGGGTGTCATGTTGGCAGCTTTCACAAGCAGAAAGTCACTTGAAATTACAACCAACTGATCATGACCTTGAATATTCCTGGTCAATGGGAAATCTAAATGCGGACATAATTACTTATTACAGGTGCTGATAAAACAAGAGTGGTCCAAAGGTGTCTCCAAAGAATGGATGCCTGAACCATCTTAAGCTAGCCCCAGAGTGAATTCTCCATAATGTGTTGGGAGGGAGAGAGATTCCTACCCAGGTACATTTGGCTGAATAGGAGTGGAACTAATGGTAAAGGCAGGCAGCTCTCATGCACTAATGACAGGAGAGCTGGGCCCCTGAGAGGGATGGTACAAAGTGGGAAGCTTCTCCAAGGAATTAGGAAGCTGTGGAATTACCAACTCTACTGTCCCTCCTCATTGTTCCCTGTCCCTGTTCATGCAGGGAGTCTGGATAAATCCAATGCATGAGTTGTTAGTGGCTTAGTCAAGACCGTGAGTTATCCTGCTGTGGGGAGTTCTTGCTGATTAACTGGAGTCCATAGGCATCTGCCAGTGTAAGAGGTGTGAGTCCTGTAACAAGGGGAGTTAACTAGATGGTGCTAGAGCATACTTCTGCGACTGGAGTTCAGGTGTTGGTTAGAAAATACTTGAACAAAGCAACTGTTCCCCTGTCCAGAGCAGGGGCTCTTGACTGTGGGGTGTGAACTGGTGTTAGGGGTTTGCAGCCATTCTGCTCTTCCCATATTGCTAAAGGGCAGGGAGGTCCGAGTTACTGGGGAGGGATCGTAGTATGGCAAAGGCTGACCCTCTCTGGTCTGAAGCTAATAACAGCATGTAAACAAGTCCTTGTACCCAGAGGTACGTTTGGTCTCCCTCAGTTTTCCAGTGAACAGGACCTAGTGCACACAACAGTGTATGGATAGTTTTTAGTTGTAAACAATTCTGGATCAGAATATATTGTACATCTCTTGAATCTAGTTTATTCCTCTCAGTCTCACAAAGGAGGGAGTAAAACTCAGAGGGACATGGTGACTGCTCTGAAATTAGATTCAAGGAGACTCCATTTCTCCCTGTGGCTTTCCCTGGATAGTTTGCAATAATCGCTGTGCCTTCTTGGCAGACCAAAGGAACTGCATTAATAAACACACATGCCAGTTTGGCAACAGCTCATGAAAAGAGCTGATGTTCGCTTTGTGGCTGCCACTTGAAGTAGTTGCCTTAGAAATGTCCATGATAATGAAGTAGCTTGCTAATATCTCTTGCTTGGAGAAAACCAGGTCTGCCCTCTAAGCTGAGTAGTGCTACAGAAATGCTGGGGGGAGGAGGGATGATGGAAATGACTCTGAAACCAATGCTTAAAAAAACCAACCCTAGGTGCTGCTAACAACAAAGTGTCAATACATTAATTCTGGGTCTTATCCATCCTTGCCCCTCTCCCCTCCACTTCTTGCTTTGCTCCCATGTGTCCCACCTGCTCTGGATGCCAGGCTGTCATAATGAGCCTGGGTTCTCCATCATTCAGGCAGCTAAATTACAGAACAACCCTTTTTAAACAAAATAACAGCAGTAGATCTTATCAGAATTCCCTGCAGGCAACAAGCTGGCCCAGATAACACTGGCAGAATAGCCAGGTCGCAGGGAAGGCAAAGCTGGGTGCCTGCTACTGCTGTTAATTGTGATAGCAGTGTACATGTGAGTGCATGCACCCCCTCATTTCTTTTCTCCCCTTCCCACTGCCAGCGCATCTGACCGCCTAGCCTCAGCAGTCAGGTTTTGTGGCCAATGTGTGGGAGATGGATTCAGGTGGGAGTCTCAGATTCGTATGATCTGGGCCCTGTGGTCTGAGGAGGACCCTTGGAGCAGCAAGCAGCATGTTGTGCAACTGGTCACTGTCCCAGCAGCACCCTGTGCCTGAGCCAAAGCCCACTGAAGTCAGCGGAAATATGTCCATTGAGGATAGTGGACTTTTGAATCATTCTGAGAGGAGAAGCTGGGTGTAGGGAGCTTCTTACAACAACCCTGGGTCTCACCAAGATGGGAGCTGGAGGAGGGGTGTGCAGGGGAGATGGGCAGCATCTGGGAGTTGTATGGCTATCCTGGTGGTAGGGCAGTGAAATTTAATTGTGGGGTATCTTTCTTGATGTGCTTGAGGTGGGGCATACAAAGCTTGGTGGTGCGTTGGTCCAGTATAGTCTTAATCAACCCCTGCTCAGATAAAAATCCAAGCCTTGCACTCTTAATTTGAGGGCACCCAATACTGGTGACTTGGGGATTTCTCCGCACCCAATCTCGCCTCACACTGCCTCTGTAGGTGAACCCCTTGCTAGAGTATTTCCTCTTCCCCTTCACATGTGATGGTTTATTCTGCTGTTTTGGGAATTACCCCTAGAGTCCCTGCCTGAGACTGTTATGATGGGTATATGGAAGATCTACACTTGCCTTTGAACTTACATGCATCTGAGATCCTTTCTACTACAGTCGATAATTAGTTAATTGTATGTTTGTTTTCAAAGGTGAAGAATTGAACAGCTTGATAACCTAAAGGGAAGGCTCTGAAGCAGCACACAGTGATGATTTGCTCACTGAAGGTGTCTTGTGGCTTAAAGGAAAAGGGTTACAGAGCTCCAGCGTGACTCTGCCTCCCTGCTGTGACCTGCCTGAATGACCCTGCCATACCTTCCATATGGAATCCTGTCAGCTGGCAGTGCTAGTACTGAGATTTACTGGAGAGTCTGATGAGAGGAGAGCCAGGCAACCGGGTGCTAGGGGTTCTGCTGACTGCTCGTCTGAGCCAGGGCAGTTCCATGCCAGTGATTAATGTAAGCAGCTGCAAAAACATTGATTAGGGTTTGAGCCACAGCTGTCGGGCTGGAATTCGACTGACTTCTGAACTGGCCAGTTCCAGCAAGTAGGGTACCACATGCACTCAAGAACCAAAATCTGAACTCTGCCACGACAGCTCCTGGCTGGCATCCCAACAGTTAGTGGGGTCCCCCACTGTCTTCTCTCCCCCAGCCCCAAAAAAGGGTGTTCACATACTCAATACCAAACAGAGTGACCGAGTCCCATCTGATATGACAGGCCCGGGATTCCCAGGCTAATTGAGCTTGTTAAGGTCCTGGGATAGCACAAACAATTTTTAATAGTGATGTGACACCTGGTAAATAGCACAGGGGCTTCCTAGTGGATGGGAAACATTCCTTGCTGTTTGTAAAGGAGGTTAGAGGATCTTTTTTGTTTAAACAACAACTTTCAAAGAAGAGGCTGCACAAGGGTTCTGACTCCACTCCACCCCTTTTTTCTTCTTTTGCTTATAGGATGAAGACAGCTAGCTGAGCCCAAGTTGATCCACAGTTTGGTATGTGAGACATATGCCAACCCTCCAACTGGGACACTAGCAAGTTGGATTTAGCCTGCCACTTACCCCCTCAGCGTGACCGGCCCAGGACTTACGGGTTGCCACTCTCGTTCCAACGGGCTGGAAGTTGAATCTCTTTCCACTTTGACAAGGGAGACACTCCACTGCTGTGCCACTTCCTTCCTGTTCCTCTCCCACAAGGAGCTGCAAGCCTGAAAAGAGTGGATCCTTCTATGTCTCTGATGACCAGGACAGCATCCTGCAGCCGCTATCGGTCTGGAGCTGTGGTGACTCCAGAAAGGGCCATGGCTACTATAGGCAGCCCTGGGACACAAAACTAGCAGAGGCTTAACCTCTTCACTTGCACGGCATGCCCTCTTGTGCCACAGATACTACCTCTATTACTACCCACCAAGTGCCTTGTCTCCTTAACTGGCTTCTGGGACAGGAGTAATGTCACTAGGGTCCTCGTGGGAGGAACATGGCTCAGCTGGCTGCGCTAGCAGGAATCCCGACTAAGGATGTAGCTACAGAACACTAGCACAAAAAAGCAGATCGGGAGGGGCTTTGATCCATGCCCCTTGTCCTGCCGAGTGAGCGATGGGCCGCTTGGATGACCATGCCAAGAAGCGGATAGTGGAGCTGCGCAAAGCCGGGCTGAGCTTCCGCAAAATCAAGAAGGTCCTAGAGCTGGACAATATCCGGGTGACCCCGCAAGCTGTCTACCTGTTCCTCAAGCGTAAGAATGTGGAGCCGGCACAGCCTCCAGGAGCCTCCCATTTCCAACCAGCTGGAGGCCGGGGGAGCAGGAGAACGGCCATCAACCGGGCTGGCTGGGAGGATGAGCAGCTCTGGAACTTGCTGCAGGAAAATGACACTGAACAGAACAAGCAGGCGGAGCCCAGAGGCAGCAGGCAGCCAGGTCCCAGGACCTCAGCACTCCCCGGAAGAGCCACCGTGAGCTGCAAGGAGCCACACCTCAGTGATAACCAAGACTGCAAGGATGGCATCAAAATAGTCAGCGTGACATCGCTGTGGAAGGATAGTGGGCAGTTTGGGAAGGTGCCTACAGTGCCCATGGGCCCATCTCCAGCGGCACAGCTATCCCCTATTAACAGTAAGGCCTGGCTTTCTCATTCGTTGTCCATTAGTCTTGGATAGGCCTCTCCACTTCTCTAAGCAGCCTGGTGAGTTGCCAAGCAGTACCAAGGGTCTCTGCTCACATCCCTGTTTTCCAAACCCAGGCAGGCTGGACAGGACTCTTAGGCCCTGGAGCATAGCTGAGGTGGGGGGAAAGTGCATGGTGGAGCTGGAAGGACTTAGTCCCTATAGATGGAGGGGTCTCACTTCTCTGTGGGGCTGGGGAAAGGCTGGCACTCAGTTCAAGGGTCTCATTTGAAAGTGCTTCTCTCTCTGGTTACTCTGTCAATCCATCCAGGTGACGACTGCTCTGGGATTCGGACCTCAGCTGTGGGTAGCCACCCGGCTCCACTCCCATCAGCCACGGCGCAGCAGCAGCCGAACACCCGGGGCAGGATGTTCTTGTCGCCTGCCAGGAATCCAGCCTTAATTGTGAAGAAGAAGATTGTGGACAGGGCCATCCACCACCAGAAAAAGGTACAGGGCTGGAAGAGGCAGACTGGCCGTCCTGTGGCTAGAAACCCCTTCTCCAGCCCAGCAAGACTGGGGATCCGCTCAGGCAGCGACCCATCAGGTTACAGTTAAATTGGCCTGAAAGGGCTGGTAACACTCCCTGCGTCCCCAACTGGAGAAGGCTCTGTGGGAACCCAGGCTCCAGTGCGCAGGAGGGACAAGGAGATCCTGGGCTTCTATGAGGTGCCCTCTCAAGTGACCTGCTCCGTGGAGTTGGGTGGGGGGGACACGGGGCCAGCTTGTGGGGAATGCAGCTGTCTTCATGCAGTCTGATGGACTTGGTGACTTGGGCCCAAGGCTCCCCTCCCCCTTTGCCTCAGCAGGTTGGATTTTTGCCCACTCAGGATCCTTGAGGTCTGTTTGTGGCTCTGTGTGGCCTTGGACAAATCATTTCCCTTCTCTGTGCCTCAGTTATCCCTGCTTAGCAGAGGGGGAAAGGCTGCCCTCCCCCATGCTGGGGGAAGTCCTTTGAGGGCTTCTGTCGGCAGGTGTCCTAGGTACTCTCCGACCCGCAGGCTCCACCGGTACCATTCCATAGCGTGGGTGGAAGCTTCCCCAGATGCACTCCCCCCACTTTGGACACTGTGACAAGGACTTTGTTACTGGTGGCCCCAGACCCATCCTGCACGACAACTGGCAATACCTGTGCCTCATCTAGAAAAGGAGAGCAGGAAAGAAATGAGTTTTTGGGCTGAGCACTGCCAGCCGGACCAGAGACCCATGCTCTGTGGACTTCTAAAGAACAGGTTTGGTCCCCACAATTGCTCCAGACCCTGGCCCAGGCGGTAACGTCTGTTCATTCTGAGATCTGTGCTGGAGAGGAAAGGGGAGGACTGAGGGGCAGCAGCAGAGCTGAGCAGGGAGGAGAGAGACAAGGATTGCAGGAGGTGCTGCAGGGTGGCAGTGAGATGCATTGGCAGAGCTTAGGGGAGGGGAGAACCCAAGAACGAAGCTGCAGGTCAGGACTCGGCCACACTTGGACATTAATCTGCACGACTGAGGCTCTAACAGGTGCTCGTGAGCTCTAGGCTCACTTGCAGTGTAATAAGGAATATTGAATCCTGTGCATGGCTGATGCTTGTAATTCTCCGACATTGACCAGGCAACCATTCACAACGGGCACAGTCCATCTGATTCAACGACTGTCCTGCCCTTCTTGGTGGGAGTGCAGCCGGCCAACCAGCCTCCCAGGGCAAACCCATCTGTCATGGCAGCCTCTATGAGCCGCAGTGCACATGTAAGTAACCTAAGATGCACACAGTCCGTAGGCACTAGCCCATCGAGTGAACGAACCATCCAGTTGCCATGGACACCAGGATGAATCACCACAACACATTCTGGCTTGCTTGTCATGCTTCCTTGGGACAAAGCCGTAAGCGGCATGGCCACCTGCTCTTAATGACTCTGAGTGGACGCTGATCTCTGCCAGGACTCAAATGTCAGGTTGCAGAGATAGCATGGGGAAAACGTACAAGGCTGAGGGGGCAGATTGAGTTAACATTTACTGTCCCGATGGCAGCATTTCTGGGGTAAGTAGCAGAGTAATGAATAACAGCCAGGTAGAGGCAAAGCTGGATCTGAGAGGAGCCTGGTGTTCTGTATCTGCTCCACTGCTAGGCCCACCCTGTTCTACTGTTGCTCAGATGGCCAGCCCAATCTGTGCCCTGCCCAGGAGTCTTGCTTTCAGAAGTGAACGCTGCTGATTGGGGAAAGAGGAGCATGTGGCTATGCTAATGAGGATCCCTACTCCAAAGTGTCCCGTTAGATGCTGTTAGTGCACCCCATTGGGTATCTGGTCCTGGCTTCCTTTCCATGGAGCACTGCCTCAGCCCCACTATGAATCTGGCTGAAGGCCCACATCTGCACTAGAAGTTGTGGTTGCCCTCCTCCAGAAAGGTCATGTATGTAGGCTCCAGGGTAGCAGATCAAGAGAGTCCCACAGCCGCTTCTCTCCCTCCCCAGTGAGGCATTTCCTAGCAGGCCTGAGCATACAGTCCTTTGTGCTGCTTTCTGAAAAGGCATCGTCTCTTTCAGTTTTGAACACTGCAAGACTACTACGGAGGGGCCAAGCTGAAGGTGCACTGGCACAGCTGGGTGGTGGGCAGGGCTAGAGTAGCAGTGGCAACGTACAATGGTAGATAGGATTGGAGGTCAGATCAGATCACAGAGGGATGCAGCTGTCTGATGTTAGCTGGCCTCATCTCACATGCATACCTGCTAACTCTTGAATGCAGAATAAAGAGGTCTGTGCCAAGCTGGTTCTATAGGAAATGGCCCGTCACTGCATTTCTGATCTTTCTTCCAGGTCAAAGATGCCAGCACTCAAACGGCCTTGCTTAACTCTGCATGTTCTCCAGGCAATCAGAACCCTGTGTGGGGTGGGCAGATGCTGGCCCCTTCACCCACCCCCCATGCCATTGCCGAGAAGCTGGATGCTGTACACACACAGGTGCAGAAACTGACACATGCAGTGCACGCGGTGCTAGAGAGGCAGTGCCGCATGGAGCGCCAGCAGGAGCAGCAGCAGCGTTTCCAGCAAGAGGTGCTGATGATGCTTCAGCAGCTCAGCTCCACCATGAGCCATGGGACAGTGCCAGGAAATGAGCCCTGTGTCCCCTTCAGCAGCATGGCTGATTCCTCGCCCCCTGTGCCAAACTTCAGCCAATTCAAGATGGAGCTTATCTGATGAAAGGCTGATGCTAACATTCATGGGCCTGGGCATAGGAGTGGCCTGGAGCTAGCTCTTGACAAAGCAGCTGGCATGGGCCACCCTAGCCAAAATATAAAGGGATCTCAAGCAGGCAGCTGCAGCTGAGTGAAGAGAAGCAGGCATTAGCACTTCATAAACTGCAGCTCTAAGAGCCTGGCTAAGGCCCTGCTACTGCAAGAACAGAAGACTGGGTGGAGGAAGGCCACCAATAACAGCAAGACTCAGTCTGCTTCGGCCTAGTTAATCCAGCCCTGCTGCCCCCAGGAAGAGGCATGTACCAATGGGAAGCTGAAACATGCTAAAGGAAAGCCTTAATTCTAGCCACTGTATACAGCAAATGAAATACTGGTTTAGCCCCCGAGGCCCAGGTCCAAAGGATATGGAACTCCAGCAGCTTAGAGAGGCTGGCTACAGCCAAGCACCATGTTACATAGAAGGAAAACATGGCAGGCATCACTCTCTCCTTGGCAGATCAAGCATTTAATGCTTACACAGGGAAGGGAGCATGAGCATTAGAATGTCCAGGAGCTTGGGTTTTGGATGCTTTGTGCCCTTTCTTTCAGAGTGGTATGTGGAGAGTAAAATAATCTCAGTAAAGTCTATACACCCACTGCTCTAGAAACAGACTGGGCTCTATGTGGCATGCTGGTTGTTTTTCATACACCAACCTCCCTATAAGAGTATGACTCCATGGTAATGAGACACCAGCTGCAATCACACCTATCTATAGCTAAAGTACTGGAACAGTGAAGCCAGGGCAGTGCATGCTGCAGGGTAGGCTAGCTGCAGGGATAATGAGCCAGTGTTCCAGGCAAGTTTGTACCCCTACACCAGCTGCACTCATGCCCCAGGATTGATGGAAGGTGGAGGATTCTCCTGCAATGACCAAAATTTATGGAATAAGGAGCAGAGGTAGGAACTGCTCATTTCATTGCACTTCAGGCCAAGTGCTAGTAAGTCCTCTCCCTGCCCCCTGATCCCAGGGAAACCAAGGATAGCTGTGGCAGTTGACCACAACTTAAACAGCCCCATTCTTCCATTGCTGCATTTGGGTTGCTGTACAATAAAAAACATCTGAGCACAACACAGGGTACATAACACGGGTGGAGCGGGACTGTGGCATGGGGCTCATTGGGTACATAACGCAGGGTGGAGTGGGTCTGTCCGATGGGGCTCGGCGGGTACTTAATGCGGAGTGGAGCAGGAATGTGGCATGGGGCTTGGTGGGTACGTAACGCCGGGTGGAGCAGGTTTGTTGGACGGGGTGGGATGGGTACATAACGCGGGGTGGACTGGGAATGTGGCATGGGGCCCGTTGGGTACGTGACGCAGGGTGGAGCGGGACTGTGGCTCGGGGCCTGTCAGGTACGTAACGGGAGGGGGGGGGGTTAGAGAAGCAGGTCTGTTGGACGGGGCTGGGTGGGTACATAATGGATAGAGCGGGACTGTTGCACGGGGCCTGGTGGGTACGTAACATGGGGTGGAGCGGGTCTGTCGGATGGGGCTTGGTGGGTATGTAACACGGGATGAAGCAGGAATGTGGCATGGGGCTTGGTGGATACGTAATGCGGGGTGGAGCAGGTCTGGCACGGGGGCCCTCAGGTATATAACGTGGGGTGGAGCAGGTCTGTAGGATGGGGCTCGGTGGGTACGTAACACGGGGTGGAGCAGAAATGGGGCATGGGGCTTGGTGGGTACGTAACGTGGGGTGGAGCGGGTCTGTAGGATGGGGCTTGGTGGGTATGTAACGCGGGGTGGAGCTGTTGAACCAATCTAGAGGAATGTCCCCATACCCGCATCTATCATCGGGGTTTGTTGTTAGTCCCTTTAAAAAAAATAACCAACTAGGATGTGTGGGTGAAAACAACCAAGGTATTTATTAAACCATCAACAGTTCTAAACAAGGTAAACCAGAGGTAAACTAAATGAATAGGAACACATGTAAAGCAAGGACCCCCCACAACAGGTGATATAAGGTAAGTAAAGGACTGACAGTATGCTGACTGTGACTGAGGGTAAGTTCCCTCCCCTAGGACGGAACCCGGGTAAGAGGATGTAGGATCAGTGGACCACTACTATATCTTGCAGCTCTAAGGACCCTCATGATGACAGGACAGCTCTGGACTTCGTCCAGGTAGGTGGAACCCACAGGTAAGGAGTGGACCTCAGGAGCAGGCGATGACAGCTCTGCCCCAGCGATGACTCGGCTTGTACTCCCCCTGCGATTTCGTGGGTGTGTATTTGTCCTCTGTGAAAGAGTGGCAGCTGGTGTCACAGTCTCACTCTCTGCATGCAAGTGAGAATTACCCTCCCGCAATCAGATGAAAGGGCGTGGTACTCAGCGTACTCCTCTGAGACAATCTAGAGAGCTGAGATGTCTGCTGTGCTTTCCAACAGTTGCAGCAGCAGCACCTCCAGACTCTCCCATTCAGAAGGGTAGTTTCTTCCTTCTGCTGTGCAGGCCCTTATATGCCCCACTGTTACTGGGCAGATCATAGGTCACATGGGTTGCTTGGTTTCCTGCCTTTCAGTAGAAAGGGCGGGAAACTACACCAGGGCGGGAGGGAAGAAGGGCAGCCAAGATGTATTCCCAGTTATTTGGGCATTCAAGATGGCACACCCAAGATGTTAAGCACCAAAGATTTTCCCCTACATTCCCTTCCTTGCCAGCAAGGAACCCTATATCGGGATTTCTGATGCCGACACAGGATTACATGGGGCACATTGGCACACCTAGACTTGTGCCTCCATGTACCAAACTTATAGTGCGACCACCTGTATTGCAACACAAACAAAACAGACAAAGGATGTGCAAGCAAATGCCAGGTATCTGACACTTTGCTGGGGTCGGAGAATAAAGGTCTCCACCAATTACTGATTGCGGCACACTTCTTAACCCTTTTTAGGACTGCTTCTATTTGATTGGACGAGTGGTGGACGATGATTAAGATAGAGCTACCCCATTCCATCAATTTATCCACATGCCTAATTAGCTCAGGAGGCTCCATTAGTTGGCTAATAAGCGAAGTATAGAGACCCAAACTGACAGGCTTGACATGATCATACATGTAAAATGAAGTCCTGATGTTTCTGGATGTCATTTGCTCTGATTGAAAATCGATATTACATCCCTTAATTGTTAACACATAGCATAAGCACAAATTTGGATACACCTTATTATTGATGACATAAAATGTGTTTACCACCAGAGACTTACAGGTACTGCGGAGACACACGCAATTGTTATTGATTACCACCATCTGAGAATGTTCTGATGTCTTGGGATGCAGCTTGTAATGACACCTGCCTTCATCTGTGCTTAGACAGATGTGCTGCCCTAGGAATACTTCCGATGGGCACAGGTACCCCTGATTATCTTCCCATAAGCATGAGCTGATATCTATCACATGATAGTCTGTCCCTTCTCGGATTACCCAGTGGGGAAGATCTGTAGGCATCACAATGGTGCCATTTGCTATGATACCAAGAGGGAGAAGCAGATATGCCCACTGGACAGTGCCGTTCATAATTGTTAAGACTCGAGCAGTGGCCACCTTTGTGTGCGGGTTATACATAAAGTCAAGGAGCTTCCACCAGGCATGATGAACCTTGAATGGAGAGACATCCTTATGCATGATGTTCCTTAGGTCTATAGCAGGGGTCGGCAACCTTTCAGAAGTGGTGTGCTGAGTCTTCACTTATTCACTTTAACTTAAGGTTTCACGTGCCAGTAATACATTTTAACGTTTTTTAGAAGGTCTCTCTCTATAAGTCTATATATATAACTAAACTATTGTTGTATGTAAAGTAAACAAGGTTTTCAAAATGTTTAAGATGTTTAATTTAAAATTAAATTAAACTGCTGATCTTACGCCGCCGGCCCACTCAGCCCGCTGCCAGCCTGGGGTTCTGTTCACCTAGGTCGGCAGTGGGCTGAGCAGGGCCTGCGGGACCCTGGCTGGCAAGGGGCCAGCAGCCAGGACCCCAGACTGGGGGTGCAGGTGGGAATGTGGGGTGTGTGTGTGCAGGAGCTCCCGTTTGGTGCTCAGGGTGGGGATGTGAGGGGGTGTGTGTAAGAGTCAGGGCATGGGGTGTGGGGGGGGCTGGGTATGTGTGGGGGTGCAGGAGTCAGAATGGGGGCTGGAGGTGTGTGAGGGGGTGCAGGGGTCAGGGCCGAGGGCTGTGTGTGTGGGGGGGGGTTCACGGGTCAGGGCAGAGGGTGCTCATGGCAGGGGGCTGGAGGGGATATGTCCCCACCTCTTCTCTGCCTCCTCCCCAGAGCAGCGAGCACGCTGCGGCTTCGCTCCGCTCCACTCCCCCTCGCAAGGGCGACCAGCTGATTGGCAGCAGGGAGGGGGAGGGGCAGGAAAGCACCACGCTGGGGGAAGAAGTGGGGGAGGGGGAGCTTGGCTGCCGGCATGACCAAGCTTCTGCCTCCTGCCCCCGCAGGAGAAATCGGTGGGTGGGGGGGCTGAGTGGGGCCAGGACCCCGGTAGGCAGCAGCGTGCCATCAAAAATCGGCTCGCGTGCCGTCTTTGGCATGCGTGCTGCAGGTTGCCGACCCCTGGTCTATAGGTAGGGTTCCCTGAAAGCCTGCCCTAAGGATACTGCTGGACCCGGTTTATATCCATCCTTGTACCTGTGTACAAGCAAGGGCCCAAGAAAGGTTACCCTGCAGACCTTCGACACCCTGCAGGATCCTGGCGGAGTCCTGTTTTTGGGCACAGTACCAGTCCTTGATGACAGTGGACAAGTCGTACCCAAGGTCACCAACCTTATTAAGAGCCTCAGAAAGTGGGTGGTTTAATGTGGCCACTTCCAGACCTAAATTGCTAACCCTAAGGGCTAGGGACCCCGTTTCTATAGAGCTTACGAGCCCAAGTCCAGCTCCAACTCCTCCCATGATCTTAGCGGCAAGGTCTCACCTCCTACGACCCCAGTACCTGGGCTCCGCACCTCACACCTATGCTTCCCAGCATAGCACTGCAGATCTCACAAAAGGCAAGCATTTAAGTTCTATGCTATTGACTAATACCTGCAGATTAACACTGACTCTTTTAACGGAATACCGAGGATCTGAGATGTCTTAAATTCTCGTTTACCACTACGGGTCCGATGTAACTGACCCATGGGTGAGGTATGATGGTCACCTCGAGTGTCTGAACAGCCCCATAAGGTCCCACTATGTGCCAAGTACCAGACTCACTAGAATCGGTGGTAATAGAGATGTTTCCATAGCACTTGCTTATAAATTCGTTTTGGGTCTGTGCAGAGCAGAACCCATTAACATTGTGTTATTACAAAAATGTGGCAAACTGCCACTACAATTAACCATAATACTATTAAATGAATGGACCGGAGTATGCATCCTGAACCGTAACTTAGGAAGCGCAAACTGAGCACTCAAGGAGATACGAATAGTAAGGAGCCCCTCCTGGATGCTTGATGACAAGTTAATAGAAAAAACAGATGCACTTTGCTGGGCTGGTGGTAAAAGGCCCACCAGATAGGGTGACCAGACAGCAAATGTGAAAAATTGGGACAGGGGGTGGGGGGTAATAGGAGCCTGTATAAGAAAAAGACCCAAAAATCGGGACTGTCCCTATAAAATCGGGACATCTGGTCACCCTACCACCAGAGCATCTGACTAAGGGATTGGTAACCTCCCAGACACGTGCCTTTGGGATCTGATTTATTTGTCCCTATGGCCCTGCATCCTGAACAGATGTAAGATAAGACCCCGGGGCTTGCCCCACAATAGAATCATAGAAATCTTCTGTCTCCAAGACCCACAGCAAAATGCTTTTGGGGCCATCCACATAACCAAAAACAGTTAGTGGCTTCACCTCCTTAGCCTGACGATGGCCATGAAAATTCTTATAAACTTTTGACTTTCTGATTTAGGTGTTAAGGATGCCATCCCCTAGTCACAATAAAAGTGATCCCCCATTTTAACGAAAAACACCCCCTGTATATTATTTACAATGGTTACAACAAGTATAAGTGCATGCCGATAGAAGAGATGGTGATGGTGGGATTCCTATGCACAAACACAGAGAAAGACATACTTAGGATGTTGTATCAGATTTGGCAGTACCTTTCCAGGATTTCATCTGGCTAGAATGAAACCATTTAGTTTTCTTTCCTCATTTCCCTGGAATTTCCAGCTGGTACACACAAGGGCTAGTCTTATTGATGGTAAGGGCCGGGCCTACCCACTGTGGACTAAGAGCATGGCCTTGGTCTGAGTAGTATTTATACATAACTCAGTCCCAGACCTCCTACTCTATTAGCTTTATGTGCTCTACCCGCTTATCCATCCCATGTGCATTGGATTTTAGTCGCACGGCTACCTGGTGGTGTATAGCGTGTATGTCTGCCAAAATCATTTTCATATACTTGTCTAGAGTTAATCTGGGTTGGTACTCGTCTGGGGGTTGGCCTCCTACCCACCAGAGTTCCGGAATCCTCATTGCTCTTCTGGTCATGGCTTCATGTGGTGTGAAACCATGACTTGTTACCATTGATCTCACTGCCATGAGGATCAAGGGGAGCTTAATGTCCCATTCTTTGCCTTGATGGTCAATGGTCTTCCTCAGAGTGGTCTTAAGGGTTCAATTAATGCATTCAACGATCCCTGAGCTCTGAGGATGACCGGCTATGTGGAACCTCTGCCTGATCCCAAAAGCCTGGTAAAGAACCTTGGTCATCTCACCTACAAAGTGAGGTCCCTGGTCTGAGTTGACTACAGGGAGACCGAACTGGGTGAAGCTCATTTAAGAGGACCTTGGCAGTGGTGGCAGCAGTGCAATTCCGGGTAGGATAAGCCTCAACCCATTTAGTAAAGACATCTATAGGCACTAGACAGTATCGATTCCCACAACCGGTGCGAGGAAGAGGTCCAATGAAGTCTATCTGCAACCGGCACCATGGGCCCTCGGCCAGGTGATGCTGTAGTGGGCCTTTTACAACGCGGCTATCCGCATTGTTCTCAGCACAACTTAGGCAGGACTGGATCTGCATAGCCACGTCTCTATTTAAGTCCGGCCACCAGGCCACATGGACGATCCTGTCCGCAGTCTTGTCTGCACCAAAATGACCCTGTTGTGTGCAAGGGTCACCATTTCCTTACGGAGGCACGATGGAAGTACCAAGACCAGGAGGGCCTCTTTGGAGTTCTTCCTTAAGGCCATGATCAGACGATGTCTGTCCTTAAATATAGAGTAGCCTTTATAGTTCTCCTTCTGCAGAAGGCTTTGCACATCCAGATCCTGCTGTTGCAGCTCCTTGATGTCTACCTGTGCATTTAGATCAATGCCTGGCTGCTGTATTTTCATCACAGGCAAGGACGGTGTTAGGGTCCACAGATGCTCTTCCCCCAGGAGTGCCGCTTCTTTAGCCAGAGTGTCAGCCTGATGGTTCAACCTAGAGGCTTTGGTGGAGTCTTTACGGTGAGCCTTTACTTTACACAGGACTGTGTCTCCCTCGCAGTTGGTAGCCAGCTTCCATGCATGTCTCAAGTACGCTGTGTACTTATTTGGCTTTCCGTCGGCAGATCTCATGCTCCATTGCATCCAGATGGGCATCCAGGATGTAAGTGCTCGCACCACCCATTCTGAGTTGGAACAGATGCACAGGTGCTTGCTCCTGTCCTCCTCATATAGTACTGCTACTATTGCCACCACTTCCACAGCTTGTGCCGAATGGGGCTTGACAGTTCCTTGCAGCACTTGATGGGAAGAGGGCTGAAAAGCAGCATACCCAGTCCTTGGGTGGCCATCCTGGTATTAGCTACTTCCATCCACCGACCAGATGGTTAAACCCTGCTCCTTTGCTTTACTGAAGCTGGGTTCGATGGTGACACAATGACTGGGTCCGGTGCTGGAAGCAGGCACTCATGGTCCTGGCCTTCAGTCAGCAATGCATACAGTAGTATGCTCAACTGGGGTGATCTCTGCACTGTGATGGCTCTATTCAGGAGGTTGAGGGTCCAGTTGTCCAAACGAGGGGATGACACCCTGCCTCGTTCACCCAACCAGAGAGGAGGTACCTTACTGGGGTGTGGGAAGTCCTGAGGATGACAGGGAACATCCCCACCAGGTACTCCCAGTGGCCGAGTGCCCAAACTAAGGCGAGTACCTCCCGCTCGCAAGCACTGAACTGCCTCTCAACTTCACTCATGACTCTGGAGCCATAAGCCAACGGCTGCAGCCCAGTCCCCTGATCCTGCAAGAGGACTGTGCTGATGCCACTATCAAATGTTCCTAGTTGCAAATAGTAGGGACAGTCAGGTTTAGGGTAGGCTAAGGCTTTGGCCAGAGCCTGCTTCAGCATGGTGAAAGCCTGCTGATGGCTTTCCTCCCATTGCCATTCCTGCCCCTTCCGAAGTAACTGCTATAGTGGCTTAGCTATCTCTGCATACATAGTTCAGCTTATCAATAAGAAGGAACAAAGCTTGTGCCCATGGAAAGCAACAGTTTAGCGAGGAAAGCAGGATCCGGCCCAGACAAGCAAGCAGGAATATTTCAGTAGCACAAACGGCACCGACAATTGTAAACAATTGATACGCTTATATGGTTAATGCCCACTGTAACGGCGCCCTCCTGGCTCCTCCACAAAACTCAGTCATAGACCACCTCAAGTGTTTGCACCGGTGCTCTTTTATTCCTTTGTGCTAGTTCCCACCACCAGCTATATACACTTTCTTCAGGCCAATACCCTGCGGGACTGCTAGCTTTCCCTACCAGCAGGGACCTAGAGCCATACGCTCCTCCCCTTCCTGGGTCCCCCCCGCCCTTAATTTCCCCCCTGCCAGCTTTATATGGCCGGCTGGCTGATTAGGCCCGCAGGTGCCGATGCTCAAGTAATCAGGGCGTGGTCTCCCCTGCCAGCCCCAACTAATCCCCTTAATTGGAGAGGGGCTAACAGGAACCTGGCCAGGCTCTCCTGTGATTGGAGAGCTGGACTTGAATGCAACTTTGGTGACGTGGTTATGAAGGGTGGTAAACGCAGATGCAGCAGCCAGGACCACTTTGAGTAGTAGCTCCTTAGCCAGTTGAACCCGTGTGTTGTCTAGGTATAGGTTGTTATACCACCGAGGAGCCGCTGTCATTTTAGTGAACACACGGCCGGGGAGGTGCACATCACCTAGGGTAAATGAGTCAGTAATCTGCAGGCACATGGAAGCATTTGCCTGGCACTGTAATGGTCCGTACATGTAATAAGATGCAGCAGTGATGAAACACCACTGAGTAGAGAATACTTGTACAGCAACTTCACCATCTGCAAGAGGAAGGACATTCACAACAACAGAAGAGGACGAGGTCATAGGGCGAAGGGTAGAACAGGAGCACATGATGTAATTGTTTGTTCTGTGCAACAGTCCGAGGTTGTCATCAGTGTAGCATTGTCAGGGGATGGTGTCAGGTATCCAGACAGCCCTACTTTGTACACCATATTATTAGCCACATATTCAATAGACTTGAAACAGAAAAAAGAAGGAAACACATGAGTAGAAATGACAGAAGGATACACAAGAAGGAAATTGAAGGAGGAGGGTGAGTCTGGAGGAAGTAGAGAGGCTACTATTAGTTGTGTAGAGATGCCTGCAGTGTGGGCAAGGGCGGGGGAGGAAAGGGTATGGGACGGGGGGAAAACCCAGGCATACATCTAACATATCTTCTTTTGCAATGTTAAACAGGTTACGAGACAGCATATCACAAGCACGACCTTTAGCTCGTGACTTGGACAAGTTGACTATAGCATCTGAGGTTTTCTTAATGATTTTGAAAAATCCTCTATGGCTACATCAACTGCAGTCAGAGCATAAGATAACCCGGTGTTGGTATGTCTAAGGGCTTGGGTGGTTTGGCCTTTGACACAACATTCTGTGATCATAGAATCATAGAATATCAGGGTTGGAAGGGACCTCAGGAGGTCATCTAGTCCAACCTCCTGCTCAAAGCAGGACCAATTCCCAACTAAATCATCCCAGCCAGGGCTAAATAAATTAATGGAAATATCCTATCTCCTTGAACTGGAAGGGACCTTGAAAGGTCATTGAGTCCAGCCCCCTGCCTTCACTAGCAGGACCAAGTACTGATTTTGCCCCAGATCCCTAAGTGGCCCCCTCAAGGATTGAACTCACAACCCCTGCAACTCACAGGCCAATGCTCAAACCACTGAGCTATCCCTCCCTTGCATTCTGAAATTGGGGGTCCTAGATGTGTGTGCCCACATACCCTGAAGCTAAATACCCAGTTACAGTCCAGATCCGGTGAAATGCAGGAAGGGAGCCAAAGACTGCTCCCAGGCTGTGGTAGCTGAATTGAGACCGTGGAGCCTGGATGTTTTTGGAGGCAAGCTGTAACCACGATAGGTCCCAGGTGGTCCGGTCTGGGGGCAAGCCAAGTGTCTGGTTTCTTTACCCATTCACCGCTGCCTCCTGTAGGGAGTTGCACATACTGGCCAGCTTTGAAACAGATATCTTGGGTAACATGTACCAAGGGCAGATCCCAGGAGGCTGCATCAGGTATGTTTGCCAGGAGGATTAACGTGGGGAGTCACATTTGTTACCTAAAAGGATACAATATAAACAAAATGAATTTATTTATATGTTTTAATTCTGGTTTTATGAACCCATCTTGGAATTTCTTGCACTTTCACAGAGGTATTTGTATGGGCCAATACCATGACCTGATTTCCCTCCTGTACGTCCGCCCCAGAGGGGGTCTCTGGAGGGTCCTGGGCTTAAGAGGGTGCACCTCTACAAGGAACCAGTATGCCTTGCTGAAGTAAAAAGTAAATAATATTACCTCCCGTGTCCGTGGCCTCAGATTTGAGGGGGTATTGCTTGGTAGGTGGAGGAAATTGACTGGTAACTTGGATGGGTGGGCAATGATGAGCAGGCATCGAACTGCAAGACAGCTTATTTTCTGCCCAAACAGAGGGGAACCTGGAACATAATTCTTGAAAAAGGATTAGATGTATCCCAAGTAAGAGCCACAGATTTACCAGTGCAACAGAAGAGAGAAATGTATCATTGCGGAGGGGGATGGTATGAGTACGCATAAGTTTATCAGTAACTGTACTCTGAGCAAGCTTGAGAGTTGCTGCAAGGTCACAGAGGACATCCATGCCCAGAATAGTCCCCTCTGCATTTGGAGCTATATAAAAGGATTGGGTCCAAAATAATAGATTAGATTCTACAAGAACAGGATAGCTTTTATAAGCCGTGAGTTGTGCACCTCCTACCCCTGAAATAGAAATATACTGTTTGGTAGTGGGGAGGGGGAGGTCAGTAATGGAAACAGACGCTTCCGTGTCCATGAGAACTGTGCATGGCCGGGCCCTTATCCATGCTTGTAAGTGTGGCCTCGGGGGATTTATACCTAGCGGGAATTTAAAAGCCTGGCCATTTCCTCTTTACTCAGGTGTGAGTAAGGGTTGGCAGTCAGTTGAGACACCTGGTGGGGCTGTTGTTGGTTACCCAGGGTTATTCAGTTTGGACACCCGGCTGCCCAATGTCCGGTCTCTCCTCACACAAAACACTGGAGGGGGGACAGTGGAGGCAGTACCAGGACTAGGTCAAAAAGGCAGTGAAGTACTGCAGGGATTCAACTGGCCGTGATTCTGTCCCTGACTAGGCTTTTGGGTTTTGCACCTGCGGTTTTTTTGGGTATGCCCAAGACGCCCACAATTATAGCAGGCTAAATTATCTTTTGCTCTTACCACAGCAATGCGAGTAGCCTTGTTCCTTATTTCTTTAGCTTGTCTGGCTTCGCATTCAGAGGCCCACATACAGATGGATTCATAACACTGGTCTACAATTTTTGAGAAGTCGTCTGCTTCAGAGATAAAATGTGCTATTTATTATGTATTTTGATGTGCTGAATTCAAATATGACAATTAAAACAACTGATTGGCTACTGTTTCTAAGATATTTAAGTTTTTACATTTTATGTCTATGTATATTGTGTAGATAGTAGAGTTTTAATCATAAATTGTAAACCTAGGTCTTTTCATGTGTTTATGGTTGCTTTACATGATAATATTTCACCTGTCCTGTTTATGTAACACTTTAAAAATCAGCCAAAGGGTTATATAAATAAAATTTATTATGAAACAAAAGGCAAAAAACTATTATGTACATAGTTTAGTCCTATTCAGTGTCTACTCGGCGCTTCTTGGCTTGTCTCTTGAATTCATTAAATGGAGCATCTCTTGTCACTGTCCAGCAATAGTCTGCAAGCATTGATGGGCTCCATTTGCCCTGATAGCATTTCTCCATTGTTGCAATGTCCTGGTGAAATCGCTCGCCGTGCTCGTCGCTCACTGCTCCGCAGTTCGGTGGAAAAAAATCTAGATGAGAGTGCAAAAAATGTATCTTTAGTGACATGTTGCAACCAAGGCTTTTGTATGCCTTGAGGAGGTTTTCCACCAACAACCTGTAGTTGTCTGCCTTGTTGTTTCCGACAAAATTTATTGCCACTAACTGGAGGGCTTTCCATGCCGTCTTTTCCTTGCCACGCAGTGCATGGTCAAATGCATCATCTCGAAGAAGTTCACGAATCTGAGGACCAACAAAGACACCTTCCTTTATCTTAGCTTCACTTAACCTTGGAAATTTTCCATGGATGTACTTGAAAGCTGCTTGTGTTTTGTCAATGGCCTTGACAAAGTTCTTCATCAGACCCAGCTTGATGTGTAAGGGTGGTAACAAAATCTTCCTTGATTCAACAAGTGGTGGATGCTGAACACTTTTCCTCCCAGGCTCCAATGACTGTCGGAGTGGCCAATCTTTCTTGATGTAGTGGGAATCTCTTGCACGACTATCCCATTCGCAGAGAAAACAGCAGTACTTTGTGTATCCAGTCTGCAGACCAAGCAAGAGAGCAACAACCTTCAAATCGCCACAAAGCTGCCACTGATGTTGGTCATAGTTTATGCACCTCAAAAGTTGTTTCATGTTGTCCTAGGTTTCCTTCATATGGACTGCATGACCAACTGGAATTGATGGCAAAACATTGCCATTATGCAGTAAAACAGCTTTAAGACTCGGCTTCAATGAATCAATGAACAGTCTCCACTCATCTGGATCGTGAACGATGTTGAGGGCTGCCATCACACCATCGATGTTGTTGCAGGCTACAAGATCACCTTCCATGAAGAAGAATGGGACAAGAGCCTTTTGACGGTCACGGAACATGGAAACCCTAACATCACCTGCCAGGAGATTCCACTGCTGTAGTCTGGAGCCCAACAGCTCTGCCTTACTCTTGGGTAGTTCCAAATCCCTGACAAGGTCATTCAGTTCACCTTGTGTTATGAGGTGTGGTTCAGAGGAGGAGGATGGGAGAAAATGTGGGTCCTGTGACATTGATGGGTCAGGACCAGAAGTTTCATCCTCTTCCTCATCTGACTCAAGTGAGAATGATTCTGGTGCATCAGGAACCGGCAGTCCTTCTCCGTGGGGTACTGGGCGTATAGCTGATGGAATGTTTGGATAATGCACAGTCCACTTTTTCTTCTTTGACACACCTTTCCCAACTGGAGGCACCATGCAGAAGTAACAATTGCTGGTATGAGCTGTTGGCTCTCTCCAAATCATTGGCACTGCAAAAGGCATTGATTTCCTTTTCCTGTTCAACCACTGGCGAAGATTTGTTGCACAAGTGTTGCAGCATATGTGTGGGGCCCACCTCTTGTCCTGATCTCCAATTTTGCAGCCAAAATAAAGGTGATAGGCTTTCTTAACCATAGTGGTTATACTGCGCTTTTGTGATGCAAAAGTCACTTCACCACAAACATAGCAGAAGTTATCTGCACTGTTCACACAAGTACGAGGCATCTCTGCTCACTTTGGCTAAACAGAAATGTGTCTCTTTGCAAAATCAAACACTGACAAATAAGAGAGCACGACACTGTATGATTTCTAGAGCTGATATAGGGCAATTTGTTCAGCAGAGTGATGTAAGCTTCGTTATGATTGCATCATCCATGACTTCTAGGAATAACATGATGCAATTCATATCACGTATGACGCAATACCAGCTTCAGATTGCATCATTCATTGTTTTGCCTAAAAAGCAAGTACTGTCCAAACCCAGTCATAGATTTATTCATAGATCCAGTCAAAGGTGTATTTTAATCATTTCTGGTTTAAATTGAGATCCCTTCCCTTTATAACTCACTTATCCTCCGCCATTCCCAAGTCAAGGGTCGTATATACTGACCCAATAGCATATCTTGAAAACTAGAGCCAATCAACAATTTTAAGCACCATTTTCGTTCTCAGTGACCCAGAATTAGTAAAGTTTGACTACATTTATTTAAGAAGCATTTGGGCTGTAGAGCAGTGTAATCAGAGCCTGGCTTCACTCCCAAATTAAGGGCTGTTTGCAGGTGGGAGTTAAAACCTTCCTTTATCATCTTTAAAAATGCCTGATCCGTTTTCTTTGGGTCTGCAATGCCTGCATTGCTGGAATACATCTTCCACTTTCTCTCACAGTACTGAGAGGCCGACTCGCCCTTGCCTTGTACGCAGCCCACGATCAGTCCCGAATTACCAGCTCTGTTTCCCAAGGCTTCTTGGACAGCCTTCTTAAACTCAGTGCAGGAAAGGGTCATACCATTTTCAGATTCAAATTTAACAGATGCCCAAACGCCATTTCAGTGCCCTTCTGTAGGGATCTTGGCCCATGATAGATCGGGGCATTTAGCTTTTGTTAAGACATAAAGATCCCTGGGATGTAACGTATAGGTGGTAACCATCTGGCTTATTCTTTTCCAGAATATCAAATTTGGGTCTTTGGGCTTTAAATCAGGGAGATCTTTTAGTAAGCCCCTCATTTCCTTTGTGCTGAGAGGAGTGTACTTATAAGTATTATGAGCCACTCTGTTTTCACCTGTCCCTGACCACCGAGTGGTCACTTGGAGAGGGGCCAAGGGAGCACTGGCACTTAATTTTGGGTTAAAAGGTGGGGGAGTAGGAGGAGGGGGCCAATTAGCTTGATCTTTCCCCGTGTGTGCCAGGTTCCAATTTTGAATTTGTTTCTCAAGGTGTTTCCAATTAATTTCATGTTGGTCTTTATCAGTATCGCTGCTTGAGTCAGGGTCAGTAAAATTACCCTTCCGTTGTATGCTAGCAACAATACGACATGCAGAGAAGTTATTTTATTTTAGTTTTGCTTTTAGAGCCTTGTTTTCTACTTCAAGCTGACTTAGCTTGTGGTTGAAATCTGTCTTTTGATTCAGCTCTGTTTCCCTTTCATAAAATCAATGAGTCTCCCTTCTGTAGAGGGTATCATTGGTGCACCCTGGGGCATGCCAACGAGTCTTCCCCTCCCCCCTCCGTGGAGGGTATCGTTGATGCATTCTGAGGCAATTCATAAGACATTGTATCCCAGCTTCCTGAAACCCACTTAAGCAGCGCTTCAGGGGAGACTGACTGAGCACACCCTTGTACTCAGTTTACTGCAGCACACACTCTGGTGCTCAGTACCTGGCAGTGCAGCCTTCGCCTCCAGCGATCCCTGCACCCCAACAATCACTGCAGCCCACACCATGGTGTTCAGTACTTGTCCACAAACACAGTCCCGTTCAGTCCTTGCCTGTGGGCCCTATATGTGGTTCGTATTAAAAAAGGGGTGTGCAGGGGTGCCTTGGGGAGTCCCAAACCAAAGTGTGTGCTAGAGGTGGTAAGTAAAAAGGTACTCACCTCTATCCTTGGTTGTGGGAAACTCTCTGAGGATTCCTGATCACACCCTGCTTGCAGTGCCAAAACTGTTAGGCAAAAAGATACTTTTCTCCAAGAATCAGGCAAGCACAGACAATACTGAAGGGGGTTTATTTACGGTACCGGGAAGACTGACAAGCAGCTTCAAAAATATGGTGCTGTAGTGGTCAGTTATATACATTTTCTTAATCAATTCATTTGCATTTATGTGTACATACAGAGACAGACATTGTTCCAAGTCAAGAAAGAACCCTGAACAAAGATAAAGATAAGAACAGTACATACATATAGAGGTCATCCTAATTACATCAAACATCTATGACTACCTTGCGGGAGAAGGAGGCGAGGTGCGGGGTTGGGGGTAGGGATGAGTGCTTACAGATATCCGGTGGGCTGTGAAGGGAGGGTTTATTCTTTTCTAAGAACTAAGTTACTGGGCGGGCATTAACCATATAAGCTTATCAATTGTTTACAATTGTCAGTGCCGTTTGTGCTACTGAAATATTCCTGCTTGCTTGTCTGGGCCGGATCCTGCTTTCCTCGCTAAACTGTCGCTTTCCATGGACACAAGTTTGTTCCTTCTTACCAATAAGCTGAACTAAGTTATCATGTATTGACAGAAACTATGTCCTTGCTTCTCAGCAGTTTCTGTTTTTTCTGCTGGCTGAATTTTAACTCTTTCCTGACAGGCTGACTTGTCCGAACTTCCCCTTGATGATCGCCAATGTCATGGGCCTGCCCCAGGCATCCAGGTGGATGGGCACCTTCCTCTGGGGCTGCGGGGCTGCTCGGCCCCATCATGTCAGGTGGAGTGTCGACGGCACAGATGTTGCTGCAGGCTGCTCCTTCTTTTTCTTTTGAGCCAGGTGCTGCAGCAGCTCCTCAGTCAATAACCCATCAATGTCCTCTTTCTTTTCGAACTGGTACAGTTGCTTCCAGATCAGGTTGTGAAAAGACTTGGCCTCCTTAGCCAAGTTGCTGCTTGCCAATCCGGATGTCTTGTGTGGAAGGGCAGGACTTTTGGTGGGCCGTGAGCCTTTGGAAGGTCGAGGGCTTTTGGGGCTATTGCGGGGGCTGTTCTGGTTGCTAGATGGATGCTGCCTGGTATATTCCCGCTTGCTGGACTTGGTCACCACTGAGACCCTTTTCTCAGAAGCCAATGGAAAGGCCTCTCATTGCAGCTCATGGGCTATCCGAAAGTGGTCCTCTAGGTGTTTTAGAGAGGTGGTTTGTTGACCATTCCCAGGGCAGTCCTTAAAGTGGGATTTAAATCCTGCAAGGCTGCCTCAACAAACTCCGGCATGTCGCAGGAGAGTGCCCCTGCCAACCAAAACAGAAGTTTCTTTCTGTTTAAGTAGTGTTCTGGACATTCCCCGGGATGCTGCCGCTCTGAATAGTATCTCCCAATCAGATTGTGATGGGGAAAGAAAAACCTCATCACGCCCTCGTACAGCTGCAGGCAAGAATCAACATCCCCCACCTGCATCTGGCATGGCAGGGCTCTGAAGTCATCCCCTGCCATACGCTCCCTGATTAGGGACGCAGCATCCTCTTTTAAAACCCCAGGCAGTGAGCAAAACTGTGCTAACCAATCTAGTGCCACATCCTGAGTAAGGGGTCCCAGAGTTTTCCCCACTGCTCGAGCTTGCTCAGGTGTATATGCCTTCAGCTCCTGCCTAGTTTCAGGAAGTCTAGCCAACCCCAGCCCATAGCTCATGACAGTAGTCATGATTGGTGCCATGGGTAATTTCGATCCCTCCTCGCTAGCCTCTTGTGGAGGAGCTGATGGTGTGTGAGAGCCACCAATATCCCATAAGGAAGCATGGCAGAATTCTTCTTTAGAGAGGATCGGGCTACTACTAGCACTCGCGCTGGTCTTAGGTTTGTACACAGGAGTCGTATTCAAAGCTCGTAACATACCCCTAGTCCTTCTTAGCTTATCTCGGAGCTTGTCCCTTTCCTGAAGACAGCAGTTGTGCTCAGCCAGTTGTCCTTGGCTTGAGCGCAGCTCCTTCAAGAGCTCCCAGATTGCTGCCTGCGACTCCCCTTGTAGGGTGTGAGCTGAAAACAACTCCTTCTCCCGCTTACCCAACATCTCACTTAGATCCTGGACTTTGAGCTCCAGTGTCCCAACTTGTGACGTCAAGGTGTTATTCTGGGTCACCAAGCCCTCCGCCTTAAATCCCAGCCTTTCATTTTCCAAAACCCTTGCTGACAGTTGAGACTCGAGATCTTTGATCCGGGCGGCTTGTGTGGTGCTGTATCTATCCAGCTCCACACATGCCAGATAGAGTCCGTAGATCAAGACATGCTTCTTCAACTTTTTAGAGGGCTTAGGTTTCTCCCCCATAAGGGCTTCCCAGCTGCAGGAAAGCTCTACTAATGCCTCTGCACCCTGGAACAAATCATGAGCCCAGGAGTTTTTACCCTTCCCAAAAAGGTGAACACCAGACCCTAAAGAATCTTTATTATGCGCCTGTATCCAACTGCTTCTTCCGTAGGCCCGCGCACTCATTGTGGCAACAGGAATAGTCCTTGTTCCATGAGCCTCAGCCTTTCGAGCTGTTCGTCTACTGCCTGGTCTTGGCAGAATAAACCCACACTGGGCGCTTTGCCGCAGTGTGACGGAGAACTGTAATTCGGTCTCAGTAGCAGAGGGATATAGCGATGACACGAGCTGAGGGATCCTCGGGCCTACAAAGCAAAACTGACTCCCGCTTGCTTTGCCGCTTCCCTACTGCTACTGGTGTGCAGAGTTAGGCCCAACCAGATATGGTGGTTGCCGGGATGGCCTCAACCCACCGCCCGCCTCGCCGATCGGTCTCCATGGGACACAACGGTACCCTGCTGACAGACCACCGCGGTCTTGCCCACGAATTCCCTGACCAGTGACCGTTCCAGGTGTCACTCGTACTTGGTCATGGCAAGCCCACTCAACCGCCTTGGCCGAGAGTCCCTTTTTAACAAAAATCACTTTGACTCCGCAGGGAATCAACCACCCTATGGCAGCCGGCTATCCAACTGTGGGATGTGGTGGCATTACTGCCGTCAGGCCTTGCGGCCTACCCACCGATCCCTGTCCCCGCGTGCGCTGTGGCACAGAGACCCAACCACGCAACCATTGGGTTGCAGTCACAGTCAGCAAAATAAAAAGGGCCAAAACAAACTAAAAATGGGGTCCTGCCGTGGTCACCAAACGGTTGAAACCAATCTAGAGGAACGTCCCCATACCTGCATCTATCATCGGGGTTTGTTATTAGCCCCTTTAAAAACAATAACTAAGTAGGATGTGTGGGTGAAAACAACCAAGGTATTTATTAAACCATCAACAGTTCTAAACAAGGTAAACCAAATGATTAGGAACACAGGTGTGATGTTATTGACACAAACTGGGGCCGTATAGATCATTGTTGCAACCAAGATCCTGTAGTGGCACCAAATCTTGTATAAAGGAGGTTAAATAAGGCGTCTAAGACAAGGTTATGAGCTGCTGGTTATAATTATGCTATCTGTATGCATGTATCAATTTTGTAGTTGAAATTATGAATATTGGTTATGTACTTGTATCTCAATGTGTTTGTCAGCTTCTTGAGAAAGGAATTTGCAGATTAAGTGCCCAATCAAGAAACACTTAACTGACAATGGACCTTGGGAGACTCCAATCCACATGAGAAGTCTTCCTGGGAACATTCAAGGTAGCATGTGAGCAATGGCTGCTCTCCCTGTAAAGTCATGCATGGACATGTGACTTGCCCATGTGACTCCAAATTCCATCTTGCTGCTGTGATTTTCCACAGTAAGAACAAAGGGGTGTCCGTCCACCTGGCAGAGGATATAAAAGGCCCTGGAAACCCCTCCATTTTGTCTTCAATCCTGCTTCTTACCTCTGGAGGAACTTTGCTACAAACTGAAGCTCTGAACAAAGGACTGAATGACCCATCCCAGCTGTGGATGTACTCCAGAGACTTGATTTGAACCTGCAGGTTATTCCATCACTGCTACAAGCCTGAACCAAGAACTTTGCCATTACTGTATGTATTAATTCCATTTAACCAATTCAACTCTCATCTATACTTCTTTCTTTTTATGAATAAACCTTTAGATTCTAAAGGATTGGCAACAGCGTGTCCCGCCAGAGGTAACATCGTTATAACAGGTAAAACAAGAAACCCCTCCTCCCCCAACAGGTGATATAAGGTAAGTAAAGGACTGGCAGTATGCTGACTGTGACTGAGGGTAAGTTCCCTCCCCTAGGACAGGACCCAGGTAAGAGGATGGAGGATCAATGGACCACTACTATATCTTGCAGCTCTGAGGACCCTCATGATGACAGGACAGCTCCGTCCAGGTAGGTGGAACCCACAGGTAAGGAGTGGACCTCAGGAACAGGGGATGACAGCTCTGCCCCAACGATGACTCGGCTTGTACTCCCCTTCCTACGATGTCGTGGGTGTGTGTTTGTCCTCAGTGAAAGAGTGGCAGCTGGTGACACTCTCTGCATGCAAATGAGAATTTCCCTCCCGCAACCAGATGAACGAATGCGGTGCTCAGTGTACTCCTTTGAGACAATCTAGAGAACTGAGATGTCTGCTGTGCTTCCCAACAGTTGCAGCAGCAGCACCTCCAGACTGCCACTCAGAAGGGCAGCCCCTTCCCTCTGCTGTGCAGGCCCTAATATGCCCTTCTGTTACTGGGCAGATCACAGGTCACATGGTTTGCTTGGTTTCCTGCCTTTTGGTAGAAAGGGTGGAAAACTACAACTGAGGAGGGGGGAAGAAGGGCAGCCAAGATGGATTCCCAGTTGTTATTTGGACATTTCAAGATGGCAAACCTAAGACGTTAAGCACCAAAGTTTTTCCCCTACAGAGCGGGTCTGTTGGATGGGGTGTGTCGGGTACATGATGCAGGGTGGATCGGGACTGTGGCATGGGGCCCGTCGGGTACGTAACTTGGGGTGGAGCGGGTCTGTCTGATGGGGCTGGGCAGGGACGCAATGCCACCTAGAGCAGGAGTGTTGCAAGGGACTGGGCGGGTACGTAACGTAGGGTGGAGCGGAACTGTGGCATGGAGCTGGGTGGGTATGTAACGTGGGGTGGAGCGGGACTGTGGCATTGGGCCCATTGGGTATGTGACGTGGAGTGGAGCGGGTCTGTTGGATGGGGCTGGGCGGGTATGTAACGGGTGGAGTGGAACTGTGGCACAGGGCCTGTCGGGTACGTAATGGGTGGAGAGAGACTGTGGCACGGGGCCCATCAGGTACGTCATATGGGGTGGAGCGGGTCTGTCGCACGGAGCTGGGTGGGGACATAATGCTGCTTGGAGAGGGTCTGTTGCACGGGGCTCAGTGGGGACTCAATGCCGCCTGGCGTGGGTCTGTGGCGTGGGGCTTGTCGGGTACGTAATGCGGGGTGGAGTGAGTCTGTAGGATGGGGTTTGGCCGGTACGTAATGAGGGGTGAAGCAGGAATGTGTCATTGGGCTTGGTGGATACGTACCACGGGGTGGACCGGGACTGTGGCATGGGGCCTGTTGGGTACGTGATGCGGGGTGGAGCGGGACTGTGGCATGAGGCCCATCGTGTACGTAACTGGGGGTGGAGCGGGTCTGTTGGATGGGGCTGCGCGGGTACGTAACGGGGTACAGCGGGACTTTGCCACGGGGCTTGTCGGGTACGTAACGACGGGTGGAGCAGATCTATCGGATGGGTCCCGGTGGGTACGTAACACGGGGTGGAGTAGGAATGTGGCATGGGGCTTGGTGGGTACGTCATGCGGGGTGGAGTGGGTCTGTCGGACAGGGCTCAGCGGGGTGGGGTGGAGCGGGTATGTCCGGTGAGCCTCGGCGGGTTCGTAATGCGGGGTGGAGCGGGTCTGTTGCACGGGGCTGGGTGGGGACGCAATGCTGCCCGGAGCGGGACTGTTGCACGGGGCTGGGTGGGTATGAAATGCGAGGTGTATCTGGACTGTCACATGGAGATGGGCGGGTACGTAATGCAGGGTGGAGAGGGTCTGTGGGACGGGGCTGGGCCAGTATGTAACAGGGCTGGAGCGGGACTGTGGACGGAGCTCGTCGGGTACGTAACACGGGTGGAACGGGACTGTGGCACCTGGCTCGTTGGGTACGTAATGCAGTGTGGAGTGGGTCTGTCGGATGGGGCCTGGAGAGTATGTAACGGGGTAGAACTGGACTGTGGCACGGGGCTGGGGGGTTATGTAACGCGGGGTGGACTGGGACTGTGGTACAGGGCCCATCAGGTACTTAACAGGGGGTGGAGCGGGTCTGTGGGCCGGGGCTGGGCCGGTACGTGACGGGTGGAGTGGAACTGTGGCACGGGGCTCGTCGGGTACATTACGTGGGCTGGAGCAGGTGTCGGACGGGGCCCGGCGGTTATATGATGTGGGTGGAACGGGACTGTGGCATGGGGCTGGGCGGTTACGTAACGCAGGGTGAAGCGGGTCTATCAGACTGGGCTCGGCGGGTACGTAATGCGGGGTGGAGCACGTCTGTCGGATGTGGCTCGGCGGGTACATAACATGGGGTGGAGCAGGAACGGGGCATGGGGCTTGGGTACGTATCATGGGGTGGAGCGGGTCTGTCGGACGGGGTTGGGGGGGATACATGACACGGGGCAGACTGCGACTGTGGCACGGGGCCTGTTGGGTATGTGATTCGGGGTGGAGTGGGTCTGTGGCACGGGGCCCGTCAGGTACCTGAGGCAGGGTGGATCGGAACTGTGGCACAGGGTCCGTTGGGTACGTAACGAGGGGTCTAGTGGGTCTTTCGCATGGGGCTGGGCGGAGATGCAATGCTGCCTGGAGCGGGACTATCGCACGGGGCTGGGTGGGTACGTAATGCGGGGTGGAGCGGGACTGTGGCATGGGGCTGTGTGGGTATGTAACGCGGGGTGCAGCGGGACTGGGGCACGGGGCTGTGCGGGTACGTAACGGGGTGGAGCGGGTCTGTGGGATGGGGCTGGGCCAGTATGTGATGGGTGGAGTGGAACTGTGGCATGGGGCTCGTCGGGTACGTTACGTGGGGTGGAGCAGGTGTGTCGGACGGGGCTCATCGGGTATATGAGGCGGGGTGGAGCAGGAATGTGGCATGAGGGTTGGTGGGGTCATAACATGGTGTGGAGTGGGACTGTCTCATGGGGCTGGGTGGGTATGTAATGCGGCGTGGAGCAGGAATGTGGCATGGGGCTGGGCGGGTACGTAACGTGGGGTGGACTGGGACTGTGGCATGGGGCCCGTCAGGTACGTAACGGGGGGGTTGAGTGGGTCTGTGGGATGGGGCTGGGCCGGTACGTAACAGGGGTGGAGCGGGACTCTGGCACGGGGCTCATCACGTACGTAACGCAGGGTGGAGCAGGTCTGTTGGATGGGGCCCGGCGGATATGTAACACGGGTGGAACAGGACTGTTGCATCGGGATGGGTGGGTACGTAACGTGGGGTGGAGCGAGTCTGTGGCTCGGGGCTCATCGGGTATGTAACGCAGGGCGGACTGGGACTGTCGTACAGGGATGGGCAGGTACGTAACACGGGGTGTAGCGGATCTGGCACACGGGGCTGTGTGGGGACGCAATGCTGCCTGGAACAGGTCTGTCGCACGGGACTTGGCGGGGATGCAATACAGCCTGATGCGGGACTATCGCACGGGGCTGGGTGGATACGTAACGTGGGGTGGAGCGGCACTGTTGCACAGGGCTGGGTGGTTACGTAACGTGGCGTGGAGCGGGAATGTGGCATGGGGCTGGGTGGGTATGTAACGCGGGGTGGAGCAGGTCTGTCAGATGGAGCCCAGAGGGTATGTAACAGGGGTGGAGCAGGACTGTGGCACGGGGCCCGTGGGGTACATAACCGGGGGTGGAGCGGGACTGTGGCACGAAGCTGGGTGGGTACTTAACGCGGGGTGGAGCGTGTGACGGGTTGGATCACAGAAAACCCCTTGGGAACTGCCAACTGATGTGCCGAGACTTCTTCTGCCCCTGGTTTCCCTGCCATCCTGGGACTCCAGCACCCTGTCTTGTTGAGCCGGACACGCCAGTTTGCTCCAACACAGACACAGGGTCTGAATCACATGCCCCAAAGCTGCAGACTTAACTGAAAGCAGCTTACAGAAGTGTTCCTGTCTTTAACACTCAGATGCCCAACTCCCAATGGGGTCTAAACCCCAAATAAATCCGTTTTACTCATAAATTGTTCGCCCTCTATAACACTGATAGAGAGGTATGCACAGCTGTTTGCCCCCCAGGTATTAATACATACTCTGGGTTAATTAATAGGTAAAAAAGTGATTTTATTAAATACAGAAAGTAGGATTTAAGTGGTTCCAAGTAGTAACAGATAGAACAAAGTGAACTACCAAGTAAAATAAAATAAAACATGCAAATCTAAGCCTAATACAGTAATAAAACTGAATACAGATAAAATCTCACCCTCAGAGATGTTTCAATAAGTTTCTTTCACAGACTGGATGCCTTCCTAGTCTGGGCACAATCCTTTCCCCTGGTACAGCCTTTGTTCCAGCTCAGGTGGTAGCTAGGGGATTTCTCATGATGGCTCCACCTTTGTTCTGTTCCACCCACTTATATATCTTTTGCATAAGGCGGGAATCCTTTGTCCCTCTCTGGGTTCCCACCCCCTCCTTCTCAATGGAAAGACACCAGGTTAAAGATGGATTCCAGTTCAGGTGACATGATCACATGTCACTGTAAGACTTCATGACCCACCTGCCAGCTCACACGTATACATGAAGACTTACAAGTAAAACACAGCCATCTACAGACTTGTCCTGGTTAATGGGAGCCATCAAGATTCCAAACCACCATTAATGGCCCACACTTTGCATAATTACAGTAGGCCCTCAGAGTTATATTTCATATTTCTAGTTTCAGATACAAGAATGATACATTTATACAAATAGGATGACCACACTCAGTAGATTATAAGCTTTGTAATGATACCTTACAAGAGACCTTTTGCATGAAGTATATTTTAGTTACATTATATTCACACTCATCAGCATTCTTTCATAAAATCATATAGAGTGCAACATCACAGAGCGGGTCTGGGGCTCAGGGCTTATCGGGTACGTAAGGCAGGGTGGACTGGGACTGTTTCACGGGGATGGGCGGGTACGTAACGAGGGGTGTAGCGGATCTGGCACACAGGGCTGGGCAGGGAAGCAATGCGGCCTGGAGCGGGACTGTCGCACGGGACTGGATGGATACGTAACGTGGGGTGGAGCGGGACTGTCATACGGGGCTGTGCGGGTACGTAACGCGGGGTGGAGCGGGACAGTGGCACAGGGTTGGGCGAGTGTATAGTGTGGGGTGGAGCAGGTCTGTAGGATGGGGCTCGTCGGGTACGTAATGCTGGGTGGACCAGGACTGTCGCACGGAGATGGGCGGGTACGTAACGCTGGGTGGAGTAGATGCCCAAAACTCCATCTTGAGCTGTAATTCTACACAGGGGAGAGAAGGGGTTTCCACCCAGAACAAAAAATCTATTTAAGGCTCTGGAAACCCCTCCCTTGGGTCTTCAGCTGGCTCAAGAGATGGCCTCTCCACCCCAAAGGATGCCTGAAAGAAACTGGAACAAAGGACAGTAACTATAGGGGTGTGAGTGATTGCTGGACCCAGACTAGAAGGAGGCTAGTCTGTCAAACAAGCTTATTGGAACATCTCTGAGGGTGAGATTTACCTGCATTTAGTTTCCTACTGTATTAGGCTTAGACCTGCGTGTTTTTGTTTTATTTTGCTTGGTAATTTATTTTGTTTTGTCTGTTATTACTTGGAACCACTTAAATCCTATGTTTTGTATTTAATAAAATCACTTTTTACTTATTAATTAACCCAGAGTAAGTATTAATACCTGCGGGGGGGTGGGGGGGGAAACAGCTGTGCATATCTCTCTATCAGTGTTATAGAGGGCGAACAGTTTATGAGTTTACCCTGTATAAGCTTTATACAGAGTAAAACGGATTTATTTGGGGTTTGGACCCCATTGGGTATATGGGTGCTGGAGACAGGAGCACTTCTTAAGCTGTTTTCAGATCAGCCTATAGCTTGTGGAGGACGTGGTTCAGACTTGGATCTGTGTGTGCAGCAGGCAAGTGCGTCTGGCTTAAACAAGGCAAGGTACTGAAGCTGGCAGGGAAAACAGGCTCAGAGATAGTCCCAGCACATCAGGTGGCAGTTCCCAAGGGGGTTTCTGTGACCCAACCCATCACAGAGTGGGTCTGTTGGATGGGGCTCATTGGGTACGTAAATCATGGTGGCGCACGTCTGTCGCACGGGGCTTGTCGGGTACGTAACGCGGGGTGGAACAGGTCTGTCGGATGGGGCCCACCGAGTACGTAACGTGGGGTGGAACAGGTCTGTCGGATGGGGCCCACCGAGTACGTAACGTGGGGTGGATCAGGTCTGTCGGATGGGGTTTGGTGGGGACCCAATGCTGCCTGGAGTGGGACTGTCTCATGGGGCTGGGCCGGTACGTAACGCGGAGTGGAGCAGGACTGTCGCACGGTCCTGTGGGGTACGTACAGGCCCTATGGCATGGGGCTCGTTGGGTACGTATCGTGGGGTGGAGCGGGACTGTGGCACGGGGCTGGGTGGGTATGTACTGTGGGGTGGAGCGGGACTGTGGCCCAGGGCTCGGTGGGGACGCAATGCCACTTGGAGCAGGTCTGTTGCACGGGGCTGGGTAGGGCTGCAATACAGCCTGAAGCGGGTCTCTAGCACGGGGCTCGGTGGGTAAGTAACTCGGGGTGGAGCAGGTCTGTCGGATGGTGCTCGGCGGGTACATAATGCGAGGTGGAGCAGGTCTGTCGGACGGGGCTGGGGGCATACATAACGTGGGGTGGAGTGGGACTGTGGCACGGGGCTGGGTGGGTATGTACTGTGGGGTGGAGCGGGACTGTGGCCCAGGGCTCGGTGGGGACGCAATGCCACTTGGAGCAGGTCTGTTGCACGGGGCTGGGTAGGGCTGCAATACAGCCTGAAGCGGGTCTCTAGCACGGGGCTCGGTGGGTAAGTAACTCGGGGTGGAGCAGGTCTGTCGGATGGTGCTCGGCGGGTACATAATGCGAGGTGGAGCAGGTCTGTCGGACGGGGCTGGGGGCATACATAACGTGGGGTGGAGTGGGACTGTGGCACGGGGCTGGGTGGGTATGTACTGTGGGGTGGAGCGGGACTGTGGCCCAGGGCTCGGTGGGGACGCAATGCCACTTGGAGCAGGTCTGTTGCACGGGGCTGGGTAGGGCTGCAATACAGCCTGAAGTGGGTCTCTAGCACGGGGCTCGGTGGGTAAGTAACTCGGGGTGGAGCAGGTCTGTCGGATGGTGCTCGGCGGGTACATAATGCGAGGTGGAGCAGGTCTGTCGGACGGGGCTGGGGGCATACATAACGTGGGGTGGAGTGGGACTGTGGCACAGGGCTGTGACGTTATTTATATGAACTAGGACTGTATAGATCATTGTTGCCACACTGTTATATATTTGCAGCAAATATTGTACAAAGGTTGTTGTGTGAGGTTTCTATGACAAGGTTATGATTTGCTGGTTATAATTATGCTAAGCTGTATGTGTGTATCATTTTTGTATTTGAAGTTATGAATATGAGCTACGTACTTGTATCTTAAATGTATTTGATTCCAAGTAGTCTCAGTGAAGCATTTGGTTAGCTTCTTGAGAAGGGGCTATTCTCAGTAAGTGCCCAATCAAGAAACATTTAACTGACAATGGACTTTGGGAGACGCCAATCCACATCTGAGCTTTCCTGGGAACGTTCAAACTAACATGTAAACAATGGTGTCAGCCTGCAAACTGAGTCATGCATGGACATGTGACATGGACATGTGAGTTGCCCATGTGACTCCAGACTCCATCTTGCTGCTGTGATTTTCCACAGTAAAAACAAAGGAGTGTCCTTCCATGGGCAGAGAATATAAAAGGCCCTGAAAAACCCTCCATTTTGTCTTCAATCCTGCTTCTGAGCTCTGGAGGAATCTTGCTACAAACTGAAGCTCTGAACAAAGGACTGAATGACCCATCCCAGCTGTGGATGTACTCCAGAGACTTGATTTGAACCTGCAGTTTATTCCACCAGTGCCTAAACCAAGAACTTTGCCATTACTATATGTAATTGATTCCATTTAACCAATTCTAGCTCTCATCTATATCTTTTTCCTTTTATGAATAAACCTTTAGATTTTAGATTCTAAAGGATTGGCAACAGCATGATTTGTGGGTAAGATCTGATTTGTATATTGACCTGGGTCTGCGGCTTGGTCCTTTGGGATTGGGAGAACCTTTTTTTTCTTTTACTGGGGTATTGGTTTTCATAACCATTCGTCCCCATAACGGGTGGCACTGGTGGTGGTACTGGGAAACTGGAGTATCTAAGGGAATTGCTTGTATGACTTACGCTTAGCCAGTGGGGTAAAACCAAAGTCCTCTCTGGCTGGCTGGTTTGGTGTGCCTTAGAAGTGGAGAAACCCCAGCCTTGGGCTGTAACTGCCCTGCTCTAGGCAATTTGTCCTGAATTGTTATTCTCAGAAGTGTCCCATCAAAGGCAGCATCGTTACAGGGGCTGGGTGAGTATGTAACCCGGGTTGGAGCAGGAATATGGCATTGCGCCTGTCGGGTATGTAATGGGTAGAGCGGGACTATGGTACGGGGCTCGTCAGGTACGTAACGGGTGTAGCGGGTCTGTGGTGCAGGCCTTGTCGGGTATATAATGTGGGGTGGAGTGGGTCTGTTGCATGGGGCTTGGAGAGTACATAATGCGGGGTGGAGTGGGTCAGTCGGACGGGACTCGTCGGGTACGTAATGTGGGGTGGGTCTGTAGGACGGGGCTTGGCGGGTAAATAATGCAGGGTGGAGCAGGACTGTGGCACAGTCCCAGCGGGTACATGACGCGGGGTGGAGCTGCTCTGTGGCACGGGGTCTGTCGGGTACATAACGGCGGGTGGAGCGCGTTTGTTGGACGGGGGTGGGCGGGTATATAATGCGGGGTGGAGCAGGTCTGCCGCAAGGAGCTGGGCAGGGATGCAATGCTGCCTGGAGTGGGTCTGTTGCACGGTGGTCGGTGTGGATGCAATGCCACCTGGAGCAGGACTGTCGCATGGGGCTGGGCGGGTACATAACGCGTGGTGCAGTGGGTCTGTCGGGCAGGGCTTGGCGGGTACTTAACGTGGGGTGGAGCGGGTCTGTGGCATGGGGCTCGTCGGGTACGTAATGCGGGGTGGAATGGGTCTGTCAGACGGGACTAGGCAGGTACGTAACGCGGGGTGGAGTGAGACTCTCAGACAGGGCTCGGCGGGTACGTAAAGCAGGGTGGAGCGGGAGTGTGGCACCGGATTGGGTATGTAATGGGTGGAGCGGGTCTCGGGCATGGGGCTTGGCGGGTATGTAACGCGGGGTGAAGTGGGTCTGTCAGATGGGGCTCGGCAGGTATGTAACGTGGTGTGGAGCGGGTCTTTTGGCACCAGGCTCATCGGGTACGTAACCTGAGGTGGAGTGGGTCTGTCAGACGGGGCTCGGCGGGTACGTAACGCAGAGTGGAGCGGGTCTGTCGATGGAGCTTGGTGGGTATGTAAAGCAGGGGGGAGCGGGACAGTGGCACGAGGTTGGGTGGGTATGTAATGCATGGTGGAGTGGGTCTGTGGCATGGGGTCCATTGGGTACGTAATGGGGGGTGGAGCGGGTCTATTGCATGGGGCTGGGCAGGGATGCAATGCCGCCTGGAGCGGGTCTGTCACAGGGGGCTTGGCGGGGACGCAATGCCACTTGGAGCAGGTCTGTTGCACGGGGCTGGGCAGGTATGTGACGGGGGGTGTAGTGGGTCTGTTGGTGGGGCTGGGCGAACACATAATGGGTGGAACGGGACTTTGGCACGGGGCCTGTTGGGTTCGTAACAGGGGTGGAGCAGGGTTTATTTGATGGGGTTCGGCAGGTACGTAATGCAGGATGGACCAGGACTATCGGGCTGGGCGGGTACGTACCGTGGGGTGGAGTGGGACTGTTGCATGGGGCACATCGCGTACGTAACGCAGGGTGCGTACTCTGACAGGAATGTGTGAGCGCAGTAGAGGAGTATGAAATACGGTAACCCAGGACTTTGAACACTCTGGGGTATAGTGTTTGACCGGTAGAGGGCACAAGTAGCATGCCACATCTGCAATCATCAGTTAGGGAGCTCGTGCTGTTTGGTACTGAGTTGTTCACTTGGTGGAGGCAAGAGATCCCATCTGAAGAGGGACCAGAGGAAATCTGCTCAACAGCCGTCCTCTCCCCCTACCACTCAGCTGCTCACTGCGTGCCTCCTCAGGCAGCTCTAGGTGCTGCAGGACAAGGAATGAGAAGAATGTCTTGCACCAAAGACCCTGCTTGAGGCATAAAACAATCCTACAGGGTTAGGGGTTAGACGGGGTGGGCAAACTTTTTGGGTCGAGGACCACATCTGGGTGGGGAAATTGTGTGCAGAGCTGGGGCAGAGGGTTGGGGTGCGGGAGGGAGTGTGGGGTGTGGGAGGGGGTGCAGTAAGGGGCTCAGGGCAAGGAATTGAGGCAGAGGAGGGGTGCGGAGTGTATGAGGGGGCTCAGGGAAGGGGGTTAGGGTGCAGGAAGGGTGCAGGGTGCAGCAGGGAGCTCAGGGCAGGGGGTTGGGGAGCAGGAGGGGTACGGGGTGTACCAGGGGGCTCTGGGCAGGGAGTTGGGGTGCAGGAAGGGTGCGGGGTGCAGGCAGGGGGCTTAGGGCAGGGAGTTGGGGGGCAGGGTGCAGGAGGGGTTCGGGCTCCGGCCCGCGCCACTTACCTAAAGTGGCTCTGGGGTGGCAGCAGTGTGCACTGGGGCCAGGGCAGGTTCCCTGCATGCCTGCCCTGTCCCCGGCCCCGCACCGCTCCAGGAAGCACTGTGGCCCCTGGGGGAGGGGAGCGGAGGGCTCAGCATGCTCTGCCCTTGCTGTGCCTCCAGGTACCTCCCCTGAAGCTCCCATTGGCTGCGGTTCCGTTCCCAGCCAATGGGAGCTGTGGGGGGCGGTGCCTGGAGGCAAGGGCAACGCATGGAGCCCTCTGCCCCCCCGCCCGGGGGCCACAGGGATGTGGTGCTGGTCGCTTCTGAGAGCAGCGTGGGGCCCAAGGCACCATGGGGGGCAATCCTGTGGGCCGGATCCAAAGCCCTGAGGAGCCGGAGCCGGCCCATGGGCCACAGTTTGCCCACCCCTGGGTTAGACACAGTCAAGCTAGGGCCCTCATGGGGCAGAAATAACAGATTCTCAACCAGATAAGTTCTACCCAGATCACATTAGAAGCAAACTTTATGTATCAATCACATGCAAAACCATCCCATCTTCATATTAATGCATTTAGGCTTGTAAACCTATGGCCCCTGCTATACTGTCATCAGAATGGCAGGGCCTTTGAAAGGCCTAGAGCATCTAACATGGAATTGGAACAGAAAGGATTAAGGAAGATTGTTTATCCACTGGAGTAACACATTTTATTCACATGTACAGCAGCAATCAGGCCAAATAAGAACTGAACTCATCTTCTAGGAAAAGCCAGTCTGTCCTTCTGTTAATCTTTTCCCCAGCTGACTAGAGCTTGGAACAGTTCCCATTCCCCTGCAAGCTGCCACCACTTGATTTACCACCGGTACCAAATTTGTCTTGGGAGAAGACTAGGGAACAATATTATCTTCTCACCCAGTCTGGCAGCCCATCCACAATGGGGACAGCCATCCTGCTGCAGCTCAGGGCCTTTCAAGCTCTGCATCTGCCACAAGCCCATTTCTTAAATCTTTTAGTCAGTTGTAGACCACTCAGAGTTTAAAAAATAACCCAGGCACTTTAAATGTAAAGTTACATTCTCGCTGTAGAGTGGGTCTGTGCAACAATCCTGGTGTCGGGGAGGGTACTGGACAGACAGTTCGCTCACCTTGAGATGCAAGCCCCACCCACCCCTAGAATAATGGATCTTGCCAGTGACATTTTTCCTGGAAGAGTTAGAAGTCTGCTGCCATCTGTCTGCGGTCATTCATTTCTATGGTGGTGTAATTCAGGGAGTGTCTAAAAAACGGGTGAAAATGCGAGAAGGTTAGTTGCTTTGCTCCTTCATAGAGGGTGGATAAAGGGAGAGCCCCTAAGCATGCAGCCCAATACAGTCAGGGTCTCATGTTTAGCAATTCTGTAGCCCTGGCTTTAGACTTACTATAAAAGCTAACCCAAACCTTCATTTAAAAAAACCTTCTAGTCCTTATAGTAATGCTGACAACCTTCCAACTATGAACTAAATGCAACTAGTGGACAGTATTGTCTTCCCAAGTCTGCAGACAAAGCTCAGAGGTATCCACTATCCCCATTCAGCTTATGAGTGTTGACTCTGAGGCCTTCTAGTGGCAATGCACTTAACATTATTAGTTTCAAGAAATTCAAGTTGAGTATGTCTGACTGATTTTTTAGGAATCAATTTTTAAGCCCCCACAGGTTATACCTAAAGTTCCTTTTAAAGAAATGTTAAAGGGTTTTTCTAATTCCCTATTCAGATTTAAGTATTTTTTCAGCCCATGGTAGACTGGGAGAAAATAAAATTGATTAGACAGTGTCCTATCAAATATACAAAATAAAAATATTTGAACAAATGGGGAAGAGTTAGTGAGAAAAGAACTTCTCTGCTCTAGTTACAAATAATGTTTAAAATTCGGTATTGTCAAAGCTTTCAATGTGGATAACATCAGCAAAGCCATCCAAGAGCCTATCAGTGATACCACACTAACACCTGGGAGATTGAGACTCTTGGCAGCAGCCAGAGACGGGAACTAGTCGTTTGGGGGACTGACTCTAAGTGGGAAGTCACATCTCTCCTGCCCTTCAAGGGACGAGAGGCAGCTCCTCCCTAGTGCTAAGGGAGTCCCTTCCCCATCCCAGGGCGCCAGGAGCCCCCACACTTCTCTACCCTGTCACCAGGCCCTCCAGCTTCCCCGTGGCCAAAACATAATGGCAGAAGTTATCAGTACAAGCATTCTGAGCAGCAGAAAACAGACCGAGTTTAACATGGCACCCATGGTATTCTATACACTGATCATATACTGACTTCATGAAAACCCTCCATTACAAGATGACCTGAAACTGATGGAGGAGCTGCAGTCTGCTGCACCAGGGGATCCCCACCACTGAATTTAGGTCCAGTCTCTTGTGGAGTGCACAGGTCTTTGGGTAGAGCATTAAGCCCCACACTAAGGGCAAGATCATTGACGCATGATGGGGTAGGGTAGGGAAGGAGTCACTCGTGGCTGCCCCTGGTACATAAGGCAATGGGCTGACATGATGATTTCTTACCTTTTGAAGTAAGAGACGGCTACAGCAACTATTGTGAGTGTGAGCAGGATAGATCCCAGGACAAAGAGGGCTATTTCCCAGGCTTGGAAGGAGGCTGTGGGAAAAGGGAAGGGAAGACAGGTGGAGATTTGGCTGAATTATGTAAGGAATTGCTCATCTAGCAGATACTGCACTTCAGGAGAGCAAGGTTCCTTATAGTGAACACATCAGTGACCTATACAGCCCTGTCTTTGCACCTCACTGGGCTCAAGTCCCCGGAAAAAGCTCACTACACAGCATTATTGTTTTAACTGTAACCCGCTTTGAATTGCTGTTGGTCCTAGGTGGTGTATTGTTTTACTGGGGTGCTGCGGGCAAAAGATGTGGTGGTACAGCCCCATATGGAGCTCTCCCCCACATTTTGAATCCTGTAAGATCAGGCATATCCCAAGGGCTACAATGAAGCATTGCTGTGCCATCACCAAACAGGACAACGTTTCATGCGGAGGGAGGGTCATTGATTGTGCTCTTTGGAGTGCATACCATTGGCCGCAAGGCTATTGGGCTGCTTTGGCCGCCTGAGGCTAGGGTTTGCTGAATGTGAACTTACTGCAGGTTAGACAGTGCGGGTTGTGACTAATTCTGTATCCTAGCAAGGCCTTGTATTCTATTCAGGGCCTTATACCGTGCCCAGTACCGGGTTTACCATGGCGCCAGGCCCAGAGTCAGAAGGGGCCCCGGCCGGCTATGCCGGCCAGGAAAGCTGCCCCCGCCCTTGCTCCACCCTGCTCTGCCCACACCCCGCCTCTTCCCACCCCTGCTCTGCCCCAGCCCTGCCCCTGCTCCGTCCCCACCCCACCTCTTCCCACCCCTGCTCTGCCACAGCCCTGCCCCTTCCCACCCCTGCTCCACCCCAGCCCTGCCCCTGCTCCGTTCCCGCCTTGCCTCTTCCCACCTCTGCTCCGCCACAGCCCCACCCCCACTCCATCCCTTCCCCTGAGCAACGTCCCGGGGGACTGCAGCAGGGGTTGGGCGCGCCCTGCACTTACCGGGTGGTGGGAAGTGGAGCGACCCGGCCCCAGCCCGCTCCGCGCCACTGGTGAGTGCTGGGGGGCAGTTCCCCCCGTCCCCCCAGTCCCAAGGCTGGGAGCCAGGGGAGCAGAGCGGAGCGGGCTGGGGCCTGGTCACTCTACTTCCTGCAGCCCCGTGAGTGGAGGGTCGGGCCCACCCTGCAATCAGGCGGCAGGAAGTGCAGCAACCCAGCCCCAGCCTGCTCTGCCGGCTCATGCTGGGGGGGGGTGGTTCCCCCTGCCCCCCAAACCTGGAGAGGAGATGGAGCGGTGGGGAAGAGAAGGGGATGAGGGAAGCGGGGCAGGGGAAAAGAGGCAGTGAGGGAGGAAGGAAGGAAGGAAGGAAGGAAGGGGGTGGGGCAGTGGGGAAGGGGCATGGGATGGGGGAATCGGGGGTGGGGGGAAGGAAGGGGGTGGGATAGGGCAGTGGGGAAGGGGCATGGGATGGGGAAAAGAAGGGGGCAGGGGAAGCGGGGGCAGGGAGGAAGAGGCGGGGGGGGAGGAAGGGGGTGGGATGGGGCAGTGGGGAAGGGGGCGGGGGCAGGGGAAGCGGGGCTGGGGAAAAGAGGCAGAGGGAAGGAAGGGGGTGGGATGGGGAGGAGATGGAGCAGTGGGGAAGAGAAGGGGATGGGGAAGCGGGGGCAGGGGGAAGGAAGGGGGTGGGATGGGGAGGAGATGGAGTGGTGGGGAAGGGGCATGGGAGGGGAGGGGAAGAGAAGGGGATAGGGGAAGTGGGGGCCTAGCATGCGGATCCCCTTGGCAGCAGCTGGGGCTCCCCTGTTAAGCAGGCCCATCAAACCCTCATCCTGACAAGCCTCACCACCCCTGCATCTGTACCACCCCGATGAGCCCCCCCAGACACCTTCCCTACTGAGCCCCAACCACCTGCACCTGGACCACCAACCAAATGAATCCCACCTCCCCTGCATCCAGACACCCCCCACCCCACCGAGCTCCAACCACTTTCACTTGGTCGCCCCTGCAGACTCCCATTGTCCCTGCACCTGGCACCTCCCTGTGCATCCAGATCCCCCACTGAGCTGCCTGCACCCAGACTTCCCCCCACAGAACTCTCTTACCCCCATTTAGATCCCCCCACACTAAGTCCCTCTGCACTTGGATCCTGCTGCCAGGCTGAGCCTCCCTGCCCACATCTGGTGTGCCTGGGCAAAAGGGGCAGGGCCCCAGGGTGTTTCTGTGGCAGGCCTGGCCCTCGTGCTGTGTCAGGGTCAGGTTCAGCCTCACTGCCAAGTCCCTGTCCCAAGGGGGCGGGGGAGGCTGCGGGTATTCTCCCACCTCCATGCAGCCAGTGGCCTGTGCTCCCCACTGCCATGGTGGAGCTTCCACATTTATTTATTGTAAAAAAACAAATTGCAGAATTTTAAAATATTATGCACAGAATTTGATGCAGAATTCCCTCAGGAATATGGGGCGCTGTATAGCTGTGATGGTGGGACTGTGAAGGGGGTGCTGGACAGTAGGGGATCTGTGGGTGGGGGAGCTGGGCAGGGGGTATGGTGTGCAGGGTGCTGTGCAGTTGTGGTGGAAGGTCAGCGGAAGGGATCTCTGGGCAGGGGGTGCTGGACATAGCGGGTCCGGGGGCATTGGGCATAGGAATCTGTGGGGGAGGTCTCTGGGTGAGGGGGTGCTGGGCATAAGGGCAGGGCACTGGGCAGGGGGGCCGTGTGGAAGGGGCACACTGGCAGTGCAGGGCTGGGTGGGGCCAGTGTGCATCTAGCAGTTGTGGGTTTGTAAACAGTGCCCTTATGCTGGGCTGAGTGGGGCAACTTCCGCTACGTTGCACCTCATTGCCCCCAACCGGCCCCTCGCTCTGCAGACCGCCCCCATCACATGCCCTATTTCCCCAATGGGGGGCCCACAAATATGTTTGGTACCAGGCCAACAAAAAGTTAATCCAGCCCTGACCGTGCCCATCATCAGGGTAGCATAGGGTTGCCAGATCGCAACTGTGAAAAAATGGGATGGGTTGGGGGGTAATAGGCACCTATATAAGAAAAAGTCCCAAAAAACGGGACTGTCCCTTTAAAAATGGGACATCTGGTCACCCTAGGGTAGTAGAGTGCCTTCCAGCAAGGCATACAGTCCTTCACACTGCTCTCTGAAAAGACATGGTCTTTTTTTGGTTTTGCACATTGCAAGACTACTACAGAAGTGACAGGACTAGCACATCACCATTAACTTCAGAGAAGCTGAATCGTCTTACTTCTCTAGGGCCAGGTCCCATTGGCTTCTACTAGACCCGTTTGTGGAGATGAGGGTCTAGATGTCACCTGCTTTAGATCACCCCCCTCATCCTTGTTCAATGCCAGCTCTGTAGAATATCCACCATGGATATTCTACAGAGCTGGCATTCTAGACCCAGGACACTCGAGCTTGTGGGCGAATCATTGTGCCAATTTTTCCTTTACTCACAGCCATTCTGTGACGTTGCCACTGCGTTGTCTGGAGCGACACACTCTTTGTTTGTTTTAAGTACTCTCCCATCCACAGAAAAGGGATGAGGGCTGGCGGCGAAGTCCCTGTGCCAGTTTAGGATTAGATGCTGCTGCTCTGGTGACTTGGCCCACACCTGACCTGAAAGCTGCAACATGGAGTCTGTGCAGGTGAAGTTGAGCTCTGCTGGAAAAGAAGAGATTCTGGTTCAGTTTGGATGGGTTGCCTTTCTCCTCCCCACCCCCATAAATCTGCAAAATTTCTATCTCGGTTCAAAAATTCATGAGATTTTAGCACCATCAAATCCAAACCAGTGTGCCGCAAACGCAAACCCAAACCCTGGCCCCTAGCCCCATCAATGCACTACCTCCCATCAGCCCATCTCGGATTTCATTCTGGAGAGGTGGTAGGCTAGGCCATAATCAGGTTCCCATTCCGAGCTCAATTTTGTGCCCTCTCTGCTTGGTTCAGTGTAGAAAGGCCAATAGGGATACATCTTGATAAACTGTCATGGATAGAAAGTAGTATCCAAGTTACCAGCTTTACAAAATAAAATATGAGTACTTCACTTCCTGAAAAGCAATAGTTCTTACATGTCTCCAGAGCTGGCTTGGTCTACCTGTTCAGATATGACAAGTAACTTTGGGTGCCTCTGTTAAGGGGAGGCCCAATCCCTGACGCCTTCACAGGGACCAATTTCCAGGAAGTGCTGAGCACCCACCATCTGGAAATTGGGCCCCTTTAAGGTGTTTCAAGGAGGGCACCCAATTTTTCTTCTGCACATTTAGGCGTTTGAATTTATTTCATGGACTCCTCAATGGGATAGAGTCTATAGGACCATTTCTGCTCATGTACGATGCTTGTTTAGGGAGTCATTCAACACAGATTTTTGAATGCCCCTCTCCCGGTTATATTGCATTAACTTTCACCACAGTTCTGATGAGCTTTACCATGCACAGAACTCTGGGCTGACACTCCAAGAGGGGGTTGTACCAAAAAATTAGGTTCACGTAGATGTTTTGGCCAAATCCAAGCCAAAGTTCAGAGAAGGCATTTAGCAGAAGCCTGATATCTAAATACCTGTTCCAGGCTAAACAGCTAGGAGCAGGGGTGTTTCCCAAGGCACAAGTAGCAGTGCTTTACTGCCATTAGAGTTGGTGGGAGTTAGCCACAAATGGCAGGTCACTTTTCAGACCTCCTGCGAGGTGCTGGTACTCTCCCTGTGCTTCCTGCAGCATGGCAGAAAGGAAAGAGACTAGTTTTCTCCATCCTCCCTGCAGCACTGGCCATTTCTTGGTTATGAGCAACTCACATCAGACCCTCCTCCTCCCTCATGTTCCTCTCCCCAATGGCAGATCCTGCCTCTCGCCACTTCCTTTGCCACCCACCTTGTGTTGGCCAGACCCTCCTACTTTATCACACTCAGGAATTACCTCAGACTGCCAGTGCAAGAGGTCTCTAAGTGAAGCATATGGTTTGGGAAGGGACCATTTCCTTTATCACCAATGGCTGCCCGTTCATTGCTCTCATAACACACCAGGAAGATAAAAGTGCCCCATCCTCCTTATTTCAGTCAGAGTACGTAGGCTGGGCTGCACTGGGGTTGGGAATAGGAGAAGGGCGATATAAAGTGGATTTTGATGAAGGTGAGTGGGTTTGGTACTGACCGTGTAGATAGAACTGGGAGATGCCGCAGGCACAGTTTTCCTCTATGGATTTCGTTAATACCTTCTCCAGGCTGTCATGCGCCCTCTCAGGGTTTGGGGTCCACATAGAGCAATCTAGGGGAGGAGGGGGAGATGTTATTAAAGTGAAGCTGGCCTTGGCAATTAGTCTACAGCCATATAACCCTGAAAGCATCCAGTCTTGTCTGATCTCAGAAGTTAGGCAGGGTTGGGGCTGATTACTACTTGGATGGGAGGTCCTGGAACTAGCTACAGTTAGAGGGTGAAGAGGACAAAATGACAGAGCAGTTGTGAGGGGATTCCACCCTCCTCGTATTGGCCTGAGTTTGTCCATAGCGTTTATGGATCCACTGAATTCAGGGACTGGGACGAGAGTTGAATTTTCTACAGTCACGTGTCACCACCAATGGCTGGGCTCATGCCAAAATTCATAAGGAGCTTCACTCCCTTTCCCCTAGGAGGTTTCTAATTTATAGTAACATCTGATATTTCTGCCTGTATGTGGGCCTCTTTTCTGGTTTTCCATAGACTTGTATGCCAGCTTTACCAAATGCTCCCTACCCCATGGTAACCTAGGTGTTAGTAGCAATGAAACAAGACCAGGCAAGGGGATCAGAACTCCAGTCCCAAGCTTCCTAGCCTGGGAATACTGCACGAGATAGGGGAAGGGGAAAGCCATACTCCTCAGCTGGCTGATGGACTGAGGCAGCTGTCTGACAACAGCCACGGGGAAGCAGTTCCACCCATTCCTCAAGCAGGCTCCGGCTAAGACTTCTTTGGCAGGGTGCAAGGCACTGCAATGAGCCAAAGACATGGAAACCCACTGAACATAGCCCAGCTCCTGACAAGTCTCTTGCAGCAGGGCTGTAGGACACTCTCCTATGAGCTGTCACCAACCTGAGGGGTTAGGGTTATGTCAAACACTTTGTTCCTGTTGCAGCAGTTAGACCTGCTGGGCTGGGACAGGGTGGGTTGCTTTTGGTCCCCCGGACTATGCCCCAGTTATCACCAGAGATACGTGAGGTGGGATTTCCTGTCATTGCTGAAAAGTGAATGGCCTTTCCACAGAAGGCTGATCAGAGAGGTGCCTGGAATTAAATACCTTGCCCTGCCTGTCAACACCACCCCACCAGTGACAGGACTGACACTCCCAATGGTCAAGTGGCATGGGGCCCCATCACCAGCACACACCCCCGCTCGCCTCTGAGTGCAGCACAGTCCACGCTGACATGGTGAACTAATGCATTCATTCTCCACACCGTCTGGTCCATATCAGGAGGGACACTCAGCAAAAATATTTCCCCTCAAATCAGTCCAGGCCTCTCCCCAACCCCACACCACATGAAATGATAGCTCCTCTTACTGGGTGTCAGCAGGCACATATCAAGATCCACAGCAAATGACTTCAGGGGGCAGCTGTTCTCCAAGCCAGGTGTAGGGTCTGAGATGGCATACACCAGCGCAGCACTCACATCACAGCAGGAGCAGCGGCTCAGAGACACTGGCCTGTCCCCAAGAGAAATGAGTCAGATCTCACTAATACAGCATTTCAAGGGCTTCTTCAAGACACTCAAGCCACGGCCTCCCCTTCAGAATCCCAGCTTCTGCCAATGGGAGAGGCTCATCCAAGATGGCGGATGGCTTGCTAGGACAGGCATGTTTGTAGAAGGTGTTTTAATCAGCTTTTGCAGGTGTCCCAGAGACAGGATTAACCAATTGCCTTGACCCTGATGGGGAACAGAATATTTGAGAGTCTCTGGCCATAGGGAAGGCTATTTGACTTTGGATAGCTTGATTCTGGTTGGAAGTGAGGTAACAACCCCAATATTGCCAACCTCCAGTGTTCAAAAATAATGAGATTGGCTTGAAAAATCACGAGATTGTTCAAAAAACACCTTAATTTTGGAGTGATCATTTGCCTTCTGGAGTGTTTTCTGAGCCTTTAGTAGTCAAGTGTTTCTCTACACCCCCCCAGGACTAGAAACTTTTACACACCCTCACATTCATGCTCACCCCCACTCAGAGACTCATAACAAAACTGCAAGACTTGGCAACACTGTGCTTCTATTCTCCCCATGATGAAAAAGACAATATTTTTCTACCACAAGGAGAAGCAGTGCAAGCCAGATTTTATTGTCAGGAAGACAACCAGATAACTAAGTTACAAACAATTGCCTCAGAAAGTCCTGGCAGGCTTATGGCCAGTGGCTCAAACACACCCTTCAGGAGGCAGAGGACTTCAGTGCCACTTTTCTAAAGCATCTCCTTTTTCCTTGACAAATATATAAGCAGCAAAGCATTTCAATGAACAAGAAGTGGGAGTTTACCCACTTTTTGGCTGAAATTTAAGAACTACTCCAATGGGTTTGGAAAGAGCCAAAGCTGATAATTATTTTCTGAGATTTACAATAGTTTGTGTTCTTTCATATAATGCAACAAATATTCCTTATAAAAATACCTACAACATTTAAAAACCAAGAATAAGATACTTGTGTATAAAAATCTAAACCCAGCCTATAGAATTCTATAGCAGAGATGAGATTCTTTCGAAATTACTCTTAAATATAGAAAATTTTACTTAATCACTAAAGAATTCTATTGGTTTCTTTTGTGTTAAGTTTTAGAGAACTTGTTCATCAGGGATTGATGTTTGAGAATCATTTTACTTTACTTTAATTTCTTTAAGTTTGCTTTCCATTATTATTTGTTATGTCATAAAGTGCAGTTTGAGGATGGTCGAGACTTATGACTTCATTCTGCTTTGAATCAGTAGATGTAAGACTTCATTCTCATCAAGTTTTTGTATTCTAAGGGAGAAAAGACATCAGGTCACACCTGGTAGAGCATTATTATTCCATATACTACATTCTCCATTGCATCATCCAGTTCAGTTCTACAATTCTCATCACATTCCTATTTGGAGGGTAATAAGGTAGAATGCTCAAGGCTCTTGCAGCTCCATCTTCTGCCAGCTGGGGCCTCCAGGCACAGAAAACCTGGAGACGTTTAAAATGGAAGGCTCATAACATGTTTGGAGCCGGAAGATACCTCACCTCTCCTCCGCACAGGGCACAAAGTGCGATGGACCGAGGTGGTTCAGCTGTCCTCTGCCTGTGCTAGATTCCCATGTGTACACCAGAGCATCCACCAGGTTCTCTAGAGTCACCATCATCTCAACAGGAATTCTTGCTTGACGGCTGTTGTACACTGCCACAGCGCTGGAGCCACGTCTAACAGATGGGGCATTCTTGACAAACGGCAATTGCTGATCTGAAAACAGTGGGGGATAAGCTGGTGAGCAACCGGACACAGTAGGCAGGGCAAAGTGACAAGCCAAGAGCAATGAGAAGCAGATTTCATTGATGCCTCCCTGTTATGTCTCATGGCATATACACAGAGAAGTCAGATAAAACCATTAATACTCTTGCTGGGAGGTTACAACAGATCCAAAATGGAGAGTGACAAAGCAGGCTGCTTCCTGAAGAGAGGCACAACTCATCCCACTTTACTATAGGCTGTCTGCAAATTGCCGGCTGCTAGATCCAGATTGCACGCTTCTGTACAGAGCCTCCTAGCCAGCAAGCAGGACCCAGAAAAACCCTTGAAATTTAAAGTATCAGCTTACAATTTTAACACTGTTTTCAATACACCACAACCTCAAGAACAGAAATTGAAACTGGGGTGATTAAAAGTTGGTTGAAGCTGTAATGAAGCCACTGACTGCTGGTAGCACAGACTGCCCAGCAGCTCAGGGTATCTCTGAGGGTATGTCTACACTACGGGATTACTCCGAATTTAGAGAATTCGATTTTTGGCAACCGATTGTATAAAGTCGAGTGCATGCGGCCACACTAAGCACATTAATTCGGTGGTGTGCGTCCATGTACCGAGGCTAGCGTCGACTTCTGGAGCGTTGCACTGTGGGTAGCTATCCATAGCTATCCCATAGTTCCCGCAGTCTCCCCCGTCCATTGGAATTCTGGGTTGAGATCCCAATGCCTGATGGGGCCAAAAATTTGTCGCGGGTGGTTATGGGTAAATGTTGTCAGTCAGTCCTCCCTCCGTGAAAGCAACGGCAGACAATCATTTCGCACCCTTTTCCCTGGATTGCCCAGGCAGACGCCATAGCACGGCAACCATGGAGCCCATTCAGCCTTTTTTCACTGTCACCGTATGTCTATTGGATGCTGCTGACAGACGCGGTACTGCAGCGCTACACAGCAGCATCCCCTTGCCTTTGCAAGTTAGCAAAGACGGTTACCAGCCATACTGTACTGTCTGCTGCTTTGCAAGTTGGCAAAGACGGTTACCAGTCATACTGTACCGTCTGCTGCTGTCATGGGTGCTCCTGGCCGGCCTCGGTGATGTCGGTCAGGGGCGCCTGGACAAAAATGGGAATGACTCACCAGGTCATTCTCTCCTTTAAGTTTTGTCTAATGGAGAGTCAGTCCTGCCTAGAATATCAGGCAAGTCTACTAAAGAACCAGAGAGGCAAACGGCCGCTCCGGGTCAGAGCCCCAAACATCCTGCAGAAATGATGAGCTGCATGCTATTCTACGGGGTGCCCCTACAACAACCCCACCCATTGCTTCCCTCCTCCCCCACCCCTCCCGGGCTACCTTGGCAGTTATCCCCCCATTTGTGGGATGAAGTAATAAAGAATGCATGAATTTGAAACAACACTGACTTTATTGCCTCTGCAAGCAGAGATCAAAGGGGGGAGGGGAGGGCGGTTGGCTTACAGCGAAGTCGAGTGAACCACCATTCTGCACTTGCTCAGCCTATAGCTGAAAATGGGAATCTGTGATAAGCACTAGGATAGAAGCACAGGCAGGACTGAATCTCCATTTGTGTGTGGGCCTTTGGTTGACACTGGTAAAATACAAAAGGTCCCAGGATATGTATGTTGGGGGACAGTTCTAAACGGCAGCTTTATTTTTTTATTTGCAGCAAAATGTAGAGGTCTAAGTATCTGATTGTGAGCCCTGGGAGCAAGGGGTAGGCTGGGGTAGGTGCGACCGCGCGGTGCTGCCGACTGGGAGAGCAGCCTGAGGCAGAAGCCTCCAGCTGGTATGATATTCCAGGCAGGACTGAATCTCCATTACACAAAACTTAAAGAAGAGAATGACCTGGAGTCATTCCCTTTTTTGTCCAGGCGCCCCCGACCGACCTAACCAAGGCCAGCCAGGAGCACCCATGTCTGCCCAGGCGCCCCCAACCGACCTCACCGAGGCCAGCCAGGAGCACCCACGGGACGACGATGACAGTTACCAGTCATACTGCACCGTCTGCCATCCGCAAGGCAAGGCAAGGGGATGCTGCTGTGTAGCGCTGCAGCACCGCGTCTGCCAGCAGCATCCAGTAGACATACGGTGACAGTGAAAAAAGGCGAGAAACGATTTTTCCCCCTTTGCTTTCACGGGGGGGGGGGGGGGGGGAAGGGGGCTGACGACATATACCCTGAACCACCCGCGACAATGTTTTTGACCCTTCAGGCATTGGGAGCTCAACCCAGAATTCAAATGGTTTTCGGAGAGTGCGGGAACTGTGGGATAGCTACAGTCGTCAGTCGCCCCTCCCTCCATGAGCGTCCATTTGATTCTTTGGCTTTCTGGTACGCTTGTCTCAGCTCCTTAAGCTTCACGCAGCACTGTGTTGAGTCCCTGTTGTGGCCTCTGTCCATCATGGCCTTGGAGTTTTTTTCAAATGTTTTGGCATTTCGTCTTTTGGAACCGAGTTCTGATAGAACAGATTCATCTCCCCATACAGAGATCAGATTCAGTATCTCCCGTACGGTCCATGCTGGAGCTCTTTTTTGATTCTGACTGTGCTGATGAGCTCTGCATGGTCACCTGTGCTGATCAGCGCTCCACGCTGGGCAAACAGGAAATGAAATTCAAAAGTTCGCGGGGCTTTTCCTGTCTACCTGGCCAGTGCATCCGAGCTCAGATTGCTGTCCAGAACGGTCACAATGGTGCACTGCGGGATAGCTCCCGGAGGACAATACCGTCAAATTGCGACCACACTAACCCTAATTCGAAATGGCAATGTCGATTTCGGTGCTACTCCCCTCATCGGGGAGGAGTACAGAAATCGATTTTAAGAGCCCTTTATGTCGAAGTAAATGGCTTCGTTGTGTGGACGGGTGCAGGGTTAATTCGATTTAACGCTGCTAAATTCGAACTAAACTCGTAGTGTAGACCAGGCCTGAGAAGCAGGAGGCTCTTTACACAGCACAGCAGGAATTTAAGGCAAGTAAATGACAAGATTAATGCATATGACATGCAAACATCAACCACCACCTATTCCAAATGCCAGGATGGGGGCAGCAGCACTGCAGGGTGTTGGCTCATATAGTTTAATATACAAGTCTATCTATGTGAGTGTAATGCTGGTCAAAGGATTATTGGCTGTCCTGGAGACTGAAGCCTTCCGTTTCTCCACAGAACAGGTGTAGCATCAAGACAAGCTTCCTCCCAACAGCCCCTTAGGGGCAAGAGGAGAATTCTGTCTCCAGGACCCATTCAGCCCTGAGGTAGACTGCTCAGTGGGGTGATTAACACTTGTCCATGAGGAGCTTGACTGAAAACATCAGTCCGTTTTGCATAGGCTACCAAACATCTGACATATAAACACTATTGACATGGGCAATATTGGAACCAGCATCCTGCAGATCAAAGGCTTCATAGCCCATTACCCATCCCCCCAATGCTGAAGCCACTCAGTCTCCAGCCATCTGCCTCCCAAAAGCTGCCTTCTGGACTTCACCCACCAAAGAAAACCCAACTCTAGACTCAGCGTGGGAGTGAAGGAAGCACCTGTATGCAGTACTCTATTGTCAGCCTTACCAGGCCTGGGCGGTCCTGATGGTGCAATCACAAACAGGCCCGTGGCCCCGAACGTGCCCTGTAGTGGGATGCTGGCATATGCTTTGCCATCCTGCCCAGAGAAGAACACCAGGGTATATCCTCCCAGGGAGGCTCCAGGTTTGCCCTTCAGCTCAATGAACTGGTAGGGGGCGGTGCTGTTGGCCAGGCTCAGCTCGTTGATTAGGAGGGAGGGGACGGTGGGAGATGGTGCTGAGGAGTTGGCGCAGGCATTCTCCCCGAATGGTGTTATCGTAGTCACCTTGCAGAGACAGAGACAGAGACACCAGGCTGTGAGGGCAGGAGGGATCCTTTCTATTCTCTTTTCTTTAGGTGGCGGCACCTCTCTTCACAGCATTGGATTTCTCCAGTCCCACACAACTGCAATCTGACTCCCCACCTGAAATGGGATCCTGCAGCACAGGTATGTCCTATGCTCAAGATATGGATGGTTTTACTTTCAAGCTTGATGGCAGCAGCTCCTCCCCACAATCTTTTTTCGGGTACCCCCATTTGAGATCTCTCACAACCACTATCAGATACCCCATTGTCTTTCCCCCAATTGCACTGCTGGGTCTGCTCCTGTCCTTTGGATAAGTCTCCTTCCACAGTATCATTTCCTTTCCCAACCATCAGAGGTCACGATTTCACTCATATCTCCTCTCCATGCCACATAGTCCCCTCCCTTTGTACTGAGTCTGCTTGAAATAAGAGGCTCCGATGTCTCTCCACAAATCCCTCAATAACTACAGGTGGCAGCGTCCCAGGACCTTGTGCTTTTGGCTAGCGAGATTCTTTGCAGCTGCTGTGAACATTCTACTTGCTTCAAGAACATGTGTGACTTTTGGGCCTGCCCAGTCCTCTGCTGGAAAGACCCTTGTAAACATCAGCAAGGGAAAAGAAAATCCTTACAAAGCTTTATCAAAGGAATCTGATAAAAACTCAGTGTGTGCTGCTTAAAGGGGTCTCTGTCAGAAACTAGACATTTTAAAATTAAGAGGGATTAAAAAGAAAGGCACCAAATTCAATCAATTCCAGTTGACTGTATCCCTTTAAATGTTTCCTTCAAGTGAAAGGAAGTTGGGTACCATGGATGATAAATTTTGTACTGCACTTTGGACATTATGCACCAGAGAGGCTGGAGCATTAAAGGTGACTTGGTGTCCGATTTTTCAGGAGGAGAAGATGCCTTGTGCATTTGGGACCTAGTTCAGAGAGGTAGTCCAGGATTTCTCAGGGTCAGAACTTTAGAACCCAAGTTTCCTTCTCATTTATGGTCAGCCGAGGAATCACCTTTACTCATTAAGATCCTCAGCACATGGAGGCTGAATCTGTGCTTGTTTATTGGCAACCTCTCAGCTTTTGGCAGTAATTTAGCTGCTTAGTCTGAAACCCTTTGTTTGGATAAGGTGTAGTGTGGAGCCATCACATGGTTAGCAGAAGGAATAGGAGTGTGAATGAGAGAGTCTAACCCAGAGGGCACAAATAATAGGCACAAGTGTCTATGAAGAGCCAGCCATATGTCAGCTTGCACAGCTAAGACCCACCCAGTGGAGACCAAACAGCTCCTGTCTCCTACCTGGAAGCTGCTGTGGACTCTGGGGCTCTGGCTGTTACACCGGCTCAGAGATTCATCCTGGCTGCTGTGGGAGTCATCTTCATACAGGATATTCTGCCCTGGGGTCAGTACTTTGAGCAGCTTATCTGCCCTGTCAGATGCCCGGGACTTGTAGACCACTGCATCCACCAGCCCTGCCTCTGTCACAGCCATGCCCATGCTGTAGGTGAACGTGGTACTGTGGTAGAGGGCCACGGCATCCCCCCCGTTCTGAATGGTGTTTGGAGGCAGAACAATCACAGGACTTGGGGTCACCCACGCACTCCCCACCAGGAAGTAGCCCTGCTCGTTAGTACAGTAGCCCATCAGGTTCACCACCCTGTAGGCCTGGTTGTTTTTGCCGTTATAAAGGACCAGCCAATAACCACGGAGGTCAAAACGTGTCTGCCCAGTGTAGAGCAGCTCGATGTACTCCATATCCTCCTGGCCTCCCGGATTGTCCGGATTCACCTCGTTGATGAGCAGCTCGGCTGCATGGGAAGGTGGTTCACTGGTCCCTTCTGATGAGGCACCTTTAAGAGTGAAAAAATACCATCACCCTAGACTTGGCTTGCATTTTGCTTCCTGCAACTAGACAGAGTAGAGCACTGTATGCAAAATCCCATTAGACACCACCAGGTACCTGCAAACGCTGCACCTGGACTGGGCAAAGGTAGGTAGTGTCTCTAATTTGCTTTGAAGACACAGGGCCAAATTGAGAGGGGCATCTATGGACAGAGAGAATCTAGGCTGACATGACGACAGTGCTATGTAAGAGCTAGGTATCATCATCACCAGCACATCCCTTCTCTCTGACTCTTATGTGTTTCTGTTGGGGTAGCCCTCTGGAGCCCTCCCAGGGCTCAGGGCCCCACTGCATTAGGCACTGTACAAACAAGGAACAGAAGACAGTCCCTGCATTACTGCAGCCTAGATTCCCCTACTCACCCACCTGTGAGGTATACTGCCCCTTGTACAAGATGTTAGCCTACCAACTCCAAGTTAGGGTAACTCAAGCACCAAGGCACTGCAGGAGTATCGCTAAATCCTTCCTCTGGCTCCTCGTGGTACAAGTGACACCAACAGCAATTCCCTCACTTGTTAGTAAGTGGGTGTGAATATGTCTAAGGCACACATGGCCTCTGGGTTTGGCCGATAAAGAATGAAGTGCCACGTATTCTCCTCCATGAAATGCTCCAGCACACCCCAAAGAGACATCAGCATTCCCTGCCCACCCCCAGCCCCATCAACCAGCAGCACCAGGGCTTGCCAGTTAAGCCAAGGCAACAAGGTATAATGGAGGTAGTAACTGGATGGAGAGGGGCAGAATTAGGGCAATGTCACACACTTCCCACTCAACTAGCATGGAAAGGAATCCCTCTGAAGGAGCTAGAGATGTGTGTCTGACTTCAGATGCCTGCTTTTCCCTGATCAGAATGACGACGGGTACCTGCAGGAGATGCCGTGACATTAGCATCTTTGGAACAGGCCTTTTCCACTGTGGCATTCCAGCTGCTGAAATTTGCTGCCCTGGGACTCTCCAGGAAGCTGGTGAAGGCTTGTACCAGGCTGCTCAGCTGCTCAGCTGACTTGGCAGTCAGGAGTATGGTGAATACAAGCTCTGTGCCCCGGCATGTTGTGACAGGATCTGAAGAGGAAGCGGAGAGGTGCATTAGCTTCACCACAGCCACCCCTTCTCTGGAAGCGACCCACAGCTTGCCAGTACATCTTCTACCACCACCCCACTCCCATCCAGGACTGGCTCCCAGCGGTAGAATTTAGCCATAGAATTTGAAGTGATGCAAGCTTCCAATGGGCTTCACAGCCCTTCCACCAGCCCGGAGGAGTGTTCTATGATCGAGCCCACATGGATCACCCAGACATAGTCTGCACCCTTTCGTCACTACCCCCTTCTTTGTATTTCAGTCTCTGACAGCTGCCCAACAGCAGCCAGGTTTGTACCCTCAGCAGGGTCTAACCATGACAAGCTGAACGCAACTTCTCCTTGTCTATGCTGATGGTGGAGTTGTGGTCAGCATCATATCAGCTGGCTCAGCTCTCCATGGTCCTGTTATACTGCAGCAACAGGCTGGTCTGAATGTTCACTACAAAGAGGTAAGCTCAGTGGTACCTCTGCTGCCACACAGTTTAACTTGGGCAGAGTCATAACGTGGTCCCCAGTGCACATCAAAGAGGAAGCCTTAGAAAGAAAACCTAGTCTCTGGTGATTACAGTCCTGTATTACAGTACTGAGTTCATCTCCCTACTCTAGTGTCTGTATACTGGGTGATTAAGGGGGCCAAGGCATTGGGACTTTCTCTCTCTAGTGAACTGGATGCAAATCTAACTGGGGTCCTGGGTTTAGCCAGGTTACATTAGAAACCCCCACCACACAAGTCTGAATGACAGTAAAGGCTCAGGGATGGAATAGCAGGGGCAGCTGCAGGTCAGGACTAAAATGCATTAGCAGAGCTATGTATGGGACCACTGCTCAGCACCTGTCTGGACCATACATGGCCCTAGCCAGCACCAGTCGTTGCCACAAGCAGCAAGTTCACCCATGCTCAAAAATAAAATAGGTTTCATCATAGGAGGTGGAAATCCATCAGTGAAGCCAGGTATAGCCCATTGGCAGAGAGTGAGCCCTAGCCAATATGGATCTGAGACACCTCTCTCTCACCTTTAAAGTATGCAACAGACATTCCACAATTGCACAGCTTGTCAAGGGCCTGGGCTAGAGCCTTCTGTATCTCATATGACCCAAGGAGCCACAGCTGGCAATCTGAGAAACAAAGAGATTGGGAGTGATTTGAAAAGGTCAACAAGAGCCACAAAGTTCAAGGTTATCACCATCCGGTGCATCCCTGCTGCTGGTGCATCTGTAGCAGCTGCAGCCCTGCTCTTGGTTAGAGCCTGAGAGGACCAGATAGGGCTCCAATTTGCATGGAGTCCAGGGACATAGGGATTCAGGAAGTTCAGCCTGGAATTTGTTTGTTAGGAGGAAAGGGAGTGAGAAACCTCCTTGAAGGATGGGGGCATAAAGAATTAGATGCCACCACTAGCCATCCTCCAGGGTTAAACATACACTGCGTGGACTACTGAACCCAAAGTCCGTGTGGCTTCCCTGGTTCCAAACACAGCTGTTTTCCCGCAAATCACTGGACCTGAGTGACAGACCTGGTGTCATCTTTCTTCTCACATCTGCACCCGTTGTATTCTCATGTGTTTCAGGAAGGTTGGCTGATCTAGGGAACTCATTAGGAAACCTTGATTCTAGTCCCCGCCTTCCACTTGACTCCCTGCATAACCTTAAATAAGTCACTTCCCCACCCCATACCTTCCTTGTTAGTGGCGTCTTCCTTGTGAGCATAGTGGCAAGTGTCCCTGCCTGTCATGAGGCGGACCAGGTGGGGGCTGAATTTCAAAAGTTATGGGGAAAGGATTGGGTGAAGTTCTCTGGCTGTTGCTGTTCAGGAGGTCAGTCTAGAGGACCATACTGGTTCTTTCTGGCTTTAAAAATCTATGACTCTCTGGGCCTCAGTTTCTCCACCTGTGAAGTGGGGATGATGCTGCCTCCTCCCAGCCCCCAAACTTTACCTTTGTAAAGAGCTTTGCAAGCTACCCACAATAAGCATTATAAGTGCTTAAACGTTATTAACTCCGCAGAGTCACTTCAACTATAAGAGCTGAAGACTGAAGCCTCAAGCCTCCTTAAAGGTGTTATCAGCTTCAGTTCTCCAGGTGGAATCTTCATTCCTGGGAAGAACACAGCTGGTTCTTTCGACTTGCAAGCAGGGCAGTTGGGCTCTGGAAGTCATTGGGCATGAAAACCACCCTTATGCAGAGTGGGTTTATGCACCAGTGAAGCCCAGAGGGTTTCAGTGGGATTTCAGTGGCTCACAGGCTTAGTGCCAGCTCTCTACACAGGGGTGAGTATCACCTTTGAAAATAAACATGGGACCCCACAATATTCCTTTTAAGGCCCCCATTTTCTTTGGGGGGAGGGGAGCACTTCTCCCCTCCTGCTCCTGTCTATACCCTAAGCTGGAACAATGGAGAAGCAGAGCTAAACAGAGAGTTCGGTGATCATGACGCTGCACTGTACAAGACTGGAGGCCATTTTTCTTTTAGGCCGAATGCCTTGTGCTAATCTTCCTGCTGCTGACGGTTTTACAGATGCTCTGGTAACACCTGAGCCCCTCCCAGGATGGACAGTAGAATCTGAAGTTCCTTGTAGCTTATAAAGGGAGAATGTCCACCTGTTTGTCCCTTCAGGGCAATTTCTTAGGTTCTCCCTGGGGGTCTCAGATCCAGGGAGCAGAGAAGGGATCTAGGACCCACCTGCTATATGGAGGCAGAGGGAGATGGGCTGGCTGAAGCGGCTGCTGGGGCAATCATTGAACTGTCCGGGCGTGGGGCTGCTGAGGGCGTAGATGGAGGGGTCCCGGGTCACGGAGCAGCAGCTGCACCGACTCATGGACATGTTACCTGGCTGGTGGCTGAAAGAGGCAGAGTCACAAATTAGAAGAAAATATGATCTGCAACCCAGACTGTTGGTGCTCCTGACTCAATAGCAAGGTGCCTGCACCAGGAGCTGATGCTGATGCCATATACATCTGCTTTCCCCACCCAAAATAAAGAGCCGGGGGAGAGACTTCTCTTCCTCTATCACCCCTAGCCTTCTGGAAAGAAACTCAAGAGCTCTTTGGAACCTCTCGAGACAGAAGAGGGTAGTGTCTTCAACACACCCCTTCTCTTCCAGCATGCCACTTTCTACCCATTTCCTCCATTCCATGCTCCCATCTCCAAAGGTGATGCAGCTCTACGCAGAGTCCACCAGGGGGAGGGTTTCAGTGGATGTACAGCCTGGCCAGAGTAGGGTGATTACCCATCCCTTATGTTAAGAAGTATTGAAATGTATTAAAATTGACAATAAGGACATTTGAAACATTCCATTGAAGCTGAGGATAATTGCATTGTATACCTGAGGGCAGTCGAAATGTACACTGGGGAGAAAAATCAATGACATGTAAAGGGAAATGGTGTTTCCCTAAAATGTCCCTTAAACAAAGCGTTGTCCCTTGTTTTTCACGTGCTTTCCCTTAATTCCAGCCAACAAAGCTGGCCACCTGAGGCCAGAGTGAACTGGCCTAATAAGGGAGATGCTTACACTGGATCTCTGAGTTTCGAGCTCAGGATGCGGTTGCTGGCCAGGGTGGGAGACAATGGAACAAAGCAGGTAAAAATTAAGACATGGACCAAAGCCCCCAGCTCAGATCCCAGGGACTAAGGATGGAGCCCAGAGTGTAAATGGCTGCACGGAGTATAGCTGCTTCGCTCCTGGAGAGCAGGGCACCTTTCTGGCTAGAGGCAGACTCTGCTCCGTGTGGAGGGCAGAGGACTGTGGGAGGGAGGAAAGTGTCTGGAATGCCCAATTTCCCAATCCAAGGATTAAATCACAACTAGCTCTGATGCAGTTGACTCAACAAGAGTCTCAGCTTTCTTCCTTTGAATCCTCCTCCTCACTGATAAAGAGACAGTTCTTCTCCAGCTTTGGAGCTAGGACACTGGGCGTCAATTAGATGTGCCCTTTCAATCCCAGTTCCTCTGTCAATACCACAGACAAGAGGCTTTTCCGTTGTCTTCTACCTACCTGTCCACCCAACCCTGTCCATTCCATTTCCTCACCCTGCTTACGCCCCACCTCGCCCATTCCACCATTCGCTGCCCTAGCCTTTCCAGAGACCAGGATGTGCCCATCAGTCACTTGTTAACCACGTTGATGCTTACTGACCGAGATGCACACATTTAGTCGATGGTATTCCTCTAGAGAGTCTCTTTCTGAATGAGAGCAGTGGATTGTGGGAAATGGGGTGGATGATGGATCCAATCATACCAGTCATAAGATTGGTGGAAGGAGCCAATGATTTTTTGGGGGGTTGAGATTGGCCAGTGTGTTCCAGTCTAGACTTGAGCTCAAGGAGGGGAAATTGGCAAGTGAAGCAGCTGGATAAAGGCTGGTATGTGATGAGGCCACCATCAGGCTGAACAGAAAAGAGGCATGCATACAGGAGAGGCCTCCCAATGTGTTACACATGGGTCATGGCTTGACCAGAGAAAGCTCATGCCATACAGTAAACCAATTGCTACCAGGGACTCCCCTACATACCTCTCACGGGTGACCAAGACCTTCTCAAGGGTCTGCTTATTGCTTTGGAAGAGCAAAAAACAGTCCATTAAGCAAAAGTCCTTTCAGACCCCATCAACCCCTCCCTACTGGGCTGCCTTCTCACCTGTTATTCTCATAGGCATGTCTCCCAGGGGTCAGGATCTCCAGGAGGTCTGGGTCTGCACTCCCATTGCTCGTGTACACTAAAGCATCCAACAGGTTGGTAGCACATGCTGCTTTCCCCAGTGTGAAACTGCTGCTGTTTCCAACGTACAGGGCGATGGCTTGGGGACCAGTGCTGAGGAGAGGGCTGCTGGAGTTTGGTGGGAATGGCAGGTCAACTGCACCACAGGGAGGAACGAGAAAGATTGGAATAGATGCAGTGAATTAAAAACATACAAACTGGCAACAACTCAGCAGGGAATTAACAGAGCTCAGGGTCAGCAGAGCAGCAGATCACATCATGTAGCACAGGGAGAGTTCATTTCAATTTCTAGCTCTCACTCTAACCCCCACCTTTCCCTGTCATTTATACTTCCAACTTTTACAAGAGCTTTCTTTTGGGCTGAAATATCCCATCCATCACTGTGCCCAGAGGTGGATTTTGTGGGGGAGTTTTAGCAGAGCTGGTCCTGCTGTATGAGTTCTACTTGCACAAGGAGACAAAACTCTACCCCTGTGTTCTGATCAGATAACCGACATGCACAAAATTGGAAACAAGAAGTTCTGACGTGCTTTTATTCAAACTTGGCTTACTCCTCAATGAGATCTGCAAAACAAGCTAAGCCTGAAAGTTGAATTTACTGTAATTCACTATATACAAAGCTGTTTAAAAAAATCCATTTTGTATTCTATTATCATATTTAAGTATAAATGTGTGATATAAAGTGGCTATATGTTAGAGGCATAAATACAAGGGGACAGAACTAAGGTTGAAAGTTCAACCTTAACTTTGATGCATTTCCTTATTTTCCCCCTCATCCTTATTGTGGCACTGACACTATTTTATTTCATTTGTTAGCTGATTGAAATTGCAGGAGGTAGAATGTTAATAATATTTCTATAGCACTTTCAACCCAAGAATCTCAAAGTGTGAAACATTAAGGAATGAAACCTCAGTACTCCTACGAGGCAGGGAAGTCCTGTCCCTGATTTACAGCTGGGGAACAGGCACAGGGGATTGAAGTTATTGACTAGAGTCACAGTGGGACAGTGACAGGGCTGCAACCCAATTCCTAGTCCTGTGCTTTGGCTACTAACTTGGGCACCCTAGTAAGTTGCTCTGCTGGAATTTGGCCTGTACACTATTCTATTTGTTGCTCAGCACCTTGGAAGCACTGGGGCCTAGATCTCTACAGTTGCCACTGGCCAGGATTTCAAATGAGACTAGAGATTTTGGGTGCCTCAATTTTGGCGGGCCTCCTATGATTTTCAGAAAGTGCTATGTGCCCACTCTCCGAAAATCAGGTCCTTTGAAGATGCCTCATTTTGGGGGGGGCCCAAGAATATAGGTACCCCCAAATCACTACCCTTTTGAAAATCTTAGCCCCCCTCTCAAAAAATACAAACTAAAAAACCCCCATAAGAAGTATGAGCCAAAAGTTCAACATCTCACCTGAAACATGGCATCTCCACAGGCAGCACAGCATCTCCTACTGCTATCCTGGGGAACTAGTTTCATACTAACTTGAGAGCCTCTTGCTGAATTAGCAGCATTAAATATATTCCATGGGAATCTCCCATCCTATCAGGCTATCCCTGCTTAGCTTGAGACAGGAGAAGATCACAGCCAGAGGTAGTATAGCTTGCCAGTTAGCCTGAATCCCCTTAGCTTTTTCATAGATCTCAAACCCCATTAAAGTACAGACGGTTCTGGTGTAAATTTAAAACACTATCTTTCTGAAGGAAAACCGGGACACCATGAATGGACTGTTTTCAGAGTAGCAGCCGTGTTAGTCTGTATCCGCGAAAAGAACAGGAGTACTTGTGGCACCTTAGAGACTAACGAATTTATTTGAGCATAAGCTTTCGTGGGCTACAGCCTACTTCATCGGATGCATAGAATGGAACACACAGAAAGAAGATATTTATACATACAGAGAACATGAAAAGGTGGAATTAGCCATACCAACTGTAAGAGGCCAATCAATTGAGATGAGCTATCATCAGCAGGAGAGAGAAAAAAATCTTTGAAGTGATAATCGAGATGACCCATAGAAGGTGTGAGGATATTTTAACATATTTTAACATGAGGAAATAGATGACTAGTGTTTTAAAGAGACATGGTTGACTAAAAAAAAAAAAACTAATAAAACTTTGGTCAGAAAATGTTTTACCTGCTGTTGCTACAAGTAGGACAAAGTTACTGTGGAAAAAAAGATTTCCATTCATCTTTTTCAGTTAACTTTGTGCATTTAGCAGCACTTTTAGTTTCCTTTTTAGTCAGTTTCCAGTCGTACGGGAGAGAAACAAAACCTAAATTCATATATGGCTTTAACTACTGTGGTATCTAGCATCTCACATCCTTTAAGGTGCTTATCCTCACATCACATCCTCCCTGTGAGGTAGGTCAGCACTAGTACCCTCTCTGTGCACAGTATCTCAGCTGTAAGTGGCTTGTCTAGGGTCACACAGGAAGTCTGTGGCAGAGCAGGGAATTGAGTTCCAGGCCAGCAACCTAACCACTAAACCATCCTTCTTCCCAACACACACAGACCCAGAGACACCAAAACGTGACTACAAAACCACAGTACTTGGAAGGATGATTCAGGCAAAGGACCTGAAACTACTTTTAGCTCATTTGTTTTAGACTGATTAGATTTCACGTTGGTGTCTCTCTAAGTGATCAACCTGTTTAAAAAGTAGCCAAAGTTCTGCGTATCTAATGTAACTGAACTGCTTGAAATGTATATTGCAGTTTAAAAAAGTATAAATAAGGGTCCCGTGTTTGCAAGAAATGACTAACCAATCCTGACTCACAGAGTTACACAAGATGTTCTGCGGAGTCAGTGTCTCCACCAGCCAGATTCCTCTGTTCAGATGGCCAAGTTTAGTAACATATTTGTTCCCCATCCATTTCTCCACAGGAAATGTCAGAAGCCAGGAGAAGTTCAGATCCCAGCCCAGCCAGTCAGCATGAGCCTAGTCTGGTAACTTCACAGTTGGTTCATAAAGAGAAAAAACTACACTGATATTATGGGGATTGGGGTTTTTATGTGGGTGGGGAAAGTACTACTTAGCCCTTACACAATGGTTGCCATTAGAGGATCTCTCAAGAAGAGGGTGTCAGCCCTGTATTATAGATGGGGAAACTGAGGTACAGAGCAGTGAAGTGACTTGCCCGAGGTCACCAGCTACAGAGCTGGGAGCAGAGCCTAGTTCACTCACCAGCACTGCTTCTCCGGAGAAAGCAAACGACACTTCCTTCTACAGTCCCCAAAATGGGATCAAATCCCTATCATGAACTCCCTCCAGGTCTTTCACATTTGGGGCCTGCCTCCAAGGGGGAGGGAGTGAGGAAGGAGGAAGGTGAGTGATGACAGGAGGACAGTAAGACTCTGCTGTCCTCACACCCATAACCCCCACTCTCAGATGTTCACAGTAGTCTGAAGAGTGGAATCTTACCTGGGGTTCTGGCTTGTGCAGGACCAATGAGAAATAGCCCCTCAGGAGAGGTTTTACCATAAACGTCCATGAAGAAATAAACCCTTTTGGTCCGTCCTTCGATCAGCACCAGAACCAAGTCCCTCAGGACAGTGGAAGGAGGTCCCTGAAGCTCAATGAATTCAGACTCCCCAGGAGAGGTCACAGCGTGAACCTCACTGATTAGCACGGCAGAAGCATTCAGCTGGGAAGAGGGGATGCAGTGGTTATCCTTGCCTGGGGTGGGCATGGCCACTTGAAAGATCCACTGAGAACCCTCCCCGTGGCACCTTTCTATCGACTCGTCTGTGGTCCTGAAGGAGGGATCCTCCAGGAAAGCATCCCTGTTGGGGGTCAGCACATTGAGCAACATGTCCGCTCTGTCACTCTTCCTAGACTTATGGACCAAGGCATCCACCAGCCCGTCGCTGGTGACCCTCATGCCCTCCTGGTAGTTCCTCTTCCCATAATACAGGGCAATGGCATCAGGCCCATTCTGGATAGTGTTCTTAGGCAAGATCACGGAGGGCTGGGGTTTCACCGTGGAAGACCCAACAAGAAAGAACCCTTGATTATCGGTGACTTTGCCCTGAAGGTTCAGGACTTTGTAGGCCTGGTTGCCGTTGCCATTGTAAAAGACCAGGTAGTAGTCATCCAAGGGGGCCTCTTGGCCGCTGGTGTGATAGAGCTCCACAAACTCAGAGGTATCTTCCCCCGGGTTGTCCGCATTGATCTCATTTATCAGGAGCGAGTGCTCTGTCTTCTGGTTCTTGGGGTTCTCGATGAGGTTTTGAGCAGATGCCTCATGAAGCAATATGCACATAAGCACCACAGTAGCCACCAAGTGTCTGGCTCCCATGGCAGAGGCCATTAGCTCTCCAAAGTCCTAAAATGCTGGGATTTCTATTCCAGTTCAAACCAACAGGGTGTACACGTTACGAGGGATGGATGGAATTCTGTTCAGTAACACCGTCTCCTTGCCATGATTGGATGGCGATAAAAGACTTTAAATCCAGGCACTCACAGGAGACCCACAGCTCTTCTGGCACCCCAGGTTTACAGAATAAAGGGGAAATGCCACACAAATCTGCTGGAAAGGGGATCAGTAGGATGAGGGACTGCCCAACTCTGCCCCTTGAAAAGAGAGAAAAATATATAGTAAGGAAGGAGCTTGAAAAAAATCCCAGTGGAACTTAATGGCATTAAAGAGCTCTTTGTATCCAAAGGCATCTGCTACAAAGCTTCTCCACTGAACACCACAACAACCCACCCTTCCCTGTAGCTCTCTTAGAGAATGCAAGAATGGGACACTGGCAAGGGACAGTGCAGGGAAGCCCCTCGACCAGCTTTGTGTCCAGACAGACAGCTCCACTCCAACCCCCTAGTTACCCATCAGCCTGATGAGTTAAGTGGCTCACAAGCCCCAGTATTAGTGTCTTCCTCAAAGCGCCTGTGAAGGGGTATACCAGACCCTCTGAGGCCCCCTGCTGGAGACCTCATGGTCCTGTCACGCCCTGCCCCCAAAAAAAGAAGTGGAGAGGGTCCTCCAAGCTGCCTAGAGTGGCTGTGTGGGACACAACCAATCAGGGCCCAGCAGCCTAGTATAAGAACTGCAGGGCCAGGGGGAGTTTTTTGCTGGAGCTGTAGGAACAGGGCCGGCTCTGGCTTTTTTGCCGCCCCAAGCAAAAAACAAAACAAAAAATGTGCGGGGCGGCCAGAGCGGCGAAGCAAAAATGTGCGGGGCGGCCGGAGCCAGGGTGCAGGGGGACTCCCCCGGGCACCGGAGTGCGCACCCTGGCTAGCAGGGGGGAGGGGGAGGAGCAGGAGGGGAGAGAGAGAATGGGGGTGGCCAGGGCTTCCTTCAGCGGGGCGCTCGCCACGCGGCCCCTCCCGCCGCGCCGCCTGCCGGGAGGGCTCCGCGCCGCGCCGGTCAGTGGGCAGGGAAGGATGCGGGCTGCCCTGCCGAGCTTGCTGCAGACCTGGCACTGGCTGGGGCAGACGGAGTGCGCAGCCCGCTTGCAGCAGGGCGCTCCCCCCTACAGGGCGGCCGGAGCGGCAAACCAAAAAGAAAAAGAACCTGCAGGGGAGCCGGAGCGGCAAAGCGCAAAAAAAAAAAAAAAAAACCCTGCGGGGCGGCCGGAGCAGCGAAGCAAAAAAAAAAAAAGGATTGGAGGGAAGCCGCCCCTTAGAATCTGCCGCCCCAAGCACAAGCTTGCTCAGCTGGTGCCTGGAGCCGGCCCTGTGTAGGAGTATGGCTGGTGTGTGACTGGCTGGTGGAGCTACAGAACCCTGGTAGGGCAAGGCTGCGCTGCCAGAACCTGGGGAGAGCAAGAAGGAGCCCCGAGCTGGTTGCTGGGACTCCATTAGGACAAGGCCCTAAGGTAGGGTGAAGACATGCAGAGCCACAGGGAAGTGGCCCAGGGAATTAGAGAAGCTGTGTGACATATCCCTGGTGTACACTACAAGTTTAGGTCAAATTTAGCAGCATTAGATCGATTTAACCCTGCACCCGTCCACATGACGAAGCCATTTTTGTTGACTTAAAGGGGTCTTAAAATTGATTTCTGTACTCCTCCCTGATGAGGGGATTAGCGCTGAAATCGACATCGCCGGATCGAATTTGGGGGTAGTGTGGACGCAATTTGACTGTATTGGCCTCCAGGAGCTATCCCAGAGTGCTCCATTTTGACCACTCTGGACAGCACTCTCAACTCAGATGCACTGGCCAGGTAGACAGGAAAAGCCCCGCGAACTTTTGAATTTTATTTCCTGTTTGACCAGCGTGGCAAGCTGATCAGCGCAGGTGACCATGCAGAGCTCATCAGCAGAGGTGACCATGGAGTCCCAGAATCGCAAAAGAGCTCCAGCATGGACCAAACGGGAGGTACTGGATCTGATCACTGTATGGGGAGACGAATCCATGCTATCAGAACTAAGTTCAAAAAGACGAAATGCCAAAATATTTGAAAAAATCTCCAAGGGCATGAAGGACAGAGGCTATAACAGGTACCCACAGCAGTGCTGTGTGAAACTTAAGGAGGTCAGGCAAGCCTACCAAAAAACCAAAGAGGCAAACGGCTGCTCCGGGTCAGACCCCCGAACATGCCACTTCTGTCATGAACTGTATGCAATTTTAGGGGGTGCCCCTACAACTACCCCATCCCTGTACGTGGACTCCTGCAACACCCAGGACACAACAGCGGCGGCTGAGCTGAGCGGGCTGCACGCTTGCCGTGGCATGGCATCTGCGTGGAAAAAAGGCACAAAACGATTGTCTGCCGTTGCTCTCATGAAGGGAGGGGCGACTGACGACATGTACCCAAAACCACCCGCGACAATGTTTTTGCCCCATCAGGCAGTGGGAGCTCAACCCAGAATTCCAATGGGTGGCGGAGACTGCGGGAACTGTGGGATAGCTACCCACAGTGCAACGCTCCAAAGGTCGATGGTAGCCTTGGTACTGTGGACGCACTCTGCCGACTTAATGCTCAATCGACTGTATAAAATCGCTTCCTAAAAATCGACTTTTATAAATTCGACCTAATTTTGTAGTGTAGACATACCTATAGTTAAAGGGACACAGCAGATGGCTTTGATCTACAGGGTCCCTGGGCTGGGATCTGCAGTAGTGGGTGGGCAGGGCCGGCTTTAGGCCGATTCCCCGGAATTGGGCCCCGCGCCTTAGGCGCCTTTTAAATTTTTAAATTTTTTTTACTCACCCGGCGGCGGTCCACTCCAGGTCTTCGGCGGCACTTCGGCGGTGGTGGGGTCCTTCAGTGCCGCAGAAGACCCAGAGCCGAGTGAAGGACCCCCCGCCGCCGAAGACCTGGACCGCTGCCGGGTATTCGAATCGGGCCCTGCAGGTCCTAAAGCCGGCCCTGTGGGTGGGCCCAGTTCCTCCCCACCCACTCAGTCTAGATGCATGGTCAGGTGGCACCTGTAATAACTTCTAAACCAGGTGACATCATACACAGGCCTGGGAGCCAGACATTCTATTGGCAGCTTCCACAGACTGGGCAACCTTGAGCGAGTGACTTTCCCTCCCTCCCCATTTGTACATGAGGGATAAGGACAATGGCCTGCTTCACAGCATCCTGGGAGGCTTCATTGGTTAAAGGTCAGTGGGATTTGCAAGAGGAAGGCAGAGCAAGTCAAGGACTCCAGCTCTTTCTGCAGCCCACGTCTACCGTGCAAACCACAGCCTGACACTGCATTGATCCATGCTGGGAGGTCACAGCAAACATTGCAACATCAAGGCAAGCGCTGAGGCTCACTGTGATGTTGACAAAACCAGATACTCACATAGAATATGAAAGGTATGTCTACGCAGCCCAAGGCAGTAAGCCTCCCAGCCTATTACCCCCCACACTCTTCCCGATTTTTCACACTTGCTGTCTGGTCACCCTACTCCCCATGCATCTTCCAGGCAGCAACGGGGGCCCAGGGAACCGCACTCCTAAGGCTTCTGGAGCCGCTTGAACGCCATTCTTCCCGAGTCCCTTCAAAGGCAGCTCGCCATCCCCTGGAGGAACTGGCCGTCCCGCCGCCCCTGCTGCGGAGCTCGGACCCAGGGCAGCACCAGGCAGGAGATGCGGAGCTGGGGGATTCCCGCTCGTGACGTTCCTCCCAAGCCAGCGGCCGGACAGCCGCCTCCGCCCCACGCCAGCTCCGGGAGCCGCGCAGGGCTCTGCAATAGACAGCCCCGCTCCCGCGCACAGGACCGAGGGAAGCCGCGACCCGCCGCGTCGAGCGACCCCTCGGCACGTACCTGAGCTGCGCTTTGCCAACTGCCCACTGCGGCCGTGCTCAGGGGCCATTCAGCTCCGGAGGGGTCCCCCCCTCACAGGGTTTCAGGGACAGGAAATACAGAATTCGCAGAAGGCGCCGCTTTGAACAATGAAGATGGAGCAAAAAGGAAGTGGTTTTCCCCTTCCCCCTCTTGGTTAATTTACTTCATTCTCCCTCTCGGCTCCTCCTTAAATCGGCTCCCCTCTGCGTCACTTTCCATTGTAACGCCCCCGCCCCCCTGTCTCTTTAGGATCTCCCCAGACTCCCGGCAGTTTCCTATTTCCTCCTGCTCTGAATCCTCGCAGAGTTGAAGCCCAAAACGGCAGAGAGATTTGGCCACGGGATTGGAGGGGGGAGGGGGAATACTGTTTTCCTCCAGTGAGTGATCCCAGGCTGGAGGGAAGGGAGAGAGAGAGAGCAGAGCTCCTTACAGCGACACTGACCTGCCTCCGGGAGGGGTCTGTCTCAAGCAAGCAAACAAGATCGACTTTAAGACTGGTCTACACTACAGCATTAGGTCAACATATGCCGCGTTAGGTCGAATTTATAATGTGCGTGTCTACACTACTGAGCCCTTTCCGCCAACCCAAAGGGCTTGTAAAATCAATGCCTGTACTCCACCTCAGGGAGAGGAGAAGTGCTAGAGTTGACCTTCCTGGGTCGAATTAGGAGTAGTGTAGACACAACACTGTGTAATCTGATGGGATTAGCCTCCAGGAGGTATCCCAGAGTGCTCCAATGTGACTGCTCTGGACAGCACTTTCAACTCCATTGCACTTCATCCAGGTGCACAGGAAAAGCCCGGAGAACTTTTGAATTTCATTTCCTGTTTGATGAGTGTGGAGAGCTCACCAGCACAGCTGACCATACCAGCCCAGGACCACAAACGCACTCCAGCATGGAGCATACAGGAAACACTGGATCTGATTGTTGTGTGGGGAGGAGAGTCTGCACAGGCAGAGCTCCGAACCAGCAGAAGAAACACTGACATCTATGCCAAAATCGCACAGGGCATGGGGGACAAAGGCTACACCAGGGACACACAGCAGTGCCACGTGAAAATAAAGCTCAGGCAAGCGTACCAGAAGACAAGGGAGGAGAACAGTCGCTCTGGTTCCAAGCCACAGACATGCTGCTTCCATGAGCAGCTGCATGTGATTCTAGCCGGGAACTCCACCAGTACCCCAACACTCTCCTAGACAAATTAGAGGATTGGGCCAAAAGAAACCTAATGAGGTTCAACAAGGACAAGTGCAAATCCTGCACTTAGGACGGAAGAATCCCATGCACTGCTACAGACTAGGGACTAAATGGCTAGGCAGCAGTTCTGCAGAAAAGGACCTAGGGGTTACAGTGGATGAGAAACTGGATATGAGTCAACAGTGTGCCCTTGTTGCCAAGAAGGCTAACAGCATTTTGGGCTGTATAAGTTGCGGCATTGCCAGCAGATCAAGGGATGTGATCATTCCCCTCTATTCGACATTGGTGAGGTCTCACCTGGAGTACTGTGTCCAGCTTTGGGCCCCACACTACAAGAAGGATGTGGAAAAATTGGAAAGAGTCCAGCGCAGGGCAACAAAAATGACTAGGGGGCTGGAGCACATGACTTATGAGGAGAGGCTAAGGGAACTGGGATTGTTTAGTCTGCAGAAGACAAGAATGAGGGGGGATTTGATAGCTGCTTTCAACTACCTGAAAGGGGGTTTCAAAGAGGATGGATCTAGACTGTTCTCAGTGGTACCAGATGACAGAACAAGTTGCAGTGGGGGAGATTTAGGTTGGATATTAGGAAAAACTTTTTCACTAGGAGGATGGTGAAGTACTGGAATGGGTTACCTAGGGAGGTGGTGGAATCTCCTTCCTTAAAGGTTTTTAAGGTCAGGCTTGACAAAGCCCTGGCTGGGATGATTTAGTTGGGAATTGGTCCTGCTTTTAGCAGGGGGTTGGACTAGATGACCTCCTGAGGTCCCTTCCAACCCTGATATTTTATGATTCTATGATACCTCCCAGGGGCCTCAGGCGGCCACAGGCAACAACGAGGAGGACATTGTTGATGATGATGAGGAGAATGTACAGTAGGCAAGCAGAGGATCCATTCTCCCCAACAGCCAGGACCTTCTCCTAACTCTGGAGCCAATCTCCTCCCAGGACCTACTGTTACGGGACCATGAAGGCGGGGAGGGCACCTCTGGTGAGTGCACACTTGTAATCACATTACAGGGATTAAATGCAATTGTGTTTAATGTTTAATCCGAGGTAAACAACTGGCTACTCTTGTGGGTTTTGTTTCCTTGCAGCTGCAACCTTGTCTGTGGGTGCTTCCTCCACACCACCACAAAGGCTGTCCCAGATTAGAAGGCGAAAAAAGCAGACAAGGGAAGATATGTTCTGTGATTTGATGTGTTCGTCCGAGACTGACCGGGCCCATCTGAATGCACGGAGGCTCACACTCTCAGAGAGCATGCGCACCGACCGAGAGGGCAGGAAAGCATGCAGGGAACAAGAGCATAACACGCCAGAGGAGATGTTGTGGCTTATGCGGGAGCAAACAGACATGTTGAGGTGTCTGGCTGAGGTGCAGGAAAGGCAGCTAGACCTTAGAGTCCCGCTGCACCCAGTGATGAACCAGCTGCCGTCCTCACCAAGTTCCATATCCTCCTCTCCCAGATGTCCTAGAAAAGGGGCGGGCAAACTTTTTGGCCTGAGGGCCGCATCGGGTTTCAGAAATTGTATGGAGGGCCGGTTAGGGGAGGCTGTGATGGCCCGCCCCCCCCCATCTGACCCCCCCTGCTTCTCGCCCCCTGGTAGCCCCCCCGGGACCCCTGCCCCATCCACCCCCCCCGCTGTCTGTCCCCTGACCGCCCCCAGACCTCCCGCCCCTAACTGCCCCAATGCCGCCCCATCCAACCCCCCCCCTCCTTCCTGACTGCCCCCCTGGGACCCCTGCCCCATCCAACCACCCCTTCTCCCTGACCGCCCCCGGAACCTCCGCCCCCATTCAACCCCCCTGTTCCCCGCCCTCTGACCGCCCCCACCCCATCCACATGCCCGGCCCCTGACCACTCCTCTGCCCTCTATCCAATCCCCCTCCACCGTTCCCTGCCCCATTACTGCTCTGCCTGGAGCACAGGTGCCTGGCAGCGTAGCTGCACCAGGACAGGCAGCCGTGCTGCCCGGCTGGAGCCAGCCACGGCACCAGACAGCACAGAGCACCAGGTCAGGCTGGGCTCTGCAGCTGCGCTACCCCAGGAGCTCACAGCCCCGCTGCCCAGAGCATTGCGCCTGCGGCACAGTGAGCTGAGGCTGCGGGGGAGGGGAAACAGCGGGGGAGGGGCCGGGGGCTAGCCCCCTGGGCCAGGAGCTCAGGGGCCGGGCAGAACGGTCCCGTGGGCTGGATGCGGCCCGCGGGCCATAGTTTGCCCACCTCTGTCCTAGAATGCGGGGGGTGGGGGGGAAGCTCCATTATCACTTGAACTCAACTCCAGGGGATGGTTCATGGAGCAGAGGGCTCTCATTCCCACAGCTTTGATTGCTAGACAGTGCAATTGTAATAAGCTATATGCCCTTGCCCCTCCCCCTGTGTTATCAGGCCCTTAGACCCGGGTTATCTTTGCTATTCATTGCTGTCTCTGTTCAGTGTTTGTTAGCATAATAAAAATGCATGGATTGAGGACAAGAGGCTCTTTATTTACTGTGCACATTGTGGTTGGTGGGAGTTTAGTTTACAGAGCAGTACGTGCAAAAAAGGGGGCATTCATTAAACTGGTTTTCAAAGCCTGTCAGAGACGCAGTGTGCTTCGATGTGCTCTTCTTATTGCCCTGGTGTCTGGCTGCTCATAATTGGCAGCCAGGCAATCTGCCTCAATCCCCCACACCGTCAGAAACTTTTCCCCCTTACTCTCATAGATATTATGGAGCGCATAGCAAGCAGCAACAATGATGGGAATATTGCTTTTGTTGAGGTCTAACCTAGTTAGTAAATTGCACCAGTGCCCCTTTAAATGTCCAAAGGCACGTGCTTCCACCATTCTGCACTTGTTCAGCCTATGGTTGAACTGCTCCTTACTGCTGTCCAAGCTGCATGAGCCATGGGAGCAAGGGATAGGCTAGGGTCTCCAAGGATAACTATCGGCATTTCAATGTCACCAACGGTAATTTTCCGGTCTGGGAAGTTCCTTCTTGCAGCTTTATGAAGAGACTGGAGTTTCTACAGATGCGCGTGTCATGTACCTTTCTGGACCATCCCACATTGATGTCAGTGAAGCGGCCCTTGTGATCCACTAGTGCTTGCAACATGATTGAGAAGTACCCCTTGCAGTTTATGTACTCTTTGGCAAGGTGGTCCGGTGACAAGATAGGGATGTGCGTTCCGTCTATCGCCCCATCACAGTTAGGGAACCTCATTGCGGCAAAGCCATCCACTATGTCCTGCACGTTTCCCTGAGTCACTACCCTTCTTAGCAGAAGTGAATTGATTGCCCTGGCTACTTGGATCAAAGCAGCCCCCACAGTAGATTTACCCACTCTGGCATTGCAAGCTTCCACAGGGCTATCGCCACTCGCTTCTCAACTGTCAGAGCAGGTCTCATTTTGGTATTTCTGTGCTTCAGGGCTGGGGAAAGCAATTTGCAAAGTTCTGTGAAAGTGGCCTTACACATTTGAAAGTTATGCAGCCACTGCTCCTCATCCCATACCTGCATAACTATGCGGTCCCACCAGTCTGTGCTTGTTTCCTGGGCCCAGAAGTGGCGTTCCACCATGTCAACCCTGACTTTCATGGGCATTGAGGAGGCTCAACATAGCAGGATTGGGCCCATCCTGGTTGACAAGTATTACTCTATGTAACTGGTAAACAAGGATACTGGGCGTTTTCAAGCCTGCCTAATTTTCAGGTACTTCTAGAAATCAAATGGCCAACACCCTATAAAATAAACATGCAATGCATTTAATATTGCACATTATATCAGACTTTCATCTTAGATCTCAAAGCATTTGACAAAGATGGGTACACTTCATTATTGCCGTTTAACAGACGGGGGCATGGAGAAGTGAAACAAATTGCCCAAGGTCACAGAGAAAGTCAGTAGCAAAGCCAGGAATAGAATTCAGGTCTCCTGACTCCCTAGTCTGCACTGACCTCTAGAAAATGCTTCCTTCTGTACAGTAAGCCAGCAATAAGGAAGGAAATCTATCTCCTGATGGAGTTTGTTTAATTTAATTGTAAAGATTTGGAAGCTTTGTTCTTCTTTCTCTTTCCAAGCTATCATGAGGTCTTCAAATGACATGAAATCTGGGAAATAGTTCTTTGGAGGAAACTCCCTTTGTGGTGAGGGATCTTGTGTCATCCTTGCAAAAGACTGAGTTTCCGGGCCCTAGTTGTAGTAATCAGAATCAAATGACAGTCTGTCAGCCCTTGCAAAAAAATCCAGAATCATTCCCAATTCTCCAACCCACACACCCTGCTAAGTCTCAGCTCAGCTGGACTAGTCAGGGATTTTTCAGGGTTTTTGCAATTGTGAAGGAAACAAAAATTAAAAATTAACAAAAAATCAGTTTGGGGTCAACCCAAAATGAATTTTTTAGTAAAATCTGTGAGGGCACAAATCATTTCAGGTCAATCAAAGCCTTTCATTTGATTTGAGAATTTTAAAATATTTATTTTTTCAAATTAAAATTAAAGGAAATTTCAAAATGAAACACTTCAATTTGAAAATGTTTAAATAAAACATTTGAGGGTTTTTTTTTTTTGTTTAAAAAGGATTTTTTTTTAACCAAAACACTGTGCCAAAGTTGACATAAGTTTGCAAAATATTTCAGTCCACCTGATTCGGCATTTTTCACTGAAAACATTTTCATTTGCAAAAATTCACCAGCATTGCCATCAGGTCCCCCCCCCCTCCCCCCCGCCAAACTGCAACCCCAATCAGTGTCCATGGAATTATTTATAGCAGTGGTTTTTCAACCTGTTTTCATTTGTGAACCCCTAAAAAATTTCAAATGGAGGTGCGGACCCCTTTGGAAATCTTAGACATACTCTGCAGACCCCCAAGGGTCCACAGACCACAGATTGAAAACCACTGATTTATAGGTTTTCTCCCTTTGCCACACTACCATCTGGTGGATGAGTGTGACTCATAGGCTTTGGAAAGCCTACACATCCCATTTCTATGCCTCAGCCTCTGTGTTTACTCGGAAGCCTGAGTTGCTTTGAGGCAGAGCACCAGTGAGCTGTGATGAGGTGGGATGGTGGAGAGCAGGCCTCCCATTAGGAACCACCCATCTCTGAGGAAATCCTCATCAAAACTACATCTGAATCCCCTGATGGGAAAGGCTCTTAGCCAGTCCTGTGAGAAGGGGCTCAGGAGAACCCAGACCTGAGTTACTAAGACACCAGGAATCTGGCCCAGCAGCAAATACTGGCTTAAGTTAGCAGCTGGCTGAACCCTGATAGAAACTGAAACTGCTGCAGCTAATGGAGGGAGAGGGGACTGAGTGGTAGGGAATGCCACCTAATAGGGAGAGGAAGGTGCTGGAATCAGGGCCCTTGAGCAAGTCACTTCCTTTCTGCACCTCAGTTTCCCCACCTGTAAACTGGAGATAATGATGCCAATCCTTACGTCACATGATGGCTGAGAAGAAGGATGGTCCAGTGCAGTAGGCTAGGACTTGGGAAACTTGGGATCAGGTCACTGCTCTGCCACAGACTACCTGGGTGACATTGGGCAAGTCATTCAGGCCCAGATCCTCCAAAGGTATTTAGGCACTTAGCATGCACTGAAAAGAATGGGAGTTAGTCACCTACATACCAGCTTTGAGGACCTGGGCCTTAGCCTCTCTGTGCCTCATTTCCCCTTCTGTACTAGGGGGTAAGAGCACCGCCCTACCTCCCAGGTGGTTCTGAGGGTAAACACATTGCAGATTGTGAGGCACTCCAATGGTATGGTCATGGAAGCCATAGAAGCATCTGAGACAAATACATGAATGAATTTAGCCTTGTAGAGCCTCATATGAAAGGGGCTAGATAAGTGCAGAAAAATATGGCAAGATTCAGACTTATCACTGCCCTTCGTCTGTCTCTTCCAGCTGAAGTCAATGGGAGTTTTGCCGGGAAAGGGGCTATAGCATTTATACTTTGAATAACAAAGTCTGCAAGTGAGGCACAGCTTACATGTTACACACAGGAGTCAGTACTGCACATACAATGAATAACCAAGGCAATGACCACTGGCGGTCAGCTAAAACCTGAAGCATAGCTCTTGAATTGCCAAGGCTCAAATGTAGAATGGAATGGATGGTACAGACCCAAAGTTAGGGACACAAAAACAATGATTCCTGCATGAAATGTGCTGTGCAAGTCCTTGCTTTAGGGTAAATGACTATTTCTATAACCTCAGGTTCATGACACTTTGCTTCTGATGTAAAACATTTTCAACTATGTAAATAAGGGGACACCAATTTGTCTGGAATGTGGGTAAAACTGAGATTAAAATAAGTGACATCTCTCAAAACAGGGGATATTTGAAAGGTGTGATCCAAAGGCATCTTTCACAACAGCAAAGGTGTTGCCCTTGTATCCCAGCTATATTCCATTTGGGTAATTAAATTCTGCCTACTTATTTTCATCCTGTAGTTTCAATAGGATTCAGCATTCTTCTTTACTTCCTGTTCTAAACTATTGCATATTGTTGCTCTGTTTTGTTAAATAGCTGCCATGTTCCACCCAGAGATGGCTGCATTTCAGTAAAGGCTGAAGTGAGTTTTGTATACATTGTGCAGTTTGTAAATGCTCTGGGATCTTTCAGTACAAAGGTGCTATATAACAGGGGTGGCCAAACTTACTGACCCTCCGAGCCCCATACAACAATCTTCAGAAGTTCGAGAGCTGGGCGCACCTGCCAGAGTGGGGCTTCAGCTCTTGTGGTGTGGTAGTGGGGCTAAAGGCTTCTGCCTTGCGGGGAGGGAGGTCTCGGGGCTTCAGCCCCATGGGAGGCACCTGCTGAGACTCAGGGCTTCAGCCCAGCAAGGAGTGGGGGCTTGGGGCTTCAGCACTGCTCCTGCTGAAGCCCTGAGCCCCAGCAAACGCCTCCCATAGGGTTGAAGTCCTGAGACCGCCCTCTCCGCAGGGCAGAAGCCCCTAGCCCCATCACCCCGCCACAGGGCAGAAGCCCGAGCTCCTCCCCCTGTCTGGTAGGTGGAGAATGGGGGAGGTGTGGGGGGCTCCGCGAGCTGCATTTTAACTGTAAAAGAGCTCGCGAGCCACGGTTTGGCCACCCCAGCTATGTAATGTAAAATACTAATACATGCAGAGAATTGACAATTGCCACTGTACTGTGCAAATGTAACATCAGAATAGAAAACAGACTAGCAAGTGTTTTTTTCCTCCCCATTTAATTGTGTTCTAGTACCTCACCTAATATTGAGGTGGCCTCTGCTCAGAAGTATTATTTGCAACCGGAAAGAACAATGTATTAGCATAGAGGGAACTGGTGAATGTCCACCAGGTTCATAAATTGGAATATTGCTCAGTGACAAGCAAGAGCTCCTGCAATAGCAGCTGACCAAATTTGGACCAAATCTCTTCTCCCCCCTTATTCAGTCAGTGATGTCTGTGGGAATTTGCTTGCTAAGGAAGGACTCAGAATTTGGCCCAGTGACTCCAATGGGGGGTTGGGAGGTGCTTAGCACTACCAAGGCACAGGCTCCAATTCTCCTCTCACTCCAGGTCACTTCACGGCAGTCCATTATCTTCTGTAGATGTGTACAAGCTTGTTTGTCTTGGCAATTGGCTGAATGAGGGGTAGGACTTGTGGGCTCTGGGGTTTTGCTTTGTTTTGTTTTTGAGTGCAGTTATGTAACAAACCCCCCCTACATTTGTGGGTTGCACTTTCACGGTGGAGGGATTGCACTGCGGTGCTTGTATGGGGTGAATTGAGGAATGCTGTTTCTTTTGTTTAACATTTTTGCAGTGCAGATACTCCTTCTCATAACAAAAGAACCAGGGGTCACCAAATGAAATTAATAGGCAGCAGGTTTAAAACAAACAAACAAAAGGAAGTATTTTTCCCCACAACGCACAGTCCATCTGTGGAACTCTTTGCCAGAGGATGTTGTGAAGGCCAACAAAAAAGAACTACCGTATATACTCGTTCATTAGCCCGTTCGTTTATAAGCCGACCCCCAAGATGGATAGGTTAAAAATAGCAAAAATTGTATGACCTTTTCAGAAGTCGACCCTATATTTCAGGGGTTGGCAAACTTTGGCTCCGGGCACATTAGGGCAAGCCGCTAGCGGGTCTGGATGTTTTGTTTACCTGGAGCATTCACAGGCACGGAGCCCCTCAGCTCCCAGTGGCCGCGGTTTGCAAGAAACACAAGAAACACTCAAAAGTTTGGCTAGAATTATTTTAATGTAATCTAATGAAAAACCTGTTGTTGTTATAATAATAACTGAACAAATATGTATTCACCTTCAAAATTACAGTCAATATTTAAAATCAGTAAATGGATATTTAAAACAAGTAACTTAGAACAATATGAGACTTTAAAAAGTCTTAAAATCTTTTGAAGTCTGAATCAGTCTCTGATTCACCAAACAGTTCATTAAACTCAGCTTCAGTCACAGCTGCACCTGCATTGTCATCGTAGATGTTGGCAGTGTCGTCTTCAGATGCAGATTCTTTCTCATCAGCAGCCTCTGTTGTGTCATCATCAAATATGGCATCATCATCTTCTGACCCGTTGAGTGCATTGTTGTTACAGCATTTCCTAAATGATTTTTCTACCATTTCCGAGGGAATGGACACCCATGCGTCCTTGATCCACTGGGCGACCAGATTGATTTCGGGCTTCATAAGATTCCCGCCTTTTGTCAACTTCACCATGCCTGAGCACATCTATTCAGACCACATTTTGCGTAGCCTGTCTTTAAAGGGTTTGTTCAGGCAGACATCAAGCGGTTGTAGAACTGAAGTTAAGCCTTCAGGTATTACAGCCAAAGTAGTTTTCATATTTTTGGCCACATTTTTCACCTCATCCGTCTTGTGTGCCCTGAATATGTTCCAAGTGAGCATAGCAGATTTCTTGAAAAGTTCTCCTGGTCTCTTATTCCACACTTTTTCCAGCCATTCAATAGTCCCACTTTCATCCATCCATCTCTTTTCGTGTGCATGTATGATGACACTAGCAGGAAATTTCATGTTTTTAGGCAAGGTTTTTCTTTTAAAAATAACAACAGGAGGGAGCTTTGATCCATTTGCCAAACATGATAAAACCATCGTAAAATGGATTTTTTCATGGCCAGTGATTTTAATTAAAACTATTTTTTCACCAACACCGGTTACCGTTCTGTTGCTCGGGAGATCAAATGTCATCACTGTTTCTTCCATATTTCCTATTTGTGACAGTTCAAATGCATATTCCTTTCGATATTTTATAATAAATCTTTGGAAAGATTTGATTTTTTCTTCCAGATCTCTCGGCAGCTTTTGCGCTATCTTTGTTCACTGACGAAGACAGAGACCATGACGGTTCATAAAGCGAGTACACTAACCCGCTGATGCGACAAACATTGATGGCTTTACTGACTTGTATTTGTCGTTTTTCGACATTTGCAGAGCACACAGACAAATTCCAGTTCTAGTGACAATGTACCCATTTTGTCGACATTCAACAACCCAATTATTGAGATCTTTCTCCAGCTCAGGAAATGAAGCACACCTCGTTGGACATTTTTTCTTGCTTCTTGGCATGTCTTTTAGTGTTGTTTTATTTTTTCGCCATTCTCTTACTTGCTTCTCATTGATACAGAATTCACGAGCAGTGGCGCAATTATTGTTTGCTTCTGCATATTCAACAACTTTAAGTTTGAGTGCTGCATGATAAGAAGACCTTTTTCTTTTGATTTCACCATTGTTCATTTTAAATACTAGTATGAAAATAGATTATTATTATTGTAGTTATAGATTTTGTAGGACTTTATATAGGAATGTCACCTGCTTTATCACTGTCAAATTATTATTGTTCTTTGTTTATTTTAAAGCAGCCCTGTAGATTGGCATGTCTGTGGGGATAACAGGCTATTTCAATTTTATTAGAGATTCCACTGACTGACATCAGTGCTATAGTACTATCATTCATTGTATTTTTCTGATTGGCTTGTAAGACATAGCATTTTGTGAAATGCATGGGTCAAATGTCATGCAGATCTGCAGCACTGCTTTTTTAAGAACATAAGAACGGCCATCCTGGGTCAGACCAAAGGCCCATCCAGCCCAGTATCCTATCTACCGACAGTGGCCAATGCCAGATGCCCCAGAGGGAGTGAACCTAACAGGTAATGATCAAGTGATCTCTCTCCTGCCATCCATCTCCACCCTCTGACAAACAGAGGCTAGGGACACCATTCTTTACCCATCCTGTCTAATAGCCATTAGTGGACTTAACCTCCATTCATTTATCTAGTGCTCTTTTAAACCCTGTTATAGTCCTAGCCTTCACAACCTCCTCAGGCAAGGAGTTCCACAGGTTGACTGTGCACTGTGAAAAAGAACTTCCTTTTATTTGTTTTAAACCTGCTGCCCATTAATTTCATTTGGTGGCCCCTAGTTTTTATATTATGGGAACAAGTAGATAACTTTTCCTTATTCACTTTCTCCACACCACTCATGATTTTATAAACCTCTATCATATCCCCCCTTAGTTTCCTCTTTTCTAAGCTGAAAAGTCCTAGCCTCTTTAATCTCTCCTCATATGGGACCCGTTTCAAACCCCTAATCATTTTAATTGCCCTTTTCTGAACTTTTTCTAATGCCAGTATATCTTTTTTGAGATGAGGAGACCACATCTGTACACAGTATTCAAGATGTGGGCATACCATGGATTTATATAAGGGCAATAAGATATTCTCCGTCTTATTCTCTATCCCTTTTTTAATGATCCCTAACATCCTGTTTTCTTTTTTGACTGCTGCTGTACACTGCGTGGATGTCTTCAGAGAACTATCCATGATGACTCCAAGATCTCTTTCCTGATTAGTTGTAGCTAAATTAGCCCCCATCATATTGTATGTATAGTTTTGGTTATTTTTTCCAATGTGCATTACTTTACATTTATCCACATTAAATTTCATTTTAGTATTCCTTTCAAGCCAATCTAGTCCACTAAACAAAGCCTTTGCAACTTTAAAAGGCTGCAGTATTGACATCAATAAATGGGTCGGCAAACTTTGGCTCCCGCTGGCGGGTCGGGATGTTTTGTTTACCTGGAGCATCTGCAAAGCAGTGGCGCTTCCCGCAGCTCCCATTGGCTGGGAACGGCAAACCGCGGCCACAGGGAGCTGAGGGGCTCCATGCCTGCAGACGCTCCAGGTAAATAAAATGACAATGTATTAGATATTCAATTCAATGATTCCATAGAGTTTAAAATAATCAAATTTTGGTGTAGACTTGTTTATAAGCCGACCCCCGCTCTTTGATGCATAATTTTTTTACCAGAAATATTCGGCTTATGAACGAGTATATATGGTAGATAAATTCATGGAGGTCCATCAATGGCTATTAGCCAGGATGGGCAGGGATGGTGTCCCTAGCCTCTGTTTGCCAGAAGCTGGGAATGGGTGATAGGGGATGGATTACTTGATGATTACCTGTTCTTTTCATTGCCTCTGGGGCACTTGGCATTGGCTACTGTCGAAAGACAGGATACTGGGCTAGATGGATCTTTGGTCTGACCCAGTATGGCTGTTCTTATGTTCTCCAATTTACCCTGGCATGAGGTAGACAAGAAGCAGTGTTTTGACCAAGTGAGGACAGGGCTTGACCCAATCTGGTAAAAAACCAGGAGTGATGAGTGTGAGGGGGATGGGAGGGGAAGGATTTGCCATTCTTTCACTTGCCTTATTGCTCTATCTAGCCGTCTCAGACAGGAGCGTGTGACTCTCAGTACATGTTCCAAGCCACCAGCCCTCACATAAGCCCACAGAAGTGTCCACATTTAGCACATAGTTATTCTGAAAAATAATTCCATTGACCTCATTTCTACATCCTCTGGGCCTGCAAAGAAAGTACTGCAACGTCTGCTGCTCATCATTTGGCAGTGTTCACTGAAACATCACTGGTAATTAGGGAATTAATTCCCATAGCCATTTGACCACTGTAAGGAAGGGGGTCAGGGGCTACTGCTAGAGACCACATTAAAACAGCCTCTCTCAATTTCACACAGGCCACATTTGAAGGCCAGAGACCAACCAAATTACCATTTCTTGGGAAAAGCATTTATTTCTCAGAGCTCACAGGGAGAACAAGACAGACATAGTACAAAGAGAAGGAAACTGAGGAATCCTGGGCAAACCTCTGCCCCTTACCAGGCAGAACTTCTAAGAGGCCAAATCCTTACAGTCCGTAATCAATTTTTAAATCACCTCTTGGTCAGGACAACTCACTCTGGTTTGCCTGAGTAAGCAGTAGAGTATTTGACCCACTAAAGGCAATGGGAGTTTTGCCGGGAAAAGCCTGCAAGATCTGACCCAATTTGAACATAGAGCTGTCATTCTATCAAAAGGGTCTGGTTAGAGTCTGAGCAGGAGCAGCTGAATCTTCCACTCAGTCACATTCATTAACGTCTGTGGGATTAGTCCAGCTTTACACCAGCAAAAACAAGTGCAGAATTTGGCCCTAGGATTGCAACTCATTTCTTCATGTGTAAATTGTTTTATAGGGTCCAGCATTGCCCGAGTGGCTTTGTTCTCCATCTGCTGGAGGTTGCTGGGACACTCCATTGGATCCCTCTGCAAACAGCATGGTTTGGAGTGTTCAAAGCACAAGTCCCCACACCCACTCATCCCCTGTTAGGCTGCTGTCTGTCCACCAGGAGAGGAGAAGAAGAAGAGGCTCTTAAGGACACTATGACAGCACCACCCCATCTCATGCACTGATGGTTACTGTGCTAGGGTCAACATCATGCTGTCTCCATCACAGCTCTCTCGCTTTGCCTTTCTTTTCTGCTCTCCTCCATGGCTCTTGTCCTTTGAAGCACTAGCACCCCAAATTGGAGCCAGTTCTTAAGTGAAGGTGGAGATTGGGTATTGGGAACTGCTGGCAAGCCCATGCTGTTAGTGGGATTTGAGCATAGGCTGGGAAGGTAGCTGGCTTTCTGCCTATGCAGGGGACAGGCACTGGTTGGGACGAAGTGGGGGCCTTGGCCTGTCCCCAGTGACGGCAACGGCAAAGCTCCCATTGACAGCGATGAGAACAAGAGTATCTTGTTAATGGGCCAAAATCTGCCCGCTCTTAAACTCAGAGAAGCCCCTCGATTCCATGGAGCTAGAGAAGCCCTATGTTCAGCCTATCATGTGCTTTTACCTCCCACGCACCTCCCCCGTGCAACACGTGCTACTCCTTCGGAGAAAGACTTTCATTCACACGTTAAGGCTATGAAAAAACAACCCCCTGAGTGACAAAAGTTTTAGCGCTGAAAAACACCAGTATAGACAGCACTTTATCACCGGGCTGTGCTTCCGGCAATAAAGCTACCACTCCTCATTCGGGGTGGTTATTTTTTATCACCGGGAGAGCTCTTCCCCGGCAATAAAGCATGACTACACTGCCCATGTCAGAGTCTCTCCATGGCAGATTTGTCACAGAAGGGCCACCAGTATTGGGTCTAGAGAAGGTGGCAGCTTTTAGCCTGCTCTTCCCCTCCTGCCTCCATGGTATCCCAGAATAGCACCTCCTGCTCCAGTCACACTGCTTGCCTAAGTCTCTCTTAAGACCCTTATTTATGTTAGATAAGGATCACTTGGCTGAGATGTGGTTGGGGTTCACAAGAAATCCACAGGGAAAGAAAGTGTTAAATCCCTGTAGTGAGGCGGCGTGGCTCCCCTCCGCCTCCGGCAGGGTAGAGCAGCTTCCATCCCCAGCGTGGGCGGAGCTTCCGGGTCCGGGGCCCGCCCCTCCGAGGTCACGGCCCCGACCCGGAAGTATAAAAACCCGCCACCAAAGCTCAGTAGGAGCCAGCCGGCCGGAGAGAGCAGACGTCCCGGACCGAGCTCCCGCCTGGGAGACACCGGCAGACCGCGAACCGCTTGCTAACGCCCCGCGCCGGTCTAGCCTCCCTCTCGCCAGGTACCCCGAGGAGGACTGGCCCAGCCTGCCCCGGACCCGGTACCCAGAAGAGGACTGGCCCAGCCGGCCCCGGACCAGCGGCCCCGAGGAGGAGTCAAGTCTGCCCCGTGCCAGCTATCCCGGGGAGGAGCTACCGAACCAGCCCCCCAGCCCCGCCACCGAGGAGCCGATGCTGGTTGTTACCGCCCAAGTGCTCGAGGCGGACTTCAAATGGTCCGTTGCCCGGTGTGCTTGGCACCAATAAAGACACCGAGGGGAGAAAGCAAGCCAAGTTTATTTCAGAGCTCTGAAATGGCACTAGGAGACCAGCATGTCTCAAATCCAGTGCCACAAATACAAATAACTTTTACCTTTTATACTTCAAGCAGTCTCTGTGTAAGCCTTTGTCCTGTTACTCCCTCTTACACCTCCCACCCCTCCCTTCTCTAGCAGTTACAATTAGGAACGTTCCCATACGCCTGCTTATCTTGTGGCCTTGCAAGGCCTGTTTACAGCAGTCTGCCTGCTAGAAAAGCTGACCCTTACATTTCTGCTCCAGCTTGCTACAAAGCCTGTAAGCAGCGAGCACAGAAGTAGGTGAGAGTTCATAAGATGGGGTTTGGGGGTGCAGATAGGCCCAGAGCAAAAGAGCTTCATCGACACTTTGGTCTTCCACTCTCCCGAGTTACCTGGTAGCTATGCCTAGTGGTCCCCCCAACAATCCCTCCTTTGAGAACACTCAACAAACCTTTGTCAGAGTTTTCTCATACTTTAAAGACAAAATGCGATTAAGCTCCATACAGTCAGGATTATCAATGAGAGGGTATAAAGGAACCTCTGGGGAGGGAGAGGTACAAATCTTACATATGAGCACTTTACAGCAAATGAGCAAAAGAACAAGAATAAAACATATTACCACACCTGTGAGGAAGATGCGAACAATGTTTCCCCCTATATCCCCTAGTTCCCCTAAACCAGGTATCCAACCCCAAAGGGAATCCAAAATAGTGGGTTCCCCTTCCTGGGCCTTCCACTGGTTAAAGGCCCGTTCTGCTGACAAGATGTGCTGTGAGAGACCCTAAACCTAAACCCATATTGTGTTTACAACAACCTAAATACCCAGAGGACAATAAGAATTATTGACACTAAACAAGTCAAAAAATAACAAGACCAAATACAGAGGCCAGGTCCGCCTTCTGTGAGAAAATAAAACCAATGCTCAGGGTTCTTGCGGGGAGTATGCTGTGACTGTTCAGAAAGATCACAACGCATTCCCAGTGATCCTTACTGTCTTTTGAATAACAGCTTAAGTCCCAAATCGTCGTTAGCAGTCTTCTCCACAGGCTGGACAGTCCACTGTTTAGGAATGGGCATTGCTTTCAGTCGAGAGTGATGAATCCAGTTCTTGTGTCCTTCGACCTTTGCCGCTGTATGGGTGACAAGCAGGACGGTGTGGGGTCCCTTCCACTTCTCTTGGAGAGGCTCGTCCTTCCAGGTCCGCACGAGAACGGAGTCACCAGGCTGCAGGGAGTGGACCGGAGTATCCAGCAGAAGAGGCTGTGAATCTTTGGTGTACCTGTGAAGAAAAGAAAGAACAGCAGACAGAGGGCACATGTACTGAGACAAAAAACCACACCCCACTTCCCATTCCCCTGCCAGAACTGGGGTACCATTCATAGGCCATGCTCTTCCAAACATAATCTCGAAGGGACTAAGCCCTATCCTACCCTTAGGGAGAGCACGAATGCGAAGTAACACAAGGGGCAAGGCATCAGGCCACTTAAGAGAGGCCTCCTGACAGACCTTTGAAAGGTGTCTCTTGAGCGTCTGATTTGTGCGTTCCACTACTCCACTGGCTTGTGGTCGCCAGGGTGTGTGGAGTTTCCAGGGGATTTGCAGAGCACTTGATATCTTTTGAACCACTTGAGATGTGAAGTGTGTTCCATTATCAGATTCCATCCATTGGGGGAGGCCGAAGCGAGGAATAATTTCCTTGACAAACTTAAGAGCCACTGTTTTGGCAGTGTTGTTGCGACATGGGAAGGCTTCAGGCCATCCGCTGAATCGATCCACTAAAACAAGAAGGTACCTGTACCCTTGAGTCCTGGGAAACTCAGTAAAGTCTATTTGCCACACCAATCCTGGGCCTGGGGTAGGTTCCAGGGTGGCTGGTGGCACTGCTACTCCTGGTCGTGGGTTATTCTTTTGGCAAATTAAACATTCAGCTTGTACCTGTGATGCTAGGGGTTTAAGTCCAGAGGTTAGAAAATATTTAGTCATGAGCTGGGTGAGAGCCTCTCTGCCTGCATGTGTGGTTTGATGCAGTTTCTGCAACACCGGTCGAATCAGGCCCTTGGGCAGGAGGATTTTTCCCTCTGTGGAATAAAACCATCCCTCCTTTTCCTGGAGACCAAGACTGTCAGCCAGGTTTCTGTCTTCTTGGGAGTACTGAGGGGCTGCAAGTTCACCCACTGATGGGATGAGGGCATGCATTTGGGCATTCTCCTCTGTTGGTGATTTCAGGGTAGCAGCTCGCTTAGCTTCCCTGTCTGCTCTGGCATTGCCCCTGGTTACATCTTGATCTTCCCTTTGATGGGCTTTGCAATGCACCACTGCTACTGCTGAGGGGAGTTGTACTGCTTCTAAAAGCCGGAGAATTTGAGACCCATGCTTAACCGGAGAGCCTTGAGCTGTTAACATTCCCCTTTGCTTCCACAAACCAGCGTGGGCATGCAATACCCCAAAAGCATACTTTGAATCAGTAAAGATATTAACCCGTTTGTCTTTTGCCAGCTCGAGGGCACGGGTCAGGGCCACTAGTTCAGCAAGCTGGGCTGACGTTCCTGCCGGTAAACTCTCAGCTTCCACGGTATCATGAAGAGACACAATAGCATAACCAGCCCTCCTTTGCCCATCCACAACAGTACTACTTCCATCTGTATACCATTCCAAGTCAGCATTTGGGAGTGGCTGATCTTTTAGATCTGGGCGGCTAGAATACTGAACATCTATGATTTCTAAACAGTCATGTTTTTGCCTTTCTGTCTCTGGTAGCAGTGTAGCTGGATTAAGGGAGGGGCAGATCTGCAGGGTGACTTCAGGATTCTCTAACAGCTTTGCCTGGTACCGAGCAACCCGAGCCTGTGTGAGCCAAAGACCCCCCTTAGTGTCCAGCAAGGCTCGGACCATATGAGGAACATACACTTGCACAGCTCCTCCCAGTGTCAGCTTCTCCGCTTCCCCAAGCACCAGAGCCGTAGCTGCGACCGCCCTCAAACAGGCTGGCCAGCCCCTTGAAACTTGATCCAGTTGTTTAGAAAAGTATGCTACAGGACGCTTCCAGGCACCTAATAGCTGGGTAAGCATTCCCAAAGCTACCCCTTTTCGTTCATGCACATACAGTTGGAACGGCTTAGATATATCGGGCAAGCCGAGAGCTGGAGCTTCCATTAGCTTCCTTTTCAAGATCTTAAATGCCCTGTCCGCTTCTGGGGACCAGTGAAAGGGGTCTTGATCCGCTCCCTTAACACATTCATACAGAGGTTTAGCCCACAGTCCAAACTCTGGAATCCATATTCTGCAAAAGCCTGCCATGCCCAGGAATGCTCTAAGCCGTTTACGATTGCTGGGGATGGGAACTTGGCAGATAGCCTCCTTTCTTTCATTTGAGAGCTGTCTCTCTCCCTGCCTGATGTGAAATCCCAGATATTGAACCTCTGTAAGAGCAATTTGGGCTTTGTTTTGAGATACCCTGTATCCTCGCAATCCAATAAAGTTTAGGAGACTCACAGTAGCTCTGAGACAAGGGATTAGACCCACAGCAGCAATTAGCAAGTCATCTACATATTGCAGCAAGAGGGCTCTGTCTGAATTATCCCACTCCTCCAAGTCTCTGGCCAAAGCCTGTCCAAACAGAGTGGGAGAATTTTTAAATCCTTGAGCCAATACTGTCCAGCAAAACTGCTTTTTAACCCTTCTGTTGTCCTCATTATGCCTTGCAGTATTTTGCTGATCTCAGTTGCTTGGGCACATTCAAGCCCCCCTTCCTCTTGGTTGTCAGCAAAGTCTTGGCTGTGATCACTGACCTTGGACTGAGGCCAGCTGTATTTTCCTCTCAGTTAACTCATTCTGTGCTTTTTCCTCTTCTCCCTTTCTCAGCTTCTTCTAACTTCCAAAGGAACCTTCCACTCTTCACTTATACACCTTTTCTCCAACCATCAACACATACTCATTGCCATCATACACCTTTCCAGTAACATAACTTCTGTACAGAGCTTTGAAGCAACAAACCAGGATGAGCACACTCACTTCTGAGGATTCCACTCTGTACAACCTCTGGAGTCCAATAGCTTTCCCTTTTAACCTTAAATGCCTTCTCTGTGCCTTCTCCTTAGCCTTGGCTATAACCTGATTCCGCTCCACTTCAGACAACAGGGTTCTCATAAGTATATTACAATCATCCCAGTCAGGCTTATGGAAGAATACACTGACCCTATCTGTGCTGGCCGTTCCTGTGTTCCTGGCCGAGCTACCACACTCTCAGTAATCAACGGATACAATCCCACGGGGGGGGGGTACTCTCTAAAGCCTGTGGGGGTGGAGGAGCCGAAGGGGACACCGATTCTGGCATTACAACAGTGGGAGGGTTCTGGGGTTTAGCAGCACATACTACCGAGCCTGTCGGAGTCAAATGGCACTTGAGCAAAATATCAGTCCTATTTCTTAACACCATAAACGTATACGCATAGAGATGTTCATTCCATTTACCTGTTTTCTGACAAAACAAAAGCAACTGAAGGATCGTGTTGTAATTAAGTGATCCTTCCGGTGGCCACCTTTCTTGGCACTCCAGCTGGTACTGAGGCCAATCAACTGTACAGAACCTTTTCAATTTACTTTTAATCAACTGATCAGATCCAAACACCTTCCAGTTCACCAGAATGCATTCTAAAGGTGTACACTGTACCCTGCCGGCTGTACTCTGTCCCTGCCCCATACTGAGGGAGACTCTGGGCGTCCCCAAGTCACAACAGGTAGACCTCTGGGCGTCCCCAGGTCAAGACAGATAAAGTCCCCACTGGACTGTTCCTACCTTATCCATGGGTCCGGTTCTGCACCGTCGCTCTATCGACGGTCCGTCGCCCTATCAACGGGACCGGTTCCCCATCGTCGCCCGCAGCTGCTTCTCCACTGTCTGTGTGCGTTGCACCGTTGTGCCCTCCGGGGTCGAGCAAACCACGTCTCTGCCGAGGCCCCCCGATGAAGTCACCGGTGCGCGCTGGGCGTCGGTCATCGTCGTAATCCGTCGGCCACCAGGAGGGATCCGGGCAAGGCTAAATTTCAGCCTCGAGCCCACCCAGGGACGCCAAAACTGTTACCGCCCAAGTGCTCGAGGCGGACTTCAAATGGTCCGTTGCCCGGTGTGCTTGGCACCAATAAAGACACCGAGGGGAGAAAGCAAGCCAAGTTTATTTCAGAGCTCTGAAATGGCACTAGGAGACCAGCATGTCTCAAATCCAGTGCCACAAATACAAATAACTTTTACCTTTTATACTTCAAGCAGTCTCTGTGTAAGCCTTTGTCCTGTTACTCCCTCTTACACCTCCCACCCCTCCCTTCTCTAGCAGTTACAATTAGGAACGTTCCCATACGCCTGCTTATCTTGTGGCCTTGCAAGGCCTGTTTACAGCAGTCTGCCTGCTAGAAAAGCTGACCCTTACATTTCTGCTCCAGCTTGCTACAAAGCCTGTAAGCAGCGAGCACAGAAGTAGGTGAGAGTTCACAAGATGGGGTTTGGGGGTGCAGATAGGCCCAGAGCAAAAGAGCTTCATCGACACTTTGGTCTTCCACTCTCCCGAGTTACCTGGTAGCTATGCCTAGTGGTCCCCCCAACATGGTGGACTGGCCTGAACCCAGCCCCACGGATGGGGCCCTGAGGGGGATCAAGGAAGTAGCCCGGGGGTAGCCGACCCCGGTCAGGCTGCAGAGGCCTGTGAGCCGATGTCAGTGTGTTTCTGTCAGGATACCCCACTGACCGGCAGCGAGAGTAATCGCTGCTAGGGCCCCGGGCTGGGACGCAGTGGAGTGGGTGGGCCTGCGTCCCCCCCTGCCACCCCTACACACGGGTGGCAGGCTTTCCCCTCACCCAACGCTCAGGTAGGAACCTGGGCCCCCTTTAACTACCTGTCTGCTCAACCCCTGCCCCAGAGGGCGTGAGCGGTGACTGTTTGTGCCCTGCCCTGACCCAGGGCCTGCGCTCCTTTAACTGCTGTTTGCCTAGCCCCTGCCACAGAGGGCCTAGGCTCCTAGACTGTTGTTTGCCTAGCCCCTGCCACAGAGGGCCTAGGCTCCTTGAACTACTGTTTGCCCAGCCCCTGCCACAGAGGGCCTGGGCTCCTTGAACTGCTGTTTGCCTAGCCCCTGCTACAGAGGGCCTAGGCTCCTTGAACTACTGTTTGCCTAGCCCCTGCTACAGAGGACCTAGGCTCCTTGAACTGCTGTTTGCCTAGCCCCTGCTACAGAGGGCCTAGGCTCCTTTAACTACGGTTTGCCCAGCCCCTGCTACAGAGGGCCTGGGCTCCTAGACTGCTGTTTGCCTAGCCCCTGCTACAGAGGGCCTAGGCTCCTTTAACTGTTGTTTGCCCAGCCCCTGCTACAGAGGGCCTGGGCTCCCTAACTGTTGTTTTTCCTCAGCCCCCACACCAGAGGGCCTGAGCCCTGAGCTAACCGGCTGTTGATTTCGGCCGCAGTGAGTCGGCGTGGCTCCCCTCCGCCTCCGGCAGGGTAGAGCCCTGACTCACTCTACTACAATCCCCAATGAAAATATCCTTAGCCCTGGAGTTTAACCGGGTACATGCCCTACCACAGAAGTTTTGTGACACTAGGGAAAGTAACCATCTGTGCATTGCTGCACCCTGTATGGCAGACAGCACATCAACAAGGAAGGGCACCCATGTGTGCACAGGGAATTGAGATTAGAACTTGTGCTTGTGCTTCTAGATCCCTTCTAAATGCATCTGGGATAGATTCTGTGCTGCATACTCTGGGACCAGGCTTCATCCCTAGGGAGTTTATGGAGAGTTGTCACAGACTCACCATCCTGGAGTGCCTCCTTCTGGCAAGACCCAGCTTCGCAGCCCCTCTGCCTCACCTTCCTCCTCCTCCTCCAGACTACAGTGACTTAGCCCTCCAGCCAGGTCACGCTGAGAGTCCCACTCCTTTGGGGGTAGCAGAGTTCCAACTCCAAGGAACGAGAACTCTTCTAGCCCTTTCCAGATGCTTCTCCTCTTCCCCAGCCTCTGCAGAGCTCATCCTCGCTCTTGCAGACACTGCCTCGGAGGAAACTCAGCTCCTCCTGTGCCACTGACTCTCAGTGCTTCTTCCCTAGCGTTTCCCTCTTCTCCCAGACCTGATTTAGGAGCCCCCTTCTCCCCAGCTACCCTCTCTCCCAACAGGAACAGGGTACAAGCTCCCTCAATGGTTCCTTTCCCAGAGACAGAAAACTCCACTCCCAGCTACCGCTCTCCTGGACCCCCCAGCTGGCTCTAATCCATAATTATCCATCTCTTCTCCAGGTGCCATAGAATGGGCTAATTGGGGTCCCCAGCTCCTGTTAACCCTGTCATTGCCAGTGTGGGGTACTGGCCCATCACAAGAAGAGAGGAGTTGTTTTCCCCTTAGCTCCACCTTTGATAGTGTGACAAACACAGAACAATGTTTACAAAGCTTGAATCCATTATTAAAATGCCTGTGGAGCTCCATCAAGACTCTGTGCTTGTAACACCAGGAAATACCAACTGCCTGCAGGAGAAATCTGTGTGAGCATTCTCTGTATGCCCTCTGCTGCTGTACATGACTCTAGCACACCTTTATGAAAAGCATCAGGTCTCACAAAATATTGTATAACAAAGAAATGTTTATTTAACCCTTGATATTGCAGCAGAGGATGTAGATGTGCTATACACCATGATTAGAGCTCAGCTGTCAAGGTTTCTGGTCAACATCCCTTTGGGGAAGGGGCTGTTCTTTTGTTCTGCGTTTGTACAACACCTACCACAACGAGGCCCTGGCCCATGCCGTGGGCGAGCTCCTAGGCACTTCTACAGTACAAATAATGACATGGTGTTATACTATTGATTGACAGATCACTTGGGCAGGGGTGGCTCTATGGTTTTTGCCACCCCAAGCACGGCGGTCCGCTGGTCACGCGGATTCGGCGGCATGCCTGCAGGAGGTCCGCCGGTGCCGCGCCTTCAGCGTCCCCGCCGCCGAATTATCGCCGAAGCCACGGGACCGGCAGACCTCCTGCAGGCATTCCGCCGAAGGCAGCCTGACTGCCGCCCTCACAGCGACCAGCAGGCTGCCCCCCGTGGCTTGCCACCCCTGGCATGCGCTTGCTGCGCTGGTGCCTGGAGCTGCCCCTGCACTTGGGGCCAGATTTTGGAGGCTTGACTGATGCTGGCCATATCACCCTCACCCAGCAGTCAAAACCCAGCAGGGGGCTGCAGGTCGGGAGTGAGGGGCACTGGCAGAGCTGTATGGGGAGCCCATGGCTGTGGCAAATACATCAGCAAAGGGTGGCAAGCAGTGGCATGTCTGAATGCATGACTGCTGCAATGCACCAGAGCCGGATTCTGATCTTGGTTATGTCAGTATAAAACTAGAGCAACTCCATTTACTGCAGTAGAGTTGTTCTGGATTTATGGTGTAACAGAGAAAAAAATCTGACCCCCAATAGCTTACTCTCAGAGGCCCAGCTCTTGGAGTGCCAAAGTAGCCAATGCTAAGCAACAAGGTCCAGAGCAGCCTGCACAAAAAAGAAAACAGATACTGCAGCTTGCTAGCTAGAGACCCCTTGATTGCCATAAGAGATCAACGTAGAGGCAGGAACCAGCACAGTCAGGCCTTACAGTCACAGGATTGCAGAGAGCAAAGAGACCTACTGTGGAACAACACAGATTGTACAGGAGGGTTTTCATTCCAAACATCAAAAAGAAACTGACCAGGCCAAATAAATGAGGGTTTCTTGAGACAGTAGCTTTTTTTATTGTAAATGTTGCTCTCTCCTGCCAGTGCTGAGCACTGTACCAGCCACAGGGAGCCTGGGAGAAGCTGCCCTCTTTGAGGAACAGGAAACAGGGCTTCCACTGAAGCAATTAGTCAGCCTGCAGTGACTGAATTTCAGAGTGGATTAAGTATGCAGCTGTACAAACATATTGGGAAGTTTATTCTCAAGAAATAGCAAATGTGTCTGACCTGGCCTCCCCGGGGAGATTGGGTTGTTTAGGTTTTTTTTAAAAAAAGGCAATACAATGTCAAATGTGCAGCATCCCCCTCTCTGCCATGCTCAGGAAGAGCCTCCTCTTCTTCATTTTACTCCAGGGCTTTTTCAGGAAGGCTGTGATGTCACTACTTCTGCAAGCTGCCACTGCACACACTGGGAACCGGAGCTGTCGGAGAAGCCAGTGAAAGTAAGTCAGTCTCGTGCATGGTGCAAATGGCAGCAGGAAGCAGAAAGAGTCTGGAAAGAGGAAAAACTAGGGCATGCCTCCTTCATCAGCATTCTGACGGGAGAGGGAAACCAGACGTTTGGATACTGGGCAAAAACATTGACAATTTCATGAAAAACCACCAAGTTGTTTCCGTTTCATGAGGTTCAAAATTGAACCGCTTTTCCCATCAATTTTCACAGAATATTTTTTAAAATCTTGAATTTTCAAAATTTCAATTTCCCCCTTTTCCCACAGATCGAAAGAAAGTAAATGATGTCTTGGGCAGAGTTGGATTAAGGTTTCGTGGGCCCCTCTCCACCCCTTTCACCTGTGGTCCCATCCCTGTTCTGCCCCTTCCCCCCCCCCATGGCCCTGCACCTGTTCCACCCAAAGTCCCATCCCATTCTGCCCCCCAATGTGGCCCTGAAACCCATTTGCTCCTTTCTGCCCCCCAAGACCACCACAGCTCTGGGCCGCAGCGGGAAGTGAGAGCTACTCCAGTCCCAGGGCCACAGCTGGATTTGAGCGCTGGGGCTTCCCCCACCACCCAGCACTTCTGCCAGGGAGCAGAGTTGGGGCACAGGGGCTTCCCCCGCCCTGCCCGCCCATCTGGCACTTCTGCCAGGGCTTCAGGTTTCTGCCACACAGTGGCAGATTTTTGCCAGGGCCCCTGGACGCAAGCCTCATTGGCCCAGTGGCTAATCCACCACTGGTTTTGGGGGATGGGGGTCTTATTCTTCTTCTCCCCCCCCCATAACTTTTCAAAACTTCCTCTACAGCATGGCAGAATTACAGTTTCCACTGGGCCCTGAGGCTCTGAGGTGCTGACCATCCACAGCTCCCCATGGCTTTAGCTAGAGTTATGGGTACTTAGCATTTCTGATGCTCTGAGACACAGCTCCTTGAAGGAGGGACTGGCCCTTCTGTCTTGTACAGCACTGTTTGTGCCCAACAAGTCATTAACAGTGACAGTTACCCACATGCAGGCAGCCAGGGTCAGTGGCTCCTAGTATCCCATGGAATGAGATATTTTACCATGGGGCGGGGAGGTGGGGCCATGAATGAAGAAGCTGTAAAAGAACCACAGCTCTGGGGACTGGACTGGTCTTTCCAACATCAATTGCAGCTTTGGCCTGGTCTACACTATGGGGTTAGGTCGAATTTAGCCGCGTTAGGTCAACAACCAACCCCGTTCCGTCGACCTAAATGGCTCTTAAAATCGACTTCTGTACTCCTCCCCGACAAGGGGAGTAGTGCTAAAATTGACCTTGCTGGGTCGAATTTGGGGTAGTGCGGATGCAAATCGACGGTCTTGGCCTCCGGGAGCTATCCCAGAGTGCTCCATTGTGACCGCTTTGGACAGCAGTTTGAACTCCGATGCACTAGCCAGGTACATAGGAAAAGCCCTGGGAACTTTTGAATTTCATTTCCTGTTTGGTCAGCGCGGTGAACTCAGCAGCACTCAGCAGCACAGGTGACCATGCAGTCCCCCCAGAATCGCAAACGAGCTCCAGCATGGACCGAAAGGGAGACACTGGATCTGATTACTGTATGGGGAGAAGCATCTGTGCAGGCCGAACTCCGATCAAAAAGAAATGCAAATATATTTGCCAAAATTTCACAGGGCATGTTGGACAGAGGCTACAACAGGGACACACAGCAGTGCCACATGAAAGTTAAGGAGCTCAGGCAAGCTTACCAAAAGACAAAGGAGGCAAACGGTCACTCCAGGTCAGAGCCCCATATATGCCACTTCTATGATCAGCTGCATGGCATTCTAGGGGGGTACCGAGACTGCCGAGACTCATCAAGCCCTCGGATCGCTACCCCTTCCTGCTTCTCCACGTGGGCACCAATGATACTGCCAAGAATGACCTTGAGCGGATCACTGCAGACTACGTGGCTCTGGGAAGAAGGATAAAGGAGTTTGAGGTGCAAGTGGTGTTCTCGTCCATCCTCCCTGTGCAAGGAAAAGGCCTGGGTAGAGACCGTCGAATCGTGGAAGTCAACGAATGGCTACGCAGGTGGTGTCGGAGAGAAGGCTTTGGATTCTTCGACCATGGGATGGTGTTCCAAGAAGGAGGAGTGCTGGGCAGGGACGGGCTCCACCTAACTAAGAGGGAAGAGCATCTTCGCCAGCAGGCTGGCTAACCTAGTGAGGAGGGCTTTAAACTAGGTTCACCGGGGGAAGGAGACCAAAGCCCTGAGGTAAGTGGGGAAATGGGATCCTGGGAGGAAGCACAAGCAGGAGAGCGCAAGAGGGGAGGACTCCTGTCTCATACTGAGAAAGAGGGACGATCAGTGAGTTATCTTAAGTGCCTATACACAAATGCAAGAAGCCTGGGAAACAAGCAGGGAGAACTGGAAGTCCTGGCACAGTCAGGGAACTATGATGCGATTGGAATAACAGAGACTTGGTGGGATAACTCACATGACTGGAGTACTATCACGGATGGATATAAACTGTTCAGGAAGGACAGGCAGGGCAGAAAAGGTGGGGGAGTTGCGTTGTATGTAAGAGAGGAGTATGACTGCTCAGAGCTCCGGTATGAAACTGCAGAAAAACCTGAGTGTCTCTGGATAAAGTTGAGAAGTGTGAGCAACAAGGGTGATGTCGTGGTCGGAGTCTGCTATAGACCACCAGACCAGGGGGATGAGGTGGACGAGGCTTTCTTCTGGCAACTAGCAGAAGTTGCTAGATCGCAGGCCCTGGTTCTCATGGGAGAATTTAATCACCCTGATATCTGCTGGTAGAGCAATACAGCGGTGCACAGACAATCCAGGAAGTTTTTGGAAAGTGTAGGGGACAATTTCCTGGTGCAAGTGCTGGAGGAACCAACTAGGGGCAGAGCTTTTCTTGACCTGCTGCTCACAAACAGGGAAGAATTAGTAGGGGAAGCAAAAGTGGATGGGAACCTGGGAGGCAGTGACCATGAGATGGTCGAGTTCAGGATCCTGACACAAGGAAGAAAGGAGAGCAGCAGAATACGGACCCTGGACTTCAGAAAAGCAGACTTTGACTCCCTCAGGGAACAGATGGGCAGGATCCCCTGGGAGAATAACATGAAGGGCAAAGGGGTCCAGGAGAGCTGGCTGTATTTTAAAGAATCCTTATTGCGGTTGCAGGAACAAACCATCCCGATGTGTAGAAAGAATAGTAAATATGGCAGGCGACCAGCTTGGCTAAACTGTGAAATCCTTGCTGATCTTAAACGCAAAGAAGAAGCTTACAAGAAGTGGAAGATTGGACAAATGACCAGGGAGGAGTATAAAAATATTGCTCAGGCATGCAGGAGTGAAATCAGGAAGGCCAAATCACACTTGGAGTTGCAGCTAGCAAGAGATGTTAAGAGTAACAAGAAGGGTTTCTTCAGGTATGTTAGCAACAAGAAGAAAGTCAAGGAAAGTGTGGGCCCCTTACTGAATGAGGGAGGCAACCTAGTGACCGAGGATGTGGAAAAAGCTAATGTACTCAATGATTTTTTTGCCTCTGTCTTCACAAACAAGGTCAGCTCCCAGACTGCTGCACTGGGCAGCACAATATGGGGAGAAGGTGACCAGCCCTCTGTGGAGAAAGAAGTGGTTCGGGACTATTTAGAAAAACTGGACGTGCACAAGTCCATGGGGCCGGATGCGCTGCATCCGAGGGTGCTAAAGGAGTTGGCGGATGAGATTGCAGAGCCATTAGCCATTATTTTTGAAAACTCATGGCGATCGGGGGAGGTCCCAGATGACTGGAAAAAGGCTAATGTAGTGCCCATCTTTAAAAAAGGGAAGAAGGAGGATCCGGGGAACTACAGGCCAGTCAGCCTCACCTCAGTCCCTGGAAAAATCATGGAGCAGGTCCTCAAGGAATCAATTATGAAACACTTAGAGGAGAGGAAAGTGATCAGGAACAGTCAGCATGGATTCACCAAGGGGAAGTCGTGCCTGACTAACCTAATTGCCTTCTATGATGAGATAACTGGCTCTGTGGATGAGGGGAAAGCAGTGGATGTGTTATTCCTTGACTTTAGCAAAGCTTTTGATACGGTCTCCCACAGTATTCTTGCTGCCAAGTTAAAGAAGTATGGGCTGGATGAATGGACTGTAAGGTGGATAGAAAGATGGCTAGATCGTCGGGCTCAACGGGTAGTGATCAATGGCTCCATGTCTAGTTGGCAGCCAGTTTCAAGCGGAGTGCCCCAAGGGTCGGTCCTGGGGCCGGTTTTGTTTAATATCTTTATTAATGATCTAGAGGATGGTGTGGACTGCACTCTCAGCAAGTTTGCCGATGACACTAAACTAGGAGGTGTGGTAGATACACTAGAGGGTAGGGATCGGATACAGAGGGACCTAGACAAATTAGAGGATTGGGCCAAAAAAAACCTGATGAGGTTCAACAAGGACAAGTGCAGAGTCCTGCACTTAGGACGGAAGAATCCCATGCACAGCTACAGACTAGGGACTGAATGGCTAGGTAGCAGTTCTGCAGAAAAGGACCTAGGGGTCACAGTGGACGAGAAGCTGGATATGAGTCAACAGTGTGCTCTTGTTGCAAAGAAGGCCAACGGCATTTTGGGCTGTATAAGTAGGGGCATTGCCAGCAGATCGAGGGACGTGATCGTTCCCCTTTATTCGACATTGGTGAGGCCTCATCTGGAGTACTGTGTCCAGTTTTGGGCCCCACACTACAAGAAGGATGTGGAAAAATTGGAAAGAGTCCAGCGGAGGGCAACAAAAATGATTAGGGGTCTGGAGCGCATGACTTATGAGGAGAGGCTGAGGGAACTGGGATTGTTTAGTCTCCAGAAGAGAAGAATGAGGGGGGATTTGATAGCAGCCTTCAACTACCTGAAGGGGGGTTCCAAAGAGGATGGAGCTCGGCTGTTCTCAGTGGTGGCAGATGACAGAACAAGGAGCAATGGTCTCAAGTTGCAGTGGGGGAGGTCTAGGTTGGATATTAGGAAACACTATTTCACTAGGAGGGTGGTGAAGCACTGGAATGCGTTACCTAGGGAGGTGGTGGAGTCTCCTTCCTTGGAGGTTTTTAAGGCCCGGCTTGACAAAGCCCTGGCTGGGATGATTTAGTTGGGAATTGGTCCTGCTTTGAGCAGGGGGTTGGACTAGATGATCTCCTGAGGTTCCTTCCAACCCTGATATTCTATGATTCTATGATTCTATCCCACCACTGTCCGTGGACACCTGCAAGGGGGGAGTCTCATGCAACAGGGAGGAGGATTTTGTGGAGGAGGAGAGGAGGAGAATGTGCAGCAGGCAAGTGGTGAATCCATTCTCCCCAGCAGCCAGGACTTTTTCATCACCCTGGAGCCAATACCCTCCCAAGGCGGGATCCCCAAACCCTGAAGCCGGAGAAGGCACCTCGGGTGAGTGCACATTTGTAACTACAGTACAGGGTTTAAAAGCAATAGTGTTTAATGTTTGATTTGCCCTGAAGACTTGGGATGCATTCGCAGCTACTGGAAAAGTCTGTTCACATGTCTAGGGATGGAGAGGGAATCCTCCAGGGACATCTCCATGAAGCTCTCCTGGAGGTACTCTGAAAGCCTTTGCAGAAGGTTTCTGGAGAGGGCTGCCTTATTTCATCCTCCACCGTAGGACACTTTACTACGCCAATCCAGTAGCAAGTAGTCTGGAATCACTGCAGCACAAAGCATGGCAGCGAATGGCCCTGGGTTTTGGTCGCATTCAAGCAACATTCGGTCTATATCTTTCTGTGTTAGCCTCAATAGAGTGATATTCATGGTCACCTGGTTGAAATAGGGAATTTTTGTAAGGGAACAGTAAAAGGACCCCGTTCATGCTGGGCTGTTTGCACTTGGCTAAAAGGGATCATCTTGGAGAATAGCCACGTGGCGGGAGGAGGGGAGAAGGGATCATCCCAGAGAATAGCCACGTGGTGGGGTGGGGGTAGGTGTGTGCTGCACATCTACCCGAAAACCACAGTCCCTCCTTTTAAATGTGAAACCCAACCCATTGCTTGCTCTGGGAAAGGAGGGCGCTGCAGTTTGAAAACATTCCCACTTTATGAAGGCGTAAGAAGCCAACCCTGCGTACCAAAAGGCTTACCATGGCTGCCTGGAAACTGAATTCTGTTGCCCAGCCATGTGTGATGTGTAACCATACCGGCAGGCGCTCAATATAAAAGGCAAAATGCAACCTTGTACCTAAAGCACATGTGCTGTCTGCTGTGAATTGCTTGATTCACTGTGAAAGAGTCTCCCTTTTGTTCTCAGAAATGTATCATCTTAAATTTTACTCTCCCTTTTTATCTCCCTCCAGGTGCAAATGTTTCTACGCTCCCCCTATCATCTCCGTCCCTGAGGTTATCATAAATTAGAAGGCGAAAAAAACCACACTCGCGAGGACATGTTTTCCAAGCTCATGCAGTCCTCCCACACTGATAGGGCACAGCTTAATGCATGGAGGCATTCAGTGGCAGAGGCCAGGAAAGAATTAAGTGAGCGGAGGCAGGACACGATGCTGAGGCTAAGGGGGGAGCAAACGGACATGATGAAGCGTCTGTTGGGGGAAGCAAACGGACATGATGAAGCGTCTGTTGGAGCTGCAGGAAAGCCAACAAGAGCACAGACTCCCACTGCATCCACTGTATAACCGCCTCCCCTCCTCCCCATGTTCCATATCAGCCTCACCCAGATGCCCAAGAACGGGGGGGGGGGGGGGGAGGGGAGAGGCTGCAGGCACCCAGCCACTCCACTCCAGAGGATGGCCCAAGCAACAGTTTGATTTTTAGTGTGGCTACAATAAACAATGTAGCCTTGTCCTTCCCTCCTCCCCCACCTCACCCGGGCTACCTTGTCCGTTATCTCATTTTTTTTTAATTAAGAAAGAATGCATGGTTTCAAAACAATAGTTACTTTATTTCGAAGGGGGAAGGGTAGCTGGCTTACAGGGAACTAAAATCAACAAAGGGGGCGGGTTTGCATCAAGGAGAAACACACACAACGAAGCCTGGCCAGTCATGAAACTGGTTTTCAAAGCCTCTCTGATGCGCAGCACGCCTTGCTGTGCTTTTCTAATCGCCCTGGTGTCTGGCTGCTCAAAATCGGACGCCAGGCGATTTGCCTCAACCTCCCATAAACGTCTCCCCCTTACTCTCACAGATATTATGGAGCACACAGCAAGCAGCAACAACAACGTTGGTTGTGCTGAGGTCTGATCTACTCAGCAAACAGTGCCAGTGAGCTTTTAAACGTCCAAAGGCACATTCTACCACCATTCTGCACTTGCTCAGCCTATAGTTGAACTGCTCCTTACTACTGTCTAGGCTGCCTGTGTATGGCTTCATGAGCCATGGCATTAAGGGATAGGCTGGGTCCCCAAGGATAACTATAGGCATGTCAACATCCCCAACAGTTATTTTCTGGTCTGGGAAGTAAGTCCCTTCTTGCAGCTGCTCAAACAGCAGCGACATTCCTAAATATGCGAGCGTCATGCACCTTTCCTGGCCATCCCACGTTGATGTCAGTGAAACGTACCTTGTGATCCGCCAGTGCTTGCAGCACCATTGAGAAGTACCCCTTGCGGTTCATGTACTGGTTGGCAAGGTGGTCCAGTGCCAAGATGGGGATATGCGTTCCGTCTATCATCCCACCACAGTTAGGAAACCCCATTGCAACAAAGCCATTCAGTATGACCTGCACATTTCTCAGAGTCACTACCCTTGATAACAGAATGTCAATGATTGCATTGGCTACTTGGATCACAGCAGCCCCCACAGTAGACTTGCCCACTCCAAACTGATTCCCGACTGACCGGTAGCAGTCAGGCGTTACAAGCTTCCACAGGGCTATCGCCACTCGCTTCTCAACTGTCAGGGCAGCTCTCATCTTGGTATTCCTGTGCTTCAGGGTGGGGGAAAGTAACTCACAGCCCGGTTCTGCATATACTCCAGGATAATGCGCAAGTTGTTTACAATGCTCACAACAGTAGCGGTGACGGTGAGCTGAGTGGGCTCCATGCTTGCCATGGTATGGCGTCTGCACGGGTAACCCAGGAAAAAAGGCGCAAAACGATTGTCTGCTGTTGCTTTCACGGAGGAAGGGGCAACTGACAACATGTATCCAAAACCACCCGCGACAATGTTTTTGCCCCATCAGGCATTGGGAGCTTAACCGAGAATTCCAGTGGGCAGCGGAGACTGCTGGAACTGTGGGATAGCTACCCACAGTGCACCGCTCCGTAAGTCGATGCTAGCCACGGTAGTGAGGACGCACTCCGCCGACTTAATGCGCTTAGTGGGGACATACGCAATCGACTGTATAAAATCGATTTCTATAAAATTGACCTAATTTCATGGTGTAGACATACCCTTTGTTACCTCTTTCCTGCTGTTCTCCAGTCCCCCCTGCTGGCGACTCCTAGCTCCCAGCACTGGCTTCTAGTGCTGATTGCAGCTTTGCCTTCACTGGAACAAGCCAAGAGCACAGTGCACAGCTCTGCTTCTTTTCCTCCTGCAACGTGTGGTCTGTTCTCCAGGCACTGCCTCTCCAGAGCTCAGTTATAGATGCCCTTGCAAACGATTTCCCACGCTGACTCAGTACCAAGGGCTGTGGAAACGGTGCCCAACTTGCTGCTGAGCAGATGGTTGCGTCAGCTACAAGTCTTCCCATTGCATGCCATGTCAGCTGGCAAGCCACATTCAGCAGCAGGGTAGGGCTGGGTGGAGCAGCTCTTACTAAGTGAGAATTACTCACAATGAGGGAACTCCCCCGTGAGCAGCTAACCCCAAGCTGGGGGAGTAGATCAGAGTGAACAGGCATGTATGGCAACAGCTGCATTGCCCTCTGAGCAACACCAGGGTCTCCAATTCATGCATGCTCCTAGGCAGGTGCCCTTGAGGGGGGGAATGGGTAAAGGGGACCCCTTCTCCCCTCCCCCTCCCAGAGCATGTTTGCAGATGGCAAGTGTAATTTGGTTGCTAGTGCTCTGGAAGTGCTGGGAGTGGGGGGAGGGGGGGCCAGTCTGACCAGCACTAACTGGCCAAGGGGGGATGTGTTGAGGCACTAGCATGAGCGCTGGGGAGAGCGCTGTAGAATAGCTAAAGCAACTGCTGTAGGCACCCCCAGCACTCCTGCCACATGACACTTGCTGTGCCTTGTGCAGGCATAATGCTCCCCACATTGGCATGGTGCTGGTTCACAGAGACCACCGACATGAAAGCTGGAAGGAATCCATTGGTTCATCTAGCCCCCTGCCACAGCAGGCCTACCCCCTCAAAAGTAACCTTTAGGGCCTGGCTTTAACTGAAAGGTTTCCGTTGTCCTGAGTTCTGGCAGCAAGACAGACTTGGTTAGTGCCTGGGGCAGCAGAGTCAGTAGTTAGAAATTCAAGGCCCTACAGAGACTGCTGTGAAACCAGCTGTGCTTCCAGCTCCAGCCCATCTCCCAAAGAGCCTGATGGTTCCATTTCGAGACAGGTGAAACAATCATGGCCATCGAGCCAAGGAAGTTCATCTGTTTTTGGTCACTAACAAACACGATGGCTCTTGCTGCTGCTTGTGCTTGGCTGTATCGGTGCTGGTTTCCCCCAGGCAAAGGGGCATCAGAGGCTCTGAGCGAGTGGATGGCTCAGATTGTTCTCCTGCTCAGTGTGGGGGAGCTAATTGGAGATTGGTTTAATCCATTTACAGCCTTTGAAGTGAACAAGCAGATGTCTGAAGTGGCTCCCTTTAATCTTTACACAGCTGCTCTGGGTCACCCTCCCATCAGCCAATGCCTCCACCAGTGCCTGCTGTGGTTGGGCTGCGAGTTCAGACAGCCTGCAGCCAGTTCCCCCTCAGACCTGGTGATGGTCTGAGTCCCTAATAGGCCTTCTTACAAATCACCCAGAAGGGAAGAGAAATGCAAACTCCCCCCACCCCAAAATAGGGTGGTATATGGCATCACCCGCCATCCCTCTCTAGGAGCCCCCCTGCAAGTCTGGGCAGGTGGGGGCAAAGCAGTGCCATGTCTGGGCAGATGCAGGAATCTTCATGGCCCCATCTCTCTTCCCCGCAGTCCGATATTGCAGGGCAACATAGGCCTGGTCTACACTACGAGTTTAGGTCGACTTTAGCCGCGTTAAATCGAATTAAGCCTGGACATGTTCACACGACGAAGCCCTTTCTTTCGACTTAAAGGGCCCTTTAAACCGGTTTCTTTACTCCACCTCCGATGAGGGGATTAGCGATAAAATCGGCCTTAGGGGGTCGGAATTGGGGTAGTGTGGATGGAATTCGACGTTATTAGCCTCCGGGAGCTATCCCACAGTGCTTCATTGTGACCGCTCTGGACAGCACTCTCAACTCAGATGCACTGGCCAGGTAGACAGGAAAAGCCCCGCGAACGTTTGAATTTCATTTCCTGTTTGCTCAGCGTGGAGAGCACAGGTGACCACGCAGAGCTCATCAGCACAGGTAACCGTGATGGAGTCCCAGGATCGCAAAAGAGCTCCAGCATGGACAGAACGGGAGGTACGGGATCTGCTCGCCATATGGGGAGATGAATCAGTGCTGGCCGAACTCCGAAGCAGTAAACGAAATGGCAAAATATTAGAAAAGGTCTCCAAGGCCATGAAGGCAAGAGGCCATAACAGAGACGCACAGCAGTGCCGCGTGAAAATTAAGGAGCTAAGGCAAGCCTACCACAAAGCCAGAGAAGCAAACGGAAGGTCCGGGGCGGAGCCGCAAACATGCCGCTTCTACGCGGAGCTGCATGCCATTCTAGGGGGTGCAGCCACCACTACCCCAACCGTGTGCTATGACTCCCTCACTGGAGAAACACACAGGGAAGAGGGTTCGGAAGAGGAGGATGGAGGAAATGTAGATAGCTCACAGCCGCAAGGAAGCGGAGAAACCGGTTTCCCCAACAGCCAGGATATATTTGTCACCCTGGACCTGGAACCAGTAACCCCCGAACTCACCGAAGACCCTGAGGGCACATAGGAGACCTCTGGTGAGTGTACCTTTGTAAATATTACACATGGTTTAAAAGCAAGCGTGTTTAATGATTAATGATTAATTTGCCCTGGCAATCGCGGCCAGTACAGCTACTGGAAAAGTCTGTTAACGTGTATGGGGATGGAGTGGAAATCCTCCAGGGACATCTCCAGAAAGCTCTCCTTCATGTACTCCCAAAGCCTTTGCAAAAGGTTTCTGGGGAGGGCTGCCTTATCCCGTCCACCATGGTAGGACACTTTACCACGCCAGGCCAGTAGCACGTAGCCTGGAATCATTGCATAACAAAGCATGGCAGCGTATGGTCCCGGTGTTTGCTGGCATGCAGACAACATCCATTCCTGATCGCTCTTTGTTATCCTCAGGAGAGTGATATCATTCACGTTCACCTGGTTGAAATGGGGCAATTTTATTAAGGGGACATTCAGAGGTGCCTGTTCCTGCTCTGCTGAACAGAAATATTCCCCGCTGTTAGCCACGCGGTGGGGGGAGGGGTGAAGTGATCATCCCAGAGAATTGGGTGTGGGGGAGGGGAATTAGTTGGGTTTGTGCTGCATGTTAACCCGTAAACCGCAGCCCCTCCTTTTACACTGCAAACCCATTTTAAATGGCCAACCCAACGGGTGCTTGGTATGGGAAATGAGAGCACTACTGTTTTAAACCATTCCCACATGTTAAGAAGGTTAAAAAAGCCAAAAGACTGTGTCTTACCATGGCTGCCTGCAAGCCGAAATCTGTTGCCTGGCACTGCGTGAGTGATCTCTCACACCAAACCGGCAGGCCCTCAATATAAGAGGAAAAATGCGACCTTGTAACAAAAGCACATGTGCTGTGTAATGTGAACAGCAAAATTTAACGTGAAAGAGTGTACCCATTGTTCTCTAAAAATGTGTCTTTTTTAACCACCTCTCCCTTCTCCTCCACCAGCTGCAAATGTTTCTCCTTCACAGAGGCTAGTGAAGATTAGAAAGAGAAAGCGAAGGACACGTGATGACATGTTTACAGAACTACAGATGTCCTCCCACGCTGACAGAGCACAGCAGAATGCGTGGAGGCAGTCAATGATTGATTATAGAAAAGCCCAATATGAACGAGAGGAGAGGTGGCATGCTGAATCGCGGGATGAACAGAGCAAGTTGCGGGCTGAAGATGATAGGTGGCGTCAGCTTGCAGACAGAAGGCAAGAGTCGATGCTCCGGCTGCTGGAGCATCAAACTGATATGCTCCAGCGTATGGTTGAGCTGCAGGAAAGGCAGCAGGAGCAGAGACCGCCGCTACAGCCCCTGTGTAACCAACAGCCCTCCTCCCCAAGTTCCATAGCCTCCTCACCCAGATGCCCAAGAACACGGTGGGGGGGCCTCCGGCCACCCAGTCACTCCACCCCAGATGATTGCCCTAGCATCAGAAGGCTGGCCTTCAATAAGAGTTAAAGTTTTAAACTGCAGTGTGTCCTTTTCCTTCCTTCCTCCCCCACCCATCCCGGGCTACCTTTGCAATTATCCCCCTAGTTGTGTGATGAATTAATAAAGAATGCATGAATGTGAAGTAACAATGACTTTATTGCCTCTGCAAGTGGTGCTCGAAGGGGGGAGGGTAGGGGAGGGTGGGGTGGTTGGTTTACAGGGAAGTAGAGTTAACCGGGTGGGGGGGGAGGGGCGGAGGGTTCATCAAGGAGAAACAAACAGAAGTTTCACACCGTAGCCTGGCCAGTCACAAAACTCATTTTCAAAGCTTCTCTGATGCGCACCGCGCCATGCTGTGCTCCTCTAACCGCCCTGGTGTCTGGCTGCGTGTAATCAGCGGCCAGGCGATTTGCCTCAACCTCCCACCCTGCCATAAATGTCTCCCCCTTACTCTCACAGATATTGTGGAGTGCACAGCAAGCAGCAATAACAATGGGGATATTCTTTTCGCTAAGGTCTGAGCGAGTCGGTAAGCTGCGCCAGCGCGCTTTTAAACGCCCAAATGCACATTCCACCACCATTCGGCACTTGCTCAGCCTGTAGTTGAACAGGTCCTGACTACTGTCCAGGCTGCCTGTGTACGGCTTCATGAGCCATGGCATTAAGGGGTAGGCTGGGTCCCCAAGGATCACGATAGGCATTTCAACATCCCCAACCGTTATTTTCTGGTCCGGGAAGAAAGTCCCTTCCTCCAGCTTTCGAAACAGAGCAGAGTGCCTGAAGACGCGAGCATCATGTACCCTTCCCGGCCAGCCCACGTTGATGTTGGTGAAACGTCCCTTGTGATCCACCAGGGCTTGCAGCAGCATTGAAAAGTACCCCTTGCGGTTTATGTACTCGGTGGCTTGGTGCTCCGGTGCCAAGATAGGGATATGGGTTCCGTCTATGGCCCCACCACAGTTTGGGAATCCCATTGCAGCAAAGCCATCCACTATGGCCTGCACGTTTCCCAGAGTCACTACCCTTGATATCAGCAGGTCTTTGATTGCCCTGGCAACTTGGATCACAGCAGCCCCCACAGTAGATTTGCCCACTCCAAATTGATTCCCGACTGACCGGTAGCTGTCTGGCGTTGCAAGCTTCCACAGGGCTATCGCCACTCGCTTCTCAACTGTGAGGGCTGCTCTCATCCTGGTATTCTGGCGCTTCAGGGCAGGGGAAAGCAAGTCACAAAGTTCCATGAAAGTGCCCTTACGCATGCGAAAGTTTCGCAGCCACTGGGAATCGTCCCACACCTGCAGCACGATGCGGTCCCACCAGTCTGTGCTTGTTTCCCGGGCCCAGAATCGGCGTTCCACGGCATGAACCTGCCCCAGTAACACCATGATTTCCACATTGCTGGGGCCTGTGCCTTGTGAGAGGTCTATGTCCATGTCAATTTCCTCATCACTCTCATTGCCGCGCTGCAATCGCCTCCTCGGCTGGTCCTGGTTTTGCTTTGGCATGTCCTGGCTCTGCATATACTCCAGGACAATGCGTGTGATGTTCATAGTGCTCATAATTGCCACGGTGATCTGAGCGGGCTCCATGATCCCAGTGCTAGCTATGGCGTCTGGTCTGAAAAAAGGCGCAAAACTAGTATCTGACGGACCAGGGGAGGGAGGGAGGGAGGGAGGGGCAAGTGACGACATGGCGTACAGGTACAGGGAATTAAAATCAACAAAGGTGGCTGTGCATCAGGGAGAAACACAAACAACTGTCACACAGAATGGCCCCCCCCAAAGATTGAACTCAAAAGCCTGGGTTTAGCAGGCCGTTGATTTGACGGAGGGAGGGGGGAAGCAAATGAATACAGAACAAATCTATTTTTTACATCTTAAGACGACGGTGCAGCATGACTGATAGCCCTCGGCATCTTCTGGGTGCTTGGCAGCAAATACTGGGCGCTTGGCAGTAGCCTTCAGGCCTATTGCACGATCTGCTGCTCAGGGAAGACTCTGCTAATGTGCGATGATCCAACAGGGCGCTTGGCAGAAAATGGCATACTACGACTGATAGCCATCATCATCATTGTGAAGGCAGCAGAATATGACTGGGGGGATGGGGGACTGGGGGACATACGGAGTTCCAGCCACTGCTGGACTGAACATGTCTCCCCAGGTGCCCATGATCGACAGCCACTGCTGTACGACGAGGACGGTTACCAGTCGTAATAAACCATCTACTGCCAAAAGGCAAAAGGCAAGGGCTGGTGCAATGCAGCCCTACGGCTGCCAGCCCCACGGCTGCCAGCACCCAGATCGCCGATGAAGGCTACCAGTCATGCTGCACCGTCTACCGCCAAAAGGCAGTTAGCTGCTGCTGCTGTGTAGCAATGCAGTCCCACGTCTGCCGGCACCCAGATGACATATGGTGACGGTGAGCTGAGCTGAGCGGGCTCCATGCTTGCCATGGTATGTTGTCTGCACAGGTAACCCAGGTAAAAAGGCGCGAATCTATTGTCTGCAGTTGCTCTGATGGAGGGGGAGGGGCCTGACGACATGTACCCAGAACCCCCCGCGACACTGTTTTGCATCATTCGGGCATTGGGATCTCAACCCAGAATTCCAATGGGCGGCGGAGACTGCGGGAACTGTGGGATAGCTACCCATAGTGCAATGCTCCGGAAGTCGACGCTAGCCTCGGTACTGTGGACGTGGTCCGCCGACTAGAGCACTTAGAGCATTTTATGTGGGGACACACACAATCGGCTGTATACAACCGATTTCTATAAAACCGGCTTCTATTAATTCAACCTAATTTCGTAGTGTAGACATACCCATAATGTGTTACTGTCAGCTCCACTTACACACATTCTCCCCATGCTCTGAAATGCCTTCAGGGGGCAATTTAGGTCAATTCTGGCAAGGAAGAATGGGCAGCTGGACTCCTGAGGAAGCTGTCCTGAATTGTGCCCTGACCACTGGTAGAAAGGACTTCTATGACATTCTGCCAAGAGCGCCCTATCTCAGATTTGACTGTGGTCAGCAATAAGGTCCCCACTATTCACCAAGTCCATCCAAGCAGCCTCTGAAAGGTTCTTGAGCCTAAATAACACTATAAACCCACTCCCATCTGCAGACAAAGTGTAATACCCTAGTTCCACTAATAGCTGCTGCTGGCTGCAATATGGTTCATGAGTCTTATATAAGCAGAGGGAGAGAGCAGGTCCACGTTCTTGGCCAGACTGATCCCTGGTGTAACTCCACTGGAGTCGCATTGCTTCTGTCTGTGTGAAACTGCCAAGGGGCAGACTGGAGATGCAGGGGACTACAGTTACTTTATTCAAGCTCCACCCACAACCCTAGACTCCTCCCCCATAGCGTCAGAGTAGATGTTTCTGCTAAAATGACCAGCTGTGAAATAGTTAATAATGTTGATTTTAATTTATCAACATATGACTTCCTCGTGAACACCCCACCCTCAGCTCTCCAGATTAAATGGTGACACCCCGCCCACACCCCCGCATAAACCCAACTCACTGGGCTTTCAGTGGAGGCTCCAAATGGCCATTCTTGTGGGCTCACACTGATCCACGGGCCTCTCTCTCTGTCCTGTCGAAGTGGCTCAGAGCAGGTTACTGCTGCCCACAGACGAGAGAAGAGATCCCAGGATGTTGCCCTTCAGTGGTTGGCCCACAGAAAGGAGACGGGATCTACTGCAGCTTTCAGCTCGAGTGATAACAGTTTGGAATGGAAGAAACAGGCTTCTAGCCCTAGCTCCACAGAGTTATGTGTCTGATTTATGTGGTAACTGTGTCCATTGTCTTTACAGCACATGGGTGAGTTACAAGCAGGAAGTACTTTACTCGCCATCTTTAGCTCAGCCGAGTGGATGGAGCTATAGGAAGAGCTAACAGGAAACACTTACCAGGAGCCCCTCTAGATTTGATCAGCCTCAGACTGAACAGTCATTTCAGACCTGCAAGAACAAAACAAACAATAAGTGGCAGGACGGCAATTCGCATCAGCAGGAAGAGTAGAAAAAATACCCGGGGAAAGAATTTTGCTGGACAGCCCTAGAGGAGAGCTCCACTGAGCACACTTTGATTAGCTGAGAGTATTGTTTCCAGCTCCTAAGGGGGAGATTTTATTTGATATTTTGACCTAGTTCTTACTGAGTCTCAGAGCCATGACTTCAACACCAGTGCCTCAGTTTGACCATAGTGGCGTAACTCTGGATTTACACCAGTGTAACTGACCTCAGTGTGCTGACCCTGCATTTACACTGCTGCAACAGATCAGAAGCAAGCCCTGCTAGTGCACATACCTGCAAACAGCCAGCCATTATGGCTCAGCTTTTCAAAACCAGTAATTGCATGTGGATGCTCAATTCCTGTTAATTTTAGTGCTAACTGGGTGTCCAAATCTTCTAGGTTGCCTTGTAAGTCTGAGTCCGTATGTCCAACCATAGCTTACCCACTGCCTGGACATTAGCACTTATTTCAGTGCTAGTCAGAACATCAGGGCTATCCCCTGCTCTGTTTGGGGAGCACTGCAAGATCTCTGATTTAAGTGCCACTAGGCCCAGGTGGAAGGGACTCAGAGTTCCCTGCTCTCAGTCCCTGTGGGATGGAATATTTGCATTTACTGTCTGTAACTCCTGTTTACTATGTCCTTAACGCAAACAGCCCAAGTTCCCAGCACTTCTGGCTATTCCCTACCCCCATCCAGTCAATCCTAAGCATGTCCCTGTGCTTAGTTCAGTCCCAGCCTTGTGCCTGGGGACTCATGTCCAAACCATACTTTGGAAGAGTGGATCCCAGAAGGATGCCTTCCCATGAGGTGACTGATGTGGGTTGGTGTTATTAACCAGGCCTCAGTACCCGTGCAGTGTGCCCAGCATCCCACATCCTTTCCTCACCTTGTAGCTACTGGGATATGTAACTCTCAGGAAATAGGCTGTATTAATAAACCAGCGGGTAGGTGTTTCACATGTTTCAGGAGGGTTATTTCAGCAATTGAAATTACCTTCCACTGAAGGGCTGGGGGACAGATCTGACCCCTTCCACTCAGAACTGAGGGGCACTCACTAGCTTGCCAGGTGATTACAGCATTCCATGCTTCTAAACATGAGATCTTGGTCTGAGTCTACCTGCCTTCTTGTTCAGCAGGCTTGCAGGAACAGGAGGACAGAGATGGGGACTCTTGATAATTAACAGCAACCCACTGGGGTTTTTAGTAGTAGTAGCCCATTCAGCCCTCTTCAGTTGTAAGGATCCTACAACACAGGATCATGTCAGGGATTTATAGTGTCTGTGGGTGCAGGGGGAGATAAAGGTAGAATCTCAAAATTCTGCTGAGTGAAACAGAAGGTGAATGCTGGCTGTATGTGTGTCTTTCAACTCTTAGGCCCTGCCTACACTAGGTCTCAAAAGGAGACGGGGCATACCCTTGTGGCTAAAACACAGGCCAGGGAGTCAGGAATGCTGGGTTCTAGTCCCATCCTGCCTCTGACTTTAGGCAAGTCATGTAATCTCTCTGGGATCAATTTCCTTAATTGTAAAATGGGGAAAATTCTATTTCAGAGGGGAATGTGAGACTTGATTTATTAATGTTTGTAACGAACTTGGACACCAGTGGAGGAAGGTGCTAGAGAAGTGTACAGTGCTATTTAAATAGACTTTACTGAACCATTTTAACAAGCAATTTAAATATAACTGCAGCTAAAATTATTTTAAAACATGGATGAGGCCAATGTGGTTCAGTACTATTTAGAAAAGCTGGACAAGCACAAGTCCATGGGGCTGGATGCGCTGCATCCGAAGGTGCTAAAGGAGTTGGCGGATGTGACTGCAGAGCCATTGGCCATTATCTTTGAAAACTCATGGCGATCGGGGGAGGTCCCAGATGATTGGAAAAAGTCTAATGTAGTGCCCATCTTTAAAAAAGGGAAGAAGGAGGATGCGGGGAACTACAGGCCAGTCAGCCTCACCTTAGTCCCTGGAAAAATCATGGAGCAGGTCCTCAAGGAATCAATTTTGAAGCACTTAGAGAAGAGGAAAGTGATCAGGAACAGTCAGCATGGATTCACCAAGGGCAAGTCATGCCTGACTAACCTAATTGCCTTCTATGATAAAATGACTGGGTCTGTGAATGAAGGGAAAGCAGTGGACGTGTTATTCCTTGACTTTAGCAAAGCTTTTGATACGGTCTCCCACAGTATTCTTGCCAGCAAGTTAAAGAAGTATGGGCTGGATGAATGGACTATAAGGTAGATAGAAAGCTGGCTAGATCATCGGGCTCAATGGGTAGTGATCAATGGCTCCATGTCTAGTTGGCAGCCGATATCAAGCGGAGTGCCCCAAGGATCGGTCCTGGGGCCGGCTTTGTTCAATATCTTCATTAATGATATGAAGGATGGCGTGGATTGCACCCTCAGCAAGTCTTCAGATAACACTAAACTGAGAGGAGTGGTAGATACGCTGGAGGGTAGGGATAGGATACAGAGGGACCTAGACAAATTAGAGGATTGGGCCAAAAGAAATCTGATGAGGTTCAACTAGGACAAGTGCAGAGTCCTGCACTTAGGATGGAAGAATCCCATGCACTGCTACAGACTAGGGACCAAATGACTAGGCAGCAGTTCTGCAGAAAAGGACTTAGAGGTTACAGTGGATGAGAAGCTGGATATGAGTCAACAGTGTGCCCTTGTTGCCAAGGAGGCTAACGGCATTTTGGGCTGTATAAGTAGGAGCATTGCCAGCAGATCGAGGGACATGATCATTCCCCTCTATTCGGCATTGGTGAGGCCTCATCTGGAGTACTGTGTCCAGCTTTGGGCACCACACTACAAGAAGGATGTGGAAAAATTGGAAAGAGTCCAGCGCAGGGCAACAAAAATGGCGAGGGGGCTGGAGCACATGACTTATGAGGAGAGGCTAAGGGAACTGGGATTGCTTAGTCTGCAGAAGACAAGAATGAGGGGGGATTTGATAGCTGCTTTCAACTACCTGAAAGGGGGTTCCAAAGAGGATGGATCTAGACTGTTCTCAGTGGTACCAGATGACAGAACAAGTTGCAGTGGGGGAGGTTTAGGTTGGATATTAGGAAAAACTTTTTCACTAGGAGGGTGGTGAAGTACTGGAATGGGTTACCTAGGGAGGTGGTGGAATCTCCTTCCTTAAAGGTTTTTAAGGTCAGGCTTGACAAAGCCCTGGCTGGGATGATTTAGTTGGGGGATTGGTCCTGCTTTGAGCAGGGGGTTGGACTAGATGACCTCCTGAGGTCCCTTCCAACCCTGATATTCTATGATTCTAAATCCTATTATAAACCATTTTAGATACTGTGAGCTAGCACATCGGGGTCTAAAATGGCTTTGAGTAGCAGAATTTGACTCCATCCACCTTGCAGAGCCAAACCACAGCTAAGCCATTTTAGTTGGCATCATACATGTATATATACACACTATATGCACACAGAACGTACTCTCTCTGTTACAAAATACACAGTATACACATTTTACATTATATGTATGTTCACATGTACATACACATACTTATTTATATCTACTTGTACTCTAACCTTACATGGGCGTAACCCCCACTGACGTCAAAGAAAGATGCACCTGTGTTAAAGCAGGTGGAATTGGGCCCAGGGTTTTATATACAGTATGTGTACACAGACACAAACACATGCACAATTTAATGGAAAAGAAGAGCACTAATTCAACATTCAATTTGAGAAATCATGCTCTTAAAAATCATGAAATGCTAAAAGTTTTTTATTATTAAGGGCAAAGAGCAAACTATCCCACTGTGTAGGAAAGATAGGAAGTATGGCAAGAGATCTTCAATGATATAAAACTCAAAAAAGAGTCCTACAAAAAGTGGAGACTTGGTCAAATTACGAAGGATGAATATAAACAAATAACACAAGTATATAGGGAGAAAATTAGAAAAGCCAAGGCACAAAACGAGATCAAACTAGCTAGGGACATAAAAGGAAACAAGAAAACATTCTACAAATACATTAGAAGCAAGAGGAAGACCAACGACAGGGTAGGCCCGTTACTCAATGAGGGGGAAAGACAATAACAGAAAATGTGGAAATGGCAGTGGTGCTTAATGATCTCTTTGTTTCAGTTTTCACTAAGAAGGTTGGTGGTGATTGGACATCTAACATAGTGAATGCCAGTGAAAGTGGTAGGATCAGAGTCTAAAATAGGGAAAAAACAAGCCAAAAATTATTTACACCAGTTACATGTCTTAAAAGCACCAGGGCCTGATGAAATGCATCCTAAAATACTCAAGGAGCTGACTGAGGAGATATCTGAGCCATTAGCAATTATCTTTGAAAAGTCATGGAAGACGGGAGACATTCCAGAAGACTGGAAAAGGGCAGATATAGTGCCCATCTATAAAAAGGGAAATAAGGACAACCTGGGGAATTACAGACCAGTCAGTTTAACTTCTGTACCTGGAAAGATAATGGAGAAAATAATTAAGCAATCAATTTGCAAACACCTAGAAGATAATAATGTGATAAATAACAGTCAGCATGGATTTGTCAAGAACAAATCATGTCAAACAACCTGATAGCTTTCTTTGACAGGGTAACAAGCCTTGTGGAAGCGGTAGATGTGGTATATCTTGACTTTAGTAAGGCTTTTGGTACGGTCTCGCATGACCTTCTCATAAACAAACTAGGGAAATGCAATCTAGATGGAGCTACTATAAGGTGGGTGCATAACTGGTTGGAAAATCGTTCTCAGAAAGTAGTTATCAGTGGTTCACAGTCATGCTGGAAGGGCATAATGAGTGGGGTCCCACAGGGATCAGTTCTGGGTCCAGTTCTGTTCAATATCTTCATCAATGATTTAGATAATGGCATAGAGAGTACACTTACAAAGTTTGCAGAGGATACCAAGCTGGGAGTGGTTGCAAGTATCCTTTGGAGGATAGGATTAAAATTCAAAATGATCTGGACAAACTGGAGAAATGGTCTGAGGTAAATAGGATGAAATTCAATAAGGACAAATGCAAAGTACTCCACTTAGAAAGGAACAATCGGTTGCACACATACAAATTGGGAAATGACTGCCTCGGAAGAAGTACTGCGGAAAGGGAACTGGGGGTCATAGTGGATCACAAGCTAAATATGAGGCAACAGTGTAACGGTGTTGCAAAAAAAGCAAACATCATTCTGGGATGTATTAGCAGGAGTATTGTAAGCAAGACACGAGAAGTAATTCTTCCGCTCTACTCCGCGTTGATTAGGCCTCAACTGGAGTATTGTGTCCAGTTCTGGGCGCCACATTTCGGGAAAGATGTGGACAAATTGGAGAAATTCCAGAGAAGAGCAACAAAAATGATTAAAGGTCTAGAAAACATGACCTATGAGGGAAGATTGAAAAAACTGGGTTTATTTAGTCTGGAGAAGAGAAGACTGAGAGGGGCCATGATAACAGTTTTCAAGTACATTAAAGGTTGTTACAAGGAGGAGGGAGAAAAATTGTTCTTCTTAACCTCTGAGGATGGGACAAGAAGCAACAGACTTAAATTGCAGCAAGGGCAGTTTAGGTTGGACATTAGGAAAAACTTCCTAGGCAATTTATTCCAGTGCTTAATGACAGTTAGGGAGGTTGTGGCATCTCCATCATTGTCCAACCTGCTCTTAAAAATCCCCAAACACCTGTCAGTGATGGTCTAGATAATACTTAGTCCTGCCATGAGTGCAGGGGACTGGACTAGATGACCTCTCGAGGTCCCTTCCAGTTCTATGATTCTAAGTTAAGACTGAATGCTCCTATATGTATATACATTAACAATGAGCTGTAAAAAAAACAACCATGCACCTTTTATGGTTTCATAATACACTAACCAGGCCTCAACTTTTTTTTTTTTTAATTCTCCCCTAAACTCCTTTTTAAAAAAACATTAGAAATATCTGCTCTTTACTTCCCTGATTTCCTGGAAATCCAGTTAGACAATCATATGGCAATAGGCTGAAACCTGAGTTGTAGCTTTCACAACCCTCATTAGATGAGCTGGGATGTTGAGCCTCAGGTCAACATTTTAAGGGGTAGGAAAACTGCAGATGAGATGTCATTATCCTCTTGAGATGTCATTATCCATCTTCAGTTCTCCATCTTTATTATTATTTGGTTTCAGTTGCGATTCCATTATGTCTCTATGAAGGCACACAGCCACATTTCTTTTTCTTTTTCAGTTTGCCTTAAAAGTATAGTCTCTCTTTATACCATGGTAGAAAAGAATCCATACAATATAGTGCAGCATATCTAATACAGAACACAGACTACTGTAGAATTTGACACAACACATACACCATGGTGTACTACTATGTAATACAGACTCTGTGCCAGAGTTAGACCTCAGCTACACTGCTGTAAATCCAGAGTCAGTTTGTTGGAGTGGCTCTAGCTTTACACTGGCATTACTAAGGGCTGGTCTATACTACCACTTAAGTCGATGTAACTTACATCGCTCAGGGGTGTGAAAAATACACCCCCCAGAACGATGCAAGGTACATTGTTTTAAACACTGTCCACACCGGCGCTATGTCAGCGAGAGACACCCTCCCACCAACATAGCTTACATCTCACACGGAGGTGGAATAATTATGCCAATGGGAGAACGCTCTCCCATTGGCATAGCAGGTCTTCACCAGTGCGGTGCAGCTGCACTGATGTAGCGCGGTAGTGTTGACTTGCCCTGAGAAAGGAGAACTTGTTTTTTTTAAAGAAAAGCCAGTCAGCAGAATGAATGATCAGAGTCAAGTGACATGTTTCTTGGTGTAGTAACCAGCTGGGGTCATTGATAATTAGCTGTCTTCACTGTCCCAAAGAAGGTAGAAAATGGTCCCCTCCTCAAGTTTTCTATCCCAGCCTTAGCAGGTATTGGCAAGAACTATGCTAGAAGCTCATCCCACTTGGAGTAGGCCATCCAATATGGCCTTAGGTGTTCTCCCTAACCATGAAGAGAATACATTATATGCTGTACATATGGGACGGATGACAGATTGCACTGTACATTCTGCCAGTGCCCAATCTTCAGGCTGTTACCCTTTCAATTGATCTCCATTTCCTCGGTTACCCACTGCTGCCTACTGTAATGCCTGTTGAGGCTGCAGCAGCATCCATGCTGCTGTGAGCTCCCTTGCAAGCAGTTATTCTTTTAGAAGCTTTGTCTCCTTTCTGCTATTCAGACAGAAAGAACTGGCCGAGCTTAGCAGAAATGGAAAATCCAGAAGAGCAAATAAAAAGCTTATCTGAAGAGCCAAATATCACTGAGGGCATGGCTACACTTGCAGATGTAAAGCGCCGGGAGTTAAACCAGCCCTCAGAGACCGCAGCAGGGAAAGCGCTGCCATGTGTTTACACTGTCAGCTGCAAGCGCAGTGGCATGGCCACATTAGCAGCTCTTGCAACGCCACAGAGAGCAGTGCATTGTGGTAGCTATCCCAGTGTGCAAGTGGCTGCAGCATGCTTTTCAAATGGCGGCGGGGGTGTGTGTGTGTGTGTGTGACAGGGAGTGTATTGTGTGTATGTGGGGGGAGAGTGTGTTTTAGGGGGAAGAGAGTGTGTCAGCATGCTGTCTTGTAAGTTCAGACAGCAGCAGGGGGAAACCCCGACATTAGCTCCCCCCCTCACACACACACACCTGCCTTGGCAGCAGCAGCATTCCACAGTAATGGTTTCCTTTGTCCCGGAGCAGATAAGCATGCTGGCTGTCAGAAATAGAGCTTTGAAAGGGGCGGCCTGCAGCCGAGTTCAAAACAATGACAAGAGTGGCCACTTGACTTCAAGGGATTATGGGACGTTTCCGGAGGCCAATCACAGCGCAGTAATGCAACACATCATCCACACTGACACCTGGGCGTTTCAGCCAGTACGCAGCAAGCTCTATGCTTCTCGTGGAGGTGTATTACCAGGAGTGGTCCAGCTGCAGAGTCCAGGCGCTCTAAGTGCCTTGCCAGTGTGGACACCTCAGGAGTTAGAGCACCCGGGACTGATTTAATGAGCTCTAACTTGCAAGTGTAACCAAGGCTTGAGCCAAAAGCACACCCAGGATGAACTGTCTTTACCATTGATCCTCACAGTGGCTCCTGGGGATGGTCTGGTGCTGTCTTCTCACATACAGCTCTGTGTTTGCTGTCTCCTGCACTGCTTGTTCTGGAAGCAGGACATAGAAAAATATCTCTCTCTGTTTGATAAGATCTGAGACTGCCTTGCAGTACCAGCTCTTGATCAGGTTAACCACTGATGGAGGCTAGGACTTGAACTTCTGTCTTCCCTGCTGCTTATGAGTCCTGCATCTGACACAAAGCTCCTGCAAGCCTATAAAACAGCCCTGAGGTTTCCTTCAGTTGGAAATGCCTTTATCATTTCAAAACTTTTTAATTTTAATTCAGCATTTATTTTTGGTGCTGTATGTAGTGACTGAGAACAGTGACCTTTTGGAGAGCATTACACTCCAGCAGCACAAGAGAACATAGCACTCTCATCCCTCCAACATCAAGGAGGGGTCTCTAAGGACAGGACTGTGACCAGACCCATGGAGCTATGAAAGGTAGCATTAGAGGGTTCCAGGCAAAATCATAATCCTTGTGCTTCTAGAGCACAGGGCAAGAGCCTACAGTGGCACTGGTCTCCAAAAGTGGGTGGGAGCTATGGATCTGTCCCCTCTCCTGTGCCACTTTGGTCAGCACAGCTGGTCCTACACCAGGTAAAGGGAGCATGTCACACCCTTTCAGCAGGTGCAGCAAGGACTGTGCTTACCCTCCACTCCCCAGAGCTAAGGGAAGCACTTGAACTTGTTTCCAGGAGCTCCTTTTAGGGCCATGCCACCCTCAATGCAGGGCTGTGCCCGAACGGCACAAGACAGACCAAGATGAGGGATATGGCCAAAACCAAAAATAATGAGCAGAGGAGGAAACGCTGTGGGTTCCTTTTCTTCAACATGTACAGTACAAACTTTTGTAGAGAGCTGATCGAATAACATTCCCTGGATGCATAATTCGGCAGATCTGGGCTTTTATGTGAAGCCATGGTGCATCATTCATCGGCATTCAACCGACGTCACAAATGAATGAATGGCCACCTATGGAGCCTATGTTGTGTCTAGTATTGGTACTGACTATCTAAGCTTCGAAATTGGCCATCCAGGTCACTCGTGGTATGACGCATCTATTCACAGTCAAAAGCGTGTATGTGCAGTTGACCGCAAACATACAATGCCAAAGAGGTGTATTTGATAAAGCTGGGAGACATTTTTTCTGCCAAGACGTAATTCTGACAAACAAGGCTTTTGGTCAAAAACAATTTTTGTGTGGAAAAAATTATTTTCAAACTATTCTGTTTTTTCATAGGAAAAAAATGGAAACCCAAACCTGAAAATTTTTACTGAATGATTTTCAGTTTTTGGGAACCGTACATTTTATCTGAAAATGGTTTTTGGTGTATCATTTTGGTTGAAAAATTCTCAGGAGACATTTGATGAAAACAAAAAACCCTCAAAATTTCCAGTGAAAAATTACTGGCATTTTTTGACCAGCTCCAGAATTCAGCCAGATCATACAAAACAGTTTCCCAGCTTTGCGAACACTAACGGGCTGGGGTGTAGTGGAATTCTGCATCTGAAATGAGAGCTGATTTGTAAGGGGAAAGAGTAATTTGATGAAATTTGATAAAATGAATGACATGAATCAGGTAAAGCACACATGTACATATGGGGAAGGCACTCTCACATCCTGGATTAGCAGAATCATGCGTCAGGGGCTTTATATAGTCCCATACCCCTATGTAGGACTGGCTTGACATGAGTAATTAAATATGGAGGAGGCCTCATATCTTGGGAGACAGGATTAGGTGGGTAAATGGATAAGCAGGCTGGAAACAGAATGTGTGAGCTTGCTAAGATAAGAGGGAGAACACCCTGGGAACTATTTACTAAGAACAAGATAACAATGGGGAAAGAGAAGTCAGGAGTGTAAAGAGTAAAGTTGAATATGGACAGCACGTGGGCAGAGCTTGCTATACAGGGATAGGTTCCTGCAAAGTAACCAAGCCAATCCCCAAAGGAATAATGCAATATATAGTGAATATAATGTATATAATGGAAGGGAGTTTCTGTATAACTTTGGATATGGGGTATAACCTGTGCCCACCCCCACATCTCAGTCTGATCAACTCAGCATAGCTTGAGGTATGCCAAATAAAGGACCCTGAGTGACGAGACCGGTGTCAAACAAAGTTCTTGGGGAACCAAGTGGACAAGGTCTCAGAGGTACCCCAACATAGTGGTGCCATGACAGATCAGATCCATTCATCTGAAGCAGGTAACACATGGTTTATTATACTTGAAGCTTTACGGTCAAGGATTGCAACCCAACAGGTTAGCAATGGCACTGGAAGGGTTTACATTTAAGAATGTTTCCAGGGCACTAAAGAAGTAAGTTAAATCTAAGGGCGGACCCTAGGGACTCCCCAGAGAGATATCAGAACAACACTGGAACCAGGTGAAAAAGGAACTCCAATGGATAGTGCTGACTCCAGTGGCTGACTGCAGGCTCAGACCAGCTGCATGGCTGGATGGCTGCAGCTGGGTGCAGTGTGATGGATGGCATTAAATGGGGGAAGAGGAAGCCCAGACTTAGTTTTAGGATTCCCACTTCAATCTACCACTTTCTGGAGTCACTGCATCCAGACGGTGAATGTTCCCTCCCTTAACACACCCCAACTACGCTAACACAGCCAGGACTCCCCTACACTCAAACTCTTGCATTTCCTCCCTCTGGATTTACTTTCTCTCCAGGGAAATCTCCATTTGGTTAGCAGGTTATACACTAGATGGGAACCCTGGACTCCGGGAGTGAACTAAGAAGAAATCACAATCCATTGCTGGGTGCTCACTGTGCTGCAGAAAGCAAAGCTAAGTGTATTTGGTCTGTTGCTCCATTCAGCACGTGACAGATGAAATTACTCCAGTAAGCTCTGTGATGTCTGTGATCCCACTGATCAGCCCAACTCACCAATCTCATCCACGATATTCCCAGGGCCTCCAGGATGAGTTGCTTTCTCCTGTTTTAAAACAAACACACAGCAAAAACAAAAGAAACATCAATACTGCAGCCTTCTGTCCAGGACAGAATTAACTTCCTCTCCCTGAAACAGCTAACCTCAGATGGGTGCTCCCTGACCTGATTCTTTATTCTGAGAGAGGCAGTAATAGGCGCCTAAGATTTCATGGCCACAATTATAATAAACACAATGGGTACCTCTACACTGTGATAAACAACCCACAGCACCGAGTCTCAGAGCCCAGCTCAGCTGACTCGGACTCCCAGGACTTGGGCTGTGGGGCTAAAAAGAGCAGTTTAGACATTCAGGCTTGGGCTTCCCCTTGCCCAAACGTCTACACTGTAATTTTATAGCCCTGAAGTCCGAGCCTCGCGAGCCTGAGTCAGCTGGCCCAGGCCAGCTGCAGGTCTTTTACTGCAGTGTAGACACACCCTATGGCTGCAGCAGCAGTGGGGCTAGAATTCATATCCTTCTGCTCCAAAAGCACAGACCGCTACCACTTCAGCTAAAGGAAAATCTCCTTTACCTTTAGCAGTATTAGGGCTATGCCACACAGTCACCTGGTTCCATTCCATCAAGTAGAGGACACACTATAAGCCTATGACATTTTTTTTAAATACAAAACAGTGACACTATTTCGTGCATCTGCCAGTGTGAGCCTGAAAAACACCACCACCATGAAACAAAGGGACTGGAGGGAGGTTAGTAGTGGAGCTCCTCCAAGATTGGTCTTGGGCCCAACCTTATTCAATATTTTTATTAATGATCTTGGCACAAAATGTAAGTGTTCTAATGAAATTAGCTGATGAGACAAAGCTGGGAGGCATCGTCAATACAGAGGAGGATTGGAACATTATACAGAAAAATCTGGATGACACTGAACACCAGAGATACAGAAATGGGATGACCTTCAATAGTACAAAGTGCAAGGTCATGCACATGGGGTCTAATAATAAGAATTTCTGCTACAAGCTGGGGGCTCATCCACTGGAATTGACACAGGAAGAGCGAGACCTAGGTGTGTGGGTCCATCATAGGATGACAATGAGCCACCAATGTGATGTGACTGTGAAAAAGGCAAACACAATCCTAGGATGCATCAGACAAGGCATTTCCAGAAGAGATAGAGAAGTGTTAATGCCTTTGTACAATAAGACCTTATCTGGAATAATGTGTACAGTTCTGGTCACCCATGTTCAAGAAAGATTAATTTAAACTGGAGTAGGTACAGAGAAGAGCTACTAGGATGATCAGGGGAATGGAAGGCCTGTCTTCTGAGAGGAGACTGGAAGAGCTTGGCTTGGTTAGTCTAGCAAAAAGAAGGCTGAGAGGGGATATGATTGCACTACAAAATACATTAGGGGGATAAATACCAGGGAGGGTGAAGGCTATTTAAGCTATAGGACAATGTTAGCACAAAACTAAATGGCTATAAACTGGCCATGAACAAATCCAGGCTGGACATTAGAAGGTTTCTAACCATCAAAGAGGTGCGCTTCTGGAACAGCCTCCCAATAGAAATTGTGGACAAATGTATGAGTGCAGTTGTATGACAGGATTGCTTGTGATGGTGCAGGTCAGGGCAGGGTTCAAAAGCCCTGGGGCTCGATTCCGCTTTATGGCTTATGATCCTAAAGCTTTCAGAGTTTCAGCTGGCCACCTGGAGGGGTCAGGAAGGGATTCTCCCCCAATGTATTTGGAGATGGGGTTTTTTCTTCCTTTGAAGGAATCCATCCATCAGGGATGGCCATGGCTGGAGATGAGACATTGGGGGAGTGGGCCACGGCTCTGTGGTGATACTGAGCATTGTCTCTCTCAGGTGCTGGACTGGCAGGTTCTTGTTCATATGCTCAGAGTCTAACTGATTGCCATATGTGGGGTCAGAAAGGAATTTCCCCCTAGGTCAGATTGGCAGTAACCCTGGGGGTGAGGGGTTCGCCTTTCTCTGCAGCGTGTGGGTGCGGGTCACTTGCCAGGATCATATGGGTATATCTCTGTGATGTTCCCCTCTGGTGTTATCTGGATCAGTGATCTGCTAGGTCACTCCAATCCTTGACTCTGGGAGCCAGCCTCACCCTGCTCTGCTATGAGAACCCCCCGGGGCTGTTCACGCACAGCCTCTGGCATGTAAGCTGCTCCTTGGATTGTGCAACCGAATGACACTAGCCAATACCTCCGGTCCCAGACACAACCCTAGGAACCTCCATCTTGCACTGTCCAGTTATGCCCGCTGGACGCTGCAAGCTTATACGAGTTCATCAATTTAACAAAGAAATTGATATGTACCAGGCTTGTTATCCCAAGGGGAGCCTCCAACACTAAGTCCAGGAAAGTGGCAGGAATGGACAGAATATACCCCAAATTGCTGAAGAACCTTGGCCTGAAGGCAAGAAGTTGGCTGGCAGACTTCTTCAGCAACATCCACTCTTCTGGCATAATACCGAAAGAGTGGAAGGTAGCCAAGCTCATAGCTATTTTGAAGCCTGGAAAAGAACTTGGCCCAAAAAGCTACCAGCCCATCTTCCTCCTTAACAGTTGCTATAAACTGTTGGAGCAGCTCCTATTTCAAAGGTTACAGCCAACTCTGGAGCAACTGGTCTCCAAAGAGCAGGCTGGATTTAGAACCGGTCACAACTGCTGTGGCCAGGTGCTGGCTTTAACCAGCTACATAGAATCTGGCTACCAGCGAAAATTAAAAACAGCAGCAGCATTCATTGATATTTCTTCTGCATACGATACTGTGTGGCACAAAGGTCTGCTGAAGTTATCATTAGCTCTCCCATGCCAATCAGTCATCAGACTCATCACCAAGATGTTGAGTAACAGAAGATTCACTGCACACCTTGGTGAGTCTTCTAGCAAATTATGGATATTGAACAATGGCCTCCCACAGGGATCTGTTTTAATGCCTTCACTGTTCAATCTCTATACCAGTGACGTTCTGGTCACATCATCCCATAAATTCATCTATGTGGATGACATTGTGCTAACAACACAAGCATCCTCTCTGAAGGCCACAGAAAAGGTCATGAACAATGAACTCTGGACAGTTGAGACATATTTCAAAGCTTGGTGACTGAAATCCAACACTTTGAAAACACTTGTTTCTGCCTTCCACTTGAACAACCATGATGCCATGGTCTACCTCTTTTATGGTCTAACCTCTTTTGCATGACCACAACCCATGGTACCTTGGAGCTACCATTGATTGGATGCTGAGCCATCACCAACAACTTGACAACACCACAAAGAAGATAAAGGATGAGGGTTAACATTATCCAGAAGTTTTCTGGCACATCCTGGGGATGTGATGCACACAAGCTTCGAACGTCAGTACAAGCCCAGGTTTTGTCAACAGTGGAGTATTGCATACCAGTTTGGTGCAACAGCTCCCACACCAATCTCATTGACACTGAAATGAATGCTGCACTCAGGATTGTTAATGATTTTCTTGCATTAATGCTAATACTGAAGCTCCTACTTTAGGCGGGCATCACACTAGCTAACATCAGGTGAGATGTTGCAGTGGTCTGGAAGTTAAACAAGATTCTGGCCACTCCGGAACTGCCAATACACCAAGACCTCAATTCACTGTCACTCTCCTGACTCATATCCAGGAAGCTTGCTGGATCAACATGTCAATGCCACAGGCCAACAGAAAGGATGCTAGAACTTGCTGGCTCAAATTGTGGGCTGGTCCCAAACAAAGACCTCATTGAAAACCCAACAAAAGAAATCCCAGGGTTCTGTCTTCCCTGTAGGCAGTGGACTGCACTAAACTGCGTTCAGACAATGTATGGAAGGTGTGGCTATCTCCTTCATTAATGGAAAAATTAAAGAATCACCAAATTGTGACAGTGGTGAGGTACAAACCATGCAACATCACAGATAACTGCCCCATTCACGCTTACCATGGTGGTAAAAGTGGGATCCACCAAGCTCGTCCAGAAGCATGAGAATGGCTTTTGAATCTTAAGATTCAATTAAGATTCCCAGCCTACTGCTTTTCCATTGTCACATGAAAGAAAGAAGAAGAAGAAGAAGAAGTGGAAACTCATTGATTCTGTGACCCCTAACGCACTGGTTCTTGAGGACTTGTGGGTTTAGTATTTGGAATAATAATAGGTGTGATATTTGAGAGTCTGTGAAGTGGAATGTAAATTTAAAAAGTAAGAAAAAACAGAAACAGTAGTGATAAAAATAAATATATATATATATATAAAAACTAGGCTGAGGTTTAAAAAATAAAAATTAAGATAAAAGGAGTTTAAATTAAAAAAAACAAACAAAAACTCTACTTCCTCTCTCCCCCCCAAAAGGAAAAAGCTAACAACAACATGATGTAATTGAATCAATTGCACACCGATGCACATGGCTGGATCATATAACTGCCTACACTACTGCGGTAAGTAACTGAAGTCAACGTAGCTTAGGTCGACTTACCGCAGTGTCTAAACCCCACTGTGTCGACAGGAGACGCTCTCCCGTCAACTTACCTTATGCTTCTCAGGGAGCTGGAGTACCGGAGTCAACCAGAGAGTGCTCTGCCATCGACTTAGCGGGTCTTCACCAGACCCGCTAAATCGACACCTGCTGCATTGATCTCAGATCTACCTGTAAGTGTAGACATGGTCTTAGTACTGTCAACATCATTTTCCCTATTGTTCCCTTACTTGTTGCATCTTATTTTAATTTACAGTGTAAGCACTTCAGAACAGGGGCTGTGCCTTTCTATATGACTGCACAGAGTCTAGCACAGCCCCAGTCAATAGTAGGCAGTAACATAATATGAACAATTACAATAATTATTAAGAACATAAGAATGGCCATACTGGGTCAGCGCAATGGTCCATCTAGCCCAGTACAGTGGCCAATGTCAGGTGCTTTAGAGGGAATGAACAGAACAGGCAATCATCAAGTGATCTATCCCGTAGCCCATTCCCAGCTTCTGGCAAACAGAGACTAGGGACACTCGGAGCATGGGGTTGCAACCCTGACCATCCTGGCTAATAGCCACAGATGGACCTGTCCTCCATGAATTTATCTAGTTCTTTTATAGTTTTGGTCTTCACCACATCCCCTGCCAACAAGTTCCACAGGTTGACTGTGCACTGGAATCTAAATCTGCATTGCCCATAAAAAGAGTCCATAATACAATCATATACATTGGATTTTAAACATAAAATCCTCTCTGGGTTTCCCACTGTGTTCTGCTTCTGTATCACTCTTGCTTAGACTGTAATAGGTAGTGTGCCCTTTGAGAACTGGACTAGGACTCAGGAGTCCTGGATTCTATTTGCAGGTCTACCACTGGCCTGCTGGGTGACCTGGTTGAGTCACTTCACCTTTTTTACGTCCCCATCTGTAGATGCTGATGTCCGTTGTTAAGTGCTTTCAGATCTACTGATAAAAAGTGGTAGGTATTTATCTGGGGCAAGGACTATCTTTACTGGACTTTCTGTATGATGCTGAGCCCCTTGATGATAATATGTTGAAATTAGATATATTTTTGTCCTTATGGACCAACTCCATCCTAATATCCGTGGATTTGCCACCAGTCCTGCCAGCTACTTTCTGAAGCTTTAACAGCTTGTGGCTCTTTTGGTAAGAGCTCCTGGGGAGGGAGGACTCCTCGACAGCAGGCACTCAATGTCACCCTCTAGCTGTAACAGGAATCTCACATGAACCCCCTTAGTTTCATTTGTTTTGAAGGGCTGCTCTGACTAACTGGGCTTCCTTGAACATGCCTTGGCGCTGGAGTCTTTACTTATCGTTAGCTCAGAAAACATGCACTGCCAATCTGGAACTGACCGTTGGGATGGGGAAAACACAGTTCAATTTCCCATCCCTTCTAAATGTCTCGAAGGGGCTCCTAAAGTAGGTGTTGCTGTTGGCATCGGGCTCTCCTGCCAGGTACCCACTGACCATCTCCTCCTGCTAGATGGATCTCTTGATCTCTCCCCGTCACTCATACTGCGGTAGCGGCAGGTAGGTAAGAACCTACAAAGATCAGACAATAAGATGAAAGTCTGATGTAGAAGGTTGGCTTGCCCTGGACCCAGTGTGCTGCCCTATAGCATACAGAGATGGAAGTTTTTATAACAAATTAATCAACCAGTGGGAGATACTGAACAAAGAGAGGAAAAATATAGCACAGGTGGTAAAATTACAGCTGATTATCTCTCCCTAGTTGCACTTCCAGAAGCCCTGTCATTGGCAGAGACATGGCATGACATTAATTTGACCTTTTGGGTTCAAGGCTTCCAAGGGCTCCAGCATATCATATTAGATCATATTGGTATAGCCTTACATTCCTGTGGGGGCCTGAGTGTAACTAAATATTGCCCATGTTGAGCAGTGGCATGTGACATCAGCCTTCCCTGCAAGAGCAGGAGTCTAAGATTCCTTCTTCACTGCTCACAGAATGTGTGCTACAGCTCAGCCAATGGCCCTCGGACAGTGTGTTATTACAGCACACAGGGATGGCACGTTGCTTGGAACAAGCGTAAAGCAAGACCTGGCTTTCAGATCAGCTGCAGATGCACCCAGGGTTTTCACCAGTGACTTTGCTGATGTGTTACAAATTTAGAGCTGATTTAGGCATTTTAGAAACAAGCAGAAGGAGCAGTCTGGAGGTGGGAAGTCAGCAGTCTTTCAAAGAGCAAAGTTTTAACAGAAGCATTCAAGTGACTGAAGTATGGGACGAAGGGCCAAAAACATGGACAGCATTAATTCCAGAACACTAACTCCAGATGGATGCAAATGCTTATTGAGGAAGGAGAGTAATGCCAGCTGAAAGGCACAGGCTTACCACCTGCTTGAAAAGAGCCTTCTCACATGTCTGCTGCCTAATGAATCTTACTCTAGTTCTGTAATTGCTCTCCTATGGCTCTGCCCCAACAGATTATTTTCCCCATCTCCCTCTATGACAGTGTGCTATTTCAGGACCCTCTCTACTCCATCATCAGTTTTCACTGCACTTCAGCTGCCTAGAACCTGAAGAAAGATATACGATTAGCTGTAAATCGGTCACTATGAGCACTGACATAAACACTTCATTATTACGTTTTGGCAAGCTGGCTGCTGTGCTAGATTCCATTCCAGTGCCCACAGTTAGAAGAGAACTTGAAGCCTGGTTTGTCAAAACTGGGTTAATTTTCATTGGCTGGCTGAAACAACCTGCTATCTTGGTTTGACCTAGAATTCACCTTATACGTTCTTTCAGACTGAAGACTCTCTTCCCATCAGGCAGAAATGCCAAGGTCTAAATGTCCAATACACCTGCTCAGTCCCTCATCAGTTCAGCCTATCAAACAGTCTATTTTTGACTGCTACAGCTCTTTCGGGGTGGAACTAAGTTCCAGTTTGATTCCAATTATGAGACAAAAGAATAGCATAAACAAGGCAATGTCTCTTTTCACCAAGAACAGGTAGAATAAATAGCTTGGGAGCTAAGTCTGATAAGAAAGCTTAAGCCATACAGTTTCTTTCTTTCTTTGTGCACAACTGGGATAACTGCTATCCAGATTTACAAACAGGCTATCGGTTGATGGATCTGGTGACTAGCTCTTCTAAGATCTCATCTTTGGAATTTGCTTCCACCTATTGGACCATCATAGTTTGAATGTATTCACCTCTTAGGCAAAGCTGGCCTGTTCACTCACAATTTTGCCTAATGGGGAGATTGTGGGGAGTGTGTTGAGCTTTATTCTGTAGCTGAAGTCTATGTTGTCTGACATGTCAATCAGTGAGAATATATGTGTTGTTTTGACTTTCTGTCCATGCATCTAAAGAGGGTGCAATAGGCCAATTTTATAACAAACAAAATAAAGTTAGCAGAGTACAGTAACCAGAACAAAATGAGCAGCATTTTTCACCACTGGAAAAACTGTGACCTGCATTTGATAATTAAGGTCAAAATTAAAAATTATGCCTTTTAAAAATAAAGGAAATTTGGTGCTTGTTTAAAAGTGCAAAGTCCGACAGCCCTGGAGGCTGAAATCCTCTGGGTAGCCACAAAAAGGTCTGTCATGGACAGTAACAGTCTCTATGCTATCTTACCCCTTGGGTTCCGCAAAGATTGTCCTCATCTCAGTTCATACCTTTGTTGACGTGTGTTTGTGAAGACCTGGACTGAGATCATAAACAGTCACACAAGCACTGAATAGTTGGACAGCAAGAACCTTTAGTCACTATCAACCTAGTAGCTTCTGAAGCAGCAACCTAGAGGTAAAAGGTTCCCTATTGCCTCTACTCTAACCTCTGTGATATACACCCACCTGCTTTACTATACTTTTGTTATTGTTATTTACATCATTGGGAAAGGTTCTCTCAAAACTAAGAGCTGAAGAAGAGAGTTCCCCTCTGACACAGATGGCAAGGACATCAACTCTTGAGAACTATTACAGTGCCCAAAGAGCACCTCTGATTGTATTTGTAGCATAAGTACTTTGGGATATGGATCCACTAGGAGACACGAACGACCAATTTCTATCCTGCCTTAATGCTAATGTAACAATCACAAGAACTTTATTAGGCACAAGTTAGACAGTTTGTTAAAATTCTTCCTCCAATGTTAAAGCAGTATGAAACAAAAGGCAGAAAATTGGGGTGGGGGTGCTATTTCCTCCAGACCTGGACTGCTCTAGGACCTGATCCAAAGCCTGCTGAATTTACTGGAAAGTCTCCCTTAGAGCTGTGGATTGGGCCAATAGTGCTGATATTTCATGCTATGGGTCAGATTGCCCCCTGCCATGGGGAAACCAATGGATCCTGTGGGATGGGCAACAAACTGCCTTGAGATTCTCCTTGTGGAGTATCCTGCACATGATGACGACTGCTCATAGCAATGCCAATTTGAATGTAACAGATTCTGCCCAAGAAATGCTTCCCATCCTGTGAGCTCCAATGACAGTACAATGAAAAGAAAATGTCACCCAGTTTTTTTTTTAACAAGAGAAGAACAATCCTTTAGAAGAAACAAAGATGGAGACATCCTGTGCTTTGTACTGAAAGTCCTGGTTCTCTCATTATATTCCTATATGCATTTTTATTACATTAGCTGTACTAGGAAAACATGGCTCCCTTTGCTCTTCCTGCCAAATCTGTAGCAGAGGTGGCCAGGTCACCGGCAGTGCAGGTTAGATAAGACTTTAGCAGAACTGATGTAGGAAGCAGGCTGACTGAGCCAAGGAATAATTTCTGAGCCCTATCTAAAATTACCTCGGCTGCTGCTCTCAAAATGTTCTAGAATCCCTTCCCCAGTCCTCTCAAATCTAACCTCCCATGCTATATAGCTCATTCCCTCAGATCTTATTACAAAAAGGAACCAAACTAAAGTCCAAGATACAACTGATTTCTCTTTATCGTGCACTGTGGTAACTACTCTGCAGCCTCTAATCCCCCCCTCCTTTCCTGCCTTACGTTGTCTTCACCCCTCCACATCTGCCATCAGACTATTTTATCCCTAATCTCATGGAAATCCTTAGAACAGGGACTTTCTTAGTCATTTTATTTTTACCTAGCAAGTGTCATGATGCTAGATAAATAACCAATAATCTGAAGGTCTTGTACAAACCTGTTTTAAGTTAATTTTGGTCTCCAACAAAAATACACATCACAATATTAATAAAGCCAAATTGTATTCACTCCATGTTGATAGGCCAGTACATGAGCTGATGAAGGAGAATTTCTAAAGCATTGTTACAGCGGAGTCAAAAGTGAAGTAGATCTGCTATGGTGGTGTTAAAATGCACTTCATGCAGAGCATTCACTATGACTCTTGATAGGCAAAGCCAGTCTTCAACTTTCTCCCATTCTCTCACCTACAGTAGTGTCCAATCGGCATTGATAGAGAGGTGTGTGTGTACACAACTAAACAGCAAAAATTCCATTAGCAGTTACTGGTAATGGGTGGCAAAAAAATTAGAAACTTAAATTCAGCAGGCTTTGGATCAGCCCCTACGGCAGTTCAGTCTCAGAGGGGGAAAAAACCCACCCAATTTTCTGCCTTCCTTTCATACTGCTTGGGTGGCAAAAAATATAAATTCAATAAATGCACTGAGTATTTATATGACACATTGCTTAACAACACAGGAACATGTGGTAGGACTGTTTTTCCAAAACTCCTGGCCAGAGCTCTAGTACAAACTCAATTAAAGGAGCTGGCCAAGGGCATATGACTGCACTCATCGTTCCCTGTACTTTGCAAAATCCCTGGACCAAAGAGAATTAAATAAGTCATGCAAGCATCCGGTCATTACCTTCAGGTCTAGGACCATGGATGCACACATTACACGCTTATATTACCATAGCCTGCTTTTGTTAGCAGTGATGTCTCAGACAATGCCTGACTTAAGTGGCAAGTAAAGGGAAAAGTTGAAACTATCCTAAAATTTCCCTAGTTATGATTAGCTCCTAACTCCTCCCCAACTGCTCCCACTCTCTTCCTGAGAGAATCAAACACCCTCGTGTTGTATCACACTTGCCTCCTCTTACTGCAGCTACACTCATCCAGCTGGGAGCAGAACAAACGCCATACAGCTAAGATGCTTCATTAACCACACAGCGGTGATAAGACATGTACCAAACGACCCAAAGCTGAAATATGTTCACATAAAACAGTCACACAATTATGCAGTACAAACAAAGGTGGGGTCATTTCCAAACTTCAGATCTGTGATCTGATTTCAACCACTCCCTAAGTTTTAGGAATGATCAGATCTGTGGTTCTCATTCAGGCTCAGATCTAGTTTAAAAAAAGCACAACTAACTTGTTTGGGACAAAACATCATTCTTTTCTTTGGAATTCAAATAAGTTCCTCCATGAACTTATCTAGTTCTTTTCTGAACCCTGTTATAGTCTTGGCCTTCACAACATCCTCTGGCAAAGAGTTCCATAGGTTGACTGTGCGTTGTATGAAGAAATACTTTCTTTTGTTTGTTTTAAACCTGCTGCCTATTAATTTAATTTGGTGACCCCCTAGTTCTTGTGTTATGAGGAGTACATAACACTTCCTTATTTACTTTCTCCACACCTGTCATGATTGTATAGGCCTCTGTTGTATTCCCCCCTATTAGTTCTCTTTTTTCCCACGCTGAAAAGTCCCAGTTTTAGTAATCTCTCCTCATTCGGAAGCTGTTCCATACCCCTAATCATTTTTGTTGCCCTTTTCTGTACTTTTTCCAATATATTTTTTTGAGATGGGGTGACCAAGTCTGCATGCAGTATTCAAGATGTGGGCGTACCATGGATTTATATAGAGGCAATATGACATTTTATGTCTTACTATCTATCCCTTTCTTAATGATTCCCAACATTCTGTTAGCTTTTTTGACTGCCGCTGCACATTGAGTGGATGTTTTCAGAGAACTCTCCACAATGATGCCCAAATCTCTTCCTAGAGTGGTAACAGCTAATTTAGACCCCACTGTTTTATATGTATAGTTGGGATTATGTTTTCCAATGTGCATTACTTTGCATTTATCAATACTGAATTTCATCTGCCATTTTGTTGCCCAGTCACCCAGTTTTGTGAGATTCCTTTGTAACTCTTCGCAGTCTGCTTTAGACTTAAATATCTTGAGTAGTTTTGTATCATCTGCAAATTTTGCCATCTCACTATTACCCCTTTTTCAAGATCAGTAGTAGAGATATACTTTAGTCAAACATAAGTTACTGGGCTTCATACAGGGGTAACTGGATGAAATTCTATGGCCTGTGTTATACAAGAGGTCAGACTCGGTCTAATGTTCCCACCAGGCTTTGAAAAATCTATGCATCTATGAATGTATCAGTCTAGCTTTATAGAGCAACACGAGTGTATTTGGAAAATACATACATACTTGGGTTACCAAATGTCAGTTGACCCATAGTACAATAGCAGAAATAAGAAACCGTAACAATCAAGTTTCATAAATACCAAGGAAAGATAATCTATAGTCAGAAATGAGATTTTGTATCCAACTCATCAAAAACGGCTTCAGAGCATCCACAGTAACTATTTTACAAATGGGATGGTCGGTCACTTCAAAGCTCTTACAAAACTCAGGCTTTAGTAATGAAATGCTCCCCTTAATTTTGTTAGATTTGTTAAATTAGCTTAACTGGATGTTGCAATAACACAATCATATACTTCTACAAGACTTCACTTTTATGATTGTGGCAACTGCCCATATTTAAAAATCATCCATTCATTACCAGAAGTCGTCAGCAACTGTTCTTGAAAACTACTAGATTTCTTGGCACCCAGCATCACACGATATGGGAGAAGGGACAGCTGCAGATATATTAGCTGAATACTTTAACTGGAGGGCCCAAGATTTCCCATTGGAACTTCTATGATCAGCCACATTGGAAGCATGGAAATCTAGCCGGGAAGAGATGCATCCCAGTTCAGCTTGAGGCTCCTTGTCTCTGATGAAATGGCAGTTCAAGACTCACAGCTGTTTCTAGCTCAGAACTAGAGCTAAGTATGTTTCAAATTGAGTAAACATGGATGTAAAGTTTCACTTCAGGTGAATATCTATGGGTTTTATACTGCTGCCATCACTATAGCAACAGAGTCTTCCATATAAAATCAACAGCAATAGCAAAGCCCCTAGTGCAGGGGTGGCCAACCTGAGCCTGAGAAGGAGCCAGAATTTACCAATGTACATTGCCAAAGAGCCACAGTAATATATGTCAGCAGCCCCCCCCCCCCATCAGCTCCCCCCCAGCACCCCTCCCCACAACTCCCGATCAGCTGTTTTGTGGCATGCAGGAGGCTCTGTGAGGGAGGGGGAGGAGCAGGGGCACGGCATGTTTAGGGGAGGGGGCGGGAAGGGGTGGAGTGGGGGCAGGGCCTGTGGCAGAGCCAGGGCTTGAGCAGGGAGCACCCCCCGGCACGTTGGAAAGTTGGTGCCTGTAGCTCCAGCCCTGGAGTTGGTGTCTATACAAGGAGCCGCATATTAACTTCTGAAGAGCTGCAAGTGGCTCTGGAGCCACAGGTTGGTCACCCCTGCCCTAGTGGACTTCCCCTCTCACTAGATGACATAGGTACCTGGCAATGTAATACAGCATCTTTCACTCAAAGGTGCTGGTTCAAATCAGTGGTGCCTTAACATTACTATAGAATGGCTGTTGGGCAACCCATGTGAAATGAATTGGTCTTGGTCCAGTTCCTAACCGACAATGATCCACATCTCAAAAATCACCAGCACAACTGGCGCTGCTGCTGGCATTTTCAGGGCAGAGTGGACCATGGAGACTGAGCCCTAGAGGTGGCCAGCTCAGCAGAAGGTTGAAGCATGTAATGGGGGAAGCTTGCATGCTGCCTTCCAAACTGTCTCTGTTCAATAAATAAATGGAGGTCTTCAATCCTGAGAGGTCCCAAACCACCTCCTTCCACCAACACTAAATTCACTTTGAATTATTATAAGACATTAAAAGGTGAAAACACCATCAGACTGCTAGTACAGTGAAAGGATCAAAGTGTCTCATAGCCTCCTGGATCGAGACCCAAAAGCCTTCATCTGCCGCTGCACTTTCTGGTGCATCCAAATGGCCCATTAATCAAAGCTCTATAATGATTTAAAACATCTTCATGCACCACATACCATCAGCCAACTTCAAAGACAGCTGACAATGCTATGCCCTACATTAACACTTATGATTATATTGAAGGTTTCCAGCTAACCAACAGAGAAAAAGCCTGCTGGTTTTGGCCCTGCGCTCATTCCTCATGAAGTTGATAGTAGTTTTGCCAGGTACTTCAATAGGAGCAGGTGCAGGCCCTGTATTCTAAGTCATTGACAAATACTGATTCAGGTTGTAACTTCTTCGCCAACCCCTGCAAAAAAATAAGGGTTTCTGCTACTTTAATTCTCCATGATCACCATTCATTTCACAAAATAAAAGGGTGTATAAAGGTGATGTTCAGAGGCACACACAATAGTTCTGTCAAGTGCCCCAAGAGAGCCCCAAAAGTGCGGATATATGGCATCAAGATGGCGGGGGGAAAAAATCTAGTTTTTGGGCAAACAAATGGAAGACAGATACCCTAAGAACACTGTTTCCAAACTACAACAATAAGAGGACAGTATTTCTTTACCATCTAAATTCCTACTAACGTGTCTATAAACAAAAAGTAATGCTATTATTCCACTGGATGAGCCATAGTACTTCAAATACAGATCTTTGCCATTTTCAGACTAAAGAAGAGATAATAAAACAAACAGCACCTACACTTAAACAACAACAAAAAAATATATAACATGCCAGGGGGTTTGTCATTAACTGAGTTATTGGGTCTCTCAATATATGCTGCATGAAATAATCTCACATTTTGGATATCCTCCACCTCTACCTCCCTTTAGTTAGATTATTTTAATCCATAAATAGCCACTCTGTCAGCTGCTGACGACTGGGAATTTAAAATGGGATTTCTTAGTCAGCTGCTCAGAGTCTAGCTAACTGAAAAGGCAGTATGCAGTGGTAACTCATACCAGGGGAAGTTGGGAGCACCTCTTGCTGCTTTGACAAGAAATGGGATATTGACATTAAGTGCCTGTCTGCCCCTCTGGGCATCAGGGACTCAGCATTTAGAAATATCTCCCATTGAGAAAAGAATATGTTATCTCACAAGTGGGGTACTGGCAATGGAAGACGTATGTGCCTCAAACAGCTGCTAGCAGAAAGTAATAGAGCTTTGCAAAACTGGCACGAAACTTTGTCAGCCCAAGCACAAAAATCTGACTTATTGTGATGAGAGCAATGATTAAAAAAATATAAAGGTATTTAACTTGTCCCCAACCCCTTAAAAAAATTACTTGCCTAAGGCAAGTTGAATTTTACAAGTCTACAACGGCATCTTTCATATTCTTAGGAGTTAGGAACACCACCAAAATAATATGCATTTTCACCCCACACAAGGGCAAATATATATAAACACTGTCCACCAGTCAGCTTTATACCTGCAACAGGCAAGGATGGGCGTCAGCAGAGCATCTATACATATTGGACCAGATCCTCAGCTGGTTTAAATGGACACAGATGCATTAAAGTCTAAGGAGTTTTGCAGATTTGTACCAGCTGAGGATCTGGCCCATTATTTCTTAAAATAAAAAAAAAAAATCCTAGTTACTTATATGCTTAGTACAGTCAAAAATAAGATGGATTTACCAGGTTCATATACACACAAGTGGGAAATATCTATATCCAATACACACTACATGGAGCTTAAGGTTGAACTGTTGGATCATGTTGAAATACAGCATAAGCCTGTGTGTATTACATACATACACACACATCCCCACCCACCGACCCACCATATATATTTCAACAGGACTCAATATATCAACCAAGAGCTCAATGTAGTGTGGACTCTGAAATTCTTGGGTGGCCTTGCTCCATTACCTGAACCCTGTGCTGGCTAGATAGATGCTGGGAATGTCCTGGCCCCTTTCCCATTAGCTCTTTATTTTCAGACTCTGCGTCAGGTGCTTTGTGATAGGCTTCTGCCTTTGCTGTTTTCTGCTCATGGTGGGTTTCCCTTTTTCTAGCATCTACCTCATACAAGATGCTGGTTAGCCTCTCCAGGGATTTCTCCATCTCTTCTTCAGTGTATTCCAGATGTTTGCCAGCACCACTGGAATAATAGGTGGTTGGCGCTGGGGTACTTGGTGTTTCCTTAACTTTCTTTGCGGCCTCCAAATCTGGGTCACGCTTCATTAAAATGAGCACCAAGACAAGCAAGAACAGGCACAAGTAGACAACCCACACTTCTTCCATCTCGACACAGACACTAGGAAGATAGGTGCCTGAGAGAGAAAGAGAGAGAGAGAGAGAGATCTGCCAACCAACACAAGGGTTAATTTAACAAGCCTCACTGTTTTCACTGTCAAGGGGGAAAAGGTCTATTACTATGAAGAGGACCAGTAATTAAACCACCCTCTAATTTACCAAGAAAAATGTTCAAAACCAAAAAAAATTAAAGCAACGTAACTTAAAAAGCTTTCTTCAGATGAAAATACCAAGTAAGAAAATAGCATAAGCAGTAAACAGCCAATAAAACAGATATTTTCTTTAAGAGAGGAAAATAAAAATGATTTCTTCTACCTTTTGAATGAAACAGCTTCAGTAGAAAGTTATAAGCTTATGCCTGCCAGCGCTTTATAGTCCCGAAACACCAATATTATTTTTTTTACTGGCTTCAAACTTTTAGATGCAGGCTCTTGGGGTGGGAATATCTTCAGGGGAAGAGAGTCCCAAAGAATCCTACGTCAGGAACTTCACAGCTAGAGTTTCTAGGTGAATTTAGGTATCTCCAAGTCCAATTCCTCCTTAGTGTCTGAATATTAAGTCTGTTCTTTTATTATGTTTAAATCGAGTATTGATTATTTCCTTGGCTGCTGTTTTAATTAAATATCAAGGTTTTCTTTTGTTTGATTTTTTTAAAAAAATTGTAATTCAGGATTCATTTTTAATTGAAGATATAAAATATTTTATCTCGCAATGATTGTTAAATGCAGTTTCCCCCCCTCTCTTTAACACTATTTTAAAAAAGATTAAATGACCCAGGTGAATGATAAACAAACTGTTACTTTAGATAAAGATTCAGTGGGAGTGACTTCAGGTGGCTTCTCTCTCTGCTGGCCTTGGGGAGAGGCAGTCAAAGCAGATGATGGAAGTGGTTGCTGAGACTCCACAGATAACTCCAGCTGCACCTTTGCAGGGAGCCCAAGATCCTCCGTTGGCTGTTCTTCAATGTCTAAGCACTCAGATGCTCTGCTGTCCCACCTGCTTACTTCATGCACCACATGGGCAGCCCAGGGACCAATCAGTTCACTCCTTCAACCAATCCCAGGGGGAAGGAGAAGGAGGCAGCTGGCCAATCGGCTCTTAGCATTGGGTATCACGGCCAAAATGGAAACTGAGAAAAGGAGCTGATAGTACTGGGCCAATCAGGGAGTGGGGAAAGCTTGGCTGGTGGTGCCACTCTTTCCAGGGCCTGACTGGAATGGGATTATGTTTCAGAGCCTTTGCTGTGGGATATTATTACAGATGAGGGTGCCAAGCCTAAAAGGGACAGAGACTGTGCCCAGGTGTTGCCCGCCTCCGCCATATAACACTCCTCAGCTCAATGACCAGCAAAAACAACTCCAATTTCTTTGTTTCCAACCCATTCCCTGCTTCTCTGTGAAATATCCCTGAGCTGGAAGAGCATTTTGGCCTTCTCCCATCCATTACTGACTCTACATGATGACAGAGGCTCACCCCAGGGCATCAGCAACCTCAGTTCTGCCATTTCTGACCTTTTGACTCCAACCGTAATATCCTCTTAACATAAATTGTTTTGGATGTAACACTGCTCTACAGCCAAAATGCTTCTGAAATAAATGTAGTCAAACTTTACTAATTCTGGGTCACTGAGAACGAAAATGATGCTTAAAATTGTTGATTGGCTCTAGTTTTCAAGATATGCTATTGGGTCAGTATATACGACCCTTGACTTGGGAATGGCGGAGGATAAGTGAGTTATAAAGGGAAGGGATCTCAATTTGAACCAGAAATGACTAAAATACATCTTTGACTGGATCTATGAATAAATCTATGACTGGGTTTGGACAGTACTTGCTTTTTTAGGCAAAACAATGAATGATGCAATCTGAAGCTGGTATTGCGTCATACATGATATGAATTGCATCATGTTATTCCTAGAAGTCATGGATGATGCAATCATAACGAAGCTTGCATCACTCTGCTGAACAAATTGCCCTATATCAGCTCTAGAAATCATACAGTGTCGTTCTCTCTTATTTGTCAGTGTTTGATTTTGCAAAGGGACACATTTCTGTTTAGCCAAAGTGAGCAGAGATGCCTCGTACTTGTGTGAACAGTCCAGATAACTTCTGCTATGTTTGTGGTGAAGTGACTTTTGCATCACAAAAGCGCAGTATAACCACTATGGTTAAGAAAGCCTATCACCTTTATTTTGGCTGCAAAATTGGAGATCAGGACAAGAGGTGGGCCCCACACATATGCTGCAACACTTGTGCAACAAATCTTCGCCAGTGGTTGAACAGGAAAAGGAAATCTATGCCTTTTGCAGTGCCAATGATTTGGAGAGAGCCAACAGATCATACCAGCAATTGTTACTTCTGCATGGTGCCTCCAGTTGGGAAAGGTGTGTCAAAGAAGAAAAAGTGGACTGTGCGTTATCCAAACATTCCGTCAGCTATACGCCCAGTACCCCATGGAGGAGGACTGCCGGTTCCTGATGCACCAGAATCATTCTCACTTGAGTCAGACGAGGAAGAGGAAGAGGATGAAACTTCTGGTCCTGAACCATCAATGTCACAGGACCCACATTTTCTCCCATCCTCCTCCTCTGAACCACACCTCATAACACAAGGTGAACTGAATGACCTTGTCAGGGATTTGGAACTACCCAAAAGTAAGGCAGAGCTGTTGGGCTCCAGACTACAGCAGTGGAATCTCCTGGCAGGTGATGTTAGGGTTTCCATGTTCCGTGACCGTCAAAAGGATCTTGTCCCATTCTTCTTCATGGAAGGTGATCTTGTAGCCTGCAACAACATCCATGGTGTGATGGCAGCCCTCAACATCGTTCACTATCCAGATGAGTGGAGACTGTTCATTGATTCATCGAAGACGAGTCTTAAAGCTGTTTTACTGCATAATGGCAATGTTTTGCCATCAATTCCAGTTGGTCATGCAGTCCATATGAAGGAAACCTATGACAACATGAAACAACTTTTGAGGTGCATAAACTATGACCAATATCAGTGGCAGCTTTGTGGCAATTTGAAGGTTGTTGCTCTCTTGCTTGGTCTGCAGACTGGATACACAAAGTACTGCTGTTTTCTCTGCGAATGGGATAGTCGTGCAAGAGATTCCCACTACATCAAGAAAGATTGGCCACTCCGACAGTCATTGGAGCCTGGGAGGAAAAGTGTTCAGCATCCACCACTTGTTGAATCAAGGAAGATTTTGTTACCACCCTTACACATCAAGCTGGGTCTGATGAAGAACTTTGTCAAGGCCATTGACAAAACACAAGCAGCTTTCAAGTACCTCCGTGGAAAATTTCCAAGGTTAAGTGAAGCTAAGATAAAGGAAGGTGTCTTTGTTGGTCCTCAGATTCGTGAACTTCTTCGAGATGATGCATTTGACCATGCACTGCGTGGCAAGGAAAAGACGGCATGGAAAGCCTTCCAGTTAGTGGCAATAAATTTTCTCGGAAACAACAAGGCAGACAACTACAGGTTGTTGGTGGAAAACCTCCTCAAGGCATACAAAAGCCTTGGTTGCAACATGTCACTAAAGATACATTTTTTGCACTCTCATCTAGATTTTTTTCCACCGAACTGCGGAGCAGTGAGCGACGAGCACGGCGAGCGATTTCACCAGGACATTGCAACAATGGAGAAACGCTATCAGGGCAAATGGAGCCCATCAATGCTTGCAGACTATTGCTGGACAGTGACAAGAGATGCTCCATTTAATGAATACAAGAGACAAGCCAAGAAGCGCCGAGTAGACACTGAATAGGACTAAACTATGTACATAATAGTTTTTTTTGCCTTTTGTTTCATAATAAATTTTATTTATATAACCCTTTTGCTGATTTTTAAAGTGTTACATAAACAGGACAGGTGAAATATTATCATGTAAAGCAACCATAAACACATGAAAAGACCTAGGTTTACAATTTATGATTAAAACTCTATCTACACAATATACATAGACATAAAATGTAAAAACTTAAATATCTTAGAAACAGTAGCCAGTTGTTTTAATTGTCATATTTGAATTCAGCACATCAAAATACATAATAAATAGCACATTTTATCTCTGAAGCAGACAACTTCTCAAAAATTGTAGACCAATGTAATTTACTAACGTAAAAAAACCTGAAAAAAAAATGCCATCACATTGAACTATATTGATTCACCCCCCCCCACACACACACACACCTGGGTTGACCCCTTATATCTTCAGCACAGATCTCTACCACTTGAATTAATGGAGTGAATGGTAGCAGTAGTAGGCTGTTATCCCTATGTAGACCAGTCACTAGACACACACTTTGCCAATGGATTTCACAGTTATTTGCTGACAACAGAGGAATGTAGAGACTGAGGACTTCTGGATTCAGCTCCAGGTTCTGGAGGAGAGTGTACTCTAATGGACCCTTCTGCTTCTGTGTCCCTGGCCAGTCTCTGTCTCCCACCCACCCACCCCCCAGTTCTTTCCCCACCTCTACCCACAACCTCCTCATCCCCTGCTGCCATTCCTTACCCCTCTGTATTCCAATAAAGCATCTTCCTCCTCCTCCTCGCTGCCAGGGTGCCTGCAAGGGTGGACCCTGAGAGCCCAGAAGAGACAGAATCTCCCTGTGCAGTTCTGGTACCCAGCACCTCAGTAGCCTCTTGACAACCAGGAGGAGCAATTGCAAGGAAAGTGCTGCTCAGCCCCTGCAGCCCTAGGATGTAACATGCTCAATAGCTCTGTGGGGACGGTGCGCAGAAGTTGTGAGGGGATGGAGCATGATCAGTGCAAACAGAAAAAGATGGTTACTAACTTTTCCATAACTGTTGTTCTTCGAGATGTGTTGGTCATGTCCATTCCAATATAGGTGTGCGTGCACTGCATGCACCATTGCCAGAAGTTTTTCTCCTAGTGGTATATGTCAGATCGACTCTGGTGCCCCCTGGTGGCACCTTCATGATGCAGTATATAGGCACCTGCCGACCCACCACCTTTTCAGTTTCTTCTTGCTGGCAACTCCGACAAAGGTGCAGATGGGTTGGTTGTGGAATGGACACGAGCAACACATCTCGAAGAACAACAGTTAGGAAAGGTTAGTAACCATCTTTTTTTCTTTGAGTGCTTGCTCATGTCCATTCCAATGTAGTTGATTCCCAAGCAATCAGTTAGGTGATGTGATTGGAGTTTCGCTGGAACACAGACGGGAGGACTGCTGTCCCAAAAAGCCACAGCATTTCTGGACTGTTGAGTGATGGCACAGCACGAGGTGAATCTGTGTATGGAAGACCAGATCGTCACCCAGCAGATATCCAGGATTGGGACTTGAGCCATGAATGCCGCTGAAGAGGCTTGAGATCTTGTGGAGTGTGCTGTCAAGCTTGGAGATGACACTTTAGCTAAGTCATAGCACATGCGGATGCAAAATGTGACCCAAGAGGAGATTCTCTGTGCCAAGACAGGGTTCCCCTTCATCCTGTCTGCGATAGTGATGAAAAGCTGGAGTGGTCTTCCAGAACGGCTTGGTCCTTTCTATGTAAAAGGCCAATGCGCCTCTAGCGTCCAGAGAGTGTAGAAGCCTCTGCTCTTGCCTATTAGCATGAGGTTTGGGATAGAAGACTGGAAGAAAAATGTCCTGGCTACTGTGAAAATGAGAGACGACTTTCAGGAGAAAGGATGGATGTGGTCAAAGTCGGACCGTATCCTTGAAGAAAACCATATACAGTGGTTCAGAGGTGAGGGCCTGGATTTCTGAGACTCTTCTGGCCTAAGTAATGGCTACCAGGAAGACAGTCTTCCAGGATAAGTAGAGCAAGGGGCATGTTGCCACTGGCTCAGTCTTGACACTACCCGGTTGAGGTCCTAAGGAGGCAAACGTTGGTGCACCTGTAGATACAAACACTCTAATCCCTTCAAGAATCGGGCGCAGATTGGGTTTGAAAATACCAACCGGCCATTCACCACTATGTGGAATGCCGAGCTTGCAGCGAAGTGAACCCTGATGGATGATACCAAAGGACCTTCCTTTTTCAAGTAGAGCAGGTAGTCCAGGACAACGGGCAGTGGGGTCTCCAAAAGGTAGGATCTTTCTCTGCAGTGACCACAGTGTAAACCTCTTCCACTTAGCCAAATAGGCCATTCTAATTGATTGCTTTCTGCTATCCATAAGAATGGCACACACCAATGCCGAGAAACTCCGTTCTGCCTCATTCAGCCATGGAGCTTCCGGGCCATCAAGTGTAGGGACTCGAGGTTGGGGTGGAGCATATGTCCGTGCTCCTGGGAGATCAAGTCTGGCAGCACCGGAAGGCTGACTGGCGTGTCTATCGAGAGGGCCAGCAAGGTTGTGAAACAATGCTGGCGCAGCCATGCCAGTGCTATAAGGATTATGTGCACCTTGTCCCTCCTTACCTTGAGCAAGACCCTGTGGATGAGCAGTGCGGGGTAGGGGGTGGGAAGGTGTAGAGAAACCTCCCTCCCCAGGGAAGGAGAAAGGCATCTGAGGCCTGGTCTACACTAGGAGTTTATGTCGAATTTAGCGCCATTACATCAAATTAACTCTGCACCCATCCACACCACGAAGCTATTTAGTTCGACATAGAGGTCTCTTAAATTCGACTTCTGTACTCCTCCCCAACGAGGGGAGTAGCGCTAAATTCGACATGGCCATGTCGAATTAGGCTAGGTGTGGATGGAAATCGACGCTAATAGCTCCGGGAGCTATCCCACAGTGCACCACTCTGTTGACGCTCTGGACAGCAGTCCGAGCTCAAATGCTCTGACCAGCCACACAGGAAAAGCCCCGGGAAAATTTGAATTCCTTTTCCTGTCTGGGCAGTTTGAATCTCATTTCCTGTTTGGACATCGTGGCGAGCTCAGCAGCACTGGCAAAGATGCAGAGCTCTCCAGCAGAGATGGCCGTGCAATCTCAGAATAGAAAGAGGGCCCCAGCATGGACTGATCGGGAAGTGTTGGATCTGATCGCTGTGTGGGGCGATGAGTCCGTGCTTTCCGAGCTGCGCTCCAAAAGACGAAATGCAAAGATCTCTAAAGCCATGGCAGAGAGAGGATACAGCCGGGATGCAACGCAGTGCCGCGTGAAAATCAAGGAGCTGTGACAAGGCTACCAGAAGACCAAAGAGGCAAACGGACGCTCCGGATCCCAGCCCCACACATCCAGTTTCTACGAGGCACTGCATTCCATCCTAGGTGCGGCCGCCACCACTACCCCACCACTGACCGTGGACTCTGAGGATGGGATATTGTCGACGGCCGCTTCCTTGGACATGTTAGCGGACGGGGAAGATGAGGAAGAAGATGAGGAGGACGAGGCAGTCGACAGCGCTTACAAGGCTGATTTCCCTGACAGCCAGGATCTCTTCATCACCCTTACAGAGATCCCCTACCAACCGTCCCCAGCCGTTAACCCGGACACGGAATCAGGGGAAGGATCAGTCAGTAAGTGTTTAAAACATCTAAACATTTATTTTTTACAGAACAGGAATATTAACAATATTAACAATGGGTTTTGCATGATTACTTTGCCCTAGGCGCTTAACGGTTCAGTCCCTGGCAGTGCAACTACAAAAAAAAATATCTAACAATCTCCGGTTTAGCATGATTGTTCTGCCCAAGCCGCTCTACTGTTTAGTCCCTGCCAGTGCAGCTACAGTAAAATCCTGTCTATATGTCCGGGGATAAAGCAGAAATCCTCCATGGACATCTCCACGAAGCTCTCCTGGAGGTAATTGGAAAGCCTTTGCATCAGGTTCCTGGGGAGAGCGGCCTTATTGGGTCCTCCGTAGTAGCAAACATTTCCGCGCCAGGAGACAAGCAAGTACTCCGGGATCATTGCCCTGCAGAGCATGGCGGCATACAGCCCTGGTCTTTGCAGGCTTTCCCGAAGCATCCTTTCTTTTTCCGTCTCTGAAATCCTCATCAGAGTGATGTCGCTCATGGTGACCTGCTTTGAATTAGGTAGGGGAATGTTAGTATTGGGACTGCTTGCCTGTTCCTTTACAGAACTGTAACCGGCGGTTTACAGCCACGCGGTGGAGGCGGGAGAGGGGCAGCATACAGGGATCTTTCCCTGGGACAGCCGCGAGGGGGTGGGACAGGGGCAGAGTTCATGCTTGCCGGATTGCTGGCAGCAGGGACTGGCATTGCTTTCAATGTGAAAGGAGGCCAGTGCTACTATTAAAGTTTTAAGCAGCCACAAGTCTACGGCTTACCATGTCGGCCTGCTACACAAATTCCGGTGTCCTGCCCCGCTTCTCTGATGTGCACTGCAAGACCCCAGGCACTGAATGCGAAGGCCGAAAATTCGACCTTGTCCTGAGTGCGCATGTGATAGGTGCTGTGCATGGTCTCGTTCACAGAGAGAGACTATGTTCTTTGTTCACAACTACATTTATCTTTCTGAGGAATTCACTCCCTTTTTCCCATTCCCACAGCTGCGACTGTCTCCCAACCCAGCCTGGCATCACACTCCCAGAGGCTAGCGCAGATTAGGCGTAGGAAGAAGAGGACATGGGAGGACATGTTCTCGGAACTTATGGGCTGCTCCCGAGCCCAGGCAGCCCAGCAGACCCAGTGGAGGGAGAACTTGTCCCAAATGCACCGATCACACATGGAACGGGAGGAGAGGTGGCGGCAGGAAGACCAGCAGGCGACTCAAACGCTGCTTGGACTAATGAGGGAGCAAACGGACACGCTCCGGCGCCTTGTGGATGTTCTGCAGGACCGGTGGCAGGAGGACAGAGCCCCGCTGCAGTCTCTCTCTAACTGCCCTCCCCCGCCACAAAGTCCTATACCCCCCTCACCCAAAGTCCCAAGAAGGAGGGGCAGCAGAGTCCGTGAAAACTCTCACTCCACCCCTGCAGACTGCTCAAGTACCAGAAGGCTTTCATTCCCCAAAATTTGATAAGTCCTTTCCTTCCCGCCTCACCCAAGCCCCCGTCCCAGTTTCATCCCCCAGTTTCATGTGTGGTTGCTAATAAAAAATACGTTTCTGTTAATTACTGTTTCCATCATGTTCTTTTAGAGGAGAGTCTGTTTGAAGGGGGGGAAGGGGGTTGGTAATTGGACAGGACAGTCACCTTTACCAGGGTACAGACGCGGGGGCAGGTTCAGCAGCAGGGCACACACACATTGCAGTCACTAGTTACCCTGGTCAGTCTGGGAGGTGGTTTTCATGTTCTGTGTGTGTGTGTGGGGGGGGCGCTATGTGACTTTGTGGCAGGGGAGGGCGGTTAGAGATCTTATGCAGCGGTCCTTATCCTGGATCACAGAGCCACGCAGCAGGGGATCTGTAACCGTCCTCCCCCTGCCACAAAGTCACATAGCCCCCACACACAGAGTCCCGAACAGGAGGGGTGGCAGGCTCCGTTGAAACAACCAGTCCACCAGTGCGGAGCCGGTCATTCCTGGAGTTTAGAAGCGTCCTTTGCATCACTACACTACACCCGCTCCCCACCACAGTCTGCGTCCCAGGTTCAACACTTTCCCGCGAAAACAGTAATAAAGAAAACGGTGTTCATTAACAAATTTCAAGTGATTTTATTTTTAAACGTGTGTTGGAAGGGGGGGAATGGGGTGAACGGGGTATTTAACTGGAGAGGATAGTGAACATTTACTGGGTAAAGAAACGGGGGCAGGTTCAGCTTCTCTGTAAACAAACTTAAGCGTCACAGGTTACCCTGCTCACTCAGGAACCTAGCTTTCAAAGCCTCCCGGATGCACAGCATGTCCCGCTGGGCTCTTCTAATCGCCCGGCTGTCTGGCTGGGCGTAATCAGCAGCCAGGCTATTTGCCTCAACCTCCCACCCCGCCATAAAGGTCTCCCCCTTGCTCTCACACAGATTGTGGAGCACACAGCAAGCTGCAATAACAATGGGGATATTGGTTTCGCTGAGATCAGAGCGAGTCAGGAAGGTTCTCCATCTCCCCTTGAGACGTCCAAAAGCACACTCCACCACCATTCTGCACTTGCTCAGCCGGTAGTTGAAGAGTTCTTTTTCAGTGTCCAGGGCGCCTGTATAGGGCTTCATGAGCCAGGGCATTAGCGGGTAGGCTGGGTCCCCGAGGAGGACTATAGGCATCTCCACATCCCCAAGAGTTATTTTGTGGTCCGGAAAGTAAATACCTTCCTGCAGCCGTCTAAACAGACCAGAGTTCCTGAAAACATGAGCGTCATGAACCTTGCCCGGCCATCCGACGTTGATGTTTGTAAAACGTCCCCTATGGTCCACCAGTGCTTGCAGCACCATTGAAAAGTAGCCCTTTCGGTTAATGTACTGGCTGGCCTGGTGGTCCGGTCCCAGGATAGGGATGTGAGTTCCATCTATAGCCCCACCGCAGTTTGGGAATCCCATCGCGGCGAAGCCATCTATGATGACCTCCACGTTTCCCAGGGTCACTACCTTTGAGAGCAGTAGCTCAACGATTGCGTTGGCTACTTGCATCACAACAACCCCCACGGTAGATTTGCCCAAGCCAAAGTGGTTCGCGACTGACCGGTAGCTGTCCGGCGTTGCAAGCTTCCAGAGGGCTATGGCCACTCGCTTCTGGACACTCAGGGCTGCTCGCATCCGGGTGTCCTTGAGCTTCAGGGCATGGGACAGCAACTCACAAAGTTCCAGGAAAGTCCCCTTCCTCATGCGAAAGTTTCACAGCCACTGCGATTCATCCCAGACCTGCAGCACTATGCGGTCCCACCAGTCCGTGCTTGTTTCCCGGGCCCAGAATCGCCGTTCCACAACATCAACATGACCCATTGCCACCATGATGTCCTCGGTGCGGGGTCCCGTGCTTTGTGACAGGTCTGTGCCACTCTCAGACTTCAGGTCCTCACCGCGCTGCCGTAGCCTCCTCGCCCGATTTCTCAGCATCTGCCTCTGGGAAAGGTGGATGATAAGGTGCGAGGTGTTGACAACGGCCATAACTGCAGCGATGGTCGCAGCGGGCTCCATGCTCGCAGTGCTGTGGCGTCTGCGCTGTCACTGACCAGAAAAGTGCGCGAACTGATTTCCCGCCGGCGCTTTCAGGGAGGGAGGGAGGGCGGGAGTGACGGTTCGATGATGACAGTTACCCAAAACCACACTTTTTTCCCCCAGAAGGCATTGGGGGCTCGACCCAGAATTCCAATGGGCAGCGGGGACTGCGGGAACTGTGGGATAGCTGCCCACAGTGCACCGCTTCCAATGTCGACGCTTGCCCCGTTAGTGTGGACTCACAAAGTCGAATTACTGTCCTTCGTGTGGACACACATGTTCGACTTTGTAATATCGATTCCACATATTCGATTTAAGTAAAATCGAACTACTCTCGTAGTGTAGACATACCCTTAGTTAATAGTTCCGCAACTTCACATTTGAGTTCTTTCAGAACTCTTGGGTGAATGCCATCTGGTCCCAGTGACTTGTTAATGTTAAGTTTATCAATTAATTCCAAAACCTCCTCTAGTGACACTTCAATCTGTGACAGTTCCTCAGATTTGTCACCTACAAAAGCCGGCTCAGGTTTGGGAATCTCCCTAACATCCTCAGCCGTGAAGACTGAAGCAAAGAATCCATTTAGTTTCTCCACAATGACTTTATCGTCTTTAAGCGCTCCTTTTGTATCTCGATCATCAAGAGGCCCCACTGGTTGTTTAGCAGGCTTCCTGCTTCTGATGTACTTAAAAAACATTTTGTTATTACCTTTTGAGTTTTTGGCTAGCCGTTCTTCAAACTCCTCTTTGGCTTTTCTTATTACATTCTTGCACTTAATTTGGCAGTGTTTATGCTCCTTTCTATTTGCCTCACGAGGATTTGACTTCCACTTTTTAAAGAAAGTCTTTTTATCTCTCACTGCTTCTTTTACATGGTTGTTAAGCCACGGTGGCTCTTTTTTAGTTCTTTTACTGTGTTTCTTAATTTGGGGTATACATTGAAGTTGGGCCTCTATTATGGTGTCTTTAAAAAGCGCCCATGCAGCTTGCAGGGATTTCACTTTAGTCACTGTACCTTTTAACTTCTGTTTAACTAACCCCCTCATTTTTGCATAGTTCCCCCTTTTGAAATTAAATGCCACAGTGTTGGGCTGTTGAGATGTTCTTCCCACCACAGGGATGTTGAATGCTATTGTATTATGGTCACTATTTCCAAGCGGTCCTGTTATAGTTGCCTCTTCGACCAGCTCCCGCGCTCCACTCAGGACTAAATCTAGAGTTGCCTCTCCCCTTCTAGAGTTGCCTCTCCCCTCTTTCCCGGAGAACCACAACACAAAGGGAAGTTTTTTTCCCCCCCAATTTAAAAAATTTCTAGCCCTCCCATTGGCTCTTTTGGACAGGTGCCCACTCACTTCCTTTTACCTGTGGGCTTGTTAACGCGGAAGGCTGACTGGCGTGTCTATCGAGAAGGCCAGCAAGGTTGTGAAACAATGCTGGCGCAGCTATGCTGGTGCTATAAGGATTATGTGCGCCTTGTCCCTCCTTACCTTGAGCAAGACCCTGTGGATGAGAGGGGAGGGGGAGGGGGTGGTAATAGAGAAACCTCCCTCCCCAGAGAAGGAGAAAGGTATCTGAGCATGAGCTCGGGCTGTTTCCTAGGTACAAGCAAAACTGGGGACATTTCCTATTGAACCTGGTCGCAAACAGGTCCACCTAGGGAAACCCCCACTCTGGAAAACTGCATTCAAGATGTCTGGTTGGATGGACCACTCGTGATGATTGGTGAAGGATCTGCTCAGGTGGTCCACCACCCCGTTCTGAGCACCTGGTAGATAGGAGGCTTCCAGGTGAATGGAGTGAGCTATGCAGTACCCCCATAGAATCAACACTTCCTGGCACAGGGGAGAGGAGCAAGCCCCCCTTTGTTTGTTTATATAAAACATCATGGTCATGTTGTCTGAGGACTGACACGCATTTGGCATGTAGGTTGTGACAGAACACCTGACAGGCTAGGCTCACCACTCTTAGCTCCCAGACATTGATTTGTAGGGCTAATTCCTCTGGCATCCTGAGGGGCCCTAAGTGAACTCCCCATCCCATGTCCGAGGCATCAGTTACCAGCGTCATTGAAGGGGCGGGCCTTGTGAAGGGGACGCTGGCACACACGGTGACCTGGTCCAGCCACCACTGAAGAGTGAGCGTTACTGCTGAGGGAAGAGTGACCACCTTGTCCAACAGGTTACAGCCTGGTATACATACCAATGCCAGCCATGCTTGGAGAGGCCACAGTCTGAGCTGCGCATGTTGCACCACGTAGGTATAGGAGGCCACATATCCCAGGAACCTCAAGCATCTTCGTGCCATGGTGACGGGAAAGCACCGCGGGCCGTTTATGATCTCTTTGAAGGCCTGGAAGTGGTTCTCCGGCAAGGAGGCTCTGGACTGGTTCGAGTCGAGAACTGCTTCTATGAACTCCTTTGTATAGGAGAGAAAGTCGACTTGTGCTTGTTTATCAGGAGCCCCAGGTTCCTGAAAGTGGTTTGTATGAGGTTCACGTGCCCTTCTACCACGTCTCTGGACCGACCTTTGATCAGCCAGTTGTCCAGGTAAGGGTGGACCTGGACTCCTTGCCTGCTGAGAAAGGCCGCCACCACTGCCATGCAGTTCATGAATACTCATGGGGCAGCCAACAGGCAGCACTGTAAACTGCTAGTGTTTGTGGTCTACCACAAACCGAAGGTATTTTCTGCGCCCTGGGAGGATGGCTATGCAAGAGTACACATCCTTCAAATCGAGGGTGGCAAACCAGTCCCCTGGATCTAAGGAAGGGATAATCGAGGCCAGGGAGACCATATGGAACTTCAGCTTCTTCATGAACTTGTTGAGGTTCCACAGGTCTAGGATGGGTCTGAGATTCCTGTTGGCCTTGGGGATCAGGAAGTAGAGTGAGTAGAACCCCTTGCCTCTCAACTCCAAAGGAGCCTCCTCCACAGCTCCGACCTTTAGGAGCCACTGTACCTCCTGGGCTAGAAGCCGCTCATGAGAAGGGTCCCTGAAGAGGGAATGGGAGTGAGAATAGGAAGGAGGGAAGGAAATGAACTGCAGGGTATATCCCACTTCTACCATGCAGAGTACCCAGCAATCCAAAGTGATGTTGATCCACACGGTAAAAATGGGACAAACGGTCCACAAACGTAGGGGTAAGATCCAGCCTTGTTCTGATGTGCCATCTTCGGGTGCACCCTCATAAGGACTGCTAAGACCCCGCCGGTTGTTCTGCAGGCGCAGACACGGATGTTGAAGGGGCGTGAGGTGTATGTCTCCTCCTAAAACCTGTGTTTCTCTGCTGACTGAAATCCTGCCTCTGCTGTTGAGGTTGGTGGAATCGGCCCATAGGTTGGGGCTTATAAACGTTTATGTAATGTTATAGTGTTTACGAACCGGGACTGGCACGTTAAGTCCTAACGACTTTAGAGTGGCCCTGGAATCCTTCAGACTATGTAGGCGGGCATCTGTCTGGTCTGAAAAGAGGGAAGTTTCCTCAAACAGCAGGTCCTGAATTGTTTCCTGGACCTCATGAGGGAGTCCAGAGGACTGGAGCCAAGAGCTCCATCTCATCACTATGGCTGTGGCCTGGAGGGATGCCTTGGATACAGCCTTACCTTCCTCCATCGAAGCCGCAAGCTCAGATCTGGACTCTGATGAGAGTTCCTTGAACTTTAACATGGCAGACCATGAATTAAAATCATAACTTAGGAGGGCCTGGTGGTTTGAGATTCTCAGTTGGAGGCTCTGCGTAGAGCAGACTTTTCTCCCCAACAGGTCCAGTTTCCTGGAGTCCTTTGCCTTAGGAGAGAATCCTTATTGTCCCTCTCTCTCCCGCTAATTGGCAACAGACACAACTAGGGAACCCGGCGGGGAATGGATATAAAGTACTCATACCCCTTCGGGGCACAAAGTACTTCCATTCCACCTGCAAAGCCTTGATGGGCTGTAGAATGGCCTCGTTTAAAGGTAGGGCCACTCTAGCTGGACCCGAGTGTGCCAGTATGTCTACCAGGGCCAGGGCTGACTCCTATCTCTTCTGCTTGTACATTCAGGCTTTGAGCCACCCGACGCAAGAGCTCCTGATGGGCCTTGTAATAATCTTGTGTGGGTGCTATGAACATTCCTGCCACTTCTTCATCAGGGGAAGACAATGAGGAGGCTTGTACTGTCATCCGGGCTTTCACGTCTTCCGTTGCTGGTCAGTCCCCTGCGGGGTTATCCTGGGTCTCATCCACTTCTGCACCCGGAACTGAACCCCTCTCTGAAGGGGAAGGTGGCGGTACTCTTGCCTCCAAGGGTGCCGAGTGGGACCGACCCGTGGTATAGGACCTTGCCATCGACTTGGAGCTCGAGGACCCACTTCTGGGTGACCATGGAGGTGCCTTACCCACTCGTGCCGTGGTATCGCGAGAGGAGTGGTGCCTCGATGATTTGCTCCAGGAATGTGACTGGTCCCTCAATGTGGGATGGTGCCGGGGTAGTGACCGGTGTTAGGATTCCAATCGGTGCTGTGATTGCGAGAGGTGCCGGGACTGTGATCAGTGAGGAGTGGAGCCTCTAGAGGATGAGTGAGATACCAGGCAGTGTCTCGCCATCATTGAAGGCTTGCCAAAGACAGGCACTTGCATCCATGGGACAGTTCTTGTGGTATCAGACCTAACTCCGATGGGTCTTGGCTCGGAGAAGGTGCTGGAAGGGACTGAAAGCCTTTTGCTGCCTCATATGCCTCTGGCGTAGTTGGCATGGCCAGGGCTGAGTCATGTCCATGCTCACCGGACTCAATGGGTCCCTTCCCAGGGCCAGAGTCAATGGCACAGGCTGGTCGCCACCAGTGTGAGAGTAGCCCAGCACAGGTCTCACTCTGTCTGCAGCTTTTCTCAAAGAGGATCGTCCCCAGTCCAACTTCGTCGTCCTTTTGTTTGGCACTGTTGGCGATGGGCATGAGTATTTGCTTGCAGAGCAAGAGAACAAGAGCGTTCCAGCAACTGTCACAGACCGAAAGAACGAACTGAGGAGGCAGCAGGTTGGCAGGTGCTTATATACCGCACCATGAAGGTGCCACTCCAGGGGCCACCAGAGTTGACCTGACAGATACCAGTAGTGGGGAAAACTTCCAGGGATGGTGCACACGCCCTATATTGGAATGGACATGAGCAAGCACTCAAAAACCCCCTCAGATTTAGCTATCAAACTCCAACAAGTGTCCACTGAGTCTGAGCAAAGTGAGATTTATCAAAGGTTTATAACTTGGCCAAATTTTGTCCCTGCTCCACAACATGGGGGCACTAGAGCTTCTCAGTGACATGGTTGTAAGATTTTCTTTTTTCCAGCACAAGCAAACAGCATATTTTCCCCTAACCTCATTCTTGGAAATGGCCACTCACTTTTAACTAAATCTTAAAAAAAAATTAAATTAAAATAAAATAAAAAATTACAGCCTGAGGCAAACAGTTGGCATGGAAAATTTCTGCCCAAATAGCTGGAAATTTGGCAATGTTACGAGTAAGGGTAAGATTTTGTCATTGATATTTTTAGTAAAAGTCATGGACAGGTCACGGGCAATAAAGAAAAATTCACAGAAGCCCGTGACCTGTCCATGACTTTTACTAAAAATATCCATGATAAAAATGGGAAGGGGCTGGGCAGCTGTGGGGTGGCTGGAAGCTCCGGGGCCCCCCCACCACCTATGGGGGCTCAGAGCTCCAGGGTTTCCCTGTCCCTGCAGGGACAGCGAGCTGCAGGGATCCCTCTGCCCCCTCATGATAGGGGCCGGGGAGCTGCGGGGGTCCCTCTGCTGCAGTGGCTGGGGAGCTGCAGGGGTCCCCATGTCACCTGTAGCAGCTGGGAACTTCGGGGTACCCCCCCCGCCCACAGTGGCCGGGAGCTGCGGCAGGGGCTTTGGGGAAGGGGTTGGAATGGGGGTGGGGAAGGAGAGGGAAGAGGCAGGACAGGAAAGATGTTGTTAGCTGGATCAGCAAAACATAATCCACCCTGCTGCTGCCAGCTTCCACACACACGCGCTCTGGGGAGGAGGGCAGGCAGACAGGCGGGCTCTCGGAGCTGCTGTTTAAGGCAGTGTTTACAGTCACTCTCACTTTGGGGGTGGGGATGTCTGTTGTGTGCATTTCAATGAGCTGTTTCCACAGTTCTCTGAAGTTTATCCAAGTCAAACTGCCCAAGCTTGACAAATAGCCTTGCAGCGACCAAGCCATTGAGCCTGCTCTTCCTGCATCCCCAATCCTCCCCTCCAGCTATACCCTGACTCACACCAACCCTGGGCCAGCCCCTTCACCACTCTTCAAATCTCCCCTCCCTCAAGGGAGGGCCAAACACACCCGCCATTGAAATCCATCCCCATTGATCACATGCACAGTGTGAAACGCTGGGGGAAAAGGGAGCTGGGAAAGCAGCAGCAGCCAGTCACAACTTTTCCTTTAACACTGGGAGGGAGGCGAATCAGAGAGAAATATCATGAGGGAAGGGGGAGGGAACAGGGATCTTGGATTTTCCAGTTTACAAAAGCCAGGCCTGTTCCCCACATCTCTCACCCTCAACAACACCTGCATGGGAAAGAAATCCCCGATCCTCCTAGGGGACGTGGATGCTTCAACACAGGTGCTGACTGCGGAGTAAATTCGCTCAATAGAAGCCTACAACTCCCAGCATGCTGTACTCCATCTTGCACAGAGCTGCCGCCTTAGAGACGGAGCAGGGCATGCTGTGAGTAGTTGGGAAGAATGTTTGTTAAAAGTGGCAACATATTTTGTATGAGTAGTTACTTTAAAAAGTTCCTGCCATTACAGCGATGTTGATAGACTTAGTGTAGATCATCATCAGTGTTACTGACCACATAATAAAACAAACACCTGTAACTATTCCTTAAAAACCCCTTCGCATTACAGTTTTAAAAAGTTAATACATTGACTTTTAATAGCATACTATATTACTCTTCATTCTTTCATTTTTTACTATACTTTTGTATCTTTGTATGAAAAGATTTCAGTGATGTGGACCTTGGGCCAATGTACTAGTCCTCATGTGGCCCTCGTGGTGATTTGAGTTTGAGATCCCTGCTTTAGGAGTTGGAGCACCTCAATTTTGCACAATTCACTTGTAGAGGCAGCCTACACACCAGGAAGCAACACAGGCAGTATGAGCTGAAAGTTCCCCAGTAAGGAAATGAGTAGGGTGTTACAGCAGAAGGCTGGTTAGATCATTATAAGAAAACCAGAACAAACTTCTACTTTCAGTGTAACTCAGCCAGCACTATAAAACAGACTATCTAGTCAGCCTGTGCTACAAGACTTTCATTAACACTCAGCCAAGTACAAAAGCAACTCCTTTGTGAGATGTCCTACCACGCCAAGCCAACTGCACAAGCAAGTTTAGAGATGTGGCCACAAGAGGCCCAGCAATGCAAGGCTACAAAGAATCAAAGCAAAGGGTGGAAGGTATCCAAGAGACGCTCATAATTTACTGGAATAGTCACATAGGGTAGGCCCCATATTATTACAAACGGTGACAAGGAAAGTCCCCCAGATTCCATATTGGCTTTTAATTTAAAAAAAAAAAAAAAATCTGTGTCTTTGCTATGAAACATTTTTGTGGAACCCACAGCATCTGGTTTGTGCTGTTTCAACCAAAAACAGTCAAGAGATACCTTAAAAACTGATAATGGTCCAGAGATGCTTCAAGCATGAGAAAGCAACAAGAGTGGAGTTAAAAACTGCTGTAAGCTTGCTTCTTATACAGCAGTTATTTATTAACTAATGTTCAACAAGTCTTTGAAGTAGGAAAGCAGTATCCCCATTTTACAGCTGGAATGACTTGCTCAGGGTCACACAGTGCGTCTGTGGAAGAGCCCATTCTTGTGATCAGTCCACTTTCCAACTTACAAAGGTAAAGTATCTGTGCTTGGAACTGTAATGTACCCCTTTACTGAACAGCTGCATTCTGGATCCTCCCATGCTGAAGCACAGGGAAAGGAATATGGCTTTATAGAACAGCTTTACAGAGGTCTGAAGCACAAACCTGTGAAAGCCCACAGAATGGCTCTCCCAAGTTTTGGAAGAAGTTTTCACGTCCCCTGCCACCTTTGGAGATAGCAGGATTTTATGGTAAACTGCTATATTAATTCCAGGCTCTTTGGAAGCAAGAAAAAAAAAAAAAAGTCAACATTTGCCTAATGGAGACCACAAAACTAGTGAGGATAAAAGACGGCCATAATTCTACAGCAATGGGAAAAAATTATTGCAGTGTCTTTGTAAACTGCATCAAAATGCTAGAACTTTGGGAGTGATGCAGCTTTTTCATGTTTAATACAAAAACCTTTGATACTCACAAGGAGTTTCAATCCTACTTTGTTACTCTGTTCCATACAGCCAGCATGAGAGCTGCACTTCGCATACAACAGAAGAATTGCCTTCAAAGTGCTAAGCTTCTCTTCACCTTTACTTATCCCTTCTCTGACCGTATATCTTCTCCTTATCGGATTTGTTTCCAAGCAAAGGTGTGTATGAGGAAAGGAGTCCAGCCCACAGACTGAGTCTAGGGAATTGTATGCATTATAGATAGAGCTGTTACATACACTTGATCCAAGGCACTTAGTGTCTTTTCACTATGAACCTATGCATGTTTCCCACATGATCCTTTTACCCTGCTCAGCATCCTTCTACCCCTTAAGATTATACAGATTTTGGCAACATTTTCAGCCATTAAACAAAAACAATAAATGTCCAAGGGACTTTCCTAAAAAAAGTTAAAGCTGAACTCTTCTTGGGAAGTTGGGGACATGAACGAATTTGTGCCAGAGGCCTGGGGTGACTCTGGATGGCTGGGAGGATGAGAAGGGGATCCTGCAGAACTTGGGCTTTTCCTGGACGCCTCTGAACACTTCCGGAAGACCTGGCTGCTCTTTCTGCGGGCATTCTCCCTCACCTCCATGACCTGAGCAGACTTTGCAGCTTACAGAGGGGAAGACAAAGACAGAAAGAAAAACCATTAAGGCTTCTCATGCACCAGAATTCCATTCTCTAGGGCTACATGGATAATGGAGGGATTAGTATTCCTGCTCCCTTTTTTCAGGCATGGTTTCCCATCCTGGTCCCTCATGTAAGTCTGCCTCTCATACCTGCCTGCATAAGCTTCAGCTGTTTCTGTCTCTCCTCCTCCATCTTCTTCTTGTAATCTCCAAACATGGCTCGCATGACCTGACGCTTCTTTGCCAGCACGGCCTTGTCACTGCGTAGTGTCTTGATGGCACGAAGAGCTTCTTCAGCTGAATCATTGGAAAGGAGAGACAGGCGAACACAGAATATAAATCTTTCCTTTTGCTCTTTCCCTGCACCACTGCTTCTGCCTCCCTTTCCTTCTAACAAGACACTCTCTGGCTACTCACCCTGTTTTGGAGTGGATTTCTGTGTCTTCAGGCCAAGTTCCAGCTGTTCCACACACCAGTCCACTTCCCTCCACAGCTGTTTATCTGACTGCTACATAAAACAGAACACAGCAAGGGGAGGAAACTAAATTGTCCAAAAACTAAAACACCATATGTTAGTCAGCAAGGAAAATCAAGGATCTATAGATTTAGGAGTTGTATGTTCATGTTTTCACTCCCTCAGAGCTGGCTTCACTTCATATTCTTGATGCCACTTTATGTTCAGCACCTTCCACCTGATGATGTCAAGCCTTTGCACAAACAGTACTGAAGCCTCCCAACACCTATATGTGGAAGGTTTGCTTGCCTATGTTTGTCCAACACTATGGGAGCCTTTGGTCTGACAGCAGTTCTACAAACATAAAATAAATCATTTTCCAGTGGGGATAACTAAGGAAGAGAGAGGTGAAGTGACCTTCCCAAGGTTGCACAGTGAATGAGTGACAAAATCCAGAAGAGAATCTGGTGTCCTGTCTCCCATTCCCCTGCCTTCCCAGGGATGTGCAAGTTAGCTAGTTAATGTCTGTGAAAATGGAAGGAGCTATCTAAGCACTAAGTGTTATCCAGCATAGCCAACGGACTGGACACTGGCAGAGGGAGTAGCAGGGTTGCCTCCTAGAATTGAAGTAGCATCATGCTCTAGATCTAACAGTGTTGTAACTGTTACACATGTATGAGAATCCCCAAGCTCTTATCACCTCTATGTTCCACAACTTCTTTCCAACAGGCTTTCAGTCTCCTTCAGAGCCTCTTATGTCACGGTTACCTAGGAAAGCTACCCCCTGGTGCCTTATGTACAGTGCCCACCTGAGGGATGGACGCCTCAGGAGATAGGTAAAGGCTGTGGGGCTTTTCACCTCAGGCTGGTCTAGTCTAGGGCAGTAGTTGTGGAGATTCATCTTCTGAGGTGAGTTTGTGGGTCTCAGTCCAGTTCCTAATGGACAGCTGTCCACATCGCACAAACCACTGCAGTTGTCTGTCTCAACAGAGAGGCCAATAACAGAATGGCCAGAGACTGAACCCCCACCCCCACACACACTCTTGGAGTGGGAGCTCTCAAGGTCAGGGTTGAGGCACAGCAGCTGGGTGGTGGAGGAAGCTCTCACGGCTGCTTCCTGTGTTGCAGCCTTCACATTCCAGCATTGCTGATCTGGGACCATTCATGAGACCTAAATTCACAGACATTTTAAAGAAAAACATAACAGACTATAGACTTCAGTACAGCATTAGCAGATGGTAAGGTGTACTTTAATGATCCCTTAATACATGACTCAGAGCGACTGGTGCCTTCAACCTCTTTCCGTGCCATTATAAACCTAGAGACAGGGACTGGGACACAGGAGGTCTTCTGGGCTCTGTTCCTGGCTCTGCGACAGTCTTGATCTTGGCCAAGTCAGTTAACCTCTCTGCATCTCAATTTCACCATTTGCACAATGGGGATAAAACCTACCAGCCAGGGATGCTACAAGGTCTAAATCATTACATGCCTGCAAAGTGCTTGCAGACTCTCAGACACGGTTCTAGGGAAGGACAAAGTAACATCAACTTGAGCCACCTAGTCCACCCCCACTTGTTAGGTTTCTGGTCACAGTGAAACCCTAATGGGATAAGCAGCAATAAATGGCTATCCATTTCCAGCCTGTGCTACCACACAGATTTAGAAACCTCACACATACATTAACTTTCCCTTCCAAGGAAACTATGGAGCCTTAACAGTGAGGTTATGTTTGTTTATTAGCCAGAAATTAATTCACATACCTGTGTGGTCTTGTCCTGGAGGGACAAATCTGTGTCTTCACACCCACTGGCTCCCACCTTCACCTTCTTGCTGACCTCAGCTTCCGCCATCTCCTTCTTACTATTTGATGATTTCTTTTTCTTATTCTTCTTGGGTGCTCCAGTTGCTGCTGTCTTCTCTGCCTTAACCTCATCTTTAGCGGCGATCTCTGGTTTTGGGGTCTCTAAAACGAGAACCTTTCTCCCCAATCCTCCACCCACACAGCCCACAACCTCAGGCATGTTAGCCTCCCACAGGGTTGAATGCGTCATTGGTCCTGCAGATAAGCCACCTGATGTCACATTTTCTGCTACACTCTCCGCTCTTTGACCTGTAACAACAGATGGCATCAGGGGACCATCTTTATCTGGGATGACAAAATTGAAAGCAAACTTGGGCTCTTGTCCAGGGGTGGAAAAGTTCAACGCTCCACTCAAATCTTCTAGTTCTGAGGGCCTCTGTTCAGAGCCACCTACCCCCTGTGCCTCTTCCATAGTTCCATTGGTTGCTTGTGGATCCATCTCAGGAAGTGCAAAGCTGAATCGGAAGCTATTATCAGATGGTGTGAACCAGTTTGTTGTTGACTTGGAGGTCTGTCCAGATCGCTTCCTATACCCCACACTCCCTGAAACCTGCACATTCCCTTGCTGTATTTGTGCTTTCCCAGGTTTCATGGCTAGAGAAAAGAGGAAGATTTGTGTTTCTATTAATTCTCTGATTTCTTACCATGTTGGCGCCACATTTAGAACAATTCACTTCTATAAGGGACACCCAACCTATGTGTATGCAGAATGCTATTGTATTTTGGTACCAGCAAGGGATTGTGGGCAAGATACCCAGTGCAGCATTTCCATATGGGACTGCCTGACATGCAGAGGGAATGGGGGGGGGACTCGCTCCTATTTATTCAGGCCTTGTGCACCACCATCACACCAATCTCACACACAGATCCACAATGGATTCTTGGAGGAGTCCCATCTTCTGCTATTTCATCCTGCTCAGTGCGATGTTAGGCCTTACTCTAGCTGTCATTAGTAGAGCTTCCAAAACCATGAACTTCTCCTTAACACTGGACCCCACCCCAAAGTGATGCCATGAAGTTCAGACAGATACTGCCTTTACTTCACCCTCAAAACCCCCTTCAGCTCTGGGATTACATATGCTTAAAGGCCCTTCCACTTTAATGGCTTCTGGCTGGCCCCTTAAAGAACAGGACGGGGGAAAGAAGGTTTATTCCTCATGGGAATGATTGGACGAGAAGCCTCAAGAAAGGCCATTTGCTAACACCACATCAGAGGGAACCAAATGGTTCTGTAGACTCCAGGGATGGCCCCAGCCTCACCTGCTTTCTCCATCCTCTTCTGCTCCTCGGCCATCTTCAGTCGGTAATCCCCAAACACGCGGTTCATCACCTGCCGCTTCTTCACAAAGGCAGCCTTGCGGGAGCGCAGGACTTTGAGGATGTGCTGTGTCTCCTCTGCTGCATTTGAGAAGCCAACCGACACAAAGACAAGAAATGGGATCACAGTGAGTCCTACGAACCATAGTCAGGGAGGGAAACAATGGTGCTTCTTCCCTCAGCCAGGTACTCGGATCAGAGAAAAGTCTCAGAGCGGCAGTACTACAGATGTGTCCCAATCTCTATTCTTTGACTACATGAGGACTGGAATGGCTACTGGTTGGGACACTGGATAGTTACACCACATACAGAATTAGTCCCTTATCAGTGGTTCAGAGATAGGGATTTCTACAAATAGATGCAATACCATGTAATGCTTTTTGGGGGAGCACTTTTATGTGCTTTGTGGAAGTTGGGAAAAGCACAGACATCTTAGTCTTCCAGAAAGAGCAAGAGTCAGGCTAACTCTTCTATTTAATAACACGAGACTTTAATGCAGGGCCTGGGTGAGTGGGAAAAACTGTGAGAGGTTATTTTGACCTTGTGTTAGATAAGAATGGAACCCAGACTGTAGCAGAAAGTTACTGAGAAAAGAAAGGTATCAGGAAGGAATATGTATAAACAAGATGCGGTTGTTGATCATTATTGTCTGTAACAAAAGGTATAAATGCTTGCCCTAATTATTTATCTAACGGAGACCTGCCTCGGGAGGGGGAATCCCTGTCCGTGTGTACTCTCCCGTGCATATTGCAATTGCTCATAATAAAGCTGCCTCTGGCTTGTTGCTTTAAACTCAGAGTGAGGACTTTGTTTTCCTCCACAGCTTATTATTGCATACATCTTCCTATAGTACCTGTCCCCATAGTATGTGGGGATTGACTACAGCAAAGGTTCTCAAACTTCACTGCATCGCGCCCCCCTTCTGACAACAAAAATTACTTTACGACCTCAGGAGGGGGACCAAAGCCTGAGCCCACCCAAGCCCCTCCGCTCTGGGTAGGGGGGCCAAAGCTGAAGCTCAAGGGCTTCAGCCCCAGGCAGGGTGCCTGTAACCTGAATCCTGCTGCCCAGGGCTGAAGCCCTCGGGCTTTGGCTTCGGCCCTGGGCAGTGGGGCTCGGGCTTCAGTCCCAGACCCCGACCCCAGCAAGTCTAAGCCAGCCCTGGCGACTCCATTCAAAGGGGGTCGTGACCCACTTTGGGGTCCCAACCCACAGTTTGAGAACCGCTGGACTGCAGGATACTTGTATGACCAATAGCATATGAAGCAATGCTCTAATATATAAATGATCAAATCTCATGCTTCTGCATAAACCAATGGCTGCAATGTTCAGGAAGGAATTTTGTATCCTCATGTGCACCATGACATAGTCAGCCAGATGCCTTACAAGGGAAGTTTCACTTTCCTTTGAACCACTACGTAGTGGTCACTGCTGGAGGCATGATACTGGGCCTGGTGGATCAACAGGTATGAACTCTCAAAACGTTCCTGAATACACCTGAAGCCAGTATTTTAATGGGCAGTAAAGTTTCTCTTTTAAGTGATTTCATCTTTTTCCAGGGACAATGAGGAACATGCTTAAAAAAATAAACTACAAGCATTTAAGGGGCATCTCTATTGATACTATGCAGCAGCAGTCACTTGAGATTGTGGGATTATACCACAGATAAACTATCAGATACAGAATGTGAGTGATCAAAGCACTGAGGGGGATGAAACCACTGTCTGAGCTGCAAAGCACTGTAGGAAACCTGAAGTAGCTGAGCAATATGTAAGTGAAAGGGAGGAATGAGGCATAGGGGCTAAAAGGAAAATGAGGAGAGAAGAAACAATGCATAAGGAAGGAGACAGGCAGGATTAAGAGCGGATAGGCAGATGGAGTTCAAAGTAGAACAGATGTTAAATGAGGACAAAATGTTTCATTACATTTTACATTTAGAATGAATTCTAATTATAATTCAATAGACAGAGAAATTAGAAAGGCTTCTGGGTGAACTGAACCAGCACTGAGTTTAGATTTTAACCAGAAATCTTGGGGGAGGCAACATACCTTGTTCTGGGGTTGGATTGAGACGAAGGAGGCCTGTTTCCAGCTGCAAAATACACCACTCCAGCTCATCTTGGAATGTCCCTTGGGGAGTCTGGGATATTGGGAAGTGCACAGATGGGACAATGTTTATTTTTAAAGTGTGGACGTGTACATATACCAACCCCACACCCTTGTAGCTGACACCAAAAAAGGTTGTTCTAAAATTCTCTGGCCTGAGCTATGATAAGATGATCACAATGGTCCCTTTTGGCCTTAAATTCTATGAATGTTGCACATCAGCTGCAAAGCAATGAAGAATAAAAGTACTATGGGCCCTGTATTAATCCAGGCTCAGAGTGATGGTGGTTTTATGGTTAAATTGTTAAAAGCCTATTGAATGAGGCCCCTGTATTATAGAAATTAGTGACAGAAAAGATGTGTCCACTGTCTGTCATCCTGTCCATTTCTATGCTGTCAGGATTTTCCCTATAGGATTTTTCTAGTTCGATGCCGTGTCTAATTTAAAGGTCCTACGTGATGGGTTCCCACCAATCCTCTTTGCAAAACAGTTTCCAGTCTAACAGATCTCTCGGTCAGGAAATTATCTCCCTTGTATAACTTATACCCCATCCCCAACCACTCTCTCTTGGTTGCATTAAATTCCATTGTAACATAGATACAAGTTAAGAGTGAAGTATATCAAACAGATAATTAAATACATTTGAACATACATAATTGAGTTACATTGAACAAACAGAAGACTCACTAAACCCAAAAGATTAGGGCCAAGATTTTCAAAACTGACTAATAATTTTGGGGGGCCCAACCTGAGATACCTCAACAGGGCCTGAATTCAAGAGGGCAGGTGCTCATCATTTTCAGAAAAATCAGGCTTCTTTAAGATGTCTCAAGTTGGGCTCCCAAAATCACTAGTCAGTTTTAAAAACTTTGACCTGGATTCTTTTTCATTATTACTACAAAAGTGGTAGACCTTAGGATTGATTGACTGTAAATGATTTCCAAGACTTCTTATATTCCTCAAGAATATACCAGAGGAAAAAGTTAAAACAAAAATAGTTTGTGTAGGTTTAAAGATGACAAGTTTAAAGATGAGTTAGAAATTATATTGGTCCCTTTTTAATTTTTTGAAATATTTTAAATTAGGGTTTCATTTTGCAATCGCATATACTTGGGGATCAATACAAACTTTTTTACCTGAATGTAATACTGTTAGCAAAGTGCTGTACTCTGAACAATATGTTCCATTGCATTTATCACTACAAAAACATGAAAGCTTCAAAAAAGCCATTACAAATATTAACAGATGGACATATGGTCAGCCTGTTGATATGTGGAGAATTGTGGGGAGCTTTGAGGGGAAAAAATGCATGGCAACCTCTGCACGGGGCAGCAGGAAAATGCCTTGAAAGATCAGGGCAGGTGGCAGTTTTAATTGTATCAATCAACTTGAGTGCAGAAGGCAGAGAAGAGCACACTGAGTTTTTACCTCTTCCATTAGGAAAGCTGGCCTTGCTGATGTGCAGCTCTGGAATCCTCCTACATGGCTCCTGTTACCTAGAATCACAAGACCGTAAGTGAGCTTTTGCTTCCTTTATATCATAGGAAGGAATGAAGAAATCCAGAGGCAGCAGGAAGCGGTGATGGAAGCACCCCTCGGAGTACTTCAAAGTAACATTTCAGGAGTGGGAAAGAAGTAAAACCATTCTACCTAGTTGCTAGGTTCAGAAAGCTCCCTATTGTGGAGGATTTCTAAGGGTGGGAGGCAAGAATGGGATCAAAACTAAGATGGCTACTTTCAATTGGTGCTCCATCTCTGACAGACTCCAACTTCTTCAGCAACCAATCACTGATGTCATTAGGGGAGGCTGCAGAATGCAAAGTGATTGTTTTTGTCTTTTAATGATTGGCTGAGCACCTAATGTGGCCAACCAGACATTTAGCAGCCAGAGCTGCCAGTGTCCCTTTTTGACCAGATGTTCCAGTCAAAAAACAGACACCTGGCAACCCTATGCTCACGACTGAGGGTCAAGACCCAACAGAATAAAGGATGCTGCCAGTGACTATTGACCCAAGCCACCATCATGATTTAATTATGTCTAGTGCAATAATGTCTCCTACCAAACTCTAAGAGCTTGCACATTTCTTTATTAACAGATCCCACTGGAGCCACTGTCATGGAGTGTGGGGGAGTCAGGGCCCTGCACCCACCACTTCCTGCGATTCACCGTGACTCTCAGCCAGCCAGTAAAACAGAAGGTTTATTAGAGGACAGGAACACCATCCAAATCAGAGCTTGTAGGTACAGACCACAGAACCCCCTCAGTCAGGTCCATCTGGGGGGCAGGGAGCTTAGACCCCAGCCCAGGGGCTCCCTCCATTTCCCCAGTCAACTCCCAACCGAAACCCCCTCCAGCAGTCTCACCCAGCCTCACACTCCCCCCCCCCCCCCCGCTCCTCCTCCAGCCTTTGTCCAGTTTCCCGGGCGAAGGTGTCACCTGGCCCCAACCCCCCTCCTGGGCTCAGGTTACATGCTCACTTATCATCCCTCAAGTGAAGTCACACCCTGATACCCCCATCACCAGTGCAGACAGTCCCAGTAAAACTCCCACACAACATTCCCAGGTCAATCCTCCCTACTCCATCACAGCCATATCCACAAAAAGACCACCCAGACCTCCACAAATTCAGTACCCCACTTCTCCTCCCCAAACATTTATGCCCCATTCTATCAACCTACTCAGGGTAAGTCCAGAAAGTAGATAAGCTTTGTTCTGATCAACAAATCAGGGCTCTGGGGAGCAGGGGGAAGAGAGTAGAGTTCCACAGCCAAGGAATCCTTACTGAAAGCACACATCTCCCCCTCCTGCAATGGGGCTACAATTGAGTACTGCTCAAGTGTGCAAAGTGCTATACAGTAAAGAGCCCACAGCCCAGTTGGCAGAGCTGGGTACTGAGACCCCTTGGTCTGTTTAGTGATGCAAGAGATGAACCAGTAACACTGTCAGACTGGCGATGGTTGTCAAAGCTATAACCTACTCCCTGCCAGCCTCAACCCCCATGAGCACCAGGACAACCCCTCTCCCCAACTCTGCCGACAGACACCCGGGGGGGGGGGGAGGGGAGCTCGGCACCGGGACAGCCCCGCCCCCCAGCTCTGCAGACAGACACCCGGTGGGGGGGGGGAGCTCGGCACCGGGACAGCCCCTCCCCCCAGCTCTGCAGACAGACACCCCGAGGCCGGCTCTGCTCCTCACCTGTCGATGTCCTGGAGGAGGGGTAGTCCGTCCCGAACTCCTTCCCCCACCGCGCTCCTTTCCGGCAGGGTCCGCTCTGCGCGCTGCTAGAAATGTGCTACTTACCGTGTATTGAGCATGCTCAGTACATCTGCTGAAGCCACTGCCCTTCACCCTGCCCTTATACCCGTAGGATTCTGCTGACTGCTTTTGACAGGGATTAAAAAGGGGCAAAGGGGGCGAATCAAGGGGGGTGGTGGCCAGGGTCAAGGCAGGGGGTGGAAATTTACTGGTCTGGGGGGTCAAGCAGCTGGAGGCAGCAGTAGGAGAGGGGCTAAAGGGAAAATCAGGAATGGGGGTGAGGAGGCAGAGTTAAGCCCAGGAGTGAGGCACTGGCAGAGGGCGTCAGAGGGCAAAACCCAGCACAGTCAGGGGCACAGGGGGTAACAGTTACCCCAGTGTGACTGAGACACCAGTGTTTGCAAAAATGGTGGGGGGGGGGGCAGAGGGGCTTTTTTATTTCCCCTCTCACAGACAGCACCTCTCAGCATCAGCTTCCCAGGGCTGGGCTCTTAAAGGCACAGGCATCCCAATGCCCAGTCAATGCATCTCCTCTTTGTCTGATCTAACCTACTGAGGCTATGTCTACACTACAAATTTCAAAGCACTGTCACGGGTGCCAGTGCTCCTGGTAATCCACCTCGACGAGGGGATTAGCTCCAAGCACTGGGAACCGAGCCTGTCCACAATAGCGCTTTAAAGCGCTCAAACTTGCTGCGCTCGGGGTGGGTGGGTGAATTTTCACACCCCTGAGCCAGCAAGTTAGAGCGCTTTAACTTGCCAGTGTAGATAATCCCTGAGACTTAATTCAGTGAAACATTTTACATATATCCCCTCAGAAACCCCAAGATACCTTTACAACCACAAGAATTCTAAAATCTTGAGTCAAGAAATTTTAAAACATAAATATCTTTTTTTTATGTGCCTCTTTGTTCCTGAGCCTGTAGGGTGCAGTAAGGCCAGTTCCAATGCCTTGAGCCTAAACACCTGAATGAATCTTAGTCTACCCTCATACTCTCAAACATTTAATATACGTAAGGCCATATCTACAGTTTAAGGCCTGGTCTACACTAGGAGTTTATGTCGAATTTAGCACCGTTACATCGAATTAACTCTGCACCTGTCCACACCACGAAGCTATTTAGTTCGACATAGAGGTCTCTTAAATTCGACTTCTGTACTCCTCCCCAACGAGGGGAGTAGTGCTAAATTCAACATGGCCATGTCGAATTAGGCTAGGTGTGGATGGAAATTGACGGTAATAGCTCCGGGAGCTATCCCACAGTGCACCACTCTGTTGACGCTCTGGACAGCAGTCCGAGCTCGGATGCTCTGACCAGCCACACAGGAAAAGCCCCGGGAAAATTTGAATTCCTTTTCCTGTCTGGGCAGTTTGAATCTCATTTCCTGTTTGGACATCGTGGCGAGCTCAGCAGCACTGGCAACGATGCAGAGCTCTCCAGCAGAGATGGCCGTGCAATCTCAGAATAGAAAGAGGGCCCCAGCATGGACTGATCAGGCAGTCTTGGATCTGATCGCTGTGTGGGGCGATGAGTCCGTGCTTTCCGAGCTGCGATCGAAAAGACGGAATGCAAAGATCTACGAGAAGATCTCTAAAGCCATGGCAGAGAGAGGATACAGCCGGGATGCAACGCAGTGCCGCGTGAAAATCAAGGAGCTGAGACAAGGCTACCAGAAGACCAAAGAGGCAAACGGACACTCCGGATCCCAGCCCCAGACATCCCGTTTCTACGAGGCACTGCATTCCATCCTAGGTGCGGCCGCCACCACTACCCCACCACTGACCATGGACTCTGAGGATGGGATATTGTCGACGGCCGGTTCCTCGGACATGTTAGCAGACCGGGAAGATGAGGAGGACGAGGCAGTCGACAGCGCTTACAACGCTGATTTCCCCGACAGCCAGGATCTCTTCATCACTCTTACAGAGATCCCCTACCAACCATCCCCAGGCGTTAACCCGGACACAGAATCAGGGGAAGGATCAGTCAGTAAGTGTTTTAAACATGTAAACATTTATTTTTAACAGAACAGGAATATTAACAATGGGTTTTTCATGATTACTTTGCCCTAGGCGCTTAACGTTTCAGTCCTTGGCAGTGCAACTACTGAAAAAAAAAATCTAACAATGTCCGGTTTAGCATGATTGGTTTGCCCTAGGCGCTCTACTGTTTAGTCCCTGCCAGTGCAGCTACAGTAAAATCCGGTCTATATGTCCGGGGATAGAGCAGAAATCCTCCTGGGACATCTCCACGAAGCTCTCCTGGAGGTAATTGGAAAGCCTTTGCATCAGGTTCCTGGGGAGAGCGGCCTTATTGGGTCCTCCGTGGTAGGAAATGTTTCCGCGCCAGGAGACAATCAAGTACTCGGGTATCATTGCCTTGCAGAGCATGGTGGCATACGGCCCTGGTCTTTGCAGGCTTTCCCGAAGCATCCGTTCTTTCTCCGTCTCTGAAATCTTCATCAGAGTGATGTCGCTCATGGTGACCTGCTTTGAATTAGGTAGGGGAATGTTAGTATTGGGACTGCTTGCCTGTTCCTTTACAGAACTGTAACCGGCGGTTTAGAGCCACGCAGTGGAGGCGGGAGAGGAGCAGCATACAGGGATCTTTCCCTGGGACAGCCGCGAGGGGGTGGGACAGGGGCAGAGTTCATGCTTGCCGGATTGCTGGCAGCAGGGACTGGCATTGCTTTGAACGTGAAAGGAGGCCAGTGCTATTATTAAAGTTTTAAGCAGCCGCAAGTCTACGGCTTACCATGTCAGCCTGTTACCCAAATTCCGCTGTCCTGTCCTGCTTGTCTGATCTGCACTGCAAGACCCCAGGCACTGAATGCGAAGGCCAAAAATTCGACCTTGTCCTGAGTGCGCATGTGATAGGTGCTGTGCATGGTCTTGTTCACAGAGAAAGACTATGTTCTTTGTTCAACCAAAAATTTATCTTTCTGAGGAATTCACTCCCTTTTTCCCATCCCACAGCTGCGACTGTCTCCCGACCTAGCCTGGCATCACATTCCCAGAGGCTAGCGCAGATTAGGCGTAGGAAGAAGAGGACACGGGAGGACATGTTCTCGGAACTTATGGGCTGCTCCCGAGCCCAGGCAGCCCAGCAGACCCAGTGGAGGGAGAACTTGTCCCAAATGCACCGATCACACATGGAACGGGAGGAGAGGTGGCGGCAGGAAGACCAGCAGGCGACTCAAACGCTGCTTGGACTAATGAGGGAGCAAACGGACACGCTCCGGCGCCTTGTGGATGTTCTGCAGGACCGGAGGCAGGAGGACAGAGCCCCGCTGCAGTCTATCTCTAACCGCCCTCCCCCGCCACAAAGTCCCATACCCCCCTCACCCAAAGTCCCAAGAAGGAGGGGCGGCAGAGTCCGTGAAAACTCTCACTCCACCCCTGCAGACTGCTCAAGTACCAGAAGGCTCTCATTCCCCAAAATTTGATAAGTCCTTTCCTGCCCGCCTCACCCAAGCCCCCGTCCCAGTTTCATCCCCCAGTTTCATGTGTGGTTGCTAATAAAAAATATGTTTCTGTTAATTACTGTTTCCATCATGTTCTTTTAGAGGAGAGTCTGTTTGAAGGGGGGGAAGGGGGTTGGTAATTGGACAGGTCACCTTTACCAGGGTACAGACGCGGGGGCAGGTTCAGCAGCAGGGCACACACACATTGCAGTCACTAGTTACCCTGGTCAGTCTGGGAGGTGGTTTTCATGTTCTGTGTGTGTGTGTGTGGGGGCGCTATGTGACTTTGTGGCGGGGGAGGGCGGTTAGAGATCTTATGCAGCGGTCCTTATCCTGGATCACAGAGCCACGCAGCAGGGGATCTGTAACCGTCCTCCCCCTGCCACAAAGTCACATAGCCCCCCCACACAGAGTCCCGAACAGGAGGGGTGGCAGGCTCCGTTGAAACAACCAGTCCACCAGTGCGGAGCCGGTCATTCCTGGAGTTTAGAAGCGTCCTTTGCATCACTACACTACACCCGCTCCCCACCACAGTCTGCGTCCCAGGTTCAACACTTTCCCACGAAAACAGTAATAAAGAAAACGGTGTTCATTAACAAATTTCAAGTGATTTTATTTTTAAACGTGTGTTGGAAGGGGGGGAACGGGGTGAACGGGGTATGTAACTGGAGAGGATAGTGAACATTTACTGGGTAAAGAAAGGGGGGCAGGTTCAGCTTCTCTGTAAACAAACTTAATAGTCACAGGTTACCCTGCTCACTCAGGAACCTAGCTTTCAAAGCCTCCCGGATGCACAGCGCGTCCCGCTGGGCTCTTCTAATCGCCCGGCTGTCTGGCTGGGCGTAATCAGCAGCCAGGCTATTTGCCTCAACCTCCCACCCCGCCATAAAGGTCTCCCCCTTGCTCTCACACAGATTGTGGAGCACACAGCAAGCTGCAATAACAATGGGGATATTGGTTTCGCTGAGATCAGAGCGAGTCAGTAAGGTTCTCCATCTCCCCTTGCGACGTCCAAAAGCACACTCCACCACCATTCTGCACTTGCTCAGCCGGTAGTTGAAGAGTTCTTTTTCAGTGTCCAGGGCGCCTGTATAGGGCTTCATGAGCCAGGGCATTAGCGGGTAGGCTGGGTCCCCGAGGATGACTATAGGCATCTCCACATCCCCAAGAGTTATTTTGTGGTCCAGGAAGTAAATACCTTCCTGCAGCCGTCTAAACAGACCAGAGTTCCTGAAAACATGAGCGTCATGAACCTTGCCCGGCCATCCGACGTTGATGTTTGTAAAACGTCCCCTATGGTCCACCAGTGCTTGCAGCACCATTGAAAAGTAGCCCTTTCGGTTAATGTACTGGCTGGCCTGGTGGTCCGGTCCCAGGATAGGGATGTGAGTTCCATCTATAGCCCCACCGCAGTTTGGGAATCCCATCGCGGCGAAGCCATCTATGATGACCTCCACGTTTCCCAGGGTCACTACCTTTGAGAGCAGTAGCTCAACGATTGCGTTGGCTACTTGCATCACAACAACCCCCACGGTAGATTTGCCCACGCCAAAGTGGTTCGCGACTGACCGGTAGCTGTCCGGTGTTGCAAGCTTCCAGAGGGCTATGGCCACTCGCTTCTGGACAGTCAGGGCTGCTCGCATCCGGGTGTCCTTGCGCTTCAGGGCAGGGGACAGCAACTCACAAAGTTCAAGGAAAGTTCCCTTATGCATGCGAAAGTTTCGCAGCCACTGTGATTCATCCCAGACCTGCAGCACTATGCGGTCCCACCAGACCGTGCTTGTTTCCCGGGCCCAGAATCGCCGTTCCACAACATCAACATGACCCATTGCCACCATGATGTCCTCGGCGCGGGGTCCCTTGCTTTGTGACAGGTCTGTGCCACTCTCAGACTTCAGGTCCTCACCGCGCTGCCGTAGCCTCCTCGCCCGATTTCTCAGCATCTGCCTCTGGGAAAGGTGGATGATAAGGTGCGAGGTGTTGACAACGGCCATAACTGCAGCGATGGTCGCAGCGGGCTCCATGCTCGCAGTGCTGTGGCGTCCGCGCTGTCACTGACCAGAAAAGTGCGCGAACTGATTTCCCGCCGGCGCTTTCAGGGAGGGAGGGAGGGCGGGAGTGACGGTTCGATGACGACAGTTACCCAAAACCACCCTCGACACATTTTTTTCCCCAGTAGGCATTGGGGGCTCGACCCAGAATTCCAATGGGCAGCGGGGACTGCGGGAACTGTGGGATAGCTGCCCACAGTGCACCGCTTCCAGTGTCGACACTTGCCCCGTTAGTGTGGACTGACAAAGTCAAATTACTGTCCTTAGTGTGGACACACACGTTCGACTTTGTAATATCGATTCCACATATTCGATTTAAGTAAAATCGAACTACTCTCGTAGTGTAGACATACCCTTAGTGTGGGTTAACTCAAGTTATGTCACCATAGAGTCACTACGGTTACTATGTCACTTGTGTGCATGCCTCCTGGACTCCTTGCCTCAGCAGCACTTGTATAGATTCAGAGTGAGGTGCACCATGAATAGATATCCCACTGTCCACCCACTGTATTTTGGGAAGCTTTTGTTTGGTAGTGTATGCTGGGTACCAAACAGGTCAGACAGGGGTGACTGTGGCCATGGGATCAAACTTCTTATAATGCATTGTTAACCATCCACTAATTTTATATGTATCCCATACATAAATGTATACATAATGTTTACACCTTTTTTTTCTAAACCCACTAACCTTCCTGACCCTCCTCACTGTCTGCCATCTCACACAGAATCATGGAGCTTGCATGGCTCTGCACTATTGTCAAGAGGGTTTGCGCCAAAAGATGCATGCTCCTTTAGTATTTGCAGATCAGCAAACATACATGTGGGGTATGACATTATACTCTACATTCTTTATGAAAATATGCTTGATATGGATATGACATAGCTAATATATACTTTATGCAAGATGGCTGATGTGGGGTATCATTGAAAAACTTAAGACCTATTGACTGTGTTTATCCAACCTGTATGCATGTAACGTTTGTATATGAGGCTAGAAATATTGACCATGTCTCTGTATTTAAAATGTGCTCTGTTGGATGAGGCCAGATAATGTTAGTGACTTATTGAAGGAATGCATAAACACATCAAGCTTATCCCAGGAACTGTGCCTCTGAACGACAGTGCTATACAATGGGGACTACTTGACCAAGATCAGATACCTCTATACAGTGGGTGCTGTTTGACCCAGGTCACAGCAAAAGAGCATTCCAGAATTCAGAAACTGGGGGGAAGAAAGAATTGGTGGACAATGATAGCCTACAAGAACAACCGGAAAAACCTGAGGTACAAAGACTGAACAGTGAGAAATGATTGACCCAGCAATCTGGATGATGGGAAGACAGACACTTCAGCTCACCTCAGCATACTGAGAACAAGAAGGATCTGATATTATCAACCACTGAAGAATAATCCAGCAGGGCTGCCCGGGGGAGGGGGGGCAAGTGGGGCAATTTGCCCCGGGCCCCGCAGGGGCTCCCACAAGAGTTTTTCGGGGCCCCTGGAGCGGGGTCCTTCACTCGCTCCGGGGGCCCCGGAAAACTCTCGTGGGGCCCGGGGCCCCGGAGCTTTTTCCGCTCCGGGTCTTCGGTGGCAGTTCAGCGGTGGGGGGTCCTTCTGCTCCGGGACCCACCGCCAAAGTGCCCTGAAGACCCGTGGTAGTGGGGCCTTATGCCCCGGGACCCGCCGCCGAAGTGCCAGGTCTTCGGCGGCAATTCGGCGGCGGGGGCCTCGAATTGTGTGTATAATATATCTTGTGTCCCCATTATGCAGACATAGGCCTTTTTCTCACTGCTAATAAGACTAATGAAAACAACACAAGACAAGTTAAGTTTTAACAGTGAAGACAAAGGCTAAAGAAAATGTCTCAAAAATTAAATGAGAGAGCAATGAGGTGACATGTGAGTACCACAGTTCTGAGTGTAATTTTGGTGGTGATACCTCTTTGCTCCTTATGTGTGTGTAACAGTGACAGAAGTGGAAGTCTGTATAAAGCACAATGGTAGATTTTCTGCCTATGATCTTGCTTTCCAAAGGAATTAAGTATTTCAAATACTATGTATAATGTTTTTCATTACTCTCAATGTTTTGTGTGCATTCAATGTTTTTTTTTATTAATAGACTGTATGACCTACTATGCAGTGGAAAGGAATTAATAAATATTTCTTTTTAAATATTAAAAGGGTTTTCATTAAGGGTTTTTAATGCAATAGCCATGAAATTCCACTTGCAAAAGGTTTTTTAAACAGACCTGAAAATATAGGAATATTGGCTTGGTTCTCTCGATACCAAACACATTTTTGGAGTTTGTCTAATGGGTATTTTGAGAATGGCGACTAAGCATCTTGTCATACAGTGAAAGTGTCAATTAAGATTTCTTGAGTAATATACGTATAAATAAGGCTGTGATACTGGCCATAAACCATGGTGGATTTGTGATTTAAATCACTAGTCATGAAGACTCAATGTAATCATGGTTTTCTAGATAAAAGTGCATTCCTGTTGGTTGTTATAGCCTTAATACATATTCTTCACAACTCAGAGTTAGATCCAATGGTGCCTTATAATTTGTTCTGCTTGTGCAGATACTCTTTATATTTCAGATCCCTGATGTAAAATAGATTGTCTGAACCTGGGCCTGTGTGATTTCAGTCAGTTGGATAATTTGGTTATTTTTCTTCACTAGTTTGTACAGACTTGTCCAATTGACCCACAAAGAAAAGTTAAAGTTTAGAATATTACTGCTATCCAGTGTGTTAGTTCTTTTATCCTCATGAGTTGGGAAGTAATAGGTTAAGATGGGAGTTTTTAATGTAGTTATATTACACATACATTGCTCTACTGGTGGTTCTTGCCACAAAATCTCCTCTAATCCAATGGCACTGTAGCCAGGTCGCGACTCACCAGCGCAGCACCTCCTGCTGGTCGTCTAGGGAATTAGCTCTCCAGTGTACAGAGCGCCTCCTACTGGCCAGTGTACAGAGCACCTCCTACTGGCCAGTGTCTCACCTGCCGCTGGCACCCATGTCCCTGCCGGACCCCGGTGCCCTTTACCTTGGGAGGCTGCCCCCACAGTAACCCCTTATTCTGGGTTTCCCCTCCCAGGGGAACCCCCAACCCTCTAAACCCACCTTGCCTCAGTGGCTACTGCCAGTCATCATCTAGCCCCCGCTCACTGGGGCAGACTGCAGTGTAATGGACACTCATCATTGGCAAGGGGTTAGGACTTGCTGCCTTTGCATATCCCAGGGCTGCTCCTCTGCAGCCCCAGTACCTTTTCATAGGACTTCACCAAGGCCTGCAGCCTGGGGGTTTAAAAGGCTGGAGCTTCCCAGCTCCCCTTGCCCTTCCCCAGCACTGCTCCACTTCAGGTACCTTACTCCCCTTCCCACTCACTTCAGGGCTAGAGTGAGACTTCTCCAGCTTCTGGCTCACAGCCCTCTTATCAGGGCCAGCTGGGCCCTAATTGAGCACAGCCACAGCTGTGTACCATCCAGAAACATATGTAAGGAAAAGGTTATTTTCATGTTTTGTAGCAGAGGAGTTAAGACTGTCATATCTTTAGCTCATACCCAATCCATCTCACTTTCTGTTAGCATAATAGCTAATAATTGTTGTTCAGAACACCACAAGGCTAACAGGTACAGCCCTTCGCAGCTCTCAGGAACTGCTAATGGTAAGAATTCACTACCCGCAGCAGCGAGAGGTCCAACTTTGCTAAAAACAAACAAAAAAAGGCCATCTGATGTAGCTGATTCCTACAGATAGCAGTCTCACATACCGACGGTGTGAGAAACTGCTGCCTGTAGGAATTAGCTTCATCACATTGCAGTGTTACAGGTAGCACATCCCTATCGTTTGCAGTTTCATACACATGTGTGTGTGAAAATGCTATCTGTAGGAACATGCTACCCGCAGCAGCGAGAGGTCCAACTTTGCTAAAAAAGGCCATCTGATGTAGCTGATTCCTACAGATAGCAGTCTCACATACCAATGGTGCAGCAGCAACAGGTCCAACTTTGCTAAAAAGGGTATTTCAAGCAGTCTCAAATGTAAAACCAGCCTGATAGCTTTAACAGTGTAACAAGCCTACAAATGGTGGATGTGGTATATCTTGCCTTTAGTAAGGCTTTTGATACGGTCTCCCATGACCTTCTCATAAACAAACTATGGAAATGAAACCTAGATGGACATAACGATAAATAAGAAGGGCATAACGAGTGGGGTTCTCCAGGGATCAGTTGTGGATATGTTTCTATTCAAAATCTTAATGACTGAGATAATGGCATAGAGAGTACACTTATAAAGTTTGTGAAAATTTAAGGTCTAGAAAACGACCTATGAAGGAAGATTGAAATATGATAAGTTTTCAAGCATGTACAAATAAAGTAGCATATTTTTACAAAAGCTGTTTCTTACAATCTATACGTATCACTAACTGCTACTGATAGCACATTTCTACTCGTAGCAATTTCACATACACTTTAGTGCAAGAAACTGCTATCTGTAGGCATTTGCTACATCAGGTAGCAGTTTAATACAATAGCAGTTTCTTACAATTGTGACAGACCCAGAACAGTGGGGTACAGGAGTCTGGTAGAGGGCAAATATACTGGTCACTGGATGAGTAGTTTTCTGTTCCCTGAGTGACCAGACCTATTGGGATCCAGGAAGTGGGCGGGAGAAGCCCGCCCACTGCTAAAGGATCCCCCCCAGCCTAAGGGGGGGTCCACAGGACCTGGAGATCAAAAAATTACGGGGGACAACTAATAAAAGAACAGGGACAGGAGAGAGGTCAAAGGGTCAAACGAAGCGAACCAGACGGGGACACCGAGCAGAGAACCTCGGACAGCGCCCACTGCTCCTCAAAGGCGTCAAGGGAGCCAGTGGACGCCGCCCAGAGGAACTCTGCCCGGATACGTGAAAGAACGGAGGACCTGAAATACGCCCCACAGTCACAGGAAACTCCATCGGCCAACCTCCTCACTCTGGTTTTATAGATGGCCAGTTTCACTAGGGCCAGAAGGAGGTTGACCAGGAGGTCCCGCGACTTTGTGGGGCGACGGATAGGGAGTGCATAAATAAAAAGGTGAGGCGAAAAGTGCAACCAAAATCTTAACAAAATATCCGTGAGGAGCCGGAATAGGGGCTGCAGCCTGGCGCACTCCAGGTAAACATGCGCCAGGGTCTCCCTCACGCCGCAAAAGGGGCAGGTGTCTAGGATAGGGGTAAACCGCGCCAAGTACACGCCCGTGCTCACGGTTCCGTGAAGGAGCCGCCAACTGATGTCCCCGGTGGGCTTTGGGATCAGAGCAGAATAAAGGCTGGCCCACCGGGGCTCCTCACCCTCCAGAGGTGGCAGAAGGTCCCGCCACTTCGTATCGGGGCGGGACGCGAGGGTGAGGACATGAAGAACATGGAGCACGAGCGTGTATAGATGTTTCCTTGGCACGGTCCGGAACAGAACCGGCTGCAGATGGTGCAGCCGGCTCATGGCGAATGGACGGGGAGGGGGCTGATTGGGTCCACGGGGCAGGGGCCCGATGAAAAAGTCTGGAGGGCTCGGAGTGGAGAGTGGGCGGGGCGTGCCCTCTCGCAGGACCCGGTCGAGATAGTCCCGAGCAGCGGGCGGCAAAGCGGCCCTCACCTCCTGAAGTACGCCCCGGGGAGTACGAGGTCTGGAGAGCCCCATGCGCTGAGCGAGCGTCAGGGGATCCAGCCAGTCTCCCCGGTCGTAGTCCAGGAGGTCTCCGACTTTATTGACTTCTGCTAGGACCAACCTCTGGCGCACCATGGGGGACTCCGCCACCTGCACACGAAGCTGGGGGTTGTGTAGCAGGGGCTCCGCGAGGAGATCTGCCCCCACGGTGGCCGCCACGGACCTGGTCACTGAGAACAGTTTCCAGGTCTGGAGGAGGTCCTGGTAGAAGACCGGCAGCTCGGAGAGGCCTCGCGGAAGACCTCTCGGATGGAGACAAAGGAGCTGCCGGTCATATCGGAGCCTTCGGAAGCGGCGCAGGAAGGCGTGCGCCAATACGCTCCATGCCGGACTACCTGCACCATAAAGGAGCCTCTGCAGGGCCTGGAGGCGGAAGACGTGGACCTGAGCGTGCAGACACTTCAGACCCTGCCCTCCCTCCTCCAGGGGTAGATGGAGAACCCCCGCAGAGACCCAGTGCAGTCCTGACCAAAAGAACTCTAGAATCAACGTCCGGAGGGTGGTCAGGAAGCCCGGGGCCGGGACCAGGGTGTTGAGCCGGTACCAGAGCATGGACAGGACTAGTTGATTGAGCACCAGTGCTCTCCCTCGAAGCGAGAGACACCGGAGCAGTCCTGTCCATTTCCGGAGCCGCTCCGACACCCTGCCTTCTAAACCTAGCCAGTTCTCCGGCGGAGACGGATGCGTGGCAGAAAGGTAAACGCCGAGATAGAGCAGCGGACCCGCGCTCCACCGGATGGCCTGAAGCGCGGGTGGGAGGGAGCTCGCCTGCCACCCGTCCCCTACCACCAGGCCAGAGCTCTTCACCCAGTTGACCCGGGTGGAGGAGGCCGCCGAATAGATGGTCTGGCAAGCCTCCACCCGCACCAAGTCGCCCGGGTCCTGGACCACGAGGAGCACGTCGTCGGCGTACGCCGACAGGACCAGCCGCAGCTCCGGCTCCCGCAGCACCAACCCTGCCAACCTCCTACGGAGGAGACAGAGGAAGGGCTCGATCGCCAGAGCATACAGCTGGCCCGAGAGGGGGCACCCTTGTCGTACTCCTCGCCCGAAGCTGACCGGTTCAGTCAGGGTCCAGTTGAGCCTGACCAAACACTCTGCGGAGGCGTACAGCACCTGGAGAAAACCCACAAACTGGGGCCCGAAGCCAAACGCTCGCAGAGTGCCCAGGAGATACCTGTGGTCCACCCTGTCGAACGCCTTCTCCTGATCCAGGGACAGGAGGGCGAACGACAGACCATCCCTACACCTGAGTTCCAAGAGGTCCCGGACCAGATACAAGTTGTCGAAGATGGTGCGGCCTGGGACGGTGTAGGTCTGGTCTGGGTGGATCACGTCCGCCAGCACGGACCCTAGCCACAGCGAGATGGCCTTCGCTACGATTTTATAGTCCGTGCTGAGGAGCGAGATGGGACGCCAATTCCGTAAATCGCGGAGGTCCCCCTTCTTCGGCAATAAGGCGAGCACGGCTCGCCTGCACGAAAGAGGGAGGACCCCGCCCTGCAAGGACTCGGCCCAGACGGTGACAAGGTCCAGGCCGAGGACGTCCCAAAACACGCGGTAGAACTCCACGGTCAGCCCGTCCAGGCCCGGAGATTTATTGGTGGGCATGCGGCGGAGGGCTTCCGAGAACTCGGCCAGAGTGAGAGGCAGCTCCAGCCGGTCTCGGTCGCCCGCGCTGACCGTCGGGAGTTCATCCCAGAGCATTCTGCAAGCGTTAGGATCGATCGGATCCGGGGAGAAAAGGCCTGCGTAGAAGGCCCTGGCCCTCCCGCACATTTCCGCCGGATCCGTGAGGGGGGTGCCATCCTCTGCTAGAAGGCAGGTGACGTGCTTCTTGGCCCCCCTCTTTTTCTCCAGGGCGTAGAAGAAGCGGGAGCCGCGATCCATCTCCCGAAGGAGACGGATGCGGGATCGAACAAAGGCACCTCGGCCCCGATGATCCTCGAGGGTCCGGAGCTCTTCCCGCTTCTCCCGGCACGCTCCGCAGAGGGATGGATCACCGGGGCTGGCGGCCAGACGCCTCTCCAGCTCTAAGACCTCCCGTTCCAACTGCCCTATCGCCGCATCCCTCCGTCGGCTGGCGCCCCGTGTGTAGTCACGGCAGAAGAGCCGGGCGCGCACCTTCCCCAGGTCCCACCACCGCCGCGCCGAGGGAAAGGCACGCCGCTGCCCTCGCCAGGCCAGCCAGAACTCCCGGAAGGACGCCACGAAGCCCACATCCTCCAACAAGCTATTATTAAAGTGCCAATAGGCCGGCCCCGGCCTCTCCGCGCAGAGAGAGGCTGTCACGGTGGCTAGATGGTGATCTGAAAAAGGGGCCGGCCGGACGCTGGAGGAGTGGGCCCGGGAAAGATGGAAGCATGACATATAGATGCGGTCCAACCGGGAGTGGTACGACCGATGGACCTCCACCCGGACAAAAGTGAATGTCGAAATGTCATCCGGGTGGTGGTCGCGCCAGACGTCCACCAGGGAGTGATGTTCGACGATCTCCCGGAGGACATCCGCGGCGGCCGGGTGCTGCTCGGTCCCCGAGCGGTCCCTTTCCTCAAGGGTGGCGTTAAAGTCCCCGCCCAGGACCAGGCACTCGCGAGGATCCAAGGTGCCGAAGAAGGCGGACGCCTGCTGATAAAAACACAACCTCTCTGGGCCCAATGTCGGGGCGTAAACGTTGACGAGATTAACCACAAGCCCCTCCATGCGGACCCGGAGGTGCAGCAGGCGGCCTGGCACAGCCTCGGCGACCCCCAGCACCTCAGGCCGTAGGTCGGGGGAGAACAGGGTCGCCACTCCAGCCGTAAGAACTGTGAGGTGGCTAAAATAGACCCTGTCCCCCCACTCCAGCCGCCAGCTAGCTTCAGCGGCCGGATCCGTATGGGTCTCCTGCAGGAAAATCACAGAGTACCCCCCCTCCCGAAGGAAGGAGAGCACCTGGCTCCTGCGGAGACCCATCCTACAGCCCCGGGTGTTCAATGTTGCGAAGATGATCGGTGCCATGAGGAGGGCTGGGGCGGATCCTCGCCGGCAGAGACGCCCACGGCCTCCGTCGGGCCGCGCAACAATCCGTGACCTACTCCGTAGGTGATTAAGGAGTCACGGAAGAGGCGGACCCGTTGGTAGGCCGCGGCGGCCTGCCTCCCGGTCCTCTTACCCTCCCCCATGAGGGCCCTCGCGGCCCGGAGGATCTGATGAAAATCCCCCCATCGCTGGAGTGCAAGCTGTACCTTGTTGCGGGAGCCACGGACGTCCTCAAGGAACTCTCGTAGCTCCTCTCTCAGCGTATGGGGGGGTGGGGTTACCGATCTATGGCTATCCCCCAGCGGGGTCCCTGTCACAGCCCCGTGGCCCACCGAGACGGGCAAGCAGGGGGCAGACCCTCGACGTGGCGTCCGATGGGCTGGCGCCACATGGCCCGCCTCAGACCCTGGCTCAATGGGGGGCGGCGGAGGGAAAATAGCAGCCCCTGGTGGGTCGGGACAAGGAAAAACAAAGGCTGCTCCTTGGGGGTTGTCCTCTGGGATATGGAAGGAGACAGCCCCAGGGGCGGCAATAGCATCACAGGAAGTGGATGGGATAGAGACTGGGTCGGTGTCAGGGGCAGGGTCGGAGTCAGGAATAGGGACAGGGGAAGGGGCGACAGTGGGATCGGGGGCCCCAGCAGCCAGGCTCCTGGGTGGGGGGGGTGGCACCCCGCAAATGGGCTCAGGGATTTGCGGGGAGGGAGGTGGGCCCTCCGTGATGCCGGGCTTGTGCTCCAAGGCAGATGGTAAGGCCATGGCATCCATAGGTGGAGAATCAACGATGGGGCCCCCACCCAGGGAGGAGGTCGGCTGCCCCTCAGCCACGAGGGAGTCCCCTGGCGACTCGGGTCCCGGTTGCATGGCACTGGCCGTCACCTCAAGAGGCTCGGCGGCCGCTAGCGGGGTGCCATCTGCAGCCGGGTTGGTGGAAGAGTCCAGGGGCTCCTCGGAGGCGGGAGCGGAAGCAGTGGGTAAGGGGACAGAACATGGGGAAAGGGGGGCTGAGGCGAGGTCGCTCAGATCGAGGCCCGCTGGCAGAGGGTCGTCCTCCCCCTGGGTAACCGAGGTCAGACCCAGGGCCTCGATCTCCTCATAAATGGAGGGGAGATCACCTTCCACCACCCCAGGGCTCTCCCCGCCTGCACCCGAAGCGACGCTCGCCTTGGTGCATGCAGGGGCTTCAGATTGTAAGGGGGCGAGAGGGGCTCCATCAGGGGCTTCCATAGGAAGGGACACCGGAGGAGGGGTAGTGCTTTCCTCCGATGCTGCCACGTCTTCCCTAGCCGGTAATGGGGGACAAAACCCACCCGGGGGCAAAGCGGAAGGCTCAGCATCGGTGCCCCCCTTCCTGGTCTTTCGGGGGGCTACCGCATCAGATGGGAGGAGCGGAGCTCGAGCCCTCCGCTTGCCCCGCTTCCCCTGTACTAAGGACCAGCCCTCCATGGCATCATCCGGGGGTTGGCTAACAGGGGTCGTGTCAGGGAGCAAGGGCGAAGGCTCAGGGACTCGGGGAGGCAATGGTGGGGCAGCATGTAGGAGGGAGGAGCCACCCTGGGGCATGCCCTTTTCTATGCCCGGCGGTATCCCTACCTCACCCTCCTCCACAGGCCCCGCCAGATTGCAGGCGGCAGAGGCGGGGCCCTCCTGCTCGTCTGGGCACACTAGGGGAGATACCCCTTGGGCCCGAGCGGGAGCGTTGTTGGGCCGGAAAGGAGGAGGGGCGGCTTCGGGCGCCGGGCAGCCAGGGGCGCCGGTGATGACGGGGCCGGCGCCCTGCCGGGGCTCGGGGGTCCCGGATGCCCCTCCGTGCTGGGCCAAGGGGCAGTCCCTCCGGACGTGCCCCATCGCCCGGCAGAGGTAGCACCGGGCCTCCCCCGTTGAATAATGCACCCGGTAGCGGGCCCCCTGGTAGGGGACCAAGAAGGACCCCTCGAGCGCCTCACCGTCACGTGCCGCCGGCGGCAGTTGTAACTGTACCTGCCGGCGGAACGAGAGGACATGACGGAGGGCGGGGTCTTTGCAGCCCAATGGGAGAGGGCTGACCACAGAGATCGGCCTCCCCAGGGTAGAGAGGGCAGGTAACAGGGCGGCATTTGGAAGGAAGGGAGGGACAGAAGTCAGGACCAGTCGGGCGCCCAGGTCTTCTAGCGGCTCCAGGGGGACGTACACGCCCCCCACCGCCAGGCCCTTCTCCACTGCCTCCTGGGCGGCGGCCTCTGATGCTAGGAAGAAGACGACCTTTCCGTACATCTTGGAGGCCGCCACAATGGCCGTGGGCCCCACCACCCTCGCCAACGCCCGCACGTAGGTCTCCACGTGGGGCGAAGCGGGTACCAGGAGGCAACGGACGCCGTGCTTCCTGGTCAAGGTGGGGAAGGGGCCCCGGCCGCTATAGATGGTAGCAGAGGCGGTGGATGGGGGAGATGACGTAGCGGCAGGCGGGGGGGCCGCCGCCACCTGGGCGTATGCCCTGGGGGCCGGGGGAGGGACACCCACAGAGCTGGTGGAGGGAACAGCAGGGAGGGACGCCGTGGCCGGTTGCAGGGCCGCGGCAGTGGGGGCACCCCCTGCCATGGAGGGCCTGGCTTTTTTAGCGGGGCCTTTACCCTTCTTTGTGCCCTGGCCCTTCCTGCCGGTTGGAGGGACTCCCCCAGAGTCAGAGGGGGCGAGGGACGTGGCAGCAGCGGAGGTCACCTCGTTACCCACCGCCGCCAGTGCTCCAGCAGGGGTGGTAGCAGGTGGCTCGGCAGCGGCGGTTGAGGTAGAGGCTAGGGGGGACGATGGTGGGGCGGGTGGAGGAGGGGCAGCAGGGTCCGCCCGAGGGGTCTCACTCTCCTCGTCCCCTGCCATAATGAGGACGGGGGGAGAGCAAACACTGGAGGGGGGGTAGGGAAGGGGGAAGCAGGTCGACCACTCCTCCCCGCTAGGCTGTAGGCAGGGGAGGAGGGTGCCAAAAAAAAAGGAGGGGGTGGATGGGGGGGGCTATCAAGGGCTAGGGGTCAGTCACCGACTCAGGGAAGGTTTCCGGCTCCTCTTGTTGCACCAAGGAAGGGAGGATATAACAGCAGTGGGGGGTGCAGTGAGACAGAGCAAACTAAAACGGGGAAGGGTACAAGCGCATAGGAGGGGACATGGGCGCACGAGGGGAGGGGCTAATCAGGGCAAGGGGACCGCAGGGGGAAGGGAGCAACCAGGCGGGAAATGGGGCAGAGGAACCACGGGGCTAGCTTCAGAGGCTGGGGCGGGTCAAACAAAGGCTGCAGAGGGAAAGGGTGGGGCAGGCAAACAAACTGGAGCTAGCGAGGGGCTGGGGCAAGGGGGAGGGGCAAAAGGCAGCAAGGGGCAAATGGGTAGGTAGCAGGGGTAAAGCTGGGGGCTTGCTACACGGGGGAGAGGGTCAGTCCAAAGGAGGGGGGGCACGTGCACCCACGTGTGCTTGTAACAAAAGGAAAAGCAGTTTAGGCTGGCTGCTGTATCAGGCCCAATGGTGGCAACAGGGCATGGCAAGCCTAGGTGAGCAGCTGAGTCCCAGAGGCAGGAGCTCGAGGCAGATGGTGAGTAGTCGGTGGGGGTGGTGGAGGGGGCAACGATGATGGTGGTGGTGGGGATCGGGGGGGGACACAGATGGACCAGGGGGCAGGCTCCACGCCACACCCCCTGTGTCTCCACAAACACAGTCTAGATCCCCACCACAAGAGCACAGTTCAAAAGTTACTCAGTCCGGGAGGGCCCCCTCCACAGTGGTCTGTAGAATTCCTACGCGCTCCCCCACTGGCAGATGGTCCTCTTCTTCTCCTCAGGGCTCCAGCAGCTCCCCAGCAGCAAACGCAGCAGCTCCAGGCAGCAGTCTGGTGGCCAGCAGGAAGGACCCTTCTCAGGTGGAGGTGGTGGCGGCATCCCCAGCACCAGGAGCAATGGCTGGGGTCTCTCCCTCCCCTCCTCTGGGGAGTGGGCCAGCAGGCCCCCCCCCCAAGGGGCTGGAGCTGGAGCAGCAGCAACCAAGGGTGTGGGTGGGTCTAGCAGCCAGCCAGCAACCAGGTAGCAGAGAAGGAGGAGGAGCAGCCCCCTCCCTCCCTCCCTCTAGGCCAGAGGGCTACAGGAGAGTGATCAATTAGTCCCAGGTCAGACAGGGTTTCTGTTCTCTGAGTGACCAGACCTATTGGGATCCAGGAAGTGGGCGGGCGAAGCCCGCCCACTGCTAAAGGATCCCCCCCAGCCTAAGGGGGGGGTCCACAGGACCTGGAGACCAAAAAATTACGGGGGACAACTAATAAAAGAACAGGGACAGGAGTGAGGTCAAAGGGTCAAAAGAAGCGAACCAGACGGGGACACCGAGCAGAGAACCCCGGACAGCGCCCACTGCTCCTCGAAGGCGTCAAGGGAGCCAGTGGACGTCGCCCAGAGGAACTCTGCCCGGATACGTGAAAGAACGGAGGACCTGAAATACGCCCCACAGTCACAGGAAACTCCATCGGCCAACCTCCTCACTCTGGTTTTATAGATGGCCAGTTTTGCTAAGGCCAGAAGGAGGTTGACCAGGAGGTCCCGCAACTTTGTGGGGCGACGGATAGGGAGTGCATAAATAAAAAGGTGTGGAGAAAAGTGCAACCAAAATCTTAACAAAATATCTGTGAGGAGCCGGAATAGGGGCTGCAGCCTGGTGCACTCTAGGTAAACATGCGCCAGGGTCTCCCTCACGCCGCAAAAGGGGCAGGTGTCTGGGATAGGGGTAAACCGCGCCAAGTACACGCCCGTGCTTACGGCTCCGTGAAGGAGCCGCCAACTGATGTCCCCGGTGGGCTTCGGGATCAGAGCAGAATAAAGGCTGGCCCACCGGGGCTCCTCACCCTCCAGAGGTGGCAGAAGGTCCCGCCACTTTGTATCGGGGCGGGACGCGAGGGTGAGGACATGAAGAACATGTAGCACGAGCGTGTATAGATGTTTCCTTGGCGCGGTCCGGAACAGAACCGGCTGCAAATGGTGCAGCCGGCTCATGGCGAATGGACGGGGAGGGGGCTGGTTGTGTCCACGGGGCAAGGGCCCGATGAAAAAGTCTGGAGGGCTCGGAGTGGAGGGTGGACGGGGCGTGCCCTCTCGCAGGACCCGGTCGAGATAGTCCCGAGCAGCGGGCGGCAAAGCGGCCCTCACCTCCTGAAGCACGCGCCGGGGAGTACGAGGTCTGGAGAGCCCCATGCGCTGAGCGAGCGTCAGGGGATCCAGCCAGTCTCCTCGGTCGTAGTCCAGGAGGTCTCCGACTTTGGTGACTTCTGCTAGGACCAACCTCTGGCGCACCATGGGGGACTCCGCCACCTGCACACGAAGCTGGGGGTTGTGTAGCAGGGGCTCCGCGAGGAGATCTGCCCCCACGGTGGCCGCCACGGACCTGGTCACTGAAAACAGTTTCCAGGTCCGGAGGAGGTCCTGGTAGAAGACCGGCAGCTCGGAGAGGCCTCGCGGAAGACCTCTCGGATGGAGACAAAGGAGCTGCCGGTCATATCGGAGCCCTCGGAAGCGGCGCAGGAAGGCGTGCGCCAATACGCTCCATGCCGGACTACCTGCACCATAAAGGAGCCTCTGCAGGGCCTGGAGGCGGAAGACGTGGACCTGAGCATGCAGACACTTCAGGCCCTGCCCTCCCTCCTCCAGGGGTAGATGGAGAACCCCCGCAGAGACCCAGTGCAGTCCTGACCAAAAGAACTCCAGAATCAACGTCCGGAGGGTGGTCAGGAAGCCCGGGGCCGGGACCAGGGTGTTGAGCCGGTACCAGAGCATGGACAGGACTAGTTGATTGAGCACCAGTGCTCTCCCTCGAAGGGAGAGACACCGGAGCAGTCCCTTCCATTTCCGGAGCCGCTCCGACACCCTGCCCTCTAAACCTAGCCAGTTCTCCGGCGGAGACGGATGTGTGGCAGAAAGGTAAACGCCGAGATAGAGCAGCGGACCCGCGCTCCACCGGATGGCCTGAAGCGCGGGTGGGAGGGAGCTCGCCTGCCACCCGTCCCCTACCACCAGGCCAGAGCTCTTGACCCAGTTGACCCGGGCGGAGGAGGCCGCCGAATAGATGGTCTGGCAAGCCTCCACCCGCACCAAGTCGCCCGGGTCCTGGACCACGAGGAGCACGTCGTCGGCGTACGCCGACAGGACCAGCCGCAGCTCCGGCTCCCGCAGCACCAACCCTGCCAACCTCCTACGGAGGAGACAGAGGAAGGGCTCGATCGCCAGAGCATACAGCTGGCCCGAGAGGGGGCACCCTTGACGTACTCCTCGCCCGAAGCTGACCGGTTCGGTCAGGGTCCAGTTGAGCTTGACCAAACACTCTGCGGAGGCGTACAGCACCTGGAGAAAACTCACAAACTGGGGCCCGAAGCCAAACGCTCGCAGAGTGCCCAGGAGATACCCGTGGTCCACCCTGTCGAACGCCTTTTCCTGATCCAGGGACAGGAGGGCGAACGACAGACCATCCCTACACCCGAGTTCCAAGAGGTCCCGGACCAGATACAAGTTGTCGAAGATGGTGCGGCCCGGGACGGTGTAGGTCTGGTCTGGGTGGATCACGTCCGCCAGCACGGACCCTAGCCGCAGCGAGATGGCCTTTGCTACGATTTTATAGTCCGTGCTGAGGAGCGAGATGGGACGCCAATTCCGTAAATCGCGGAGGTCCCCCTTCTTCGGCAATAAGGCGAGCACGGCTCGCCTGCACGAAAGAGGGAGGACCCCGCCCTGCAAGGACTCGGCCCAGACGGTGAGAAGGTCTGGGCCGAGGACATCCCAAAACACGCGGTAGAACTCCACGGTCAGCCCGTCCATGCCTGGAGATTTATTGGTGGGCATGCGACGGAGGGCTTCCGAGAACTCGGCCAGAGTGAGAGGTAGCTCCAGCCAGTCTCGGTCGCCTGCGCTGACCGTCGGGAGTTCATCCCAGAGCATTCTGCAAGCGTTAGGATCGGTCAGATCCGGGGAGAAAAGGCCTGCGTAGAAGGCCCTGGCCCTCCCGCACATTTCCGCCGGATCCGTGAGGGGGGTGCCGTCCTCTGCTAAAAGGCAGGTGACGTGCTTCTTGGCCCCCCTCTTTTTCTCCAGGGCGTAGAAGAAGCGGGAGCCGCGATCCATCTCCCGAAGGAGGCGGATGCGGGATCGAACAAAGGCACCTCGGGCCCGATGGTCCTCGAGGGTCCGGAGCTCTTCCCGCTTCTCCCGGCACGCTCCGCAGAGGGATGGATCACCGGGGCTGGCAGCCAGACGCCTCTCCAGCTCTAAGATCTCCCGTTCCAACTGCCCTATCGTCGCATCCCTCCGTCGGCTGGCGCCCCGGGTGTAGTCACGGCAGAAGAGCCGGGCGCGCACCTTCCCCAGGTCCCACCACCGCCGCGCAGAGGGAAAGGCACGCCGCTGCCCTCGCCAGGCCAGCCAGAACTCCCGGAAGGACGCCACAAAGCCCACATCCTCCAACAAGCTATTATTAAAATGCCAATAGGCCGGCCCCGGCCACTCCGCGCAAAGAGAGGCTGTCACGGTGGCTAGATGGTGATCTGAAAAAGGGGCCGGCCGGACGCTGGAGGAGTGGGCCCGGGAAAGATGGAAGCGTGACATATAGATGCGGTCCAACCGGGAGTGGTACGACCGATGGACCTCCACCCGGACAAAAGTGAATGTCGAAACGTCATCCGGGTGGTGGTCGCGCCAGACGTCCACCAGGGAGTGATGTTCGACGATCTCCCGGAGGACATCCGCGGCGGCCTGGTGCTGCTCGGTCCCCGAGCGGTCCCGTTCCTCAAGGGTGGCATTAAAGTCCCCGCCCAGGACCAGGCACTCGCGAGGATCCAAGGTGCCGAGGAAGGCGGACGCCTGCTGATAAAAACACAACCTCTCCGGGCCCAATGTCGGGGCGTAAACGTTGACGAGATTAACCACAAGCCCCTCCATGCGGACCCGGAGGTGTAGCAGGCGGCCTGGCACAGCCTCGGCGACCCCCAGCACCTCGGGCCGTAGGTCGGGGGAGAACAGGGTCGCCACTCCAGCCGTACGAACTGTGAGGTGGCTAAAATAGACTCTGTCCCCCCACTCCAGCCGCCAGCTAGCTTCAGCGGCCGGATCCGTATGGGTCTCCTGCAGGAAAATCACAGAGTACCCCCCCTCCCGAAGAAAGGAGAGCACCTGGCTCCTGCGGAGACCCATCCTACAGCCCCGGGTGTTTAATGTTGCAAAGATGATCGGTGCCATGAGGAGGGCTGGGGGGGATCCTCGCCGGCAGAGACGCTCACGGCCTCCGTTGGGCCGCGCAACAATCCGTGACCTACCCCGTGGGCGATTAAGGAGTCACGGAAGAGGCGGACCCGTTGGTAGGCCGCAGCGGCCTGCCTCCCGGTCCTCTTACCCTCCCCCATGAGGGCCCTCGCGGCCCGGAGGATCTGATGAAAATCCCCCCATCGCTGGAGTGCAAGCTGTACCTTGTTGCGGGAGCCACGGACGTCCTCAAGGAACTCCCGTAGCTCCTCTCTCAGCGTATGGGGGGGTGGGGTTACTGATCTAAGGCTTTCCCCCAGTGGGGCCCCTGTCACAGCCCCGTGGCCCACCGAGACGGGCAAACAGGGGGCAGACCCTCGACGTGGTGTCCGATGGGCCGACGCCACGTGGCCTGCCTCAGATCCCGGCTCACTGGGGGGCGGCGGAGGGAAACTAGCAGCCCCTGGTGGGTCGGGACAGGGAAAAACAAAGGTCGCTCCTTGGGGGTTATCCTCTGGGATAAGGAAGGAGACAGCCCCAGGGGCGGCAAAAGCATCACGGGAAGTGGAGGGGACAGGGACAGGGTCGGTGTCAAGGGTAGGGCTGGAATCAGGAATAGGGACAGGGGAAGGGGTGATATTGGGATCGGGGGTCCCAGCAGCCAGGCCACTGGGTGGGGGGGGGGTAACACCCCGCAAATGGGCTCAGGAATTTGCGGGGAGGGAGGTGGGCCCTCCGCGATGCCAGGCTCGTGCTCCAAGGCAGATGGTAAGGCCACGGCATCTGTAGGTGGAGAAACAACGGTGGGGCCCCCACCCGGGAAGGAGGTCGGCTGCCCCTCAGCCATGAGGGAGTCCCCTTGTGACTCAGGTCCCGGTTGCATGGCACTGGCCGTCGCCTCAAGAGGCTCGGCGACCGCTAGCGGGGTGCCATCTGCAGCCGGGTTGGTGGAAGAGTCCAGGGGCTCCTCGGAGGCAGGAGCGGAAGCAGTGGGTAAGGGGACGGAACATGGGGAAAGGGGGGCTGAGGCGAGGTCGCTCAGATCGAGGCCCGCTGGCAGAGGGTCGTCCTCCCCCTGGGTAACCGGGGTCAGACCCAGGGCCTCGATCTCCTCATAAATGGAGGGGAGATCACCGTCCACCACCCCAGGGCTCTCCCCGTCAGCACCCGAAGCGACGCTCGCCTTGGTGCATACAGGGGCTTCAGAATGTAAGGGGGCGAGAGGGGCTCCATCAGGGGCTTCCATAGGAAGGGACACCGGAGGAGGGGTGGTGCTTTCCTCCGATGCTGCCACGTCTTCCCTAGCCGGTAATGGTGGACAAAACCCACCCGGGGGCAAAGCGGAAGGCTCAGCATCGGTGCCCCCCTTCCTGGTCTTCCGGGGGGCTACCGCATCAGATGGGAGGAGCGGAGCTCGAGCCTTCCGCTTGCCCCGCTTCCCCTGTACTAAGGACCAGCCCTCCATGGCATCATCTGGGGGCTGGCTAACAGGTGTTGGGTCAGGGAGCAAGGACGAAAGCTTAGGGACTCGGGGAGGTAATGGTGGGGTAATATGTAGGAGGGAGGATTCTCCCTGGGGCATGCCCTCTTCAATGCCCGGCGGAATCCCTACCTCACCCTCCTCTACAGGCCCTGCCAGAACGCAGGAGGCAGAGGCGGGGCTCTCCCGCTCGTCTAGGCGCACTGGGGGAGATACCCCTTGGGCCCGAGCGGGAGCTTTGGTGGGCCGGAAAGGAGGAGGGGCGGTTTCGGGCGCCGGGCAGCTAGGGGCGCCGGCGACGACGGGGCCGGCGCCCTGCCGGGGCTCGGGGGTCTTGGATGTCCCTCCGTGCCGGGCCAAGGGGCAGTCCCTCCGGACGTGTCCCATCGCCCGGCAGAGGTAGCACCGGGCCTCCCCTGTTGAATAATGCACCCGGTAGCGGGCCCCCTGGTAGGGGACCAAGAAGGACCCCTCAAGCGCCTCTCCGTCACGTGCCGCCGGCGGCAGTTGTAACTGTACCTGCCGGCGGAATGAGAGGACATGACGGAGGGCGGGGTCTTTGCAGCCCAATGGGAGAGGGCTGACCACAGAGATCGGCCTTCCCAGGGTAGAGAGGGCGGGTAACAGGGCGGCATTTGGAAGGAAGGGAGGGACAGAAGTCAGGACCAGACGGGCGCCCAGGTCTTCTAGCGGCTCCAGGGGGACGTACACGCCCCCCACCGCCAGGCCCTTCTCCACTGCCTCCTGGGCGGCGGCCTCCGATGCTAGGAAGAAGACGACCTTTCCGTACATCTTGGAGGCCGCCACAATGGCCGTGGGCCCCACCACCCTCGCCAACGCCCGCACGTAGGTCTCCACGTGGGGCGAGGCGGGTACCAGGAGGCAACGGACGCCGTGCTTCCTAGTCAAGGTGGGGAAGGGGCCCCGGCCGCTATAGATGGTAGCAGAGGCGGTGGATGGGGGAGATGACGTAGCGGCAGGCGGGGGGGCTGCCGCCACCTGGGCGTATGCCCTGGGGGCCGGGGGAGGGACACCCACAGAGCTGGTGGAAGGAACAACAGGGAGGGACGCCGCGGCCGGTTGCGGGGCCGTGGCAGTGGGGGCACCCCCTGCCATGGAGGGCCTGGCTTTTTTAGCGGGGCCTTTACCCTTCTTTGTGCCCTGGCCCTTCCTGCCGGTTGGAGGGACTCCCCCAGAGTCAGAGGGGGCGAGGGACGTGGCAGCAGCGGAGGTTACCTCGTTACCCACCGCTGCCGGTGCTCCAGCAGGGGTGGTAGTAGGTGGCTCGGCAGCGGCGGTTGAGGTAGAGGCTAGGGGGGACGACGGTGGGGTGGGTGGAGGAGGGGCAGCAGGGTCCGCCCGAGGGGTCTCACTCTCTTCGTCCCCTGCCATAATGAGGACGGGGGGAGAGCAAACACTGGAGGGGGGGTAGGGAAGGGGGAAGCAGGTCGACCACTCCTCCCCGCTAGGCTGTAGGCAGGGGAGGAGGGTGCCAAAAAAGGAGGGGTTGGATGGGGGGGGGGGGCTATCAAGGGCTAGGGGTCAGTCACCGACTCAGGGAAGGTTTCCGGCTCCTCTTGTTGCACCAAGGAAGGGAGGATAGAACAGCATAGGGGGGTGCAGTGAGACAGAATCAAACTAAAACGGGGAGGGGCACAAGCGCAAGGGAGGGGATATGGGCGCACGAGGGGAGGGGCTAATCAGGGCAAGGGGACTGCAGGGGGAAGGGAGCAACCAGGCGGGAAATGGGGCAGAGGAACCACGGGGCTAGCTTTAGAGGCTGGGGCGGGTCAAACAAACAAAGGCTGCAGAGGGAAAGGGCGGGGCAGGCAAACAAACTGGAGCTAGTAAGGGGCTGGGGCAAGGGGGAGGGGCAAAAGGCAGCAAGGGGCAAATGGGTAGGCAGCAGGGGCAAAGCTGGGGGCTTGCTGCACGGGGGGGGTCAGTCCAAAAGGGGGGGTACGTGCAGCCACGTGCGCTTGTAGCAAAAGAAAGTCTTTGGAAGCTGGCTGCTGTATCAGGCCCAATAGTGGCAACAGGGCGTGGCAAGCCTAGGTGAGCAGCTGAGTCCCAGAGGCAGGAGCTCGAGGCAGATGGTGAGTAGCCGGTGGGGGTGGTGGAGGGGGCAACGATGATGGTGGTGGTGGGGATTGGGGGGGGGGACACAGATGGACCAGGGGGCAGGCTCCACGCCACACCCCCTGTGTCCCCACAAACACAGTCTAGATCCCCACCACAAGAACACAGTTCAAAAGTTACTCAGTCCGGGAGGGCCCCCTCCATGGTGGTCTGTAGAATTCCTACGCGTTCCCCCACTGGCAGATGGTCCTCTTCTTCTCCTCAGGGCTCCAGCAGCTCCCCAGCAGCAAACGCAGCAGCTCCAGGCGGCAGTCTGGTGGCCAGCAGGAAAGACCCTTCTCAGGTGGTGGTCAAGGATGGTGGCATCCCCAGCAGCAGGAGCAATGGCTGGGGTCTCTCCCTCCCCTCCTCTGGGGAGTGGGCCAGCAGGCCCCTCCCAAGGGGCTTTAGCTGGAGCAGCAGCAACCAAGGGTGTGGGTGGGTCTAGCAGTCAGCCAGCAAGCAGGTAGTAGAGAAAGAGGAGGAGCAGCCCCCTATCTCCCTCCCTCTCTCCAGGCCAGAGGGCTACAGGAGAGTGATCAATTAGTCCCAGGTCAGACAGGGTTTCTGTTCTCTGAGTGACCAGACCTATTGGGATCCAGGAAGTGGGCGGGCGAAGCCCGCCCACTGCTAAAGGATCCCCCCCAGCCTAAGGGGGGGGTCCACAGGACCTGGAGACCAAAAAATTACGGGGGACAACTAATAAAAGAACAGGGACAGGAGTGAGGTCAAAGGGTCAAAAGAAGCGAACCAGACGGGGACACCGAGCAGAGAACCCCGGACAGCGCCCACTGCTCCTCGAAGGCGTCAAGGGAGCCAGTGGACGTCGCCCAGAGGAACTCTGCCCGGATACGTGAAAGAACGGAGGACCTGAAATACGCCCCACAGTCACAGGAAACTCCATCGGCCAACCTCCTCACTCTGGTTTCATAGATGGCCAGTTTTGCTAAGGCCAGAAGGAGGTTGACCAGGAGGTCCCGCAACTTTGTGGGGCGACGGATAGGGAGTGCATAAATAAAAAGGTGTGGAGAAAAGTGCAACCAAAATCTTAACAAAATATCTGTGAGGAGCCGGAATAGGGGCTGCAGCCTGGTGCACTCTAGGTAAACATGCGCCAGGGTCTCCCTCACGCCGCAAAAGGGGCAGGTGTCTGGGATAGGGGTAAACCGCGCCAAGTACACGCCCGTGCTTACGGCTCCGTGAAGGAGCCGCCAACTGATGTCCCCGGTGGGCTTCGGGATCAGAGCAGAATAAAGGCTGGCCCACCGGGGCTCCTCACCCTCCAGAGGTGGCAGAAGGTCCCGCCACTTTGTATCGGGGCGGGACGCGAGGGTGAGGACATGAAGAACATGTAGCACGAGCGTGTATAGATGTTTCCTTGGCGCGGTCCGGAACAGAACCGGCTGCAAATGGTGCAGCCGGCTCATGGCGAATGGACGGGGAGGGGGCTGGTTGGGTCCACGGGGCAAGGGCCCGATGAAAAAGTCTGGAGGGCTCGGAGTGGAGGGTGGGCGGGGCGTGCCCTCTCGCAGGACCCGGTCGAGATAGTCCCGAGCAGCGGGCGGCAAAGCGGCCCTCACCTCCTGAAGCACGCGCCGGGGAGTACGAGGTCTGGAGAGTCCCATGCGCTGAGCGAGCGTCAGGGGATCCAGCCAGTCTCCTCGGTCGTAGTCCAGGAGGTCTCCGACTTTGGTGACTTCTGCTAGGACCAACCTCTGGCGCACCATGGGGGACTCTGCCACCTGCACACGAAGCTGGGGGTTGTGTAGCAGGGGCTCCGCGAGGAGATCTGCCCCCACGGTGGCCGCCACGGACCTGGTCACTGAAAACAGTTTCCAGGTCCGGAGGAGGTCCTGGTAGAAGACCGGCAGCTCGGAGAGGCCTCGCGGAAGACCTCTCGGATGGAGACAAAGGAGCTGCCGGTCATATCGGAGCCCTCGGAAGCGGCGCAGGAAGGCGTGTGCCAATACGCTCCATGCCGGACTACCTGCACCATAAAGGAGCCTCTGCAGGGCCTGGAGGCGGAAGACGTGGACCTGAGCATGCAGACACTTCAGGCCCTGCCCTCCCTCCTCCAGGGGTAGATGGAGAACCCCCGCAGAGACCCAGTGCAGTCCTGACCAAAAGAACTCCAGAATCAACGTCCGGAGGGTGGTCAGGAAGCCCGGGGCCGGGACCAGGGTGTTGAGCCGGTACCAGAGCATGGACAGGACTAGTTGATTGAGCACCAGTGCTCTCCCTCGAAGGGAGAGACACCGGAGCAGTCCCTTCCATTTCCGGAGCCGCTCCGACACCCTGCCCTCTAAACCTAGCCAGTTCTCCGGCGGAGACGGATGTGTGGCAGAAAGGTAAACGCCGAGATAGAGCAGCGGACCCGCGCTCCACCGGATGGCCTGAAGCGCGGGTGGGAGGGAGCTCGCCTGCCACCCGTCCCCTACCACCAGGCCAGAGCTCTTGACCCAGTTGACCCGGGCGGAGGAGGCCGCCGAATAGATGGTCTGGCAAGCCTCCACCCGCACCAAGTCGCCCGGGTCCTGGACCACGAGGAGCACGTCGTCGGCGTACGCCGACAGGACCAGCCGCAGCTCCGGCTCCCGCAGCACCAACCCTGCCAACCTCCTACGGAGGAGACAGAGGAAGGGCTCGATCGCCAGAGCATACAGCTGGCCCGAGAGGGGGCACCCTTGACGTACTCCTCGCCCGAAGCTGACCGGTTCGGTCAGGGTCCAGTTGAGCCTGACCAAACACTCTGCGGAGGCGTACAGCACCTGGAGAAAACTCACAAACTGGGGCCCGAAGCCAAACGCTCGCAGAGTGCCCAGGAGATACCCGTGGTCCACCCTGTCGAACGCCTTCTCCTGATCCAGGGACAGGAGGGCGAACGACAGACCATCCCTACACCCGAGTTCCAAGAGGTCCCGGACCAGATACAAGTTGTCAAAGATGGTGCGGCCCGGGACGGTGTAGGTCTGGTCTGGGTGGATCACGTCCGCCAGCACGGACCCTAGCCGCAGCGAGATGGCCTTTGCTACGATTTTATAGTCCGTGCTGAGGAGCGAGATGGGACGCCAATTCCGTAAATCGCGGAGGTCCCCCTTCTTCGGCAATAAGGCGAGCACGGCTCGCCTGCACGAAAGAGGGAGGACCCCGCCCTGCAAGGACTCGGCCCAGACGGTGACAAGGTCTGGGCCGAGGACATCCCAAAACACGCGGTAGAACTCCACGGTCAGCCCGTCCATGCCTGGAGATTTATTGGTGGGCATGCGACGGAGGGCTTCCGAGAACTCGGCCAGAGTGAGAGGTAGCTCCAGCCAGTCTCGGTCGCCCGCGCTGACCGTCGGGAGTTCATCCCAGAGCATTCTGCAAGCGTTAGGATCGGTCGGATCCGGGGAGAAAAGGCCCGCGTAGAAGGCCCTGGCCCTCCCGCACATTTCCGCCGGATCCGTGAGGGGGGTGCCGTCCTCTGCTAAAAGGCAGGTGACGTGCTTCTTGGCCCCCCTCTTTTTCTCCAGGGCGTAGAAGAAGCGGGAGCCGCGATCCATCTCCCGAAGGAGGCGGATGCGGGATCGAACAAAGGCACCTCGGGCCCGATGGTCCTCGAGGGTCCGGAGCTCTTCCCGCTTCTCCCGGCACGCTCCGCAGAGGGATGGATCACCGGGGCTGGCAGCCAGACGCCTCTCCAGCTCTAAGACCTCCCGTTCCAACTGCCCTATCGTCGCATCCCTCCGTCGGCTGGCGCCCCGGGTGTAGTCACGGCAGAAGAGCCGGGCGCGCACCTTCCCCAGGTCCCACCACCGCCGCGCCGAGGGAAAGGCACGCCGCTGCCCTCGCCAGGCCAGCCAGAACTCCCGGAAGGACGCCACAAAGCCCACATCCTCCAACAAGCTATTATTAAAATGCCAATAGGCCGGCCCCGGCCTCTCCGCGCAAAGAGAGGCTGTCACGGTGGCTAGATGGTGATCTGAAAAAGGGGCCGGCCGGACGCTGGAGGAGTGGGCCCGGGAAAGATGGAAGCGTGACATATAGATGCGGTCCAACCGGGAGTGGTACGACCGATGGACCTCCACCCGGACAAAAGTGAATGTTGAAACGTCATCCGGGTGGTGGTCGCGCCAGACGTCCACCAGGGAGTGATGTTCGACGATCTCCCGGAGGACATCCGCGGCGGCCTGGTGCTGCTCGGTCCCCGAGCGGTCCCGTTCCTCAAGGGTGGCGTTAAAGTCCCCGCCCAGGACCAGGCACTCGCGAGGATCCAAGGTGCCGAGGAAGGCGGACGCCTGCTGATAAAAACACAACCTCTCCGGGCCCAATGTCGGGGCGTAAACGTTGACGAGATTAACCACAAGCCCCTCCATGCGGACCCGGAGGTGTAGCAGGCGGCCTGGCACAGCCTCGGCGACCCCCAGCACCTCGGGCCGTAGGTCGGGGGAGAACAGGGTCGCCACTCCAGCCCTACGAACTGTGAGGTGGCTAAAATAGACTCTGTCCCCCCACTCCAGCCGCCAGCTAGCTTCAGCGGCCGGATCCGTATGGGTCTCCTGCAGGAAAATCACAGAGTACCCCCCCTCCCGAAGAAAGGAGAGCACCTGGCTCCTGCGGAGACCCATCCTACAGCCCCGGGTGTTTAATGTTGCAAAGATGATCGGTGCCATGAGGAGGGCTGGGGGGGATCCTCGCCGGCAGAGACGCTCACGGCCTCCGTCGGGCCGCGCAACAATCCGTGACCTACCCCGTGGGCGATTAAGGAGTCACGGAAGAGGCGGACCCGTTGGTAGGCCGCAGCGGCCTGCCTCCCGGTCCTCTTACCCTCCCCCATGAGGGCCCTCGCGGCCCGGAGGATCTGATGAAAATCCCCCCATCGCTGGAGTGCAAGCTGTACCTTGTTGCGGGAGCCACGGACGTCCTCAAGGAACTCCCGTAGCTCCTCTCTCAGCGTATGGGGGGGTGGGGTTACTGATCTAAGGCTTTCCCCCAGTGGGGCCCCTGTCACAGCCCCGTGGCCCACCGAGACGGGCAAACAGGGGGCAGACCCTCGACGTGGCGTCCGATGGGCCGACGCCACGTGGCCTGCCTCAGATCCCGGCTCACTGGGGGGCGGCGGAGGGAAACTAGCAGCCCCTGGTGGGTCGGGACAGGGAAAAACAAAGGCCGCTCCTTGGGGGTCATCCTCTGGGATAAGGAAGGAGACAGCCCCAGGGGCGGCAAAAGCATCACGGGAAGTGGAGGGGACAGGGACAGGGTCGGTGTCAAGGGTAGGGCTGGAATCAGGAATAGGGACAGGGGAAGGGGTGATATTGGGATCGGGGGTCCCAGCAGCCAGGCCACTGGGTGGGGGGGGGTAACACCCCGCAAATGGGTTCAGGAATTTGCGGGGAGGGAGGTGGGCCCTCTGCGATGCCAGGCTCGTGCTCCAAGGCAGATGGTAAGGCCACGGCATCTGTAGGTGGAGAAACAACGGTGGGGCCCCCACCCGGGAAGGAGGTCGGCTGCCCCTCAGCCATGAGGGAGTCCCCTTGTGACTCAGGTCCCGGTTGCATGGCACTGGCCGTCGCCTCAAGAGGCTCGGCGACCGCTAGCGGGGTGCCATCTGCAGCCGGGTTGGTGGAAGAGTCCAGGGGCTCCTCGGAGGCGGGAGCGGAAGCAGTGGGTAAGGGGACGGAACATGGGGAAAGGGGGGCTGAGGCGAGGTCGCTCAGATCGAGGCCCGCTGGCAGAGGGTCGTCCTCCCCCTGGGTAACCGGGGTCAGACCCAGGGCCTCGATCTCCTCATAAATGGAGGGGAGATCACCTTCCACCACCCCAGGGCTCTCCCCGTCTGTACCCAAAGCAACGCTCGCCTTGGTGCATACAGGGGCTACAGATTGTAAGGGGGCGAGAGGGGCTCCATCAGGGGCTTCCATAGGAAGGGACACCGGAGGAGGGGTAGTGCTTTCCTCCGATGCTGCCACGTCTTCCCTAGCCGGTAATGGTGGACAAAACCCACCCGGGGGCAAAGCGGAAGGCTCAGCATCGGTGCCCCCCTGCCTGGTCTTCCGGGGGGCTACCGCATCAGATGGGAGGAGCGGAGCTCGAGCCTTCCGCTTGCCCCGCTTCCCCTGTACTAAGGACCAGCCCTCCATGGCATCATCTGGGGGCTGGCTAACAGGTGTTGGGTCAGGGAGCAAGGACGAAAGCTTAGGGACTCGGGGAGGTAATGGTGGGGTAACATGTAGGAGGGAGGATTCTCCCTGGGGCATGCCCTCTTCTATGCCCGGAGGTATCCCTACCTCACCCTCCTCTACAGGCCCTGCCAGAACGCAGGAGGCAGAGGCGTGGCCCTCCCGCTCGTCTAGGCGCACTGGGGGAGATACCCCTTGGGCCCGAGCGGGAGCTTTGGTGGGCCGGAAAGGAGGAGGGGCGGCTTCGGGCGCCGGGTAGCTAGGGGCACCGGCGATGACGGGGCCGGCGCCCTGCCGGGGCTCGGGGGTCTCGGATGTCCCTCCGTGCCGGGCCAAGGGGCAGTCCCTCCGGACGTGTCCCATCGCCCGGCAGAGGTAGCACCGGGCCTCCCCCGTTGAATAATGCACCCGGTAGCGGGCCCCCTGGTAGGGGACCAAGAAGGACCCCTCAAGCGCCGCTCCGTCACGTGCCGCCGGCGGCAGTTGTAACTGTACCTGCCGGCGGAATGAGAGGACATGACGGAGGGCGGGGTCTTTGCAGCCCAATGGGAGAGGGCTGACCACAGAGATCGGCCTTCCCAGGGTAGAGAGGGCGGGTAACAGGGCGGCATTTGGAAGGAATGGAGGGACAGAAGTCAGGACCAGTCGGGCGCCCAGGTCTTCTAGCGGCTCCAGGGGGACGTACACGCCCCCTACCGCCAGGCCCTTCTCCACTGCCTCCTGGGCGGCGGCCTCCGATGCTAGGAAGAAGACGACCTTTCCGTACATCTTGGAGGCCGCCACAATGGCCGTGGGCCCCACCACCCTTGCCAACGCCCGCACGTAGGTCTCCACGTGGGGCGAGGCGGGTACCAGGAGGCAACGGACGCCGTGCTTCCTAGTCAAGGTGGGGAAGGGGCCCCGGCCGCTATAGATGGTAGCAGAGGCGGTGGATGGGGGAGATGACGTAGCGGCTGGCGGGGGGGCCGCCGCCACCTGGGCGTATGCCCTGGGGGTCGAGGGAGGGACACCCACAGAGCTGGTGGAAGGAACAGCAGGGAGGGACGCCGCGGCCGGTTGCGGGGCCGTGGCAGTGGGGGCACCCCCTGCCATGGAGGGCCTGGCTTTTTTAGCGGGGCCTTTACCCTTCTTTGTGCCCTGGCCCTTCCTGCCGGTTGGAGGGACTCCCCCAGAGTCAGAGGGGGCGAGGGACGTGGCAGCAGCGGAGGTCACCTCATTACCCGCCGCTGCCAGCGCTCCAGCAGGGGTGGTAGCAGGTGACTCGGCAGCGGCGGTCGAGGTAGAGGCTAGGGTGGACGATGGTGGGGCGGGTGGAGGAGGGGCAGCAGGGTCTGCCCGTGGGGTCTCACTCTCCTCGTCCCCTGCCATAATGAGGACGGGGGGAGAGCAAACACTGGAGGAGGGGTAGGGAAGGGGGAAGCAGGTCGACCACTCCTCCCCGCTAGGCTGTAGGCAGGGGAGGAGGGCGCCAAAAAAAGCGGGGGGTGGATGGGGGGGGGCTATCAAGGGCTAGGGGTCAGTCACTGACTCAGGGAAGGTTCCGGCTCCTCTTGTTGCACCAGGGAAGGGAGGATATAACAGCACTGGGGGGTGCAGTGAGACAGAATCAAATTAAAACGGGGAGGGGTACAAGCGCATAGGAGGGGACATGGGCGCACGAGGGGAGGGGCTAATCAGGGCAAGGGGACCGCAGGGGGAAGGGAGCAACCAGGCGGGAAATGGGGCAGAGGAACCACGGGGCTAGCTTTAGAGGCTGGGGCGGGTCAAACAAAGGCTGCAGAGGGAAAGGGCGGGGCAGGCAAACAAACTGGAGCTAGCGAGGGGCTGGGGCAAGGGGGAGGGGCAAAAGGCAGCAAGGGGCAAATGGGTAGGCAGCAGGGGTACAACTGGGGGCTTGCTGCAGGGGGGATGGGGTCAGTCCAAAAGGGGGGGGTACATGCACCCACGTGCGCTTGTAACAAAAAAGAAAGTCTATGGAAGCTGGCTGCTGTAGCAGGCCCAATGGTGGCAACAGGGCGTGGCAAGCCTAGGTGAGCAGCTGAATCCCAGAGGCAGGAGCTCGAGGCAGATGGTAAGTAGCCGGTGGGGGTGGTGGAGGGGGCAACGATGATGGTGGTGGTGGGGATCGGGGGGGGGGGGACACAGATGGACCAGGGGGCAGGCTCCACGCCACACCCCCTGTGTCCCCACAAACACAGTCTAGATCCCCACCACAAGAACACAGTTCAAAAGTTACTCAGTCCGGGAGGGCCCCCTCCATGGTGGTCTGTAGAATTCCTACGCGTTCCCCCACTGGCAGATGGTCCTCTTCTTCTCCTCAGGGCTCCAGCAGCTCCCCAGCAGCAAACGCAGCAGCTCCAGGCGGCAGTCTGGTGGCCAGCAGGAAAGACCCTTCTCAGGTGGTGGTCAAGGATGGTGGCATCCCCAGCAGCAGGAGCAATGGCTGGGGTCTCTCCCTCCCCTCCTCTGGGGAGTGGGCCAGCAGGCCCCTCCCAAGGGGCTTTAGCTGGAGCAGCAGCAACCAAGGGTGTGGGTGGGTCTAGCAGTCAGCCAGCAAGCAGGTAGTAGAGAAAGAGGAGGAGCAGCCCCCTATCTCCCTCCCTCTCTCCAGGCCAGAGGGCTACAGGAGAGTGATCAATTAGTCCCAGGTCAGACAGGGTTTCTGTTCTCTGAGTGACCAGAGCAGGGGCTGCACTAGAGTAATCAGGAACCTGCTAGAACCAGTTAAGGCAGGCAGGCTAATTAGGACACCTGGAGCCAATTAAGAAGAAACTGCTAGAATCAATTAAGGCAGGCTAATCAGGGCACCTGGGCTTTAAAAAGGAGCTCACTTCAGTTTGTGGTGCGAGTGTGAGGAGCTGGGAGCAAGAAGTGCAAGGAGCTGAGAGTGAGAGGGTGTGCTGCTGGAGGACTGAGGAGCACAAGCGTTATCAGACACCAGGAGGAAGGTCCTGTGGTGAGACTAAGGAAGGTGTTTGGAGGAGGCCATGGGGAAGTAGCCCAGGGAGTTGTAGCTGTCATGCAGCTGTTACAGGAGGCACTATAGACAGCTGCAGTCCACAGGGCCCTGGGCTGGAACCCGGAGTAGAGGGCTGGCCTGGGTTCCCCCCAAACCTCCCAATTGACCTGGACTGTGGGTTCTTCCAGAGGGGAAGGTCTCTGGGCTGTTCCCCAACCCACATGGTGAATCTCTGAGGCAAGAAAATCCACCAATAAGCGCAGGACCCACCAAGATAGAGGAGGAACTTTGTCACACTGGTGTCAAGAGTGGGATCTTGGGGTGCACAGTGCGGCAGAAGAAGGAGGGTGATTTAAAAAACAAACAAACAAAAAAAAAAGGAGAGGGTTTATTTTTTTTCCCACCACAATGGAGGACGTAGTGCGGGCACTGATACAAGCTACGGCGGCCCAGCAGGAGGCTACCCGTGTCCAGACAGCCGCCCAACAGGAGCAGTGTGGCTGCAGCAAGAGACTAATCACCTGCTGATGGACCAGGCTGCTCAAGACCGAGCTATGTTGCGGGAACTGGTAAACCAGGTAAAGTCCCTTACAGAGCTGAATCGCGGCCATGATGGGACGCGGCTCATACGGGCCAGCCATTGGCTGCAGAAAATGACACGGGAGGATGATGTAGAGGTATACCTTCTGGCCTTTGAGAGGACAGCCCTACGGGAGGCCTGGCCTCGAGATCAGTGGTCTGGCATCCTTGCCCCATTCCTGTGTGGGGAGGCCCAGAAGGCCTACCATGATCTGCCTGAAGAGGCTGCGGCAGACTATTCCCAGCTGAAAGCAGAGATCCTGGCCAGATCTGGGGTAACGACAGCAGTGCGGGCCCAGCAGTATCACGGTTGGAAGTACCAGGAAGACAAAACCCCGCGGTCCCAATTGTATGACCTCATCCATCTCGCACGAAAGTGGTTGCAAACAGAGTCCCGGAGTCCGGAAGAGATACTAGCGGTTCTGGTCATCGACCGATACATGAGGGGACTACCACCAGACCTTCGTGCCTGGGTAAGCCAGAACGAACCCTCCACCTATGACGAGGTTGTCGCCCTGGTAGAGAGGCGAAGGACAGCGAGGGAGCTGACCCGACCAGTTAAGGAAGAGGCACCCCGGGTTAAACTAGCAGCACCAAGCCCTAAAGTTTGGGTGACTGGGCCACCAGGAGGGCCCAGGTGGAAAAAGAGAGAGGCTGAAGGCCCATCAGAGGCCACAAAGAGTCGGAGCTCTGAGGGAAAAGAGGATCGTGATGTTAGACTGCCCAAACCAAGAGACCGGGGAACACGTAGGGCTCCATACAGATGTTATGCCTGCGGGGAGTGGGGACACATAGCTGCACAGTGTCCCAATGCTGAGGAGCCTATGCAATGTAATCTGGGGAACTGGGCAGATCCATGCTCCCTAATCCACCTTGTGGGGGTCTCACTAACCCCACATATGTATACCAGACCACTGAAACTAAATGGGGTAGGGACCACGGCACTGGTTGATTCGGGGAGTGCTATCACGCTTATCTCAGGGAAGCTCGTGAAGCGTAGTCAGCTGCTGCAGGCTAAACGTACGGGGATAACATGTGTCCATGGGACAGTTAGTTACTACCCCACCATCCCAGTAAAAATCGAGATCCAAGGGAACACTACTGAGGTAGCAGCAGGTGTAGTCCCTAAACTCCCATACCTGGTGCTCATAGGGAGGGACTTCCCAGGGTTTGGAAACTTACTCCCAGTAGGGGGATTGGAGAAAGATGGGGACCCTAAAATTGATGAGGCATCCACAGCAGACTGTCAACCCCCAATCTTCTCTGAAATATCCCCAGATTTGTTCTCCACTCCCAGACAGGGTAGAAAGACAAAAAGGGAAAGAAGGGCAGCTAAGGCCTTGGGAACCTGAATACTGACCCAAAGCCAGAGGGTTGCTCTTGTAGGTAGGCGGACCCACGCAGCTGAAAAGGAGGCCACGCAGGAGGGAGAAGCACCTGAGTCTGACCCCCACCCTAATGCTTCTGAACCAGTAGAGGCAACAGAGACTGGGCCCCTAGATCTTGGGCAGATTAGCCCCGGGAGAGGAAATTTTGGACGGGACCAGGCAGAAGACCCAAGGTATGACAACATTAGGAAGGAGGTGACTGAAATAGATGGGGTCCCCATGGAAGGGAAAATCCAGGGACCAGGACCCTACTTCATAATGAAGAAGGATCTCTTATACCGGGTTGCACCAGTACAGGGGCAGAAGGTACAGCAGATCCTAGTACCTCAAACACCAGAACGCTGTATTAAGTCTTGCTCATAGTCCTCTATTTGGGGGTAGAGAAGACCCTGGCATGAGTCCTACGACGGTTCTTCTGGCCCAGAGTACATGAAGAAGTGCGGAGGTACTGTGCCTCCTGCCCGGAGTGTCAGGTGCACAGTCCCCGTCCCCACTTGAGGGCACCTTTAGTACCCCTTCCCATCATAGAGGTCCCCTTCGAGCGAATAGCCATGGACCTAGTGGGACCCCTGGAGAAGACGGCTCGGGGCCACCAATATATACTTGTTGTTTTGGACTATGCTACTCGCTACCCAGAAGCCGTCCCCCTGTGGAACACGGCCCCTAAAACTATAGCCAAAGAGCTGGTGGAGATCTTTGTCCGAATGGGGCTACCCGAAGGAGATATTAACCGACCAAGGAACCCCATTTATGTCGAAGCTAATGAAGGACCTCTGTACGCTGCTCCATATACATACCCTGAGAACTTCGGTCTACCATCCGGAGACTGATGGGTTGGTAGAAAGGTTTAACCGAACCCTCAAGGCTATGATAAGGAAGGTGGTAAGTCGGGACGGGAAGGATTGGGACACCCAACTACCCTACCTTATGTTCGCTATCCGGGAGGTACCACAGGCCTCAACTGGGTTTTCCCCCTTCGAGTTATTATACGGGCGTCACCACCATGGCATACTAGATATCGCCAAAGAGATCTGGGAAGAGGAACCCAATGAGGGGAGAAATATAATAGAGCATGTAATGCAGATGCGAGACCGGATAGCCCGGTTTACCCCTATTGTATGGGAACATTTGGAGAAGGCACAGGAGGCCCAGCGAACCCATTACAATCGCCAGGCAAAAGTGCGACAGTTCCAACCAGGGGATCGGGTTATGGTGTTGGTACCCACAGCAGAAAGAAAGCTTCTGGCCCAATGGCAGAGGCCCTATGAGGTGGCTGAACCTGTGGGGGAAGTAACCTACAAGGTGTGGCAGCCAGGACGCAGAAAACAAGAACAGATTTATCACGTTAACCTTCTAAAACCCTGGCATGCACAACGGTCCAAAAAGACCTAACCCAAGAAAACAAGCCTTCCAAACAGGTGAGAGTGTCTCCTGATTTAACACCAGACCAGAAGAATGAGGTGTCTGAGATGATCTTCCAGAACCAAGATGTGTTCTCGACAAAACTGGGTCGAACAACTGAGACATATCACCACATCGTCACGAACCCTGGGGCCAGAGTAACAATGAGGCCCTATCGGGTGCCAGCGGCAAAAAGGGAGGAAATAAAAGAAGTAAAAAAAAATGCTGGCATTGGGGATCATTGAAGAATCCCACAGTCAGTAGTCCTGCCCAATTGGGCTGGTGCCCAAACCTGATGGCACCACAAGATTTTGCAATGACTTCTGGCAACTAAACGAAGTATCCCAGTTCGACGCGTACCCCATACCTCGCATAGATGAGCTAGTGGACCGTCTGGGTAATGCCTGGTACTTGACTACCCTAGACTTGACAAAGGGGTACTGGCAGATTCCCCTTGCGGAGGACGCAAAGGAAAAGACTGCGTTCTCTACACCAGAGGGTCTTTTTCAATATACCGTCCTCCCTTTTGGACTACATGGGGCCCCAGCTACCTTCCAGTGCCTCATGGACAAGCTATTATGCCCGCATAAGTTATGCTGCTGCCTACTTGGACGATGTGGTCATTCATACCCCAGACTGGGAAACCCACCTGGAGAAGGTGGAGGCAGTCCTCGATACCTTCAGGCGAGCTGGCCTTACAGCAAACCCTGCCAAGTGTGCTGTAGGGTTTACAGAGGCCAAATATCTTGGCTACATTGTGGGAAAAGGTCTGGTAAAACCCCAAGTGAACAAGTTAGAAGCCATCCAAAATTGGCCCCGACCAAGTCGCAAGAAACAAGTCCGGGCGTTCCTAGGTGTGGTGGGGTATTACCGATGATTTATCCCCCACTTTGCCACAAGGGCAAGCCCCCTGACAGACCTAGTGAAAGCCTGTGGACCTGATCTGGTGAGATGGTCTGACGCAGCAGAGGAAGCATTCACAGACCTACGGACTGCCCTCTGCAATAACCCCGTACTGATAGCCCCTGATTTCACCAAGGAGTTTATCCTGCAGACGGATGCATCGGAAGTAGGGTTGGGGGCCGTTCTATCACAGATGGTTGGGGAGGAGGAACACCCAATTCTATACCTCAGTCGGAAACTCCTTCCAAGGGAACAAAAATATGCAGTGGTGGAGAGAGAATGCCTTGCTGTAAAATGGGCCATGGAAACATTGCGCTACTACCTGCTTGGGCACAGATTTGTCCTCGTGACCGACCATGCCCCTCTTCAATGGATGCAGCGGAACAAGGAGAAGAACACAAGGGTGGCCAGATGGTTCTTATCCCTCCAACCTTTCCAGTTCCATGTGCAACACAGAGCAGGGAGCCGTCATGGCAATGCCGATGGCTTGTCACGTGTGCACTGTCTGGCGTCCCAAGCTGCCCAACCCCTTGGCGTTGAGCAGGGGGGAGGGATATGTGACAGACCCAGACCAGTGGGGTACAGGAGTCTGGTAGAGGGCAAATATACTGGTCACTGGATGAGTAGTTTTCTGTTTCCTGAGTGACCAGAGCAGGGGCTGCACTAGAGTAATCAGGAACCTGCTAGAACCAGTTAAGGCAGGCAGGCTAATTAGGACACCTGGAGCCAATTAAGAAGAAACTGCTAGAATCAATTAAGGCAGGCTAATCAGGGCACCTGGGCTTTAAAAAGGAGCTCACTTCAGTTTGTGGTGCGAGTGTGAGGAGCTGGGAGCAAGAGGCGCAAGGAGCTGAGAGTGAGAGGGTGTGCTTCTGGAGGACTGAGGAGCACAAGCGTTATCCGACACCAGGAGGAAGGTCCTGTGGTGAGGATAAGGAAGGTGTTTGGAGGAGGCCATGGGGAAGTAGCCCAGGGAGTTGTAGCTGTCATGCAGCTGTTACAGGAGGCACTATAGACAGCTGCAGTCCACAGGGCCCTGGGCTGGAACCCGGAGTAGAGGGCTGGCCCGGGTTCCCCCCAAACCTCCCAATTGACCTGGACTGTGGGTTCTACCAGAGGGGAAGGTCTCTGGGCTGTTCCCCAACCCACATAGTGAATCTCTGAGGCAAGAAAATCCACCAATAAGCACAGGACCCACCAAGATAGAGGAGGAACTTTGTCACAAAAGGTATTGCAAGGAAGAAGAAACCTAACTGAAACCTACCAGATTTAAGGTTTCTTTATGAACGCCAAACTTGCTAAGATTCACCACAGTTTAAGTCCTATCATGGTCTGATTGACCTGAAGTATCTCAGACACGGTCTCCTCTACCTATGAGGGGGCATTTCAGATACATTTTCTTGGTGGTAAGTTCAGAATCAAGATCAGGATTAGAATGGAAACTCTCTCAGCCTTCTATAGAGTCAGAAAGCTAACTGACACATCAAGTGAAGATAATTATGAGAATGAGCAGATAAGCAATCATCTAATCCCATACAGAGCTTCTAGTGAGGACATAAACCCTGAGAGAACCCCGCACCTCAAGATGGAATGGTGTCCAGTTACATCACTGCCATTTTGGATACATTCCCTACAGCAAAAGCATCTCACCTCATCACTGACACAAAGAAACTAACAGACCAGCAAGCTGTGTAGCGTCCTCGGGAAGCTCTCCAACCATATTAGTTTAATAGAGATGGGAATATATACTAGAGCCTGTAAGACCCACTTTGCATGTGTATATAGTTCAAGAACAACATTGCTTTCTGTTGCAGAATGAAGTCCATGCACCCAGCAGACAAAATCACTGCCCACGCAGCAAGACAGCACAAGGAACCAGCAGCTCCTGCTTTTCATGGGTTTGTACACAGCCCTGAGGATTCAGCCCAGGAGGAAAGTTGGTGGTGAGGGTCTCATCCCAGGGAGCAACACAAGGCACTAGGGCTGCCCATGGCCTTAGCGAGGTGGTGAGTACTCTGCTTCGGGGTACAGGAGATCAGGGGTGTGACATGAACTCACGGCCCTTCGCTGACAGTGCCAGGTAGAGACATCGCCCCCTCCCCAGGCTCCCAGCCAGATTGCAGGCTGTCAGCAAAGCTGCTTCAAGGCCACTGGGATTTCTCTAGAAAATGGGCAGATGAACATTGGGAAGTCGACACTCTGGCATTAAGAGGCCTATTCTGGGAAGTGAGGTGTGTGTGTGTGTGAGTGAGAGAGAGAGAGAGAGATGCACATAGGCCTATGTGGGCACATATCGACACAGAACAGCGCATGGAGCAGCTTCCCTTTCCTCTACAGCAGGGCTCAAATCCAGTGCTCAAGAGAGAGGACAGAGACAGACAGGCACCTCATCCTTCAGGTGGCTCCATCGTAGAGTGATCCCAGCAGCAGAGCTCCACCCACTCTTTTACCTCTTGTCTAGCAGAGAGCTGACAAACTCATTGCAGGCAGGGCTGGCAACTGAAAGCAAGGGCTGCTCTGGAACACGCAGTTCTTTGGTACTTTCAAGGGTGACCCAGGAGGAAGAAACACCAAGGTCTTAAAAAAGCGTTCTTTGAGAGGGAGAGGACAATGCGGCTGCCAGCGACCACTGAGCATGACGCTTGGGGGAGCTAGTAGTTGGCACCAGGGTTGGGGGAGTGCTGCCAGTCCCAGGTGAGTCTCTGGTTTCATATAGTGAAGGTGTCCTGACTCCAGACCCGTTCACCTGCGATGTACGTGGCTCGCACCTGTAAGCTGTTGTCCAGCAGCAGGAAATCTGCAGCAGACAGAAGAGAGGAAGCAGGAATCAGAGGCAGCAGGAGGGGTGCTTGATCTGTTGGGGTTGTCATGGGAAAGGACTGTAAGGGTTACATTTCCTGCTGATGGAGGAATCATTCCAATACCCATGGAGACTGCAGAGGATTTACAGTAAGGCACGTACCCCAAACAGTGGTAGAACTGCCCCTACCCAGGCTGGCAACTCCGCCATTCTGGGGAGGGGCAGTTGCATCTTGAGTCTGTACAGGGGGAGTGACCTCCCCTGGTTTACAGACTGCCACAGGGACTAGACTGCACAAGAGGACTGGATTCAAACAGAGACAATAGGAACCAAAGGAGCCATTTCCCAATCCAAGTGCCAAGGCCAAGCTTGAGAGGGCATGTTACTGAGCCTCAGCCAGCAGACCCCAGCTATGCCAGACCCATCCTGTATCAGTAGGAGGCGCTGTAGGGAATGGTGTAGCAGCCCCAACGGTGAGGGAGCTCATAGGTACGTCAGCCTCAGCTCCTTCTAGGAGCCACCCCCATGGGGAATGGTGATGGTGGGCTGGGGAGCTCACTGCTACTCCAGCCCTAGCCTCAGCCACCAGACGACACTGTGGAGAATGGTGAAGTGGTGCATCAACCTGCAATCATACCGATACCTGCATCGTTGTCATAGTTCAGGGTCCCCTTTCGGTGCTCAATTCCCAGGAGCTGGGCAGGATGGAGGGATGCTGCCTCCAGGGCTGTCTCCACAGTGCATCCTTTGGGGAAGAACAGCACCTTGTTATGGCAGTTAACAGACATCTTCTTTCAGGACCTCTCCACTGCTTCCCACACCGGGCAGCCCTTCAGACAAGGCAGGGCTGCTGGAGCAAGGTGCCAGCTGAATCAGGGTCCTGCCAAGATACTGACAGCCATCTCTGTGGGAAATGGAACAGCAGGGGGCTGCTGGCTGCTAGCCAGCCACACGCTGAAATCAGACACACGGGGTCTGTTGTGACTACTGGGCCCATAACATTTACCCCCGTGGGAAGCTGAAATGTACAAAAGCACGTGAAAGCTCATAAGACGACACGCTAACCAACAATTTTTGCCTACTTGGAAATTAACCATGAGCAATAGGTTAAGTTGCCAATAAATGATTATAAACAAGTGCAAAAGAACCAGACAAAGAAGCTAGGCTAGTCCAGACAAAGAAGCTAGGCTAGTCCAAACATAAGGAGACCTGATGGTATGATTCAAGGACTGTGTTGAAATCATCCTTGGTAAAAACAGAAGATGTGGAACCAGAAGTTAATGGACCAAAATTGGTGTGAGGGATATTGGGTCTAATTGGTAGAGAAAATAATGGGGGGGGGGGGGGGAGATGAACTATGCCACCAACATTTCCCCTTGGGGGATTTCCTTTAAAAAAAAAAAAGACTCTCTCCCCCCCCCCCACCCTAGAATATCAGGGTTGGAAGGGACCTCAGGAGGTCATCTAGTCCAACCCCCTACTCAAAGCAGGACCAATCCCCAATTTGTGCCCCAGATCCCTAAATGGCCCCCCTCAAGGAGTGAACTCACAACCCTGGGTTTAGCAGGCCAATGCTCAAACCACTGAGCTATCCCTCCCCCGCGCATCTCATTTCATCTCCCCTCACCACAAGATAGAAGGAGCAAACCAGACTGAAATACTTTCTTCCAGGCAGAATGCCAGCTGGCCTTGCTCTCCATTAAGGAACTTGATTTTCAGAACTCTCAGGTGAAAATAATCACAGCATGATGACACCCAGTCCTCAGCCCATCAGTGGGGATACTTGATTGCCAGCATCGCAGAGATGCACAAGATCCTGTTTTGTCTCCCTTCCTTTCATGTTGTTCCCTGCACCGTCCCTCCTCCTGTCCTCTTTCTTATTCTCTTGGCTTTCTATCATCCTGAAATCAGCTGCACTGCATCAGCACAGCGAGATCAGCTGACCACAGCCTTGCCCCATCTAAGGAGAAAAGACCCAACCAGGTGACATCCCTGACCGGAAAGTGAACCAGGGTCCAAGCAACAGGGGCTGTGGTCAACCTGCCAGCCAAAGCATCCATTTGAGACTGACCAGCCATCCAGGATTCCAAAGACATCAACAAAAGCCGTTGTGACGTTGCTCCATATGATTTTATGGAAATATGCTGATGAGTGTGAATATAATGTAACTGGAATATGCTTTATGCAAAAGGTCTCTTGTAAGGTATCATTACAAAGCTTATAATCTACTGAGTGTGTTCATCCTACTTGTATGTATGTATCGTATCATTCCTGTATCTAAAACTAGAAATAGGAAGTTAACTCTGAGGTCCTATTGTAACTATGCAAAGTGTGGGCCATTAATGGTGGTTTAGAATCTTGATGGCACCCATTGACTAGGACAATTGGCTGTAGATGGTTTATTTACCTGCAAGCCTTCTTGTGGATGTGGGGACCAGCCTGTGGGTAATGAAGAATGAGGTTTTACAGTGACATGTGACCATATCACCTGATACTGTAATCCATCTTAAACCTGGTGCTTTTCCATTTAGAAGGAGGGGTGGGAACCCAGAGAGACACAGGATTCCCGCCTTGGGCCAAAGCTATAAAAGGGGGTGGAACAGAACAAAGGGGGCTGCAGTCATGAGAAATCCCCCAGCTACCACCTGAGCTGGAACAAGAACTGTACCAGGGGAAAGGATTGGGCCCAAACTAGGAAAGAGTCCAGTCTGTGAAAGAAGCTTATTGGAACATCTCTGAGGTGAGATTTTATCTGTAATCAGTTTCTTAATGTATTAGGTTTACACTTGCATGTTTTGTTTTATTTTGCTTGGTAACTTACTTTGTTCTGTCTATTATTACTTGGAACCACTTCAATCCTACTTTTTATGCTTAATAAAATCACTTTTGCTTATTAATTAACCCAGAGTAAGCAATTAATACCTGGGGAAGCAAACAGCTATGCATCTCTATCGGTGTTATAGAGAGCAGACAATTTATGAGTTTACCTTGTATAAGCTTTATACATAGTAAAACAAATTTATTTGGGGTTTGGATCCCATTGGGAGCTGGGTGTCCGGGTGCTAGAGACAGGAGCACTTCTTAAGCCATTTTCAGTTAAGTCTGCAGCTTTGGGGTGCGTGATTCTGACCCTGGGTCTGTGTTAGAGCAGACTGGTGTGTCTGACTCAACAAGGCAGGGTTCTGGAAGCCCAAACTGGCAGAGAAAATGGGCTCAGAGATAGTCTCAGCACATTAGGTGACAGTCCCAAGGGGGTCTCTGTGACTGAACTCATCACAGCCGTATGTTCCCCACCTTTTCTGTCCTATCTCCCCTCCACCTTGTGTGGGTCTGTCAGTCAGACACAGGAGAAATGAATACCCTTTTCACATCAGGACTGAATGTAAATTTAACCCTTTTCTTTTCTCAAAGAAAGGTTGTTCTGAAAATGAGACTAATATTTTTCTCCAAAAGGAGAGCGACTTTAAAGGGTTTGATTAAGCTTGTTTTGCGTAATCACTCAATTTCAGTTTCAGTATAAATGCTTGTTTTTATTTCTTGTTCTTTCTTGTTCCTGATCAATAAACATTCAGTTTTAGAATGAATGCTTTTGCGTGTTTACCAAGAAATTGAATACACCGAGGCCCCGGTCGAGAGACCCTGGACCTCTTTGCATCACTCATTTTATGTTGGACAGTGGAAGAGTTTAACACTTTATCTCTTCTGACCCTTGAAGTTAATATGACAGGTCCCAACCCAGCCTGGTAACCCCCTTCTCCACCCCCCTTTTCAGGGAGCAGAGTGAACAATCATACAGAGAGATGGACACTTTGCTGAACCACTGGGGACACAAGGGACACACGTGTGAGCAACTCAGACATAGCTTTTTAATAGTTACTCTTGGATGATGCTTGCGGGGAAAGGCCCAGAGGGGTTGCAGGAGAGGGATGAGCAGTTGCGGTGTGGCTGGAGAGAGGAAGGGAGGAATCAGAAGTTGTGGACAAGATTATTCACCTTTGGTCCCTTTGCACCTGTGACTAAGGAGGAGCTAGTTTGTTCTCACTGTGGTAACAGTAAAGCCTAATCTCTCCCTGGCTGGCACCCAGTGTGGCTCTGCCTGCTAGCTGACCTGGGACTCCAAGAGGGCTTGGAAAGAATGCCCATAGCCAGCCTTGTCTGGGGAGAGGATCTCCCTCCTACGCTCTCTGGATATGTGTAGAGACCTTTGGCCCTAGGAGAAGTGATAACAGCAAGGGGCACTGTTCTCCATCCCAGAGCCCGCAGGCAGAGAGTAGGTGAGTTGGGCTCACCTGTGGCTTCCAGGAAGTGCCGAACACAGGAGTCCATGGTTGCTACGCTGCCACTCAGGGTCTTCGTCCCTGAGCAGGAGAAGAGACAGGAAACTGAGCAGATCCACCAGCCATCTAACAGCAACGATCCCCGTAGGGTTACAATCCTATTCCACAAGTGGAATGAGTCTGAGGGCTCTCAGCCTCGGCTCCAGAGAAGCCATGGCAGATTTTGGCAATAGGCTGGGGTCGCAGGAGGTGTGACAGGGCAGGACTGAGGAGTATGGTTGGAGGGAGGTTCTGGACCGGAAATTACAGGTTGTTAGAGGTGCATGGCCAGCTCCCACTCACACCATGCCTGACTCTGGCCAGTGCTCCTGGCACCTCACTTTCATGGGCACCACAATCCTGGGAGGGGGTTGGGCTTTAATGAGGGATGAAGTAGATGCTATTGTCCCACATAGTGCAAGGAGACCTCCCATAATGGCAGAGGGTGTGCCTCATACCAGTGCCCAGTGCCACTTGAGATGTGGCACCATTTTCTCATATGTCCTCCCCAGCCTTTCCCCTTACAAGGTACCACACCATCAGGGGTCAGGATTTCAATCAGCCAGCAGCAGGTGAGACACAGCCAAAGGGCGCTCCCTTCTGGGCCAGGCGACAGCGGGCTCCCTCATGGCACTGCCAGCCTTTGCTAGCTCAGCACACACAGGGCTCACACCTGCTCTGCAGCCAGTGGAGCCATCTGGAAGGCCCAGGGATCTACCTTAAAAACACACACGGCCCTAGGTGGGGGCTGAAGGTGACCAGGCTGCGTATGGAGTGCTCACCTGCAATGTATGTGTTCAGCCCGTCCACCTCGATCACCTGCTGGCCCAGGGTGTGCCTCCCTGGGGCCAGCCCCATTCCAGCAATGGCGTCTGTCACCAGCACCAGGCCTAAGGGGACAAGGAGGGGCCACGTTAGCTCTAGCCTTCAGCCCAGCTTTGCAAGGGGTTTCTCTCCAGTTCTTTGGCGCAAGTCCCAGGCATTTCGCTCTGCTGGGAGTGGTAATGGCAGCAGTCAGGATGTCTGTGACCCAGCAAGGAGGACTCTCCCGAGAGCACTGCGCCTTCTGGGTGCAGGGCTGACTGTAGCTTAGGAAAGTGGGGAGGAAAAGAAGATGGAGAAGCGGGGAGAAGACAGACTGTTTCACAAGACAAGCACAAAGCTTTGGGCAGGTCACACAGAGGTTTGGGCTGAAGGACCAGGCTATGAGCTGGGTAATTCTGAGCCACAGGGAATGTGTAAGTGCAGTAGTGGGTGGGGAATGACACTGGACTCTACTCGTGAGGGGCCATTGACACACAGGATTCCTTTCACACAGCACTGGAGAAGGGTGCAGGGGTGCCCTGGTGCCTGAAGTCCCCTGGTTATCCGCAGAACAGGTAGAGCATGGGCAGTGACAGAGCCACTCTTCACCTCACATTGGGCTACCAATGGGCCTCCCCCAAGCTGGGAGGCCTCATCCCCAGGGCAAGAACTTGGGACATTCTCTGGGCATTTCTCCTGAGATGGTCAACAAGGGTGCAGTTAGCCCCACTCTCCATGACTGTGTGCTATGCAGACACCCATTCTTTGGGAGCTGGAGGGAGCCCCAACAGCACAGGCCATACCTCAGAGAGACTCCGGGAGCCTGCTCCTCCCCACACTCCTGACCATAGAACAGCCTTTGGGCACCTACAGCAACTGCTCACATGGAAACAATAGCAATGAATCATGGGTTTTCAGCTTCTTTTAGCAGGAACAAGGAGGAGAAACCAGCACCATGTGATCAGGAAATGATGCACAGGCCGTACTGGTCTGAAACCAGTAACCTAGAGGTGAAAGCTCCCACTATCCAGAGCCAGCCAGGCCCCTGACACACACCATTCTTAAGTGGAAGTAATCCCATCTGGTACCATTTGAGAAGGATGCTGCACGTCAGCTGGGAGAAAAGCAATCCAGATGGGCACAGCATTTGGGTTCAGAGGTGCTGTGCTGTCCAGACCAAGGGGATCCCCAGTGATTCACCTTTGGGGTGCGCTCGATGCGCAATTCTCAGAGCCGCAGGGTTGGTGTGGATCCCATCTGATATCATGCCATAGAACACCCTCCGCCTGGCAGGAATCTGGAAACTCGTCAGCAGCCCCACAATCCCAGGATCGCGATGGTGGAACTGTGCAAAGGGAGAAAACAGGTGTGATGCCTGCCACGAAGAAACCCACAGGCTGCCAGTGTCCCGTAGATGCCCCAATTTTATAGGGACAGTCCCGATATTTGGGGCTTTGTCTTATATAAGTGCCTATTGCCCCCCACCCCGTGACCTGATTTTTCACACTTGCTGTCTGGTCACCCTAGTGCCCTGGCTAGGGGGTGCTGCCATGAAGGCAGCAGCTGGACGTAGTGACAATGAAGAGGCATGCATGGTGATATAACCCAGACCCACTCAGGGTGGCACTTTATCCCCCACTAGTGGTGGTTGGTCCATGTATAAAGTTTGATGAGGCTGCTACAGTCTTAGCTAACAGAGCCGTGTCTTCATTTCTGGCAATAGTTGCTTGTGCGTTTAGACCCAGAGTCACTTCCCCTTGCCGACAACCCACCCAGATGCGTGGCAGAGAATAAATGTCCGTGGAGGAGAAGACAAGCCAGAGTGAGCCACGGGCAGGCAGTGGGCTCCCTCGGTTACTTACAGGTAACATGGCATTGAAGAGATGGGTGATAAAAGTAGCACCATGTCGGACAGCTTCCTCTGCCTGAGACAGATTAGCCACAGAATGTCCTGCGAACAAAGAGCACCAGGTGACTTCTCTTGCTATTTCCCCCTTTACTCTCTCCATTTACTCCAATAACACCCAGGGGCAAGTGTACTCAGTCCACAAATCACTAGAAGTTTGCTGGAAATCCACCTATTATTCAATCATGCTACACTCCAGTTCTGACAGCCCCATTCAGAACCTAGCTGGAGCATGGAAGTTCCAGTGCCAGTGGTTGAGATGAATTTGGATCCCTACTGCAGTGTACCATGGCTTCCAAGGACTTCAGAAGAGAGACAAGGTGGGTGAGGTAATATCTTTTACTGGACCAACTTCTGTTGGTGAGAGAGACAAGCTTTCGAACTTACATGGAGCTCTTCTTCGGGTGCTGAGGGTGCTGATGAGACCTCCGGGCTTTGTTACAGCAATGGAATGAGCTTTTGTTTTGCCCAATGAAGATGAGAACCATAGTCCTTTCCAGGGGCCCCGAATCCCACTGGAGGCAGAAATTTGCCCTTCTGGATTTTTTTTTTTATATGGCCTGTAGGGCAGCGAACGCTATGGCCGATTATATACAGATTTGTTGCATAAACCCTTCTTTTGCATGGTTCATCAATTTCAGCCCAAAGAAGAACAACTCAGGGGAAAGGTTAAGTTTTTCTATCCTTGATCTCAGCACCAAAGGGGAGCTTGTGAGGAGAACATGAGAAAAATACAGCCAGTGCTCTGCACACATGGCTTCCACTAAAAAAAAAAAAAGGACTGTGCTAAACTTTCCAGAGATTAGTGATGCCTCCATTTTTGGGTGTATAACTTGAAACACAGTAAGAGGCCCTAGTTTTCAGAGGGCAGGTATTCTGCACTTTCTAGAAAGCAGTCCCATTTAAGGTGGCTACAGCTGGACACTTAAGCCTTTTTGTGCAAGGAGAATTCAAACAGGTTAACTTTAGAAGTTGAACCTTTGCATGTGGTTGGCCCTCACTGGGGTCTTAGCTAAGTTTAAGACAAGTAAAGGTCAGGATCATATTCTGTCCTCAAATACAGATGGCCCACCCACCCCACTCCTACATCTTGCTGGGGTGAGAGTTGCTCACTTATCAAAGTGGAATTTGGCCCTTATTTACAAGCACTATGAAACACTAAGATACGCACACCGTCAGATATGCCCACCCAGTTTAGAGCCATGTTACAGAGATGACCTTTTGTGCTTCTGTTTCACTGCAGGGCTCCAGAGCTCTGAAGAACATTGACTCTGCACAGTTGTGGACATGAGGAGTGGAAGCAGAAAGATTTTCCTTTGAGGTTGGAAAAAGACAGAGGGAAATCCAATGCAGATAGCTTGCACTAATGCACCATTACAGTTACTATGCAGCTGATAGCGTTCTCATATCCATGTTGGCTTGAACACACTGCATGCACTTTGCACTACAGACAGTGGCCTGATTTGCTAGAGTAACTCCATTAACCTCAATGCACCTGCACTGGCATGAGACCAGTGTGACAGAGCAGAGGATCAGGCCCAGGGTGAGCAATGTGAGCAAACAGATTGGGCCTTTAAGGGACTACCCAGACCCACCCACGCAGCCTACCAAGCCCTAGCCAACAGACACCCTTACCCAGCGAGACACAGATGCCCCGTCTGGTGAGTTCCTGGATCACCTCACTGCTCCTCTTCATCTCAGGGGCCAGGGTGACAATCCGGACGCAGTCCAGGTGCCTGTAGGTGGCAAGCAGGTCCTGGAAAGCTCCCGATTCAAAGGTGCTGAGGTAGTGCTCTGGGTGCGCCCCCTTCTTCTCTTTGCTTATGAAAGGCCCCTCCAGATGGGCCCCTGCCCACCAGGGAGAGAAAAAATACCCATAACTGTTTCCCTTTCTTACCCCAAGGGTGAGGATACCCACCGCCCTACCTCAGCCCAGCCAATCCCCTCTCCTGGCCAGCCCCACCCTGGAACTTGCCAAACCCCACCCCCCTCAAGCTGGCTCGGAGAATGAAAAAACAGGCGGCTGCAGAGTAGGAGAAAGTCAAGGCTTCTTTGTATCTCCCTGTAGGGTGACTAGACAGCAAGTGTGAAAAATTGGGATGGGGGTGGGGGGGTAATAGGAGCCTATATAAGAAAAAGATCAAAAAATCGGGACATCTGGTCACCCTATCTCCCTGAAACTGTTATCCTGCTCTATCCCCCACCCCAGACTCCTTCCCCTTACCATCCCACTCTTGCCTGGCTTTACTTGACCTCACCAGCTGCTGGCACCTATAATCTTTATTGCCCCAGCTCACACCTCCCCACAGCCCCTTCCTGCTGCCTGTTTCCCACTCTCCTCTTCTCAACGAGCTTGCCCCAAATGCCAGCAGCTCAGTTTTAAGGACCAAAGCGAGGTCCCTGAGGTGCGGCCTTCCCTGAGGTGCCTCACCCCCAGTTTTCAGGCAGAGATCTCCCCACTCCTCAGAATGATGGAGGCCCTTGGGCTGCTCTCCTCAGCATGGCACGAGAGATGGCATTGCTGCCAGCATGGGCAGTCTGCTCACTCACAGTGACCCACTGCCACACACTGCCCAATTCCAGCAGGGCCGACATGTTGGATGCAGAGCCCAGCAGAGAGGAGTGCAGTAGTAAGTGCCATGGGGTAGAGCTGCGGGAGGAACATGGCAGCCAGCATACAGAGCTCTCTGGGAGTCATGGCCAGGCTGCATCTGGCCTTGCACAGAGTAAAAATCTCAACGCCACCCCCACTTCTCTATGGCACAACACTCTCAGCCACAGTGAATGCTTTCCACAGCAGCTGCTTCTCCTTCCTCCACAGAGGAGCGAGTCTCCACACAGCAGAGAGGAGAGGGGCCAAGAGGACAGGACCTTGCTGTTCACTTACCCAGGATACCAGCTCCATGAGGCCCTCCATTTCTTACGCTGATCTGAGGAAGAACCTAGGACGGGGACGTGTTAGAAGCCTCACGGACATAGTACCCAGCCTGCCTGTATTAGGGCCCCTAGCATAATGCCTATGAGTGCCAAAGGGAACTATTTCACCCACTCGGCCCCAAGGCAGTGAGAGAGAGGTAACTACCCCTGCTGGAATGGTAAAAACTGGCCCCAGGGTTAGATGTGCTTTCCTGCTGGGCATGGCCTGTACAGCTCTCCTAGTGCTAGGGCAGACTGATGAGTTGGTCTTTAGCAGAAAGGGTTAATCTCTGCTGGAGGGGAACACTATTTCAGAACCCACCCTCTTGTGGGCCCATGTACCCCAGCTCCCCAGTGCCTGGTTCTCAAAAGAACCCAAAACAGATCACTGTGCATGACTTGCGATACACTGTGCTCGGAGAAAAAGCAGGTCCCAAGCCCTGTATAACTTGTCTCATGGGACCCTGGGAATATTGCAGCATCAGCTGCCTAAATGTGCGGAGAAGCCATCTGGGTTTAGAACCCAGGTCCTCACACCCCTTTCCCTTCCCAACAGGCCACTGCCATCACAGAGCCCACACATTCCACTTCTGTGGTGAAGCCCCCAAGGCTTAGCCACCTGATCCAACGGTGCCATCCCCACTGCCGTGAGTGTTTTGGTGCCCTGTGGGGCTCCCCTTACCTTGTGATAGACGGATGGCGGGGAGGTCACCAGGGTTGGGCAGAAGGAAGTCACGCCATGGGAGAGAATCTTCTGACTCACCAGAGAGATCCCTGATTGGACATCATCCGCAGCCAAGGAGAAATCCACCCCAAAGCCCCCTGCACCATAAAGGAAACAAGGACAGCAAGTGGTGACATGGCAGTTGGCTCTAGAAACCAGGGAGGCCAGCTCTGGAGGCAGCACTGTAAATGATACCTAATATAATGTGCAACTGAAGATTAACTTTGAGAATAAGGGGAGTGCTACAAGCAAGTGGGGTGGGGGAGGATTTTGGTTGCACAGCAAGCCCCTATAAAAGGAGATGTGGAGTACCCGATTGCACTAACCGTCCTGGGAACTAATCCCCAAGGGCAAGCAGGCAAACCCACCAGAAGGGTCCTGATCTCTCTATTTCATTCCCCCACACTGCCCCATACTCTTTCTTAGGTACTTACCTGGCCCCCATTCCCACAGTATATGAGCACCTCATGAGCTGTAATTCATTTAACCTTATACACACACCTGTGAAGCAGGTTAAGGCTCTGATCCCATTGAACTGAGGCACAGAGAGGCCCAAGATAATGCAAGAAATCTGTGGTGGAGCAGGAACTTAACTCCTAGGTCCTTGGCTAGTGCCCTAACCACTGGACCATCCTTCCTCTCTGATCCTTTATGCCACACTACACATCATCCTTCAGATCCCTCCTCAAAACCCAGCCCATCTCCACAATTCTCCCAATGGCAACCCACCTGGCTTTGCTACCTCCTAACTTAAAACTCTAGTGTAGACATGGACTGTCAACAAAAGTTATGCTGCTTTAATTAAACTGCTGCTGCCTGCCCAGACTATGCTCCTTGTGTCGGCAGAGCACATCCACACTAGCCGCTCTTGCATCGACACAGAGAGCAGTGCACTGAGGGTAGCTATCCCACTGTGTAACTGGCCACAGGGTGCTTTGGGAAAGGTTTGCAATGCCTCATGGGACAAGTATAGCGTCACATGATGCAGGTTTCTCAATCCTATGTTCCATGGGCATCCTACTAGATTTCAGTTGAAAAGTGACTGACAGTGTATGCATGGGGGAGGAGGGGGAGTGTGTGAGACAGGGAGTGTGTGGTGGTGGGGGGGCAGGAAAGGAGAGACAGAAAGAGTGTGTTAGGGAAGTGTGTGTGTGTTGGTGGAGAGTGTGTCTGCATGCTGTCTCTAAGTTCAGACAGCAGCCTGAGCAACCAATCCCGGAAGAGGGGACACACACCCCATATCAGCCCCCGGCTCTGGGAGGGGACACCCCCCCGGCTCTGCACAGCACAGCAGTCTCTCCCCCTCCTCCTCCCCACAGCAGCAGCCCGCTCTGTCTGCATGCCTATGGTTCTGGGCTTCCCTCCGCATTCTCCTACAGCAGCTCTGTGAGCTCTCCAGGCTGAGGAATGTCAAAGCTTCCCAGAGCTTTGAAAGGGGAGAGGCATATCTGTAGGGCAGCGAAGTTCAAAACAGTGAGCAGAGCAGCCATGATGGGTATTGTGGGATACTGGAGGAGGCCAATTATGTCGACATAATGAACGGCATCATCTACACTGGGTCTCTGCCACTTAAACTTTGCTGCAAAAAGCTTTATGCCTCTTGTTGAGGTGGTTTTATTTTATTGGCAAAACAGCAGAGTTTTGCATCAAAAGTAGCTTTGCAGTGTGTACACCTCCATTGTTTTGTTGGCAAAAGCTGCCTTTTGCCGACAAAACTGTACAGTGTAGACAAGGCCTTAAAACAGAGAGCCAGCCACAGACTGCTAAACTAGAAGCTATGTAAATCTTATCTGATGACGCAGCTGATCTCCCAACAAAGTCCGTTTTCAGGAAACAGGCGCACTGTGAGTCAGAGTTCAAACGGCAGGAGGGGACGCGTTTGTGCTGGAACTCATCAGTCTGTTTCTAAATGGCACACGTGGAGCCTGGTTCTCACTGAGATCTGCTCTAGATCAGCTGGAATGCCTTACCATTAATCTGCACATCAATGAATCCGGGGGCGATGATGCTGTCCTTACAATCCAGCTGAATATCAGCAGATCCCTTCTCATCAAAGAACAGCTTTTCTGGGTTGAGGATCTTCCCCTCTCGCACCCACAGATCCTCCCTGACAGAAGAACCATGCAGAATAAAAGATCAACCATTCCTCCCAGCAGCAGGGGAGGGGGCCTTGACTGCTTTCCACACTATTCAGTTCCCCCTTTACCTATTAGGAAACCCAGCACATAGACCACCCCAACACAGGGACTGGCGGCTAACCCACCATGTGCTGTTATGGCAAGCGGGGCAAGAACCAAATCAGCACCAGGCACTCCCGCCCCAGGGAACTGCATTTGTCACCTCTAGGATGTTTCCCACATGCCACCCCAACATGAACAATGTCTATACAGTCTCATTGGGAGGGCTGGCGTCCTCCGAGTCCTTCCTCTCTCCCTGAAGAGGACAGATGTGGGAAGAGGATAGCGTGGATCAAATGAGCCTGGTAAGAGTCTATGCCTGTTCTGATTGTTACCTAAGTGGCAGACTAACACATAGTTGAGACCTCTTGGTCTCTGCTACAGGGAACAACTGCAGCTTTACAAAACAGAGGGAAGTTGGGGTATTGTCAGAACCAGCAGCCCTGTGGTTGGTACTCTTTGCTGCCATGCAAGAGATCTGCATAGGTTCAACTCCCAGGCCTGGTTTTTCCAAAGAGCAGCACTCTGAGGTCCAATATTTTCTATACCTCGCATTCCACGGCATCGGAGGAGCACATTTTGGTATGCAGGCAGCCATCCCAGGGCAAACAGACGCATCTGCTCACCTTTGCAGCTGGTGACTCCTCAGAATCCTGCAGTTAATGAACTGGAAGATTGGCGCATCCGAGACAGACTTATTAGACGGCATCGTCAGGGCCTTGAGAAAACACCTGAAACAGGGAAAGGGAATGATGCAGAGGATGGGATACTTCCAGTAACCCTCATAGAGGCATAGACAGAAGAATGAGAAAGAAAGGGTGGTTAGCACACAGGGCTGAGACTCAGGAGACCTGGGGCAGGTTGGTGCAGAATGAGAGCAAGGAGGTGCTGCTTTGCAAAGAAAAAAAAACAGAGTGAGAATACAGTAGACAGAGGTCAGCCGGATGGGTCAGGGATCATCAGAGAGTTCGAACAGTGCCTAGTGCAGTGGGATCCTAATCTTGATTGGGGCCCGTGTGTGCTACTATGACACAAATAAATAATTGTGGGCCAAAAGTGGAGATAATGTGTTGGAGATGGAAGTAGGAAACAAAAGGGGGGGAGGGAAAAGCAAGAAGAGAGACAACTTAATTTAGTGAATATTTGTGCTCTTTTGTTTTATTGTACTTCCAGGACCATGATTTTCCAAGCTGCTCCACAGACCCTTAAACCTGCATGGAGCTCTTATGAAGTCAATGAGGCTCTGGGGGGCATGGATCAGCATTCATGTCATGCTCCCCATCAGTACCAAGCCAAGGCCAGGGAAGCTAAAGATCCAACCAGTGGACCAAATTCAGTGATGAGTCCTGGTCACATGCCACCTGAGGCACATTGTGCATATGCTAAGAAGAACGAGGCTCCAAGCAGTGGTTCATCCATATGGAACTGTGGATGGGACAGTTACTCAGAGCCCTTAGGCTGCAGTTGCTCACCATGCTGGATTCTAGAGATAAATATTTGGAGGAAGACAGAAAATAACCTGATCTCTGTCAAACTGCACACAAAATGCCCTGATAGGTGGGGGGTCTGATTGCTCCAGGGCTCCTTATTTATTTAGAGCATTTCCCCACCGAAAGGTTTCAGGTGTTTGCAACTCCACCAGGACCTTCACAGCTGCAGCTTGGCTCCACTTGTCCAGCAGCCGGAGGGGAGGCGATGGTCACCAACACACATGTTTTGTTTCAAATGAGTCTCTGTTTAGAAGCACCGCAAATCCTAAAGCCCTGCTGACAAACAATTGATCCAGGCTAATCTTAAAACACCCTTCAATAGTCACACCAAATTAGAGTGGTTTCTTTGGTTAAACACACACTTTTGTGGGCACAACTTGTGTCATTTCAGCCAGGTGGGATTTAAAATGGCCAGTCTAGATGCCCTTAAAATGGGGTCTAATGGAAGTAGGGTGACCAGATGTCCCAATTTTATAAAGACAGTCCTGATATTTGGGGCTTTTTCTTACATGGGTGCCTATTACCCCCCACCTTCTGTCCCCATTTTTCACACTTGGTATCTGGTCACACTAAATGGAAGTGCTACGGGCCTGATGCAAGTCCATTGAAATCAATGGAGGACTTTTCACAGGCTTCAATGAGCTTCAGATCAGACCACAACAGACCGTTTACTAACATATTTCTACCCCTAAGGGCTGCTAGAAATAATGAAGTAAGATGCTCCAATTTAGGATTCTGTGAACAGGATAAAGAAGCTGACAATGCAACCAAACTGCTCCAAACTCTATGATTTTGAAACACAACATGATACCATAGGAAAGTCAAGCACAGAGAGTGAGGATAATGAATAGAAGTCATTTGATTTCTTTTCAACTAACCTCAGTTCCTGGGAAGATCAATCTGAGCTCTTCAACCTTTTCAACTTGTGAAACCGCTCCTCTCGCTCAGCATCCCATACTGACTTTGGAGGAGGACTGCACTGACAGTCTGCTGGTACCTGTGGAAGAAACTGTTAAGTATAACCAGAGGTGAAAGTAAGCCGGTCCGGTCCGGCGTACCGCCAAGAGCCAGTACGCCGTGCTGGACTGCACCGGCTTCCGCGGCTGGGATTAAAAGGGCTCTGGGCTCCCCGCAACGGCGGAGAGCCCAGAGCCCTTTAAATCCCCCCGCAGCTCCAGCGGCAGGGCTGGGGCCGGGAATTAAAGGGCTCAGAGCTCCCCGCCGCTGCAGGGAGCCCAGAGCCCTTTAAATCCCACCTGCAGCTCCAGCGGCAGGGCTGGGGCCAGGATTTAAAGGGCTCGGGGCTCCCTGCAGCCACAGGAGCCCCGAGCCCTTTAAATCCCAGCTGGAGCTGCAGTGGGGATTTAAAGGGCCCAGAGCTCCACGGCGGCCAGAGCTCCGGGCCCTTTAATTTGCCCATGAGCCCCGGGGGCTCCCAGCCACCTCTGCAGCTGGGAGCCCCGGGCTGATTTAAAGGCCCTGGGGCTCCCAGCCACAGCCGGTGCCCCAGGATCTTTAAATCTTGAGAGGCTCCGCCTCTTCCGGTTGAGGCCATGCCTTTTCTGGATGAGGCCACGCCCCCCAGGACTCCGGCAGTACAGGTAAATCCTGTAAATTACTTTCACCCCTGAGTATAACACAGTGGAAATGAAAGCAGAGAGTCTCTGCATATCCCACTCCTTGACTATCAGTTAGACCAGACTCCGCTTATAGTAACTGAATACATGATAGCACTACACTGCACTGGGGAAAGAATCAAAGAAATCAGCTAGCCTACCACAAACTTTACCCCTGTCAGAGACTACTTATGAATGGAATTTGATACTTTCACGCTAATGCCATTATTTACTTTTGTATTACGGTAGGGTCTAGAGGCCCTGGAAGACATCAGGGACACATTGGGCTAGCACTGACAACACAGAATGAAAAGATAGTCCTTGCCCCTTTATTCTCTCTTTCCCCACTTTCCATATTTTTGGGTCCCCCAGGTAGTTTCAGTGGCATTACAGCAGTTCTTCTTTTCAGAGATACCCCGCTAGGCCGATGAGAGGGATTATGCAGTCCAGCGCAAGTCCCACTACTGCTGTCCTACTGGGGGCGGGGGGAAATCCACCCCCCTCTGTATCCAGGCACGGATTGGTAGACAGTGTCTCCGCAAAGAGCCAGCACAGTGAGAAGGCAGCAGCAGACAGAGCTGGGGGCAGGCACAGAGAGGGTACTGTGGAAGGAACTCAGACCATGCTTCCTCGCTGGTGGCACCCCATAGCTCTGGTAGCGTAGCCAGGAGGCAGCATTAGCAGAAAACGAGTGTGGGTGGGAGGTGCAGCTCAGCTGAGCTCATGTCTATCTCCCGGCTCCCTAAGGCCCCGCTAGCGCAGGGCAGGAAGCTGGAGGGGGAGAATGGAGATCCTTAAGACAGCTTAGCCCGGGCCTCGCTTCTGTGGGTTCTTACCGGGGCGGGGTCAGCTCAGCCCGGGCCCGGTTCTCCGGGCTCTAACCGGGCGGGGGTGCGGGGGCAGCTCAGCCCGCGCCCAGCCATACTACCCCCAGCGCGGGGGCAAGGTCCCCACCTTACCCCTACGGTTTGCCCACTCCTGCTCCAGCGGCTCCCGCAGCGCCCGGTCAGGTGAGTCTGCTCAGCTGATTGGGCAGGAAGGCGAGGTTACCCTGAGCACGTGATCGGCAGCGAGGGACTGCCATGATGGGAAGGGCGAAGAAAAGGAGGGTAGTCAGCTGTTGTCGCCATCTTAGGGAGGTCGCTCGCGCGTAAAGCCGAAGGGAGCAGATAGGGCGAGTGACGAGTCGCTCGACGCTAGGAGCAGGTTTGACGGCTGGATTGCTGGGAGGGGGGGTGAGTTTGGGGGGCGGGTGGGTTGCTGGAGGCAGGTGGGTTACTGTGGGGCGGGTAGCTGGGCCCCTGGGCCTTGTGCGCACCAGCCCCAGCCTCTTGGTCACAGAAGAGCAGGAAGGGAACTGGAAGCAGGCAGGTGGGGGCCTGGGGGCAGAGTGTGGGCGGGGCCATGCAAGGCTGTTTGGGGAGGCACAGCCTTCCCCTGCTTATGCTACCTGCCGCCCATGCTCCTCCCCCTGCTGCTCTGCAGCCGCGTTGCTCCTGCCCTCTGCCTTGGAGCCCCTGGCCAGCTGCTCCTGGGACCCTCCTGCTTACTATGCAGAGCAGGGGGAGGGGGGGGAAGTTGATGTCAGGGTGTCCCCCTCCCCCTGCCCATGTACCCCATCTCTGCAGAGCAGGGGAGGGAGGACAGGGCTCAGGAGCAGGATGGAGCTGCTGGTGGCTGCTGCTGTCTGAATGAGCCTACTGGTGAATGCTGCTGTGCTTAAAGAGACAGTGCACGGTCTCTCATAGACTCCGCCAGCAGCCAGCACACACACACACACTCTGTGTCTGTCTCTCTCACACAAACATATACACACACTCTCTCTGTTTCACACACATATATACAAACACTGTCCCTGTGTGTGTGTGTCTCTCTCTCTCACACACAGTCTCTGTCTCACACACACATACACACACAAACACACCCTCTGTCTCTGACACACACACACTCTATCTCTGACACACTCACCTCCCAATACATACCTGTGTTATTATTGTTCTTGTTACTTCTTGCAATGCACATATAGCCTCTAATTTTATTCTTTCAAAGTGCTGTTATTTTAGTTTATGCCTTTCATAATTTTATTTCTCACTTATGCTTAAATTTAATTCTTTGTGTAGTGAGTTCTAAAAAGCCTAACCTGTCCTGGCTGGAGTAATTATCCCTATGGTAACTTTTAAAAAATACAGTATACATTATATCTAGGTTTTTTGTTTCTACTGGTGGCACACATCCGCACATTACCTCGATATTGGTGCACATAACAAAATTCATTCTGCACATGGATGGAAATAATTAGAGGGACATTGCTGCTGTCCCCTAAAACAGTGGCTCTCAACCTTTCCAGACTACTGTACCCCTTTCAGGAGTCTGATTTGTCTTGCATACCCCAAATTTCCCCTCATTTAAAAACTACTTGCTTACAAAATCAGATATAATAATACAAAAGTATCTCAGCACACTATTACTGGAAAATTGCTGACTTTCTCATTTTTACCATATAATTATTATTATTTATAATTATAAAATAAACTGACTGGAATATAAATATTGTACTTACATTTCAGTGTATAGTATAGACAGCAGTATAAACAACTCATTGTCTGTATGAAATTTTAGTTTGTACTAGCTTCGCTAGTGCTTTTTATGTAGCCTGTTGTCAAACTAGGCAAATATCTAGATGAGTCGATGTACCCCATGGAAGACCTCTGAGTACCCCCAGGGGTATGCATACCTCTGATTGAGAACCACTTCCCTAAAAGGTACAGTGAAGAATACAGTAGGTTTACTCCGAAGCATCTACCACAATATACCTGCACATATATGCAAAATGTGTACAATGTGCCCTGAGGCTCAGGTCTTTTTCTATCCCCTGGGGCCTACAGATTCCAGGAGGCAGCAAGAGAAAGGAGGGATATATTATATGGGTGGTATTTTGCCCTGTGAGCTCTGTCTGATTTCCCAGCACAGCAAGAAAGAGGAGCAGAGCAAGAAAGAATAGGATTTGTTTCATACAATAGTTTCTCATTTTATCATTTCAGAGAAAAGGTGAGATGATTAAATACAATGGAAGTGGTGGAAGTTCCATCGCTTGAGAATAAACTTTGGGCTGTAGATCGCTTCTCAGCTCTCTGTGAGCTGAAGGGTGAAAACATTATTCTGTAGCATACAGAACAGACCTGCATCATCACAAATGGGGAAGTTGTATGGACATGGTGTTATTTAGCAGGTCTTTTCCATCATTAACTTCTCTGCCTACATTTTCACAAGTGATTAGTAACTTTGGGTCCCACTTGAGACACCTTGAAGGGGCTTGATTTTCAGAAAGTATTGAGAACCCATTCACTGAAAATCAGGCCTCTTAAAGATGTCTCAAGTTAGGCACCCAAAATCACTAGTAGTCACTTGTGAAAATTTAAGCCGATTTCAGACCCCAGAGCAGTGGTGGACAACCTGCGGCCGTGGGCTGCACACAGCCCTTCAGGGTAATCCGCTGGCGGGCTGCCAGACAGTTTGTTTACATTTGCATGACTACCTGCAGCTCCCAGTGGTCGCGGTTCGCCATTCCCAGCCAATGTTCGTTGCGGGCAGCCATGCAAATGTAAACAAACTGTCTGGCGGCCCACCAGCGGATTACCCTGACGGGCCACAGGTTGCCCACCACTGCCCCAGAGAATAGAGGTCAGAGTCCTGATTGTGTTACAGCCTTTAAAACACATCTGATTCATAGATGTTCAAATTTACCACAGTACTGTTGTCGAGTATAGAGAGAAAAACTAACCCTCCCTGTAGAAGATCCCCGAAGAAAAACACAAGGAAACACAGAGTCATAAAGAAATAGTATCAAACCAGCAGTTTATTTTCTAATAAACACCCACATCCTGGCTCCTGTCCAACCTCCTCTATAGCGGCATTGGGCTAATTAACACAAAATCTAGGAATCCCTGGTTACCGGGGAGTGAAGCAGAGGGCAGGCAGGATAACATACAGTTAACAAGCAACTTAATAGGTTTCAGAGACGTCGCTCTTTCTAGGTACAGAACCCAGGCTCCAGGCACCGGGGATGAGAACTTGTTACTCGAACTTGCCCCTCTGCTGCCCAAAGTAGTGCTTATAGGCAGCGATGTAGCCATGGCGTAGCGCTCACAGGGGTTGTAGTCCTCGCAGGCGTTCCTGGGGGGGTCTTATTGCGTTCTCTGATCCTGCATATGCAAGGAAGGGGAGGAGAGAGCAAGTTGTCATTTTAAACTTTGCTGTTTGTGGCCAGGTCCTCCTGCCCCACCTTCTCACACATGCCTCTACAGTTCTTTCAGCTCTCCTTGGCTCTGCCAATGCAATAACCCTGCACTGAGCCCTTTCCCAAGTGCCATTCACAGCAGATGGGGCCTGTAGAGGCTTATGTTGGCGGAGGAGTGGGTCTCACTTCCCCAGTAGCTCAAACCTGCTGCCATAAGCTCTTCAGATCTTTAATGTTGCCAGGGATAGGGAAGGGAGCTGGAACATCCCATGAAGGGACCATCTAGCCCTTTCATAGGGGGTCATGTGAACTCATCGCCTTCTTTAGAAGAGTACGTTCACAGGGCTAACCTAATTACAGTGAACTTTCTTTCTCTTATTCATTTGACATAGCCACATGGAAATCTCATAACAAGGGCACCTTCCTCCTGTCCGATACAGGGACAGATACACCCAGAGTCAGGGAGGCCATTCCCTTTCTGGTGCCAACACAAACTATTAGAGAAGAGTTTTGTTTTGGGAAAATGCTGTACGTACAACCTGGACCTGATTCTGATCTCTGTTCACTTCTGTGTTCCAGAGTAGCTACACTGAAATCAGTGGAGTTATTCTAGGTTGACAGCAGTGTAAGAGATCGGAGCTGCCTTTGAGTCTCTCTTACACAGAACTGTGCATTTCAGCTCTGGGTTCCTCTCTTCTTCTCTTTCAGGCCTCATCCCCAATCCCTGTTTCTGTCTATTTTAGGGATTTGTATGGCCCCCAGCACAGCACTGTAGTATCTGAGCACCTCCTAATCTGTAAAGTGTTTATCCTCTCCACACTCCTGAGAGGTAGGGCAGTTCTGTTATGGGGAACTGAAGCACACAGAGACTAACTGACTTGACCCAAAGGAAGTCTGTGGTAGAGCAGGGAACTAACTCGGGTCTCCCCAAGGCCTAGACTGGTATCTAACTATTGGACCATCCTTCCTCTCAGGATTTACACCAGTGATTTCCCCACCCTCCTCTAGCGCTTTCTTCAGACTGATTAGTTAATGCCCTATGGGCACTGAGAAGAGTTCTCATACTCAATAACACTCCAAGTTAATCTCCCTCTATCTTCAATCAGTTTTGGGTTCCCCAGTGGAACCCCCAGGCTGAGAGGGAAATTCTGTCTGCAAGCTAATAGCACTGGCCTTCCTCAATGGCAACAACTTAAACTTGCTTAGGAGAGATCTTCATCTCCCCAAGCCCCCTCTATCCATGTCCTAAGACCCTATGAAAACATACCTCTCCTGCACCATGAGGTTTCGTCTCGGCTGAGCTCTCACGAAGTCGTTGGCATTTCATCTGTTAATGAAGGGATCTGATGAGGTGAGAGAATATTTATTTTTAATCAATGTATAGTTGAAGTGAAGATCATCAGCTACTTACAACAAATCCTGCTCTGACAACGTCCCATTCTCACCTGTCCTCCCATTCACAATGGATTCCTGGACCCCATCAACCTTCTATTTTCATTAGCCTCTGGTACTCCAAAGTCCTGTAAACTACCAGCCTCTCATTGTCATGGGCACCCCATGTTCCTCTAGCCTGCCATTCTCATCAGCCTCCTATTCTTCATGACTTCATGTTCTCTACCAACCTGCTACTCTTATTCCATAAATTAATGATGGAAAGAGTCCACTGGATCACTCTGTTCATCCAGCCTCAGCTGCTTGTTTCTTAGAGTGCATTCTCCAGATCAATTTTAAATACCCAATCAATGGGTCTTCCCTCATTTCTCTAGGGAGATTATTCCCCACTCTAATAGATCACATAACTTGATCTTTTTCTTTAAAATTCAGCCTAAATTGTCTATTGTCTAGTATCATCTCTTTGAACCACACTAAACAGGTTCTTCTCATCTCCCTTTATGAGGTTTACATTTGTCAAATACTTATCCATGATTATCCTGTTTCCCTTGGCTGTCATTTGGCCAAGGTACCCAGATCTAGTTCTGTTAGGGAACTCACCCCCCCACTGCCTTCCCCTTGTCACTACAAGGAGCAGCTAAGATTGGCAGGCATGAGAGCATGGAGCTATTACTCATCTGGAAAAAGGAGTAAGCAGCATGTTGATTCAATTTGAAGAGGATGATAAATTTGGGGAAGGAGCAATAATAGAGAGCAACCTAAGCAAGTTTAGAATATAGATGGGTTGATGCCTCTATAGATACAGCCCAAAGTCATAGTGGTGCTCTCTTTTTTTTTTTTGCTGCCACTTCATATTACAGGATTATGCCCAGTTTTTGGATCACTATGAACCTAAGATCTCCTTTGTAATTTACTGCTTTCCACGCGTCCCCCTGCCACTGAAGATCTATAATTTGAATTATTTTTCCCCAAATGTACTAACTTGCATTTGTCCAAGTTAAATCCCTTACAAAAATAAAAAATAAAAATTCTACCCATCTATATTCTAAACTTGCTTAGGTTGCTCTCTGTTATTGCTCGTTCCCCAAATTTATCATCCTCTTCAAATTGAATCAACATGCTGCTTACTCCTTTTTCCAGATGAGTAATAGCTCCATGCTCTCATGCCTGCCAATCTTAGCTGCTCCTTGAAGTGACAAGGGGAAGGCAGTGAGGGGTGAGTTCCCTTACAGCATCTAATTAATGGTTTAATATCAGATGTGGCATTGATCTCTGCTGCACCTCTTAGGCAGCTCTTCCCAAACTCAGTACATTGCTATTTAGCAATAGCATTTTTTAAGACCCTTTTCAGGGAATATGTCAGTGGTCAAAGCTAATTCCAGTTAGTTTTCAGGTAAGATTTTGTAAGACATTATGTCATATGCTTTCCTGGATTCAACATGTATTTTATCTTTTTTGTTCCCCCTTCCACTCATCTGGAAATTCGGTCACCAAAGAAATCCAATTTAGAATCATAGAATCATAGAATATCAGGGTTGGAAGGGACCTCAGGAGGTCATCTAGTCCAACCCCCTGCTCAAAGCAGGACCAATCCCCAGACAGATTTTTGCCCCAGATCCCTAAATGGCCCCCTCAAGGATTGAACTCACAACCCTTGGTTTAGCAGGCCAATGCTCAAACCACTGAGATTTGTCTGGAGTGGTTTATTCTCCCCTTTCTAATTTCCACCAGTCCCCCACTCTCATGCCTGCCAGGCTCAGCTGAACTCCTAGCAGAGTGGTGAAGACAGTGGAGTACGGGAGTCCCTTAGTTCCCCTCTAATTTAAACAAAGTAGTAAAATTGTCTCTTACTGACAAACTCATGGGATTCCATACTCTCGTGGGACTCTGGAGAAAGAAGAGAAAAACATTCAGTGAGGCACTGTAGTTATGGAACACAGAATTTTTCACTCACCATTAATAAACCGAAGGGAAGAGAGACTGAGAAGTCTCATTCACTGATTAAAAGGAAAAGCAAGGAAAGGAATAAGGCAACCTAGTGGTCAGAACAGAGGACTGAACCACTGGGTTCTATCTATGGCTGTGCCACTGATTTACTATGTTATCCTTGGGAGCATCACTGACCCTCTGTTCCTTTATGTATCCCTCTATATAACAGGTATGACACCTATTTACTTCACAGTGGAGGCAGGCTGCTTAATTAATGAATTCATATTTGTAAAGCCTTTTGAGATCTTTAGATGGAAAATGCTATAGAAATACAAATCACCATCAAATATGCATATTTCAGTGCAAGGTCAGATCGGTCCATTAATAGGCAAGTGTATGCATTCTAGAGAAAATGGGAGAGACATTCAAAAGGAGAAAGGGAAGGTGGGTGGAAAAATCTCGCTCGCCATTAACAAAGGAAAGGCAAGCAGCTGAGGATGCAATAGAATGGCAAACCAGGGACAGTTCAGAGAGTCACCTTCTTATAGGAAATAGGGCCTGGGATCTATATAAGGAATTTCCCTTACCAGACCCTGCATCACTTTGATATGTAAACAGCACCTGGGATCTCCCCTCCAGTGCATCCACAAGTTGTGTTGACTAAGGAAGGACTAATTTAGGTTTCTTCCATCTCCTCTTTCTATGATCCACACAGATTGGGATTGTTGAGGATGTGGGGATAGTTTGCAGTGGTGACAGAATGGTCTGTGGTAAAGAGGAAGGGTCTGAAGTGCAGGCGGCTCTAGACTGGAGGCAAAAGTATCTAGGTGATTGAGCTCTGGAGTAGAGGCAGAGCGGTCTGACACAGTGGTAGAGGGAGTGGATGGGCAAGAGGACAGCAACAAATAAGGGGAGATAAACATCAAAGCAGAACATCTGAACAGACCAAGAGGTGTCTGTGACTGGCTGCCACTCCAAACAAGCTCCAATAAAAGAGGTCACCTACCATAGCAGAAAGCTGCCACCATCAAAACATCCAGGAGCGTGAGGAGGATGAGGGTCCGCATTGTGTGGGAGTCACTCTCTCTTGCACTCTCTCGCTCTCTGACTTACTCTCTTTCCACCGAGGGCAGCGGGAAATTCTGGACAGGCTGCAAAGTTAGCAGTGGAGTGTTTATTATGAAAGCAGCAGCTGGGAGGGGAGGAATCAGATGAAGGAGCCTGGGGAAGGTAGGGCCTGGCTGGCACTCATCTTCTATGGGACTGTTACAAAACACCCTCTATAAACCGGTCTAATCAGGCTTTGGTGGTGGGGTAGGCACAATCCCTTCCCTGCCCTTGCTGCAGGGGGAGGGTGCCAGAGTTCAAAAGGAGGTGAGCTGTTAACACTGCATGTCCAGAAATGTTGAACTATATGAGAGTAATTCCAGACACCAAGGAGGACCACACGCTTGCTTCCCTAATTCCTCCTCTGATCTCCCCTCCTTGCCGTCACCACCCTTGGTCCAGACACACAGAGCCCGCACTGTCTGTCAGCTCCATGGCTGGAAGGAATGGGACCAACCCCCTGCTTCCTGGAGAGATGGGGAAATTTGATCTCAAATGTTCCATCCTTGGTTTCCCCTCAGACTGGTCCCTAATGTACCCCAGTACTGCTCTGGTTGAACTCCATCTACCAGGGGAAAGATAGAAGTTCAATCCTGTTGTTTTCCCCCATACACACCCTACTGTGCCCTTCATGGTACTCAAACGCTGATGGGATCCCCGTCCTCTGCTGGGATTATTGTTAGTTCACATGTATATTGCAGTAGCCCCTAGAAACCTATCTCTACATTTATTCTCTGGGGTCCCACACAAACACTGATCCCTAAGTAGAATGGGGCCACCTCTTCTTTGGGTGAAGGATGGATCCTTCGCTCTGAGCTGCTGACTCTTGGAACATGATTTGGTGCTAACACTCTTACCTGCCATACAGGGGACCCAAGTTCAAACCAAATCTATTGCTCTGCAGGCTAGCAGGAGCCAGAAGTACTTCACAGTCTGCTCCAGTGGTTCAGCAAACATACTCTGACTTGCTATGTGGGAAACTCTAGTCCAGTTTCCAGCACCAGGCTAGCTGGCCCTGGGGGGGAATGTGCGCTGCCGTCTGTAGCCTCATGGCTGCCAACTCAAAGAGAAGAGAGATGGGATCAGTGGTTTCACTTAAACCACATGTGAAGCCAGGGCCAGAGCAGCGTGTGTGAGGACAGGGTGCACTGGGCAATGGCTGCAGCTGAGCTGGGCAGTGGTAAGAGGCCACTGCAACCAAATGGAGCTCACTGAGGAGCTCTGACGTAGCTCCCCTTGCACCAGGCCAGCCTGTGGGATTGCATGCAGTTTTCCAGGAGTCTGGAGCTGTCACACAGCCTGGGCAGTGGGCACAAATCCAGCTCAGTTCATTCTCTGAGGCCAGTGAGACAGTTGCTCAGTTGTCGCTGTTACTCCTTGCCATTGGGGTTACATGTGTACAGTCCTCTCCTGGAGGATTCACACACTGCATGTGCCTGCATGGAACAGGGACCCTATAATGCACCAGAATTTTGCCTGGAACCAAATGATTCCCTACTGGGCTGAGCCTTGGACCTGTGAAAGGACCAGATTACTCTGGGCTTTGCCAATCACCCTACCAATGCCAAGAAACAGTTAACTCCAAACTCACAGCTCTTGTCCAGATCCTCTGATCCTCAGCGGGAGAAAAAGACCTGAAATCAGTAGAGCCTGTAACCAGGGGCCCCCAGTGAGAATAAGGTGCTTTTCTTCCTCCTTTTGCCCAACACAGGAGAGGATGACCACACATCGCGCCTTCCCCCTTTCTACCACCAGCCCCATTCCAACTCACACCCATGCACCGATTCCTCATATACAGTGTTCAGCCTGGGATGATGAGGAGCCCCCAGTTACTCTGTGGTAAAGAGCAGAAATGGGGTCTGATATGCCCTGCTCCCGTTCCCCTCTGATCCCTTTTCCCCAGCTCCCTTTCCTTTCCCTGCACCCCAGCACCTCCTGGATTTGAGAGCAGTGGTCGCCCCTTTTTAAGGGAGCCTCTGGGCCTGGGTAAGGATTTGTTGCATTCCATGCGGTTCAGGGGTTTTTACAGAGTGTGGGCTTAAATCATGGCCAATCCAGCAGCCTGTGGGAAGGCTGAAGTGAAAGGGATAAGGAGTGAGCCTGGAGAGACAGTGACTGGCACACAGAGAGGGAGATGCTGGAAGGACATGCAGAGAGAGGTGATGGTGATGAGGTCGCACAGTGATAAATGCCATAACCAACCCCACCCCATGTACCTGTCCTGTCCTTCAGTGCTGAGTCCTCAGGGTCACTGCCCCAGCCTCTGCTTTCTTCCCGAGTCACTCAGCGCTCCCAGAATGCCTGTGGCATCACACACACCGCCACCACAGAAGTGAGGGTATGTCATAAACGGGCGTTAGCCCAAACACTTCGCTTTTATCCACAAACAGACCTTATTGGAAGTCAAATTAACCACCCTTCTGCGCTGTCCCAGGGTGAGCGCCTCCGTTGTTGCTGTGGGAACTGCATTCACTTGGCTCCTTACACACACATCCATCCCTCCCCGGGGGCTACACCCTCCTACCTCACCAGGTGAAGCCACAAATGCTCACACCCCATGGTGGAACACACCCAGCCCAACATCAGACTCCCAGCCCTTGCTATCTAACAGCATCCTCTGGTGTGCAGTAGTCACAGAACAGGAGCTAATATTAACTGCCTGCAAACTCTGTGGAAATTTCTGCAGTCCCTTGGTAAGGGGTAGCGCTGCAAAGGCAGCCCTGGGGCCCTTGTCATGGTGGATGAGATAATAATACATTCCATAGCATCTCTCTAACATTTTCCTGCTGCAAAGCACTGCACAGACATTAATAACTAACTAACTACAGGGAGGTCTCTGCATACTCACTCTGGACTTGCTTCCTCTTCAGTCTGCAGCTCTTGTCTAAGGGGGAGTTCTCCCAGCGTCCTGTAGCATTAACTGGAGAAGAGGGGGCCTTTTTATTTATTATCAGTGATCAGTGACTCCTCCTCTTCTCCCCCGCTGGATCCACCCTCTACCCCCAGGCTCCCACCTTCTCTGCCAAAAACACCTTCTGCCCTCACTCAGGAAACCAGAAACCTCAGGAAATTGAGCCAGGAGAGAGGGGGGAGCCAGAGCGGATGCCAGTGGCTAATGGGGTCGAGGCTGCGTCTAGAGCAAGCTATCTGGGTCCAAGCCATTAACCAGCAGTGTGGGCAGAGGCTCCCTAAATGGAGGTCTAGACTCTTTCCTTGATGACTGAATTTACCTCCTCCTCACTAACTCTTCCAATAATCATGCACTGAGTCAGAACCACTCTCGGCAGAGCTGGTCAGCAGGAACACCTGCAATACACTGTGGGATAAGGTCAGAGGCTGCCCCCTCCCTCATCCCTTCCCCTCACACCTCCCGCACTGTTGGTTGGAGTCCCTTCTTAGTGGCACAGTAAAGTAGGAGAGAAAAGCTCAGGTGATGTGAGCTCTCTGCCTTGGAGGGGCCTCCAACAATGATTTTCTTTTTCCTCCATTAACAAATAGATGCCTTAGATGAAGTGAGAAGTACCACACTGACAGAGTGAGCTCAGAGAAGTTGGAACGGGGTGGGAGCTTGTCAGGGTGGCAGCTTCTAAATGAGCTGTTAGTGGGATTAAAGTAAAGAAAATCTATTACAAGCATTAAGCAAACAACTAAAAACCTTAGCTTCCCATTTACAAAGAAAGATTAAACTTAGTCCAGTTTAGTCACAGAATAAAAACGGCAGGGTAACTATTGACTTAGAGGACCAGCAATAGATTTATATTTATATGGGGGCGCCCCAGTTTATTGTAGAACCTATGACTACTTGCTGGCTAGCCAAGTGGCATGACCCACTGCTCAGTGTGTGTTCCATGTCTCCCCTGCCCAGTACACAGAGGAGGTGAGACAGTTACAGCCTCTGTTACAAAGACTGGCTCATTAGCTCAAGATGTAGTGAGCGACTCGTGCTTTTAGCTTGAGAGGCCTCCGGTGTGTTGGCCAAGATAGCAGCTGTCGCACATGTTCCTGGTGCAAGCACCTTCATGGCCCTCACAGCCCAGGCACAGCATCTTGAGGCCAGAATTTCCGAGCTGGAGAATGAGGGGATGATGCAGTTATTCACAGAGCCAGCTTGAGGCTGGAGCAAGGACCCAGGATCTGGCCCACTTATTCTTCTAGGGCTGTTCCTTGCATAATAGAGGAGAATGATGTGCTCCCCTCCCCCCACCCCAGTGCACTGTGACTGGCCCCATTCCACAGGCCAGCGCAGAAGGACGGAGGGCATGGCCTCACCTGCTCCCTGGGGTAGGGATCGAGGGGCAGAGCCTCACCTTCTCCAATGCCATTTATCAGATAGCAATTTTCTGTGTTATTCTGAGGCTTTAGAACAGGGCACAGTTCATAGACTCCACTTTTTGTGCTAGTGGATGGTGGAGGACTTCCTCCTGTCCATAGACAAAAGAAGCACATCCATAGTCATCCTGCTGGGTGCCTCTTTGGGGCATAGATCTCGAAACACACCTGTTCCAACTCCAAGAGGCTGCGAAGGTGAAATGAAACATCTTGAGATGGCTCAACTTTTCCTCTTTGACCAAACCTAATGGATGGTTATGGGCAACTGTTCCTCCAGGTGCAGAGTCTCCTGCCATGTTCGGTCCACTCCCCATGTTAGTCAACATCAAAAGGAAACAAGAGGGACAGCTAGTGGGATGACCAAACTACCCGGACAGCTCCCAGCTCAGCATCTCCGCTACATGAAACATAAACAGCACCATCTCCCTTGAAGTCAAACTGAAATCAGCACCTGGGTGAAGACCAACTGGCTAAAGCTGAAACCAGGGTAAGACCAAGTGATGCTGGTAGGATGAGGAAAGTGCTCTGAGGAACTGCCTTCAGTTCATTAAGTTGTTCTGCAGCCATGGGATTCGTTTGGACTACTCCCTGCTGTTGGATGCCCAAATAGCATGTGGTTGGTACCAAACCCAGCAGTCCTCTTGTGTAGTAACACAGGTCATCAGGAACACATTACCCCATTGTTTCATTCCTGCACCATCTCTCCATTGAATACAGAGGCCAGTTTATGCTTTTTATCCTAATATTAAAAGCTCTCCATGAGATTGGCCCTAGCTACATGATAGATCAACTCTCTGTCTATGACCATGACTTCCCACAACAGCTTCGTTAAATTGAAACAGTAAAGCTGTTACCAATGGGGGGGGGGGGGGGGAGAGGGTCGTGAGCAGAGGAGACAGACCTTTCACAAGAGCTGGACCTAGGTTGGGGAGCTCACTCCATAAACTGATATGAATGCCCATGAGCCTCACCATATTCAGAACTAAGTGCAAACTTCATCTCTGTACTTGGCTTTCCCTCAATGAGCTCTTCACCACACACACCCAGGCAAACTGATCAAGCTATTTCTCCTTCAGCCTGGGAAGGAAGAGAAGATTGCTAATGTTATTTTTGTTTTACTAATTGGCTGGAGCTCACACACTATGGCATAGGCATCCCTATGAATAACTAGACTGAACTTGTACATCAAGCAACACATAAAAATTAGGTTAAAAAAACAAAATCAAGACTATTACTGTAAAAACACAGGATGCTGCTGAGCTGAGCTCCTGTGGGATGGCAAAACAGAATTCCTCCCTCCTCTGCACTTTCCCTCCCACCTCCTGCCCCTCAAGTTGCGCAATGTCATGATCTGACTCATTCTCTGGAGCCAGATGAGTTTAATCCAGCCCAGTTTCCTGTCCAGACTTGCAGAGAGATAAGAAAGTGACTGTGACCGCACTCTGTTCAAAGCCAGCATCTTTCACTCATCTGCTGGATAAAGAGAATCATATTGGTTGTTTTGGACCAAAGAACCTAGATAGGTTTTTAGATCCAAAATCTGCAGTTGTTTTGAGATGCAAAATTGGATTGAATCTATTATTATAAGAAACACCCTATTTTGTCCATCTGGAATGGAAATAACAGTGCCTATACATGCATTTTACCCTCAAGGTCTGAGGTGCAGGACCGACTCAGGTCTATGCTACCTCTGAAAAGCCCTCACCCTAGATTTCCTCTTTCATAAGGAAATGAAATTTGCTGTACCAGATCAGACCAAGTCTGTTTTTAGTCTGTTTGCAGCCGGTGCCTTCAGGGGAAGCTGTGGGCGAAGAGGGGAGGCATAATATACCCAGCCTATTGTGCAATGCTCTGGGGGAGTAGGAAAAAAAATCCCTATGCCCTGAAGCATGAGATTGGATTACTCTTATCTTCATATGCATAACTATACATGGTATTAATGCCCATAACATTAAGTTCCAGCAAAAGTATTTGACCTGATGACCTCCGATGATAGTGAATTCCACAGGCTAACTACATGCTCTTTGAAGAAGTATTTTCATTATTATTATTATTATTTGTAGTAAATTTACCAGCTGTTAATTTTTATCAAGAGATTCCTTGTTCTCGTAAAATGGGAGAGGATGAAAAAAGATGAGGGTCTGATCAGTTTTCCCTATACTGCTATGAACTATTTCTCCCTCCTGCCTTGGGACTGGGGCCCAGCACTAAATATGCCACAGTCCTGATTTTGTTTGAATAGGAAACAGAAAGGCTGCCAATGGTTTAATTTTACTTCAAGCCCCTGGTGTATAATAATCCTCATCCCAAAACTAGCTCACACAGTTCTGCAGGGTTTGTAGTTGCTCATGTAGTGGGAAAATTCTTTAATCTTGGAGACCAAGCTCTGTCCAGCTCTAGCTTGGAGTCCATTGGTAGGACATGGAGAGAAAACCCATGAGAGAATAAGCATGGAGAGTGGAGGAATGGGTGCTGCTCTATGTGCAGAGATTGGTGACACTCTCGGGACTCTCTGGTCTTGGGGTACATGGATGACTGTCTGGTAGGGTTACCATACGTCCGGATTTTCCTGGACATGTCCGGCTTTTTGGTCCTCAAATCCCCGTCCGGGAGGAATTTCCAAAAAGCAGGACATGTCCAGGAAAATAGAGAGGCATGGTAAGGGGACCGCCTCCTCCCTGGGCTCTAACTTTCCCGGCTCCCACCGCTCTCCACCGTGGCGGGGGCCGAAGCAACTTCCCCGCAGGGGCCAGGTGGTGGCTGTTTGTTCTCCCCACCTGGGCAGCCGGACTCAGGAGCAGCCGCTGCTGCAGCTCCCACTGCCGCGGGGGGAAGCGTCCAAGCATGTGGCGCTCAGCGGCTGCGGTTCTGGCGCCCGGGGCGTGAACCCCCTGAGCCCGGGCCTGCTGCGGGGACCCAGCTGGTGCAATCCTGTGGGCAGCCCTGGAGTGGGGGCAGCAGGCCCCAGCTCCCCCGTCCTACTCGGGTCCCTCAGGGGAATGAACGGGGCTGCCGATACCTCCGCCCCGGGGCCGCCCGCGGGATTGCACCAGCTGGGCAGCCAGCCCAGACGCGACTGGCCAGGGGCTGGGCGCAGCGTGTGCGCTGCTGGGTCCCCACAGCAGGCCCAGGCTCGGAGGGTTCGGGCCCAGGCGCCAGAGCCGCCGAGCGCCACGTGCTTGGCCACTTCCTCCCCCCGCGGCAGTGGGAGCTGCAGCAGCGGCTGCTCCCGAGTCCCGCTGCCCAGGTGGAGAGAACAGCCGCCGCCTGGCCCCGCGGACCGCTCCCCTACTCTCCCTCCAGATACCACGCCCGAGTCCTGCCTGCGCTCGGGGCCAGGCCGGACTTACTCACCCTGGCCCTGCGCTCCCCCTGCGTCTCCTGGGCCTCCCTCCAGCGCTTGCAGAGGGAGGAGGAATGGGGGGGGGGGTGTTGGTTTTTTTTGCTCTGCTGCCGTTTTTTTTTTTTTTGCTCTGCTCCCCCCGCGTCCCGATATTTGACCTGGGTGATCTGGTCACCCTAGGGGGCGGAGTTGGGGCGGGGACTTTGGGGAAGGGGTGGAGTTGGGGCGGGGCCGGGGCCCCTTGGAGTGTCCTCTTTTTGCAGTATTGAAATATGGTAACCCTATGGGACAGGTTTGGGAGGGGTAGCTTGGGGGCAGGTTTAGAGGGCAGCTAGTTGTGGGCATATCACTGGGGTTGATTTGTGATGGGCTGCCAGCAGGGTTCTGCCAGGCAGAGCCAGAGCTCCTCAGGGGGGCTGGGCTTAGAGGGTTTTGGGGTTACAGGGGATGTGGGGGAGGGAACTTGGGTTCATTTGACCCTTTTCTGAGTTTGTGAGTGGGGTGAGCTCTGCTGCCATGAGAGGAGGCTGTGTCACCGGTCACAATAATGCAATGTGATGAGGGGCATCAAAGTCACATAACTGAAATCAAGTTGCCAGCATGTTGTAATACAATGCTCTGCTTTTAAAAGCATCTTTATTCACTTTTCTCAGCTCAGTAGACTAGAATAGGGACAAGCTACCTTTGCCTTTACAAATGCAATCATGTTACCAGGATCTGGAATGGTCCCCTGCCCTCATCTCAACGCCCTTTGCAAGCAGCCCCTGGTGAGGTAGGTATTTTTGTTCCATCAATATAATGATTGGCCAAAAGTCACATGACAAGTCAGTAGGCTTTAATTTTTTACCTCCTCAGAGATCAATGCTACCGCGCCAGTCACTTCACAAATGTAAATAAAGTATTTGGAATTAGGTTGACCACATAGCAAGTGTGAAAAATCGGGATGGGGGTGGAGGGTAATAGGAGCCTATGTAAGAAAAAGCTCCAAAAATCGGGATTGTCCCTATAAAATTGGGACATCTGGTCACCCTATTTGGAATGGCTGCAGTCAGTTCCGTGAAAACTCTCCTCTACCGACCCATCTATGGCTGCTCAGTTCCTGTGGAGATCAGGCCACGGATGTGGGGAGGATTGAATTTGTTTGGTAATTTTGTATTGCCAGAGAGCCAGGGCTATGCGGGGTGGCTATCAGGAGGGGATTTTGCCTGAGGCTGCATGGGCTGTTTGGAGAAATTTCTTTTTAAAAGCTTTTTTGATAGGGGATTACTAGGGCGTTGCGCACAGCCTATAGAAGTAATGAAGTGTGCATTGCATTCCTCCATCCCACCCCACCAGCCTCCTCTGGTGCCCTCCCATCCCCCTCTTTCAGGGAACCACCTCCACTCCCTTCCCCCATACCACTGTCTTTGACTCCCCCACTCCTTACCATGCCAGGGGCTTGGTGTGTTCCCCAGTCCTTCCTCTCCCCATACGGGGTCCCCCATTCTCCACCCCCCATGTGCCGGGGCATGTGTCTTTTATACCTTTCTTCCCCTGCGGATTGGAAGGGACGGGCAGATGGTTGGTGCCATCTCTCTTTTTCTCTTTGCCTCCACCACTATGGAGCAGGCTTAGGGGGAGGCAGCACACTCAGATGGAGGAAGGAATGAAGCCTCCTTTACACCCCTTTCCCTCTGGCTCCCCTGACAGCTGAGCATCCAGCTCTTAGCTAGCTCTCCACAGGCAGAGCCAAGAGCAACTTTTTAAGTGAAAACAGCTTTTCCGGTTGTGACATTACACCCCATATTCTTCATAGAAATATTGTTCTGATATGAATATGGCATGACTAAGATATGTTTTAGGCAAGAGGGGTGTAAAGGGGTTTGTTAGGGTCACCCCTCTCCAGGGCGACTGGGAGCCAGGCCGCCTCACTACTGAGGTCCGCTGAGGCAGGGAACTAGCCAGGTGAGGCAGGAAACAGTCAAGGGCTCAGGCCCTCAGGTAGGGGCTGAGCAAATAGTTCCAGAACAAGCCCAGGCCCTGGATCAGGGCGGGGCAGCAAACAAACAGGGGCTCAGGCCCTCAGGCAGGGGCTGAGCAAATAGTTCAGGAACAAACCCAGACTCCCGGTTCTGGCGTCTGGGGCGAGGGGGGAGACTGCCACCCGTAAGTGGGGTGACAGGGGGGACGCAGGCCTGCCCACTCCACTGCGTCCCAGCCCGGGGCCCTAACAGTGGCAGGCAGCCTGCTGCTGTGTCAGTGGGGATCCTGGCCGCAACACACTGACATAGGCTCTGGGTGTGCCTCAGCCAGACCAGGGTCGGCTGCCCCCGGGCTACTTCCTACCTCCCCCTCTAGCAGTACCTGCGTCTGGTCAGTGTCCTCCACGGAATCAAGCACCATGGGCTCCTCAGGGTACTCGGCGAGCGGTAAGCTTGGCAGCTCCTCTGGGTCGCTTTCCTCCGGTAGGCTTAACAGCTTCTCCAGGGTCTGGTCGTCCTCAGGCCTTGACTGGTATGGCCAATCCTCAGGTCGGTCACAGGCTGCAGAAGTCTCCCCAGCGGAAGCTAGACCCCCAGCATCTGGCTTCTCCGGCGGCCAGGCAGCTTCTGAGCCCTGGGATGCGGCTTTTATACTTCCGGTCCTGCGCTTTGACCTTTGGGAGGTGGGCGCAGGCTCCAGTGGCTCCGCCCACTTTGGCATCCAGGGAGGCTCATCCCTCTCTGGGGTGGCTGGGAGCCAAGGCCGCCTCACTACAAGGGGTCATGTGAGGTATTGAAAAGGTTATGATCTACTGAATGTGTTTATCTAATTTGTATGCATTTATCATTTTTGTATCTGAAGCTAGGAATATTGACCATGTATCTGTATTTCAAATGTGCTACTTTGGGTGACACCCACAACTAGCCCTTCAGGTACAACAATGAAAAAGTCAGACAGCTCCCAGTCAGCTGCACTGGGCAACACAGTATGGGGAGGAGGTGAGCAGCCCTCAGTGGAGAAAGAACAGATTAAGGACTACTTAGAAAAGCTGGACATGCACAAATGTGTGAAATGTGTGAGGATGTGACCGTACGCTTTCCAGCTTATGGCTGCTCCCACTGCTAAGCCAAAGTCCTTAGCTTAAGAACAGGGCCCCAGACTGTCACAATGAGAGAAGGCCCTTACACAGGCAGTGATTTTGATTCTTTCTTTTATACCTCTATAACTAGCTAAATGATAAACATATACCGACATTCTTAAAGTATAGGCCTTTACAGACAGGCCGGAATTTATATCCTAACAATAAATTTGTTTTGTTTATTATTAAACCCAGTTTGTGCAATTTCTAACTGGGGGAGGGGGAAGGCAAGAAGTTGTGCATTTCTCTCTTCATATTGAGGGAGAGGGCGAACTTTTATGAGCTTGCCTTATACACAAGACATATTGTGCAGGACAATATACCTTAAGGTCTGCACTCCAAGGGAGGTGGGCACCTGAGTGCTGGGGCAAGTCCCTTAAGCTGAGTCTTCCCAGAGCTAATCTCAATGTCTGTCTTTCTGCAGCTGGGTGTAGCAGAGGAGGCTTAAGAGCCTGGCTCAGCAAGACAGGTTAAAGGGGGCTCAGGCTGGCAGAACAGGCGGGCTCAGTAGTATCTCAATACATCAGGTGGCACCTTGAAGGGGGGCAATCCGTCAGATCAGTGTTCCTGATTTTCACCAGAATCAATAGAGTTCGGCCCACTGATACCTAGAACATCCCCTGAAAATTTTGGATTGATCAGATATGATTTCAAAAGTTATCATGTTACACCCAGACAAACAGAGAAATGCCATTGGATTGAGCATAGGACCTTGTTTAATTTGGCCAATTATCATTAGTATTGTGGTAGTGCCGCTATAGAGCCCCAGGCATACCCCATTGTGCTAGGCACTATACAAATACAGAACAAAAAGCTGACCATCTATGTGTGTTTTATATTATGTAAATGCCTAGAGAGCTGGCTCGCTATGCCCACTAATGAACTAACATAATTCAGTGAAATGTTAGCCCTTTCTTTGTTTATGGAGCAGAGGTAAATATGTGATTCCAGAACCTCTAACTTCGTTTCTCCAAGAATTTTAGGTCCTTAGGAAAAATATCACACCTTTTGAAAATCATGGCCACAGGTGATGTCTGGAACTTGGGCAAGGCAAGTTATTTTTCAATATTATTTTTAACCTGACTGTGTCCCTTTAATAGTGACTTTACCTGAGGTCACACAGTGAGTCGGTGATAATCTAAAATAGAATCCAGGCGTTCTGACTCTCCGTTCTAACTGCTAGTTACCTGCTCCTTCCTCTCCAGTGATCATGATGATGACAGCAAAAGGGTTCACTTTTATAATGTTTTCAATCTTTCCATTGACTTCAATGGGAGTTGGATCAGGCCCCAAATGTTTCAAACAGGTAAATTACAAGCTGGGGACGTCATCCATATTTCCCTTCAGTTTAAGCAAGTGTCCCAAATAGTCCACCTGCTAGCTCCTTCGTTTCGCTTATGTTCTTCTTGCCCCTTAATTGATGGTCCCCTGCATGAGATGGTTCTTCCTTCTCAAGAATTCTTTAATATGTAATTTTTGCTTGTCCACTTGCCTGTTGGTTCACACTCCAGCAACACTGCATAGAAAGACAAGTTCCTTATCAAGTTTTGTATTTGGGCAGGGCACTGATGCAATCTGCTGTCTGGTGAATCACATTGCACACAGATAAATGATAAGGAATTGAATTATGTGTGTGTAACATCTCAGGCTGGCCAGCAATCTAATATAGGTAAGGTTTTATACTGCGCTCAGCACCATAGTAGCTGACAATGATGTCAAAGTCCTCATCTACACTATGGAAACTACCCCTTGCTGCCAATGGGTGACAGCAGCAGGGCAGCTGCAAGTTCAGCCAAGGAAAAGCCATGCTCAGCAGTGTGTCGGAAATCCTTAGTTAAGAATTGCTCAGAGCAGGTTTGGAACAGTTTCTGAAAGGGTGTGGAACACAGGTTGTTCCTGCCCTAATAGGTAGTTAAACCATGTTCAGTGGCACCCATCACTGACCCTTTGGGACTTTTACTGGAGTTTAACCCATTACTGAGCCCAGCTGTTGTCAGTAATGGTTCATTTTCCAGCATGGGCATAAGCTGAAGAAACAGGGAGGCCATTTGGAAGAGAGAAAATGCCATCCACAAATACATTCCAATGCCAGGCTGTTTGCTCAAGAGGGAGAGTGCCTTCTGAAGGTGCAATATTGTGTGTATGCATAAAAACGTGAGTGTGGGCTTCACACTCTACTATGAGATCAAAAGGACATGTTGGTATGTGCAAATAAATGTGAATAGGCTTGTTCTACCTCCAGAGCCAATTTGGGGAGAACTTCCCAGTTTATGGAAGAGAAATTTATTTAAAATGTAAATATTCATTGCTTAAAGATGTTTAAACTGCGGTTAGGGATGGTCTAGGTATACTGAATCCTGCCTTGGCGCAGGGGGACAGACTAGCTGTAATCCCTTCCAGCCCTGCATTTTTAGGATTCTGTTTAATATCCATTGATTAAGGATGTCCTGACTTGATCTGGCATATTAATAAGACTTTTTTGACACCTGCATGACATAAGTTCTAAATATGGCAGGCGACCAGCTTGGCTTAACAGTGAAATCCTTGCTGATCTTAAACGCAAAAAAGAAGCTTACAAGAAGTGGAAGATTGGACAAATGACCAGGGAGGACTATAAAAATATTGCTCAGGCATGCAGGAGTGAAATCAGGAAGGCCAAATCACACTTGGAGTTGAAGCTAGCAACAGATGTTAAGAGTAACAAGAAGGGTTTTTTCAGGTATCAGAGTAGCAGCCGTGTTAGTCTGTATCCGCAAAAAAGAACAGGAGTACTTGTGGCACCTTAGAGACTAACAAATTTATTAGAGCATAAGCTTTCGTGGGCTACAACCCACTTCTTCGGATGCATATAGACAAGCACCTACAAGATCTCTATCAAGCATTCTTAAAACTACAATACCCACCTGCTGAAGTGAAAAAACAGATTGACAGAGCCAGACGAGTACCCAGAAGTCACCTCCTACAAGACAGGACCAACAAAGAAAATAACAGAACACCACTAGCTGTCACCTTCAGCCCCCAACTAAAACCTCTCCAGCGCATCATCAGAGATCTACAACCTATCCTGAAAGATGATCCTTTACTCTCACAGATCTTGGGAGACAGACCTGTCCTCGCTTACAGACAACCCCCCAACCTAAAGCAAATACTCACCAGCAACCACACATCACTGAACAAAAACACTGACCCAGGAACCTATCCTTGTAACAAAGCCCGATGCCAACTCTGTCCACATATCTATTCAAGTGACATCATCATAGGGCCTAATCACATCAGCCATACCATCAGGGGCTCGTTCACCTGCACATCTACCAATGTGATATATGCCATCATGTGCCAGCAATGCCCCTCTGCCATGTACATTGGCCAAACCGGACAGTCTCTACGCAAAAGAATTAATGGACACAAATCTGACATCAGGAATCATAATACTCAAAAACCAGTGGGAGAACACTTTAACCTGTCTGGCCATTCTATGACAGACCTGCGGGTGGCTATCTTAAAACAGAAAAACTTCAAAAACAGACTCCAACGAGAGACTGCTGAGCTGGAATTGATATGCAAACTAGACACAATCAACACAGGATTAAATAAAGACTGGGAATGGCTGAGCCATTACAAACATTGAATCTATCTCCCCTTGTAAGTATTTTCACACTTGCTTCTTATCAAACTGTCTGTACTAAGCCATCTTGATTATCACTTCAAACGTTTTTTTTTCTCTTACTTAATTGGCCTCTCAGAGTTGGTAAGACAACTCCCACCTGTTCATGCTCTCTGTATGGGTGTGTATATATATCTCCTCAATATATGTTTCACTCTATATGCATCCGAAGAAGTGGGTTGTAGCGCACGAAAGCTTATGCTCTAATAAATTTGTTAGTCTCTAAGGTGCCACAAGTACTCCTGTTCTTTTTTCAGGTATGTTAGCAACAAGAAGAAAGTCAAGGAAAGTGTGGGCCCCTTACTGAATGAGGGAGGCAACCTAGTGACAGAGGATGTGGAAAAAGCTAATATACTCAATGCTTTTTTTTGCCTCTGTCTTCACGAACAAGGTCAGCTCCCAGACTGCTGCACTGGGCAACACAGCATGGGGAGGAGGTGACCAGCCCTCTGTGGAGAAAGAAGTGGTTCGGGACTATTTAGAAAAGCTGGATGAGCACAAATCCATGGGGTGAGCGCTGCATCAGAGGGTGCTAAAGGAGTTGCCGGATGTGATTGCAGAGCCATTGGCCATTATCTTTGAAAACTCATGGCGATCGGGGGAGGTCCTGGATGACTGGAAAAAGGCTAATGTAGTGCCCATCTTTAAAAAAGGGAAGGAGGAGGATCTGGGGAACTACAGGCCAGTCAGCCTCACCTCAGTCCCTGGAAAAATCATGGAGCAAGTCCTCAAGGAATCAATTCTGAAGCACTTAAAGGAGAGGAAAGTGATCAGGAACAGTCAGCATGGATTCACATGCCTGACTAACCTAATTGCCTTTTATGAGGAGATAACTGGGTCTGTAGATGAGGGGAAAGCAGTGGACGTGTTATTCCTTGACTTTAGCAAAGCTTTTGATACGGTCTCCCACAGTATTCTTGCCGGCAAGTTAAAGAAGTATGGGCTGGATGGACTATAAGGTGGATAGAAAGCTGGCTAGATTGTCGGTCTCAACGGGTAGTGATCAATGGCTCCATGTCTAGTTGGCAGCCGGTATCAAGCGGAATGCCCCAAGGGTTGGTCCTGGGGCCGGTTTTGTTCAATATCTTCATTAATGATCTGGATGATGGGATTAATTAATTGCACCGTCAGAAAGTTTGCAGATGACACTAAACTGGGAGGAGTGGTAGATACGCTGGAGGGTAGGGATAGGATACAGAGGGACCAATACAAATTAGAGGATTGGGCCAAAAGAAATCTGAGGTTCAACAAGGACAAGTGCAGAGTCCTGCACTGAGGATGGAAGAATCCCATCCACTTCTACAGACTAGGGACCGAGTGGCTAAGCAGCAGTTCCGCAGAAAAGGACCTAGGGGTTACAGTGGACGAGAAGCTGGATATGAGTCAACAGTGTGCCCTTGTTGCCAAGAAGGCTAACGGCAGTTTGGGGTGTATAAGTAGGAGCATTGCCAGCAGATTGAGGGATGTGATCATTCCCCTCTATTCAGCATTGGTGAGACCTCATCTGGAGTACTGTGTCCAGTTTTGGGCCCCACACTATAAGAAGGATGTGGAAAAATTGGAAAGAGTCCAGCGGAGGGCAACAAAAATGATTAGGGGGCTGAGCATATGACTTATGAGGAGAGGCTGAGGGAACTCAGGGGGAGGGATAGCTCAGTGGTTTGAGCATTGGCCTGCTAAACCCAGGGTTGTGAGTTCACTCCTTGAGGGGGCCATTTAGTGATTTGGGGTTTTAGTTGGGGATTGGTCCTGCTTTGAGCAGGGGGTTGGACTAGATGACCTTCTGAGGTCCCTTTCAACCCTAAGAATCTATAATTCCATGAACTGGGATTGTTTAGTCTGCAGAAGAGAAGAATGAGGGGGGATTTGATAGCTGCTTTCAACTACCTGGAATGAGGGGGTTCCAATGAGGATGGATCTAGACTGTTCTCAGTGGCACCAGATGACAGAACAAGGAGTAATGGTCTCAAGTTGCAGGTTTTGGTTGGATATTAGGAAAAACTTTTTCATACGAGGGTGGTGAAGCACTGGAATGGGTTACCTAGGGAAGTGGTGGACTCTCCTTCCTTAGAGGTTTTTAAGGTCAGGCTTGACAAAGCCCTGGCTGCGATGATTTAGTTGGGAATTGGTCCTGCTTTGAGCAGGTGGTTGGACTAGATGACCTCCTGAGGTCCCTTCCAACCCCGATATTCTATGATTCTATGAAGAGGTTGCAAGCCAAAGGGTGAGTCACTGAACCTGCTGAAGGGTGCATGCATAATAGCTTGAAGCTTTCTCCATGCTGCTGGAAAGAGCAAAGCAGTCTGTGCTTAGATGTACGACTTTGAATCCTACCTAATCACTAGGCTGTAACTACAGGATTCAACCTACCTTTGCCCAGTTTCTAGAATATTTAATTCTGCTTAACTTTTGTCCGTTTCAATTTTCTCTTTATTTTCAGTGCCACATTGACTTTATTTGAGAGGATCAGAACTGCCAACTGTTATTGGAAGTTTCTGAAAGACCTGAGATTAATGCATCAGAGGAGGCCAATGAGAGAGAAGGATGCTAGTGTGAGAATGGATCAAAAGTATGGGGAAGGCTCATCTCCAAAAGGTACTGATAAAGCTGCTAGCTGTGACCTGATCTCTAAACAGTTTGCAATATGTACACTCTAGATTGTTCAACAATTCCAAACCAACCAACATGCCAAAGGGATCTCAGCTTCTGATCTCTCATGTACACTCACTCAGGTATCTAAAAAATAGTCTTAATCCTTAATATCTGGTCTGAAACTGGTTTCATGGATGACCCGGGGAATACATCAGTCTGGGACTCTCATGCTTTCTTGGGGTTTCATCTCAGTATGCACGACCCAAAGGGGAAAGAGGTTTTTTAGGCAGTAATTATAATTTTTAACCCCTTGTCCCCACAAAAGGAACAGAGGCTGACAGTCAAATTGGCAGCCCCTATGGAGGGAACGGCATAAACATGGCAGCCTGAAGTGCTGACGAAGAGCCATGATTGAACCAGTCAGCATGGCTGCTAGGCAAGTGAGAATGGGAGAGAAGACTTCAGTCTATGCTACATGCACCTGGTTACTTCTAGAAAAGATTGGACTGAGCCAACTCTTAACCAAGAGCAGGGGTCTCAAACACACGGTGGCCCATGGAGCTCTTCCCTGCAGCCCGTGGAGCTCCCCACGCGCCCCTCCCCCCGTTACTTCCTGTCGCCGCCAAACTCCCCTTACCCCCGCCCCCCCCCGAGTTATTTTCTGTGCCTGTTAAGCTCCCCGTGCACTGCTCCCCAATGTTTGGGGCACCTGCCACCCCCACGCGCCCCCCCCCCACGGAGTGTCTCCCGGCACCCACTTGCTGCCTCCTCACTGCCCTGGAGCCTGCAGCACATGGTGACTCAGGAGCCTGCAGCACACTTGAATCCGCTCCGCTCTGCAGGCTGCCGGCTTCCGGCAGGTCCTAGTGTCCCTGTTTACTAGGGCCAGGGCAGGCTGCCCTTCCCCTGCCCTTCTACCCTAGTCCTGAGCCTCTCTCTTCAGTGAGGTGTTGCCACCCTGGAGTCGCTCTAGGTAAGCGGCGCCAGGCCGGAGCCCGCACCCCGCACCCCAACCCCCTGTCTGGAGTCCCCTGCCACATCCCACATCCTCCTGCACCCCAACTTCCTGTCCTGAGCCCCCTGCCACACCCTGCACCCCAACCCCCTGCTGCACCTCTCACCTCTCCTGCACCCCAACTCCCTGTCCTGAGCCCCCTGCCACACCCTGCACCCCAACCCCCTGCCACACCCCAACCCCCTGTGGCACCCCGCACCCCAATTCCCTGCCCTGAGCCCCCTGCTGCACACCTCCTGCACCTCAACTCCCTGCCCTGAGCCCCCATCACACCCCGCACCCCTCCTGCACCGCCTGGGGGCAGAGAGGGGGCAGAGTTGGGGTGAGGACTTCGGGGAAGGGGTTGGAATGGGGGCAGGGAAGAGGTGGGGCAGGGGCGGGGCCTCATGGAAGGGGTGGAGTGGGGCGGGGCCGGGGGCAGCAAGGGGTGGGTGTCAGTGATGCAGCCCTTGGGCCAATGCACTAGTCCTCATGCGGCCCTCGTGGTCATTTGAGTTTGAGACCCCTGACCAAGAGTCTGATCCTTCAAAGTCAATGAGAGTTGCAGATGCTCAGCATTTTGCAGAAGACATTTTAGATTATCCAGGATTGGGACCTATAAGAATAGCTGTACATACTAGGTGCAAGGTGTTGCATTATAAAGCTTTTTCAGGGTTTTCTAATGCTTTTATTGATGTTATTTGTCATTTATTATTTGTATTATCATACCACCTAGGAACCCCAGTCATGGACCAGAAACCTGTTGTGAGAGGTGGTGTGAAAACACAGCAAAGCTAGTCCCTGCTCCAAAGAGCTGACAGTCTTGGATTTGGAACATCAATACCAAAACCAGCTTGACCTAGAAACAAGACTCATTCAAAAATTTTAAGGACCTAACATCTTTAGCCAAAGAGGCTCTACTCCTGGGGGAATTCTGTGCCACTGTGCATGTGCAGAATTTATGTCCTCCGCAGATTTCTTTGCATCCCTACAGAAAAATGACTTTCTGATGGGGAAGCAAAAGGAAGCCATGAGAATGGTCATGCAACACTCCCCAGCAGTATGTTTTGGGTGCCCAGGGCAGCTGGCAGAGAGGTAAATCACTGTGGGCTAGAGGGTGGGACTGGGGAAGACCTAGCTGGTGGCTCCTACCCCACGCCAGGCTCAGCTGCTAGTCCCAGCCGGGCTGGGGAGGATGGGATTTCCTCTTCCCGTGCATGGTATCTGGGGCTGGGTCAGACCCACCCCGAGGTTTCTCCCCCAGCTGCAGGAAGCTCTACAAATTTCCCCCTTCTCTCCCCGTCCCCGTTTCCTGCACCCATCACTCCTCAGTTGCAGGGGGAGGGGTCCCTGTCAGAAGCATAGCTGGGGGGTTCAGGGGAAGCAGCTGCTTCCCCTCAGCACATTTTTCAAAAGCAGTGCCTGCCGGGCCAGCGCTGGGCTCCTGCAGGCAAGGGGGGAGGCGGGCAGCATGGCCGGACTCCAGAGGAACCATTGGGGAGGGCGGCGGGCGCGGCCGGAGGAGCGAAGGGGCCGGCTCCTTGGCCATCGTGCCCAACATCGCCGCGGTCGCCTCCTGCGGCAGCTCAGGGCTCGGCGGCCAAGCGCTCCGCAGCTGGTGGGCAGATCCCCTCTCCTCGGCAGCTTCCTGCTTCCCTCGGCCCGGGCAGCCCGCAGCTTCCTGCTTCCCTCGGCCGAAGGGAAGCAGGAAGCTGCCAGGGAGAGGGGATTTCGCCAGCTGCTGTCTGCCCCACTGCTCTGCTCCCCCCAACCCCCGGGAGAAGCGAGCAGCGTCCGTCCGCCACCCCTTCCCCGCGCCCGGCCCCCTCCCCGGACCGAGCCCCTCTGGGGGGGGGGAGGGTGCAGCATGGCCGCAGTGTGGCCGGAGGAGCCAGGGAGGGCGGGTGGCGCAGCGCAGCGCGGCTGGAGGAGCCAGCCATGGGTGGGGGGCGCAGAGCAGCCGGAGGAGGAGCCAAGGGGGGCGTGGCCAGAGGAGGAGCCAAGGGGGGCGCCTTTTTTATGTTTGCTCCCCCTGCACTTAGAACTTGGCTACGCCACTGATCCCTGTATAGGGATCTGCTCCCCCATCCACCCAACCCCCATGCATCCAGACACCCTCATCCCCAGACCCTCGCACCGAGCCTCACCCCCCTGCACTCAGAACCCCCCATGATGAGCCTCACTTCCCCTACACCTGGACCCCCACCTGAAGAGCCACCCACACCTGGATCCCCACCTCACCGAGCCCCAACCAGCTCTACCTGGATCCCCACCCCACTGAGCCCCCCACACCTAGATCCCCCTGCCAAGCTCTATCCCCCCCACATCCAGACACACACACACCCCCTCTGATCCCCAGCCACCTTCACCTGGACCACCTTCACCTGCAGAATCCCATTGCTGTTGCACCCAGAACCTCCCAACAAGGCCCTGTGCATTCAGATCCCCTCTACACCTGGAACCTCCACTGAGCCGCCTGCACTCAGATTGCCCCACACAGAACCCTCTCAACCCACAGCTGGCTCCCCCCACACTAAGCCCCTCCACACTTGGATCTTACCTTGCTGAGCCTGCCTTACCCACACCTGGTGCACCTGGCAAGGAGGGGCAGGGCCCTGGGGTGTTTCTGGGGCAGGCCTGGTCCTTTCATTGTGTGTCAGTTGTGTGCAGCCTCACTGCTGAGTCTGTGTCCCAGGGGGACTGCACAGTGATCTCCTACCTCTGTGCAGCCAGTGGCCTGTGCTCCCCAGTGCCATGCTGGAGCCTCCACATTTATTTGACAAATAAAATTTGAAGAATTTTAAAATATTGTGTGCAGACATTGATTTGTACAGATTAGAATGTTCTAATGATTTTTTCCTTAAGTAAATTATCTGACTTTCATCTGAATGATTTCTTGTCTGAAAATTTCCTAAACTTGGAATAAATGTATCAAGGAAAATTAAGGGACCCTGCAATGCACAATTATTTATATTAGGTAAATTAGATAGCAGTTAGTCCTATGCGCTTCTTAGTCTTTCAAACCAGGCTCTTTACTCCTGAGGGCATTCTGCACCAAAGAATTAAAAATTCTGCGCCAAAAAAATAAAATTTTTAGCCTGTGAAAGGAATACCTGGGGTTTTAAGCTGCAAGCAAGGGCAGTTGGCCCCAAGAATCACTGCAAACTGCTTAAATAATCATTTAGGGTAGGAATTTGCTACTCGTATCCAATTTTGTAGTTTATTTAATTAATTTATTTAGTTAGTTCTTTCGTTTTGTTTATTTGCTAGGTAATTTGCTTTGATCTGTTTGCTATCCCTTATAATCACTTAAAATCTATCTTTTGTATTTAGTAATTGTATTTAATAAATTTAATATTTGTATAGATGATCATAATGGTCCCTTCTGACCTTAAAGTCTATGATTCTGTAATAAACTTGTTTTTGTTTTTTTCTAAAACCAGTGTGTGGCTATTACAACTTGGGGCAGAAGCTGTTGCATATCTCTCTCCACATTGAGGGAGAGGGTGAATTTCATGAGCTTATGCTGTACAGGTCTCTGTGCAACACAAGATGGAATAATTTTGGGTTTACCCTCCAGAGGGGTGTGTGCCTGAGAAGCTGGTAAGTGCTCTAGCTGTATAGCCTTCCCATGTAGGGGCTGGTCAGAAAGCCTGTGTGCATTTACAACAGTGGGCTGTGTCCCTGTGTGTATACCGATTGAAAGAGCAAGATTGGAGAGCTTAGCAACTTGTCACAGCAATACAGTGTGAGAGGGAGCCCAGGCTGGTGGGTCAGGGGGGGCTCAGTGGTACCCCAGTTCCAGGCTGCACTCTGGGAGGAACCCATCAGACATCCTGAAAGAGGTGAGAGAGAGGAGGGGTAGTCAACTAAACAAGACCATTGTGTATGTAGGCCGCGTCTGACACCCATCATCTCTCAACCTGGCCTAGCCAGAGTGTGGGCTGACTGTTAATGGATGTTTATCATTTTCTATCTCCTCAGATCCATCTGTTCTATTCTCTCTCCTATCTCTGCAGAGTTGACTCATGCTGCTGTACTCCGAGAATGGCTGAAATACAGGTTCACAGGCAGGCAATCTGCTGTGGTAGAAAGAACTATTTATATCCCCCTTTAAAATTGGGCTCTCCAGAGCCTGTGGATTCTTTACCAAGGGTCGGGGTGGAGTCTCTGTCAGACAATTGTTAAATCAAGATTGATGTTTTGCTAAAACCTCTGCTCTAGGAATTATTTTGGGGCAGTCTCTGGCCTTTGTTATGCAGGAGGTCAGCCTAGATGATCACAATGGTCCCTTCTGGCCTGGGAATCTATTAATCTAACTATACTCAGACTCCTCAACACCTCATCCAAACCCTGAGTCCACAAGGCCCATCCCTGGCAGGTAGGTCAGCATGCTGATGGGGTACATTGCTGGAGCCTGTTGGGGGTAAAGGAAGGAGAGGTACTGAATGGTCCCTATAGTTCTCAGTGGTCTGAATCACTAGAGACATCAGCTGGTGCAACACATGAAGGACTTGAACAAGCTTATTCCTGCTTGGGAATGATCAGTGAGAATCACCACAGCCGGGCAGTTAGAGGAACTGCACTGGCCAAAATATAAATTCAGAGGCACGCCTCTGAACTTGTTTTTCTTACTGCTATTTAACAATTTGTAGGTACTCAAAATAAATTACCCTCACCTTGTGTCCTCTGCTCTCTAGTCCTATTGATGCATGCATAGTTAAATATCAATTACCTACCATGGGAGATGCCTGGCTTTCTAACCCATTAGACCAAAATGTTAGTCATAGGATCACAGCTATGTTTAGTTATGCAGGAGTCATATTATAGACTTATTATACCTGGTCCTTGTAACCTTTACAGGCGCTTATAAGAAGGTGCAACTGAGTCAGAGGTGGTTAAGTTTTAGGACTTCTCTAGACCAGTGCCTTCAGTTTGCTGTGGGGCTTGTTCCATATGCAGCCATTACAGATTAAAGTTATTCCCAGCATTTACTATTGCTATTTCATGTGCAATTTGCTAATATGCTTTCCAATTGCCTAGATAACAGCCTGACTGTGGGTATTCCCTGAAGAGTGTAAATGTGGAGGATTTTGCATACATATCCCCAACTACTTTTAGGCCCTCCTCTAACTCTGCCATATGACCTGTATAAATCTCTCTCTGATGGCTGCAGGATTTTAATATTTGGAAGATAAAACTTAAATAGCTTGAGATGAGAAAATGTTAAAAAAAATTCAGCTTGTTCACAGCTCTGAACTGATGTTCTGTGCAGAAGGGTGATAAGAGATGATGCAGTTGTGCTGCTGGAAATGGATAATATAGGTCCTGTGCAACTTTAAGACCATTGGTCCAGCAGCAGTTTGGAGATTAGGACTCTGTCTTGCTGTGCTCACTTGGTCTGTTCAGAAGGCTTCAGAAATGTCAGAGAAATAATTTTTCCTCATGCAATTTGGTGCTCCTGGTAGAATTGTGGCATTTTCCACATTTTGCTTTGCCCACTGCACGCGCACACACCCACCCACCCCAGGTCTACACTACAGAGTTGTGCCAGCACAACTATGTTGGTCAGTGTTAGAAAGCTTATTCCTTCACTCTCCCACTTCCCTGGTCCTTCTCGCATGAACAGAGAGCAACAATGTCCGAAGGTGCAAACAATTCGATGTTTATTGAGGTGAACTTCCAGCAAGCTTAACTCCAAGTTCCTTTTTCCTTATTTTCGAATCCCAACTTACTTCCTGTTTGCCCCTAATTTATATAGTAATATTCACAGCTATACCTTAACCAATCATTCTACTGAAATTTACCTAACCAATCCTAACATATTGTAACATGATTAGCTAACCAATTATATCCCACCACCTTAATTAGTTTACACCCAGCAAAATTAATTATACAGCAGATAGAAACAATCACAGAACCAGACAGAGATCATGCAAATAAACATACAAAACAATACAGAAGCGAGGATTTCACAACTACATCTATAAAGACATAAGGGTTTCCCAGCTGTGTCTATTGATAAGTGAGCTCTTACCAGACAGAAAACTATCAAACTAAATTTCCTTTTACATCTTCTAGGCTCTTCCCTTTCTCTGGAGGTGATAGATCGGATCACCTTCCAATCGCCCCAGATTGCCTAATTTCAGTATGACTAAACAGGGCTTCAGACTGTCACAGTGAGAGAAGGCCCTTACACAGATTCTTTCTTTTATACCTCTATAACTAGCTAAATAATAAACATATACCTAAATTCTTAAAGTATAGGCCTTTACAGACAGGCTTGAATATCTATATCCTAACAGTCAGGGTGTGAGATTTGATCTCTGACCAACACAGCTGTGTCAGCAAAAGCCCCTACTGTAGACATAGTTATATCAGCTTATTTTGCTCTGGGGCATGGGGCTGGAATAAACTATGTTAGCAACAGTGCTGCCTGCATGCTAGGGGTGCTTTGCTGGTATAATATATCAGTGTAGCTATACTGGCAAAGCGGTCCTAGTATAGACCTGGCCTAAATGTACACTGCAACCAGAGGTGTAATTTGCAGCTTGTGTAGATGCACCTATGCCAGATACTATCTCGCTACCTTTCTGAAAGTAACAGGATATGGCAGTAAGGACTGCACCTGACCCCCTGAATTCATAACCCTCATTACTCACCTGCACTTGAGCCCATGCCACTGTGTCCTCATTGCCATTTTTAGCAAGCTAGGTCTCTTACAGCTAGTGCAGGTATACCTACACACATTGCACATTACTCTTCTGGGTGCAGTGTAGATGTAGCCAAAGCACACACTTTGCCACAAGAAAGGCACACAAAGCATGTGCTGGTAGTGGAAAACTTGTCCATTCCATGTCTTAAAATCAACAAAGACATTGAAATGAAAGCAACTGGAAGGGAGTCACCCCTAAAGCTGTGGTTATAGGGTATCTGGTCAGTTCAATGAAGCCAGACACAAGTCAGCTTTTAGCAAAGACTTGATTTCAAGTCAGGAGCAGTTTGTAACAATCTCAAACATGCCTTTGTGATGAGGCTGTGTTATTCTTTAGAGGTCTTAAAACCAAGCTCTACTTCATCTAGTTAGGATGGCAATTCTATTATTCCTTGTAATCCAGTCACCTTCAGTACAAGGAGTTACAAATTTTAAATGCAGTAAGTGTTTCTGCATCTTGGCTGAAGGCAGGGCCAGTGGGTAGGATTCTAACCTGGGATTTGGGAAACGGGGGTTCAATTCCCTGCTCTGCCACAGATTTCCATGTGACTGTGTGCAAATTACTTTGCCTCTCTGTGCCTCAGTTCTTTCTCTACAATGTGGATAGCAGCACTACCTTGCCTTACCTCACAGGTGTGTTGTGAGGATAAATACATTGACTGTGGTATTCAGATACTATAGAATCTATCCAGATAAATACCTCAGATAGCTGCTGCTTCCTGAGCAAGCCAGTTGGGAAGCTGCAGCCATCCTTAGAGAAGTATTATGTACATTGGATTCAGAATGTACAGACCCTCAGGGATTGTCCATGTTGGGAAACATTTGACACATTAGCTGCATGCATATAAAAGCAGGGTTTGAACCAGTGCAACTTAATCTGGTTTGTACTAGTGCAGCACTGCTACCATAGGTGCACAACACCCACTACAGACAAGCCCTCAAGTGGCAGAGGTTCTGCCAGGCTAGCTCAGAGATTCACTTGACAGCCAAGGTAAAAATGGAGGTGATACCACTGTTCTGGTTTTTAAAAGTGGATCATAGCTGAGTCACTAGTAGTCAGTGAAACTGCTTCTACTCCCAGGTTGGGTCTAAATGAAGTTTAGGGACAGATTTGGTTGAAGTTTTAACCAAAAATTAGCTCAAGTTCTACCTTTGAAAATTTGTGAATTTGGAATAATTTAAGGCTGATAACACTTGAAATACAGCTCTAGTTTTGCTAATCTGGGTTGTCATCTTTGTTGGAGGGTGGGATGTTTTCCAGATGAACTTTCTGTAAGTTTGATTTTAGAAGCTTGCAGAAGTTTCATGAGAAACACATGCAAGTGACAGACTGTTCTAAATTGGCAGGATAGAAAAGGCTTAGGTTTGCCAAAATTCCTGCAAGGTTTACTTCAGAGCCATCACTGCAGATACTGATTTTAAGATACCTTGGTTAAAACATTAAAGTGGTCCAGGTGGTTAGCTCATTGTTCAGGTGTAAAAGAGTGCATGGGAAAATATGCTACTCCTTGGAGGAGCAGGCTGGAGCCTACAGCATGTAGATAATCAGCAACTTGGTGTGGGTTGCACATGTGGGAGCCTTGAACCAGGCTCCAACTGAACAGTTTGGTAGTAACTTCTGACCTGTACCAAACCTGTTTCAAAAGGGATGTTTTTTTTCCCCTTGGGAAGCCACCACACTTTCTACCATAGTGGAAGTAAAGTGAATAGATTGCTCTAGGTCAGGGATCAGCAACCTTTGGTGCATGGCCCACCAGGGTAAGCCCCCGGCAGGCCAGGCCTTTTTGTTTACCTGCTGCGTCCACACATTTGGCCAATCACTGCTCCCCCTGGCCACGGGTCACTGTTGCAGGACAATGGGGGCTGCGGGAAGTGGTGGCAGCCGAGGGATGTGCTGGCCATGGCTTCTCGCAGCCCCCATTGTCCTGGAATGGTGGACTGGGAGCCATGATCAGCTGAACCTGCAGACGTGGCAAGTAAACAAACCAGCCTGGCCTGCCAGGGGGCTTACCTTGGTGGGCTGCATGCCGAAGGTTGCCAATCCCTGCTCTAGGTGATGGGGTACCTGCAGCACACACTGGGCCACAAGGGGGTGCTCAAGGCTGCTTGCACCTTTACATGAATCAGTTGTGTGACTTCATTGGTTCATTTAGTGTAGGGCTATAGACTCATTTAAAAAATCAGGACAGGGACATATTTAGCTTTTTATATATTTTGCTGTGAGAATATAACTGATAAAATATTTAATCAGTTACAAGTGGTTATGATAGTAAAACATGATTTAAGTAATGTGCTGCAAAGAGACATTAAAGAGCCACTGGCAGCCCATGAGCCTCAGTTTGACCATCACTGATCTACATTCACCAGTAGAAGCAATTACAAGAGCTTGTCCTTAGGGCAAGCCACAATAAGGAAGTAGCTGAAGACTTTGGCTCAGTTTGAAGAAGTCTCGGGTGTATGCTCTTTGAAAGCTGCTTCCACAGCACAAGAACATAAGTGCAGACATACTGGGTCAGACAAAAGGTCCATGTAGCCCAGTATCCTGTCTGCAGACAGTAGCCAGTGCCAGGTGCCCCCGAGGGAATGAACAGAACAGGTAATCAAGTGATCCATCCCGTTGCCCATTACCAGCATGGATGGACAAGCCATTCCTGCCACCCCCCACAGAAGCACGTACATTTCAGAGTTCATGCTAGTGCTGCAGTATAATCAGGAAGCTACCCAGTGATATTTCTACATAGCAGGGAGTGAACCATGGATAGTCTGTTTAAGGGCTATTGCCTCCCTCTGTTAAGTGTTTGTTTTGAGAGAACTCAAGCACAATTTTGTTCTCTTGTCATGTACTGTGTTTTATTATCCTTTTTAGGCTCAGGTTTACAGCAGAAAAGCTGTATTTAAGTAGCTTGCACACTGGGAAGTAGAGGGATGATGTATCAATTGTTAATTAGGGCTAGTCCTGCACCCTTTCCATTGCACCTGCACCAAGTAAGCCACAGCTATGACCCAACAATGGCACTGTGAAACCAGGCCTTCAGCATACAACATCCAGCCTGCTGCATATTAAGTCAGAGCTAACAGGAAGGACTGAGTGCATGAAGCATTGCTCTAGCCCCGTGCTGTCAGAGTGCCCAGCCATTAGGCAAGAGCTCATTATCCTTGGTAAGAGGACATATTGCTCCTTTCATGTACAAGCTTTATTTGATGCACTGCAGCATTAACTCTTCCATTACTATATGCTCAATTGTATTGGAATCCTGCCTGCGCTCCCATGATTCAGACACTGTGTTTGGGGGTGAGGGAAGATGTCTAGGAGGTGGAGTGCAGGCCTGTTTCACATGATTTAAAATAAACCACAAGATCTGCTACAGTAGTGTAGTGGAGGAAGTTTTATTTGGAAACATTGTATAACTGCAAAACCCAACACTGGGTGCACGACTGATGCCAGAGCATAAATTTTACTACTGGAAACATGGGAGTGTTGGACATTTGCTGTATAAGTAAAAGACAAACAATTCTCACACTCCAATACCAGGACGCTATAGCAATCTTTAGAATCGAGTTACATCCAAGGAATTCTCTGCACTTACAATTAACCCCACAGTGCAATAATCTACATATATATGATTAATATATATAGCATGGGAAATTGAAGATTCTTGCTCCATAATGTATGAACATGTCAAGTCTTTTATAAATAAACATCCAGTGAAGAGAAAAATTACATTTCTAGTTCCTATTTATACATAAAGTACTCTAAATGGCAAATGGGTGGAAAGTTGCACATAGGCCACGCCAAACCCTGAAGCAGGTTTTGGGCAGCCCATCCAGTTTAATATTGAAGTACACACAGGACAGACAAGTCACTAACATTCATTGCGCATTTACAAGAGATCCACTACCAAATTAAGACAACTGTACACATTGTTGAGAAATCATTTTCATTCTCGAGCTTGTTTGTTTTAAATGTGGGTTTGTTTGTTTAATTCTTTACATCATACTCTGGTGTTTACTTTGTGGAAAGGATCAGGGCAACAATGAGGCCATAGAGACCCAAGACTTCAGCGAAGATCAAGATCAGGATCATTCCCACGAATAACCTGGGCTGCTGTGCTGTCCCCCGTACACCTGCATCACCTACAATGCCAATGGCAAAGCCAGCAGCCAGACCACTGAGGCCCACACTCAAGCCAGCACCCAGCTGAAGGAAGCTCCTGTAGATCAAGGATGAGACAAGTTTAGTGATGAATGATAAATCTCAAGTTTAAGGGCTGGGTCAAAAAAGGTAACTGCCATTTCTCTGCAGAAACAGCACTTCCACCACCACTTTTGAAGGGGAAACCACACCCTCCTAAAGGGATAGATATTCCATCACAACCTCAGCAGGGAACTTCCCAACTGTACACCTAGCTTTGTCTCCCACTACACATGTGGGTGTAGTCTTGGAAGACGACGGATGTTGAACATAGTTGGGAATCTCATGTTCAGGGTTGGTTTTTTTTTTGGCGCAGACCCTGACAGGACATCAAGCCCATATACTATCTAGAAGCATGCTTCTGAAAGAGCATTAGTAATTTAGTCAGTTCCAAATACTGGCAGCACATGAAGCTATGTAAGAATCAAACTGTCCATTAAACATTCAAGGCTCTGGCAACTATAGCTGTGCATGTGTTTTCTAGGCAGTTAATGTGTACTGTAAGGAGTCATTTTGGTATTAAGTTCTATTCCAATATAAGTGTTTGCCATACTGTGCTGCACAGATAGAATAATTCAGAGGAAAAAGTTGTAATTCCATTTGTCAGGACACCTGGCGTGGCCAACTCCCAAGAATAAAGGTAGAGCATAATTTCACTTTCTACTGATGGACAGCATAGCACAGTAACTCCTGTATTGTGATGCAGTCATTCCTAGAATCAAGGGGTTTAACACTATCACACTGGACAGTTGAGGACTGCCAGTCCCTCTAACTTGCAGAGAGATGGTTTCCCAAACTAAGAGTGCTTAAACAGATTCCTAATTTGTTAGGGCAGAAGAGTTGCCACTTGATAGGGGACCTGCCTTCATTTCAGGATCTGAAGATCTGTCCGCTTGTGTTACCCAGTTAGGATTAAGACATATTTTAGTGGTCCTTAATAGGACAGACATTTTAGGAAGTTACAGAATTACAGGTGTTACTGCCATATTAAGCCAGTCTATTGGGCTGTCAGTTATTATTGCAGGCTGCCAAGTCTTAGGCTAGTTCCAGCCCTTCTCAGGAAGCTTGGAAGAGATTGGATTTTAGACTGCTCCAGGTGCAAAAAAGGCAACTGTTGAGGTTAGCATAGCTAAAGGATTATTTACCAACATGCTGGCATGCTTGGAAATAAGCAGTAACTTGCCTAATTAAGTTAGCACACCTTGTAAAGGGTATGGATTTTAAATAGTCTTTGTTCAATCAGGAGCTGTACCATAAACCGGGACTGTTTAAGTTCTTCTCACTGGCTGATGACCCCTTTCTTGAACTGCTTATGGGCCATAGTGGGACAGCTTTAAATGCCAGTTATATATGAAGAGAAACAGAATGGCAAGGTTGTATGACCATGTATTGAAGCTCTCCATTTTGCATGATGCACTGAGTTCCTAATAGGACAGTGGATCTGAACTTTGGACCCAATTGTTACAGAATTACAAGCTATTCTATAGCTATAAAATGCTCTCTAGGTACTTCACTGCCCATATCACCACAGATTCCAAGTACTCCATAGTAAATGGCTTCTCTGCAGTAGCGTTTAAGTGGTACCTAGTCATTTGACAAGGGTCAAGAGTTTCAGGTTAACACTCCCAACACTGCTATTGACAGGTGTAGCAAAAACTTACTTGAATAGTGTGATGCCAGGTGCAAGGGAGTTGGCAATAAGGACTGCCACTACCAGGCCATAGATAGCTATAATACCCGCCATGACAACAGGGATGATTGACTTCATGATCAGTTCAGGCCTCATGACAGACATGGCTGCAATACCTGTGCCACTCTTTGCTGTTCCATAAGCAGCTCCCAAGGCTGGAAGAGAGGAAAACAATGTTAGTGGTATCCCTACTAGACCATATGCACTTATGAGAGCATGGTTTTCTATACTATTGTACCCTGTTAAGTTGCACAGGGCTTTGCTAGTAGGTAAACTGGCACCAGCTTCAGAAAATATTTCCCTGATCTCCCATTTGGTGGGGAATGCTGAAGTAAGAATGACTTGCTCAAGGCAACAGTAAGATTAGACTTCTTCCAAATTGAGCCTGTTCTACCCAACACACACTGTAGCTAGGCTATGAGGCTAGCTAGTATATGCTTGGGACATCAGGCTGTGTTATCTGGAAACTGCTATTTCCTACATTTAAGATGGTCTAGTTACAGGGCACTGGCTCAAACAATGGGCATAATCAGTGTTCTGTTCCCTTTGATTTACTGTTTAACTTAGCATCTCTAGAATTAGGAGATCACCATGCCCAAGGTTTGAATCAATGTCTCCTCCACAGTGCATTTAGTCAGGCTACCAGCCTTCACCCCAAGCAATGACAGTGAATTAAATCTCCCAGCAACTACAATTGAGCCTGTGTTGAGTTAACAAGCAGCAGTAAATCATCTCAGAGACCTCACTGTATGGTCATTGAAACCTGATGGTTAAACAGGTTTGGATGAGGTTTCAGTAGAAGGGCATTAGGAAGAAGTTACAGGTGCTACACATCTATAATTACTTACGTGTGTCTAGGAAGGCACTTAAGATTAATGCCAGAGGCATACTAAAAAGTATCCTGTGTAGCTTTATGGCTTGAAAACTTTGTAGACACCCTTCCTCTTCAGGATTTTCAACTGCCATATTGTATTTCCCCTTTACAGAGGAGTAGTCTTCAGATGTTTCAACAGTGCATACAATTGAAGAGTCCAACCCACACTGCGGGAAAGTTAACTTAGCTAATTCACATTAGACTATTGCACTCAATTTTAAAACTTGCCCAAGTATGATGATCTGGATCTCTGCTAAGGGGAAGCTTATTGCAAGTCAGGGTGTTATCTGCATTGCCCCAGAGACATCTGTTCAGAGAAGTGAAACTGCACTACAAGTGTTTACACAGGCTGATGCAACTGAAGCACAGTTGTGCTTAGAAGTTTAAGGATTTTTATGGTTTCCCTCTTGAAGTGAGAAACTGTTATAGAGCAAGTGTCTGCAACGGCAGTCTATTTGTACAGAGGCTTGTAGGAATCCCATGCTGTTAACAAACAAGAAACAGTTGCTGTCTAGGTAACTGTTCACTATTTAAAATTCCCTGACTGATTCAGGTTGCCTTACATCTCTTCCTTGTCAGGTGCTGACAGCTGTTGGTTCTTTTTACTGCTGTTCGGTTAAGTGCAAATAGTTATTCAAAAAGACAATCCATGGGGTAATAAGATGCAAATGTGGGACATCTTCCTGGTATTCACTTAGTGCCTTGGTAAGTCCATGATTCTGGGTTAGGCCTCCCCACACTCCAGCTTTTTGTTGACTCTTGACAAACTAACGTAGGAGCTTCTCAGGACATTGTGATCTCAGTACTACAGAGCTTCCGAATAAAGGACTTCAAATAAAGCACTTTTCTACTTTTAGAGAGCTGGTACTTTAGTGAAATTCTTCATGCTTCAGTGTAGAGGCAGGTTTAGGCAACAGCTATGCTGTAGAGTGGTTCAATACTTCAAGAAGGCCAGTGAGTTGTTACAAGAACATCTTTCACATTGGTCATTAGAAGGAAGTTCTACTTTATTCTTTGCAATATCATTTCTTACAAATTACAGAAGTGTCAACTGAAGCCCTGGGCTGAATTTATCATGGTAAGTATACAAGTTGACAAAGGAGTGGTTTTGTTAAAGATCTAGTTTTGAAGAGTCCATGTAGTCTACAGTAATTTGGTTCATACCATCTTTTACAGTCTGTAAGGCATAACCTACAACTTCAAATAACGCCAAGTTTAATTATGTAATATCCAAAAGGAATTGGCCCCAACAGTCTCAACTAAGTTTGTGCCTTCTACCAGCAAACTCAGAAAGATACTATAGTCCATAAGGGCTGGATGCCAAGCTGAAGTCTGATTAGGAAAACACCAGGCAACTCGACATTATTAACTTGTTCAGCCTTTGCTTCCAAATTCCTCATCACTGCATTTGACATTCTTGGTTTAGCAAGCATCAATACTCCTAGAAGTGTTCTAGGCAGGCTATAAGATGAACCTTGAGTCTTGCTGGGCATTGAGTCCAAGATTTAGGTACTGTCCTAAAAAGATATGCTCTAGTAATTTTGGGGAAGTTCTACGGCCTGCATTATAAAGCTCGGGACCATTTGATCCTATAGTGTAACTGACCTTTGAATCTATGATTGTTGGTTCCTGATAGACCCAGACAGCTATACCACCACTTCTTAACATTTGTATTTTATACAAGAAGTCAGCTATATTGTAACTAGTTACTTACCAGACTCAGACATGTAAATTCTGACCTTCCCCTACCCAGGCATAGGTGTAATAGGTTTTTGCTTCAAACTTCAAATCATAGTTACACCACTAGGTTTCTAGTTGCCTTAGGATACAATCTGAGAGCCTTAAAATTAATGCATTTCTAGAACCATGCTGTGTTATGATTTTAGGATACATTCCCCCCGATGAAAATACTTTGATGTAGCTATTTTGCAGGAGCATGGAGAAGAGAAGCACTGACAGGGAGTCAAAGGTTTCTGTTAGTTTCAACCTGCTAACAAGATCAGTTAACATGCCATATTGTAATCACAGAAGCACTAAAGAACCCTCTCATGTGAGTATTTAAGCATGTTATTGTATGAAGTTGTGCTTTTGAAAAGTATGGTTTTTTTAGTTATATGGACAGGAACTAGTCAGTTTCTTGCTACTGTAGTTATAGGTGGATATAAGGGGTTTAGATTTAATCAGCCCTTGGCAGGTAATAGGAAAATTCTACACTGGTAGGTTGTAGTAAGCTAGAGTATTTAGTTTAGTGTATTCAAAACTGGATTCTGATTTTGGCACACCTTAGGAGATGGCACAACTTTCTGCTGAGACTGAGAAAGTAAGAACAGCTATATTAGGTCAGACCAATAGTCCAGCTAGCCCCAGTATCCTGACAGTGGCCAGTGCCAGGTGCTTCAGAGGGAGTGAACAGAACAAGGTAGTTATCAAGTGATCCATCCCCTAGTCTTAGCTTCTGGGCATCAGAGGTTGAGACGTAGAGCATAGGGTTGTGTCCCTAAGCATCTTGGCTAATAGCCACTGATGGACATATTCTTCATAGACTTAGGTTTATAAAAAAAAAAACTAGCTACTTTTTGGCCTTCACAACATCCCCTGGCAATGAGTTCCACAAGTTGACTGTGCATTGGTTGAAGTTCTTCCTTACATTTGTTTTAAGCCTGCTTTTTACTAACCTCATTGGGTGACCTGATTTTTGTATTGTGTGAAAGGGTAAATGTTTCCTGATTAGTTTTCCCACACAGTTATAGACATCATATTCCCCCCCTTAGTCAATTTTCTAAGGGGAACAGTTCCCGTCTTTTTAATCTCCCCTTGTACAAAAAAAGACTCCCATACCCCTAATCATTTGTTGCTCTTCTCTGCACCTTTTGCAATTCTAATATATCTTGAGATAGAGCATGCCATTCTGGTTGCCCTATTCATAGTGTGGGTGTACTGTGGATTTAGATAATAGCATAATGATGGTCTTATCTATCCCTTTCCTAGTGGTTCCTAGGATTGTAGTAACAGTCAAAGCTAACACATTGAGCAGATGTATCACCTGCAAGTTTTGTTTACCCTTTAAGATCACTGTTTTCAACATATTCCTAGATCTGGACAAGAGTAAAGTACAGGTCCTGTTACAGCTCCTTGGGGGACCTTATTTTGCTCTCCATTGTGAAAATGGACCATTTATTCCTACCCTTTGTTTCCTGCCTCAACCAATTACTAAGCTATGAGCCCTTCCTTCTTATTCCATGACAGCTTACTTTGCTTAAGAGCCTTTGATGGGGGGACCCTGTCAAAGGATGTCTGAAAATCCAAGTACTATATCAACTGGATCAAAGCTTGCTGAGACCCTCAAAGAATTCTTTGAGACTGAGGCATGATTTCCTTTTACAAAAGCCACATGGACTCACCAACATGTGTTGATCTGATGATTCTGTTCCTTACTATAGTTTCAACCAGTCTCCCTGGTACTGAAGTTAGACTTACAGTCTAATTGCCATGCTTGCCTCTGGAGCCTTTTTTTAAGAACAGCAATATATTAGCTATTCTCCAGTCATCTAGTACAGAAGCTGGTTTAAGTGACAGGTTACGTACCAGAGTGATGAAACTGCAGAATATTTGAGTTCCTTCAGAACTCTTGGGTGAACACCCCTTTATATGGGATTGAAGAAAAGGAGTATTAAAGTTGTGCAGATACGCTCACTAGCTTGCCAGTCAAGACTTCCTACTGAGTTTCTCAGCCATTGTGTGGCTTAATGTGCTGATCTTGCAGAAGTCCAATTATGTTTTCTGCAATGCAGTGCACAACTCCAGCAGGAAGCCAAAAGCACAGCTTATTCTGGAGAAGTTGGGGAACTCTTGGCTATTTGTCATCAAAGTTTACTTTGGAATGATACTCAAATTGTAAGAGAGTGGTCCATCTTTCTGTATACTGAAAGAATCTGTACGCAAGAAAAGCATCCTGGACAGCTTCCAAGTCACTCAGCATTGGCTCAACTGATTCAGCAACAATTAGGCCAAGGGGGGGAAGGGGGGAGAAGGGCACGCAACAAAAGCTTGGACTGCAAGCTGGGGTCAAACTTTGTCTAACCATTCAAGTCTTTGAAAGATTCTGGAGTGGGTCAAAGCTAATCCAGAATAGGGAACACAAGTGACCAGATTTAGTAGATACATTACAAAAGTATTACCACTGTAAAACTGTACACACCACTTGCAAGCCTGGCTTTAATGCAGGACACAAGTTGCCCAAATATCATGCAGTGTACAGCAGTTGTTTCAGGTTGATTAGATAATTGATTTACAACTGCTTAAAGTGCTTTTTGCAGGCAGACTGACCACCAGGCCTTCACTGGGACAGATTAATGAAATTTGGGGCCCTCGACCTACTGAGAGTCAACTGGTAGCAAAGATATTTTAGAAGCGAGACGTACAGGTGCTGACTTTCCAATGTGCTGGGGGGTGCATGACCCTGGCTCTACCCCAGGCCCTACCCCAAATTCAACTCTTCCCAGAGCCCCACCCTTCCACCTCTTCCCACCCCCTCCATGTCCCTGCTCTGCCCCCCTCACCTTCAAAGCCTCCTGCATGCCACAAAACAGCTGATTGTGGCAGGCAGGAGGTGTGGGGCCAGAGTGGGAAGTGCTGATCTGCAGGGCCTGCCAGTGGGTGCTCAGCACCCACCATTTTTTCCCCTGTGGGTGCTCAAGCCCCAGAGCACCCATGGAGTCTGCACCTATGGTGAGATGAAATATTGAAGTTTTTCCCCTCCTACCCATTTGAGATAGAATAAGTTCTACCTACACTAGGTTTTTTCACTGCTTGGTATGAGCCATTAGAGAGAAAGTCTGCATTTTAAAATCAGATAACTGTTTCCCGCAGCTGTTTGCAACCCCAGAGTATTGAACCTAGAAGTGAAAGTAATTACTGTAAGCTGTACCATATCCAACAGGCACATAACTAGGATTAAGTTTAGAGGAACTGTCAGTTTTCTAGTTCCTTTTTCTACACCTTCCTCCTCCAGTCTTCCCAGGGAGATTAAAGTAGGAACTCTTCCTAAAAAACTAAAAAGTTCCTCCTATTGCTGTATGACAAGTCCACAAATAGGGGAAAGCAAGAACTATATAAAAGCTATAAAGGACAGAAAAATCTTTCAAACAGCATTAAGTAGAAGGTAACATTTTAGAAAAAAAATAAGTCAGTCTGGCCTGGACAGACTTTTTGCATCTTCTGCAGGAAAGTGTAGCTTCTGGGAATGAGGAAGAATTCACAGTGGACAGCCAAATATGCCTCTGTTACTACAAGTCTGAGGATCTATTTAGAACATTTCCGTATTTGAACAGTTTGGCAATGTTTTTCCTCCTGGAAACTAGTTTTGCAACACAACTTTGTCAACTCCTTAGTTCAGTTCTCATAGCTAACTTATCTGTTGCTGCAGACTTTTTACAGGGCTAAGACTTCAGGGAAGGGTTGGGCAAAGCCAAAGTTCTAAAGCAGAATAAGGTAAGAAAGAAATCACACTGCATTATCCACAGTGTGGACACTAGTCAGAGGAATGCTGAGGGGTAGAAAGATGTTAGGGTAAAAGTTAAATAGTAGAGGTACTTCAAAATCTAGGGCCTTAGGCATGGCCCTGAAGTCACTCAAATCTCAAAATTTTAGCTCTCATTTCAAATAGTCTTCCAGCCTTTGCAGTGAGACCTAATTGATGCAGCAGTGTTTGCTGAGGTCTGCAGATTGATGGAGATGATAGCACTGAGGGAGTGGGGGAGACCAATACTTCCCTTCCATTGAGATGGATTAGAACCTCTGACCCTGCCTGGCAGGACTGTGTAGCAGCTGAAGTGCAGAAGGTCCAGCCTACCTCAGCACCTTAGCTCTAGAGTAGGTATCTGGGACATCCCTGCTGCTACCCCTACTTTTGGTGGGGGCACTCTGTTGCCATCCTTGCTGCTCCTGATGAAAGGTGGTCCCATACTGCTGTCCTTGCATCTTTGGAAGGAGCCTCTGCCACTCCAAATGGGCATGGCTATCCCATGAGACAGCCATACCTCATCTCCCTGCCATGCTGTAGCAGGCCTAGGGCCAGATTGCCTTAATCTGCATATCACCTTTTATGATTCATGGCCAGGGGAGTAGTCTGCCCCATTTGCTTTTTGATGCATATGCAAGAAGGGTATTCCTGAGAGTTTTAGATTAGAAATTCAGGTCCTGGCTATATTGGAAGAGGACTTGAACTTGTGAAGTCAAGAACTTGGAATGATTCCAGCAATTGGGGGTGGGGTGGGGTGGAAGAAGGTATTTTTAGTCCTACTTTAGAACTTCAGTGACTAGTTAAGAAAAGGAAGCTTTTCACAGCTTCTGATCCATTGCTACTTGAGATCACACAAATATCCCTCTATCTTCAACACCAGGGAAAGTTGCACTTTGAAGAGAGAAAGAAGAAGAAGAAAAAAAAAAAAAAGAGACCCATCAGCCCTTGTTATACATCAAGGGCTTAAAGTGACTTGCAAAGAAATCTTAAGTCTGAATCCATATTTATGGCCAGGAAAGTCCTGGCTTAGTTTCACAGACAAGATATAATCCAATATTTAAAAACTATTTCAAGTGATTAAGGGATCTCATTGTGGCTATTACAAGTGTTGTATACTTTTGGGTGGATGAGATATTCAACTAGGTAGTTGGCGGAGGATCAGACTGCAGATGGCCATCGTGTGACTTGTTCAAGTATTCACAGCAAGACCATACTGAAAGCATAAGCAGTATGAAGTGGAAGGATTCTCTCTGCATGAAGGTTGTACAAACAACCTTAACTAGTTTAAGTTTGAATCGCAGAACTTTGCAGTTCTGGGAAGTGGTCAGAAGACATTTGATTCTTCACCAACTGTGCAAGTCAAGTTACCATAATGTTAGTTGCATCCTGTGTTAATGCTACATGAAGTTTGAATCTAGCCTGAGACTTGAGTCTTTTCACCTGATCTGCTGAAGACTTCAGTGAATTTATACAGGTAGCCTCTATTGATCTGTGGAAGAGGTTCAATTTTGCAGAGTTTGAGGTAGTCAGTACAGGCCACCTGGAAGCATAAGAGACTTCACACCTTGAAGTTCAGCAAGGATGTTCATACTTTGAAGATTAGGAGCCATTTGCCACAAATTCCAATTACATAGCCAGACCAGCCATCCCAAACACATTCTACTCACTTGTTCAATTAAGCAACCATTTTGAGAGTTTTAGGTAAAGAGATCTAAAGATACTTCAAGATTTCAGGACTCAGACCCCAAAATGCTCCAAGTTTGAGGTGAATTGAAGAGCAATTCCATGGCAGGCAGCCATTGAGAAGTTTTATATTAAATTATCTTATTTAAAAGTTGAAGTCCAGGCTAATGGGTGTAAATAGGCTACAAACTACAGAGCTATAGTAGTAATACCATAATTCTCAGAGCTGCAATATCTCTCATCAGTCAGGCTTACTGATTACTCTCCTGGACAGAATATGGATGCAAGTTGAGTTGCTGATGTATAAACATGTGATCAGACTGCCACATTAATACCCAATTACAATACTCCGCAGTTTACTTCTGTCCACCACTAGTCATCAAGTCTCAAGTTCCTCATTTAATCAGACTAGAAGAAACCATTTCTTTACACATTCTAAAGAAATCTTGAGTGTTTGTAAGAGCAGTGCTAATTAAGATTTCCCCAAAAATAGCTTGTTGGAAGGCAAGAGCACACATCTTTGATGAAGGATTTTCATCAGGACTCTGGAATGAAAGCTACATATGGAACTCAACTGAGGCAAACTTGGATTACAATTTATATATTGAGACTTAGAGGGAAGGGATCCCACTTCACATTTGGGTTGTTTTACATCATAAGTGGGTCTCGGAAAGGATTTGGCAGCCAAAGGCCTGAATGCTTAGGACAGTATGTAGTCTGCCTGTAAGTAGGTAAGAAACTACAAGTGAAGACTTGTTTCCACAAAATGCTGGAAGCCTGATGTCTCATTTATCACAACCTTTGATCTAACAAGGGTTATATGAAATCAGATTGCTGCATTTACTTTTGTTTTAAAAAGAGTTTCTCAAATGTAGTATGAGTGCAACATACTAGTTCCCCCTTGAAGTACTGAGGGAAGTGGAAGCCAGTTGCTTGTAACTAAGGCTACATTTTAGTCACGGGTATTTTTAGTAGAAGTCACGGACGGGTCATGGGCAGTAAACAAAGACTGGTCAGGGGCCATGAATTTAACTTTTACTAAAAACATCTGTGATTAAAACTTGGGGGGCTGCCTGGGGGCCCTGCAGGTGCTGGGGAGGGGGGCTGGGACCTCCACTAGTGCTGGCAGGCTCCCTACCTGGCCCTGCTGCTGCTGGGGGGGGGGGGGGGAGGGGCACAGAGTTTGGGTGTGGGAGGGGGCAAGGTGGTCTCTGGTCAGTGCTTACCTGGGGGCTCCCCTGTAGCAGCGACATCCCCCTCACTCAACTCCTAGGCAGAGGTGTGGCCAGGCAGCTCTGCACACTAGCCTGCAGGCACCACCCCTGCAGCTCCCATTGGCTGTAGTTCCTGGCCAATGGGAGCTGCAGGGGCAATGCCCTGGACAAAGGCAGCATGCAGAGCTGCCTGGCCATGCCTCCACCTAGCAGCTGAGTGAGGGGGATGTCATTGTTGCTGCTTCTGGGGAGTGCCGTAACCTTAAACTGGGGCCACGTCTTATCTTTAAGCTAAGCTAGCTAAAGCATTAAGTTAACCCGTTTTCTGCTCTCTTCCTCCCTCTTTGGCCTCTTGCAACCTGCAAAAAACAAAATGTTTTACTACACACACACACACACACACACACACCCTTTAACCCTTCCCAAAATACGTTGCAATGCCTGCAACAGCATTAACATACAATGCTAATCTGCCTCCTCAAAAAACCCCTAAAAAAGGGGGCCATTGGGGTGTAACAGCTGCTTCTTGGGAGTCCCTCACATAAGCGCCACCCAGAGCTTGCCTCATCCCATCCTGTGCTGTGCCCCAACCCCCTGCCACCTCACACATTCAAACTCTGCTGCTGGGGAGGGTGTGTGTGCGGGGGGTGGCAGCATGTGTGGGGGCCCAAGACTGCCCCAGCAGTGGATGGTGCAGAAGTCATGGAATCTGTGACAGACTTAGTTACTTCTAAACTAGAGTCAGTGAACACTCAGTTTCTGTTTAAAGGCAGTCAGACTTATTAGGTCAAGCATGATGTGTGAGCAATAGTGTGGGAAAGGCCCTCACTTACCACACACTAAGCAAGCAAGCCTCCACCCTCAGACACCTCTCTATCCAGTATTTCATCTGCTATTTCTAAGATGTTTGTTCTTAGGATAGAGTTACTGGGGTCTTTACTATGCAGCTATCATAGAACAGAATCCTAGAATATCAGGGTTGGAAGGGACCTCAGGAGGTCATCTAGTCCAACCCCCTGCTCAAAGCAGGACCAATTCCCAACTAAATCATCCCAGCCAGGGCTGCGTCAAACTGGACCTTAAAAAGCTTTAAGGAAGGAGGAGATTTCACCACTTCCCTAGGTAACCCATTCCTGTGCTTCACCACTCTCCTAGTGAAAAAGTTTTTCCTGATATCCAACCTAAAGCTCCTCCACTGCAACTTGAGACCATTACTCGCTGTTCTGTCATCTGCTACCACTGAGAAAAGTCTAGATCCATCCTCATTGGAACCCCCTTTCAGGTAGGGGAAAGCAGCTAGCAACCCCCCCCCCCCCCCCAATTCTTTTCTTCTGCAGACTAAATAATCCCAGTTCCCTCAGCCTCTCCTCATAAGTCATGTGCTCCAGCCCCCTAATCATTTTTGTTCCTCTCCGCTGGACTAATTTTTCCCCACTTCCTTCTTGTAGTGTGGGGCCCAAAGCTGGACACAGTACTCCAGATGAGGCCTCACCAATGCTGAATAGAGGGGAATGATCACGTCCCTCGATCTGCAGGCAATGCTCCTACTTATACAGCCCAAAATGCCGTTAGCCTTCTGGCAACAAGGGCACACTGTTGACTCATATCCAGCTTCTCGTCCACTGTAAACCCTAGGTCCTTTTCTGCAGAACTGCTGCCTAGCCACTTGGTCCCTAGTCTGTAGCAGTGCATGGGATTCTTCTGTCCTAAATGCAGTACTCTGCATTTGTCCTTGTTGAACCTCATTTCTTTTGGCCCAATCCTCTAATTTGTCTAGGTCCTTCTGTATCCTGTCCCTACCCTCCAGCATATCTACCACTCCTCCCAGTTTAGTGTCATCTGCAAACCTGCTGAGGGTGCAACCCCCACCATCCTCCAGCTCATGAAGATATTGAACAAAACCGGCCCCAGGACTGACCCTTGGGGCACTCCGCTGGATACTGGCTGCCAACTAGACATGGAGCCATTGATCACTACCTGTTGAGCCCGATGAGCTAGCCAGCTTTCTATCCACCTTATAGTCCATTCATCCAGCCCATACTTTAACTTGCTGGCAAGAATACTGTGGGAGACCATATCAAAAGCTTTGCTAAAGTTAAGGAATAACACGTCCACTGCTTTCTGCTCACCCACAGAGCTAGTTATCATAGAAGGCAATTAGGTTAGTCAGTCATGACTTGCCCTCAGTGAATCCATGCTGACTGTTCCTGATCACTTTCCTCTCCTCTAAGTGCTTCAAAATGGATTCCTTGGGACCTGCTCCATGATTTTTCCAGGGATTGAGGTGAGGCTGACTGGCCTGTAGTTCCCTGCATCATTTAAAAAAAAAAAAAGATGGGCATTACATTAGCCTTCTTCCAGTCATCCAGGACCTCCCCTGATTACCATGAGTTTTCAAAGATAATGGCCAATGGGTCTGCAATCACATCCGACAACTCTTTTAGCACCCTTGGACGCAGTGCCTCTGGCCCCATGGACTTGTGCTCATCCAGCTTTTCTAAATAGTCCTGAACCTCTTTTCCTCCAGAGGGCTGGTCACCTCCTCCCCACACTGTGTGCCTAGTGCAGTAGTCTGGGAGCAGACCTTGTTTGTGAAGGCAGAGGCAAAGTAGTATTGAGTACCTTAGCTTTTTCCACATCCTCTGTAGATGCTTCTCCCAATCTGTGATTTAATCAAGCATGTGCCAGAGATATGCCCAAGCACTTCTCTGTAGGACTGTCATTGCCTTGCTCTGGCTGTCGCCATTATCCACTCCATTTAGTGGAGAAGCAACAAGATAGCAGCAGTTCTGTTCCAAAGCAAGAACATAAGCTAGTGTGGTGAGCCACAATGCCAAGTTGTTCTCTAGCTGACTGACTTCAGTAAGTGTTAAAGCAAGACTAGTTGTGATCTTGCAGGATGTCAGGAATATGGCTAATTGCCAGGGATCAAGTATGTTTAATATTTGTGATTACACATTCTAGTTACATTCCCTGGCACTGAAGTAGACAAAGGGCCCTAAGATTTTGAAGCATACTTGGCCAATCCTAGAGATTTAGAGCAGCAGACAAGTCATCTTGGGTCTGCATTTAGAGTGCTTAAGTAATGTTTGATAAGGGTTTGTACTATGCTATGCACATGGGACTCTTTCCAGCAACTGAGTATGTATAGTTGAGTTATCCGAATAAGTGTCCTTGTGACAGTTCTGCCAACATAAGATGTGCTCCTGGAAGATTTTACAAGCTTCTTTGCAGAAATATGTCAGGAGATACCAGGCAGGTGCCCAATAGTTCTTTGCTCTCATAGCAAACTGCACCATTCTTAGATATGCCAAATATAAAGGAGACCCTATTCTATAGTAAGGATATTTAACTTGTTAGAAAAATGGCTTAAAACCTCAGCTAGTGGACTTTTGGACCTTGCTTTTTGTTTAACAGACTTACTGACATAGGGCCAAAGAGGTTAAGTTGACAGGTTCACAAACATGATCTGTTAGGATTAGAAAACTCCTCAGCCTGTTAAGATTTGCTTCCATGCTGCAGTGGTGAATTCCCTTTACAAGTTTTAGATCAAGAGGCACTTGCTGCTAAGCATACAAAGTTTGAGAGTTATGTGAGCAGACAGCTCAAGTACCAATTGTAATAGAGCATATCCAATGCCACCAGGAGGTGTACTGCATCCTGAATGGCAGTAAGAACAAACCAGCCTCTTCCTTGGGAGGAGGGAAGTCACCTGCCATCCCTTGAATACAAGACTCAGGCCTGGTCTACATGAGCAAGTTGTGCAAAAGGTCTCCAATTCTGGCCAGAAAGTGAATAGCCTAAAATTAAAGCCAAAAGTTTGGCTATAGCTTAATCCTGAAGTGCATCAGAACAAGATGTTTCCAGATACTGACATGGGGCAAGAACTTTGTCTTTTCAGAAAGACAAGATGTCATGTTCCCCTCCCTACTCAGTTGAAGGCCCTTTATACAGGATTCTCACTCATGGAGAACAAGTAACTTGTCTCAAAAGGAAGAAGTTAGGAGAGGCAAGCATTGGGGGGGGGGGGGGAGGGGGGAGAGAGAGACTGACTTAAGTCCTAGGCTGTTCAGAGTTCTAAACATGGTTCTCTAGTAAGTTTGCCAAGGGCACAAACATCTAAAAAAGCCTGAGTTGGGTGGACTAGGAGAATGCCTTAGTCTGCCTTTGAGTAGCAATCTCAAGGCCCCTCACCTCTGAAGGCCAGAGTGCGGTGTTTGAAGAGGTACTGCTTAGAATTTTGGATTTCTGCCCAGGAGAAGAGACTAGAGTGAGAATCCTGCAGATATGGTATCTTGAATATCTAGTCCTGTTACTGGACAGTAACTAGGTTCAAGGAAGTATCTCCATATGAAACTCAGTTTCCAAAATTGGTTAATTTAGATCCTCAGTCCCTGTTCTGACATTTAAATTAAGTCATTCAAAGTCATAAGCAACAGATCATTTGGATTCAGTGCACACTTAGTAAATGCCATTAGTAACAAATTAAAACAGTAGTGTAACTATAATCTTACAACCCAGAGACTTTACACTAGCAACCCATGCCTTGCTCCAGTTAGTGTTTTAAAGCAAGGTTCTCTCCCATTTCAGGAATAGCAGCTGTATGGTCCTATCCAACATGCACACAACACAACTAGTAAGAAAGCATAAGTTCTAGTGGGGCTGGCATTTTACAGCTTACTTGGTGGATCATGTGATTTACCATAAGCTTGAAAGCAGGGCTTTGGAGCTGTGCTCCAGCTCCAGGCAAAAACCTGCAGCTCCCCTGCCCTGGAGCTGCTCCAGGCTCCTCTCCAAAGCCCTGCTTGGAAGTGCTGAGACAGGGTATGGTAAAAGCTTTAAGGGTTACACCATAGGAGCAAACTTGAACACAACAGGTGAGGTAAAGCCAAATCTCAAAAAGGGGCTGCCCCAATTAGACTGGCCCCCCAATTTTTAAACTTTCATATGCTACCATGAAGCATGTTAAGTCAGGTGCTGGATCCTTTTGCTGTTTCCTTCTTTGGAAATTTCCCTTGACAATCCTGCAGACTCTCAGCTTGTACAGGACAGCAGCCCATCTATTAAGTAACACAGGCCATCATGAAGCCATTTGTCTGGCATTCTGCTCCCCCTCAGGGAAGAGCAAAGTGTAGGAGATCTTTCATCTAGACTTGGAGACCAGGGGTAGGCAAACTTTTTGGCCACATCTGAGATTAGAAATTGTATGGTGGGCCATAAACGCTCACAAAATTGGGGTTGGGGTGTGGAAGGGGGTGAAGCCTCTGGTTGGGGTGCAGGCTCTGGGGATGGGCCAGAAATGAGGAGATCAGGGTGTAGGGGGCCTCTGGGCTGGGGGGGTGAGGGCTATGGAGATAAGGGGTTTGGGGTGCAGGAGAGTGCTCTGGGCTGGGATCAAGGAGTTCAGAGGATGGGAGGGGTATCCGGGCTGGGGCAGGGGGTTTGGGAGAGGCTCAGGGGTGCAGGTGCCAGGCAGCGCTTACTTCAAGTGGCTCCCAGAAGCAGCGGCATCTCTTCTCCAGCTCCTATGCGGAGGCACGGCCAGGCAGCTCTGCACGCTGCCCTGTCTGCAGCTCCCATTGGGGGTGTCATTGGCGTGCAGAGGAAGCCATTGGCGCACGTAGGAGCTGGAGGGGGGCCATGCCGCTACTTCTGGCTGGAGCATGGCAAGCCCTAGACCCTGCTCCCCAGCAGAAGCTTGAGGGCCAGCTTAAAACAACTAGTGGGCCAGATCCAGCCTGTGGGCTGAAGTTTGCCCACCCCAATGTAGATTATGAAGCTTACCACCAGCCATAGCTTGTTCAGAGTTAGACACGAGACCCATTCCTTCAATCTCAGCTTTCCTACAGTAGTTACACATTTTTGTACTGTAAATTCACTTCTAATTGGTGTGAACCAATGCCCATGTTCAGTCCAAAGTCATCTTACTTTGAGCGGACTCAACTTTCCCCAGGTTGGTCTGCTCTAGAGGCTCCTCCCCATAGAAACAATATTCTACAAGTTACACCCACTCGCAGTACTTCCACAGACTAATCAAGTTCATCTGTACAGACAAGGGAGGAAGAGACTGATACTTTCATCAGTTGCTCAGATACTACAGTGATGGGTCCATATGAGTATCACTCTTCAAAATGGTCAGAGTGAAAACCCATGATCAGTTTCACTTGACTGATAAGGACAATGGACAGTAGTAGAAAACATGAAATGGGGGAGAGAAAAGGAAGAGGGAAAAGCTGTATAAATGGCTCATATTGCCTTGGGACAGATTGTGATGCCCCACTGACCCAGCTGGGGCTCAGAGCCCTGGAGTTGCAGCACCATGAATTGCTGTTGTAGAGACTCAGAGGAAGGTTCAGCATAGAGAGGCTGAGGGTGAATTAAGACAGGGGACTCTGGTAGACTTGTCTAAAGGAATTGCAGTCAAAATGATAAGAGGAAAGACTTTCAGACTGACTTAGTTAACGAATAGTGCCAGCCAAGTTAGTTGGCAGACAACAGAATCAGTGAAGCAACAAAACTTCACCTTTGATGCTGGAATCCTTGTTTTCAGCCAGTCAGGGTGTTGTTTGCCAGAAAAGGCATAGCGCGCCCCCCCCCCCCCTTCACGGATTTAAAATTGCCTCACTTTCCTGTTCTATTATGCAAGAGTAGGCACAAGCTCATCTGTTGCCTAGATTCAAAGCAGCAACAGTTTGATGGCTGGTTTTCCAGAAAGATAAACTTGAAAACCAAAATGTTCAGATCATATTACTAGAGACAGCTACTTCAGTGCTCTATGCACATTCAGAAGTGTTTCTACCAAGTGTTTGTTAGGCTTTGTCTACACTAGAACTTTGTCAGCAAAACTTTTGCCGTTCAGGGGTGTTAAAAACACCCTGCTGAACGACAAAAGTTTTACCGATGAAAAGCCCTGTTGTGAACAGCGCTTTGGTCGGCAGGAGAGCTTTCTCCTGCCGACAAACAGCAGCTACACTGCACGCCTTTTGGTGGCATAGCTGTGGTGGCACAGCCATGTTCCTAAAAGGTAGTGTAGACAGCCTTAGACTAACCTGCTCTTTCCCCAGTACTGCAGTATATATTGCTGTTGAGAGGCAGAGTTTAATGGTCCAAGCACAAAATTAAAGAGAAAACTTGAGTTCCACTCAGATCTGCCACTTACTTGCTCAATTCACCTTTTTGGTCCATTGGCAGAAGAAACCAGCATCTGGCTTTAGGCTGCCAATAATCAAGTCTGCCTAGGAGGCACTACCCTCCCATAGTCATACAAGATGCCTGCAGCCCTGAAAGGCAGCCTATGCTCTGTATGTTACTACAAACCATAAATTCATGCACATGTTTAATAGGTATCACAATACTGAAGAATAAAATATTGCTGGCATGAGCTGACTGTTTCAAGGAGACTATTAGAAGCACAACTGCAAGGTATCCCAATGCAAAGGAAAGACTAGCCTCTTACTATTAGTCCAAAGTGGCTCCATCCTGAATGATGTAGGGTTCCTTTTTGATTTTTCAAAAGGGAAACATGGACAAACTGCTAAGAATGAGCACAAGACAGGCATACGGAAAAAAGTCAGAAAGGCTAAGGTGCAAAAGGAATTATGGTACTTAGCAAAGGACAAAATGCAATAAGGTTTCATAAATACATACACTAGGAGCAAGAGAAAGATGAAGCACAGTATATGTCCTCTACTTAGCAGAGGGAAGAGGCTAATAAGTGAAGAAGCCTGAAGAGTTTAACATGTATTTTCCTACAGTCTTCACTAAAAAAAGTAAATTAAGTATCTGGTCACAATATTAGGCGGGGGAAGGAATGCAAGCCAGAATAGGGAAAGATCAGGTTAAAGCATATTTAGGTAAGTTAACTGTATTCATGTCAGCAAGGCCTGTTGAAGTGCACCCTAGGAACTAACGGTTAGCAATTATCTTTGAGAGCTCGTGGAGGATGGGAGAGATCCCAGAGGGCTGGAAAAGGGCATACATAGTACCTATTTAAAAAAAAAAAAAAAGGAAACAGAGGACCTGGGGAACTACAGACTAGTCAGCCTAGCTTTGATACCTGGAAAGCTACTGAAACAAATAAATAGGTTTGTAAGCAACTACAAGTATTAAGCAACATGATCAAGTCGAGAACAGTCATACCAAGCCACCCGGATTTCCTTCTTTGACAGGGTACTGGAAGGCAGTGGATGGGGAAGCTGTAGATGCGATACTGATTTTATTAAGGCTTTCATGGTCCCACATGACAGTCTCAATGTAACTAGGGAAGTATAGTCTAGAAAGATGAAGTTACTATAGGGTGGTTGCAAAACCATACTCAAATGATAGCAAACTATTGATATATAACCGGGGGGTGGACCAAGTACAGTCCTGTAGAGGTCTGTCCTGGGTGCAGTATAGACAACATTGTCATTAATGACTTGGATAATTGAGTGGAGAGTATGCTTATAAAAATCTGCAGATGACACTGATCTTGAAGAGGTTATAATCACTTTGGGGAATAAAATTAGAATTCAAAGTGACCTTGACAAGTCAGAGAATCAGACTGAAATCAACAAGATGAAATTCAATAAAAGCAAGAAACAAAAAATCAAATGCACAAATACAATATGGGGGATAACTGGGGGTAGCATGAAATACTGCTGAACTCTTGAATCTGGGGGTTATGGTGGACTCATGCAACTTGTGATCAACAATGTGATGCACTTGTTGCAGAGGCTATATCATTCTAGGATTTATTAACCTAACTGTCCAGTTCTACTCAGCACCAGAAAGGCTGCAGCTAGAATATGGTGTCCAGATCTTCCTTGAAGCTCAGCAAACTGGAGACATCCCAGAGAAGAACTACAAAAATGAGAGAAGATTTAGAAAACCTAACCCGTGAGGAAAGCTTAGAAACTAGGTATGTTTAGTCCCAAGAAATCGGGGGGAGGGGGGGGAATGATCAGATGAGTCTTCCAATATGTTAATTGATGTCAATGAGAATAGTGATAAATTGTTCCCCGTATCCACTGAAGGTAGGAGAAGCAGTAATTAGCTTAATCCACAGCAAGGGAGATTTAGGTTAAATGTTAGGAAAAAACTTTCTAATTATAAGGGTAGTTGTGGAATCCCTATCATTGGAGGTTTTTAAACAGTTAAACATTGGGGATGGTCTAGGTTTACTTGGTCCTACCTCAGTGCAGGGGACTGAACTAAATGACCCTCTGGAGGTCTCTTCCAGCCCTGCATTTCTAGGATTCTGTGTTGGTGGCAATACTAACTAAGATAAGTTCTAATGTGAGCGGGGGGGGGGGGGGGGGGGGGACCACACACACTGTTAGCCAGGCAGATTCATTGAAATTTAGCTATCAAGTGTGATAAAATAATTCCAAGGCAGTCCATAGATGCTATGAATTTATGGTAGTGAAAGAACCCAGCAGGCAGAGAAATTCTGTAAATGGGCCCTTATTTGATACAAGTCTTGCAGCAATGATAAAAAGAACCAACATGCACAAGACTAGCCATCTGCTATTTCTGAGATATAGCAAAGCAGTATTTCCTCCATCAGAAATCTTCCGTCTGCTTGCAGTCTAAGCAAAGCATGATCCTGTTTTAGGACAAATTCAGGAGATTAAGTGAAACTGCATATAGGATTATGGCCTTAAATTATGATCAGGGTTGAAAGTGTTTGAGACTCCCAATAACTCTTAACACAGAAACCCTCCAATGTGAAGTCTCCACTGATAAAATGCAGAAGCAGACCACTTGGTCTTGAAACCAACCAACCATGCCTCTATTTCCTTTTCTGCTGGGTAAGGATGTGCTGTAGGATTCAGAACATGGAAAGGATTATAGAATTTGACCACTCAACAGCATCTGACATTTAGCCACCCACACATTTTACAGACTGGAAATGGGAAAAAAAAATGCTATTTAAACCACAAGAAATTTAGATCTGACCACCAAGTAAGCAGTCTTAAGATATCCAAATACATCAAGGTCACAGTAGCCTGTCAGATGCTGCTAGTGGCCACCACAGTACTAGCTGACCAAAGCAAGTTCTGCTAGCTATTTACTATAATCAGAAATCAGTGTTCAAACCCAAAACAAAAGACTATATGCAATACTGTTTCCACATCAAGCCTGCCAGGACAGAACAAGCCTTGAACATTTTTTTTTTTTTAATTTAAATAAAAAAAGTCTCTGAAATACAAGCCTCACAAGAAACAGTACACAAGACTTATTCAAGTTAGAAATGTATGACTTAAAGAGTTGTGTAACATAGCAAGTCTACTACATTAATTGCCACTGAGCTCAGACATTCTTTATACAGAGTCTTAAAGCCCTGCCTCCCTCCCCAGAGAGGCTAGGTAGCTTCTCACCTCTAAAATCAGTTTATTTTGAAACAATTAACGCTTAGGCAAGAAGCACTGGAACATACTGTAGTGCTACATCCCAGTTAGAAGTGCTACATGACATTGTCAATTTTAATGCTACATGTACAATTTTAAGTCTGCATGTTCAGTAACAGATCACATATGAACAAGATATTGCCTCATTTAGTTCAGATGCTCCCCAACTTATGCAAGCGTTCCATTTCGGAATGCCTTGCATAACTCAAATTTTGCACAAGTCTGAAACGTATCTCCGACCATTATGCCAAAAAACCTATTTCTAGCTTATGGAACTTTTTCCGTAAACTCGGATTTGCGTATGTTGGGTTTACATAACTCAGGGAGCTGTCTGTGTACCCTGAATTGACAGGAATGTCAGCAAGACTCAGCTGATGCCCAGCAGTTCAGAAGCAAACATGGAACTAGGAAAGTAACTCTGAATGAGTGACAAATCTATGCCCAGTCTAAGTCTGTATAAATGACTGCAGCTTTCCAGAGCCTAGTTTAGGATAGTTTACCAATCTCTTAAAGAAGGGAACTAACAGTAGTATGAATTTGTTAGCTTTAGGACTCATTCATATAAAGCTTCATCAGATGTAATAAAACATTACTAGTCTTCACAAAAAGTAATCCCTTTAATCTGTTGACAGGACTAGTTCACAGCCAGATAGTCCCTAGTACTCCTTCACTTCAGTTGTATATGCTCACACATCAAGAGCAGGTTTCAAGACCCAAAGTATCAGAGGGGTAGCTGTGTTAGTCTGAATCTGTAAAAAGCAGAGGGTCCTGTGGCACCTTTAAGACTAACAGAAGTATTGGGAGCATAAGCTTTCGTAGGTAAGAACCTCACTTCTTCAGATGCAAGTAATGGAAATTTCCAGAGGCAGGTATAAATCAGTATGGAGATAACAAGGTTAGCTCAATCAGGGAGGGTGAGGTGCTCCTCGTTATCTCCATACTGATTTATACCTGCCTCTGGAAATTTCCATTACTTGCATCTGAAGAAGTGAGGTTCTTACCCACGAAAGCTTATGCTCCCAATACTTCTGTTAGTCTTAAAGGTGCCACAGGACCCTCTGTTGCTTTTTTCAAGACCCAGTCATTATGTAAAAGTGAAGCGCTCAATGCCACAATATCATCTTCCTGCAGTAGGTGTCTAGCATTCAGGATACGAACATTAGGCATTAACAAGTTACTTGAAGGGTGTTGAGGCATATCTAGTGAGCTGAAGTGAAACAATTCAAGTAGAGTTGGCAAACTATGGCCCGTGGGCCGAATCCAGCCACACCAGGTGTTTTATTCTGGCCCTCAAGCTCCCGCTGGGGAGCAGGGTCTCCAGCTTGACCCCCTCTAGCACTCCAGCTGGGGAGCAGGACCGGGTGCCATGCCCTGTGGCTCCCAGAAGCAGCTGTAGGATGAGGATTTTATATTTGTATTAGAGGTTATAATGATTGACTGTTATAATGTAGTATGTATTAATGTATGATCTGATAATCCTGCCAGCCACCCTTTTTGAATAGCAGAAAGGAATGACCCTCTAGGACATATGCATCTGACAGATGCATTTCTACCAATGTCTGTACAGATGTTAAGGCAGGGACAGACCAGAACAATCCTTATGGCCGATTATGGTCACCCTCTTTTAGGGAAAGTTGTATTATAAAAGATAGGGTCTTGTTTCCTATATGCATTACAAATTAGGCCCTTTAGTTAAATATAGATTTCTTTGTTTTAAGGTTTAGTTAGTAAGACAGGATCTTGTATTGTGTCTATATTAATGAGATTAGAGGCATGTTGAAGGCCTGGGCCCCAATGTGAACTGTTTTGGTCACAATATTTAGTAAGGTTTCATTTACGATGTCTTTTTTGCTCAACATAAAACACTGCTGTTTGTATACCTTTGAAGGTCTCTGTAAAAGACTGTGTGAATGAGGAGTGTATGCATCAGGAAAAGAAGGTCTGAAGGCAAAGTCAGATGGTGAAGAAAGGAGGAGTGAAGAGAACCATCAACGCACATCCATAATTGAGGAAGGGCAGACTGACGACCCTGTGGTGGAGGCTGGCACCCCTAAAGACAAGATGATTGATTAAAACGAAACCAGGACAGGATGAGCCTCTCGGAGGTGCTTTGAAGTGTTAACATCAAAAGATAACACCAATTAAGGAGTAACCGGTCATAAGTGACACAGCAAAATCCATTGACTTCAACAGAGAAAAAGGACTAAGAACAGGGTACTTTGCCATGGAACTTTGGGTTCGTCTTGCCACAACTCCAGGAGCATTGGATCGCGACCAACAGAGCCCAGCTCCCCTCTGCGACCAATCTGGCTGGCCACTAGATTGATCCAGACTCTGGACTGGTAACTATAAACATCGACTGGCAGGACTGTGTGCATGGTGGGTGTGTGCATGAGCGAGAGAGATTGAAAAGCATATGCTAACTGCTGTATTCTCAATAAATGCAGTGTATTGCCTTTCCCCCGAAAAACATCTGGTGTGCTTTCTATAAGTACAACACAGCCACATGGCCCCCCCACTGGCTCCTACATGTAGGGGCAGCCAGGGGCCTCTGCCCCAAGCGCTGCCCCTGCAGCTCCCATTGCAGGGGCGGTGCCTGCTGATGGGGCAGCATGCAGAGTCACTTGAGGTAAGCGCTGCTGGGAGCCTGTACCTGAGCCTCCCCCACATGCCCCAACCTCCTGCCCCAGCCCCGATCCTCCTCCCATTCTCCAAACCCCTCGATCCCAGTCCAGAGCACCCCAAACTCCCCAACCCCACCCTGGAACCCTCACCTGCACCCCAACCCCAATTTTGTGAGCATTCATGGCCTGCCATACAATTTCTATTTCCAGATGTGGCCCTCAGGCCAAAAAGTTTGCCCACCCCTGAATTAGGGAGACAGGGTGGGTGAGGGAATATCTTTCTCACCAACAGAAGTTGGTCCAATAGAGACAAGTTTGAGCTTACACAGAATGACCTGAAGAAGAGCTCTGCCTAAGCTTAAAAGCTTCTCTCACCACCTAAGCCCTAGCATAGACGCCCAGGTCAATGGAAGAATTCTGTCATCATAGCTACACTAGAACCTCAGTTACAAACCTCTTGGGAATGGAGGTTATGCGCAACTCTGAACACCATGTTATGGTTGTTCTTTCAAGCGTTTACAAATGACTTAATATAGCTTTGAAACTTTTAAACAGCATTTTTCTTCTGCATAGTACTGTCAATTTAAATGAAACAAGCAGAGAAACAGTTTCCTTACCTTTTCAAAAAAATGTTTAAGTAGTTTACATTAAACATTACTGTACTTGCTTTTTTTGGCCTCTGCTGCTGCCTGATTGCATACATCAGGTTCCAAATGAGGTGTGTGGTTGACAGGTCAGTTTGTAACAGGTTCTACTGGGGGTGGATTTACTATAGAGACAGAACAAAGCCTTCCACCATTGTTGTACTTCAGCAGCATAAGCACAGGTTTTGAGTAGTTTTAGGGGTTCAATTCCTTCCAACTCAACAGAATCACCTACTCTTCCAAAATGGGTGCCAATGGTTTAAAGAACAGGAGTACTTGTGGCACCTTAGAGACTAACAAATGGTTTAAAAAGGTGTGTCATTGGGTTTTCAAATGAATCAGAACACTTGGTAGGGTTTGGCTATCCAAGCTGTTAAGACCACCACCTTCTGTTTATTCAAGTTCTGTGAAATCCTCTTCACCCCAATTCAGTTTCTTTCCCAAGGAAAGACCACATGCCCACCATTTTCCTCCTCCAGCCTTATAAGCCATCCTCTGGCAGATGAGGGTTAGACAGCCATCTAGAGCTATATTATGCAGGAGTCTAACTGTGGGCAGAGTTGCTTCTATATACCCAAGACTGCAGTACATTGCCTTGACAGGACTATCACTGCTGATCCAGACAACAGCGTTCAAGACTTGGCGAGGACCCACTGGCCCACCCTGTCCTGCAGGCAACTCAAGTCTGTGCTCCAGCACTTTCTCAGCAATGACTGAAGAGCAATACCAACCATCTACATCAGTGGTCTCCAACCTTTTTACACCCAAGATCACTTTTAGAATTTAAGGGCAACCCAGGATCTACCCCACCCCACTCACTCTCCCACCCTCACTCACTTTCACTGGGCTGGGGCAGGGGGTGGGGTATGGGCTCTGGGCTGGAGCAGGTGAGTGGTGCAAGCTCTGGGAGGGCTCCAGTTTGAGTGCAGGAGAGGGCTCGGGGCTGGTTTGGGGTGCTGGCTCTAGGAGGAGGCTCAGGGCTGGGATGCAGCTTCCTACCGGGCAGCACTTCCCTCCTGGGGCTCCTGGTCAGTGGTGTAGTGTGGCTGCCGCTAAGGCAGGCTCCCTGCCTATCCAGGCTCATGCTGCTCCCAGAAGGGAGCAACATGCCACTGCAGCCCTGGGGGGGGGCCAGCACATGGCTCTGTGCACTGCCCCTCTGCAAGCACCGACCCCGCAGCTCCCATTGGCCACAGCTCCCTGTTCCTGGCCCATAGGAGCTGCGGGGTCAGTGCTTGCAGGCAGGGGCAGTGCGCAGAAGGAGACCTCTGCCCCCTCCCCCCGGGGCCACACTGGCCACTTCCAGGAACGGTGTGGGGCCAGAGCAGGCAGGGAGCCTACTTTAGCGGCAGCCCCACTGTGCTGCTGGAGATCGTGATTGACCAGTTGGTGACCACTGATCTACATCATAACACTCTACTGCAGAGAATAGCATCTACATGCAGAACCCATGAAAGTAGCTAATAGGGGAAACTAAAGGACACCACCAATGAATCAATAAGGATCTTTCTGTCTACTGCTTGCAAGTGTAGGTAGGACATTTTGGACTTTATACCAAAAATCATCTCCCATCCAGCAGGCTAATCTTCCACAAGCCTTCTGGTACAGCAGAGACCTAGGTGTTTAGTATCCAGATCATGTTGTGTTGGTGACCAAATAAGGAATGAGTTGCCCAGTGTGCAGTGTACATTGCAGAAGAGCTGTAACAGATACTTAAGATTTTTATTTATTGATTTAAATTCAGTTGTATAAAGTTGGGGGTGTCAGAATTAAATGGCAGCACATGAAATGCAAAAGTTAGCTTTATAACCATTAACAAATCATCATACGTCAAAATTTACAGTCAATATCTTTAAATTGAAGTAGGAAGTTCTCAAGCAGCATCTCCCACTTTGCCTAAGTTTCAATCAATGGAATTTTGTCCATTTGTGTACACAGTGAAACTGAGGTTTATTGACATCTAAAAATAAAAACCTAATCCTTCCAAGCATAATTTTATCTAAAGATCTTTGGAGGCACTCATCTACAAATGGAAGTATGGAGAGGCTGGCTAGTTTCTGCTTGTGTAATGATCTTCATTTTAAAAGGTTAATTCACCTGCCTACTTAAGGAATATCTGGATATATTTTGAACTAAGCAAGGATGACTTGTGTATATTGCAAGTGTCAGACACTGGAGTAAAAATGGCTAGTCATAGCTGGGAAAAGTTGAAGTAGTAATGCAATGGTTTACATACTATTTTGTCAGTGGCCTTTGCCATATTTACAGTTTTATATAACAACTAAATCCAGACTTTTCAAACACAAGTCAGTATTGCACCAATGTAGTCCTTTGTGTAGAGAGTACAAAAAAGGACTGGGTGATTGTGCAAAGCCTGTGAAGGATTCACTGCTTTGAGTGTAGTGGCTGAAAGTGACCGAAGTGGTTTCCTTTAGATTTTCCCCATATATGAAGTGAAAGAACGTTCCACATAGCTTTTTATTCTACAAGAAGAAAGTTCCTAGAAGGGGTCAGTGACATATTTGCTTAATGCTATGATTAAGCCATCTAATTTCATTGGACTGAAGACCACATACCTCAGAAGAGCTAGTTGGTTAACCAAGGTTTACATTTATACTGACATTTAGAATTTGTCAAAGTTTAGTCTGTCAAGTACTAACAGCCAAACTTAATCCATATCCTTAAGAAAGTGATCTAAATTTACATCATTTAGGTTGGATGGAATTTAAGTTACTTATTAAAGGTGACCATAGCTTCATAAGCCTGAGACAACACTTACTAGTAGTCATATGACCCTGTATCCACCAACAGCTCTGGGGTCACTCACTAAGTCAGAAACTCACTCAAAATGGTCCTGTTTTCTTGGTAGCCAGTGGGTTAGCTCAGTACTCAGATTTACAGTAAGTGGTAAATATTTGCCCTGGTCTCCTGAATTGGGGAGACCAGCTATTGTAGATCAACCACTTACATGCTCCCTCTTTGCAAGGCTTCTATTGGTCAGAAATGTGGACACCTATTCAGCCATATGGAAACAGCCCCCCAATTCACAGCAGCATTGTCCTTACAGCACATTTGCTAGGAAAAGCCCTCTCGGGAGAGCACCTGTACCAAGTACCCTAGCAAGATGGTTTAGCTACCTCAGGCCATCGCATTAGGCTCTTTGCCACGCACAATTCTTTCCTACCACCCCCCACACCCTCCCTGCAGTCAGGTGATCAGCCCGCGGCTCCTCCACCAGTTGTCTCCCCAGTGACGTCAGCCTCACAGACCCTCTGCGTCTCACCCTGGAGACCCCTCCCTCCGGAAGCTTCCGAGCGCCTCCGGTAGCCCGGATGGAGCAGCTGGGAAGGGTTGGCGGCAGCAGGCGGAGAGAGCCGAAGAGCTTCGGTAGGGGGAGCCGCAGCAAGCGATGGGAACTGCAGGCTCGGCGGGGTCCGCCCCCGCCGTAACAACCCGAAAACCCAGCGTATAGGCCACCCCCGCCCATACCATGCCCGTGGAGCGGACAGCGGCGTCCTGGCTGCCTTGCGGTGGAGCCTCTCCTACCTCCCAGACAGCCCGAACTGTCAGCTCCCCGGCGGGCGGCGCTGCCCCTAGACGCTCGCAGAGCGCGGTCAAAAGGGACAGCCGGGGGCGAGCCCGACCTCCACCCCCAAAGCACTGCCGAACAGCAAGCCCTCTGCTAACACCCCCCCCGCCCGTCAGTTGTCACTCCCCTACACCCCATCGCGGGGTTACTACAGTCTTCGCCCCGGCCCGAGGGCCAGAAAGAGCCTCCCACTCCCCCCGGGTAAGGGCGCAGCCTCCTCCTCCTCCACGCAACCACCCAGCGAGGGAAAGCAACTCTCGCCCCCGGACCGCCGAGAGCTCGGGAAGGGAAGGAGCCAGGGGTCTCACCGCTAAAGACCATGGCGGCAGAGGCGCCCATCACGGCGAAGAAGGAGGCGTACGCGGGAGCGTCTTCGGACATGGCTGGGCGGTGCTGGGCCGGTGCTTGCGCGGAGCTGACGGTCTCCTTCTGCCTAGGGGCTCCGGCTCCTCCTCAGACAATGCTCAGCGACAAAACTGCGGGGGCCGCGCTGGGACGGGGTCGGACGCAGGAAGCGGTGACAGCGCGGGCGCTCGGCTGGGTGCCTACTGACGTGCGCTGCCTACGGACGCTGCGCTCTAAATACCCAACCACCGCAGGACAAAATGGCGGCCGCCGACCGGTCACGTGACCCGCCCGCCGGCGTTCCCTCCTTCCCCCGCCCCTCGGGGATCAGACCACTCACAGCCAGGTGGGTTTCACGCCTCACTCATGGACATGCAAACGCCATTCCCCAGCCTACAACACCGTCAAGCACATTATTCCCCGTTACAAATCAAACAGGTCCCATCCGTCGGTCTCCAAGAGGCGTGAGAGAGAATCTGAATATCACCTTCCCCCTTCTTCCTTGCGCAGATGGTTTAGTCCACTCCCTACTTCACTTCCTCCCGGCGAAGGGTCCGCCGCGTCGGCCACAGCTGAGCGTGATTCAGTGCACATTAGCATATGGGGCGTGTCCAGCACAGCAAGCCCCGCCTCTCTTCGAGCTGCGAAGAGATAAGGACTGTGGGGTGGGGGCGTTTTTCTTGGGGTTCAGGGAGCGGGGGGAGGGTAATGACTTACGTCAGAGCAAGTGCAGCGCACGGGGCAATTGCCTAGGCCAGCGCCCAGAATCCCCAGCTCTTTCCTGGACAGCAGGATGCTCTAGAGGCCTGGGGGCTAGAGATGCTGGGCTGCTGAGCATGTAGAAAAGTGGAGTAAACGCTGTCATTATATGTATAGGTGACAGTCTGCTGGGCACCTTATAGTCATAAGACCAGCCACGCTGGGTCAGACCAATGGTCTATCTAGCTCAGTATCCTGTCTGCTGATAGTGGCCAATGCCAGGTGCCCCAGAGGGAATGAACAGAACAGATAATTATCAAGTGATCCATTCCCTGTCACCCATTCCCAGCTTCTGGCAAACAGGCTGGGGACACTCAGAGCATGGTATTGCATCCCTGCCCATCCTGGCTAATTGATGGACCTATCCTCCATTAATTTATCTAGTTCTTTTTTGAATCCTGTTATAGTCTTGGTCTTCACAACATCCTCTGGCAAAGAGTTCCACAGGTTGACTGTGCATTGTGTGAAGAAATACTTCCTTTTGTTTGTTTTAAACCTCCTGCCTATTAATTTCATTTGGCGACCACTAGTTCTTGTGTTTTAAGAAGGAGTAAATAATACTTCCTTATTTGCTTTCTCCACATCAGTCATGATTTTATAGACCTCTATCATAGCCCCCCTTAGTTGTCTCTTTTCCAAGCTGAAAAGTCCCAGTCTTCATGGGTGGTGGGTCGCATAGGCTGGGGGAGGCTCTTCCTCCCCAAACAGCCAGGCATGGCCCCACCCCCTGCTGTGACCGCTCCCTGTGTGTGGCTCCAGTCCTCCAGCTCCAGCCCCAGCCCCAGTGCTCCAGATGGGGTTGGGGAGGTTGGGGCCTTGCACCGCCATCCTTCCTGGTTCTCTGGCAGCTGGAGCCAAGCGCCACCCACGCTCCAGGGCTGGGAAGGCTGGGGCCATGCACCACCCTCCTTCCCGTGCTCCGGGGCTGTGGGGTCTGCGCTGCCCACTTTCCCGGCGCTGGGGAGGCTGGGGGCGCGTGCTGCCCGCCCTCCCATGCTTGAGGCTGGGGCTGCGTGCCACCTACCCTCCTGGTGCTCCTTTGGGGCTGGGGGGCTAGCCGCGGGACTAGGCCAGTGGCTGCGGTGGGGGAGGGGAGGGCTCTGGACTCTGGGGGGGGTCGGAAGGGAGGGGCTCGGGGATCCAGCGGGGGGGGGGTGGAAGGGGCATGGCCTCGGGCAGAAGGGGCAGGGCTGGGGGTTAGCCTCCCCCAGCCAGCAGTTTGCATGCCACCCATGCCAGTTTTATTAATCTGTCCTCATATGGAAGCTGTTCCATACCCATAATCATTTTTATTGCCCTTTTCTGTACCTTTTCCAATTCCAATATATCTTCTTGGAGATGTGCGTACCATGGATTTATATAGAGGCAATATGATATTTTCTGTCTTATTATCTATCGCTTTCCTAATGATTCCCAACATTCTGTTCGCTTTTTTGACTGCTACTGCACATTGAGTGGATGTTTTCAGAGAACTATCCACAAGGACTCCAAGATCTCTTTCTTGAGTGGTAACACCTAATTTAGACCCCCATCATTTTATATGTATAGTTGGGATTATGTTTTACAATATATATTACTTTGCATTTATCAACATTGAATTTCATCTGCCGTTTCGTTGCCCAGCCACCCAGTGGGTCCAGTGGGAAGCCTGATGAGATTACAGTGCCCATAAGGAGCATGCAGACAAAAGATAATCATTATCCAAAGAGATTACTGCCCTGATGAGATTACAGTGCCCATAAGGAGCATGCAGACAAAGGGTGGGTGTGCAATACAAGGTTTTGCTGACTTCATTTCTTTTGCTTAAACTGGGACACCCCAATACTCCCTCTCCAGGAGTCTCTGCTCTTTTCACCCCTACTAGTGAGACTAGATAACACCCCACCCCCATTTCCTCCACCCTTACTACTGAGGCTGGATGGTACCTGGCCACGCTCCCCAACCCCCTACGAACTAAGATCCAGTTGACAGAAAGTGGCCACAAGGGAAAGTCCATCTGGACAGGGATCTGGCTGGGCAAATAATACTGTTCATAGATCCCTCAGAACCAGGGACTGACTCTGTTGTGGGACTCCAAGCAAGAGTGATCCAAGGAAGGAATTGGTTGGAGGGCTTTGTTCTATTCTATTCAGGTTCTTATACTTCCCTCATCACTATAATGTTGTCCCCTATTCCCATCCTACTAGTGGAGTAGGGAGGAGATCAGGCTGATGGGTGCCACCACTGATGTGGGAAGGAAATGGGAGTTTCTTCTCCCCAAGGAACACTTCTCTTCACTCCTGACTGGGAATCAGGCATTCCGGGTTGTATTCTTAGCTCTGCCACTAACTTTGTGTGCAACTTTGGCTATGTCACTTAAGCTATGTCTACACTAGCACTTTTGTTGGCAAAACTTTTGTCAGTTAGGGGTGTGAAAAAAACACCCCTGACCAAGAAAAGTTTCATTGACAAAAGTGCGTGTGTGGACAGCGCTGTCAGTGGGAGAGCATCTCCTGCCGACATAGCTACCGTTGTTTGTTGAGAGTGGTTTAATTATGCCAGCTGGAGAGCTTCCCTCCCACCCCTCTAGCATAGAGGAGCTACACGGGAGACCTTACAGCGATGCAGCTGCGGCAGTACAGCTGTGCTGCTGTAAGGTCCATAGTGTAAACATAGCCTTAGCTTCAGTTTCCCTATCCATGAAATAGGGATAATAATAGTCATCTGGCATTTCTGCACAAAAGATACCCTTAGCCCCACAGAACTTCTGAGGTGCTCTCAACTGTCTCTTGGTGGGTGTATTCCTTTTTCTGAATCTGTGCCATGATCTTCCCAATGCTACCACTGTTTTCAGCCTGTATTCTCCACTGCTGTGTTAGCACTACTACAATGCAGCCATCTTTGATTCCCTTTACCTCTGCCCTGACACCTATCTTGCAGTGCCCTACATATTTGTCTCTCAGTGTTTTCCATTCAAGTTTTAGCCAAGACAGAGTCTGTTGGGTTTTAAACATTTTATTATCACATCACTGAAATGTGGTAGGACCCATATCAGGCTAGCTCTTTTGAAAGAAAGCTGTTCTTCTTTCAAATTGAGAGGTATCGTCTTTGTCATATTCCTGATGTTCCAAGCAGCAATCTGTAGTGCTTTTTTAGTTTTCTTTGGTTTTCGACCACATTGAGGATGATCTGCCAGCTGCAGTAAGCTAGCCAGATTTAATTTGGGCAGGCAATGTTTGAGGCACCTTTTCTAGCCCCTTCCCTTACAAAGAGAGAGCAGTGCAATCCTAAAAGGGGCTGCTCTGTCACCTGGGGTGTTGCCAAGCTTCCTTGCTGTCCTTGGGTCAGGGATGGGCGACCAATGACCCAGGCCGCCTGCATGCAGGCTTGTGGCTACGACTGCCAATAATCATCTTCACCTGTTGCTTTACCACTCCCCCATTGCGACAGGACTTTTGAAGAGAGATGTGCATGCAGGGCTGGCCTTAGCAAGAGCGGGGCCCTATTCCTGGGGGCGGGGCTTGCCGCCGACAAGCCCCACCCCCAGGAATTGGGCCACGCTCAGGCTGGGGTCGTGGGGTTTGGGTCCGGGCCGGAGCCACTGGGGGTCCGGGCCGGAGCCACTGGTGCTCGGCCGGCATCGGGCCGGAGTCGCTCGGCCGGGGCGGCGCGCTCGGCTGGGGACGGGGACGGCGCCCCGGGGCCCGAGCCAGAGCCGCTGGGGCCGGGGCCTGAGGTGCTCGGGCCGGGGCCGGGCCGGTGCCCCGGGTCCGGGGCCGCTCGGGCCGGGGCCGCGGAACCGGGGCCGGTGTCCCGGGGCCCGAGCTGGGCCGGAGCCAGAGCCGCTGGGGCCGGGTCTGGGGGTGCTTGGCCGGCACCGCTCGGCCAGGGCCGGGCCGGAGTCGCTCGTCCGAGGCCGGGCCGGCGCGCTCGGCTGGGGCCGGCGCCCCGGGGCCCGAGCCAGAGGCGCCGGGGCCGGGGCCTGAGGTGCTCGGGCCGGGGCCGGGCCGGCACCCCGGGGCCCGAGCCGGGCCGGGGCTGCTCGGGCTGGGGCCGGGGCTGCTCGGGCCGGGGCCGGGCCGAAGCCAGAGCCGCTTGGCTGGAACCGGGGCCGGTGCCCCAGGGCCCGAGCCGGGCCAGACCCAGAGCCGCTCGGCCAGGGCCGGGCCGGCGCCCCGGGGCCTGAGTCGGGCCGGAGCCAGAGCCAGAGCCACTGGGGCCGGGGCCGCTCGGGCCAGGGCCGGGCCGGAGCCATGGGGCTGGGCTGGGGCCGGGGCCGCTCGGGCCAGGGCCGGGCCGGAGCCGTGGGGCCGGGCTGGGGCCAGGGCCGCTCGGGCCAGGGCTGGGCCGGAGCCGTGGGGCCGGGCCGGCGCGCTCGGCCGGGGCCGGTGCCCCGGGGCCCGAGCCGGGCCGGAGCCAGAGCCGCTGGGGCCGGGGCTGGGGGTGCTCGGCCGGGGCCGGACTGGGCCGCGCCGCGCCTCCCCGGAGCCCTCCTTGCGCCCCCCGCCCCAGCTTACCTGCTGCTGCCGCCTGCCCCTGTTTCTTTTCAGACTTCCCGCGAACATCTGATTCGCGGGAAACAGGGGAGGGGGACGAGCAGGGGGGCAGAGCGTTCAGGGGAGGGGAGGATGGGGAAGTGAGCTGGGGGCGGGGTGGACAGCTGCGGGGCCCTCTTAGGCGCTGGGCCCGATTCAACCGATTCGGCTGAATCGGCCTCAAGCCGGCCCTGTGTGCATGAATGACGTGTGCGTGAAGTTGATTAAAATGGGAGAGTTGTTGCACTGGGACAATCCCATTCTCTTGGCTGTTGAAGCTTGGCCCAGTAACACAAAGGCTGTTACAGCTGGAGGCTTCTTTAGCTGCAGTGGATAGCCTTCTGTAGTGCCCCATCATGCCTTTTGCCTTTATGTTGCTGCACTGCTTTTCAAGCCGTTGGACCAATATATTTTGCCTTGGCTACCAGAACAGTCTTCATATGTTTGGGAGGACAATCCCTAAATCACCGTCAGTTTCCACACTTCCGGTTACCCTCACCTGGTTTAGCCCGCCTGCCAAGTCAGTTTAACAGGGTGTGGCCATTGTTGCATACTTACAGCTACTTGGAGCCACAGGTGAAAGCTGGGTGTACAGGGAGGACCACAGAGGAAAAGAACCACTCAAGGAGTGCGCGGCAGTTCAAATCACTCAAAGGCACTAGCTCTCCCATACACCCCTACAATGTAATTAACACACACACATACTCTCAGCCAGGTTGCAGAGTAATTTATGCATGATTTAACAACAATCCTGAATCCTTTCAAAATTATACAACAATACAGCAGAGCCTGAAATATTATTTTAGTTCATTGAATCAAAATGCGTGAATAAAGTTTTAAAATTACTCTAATCCTGGTCAGCTTGTAGTTCTTTATCATCATTCATTTCATTTATTAACATTGCACAGTCCATCATATCTCCAATCCAACCCTTAAATAACAGTATTATAAGAAATCCATGGCCATTTACCAGTTGTCGCGCCGCTGCTGCACACCTTTTTGAACCTCACAGTGAAGGGAGACAGAACTCAGATCCTCCTGCTCCAAAAATCCAGGCTTCATGAGGAATCACTCATAGCTATTAACGGTGTGGGGCTGATAGCACACAGCTGAGTAGCTCTGATTCTGTTCAGTAGAGGGCTGTGATATGCACTCACGGTAGCCAGTTCCTTCTGGGCCTGATCTAAAATCCATTTAAATCAATCAAAACAGTGGACCTTGGATCAGGCCCCATCATAGTATTCTATCTCTCCACTAACAACCATGCAACAAAATAGTTGAAAAATATACAGTAAGGGGAAAGAGACTATATAAGGACACATAACCAAGGGCTACATGGTGCTCTGCCAGAGAACCAATCTTAATATGTATGATATGGAAGATGTTGCAGCCAGCTTCAATTATGTACATACAGCTACAGAGACTATGGGTTCCAGCATGCAGTCCTGCATCTTAATTCAATCATCCTTTCTCTCAGATCTAGGTGTAGCATTGTATGCTGGGACCTGTAGTTTATTATTAATTGTTATTATTGTTCCCAAAGGTCTCAATTGCGATCAGGACTCCATTGTGCTAGGCAGAAAACTCTTGCGTAGACAAGCAGAGCTTAAGGATAATTAACCTGTAGATTAATTTATCTAGGGAAGTGGTAGATTTTCCATCTCTTGTAGTCTTTAAATCAAGACTGGGTGTCTTTCTAAAACATATATGCCCCAGCTCAAACAGAGGTTGTGGTCTTGATGCAGGAATTGCTCAGTGAGGTTCTCTGGCCTATGTTCTGCAGGAGGTCAGGCTAGATGATCAAAGCAGTCCTCCTGGACTTAAAATCTATGACTCTTATAGTCTAATTAGAAATGAGGCACAATACGTGAGCGTGGCAAACAAAAGGAGGGCAGGGATGCGGGTGGTGAAGATAGGAAAATGCAATCACAAAGGTTGGCTATGTGCACAACTCCATATTTCCCAATCATCTGAAAGTTGAAAATATATCAATAAAATTGGCTCTCCCAGACTGCTGCATTACTTGAACATCCTTCATTGGCTGATCTCATGTAGGCATCATGGAGAGGGTAGTTCTGTAGGAGCGATGTGAAGGGGGGAGGGGAGAGGCCTTACAGATTAATTCAGGAAGTGTGTTTCATATATAAGGAGCATTTTGGAAGAAAGCACAGAGGCAGTTGAGGGATAAGCAGGCAAATGTATGTACAAGGCTGGCATTGTTAGTGGCACAAAGGGCATGTGGTCAATGCAACAAGAATCAAAAAGGGATGAGTAGGGAACAACAGAATTGTGAAGGGTCTTCAGTTTGATGCAGATGGGAAACCAATGGAAAGTATCAAAGATCGTGTCATAAACATACAGCTAAGGGTAGCATAAAATCCCTCCTTTACCTGTAAAGGGTTAAGAAGCTCAAATAACCTGGTTGGCACCTGACCAAAAGGACCAATGAGGGGAGAAGATTCTTTCAAATCTGTGGGGGAAGGTTTTTGTTTTGTCTCTCTTTGTTGCTCTCTCTGGGTCAGCGAGGAACCAGGGCAGGGAAAATACATCTCCTAAAGCAGGCCTGCACAACTCGTAAAGTGGCGAGGGCCATATTACTCCAAAGAAAACAGCTGAGGGCCGAACCCCCCCCCCCCCCGCCCCGGCCCCGCCAACCCCCCCCCGAAACACAACACACACACACACAGCGCTGCCCTCCGCGCGGAAACAAACCCTCCTTCCCCAGCACCACCCCACCAAAACAGCGGTATTGAATCTTTGTAATATGTTATAGCAGGCTCCTAAGGTAGTATAATTAAGGTAAAAGAAAAATGTCTTTTTGCTAGAAGTAGAATAAGATCTTCCCCCCTCACTTTGTAATCAATTGCCCTGTTGAATGAATGAGGTGTGAATGAGGAAGGCATGGAAGGCAGGCACCTCCAGACAGCTGCAACCCTTGGAGAGGGGATGGGAGCCAGACCAGATCAGTAGACCACGTCAGCCACCAACTCACCGCTCGCCTCCTCAGCCCCCCTCCCCCACCGCCGGCTCACCTGCACCCCCGCCACTGCCTGCCCGCTCGCCTCCTCAGCCCCCGGCTCACCTGCCCCCCTGCCGCTACCCACCTGCTCGCCTCCTCAGCCCCCCCCGCTCGCCTCCTCACCCCCCGCCACTGCCTGCCCGCTCGCCTCCTCAGCCCCCCTCTCTCACCCGCCGCTTGCCTACTCACCCCCCGCGGGCCACACAGTGAGCCCACGCGGGCTGCATGCGGCCCCTGGGCCACATGTTGTGCAGGCCTGTCATAAAGCCATACCTGAACTAAGCATCTAAGATTACAAATTGTAAGTAATAGGAAGGAAATGTGTTGGATTATAAAACCCAATCAGATTCTTAAAAACAAAACTTTATTATAAAGAAAAAAGTAAAAGAAGCACTTCTGTAAAATCAGGATGGAAGGTAATTTTACAGGGTAATAAGATTTAGTGTCCTAAAAACCCAAGCGTCTGTTCTGTGCTCACCTTGGTTACCTATTTGGTTGGTATATTATTCTCAAGCCTCCCCAGAAAAGGAAGTGAAGAGGCTTGGGGGGATATTTTGGGGAAACAGGAACTCCAAGTGGTCCTTTTCTTGAATCTTTGTCTAACTCACTTGGTGGTGGCAGCATACCGTCCAAGGGCAAGGAAGAATTTGTGCCTTGGAGAAGTTTTTAACATAAGCTGGTGGGATATAAGCTTAGGGGGTCTTTCATGTGGGTCCCCACATCTGTACCCCAGAGTTCAGAGTGGGGAGGGAACCCTGACAGATGGGGTCACATTGGAGCAAAAGATTGTGAAGATGACCTTAGCAGTTGCATTTTGAATGGATGGGGGATGGGACAATGTGTGTGTAAGGGAGGCCAGAGAGGATGAGGTTGCAATAGTCAAGATGGGAGACACTGAGGATATGAACTAGAGTTTCTGTGGTGTGGACAGAAAGAAGAGGCTATATTTTTTGAAATTTGTGTAGGAAGCTGCAGAAAGCTTTGGACATGGACAGGAAGTGTGGGTCAAGAGAGAGGGAAGCCTCGTCAGACATGACTCCCTAGGTTAAGAGCCTGAGTGACCAGGAAGTGTTGTCAAAGGTGAAGCAAGCATGCAGGGAGAGGGGGCTTCAGGAGAACAGATAAAGAGTTCAGCTCTGGCCATGATAAGTTTAAATTGCTGATGAGGCATCCAGGAAGTGTCAGAGAAACAGGCTAAGATATGAAGTTGGATGGCGGAAGATAGGTCAGGAGTGGAAAAAATAGGTCATCAGCATAAAAACAGCATATAAAGCTGTGTGAGCGGATGAGATCTCCAAAGAGAGGATGTAAAGCAAGAAGAGCAGTCCACCAGGGATGAAGCCCTGTGGGCTACACAGAGCATGGGAGAGGAGTGGTCCCACAAAGATGCAGAGGGAACAGCCACAGAGGTAGAAGGAGAACCAAAAGGGCAGCATCACAAAAGCCGAGGGAAGGCAAGATTTCAAGGAGAGTATGTGGATAGTGTCAAAAGCAGCTGAGAGAGTCTAGGAGTATGGCATAGAGGCTGAGATTTGGCAATGAGCAGGTCTCCAGAGACCTTGGAAAGAACAATTTTAATGGAGTGAGGAAGGCAGTGGGTGCATGTAGTGGGTTCCGAGGTGAAGGGGAAGAGGGAGTTAGGGTGGTACGTGGACAGGTAGATGGGATCAAGGGTGGGTTTGGTGAGGATAGAGAGGCCAGAGTGTGTTTGTGCTGTGAGGAGAAGGAAACAGAAGGTTTGGTTGTTTGGGCTCCAAAAGGCTGTATTTGGCCCACGGCCTGCACTTAGGAGGTCAGAGAAATGATAAGGGATTGGGGTTCCTGCCTGGTGTCTTAGCCCTCTGGATATGAGTGGTGGCTAATCCATTAGCTGCTCCTCCACTGCTTTCCAGAAAAGCTGTGAAATTATTACTGCAAATTCTCACAGCATGGACATCAGCATGGTTCTGTCCCATCAAGGCATTGACAAGCTCTAGCTGCCCCAGAAAGAGGTAACACAGAGCAAAGCTTCATGAAGTACATGGGAGGTAAGGTCTCCTCAGAACTGCAGTGGTCATGAGAGAAACCTTCAGGGAGACAAACGGGGGAGGAGAAGGGAATGGGGCCCGGGGGCTCATTTAGAGCCCTCCCAAAACAGAGCTTGCAGGTGGAGAAGTTACGGGCTCAGCATGGTCAGAATGTGCCCTTTTGTAAACTCCTGAAAACCACTTCCTAACTGTAATCAAAGCAAATGGGAAGTGTCCATTCTGAACTCATTTTTCTAGGGATTAAGCTGAAGGGGAAGAGGCCACTTCGGAGGCAGTAATGTAAGCGGTGATTCTGCCATTTCAATTCTTGGATTATGAGGCAAGAACAAATTCCAGCCACACCATTAATGAAGGCACCTGTTACCATTGCGGTGTGGCATGGGTGTGGATTGATGCTGGAACAGGTTCTCTACTGCACAGTTACCCTTGTTTTATTCATTGTTCACCATTTGTGATGCACGTTCCTTGAGACAAGGACTCCTGTGAAGCCCTGCCCTGTTCCCTACATATTTACAACATTTTTCAGCTAAGGCCCAGATTCAGCAAAGCATGCCAGTATGTGCTTAAGTCCAGTGGGACGTACTTAAAGTTAAAGTGCCTTGTTGCCTTGATGCCTTAGTTAGCCACAACAAATGTTACTACAAAGTGTTCATATATTCACGGCCGCCCAGAGGAGGGGGGGGGGGGGGGCAAGTGGGGCAATTTGCCCCAGGCCCCGGGCCCCACAGGGGCCCCCACAAAAATATAGTATTCTATAGTATTGCAACTTTTTTTTAATGGAAGGGCCCCCTGAAATTGCTTTGCCCCAGGCCCCCTGAATCCTCTGGGCAGCCCTGCATAAATTGTACTAATGCTACAGTGTGATTTTCAAAGGCTCCACAGTCAATATCAAATCCAAAACAGCACTCAAGGCACTTCTCACTGGGGCTATTTTCCTGCCAAATTTCAGCTTTCCACCACAGCTGATCTGGTGCATGAGCTGTTTTTACAGGTCACAATTTACACTTTTATAATGGGAAAACTACTCTGTTTTTTTCACAGGGACTTCGGAGAGTTGGGCTGAGTTCCCGGCTCTACCATACACTCTCTCTGTGACTTTGTGCTAGTCACTTCATATCTCTGGGGTTCATTTCCCCTGCTATAAAATGGGGATAATAGTTAGAGCCAGTCAGGAATGTACAGACTAAATGTTTTTTTCATCAGAAAAATGCAGATTTGTTGAAAGAGAAATGTTTTGTGGGAAAAGGTTGGTTCAGACACATTTTCTGATGAACAATTTTTTATTTTTTCTGCCCCAAAATTGTCAAAATGTTTGATTTTGACATTTTCAGAATGAAAAAATTCTGGTTTTCCATTTGAAATGACTTTTTATTTGGACATTTAAGCTATTTATAGTAAAAATAAAATAAATGTTTTGATTGCCCTGAATCAAATGTTTTAGGATTTTTGGTTCAGTAATATTTTTGAGATTTGTAATTTTTGTCCCAATTTGGGACAGAAAATCCTTTGAAATCTTGAAAATTTTCATGTGACAGGAAAACCATTTCCTGCTCAGCTTTAATAGTAATATTTTCTTCTTTCACCCTTTATCTGTCTTGTCCATTCAGATCGTGAGCTCTCTGTCTCTCGCTATGTGTATGAACAGTGCCCAGTCCAATGGGACCCTGAGGTGCCACTAGGCAATACTGGAATGAATAAATAAATAAATACAAATAATAGTTTAACCACTTTCCCAAAAGCTTCATCCTCAAGCAGAGACCAAGTCTGGCTAACTTCAGCCTTAGAGGCAAAAGTTTCTGAAAATTTAGTCCAATAAAAGAGGGGACTAGAATGAAAATGCTTATGCAACCTTAGCTACAGCAGTCACGGTTGCTAGCACAATAATAAGACACTCTGTTATAAGGCCTGCACTGAGCCTGAGAAATTCTCTTTATTTTCAGCTGCAGTCACTATCCTGCATTTAATATTCCTAGTAACACAGGCCACTCTTGGAACTTGTAGTGACTGCATAATTACATTCCCTGGCTGATCTTTCACCCTGCTGGAGATAATGACCTTCGCAAAGATTCTGTAAGCTATCCAAGGGGGAGAGGAAATGAGACTGGAAAGAATGAGGAAGGAAGCTCTGGGGCATGTGTGTGAAATGAAAAGCACAGAAGATTTCTTATATTACAGATTTGGCTATGTCGTTCTGGGCTTTGACTATGTTCATACACATGGGAAGAACCCAGCACCAGATCTGTGCAGGATAGACAGCAGCTGGAGACAGTATGGTCTAATAGAAAGCACACTGGATTAGGACTCAGTTCTATTTGGTCTGCCACTGATCTTCTGGGTGACCTTGGGCAAGTCTCTTTCCCATCCCACCTTTTGTCTGTTTTGTCTATTTAGATTGTAATCTCTTTGGGGCAAGGGCTGCTTCTCACTCTACGCTTGTATTGTGCTTAGCACAAGGGGGCCCTGATATCAGTTACGGGGGGAAGGGCTCTAGGTGCTGTTGTAATAGTAAGGATCCAGAAGTGAGTTTTCTTCAGAATGGAGACCAGGGAGGAGGATGGTGATACCATGGGCCATTTTGCTCTGGTGGTATGGACCCTCCACTCACCAGTATCCACAGCTAGGTTTTCCTCTACCATGGCAGTTCTCAATCTGAAGACTAGTTCAACTGTTACCCACACAGGATATCATTTACCTCCATTCCTCTTGTACCAAATGGGCCGCGATTGTCATGGGGGTGAGAGAAGAGACACACAAACATGCAGTGCAGGAGAGTAATGCTAACTGCACCCTATCATCCACACACAACATGGTGTGCAGGCTGCAGTGCATATGGTAAGCACTCCTGCTCCAGGGGCCAATGGGAAAGTACTTGAAGTGCTACTCATTTATGGCTGCTTCCCAGGCTACAGTGGGCGTAGCGTGTGGCAGGAGGGCATATGCCATGTCAGCATGGAGTTTGCACTGATGAGAGAGGTCCCCTGTCTGGCTATCTGTGAGCTGATTGACTGTCAGTGCAGGCATCACATTAAGAGCAGTTTAAGATGGTGGGGCACAGGGCTGTGGAGGCATAGGAGAGATGGCCTCCACATCTTTCCTATGCCTTATTTATGGCCAGCTTGCAATGGGTGCCAATGAACCTGGTAGCCACATGAGACCACAATCATGGTGTAACTGTTGGAAAAGACTTATTTATTAATTATTTTTATTATTATGGTAGCTCCTGGAGGCTCCAGCTGAGATTGCTGGGTGAGAGTCAGTGCCTGCCCTGAAGAGCTTACTAGCTAAATAGGCAAGACAGACACAGGGTGAGATGGAAACAGGCAGAAAGTTGGTGTGACTTGTCTCTGATCACACAGCAGGTCAGCAGCAGAATGAATGGGTGAAGGCCCTAGACATGAAGCTCCAATTTCACACATGCCACTTATATTTCTCCCCCAATGTTAGCGTACAGACCACAAGTTAAACCAGTTTCTCTGGGTGTGAGCCACTGTTTTTTTCTGCAAACTGGTCTGGATGTGAGTAAAGGAGAGATCCTGTCTCTCTGACAGCAAAGTGTGCATGCCTACGTATGTGTGTGTGCATGTGTGCGCGCAGGGAGAGTGAGTAACTTTTTCCTCTTTCAAAGTTCTGATGACCCAGTGTAATGTTGGGGAAAGGTGCCAGCCTATTTAATTCCTGAAGCAAGAGAAGGCCTGTCTGCTCAGATGAGAGAGGACCCACATAGCTCAGGACTTAAGTGATTACAGGGGCCAAAGAATGAAAAAACTGGGACGGTGCCTGTTACAGGGTCCATGGGATGCAGCCTCGACTGAGGGACTGCTGAGCCCTCTGTCCCACCAACCTGAGCTGCCTCTCACACGGTGATGCTGATGTCAAGCTAAAAATCTCTGACAGGTACTGCACTTACACAGACATCCACAGGCAGGGACACACCCAACTGTGTTACATGAACTATCTCCCAGCCACTCATGAACCATCCATAGGGAGGTTCCAGCCAATTCCCCCCAGCTCCAGCATTACACCGCAGGACTGTACCATCTTACACTGCTCAAGGCTCCCCTGGGCAGTGCAAGTTCATTAGTTTGTCACTCCCTCAGTGTGGAGTGGATACACATTAGCCTTTGTAAACTGAGCTGAGATTTCCCAAGCACTTCAACCAAAACACACTGTCTTAGGTAAAATATAAATCAGGTTTATTAATTACAGAAAGATAGATTTTAAGTGATAAGTGATAGGCATAAAGGTCAGAGTTAGTTACCTTAAGAAAACAAAAAGTAAACACGCAGTCTAAGTTCTACAAGCTAAGCAGGATTTGAATCAAGCAGTGTCTCACTCTGACAGATGGCACAAGCAGGTTACAGTTCCTCAATGCAGACTGGACTTCCTTTGCAGCCCGGGACTAATCTCCCTAGATCCAAGTCTTTGTCCTACAGACGATCTTCCAGGTGTTGAGATGGCTGGGGGATGGTGAGGGAGGAGAGGGGCCAAGTGATTATGTCACTTCCCCTCTTTTATACTTTCTTCCAGCTTGCTGGAAAGATCCTCCTTGCTATGACATGGAGGTCAGGCAGCCCCCGTTGGACAGACAGTTGGGAGTGCGGATTCCCTTTTAATGGGCCATCAGCACGTCTGGTTGGCCCTCTGTTGCCACTAAAAGGCTGGCTGTGGGCGTCTCCCAAACTCACAGCATATTTCAGTAACGCACACATAGCAATACCTCATAACTCCACATATGATGATAGCACATACAATCCAACAGGATATTACTGTTCAACAGATCAAGACTTTTAAAATGATACCTCACAAAGCATGTATTGTACAACACACATAATAATACCATAGTGGGACTAAGGGGGTTCCAGGGTGCGACTTTGAGGTGCAGAGTGTCACAGTGCCATATTGCCAGTCCTGGAGACTGAAGGCCTCTTTCTAGCTACAGAAAAGGTACAGCATGGGCAGCAGCAGTGCAAGCTTCTCCCCTAGAGGGCTCATGTTAAGGGGGTGAAAAAATAGCCCAGTCTCCACTCCATACTCTCCTTGGATCCTCGAATGAGCATGCTTGTAATATGATTTTCTTTTCTGTGATGTGGACATGTATCCAGTGGAAATGGGAGTGATGTCATTAAGTTCATTTCACTGAGGCCATTGAAAAGCACAAGATGGAGTGACCAAAGGCTCGTCTCAGAAGAGGTGACTGTATGTGAATGGTCATGAACAGGAATGGGCACAGAAACCATTGCACAATAACTTTCGTAATCCTCCAAAAGCTTAATCTCTGATTCCTGTTTGCTTGTGTCTCAAGAGTATGGAGATGATTGCAGCAGCTCACTGCAGCCAGCTGTTCCAACTGTAAGGGTGAAGCAGCACAAGCCGTGCTTAATTTGTGCTGGGGCTGAGCCCCGGCTCCTCTAGGTTTAGTAGTTCAGAGCCCCAGCACCTCTTGGCTTGCTGCATCGATTATCAATGTAAAAAAAATTGCTTAATTGCCTAATTGCTTGATCCCTGACCTCTTTCATTGCACTGAGCACACAAGACCATTAATATTCTTGCTATAAAGGGATTTTCCAAAGTCTGGAGAAATAAGGAAACAGCTAAGAAATGTTTTGATTGTCCTCCACACTGGACAAAAGAGGTTAATAGTGAGTAAGCTAACATATTAATCACTGAAAGCAAAACAAAGCCTAGCGCTTCACTTTGTAAAGCTCAGACTATCTCCAGGGAAGTCAGGAATATTATTTATAGCTGGATCCAGTTGTATAAATTGCTTGGAGCTAGACAGAAAAAATACAATCTTTAGCTAGAATCATAGTATAGGAGGGCTCTTAAGGTATCATGCCCCCCCTTTCAGTGATTAAAGAGAACCCAGATTCAGAGGGCCAAATTCTGTCCTATTTATACCCTGGCCATGGGTCTAACTCTAATCTCATTTAGAAAGATGTAAATCAGGAGTGACTCCACTGAAGTCAATGGAAATACACTGAGGTCAGAATCAGATCCATCGACTTTAGCTACAGGGCCAGTTCCTCAGCGGGTGTAAATCAGTTTAGCTCCACTGACTTCCAAAGAACTGCGCTGATTTCCACCAGCTGAGGATCTGACCTTCCCAGCCTGGATTATACGCTAGTTTCCTTTGTCTTCCCTCTCTCCAGGAAGATACAAATATTCCCCAACTTGGGCCAAATCCTGGGTCCAGCCATGGCCTGAGGAAATGGACTGCACCCTATAGGACTCGGCAGATGGAATCTTCTCCATGGGCTACTAAGAGCCCTCTAGCTCCTGGGCTCTCACCTCCATGGAGGAGAGTGGCAGGAAGAGCCATGGAACACATCACGCAGGGGCTACAGACCACTGGCCTCACTCCCTGTCCCTGGCAAAGTAGAGCCACATTGATTCCATGCTGGCGAGGACCCTGCACTGCTGGTGCTGGAGGGCGTGCGTAGGATTAGCCCCATTCCACGTCCAATATGCTTTTCTTTAGTGCCTTTACCTGTGCCAAAACCCAAATGCTGAGCAACCAGAAGCCACACTGGCAGCTTGCCAGGAAGGACAGGCATGCATATCATTTGCATGTAATATAGCAGATTGAAACCATCTTCCTGTCTTAGCCTGAGCGACCCCCCTTGGAGACAAAAGGTCCCATCAGCATGCAGCATTCCTGGCCTGGACACGCCAATCCAGACTGAGCATTGTATGCTGTGACCCTGTAGGGTTGGGTTTTCAAAAGCATTCAGTGTTGGCTTAACTCCGCTCACATTGGAGTCAGTGGTAAAACTCCCATTGACGTCAATGCAGCAGGGTTAGGACAACACTACAGGAGCTGGGCTAGGCTGAGTGCCTTGGAAAATCCCACCCTAAGAATACGTCTACACTACAATAAAAGATCCATGGCACAGCAGCAGCTGGCTTGGGTTAGCTGACTTGGGTTCAGGCTGCCGGGCTATAAAATTGCAGTGTAGAGGTTTGGGCTCAGACTGGAGCCTGAGCTCCAGCCCCAGCCTGAACATCTATACTGCACATTTTAGCACCCCAGCCTGAGCCCCGTGAGCACAAGTCAGCTGACCCAGGCTCTGAGGCTTGGTGCTGCAGGTTTATCGTGGAGTTCCATGAGCTGCATTTCAGCCACCCCAAAATAAGCAAGGTTTCCTTGCCTATTCCTGCATCCACTAAAAGCAACTGGAACTTGGCCATTTACGTCAGCGGGTACATGACAGGGCCCTTTGTTTCAAAGTTGATACGTAGCAGCAGGCCAAGTCCTGCAAGTCCTTATGCGTTGCTTCTTTGAAGTATCCACCACCCATGGCTGTCAGGGTTTGTAGGATCAAGGCCAGAAATTGGTTAATCCTGGGACTGGCATTGCTCCCTGTATAAAGGAACTTTAGTGACACGAGTACTAACGCAGCCCTCTGTTATGTGTACACACTCTGTGATGTGTGCACACTGGAAATGTGTGTGTATGATACATTCCACCCTAGTTATAAGTCTCTGGATTATAACTGATAGAAAGTTACTCGACCCGATTCTCCTCTCATTCTGGTGTCCATAAAGAGTAACTCAGCTGATGCCAGTGATAACAGAGCTACCAAGTGTTGTGCAGTTCCAGATGGGATGTTTCTCACAGACGAGAATGTCACTGATCCCCTCCCCCTGCCCAACAGCCATGGGGATGGGGAGGGGAGAACATGGAGCTGCACAACATTTACAGCTGTGGCTGGGGTAGGTGGATGCTGGATGGAGTCCGGGGTGCTGGAGTAGCTGGGTGGATGCTAGGGGGTGTTTGGGGGTGCATGGGGTGTTGAGATAGGCGGATGTATACTGGGGTGTATGGGGGAGGGAAGTTTAGGGTTGTCCAAACCAGCTCGTGGTATTTAAAGACTTAGCTCTGGCCTACAGTGGTGTTTACAAACATGTTCGGTCTAACATGTAGCTACAGTACCACATTTTTAAACACAATCTGCTTCCCTAGTCTAGACATGGTTCCAGACAGACCTGCAGTGGGAACTGCTGCTCCCACACTAGCTGGTGGTTCCTTGGAGTCAAGGGCCCCAGGCCCACATCTAGAGCTCCCCTTTCGACTCACAGCCCAATCTTGGTACTCCAAGGGTCCCACCTCAGTCTTGCACTGATAGTTTTAATCCTCTGGCCCCTCTCTTAACCTTGACTGCTCTGAATTCTTCCTGCACACTGGCTAGACACCTTCCTTCCCTTCAACCTCAGGTACCAGGTTTGGTTGAATGAAGGCTCATGTGATTCTCATCTCACCCACAGAAATCAATGCACCAATGTCTCCATCCACCCTGTGCATGTACATATCAAGGGGCAATCATGGGAACTATTTTCTTCCTCTTAACAAAAAAGACAATGGAATTCATGATGATGGTGCAACGTCAAGGGTGAGAATTTAAACAGCTGGAAGACAGAGAATCCAAAATTATAGTTCCCACACCAACTGTAACTCAGCTAAATTGCAGTTTGAGGCATATATTTAACAGCATCTGTGCTGAATATGCACAAGGTAGGGGGGATGCACTACATTTGCTCTGGGGACCATAACTTTCATGTTCTGCCTTTGTGCATTTAATTGTATGGTGCATTAACACAGATGTGTGTGTGTATCGCCACATTAAATGTGGAATGGAGAGCAAATGCACCCACAAACACACCCATCTCACTAGCAACAGCACAGTGATCCTCAGATGACAGCAGTTTAACAGCTCTGTCACTGAATATGAAAAAAGAACAGGAGTACTTGTGGCACCTTAGAGACTAACAAATTTATTAGAGCATAAGCTTTCGTGGGCTACAACCCACTTCTTTGGATGCATATAGAGTGAAACATATATTGAGGATATATATATACACACATACAGAGAGCATGAACAGGTGGGAGTTGTCTTACCAACTCTGAGAGGCCAATTAAGTAAGAGAAAGAAAACTTTTGAAGTGATAATCAAGATAGCTCAGTACAGGCAGTTTGATAAGAAGCAAGTGTGAAAATACTTACAAGGGAAGATAGATTCAATGTTTGTAATGGCTCAGCCATTCCCAGTCCTTATTTAATCCTGAGTTGATTGTGTCTTGTTTGCATATCAATTCCAGCTCAGCAGTCTCTCGGAGTCTGTTTTTGAAGTTTTTCTGTTTTAAGATAGCCACCCGCAGGTCTGTCATAGAATGGCCAGACAGGTTAAAGTGTTCTCCCACTGGTTTTTGAGTATTATGATTGGTAGTACCCAGAAGTCACCTCCTACAAGACAGGGCCAACAAAGAAAATAACAGATCACCACTAGCTGTCACCTTCAGCCCCCAACTAAAACCTCTCCAGCGCATCATCAGAGATCTACAGACTAACACGGCTGCTACTCTGAAACCTGTGAATATGAAAAGCCATCCATCTGATAGTGATGGATTTACAGTGGCTGCTAGGGGGAAAACAGAAGCAGAAATCTGTACTCTCCATCAGCCATACAGGCAGAAGCAGGAAGAAAAGGGTCCATGAAGGAGACTGGATGAAATGTGATGCTGCAGCTCCTGGCAGAGTAAAATAAAATTCATGCATTCCCAATTTTGTGAATGGTGTGGCCAGTCAGCAAGCCAACCCTATTTAGGGACCAGCTCACAATATCACAATGAGAAGAAAAGCGTAGAGCCCTGCCCAGTGCCCACCAACGATTAGTATATGTGTTCAAAATGATTGGGAAGAAGATAGGCACTTACTGCTAAGATCAGGAAGGAAAACATCCTTACTCAGCCCAACGGGCCTCTTGTTTTGATTCACATAAGCAACTGTGTGTGTGTGTGATAGTCCAGGATTTTGTACACGATCCCTGGCACAGGCTGTTCCCCTGCAAGTGTGATCATCAAAGGGCATTTAAAGGTTATCAGTTGTTACAGACCCAGACCAGTGGGGTACAGGAGTCTGGTCCTTTTGCCCGCCCACTGCTAAAGGATCCCCCCCAGCCTAAGGGGGGGGTCCACAGGGCCTGGAGACCAAAAAATTACCGGGGACAACTAATAAAAGAACAGGGACAGGAGTGAGGTCAAAGGGTCAAAAGAAGGGAACCAGACGGGGACATCGAGCAGAGAACCCCGGACAGTGCCCACTGCTCCTCGAAGGCATCAAGGGAGCCAGTGGACGCCGCCCAGAGGAACTCTGCCCGGATACGTGAACGAACGGAGGACCGGAAATAGGCCCCACAGTCACAGGAGACTCCATCGGCCAACCTCCTCTCCCTGGTTTTATAAATGGCCAGTTTTGCTAGGGCCAGGAGGAGGCTGACCAGGAGGTCCCGTGACTTTGTGGGGCGACGGATAGGGAGTGCATAAATAAAAAGGTGAGGGGAAAAGTGCAACCAAAATCGTAACAAAATATCCTTGAGGAGCCGGAATAGGGGCTGCAGCCTGGCGCACTCCAGGTAAACATGCGCCAGGGTTTCCCTCACGCCGCAGAAGGGGCAGGTGTCTGGGATAGGGGTAAACCGCGCCAAGTACACGCCCGTGCTCACGGCTCCGTGAAGGAGCCGCCAACTTATGTCCCCGGTGGGCTTCGGGATCAGAGTAGAATAAAGGCTGGCCCACCGGGGCTCCGCACCCTCCAGAGGTGGCAGGAGGTCCCGCCACTTCGTATCGGGGCGGGACGCGAGGGTGAGGACATGAAGAACATGGAGCACGAGCGTGTATAGATGTTTCCTTGGCACGGTCCGGAACAGAACCGGCTGCAGATTGTGCAGCCGGCTCATGGTGAAGGGACGGGGGGGGGGCCCAATTGGGTCCACGGGGCAGGGGCCCAATGAAAAGGTCTGGAGGGCTCGGAGTAGAGGGTGGGCGGGGCGTGCCCTCTCGCAGGACCCGGTCGAGATAGTCCCGAGCAGCGGGCGGCAAAGCAGCCCTCACCTCCTGAAGCACGCGCCGGGGAGTACGAGGTCTGGAGAGCCCCATGCGCTGAGCGAGCGTCAGGGGATCCAGCCAATCTCCCCGGTCATAGTCCAGGAGGTCTCCGACTTTGGTGACTTCTGCCAGGACCAACCTCTGGCACACCATGGGGGACTCCGCCACCTGCACACGGAGCTGGGGGTTGTGTAGCAGAGGCTCTGCGAGGAGATCTGCCCCCACAGTGGCCGCCACGGACCTGGTCACTGAGAACAGTTTCCAGGTCCGGAGGAGGTCCTGGTAGAAGACTGGCAGCCCGGAGAGGTCTCGCGGAAGAACTCTCGGATGGAGACAAAAGAGCTGCCGGTCATATCGGAGCCCTCGGAAGCGGCGCAGTAAGGTGTGCGCCAATACGCTCCACGCTGGACTACCTGCACCATAAAGGAGCCTCTGCAGGGCCTGGAGGCGGAAGACGTGGACCTGAGCGTGCAAACACTTCAGGCCCTGCCCTCCCTCCTCCAGGGGTAGATGGAGAACCCCCGCAGAGACCCAGTGCAGTCCTGGCCAAAAGAACTCCAGAATCGACGTCCGGAGGTTGGCCAGGAAACCCGGGGCCGGGACCAGGGTGTTGAGCCGGTACCAGAGCATGGACAGGACCAGTTGATTGAGCACCAGTGCTCTCCCTCGAAGGGAGAGACACCGGAGCAGTCCTGTCCATTTCCGGAGCCACTCCGACACCCTGCCCTCTAAACCTAGCCAGTTCTCCGGCGGAGACGGATGCGTGGCAGAAAGGTAAACGCTGAGATAGAGCAGCGGACCCGCGCTCCACCGGACGGCCTGAAGCGCGGGTGGGAGGGAGCTCGCCTTCCACCCATCCCCTACCACCAGGCCAGAGCTCTTCACCCAGTTGACCTTGGCGTAGGAGGCTACCGAATAGATGGTCTGGCAAGCCTCCATCCACACCAAATCGCCCGGGTCCTGGACCACGAGGAGCACGTCGTCGGCGTACGCCGACAGGACCAGCCGCAGCTCCGGCTCCCGCAGCACCAACCCCGTCAACCTCCTATGGAGGAGACAGAGGAAGGGCTCGATTGCCTGAGCATACAGCTGGCCTGAGAGGGGGCACCCTTGACATACTCCTCGCCCGAAGCTGACCGGTTCGGTCAGGGTCCAGTTGAGCCTGACCAAACACTCTGCGGAGGCATACAGCACCTGGAGAAAACCCACAAACTGGGGCCCGAAGCCAAACACTCGCAACGTGCCCAGGACATATCCGTGGTCCACCCTGTCGAACGCCTTCTCCTGATCCAGGGACAGGAGGGCGAACGACAGACCATCCCTACACCCGAGTTCCAAGAGGTCCCGGACCAGATACAAGTTGTCGAAGATGGTACGGCCTGGGACGGGGTAGGTCTGGTCTGGGTGGATCACGTCCGCCAGCACGGACCCTAGCCGCAGCGAGATGGCCTTCGCTACGACTTTATAGTCCGTGCTGAGGAGCGAGATGGGACGCCAATTCCGTAAATTGCGGAGGTCCCCCTTCTTCGGCAATAAGGCGAGCACGGCTCGCCTGCACGAAAGAGGGAGGACCCCGCCCTGCAAGGACTCGGCCCAGACGGTGACAAGGTCCGGGCCGAGGACGTCCCAAAACACGCAGTAGAACTCCACGGTCAGCCCGTCCAGGCCCGGAGACTTATTGGTGGGCATGTGGCGGAGGGCTTCCAAGAACTCGGCCAGAGTGAGAGGCAGCTCCAGCCGGTCTCGGTCGCCCGCGCTGACCGTCGGGAGTTCATCCCAGAGCATTCTGCAAGCGTTAGGATCGGTCGGATCCGGGGAGAAAAGGTGTGCATAGAAGGCCCTGGCCCTCCCGCACATCTCCGCCGGATCTGTGAGGGGGGTACCGTCCTCTGCTAGAAGGCAGGTGACGTGCTTCTTGGCCCCCCTCTTTTTCTCCAGGGCGTAGAAGAAGCGGGAGCCGCGATCCATCTCCCGAAGGAGGCGGATGCGGGATCGAACAAAGGCACCTCGGGCCCGATGGTCCTCGAGGGTCCGGAGCTCCTCCCGCTTCTCCCAGCACGCTCCGCAGAGGGATGGATCACCGGGGCTGGCGGCCAGACGCCTCTCCAGCTCTAAGACCTCCCGTTCCAACTGCCCTATCGCCGCATCTCTCCGTCGGTTGGCGCCCCGGGTGTAGTCACGGCAGAAGAGCTGGGCGCGCACCTTCCCCAGGTCCCACCACCGCCGCGCCGAGGGAAAGGCACGCCGCTGCCCTCGCCAGGCCAGCCAGAACTCCCGGAAGGATGCCACGAAGCCCACATCCTCCAACAAGCTATTATTAAAGTGCCAATAGGCCGGCCCCGGCCTCTCCGCGCAGAGAGAGGCTGTCACGGTGGCTAGATGGTGATCTGAAAAAGGGGCCGGCCGGACGCTGGAGGAGTGGGTCCGTGAAAGATGGAAGCGTGACAAATAGAAGCAGTCCAACCGGGAGTGGCGCGACCGATGGACCTCCACCCGGACAAAAGTGAACGTCGAAACGTCATCCGGGTGGTGGTCACGCCAGACGTCCACCAGGGAGTGATGTTCGACGATCTCCCGGAGGAAGTCCGCGGCGGCCGGGTGCTGCTCGGTCCCCGAGCGGTCCCATTCCTCGAGGGTGGTGTTAAAGTCCCCGCCCAGGACCAGGCACTCGCGAGGATCCAAGGTGCCGAGGAAGGCAGACGCCTGCTGATAAAAATGCAACCTCTCCGGGCCCGATGTCGGGGCGTAAACGGTTGACGAGATTGACCACAAGCCCCTCCATACGGACCCGGAGGTGCAGCAGGCGGCCCGGCACAGCCTCGGCGACCCCCAGCACCTCGGGCCGTAGGTCGGGGGAGAACAGGGTTGCCACTCCAGCCGTACGAACTGTGAGGTGGCTAAAGTAGACCCTGTCCCCCCACTCCAGCCGCCAAATAGCTTCAGCGGCCGGATCCGTATGGGTCTCCTGCAGGAAAATCACAGAGTACCCCCCCTCCCGAAGGAAGGAGAGCACCTGGCTCCTGCGGAGACCCATCCTACAGCCCCGGGTGTTCAATGTTGCGAAGATGATCGGTGCCATGAGGAGGGCTGGGGGGGATCCTCGCCGGCAGAGACGCCCACGGCCTCCGTCGGGCCGCGCAACAATCCGTGACCTACCCCGTAGGCGATTAAGGAGTCACGGAAGAGGCGGACCCGTTGGTAGGCCGCGGCGGTCTGCCTCCCGGTCCTCTTACCCTCCCCCATGAGGGCCCTCGCGGCCCCGGAGGATCTGATGGAAATCCCCCCATCGCTGGAGTGCAAGCTGTACCTTGTTGCGGGAGCCACGGACGTCCTCAAGGAACTCCCGTAGCTCCTCTCTCAGCGTATGGGGGGGGGGGGGGTTACCGATCTATGGCTATCCCCCAGCGGGGCCCCTGTCACAGCCCCGTGGCCCACCGAGACAGGCAAGCAGGGGGCAGACCCTCGACGTGGCGTCCGATGGGCTGGCACCACGTGGCCCTCCTCAGACCCTGGCTCAATGGGGGGCGGCGGAGGGAAAATAGCAGCCCCTGGTGGGTCGGGATAGGGAAAAACAAAGGCCGATCCTTGGGGGGTCATCCTCTGGGATATGGAAGGAGACAGCCCCAGGGGCGGCAATAGCATCATGGGAAGTGGAGGGGACAGGGACGGGGTCGGTGTCAGGGGCAGGGTCGGAGTCAGGAATAGGGACAGGGGAAGGGGCGATAGTGGGATCGGGGGCCCCAGCAGCCAGGCCACTGGGTGGGGGGGTGGCACCCCACAAATGGGCTCAGGGATTTGCGGGGAGGGAGGTGGGCCCTTGGCGATGCCGGACTCGTGCTCCAAGGCAGATGGTAAGGCCACGGCATCCATAGGTGGAGAATCAACGATGGGGCCCCCACCCGGGAAGGAGGTCGGCTGCCCCGCAGTCACAAGGGAGTCCCCTGGCGACTCGGGTCCCGGTTGCATGGCACTGGCCGTCGCCTCAAGAGGCTCGGCGGCCGCTAGCGGGGTGCCATCTGTGGCCGGGTTGGTGGAAGAGTCCAGGGGCTCCTCGGAGGCGGGAGCGGAAGCAGTGGGTAAGGGGACGGAACATGGGGAAAGGGGGGCCGAGGCGAGGTCGCTCAGATCGAGGCCCGCTGGCAGAGGGTCGTCCTCCCCATGGGTAACCGGGGTCAGACCCAGGGCCTCGATCTCCTCATAAATGGAGGGGAGATCACCGTCCACCACCCCAGGGCTCTCCCCACCAGCACCCGAAGTGACGCTCGCCTTGGTGCTTGCAGGGGCTTCAGATTGTAAGGGGGCGAGAGGGGCTCCATCAGGGGCTTTCATAGGAAGGGACTCTGGAGGAGGGGCAGTGCTATCCTCTGATGTTGCCACGTCTTCCCCAGCCGGCAGTGGTGGACAAAATCCACCCGGGGGCAAAGCGGAAGGCTCAGCATCGGTGCCCCCCTTCCTGGTCTTCCGGGGGGCTACCGCATCAGATGGGAGGAGCGGAGCTCGAGCCTTCCGCTTGCCCCGCTTCCCCTGTACTAAGGACCAGCCCTCCATGGCATCATCCGGGGGCTGGCTAACAGGAGTCGGGTCAGGGAGCAAGGGCGAAGGCTTAGGGACTCGGGGAGGCAATGGTGGGGCAGCATGTAGGAGGGAGGATTCTCCCTGGGGCATGCCCTCTTCTATGCCCGGCGATATCCCTACCTCACCCTCCTCCACAGGCCCCGCCAGATCGCAGGCGGCAGAGGCGGGGCCCTCCCGCTCGTCTAGGCGCACTGGGGGAGATACCCCTTGGGCCTGAGCGGGAGCGTTGGTGGATCGGAAAGGAGGAAGGGCGGCTTCGGGCGCCGGGCAGCTAGGGGCGCCGGCGATGACGGGGCCGGTGCCCTGCCGGGGCTCGGGGGTCCCGGATGTCCCTCCGTGCCGGGCCAAGGGGCAGTCCCTTCGGACGTGTCCCATCGCCCGGCAGAGGTAGCACCGGGCCTCCCCCGTTGAATAATACACCCGGTAGCGGGCCCCCTGGTAGGGGACCAAGAAGGACCCCTCGAGCGCCTCACCGTCACGTGCCGCCGGCGGCAGTTGTAACTGTACCTGCCGGCGGAACGAGAGGACATGACGGAGGGCGGGGTCTTTGCAGCCCAATGGGAGAGGGTTGACCACAGAGATCGGCCTCCCCAGGGTAGAGAGGGCGGGTAACAGGGCGGCATTTGGAAGGAAGGGAGGGACAGAAGTCAGGACCAGTCGGGCGCCCAGGTCTTCTAGCGGCTCCAGGGGGACGTACATGCCCCCCACCGCCAGGCCCTTCTCCACTGCCTCCTGGGCGGCGGCCTCCGATGCTAGGAAGAAGACGACCTTTCCGTACATCTTGGAGGCCGCCACAATGGCCGTGGGCCCCACCACCGTCGCCAACACCCGCACGTAGGTCTCCACTTGGGGGGAGGCGGGTACCAGGAGGCAACGGACGCCGTGCTTCCTGGTCAAGGTGGGGAAGGGGCCCCGGCCGCTATAGATGGTAGCAGAGGCGGTGGATGGGGGAGATGACGTAGCGGCAGGTGGGGGGGGCCGCCGCCACCTGGGCGTATGCCCTGGGGGCCGGGGGAGGGACACCCACAGAGCTGGTGGAGGGAACAACAGGGAGGGACGCCGCGGCCGGTTGCGGGGCCGCGGCAGTGGGGGCACCCCCTGCCATGGAGGGCCTGGCTTTTTTAGCGGGGCCTTTACCCTTCTTTGTGCCCTGGCCCTTCCTGCCGGCTGGGGGGACTCCCCCAGAGTCAGAGGGGGCGAGGGACGTGGCAGCAGTGGAGGTCACCTTGTTACCCACCGCTGCCGGTGTTCCAGCAGGGGTGGTAGCAGGTGGCTCGGCAGCGGCGGTTGAGGTACAGGCTAGGGGGGACGATGGTGGGGCGGGTGGAGGAGGGGCAGCAGGGTCTGCCCGAGGGGTCCCACTCGCCTTGTCCCCTGCCATAATGAGGACGGGGGAGAACAAACACTGGAGGGGGGGTAGGGAAGGGGGAAGCAGGTCAACCACTCCTCCCCGCTAGGCTGCAGGCAGGGGAGGAGGGCGCCAAAAAAGGGGGTGGGCTGGATGGGGGGGGCTATCAAGGGCTTGGGGTCAGTCACTGATTTGGAGAGGGTTTCCGGCTCCTCTAGTCGCACCAAGGAAGGGGGGATATAACAGCATTGGGGGGTGCAGTGAAACAGGGTCAAACTAAAATGGGGAGGGGCACAAGCACATGGGAGGGGACATGGGCACACGAGGGGAGGGGCTAATCAGGGCAAGGGGACGCAGGGAGAAGGGAACAACCAGGCTAGGAATGGGGCAGGGGAACCACGGGGCTAGCTTCAGAGGCTGGGGCGGGTCAAACAAAGAAAGGCTGCAGAGGGAAAGGGCGGGGCAGGCAAACAAACTGGAGCTAGCGAGGGGCTGGGGCAAGGGAGAGGGGCAAAAGGCTGCAAGGGGCAAATGGGTAGGTAGCAGGGGTAAAGCTGGGGGCTTGCTACAGGGGGGAGAGGGTCAGTCCAAAGGGGAGGGCATGTGCACCCACGTGCGCGTGCAACAAAAAGAAAAGGCAGTTTAGGCAGGCTGCTGTATCAGGCCCAATGGTGGCAACAGGGCATGGCAAGCCTAGGCGAGCAGCTAAGTCCCAGAGGCAGGAGCTCGAGGCAGATGGTGAGTAGCCGGTGGGGGTGGTGGAGGGGGCAACGATGGTGGTGGTGGGGGTCGGGGGGACTCAGATGGACCAGGGGGCAGGCTCCACGCCACACCCCCTGTGTCCCACAAACACAGTCTAGACCCCCACCACTAGAGCACAGTTCAAAAGTTACTCAGTCCGTGAGAACCCCCTCCACGGTGGTCTGTAGAATTCCTACGAACTCCCCTACTGGCAGATGGTCCTCTCCTTCTCCTCCTCCTCGGGGCTTCAGCAGCTCCCAGCAGCAAACACAGCAGCTTTAGGCGGCAGTCTGGTGGCCAGCAGGAAGGACCCCTCTCAGGTGTCGATGGTGGTGGTGTCCTCAGCAGCAGGAGCAATGGCTGGGTCCCTCCCTCCCCTCCTCTGGGGAGTGGGCCAGCAGGCCCCCCCCCAGGGGGCTGTAGCTGGAGCAGCAACAACCAAGGGGGGTGGTGGTCTAGCAGCCAGCCAGCAAGCAGATAGCAGAGATGGGGGGGGGGGGGGGGTTAGCCCAGCCAGGGGAGTAGCTGGAACAGCAGCAACAGACAGCAGTTGCACGGAGAACCCAGGGCCTAGTAGCAGGAGGAGCAGCCCCCTCTCTCCCTCCCTCCCTCCAGGCCAGTGAGGTACAGGAGTCTGGTCGAAGGCAAACGCACCAGCCACTGGCTGAACAGTTTTCCGTTCCCTGAGTGACCAGAGCAGGGGCTGCATTAGAGTAATCAGGAACCTGCTAGAACCAGTTAAGGCAGGCAGGCTAATTAGGACACCTGGAGCCAATTAAGAAGAAGCTGCTAGAATCAATTAAGGCAGGCTAATCAGGGCACCTGGGTTTTAAAAGGAGCTCACTTCAGTTTGTAGTGTGAGAGTGTGAGGAGCTGGGAGCAAGAGGCGCAAGGAGCTGAGAGTGAGAGGGTGTGCTGCTGGAGGACTGAGGAGCACAAGTGTTATCAGACACCAGGAGGAAGGTCCTGTGGTGAGAATAAGGAAGGTGTTTGGAGGAGGCCATGGGGAAGTAGCCCAGGGAGTTGTAGCTGTCATGCAGCTGTTACAGGAGGCACTATAGACAGCTGCAGTCCACAGGGCCCTGGGCTGGAACCTGGAGTAGAGGGCGAGCCCGGGTTCCCCCCAAACCTCCCAATTGACCTGGACTGTGGATTCCTCTAGAGGGGAAGGTCTCTGGGCTGTTCCCCAACCCACATGGTGAATCTCTGAGGCAAGAAAATCCGCAAATAAGCGCAGGACCCACCAAGATAGAGGAGGAACTTTGTCACACTGGTGTCAGAAGTGGGATCTTGGGGTGCACAGCTTGGCGGAAGAAGGAGGGTGATTTAAAAAAACAACAACAAATAACAAAAAAAAAAGGGAGAGGGTTTATTTCTTTTCACCACAATGGATGACGTAGTGCGGGCACTGATACAAGCTACGACGGCCCAGCAGGAGGCTACCCGTGTCCAGGCAGCCGCCCAACAGGAGGCAGTGCGGCCGCAGCAAGTGACTAATCGCCTGCTGATGGACCAGGCTGCTCAAGACCGAGCTATGTTGCGGGAACTGGTAAACCAGGTAAAGTCCCTTACAGAGCTGAATCGCGGCCATGATGGGACGCGGCTCATACGGGCCAGCCATTGGCTGCAGAAAATGACACGGGAGGATGATGTAGAGGCATACCTTCTGGCCTTTGAGAGGACAGCCCTATGGGAGGCCTGGCCTCGAGATCAGTGGTCTGGCATCCTTGCCCCATTCCTGTGTGGGGAGGCCCAGAAGGCCTACCATGATCTGCCTGAAGAGGCTGCGGCAGACTACCCCCAGCTGAAAGCAGAGATCCTGGCCAGATCTGGGGTAACGACAGCAGTGCGGGCCCAGCAGTATCATGGTTGGAGGTACCAGGAAGACAAAACCCCGCGGTCCCAATTGTATGACTTCAATCATCTCGCACGAAAGTGGTTGCAAACATAGTCCCGGAGTCCGGAAGAGATACTAGCGGTTCTGGTCATCGACCGATACCTGAGGGGACTACCACCAGACCTTCGTGCCTGGGTAAGCCAGAACGAACCCTCCACCTATGATGAGGTTGTCGCCCTGGTAGAGAGGCGAAGGACAGCGAGGGAGCTGACCCGACCAGTTAAGGAAGAGGCACCCCGGGTTAAACTAGCAGCACCAAGCCCTAAAGTTCAGGTGATTGGGCCACCAGGAGGGCCCAGGTGGAAAAAGAGAGAGGCTGAAGGCCCATCAGAGGCCACAAAGAGTAGGAGCACTGAGGGAGAAGAGGATCGTGATGTTAGACTGTTCTAACCAAGAGACCGGGGAACGCCTAGGGCTCCATACAGATGTTATGCCTGCGGGGAGTGGGGACACATAGCTGCACAGTGTCCCAATGCTGAGGAGCCTATGCAGTGTAACCTGGGGAACTGGGCAGATCCATGCTCCCTAATCCACCTTGTGGGGGTCTCACTAACCCCACATATGTATACCAGACCAGTGAAACTAAATGGGGTAGGGACCACGGCACTGGTTGATTGGGGGGAGTGCTATCACGCTTATCTCAGGGAAGCTCGTGAAGCGTAGTCAGCTGCTACAGGCTAAACGTATGGGGATAACATGTGTCCATGGGACAGTTAGCTACTACCCCACCATCCCAGTAAAAATCAAGATCCAAGGGAACACTACTGAGGTAGCAGCAGGTGTAGTCCCTAAACTCCCATACCCGGTGCTCATAGGGAGGGACTTCCCAGGGTTTGGAAACTTACTCCCAGTAGGGGGATTGGAGAAAGATGGGGACCCAAAAATTGGTGAGGCATCCACAGCAGATTGTCAACCCCCAATCTTCTCTGAAATATCCCCAGATTTGTTCTCCACTCCCAGACAGGGTAGAAAGACAAAAAGGGAAAGAAGGGCAGCTAAGGCCTTGGGAACCCGAATACTGACCAAAAGCCAGAGGGTCGCTCTTGTAGGTAGGCGGACCCACGCAGCTGAAAAGGAGGTCATGCAGGAGGGAGAAGCACCTGAGTCTGACCCCCACCCTAATGCTTCTGAACCAATAGAGGCAACAGAGACTGGGCCCCTAGATCTTGGGCAGATTAGCCCCGGGAGAGGAAATTTTGGATGGGACCAGACAGAAGACCCAAGGTATGACAACATTAGGAAGGAGGTGACTGAAATAGATGGGGTCCCCGTGGAAGGGAAAACCCGGGGACCAGGACCCTACTTCATAATGAAGAAGGATCTCTTATACCGGGTTGCACCAGTACAGGGGCAGAAGGTACAGCAGATCCTAGTACCTCAAAAACACCAGAACGCTGTATTAAGTCTTGCTCATAGTCATCTTTTTGGGGGGCATTTGGGGGTAGAGAAGACCCTGGCACGAGTCCTACGATGGTTCTTCTGGCCCAGAGTACATGAAGAAGTGTGGAGGTACTGTGCCTCCTGCCCGGAGTGTCAGGTGCACAGTCCCCGTCCCCACTTGAGGGCACCTTTAGTACCCCTTCCCATCATAGAGGTCCCCTTCGAGCGAATAGCCATGGACCTAGTGGGACCCCTGGAGAAGACGGCTCGGGGCCACCAATATATACTTGTTGTTTTGGACTATGCTACTCGCTACCCAGAAGCCGTCCCCCTGCGGAACACGGCCTCTAAAACTATAGCCAAAGAGCTGGTGGGGATCTTTGCCCGAATGGGGCTACCGAAAGAGATATTAACCGACCAAGGAACCCCATTTATGTCGAAGCTAATGAAGGACCTCTGTACGCTGCTCCATATACATACCCTGAGAACTTTGGACTACCATCCGCAGACTGATGGGTTGGTAGAAAGGTTTAACCGAACCCTCAAGGCTATGATAAGGAAGGTGGTAAGTTGGGACGGGAAGGATTGGGACACCCTACTACCCTACCTTATGTTTGCTATCCGGGAGGTACCACAGGCCTCAACTGGGTTTTCCCCCTTCGAGTTATTATACGGGCGTCACCCCCGTGGCATACTAGAATATCGCCAAAGAGATCTGGGAAGAGGAACCCAATGAGGGGAGAAAGATAATAGAGCATGTAATGCAGATGCGAGACCGGATAGCCCGGGTTACCCCTATTGTACGGGAACATTTGGAGAAGGCACAGGAGGCCCAGCGAACCCATTACAATCGCCAGGCAAAAGTGCGACAGTTCCAACCAGGGGATCGGGTTATGGTGTTGGTACCCACGGCAGAAAGCAAGCTTCTGGCCCAATGGCAGGGGCCCTATGAGGTGGTTGAACCCGTGGGGGAAGTAACCTACAAGGTGCGGCAGCCAGGACGCAGAAAACAAGAACAGATTTATCACGTTAACCTTCTGAAACCCTGGCATGCACAAGAGGCATGCACAACGGTCCAAAAAGACCTAACCCAGGAAAACAAGCCTTCCAAAGAGGTGACAGTGTCTCCCGATTTAACACCAGACCAGAAGAATGAGGTGTCTGAGATGATCTTCCAGAACCAAGATGTGTTCTCGACAAAACTGGGTCGAACAACCGAGACATATCACCACATCGTCACGAACCCTGGGGCCAGAGTAACAATGAGGCCCTATCGGGTGCCAACGGCAAAAAGGGAGGAAATAAAAGCAGAAGTAAAAAAAATGCTGGCGTTGGGGATCATCGAAGAATCCCACAGTCAGTGGTCCAGCCCAATTGGGCTGGTGCCCAAATCTGATGGCACCACAAGATTTTGCAATGACTTCCGGCAACTAAACGAAGTATCCCAGTTCGACGCGTATCCCATACCTCGCATAGATGAGCTAGTGGACCGTCTGGGTAATGCCCGGTACTTGACAACCCTATACTTGACAAAGGGGTACTGGCAGATTCCCCTTGCGGAAGACGCAAAGGAAAAGACTGCGTTCTCTACACCAGAGGGTCTTTTTCAATATACTGTCCTCCCTTTTGGACTACATGGGGCCCCAGCTACCTTCCAGCGCCTCATGGACAAGCTATTATGCCCGCATAACAGTTATGCTGCTGTCTACTTGGACGATGTGGTCATTCATACCCCAGACTGGGAAACCCACCTGGAGAAGGTGGAGGCAGTCCTCGATACCTTCAGGCGAGCTGGCCTTACAGCAAACCCTGCCAAGTGCGCTGTAGGGTTTACAGAGGCCAAATATCTTGGCTACGTTGTGGGAAAAGGTCTGGTAAAACCCCAAGGGAACAAGTTAGAGGCCATCCAAAATTGGCCCCGACCAAGTCGCAAGAAACAAGTCTGGGCGTTCCTAGGTGTGGTGGAGTATTACTGACAATTTATCCCCCACTTTGCCACAAGGGCAAGCCCCCTGACAGACCTAGTGAAAGCCCGTGGACCTGATCTGGTGAGATGGTCTGATGCAGCAGAGGAAGCATTCACAGACCTACGGACTGCCCTCTGCAGTAACCCCGTACTGATAGCCCCTGATTTCACCAAGGAGTTTATCCTGCAGACGGATGCATCGGAAGTAGGGTTGGGGGCCATTCTATCACAGGTGGTCGGGGAGGAGGAACACCCAATTCTATACCTCAGTCGGAAACTCCTTTCAAGGGAACAAAAATATGCAGTGGTGGAGACAGAATGGCTCGCTGTAAAATGGGCCATGGAAACATTGCACTACTACCTGCTTGGGCGCAGATTTGTCCTCGTGACTGACCATGCCCCTCTTCAATGGATGCAGCGGAACAAGGAGAAGAACACAAGGGTGACCAGATGGTTCTTATCCCTCCAACCTTTCCAGTTCCATGTGCAACACAGAGCAGGGAGCCGTCATGGCAACGCAGATGGCTTGTCACGTGTGTATTGTCTGGCGTCCCAAGCTGCCCAACCCCTTGGCGTTGAGCAGGGGGGAGGGATATGTGACAGACCCAGACCAGTGGGGTACAGGAGTCTGGTAGAGGGCAAATATACTGGTCACTGGATGAGTAGTTTTCTGTTCCCTGAGTGACCAGAGAAGGGGCTGCACTAGAGTAATCAGGAACCTGCTAGAACCAGTTAAGGAAGGCAGGCAGGCTAATTAGGACACCTGGAGCCAATTAAGAAGAAGCTGCTAGAATCAATTAAGGCAGGCTAATCAGGGCACCTGGGTTTTAAAAGGAGCTCACTTCAGTTTGTGGTGCGAGTGTGAGGAGCTGGGAGCAAGAGGCGCAAGGAGCTGAGAGTGAGAGGGTATGCTGCTGGAGGACTGAGGAGCACAAGCGTTATCAGACACCAGGAGGAAGGTCCTATGGTGAGAATAAGGAAGGTGTTTGGAGGAGGCCATGGGGAAGTAGCCCAGGGAGTTGTAGCTGTCATGCAGCTGTTACAGGAGGCACTATAGACAGCTCCAGTCCACACGACCCTGGGCTGGAACCTGGAGTAGAGGGCGGGCCCGGGTTCCCCCCAAACCTCCCAGTTGACCTGGACTGTGGATTCTTCCAGAGGGGAAGGTCTCTGGGCTGTTCCCCAACCCACATGGTGAATCTCTGAGGCAAGAAAATCCACCAATAAGCGCAGGACCCCCCAAGATAGAGGAGGAACTTTGTCACACAGTTGTTTCACAAATGCAAGGAATCAACTGCAGGGATAGGAGAGGGCAATGGGACAGGCTGGGTAGAGATGGGATTTCCGGCAGATACAGGCTCCAGGTGCACCCAGGCCCTTTGTGGAGTTTTATTTTTAAATGGCCCTCCAGCAGACAAAGAAATGGGCATATTTCACATAATTGGGAGCTCATGTCTATTGGCTCTTTCCATGAAATGGGCAGGTGCAACACAATATAACACTTGCTTTTTTCTTCTAGTAAATAGGATCATAGAGTGAGGCAGACTGTGGGCTAGTGGACTTGGCAGGGGGCTGAGAGTCAGGAGACCTAGGGTGTATTTCTGCCACTGACTTGCTGTGTGTCCTTAGGCAAGTCACTTTATCTCTCTATGCCTCAGTTTCTCCATCTGTAAAATGGGGTTAATGATACTTGCCCACCCAGCTGGGTAAAGTGGATGCATCAGCTATTAAACCAGTCCTATGAAGTAAGGGTGGCAATATCATACCATGCTATTCTTACTTCTGCACTGCTGCTGGTGGCAGCTCTGCCTTCAATGCTGGGCTCCTGGCCAGCAGGCACAACGCTCCAGCCGCCCAGCTCTGAAGGCAGTGCCACTGCCAGCAGCAGCACAGAAGTAAGGGTAACAGTACTGCAACCCCCTCCCCCCACACAATAACCTTACGACCCTCCCTCCCCCCCCCAATTCCTTTTTGGGTCAGGATCCCCTACAATTACAACACCGTGAATTTTCGGATTTAAATAGCTGAAATCATGGAATTAATTTTTTAAAAAATCCTATGACCGTGAAATTGACCAAAATGGACCGTGAATTTGGTAGGGCCCTACCTATGATCATAGCCAAAAGAGCTATGACTTTTCTTAGATAGTGGGGTGTATTACCTGCCTGGTTGGGTATTTATATTTGTAGCAAACCTTTATTACACTGAAGAATTTTTGAAAGATTTTCCCCTGCTCCATATCCCTCTGGTCTTATTGGATAGAATGATCTTAGGTCCCAGAGAGCTTTGAGGGACTGTAGAATGGTGGGTGGGGAAGAAGAAAGAGTCCATGGTAGTGTTTCTATAGTCAGCGCCAGAAGGCCTGCCCAGGCATATGCAGGTGGCAGAGAGAAGCCCAGGGCTACCCCATGGGCTTGCCCAAATATTCATCCTGTTCAATTTCCTGACATAGAGGACAAAGGATACTTATGCTGATCCTTGTGCTTGGCAGGGAAGAGGCTCTGGCTTAGAAAAGCCCATTGCTGAAATGAGATGGGGTGGGCTGGGAGGGAATTCTTTGATACCATTACACAGTATATGTTAAATAACAGGCAAGTTTGTGTCAGAGTTAGAAGAAGAGCCTGTCCCTTGGGACTCAGAGAAGGGTGCATGAGTTAACTAAAAATAGGGTTACCATACGTCCGGGTTTTCCCGGACACAGTCTCTTTTTTGATCCTCCGCCCTCGGTCCAGATATATTTTTCAAATACCAGGCAATGTCAGGGATTTTTGCAGAGCAGGTGTTGCAGCTCAGAAAGAGCTCCAATTGGTCCATTTCCGCATCTGCATCTGATTGGTCCAGTCCCCTGCAGCCACAGCTGCTGGATGCTGCCCACCCAGGCCCCGGCTCCCAGCCCTGGGGAGGGGGTTCTCGCACAGAGGCACTGACTGATGGCTGTTGTTGTGTACTGGGTTTGCACCAGTCACCCTGCCACAGTGACAGGGAGCAAGACTGCCCACCTCACCTTCAGTGAGTACCCCCGCTGAAGGTATCCCCTCCAGCGCCCCTCATATATTCCTCCCAGTACACACACTCCTCCAGCAGCCTGCAGGTACTCCCTGCAGCATCCCCAACTGTACCCCACTCCAGCTCCCCCCCTCCAGCAGTGTCCTCTTTTTGGGAACCTAAAATATGGTAGCCCTAACTAAAACAACAGAGCCAGAAGAATACATAAACTACAGAAGCTCCATTGACATCAATGCAGTGAAGCCAGTTTACACCAGGGGAGGATAGGGCCCATATCCTGACTGTGGTGAGAGGAAGGCACAGTTGGAAATCTTGGATTCAACTCCCCGCCCTTTTCAGCAAGCACATCCCGTAAATACTGTACATCCAGCAAAGTCACTTCCTCCTTCCTGTGCCCCAGGCACAGCCTCTCGGAAAGCACATGACTAGAGTCATGGGTTGAGGTTAGGAAGGGAATTTTTCCTCTAGGGGAGCTACATATTCCTCTGAGGATGGAGACTTCAGAATCTCAGATCACTGGTGGTTTTGCTACGTCACTCAGGCCCTTATCAGTGTCTCTCTGTGCTGAGCTGGTTCCTAGGCTTCCTGATGGAGAGGCTTTGGTGTCTAGTCTAATCTAATCTAATCAATTTTTCTGTCTGTTCTGTCTCTAACAGTGGTGGATCTTAACTTCCACAGCTCCCGAAAGCAATGGTTTCCCACAACATACTAAAATTCCCGCTTTGTATATGTTCCACTATATCCTTTGAGGAATGGGCTGCTCCAGACTGCCATCTTGGATGAATGTAAATGGAAAATTGTATTGCGCTTTCTCAGCTTCTTCTTCGAACAGCAGCAGCCGTTCACAGCTCCAGGGGATGATGCAATGTTTTTCATTTTCTTTTATTTCCACATCCCGTTTACTGCTGACTAGCTGCATCACTTGCTTCCAACAAGGTCATGTGACCCCATCTCAGCCAATTGTTAACACACCCGACCTATTGTCCAGCTAAGTGAGGGCAATGGCATAAAACTACCCTAGGCAACATAACTGTCTTGGAGTTAATCAGATGAGGGGTTGGCATTTCAACTACTGCATATAACTGTGATACATCCTCATTTATCCAAAGCTCTCAGAGAGACGGAACCTTCAGGTAAACAAAGATTCAGAAAAGAGCTGGTCAGAGAGCCACATTGCAGGTTCCCCAGCCCGGGGAGCAGGGGGAGACGATGCCAGCTATACAGACTAGCAAGCACCCTAAATAGAACTGGTAACATCCCAGGGATCACCTAGCTATCTTGGCCCCATCACCATTGTTTCTGAGCACCTTGCAATCTATAATGTATTCATCTTCATAACAACTCTGTGAGGCAGGACAGCGCTATTGTCCCCATTGTAGAGATGGGGAACTGAGGCAGAGAGCGGCTAAGCGACTTGCTAAAGATCACACAGGAAGTCTGTGGCAGAGCAGGGAATAAAACCCATGTTTCCTGAACCCCAGGCTAGTGCCCTAACCACTGGACCTTCCTCTCTCTCAGGTGCACACTATATCTAACCAGGAGATAACTAGGAGTTTTGGGTTTAGGGCTTTAAATAAATTAAATGGTTAAAAGACAAAGGACCCACATCATTTTTTTCTTCTAATAAGCAAAGATTCCACTCTGAATAATAATCTCAGCATTTTGTATGTTAGTCAGCTTTGAGATTCTCACCCGCCGAGCCAGTCCCAGGCCCTTACGGCCCACGCACTTGGATTTGCAGCATTCTTCCCCTTTCTGCTTTCCGCCATTGTGTTATTTCTTCTCCGCTTGCAGCTGCTGCCGCTTTACCTTTACTCTGGGCTGGGATTTCCATCACTTCTGCCCCAACTGAGATTTTCGGTAAGTGACCCAAGCATCCAGCTCTTTGTGTGGAGTCCCCTATTGGATCCCTGCTGTAACTGGAGGCAGCAGGAGAACATTGCGCACACTGATAACTCTGTGGGCTTTTCTGGGGACAGGTTAAAGTTGGCCTGGCCTACACAGACATCTTGGACACCTGCACAGTGGGAGTCTCCTCCTGGCAATCGGATCCCTCCTCTTGTAAAGCCCAGAAATGTGACACGTGCTGCACTAATTGCATGTGGCTTGCCAGAAACACTCCTGAAACATGACGCCCAGCTTCTGGCCTTAGAACCAGCTCTTCATGGCTGCGCGTGAAGCTCTTGTGGAGGCTACAGCCTTGATCAGATGCTACTGTGATGTGGGACACAAATACTGTGATGGGTTGAACCCCCCATCCAGGATGCCATTTGAGGTGCTGGGGCCTTACTGAGCCTGCCCTTTCCATCAGCCTGGGGTTTCTCACCCTGTTTTTGCTGTGCTAGTTGCACACACTCACAAGGCCATACCCAGCTGCAGACACAGACTGAAGTCAGCTCTGTGTGAGAGGATTCACCCAGCACTCACGTACCCACCCCCTTTGGGGAGTAAACCCAAAATAATATTGTCTCCTACTGTATAGAAAGATCTGCACAGCGCAAGGTCATAAAAATTCACCCTCTCCCTCAATGTGGAGAGAGATATGCACCGCTTCCCCCCCGCCTCTCATATGAATTGCACAAACTGGGTTATGTTATAAACAAGAAATAAGTTTAACAACTACAAAAGGTAAATTTTAAGTGATTATAAGGGATAGCAAACAGAACAAAGCAGATTACTGAGCAAATAAAACAAAACACACAAATCAGGCTTAATACACTCAAGAAACAAGTTACAAAATGTAATTTCTCACCCTCAATGTTGTTTTAGGCAAGTTGCAGAGTTTCTGTAGCTTAGAGTTCCAGTTATTTCTCTTTACAGTCTAGACTCCTGTCTTAGTCTGGACTCAGTGACTTGCCTTTCCCTCAGCTCAGTTCCCTTGTCTCTTCAGGTACTTTCAGCTGTCTTTCTTCTCGGGCAGGAAGGCAATGGAGAAGAGTCCTGTTTACTTTACTCCCCAGACTTAAATATAATTTACATAAGGCGGGAAGCCTTTGTTTCCAGTGGAAAAGTACCAGCAGTGTCCAAGGTGGTACAGAACTTTTTACCAAGTGACCTTATCACCTGACCTTGCAGTGTCAAAGCAACCATGAAACCAGGTTTATTTGCAATGTCCACAGGAAGGTACTCCCGGAAGATGGGGGATCCACATCTTCTAAGACTCATTGTCTTTTTCCTAATGGCCCAGTAAGGCTGATTGCTTATTGTCTGGTGGGCATCTCCAAGTATAACCACAGTTGTAATAGTTACATAGTCAGTATTCCTGACTCCAGATACAGAAATGAGACATGCATACAAATTGGATAAACACATTCAGTAAATGATAACCTTTCCAATGATACCTCACATGACCCATCTTGCATAAAGTACATCTCAGTTATGCCATATCCATATCATAAGCATATTTCTATAAATAATATGGAGCATCACGTCATAAATACGTCAACAGATTAGCACCATGATGGGAGTCCAACTGCACCGGAGCAGCCCTTCCTGTCCCTCCAAGCATCCAGGAAGTGGGGATAGGGGAGAGGAGCTGACAGTGAGAGGCTCTGGGATGGCTGAAGGTGGTAGGACAGTGGGGAGAGGCAAATGCTAGATGGTCTCAGGCACATTTCAGGTTCACTCAAATGTGTCTTTTATTGACCGTTCTTCTTCCAGATGCCAGCCTCCCTGAGGCTCTCTCTGCACCACTGAAACTCAGTGAGGTGTAAAGCTCAGCCTAGATTTAGTTCTGGTGCCCCAGTCAGTTGCAGGAAGCTCTGTAGTGACTCTGTAGGCTACCCCCATCTAGCTTCTGGCCATACACATACATGCATTTATTTACTCCTTGGCCAGGCAACCTCTCGTCTCTTTCTCTTAGTTTACTTGAATGCTTTAGTAAAGTGCAGCAAAGGGATTCTGGAGGAAGAGGCAGCCACAAAAGGCCTGATCGCCCTGCATCACAGGAGACACGGAAAGTCCTGGTAAACAGCACTGGGTGCATTGTCTGTAGGAAGCTGCAGACCCAGTGACTCGATTCCTGCTGCATAGGTTGCTAGTAAGAACCACTGATTTCAGTGGAAGTTACTCATATCCCCTAGCAGGAGACTCAGGTCCCTGGAAGTTCCCGTTTGTGAGTGGTGGGGAGGATACAGAGGGCAGTGGCTTCAAGAGGTTATCCAATTAAACATTCTTAAAAGGACGAACTTCTGGAGACCTGATGGCTCAGAGCACTGGCTGTAAGCTATAGAGCCTTTCAGTGGGTTGCTAGATGGAAACCACCTGTGGTTGGTGTCTGAACTGTTGCCATCTAATTATGTCTGGGAGGAGGGATAGCTCAGTGGTTTGAGCATTGGCCTGCTAAACCCAGGGTTATGAGTTCAATCCTTGTGGGGGGTCACTTAGGGATCTGGGGCAAAATCAGTACTTGGTCCTGCTAGTGAAGGCAGGGGGCTGGACTTGATGACCTTTCAAGGTCCCTCCCAGTTCTAGGAGATAGGATATCTCCATTAATTTAATTTAGGTCTTGGGGCACTAACATCAGCTCCGGTGTCTTGACTGCATTCCAGCTGGACTAATTGCTTTCAGCAACTCTCTCTGAGATAGTATTCTTCACTTCCTGTCCTAACCTGTTATGTAGTGCAGTTAAACATGCTCCATCCCAGAAAGGACTGCATGTTAATGGGGAATTGAGTGATTTCATTCCACATTCCTGTAAATCTCTTTGGCCGCAAGCCAGAAGGTCCTGCAGACAATAAATGCAAGGCCTTGAGGAGTATTTGTAAAGACTTGCCATGTATCCCCTCACCCCTCTTCCCTGCTCAGAATGTCCAATTCCAAGGCCTTATTTCCCATAACTCCCCTCAGACTGGGAGCTCAGTTAATGCTACTGATCCCAAGTTAACAAGGCGATGGTGAGCAACACAAGCTCTTCCCTTCCCTAACTGGAGCTCTCCCATTCCCTGGTGGTTTGGGAAATGAGAGATTAAATCTATGGCTTCGGGCTTTTGGTGCCCGAGTTGGCCTCAAGTTTGCATTTCCCAAACGACATCCCACTAAAATCCCAAACAACCTCGCTCTAACATCCTGGGGCCTCAAGCAAGAACAAGACCAGGGTTATATCGGTGGGGAGTTTCCCTCTGTTATCACATGGGGCTGTCATCATTCCCAGGCACCCTCTTTCCTTTGTTGGTCCCTGTGGAGGGTGCTGCTCAGTGATGATCACTGCAAGCCTGTGCATACGGTAAAGACACAGGGCCAGACCCACACAGGGATGTAGTTGCCTAAAGCCCACATTTAGGTGCCTCGGTCCCAGTTTTAGGCACCACAGCAATCCACCAACCCCTGCTTAGCTGCCACCTAACCTGTAGGTGCCTAAACTCACTTGGTGCTCCTCATGGTCCAGGACCCGGATGACCTGGTGCGGGTGGAGGCTTGTCAAGCTGTTTATTCAGTGGTTTCCTCCGCCCAGGTCAACCGGGTCAAGAGCTCTGGCCTCGTGGTCAGGGCTGGGGGGCAGGCGAGCTCCCTCCCACCCGCGCTTCAGGCCATCCGGTGGAGTGCAGGTCTGCTGCTCTATCTCGGCGTCTACCTTTCTGCCATGCATCCGTCTCTGCCGGAGAACTGGCATGGTTTAGAGGGCAGGGTGACTGGGCGGTTGCGGGGCTGGATGGGACTGCTCCGGTGCCTCTCCCTCCGGGGGAGAGAGCTGGTTCTTAACCAACTGGTCCTGTCTATGCTCTGGCACCGACTCAACACCCTGTGCCCACCCCCGGTGTTCCTGGCCAATCTCCAGAGGCTGGTTCTGGAGTTTTTTTGGCTGGGACTGCACTGGGTCTCTTCAGGGGTTCTCCATCTCCCCCTGGAGGAGGGAGGACAGGGCCTGACATGTATGCGCAGGCAGGTCCATGTCTTCCGCCCCAGGCCCTGCAGAGACTCCTTTATAGTGCAGGTGGCTCAGTGTGGAGCATATTGGCGCATGCCTTCCCCCGTCGCCTGTGAGGCCTCCGATATGACCGGCAGCTCTTTTTTCTCCATCCGAGAGGTCTTCCACAAGACCTCTCCAAGCTGCCGGTCTTCTAACAGGACCTCCTCTGGGCCTGGAGGCTGTTTTCAGCAACCAGGTCCTTTGTGACCACCGAGGGGGTAGATCTCCTCACGGAGCCCCGCTACACAATCCCCATCTTCGTGTGTAGATGGTGGAGTCTCCCTTGGTGTGCTGGAGGTTGGTCCTGGTGGGAATCACTAAGATCAGAGACCTCCTGGACTACGATCTGGGGAGTTGGGTGGATCCCCAAGCGTTCAGTTGGCGCATGGGACTCTCCACCCTTATGATCCCCCCAGTGCGTACTCCAGGAGATGGAGGCAGCCCTGCCTCCCGCTGGTTGGTTTTTGCCCCACCTGCCCCTCACTCCAGGCCCTCTGGATCTTTCCATCGGCCCCCTGCCCCGTGAGCCTTCCCGGCCTCCCCTTCCTCGTACCTCGAGCCGGCTGTGTGTTATGCAGCTGGTTCGTTTCCAAACTGCGCCAAGGGACCATCTTTACGCGTTCGTGCTGCACATGCTTCATTACTCCACCCTCGTGTCCCACTATGATACTAAATGGCGGGACCTTTTACCAGTAGTAGAGGGCGGGGAACCCCGGTGGGCCAGTTTATATTCCATCTTAGTCCCGCAGCCTGCTGGGTATATCAGCTGGTGGCTCCTGCATGGAGCCATGAGCATGGGTGTGTACTTGGCGCGGTTCACCTCTGTCCCTGAAGCCTGTCCCTTTTGTGGCGTGAGGGAGACCCTGGCGCACACGTACCTTCAGAGGTTCTGGCTGCACTTTTCCCCGCACTTGTTTATTTATGCACACCCAATCCGAGGCCCCACGAAGTCGCGGGACCACCTCGTCAACTTCCTCCTGGCCATGGCCAAGGTGGCCATCCATAACACCAGGGAGCGGAGGTTGGCAGAGGGGGGGCCCTGCGACTTCTTCCCCACTCTTCATTTCCCCACCTTTGTGCCCCGCCCTGATACCAAGTGGCGGGACCTTTTACCAGCTGCAGAGGGTGAGGGTGGGCCAGCCTGTATTTCACGGCCCGCCGGGGACATTAGTTAGCGGCTCCTCCACGACTCTAGTTGAGTTCTGGGCTCAGTAGCTCCTCCCCAGGCTGGAGGAGGGGCCTTCACTTCCCAGCATCCAATAGGACCACTCTCCCACTGCTCCCTGGCCCTGCTGTATCATAGTCCACATTGGTGCTTTACTTAAATAATTCCTCTCACTCCCTTGTACTTACCCCTCTGATGTCTTTATTGAGCACAATTATATCTCCCATCAACTTTCTTTTGATTAGGCTAAACAAGCCAAGCTCTTTGAGTTTCCTTTCATAAGGTAGATTTTCCATTCCTCAGATCATCCTAGTAGCCCTTCTCTGCACCTGTTCTAGTTTGAATTCATCTTTCTTAAACATGTGAGACAAGAGTTGCACGCAGTATTCCAGATGAGGTCGCACCAGTTCATTGTATAACAGTATAAACCCTTCCCTGTCTCTACTGGAAATACCTCTCCTGATACATCCTAGGACTGCATTAGCCTTTTTCACAGCCACATCACATTGATGGCTTATGGTCATCCTGTCATCAACGAATACAACTAGGTCTTTCTCCTTTTCTGTCACTTCCAACTGATAAGTCCTAGCTTTTGCACTATTACATTTAATCCCATTTCTATTACTCCAGTTTACAAGGTCATCCAGATCTTCTTGTATGATATTCCGGTCCTCCTCAATATTGGCAATACATCCCAAATTTGTGTCATACGCAAATTTTATTAGTACATACTCACTTTTTGTGTCAACGTCTGTAATAAAAATGTTAAACAAGATTGGTCCCAAAACTGATCCCTGAGGAACTCCACTAGTAACCTCCCTCCAGCCTGACAATTCAACTTTTAGTATGACCCACTGTAGTTGTCCCTTTAACCAATTCCTTATCCACCTTTCAGTTCCCATATTAATCCCCATCTTCTCCAATTTAACTAATAATTTCCCATGTAGAACTGTATCAAATGCCTTACTGAAGTCCAGGTAGATTAGAACTACTGCATTTCCTTTGTCTAAGAAATCAGTTATCTTCTTAGAGAAGCAGATCAGATTGGTCTCGCACAATCTACCTTTTGTAAAACCCTGTTGTAGTTTATTCCAATGACCATTCATCTCTATATCCTTAACTACTTTCTGTTTCAAAATTTGTTCCAAGACCTTGCATACAATTGAGGTCAAACTAACAGGCTTGTAGTTTCCTGGATCACTTTTTCCCCCTTTCTTAAAAATAGGAACTATATTAGCAATTCTCCAGTCATAAGGTACAACCCCCCAGTTTACAGATACATGAAAAATCCTTGCTATTGGGCTTGCAATTTCATGTGCCAGTTCCTTTAATATTCTAGGTTGGAGATTATCCGGGCCCCCGATTTAGTCCCATTAAACTGTTTGAGTTTGACTTGCACTTCATATGTGGTAATTTCTACTCCCATATCCTCGTTGCCATTAGTTACCCTGCCACTATCCCTAAGCTCTTCATTAGTTTCATTTCAAACTGAGGCAAAGTATTTGTTTAGGTGTTGGGCCATACCTAATTATCTTTAATCTCCACCCCATCCTTAGTGCTTAGTGGTCCCACTTCTTCTTTCCTTGTTTTCTTCTTATTTATATGGCTGTAGAACCTTTTACTATTAGTTTTAATTCCCTTTGCAGGTCCAACTCTGCTTGGCTTTTGGCAGTTCTCACTTTATCCCTACACTTCCTGACCCCCAAAAGGTAGCTTTGCTTGCTGATCCTTCCCAACTTCCATTCCTTGTAGGCTTTCTGCTTTCTCTTAATCACCGCTTTCAGATGCTTGTTCATCCAGTTTGGTCTGCAACCCTTCCCTATGAATTTTTCACCCTTGCTTGGGATGCAGACTTCAGAGAGCTTCTGCAACTTTGACTTAAAGTTGATTCCAAGCCTCCTCCACATTCAGATCCCAGAATGGCCCATTTCCCCATAGTCTACGCACTGAGGAGCCTCTCTAGTATGTTCATAAGGAAGAGGAATTGCAAAAGCAGAGGTGGCCTCAAACATATGTGAAAGCAGAAATGAGACCACTGTGCAAGTGATGACTTAGCTTTGGAGTTAAGTCCCCTGGCCTCAGTGTCCTCAGACCATCATGTTCCATCAGAGACGGGCTTGGCCTTGGAGTGTGCTGTTGTGCTGACCTGTGGGAAGCAGTGTAAGGCTGCCTTAATGCAGGGATGTGGCCCCTGATGTTAAATTGGCAGTGTCCCCTTAATCAAGCATCCATGTGGCCCCTCTAGTGGGACCTTCCCGACGCTGTTCAGCACAAAAAAAGATAATTAGTTGTGGGACTGGAGAGGGACCTAGTAACCCTCCCAGGACAGAAGTGAGTGGGGCGCTGGATTTTTGCTCCAGTGAAGAATAGCTGGGCTGCCACGACCCAGAGAGAGACACCTTTGAAAAGGCTAATCTTAGAAACAAGGGAATCTAAACTTCTCACGTACCCTGTGTTGGAAGTGGGCGGATGTGGCTTTTTAATGAATTCTAACTAACGTTTAGATCTGTAAAGCACTAGATATAATCAGGGCTAAGTATTGTTAGTATTTTAATGTTTTTTATAGATCTTGGCGTCCACTCTCCTGGCTGGCAGAGGAGAGCTCATTGCAAATCCAGAGGGTGGCGGTGCCATGCTGTTTTTAAGCTCTAACTATTAGACCACACTCCCTTAACAGAACACTGGGAAGTAGTTTTAGCCCAAAATGTAGGTTTTGTATGAGGTGGATTTTACAGCCGTTGGCAGGAACTGAAATATCTTCATGCTAAAAAACGCAGGGAAAGCAGATGGTATTTTTAATCATCCTCCACAACATTTGCAATCCAATTGCAGCCATGTGCTAGTGCATCAGATCAGGAGAACTAAAATTTTGGCTTCCTTGTAGGACATGTCCTGTTTCTGCAGAGCTGTGTGCAGTCCTTGCTGTCCATTGATCATGCCAGAGAAAGCAGCTGTCAGTCTGCTTCAGATTGTACCAGACTGATAGACTGTTCTGTAACACCTTTCTCCTGCCTGCTCTGTCTCAGCTCTCCAGATCAAATTGCCAGGATATCAATTTGTAAATTAAATCCAACAGAGCCAGCCCTTCCCTTCCCCTCCCACCCACAGCCATGAGATGTAGATATTTCTTTTCTGCCATTATGATTTCCAATCTCTCCAGCTTTTGGACCATTGCTGGAGAATTTTGTTACCATCCTACGGATTAGCAATTTGTTCTCTCAGTCTCTTCGTGGGTGTTGAAGCTCAGCTCAGATTCTTCTACTTTGTTGCTCCAGGCTATATGGACACTGATGATAACAGTATGAATTCTTAACTCTTATGAATCATAGAATCATAGGACTGGAAGGGACCTTGAGAGGTCATCTAGTCCAGTCCTCTGCACTCACGGCAGGACTAAGTATTATCTAGACCAGTGGTTCCCAAACTTTAACAACCTGTGAACCCCTTTCACTAAAATGTCAAGTCTCACGAACCCCCTCCTAAAAATGAATATTTCCAGAGATTTTCTCCTTTACCTGAGTATAAATTATAAAAGCAGTGATCGTGGAAATATAAAATTTGTTTTTATGACATGCTTATTACACACTATTTATTATTTATCATTACAGTATTTTTATTACATTATGAAAATGGCAACACTCTTCCAAGATCTCACCTTCATAGCTTGTATCAAGGCTCCTATGTTTCATCAAGGAGTATCAGATGTGAAACAGCATGAAGGTATTTAAAAGGCCAACTCAAAGAGTTCCTCCTACACAAGCATTCAGGTCTTGAGCAGTCCAGGCAAACACTGCACCTTACAATAAAGCTTAAACTTGTTCTTCACAATAATTTAAAAAACAATACTAGCTGCCTATTTAATTTTAAAAACAGCAAAAAATATCCACTTCCCTTTTCATTTCTTATAAGGAGTCTTGAAGTTTAAATCTCCTCAGTGTGATAGATATGCTTGCTTTGATCTGCGTAGGTCTTGGAAGACCAGGGGCTCCGGGCTGCTGGCCCTTGCTGCCCAGGGTTCCTAGGGACAGCTCTGTCCACCATTAGGGAATTTTTTCCCGAGAACCCCCTGTAACATTTCGCGAATCCCCAGGGGTTCACAAACCCCAGTTTGGGAACCACTGATCTAGACCATCCCTGACAGGTGTTTGTCTAACCTGCTCTTAAAAATCTCCAATGATGGGGATTCTACAACCTCCGTGGGCAATTAATTCCAGTGCTTAACCACTCTGACAGTTAGGAAGTTTCTGTGCAGTAAAGCAGTTTTCTGCGCTGTAACTCCCAAGGTGTACACACTGCCAACCACTTAGTGTGCAGAAACTGCGCATTGCAGTGCTTTAAAAAAAACACCCCGACGAGAGGCGTAGAGCTTTCTGTGCCAGGGCTACAGCACTGTGGTGCCAGTGTAGACACCGTGGTGATTACAGCGCTGCGATTGGCCTCCGGGAGGTGTCCCACAATGCCTGTTCTCATCTCTCGTCATTGGTTTGAACTCTACTGCCCTGCTCTCAGGTGACCAACCGTCATCCCCACCCCGTAAATTCCTTTGGAAATTTGAAAGACTCCTTCCTGTTTGCTTGGTGATGTGAGCAGTGGTCTCAGCGCATCTTTCCAGGTGGCCATGCCTGCTCCGTGCACCAGGCGATCCCCCACTTGGAGCAATGCCGAGCTGCTGGACCTCATCGGAATTTGGGGAGAGGAGGCTGTCCAGTCCCAGCTGCACTCCAGCCATAGGAATTATGATACCTACGGACAGATTTCACGATGCATGACAGAAAGGGGCCATGACTGGGACACATTGCAGCGCAGGGTCAAAGTGAAGGAGCTGTGGAATGCCTACCACAAAGCGTGGGAGGCAAACCGCTGCTCCAGTGCTGTGCCCACGAGCTGCCAGTTCTACAAAGAGCTGGACGCGATACTCGGTGGCGACCCCATGTCCACTGCAAAGACCGATGTGGCTACATCGGTGCCAGTTGAGAATGGGCCGAGCCAGGAGGAAGAAAGCTTGGACAAGGATGTGGCGGGGAAGGGGGACCCAGAGGCAGAGGATGACTTGGAGGCCAGAGATGCATGCAGCCAGGAGCTCTTTTCTACCACGGAGGAGGCTAGTCAATCACAGCTGTCAGAGATTGGCAAAGCACAAACAGGAGAGGAGGCCCCTGGTAAGTGGATCTGATTTTGGGAATCGCTGAAGCGAGTTATTGGGGGCAGGAGGGTTGCAGAAAGCAGGCTTGTCTCCCACTGTATGCCTAGTCTGAGCAGCGGAACAGGCTGTTGATTGACTCCCTCACTTCACGGGAATCTTCCTCAGAGATCTCCAGGAAACTCTCGTGGAGATACTGGGCAATCCACTACTGCAGGTTCTTTGTCAGAGCTGCTTTGTTTCTTGCCCCATTAACGGTAACTTTCCTGTGCCACTGTGCTGTCACGGTGGGGGGGAGGGGGAACCATTGATGCACACAGGCAAGCCGCGTAGGGGCCAGAACGGAAGCCACAGGCTTGGAGAAGACCCTCCTTTGATTCCCTGTTCACCCTCAGCAGCGAGATATCTTCCATAATGATCAGATCCTATGGAAAGGGTGGGGACAGGAATGATTATCAGGCCCCCCCTACAGTGCCGGCTGTCCCCAAGAGCCACATGTCCAATGTACAGCAGGGTCTGGGAAGAGTGATTTACCCTGCCCTTGTGGCTACTCACCATTTTGGGGGTCTTGTGGCTCATGTGTGCTTGCCTGGGGTCAGCCAGTTAGTGACAGGTGTGTGAGTACTGGCTGTGTTTTAAATCACTGAATCAGTGTTGTCTGTGTTGCAAACAATACTGCTTCTGTAAAATGCTGCGGTTAAATTTCACAGATATGAACTTGGGAGCCCAGCCTCCCTCTTTATTATCGGCGGCTGAACGGCTGCGTAGACTTAGAAAGCGACCATGAAGAACTAAGGAGGACTTTCTGCGTGACGTTATGAAACACTCCGCCACCGAGAAACAGGAATTGAAGGAGTGGCGGGACAGCGAGAAGAGGAACCGAAAGGAGAACACGGCACGCCAGAATGAATCCACGGAGCGGCTCTTAAAGGTTATGGAGCACCAAGCAGACACGCTCCAGGCGATACTAGCTCTTCAAACCGAGCAGCTCCGTGTCCGCCCTCCCTTGCACCCGCTGTCGCAAAACTCTTTCCCATGAGCCCCCCCCGACACTGCCAACACACTCAGGGGTGGCAGGTTTGTAGAAATTTTGGTGGTGCCCAGAACCCACACCCAAACTCTGCCCCCCACCTACCTGAGGCTCTGGGAGGGAGTTTGGGTGCAGGGAGGAGGTCTGGGGTACAGGCCCTGGGCTGGGGCAGGGGATTGGGGTGCAGGAGGGGTGCAGGGTGCAGGCTCTGGGAGGGAGTTTGGATGCAGAAGGGGTGAGAGGTTGGGCTCTGGGAGGGAGGTTGGGTGGGGGAGGGGGTCTGGGGGTGCAGGAGGGGGTGAGGGGTGCAGGCTCTGGGACTGAGTTTGGGGGCAGGAGAGGGTGTGTGGGAAGGGAGTGGGGGTGCAGGCTCTGGGAGGGAGTTTGGAGGTGGGCCGTGGGTCCCCGGTGGGGCAAGCGGCGGGGTTAACCCTAACCCTAACCCTAACCCTCGGTAGAGGGAGGGGGTGCAGGGGTGAGGGCTGTGGGGTGGGGCTGGGGATGAGGGGTTCATGATGCAGGAGGGCGCTCAGGGCTGGGGCAGAGGGTTGGGGTGCAGGGGGTGATGGCTCTGGCTGGGGGTGTGGGCTCTGGGGTGGGGCAGGGCTGGGGATGAGTTTGGGGTGCAGGCAGGCTGCCCTGGGGCTGGGGCCGGAAAGGAGGATTCCTCTCAGCCCTCTCCCCGTCTGCAGCAGTGAGCTCTGGGGGAGGGGCCCCCCACCCCCCGGCAGCACACTCACCCCGCACCACTGTCACTGCACGTGCTCCTAGGGCCCCTCTCAGGTCCAGGAAGCCCCCTTGTCTCCTCTGTGGTGGGTGCGGGGGGGGGGGAGCTGCCATCGCATATGTACCTCCTCCCCTGCTGCTGCCCCTCACTGTAGCCTCACTGGGTGTGGGGGATGGGGCTGCCCCTTGCCCAGCGTGGGGCAGAAGCCATGACTGTGCGTGTGGGGGGCCCCTGTGCTGGTGGAAGGTCCCGCCAGAAAAAGGAAGGGTCTGAGGTGGAAGGACAGGGGCAGGACAGCCTGCCCTGGCATTAGTAGATGGAGGGCACTAGGACCCTGCAGCGGAAGTTGATGCCAGGAGCCAGGAGAGCAGAGTCCCTGTGGAGCTGCAGGGGAGAGGCAGGGATGCTTGGGGGCCCAGGGAGGTGCGCGGGGGCAGCAAGTGGGGGCCGGGGGACACTCGGGGGAGGTGTGGGGGCGGCAGGGGGAGCCGGGGGAGAGACCCGGCACCAAACATTGGTGGAGCTGGGCCTCCGGGCCCTGAATATTGCTGGAGCCCATATAACTTACCACCCCGATCACACTCTTATCAACCTCCTGGCTCCAGTCTATACCTGCAGCATTCCACTCCTCCCCCCTCACAGTCCAGCCCTGTGGACTCCCAGTACCCACTGCACTCAACACCCATCCCTCTGCAGTTTGGCCCTGCTGAAGTACAGCACCCGCTGCGTCGTACTCCAAAGGAGAAGGTTGGATATGATTCCTGGACATACACAAATCTTTAGCCATCCCATGACCCCTCCTCCTCCTGAGTCCTTCCGTTCCCCCCTCCCCCTCCCTGCTGATTTTTGTTTTTGTTTGACTCTCTCCTCCGGTTGTTGTCTTTTAATAAAATAATTGTGTTGGTTTGAAAGCAATCTTTATTCTATTAATTGAAAGCAAAAAGAGCACTGCAAAGCAACATACAATTATGTTAAACCCCCTTATTGCATCCTGTGCACCAATCACCTCCTAGCATTACAAGCACTGCAATCCTGAGCATAGCAACAAATATTAGTGGATTTTAGTTTCAAATTGCTGCCTCAAGGCATCCCTGATCCTTATGGCCCTGTGCTGTGCCCCCTAATAGACATGGTCTCTGGCTGTTCAAACTCAGCCTCCAGGCACTGAGCCTCTGCAGTCCAGCCCTGAGTGAAGCTTTCACCCTTCCCTTCACAAATATTATGAAGCATACAGCACGTGGCTATAAGCATAGGAATATTGTCATTGGCCAGGTTCAGCTTCCCATAGAGGCAGCACCAGCAGGCTTTTAAATGGCCAAAAGCACATTCAACAGTCATTCTGCACTTGCTCAGCCTGTTGTTGAACTGCTCCTTGCTGCTGTCAAGTTGCCCTGTGTATGGCTTTATAAGCCACGGCATTAAGGGGTAGGCAGGGTCTCCCAGGATCACAATGGGCATTTCGACTTCCCCTACGGTGATCTTCTGGTCCAGGAAGAAAGTCCCTGCTTGCAGCTCCCTGAATAGGCCAGTGTTCCAAAAGATGCGTGCGCCATGCACCTTTCCACACCAGCCTGTGTTAATGTCTGTGAAACGCCCACAGTGATCCAAAAGAGAAACATTGAGAAATACCCCTTGCGATTAATATACTCGGTGGCTAGGTGGTCTGGTGCCAGAATTGGAATATGCATCCCATCTATCGCCCCTCCGCAGTTAGGGAAGCCCATTTGTGCAAAGCCATCCACAATGTCACGCACGCTACCCAGAGTCACGGTCTTTTGGATCAGGATGCGATTAATGGCCCTGCACACTTCTGTCAACACGAGTCCAATGGTAGACTTTCTCACTCTGAACTGATTAATGACCGATCGGTAGCAGTCTGGAGTAGCCAGTTTCCACAGTGCGATCACCACATGCTTATCCAACAGCAGAGCAACTTTCATTCTCATGTCCTTGTGCCGCAGGCCTGGGGCGAACTTATCACACAGTCCCATGAATGTGGCTTTCTTCATCCGAAAGTTCTGTAGCCACTGCTTGTCATCCCAGACATGCATCACGATGTGATCCCACCACTCAGTGCTTGTTTCCCGAGCCCAGAAGCAATCTCACTACTACATGTGGCGAGATCAATGTCACACTCCTCTTGCCTTTGTAGTTTAAGGAATAACTCCACTGCCACTCATGATGTGTTAGTCAGAGCGAGCAGCATACTGGTCAACAGTTCAGGATCCATTTCTGCAGCCCGAAGAGGCAGAGCATGCAGTACACAAACAGTTGAAAGATGGCGCCAAATGCGGATGGAAGCACAGGGATTTCTGGGATGCAAAGCAATGCATCACAGGTCATTGGGACAGGATGCCCCGCGACCCCCTCTGCCTTCCCACAGCTCTTAGCAGCAGAAGAGAAAGAGGTGCTCTGTGGGATAGCTACCCAGAGTGCACTGCTCTGAATACCGCTGCAGGTGAACACGCTATTGCACAGGCAGCTGACAGTGTGAACACACAACAGCAGTTTCCCTTCAGCGCTCTCTAAGCGGCGCTGTAACTGCCGGTGCTGTAACTTTGCCAGTGTAGACGTGCTCTTAGGAAGTTTTTCCTAATATCTAACCTAAACCTCCCTTGCTGCAGTTTAAGCCCATTGCTTCTTGTCCTATCCTCAGAGGTTAACAAAAACATTTTTTCTCCCTCCTCCTTGTAACAAACTTTTATGTACTTGAAAACTGTTATCATGTTCCCTCTCAGTCTTCTCTTCTCTGGACTAAACAAACCAAATTTTTTCAGACTTCCCTCATAGGTCTTGATGAAGTGTTTTTCACCCATACGTCTCACAGCACTTTATAAAGGTAGGTCAGTATCACTATTTCTGTTTTGTAGATAGGGGAAAACGAGGAGATGAATGACTTCCCCAGGGTCAAACAGCCAATCTGTGGTAGAGCCAAGGCTAGCAATATCCTGCACCCCAGTCCACTGCCTTAGTCACTAGGTCACACTGATTAGCTCTCCAAAACAAAAACAAACAAAAAAACTCACAACAAAAACTTAATTCTGTGGTGTTCTTTGTAATACATGGAGCTTATGGACTAACTGCCCTTCCTATCCTGGCAGCTCCCCACACATGCTCACACTGCTAGGTTCTCAAAAACACTTAATTCGGAGGATTGCAGGGAGGGTTCTGGGGGTCTGTGATGGTTGGTTCATGGACCATTGCTAGAGAATCTTGGCTCAACATTGTCCATTTTCTCCTTCAACAAGATCTACATTATTGCAGCCTTTATGATCCACCGTGGTGTCTGTTGGCAAGAGCTAGGGGTCTGGTGACCACACACAGGATGGCAAGGAGTGGGGTTTTGAGGATGGAAAAAACGATCACATTTTCCATGTAAATAGCCAGGTTTGCCTGCACTTCAAGTGATTTCCCAAGTACAACGCCAGACAACAAGCTTCATACCAACATTTTAGGGCCCTATTCGTTAATCAAAGGGAATGGGCTCTCAGGAGAAACTCACATCTGCTTATCTAGGCTGCCTTTGCTAAACAATTTCCTCAGCCACGTGCCAGCTTTTGCCTGGGCTATTCCCTCCTGCCCATGCAGATCTCTCATTGATGTCACTGGGAGTTCTGCACATGCAGGGAGAGCAGGAAATCAGCATTCATAGCCGCTGTGCGGAACTGAGAGGAGGATTTTTGCCTACAATGTTTCTCATTGAAAGGAATTTTCAGCTTGACGTTGGCATGGGGCCAGCCGTCACATTATATGTATATGATCCCATCAAACTCAGAGCCCCAGTATTCCAATTCACAAACACACACAGCATGTTAAACATAAAATCTCAAGGAAAACTCAGCAAGTGGCTGCTCCCCACCTCCCCCTTACCCCCAGGCGGGGCTGGGACTTTCTGTTCCCCTTGCGCAGCAGAAAAAGATATGATCATGAAAAGAAATATTGTGCAAAGTTTACTTCCTGAGATGGTGTTTCATGTGCTGACCTTTCACTGTCTCCCATTTATTCTTTCACATGCCCTGGGCTCATTAGATCTCATCTCTCTACTTCCAAAGAGAAGCATTGATCCTTTCAGCCATGACTGGGCCCAGCCTCTGAAGATCCTATCATTAAACCTGCCTAGAAAAAAACAGAAGAACACGGTTTTGTAGGTCAGATCCACCCCCTGCTGCTTCTAGGTTCCTCCATACACCAGAGAAGGGCACTGTACCTGAAGGTGGGATTCCCCCACAGGGCCCTCACTGCAGTGGGATTTGTGCCCCTCCCTCCCCGAGAGCACCAGTCGAGGAGAGCAGTTGGGATCTCTGCTGTCAGTGGCTGCCTCTCCCTTCACTTGCAGACAGAGGAACTGGTGAAGAACGCCTTGTCTATGCTAGGTTGCGGGTGAGGGGAAATAGAGATGAGTCAGATCCAGATTAGGTTTGGGGTCTTCTAAACTCTCACAAATTGACCTAGCAGCTGATAGAGCGAGACTGCTGCCATTGTGAGTGGTGGAGATTTTATGGGATTAGCTGGTCTAATCAAATCCTTGGGCCATATCTGATTTGGGTCTGGAAAGAGGCCCTGTCTATCTTAGGATACAACAAGGGCCCAGTAACAGGGGTGGCGTCAGCTCTTGGTGTTGGTATTAGACACTCCCTATCTCTGCAATGCAATTCGGGGCAGAAGGGTGGAAACATTTGCAAGATTGGGTTTTTTTCTTCAAATGATCAAGGAAAAAATATAGAAGAGAACTGCCTGTGCGAGAGTTTCCTCTTCCCCACCCCCATCCTTACCCCTGCCGAGCACAACTAATCGTATAACCAGTGTGGCTTTGCCGAAAGTGGCCATTACAGCCATTTCAAAGATTTTCCTTCTCAGATCTCACCACACAAGGGAATCTTACCTATTCACATGACAGACATGAAAAGGATGTTTCTGTGAATATGGTGGGATGGTTGAAGCCAAGCCAAGCATGAAACACATGTCTGCAGGTCAGGGAGGGGAATGGCTGCTTGCTTGGTAATATTTTGTTTTTCATTTTCTTAAAAGTTATTCTTCATTATTTGCATTCCAGCAGCCCCTACTGGCCTCAGCCGAGGTAAAGGCCCCATTGTGCTAGGTGCTGTACAAACTAATAGGAGGAGACAGTGCCTGCCCTGAAGAGCTTACAATCTAAATAGCAAAGTGAGACAGCATAGGAGAAAGGAGAGATTATTATCCCCATTTTACAGATGGGGTCCCAAGGCACAGGGAGATCCCACCACCTGTCTACAGTCACAGGGGGAATATGTGTGCCAGAGCCAGGATTTGAACTGGCAACTCCCATTCCTGTGCCCTAACAAAAAGCCAGATGAATTTCATACTGGTGAACGATGCAGCAATGGCAGACAAGCCTCTATTTTTAGACTCAGCAGGTGCAGGCTTGGTAGGCCAGAAATGACTCCAGTGCTGCCCACAACCACATGTATCCACTGTCTGCTTCTAGTATAGGCTGGGTGTCTCTGGGAGGGAGCCTGTCTCTGATTTAGGGAGCAAGTTACAAGAGCAATACTGTCACAGCCTCCATCGGTTCCCCCCCCCCGCCCCCCCGTTATCAGCATTCTGTTCCTTCTCTTTTCTCAAACTCTGTCTTCAGTTAAAGGCAGTTTGATCCACTTATTGCAAGCAGGGTCTTGTGCAAATGCAATGCACCCAAAGTTTCCTACATTATTATCATATTAAAGAGCACAGTTTCACTAAGGGTTTAGCACAGCTGCTGTATAGATGATAATATGCCAGGTCTTGCAGCCCATGATCCAGGCTTCAGCAAACTGCTGGATCTGGAGTCCTTTTGAACAGTGGCTCACAATAAAGAGGAAGGATGGTCCAGTGGTTAAGGCACTAACCCAGGACCTGGGTTCAAGTTCCTGTTCTGCCACCGACTTCTTGGGCAGCCTCAGGCAAATCACTTAGCCTCTCTGTGCCTCAGTTTCCCACTTGTACAATAGGTATAATAGCCCTCCTCTGCTTGGTGTGAGGATAAATACACTAAAGATTGTGAGATGTTTGGATACCATGGTGATTGGGCCAGATAAGACAACCTCATTGTGGGTTGCAACCCATCAAACACTCTCCTGGGACTGTGCGCATCCCACAAACCTTGGCAGGATGGAAGCGGGGCTCTTTTCTCTTGCCTCTGATTGCCCCTGCCAGCTGAGTCTGGCATTGCCTCCCTGCTGCTGCACCCCTCAACAGCTGTTGGGCAGGGTGGGGGAGGGCTGCTGCACGCTGCACCCTGAGAATGGAATCCTGTTCCCTCTCCTTCCTTTTCTGCATCCCCTCAACAGGGGGTATCAGCCCAGCCATGACCCCCAAAGACTCCCTGATTTCAAAAAGGCCTGGATGAAGTTATGGCCATTTTTAACAGCTGGAGCTGTGGCAGCTCAGACAATGACATGGGGAAATGAAATGCTTTCAAGGTATAATGCGGCTGTGCATGGCAGCCTCCACTTCAAAATCTCTAAGTGCTTCACACACATTAATAAATTCAGCCTCACAACCACCCCAAAGAGGAAGGGAAGGATCCTTATCCCTGCTTCACAGGTGGGAAAACAAAGGCACAGAGAGGGGAAAGGGGCTTGTCCAGAACCAGGAATATAATCAAGATCTCCTGACTTCTAGTTCTGTACTCTCACCTCTAGGGCCTGGACCAAGCTTCCTGCCATAAACTCACCTTCCATGGATAGAAACTGAAGTGACTTACAGACTTGAGAGCAGTGAGTCTGTTTCAAGTTTATCAGCCACAATGGTACAAAGACCAGAAGCCACTAGAAATGTCTCCACTAGAGCTCTCACTGGTGGAAATTTGTGTGTGAACGTCCCGAGTGTATGGCCTCTGAAAGGAGCTCCCAGAGACTGTAGTGTAGGACTGATATGGGATGGTTGACTGCTTAAAAAAACCATTAGTAAAGATCAGTACTATAGACCATCTACTAGCTGGGTTTTAGGCATCTCAGGTCAATTCAACTTTGGTTTTCCTCACTTCACACAGTTTGTGTGTCTAGGGGCTTGTCTACATGGCAAGTTACTGCACTGCAAGCCAGGTTGTGAATCTGTAGTGCATCAGGTAGGCTGCACTCTGCACTGTACCCAGTATCTGCATGGGACGCTATTGCTGAGCAAGCTGGTGTGTGGAAGATTCGCACCCTGGCTTGCAGTGCAGTAACTTGCTGTGTAGATCTAAATAGTTTGGTCCCCTTTGCTCAGAGATGCATTCCTAGAGCCTCACCCCCTATAGCACAGCTGACTGTAAGCAGAATGAACAGAGAGCAGCTTGGGGGAAAAGATGCACATGTCCCATGGTCTATATTAAGAGCTTCTTCCTGAAGGACAGTTTTTTCCAATCAGTTGACCCAGTCAGGATCACATGGGAGTAGCCTGATTGTCAGCAAATAGCTCATCATTATTTAATAATGCCTCAGCTCTATATATAAATAAAGGCAATGGTGTTCCACCCATTCCCATGTGACTGACCACAGACTCCCAGTTCACAGCCTTTCCTGAAGACATCCTGATAACTCCCTAAAGTTGTAGAGGAATTTCCTGCTTGATCAGGAACAAGTTCTCCTCCCAGTTATGCTGGTGCTATTCTACTGGAGCTGATGGTGTAACTGGGAAGACAGGCTGGCCCACTGTAGAAAGCAGACTCTGGTCGTAATATTCTGTGCCACAGTGTAATGAGCCCAGGTTGAAATGATGGTACTATTATTAACAACAATAGCACCCACTCCATGCTAGTGCTTTCCAGTCACTCAGGAAGGGTGGGTCTGCTCTGGGCAGTTTACAGTCTATCTCAATCTTGTATTTGCCCCCGGCAGGCAGAGAGCTAATGCATCCAGAATCCTCTGCTAGTGGAGATGGGCTACGGATAGAGACCCATCCTGGCCTCCCCAGCGAGGAATTGGGGCAGGATCCTGTGCATTATTTAATTAATGGGGGGCAGGTGTCTCTGCGGAGAGAGTATGACAGAAGTTCAATACTCTCTCTGGCACAGAGGGGATGGGGAAAGAGGGGAGAGATAATTAAAGAGAATGGGAAAAGGGACCAGGTGTATTAGGAAAATTAACACAGTAAAGAGACCATTTCAATCAGCAGGGCTGTTACTGTAGAAGTTCAGCAGGGGGTGCAGTGAAGGATTCTAGGAGGGAATGGAGGAAAATGCCAGCTGGAAGAAAGGCATGTAGTAAACCAATGGAAGGGTGGAGGGCTTAGCATCTGTCTCTGGGACAATGACATACAGGGGCATTATACGGGCAGTGGAGAGCAATGGAGTTTGGAATCAGGCATTGGATCACATCTGCTTCAACCATGCTTGTTCGACAGCTGTTTGCTGAATACATGGAGACATGTGGGAGCTGATCGTAGCTCCCATCCTAACTGTGCCCCAGAGACACACACCCCATGACATTCACCCTGGCGCAGAAAGCCAGCACAAAGTGCTACACCTCTGTCCCACTGAAGCCCATACGCTGTGATTGTGCGATGAGCTCGGCTCTGGGGCTTCACCGAGCTGCCCCAAATCTACCCTCACACACTTGCAAAGAGAGGTGGTCACTGTGATGGATGGGGAGCTGATCTGCAATAACAGCTGGACACTGGAATTTGACCTGGTTATTGGGATGTTTAGCATATGACTGTATTGAGGTTCAGTGTGAAAAAACAAGCCGGAAGGGAAGCATAGCTCAAGATACGGCACTCCTCAGCAAACATTTGAGGGTTGTTACGGGACAATGGCTGAGCCATAGGCCTGAGGAGCTGGCTTGTCCTCCAGCTGAGCCATCCAAAATGGTTTTAACAAAGAGGCCAAAGTCCAGGAACAAAGGAACTCTGGCTGGTTTAAAGGGGAGCTGGTCAGGACAACCAGACTGACACAGGAACCTTGGCGTGTCTGAAGATGTTGGGCCAGTCTGGTGTCCCACCAGGAGCTAGCAGAGAGTTAGTTAAGAGAAACACAGGTGTGACTGTTTGTTGTTTTAAAGCCTTTTTTTCTCTTATGCCTTGTTTCTACTATGAGAACAACTACCACTCTGTTTTAAGAAGGCTGTTTGGTCATTATATTCACTACTGGTCACAGACTCCCAAAGGCAGCAACTGCAGGTGACGAACCAGTAAGCCCAGTGGGTATGCAGGATACTGTAGCCCCAGGGCCTGGTCTTGTACAGTAGTGGCTGGGTGTGTAGTATAGACACTGCATGCCCAGCTAGCATGGGTATAAATAGCAGTGTAGATGGTGAGGCACAGCTTAGGTGAGTAGAGCAGAGAGCCCTACATGCCTGAACCCCCTACACACCCAAGCAGTGTCTCCCATGCCCACACTAGTATGTTTAGCAGTGTAGGGTCCCACTGCCTGCCCAATGCCAGAGCCCTTCCCCACAGCAATGGAAAGCTCTAGCAGCAGGGACAGGCTCTGGCAGGGTGGGGTGAGAGAAGCATTTAGATTCTTTCCCTCCTGCCTTCCCCCTGCCAGCGCCTTCCACTGCCGCTTGTAGCTACGTACTGGAGTGACAAATGTGGATACAGCCTGCTTTCACTATGGTGTGTAGTTACACATGCAGTGCCTGTACTCTATATGCTGCCATGAGTGTAGACAAGGGCTAAGAGAGGGAAAACTGGAATTCCACCCCAGGAGAGGTAAAGGCATGAGAACTGAGTGAGCACTCAGAGAGACCAGAATGGGACAGAGATACACCCAGCCCTATAACCATGACAGTCTACATGATATTGGGATACTTTGGGGTTCAATACAGACAGGTAAGGGGCTGTGTCACTGCCTGCCTTGTAATCCTGTCTGCCTCTTTCCTGTGCAGCTTTGGTTCATAGCCTGGATATTGTCGGAGAATAACAGAGTTCTCACTTTTTGTTTGGGTACAGCAAGTCAGATGCTTTATTAACTCTCACAATTGCGCAGAGGGAGAAAGCTAAGCAGGTCTCTCTACAGGTAAACAATTACAGCAAACCTTTATACCTTTCATTACAGACAATAACAAGCAACAGCTGCATTTTGTTTATACATAGGCCATCTTGATATCTTATTTTTCTCACTTGTTTTGACTCTAGCCTACATACAATATTTTCTACACATTATCTACACAAGGGCGCAACAACTTCTCACACAGTTCTTTCCCACTCGCCTCACACAATCCTCGCTTCTACAAATCTCGCGTTATTAGGGTTACAGTTAGCCTGACTCTTGCTAACGAACTGTCATGCATTGCAGTTCCTTCCTGTCAGTTCTTTCTCTGCTTCCACAATATCAAGCGCCTCCTTACAGCACCCTGACTTCATCCAGACTTTCATCAGCCAGTTTACTTCTTGTGGGGTGACAACAGCCTTTCCAGCCCTGAGTTTTCCCCAAACTGTCTTCCCTGGGGTGTTGAGTTAACTACTCCTAAAGAGATAGCACACAGCAGCCTGTTAGGTTATCTGGGGTTAACACACCCTTCCCGTCAACCATCGCTTGCTTACAGTAAAAGTAAAACAAGTTTAGTAACAAACGGACACAAGTGTAAGTGATACCAAGTGGGAGAATAAGGATAGAAATGGTTACGAACAAACAAGTGAAAATACACTACAGATGCCCCCTGGATTATGCAAACCCGATTTATGCAAATCCGCTTACGGAAAAAGTTCCATAAGCTAGAAATAGGGTGTTGGGTTTTTTGGCATAATGGTCAGGTATACATTTCCGACTTACGCAAAATTCGAGTTATGCAAGGCGTTCCGGAACGGAATGCTTGTGTAAGTTGGGGAGCGTCTATACTAAGACTGAAACTCAATTTAACAAACTGGAGTGTTTTGTTCATAGAAGGTGTCTCACCATAGTCATTCTTCCTGCACAACTGGCTAGTCCTTAGCCAGGATCCAAAACAGAGGTCAAAGTGCTTGGTTTCCTTGTTTCCCTGGGTGAAGGATAACTCAGGGGATCTCTCTCGCTTCTTTTTATAATCCAGTAAACTGCTGAAATGTATTTGAAAAGTAAGCCCAAAGTTTCTCTCTTCTGCTGTAGTGTAGACGCCATGCTATCTTCTCCCCTCCTCGTTAGCTTTGTTTACCTTACATGTAAACATGTAAGAGATGTAAACATCTCTGCGAGATGACCAGGCTGATCAGACAAGCAAATTCATATTCCTTTGTCTAAGGCAGACAGGGTTTATGCATTGCTTGCCAAACAGTTTAAGAACATAATTCTAGCATATTTATAATTCTGGACACACCCTGTACAGACACAATGATTTTTGGGACCAGCATGTTACCTTTTTGTATTATACCTACATGACACCTTTTAGAGAGCAGATTATAACAACAGTGTGTTAGGTGTAGTGAGTATGTCAGGCCTCACAAGAGTTGCTGTCAGAGTAGTGAACCACCAATGGGCCTGTGTGTCACAATCACATGTGGGAAGGGATGCCTTTATAAGACAATCCCTCTTTTAATATGTGATCCATGCTATGAAGCAGTCTGAGAACCTCTGTTAAGCTTTGATCCTTTCCTGGTTTCCTGTTGAAGGAAGTCTGTCCCAATGTGGCTTGGAGAGGGGACAGTTTGCCAAAAGAGAGGTGTTTTACTGCAGATAAGCTAAGAAATGAAGATCTAGTTTTCTAGTTCTTCTGTTTCTTCCTCATGCCCATTGCACAAATCAGTGCTTCTCATCCTTGCCCTGAATGTTATTGCTCTTCAGTGTGGTATGTATCTTTTGCTGGGCTCAGAGTGCATTTACTTTTACTGAGATTTCATGTCCCTTTGCTTTTTAAAAGCTCAGAGGCAATTGAGCGGGTCATCATTATTTCTGAATTGCATGAGCACTGACATCAAAAAGCATTTCTGGGAGTCGCCACTGCTGTCAATCTCCCACTCACACTTCAGCAGTGCAGGATCATCAGTTAGCAGGAAACTGATTAAATATCAAGCTCCACATACATCCTCTGCCTCTAATACCATTTTAAAGGCAGGAGGGGGGAACTAGTTGGCATTGGGTGTTCTGTGTTTTTGATTCCTTCTGCTTTGTTTACAAGGCAAGCAGAGATCCAGACCCTGCCAGTAGGTTCTGGCTGGATTGACGAGGACAGGTCATGCTCCATCATTCAGGACAAAAACTCTTTCTTGAAACTTGTGTAGTCTGATTGTTATCTGCCCATGATCTTGCCTCTCCCTCCTTGCAGAGTTGCTGAGAAGGAACTCACCCCAAATAGCTCGACACCACAGCTCAGGAATAGTGGACATTGACTGGAGGCTGCCCTGACTAGTGGCCAGTGAGAGGGCTCAGATATAATGTCCACTCTATTTGGCTATCAGAGCAGTGCAACTCCCCTCACAGCTGCAAGAATGCTTCTGGTTGGAGGGGGTTCTACCTGAGTACAAAGCAGCACCAAAGGACCCAGAGGATTTAAAAGACAGCCCAAAATACAGCTACTAGCCCTGCCTGAAAAAATAACCAGACTCTTGCTTGGGAAACTTGCACACCTGACCCTATGGGCCCCATTAAACACATGCTAACCCAACTTCCCCTGCCAGTCAGTTATCCCCCATGGCTTCCACGTCTGCAATTCCAAAACTTGGTATATAGTTAGTGTGTCTCCTAGGGAGGGGATGATATTCTAAAGGGCTGAGTGTTGCTTGGAATAATCTTTGCCTTGTGGTCCTAAAACTGCTCCTCCTCTCCCCAGAGGCCCTTTACAGTGTGGGGGAACAATAACAAGCCTCCACTTCTGTTTGTACAGTATGTTAGGGGGTGGGTTTGACTGCAAGTGAGGCTACGGTCTAGATGGAGGCCAGTACATTTCCTACTCAATGCTGCCCACCTTTCCCCCAGTGAATTTAAAATGCCATTGAGTTAAAGGGGCCATTAAATAAGGTATACGTGAAGTTTCACTAACTAGTGAAGCATGGCAAAGACACTCAACAGACAGCTGCATTGGAATAGTGTGCATCAGCTGTGTCAGCCACACACCCTTTGCTGGCTTCCCCACAGACCAAGATAAAACAAATATACAGGCAAAAAGCTGCCTTTGTGAATGAATCCCTGGGAAGGGACTATGGTTACTGGCAATGGTGTTTTTCTTACTAACAACCAATTAGCTGCCCTAGCAGTCTAGGCACAATACAACATAGCATTAGACCGGGAGTCCAAGGTCAGGTACCACCTCTTGCACCTGCGCACACAGGTAAAGGGGATGGAGAGGGAGGCATGTTGCAGAGGACTAAAAAGGGCATCTTGATGTTTGGGGGAGAGGGAGAATCCTCCTAACTCTTCGCCCCTTAAACAATATTAATAAAATAGCAGAGATGTCATGAATCTGTGGAATGAACTGATCTCTGGAGAGAACGGAGTTTGAAAACAATATGCTCAGCGATCGTTCCTATTGCAGAGAAGTACTGTAAGCATTACACAGTCAGTAGAGCATCATGGGTATTGAACTAGAATTATTATTATTTTTTTAAAATTTAATTTAATTTTAAAAAAAATAATTTAATTTAGCATCATGGGTATTGAACTAGGGCCTTGTCTACACTACACAGCTTTGTCGGCAAAAGGCAGCTTTTTCAGCAAAACAGTAGAGGTGTATGCACTGCAATGCCACTTTTGGTGACAAAACTTCTCAGTTTTGGCAACAAAATAAAACCACCTCAATGAGAGACATAAGACTTTTTGTGCAAAAGTTTTGTCCACAAAGTGCCAATGAAGCCACCGCGCTTGATTTTATCGCTTTAATTGGCATCCAGAAGGTGTCCCACAATGCCCATCCTGACTGCTCTGGTCAGAAGTTCTAACTCCACTGCCCTGCAGCCAGGTAAACAACCTTCCGCCTCTCCCCCCTTAAAGCCCCGGGATTTTTTGAAATCCCACTTCCTGTTTGCTCGGTGTGAAGAATTCACTTTGCATCTTCCCAGCTGACAAAGGCGGCTCCATGCAGCAGATGCTCTCCCGCTTGAACCACTGCAGAGCTGTTGGATCTGCTCAGTATTTGGGGAGAGGAAGCTGTGCAGTCCCAGCTGCACTCCTGTCATAGGAAATTCAATACCTACAGGCAGATTTCTCAAGGCTTATGTGAAAAGGGCTATGATCAGCACACGGTGCAGTGCAGAGCAAAGGAGCAGAGGAAGATCTACCAGAAGGCAAACCATCGCTCCAGTGCTGCACTGAAGACCTGCTGTTTCTATAAGGAGTTGGATGCTATCCTCGGCAGCGACCCTACTTCCACCGCCAAAAGCCCAGTGGATATTTTGGCGGGGCTGGAGCCAGTGGAAAGTGGACCTAACTCAGAGGCTGAAGTCCTTGATGAAGAGGTGGAGTTAGATGACGATGTGGAGGCCACGGCGGGGTCACCTGATGGTGTGTCCAGTCAAGAGGTTTTCTCCACCTGGAGGTGTCTAGCCAGTCTTGGCAGTCGCACTCCGGCAAGCAAGAAGCAGGAGAGGATACCCCTGGTACATGGTTTTGCTTTGTGAAGTGAGGAGGTGGGTTGAAGGCGTAGAAATGTACAAGGCTGGCTGTGTTTCTGTGTGTTTTGTAGGTGACAAATCTGAGGAACTATCACAGATTGAAGTATCACTAGAGGAGGTTTTGGAATTAATTGATAAACTCAACATTAACAAGTCACCGGGACCAGATGGCATTCACCCAAGAGTTCTGAAAGAACTCAAATGTGAAGTTGCGGAACTATTAACTAAGGTTTGTAACCTGTCCTTTAAATCGGCTTCGGTACCCAATGACTGGAAGTTAGCTAATGTAACGCCAATATTTAAAAAGGGCTCTAGGGGTGATCCCGGCAATTACAGACCGGTAAGTCTAACGTCGGTACCGGGCAAATTAGTTGAAACAATAGTAAAGAACAAAATTGTCAGACACATAGAAAAACATAAACTCTTGAGCAATAGTCAACATGGTTTCTGTAAAGGGAAATCGTGTCTTACTAATCTATTAGAGTTCTTTGAAGGGGTCAACAAACATGTGGACAAGGGGGATCCGGTGGACATAGTGTACTTAGATTTCCAGAAAGCCTTTGACAAGGTCCCTCACCAAAGGCTCTTACGTAAATTAAGCTGTCATGGGATAAAAGGGAAGGTCCTTTCATGGATTGAGAACTGGTTAAAGGACAGGGAACAAAGGGTAGAAATAAATGGTAAATTCTCAGAATGGAGAGGGGTAACTAGTGGTGTTCCCCAAGGGTCAGTCCTAGGACCTATCCTATTCAATTTATTCATAAATGATCTGGAGAAAGGGGTAAACAGTGAGGTGGCAAAGTTTGCAGATGATACTAAACTACTCAAGATAGTTAAGACCAAAGCAGATTGTGAAGAACTTCAAAAAGATCTCACACAACTAAGTGATTGGGCAACAAAATGGCAAATGAAATTTAATGTGGATAAATGTAAAGTAATGCACATTGGAAAAAATAACCCCAACTATACATACAACATGATGGGGGCTAATTTAGCTACAACGAGTCAGGAAAAAGATCTTGGCGTCATCGTGGATAGTTCTCTAAAGATGTCCACGCAGTGTGCAGAGGCGGTCAAAAAAGCAAACAGGATGTTAGGAATCATTAAAAAGGGGATAGAGAATAAGACTGAGAATATATTATTGCCCTTATATAAATCCATGGTTCGCCCACATCTCGAATACTGTGTACAGATGTGGTCTCCTCACCTCAAAAAAGATATTCTAGCACTAGAAAAGGTTCAGAAAAGAGCAACTAAAATGATTAAGGGTTTAGAGAGGGTCCCATATGAGGAAAGATTAAAGAGGCTAGGACTCTTCAGTTTGGAAAAGAGAAGACTAAGGGGGGACATGATAGAGGTATATAAAATCATGAGTGATGTTGAGAAAGTGGATAAGGAAAAGTTATTTACTTATTCCCATAATACAAGAACTAGGGGTCACCAAAAGAAATTAATAGGCAGCAGGTTTAAAACAAATAAAAGGAAGTTCTTCTTCACGCAGCGCACAGTCAACTTGTGGAACTCCTTACCTGAGGAGGTTGTGAAGGCTAGGACTATAACAATGTTTAAAAGGGGACTGGATAAATTCATGGTGGCTAAGTCCATAAATGGCTATTAGCCAGGATGGGTAAGAATGGTGTCCCTAGCCTCTGTTCGTCAGAGGATGGAGATGGATGGCAGGAGAGAGATCACTTGATCATTGCCTGTTAGGTTCACTCCCTCTGGGGCACCTGGCATTGGCCACTGTCGGTAGACAGATACTGGGCTAGATGGACCTTTGGTCTGACCCAGTACGGCCTTTCTTATGTTCTTATGTTCTTATGTGTTGGACATTTCCCTGTGCGGCTAAGCAGTATGAGATTTCACAGGAATCCTACAGAGAGATCTCTAGGAAACTTTCCTGGAGATACTTGGCAATCCTCTACTGAAGGGTCCTTGGCAGAGAGCTCTTTGTTCCTTCCCCCACTGAAAGAAACTTTACTGCGCCATTCTGCAATCACTTGTGCAGGGGCCAAAGCAGCACACAGGCGAGCAGCATAGGGACTGGGTTGGAAGCGACAATGCACCCTTGCTTCCTCTCAGGAGTGAGATATCTGCTACAATGACCCCTGCCTGTGGAAAAGGGTAGGAAAATTTAGAATATTGTCCCACTGCCCCGCAATCCTTTCATATTGTTTTTCTCCCCATGTAGAATGCCTCCCGCCTCGGGCTAAACTCACCGTGCTTGGGGTGTTCGCCAACATGTGCTTGTCAAGGGTCAGTGAGAAAGTGAATGGTATGTTATTAGAGGTGTATTTTACTGTACTGTTTCAATGCTGTGTATGCACTTAACAATCATACTTCTGTGTATTGTTCCTTGTGCTTCTGCAGATGTGGCCTTCAGAGGCACCCCCTACACACTGGGGGAGCACCTCTGCCAGATAAGAAAATGCCTGAGATGGCGCAAGGAGGACATGTTCTGGGAGCTGCTGCAATACTCAGATGCAGAAAAGAGGGAACACATGCCATGGAGGGAAATCAAAAGGCAGGACAGAAAAGAAAATGAGGCTTTTGTTAAGGACGCTACTGAGAGGATGATTAAAGTTATGGAGGAGAAAACTCAGATGCTGAAGTCCCTCATAACATTCCAGACTGAGCAGATCCGTGCCCGCTCTCCCCTTCAGAACATTCAGAACTCTTTCCCATGTTCCCCCCTCCCCCCCAAACTCCACACAGTCCTTTCTGCTTTCCGGGACTTCTCGCTTTCCTGTTCACTCCACCCCCATGGACACCTTTTCAAATGATAGCTGGACTTACTCACAGCTCTGAAAGTGAGCCCTTTCCTGGTACTTCCTTTCCCACCAAGCATGTGTGTGTGTGTGTGGTGGTGCAATAAAAGCAGTTTTTGAATGATAATTAAGCTTTATTTGTTTCCTACAAATTGTGATAGCAGGTGGCAGCAAGACATACACAAGCAGTTTAATCATTTGCTTACTGGAATCCTAGACCACAAAAATCACAAGTGCTTCCTAGCAAAATTTGATTTCATTAAGCACTGCAGTCCCGAGCATAGTAAGATACAATACTGGTTTTCATTTTCAAAGTGTTGCCTCAAAACCTCCTTGATTTGAATTACCCCCTGTCGTGCCCCTCTAATAGCGCAGGTATCTGGCTGCTCAAAATCAGCAGCCATGTGGTCTGTCTCAGCAATCCACCCGAGCAAACTTTTCACCCTTACCTTCATAAATATTGTGCAATGTACAACATGCAGCTATGACCATAGAAATATTAGCCTCACTGAGGTCTAACCTGCCATAAAAGCATTGCCAGCATGCCTTTAATCTGCCAAACACACAATTCCACGATCATCCTGCACCTACTCAGCCTATTGTTGAAGCGCTCCCTAATACTATCTAGGTTTCCTGTGTTAGGCTTCATGAGCCATGGCATTAAGGGGTATGTCGGGTCTCCCAGGATCACTATGGGCATTTCAACATCCCCCACTTTAATCTTCTGGTTTGGAAAGAAAGTCCCTGCTTGCAGCTTTCTGAACAGGCCAGTGTTCCTGAAGATGCGTGCGTCATGCACCTTCCCGGACCACCCCGCGTTGACATCAGTGAAACGCCCGCAGTGATCCACAAGCGCCTGCAACACCATGGAGAAGTACCCCTTCCTATTGCTGTACTCAGTCGCAAGGTGGTCCGGTGCCAAAATTGGAGTGTGTGCGCTATCTACCACCCCGCCACAGTTAGGGAAGCCCATTTCTGAAAAGCCATCCACTATTTCATGCACATTTCCCAGAGTCACGGTCCTTCATAGCAGGATGTGATTAATGGCCCTGAACACTTGCATTAATGCGGCCCCAATGGTTGCCTTCCCAACTCTAAATTGATTCATGACTGACCAGTAGCCATCTGGAGTCGCCAGCTTCCACACAGTGATTGCCATGTGCTTCTCGACTGAGAGGCCAGCTCTCATTTTGGTGTCCTTGTGCTGCAGTGCTCAGGCGAGCGCTATAGGAAAGGTGGCTTTCCTCATTCGAAAGTTCTGTAGCCACTGCTCGTCATCCCACACCTGCATGACGATACGATCCCACCACGCAATGCTAGTTTCCCAAGCCCAAAAGCAACAGTCCACTGTGTGCAGCTGCTCTGTGAATGCAAAAAATAATCTAATGTTGCTCCTATTCATGTCAGACAGCACATCAGGCAACTGTGAATTCTGTTGAGTTAGGAATGTCACGATTAACTGCACTGTCATCTGTGATGTGTTAATGACAGTTAGCAGAGCAGTGCGGGATCCATCCTTTCACACAGAGAAGACGGGGCAAACAGCAAACAAGGACCATTGAAAAATGCAGCAAATTGAAGATGGAAGCACATGGAATGCTGGGACGGAAAGCAATGCATCATGGGACACTGAGCCTGGACCCAGGATGTGCTGCGAGCCACTCCGCCTTCCCACAAGACCCAGCCGCAGAAGGTGGTGAACTGAAGTGTGGGATAGCTTCCTACAGTGCACTGCTCTCACCGTCTATGCTAGTGCCCCAAGTGCGGACGCGCTCTGCCGACAGAAGCGAAGTGTGAACATGCAATACCAATTTTCTTATAGTGCTTTTTGATTGTTGACAAAACTTTTGTCGACAAAACTCTGTCGTGTAGACAAGGCCTAGGATTCAAGGATGAGATACAAGGCTAATGTTGGGAATGGCATTGGAGCTTGGGTGGTAGTGGGAACTCACAGCTCCCCCATTGCCTCTCTCAGTGGGCCAGTATCCACTCCTGCCACTGTTAGTATCTATAATTGTCAGGGTAGCTGCAGCCTGGGAAGCTTTTGTGGGTTCTGTGATATGGGGCAAAAATGAGTAATAGACACCCTGTTGTCTGAATCATCTCAGAGCCAGCCGACTGCCATGATTCAAGACAGAGGCAGTATTTCTGGCGAAGGAATGAACCACACTATCCTTTACTATGTGTTTGGTGTGCTGTAGCATTGCTCCTGTCAAACTCTGCAGTTACAGTGGCTCTGCTAAGGAACAGCATAGGAGCACAGGCTGAAAGGGAGCACACATCAGCTCCAGTTCTTATCCAGCAGGAGGCACTGGGAAGGTTGGTAAGTAGCACTAATTGTGCTACAGTCCACAATTATTCCAGACTCCCCCCTAGGAGTCATTCTTGGGAATGGGGTAGGACAGCTGGGTCTGGAGCAATTCACACATACTCCTATGTTGATGAAGGGTTAAAGTGTATTGATAAAGTGCACCCTTAACAGCAGCATTCATAGATTCATATAGATTCATAGATTCTAGGACTGGAAGGGACCTCGAGAGGTCATCGAGTCCAGTCCCCTGCCCGCATGGCAGGAACAAATACTGTCTAGACCATCCCTGATAGATATTTATCTAACCTACTCTTAAATATCTCCAGAGATGGAGATTCCACAACCTCCCTAGGCAATTTATTCCAGTGTTTAACCACCCTGACAGTTAGGAACTTTTTCCTAATGTCCAACCTAGACCTCCCTTGCTGCAGTTTAAGCCCATTGCTTCTTGTTCTATCCTTAGAGGCTAAGGTGAACAAGTTTTCTCCCTCCTCCTTATGACACCCTTTTAGATACCTGAAAACTGCTATCATGTCCCCTCTCAGTCTTCTCTTTTCCAAACTAAACAAATCCAATTCTTTCAGCCTTCCTTCATAGGTCATGTTCTCAAGACCTTTAATCATTCTTGTTGCTCTTCTCTGGACCCTTTCCAATTTCTCCACATCTTTCTTGAAATGCGGTGCCCAGAACTGGACACAATACTCCAGCTGAGGCCTAACCAGAGCAGAGTAGAGCGGAAGAATGACTTCTCGTGTCTTGCTCACAAAACACCTGTTAATACATCCCAGAATCATGTTTGCTTTTTTTGCAACAGCATCACACTGTTGACTCATATTTAGCTTGTGGTCCACTATAACCCCTAGATCCCTTTCTGCCGTACTCCTTCCTAGACAGTCTCTTCCCATTCTGTATGTGTGAAACTGATTTTTTCTTCCTAAGTGGAGCACTTTGCATTTGTCTTTGTTAAACTTCATCCTGTTTAACTCAGACCATTTCTCCAATTTGTCCAGATCATTTTGAATTATGACCCTGTCCTCCAAAGCAGTTGCAATCCCTCCCAGTTTGGTATCATCCGCAAACTTAATAAGCGTACTTTCTATGCCAATATCTAAGTCGTTAATGAAGATATTGAACAGAGCCGGTCCCAAAACAGACCCCTGCGGAACCCCACTCGTTATGCCTTTCCAGCAGGATTGGGAACCATTAATAACAACTCTCTGAGTATGGTTATCCAGCCAGTTATGCACCCACCTTATAGTAGCCCCATCTAAATTGTATTTGCCTAGTTTATCGATAAGAATATCATGCGAGACCGTATCAAATGCCTTACTAAAGTCTAGGTATACCACATCCACAGCTTCTCCCTTATCCACAAGACTCGTTATCCTATCAAAGAAAGCTATCAGATTGGTTTGACATGATTTGTTCTTTACAAATCCATGCTGGCTGTTCCCTATCACCTTACCACCTTCCAAGTGTTTGCAGATGATTTCCTTAATTACTTGCTCCATTATCTTCCCTGGCACAGAAGTTAAACTAACTGGTCTGTAGTTTCCTGGGTTGTTTTTATTTCCCTTTTTATAGATGGGCACTATATTTGCCCTTTTCCAGTCTTCTGGAATCTCTCCCGTCTCCCATGATTTTCCAAAGATAATAGTTAGAGGCTCAGATACCTCCTCTATTAGCTCCTTGAGTATTCTAGGATGCATTTCATCAGGCCCTGGTGACTTGCAGGCATCTAATTTTTCTAAGTGATTTTTAACTTGTTCTTTTTTTATTTTATCTGCTAAACCTACCCCTTTCCCATTAGCATTCACTATGTTAGGCATTCCTTCAGACTTCTCGGTGAAGACCGAAACCAAGAAGTCATTAAGCATCTCTGCCATTTCCAAGTTTCCTGTTACTGTTTCTCCCTCTTCACTAAGCAGTGGGCCTACCCCCTGTCTTTGGTCTTCCTCTTGCTTCTAATGTATTGATAAAAAGTCTTCTTGTTTCCCTTTATTCCTGTAGCTAGTTTGAGCTCATTTTGTGCCTTTGCCTTTCTAATCTTGCCCCTGCATTCCTGTGTTGTTTGCCTATATTCATCCTTTGTAATCTGTCCTAGTTTCCATTTTTTATATGACTCCTTTTTATTTTTTAGATCATGCAAGATCTCGTGGTTAAGCCAAGGTGGTCTTTTGCCACATTTTCTATCTTTCCTAACCAGTGGAATAGCTTGCTTTTGGGCCCTTAATAGTGTCCCTTTGAAAAACTGCCAACTCTCCTCAGTTGTTTTTCCCCTCAGTCTTGATTCCCATGGGACCTTACCTATCAGCTCTCTGAGCTTACCAAAATCTGCCTTCCTGAAATCCATTGTCTCTATTTTGCTGTTCTCCCTTCTACCCTTCCTTAGAATTGCAAACTCTATGATTTCATGATCACTTTCACCCAAGCTGCCTTCTACTTTCAAATTCTCAACGAGTTCCTCCCTATTTGTTAAAATCAAGTCTAGAACAGCTTCCCCCCTAGTAGCTTTTTCAACCTTCTGAAATAAAAAGTTGTCTGCAATGCAGTCCAAGAATTTGTTGGATAGTCTGTGCCCCGCTATGTTATTTTCCCAACATATATCCGGATAGTTGAAGTCCCCCATCACCACCAAATCTTGGGCTTTGGATGATTTTTTTTAGTTGTTTAAAAAAAGCCTCATCCACCTCTTCCAACTGGTTAGGTGGCCTGTAGTAGACTCCTAGCATGACATCACCCTTGTTTTTTTACCCCTTTTAGCCTAACCCAGAGACTCTCAACACTTCCGTCTCCTATGTCCATCTCTACCTCAGTCCAAGTGTGTACATTTTTAATATATAAGGCAACACCTCCTCCCTTTTTCCCCTGTCTATCCTTCCTGAGCAAGCTGTACCCATCCACACCAACATCCCAATCATGTGCATTATCCCACCAAGTTTCAGTGATGCCAACAATGTCATAGTTGTATTTATTTATTAGCACTTCCAGTTCTTCCTGCTTATTACCCATACTTCTCGCATTTGTATATAGGCATCTAAGATACTGGTTTGATCTTTCCTCCCAGATTTGTCCTGACCCTCCTTTCTCTCTGCCAATATAGCCCCCACTCCCTCTCGTTTCCGACCCATCTCCCAGGTCTCCATGTTCCCCACTTACCTGTGGGCTTTGCTCACCTGTCCCCGTCGAACCTAGTTTAAAGCCCTCCTCACTAGGTTAGCCAGTCTGTGTCCAAATAGGGTCCTTCCCCTCCTCGAAAGGTGAACACCATCTCTGCCTAGCAGTCCTTCCTCGAATAGCATCCCGTGGTCTAGGAAGCCAAAGCCCTCCTGGTGACACCATCTTCGCAGCCAGGCATTCACCTCCATGATGCATCTGTCTCTGCCCGGACCCCTACCTTTGACAGGAAGAATCGAAGAGAATACCACCTGCGCTCCAAACTCCTTCACCCGTACTCCCAGAGCCCTGTAGTCACTCTTGATCCGCTCAGTGTCACACCGCGCAGTATCATTTGTGCCCACATGGATGAGTAGCATGGGGTAGTAGTCAGAGGGCTGGATAATCCTCGACAATACCTCTGTAACATTTCGGATACGGGCTCCCGGCAGGCAGCATACCTCCCGAGATGAAATGTCAGGGCGACAGATGGGCGCCTCCGTCCCCCTTAGCAGAGAGTCTCCGACCACCACTACCCTACGTTTCATATTTGCAGTGGTGGCAGCAGACCTCCCAGCCTTAGGGGTACGAGGCTTCTCCTCCTTTACTGTAGGGGGTGATTCCTTCTTTCCTGTATCAAGAAGAGCATAACGGTTACCTATTACCATGGCGGGAGGGTTCGAAGCAGGGGTGGAGCACTGCCTGCTGCCAGAAGTAACCAGCTGCCAGTGTCCACCCTGAGCCATCTCCTCCTCCACCAGTGGTGTATCAGCAGTCCTGTGTACTGGGACAGCTACCTCAGCTGTCTCCACATGGACACTGTCCAGGAATTGCTCGTGGATTCGGATGCTCAACCTAGCCACCTCCTCCTGTAGCTCTCCCACCTGCTGCCTGCATTGCTATAGTCTTTTTAATAGGGTGACCATATTTCCCAAAGGGAAAACAGGACACTGCATGGGACTTGCCTGAGGGCCCCCCGAGCTGCTGGCCCAAGGCCCCTTCCCCCACTCCCGCTCAGGGCTCACCCAAACCCCCTTCCCCGGATGGGGCTGGCCTTAGGGGGCGTCCTCCTCCCACACATGGGGTTGGCCCAAGCCACTTGGCGTCACTGCACAAGCCCCGCAGGGCTGTCGTAGCTGCTAGCCCCCCTTCCCAAACGTTCCTCCACACCCCACTGGGGGCACACCCCACTTTTTTGGCAAAACTGGGCATTTGTCCCATTTGCTCTTGCCAAATGATGATCAGTTGAGCAAATGAGACAAATACTCAGTTTTGCGCGTGCGCACACACACACATACACACACAAAAGAGACACTCGGGACAGGGCTTAAAAAGAGGACTGTCCCAGCCAAAATGGGACATACGGTCACCCTACTTTTTAAAGATCTTGTCAGTTGGTTCAGATATCATTATTACCTGAATTACAAGCGTGAAGATCTCTTAAAAGAAGCAGGTGATCAAAGAGTCTGACTTTAAAGCACACTATATTCTATCTTCAGGCGAAGTGTTTGCTACATGGAGTTAACACCCGAAAATGCATGCACGCAGCAGTGATGAAGTATGGAGTCCCCTGTTCCATTGTCTTTGAATGGCTCATCCTACTATACATTTTTAGTGTGGGGAGAGGCTGTTTCTCTTTAAATCACATCTGGGGATGAAGCTGGTGTAAGGAAGAGCTTTTGTGGGTTCTGTGATATGGGGAATAAGTGATTAATAGACTCCCTGTTGTCTGAATCACCTCAGAGTCAGCCGACTGCCATGACTCAAATTGACAGAGGCAATCTTTCAATGAAGGAACAAACCACACTATCCTTTACTATGTGTTTGGTGTGCTGTAGCATTGCTCCTGCCAAACACTCTGAAGTTACAGTGTGTCTGCTGAGGATGTATAACTTCCCAACTGTGTAAATTTCAGTGACCATGACAAGGGACAAGATCACCAAGGCACGTTCTGGGTAAATAGCTCCGCCCACTCCTGCCAATAGATCTCAAAACCTGACCGGAGACATGTTGGTGATTTTTGTCCTGGGGTCTCTCTTGATCAGAGTCTGACAAGCATGTCCATTTTGCAGTATGGGTGGGCTATGCTGAGGTCAAACTCATTCCACTTGTGATCTAAAGAGGATTCCAATGCAGATGTCCAGCAAGTTCAGTCCATTACCACACTGCATAGCCAGACCCCAGGTGAGTATAAGCAGAGATTTACAAGCCTGCATCTCTCAGCGGTGGAACGAGATGCGTTTGATGCATTTTGTATGCTGTAGCAATGAGTTCCAGGGAGAAGGGGTTAACATGTGAGAGGACAAGGACAGGTCTTTGCTACAGAGGCCATTGTGCAGCAGGTGGTGAGAGGCTGACCTACAGGAGAAATGCACCGTACCTGAGCAGCAGCCAGCAGGGAAGCACTGCCATCAGCCAGCTCCTTCTGCCAAGCTGGTCAAAACGACACCGGTACTGGCTGGACTAGAGCAGACCCAGCTCTGAGGGTTTGGAGTTTGATTTGTTTATGGTGTGGAGGGTCCGAGTATACATAGGAAGGAAGAACATTGTGATCCCCAGCATGCTGGGCTGCTGTCTGGTTTCATGAAGTCAGCTACCCCAACCCCACTCACGTGGGAGAGCAAGTCAGGGCCAGCTGGAATTACCCTCCTGTTCTCTAGCAGGGAGGGGAGGGAGGAGTGGCTGCTGCTGTTAAACTTGAGAGGATGATTCAGACAGAGAAAATCAGGAGGCAAAGCCAAGAAGAACAGAGCAGCAGTGCCACAAACTGCACCTAACACCACTAGTGTTTACACTTACAAGGACCAGGTACTGGAATAATAAGGAAGCACCTGTGGCTAAGCTTTGTTTAGACTATAATAGTACAGTTCCATCAGTAGTAGCCAGGGTGGGAGCGCTAGCACAGATCAGGAGCTAGCCGGCATCACAGACCTGCTCTGGCCAAGTTCAGGTGACATGGCACACCTGGTGCCTTGTCTAGGCTAGGGCTCCCACACTGTGTTAGCCATGATGGGACTTATCCAGGAAAAGGACTAGTGCACAGACAGCCTTGGAGCCTTGTCTTCATTAGCATAACTAACCCGAGCAACAGGCACTGAGCAGAGTTTGGTCCTGGGCTACATTTGCAATTAGTGTTCAGAGCTGGTTCAATTGCTCCCATTGCCGACATCAGTTGTCAGCAACCAATAATTCTGCACATGAAGCCAAGGTCCTAGATTCCTGGTTGGCACTGCCATGTGGAAGTGCAGACTAACGCACCCAGTTCAGCCCGCTGCATGGTTTGAAAACTTGCTAAGAGCCAGCTCAATGCGGCAGGGGGAAGAAACAAGCAAAGAACAGTCAAGCGGCAGCCCGCCTGCTAGCTGGCAAGGGAGTGAGAGCTCGGAATGGGACTGAAACTCCTGCTGGGATGTGTACAAAGGCAAACAGCTTTTCTGTGGCCCTTTGGTCTACCGTAACCCTTGATTTGCTGGTGAGAGGATTAGTTTGTTAGCTGACATTATGAAATGGTGCCAGAATCAACGTCCTACTGCTGTGTGACAGAGCTTGCAGCTTCCAAGGAGAGTGGGTGTGGGGTGGAAGAAGGCGGGCACAACTAGCATGAAATCTCTAGGAACCCCTACAGGGGCAAGCAAGTACAGATCCATCATAGGAGAACGAGCCTCCAATTTCTGACACTGCCAGTCAAGCATGCAACCTCCTCCCAGTTCCCAAACAGTACAGCTTTAACTCTTACAGCTACTTGCACATAAAGCCCTGTAGCACTGACAGTTGCTCCAAAGCCCAAGATTAGACTTTCTCGGCTAGCTGACCCCAGGTTACTGATCTGTAAAAGCCCCTGCACTAAAGGAGCTTTAGTTTGGGACATTTCCTGCTGCCCAGCACTAGCTTGTTGTGATACCAGAATGACACTTTACCTCCTTAGCTAACCTCAGAGAAACCCCTATTCCTACTGAGACTTCATTAGTCACTGATACATTTACACTAGCATCACTGTTTACTAAATCTTGGGCTTTTTGGCTAGTAGAAGTAGTTCTTCTTTTAGCTGGCATCTGTCAAAAGTAACTTACTCATCTCATTTGAGATCAGCTGAAGAGTAGCCTCTAGTGGCCAGACCTTACCTTTACACTAAACATTCTCACTCATCGCTGCACAGAGATTGGCAGGAGCAGAGCGCCACAGAGATGCTTGTTTCAGTGATCCCTTACAGTCAGTCAGTCCCCCTCCTGCTCTTCACAATACATTTAAAGCGCAGCTTTACCCTAAGAAATGACTATGTAAAAATGGCACTCTAAGGCCCCATGCTGTCTCTGATCTCCATATAAAATGCACTGTTTTTTCTAACTACCAGCTCTAGAGACTCACCCTTAGTTCAGAGTTTCAAGTGAGCTCTTTCTGTCTCATGCATCATCACCAGTGACTGAGGTTCGGCAAGCCAAATTATGTCATAAGTGACACCGGTGCAACAACACTGTCCAATGATGCCAGTTGCACCTGTGCAAACCCACTGAAGACAACAAGGCTCTAGATGGCACTGATTGAGAACAATCTGAAGACAACGGGACTGCCCAGGTGTAAATGAAGGCACAACGTGCTGTGTAGAACATCACTTAGTGATGATGACACATAGGATACTCAGAGTGCAGCTGGACTCAAACCTCATCCAGGAAATGTAACTGAACTGGCAACTATAATAATAATAATAAAATAATAATTAATGGAGATATCCCATCTCCTAGAACTGGAAGGGACCTTGAAAGGTCATCGAGTCCAGCCCCCTGCCTTCACTAGCAGGACCAAGTACTGATTTTGCCCCAGATCCCCAAGTGGCCCCCTCAAGGATTGAACTCACAACCCTGGGTTTAGTAGGCCAATGCTCAAACCACTGAGCTATCCCTCCCCCCAAACTGGCACTGAACACTGTTTAACTGCAAGTGCAGCCAAGGATAAACACCTGGAAAGAGGGAGAGGAAGGATGATCTTTTGATTAACACACTGGACTGGGACTTGGGAGATCTGGGCTCAATTCCCTGCTCTGCCACAGACTCCCTATGTGACTTGGCCAAGTCACTTAATCTCTGGCCTGCAGTTTCCCATCTGTAAAATGGAGATACCAACTCTTCCTTGTAGCTTTTGAAGGTGGTTATGTCTCAGAGCAAGTGCCTACTAGAAAATCTGGCTTTAGAACAAGAAATATGTACCAGACAGCTTTGCTGAAAGGGAAAAGCCAACAGCTTGTATATTTAAATTGTATTTTAATAATTCAACCCAAATTCTGTGCAGTCACAAACACTCAACACTGACATGAATGGATGGCATAGTTACATGACCTGGAAAGTCACAATTAGACAGCACTACAATCACCTGGAGAAAAATGTCACTCAGAATATAATTTGCATTCATATCACCTACAAACAGACTGGTACAAAATTCATCTCAAAACAAGAATTGGCTCAAAAGACAGAGCTGTTATCACACAGTGATGAGACAGTATCCGAGCCCTCTATGCATTTTGTGCCCTGGGGGATTCCAGCTATGTACTGCAGCAGCTGACTTTTCCCTCTGCCCCAGCTTCAGGTGAGGTCTTGGTCCCTGCCCATTTGTGATATCAGAGTGTAACTTTGAGGACACAAAAGGCAGTGTAAACTCTAATTCCCCAGGATTAAAACCAAAACCAGAAAGAGGTGAATCAGTAGGTACTAGGTTTTCAAACATACCAATGCTGGGATTAGCAGCTGATTTGATATGCAATAAAATTATTTTTGAGGGGTCTAAAAGATACTTCTGCTAATATAATTTTAACCCTTTCAGTAACATTCAATTTTCTCCACAGAAGACAATGTAATACACAAGGAGGCTCCTTGTCTGTCACCTCTCTGGTGAGAGGGACAGAAGATGGAAGGTGACTATCACAAAAAGTGCATGATTATCAGAGAGCAATTAGCTTTCCAGAGGTTTCCAGTGACACAGCCACCCTGGGTGGGATATCAGTTGGCTTCTGTGCAGTAAGTAGGTCAGAGGCTATTTACAGTGAGTTCAGCCCATTTTCAGATGCCATGGGAAGGTGGTTCTAGTCTTCTCCGGCCTTCCCCATCCCCAGAAACCTTCTGTCTAATAGAAAGTTACAACTCAGGAATGGGTTCCCAGGAAGCCAGAGATGCTCTTAAAGAGCAGCAGCTGCATCTCAACAGCCAGAACCTTAGCTCCACACTAACAGCATAAATCAAAGGGCACTGATAACATGCAATACCACCACCAAAGGAACATGTCGTCAAAGGCTATTCAGAGTTACAGTAAAGTAACTCATCATATTACACACTTCCCAGCTGGAGCCCTGATCTCTGAGAAGTCACCCACTCTAGCAGTCTTCTCAAAAACTGGTCTATGTACCCAGCCCCAAGAGCTCTGCATGTAACATAGACAACACCGCTCACTGATTTACATGAACCTGGATGGATTTCTCTTTAACATCAATTTTTAATCACAGATAGAAGATGCATCTTTGCCATTGGAGAGGAAGGGACAGGTCCTCAGCTCATAGTGCCACAGCTCTGAGCTGCCTTAGGCTCACAAAGAGAAATATTATACATGAATATTTGCATATAAAAGGAGCATTAGTTTTTATGGAATAACTACAAAAGGAGAATACAAAAGACAACTTTATATAATACAATTCCTCTTGCTTGTTTGTTGTGGCTTCTTGGTCAGGTTGTGTTATCCACGTGCCGGACCTGCGTACACTAGGGTTACCATACGTCCGGATTTTCCCGGACATGTCCGGCTTTTTGGGCTTCAAATCCCCGTCCGGGAGGAAATCCCAAAAAGCCGGACATGTCCGGGAAAATAGGGAGGGAGGGGCCGGCGGTGCTCGGCCGGGGGCCGGGGCCCGGGGCCGCTGGGGCCGGCGCTGCTCGGCCGGGGGCCGGGGCCAGCGGTGCGGGGCTGGCGGTGCGGGGCCGGGGGCTGCGGGGCCGGGGGTCGGGCTGGGGCCGGCGGTGCTCGGCCGGGGGCCGGGGCTGCTTGGCTGGGGCCGGCGGTGCTTGGCTGGGGGCCGGGGCCAGCGGTGCTCGGCCGGGGGCCGGCGCCCCAGGGCCCGAGCCGAGCCGGAGACACCGGGGCCAGAGCCTCTTGGCCTGGGCCACCTGCCGGAGGGAGCCACTCGGCCGGGGGGGGCCGGACTGGGCGGCCCCGCCCCAGCCTCAGTTTACCTGCTGCCTCCCTGTTTCAAATGTTCGTGGGAAGCAGGGGAGGGGGAGGAGCAGGGGGCAGAGCGTTCAGGGGAGGGAGCAGAGTTGGGGCGGGGACTTTGGGGAAGGGGCGGGGCCAGGGCCCCATGGAGTGTCCTCCTTTTTTTTAAATTAAAATATGGTAACTCTAGCGTACACTAAATTGGTCTCCTGGGATTTTATTTCTCAAGTACTCACCCTAATGAGATCTTTTAGCACCACATCCTGGTAAAACAAACTGCTGCTGCAATAGATTCCTCCTAAGAGTGATATGAACACAGATGGCAGTCAGTAGAGGGGTCACTAGTTACCCCACCCATCTGGGCAAGGGGAGAAGTTACTTCTAGCACAGCTTCAGCCATTGCTTCCAGTAGTGGGGTTCATGCAGTGGAACCCCCAAATTACCCTGGTGAGGTAGTGTTTGTTCCAAGTCATAAGAGTATCCTCCCCTTCCCTCAAATTGCAAGGCCTATGCCTAAACACAGACTGCCTCATGAGAAGCTACTCACCACAGACTCCCATTACCCATGTGGTGAGCTCTTTTAAGAAGGAAGTGAAGACTCTGCTATGGTCACCTGCAGAAATAGGGTAACAGGCCATGTGCATAGGTTACTTAGGGTGTGTCTACACTGCAGCTGTGACGTGTGATCCCCAGCCCAGGCAGACATTTGCGCTTGCTCAGCTCTAGCACGTGTGCTAAAAATCGCAGTGTGAACACGGTGGGAGAGGTGGTGGCTCAGGCTAGCCACTCAAGTCCAAGCCTACCCGAGCCCGCAGGTCTGAACATGGGTAGATACCCTGACCTGCTGCCTATGTCACAACATCCACACTGTTATCATCAGTGCACTAGATTGAGCTGAGCTACCCCAAGTCTGTCTACATGTGCTGGAAATCACCTCCCAGCTGCAGTGTAGAAATACCCTCAGGGCTTCTTTGTGGGCCCTCCATGTTGGAAGGATTAGGGGCATCTGCTACTTCTACACAATGCAATCCTGGCAAAGGTCAAAACTGGGCTTTTCTTTGCTGCTAAGAGGCAGATGCCCAAATGCCAGTGACTTTCAGTAGGACTTGGGTGCCTACCTCCCTGAGGGTTCTTTGAAAAACCAGCCTAGTATTCTAAAGCCGAGATTGCTGTCATCTTCTATTCAAGCAATTTTGTGGGGTTACGTTTCCACCCTAGCAGTCTGGAGGGAGGATTCTGTAGATGCTATTTGAGGAGTGGGGCAGGGCTCAAGTCTAGCATGTGGGAGAGGTGGGGGAAGGCAAGAAAACCAGAATGTCTCTGGATGTGTTTTGCAGACAGACTTAAATGAAGGGATTTGCTTTAATGTGAAAGTCTCCCACTCTTGCCAACCCAGAGCTCAATGGACAGGTGATATCTTAATTACATGAAAGCTACTGCTAAGAACATCCTGTACACAAGCTGGAAGAATGAGGCAGAGGGGAGAACATATTTAAGAGAACCCCCACCCCCACCAAAGTACCAAATGCATTTTCTGAATGAATCCTTTACCCAAGGAAGTTGATAAGATGCCATTAAGCATAAAAAGTGATATAACATTTGCTTTTCAATATCCTACAGATAGATGGACACCTGCCAGTTCTTGTAGAAAGCAAGGTACAATCACGCAAGGTTCTTTTCAGACAACAACCATTGGTGCGGGTGGATGATATAATCTGTTACAAGCTCAATTAATAGACATATGGATAGGAATTACCACTAGTTTCTTTCAGTCTGGAAAGGACTTGCTTTGAGAAACAGGCATGAGAGCTCTGTATGGAAAGTTAAAGGCACTGTAGAGATTTTACAATGCCAGCTACTGGGAGATGATCCATCCACACCAGAGCAGTTAATGAAGTAATTGTCTACAGATCATGGACCTGAGCTTGTTCTCCAGGGCCTGTGCTCAGCAGCATTGCCATGGGTGCATCAGCAAACTTAACTATCACTCTCAGCAATATGCAAATAGGAACAGCCAGGCTACAGTGGAACCAGAGCTGCCACACGTAACCCTCTCAGCTTGCTTAGGCTCCCTTTGCAGCCTAGTTACTTTGGTAAAAATGTCAATATTCCATCCTGGCATAGGAAACCTTCCAGAACCCTGCCTGGAACAGGCAATTAGCTCCTCAGACCAGTTTTGTTATAAGCCATCGGGGATGGAAACTCCTGCTGACTGATCTTAAGGGGGCACTGAAATGAACTATTTTTTACTAGCTGAGCCAGTTGCTAATACTGACATTTAAGAACTCCAACGGTGCAACTGTGGGGGTGGACACGTGCCCCACGGCTAGTGCACGCTATCACTTGGAAGATAAAAGGGGCTTAGTTCAGTCAATTCAAATCTGGAAACTGACTCTTTAAGCAGGTGCAAACTTCATTCACTCACCTCCCATGTGCTTCTGCCATGCGCAGAACAGAGTACTGCAAAGTCCACAGCATGTCAGACGGTATGGGCTGTCAGTCAATTGCAGCTATACTCACAGGCACAGGGAGGCCTTTTCAAGGTGAGCAGCAAAACAAGCTGGAACCAAAGCTGCTTAAGATTCTAACAGAATATTTGTTCAGATTTAACACTGACAAATGTATATTTTCCACACAGAATAGAAGAGTCTGCTTCTGCAGCCATTACTCAGCAAGGTCAGAGCCCAGGATGCTGGGTTAGCCACATGACAGCTGCCCTCTCCAAACACATTCAACGCACTGCAAAGATGCACAGGGCAAGGACAATGCTTCCTTGTTCCATCATGAGTGCTTGTGGTGTTACCAGCTCTTGCAGGAGTAAGTGATGCTGCTCTTCACCAACAAGCTAAAGATTCTGATTACAAACAGACAGTTTGATGTACATCTATCATTTTAAAAGGGTGCATCCATGATCTGTTACTGACCTGGGTTCTTATGGAAGGGCTTCCGACAATGGTATCACAAGTAGCTGTTCATCTTTCAGGCTAAGCTTTGCCAGTGGGTTCTTGAGAGGCAGTGCCCTGCCAAAGTCACACAACTGTCTGACAGTCCCTTTAGATGTGGCCTCATCTGAGACAGTGGATTCTGAGGAGATCTTGCCCAGCCTAGTTAAGAGTTGGGCCACTGATTTTCACTGCATATTTAGATCTTCCTTTATAAAAGAAATGCACCTTTAAAAAGGTAATAATCAAGATTCTCTATTTTAATGCAACTGATGTCACTATATACCTGGTGAGGAAACAGTGCTCTCTTTTCCCTCCATCTGGCTGTAGAACTCCCCCTCACTAGTGATCACTCTGCTGAAGTACTCAGAGGAATCTCTCTAACATGTGCTCACATTGATCCTCTGTTGAGATGCACAGACTAAGCCAGGAAAGGACAAGTCTCAAAGCTGGACTGCTAACTTCAGGTGTCAGGCAATGGGAAATCACTTCCAGTCACCAAGCGTGTCTGTGGAGAAGTGCTGCCAGAACTCTCAAGCAAGAAGACAGGACTGTGTCACCTGTCCAACTTGCACCACAAGGCATTACTGGCAAAGCATGGCTGCGAGAGAGCACTAGTCTCTCCAGTCAATAGGCAGATTCAGATGCTATAGAAACAGCACCCCCTAGAGCCTGTCTGGGGAACTAGTACATTCCCAGACACAAGACAGAATTGATAGATGTGATCATTTTCTGTCTCTGTAGGTACTCACCCACCCTTATCCGCTTCTCTTTGGAGAAGGCATTGAGTTTCTACATCCAGTTGCTAATTTCCTGCCTAGCCAGTTATCACTCCTGGTGCAAAGTCTCATGTCAGCTTCCAGGAACCATGAAGAAGGGGAAGAGTTTGTGCCCTGCAAATAGCCTGTTGGCTTTTAGCTGCCTGAGCCGTGAATCATAATATTACAATTGGAAGTCACGATTCTGATATGTAATAGAAATGTAAACAGAAAATCAGCCCTTTGAGGAAGTGCTTTCCCAGACTGGATGCTTCCTACAGAGGGGCAGACTCTGCAAGCAGATGAAGAACACAAGCTTTCAGATGTGGGGAAAGACAACTATTAGTCTTTGTTCCTTTCAGAAGCTTTGCTGACTTGCTCAGGAAAGGGTGCTGAAAATGGATACATGGATCTGCCTGATGGATGGACCCATATGCAAAGTCCACTTATAGAAAGCCTTTGATTTCATAAACCAATATTCTGTGTCAAATATTTTATAAACCAATATTCTGCTCCTGCAAGTGGCAAACTGATGTCATTGGCACGAGCCAGGCACTGTACAAGCCACACACAGCTCTGCCACTATACCTGCATCCTGATGAGCAGAACGCTGCTGTTCCAGTCCTGGCCTCAGAGACTGATTGCATATGGATACACGTCCACTCAGGACTAGAATGAGATATCCACATTTCCACTTGTTACCTAAATCAGGGTTTGAACCCAGTTTGCCAAAGGTAAAAGGAATTAACCAGATGCACCACTTAATCCTTTACATGTTGCATATAAGGAGCAACAGTAAACAACTAAGCCCTGCATTAAGTGTGCTCCTTAATAGCTAAGCTAGAAGGAGCCTAGTGGAATTTTTGTGCTAGCTTGGCTTTTGCATTAGTATTTGTCTTGAGAATTTTGAGATGTCTGACAGGCTCATTGTTTTGATGATGGTTATAGCCTCAGACATTCATAGTGTCCTTGAAGCCCCACACCTCCATGGCAGAGATCTGGAAGTTTTCAGAGCACAGTGGCTGATTATTGAAAGTATTGCAGTGGCTGGTTCTCCCATGGTTCAGGTCTGCATCAAGGTAGAGGGCCTGCCCATCACCACCTCCTACAGAGAGAGGAAGAACACAAATGTTATGTTGCTTTTGCATTTCTCGGGATGTGAAACTTACAGCTACACAGAGAAGGGGTTTGATGGCCTTTATCTCCAGGGACAGCTGGAATATAGGAAGACCCACCACAATGTTCAGCTGCTCTCTTTTAGCACAAAGGACACCCGTTTCTATGCATGGATTCTAATGAAGCTAGCAGAACTGCAAGTGACCATTTTGGCAAATTCATGGAAGATAACCCAGGCAGACTGGCTCCACACCTGCTTGCCTTCCCGCAGCTCCCATTGGCTGGGAACAGTGAACCGCGGCCACAGGGAGCTGAGGGGCTCCATGCCTGCAGACGCTCCAGGTACACAAAACATCCCGACCGGCCAGTGGCTTACCCTGATAGGCCGGGAGCCAAAGTTTGCTGACCCATTTATTGATGTCAATACTGCAGCCTTTAAAGTTGCAACGGCTTTGTTTAGTGGACTAGATTGGCTTGAAAGGAATACTAAAAGAGCAGTGCTGCAGATCTGCAGGACATCTGACCCATACATTTCACAAAATGTTATGTCTTACAAGCCAATCAGAAAAATACAATGAACGATAGTACTATAGCACTGGTGTCAGTCCGCTACTGTGTAATTTGATCTCTTCATGCATTTCTACCAATGGACCTCATAAGTCTCGAGCCAATATGAAAATATAATGTGCAGAATCGATGGAATCTCTAATAAAATTGAAATAGCCTTTTATCCCCACAGACATGCCAATCTACAGGGCTGCTTTGAAATAAACAAAGAATAATAATAATTTGACAGTGATAAAGCAGGTGACATTCCTATATAAAGTCCTACAAAATCTATAAGTACAATAATAATAATCTATTTTCATACTAGTATTTAAAATGAACAACGGTGAAATCAAAAGAAAAAGGTCTGCTTATCACACAGCGTTCAAACAAAGTTGTTGAATATGCAGAGGCAAACAATAATTGTGGCGCTGCTTGTGAATTCTGTATCAACGAGAAGTAAGAGAATGGCGAAAAAATAAAACAACACTAAAAGACATGCCAAGAAGCAAGAAAAAATGTCCAACGAGGTGTGCTTCATTTCCTGAGCCGGAGAAAGAGCTCAATAATTGGGTTGTTGAATGTCGACAAAATGGGTACATTGTCACTAGAACTGGAATTTGTCTGTGTGCTCTGCAAATGTCGAAAGTGGTGCCACTTCCCGCAGCTCCCATTGGCTGGGAACGGCAAACTGTGGCCACTGGGAGCTGAGGGGCTCCGTGCCTGTGAACGCTCCAGGTAAACAAAACGTCCAGGCCTGCTAGTGGCTTACCCTGACAGGCCGGGAGCCAAAGTTTGCCAACCCCTGAAATATAGGGTCGGCTTATGAAAGGGTCATACGGTTTTTGCTATTTTTACCTATCCATCTTGGGGGGTCGGCTTATAAACGAACGGGCTAATGAACGAGTATATACGCTAAATAGAATAAGTGACAAATCAAGATAGAAACCCTCAGACAACTTAATGAGCAATATCAAACTGGAGAGAGAGACAAAGCAGGGTACTAAAAAGGACTGGTACAATCTTCTAGATCATTGTAAAAGATATTCCAAAGTGTACTGCATGTTGATCAGATCTGCGAGAGACCAGACTGACAGAATATTGCACAGATCTTAGAGGGACAAGAAATTCACTTAAAATAATTTAGATCAATGAAAGACATACTTGTTGGGAGGGAGATGACAAAGACTCCCAGCTAAAACAAAATGAAGGGTATTGTTTGAAGAGCAGTTACACAAGAAAGGCAGTTAGATAAGGCACAACATACTGGAGGGGTCAGTGCAGTGGAAATCCTGTTCTGTGTCAGAGACTGGACTAGGCAGCAATTCCCACATACAGCTCTGATGCACTAAGATGGATGTGACTAGTACTGCCTCCCTTAATAACAGAGCTTTGTGATGAGCCACGATACACCATCACTGGTCTCCAATTTGTCATGTGCTCTCTAGCTTTCAACTGAGCTCGTGTTGTGAGTTGGTTGGGTTTGGAGCAGGACAACCCACTGTGGACTACAGTGCACGTTACTAAATAGGAATCAGTAGGCACTAGATGTTACAGCTGAAGTCTTGATGTGGTAACCATCGGACTAGATGCTCTCAAAAGCAGGTCTCTTCCAACCCTGTTATCAGACTTTAGTAGATGTGCTTTAAAACTGCGGCTGTCAGAAAAACTGTTTTGGGGAAAACTTCTCAGTACATAACTGTTGTCTGCATTTCCAATCATAACTGACTACTTTATTAGCCAATAGGCTTTTGCCACAGTCAGCAGCACTGTAGACCCACTATAGTTGCAGCAGAGCAAGCTGCTGTATTCTAGTTCACCTTGTGCTTCAACACCACTTCATTGCCAGCTAAGTCCTTATTCCAGAATTATTTGCAATCACGTGTGCAGCAGAACATAGGTGGAGCTGTGCCTGCAGCATCTAGTTCTTACAATGTTTTCTCTTTAGAAGTGTGATATCCAAGTTTTGATACAAAATTTGACAGAGCAGGATGTTTTCATAGTCACTTTTCTCACTCTAGCTACAGTAGGAATGGCATAAATGCTACAAACAGCTTGACTGATTTTTTGCTGTGATAGGCAGGAAGAGATGACAGGATAATTGCATGGATCCTGCACAGACTTACCTATGATGATGCACTCATTGCTGCCAGCCATGAACATGGAAGCAGTTTTGGAAGGCAAGTTGAAGTGACGAGCAGCTAGGAAGGGGGAAAGACGATCCGAGGAGTCCGAGGGGATACTGCTGGAGGACAGGACAGTGGAAGCCTGCGTGGACTTAGCCCCTGGCTCAGAAGTAGTCATGGCCAGTTCGGGGTGCTTGATTATCACCCACTCATAGCGTTCCACTTCTGGCTGCAGCTAGGTGAGAAGAGAAGAGAAGACAGCCAGGAATCAGTTGGTGAGCATCCATTCCACTAAGGGTTCTGAATACAAAGCAGCCCTGGAGCTGCTCAGACACTGCCAGTATCACTGGTGAGTGATTCAGACTAACCCTTTGGCATAATGGACAGGAATGGTGCCAGAAAGACCTCTGCCATGTAGAGGATTGAGAATAAGACTTGGTAATACGTGGTGGTTTCTGAATTACCTTACTACATATGGCATGCATCCACACCCAGGTCTTGTGAGAATCATTCTGTACTCAGGAAAAAGGCCCACCCCATAAAGTTGAATAGGAAATCTCCTACCACATCCTTTCATAAGGGATTCCATAGACTTTAAGGCCAGAAGGGCATGGGCTGGATCACAAGCTTGTCAGCCCATATATTCCACTCTAAGTGGAAAAGGGGTGTTACTGATTAGCTATTAAAATCCAGTCATCTCCATTCAGTATTGAGGCAGAGCTGCGATTACTACTTACCCTGAATACAAAGCATTCTCCTGTCCCAAAGAAACTCAGTTTATTCCCTCCTCGCCTGCGCTCGCTCCAGTCAGTTGACAAATAAGCGCCACAGACCTAGAGCAAAGGGCAAGGTCAGGAGGCTTTTCACCAGTTACTACTAATAAGAAACAGGGTATTTTAAATTCACTGATACCAAAAGGTTTTGGAGCCCACAACTAAAGGTCTAATGTAGTTTAATGTTGAAAGTCTCAAGATCAGTGGATTAAGAGGACACAAGTAATTTAGACCTAAAGCTAGATCTAGATTCTGATCAGCTGGGGAATGGCCTGCAGATTCTAAATTTTAAAAATTATTTTACATCCACCAGTTCTGAGAGGAAGGATGATCCAGTGGATAGGCTGCTAGCCTTGGACTCTGGAGAACAAGGGTCAATTCCCTGCTCTACCACAGACTTCCTGTGTGACCATGGGTGAGTCACTTAGCCTCTCTGTGCCCCAGTTCCCAATCTGTACAATGGAGATAATAGCCCTGCCTAGCACCAAAGGGGTGTTGTGAGGTGCTCAGATATTATAGCGATGGCGGGGGAGGGGGGGCATGTAAGTACCACAGGAAGAAGCATAATAGACAGACCTAGTCGCACGGAAATAAAATTGTGGAAGCCAAATAGTCACTTCCTTGTTTTGGTACCAAAAGCATCAACACTCGTATCAGAGCACGAGACTTGGCTGTGCAGCAGCTGCGAACAGGCAATAATTCCAGAGAACTACAAGCATGTCTGCTGCCTTCAATAATCTCGTCCACAGTAGCAAGTGCAGATGAATTGGTGCTGAGCCCAGTTTAACTGCTAGGATAGCCCAGGACATACACCACTCTAGACTCTGTCAGACAGCCTGGTTTCACACATTCAGCACAACTCGTGCTAGGTTAGGCATGCAGTTAAATCTCCTTCAGCACCCAGTGGCGCTGGGACCCTTTTAATAGTGGGGGTGCTGAAAGCCAGCCCCCTTACCCCTGTCCACACACCCCGAGCTGGGGCCGGGAGCAGTACCGTGTTTCCAGGAGCGGGAGACCCGGACAGGGGTAAGGGGGCAAAGGCTGGGGCCAGCAGTCAGGACCCTGGGAGCAGGGCCTGGGAGCGGAGTCGCAGGCACAGGGCCCCAGGCGCGGGGTCCTGGCGCAGAGTCCCAGGCACAGGGCCAGCGACCGGGACCCTGCAGCACCCCCCACACCCCTAGTTCCTGTGCCTATGTCAGCACCAGCAGAACTTCTCCCACTGCTGACACCCATTAGCAATGAGTTGCTTTGCTAGCATAGAAAAGGCTAATGAAGCTTACATAGAAGGTAACAAAAAGGTGGCCCAATACTGGAATTTGCTCCATTAGAAGCAAGAAAAAAACCAACACAATATCTGAAGGGAAGTGGGGAAATTAGTAAATTATTTTTTCTAGCTTCTAAGATGCAATTATAAACATGGAAAGTACAAAACAGAAAATAGACAGTGTCCTTTTAGACTATTCACATTTCTCCCCTTTCTTCCTCTTCTTCCTTATTTTCTAAGGGGTCACATAACAGATCACTATTTGCTCTCTTCATGCAGAGGCCAGCAGCACCTGCACAGCTAGAGTTAATAGCACTCTATAGGCCAAGAGGCAAATTAAATTTATGATGGCAGATGCACTCTTTCCCCTTCCTCTGGATAACATGGGCACCACACCAGCCACTTACCTATTCACTGTGGCCTGAGGATTAGAAACAATGGGACAAATTCTGCTTTAATTTACTTGCATGCAAACCCAATGAAACTGACCCCTGCAGACTGCAATGGCACTACATGTGAGCAACAAAGCACAATGAGGCCTCCACTGCTGCAGGAGTTTGGTGTAGCCATCCAGCAAGGATAAAACCAGAGAGAGAAATCCACAGGCTGCAGCAGCAGCTGAATATTGTAATGGAATTTTAAAAGCCACACAGTATTTAGCAGCAGGCCCTCACTCTCTGTCACCAGAGGACCTCTACTCATGTGCAGTGGCTCATCTCAGAGCTCCATGAAATTTCACTGCTATTGTGCATTTGGTTTTATCACAACCATAAGATCAGCACTCTAATTTAATTTTTTTTTTTTGGTGTAATAGGAAACCCAGTACTGCTTTCCCTTTTGAGCACTGCTACTGTACCAGGTTATCCTTGAGCAAAAGGAAAATGCCTTCTCTGGATCACAAAAGTCCAGTTCAGCACAATCCCACAGGCTCTCACTTCAGTCCTCATCCTAACAGGGCACGTACATAATAAAATGGATGTCAGGGGTCTCGTGGAAGTTACTGCAATCTGGTACCATTGCCACCATCGCATATGGACTACAACAAAGGGGATGCCAGACCTGGACCCAGGTTAAAGTATTTAATCTGGTATAAAATTTACTGGAGGTCCCCCATGGCTAGTGAACACCACAGGGAGTACCTAAGTCAAAAGCATGTGGCCATAAGAAATGAATTTCTACACCATCTCCTTCTTCCTTGTATAATAAACTGTGTAGGATAGGATGGGTTTTAGGCAACCAGGTGGTATGTGGCATCACCATTTCCTCAGTTACCTTTTACCCTACTTACCTCTTTGGCTGTTGTCTTGATCACGAGAAGAGTTGGTTCATGTCCTTCGCTGTGAGAATAGAACCTGGTATGTGAAGAGATGGCTCCTTAAACAAACATCGCACTGCTTACATTAACTGTTGTATGTGATCTGCAGTGCCCGAACTACCTCTCCAGCCTAAGATTTGTTTGCTGGCATGAGGTAAAATGATTGCTCGGGGCTGACTGTACCATTGCCAGCGTCTCCAATAATATAAGGCAGAGGATAGCAGCAAGCTCTGAAAAAGACTAGGGGCCTGATTCTCCATTGCCTTGCACCTTGCAGAGACACCTGAGCAGAGTGGGGGGTGTGGAAGCAGAAATTCTTCCATAAATTCTGTTATTCTCCAACAGGGGGAAGACACTACCGAATTGGAACAGCATCATTTTACAATCACTTTGCACAGGGGTAAATGACTATGCAAGGTACCAGACAGCAGAGAATCAGGCCGTGTGTGTTGGTGTCATGGTGCATGAAGAGCTTTCTGCCACTACAGGCAAATGCTGAGGCTCATTCCTCTCACTGATGTGTGTCACTCTCACAGGCACTCTGTGCTGAGGCAGAAGACGAAGGAACCCACTTATCTGTTTCTTTCTCTTGGTAATTCACTCTTGGTAGCTTCACCTACCATCCCATTTATTTGTCATTTCTGTGACCACAGGATCAGATCAAGGATAATGCCTTTCATCTGATGCCAAGTTATTGCTATAACAAATTCACTTGTCTTGGGAACAGAGCAAGACTGACATATTTTGACTGTTAATTTTTAGGCTGTACCATTTTAACACATTTCAGGGATAAAAGCAACTTCACAGGAGACAACTGGGGAAAGTGGGTTTTGCTAGGCTATTTTTAAAATCCATGACAGCTCTCCCCCAAACTAAACTCCTGTTGTTACACTCTTCCTGCCAGTCCCATCCTGCATATTTTTAAGTCCCTCTTTCCTTTTGCAGCTTATCCTTTCCCTTCTTCTTCCCAAGAGTAGAGTAAGCAACCTCTGCTTATTGTTATCATGTGAAACACGAAGCTTTCAGAGCGCCAGTGTGCATTGCTCCGAAGGGACTGGCAGGTTGGGGCTCATCTCCTGGGTTAAGACAAGTCTTAGGCCTGATCTACACGACAGTGTTAGGTCGACATAAGGCCGCTTATCCCGACCTAATTATGTTAGTGTACACACTACAGCCTTGCTCCTGCCGATGTGCCATACTACACCGACATAACTCCACTTCCACGAGAGGAGTAGGGCTTATGCTGGTGTAGTTAGGGTGACGTGCGTTACTTACATCTATTGGCTGTCATTCTTGTCATGCAATTGACAAGAAAGCTGGCTCCCGGCTCCCCAGCTGGGCTGCTTCCTGGTCTCAGCTCCAAGCTGGGCTGCTGCTCAGGCTCCTGGCTCCCCACTTTCAGCTGGGTTGCTACCTGGGCTCTTGGCTCCCTACCAGACTCCAGGTGCGGATTTCCCTGCTCCAGCTGCCCCTCTGAGGCTCTCTACTCCCTGCCGGGAATGGGGCTGGCCCACCGGGAGCACAGCTGTGCCTGGTGGGGAGCTTCAGCACTGTAAGAGCTTTGTGAGTGACTGGTTATCATCAATCCAGCCAGTTACAGCAGTTAAATTTTCATGCTTAGAATGATTTAAATATTTTCATTAGGGACATGGATAATGAGTGGAGAGTAGGGCTTATACAATTTGCAGATGACACTAAACTGAGAGAGGTGGGAAAGTGGCAGATTAACTCATGATGCCCATGGAGCCTGTGCCCAGGGGCCACGGCCAATTTGGGGGCACCTGCAGGAGCACCGTAACCTGTGTAGAAGTGTGTGTGTGGGGGCCCCCACCAGCACTAGAACTATGGTCCTGCCCCTTGCTCCTCCTCTTCCCCCTTGAGGCCGCGTTCCCTGGCCAGGCTGGAAGACGAAGCTGGGCTGTGGTAAGAGCTGCCCAGGGAGCCTGGGCTGTTGTGGGGAGCCCCAGACCCTCTACCTGCCCTGGGTGGGGTGTCAGGGTGCCCGAGAGCAAAACCTGGCCTGTGTCCCTGCCCCCCAGGGTCCCCAATAAATCTTAATCCACCTCTGATTCATAGATTCTAGGACTGGAAGGGACCTCGAGGGGTCATCGAGTCCAGTCCCCTGCCCTCATGGCAGGACCAAATACTGCCTAGACCATCCCTGATAGACATTTATCTAACCTACTCTTAAATATCTCCAGAGATGGAGATTCCACAACCTCCCTAGGCAATTTATTCCAGTGTTTAACCACCCTGACAGTTAGGAACTTTTTCCTAATGTCCAACCTAAACCTCCCTTTGCTTCTTGTTCTATCCTCAGAGGCTAAGGTGAACAAGTTTTCTCTCTCCTCCTTATGACACCCTTTTAGATACCTGAAAACTGCTATCATGTCCCCTCTCAGTCTTCTCTTTTCCAAACTAAACAAACCCAATTCTTTCAGCCTTCCTTCATAGGTCATGCTCTCAAGACCTTTAATCATTCTTGTTGCTCTTCTCTGGACCCTCTCCAATTTCTCCACATCTTTCTTGAAATGCAGTGCCCAGAACTGGACACAATACTCCAGTTGAGGTCTAACCAGCACAGAGTAGAGCGGAAGAATGACTTCTCGTGTCTTGCTCACAACACACCTGTTAATACATCCCAGAATCATGTTTGCTTTTTTTGCAACAGCATTACACTGTTGACTCATATTTAGCTTGTGGTCCACTATAACCCCTAGATCCCTTTCTGCCATACTCCTTCCTAGACAGTCTCTTCCCATTCTGTATGTGTGAAACTGATTTTTCCTTCCTAATGGAGCACTTTGCATTTGTCTTTGTTAAACTTCATCCTGTTTACCTCAGACCATTTCTCCAATTTGTTCAGATCATTTTGAATTATGACCCTGTCCTCCAAAGCAGCTGCAATCCCTCCCAGTTTGGTATCATCTGCAAACTTAATAAGCGTACTTTCTGTGGGTGGGAAGCACATTGGAGATGGAATTCAAAACAACCTTGAGAAACTGGATATTTGGTCTGAAATAATAGAACTGGAAGGGACCTCGAGAGGTCATCTTGTCCAGTCCCCTGCACTCAAGGCAGGACTAAGTATTATCAACAAGATGAAATTCAATAACGAGAAATACTACACTTAGGAAGGAAAAAAATCAAATGTACAACTACAAAATGGGGAATGATTGGCTAGGAGATAGTATTGCTAAAAAGAATCTGGGGGTTATAGTTGATCACAAACTGAATACGAGCCAGCAATGTGATACAGTTGGGAAAACAGCTAATATTATTCTGGGTTGTATTAACATGAGTGTTGTATATAAGATATTGGAGGTAATTGTCACACTCTACTTGGCAGGGATGAGGCCTCAGCTGGAGTGCTGTATCCAGTTCTGGGCACTACACTTTTGGAGAGATGTGGACAAATTGGAGAGAGTCCAAAGGAGAGCAACAAAACTAATAAAAGGCTTAGAAAACCTGACCCATGAGGAAAGGTTAAAAACCTGGGCATGTTTAGTCTTAAGAAGAAAAGATTGAGGGGGACTGATGATAGTCTTCACATATGTGAAGGGCTGTTCTAAAGAGGACAGTGATCAATTGTTCTCCATGCCCACTGAAGCTAGAACAGGAAGTAAATTGGCTTAATCTGAAGCAAGGGAGATTTAAATTAAATATTAGGAAAAATATCTAACTACAAGGATAGTTAAGCTCTGGAACAGGCCTCCAAGGCAGGGTGTGGAATCCCCGTCATTGGAGGTTTTTAAGAACAGATTGGACAAACACCTGTCAGCGCTGGACTAGGTTTACTTGGTCCTGCCTCTGTGCAGGGGGCTGGACTCTATGAGATCTCGAGGTCCCTTCCAGCCTGACATTTCTATGATTCTATGAATTAACTACAATTCCTAAGGTTAGCACTCAAACAGGGGTAATTCATGACTAGAACTCACACTGAGGGCTTGTCTTTACTACGGGGGTAAGTTGACATAAGTTATGCTACTCTAGCTAAGTGAATAATGTAGCTGGAGTCGACGGAGCTTAGACTGACTTACCACAGTGTCTTCATGGTGCTGAGGCGACAGGAGACGCTCTTCAGTCAACTTCCCTTACTCTTCTCAGACAGCTGGAGTACTGGGGATGACCAAAGAGTGGTCTGCCATCGATTTAGTGGGTCTTCACTAGACCTGCTAAATCGATCCCAGCTGCATCGATTGCAGCAGCATTGATCTCCCTGGTAGTGGAGTCCAGCCCTAATTGGAGGCAGGACCTTAGCCTCTAATTTTGGAAGCTATCCTTGGGGTAACTGTAACTGAGATGGGGGAGGAGAGATTCAGACTTCCCTGGCATTTGCAATCTGTCACTCCCATAATAGTCTTTGGATGCACATTTTGGTGAGCCATGCTTTGGATGAGGATTTCTGTACCCAGTTAGCATTGGTTGGCTGTTCTTTTCTACGTGTACAACAGGGAAAGATAAGGTTACCTGTTTAGGCTGCAGCCATGCTCCAAGGTGGTGAAAAGCAATAGGGGCTGGCAAAGTGCAAAGCGCTCTGGGATCCAGGACCAGATGTCTCTCATCTCTTTCACGCTGACGATTTCGGACTTGAAGTTCTCAGCATGCACTGCCAAGTGCACGTTCTGTCTGTGAAACATGGGGGACACCGTTGAGAGAGAGAAGATAATCTGACAAGCAACACACAAAGGGGACAGCTGAACGTGAGAACATGCCTAGGTGGAAGTGCCTCGGTAAGTACCCTGCTCTCTGAAGCTCCAGGTCACGAGGTGAGGACAGTATGGTTGGATGAAGGAAAGAAACACTGTTGCTGTTTGGTGGAATCCATGATGATTAGTAGCTTTACTGGAGAGAACTTTGCAGCTCTTACTCAGCCATGCTATCAATGGCTGGTGCAGAGGAGCTAAATGTTTGACTGAACAGGGGAAATATCAGGACCTTAAAAAACAAATTCAGTTAGATCTGCCACTCAAGGATAGCCCCACTAGTACCAGCACTAGAGAGATACAACCCACAGGGGAGAAAATACAGCAGGTCCAGCCAGATATTCTGACACTTGTTTGTCTCTTGAGTCCTGTTTGTATTTGTGGAATTAGAGAATTCCTGCAAATATCCCAGTCACACAAGAGAGACATAGATCACAGAGTTGCCATCTCCCATAATTTTATCATGAGTCTCATGATATTTGGTGTTTTCTGAAAGCCCTGGCTTCTGAAGTCATGGGATTATTGAGAAGAGGAGGTTACTCACCTGTGCAGTAACTGATGTTCTTCGAGATGAGCGTCCCTGTGGGTGCTCCACTCCAGATGTTGGTGCATCACTGCGCCTTCATTCGGAAATTTTGACAGAAGTACTCATACTGGTCGCGCAAGTGCAGAGCCTGCCCCACGCGCTGAGTGTGCCTTAATAGTACGCGTGCACGACCGGTCTCCTCAATTCTTTCTCTACAACGGAGGCTACCCCAACTCTGAAGTAGAGAGGAGGAGGGTGGGTAGTGGAGCACCCACAGGGACACTCATCTCTAAGAACGTCAGTTACTGCACAGGTGAGTAACCTCCTCTTCGAGAGATGTCCCTGTGGATGCTCCACTCCAGGTGACGGAAAAGCAGTGCAACTCAAGGAGGTAGGGACTGCGGATCTGGTAGGAATGCGGTAGATAATACAGCTCTGCCCAATCGTGTATCAGTGAGAGGGCCTTGAGTAAGGGCATAATGCTTAACAAATGTGTGTTCGGAAGTCCAAGTGGCTGCTTTACAGATGTCAGGCAGAGCAACTCTGCGTAGAAAAGCCACGGATGTAGCTACAGATCTAGTGGAGAGAGTCCTGATGCAGGCTGGCGGAATTGTCTCCTTTAATTGATAGCACAGGCTATCAATATAGCACAATTGATAGCACAGGATATAAGCAGAGATCCAGTTGGAAAGTCTCTGGGTGGAAATAGGTGTCCCCTTGGATCGTTCTGCAATGGAGACAAAGAGTCTGGAAGAGTTCCTAAAGCAAAGGTGGGCAAACTATGGGCCACATCCGACCCGCAGGACCCTCCTGTCCAGCCCCATAGCTCCTGGCCCGGGAGGCGAGCCCCCAGCCCCTCCCTTACTGTTCCCCCTCCCCCGCAGCCTCAGCTCACTGCGCCGCCGGTGCAATGCTCTGGGCAGCGGGCTGAGATCTCCTGGGGCAGCGAAGCTGCAGAGCCGGGGCCTGACCCAGTGCTCTGTGCTGCGTGGCTGGTTGCAGACAGGTGGTGCGGCTGCCTGTCCTGGTGCAGCCACGCCGCCAGCCACCGGTGCTCCAGGGAGCGTGGTAAGGGGGTGGAGGGGGGAATGGATAGAGGGCAGGGGAGTTTGTGGTGGTGGTGGTCGGGGGCAGGGGGGTGGATAGGGGTCAGGGCGGTCAGAGGGCGGGGAACAGGGGGGTTGAATGGGGGCAAGGGTCCTGGGGGGGCAGTCAGGAAGGAGAGGGGAGGTTGGATGGGGTGGCAGGGGGCAGTCAAGGGACAGGGAGGAGGGGGGGTGGATGGGACAGGGGTCCTGGGGGGCTGTTAGGAATGTGAGGAGGGGTTGAATGGAACGGCAGGGGGCAGTCAGGGGTGGAGGTTCTGGGGGCGGTCAGGGGACAGGGAGAAGGGGTGGTTGGATGGGGCAGGGGTCCCGTGGGGAGGAAGTCAGGAAGGGGGGGTTGGATGGGGTGGCGGGGGAGCAGTTAGGGGCAGGAGGTCCGGGGGCGGTCAGGGAGAAGGGGTGGCTGGATGGGGCAGGGGTCCTGGAGGGGCAGTCAGAAAGGAGCGGGGGGGTTGGATGGGATGGCAGGGGGCAGTTAGAAGCGGGGGGTCCAGGCACAGTCAGGGGACAGAGAGCAGGGGGGATGGATGGGGCAGGGGTCCCGGGGGGCTGTCAGGGAACAGGGGGGGTTGGATGGGGCAGGAGTCCCAAGGGGGGCCATCAGGGGGCGAGAAGTGGGGGGGGGCCTGGATAGGGGGCGGGGGGCAGGGCCACGCGTGGCTGTTTGGGGAGGCATAACTGGTCCTCCATACTATTTCGGAAACCCGATGCGGCCCTCAGGCCAAAAAGTTTGCCCGCCCTTGTCCTAAAGGGTCTGGTTCTATCCAAATAAAAGGACAAAGGCCTGCATACATCCAATGTATGCATTGTGGATTCAAAGGAGTTTGCATGCAGTTTAGGAAACAAGGTTGGTAGGTGTATAGGTTTGTTGATGTGGAATGACTAATGTACCTTTGGAAGAAATTTGGGGTGAAATCGGAGTCTTGTCCTTAAAAAATATTGTGTCGGGTGGGTCCGCCATGAGAGCTACTATTTCTCTTGCACGTCTGGTGGAGGTGACTGCCACTAAGAATGCTGTTTTCATAGAGAAGCGTAAGAGGGAGCAAGTGGCTAGGGGCTCGAAAGGTTGTTGCGTTAAACAGGTTAGTACTAAGTGAAGGTCCCACGGAGAAATAGGAGGTTTAATGTCCGGGTATAGGGATTGGAGCCCTTTAAGAAAGCGCTTGGTGATTAGATGAGAAGTACTGTCGATTTTGTCGTGAAAGGTTGCAATGGCAGCTAAGTGGACTTTGATGGAGCTGAAAAAAAGCCGGACTGCTTCAGGTGTAGTAGGTAATCAAGTATGGCCGGAAGATGTGTGGAAGTGTGAAGAATTTGGTTGTTCGAGCACCAGTGTATGAATCGTTTCCACTTTTGGAGACATGTGGTGTGAGTAGATTGTGTTCTGCTATACAAGAGTACTCTTTGAACCTGTTCAGAGCATGCTAGTTCGCTTTGTGAGAACCATGGAGGAACCAAGCTTTGAGGTGAAGCATGGATAGGTTGGGGTGGAGAAAGCGGCCGTGTTGTTGCGATAGGAGGTTCGGAGTGAGAGGCAACGAAATTGGTGGACAAATTGACATTCTGGTGAGGAACGGATACCATGGTTGTCTGGGCCACGACGGGGCAATCAGAATTACCGTGGCACAATCTGTTCGTATCTTTGTCGGAACTCTGTGGAGAAATGGTATCGGGGGAAAAGCATACATTAAGTGTTGAGCCCATAAGATCAGGAATGCATCTCCTAGGGAATGTTTGCCCAATCCCGCTCTGAAGCAAAATTCGGGACATTTCTTGTTCTTCGCAGTCGCGAAGAGGTCCAGGGTTGGATAGCCCCAAACACGGAATATATCGCGTATGATCATGTTGTTTATCTCCCATTCGTGATCCCAGGGAAAATGTCTGCTTAGTTCGTCCGCAGTTGGTATTCAGGGCCCCGGGAAGATAGGCGGCTGATATCCAGATGTTGTTTGCGAAGCACCAATTCCAGAGCTTCATGGCTTCTGTGCAAAGCGAGTGAGATCGAGTCCCTTCCTGCCTGTTGACATAGAACATGCATACGATGTCGTCTGTCATTATCCGAACATGTTGGTTCCAAAGGAATGGGAGGAAGTGATGGCAGGCATTGCGTATGGCTCGCAGTTCTAGGACGTTTATGTGTAGGGAGGCTTCGGTGGAAGACCATAGCCCCTGGGCTGTGTGGTGGGACTTGTGTGCTCCCCATCACATGAGGGATGCATCGGTAATCATTATGAGTGATGGGGAGTCCAGGAGAAAAGGGACTCCTGAGCAGAGGTTGGAGGGAACTGTCTACCATTGGAGGGAGTCTTTGACTCTGAAGGGTATGGATAGAAGCTTGTTTAGAGCGTGTATGTTCGGTCTGTAAACTGTGGCCAACCAAGCTTGGAAGCACCTCATGTATAGACATGCATTTTTGACCACAAAAGTACATGAGGCCATGTGGCCTAATAGTTGCAGGCAGTCTCGTCCAGAGACCAGGGGACTGTTGTGAAGTTTTGTAACCAGGAGTTTTCTGGTGTTGAAATGATCAAGCGGGAGAGACGCTATTCCCGTTCGGGCATCAAGGTGCGCTCCAATGAACTCCAATTGTTGGGTAGGAGATAAGGTGGATTTGTTTTTATTTATTTGTATGCCAAGCGAAAGGAAGCAAGCGACGGTAAGCTGCGTGGATTGAAGAGCTTCGCTGAGCGTTGAGGCTTTGAGGAGACAATTGTCAAGGTAAGGAAATATTATAACCCCCTGTTTTCTGGCTAGGAGTTTGGAGAAAACTCGGGTGGCGGTAGATAGGCCGAAGGGCAACACTCTGTATTGAAAATGTGTCTAACCGAGGGTAAAACAAAGAAAACATCTGTGGGCTGGGTGAACAGTCACATGAAAATAGGCGTCCTGTAGGTCGAGGGCTGAAAACGAATTGCCCTGCTCAAGCACTGGGATTATGGTGGTGAGGGTAACCATTTTGAACTTTTGCTGTTTGATAAATTTGTTTAGCCGCCTGAGGTCGAGGATCGGTCGCCATCCTCCGGTTTTCTTTTCTGTTAAGAAGTAATGGGAATAGAAACCTTTCCCTCTGTGTTGTTTGGGCACAATTTCCACTTCCCCCAATTGAAGGAGATGTTGTACTTCTTAGAGGAGCAGTTACTCATGAGAGGGGTCCCTGAAGAGGGATGGGGAGGGTGGGTGGGAGGGAGGCGGGGAGAGGAAAGGGATGGAATAGCCAACTGTGACGACCTCTAAAGCCCACTTGTCGGTGGTAATATTTCGCCATTGATGGGAGAATGGGCATAGGTGGTGACCAAAAATAGGGGCAGGTGGTGTAAGCGCTGAAGTGGGAATATTGTTTTCTATACCCTCGACCAAGGCTTCAAATTTGCTTATTGGTCGGAGGGGGTTGAGACACTGCTGAGGAGTTGGGACAGTGGCGTTGGTATTTGGGTCTCTGGCGTTGTTGTTGTTGCTTGTGAGATCTATGGAATTGCTGGGTGTATGTGGGGTAGCGTGGTCACTGATAAGGCTGGTATCTATATTGTCACCTTCTGGTTGTAGGGGTTTGAATTCCTAGAGAACGAAGAGTTGCCCTGGAGTCCTTCATGGAGTGGAGTACGTCATTCGTGGTGGAGGCGAATAGTTTGTCACCGTCGAAGGGGAGATCCTCAATGGTACTCTGGACCTCCCAGGGAAAAGAAGAGGACGAGAGCCATGACCCTTGGCACATCATGACTGCTGTGGCAGTGGACCGTGCCACAGTATTGGCCACATCAAGGGCAGCTTGAAGAGCAGTGCGGGAGAAGATTTGTCCCTAGGAAACTATGGCTGTAAATTGTTGTTTCTTTTCTTCTGGAATGTGATCAATAAAGTCCATGAATTTATTGTAATTTTTGTGGTCGTATTTTGCTAGAACGGCTGTATAATTAGCAATGTGAAATTGCAACATGGAAGAAGCGTATACCTTACGTCCGAGCAGATCTAATCGTTTACTGTCCTTGGCGGAAGGGGTGGAGCGGGGAAACTGGTGTTTGTTCTTTTGGTTAACTACTATCAGCGAGTTTGGCGCTAGGTGAGTAAAAAGGAATTCTAAGCCCTTGGAAGGAATAAAGTACTTCCAGTCCGCTCGCTTACAGGTAGGCAGGCTTGCAGCCGGAGTTTGCCAAATGGCCTTGGCAGGTTCTAAAAGGGTTGTGTTGATAGGTAATGCAATTCTAGAAAAAGAAGAGGGCTGCAGGATGTCGGTTAGCTCATGCTGCTGTTCAGGGACTTCCTCCAGGTTAATTTGTAGCTCATTGGCAACTCTTTTAAACAGGTCTTGAATTTTTGAGAAGTCGTCCAAAGACGTCGGAGGAGGAGGAAGCAATGCTTCATCAGGTGGAACAACTGGTTCTACCGGGTTATAGGCAGGCCGTGCTTGCTCTTGCGGTTGTGACATGGCTGCCTGGTGTCTGGAGTCAGTAGGAGGGTCATCAGCTGGTGGTACCAAGCAGGTCTCACGCCTGGCTGCAGTGATAGTGCTTGTCCCATTCGTTTTTTTAATGCTTGTAATTTAACTCTGTCATTGCAGTGGTAAAAATGAGTGTGGTCCTGAGTATAAGGAGTCCATGGAGCCCAATATTGCCACTGTGGTGGGAGGGAATGGGTGGTGCCATCCAGGGATTCACGCACCATGGGGCAAGACCCTCAGAGTAGGACCAGGCAGCTTTTCTATGACCTCTCTTGATGGCTGTGGATGGAAGATCTGATAAGGTGAAAATTCTCCCTGCAGCCCAGATTCCTCATCACTGTAGGAAAGCTGTGCAGACCTTGTCTGAGTGTCTGGAGAGAAGTAGGTGTTAAGTAGGGGTGACTGCAAGATAGGTGACACCAACAGGTCCCTTGAGTGTGTGAATTGCGGTGCCGCAGTGCCTCTGTGAGGGGAGCGCTGAGCAAGAGGAATTTGTTGTGAGGCGGGATTCCTCTGCACCGGTGTCCTGAGTGTTCTGTCACTGCTGGCTAGCTCAAAGGCTGACGGTGCCAGGAGAGTGAGAGGAGCCTGCGGGGGGTCAGGCAGGCTAGTATGCGTCAGCACCGCTTCCATTGCGGTACTGAACGGTGCCGTGTGAGAGGCAGGCAACTGAAAGCCTGAAGCCTCGGCACTGGAGGTTAGTGTGACTGCTGCAGCTGCAGGCGGGTTTCACCCGGCGCATCAAAGGTACTCAGCCTGGGGAGCGCGGGGAGGGAAGGAGTACCTGGAGAAGTCTTATCCTTGCGAATACCCTTTGCGGGTGAGAGAGACTGATGTTTTTTTGAAGTTTTCTTTTGTCTCTTTGAAGCAGGGGGGCTGTGGTGTATAGCAGAGTCGGAGCCCGGGTCTGAGGCTGGTCCGAGAGATTTTTGCAGCAGGAGTAGTTTTAACCGCAGCTCCCTGTCTTTGCGTGCCCTGGATTTTAATTTGCTGCAATGGGCACATTTTTGGGGGATGTGGGACTCCCCGAAACATTTAATACATTTAGAGTGCCATCTGAAAGAGGCCACTCTATCATTACAGTTAGAGCAGCGCTTAAAACCTGGAGATCCAGGCATGTCGGAAGCGGCTGCGCTGACAGGAAAAAAAAAGTTTTTGTTTTTTTTTTTGCTTTAAAGAGAAGAGATAAAATAAGAGGGGAAAGAGTTGAACAGAGAGAGAAAAAATTCTCTAACAAGTCTGCTGAGCTCCGTCTCAGGCCGGGGACGGTAGAGAAGGAACTGAGGAGACCAGTCACGCACGCATACCATTAAGACATACTCAGCACGTGGGGCAGGCTCTGCGCATGCGCGACCGGTACGAGTACTGCGGTCAAAATCTCAGAGCGAAGGCACAGGGACGCACCAACACCTGGAGTGGAGCACCCACAGGGACATCTCTTGAAGAAGAATCTCTGCTTTTGTTAAAAAAAAAGTTTTGCATCCTCATGGTTGCAGAGAAAAGCTTGAAAACATGATCCAAGTGCACCCTATAGGCTCAGAAACCAAAAGGCAAAGTAAAAGATCCCCAAATTTATTATTTTTTAAAATCGCATGATTTTAAAATCCACTCATGATTTGTGAACCCTTGGGATTCGCAATACAAGGATCAATACATTTACCCACCCTTTATTACCCTGGGTTAAAGAAGAAATCAATCTACTCAAACCCATGATAACAGAAGATTTAAAAAGTGTTATTGCATCTGCATCTGATGGTGAAGCCAGTTATCAGTACAAGTGCCACAGCCAAGTACATCTGATGGAAGAGACACAAGGGCTCAAACAAGGTGTTAAAGGATCAGATAGCAATCAGCTGGGCCAAGCTCTGGAGAATCAATTTTGCATTCCATGAGGGTAGCCTGAGTGTGGGAAAGTGTTTGCTAGGTTTTACAGTATTTTTATTTCAGCCATTGTTGGTTTCTTTTCTTTCCCCCACAACTTCACAGAATGCAGAGAGGACCTCATAAATAATGCACTGAGTATGTTAGTGTAGCGAGGAGCTCCCTACAGTGTGACAAATGCTACATCACTTTATGAAAATTTCTACTTGGGAGTCCTGAGTAGCCAGTCATGCATGTGCAGCATTCCTTACTAACGGCTTGCTAAAGAGAGAGATTGGGAGCTGCCCAAAGTCACCAATCCTGGGTCACTTACTGTAGCAAGTGGGGCATCGCTAAGCTGCCTTGCTGTCAGCATTCCTAATGGGGAGGCTGAACATGTATTGGTTTAGGCACAAGTCATTTTATGAAGCTCACTAACCTTCCGATAGGAATGTTGAATGAGGCTTCCCACTTGCACTACAGCCCTGAATTCTCATCTAACCATCAAGGTACTTAGATAGACCCCATCAGGGTGGATTTGATTTAAATCACTAGTCAGGAAGACTCTATTTAATCACGGATTTCTACATAAAAGTGCATTCTTGTTGGTTGTTATAACCTTAATACATATTCTTCACAACTCAGAGATAGATGTAGGTTTCATTTTTAGAAGGTACACACTATACATTTTTAAAGAGATCTATTTAGAAAACTTTTCAAGTAAGTTTTACAGCTATATGAGAAAATGAATGATTGTTTGGTTATTTCATTTATCAAAGGTAATTGAAGCAGATATTTATGAAGTCATTGGGAGGTAAACTATCTCCAATTCAACAGGTAAATCATTAATATTTGGAGGATTTTCTTGCCATACTGTATTAGGAGGAGAACATAACCAGACAGACATTTAAATTATTTTATTTAACTGAAACAACAACGTTATGCATTCTGGATTTTTTTCTTCAACAGCAAACATGTAATATTTTAACAAAACAAGCATAAGAATTTCCAAAATAGTTAAACATTCAAGTTTTTTAAAATCAGGTTTGTTTTTGTTAAAATTATTTAACTAAAATAGTTAAATTAAATATTTAAAAAACAAAACAAAATTAAATCAACTATGTCAACCAGGTCAACATGAAAAACTTAAAATATTGGCTTCTGTAGCTAACTCAGTTGTCTTCACCTTCATTTTCCTGTTTGTTCATAATCTGGAAAAGAAAAACAAGCTTTCCTGCTTTTTCACGTTCCAAACGATTTCTCAATTTGGAATGAGTTAGTCCAAAAGAAGAAAATATTCTTTCTACACCGGCTGAAGAAGCTACTGCTGTTAAAAGTGAGATTATCACGTCAACAGTCTCTGAATCCAAGTGTTTAAGTGACATCCACCAGTTCACTGGTGTGACTTTCTTTAAAACATCAGCAGCAAACATATTTCTTCAGTGGTTCACCCTTACTCTGAAGTTTATTATAGTTGGCATTATGGAGGGATGATTGCTGGATTGCTGGATGTCCATGTCATAGCCAACTCCTCTTCTTCAGCAGTTAAGGTTTGACCCTGGTACTGACTATTGAGAATATCTGCAAGAAAATGAGCTGGAGAGAGTGCTTGTCCCATTCGTTTTTTTAATGCTTGTAATTTAACTCTGTCATTGCATAGTTCTCTTTTTAAGATCTCACTCAGTTCCTTCCAAATTTCAACAGCGTCAGCATTAAAATAGCTATTTTCCTGCATTTTGTTCAAGGCTACAGAAATAGGCTTCAGGGTACACAGCATGTGTTCAACATTTCTCTTAAGCCCAATGTTGAGAACTTTGGCTGTGACAGTGCCATCTATTTTTTCACGATTTTGTTCACAAACAGTCATCAGATTAGGCCAGTTTTTGATATAGTGCTCAAAACAGTCCACTACTGAGTTCCATTGCACGTCTTGTGGGAGAGTTAGCTTGGTTCCTCCCACTTTTTTCAGAGCAGCTGCTGCAAAGTGGTTGTTATGGAAGTATTTTGCAATTTCAACAATATTAGCCTTTATTTCTGGAACATTGAAGTCTTTGGCTAGGAGGTGAATCAAATGAGCACTGCAACTGTGTGTTATTAGCTTTGGACTCTCTTCACTCTCTTCTAAATAATTTCTTCTCATCTTGGATACATTTGCAGAATTGTCTGTGACCAAGCTGCGTACTAGATATTTGAATTTTTTTTCACAGTTTGTTATAGCTTTTACTGCTACTTCTGGTAAGTATTCTGTTGTGTGTGCATTTCCTGATGTATCAATTGTTTCTGTAAGGAAGATATTCCCTTCTTCTGTTGTCACACAAGCACATACAACAGGATCACTGTGGACATTGCTCCACCCATCAAGACTCAGGTTAACAATTTTACCCTCTAGACCTTTTGCACACTGCTCAATTTCTCTTTCATAAACGTTATTCAGCAATTTGCCTGCGACATCTGCTCTGTTGGGTGGACTGTATCCTGGTCTTAATGACTGAACCATGTTAATGAAGTGTGGGTTCTCAATCATACGGAAAGGAAAGCTTGTTGCATAAACAAACCAGGCAATTTTTTCATCAATTACCTCTTTTTGTAATCTGCTGGTTCTTATCACAAACTTATCTATGGTTGTTTCTGGATTTTGGAGATTTTTTTTTCTTTTTGCTACAGGTAATATACTGTGGCTATGTGACATACATGATGTTACTGAAACAATATCACTGGCAGATAACTCTGAAACTATAAAAAAATGATGGTGATCTTGAAGGTGGATAGTCTTCAGAATCCTGTATGTTGAGGATGGATTCTCCTAAACAAAATAAGTCAATGCAGTTATTTAATTATTATTACCATATTGCTCATTTAGTATTACTCATTGCATTCACTGACACTCAGTACTACTCAGAACTACTTTAAAAGTGAAATTGTAAAAGGAAGATCTGCCTAGTTTATTTTTTTTATCACAACTGCATCTAAAATGATAGTACCATAGAGTAACAACTGTATTTTTTGCTCAAACATGAGAATTCAAGAATAGTCCAGAAGGAAGACAGGCAGTCCTTAAGAAAGAAGTATGAAATAAAAAAGTTTACCAACCTGAAGATCCTGCAAGTTCAGACATGTTCCTTTCCTCATCTTCAACGCAGCTTCCTCCTGAGAAGGAACACTTCTCATGATGTTGTTTCATTCGGACAACCAGGCCTTGCATTTCTTTGTTGCACTATTTGCATTTTGCATGCATGCCTGTCTTAGCCAGAGATAGAGGAACTTCATTAAAATATTCCCAAACTGAGTCTCTTTTATGGCATCTTATTGACTATATCCAGAGCTCTCCCAGACAACTTTGCAACCAAAATGGGCATCTTTTGGTCCTCAGGAATCTCATGAAGTACACACAGCCTCTCGAAGGTGATGAAATATTCAACAATGTCTCGCTGTATGTTCCCATTTGTGGATTTTTGGAGAGGTGGGACTCCCTAGTGTGCAGGGGTTCTGATTCTGCTTCTCTAGCAAGTCCAGTTGATGCGTTCCTTCTCCTCCATGGCTAGTTTCTGGGCTTCAATTTCTTTGTCAGCCTCTATCTTTTTCAGTTCCAAGGCTCTCTGGTGTGCAGCTTCTTGCCTGGCATTCTCTGCTTCTATGGCTCTTCGGTATGCAGCTTCTTGTGCATCAATTTCCACCTGTTTTAATTCCATAAGTCTTTTGTGTTCTTTGTCCCCTCTTCTGCCTGCAATCTGCACAGCTCCAGCTTCTTACTAGTTTCACTTTCACTCATTTCCCTGCTTTTCTGACCCTACTTCCCTTTCCCGAAATAAGCAAACAGAAAATAAACTGGTAACCACTTTGGCTGATCTCTAGCCACCACACTTAAATCTCACTTAAAATCACCACCCGTGTATGAAGTGCAAATCTCACTCAGGACAACAAGCTGTGCATTTAATCCTGTACGACTACACCACTGTGACGGGTTCCCCCTCGGCGTGCCACCTGGAACTGGGATATCACTGAGCCCTCTGACCCACCAGCCTGGGCTCCCTCTTATACTGTGCTGCTGTGACAAGTTGCAAAGCTCTCCAGCCTGCACTTTCACCAGCATTCATACAGGCAGGGACACACCCAGCTGCAGTTCCACGCAGACTCTCTAACCACCAGCTTCCCAGCCTGGGACCCCAGAGCAGTACCGTCCTGCCCTGGTCAAATCTGGCCAGTATATGGGTTTAATACCTGGTCCGCCTCTCCGTCAATGCGAAGAGAACAATGCACACTTGTGGTAACCAAGCAGAGATTTTCCTCAAGCACTCTAGTCAAAGCTCACTGGTGTAGATTAAAACAAAACAAGTGAATTAACTACAAAAGACAGATTTTAAGTGATTATAAGGGATAGCAAACAGATAAAAGCAGATTACCTAGCAAATAAACAAAACACGCAAACTTAAATTAATATACGAAATAGATTGGATATGAATTAGCAGATTCTCACCCTGAGAAATGATACAAGCAGGCTGCAGATTCTTAAAGGACAAGCTGCACTTGCTTTACAGCTTGGAATCCCCAGGTGTTTCATACACAGGCTAGAAATCCCTTGAGCCTGGGTCAGGCACTTCTCCCAGTTCAGTCTTTGTTCCTCAGATGTTTCCAGGAGCCTTCTTGGGTGGGGAGTGAAGAACCCCTGATGATGTCACTCCCTGCCTTATATAGCTTTTGCATATGGCGGGAACCCTTTGTTCCAAAGCTTGGGTCCCAGACCAGTCTGTGGAAAAATACTGACATCCCAAAATGGAGTCCAGCATCATGTGGCCTGGTCACATGTCCTTGTACAGTCAGAGCAGCCATCACTCACAGGCTGTCTGTGGAGTTCTCAGGAAGGCTCACCAGGTGGGAGATAAGCTTCTCCTGAGGCCTATTGTTCTCCCTAATGGCCCATTGCCCTGAATGGGCCCTTCCCAACCAGCTATCTAGACTGAAAGCATCTTGTCTAGTGGGCGTTATCCAGGTGTAACTACATTTGAAATACAGATACATAGTCAATATTCATAAATTCAGATACAAAAATGACACATGCATACAAATAGGATAATCATACTCAGCAAATCATAACTTTTCCAATGACATCTCTCATAACCCGTCATGCATAAAATGCATCATGATTATGTCATAATCATATCACTATGAAGAATATGGGGTGCAGTGTCACACACACCACTTAAAGAAAAGACAGTTACTCACCTTTGTAACTGTTGTTCTTCGAGATATGTTGCTCATATCCATTCCAATTAGGTGTGTGCGTGCCGCGTGCACAGCCATCGGAGAACTTTTACCCTAGCAACACCCGGTGGGTCGGCCGTGGAGCCCCCTGGAGTGGCGCCTTTATGGTGCTGGATATATACCCCGGCCGACCCAGCGCCCCCTCAGTTCCTTTTTGCTGGCTACTCCGACAGAGGGGAAGGAGGGCGGGTTTGGAATGGATATGAGCAACACATCTCGAAGAACAACAGTTACAAAGGTGAGTAATCAGCTTTTCTTCTTTGAGTGCTTGCTCATATCGATTCCAATTAGGTGACTCCCAAGCCTTACCTAGGCAGTGAGGTTGGACTGAAGTACTGTGGATTGTAGTATCGTCCTACCAAATGCCGTATCATCTCTGGCCTAATAATGGCATAGTGTGAGGTGAACGTATGCACTGAAGACCAAGTAGCAGCTCTGCAGATCTCCTGGATTGGCACCTGGGTCAGGAAAGCTGCTGATGAGGCTTGAGCCCTCATGGAGTGAGCGGTGAGATGGGGGGGTCGGGACCCCGGCCAGATCATAGCAAGCACGAATACATGACGTAATCCAAGAAGAGATCTGCTGGGAGGAGACCGGAAGACCCTTCATTCGGGCTGCTACCGCGACGAAGAGCTGCGTTGTTTTCCAGAACGGTTTCGTACATTCAATGTAAAAGGCAAGAGCCCTACGAACATCGAGGGAGTGAAGCTGCTGTTCCTGACTATTGGCGTGAGGTTTTCGGAAGAAAACCGGAAGGAAGATGTCCTGGTTGATATGAAAAGTCGACACCACCTTGGGAAGAAAGGCAGGGTGAGGTCGTAGCTGCACCTTATCCTTATGGAAGATCGTGTAAGGTGGTTCCGATGTAAGAGCTTAGAGCTCAGAGACACGCCTCGCTGAAGTGATAGCAACGAGGAAAGCTGTTTCCAAGAGAGGTACAAAAGGGAACATGTGGCCATAAGTCTTGAGAGGACCAAGTTGAGATCCCATGTGGGTACAGGCTGTCGTACCTGTAGATATAGACGGTCCAGGCCCTTGAGGAACCTACCAACCATGGGGTTGGTGAAGACAGATCGGCCATACACTCCCAGGTGGAAAGCTGAGATGGCCGCCAGGTGAACTCTGATAGATGATATCACCAAGCCCTGCTGTTTCAGGTCCAGGAGATAGTCTAGAATGAGAGGCACGGACGCTTGAAAGGGAAGTGTGTCGTGGAGAGAGCACCAGCATGAGAATCGCTTCCATTTAGCCATATATGCAGCCCGAGCGGAAGGTTTCCTGCTGCCCAACAGGACCTGCTGCACCAAACGAGAACAGAGCAGTTCAGAGTGGCTCAGCCATGCAACATCCACGCTGTGAGGTGGAGGGACCGCAGGTCGGGGTGACAGAGGCGGCCGCAATCTTGTGTGATCAGGTCCGGAAAGAGAGGCAGCGGAATCGGGGCGTCCACCGAGATCTCTAAAAGCGTGGTGTACCAATGCTGCCTGGGCCACGCTGGGGCAACCAGAATCAGTCATGATCTGTCCCTGTGCGCCTCGATCAGGACCTTGTGTACAAGGGGAAACGGCAGGAAGGCGTACAACAGCCTGCTCATCCATGGGAGTAGGAAGTTTGTGAGAGAGCAAAACGCCAGGCACTTCCGGTTGCTGCGCGAGGCAAACAGATCGACCTGGGGAAACCCCCACTTTAGGAAGATGGAGTGGATGACATCGGGGCGGAGTGACGACTCGTGGGATTGGAAGGACCTGCTGAGGTGGTCTGCCAACGTGTTCTGGACCCCTGGGAGAAACGACGCCACCAGGTGAATGGAATGGGCTATGCAGAACTCCCAGAGTTGAATGGCCTCCTGACAGAGGGGGGAGGAACGAGCCCCCCTTGCTTGTTGATGTAGAACATGGCCGCGGTGTTGTCTGTGAGGATCGCCACACAACGACCATGCAATCGCTCCTAAAAGGCTTGGCATGCAAGACGCACCGCCATCAGCTCCTGTACGTTGATATGGGGAGAGAGATCGGACGGGGCCCATAGGCCTTGCGTCTGGATGTCCCCGAGGTGAGCGCCCCATCCCAGGGCTGACGTGTCCGTGACGAGGGACAGGGAGGGCTGAGGGGTGTGGAAGGGGACTCCTTCGCATACCACCCTTGGGTCCAGCCACCATTGGAGGGAGGCCAGGACCCCTTCCGGAACAGTGACCACCAGGTTCAGGCTGACTCGACCTGGGCAGTAGACCGATGCCAGCCAGGCCTGAAGCGATTGGAGCCGAAGTCTGGCATGTCTGGTCACGTATGTGCAGGAAGCCATATGACTCAGGAGACTCAGGCATGTTCTTGCCATCGAGATTGGGAAGCTTTGAAGGCTCCAGATAAGGCCCGTCAGAGCGTGGAAACGAGCATCCGGCAGGAGGGCTCGGGCATGCAGGGAATCTAGGACCGCCCCGATGAATTCTATTCTCTGGGTTGGTTCTAGAGTGGACTTCGCCGCATTGATGAGAAGACCTAATCAAGAAAACGTGTCCGTGACCACTTGAACGTGGGAGTGCACCTGTTCTTTGGTGCAACCTCTGATAAGCCAGTCGTCGAGATACGGGTATACCTGTATCCGTCTCCAACGAAGGGAGGCTGCCACGACTGCCAAACATTTGGTGAACACCCAGGGGGCCGTGGAAAGGCCGAACGGAAGGACCGTGAACTGGTAGTGTTTGCGGTTGACCATAAAGCGGAGGAAGCGTCTGTGTGCCGGATGGATTGATATGTGGAAATATGCATCCTTCATGTCGAGGGCGGCGTACCAGTCTCCAGGATCCAGGGAAGGTATAATGGTACCCAAGGAGACCATGCGGAACTTCAACTTTATCATGAATTTGTTGAGTCCGCACAGGTCCAGGATAGGCCGAAGCCCGCCCTTTGCCTTGGGTATTAGGAAGTAACGGGAGTAAAACCCCTTGCCCCTTAGCTCCCTTGGAACTTCCTTGATCGCCCCCATGGACAGGAGCGTTTGAACCTCCTGAATGAGGAGTTGCTCGTGAGAAGGGTCCCTGAAGAGGGACGGGGTGGGAGGGTAGGGAGAAAGAAAATTGGAGAGAGTATCCCCTTTCCACCGTGCAAACAACCCAATGGTCCGTGGTTATAAGGGACCAAGCACGGTGGAAATCGGATAAATGATTCAGGAAGGGTGGGGTAGGATCCTGACCGAGGTCTGGTACATTGTCCTCGAGCAGCCCTTCAAAAGTTCTGCTTAGGGCCCGCTGAGGGCTTGGAAAGGCCTTGGCCCTGGCTTTGGCCGGGTTGGTGGTTGGAGGGTTTCCTCCTGGTATTACGCCCCCACCTCCTATAGAAGTCCTGCCTCGACCAAGGAGAGGGATAGGAGCATTGGGGCTGATGCTTAAATGGCTTCCGCTATGCAGCCGGTGTATGCATCCCCAGCTATCGCATTATGGCCCTTGAGTCCTTGAGGCTCTGAAGCCTCGAGTCAGTTTTGTCTGAAAACAGGCCCTCTCCATCAAAGGGAAATCCCGTAATGTTTGCTGAAGCTCCGGTGGTAAGCCGGAAGTCAGCAGCCAAGATATACATCTCATCGCAATGCCCGAAGAGAGGATCTGAGCGGCAGAGTCTGCGGTGTCCAATGAAGTCCTCACCACCGTCTTGCCCTCTTCCACCAAGGCCCCAAACTCCTCTCTGGACTCCGAAGGAACTAGGTCCTTGAACTTTAACATGGAGTTCCAAGAGTTATAGTTGTATCAGCTCACGAGTGCCTGCTGGTTTGCGATCCGGAGCTGAAGACCGCCCAAGGAGTAGACTTTGCACCCAAATAAATTGAGGCGTTTGGCCTCTTTCGATATGGGTGCCGGGGCTTGCTGACCATTGCGCTCCTTCCCATTCACTGAGCCACCACCAGTGAACAGGGCTGTTGATGTGTGTATAGATAGTTATATCCCTTGGAGGGGACGAAGTACTTCCGCTCCACCCCTTTAGCAGTTGGAGGAATAGACACAGGCGTTTACCAGATTGTTCTGACTGTGGTCTGAATGGTCTGGATGAGCGGTAGGGCCACCCTAGATGGGGCCTCTGCGGACAAAATGTCAACCACAGGGTCCTCCACCTCTATAACCTCCTCTGCTTGGAGGTTCATATTCCGCGCCACCCTACGTAAGAGGTCCTGGTGGGCACCCGAGGTCTATTGGGGGGGGACCCGAAATAGCAGTGTCTGCCACCGCCTTATCAGGTGAGGATGAGGAGGCGGCCACAAGAGGAAGAGGATCATCTGGGCCCTCTTGGTCAGCTGCGTCTTGGAGTCCTGAGCCCACGATCTCAGTGTCCGGACCCGGAAGTGGGGTTGGAAGAGGGTCTGGAGCCTGGATGGATGGCGCTGGATGGCTGATGGTGACCTCTGGCACCCGTGGCTCGGAGGGGGCTGAACGAGAAGCCCCTGACGGAGCATCCTGGGCCTGGTGGTACGCCCAGGGCGTCCAAAAGGGCCATTGGGTAGACCCTTGGATTGGACCTTGTCCCTGCGCCTGCCAATGAGCAACCCCTGAGTTCAGAGTGCTGTGATCCAAGTGGTGGCAGTCGGATAGACGTGACCCCGCATCCGACTGTCGAACAAGAGGCGGAGCGCGATGGCCACGGTGGTGCTGAGCGGGTCTGCGAAGATGGAGAGCGATGCCGCGAGGGGGAGCGGTGCCGTGACCTAGATCGGTGCCGGGATCTAGACCTAGTCCTTGATGGTGATCGTCGTCGGGAATGGTGTCTGGACCGAGATCTGCTCCTGGATGGTGACCGGCGTACAGAGCAGTGCCGAGAACGGTGCCGTGAGTCTGATCGGTGCCGTGAGTATGACCGGCGCCATGAAGGAGAGCGGTGCAGGGACTGCAAGTGGCGTCAGGAGTGGGAACAGTGCTGGGAGCGGGAACGGTGCTGTGACTCAACCGACAGTGCTGAGTGGATAAGGGCCGGCTTGCCCTGGGATGGGACCACACGAGCAGGGACCGGTGCCTTTGTCTGCTGAGGGGATGCCGATGCTGTCATAGCAATCAGGTCCCTTGCAGCCGCAAATGTGTCTGGAGTCGATGGCAACTGGACTTCAACCAAGCTATGCGTCGGGGAGTCCAGACACAACGGACTCAACGGCTCCGCTCTCTGTGACAGAGTCAACGGTGCTGAAGTCGGCACTTGTGCCCCTGGCTGCTCCTCTACGGGACGCAGCGCCAAGGGCGGGTCCAGGGAGGCTGGCGTCTGCTGAGATGGGCCAGCCTTTTCCGGTCTATGGTGCCGCTTCTGACCAGGCAAGTGGGACCGGTGTCGGACTGATGATGTCAGCTGCGGTGCCGGGGAACGCCGGTGCCGCGGGTCTCTATCAGAGTTCGACCGTGGTGCAGCTCCTACTGTTGCCGCCGGGGCACTGCGCACCGAAGCGCTCAGTGCCAGGTCTTGGTGCGGTGCTGGAGGTTGAGGGCTAAGAGCCGCCTCCACGAGGAACTGTTGCAAACGAAAGTCCCGCTCCTTTTTAGTCCGGGGCCGAAAACCTTTGCAGATCCTGCACTTCTCAGTCTGATGAGATTCCTCCAGACACTTTAGGCAAGAGTCATGGGGGTCGCCCATTGGCATGGGCTTGGAGCAGGACGCACAGGGTTTAAAGCCTGGAGCCTTGGGCATGAGCCCAAGCTACTGGTGGGGAGGAGGGAAGATCCCTGCCAACCCGCTAAGTAGAACTATGTACACTATAACTATATAAAAACTCTATAACTGTACTAACTATTAACACTGTTGAGAGGAAAAATGCTAGGGAGAGTGGAGAGCAGCAAAGCCGAGCTCCACAGTTCCAACGACCGTCACGGACGGTAAGAAGGAACTGAGGGGGTGCTGGGTCGGCCGGGGTATATATCCAGCACCATAAAGGCGCCACTCCAGGGGGTTCCACTGCCGACCACTGGGTGTTGCTAGCGTAAAAGTTCTCCGAAGGCCGTGCACGCGGCATGCACACACCTAATTGGAATCGATATGAGCAAGCATTCGAAGAAGAATTATGCGTTCTGAGTGAGTACTGAACCACTAGAAGAAGTTTCTCATTGTCATCTAGGAAGAACCAGTAGTTTATTGAGAAAGCCTATTGAAGATGAATTAGCCAAGCAATTGCAATAGCCATTAGTTGGAGCTCACACTGCAAAGCTGCAGCCATTTACCAATTAAAGATTTCTGTCCTTCATTAGAGTTCTTTTTATCCTTCATGTTAGTTTGTTTACTGGAATCTGCATTGCAATTTTCTATTTAATGTGTTTAAATTACAGAAAGAAAGACTCTTACTTCTTAATTACCATACTGAAAGTGTAGCATATTCAAATATTTACAAATTTGTTAGCTTATTTACTGTTTTGGTGGGAATGTGGGTTCTCATACAGATTCATCACTAACACTGAAGTGCTTCCAGGCCACCAAAGCTCAGCAAGATCAAGCTAGCTTGCATTTCATGTATCAGCAACAGCCAGTGCAGATACCTTGAATCATTATGTTCATTAATTGCCTTGGAATATATATAAAGTGTAAGTAGCCACTGAATCACCTTTTCTATTTCTCAAGATCTTGTATGGGGTCTGAAATCTCCGAGGACCTGTGGAAGTTTTAAAATCCATGACTTTTTCAAAATCTTCCAGAACTTGGACATGGATGAAAGTGCACTAAGTGACTTAGCACCTAGTGTAGGCATGGACAAGTCATGTTTTAAAATGTTTTCCCTGCTAGGGTTAACAATGACCACATAGCATGTTTTTAAACATGAATGTCTATGACCATACTAAGAGGAAAACCAGGTTTATCATGTAAGTTATGACAGATTAGTTTAGTTTTATTGTATTGCAGTAGTCCCGGTCATGGCTAGGTGCTGTACAAACACGTTCAGTTAATACGTTTCCTAACATGGTACATTTTTTCAAGTGCAGACAAGGTATAAGGAGTCCAATCACCAACATGAGAATTTCCATCCCAAGATGACGGCCCACATTTATGAATGAAATCTAGGCCTCCTGTGTGGCTGTGCAGAACAATAATGCTAGGTCAGTGGGACGGTCTCATGAACTCTCATTTGAACACCTTTATAGGTTACTTTGAACTAGTTTTGCAAGGGCATCTTCAGGAACTATTTACCTTGCTGTTTGTTGCTGCAATCAGCACTGCTGCTACCGCCCCAGCATAGCAGGGATGACACACAGCCTTTAAAAACGCAGCCAAGCAAAGACAGAAGAAACGAGCAAAGCACAAACATTCAAAGTTTTTTAACCTACCTTTTAGAAGATGAAACACTGCAAACAGGAGGAGTGCAGCGGCTATGGAATTGACAGAAGGAGAACGCACAAGGAGAAGACATAAAAAAAGACAGGAAAAGAGGTCAGTGATTTCCTACAACCCCAGCAAAATGCATGGAAGGAGCCTAGGGAGAAACACAGAATAAGGTTTGAATCAAACGCCCGAAAAAGAAAAGAGGACGACAGGTTAACAATATTCCTCATTTAGCATCAGTTCTCCTGTTCTCCCGTCAACCCTCAGTCCGTTTCCTTCCTGCTGTGTGGTTAGATCTATCAGGATGTTAGGGGAACAACTCATATCTGCTGTGTGGCTCACTCACTATCAAGCAAGTTTGGATAAGGGAATCTGAGTTCTCTCAAAGACTTGAGAGAGAGAGCTTCTGTTGCACCTGCTTTTGCCTACCTAACGTCCTGCGTCAAACCTACTCCACAGTCTCTCTTCCGGAGATCATCAGAGATTATGGTACGTTCCAGCAAATGGCACAGAAAGGGTGAAAACTTTTCATTAGCCAGTGACTCTGCTTGTTGCTCTCACCTGGCGATGACAGAACTGAACCTTGCTTGGAAGAAATCTAAGACTGCACCTTTGTTGCTCTAGCTGGCTACTGATAAGTCATTTCTTAGCCGAGTAGCAGCTCTTGGTTTCTTCACTCCCTAACACACACACTCTCTCTCTCTCTCTCTCAATGAAGAACATACACACCGGCTGTCTTAACTCTTTTGTCCTTCCCCAACTGGGAGGAAACCAGTGATATACCTGACTGTCACATACTTAGGGCTTCCTCAAAAAACAGTGGTCTGGAGGCCCTGGTAACTACTAAAGCCTCCCTGTTCAAAGTTTCTAACCAACACTCCAGTAGACAGAAGCCTTGAAAGGTATGCTTAGATTGCCTGACAAGGGAAGGTTCTGATTCTTTAGGTCTGACCAACACGAAAAGGACACACATCAAGGTCTGCAGGAGAAATACAGAAAGGATGTTAACAGGATGTAGGATTCTGGGAACAAGCAGCTGGAGAGGAACATCCGCCTTATGAAGAGATGAATAGCTGCATATAAGAGCACCATCAAGGTTGGTGTTATTTCATAGGCCAACATATGACATAAGAACGGCCATACTGGGTGAAACCAAAGGTCCATATAGCCCAGTAAATCCTGTCTTCTGACAGTGGCCAGTGCCAAGTGCCCCAGAGGGAATGAAAAGAACAGGTAATCATCAAGTGATCCGTCCCCTGTCGCCCATTCCCAGCTTCTGGCAAACAGAGGCTAGGGACACCATCCCTGCCCATCCTGGCTAATAGCCATTGATGGACCTATCCTCCATGAACTTATCTAGTTATTTTTTGAACTCTGTTATAGTCTTGGCCTTCACAACATCCTCTGGCAAAGAGTTCCACAGATTGACTGTGCATTGTGTGAAAAAAATACTTCCTTTTGTTTTAAACCTGCTGCCTATTAATGTCATTGGGTGACCCCTAATTCTTGTGTTACGAGAAGGCGTACATAGCACTTCCTTATTTACTTTCTCTACACCAGTCATGATTTTATAGACCTCAATCATACCCTCCCCCCTCTCCCCCCCACCCCGAGTCTTCAGTTTGGAAAAGAGACGAGTCCCAGTCTTATTAATCTCTCCTCATATGGAAGCCGTTCCATACCCCCAATCATTTTTGTTGCCCTTTTCTGAACCCTTTCCAATTCCAATATATCTTTTTTGAGATGGGGTGACCACATCTGCATGCAGTATTCAATATGTGGGCGTACCATGGATTTATAGAGAGTCAATATGATATTTTCTGTCTTATTATCTATCCCTTTCTTAATGATTCCCAACATTCTGTTCGGTTTTTGACTGATGCTGCACATTGAGTGGATGTTTTCAGAGAACTATCCACAATGACTTCAAGATCTCTTTCTTGAGTGGTAACAACTAATTTAGACCCCATCATTTTATATATATAGTTGGGATTATGTTTTCCAACGTGCATTACTTTGCATTTATCAACATTAAATTTAATCTGCCATTTTGTTGCCCAGTAACCCAGTTTTGAGAGATCCTTTTGTAGCTTTTGGGATGTAACTATCTTGAGTAGTTTTGTATTATCTGCAAATTTTGCCACCTCACTTCTTACCCCCCTTTTCAGATCATTTATGAAAATGTTGAATAGGACTGGTCCCAATACAGACCTCTGGGGGACACCACTATTTACCTCTCTCCATTCTGAAAACTGACCATTTATTCCTACCCTTTGTTTCCTATCTTTTAACCAGTTACCAATCCATGAGATTCCCTCTTATCCCATGACCGCTTACTTTGCTTTAGAGCCTTTGGTGAGGGACCTTGTCAAAGGCTTTCTGAAAATCTAAGTACATTATATCCACTGGATCCCCTTTGTCCGCATGCTTGTTGACCCCATCAAAGAATTCTAGTAGATTGGTGAGGCATGATTTCCCTTTACAAAAACCATGTTGACCCTTCCCCAACAAATTATGTTCACCTATACGTCTGACAATATTGTTCTTTACTATAGTTTCAACCAGTTTGCCCAGTACTGAAGTCAGGTTTACTGACCTGTAATTGCCGGGATCACCTTTGGAGCCCTTTTTAAAAATTGGCATCACATTACCTGAATAGCAGGATTCCTGTCATTTGGTACAGAAGCTGATTTAAATGATAGGTTACAGACTACAGTTAGTAGTTCTGCAATTTCACATTTGAGTTCCTTCAGAACTCTTGGGTGAATACCATCTGGTCCTGGTGACTTATTACTGTTTAATTTATCAATTTGTTCCAAAACCTCCTCTAATGACACCTCAATCTGGGACAGTTCCTCAGATTTGTCACCTAAAAAGAATGGCTCAGATTTGGGAATCTCCCTCACATCCTCTGCCATGAAGACCGATGCAAAGAATTAATTTAGTTTCTCCGCAATGGCCTTATCGTCCTTGAGTGCTCCTTTAGCATCTTGATCGTCCAGTGGCCCCACTGGTTGTTTAGCAGGCTTCCTGCTTCTGTTGTACTTAAAAATTTTTTTGCTATTACTTTGAGTCTTTGGCGAGCTGTTCTTCAAATTCTTGTTTGTCCTCCTTTCTATTTTCCAAGAATATGTTTCAGTAATCACAAATACAGGTTCTTCAAGGGTACCGACTCAAGCTCATTGTTCTATATAAGTGGCTGTGAGAAGACACATTAGTTATGTGTACCTCCTGATCCCACAATTTAGAAGAAGAGTGTGGAAGAGCATCTCTCCGGATTACACATTCCAGATACTATGCTCACAGGTTTCTATGGAGAGTTTTCCTTGTGAAGGACAGAAGGGTTAGTTAAGCTATTGCTGAACTCTCCAAACCTTTAGATTTGGAAAAAACAGCATTTAGGAGAGATTTCCTCCAAACAGTTGGCCTTGGGAGAAAAATGTTACTGTCACTGTAGAATTTCAGGATCTGTTTAAAGTTTATCTAAATATGTTTTTATATCATACACCACTTACCCAAGTCTTATCTTGTTGAGTTTAATATAAATATATCAAATATTGAGATAGTTGCCTAGAAAAGTGAGGCATGAAGCTGTACTCCCAGGAATTCTTTATTGCACCTGTTGTATATGCATGAGGCGCTTTCTCAGATAAGGAAGCTGGTACTGTTCTGTATTTCTTCACCATTCTGAAGCAGCGTATCATATAGTCTAGCCTGGTTAGATAGATAATCTGATCAGTTTCCAAGTTTCCTGGTTGACTCTTTCCCGTATCTGTTCTATAGGTTCATCTTTTGTCCCAGCCTATAGCCATTCTGTCTGTGACTGGTTTATTCCAAATCACTCATTTGTAATTAGTGATAGACAGGTGCACATCTGAACAGACTAAGACTCTACCTGTGAACCTTACAAAGTGTCCTGGGATTTTTTATAATAGGCTTTTTGACTGTAAAGCTCCTTTTCAAATATCACTTGTAAATAAAGATCCATTATGGTTTAAATACTCTCAACTCTACTGAAAAAAAGAAACTAAATATGGCTCAACTGCACTATTAAGCAGAACATTCCCACTTTCAGATACTGTTTGCTTCTGTTACATTACATTGGTGTTCAATGCTGCAATTTCAAAACACACACTGAAACCACTGTTTATATAAAAATCACAGAAAAAATTTAATTTTCACATTTGTTTAGATGCTGTCCCTCCCAAAATAGCTTTGTTCTCAGGACTGTTTTTTTTGGTTCACTTTGTTTTAACTTAAAAGAAGCCAGAAAAACGTGCACGTCTTAATATTTGTAGTGAACATCTGACTATGGGTATGTCTACACTACCCGCCGGATCGGTGGGTAGTGATCGATCTATCGGGGATCGATTTATCGCATCTAGTGTAGACATGATAAAATCGATCCCCGACTCTGCCGTCGACTCCGGAACTCCACCGCGGCGAGAGGCGGAAGCGGAGTCGGCGGGGGAGCGGCAGTCGTCCTCACGGCCAGGTAAATCGACCTAAGATGCGTAGCTGAAGTTGCGTATCTTAGGTCGCGCCCCCCCCACCCCCCCCAGTGTAGACCTAGCCTATGTCAATAGTTAGAAGTTTGCTCCTGTGATAACAAACTGTCAAAATTGCTTCATTTCAATATTGGCATAACAGATAGATTATACGTCCTGTTATAATTTCAGCAACATTCAGACAATTTAGTACAAAGATGGAAGCCAGGTTTACATAGCTGCAGCCCCAAATGTAGTCATGTCCCCAGAAGAATGACTCCTCTGGGATAAAGATAACATGATGTGCTATCAGAGCATTCAGCCTCCTAACCGACCTTGCAGAGCTGGCTGTCCCCCTCACTAGAGAGAAAGAGCCTGTTGGTTTTGTTGGGCAGGGCTAAGTAAATAGAGCATCTGGAGGCCTTACCTCTTCTGTTTGACTGTGATGCCTTTCTGCTGTAGGGCCTTCTCATTGGCCATATGCAGAAGCTGGATCTCCTTCCGGGAAAAAAGCCGTATGGCAAAGGCTTTCTCCAGCAGCTTCTCAGGAGACACTGACTTGGCAATGTCCCTAACAAAAGCTCGAATGTCTTGCTGCACATTGTCCGACTCCATGGGCTGCCCGGCTCTCACTTTGTGGAAGACTTTGAGAAGGGCTAGTGCAATCCGATAGAGCACCTTGTAGCCCTCCACTAGGAACACATCGAAGACCCGAGCAACATACACCAAGGGCAGCTCTCCAAAGAGCCACCGCTGCCAGTCAGAGTACACCTCCAGCACATCCTCAGACACTGCCACCATCAGCTTGTGTGCTGCCTGGCAGTACTTGTTAACCAGGTCACCAAAGGTCATACAGGAGGACTCGAATGCCAGGAATGTCTGATCAATGAGCCGCTTGGATGGGTCATTGCAGGCAAGGATGCGACAAACCATCTCGAAGCACTCTGCCTCATCCCTGCTGTAGTGGAGGAGCAGAGCCACCACAGAAGGCAGCGCTGGGCAGAATGATATGTCAGGGAACTGATTTGCAATGCAGCAGATTATCTTTCTGACTGCTCCAATGCCCTCAGCATTCAAACAGTAATTGGGCACCAGATTGTTATCCACAAACTCTGGCAATGGGAGGGTGCCAGTGTTACGCTTGCCAATGATCTTCACAACAATATCCCGGTACACGTTTGCATCTGGTGTCACTGTGCGGCATGGGATGTTGCCAATTAGCTTCAGGTATACTTTGGCTCTCAAAGAGTGATTCTTGGCCCAACAGCCCTGTCGGGCAAGCTGTTTGAACTCCTGAAAATCTGTGCAGATTAGCTCCTTTGAGTCCTGTGTCTGGATTGTGGCATCCATCTTGTCCCAATCCACAAAGCGGCTATATTCATCCATGGCTGCAGAGAATGTTTTTGCAGAAAGACAGAAGAGTAAAGACCTTATTTGGGCATTAGGGGACTCGTACTTTTTCCTGGAAGAGAAAGAAAAGAATGTTTAGCAGTTTCTCGTGAAAGATCATTTCCCATCCTCTTCAGGGCAAAGAAATTCAGGTTGCTCTGTGTTGCTATGAAGATGCTTCCCACTGCAAGCAAGTTCCCAGATGCAGATTTTTGTTTAAAATATTTTAATCCCATTTTCAAACCACAGCATGTTCTTAATCCACGTTTAACCAGTACATTCAAAAATCAGCCCAGTGTAGATTCTAAACACATTCCAATGTGCAGTTTCCCTAGTACAGCTGTTCTGGCTAGAGACGTCTCTGCAATTTGCACAAGCTCAAGTTATGTTTGCATTAACTGTGTAATGAAGAAGATGCTACCATCCTACTGATTCAAAGGCAGCCATTGTGAGGTGTTGTCTAATACCAGCCTCTCCCCTGTGATTTTAGTGGAAGGTGAAGATTACCTGGACTGTAAGCATCTAGTGTAATGCACTGGCCTGTGGGTTCGTGAGCTTTCATACATACACTTGTATGATCAAGTCACCCTCTAGTGGCTGTGCCACAAAGAGACCACCTATTATTAGCATCAGAAGAGCTCCTTTAAAAACACAGATCTTTGCCACATGAGCTAGAGCTGAGCGATCAGGGTTCTAGGCCCCAACTCCTCAGGGAGGGCACACATATATGAGTTATCTAGTAATTACAATTGTGGCCTAAAGCAACTGGATTTGTTACATTCGCCAGGGACAGTCATTTTACCTCTCCATAGTAAAGCATGATGTATAGCATCATAGCTGTACAGCAATGTTAATAAATTAGGGTTACCATCCGTCCGGGTTTCCCCGGACACGTCCGGCTTTTTTAGCTTTAAATGGCTGTCCGGGGGGGATTTCTAATAAGGTAGAAATGTCCGGGATTTCCCCCTTTCCCCTCATGCAGAGTGCGGTGCGGCTGATTGGACGGCTGTGCCTGATTGAAAGCCGCTCGCAGCCACTGGGGCCTCTAGCAGCCAGAGTCCCTCCCCCTCCCCCGCTCCCTCCTCCCCCGCAGAGCAGCGCCTTATTTGTTTGGCTGCACGTGGAGCCCGCAGCGCTCCCTCGGCCTGGTAGGGGGGGAGCAGGCAAGGGACAGGGAACGGGGGGTTAGATTGGTCAGGGGTTCTGGGGGGGCTGTCAGGAGAAGGGGGTGTAGAGAGCGGTTGGGGCAGGTAAGGGACAGGGAACAGGGGGGGTTAGATTGGTCAGGGGTTCGGGGGGGCTGTCAGGAGAAGGGGGTGTAGAGAGCGGTTGGGGCAGGTAAGGCACAGGGAACGGGGGGGTTAGATTGGTCGGGGGTTCTGGGGGGGGGCTGTCAGGAAAAAGGGGTGTAGAGAGCGGTTGGGGCAGGCAGGGGACAGGGAGCAGGGAGACTTAGACAGGGGTCGGGGTCCTGGGGGCAGTTAGGGTGGGGGGGGACAGGTAGGGGGTGGGGGTATTCTGAGGGGGGCGGGAAGTGGGAGGGGGCGGGGCTGGGGCAGGGATAAGGCGGCACCCCGTGTCCTCTTTTTTGAGTGTTGAAATATGGTAACCCTAAATAAATAAGAGTAAAGATTATCAGTGTTCCAGAAAACAAACGACTCCCCTCTCCATAAATCAGAGTGTTTTAGGAAATTAACATTTACAGACAAGTTCACTCTCAACAATAAATTGCATTAAAAATATTTTATGCCTAAGCTAGATACCTTGCCCATGAAAGCTATTCTTTCCCCCATTAAAGGGAAGCAAAAACCTTTGCCTACTCAAGGCAAACATGTTTACAAATATACAATCAGTGCTAGCTAGAACAACAATAACTCTGATACAAATAGCTCTAGATCCTACTTGAATATTCATCTGGAGATCTTGGAACCATGTCAACTTTTAAAAGAAAGGAGTTATGTTTGAAAGAGCAGTATGGTAAAAACAAATAAAAGCTTCTTTAAAAGATTCTTAGTAAAGGTTTAGTTTAAAAAATAAAAAAGCTCTCATTTTGAAATAATCTTCTGCTTTTTGTATTAAAAATATCAGTTTTGGGAGGAAAAAAAAGACACTGCTTAAGAGTGTGGATTATGCCACCCTCTGTTCTCAGTTCCATCCTTCTCTTCTAATTCTGAGACCAATTTTCAGTGTGTGGTCGAATTGGGTGGAGCCATGTTCCCACCCCCATTCAAACAGGCAGAATTTCTTTCAACATTCGGGAAGGATGAATAATAGAGGTTTAAGTTCTCCTGTGAATTTCTGCTTTGGGGTTTCCACCAGCTTATTCTTGGGGGACGACTATAGGATACTGGTCCATTGCAGAGTGAAGTTCATCAGTTACTAGGAGTTCCAGAACAAAGTAATAATACTTTGTACTTCTCTATCACCTTCCAACCAAGGACCCCAGAAAGATTTATGAAAATTAATTAACAGGGTGGATTTGATTTAAAACAAATTGATTTAAATCATGATTTAAATCACTAGTCAGGAAGACTCGATTTAATCATGGTTTTCTACATAAAAGTGCATTCTTGTTGGTTATTATAACCTTCATACATATTCTTCACAACTCAGAGATAGAGAGATGTAGGTTTTATTTTTAGAAGGTACAACTATACATTTTTAAACAGTGATTTATTTTGAAAACTTTTCAGATTAGTTTTATAGCTATACTGTATCAGAAAATGAATGATTGTTTGGTTATTTCGTTTACCAAAGGTAATTGAAGCAGCTATTTATGAAGTCATTGGGAGGTGAACTATCCCAATTCAACAGGTTAATCATTAATATTTGGAGGATTTTCTTGCCATGCTGTATTAGGAGAACATCACCAGACAGACATTTAAATTGTTTTATTTAACTAAAACATCGTTAAGTAGTCTGGATTTTTTTCTTCAACAGCAAACATATAATATTTTAACAAAACAAGCACATGTCCCTTGCTTCTCACATTTATCTCCAGACTTCTTCTCCTTGTCCAGATCTATTCCGCCCCCAACAATCTTCTATTCATTGAACTTTTTGAAACTTTGCACTTTTAGAGAGGTAAGGGTTTAACTCTGTGTACACAAATTTGCAAATGGACAATAGAGTTGAGGTCTGTTATTTCTCACCTCTATATATTATTTATTTATTTAAAACATTTTTGCTGTTAACAAGCATGTTATCTCTGGAGACACAAATCCACAGTTTGAGAACTGCAAAACTAAGCATCTCTGATGGCATCTTCTAGACTGAGCACTGTGTCCCACTGGGTAGATAGAAATATTAACCTATATAATACATACAGAAGCCCCTGGAACCCCATAAGATTGGGTCCCTAATCCATGAACTATCGGAACTCATTTACAAAATTTTTCTTAAACATTACATAAATATATTGTCTCATATTATAGAATTAGAATTTATAATCCCTATTCCATGATGAGATATCTTTGAGTTATAATGTATCTTAATTAAAATTATCTTTAGATAGGTTTTTTCCTCAAAGCATTTTATCCAAAAAATCTGATTTAAATAAAAAAAATCCATTTTTTAAAAATCATTGATTTTTATCCACCCTGTTAATTAACCCTCACCACATCTTTGTGAGGAAGGGAAGTATGATCCCATTTTACTGTGACCTAGACAAAGAAAGGTGACGCATGGTGCTTGAGATCATTTCAGTGCAGTGCACTTTACTGCTGGAGTCCAGTGCTGCAATGGATTCACTCTCCTGTCTCATTCTCTGGCACATTTATATTGTGGCAGTGCTTTGCCTTAGAGGACAACCAGGGCACAAACACATGAAATTAGTCTTAGCTGGCTATTTCCTGCCAATTGCCTCTCTCCCCTCCTTTTCATTCAGCCTTCTCTTGTGTATTATTTGCTCTCTTATTTTCCTCCCCCGGGGCCTTGCTCACTGAAGGCCTGAACCAAAACTGACTGAAGCAAGTGGGAAACGCCCAGAGACTTCAGCTTTGGATTAGGCCCCCAAAGGCGGTATGTAGCTAGGTGTATATAGGGGTGCTTGTGAGCACTGTCCCATGTGCTTTTGTAAAAACGTCAAGAGAGAGCTGGCTGTATTTTAAAGAATCCTTATTGAGGTTGCAGGAACAAACCATCCCAATGTGTAGAAAGAATACTGGGGAGGGTTAGCTCAGTGGTTTGAGCATTGATCTGCTAAACCTAGGCTTGTGAGTTCAATCCTTGAGGGGGCCGTTTAGGGATTTGGGGCAAAAATCTGTCTGGGGATTGGTCCCCCTTTGAGCAAGGGGTTGGACTAGATGACCTCTGAGGTCCCTTCCAACCCTGATATTCTAGGATTCTAAATATGGCAGGCGACCAGCTTGGCTTAACAGTGAAATCCTTGCTGATCTTAAACACAAAAAAGAAGCTTGGAAGATTGGACAAATGACCAGGGAGGAGTATAAAAATACTGCTCACGCATGTAGGAGTGAAATCAGGAAGGCCAAATCACACTTGGAGTTGCAGTTAGCAAGGGATGTTAAGAGTAACAAGAAGGGTTTCTACTAGGGTTACCATCCGTCCGTATTTCCCCGGACATGTCCGGCTTTTGCGTCTCTAAATAGCCGTCCGGGAGGAATTGGTAACAAGATTAAAATGTCCAGGGTTTTTTTCTCCCTCGCCTCCCTCCCTCCCTTCCGTGCAAAGTGCGGCTGCTGATTGGGCAGCTGGGCCAATTGAGCCGCTCCCATTGGCCTCCAGCAGCCAGAGCCCTCCCCTGCTCCCCCCTCCCTCTGTCTGCAGCCCTGTGTAACACACAAACCGACCCACTGGGCAGCATGTTTTGCAAACACGTGGAGCCAGAATGGTAAGGGGAGTCGGGGGGGGGGCAGTCAGGGAGCGGGGGAGTGTTGGATGGGTCCCCCCCCCCGCCTGCCTCTCCCTTGTCTGCTTGTACTGCCAGAGCCAGCAGCAACTGCTGTCTGCTGCCCCTGGGTCCTAGCGTCCCCCATCCACTAATGGCAAGGCAGGCTGCCCTTACCCTTCCACCCTAGCCCTGAGCCTCTCCAACACCCCAAACCCCTCATCCCCAGCCCTCATCCCCCCGCACCCTAATCCTCTGCCACAGCCCTGAGCCTCCTCCTGCATCATGAACCCCTCATCCCCAGCCAGAGCCCTCATCCCCCGACACCCTAATCCTCTGCTCCATCCCTGAGCCCCCTCCTGCATCATGAACCCCTCATCCTCAGACCCACAGCCCTCACCCCTGCATCCCCAAACTCCCTCCCCCCTTCCCACACACCGCCTCCTGCCCTCAAACTCCCTCCCAAAGCCTGCACCCCCTCCCTTTGCACTGCCTCCCACCCCCAAACTCCATCCCAGAGCCTGCACCCCTCACCCCCTCCTGCACACCCACCCCCTGCCCCAGCCCGGAGCCTGCACCCAGCACCCAAACTCTATCCCAGAGCCTGCACCCTGCACCCCTCCTGCACCCTGCCCAGTTGGGAATTGGTCCTGCTTTGAGCAGGGGGCTGGACTAGATGACCTCCTGAGGTCCCTTCAAACCCTGATATTCTATGATTCTATGAAATGCTGCAGGAGCAGAGAAGGGAAGTGAAGCTGGAGCCAGCAGGCTATTGCCTGAGCTGGGGTTTTTGTACATGAGCTGCTTTGATGGGTGAATGCACTAAGGGCCTGTGTGGGAGCAAGAAGAAAGTGAGAGGAAAGTAAAGAGACTATCAAAAATCGCTACCTGGCACTTCACTGGCAGATGTGGGAACACACTGCTGTTTTGAGCGAGGAGACAAGCAGATGGATCTAGACAAGCAGATGCTTTGTAAAGCAGTGAGCAAGCGACCAGGGAGCTTTGCGACCAGGGGCCACTAACAAGGAGTTTCGAGAGGGAGTTTGGAAGGGGAGTGGGAAGGGGACGAGTTACACTTGCCATTCTTTAAAACCTTTAAACTAGACTATAATCAAAACTTCTTGATTTAAACAAAAACCCTATCATTAACCTAGGTAGCTGTGGGATAGAATGCAGGCAGAAGCCCAGCAGCAGAGTGGTGGCTATCCTGTTTATTGCGCTCAGTGTAGCATGTATGATTACCTGCCCTGTGGGCGGGTGGCGTATGTGTGCATTCAGTGCAAGGAGCTCCTAGCCCTCAAAGACCACATACGGGCTTTGGACGCCAGGGTGGCGGAATTGGAGGAGCTAAGGGAGGCAGAGAGGCACATTGATGAGACTTTCTGGGACACCGTAGATTTGTCCCACCTCCAGTCAGACAGCCCTTGCACTACTAAGGAGGATGAAAGGCTCAGGGAAGGAGAGCAGTCAACAGGAGCAGAGGGAAACCTTCCCATAGGTGGGACCCTTCTTCCAGATGATGTTGGGGTATCCTCTCGCACTGAAGAACATAAATTGTTGGGCAGAAGTCAACATGGTTTCTGTAAAGGGAAATCATGTCTTACTAATCTATTCGAGTTCTTTGAAAGGGTCAACAAACATGTGGACAAGGGGGATCCAGTGGACATAGTGTACATAGATTTCCAGAAAGCCTTTGATAAGGACCCTCACCAAAGGCTCTTACGTAAATTAAGTTGTCATGTGATAAGAGGGAAGATCCTTTCATGGATTGAGAACTGGTTAAATGACAGGGAACAAAGGGTAGGAATAAATGGTAAATTTTCAGAATGGAAAGGGGTAACTAGTGGTGTTCCCCCAGGGTCAGTCCTAGGACCAATCCTATTCAACTTATTCATAAATGATCTGGAGAAAGGGGTAAACAGTGAGGTAGCAAAGTTTGCAAATGATACTAAATTGCTCAAGATAGTTAAGACCAAAGCAGACTGTGAAGAACTTCAAAAAGATCTCACAAAACTAAGTGATTGGGCAACAAAATGGCAAATGAAATTTAATGTGGATAAATGAAAAGTAATGTACATTGGAAAAAATGCCCCCAACTATACATACAATATGATGGGGGCTAATTTAGCTACGACTAATCAGGAAAGAGATCTTGGAGTCATCGTGGATAGTTCTCTGAAGACATCCACGCAGTGTGCAGCGGCAGTCAAAAAAGCAAACAGGATGTTAGGAATAATTAAAAAAGGGATAGAGAATAGGACAGAGAATATCTTATTGCTCTTATATAAATCCATGGTGTACACACATCTTGAATACTGCATACAGATGTGGTCTCATCTCAAAAAAGATATACTAGCATTAGAAAAGGTTCAGAGAAGGGCAACTAAAATGAATAGGGGTTTGGAACGGGTCACATCTGGGTGGGGAAATTGCATGCAGGGCCATGAATGTAGGGTTGGGGCAGGGGGGTGGGGTGCGGGAGGGAGTGCGGGGTGTGGGAGGGGGTGTGGTGTGCAGGAAGGGGCTCAGGGCAAGGGGTTGGGGCAGAGGAGTGGTGCGTGGTGTACGAGGGGGCTCAGGGCAGGGGGTTGGGGTGCAGGAGGGGGTGCAGAGTGTGGGAGGGGGCTCAGGGCAGGGGCTTGGGGTGCAGGAGGGGTGCGGCAGGGCGCTCAGGGCAGGGGGTTGGGGTGCAGGAGGGGTGCAGCAGGGGGCTCAGGACAGGGGGTTGGGGTGTGTGGTGCAGGAGTTTGGGGTGTGGGCTCCGGCCCAGCGCCGCTTACCTTGAGTGGTTCCAGGGTGGCAGCGGCGCGCAGCAGGGCTAAGGCAGGCTCCCTGCCTGCCCTGGCCCCGTGCCGCTCCCGGCACCACATCCCTGCGGCCCCTAGGAGAGCAGGGGGTGGGGGGCAGGGGGTTCCACGCGCTGCCCTCACCTGCGGTTACTTCCCCCAAAGCTCCCATTGGCCGCAGTTCCCTGTTCCCGGCCCCCACCCGCCGCAGGGACATGGTGCCGGCTGCTTCCAGGAGCGGCGCAGGGCCCGTGGCGCCATGGGGGGTGGCAATCCCTTGGGCTGGATTCAAAGCCCTGACAGGCCAGATCCAGCCCGCGGGCCGTAGTTTGCCCTCCCCGATCTAGAGTCACAGATCTTTACCGGCTCCTAGTGGATTCCTGGTGGTTCTTCTCCCATCCTACGAATCTAGTGTGGTGACATTCCTAGGTTGGGAAACTCTAGGGCAGAGCCCTGATGGCAAAAGAGCCCCAATCAGATCGTTGCTAAGGAGGCTTTTCCAGGAAGGATAACACGTTTGAACAAAACCATCAGTCTGTAGGTGATTAACATTAGCAAAGGGTTGTAACATTGTCAAGGCTGTCCAAAGCGTGCCTGCTCACAAATCTGTCTGCAAAGCCTATGAAATCTGTGTGTATTTGAAACAAAATTCTTCAATACAGTGGTGCCCAGCCAAGTACCTGTGCTGGAACCGGTACTTGAAGCCTTTGTAAGTGACAGTCTAGGTTTTCCCCCTGCTCCTTAATGAGCCATGGTGCATTGCCACTGCATGTCCTACATTCAACAGGGCATATTTTATTCTGCCACAGAACTTGGGCTGTTCCAAACTCCAGTCTGATGAGGTCACGAGCAGGGTATGGATCAGCACAGAACCATGGCAGAACAGCTTTCGTATAACCACATAGGAGGCACCACTGTGCCAGAAACTCCAACCCCCAACAACTGCTGCTTTTCTGTACTACCCATCTCCTCCTACTGCTTCCATGAGAAAGGAAGGGGATGGGATCCAGCAGTTGGGGGCAATTCAAAGTAGACTTGGTGGAGGAGGAGGAGGCGGGGGGGGGGGGATTTCACCAAGATGTAGTGGGGACTGGCTTTGGAGTCCCAGACACTTCCTGGCAGCCACAAATCTTCCCTTCTGCCACAGCAACCCTGGAGAACCTGACACTCCAACCTAGCAAACTAGCTGGAACTGTAGTATAAGACAGTGTCCTAACCACCAAAGAACTGGAATGCTTGATACCAGTGAGGACAGGAAAATGCGAAGAGTCATAATTTCCCCCCCTGTCCATACCATAATGAGATTCAACCCAGAAAAGAGTGACAGCCCAAAATGCAGAAAGAAACACAAACCACCTGAGTATTGAATGCAAGAGGAGTACCTGGAAAGCAGTAATGCCAAGAGATACCTATGGATGGTAGCAGACAGCAAACTAGCAGGGAACTTATTATGGCACGTGACACCAAAAAAGCTGTGATTCTGGGCTGAATATGCAGAAACATGTCATGGAGCCAATAATCCTGATTCACAAAGATTTGACAAGATTGCACCTAGAATACTGTATTAAGTTCTGGGTATCTCAGCAACAGAAAGAGATGGGATTTAGAAAATAATAAAACTGATAAAGGGGGTGAAGGGAGAAAAGATTAAAAAACTATGCAGAGTGTGATGGGTTGGATCACAGAGACCCCCTTGGGACTGCCACCTGATGTGCTGAGACTACCTCTGAGCCCGTTTTCCCTGGCAGCTTGGGACTTCAGTACCTGTCTTCTTGAGCCAGACACGCTAGCCTGCTGCAAACACAGACCCAGGTCTGAACCACATCCCCCAAAAGCTGCAGACTTAACTGAAAACAGCTTAAGAAGTGCTCCTGTCTCTAGCACCCAGATATCCAGTTCCCAATAGGATTCAAACCCCAAATAAATCTGTTTTACTCTGTATAAAGCTTATACAGGGTAAACTCATAAATTGTTTGCCCTCTATAACACTGAAAGAGAGATATGCACAGCTGTTTGCTCCCCCAGGTATTAATTACTTGTTCTGGGTTAATTATTAAGTAAAAAGTGATTTTATTAAATATAAAAAGTAGGATTTAAGTGGTTCCAAGTAACAACAGACAGAACAAGGTAAATTATCAAGCAAAATAAAACAAAAACACGCAAGTCTAAGCCTAATACAGTAGGAAACTAAATGCAGGTAAATCTCACCCTTAGAGATGTTCCAATAAGCTTCTTTTACAGACTAGACTCCTTCCTAGTCTGGGTCCAGCAATCACTCACACCCCCGTAGTTACTGTCCTTTGTTCCAGTTTCTTTCAGGCATCTCTTTGGGGTGGAGAGGCTATCTTTTGAGCCAGCTGAAGACCAAATGGAGCAGTTTCCAGGGCCTTATATAGTCTCTCTTGTGGGTGGAAACCCCTTTGTTCTCCTGTGTAAAATCCCCTCAACAAGATGGGGTTTGCAGTCACCTGGGCAAGTCACATATCTATGAATGATTCAGCTTTTTGCAGGCTGATGCCATTGTTTACATGTTAGTTCGAACGTTCCCAGGAAAGCTCAGATGTGGATTGGCATCTCCCAAAGTCCATTGTCAGTTAAGTGTTTCTTGATTGGGCACTTACTGAGAATAGTCCTTTCCTCAAGAAGCTGACCAAATGCTTCACTGTGGCTACTTAGAATCAAACAAGTACATAGCCAATATTCATATCTTCGAATACAAGAATGATACACACATACAGACAGCATAATCATAACCAGCAAACTACAACCTTCCCATAGACACCCCACTTGGCCTCCTCTGCATAAGAACTGACGCAACCATAGGAGCCTGGTTGCAACAATGATCTATATGGTCACAGTTTATGTCAATAACATCACACACAGCTTGTGTAAGGGGAGACAATTGTCCCAATTGTGTTTAGAGACTGTGAATGTCAAGAAGGGATAGAATTATTTAGCATGCATCAAAGGGGTATAAGTAGGAGAACAGAATGAAATTAAGAAAAGGACATTTTTTGCTGACTCTCAGAAGAAGTTCCTGAGTGAGATCTATTACAGTATAAAATAGTCCAAGGGAAGTGATGGAAGCTCTGTCAACTACTCTGTCAGGATTATCTGCACTTGCAATGGCATGGACTAGAGGCTTTTCTAGGGTTAGCTTCTACTATTAAACAGTATAAATAAGACCGAATGAAGAAATCGTATATCCTAAAACCATGCACTGAATGTGGATAGCCTTCAAATTGCCATGTTTTCAGTCAACTGACTAGGGGAGAACTGGACAGAACTTTGTAATTAATTAGTTCTGCCACATTTTCTATTCCATTAATAGAATTATCTTTATCTGCTTCCTCTTATTTGTTTGTCATTTGGTCTACTTTCCTTCCACTATCTTTCTTAAAACTGAATTGAAAAGAATGTTCTCTCTACACCAGCAGAAGAGGTTACTGCAGACAAAAATAAGATTTTTCCACTGAAACTCTGCATCAAAAATTAAAACGGTTGGGCCAGCAACTGAAGAGGCTCAGCTTTCTATGCCCATTTGGCAGTTAGATGTCAACTGAAATGCACCAGGAGATTGATGAATGATTAGCAGATACCTATGGCATAGCAGCACTACCCTTTTCAGCAGAATTTATTAAAAGAGAAGAGGAGATTTTAACCCAGGTATCCTGGCCAAATTCTAATGTGGGTGATCATATTCTGCCTTCTTAGACCGCCCCTCAGATGTTCAACTACAGAAGTTATTCTTCTCTTTTCCTTGAAGAGGTGTTGTGTAATATTATTACAGCTTAATGGTTGTCACATTCTACCCTGCAAATGGCTGCATTTCAATATGATTCCTGTAGCTTACAGTCTCTGTAAAACGCTTTGTGTCTTGGCCCCAATTCAGCAAATTGCCATCTATATGAATATAACATTAACCTATTTCATCAAATTGTAACATATGAAGAATCTGAATAAAATGTACAGTAATTAATCAAACTCTCTCACCACTTGAATAGGACTCAAGAATTATTTGACTTCTACCTGTGATAATTATTGCCGGTTATGTGATATGTATGTATCTCTTCACCCTTGCAACTGACATCTGTAATCCCTCATAACCCAAGCCTGACCCCAGATGTACAGTACCTTCCCTCTTAACTTGTGTATATTTAATTTTAAACATTCACTTTAATACAATTTTTTTCCCCATCCTAAGAAAAGTTAAGTAGCAAAATATTGATTTGAGTAATCTTGAGTTAAATCAATCTGTCTCTTTAAGGAGAATCTGCCAGATTAAAAATATTTGTTGGTAATAAATAAAAGGTAAGAACATCTTTTAATATTTTAGATTATTAAATCTACAAATTTTAAGCACTAATTGTTTGCATCATCATCAGTCCAGATACTGAACATAGTCTAGTACAGGGGTAGGCAACCTGCGGCATGCGTGCCAAAGGCGGCACGCGAGCTGATTTTCAGTGGTACTCACACTGCCCGGGTCCTGGCCACCGGTCCAGGGGGCTCTGCATTTTAATTTCATTTTAAATGAAGCTTCTTAAACATTTTAAAAACCTTATTTACTTTACATACAACAGTTTAGTTATATATTATAGACTTATAGAAAGAAACCTTCTAAAAACGTTAAAATGTATTACTGGCACGCGAAACCTTAAATTAGAGTGAATAAATGAAGACTTGGCACACCACTTCTGAAAGGTTGCCGACCCCTGGTCTAGTCAGTGTAATTTTTACTTATAGGTTATTTCATGTCAGTTTTACTTTGACACTTTGGAACTGGCAACAATTGAAATATCTGAGTTACATCACTGCAGGAGAGCGTTTAAAAATCTAGAAAACACACCTGCTTTCAGTGAATTTTAAAAAAAATCATTTAAAAAATTGATCTCCAATGTTTTTATTGTTTAAAAATTAAATCATCCTATGTTGACCTGATACTGCCTCCTTAATAAGCCTGATATGCTCAGAGTCACTTGGATAGCTTTGTTCTTATTATGTTTAAAGATCTTGTCAATTCCCTATTAACTGATTGGTGTTAAAGTAACGAAGTTTGCCAAAGCTGACACCTCACCTACATTTTGCACACTTGTGACATAACAATGTACCATGGTTCTGAAATCAAAATTATTCATATAAATTAGCAGAAATTTCACTGGCTTAACTGACAATTACCTCCTTTCCCCAAACATCTCGCATATAGTTACCCTGATTTGTACTCCTCAGTTATTGCTAAAACAGACATCAAACTAAATTGCAGCATATATTTTTAACAATATGTTATACAACATGTTAACAGAAAACAGATTGTCTATTTTCCCCTCCACATAAAGACCATTAGCTAACCTCCTGATGCTGCAATGCAGAGCCATTCCCACACTCTCGCTGGTTTCACATTTAGTTGTTTCCTTATCGCTTGCTGCAGCATTACTAACCTCTGTCTCCTTTGCGTCCCTGGTACACTCATATTTGAGTAGAGTTTACACGTACAGATTATCACATCTACTGCTTCAAAAGTGATTGGCTATTAATTCCCCCCCTCCCAATTAAAAACAAAACAAAAAACCTCCCCACAACTTTGAGGAGACATAACTTCACATTCTCCAAGAGCACTGAGCCATAACTGAGATGCTGATGTTTTATACACCAAGGGGTCCGTGACTTAAAAGGGAATGCAGCAGTTTCCTATTGGTACAAAAATACTGTAGAAGAAATGAAGGTCAGCTAATACACACTTGTGCTCTTACTCCCTCAATGTGTTCAATCTCTTCTCCAGCTTCTTCTCTACCCCCGTGTGGCAGGGCACTGCTAGGAAAGCCCCTAATCAGCTCCTGCCACCCTGGTACATAATCAGAGGGAATGGATTGGGGCTGGGTAAATAGCCAGTGCTTGCCTGGAAACTGCCTCCACTTGCAAGCCTCATTAGCAGGAGCAAAAAGGCTGGGAGGAAGTGGAAGGGGGATGAAGACCAGGAGGGAAAGGGCAGGCTCAGGGGGAGGAAAGAGCCTACTAGTCTTGCTGGTCAGGCCTGTGTGAGGCCAAGCCATGTAAATAGCCTGTAAATAGTGGGAAACTGGTGGTGGGAACGGACATAAAATAGAGAGTACGGGCGTTGCACCAGCTTGGAGCGTCCCTGAGTCTTTAAGGAGCGGGGCCAAGGGGCCGAATCCAACAGGGCATGGCATGAACCCGTTATACCCCTACATTCGTAGCAGCTGACTTAATGAATAATACTCCTACTATATTAATTTGGAAACAATACAGGGACAATAGAAATCAACATATCCTAATCAGAAGAGGATTTTCTTTAGCAAACAACTTTAGCTAGTTTCCCTGAGTATGCAGATATTTGTACCACAGGGAAAACTGAACATACCATGCTAACACTGGAATCAGTTTCTACATACTAGGATGCAGTTAGTCCAGTTAATCTAAGAGATTTATTAGAATGCTTTCTTTCAAGAGCAGTGCATGGAGTTCAATGGATTGCCTTAATGAGGTTAAATGCAATTTGATCTCCCTACGAACTGCCCCAGGCTTTGTGTACAGCAGCACCAGCTCTCTCATTGCTTACATTGGGATTTTGAACCAGCTTCCTGAGCGTAGATCTGAGTAATGCCCTAATACTAATTTATTCAGTGCCACAGAGAGCTGGGTGATTGCTTTCTGCTCTAGCTTCCCTTATACCTTGGGGACAAAGTTCTATAAGATCTGGAGATCTACCATGAACTAAAATTGCTACACTCCATGTCTCACTTTTACAGCTGGATAAGAGTGCTCAGTAGGATGAGCTGGTTCATGAGTCTTAACCTTGGGACAACATGCATGGCTACACATGAAGGATAGTGACAGAAAACAGGCATTAGGACCCTATGCTTCAATTATTAAGGCCGCATTAATGGCATCTTAATGTGAACCATCTATAATGCATTTAATTACCATCAAATGCTCACGAACAGCAGGAGTTAAGTCTCCAGTGGTCCAGAGAGAGAACTGGCACTAGAGATTTCTTAAAAGAAACTAGATTTCTTTCTTGGAAAGTGTAGGGTGATTTCCAGAATCTCTCAAATTGATGAAGCACAGATAAGCTAAATATACTGTCAAACTGTATATAGAACACGTTGCTAATAACCAAACACAAAGGATTCCAAATGTTCATGATTCTTAAAACCAGAATCTGCACATAATTTCTGATGCAAGCAATTACATTTACAACAAATGTAAAGTAATGCACACTGGCAGAGAAAATTAAAGCTATTCATATACCTTATAGGGTTCTAAATTAACTATATCAACTCAAGAAATGGACTTGGGAGTCACAGCAGATAGCTGAATAGAGACCTCCACTCAAGGTGCAGTTGCAATCAAAAAAGCAAACAATGTTAGGTTACATAAAGAATGAGACAGTAAACAATACTGAGAATATTATAATACCATTATGTAAATCAGTGGTGCGGCCTCATCCGAATACTGTGTGCAGTACTGGTCACCCCATCTCAAATAGGATATAGTAGAACTATAAGGGGTCCAGAGAAGGGCAATAAGAATGATCAAGAGCCTGGAAAAACTCCTTTTCAGTCTTTCTTCACAGGGATTGGGATTGTTGTTACTTTAGAAAGAAGAAAAATAAGAAGGGACATGAAAGAAGTATGTCAAATAATGAATTGTGTAGAAAAGGTGGATTGGGACCTTTCTGTTCTGTTCGCTCTGTGTCTTAACACAAAAGCAAGGGACAGTAAATGAAATTGAAAAAGGAGTGAAATTCAAAACTAATGACAGTGTGTAATTAAATGGTGGAACTCTGCCACATGAAATGGTTGAGGCCAAGAATTTTAAAAGATTCAAAAAGGGACTGGATGTTTATATAAGTATCAAGAATAACTGGAGTTATAATTAATAATGATAAAAATTTTGTGGAAGGACTTCAGAGCTTAAGTCAACCTCTAACTGTTAGAGACCTAATGTGTGTGCGTGGGGGGGAGGGGGAGAGGAAATACCCCATATGTGCCTACTGCAGGGTTCCTACACATTTCTCTGAAGAATCTGGTGCTAGCCACTCGTAGAGATGGGACACTGAGATAGATGGATCATGGGTCTGATCCAGTCTGGCAGGTATGTTCTATCCAGAGTTTTATTTTTGTACCTGAAAAACACCCCTATATTCACAGGCACAATAACTCAGTGAAAGTGCTCTGGTCTGCTACACAGGGGACTGCTACTGCAGTCCCAGGTTTGGCCTCATTTCCTGGGAATGACAGTGCAACAAAGGTGGCCTCAAATAAATGTTCTCTGTTGCTAACTATTGGAAAGGTTGCCAAACAAGTAGCACCACTGAGGAGCTTCTTGGTCAGGATAGTGACCATAATACAAGGACTTGAGGTTGAAGAGAAGCGGGATTTTAAGTGTCAAAAATGTCTGCAAAATCGTTCTATGTGTAGGTTACGCTAAAAAATAATATGAATTTGACTGATACTGTTATAATTTAATGCAGTGAACACAAAACAGTAGACAATTGTTTTATTCTTTTAGGTTACAGCAGCTGTGGGATATGGAGCTGTAACACATTTGCAGCACTTGGAGCATCTCTTTCTAATGAGTAGGCCACACTGGATGACAGCCTACTATTGCTATCTGCCAATAGAGTTACTCCTTTAGCTCAGGTGGGGTCTGTACTGTGATATCAAGGGTTGCAGTTTCCAACTCTCCTGAAGACCTGCATGTGTATAGGATTGTTCGAGCAGCTCAGTTATTTTGCACCCTGGGTAGCAGGTTTAGTCTTTGTCTAACAGGTGTTGGGCAAGCTTTTCAAGCATTGTTCTTCATTACAAAGGATTGCGAAGCACTTTCTAAACAATACACAAAGTTCACCCACCAAACACTGAGATGTGGCCACCGCGGAGGTAGAATGAGGCAGCCATTTTATACCAACAACTTTTTTTTTTTTAAAGGAAGGAAAAAGCAAAAAATAACTTCTGCAGTCAGAGAGGAGAGGACTCAAGCTGTAATTTTGCCAGTAAACAAGAGTTATTCTTGCCAGGAGTCCTATTACTAATGAGATAGATGGATGCTGCTACAATATCAGCATCTACTAATTGCTGAGGATGGTTAGCACAGTTAATGAACTTCACACCTGTAGCTAAACCATTCCAAATGTGCATGTTCGATGCCAAAGTTGAACCACTGAACTGGTGGAAGTTGCTGGTCAGTCACCTAGAGGCCAACTTTGTTGCGGTGGCATTTCCAATTTTTGTCTGCAGATGTAGAGAATACTGTCTTCTATGTGACTATTTCCAATTTCAGAAAGCCATTGGGAGTAGGAAAGCTAAACTTTCTGCTCCAAGAAATGAATAAAAAAGCAGCAGATGAAAATATTCCATTCATAGAATCACTGTCTACTAAACCAAGAGGGATCAGTGAATTACAACAATCTTTTCAGTTCTCCCATTAAGTTAAAGTACTGAGATTTAGAGAATACCAGCATTCCCTACAGTCAATGCTTTAAAACTTCTTTAGTGATATTTAATAATATTTAAGCATAAAATCAAAGGTGGAAAATACTCAAATCATCTAGTCCATCCCCCCTTTGACAAAGGAGAATCTCCAGGCTACTCAGAGAAATGAGGCTTTCACAACTTTCCTTGGTAGGCTGCCAAAAATAGAGGTCAGTAAGTTTTTTCTAGTCCATAGCCCAAATTTCCCCTTCCTTAATTTTGCACATTTACTCCCTTATGTCGTGCTCAACTGCCTTTTCCCTCCTTGGTGTTAATATTCAAGTTCCCAGACAGATATGTCTCCATTAGCTAAGCAATACCTATTCAGGCTTTAATGTTTCCTTACCACAGTCAGTATCTTCAATCTTTAAAATAATTTTAGTTCTTTCCCAAACACCTCTAGTTTGTCTGCATCTTTCTGATATTCAAATGCCCAGAAAGCAATATTGTATTCTAGATGCAGTAGAGCTTAACTGTCTGCTCAAGGCTATATGATGCAATGGCATATTCACCCTGAAATGAAAATGAACCATTTTACAGCTGTATCGTATAGCAAGCTCATCTTCAATTTCCTCTCCACTATCATCCTTAGGTCTTGTGTTTAAAATTAGTAATGGAAAAGCTTTCCTATTAAATTGTCTGCACTTTGGATTAGTCTCCCCTAAGATATATTGCTTGCATTTGTCTAGGCTGAATCTCATCTCATGTCCTGTCCTTTATCTAACTCCTCTCTCTTTCTATTATTTTCTGTTCTCACTGATGTTCATGCCACCATGTTTTACTATTATCTGCAAATTTAGATTATGACCAGCATAGAGACAACAGCAGTTTCATTATGACCACCATAGAGACAACAGTAGCTGATAGCATCAGTCGAAGCTTGTAGAGAATTTTTAGGAAGTGGGGAAGATTAATAGATAATGGGAATACACTACTAAAACCCAGGAGAGATCATAACACTAAACAATTAAGGTAAATCAGAGGCATCTGAAAAGAAATGATAAAGTGACTCAGTTGTGTGTGCCTGTAGACAATGTCTAGAGACACCACTGTGTGCATTAGCATTGTGCCCACATTAATAATAATGTTGTACCAGTGTATACCTATGTCAATTTAGACTACCTAATTGTTCTCTTTATTTGGCCCTAAATGTCCACAAGATTTCTTTGGGAAAAGCAATATATGAGTGCACACACTTAAAAAATTAAAGTTGTCATTACAGTATATAAACTCTTTATAAAACCAGGTCTATTTCCGCCTCTCTCACCCTCTCTGATGTTATTGACTCGAACCGTGACCATATAGATCATTGTTGCAACCAAGGTCCTGTAGTGGCACCAAATCGCGTACAAAGGAGGTCAAGTAAGGTGTCTGTGAAAAGGTTATGATTTGCTGGTTATGATAATGCTATGATGCATGTTTCATTTTTGTATTTAAAGTATTGGCTCTATACTATCCATATTTCAAACTTGTCCTATGCTTCTGGGTGACACCCCAGATAGTTTGGCATCAGCACTGCCTAGCCTGCTTGATGGCCCATTAAGGACCATCAGCTATACAACTGACCCATTGAGAGACAGTAGATACACCTTATGACTCAGCAAGGCATGCAGGGACATTAGGGTGACCAGACGTCCCGATTTTATCAGGATTGTCCCGATATTTGCTTCTTTGTCCCGCGTCCTGACCAATGTTTGGTTGGGACACTGGACAAAAAAGAAATTTAGCCCTCCGCTCTGGCGCTCGCGCCCCCCCCCCCGCCCCGGCTCCGCCCCCTCCTTCCCCCATTGGCTCCCTTCCCAAATCCCCGCCCTGGCCCCGCCTCTTCCCCAACCACGCAGCATTCCTCCTCCCTCCCAGGCTTGCAGCATGGCGGCGCAAGCCTGGAGGGAGGGGGTGGCGGCGGTGCCTGGATCCTGGAGCTGGTGAGTCAGCTCCGGCACCCGGGCACCGGGCGGGCAAAGGGGGGCTGGCAAGGGAGGGAGACAGGGGGCTCAGCTGTGAACCCCCCTCGCCGCGCCAGAGGTCTTCTGCCCGGGCTGCTGCACCCGGGGCCGGGAGCGCAGCCTGGAGGCTGCTCCAGCCCTGCAGCCCGCGGGGCAGCGCGGTGGGTCCGGTCAGGGGCAGCGCGGAGCTGGCAGGGGCCAGGTGGGCGGCGCGGGGGCGTGGGCCGAATCCCTGCTGCTGCCAGGGAGCCCCGCGCCTCTCCCTCCCGCTCGCGGCTGCGGCTCCTTCCCGGCGGGACGCGCCCCCCGGCCTGCCCCGCGCACATGCGGCGCGCGTCCAGCTGCTCCTTCCCGGCGGGAGGGAGACTAGGCGCAGGGGACGCGCGCCCCATGTGGCCGGGGCAGCGGGAGGCGCGTCCCGCTGGGAAGGAGCCACAGTCGCGAGCGGGAGGGAGAGGCGCGGGGCTCCCTGGCAGCAGCGGGGATTTGGCCCCTGCCGCCCACCCGGCTCCTGCCCGCTCCGCGCTGCCCCCGCCTGGACCCACCGCGCCCCGCATATGCCCGTGGCGGGCCGGGGGGCGGGAGACTCCGCTGGGAGGGCAGCGCGGGGCCGGGGCCTGCTAATGCCCCAGGCCCCTTTAAAACTCTTTTCTTTTTTTGCTCCGCCCCCCCCTTTTTTTTGCTCCGCCCCCGTCCCGATATTTTATACTACTAATCTGGTCACCCTAAGGGACATGCCTATGGACAGAACTCTAAGGCTTTCATGCCATGTGCTGGGCAGCTTGTGTTTGAAACAAAGGAAGCACAGGCCACATGGCAAGAGACTATAAAAGGCAGCTGCATCTTCTCCATTTTGTCTTCAATCCTGCTTCTTACCTCTGGAGGAACTTTGCTACAAACTGAAGCTTTGAACAATGGACTGAATGACCCATCCAAGCTATGGATGTACTCCAGAGACTTGACTTAAGCCAGCAGTTTATTCCATCACCGCTACAAGCCTGAACCAAGAACTTTGCGATTACTGTATGTAATTAATGCCATTTAACCAATTTTAACTCTCATCTATATTTCTTTCTTTTTATGAATAAACCTTTAGATGTTAGATTCTAAAGGGTTGGAAGCAGCGTGATTTGTGGGTAAGATCTGACTTGAATATTGACCTGGGTCTAGGGCTTGGTCCTTTGGGATCGGGAGAACCTTTTTTCTTTTACTGGGGTATTGATTTTCATAACCATTCATCCCCATTCAGAGTGATGCTGGTAGTGATACAAGGGAACTGGAGTATCTGAGGGAATTGCTTGTATAACTTCTGGTTAGCCAGTGGGGTAAAACCAAAGTCCTCTCTGTTTGGCTGGTTTGGTGTGCCTTAAAGTAAAGGACCCCCAGCCTTGGGCTGCGACTGCCCTGCTCTAAGCAATTTGTTCTGAATTGATACTCTCAGTAGTGTCCCGCCAAAGGCCGCTTCGTTACACCCTCCCACCCCCCAAAGTAACAAAACCTAACATGAGATTCTTTGCTGGGTTGCTCACAAGGGCATCCTTATCGAGGACATCTATAACATATAATTAATGAATAATCCCTTTTCTGAAAAAGCTAATTACCAATAGCAAGTGTCACCAAAAAAGCGACAAAGGATAATCTCTTCACTTTGGAGGACAGCCAGGCACTGGCAAAGAGCCACATATATTGTTCCTCCTTTCATTGTAATTTCAAGTAGCTTGCCAAACAATTGCACACAAACACCTTTCAGGCAACAAACTGCCATATTTTAGTGTTTTCTTCTCTAGTCTTTCCAAAGTTCTGCCCCACTGGTGAAGCTGGAGAGTAGGAACATTCAAAAACAGTGTGAGCAAAAAGGCTGCAAATCCTTTTAGAAAAACATAAGTGCAAAATGTTCAACACAGAAATCCTTCACCACAAATGATACCTTTGTTGGCAGCCCCCTCAGAAAAACTGGGGTACGTCTCAATACAAAAAAAAAAAAAAAAAAAAAAAGTGCAGTTTTTACATCAAGATTGCTACCTAGTGGAGACGAGGAACTATAGTTTTTGACCTTGCCTGCTTAAGTCAAGGTTAACTCCATGCGGGCAGTATGGGGTTGACTTCAACTATTTACCTACAAGTAAACTGTCTGTGCCTTGTCTCCAGTGTGATCTTATATTCAGATGGCTCTCGTGATTGAAAACAGTGTTTTCAGCACAAATTATTAGACTATGGGTTGAACCAAAATTGGACTGACTTACCTTCTTACCCCTAAAATTTGTCCCTGCTGAGTAGCATGGAGAACTCACCACTAATGTTGTCTCTAGTTTGAAGTACCAAATAAGTGGATGGGGGACCTGGTTCAAAGACTGTGTAACTGGCACTGTTAAACACTAAATATACAGTTTTAAAAGGTGTGGTTTATACCAAATACCTGCACCTCCTGGCTTCAATCACCTATAAAGAATAATTGCTACCCAGAATAATTGCACTTGAAGTATATGAAAGCATGAATGAGAAAATGTGAAATTCCCATAAATACAGTATTGTAGTTATGGACTTGCTCTTCCTATCGCTTACATTGAAATAAGTAGCTCATCTTGTTATTCATATGAGCACGTTCATCATACGTATCACGGTGCAATACTTATATGGTGCAATTTGTGGTATCTAAATAATGCAGCTTTAGCTGATGTCCTCTTATTATAGACCATCCCTGGACTCTTCTTTCCTATTCAGAATTTTGGCCTTACTATTGACAGCAACTTTGTAGAACCCATAACATTACATATAAAGCTTACAGGCAATGTGAGGACATCTTTCTTCCACACTTGAGATTGCATAGAGAAGAATTTTTTTCATAGGTGACAGATACTCTAGAAAACTGGCTCTGAAGTTTGTAATATTTCTCTTTTTAGATTTTGTGCTACCAGTTCCTGAAACCAGAAGAAATGTGTACTAGACTCTGCTATGTGGCTTCAGATCAGCAAATCTGCTGTAGCTTGATGTACCACTCCTGGCACCCCGTGCAGTGTATAGAAAGCTAGCACTAACGACAACCCTGCTGTACCCATATTCAGCTATGTCCAATCTAAAGTCTGATGGGTTGAGAAACAAAGAAACCCTTCTTCAGAAACACCACAAAGACCTGCTTTAGTGGGAACTGATGAGGCAAGAGACTATCAGAGCAGATATCTACAGCCGATGAGTTAAATCTTTCTTCAGTTTGTGTGTTTTCTAGGAAACCCAGTAACAGGATGATCCACCACACTATTGTTTTAGTCTACGAAATCTCTTCTTCCTAGGATAGTAGTTCTGAATGGTGATGAGCATTTTCCAGCATGTTTCTAGAGCTCAGCTATCTTTCTAACTACCCTGGGACAACTCAGCAATTATGCCTATTGGTTTAAGCAGCAGAGAGCCAGAAGAACAACAAACAAGGAATTGCAAAGTCCAAGAGCATGAAACCTGCAGATAGCCCTCATGTGTCTGAGCAAGTAATTCAAAACATTAGTTAACTCCACGGCTGGACATCACCAGCACATGCTTTGATCAATACACATGATCCAAGCAAGTCCATCATTAATATAACACAATCAGCCACATCCATTTTTATATTAGTGTGGTCATATGATCAGTTCAGGCAAGTCCAAAAATATTGCATGACTGTAGACTAGCAATTCCTTATTCAAACTGTGAATGTACCACCACCAAGAAGGTGGGAAACTGTTGGGCAAATGGATCAGGACATTATAATGGAACTTACCAGTAAAGTAAGATCTCGGTGAATGAAAATCCCGCTAGGCCTGACTTTGGAAATTTAGGATTTCACCTGCCGAAAGGAATGAAAGGATCCCTGCCTTGCAGTCATAGCACAGGGTTGCATATGGAGAATAAACTGCTCTTTGTCTTCCTTCAGGGCACTAATTTCTGCAAGTTATTTACTTCAAATGTTCGGTATTTGGGAAACTTTAACATTTCCTAAAGCTTGTGATTTTTTATTTTTTTTTAGTTTGTTAGTTTTCTGCCTTTGGTTGTGAACCAGTGTGACACTCTGTACCTCAAATAGCACCCTGCAACGCCATATTCACCACTGTGATATGATTATGATATGCTTTGTGCAGGTACCATTTGAGAGGTCATGATCTGTTGAACGTTACTATCCTATTGAATTATATGTTACCATTGTATTTGAAGTTATGAAGTTTTGCTATCTGTGTGTTATTGAAATATGCTGTGCGTCTGGGAGACGACCACAGCTAGCCTTTTGGTGGCAGAAAAGGAGCAACTAACCCTTACACACAACCAGATATTGTGCAAAATGTTTATCAGTAAAACAGTCCTGAAATATCACCGCCAATACTTAATTGGTAACTCATGATTTGCATCAGCCTCTATTAAATATAAACTCACATGGTGTTTTGAAGACACTTTGTTATAACTGAGGAGGTAGGAATCAAACCCATAAACTTCAAACCTACCATCTGAAGTTAGAGGTTTTCAGGTTAATTTTTGGAGCCTGGGATTATTTTTATTCCCACTTTGCGTGCACTGTTGCAGAATCAATGTGGAGTTTTCACTGGATTTAAAACAAATATGTTAAAAAATAACAAGCACACTTCAATGTTGTTTACACAAGCAGTTCCCATAATCTACAGGATAATGGAAATTTTAATCTATCAGCAAACAGTCTGCTGCATTAAACCCCACATTACGTGAATAAAAAAAACAAACAGATCGGTATTTCAAATTTAAATCCATGCTTGTCACTTGTGTTTCCAAAACAACTCAGTAACCACTAACAATTCAAATTGCTTATGGTGTCAACATCCATGCCAATTGATAGAGGCAGCAGCCAGCAATGCCTGAGCCTACATTTTCCAGATACCACAGAGGCTCCCCAACCTTCCCCATCTTCCCCAGCTACTCAAAGTTTCCCCACCCCTTGCCCAACTAAAACCTCCAGCCCCTCCTCCCACTATCTGAGATTAAAGGCCTTTCTTCAGTCCCCTTCCACTCTCTGCAATAGCTGAGTGCATCCCACTTTTCAGAATACCATTCCCCATCTTCCTGTGACCCCTGTATACTATGTCACTAGACACACGGCCATCCCAAGCAGCACCTCTAGACCCACTGAACCCCACTGCTACACTCCAACCCCTGTGCACTTAGATGTACCCCCAGTCTGCTCACACACCCCAAGCTGTACTCCAACTCCCATAATGAACTTCACTGCTCCCCCAAGTGTGCACCCCTACCCCATACAGCACCCCCAACCCCATCACACCCATGTCACATCTCTCCTACTCCTTAATACTACACCCCACACCATCAACCCCAAGGTGCACCCCACTGCTCCCCTATGCTCCAACTCCACCCCATCACCTGCTCCACTGCTCCCCCACCCCCATAGTCCCCAACAGTGCACCCCATTGCTCCCCCACCCCATCACAGCCCCCATGGTACCCCATAGCCCCCAGTGCTGTGCCCCACTGTTCCCCCATCCCCATCATAGTCCTCCATACTGCCCCATAGTCGCCAACGGTGCACCCCACTGTTCCCCCATCCCCATCATAGTCCTCCATACTGCCCCATAGCCCCCAATGCTACACCCCACTCTTCCCCCACCCCCATCACATTCACAGCCCTCCATGGCACCCCCGCAGCCTGGGCCGGGCGTGGCTAGCCGCCCCCCAGGCCCGCTCCCTAACTCTTTCTGGAGGCTGAGCCCCGCCACGCTCCCTTACCCGGCCCGGCGCCGTCTCCGCCGCCCGATCGGGTATCAGCCGCTCCCCGAGCCTGACAGGCCGGCGCAGGCGCACACGCAAACTCCCACTCAGAGCCAAGGCGCAGGAGCCAGACACGATCGCCTTCCAACCGCGAGACGATGGGGTAGGCGCATGCGCAAGGAGATGGACTGCTTTGCCTCCGCCTTGGACAGGCCACCGCTAGGAATATTTTGTCTATGCGCAATAGCAGCGGGAGCTTCGCTCCCTGCCGTTTGGCAGGGAGGAGCCAGTGTGAGCCTAGTATTATACACAGACAGGGGCCCCCTGACCCCGCCCACACCGACCACCCACGCTCACCTAGGGCCCTCAGCCTCAGGGGTTGGGCTAGTGCTGCCCTCCCAGCTCCAAGGGCCCTGGGGCGGGAGAAATGTCACGCGTGGAGCTGGACAAAACGTGCTTCACTGCGAAGCGAGAGGTTGGCGCCAGGGGGCAGCACAGACCCAGTGCGTTGTGGGGGTGCTTGGCTTCCTCTGAGGCATTAGGTTTTGCATGCGGCAAGAGGCAGAGTTCTGGCTTGATGGGCCACTTGTCTCAGCTGCTGGCTCCATCCATGCTCCTTACCGTTAAGGACACAGAAGAGGCCGCATCTTGGAGTGGGGCTGTAAGGAGCTCACTGGATACTGTGCAAAGTGGCCAGGGCACAGGCTGGAAATCAGAAATTTCTGGTTTTGTTCATGGCTGGGCCACTGATTCGCTATGTGAGTTCTGGTAAATCATCTGATAACTCTGTGCCCCAGTTTCCCCATCTGTAAAATGGAGATTGTGCTATTTACCAAGGTCCAGTGGTTAGGGCAGTAGCCTAGCACTTGCTCTGCCACAGACTTCTTACATGACAATGGGTAAGTCAATTAGCCTTTCTGGGCCTCATTTCCTGATCTTATAAATAGAGATAATAGCAGTGCCTTACTTCACAGGGATGTCGTGAGCATAAATAAAATAAAGGTTGTGAAGTGCTTTGAGAGCTGACGAAAAGAGCTATATGGGAGCTAGTGTAGTAAATTTGGTCAAAGAACCACTGGCGCAGCGCCTCCTGTTGGTCATCTGGGAATTAGCTCTTTTCCAGCATATGGAGCCCCCTCTGCAGGCTGGTGTCTCACCTGCCACTGGCCCCGTGTCCCTCCCGGTGCCCTTTACCTCAGGGTTTTGCCCCAGCAGTACCCCCTTGCTCTGGGTCTCCCCTCCCAAGGGAACCCCCAACCCTCTAAACCTGCCTTGCCTCAGTGGCTACTGCCAGTCATCATCTAGCCCCCTCTCACTGGGGTAAACTGCACTCTGTAAAAGACTACTCATCATTGTCAAGGGGGTCGGACCAACTGCCTCTGCCTAATCCCAGGCTGCAGCCTCTGCAACCCCAGCACCTGTTTTGGCCTTTTAGCAAGGCCCACAGCCTGGGGATTTAAGCCGATTCCCCGGAATGGGGCCCCGTGCCTAAGAGGGCCCCACAACGTCCGGGGCTGCCGGCGGAGTGAAAAAAAAAAAAAAAGGCTGCGTCCTGCTTCTCCCCCTTCCCTCCAGCGCTTGCGCCGCCATACAGCTCATCAGTGCAAGCCTGGGAGGGAGGGGTGAGGAGGAGGAATGCAGCGTGCTTGGGGAAGACGCGGGGATTTGGGGAGGGATCCAATGGGGCAGTGAGGGGGCAGGGCTGAGGGCGGGGCCAGGGCGGGGATTTGGGGAGGGATCCAATGGGGCAGGGCGGGGCATGAGACAATTCGTGTCCTGGCATGGGGCCCCGCACCTGCTAAAGCCGGCCCTGCTCCCCAGCTCCTCTTGCCTTTCCCCAGCCATGCTCCATTCCCTGTTTCCTGAGTTCCCAGGCAGCCAAGTCCTTCTCCGTCCAAGGCTGGAGAGAGAGACTCCTCAGCTCTTGGCTCACAGCCCTCTTATCAGGGCCAGCTGGGCCCTAATTGAGCTGGCCACACCTGGCTGCTTCCCCAATCAGCCTAGCTTGGGCTGCCTTGCTGGCTGGAGCTCTCCCTCCTTTCCTGGGCTGCTGCTGTCCTGCTAGCTGGAGCTCTCCCTCCCTTCCTGGGCTGCTTCTGCTTCCTGGAATCTCCCTCCCTGGACTACCATTGCTGTTGCTGAGTGGGGGGGGGGCCTTGCCGGCCTGCCCCCCTGCCTCTGGAGGGAGAAGCACGGGCCCCACCACCACCTAGGGGTCCCTCCTGCCTGGCCGGTTGACTGCTGCTCGCTGCTGTTGAGGAGAAAGAAGAGAGGATTCCTACTAAGGGACATTGTGGAGGGGGTTTGTTTACAAACGGAGTGACTTTTACCATCTCTGCTCCTGGGGTGGTGGTGACTCCTATTGCTGTTGAGGGGAGCACGGGGGAGAGGCGCGGAGCCCTCCCCCTAACCCATCTGCTCCCCCCCTACCACCACCCCCACTGCCACCCCCTCCACCACCCCACGTACCAGCTGGACCTGCTCTTTGCCCCTCAACGGGGCTGTTTGTTCCCTACCTTTCACCACCTGGGACTGTTTGCAGCAGTGAGCAGCAAGGACTGAGCTACACAAGCGCACGTGGGCGCACGTACCTCCCCACCTTGGACTTACCCTATCCCCCCCAGCTGCGTTTGGCTGGTGGGGCCCCCTCCTTGCTGTGCCCCCTGGCCCCCCTGTGTTTGCCCCTCCCCCCTGCAGCCTGCCCTGCCCGCCTCCTCCTTTGACCCTCTAGGGGTTTCCCTTTCTGTTGGTTTGCCTGCCCTGCCCTAGCCCTTCAGTATTTGTTACCTGTCCCGCCCCAAACTAGCGTGAGGGACCACTGGACCCAGGGACCAAATGAGTACGGGGGACAACAAATGAGAAAAACAGGGACTGAGGTGAAGGTCATAAGTTCAAAATGAGGGTACCGGATGGGGACACCGAGCAGAGAACCCCGGACAGCGCCCACTGCTCCTTGCGCTCCTCAAAGGTGTTGAGGGAGCCAGTGGACGCTGGCCAGTAGAACTCTGCCCGGATGCGTGAAACTAGGGAGGAACGGAAATAGGCCCCACAGTCGCAGAGCACCCCCTCATCCAGCATCCTCCTCCTGGTAGTGTAGATGGAGAGTTTGGCCAGGGCCAGGAGGAGGTTGATGAGGAGGTCTCACGACTTCGTGGGGCCACGGATGGGGTGTGCAAAAAGGAACAGATGCGGGGAAAAGTGCAGCCAGAACCTCAACAAGAGGTTCTGGAGGAGCCAGAATAGGGGCTGCAACCTGGTGCATTCAAGATAGGGATGTGCCAGGTTCTCCCTCACGCTGCAAAAGGGGCAGGCCTCGGGTACGGGTGTGAACCGCGCCAGGTACACGCCCGTGCTCATGGCTCCGTGAAGGAGCCGCCAACTGATGTCCCTGGCGGGCCGTGGGATCAAGGTGGAATAAAGGCTGGCCCACCGGGGCTCCTCACCCTCTTTAGGTGGAAGATAGTCCCGCCATTTGGTGTCGGGGCAGGACATGAGGATGAGGAAATGCAGTGTGTGGAGCACGAGCGTGTACAGTTGGTCTCTAGGTGCGGTTTGGAACCAGACCGGCTGCAGGGTGTGCAACCGGCTCGGGGTGTGGGAACGGGGAGGCCAGGGGGGCTCGCGGAACAGGGGTTGAATAAAAATGTCTGGAGGGCCCGGGGTTAGGGGTGGGCGGGGAGCGCCCTCTTGCAGGGCCCGCTGCAGGAAGACGAGAGAGACGGATGACAAGGTGGGCTCCACCTCCTGCAGTACGCGCAGGGGGGTCGGAAAGCTGGAGAGCCCCATGCGCCGACCGAGCACATGGGGATCCACCCAGTCCCCCCATCGTAGTCCAGGAGGTCTCCGACCCTAGTGGTTTCTGCCAGGACCAACCTCTGGCGCACCGAGGGAAACTCCACCACCTGCACACGTAGATCAGGGTTGTGTACCAGGGGGTCCGCGAGGAGGTCCACCCCCTCGGTGGCCACAAAGGACCTGGTCGCTGAAAAGAGCTTCCAGGTCTGGAGGAGGTCCTGGTAGAAGACCGGCAGCTCTGAGCGGTCTCGCGGAAGACCCCTCGGGTGGAGAAAAAAGAGCTGCTGGTCATATCGGAGCTCTTGGAGGTGGCGGAGGAAGGCGTGCACCAACGTGCTGCACGCCGGACTACCTGCACCATAAAGGAGTCTCTGCAGGGCCTGGAGGCGGAAGACATGGACCTGGCTACGAAGGCAAACCAGGCCCTGTCCTCCCTCCTCCAGGGGAAGACTCAGAACCCCCGCAGAGACCCAGTGCAGTCCTGGCCAGAAAAACTTCAGGGCTGTCCTCTGGAGCCTGGCCAGGATCCCCGGGGCCGGGCTGAGGGTGTTGAGCCAGTGCCAGAGCATGGACAGGACGAGCTGGTTCAGCACCAGCGCCCTCCCTCGCAGGGAGAGATACCGGAGCAGTCCTGTCCATCTCCGCAGCTGCTCACCCACCCTGACCTCTAAATCCTGCCAGTTCTCCGGTGGAGAAGGATGCGTGGCGGAAAGATAAATGCCAAGATAGAGCAGCGGACCCGTGCTCCACTGGATGGCTTGGAGCGTGGGTAGGAGGGAGCTCGCCTGCCACCCGTCCCCAACCACCAGGCCAGAGCTCTTGACCCAGTTGACCCGGGCGGAGGAGGCCGCCGAATAAACGGCCTGGCAGGCCTCCACCCGCACCAGGTCGCCCGGGTCCTGGACCACGAGGAGCAGGACCAGCTGCAGTTCCGGCTCCCGAAGCACCAACCCCGCCATCCTCCGACGGAGGAGGCAGAGGAAGGGCTCGATCGCCAGAGCGTACAGCTGGCCCGAGAGGGGGCACCCCTGCCGTACTCCCCGCCCGAAGCTGACCGGCTCGGTCAGGGTCCAGTTGAGCCTGACCAGACACTCCGCCTCAGCGTACAGCACCTGGAGAAAACCCACAAACTGGGGCCCGAAGCCGAACGCCCGCAGAGTGCCCAGGAGATACCCATGGTCCACCCTGTCGAACGCCTTCTCCTGGTCCAGGGACAGGAGGGCGAACGACAGACCATCCCTACGCCCCAGCTCTAATAGGTCCCAGACCAAGTACAGATTATTAAAGATGGTCCGGCCCGGGACGGTGTAGGTCTGGTCGGGATGGACCACGTCCGCCAGCACGGACCCCAGCCGCAGCAAGATGGCCTTTGCTATGACCTTGTAGTCTGTGCTGAGGAGCGAGACGGGACGCCAGTTCCGTAAGTCGCGGAGGTCCCCCTTCTTCGGCAACAGGGCGAGTACAGCTCGCCTGCACGAGAGAGGGAGGGCCTCGCTTTTCAAGGACTCGGCCCAGACGGTGACGAGGTCTGGGCCGAGGACGTCCCAGAACACGCGGTAAAACTCCACAGTCAGCCCGTCCATGACCAAAGATTTGTTGGTGGGCATGAGATGGAGGGCTTCCGAGAACTTGGCCAGAGAGAGAGGCAGCTCCAGCTTGTCTCGGTCGCCCGCGCTGACCGTCGGGAGGTCGGTCCAGAGCACCTTGCGGGCTTCGGCGTCGGTCGGATCCGGGGAGAAAAGACCAGTGTAGAAGGCCCTGGCCCTTCCACGCATCTCCTCTGGATCCATGAGGGGGGTGCCGTCCTCCGCCAGGAGGCAGGTGACGTGCTTTTTGGCCCCCCTCTTTTTCTCCAGGGCGTAGAAGAAGCGGGAGCCACGATCCATCTCCCGAAGGAGACGGATGTGGGATCGAACGAAGGCGCCCGGGCCTGATGGTCTTCCAGGGCCCGGAGCTCCTCCCACGTCTCCTGGTACGCTGCGCAGAGGGGTGGATCCTCGGGGCCGGAGGCCAGACGCGCCTCTAGCTCTAAGACCTCCCGCTCCAACTGCCCTATCACCGCATCCCTCCGCCGGCTGGCACCCCGGGTGTAATCTCGGCAGAAGAGCCGCGCGCGGACCTTCCCCACATCCCACCACTGCCGTGCCGAGGGAAAGGCGCACCGCTGCCCCCGCCAGGCCAGCCAGAATTCCCGGAAGGACGCCACGAAGCCCACGTCCTCCAGCAAGCTGTTATTAAAATGCCAATAAGCCGGCCCCGGCCTCTCTGAACTGAGAGAGGCCGTCACGGTCACCAAATGGTGATCCGTGAATGGGGCCGGCCGGATACCGGAGGCGTGGGCCCGCGCCAGATGGAAACGTGACAAATAAATTCGGTCCAACCGGGAACGGCGCGACCGATGGTCCTCCACCCGGACATAGGGGAAGGTGGTATCGTCGTCCGGGTGGTGGTCGCGCCAGACGTCCACCAGGGAGTGATGGTCCACGATCTCCCTGAGGATGCCCACGGTCGCCTGGGATTTCTCGACTCCTGAGCGGTCCCGGTCCTCGAGGGTGGTGTTGATGTCCCCGCCCACGACCAGGCACTCGCGAGGATCCAAGGTGCCGAGGAAGGCCGACGCCTGCCGATAGAAATGCACTCGTTCCAGGCCCGTGTTCAGGGCGTAGACGTTGACCAGGTTTAATGTCAGCCCCTCCACACAGGCCTGGACATGCAGCAGGTGGCCCGGCACGACCTCAGCGACCCCCAGCACCGTGGGCCGTAGCTCGGGGGAGAACAGGGTGGCCACCCCGACCGAGCAGGCGCTGGCTGAGGTGGCTAAAATATACCCCGTCCCCCCACTCCAGCCGCCAGCTAGCCTCGACAGCTGGAGCTGTATGGGTTTCCTGCAGGAAAATCACAGAGTACCCCCCCTCCCGAAGGAAGGAGAGCACCTGGCTCATGCAGAGACCCACCCTACCCCGGGTGTTTAACGTGGCAAAGATGACGGCTTTCATAAGGAGGGCTGGGGCGGATCCTCATGGGCAGGGTGATCGACAGCCTCTAGCGGGCCCTGCAACAAACCATGTTCAATCCCAAAGGTCATGAGGAGTTGTGGAAGTTGCGGGCTCGCCGGTAGGCCGCGATGTCCTGCCTCCCGATCCCTTTCTCCTCCCCCAAAAGGGCCCTCATGGCCCGGAGGACGTGATGGAAGTCCCCCCAGCGCTGGAGGGCGAGCTGCATCTTGCCCTTTGAGCCACGGGTGTCCTTCAGGAAACGGCGCAGCTCATCCCTCAGGGCAGAGGGGGACGCAGCAGCCAATCCACTGCTGTCCTCCGGTGGGGCCCCCGAGAGATCCTTGCGGAGACGGACAAACAAGGGGCCGAGCCCCAGGTCTGCTGCGCTGGGCAGCCCGTCTCCATCCCCGGCAAGGAAGGGGGCGGCGGAGGGAATAGTGCAGCCCCCATAACGTCGGGAAGGGGAGACACGAAAACCGCCCCCTGAGGGTTGTCTGTGGGTAGCGGGAACGAGACAACCTCGGAGGCTGCAATAGAATGGGAGGTGGAGGGGAGAGGGACAGGCAATGCTTTGGGGGCAGGAACAGGGTCAGGAGGAGGGGCGGGAACGGGATCAGGGGCAGGGACTGGAGCGGGTTTGGGAACTGGGACTGCGGCAGGGGCAGGAGAGGGGACAGGAACAGGATCAGGGACAGGGATTGGAATGGGAACGGGGACAGAGAAAGATCCAGGGTCCCCAGCTGCTGAGCTGCTGGGGTGCGGCTCCTCTCGACCAGGACTCAGGGCAGGAGGGGGACCTTTGCCGATGCTGGGCACAGGCGTCACTGCAAGTGTGTCGCCCGCAGCCACGGCATCCAGCATGATGGAGTCGTCAGGGGGGCCTCCCTCTGGAGGGGAGGCTAACCGCTCCGTCCAGGTGGGAGAGGGTGCGCTCACAGGCTCAGGGCCCAGCCACATTGGCCGTCGCCCCGAGGGGCTCAGCAGCCTCACATGGGGTGGTATCCACGGCCGGGCTGATAGGTAGGGCAAGGGGCGCCCCAAGGACAAGAGCAGGGGCTACAGCATGGGATGAGAGGCAGGGAGGAGGAGGGGCTAAGCCACCACCCAGATCGAGGCCCGCTGGTGGGGGGTCATCCTCCCCCTGGGTGACAGGGGTCAGACCCAGGGCCTCGATCTCGTCAAATATTGAGGTGAATTCAGTCCCCGCGGCCCGAGAGTCCTCCCTACCAGTCACAGAGGCAACAATTGCCCCAGTATCGGTGCCGGGCACAGGTGGCATAGAGGCCATGGGAACTTCCACAGAGGCCCCCTCAGAGGGGGCCTCGACAAGGGGGGCAGGATTGCCTCCATCTGCTGCCATGGCTGACGCCTCCTGCTGGGCTCCGTCCGGGGGCGCGGCGGAAGATTTAGCAGCCTGCCCACCTCCTGGGTTTCCAATAAGACTACAGCTAGGCATTATGATTAAGGCTATGTTTTAGTCATGGGTATTTTTAGTAAAAGTCATGGACAGGTCACAGACAGTTAACAAAAATTCACAACCCATGACCTTTCCATGACTTGTATTTTATACCCCTAACTAAAACTTGGGTTGGGGGGGGCACGGATGCTCTGGCGGGGAGGCGGGCAGCAGCGTGCAGCCGGGGACCCCCAGTAGTGCTGGGTGGGGTGAGCAGTGGTGTGTGACCAAGGACCCCTGCTGGTGGTGGGACGGGGGACCAGGTGGCGGCGTGCAGCCCGGGATCCCCACTGGCGCTGCGGAAGGGGGAAAGGTTGGCGGGGCTGGAAGTCTCCCTACCCAGCTCCACGTGTCCCTGCAGCTCCTAGAGGGAGGGAAGGCCAGGGGGGCTCTGCGCGCTACCCCCCGCCACAAGCTCCAGCGCCGCAGCTCCCATTGACTGGGAACCGCAGCCAATGGGAGCTGCAGGGGTGGCACGCGGAGCCCCTGGCCTCTCTGCCTAGGAACTGCAGGGACATGCTGGCTTCTTCAGGGGAACCCCCTCTGACATAGGTGCTGATTCCATGGATGCTCCAGGGCTGGAGCACCCATGGGGAAAAATTAGTGGGTGCTCTGCACCCACTGGCAGCCAAGCTCCCCTCACACCCCCGTCCCACCTCCTCCTCTCCCCCCCCGAGTGCGCCGTGTCCCTGCTCTTCCGCCTACCTCCCAGTGCTTCCCCCTGGCCACCACCAAACAGCTGTTTGGCAGCGTGCTGGGAGGGAGGGACAAGAGCAGGAATGTGGCGCGCTCAGGGGAGGAGGCGGGGAAGAGGCAGGGCCGGGGCTGGGATTTGGGGAAGGGGTTTGAATGGGGGCGGGGCAGGGGTGGGAAGAGGTAGGGTGGGGCGGGGCTGCATGGAAGGGGTGGAGTGGGGGCAGGGCCGGGGGCAGAGGGGGTGTCGAGCACCCAGGGGAAAGCGGGGAAGTCAGTGCCTATGTCCCCTGAGGTAAGCACCACCCTGCACCCCAAATCCTTGCTCTAGCCCTGAGCCCCCTCCCACAACCGAACTGCCCCAGCCGGTGTGGCTGGCCCAGGGGCTGCTTGGTCTACTCAGTCAGCCCTGGAACCTGCCACACCGGCCGCTTCAGAGGTCATGGAAAGTCATGGAATCCATGACCTCCGTGACAGACATGCAGCCTTAATTATGATATCCTCAGATGAAAAGCACTATATAAGTACAGAATATAATTATCACTGTGGGTACACTTTAAGATCTGGATAGCTTGCTACTCAGTAACAAAGTCAGTGTCTTTTAGCAAAGCTTGAAGTGGCCAGGACGGAAACCAAGGAAGCCAGGAAGAACTTTCATAATGTTTATTTTGTTTTATTTTATTTGACAACAAAGCTTTCTGTTCACAATTGGATAAGTAACGAGCACACTAAAGAATCAGTGACTAATAAAGCTCTATTATTAATCTTTTATACAGCACCATATATGTGTACAATTTTGTGATGTCGGTAAGTCCCTGCCAAACAGATAACAGAGCCCTGCCCTAAAAGGGTTGCAATCTAACTGCAGACAAGAAACAGTGGAAGAGAACATAATAAAAAATACACAGAGCAGGGGGGTGCTGTTGCAGTTGAATGCTACATGGAATGGGTGGGGTTTTGGGAGTTCCTAGTATTTGTGATATCCACCCAAATGCAACTGGACAGTAAAGTGAAACAAGATAGAAGTTACAGGAACCTCAACACCCAGAAATGAATGGGTTTAGCCATGCGTGGACGTTTACAAACACTGCCACAATGGTCCATCTCAGCTATCCTGTCTCTGACAGTTGGAAGATGATGTCATAATCCCACTCCATTTCCTTTTGGAAAGAGTGCTGGAGATCCTCTCTGTGACTGAAATTAAAAAATAAACCTGTTAATGTGTGGATGCTTCTGAGGTTGCTTGAGACTCACTGAGTACTGCTGTGGGAAGTTACAAATGACTGTCATTTAAGCGTGTGATAGAGGCATTTCCAGAAGCTATAATGAAAAATCATTAAGTGATCAAAGCATTTGCTGACCCTTTTCCAACGCTGGTGATACAAGAAATATAATTTACTATAATTATATATTTATTTCTTGAGTGTCATACAGAGCACTTACACACATGGAAAGAGATGCATTCCCTGCCCCAGAATGAGGAAAAATGAAGGGAGTAGCAAGCAAAGAGGATTAGGAAAAGTGTAGCAGGAAAGGGAGAGGAAACAGGGAGATATGAGGTCAAAGACAGAGGTCGGAGTGAAGTTATGTACAGTGCTTGACAGTGAGAGGCCATGTTTCAGTCTCCTAGGTCAGAATTCTGCCTGCTGAAGCATTCTATATATATTCTCAACTTTCTCTCTCTACTTACCGGGTTTTGCGTCTGCGAAAGATATTCTTGATTAGGCACCTCATAATGGACGATGCTTTTGCAGTATAGGCTTCAAGTTCTTTCTCAATGTCACAATAGAGCATTGAGAGGTTGGTGAAATCACTGACAATCTCAACTGGGTAGTTCCCTGCTAAATTGCTAGAGTCTGCAGCATGTTATAAACCACCAACTAAAAGAATTTTGGTGAGGAAGGGCAGTGCTATTATCCCCATTGTACACATGGGGAACTGAGGCACAGAGACACTAAGTGTTGAACCTGCTGTGGCTCTTTTCTCGGGGGACCAACAGCATTGAACATGGCAAGGAAAGAGGGACCAGACTTTGAGATAAGGCATGAACTGTGGTGCAATTTCTAGTGGAGTCAGAGCCCTAATTAACATTTTGCCAGGGAGTCGTCATTTTCTCATTATGCTTTTTTTTGCCACCTAGGAATGGAGATGATCTGGCTCTTTAAAGGTGCATGCAACTGGTACACCTGCTTGCCTGGAAGCCCTCAGGACATGGAGCTCCCATTGACTTCAGTGGGAGTTCTGTATACAGACAACTTGTAGAATGTTGCATTGGAAGTGCTACAAAAATGTTCTCTGTCTACCTGAGAGGAAGAATGGTTCAGTGGTCAGTGGCTAGCTTGGGACCTGGGTTCAACACCCTGCTCTGCCACAGAAGTCCTGTGTGTCCTTGGACAAGTCACTTAGCTTCTTTGTTCACCATCCATACAGTGGAGATAATAGCATTGCCCTTCCTCACAAGGATGTTTTGTGGATAAATACATTAAAGACTGCGAGGTGCTTGGATACTATGGCGATGGGAGCCAGAGAAGAACCTTAGGTATCTCCCTGAATTCTTGACATGGAGGTACCTGAATACCTCTCAGGAACAGGAATGACAACACTAACTCTCTTGAGTCCCTCCCTACGGATTTAAATCACTAGTCAGGAAGACTTGATTTAATCATGGATTTCTACATAAAAGTGCATTTTGTTGGTTGTTATAACCTTAATACATATTCTTCACAACTCACAGATAGATGAGACCCAAACTGGGTCTCTTTTATGGCCTGCTGCCATTATAGGTTTTCCCTTCTAGTGAGAGAATGGTATGGTAGATCTCAAATCAATGAAGGCTACACTCAGAAAGACCTCAAGACTTCTGGAATATGCTGCTCAAACAGTTTCACTTTTGTTGCTACTGCTTGTCCCTCCCTTCTCACATTTACCTCCAGACTTCTCCTTGTCCAGATCTATCCTGCCCCCCAAAAATCTTCTATTCATTGAACCTTTTGAAACTTTGCACTTTTAGAGAAAGGTAAGGGACTGACTCTGTACACAAATTTGCAAAGGGACAATAGAGTTGAGGTCTGTTATTTCTCACCTCTCTATATTTATTTATTTATTTAAAAACATTTTTGCTGTTAACAAGCATGTTATCTCTGGACACATAAATCCACAGTTTGAGAACTGCAAAACTAAGCATCTCTGATGGTATCTTCTAGACTTAGCAGAGTCCCATTGGGTAGATAGAAAGATTAACCTAAATAATCTATACAGAAGCCCCTGGCACTAAAAAAAATAGGATCCCCAATCCATGAACTATTGGAACTCATTTACAAAACTTTTCTTAAAAATTACATGACTATATTGTCTCATACTATAGAATTAGAATTTATAATCCCTATTCCATGATGAGATATCTTTGAACTATAATGTATCTTAATTAAAACTATCTTTAGATAGTTTTTTTCCTCAAAAAGCATTTTATCAAAAAAAAAACTGATTTTTTAAAAAATCATTGATTTTTATCCACCCTGGTAGGGACACAGTTCTTTAGGCAGCTAAGGCCAATCTCAAGGAAGTCTCAGCAAATCAGGACACGGATTATTACCAGTGGGGAACCAGCACAGACATTGGAGCAGTGGGGTGAGATGGTAGGTCAGAACAGTATTCTAGGGCTAGGAGAGGTTGGCAAATGCTGTTGCAGGGAAATAGCTGACAGGTTGCTGAGTGAAGGCAGCATAGAAGAGGTGGGTTTTGACTGTGCTTTTAAAAGATCTGGAGAATATGTTACTATTCAAGATGAGGGAACTAGATGCTCCAGGAGCCATGGAACCTTTCACCACTAGCTCACCAGGTAGAGCTCAGGTCTAGGCCAGAACATAGTTTGGCAGTAATGGCTAAAAGCAGATAACATCTAACAGTGGTTTGGTGACCAATGGGAAATGAAGTTGAGGACCTAAGACTAGTTCCTAGTGGATAAGTATCTGAATCACAAAAAATTGCCACCATAATTGGGTCCCTTGTTAGCAGCTTTGTAGAAGCCAAGGGATGAGTGGACCATGGAGATTCAACTGTCCTCTAAGCCCAGGTCAGGAGTAACATATGTTGGCCCCAGGGCACAATGGGGGATGTTTGCAGTGCCACTGCCTTTTCTATGGATAAATAAAGGATTTAAGTCAGGCAGCTCTCATGAGCACTAGAAAGGTCGCATGGCACATGTAAAAATTTGGTCCAGATGGTGGCTGCAATGAAATCAGTCCCTGGCAGAGGTGAATAGGGAGTTGTTGGGGGTGGAAAGAGTGAGTGGAAATGAGAAATGGCAGAGTAGATGGAGTGAGTTGGGATATAGAGAGAGTTGGCAACACAGTGGTATATGGGTTTTGAAGCTGAGCATGGGATGTTTGGAATGGATACAGGAGTGGGTGAAGCACCAGCAAAGATCTTCCAGGCTGGGCGGTTTGGACATACACCTCTACCCTGATATAACGCGACCCGATATAACACGAATTCTGATATAACGCGGTAAAGCAATGCTCCGGGGGGGGGGGGGGGCTGCGCATGCCGGTGGATCAAAGCAAGTTCAATATAACGTGGTTTCACCTATAACGCAGTAAGATTTTTTGGCTCCCGAGGACAGTGTTATATCGAGGTAGAGGTGTATTTGCTGCAGTGCTCTGTACAGATTGGAGTGTGCCCCAGTTTGCGACTGAGCACCTGGGAGAGCAGCAGTTTGTACAAAGCTAAAGACAATTAGCCAGTCTCTGTAGCTCAGGGATCGGCAACCTTTGGCACGCGTCTCGTCAGGGTAAGGACCCCTGGCGGGCCAGGCCGGTTTGTTTACCTGCTGCGTCCGCAGGTTTGGCCGATCATGGCTCCCACTGGCTGCGGTTCGCCGCTCCAGGCCAATAGGGGCGGTGGGCCAGCACATCCCTCGGACCGCGCCGCTTCCCACCGCCCCCGTTGGCCTGGAGCGGCGAACCGCGGCCAGTGGGAGCCGCGATTGGCCAAACCTGTGGACGCAGCAGGTAAACAAACTGGCCCGGCCCGCCAGGGTGCTTACCCTGGTGAGCCGTGTGCCAAAGGTTGCCGATCCCTGCTGTAGTGTTACAGAAAGCATTGTCTATAGGGCCTGCAGGCTCTGAAACAAGCAGTGCTGCATGCACAGAACTCTCCTTTAACTGGAAGGCAGAAAAATCTGAGGAAGTGTGACCCCCTGTGGGTAAAAACAAGAACTACCATGTGGATAACTGGACACATACTTTTTCATAGTGTGCACCACATCTTAATAGAGAACTTATCTTGTGGGCTGCCTTCACTCTAATCCATGATAGCACAGCACCTCTCTTCTCCTCGGTGATTGGATAACATCCATGTGGCAATTTCAGCAAGGACTTCCATGCAAAATTAAGAAAGCAGGTGTGTATTTTTCACTTCTTTTAATACAGTTTAGCAGCTAGACACAAGGAGGGGTCATCGTCATGCAGCCAGCCAGCCAGGTAGCTCTTCATGGATAACCAGCAAGTGCTCCATGGACCACAGTTTGGGAGCTGCTGTTCTAGGTCAGTCGGCCATATTGCAGTATACTCAGGCTAGGATTGTATTGCTTGTGTTTCCCATCCTATTCACTTTATTTACTTCTTGCTATCTTCTTCCTCCCTAGGTGTGATGCTATCTGCCTTTCCTCTGGGGATTCGGTGCTAGTTCAGTCCGCACGCCAAGACCCTTTGTGTCACCTGCTCCTCCTGGCATACACATGGGTACTCACTATGAGCATTACTGTTTAGTGACCTCTAGCTTGGATGACCACCGTGCACGTGTGATGCTACTTGTGGCCACTCCCTCTCCTCAGGGCTACGCCAGCTCAATCTTTGCCTTGCAGGTTGAGAACAGATGCACACCAGCGCCTGAGTCTCTTCAAAGTGTCCCCATGTGGTATCCAGCCCCTGATCACTGGATAACCACAGAAATCCCAGTGAGATGGGTGCCCCCCTGGAACTGGGGTATCACTGAGCCCTCCGACCCACCAGCCTGGGTTCCCTCTCACACTGTGCTGCTGTGAGAAGCTGCAGACCCGCTCCTGGTCCTACACTTGCACTAGCATTCACACAGGTAGGGACACACCCAGCTGCAGTTACATGCAGGTTCTGACCAGTCGCTGCATGAACCAACAATAGTGAGGCTACAGCCAAAATAACCACTAGCTTCCCAGCCTAGGACCTCAGAACGATACCGTCCTGCTCTAGTCCAAACCCCAACCAGTATGAATTTATTATCCAGTTTGCCTCCCCCTCAATGTGGAGAGGAAATGCAACAGCTCCTACCCCTTGAGCCAAGATTGCCATGTACTTCACTCAAAACTAACTGGTTTAGATTAAAACATAAAATAAGTTTATTAATTACAAAAAGATAGATTTTAAGTGTTTATAAGTGATAGCAAACAGATCAAAGCAGATTACCTAGTAATAAACAAAAATGCAAACTAAGCATAAGATACTAGAAAGATAGACTATGAATTAGTAAATTCTCCCTGTGGGTGATGATACAAGCAGGCTTGCAGAGTCTTAAGGGACAAGCTGCATTTGCATTGCAGCTTAGGATCTGCACCCCCTTTCCAAGTCCTTTTCTTTTGGAGCTTCTCTTAGGTGTTCCATTGTGGGGGAGTGAAGAATAACCAATGATGATGTCACTCCCTGCCTTATATAGCTCTAGCATATGGAGGGAACCCTTTGTTCCAACCTCAGTTCCCAGACCAGATTGCGGAAAAACACCAGCACCCCAAAATGGAGTCCAGAGTCATGTGGCCTGGTCACATGCCCTTGCAAAGTCATAGCAGCCATTACTTGGGCCTTATCTTAACCACAAAGTTTTGTCAACAAAGGTGATGTCAGCACTCAAAAATTGGCATAATGAAAATCGGAATGTCACGTTCACACTCGTTCCCTCTGTTGGCAGAGTGTGTCCACAGTTGGGGTACTATCGTCAACTGTGTGCGCAACGTACTATGGGTACCTATCCAACAGTCCAGCTCAACACCTTCTGTCACTAAGTGTTGCGGGAAGGCAGAGTGGATCGCAGCGCATGTTGGGACTGGGCTCAATGTCCCATGATGCATTGCTTTCTGTCCCAGCACTCCATGGGCTTTCTGCTTTCTTTTGTGGTATTTTTCAACGTCCCTTTTTTGCTGTGCTTCGTGGCATCTTTGTGAGAAAGGATGGATCCCACACTGCTCTCCTATTAACTGTCCTGACATCGCAGATGGCAGTACAGTTAATCATGAAGTTCCTAACTGAAGAGGACTCCCAGTCACCTGACATGTTGCGTGATATGGATAAGAGCAACTTTAGATTGCTTTTGGCATTCGCAGAACAGCTGCATAGGGTGGACCATCACTTTTGGGCTTGGGAAACAAGCATTGAATGGTGGGATTGTTTCGTCATGCAGGTGTGGGATGATGAGCAGTGGCTACAGAATTTTTGGATGTGGAAAGCCACCTTCCTGGAATTGTGTGCGGAGCTCATCCCAGCACTGAGGTGCAAGGACACCAGAATGAGAGCTGCCCTATTGGTAGAGAAGCATGTTGCAATCACAGTGTGGAAGCTGGTGACTCCAGACTGCTACCGGTCGGTCGTGAATCAATTTGGAGTTGGGAAGTCGACCGTTGGGACTGCATTAATGCAAGTGTGTAGGGCAATTAATTGCATCCAGCTACGAAGGACTGTAACTCTGGGAAATGTGCATGAAATAGTGAATGGCTTTGCAGATATGGGTTTCCCTAACTATGGAGGGGCGACAGATGGCACACATATTCCAATTTTGGCAGCAGACCACCTTGAGACAGAGTACATCAATAGGAAGGGGTACTTCTCCATGGTGTTTCAGGTGCTTGTGGATCACTGTGGGCGTTTCACTGACATCAACACGGGGTGGTCCGGGACTTCCTTTCCAAACCAGAAGATTAAAGTGGGGGATGTTGAAATGACCATAGTGATCCTGGGAGACCCGGCATACCCCTTACAGCTATGGCTCATGAAACCTTTATATGGGAAACCTGGACAGCAGTAAGGAGCGGTTCAACAACAGGCTGAGTAGGTGCTGGATGACAGTTGAATGTGCCTTTGGCAGATTAAAGGCGCGCTGACAATGCCTTTATGGTAGGTTAGCCTTAATGAGGATAATATTCCCATGGTCATAGCCGCATGTTGTACATTGCATAATCTCTGTGAAGTTAAGGGTGAAAGGGCAATTCGAATCGGGGGCTTTGAGGCAACACTTTGAAAAAGAGAACCAGTAATGAATATATCTGTGATTGGTGGTGCAATGTTACATTACATATAATTTTTCTATGAAGTAATGGTGACAATTGGGGCCTTACATTCCAGCAAGCACATGAATAAACTGCCTGCGTATTTAGTGGTAGTGTCTGCTATCTCAATTTGTAGAAAACAAATAAAGATGAGTTACCATTCAAAAACTTTGCTTTTATTGTACAAGAAACAGCCCACATGCACATGCTTGGTGAGAAAGGAGGAACCAGGGAAGGGCAGACTTTCAGAGCTGTGTATAGGTCCAGCTATCGTGAAAGTTGTCCGAGGGGGTGGAGTGAAGGGGAAACCAAGAAGTCCCGGAAAGTGGAAAGGACTGTGCAGGCAGAGTTTCGGGGGGCATGGAAAAGAGTTCTGACTGTGCTGCAGGAGAGGGGCAGACATGGATCTGCTCAGTATGCAGCATTTTCAAGGACTTCAGCATTTGCATTTGCTCCTCTATTACTTTAATCATCCACTCAGTAGCATCCTTAAAAAACTTATGATTCCCTTTTCTGTCCTGCCTTTTGGCTTCCCAGCACTCCTTATGTTCCCTTATCTCTGCATTGGAGCCATGCAGTACCTCTCAGAACATGTTGTCTTTGCTGCATCTTGGGCGCTTTCTTATCTGGTGGAGTCGCTCGGCCGGTGTGTGTGGAGTGTTCCTGAAGGCCACATCTGCCGAAGCACAAGGGACAATGCACAGAAGCAGGATTGTTAAATTCACGCACAATGTTGAAACATTTCAGTTAAATACACCTTTTGCAACACAGCAATCACTTTCTCACTGACCCTTGGCAAGCACACATCTCTGTGAACACTCAAAGCATGGTGAGTGTTGGTGGGGGAAGGGGCACTCCACATGGGGAAAAGAGTACGCACTCTGCAAGGGTTGTGGTGCAGCCAACTAGGGGAAAAATTCTAAAATTCTCCCACATTTTTCCACAGGCAGGGGTCATTGTAGCAGATATCTCACTGGTAAAGGTAAGCAGGGAAACGAGGGTATATCTACTCCATGCTTTTGGGTTCCGCCTTGCTCCCTATGCTGCTCGCCTGTGTGTCGCTTTGGTCCCTGCTCAAGTGATTGCCGAATGGCACGGGAAAGTTTCCTGCAATGGGGGAAGGAACAAAGCTGCTCTGCCATGGAACATTCGGCAGAAGATTACCGAGTACCTCCAGGAAACTTTCCTGGAGATCTCTCTGGATGATTCCTGTGAGATCTCGGTGTGCATCAACATCCTGTTCCGCCATACCGATTAGCTACACAGAGAAATGTCCAGCTCACAGAAACACAGCCAGCCTTCCACATTTCTATACCCTGAACCCACCTCCGCACTATACAAAGCACAGCCACTTACCAGGAGTCTCCTCTCCTGCTTCTTGCTCACTGGAGAGCAACTGCTGAGACTGGCTAGACACCTCTGGAGTGGAGAACAGTTCCTGGCTGCCTGCCCCGCCGGGCGACCCCGCTGGGAGCTGCACATCATCATCTAACTCCACCTCGCCATCAATGACTTTGTTCTTTGGGTTAGGTCCTCTTTCCATCGCCTCCAGGCCCACCGAAGTATCCACAGGGCTCTTGGTGGTGGAGGTGGGGTCGCCACTGAGGAAAGCATCCAGCTCCTTATAGAACCGGCAGGTCTTAGGTGCAGCATCAGAGCGATGGTTTGCCTCCCTCGCCTTATGGTACACCTGCCTCAGCTCCTTTATCTTTGCTCTGCCCAGAAGCATGTCCCAATCATAGCCCTTTTCGCACAAGCCTCGAGAAATGTGCCCATAGGTATCTGTAGCGAAGCGATGACTCACTAGTGCGGCGCCTCCTGCTGGTCATCTTGGGAATTAGCTCTTCACCAGCTTTTGAGCACCCTCTGCTGGCCGGTGTCTCGCCTGCCTTAGGCCCCCATATCCCTCCCGGACCCCAGTGCCCTTTACCTCGGGGTTCTGCCCCAGCAGTACCCCCACGCTCTGGGTCTCCCCTCCCAGGGGAACCCCCTACCCTCTAAACCCATTTTGCCTCAGTGGCTACTGCCAGTCGTCCTCTAGCCCCCGCTCACTGGGGCAGACAGCAGTCTGTAATGGCCACTCATCACTAGCAAGGGGTTAGGACCAACTGCCTCTGCCTATTCCCAGGCTGCACCTCTGCAGCCCCAGTACCTCTGTAGGCCTTCATCAAGGCTTGCAGCCTGGGGGTTTACCAGGCTGGAGCTCCCCAGCTCCCTTTACCCTTCCCCAGCACTGCTCCGCTTCAGGTACCTTACTCCCAGGCAGCTAGCCCTTCCTACTCCAGGGCTAGAGTGAGACTCCTCTAGCTTCTGGCCCCCAGCCCTCTTATCAGGGCCAGCTGGGCCCTCATTGAGCTTGGCTACCTTTCCCCTGTTCTCCAGGAGTGGGGCAGCTGCCCCACTACAGTATCCCAATTCTTATGACTCAAGCACAGCTGGGACTGTACAGCCTCCTCTCCCCACATACTGCACAGATCCAAGAGCTGTGCAGTGGTGCAAGAGGGAGAGCGTTGGCTGCGATAACCCACCATGGTCACCTGGGAAGATGCGATGAGACCTCTCCATGCCGAGCCAGCAGGAAATGGAATTTCACAAATTCCTGGGGCTTCTAAGGGGGGGCGGATAGTTGTTTACCTGGCTGCAGGGCAGCGGAGTTCAAACCGCTGACCAGACCGGTCACAATGGGCATTGTGGGACACCTCAGGAGGCCAATTAAAGCGATGAAATCAAGTGTGGTGTCTACACTGGCACTTTGTTGACAAAAATTTAGAGGAAAATGACTTATGTCTCTCATCGGGGTGATTGTATTTTGTTGCCAAAACCGGGCATTTTTGCAGACAAAGTTGTATCGCAGTGTGAATGCATTCACTGTTTTGTCAACAAAAGGCAGAAAGGTTAAGCTATTCCACAGCCCATTGTCTTTGTTGATGAGCCATTAGCACCGTCTGGCTTCTTCATTGTTGTACCTGAAAGGCTGGCTGTGGGTGTTTTACAGAGTAAGCCCTTTTGAAATACAGATCCATAGTCAATATTTATAACTTCAAGTACAAAAATGATACATGCATACAAATAGGATAATCATATTCAGCAAATCATAACTTTTCCAATAACATGTCACATGACCTATCTTGTACAAAATGCATTTTAATTATGGCATAATCATATCATAATAACATCACTATGAAGAATACGGGGTGCAGTGTCACATCCAGAACCTCTGTTTCCCAAGGTGCAGTGTATCAGTTTCACCTTAAACCACTGCTCCTGTATCAAACACAGCACTTGAGTTCAATTATAAAACAAAATGAAATGTATTTAAGAAAGAACAGAGATTCAAATAAAAGCCAGTGAGAGAGGTGGAAACAAATGATTACATACTAAAAAAATATAACATGCACTCTAGAAACTAATGTAATTAACGAGGTAACCTCTAGGTCTACAGTATTCACTTATGTTGACCTAGCTGGGGAAGTGTCTTCTCTTAAACTTGGCTCCTGCCGACGTACGTCCCTCTCTCCGCCAATTTAGTAACACCACCTCCTTGACCGGCGTAGAGTCACAAGTTGATGAGGTCAACACAGTTTCAGTGTAGACATTGACTGCTAGTGGCTTTCAGGAGCCATCCCACAATGCCCCACACTGACAATACAATCGGTACAAGTGCTCTTGGTGAGGACATGCATCGCCGACACAAGGAGCAAGTGTGCACACACACACACAAGCAATTTAATAACTGCGGTGACTGTATGCCAACATAAGTTACGTTGACATAATTTTGTAGCGTAGACATGGCCTCAGTCTAAAGAAGTTTTCCTCACCCAATGTCCTTCCAGCATATTTCAGCCAGGTTAGACTTTGATCTTCCTCTCATGAAGCTTGCCTCCTCCCTGAATGATACAGCCTAGTCTCTCTGCCTACAGTTATAGCCCAAAGGTTCATTGTTTTCAGTGGTAAATGGGGCTCCCCCATCCCATTGATTCACTTCTTCCTGTACATTTCCTCTCTTCAGAGATTTCACAATCCTTCATCAGCATTTGGCTCAGACTGTAAATGGGTGCCCATTGTGAACCCAGCCAATCAGTGTACATGTCAACAGATAGGTGGATAAACATAGCATGGAAAATCCTGCTTTTCACCTTTCCAGGAGATCAACTCCCAAGTTGCATATCTTATGAATGTGATTTTCAGTATAGATGCGTATCTCCTTATACAGTTTCTGTCTATACATTTCATAATTATTAGGGTGATACAGCCTTTCATTAGAGACTTTACATGTCACTCTTTGGTGAACTGTTATGTATACATCAGACCCTGGGCATCCCTGTAACCCCTATGTACCACATCTGTGCCCTTTGCCAGTTGGCATTAAGAGGTTCCTGGGTCACAGCACCCTACAATGAGCCTAATCTTACAGACCACTGAGAAGTGCAGCTGGCATGGAATGTAGCTGCCCATTAGTTTGGTGATGCTCGCATATTACACCAACTATCCACTTTGCTTCCGGGTGCAATTCCAGGTGTTGATATTGATTTGGAGAGGCCCATGTGATTGGGTCCTGTCAGCTTGAGAGTCCACTATTCCATTAGGTTCTGTCTGATCAGCTGAGGCCTTTTGGGCACTCTTGTTAACAGCCCTTAGATTAGAATATCAGGGATGCGGAAGGAAAGTGTTCTTGGGTAGGGGTGGGAGCTCACACTTTGGAATTTGCCTCCCACGGTGGAATGGCAGTTTTCTGACCTTCACGGTCTCCTGTAAATCCTGTCTGTTTTCTCAAGCTTTTGCCTGACTGGGTGATTTTGAGGTAGTTAGGTTTATTCCAAGGGACAGGAGTACTGTACATGCATCCAGAAACCATATGATGGTCACATTCTCTACATCAGAATAAATAAATACCACTTGATTTATGCTGTTGATACTCTTTAAAAGCATCCCAGTCCCCTCTAAAACCCTGTATGCCTTGCCATCAACCCAAACCTTTCAGATCTGTGAACATGACCAGGTGTTTAAGGATAAGCTGATGTTGCCAGACAAAGCCAACCTCTTTGGAAATATCAGTGAGTGTTTTTCCTGTGTTAAAAGCTCAGTTTCACTGGCAAGGCTGTATGGCATCACAGTAATGACCAGCAGGGTGGATTGCAAGTCAGGCTGGAGGTGCATTCATGATGGACCAGAAACAGACCAGCCAGGAGTCACCATAGATTACAACTGAGATGCAAGAGTAAGCTAGTGCAATGCCAGTCTGCACCCTGTGGTCTCAGTCTCTTGCTTTCTGAAGAGTTAAAATGTTCTGAATTTATCAAAGAACTAGAACAATCCAGGGTAAAGTTCCCAGATGGGTCCCAAATGAACAGTACTTGCAGCTTTCCAAATACAATGGTCAGGCCACACTGATTGGCAGGACCTAGCACTGGAGTCCCACAGCATCAACCTCCATGGCACTGAGCTGCTCTCTGAACTGGCTGTGTTCTCACCTAGCACAAACCAATTACTGTTTCCAAAGGGTGTGAAACAGCAACCGGTCAAATGTAGGCTCCATGGGGGCCCTGACCTGGGCTCCAGTCCCCTCCCTGCCTCTCACATCTGTGCTTGGGAGTGAATTGCTGCTCTGTGCCAGACCCACCTCCTCCTCCACACACTCTGTTTTCATTAACGTGCTTTCTTGGGCTAAGGATAGTTCTTGTTTCCAGCTGAACAAACAGTTTCCATGGCATGTAAAACCCAGCTCAGTGCTAATAGGCATCCCTCCCCCGCCCCATTGCCACCTTTGTGCAGTTGGCGGGACAAAAAAGTGGCCTTATTACCTGGCTTATTATCGGCACGGGACTGTAATTTATGGCGTATGCTTGGTAAAGTGCCATGTTGAAAACATTTATGGCCCACTTACAGTCCCGCAGGGTGGTGGGGAGGGAGAAGGGCTTAGGAGAGGAAAGCAGTTGTTCCACCCTTAGAAAATGCTGCAGACCCTGAGAGCTTTGTCTCCGCTCATGCAGCAAAGTTCTGAAACCCCATTGGAATGGCAATCTCAGCAGCCTCTCATCGCACCTCTGTATGGCCTAGAGGTGGCAGTAGGTAGGGGTGGGCTGCACTGAAGGATGGGTCGAGGATGGTGGCTCCCTTGGTGTATACATCTGTGGGTTCCCAAAATTCTCTGACAATGTGGTCTGCATGATGGAAAAAGATTGCCTCCTGGACACCTCCCCTCCCACTGGTGATTGCACAGGCCACCTCCCTTTCCATTTGCATCACACATGCTGACAATTCCAGCAATTGCCTGCATGGCAACAGGTCTTTGTAACTAACTGTCTTTGCTGTGTTAAATGTTAATCACTTTGAGCCTAATTCGTTATTGCCTTGCACCTTATGCAGTCATTTACACAAGTGCAAAGGGAGGGGAAAACACTGTTAATTGGATTTGATAGCACTTAGCACCCAGTTTATACTGGTGTCACTGTAGGGTGACCAGATGTCCTGATTTTATAGGGACTGTCCCGATTTTGGGGGCTTTTTCTTATATAGGCACCTATTACCCCCCACCCCCTGTCCTGATTTTTTACACTTGCTATCTGGTCACCCTATGTCACTGACAGCACAAAGAGCACAGCAACAGAGACTCAGAGCCACTGTCTACTTTTGCTCTTAATGTCATCTCCCTGCTCCCATCTGTTCTGTTCCCCTCTCTCCTACTGCTCCCTGACACCAATTTCTCTGTTGTCTCATCTCCCCAGCCAACCAGTCCTTTTCTCCCCCTGCTCCCTGAACATACTGCTGGCCTGATTCTACTCTCCGCTGTATCCTTGGACATTCTGTTCCTGCTGGTGCATGGTAGCTCCAGCCTCATTGGTGACGCTGGTCCCTGAGGTTGTGGCTCCTGTGTCTTCTCCCTCCTCCTCTTATGTAGAAGTGGCCCCTAAAGGAGGTCTCTAGACTGGCTCATCCTTGAAGAGCATGGAGACCTGCAGAAGCATCATCCTGGAAACAAGGAGGAGAGACAGCACCATATAAACAGCTCTCTCTCTGCAGATCCCCAGTTTGGGAACTGAGGCACTACGCCAGCTTAGCCTCCCTACATCTCTCAGACTTCTTACAGAAATGTAACCTACACCCTCTTGTACATTATTTTGGATTTGGCTGGCATGTACGTTGGGGAGGGAAGGGGTGAGCAAATCTTTGTAGCCTCACAGCAGATGGGCTTGACTCCAGACTGGTTCAGTGGACAGAGATTCGATGCATGCAAGGAAGAACACACACATTAGTGCTGACTGTTCCAAGGAAGAGATCTGTGGATAAATGAGGCTGCATTGCCCAGGCCAGAGATATGCTCACAGAAAGGGAGAAGAGCCCTTCTGGACCAGGCCTGCTGGCCTTCAGCCTTTTCCCACATTTCTTCCAAGAGGTCCATAAATCCCACTCCCTGTCCTCTTTGTACGGTGTCCGTCAATCGTCAACTCTTCAGAGAGGGAATCTTGTCTGTAAAGTATCTTGGCCATGATTGCTGCTTTATTCATGATAACCTCTTAGATCACCTAGTCCGGCTGCCAGGGGCCAGAGCAAGGCTGCTTGCTGAGTGGCCTCCACTGAGATCTAGAATGTTACATTTGCTTGTGGAGGGTGTCACAGTTCAGGGCAGCAGCACCTGTATTTCCCCATAGTGGTTCCTTAGTGCTTCAGCAGGGCACCCAAACTTGGCTTCCGGCTCCCTAACCATTGCCTCTCTTGGGTGGAGGAGACATGCGTATCTCTTCTTTCTGACCAGGGTATTTTCAGGCTGCACAACTCCCACATTATACTGTTAACTCACCAGCAAAGTCAGACTGCACAAGTGGCCTGCTTGCTTTCTCTTCAGAGACTAATAACAGTGTAACTGCCTACAGTTAACCTACCACACAGATCTTTCTGTGCAAGCTTATTTATTCTTCGGGTAAAAGCATTACAGAGAAAACAGTAAAACCAATAAAAGAACCTACATAGATGCTAATAAGTGTATCATAGATCACCCCAACTCCAACATGGACTCTGACAGGTGATTAGTCCTTCAAACCCTACAAAGGGGTCTCTTTGATAAGTTCATAACAGCCTCAGCTCAGAGTCAGAACTCAAGCACTCATGAGAAGTTTAGACTATGCTTTAGGGATCTTTGATCTGGAGTTTCCAGGAGCACGGAATGAGTAGACAATGGATTTTTCTTCCCAAGGCGTAACTTCAAATGGCCTCCCTAATACCTCCTAGGAAACCCACTTCACACGTATTGTCCAAAACAGTTCTCTGAAGTTCCTAACATGTACGTTAGTCATGTTCCTGGCAAACGTACATTCAATCCTACAAGAACATATAAAATAGCATTGTTAATGCAATGGACCCCAAAGGTATTAAACTTAATTCAGTAACGTTTAAGTGAAGTCAATAGATTTTATCCCGAATATTGCAGGAAATTGCCATCTGTTACAGAGGGCCTCTTGTAGCTGCTAGTTATTTCAGGTTGTTTGGATGGTGGGCACCTGTCTTGTCCAGCTGCCCCAATTCAAGGGTGAGGGGCTGGTAGTAGTGCATTGTTGTCTGAGCCCTCCAGCATCTTCAGGAAGAGATGGGAGAAGAACTTTGCCTAAATGTGCCCGCTGAGAGGGAGCATTTGTTGGGGTTGCAGAATGAGTCATGGTGGGACCTGCTCAGCTGGTGGGATGGTAGCACCGACTCAGTACTTGGAAGGGATTCAGCATGGGAGCAAGCCAGGGAATCCTCAGGGGTGGGGGGGATTCAAAGACAAGAACAATTGCCATTGGCTTTAGACAGGTGTCCTCTCATTCTAGGCTGCTTGAACCAACCAGCCCCTTGATTCTCAGACATGTGCTGGAGGATCAAGCCCTAAAGGTAGGGGTGAAGTGTTGAGCAAGACAGAGAGGGCAGGACCTTCAGCCTCCATTAATGAGAATGTGGCTGCATGGCCACCAAGTTACTGCTGTCCAGTGGCAGGAGTGAGACCACCAGTGATGGGCATCTCAGCAGAGTGAGCCCGTCTCCTGAGACATGCTCATTCTCCACCCACCACACTCCCCTCCTATACTCTGCTCTGGAGAGGAAAGGAGCACCCGGTTAAGGTTTGGGATTTGCATATTTGCACCACCCACATGTAGCCTCTGCTCATGTGCTTGTGCTAGAACACTGCACACTCCCTGCTGTTTGCCATGCAAAGGCCTGCAAGCTCAGACCCTCAGGAACACAGTGACATGAGTAATACAATGAACATAACATAAGAATCATAGAATCATAGAATATCAGGGTTGGAAGGGACCTCAGGAGGTCATCTAGTCCCCAACCAAATCAAACATAAGAACAGCCATACTGGGTCAGACCAATGGTCCGTCTAACCCAGTATCCTGTCTGCCGACAGTGGCCAATGCCAGGTGCTTCAAAGGGAATGAACAGAACAGGCAATGATCGAGTGATCCATCCTCCGTTGTCCATTCCTAGCTCTTGGCAAACAGAGTCTAGGGACACCATTCCTGCCTATCCTGGCTAGTAGCCATTGATGAACCTATCCTCCATGAACTTATCTAGTTCTTTTTTTAATCCTGTTATAGTCTTGGCCTTCACAACATCCTCTGGCAAAGAGTTCCACAGGTTGACTGTGTGTTGTGTGAAGAAATACTTCCTTTTGTTTTAAACCTGCTGCCTATTAATTTCATTGGGTGACCCCTAGTTCGTGTGTTATGAGGAATAACATGATTTTATAAACCTCTATCATATCCTCCCTTAGTCATCTCTTTTCCAAGCTGAAAAGTCCCAGTCTTATTAATCTCTCCTCATAAGAGCTGTTCCATACCTCTAATCATTTTTGTTGCCCTTTTCTGAACCTTTTCCAATATATTTTTTTTGAGATGGGGTAACCAGATCTGCACGCAGTATTCAAGATGTACGTGAACTATAGATTTATATAGAGGCAATATGATATTATCTGTCTTATTATCCATCCCTTTCTTAATGATTCCCAACATTGTGTTCGCTTTTTTGACTGCTGCTGCACATTGAGTGGACGTTTTCAGAGGACTATCCACAATGACTCCAAGAACTCTTTCTTGAGTGGTAATAGCTAATTTATACCCCATCATTTTATATGTATAGTTGGGATTATATTTTCAAATGTGCATTACTTTGCATTTATCAACATTGAATTTCATCTCCCATTTTGTTGCCCAGTCACCCATTTTTGTGAGATCTCATTGTAACTCTTCACAGTCTGCTTTTGACTTCGCTATATTGAGTAGGTTTGTATCATCTGCAAATTTTTCCACCTCACTATTTACTCCTTTTTCCAGATCATTTATGAATTTGTTGAACAGTACTGGTCCCAGTACAGACCCCTTGGGGTCACCACTATTTACCTCTCTCCATTCTGAAAATGGACCTTTTATTCCTACCCTTTGTTTCCTATCTTTTAACCAGTTACAGATCCATGAAAGGACCTTCCCTGTTATCCCATGACCGCTTACTTTGCTTTAGAGTCTTTGGCGAGAGGCGTTATCAAAGGCTTTCTGAAAATCTTAGTACACTATATCCACTGAATCACCCTTGTCCACAGGGCCAGATTAAAGGCATAAAATAACTAAGCTACATCTTAGGGCCTCACAACATGAGGGGCCGCTAAAAAAGAAAAACTGACTCCATTTCAAATTTTATCAAAATAGGTTGATAAAGGAGATATGGGAAAAAGAAGATTCTCTCTAAATATAGACATTTTCATTCAAATATGACAAAAATATACACATCTAGCTACACAGATACCCTTACCAGACCCTTCACTAATTGTTCATTATTGACATGCGGGAGGCCAGGGCTGAGAAAAAAAAAAGATAATTGCATTTGTAAAATTAGTATTTCTATGAGTAAGTCTGCTATCAGTCTCCAAAGGCAGCGTTTTGTTGGCTAGCTGCTAATGGTAAAATTCTGACTGTGCCTTCATAACTTAATTAAATAATCTCACTGCCAATAAAATCAGGAAAAATGTGAGGTCGGAGACGGCAGTGTCGTGAAGCAATCCTGCCAAGCTCATACTCGTATGGGACTCGTCCTAGGAGTGACATCATGTATAGCATCCCCCTTGGCTGGTAATAGCCAGAAGGTCTCCATCTTTTGTATACGGTCCAGCAAGCTCAGTTGTATAGTACCTTTGTGTTTTTCTTCATTTTCTTAAGTGTTAGTGTGTTTTCTTCTTTTGATCTGTATATACGTACTAAAATTGAGTATTTCTGCTTCATGGGCTATCCATGCTTCACATGATTGAATTTGCAGCTGATTGTCTTATGGACTTGCGTTGAGTGGATCTTTAGGAGGATAAATTTGTGTTGGCTTCCCTCCGTCAGTATTCTGAGTACTTGGTGAGCAAGTTATTTGAAACTATGTGATTTATAGGCTATTAAAGCCTATAATATTCATTAAATTTGCTTGAATATAGGCTAGTTTTTCTCACTTTCTCAATGCCTGTCTTTTTTCTGATAAATTATTTCTTTCTTTTCCCCCCCGCACATATAGCTTGTTGTCACTCTGTATCCAAGGTGTTTACTCGAGATTAATTAGTGGTCCTGGAGAAGACAGAGGATAGAGAAGCGAAGGTGAAGAGAGATACCAAGTATCAGAGGGGTAGCTGTGTTAGTCTGTATCCACAAAAACAACGAGGAGTCTGGTGGCACCTTAAAGACTAACAGATTTATTTGGGCATAAGCTATTGTAACCCTTCTGCCCAGCAGAGTGGGCAGCAACAAGGGCCAGGTTCAGTATCTAAGGGTATGTCTACACTACGAGGGTAGTTTGATTTCACTTAAATCGAATATGTGGAATCGATATTGCAAAGTCGAACATGTGTGTCCACACTAAGGACAGTAATTCGACTTTGTGAGTCCACACTAACGGGGAAAGCGTCGACATTGGAAGCGGTGCACTGTGGGCAGCTATCCCACAGTTCCCGCAGTCCCCGCTGCCCATTGGAATTCTGGGTCGAGCCGCCAATGCCTTCTGGGTAAAAAAAATGTGTCTAGGGTGCTTTTGGGTAATTGTCGTCATCCGTCTGTCACTACCGCCCTCCCTCCCTCCCTGAAAGCGCCGGCGGGAAATCAGTTCGCGCACTCTTCTGGTCAGTGACAGCGCGGACGCCACAGCACTGCGAGCATGGATCCCACTGCGACCATCGCTGCAGTTGTGGCCGTTGTCAACGCCTCGCAGCTTATCATCCACCTTTCCCAGAGGCAGATGCAGATAAACCAGGCGAGGAGGCTACGGCACCGCGGTGAGGGCCTGAAGTCTGAGAGTAGCACAGGCCTGTCAGAAAGCACGGGACCCAGCGCCGAGGACATCACGGTGACAATGGGTCATGTGGATGTTGTGGAACGGCGATTCTGGGCACGGGAAACAAGCACGGACTGGTGGGACCGCATAGTGCTGCAGGTCTGGGATGAATCCCAGTGGCTGCGAAACTTTCGCATGCGGAAGGGGACTTTCCTTGAACTTTGTGAGTTGCTGTCCCCTGCCCTGAAGCGCAATGACACCCGGATGCGAGCAGCCCTGACTGTCCAGAAGCGAGTGGCCATAGCCCTCTGGAAGCTTGCAACGCCAGACAGCTACCGGTCAGTTGCGAACCACTTTGGCGTGGGCAAATCTACCGTGGGGGTTGTTGTGATGCAAGTAGCCAACGCAATCGTTAAGGTACTGCTCTCAAAGGTAGTGACCCTGGGAAATGTGGAGGTCATCATAGATGGCTTCGCCGCGATGGGATTCCCAAACTGCGGTGGGGCTATAGATGGAACTCACATCCCTATCCTGGGACCGGACCACCAGGCCAGCCAGTACATCAACCGAAAGGGCTACTTTTCAATGGTGCTGCAAGCACTGGTGGACCACAGGGGACGTTTTACCAACATCAACGTCGGATGGCAGGGCAAGGTTCATGACGCTCACGTCTTCAGGAACTCTGGTCTGTTTAGACGGCTGCAGGAAGGTATTTACTTCCCGGACCACAAAATAACTCTTGGGGATGTGGAGATGCCTACAGTGATCCTCGGGGACCCAGCCTACCCGCTAATGCCCTGGCTCATGAAGCCCTATACTGGCGCCCTGGACACTGAAAAAGAACTGTTCAACTACCGGCTGAGCAAGTGCAGAATGGTGGTGGAGTGTGCTTTTGGCCGTCTCAAGGGGAGATGGAGAAGCTTACTGACTCGCTGTGATCTCAGCGAAACCAATATCCCCATTGTTATAGCAGCTTGCTGTGTGCTCCACAATCTCTGTGAGAGCAAGGGGGAGACCTTTATGGTGGGGTGGGAGGTTGAGGCAAATAGCCTGGCTTCTGATTACGCCCAGCCAGACAGCCGGGCGATTAGAAGATCCCAGCGGGACGTGCTGTGCATCTGGGAGGCTTTGAAAGCTAGGTTCCTCAGTGAGCAGGGTAACCAGTGACTTTTAAGTTTGTTTAAAGAGAAGCTGAACCTGCCCCCGTTTCTTTACCCGGTTAATGTTGTCTATCCTATCCAGCTACATACCCCCTTCACCCCCTTCCAAAAAAATAAAATCAGTTTTATTTTGTTAATGAACACCGTTGGTCTTTATTACTGTTTTCACGGGAATGTTTTAAACGTGGGATGCAGACTGTGGTGGGGAGCGGGTGTAGTGTACTGATGCAAATGATGCTTCTAAACTCCAGGAATGACAGGATTCGCAGTGGTGGACTGGTTGTTTCAACGGAGCCTGCCAGCCCTCCTGAGCGGGACTGCGTTTATGTGGGGGCTATGTGACTGTATGGCAGGGGGAGGAGGGTTACAGATCCCCTGCTGCGTGGCTCTGTGATCCAGGAAAAGGACCGCTGCATAAGATCTGTAACTGCCCTCCCCCGCCACAAAGTCACAGAGCAACCCCCCCCCCCCAGAACATGAAAACCACCTCCCAGACTGACCAGGGTAACTAGTCAGTGCACTGTGTATGTGCCCTGCTGCTGGACCTGCCCCCGCCTCTGTACCCTGCTAAAGGTGACTGTCCTGTCCAATTACCAAGCCCCTTCCCCCCCTTCAGACAGACTCTCCTCCAAAAGAACATGATGGAAACAGTAATGAACAGAAACGTATTTTTTATTAACAACCACACATGAAATTGGGGGGTGAAACTTCGACGGGGGCTTGGGTGAGGCGGGCAGGAAAGGACTTTTCAAATTTTGGGGAATGACAGCCTTCTGGTGCTTGAGCAGTCTGCAGGGGTGGAGTGAGAGTTTTCACGGACTCTGCCGCCCCTCCTTCTTTGGACTTTGGGCGAGGGGGGTATGGGACTTGGTGGCGGGGGAGGGCGGTTACTGATAGACTGCAGCGGGGCTCTGTCCTCCTGCCTCCGTTCCTGCAGAACATCAACAAGGCGCCGGAGCGTGTCCGTTTGCTCCCTCATAAGTCCAAGCAGCGTTTGAGTCGCCTGCTGGTCTTCCTGCCGCCACCTCTCCTCATGTTCCATGTGTGTTCGGTGCATTTGGGACAAATTCTCCCTCCACTGGTTCTGCTGTGCTGCCTGGGCTCGGGAGCAGCCCATTAGTTCTGAGAACATGTCCTCTCGCGTCTTCTTCTTCCTCCGCCTAATGTGCGCTAGCCTCTGGGAGTGTGATGCCAGGCTGGGTTGGGAGACAGTCGCAGATGTGGCTGTGGGAAAGAGAAAAAGGTAGTGAATTCCTCCGAAAGATAAATGTAGTTGTGAACAAAGAACATAGTCTTTCTCTGTGAACAAGACCATGCACTGCACCTATCACATGCGCACTCAGGACAAGGTCGAATTTTCGGACCTCGCTTTCAGTGCCTGGGGTCTTGCACTGCCGATCTGGGAAACGGGGCAGGACACCGGAATTTCTGTAGCAGGCAGACATGATAAGCCGTAGACTTGTGGCTGCTTAAAACTTTAATAGTAGCACTGGCCTCCTTTCACATTGAAAGCAATGCCAGTCTCTGCTGCCAGCAATCGGCCAAGCATCAACTCTGCCCCTGTCCCACCCCCTCGCGGCTGTCCCAGGGAAAGATCCCTGTATGCTGCCCCTCTCCCGCCTCCACCGTGTGGCTGTAAACCGGCGGTTACAGTTCTGTAAAGGAACGGGCAAGCAGTCCCAATACTAACAGTCCCCTACCTAATTCAAAGCAGGTCATCATGAGCGACATCACAATAATGAGGATCTCAGACAGCGATAAAGAAAGGATGCTTCGGGAAAGCCTGCAAAGACCAGGGCCGTATGCCGCCATGCTGTGCAAGGCTATGATCCCGGAGTACTTGAGGATCTCCTGGCGCGGAAACGTCTCCTACTTCGGAGGACCCAATAAGGCCGCTCTCCCCAGGAACCTGATGCAAAGGCTTTCCAATTACCTCCAGGAGAGTTTCCTCGAGATGTCCCTGGAGGATTTCAGCTCTATCCCCGGACACATAGACTGCATTTTAATATAGCTGCACTGGCAGGGACTAAAGAGTGGAGCGTCTTTGGCAGCAGAATCATGCACTACCGGACACTGTTAGATTTTTTTTAAATAGTTGGGACTGAATAGTTAAGCGCCTAGGGCAAACAAATCATGAAAAACACATTGTTCTTATTGTTAATATTCCAGTTCTGTTAAAAATAAATGTTTAGATGTTTAAAACACTTACTGCTTGATCCTTCCCCTGAATCTGTGTCCGGGTTAAATGCTGGGGACGGTTGGTAGGGGATCTCTGTAAGGGTGATGAAGAGATCCTGGCTGTCGGGGAAATCAGCTTGGTAAGCGCTGTCGACTGCCTCGTCCTCCTCATCTCCTTCCTCATCTTCCCCGTCCGCTAACATGTCCGAGGAACCGGCCGTGGACAATATCCCATCCTCAGAGTCCACGGTCAGTGGTGGGGTAGTGGTGGCGGCCGCACCTAGGATGGAATGCAGTGCCTCGTAGAAACGGGATGTGTGGGGCTGGGATCCGGATCGTCCATTTGCCTCTTTGGTCTTCTGGTAGCCTTGTCTCAGCTCCTTGATTTTCACGCGGCACTGCGTTGCATCCCGGCTGTATCCTCTCTCTGCCATGGCTTTAGAGATCTTCTCGTAGATCTTTGCATTCCGTCTTTTGGAGCGCAGCTCGGAAAGCACGGACTCATCGCCCCACACAGCGATCAGATCCAAGACTTCCCTATCAGTCCATGCTGGGGCCCTCTTTCTATTCTGGGATTGCACGGCCATCTCTGCTGGAGAGCTCTGCATCGTTGCCAGTGCTGCTGAGCTCGCCACGATGTCCAAACAGGAAATGAGATTCACACTGCCCAGACAGGAAAAGGAATTCAAATTTTCCCAGGGCTTTTCCTGTGTGGCTGGTCAGAGCATCCGAGCTCGGACTGCTGTCCAGAGCGTCAACAGACTGGTGCACTGTGGGATAGCTCCCGGAGCTATTAGCGTCGATTTCCATCCACACCAAGCCTAATTCGATATGGCCATGTCGAATTTAGCGCTACTCCCCTCGTTGGGGAGGAGTACAGAAGTCGAATTTAAGAGACCTCTATGTCGAACTAAATAGCCTCGTGGTGTGGACGGGTGCAGGGTTAATTCGATGTAACGGCGCTAAATTCGACATAAACACCTAGTGTAGACCAGGCCTAGGGGTTCTGTTTCCAATAACAGAACACAAAACCGGCTTGAGCCCCCACCCAGTGACCTGGGACAATTATATACCACCCCCCTGGGCGCCTCTAAGAGGTGATACTTCCCTCTCTAAAGCACAGAGTCTGAGTGTAGCAAAAGCCTTTTAATAAAGGAGGGAAACAATGTGGCATTATGTTGGGAAAACACCACAAACAGGATTCATAACACAAATTGTGAGCAAAAGACCCACTCCCAAGTAAGTGTGGCAGTGTCCTTTTCCCCTCCGGGTCTTAAGTCCAGCAACCCAACAGTCACCCCACTCACAGTTTCTGTCCTTGGTCAGTGCAGCCCCCCAGAGTTCAGAAGTTCATCTGCAGAGTTTATCTCCCCCTGCCTGGGTGGAAGAGGGGGAGGTATGGAGGGGCATCTTACATGCTCCGCTGCTCAGGTTGATAGCCGATTGCTATGCCTCTCCGTGGGGTTCTGCTGCAGTCTTCACCGCCAGCTGCTCCGCTCCACCAGCCGCCCTGCTATCCGCTCCACCAGACGTGCCTCTCCGCTATCTGCCCTGCTATCGGCTCCGCCAGCCGCGCCTCTCCACTATCCGCTCCTCTCTGCTAGCCGCTCGCCAACTTATCTACAGCTCCCTCCCCCCCCCGCACTTAACACAGCTCTCAGTAACTTCAATTCTTTAGTGACTTCAGCTGGTAGTAGGTGGAGCCTCAGTGCTGGTGCACCACTAGCCCAAAGTAGGTTGAATGCTTAGACCCAGTATCAGTGATTTCAGCTCTGTAGCATGTAACAAGACTCCTAATGGAGTCAAAATTAGTTCTGTTGTTGCACAGTGGAGAGAGGAGGGGTAAGAGCAGTGTTTGGGGCCCTCAGAAGGGGACCCCCCCTACCAGGTACACATACCTATCCCCAGCTTCTCAATTCACTGGGTTTTGGAACCCATGTCCCTTGCCTAGCAAGTGCTACTTAGTTGAGGGCGAGTCCCTCTGTCATAAAATGCCAAGTACAGTGCTACTGTCCTTGATTCACATAACCAGGATAACAACCCTTCATTACTCCTGCCCCAATAACAAAGAGACTGGGGATCCCACAGCAGCCAAAGTGACCATTTGGGCAAGCAGTCCATCCTGCTAGGCAGGGTGGGTGTGCCCATGCAAACGAGATCAGCTCCTGAAGTCCTTTTCCACAGCTCGCCACCAGATGTCAGGGTAGAGCCCATTCTGACTCTGCTTACACTATCTTGGGTAAAAAACCAAGATAGGGTGGGTTTTTTTACCCACAAAAGCTTATGCCCAAATAAATCTGTTAGTCTGAGAAGAGATGTCTGCCTAGAAAATGCTTCAAGAAAAGCTATACTGCAGGTTGTACTGCTTTCATTAAGTAAGATGGTCTGTGTAATTGTAACTGCTTTTGTGTTGCTGTAGATATAAAGTTTTCATATCTACTAATAAATCATAGACGAAAATATATTAATTTGAAACTATTTTATAATGCAAACAGGCATATTGCAAGATGTGTTTTAGTTAGATTATTATTTGATTTTTACAACTTCGCCTTTGTATATATGCAAATATAAAGCTTTCGTGTTTATATAGTCAATGTCCTTTCTGTGAAAATAATACATTTTTTTTTTTATTCTACGGGGCCTCTTACACTTGACATAGGTTAGGGCCTCAGAATGTCATAGTCCAGCCCTGCTTGTCCACATACTTGTTGACCCCCTCAAAAAATTTTAGTAGATTGGTGAGGCATGATTTCCCTTTACAAAAACCGTGTTGACTCTTCCAACAAATCGTGTTCATCTATGTGTCTGATAATTCTGTTTCAACCAATTTGCCTGGTACTGAAGTTAGTCTTACTGGCCTGTAATTGCCAGGGTCGCATCTGGAGCCTTTTTAAAAAATTGGTGTCACATTAGCTATTCTCCAGTCATTTGGTACAGAAGCTGATTTAAATGATAGGTCACATATCACAGTTAGTAGTTCTGCAATTTCACATTTGAGTTCCTTCAGAATCATAGAATATCAGGGTTGGAAGGGACCTCAGGAGGTCATCTAGTCCAACCCCCTGCTCAAAGCAGGACCTAATCCCAACTAGGTGGACAGGATAGAGCTATGCTGTAAGAGCCTGGGACAGGTATGAAAAAATCAGGATCATAGCTAGAAGCTACTAATTTAAAACCCCCAGATACGTAGGTAGATCAGGAAATGTCTAGAAAGATGTGATTAGGTTTATTCCTTTTATTTCGTTATGGCTTGTGGATTAGAATAATAGAATTATAGAATATCAGGGTTGGAAGGGACCTCAGGAGGTCATCTAGGCCAACCCCCTGCTCAAAGCAGGACCAATTCCCAACTAAATCATCCCAGCCAGGGCTTTGTCAAGCCTGACCTTAAAAACCTCTAAAGAAGGAGATTTCACCACCTCCCTAGGTAACCCATTCCAGTGCTTCACCACCCTCCTAGTGAAAAAGTTTTTCCTAATATCCAACCTAAACCTCCCCCACTGCAACTTGAGACCATTACTCCTTGTTCTGTCATCTGGTACCACTGAGAACAGTCTTCTTTGGAACCCCCTTTCAGGTAATTGAAAGCTATCAAATCCCCCCTCATTCTTCTCTTCTGGAGACTAAACAATCCCAGTTCCCTCAGCCTCTCCTCATAACTCATGTGCTCCAGACCCCTAATCATTTTTGTTGCCCTCCGCTGGACTCTTTCCAATTTTTCCACATCCTTCTTTTAGTGTGGGGCCCAAAACTGGACACAGTACTCCAGGTGAGGCCTCACCAATGTCAAATAGAGGGGAACGATCACGTCCCTCGATCTGCTGGCAATGCCCCTACTTATATAGCCCAAACTGCCGTTAGCCTTCTTGGCAACAAGGGCAAACTGTTGACTCATATCCAGCTTCTTGTCCACTGTAACCCCTAGGTCCTTGTCTGCAGAACTGCTGCCTAGCCACTCGGTCCCTAGTCTGTAACAGTGAATGGGATTCTTCCGTCCTAAGTGCAGGACTCTGCACTTGTCCTTGTTGAACCTCATCAGGTTTCTTTTGGTCCAATCCTCTAATTTGTCTAGGTCCCTCTGTATCCTATATCTACCACTCCCCCCAGTTTAGTGTCATCTGCAAACTTGCTGAGAGTGCAGTCCACGCCATCCTCCAGATCATTATGAAGATATTGAACAAAACCGGCCCCAGGACCGACCCTTGGGGCACTCCGCTTGAAACCGGCTGCCAACTAGACATGGAGCCGTTGATCACTACCCGTTGAGCCCGACAATCTAGCCAGCTTTCGATCCACCTTATAGTCAATTCATCCAGCCCATACTTCTTTAACTTGCTGGCAAGAATACTGTGGGAGACCGTATCAAAAGCTTTGCTAAAGTCAAGGAATAACACGTCCACTGCTTTCCCCTCATCCACAGACCCAGTTATCTCCTCATAGAAGGCAATTAGGTTAGTCAGGCATGACTTGCCCTTGGTGAATCCATGCTGACTGTTCCTGATCACTTTCCTCTCCTTTAAGTGCTTCAGAATTGATTCCTTGAGGACCTGCTCCATGATTTTTCCAGGGACTGAGGTGAGGCTGACTGGCCTGTAGTTCCCCAGATCTTCCTTCTTCCCTTTTTTAAAGATGGGCACTGTATTAGCCTTTTTCCTGTCATCCGGGACCTCCCCTGATCGCCATGAGTTTTCAAAGATAATGGCCAATGGCTCTGCAATCACATCTGCCAACTCCTTTAGCACCCTCGGATGCAGCGCATCCAGCCCCATGGACTTGTGCTCATCCAGTTTTTCTAAATAGTCCCGAACCACTTCTTTCTCCACAGAGGGCTGGTCACCTTCTCCCCATACTGTGCTGCCCAGTGCAGTAGTCTGGGAGCTGACCTTGTTCGTGAAGACAGAGGCAAAAAAAAGCATTGAGTACATTAGCTTTTTCCACATCCTTTGTCACTAGGTTGCCTCCCTCATTCAGTAAGGGGCCCACACTTTCCTTGACTTTCTTCTTGTTGCTAACATACCTGAAGAAACCCTTCTTGTTACTCTTAACATCCCTTGCTAGCTGCAACTCCAAGGGTGATTTGGCCTTCCTGATTTCACTCCTGCATGCCTGAGCAATATTTTTATACTCCTCCCTGGTCATTTGTCCAATCTTCCACTTCTTGTAAGCTTCTTTTTTTGCTTTTAAGATCAGCAAGGATTTCACTGTTTAGCCAAGCTGGTCGCCTGCCATATTTACTATTCTTTCTACACATCGGGATGGTTTTTTCCTGCAACCTCCTCCTTCTTGGAACACCATCCCATGATCGAAGAATCCAAAGTCTTCTCTCCAACACCACCTGCGTAGCCATCCGTTGACTTCCACAATTCGACGGCCTCTACCCAGGCCTTTTCCCTGCACAGGGAGGATGGACGAGAACACCACTTGCGCCTCAAACTCCTTTATCCTTCTTCCCAGAGCCACGTAGTCTGCAGTGATCCACTCAAGGTCATTCTTGGCAGTATCATTGGTGCCCACGTGGAGAAGCAGGAAGGGGTAGCGATCCGAGGGCTTGATGAGTCTCGGCAGTCTCTCCGTCACATCATGAATCCTAGCTCCTGGCAAGCAGCAGACCTCTTGGTTTTCTTGGTCAGGGCAGCAGATAGATGACTCAGTCCCCCTGAGGAGGGAGTCCCCGACCATCACCACCATCCTCCTCCTTCAGAACTCTTGGATGATACTGTCTGGTCCTGGTGAGTTATTACTGTTTAATTTATCAATTTGTTCCAAAACCTCCTCTAATCTGGGAAAGAATGGCTCAGGTTTGGGAATCTCTCTCACATCCTCAGCTGTGAAGACCAATGCAAAGAATTCATTTAATTTCTCCACAATGGCCTTATCATTCTTAAGTGCTCTTTTAGCACCTCGATTGTCCAGTGGCAATGTACAGTGAGAGTGGGGACTGGCTCATAGTGAACTCCAAACCCCCTCGACAGTGCAGGGGAAGCAAAGTCCTCAAATGTCTCAGTGCATCCCAAAGGGTAGATTTCATTTTGGGTTACACTGAAACCTCCTCTTAGTGTGAAACTGTTCAGTGGAAAACCCCCACACCATACCTGCCTTAAGAGGGTTCACTGTATGTGCACCTGATACAAATCAAAACATGGGATTGACTTTCCTCTCTGCCTGTTTGGCTTTTGGCATGCGTAACTGTACTCTGGCAGGCAGGGTGAATTTCATTCTCCCCAGGGTTGTTAAACAGATCATTTCCCCCTTTAAAGAAAGGGAGGGTGAGGGCACTCAATCAACCAGCAGCCAGCCCTGTCCATGCTGCCGCATTCACTTGCAGAGTCCTGACTTTCTCCTTTCCCACCCCCAGGTTCTCCATGACGTTAGACACGTGGGGCTGGATCTGTATGAAAGCAAACACACATCTGGCAGTTCCTTCAGTTAATTGGGCAATTATTCATGCCGCTCTTGCTGGAAGCAACTTGCCATTACCAGGCCAAAACCAACAACAACAGAGTGTGGGTTTTCTCCTCCCCCTGGCTTCCGTCCTCTTAAAGTATGTAGGCATGGAATAGAGGGGCCATGGGGGTGAGGAGAAAGAGGAGGAACCAACTCCAGGCTGCTGATCATGGTGACTGAGACAAATATCTTTTTCAATGTGACAGACAAGTGTCTCCGGCAGCTGAAGAACACCAGCATGGGTTTCCCCTGTGGCATGCATGGGTCCCTGAGGGGGAAGGAGGCAAAGCCATGGAATGCCAGGAGAATAAAAGTCAACCTGTTTGGGATTTTATGAGGCAACTTGGCAGGCTATGGCATTGGGGAAGGTAGGGTAGGCCCAACCGGGCTGTGTAACATTGCCATGTTTAAGTTGCCATGATTGCTCATAGTCCACCTGAGCAAGAGTGTGAAATCCCTCATCAATCTTCTTCACCCCTGGGTCCCCCTCTTTCTCTATGCCTAGCTTCCCCCATCCTAGTTTGGTGACATGGTCCTCTAGACAGAAGGACCTCCTCCGAAGCAGGGATTCATGGTGCTTTAGAATTCAGCCCAGTTCTTGTTGACATAAGCTGTAACACTTTGGTCGAATTTTGGTTGTTGGGTTTAGTATGTGGGTGTTGGTGGCCTTAAAACCACGATATCATGCAGTCATAGAATTTATCTACCTCCCTTCTCATTTCAAAACTCTCATGTCCTGGGGCACTCCACCATTGCATATTGTTGGGATGGAGTCTGGAGGCCATTTGCACTGGAACAGAGACTGATTGCTCGTTTGAGTGCTCTGTCCTTTCCCTGATTACTGTGTGGGCTTATAGGAAACTTGATCTTTTCCACAAAAACCCCACTGGTTTCACCCACTGGTGGAAAAACTGGCCTTCTCCTCTGGAATCGATCCTACCTCTGCTGGATTTCAATTCTGCACTTAACCTGTCTGTTTCCCCCTTTGATTGAAAACAGATCTCTGTCGCTCTAAGACATTGTGCAAAACCACAGAAGAGTCTGAAGTGTAAGCAGCATCAATGTAATTAAAGACAGTAATTGCTTCCAAGCAAGCTGCATCAAATCCAGAATTGGAGGTGAATGAGTGGAGGGTTCTACTCTTTCCTTCATTCCTTGTCTCCTTCTCTTTCCTGATTCAGCTCTTTTCTGCAAGAATCATGGTGCAATTTACTCAAGGTTTCTTTCAGACTAATGAGAATCAGACAGTTTGCACTGTTCAAAGATGCAACAAAGGGTTTATGTAGCTAGACAGACTGATTTCACAATGTTAACACAACCAGCAGGGTTGCTGAAGGGCCTTTGAACAGGTAATCTAATGCAAACAGTTGATCAGGGCACCTGAAACAGAATCGGTTACACATTACTGATTAGTGGCTTCCAGCCAGCAACAGATCAATGACTGCTATTTTCTTGTAGGTTGCATGTAGTAGGGTGGCAGTGTGAACTGCTGAGTGAGACAGTGGCTGTCTTGTGCTTCACAGCACCTGGCACAGCATTTGCAAGAAAGTTTCTGGAAGTGAAGGGTGGTGATGGAGCAGACTTTGTTCTGGGGGGCACTGGCACTGGGCTCTCCCACCCCTCTGGGTTTCCCTTTACATGCTGTGTTGAGAGCCATTAACTCCCATTGAAAAAAGCAACAGAGGGTCCTGTGGCACCTTTAAGACTAACAGAAGTATTGGGAGCATAAGCTTTAGTGGGTAAGAACCTCACTTCTTCAGATGCAAGTCCCATTGATTTCCCTGGAAGTTGAGGGCACTCCATACTTTGCAGAACTGGGCTGTGAAGCAAGCACTGCAGTTCAAGGGCCTGCATTTTGAAAGGAGATCAAAGTGCTGAGCATTCAGCAGCTCATAAAGATCAGGCAAGTCACCTGAATCCCAGTTTCTCCAATTTGTAAAGTGTGTTGGGGTAAAAGTAGTCCTACAAAGGCAAGCAATTGAGTAGTTAAATCATGTTTATACAGTACTTGATGGTGAAAAGTTCTATTACTATCTAAGATATGTATAGGGCCCCCACTACTGTAGTGTTTGCGTACCTTACAATGCCCCTGTGAGATTGGTAAAATTAGGAATAATACTTCCCTACGTGGGGGAACTGAGGTAAAAAGAGACAAAATGAAGTGATTTGCTCAAGATCACACAGCGATAAGAGACCCACAGCACGGCCACTGCTGGCCCGCATCAGCTGACTTGGGCTAAAAATTGCTGTGTAGAGGTTTGGGCTCAAGCACCAGCCTGAGCTCTGGGGCTCTCCACTCTCTCAGGGTCCCAGAGCTCATGCTCTAGCTCCTACATAGTAATTTTTCAGCCTCAGAGCCTGAGTCTTGCGTGCCCAAGTCAGCTGACCTGCACCAGCCATGGCTTTTTTTTTTTTTATTATTATTATTAAATCTCTCTGTAGGCAGAGCCTCAGAGCGCAGGGAATTGAGCCAAGGCTACGTCTTCACTACGGGGGGGGGTGTGTCGATTTAAGATACGCAAATTCAGCTACATTCGACGTATCGCAGCCGACTTACCCTGCTGTGAGGACGGCGGCAAAATCGACCTCCGCGGCTTCCCGTCGACGGCTCTTACTCCCACCTTCGCTGGTGGAGTAAGAGCGTTGATTCGGGGATCGATTGTCGCGTCCTGACGGGACGCGATAAATCGATCCCCGAGAGGTCGATTTCTACCCGCCGATTCAGGCGGGTAGTGTAGACCTAGCCTTGGACTCCAAAATTCCAGACTAGCACCCCAACCAATTGACCATGCTTCTTCTTTGATAACTACTGTTAATTGCACCCATTGGAGATTTAATAAAGGAAAGCAACAGTCACTGATGACTGAGTTAAAATGGAAAGAAAACAATCCAGAGTAAAAGTCTTCACCTAGTGTCAGCCTGCAGAAATGGGAGCAATATGGGATGAGTTCACTTCAGAATTAGAAGACCTCCTAGTTGGAAAGCCCAGGTGACAGAACCTAAGAGCAAAACTTGTCTCATTTGTTTTTCAGCAGTTAATCCATTAGCAAGAGTCTAGATGGAGAAGTCACCCAAACAGTAGGAGATGAAGGTGAAAAGCCTCAGAAAATGTGGACAAAGCCAGGAGAACAAATGAAAGCACAAATGGCCTGAGGTATAATGAGGAGTGGTTCCGAGCTGGATCTGCCATTCAGTTCTGAGGGGATGATTAGACCCAGGGCCGATGCTACCATTAAGGCAAACTAGGCAGTTGCCTAGGGCGCCAAGATTTGGGGGCACCAAAAAGCGGCACCCCCAATTTTTTTTTTATTTTTTTTTACAGCGTTCCTACGCCCCCTCCCTGAGCGTGCGGTTGCCGCTCCACTTCTCCCGCCTTCCAGGCTTGAGCGCCAATCAGCTGTTTGGCGCTCAAGCCTGGGAGGGGAGGAGAAGAGAATTAGAGCAGGGGCGGCGTGCTTGGGGAGGAGGTGGAGCAGAGGTGAGCTGGGGTGGGGAGCTGCTGCACGGCTCCCCGGGCCGGGGGGGTGGGGAGCTGCTGCGGGAGGGGCACCTCAGGGCGGGGAGCTACCGCAGGGCTGGGGGGGGGCGCAAGGTGGAAGTTTCGCCTAGGGTGCGAAACTTCCTTGCAAATCACAAATCACTTAGAGAGAACAGCAAGAAAGGCAGGATTTGAACCTGGAAGACCTACAACCTGGGCACTGAAATTAAACAACTGAGAACCAGGTCTGGCGGGGTGGCTCCAACTCTCAGTGAAGTCTTTGGACAGACTCCCATTGATATTGATATCAATTTATGAGAGCTGAATTGGGACCATTGCGAAGATGTACTGCACACAGACAGACCCAGCAAAATCAAACCAGATGATGCAGCCCACTCAGCGCAGTCACAGGGAGCTTGTTACGAAACCTTTTAACAAGGCAATTTCTGTGAAATAGCCATCCCCAACCCAGATTGAAAAGGCTCAAGGGGAAGACAGAGACATGGGAGACGATCCAGGGTGTACAGCACTTTCAAGACAGAGGGAAACAATACAGGGTGGGAATTGTTTGTAGTGCAGGGTCCCGATTAGTCGTGTTGCTTAATGCATTGCTCAAAGGGGCTCAGATGTTATGGTGATGAGAATGAAAGACAAACCTATATGGAATAGAATCTCCTCTGAGGGTACATCTGCATGAGCTGGAGGTGTAAATTCCAGCTTGGGTAAACATACCCACACTAGCTCTGATTGATTTAGCATGCTAAAAGTGGCAGGGTAGCTATATTTGTATGGGTGGTGGGACAGGCTGGCCACCCTGAGTATGTACCCAGGGTTTCAGAGGGGGATGTACCGTACTGATATTTTTAATGCACTAGCTCAATCAGCTAGTGCAGGTATATCTACTTACACTGGATCTTATACCTTTTAGCTCCACTGGAGATGTACCCTAAGCCTGGGGTATCTGATGGAACAATTCCAGATTCTGAAGAGGAGCTAAGAATACTATTGATAGAACTGTAGGAGGTAGGTGTAATTCTCTGTACCTTGGAGGAACACCCTACACCCCCATGTTCATCTTTATAAAATGATTGTGTGGTATCCAATGCAAAGTCTGTCATGTTGGGTGTCTTCAGAAGGCCCATGATGCACTGAGAATGGTTGTTATGGTAATGTTATAGTAATTGTTACAGTAATGTTATAGGTTATAATTTCATGTATGTAGTTATGAGGCTGAAAATGTATCCTCATGGCTTAAAATAAGCCCAGGCAAAAACTCTCCAAGAGCAGAGAGGCAGTTCACACCTCATCAGGGCAGGTATGGGACAAACCCAGCCCAGCCTCAGAGGAACAAAGGATGCTGGCTACGTAGCAACAGAAGAATCTGTTGGACTTCCCCCCCCCTTCCTTTGGTCAGTTTGGAACTGCAATGAGGTAATGCTCACCTGACTCTGAAGGGGGGGCAAAGCCAAGAGGGAAGAAAGGACATGATAAAGGGGAGACACATTTGTTATGCTCTTCCTCTCTCTTCCGCCTCCATTTACAGACATCACCACCAAGTGACTGAAGCACTGATCAAAGGGGAGAGCCTGGCTGAAGGGCAGCCAGCCAGCCTGTGGTGAGAAGCATCCAAGTTTGGTAAGGGCATTGAAAGTGTTAAGATCAGCTTAGAATGCGTTTTGCTTTTATTTCATTTGACCAAATCTGACTAGTTATGCTTTGACTTATAATCACTTAAAATCTATCTTTATAGTTAATAAATTTGTTTATTCTACCTGAAGCAGTGTGTTTGGTTTGAAGTGTGTTAAAGGCTCCCCTTGGGGTAACAAGCCTGATACATATCAATTTCTTTGTTAAATTGACAAAGTCATATAAGCTTGCAGTGTCCAGCACGCATAACTGGACATTGCAAGACGGAGGTTCCTAGGGTTGTGTCTGGGACCGGAGATATTGGCTAGTGTCATTCGGTTGCCCAATCCAAGGAGCAGTTTATATGCCAGAGGCTGTGCGTGAATAGCCCAGGAGTGGGGGTTCTCACAGCAGAGCAGGGTAAGGCTGGCTCCCAGAGTCAAGGATTGGAGTGACCTAGCTGATCCCCGGTCCAGATAACACCAGAGGGGAACATCACAGAAGGTTCTTTGGAAAAGTAGAAGGAATAGGATTGGCTGAACAAGCCCATGCTCTAGAAGTAGAAATTTCTCTTTGCCCTCACTGCCCAAAGAACTGGGCATTACCACTGGTCTATCAGCTGGGGACTCTGGGCAGTACCATAATGCAAATAACAGGAACAATGAATAATGACAGGCCAGTGAGAGGGGGGAAATGGTTGGTCTGGTTTTCCAAGTGACTGAGCAATCTCTGTTCCAGCTGGAGTTCATGGAAACTGTGGGTGCTTCACAGCTTTGACAATCAGGCCCCTATTCTACCCTCTCGGTGGAAGGAGAGAGAAAAGGCCAAGTAGGAGTGAAGAGAGGAGCAGTGGAGACCCCAGCCCTGTGGAAAGGGCATTTCTTGTCAGTTACAGATGGAGACCTGGATTCTCATCCCAAACCAGTGTAACTGCATTGACTTCAGGGGAGCTACCTCAGCTTTACAGTTCTGGGAAAGCAGAGTCATGTCCAGAGAGTCTTGCCTCCAGGGAATTCTGACTTGGGCATCAATGCTGTGTCAGGAAAGAGAGGATAGGTCCAAATCACCTGGCTTAAGGCAGGAAAACTACAGCCAAACTGAATGCAAAGACAGCCAGGAAGTGGAAATAGAAGGGGGCCTGTTTCTTTTGCTGTTAAGATGCTCCCAGATTGAATTTACTATTTAGACATTTTGTGTGTGTGTGTGTGGGGGGGGGGATTATCCCCCTGCCCAATGCTCACACTAGACTGGGATTCAGCTCTGCCTCCATTTCATTCTGGATCAGCTGGAGTAGTAGTGGCCTGCCAGCCAACAGCTCCCACCCAGCAAGAGGGCTGTGCTGGAGAAAAATACCCAAAGCCCTGATCTCCACTGGTGTAAATAGGCATAGCTCATTCACTTAAGTGGGGCTAAGATGTCAATCTGAGCATGTGGGGGTGTGAGAAGCTGGGAGAGAAGGGGCCCCCTCCTTTAAAAACACATTTTTAAAGATTTCAGGCTATAACAGAGATGTTCTACAAACATGGGGTAACCACAGTGATGGGTGGGGGGTGAGAGCAATGGATGATCCTTAGGCACCTATATTGCGCACACTAAACTGCAGAGATCCCCTATAGCAGGGGTAGGCAACCTACGGCATGCAAGCTGATTTTCAGTGGCACTCACACTGCCCGGGTCCTGGCCACCGGTTCAGGGGGCTCTGCAGTTTAATTTAATTTTAAATGAAGCTTCTTAAACATTTTTAAAACCTTGTTTAATTTATATGCAACAATATTTTAGTTATATATTATAGACTTATAAAAAGAGACCTTCTAAAAACATTTAAATGTATTACTGGCACGCGAAACCTTAAATCAGAGTGAATAAATGAAGACTCGGCACACCACTTCTGAAAGGTTGCCGACCCTGCCCTATAGGATTGTTTGCATACCATTGCTCCATGCATTTCAGGGCAGATGGTCCTGCTTTATCATTCCACCTGCTTTGCATTTTTGACTCTGGCCTGGTTTGCTTTCAGTGGTGTTTCAGACTGTGCCCTCTTTCCACAGAGATGCTGGAAATGAGCTCACCTCCCAAGGCAAACAGCTTCAAGGGGCGTGTGGCTGTGAGGAGGAGAGGTTAATGTGGAAACTCTCTCCTCACCCAGAAAAGTCTGGGGAAAAATGGTGCATCTTGGCAGTTAATGGTAAAGAAACACAGCATGGGGAGGAAGGCAGCCTCTGAGGGTGACTCATAACTCTGAGCACCACCCTCCTAGAATATTCAGTAGCACAGCTGTAAACAACTTCTTAGAGTGAGCCAGCATCTGGGATAATTAGCTCCCCTAAATCCTGGTACCCACTCTTCCCTCATTCAGAGAGTGCTGTCTAAGGGGGCAGATTATTGCTTATTCACAAGCAGCACTGATTTTCCTCTCCCACCCTCTCTGCTTAGCATTGCTGCTGCCTTGACATCTAGATTCCATCCCTCATCCCTCCACATCCACTGATGTTCCCTACCCTTGGAATCAATTTCCATATATTTATTGGCCTGACAGCATGAAGCAGTAAATGTTGCCAAAGTCAATGCATCAAGTGTCTGTCTAAAACAGGTCTGGGCTGCCTACTTCGTGTCTCCTAAGCTCCCAAGTCTGTTTATTTACTTTTCTCTCACCTGGTATTAGAAAAACATTAAACTTTTATTAATTTTTTCCCTCTTCCCATTAGAGGATGAAGTGCAGGAATGGACAAATGAGTCACTTTAAAGCAGATTGAGATTTCTTACGATTTTGCTATTAATGTTTTAAGAAAGCTGAGGAAAAGGACCAGGAAATTGTTAGTGAAACCTGTTTTAAAGGAACCTGAAAATCATCAGCTTTTTTGTTATTAAGGGCTGACGGCATTGTACAGGTTATGTGTGTGGATTCTTCTGGCTGGTTTCTTTAGACAAGAGCTTGCCTCTGTTGTAGAGGTTTCACTGTACTTGGTCTGTCTGAGTTTGATGACAGTGTCATAAATTAGAATCTGACACATTTTCTATCATACAAAAGCAGAGGTGGACACGGCCAACTCCCTAGTGACTGAGAGCATTGCAGAGGTCTTGAGAAAAATGCTTGCACTTCTTGGGGTGGATCCTTTGCATGTGCAAATTGGTGTTGTAGTATTGAAGTTAGTGGATTGGTCCTGATTTACAGTAGCTGTGGATCTGGCTCAAGACTACAGAGTCTGGCATGCGTGGCTCTCAGAGGACTTTCCAAAGCAGGGTATTGTCATTGCAGATGGGGAAACAGAGGCACGGAGATTTATACCAGTGGGAGGGCACAACTTATACTCTTTGGGACAGGGAAAATGTCTTACTTTAGCGTCCCAATTCTATTACCTGGGAGCTCCTCCCACAATGGGAATTGCACCCAGGTAGGTGAGAACATGCATGTTTATAGAGTGCCCTTTATGGTGCACATATATGGTTTGTAATAATGATGACAATAATTCCATGGACTTGCGCCTCAATCTTATTTACTGTAAGTCCAAAAATAGGAGTGAGGAAAGGAGTCAGCTTCCAGATAATGAACTCAGGAGGCAGGATCCTCAGGTGGTGTCAACGGGCATTGTCACTGGTAATTTACCCCAGTTGAGGAGCTGACCCAGGAAAACAGTGATTAGTGCAGAAAACAAACAAATGCACAACATCTGTGACAAATAATCCAAAGCATCCACATCTGTTATCACCCACACTCGTAAGCCTTATCCCACCTGGATTTCTCACATCAGTTCTATCAAAGCCAGCACAGTCAATACACACAAACTCAGATTCAACATTGCTGACACTAAATAAAAGACTCGAAAGCCTCTGTCTGGGTAGTCATGCGTGTGTACACTCTTTCCTCATAAGTCACCAAGAAGATTACAACATAAAGTCATTTTGCAAAACATTGGGAAATTAAACTGTGAGCAACAACTCACGGGGACTGCCAGAGGGCAGCACAGCCCCCACTCCAGGACAGTCACCTCCAGACAGTAACCCCAAGCTGTATGCAGCAGAATTTCTCAGTACTGATCAGGGTCCCTGCTCATGCACAGCTGTCCACCCAAAGCAAACCCCTGGGCTCCTGCAGTCCCTGTCACCAATGACCTACCCACTCCCTCTTCCGCTCCCTCCCCAGTAGTCTTGCCATACCCAGTGTTCACAAATCATGACATACAAAAATACATTTTCGTGTTCATTTATTTGCCTTGTGGCTTTTGAGCCTTTAGGGTGCACTCATGTGACATTTACAAACTTTCTTTGCAGCTATGAGCTAGAAACTTACCTTTTTAGTGAAAGCTGAAATTCTCCTGCAATCACTTAACTGTAGGAGCTGGGGCTTTAAGAAAAATATCAAAAATTGCAAGAGTTGGCAACACTGTGAACATATCTTGTCAGTGTGATTTCTGTCTGTTAAGTCACCTACCCAGCTGAGTGCTCCACCCTCTTAACACCCTGTACTAGTGCGAGACTCACCCCTGCGGCACCTCCTGCTGGTTTCCTGGGAATTGGCTCTTTTTCTAGCTCCAGGGTGCCCTCTGCAGGCCAGTGTCCTGCTTGCTGCTTGCCCCCATTTCCCTCCCAGACCCAGGTGCCCTTTACCCATGGGTTCTGCCCACTGCAGCAACCCCCAATCTGGGTTTTCCCCACTCCAGGGAACTCCCAACCCCTTATCCCCACCTCACCTCAGTGGCTACTGTCAGTCACCATCTAACCCCCATTCACGGGGGTAGACTGCAGTCTGTAAAGGCCACTCATCCTTGGCAAGGGGGGTTTGGACCTGCTGCCTTGGAGTACCCCTGGGCTGCCCTCTGCAACCCCAGTACCCTTCTGGGACTTTGACAAGGCCTGCAGCCTGGGGGGTTTCCAGGCCAGAACTCCCCAGCTCCTCTGGCCTTCCCCCAGCCCTGCTCCACTCTAGGTACCCTGTGAGCTTCTAAGCAGTCAGGCCCTTCCCTCTCTACAAGCAGAGAGAGACTGTCTGCTCCTGGCCCACTGCCCTCTTATAAGGGCCAGCTGGGCCCTGATTGGGGCGTGGCCCCAGCTGAGGCTGCTTCCCCAATCAGCCTTGGAGCTGCTTGCCCCAGCCACAGCCCTCTCCCGGGCTGTTTTTAACCCCTCTGGAAAGGAGCGGGGTAACCACCCCGCTACATGCCCATTTTCTTGCACTGCTCCCATGCCTTTCTGAGGACAGGGCTACGCCTGAGCAACAGTCAGTTACAGTGTCAGAAAGAGAAGGGAAAAACCTATATGTAACGGGGCAGTGACCCATTAAGAACTTTGCTGCCAGCCCTCTGGTTAAACCCAGCTTGAGCTGGTTGGACATTTACAAAATTTGGATGAAAAATGGCAGTGGTGGGGGTGGGGGAATTGGTGAAATGTCTGTTATTTTATTGGTTCTGCTGGCAATCTGCTTTAGGAACTCTGGTGCTCTGGCTCTCAGTGATACCAACAGACGTGTGCACACAAAGGTACACGAACATTGTCCAACACATACACACACACCCCTACCCCCACACACGCACTACACATACACACACACTCCTGCCCCCATGCATGCACTATGCATGTGCACCCATCCCTACCCCCATGCATGCACTACATGTGTGCACATCCACCCACATGCATGCTCTATACCCATCTATATGCATGCACTATATGCTCACGTGCATACTCTATGCACATGCACACCCACCCACACGTATGCACTATGAACACCCACCCAAATGCATACATTACGCACATGCACACACCCACGCACATGCATGCTCTGTGCATATGCGCATATCCACACACGCACAGAATTCAATATCTTTCACATTTGGACTTCTCCTTTCTGGCTATGGGTCGAGGACATCAGCTCCAGTCAATCAGTCCGAAGGTTCCTCTCTACCAGCCACATGGCCTACTCAGACTCCTCACACAGAGGCTGTTACTTACACACCTGACATGACCCACCTCACCAAATGTTTGGCCTTTGCTACCAAAACTCATTTGATGAGTACTTGGCATCTTGCCGCATCAGGCTGTTAGCGTATGATGGATTATGTTGTTCTGGGCTGTCTGTTCCATGCTAAGTGCCCTTTGCCTGATCAGTTATGACCTGTAGTGGGAGGGTGTGTGTGGCCTGGAAGAGAGGTGATTCCAGGCATGTCACAGGGAGTGAGTATACTGGCTACATGGGGTCATAGGCCATGCTTTTTATTTTTGCAGAGCACCATTCACCCTTATGGTGCCACATAACCATTAAATAACTATCATTATTATTATGTCCCGGATGACTGGAAAAAGGCTAATGTAGTGCCCATCTTTAAAAAAGGGAAGAAGGAGGATCTGGGGAACTACAGGCCAGTCAGCCTCACCTCACTCCCTGGAAAAATCATGGAGCAGGTCCTCAAGGAATCAATTATGAAACACTTAGAGGAGAGGAAAGTGATCAGGAACAGTCAGCATGGATTCACCAAGGGGAAGTCGTGCCTGACTAACCTAATTGCCTTCTATGAGGAGATAACTGGCTCTGTGGATGAGGGGAAAGCAGTGGATGTGTTATTCCTTGACTTTAGCAAAGCTTTTGATACGGTCTCCCACAGTATTCTTGCCAGCAAGTTAAAGAAGTATGGGCTGGATGAATGGACTGTAAGGTGGATAGAAAGCTGGCTAGATCGTCGGGCTCAACGGGTAGTGATCAATGGCTCCATGTCTAGTTGGCAGCCGGTTTCAAGCGGAGTGCCCCAAGGGTCGGTCCTGGGGCCGGTTTTGTTTAATATGTTTATTAATGATCTGGAGGATGGTGTGGACTGCACTCTCAGCAAGTTTGCAGATGACACTAAACTGGGAGGCGTGGTAGATATGCTGGAGGGTAGGGATCGGATACAGAGGGACCTAGACAAATTGGAGGATTGGGCCAAAAGAAACCTGATGAGGTTCAACAACGACAAGTGCAGAGTCCTGCACTTAGGACGGAAGAATCCTATGCACTGCTAAATACTAGGGACCGAATGGCTAGGTAGCAGTTCTGCAGAAAAGGACCTAGGGGTCACAGTGGATGAGAAGCTGGATATGAGTCAACAGTGTGCTCTTGTTGCCAAGAAGGCTAATGGTATTTTGGGCTGTATAAGTAGGGGCATTGCCAGCAGATCGAGGGACGTGATCGTTCCCCTTTATGCGACATTGGTGAGGCCTCATCTGTACTGTGTCCAGTTTTGGGCCCCACACTAAAAGAAGGATGTGGAAATATTGGAAAGAGTCCAGCGGAGGACAACAAAAATGATTAGGGGTCTGGAGCACATGACTTATGAGGAGAGGCTGAGGGAACTGGGATTGTTTAGTCTCCAGAAGAGAAGAATGAGGGGGGATTTGATAGCTGCTTTCAACTACCTGAAAGGGGGTTCCAAAGAGGATGGACCTAGACTGTTCTCAGTGGTGGCAGATGACAGAACAAGGAGCAATGGTCTCAAGTTGCAGTGGGGGAGGTCTAGGTTGGATATTAGGAAACACTATTTCACTAGGAGGGTGGTGAAGCACTGGAATGCTTTACCTAGGGAGGTGGTGGAATCTCCTTCCTTGGAGGTTTTTAAGGCCCGGCTTGACAAAGCCCTGGCTGGGATGATTTAGTTGGGAATTGGTCCTGCTTTGAGCAGGGGGTTGGACTAGATGACCTCCTGAGGTCCCTTCCAACCCTGATATTCTATGATTCTATGATTATAGCCATGGAACTGGCAGAACATTGCAGGTGTTCCCCAGGATGGCTCTTTGTCCCCCTCTAGTGGCTGGGCCACTTGTAGAAATTTATGAATCTGCTACTGCCTTCAAAGCTGTGAACATCGTCTTTTAGCTCCAGGAGTAGCGGTATGTGCTTTTGGATCCCGAGGGGCCCTGGGTGCAGTCCCTGCAGATGGATCCCTCTAGATATAGACATCCCAAAATGTCTTCAGGTTTGAAGCAGTGTCATGGCACGATATCCTAAAATCATGAGACGTGCTGAGTTTGCTAGTTGTTTTGTTCCCCTGCCCCGCCAAGGTGAGAGTTGGTGCAGCAGCTGGCAGGGCAACCTCTGGTCCAGCTGCTGCTGCTGAATGTTAAAATGATCTTGTATGTCAGAGAGGGTGCGCGCTAGGCAAAGTGAGTGACTGGCAGTAATTGCAGAGGTGTCCCTTGAAGGCTATCTGGTTACACGCAAAGCTCCCTTGCTGGATTAGTTACGACCCCTTCGACTGGCCTGTTACGAAGTGTTCATGAGTCCCTCAGTGGCTGGCTGGAAACTGGGCTGACAGGGTCATGGGCAGGTTGTGCGATGATGTCATGGCTTGGCAGACTGTTGCTAGGCTACAAGATCAACTCAGTTTCCAAAGCACTTGGGGTTGGACTTGAAGCACACCTAGAAGTACAGGCAGCACGCAAAGGCCGGGCCTCAATCTGATGGAAGCCAGGAGGATTGATCCTCTTCTCACTCACAATGGGGCAAATCGGGGGGTGAGTCCAGTGAAGATGGTGGAGTTACACTGGTATCAGACTGTTATAACTGAAATCAGATGGACTGCCTCAGGGGCCAATGTACCTGGGTGCCTGAAGACGCAGATAGGTGCCCTACTCCCATGGAAAGACTTGGATAAATCTCTTTAGGGGCCTAATCTGGCCCTGTGTGTTTAACTAGCCTGGAGGAGATGAGTCCATCTCTGCCAAAATCTGCATGGAGTTGACAAGGACACAAGGGAGGGATGCGGACAAGGGGAAGAGAGGGACAAGAGGCGCGGGGAATAAAACCTCCTGCTTCAGGGCGCGAGTCAATCTATGCTTATTGGGGGTCAAGAGGGAACTTGACCTGGGAGCAGGTTATCACAGGACTGTTGCTGCCGGAAGGGTTTCTTGAACCTTCCTCTGCAGCAGTTTGTCCTGGCCACTGTCAGAGACAACTGCAGTACACGGGCCACTGGTCTGATCCAGTCGTGCAACCCCTAATGATCTTATGGTAGGGAAATGAGGGCAGAGGATAATAGGGACATGGTATGAGGGCAGCAGCTTTGTTGGCGATAGGGAACATGGCCCAGATCTACATCCTGCCCTTGGTGCGTCTCGAGGAGAATGCCTGCCTTAGAGGAATCTCCCTGCAGCCAGCTAAGCCATTTTACGGCTGTCTAATTGGAGTGCTTTGTAGAGCTGGCTCTCTTTGTAAACTTTTGGGGCCAGATCCTCAGCTGGTGTAAATTGGTATTGCTTAAGTAAAGTCAACATCAGTACGCCAGGCTGATCTCATGTACCCTAGGGTTGGGATGTGCGGAGAACTGCGTCCAGAATCAGGGAAATGCAGCCACCTTCTTTGTGTCCCTGCTCCCCAGCAGAGAATGTGGCTCAGTCAGATCAAGTGGGGGAGGGATAGCTCAGTGGTTTGAGCATTGGCCTCCTAAACCCAGGATTATGAGTTCAATCCTTGAGGGGGCCATTTAGGGATCTAGGGCAAAAGTCGGTCTGGGGATTGGTCCTGCTTTGAGCAGGGGGTTGGACTAGATGATCTCCTAAGGTCCTTTCCAAGCCTGATATTCTATGACTTGCAAAGGCCACCTAGAGGCAGAGCAAAAATTAAAACTCATATTCTCCTGGCTCCTATCCCTGTGCTCAACCCACTAGACTATATTCTCAAAGGCTACCCCATGCCAATGGCCTATTTAGGCTGCAGGAAAACTTTATTATGTAGTGAACATACTGGGTCTTACAGGGAAGTATTTAGCTCTTGTGCCAATTGCCCTGCAGCCCTGGTGCATTGAATTGTAATCCTTGTATCCATGTTACAGTGTATTCTCAGAATGGCTGTACTGTCTTGATCAACACTGACCACCTTTCTCTGAAATTGTATACAGCTATATGGCCCACAGGTGTGTGACTTCCACAGTGCAGCTCACCCCTTGAGACTGCACTGCCTCAGGGGAGCTGAGGGAGTCCTACCTAGAGGAGAGAATGGGTCCAAACCATGCGGCAATGTGCCACAGCAGGGAAATGCCGTTTTCTGTTGAACTGACTCAAAACAAACATTCTGGGTCAGTTTAACAAGCTAAAATGTTTTGTTCCAGGCCAAACTGAACTAACATGACCTTTTTGTTTTGATTTTCCTGCAGAAATTTTTTTAAAAAAAGGCAAAATTGCCATTTACCTGTTGATTTTTCAGACACTGCATTTTCCATTGATGTATCACCCTGATGGAGAACTCCTGCCCAGTTCTCCCATAGTCTTTTAGTTGAGGTGGCCACAAATGGTGCCAGTTTTACTCCATACACCTGCCTGTGCACTGGAAGATGACCTGGGACTCATCTAAGTTGCAGATGATTGAGATGCAAGATGTAAGAACGTGCCCAAAGGAGCCTCTTTGAGCTTAAACCACATGGATCATGTCACCGGGTGAAGATGTCAGTGCGTGCAAGGGCAGTCTAGGCATCACAGAGTGGGAGAAAAGCCACCAGATTGACCCTTAAGGGTGGTCTGAACTTTGCAAAGGAGAAGCCCAAGCCAACAAACCTGCAAATGTTTCCCATGTATTGAAAATTGCAACAACCAACCCCCCAAATTCCTCTCCAGACTTGGGTGGAATATGCAGGCAAGAGGCAGATAACCATGTGCTCTGAACCTTGAAGCTGTTGCTTTTACTCCTATTCAGGCAGCAGCTTAGGCTATAAACACACCCTATATAAAACACTGGTGATTAGCATGGCAAAGGCCATTGACACCAAGGAAGGAAGGGCTGTGTCTGCAAGTGAAACATACCTCCCAAGTGACCCACTGCTGGCAGGGCTCAGACTCAGACCACTGAGCTGGAAACAGGCTTGTCCTATGGGTGGCTGTAAACCCGCAGGCTCCCATCACATAGGTCACCATTTTCAGTAAGGACCTTTGGGTATATGGGTGCTCAGCCTGAAACACCTGGGGCCCAATTTTAAGAGGTGATTGTGATGTGTCACTCTATATTCTTTGTGAAAATATGCTTATGATAACATATGTACTTCATGCAAAATGGGTCTTGTAAGTGTTCTCCTACCGGCTTTTGTATGTTACCACTCCTGATGGTCTGATTTGTGTCGTGTCCATTTATCCTTTTACGTAGAGACACTTCAATCTCCCTAGACATTTAATAACATATTTAAAAGTAGCCATTCTTCAACAAAAAAAACTTCAAAAACAGACTTCAAAGAGAAATTGCAGAGCTACAATTCATTTGCAAACTTAACACCATTAATTTGGGCTTGAATGGGGACTGTCTCACTACAAAAGCAATTTTCCCTCTCTTGGTATTGACACCTCCTTATCAATTATTGGGAGTGGACCACATCCACCCTGACTGAATTGGCCTTGTCAACACTGGTTCTCCACTTGTAAGGTAACTCCCTTTTCTTCATGTGCCAATATATATTTATGCCTGTATATGTAATTTTCACTTCATGCATCTGAAGAAGTGAGTTTTTTACCCACGAAAGCTTATGCCCAAATAAATCTGTTAGACTTTAAGGTGCCATCGGACTCCTCGTTGTTTTTGTGGATACAGACTAACACGGCTGCCCTTCTGAAACCCATTTCTTGTTTATAATATAACCCAGTTTATGTAATTTCTAACTGGGGGGCAAGAAGTTGTGCATATCTCCCTCCACATTGAGGGAGGCAGCAAATTTCATAAAACCTTTGGGTTTGTATCCCTTAAAGGGAGTGGACACCAGAGTGGATCTCTGTCTCTCTGTGCAGCTGGATGTGGCCCTGCCTGTGTGCTTGACTGGAAGAGGCGTGTCAGCTTAGCCCAGCAAGGCCAGGTAAAGGGGACCCAAGCTGGAAAGATAGGCTGATTCAGTGGCACCCCAGCACATCAGGTGACACCCCGAAGGGCCCAAACACCTCACAGTGCTAAGCACCCAGAACACAGCTGAAGTCCATGGGAGCTGCAGGAGTTCAGAGACTGAAATCAGACCTGGGTTGTCTCATGCTGGGCACCTGATCTTTGGGACACCCAAATGAGAGCCCACCTCTGGGAATGTGGACTTTGAATGGGCTGCAGAAAGAGGGACCCTGAGCAGAGTCCCATCTCTTTAAGAAGAGAAGAAGCTGCAGGCCATGTGGGAGCAGCAGGGGAAGTGGGCAGGTGGGCGCATGCAACTGACTTGCTCTGAAACAAGTCCCAGGTAGCTCTCTGTCTCTCCCCACCACTGCACCTGGATGGATAAAGGCAGTATACCCTGCATGTGTGGGTTGGGCAGTGAGCGTGTCAGAGGAAGCTGGAGCAGCTGGCACTGTATATAAGAACATAAGAGCGACCATATTGGGTCAGACCAATGGTCCATCTAGTCAGGTATCCTGTCTGCTGACAGTGGCCAATGCCAGGTGCCCCAGAGGGGATGAACAGAACAAGTAATCATCAAGTGATCCATCCCCTGTCGCCCATTCCCAGCTTCTTTTCCAATTCCAATATATCCTTTTTGAGATGGGGTGACCACATCTGCACGCAGTATTCAAGATGTGAGTGTACCATGGATTTATATAGAGGCAATAGGATATTTTCTGTCTTATTAGCCATCCCTTTCTTAATGATTCCTAACATTCTGTTTGTTTTTTTGACTGCCGCTGCACATTGAGTGGATATTTTCAGAGAACAATAAGTCCCAGATCTCTTTCTTGAGTGGTAACAGCTAATTTATAAAAATAAATTTGTTAGTCTCTAAGGTGCCACAAGTACTCCTGTTATTTTTGCGGATACAGACTAACACGGCTGCTACTCTGAAAGCTAATTTATAGCCCATCATTTTATATGTATAGTTGGGATTATATTTTCCAATGTGAATTACTTTGCATTTATCAACATTGAATTTCATCTGCCATGTTGCCCAATTACTCAGTTTTCTGAGATCCCTTTGTAACTCTTCACAGTTTGCTTTGGACTTAATTATCTTGAGTAGTTTTGTATCATCTGCAAATTTTGCCACCTCACTGTTGACCCCTTTTTCCAGATCATTTATGAATATGTTGAATAGGACTGGTCCCAGTACAGAACCTTGAGGGACCCGACTATTTACCACTCTCCATTCTGAAAATTGACCATCTTTCATACCCTTTGTTTCCTATCTTTTAATCAGTTACTGATTCATGAGAGGACCTTCCTTCTTATCCCATGACAGCTTACTTTCTTAAGAGCAGGCAGGAGCGGATTAGGGTTTATTGGGCCCCTGGGCCAGTGCAAGTGGGGGCCCTTCCCCTCCCTTTCTGCCTGCAGTCCCCCTCCTCCCCAGCATTCCTGCCAGGGAGTGGGGTCGGGGAGCGTTTGGAGTGCCGGGCGGGTGGAGCCAGGCAAGCCCCTGTGCCCCAAGCCCACTCCCTGGCTGGAGTGCCGGGAGGGCGGGCGGAGTGAGCCAACTCCCCACACCCTGACCCCACTCCTTGGCAGGAGCACTGGGCGGGTGGAGAGTCAGGGCGTGGGGGCACCCATTTTTCCATGGGCCCCCCAATTGGCCAGGGCCCCAGGGCATGGGCCCCATTGGCCCAGTGGCTAATCCACCATCGGGTGCAGGGTCTGAGCTGCTCTTCCTTGCCTCCAGCCATGGCCCCTGTGTTGAACCAACAGAAGGAATGCTGTAGTACTGCAAAGCTCCTGGAATGGATCTGAGAATAGGTCCCCTCCCATTTAAATCTGGGGGCTGTCAGCTCCAGCACCTCAACTAATCTCAGCTCTGGATGAAAGTGAAAGGAGAAAGTGATCACTAAGGTAGCCAGGGCCCAAGCACTAAGGGCTTTAAAGATCAAACCCAACAGCTTGATTTGCAGTTGGAAATGAACTGGAAGCCAGCACTGCCTCTGGAGAGTAGGGGCCATGTGCTGTCTGCGAGAAGAACTGCTCAATGAGCAGCCAGCTGCAATCCATGCTAGCCTGGTGTGAATCTTCCAGCATGGCCTGCTAATTCCTGCATTTCTGCTTTCCCAATTCCTGTGTGACCCTGCGCGCCTCCCAGGTGAATGCAGTGTGAAACAATGGGTGCATGTCCTGAGTCTTGGAGTGATGTGGTGTTTGTGTCTGCTCTAGGGCTCCCCTCCCAATGGTACAAAAGGGCACCTGGGCTGAAGAAGATTCCAACAAGTACTACATAATAGACAATCTGTCACGCTCAAGAGTACTATATATATATATATATATAAAGATTGTTATATATATATATATGTTTGCAGTGTTGTAGCTGTGTTGGTCTCAGGAAGGCAAGGTGGATGAGCTAATACCTTTTATTGGACCAACCTTGGTTGGTGAGAAAGACAAGCTTTCAAGCTCCACAGAGCTCTTCTTCAGGTGTGGGAAAGGATATATATATAGACTCAGAGATATGTATGCATATGTAACATGTATATATACATAAACTGTAGTGTATGAATTACACTTATTTTACGTATATTATATATATCACATACACACATCTAATCTAATTTATGATTTTACAAAATACAAACATACATTTTTAATTTGATCTCATCCCTTTAATTGGAAGAGCTTTAAGATGCTCAGATATATGTGAACATTGTGATATGTTCTTACTGGTAATCATATTACATTATATTATATATTTATTTTTGTTGCCCATGTTGAAAGAGATGCCAAAAGCAAACAAACATCACATATTTTGAAAAGTAAATCAGATTTTTAAACTTTCTTGCGCTGAATTCATTAGAATGGCAACACATCTAGGCATTTGTTTGGTTTTTCTAAAATTGGTGACTTTGAACGCGACAGCATCTGGTTGAGCTTTGCCAGTCACTTCCTGTGGATGAACAGGAGAGGGTGCTGTTCCTCTTTGTGAAGAATGACCCAGGGTGCCTGGGCTCAGCCTTGCCTGTGGTCTGTCGGTAACTGAGGAGGAAGCCTCTGTCTTCTTGAAGCAGATGTGATTCCGTCTTGACTGCAGCCAGTTGGAAAGTGGAGGGGAAAAATGTGCATTTCCGTTCTTTACGGTGGAATTTTCCAACCAGCTCAGCCATGGCAGCAGGTGAGACTTGCACACGCCAGACAGTCTTGTTTTCACAGGATCCCGTGTGTTTCCACCTTCTCTTGCTGCCTCTCATCCTTCCCAAATCTCCCTGGCAATTATTATAGGGCTGTAGTAGCACCAACAGGGGCCTGCTGTGCTAGGTGCTTGCACAGATACATGCTCCCAGCCCCTAAGGGCTTACAATCTGCATGGATGAGGTGGGAGAAAGGGGCTTGCCCCATTTTAGCAGCGAGGAGCTGACGTTCAGAGATTAAGTAACTTGCGGAAGGTCTCACACAGCCTCTGTGGCAGACCTGGGTCTCCTGAGTGCTAACCACAGGGCTAGCCAGCCTAAGCACCTGCAGGTTTCTCTTTGAGGTTCTCCAGATCTCTGACTCTCCCGTGCTCCCTATTTCTGTCCCTCTCTGTTTCGCTCAGTGGCCCGGGACCCTGTTCTCTGGAATACCAGTGAAGTCAGTGGAAGTTACCTGTATCCTGACGAGGGAGAATCTGGTCCTAGGGTGTGTATTTCTTTCATCCATTCCTCCTCCCTGGCTCCCGCTATCTCTACACTGCAGCTGCAGTGAGCCTCCCAGCCCGGGTAGGCAGACTCATAGCAGGGCTAAACACAGCTGTGTGCTATTATGGCTTGGGCGGAGACGTAGCTACTGTGCTCAGACCAGGGACCGGGTGGGCTCTGAGCTGCCACCCAAGTTCAAGTAGCCACACGGTTATTTTTAGCGCGCTAGCTCGAGCCCAGCTAGCATGAGTCTGTCTACCCAGGCTGGGAGGCTCACTGCCAGCTACAATGCAGGCAGACCCTGTCTGTCTGTCTCTGCACCTGTCTGTCTGTCTGTCCATTGCCTTTCTGTCCCTCACGTGCCCCTTTCCTTTTCTCCAGCAGGCTGTGTCCTGTTGCGAGGCCAGGTGGTACAGGAGATTCAACCCTGCTCTGCCCAGACCTTGAAATCAAGAACCCCAGCTCAGGAAGCTCTGCCACTGCTCTGTGCCCTTGACCAGGTCCCTTCACCGCTAGGTGTTTCTCGTGCTATAGAACAGGGTCCCTTCACCACTAGGTGTTTCCCGTGCTATAGAACAGGGTCCCTTCACCACTAGGTGTTTCCCATGCTATAGAATAGGGATACTTCCACTCCTTTGTGCAACATGGGAGGAAAAGAGCTAGCCAGTCTGTGTGAGAGGAAGCCCGCTTCACCGTGTGACTGTCTAGAATTTCAGCTCTAATTTCTACAAACAACCTTACCTCTACCCCCTCCACCCTGACCTCCCTATACCTGCCTCCCAGAGACATCCATCTAGCCACACACCAGGCCTTTCACCATATTTCTATTAGCCACATACCCCCAATGGAACATCCCAGAAGGCATTCTGAAATTTCCCAGAAGCCACTGCTTCAGGGAGTTGTGCCTGGTACTACTGGATCGGTACCCAGAATGCAATGCAACCACAGTGTAGTCGACCGTCGGCATGGACACAGGGTAAAACTGCACCTGCAACTGCAACACTAGTATGGACATACTGCTCCATGGGTGCTTCTGCCGGGGCTGACCCACCAGTTCAGTTACCAATGGCTCAGCTCTCTGGTGAGGATGTTGCATGGTATTAACAGCACTCAGCTCTCACTGGGGTGCAGAGCACTCAGCACTTTTCAGAATAAGGCCTGTTGTTTCACACCCTTTGGGCCAGCCCCCAGCTATCTCACCCGTTTTGCTATGCACAACCCTCGATCCAGGCCAAAGGGGGTCTCGTACAAGTCTGAGCATGGGTCTCTGGGGGAAGGGAATGAGATGAGCTCCTGTGACTCCAGGGAGATGTGGCAGCTGAGTCTGTGCTGGAGTTTGAGATCTGAGGCAAGAACTGGTTTCATGACGCTGGGGAGGGCAGTTGGTCTGGGAGGAGCTTGGAAGAATGGGGCTGCTCAATACTATGGAAGGAAAATGGAACAGGTGACGTTTAAATCCCTTCTGGCATCTGCAGGGTAATTAATGCTTCTCCTGGAGAGGGTCAAACTGCAGCAAGGACAGCAACTGGCATTCAGCTCAGAGAAGGCTGCTGGCATTAAGCACACCACTGACATGGGCCTCAGCTTTTAGGAGAACTGGGTTTAACCCCTGTTTCCCTCTTATGTGTAAGTGACAGATAGGTACAGCTCCCTAACCATCTGGGAGGCAGGTACTGTCCCATTCCCCATGTTAGAGATGGGGAAACAGGCACAGAGAGGGGACAAGGTCACAGAATGAGTCAGTGGGAGAACTGGGAATAAAGTTGTCTGTTCTAACCACTAAACTACACTGCTCACTGGGGAGGCAGGATGAGGACGATGACCTTGTCTCTTGCCTGTTTCAGCAATTTCCAAATCGCCAGGGCTGCTAAAACCACTGATGCTGGTTCCATGGAATAAGTTTATATTTTAAATCGCTACATATGGTAACATGAGGCTGGCTTGAAAAAAAGTCAAATCCCAAGAAGTACAACAACTAGGTTACTCCGGCTGGGGTTGATCCACAGCATAGAAGCTCCAAGGGGTGGGGGATAGGGTACGGAGCTGGACAAGCCATTTAACATCTTGGGCCTCAGTGTGAAAGTTCCTGCAGAGGTGTGAACTGGGATAGCTTCAATGCATTTCATGGGTTAAGGCCCACAGTCTCCAGCTGAAAGAGGCCTCTGGGGAGGTGGAATGTAAAGGTAGGGGTGGTAGTTGCCATAGGACCATAGCTTTATATCTCACCAGTAGAAGAATGGGGATCCTTCTAGACCACCTTGATTACCTCCCCAGGACTCCCTGGAGGTAGTTGTGAAGGAGCTGTAAACAGATTACTCTCTCAGCCCAGCACTCTGCAGCTCCATGGTCTTCTCCTTCTTCCCATGCCACTTCATTTGAGTGTATGGTTTTGGTAGCAGCTTATCACAGAGCAGCCATCTCTGTTTTCAGTGAACAAACCCAGCCAAGCTGTACATGCTTCTTGTTTGTTTGTTGTTTCCATTTCATTTTCCGCAAGCAGCTGGAGAAGATGATTCCACAATGACCACAGGGGTGAAACCTAACCACCCCAGCCATGCTACATGCAGGATGGGGCCAGCCAAGACAGCTGCAGTGGCAAGAGGCAGCAGCCATAAAACAAAAAGACTGTTTGTTTACCCTGGGCCACTAGCACACTCACAGAGGAGACCAGGGGCAAGTGCCAAGCCACAGTGTCTGGCAAATAAACCACTAGAGTAAGGAGCACACAGGAATTGGAATCTGTGGCTTCTACAGAGCAAGGCAGTCAGTGCATGAGCGAGGCTGCGTCTCAGAGGAGAGACAGCTCCTGGCATCAGAACAGAGGCGTGTCAGAGTCCCTGGTTTAAAGGAGGGGGCCGGCTGCTTCTGTTTGGGTTTCCACATGCTGGGCCGGAGTCACGGCTCACTTACATGAGCAGGACCCAGCTGAATCTCCAGTGGTGCTGTCCTGGGGGTGGTGATTAGAATCAGGCCCACAGGCTCCCGTGATTTACGAGGGTGTGTCTCCCCTCAGTGATGTTATCCAGACCCACTGGCGGACCCATGGGGGTGAAGCCCAGCGATGAATGGCTGAAGGGGCCCAGTTTTCAAATGTGGGTGGTAAAGGAGGACCTAGGAGTCCTACCTATGGGTGCTTAGCCCATCGTGTAGGCTAGTGCTACTCGGTGGGTGTAGTGTATGTCTATACTGCCGGCTGTTTGTGAGTGGAGCATGTGAAGGCACCCGTACCCCCACAGTCCACACGCACAGCCTTAAATGCATGTCTGAGGTAGTAGATTCCAAGCTGGAGAGTTCATCTGGCACATGTGGTCAGATGCATGGCTTGAGCTGGGACCTGCCCCTTGTTGTCCATGTTGCAGTGTGGTGATAGCAAAAGCACAGGTACTTGGGCTGAAGCGTAGATAGTCCTCCACTGCTTTCCCCATAATTCCCTGTCCTTGTATCTTCTGGGGCTTCTCCATACAAACTTCCCACGTGCCCTCTATGCACTGGCAGCTACCTTGGCATTTAACCCTTTGTTTTCCACACGCTCCACTCTCTTGTCATTCTCTGACATGCGTGCTGCGGTGGATTGAGCACCTCACACAGTTGGATTGCAAAGCCATGCTTACAAACCACAAATCTGGCAGTGAGCCCTCTCTGTGACCCTGCTACTCGGAAATCGAGCAGGCACTTGGCACTGCCCAAGCCCAGAGCCCACCATTGCCCAGGGTGTCAGCCTGAACCTGACCTGTCTGATGATCAAGTCCAGTGGGTGACACCGTGGTGGAGTCCCAGGAACAGGATCAGACTGCGAACCTGGAAGCTCAGGGTCAGCCTATTCATCTGGTTGGGCTAGCGGGTGTCCTAGGGCTATTTTCCAAGGACCTGCTTGGGGATAAAGCTGAGGAAGAGCTTGGAGAGATTCCTGGCCAGGAATCTGATCCCAGCCTGGTAGGTGCCACCCACTGTGTCTGTCATTGTATTGGGAGGGAACTGGATCTTTAAAATGGAGGGATTTCCAGATTATGGCCAATGGAATTATTGTCATGGAGGACATGCCATGTGTTGGGGGTGGTTAGCTTTGGTTTAAGGTGGAAGCCATGTCATTCCCTTGGCCCGTCCTTCTTTCCTCCCTGCCCTGGATCACATGTGATCCAGAACAGGTGTTGAGCAGAGAGAGAGAGAGAGACCTAGTACCGATTCCTTAAAACGCCCTTTGCTCTTTGAAAAGGAATAACTGGCTCCCAGGCTGGCTGAGCTGGCTGAGTCCTCAGTGGGCAAATTTCCTAAATCTCCCTTTGGCCTTTTGGTCTGGTCAAGAACAGATGGACCTAAGATCCCAAATGCTGGTCTTGGCCATCTTATGTGTCCAGTGAGTCCCTAATGGGGACCTCTGTGCCAATTATAACAACACTGGGCATATAGTGCCCTCTGCCAAGGAGTTGCCAAAGGCCAGGCATTGAGTTAGGGGCCCATACCCCAGGGGTGGGGACAGGCCTGCACTCCTTGTTTAACCCACAGACCAAATTCCCTTCTGACCTTTTCCAGGGAGGGGCAGGCCAGTGAGGCCAGGGTTAGTGCTCGGGGTCAACTGAGGCAACAATTTGAGAATTCTAGGATTCATTGACTCTGGAGGCTGAATTATTCTCGTGCTCCAGGTCAAGGCCCCAATTCCCCTGGAGGTCAGGGCTGCCTCTGTGTCCTGGTGCTGGGTGGTGGGTGGGATGAAGTGCCCACGATTATGCAGCAAAGAGGCATGCTGATCTCTGGGTGCTCTGCTGTGAACCAGAGCTCCTGGCTGTGATCGTTCATGCCCTAGACCGGCGTGAGGGTATTGGTAGAGATCCTGGAAGGCTAAACATTTCTCTAGGGGTCCAAATCCATGACAGCTCTGCTGGTTAGGCCAGGGGCTCATCCTGGCAGGAGAGCAATGGGGAAGTGACTGGCCATATGCAGAATGGCCCAGTGAGTCTATGAGGGTGTGTATCTGAGGTAGGATGCATGGAGACAGGTCTGGAGAGATCTCCTCCCCTACCCTCCACAGAGACTTGGGTGTAAGAAAGTAACAGCAAGGGAATAGGCTACCCCTGAGCTCTGCGCTGACTCGGGATCCTCTTGGAAGGCCAACTCCTCTCCCAGCTCACTCCCCTCCCCAGCAGCAATGCCAGGGCTCTTACCTGAGGGCGCAGTCACATAAGGGGCAGGAGACTGAAGTGGCTTCAGTGCAGTTGGCTGCTGCTGTTGGTTACATCCTCCCCTGTCTTTGTGCAGACTGGGCCTTCCCGAGGATGCCCCCTCCTCTCTCCCAGCCCCCACTGCTCTGGTATCTCCCAGCCCCTTCCCAGGTTGGCTCTCTTGGCCTGGGGAGTTGGTGTCATCTGCAAATATGATCCTGGTTGAATTTATACCACGTGGCAAAGAAAGGCGTGCGGGCAGCTGCCATGCATGGGGCATGGAGAGGCTTGGGGTGCAGGGTAACTGGTGGAAGAAGCCTCTGGGAACTCCTGGAGAGCCCTGGACTGCGCTACAACCAACATGGCGCCTCACTGCTTGTTGACTAAAACGCTTCACTGCTGGGGCAGTGGGGGTGCCGCAGCCCCTCTGGAAATGCCCCATGAACGAGAAACACTAGGCTGCCACACAGCTCCTGCTACACCTCTTGATAGGCTGGCCCCTGATGGGTATCACATGCCTTGCCTCTCTGTACGATGCACAGCAATAACAACAAGGCACCCCCTGCCACCTCCTCACCACACCCGCCAGCCCTGGAGCACTGTCACCCTGACCCATGCACCAAATTCACCTGGCTGGGGAACTCAACGGGCATTTCTGGGATGATGCCAGGGCTGAAATCATCCCAGGGCAGGGAGAATATACTGCATGGAACCCAGCTGCTGCTTGGCACACAGCAGAGGTCTCACAAATGCCCATGTATGTGCAAACCCCCAGCATATCGGTTGGTCGCCCCAATCTACCCATAGTGTCTGACAGCTGGCCTGTCTGATCCTGGCAGTCTACTTACAAATTGGTATTAGTGGCACTAATAAAGTAGTTAATGTTGTGACTAAAAAATCACCTTATTTCCAGTCACCAGGGATTCCCGCAGAAGTACAACAGACCATTGGAACTCTCCCCTTCAAGGCTGTGTCTTACTCGCCTCGAAGGCAGACGAAGCACTGCATGCATTAAAAGATTCTAGGGCACTGTTGAAATCCCTGGTCCCATGTACACGCCTAACAAAACAAAGATCAGTCACCAGTCAGTTAAGGGCTTAATTGCCAAGGAAGCTATTTCTTGTCTTTATCAGGCTGCTATTATTGTTGGATGTATTATCTGTATTACCATAGTGCCTAGGAACCTCAGCCATGGAGCAGGACCCCGCTGTACCAGGCGCTATACAAACCCAGAACTGAAAGATGATCCCTGCCCCAAGGAGCTCAGAATCTTGACAAGCTGGAACATCAGCTGGTATCACCAATTCACCCCCGTCCCTACAATGCACATCACCTGAGGGTCATAGAGTCATAGATTATAAGGCCAGAAGGAAACACTGTGATCATACAAGGGCCCTCCTGTACAACACAGGCCTTCCCTGAATTAATTAATTCCCAGCAGATTTGTTAGAAAAACACCCATCTTGATTTTAAAATTGCCAGTGATAGAAACTCCACCACAACCCTAGGTAAATTGTTTTAATGTTTAATTACCCTCACTGTGAAAAATGGGCACCTTATTTCTGGTCTCTTCCTATCTTCCACCAGGGGCCATCTGCCATAAGTAGCATCTCCTGCATGCCACCTCCCAGTGCTGGACTGGTGGCCTGGACAAAGGGGGCTGTAGCGAGGTAGTGCTGGGTGCATCATCACAGGAATGGCTTCTGGCTTGCACAGATGTGATTGTAGTAGCATGAAAGATGCTATGATGCTTCCCTGACAGACAGTGGGTATCTCTGTATAATAGATGACTCCACAGCTTGGAACAGCTCTACAGACAAGCCAGCCTGCCTTATTTTATTTTGTAAATTAACAGCCAGAAACTTCCTCGCTCAGGTCCCTGGCCAGCTGCCATTGCATGTGGAGGCTGAGACAAGCTATGCCATACTTTAATTACACTGATTAATTTCAGAATACCAGCTTCAGCACAGCATCGGGCAGAGCGGAGGAGGTTACGGGAACTGGTAACACAAATGAATTGTTGTACTGTCCTCTCACCTCGTCTGCTGCCAGGGCACCCGCCCTCGCTGATCTGGCCCCATGCTCATTAGCTCTCTGATGTCATCTCAGCTGATCAGATGCCTTTGGTGTTCAGCACTTTGCTGGGACCCAGGTGCTGGGACAGGACTGGATTCAAGTCAGAACACGAAGGGGAAGGTACTCGGGGAAGTGAGGGGCTGTGATCCATGAAACCGAGGCCCAGATTCACAGAGGTATTTAGGCTCCAAACCTCCTTTGTGGAGTTGATCCAGAAAGCCTAACAGTACCCTGTCCTTCCATAGGAGGATCTCAAATCACACCCTGACCATTAGTCCTCACGACCACTCTGGGAAACTGAGACACTGAGGGGGAACATGACTTGCCTGTGGTCACACAGTAAGTCAATGCCAGAGCTGGGCACCTGCCACTCAGATCTCCCGATTGCCTGTTCTGTGCTTGAAACACCCTTTTGATGGGCAAGCAGAGGCTGGGGGTGCTAGTGCACACTGGGCTCGGTGGCATTGCAGGAACAGGCCTTTGCCATGGGGCGGGAAGGGGCTCAATACAGCCCACAGTCACAGGCAGAGAGCTGCATTGCAGCAACAGGCAGGAGACAGGCGGATTACTGACGGGGAAGCTTGGGATGCTGGGGTTCAAGGGCTCCCCACAAACTTCCTTGGTGACTTCAGGCAAGCCCCTTAGCCTGTCTGCGCCTCAGTTCCCCAGCTGTACAATGGTATAGCAGCTTTGCCCTACCTCCCAGGGGTGTGTGAGGATAAACACATTAAGGATGGTGAGGGGCTCAGATGCTGTGGCTGTGTGGGCCAGAGACATAGCATAAGAACATAAGAACAGCCATACTGGGTCAGACCAAAGGTATATCTAGCCCAATATCTTATCTTCCAACAGTGGTCAATGCCAGGTGCCCCAGAGGAAGTGAACAGGTAATCATCAAGTGATCCATTCCCTGTCACCCATTCCCAGCTTCTGGCAAACAGAGGCTAGGACACCATCCCTGCCCATCCTGACTAATAGCCATTGATGGACCTGTCCTCCATGAATTTATCTAGTTATTTTTTGAACCCTGTCATAGTCTTGGCCTTCACAACATCCTCTGGCAAGGAGTTCCACAGTGCATTGTGTGAAGAAATATTTCCTTTTTTTTGTTTTAAATCTGCTGCCTATTAATTTCATTTGATGACCCCTAGTTCTTGTGTTATGAGAAGGAGAGAGGGAAGTTAATGGCCCATTTGGGATCCCTGCATAAGAGACACTCATGCAGTGTAACATCTTGTTCCCCCTCCTGTGGTCCCAGGGGGATTTCCCTCCTGACCCATGGGAGGTGGTGAGTAACAACAGTACAAAACTCTAGTGGCAAGGCAGGGGCAACACTGTCCTCTTACCGAATTCACCAGGGACATGTAGGGCTAGATCATGCCTTTAGTCGAGCCCTAGCCAAGGAGTGAGACATGCCCTGTGTTGCCTAAGAAGTAGCTCTGGAGGACAGTGTTCCTTACAGATGCCCTTTAGTGAAAGGATCCCTGGCCTGCTACTGTCTTGCTCTGGGAGGTGGAGGGATAGTACTGTGCTCACAGTGGTGATTTAGCCACTGGGCCAATGGGGCCTGTGCCCAGGGGTCCTGGCCAATTGAGGGAGCCCCAGAAAAATGGGCACCCCCGCACCCAACCCACTCCGCCCGCCCGGTGCTCCTGCCAGTGAGTAGGGCAAGCCCCGTGCGCAGCTCCACTCCTCAGCAGGAGCCTGGGGGGATTGCAGGCAGAAGGGGTATGGAGGGCCCCCACTTGCTAGGGCCGAGGGCCCCACAAAAGCTTAATCCACCTCTGTGTGCTGCAAGCCAGGGCCACCAGCACATTGCTTTTCCCAGCTCAGCAGCTCTAACCAGGGAGGAGTGGAGAGGGACCCAAGATTTCATACATGCCCCCCACTGCCTACACACCTGCTTTGGGAGGGGATGGGCCTTCTGCCAAGGTGAAAGCAACCCACGTGTGGGGACAGGAGAGAGCTTCTTATTCCTTCTTCCTCCCTAGCACCATCATGCAATCAGAGTCCCTCAATAACTACAGCAAAACCGGTTTGTTAAGCAGGGCCAGCACTACTGGGAGGGCAAAGGGGGTGTTTGCCCTCCCCAGATGTTCGTCAAGGGGCCCAAGTTATTGTCAGAAAGGCCAAAATAAGTACAGCTTTATCCTGTATTAAGCAACAGATTGGAGAATCATCATCCTTTCTAGAAATGATAAATCTCAGGAAACTACTGAACCAGAAGCCAAATGTTACCTATTTAACTGCTTAAACTCCAGGATTTTCCAGAAGTCTAAGTAGCCCCTGGACTCCTGGAAGATTGTTTGTTTTTCAAATAGCCACATCCAGGGCCCCCAAAATACCCACGTCCCCTCCAATAATGGGACCCTAGAACCGGTCCTGTTGTTCAGGGCTCCCCGCTGCATGGTACATCCCTTGTTGGATAGACAAATGGCTGAAGCAGTTCTTAAGGGATTAGAACAATGGTGTTTAGGGTTGCCAAGTGTCGGTTTTCAACCGGAACGCCCGATCGAAAAGGGACCATGCCGGCTTTGGTCAGCACTGCTCACTGGGCCGTTAAAAGTCCGGTCGGCGGTGCTGTGGGTCTCAGGCAGGGTAGTCCCTACTAGTCCTGGCTCCGCGCTGCACCCGGAAGTGGCCAGCATGTCCGACTCCTAGGCGTGGGGTGTGATGTTCCCCTCTGGTGTTATCTGGATTGGCTAGGTCACTCCAATTCTTGACTATGGGAGCCAGCCTTACCCTGCTCTGCTGTGAGAACCCCCACTCCTGGGCTGTTCATGCACAGCCTCTGGCATGTAAACTGCTCCTTGGATTGTGCAACCGAATGACACTAGCCAATATCTCCAGTCCCAGACACAACCCAAGGAATCTCCGTCTTTCAGTATCTAGTTATGCGCGCTGGATGCTGCAAGTTTATATGAGTTTGTCAATTTAACTAAGAAATTTATATGTACCAGGCTTGATATCCCAAGGGGAGTCTCTGACACACTTCAAACCAAATGCACTGTTTCAGGTAGAATAAACAAACAAATTTATTAACTACAAAGATTTTAAGTGATTATAAGTCAAAGCATAACAAGTCAGATTTGGTCAAATGAAATAAAAGCAAATCACATTCTAAGCTGATCTTAACACTTTCAGTGTCCTTTCAAACTTAGATGCTTCTCATCACAGGCTGGCTGGTTGCCCTTCAGCCAGGCTCTCCCCTTTGATCAGTGCTTCAGGCGCTTGGTGGTGATGTCTGTAGACGGAGGTGGAAGAGAGAGGAAGAGCATGGCAAATGTCTCTCCCTCCTGGCTTTCCCCCCGGCCCTCTTCAGAGTCAGGTGAGCATTACCTCATCACAGTCCCAAACTGACAATAGGAAGGGGGGGGGTAACTCACTCGAGAGTCCAACAGATAAAACGGTTACTCACCTTTGTAACTGTTGTTCTTTGAGATGTGTTGCTCATATCCATTCCAATTAGGTGTGTGCGCGCCGCGTGCACGATCGTCGGAGAATTTTCTACCCTAGCAACACCCAGTGGGTCGGCTGTGGAGTGGCGCCTTCATGGCACTGGATATATACCCCAGCCGACCCAGCACCCCCTCAGTTGCTTCTTGCCGGCTACTCCGACAGTGGGGAAGGGGGGCGGGTTTGGAATGGATATGAGCAACACATCTCGAAGAACAACAGTTACAAAGGTGAGTAACCATTTTTTCTTCTTCGAGTGCTTGCTCATATCGATTCCAATTAGGTGACTACCAAGCCTTACCTAGGCAGTGGGGTCGGAGTGAGACATCGCTGTGTGCAAAACCGCTGATCCGAATGCAGCATCGTCTCTGGACTGCTGTACAAGCGCATAGTGAGCGGCGAAGGTGTGGACCGATGACCAAACTGCAGCTCTACAAATGTCCTGGATCGGGACTTGAGCCAGGAAGGCAGTCGAGGAGGCTTGGGCCCTCGCGGAGTGGGCGGTGAGGCACAGCGTCGGGGCACCGGCCAGGTCATAGCAAGCACAAATGCAGGACGTGATCCAAGAGGAGAGACGTTGGGACGAGACCGGTAAGCCTTTCATCCGGTCGGCCACTGCAACGAAGAGTTGCGTCGTCTTTCTAAACGGTTTCGTACGCACAATATAGAAAGCCAGGGCCCTGCGTACGTCCAAGAAGTGCATACGTTGGTCTTGATGGGTGGCGTGCGGCTTAGGATGGAAGACCGGGAGAAATATATCCTGGTTCACATGAAAAGCTGATACTACCTTGGGAAGAAAGGCAGGGTGGGGGGCAAAGCTCACCTTGTCTTTATGGAAGACTGTGTATGGAGGCTCAGACATGAGCGCCCTGATTTCAGAAACACGCCTCGCTGAAGTGATGGCTACCAGGAAGGCTGTCTTCCAAGATAGGTAAAGGAGTGAGCAGGTAGCCAATGGCTCGAATGGGGGCCCTGTGAGCTTGGAGAGAACCAGGTTAAGATTCCACGCCAGAACGGGTTGGCGTTGCTGTGGGTATAGCCGGTCTAAGCCCTTAAGGAATCTGACGACCATCGGGTTAGAGAAGACCGAGGAAGCGTGTTCTCCTGGGTGGAACGCTGATATAGCGGCCAGGTGAACCCTGACTGAAGATATCGCCAAGCCCTGCTGTTTCAGGGATAGGAGATATTCGAGTATAAGAGGAATAGACGCCTGCAAGGGGGGCTTGGCCTGCTGCTCGCACCACCAGGAGAACCGTTTCCACTTGGCTAAGTAAGTGGTCCGTGTAGAGGGCTTTCTACTTCCCAGCAGAATCTGTTGCACGGGATGTGAGCATCGTAGCTCTGTCCGATTCAGCCATGGAGCATCCACGCTGTAAGGTGGAGCGTTTGCAGGTCGAGGTGACAGAGTCGGCTGTGGACCTGAGAGATCAAGTCTGGGCACAAGGGAAGTGTGATCGGAGTTTGTACCGATAGCTCCAGAAGCGTGGTGTACCAGTGCTGTCTTGGCCAAGCTGGAGGACTAGAATCACACGCGCCTTGTCTCTGCGTAGCTTGAGCAGCACCCTGTGGACCAGTGGGAATGGAGGGAAAGCGTAGAACAGCTGGTCTCTCCATGATAGGAGGAAAGCGTCCGACAGGGAGCCCGGAGATCGCCCTTGGAGGGAGCAGAACACGTGGCACTTCCTGTTGGCTCGTGAGGCAAACAGGTCGACCTGGGGAAATCCCCACCTCTGGAAGATGGAATGGATGATATCCGGGCGAATCGACCACTCGTGCGTCTGGAAGGATCTGCTGAGACGGTCCGCTAGAGTGTTCTGGACTCCAGGGAGGAACGATGCCATGAGATGTATCGAGTGGGCAATGCAGAACTCCCACAGGCGAATGGCCTCTTGGCATAGGAGAGACGACCGGGCTCCTCCTTGCTTGTTGATGTAGAACATGGCCGTGGTGTTGTCTGTGAGGACTGACACGCAACGGCCATGTAGGAGACCGAGGAATGCCTGACAGGCTAGGCGCACCGCCATCAGCTCTCGAACATTGATGTGCAGAGCTAGTTGGGATACAGTCCACAGGCCCTGGGTATGGTGCTCCCCGAGGTGAGCGCCCCACCCTAGAGATGAAGCGTCCGTGACCAGGTGCAGGGAGGGTTGTGGGGCGTGAAACGGCACTCCTGTGCAAACCACCTTGTGATCCAGCCACGAGGTGAGAGAGGTCAAGACCGAGTTCGGAACCGTGACCACCATGTTTAGGTTGTCCCGATAAGGACGGTACACCGACGATACCCAGGCCTGAAGTGGGCGAAGCCGAAGTCTGGCATGCCTGGTTACGTAAGTGCAAGAGGCCATGTGTCCCAATAGGCCGAGGCACGTCCTTATTGTAGGGACCGGGAAGTCCTGGAGTCCGTGGATGATGTTTGTGATGGCATGAAACCGATTGTCTGGCAGAAGAGTTCGGGCGAGTCTGGAGTCTAAGACTGCCCCGATAAACTCTATTCTCTGGGTCGGCTCCAGAGTGGACTTTTCTTTGTTGAGTAGAATGCCCAACTCGTGGAATGTTTGTAGTATTATCTGGACGTGAGCGTAAACCTGGTCCCTGGTGCGGCCGCGCACCAGCCAGTCGTCTAGATACGGGAACACCTGTATCCTTTGTCGACGAAGGTATGCTGCCACGATAGCCATACATTTGGTGAACACTCTCGGAGCCGTAGACAAGCCGAAGGGAAGGATGGCAAATTGGTAGTGCACATTGTTTACTACAAACCGAAGGAAGCGCCTGTGCGGGGGGTAGATTGCTATATGAAAATACGCGTCCTTCATGTCGAGGGCGGCGTACCAGTCTCCAGGATCCAGGGAAGGAATGATGGTCCCCAAGGAGACCATGCGGAACTTCAACCTTACTAAGAATTTGTTGAGTCCGTGTAGGTCTAAAATGGGTCGCAGACCCCCTTTTGCTTTGGGGATCAGGAAGTAGCGGGAGTAAACCCCCCTGACCCTTAACTCTGGGGGAACCTCCTCTATGGCCCCCATAGAGAGGAGCCCAAAAACCTCCTGTATAAGGAGATGCTCGTGAGAAGGGTCCCTGAAGAGGGACGGGGAGGGGGGGGTGAAGAAAACTGGAGAGCGTATCCCCTTTCCACCGTGCGAAGGACCCAACGGTCCGAGGTTATAAGGGACCAAGCACGGTGGAAATGGGAGAGGCGATCCCGAAATAAGGGAAATGGATCCTGGGTAGTGTCTAGTACGTTGTCCTCGAGCGCATCTTCAAAAATTTTGCCTAAGGCCTGAAGGTGGTCTAGGAGGGCCTTGGTTCTGACCGGGTTGGGGGCCGGTCGACCTCCGTCTACCACCTCGTCCCCACCTCCTGGGGAAGTCCTATCTCTGACGAGGAGGAGGAGGGTAGAACCTTTGTGGTTGTGGCCTAAAGGGCCTGTGCTGGGGTCCTGGGACATGCATCCCCAGGGAGCGCATGATGGTTCTGGAGTCCTTGAGGCTCTGCAATCGAGAGTCCGTCTTGTCCGAGAACAGCCCCTGGCCCTCGAACGGCAGATCCTGCAAGGTCTGCTGTAGTTCTGGCGGTAACCCCGATACCTGAAGCCAGGAGACGCGTCTCATGGCTATCCCCGACGCTAGTGTCCTGGCGGCAGAGTCCGCTATGTCCAGGGAGGCCTGCAAGGAGGTCCTAGCCACTTTTTTACCTTCCTCCACTAGGGCCCCGAACTCCTCTCTCGAGTCCTGGGGGACCAATTCTTTGAATTTACCCATGGAATTCCATGAGTTGTAACTGTACCGACTCAAGAGCGCCTGTTGGTTCGCGGCTCTGAGCTGCAGACCCCCCGCTGAGTAAACCTTACGCCCGAACAAATCGAAGCGTTTGGCGTCCTTTGATTTGGGCGCTGCCGCCTGCTGACCATGGCGCTCTCTTGCGTTCACTGAGGAGACTACTAGTGAACACGGTGGAGGGTGTGTATAGAGGTACTCATGGTCTTTGGAGGGAACAAAGTACTTCCTCTCTACACCTCTGGCAGTGGGTGGGATGGAGGCAGGTGTTTGCCATATGGTGTTGGCATTAGCCTGACTCGTACGAATTAGAGGCAACGCCACCCGGGATGGGGCATCAGCTGAAAGGATGCTCACCACCGGGTCCTCCACCTCCACAATCTCCTCTACCTGCAGGTCCATGTTCCGTGCCACCCTACGTAACAGGTCTTGGTGGGCACGGAGATTTATTGGGGGTGGGCCAGATGCTGTTGTGCCCGCCACCGCCTCATCCGGGGAAGATGAGGAGGACGCCTCAAGGGGTAAAGGATCCAAATGAGGGTCCGGCTGCAAGGGTCCCTGATGTGGAGGATCCTCTGCCCCAGGGTCCGGGGCTTGCGCGGGTGTTGGCACGGGAGCCTCCATGCCCCCTGGGGGAGGACAGGAGATGGTGGCCTCAGGAACCCTGGGCTCAGAATGTGCTGAGCGAGAGGCCGTTGGTGGAGCCCCTTGAGCCTGGTAATAAGCCCATGGGGTCCAGAAAGACCAATGTGCAGGGTCCTGTCTCTGGTCCTCTGCTCCCTCGTGCCAATGGCCGAAGTCATCCGCTGCCTGACCCTGCGCGGGACATGCTGCTCGGGAAGCCCCGTCCGACGAGCGAGACGCCGATCTTGAGGGCCAAGGCGGTGCCGAGCGTGGTTGCAGGGGCTCGTCCCGGTACGGTGCCGAGTGGTGCCGGTCCACAGGCGAGCGGTCTCTACGCAGTGCCGGTGAGTGGTACCAGGATCAAGAACGGTGCCGATGGCCATGTTGGTACTGGGATCCAGATCTGGATCGCGAAGATGAAGATCGTCTGTAGGCTCGGTGCCGTGAGTGGCCTCGGGAACGGGAGCGGCGCTCATACCGGTGCCGGGAACTATGTCTGGAAACTGACCAGTATCGGTGAACAGGCCGGTGCCGAGAAGTAGACCCGGTGCCAGGAGAAAGATCTGGGCCGTGAGTACGACCGGCGCCGAGATGAAGATCGGTGCCGGGACTGCGAGCGGCGTCGGGACCTGCTCCGCGACCGGGAGCGGTGCCGCGAGCCCACGCTCAGAGATGGAGGGCGTATAAGGGCAGGCTTGCCCTTGGATAACACAGGACGAAGGTCATGCGGTGCCGTGGGCTGAGACGGTGCCGGCTCCGTGAGGGCGATGAGGTCTTTCGCCGTTGCAAAAGTCTCCGGTGTAGAAGGGAGACAGGGCTCAGCCACAGGACGAGGTGGTGAGCCAGTCCGCACCGGACTCAACGGCCCTACACCCAGTGCCGAAGTCAACGGTACTGATGACACTTGCACCCTCTGGCGCTCTGAAGCCGGACGCGGCTCTACCACCGGAGCGGGGGGAGCCGGTGCCTGCTGGACGGCAGTGTCCTGTGTCTTGCGGGGTCTTTTATGCCCCGGAGACAAGGAACGGCGTCGAGGGGCTTGCGGTGGACGCGGTGCCGAGGAAGGATGGTGCCGTGGAGCCTTATCCGCGTCTGCTCGCGGTGCAGTACCGGAGGGTGCCGCTGGGGCGCTGCGCACCGAGGCGCTCGGTGCCAGAACTTAGTGCGCCGAAGGAGGATCTGAGCTAAGTGCTGCCTCCATAAGGAGCTGCTTGAGTCTGAAGTCCCACTCCTTTTTGGTCCTTGGTCTGAAAGCCTTGCAGATCTTACACTTATCTGTCTGGTGAGACTCCCCTAAACACTTCAGACAAGAGTCGTGGGGGTCTCCCGTTGGCATAGGCTTAGCACAGGTCATGCACGGCTTAAAGCCAGGAGCTTTGGGCATGAGCCCGGCTGTACGCTGGGGGGGGGGGAAAGGGGGGATAATAGCCCCCTTAACCCCCGCTAACTACTTACAACTATTTATAACTACTCTTCAAACTATTAACAACAAACTACTAATCTAAAGAACACAATTAACAACTATCTACAAGAACTAATGAGTAAAGCTAGGGAGAGTGGAGAACAGCTATGCCGTGCTCCACAGTTCCAACGACCGTCACGGGCGGTAAGAAGGAACTGAGGGGGCGCTGGGTCGGCTAGGGTATATATCCAGCGCCATGAAGGAGCCACTCCAGGGGGCTCCACAGCCGACCCACCGGGTGTTGCTAGGGTAGAAAATTCTCCGACGATCGTGCATGCAGCGCGGACACACCTAATTGGAATCGATATGAGCAAGCACTCGAAGAAGAACCTTTGTTGTTGCCTAGGCCAGTGTCCTTTGTTCCTGTGAGGCTGGTCTGGTCCCATACATACCCTGATGAGGTGTTAACTGTGTCTCTGCTCTTGGAGAGTTTTTTCCTGGGCTTGCTTTAAGCCATGAGGACACATTTTCAGCCTCATAACTATAATCATGAAATTACAACCTATAACATTACTATAATATTACTGTAACAGCGATTACTATAACATTACCATAACAACAATGCTCAGTACATCATGAGCCTTCTGAAGACACCCGACATGACAAACTTTGCATTAGATACCATACAATCATATTATAAGGATGAACATGGGGGTGTAGGGTGTTCCCACGAGGTATAGAATGGCACAGGGGGGCCACAGGGAACCATGGCCAATGGGAGCTGGGGGAGCGGTGCCTGCAGGCGAGATCAGTGCGCGGAGCCTCTTGGCCCCCACACCTAGGAGCTGGACCTGCTGGCTGCTTCCAGGGCACAGCGCAGAGTCAGGACAGGCAGGGAGCCTGCCTTAGCCCAGCTGTGCCGCTGACTGGGAGCCGTCCGAAGTAAGCCCGCCCTCCAAACCCGAGCCCCAACCCCCTGTCCCAGCCCTGAACCCCCCATACCCAGAGCCCTCTCCTGCACCCCAAACTCCTCATCCCCAGCCCCTCCCCAGAGCCTGCATCCCCAGCCGGAGCCCTCACCCCCCCACACACCCTAACCCCCTGCCCAAGCCCAGACCCAACTCCCACATCCTGAACCCCTCTTTCCCGGCCCCACCCCAGAGCCCAAACCCCCAGCCCAAAGCCCATACCCCCTCCCACACCCCAACCCCCTATCTCAACCAACAGCCCCCTCCCACATTCTGAATCCCTTGTCCCCACCCCCCAGCCTGGAGCCCCCTCCTGCACCCCAAACTCCTCTTCCCCAGCTCTACCCCAGAGCCTGCACCCCCAGCCCAGAGCCCGTACCCCCTCCTGTACCCCAACCTCCTGCCTCAACCTGAAGCCCCCTCCCACACTCTGAATCCCTCGGCCAGCCCACTCCTGCATCCCAAACCCCTCATCCCTGGCCCCACCCCAGAGCCTGCACCCCGAGCCTGAGCCCTCTCCCCCTTCTGCACCCCAACTCCCTGCCCCAGCCCGGAGCCCCCTCCTGCACCCTGAACCCCTGATTCCTGGCCCCACCCCAGAGCCCACACCCCCAGTTAGAGCCCTTACCCAAAAAAGAAGCTTACAAGAAGTGGAAGATTGGACAAATGACCAGGGAGGAGTATAAAAATATTGCTCAGGCATGCAGGAGTGAAATCAGGAAGGCCAAATCACACTTGGAGTTGCAGCTAGCAAGAGATGTTAAGAGTAACAAGAAGGGTTTCTTCAGGTATGTTAGCAACAAGAAGAAAGTCAAGGAAAGTGTGGGCCCCTTACTGAATGAGGGAGGCAACCTAGTGACCGAGGATGTGGAAAAAGCTAATGTACTCAATGCTTTTTTTGCCTCTGTCTTCACAAACAAGGTCAGCTCCCAGACTGCTGCACTGGGCAGCACAATATGGGGAGAAGGTGACCAGCCCTCTGTGGAGAAAGAAGTGGTTCGGGACTATTTAGAAAAACTGGACGTGCACAAGTCCATGGGGCCGGATGCGCTGCATCCGAGGGTGCTAAAGGAGTTGGCGGATGAGATTGCAGAGCCATTAGCCATTATTTTTGAAAACTCATGGCGATCGGGGGAGGTCCCGGATGACTGGAAAAAGGCTAATGTAGTGCCCATCTTTAAAAAAGGGAAGAAGGAGGATCCGGGGAACTACAGGCCAGTCAGCCTCACCTCAGTCCCTGGAAAAATCATGGAGCAGGTCCTCAAGGAATCAATTATGAAACACTTAGAGGAGAGGAAAGTGATCAGGAACAGTCAGCATGGATTCACCAAGGGGAAGTCATGCCTGACTAACCTAATTGCCTTCTATGATGAGATAACTGGGTCTGTGGATGAGGGGAAAGCAGTGGATGTGTTATTCCTTGACTTTAGCAAAGCTTTTGATACGGTCTCCCACAGTATTCTTGCTGCCAAGTTAAAGAAGTATGGGCTGGATGAATGGACTGTAAGGTGGATAGAAAGCTGGCTAGATCGTCGGGCTCAACGGGTAGTGATCAACGGCTCCATGTCTAGTTGGCAGCCAGTTTCAAGCGGAGTGCCCCAAGGGTCGGTCCTGGGGCCGGTTTTGTTTAATATCTTTATTAATGATCTGGAGGATGGTGTGGACTGCACTCTCAGCAAGTTTGCCGATGACACTAAACTAGGAGGCGTGGCAGATACACTAGAGGGTAGGGATCGGATACAGAGGGACCTAGACAAATTAGAGGATTGGGCCAAAAGAAACCTGATGAGGTTCAACAAGGACAAGTGCAGAGTCCTGCACTTAGGACGGAAGAATCCCATGCACAGCTACAGACTAGGGACCGAATGGCTAGGTAGCAGTTCTGCAGAAAAGGACCTAGGGGTCACAGTGGACGAGAAGCTGGATATGAGTCAACAGTGTGCTCTTGTTGCCAAGAAGGCTAACGGCATTTTGGGCTGTATAAGTAGGGGCATTGCCAGCAGATCGAGGGACGTGATCGTTCCCCTTTATTCGACATTGGTGAGGCCTCATCTGGAGTACTGTGTCCAGTTTTGGGCCCCACACTACAAGAAGGATGTGGAAAAATTGGAAAGAGTCCAGCGGAGGGCAACAAAAATGATTAGGGGTCTGGAGCGCATGACTTATGAGGAGAGGCTGAGGGAACTGGGATTGTTTAGTCTCCAGAAGAGAAGAATGAGGGGGGATTTGATAGCAGCCTTCAATTACCTGAAGGGGGGTTCCAAAGAGGATGGAACTCGGCTGTTCTCAATGGTGGCAGATGACAGAACAAGGAGCAATGGTCTCAAGTTGCAGTGGGGGAGGTCTAGGTTGGATATTAGGAAACACTATTTCACTAGAAGGGTGGTGAAGCACTGGAATGCGTTACCTAGGGAGGTGGTGGAGTCTCCTTCCTTGGAGGTTTTTAAGGCCCGGCTTGACAAAGCCCTGGCTGGGATGATTTAGTTGGGAATTGGTCCTGCTTTGAGCAGGGGGTTGGACTAGATGACCTCCTGAGGTCCCTTCCAACCCTGATATTCTATGATTCTATGATTCTACACCCCAACCCCCCTGCCCCAGCCCAGTGAAAGTGAGTGAGGGTGTGGGAGAGCCAGCCACTGAGGGAGGGGGAATGTAGTGAGTAGAGGGTGGGGACTCAGGGCAGGGGCGGGGCACGGACAGGTCTAGGGTGTTCAGTTTTGTGTGATTAGAAAGTTGGCAACCCTAGTGCTGCTAGGAAGTCTAGGGAGCCCAAAGCACAATCATCAGCCCAGCCAATGAACCACGCTCAGCTCCTGAGTGGCTGCCACATGGGAAGGAAGGAGCAGGCCAATGGTTTCATGAACAAATCTCCCCCCTCCCTGCTCTGCTTGAACAAGTTCATATTTGGAACATCGCAGGAGCATGGAGCAGTGTCCACCCAGCAGTCACCTGGTAAAATTACAGAGCAGACCATCTGCAGGTGGCTTGCAGGCCTAAGTGGAAGGCTCTTGTTTGGGCTGCAAGAAGTGCTTGATTCAAATGCTGCACAAGGCTGGTGTATGTTATGGCTGGTTGATGTGAAAGTGATGCCTTTGGGTGAGGGTCTCAGGCCTGAGCTATGCAGAAGGTCAGACTAGATAATAATAATATAATAATAATTAATGGAGATATCCTATCTCCTAGAACTGGAAGGGACCTTGAAAGGTCATCGAGTCCAGCCCCCTGCCTTCACTAGCAGGACCAAGTACTGATTTTGCCCCAGATCCCTAAGTGACCCCCTCAAGGATTGGACTCACATCCGTGGGTTTAGCAGGCCAATGCTCAAACCACTGAGCTATCCCTCCCCCCATGATCATCATGGCCTGAGAATATCATGGCCTGGTAACCAGGGTGGGCCAAGGGAGGCTGTGAGTGACTAGGTGGGAGACAGATTATCAGCGGATGGGTGTAGGCAGGTCAAATCTGAGTAAATGGAGATGCTGGATCTCTAAAGCCTTTGATCAAAGAAGCAGCAAGGTTACACCCGGGCCTGCTGATGAGGGTGGGGTGGGGCAAAAGGGTTAATTGCCCAGGGGCCTGGCCATTTAAAAGGGTCCGCGTGGATGGGAGAGATATGTATTTTTTTAAAATAAAAATTAAGATAAAAAAAAAGAAATCCGGTTTCCTGTCGCTGCTGCTCTGTCCAGAGCGCCGTCCCCCATTGCGACAGTCACAGTCTATCAGAGTGCTGCTGCACCTGCTGCTCTGGCAGTCTGGCAGAGCGTCAGCAACAGCAGCCTCAGTAAATGTGTGAGGTCTCAACTGAAATGTGGAGTGTGGCATTTCAAATCAGTCCGTACAGTTCATTATGGATACAAACATAGTCCGGAGCCCAGAAACAGAGAGAAAAGCAAGACAAAGAAGCCTGACTTGAAAAAAGTAAGAAGGGCAGTTGTACTTTGTTTGATTGTGTGTCGTAAACCTCAGCCATCCCTTTCTAGGGGGCAATTGACTGTTCTGCCCTGGAGCCCAGCATTGCTGTCGGCGGGCCTGGTTACACCATAGTTTAAAGGGACAGTAACTTCTCTGGAGCAGGGACTAGGTCTCTGGTATTGTTGGAAGTTCATAGAGTCCAAGGCCAGAAGGGACCATTGTGATCATCTAGTCTGACCTCCTGTATAACACAGGCCAGACCTGCCCCACAATAATTCCTAGGACAGAGCTGTTGGAAAAAACATCCCATCTCGATTTAAAAATGGCCAGTACTGGAGAATCCACCACAACCCTTAGGAAATTGTTCCAGTGATTAGTTACTCTCAGTGTTAAAAATGTATGCCTTATTTTCAGTTTGAATTTGTCTAGCTTCAACTGCCAGCCACTGGATTGTGTTAGACCTTTCTCTGCTAGAATGAAGAGCCCAATATTAAATGTTTGTTCCCTACATAGATACTTATTGACTGTGATCAAGTCACCCGTTAACAGTGGGAGCTCATGTTCAGCTGACTATCCACTATGACCCCCAAAACTTTTTCAGTCACTGCTTCCCGCTGCAAAATCCTACCTCAGCGCCTCATCATGGTGCAGCGGTGACCCTGGCCGTCTGACAACTATGGTAGCAGGACATATGCCCTGATAGGTCTAACCATGCTACAAAGGTGTTGGACTATCCAATCCAAGGAGGGGGATTGCTCTCTCAGAGGAAAGAGCATTTTTCCTTCTCCTTAGAGGTTGAAGGCTAGCTAAGCTTGAGGAGGTACGTATGCTTGCCCGCCTAGCCAGTGGGATGGCTTAAAGTTAACGGCTAAAACAACACAAGTAAATGGGTCTTAGTTCCCTGCGTGTCATCAAACCATTCTTCGGTGGTGGAGTGGAAATTGAGCGATGAGAGGTTGCTAAAAATGTCAGGTGCTAGGCCAACATGGAAAAGGACAACACTCGCTGTGTGTACTTACAATTGTAGGTCGCTGGCGAGGGAGGAAACGTTAAATCATCTGATGGAGGAGAAGAAAAGGATAAGATGCAATATCCTCGGTATCTGTGAAACCCGACGAAAGAAGGAGTTGGAAGTCAACTGGAAGGATGGAAGCGCTGTGAGGCTCGGAAAGGGAGATGGCGCTAGAAACATTGGAGGAGTCGGATTCACCAAAGGGAAGTCGTGCCTGACTAACCTAATTGCCTTCTATGATGAGATAACTGGCTCTGTGGATGAGGGGAAAGCAGTGGATGTGTTATTCCTTGACTTTAGCAAAGCTTTTGATACAGTCTCCCACAGTATTCTTGCCGCCAAGTTAAAGAAATATGGGCTGGATGAATGGACTGTAAGGTGGATAGAAAGCTGGCTAGATCGTCGGGCTCAACGGGTAGTGATCAATGGCTCCATGTCTAGTTGGCAGCCGGTTTCAAGCGGAGTGCCCCAAGGGTCGGTCCTGGGGCCGGTTTTGTTTAATATCTTTATTAATGATCTGGAGGATGGTGTGGACTGCACTCTCAGCAAGTTTGCAGATGACACTAAACTAGGAGGCGTGGTAGATACACTAGAGGGTAGGGATCGGATACAGAGGGACCTAGACAAATTAGAGGATTGGGCCAAAAAAAACCTGATGAGGTTCAACAAGGATAAGTGCAGAGTCCTGCACTTAGGACGGAAGAATCCCATGCACTGCTACAGACTAGGGACCGAATGGCTAGGTAGCAGTTCTGCAGAAAAGGACCTAGGGGTCACAGTGGACGAGAAGCTGGATATGAGTCAACAGTGTGCTCTTGTTGCCAAGAAGGCTAACGGCATTTTGGGCTGTATAAGTAGGGGCATTGCCAGCAGATCGAGGAACGTGATCGTTCCCCTTTATTCGACATTGGTGAGGCCTCATCTGGAATACTGTGTCCAATTTTGGGCCCCACACTACAAGAAGGATGTGGAAAAATTGGAAAGAGTCCAGCGGAGGGCAACAAAAATGATTAGGGGTCTGGAGCACATGACTTATGAGGAGAGGCTGAGGGAACTGGGATTGTTTAGTCTCCAGAAGAGAAGAATGAGGGGGGATTTGATAGCAGCCTTCAACTACCTGAAGGGAGGTTCCAAAGAGGATGGAGCTCGGCTGTTCTCAGTGGTGGCAGATGACAGAACAAGGAGCAATGGTCTCAAGTTGCAGTGGGGGAGGTCCAGGTTGGATATTAGGAAACACTATTTCACTAGGAGGGTGGTGAAGCACTGGAATGCGTTACCTAGGGAGGTGGTGGAGTCTCCTTCCTTGGAGGTTTTTAAGGCCCGGCTTGACAAAGCCCTGGCTGGGATGATTTAGTTGGGAATTGGTCCTGCTTTGAGCAGGGGGTTGGACTAGATGACCTCTTGAGGTCCCTTCCAACCCTGATATTCTATGATTCTATGATTCTATGATTTATCGTCAGTAAGGACTGGGTTTCGAAAGTCATATCATGCTAGCTAATATCATCACATATTGGTGTGCTGCATCTTCAGATGGAGTCAAAAGCTATCCTCAAGGTCATCCAGGCCTACGCTCCCACAAGTGCAAGTGAGGATGAAGAAGTGGAAGAATTCTACCAAGAGCTCGAAAGAGCCCTCGCGCAAAAGTCCACTTACACTGTCACAATGGGAGAGTTCAACGCTAAGGTCGGGCGAGGGAAAACTGGCAAAAAGTTCATAGCGAGATACGGCAGCGATGAAAGAAATGAAAGAGGAGAAAGGCTGGTAACGATGGCGGAAACGAAAGAACTGTACATGGCAAACACCTGGTACAAAAAGAAGATTGCAAAAAGGTGGACATGGATCGCGCCAAACGCGAAGAGTAAGAATGAAATCTACTATATTTTAGTCAATAAAAGGCACATCGTTCAAGACGTCTCTGTGGTGCAGCCCTTCAACACCAGCAGTGACCATCGCCTGCTTAGAGCGAAGTTGATTTTTGATGAAGTAGTGTAAAAGAGAGCTTTACAGATGGCAAACAGGAAACAGCGCCCGAAGACATTCAATGAAGCAAAGCTGAAGAAAGCGATTTCTGGGTTTGACTGGAGCCAGATGGAAAAGTGTGATGAGGACTATAGTATCTTTGTTGACAAGCAGAGACGTTGCATAAAAGCAGCTGAAATTGAAAAGATGAAGAAGGCAAAGGGAAGAATCTCAAATTAAACAAAAAGCTTGTTAGAGAAGCGGAGAAATATGAAAAGGCGCTCGGATAACAACCTAGAGTACTCCATTCTGTGCAAGCTTATACGGCAAAAACTGAAGGACGACTTTGAGAACTTCCGGAAAGAAAAGCTCCTTAAAACAGCTGAAGCATGCAAGACCCTCAGGACATGCAAGCGGGAATTGACGCAGTATAGATTGAGTGTAACAGCATTGAAGAACAAGGATGGAGAGACAGTAATTGACAGAGCAGGGATGGAGGAGGTCTGCAAGGACTTCTATACAGAACTGTTCAAATCAAGAATCAACGTCCCTCTCCCAACGCTTCAAGAGTCAGAATAATCGTCACTGAAGTCCAAAGCGCACTACACCAGATGAAGAAGGGAAAAGCTCCAGGCAAAGATGGAATAACGTCAGAAATTATTTCTGCAGGAGGTGAAAAACTTTGGAAGGCCCTCGCTTTAAGATTCAGTTGATATCTTGAAGAAGAAGGAAAAGTACCATCAAGCTGGAAGGAGTCGAATACCATCTTGCTGTACAAGAAGGGGGATCGAGAAAATCTTAAGAACTATCGCCCTATATGCCTGCTCTCTCATATCTATAAACTCTTTACAAAGGTGATAACGAACCGACTCTCGTAGAGTCTGGATGAAAAACAGCCGAGAGAGCAGGCAGGCAGGATTTCAAAGAAATTTCAGCACAATCGACCATATATTTACCCTTAGCGAGCTTCTAGAAAGAGCGAGGGAATACAAACTCCCACTGTGCATTGCTTTCGTCGACTATGAAAAGGCCTTCGATAGCATCGAGTTCAACGCAATATTAAAGGCGCTTACAGAGCAGGGCATTAATATGCAGTACATCAGTTTGTTGAAGGAAGTGAATACTGGATGTACAACAGACATTACTCTCCTTGAAACTCCCCTCCACATCCCAATCGAGAAAGGCGTAAAGCAAGGAGATACGATTTCACCGAAACTATTTACCGCCTGCCTTGAAATGGTTATGAACAAGATCAGTTGGAGGAGTGGTGTTAATATAAATGGAGAATGATTATCTCATCTCAGATTTGCGGACGACATCGTACTAATTGCCGAAAGCACCAACCAACTGCAGAGCATGCTATGAAGACTCGACAAGAAAAGCAGTCAGGTCGGTCTGAAAACGAACCATTGCAAAACGAAATACATGCGATCAGATGTCTTAAGAAAAGCCCGAATAATGGTAACAGGAGAAGAAATTGAAGAAGTGGAACAGTACGTATATTTGGGCCAAAAAGTTAATATGCGCCAAGACATGAACGGAGAACTCTTGTGAAGGATTCGGGCAGGATGGTGAGCGTTTAATTCCATCAAGGACGTCCTCAAAGGAAAAATTGACAAGACCACACGTACAAATATCTTCAATTCAACAATGTTGCCAGCCATGCTGTATGGCAGTGAAACGTGGGCACTGACGAAGAGAGAAGAACAGCGGCTGTTGGTAGCAAAAAGGGCAACGGAACGAGCTATGTTGGGAATTTCCCTTCTGGATTGTATCCCAAATGAAATGATTAGAGAACGCAGCGGTGTATAAGATACGATGGGCGGGCCACATAGCACGGTTCACGGACAAAAGGTGGATTGCAATCATTACTGAGTGGTACCCGCGAGAACAGAAAAGACCACCTGGTCGGCCTCCAAGACGATGGGAAGATGACATTGTTAAACGTTTCGGACAAACGTGGAGAAGAAAGGCAAGAATGCGAGAAGAATGGTAGACGTGTTGTGATCGGCACAGTCTTAACGACAGCTGAAGATCAATCGATCCAGGTGAGCCAGATGCTTTCTAGGACAGAGTCCCCTGTCCTGTAGGCATGGCCTGCATTCTGTGTTCTTAGCTGTATACATTTACATTGAGCCAAATTAAAACACATCTTATTTGCTTGTGCCCCACTAACCAAGCGATCCAGATCGCTTTGAGTCAGTGACCCGTTCTTGTCATTATTTACCACTCCCCCAGTTTTGTCATCAGCAAACTTTATCAGTGACGTGTTTATAATCAAGTTAAATAGCATAGGGCCCAGAGCCAATCTCCATGGGAGCCATTGGAGACAGATCTGCTGCATGACAATTCCCGGGTCACAGTTACATTTTGGTTGTTATATTGGTTCTGCACACTCTTGGGCCCTGCTAATTAAAATGACAGAGGTTTGTGCTGGCCCTTTGGACTCATAATAACACCACTTTATTATATTGCTATAACTCATTTCATCCCAAAGCATCTCATAGTGCCTCCGCTCTGCTCGCTAGTCCACTCCCATTTGAAGTGACAGGTGTAAGTGAAGCATGGCTTTTCCACTCAGCAGTCCTGGTGCCATCTCAAAGTCATGCTGATGAAACCTGAATTGCCATCCCACAACATCATGAGTTGGACCTCATTCCCTCATTCATCAATAGGATACACCAGCACGACAGGGAATCCCCTCACCTGCGTGTGACATGCAGCCACCTCTTGGGTGAAAGACCACTGCTGTTTAACAGCTCCCCTGCATAATGAGTCACACAATGAACACAGGAGCACCACATGCAATTTCAGCTGCAGGTGGGAGATAGGTAGAAAATGGGCTCCCCACCTCTGGGAATGTCTACACTGCCATCAGGAGGTGTGATTGCAGCGGGTGTAGACATACAGCAGCAGGTGTAGACATAATCTAGCTCGGGTTGGCAACCTTTCAGAAGTGGTGTGCCGAGTCTTCATTTATTCACTCTAATTTAAGGTTTCGCGTGTCCGTAATACATTTCAATGTTTTTAGAAGGTCTCTTTCTATAAGTCTATAATATATAACTAAACTATTGTTGTATGTAAAGTAAATAAGGTTTTTAAAACGTTTAAGAAGCTTCATTTAAAATTAAATTAAAATGCCCCCTGGACCGGTGGCCAGGACTCGGGCAGTGTGAGTGCCACTGAAAATCAGCTTGCATGCCACCTTTGGCACGCGTGCCATAGGTTGCCTACCGCTGATCTAGCGAGTTCAGAGACTGATAGCAGTGAAGCCACGGTAGCATGGCTTTCAGCATAGGCTGTGCAAGCATGCTGGATCCTGGGTAATTACTCAGGTGGCTAGGCTGTGCTGAAGTCTGTGCTACTGTGATGTCACTGCCATTAGTACCTGAGCTAACTAGATCAAAGCTTGCTTGGGTATGTCTTTGGGTATGTCTACACTATGGGATTAATCCAAATTTATATAATTCGAATTTTGGAAACAGATTGTATAAAGTCGAATGTATGCGGCCACACTAAGCACATTAATTCGGCGGTGTGCGTCCATGTACCAGGGCTAGCATCGATTTCTGGAGCGTTGCACTGTGGGTAGCTATCCCATAGCTATCCCATAGTTCCCACAGTCTCCCCCGCCCATTGGAATTCTGGGTTGAGATCCCAGTGTCTGATGGGGCAAAAAACATTGTCGCAGGTGGTTCTGGGTACAGCCTCACCCCTCCCTCCATGAAAGCAACAGCAGACAACCATTTCACGTCTTTTTTCCTGGGAGAACACTGCAGACTCCATACCACGGCAAGCATGGAGCCCGCTCAGCTCAAGACAGCAGTCATGAACATTGTAAACACCTCGCGCGTTCTCGTGCAGTTTATGCTGAGCCAGGACCAGAAAAACGAGGTGAGGAGGAGGCGGCGACGGCAGCACAGCGACAAGCATGATGAGGACATGGACATGGACATGGACACAGAATTCTCTCAAACCGCGGGTCCCGGTGCTTTGGAGATCATGTTGTTAATGGGGCAGGTTCTATCCGTGGAACGCCGATTCTGGGCCCAAGAAACAAGCACAGACTGGTGGGACCGCATAGTGTTGCAGGTGTGGGACGATTCCCAGTGGCTGCGAAACTTTCGCATGCGTAAGGGAACTTTCATGGAACTTTGTGACTTGCTGTCCCCTGCCCTGAAGCGCCAGAATACCAAGATGAGAGCAGCCCTCACAGTTGAGAAGCGAGTGGCGATAGCCCTGTGGAAGCTTGCAATGCCAGACAGCTACCGGTCAGTCGGGAATCAATTTGGAGTGGGCAAATCTACTGTGGGGGCTGCTGTGATGCAAGTAGCCAAAGCAATCACTGAGGTGCTGCTACGAAAGGTAGTGACTCTGGGAAATGTGCAGGTCATAGTGGATGGCTTTGCTGCAATGGGATTCCCTAACTGTGGTGGGGCGATAGATGGAACCCATATCCCTATCTTGGCACCGGAGCACCAGGGTACCCAGTACATAAACCGCAAGGGGTACTTTTCAATGGTGCTGCAAGCACTTGTGGATCACAAGGGACGTTTCACCAACATCAACGTGGGCTGGCCGGGAAGGGTTCATGACACTCGCGTCTTCAGGAACACTAATCTGTTTAAACGGCTGCAGCAAGGGACTTACTTCCCGGACCAGAAAATAACCATTGGGGATGTTGAAATGCCAATAGTTATTCTTGGGGACCCAGCCTACACCTTAATGCCATGGCTCATGAAGCCATACACAGGCAGCCTGGACAGGAGTCAGGAGCTGTTCAACTACAGGCTGAGCAAGTGCAGAATGGTGGTAGAATGTGCATTTGGCCGTTTAAAAGGTCGCTGGCGATCGTTACTGACTCGCTCAGACCTCAGCCAAACCAATATCCCCATTGTTATTTCTGCTTGCTGTGTGCTCCACAATCTCTGTGAAAGTAAGGGGGAGATCTTTATGGCGGGGTGGGAGTCTGAGGCAAATCGCCTGGCTGCTGATTACGCGCAGCCAGACACCAGGGCGATTAGAAGAGCACACCAGGAAACGCTGTGCATCAGAGAAGCTTTGAAAACCAGTTTCATGACTGGCCAGGCTACAGTGTGAAATTTCTGTTTGTTTCTCCTTCATGAAAACCCACCCCCTTGATTGACTCATTCCCTGTAAGCAAACCACCCTCCCCCCTTAAATCACAGCTTGCTTTTAAAGGAAATAAAGTCACTATCGTTTAAAAATCATTTATTATTTATTAATTGATTATAAAAAGAGGGAGAGAACCCGGGTGGGGTTTGGGAGGAGGATCGGCGGGAAGGAAAAGGCCACTAAAAAAAGGTTAAAAAAATGACAGCCTTTTGCTTGGGCTGTCCACTGGGGTGAAATGGGAGGGTGTACGGAGCCCCCCCCCCGCGTTCTTACACGTCTGGGTGAGGAGGCTATGGAACATGGGGAGGGGGGAGGGGGGTTATACAGGGGCTGTAGCGGCACTCTGTTATCCTGCTGCCGTTCCTGAAGCTCCACCAGACGCCGGAGCATGTCTGTTTGCTAACGCAGCAGCCCCAGCATTGCATCCTGCCTCCTCTGATCTTCCTGCCGCCACCTCTCATCTTGAGTGTCTCTCCTCTCCTCATGTTGGTCCCTCCTGTCCTCACGTTGGTCCCTCCTGTCCTCACGTTCACTGGCTTCTTTCTTATACTTTGAAACCGTGTCCTTCCACTCATTCAGATGAGCTCTTTCACTGCGGGTGGATTCCATGATTTCTGCGAACATCTCGTCTCGCGTCTTCTTTTTCCGACGCCTTATCTGAGATAGCCTTCGGGATGGAGGAGGGAGGCTTGAAAAATTTGCAGCTGCTGGAGGGAGGGAAAAAAGGAGAGAATTTTTTAAAAAGATACATTTTGCAGAACAATGCTTATACTCTTTCACGGTGACCAACACTATTCACATTACATAGCACATGTGATTTCTGTGCAAGGTCGCATTTTGCCTCTTAATATTGAGTGCCTGTGGCTTTGCTGCTAGAGATCACAGACGCAGGTCCGGGCAACAGAATTCGGCTTGCACGCGGCCATGGTAAGCCATTGTCTTTCGGCTTCTGTGCCCTCCTTTCCCACATACCAATCAAAGCCCGTTGAGTGCTGCGATTTTCCTGTTAACCTTCAGCAGCAGAAAACAAAGTAACCCCCCCATCCAATTCTCTGGATGATCGCTTTATCCCTCCCCCCACCGCGTGGCTGGTATCAGGGAAGATCCCTGCAGGAACCAAACTAACACCCCCCACCCCGCCATGAATTCTCTGGGATGATCGCTTTACCCCTCCCCCCACCGCGTGGCTGGTATCAGGGAAGATCCCTGCTAGCCAAACGCGAAAAGCTCTGGGCCAATTTCCCCCCCCCCCCGCGCTTGGCTAACTGCAGGGAAGGATTTCTTTTCAGCCACAGGCAAACAGCCCAGTAGGAATGGCCACCTCTGTCCCCTTAATTAAATTCCCGTATTTCAACCAGGTTACCATGAGCTATATCACTCTCCTGAGGATTACACAGCGAGATAAAGAACGGATGTTGCTTGAATGCCAGCAAACACTGGGACCATACGCTGCCAGGCTTTGTCATGCAATGATACCAGATTACTTGCTGCAAGCATGGCGTGGTCAAGTGTCCTACCATGGAGGACGGAATAAGGCTGCACTGCCCAGAAACCTTGTGGCAAGGCTTTTGGAGTACCTCCAGGAGAGCTTCATGAAGATGTCCCTGGAGGATTTCCGCTCCATCCCCAGACACGTTAACAGACTTTTCAGTAGCTGTACTGGCCGCGAATGCATCCCAAGTCCTCAGGGCAAAGTAATCATTAAAAAACGCTTGCTTTTAAAACAAGTTTTAAATTTTAAAAGGTAAACTCACTTGAGGTCCCTTCCATGGGGTCATGGTCTTGGATACTGGCTTGGGAGGGTTGGGAGGGTACTTCAGTCAGGCTGAGAAAAAGATCCTGGCTGTTGGGGAGAACGGAGTGCTGGGTGCTCTCCGCAAGCTCGTCCTCCTCCTCCTCCTCCTCCTCTTCCCCGTCCGCAGAATCCTCAGGTGTAGCTGATGAGATTATCCCCGCCTCGGAATCCATGGTCAGAGGTGGGGTAGTGGTGGCGGCCCCCCCCAGAACTGCATGCAGCTCGGCGTAGAAGCGGCATGTCCGCGGCTCTGACCTGGAGCGACTGTTTGCCTCCTTTGTTTTTTGATAGGCTTGTCTGAGCTCCTTGACTTTCACGCGGCACTGATCTGAGTCCCTATTGTGGCCTCTCTCCATCATGCCCTTGGAGATTTTTTCAAAAGTTTTGGCATTTTGTCTTTTCGAACGAAGTTCTGCTAGCACTGAATCCTCTCCCCATATAGCGATCAGATCCAGTACCTCCCTTAAAGTCCATGCTGGTGCTCTTTTTCGATTATCAGCCTGCATGGTTACCTGTGCTGATGAGCTATCTGTGGTCACCTGTGCTCTCCACGCTGGGCAAACAGGAAATAAAATTCAAATGGTCGCGGGGCTTTTCCTGTCTACCTGGCCAGTGCATCCGAGTTCAGATTGCTGTCCAGAGCGGTCACAATGGTGCACTGTGGGATAGCTCCCGGAGGCCAATACCATCGAATTGCGGCCACACTAACCCTAATTTGAAATGACAATATCGATTTTGGCGCTACTCCGCTCATCGGGGTGGAGTACAGAAATCGATTTTAAGAACCCTTTATTTCGAAATAAATGGCTTTGTTGTGTGGACGGGTGCAGGGTTAATTCGATTTAACGCTGCTAAATCCGAATTAAAGTCATAGTGTAGACCAGGCCTTTGTGTGCTGCAGTGCTACTCCCCAATCGCAGTGTAGACTTAGACTCCATTGGAACACCAGTTCTAACACTCCTACACCAGAGAAAGGGTCAGGGAATCCTTAGAAACCTCACTAACCTCAGGTGTACAGCTCATCATAATTCCCCTGCACTGGCTCCGAGGGAGAAAAAGCACCATCTACTGAATCACTAGCATCATTCCTTGCCGGACGAATGTTGGCTCCAATGGTCAGGGTGCAAGCCTGGAACGTAGGAGACCTAGCTTCACGTTTCTGCTCTGCTACAGACTCCCTAGGTGGCCTGGGGCATGTCACTTGGTCCAGATCCTCAGAAGTGTTTAGGCTTCTGTCTCCCATTGACTTCCATGACCTCTGAAGGTGATTGTGGTGTTGGGTGATGGCAATTGCCTGAGTACCTTGGAGGCGCTGGGCCTTGGTCACTCTGTGCCTCAGTTGCCTCAGTTCCCTATCTGTAAAATAGGGACAATGATGCTTTCCTGCCTCACAGGGGCGTGAGGGTAAATATGCTAAAGATGGTGAGGTGCTGAGATGCTATGGGGATGGGGCCCAGATCAGTACACATCGAGGGGAAATTGCTGGGACACAGAGGCCCTTTGGTGGGTCACTACGCTGCAGCAGCAATTATGAGGCGGAGGCCCAAGGGTGTGAGCAACTCCTACCAGGCCTGACAAGTTCACTACACCTAAAACACTGCTGACAGAGACTTCTCCCTGAATAGTGTCTTGTAAGGTAGCAAAGGAAAGGTGGTGACACAATGGTCCCTAATATCATTGCGAGATGTATGGATGGATGATATTTAAGGAGCTGGGTATATGTACTTGTGATGGGCATTCACCCCACACCAGCCCTGAAAGGGTTAAGGTGGCTAGGTGGGCTGGTTAATCCTGTAGGCTGCACCTGGAGGAGGAACCATGGAGCAATGAGGACTAATTAAAGGATGAAGCTTACCTGGGCAGGAACAAGTGTGGCTTGTCTAGTGCCAGGTAGTTGAGGGCAGAATGGGGCTGCAGGGAGGAGGTTTGCAGTCCTTCTCCCTGAGACTAGGGAGAGCAGGGAATTTGGCCCAGGGGAAAGGATGTACCCGGTGAAGGGCGGAGAAGAAGCCTGATAGATGTAACATAGGAAGCAGTCCAGGGAATCAGTAGCAAGGTGGGGGACAGTGAAGACTTTAGCTGCTAGTTGTAGGGGCTCTGAGCTGGAACCCAGAGAAGAGGACGGTCCCAGGTTCCCCAACCAGTCACTGGGGAATTGGACAACTGTCTGGGACAGCTGATACAGAGAGACTTTGATACACATGCCCCCAGAAGGGGAACACTACAGTGACCTGGCCAGAGGGCCAAGCCAGGAAGAGGGAGCAGTTGAGTCTGGCTAGAGAGAGGTGGAATGAGCCCCCACTGGAAGGGCATTGCAGGAACAGGCCTTTGCTAATTCCCAGCTGTGGCCACAAGGAGGCGCTCCAGTGGTGAGTAGAGCACCCCATGACAGTACTGAAAATCTATTTTAGAGTCTGTCTCCCAGGTAGGGTTGGAAAACAGGATTTTCCAGACAAGGAATGTATATATTCACCTATCTGCCAAGGCTCATATGTAGATTAAGTGTTGTAAGTCAACATAATGGAAACCCATTTTGCATATGGTGTCAACATCAGTGCATGAAGACAACTTGGAGCCAGCACACCAGGAAAGGAACCACGGGAGTTGCCCTGTCTCTGGGGTGAAAAGGCTATGAACTTTGGGGATATAAGTAGAAGGCAAAAAGGGCACCATTTTATCCTTCACTGAGTGTAACTGGGTTAAAAAAAAGAATTAGATAAGTCCATGGAGTACAGGTCCATCAATGGCTATGTTATGGTATGGACTAGGCCCTGAGGCCCCCTGCTGGAGGCCTTGTGGCCTTGCCACACCCCATCCCAGAAAAGGGCAGTAGAGAGGTCTTCCAAGCTGCCTAGAGCAACTGTGTGGGAAACAGCCAATCAGGGCCCAGCAGGCTAGTATTAGAAGAGCTGCAGGGCCAGAGAGAGTTCAGTTCTTTGCTAGGCTCTGAGTTAAGGGTGAAGAATGTGCTGGAGCCATGGGGAAGTGGCCCAGGAAATTGTAGCAGCAACACAGTTTATTTAAAGGGACATGCCAGATGGCAGCTATCTATAGGGTGCCTGGGATGGGACCCAGAATAGAGGGCAGGTCCGGGTCCCCCCCCAGCCACCGGGAAAGTGGCCTGGATTTTGATGCACCCCAGAAGGGGGACTGAAATCTTTTAGTGGCCCAGCTGATGAGCTAGGCCCAGAAAGACCCAGAGAGGCGGAGAGTCTCCAAGGAGGGAGCCCTGGGGGACATGGCCCCACACCAGGGTCGGGACTGCTTAAAGAGCAGGGGTAATTTGAGGGAGTCCAGAAGGGGCCGAGAGACAGTTTGGACCAGGGTATTGTGATAGGCCCTGCTGGACTGATTGTAGAGCGAGCCTCAGGATAGGAGGAGGAGGATAGGTGTAGGATAGGTCCATTACATGGAGAATAGGTCCATCAGTGGCTATTAGCCAGGATGGGCAGGAGTGGTGTCCCTAGTCTCTGTTTGCCAGAATCTGGGAATGTGTGACAGGGGATGGATCACATGATGATTGCCTGTTCTGTTCATTTCCTCTGGGGCACCTGGCACTGGCCACTGTTGGAAGACAGGATACTGGGCTAGATGGACCTTTGGTCTGACCCAGTATGGCTGTTCTTATGTTCTTATGTTATTGAAGGACCTTACAGAGGGTGCTGAAATAGGCCCTGTCATAACTATAAAGGGAAGGGTAACAGCTCTCCTGTGTACAGTACTATAAAATCCCTCCTGGCCAGAGACTCCAAAATCCTTTTACCTGTAAAGGGTTAAGAAGCTCGGGTAACCTGGCTGACACCTGACCCAGAGGACCAATAAGGGGACAAGATACTTTCAAATCTTGGGGGGGGGGGGAAAGGCTTTTGTGTGTGCTCTTTGTTTAAGGGGTTGTTCGCTCTTGGGACTGAGAGGGACCAGACATCAATCCAGGTTCTCCCCATCTTTCCAAACAAGTCTCTCATATTTCAAACTTGTAAGTAAAAAGCCAGGCAAGGCGTCTTAGTTTTACTTTGTTTTCTCAACTTGTAAATGTACCTTTTACTAGAGTGTTTATCTTTGTTTGCTGTACTTTGAACCTGAGACTAGAGGGGAGTCCTCTGAGCTCTTTAAGTTTGATTACCCTATAAAGTTATTTTCCATACTGATTTTACAGAGATGATTTTTACCTTTTTCTTTAATTAAAAGCCTTCTTTTTAAGAACCTGATTGATTTTTCCTTGTTTTTAGATCCAAGGGAGTTGGATCTGTTTTCACCAGGAGTTGGTGAAAGGAAGGAGGGGGGAAGGGTCAATTTCTCCTTGTTTTAAGATCCAAGGGGTTTGGATCTGTATTTCACCAGGAGTTGGTGGGAGAAAGGAGGGGGATGGTTAATTTCTCCTTGTTTTAGATCCAAGGGGTTTGGATCTGTATTCACCAGGGAATTGGTGAAAGGTTTCTCAAAGCTTCCCAGGGAAGGGAATTAGCTTGTGGAAATGGTGGCAGCGGACCAGATCTAAGCTGGTAGTTAAGCTTAGAAGTCTTCATGCAGGCCCCCACACTTGTACCCTAAAGTTCAAAGTGGGGATACAGCCTTGACAGGCCCCCAGAAGGGGTTTGCTTTGCTTTTATCACACAGACTGTATGTGACTCGGCCAGAGGGTTGAGTCACCAAAGACCCACCACAAACAGGTAGAGAGAGAATGCAGGCACACACACTCAGCCAGGGGGCACTCGCAAGAGATGAGTGCAACTCCATTATAGGCTATTAGCCAACAAGGTCAGGGTGTCCCTAAGCCTCTGACTGCCAGATGCTGGGAGTAGATGACAGGGGATGGATCACTTGATAATTGCTCTGTTCTGTTAATTCCCTTTGGCCACTGTCAGAGACAGGATACTGTGCTTGATAGACCATTGGTCTGACCCAGTATGGCTGTTCTTTTGAGGAAGCAAAAAGGACAGTGTTTTTTGCATTCATGAGAGGGGGATCCTAGCCCTGTAGGATGGAGATGCTGGGAGATTGCTTTAGCCTGGGAGATGTTAGCCAGTGGTTTTAGCCTGTTAAAGTGGAGTTTAGACTCTAGGACGCATGTTATACCTTCTGTTTTATATGTAACCATTTTCGTTATCATCATTATCCTTATTCACAATCTCTTTAATCTCAGCCTTTGGTAATAAATTTATGACTGTTTGCATTATAAATGTATCTCAGTGCTGTGATGGTACATAAGAGCTGACTCTCAGTTGAATCAAACAAGCTTGTGGGTACACTGTCCCCTTGGCAATAGCAAACCTGGTACCTTCTGAGTGTCCAGTGACAGAGGCTGAGTACACAGGGGAGTACTTTCAAGGGCCTTGGGTGCACCTACTGTTAACCTGCAAGGCAGAGTAAGGGCTGACAGCGCCCTGTGGAAATTGTTTGGGTGACTAACAGGCTGGTGGGTCAGGGAGCTGACACCCAGTTAAGTACCAACAAGTCTGCCTCTCTCTGGAGGCAGGGCGGTAACAAGGGGACACAGCCCTGGGCACCGTGAGAAAGCGTCACTGTCTCCCATGCAGGTACACAGGACATGTACTGCTTACCTTACGAGAGCACAAAGCAGCTGCACTATGGCTGTACAAACACAGGGAGAGAAAGTGTAATCTGGTGCATCCCCTGGCCACATGCAAGCAAAGGCTCAGGCTAGTGCACGTTTGGGCTTTGTGGCGTGACCTGGCAAGGTTGTGGCAGGAACAGGCCTTTGCCATGGGGAAGGGAAGGGCCTGTCACAGTCCATAGTCACAGACAGAAAGATGCATTTTAGCAGCAGAAAGAAGACCGGGGCGGGGGCGGGGGGGGGAATTACCGGGGGCGGGGGAAAGGCTGGGAGCCTTTCCAAAGTGATACTGAGCCGACACAGGGTGGTAAGGGCTGCTTACTGTATGCTTGTTAACAGAGCTGCCAAGCCCACAGCTGCTGGTGGCCCTGCTCCCTAGCAGAGAACACTTTGACACAGCACAGTTTAATTCAGCCCATTGTAATTCTGTCTGCAGGACCATGTTTGTGGAGCTTTTCTGCTTATTACAGTGGGGACATCTGTCTGCAGTTCCCAGCCGCAGGTCCCCCCGCATTGCCTCCAACATGCTGTGTCACAAGCCACCAGGCGGGTGCTTGCTCTGCCATCCATCTTTTCCCCCAACCCTTCTCAGGCCCGTAACTCTGTTTGTGTGCCATGATCCTGCTCTGTAGCAGAGTCGGCAAATTATTAACGCACGTGTGAAATGCGAAGACACTTTGCATGGATTGCCTACATCTGGGAACTGTGAAGACGGGGGAGAAAGAAAGAAAGAAAGAAAGTAAGAACTGGAAGATCCTTATTAAGAAAGACCCCAGTACCCTGCAATAACGGCCAATGCCCCAGAAGTGTCACTGGTGCCAGCTGAAGGTTTGGCCCATTACTGTTGAGCACTGGAGTATTGCAACAGTAGGCTCCTAGGTCAGAGGGGGGCGACAATTTGGCCATCTGGAAGAGGACACCTAGGCTTTCTGCTTTTCCCTCCTTGGTAACAAGCCTGAAAGGGAATTTTTCTGCATGGGGCAGGGAGTGAGGAGAAGAGCCTCAGTGGAAATAGAGTGATGCTGAGGGGGGCAGTGTGGCCAAGTAGTGAGGATAGGAGACAAGGAGTGAGGAGTCCTGGGTTTTCATCCCAGCTCTGCTACTGACTTGCTGGGTGAGCTGGGGCAGGTCCCCTCCCCTCTCTGCAGCTCAGCCCCCCATCGGTAAAAGGGGAAGGGCTGCTGCTGCTTACTAGCTTTTGTAAAGCAGGGTGAGACCCGCGGACACAACGCATTCTAGGAAGTGGGATTGAGACATGCTGTTGGAGGAGGCAGCTCTGGTGTTGTGCTGACTCTCCCAGCTCCGTGTGAGCATGGCTCTGGGCAATGAGGGAGCTGAGACACTCAGCCCCTCCACCTGGCACCCCCTCCCAGCCTCACAATGGCAGCACTTCCAGGGGAGCTGAGGGAGCTGGAGCAGACCAAGCCAGGTGCTGGTGATTCTCCGAGCAGGCCTCTCACAGCCTCCCTGTCCCACCAAAGAGGGTCTCCGGAGGGCTGGGGCAAAGGGACTCCAGGCAGCCATCTTGGGTGAGAAGAGTCGCACACCTGCGTCCCTGATCTGGTCCAAAATGCTGCCTCAGGAGGGAGCTGGGACTCAGATGGATGCAAACTCTTTTGCAGTCAGTCTCTATGATGTGCCAGACTGGTACGCTGGGTCTAGGCCCCATGGGCGTTGGGGGAGTTGGGAGCTGATGTCAATCCAGACCCAAATGTTGCTGTTTGGGCCCACCCCATCATCCAGGGGTATAACTGGGAATTGCCCTGTGTGTATGCAGGGGTGTTGAGATGTATCCATATAAGCAGCCTGCCTGTGTGTATACAGGTCTACATTGGGGTGCCACCTGTCCAAGTTTCCCAGGATTGTCTTGTTTTTGAGGAAGCTGTCCTGGATGAAATGGTTCAGAGGTCCCATTTTTTGTACCTCGCAGGTGGCAGCCCTAGCCTAGACAGAGATCCACAGGTGTTTAGCTGTGTATATGCAGGGCTAACGCAGACCGAAACAGGAGGGGAAGCACCCACTGCCCCAGACAAGGAGGAAGGGGAGCAGCTTACCCAAGCCAGGAAGGGGTTCACGTCCATTCCCCTTCTCTCTGTGTTTCCCCTTGTGAGCGTAGATGGTGGGGGTGTGGCTGTGTATAGATGGATGGGAATCCTTAGGACTTGAGTGGATTCATGTTCAAATCGATTCCAAAGGGGAACCAGCATGTCCCTAATCCTGATTTCCCCTTCCTCCAGAGTCACGCTTGGAAACAAGGAGTCACAGTATTCCTGCAAGCAGCATCTCCTGTGCCAATTCTGCGCACAGTGCCGCCGAGCCGTCGGACGCCGTGCCCTGGGGTGGCTTTGGCATTTCCCATGCAGTGAGCAGGTGCCTGAGTCAAAGGCGGCTCTGAAGTCCTTCCCTGGGAACAGTCGGATGCCTGAGCTGTCTCTGAGCTCACCAAGTGGAGCTGATGCCATGTCAGCACATAAGGACTCCAGATCCCTGCAACTAAAATGTTCCGTTTGCAGCAGAGGGTTAGAAAACCAGAGCTTCCAAAACAAATGGGACTTGTTGACCTGAGCACTGGGAAATGCTGCCAAGATGCTGTTGGGAGTGAAAGTCCAAGCAAACATTTGTTTAATCCCCTCCCACTCCCCCTTTGCAGGGTCAACATGCTCAAAACAAACACTTTAAGGACCAATTCCCAGCCCCTTTTCCATTCCCCCTCCCTCCGGATGTGTCAGTGCAGGATGGCACAGGACACCTTGGGCAGCTCATTGCAGCTGTCCCTGAATCAATCAGGCAACCACTGCTAAGCCATGGACTGAACACCATGGGGCTGATTTCCCCCACTGCCCCATGTGGGTCTCAGCGACCACCACATGCTTAAGGAGCATGCAAGAGCTCTGCTTTATTCTGAGTCCAGTTCCAACTGGCTGTGCACAACAACAAGAGGAAACTCTTTAGGTGTGGCTGCACTGCAGCTGGAGAGCAGACAACACACGCTCACTTCGAGGGAGCTATTGTGCTATAAACAGCAGTGTGGGCGGGGCTAGTCACCCCAAGTACAATCCCATCCGAGACCGTAGGTATGGAGCTAGCCCCTCTCGCCCCCCCTTCCACCATGGCTACACTGCTATTTTTAGCATGTTAGCTGGGTCAAAGGTAGCGCGTCTATGTCTACCTGAACTGGAAATTACACTTCCAACTCCTGTGCAGACAAACCTTCAGTCTGGGAAGCTCAGCCCGTAACGGCAAAGTCCCTCACACTACACCCTGCACAGAGTCCAATTATACATCCCAGTGCAAAGGGAGTTGAAACGGGATATAAAAGGCTCCCAGTTGGTTTAGTAGCATTTCACACGCACTTTGCACTGGTGTAATGAATGCAGGAGGTACAAGGCAGTGGAGAACCAAGCCCAAGATCTCTTCCCTCCTCACTTTTATTCTAGAGGGTGCCCCTTGGTCTAGGGCTGCCAACTTTGTAATTGTACAAAACCGAACACCCTTGCCCTGCCCCTGCCCTGCCTCTTCCTCGAGGCCCCGCCCCTTCTCTGAGGCCCTGCCCCGCTCTCACTCCATCCCCCTCCCTCTGTTGCTCCCTCTCCCCCACCTTGAGTCACTCATTTTCACTGGACTGGGCAAGGGGGTTGGGGTATGAGAGGGGGTGAGGGCACCAGCTGGGGTTGCGGGCTCTGGGGTGGGGCTGGGAATGAGAGCTTTGGGGTGCAGGAGGGGGATCCAGGCTGAGGGTTGGGGTGTGGGAGGGGGTGAGGGCTCTGGCTAGGGGTGTGGGCTCTGGACTGGGGCTAGGGATGAGGGGTTTTGGGTGCAGGAGGGGGCTCTGGGCTGGAGCCAAGGGGTTTGGAGTGTGGGAGGGGGCTCTGGGCTGAGGCAGGGGGTTCGGTGTGAGAAAGGTTATGGGGTCTGGGCTGGGTGTGTGTGCTCTAGGGTGGGGCCAGAAATGAGGGGTTCAGGATGCGGGAGGGGGCTCCAGGCTGGGGCAGGGGGGTTGGGCATGGGAGGGGGTTTGGGGTGCAGGCTCCGGGAGTGAGTTTGGGTGCAGGAGGGGGCTCTGGGATGGGGTAGGGGGTTGGAGTGTGGGGGGTGAGGGCTCTAGCAGGGGGTGTGGGCTTTGGGGTGGAGCCAGGGATGAGAGGTTTGGGGTGCAGGACACTGGGGCCAAGGGGTTCGGAATGCGGGAGCGGGCTCAGGACTGAGGTAGGGGGTTGGGGCGCAGGAGAACATTCAGGGTGCAGGCAGCTTATCTCAGGCAGCTCCCGGAAGCGGCAACATATCCCTCGGCTCCTAGTTGCAGGGGCAGCCAGGCGGCTCTGCATTGTGCGCGCTGCCTCTGTCTGCAGGTGCCGCCCCGCAGCTCCCATTGGCCGTGGTTCCCGGCCAATGGGAGCTGTGGAGCTGGCACTCAGGGCAGAGGCAGTGTAAAGAGCCCCCTGGCTGTCCCTCCACCTCCGAGGGACATGTCACCGCTTCCAGGGAGCCACGCGGAGCCGTGTAGGGAGCCTATCACTCTGCATCAATCAGACTGTTAACGGCCCAGTCAGCGGGTGCTGACCAGAGCCATCATGGTCCCTTTTCGACAGGCTGTTCCAGTCAAAAACTGGACATCTGGCACCTACCTTAGTCCCATCTTCATATTTTCCTCCCTGCAAGCCTTCTGACAAAAGACCATCCAGTCGTAGAGGTGGGGGAGTGAGAGATGGGGGAGCAGGGAGTCTAGCAGAACTGGGAGCTCACAGTCTCCCTTCTCTTGATATGCTCCATCTACATAGGTTTAAGTCCCATTCAGATCTGGCTGTACTTGTTACTGTCCAGCAAAGGAGGCAAAACCCTCAGCACAATTCCAGCTGCCCCAAGACTACTCGAGCCAGTCCAGGAAGCAGATGTGTCCCCGGTAGACCCCAGCTGCTGCATGCCCAGTTCTCACACAGGATTCTACCAGCTGCTACTTTGCCCACTTTGCCAGTTTCATCACCCTGATTTACCCATGGGCAACCAACCAGGAATATCTATGGGGAGGAGCAAAGGTGCATAAGCAAAAAAGCTGCCAGGCAGCCCTGGAAGATATCAGATAAATGAAGAAGTGAAATCTATGAGTCTGCTCGACCCCACTGCCAGAGACTGCCCAGGTTTCACCTCCCAGCCCTCATGGCTGGCTGTTCTCGGTCCCTGGGCATTGATGGTGGAAGGGAAGGGGCATTCTGGGGGCCCTCTGCCTCCCCCGTCCCAAAGATGGCCTAGCAATACAGTACGCTACGTCCCAGAGCCACAGAGCTATTTCGGGGCCTCACTTGCATTGAAATCAATGGAAGTGAGGAGCCTAAATAGCTCTGTGGATCTGGGCCTATCTCCCATCTTTGTAGAAAATGCTGGGAGGGAGGGGGGAAGAATCCCAATTAGGAGAGCACTATGTGTGATATTGGGAATTGTACCTTTAAGGGCTGAGCTGGGTGTGTTGGGTCAGGGCTGTGTCCAGGGCTGGCTCCAGGCACCAGCTTACCAAGCAAGTGCTTGGGGTGGCCACTTTGGAGAGGGGCGGCACGTCCAGCTGTTCGGCGGCAATTCGGCGGACGGTCCCTCACTCCTGCTCGGAGCGAAGGACCTCCCGCCGAATTGCCGCCGCAGATCGCGATCGCGGCTTTTTTGTTTTTTTTTGTTTGGCTGCTTGGGGCGGCCAAAATCCTGGAGCTGGCCCTGGCTGTGTCGCAGGGAGGGATATAAATATATAAAGTGAGCACTGTACACTTTGTATTCTGTGTTGCAATTTAAATCAATATATTTGAAAATGTAGAAAACATACACAAATATTTAAAGTGCCTCTGCCGGCCCAGGGCCCTCGGATCTCAGATTCCCGGGGCTGCGAGATCCGAGGGCCCTGGGCCGGCAGAGGCACTTTCCTGCCCGGCCCCAGTGCTTTCCCGGAGCTTGCTCAATCCCCTGGATGGCGGCAGCAGCCAAACCATCCTGTAACCGCTGCTCGGTCTCTGCTCCCTCCTGCAGCATCACTACACCAGGTGTAGTGATGCTGCAGGAGGGAGCCGCATTAACACGGTGATTAGCCCCGTGCTCTCCGCTCCAGCCAGGACCTGCTCCGGGGGCAGAGCTCGGAGTCAGGTAGCAAATGGGAGGGAAACTGCTCAGACCAGCTTCACCGGGACCATGAAGCAGCCCTTTCCTGCACCCACACGTTTGTGCTCTGGACCAGTCCCTGGGAGGACCCCTTCGGTTGCCAGGCTCCCTTAGGGTCACCAGGGCAAGCCCCTTGGCTTCATCGCCGCCTTCAGGGCCCGGGGCCGGGAGCGCAGCGCGGAGGCTGCTCCAGCCCTGCAGCCCGCGGGGCAGCGTGGTGGGTCCGGGGCGAACACGCTCCTGCCAGGAGGGGCCGGGCCCGGCTGCCTGGTTCGCCCCCTGTCCGGGTCCCCAAGCTCCCCGTGGCCGGAGAGGGGCTGTCCAGGGCTGCGGGGGCGAGTGTCCCAGCCCTGGCGGGGTGGAGCGGAGCAGCCCCTGCTGCAGGTCCGGGGCGACGGAGCCCGGGAACGGCTGGGCAGGGAGCTGCAGGAGGGGCCCGGAGCGCGGCTCGGCTGGGGGGCGCTCTGGCCGTTTTGGGGTTTTTTCCCCCCTCCGCCGCCGGCTTTTTTCCCCCCCGCCCCTTCCCCCCCCCCCCCCCCCCCCCCGCGCGTCCCGATATTTAATCTGTGACATCTGGTCACCCTACCTCTTTCCCAAGTGTGCATGCACACACCCCAGAGGCTCTGCTGCTGGATCTGTGGTGACAGGAGAACTGAACCACAATGAAAAACACCCATCACCTGCAATGCCAAGTGACGTGGAATGAAAGGGAGACCTGCAAGGGCCCTGTGTCCAGCTGCCCTAGCCCTGGAGGAGAGGGTGGAATGGTGACTTTGAGTCCTACCTCCCACTTGTCTCCTGTCCATACCTCGGGTCGTCTTTCACCCTGGACTCACCCTCTCAGGTGTGCACATCTGCCTATCACCATCACTGCCCCGCCTCTTGCCTTGGCTACTGCAACTCCCTCATCTATGTGTCCCTGAGTCCCAGCTCTCCAGACTTCAGCATGTGCAGAATGCTGCTGCCTGCCCCTCCAGGTGCATGAGGAACAGTGGTGACATCATCTCAGGCCTCAGACAGCTAATGACAAACCCCACCAGGGACTTGCTTCGTCCAACTTCACAGACCAAGGCCTATCTCACTTACACCAGAGTGAGAATTGGAATCAGGCTCCTCAGCTTTAGAGCTCCTCCCATCTCTACATACATTTCCACAGCTGCTACAAGGGCCTGCCCTACTCTGCCACATCCATCCAGTCAATTCTCAGCACTTTTCCTTCTTTGCCTATAACCTTAACTGAATTATAATGCTGAGCTCTTTCAGTAGAATTGAAAGCACATAAGTGCCATAAGCGTGGATTGAAACACAGAGAGATGAAGTGAGAGTCTCAAGGCTGCATAGCAAGTCAGCGGCAGAGCTAGGATTAGCACTCAGGCCCCTGATTCCGAGCACAGAGCCCTAGCCCCAGATCACTCTGTTGGCTCCCTCCATTAATCATTATGTAACCCTGTAAAGAGTCTGGAATATAGTTGCTCTACAAACATATATTGCATAGTATTGTCTGTCTCCGTTTGATCCTTGTCTCTTGATCACTAGAACCACTAGAGAGGAAAACATCCTCAGATGAAATTGAAGCAGCTGGTACAAGACTCTGCAGTGTCTGGCAAATGTAGAATCCAATCAAAAATATTTATGGAACATGAAAAAAAAAATCAAAGGGTTTGTGAAAGAAAGAAGACAACATCCCAGACTGACAACATCCCAGACAGACAGCAACCCTGACAGTCACTTCCCTAAGGAACAGGAAGAGGGAAACATAAGGAGCCATTTATTTTAAATAAACTATAAATATCAGAGTACAATAAACGCATGTAAGAAATGAAAAGTTGGACAGAATCCAAAGATTTCCAAAAGGTCTTGAACAAACATGTCTGATTGAATCTGGGGGAAAAAATTTTTTGTTCGTGCGTGCATGTGTGTGTTAAAGTTAATCAGGGGAGCCCAGAGTAAGATATAGCATAATCCTGGAAAATTAAAACCAGATCAAATTAAAAACCAAGACAAAAATCTGGAGGAGCCCCAAGAATTGTGATAAGATCAATCAACACGTGGGAGTGAAAGCAAAGAACTTTCTGTCCTTCTTGTTGCAAGGGGGTAAAAGGAGTGATTGCTGCTTGTTGGAATTGTTTGCTGTTAGAGACAGGGGGAGGGCCATTTTTAATGTACTCTTTTATTTTTAATTGTAGAAATAACTGCTAGAGGAATTGCTAATGAGTTACAGAGAACTCCACTTCAAGGTCATCAGCTCTAATCTGGTGTAGGTTGGAAATAGCCCAAATTTGTTAAATAGGAAAATAGACATCACTGGACTAGAACAGGCCTATGGTCCATCTGGTCTAGGGTCCTGTCTCTGACAGTGACCAGTGGCCTCTGTGAAATGAGCTGGTGGACCCAGTTCACATGTCCACAACTCAGAAACTGCCACCAAAGCTGGCATCCTTGGGGTTGCTGTTTTATCAGAAAAAACAAGACCAGAGTGAGACTAAGCTTCCAATCTCGTTGCCTTTAGAGGTAGATCCTCCAGGCCAGGGTTTGAAGCATGTTGGCAAGAGGCTCAGAGAAGCTTTCACTGTTCTTGCTTGTGCTGGACGTGGACAGTGGACACAGGTGTTGGAACTGCAGCAGCACCACCTGGTTTGAAGTGGTTTCCATCACATACAGGGTTTACAGTTTGGTTCAATGGCTCTCAGCACCCCCACTATACACATTGTTCCAGCACCCCTGACAGTGGATAAAGAGAGGACTTCAGTCCTTGGAGCTGTCATGTTGGAACTAAAAATAAGAAATGATTCCTTGTAGGGCTGTTGATTAATTGCAGTTAACTCACGCGATTAACTCAAAAAAATTAATTGCAATTCATCGCAGTTTTAATTGCACTGTTAAACAATAGAATACCAATTGAAATGTATTAAATATTTTGGATGTTTTCCTACATTTTCATATATATTGTATTCTGCGTTGTAATTGAAATCAAAGTGTATATTATTTTTATTACAAATATTTGCACTGTAAAAATGATAAACAAAAGAAATAGTATTTTGCAATTCACCTCATACAAGTACTGTAGTACAATTTCTTTATTGTGAAAGTGCAACTTACAAATGTAGATTTTTTTTGTTACATAATTGCACTCAAAAATAAAACAACATAAAACTTCAGAGCCTACAGGTCCACTCAGTCCTACTTCTTGTTCAGCCAATCACTAAGACAAACAAGTTTGTTCACATTTACAGGAAATAATGCCGCCCTCTTCTTATTTACAATGTCACCAGAAAGTGAGAACAGGCATTTGCATGGCACTTTTGTAGCCGGCACTGCAAGGTATTTACGTGCCACATATGCTAAACATTCGTATGCCCCCTTCATGCTTCGGCCACCATTCCAGAGGACATGCTTCCATGCTGATGACGCTTGTTAAAAAAATAATGCGTTAATTACATTTGTGACTGAACTCCTCAGGGGAGAATTGTATGACCCCTGCTGTTTTACCTGCATTCTGCCATATATTTCATGTTATAGCAGTCTTGGATGATGACCCAGCACATGTTGTTCATTTTAAGAACACTTTCACTGCAGATTTGACAAAACGGAAAGAAGGTACCAATGTGAGATTTCTAAAGATAGATACAACACTTGACCCAAGGTTTAAGAATCTGAAGTGCCTTCCAAAATCTGAGAGGGATGAGGTTTGGAGCATGCTTTCAGAAGTCTTAAAAGATCAACACTCCGATGCGGAAACTACAGAACCCGAACCACCAAAAAAGAAAATCAACCTTCTGCTGCTGGCATCTGACTCAGATAATGAAAATGAACATGCATCGGTCCGCGCCCCTTTGGATTGTTATCGAGCAGAACCCATCATCTGCATGGACGCATGTCCCCTGGAATGGTGGTTGAAGCATGAAGGGACATATGAATCTTTAGCGCATCTGCCATTTAAATATCTTGCGACGCCGGCTACAACAGTGCCATGCAAATGCCTGTTCTCACTTCCAGGTGATATTGTATACAAGAAGCAGGCAGCACTATCGCCTGCAAATGTAAACAAACTTGTTTGTCTGAGCGATTAGCTGAACAAGAAGTAGGACTGAGTGGACTTGCAGGCTCTAAAATTTTATATTGTTTTATTTTTGGATGCAGTTTTTTCTGTACATAATTCTACATTTGTAAGTTCAACTTTCATGATAAAGGGATTGCACTACAGTACTTGTATTACGTGAATTGAAAAATACTATTTCTTTTGTTTTTTTACACTGCAAATATTTGTAATCAAAATAAATATAAAGTGAGCACTGTACACTTTGTATTCTGTGTTGCAATTTAAATCAATATATTTGAAAATGTAGAAAACATACACAAATATTTAAATGAATGGTATTCTATTATTGTTTAACAGTGCGATTAATCGTGTGATTACTTTTTTAAATCATGTGATTACTTTTTTTAATTTAGTGATTACTTTTTTTAATCGCTTGACAGCCCTAATTCCTTGACATCATCTTGGAGAGCAGTGCAGCTCTTGGAGGAAAATGAGCCCTCAGTAATATGGGGTGGGGAGAACTGTGCCAGGAAAGTCTCCTTTCAATCATTAAACATATAGTCACAATGTATGTATGCAGAGACAAGGGACCAGAGAGACACTGGCAGATTCCAAAAGGAAATCTCTGTCTTCATGCAGTGGGCAGTCACCAGTAACAAATGCTATGACTGCAACTAGGCAAAGCCAACCAGTCTGGTCTGGATATGCCAACTCTACTCTTTTGGGAGAGGGGGTTAATTCTAGCTGATTGTCCCAGGTGTGGCTGCTCTTCCCAAGGAGACTGGAGGAAGAACAACTCCAGAGGAGCCCTTGTCAAAATAAATACATATAAGGCCATATCCTCAGCTAGTGCAAATTGGCATGGCACCAGTGACTTCAGTAGAGGTATGCCAATGTACACCAGAGGATCTGGCCCATTGACTCAACTAGTTGCTCATGTCTGGCAGAAAATAGTGGCAGCATATCTTTGTAGGGACATATGAGATATATATGTATATGAGACATACACTGATCGACATATTGACATAAATATTGCAACGTTTTTAGCATATGACTCTATGGCTAGAGATGCCAGCCTCTGAGCCCTGGCCTCAGCTAGATTCATTTTTGGAAGCCTGCCTCAGAAAACAGCTTCTAGCTACTCTGATGTACAAGTTGGCACAGAGACACTGTCTTATATAAGCTAACGACTCATTGTAACAACTCAGTGTAGGCTGGGGGAGCCAAAACCGCACAGGGAGGGTTGAACTCTCTTCCGTGTCTGTTTGCTATCCCATGGTGCAGGATAGATGGTGTTGCCTGTTGTCAGATAGTAACTATGTTGCTTGGAGGTGGCTCTGCTTTATTCAGTCAATCACTGAGTTAATCAGAGATCTCAGCCTGTATCAGATAAAATGACAGATCCTCAGCTATGGGGATGGTGGTTCTGTCACCACTCTGCATCTGATCATCCCCATCAGGTCCTTCCTCTTTATCCTCTCATTAGACTTTCCATCCCCCCTCTTTTACTTTGTATATTACATAGGATTAGCCATACCAGATTGGACCAATGCTTCCTCAAGTCCCATAGCCTGTCTGTGAGGGTTTGCCATATGAGACAGCTCCATCAGCTTATGTATCGTGCCTCTAGCAGTGCCCTGTGTCAGATGCTTCAGAAGAAATTGAGAGCTCCTCATAATGTTCTTGTTTGCAAAGTGTCAGATGCACTTTTGGGGCTATATAAACAAGCAACGATCATGTAATAGTTACAGAATACTGTATCTCACCTCTTCTGGTTCGTCAGTGTGACAGCAGCATCTTCTGTATCATTACCCCTATGCCCATTGCACAGATGTCAACCTCTTTCTTTTTAGCTGCCATCATTTGTCATCTTCATCAATCACAAATATTACCCTCCATCCTGGGTCATTAGGTAGAGCAGTCTTCAGACTGATCAGTTTTTTTCCCATCATCACTATCTTCATCATCAACCTTGCCATCTTCATCACCCCCCAATGCACATCATCATCTTCATTCCCTAAGGGTGTGGTGGACTCAAATATCTGAATGGATGCTGTAGAGCTCAAACAGAAGTTATGGGATTGGTGCAGCAATTACTAGTGAGGTTTCCTGGCCTGTGTTGACTAGTTGACCATAATGGTCCCTTCTGGCCTTTAAATCTATGACTTTATAAATTATCACCATAAGCTTGGTTCTGAGCTCTCCAATGACTTCAAATGAGGCACTCCTGGTTTGCACTGGTGTAATGCGCAGAATCAGTCAGTGTTCGTGCACGTTTCCAGGGAAGATGTGGAAGATCCTCAAAAGCCCTTTGGAATAATAATTAATAATGAATAATTCAGTTTTCATCCTTGAACTCTAGTAAATTGCCAGTCTCAGATCCCCAGCTGCTTCCGTTCCACCAAGGGAGGGATAGTTTTGGCCATGTGTCACACCATGTGCAGCACAGTGTAAATCTGCATGTGTTACAGTGCAGTCACACGGTGTGTTGGTTGGGCTGTTTATGGAGGGGGGGGGGACACACAGGTGTGTATTTAGTTTTGTACAAGCTGGAGGCAGGACACTGCGGACCAGGCAGAACCTGTTTCTCTCCTTGCTGTCCCTGGTTTTAGCCTGGCATAAACCCATTGTGACCTATAGCTGGGAAGAGAATCAGGCCTTTCAGAAACCAGCATTTTTCATTCTAAAAGAGAGCCGATGCACTGGGCTATTCCACAGGATCCACACATCTGCTTTAAATCCCTCGGACTGCTTTAACCTATGCCAAGGGGCCAAAACTGCTGGAGGACTGGAATGTCCCACTCATGCCTCTTTCCCTGTGGTGTGCTGGGTGTGGCGCAGAAGTGGCATAAGAGACCCCGTGCTGGTTCTAGCCACCTTTCCACCCTTCCTGAGCCAGTTCAGCCAGCTTTATGGCCAGGCCCTGTCTGTCATGTGGCTCAAAGCAGCCCTCTCATACTGGAGCATCTAGCTGTACAGCTATCCTCCTCCTGGACTGCTACATATTATATGGGAGTATGTGCTGTACTGCGTCTTGGTGTCTGTCTGCTCAGCAGCTGGGAGGTGTTAGTCCCAGCGTGAGAAGGCAGACACACTAGCTCTGCTTGACCTTGTGTGCTAAAATAGGACTGTGGCCATAGCGCCTTGAGTGGCAGCTCAGGCTAACCATGCGGGAATAATCCATCCCCATCACTTGGGTATGTACTTGAGTGGCCAGCCCGTTCAACCACAGCCACACTGCTATGTTTAGCACACTAGCTCAAGCAGCGCGTGTCTGTCTACCTGCGCTGGGAAGCCCCCTCACAGCTGCAGTGCAGGCATATCTTTGGATGTGTATTTCCAAACCACATCCATGCTAGGCAATTCTGCTGGCTGGGCTTGCCTGCCAATGGAAATTGACTGGCCTAACTCCATCAGAATAACTGTCCGTGTGGACTTCCTATCCCAGAGTAATGGGGACTTTATTAGTGCAGACTACAAGTACAGGTGTGGAGCTCAATGCCAGGACCTTCTTCTTAGTCCCTCTGTTTTAAGTTTAAAATATGCCAGGGTGTTTGCACCTCTCTGATCTAAACATGAGCATTCATGGAGGTTTCAGGCTGCACTGTAAAAGGACATGGGAAGAGAAGCCTGTAACATTAACAGACAGAACTTAAAGGAGATTCCACCATCTTTCATCCACTTATAACCTGCACAGCCTTCATATTGCCTATGGTGCTCAAAAGCAGTGCCCATAAAAGCCAAGGAAAGAGCTCCTAGGATGGCTGCCCTAGAACATGAACAATCACAATGCTGAGAACAGCTGTTATATGTTTAAGATTAAACCCAGAAAATGTATCATCCTAGGCCATGGGGAAGGTCAAACAAAGCATTTGTTTCCATGCAGAATGGTCAGAAGTGTTTAGCAATCACATCCAGATGCTGAAGTTAAACATCTGGGCTTCACCTCTGTGTTGTTTTGTCTACGCCCCCAAACTGCAGTGCTGCCTTTGGAGCCATCCACCATGGCGTTATCACCTCATTCATCAGACATTGTTTCTCCTTGGCTCAGCCATGCTCCCAAATCCCCTCACACTGTGTTAGGCGTGAGTAAAGCAGAAAGGCTAGTGAAAAGTCATGAGACACATTCCTGTTCGGAGAGACCTACACCTGCCCTGTTCTTCTTCACTAAACTCTTGCTGCCTGTGGCTGAGTCCCACTACTCATGGAATAAGTTTGAGGGACTCAGCTCAACTCCACCTAAGTTTTATTTCTTCTGACGATCTAGATAAAATACATATGGGGTCCACAGGCTTGCAGCCAGCTCCACAAAGACAATCTTATTTCCCCACCTTCAAAGCATAACGGGTTCCCTTCTTTTCTAGAACATCACAGCAATCAATAATACATTGAATGAATGCCCATAGCACTTTCCACTTGAAGATCTCAAAGAACTTGATAAATGTCCATTAATTAGTCATCGCAATTCCTATGGAAGATAAGCATCATCTGTGTTTTACAGCTGAGGACCCTAAGGCACAAAGAGGCTAAGCGACTTATCCAAGATCACAGATGAAATCAGTGGTAGAGTCGAGAATAGAATTCAGATCTCCTGACTACCACAAGCTTTTACCTATGTGACCCTAAGGCTTTAGCCCTGCAATGAAAGTCTGCATACTGAGTTCATATTGCTCAAGGTGGTAGAACCCAGTGGAGTATTGTGGTGATCACTGACAAGTCCCAGTGGTAGATAGAAGAGGGGCCATGCTGAGTCCGGATTGCCTCTACTGGGGAAACAAGGCCAGTGTGGGTGGTGAGAGCAGCAACGGAAAGACAGCTGAGCTATGCTTGCCTTCCCCGGTAGTTATTTTAGACTAGGTAGATCAAGGTGGACCTGAGGCTCAGACCTCAATGGTGACTTGGCGGGTGGTCAGACTTGGGGCCACAGACATGGCTGGTGGAGGGACTGAAAGGAGCCTGCTTTCAATTTCTCTATTCAGGGACTGCTAGGGACCTCTCTGGCCCCTGGCAGAAGCCACAGTAGCCCAGCTTGTGCCCCTTGCTGCTATAATGCCAGCCGGGCTGCAGAGAATCATCAGAGTGCAGAACTGCCCTAGCCACACCTCCTCCTGCTTCCATTCCACCCCTTTCTCCCCGAGCTGATCCTTGGTCTACTCTCCAGGTACACTGGGATGCCCCCCGCAGGGGCAGTGCAGAGTCTTTCTCCGCTGATACTCTTCACCAGGAGGGAGAGGGGCGGCGATGTCTGCTCTACAGCTCCTTAAGGCACATGCTGTGTGCCCCTCAGCCCATCAGTGCTGTCTCTCCCTACCCATAAAGGGACTGTATTTCCCCTTTTATTAATGCACCGACCCGTTATGACATGGCTAGTGGAGGTTTCCCTTCTCAGTAACAGGCATGGTCCATATGATTAAGACCAATTGTAGAGTTTCACTCATTATCCTCATATAAAGTAATAAGCCTTCAGCAAACCACACCCAGGAGGTATGTTTGTTTGAGGGTATGTTACCAGCCACATCCTAGCAGTGTCATACAGAACCAGCAAACCATCTCCTCTCTCCATGGGTATGTCTACACTGCACGCTAAGCCCAGGTCTGGGGGACCTGGCTTGTGGACTTGGTGTATCCAAGTCCATGCTTAAGCGTCTATACTGCATTGTAAATCTGGGTTTATGATTGCTGGAGACAGGTTTCATAGCCATACTAACATGTCCATACTGTGCTGCGCAGACTTTCTGACTCTGGTCTGTGTCCTGAGCTGTGTCCACACTACACAAATACAGGGCTTGGACCCCAGTCACAGTGGGTCTCTCCTCAAATCCGTCCCTCTAGCAGGGTCCTAAAACCTGGGACCCAAGTGCTTGCTGACCTGAGTCAGACTTATTTGTGTTTGGATGGAAGGGGGGATTGGGCTCAAGCCTGAGTGAGAGTCCACTGCTTGGGCTTAATGTGCAGTGTAGACATATCCCTTGAGGGGCCAGCACAGGTTTAGTTCCAATAAAACTCCTCCTAGTGCTCTGTTCAGTCTAGCTCCCAGTGTCTCAAGCAATGGGGCTTTTCCCACTTCCCTTGGGAGCCCAGGTGACTGCCCTGTCAGGAAATCTGTGCCTTATGATACAGAGGTCATGGGTTAAGTCCTAAGGCCTTAATGCCAATCCAGGGGAAATCACCTTGCCAGTGACATGGAGGGTTGGGTTGGACTAGACCTACCAGGTCAGTCAATCCCTCCCCTTCCAGTGCAGGGCGGATTAGCCATCTCCGAAGAATGACCCTTTGAATATCCAGACTGCCCAAATTCATAGAGGGCTCAGCTGTGGGCCCAGCTGTGGGCCTGTGCAGGGAAGCTGTGTGGTATAGGGAGGCCCCCCACTTCCTAGTGTGGACAACCAGCGTCCCAGGGCCTGTGCAGGGGGAGCACAGCTGCTGCCCAGCTGCTGCTCCCCATCCCACACAGGTGGGCAAGGTGCTACTGGGGAATGGGTAGGGCCTTGGCTTTGCCCCCATAGCCACACTGGTCAGTACAGCTGAGCCAGCACAGATGGGGAAGGGGAAATCCAGCAAAAGGGCTGTCATGGATTATATGCACCTCCTGGACCAAGGGAACCAGATTGTGATGCTCAAACTAACACCTTCGTCCCTGCCCTGACCCTGAGGCAGTGCAGCTCCATGCTGCCTCCTGTGGGGCAGTCTGTGAGGCTCCAGTCTTGAAGAACAATCCCTGAAGTGCAGCACAGGCAGAGTGGGCTGGCTTCCAGGAAAGCAGCCAGCAGCATGGACAGCTCAACTGACAGCAACAGGCCAAGCAGAGAACAAAGCACAGCAGCCCCAGACAACGCTAAAGCACATGCTGCAGGGTTGGGAGACAGGGAGCAGAACTGGAGAGGTGCAGCCCCAGTCATGGCCCATTACACCCGCTGGGAGTGGTACCGCAGGAGCCACAAGACCAGCGTTCTTCTGACAGCCAGCCTCCTGTCTCCTTGGTATTGTGGGTTCCCACCAGCAGCTCAACCCCAGTTGTGGTGCCACAGCACTGGGACCAGGCCTGGAGGGGCCATGGCTCAGAGCTGTGCTGTGGAGGTGGGGAAGCTCGTCAGGTCTGAATGTGGCTGGGTCAGATTCTGCTCCCTGCAGAGAGTGGCAGGGGGGATAATCACTCTTTAGCTGGGTGCTGGAGTGACTCCACATGTAGCCCTGTGTTGTCCCCATATCCCTCTATCAGCCTTCACTGTCCTGGCTCTGGTCTCCAGGGCCCAGGTTATGCTTTCCCCTTCCTCTTGCTGATCGCTGCATGGTGCTGTTTGTCTTGGCCATGGCAGCTTGTCAATTCCCCTTTCTGTTTCCCAATGATCCTTGGTCACCACATGAGGAGGAACTTTCCTGAGTGCACCAGGACATACCCACCCCCTCTGATGTGATCTGTGGGCCGTGTTCCACCCTGCTGCACTGTGGAGTCATTGTGCACCCAAATCTCTTGCACACTTTCTTGCAGGATGTTTTGGCCTTCTTTGTGCCACTTTTCTGTGCACATCTTAGTGAGGCTGTCATAACTATAAAGGGAAGGGTGACAGCTCTCCTGTGTACAGTGCTATGGAATCCCTCCTAGCCAGAGACTCCAAATCCTTTTACCTGTAAAGGGTTAAGAAGCTCGGGTAACCTGGCTGACACCTGACCCCAAGGACCAATAAGGGGACAAGATACTTTCAAATCTTGGGGGGGGAAAGGCTTTTGTGTGTGTCCTTTGTTTAAGGGGTTGTTCGCTCTTGGGACTGAGAGGGACCAGACATCAATCCAGGTTCTCCCCATCTTTCTAAACAAGTCTCTCTTATTTCAAAATTGTAAGTAAAAGCCAGGCAAGGCGTCTTAGATTTACTTTGTTTTCTCAACTTGTAAATGTACCTTTTACTAAAGTGCTTATCTTGTTTGCTATACTTTGAACCTAAGACAGAGGGGATTCCTCTGAGCTCTTTAAGTTTGATTACCCTGTAAAGTTATTTTCCATACTGATTTTGCAGAGATGATTTTTACCTTTTGCTTTAATTAAAAGCCTTCTTTTTAAAAACCTGATTGATTTCTCCTTGTTTTAAGATCCAAAGGGGGTTTGGATCTGTATTCACCAGGAGTTGGTGAAAGGAAGGAGGGGGGAAGGGTCAATTTCTCCTTGTTTAAAATCCAAGGAGTTTGGATCTGTATTCACCAGGGAATTGGTGAAAGGTTTCTCAAGGCTTCCCAGGGAGGGAATTCTTAAGATGGTGGCAGCGGACCAGAGCTAAGCTGGTAGATAAGCTTAGAAGTTTTCATGCAGGCCCCTACATTTGTACCCTAAAGTTCAAAGTAGGGATACAGCCTTGACAGAGGCCGTTTCCCCTCTTCCGTGCAATGGGGATAATCAGGTGCATGCAATTTTCTCCTCTTATTTATTGCAGTTGTGGAACTGGAGTCCTTCCTTGAGATTCCAAAGGCTTGTTGCTGTGATGATCCATCTACCTGTCCATCTGTCCATCACTATCCCTCTGCCTATCCCCGTACAGGCCTCCCCCTTATCCTGTGCTTATCATGAGAATACTGAGTGCTCCACGTACTGTTTTTTTCTCCAGTGAGGATGGAATCCTTTCCTCAACCCCTGAACCTTGGAGGTTGGATGAAATGGGAGACATGGGCACAAACCAAAATTCTGGATCCAATCAGCTCAGATCTTTGGATCAGAACTGCCCCTGATTTGGGGCTTGGCTTGACAAAGCCCAAACCTGACCAGCAAGCTTCTGCCAGACCCTAAGTCCCTAGTTCCACCTCTCTTACTCTAGCTCTTGTTCTGTCCCCAGTTTTGCTGCTGCCTTCCGCTTCCAGATTCCTGCTACAAGGGCTGAAGTATGATGAGAAATGAGGGCTGTTCTCCCTGTATTCTTAGTCTGACAGGAAGCAGGAGGTACCAGAATCTCCTTAGAAACCCAGCTATCATACATGTCCAGACCAACTGTGCAGGCTTGGGAAGTCTGGAACTTCAGAGAAGATTTTAATGCGTAGCTGCAAGGATAACAATCTTGCATTTCCATCCCAAGGATCCCAGCACACTTTGCCCACTCACTACACACACAGGGGTAATGTCATGGCCCATGATGGCACAGCCACTTCTGGGGCAGACGGCAGTTTGGAGTGGATAACCCATCTGAAGCGTGCCCATCATTGACTTGCAGGAAAAGATACTCTGACATAGAGAGGGGCCGAAACCAAACCCCAAGCCAAAGCTTCTTTTGAACATCGAGGGGGCTTCAAAATCCAAATCGCAATTTAAATTTTCCAAGTGCTTTGGGTATTTTATAATGGGCTGAATCAAAATTTTATGTCTTCAGCTCAGTGAGCTCTCATTACCTAGCAGCCTTCATCCATAGCTCTCAAAGGTGGCTCGGCATATTGTGCTTCCACAGGTTTGTGGTTAGGTATTTAACTCTTACATATTGTTTTTCATCCAGAGATCTCACATCACTTTATAAAAAAAATTATCTCCATTTTATAGATGAGGAAACTGAGGCACAGAGTGAGGCTGTGACTGGCCTTAGGACACACAGCAAGTGAGTGGTAGAGCTGGGACCAGACTCTAGCTCTGCTGGTTCCTAGCACCATACTTTAATCACTGCACCACACTGTCACTGTATTACTGCTTTAGCAGAGGACCCACTTCAGTGTGGCAGAATGGAGAGGTGCTCTCTACCTTCTGAGGAAAGAAACAAAACAGCCAAGAAAGACTGATCAGAAACCCTGGAAGGGCAGCACTACTTCACGCTCAGCACCTTCCTGGCTCTTTGAATCACACACACAAAGATCAAAGGGTTTTCTCTTGTTTGCTTTGTTCTTGTGGTGGGAAACCTTGTGAGTGTGCTGGTGTGCGTGCCTCTGGATCACCTTCTCAATGGAGCTCTGATCCAAGTCAATAATGGAAGAATTCGGTTCCTTCCATGTGCTCCAGAGGGAAGGAGGCTTAATGCTGCAGCTGAAGCAGCACATAGCCAGGGCTCACTGACAACACGTCTGGGTTCTGACTCTCCTCAGGCGAGGCTGCTCCTTTCAACCCGGTGGCAGAGGGCTGGGTTTGGAGCCCTGGGGCTAGCACCAGTTACAATATTTCCTCCTGACTAAGTATGTATGGGCACTCGGCTCTGCTTGGGAAGTGGGTGTTGACCTCGGTTAAGCAAAGCTGACCTCCATGTGACCCACTCGCTGTAGGCTATGCCCAGAGCTTCAGCAGATCTGTCTGTTTTCCTTTAAGGTTTGAATCCTGTTTGTCTTGTGACTTCAGTCCCAGCTCTGGCCAGAAGTGAGTTACTTGTGCTGATTTCAGCCATCTAACTACACCAAGGGCTGGAGCCACCAAGGCAAAATCTACCCTGCATCTCCTTTCCTCTCTCCAAGAGAGCAGTCAGCTGCCTGGACGGGGCATGCAGCAGCACAGATCTCTAGACAGGTGCAGAAGGGAATAGCATCTGAGTGGGTGGCCATGAGCAGTAACGATTGTGTCATTGTTTACAGTTTCAAGCTGGTCACCTGCAGAGTGAAGAGGTCAGTGGGAGGATGAGTCCATTGCTGGCATCACGTTTCAGGCCTAAGGATAAGGAGAGTAGAGTTAAAAGACATTTGGAGCTAATTAATAGGGGGACAAAGGCAAGGGGGGGGGCTAGAAAATAGGGAACAGCTGGCCATCCTAAACAGATGAGGGCCAAGTTTAAAGGGGCGAGTGGGGGGGGGGGAGAATGGGAGTTCTAGGCATATCACGGGATTCGTGGGAACTAACTGGCACTTCCAGCTAGCCTCAATGTGTTAGTCACAAGTATCCCAGGCTCTCTGAACCCCATCCCTAAGGAGATGGCAGCTACAGTCAGAAACCATGACTGGGGGTTACTATCATCTGACACAGCAACAGCCTAACCACAGCCGTGGTCAATTGCAGCATGGGGAAAGGCTCAGTTTCTTACATCCCCAAGCATCCCAGCCCAGAGACAAATGTGTGGGTCCTGCCGGAGCTCCTCCTCTCTTTGTCTTCATTGCTGGGGACCCTCCCAGCTGCAATGACCATCCAAGGGACGTTTTAGGGTTCTAATGGAGTTGGGGAAACAGAAAAATTCACCATGGAGCAGAGGATCCACACAAAGCCTATGCAACCCGGAAGTCTTCCTTTTGCCCTATTTTGAGGGTGTAACTGGGACTTGAGTGGTGCATTGTTCTTTTGCTGGCCTTCTGCCCCAAGGTGGGTTTCCCCCACGCCCCAGCTCTTCTCATTAGGCGTAGCTCATTTTTCACAGCTTCTTCATGGTCTTCAGGACATCCGTCACCTGTTTTGTTCTCCTGCCTTGTCATGTGACATCCACCATCCCTCTTTCCATGCTGCCAGGATCACTGAGAGTGATGGGGCTATACTTATTATTGCCTTATTTTCCTCAGATAGCGACGGGATGTAAACAGCACCACTGGACACTACATGTGGCACCTGTTTGGCTACAGATGCTACAAGAGCATCACCACGGGTGACAGCTGCAGTCCCAATGAAGTAAATCGATAGACCCATGCAGCATTGTTGCAAATAGAACCCCCACCCCATCTATCAGCAGTGTGAAAGCGCCAATCCTTGGCCCCCAGGTCCCGGATTGGCTGGGAAATTGGTAGGAAATCCTACCCCTACTTCCCACTGCTTGCTCTTCTCTGCTTGAAGGACAGGGATGCCATTCAAGAATGGACTGCAGGGCATGTGCTGCTGCTATACGGACCCTGTAGGGCCAGAGTCTGGGGCTCCAGGCCAGGCCCATGGAGCTGCCTGGGTGCATGGTCACTTGGAACCTGCACAGTACGGGAGATCATCCAGATCCCAAAAGGAAGGAAGTGGACTGACATTAAAGACACTTGGACTGTTTGCTGATAATGGTGTTGGAGTGATTTCTGGGTAAACTGCTTCCACACAAGCTATAGGAGGGTTTCGACCAAGGCAAGGGGTGCGAGTTTGGAACTAGCTACCAGGGCTGGGAACCCCCATTGGACTTCTGTTTTAGTGTTGATGGGCTGAGTGGTTCAATGGTCAAAACATGGCAGAGAGTGTTCACAGCTAAAGCCTCCTCCAGCACCTTAGATGTGCAGCTAGGTGCTGTTGCATAGATGCACTTTTTTGAAGGATTGCATGGACTTTGGGTCCTTCAGCTGGCACACCTGGGGTTATTTTTTTTGGTATAGGATGGCATAATGCTTCATATTTACCATTCCTCAGTTGGATTAGTGCTTGGTTTGGTTCTGTGGAGACCATGGAAACTGAAATTAGTCCTAACTCACAAAGCTGAAATCAGAATTTTGAACACCCATGAATACCAATGTGCGGTTTAGTTCATTATTGATGCTCTCGAATTTGGATTCAGCTGGCCTTGAACTTCAGTATGAAGGCAGTTGGGTTTCAGTTTGGCCAATCTCTAGTGGAAGCTTTAGATGCATCATGTAAGTTCTAATGGTTTGGAAGAGGTAGTGAAGTAGAGTCCTTGGCATGAGGTCATGGATTCTTGGTTCGTTTGAGTTATTCTCAGGTGTCTTTATTATATTAGTCATATACAATTCTGTGGCTGCTAATTGTGTTTCATTGTCCTTACACTGCATCAAGGCACAGATGGCAACAAGGTGCATGCAGCTTAATACAAAGTGCATCCCACTACTAGAGCAACCTCTTCTTTCAGAGGCTTCCTTCTGGGGAAGGTGGCAAACCCCCCCCCCACACATTTGGATATGTTGGCGGAAGATTGTGGACCACAGTCGGCTGAAAATCAGAATTTCTGTTCTATGAGAAATTCTGATATTCAAAAGTTGTTTTTGTCCGGACTTGGGTAGAAAAATCAAAATATTTAATTTTATCACAGCATGGAAAGTTCTGAAAAAAATAATTTGGAAATGTCAAAACACGTCATTGTAGTTTGGTTCAACCTTAATCTATGTCCTTCAGAGCTATCACCATGCCTCACTGGAGCTGTGGTTCTGGTGTCTCATGCCCCCATTCTCCTTTTTGGGCTGGGTTCCCCAGCTGGCCTACATCTGCCATGATACACCTTGCTCATGGGATTCCTATGCTGCACCACAGTGGTTCAACCAGATGGGAGACCCAGGCACATCATAGATTCATAGATTCTAGGACTGGAAGGGACCTCGAGAGGTCATCGAGTCCAGTCCCCTGCCCGCATGGCAGGACCAAATACTGTCTAGACCATCCCTGACAGACATTTATCTAACCTACTCTTAAATATCTCCAGAGATGGAGATTCCACAACCTCCCTAGGCAATTTATTCCAGTGTTTAACCACCCTGACAGTTAGGAACTTTTTCCTAATGTCCAACCTAGACCTCCCTTGCTGCAGTTTAAGCCCATTGCTTCTTGTTCTATCCTTAGAGGCTAAGGTGAACAAGTTTTCTCCCTCCTCCTTATGACACCCTTTTAGATACCTGAAAACTGCTATCATGTCCCCTCTCAGTCTTCTCTTTTCCAAACTAAACAAACCCAATTCTTTCAGCCTTCCTTCATAGGTCATGTTCTCAAGACCTTTAATCATTCTTGTTGCTCTTCTCTGGACCCTTTCCAATTTCTCCACATCTTTCTTGAAATGCGGTGCCCAGAACTGGACCCATGGGAGATATAATGTTGAACTGACCTGAAATGAAACATGTCAACGTAGTTCAACAAACCTGAACTATTTCAGTTTGATTTTCCTGATGGAAAATCAAATTTTTTTTGGAAACAATCAAAACTTTCCCATGGAAATCTTCAATTTTTGTAGTGTAACCCTTCTGCCCATCTGAGTCGGCAGCAACAAGGGCCGGGTTCAGTATCTAGGGGTTCTGTTTCAATAACACAATGCAAAACCAGCTCGAGCCCCCACCCAGTGACCTGGGACAATTACATACCACCCCCTGGACGCCTCTAAGAGGCGATACTTCCTCTCTCGCAAGCACAGAGTCTGAGTGTAGCAAAATCCTTTTAATAAAGGAGGGAAACAACGCAGCATTATGTTGGGGAAACACCACAAACAGGATTCATAACACAAACCATGAGCAAAAGACCCACCCCCCCAAGTAAGTTTGGCAGTATCCTTTTCCCTTCAGGGTCTTAAGTCCAGCAACCCAAAAAATCACCCAAAGTCCCAAAAGTCCAAAACCCCAAAAGTCTCTTGAGTCCAGCAACCCAAAAATCACCCAAAAGTCCAACAACCGAAAAGTCTCTGTCCCTGGTCAGTGCAGCCTCAGAGTTCAAAAGTTTATCTGCAGAGTTTTACCTCCCAGCGGGGTGGTGGTGGTGGTGGGGGGATGGGAGGGAGGCAGCAGTGTTAAGGGGCACCTTACGTGGTCCAAGGCCAACTGCCCCGCCTCTCCATGGGGTTCTGCTGAAGCCTTCACCGTGAGCCACTCCACCAGCCGTTCCGTGACCCACTCCAGCAGTTCCACAAAGTGCTCCGCCAGCTGCTCCGCTCCACCAACTATCCTGCGAGCCGCTCCAGTTGTCCTGCAAACTGCTCTGCCAGCTGCTCAGCGACATATCTTCAGGCCCCCCCACAGCACTTAGTGATTTTAGCTCTTTAGTGATTTCAGCTTGTAGTAGGGGAGCCTCAGTGCTGGTGCACTATTGGCCCAAAATGAATTCAGCTCAGCAGCCTGCAACTAGACTCCTAATGGAATTAAAATTAGCTCTGATATTCTACAGTAGAGAGAGGAGACAGTGCGATTGGTATTTCAGGCCCTCAAAAGGGGCCCATACCATCAGATACAAATACCTATTCCTTCCCCCTCAATTCACTGGGTTTTGGAACCCATGTCCCTTGTCTAGCGAGTGCGACTTAGTTGATGGCAAGTCCCTCTGTCATAAAACAGTTTCATTGTCCTTGATTGAGGGCAACAAAAATGATTAGGGGGCTGGAGCACATGACTTATGAGGAGAGGCTGAGGGAACTGGGATTGTTTAGTCTGCAGAAGAGAAGAATGAGGGGGGATTTGATAGCTGCTTTCAACTACCTGAAAGGGGGTTCCAAAGAGGATGGATCTAGGCTGTTCTCAGTGATACCTGATGACAGAACAAGGAGTAATGGTCTCAAGTTGCAGTGGGGGAGGTTTAGGTTGGATATTAGGAAAAAGCTTTTTCACTAGGAGGGTGGTGAAGCACTGGAATGGGTTACCTAGGGAGGTGGTGGAATCTCCTTCCTTAGAGGTTTTTAAGGTCAGGCTTGACAAAGCCCTGGCTGGGATGATTTAGTTGGGAATTGGTCCTGCTTTGAGCAGGGGGTTGGACTAGATGACCTCCTGAGGTCTCTTCTAACCCTGATATTCTATGATTCTATGATTCACATAATCAGGGTAACAACACTTTATTCTTCCTGCCCCAATAACAGAGAAACTGGGGATCCCACAGCAGCCAAAGTAACCGTTTGGGCTCATGCTAGGCGGGGTGGGTGTGCCTATGCAAACAATATCAGCCCCTGAAGTTCTTTTCCACAATTCACCACCAGATGTCAGGGTAGAGCTCATCCTGACTCTGCTTACAGTAGAAACTACATTTTCCATTAACACCCCCCCCCCCCCGACAATTTGATGGAAAATTCCTGACCAGCTCTATTGTGGACAAATCCAGAATCAAAGGAACAAATTTCCCTCTCCCGTGGTGTCATAAGAGCGTGAACAAGTGGAATTCTAAAATCAGAATTCAGCCGGTCAGCCAGACTGCGGCTGAATTTGCCTTTCCACCCAGAAGGACCGGTCTTACCCATCTGAGGCTGCAGTTCACTGGTGGAGCAGTGTGAAGGAAGACAATTCCAGTCCTGTGGAGACCCAATGCTCCTCACCCAAGAACCTGGGACTGAGAAGGTAGCTCTTTTTGCTGGAGCAGAATGGAGGAGTCCAAGATTAAAGGAATGAAAGGTCTTTCCCTTTGTTCTTTTTTCACCCATGTTGAGCCACAGCCACGGCCGACTCCTGACTGAGGAAAGGGCCTAAGCCTCTCATTCTTTCCACCCCTGCTCCCTCTAATGTCGCAGACAAGAGAAGTATTCCAAAAATTCAACATACAGAAGTCCTGTGTAAACAATCCTGGAGAGGGAGCCCACATAAAGGGAAACATGTTTTTCTTGCTTGCAGTGCTGGAATTAAGACCCAGGAATGACCGGCATGGGGCAGCATGTGTAGGGGATACTTTTGAGAAGCTGTCAGAACTAAATCCCCTTCATTCTGCCTATTTTATACCTCTCTTCCCTCCTTTAATGAGACACTTGGTTCCAACTAGAGAAGGGCCTGACCCCAAACCCAGGTCTGCATGTCCCCAAATTGTGTTGAAATTTGCATCTGGAACTGGATCCCATCTTTGAGACACAGACCTACTGCTAGTCCCAGCACTTAGCCATTGTCTGGGTGAAGAAGCAGATAGCTGACATCAGCACTAGTGGGAGAGGTTTCCTGGGCAAGTCCATAACTATCTCCATGCCTGGACTTTTAAGCACCGTGCTCTTCAATCTCGCCAACCTCCTGCATCATTGGAGATTGCATCAGCCCTTCCACCCAGCTTAAATGTTTAGAACAATGAGCCTCTTGAGAGATCCCTCCCATAGTCATTGGAAGCCACCCCATCTGCAATACAAGATCCCTCTGGCCTTTTGCCACTGCCATTTGTCTGGGACATGAAACATTCAGTTACTGACTAGCATCTTCAGGAATGTCCTTAAAGACTGCCCCATGTCTCCCCCTATAACTGTTTGCATTCTCCTTGTACAATGGATTGTATTGCGGTACAATGAGCTGTGGTGGACATGAAATGCATTGTGGTGCCAGGGACTGCGGAATGGGCATGTATTGCCTGTCTGTTTTCCTTCAAACTTTGCAGGGGGTTTGGAATCTGACCCAGCAGCCAGATCCAAATTCCACAGCTGGCCCCGACTGTTTCAAAATAATAGACTACACCAAACCCCTGGACTCAAACACTTTCAAACATGGGATATTCTCTTTCCTCCTCTGGATCTGAATTTTGTGGCTCATTCCTGTCTCTTTTCAGGCCACCATAGAGAGTATGCTTGAGCTCCACCAATGCAATGATGCTCCTGGATTTCCTTCTCACATGCAGGCAGCCTGGTTCTGCCTCTTTCTTCTTCTCCACTTGTGTAATTGTTGTGTAGACCAAGAGCTGATGAAGAGATACCAGGAACTGGAAGGACGCTGAGAAGGGGTAATACATAGCGATGCAAAGCATCATCGGCATCTCAGCCAAAGCAATCTCTTGCCCAGTTGTGGAGAAAAGGACCATCATAGAATGAGTTGGGGTCACGTGGGAATAAAGGGAGAGGCTGTGGGATGGGTCTGTGGTAGGTGAGGAGAATTATTACTGCTTCTGTATATCCTTCTCTTTATGGGCCAAATTCTGCTCTGTAGGCCAAATTCCATGTACATCCATACTGGCTCCAAAGAAGTCTCCCGGTGGAGTCCATAGAGTTACTCTGGATTTGCACTGGTGCAGCTGAGAACAGAACTTAGCCCCGAACAGTTGCAGGGAAATCTGGCTGGGTGCACATGTGGCTGCTGTTCAGAAATGTGCCTTTATGCCTGAAACAACCTTTTAAGACAATTCAGAGAGGTGAGGAGTGTCCTTCTAAGGCACAGACCCAAAATGGTGGAGGGGGTCCTACAAAGCCTTCGCATTGTCTCACATATTGTAAAGAGAGCGTACAAAATGGGAGAGTTGTGGCAGACTCTGCTGTCTTGATCTGCAAGGATAAGCAAAACTGTATCCATCTCCAGAACACCCCCATGGTGGTCCTGTTGCTTGGCTGGAATCTAGAGTATCCACTCAGAAGAGAGAGACAGTCCCAGCACTGATAAGAAACAGCATGTTCTCCTCTGGCATATCCACCCTCTCAGCCTCCTTCTCTAGTTCCTCTGGCTTCTTTCCCTTCCACTATGTTCTTATAGCCAAGTATCCATAAGACTCTGAGCTGTGTGGTCATATGATATATTGTATCTGGGCCATGATATGGCTCTCAGGAATGTGGGGGGAAACCAATTTTTGGAATCAGGAGTCTTGCTGGTGGGAAGGGAAGGCATTTGTAAAGCAAATGACAGGTAATTCTGCAGGGGTCTCCCCCAAGCACTCTCTAATATCTGGCCAGGGGCAGGTGTTTCCACCCAAGTGGAAATTCCAGTTGAAATGTTTCAGCTTCTTCCAGGTGGCACCTAGTTTTTGGATTAGAGCCAGGAGTCAGTTTGGTCTGTTGCTGTCTGGAGCTCCTTGTTCTTCTAGTAGTGATCAATGATCCGCTGGAGGAGTCTACTGGAGTCTGCTGGAATATCCACTCAGGCATGAAGGGGCCCTTCACATGCCTTTCTCTGCTGCAGTTCTCCTTTCTACTCACATCTCTGAGGCTTATGGAGCAGGGAGAGGATCCTTGAAATTGTGCATTGCTGGTCAAGTGATGGTTCTAGTGGTGAAGAGATGAAAACTTTGCATGAGTGCAGCATAGCCACCACCCAGTGGAAGTGCATATTTGCAGGAGATGTAGGGGATGAAGTGTTCAGAGCCTTCTGCCAGTCACTGGGTCCAGCTCCATCCCCCTCTATAGGAGAGTGACTCTCCCATGCAGAACTTTAATGAAAACAAAGCCATCTTTCCATTGTCGGTGCCAGTGTGGACTCCAGCAGTGTCCCGTCCATGCCAGTTGGGATTTAGCTGGATGTGGGCTTCCCCACAGCAGCAGTCTGTCAGTGACAGCTGGGACCCCAGCAGTATGAGCTTCCCCACAGCAGTGGACGTTCGGTGTCAGCCAGAAGCCAGGCAACACTCATGCTGTTGCCAGTTTCCTCTCGTCCGTGTTTGCTTCGTGCCAGGTTCCCACAGCCATGGCTGCTCAGTGTCAGCAAGAGCTCCAGCAGTGCCATTTCAGGGCCAGCTACAATACCAGCTGTGTGAGCTTCCTCACAGCAGTGCCCTGTCAATACTCAGCAATAGGAGCTCTTTCACCGCGGTACCAGCCACAGGGAATGTGTGTCTGCTACAAGTGGGTCATGTTGGAAACAGAAGGAAGTCCTGAGCAGAGGAGAGCACTCCTCATGAGCTGATACTGTGTCCAACTGGGATCCATTCATATTCCCACGAATGGGTTCTGATTGGTCTTTAGTTGCCTCATCGAGAGGAAAGGAAAGGTGTGAGGGAGCCAATCCGTTTCACTTGACAGAAAGCAGATGGGCAGACGGCTGGAGAGTGTATATTCTGCACCTGGCCTGGTCTGGCTTTTCTTAGAGAATTAAAAAAAAGTGTTGTACTTTTCATTCTGGTGAAAGCTCATTCTCCCCTTCAGACTCCCTGGCTCGGGCTATTATTAGGGCCAATTTGTGCAACAGATGAACTCATCCCTAGATTTGAAAGAAGTTTCCATTTTCTGTGAAAACACGTTAATTAATAACACTAGAGATGTTGCGATTTTGTCCATCTGCAGAAAAGTGACGTCTGACAGCAGCTAACAGAAACCAGCTGGCCTCCCTTGTCTCCTGCTCTCTGCCATTCCTCCCCTCCCCTCCCCTCCCCCAGCATCTCCTCCAGCTCTCCTCTCACCGTGACTCCAGCTGTTGACTGTGTGGTGGTGGGGTGCATGGGGACCGGGGCTGTGCAGCACGTCTGGGGTGATGCCTCGCTTTGTATCATGCATATCAGTGCTGGAGACTGCCTCTGGAGCACTCCTCCTTGCCCCCAGACCTCTGCCAGGCAGGGCGAAGGAAAAGGCAGAGAATGTGCTGTAGAGGATCAGGGGTGACGTAAGACCATACAATTGCTGCCATAGGCAGCGAGGTTGGAGTGTCCCTGAGTTCTGGGAAGCGACAACCTCCTTGGCCCAGGGAATGAGGAAATAAAATGAAACCCCATGGGAGGCCAGGTATCTTCCAGGGTACAGGTACTGCCATTGGGGTCACATGTGGCCTGGGGGACAAATAACAAGGCATTTGGTGGAATCAGTCAAGTCCTAACTGGCCCTTTGTTCATGTTGCAATATGGTACGATGGGTTGTGGCAGAAGAACAGTAGGGGCATAGTAGGGGGCTCTGCAAGTCATGACTGTGCTGCCTTGACAGATCTGTGTATGGACCCAGCACTGGAATAGTGGGGGGAGGGACAGGAGGGCTGTAGACCAGGACTGAGCTACATTGGCAGAGCTGTGAGGGGCTCAGCACTGGGATAGTGGTGGGGGGGAGGAGGGCGCAGGCCAGGACTGAGCTTCTATTGGCAGAGCTGCGAGGGACCCCAGGGCTGGAAGAGCAGAGTGTGGGGCTGCAGGCCAGGACTGTGGGGCATCGCATGACTGTGTGGGGAATGGTGCATAGCCCAGTGTCTGTTGGTGACCAGATGTCCCGATTTTATAGGGACAGTCCCGATTTTTGGGTCTTTTTCTTATATAGGCTCCTATTACCCCCAGCCCCCGTCCTGATTTTTCACACTTGCTGTCTGGTCACTTTATCTGTTACGCTTTTGCTATTTGCCTCTGATAGCACTGGGGGTGGGGTGGGGTTGATGGAAATACCTTAGCTTGCAATGAGTTGCCTGCCTCACTCCCATATTGGGACCTGCTCCATGTGACATATGAGTAACCAACTCTGAAACCCTCGTCTGCCCTAGCATTCGCTGGGGCAGCGGCCTTGAGCAGCGTACTGTCTGTGCAGCCAGCTCCTTGCCTTCGTCCTGTTGGCCAAGAGCGGGGATCTAGTTGTGAAGCCAGCTCTCCTGCCTTTCAGCTGTCACTGGCCAGCAGCCGACTCAGGGGAGGCCCAGCCAGCCAGGCAGCTAGGCTTAAGTGGGCTAATTACAGAGCATAACACTATGGACATTTGTCAAAAGGACAAAATATTTGGGATGAGGAATGAGCAATTGAGGGTGTTTTTCTTCTTTTGTGGGCTCCTTCTGGCACAGAGCTAGGAGCAGAGAATGGGGAACTTCAAGGCTCTGGGCAGGTCCAATGCCTTCTGTTGAGTCTCGCGCCCCCCAGATTTCAACCCTCTCCGCTGTGTCGCTGTGTGCACTGGATGTTCCTAGCACTTCCCTTGGTGGCTCATTCTATTTCCCACCCATTCTTTCTGTAAGTGAGCAACATGGAACAAATGGAGAGCGGTAAATAGTGGTGTCCCCCAAGGGTCTGTACTGTGGTCTGTCCTATTCAACATATTCATAAATGATCTGGAAAAAGGGGTCAACAGTGAGGTGGAAAAAATTGCAGATGATACAAAACTACTCAAGATAGTTAAGTCCCAGGCAGACTGCGAAGAGCTACAAAAGGATCTCTCAAAACTGGGTGACTGGGCAACAAAATGGCAGATGAAATTTAATGTTGATAAATGCAAAGTAATGCACATTGGAAAACATAATACCAACTATACATATACAATGATGGGGCCTAAATTAGCTATTACCACTCAAAAAAGAGATCTTGGAGTCATTGTGGATAGTTCTCTGAAAACATCCACTCAATGCAGTCAAAAAAGCGAACAGAATGCTGGGAATCATTAAGAAAGGGATAGATAATAAGACAGTAAATATCATATTGCCTCTATATAAATCCATGGTACGCCCACATCTTGAATACTGCGTGCAGATCTGGTCACCCCATCTCAAAAAAGATATATTGGAATTGGAAAAGGTTCAGAAAAGGGCAACAAAAATGATTAGGGGTATGGAACGGCTTCCATATGAGGAACGATTAATAAGACTGGGACTTTTCAGCTTGGAAAAGAGATGAATAAGGGGGGATATGATAGAGGTCTGTAAAATCATGACTGATGCAGAGAAAGTAAATAAGGAAGAGTTATTTACTCCTCATAACACAAGAACTAGGGGTCACCAAATGAAATTAATAGGCAGCAGGTTTAAAACAAAGAAGAGGAGGCATTTTTTCACACAACACAGTCAGTCTGTGGAACTCTTTGCCAGAGGCTGTTGTGAAGGCCAAGACTATAAACAGGATTAAAAAAAAGAACTAGATAAGTTCATGGAGAATAGTTCCATCAATGGCTATTAGCCAGGACGGGCAGGGATGGTGTCCCTAGCCTCTGTTTGCTCGGAGCTGGGAATGAGCGACAGGGGATGGATCACTTGATGATTACCTGTTCTGTTCCTTCCCTCTGTGGCACCTGGCATTGGCCACTGGGCTAGATGGACCTTTGGTCTGACCCAGTATGGACATTCTTATGTTCTTCCTGTACCACCCTTTCTACACAGCCTCAAAAGTGCATGTGTTCTGGCATGTCTCTTCACCTCCAAACACTCTTTGGGGGATGCTCCAATAAGATGCCCCATTTTTCTCCCTTTCATTGCTGTACAGCTTTTGATGGTGAGGTCGGAAGGGCAGAGGGTTGTGTCCTAGCTTACTGGGAGCCTTTGATTAATACATGAAGGGTCCAATTCAGCCCCATGTAGATCCAGAGTAACTCTTTATATTTCAGGCGAGCAGTTCTAAGTAGCAAGTGGCTTGAGCATGAGCCCTAGCTCCTAACTCCACATCTGACTTTGCAGCTTGTACCTATCTCTCTCTTCCCGCCCCCAGGAAAATTTGGATTCAGACTGTCTTTTTTAACCACAGAGTTTTGGGAGCACTGCCAGCCCCAAGCGTTCAAAAATCATGAGTCAGGCCTAAAAAAGTCAAGAACCTGGTTTAAAAATCATGAGATTGCAAATGACTAAATAAAGTCTAGGGTCTTTTTCTTTGCCTGCTGCTTTCTGAGCCCTTACATAGAGCTTGGGTCATGTGGAATCACCTGACTCCAGCAGCTGGAGGTTAATGAGAACACTAAATATCCCAACCTTGTGATAAAATCACCAGGGCTGGCAGCACTAGTGTTTGGATGTAGAGGTTTCTAACCATTATGGGGATACAGGCTCCAATTCTTTGCTGTGCCCAGAATCCACTCCGTATCCTGGGGGTGGCAAGGGGGCAGGTGTGGCATCTCGATTCTGGGACTGGTTCTCTGCCAGCCCTGGCCTTGGGCTGCTGTAATCTGTGGCAGTTGGCCAGGTCCCCCAATGTGCCATCTGCCAGCAAGAGATTGCAGGAGCACTGGAGCAGGCTCTCATCCTCAAGACACGTTTTGTGTGTGTGTGTGTGTGCGGGGGGAAGGCTGCAGGAAGGGTGGTGTAGGAGCTGGCTGTCCCACTTCAACACCAGCTAGGGAGTCCTCCCCCATGCTGGGGGAATTCCTAGCAGGGAAGATCAGTGGTTTCCCAGTCCCTTTGCTTTGTCCCTACTGTGGCTTTAAAGCAGTGGGCCCCAAACTTTTAACCTCGTGCCCCCCCCCCTTACTCCTGTCCATCCCCGTTCCACCCCCCAGAGCCATGGTAGGGGCCGGGAGCGGGGCTGTGGCTCCGGGAGGGCGGGATGCAGGCAGGGTGAGGGGGCCGAGGCTGGAGCCATAGCTGGGGGTGGGGGTGGGGCCGGAAGCGGAGTCTCAGTTGGGGGCCAGGGGCTGGGGCCAGGAGCGGAGCTGAGTGGCGCTCCTTCCCCTTTCTCCAGTGGGGGCTGGCCCAGGGCCTGCCGTGCCCCCCCCCAAACCTTCCTCTGCCCCCCCCAGGGGGGTGCATCCCACAATTTGGGGACTGCTGCCCTAAAAATACTAGCAGCAGCTCCACTGAAAATGTCACGCTAATGAGACTCCCCAGGTGCCCTGGCGGTGCGGGAACCTCAGGGTGGAGTCTTCAGGGTCTGTTCCCACTTCCAGTTGATCAGCTCTTTCCAGGCCCATACAATGGTGCTGCTGCGAGGGGCCAGGCTGCAGGAAAGCGGGGATGAAGTGCTGACATTCCTGGCGCCTACACATTTTTGCCCCTGTCTTGCAGGAGGCAGAGACATATGCCCCCATTCCTGAGTTGGCTTTCTAAAGAGGAAGCGAAGCTGTATGAAGGCCCAGCTGCTGGAACCTCACTGCAAATGAGGGGACAATGCAGTGCTGCTGAGTTGTGTGAGGTTTGGTGCTTCTCTTACAGCCCCAGCTTTCAGAGTCATGTTATTAGGTGAGAATCTCAGCTTTCATTTGTAAAAAAAAGTAAGGTTCTAGCAGGGGTCCTGGAACAATGTGTACAGTGGGGGTGCTGAGAGCAATTGAACTGTAAACCCTGTCTATGATGGAAACCACTTCAAGTCAGGGGGTACTGCCCCATCCCCAGCACCCCTAGTTCCACCACCTATGGTTTCTAGCCCTCATGGTGGCAGAGAAAAGCTTGTAAACATGACTGAAGTGTGACTCAGAAGCCAGAAAGAACTCAACTTAAAAACAAAACAAAACAAAACCTCATGATTTTTAAGCCAATCTCATGATTTTTTGAGGCCTGACTCATGATTTTTGAACTCTTGGGTCTGTCAGTGCTTGCTCCTTGGATGAGTGAGTGCTTGGCATCTTCCCTGCACCCAATTTTTTCTTACCCCTGTTGGCTGCTGTAACCCCAACAGAACAAGACCCTAAATCCTACTGCTTTGGGAACAGAACTCTGCCAGCCCCTATCCCACAGGGAAGGGTGTAGATGTCATGATGGGGATTATTAGAGTTTTGGAGCGGGTGCTAGTGTGTGGGCAGACACTAATGCAGACTGAACCCATGAATTATGGCAGCTGGCTCTGAGCTAGCGAACCCTACATGCATGTACCCCATTGGTAGCTGGGCTTTGCTTAGGCGTCCTGCTGTACAACCCTTACTCACACTGGGTAGCATTAATGGGAATAGCCCCATTAAATTCCTGCTGACATCAATGGGACAATTGACATGAGTCACGGCTCACCAAGGGCTGATATTCAGCCCTGTGTATGTCAGCACCCAGCACAGTGCAACCCTGATTTCACATCACTTACTTGATGGGGACTTTGCTGCCTAGCCCTTGTGCTGGTCGTCTGCACGGGGGTAAATTTCACCCTGGTGTAAGGATTGCACAACCAGGCCCTAAACCTGCCTGGGGGGAGGGGAAGGAATCTCTTCACCCAGCAAATTGCCGCTTCTAAGGCCATCTCCATAGCTCAGGCTGGCTTTGAAGGAAAGCTCCAAAGTATGTGTTTCATTACTATTTAATAAAGCAGCTGCATTCTAGAGAAGCACACAATGATTATTAGAGCCTTTATTGAAGATTAATAGCTATGTAATCAGCACATATCTGGTTCTTATAGGCATCTATTACATAGCTTCTAAACCTCAGTGAATATGTTTCTAATTGGCCTTTTAAGAACATGCTGTTGCTTTATTAAACCCTAATTAAATGCATATTGGGTAGAGTCCATGCAGAAGTGGTTACCATGAGCTACTAGTCATTAATATGTTAGCAAATGTGTTTTCAACTTCGTTGCTCTGTTAATTATTATATTTTATTTCCTTTGCTTGTGCTTTGTTGTCTTTGCAATTTGTATTGCATATATTGTTTTCTTCTCTGTTCAAGCACTTTGAAAAATGCAGGCTACTGTTGAGGAATAGAACAGAAATGATCTCCTCAAGTTATATGACCTGGATTCAGCTACAGCTCAGACACAGATTCACTGTGGTCTTGGGTAATTCATTTAATCTCCCTGTTCCTCCATTCCCCATCTGTAAAATGAAGATAATAATACTGCCATTGTCTTGTCTATTTATACAGTAAGCTCTGTGGGGCAGGGACTGTCTCTTATGATGTGAATGAACAGCACCTAGTGCAATAGAGCCCTGATCTCACTAGGGGCCTGGAAGTTCTACCATAATACAAACAAAAGAGAATTGCCATCTCCACGCAGCTCGAGTACTGAGTATTATTAGTTTATTAACAGAAATAAACCTCAATCCAAAACCTGGATTAGGGCTGGCCCACAACATTTTGGCACCTGAGGCGGAAGCTCAAATGATGCCCCCATGCCCCCTCGCTTGGGCCAAAACTTTGAAAGGTCTCAATTCTGCCTTCTTCCTGTTCTACTCCTCTCATGGTACTGCTCTGCTACCTAACCCAATAAAGGAGAACTAACAACTTAAAATGCCTTGTTCACAAATTTTAAGTAACACTTAACTTTCAAAGGCCTGAACAGCAAATGTAACTTTTCTTGTCTGCATAGTATAATAATCAAAGTGATGCTTTCCATACCTTCTTGGTTGCAAAGATTTGAACTGCTTCCTGAAGATCCACAGTCTGGGCCAGCTCATGCTCTATTGAGATGGTTGCAAGGCCGACCAGCCTCTCCTGTGTCATTACGGAGCATAGATGTATTTTTATTAACTTCAGCTTAGAGAAGCTGCATTCTCCACTGGCAACAGTTACAGGAAGTGTTAGAAGTATGTGCAGAGCAACAAAAGCATTTGGAAAGAGGGTGGTCATCTTATTTGTGCACATATATTCCAGAACAGTGTTTGGAGTTGATCCTGCTGAAATGTATCTTGAAAGGGCTTTCAGTTCATCACCTAAATCACTCGTATCAATATCGCGCATGTCATCATGTGTCAACACTGTCTCTAGTGCCCTGCATGGCTGGTGTAGGTCTTCTTCAGGTATAGTGAGGAGTTTTGGAATATCATACAACATCCCAAATATACTGCTGTGTTCCTTGAGCTGCATGAAACGTTCTTCAACTGACTGTATTACACAATCTAGCACCTGATTAAGGAATTCAACTTTGAATTATTTGGGGTCTCTTATGGGATTATCCCATGCCTCGTAATCAAAATGTCTTCTTCTTCGGTGAGTCTTGTATTCTTGAATGATTGGGAAAATAGCTTCAGTGTGAAGTTCCTCTGCCAACCTCTGTGCACTCTTCAGAACGTTTTGAAATCCCTCCTCTGACCGGTAAGACTGTAGGTATGACTTTGTTTTGTCCAGTTGTTCCATTGCTCCAGATATATCAAGGTCAACACCTTGGAGTCTCTTGCTTACAACATTTATTTCAAACAGTATGTCATGCCACAACACTAAGCCACACAGAAATTTGAAGTTATGTATGTTTCTGGTGATTCCATTTCCCTCTGCCACTGTTCTCCCATGAACAGTTCCTGTCATAGCATTAGCCTTCATAATGGCAACTATGGCATCATCTATCTTCCCAATTTAGTGTTTGATAGGCTTTATCGCCTCCACTCGACTTTCCCATCGTGTGACACTCAGTGGTTTCAGTGTCAGAGAGGATGTTCCCAGATTTGCTTCAAAATTTGTCATCGATGCAGAGAAAAATACATAGATGCTTTGAATTACATTAAAAAATTCAGCAGCCTCACTAGAAGCTGACGCTGCATCTCTGACCACCAAGTTCAATGAATGAGAACTGAATTGGACAAAAAAAGCTCAAGGGTTTAATTCTCGGATCTGTGTCTGCACTCCTCTGTTCTTTCCTCTCATGTTGGCACCATTATCATAGCCCTGACCTCTCATGTCAGCTATCGCAATTCTCGTACCTTCCAGCTTTTTAAGAAGCACATACCAGCTCTTGTAGTATCATCAATGTCAATAAATTCTAGAAAATGCTCTCTGACAGTCACCATTGCAGGGACATTTTCACTAGGTTCTGTTGTTGTTGCAAAACGCACCATTAAAGTCATTTGTTCCGTATGGCTGATGTCAGGTGTGCAGTCCAGAATAACAGAGTAATATCTTGCTGACTTCAGATCTGCCACAATCTTCTGTTTGACATTTGTTGTCAGTAACTGTATGATCTCATTTTGAATTGTTTTTCCAAGGTAGTGGTTTGTATACATTTCTTGGGTGGTGACTCTTCTTAGATACTCCTGGGTACAGCATCAAACTTAGCCATCAGCTCCACAATTTTAAGGAAGTTTCCATTGTTTGGCACATACAGCTGATCTCAAGTGCCACGCAGTGCTAGGGTAGCAAGCATTCTCACAATGGCAATGAGCCTTTTCAGAACATTTTGCCAGTAAAGAGACTCTGATGCAATCTTCTCTTGATGCTGATCATCTATGGTGGCCGTTAACCTTAGTCTCATCTCAAGCTCTTTCCACCTATGGAATGCTCTCTGGTGATTTGCTGCCTTCTCATGGCATGCCAGATTTCTAGCCAGATTTTTCCAGTCCTTTGTTCCTGTAGAATCCAATGTGGCTGGAACAATAGACTGGAAGAGTTTGCCACAAAAACAGTATGCAGCATTCTGGGTTTTTGAGTACATAAGCCATGGCTTCTCCACTTTGTCACCATTGGGGATTTCACGCCAGTAATGTGTTGGATGGAAACTTCTATTTTCATTGTCTTTGGGGAACATGAAGTTTTTCACTTGCTGTAGCACATGCAGTACAAGGAAGTCCCTCAGGCTACTGCTCAAGTGGGTCCACAGTCCTGAATCATCTAGACTTAAGGAACTAAACTCAGCAGCAGCTGTTTCTTGCCCCTCCACCACACTCTTCTCTGATCTACACTTTTCTTCAGGAATGTGCATGGTTACATCCATTTGAGATGGAGATATGGATGCTGCAGTAGCTGCCAGGTCACCTGCACTCTGACTAACTGGAAGATCAGGCATCTCCTCACCACTCACATCCTCATTGGGGCCGGAAGGCTCACTGTGAACATTTGTATCTATGTATCTCAGGAGAGTTCCTTCCTGCTTAGATACAAAAGATTCTTTTGCTTTCTTTCTTTTTCTGAATGCTGCCCCAGAGGGGCGTTTTCTTCTTTCACTCATGACTGCTGTTCTGTGCCAGCTATAGTGGCTCTCAACACTCAATTGAAGGGGACAAATAAGCAGGCTGGTAGCAGGGCCTGAGTGAGGGAAGATATCAGCGTCTTAAGGGCCTAACTGGCTCCTACTACTTCAGTTGACTGCCTGTTCTCCTCAAGTGGGTTCAGGGAAGCAGCAGGAAACAGGAAGCTCCCTGAGAAGCTGGTGTTAATCAGTCCAGGCTCCTGGGGGTGCTAGAGAGGTACATACGAGGCTCCTCTTCCTCTCTCTCCCTGCAGCTCCTGCTGCTTTCTGTTATTCCCTCTCACCTTTTCTCCTGCCTGCCTGTTATGTCTCTTGTGCTCTCCTTCCTCCAGCACAGCACTCCATCTCTGTGCATCTAGAGCAGAGAGAATACATATGCACCAGCAGCAGACACAATTTTCTACACTCTGGGTCCTAGTGGTGCCCCCCCACAGTCTGGCACCTGAGGCGGCCGCCTCAGTTCGCCTCATGGTAAGGCCAGCACTGGCCTGGATCTAAACACGCCCAGAACTTTGGGACATTTGGATCTGGGTTTGGATCCAAAGTTTGCACGTAGTCTCTTATAGTGAGTCAAACCAATACCTCAGATCCACATGCCCCTGAACTTTGAGCAGGTCCATATCTGGATCTTTACATTGTGCTGTGGGTCTGTCTCTAATTATTATTAGTGCCTGTATGTTTACAAGCATCAATTGATCCACTTATTGTACCCTCTTCAGCGCTATCATATTATTGTTAGCCCTAGTAAAGATAGATGCACTCATTCAGATGGAATAAGAACCCTGCCTGAACTTTCACCTCAATCTTGAACTGCACCCAAGTCAAACTTTCTAATGTTTGAAAAAGTTCTGTTAACTTTTTTTCTTATTATGTTTAGGTTTTGCGCCTTTGTACTTTCTGGATTCCTGCTGGAAGTAAAGTTGCCAAAATACCTCAAGAAAGGCTATTCCTGCAGTGTTTCCCAGACTGTCCTGCAGTAGGAAATACCAGAAATCGTGGGAGAAAACCTGTTCCTCTAGAGATTTTCAAAGCAATTTTGCAGACCCAAGAGATTTGGAGAAGCCTCACATCAGCAGCTGAACTGCCAGATGTTTGGATGTATCTCCAAAGCCAGCAGGATCCCTGAATCGTTGAGGTTCTCCTGTTAGCTATTCTGTAGTCCTTGAGTCTTCCTTCTCCCCTTTCTCCATATAGATAATGTTCCCTTTATTGAGGAGCCACAGTTGTAATTCCACAGTAAAAGATGCACTCTGATAATTTGGTGATCCATTAAATGGAAGCCTGATCTAACTCCCATTGAAGTAAATGGAAAGATCCCCACTGAAGTCAATAGAAGCTGGATTGAACCTGTAAAGAGCAAGTGAGTGAGACGGAAAGAACTGGAAGTAACTTACGCTGATATTTTCAGAAAGGTCTAAGGCCATTAGGTGCCCAGCTCTCACAGAATTTCAATGGGAGTTGGGTGCCTAAATCCCATAGGCCCCTTTGAAAAACCCAGTCCCCCAGTTTCCATTATAACCTTGAGACTGAAAAATGCGCACATCAGCTTTCAGTCAAATGCATTCTTCCATCTGTGAGCTTGTGTATTTGTCTGTGTCTGTTTGCATGTACTCTGAAGTTCATTGGTCAAGGGAGTTTGGAGGCATGACTCTGAAAAAGGAATTGTTATTCCATTATTTTGAAAACTCTCCACTATTTTCTAAATTGACATTTTTCTGAAAGCAGCTAGTCCAAGATCTCCTGGTCTGTTTTATACAGTCGTCCTCTCAGAGGACTCATGCACAGCATTATTTCTATGAAAATGTTAGTGTTATTCAAGGCAAATATCTGAACATCAGAGATCTCTGTGAAGTCTCAATGGATAATGCATAAATCTTGCTGCCATAAAGTGCATAAATCTTGCTGCCATAATCTGCAGAGTTTGTAAACTCTGCAAAGCCAAAACAATGAGTTCAAGGAGCTTATAAGATCTTCAGTCACAATGGATGGAGCTTGTGCATTCCTCAACACACGTACAGGAGCTCTGCTAGGCAACATTTTTAAGCAGTGGCTCAAGAAAGCTGCACATGTTGCAGTCCCAAGGTGTAGAGTTCAGAAATGCAATGGGCCAAAAAGAAAAAAATGTAAATCCAACTGCATTGCTGAAGTCAATGGAGTTGTACTGTTTTACACTATCTGAGGATCTGGACAGGTTTTTTTTAACACCAACTTTAGCTCTGCCTCAAAATTAACACCTTCCTCCATATACATAGCTAAGATTTTAACCACTTGCTTCATTATATTTGTCTGTTCTGGTAGTTATGGGCCTAATCATCCCATTTTACGAGTGTGGGGGTGGGGGGACTGAGGCACAGAGAGGGAAAATGATTTGTCCATGGTCACCCAGAAGCAGAGTTGGGAATAGAGCCCTGGTCTCCTGAGTCCCAATCTAGTGCAGTAGCCACACTGTCCATCTCCCTCCTAGTCATATGACTAGAATAATTCATGTGTGTTTGCAGGACTGGACCCCGTGCTTATAGGTTTTATAGCCTTTGTGAAAGCCATAACAGAAAAAACAAGAGCACTGGCGTTCCTGGAAAATCATGCTGACGTCATTCATATAGAATGTGATTGAACTCTCATTGACCTCACTGGAAGTCGTTCAATGAAAGGAGCAGGCCCATTCTTAGTAAACACAAACAGAGTATAGCTTTGTGTCTAGCACATATGGCGGGTGCATAGGCTACTAAATTCTCTGGCCTGGTGGGTGATGGTGGATGGGGAGACGTTGTTGTCTCTGACTGGTATGTTGTGAGTCTTTGGATTTTTGTTGGGTGGAAGGTCAAGTCTTAGACCTTGTCTGCACTGAAAAGGGTTTGCCGGTAGCTACAGCAGTAGGGGAGACCCAACTTATACAAGCAAAAGAGGGCTTTTGCCAGTGTAACAATACCAGCTCCCTGACTTTTTTGTTGGTACAACTGCATCTACTCTGGAGCGTTTGCCAGCAAAGTGTTGTCTGTTACTGTTTTTCCCCACTCCCCCCCCCCCACTCCTAAATGACATAGGAATGCTAGGAAATCTTTGCTGGTACAGCTATCATGGTCTACTATACTGGCAAAGCACTCTGAGTGTGGACACAGCTCATACTGGCAAAACTGCATATTGGCTGGTATGGCTTATTCCAGCCACCCTGAGCGAAATAAGCAACACCAGCCAAGTGCACAGTTTTGCCAGTATAACTGCCTCTAGATGAGAGGATTTTGCCAGCATAGCTCTGTCGGTCACAGATTACACCGCGTCACCCCCGAGTGACATAGCTCTGCTGGCAAGAGTTTATAGTGTGGATTCATGTGTCCTGATTTCTGAGACACTGGGGGCCTGGCTTTCTGAAGAACTGAAATCCAGCAATTCCCATGGGCTTTGATTGAAGTTGCAGGTGCCCAATGCCCCTGATAACAAAGGCTTTTGATGGCTCAAGTTGCGTGCCCAAAACCAGCAGCACCTAACGTTAATGGAGACATTTGAAAATCCAGGCCTAGTGGTTCAATGGGGTGTAAGCGAACAGCAATTACCGAACTGCACGTAGAATTTTAGGTCTGATCCACAGTCTATAGTGTAGTGAGGCAGTGTGGCTCCCTGCCGCCCCGGAGAGGGACGAGCCCTTCCGGACACCGGAGTGGGCGGAGCTGGGGAGCTCTGAGCCCGCCCCTCAGAGGGTCAGGCGGCGCCCCGGAAGTACAAAGGCTCGACCTCAGAACTCACTGGACAGACAGACACTGGGGAGGCCAGACGCCTCCGGCCTGGCCCGCAACTGGGAAGCCCCTGTGGCCCTAGGTGCACCCAAGGACTGGCCTGACCTGCCCCACACCCGCTACCCGGAGGAGTTGCCAGGCCTGCCCCACGCCCGCTACCTGGAGGAGTTGCCAGGCCTGCCCCACGCCTGCTACCCGGAGGAGTTGCCAGATCTGCCTCTTGCCAACTACCCCGAGGAACCCATGGTGGTGGACCTCCCGGAGGATACCACTGTGACCCAGGTACCACAAGAGGGGGAGTCTGGAAGTAGCCCAGGGGCAGCCGACCCTAGTCTGGCTGCAGCACTGCCAGAGCCCATGTCACTGTGTTGCAGCCAGAATCCCCGCTGACACAGCAGCGGGTCTTCTGCCGCTGCTAGGGCCCAGGGCTGGGACGCATTGGAGTGGGAGGGCCTGCGTCCCCCTGCCACCCAACTCACGGGTGGCGGTCTCCCCATCTCCCAGGTCCTTTGGAAGCCTGGGCTCATTGCTACAGTTTGTATTACTACTGCTCAGCCTAATGAGGGCCTGGCTCATTGTTGCCCCGCCCTGACCTAGGGCCTGGGCTTACTGTGCTTATTTCAGTTGCGGCGAAGGCCATGGAGGGAGACTCCCATGGCCAGACTAATTCTCCCCAAGACATCAACAGTGTATAGTGAGGCGGTGTGGCTCCCTGCCACCCCGGAGAGGGACGAGCCCGGGCTAACCTCTTTACAGTAGAGATCAATCAAAGGGCTTTGGATTGCACCCTGAGTGAAAAGATGTCTGTGATCTGTAGAGAAGAGCAGATCAGGTGGGGGTGGTGAACAGTAGGTAAGTTTGAAAACAAGAACCTTTTAGCCACAGTGTTTGCAAATGAGACACTCTGAACAAAGTTTTTTGTCTGGAAATAAAGTGAGCAAAACTGGTCACGCGGTATTCCAAGCGTGGCCTCAGTAGCTCCTGACACGGCTGACATAACTTCCACGGACTGTCTCAGAATTGTTATAGCTGTGGTTTATTTTCCTTAGTTTATTTTACTGCTCTTAGGGTATGTCTACACTACGAGAGTAGTTCGATTTTAGTTAAATCGAATATGTGGAATCGATATTACAAAGTCGAACGTGTGTGTCCACACTAAGGACAGTAATTCGACTTTGTGAGACTTTGTGAGTCCACACTAACGGGGCAAGCGTCGACATTGGAAGCGGTGCACTGTGGGCAGCTATCCCACAGTTCCCGCTGCCCATTGGAATTCTGGGTCGAGCCCCAAATGCCTTCTGGGTAAAAAAATGTGTCGAGGGTGCTTTTCGGTGCCTGTCATCATCCGTCCGTCACTCCCGCCCTTCCTCCCTCCCTCCCTGAAAGCGCCGGCGGGAAATCAGTTCGCGCACTTTTCTGATCAGTGACAGCGCGGACGCCACAGCAGTGCGAGCATGGATCCCGCTGCGACCATCGCTGCAGTTGTGGCAGTTCTCAACGCCTCGCAGCTTCTCATCCACCTTTACCAGAGGCAGCTGCAGAGAAATCAGGAGAGGAGGCTACGGCACCACCGTGAGGGCATGAAGTCGGAGAGTAGCTCAGAGCTCTCAGAAACCACGAGACCCTGCGCCCAGGACATCTCGGTGTCACTGGGTCTTGTGGATACTGTGGAACGGCGATTCTGGGCCCTGGAAACAAGCACGGACTGGTGGGACCGCATAGTGCTGCAGGTCTGGGATGAATCCCAGTGGCTGCGAAACTTTCGCATGCGGAAGGGGACTTTCCTCAAACTGTGTGAGTTGCTGTCCCCTGCCCTGAAGCGAAAGGACACCCGGATGCGAGCAGCCCTGACTGTCCAGAAGCGAGTGGCCATAGCCCTCTGGAAGCTTGCAACGCCAGACAGCTACCGGTCAGTCGCGAACCACTTTGGTGTGGGCAAGTCTACCGTGGGGGTTGCTGTCATGCAAGTAGCCAAGGCAATCGTCAGGGTACTGCTATCAAAGGTAGTGACCCTGGGAAACGTGGAGCTCATCATAGATGGCTTTGCCGAGATGGGATTCCCAAACTGCGGTGGGGCTATAGATGGGACTCACATCCCTATCCTGGGACCGGACCACCAGGCCAGCCAGTACATTAACAGAAAGGGCTACTTTTCTATGGTGCTGCAAGCACTGGTGGACCACAGGGGACGTTTTACGAACATCAACGTCGGATGGCCGGGCAAGGTTCATGACGCTCGTGTTTTCAGGAACTCTGGTCTGTTTAGACGGCTGCAGGAAGGTCTTTACTTCCCGGAGCACAAAATAAGTCTTGGGGATGTGGAGATGCCTACAGTGATCCTCGGGGACCCTGCATACCCGCTAATGCCCTGGCTCATGAAGCCCTATACTGGCGCCCTGGACTCAGAAAAAGAACTTTTCAACTACCGTTTGAGCAAGTGCAGAATGGTGGTGGAGTGTGCCTTTGGCCGTCTCAAGGGGAGATGGAGAAGCTTACTCACTCGCTGTGATCTCAGCGAAACCAATATCCCCATTGTGATAGCTGCTTGCTGTGTGCTCCACAATCTGTGTGAGAGCAAGGGGGAGACCTTTATGGCGGGGTGGGAGGTTGAGGCAAGTAGCCTGGCTGCTGATTACGCCCAGCCAGACAGCCGGGCGATTAGAAGATCCCAGCGGGACGCGCTGTGCATCAGGGAGGCTTTGAAAGCTAGGTTCCTGACTGAGCAGGGTCTCCAGTGACTGTTTAGTTTGTGGACACAGATGCTGAACCTGCCCCCGTTTCTTTACCCAGTTACTGTTGACTATCCTTCCAAGTTACATACCCCCTTCACCACCTTCCCAACAAATAAAATCTGTTCTGTTTTGTTAATGAACAACGTTCTCTTTCTTACTGTTTTCGCGGGAATGTTTTAAACCGGGGACGCAGACTGTGGCGGGGGGCGGGTTTAGTGTTCTGATGCAAATGATGCTTCTAAACTCCGGGAATGACAGGCTCCGCAGTGGTGGATTGGTTGTTTCAACGGAGCCTGCCAGCAGTCCTGGGCGGGACTGCATGTATGTGTCGGCCAAGTGACTTTCTGGCAGGGGGCGGAGGGTTACAGACCCCCTGCTGCGTGGCTCTGTGATCCAGGATAAGGACCGCGGCATAAGTTCTCTAACTGCCCTCCCCCGCCACAAAGTCACAGATCAACCCCCCCGCCCCCCAGAACATGAAAACCACCTCCCAGACTCACCAGGGTAACTGGTGACTGCACTGTGTATGTGTCCTGATGCTGGACCTGCCCCCGCCTCTGTAGCCTCCTTAAGGTGACTGTCCTGTCCAATTACCAAACCCCTTCCCCCCCTTCAGACAGAATCTCCTCTAAAAGAAAATCTTGGAAACAGTACTTAACAGAAAAAAATATTTTTTTATGAACCGCACATGAAAAGGGGGGGGAGAAAACTTGGACGGGGGCTTGTGAGAGATGGGTAGGAAAGGACTTTTCAAACTTTGTGGAACGAGAGCCTTCTAGTGCAACAGCAGTCTGCAGGGGTTGACTGAAAGTTTTAACGGCCCTTGCCGCCCCTCCTTCTTTGGACTTTTGGTGAGGGGGGTGTGGGACTTTGTGGCGGGGGAGGGCGGTTAGAGATAGACTGCAGCGGGGCTCTGTCCTCCTGCCTCCGGTCTTGCAGAACATCCACAAGGCGCCGGAGCGTCTCCGTTTGCTCCCTCATTAGTCCAAGCAGGGTTTGAGTAGCCTGCTGGTCTTCCTGGCGCCACCTCTCCTCCCGTTCCATGACTGCTCGGTGCATTTGTGACAAGTTCTCCCTCCACTGTGTCGTCTGGGCTGCCTGCGCTCGTGAGCAGTCCATAAGTTCATAGAACATGTCCTCACGCGTCTTCTTCTTCCTCCTCCTAATCTGCGCTAGCCTCTGGGAGTGTGATGCCAGGCTGGGTTGGGAGACAGTCGCAGATGTGTCTGTGGGAATGGGAAAAAGGGAGTGAATTCCTGAGACAGATAAATGAAGTTGCTAACAAAGAACATAGTCTTTCTCTGTGAACAACACCATGCACTGCACCTTTCACATGCGCACTCAGGACAAGGTCGAATTTTCGGCCCTCGCCTTCAGTGCCTGGGGTCTTGCAGTTGCAATCTGAGAAGCGTGGCAGGACACCTCTACTTTTGTAGCAGGAAAACATGGTAAGCCGTAGACTTGTGGCAGCTTAAAACTTTAATAGTAGCACTGGGCTCCTTTCGCACTGAAAGCAATGCCACTCTCTGCTGGCAGCAATCAGGGAAGCATGAGCTCTGCCCCTGTCCCACCACCTCGCGGCTGTCCCAGGGAAAGGTCCCTGTATGCTGCCCCTCTGCCGCCTCCACCGTGTGGCTGTAAAGCAGTCCCAATACTAACATTCCCCTCCCTAATTCATAGCAGGGCGTCATGTGCGACATCACGCTGATGAGGATCTCGGAGAGCGACAGGGGACGGATGCTTCGGGAGAGCATGCAGAAGCCAGGGCCGTATGCCGCCATGCTCTGCCGTGCTATGATCCCGGACTACTTGATAGAGTCATGGCGTGGGAACGTGTCCTACCACGGTGGACCTAACAAGATCGCCCTGCCAAGGAACCTGATGCGCAGGCTTGAGCAGTACCTCCAGGAGAGCTATGCTGAGCTCTCCCAGGAGGACTTTCTGTCAATTCCCGGACATATAGACCGCATTTTGGTGTAACTGCACTGGAAGGGACTACAGAGTGGAGCGTCCTGTGGTTGCCTAATCATGAAAATCCGGACATTATTTGATTTTTTTTACATAGTTGGGACTAAATAGTTGCCTAAGGCAAAGAAATCATGAACACCCAATTGCTGATATTATTAATATTCCTGTTGTCTTATAAATAAAAGTTTCTATGTTTAAATGAGTGAATGAAAACCCCATTGTTAACAATATAAATATTCCAGTTATGTTAAAAATAAATGTTTAGATGTTTAAAGCACTCACTGCTTGATCCTTCCCCTGATTCGGTGTCCGGGGTAACGGATGGGGACGGTTGGTAGGGGATCTCGGTAAGGGTGATGAAGAGCTCCTGGCTGTCGGGGAAATCAGCGGTGCAAGCGCTGTCGACTGCCTCGTCCTCCTCATCTCCTTCCTCATCTTCCCCATCCGCTAACATTTCCGACGAGGAACCGGCCGTGGACAATATCCCATCCTCAGAGTCCACGGTCAGTGGTGGGGTAGTGGTGGCGGCCGCACCTAGGATGGAATGCAGTGCCTCGTAGAAACGGGATGTGTGGGGCTGGGATCCGGAGCGTCCGTTTGCCTCTTTGGTTTTTTGGTAGCCTTGTCTCAGCTCCTTGATTTTCACGTGGCACTGCGTTGCATCCCGGCTGTATCCTCTCTCTGCCATGGCTTTAGAGATCTTCTCGTAGATCTTTGCATTCCTTCTTTTGGAGCGCAGCTCTGAAAGCACAGACTCATCGCCCCACACAGCGATGAGATCCAAGACTTCCCGATCAGTCCATGCTGGGGCCCTCTTTCTATTAGATTGCACGGCCATCTCTGCTGGAGAGCTCTGCATCGTTGCCAGTGCTGCTGAGCTCGCCACGCTGTCCAAACAGAAAATGAGATTCAAACTGCCCAGACAGGAAAAGGAATTCAAATTTTCCCGGGGCTTTTCCTGTGTGGCTGGTCAGAGCATCCGAGCTCGAACTGCTGTCCAGAGCGTCAACAGAGTGGTGCACTGTGGGATAGCTCCCGGAGCTATTACCGTCGATTTCCATCCACACCTAGCCTAATTCGATATTGCCATTTCGAATTTAGCGCTACTCCTCTCGTTTTCGAGGAGTACAGAAGTCGAATTTAAGAGAGCTCTATGTCGAACTAAATAGCTTCGTGGTGTGGACGGGTGCAGGGTTAATTCGATGTAACGGCGCTAAATTCGACATAAACTCCTAGTGTAGACCAGGCCTTAGACACAAAGCTAAAGGCTTCTGAGCTGTATCCACTGTTGTCTCTGGATCCTTCTCCCGGTTGGTGCCACAGACTGTAGCCCCTTCTTTTCTAGTGTGGTTGTTGTAGCAGTGACTAGAACTCCCAGCTGAGAGAGTCTTGCCATTGACTTCAGTGGGTACAAGACTGAGCCCTATGCTAGGCACATAGTGAGAGACAACCCTGCTCCAAAGAACTGACTGTCTTAGTAGACCAGACCAGCAAAGGGTGAGCTGGGAAATTGAGGCATGGAGGGGTTGAGTGACTTGTCCAAGGTCACACAGCAGGTCAGTGGCAGAGCTGGATAGGGCTGGTTTTAAAAAAAATCCCCACAAATTGTTCATTTCATTTGATATCTTTGGGATTTCTTTTTAGGGTTTTTTTCCAATTAAAATGTTCAAAATAAAACAAAACATTTTATTTCATTTTTTCTTTTGTATTTTCCTCCTCCCTTCCCTCTCCCCCAGAAAAGGGAGACAAGTTAAAAAAAACACAATTGAGACTGTTATTTTCACTTTTTAAACCAATTCTCTGCTCACTTTTCCAGTGGAAAATGTAAAAAGAAATAAAAAAGGGAGGAGGGGAATTAGTTTGTTTGGTTTCTTTTAAACAAACTAAGAATTTTTGTTTTGAGAATTTTCAGAGAAAGGAAAAACATTGACATCAACCAACATTTGGTGCGAAAATTTCCATTTTGTCAGAAATTTTTCATTTTTAAAGTTTACAATGAAAAATGTTCTGTGGGGTCTGGGAGATGGGAATCGAATGCTCATAAGTCTGAATGCTGGCCTGGCTCAGCACTGAACCGCACAACCCTGCTGCTGGTGTGTCTATAGTACTGCAGGTCTTTACTAGCTTGCACGCTCTCACTGATCCCCTTCTGACTGCACCAGTTTCACATCAAAAGAAAAATTTCACCATCCACATGATACACAGTTTAGAGTGTACATAAGGAGTCCTAACAATGGGACCTTGTAGCTAGCCATCTCCATCCATTGAAATTGCTGTCACTTGCAGGTACCCTCTGATTTCTAGACCTAACCGCTTTTTCTGCACACATACAGCTCCCCCTGATTCCCAAACTTACATGGTAGGTTGGTATTTCTGCAGTACTGTAATCATAATTTTCTTGGAGTCCAGATCACCTTGTGGATAAGGTCTCAACTCATATGTGCACCCAGTCACGTCCCAAGCTTTTCACATTGATCTCAGAGCTCAGCCATCAGTTGATACTCTGCAGAACAATCTGGGTGTCATCACAAAAGCACAGAAATCAGAGATCTGTGAGCTTGAATCAGGTAATGTATTCAATTCACAGGCCAGTGCAGGCTAGCTTGGGGGAGGATGCATGGGTATATGAACAAAGGCATGGTTAGAGAACGGAGGGAAGATGAGGTGAATGGAAAAGTTTATGGGTGGATGGGGAAAAGACTGGGTCTATTCTATCCTGCAGTTAGGAAGGAAGAATCCCATGCACCGCTACAGGCTGGGGACTGACTGGCTAAGCAGCAGTTCTGCAGAAAAGGACCTGGGGATTACAGTGGACGAGAATCTGGGTATGAGTCAGCAGTGTGCCCTTGTTGCCAAGAAGGCCAACAGCATATTGGGCTGTATTAGTAGGAGCATTGCCAGCATATTGAGGGAAGTGATTATTCCCCTCTGTTCAGCACTGGTGAGGCCACACCTGGAGTACTGCATCCTGTTTTGGTCCCCCCCACTACAGAAGGGATGTGGAAAAATTGGAGAGAGTCCAGTGGAGGGCAACAAAAATGATTAGGGGGCTGGGGCACATGACTTATGAGGAGAGGCTAAGGGAACTGGGGTTATTTAGTCTGCAGAAGAGAAGAGTAAGGGGGGATTTGATAGCAGCCTTCAGCTACCTGAAGGGGGGTTCCAAAGAGGATGGAGCTAGGCTGTTCTCAGTGGTGGCAGATGACAGAACAAGAAGCAATGGTCTCAAGTTGCAGTGGGGGAGGCCTAGGCTGGATATTAGGAAACACTATTTCACTAGGAGGGTGGTGAAGCACTGGAATGGGTTACCTAGGGAGGTGGTGGAATCTCCACCCTTAGAGGTTTTTAAGGCCTGGCTTGACAAAGCCCTGGCTGGGATGATTTAGTTGGTGTGGTCCTGCTTTGAACAGGGGATCCAATCCTAATATTCTATGATTTTATGATTCTATGATCTATTAATGGATGCATAGTCATAGATAGATGGAAGATAGCAGGAATAATGAATGGAAGGTTAGTGGGATGAATAAACTGATGTGTGAGATGGATGGGTATAGTGGGAAATGGCTTCCATGCCCTCTACTTTACACAGTGCCTGTAGTAGAGCAGATGGTGCAAACGGCCACCCCCTGTTGGTGCCCAGACAGCGCTCCAATTGTGGCAGACACACTGGAAGATGCAAAGCTGATTCCGCCTCTTGGGAGTGTTTTTTTTTTCCCCCTCCTGACATTTCACTTGGCTGTTGCTCAGCTGGCATGCAGCAGAAACTCTACAACAAAGATGCAGAGAAAATCATCTATGCCTGTAAAAGGAAGAATGAGAGCGCGGCAGAGACAGGCAGACTGATATAACGCAACACTGTTCTGCAGAGGTGGTTAGCCTTTTGTATAGGATTTATTTTGTATAGTCTTTCATGCAAAGTGTATTCCCCCCAGTCCTTCACAGACTTAAATCATACCACTGTGTAATGACATTCTGTGCTTCTGTGGCGCCTTCTTTCTGAGCATCTCAAAGTGTCTTATAAATAATGAATGTAGCCTCCCAGGCCTGCTGTGGGATAGGCAAGTACCAGCATCTCCAGTCCACATCAGGGGACGCTGAGGAAAAGGAAGGTGAAGCCACATTCCCAAGGCCTCTTATTGAGTTCATGGTCTAGTTGGGAAAGAGAACTCTGTGCTACTTGTCCTAGGCCTTTCCTTTAACCACCAGGCAGCCTTCCTTCACCACTGCATTAGTTACAGACTTAAGTGATGGCAGAGGGAGAGAGAACGTAACAGTCACAGGGCAGGTGAATTATTTTAAAAGCAGCTGGAACTGGTTATTAACCACTAACTACAGGCCTGATTCTGCATTTTGTACTCAGGGGACTAAGTGCTACTTAGTTTGCTGGGGTTACAGGATGTGACTCTGATGGAGTACTGGAGACTTTTCTCAGGGCTGAAAATAAAGGAAGCATCCACACCACACGTTATTGGGTTCAATGTAGGACTTACTGGGTGAGTTTCTCTGGCCTGTGTTATGTAGGAGGCCAGACTAGCTTCATAGATTGGCCAGAAGGAACCATTATATCATCTAGTCTGAAACAGGCCAGAGAACTTTCCCAAAATAATCCCGAGAGCGGATCTTTTAGAAAAATAGCCAATCTTGATTTAAAAATGGTCAGTGATGCAGAATCCACCATGGCCCTTGGTAAATTGTTCCAGTGGTTAATTAACCTCACTTATGCCTTATTTCCAGTCTTAGTTTGTCTAGCTTCCACTTCCAGCAATTGGATTGTGTTAAACCTTTCTCTGCTAGATTGAAGAACCCATTATTAAATATTTGTTCTCCACGTGGGAACTTATAGACTGTAATCAAGTCACCCCTTAACCTTCTCTTTGTTAAGCTAAATAGATTGAGCTCCTTAAGTGTCTCACTATAAGGCATGTTTTCTAATCCTTTAATCATTCCTGTGGCTCTTCTCTGACCCCTCTCCAATTTATCAACCTCCTTCTTGAACTGTGGGCACCAGAACTGGACACAGAATTCCAGCAGCAGTCACACAAGTGCCAAATACAAAGGTAAAATAAACTCTCTACTTCTGCACAAGAGTCCTCTGTTTATGCATCCAAGGATCGCATTGGTCCTTTTGCCCACAGTGTCACACTGGGAGCTCATGTTCAGCTGATAATGCACCACAACCCTCAAGTCTTTTTCAGAGTCATTGCTTACCAGGATAGAGTCCTCCATCTTGTAAGTACGGCCTGCATTCTTTTTTCCCAGATGTATACATTTACATTTAGCCATATTAAAACACATATTGTTTCCCTGAGCCCAATTTACCAAGCGACCCAGATCACTCAGTATCAGTGATCTGTCCTCGTCATTATTTACCACTTCCCAAATGTTTGTGTCATCTGCAAGCTTTAGCCATGATGATTTAATGTTTTCTTTCAGGTCATTGATAAAATGTTAAATAGCGTAGGGCCAGAACCCGATCCATGCAGGACCCCACTAGAAACATACCTCTTTGATGACAATTTCCCATTTATAATTACATTTTGAGTCCATCAGTTAGCCAGCTTTTAATCCATTTTATGTGTGCCATGTTAATTTTATATCGTTCTAGTCTTTTAATCAAAATGTCTTGCGGTTGTAAGTCAAATGCCTTAGAGAAGTCTAAGTATATTACATCAACACTATTCTCTTTATCAGCCAAGACTAGATGATTATAATAATGGAGTTTTCTGGGCTTAACATCTATGGGTGAAATCCTGGCACCACTGACGTCAATAAGAGTTTTGCCATTGGTTTCAAGTTGGCCAGGATTTCAGCCTATGAATCTAGGAACATGCGGATAAGACAAAGCTTGGTTTTTCAACAGTTCACCTTTCTGAATGGGGATGGAGTTGTATGGCAGAACTGATACTGGCACCATTGACAATTCTGGGGGTTAAGTATGTGGAAAGATCTCTCTTGTGCAGAAGTCCAAATGATATAAAGTTTCTTGTATTCCTTCTTCCTCATCTAAACCTTTCACTGTCATCAGGTCCTCTTTAACTTTATCCAGAAGTGAGTTCACAGCTGCAGCGTCCCAGAAGATACAACATACACGACTCTCACTTGGCCCAGGAGCAGGATTTTAGTCTACATAGCCAGCTCTATAAACATGTTCTCAATGCCAGCTGGTTTCTTCCATCTGGACTGTGTGGTCTGAAAGGGAGAAATGGAGCTTGTTTCCTTTAAGAGCAGCATGCCTGTGTATGCACTCGGTATTAAGGACCCTGGGCAAGGTATTGAGAAGTGGCTAGTGATTTTGGGTGCCTGCTTGAGACACCATGAAAGGACCTGATTTTTCTGAATGTACTGAGCACCCGCCCACTGGAACCCTGGCCCCTGTAAGTCACCTCAAGTTGAGCACCCAAAATCACCAGTCACTTCCGAAAATCTTAGGGTCAGAAAGTGTTGTAATTAATGAAGAAAATACTTTGCACTTGGATCCTATAGCACTGTACAATAGCTGGTGAGGATCTTGTAGCTGAGGCAGTGGAGTGGAACTCAGAGGAGCCAGGTTCAGCTTTGTTGTATGACCTGTAGTTTCAGGGCTTCTATTTCCCCTTTGTAAACTGGGAATGATACTTCTCTGCCACACAGGGGCGCTGCGAGGATAAGTCCAGAGACACCTGGGAGGTGCTCAGATACTCTGGTCATTGGGGACATAGAAGTTTTCTTGTTTTGTGGATGGGGAGGCTGAGACCTTGTCTACACTACAGGTTACTTCCGGTATAACTTACGTTGCTCAGGGATGTGAATAATCCACCCCCCGAGCAGCGTAAATTACACCGACCTAAGCACCGGTGTGGACAGCGCTATGTCGGTGGGAGAGCTTCTCCCACCGACATAGCTACCGTTGCTCATGGGGACAGGCGGTATTAAGCCAATGGCAGAGCTCTCTCCCGTCAGCTTAGAGCATCCCCATCACAAGCACTGCAGTGGCACTGCTGTAAGTGCTGTAGTGTAAATATAGCCAGACACAAGGAAGCTAATGAGCTGATGTGCAGAGGTGTCGAGCACTCTCACCTCTGAAAATCAGGCCACACCGGACTTGCTACACATTCATGGTGGTGCTGGGTAAAGGAGTCAGCTCGCCCGCTTTTGACACTAGGTACAGCTAGGTGCCTAATTCCCATTGGTTTCAGTGGGAGTTTGGCACCCAACCTACTTAGGCACTTTTGAAAAAAATCCTGATGTGAATTGTAATAGGCCTATTAAAGACAAAGGTCTGAAGGCAATAAACATGGGCGGCAGGTGAAACCCCCCATTCAGGGAGGCTAGCCCCTGGCCCTGCACCTTCCGCCGGAGCCCTGAGCCTCTACCATGGCTGGAGTCCTGGCCCAGCTGTGCCAGCCGGCCCAAGCACTGGGCCGCCGGCTGGCCAAGCTGCCCCAGGCCACCCCAGCCCCTGGCTGCCGGCTGGAGCAGGGCCCCCAATGACTTCAGGGGAGAGGGGGAGTGAGGGTGGAGCCTCAGGGTGGAGCATGGGCGGGCCACACGTCTGGTTTAGGAGAGGCTTAGTCTCCCCGGCCTACGGTACCTGCCACCCATGGCAATAAACACCATCTAAAGATTTGCCCTGTACTGTATCCAGTCTCGGGGCTAGCCCTCCATTCCTCTCCTCCCCACCGCCAAGATTTTAAATGGGAAAAGAGCAAAATGACACCTGTTCCCAACATGCAACTCAGAAAGCCAGAGATTGGGGGAATTTTTAAAATATCTGTATTTAAAGCAATGCTGGTTATTATTTTAGACTAAGTGGAAGGTGGAATGCCAAGGACTTTGTGGGGGTGTTGGTATCTATATGGATTTCCACTGTATGACTGGGCCTCCTTAACAGTCTAACTTAAAAAAGTTACAGACTGACAGAAATGTGCAATAATCAAAGAGGTGTTTTGTTGCTGATCTGCAGCTAGAGTGTGAACTGAGATCCTAAATTCCAAATTAAACTAGACTACATGAAAGCATGATTCAGCCACAACCTTTTCACAGCCATCCTGTATCTCTGCCACATCAGTGCTCCAGGCCAGGTCCTCAGCTGAGGTAAATCAGCTTGTGTACTGAACTGAGCTGTGTCAATTTACTGCAGCTGACCCAGCTCAAATTATCTCTCTTCTCCCTCTTCTGTGCCTCTTAATTTCTCATTCCCTCTGTTATTGACCTTATGACTAAATGCTGTAATTTTGTCCCCATTCCATTTTTTAATTAGAGTTCAGTCTGAACTGCAGAGTTTGGATCCAGGAGTGGATTCCAGATCTGGACAATCCCAAAGCTCAGGCATGTCCAGGGGTTTGAGCTGAATCCACATCTAGTTGTTATTCTTTTCTGTAATATGCAGACCATGGTGCTTCTGGACATAAAGTTTGCATGAAAAATACCGTACACAATAAAGGGGGCATTCTGAAAATCAGTGCAAATAGGTGCCTTTATAATATTACCAGCTACATCTCTTGCAAATATTTCAATCTATAAAGGGGTGCTCTTTGGACATTTGCTGGTCCCTGTGTCAGAGTATATGAACAGAGGGCCATTTTCCAGGTGGGGAAGAGATTGGTAAAATACCTTGTCATATTCAGTTGTTTATTTTAATCCCTTTCACTCCAGTGATCATTAATGTAGATCTCTCTCTCTCTATTAGGTACTGAGAGTGTCACAGTGCCAGGCAAGCCATGATCTGTGGCCAAATGGCATTTCTGATGTCAGCCTGGCAAGCTACACAACCATGAAAGCCCAGACTCCCAACAGAATACTGCATAGAGAATGATACACAAGCATTGGTGGTAGAGCTCCCAACTAATCTAGTCCCAGATTTCCCAGAAGGGGGCGCTAAACACCAGGTGTGGCAAGGTGGACTGAAATTCTCTATCAAGGTTCCTGGGACCTCAAGTGCAAATTCTACAGCAGCTTTAGATTAATTTTAAAATGGAGGATTTGACTGGATTAAATACTGTCACGGACTCATAAGACTCGTACTCTCTTTCAGCTCTGTATGGTCCCTGGGAGGAACCCCCTTCAGTGCAACAGCCCTTCTCGGGGGTCCACTCTGTCTTGGGGGTTAAACTGTAGGCCTCTCTGCCTCCTGGAACTGCACCTCTCTGAGCCTTCAGCACCCCTGTCTCTCGCCGTGGGCCCCCTCATGAAGTCCACTCACTCTGGACCCCCGGGGCCTCCATACCCAGAGGGAATAATGCAACCCTGATCTCTAGACGGGAGTGACTCTCAGCCAGCATAAAACAGAAGGGTTTATTGAGGGTCTGAACACAGTGTAGGAAACTCTTAGGGCCTCAGGCCTAGCATCCCTCAGCACAGTACATCTAGGTCTCTCCAGCCTCCAGGTGGGCTCTGGCTGCTCTCTCCTCCCAGCCCAGAAACCCCCCCTTTTTCCAGCTGGGCATCTGATATGTCCCCCAAGTCCCACCTCTGTCCTTTGTCTTCTGTGCCAGGTAAATAGGTTGCCTGGGCCTCCTCTCCTCTCAGCCTCTCCTCTCATCCATCCTTTGTTTCCTCTCTGGCTGGAACCGGCTGGCCAGGTAACCAAGGTCCTCTCTCCACAGCCCATTATCCTTCCACTGGTCAGAACTGGCTGTGACTCCTGAGCTGGGCCTCCAGGTTACCAGGTCACCAGTCGCTGGGGTATCCATTCTCCAGGCCATTCGCTGGCCCTCTGTAATAACAAACTCTCTCTCCCACCACCTTGTTAAATCAGTAACACACAGGGAAATGAGTCCCACGCCTTCTGTATGCAAACCATGAAAACAACAAGAACACCTCCTGCTTCGTCACAAACACCAATAAGTTTAGCCTTGAAATTAGATGATGGTTTCTAACCATCAGAGAAGTGAAGTTCTGGAACAGCCTTCCAAGGGGAGCAGTGGTGGCAAAAAATCTAACTGGCTTCAAGACTGAGCTTGGTAAGTTTATGGAGGGAATGGTATGATGGGACAGCCTACAATGGCATGTAGCTGGTCTGTGACTGCTAGTAGCAAATCTCTCCAATGGTCGGTGATGGGACACTAGATGGGGAGGGTTCTGAGTTACAACAGAGAATTATTTCCCAGGTATCTGCCTGGCAGGTCTTGCTCACGTGCTCAGGGTCTAACTGATCAATATATTTGGGGTCAGGAAGGAATTTTCCCTCAGGTCAGATTGGCAGAATCCTTGGGGGTTTTCACCTTCCTCTGCAGCATGGGGCTCGGGTCACTTGCAGGTTTAAACAAGTGTAAATGGGGCCTTCTCTGTAACTTGAAGTCTTTAAACCATGATTCAAGGACTTCAGTAACTCAGCTGGAGGTTAGGAGTCTATTACAGGAGTGGGTGACTGAGGTTCTGTGGCCTGCGATGTGCAGGAGGTCAGACTAGATGATCATGATGGTCCCTTCTGGCCCTAAAGTCTACGAGTCTATGAGTAACAGTCAGTGCAATATCTCCTGTATTATTGATTTGGCGAATGTGGAACAAGCAAATTAGCTGGCTGTTTCTGCTAAAAGGATCAGTCGTGAGTAGTTAATGATGTTGACATTTAATTGTCATGGTTAGATTTAAGAGTTGACACTCTGGTGAGATGAACTGGACAGATCACAGTTCTCAGCACTATGGCTCCACACTCATGAAGACACCACTGCCTCTAGATGTGGTTCACATTGTAAATGAAAGTTGAGATTCTGGAGCACAATTCGGCACCAAGGGGCGGTTTGTGGTCATGGGCCCTGACTACAGAGACTGAGCCAAGTGCGTTAGTTTTGAAGGAACTATTGGCCCAGGACCTAATTCTCGTTTATACCAAGGCTTCAATTTGCTTCTCTGGCAGCATGAAGGAACCTTAAATGGGGTGGAAACTGCCGCTTGAGAACAGCACCCATGCAGGGAGCACCCCAGCCAGCACAGAGTTGTCATAAGGATTGCTGCTCCCAGCCTCTGGTACAGGGGTGGTAGGGTGACCAGATGTCCCAATTTTATAGGGACAGTCCTGATTTTGGGGACTTTTTCTTATATAGACTCCTATTACCCCCCACCCCCTGTCCCGATTTTTCACACTTGCTGTCTGGTCACCCTAAGGGGTGGAGAGCACCCTGTGACTGTAGCACGCTGTGCTATTGCTCTGTTTCCTAGGGCATATTTGGAGCCATGGGATGTGGCATATTCCTAAGGCTGCTCCGATGCTGGCTGCTCCTGGATGGCTCCAGAATACAGGAAACCCCAAAGGGCTTTAAAACCCTATTGCTGCCCTAAGCACAGAGCTGGAGGAACTGAGCACACACACACACACCCGCGAGCCTTTTTGAGCAGGATGTGCTGAAGGAACAGTGTAGATATGCTGGCTATTGGAGAGCTCCTAGCTATGCCAGACCCAGCCTCTACCTGACAAAATGACAGTAAGGAATGGATGTCAGGGGAAATCCTAGCTACCACAGTCCTAGTCTATGCCAGCAGGAGGTGCTTTAGTTACCCCCAATGACAGCCTTTCCCAGCCAGAGCTGCTGTAGCAAATGGTGCGTGTGCATTGGCTGTGGGGTCTGTAGCGGGGCGGTTACCCCGCTCCTGGGATAAAAGGCGTGAGAGTAGCTGAGGGAGGCTGGCTGAGTAGCAGGCCACAGGTGTGGCCAGCTCAATCAGGGTACAGCTGGCCCTGATAAGAGGGCTGTGAGTAGGGAGCGGAGTGAGTCTCACTCCAGCCCTGGAGTGACAAGGACCTAGCTGCCTGGGAGAGACAGGCTACCTTTGACAGAGCAGTGCTGGGAAAGGGAGAGGCTGAGCTGGGGAGCTCAGGCCTGGCTACCTCCCAGGCTGAGGCCTGGCAGGAAGGCCTAAGGAGGGACTGGGGCTGCAGGGAAAGGCAGCAGGTCCAACCTCCTAGCCAATGATGAGTGGTCATTGCAGACTGAAGTTTGCCCCTGAGTAAAGGGGCTAGATGAAGACTGGCAATAGCCACTGAGGCAAGGTGGGCATGGAGGGCGGGGTTTGGATTCCCCTGAGAAGGGGAGACCCAGAGTGTGGGGGCACTGCTGTGGAGCAGCACCCTAAGGTAAGAGGCACCGGGGTCCGGGAGGGACACAGGGCCAGAGGTGGTGGAGACAACAGGGCCGGTAACCAAGGGAGAGATACTGGCCAGCAGGAGGTGCTCCGAGGCTGGAATGAGCTAATTCCCAGACTGACCAGCAGGAGGCGCCGTGGCAATGAGTGCATGACGTTACAGGTCATTCATAGCCTTTTCCTATCTAGGAGGTATCTCAGTGAAAATTGAAACCTAATAAGCAAGATAAGGAGACAACTTATAACAGCGTTTGTGAACTTTACAGCCAGAGTTTGCAGACCACACAGGGAGAGGTTCCACTCTCTAAAACCTTGGAGATTTAAAAAAAAATATTTTTATATTTAAAAAGAAAAAACCGTTTCCAAGAATTAAATAACACAAAAGTGTATGAAATATGATGTAGGAATGTTCCCATTGCTCGCACATCTGAAGTTAATTTGGGATATGCACTAAATGGCTTTTTAAAGAGTGGATAAACATTGGCATCAAAAGTCTAAATAAAGCTAGCAGACAAAGCGAGCGTTCAAGGGAATTGTTTCTGGGATATTAGCCGTACTGTTCTTAATGGGTTGCATGGATGACCATTTGAAGATAAAATAAGATCTTCGCTGACTAGCTCGGGGCGTGTTCTCTGCTCTTTCATGATCTCAAGTTAAAGGGATGCTTTGAAAGGGTTTTACATTCTGAGTTAATGCTGGGGACAGGCATTGTTTCTACAGCACCATGGGCCAAACTCCTTTGTTTATCCAAACATCCCCTACCCCAGGTCATCTCTTGAACGAGAGGACAGCTCTCAACAATGGGTTGACAGCTTGGTGTGTTGTGGTGGCTGGTTATCATGTTAACTATCATGGTTTCACTGTCACCTTGTTTTCCTCCTTGTCTGTTTGCTCTAGCAACCTTCTGTCTCTTGTTGTGTTAATCTGGGGGACAGGGACCATCTTTTCATCATGTATGTACAGTGCCTAGTGCAATGACCCCTGATTGGGGCCTGTATGTGCTACTGCAATACAAATACATAATAACAATTAGGGATGTAAATACCATTTTAAAAGTTAACTGTTTAAACTATTTAAAATATGTCATTTAAGTGGTTAACCGATTAAGTGGCTGGGGCCGATCCGGCCAGCGTGGCTGGGGCCGCTCCGGCCGGGCGGTGCTGCTTCTGCTGGCGTGGGGCTGCTGGGGCCAGCTGGCTGGCCAGGGGTTAACAGTTAAGGTGGGTTAACCAGTCAGACTAATGCTTGCCGGTTAACTGGTAGACTGGTTAACCTTTTACATGCCTAATAACAATAGCTCAGTCAGTGCTTTGGGAGGAGATGTTGCACAGGTCTTGATCACTGGTGGTTATTGGAGATCTCATGTTAACCTTGGTGTCCTGGCCAAATTCCAGTCCAGGTACAGTAACTACATTATTATGATCTAAATTTCCCTGTTGCTTTAATTGGGTGAAGTATTATCCCTCACTTCCTGTCCTAAACTGTCTTGCAGTGTTCTTCGCATAATACACTGTGTATTACTCCTCCTCTCATGGCTGATGATTAGAGGATAGTATCCTACTACTGCTACCAGTTTCATCTAAGAGCAGCTACTTCTTTAGCTTGAATGGCAGAGCTCTGTTCTGTGGTGCTTAAGGTCCTGGGTTCATAGACTCATAAACTTTGAGGCCAAAAGGGACCATCATGATAATCTAGTCTGACCCCCTGCACATTGCAGGCCACAGGCCTCACCCACCCACTCCTGTAGTAAGCCCATAACCTCTGTCTGAGTTACTGAAGTCCTCAAATCTTGGTTTAAAGACTTCAAGTTACAGCTAATCCACATTAGGTCTCAAACCCTACTGACACATTATGCAAGGGAATTGTTAAATTGCTACTGTTAGAAAGGGTGCCATACCCTAACCATTTTGATGTTGGATTAAATGATTTGATCTTGATATGTATAGATTTTATTTTCAATTGTGCAGAGCACGTTGAGGTTTGATTTACATTCCTTTTGTAATCAGTGACAGCCCTAATTTACTCCTTGGCCTTTCTGCTCAAATTGCGAGCCAAGGAGTCATGTAATGATAATTCTTGTGATGTTCACATGGAAATGAGTTGAGGAGCTCCAGCTAATTTCCCATAGCAACATGCAGCCACCACACTTTCAGAAACAGTCCTTGTTTGCTAATAATGACTCCATAGCAGCCAGCAAAGGGAGCCAAGAGCACAAAACTTTTGTTTTTATGTGAGTCCTACACAAATAGGGGGATTTGTTTGATAGCTGATTGAGTATGTTTATGAGCTTCTTGTTGGGAGAGAGGTGGATCCGTTTATTATTTTATCTTTCAAAAAATGGAAACAAAAATTTAAGGTTAAATATTGAACTCCTCACCATTCCCTCTGATGCCTAGTCACTGACCTTCAGGCAGAGAACAAAGCTGCACCTGGGACCGTTGGTTCAGCCCCTCTCACAACTAAATAGTGAATTCCTCGGTCAGGGCATCTCCCTTAGAGGGTGGCTATGTTCTGTCCACAGTGGTAAAGCAGAGGAAATGACCTGCCGTTTCATACAGGGAAGGGTAATAAGGTTGACACTGAGGGCCCGATTTTCCAAAAAGTTCAGTAAAGATTTGGGTGCTGAGATCTTCTGAGGATCCAGCTCTAAGAATCACACTGGGAGCTGCTGAGTGCTGGGCAGTCTTCAAAATCTGGCTCCCTATGTTGGTGGCTCAATGGAAGCTGAGCTCTTGTGAGCACCTGGCCCCATGTTATGAGCACCTGGCCCCATGTTATGAGCAAGGCAGATGAAGAAATGAACAGCACAAGGCCCACATATACTCATCATACTTAATCCTGTGTCAGCCTGGGAGGATGGTGTGACGTTATTGACATAATCTGGGACCATATAGAACATGATTGCAACCAAAGTCCAGTAGTGGCACCAAATCTTGTATAAAGGGGGTCAAATGAGGGGTCTAAGACAAGGTTATGGTTTGCTGGTTATGATTATGCTGTCTATATGTGTGTATCAATTTTGTAGTTGAAGTTATGAACATTGGCTCTATACTGTCTGTATTTCAAACTTATGCTATGCTTCTGGGAGACATCCCAGACAAGTTGGTGTTAGCTCTGCCTAGCCTGCTTGATGGCCCATTAAGGACCATCAGCTATACAACTGACCCATTGAGAGAAGGCAGATATGCCTTGCAACTCAGCAAAGTATGCAGGGACTGGCCCATGTGACTCCAGACTCCATTTTGCTGTAATTTTCCACAGTAAGAACAAAGAGGTGTTCTTACAACTGGAAAGGACTATAAAAGGCTAATGCCTCTCCTCCATCTTGTCTTCAATCCTGCTTCATACCTCTGGAGGGACTTTGCTACAAACTGAAGCTCTGAACAAAGGACTGAATGACCCATCCCAGCTGGGGATGTATTCCAGAGACTTGATTTTGAACGTGCAGTTTATTTCATCACTGCTACAAGCCTGAACCAAGAACTTTGCCATTACTGTATGTAATTGATTCCATTTAACCAATTCTAGCTCTCATCTATATCTTTTTCCTTTTATGAATAAACCTTTAGATTTTAGATTCTAAAGGATTGGCAACAGCGTGATTTGTGGGTAAGATCTGATTTGTATATTGACCTGGGTCTGGGACTTGGTCCTTTGGGATTGAGAGAACCTTTTTTCTTTTATTGGGGTATTGGTTTTCATAACCATTTGTCCCCATAACGAGTGGCTGGTGGTGATACTGGGAAACTGGAGTGTCTAAGGGAATTGCTTGTGTGACTTGTGGTTAGCCAGTGGGGTGAGACCAAAGTCCTCTCTGTCTGGCTGGTTTGGTTTGCCTTAGAGGTGGAAAAACCCTAGCCTTGGGCTGTAACTGCCCTGTTTAAGAGATTTGTCCTGAATTGGCACTATCAGTTGGGTCCCGCCAGAACCGCATCGTTACAGATGGTCTACATGACCTCTTGAGGTCCCTGACAGTGACAGCCCTATGATTCTATACTGGTAGGGAACCAATTACCAGAGCAAAAGAGGCTGCTTGTCTTTTTAATCAATCCCATAAATGCTTGATGGTCTGAACCCTTCCCTTTGCGCAGGCTGACAGTAATGTATGTCTCTAGTAATGTAATGTAATGTATGACAGTAATGTATGTCTCAAGGCGCAGATTACAGTTATGGTTCTGGAATACAACAGGGCAAGGCTTAAAATTGGAACTGATGGGAAAAACTTAGATGGCACAGTTTTTCATCAGAATGTGCAGTTCCATCTAAACACTTTGTGAAATTGACATGATTTTGCAGAAATTTTGTATCAAAGGGAAAAAAGGTAAGGAAAAAATTCCAGGAAGGTAGAAGCAGAACGTGTCAACACCTTTGGAACACAAATTTTTTTTTTAAATGACTTTTTCATTTTGATTTTCTATTTCATAAAATAATAAAGTCAAAAACTAAAAAAAAGTTTTTGTTTTGTCAAAATGAAATTTTTCAATCGACCCAAAATGAACAATTTGAGGGATTTTTCTTTTGCGTTCCAAATTGGAACAAAACCACCTTTTGCATGAAATCCTCCACGAAAAGGACTTTCCATTAGCCACACAGCTTTACTTACAATGGTAGCATACAAATAAGAATAGGGTTTATAGCTCCTTGTCATACTGAGCTCATCCCATCAGCTTTGCATGGCAAAAGTTGCCCCCGTTTAATATATGAGGCTATTGTATCACTCACACACAAGGAGAGTAGGTCCCTGGAGACTGACTCTTACTATCTTCTTAACTAGACCTGAAGATACTGGCCATGATTACGGAGAAGTGGTAGGATCAGCATGTATGTGCTCAGTACACTTCATTAATATCTTGTTGAGAGGCTCATAATAGAGATGGAAAAGACAGAGTGTATCAACAAGTCTATACCATGATTAGTCTCCCTTGAGAGAGGATGTATCCAATATTAAATTGATATATGGTTAGAGTTTAATCCTACTTCTAGGTTGTGACAGGGTGTATAAACCCCTTGCTGGACAGGAGGGGGTTAAGGAGCAACTCTGGGCTAAGGAGGCCCCGCCCCTCTGCCTGTGTCAAGCATGCTTGGGTTGGAGGCAGGGTTTAAAAAGCAACCAGACAGCTCAGTCATGGGCTGGCAGGCGAGGGAGAAGGCTTGCTCTGGAAGCTCCAGGAAAGGATACGAGCCAAGCCTGCACCAAGCCAGGGAATGGGGGAGCCACAGCACCCAGAGACTGAGACCAGGGCTGGCAGCCTGGAAGGAAGCACTCCCCAGGGACAGACAGTAGCCAGCAGGGATGCAGAATTAGGTAGGAAGTGATCCATGGAAGCTGACATGAGGCTGATTGTGACCATGGTGTCAGGAAGGGCCTCACTGAGAATGCTCAGTCAGGGCAAACTGCAAAGAATGGGGCAGATGATCCCCCAAACTGGTGGTCCTTTTTATAGTTACATTTACTGAGTGAGTAAAAAAGAAGCTTCTATAATACCCAACTGGTTACCAAAAAGCCCCAAAATACAGTTTTGCTTAAACAATCCAGCCCTGGGCTCCCATCCAGACAGCCAAGTCAAATATGTTGAGGATTACTGAAAATCTTTTTCACCATATATAAAGTTCTACCAAACCCAAGAGACTGGACACATTATCCACCAGGTCAATGAATATTTTAGATCTTACCCAAATACACTCACAGCCAATTCTTATTAACTAATCTAAGATTTATTAAAAAAGAGAGAGAGTATTAAATATCATTATACATACAGATATGAATAAAGTTCCTAGGCCAGTTTCATAGTACAGATGGTGAGGTGCTGATTTGTAGAAAGTTCTTACAGAATCAATTCCATAGGTTATAATCCAATAGGCAATCCATGTATAGAGTTTGTTCAAATCCTTCCATAAGAATTTTCAGGGACAGTTCAGGATACCTGGAGATCTCAGTCTTGCAACTTAACCTTCACCTGATGAAGCTTAAGCAGATCTGAGATGACAGATCAGGCCCTAGAGTTCTTTTATAGATCTCTGGCAGGTTCCGACAGCAGATAACCCAGCAGGGGCTTTCCTGGATGAAGAATGGGCAGTGTATATCATTGCTTTGAAGTTAAACTTCTATTTTCAATGTATATACAGATAAACTAGTAGTATTAATTAGCATAAGGCAATTATCCAAAGGTTCACAGGTAGTTTACTACAAACTTTAAAGAGAAATAAAGACAATGATATTATTGCACCACATGTTTAATCTAAATATTAATATTCCCTTTTGATCTCTGAATCAGTAGCATATTGTAACGGACAGGAATAGAAGTTTATCATCTACTGGCTAATGAGATCACATTGTTAAGCTTCTAACAGCTATAGGTAAATACAGACAAATACAATTACTATTTACTTCTAACTCTCTAACAATACAGCCCTGTCATTCCTTTAACATGGCTTTGATAACTATCTACAAGAAATGGCCCTGTTTATCATTTCAGTACTTCCCTAATATGTTCTTAAAGGCTGATCTGTAGATCACTTAGCCTGCTGGTTACTTAACCCTCACTGGCTCTGTGTCACACTGATGCAAGACATCACTGGGTGAGTGAGGCCAAACCATCCTCCCGGGGCCCTGGGTTGGAACCTGGAAGAGTGGCAGGGCCCGGGTTCCCCTACCCACAGGTGGATTAGGGGTTTGTGGGGCCTTGGGCCAGAACAAGTGGGAGTCCCTCCCCACCCCTTCCATCTGCAGCCCCCCCATGCCCTTCCTGGTGCGCCTCCCAGGGAAATGGGGTCGGGGTATGGGGGCTTGCCTTGCTTCGCCCACCAGGCATTCCTGCCGGGCAGTGGGGTTGGGGTGCGGGGGCTTTCCTTCCTCCCTGGCAGGAGCACTAGGTGGGTGGGTGGAGTGGGTTGGGGTGAGGGGATGCCTATTTTTCTGGTGACCCTCCAATTGGCTGGGGCCTCTGGGCATGGGCCCCTTTGGTCTAGTGGCTAATCCACCACTGCCCCTACCCCGTAAAAGAACTGTCCCCAGTAGACAAGGTTGCAGCTGGGAACCGTACCCATTAAATGGGGTTGCTGCAGGGAACTGTGCCCATCAGGTGGAACTGCCACTCAAGAGCTGCACCCACTAGGCAAGGCTGTCATCGGGGATGAACCATTGGATGTGACTGCTGACTTGGGCCCTAATCACTAAGTGGGAGAACCTGCTCCCACTCACGTAGGTCATAGAATCATAGAAGATTAGGGTTGGAAGAGACCTCAGGAAATCATCTAGTCCAACCCCCTGCTCAAAGCAGGACCAACACCAACTAAATCATCCCAGCCAGGGCTTTGTAAAGCCGGGCCTTAAAACCCTCTAAGGATGGAGATTCCACCACCAAAGCATTCCAGCGCTTCACCACCATCCTAGTAAATAGTTGTGACGGGTTGGATCACAGAAACCCCCTTGGGAACTGCCAACTGATGTGCCAAGACTACTTCTGCCCCTGCTTTCCCTGCCAGCTTGGGACTCCAGCACCCTGTCTTGTTGAGCCAGACACACCAGTCTGCTCCAACACAGACCCAGGGTCTGAACCACGTGCCCCAAAGCTGCAGACTTAACTGAAAGCAACTTAAGAAGTGTTCCTGTCTTTAACACTCAGATGCCCAACCCCCAATGGGTTCCAAACCCCAAATAAATCCGTTTTACCCTGTATAAAGTTTATACAGGGTAAACTCATAAATTGTTTGCCCTCTATAACACTGATAGAGAGATATGCACAACTGTTTGCCGCCCCCAGGTATTAATACATACTTTGGGTTAATTAATAAGTAAAAAGTGATTTTATTAAATACAGAAAGTAGGATTTAAGTGGTTCCAAGTAGTGACAGACAGAACAAAGTGAATTACCAAGCAAAATAAAATAAAACACGCAAGTCTAAGCCTAGTACAGTAATAAAACTGAATACAGATAAAATCTCACTCTCAGAGATGTTTCAATAAGCTTCTTTCACAGACTGGATGCCTTCCTAGTCTGGGCACAATCCTTTCCCCTGGTACAGCCCTTGTTCCAGCTCAGGTGGTAGCTAGGGGATTTCTCATGATGGCCCCCCCCCTTTATTCTTTTCCACCCACTTATATATCTTTTGCATAAGGCGGGAATACTTTGTCCCTCTGGGTTCCCACCCCTCCTTCTCAATGGAAAAGCACCAGGTTAAAGATGGATTCCAGTTCAGGTGACATGATCACATGTCACTGTAAGACCCCAAGCCTTCATTCCTCCCAGCCTGACTCACAGGAAGGCCTGCCTGCAAACAGAGCCATACACAGTCAATTGTCCTGGTTGATGGGAGCCATCAAGATTCCAAACCACCATTAATGGCCCACACTTTGCATAATTACAATAGGCCCTCAGAGTTATATTTCATATTTCTAGATTCAGATACAAGAATGATACATCCATACAAATAGGATGAACACACTCAGTAGATTATAAGCTTTGTAATGATACTTTACAAGAGACCTTTTGCACGAAGCATATTTTAGTTACATTATATTCACACTCATCAGCATACTTTCATAAAATCATATAAGTGCAATGTCACAATAGTTTTTCCTAATATTCAACCTAGACCTCCCCCACTGCAACTTGAGATCATTGCTCCTTGTTCTGTGATCTGCCACCATTGAAAACAGCCTACCTCCATCCTCTTTGAACCCTCCTTAAGGTAGTTGAAGGCTACTATCAAATCCCTCCCTCACTCTTCTCTTCTGCAGACTAAATAAGCCCAGTTCCCTCAGCCTCTCCTCATAGGTCATGTGCCCCAGTCCCCTAATCATTTTCGTTGCCCTCCGCTGGACTCTCTCCAATTTGTTCACATCCTTTCTGTAGTGGAAAGAAATACTCCAGATGTGGCCTCACCAGTGCCGAATAGAGGGGAATAATCACTTCCCTCGATCTGCTGGCAATGCTCCTACTAATGCAGCCCAATATGCTGTTAGTCTTCTTGGCAACAAGGGCGAATTGGAGGATTGGGCCAAAAGAAATCTGATGAGGTTCAACGAGGACAAGTGAAGAGTCCTGCACTTAGGGCAGAAGAATCCCATGCACTGCTACAGGCTGGGGACTGACTGGCTAAGTTTCTTGTCCACTGTAATGCCCACATCCTTTTCTGCAGAATTGCCGCTTAGCCAATCGGTCCCCAGCCTGTAGCAGTACATGGGATTCTTTTGCCCTATCGCCATAAGTTTTAAAAGATAATGGCCAATGGCTCTGCAATCACATCAGCCAACTCTCTCAGTACCCTCGAATGCATTAGATCTGGCCCCATGGACTTGTGCATGTCCAGCTTTTCTAAATAGTCTTTAACCTGTTCTTTCACCACTGAGGGCTGCTCACCTCCCCCCCCATACTGTGCTGCCCAGTGCAACAGTCTGGGAGCTGACCTTTTCTGTGAACACTGAGGCAAAAAAAGCATTGAGTACTTCAGCTTTTTCCACATCATCTGTCACTAAGTTGCCTCCCCCATTCATTAAGGGTCCCACGCTTTCCCTGACCATCTTCTTGTTGCTAATGTACCTGTAGAAACCCTTCTTGCTATCTGCAACTCCAATTGAGCTTTGGCCTTCCTGATTACACCCTGCATGCTCGAGCAATATTTTTATACTCCTCCCTAGTCATCTGTCCAAATTTCCACTTCTTGTAAGCTTCGTTTTGTGTTTAAGCTCACCAAAGATTTCTTTGTTAAGCCAAGCTGGTTGCCTGCCATATTTGCTATTCTTTCTGCACATCGGGATGGTTTGTTCCTGCGCCCTCAATAAGGCTTCTTTAAAATACAGCCAGCTCTCCTGGACTCCTTTCCCCCTCATATTAGCCTTCTCGGGGATCCTGCCCATCAGTTCCCTGATGGAGTCAAAGTCTGCTTTTCTGAAGTCCAGGGTCCATATTCTGCTGCTCTCCTTTCTTCCTTGGGATCAATGGGAGTTTTGCCACTTCTTCTATGACAGCAGGATCAGGCCCTTGATTTTAGCTAAAAGGCTAGCAGGTTGGCTTTATCACTGGCAGAAAGTCCTCCAAAAACATGAAGAGACTCCTTGACCTTATTTGAGGTCCTATATGTTCCATGAACCTATGGCTGTAGAATTTGCTGTGGAATACACTCCCTTGCCAATGAATTGTGATTCCCAAACCTCAGCTTTTATTAAAAAAGAAAATGTCTCTAGCCCCCATGGTTGTAAGAAAATCTTGGAGTCATGAACTGAGTGTAACCAATACAGTGGTATCTTACTGAGTTTGCAGCCCTCCTGAAACAATAGCTCTGAAAGGTGTGATCTGACCAAATTCATCTTAATTGAGGTGTGAACTCTGAAACCTACAAATAATTTGATTGTTGCTATTAACTATTTTTCACTATACATGTCTAACTGATGTGCTTATCTCACAATCCAAAATTGCCTCATATTCCTTCTTGGGTGCCAAAAGCTCCAGCTGTCCCTTACTTAGTGTCCAAACCCCCAACTTCTCCCTGTCAGCTTTCACAGTGTTGTTCTATATTGCCAACATAAAACTCCATGGCATCTTGAAAATCAAATCTCCATTGTTTATTTAACTAAAACTGCTGGAGAATATCCAGACTGTCACACCACAGTCCCTCAGAATCCAGTCCTTATTGTAGAGTACACAGGGCTTTGTCTTTACCCACTTCATTCAGTTAAGATGAAAAGCTTTATTTTTGTAATTGAAAAGGCATATGAGTGGGTTGAATGGGTTTTTTTGTTTGAGGCCCAAGAAACAGAGAATCTGTTTCTTGACTGTCTTGTGCTTCATGCAGTCATGTACACTAATGCACAACAGCTGTAAAACACAGACAATCTGACCTGGTAGTATTCTGTACCCACTTTGCACTCACATTATATAGGTTTCAGAGTAGCAGCCGTGTTAGTCTGTATCCGCAAAAAGAACAGGAGTACTTGTGGCACCTTAGAGACTAACAAATTTATTAGAGCATAAGCTTTCGTGGGCTACAGCCCACTTCTTCGGATGCATATAGAATGGAACATATATTGAGGAGATATATATACACACATACAGAGAGCATGAACAGGTGGGAGCTGTCTTACCAACTCTGAGAGGCCAATTAAGTAAGTGAAAAAGAACTTTTGAAGTGATAATCAAGATAGCCCAGTACAGACAGTTTGATAAGAAGTGTGAGAATACTTACAAGGGGAGATAGATTCAATGTTTGTAATGGCTCAGCCATTCCCAGTCCTTATTCAATCCTAAGTTGATTGTATCTAGTTTGCATATCAATTCCAGCTCAGCAGTCTCTCTTTGGAGTCTGTTTTTGAAGTTTTTCTGTTGTAAGATAGCCACCCGCAGGTCTGTCATTGAATGACCAGACAGGTTAAAGTGTTCTCCCACTGGTTTTTGAGTATTATGATTCCTGATGTCAGATTTGTGTCCATTAATTCTTTTGCGTAGAGACTGTCCGGTTTGGCCAATGTACATGGCAGAGGAGCATTGCTGGCACATGATGGCATATATCACATTGGTAGATGTGCAGGTGAACGAGCCCCTGATGGTATGGCTGATATGATTAGGTCCTATGATGATGTCACTTGAATAGATATGTGGACAGAGTTGGCATCGGGCTTTGTTACAAGGATAGGTTCCTGGGTCAGTGTTTTTGTTCAGTGATGTGTGGTTGCTGGTGAGTATTTGCTTTAGGTTGGGGGGTTGTCTGTAAGCGAGGACAGGTCTGTCTCCCAAGATCTGTGAGAGTGAGGGATCATCTTTCAGGATAGGTTGTAGATCTTTGATGATGCACTGGAGAGGTTTTAGTTGGGGGCTGAAGGTGACAGCTAGTGGTGTTCTGTTATTTTCTTTGTTGGGCCTGTCTTGTAGGAAGTGACTTTTGGGTACTCGTCTGGCTCTGTCAATCGGTTTTTTCACTTCAGCAGGTGGGTATTGTAGTTTTAAGAATGCTTGATAGAGATCTTGTAGGTGCTTGTCTCTGTCTGAGGGATTGGAGCAAATGCGGTTATATCTTAGAGCTTGGCTGTAGACAATGGATCGTGTGGTGTGTCCTGGATGGAAGCTGGAGGCATGTAGGTAAGTGTAGCGGTCAGTAGGTTTCCGGTATAGGGTGGTATTTATGTGACCATCGCTTATTAGCACAGTAGTGTCCAGGAAATGGACCGCTTGTGTGGATTGATCTAGGCTGAGGTTGATGGTGGGATGGAAATTATTGAAATCATGGTGGAATTCCTCAAGGGCTTCTTTTCCATGGGTCCAGATGATGAAGATGTCATCAATGTAGCGCAAGTAGAGTAGGGGCGTTAGGGGACGAGAGCTAAGGAAGCGTTGTTCTAAGTCAGCCATAAAAATGTTGGCATACTGTGGGGCCATGCGGGTACCCATAGCAGTGCCGCTGACTTGAAGGTATATATTGTCCCCAAATGTGAAATAGTTGTGGGTGAGGACAAAGTCACAAAGTTCAGCCACCAGGTTAGCTGTGATATTATCGGGGATACTGTTCCTGATAGCTTGTAATCCATCTTTGTGTGGAATATTGGTGTAGAGGGCTTCTACGTCCATAGTGGCCAGGATGGTGTTTTCTGGAAGATCACCGATGGATTGTAGTTTCCTCAGGAAGTCAGTGGTGTCTTGAAGATAGCTGGGAGTGCTGGTAGTGAAGGGCCTGAGGAGAGAGTCCACATAACCAGACAAGCCTGATGTTAGGGTGCCAATGCCTGAGATGATGGGGCGTCCAGGATTTCCAGGTTTATGGATCTTGGGTAGCAAATAGAATACCCCTGGTCGGGGTTCTAGGCATGTGTCTGTACAGATTTGTTCCTGTGCTTTGTCAGGGAGTTTTTTTAGCAGATGGTGTAGTTTCTTTAGGTAATCCTCAGTGGGATCAGAGGATAATGGCCTGTAGAATGTGGTGTTAGAGAGCTGTCTAGCAGCCTCTTGGTCATATTCCAATTTATTCATGATGACGACAGCACCTCCTTTGTAAGCCTTTTTGATTATGATGTCAGAGTTGTTTCTGAGGCTGTAGATGGCGTTGTGTTCAGCATGGGTGAGGTTATGGGGCAAGTGATGTTGCTTTTCCACAATTTCAGCCTTTGCACGTTGACGGAAGCAATCTATGTAGAAGTCCAGTCTGTTGTTTCGACCGTCCGGAGGAGTCCACGCAGAATCCTTTTTTTTTGTAGTGCTGGTAGGGGGGATTCTGTGGGTTAGTATGCTGTTCAGAGGTATGTTGGAAATATTCTTTGAGTCGGAGACGTCGAAAGTAGGATTCTAGGTCACCGCAGAACTGTATCATGTTCGTGGGTCTGAAGGGACAAAAGGAGAGGCCCCGAGATAGGACAGACTCTTCTGCTGGGCTAAGAGTATAGCTGGAAAGATTAACAATATTGTTGGGTGGGTTAAGGGAACTACTGTTGTGGCTCCTTGTGGCATGTAGCAGTTTAGATAGTTTAGTGTCATTTTTCCTTTGTAGAGAGGCAAATGTGTTGTAAATGGCTTGTCTAGTTTTTGTAAAGTCTATCCATGAGGAAGTTTGTGTGGAAGGTTGGTTTTTTATGAGAGTATCCAGTTTTGAGAGCTCATTCTTAATCTTTCCCTGTTTGCTGTATAGGATGCTGATCAGGTGGTTTCGCAGTTTCTTTGAGAGTGTGTGACACAGTCTCTCAGCATAGTCTGTGTGAGTAAATGACTCCTCAAAGGTGCAAGGCAGGGCAGAATCAGGGTCATATTTGGATTTGGCCTCACTGTCACCCAATAGATTTTGCTAATTGTTTTTAAGACAGACAAGCCAAGTAATAATGAATATTGTTTTACTAAGTCTTTATGGCCACAGAATGGGATGAGACACTAGCATCCCTTCTCACTGAATTTATCAGTGCAGACTTTGGAACATTTCCCCCATGCTATAAAGAATTACCCTAATTCTAATATGAGTGGCTTCAGGATTGGAGATCACAGTGGCTCCCTATATGGGTGACACCTTGATGTTGATTTCATAGCTGCTTGTCTGTTTCTCCAAAGATTTAGAACAATGTTGGATTGTAACATAATGCCAGGGCTTTTGAATAAGTGATTCCAGAAATCTTTGAGGCTTTCTTCAAGAGGCATGTTTGATACCAGGCAATGATGAGATCCCCCATCCAACAGTCATAATATACCTGTTACCCAGGTTTGGACAAAGGCTGGAAATCTTTACAGATCAGTTGGTATGGCAGAGCTATGCCATTAAAGTGCACTGGCTACTGCATGTCATATATCATACAGTATGTGTCTTATATGCTTCCAGAGTTTGTTCTGGAGATGTTCTTTAGGGGTTTAAATCAATTACCTATCAGGAAGTTGGCACCTTTGCTTGAGTCTGTACCCAGGTATGTCTACTCTTGTATTTGTACAGCACTCAGCACAAGCAGATCCTAACCTCTGGGCATGCCCATAATATAAGTATTAGATACTAACAATAATGGTAACAACAAGCTCCATCCCCAGGATGTGACCCAACAGATGTGTCAACCTGTCCTATGCCACCCTGTTTTCTATTGCATTAGCAGAAATGTCACTGGGACCCTGCCCTCCTGGTACACTCTCATGCTCTATAAGGATTTGGTTACCTTCAAACAAAGGCCATGACTCAAACTCATTGCAAATAATTTAGTCAACAAATGTAGATTTTGTGTGTGTGTGTGTGTGCGTTCGCAACCTGTCCACAAAGAGATCAGTTTTTATTCATTTGAAATCATCCAAAGAATAGCTTTTCCAATCAGGAGCCCGTAGAGTACTGGTCAGACTGTGCATTCCATCCATTATGCAGAATTTGCTACTCAAGTACTGCGACAATTCCCTTAAGTCAAATAGGGATTTTTTCGGTTCCCCAATTAGATAGGCAATATAAACTACTTCCTCTTCCATCTTGAAACTAACTTCATCTTGTCTGAAAGCTAATTTTGCTTCTGGATTAAATGAACTTTGACTGGGGTGGTGTGATGTTCCCCTGGTGTTATCCGGACTGGTGATCTGCTAGGTCACTCCAACCCCTGGCTCTGGGAGCCAACCTTACCCTGCTCTGCAGTGAGAACCCCCACTCCTGGGCTGTTCACGCACAGCCTCTGGCATGTAAGCTGCTCCTTGGATTGTGCAACCGAATGACACTAGCCAATATCTCCAGTCCCAGACACAACCCTAGGAACCTCTGTCTTTCACTGTCCAGTTATGCCCACTGGACGCTGCAAGCTTATATGAGTTTGTCAATTTAACAAAGAAATTGATATATACCAGGCGTGTTATCCCAAGGGGAGTCTCTGACATGCTTCAAACCAAACGCACTGCTTCAGGTAGAATAAACAAACAAATTTATTAACTATAAAGATAGATTTTAAGTGATTATAAGTCAAAGAATAACCAATCGGATTTGGTCAAATGAAACAAAAGCAAAACACATTCTAAGCTGATCTTAACACTTCCAGTGCCCTTATAAACTTAGAGTCTTCTCACCACAGGTGATGTCTGTAGATGGAGGTGGAAGAGAGAGGAAGAGCATGGCAAACGTCTCTCCCTTTTATCATGTCCTTTCTTCCCTCTTGGCTTTGCCCCCCCCCCCGCCCTTCAGAGTCAGGTGAGCATTACCTCATCGCAGCCCCAAACTGACCAAAGGAAGGGGGGTGACTCACAGTCCAACAGATTCTTTTGTTGCTGCCTAGGCCAGCATCCTTTGTTCCTGTGAGTCTGGGCTGGGTTTGTCCCATACCTGCCCTGATGAGGTGTGAACTGCCCCTCTGCTCTTGGAGAGTTTTTGCCTGGGCTTGCTTTAAGCAATGAGGACACATTTTCAGCCTCATAACTATATACATGAAATTACAACCTATAACAACAATTACTATAACTAACAACAATGCTCAGTACATCATGAGCCTTCCGAAGACACCCGACATGACAAACTTTGCATTGGATACCACACAATCATATTATAAGGATGAACATGGGGGTGTACGGTGTTCCCCCAAGGTACAGAGTGTCACAGATGGACACAGGGATGGGACAAGAAAACATAGAGTAGTAAAAGGTGAGGAAATCCTAAGTGTAAGGAGAAAATACGGACAAGTGAAATCCAAACTCTTTCTTTCTCAGAGCAGGCTGTTCTTAATTAAGCTGAGAACCAAACACAAGTGTAGCATGTTAGGGCTTCAAAAGAGAGACTTGCATATGTCTACATTATTATTATTATTTATTATTTGTATTGTCATAGCACCTAGGAGCCCTAGTCATGAACCAGGATCCATTGTGCTAGGTGCTGTACAAACATATACGTGTGTACACATTTTTTTTTGTACATTAGAGGTTGTGTCTGCATTGCCTCCCAAGGTCTCAATTGCATTGTTAAGAAAGTCACATGACAGTTGCTCTGGCAACCTGGCACATTAGGAAACACTGGCCTTGATACCACTTGTGTAAACTATTGCAAGAAAAGTCAGAGGTTAAATGCAGCACATGTGTTGCATCAATTAACAGAATGTGAAGGTCTCTAGATTTCGGTTCAAATCTCTTGTGGCAGGGTTTGTTTTCTTAACCCCTCGGATGCTATCTGCTTAGCGAGGCTTGGAGTTGGTTCCACGTGGCCCCATGAGATTAACAGGCTGGAACTGAGACATGCTAATGCTAAAAGGTTGGGCTCAGTTTCAAAGAGCTGCACATCTCCCGCTTCAAGTGGGGACATCCATATTTCTCCAAGAAGAACACAGAAGGTTCGGTGCTTGTTTCTGCATTAGGACTGATGTCATCCATCGCACAGAGGGGACGCTGCGTTGTGACACAGAGTGATATCTCCCCTGGTCACGTGATTCCAAAACTATGCAAAACCTGGTGCTGAGCTTCATGGCTTCCACTGGTAGCATGTCCTCCTTCATTCTGAGTACAGCGTCGCCTACGATCACATCAAACACAAAAATAAGGCCTGCCCCCCCCACACACATCCCCACCAAAAAACAACATTTCCAAGCCTTTCTTTAAACACTTGTAACTGAATGCTGGTAAAAGATGGTGGATGGACAGGCCTGGAGACTGAAATTATCTATCCACCAGACAGGCACAACAAGGACGGCGTAGTGCGAGTTTCTCTCCATATCATCCCCTGCAAGTGGGCTTTCACCCTGACATGAAAACATCTTCAACAATGAGAGAGGACTTCTCTTGCCATGGCCCTGCCATCCTGGACCTCACTGCTGAGACTGCCCTCTTGCGTCCATCATGCTGGCAGATTTTTTTTAATGTGGATGCTTGTCTGCAAGTAACTGGTCTGAGGGCCCCCCTGCACTCCCCCAAAAATTCATTACACACAAGGAACCTTCGGACCAGCAGATGGTAATGACCTTGGGTCCCTCTTCCCAGGAGCAGGAAGGATGGTCTTGTGGTTAAGGCAAGTACCCTGTGGCTCAGAAAATTTGGGTTCAGTTCTAGACTCTGCTATAGTCTTCCTTGGTTGAGTCACTTAATCTCTCTTTGTCTTGGTTTCCTGTCTGCAAAATAGGGATAATATTTTCCTTCCTCATAGGGGTGTAGAGAAGATTCATTGATACATATGAGGTGCTCAGATACTATAGAGAGGCTACGTAAGATCTTCAACAGATACAGTTGAAAGAATGCTAGTGACCTTGGGGCAAAAGGCTCTATGATTCACTGCCAGTCCTCTGACTCATTCAGTCCCAAGCAGCAATGTGCATCTGCTCCCTCTCAATGCAGCTGAAAATGGAGCATGTCCCAGGCACAGTTCTCCTGCCAGGGCTTGGGAAGCAGGAGAGGGGGCATTATTTACAGGAGCAGTGTCACAACGTGGCCAACTCTTGGTTTCTGACTCTAGAGGGAATGTCATTCCACTGGGGGACTTGGTGCTCCCCAGAAGGAGAATCCAGCAGGGAGAGAGATGTTCAGCAGTTTGGGTTACAGTGCTGCCTCAGCTCCTGGAGTCATGTTATTTCATGAGACTATCAGCTTTCATTACAAAAAACAAAACAAAAGGAAGTTTCTAGCACTCATCATTGTGGAGAACAGTGTGAAAATGTGACCTAAAGACTCAGAAACCAGAAAGCAAAGAAAAATATCCCATTTTTTAAAATTTAATAATTTGTAAACCAATCTCATGATTTTTAGGAGTCTGACTGATGATTTTGGAGTGCTTGAGGTTGGCAGTACTGGGTTTAAGTTAAGGTTAGGCATGAATACTTGCCCAAGTTCTGTAGCACTGTGTAGGGACCATTCACTCAAACACTCTGGTCCATCAGAATGTCAGTGCTGGGGCCCAAGAGGACATCATAGACCTGTGACTTGAATGGCAGGAGCCGGTGGAAGTGTGCATGTGTGCGCATGTGGATTCACATTTTTTTGAGCATTCATCTCTGGTAGAGCTATTTTCACAGGACTTTTTTTAAACAATCATTTTCTTTAGAAAATTCCTGCAATGGTTTTCCAAAAACTAAAAAGTCTTTGGTCAGAAAATTGGAAATTGTTGAATAAACCAAACATTTTGCACAAAAAAATTAGGTTAGAAATTTTTCAACTAGCTCTAATCACGGTGTAACTGCTCCAGTGACATCAATTGAGTTACACCAAGGATGAATTTGGTCCATACAATCCAACACCATTATTCCTTTGCTTGTCAGTATTTCTATTACTATCTTGGCTAGTCCCAATGACTAGAGCTCCATTTACTTTTACTGCTTTTACTATCAGATACTGCCTAATGCCATCACATATTTTGATTCTGTGCCTGAGAGTTCGTTTCAAGTCAATTGCTTCCTGGAAGCAAAAGTCTCCTCTCAGATCCATGCTGTCTCCAGTATGATGCTATCTCTATGATCACAGAACTCCCATAATTTAACCCTTCATTTTCTGGGTTGTCCTTCTGATGGATAATTGAATGGGCTCTCTTCTGAGGCTGCCAGTAAAGATACTGGTGACATGGGCATCTGTCTAGCCACCATGAACTGAATCAAGGCCACTGACTCAATTCAAATAGGCCAACAAACAATCAGCACAGGGGGATAATGTTTGATTTCCACTGACCTGCAGCTGCATTCAAATGGGCGACCTACAGTTGAATAGTTTTGCATCAGACCACCAACCCCCTCAGAAGTCCAGTTCCCCCAAGTCTGGCTTTTTAAAGATGTCCTTGATATGACCTCCCCTGCTGGGAGGTGAGTCTTAATGGAAACTTGCCTGCCCACCACTTCTAGCAGGCTACCCTAAGTCAGGTCAGGAGTGGCTGAATGGGATGACTGGTGGGAAATCCAAGTGATTTCCCACAGCAGGAATCTCACTGTACTGCTGTCTAAGACCAGTGCCAGCCATTCTCCTGTTCCTTCTGGTGCTGATGAGAACCCCTTATGATCTGTGGCCTGATAGGGATACATAAGGGTGCACTGGCCTGGGGAAGCCGAGGTGGCTCTTAGACACTGCTGCTATATGGGGCTTGCACAATTCCATCTTTACCACCTGGAGTGGCCATGGGGCTACAGTCCTGTCTGCCTCCACTCCACGTAGAGCCCAGGAGAGGGAGGTCCCAGGGAGGGATATCCTCTTGAAGCCAGTCCACCCTCAGCACAAGACTTTGGTGGACCACTCACTCCTTTCCACGTTCACTACACCAAACCATAACCCAGTCAATATGTGACCATCCACAAAAAAGGTGAATCAAACTCCCCCCATTGCCTCCTCCTAGCTGTGGCCCTGCTCCCCTGAGCACTGCCCTCCCAGCTCCCCAACAGCTGAATGTAAAATTAGACCCCTCCAGAGAGGCAGCATCAACCACATGAACCCTGGCCAGTTTTGTTTTGATTATACATTTGTTTCCTCTCTCCTGGGAGCCCCTGACATGGCTTTTACCTCTCAGTGCTTCACTCTGATTTTCCTCCAGCTTCCCTTGCTCTCTCCCCTCCCATCCACTATGCATGGGTTAGCCCTGACCTCTGCTGAACCTTACTGCCAGCAAAAGTGTCAACTGCTTTCACTTTCTGAGTTCTTTCCAGCCCAACACTGAGCCTGGAATTAAAAACACCACATCATTTTTTCCAGCTCCCCGCTCTTGGAGAAGGCAGCAAGACTCATGGATTACTCAGCTGCTGGTTAGAATCATCTCTCATTTCTCCAGGATCAACTCTGTCCCAGTTGGCATGGAGCATGCCGTATATAACAGAACTCCCCTTCCCCTTGTCTTTCCACTGGGGCAGGTGGACAGTATTCGCCACCTCCCGGCCCTGCTCACACATTCCTGGTGAGGGCCACATGCAGAACTGCTTGTGTGAGTAACAGGTCACGTATCAGTGTGACCAGACATTCCCTTGCTTCAAAGAAGTTTAAGGCAGTCTGAGCTGTTGCTATGTGTTTCTGGATGACAAGGGCATCTGTGGCATCTGCTATAGCACCATCCTCATGGTGCTCGAGCGCTGAACATTGCTCCAAGGGGCGTGTGTGCGTGTGTGTGTGTGTGCACGCTTGCGTGCGCAAGATTAGTAGGTGACGAGGGAAGGGAAACTGACTGACTCACTGTGGTGGGGATAGTGACTTTGTGTGCGTGCATGCATGTGTGCGTGCGTGTGTGCATATGCCGGTGTGTATGTATGTGTGTGCACATGCAAGGAGGACAGGGTGTGGGTGGGAGTGATTTGTGTGGAGGGATCTGTGTGTGTGTGTGATCAGTAGGTGAGGGTGGGAGGAAAAATGACTGACAGTGTGGTGGGGATAATGATTCTGTGTGTGTGTGTGCACGTGCACACGCATACGCATTCGTGTGTGATGTCAGAGCAACTAAGTACAGCAGACGGGTGAGTGAGAGAGTGTAGTATGTAGTGGTGTTGGTGCTAGGGAAAAGTAAGTGTGCACATGAGAGGTGGGGGGTGACTACATGTATGGGTGTGGGCTTGTTTACACTTGAAAAAAAGGCAAACCTGTAAACTGTGATAGTGAGCATGTTTTAAAACCCTAGTGTGGACTGGGCAAGTTTTTGCTTAAACAGGAGTTAGCTGGTGGACCACAGTGTGTGTGACTGGCTATCTGGGGTATGGAAGAGGGTGACTGTGTGGGGGGGTGGGGTGGGGTGGGGTGGAGTGTAACAAGGAAGCCTGCCCCTTTAAAGGCTAGGAGGCCTGGGGCCAGTCAACCCTGCTGAGTTGGCCCAGCCTGCTACACCTGGATGGGGTATTGGACTGAAGAGGGGGAAAGCTTTGCTGTTGAGGCTGGTGGGAGAGGAGAGCTGAGAGACTGCTCCTATGTGGTGCAAGAAGATCCTAGGGACTGTCTGAAGGGTGTGGCCTACCAGAGGCCCTGAGTAGGGAGGTAGCCTGGCCTGGCCGGTTGTGGGGGATGGGAACTCTGACGCTGATGGCTAGGCAGGAAGACAAGCTGGGCCAAAGAGTCTCTTGCTTTGTGGTTGGTGTTTTTGGGTTAAGGGGCTCTGTTCCCAGAAGGGGTGAGAATATAAATGTGAGCTGGCCTGAGGCCGATGTCACCACCACAGACCATGGGAGCCTGAGGAGGAGGAGCGAGGTGGAGAGGCTTCAACGCCAGGTCTCCCCATGAGGAGTGGCTCCAGGAGGGTGTGTCCCGTACAGGGAGAGTGATGGTATATACTGCATGGGCATACAGTGGGGGGGGGGGGGGGGAGGGGACCTTGGCACAGTGGGGTAAAAGGGCAAAGGACAATGTGAGCGTATTGCCTGTGTGAATCACGGGCCCTAGCAGAATAGTTGTCTCCCTCCCGATGGGCGGGAAAGGAAGAGCCAACCACTTCCAACATGACCATAGAAGTTGGGGAGAGGAACTGCTCCCTAGTGGGCAGAGCTCCCCCCAGCATTGGACTCAAGAATGTGTGCTTCCCCCTCAGCTAGTAGTGGCTTGAACATTCCTTGGAACCGCTGAATAATTCATGGAAAACTAGCACATAAAGAAACCATGGGGGGGGGGGGGGGGAAGGGGAGCGGTTAATGCACCTGTGTCTAAGGCTGAAGGGCTGTGATGTAAACTCCTTCCATGCTGAAAGGCAGAGCAAGTCATACTCCCCACAAGCAGTAGACCCCTATAACCGTAGCAGGACAAGACAGAGGGTGTGTCGTGCTGTACATGGGTCTTCCATTCACCAGAGTGGATGTTCTGTAGAAACTGCTTCTTGAGTAACACACACATTCTGGCTGCAGGGGAGAGGTTAGGTTAACAACCACCAAAAAATAAAATAAAAACAAGAATGCCACTTGCTAAAGTGTTGCAGATGTTTGGACATTGGCAGGGTTCTGGGTGGGGCTGCTGATACACAAAATACTTCAGAACGTGCTGAATAGTGGAAAGTATCAAGAGAAAAATAAAACACCTTATAAAACACCGAGGAGCAATCAGGCTTGTGTATGGCAACGCAAAACTGCAGATACCTAGTTGGAACCTCTTTTGTATCATCATTGAGAATATCCCACCCGCCTTTAAAATTCAGAACTGCAGTTGCTAAAAAGCAGAGGGAGGGGAAAGAAAAGGAGAGATTAAAAAATTGGCCATAGCCTCAGCTCACTGCCCAGTGAAGTGACATCTGCTATGTCACATAGCCCATCTTCATTGGTGACCCCCCCATTACCGACCATCTGAACCCAGAAGTGAGGCCTGTATATGCCATGGGCTATAAAATGATTCCTTCTGGTTACAGACCTACTTGAGGATGGTCTGGGGGAAGGTGGCATGTCCTCTGGAGCTGGGAGGGAAATGGCTTTCCTGTCCCATGAGAGTTTTTGAGATTTCAACATATTTTCCTGTCCCAAATTAGGACAAAATATGTGAAAATCTTTAAAATGGACATGAACCAATAATCCAAAAAAATGTCAGATGGGTCAATTAAAATGTTTCTTTTCAATAATTTTGAAATGTTTTATTTTAATTTTGATCTTTTTAAAAAAATAACCATTTTAGTCTAAATTAACTAAAATTTCAAGATGATAAGTTGTTTCAAACTGAAACTTTTTGTTTAAAAATTGTTGAAATGGGACATGCTGACGATATTGAAATGTTTTTCCCAAAGATTTTCAACCTGGGAGATTTGTTGAAAATGACCCTTTCCTGCCAACACTTAGAATCAGCATTTTCTGACGAAAAAACATTTTGCTGGGCAATTCCTGACCAGCTCTGATGTCCACTGCCCTGATCATGGTGATTCTGTGGATAAACTTTTAAGGTTAATTCCCCACTCTGGCACTTTGAGGGCAGAAGGTAGGGGCCCGCAAGGATTCTAAAAATTAATACTGGCCACTCCAGGCTTGTATTAAACTCCCAAGGTTACAGCTTTTCTCTGACCTTGGATGGGTAGATGCTGCCACCACCCAAGTGCAGAACCCCTTTGAGAACCCAGGAAGGTGCACTTGGGAATTCCTTCCTGTGGGGCACCTTCAAGCCCTTTCACCCCCCCCTCCGGGGAAGAGCGGAGAAAGAAAAGAAAAAAAGAAATCAGCTGTTGCCACCAGCTAATTAAACAACATATGCACAAACCTCTTAAGACACAAAAATCCAATTCTGTTCTTTAAAAAGGTAAATTTTATTAATAAAAAAAAGAAAGAAAATACATCTGGGATCTTAGGCATTTGCTAGATTTAAAAAACAACAACTACAAGGATTAAGCATCAAGAATAGCTTTATTGAGGTCCATCTTAAAGGTTACAAGCAAAACAAAAAGCACCTGGGGTTAGCACAGAGGAATCCACAAGCCATAATGAAATACAAGGAATAAACGTAATCGCATCTTCCTAGACATTTCCTGATCTACTTACATATCTGGGGTTTTTAAATGAGTAGCTTCTAGGTATGATACTGATAATTTTTTCATACCTGGCCCAAGCTCTTACAGCATAGCTCTGTCCTGTCCGCCTCTCCCTGGAGAACAACAACAGACAGACAAAAGGGGAGTCTTGTTTCAATTTTTAAATGTTTTAGCCTTCCCATTGGCTCTTTTGGGAGCCTTTTACCTATGCATAGCAGTGAGACTTTTTAACCCTTTACAGGTAGAGCAATTAGAGAACAGCTACTAAGAGGGATTTTATAGCTGGCTGGGTGTCCGTAAAAGGGAGCTACCTCCCCGCCTCTTCATTTATCACATGCCCCCCAAATCACAGATGGTGCTGGCCAGCCTGGTTCAGGTCGGGTCCACACCGGCTGGGATTTCTTCCTGGAGGTTTAGGAAAACAGAGTTAATACGATACATGCACCTTTAATTTTACTACTAATTACATGAAGAACTAAACAGTATTTTTTACATTTTAAGGACTACCATTACTTAGAATACAGGGACATTTTTACCCGGCTGATTCTGGGAAACCTTCCCGGAAGAGTGCATCAGCCACTTTGTTAGAGGCTTCTGAAATGTGTTGTATTTCAAAATCAAAGTCTTGAAGAACTAAACTCCGAAGAAGTTTTTTGTCAGTCTCTTTGGCTGTGTGAAGCCACTTCAGTGCAGCATGGTCAGTCTGCAGGTGGAAATGCTGTCCCCAAATGTATGGGCGTAGCTTCTCCAGAGCATACACAATGGTGTAACATTTTTTTCTGAGACTGACCAGTGGCTTTCCCTCTCAGAAAGTTTTTTGCTGAGAAACACGACAGGATGGAATTGTTGATCTGGTCCTTCCTGCATTAAAACTGCTCCTACACCACGCTTGGACGCATCTGTGGTTACGACAAAAGGTTGGTCCAAGTCCGGGGCCTTTACTACAGGGTCAGATGTAAGGGCCGCCTTTAGCTGGTTAAAGGCTTTCTGACACTTCTCAGTCCACTGAACTGCATTTGGCTGTTTTTTCCTGGTTAGGTCGGTCAGTGGGGTGGCAATTTGGCTGTAGTGTGGTACAAATGGTCTGTAATACCTGGCCAAGCCAAAGCAGGATTGGACCTGCTTCTTTGACTTAGGGACTGGCCAATTTTGGATAGCATTTACTTTAATCTGTAGGGGGTTGATAGTTCCTTGAACCACCTGGTGTCTAAGATACGTTACCCTGTTTAGGCTTATTTGACATTTTTTGGCCTTAACGGTTAATCCTGCCTCCCTTATGTGCTGGAAGAGAGCTTGGAGGTGTTCCAGGTGTTCTGCCCATGAATCTGAGAATATGGCCACATTGTCAAGGTAGGTGACTGCAAATTCCCCAGATCCAGTCAGAAGGTTATCTACCAGTCTCTGGAAGGTGGCGGGTGCATTTTGCAGTCCGAAAGGGAGCACATTAAATTCATACAGCCATACATGGGTGATGAAGGCTGACCTTTCCTTGGCTGGGTCATCTAGCGGCACTTAGTTAAGTCTAAGGTGGAAATAAATTGGGCACATCCCAGTTTCTTCAATAGCTCATCTGTGCGTGGCATTGGATAGTTCTCTGGGTGAGTTACAGCATTTAGCTTATGGTAGTCCACGCAAAAGCGGATTTCCCCATATGGTTTGGGAACCAGAACCACTGGAGAGGCCCATGCACTCTCAGAGGGTCGGAGTACACCCATTTGTAACATGTCCTTGATCTCCCTTTCTATCATGGTTTTGGCTTGAGGAGCCATCCGATAGGGTTGGGCTCTAATTGGGCGAGCATCATCTGTGTCAATTGAGTGGTACGCTTGTTCTGTCCGTCCTGGGGTGGCTGAAAACATTGGCGCAAAGCTGGTGCACAGCTCCTGGATTTGCTGTTGCTGTTTACGCTCAAGTGTTATGGAAAAGCTTACCTCTTCTATGCCACCATTGCTTTCCCCTTCATAGTAGACTCCTTCAGGACACTCAGCGTTATCTTTCTCCTGGGCTGTAAACTGGAGAACCTTGATTTCTTGGGAATAAAAGGGCTTTAGAGAATTAACATGGTATGCTTTAGGGTAGGGTCTGGGAATGCTATGAGGTAATTGACTGCTCCCAGGTGCTCTCGGACCATAAATGGCCCCTCCCACGACTCTTCCATCTTATTGGCATGGAGCGCTTTCAGGACCATGACTTAGTCACCTACTCTGAAGGAACGCTCTTTGGCATGCTTACCATACCAGGCCTTTTGCTCTTGTTGAGCATCCTGTAGGTTTTCTCGAGCAAGGGCTAGTGAGTTTTTGAGAGTGTTTTGCAGGTTGGTTACAATGTTCAAAATGTTAGCTCCTGGAGAAGATGTAACCCCCTCCCATTGCTGCTTCACCAACTGTAATGGCCCCTTAACTTTGTGGCCATACACGAGTTCAAAGGGTAAAAACCCCAAACTGGGATGTGGTACAGCCCTGTAGGCAAAGAGCAACTGCTGCAACACTAGGTCCCAATCATTGGAGTGCTCGTTCACAAAATTACGTATAATGGCCCCCAAAGTTCCATTAGACTTCTCCACTAGGCCATTTGTTTGATGATGGTAAGGGGTGGCAACCAAGTGGTTCACCCCATGAGCTTCCCAAAGATGTTTCATGGGCCCTGCCAGGAAGTTAGTTCCCGTATCTATAAAGATGTCAGAGAGCCAACCTACCCTGGCAAAAATGTCTGCCAATGCCTGGCTTATGCTTTTAGCCCTGGTGTTACTTAAAGCTACTGCTTCCGGCCATTGTGTGGCAAAATCCATGAAGGTCAGTATGTACAGCTTTCCTCTGGGTGTCTTCTTAGGGAAAGGACCCAGAATATCCACAGCTACATGTGGAAATGGAATCTTAATTATGGGGAGTGCCTGGAGAGGGGCCTTGACCTGGTCTGGGGGCTTTCCCACCATTTGGCACACCTCACAAGACCGGGCATAGGTAGAAACATCCTTGCCCATTCCCTCCCAATGGAATGACTTTCCCAAACGGTCTTTGGTCCTATTCACCCCAGCATGGCCACTAGGGTGATCGTGGGCTAAGCTCAAGAGCTTTTCCCTATAATTAGTTGGAACTACCAACTGTCTCTGAGGATGCCAGTCCTCCTTGTGCCCACCAGTAAGGGTCTCCTTGTATAAGAGTCCTCCTCCTCCAACAAACCTGGACCTATTAGAAGAGCTGAGAGGTGGTGGGTCGTTCCCTGCTGCCGTCCAAGCTCCCTTGAGGCTTTCATCCACTTCCTGCTCTGCCGGCAACTGCTCCATTGCTGCTGGAGACATTAGTTTCTCACTGGGTTGTGGACTTGGGCTTCGTCCCACCGGAAGTGATGCAGGTGATGGGAGTGTCTCCGTCATTTGTGATTCGCTCTCCGCTGGTGCACTAGGTTATATTTCAGGCTCCGGTTGAGCTTCTTGCACCAGGTTAGCTCCAGGTGCAGGCTCTGTGGCACCCTTTGGTGCTGGCTCCCCTGACTCTGGTGGGGTTGCAAGCACGGGCTCTGGTGCTGACTGCTTTGACAGTTCCAATCCTTGGGCTGGTTCTGGCTGGGTCCCGGGAACTGGATCTACTACTGTTGCCATAGGCTCTGGTCTGGGGTCTGGTTCCACCACCTCTGGCTGGGTCCCCAGGCCTGTGGTATCAGGGAACACAGACTGGGTCCTTGTAGGAGGCTCAGGAATGGAGTTAGGTGTGGAGGCTTGTTTAGCCTGGCTGCGGATGACCATCCCCACCCTTTTTGTTAGCCACACATGGTTGGCTAAGTCTTCTCTCAGCAGCATGGGAATGGGATAATCGTCATAGACTGCAAAAGTCCATATTCCTGACCAGCCCTTGTACTGGACAGGCAACTTGGCTGTAGGTAAGTTAAAAGGGTTGGCCTTAAAGGGTTACACTGTCACTTGGGCCTCTGGGTCGATGAATTTGCGGTCCACCAGGGATTGGTGGAAGCTGACACCTGTGCTCCAGTGTCTCTCCATGCAGTAATCTTCCTCCCGTCCACGCTCACAGTTTCCCTTCGCTCTGGGGGTATTTGTGAGGCCTCTGGGCCTGAAGGCTCTCGGTGGGATCCCAGGGTGATGAATTACAGTTGGCTGGTGCTCTTGGGGCTGTTGGCCTTCACATGCCCCAGCTCATTCTATTTAAAGCATCTCCCAGATGACTGTGGGCTGGGGTGAGGTGGGTTCTTGGAGAGTAGGGCGGTGGGACGAGAGGGCATCTGGGGTCTCCCTGGCTGTGAGAGAAGGCTCCTCTTTGCGAGGTGGGGCCTTGGGCTGACTCAGATGGTGGAGTGTCGTCTCGGGTTGCCCCTTCTGGTATCCCCACCAACTGCTACTAGCTTTCTTCTTCTCCACCACTTCCACCCATTTGGCTCCGATCTCTCCCACCTCGATGACAGTTTTGGGCTTCCCATCTAGGATGTACTTTTCTATTTCCTCAGGAACACCCTCTAAGAACTGCTCCATTTGTATTAGGAGAGACAGATCTTCTAGAGATTTAACATTTAACATTCACCAAGGGCAAGTCATGCCTGACTAACCTAATTGCTTTCTATGACAAGATAACTGGCTCTGTGGATGAGAGGAAAGCAGTGGATGTGTTATTCCTTGACTTTAGCAAACCTTTTGATACGGACTCCCACAGTATTCTTGACAGCAAGTTAAAGAAGTATGGGCTGGATGAATGGACTATAAGGTGGATAGAAAGCTGGCTAGATCGTCAGGCTCAACAGGTAGTGATCAATGGCTCCATGTCTAGATGGCAGCCGATATCAAACGGAGTGCCCCAAGAGTCGGTCCTGGGGCTGGTTTTGTTCACTATCTTCCTTAAGGATCTGGAGGATGGTGTGGACTGCACTCTCAGCAAGTTTGTAGATGACACTAAACTGGGAGGAGTGGTAGATACGCTGGAGGGTAGGGATAGGGTCCAGAGTGACCTAGACAAATTGGAGGATTGGGCCAAAAGAAATCGATGAGGTTCAACAAGGACAAGTGCAGAGTCCTGCACTTAGGACGGAAGAATCCTATGCACTGCTACAGACTAGGGACCAAATTGCTAGGCAGCAGTTCTGCAGAAAAGGACCTAGGGGTTACAGTGGACGAGAAGCTGGATATGAGTCGACAGTGTGCCCTTGTTGCCAAGAAGGCTAATGGCATTTTGGGCTGTATAAGTAGGGTCATTGCCAGCAGATCGAGGGACGTGATCATTCCCCTCTATTAGACATTGGTGAGGCCTCATCTTGAATACTGTGTCCAGTTTTGGGCCCCACACTACAAGAAGGATGTTGAAAAATTGGAAAGAGTCCAGAGGAGGGCAACAAAAATGATTAGGGGGCTGGAGCACATGAGTTATGAGGAGTGGCTGAGGGAACTGGGATTGTTTAGTCTGCAGAAGAGAAGAATGAGGGGGGATTTGATAGCTGCTTTCAACTACCTGAAAGGGAGTTCCAAAGAGGATGGATCTAGACTGTTCTCAGTGGTAGCAGATGACGGAACAAGGAGTAATGGTCTCAAGTTGCAGTGGGTGAGGTTTAGGTTGGATCCTTGAGGGGACCATTTAGGGATCTGGGGCAAAAATCTGGCTGGGGATTGGTCCTGCTCTGAGCAGGGGGTTGGACTAGATGACCTCCTGAGGTCCCTTCCAACCCTGATATTTTATGATTTTATGATATTAGGAAAAACTTTTTCACTAGGAGGGTGGTGAAGCACTGGAATGGGTTACCTAGGGAGGTGGTGGAAACTCCATCCTTAGAGGTTTTTAAGGTCAGGCTTGACAAAGCCCTGGCTGGGATGATTTAGATGGCGATTGGTCCTGCTTTGAGCAGAGGGTTGGACTAGATGACCTCCTGAAGTCCCTTCCAACCCTGATATTCTATGATTCTATGATTTGCTCCAGATATCCAGGCATCCCAATTTTTTACAATGTGATAGGCGTGCCGGGAAAATGCCACGTCTGGTTTCCACCTTAGGGCTCTGAGCCACTGACAGGCATGCTCGGGGGTTAGCCCCATCCTAATTCTGGCCTTTTGTTTAAAAAGTTTGTATTTGTTCATGTGTTCTTTAGGTATTTCAACTGCCACCTCTACTAAGGGTCCACTGAGTTGTGGCCTCAGCCCCACCATATACTGGTCTGTAGGGGTGTTGTACCCAAGGCAGGCCCTTTCAAAATTTTCTAAGAAGGCCTCTGTATTATCGCCTACCTTGTATGTGGGGAATTTCTTGGAATGAGGAGCGGTACCTGGAGGAGGACTGTTAATGCTACCTGGCTGACCCAGCTTAGCCCTTTCCACCTCTAAGTGCTTCAGCTCAATTTCTGCCTCCAAGCGCTTTGTCTCTCTCCTCTCCTCCACCTCCAAGCGCTTCATCTCTAGAAATAAATTCCTGTCTTCTGCAGTTAGAACTCTGTCTGGGTTAAGGGCATCCCTCCATCTTGGCACCTGGATCTCGGGTTGGGGAGGGCTGACCCTTCCCTCCAGGGAAACCTCCAGTCCCCCATCCCATCCCTACATTTCTGTCATGGAGCTGGATGTCTGGGCTTGATCTGGGTCTGTCTTCTCCATGGTGTGCTGCTTTGGGAAGACTGGTTGCTCTAGGGTTTCAGTGCCCGACCGCAACCTCATGCACTACTCTAGCCTAACTCTTTCATTGCCACAAAGCTAGAAAAGAAAAAAAAAGTAAACTGCTTGTTGGACTCCCTGGCTTTGCAGATTGAACCCTTTGTGTGCCTGTTCCCCCTGAGGCAGCAAAGAAAAGAAAAGAAAAGAAAAGAAAGAAAAAAAAATCCCTGGCTTGGTTGCCAAAAGGAAAAATGTGTCCTTTTAAAATCCTGAGGTCTGTGCCTCTGGTTCAAAATGATCCCGCCTCTGTCACCATGTCAAGGCTAATTCCCCACTCTGGCACTTTGAGTGCAGAAGGTGAGGGCCTGCAAGGATTCTAAAAATTAATACTGGCCACTCCAGGTTTGTATTAAACTCCCAAGGTTACAGCTTTTCTCTGACCTTGCATGGGTAGATGCTGCCACCACCCAAGTGCAGAACCCCTTTGAGAACCCAGGAAGGTGCACTTGGGAATTCCTTCCTGTGGGGCACCTTCAAGCCCTTTCACCCCCCCTCCGGGGAAGAGCGGAGAAAGAAAAAAAAAAAAAGAAATCAGCTGTTGCCACCAGCTAATTAAACAACATATGCACAAACCTCTTAAGACACAAAAATCCAATTCTGTTCTTTAAAAAGGTAAATTTTATTAATAAAAAGAAAGAAAGAAAATACATCTGGGATCTTAGGCATTTGCTAGATTTAAAAAACAACAACTACAAGGATTAAGCATCAAGAATAGCTTTATTGAGGTCCATCTTAAAGGTTACAAGCAAAACAAAAAGCACCTGGGGTTAGCACAGAGGGGGCTGGAGCACATGACTTATGAGGAGAGGCTGAGGGAACTAGGATTGTTTAGTCTGCAGAAGAGAAGAATGAGGGGGGACTTGATAGCTGCTTTCAACTACCTGAAGGGGGGTTCCAAAGTGGATGGATCTAGACTGTTCTCAGTGGTACCAGATGACAGAACAAGGAGCAATGGTCTCAAGTTGCAGTGGGGGAGGTTTAGGTTGGATATTAGGGAGGGTGGTGAAGCACTGGAATGGGTTACCTGTGGAGGTGGTGGAATCTCTTTCCTTAGAGGTTTTTAAGGTCAGGCTTGACAAAGCCCTGGCTGGGATGATTTAGTTGGGAATTGGTCCTGCTTTGAGCAGGAGGTTGGACTAGATGACCTCCTGAGGTCCCTTCCAACCCTGATATTCTATAATTCTATGATTCTAATCCACAAGCCATAACGAAATAAAAGGGATAAACCTAATCGCATCTTTCTAGACATTTCCTGATCTACCTACATATCTGGGGGTTTTAAATTAGTAGCTTCTAGCTATGATACTGATAATTTTTTCATACCTGGCCCAGGCTCTTACAGCATAGCTCTATCCTGTCCACCTCTCCCTGGAGAACAACAAACAGACAAAAGTGGAGTCTTGTTTCAATTTTTAAAAGTTTTAGCCTTCCCATTGGCTCTTTTGGGCAGGTGCCCACTCACTTCCTTTTACCTATGCATAGCAGTGAGACTTATTAACTCTTTACAGGTAAAGCAAGTAGAGAACAACTACCAAGAGGGATTCTATAGCTACTGGCTGGCTGAGTATCCAAAAATGGGACCCACCCCCTTCAGTTATCACATAGCCATTCAGGGCTGTCAGTTTGGATCCATAGTCACCACTGTGGACTCTGACTCCAGCAATCTGAATTTGAATCTCAGGATTTGCCTGTGTCCATTTTCCCCATCTGGACTCAGCCTCAATCTCGTAGTCCTGGCTAAGTGGTTAAAGTGATGGACTAGAAATCCAGCAAGCCAAGGCTCTCTGCTTGGTGTCCCATCCTGCTTCCCTCCTTTTGACTCTGTGACCTTCATTCCCATCCCTGTTTGTTCATTTTTTGTCCCCCGTACACAGGTCTTGGGCCCTGTTGCCCTTCCGTGATCTGAGGTGGTGGCCTTCCATTACTTTTGTGGGCTCCAGGCATTTAAGTTGGCCAGCTCCTTGCACCCAATAAAATTCACTCAGACACTGAAGAAAATTTTTAAAACAGAAAAAGAAGATCAGTGGGTGGTGGGGGATGAGGGAACAACAGCTCCATTCTCCAAATCCCCATCTCAGAGAAGGGAGAGGCCCTGTCTTGGCATGTAGCACACAAGAGGTTGGGTGGGGTGGGGGAAGGCTATGAGGCCTCGGTGTCCGGAGTGTACACCGGTGCCTCTGTCCTCCCCACAAAAAGGCTTTCGCCATGTGTCAGTGTATAAATACACACACATTCAATGCACATCTACGTCTGCAGTAGAAACCATAAGACCTATACTCCAGTTAATGGGTTTAATATACTTAACCCTGCAACTGTCAGGAAATTTGGAGTGCAGGCAGGGCTCTGACAATGCAGCATGATGTTACCTTCTGTTGGTGGAACTCTGGGACGTGTAATATTCTTGCTATTATGCAGAGGAAAGACTCCTTGATGATGGTCCAAGGATAGCACTGCTGGCTGAAAGGCTGCATGGCCTGGTGGCTAGTGTGTTGAACTCTGACTCAGAAGACCGGCATTCTAGCCTTGCTCTCCCATTGACCTGTTGTCTGACCTTGGGCACATCTGTTCCATTTGTCTGTTTAGGTTGTTAGCTGCTCAGGACATCTCTTCTTATGTTTCTGTACAGCACCTAGCATAATGAGGCCCTTGTTGGTGTTGTGGCCTCTAGGAGTTACCTTAATGCAAACAGTCTTAATAATGCTGGCACTTATAGAGCATCTTTTGTCTGTAGATTTCTGTTCAAACAGCAACAGATTTGGAGCCTGCACTCAGTTGATCTCTTTCAGATACATTGTTGAAAGCAGCCTGGGCTCCCTTTCATTTGAAATATCTCCTGGCAGTTTCAAATAAGACTAATTCTTCTCTCTCAGTGATGTTGCCTTCACCCAGAGCTCTCCAGATCTTCTGCCTGGTTATAATCCCAATGAGTAAGTGGTCATCACGGTTGACCTGTTGGTCTCTCTCTGCCAATGGCGCTATCTGCAACTCTCCATCAGCCAGTTTTGACCCCTTTTAGTTTCCAATGATTTCACAGACGTATTCATTTCTTTGTTCAGAAGGGACATGCAAGGATCCTCCCTAGTTTGTAATTTGTTACGGGTTATAAACAGTGGAAGGACAGCAGATGGGTCTTAGTCATAGGGATCTGGAATGGCTTCCTAAGGCGTATGTAAGTGTCTCTTTCATTATAGCATGAGAGGAAGTGGCTAGTGAGATGGCTGTATTGAAGAAGCACCGCCTCATGCGCTAGTTCAAGGCATCACCAGAGGACCTTGACGTGTGTCATGACTTTTTTTCTATATTGTGCACTGCAACAGGCAAATAGGGCGGGATCTTCAGCTGGATCTTTGATGTATTTCCACTGCCCTCAAAAAAGTTTCATGAAAATTTTGCAAAGTTCCCCCCACCCCGCATGTTTTGACCTACTGTTTCCTTCATGTGGGATGCAGCTGTGTATGTCCCAACAATTCTTTTCCCTGCTGCTATGCAGAGCTGCAATCGTTGAGGCACACAGTATGCACATGAACAGGGCTGGCCCACAACATTTTGGCACCTGAGGCGGGGAGCTCAAATGATGCCCCCATGCCCCCTCGCTTGGGCCAAAACTTTGAAAGATCTCAATTCTGCCTTCTTCCTGTTCTACTCCTCTCATGGTACTGCTCTGCTACCTACCCCAATAAAGGAGAACTAACAACTTAAAATGCCTTATTCAAAAATTTTAACTTTCAGATGCCTGAACGGCAAGTGTAACTTTTCTTGTCTGCATAGTAAACACTAGCATTTTTATATGTTTGAAAAGTAATGCTTTTCGTGCCTTCTTGGTTGCAAAGATTTGAACTGCTTCCTGAAGGTCCACAGTCTGGGCCAGCTCATGCTCTTTTGAGATGGTTGCAAGGCCGACCAGCTTCTCCTGTGTCATTATGGAGCGTAGATGTGTTTTTATTAACTTCAGCTTGGAGAAGCTGCGTTCTCCACTGGCAACTGTTACAGGAAGTGTTAGAAGTATGCGCAGAGCAACAAAAGCATTTGGAAAGAGGGTGGTCATCTTATTTGTGCACATATATTCCAGAACAGTGTTTGGAGTTGATCCTGCTGAAATGTATCTTGAAAGGGCTTTCAGTTCATCACCTAAATCACTCGCATCAATATCGTGCATGTCATCATGTGTCTCTAGTGCCCTGCATTGCTGGTGTAGGTCTTCTTCAGGTATAGTGAGGAGTTTTGGAATATCATACAACATCCCAAATATACTGTTGTGTTCCTTGAGCTGCATGAAATGTTCTTCAACTGACTGTATTGCACAATCTAGCACCTGGTTAAGGAATTCAACTTTGAATTGTTGTTTGGGGTCTCTTATGGGATTATCCCGTGCCTCATAATCAAAATGTCTTCTTCTTCGGTGAGTCTTGTATTCTTGAATGGGTGGGAAAATAGCTTCAGTGTGAAGTTCCTCTGCCAACTTCTGTGCACTCTTCAGAACGTTTTGAAATCCCTCCTCTGACCGGTAAGACTGTAGGTATGACTTTGCTTTGTCCAGTTGTTTCATTGCTCCAGATATATCAAGGTCAACACCTTGGAGTCTCTTGCTTACAACATTTATTTCAAACAGTATGTCATGCCACAACACTAAGCCACACAGAAATTTGAAGTTATGTATGTTTCTGGTGCTTCCATTTCCCTCTGCCACTGTTCTCCCACGAACAGTTCCTGTCATAGCATTATCCTCCATAATGGCAACTATGGCATCATCTATCTTCCCAATTTGGTGTTTGATAGGCTTTATCGCCTCCACTCGACTTTCCCATTGTGTGGCACTCCGTGGTTTCAGTGTCAGAGAGGATGTTCCCAGATGTTGCTTCAAAATTTGCCATCGATGAGTTGATGCAGAGAAAAATACATAGATGCTTTGAATTACATTAAAAAATTCAGCAGCCTCACTAGAAGCTGATGCTGCATCACTGACCACCAAGTTCAATGAATGAGAACTGCATGGGACAAAAAAAGCTCGAGGGTTTAATTCTCGGATCCGTGTCTGCACTCCTCTGTTCTTTCCTCTCATGTTGGCACCATTATCGTAGCCCTGACCTCTCATGTCAGCAATCGCAATTCCCGTATCTTCCAGCTTTTTAAGAAGTACATTTGTCATACCAGCTCCTGTAGTATCATCAATGTCAATAAATTCTAGAAAATGCTCTCTGACAGTCACCATTGCAGGGACATTTTCACTAGGTTCTGTTGTTGTTGCAAAACGCACCATTAAAGTCATTTCTTCCGTATGGCTGATGTCAGGTGTGCAGTCCAGAATAATAGAGTAATATCTTGCTGACTTCAGAGCTGCCACAATCTTCTGTTTGACTTTTGTTGTCAGTAACTGTATGATCTCATTTTGAATTGTTTTTCCAAGGTGTGTGTACATTTCTTGGGTGGTGACTCTTCTTAGGGCTTGTCTACACTACAAAATTAGGTCGGATTTATAGAAGCCGGTTTTATAGAAACCGGTTTTATGCAGCCGACTGTGTGTGTCCCCACATAAAATGCTCTAAGTGCATGAAGTCGGCGGACCGCGTCCACAGTACCGAGGCTAGCGTCGACTTCTGGCGCATTGCACTATGGGTGCCTATGGGTACCTATCCCACAGTTCCCGGAGTCTCCGGCGCCCATTGGAATTATGGGTTGAGATCGCAATGCCCGAATGATGCAAAGCAGTGCCGCGGGGGGTTCTGGGTACATTGCGTCACGCCCCTCCCCCGCCGTCACAGCAACGGCAGACAATAGATTCGCGCCTTTTTACCTGGGTTACCTGTGCAGACAACATACCACGCCAAGCATGGAGCCCGCTCAGCTCAGCTCACCGTCACCATATGTCTTCCGGGTGCCGGCAAACGTGGGACTGCATTGCTAAACAGCAGCAGCAGCTTACTGCCTTTTGGCGGTAGACGGTGCAGCATGAGTAGTAGCCTTCATCGGCGCTCGGGATGCTGGTAGCTGTGGGGCTGGCAGCCGTAGGGCTGCATTGCACCAGCCCCTTGCTTTTTGGCAGTAGATGGTTTATTACGACTGGTAACCGTCCTGTCAGTATTGTCTGCTGAGCATCCAGAAGAGGCCGAGGGCGATCTGGGTGCTCAGCAGATCTGCAAGAAGAGCTTTCCTCAGGTCTGAAAGCAAGTAAATTTACAGGTTGCCTGAAATGCTCATAGATGTCCTCGTTGGACAATGATGGTTACCAGTCGTAGTATACTATTTGCTGCCAAGTATTGTCTGCTAAGCACCCAGAAAAGGCCGAGGGCGATCTGGGTGCTGGCAGACATGTGGCTGGCACACGTGGGGCTACATTGCTACACAGCAGCAACCCCTTGCCTTTAACCGTCCTCGTTGGACAATGATGGTTACCAGTCGTAGTATACTATTTGCTGCCAAGTATTTGCTGCCAAGCACCCAGAAAATGCCGAGGGCTATCAGTCATGCTGCACTGTCGTCTTAAGATGTAAAAAATAGATTTGTTCTGTATTCATTTCCTTCCCCCCTCCCTCCGTCAAATCAACGGCCCGCTAAACCCAGGCTTAGGAGTTCAATCTCTGGGGGGGGGGCATTCTGTGTGACAGTTGTTTGTATTTCTCCCTGATGCACAGCCACCTTTCTTGATTTTAATTCCCTGTACCTGTACGCCATGTCGTCAGTCGCCCGCCCCTCCCTCCCTCCCTCCCTTCTTCCCCTGGTCTTTAGATACTAGTTTCGCGCTTTTTTTCAGACCAGATGCCATAGCTAGCACTGGGATCATGGAGCCCTCTCAGATCACCGCGGCAATTATGAGCACTATGAACACCACGCGCATTGTCCTGGAGTATATGCAGAGCCTGGACATGCCAAAGCAAAACCAGGAGGACCAGCTGAGGAGGAGGAGGCGATTGCAGCGCGGCGACGATAGTGATGAGGAAATTGACATGGACCTCTCACAAGGCACAGGCCCCAGCAATGTGGAAATCATGGTGTTACTGGGGCAGGTTCATGCCATGGAACGCCGATTCTGGGCCCGGGAAACAAGCATAGACTGGTGGGACCGCATCGTGTTGCAGGTCTGGGACGATTCCCAGTGGCTGCGAAACTTTCGCATGCGTAAGGGCACTTTCATGGAACTTTGTGACTTGCTTTCCCCTGCCCTGAAGCGCCAGAATACCAGGATGAGAGCAGCCCTCACAGTTGAGAAGCGAGTGGCGATAGCCCTGTGGAAGCTTGCAACGCCAGACAGCTACCGGTCAGTCGGGAATCAATTTGGAGTGGGCAAATCTACTGTGGGAGCTGCTGTGATCCAAGTTGCCAGGGCAATGAGAGACCTGGTGATATCAAGGGTAGTGACTCTGGGAAACGTGCAGGACATAGTGGATGGCTTTGCTGCAATGGGATTCCCAAACTGTGGTGGGGCGATAGACGGAACCCATATCCCTATCTTGGCACCGGCGCACCAAGCCACCGAGTACATAAACCGCAAGGGGTACTTTTCAATGCTGCTGCAAGCCCTGGTGGATCACAAGGGACGTTTCACCGACATCAACGTGGGCTGGCCGGGAAGGGTACATGATGCTCGCGTCTTCAGGCACTCTCTTCTGTTTCGAAAGCTGGAAGAAGGGACTTTCTTCCCGGACCAGAAAATAACCATTGGGGATGTTGAAATGCCTATCGTGATCCTTGGGGACCCAGCCTACCCCTTAATGCCATGGCTCATGAAGCCATACACAGGCAGCCTGGACAGGAGTCAGGACCTGTTCAACTACAGGCTGAGCAAGTGCCGAATGGTGGTGGAATGTGCATTTGGGCGTTTAAAAGCGCGCTGGCGCAGCTTACTGACTCGCTGTGACCTCAGCGAAAAGAATATCCCCATTGTTATTGCTGCTTGCTGTGCGCTCCACAATATCTGTGAGAGTAAGGGGGAGACATTTATGGCGGGGTGGGAGGTAGAGGCAAATCGCCTGGCCGCTGATTACGCGCAGCCAGACACCAGGTCGGTTAGAGCAGCACAGCAGGGCGCGGTGCGCATCAGAGAGGCTTTGAAAACTAGTTTTGTGACTGGGCAGGATATGGTGTGAAACTTCTGTTTGTTTCTCCTTGATGAAATCGCAGCCCCCCCCACGCACCCGGTTAACTCTACTACCCTGTAAACCAAGCACCCCAACCTCCCCTACCCTCCCCTCTTCAAGCACCACTTGCAGAGGCAATAAAGTCATTGTTACTTCACATTCATGCATTCTTTATTAATTGAGCACACAACTAGGGGGATAATTGCAAAGGTAGCCCGGGATGGGTGGGGGAGGAGGGAAGCAGCACACAACTAGGGGGATAATTGCAAAGGTAGCCCGGGATGGGTGCGGGAGGAGGGAAGCAGCACACAACTAGGGGATAATTGCAAAGGTAGCCCGGGATGGGTGGGGGAGGAGGGAAGGAAAAGGACACACTGCACTTTAAAACTTTAAAACTTATTGCTGTGGAAATCATCTAGGGTGGAGTGATTGGGTGGCCGGAGGCCCCCCCACCGTGTTCTTGGGCGTCTGGGTGAGGAGGCAATGGGACTTGGGGAGGAGGGCTGGTGGTTACAGAGGGGCTGTAGCGGCGGTCTCTGCTCCTGCTGTTGGTTACAGAGGGGCTGTAGCGGCGGTCTCTGCTCCTGCTGTTGGTTACAGAGGGGCTGTAGCGGCGGTCTCTGCTCCTGCTGCCTTTCCTGCAGCTCAACCATACGCAGGAGCATATCAGTTTGATGCTCCAGCAGCCGGAGCATCGACTCTTGCTTTCTGAGTACAAGCTGACGCCACTTCTCCTCTTCAGCCCGCGTTTCAGCACGCACCCTCTGCTCTTCAGCCAGCGATTCAGCTCGCCACCTCTCCTCTCGCTCATATTGGGCTTTTCTAAAATCAGTCATTGACTGCCTCCACGCATTCTGCTGTGCTCTGTCAGCGTGGGAGGCAGTCTGTAGTTCAGTGAACATTTCGTCACGCGTCCTTCGCTTCCTTCTTCGAATATTCACTAGCCTCTGTGAAGGTGAAACATTTGCAGCTGGTGGAGGAGAAGGGAGAGTTGTTTAAAAAAGATACATTTTTGAGAACAATGGGTACACTCTTTCACTTTAGATTTTGCCGTGCATCACACAGCACATGTGCTTTCGTTACAAGGTCGCATTTTTCCTCTTATATTGAGGGCCTGCCTGTTTGGTGTGAGAGATCACTCACGCAGTTCCAGGCCACAGATTTCAGCTTGCAGGCAGCCATGGTAAGACACAGTCTTTTGGCTTTTTTAACCTTGTTAACAAGTGGGGATGGTTTAAAACAGTACTGCTCTCATTAACCATACCAAGCACCCGTTGGGTTGGCCATTTAAAATGGGTTTGCAATATAAAAGGAGGGGCTGCGGTTTCAGGTTTAACATGCAGCACAAACCCAACTAACTCCCCTCCCCCACACACCCAATTCTCTGGGATGGTCACTTCACCCCTCCCCCCCACCGCGTGGTTAGCAGCGGGGAATATTTCTGTTCAGCAGAGCAGGAAGGGGCACCTCTGAATGTCCCCTTAATAAAATCGCCCCATTTCAACCAGGTGACCGTGAATGATATCACTCTCCTGAGGATAACAAAGAGCGATAAGGAATGGATGTTGTCTGCATGCCAGCAAACACCGGGACCATACGCTGCCATGCTTTGTTATGCAATGATTCCAGACTACGTGCTACTGGCCTGGCGTGGTAAAGTGTCCTACCATGGCGGACGGGATAAGGCAGCCCTCCCCAGAAACCTTTTGCAAAGGCTTTGGGAGTACATGAAGGAGAGCTTTCTGGAGATGTCCCTGGAGGATTTCCGCTCCATCCCCATACACGTTAACAGACTTTTCCAGTAGCTGTACTGGCCGCGATTGCCAGGGCAAATTAATCATTAATCATTAAACACGCTTGTTTTTAAACCATGTGTAATATTTACAAAGGTACACTCACCAGAGGTCCCCTGTGTGCCCATAGGGTCTTGGGTGAGTTCGGGGGTTACTGGTTCCAGGTCCAGGGTGACAAACATATCCTGGCTGTTGGGGAAACTGGTTTCTCCGCTTCCTTGCTGCTGTGAGCTATCTATGATGTTCTCTCCATCCTCATCTTCCTCGTCCGCCGAACCCGCTTCCCTGTCTCCAGAGAGGGACTGATAGCACACGCTTGGGCTACTGGTGGCTGCACCTCCTAGAATGGCATGCAGCTCCTCGTAGTAGCGGCATGTTTGCGGCTCAGCCCCGGACCTTCCGTTTGCGTCTCTGGCTTTGTGGTAGGCTTGCCTTAGCTCCTTAATTTTCACGCGGCACTGCTGTGCGTCCCTGTTATGGCCTCTGTCCTTCATGGCCTTGGAGATCTTTTCTAATGTTTTGCCATTTCTTTTACTGTTTCGGAGTTCGGCCAGCACTGCTTCATCTCCCCAGATGGCGATCAGATCCCGTACCTCCCGTTCGGTCCAGGCTGGAGCTCTTTTGCGATCCTGGGACTGGGACTGGGACTCCATCACGGTTACCTGTGCTGATGAGCTCTGCGTGGTCACCTGTGCTCTCCACGCTGAGCAAACAGGAAATGAAATTCAAACGTTCGCGGGGCTTTTCCTGTCTACCTGGCCAGTGCATCTGAGATGAGAGTGCTGTCCAGAGCGGTCACAATGAAGCACTGTGGGATAGCTCCCGGAGGCCACTAATGTCGAATTCCGTCCTCACTAACCCAATTCCGACCCCCCTAAGGCCGATTTTATCGCTAATCCCCTCGTCGAGGTGGTGTAAAGAAACCGGTTTAAAGGGCCCTTTAAGTCGAAAGAAAGGGCTTCGTCGTGTAAACGTGTCCAGGTTTAAGTCGACTTAACGCAGCTAAAGTCGACCTAAACTCGTAGTGTAGACCAGGCCTCAGATGCTCCTGGAGTACAGCATCAAACTCAGCCATCAGCTCCACAATTATAAGGAAGTTTCCATTGTTTGGCACATACAGCTGATCTGAAGTGCCATGCAGTGCTAGGTTTTGGGTAGCAAGCATTCTCACAATGGCAATGAACCTTTTCAGAACATTTTGCCAGTAAAGAGACTCTGATGTAATCTTCTCTTGATGCTGATCATCTATGGTGGCCTTTAACCTTAGTCTCATCTCAAGCTCTTTCCACCTATGGAATGCTCTCTGGTGATTTGCTGCCTTCTCAAGGCATGCCAGATTTCTAGCCAGATTTTTCCAGTCCTTTGTTCCTGTAGAACCCAATATGGCTGGAACATTAGACTGGAAGAGTTTGCAACAAAAACAGTATGCAGCATTCTGGGTTTTTGAGTACATAAGCCATGGCCTCTCCACTTTGTCACCATTGGGGATTTCACGCCAGTAATGTGCTGGATGGAAACTTCTATTTTCATTGTCTTTGGGGAACATGAAGTTTTTCACTTGCTGTAGCACATGCAGTACAAGGAAGTCCCTCAGGCTACTGCTCAAGTGGGTCCACAGTCCTGGATCATCTAGATTTAAAGAACTAAACTCAGCAGCAGCTGTTTCTTACCCCTCCACCACACTCTTCTCTGATCTACACTTTTCTTCAGGAATGTGCATGGTTACATCCATTTGAGATGGAGATATGGATGCTGCAGTAGCTGCCAGGTCACCTGCACTCTGACTAACTGGAAGATCAGGCATCTCCCCTCCACTCACATCCTCACTGGGGCTGGAAGGCTCACCGTGAACATTTGTGTCTGTGTATCTCAGGAGAGCTCCTTCCTGCTTAGATACAAAAGCTTCTTTTGCTTTCTTTCTTTTTCTGAATGCTGCCCCAGAGGGGCGTTTTCTTCTTTCACTCATGACTGCTGTTCTGTGCCAGCTATAGTGGCTTTCCACACTCAATTGAAGGGGACAAATAAGCAGGCTGGTAGCAGGGTCTGAGTGAGGGAAGATATCAGCATCTTAAGGGCCTAACTGGCTCCTACTACTTCAGAAGAACATAAGAACATAAAAATGGCCGTACTAGGTCAGACCAAAGTTCCATCTAGCCCAGTATCCTGTCTACCGACAGTGGCCAATGCCAGGTGCCCCAGAGGGAGTGAACCCAACAAGCAATGATCAAGTGATCTCTCTCCTGCCATCCATCTCCACCCTCTGACAAACAGAGGCTAGGTACACCCTTCCTTACCCATCCTGGCTAATATCCATTAATGGACTTAACCTCCATGAATTTATCCAGTTCTCTTTTAAATGCTGTTATAGTCCTAGCCTTCACAACCTCCTCAGGCAAGCAGATCCACAAGTTGACTGTGCACTGAGTGAAGAAGAAATTCCTTTTATTTGTTTTAAACCCGCTGCCCATTAATTTCATTTGGTGGCCCCTAGTTCTTGTATTATGGGAACAAGAAAATAACTATTCCTTATTTACTTTCTCTACATCACTCATGATTTTATATACCTCTATCATATCTCCCCTTAGTCTCCTCTTTTCCAAGCTGAAAAGTCCTAGCCTCTTTAGTCTCTCCTCATATGGGACCCGTTCCAAACCCCTAATCATTTTAGTTGCCCTTCTCTGAACCTTTTCTAATGCCAGTATATCTTTTTTGAGATGAGGAGACCACATCTGTACGCAGTATTCAAGATGTGGGTGTACCATGGATTTATATAAGGGCAATGAGATATTCTCCGTCTTATTCTCTATTCCTTTTTAATGATTCCTAACATCCTGTTTGCTTTTTTGACCGCCGCTGCACACTGCGTGGACTTCTTCAGAGAACTATCCACGATGACTCCAAGATCTCTTTCCTGATTAGTTGTAGCTAAATTAGCCCCCATCATATTGTATGTATAGTTTTGGTTATTTTTTCCAATGTGCATTACTTTACATTTATCCACATTAAATTCCATTTGCCATTTTGTTGTCCAATCACTTAGTTTTGTGAGATCTTTTTGAAGTTCTTCACAGTCTGCTTTGGTCTTAACTATCTTGAGCAGTTTAGTATCATCTGAAAACTTTGCCACCTCACTTTTTACCCCTTTCTCCAGATCATTTATGAATAAGTTGAATAGGATTTGACTTTCACTTTTTAAAAGATGCCTTTTTATCTCTCACTGCTTCTTTTACATGGTTGTTAAGCCACAGTGACTCTTTTTTAGTTCTTTTTCTGTGTTTTTTAATTTGGGGTATACATTTAAGTTGGGCCTCTATTATGGTGTCTTTGAAAAGCGTCCATGCAGCTTGCAGGGATTTCACTTTAGTCACTGTACCTTTTAATTTCTGTTTAACTAACCCCCTCATTTTTGCATAGTTCCCCTTTCTGAAATTAAATGCCACAGTGTTGGGCTGTTGAGGTGTTCTTCCCACCACAGGGATGTTAAATGTTATTATATTATGGTCACTATTTCCAAGCGGTCCTGTTATAGTTACCTCTTGGACCAGCTCCTGCGCTCCACTCAGGACTAAATCGAGAGTTGCTTCTCCCCTTGTGGGTTCCCGTACCAGCTGCTCCAAGAAGCAGTCATTTAAAGTATCGAGAAATTTTGTCTCTGCATTTCGTCCTGAGTTGACATGTTCCCAGTCAATATGGGGATAATTGAAATCCCCCACTATTATTGAGTTCTTAATTTTGATAGCCTCTCTAATTTCCCTTAGCATTTCATCATCACTATCACTGTCCTGGTCAGGTGGTCGATAATAGATCCCTAATCTTCAGTTGACTGCCTGTTCTCCTCAGGTGGGTTCAGGGAAGCAGCAGGAAGCTCCCTGAGAAGCTGGTGTTAATCAGTCCAGGCTCCTGGGCATGCTAGAGAGGTACATAAGAGGCTCCTCCTCCTCTCTCTCCCTGCAGCTCCTGATGCTTTCTGTTATTCCCTCTCACCTTTTCTCCTGCCTGCCTGTTATGTCTCTTGTGCCCTCCTTCCTCCAGCACAGCACTCCACCATCTCGGTGCAGCTAGAATACATATGCACCACCAGCAGACACAATTTTCTACACTCTGGGTCCTAGTGGCGCCCCCTTCTCCCCCCACCCCCCAAAGTCTGGCACCTGAGGTGGCCGCCTCAGTTTGCCTCATGGTAAGGCCAGTCCTTACCATTTGTCTTGCCCAGGATCACAAACTAACATCACAAGGCACAGCAATAGCTAGGTCTCCACCCCAGCCACCCACTGCCCGAGCCCCCCCAGTCAGCCCTCTCACCACTCTGCAATCTAAACAACCCACTCACCCACCCACTCAAACACCAGCTCATCAGCCCACTAACTCAGCCAGTCACAAGCCCATTCTACTGTGAAGGCTAGAACTCGGGCCTGTGGGGTGGCCGAAGCGTCCCCACCACTACTCAGCAGCCATGATATGCATTATGGAGATAAACACCACAGGAAATATCACCTCAGAAGGCGGGACTGACAACTTCCCTCAAGCCCCTGATTGGTCCAGGCACCCTATTTAAGCCTGACAGAAGTGCCATGAAGCATCTGTGCAACTAGGTAGACAGCCCACCCAGTTGTAGTGATGGACCAGCCTCTCAGCTCTCCTCTGGACTTTGACCTTGACTTGGACCCCCAGCCTGTGCCCTTGGACTGTGATCTCAACCCTTGGCTTCAGTACTTGGACTCCGCCTCCTGCTTCAACCCCTGGCTTTGGTACTTGGATTCTGACCCCGTTTTTGACTCCTGGTTTTGGTGCTTGGATTCAGACTCCAGCCTTGACCCCTGGCTTCTGAACTTGATCCTCAAACTAAGGTCTTCTTGGACTCTGGCCCTGACCACTAGGCCTGACTGCCCAAGCCTCAGTTGTGACACCCTACTGAGATAGGAACTTGAAGGGTCAGGAGGATGACAAGCCACTGGAATTTGGCCATGGGAGCTAGAAGAGATGTACCAGGGTGGAGAGTTGCTGAGGTCCCCACCTCAGGTGAACACTGTCCAATTCCCACAACACTCACCCCTCTTTCCTGCTGCAGATAGGCCCCCCACTCACTGGGAAGAAAAGAGTGCCTCTCACAAAGAAGGCAACACAGTGGAAATATCAGTGCTGCTCACAAAGAGGGTGGTGAAGTGGGAAAATAAATCAGTGGCCCTCACAGAGATGGCTGACTTGATGGGACAGCAGCAGAAGTTCACCTATCTTGAGAGTCAAAACTTTATTAAGCTGGAGAGAAAGAGAGAGAGAGAGAGAGAGAGAGAAGAGAGAGAGAGAAGCCAAATGCCTGAGTCTCCAGTAAAATATCAGAGACTCTGGTAGGTAGGTCTGAGTGTGGGGTGCAGGGAATGGAAATGGGATGATGATGCAGAGATGGCAGAGGGGTGCATAGAATGGGAGCAGGGCAGGGGGACACCAGCAAGGAGCCAGAAAGTAGGGGAAATGTGGGGGCAAGAAACCTTAGCTGGAGTGGCTGGCATGGAAACAGAGAGCGCTGCTGTGGAACATGAAAATGGAGTAGTATGGATGTCTGTGTGTGAGAGAGAGAGAGGAGGGGGCTCTACAAGGTTGTACATTTCTTTAGATGATGCTTTAAAGTTTAATATTGAAAAGCAGCTCACTGCCTTGCTCTCTAGGTCTTCTGTGGCTGCAAATGCTGTGGAAGCATTGGGGTGGGAGAAAAGATGACTGTGTACAGTGGTCTTTTCTGACCTCCCTAGAGGACATCTGGGTACTGAGATGCGCAAGAATGAAACAATAAAGACTCAGATCCTCAAAGGTATTTAGGCACCTAACTCCCATTGATTTCAACTTAGACCACCCTAGTCCTTATTTTTTGCTGTGTTCCTTTGACCCTGTCTCTTCTTTGGCCTGCTAGGACCCTGTCTTCTGAAGATATTGCCAGCTGGCACCCAAGAAGATGCTATCGCATAGGGATGCTGAGCTGTCCCTCTGCTGGGTGTGCAAAGACCCGAAGACTTTCATAGGAAATATTTTCACGCGTGTGCAACGTGCATGAGGGTGATGTTCACATTGCACATGATTGTCTCCTGCAGACTAGTTATGTGTCACTCCTTGCTGGGTGTGTTTCCGCAGTGCACTGAGAGGTGGCAGTAAAGTCCCTGCAAATGGAGAGGCAGCAGAGCTGTGTGTGTCTCCTTGACTGAGAATACTCTGTAGCTTCCTCAAGCAGACCTGGAAATGACCATCCAAGGTGGTGATAGCATGTGGAGCTGTTCTGTACATTCAGTTTAATCAGATGGTCCTGTAGGCCATCCTGCTTAGAGATGGAGGAGAACGGGGTGTGTGTGTGAAAGTCATATGTTAAAGGGGCTGCTAATCCATCATCCCAGATCCTTTAGATGAAACCTTAATATCTGCTAGAGCCCCTTACACTTCTTTAGTGATCTTTGCCCTGCTGGCCTAATCACTGAGTTGGCAAATCCCCCATATGCCTGCTGCAGCAGGTCTGCCTCTGTCAATGGCTTTGTGTTTCTGTGCTAGAACCCTGAATCTAAATCCCTTTGAATTTGGGAGGATTGTTTCTGCTTCGAATCACGGGATCTGAACCTGCTCTATGGCTTTAATTCTGGCCTGGACTTAAAATGAGAGATGGTCAATTTTCCTCATTCTACTTAGAAGTGTTCTTGTGAGATGTCAGTCCAAACTGATGAGCACAGCTCATGAGATTTCAGTATCATCAAATCTCATTCTGAACCCTGACCCTCATCTGGACCCACACCCAACCAAAAGCTAACCTGGGACCAAACTCTGTCCATGTTTCATTAGATAGTGTATGTGTATGGGCATGAGTTGATATATTTGGGTGTTTGCACTTGTGTCTGTACTGTAGTCGTTTTGCTAAATGTTGGCATGCGTCTATTAGCAGCTGTATGTCTCTGTGTATCTTAGTGTTGCATGTTTGTGGATTTGTGTGAGTGTCTGTGGATCTCAGTGTATTACTGTGTTTGGGTGTTTCTATGTAGAGAAGTATTCACAGGACTTTGTCAATGTCTCCTCGGGCAATTCTCCCACCAGTGGCCTAACAACAGGACCACTCTCAAGGCTAGCAACGATGGAAGCATTAGTGTCGACCGGCTGCTGGTGTTTCTACCACTGTGTCATCTAACCTGTGTCAGTGAGATTAGACCAGTGCAGGGCATATTCCCTAAAATTCTCTGTGCAGACAAGGCCTAGAGGTGCAGGGGCATAGGTGAAGATCCCTTCTCTCTCTTTTAGGGGAAGTGGGAGCTGTCTGCCATGCTGGTGTAGTGCGGGTTCACCTCTCCTCGAGGGTGGGGGCACCTCCCAAGCCCCCTGGAACTTGGATTTCACAGCTGAAGTTCTAACAGACCCCATTCCCTCTCCCACACCTCAGTGATATAGCTGCTCTCTGTATCTCTGACTCCATCCCGTGTTCAGCTAAAAAGGAAATCTCCCTCTCTACTGAGCAAAAAGATTTGTCCTTCATTCAGTGTTTCAGCCCCTTTCCCTCACATCTCCCCTGTCTTGCCCTGCTGTCACTGAATCACTCCAGGCTGCTAGAAATGTTTCTTTCCACACACTGAGCAGGGGCAGATTGGAGGAGGTGATAGCAGGGACCAGCTGTGGAGGACTGGAGTGACACTGACAGCTCACTGACAAGTCCCTGTCCAGGAGTTCAGCTGTTGGAATTCAGCCTCTCAGGTGCTCAGTAAAGATGTATGTACATTCACTGGCAGACACACGTCTACAATATATGCACACATATGTGCACATAGTTACACACGAAAACAAATCAGAAAAGCATATAGACTATGCGCACATCTATGTATTCATGCCCCAGAGTGGACAAACACATCAGATGATGCAATGCATTGGTAGACATACTCACCAACACACACATGCTCTTACACATACCACAGATACATGTCAGTCCAGGCTGCTGATCACTTTCCTTAAAGCTTTAACACTGAGCTCTGGACTCTGCTTCAGGGAGTTGGGTTTTTCACTCTCTCATCATCTGCGTTTTACATGAATTGATTAGGCTGTTCACTGGTTTCTGGGCTGCGCCATGGGCCATAGCACCTTTTGCCTCTAGGTCACTAGTTGAAATCCAGACCTCATCCAGACTGATGAGGCCTTTGGAAGATTGTCACTGCAATATACCATCAAACACCAGCTCAGTCTGCTCTGTGATGCCCTCTTGGACACACCAATATTCTCCTGATGCACGGGAACCTTGGTGGAAACCAGCAGCAGTGTCAATGCAAGGATCTCCTGGCCCCTTTCAGGCTCCCTAGGTATCTCTATTGCTAACAAACTCAATCTCACCCACCACCTACAGAGAATATCCCATTTTTTCTCTTTCTTTGACATGGCACAAAGAAAACGGGTGATGCAGGCTAGCGGTTTCTTCTGAGATTTCCTTCTTGGCATCAATGTGTGTCAGAAACTGACTGAGAAGGGCCTTGGTTGATGCTTTCTGCCATTGCCATTCTCCTGTCTCACACAAACCAAGAAGGGGTGGAGCAGGGCGTAGCAACCTGCATGGAGCTCAGAGGAAGGAGCACAGGTTGCAGGAAGGAAGCCTTTGGAAGAGGCACCAGGAACTCAGTCTGGGCGCACATAGCTAGAATTCTAACTGCAGTTGCAACATCTCTGTAAATAGTTTTCTTAATAAACAGCCAGTTTAGAATCTGGAGTCCTCCATGTTATTAACCAGCACGTGAATATGAAACAGCAGCCAGCAGTCTAGTGAGATCCAGGCCAAGGAAAAGAATGTGATTAACAGGAAAACCAGCCACAGCAGAGCAAACCAGCATCAGGGAGGGACTCATCACCAGGAATGGTGGATTTCCAGACAAAAAGCCTTGCACAAGCATAGAAGCAAGAATTGAATCCTTATCCAGAACTGGCCAGGGGGGATTAAGATGAGCAAATGATGACACATCTTTTTTACTATCTCATTGGGGAAAAAGCATGAGACACTGTTGCCAGGAATAAAGTCCAAAACACTGGAACAGCTGATTAAGGTGTTTGATGAGTACTGTGAGCCCAGACAGAATGAGACTGTAGAGAGAGAGACCATTTTTTCCTCAAACCAAAAAGCAGAAGAGGGAATAGCTTGTTTTATTACGGAGCTGAGAACTCTGGCATCCACATGTAACTTTGGAGACATAAAAGCCTCACTAATCAGAGACAGAATCATTTGTGGGACACATGATTCCAGCTACAGGAGAGACTGTTGAGAGAAACAGAACTAACTCTAAAGAAATGCTTCTAAATAGCAAGGGTACTGAATTGTCCAGCGAAAGGATCAAAACAATGACCGCCACTAGTGCAGAACAAGTACACAGGTTAAAGGAAGCAGAACAGAGATGGACTGGCCAAGAATGCAGGCATCTAGGTCCAGTTTATATATTGGGGAAAGCAATATGAAAGCCACGGAGGAAAATTGCCAGCCTCTGGGTAATGGTGTAAGGGGTGTGGGAGACAGAGCCACTATGATCCAATGTCACTGCTACTCTGGGAAGAAAAAAGAAGCAGTATGCACAGTGAGTGAGGGCATGGACACTGCCCGGGAAGAGAAGGAGATTGGCAATGTCCACACACTGCAAAAGGCTGCCAGCCATTCAACTATCACATTTGCAACTGTCCTGTTAGATCAGTGACCACTGTGATTCCAGTTGGGTTATGAAGACAGCTGCAATGTAACTCTACCTATACTGATAAACATCAATATTAGATTGGAGAAATGTGACTAAATGCTGGTTATGTGCTATAAAACATTCTAAGGCCAGTGGGCAAATGCAGGCTGTTGATAAGCAACCCTGAAAATGGAGACATTATCACCTGGAGTTTACATTAGTTGGCATATGAGGGTACTACCCACTGCTAGCAGCAGGGCAGCACAAGCCATGGGTTTGATTGCAGTACACCACCAACATCCTCAATGTGACAGGAAGGAGAAAAGTCTCTGCGGGCCCTGTCCAGAATTGTAACTGAATACAAGGATGTATTTCAAGGAGATGGGCACCTGAAGGGAAAGCTGAAGTTAGCAATAGACCCCCAGGGCAGTCTATGAGACTTGTGAAATGCGGTGTTCCATTAGCTCTTGTGGAGCTTCTGAAGAGGGGACTGGCAAGCCTGCAAGGAAGAGACATCATTACACCCACTGAAACTAGCCTGGCATGGATCAGCAGCCAGGTAGCGGTGAGAAAACCTCAGGTAAGCTGAGGCTTGGCACTGACCCAACACACTGAGCAGGGCACTGGGAAGAAGTCACTGAGGACCTGCTGCCCAAGCTGTCAAGGGCAAAAGTGATCGTTGTTCTGACGTCAAGTATGGGTTCTGGGTATTGAGCCAGATGAGCCACCAGCCACCTGACAGCCTTTGCCAAGCACCTTTTGCCAGGCACCGCTGGGTATGAAAGCTGATGGGCATCAGCCTGGCCACAGAGATGTTCCAGCACAAACTGAACCAGATGCTAGAGGGGCATCAAGACTGCAACTGGTGATGTTCTGATTGTAGGAGCAGGAGATGTCACGGAAGAGGCCACCCAGGACCATGATACCAAGCTGTGACAACTACTACACAGGTGCCAGAAGCAGAGTATTGGGCTGAATGCCGGCAGGCTGAAGCTGAGGAGAACCGAGGGTCCCTCTACCAGATGTCTGGACTCCAGAGGGATTCTGGTCAGATCCTGAGAAGCTGAGAGCCATTCAGGAAATGCCCAAACCAAAGCATATGAAGGGAGTCCAGTGATTTATAGGGATGAACAACTGTCTTTCTAGCTTCTGGGCACACCTCGCAGAAGCGTGTGAGCCTTGAGACAGTTAACACACAAGGACACAGTGTGGGAATGGTCAGAGACCCAAGAACAGACACTGGAAAGAGTAAAGAAGAGCAGAAGTGAGTCACCGGTGCTAAACACTACAGCCCTGCAGAGCAGCCAGAGCTACGGAGTGATGCCATGGAGGCCTAGGAGCAGCAGTGATTGACAGCCAGCAGCCCATAGCATTGGCTAGCAGGGCCCTGACAGATGCAGACAGGGGATATGCTCAGATACAACAGGAGCTCCTGGCAGTGCTATGTGGAATGGAATGGTTCCATCACTATGATGTGATTGAAATAATAGAGACTTGGTGGGGTAGCTCACATGACTGGAGCACAGTCATGGATGGGTATAAACTGTTCAGGAACGACAGGCAGGGGAGGAAATGTGGAGGAGTTGCGTTGTATGTAAGAGAGTGGTATGATTGCTCAGAGCTCCAGTATGAAACTGGAGAAAAGCCTGTTGAGAGTCTTTGGGTTAAGTTTAGAAGTGAGAGCAACGAGGGTGATGTCGTGGTGGGCATGTGCTATAGAGCACCAGACCAGGAGGATGAGGTAGATGAGGCTTTCTTCAGACAGTTAACTGAAGTTTCCAGAACACATGCCCTGGTTCTAATGGGGGACTTCAATCATCCTGACATCTGCTGGGAGAGCAATGCAGCAGTGCGCAGACAATCCAGGAAGTTTTTGGAGGGTGTTGGGGACAACTTCCTGGTGCAACTACTGGAGGAACCAACCAGGGGCCATTCTCCTCTTGACCTGCTGCTTACAAATAGGGAAGAATTGGTAGGGGAAGTAAAAGTGGGTAGCAACCTGGGCAGCAGTGACCATGAGATTGTTGAGTTCAGGATCTTCACAAAAGGAAGAAAGGAGGGTAGCAAAATACGGACCCTGGACTTCAGAAAAGCAGACTTTGACTCCATTAGGGAACTGATGGGCAGGATCCCCCTGGGAGGCTAATATGAGGGGGAAAGGAGTCCAGGAAAGCTGGCTGTATTTTAAAGAAGCCTTATTGAGGATGCAGGAACAAACCATCCCGATGTGCAGAAAGAATAGCAAATATGGCAGGCAACCAGCTTGGCTTAACAGAGAAATCTTCGGTGAGCTAAACACAAAAGGAAGCTTACAAGAAGTGGAAACTTGGTCAGATGACTAGGGAGGAGTATAAAAATATTGCTCGAGCATGCAGGGGTGTAATCAGGAAGGCCAAAACACAACTGGAGTTGCAGCTAGCAAGGGGTGTGAAGGGTAACAACAAGGGTTTCTATAAGTATGTTAACAATAACAAAAAGGTCAGGGAAAGTGTGGGACCCTTAATGAATGGGGGAGGCAACCTAGTGACAGATGATGTGGAACCAGCTGAAGTACTCAATGCTTTTTTTGCCTCAGTGTTCACAGAAAAGGTCAGCTCCCAGACTGCTGCACTGGGCAGCACAGTATGTGGGGGAGGTGAGCAGCCCTCAGTGGTGAAAGAACAGGTTAAGAAGAGGTTTAGAAAAGCTGGACTTGCACAAGACCATGGGGCCAGATTTAATGCATCCGAGGGTGATGAGGCAATTGGCTGATGTGATTGCAGAGCCATTGGCCATTATCTTTGAAAACCCGTGGCGATCGGGGGAGGTCCCGGATGATTGGAAAAAGGCAAATATAGTGCCCATCTTTAAAAAAGGGAAGAAGGAGAACCTGAGGAACTACAGACCGGTCAGCCTCACCTCAGTCCCTGGAAATATCATGGAGCAGATCCTCAAGGAAACCATTTTGAAGCACTTGGAGGAGAGGAAGGTAATCAGGAACAGTCAACATAGTTTCACCAAGGGCAAGTCATGCCCGACGAACCTGATTGCCTTCTATGATGACATAACTGGCTCTGTGGATATGGGGAACGCAGTGGACATGATATATCTTGACTTTAGCAAAACTTTTGATGCCGTTTCCCACAATATTCTTGCTAGCAAGTTAAAAAATTATGGATTGGATGAATGGACTATAAGGTGGATAGAAAGCTGGCTAAATTGTCGAGCTCCACAGGTAGTGATCAACGGCTCGATGTATAGTTGGCAGCCGGTATCAAGTGGAGTGCCACAGGGTCCTGGGGCCGGTTTTGTTCAACATCTTCATTAATGATCTGGATGATGGGATAGAGTGCACCCTCAGCAAATTTGCGGATGACACTAAGCTGGGGGGAGAGGTAGATATGCTCATGGGTAGGGATAGGGTCCAGAGTGACCTAGACAAATTGGAGGATTGGGCCAAAAGAAATCTGATGAGGTTCAGCAAGGACAATTGAAGAGTCCTGCACTTAGGATAGAGGAATCCCATGCACTGCTACAGGCTGGGGACTGACTGGCTAAGCAGCAGCTCTGCAGAAAAGGACGTGGGGATTACAGTGGATGAGAAACTGGATATGAGTCAGCAGTGTGCCCTTGTTGCCAAGAAGGCTACGGCATATTGGGCTGCATTAGTGGGAGCATTGCAAGCATATTGAGGGAAGTGATTATTCCCCTCTATTCAGCACTGGTGAGACCACATCTGGAGTACTGTGTCCAGTTTTGGGCCCTCCACGACAGAAAGGATGTGGACAAATTGGAGAGAGTCCAGCAGAGGGCAATGAAAATGATCAGGGTGCTGGGGCACATGACTTACGAGGAGAGGCTGAGGGAACTGGGCTTATTTAGTCTGCAGAAGAGAAGAATGAGGGGGGATTTGATAGCAGCCTTCAACTACCTGAAGGGGGGTTCCAAAGAGGATGGAGCTTGGCTGTTCTCAGTGGTGGCAGATGACAGAACAAGGAGCAATGGTCTCAAGTTGCAGTGGGGGAGGTATAGGTTGGATATTAGGAAACTCTATTTCACTAGGAGGGTGGTGAAGCACTGGAATGGGTTACCTAGGGAGGTGGTGGAATCTCCATCCTTAGAGGTTTTTAAGGCCTGGCTTGACAAAGCCCTGTCTTGGATGATTTAGTTGGTGTTGGTCTTGCTTTGAGCAAGGGGTTGGACTAGATGACCTCCTGAGGTCTCTTCCAACCCTAATTTTCTATGATTCTATGATCAGTCCCCTTTGGGCACAGGGTGAACGTGCAGTCTGAGTCATTAGAAAGCAGCATGGAAGCCACTGCTGAGTGCACCCATGTTCTTGAGATTCCAGAACTATGAGGTGAGGGTAAAGTACTGCCCTGCAAAGCCCCAGATACACAGAGCAGGGCTTGCCTTTCAGAGCACAACACAGATGGCTCCATGGGACAGGGGATGTAGCACGTTGATAGACTCTAATACTGTCACATTTCGGGGGCGAGGCTCCAGGCAATCCAACAAAGCACTGAACAGGATGGATGCTACAGGCAGGAAGTGATCATATTGCAGGGCTGGGCAGACTGCAAGGAGCAAGTGTCACAGGAGCTTACCTCTCCTACCAGGGGAGGGATGAGCTGTGTGTGCAAGGTGGGATTTTGTTTAGAGGATTTGGCAGTAATCCCAGCAGATTTAAGAGCTGACAGCATGTGATGGCTCTATGCTTCACACCTGGGGATAGAGGCAGAGTGGAAGTGAAGTTCATTGCAGACAGGGTGGCCCAGATCCTCAGCTGGGGCAACTTGCCACAGCTTCACTGGAGGCAAGGCACACAAGCTGAGGATCTGGTCCAACCTATCTAATTCCCTCCAAACAAGAAGCAAAGGATGCACGGAGCATCACTTTGTGGTGCAAACCCTCCCCATTGATCCCAGACCATTTTTTGTCTCCCAGCTCCCCCCGTTCCATTGCCACAGATGTGTTTGCCCAAGATATTTACCGAGCAATTTGCCTTCAGTTATAGAGGATGGGAGAGCTGGAAAGATTTCCTTCTGGCTTTCTCTTAACTGATTCCAACTTGTCCCAATTACAAACTTGGAAGCATCTCATTAGTGGGAAGTGAGGTCTCCGGGAAATTGAGATTGTGGAAAGATTTCTCCCCAGCGGCACAGAGATCAGGGTTGGCCAGCGAGCAAGTGGGTTAGGTGCTTATCATCTGAGCGTGTTTGCTGCCTATTTGACGCTTTCCCAAATTTCTCCCCTGGGGACACCCAGACGGAGTTGTGCAATACTGGTCGCTTCAACATTTCAACACACAGTCCCTTGGTCACTGCCTGGGCACATCCCTTGTCACCGTGCTCCACTCTGTTTGCTCAGAGATGAGGCAGGAATGGTTTTCATTTCCTTGGCTGAAACTCTTCCCCCACACTCCTGCCCCCCCAAATGATTTTGATTTTGATTTTAACCAAAAGGAGGTGGAGATGGGAGGGTTGGAGATTTAAGGACAGCTTTCTGGGTGAGTTAGATGGTAAGCATTTAGAACCACAGCTACTCCCCTACAAACACAAGTGCCTGGAGTGAGGACAACAAGGATTATATTAATGATAGCAAATAGGCAAAGTGTGGAGAGGAAAGCTGGCTGTAACAAGGTGGCCTTGCCCATTAAGGCCAGGAGGCCTGGGGCCAGTCAGCCCTGTTCAGCTAGCCCTGCATTGCTACACCTGCACCTGAGAGGAGTAAAACCCAGCAGCTGATGCCTGACAGGGGAGGAGAGCAGACAACTGCTCCTACCTGGGGGCAGGAAGCCGGATGAGGTCCAGGAGCTGTCTGAGGATTGTGGCTGGCCAGGACCCTTTGTTGGAGGATGGGCCAGAGCCTAGGTGTTTGTTGGTGGGCTTTGAGACAGGCTGTTGCAGCTGGGGCCTGCTGTAAGGAAAGGGGATTGGATTCCGAATGCAGCTGGGATGAAGATTCCTTTGTTTTGTGCTTCTCTTGCACTTTATCTAAAGGACTCTGTGACCCTGGAAGGGGTTGAACTCTCTGAAGTGTCTTGGCCAGATGGTGGGGTCCTCCCTCTGGCTGGAGTAGGCTGATGAGCATGGTGGGGAAGCTGAGGTAGAGCAGCTGCAATGCCACACTATGCTGCAAGGGGGTGCTTTGGACTAGTGAGTCATGTACAGTGGCCTGGTGGTTGCATCTGGCCTGGCACTCAGGAGAGCTAGGTTCAATTCTCAGCTCTGCCTGTGTGAGCTGGGGCAAGTCATCTAGTCCCTGTGCCTCAGGGCATGGTTCAAATGGGGATAACAATGAGGTGGCGAGCTCTTCAGGGCTGGTACTGTCCCTTGCTATGTTTGTGCACAGGGCTGGCCTTACCATGAGGCGAACTGAGGCGGCCACCTCAGGTGCCAGACTGAGGGGTGGTGGTGGTGCGCTACTAGGACCCAGAGTGTAGAAAACTGTGTCTGCTGCTGGTGCATATGTATTCTCTCTGCTCTAGATGCACAGAGATGGAGTGCTGTGCTGGAGGAAGGAGAGCACAAGAGACATAACAGGCAGGCAGGAGAAAAGGTGAGAGGGAATAACAGAAAGCAGCAGGAGCTGCAGGGAGAGAGAGGAGGAGGAGTCTCTTATGTACCTCTCTAGCACCCCCACGAGCCTGGACTGATTAACACCAGCTTCTCAGGGTGCTTCCTGTTTCCTGCTGCTTCCCTGAACCCACTTGAGGAGAACAAACAGTCAACTGAAGTAGTAGGAGCCAGTTAGGCCCTTAAGACGCTGATATCTTCCCTCACTCAGGCCCTGCTACCAGCCTGCTTATTTGTCCCCTTCAATTGAGTGTGGAGAGCCACTATAGCTGGCACAGAACAGCAGTCATGAGTGAAAGAAGAAAACGCCCCTCTGGGGCAGCATTCAGAAAAAGAAAGAAAGCAAAAGAAGCTTTTGTATCTAAGCAGGAAGGAGCTCTCCTGAGATACACAGACACAAATGTTCACGGTGAGCCTTCCGGCCCCAGTGAGGATGTGAGTGGTGGGGAGATGCCTGATCTTCCAGTTAGTCAGAGTGCAGGTGACCTGGCACCTACTGCAGCATCCACATCTCCATCTCAAATGGATGTAACCATGCACATTCCTGAAGAAAAGTGTAGATCAGAGAAGAGTGTGGTGGAGGGGCAAGAAACAGCTGCTGCTGAGTTTAGTTCCTTAAGTCTAGATGATCCAGGACTGTGGACCCACTTGAGCAGTAGCCTGAGGGACTTCCTTGTACTGCATGTGCTACAGCAAGTGAAAAACTTCATGTTCCCCAAAGACAATGAAAATAGAAGTTTCCATCCAACACATTACTGGCGTGAAATCCCCAATGGTGACAAAGTGGAGAGGCCATGGCTTATGTACTCAAAAACCCAGAATGCTGCATACTGTTTTTGTGGCAAACTCTTCCAGTCTAATGTTCCAGCCATATTGGGTTCTACAGGAACAAAGGACTGGAAAAATCTGGCTAGGAATCTGGCATGCCTTGAGAAGGCAGCAAATCACCAGAGAGCATTCCATAGATGGAAAGAGCTTGAGATGAGACTAAGGTTTAAAGCCACCATAGATGATCAGCATCAAGAGAAGATTGCATCAGAGTCTCTTTACTGGCAAAATGTTCTGAAAAGGCTCATTACCATTGTGAGAATGCCCTCCCTCCCCTCTCCCCTGAAGATGCTGGAGGAGGGAAGCGATGCTGCTGTCCTGTGGTATGAGAGGAACTGGGTCTGTTAGCCACTTGCTGACAGGGGTAGTAGGCCAGTGGGCCTCCCCCCAGAGAAGACCTGAAGGTAGGCAGGGGCCTGTTGGGTGAGGGGCAGTGTGTAGGTCTAATGCTTCTGGGATGCCTGCATTGGTTCAGATCAGCGTCCCAGCTGCCACGGAGCTGCTCTCAACAGGAGCATTTGAGCATTTTCATGTTGGTCACCAGGAGAGTTAATGCCAGTATCTCAGAACTGATCCCCCCACATGAGAAGTCAATTAGCTCACTGTCAGATCTCACGAGCAGCCTTCTGGCAGCCACCCCTCCCCCGCCACCTGCTTACATGGGGGGCTGTCACTGGGAATTACTACAATGCCTGGCAACTGTTCACGACTGACAGCCCCCCATCTGTGCCCTCCTCCCAGAAGCATCTGGGCACTGGAGAGGCCTCTGCCCTATCCCACCAGGAAGATCCCTACCTGAGAGGGCAAGAGAGGCTGTGCCCACCCCACCTGGTCAAGCAGCTCTCCCCTGCTCAGTCGGCATGGGGCACTTGTCTCTGTGTGCATGCTGTGGACTCTGTACTGAGCCCTGTGCATGTTGCTCTGAAAACCAGGAGGTTAATCCAAATCTGTCCCAGAGCAAGGCCCTGTGCGCCTCACTGTGGTACCTATGGTTAAGTTGCAGCACAAGCCTCCCATTCCCTTGATGCCCCCACCTGACAGCAGGCTCAGGTAATGCCTGGGGTTCAGGAGGGAGCCAAGCATCTGTAAAGGGGATACTGTGGGAACAGAGGACTGGAGGAGGTTACCATGGGAACCCAAATCTGAGACCTGAAGATGATGCAAAAAAGAGAGCCAAGTCCAGCTCTCCATGGACTCCCTGCCAGGAAATTGGCTGGTGCTGACTCTGACTCAGTGTGGACAAGAGACCCTAAAAAAGGGGGTCCCAAACATTTTATGAGGGTGACCTATCACCTGCATTTTAACTCTTTGGGGGACCCATCATGACGCTGCTTCCCCCAGTCCCCTTGCTCTCGCTCTCCTGGCCCTGCCCATTCCTGCAGCCCAGCCAGCCCTCTCTTCTCAGGGCTGGGCTGCATTGCTATCAGCGGCTGACTGTCTGCTAGTGGGCTCCAGCTGCTTCCTCTGTGCTGCTGCTACCCAGGGCCACTCCCAGGAGAAGTGAGAGTGGGATCCGGGCAGTGGCAGCAGCAGCCTGTCCCTGCCCCATGCATGCTCTGGGGTGGTTCCTTTGCATTGCTGCTGCCCAGGGGAAGTAAGAGCGGGGGGGGGGGGGTGCCAGGTGACCCACCTAGACCCTTCCTGTGATCCACCATTTGGAAAACACTGCCCAAGCACAGTGTCTCATTCTTTCCTTGTGCTCCCCTGTTGGTCTGTCTCCACCAGTGGTCACTTGTTTTAAACTTATATTGGAAGATTTTCGGGACCGGGACTGCCTTTTACTTCTGTGTTTGTACAGCCCCTTGCACAATGGGGTCCTGCTTCATGAGTGGGGATCCTACTGCGCCACAAATTGCTACTAATTAATTGCAGAGGTAGCTACTGTTCCAATGCCTGACAGTTGCAAACCCTGCACTAGAGTCAAACAGGGCCCTAGAGAATAAGGAAGCAAAGCATAGGAGCAATTTTTTACCTTGATTCAGGGGTACCTGTAGCTCTTTAAACTTGGTGGAAAAGTATATACATGGCTCTGCCTCAAGTGCCCTGGCAAAGTACCACAGGATGCTGTGGCATTGGGGAGAAGACATCCCTCCAGCCTTGTGCACTGTCAGAATCCACTGCAGTGTGGGGTGGGGAAGAGTTTGCCTGTCATAATCAGTGATGCATTATCACTCTGGCACTATGGAAATAATAAATAGTTATAATAATTTAAGTCCAGATTGTACCATTGCTTAGGACAGCCTGTGGCTGGGGGCAGGAAAGCTGGGCAAATGGCCCCTCCTGGAGTTATCCTCAACCAAGATCAGAGCCCCCTTGTGCAATCACTGTAGGGGGAGAGAGTCCCTGCCCCAAAGAGCTTGCACCTATATAGACAAGAGTGCAGAAGCAGTGGCAGGGACTCGCCCAAGGCCAGTGGCAGAGTGGAGACGAGAACCCAGCTCTCAGCAGTCATATAATCATAGAATATGAGGGTTGGAAGCGACCTCAGGAGGTCATCTAGTCCAACCCCCTGCTCAAAGCAGGATCAACTCCAACTAAATCATCCCAGCCAGGGCTTTGTCAAGCCTGACCTTAAAAACCTCTAAGGAAGGAGATTCCACCACCTCTCTAGGTAACCCATTCCAGTGCTTCACCACCCTCCTAGTGAAAAAGTTTTTCCTAATATCCAACCTAAACCTCCCCCACTGCAACTTGAGACCATTGCTCCTTGTTCTGTCATCTGGTACCTCTGAGAAAAGTCTAGATACATCCTCTTTGGAACCCCCCTTTCAGGTAGTTGAAAGCAGCTATCAAATCCCCCCTCATTCTTCTCTTCTGCAGACTAAATAATCCCAGTTCCCTCAGCCTCTCCTCATAACTCATGTGCTCCAGCCCCCTAATCATTTTTGTTGCCCTTCGCTGGACTCTTTCCAATTTTTCCACATCCTTCTTATAGTGTGGGGCCCAAAACTGGACACAGTACTCCAGATGAGGCCTCACCAATGTCGAATAGAGGGGAATGATCACATCCCTCGATCTGCTGGCATGTGTCCCATGCCAGTGCTTTAACTAGCGAACTCTTTTGCCTCCAAGGCTGTCCCCTCCTAGGATTGTCCCCCCTTCAGAAACACGAAGCTCTATCAGATGGTGGTCACCTGAACTACTGTGATCGTTGGACTGGTAATTGGCCCAATGTGCCCCTCTTTCCTCTGGCCTGGTCCTCCTTGGTCTGTTTATCCACCTGTTGCATCTTCTCCTATGTGTGGACAGTGCTGTCTGGGTCCCTGGTTGTCTGCTCTGCTCGTACAGTGGGGCTCTCTTGACACCCGTGCAACACAAAGAATAGCTATGATGGCCTGTGCAGATCTCAGAGGCACAGGGTGACTGCTCAGAGTCTCTGTCTCCTGCCCTGACTGCCCCCACCCCGGGGAGCTGCGTTTCAAGCACTTTCTGCCATCTGTGTGGCTCCAGAATATGGAGGAGTCTTTTCAGGAGAGGTAGTAGCAGCTTCACAACTGATGATTCCATGCTGGGGGTTGATGGAGGGATGATGTGTGTCCAGCCCACTCTGGTTATGACTTCTCCCCATACACCAAGCTCCTGACACATACCGGGTCCCTCACAGGGGATGGGATAGGTGGCCTGAGCTGCAGAGTCTGCTGACCCTGGTGTCCCTGCAGCAGAGTTAAGACGTGTGCATTGACCTAGGAGTCTGATCTCCCTTTATTGAGCTTGTAAGCTTCTACTTAGACTGTGAGCTCCTCGGGGCAGGCTCTGCATCTCTCAGGGGGCTGAGCGCTTCATACAGAGCTACTGTGTATGCTGGGAGGCTGACTGGCCCCTCCCCATAGCACAGAGCTCAGGACCAGCTCCCATTGGGGTGGGCAGTGTGTCCATAAACCAGGTGAGCCTGGCGACCGGAATTCCTGTGCCCATGGCCTTACAGGTGCGAATATAGGGCCATGCCCCACAGTAAAACACAAGGCCACAGCCTCTGTTTGCCCAGAGCTGGGAGGCAACAAACAGCGGGATGATTTAAAGGTGTCCCGGGGGCAGATGGAGCAGCCACATGCTCTCCCCACCCCTGGTGCCCCACTCTGGGGCCAGCTCCACCTGCTTTGTTCCCTTTCCTCCACAGCCTCATTTATTACCCCAGGGCATTCATCGGCCTTGACAGATGCCCCGCAATAAAGGCGGCCGTGATCGATAATCGAAGACAATGGGTTGGGAGGGGCCGGGGGCTCGCTCATGAATAGGCATGAGTCTGTGAGGCCATGAGCTTCCTCGCTTTGCAAAAGGAGCCGATTGTGTGGCAGGCGTTTAAAATTCAGGCTTGGTCGGCCTGTCTTCCACCCACCCCCGAAACCTATGAGGTGGTTTATTTATTTAATTATTCCCCCACCCCCTCCCTCCCTCCCTCCCTCTCTCTCAGTGACAGACCTGGTTCTTTTCACTCCTCGTCCACCCTCTTTCTTTCTTTTCTTTTTTGATCTTCCTTCCTTTTCCTTCTCCGTGTTTTTTTCTCTCCCTGCTTTTGTGAGCGGGGCCATGACGAATGGCGGAGAAAGGCGGGTGCTGTGAGAACCTGGCGCTGCCATTGAGCGAGGGGTGCTGAGTGCTTTCTGCCTTGCTTGGGGGGGTTTGTGTGTGAATTTCATCTGGAGGCTCAACTGCGGGGGAGGGGGAGCAGTAGAGCTAGGCTATAGAAGTGGCTTTCTTTCTATGGTGATAGGGGGGTGTTTGGGAAGGAAACTGGGGCCCCTGCACACAGACAATGGGGAGTGTTTTAACCCTAGCATTCCCCAGAGTAGGGGGCATTGGCTGGTCAGGTGGAGCAGCTCATGCCAGGAAAACGACGGCTCCCTTGCTGGGGTTCAACAGAGCATTCCTCCTGCCACCCATCTTTGAAAATCCCAACGCCTCTTACTGGGGGGGGGGGGAGGCAGGCACGTGGGGGGGGGGGCAAGGAATCAGATCCCATCAGCAGCAGCAAAACCCAGGCTGATTTGGTGCTGCATCTGCAGCAGCATCTTGCCAAGGAGCTGAGAGCCCGCTTCAGAGTCCTGGTCCTAATTGTGAAAGCCCACCCCATTGGCTGGGGTCTAGCTCAGAGAGTGCCTTTTTCTGTGCGACCCACTAGTGCAGCTGGGGCAGGTCCCAGGGTCAATCTCTTGGAGTCTGGGGCTGCTGGGTGTTGTGTCCTCAGCTGTGGAGTCACCTCCACCACTGCTCAGGAGCCACCTGGCTTCCGCAGAGAGCCAAGGCTGCAGCCTCACTAGTTGCAGCTCAATGGGAGAGTGGCAAGTTCAGTGAGGTGGGGTTGGGTGTAAGTTACATTCAGCTGGCCAGATTCAGTGGGGATGTGCCACTGGAGTAAGCGTCACGCTGGTAAGTGAGTGTGAGTCTGAATATGCCTGAGGGAGTCCAAGTCTAGAGTAGGCCTCATTTCTGCTGTGCTGTGACCCATTTACACTGATCAGCGGGTGCCCAGACACCAGGTGAATGCCATTGGCATGGGGAGTAGGCACTGCACTGTGTGACTCAGCCCCTGGCCTTGGGAGAAGGCCTGGCTAGAACACGCTGCACTCTGACTGTTCTTGGCTCCCCACAGCCCCTCAAGGGTCATCATGGCTGATCTGCGTTTAAGTTGGAGCAGTCCTGAGGCTGCTCTAATTTACACTGGGCCAGTGTTTAGGCCCTGCAAAAATGGCTTATAGCCTCCCTTGCCTCTTCTCCCCATTCAGTGTGCCTACCACAGGAGTGGAGGAACAGATAATCAAGGTCCAGGAAACTGTTAGTGTAACCTGTGTGCTGGAGGGAAAGAGGAAGGGGTAAGATATAGGCCTTAGACTTGATCTAGGCTCCTGTCTGAATCTGGCCCATCAGAGGAACACCGAAGGAAGTGGCATAACCTGTGGTGGGATGGAGATGATGATATTTCTAATTTTTCTTTGGTGTTTATTTGGCCCCCATCACTGAAATATTTGGGCACCTCCCAATCTCTAATTTATTTATCCTTGCAGCACCCCTGGGAGTAGGACAGGGTTAGCGTCCCCATTGTACAGGGGAGGAACTGAGACACTGAGAGACTAAATGACTCATCCAAGGTCACCCGGGCAGTTGGTGGCAGAGCAGAAAATTGAATCCAAGCTAATCCAAGTCCCAGGCAAATGCCCTAATCACTGGTCCATTGTCCTAACTGATAATGTCTAAATCCTGAGTAGGCATTGATTAAATACTCTCCCAACTGCATCGTGCTGCACACAGTTTTGGGCACCACAGTAGGAGAAGCAGTTCTCTGAAGGGAATTCAGTGAAGCCTGAGGGGCTGGGTTATAAGAAAAGAGGACAATAACGCTGTATGGTTTAACCACACAACGGTGCCATTATGGCAGGGTGTGGTGGCTCCACACTCCCAGGGAGGAGAGGAATTGTTCCCTAGGATGCTCACATTCTGCATATGGTACCAACGATCCCCTGGATTCTCAAGTTTGTACTGACTTTGTCACTTGATATCCTCAGCTCTTGTGGAAAGAGTAGCTCGGCTAATAACCAGCTGTTGCATTTCATTCCAGAGGTGGCTGCCTTTCAGCAGTGGATAAAGTGACCCTGTCATATAGTCTGTTTGGCCCAGATCCTCAAGGGTATTTAGATGCCTACCTGCTAATAGTAGTGAGGCACCTAAATACCTTTGAGGCTCTTGCCCTGTCCCTGTTAAGGCCCTGCTCCCTCCCCTACTGACATGGGTGGGAGTGTTTCCATTGAGTGTAATGGGAAGCAGCTGGGTTCTGAGGGCCCCGTTCTGCAAACCCTTACTACTGTGGGTAGCGCTTACTACCCAGTGCCCCCCTGGCGGCAGAGGGTCTCCAGCCCTTCAGGGAACCCTGTGGGCAGTAGTGAGGGCTTGCTGTGCTGGGTCTGTGGACTTGAGCTGAACTCATAGAATTCTTGATCTTCCAGGTCCCAGATAGGGCCAGGCTATGTTGTAGGAGGAACTTAACAAAGCAAGGGCTTCTGGGTAAGGGGGTCATTCTTTTTCTCTGCTGGAGTGTATGGATTGTCTTGGCTTTCTGCTCACGCTGGGGAGTGTAACAAGCTTTGGGCTCTCCGAGGATGAAAGATACTGTAGAAATAGGGGAGCGTGTTATTAAATAACCCTCCTGCGAGGGATGGGGTGTGCACAGGTGTGTGCTGTGAGAGTACACAAGGAGCCGCCCCCTCCCAATGTGTGTGAATGCTGGGCACAATTGAACACAGAGCCTGTCCCCACTGCATGGCTGAGCTGTGTGTCCTGTCCCCTTGTGCCATTGCAGGGCTGAACTGCGTGTCCCGTGCCCTTGTCCCCATTGCATGGCTGAGCTGCGTGTCCCGTTCCCTTGCCCCATTGCATGGCTGAGCTGCATGTCCCGTTCCCTAGTCCCATTGCATGGCTGAGCTGCGTGTCCCATTCCCTTGTCCCCACTGCAGGGCTGAGCTGCGTGTCCCGTGCCCTTGTCCCACTGCAGGGCTGAGCTGCGTGTCCCGTGCCCTTGTCCCCACTGCAGGGCTGAGCTGCGTGTCCCATGGGCTGAGCTGCGTGTCCTGTGCAGGGTTGTGCCGCGTCTCTCCTCCCTTGCCCCTCAGGCAGCCTGGAGCTCTGGTTGGTGGGTTGTTGTGAGTAGGGGCCTGGCAGTTTTTAGGCACAGGAGGGCTCATGCCATATAATCCTGCACAACCTGCCCCCCTACCGCCTTTGCCCAGCGGTAAGGGAGACGGCTACTGTTTAATCCCATTTGACAGCTCTTTCATCGTCTGCCTCCCTCCCTCCAACTTGGCTGTGGCTCATCCAAGGCTTCTTTGTAGCCATAATCAAAGCCTGGTGAGTGATGGCCAGTCGGGGGAGGGGGGAAGAGATGGTGGAGGAGTGGAAGGAGAGTGGGTGGGGAGGGGGGTCCTGGCAGCCCATTCTCTGGGCCTGGAAGAAGGGCTCGCTGCCGGGATGGCTAGCTCCGTGAGACCCCATCTGGGGGGATAGTCTCCCTTTGTTCCTGCCCCTCCCCATGGTCCGCAGGTGCGCATTGTGGGTGGTAGGGTCCATCAGGGGGGTAGGCTGCCGCCCAGACAGTGAGGAGCAGGAGAGAGATTCCCACAGGCTGGCTGGGTGGGAGGGGACATGGCTTTCCCCACTCTGATTACTTGCTGATGAGTTGGGATGCAGATGCTGTGCTCCGGCAGGACAGGGTGGGAACAGCGGGAGCCATTGTCTTCTGGGGGGCGGGGACGTGTCCTGTTTCCAGTGCCTTGCGGACACTGGCAGACTGGCAGATTCTCTCTTTTTCACTACAGCCCCCTTTACCTTTGCTGGGCTCGTCCTGCCAGGCCTCTCTGACCTGGGACATGCCAGATCTTCGATCCCGGTGCTACGAAGGAGGGTATCATACTGGGGACCCTCCCCAAGGAGCCTGATTCCTTACAGTGCAGTAACTTCATCCTTCCCCAGCTCTCCTCCTCCTACTCATTTCTCCTTCCATCCTTCTGCTCCTGTCTCTTGATCCACCCTTCCAGTTGCATAGGGGAGAGACAGGGTCCTTTCTAGGCTCACGGCTGTTGCTCCTTAGCCATTTCTTACCGGATTGTACCACCTACTCCTGGCTGTGGCTAATTCGTCACTTACTGTTCATATGCAACTGCAGGGGACTGAGTCGCGGACACATCCGCTGGCAGGGAATGTCAAGCTTGAGCCTGCAGGCACTGTCCTGATCTAGGCTTCTAGGATGTAATCTTATGCTAGACCCCTGCTACTAGCTGGCTCTTTGGAAAGGGGCGATTTCCTCCAGACCTGAAGCGTGTTGGCAAGGCAGGCCCTGATCCGACATGAAGTCAGGGTTGTAAGTGCATTCACTGAAGGAGGGCACGTGGTGGTGGGAGAGGACATACCTTCCCAATCCCTCTGCTGACTCCCAGCTGCAGTCCTTTCAGATGAACGCTGGCCGTTGCTAGGGAAAGAGGGCAGGTCAGCCCCTCGCAGAGACTCCCCAAGAGGAAAACAAATGTCTTTTGTGAGGGCAGTTTAAAAACCTCATTGTGCAGGACACCTTGTTTGAGGCCTGTTTAGTGCCAAAGGCTGTGTGTGTTTGTGTGTTTGTGTGTGTGTGTGTGCATGCGCACAGAACGGGAGACACAGCACACTCAGTACTTTCTGCTGGTGCTTATTTCAAGAGTCTCTTTCCACCACAGAAACGCTGCCTGGGCAAAGTCACTGGCTTCTCAGGGCACATGGCCACAGCGGCTGGAGATTGCAGTTAGAGCAGGAGACTGGGAATTAGAACTCCTGGGTTTTCTTCCTGGCTCTGGGAGAGAGACCTGTGTAGTGGTTAGAGCAGGGGATGGGAGACTGGACTCCTGGGCTCTGTTCCCACCTCTGCCACTGACTTCCCATGTGCAGCTCACTTAAACTGTTTCCCCATCAGTATACCAGGGCTGATCGCATTTACCTAGCTCAGGGTGGGGCGGGCGGTGATGGTGCAGGTTCGTTAGTTACGTGAAGTTCCTCGGATGAAAGGGAGTGGGGAGCTGCATAGTGTTACTACTGCCGTGGGTATATTTTAATGCCTAGAGCATCACCCCTAGGGCAGCAAGACTAGACAAGACGTTACAAGCCATCATCTAAAAGACGGTTGCAGAAGGTCATTCCCTCTTTTCTCTGAGGGAGGGGAAGGCATCAGTAGAATGGGCAGCATCTGTGATTGATGGAATTTCTTTTCTGGGCTGGGAGTAACCGAATCATTTTTAGTGTCTTTGTGTATTTAGAGCTGTACATCTTCAGGGCCCTTCAGTGGACTCTTGCCACCTCCCCATGACACAGCCCTGAAGTTGTGCCCTTTCCAAAAGATCTCAGATGGAGAAGAAGGGCCAGCCAGGCACTGAACGTGTCCGGGCCGGGGCTCTGTGCAAGCGGCCATGAGAGCTGGTGGCAAGGATCTACCAAGCATATAGGCCCTGATCCTCAAAGGTAGTTTGATTTCAGTCGCAGTTAGGAGGCAAAATACTTCTGAGGATCTGGGCCATGTTACTTACTAACCTCTATGGTTCTGCAGTTACACTAACTGGGGTGAATTTACCCCCATTCTCATGCTTCAGAGCGTAAGCTGATCACCAGCCTGGAGTTGGGAAGAAACTCTCACTGTCTCACTGAGGGCCTGATCTAAAACTCATTGGAGTCAATAGGAGACTTTTCCAATGTCTTCAATGAGGCCATTAGGGTTTGGCATTGCCATTATCTAGCACTCTGAGGGCTTTACACCTCCATCTGGCATTGGCTCCTGCCAGGAGACAACACCATCGTGACAGACACTATGTTCCTAAGGCAAATTGTCATGCATAGGTAGAGCAAGGAGCTTTTCCGTATTTACTTTACAAATCTCTAAAAAACAACAACAAGGAGTCCTTGTGGCACCTTAGAGACTAACAAGTTTATTTGGGCATAAGCTTTTGTGGGCTGTACATGGCAGAGGGGCATTGCTGGCCAAACCGGACAGTCTCTATGCAAAAGAATAAATGGACACAAATCTGACATCAGGAATCATAACATTCAAAAACCAGTAGGAGAACACTTCGATCTCTCTGGTCACTCAATAACAGACCTAAAAGTGGCAATTCTTCAACAAAAAAACTTCAAAACCAGACTCCAACATGAAGCTGCAGAACTGGAATTAATTCGCAAACTGGATACCATCAGATTAGGCCTGAATAAAGACTGGAAGTGGTTGCGTCATTACAAAACCTAAACTTAATTTCCCCAATACTAATTTCTCCCTACTGTTACTCACACCTTCTTGTCAACTCTCTGTAATGGGCCAGTCTCTTACCACTTCAGAAGTTATTTTTCCTCCCTTGGTATCCTGCTGTTAATTGATTTATCTCGTTAGACTGACCTCACACCTGGTAAAGCAACCCCCATCCTTTCATGTATTTATATCTGCTCCTGTATTTTTCACTTCTTTCATCTGATGAAGTGGGTTCTAGCCCGCGAAAGCTTATGCCCAAATAAATTTGTTAGTCTCTAAGGTGCCACAAGGACTCCTCGTTGTTTTTGCTGATACAGACTAACACAGCTACCCCTCTGTTACAAATCTCTATGTTTCTCTCCATAAAGACCACCATGTGACAATTAACACTAGAGTGTTTCTTTGCATTGTGGCAGTAGATCAGGGAAGCATGGGAACACCACCAAGGAAAACTGTCTGCTTGTTTTTCTCTCACATGCTTAACCCAACTCTGTCTCAACGGGGAGCGTTGGAGGAAAATCCAGAAGCAGACTCGATAGTTTCCCTGGAAAGGAATCTGCTCTTCTTTGGGTTATCACATGCATCAAGACTCAGTGGCTAGGAACACATGTTAGCTCATAAACCCGGGATCCTCTTATCTCAAAGGGCACAGCCCACAATTAGCTTATCTGCTGTGAAAGTGAGGAACAGCTCTGGTTATCTAGATGGCTTCCTCATGTTGAAATGCAGGGGAAAGAGCCCCCTAGAAAAACTAAGAGCAAACTTGTACCTTACAGACAAAGTGACCACACAGTGAATGTGCTTTAGATAAACGAAGTGTACTTAGCATATTGTAAGAGGGGCTAGTAGCACCATCTATTATGAAGGTTGCCTGACACTTCCCATTATAGGACCCTGTCTTCAATTGCTTATAACTTTGCCAAACTTTCACTGTTTGGGCTGAAATTTTCCATGCCGAATGTCTGCCTCTGGCTGAATTTGTTTAGAAAATTTCAGTCCAAATGGTTTGGCCATTTCCAAGAATGAGGGTAGGGAAAAATACATTGTTTTGCCATTTTTAAAAATTCTGATGACCTTTTCTTTGTAAAGCTCTAGCACTTCTGTGCTATGGAGCAGGGACTTGCAGTTTGGTAAGGTCCTGGCCTTTGTGAGAGGGTTGGGTTTTTTTTGCTGTCCCTGTGAAAATCCATCCGAATTTGTCCAAGTTATAAGCCCATAAGTCTTTGAAAAATCGCAGTTTACAAATGCTCAGTAGTGACTTGTATTTTAGCAGCTAAAATCTCTAGATTCCATCTTCACGGAGCATGCTTGAGCCTTTCACAGCTCCTACTGCTAACCAGACCAGCTGGCAATTCTGGTACTACTGGGGGGAGGTCAAAGGAGACATTTGCATCCCCAGATGATCTTCAAGGGTCCCCAAATTATTGTCAGAAAGGCCAAAATATGTACAAAGTTATCCGATGTTAAGCTGCAGAATAGCAGCAGATTGGAGAGTCTTTATCCTTTATATAAATTATAAATCACAGCAAAATACTGACACAGCAGCCAAATTTTGCTTTTTAAAACTCTTTAAACCCAAGACCCCAGACCACCTAGAAGGTTGTTTGTTTTTTAAATAGCAACATCCAGGAGACCCTAAATACCCACAATAATGGGACCCTAGAACCAAGTCTGCCAGCTGGCTTGGGAGTCTGGAAGCCCTGGGGTCTTCAAACCCCCCAGGGTAACCCCCTTGGTGGGCCTGCCTTGGAGCTGAAGACTGGGATCTCTGGCAGAGGCTGAGTGAAATTGAGATTCTTGTCAGTTTTTCCTCTGCAATAGCAGGAATGTCAATTTCACTCAGCAGCTGCAGGGCTAGGAGAACACATTTTTCTTTGGCAACACCAAACTGTCACCAAAATGGATTTTTTTTCAGAATTTCCATTTGTGAGAAATTTGGGGAAAAAATGGTTATGTTCCTATTAGGAATAACACCCAAATTTTAAAAAGTTGTAATTTCTTGCAAACTGGAAATCACCAGTTGAGGCCCGATCTAACCATAAAGCATACACCTAGGGGGGGCTGAATTAAGGTTGCACACAGGCCACCTTCATTCTGACATTCCTAACTTTTGAGTGCTTGCCTTTGCTACCTTAATAACGTTCTTTAAACATATTCTCTGTGAGTGTAACTAGAGACACTAGAATTACATCTTTCATTTATACAGCACCTTTATCACAAAGAACAGGAGTACTTGTCAAGTATCAGGGGGTAGCCGTGTTAGTCTGTATCTACAAAAACAACAAGGAGTCTGGTGGCACCTTAAAGACTAACAGATTTATTTGGGCATAAGCTTTCGTGGGTAAAAACCTCACTTTTTGCATCCGAAGAAGTGAGGTTTTTACCCACGAAGGAGTATTTGTGGCACCTTAGAGACTAACAAATTTATTTGAGCATAAGCTTTCGTGGGCTACAGCCCACTTCTTCGGATGCATAGAATGGAACATATATTGAGGAGATATGTATACACATACAGAGAGCATAAAAAGGTGGGAGTTGTCTTACCAACTCTGAGAGGCCAATTAAGTAAGAGGGGAAAAAAAACTTTTGAAGTGATAATCAAGATAGCCCAGTACAGACAGTTTGATAAGAAGTGTGAGAGTACTTACATGGGGAGATAGATCCAATGTTTGTAATGGCTCAGCCATTCCCAGTCTCTATTTAAGCCTAAATTGATTCTATCTAATTTGCATATCAATTCAAGCTCAGCAGTTTCTTGTTGGAGTCTGTTTTTGAAGCTTTTTTGTTGCAAAATTGCCACCCGCAGGTCTGTCATTGAATGACCAGACAGGTTAAAGTGTTCTCCTACTGGTTTTTGAATGTTATGATTCCTGATGTCAGATGTGTGTCCATTAATTCTTTTGTGTAGAGACTGTCCGGTTTGGCCAATGTACATGGCAGAGGGGCATTGCTGGCACATGATGGCATATATCACATTGGTAGATGTGCAGGTGAACGAGCCCCTGATGGCATGGCTGATGTGATTAGGTCCTATGATGATGTCACTTGAATAGATATGTGGGCAGAGTTGGCATTGGGCTTTGTTGCAAGGATAGGTTCCTGGGTCAGTGTTTTTGTTCAGTGATGTGTGGTTGCTGGTGAGTATTTGCTTCAGATTGGGGGGTTGTCTGTAAGCGAGGACTGGTCTGTCTCCCAAGATCTGTGAGAGTGAGGGATCATCTTTCAGGATCATCTTTCAAGGGGCTCGTTCACCTGCACATCTACCAATGTGATATATGCCATCATGTGCCAGCAATGCCCCTCTGCCATGTACATTGAATCTATCTCCCCATGTAAGTACTCTCACACTTCTTATCAAACTGTCTGTACTGGGCTATCTTGATTATCACTTCAAAAGTTTTTTTTCCTTTTACTTAATTGGCCTCTCAGAGTTGGTAAGACAACTCCCACCTTTTCATGCTCTCTGTATGTGTATATATATCTCCTCAATATATGTTCCATTCTATGCATCCGAAGAAGTGGGCTGTAGCCCACGAAAGCTTATGCTCAAACAAATTCGTTAGTCTCTAAGGTTCCACAAGTACTCCTGTTCTTTTTGCGGATACAGACTAACACGGCTGCTACTCTGAAATTTATCACAAAGGGCTTTAGGAGCCACACATGGGAGTCACTTTGTTTATCCTTGGAGATGGAACAGGGTTTCGTTTAACAGTGCACAGCACAGTGGAGGTTCTTCTGAATCCAGTACTTTATGACCCCCAGCCACTGCTGCTCTGGACATACCCTTTACATGTCAATTAGCCCACCGTGGAATTGGTCTAAGCCACCACGGCTAACATCCGTGAAACACTCCACATGAATCTTTATTGGCTGTGAAGGGTCATGACCTTACTTCTACACATTTCACCCACAAGATATCATGTCCAGCAGCAGAGCACCACTGGGGAAACTAACTCAGCAGGAAAATGCATGGTTGGCTGACTTGCCAAGACCATTTCCTGCAGCACCTGGGTTTTCTTTGGAGGTCTCCCATCTCATCACAGAGCTGCCTAACCCTGCTTAGTTTGAAAGATACCCTGAGGGGGACATAGCTACAGGCCATCCTTCACTGCTAGCTTGTTAATGAGTATTTGTTCATATTATTGTAGCACCCAGAGGCCCCAGTCCAGACCTGTTGTTCTACATGCTGTGCAAAGACATGATCCCACGACTGCAGAGGTTTGAGGCACGCGCTGTTTGTACAGCACCTACCACAGTGGGGTCCTGCTCCATGACTAGGGCTCCTAAGCACTATGAAGATACAAACAAATAATAATAATGAATGCAGCATCAGCTCCCTGTGCAGCTGCTTCATGTCTTTTTGTCAGGTGTGTCTTTGGCATAAATTCAGCCAGGATCAAATTTGTTGGTGACTCCAAAATTGGAGGTGTAGCAAATACAGAACCAAACCACAAAGAGGCCTGGAGAAATTAGAGCAGCTGGGGCTTCAGATAACTAGGGGAGATGCAGATTTAGGAAGGGGGTAAAGTCCCACATCTAGATAGAATGCACAGACAGCACAGGTACTAAATGGGGAAGATGGAACCCCACAGCCCTGAATTTATTTCCGTCCTGTCTCCTTAAAACTGTCCAGACTTGACTTCTCCCTCCTGTAACCAAGCACTAGACTTATTGCAGGGAAGGTGAGGATTAAGGTTAGGATTGGGGAAGGGAGATATCCACAAGAGGGTCTCTATGCCAGATCCTGACCTCAGTGACATTCATGTAAATCCAGAATTCAGTGGCATTTCTCCAGATTTACAGTGTTCCCTGGATCTGATCTGACTCCCTTTGAAATCAAGGGGAAGATTCCAGTGCTTTTAATGGAAGCTGGATCGGGTTTAAAATGAGATCCGAATCTGGCCTTCTGCCTTAAGAAACGATGACCCACACTATGAAAATGTTTGGGAACTAGTGTAGCAAGGGTCCGATCCAAAGCCCATTGAAGCCTTTCAATTGACTTCAAAGGGTTGGGATCAAACCCACTGTCTCTGGCTAGTCTCTTTTGGGGTATGTTTACATTGCAGCTGGAAGCAAGCCTCAAGCCTGTACTGCAGGTCTAGGGGGTTGGGTGGGCTCAGGAGCTGCAATATACATGCTGATATTTTTAGCCCATTAGTTCGAGTCTTGCTAGGGCGAGTCTGTTGACCTGGGCTGGGAGGCTCATTCCCAGCTGCAGTGTAGACATCCCCTTCATCCCATGTAGCACCAGAGTGCTGCCCCACTCACAGAATGCTTTCATTGTTAGCAGGGCACCCTGCGCTCTGCTCTTTAGGGACCTGTGTGGAAATGCAAAGACTCTTAACAGTCTATAATTTAGACAAGGGTGAAGTGCTTGCTGCTTTCCCTGGACTGTTTGATAGTCTCCTCTCCAGCAGACACAGTCATTATTTCATCTTCAACCTGTCTTCCCCCTGATAGTCCCCTTGCTCTTCATCTCACCGCTGAGCTTGGGGGCTGTTCCTTCTCCTGGTACTGTTCCAATAGCCTAGTCCTTGGGAAATCCCTCTTCTCCAATCTGTTTTATGGCTGCTGTTGAATTTTTGATTTTACAGTTAGGACCCAGCAAATGGGGCAGATCCCAGCAGCCGCTTCCCCAGCCCGTCTCTGGGCCATCTGGGCATCACCTTGGCTCTGCCAGTGTTCCCAGCCTTGTCTGCTTGTGGGTCAGTTTCTAGCACAATTGACTGCATGGTCCCTATGCATGGGATGTCTTTTGTAAGCCCCTGCCCTGTCCGCATTCAAGTCTTTCTTAAAGACCCGCTAGTGCTGTGCTGCCTACAGTGAACAGAGTTGACTTGTGTATGCATTGTCTAGGATTCCTCTTCCCCTAACCTGTCTGTCCTTTGACTGTGAACTTTTCAGAGCAGAGGCCATCCCTCCTGAGTGTTTGGGAAACTCCTAGCATGTGCTGGGCACTCCTATAAATAATATTAATAGAGAACCATTTGACTATTGACTATCCTGGCTCTTGGAGTCTGATCCTGCTGAGTGTTGCCAGAGGGAGCTCAGCACCAAACAGGATTTGGCCCTTCACTTTCATGCTATGTTTGGCATGAAGGGCTTTTCAGCACTGCCCCATCCGTTGTGCAGCAGGGTTTGACTGTGAGCAAACTGCCTGTGCTGGTGATGGCATGAGCGTCTGTCTCCATATCGGTCTCAGCTGCCAAGCTGAAACCCTCAGGGGTTGTCTGTTACCCTCTCTTGACAGTCATTGCTCTGGCCTTCTGTGTCAGATTTGCTGATGATGCTGCACAGGCTAGATGGTCAGTAATGTCTTCGATGTGTGGGTTACTTGTGTCTCTTTTCTCCTGGCCCATGAGAGACCGGGTCTACACACACAGCTGCGCTGATGTCACCACCGGTGGGAAACTGCACTGTGCAGCTTTGTATGGACACACTGCATCAGTTGTATGCAGTGTTGGTCCAGCCATGTCGGTCCCAGGATTTGAGAGAGACAAGGTGGGGAGGGAATATCTTCTATTGGTAAACAATCTGTTCCATCATGTATTTAGCTGTGACACTCTGATTAAGTTTCCCAGACCTGAAGAAGAACTCCATGTAAGCTTGAAAGCTTGTCTCTCTCACCAACAGACGTTGGTCAGTAAAAGGTATGATCACACCCACCATGTCACACTACATTAGTATAAACCTAGCTTGTATTGGCTTAGCTCGCTGTGTATGAACAAGCTCAGAGAAGGACATGCAAAAATACCCTTCCTTGCACACTGTGAGACGCCACAGATCATAGCCAGATAAGGGACAAAGTTTCCACTGTCAGGACCTAATTAAAGGAGGGGGCAGGGTCTTTGAACAAGAGTCTTGGATGATGATGATGACTCTGGTTTCAAATCTCAGCTTTGCCACTTTTCTGGTGTGACCTTGGGCAAATCATGTAATCACTCTGTACTTCAGTCCCCATCTGTAAATGAGCATCCTAATAGTTCCTTTGTGTGTCTTGCCTCTTTAGATTGTAAATAGAGCTGGGCAAAGTTTTTCACCTGACACTTTTTTCAGCAAAAAATGCAGATTTGGTGACACTGAAACTTTTCGTGAATTTGTGTCTGTTTTGCAGAACTGTTTGTGTAAAAAAACCCACAAAAGTCTGAAAAAGACAACTTTACAATTTTTCCATTCAAAGTGACTTTTGGTTTTGAAATTTCCTTCAGTTGTACTTTAAAAAATTTTTAAAAACATTTAAAAATGCTCAAAATCTAAATGAAATGGTTTGTTTTGAGTCAAATGAAACATTTTGTTAGACCTAAAACAGAAATTTTTCAGCTTTTTCAATTCACCAAAAATTTTGAAATATTTCAGTTTCTGGATGACCAGAAATAAATTCCCTCCCCCCGATTTTTCAGAATTGCCACTGGACCAAAAACCAGTTATTCTCACAGAGCTCTACTTCTAAATTCTTTGGAGCAGGCACTGTCTCATGCTTTCTGTTTGTGCTGCACTTAGCACAATGGGGTCCTGATCTCAGCTAGAGCCAGTGAGTAAGAATCCAACAGTAGTAACACCTCTCAGCACAGGAGTCTGATTTCCCAAGCTGAAGTTGACTTTTGGGTTCCTCCTGGAGTAGGCAGTCACCATCTTTTGCTGGAATAAAGCCACTTTGGGTATGTCTACACTACAGGATTAATTCGAATTTATATAATTCGAATTTAGGAAACCGATTTTGTAAATTCGAATGTATTCGGCCACACTAGGCACCATTAATTCGGTGGTTTGCGTCCAAGCTACCATAGTAGCATCGATTTCCAGAGCGTTGCATTGTGGGTAGCTTTTACATAGCTATCCCATAGTTCCCGCAGTCTCCACCCCCCTTGGAATTCTGGGTTGAGACCCCAGTGCATGATGGGGCAAAAAACATTGTCGCAGGTAGTTCTGGGTACAGCCTCCCCCTCCCTCCCTGAAAGCAACGGCAGACAACCATTTCGCGCCTTTTTTCCTGAGTGAACTCTGCAGACTCCATTCTGCATCAAGCATGGATCCCGTTGTGCTCCAGAACGCAGTCTTGAACATTATAAACACCTCGCGCTTTCTCGTGGAGTTTATGCTTACACAGGACCAGAAACAAGAGGCGAGGAGGAGGAGGAGGCGGCGATTGCAGCGCAGCGACCAGCGTGATGAGGACATGGACACGGACACAGAATTCTCTGAGACCGCGGGCCCCGGTGCTTTGGAGATTATGATGTTAATGGGCCAGGTTATAGGCTTTGAACGCCGATTCTGGGCCCGGGAAACAAGCACAGACTGGTGGGACCGCATAGTGTTGCAGGTGTGGGACGATTCCCAGTGGCTGAGAAACTTTCGCATGCGTAAGGGCACTTTCATGGAACTTTGTGACTTGCTTTCCCCTGCCCTGAAGCGCCAGAATACCAAGATGAGAGCAGCCCTCACAGTTGAGAAGCGAGTGGCGATAGCCCTGTGGAAGCTTGCAACGCCAGACAGCTACCGGTCAGTCGGGAATCAATTTGGAGTGGGCAAATCTACTGTGGGGGCTGCTGTGATGCAAGTAGCCAAAGCAATCACGGAGGTGCTGCTACGAAAGGTAGTGACTCTGGGAAATGTGCAGGTCATAGTGGATGGCTTTGCTGCAATGGGATTCCCTAACTGTGGTGGGGCAATAGATGGAACCCATATTCCTATCTTGGCACCGGAGCACCAGGGTACCCAGTACATAAACCGCAAGGGGTACTTCTCAATGGTGCTGCAAGCACTTGTGGATCACAAGGGACGTTTCACCAACATCCATGTGGGCTGGCCGGGAAGGGTTCATGACGCTCGCGTCTTCAGGAACACCAATCTGTTTAAACGGCTGCAGCAAGGGACTTACTTTCCGGACCAGAAAATAACCGTGGGGGATGTTGAAATGCCAATTGTTATTCTTGGGGACCCAGCCTACCCCTTAATGCCATGGCTCATGAAGCCATACACAGGCAGCCTGGACAGGAGTCAGGAGTTGTTCAACTACAGGCTGAGCAAGTGCAGAATGGTGGTAGAATGTGCATTTGGCCGTTTAAAAGGTCGCTGGCGATCCTTATTGACTCGCTCAGACCTCAGCCAAACCAATATCCCCATTGTTATTACTGCTTGCTGTGTGCTTCACAATCTCTGTGAGAGCAAGGGGGAGACCTTTATGGCAGGGTGGGAGGCTGAGGCAAATCGCCTGGCTGCTGATTACTCGCAGCCAGACACCAGGGCGATTAGAAGAGCACACGATGAAGCGCTGCGCATTAGGGAAGCTTTGAAAACCAGTTTCATGACTGGCCAGGCTACAGTGTGAAATTTATGTTTGTTTATCCTTCCTGAAAACCCGCCCCCTTTATTGACTCATTCTCTGTAAGGAACCCACCCTCCCCCTTCCCCCAGCTTGCTTTCAAAGGAAATAAAGTCACCATTGTTTAAAAATCATTTATTCTTTATGAATTGATTATAAAAAGAGGGAGAGAACCTGAGTGGGGTTTGGGAGGAGGATCAGCGGGAAGGAAAAGCCCAGTAAAAAAAGGTTAAGAAAATGGCAGCCTTTTGCTTGGGCTGTCCACTGGGGTGGAATGGGAGGGTGTACGGAGCCTCCCCCCCCCCGTGTTCTTACACATCTGGGTGTGGAGGCTATGGAAAATGGTGAGGAGGTAGGGGGGTTATACAGGGGCTGTAGCGGCACAGAACCTGAGTGGGGTTTGGGAGGAGGATCTGCGGGAAGGAAAAGCCCAGTAAAAAAAGGTTAAAAAAATGGCAGCCTTTTGCTTGGGCTGTCCACTGGGGTGGAATGGGAGGGTGTACGGAGCCTCCCCCCCCGTGTTCTTACACGTCTGGGTGTGGAGGCTATGGAACATGGTGAGGAGGTAGGGGGGTTATACAGGGGCTGTAGCGGCACTCGGTTCTCCAGCAGCCGTTCCTGAAGCTCCACCAGACGCCGGAGCATGTCTGTTTGCTCACGCAGCAGCCCCAGCGTTGCTTCCCGACTCCTCTGATCTTCCTGCCGCCACCTCTCATCTCGAGCGTCTCTCCTCTCCTCACGTTGGTCCCTCCTGTCCTCACGTTGGTCCCTCATGTCCTCACGTTGGTCCCTCCTGTCCTCACGGTCACTGGCTTCTTTCCTATACTTGCAAACCGTCTCCTTCCACTCATTCAGATGAGCTCTTTCATTCCTGGTGGATTGCATGATTTCGGAAAACATCTCTTCTCTCGTTTTTTTTTTACGACGCCTTATCTGGGATAGCCTTCGGGAAGGAGGAGGGAGGCTTGAAACATTTGCACCTGCTGGAGGGAGTGAAAAAAGGAGAGAATTTTTTTAAAAGATACATTTTTCAGAACAATGCTTATACTCTTTCACGGTGTATACTATTCACATTACATAGCACATGTGATTTCTGTGCAAGGTCGCATTTTGCCTCTTAATATTGAGTGCCTGTGGCTTTGCTGCTAGAGATCACAGACGCAGGTCGGGGAAACAGAATTCACCTTGCATGCTGCCATGGTAAGCCACTGTCTTTAGGCTTCTGCGCCCTGCTTTCCCACATACCAAGCAAAGCCCGTTGTGCTGCAGTTTTCCTGTTAGCTTGTTTTCTGCTGCTGAAGGTTAACACCCCCCCCCCATCCAATTCTCTGGGATGAGTGCTTTATCCCTCCCCCCACCGCGTGGCTGGTATCAGGGAAGATCCCTGCAGGAACCAAACTAACACCCCCCCCCCACCCGCCATGAATTCTCTGGGATGAGTGCTTTATCCCTCCCCCCACCGCGTGGCTGGTATCAGGGAAGATCCCTGCAGGAACCAAACTAACACCACCACCCCACCCGCCATGAATTCTCTGGGATGAGTGCTTTATCCCTCCCCCCACCGCGTGGCTGGTATCAGGGAAGATCCCTGCAGGAACCAAACTAACACCCCCCCCCCCCACCCGCCATGAATTCTCTGGGATGAGTGCTTTATCCCTCCCCCCACCGCCTGGCTGGTATCAGGGAAGATCCCTGCTAGCAAAACGCGAAAAGCTCTGGGCCAATCCTCCCCCCCCCCTTGCACTTGGCTAAATGCAGGGAAGGATTTCTTTTCAGCCACAGGCAAACAGCCCAGTAGGAACGGCCACCTCAGTCCCCTTAATTAAATTCCCTTATTTCAACCAGGTTACCCTAAGCGATATCACTCTCCTGAGGATTACACAGCAAGATAAAGAACGGATGTTGCTTGAATGCCAGCAAACACCGGGACCATACGCTGCCAGGCTCTGTCAGGCAATGATACCAGATTACTTGCTACTAGCATGGCGTGGTCAAGTGTCCTACCATGGAGGACGGAATAAGGCTGCACTGCCCAGAAACCTTGTGGCAAGGCTTTTGGAGTACCTCCAGGAGAGCTTCATGGAGATGTCCCTGGAGGATTTCCGCTCCATCCCCAGACATGTTAACAGACTTTTCCAGTAGCTGTACTGGCTGCGAATGCATCCCAAGTGCTCAGGGCAAATTAATCATTAAAAATGCTTGCTTTTAAACCATGTTTTATATTTTAAAAGGTAAACTCACCTGAGGTCCCTTCCATGGGGTCATGGTCTTGGGTGCTGGCTTGGGAGGCTTGGGAGGGTACTTCAGTCAGGGTGAGAAACAGTTCCTGGCTGTTGGGGAGAACGGAGAGCTGGGTGCTCTCTGCCAGCTCGTCCTCCTCCTCCTCCTCCTCTTCCCCTTCCGCGGAATCATCAGGTGTCCCTGATGAGATTATCCCCAGCTCGGAATCCACAGTCAGAGGTGGGGTAGTGGTGGCGGCCCCCCCTAGAAATGCATTTAGCTCAGCGTAGAAGCGGCATGTCCGCGGCTCTGACCCGGAGCGACCGTTTGCCTCCTTTGCTTTTTGATAGGCTTGTCTGAGCTCCTTGACTTTCACGCGGCACTGATCTGTGTCCCTATTGTGGCCTCTCTCCATCATGCCCTTGGAAATTTTTTCATAAGTTTTGGCATTTCGTCTTTTCGAACGCAGTTCAGCTAGCACTGAATCCTCTCCCCATATAGAGATCAAATCCAGTACCTCCTGTACGGTCCATGCTGGTGCTCTTTTTCGATTATCAGCCTGCATGGTTACCTGTGCTGATGAGCTCTCTGTGGTCACCTGTGCTCTCCACGCTGTGCAAACAGGAAATGAAATTCAAATGTTCCCGGGGCTTTTCCTGTCCACCTGGCCAGTGCATGCGAGTTCAGATTGCTGGCCAGAGCGGTCACAATGGTGCACTGTGGGATAGCTCCTGGAGGCCAATAACATCGAATTGCGGCCACACTAACGCTAATTCGAATTGACAAATTCGATTTTGGCGCTACTCCGCTCGTCGGGGTGGAGTACAGAAATCGAATTAAAGGGCCCTTTAATTCGAATTAAATGGCTTCGTTGTGTGGACGGTTCCAGAGTTAATTCGAATTAAAGCCACTAAATCCGAATTAAAGGTGTAGTGTAGACCAGGCCTTCGTAAATCATAACTTCACTTTCAGTCAATCAGATCCTTCCTCTCTTAAACTTTTTGGGCACTCCTTTCATGGTTCTGGATGTCACCTAGTGCAGATCACTCCATTTCACAGGTCCTTGGAGGTGGGGGTGGGGTGTTTGGTTTGTATATAATTCTATTTGCTTTTCCCTCCCTTAATCTTTAAGGGGAAACAGTATCTTGTTTGGAAGCTAAAGACTAGAAATGATTTATATATTCATAAGTACAGTGCTGGCTCCCTTTATTTTGGCAACAACATTGTTTGTGTCTTTTGAATCATTTCTTCTCCCAAACCCCTCATGAGATATGAATTTCAAAACAGCCAGGCAATGGATGGCTTAGGAGATTAATGGCTGGTTTCTAAAGCCCTTTACTTCTGGATCACTGCAAATCGGCTCAGGTTGGTAGTGAGCAGCAGTCTTTGCCATCTAATGGATGGAGATCCAATGACCTATAACAAATGAGTTGGGGGAGTGCCTTGGTCTATAATTTCTAGTGGACAGGTGATCACTGCATAGAAAACACCATCCTACAGGGCAGTGTTAGCAGCAGGGCTAGGAATGGGCTATGGAGCCAACACTGTTGTGATGTTTCAGCTTGTAGGAGCATGTCTTTCTCAGCAAAAATCAATCTAGCTGGTGGTCAGCACTCTGATGAGCACCTAAATAGAGACAAAATGGATTCCAGACTGCCCCTTCTCTTTGCTAAGTGTCTTAGAGTGTGCCCATTGCCTTGGCATCTGGGCATATATTGTAATAGCACCAAGCATCCCCATTCATCTGCCCACAACGAGCAACAGTGCTGTTCCCCCCAGCAGGAGAGAGATCACAAAACTAGGGGAGGAAATGACCTAACCAGCATACTTGGCTAAAAAGCTGAGCCTTGCGCCATGCTCTGAAGGCAGAAGCTGGGAATGGGCGACAGAGGATGGATCACTTGATGATTACCTGTTCTGTTCATTCCTTCTGGGGCACGTGGTATTGGCCACTGTCGGAAGATAGGATACTGGGCTAGATGGACCTTTGGTCTGACCCAGTATGGCCGTTCTTATGTTCTAAGGTAGAGGTGGGCAAACTACGGCCTGCGGGCCCGTCCTGCCCGGCCCCTGAGCTCCCGGCCAGGGAGGCTAGCCCCCGGCCCCTCCCCCACAGTCTCCCCTCCCCTGCAGTGTGCCACACTGCCTGCTGCAAGCTCCTGCTGCTCTGAGCAGCATGGTAAGGGGGCGGGGAGGGGGTTGGATAAGGGGCAGGGATCCCATGGGACAGTCAGGGGACAGGGAGCGGTTGGATGGGGCGGAGGTTCTGGGGGGGGGGCGGTCGGGACTGGGAACAGGGGGGGTTGGATATGTGTGGGAATCCCGGGGGGAGGCTGTCAGGGGGCGGGGGGGTTGGATATGGGGTGTAATCCCGGGGGGCAGTTAGGGGCGGAGGTGTGGATAGGGGTCAGGGCAGTCAGGGGACAGGGAGTAGGGGGGATTGGCTAGGGGTTGGGGTCCTGGGGGGGCAGTTAGGGGCGGGGTCCCAGGAGGGGGCGGTCAGGGGACAAGGAGCAGGGGGGGTTGGATGCGCCGGAGGTTCTGAGGGGGGCAGTCAGGGGGCAGGAAGTGGGAGGGGGTGGATAGGGGGCAGGGGCCAGGCTGTTTGGGGAGGCACAGCCTTCCTTACCCGGCCCTCCATACAGTTTCGCAATGCCAGTGTGGCCCTCGGGCTAAAAAGTTTGCCCACCTCTGTTCTAAGGCAAGCTGCCTTGGACTCTGGTAGAGTGTCAGAGTGAGGGCGTTCTGCAGTCAGGAACCCTTCTCCAAGAACCCTATGACTCCCACTCGTAGGAGTGCTCCTCTGGCGGCTCTCAGCAAAAGCACATCAGCTGGTCTCAGCCATGATACCAGGGAGTGAGGCAGTCCCTGTGATAGCCAGGTCACCAACCACACAAGACATCACTTATTAGAGCCAGCTTTGACTTCCACCCAGAAGCAGATGGGAAGCTGGCCCATTGCATGGAGATCAGCTGCCCTTCTTCATTGGCAGTGGGCTGACTTTCTTTGCTGTTACTGACCTTTCCACTACCACCCACACCTCTGTCCCCTTCCCCCGCCCTCCCCCGGTCTGGAACAGCAAGGGCAGCCTTAAAACCTAGAGCCATCCTTTACCGGGGATCCAGGAGCATGTAAGGTTCCAAAAGTACCTGAGATGGCCAAGGGGTGAACAAATTCCACCAACAGATGGAGTCACCACACAGCCCAGAAATGTCACTAGTTATTTGTCCCTGCTTCAGCTACCTTGTTCTCCCCCAGCCTCCTGTGTCGGGCAGGCGCTGGGAACACAAGGGGATTATCTGCTTGACTCTGATGATGAGGAGACTATACCAGGAACTTGCTGCCTCCTGCTGGAGGCCCTGCTGCCTTGGCATACCCCACCCAAAGAAGGTGTTTTGGGGGGGACAAAGGACACCTAGTTTAGTGCTCCACAAGCTGCCTAGAAAGGCCACCTAGGCTCAGCTGTGGGTGGAACCATAAGTATGGGTCCTCCAGAAGCTAGAAGGGCTGGGAACCAGGCAGAAGCCAACCAGAGCCCAGCAGGCTGGATAAAAAGAGCTGGCTGCTTCTTAAGTTCCAGGGGTCAGTTCTGGGGGAAGCTGGGCCTTGTCAGGCTAACTCTGACTGCAGGTTTTTGTTGAGTCAATGAAAGACTCTATTGCTTACTTTGTGGCAGGTGAGGCCCAGTGGCATCCTGAGCTAGATATGAATTTGGCTGCTGTAGGACGAGGTCAGATTCCTTTGTAAGATGCTCCACTGACTCAGATGGGTCTGGGACAGAGACCCGCAGCTGGGTGCCATCAGACTTCTTACTGCACATCAGCCACTGGGCTTCACAGCCTCCCCCAGCACTCTCAGATGCCCCCTGACCAGGAGACGGGGTGGAAGAGAATCCTGCAGATGCCTAACTACCCAGCACTACCCTGAGATCCATCCCCTCAGACAAGAAGGAAGGGAGCCAGAAAACATATACCAAATCCCATACAGGGGCAATCAATACCTCCTGGTCTGTTGTAGCAAAGGTTGCTGATAGATCTAATAAAAATCAGCACCACCATCTTGATCTTTGTCCAGCACTTAAAATGAGATCATAGACCAAAGTCGCCAGCTGACACTGTCTCCAATGTACACATGTGCCACACTGGTAGGGATCCAGGAAGTCAGAGGACTCTGCATGAAGCTGGGGTCGCTCTGCCATAGCCTTCTTAATAATCTTCCTCTGAAAGGGTAGCTTAAAAGCATGGCAGTAACTGACAAGGGAATTAATGGCTTGAGACGGGGTCTACTTACTACTTGTTTCAGAGTTGCTATCCTGAAGGCACATAGGGTTTTTTCACTACACAGTTACTGTTAGCTTCACAATAACCATCCTGCATCTGGTCTACAATCTCTCTTTGTACCCATGTTTCTGGGAATGCTTAGGCCTTGTCTACACTTGGGAACAGCAGTCAATGGCCAGAAATCACATCCCACATGAGGACAAGGGCAAGCCAGGGTTTGCACCCATTGAGCTAACAGGAGCTGGTCCTGAGTGCATGCAGATGCGGCTTAGTTCAGGCCTAAAATGCTGATGAGCTCCCTGCTGTTCATGTGTCTCTGATTCCCAGCCTCCAGCTTTGGAGAGAGGATGACACTGTGAGGGAAAGAGAGATTCGGTGTCTTTCTAAGCAAATCTTCGTCCTTGTCTGGCAAGCGGAGAGGAAAATAAACTCCAATGAAGGGTCCTTTAACTCTCTCTACCCTAGTGAAAATGAATGTGGACCCCCCCTCCCCCCCATCCTGTTGCCCTGTAAATTTCCCTGACTGTGAAATATCTTCCAGATATAGTAAAAAGATGGATTTGGGGATTTTTTTAAACATCTTTAACTGCTGTGTATATTTCCAGGGAGACGTAATAAGCGCTACAGCTAATTTATCTGCGTCTATTGTAAATATTTTCAGGAGATAGCAGAAAGGATTTCAAACATATGGCTCCAAGGATCGGCACACAGCACAAGCAGTGTCTGAGGGACACCTTTAACCCTTTCAGTCCTGCATCCCTTCCTCCCCTTTCCCCACCGCGGAGCAGATCACCCGTACACCTGTGCTCCCAGGACCTCATTGATGTGCATGGACTGGGGTTTGCACGTTTCACCAGCACATTGATTCCTAGCTTCTCTCTCCCCATTTCTGTGATCTTGTGCTAGGGTAATGGGTGTCTAACGTGGTGCTCAGCCATACACCCAGTACCAGGCCTGCCTGAGGGCAGGCAGCAGAGACTGTGGGCAGCGCGAGGTTTTCCCTGGGGATCACACTGGGGTTAATGCAAACGTAGCCGTGGGGGGAGGCTCTAGTACTGAAGCACAGCCAGCCTGTTGGCCACAGTATGTGCTCCTCTGAAGGCTGGCACATCTTGCAGCTCAGCGCCCCCTAACAGCAAGCTGGGGTGCTGGTTGATATTGGGTCTGCCCACTGAATCCCTGAACACTAGTTGGGATGGAGGAGAGAATGCTAGGGGCCAGGCTGTGGTGGGCTCCGGGTTGTGTGCCCAGAGGTGAAGGGAAGGAGGGGGCGAGCACACAGAGCCCTTGTGCCCCATGGTACAGACACAGTCAGCACGTTGTATGGAGCCACTGCTGTAGGCTAGTGACTGACTCTTGGAAAGGAGCAAGGTGCAAGTATGACCATGGTCCCTCCCCTCCGCCTGTACTGCCCAGCATACCCTACACCCACGCAGATGGCCTCAGAGCAGCTGCTCCAGCCTATGCTCCATTGAGTCCCTGGCTGAGTGGGCACATTCCTCTGCCTGCCCATCACCTGGGCTGGCCCGGAGAGTGGACTCTTGTCCTTCCCTTTGATTAGGAATGACTCTGAGAAATGCAGGGCTTGAGAGCAGAGCAGGTGGAGAACAGGCAGCAATGCTGTAGTGCCCCGTGTGATTGAGTTGCCCTCCCCCTGGCTCCCTGTACTACACAACTCAGTGGCGCCCTCCAGAAGTCCTGCTCCTTGGGTGCCCGGGCCCAGCATTCAGCAGCAGCTGCCGCTGGGCACCCAGTGATGGCAAATCAGGAGCAAGGCAGAAGCAGTTGGAGAAGAGCAGCAGCAGCTGGTGTATGGAGCAGGCCAGTTAGGCCTCAAGCTGGAAGGTCTAGGACTTTTTGCTAAGGTTAGTAACTTTCCAGGCAAAGCGAGGGCTGAATGTGGGAGGAGCAAAGGTCTCTCATCGCACGAGCTGGCCTCAGCAGGGACCACCATGAGGTCCCATTCAGTTCAGTTAATGTCATCACATGGATACAGCTCTATGGTATGCCCAGTGTTTCCTGAAGCCATGCCATCACCAAGGCTGAGCAGGCGTGCCACAGGGCTGTCTCCGAACCAGGCTGGGGTGAGGATAAACGTGACGGGGAGCAGGGAGAGCAGGAACTCCGGGTTGATTTGATTGTAGCCTGAGCTCCTCAAGATTCTGTTTTGACTGTTAAAAACCTCTCCATTCTAAAACAAATCCTCCCCACCCCCCTTTGGAACGTCCCTCTTGACCTGGCCAATCTGCTCTGCCTTTGATCCGTTTTCATTTCTCTTAATTGATGGTGATTTTGCCAAGTTGTCCAAAACTTTGTTTCGCCTGGAATTCTACAACAATAAGCCCCTTCCTCTAGCTCCGGCCACATCTGTCCTGCAGCTTCTTGCTCCCAAAACCTTTCCTGGGGTCAGTGATTTTAGAGGAGTCATAAAAGCCTGCCTAGGCCTCCCTCTCATGACATAGCTGGTCTCTCAGGGCATGGCTAGGCTGCTGCAGCTGGGGTATCAGCCTCCAAGAAGAACAGACTTTTGGAAGGAGCTGCAGTAGGGGGCTTGCACTAAGGGAAGATGGAGTTGTGGGGCAGAGAGATGTGTGACAAGGTGTCTTGTTAGAAAGGAATATTGTGAAGTCTGGATTTTCCATGCTGTCTGCAGAATCCCTTCTTATTCGGGATGAGCCAGATTGAAAAATTTCTGAGTCTCCAGGGTGCTGCGACCTGGGATTTTGGTGCTGGCCCCCTGTAGATATGGCCCCAGCTGGCAATGATCTGATCCATATGCAAAGTTCAGGCACATTCGGATCCTCAGCCTGGGATCAAAGCAGCTGTACTGGGCTCTTTTAGAGATCTACATTCAGTTCCCTCCCTGCATTTCAGGCTCAGGTGTCATCCTGGGCTGGAACTGGTTCCAGCTTTGATTATATAGGCACACTACCTGTACTGGGCCAGCATGTGCAGTCCTCAGCCAGGGCTTCCATCTCTTGCGCTTGCATTTACCCAATGGGGGTGAAGATTTGATTTAGCTCAGCTTTGAGGTTCACATGTGACCAGTGAAATTGGTTAATTAATTTGGTGGATTTTAGTGTTTGTTAAAATGAAGCGACCAGTAGCCCTTCAGTAGTATTGTCAAGCCCAGTGCACGCTACCCACACGGTCCTGACATGCAGCATCCGCTGCCTTTCCTATCCTGGGTCACCACACAGTTCCACCAAGTCTCCTCAATCCTGATCTGCAGTCCCCCTGCTGTTCCAGCTTTGGCCTTGCCTACGCAGATATTGCCAGCAATACCAAAGTGCAGAGAAAGGTCCACTGAGAAGAGCCTGAGGCCATAACATTGATAAATCAATTAAACTAACTTCATTGGGCACATCTGAACTTGGTCACCAGAGGTGAAAGGACTGTAGGGCATTAATTCACTGTGGTGCTCAATTACTGACCCAGCGGCTTCGGGCTTTAGCTCATTTCCCACTTGTGTTGTGTCATGTTCTCCAGAATGGAAAATCTGGTTTTCTTTTCCTTCTTCACCTTCTTCCCAGTTTTGCTGCCAGGGCAAGTTCTCCCAGAGCCTTTGTTCCTGGCATACATGCACGGATACATGAGGTGCCATACAACACATGGGGGTGAGGCCTTAGAAAGTTAGTTCTTTTCCATACATTGGTTAAAACTTCACCAACCTTAGGAAGTGGCTGTCTTGAATATGAGACAGGGAGTACACAGGCCAGAGGTGGTAGCATTTAGAGGTGATCTCGTGGATTTTGGAAGAGGATGGCAAGGAACCAGGAGGTGTTTTGATCAAGAAATGACTTGTTGTTCAGACCCATTCCTTCCAGAATTACATCAAACTTCGTTTAGAAGTTAATCACAGAACATTATGTTCAGAGCTAGGCAAACAGAGGTGGTGAGGTCCAGTGGATGCAGCATTGAAGTTGGACTCAGGAAATCTGTGTTCTGTTCCTGGATTATCAGCTCATATCCAGACTCAGGTTGGTCAGCTGTTCCCTGGTTGTTTAGTGGCCTCAGTCTGCTTTTTAATAGGCAGCCTAGGCGTCTCATCCCCCAAACCACCATCACTGGACACTATTTGGCCTCCTGATTGGCAGTCCCAGTGGAGAGGCAGAAGACTGAAGGTGGCAGTTTCAGTTAAATGTTGATATGTATTGTTGGGGTGCGGAAAACTTGCATTGTAGCAGTCCATGCTGTCTGGATCCTGTGGCTCAGCAGAGCACTGTGTTTTCTGTCACTCATTCACTTAGTGCCTGGAGCTAAGTCTTAAGGATCTCCAGTTCCCATTAGCTCTCATTCTCCGTTGCTCTGCATCTTGTGTAGGTATTTACATCAGTGCCAGTGGATATGAAACTCCACCAAACCAGAACTGGGCTGGTGTAAATAACAGCACCAAGTAAAGGGCAATGCAGACTCAGACCCACTGAGACCCCCCTCACCGGATTTCAGAGCTCTAGCGGGAACAGCTTCGCTGCTGTTTTTCCTGCCATAGCACGAGTCCTGGTCTGTAGACCCAGGCTCTGAGACGTGCTGTCATGGTTGGGTGTTTTGGTTTTTTTACAGTGTAGACATACCCAGAAAGAGAAGAAACTCAGCACCCAACTCGTAAGGGAAACAAATCACCGTGAAGAATAGGCAACTGGCAATGCAGCTGTTGGAGTGAAGCGGGATCTCTAGGTTAGCATTGCTTCAAAGCGGAAGGCAGGGAAGATGTACAATTTAAGAAGAATGGGTCTTTCCCAACACATGGTGGGGTGGAAAGGGGGGGGTCCAACTGGGTTTATCTTCCTGAAGGTGGGGGCTCAGCTTTGAAGAGTTTGGGAACACTGCCGTAGGGTGAGAAGGAGAAAAGCACTTTCGGGAGTCTCAAGATGTTCACATTTCCTTGCTGGGTCTTTAGGGTGGACAAGTAGAAGGAGCCGAGAGAGAAAGTGTAAGGAAAACTATGCTTGATAATGAAACTCATGTGAGCCAGTGAGTCCTGAAAAGGGAGCAGGAGACCTTTTAAAAATAAAAAAGGCAAAATTTTTCTTGGAAAATGTGATTTTTTCCCCAATCCCTTCTTTTCATTACATTATTTCATGTTATTGCAACGTATACAGAACAGCGACCCAATGCACCTACTGGCATGGGCCCAAAAGAAAAGCCATAAAACGAAGATAAAAGCACTTTAGCGTGGAACCCAACTGAATAAACAATAAAAGGCAAATGTCTTTGCAGTTTTATATCTCTGCCCTTCCTTTAGTTAGGGTCTTTTGTTACTGTCCTCCCTAGTTTGTTTCTCTCCAAGCCACTTGGTGCTCTAAGATCCCCAGGGGCTGGGGTGCCCCCTCCCAATCTAAACTCCTCTCCCCCACCCACAGTGAAGCATCACTGACATCATGGTCTGATATCAAGACCATGGCTCTGACGTCACCCCAGAAGATATGGAGACATTGTGTTCACCGAAGAACGGAGGAAGAGGAAGAGGCAATGGGACAAATGGCCCCGAATGTTTCTGTTCAGCCTCCTAACAAGCAGCAATGTTTGGGACCGAAAGCTGTAAAAATAATTTGGAAGGGGGAAAACGCAGCTGCTCCTGCGAAATCTTAGCCTTGTTTTCTTTTGGGCTGTTTGCTGAAGTAAAAGGTCAGGGAGCACACATCCATACATCCATGCTGATGGATGAGAAACTGTCCATCAGGAGCGAGGGATTGGGATGTAATTATTATTGTAACACAAATGTGTGCCGATACAGCACTTACTGGCTTGAGAGCAGGATGTAGGAGAGAGTGTGCATTAGAGGTTGCAGGGTATTAAAGAAATATCTCAGCAGCGAGAGGAAATAATGCAACATTTCTCTCTTTTGTTTTTTTTAAATAGTGGAGCCATGCCCCGAATTTCTCAGCCGACTTTCCCGTTAGGGCCACCTCCCTGGAGAAATATGAAATCAGAGGTGTTGGGGAATGAGCCACCTGAGAAGAAACCATATATTATGGCTGTAGCTGGCTCCATGGTGATAGCGTGTCCTTCCAGAAAATCTGTTCCTGGATTGGGTCAACATGCCCTCGGCCAGAGTGGTGCTAGGGCATCCCATTGGCCTTTGGTCGGGGTGTTGATTGTTTGAACTGGTGTAGCCCTTTCTTAGGGACTGTCTGAAGCTGCTTCCTTCACTGGGCATACATGGAGACTGAATGCAAAACAAAGGCTGCTTTTCTTTCGTTCACCACCATTTGCTCTGCTTTTCTTAGGACAATCCTTCAGTATTTCCAGGCTGGCTCTTACCTCAAGTCTCCTGCAAGCTCAGTGGGTGGAGCTTAAATGCCTCCATCCCAGCTAGTCCTCAAGGGGTGCTTTGCATCCACTCTTCTTTTCCCCCCAGCTCAAAGGGAGACATGGCCAAAAGAGCAGAGCCTGCCGTGAGGGATCTTGAGGCAGCAGTTGGATCCTCAGACCCCCAGTGGCCATGCAATCCATCTCTCAGGAAAGGTCCCACTTTTCCTGACCACCATGTGGTCTAGTCTCTCACATGTAGCTCCCCATCGGTGGGGCGGATTCAACTTGTATCAAGGGAATGGCATTTTCCTCTGAAACGCTGCTGCCAGAGCCCCTACCCAGCAGCCCCAGCGCCTCCTCTGCTCTAGGATGAACTTCAGAGAGAAATGCTACCTTTTCCCTACAGCTTGACCAGTGCTCAGCAACACATCTGAGACAGCTGGCCTGCTTGGAGCTGCATTTACCAAGCTGAACTGGGAGCCCTTCTGGGCTTTCCATAATCAGGATCCTGAGCAGGAGTAAAAATTAAAATCGGCCCAGTTCTCTGCAACTGGTGCAACATCTGGGAAGGAAAGGAGGATCCTGAAGGGGAGGAATGGCTGTTTCAGAGCTCCCTTCCTCCCCATCCTGTGGAGCCCAACTGCCAGCTCTAGACCCAGATCCTCTGGACCAGCCAAGCCATGCTCAGCTCAATCTTGGGTGGAGACAGAGTGGCATTAAGGTAACTTGATGATTCTCTGACTCTCCTCTCTCTTATACTGGCTGCCAGTGGCCCACAGAGGCCATTTTGGCAGCATGCAGGGGCATCCCAGCTACTCCTTTTTTTCCTGACCACATCCCTTTGCCCAGAAGCTGAAAGGGGTTGGACCAGGAGCTGCTATGACAGCCCCATGCCACTGGACAATTCTCCTTGGCTAGGGGAATGTTTAACCAGCCAACTAAATCAGGTTTAAATTGGGTTTGTGCTGCCAATTGGTGTCTATCCGACTTAATGGACTGGAGAATCTATTCTGTAAACAGGCCCAGAGCCTCAGCTGGTGTCAATCGGTGTAGCTCCAGCGAAGGTGGCATGTGCTGAGTTACACCAGCTGTGGATCTAGCCCTAAACTACTTGCTTAGTTTCTGCAAGAGAAAGAGATTTGAGGGTCAGAAGAGATAAGTCTGATTCAAAAGAGTGGATCCAAACACCCCGGATATTCTGAAGAGTTTGGATCTGGATCCATATTTTGCAACTTGGACCAGCCTCTCTTTGAAAGCCATCTTTGGTTGGGCCACAAATTAAAGCCAAATGAACAGCTGAGCTCCTGTGGAGCTGACAGAGCTGTTGACCATCTGTGAAATTTATGGCTAGTCCATAAGAAAGACAGGGGAGGCTGGCCTGTCCTTAAAAGTCTCTAAAACAATATATTCTTGCCTATAAAAAATATTCTTGCCTATAAAAAAAGAAAAAATTAGTAATTTTAAACCACAAGCAAATGTCTTACATTCCTAAGCAGTGACGCCCTCTGTTTACCACCGGTATTGTTCTCAATGAGCTGGAACTGTGAAAATGAATATTTTCTTCGACCCCATTTGTTACCATCGAAAAAAGTCAGAGGAAAAACAAAGTCGTTCAACAAAATGATTGAATGAAAGAATAACATGCAAGTGTGGAAATAAATCTGTCATGCTTGCAGAAATTGATTTAAAATGATACTTTAATGCAGTCATAATAGTGATTAATAATACTCAGCACTTACTGGGGCTTTAGTTTTGGTTACACACAGTTGTCAGTCAGTTTTTAAAAGAAAATATCACAGTGCCCCTAAAACACATGGTCTGGTGAAGTACAGGGGAGCAATAGACGGGGGTACAAGGATCAAAATCCCAAACATACTTGTGCCTTCAGTCAGGTTATCTCCAGGCTCAGTAACAACTCAGACCACACAAGTAAAATGCTGAAAGAACTTTTACTGGTTCCACAATATAATCTACAGCAGAGGAATCTGGTAAGCAGAAGAGACTTACGGCTGCCTACTTTGTTGAAGAAACCTTTCTAAGGGCAGGTCTTCACTACGGGGGGGGGGGGTGTCGATTTAAGATACGCAAATTCAGCTACGCGAATAGCGTAGCTGAATTCGACGTATCGCAGCCGACTTACCCCGCTGTAAGGACGGTGGCAAAATCGACCTCCGCGGCTTCCCGTCGACGGAGCTTACTCCCACCTCCGCTGGTGGAGTAAGAGCGTCGATTCGGGGATCGATTGTCGCGTCCCGACGAGACGCGATAATTCGATCCCCGAGAGGTCGATTTCTACCCGCCGATTCAGGCGGGTAGTGTAGACCTAGCCTAAGCAAACTGACCTGTCTGCCAGTAGTGAATCGCCCCCTACAGGGCAAGACAGGTCACATGCACTGGAATTGAAGAGAAGTGTGACTTGCAATAGGGGACGGGGCACCGCCGAGGAAGCTCACGCTGCTGGCATCCCAGCTGGCACTGGCAGGGCACTGCTGAGGGCAGTTATATGCATCTAGAGAGACCAGGGAATATAAGTTGTCATCATCACCATCAAGGGAAGCCTGGGTAACAAAGAGGAGTTGGAATTGCTCATTAATGAGCATAAATTGGATGCAGTTGATATTCCTGAAACCTAGCAGGATGATGTGGGTGATTGAATTGGCTGAGGGAGGACTTCCATGTTTGGCCTAACAAGCAAAGAATACACTTCTATCTAGAGACCCCTACACACTGGGCAAGTATGGTTATCCCTACGATGCTGGAGGGTTAGGCCAACTACAGGCCTAGGTATCAACTGAGAGTCTGTCGGGCGGCCGCATAACACCTGGGGAACGTTCTTAAAAGTAAGTTAAAACTGTGGTAAAATATTGAGTTTTTGGACTTCCCTCAGTTCTGGTGGATGGACAACTGTACTACTCTTGGGCTAATCTCTAGTTCTCACACTGAGAGTAATATTTGTACAGGTGTGTTACAGAGCTCTCACCTGGCTGGGACAGAACCCAGGGTAACAACAGCCATTAATCATTGCTGAGTTTCACCCAGAGCAATGGCTACACCCCTGAGGGGACAGAATAGTTGAGCGACGCCCATTAAAAATCAACGTGTCCAGAGGAAACTCATCCATTGCGCGAAGGTAGGTAGAAACCAGTGCATGGGACAATGGAGAAGGGGGGAACTCCCACTCAGGGAAGAGTAACGCAGGATGGCTTCACCAAAGAGTTACCTCCATCTTTGAGCCCTGGATCGGAATAGTCCCATGGTAGGGCTTTCCCACACAAGCTGCCTAGTGGAAGGAAACAGGGTTCTCTTTCCCAGACTGGACCCTAAGCAGCAAGGACTTTGTCTGCTGGGTGAAGGACCCCCAGCTGCCACCACAGGGCTAAGCCTCAGAAGCTGAACCTATCAGACTGTGTTACGTTTAACAGAAGTTTTGTAAGACGATAACCTCTATTTATGTTTGTCTGTCCATGTCTTTAGTATTCGGAGCATTGTGCAAATCTTTCTTGCTTCCTTTGCATTTAATTAGTAAAATCAACCTAAGTTCCTGACAGGATGGGGCTGAACCCTGCCTTATTGGAGAAAGGCAGGAGATTGAGGGAAGGACTGACCTGGTCCTTTGGAAACAGAGGAACTTGGATTTGCTGGGACATTACGGTGAAAGGGGCCGAATATCACAGGGGTCCTGCTCATTCGGTGTCAAGGGACTGTTTAAATTCTATACTAAGGCTGGCAAAAGCCCAGGGCATTACTAAGCTGTAAGGCTCTGGGTTAGCTTCCCTGTTATTGGACAGGCTGCCCTGAAGTGGAACCCCTGGTCTTGAGATACCAAAGGGTGTGACAATCCCCATTTTAGAGGTAGGGAAACTGAGGCACAGAGAGGGGCAGGGACTTGCCCAAGGTCACCCAGCAGAGTGCTGGCAGTGCTAGGAATAGACCGCAGGGCTCCTGAGTCCCAGTCTAGTGCACAATCCACAGGTACACCCATGCAGTTGTGTAAAATGTTTACTTCTTGGGCTCACCTGTATAACGGGCCCATGGCACAACCTGTGATCAGAGCCCCCTTCCATTGGGCATCAGAGCTGGATGTGGCTCCAAGTACCAGAGCTGACACCTGGCTCTATGATAGGCCCCAACAAAACCCCTTGAGCCATCCCTTTGAACTGCTGGGAAGTTTGGGTTTCTTTCTGGATCAGAACTTGGCACCTCTCTGTCCCAGGACTGCTAGGGTGCCGGCTGTGTTCCAGAGCAGAGGCAGCGCCTGTCCTGCACTCCAAGGCTGGCCAGGCTCATGGCTATGATGCCTCCTACAATGGCTGTTTGTGCCGCCCATTTGGTGTGTGAAGGCTGGTCAACGTCCCCAGCTTGCCCAGCTCCCCTCAGCTATCATCATGTTGAGTAATTGAAAAAGCCACCGAGTGTTGGCCAGGAGCTGTCAGTGATGGTAGGGAGGCCAGGCCTGCAGGTGTGTGCTGGGAGCCGGCTGACTGCCTCTGGCTGTGACGGGAATAGGGTTACAGGTGGGCAGCCTAGCAATGCCAGTGATGCGAGGAATCCACTCTTGGCCTCAAAAGGACACATTCTTTAGCAACTAATTAAAAAAAAATATTCAGGGGCGGTGGGGGCTGTGGGCTGGGCGCACACCTGCTCCACGGGGACACAGCCAAGTGGGGGAGAGGAACAGGAGGATGCAGGATGACAGTGGGAACCAAGGTGCTGGAAGACAGCAAGGGGGCCCCAGGGGGCTCGTTTGTGAAACTGGGCTGGGGGAAGGCAGGCATAGGGGGAGTAGCACAAAAGGATCAAGAACCGGGATCATATGACTTTGCGGTCCCTCGGGTGAATTCTTCCTTTAGCACGGCACATCAGTGTGAGGGTGAGCTTCCCCACAGCAATGCCCTGTCAGTGCCAGCTGGACGCCAGCAGCGTGAGCTTCCCCACAGCAGTGCCCAGCAGTGCCAGCTGGATGCCAGCAGTGTGAGCTTCCCCACAGCAGTGCCAGCTGGATGCCAGCAGTGTGAGCTTCCCCACGGCAGTGCCAGCTGGATGCCAGCAGTGTGAGCTTCCCCACAACAGTGCCAAGCAGTGCCAGATGGACGCCAGCAGTGTGAGCTTCCCCACAGCAGTGCCAGCTGGATGCCAGTAGCGTGAGTTCCCCACTGTATTGCCGTGCCAGTGCCAACTTGGACTTTGCCAAGATAAGCTTCCCCATGGCAGGTCCTTTTTCACAGCTAGTATCCAAGGCTACAATTACCGCACTATGAGCCTCTTCACCTTGGTGTCTTGTTAATACCATATGGGGCTCGAGCACTGAGAGCTTCCCCACAGCCATTCCCTGTCCCTGCCAGCTGAGGGTGTCAGATCTCCCTTCAGTCCCTTCTCCACTTGCTCCTCTGAATTCACCCTCCACCTAGGACAGAAGGAGAAGAGACTCCAAAGCGCTACCTCTTGGCTCAGCTGGGAAAGGGGTCAGTGCTCCCACTGCTCCCCCACTGTCATGTATTTGGGGTCCGTTCCCTGGCATTGGCTTCAGCTGCTTTGCTCTCTGTCTTTATGCCACTCCTTCCCATTCCCCCTCCAAACAGGGGCTGGGACAGGTAGAAGGCTGTCAGAGTTGGATCACACAGAGCTCACTCTGATCCTTGGGGAGTGCAGCAATCCCTATGGACATGCTGCAGCTGGTTTGAGATTAGCCCTTAGGCTGCTCTAAGTTACACCTGGAGCCATTTAAGCTCCCAGCCAGCCAAGGATCAGAGAACCACAATGGAGGCTTAGAAGTATCTTTCCCATGCTCTCCTCAACAGCACCCAGGGCAAGCTCAGTGCAGCTGAGAATTTAGCCCTTGATTCCTACCAACTCACCAGTGTTGAGGCTGTTCTGGAGCTTTGCATCTCTTGTAAGGGTCCTTGTCACATCTCCATCCCATCCATTGCTACCCCAGGGAATGGCAAGAGAGGGACCTGCTGGAGCCTGCAGAGGCTGGCCTGCACATTCATCCAGGGCTACTTGGTCCACCCAGCCTCGGAACAATGCTGAGATGGCTGGGGGCAAATATTAGAGATTTGGAGAGTAGGGGGCATGGAAAGAGGGGAGCTGGGGAGAAGCCTGGGGATAGGAGCAGAAGGAAATGAGAAGAGACCATGGATCTGTGTGCAAGGTAAGCAGTGAATGATTGCAGAAAAGCCACCAACCACTGGAGCAATAGACAATTGCTAGATGCAGGTGGGATTAGGGAAAGCAATTCAAATAGGGGCTCCTGAGGGATGAATGGGTGGAAGGCTGGCCAAAGGAGGCGTGTGACAGGGAGGGAGCAGCATTCTCGAGGCAGCAGGGAGCCTCAGGTTTCACTACAGTACTGTTATTGAACAATTATATCAGCAGCAAGATGGATAAAAGTGGAGTCTGTATTTTAATAAGAGAATCCTCAAACTCTGTGGCCTGGTCTACACTACGACTTTAATTCGGATTTAGCTGCTTTAAATCGAATTAACGCTGGACCCGTCCACACAACGAAGCCATTTAATTCGAATTAAAGAGCCCTTTAATTCGATTTCTGTACTCCTCCTCGACGAGCGGAGTAGCGTCAAAATCGGTATTGTCAATCCGAATTAAGGTTAGTGTGGCCGCAATTCGATGTTATTGGCCTCCAGGAGCTATCCCACAGTGCACCATTGTGACCGCTCTGGACAGCAATCTGAACTCGGATGCGCTGGCCAGGTGGACAGGAAAAGCCCCGGGAACATTTGAATTTCATTTCCTGTTTGCACAGCGTGGAGAGCACAGGTGACCACAGAGAGCTCATCAGCACAGGTAACCATGCAGGCTGATAATAGAAAAAGAGCACCAGCATGGACCGTACAGGAGGTACTGGATTTGATCGCTATATGGGGAGAGGATTCAGTGCTAGCAGAACTTCGTTCGAAAAGATGAAATGCCAAAACTTTTGAAAAAATTTCCAAGGGCATGATGGAGAGAGGCCACAATAGGGACTCAGATCAGTGCCGCGTGAAAGTCAAGGAGCTCAGACAAGCCTATCAAAAAGCAAAGGAGGCAAACGGTCGCTCCGGGTCAGAGCCGCGGACATGCCGCTTCTACGCCGAGCTAAATGCATTTCTAGGGGGGGCCGCCACCACTACCCCACCTCTGACTGTGGATTCCGAGATGGGGATAATCTCATCAGGTACACCTGATGATTCCGCGGAAGGGGAAGAGGAGGAGGAGGAGGACGAGCTGGCAGAGAGCACCCAGCTCTCCGTTCTCCCCAACAGCCAGGATCTGTTTCTCACCCTGACTGAAGTACCCTCCCAAGCCTCCCAAGCCAGTACCCAAGACCATGACCCCATGGAAGGGACCTCAGGTGAGTTTACCTTTTAAAATATAAAACATGGTTTAAAAGCAAGCATTTTTAATGATTAATTTGCCCTGAGCACTTGGGATGCATTCGCAGCCAGTACAGCTACTGGAAAAGTCTGTTAACATGTCTGGGGATGGAGCGGAAATCCTCCAGGGACATCTCCATGAAGCTCTCCTGGAGGTACTCCAAAAGCCTTGCCACAAGGTTTCTGGGCAGTGCAGCCTTATTCCGTCCTCCATGGTAGGACACTTGACCACGCCATGCTAGTAGCAAGTAATCTGGTATCATTGCATGACAAAGCCTGGCAGCGTATGGTCCCGGTGTTTGCTGGCATTCAAGCAACATCCGTTCTTTATCTTGCTGTGTAATCCTCAGGAGAGTGATATCGCTTAGGGTAATCTGGTTGAAATACGGGAATTTAATTAAGGGGACAGAGGTGGCCGTTCCTACTGGGCTGTTTGCCTGTGGCTGAAAAGAAATCCTTCCCTGCATTTAGCCAAGTGCAAAGAGGGGGGGGGGAGGATTGGCCCAGAGCTTTTCGCGTTTTGCTAGCAGGGATCTTCCCTGATACCAGCCACGCGGTGGGGGGAGGGATAAAGCACTCATCCCAGAGAATTCATGGCGGGTTGGGGGGGGTGTTAGTTTGGTTCCTGCAGGGATCTTCCCTGATACCAGCCACGCGGTGGGGGGAGGGATAAAGCACTCATCCCAGAGAATTCATGGCAGGTTGGGGGGGGTGTTAGTTTGGTTCCTGCAGGGATCTTCCCTGATACCAGCCACGCGGTGGGGGGAGAGATAAAGCACTCATCCCAGAGAATTGGATGGTGGGGGGGTGTTAGCTTGTTTTCTGCTGCTGAAGGTTAACAGGAAAACTGCAGCACAACGGGCTTTGCTTGGTATGTGGGAAAGCAGGGCGCAGAAGCCTAAAGACAGTGGCTTACCATGGCAGCATGCAAGCTGAATTCTGTTGCCCGGACCTGCGTCTGTGATCTCTAGCAGCAAAGCCACAGGCACTCAATATTAAGAGGCAAAATGCGACCTTGCACAGAAATCACATGTGCTATGTAATGTGAATAGTATTTGTCACCGTGAAAGAGTATAAGCATTGTTCTGAAAAATGTATCTTTTAAAAAAATTCTCTCCTTTTTTTACTCCCTCCAGCAGCTGCAAATGTTTCAAGCCTCCCTCCTCCTTCCCGAAGGCTATCCCAGATAAGGCATCGGAAAAAGAAGACGCGAGACGAGATGTTTGCAGAAATCATGCAATCCACCAGGAGTGAAAGAGCTCATCTGAATGAGTGGAAGGACACGGTTTGCAAGTATAGGAAAGAAGCCAGTGAACGTGAGGACAGGAGGGACCAACGTGAGGACATGAGGGACCAACGTGAGGACAGAAGGGACCAACGTGAGGAGAGGAGAGACGCTCGAGATGAGAGGTGGCGTCAGGAAGATCAGAGGAGGCAGGATGCAACGCTGGGGCTGCTGCGTGAGCAAACAGACATGCTCCGGTGTCTGGTGGAGCTTCAGGAACGGCTGCTGGAGAACAGAGTGCCGCTACAGCCCCTGTATAACCCCCCTACCTCCTCACCATGTTCCATAGCCTCCTCACCCAGACGTGTAAGAACACGGGGGGGGGAGGCTCCGTACATCCTCCCATTCCACCCCAGTGGACAGCCCAAGCAAAAGGCTGCCATTTTTTTAACCTTTTTTTAGTGGGCTTTTCCTTCCCGCTGATCCTCCTCCCAAACCCCACTCAGGTTCTCTCCCTCTTTTTATAATCAATTAATAAAGAATAAATGATTTTTAAACAATAGTGACTTTATTTCCTTTGAAAGCAAGCTGGGGGAAGGGGGAGGGTGGGTTCCTTACAGAGAATGAGTCAATAAAGGGGGCGGGTTTTCATGAAGGATCAACAAACAGAAATTTCACACTGTAGCCTGGCCAGTCATGAAACTGGTTTTCAAAGCTTCCCTAATGCGCAGCGCTTCCTGGTGTGCTCTTCTAATCGCCCTGGTGTCTGGCTGCGCGTAATCAGCAGCCAGGCGATTTGCCTCAGACTCCCACCCTGCCATAAAGGTCTCCCCCTTGCTCTCACAGAGATTGTGGAGCACACAGCAAGCAGTAATAACAATGGGGATATTGGTTTGGCTGAGGTCTGAGCGAGTCAGTAAGGATCGCCAGCGACCTTTTAAACGGCCAAATGCACATTCTACCACCATTCTGCACTTGCTCAGCCTGTAGTTGAACAACTCCTAACTCCTGTCCAGGCTGCCTGTGTATGGCTTCATGAGCCATGGCATTAAGGGGTAGGCTGGGTCCCCAAGAATAACAATTGGCATTTCAACATCCCCAACGGTTATTTTCTGGTCCGGAAAGTAAGTCCCTTGCTGCAGCCGTTTAAACAGATTGGTGTTCCTGAAGACGCGAGCGTCATGAACCCTTCCCGGCCAGCCCACATGGATGTTGGTGAAACGTCCCTTGTGATCCACAAGTGCTTGCAGCACCATTGAAAAGTACCCCTTGCGGTTTATGTAGTGGGTACCCTGGTGCTCCGGTGCCAAGATAGGAATATGGGTTCCATCTATCGCCCCACCACAGTTAGGGAATCCCATTGCAGCAAAGCCATCCACTATGACCTGCACATTTCCCAGAGTCACTACCTTTCGTAGCAGCACCTCCGTGATTGCTTTGGCTACTTGCATCACAGCAGCCCCCACAGTAGATTTGCCCACTCCAAATTGATTACCGACTGACCGGTAGCTGTCTGGCGTTGCAAGCTTCCACAGGGCTATCGCCACTCGCTTCTCAACTGTGAGGGCTGCTCTCATCTTGGTATTCTGGCGCTTCAGGGCAGGGGAAAGCAAGTCACAAAGTTCCATGAAAGTGCCCTTACGCATGCGAAAGTTTCTCAGCCACTGGGAATCGTCCCACACCTGCAACACTATGCGGTCCCACCAGTCTGTGCTTGTTTCCCGGGCCCAGAATCGGCGTTCCAAGCCTATAACCTGGCCCATTAACATCATAATCTCCAAAGCACCGGGGCCCGCGGTCTGAGAGAATTCACGGTCCATGTCCATATCACGCTTGTCGCTGCGCTGCAGTCGCCGCCTCCTCCTCCTCGCCTCTTTTTTCTGGTCCTGGGTAAGCATAAACTCCATGAGAACGCGCGAGGTGTTTACAATGTTCATCACTGCGTTCTGGAGCTGAGCGGGATCCATGCTTGCTGCGGTATGGAGTCTGCAGAGTTCACTCAGGAAAAAAGGCACGAAATGGTTGTCTGCTGTTGCTTTCAGGGAGGGAGGGGGAGGCTGTACCCAGAACCACCTGCGACAATGTTTTTTGCCCCATCATGCACTGGGGTCTCAACCCAGAATTCCAAGGGGGGTGGAGACTGCGGGAACTATGGGATAGCTATGGGAAAGCTACCCACAATGCAACGCTCTGGAAATCGATGCTAGTACGGTAGCTTGGACGCACACCACCGAATTAATGTGCCTAGTGTGGCCGAATACATTCGAATTTATAAAATCGGTTTCCTAAATTCGAATTATATAAATTCGGATTAATCCCGTAGTGTAGACATAAACTCTCCAGATTTCTCATGAGCCTCCTTCCTGTTAGTACCTACTGGGACCACCCGATGGCGCTATGAATGTAAAAAAGAAAGCCTCCCTGTTGTGACGTGTGTTTTGCCCTGTAGTATCTGTTAATCTGGTAACTAGATGGCTAATCATTTTGCAGTGCTTGCTCAAGGATGAGCTTTGATGGTGCCCATGTGAGTTGCTGTACATATTTGCTAGGTGTGCCAGGAAAGCTGATATAAAATATGGTATATTGTTGCAACTAATGTTCTAGCTAGTAGCTGTGTTTAATGTTCCTACTACAACCAGCATCTTAAGGGGCAGATTCTGCTCCAAACAAAATGAGTAGGAATTTTGGCCCAGATTCTCCACGGTATTTTGGTGCCTGAAATCAATGGGAGTTAGGTGCCTAAATACTTTAAGGAGCTGGTCCTTGGCCCTTGTGTTCAGTGGAGCAGGACTGAGGCTTAAAAAAATTAAATGTACCTGTCACTGTTTATGCTGGCTGGTTACTCTTTGCATGGCTCTCAGCTCCACCAGCAACTATACATGAAATCCATTTCATATTGGTTCCTAAGCATTGTGTCCCTCCTGGACCCCAGTGCCCTGTTATCTGGGGTGCTGCCCCTTGGCAGTAACCCCTTTATCTCAAGGTCTCCCCACCCAGGGGAACCCCCACCCACACCCACTATCCCCACCTCACCTGCTATTATAAGGCTACTGCCAGTCATCATCTAGCCCCCACGCCCTGGGGCAGACTGCAGTATCAGCCTACTAATCACTGGTAAGGTTGGGTTTGGACCTGCTGCCTTTGCCTACCCCTGGGCTGCCCTCTGCAACCCCCAGTACCTGTTGGCCTTATGCTAGGCCACAGCCTGGGGCTTTCCAGGCTGGAGCCTCCCCAGCTCCTCTGCCTTTCCCCAGCCCTGCTCCACTCAGGTGCCCTGTCTCTAGCTCCTTGCAGCCAGACCCATCTCCCTCTACAGCTAGAAAGAGACTTCTTCTGGGCCTCCGGCTCACAGCCTTTTTATACAGGCCTGATGGGGCGTGGCCCAGCTGCAGCCACTTCCCAATCAGCCCAGTTTAGCCGCTCCCAGCCACAACCTTCCCCTAGGGCTGTTTTAAGCCTTTCAGGGCAGGAGCGGGGTAAGCACCCTGCTACACTTATAGACTACCCCAGTGAAATGGGCTAGCGAAAGAATCTGAGTCCTCACTCTCACTCCCTTTACCCAGAGGCCTGCCTGACCTTGAGAGCTCCCCTTCCACTCTCCTGTGTGTCAGAGTCCTCGTAACTCCAACAAGGCTGGGCCCAGGGCTGTCCTTAAGCATACACAGCATAATCAGCTGTGTAGAGCACCTGAAAATTTGGGGAACCCCTGGGTCTTATTTTCAACTCTTCTGTTCTTCCTATCCCTGTTCTGACTCTTTCTGCAGGCTCCCACAGCTAGCTGCTGCAGCCTGGTGAGTCTTCCTCTAGAGGGGATCTAGTAACTTAAAAAGTGAAAAAGCCTCCAGCCTGCCAGACCTATTAGCACAACACTGAAACTGTTAAAGAGCCATTCAAGTGGTAATGAAGCTATTTAACAGGCATTTGCCAGCCCCTAGGTATATACTGTCAGTTTCTGAATTTACTGACAAAAACAGTTGTGCATTACTGAATATTTACTCAGAACACGTTAGTCTACAGGACCTTAATTTAAAAGTTGCTTTAAAAATATTTCATTAGAAGATTGCTAAAGATTATAAAATCACATCTCTAAAAAATCCTTGCATAGATTTTTAGATGCACAATCTGAGTGTTCATCTTTAGCCTTGCATGTTTGGATCTTCAGACATATAGTTTTTTAAAATAAATCCTTCAAAAGACCACCCTTATCTAAAATACACATTTTAATTTTAATTACTATAGTACAAAAAAATTGCTTCCAAAGTCTTCCTGTCCTTTCTGTCCATCTCTTTCCCTCTTCACCCCCCTGTTGAAGAGAGCCCTTAAAAGGACAACACCCCTTTCCTTCCAGGTAGCTGGACAAATGAGTTTCCCCTTCTTTACTTCTGACTATTTGATGAACTAGTTTTAAGAGAACCCTCCAGAAAAATCAGTACCTAGTAAGATATAAAATCCTTTATTATGCCTAAAAATCTTTCGAAACATATTTTTTAAAGTTGGTGAAATTTCATAAACATGTCTATTGTTATGGAGATCACACAAAATAAACTAGTGTTTCCTTTTTCTAAAAGCAGTGAACATTGTTATGAACACACTAAACCTCTGTGACTGATTAACTGGATGTCTTTGTTTCTTTGTTTCAGTGAGTTAAATAGGTAGTAATCTTGAATGATTACTTTATGAAGGCTTAAGAGTACATTTAAAATATAAAATCAGCTTATAAATACTGATTAAGAAAATGTAAAACAGAGAAGAGCTGCATATTCCATAATATTTAATTTTGTATTCAGCAGGACAGCTGACTCGCCCTTACTACAAAGTTTTTGCAAATAAATCTCTGACAAACTTCAGAGCATATCAAAATACCTGTGACTGACATTTTTTATTCCCAAGTTTAGTGCTTTTAATTAGGTACCTTCTGCATGGCCAGTCTTCACCATCTGGCATGCAGTGGAAAACATGCTCCATTTTCTTTTGGAAAAAAAAACCACTCTTCTGCAATTTCTTTCTAATGTCATTTACTTCATTTGGGTTCAGGGATTTGGCTGGAAGGGGGTAAGCGGGGGGGGGGGGGAGAGCAGGGAGACAGTGGGGAGAGGGCAGGGCCTGGGCAGAGTGGGGGTGGGACCTGGGGCAGAGCAGGGGTGGAGTATGGGCGGGTCCACAGGCAGAAGAGATGGGCTGGGTAGCTAGCCTCCCCAAGGGGCAGCTTCACCCACTGCCCATGACAGCAGGTAAGAGTGGGTCGGCTCCTGCACACCCAGCACGCACTGCAGTCTCCTTAGGCAAGGGCCGTATTCACAGAGCCGAATGCGCCAGTGCCGGGCATTCTGCATGAGGGAGTGGGTCCGGGGGTCTCTGCGGGGAACTGAGACTCTCTGCCGCTGTGAGGTGAGCCAGGCGGCTCAGTATCCTTGCTGCCTCATCCCTCGCCCCCCAGGTTGCGAACCCAGGCTGCCATTGGGCATAGGGGCACCAGTTTAATAATACTGCATAGGGCCCCATAAATCCTATGGACAGCCCTGGGCAGGCCCAGGATTCCTGGGGGGCTTGACCCTCAATCTTGTCATGGTCATTTAGGGCAGGGGCTAGGTTGTCCCCACTCCAGGGTGCTCTCTCCGCACTGGATGCTTCCCTGACTCACTGATCATTACATACAGTTCAAAGCAAATACAATTTATTAAACCGCAATCAATTAAAAAAAAAATAAGGAAAAAACGGGAAAGGTTAAAGGAAAACACATAACCCTGCTCTGTGGCACGGGGACATCACAACCAGTCATCTCTGGAATGTAAGGGAAGTTCAGTCTGTTCCTCACAAGTCCCAGGCCTCCTGCTCAGGCCCTGGCTGTGCTGCAGGGACGTTGCGGGTCGGACGCTTGCTCTGGCAGTGGCCATGTGCCTTCAGGCTCTCGGTGGCAGGGCCCTTCTTCCCAGCGTCAGGCCCCCCGACAGGGTGACGATCCCCCCCAAGTCTGGCCTGCAAGGCCTCTTGGCTGGGGCCGTCTCTGCACTGGGCCCGCTGCCCAGGGTCCCCCTCGCTCTCCCCAGCTGCTCACCGCACCTGGCTCCAGACTGTTCCCACCCCAGCTCCACTCTGCCTCAGCACTGCAGCTTCTCTGCCTCCAGCTCCCTGGGCTGTTCCTCTGGCCCCTCTGGTTCTGGTTGCTGCAACTCTTTTCCTAGCACAGATCTGCTCTCTGGGCTGCTTCTGTGGCTCTGCTCCCAGCACTGACCTGCTCTCTGGGCTGCTTCTCTGGTTCTCTGGCTGGCATGGTTCTGCTTCCCAGCTCAGCTCGGGCCCCTTCTTAGCTAGGCCCCACTCTGTCTGACCCAGGCAATTCCAGCTCCCACGGAGGACGGGGCCTCCCTGACCTCCTGACTCCCTGATTAGCTTGCCCGCCCTGTCAATCAGGCTGACCTGGAGCATTGGCCTCTCCGCATTCCCCCTGGGGACTGTCAGTCTCAGAATCCTGATTTCCCATCGACCCTTCCCCTTCCTTTTGGTACTGGGAGCTAGCCAACAAAAAACACGCACTGAGTTTTAGTAAGGGGCCAACAGTCCCCTTACACTCTCCCTTGCAAAAATTCTGCCTCGGCCACAATATTCACACCAGTACATCCAGGCCCCTTATTAAAAACATGTATCCAGATCATGTTATATAAAAAAACTAACAATTAACAAAAGAATATTTAACATATTTAACATTCTATGTCTACTTCTTCATATTATACATGCTAAAATTCATTAAACCACTACATAGACCCAATAACATGATCATCTCTAAGGGCTGGTCTACACTGGGGGGGGGATCGATCCAAGATACGCAACTTCAGCATAGCTGAAGTCGAAGTATCTTGGATCGAATTACCTGGGGTCCACACGGCGCGGGATCGACGGCCGCGGCTCCCCCGTCGACTGCGCTACCGCCGCTCGCTCTGGTGGAGTTCCGGAGTCGACGGTGAGCACGTTCGGGGATCGATATATCGCGTCTTAACAAGACACGATATATCGATCCCGGATAAATCAATTGCTACCCGCCGATACGGCAGGTAGTGAAGACGTACCCTAAGTTTAACAGGAAGTACACCCTTACTAGTTCTCTGGGACCTTCTTAAGACTGATGGTTCATTACCCATATTTTCTATTGGCCTGTCCCCAGGTAACACCAAATCAATTTGAGGGATCTGGCCATTTTCATCAGGGTTTGGATTTGCCCCATTGGTTTCAGTATCCTTGGGAAATGCTGCTCTATGTCTCCTACAAGCTCTCGTCAAACTAGAAGTCCAAAGTTTTATCTGGTCCCTATGTTCTACTCTCTCAGGACCTCCTCGTTCAGGCTGTATAGTGTAAACCGGCAGTTCAGGATTGTTGTGGGTGACCACCGTGTGGGGATTAGATTCCCCTTACACAAAGTTCACATATTATTTTGTGAAAATCAGGCAATTTTCCTAATAATTTTGCATAGAAGAAACACCCTACCACCAAACCCATATTTTGAGTTTTATCCATCATGATGTGACTATTTCACATGCCGCCTCTGCTTTTAAATGATTTCAGGTGGGAAACACATGTCGGGGACTGGTGAACACAATGTGCCACAATGCAAAGAAATCATGCCCCAGAGACCTAATGAAATGCTGGTGGAAGTTTTGATGGCCTGATGGGTGGAAAGACAGTGCAGTTCTGCAGGAGACCTGGGTTCTGTTCCCATATTGGATGACTGTGCATCAGTCATGTCATACTCTGTGCCTCAGTTTCCCCAGCTGTGAAATTGGGATGATGCTCTGAGATCTATGGATGGAAAGTGCTTTGGAAGAGCTAAGTCCTGTTATATTACCTAAACATGAACCAGAGTTGATATTCTCCATGGGTTCTCTGAGGATACCCCACTCCATTCAGGCTATATTGTACGCACCCTTTGCTCCGGAAGGTGTCTTGCGTGGTGCATGCTCCAAAGCCACCTTGCTGATTCCACAGGGAAACCTGGACATTGCAAACCTGGGCTGAAGAGCTGGATGCAGGCCCGGGTCTCCTGGGCTGGTAGGGCAGGTGAGAGTCCAGCAGGGGATGTACAGTCTCTCTCCACTGTTGTCCACATGGAGTCGGAGGGCTGCAAGAAGGCAATCCCCTTTCCCCAGATCCACTTTCTGCCCCTCGCTCTTCCCTGTCTCCTGCACAGACCAGCAGTTCCCAGGTGCCCCAGTGGGTGACAAATTGATGGATTAGCACCTCCACTCCGGCAATCTGCTCTCACGGACCTGCCCCAGGTAGCACCAGATTTTATAATCAGCATTTTCTGGGGCTGCATTTTTCTGCCTTCCCAGTTCTTGGCTGCATCTCGCCTTCTTGCCTTGCCTGGCGTGGAGCTCGGCTGGCCAAGAACAAATGCCCTTCCTGTCCTAGGGCTAGTCTACACTTACCCGGTAGTTCGACGGCTGCGGATCGAAGTTCCGAGTTCGATTTATCGCGTCTGGTGTGGACGCGATAAATCGAACCAGGAAGTGATCCCCGTCAACTGCGGTACTCCAGCTCGGCGAGAGGAGTACCGCGAAGTCGACGGGGGAGCCTGCCTGCCGCGTGTGGACCGCGGTAAATTCGAAGTAAGGTATGTCGAATTCAGCTACGTTATTCACGTAGCTGAATTTGCGTACCTTACTTTGACTTGGGGGGTAAGTGTAGACCAGGCCCTAGCTGAGGGAAACAAAGGATGTAGCCAGCACTCTGTCTGGGGAAAGCGTGTTAGGTTGGGGCACTGCTCACAACCTCAGCCCTTTCCCAAAGAACCCTGCCTCTCATGAGTCCCAGGGGGCATGGACAGGTAACCTGCTCCCCCTCAGCACCACAGATGGGATGTTAGTCATTGGCCTTCGGCTGCTGATCCTAAAAGCCTATATCCCTTCAAGCCTCCCTTCCCAGGAGCTGGTGGCACCATGGATGCTGGAACTACGGGTGCTGCACCCCTTGGCTTGAAGTGGTTTCCATCATATACAGGGTTTAAGGTTTACATGGGGGGCTCTCAGCACCCCCACTATACACATTGCTCCAGCGCCCTGGGGTACACACACCCGTATCAGCAATGCCAGCAAAAAGAGCATGGGGGAGGGGGCAGGAGGAAGTGGCCTCAGTCAGCAATGGCAGGAGTCGGGCAGAGTAGCATAGACGCTGATGAGACACAAGGGCAGGAGCTATGCTGCGGGATCTGGCCCGAGTGCAGAAGGCAGGGGGTGCGCTGTGGGGTCTGGCCCTAGAGCAGAGGGCACGGGGTGCACTGCGGGGTATGGCCTAGTGCAGAGGACAGGGATTGCACTGAGGGATCTGGCCCTAGTGCATAGGGCAGGGGGTGCACTGGAGGATCTGGCCCTAGTGCAGAGGGCAGGGGGTGCACTGAAGATCTGGCCCTAGTGCAGAGGGCAGGGGTTGCGCTGAGGGATCTGGCCCTAGTGCAGAGGGCAGGGGTTGCGCTGAGGGATCTGGCCCTAGTGCAGAGGGCAGGGGTTGCGCTGAGGGATCTGGCCCTAGTGCAGAGGGCAGGGGATGCGCTGCGGGATGTGGCCTTAGAGCAGAGGGCAGGGGGTGTATGTCTCATCCTCCTCTAGTGTAGGTTCATGTAGAAGATTACAGCCTACTACTGTTATCAGTTATTCTATCAGCTCCAGTGGTTGAGGTCTGTGTGGTGGATCTAAAAGTTCCAACCCTGCTGATAACTCATGTGGGCATCAATACGGTGCCACATGGTGGAATTTCTGTTTTTTCAATCTGCTTTTTTTAAAAACCCAGGGAATTACAATGAAAAACTATGTGAAAAGGTAATTGAGGCTGCAAAATCAAGCATTCAATAGCTAGGAAATGTACAGAGCCTGTGCAATACACTAACTGTATTAGGTGAACCCATGTCACACCTAGATTCACGGACATGCCCATTATACTAGTACATGCCAATAATACCATGTGAACACAAGCAAATCATCCTATGTGAGACATGCAGTTGTACCATATGAAAATATGCAAATTCCATCAGATGTGCACACAAGGTGATTTTCACTGGGGTACTTCCAGCACTGCCACCCGGCTCCCTCACATCTTCAGATTTTCTGTAAATGAGTCGAAAATCCGAGCTGCCCCCGAGAAGAAATTGGTGGTGGCAGGTGGAAGTCTCCTCTCCTAATTCTGATAAACTAAATTAAAGGGGTGGAAAATTGGTATTTCAGCAAAACACTGGGAAGGTGAAACCAATTCCAGATGCTGTTTCAAAGAAAGCCTCCCTCTGACATGATCTGCTGCAGATAAACGCATGGAAGCTGCCTTGTGGTATTGTATTACAAGCCATTGGAGTTTCCAAATAATGCTGTGTGCGAGGCCCAGTCTCCTACCTTATTGCTGTTCTATAAATGGAGCAGATGGGCTCCAAAAGACAGCAGAGCTGCAACTCTGTCCTGGCTCGAGCAGAGTGCCTACCTTTGCAGTTCTGCAGGCTGAAGCAGCCAGTGGTAACATGGGGGTTGGGATGGCTACAAAGTTCCATCCCAAGCATCAGGCAGAGCTATGCCAAGTCTCACACAGGGAAGTTTGTTGCATTAAACAGATAGGGACAGGAACCCTGTGCTTCAGGGCATAAGCCAGTCTCTTGCTGAGGAGGGTTAGAAATAGGTTATTCCATAATGCACCACTCTGGGGTTTCTTACACCTTCTCCTGCAGCTTGTGCTGTCTGCTATTAGAGAGAAGATCCCAGCCTGGATAATGGGCTGCTGTGATCAGTTTTGGCAATTCCTGCATTGCTATAGCACTGGGCAGTATGTTGCACGAAGCAATGGGTCGCATTAATTGGCAGCATTAGGCAGTGTGTTGCATGGAACAGTGCGTTCCATTAGGTAGTATGTTTAGGGCTTTGTTTTTCAGGATTTATTTTTAGCAATTTTTGAGTTCTGTGTAGATGTCCAAGAACCGGGGCTGTGGGTGGGCATGGGGGGTTGGTCTTTCTCTTTGTGTGTACATGTAGTACTGTTTCAAATGGCACTACATTAAAGCATGCTAGGGAACCTTTAGTGCTCACCAGCAGGGTCTACAGGGACCAATTATTGTACTGCACATTACTGTGCTTTAGAAATTGCACCACATAGTCCACATTACTTCTCCATGTAGCCCTTAGACGCATGCCAGGGAGCAGTGACATTGCCTGTATAAATAAGCTGGACTGGGAAAGAGGTGAAGTCAGCACAAACTGGGTCACCATTTCTGGTGTTTTTCCAGTGTTTATTGGATAAACATCTATTGCATTTGTTTTGCACTGGTGTGTTTATCAGTTAAAACCTAAACTCAGACACCCTAAGTATGCTGCATTGGACAGCATGTCATATTAGCTAGTCCCACACTTTGCTTCATATCAGATGCCAACATAGTTAACAAGCTGTGCTCCCGCTTTGATTCAGCCCCTTTAATGAAATCCATATATAACCACTATAGCCAAAATCCCACTCCCAGCTGCTGTCAAACTAGGTCCAATCTCATAGCCCTGATGTCCACAGAGAGCACTTTAGCATCTGTGCACATGTGATTTTTTCATATCTACTTAGAAAGCATTTTAACCAATGGGAGTACAGTATGCAAATATACTATTGTCAGATGTAAAATGATAGGCTGAGTTATTTCCGACTTCATACAGTCCCACCTCCTTCCTAAGCATGAACTGTTCATAACTGTGGAAATTAATCTGTTAATTTAAACAAAAATCTTGACAGTTTTCCTCCTATTTCCCCTTTGTTTCTTTAACAGAATCTTACATCACAATCAAAATGCAGGAGGGAGGGAGTATTTTGAAGAGAACATTAATAAAACTAGGTTTATAAACAGACATCCTTCAAATACATGAAACATAATCCATGAAACCCCAATATGGCTCCACATGTCTCAGACCTCAGAAACCATTCTCTCTTGGGGATGTGATGAGACCCCTTTGTGCAGAGGTGTATTTGTCTTGTCCTGTAGCTCATGTAGGGCTTGTCTGGACAAACTCTTTGTTCATGGCAAACTGGGGTGTAAATCAACCCTTCACAGCCTGCCGCACACTAAGACTACGTGTGCACTACGAGCTGGGGCGTGACCCCAGCTCCTGTAGACATACTCATGCTAGCCTAGCTCACACTGAGCTAGCATGCTATAAAAGTATTGCAGCCATGGTGGCACAGGCTAACTACCCTCAGTGTGCCCCCATGGGTTTGGACCAGGCACGGCTAGCCCATGCTGCTGCTTGCTGCTGCCAGTGCCACTGCAGCTACGCTGCTATTTTTAGTGCACTAGCTCAGTTCAGCTAGCGCAAGTGTGTCTGCAAGAGTGGGGAGTGACACCCCTAGCTCCAAGTGTACATGTAGCCTGTGTAATCCCTGATGCTGCACACTACACTTCCCTAGTGCACTTTAATCTCCTCCCTTTTCAAAGTGCACTAGGCACAATTGTGTAGTGTTCCCTGTCCAACATGGAGCAGAATGCTTTACAAGGGTGCATAGTGTCACTGTCCCCATTTTAAAGATGGGGAAACTGAGGCACTGAGTGGCCAAGCCACATAACAAAGACAAGACTAGAACTCAGGTCTCTTGCCTCCCAAACAAGGGGTGTGGTGCTGTCTTAGGATCAGACCCACACGCCATTCGAAGCTGGGTTTGGAGGTGTAGCTCACTGGCCTATTTTGCGGCTGGCCTGGGAAAGCTCAGCTTTGTATCCCTGAATCTTGGCCCTGTGGAGTTTGCTGCCCTTGCCGCGTGCTCCCCATCTGGCCGCCTGTTCAGTAAACCCAGCCTGTTGCTCTGCAGGCAGCAGCACACCTGCCCTGGAGCTGGGGACATTGCTGACATTCCTGGCTGCCCGAGCCCACTTCCTGCTCCCCCTTCTTTCTTTCTGCTGCAGGCTGTTCTGCTCCCACCCCCCGCCGCCTCTCACCCTGAGTTTGTTTTCTTAGAAGGTGGGTCTGGCACTTGCAAAGCTGAACAATTTCCTGCCCCAGAGAACACAGTCCTTCCCCATTTTGTCTCCTTGCCTTTCTCCACCCTGGTGTGGGATTTTCTGTCCTATATGCTACAGCCTGTGACCCCACCTGACCTCACTAGCAACTCTGCTGTGGAGTGACCTTGGGCAGATCACGCCACCCCTCTGGGCCTCATTTTCCCCAGGATAATAAAGCTTTGAAATCTCTGGATGGAAAAGGTTGAGGCTTGTGCAAAGCAGCAGTGTTTAGAAGGGTCAGGCTGGGTCAGTACTTAGAGCAGTGGTTCTCAACCCTTGCGGCCCAATCAGCACACAGCTGTGTCCCATGTGACATCTTCAGGTAGTGTATATATTGTGTGGATGCAGCCCACACACAGAGAGCTGCATATGCGGACCCACAGTGGCAAAGAGGATGAGAATCACTGACTTAGAAGGAATCCTCCGAAGAGCACTGTGACACTCTGTATCTCGGGGAACACCCTGCACTCCCATGTTCATCCTTATAATATGATTGTGTGGTATCCAATGCAAATTTTGTCATGTCCGGTGTCTTTGGAAGGCTCATGATGCACTGAGCATTGTTGTTATAGTGATGTTATAATAATTGTTGTTACAGTAATGTTATAGTAATATAATAGTATAGTATTATAGGTTATAATTTCATGTATATAGTTATGAGGCTGAAAATGTCTCTTCATGGCTTAAAATAAGCCCAGGCAAAAACTCTCCAAGAGTAATGAGGCAGTTCACACCTCATCACGGCATGTATGGGACAAACCCAGCCCAGCCTCACAGGAACAGCCCAGACTCTGGCCTAGGCAGCAACAAAAGGATCTGTTGGACTCTCGAGTGAGTCACCCCACTTCCTTTGGTCAGTTTGGGACTACGATGAGATGCCCCCTTGGCTTTCTTCCCTCTTGGCTTTGCCCCCCCCGACTCTGAAGGGGGGGGGGGGACAAAGCCAAGAGGGAAGAAAGAACATGATAAAAGGGAGAGACGTTTGCCATGCTCTTCCTCTCTCTTCCACCTCCATCTACAGACATCACCACCAAGCGACTGAAGCACTGATCAAAGGGGAGAGCCTGGCTGAAGGGCAACCAGCCAGCCTGTGGTGAGAAGCATCTAAGTTTGTAAGGGCATTGAAAGTGTTAAGATCAGCTTAGAATGTGTTTTGCTTTTATTTCATTTGACCAAATCTGACTTGTTATGCTTTGACTTATAATCATTTACAATCTACCTTTTGTAATTAATACATTTGTTTGTTTATTCTACCTGAAGCAGTGTGTTTGGTTTGAAGTGTGTCAGAGGCTCCCCTTGGGATAACAAGCCTGGTACATATCAATTTCTTTGTTAAATTGACAAACTCATATAAGCTTGCAGTGTCCAGACGGCATAACTGGACTCTGCAAGACGGAGGTTCCTACGGTTGTGTCTGGGACCGGAGATATTGGCTAGTGTCATTCGGTTACACAATCCAAGGAGCAGCTTACATGCCAGAGGCTGTGCATGAACAACCCAGGAGTGGGGGTTCTCACAGCAGAGCAGGGTAAGGCTGGCTCCCAGAGTCGGGGATTGGAGTGACCTAGCAGATCACCGGTCCAGATAACACCAGGGGAACATCACAAGCACCCACTGCTGCAGGAGAGTGCTTGTACAATCTGGTAGGTGGCATTCATCCCTCTGGGTCAATATTGACCCAATGGCCTCGCCTAAGACTGGGGCTTCATGCTGCTAGAGAGCCTGCCTTTCAGATGTAATGTAAAACCAAGGAGCAGAATGGGGCCATGTGACGGTGGTCAGGAGTGGTGATGGGGCTGGTCAGTGGTGGATGGGGAGGGGGCTGGGCAATGGGGGTGGCCAGTGGCAGATGGGAGGGGAAGGGAGGAGGGGGGAGGGCAATGGGGTTGCACAGTAGCAGATGGGGTTGCACAGTGGCAGATGGGAGGGGAAGGGGGCCAGGCAATGTGGGTGGCCAGTGGGTGACCACATGTCCCAATTTTATAGGGACAGTCCTGATATTTTGGGCTTTGTCTTATATAGGTGCCTATTACTCCCCATCCCCTGTCTCAGTTTTTCATACTTGCTGTTTGGTCATCCTACCAGTGGGAGGGGACTGGGCAATAGGGTTGGACAGTGGCAGATGGGAGGGGGAGGGGGCTGGGCAGATGGGAGGGGGAGGGACCCTGGCATTGGAGGGGGCCAGGGAAATGGGGTTGCACAGTGGCACATAGGAGGGGGGGCAGGAAATGGGGTGTCCAGTGGCAGATGGGAGGGGGATGGGGCCGGGTAATAGGGTTGTGCAGTGGCAGATGGGAGGGGTCGGGGTCCGGGCAATGAGGTTGGGCAGTGGCAGATGGGAGTGGGAGGGGACCAGGCAATGGGGGTGTCCAGTGGAAGATGGGAGGGGGATGGGGCCAGGCAATGGGGTTGGGCAGTGGCAGATGGAAGGGGGAGGGGCCCTGGAAATGGGGTGTCCAGTGGCAGATGGGAGGGGGATGGGTCCGGGTAATGGGGTTGTGCAGTGGCAGATGGGAGGGGTTGGGGTTGGGCAATGAGGTTGGGCAGTTGCAGATGGGAGTGGGAGGGGACCAGGCAATGGGGGTGTCCAGTGGAAGATGGGAGGGGGATGGGGCCAGGCAATGGGGTTGGGCAGTGGCAGATGGGAGGGGGAGGTGGCCAGGCAATGGGGTTGCACAGTGGCGGATAGGAGGGGGAGGGGCCGAGCAATGGGGTTGAGCAGTGGCAGATGGGAGGGGGATGGGGATGGGCAATGAGGTTGAGCAGTGGCAGATGGGAGTGGGAGGGGGCCAGGCAATGGGGTTGAGCAGTGGCAGATAGGTGGGGGATGGGGCCAGGCAATGGGGTTGAGCAGTGGCAGATGGGAATGGGAGGGGGCGGGGCAATGGGGTTGAGCAGTGGCAGATGGGAGTGGGAGGGGGCCGGGCAATGGGGTTGAGCAGTGGCAGATGGGAGCGGGAGGAGGCTGGGCAATGGGGTTGGGCAGTGGCAGATGGGTGGGGTGGGGTCCATGAGACAATCTCTCTCTTCAGATGTGACCCACACAGGAAAACCTTTGAGCCCCCAGTGCTCTACAGCTCTCTGTCCGTCCACCCATCCCTCGCCCCCTTCTCTCCGCACTCCGTCTGCCTGTGTCTCCCTTCTCCCCCCTCCCGTTATCTTGCCCCTTTGCTGTTTGCAGCAGGCTTTGTTAGTTTAAGGGGCAGGTTCCCAGTCTGTGAGTGCCAGGGAGGTGTGGTGCTGCTCAACCATTTCCTCTCCTGACAGGGAATGGGACAGCCTGCCTGCTTCCCAGCTCGCAGCCTGGTTTCTCCGGGGCTGGAATGCTGGGGCCGAGGCTGGGCCGCGGGGATTTTTCCTTTGCTTGTCAGCGTGATGGTAGCCACAGGTATTTGGAGGGGCCTTGATAGAAAGAAAACGCCCACAGGGCAGCAGATGGGGATGCCCGGCCTAAATCACTGCAGATTCCGCCCTCTGGTAGGGGAGGGGAGCATGGAGCAGGCCAAGCGACACCCCTCCCTGAGCTAGGCAGCACTCCTCCGTTTGGGGGCCCATGTGCAATGAGCCAGCGGGGGGGCTCAGCCCCTGGTGGATGGATGGCACCATCACACACATGGTGCCAGGGCTTGGAGCATTGGCTTGGCCTTAGCTTCTAGCTGATAAATGCCTGGTGCAGAACCTCACTGTCCTGAACCCCAGGCTGGGGCCTGGCTGGTTCTGAAATGAGCCAAGGCCATGAATGGTGTGTGCTTTGGGGGTCGTTATCAGTGCTGGGGGACCCAGCAGGGAGAGGGAGTACACTTCACAGAGGTGCCCAAAGGGCCTGCTTCAGAGGTCAGGCAGCAGAAAGGGGCTGCACAGAGGTCGTAGGGGATGTCTGGGGCCTCAGTGTACAGGAGACTCATGGGCCCATATGAAGCACATTCCATTTCCCTCCCATCCCTGCAGCTGGGAGTCGCCCAGTTCCCATCCCCCGTGCTGCCTCCCTGAGCCCCACACCTGTCCCTCTCCCGCTGCAGACTCCCCGACTCTAGTGCCCGCCTGATACGCTTCTACACTCACACCAGAGCATCCTGCCCCAGCGAGCCTGGCACTAGCTGCTCCTGGCACCAGGCAGGGAATCTGGGTCCATCCCCCTGTGTTTCATGATTGATGAAGCTGGTGAAATAGCGCTGCTTTCCCGGGAGCCCTGTGCCTGCTTCCCTGGCCCCTGGCCACTCCTCCCAGTGGCGACGGGGCAACAAGGCTCCTGTATCCCCCTGTGACTGGTAGATCCAGCAGTGTTTCTCTGTGGTGGGGGCATGTCCCACTGACAGTGATGCCATGCCTGGGAAATGCCCTCCTCCCTAGCTCGGGCTGCATACCCTCCTGAGCCAGATAGGTGAGGTGAGGCTGGGGCTGCAGAGACACCACAGCCAGCTCGCCCCTGGCACTTGAACCCACCAACACACAGGACAGGCAAGGGGATCCATTTATTCCTGGAGTGTGGCAGGAGCAGGCAGGCTCCAGGAGGGTGTGGATCACAACCTGACAGCCACTAGTGAGCAAAGACATGTGAGAGGGGGCAGCTGCTCTGCTGCTGTCAGTGCACAAAGCAGCATTCCTGCCACCATGGCTGATTTGATGCACAGCCTGCTCTCCTTGGCATGACACCAGGTGCCGCTAGGCCCTGTGGCCAAGAGGCAAGGGGATCCCCCCTCCCAGTGCTGTGCCCCCTCCTGCCCCTGACTGGTATGTCCCAGTTGGCTGAGATCATGTAGACTGCAGCACCCTGATGGCAGGTGCTGGGCCAAGAGCTCTCCCCCAAACTAGGCCTGGTCACCACTCCATCTGGACAAAGGGGTGCCCGGGCCACATTTCAGTGGTGTCGCAACTCTATGCGCCAGGTCACAATGCCACTCACTGAAATGGCCTGGCCTCCCCTCTGTATGGAGGGGTGGCTTGGACAAATGTCAGTGGCACTGCGATCATGCAGCCCAAGCAACACTCCAGCCTGCTCCGGCCGCAGTCGTCCTGATTGAAAGCATTCGGGCCATGGCCCCCACAGCTCTGCAGCCTATGGAACTTTGAGCAAATGCAAAACCTTAGGGGGGCATCCGCCGCCCCAATTAGCAGCACTGCGCTCACTCCTGGGGCCCTACAGACCTGCCAACAAACGGGTCCTGCCTGAACACAGGGGCTGGTGCCAAGCTCCTGGCCACACTGGACTTTTGTCGATCAGTGGCTGTTCAGCTATTTCCCTCTTCTTCTCCTGGGCTGTGTTTAATTCACACTTCTCCTACCCTCCAATCCCATTCCCAGATTTGCTGCCCTTTGGGACTCTAGTCCCTATCCCCATGCCCAGTTCCTGCCTATCCACCGCTTCCTACACTCCAACCAGGGGGGGTGTTTGGTTCTGGGCTTGCAAATCATCCCCAGAACATCTCCCCTTTGTAGCAGCTTAGGGCAGCTCCTTCCAGTAAAGTCCTTGGAAACATGGAATTAGCAACCACTCAGATCTGCTGGGGCCAGGGGCATGGGCCGGGATTTGCCTATCACGGTATTTATCCGGCACCCATCGCTGGAGTGTTTAGCTGCTTGGGGCGTGTGAATCCCATGGACACATTTTAATTCCTTGAGGGCAGCACTTCCTGTGGTGGCTGGCAAGGCACAGTGATTTTCATGGGACCTTCCATTACCATGCTGTTCGGTATCTCTGCCTAGTGGCACCTGCTGTGTCAGGGAAGATGTTGTGGGTGCTGGCAGGTTATCCCTGGGGTTCATGGTGCCAGAAGGAGCTGGTTTCTATAGGCTATTTGTGTGGGACTGTTCTTATAATACCACATTTGAATTGATGATGGGAGAAAAGCAATCATGGAAGAGCAGTCCCCTAGTGCTGCTTCTGCTCCCCTTGGAAGAAGCATCCCAGGGCAATCCACAAACTGTGACTAAAGGAGCCAATCCAGCTGCAATCCAGTTTGCTGGACATGAGAGTGAAGGATGCTTGTGGAAAGGGACCGGGCAGCTTGTGGTGGGGCTCAGTCCCGCAGGAGGTTGCCTTGCTGCTGGGATTGCTGTCCTGAGGGCAATGGCTGCCATGGTCAGAGATGCAGGCTTCACCCAGAATGTCTTACTTCCGAATGCACTTGGCCGCGTTTCACCATGGGACCTTCCAAGTCAGTGCTGCAGCAAAGGGGAGGACACAGCCTGCAGTCCCCCCGACTACTTCCTTTGTCCACTCTCATCCTTTGTCGGAATTCAGATCCAATCTTTCCAGTGGGGCCTGTAGCTCAGAACCAGCCCCTGGATCCACTAGTCATTGGGCTCCCTACAGGTGATATTGGATGAGATTCACTTGCCTGGGTTATGCAGGGCAGATCAGATGCTCTAATGGTCCAGAATGGGCCCAGCCGTTGAGGGCAGGTTCCGAATCGGATCTGAACTTGGTGGCTCAGAAGATGGGGGTGGAGGGACCCAGAAAAGGTGAGAAATGGACTGTGATCAGCTGGCAAAATGCAGAGCGAACAGGAGCAGAGACTCTTTCCTGCACTGGCCTCCCTCTTGGCCTCTGCTAATATTCTCCCTATCCCGCTGCCAACAGAAACCCTGAAAAACGACACGCCTGTCAGGAAACCTCCAACCTGGGCCAATGGGTTTTTACATATCTGCCAATATAATCCGACCTTATCCAAATAACTATAACCCAGGCTCTCCAGCTTTGATCTGGTGCTCCAGCCTTTCTATTTACTTAATTGTCCCGTCCCCGCTCTGAACGGGCTCTGTGCCCACAGCTGCTGCCTTTGCATTCTTTGGGGCTTATTGCGGGTTGCTCACCTGTTTGCCATTACCTAGAGTGCCCCAGAAACACGGGGCTGTCTGAGTGCACCTCGCCCCAGCTGAGCATTCGCCGCAGGGCAACCACCTGCTCCAGAGTTTAAACAATGGCCCTTATATGGTGCCTTGGCCTGCATCGGATCGATGCTGCGATCCAGTTTGGACCAGTATTTCCTTATCCTGTGATGCAGAGGTATATGGCTTTCTGCTGAGTGGGAACTTGTGGGAGGTGACCCCATTTGTCTGGTATTTTCCACATACTCAGCCTTCCTCACATCAGACAATGGCTGCTGATTACTAGCTCAACCAAGGGTTGGCTGGAGCCTATGGCCACCACTTGAATATTGTCCAGGTCCTTTTCATGCTTTTCCTTCTTTTCATCATTAGCCATTCCTTTCTCTCCACACCAAAGGTGGCTATGGACTCCACTTGGTCTCATACAGCCATGTTACCTGCAGCTGGGAAGCAACTTTGGATATGTCTACACAGCAGTTGAGGGTTATGACTGCAGCATATATAGACCTACCCAACCTAGCTTGGATCAAGCTAGCTTGCTAAAAATAGCGTAGCCATAGTGGCACAGGCTAGCCGGCTGAGTACAAGCCCTCCTGGGACCCTAGGTATGTATTCGAGTGGCTAGCCCATGCCACCATCTGTGCCACTGAAGCTACACTTTTATTTTTCATAAGCTAGCTCGTATATGCCTATGCATGCTGCCCTGATCTTTTGGGTCTGTCAGTGACAGCATGGGTGGAGACGTGAATTGGGTGGGTGAAACTGCTGCAAAACAACACAGCTCTCAACATCCATTAGCAGCAGCCAGTAGAGACCATCATGGATCTGGTTCAATGCAGGGCAGGTCATGCCCATCCATCCTGGCCTTGCAGAACCACCAGTGCTGCTTTATGGCCTATAGGATGCATCCCACCCAGATTGGTGGTGGGAATGAACTGAAATTTGTTTTGCACTAGCACCCCATAACTAGAGATTGTGAGGGGGAGTTCAGGTTGCCACATCCTTGGCATCTTACAGTATGAATGTCCCTGCCTTCCTACGCATAGTGGCTTCACACAAGGCTGGTCATTTGCTTCCACGCCATATGTCCTTTGCGTTGACCTGTGCCTGCCCCACTGCTCAGTGTAACTTGGCCTCTGCAGCTTGACTGCATCTTGGCAGCCTGTGTTCAAACTCTCACTTCCTCACCCCCTCTGTCCACATCACCAAACAGCTTGGTACAAGTGGCTCAGGCTGGGAATTCCAAGGGATGCTGCTCAACAGCAGTGAGGTATGTAAGCAAGGTCTGCATGAGCTCTCCCCTGACATCTAGCGATCGCTGGGGAAGAAGACTTCATGAACTGACCTTGTTTGCATAGACATGTCCACTTTGCCTAAGTGCACGGCACGATGGGTCTGCCCAAATGATCATGTGATGGGTTCGGTCACAGAGACCCCCTTGGGACTGTCACATGATGTGCTGAAACTACCTCTGAGCCCGTTTTCTCTGATGGCTTGGGACTCCAGAACCCTGTCTTGTTGAGCCAGACACGCTAGCCTGCTGCAACACAGAACCAGGGTCTGAACCACGCCCCCAAAGCTGCAGACCTAACTGAAAACAGCTCAGTAAGTACTCCTGTTTCTAGCACCCAGACACCCAGCTCCCGATGGGATCCAAACCCCAAATAAATTCGTTTTAATCTGTATAAAGATTATACAGGGTAAACTCATAAATTGTCCGCCCTCTATAACACTGATAGAGAGATATGCACAGCTGTTTGCTCCCCTAGGTATTAATCACTTACTCTGGGTTAATTAATAAACAAAAGTGATTTTATTAAGTATAAAAAGTAGGATTTAAGTGGTTCCAAGTAATAACAGACAGAACAACCTAAGTTACCAAGCAAAATAAAACAAAACACACAAGTCTAAGCCTAATACATTAAGAAACTGAATACAGGTAAATCTCACCCTCAGAGATGTTTCAATAAGCTTCTTTCACAGACTAGACTCCTTTCTAGTCTGGGCCCAATCCTTTACCCTGGTACAGACCTTGTTAGTTCCAGCTCAGGTGGTAACTATGGGATTTATCGTAACTGGCAGCCGCCTTTGTTCCGTTCCACCCTCTTTTATAGCTTTGGCACAAAGTGGGAATCTTTTGTCTCTCTGGGTCCCCACCCCTCCTTCTAAATGGAAAAGCACCAGGTTTAAGATGGATTCCAGTGCCAGGTGACATGTTCTCATGTCCTGTGAGACCCCAAGCCTCCATTCTTTCTGGCCTGACTCACAGAAACACAGGAAGGCTTACAAGTAAACAGAGCCATTTACAACCAATTGTTCTAGTTAATGGGAGCAATCAAGATCCTAAGCCATCATTAATGGCCCACACTTTGCATAATTACAGTAGGACCTCAGAGTAATACTTCATATTTCTAGTTTTAGATACAAGAATGATACATTCATACAAATAGGCTGAACACACTCAGTAGATTAGAAGCTTTGGAATGATACCTTACAGGAGACCTTTTGCATGAAGCATATTCCAGTTACATCATATTCACACTTATAAACATATTTCCATAAAACATATGGAGTACAACATCACAGATCACTTTTGGCTGGTGTTGGATCACAAGTCACTTTGTTATTGGGGCAGAGATAATAAAGGGTTGCTATCCTTGTTGTGTGAATCAAGGGCAGCAGAACTGTGCTTGGCATGCCCTGATTGAGGGACCTACTCTCAACTAAACTTCACTCACTAGGCAGGGGACAGGAGTGCCAAAGCCTAGTGGAGTTGAAAGAGGGGGTGTGGCTGCTTTAGATGACATTTTACTCTTTTTCACTATGTAATAACATAGCTGTTTAAGACTCAACTGAGAGTCTTTTGTTGCTGGCTAATAAAGCAGAAATTACTGATAATCAGGTGTAAGTATTAGACCTGCTTCAGTACCCTGTCTCAGTCTCTACTAGCAGTGAAGCTCCCCCACTAACAGCTAAAATCACTGCGGGTGCAGAGCAGCCTTTGGAGTGGCAAGTGCCTGGGCAGGGGAATGAGCAAGGTGCTTTTCTTTCCCTCCACTCTGGGGTGGGAGGTGAACTCATGTGGATACACCTCCGGGTCTTCCCTGATCAAGAACAACAACTGTGAGTGGGATGCAGTGGAGGGAAAAGGGAGAGGCACATTAGAGGAACTTTTGGTTGCTGGGTTTAAGAACCTGAGGCAAAAGAACATGGCCCAACGTACTCTGGGGTGGATGTTTGGCTCCTGGTTTTATGCATATGAATCCTGCTTGTGGCGTTTTCCCAAGTTAATGCCGGGTGACTTTCCTCCTTTTTATTAAAAGTTTCTTTTCAACACTCAGTGCTTGTGATAGGGGAAGTATTGCCTCTCAGAGGTGCTCAGGGGTGGTATGTAATTTCCCCAGGTTACTGGGTGGGGGCTCGAACTGGCTCTGTGTGGTATTTTGTTGAAAAGGAACCCCTAGACATTGAACCTGGCCCTTGTCACTGCAGACACCACCTGGCAGAAGGATTACAGGTGCATTGGCCGGGTTCGGGGAGGAAGTCTGTGAGGGAGAAACAGAATAGAAATGGGGACTGTATATCAGATGATAAATTCTCTGTGGCAGAGAATGTCTCTTGCTCTGCATCTGTTCAGTGAGGCCCCAACCTGATTACCAAGAACCACTGATGCATTTGCTCTTGCCTGAAGCTGTGTCAGACCTGAGCCCCACCCAGGATGGCTGGGAGAGCACGTGACAGCTTGATTCTGACACACCTAGAACTGAGCTCCCTGGACAGGTGGACATGGTAGCACTTTCCACAAGAGCAGGAGTGTTAGCTTAGGCATGCTGCCCAACTCCCAGGCTGTGTAACTATGTCCTGATGGCCTAGGTCTCTCTGCTGTTCTTTCAACCAGCAGCAGAATCATCAGCACTTCCTGTCTCAAACTGTCGGGTAGTGTTGCTGTGTTTCAGGGGTGGCGTTTCACCCCAGCGGAGGCTGCATTTCTGTAGTGGGCACTAAAGCATTCTTGAAAACACTGGGCACCCATCTTGCTCTGTGGTGATGACAGTGTGAGATCATGACTGTTTGACCTGGTGTTACCTGATTTAAATCAGGTGAACTTCCTGCTGATGAACGGTTCTATGGGGACTTTGCTGTCACATGATGGGGGTGCCCTTTTGCTCACCTGGTAGAGAAAAAACATTATCAGAAGGTTGTAGTTGTAGTTCTATAGATACATGTAGACCCTGTGGCCTGAAACCCTGAGAGTAGGGACCTCACTGCTGGCATCTGTTGGTAAACAGAGAGCAGAGCAGCCCAGAGCTGCTTGAGAATGCCGGTGAACATGGCTCCATTGGGAAGGGAGCTCTCTGCTGGCATCTGTTGGCAAGCAATGGGAAATGACTGCTTGGGATAGGCCTCATTTGCATGTCAGTGATGGGACAATTTGGGGCATTCTGGTTAAATACAGATAAGTTTTGAGTTTGGGGGCAACAAAATGCTGTTGTCTCTGTTGGGATATGAAGGGACAGGAGAGCTACACCAAATGTACCTGTGGTGAGGGGTCACTCTGACCCAGAATCACAGTCAGCCATAGCTGGGTTTAGGAGCTTGGACAGGCTGAAAAGGAGAAGTAGTTAGAGAATTCTATATTTGGGGGGGTTGTCAAGAGTGTATTATATACCAGAGAAGCTAAGCTGTGTGAGCTATAAAACAGCATATGATGTAGAACCCAGGTGAGGTTGAAGCACTGAATGGTATAGAGGCAGCATTGATGCAGGTGATGATTGTGGGGGTAGTTCAGGCTGAAGTTGCAGAGAGCAGCAGCCTACCCAAGGACCTGTGGTGCAGGCCTCCCTACCCAGCAATAAAAGCTGAAATCATCTCAGCTGGGGCAAGTGGCAGAGCCTCCAGATTGGGGCAGGGCCAGAATTCTTGGACTCCACCAACCCAGGACAACACACTGTGAGTGGGGGAGCTGGGGAGGAAGGATGTGGCTAGAACACACCAGCCACTCTCAGTTGCAAGAGAGGGACTGAGGTTGGGACAATTGTTAAGGCATGGGCACCATGGGTGTGGTGGTGGGGTCATAGCTAATATTGTTAATAGATAATATTAATTGTTAATTGGTTAATATTATGGTTAATTAATTAATGGATGGCTTTCCCAAGTTCATTTTGTTGTCTCTCTCCTCCCCCCTCCCTAAAGTTTTCTTTGTTTTAAATCCTTGGACTCAGTCTTGTGGGTGGGGAAGTGTTGCCTTTCAGCAGTGTCCAGCATGGTAGAGAGAGTTGCCAAGGTTTCTGGGTGGAGGTTCAAGCCAGTGTTATCTACATTTTCAGAAGGAACCCCTAGAAAACTAAGCCTGGCCCATTTGGCTGTCAGTATTTGGTACAAGGATGTCTCTCTCTCTCTCTCTCTCTCAGTTCAGATTAAAGTTTGATTTTAAACCCCCCACCAACAGCCACCACATTTGAGCATCTTAAAGGGGATGATTTCCAAAAGCACCTAAGGGTTTTAGGAACATATGTCCCATTGGCTTTCAGTGGGATTTATGCTCCTAAATCCATTAGGCACTAGACATTCTCCCCCGGAATTAATTCTTATAGTCCCACAATAATGAGGGCCAGAATGGGTGCCCCTTGCTCACACTGTATAGTACCTCGCGCCACCCAGTCCCACTGCACATGTGGAAGGGAGAGCAGCAGCATTCCTGAGAGAGGCAGAGACAGCACAAGGGGCTGCAGTGGCACCCACAACTGTATGCCCAGCATGCACCATGGGCAGGGTCAGGGCTGGCTCCAGCTTTTTTGCCGCCCCAAGCAGCAAAGAGGGGGGAAAATAAATAAACAAATAAAGCCGTGATCGGCGGCACTTCGGCGGCTTCTCTACCGTGCCGCTTCATTCTTTGCCGGCAATTCGGCGGCCGGTCCTTCCCTCTGAGGGGGACTGAGGGACGCGCTGCTGAATTGCTGCTGAAGACCCGGACGTGCCACCCCTTTCCATTGGCTGCCCCAAGCACCTGCTTCCTGCACTGGTGCCTGGAGCCGGCCCTGAGCAGGGTGCCAATTGGGGGACAGGGCTGCCCGCGGGGAGGGTGGGGCAAATGAGGCAGTTTGCCCTGGGCCCCCTGTTTCAAAGAGCCCAGGAGTTGCAATGTCACTCAGGTATGGCCCAGCAGCCCCTTAAGATGGCCCTGGCTGCCCCTCAAACTGAGTGGCGCTGTGACCTGCGTGCCAGGTCACAACGCCCAGAGCAGGGAGTTGGGCCCAGCACCATGGGACAGGAGCCAAGCTGCAACTGCTGGGGGAGTGCGGGTGTGCATCAGATGCTAAACTTCTGCAGTTTTGGGACTTAGGGGAATGATGAAGAAGTGGTTTAGATGCATCACACAAAGAGTTATCACCCACATCCCAATTCACTGCCTAATTCCACATGATGGACAGCTCAGCTCAGGAAGGCCTAGGACTGGAATAATAATGGTGGGAAAGTTTAGAATTGAGGTGTATTCGAGGGGGACATGGTTAGGGTCCCAGGCCTAAAATTACAGTACATTGGCAGGGATGTGACCATATGGCACAGGGAAGAAAGGCCCTGAACAGCAGGGAGAGTGATATCCAGAATTCCCTTTGCCCACCCTGGGAGGGTGCTATCCCAGAATTCCCTTTGTCTCATGCTGGGAAGGTGCTATCCCGAAATTCCCCTGGCCCATGCCGGGAGGGTGCTATCCCAGAATTCTCCTTAGCCCACGCCAGGAGGGTGCTATCCCAGAATTCCCCTTGTCCAGGGAAGTCTTTCATTTCTCCAGCCATCCCTGGCAGTTTATTGGAATAATGATCTGATTAACTCCCGGGTTCTGGTTTTTGACGTTGCGGCTCATAATTTATAAGCAGGAGCCACTTGTGGAAAAAAGGAATATTTCACTCGCAGGCAGCCCTGGGTGACTCTCCTGGATGCCCCGGCTCGATGATTGATGGGCACCACATTGTGGGCTAGATGGACCGTGTCCAGAGTTCTGCAGAACAGCCTATTCAAGAGCACACAGCCCTCTGATACCATCCCAAGCTGCTGATAGATGGAGCATGTCCAGTGTATGAAGGATGACCCCTCCAGCCGCTGCGCCTGCTCCTGTTCTCTTGCTGTTACACTGGGGTGTCGCGGTAGATGGAGCATGTCCAGTTTATGAAGGACATCACCTCTTATGCTATGCAGGGTTCTCACTGAAGGGCTCTCGCTCTCTCCCTGCATCTGTTCCACTCGCTCCTGGCCAGATCCTCAGCTGGTGTAAATTACTGTAGCCCCACTGACGTCAGTGGAGCTGTGCCCATTTACATCAGCTTAGGATCCGACCCTTTTTTCTCTTTAATTCTATTAAAAAAAAGATTAATCCAAGTTCCCTCTTTGTGGGAGCGGCTCAGAGCCCACTGGCTGCCTCTGCCCAAATGCCCAGTCTGCAATTTCTCATTAATGAATTGCTGATCTGTATCAAGTCAGCAGAGTTCGCCTGGGGAGCAATAAAGAGCTTCTCTCCTGGCTGTCTGGGACTCTTGAAAGGGCCAGGTGCCCCTGGGCAGAGGCTGGCATGGGGCAGACAAGACAGTAATAACACAGGACCTCAGACACAGTATGAATGCTTAGCCTTTCTGCAGCATGCAGCGTTTCAAAGCACTGTGGAAACATGAAGTAATTAAAGAATTACGCTTCCCCCCACAACCTAGCCCACAGTCCTGACCCACAGCCCCTTGGCTATTCCAGTGCTGATTCCCCACCCAGCTCTGGCAACACATCAGTCCCAACCCCCTAGCCCCTCCTGTTAGTCCTCAGGGAGGCCTGATGCAACACCTTGCCATGCTCTCCAGAGCACAATCACTCTTGCACCCCCTCTGCAGCCGGGCAGATCTGATGTCTGGTGCAATGAGGGGGCTGGTTCATACCCCCATCCCCTTCTCCCTACCTCTCTTGGGGGTGTATTGCACCATCGCAGGCAACCCTGGTATTTGCTTTAATACAAGGGCTGCAATTGTGCTGGGACCCTACAGTTGTGCTGGGTCTTTGCAGTTGGGCTCAATCTCTATGCAGTCACTCCCTGCAACCAACCCTGCTTCCCTCAGTGCATCTCCATGGTCTGGCCTGTAGCCTGTGAGCTCTGTGGAGCAGAGCCCATCCTTTGGCCTTCCACAGTGCTGAGCATACTGACCACATTCAACAAATAGCTGGCAGGCCAATGCTGTCTCCCCCATTCCCTTGCCGTTCGGTCACATGTTCCCAACAGAACCATGCTCAAAATCAATGCCATGTGTCAGGAAATTATTTGCAGCCTAATAACAATGCACCAATGACATCCTCATGCAGTTATAACTCAGCCAATGGGAATTTAGCCTGAGTAAGAACTGAGAAAGAATCCCAGGCTTTGGCCCAATAACAATGTTTAACCCTGACACGATGTTTTTCATGTGAGATGCAGTCTACAGACATTAACTGCTGAACCTCGGGTAAGAGGTAAGCTGATAGCCAGGCAAGTGGAGGTGGGGAACCTGTTGAGTTGTCTGGATGCCAACTCCTGTGGGCCATGAATGGCTTCTGCAGATGCAGTATGGATGGGTCATTGGGATCATGTTGTCCTCTAGACATGTGGCCGTCACAACACCCTGACCCAAACACTTGGGTTGCAGTTAACAATAGGAGATGCAATGATTATTATGACACCCTGGCACCCCCTTATTCACCACTGTCATATAATTAGGATATGTTTTGTACAAAGGATCATAGAATCATAGAATCATAGAATATCAGGGTTGGAAGGGACCTCAGGAGGTCATCTAGTCCAAACCCCTGCTCAAAACAGGACCAAAGCACTTTCACCAGGATGCCTCGTGAGGTATCATTCTAATAGTCTTGATCTGCTAGACATTAATATCTCATTGGATTGTATGTGCTGTCGTCGTATGTGAAGTTATGAAGTTTGGCTATGTATGTGTTACTGAAACGTGAGGTTGAAAACACCCACAAGCAGCCTTTCAGGTACAACAGTAAAAAGGCCAAACAATGTTAATGGCTTATTGAGGAAATGCACACAAGCACAAGGATTACCCCAGGAACTGTGTACAATAGCAACCTCTCAGAGATAGCACTACACAATGGGAACTGTTTGACCTAGGTCACAGCAAAAGAACTTTCCAGCTCCAGCAAGTGGGAAGAAGATATAAAAGGGGGAAATGACATCATGATAGTACCTCACTCTCCCTACAACAACACACCTGGAAACACCTAAGGAGCAAAGACTGAACTGGGAGAAGTGATGGTTCCAGGCTAAAGGGATTTCTAGCCTGTGTATGAAAACCTGGGAAACCCAAGCTGCAAAGCAAAGGCAGCTTATGCCTTAAGAATCTGCCAGCGTGTTTATCACCAGGGTGAGAATTTGCTAATTCATATCCTACCTATGTAGTATGTTAAGCTCAGTTTGTGGTTTTGTTTATTTACTAGGTAATCCGCTTTGAACTGTTTGCTATCACTTATAATCACTTAACGATAGATTTTATTTTATGTTTTAATCCAAACCAGTGTGCGTTTGACTAAGGTGTCTGGGGAAAATCTCATCTTGGTTACCACAACTGTGCATGGTCCTCTTCATATTGAGGGAGAGGCAGACCAGGTGTTAAACCCATATACTGGCCAGATTTGACCAGGGCAGGACGGTACTGCTCTGAGGTCCCAGGCTGGGAAGATGATGGTTAGAGAGCCTGCATGTAACTGCAGCTGGGTGTGTCCCTACCTGGTGAATGCTGGTGAAAGTGCAGGCTGGAGGGCTTTGCAGCTTGTCACAGCAGCACAGTGTGAGAAGGAGCCAAGGCTGGTGGGTCAGAGGGGTCAGTGGTACCCCAGTTCCAGGTGGCACCCTGTAGGGAACCCGTCACAATTATAACTGGTGGGACTGCAGGATGGAAATGAATTGAAGAGGGGTAGCTGTGGAAAGAGCGGGAGGAGTGCGGGAGGAAGGTGATGATTGTCTGGCTTATGTCAGTGTCACAATCTCATCAACCACCATGAGCTTTTCAGAGGACATCAGTGGAAGGGAAGAAGAGAAGTGGTGTGAGTGAGAAATGGAGGAGAAGAGGTCAGAACAAGACCACTCCTGGGACAGGCTACCAACTAGTTCAGCTCCATGATCCAAACATTCTCACTGCAGCCTTACTCTCTGCCCTTTGAAACCACGGGAGAGCATCTGTTCGCAATGCCTCAAGCTCACCTGTTCCTAACTGCAGCTGTATCAAGAGCTCCCAAGTTCTGCAACTCTCTCAAGTTGGATGTAGTTGGGGTTTCCAAGGGTCAAAACTCCAAGCAAATTGTCCTCATAAAAGTTCAGAGCACCAGGACTTTCCCAGAAAGCTCAGCAGGGTCCTATTCTGAACCAAACCTTGTCATAATCTTAATCCCACCAGCAGGGGGTGCCCCAGGCAGCATCTCTGAAGAGAGCCAATCATGAGGCTGAGGAGGAAGGACAGGAGGAGGGGAGAGAGTGGCGGTGGATGGAATTTTGAAGTTTGACATGTTGACATTTCCCAAGTAGCAGCCAGTCACCCAACATCTGGCTGGGTATATTGCGTCTTGCCTAAGAGCAACTCCAGATGTTCCAGAGACCTTTTTTCATTATTTTGTTTCTTTCTTTCATTCTTTTTTTCCCCTCCCAGCCACTATTGACTCACTAAATCAAGGGAGACAGGCTTTTAACTTGCTCAAAAGAAATAAACCACTCAATAGCGAGATGAAACGAATTCTCTGTAACCGAGTGAGCAGATGTGTGTTGTGGGAGAGGGGAGGGGGAATGAGGTGTGAGAGAGAGAGGGACACACACACACACACACACACATGGACACCTCTTAACTGTGTGAGCTGCCCAAGGTAAATCAGAAACATGGTACAAGGACTGAACCCTTGGCAAGCCTATATGACCAAGAGAAACAGTGAGGGCAAAGTTAGGAGAGTTTTGGATTTGGAAGAAGAAGGAAAGTGACCAATACATGTCTTCCTGGGTCCAATGGTGGTCCCCTCTCCAATGTAATTGTGGCCAGTTCTTATCTACTAGCAGTGGCTCAGAGCTGAGGTCAAAGGAGGGATGAGTTAGGTGTGTGGAATATGCTTATCTGAATAAGTAATTTATCACTGATGGGGAGGGGGGCGGTGATCAGCCAAACAGCAAGAGACATGTAAAAAGTGAAAGGGGGTACAGGAAGTGGGGAGGCAGAGAAATGGACGGTAAGAGAGATGAGTAAGAGAAGGGGGTAGGGAGGATGTGACATAAAGATCCAGGGATACAGAGAATTCTAATATCAGAAGGGTAGCCATGTTAGTCTGTATCCACAAAAACAACGAGGAGTCCGGTAGCACCTTAAGGACTAACAGATTTATTTGGGCATAAGCTTTTGTGGGTAAAAAACCCCACTGAAGCACCTGAAGCACTGAAACACTTCTCATTGTTTTTTAGAGAATTCTAGAAATGAGGCATTTTTGTGATGTTCCCTGACTCCCCCTGGCTTGCTGAAGATATCCCAGAATTCACTGTTTGGTGTCATCATAGAGGCACAAATTTCCATCACACACAAAGTGGTATATGACATGACACAAGACTTCAGGTGTCTATGATGTCCCAGAGTGGTGCATTCTGGCATATCTTCAGGAGAAGACCTGTTAGCTCATCTAATCTTTCTCCATTGTCAATGCAGGATTGTTCCCTACTACACTGAGTGCTTGATCTGGTCTAGTTTTAAGTGTCCCAAGCAATGGAGCTCCCCATCATTTCCCCATGGAGACTATTCCATGTTCTAACAGGTATAATTGTTAGAAAAATACATCAGTCTTAAATGTCCTCTTCATTCAGTTTCATCCTAGTTACACCCTCTCCATGCTCAGTGTTTATACTCTGCATGTACCAGTAGATAGCTAGCATGTTCCCTTTCTTCATCATTTGGCCCAAGCACTATTGGAACATGGAATTTACAGTAGCCCTGTATTTGTTTTGTTAGCACTTGCAGAGCTCTTTTCAGCCCACTCCTGCTCTACTTAAAATCTGATGTGCCAGGTGCATTCTGATGTGAAGGCCCCAATGTACTGGCATGTTGAATGGAGGCTCCTGGACCTTGTGACAGATGCACAAAACCCTAGAAGGAGGCTTGAGTCTGCTGACATCCTACTAAATTGGCTTAATTGTGAAGAACTAGATTCTGCCACCCTTACTTATTATGTGCAGGACCTTACTCTGCAAGCAGACCTGTCTGAACCAAAGGAACAAGTCTCAGAGTAAGGAACTATTCAAAGTGTGTTAGGGTAGGAGAATCCAGCTCTAAGTTACTTGCCCTAAATCAGTGACCTATAAGGTGACCAGTGACCTATAAGGACTATAAGGTGGATAGAAAGCTGGCTAGATTGTCTGGCTCAACGGGTAGTGATCAATGGCTCGATGTCTAGTTGACAGCCGGTATCAAGCGGAGTGCCCCAGGGGTCGATCCTGGGGCCGGTTTTGTTCAACATCTTTATTAATGATCTGGATGATGGAATTAATTTCACCCTCAGCAAGTTTGCAGATGACACTAAGCTGGCGGGAGAGGTAGATACGCTGGAGGGTAGGGATAGGGTCCAGAGTGACCTAGACAAATTGGAGGATTGGGCCAAAAGAAATCTGATGAGGTTCAACAAGGACAAGTGCAGAGTCCTGCACTTAGGAAGGAAGAATCCCATGCACTGCTACAGGCTGGGGACTGACTGGCTAAGCAGCAGTTCTGCAGAAAAGGACCTGGGGATTACAGTGGATGAGAAGCTGGAGATGAGTCAGCAGTGTGCCCTCGTTGCCAAGAAGGCCAACAGCATATTGGGCTGTATTAGTAGGAGCATTGCCAGCAGATAGAGGGAAGTGATTATTCTTCTCTATTTGGCACTGGTGAGGCCACACCTGAAGTATTGCATTCCGTTTTGGTCCCCCCACTATAGAAGGGATGTGGAAAAATTGGAGAGAGTCCAGCGGAGGGCAATGAAAATGATCAGGGGGCTGGGGCACATGACTTACGAGGAGAGGCTGAGGGAACTGGGCTTATATAGTCTGGATAAGAGAAGAGTGAGGGGGGATTTGATAGCAGCCTTCAACTACCAGAAGGGGGGTTCCAAAGAGGATGGAGCTTGGCTGTTCTCAGTGGTGGCAGATGACAGAACAAGGAGCAATGGTCTCAAGTTGCAGTGGGGGAGGTCTAGATTGGATATTAGGAAACACTATTTCACTAGGAGGGTGGTGAAGCACTGGAATGGGTTACCTAGGAAGGTGGTGGAATCTCCATCCTTAGAGGTTTTTAAGGCCCAGCTTGACAAAATCCTGGCTGGGATGATTTAGTTGGGGATTGGTCCTGCTTTGAGCAGGGGATTGGACTAGATGACCTCCTGAGGTCTCTTCCAACCCTAATATTCTATGATTCTATGACCTACCCAGCCTTCTGGAGCAATTCACCAAACAACTCCAGAAAGTGCTCACTGAATGCTGAGAACCTGGGCATACTATCACATGTGCAAGATGGCCTCCCAAGAGACTTACACCTACTAGAAACATGATGCAATCCTTCAACTGTACAGGCCAATCTGGAAAAGACCAAGGCCCACATTTTCAAGTGAGTAGTGATTCTGGGGGGCTCGGTATTTAGAAACCCAATTTGAGACACTTTAAAGGGCCCTAACTTTCTGAGGGTGGGTGCTTAGCATCTTCTGAAAATCAGGCCCTGTAAGGTCTCTCAACCTGGGATCCCATAACTTAAGAGGCCCAAAATTAGGAAAAGGTTGAAAACAACTCAAACAAGCCAAAACTGTGTTGCTGAGACACTGAAATTGAATGCACCCTAAATTCTATATACCTGAACCTCATAATACATGCCTCAGTGATCTTCAGACTCATTATAAAAGCATCCTGGGAGAAAGATGTGAGGGCCTTCTGTGCTATAACAAAACCACAAATACAGTTCACCAACAAAATACTGCTAAAATAATTACGCAGAATAATTTAATCCCTTCCATTCATGGGAGCGAAGTCTGGGGTTCTACTGTACCAGCCCACTCTGCCAAATCGGGCCAAACCTAACAGAAGCCCAGCACATACCGTTCCGTAAGAAATACTTCATGCAACTGGAACCCCAGCAACAATGGTCCCTCTTCCAAATCAACATAGATTGAAGAGCTTCTTGTGCCACCTCCACCAAGGCAGGGGACCAGAGAGAGCCAGAACTTGAGTCGGTCAGAACGTTCTTCCATTGGAAAATGCCGATTTGTCGAAATGGAACCAGCTTGCCCATTCAGACCCATCTCACTGCCTGGCGCCTCAGCAGTCCACCTACTGGACTGCCTTCGTACCGGGAAGTGGTGAATAATGATGAGAATGGGTCACTGACTGAGAGTGATTTGGATCGCTTGGTAAGCTGGGCACAAGCAAACAAGATGTGTTTTAATATGGCTCAATGTGAATGTGTACATCTAGGAGCAAAGAATGTAGGCCATGCTTACAGGATAGGGGACTCTATTCTGGGAAACAGTGACTCTGAAAAAAGATTTGGGGCTTGGGGTGGACAATCAGGTGAACATGAGCTCCCATAGCGATGCTGTGGTCAAAAGAGCTAATGTGGCCCTGGGATGCATAAATGCAAGAATCTTGAGTAGAAGCAGAGAGGTTATTTTACCTTTTGTATTTGGTGCTGGTGTGACAACAGCTGGAATACTGGGTCCATTTCTGGGGTCCACAATTCAAGAAGAAGGTTGGTAAATTGGAGAGGGTTCAGAGAAGTGCCATGAGAATGAGTCAAGGATTAGAAAACCTGCCTTCTAGTGAGAGACTCAAGGAGCTCAGTCTATTTAGCATAACAAAGAGAAGGTGAAGGGGTGACTAGATCACAGTTTATAGGTACCTACGTGGGGAACAAACATTTGCTAATGTGCTCGTCAATCCAGCGGACAAAGGTGTAACACGATCCAGCTGGAAGCTGAAGCTTGACAAATTCAGCCTGGAAATAAGGCGTACATTTTTAATGGTGAGGGTAACTGGCCTTTGGGGCAACTGACCAAGGCTTGTGGTGCAATCTCCATCACTGGCAATTTTAAATCAAGATGGATGTTTTAATCAAGACTGGAGTTTCTGGTACCTGTTGCTCTAGCCACCTAACACATCTGCAAAATGTGCGTGGCAAGCTAGTGGCCAGTCTGCTGCAGCATAACAGTCTTTTGGCCCAGTAGGAGGCACTCTAGAGGATCTCAATGGAAGCTGGGTTCCAGCTAGAGTATAATGACTCAGTTCTGGAAGTCGGAATAGAAACCAGCAAGCCTGACTCCTAGACTGTGTCTCTGTCCACTGGACCACACCAGGAAGCCTGACTCTCTCCCTCTGAGTACCAGACCAGACTTTCTCTGTTAACATCAGCCATACTCCTCCATCAGCTGATAGGAGCTTTGGTGTCTGAGGCTGTACAGCTCTAATGCAGAAAGACTTCCCAGTGGGACTCCTGCAGAAAGCATCATCCCCAGCCCTGGAGCGAGGCAGCAGAAGCAGAGCCGCAGGCTCAGAGCTGCAGACGCTGTATCTGGGAGGGAGGAAGAACCTGCAATAAAAGTCCCTGGTTTGTTTCCCTGACAGCCATCCAGCCAGCCCTGGGTGGCTCTAGCTAACCCCTTTTTGTGTTGGGGATTTAATCCTTGCTGAAGTTATTGCACTGTAGACAATATGAAGTGATGCAGCTTTGGGGTCAGCTATTTAACGCTTAGCTGACTTAGCAGGAAGGCTTGTGGGTAAGGCAATGGCCTGTGAATCAAGAGCCATGCATTCATGTCTCCCATAGCCTCCCTGTATGACTTTGAGTCACATAGGCCCAGATTCTCAAAGGTGTTTAGGCTCGTATTCTCCATTAAAATCTTTGCCCTGGAGGGGCTGGGTCCTAGACCAGGATTTTCAAAAGAGACTAGGAATTTTGAGTGGCTCCATTTTTGGGTGTTCATCTTCAGGCACAGTGCAGTGCTCAGCATCCAGGTCTGCAGCTGGGCCCCCAGAATCACTAGTCACTCGGAACATTGTGGCCCCCCTCTGTGCTCAGTTCCCATCAGCATAATGAGACACAGCGGTGCAGCCAGGATAAGGTCAGGCATACCGGTGATGCTCTCAGATATACAGTGAGGGGGATAGTAACATAGATTGTAGCAAATGTTTTTCACCTGCCAGACACTCCATGTTACAACTATTCCTAAACTAACCTGAGTTGGGCAGAGGAGTTGTTCCCTGAAAGGCGCATGAGTGCCGGAAATACCAGGGCTTCACACAGATCGGCAGAGTACGGTGCCAAAGAGACTCAGCACCATTGGTAAGCATTGTGCATTTGTGCCTGGACTCTAGTGGGAGCTGAGGGCACCTTGGTGGGCCAGGGCACTAGCTTAGCAAGTTTATGAACCTCTTTTGAAAGAAGCTTTGCTGGAGGAGATTCAAATGCTTGTGCCCCACATAGCAGCTATTTCCTGTCTGCTTTCAGCAGCAGAACGCAGTGAGCTGGGCCAGCACAAACCCACACCAGGGCTAGAACTGCTGGCTTTTCAGGGAATGTCCCTAATAATGGGGCAGGGCCCTGGATTTCTGCCTGTGTCTCCTCCTGGACCCACTAGCCAATGCCACAGACTGGGGAGAGGACTCAGGGTGGGGGTGGGGGATCCAAAGGGGTTAATTGTACATGCTCTTGCAACTGAGCTGGGTGCTGGGCCAGCAGAGAAATGGAGCTTGGGCCCGTAAGGTGCATAACCTGGGTGGGTGGAGCTTGGTTCTTTGTCTCCCTCTAATGGCTAGACCACATACACCAGTCGATGGGTCTGCTGCTGCTAAGAGCAGTGGCACTTGCTTCTTTAGCTCATGGATTGAGAGTATGAGGCTCCACGTTCAGAGCCCACAGGTGATCTATCCACGGACATCATAACACCGGTTCTTGTGAGCTGGGTGCATTAGGAGCAGCGAGGAAAGTTCGGCATCCTCCAAGGAGCTACCTGGGAACTACATTTGCAATAGGGGCCAGAATGAATCAAGGGGGCCATTCGCTTTTCTCTCCCCTCCTACGGCGTTGTGCCCCTCCTGGGTAACCTGTGGGGGTGGGAGGCTGGGAGCAGCTGTCCCCACCCACACTGATGAGCAGGTGCAGGGGAGATCCAACTTGCCCGGCTCACCCAACTCCTCGCTGTGCTGTGTAACATGCCAGTCAGTCCTTGCAGCGTCACTCTCCTCTCCTTGCAGCGAACGAGTGAGAGATGTCATTTGTGTTACTGCTGGGCAAGAGCTGGGGCTTTGCTCCTGATGGGGCGGACGGTGCCAGAGCTGGCCACCTCTGAGCGTTGCTCACTCGGGCTGTCAGGGGGTGGGGTGGGGGGTGGAGAGGCAGGAGGATGGGGGTAGCTGCAGCTGGCCCTTTTCTGTCTTGAAGTGCCCCTTATCTGAGCTTGTGAGGCACCATTAGCAATGCAAACACTAAGCACCCAGGGGCTGCTGTGGCCTAGTGGGAAGAACACAGCACTGGGAGGGGCTGGTTTCTGCTCCTTACTCTGCCACTGATCTGTGGCGTGGCTGTGGGCATGTCTCTTAGGCCTAGCCTGTGCTGTGTCAGCAGAGTGGGGCTCTGCTTGGCTCTGAGTCTGTTGTGATTCCTCCCCTTCCCTCTGCAAGCAAACGGCCAGGGAGTGGTGGTGAGAGAGTGGAGCCTTCCTCTTTCCACCAGCTGGAGGTGCTGGCCTGGCACCAGGGGGGAGGGGAGTCGCACCACTCCGAGCGCTGCAAAGCCTCCGAAGCATGGCGGCCCCCTGGCCAGGTGAAGTGCTGGACCACGGCTCTGTTTGGTTGGGCCCCTGTGATGGGGTGTCCACCTACCCAGGACTGGAAGGGGTTAAGGGGCCAGGTAGGCCTATTAACTCCACAGGCTGCACCTGAAGGGAGAGCCAGGGAGCAGGGGATTGATGGCAAGCAGACTCAGCTGGGCAGGAACAGGCAGGACCTATAAAGCCAGGAAGCTGGCACCAGACACAGGCAGCAGTTTCTCCCAGGGAAGAAGGAGGAGGGTTTGGAGCTGGTACTCTCAGGGCAAGGAGGGGAACCAGGAGTGGTAGGAAACAGTCCAGGAAAGGAGCAGTGAGGGATGGAGGAGGAAGCCTAGAACTGCTGGGTGGAGGATCCCTGGACTGGACCCAGAGTATAGTGCGGGTCGGGTTCCCCTACCAGCCACTGAAGGAGTGGTACCTGAGGCAGTGAATGGGAAGACTGCCTAGGGCTGCTGAAGGAAAGACTTTGATATACCCCGGAAGGGGGAACTCTGAGTGACCTGTTGGAGGAGTGAGATGTGAAGAGGATGCTGCGGTTCCTGGGACAAGAGAGGAGCTGCAGACCTGAGAGAGATGGTGTGATGGTGTGCGACTGCAGGAAGGGGCGTTGACCTCGAGAGCCAATCCCCAGTGTGACCAGGAGATGGCGCCAGACAGAGCACACCACTAACCACTTGTCCTAGCCTCCCATAATGGTATAGGCCTTGGTACGACTGCACCACTTGCACCATTGTAGCTGCATCACTGCACCATTAAACTGGGGTAACCAGGCAGCTCTGAGATCTGGCAGTGAAAGTGTGTGCACTGTATTATTTAGTAGTCTGTTGGTTCTATGCACTGTCTATATAGCTGAAGTGGAGGCAATGTAAATTTCACCTCTCCTGAGAGGCCCTTTAATACTTGGATGGAAAATATGCATTTTCATACGGTTATATTTCACAGAAGCCATTCATCTATTTAAAATGTAGGAGACAAGGTACAAAAGACATTTAGTATTGTAGAACCAGCCAAATCTTCATGAGATTTGAGATGTATGGTATGTGACCCAGTCCCAGTTTAAATCTACTCCACTATTGTAAATTCCAATTACATCATGCCACCTATTTTAAATACCGTGAAAACTGGCTCATTCCTCAAGTATGTTTTATATATTGCCACATCCATTTGAAATAGATGGGCAGTGCATTTTATGGCACATGTGAAAATCTCTCTCTATTTTTCCATCTGGGGGGTTATAGGATCTTTCAGAATATTAATAATGGGGCTCAGAGGAAATGTTCGACTTGAAGGCAATAGCAGAGATTTATGGCTGGTGCAGAGGATGCCAGTGAAAAGTCTGAAAGAGCCCTCAGAAGACAAAGACCTGTGATTTCATCTCACACTCCCTGCAAGTTAATTTTGTGAAACAGACAAGACTGGAAATTTCCTAGTGTAAGCTGGGTAGGTTATTGGAAAGGGCTTTCTCTTAAAGGTGGTGGACTTTTGCACAGGAACAAAGGAAAGATTGCTATACAAAGCAGCAAACCAGCCAGCATCTGCATTCCCTTTGCCATCATTTCAGATGTTTTGATGTCTGAACTGCACCAACTTCCACCATAGATTGGTGGAATTGAACCCTAGACGTTCATCACCAAGAGCACAAAGCCCTGTTGCGGGAGCTAATGGGACCACTCTGCTGCTGGCTCACTTAGCCCCAATGTGTTACAGAAGCGTGATGCAGTAGCACTGGCTGTTGGTTAGAAAGGCTGTGCTGTCACACGGTCAGTGTTTTCACATCCCTGTAGGATGTAAGGAGAGGAGAAGGAGGCTGTGACAGAGTGGATCTTGTGTCCCATTGTGTGTGCTAAAACCCCATTAAAGTCGGCAGCAGTTTTGGGTGAGACATGGGACACCTGAGTCAAGGCACTGGTCCCCTGTACTGGTACTGGCGAGCTTCCCGCCAAAGCTCGCCCCGGCGCAGGTCACCCTCGCCCAGATGGTCTCCCAGACATCGGTTCCCACCGGGGTGGGATCACTCCCTGTTGTGCCCCCGGTCTCCATCCCAATGGTACCGCTCATTGGGCAGGCAGCGATCCTCGCCTCACCAGTCGCCGACCAGGGTCAGTCGGCAGACTCAGACCACAATGGCTCCGGCCTGGTCGCTGGAAGGGCAATGGTCCGAGTCGGACCGGGAGTTCAGCCCCTCGCCAGGGAGTGGTGATTCGCAGCCGACCCATGAAACTGGCATGGCGCCTGCAGCAATGGCATGGCAGCAGGGACAGTGGCATGCTCAATGGCTGTACTGGAACCCGTGGGGAGTGCCTGTTATGCCAATCCCATATTCCCGCCAGTCCTCCCTGGCCACCTTGGACAAACCGCCCCCAGCACTGCCGGCACCGGAGTCGGAACAGTACCGAATCCAAGGCAGGGGCAGCGCATTGGACTCCAGCACCTAGGGAGCCGTCCCCGGAGACGGAAGGGGAACCCGCCACTCCCCAGGCGGTGCATTTGTTGTTGTCATCTCCGGACGAAGCAGTGGCGGGTCCCTCCCAAACGGTCAGCCCCCCTGACGACTTCAAGGAACAGCAGGCCCTCCTTAAAAGGGTGGCTACCAACTCAAACTTAAAAATTGAGGAGGTCACGGAGGAGTCCGATGACCCCTTTAATGTTATATCCTTCTCCACCCCAGCCCGGGTCGCACTGCCCATGCACCCAGGGGTCGTTAAGATTGCCAAATCGCTGTGGCAAACCCCCTCTTCCATTCTGCCTACTTCTAAGAAGGCAGAAAAGAAGTACTGTCTCCCTGCAAAAGGGTTCAAATATCTGCACTCTCCAGTGGCATCACTGGTTGTGTCTGCTGTTAATGAAAGGGACAGGTGTTGTTAGATGTTCGGCTGCATGTGTGTGTTCTCCCTGTGTGCTGCCCCAGCTCTGCACAGACAGCAGACCTCGAGCGAACTGCCCAATGACCACAAGATCCGTTAAGGTATGAAGGCACCAGGCCAGGTTTATTGTTGACAAAGCATGATAATAGCACCTGACAGACTCTACGAGGATATTAAGACATGTATGCCCATGACAATGGATGCTGCTCAATGAATGGAAGGACTTTCCATTCCCCCCTCGGCTGGACAAAGATACTCCCTCTGAGATACATCTTTGTACTCTGATACAAACAAGTTATGTATTGCCCCTCTGACATAGTCAATTACTGACCCCTGACATGGCTAGTTATTACCCATAACCTTGTACATGTTGGTTCAATCAAAACATCTTTATTCATCACACTGTCATCCTGACCTTATCTTTTAGGAGCTGTCAGTGTGTTCCTGTTATCCTTGTTTTTGTACCATCCTTGATATCGGGATGTTCTGGTACCATCTTCTGGAATGTGTTTGTGTGAGTACTCTGTGCCTAGCACTTCTTAGAAATGTGTTTTTCTGCAATATTAGCCCTGTTCTTGCCAGATTCTGTGAACTTGCAAGCAGGCAGAGCCTGACTTTTGCTAACTTTGCTTTATATCAGCAAAGCTTGCCCACTACTTTAGCTCAGGCCTCATACCAGGCATCTGATACCAGGCCTCATACCAGGCTTATATCTCAGGCTCTTTGCCTACTACAACAGGCAGGGCCAAGTCAGTGGCATGCCGGAAAAAAAACAACACCAAGACACTGGACTTATTTGGCAGAAAGATTTATTCAACGGCCAGCCTGCAATTCAGGGTGTCTAATCACCAGGCACTGCTAGGCAGGTACAATTTTAACTGTGGGACTCCCTTAACAAGTTCAAAGAGGCCCTCCCGCAGGACCGAGCCCAGGAGTTCGCCGCTTTGGTGGATGAAGGCACGGTGGTGCCAAGGGTGGGCCCTCCAAATGGCCTGGGATGCTACTGACTCAGCAGCCAGGGTGGTCACCTTTGCGGTGGCCATGAGGCACAGCTCCTGGTTGCAGTCCTCTGGGTTATCCCAGGAGATGTAGGCCGCTATTCAGTACCTCCCATTTGAGGGGGCGGGGCTCTTCTCTGAGCTCACATACTCAAGACTCCATGACCTTAAAGACTCTCATGCCACCTTCCGTTCCTTGAGCCTCCACACTCCTCAGTAGCCCAGGAAGCCGGTCCACCCTCCGCCTCCTCCAGAGTCTAGGTGCTGGGGGACTCCCTGGCTGGGCACCTACAGGAGAAAGGATAGAGACAAGGGGTCTAAGCAGCGACACCCATCATCTTCCATTCATCTGCTCAGCCTGGCCCTTGCAGGAACCAAGGAGGCCAGAAGCAGTCATTTTGAGGGTGCGCTCAAGGACAATGTCCCTGTCACTTCCCAGGACCCACCCTCCCACTCTTTCCTCAACTGCCTCTGCCCCTTCCTGTTGGCCTGGTCTTGGTTGACCTCAGACCATTGGATGCTCAAAGTAATATCCTTGGATTACACCCTGAAGTTCGTGGCCGACCCTCTCTCCCACCCCCATCCCCATCCCTCTTCACAGACCCTTCTCATGAGCAACTCCTTGTCCAAGAGATTGAGAACCTCCTGCATCTGGGGGCGGTGGAGGAGGTCCCTCGAGACATGAAAGGAAAGAGGTTCTGCTCCCACTACGTCCTAATCCCAAAAGCAAAAGGGGGCCTCTGACCCATTTTGGACCTATGTTGCCTCAACAAGTCTCTCAAGAAGTTAAAGTTTTGCATGGTCTCCCTGGCCTCCATCATCCTCTCCCTGGATTCGGGAGACTAGTACGCCACCCTCGACTTGAAGGACGCGTAGTTCCATATTTCCATTTTCCCAGGGCACAGGTGCTTCCTTAGTTTTACACTGGGCCAATGCCTTTTCCAATTCACGCCGATGCCATTTGGTCTCTCGTCAGCCCCAAGAGTGTTCACCCAGTGCATAGCGCTAGTGGCCACTTACCTGAGGAGCTGGGGTGTTCAAATGTACCTGTACCTTAACGACTGGCTAATAAAGGGTCGGTCCCAGGATCAGGTGCAGCAGCATCTCGATTTGGTTTATTCCACCTGTCACGACCTGGGGCTGTTAATAAATGAGAAAAAGTCTACCTTAATCCTGGTACAACACATAGAGTTCATTGGAGCGGTCCTCAACTCTATTCAGGCCAGAGCCTTCCTCCCTGAGGCTTGGTTCCAAGCCATGGCAGACCTCATCTCGTGCAAGGTCCAGCTGTGGCCACACCCGGCTTTCCTGCCCAAGGTGGTCTCGTAGTTTCATGTGGGCCAGGACATTTATTTACCTGTCTTTTTCCAAAGCTGCATAAGTTGGAGGAGGAGCGTCAGCTGCATTCCCTAGATGTCAGGAGGGCATTAGCCTTCTACATTGAAGGGACCAAGCCATTCCGCAAGTCAATGCAATTGTTTGTTATGGTGGCTGACAGGACGAAAGGTTGTCCAGTGTCCACTCAAAGAATTTCTTCTTGGATCACCGCCTGCATTCGCTGCTGCTACGATTAGGCAAAGGTGCTGTGACGTTGCACTCTATATGCTTTTATGAAAGTATGCTGATGAGTGTGAACATAATGTAACTAAAATATGCTTCATGCAAAAGGTCTCTTGTAAGGTATCATTACAAAACTTATAATTTACTGAGTGTGGTCATCCTATTTGTATAAATGTATCACTCTTGTATCAGAAACTAGAAATATGAAATATAACTCTGAGGGCCTATTGTAATTATGCAAAATGTGGGCCATTAATGGTGGTTTGGAATCTTGATGGCTCCCATCAACCAGGACAATTGACTGTAGATGGCTCTGTTTACTTGTAAGTCTTCCTGTATACGTGTGTGCTGGCAAGTGGGTAATGAAGTCTTACAGTGACATGTGATCATGTCACCTGAACTGGAATCCATCTTTAACCTTATGCTTTTCCATTGAGACGGAGGGGGTGGGAACCCAGAGAGGGACAAAGGATTCACGCCTTATGCAAAAGATATATAAGTGGGTGGAATAGAACAAAGGGGGTGGCCATCATGAGAAATCCCCTAGCTACCACCTGAACTGGAACAAGGGCTGTACCAGGGGAAAGGATTGTGCCCAGACTAGGAAGGCGTCCAGTCTGTGAAAGAAATTTATTGAAACATCCCTGAGGGTGAGATTTTATCTGTATTCAGTTTTATTACTGTACTAGGCTTAGACTTGTGTGTTTTATTTTATTCTGCTTGGTAATTCACTTTGTTCTGTCTGCTATTACTTGGAACCACTTAATGCTGAGGGCTTCAGAGAGAGATGCTAAGTGACTTTGCAGCTCTCCAAAGTGCTCAATAGCTTCCAGAATCAGACTCTTAAAAATCAGTCCCCAGGGAGAAAATGAACATAAGGACTTGATTCCCCTCTTACTCCAGTCAGGAATGGGGCATTGGTAGGGAAATTCAGGATGAAATAAACAGGGAGATCACATCCACTCCACCCTCCAGCAGTCCGCTTCCACCTAAAACTACCCAGTGACATCTCAATGTGTCTAACCTGGGTGGATGCCCTAGCACTCTCCCAGTGCTAGCCAGTTCAGGCAGCTGGTAGGTCCTGGTGATTAGACATTTTCTTGGGTTCTATTGCTAGATTCTTTTATAATGTTAGGAACCTCAGTTTCCCAAATTGAATCCCATCTCTCCACTTTAAACTGGCAGTAATAATATACCTCATAAGTAGTGCTGTAAGGCTTAATGAATTAACACTTGTAAAGCACTTTGAGGTTCTTGGATCAAATGTTATCTGCAGTTCAGATGTCAGCTTATTCCACCAGATTTATTATTTGAACTACTGTAGCACCTTGCTTGAGGTCAGGGCCTCATGGTGCTGGTTGCACATAGGCATAGGAGGAGACAGCCTCTGTCCCAAAGAGTTTACAGTCTACCTGACAAGACAGAATTATTGACACCATTGTACAGATGGGAACTGAAGCAGAGAGACAATAAGTGAGTTTGCCCGCAGTCACAGAAGGGATCTTTGGCAGATTCAATAATTGAATTCAGTTCAATGTCTCAACCCCAGCTAGGGGTTGGATCTAGAGCAGGTTGGGATGAAAAAAAAATTGGGGGGGGGGAAGGTGAGAAAGAGGGAGAGTTGGTCCAAAAAATGCTGATTCATCACATTTGAAACCATTCACAAAACAGGGTTGGGACTGATAAATTTCCTGACTTGAAAAAAGTCAAGAAAAAAGATTCCAAGTTGTTGAAATATTTTGTTTTGACATTTTCACTAGGAAATATTCCAGTTTTTCAGTTCACAATGACTTGTCATTTTGAAACTTAAGCTAATTAGACTGAAAAACTGTTTAAAAATGTCAAAATGAAAAGGAAACATTTTGATTGCCCCGAAACAAAAGAAATAAATCAGCGTTTCAGCTCCTGGATATTTTCAAGATCTGGACTTTTCGTTCTGATTTGAGATGGAGAAAAAAGTTGAATTCTCGAAAATATGTGCAGGATTAAAAAAAAACATTTCCCAGCAAGCTCCAGGAGGATCCCAGCACCTACCACATTGGGGCTTGTCCATGACTGGGGCTCCTGGCAATACAGTAATACAAATAATAAATTACAACACACAGGGGGTGGAGCAGGAGGAGAGTTCTAGCGTTGCTGAATCTATCCAAGTGAAGTCCAAGAGCACGGTGCCCAACCTAATACTAGCCGCAGCCAACACCTCCTTTTCTGTAGCCATCACAGGAAATTCCTGGCTATGTCTGCACCCCCTTGTAACCTCATCCCTGTCTCCCAGAACAGAGCGTCCCTGCACTGCCACTCTCGGAAAGTCAGCAGTGATATTTACAGGCAGATGCACTCACCAGGTCCTAGCCAAGAGCAGGAAGTAGCAGCTAGCCTGGGAGTGACCAGGGTCAGAGCTGGGCCATGAGGTAGAGTCCCAGCTTGGGATGGTGGAGGTTCTGACACCTCAGTTTCTTTCTTTCTTTTAACTCATTCTCTGCATCGCTACAGCAGTGGGAAAACCTGCGCTGAAGGAAGCCAGTGGGTTTCACCAGATGGCCACCCCTCTGACCCGAGCCGTTCCCTGTCTTTAACTCTTCCTTACAAAAACACAGGGCAGGCCAGCCAATCAATTAATGGTTTCCTCATGTTCCCTGTACACTTGGCCTGATGTAGGAAACCTCCCTCGTTTTGCTACTTGGCCTTCCCTTGCTGCGTGTGACTTGACCAAGCCAAAGGGATGTGGGGTGGGAGGAGGGGTTAGGTGGCCATAACACTGCCTGAAGAGAGTTGCATCTTCATTGGGAAGATGCAACATTAATTGCCAAACCTGACAAAACACCCTCCCCGCCAGCAATGCTGCAAGCAAAGCAAACACATTGTCTCCAGCCAGTGGCATAGCCAGGTCCAAAGTGCAGGGGGAGCAAACCTAAAAAAGGCGCCCCCCTTGGCGCCTCCTCTGGCCACGCCCCCCCCTTGGTTCCTCCTCCGGCCGTGCCGCGCCCACCCCCCCTTGGCTCCTCCAGCCACGCTGCGGCCATGCTGCGCCCCCCCTCGGAGGGGCTCGGTCCGGGGGGAGGGGGCCAGGGGCAGGCTGGCGGCGAAGGCTAGCTGGCGCTGACGGCTCCCCCCGGCGGAGCAGCAGGCACAGCCTTCGGGGAGGCCGGAGGGCTCCTCATGGCAGAGGTAGGGGGAAAGCTGCACACCTCTAGCCGCGTTCCGGGAACTGGGGCCGCCGCCCTGAGGCCGGAGCCGTTGGGGCCGGGGGTGCTCGGCCGGCGCCACTCGGCCAGGGCCGGAACCGGGGCCGGCGTGCTCGGCCGGAACCGGGGCCGCTGGGGCCGGAGCCACCAGGGGTGCTCGGCCGGCACTGCTGGGGTCAGGGCCGAGCCGGGCCGGAGCCTCCAAAGCCGGGAGCGGGCCGGCGCTGTGGGGCCCAGGCCAAGCCCGAGCCGCTGGGGCCGGAGCCGCCAGGGGTGCTCGGCCGGCGCCGCTGGGGCTGGGGCCGGAGCCGCCAGGGCCGGGAGCGGGCCGGCGCGCTCGGCTGGAGCCGCCAAGGCCGGGAGCGGGCCGGCGCTGCAGGGCCCAGACTGAGCCGGAGCCGCCAGGGTGCTCGGCCGGCTCCGCTGGGGCCGAGCCGGGCCGGAGCTGCCAGGCCCGGGAGCGGGCCGGCGCGCTCGGCCAGAGCCTTCAAGGCCGGCACCGCGGGGTCCGAGCCGAAGCCGCTGGGGCCAGAGCCACCGGGGTGCTCGGCCGGTGCCGCTGGGGCCGAACTGGGCCGGAGCTGCCAGGGCCGGGAGCGGGCCGGTGCGCTCGGCCGGCGCCGCGCCGGGCCAGAGCTGCCAGGGCCGGGAGTGGGCCCACGTGCTCGGCCGGAGCCGCCAAGGCCGGGAGCGGGCCGGCGCCGCGGGGCCCGGGCCGAGCCGAAGCTGCTGGGGCCGAGCCGCGCCAGAGCCGCCAGGGCCGGAAGCGGGCCAGCGCGCTCGGCCGGAGCCACCGGGGCCGGGACCGGGCTGGCGCCCCGGGGCCGAGCCGAGCCGGGGCCGCTGGGGCCGGCCGGAGCCGCTTGGCCGGGGCCAGTGGGAGCTGCTCGGCCAGGGCCGGACTGGGCCGCGTCGCGCCTCGTCTCCCCGGAGCCCTCCTTCTCGCGTCTCCCCCTCCAAGTTTACCTGCTGCTGCTGCCGGCCTGCCCCCTGCTTGTTTTTAGACTTCCCGCGAACGTGTGATTCGCAGGAAGCAGGGGAGGGGGGAGAGCAGGGGGGCGGACCGTTCAGGGGAGGGGAGGAGGAGGAAGTGAGCTAGGGAAGGGGTGGACAGCTGCGGGGCCCGTTTAGGCGCCGCTTTTCAAAAATGTTATGAGGGGAAGCGGCTGCTTCCCCTGCACCCCACTAGCTACGCTAGTGTCTCCAGCACACTTTATACAATTATGTGCGTGTATAACAGATTTGCATTGTGCCTGTTGCATCGCCCTCTAGTGGCTACTCCACAATTAGGATAACAGTCTTTTGTTGCTGCCAATGCATGGAAGTCTAGATCAGTCATCTCAAACTTTTGTAGTGGTGACCCCTTTCACACAGCAAGCCTCTGAGTGCTACCCCCACTTTATAAATTAAAAACACTTTTTAAAATATTTAACACTATTATAAATGCTGGAGGTGAAGCAGGGTTTGGGGTGGAGGCTGACAGCTCGTGACTCCCCAGGTAATAGCCTTGTGATCCCCTGAGGGGTCATGATCCCCAGTTTGAGAACCCCTGGTCTAGAGAGTGCCATGGTATAAGGTAAGTTTTATGGGCACAGACTGGGATTTCAAAGGAGTTAAGCACCCAGATCTCATTGAATTCCAATGGGAATTGGGTGCCTAACTCCCTTAGTCTCTTTTGGAAATCCTAGCCTCAGTTAACTAACTTCCTCCAAGATGTCAGGGAGGGTCAGGCTGGCTCACTCTCCATCAGTGTCTCTGGCTTTCCTGTGCCTGGAGCTGTGGGGCACAGTGATCAGTGGGCAGCTAAGTAAGTGATGGGGGTAGTGACAGTGGCATGCCTGGATATACTATCTCATCCTGTCCGCAGCCAGAGCAATGCGTCTCTAGGAATAGGGCACAGTGTTCTTGGTCAGATGGCTCCAGAAGTGGAACAAAACCTGCTGGGCCTCAGGCATTAGTGTACCTCAGTCCCTTCTATTCTCTACCTGTGGCACAGAACAGCCTCGTCTCCTGAGGGCTGTAATACTTTGGTCTTATTTTTATTGTTGGCTTTAGTGTGCAAGTGACTGGGTTGTGTTGGTGGCCTGTGACAAACAGGAGGTCAGACTGAATGAGCTGGTGGACCCTCTGGCCCTAAACTCTACAAATTTCAGGGCAATCCTTAACTGTAGCTCTGGTGCCTAGGCATTATGAGAGGCACATTAAAAATGCTGGTGAGGATAGACAGACAGACAGATTAGATTAAAAGTATGTTTGCAGTGTTGTTGTAGCTGTGTTGGCCCTGGCTATTCGAGCGGCAAGGTGGGAGAGGTGATATCTTTCATTGGACCAACTTCTGTTGGCGAGAGAGACAAGCTTTCCAGCTCCACAGAGCTCTGCTTCAGGGCTTAAAAGGAAGACGCATCAATAGAAGAGATTCGATTTAGATTAACCAAAGAATATTCAATCATCGAGCCGCATGTAACAAACTAAGCCTGACTTCTCCCCAGCCTGCTAGGTCCTTTAGAACCAGGAGAGTGGATGGGGGCTGGTGGTGTGACTCACTTGGAATTTCAGGGTTGAATTTTTGATTAAATCCTCACAAGAGGCTATTAAGGAAACCTGGTAACTCCAGAGTTAGAGGTAAAGTCTGTCATCGATTAAAACCACCTTCAGAGCTGGCAGTAAATGGCTGTTCTCAGCGGCCAGAGGCGAGGTGCGCCAGGGCTTTGTATGGAAGAAGTGGCATTTAGTATGGACTGGAAGAAGGGTCAAGAAGTGACAAAAGTGAGAAAATTTGCTCAGGAAGCTTTGAGGTTAATATGCTATTGAGGTTAATATGCCTGCTAGTCAGTGGCACCCACTATTTTCAGAGTCTGTTTCTAAATAGCTTATAAAGGGTTAATAAAATGTTAATAGATGGTTTAATAAATAGTCCATCATTTATTACAGATTGTTATACAATCCAACAGGTCAATAGATTACATATAATCATCTGTAACACTGCCTCCTGATTTGTTTATAACCCACTGTCACACATACCACTCATATCTGTCACATGCTTATAGCATCTGTTAATTATTTATCCACCTTTTGTAAACTTTTTGTAAGAGGACCCTTACTATAAGTGCGACCAGTAAGTGTGTGCATGCTCCATCCCCTACTCGCCTCAATGGCAGTTTTCTGTGTGGTTACTGACCAGCCTTTCTTTAAGCTTCACCAAGTGGAGGGAAATGGGCTCTTTGCTGTACCACTTTCAGAGGTCTGAGCCAGCTCCTCAGCTGTTGTAGACTGTTGTAATTCCATGCAGCCATGCTGATCTACACCAGCTGAGGAGCTGCCCAGGCATTTTTCATAATCAAAGGTGGCGCTAGTAACAAAGCTACAGGCAATTTTAAAAATACGACAGCACATTTTCTACTGGTGCAAACTTCCCCAAGTCCAGTGATTGCCATGGAGCTGCACCAATCGTTGCCAGCAGAGAGTTGGCCTCAGTGCCTGATTTTGGTTTCACTCATACACCCATGTCTAGTTACTGAAGCAAATGGGGTTGCACCAGCGTAAAATGCGGGTAAGAGTGACCTTCACTCCTGTGCAGAATACCAGCCCAAAGTCTAGGCACCACTCAGAGCAGGTGGGACTTAATCAGTGTGCATAGGCCCAGGGGTGAATTTCATTTAAGTGAGCTCAGAATCAGGGCCCTTGGTTTTGATCTTGATGGGATCCCTTGAGCCTCTTCCTTTGGAATCCAGCCTGGGTCTCAGTGCCTCCCACCCCGCAAACTCACAGATCTTCAGCTGATGTAAATAAGCACATTTACCCCAGCTGTGCTGAGCACCTGCCTTGTGCTCTGCGTGAGGCATTCTTTCAAGAGGCCTTACTGGTGCAATTAAGAAGCAGCAGAACCCATGTCCGGTGTCATCAGCAGTTTAGCATCAAAAGCCAAATGCAAACTGCAGTCTCAGGGAAAGAAAACACCAATTTAGGCAGGCAATACACATTAGACTCGTGTTATTAAAAACAATAATAATAAAAAAGAAAAAGTACATATCTTATATATGTTACACTATGTTCCATAACATTGTTTGTTATTTTTTTACATATTCAACAGTATTAAATGGAGATGGCCTGGTCCATAGCCTCCCTCCAATTCTTTTGCTCTGTTGCATTTTGGAAACTATTGACACGACATACATGTTATAACCTAGAGGTCCAAAGCTGGCCTGAGAAGAGGGACAGGGAGATGGTGTTTCTTGCAGCGGGCTCAGCCCATGTCATACCATTCTGGGTGCCCAAACGTTGCAATGTTCAAGGGCAACTTGCCAGAACACCAAAAACTGTCCTGAATCTGCCCTTATATGGTTGTATGTTTAAATACAAAGTAAAGGCACACAGTCATAGACTGCGAGTCTCCAAGCAGCCTAGGGGCTGTAGATGTGCCTCTTTAATTAGAGCAGCATCTAACTCCCCTAGACAGCTTTGCAAATGTCAACCATAGCATTTACCTGCTCAGTAAAGGAATATGACGCGAAATGGCTTGTGGTCTGAGTTCACCAGCTGTCAAACCCTACAGTTTCGTCCTCACCTGGTACGGAGAGAGCAGCAGTGAGCTGTGTTTTAGGCTGGGCTGGGCTGGATTTGACCCTTAGGCTGCAGTCTGGGCACCCAAGGTTCATAAGCTACAGCAGTGAAATCCATCCCTTGTACAGATGGTCAGCAGGCAGCTTCAGCACCCCTGCAGCCCCACTCCGGGTGTAGGTGCGATTTAAGATGCACTTGTGCCGCAGCTCTATGTGGGGTGAGTTCCCTCCCCCCAAAAATACAGCCCAAGTGACATTTAGTGCATGAGAAAGTGAGAAATTCTCTGCAGCACATTCACCCAGGAGCATCCGTTCTCAGTGACCATGCAAAACCCATAAAAAAAACCCTTCTCTTGGTTTGTGCCTAGCAGCTTGGGAGTTAAGCGGTTACTGTGACAGCTGCACACCTTCCTGTTTGCTTTGAGAGGGTCTTTGTTGCAGAACAGGAACAGCAACACACGTGCGCACACACACAGATACACACACACACTCCGTCTCCCCTACCCCCAAGAAACTAGGGACAGCGAAAGTGACGGCGACTGTGCCCATAGAAGCCAGCAGAACAAGCCTCTTTAGGCTTCAATGGGAGTTGACCGGGGCCCATCACGCCACTGCAGAGGCCTGTGGGCCTGATTCTCACCTAGCCTAAACCCTGTGTGCTGCAAGGGGGTGTCAAGCACTCCCATTCCTGGGCCAGCTCCTCGGCTGATGTGAAGTAGAAGTGCTTCTATTGCCCTCCGTGGAGTTATGACAGGCTGCAACAACTGAGGGTCTGGCCCATTAGTTGGTAACGGGTTGCATGACCACGTTGCACTAGTGTAACTGACTGCACACAGGGTAAGGTGGGGGTGGACCAGGTTCTGTGGCTCACCAACACTGGAGGGATGGGAAGGTAGAGTCACATTAGGCTAAAGCAGGGAATGGGTACTCTGTGCATTTTCCCCATCAACTGGCACCTGAACAGATTGTGCGCCACCCTTGTCCCCCCACCTGAGAGCACAGGGGCTGCATGTGGAGCAGGAGGGGACATGACGTTTGTTCTCACTATGTGGCTGTAATTCACAGGAACATTTTAAACAGAAAGTACCTGTAACATTTAACGCCAGGAGCGAGCGAGTTCGCTCAAAGCCCTGTCAAGCTGCTACATCAACGCAGGTGACCCGAGGGATGAGCAGTTACTATGCTACGAATGGCCAGTGTCACAACTGTGTTAGAAACACACGAGTCTGTTACTTGTCAAGGCGCCTGTGGCCATTATGTCAATTACTACATTCAGTGCAACTCTGGGAGCCCTGCCCCCCATATCATCACCAGCTCACAGGTTAGTAACCTGGCGTTGGGCATTCACGCCGCTCCACCATGCCCTAGCCAGTATTCCGGTGTCCCAGGAGACAGGTCTTGGCCTCCCACCCCTCCCTGCAGTAGGCAGCTGTCACGCTAGCTTATTCTGCAGTCAGACTCTATGTGCCCCTTTGCATGTATCAGCAGTAGGTAGGGGGATTGACACGGAATGGAGGGGGCATTGGTATGGCTCAGAGGCCAAAAATGAGCCCTGAAGGCTGCTAGAGTGTTGTTCTGCTAGAATACATTAGTAGGGCCATAAACAAAATGGGCTTTATTTGTAACCCTACAATAATAAACCATTGTACAGCTCCTTCCCTAAGCATAGTCAGAAATGGCATTGCAGCTGCTTACACCAGGCCTGAGTTTGCCCCATGGTGTAAATTGGTTAGGAAATGACAGTTCCTAGCACAGCAATGGCTTTGGGGGGGGGGGGGGGTCAACTCCTGAGGTCAGTTACATCTGTGTAAATCCAGGGTACCTCAGGTGGCTTTAATGGTGTTGCTCTGGAATTACATGGGTGTCAATGAGATCAGAATCAGGGCTTTGGTGTTCAGTGGGTGTGCAAAATATGTGTGACACAGCACACTGTGGGTCTGGTCCTGATCACACTTATACCGGGTAAATGAGGAGTAACTGCACTCAAGTCAAGCAAGTTGCACTGGTGTAAAATTGGTATGAGAGGAGAATCAGGCTGCAGTGTGAACTCAAGCCCCCATGGAGAAAAGGGTGGGTTTTTTGCAATTGACTTCAACAATTGGCCAGGTATTGGCATTGTAAGTAAACATGGCCCCACATGTATGGTCCCAGGTGACATGAATTGCTGGGGCGGGGGGGAATAGAATGTGATTCAAAGACCATCCCATGATGGAGGCTGAATGTAAATAACATGAGTAGTGACTAGGTGTCAGGAATGTGCATTTCCACTCTGCTCCTTGTACTAATGCAAACACAAGGGTGCGCCTGCTAGTACTATCTGCAGTGAGAACAGCAAAAGCAGGCACTGGGCAAACTAGTCCAGCCAGCACACCTCGCGTGAGCATTTGCTAGTCTGTCTCTGGTCCTCCCACAGCTATACAATTTTGATTTTCAGCAACCCCTTGTTCTGCCAGCTTTCATGGGCCTTCAGTGCATGACATTCCTGACCTCAAAGAGCTTTGCTAAGCCAATTCTGGGCCTTCAGCCAGCTCTGTATTAGTACCTTAATCATGCCCCAAAACACCTCCTGGTGTTCAGTCCTGCATCACCATAGAGGTCACCTCAGTCTGGCCTCAAAACACTCTCTTCCATTCCTGAGCTAAAACACAATTCTGCCAGTATCTTAACCTGCAAAGGCCCCTGTGCCAGGCCTGGGCCCTCACACAGCTCTGCCAACAAGCCTCAGTCTTAAACTGCTCTACAGCGTAACATCTCCCTGAGCCACAGGTGTCCACAGCAATTGGTTTACAGGGATCATCCCGCCACACACTGTTTTCAGGCTGCTCCGTTATCTTGCTGCACCATTTCCTGCTCTCTGAGTAGATCCAATCCAACAGCCACCCAGGCCCACTCTGTGCCCATTTGGAATGTGCCTGTGTCAAGGGACTACAATTCCCTTGCCCTGGTGAACTAGAGCTTCTCACCGTAACCACCAGTGCATTAGCTTTGCTTTATCAATCCTGCCCCCTTGAGACTCAGAGGGCTGGGGAAGCATAGAAACACCCTGAGGACTTGATCTTCCTGGGATTTCACCTTCTGCCCCCATTTACACCTCTGCAAAACATTGTCCAAGTCCGAATGGCAGCTTTTCACAGTCCTTTGGCCCAGATGAAAATAACTACACTGGGTGAAAAGCAGGGCAGAATCAGGCCCACAGCTGAATTATGCATGTCGAGCCAGATCCTCAGCTGATGCAAATTGGCTGATTTGCACCAGCTGAGGATCTGCCCCCACAAACGTACACATTTTCTGAGAGGATATAAGAAGGCCTTTGGCAGTGACCATGGCTAAGACCAGTCTGCAGGTGGGGGCTGGTGCATTCCAGCAGTGGCTGAATAAACCCAAAGGGCCTGATTCTCACTGTGTCACATCAGGGAAATCAATGATGGTGTATCAACATAAACATGATGTAACTGGCAAATTAGACACTTTGGTTTTTCATGGAACTCCAGGGCTGGAATCTCCTCTCATACTGTATGCATATGGAAATCTATTAGCAAGCCATGCACTTACTCCTTACCTATACCAGTATATATGACAGAAGAATCTGACCCTCTATGTCCAATGCTTTTGCTTTCCCTTCAGGGTGACCTGAAATAGGGTAGAAGATGGGAATGGGGGAAGTTAAGTCAGGGAAGTTCTCTGGCCTGTGCTATGCAGGAGGGCAAACGAGATGATCACAGTGGTCTCTTTTGGCCTCATAATCCATGAACTGACACCAGGCTAGTCTCAGCTGCTATGGATGGGAAGGGGACTGAAGAGCTTAGACTAGTCCACACCCAGGTATACCGTGGCTGAGCGAAGAGCTGAGGACTTGCGCTCGGACACTGGGACCAGGCAGGGCATGGAGCTCACCCCCGAAAGTGAAGAGAGATCAGAAAATGAGACGCCCACAGGAGAGGGGCCCTGACGGAGAGGCCTTTTGCTTATATCCTCTGAGCAACTTCAGACCTAGCAACACTGAGCTCATCCTCCACTTCACTCCTCTTTAAAGGCTTGTCCTTACTGTGTTACTTTTAATCAACATTAAGGACACACACCCCCCCAGGCACACCCAGGCCTTCACGCACACAAAGGAACCCATCGCAAATATACACTATAGACAGGAGAGTCTGTTCACGCTATATATATATACAGAGTCTCTGGGGAACAGTCTGAAGAATGCGCATAGGGCGGGGACTTTAGTAAGCGACAGACACAAAGCCCATCATGGTTTCAAACACTTCCCCTTCTTCTCCCGCCGCTGCAGTTTCCGCAGACGCCGGGTCCAGGCATCCCGCCATTGGATGACCAGGCTGTTCTTGTCAGCCATGAGTCCTGGCCGGTCAGTGGGGTTTTCGCTGATCCCCATGACAAGGTATTTTCTGCTGATTTGGATCTTGGGGCACTTGCAGGCCAGGTCTTTCATGTGGATCCACAGGAAGTTATCACCACGCTTCACACGCTCATCGCGGCACTTGTAGACCGAGAGGACGTTGACAGTGAACTTAGCCCAGTTGGCCACTGTCTCCATGTCTAAGACATTCACTTGGACAACTGGGGGAAGAGACAAAGAGACGCTGAGAGTGGAGCAAGAGTCAGCGATGATACTCTCCTCCCCGACCCCCTTGTTCTGGCAACAGGCAAATTTCCATGGCTCAATCTTTGCGGGATTGTTTCTGCTCTGACAGGGGAACCATCCACCCTTTAAGAAAAGGCTCTATCCTGTTTCCCTGCAGCTTCTTGATGGACCAATTCCACAAGATCTAGTTATGTCTTCTCACCACAACACTCGGTGACTTGGCATTAGAGACTGTAAGCAGGCGTGGACTCACCCCTGCGGCGCCTCCTGCTGGTCGTACCGGGAATTAGCTCACCAGCCTCTGGAGCGCCCTCTGCAGGCCGGTGATCCGCCTGTCATTGGCCCCGTGTCCCTCCCGGACCCCGGTGCCCTTGGCTTAGGTGCTGCCCCCCCCGGCAGTACCCCACTCTTTCTCTGGGTCTCCCCACCCAGGGGAACCCCCACCTCCTATCCCAATGTCGCCTCAGTTATGGCTACTGCCAGTCACCATCTAGCCCCCGTGCCCTGGGGCAGACTGCAGTCTATCAGCCAATCATCACTGGCAACAAGGGGTTTGGACTGGCTGCCTTTACCCACCCTCAGGTTGCCCCTGTGCAACCCCAATACCTATGTGGCCCTAGGACCAGGCCCTGCAGCCTGGGGAGTTGCTGGCCTAGGGCTTCCCAGCCCTGCCTCACTCTATGTCCCCAGTGAGTTCCCTGCAGTCAGGCCTGTCTCTCTCTACAGTCAGAGGGAGACTGCTCTGCTCTGGCTACCCTGGCCTTCTTATAAGGCTGAGTGGCTCAGTTTGGGGCGTGGCCCCAGCTGCAGCCACTTCCCCAATCAGCCGGGGTTTTGCTCCTTTTTACCCAGCCCCAGCCCTCTGCAGGGCTTTTCCAACCCCTTCAGAGCTGGAGCGGGCGTTCACCCCGCTACAGAGACGCTTGGAATTTTCCATCAAAACAGTTTTTGGGGATGAGAAATGGCTTTGTGATGAAAACAAAAATGCCCCAAATACATTTTTCAGTAAAAAAATTCTAGTTGTGGTAAAATTTCCAACAAAAAATGAAAAAAAAAAATCACCAACTTTTTTTGTTTTTGTTTTTTATGAAAAACTGGAAAATTTACCTCCCTCTCCCTCCAAACTCATATCAATTTTCCAAAATTGCCAGTGAAAAGTAATTAGCATTTTTTGACCAGCCTTATTCAGCACGGCTATCCCCATGCTTCTTAAAGCAACAGGCCCCCAGGGCACAGCTGTCTGTGGTCCAGAGGATGACTGGGACTGCTGAGTGCTCAGAAAAGGCAGACTTCAGGAGCCTACTGAGCCTCCAAATTCCACCTGCACTGCAGGAGGACAAGATGTTGCTTAATTTTCCTTTTCAGACACGCTTTGCTAGTCAGTGACATTCACCCTGCTTTTGGGACTTTGATACGGTTCTGAGGTTTGCTGGCCAAACATGATTTCATCTCAGGCCAGGTGCATGAGGAAGGGGCAGGATGGTGGTGAAACCAAAGTGGAAAGGCAGTGATTTGGCCCTGGAAGACACAGGGCAGCAAAAAGAGCTGGAAGGCCTGATTCTCCCTTCACTGACATTGGTGTTAATTGGGGTTAATTTTGTTGAGGTTATGCGGGGGTAAAACCTGTGTCAGGTTTCAGAACGAGGCCACATTAATGCCTCAGACCTCCCCAACCACAACCCAGTGACGGGACTCCCAACAAGCAGTTGTAGCAGATGCTTGGCTGGATGGGCTATGGGTGGTACTGGGTGTTTGTAGCCTGTGACTCAGGAGATGTGCACTCAGTTCCTAGCTCTGTCACAGACTCCTTACATGACCTGGAGCCAGTCACTTACAATCTCTCTGTGCCTCAGTTCTCCATGGGGAGAATGTTTCCCTGGCTCTCAGGAGTGTTGTGAGGATAAAGTCATGCCTATTTGTGAGGTGCTCATATGGGGCCCATAAGTACAAAGAGCAGCTCAGGGATTGAGGAGGAAAATCAGAGGTCACCCTAAAAGAAATAGCTGGAAAGTACCTGGAAATTAGAGTTTTGTGGCTCAATAGATATTTGCTGGTGTAGTGAGGTGGTCACCCCATTCCTGCCCTGAAGGGCTTAAAACAGCCCTGGGAGAGGGCTGTGGTGGGGAAAAGCTAGGCTGATTGGGGAAAGCAGCCACAGATGGGGCCACGCCCCAATCAGGCCACAGCTGGCCTGATAAGAGGGCTGAGGGCCAGAGGCTGAGAAAAAGAGACTCTCTCTCTAGCTCCTGAGAGAGAAGTACTGGGCTGCTTGGGACCTGAGAAGGGTACCTGAGGTGGAACAGTGCTGGGGAAGGGCAGAGGGAGCTGGGGAGCTCCAGCCTAGTAAAACCCCAGGCTGTAGGCCTTGCTAGAAGGCCAAAAAGGGTACTGGAGCTGCAGAGGGGCAGCCCAGAGACAGGCAAAGGCAGCAGGTCCTAACCCCCCTTGCCGATGATGAGTGGTTTACAGACTACAGTTTGCCCCAGTGAGAGGGGGCTAGATGATGACTGGCAGTAGCCACTGAGGCAAGGTGGGTTTAGAGTGTTGGGGGGTTCCCCTGGGAGGGGAGACCCAGAGTGAGGGGGTACTGTGGTGGGCAGGACCCCTGGGCAAAGGGCACCGGGGTCTGGGAAGGACATGGGGCCAGCGGCAGGCGAGACACCGGCCTGCAGAGGGTGCTCCGGGCTGGAAAGAGCTAATTCCCGAGACGGCCAGCAGGAGGCGCTGTGCCGGTGAGTCATCGCCCCGCCACAGCCGGCTAAAACAATTTTGAATTTTTCAACACTGAAATGACCCACATTTAGAATTCCTTTTACGGGGGATCTACAACCTCCCATAAGTCTATTATGGGCACGTATGGCACAGGTGGCTAGCTGGAGCCCTTCCACAGAAAGTCCTGAGAAACATAAATGGGTTAAAGTTGCAAGAAAGTCTAGCTGAATGGAAGGGCTAGTTCTGGTGAGCTCTTCTCTCTCCAAACTCCCATTCACTCCAGCCTCCTCCCCCACCCCCTGACTCAGAGCCATCTGACAGCCATTTCTATTGCTCTCCACCTTGCCAAAACCATCTTTTCAGATGGAGCCAAGGGTTCCTGTGGAAGATCAATCAAACAGCTCTCTCCAGTGAACCTCCCTCCATGCCCGAGTGTGAATGGCCCCGTGTCACAGTGATTAACAACGTGCAGTCAGCATCCGCCCAGCCTGGCCTCACAGTGGCGATTCACATCAGCTTTCTCCCAAGACCCCTCAGACAACAAGAGTACAGAGAAAATGTTCTTTGTAAGGTATCTGGCAGGCAGGGAGGGACAGAGGGGGAGAGGGCATGGAATGGTTTAAAAGGTTTGCTTTAATGAATTTCATGCTGGTGGAAAGGGCCAGACTGATAGCCCCAGAGACCGAAGGTCTCACTTTGCCTCCACAGCAGGTACCAGATGGGCAGTGGCAGCACTAGCTTCCAGCACTCCCTCATTGGTGCACTTCAGCACTGTAGACGGATGGCCTCAAGAAGTGAGAGGCTCACCTAGACTCCATGTGTATTCGGGGTGAATTTGGGGAAGGAAGGCTTCCCTTGAAGTGTCTGGAAAATTGGCCCCCTTCATTAAATTAAATTAACTCTGAGTAATTGTAGCCCTGACTTCCTGACTGCAGGTGCAAATCAGAGAATGAAAACACCAAATTCTCAGATTCCTGCCCACAAGTGCATATTCAAGCCATCGGACAAGAAAGTCTTTAATTTTTAGCATCTCTACCAACTAGGGTGCTGATTGCCATCTCTTACAGTAAGGGTGAGGGTCAGCTGAGGAAAGACAGGGGATGTGGACACCAGTCCGCCACTGGCCGGAGACCACCATGGGCCATCGAACTACCACCAGATGGCAATGACTTTTGGTCACTGCTGACCTTGGATGCCTCTCTGTGAGCTGCTGGATCTCTGGCTAGATTGAGGCCCAATAAGAGAGGACCAGAGGGTGGGGGAAGCTTGGATGGAGTGAACACAGACTGAATTCTCCTCCCACACCAGAAAAGCGCGACCCATGTAGGGCAGGGTGAGATGTTCTGACAGAACAGGGTGGGACAGTCTAATTCTGCTCCCATCCCAGGATTGGGCTCGCCGATCCAAGGCCTGGCTGCAGGTGTCTACTGGCCCTTTTCCTCGCTCTTCTTCCCTGCGAAGTTGACTTCAGGAAGGAAGAGCTGCTTACCATAATCCTTCTTGCAGTATTTTTTCATATTAATCTTGTAGTTGCCTTTGGCTGGCTTGCAGTACGAATCACAGTCTGCAGAGAAGGAACAGAGCAAACTAAGCGCTGAGTAGTTTCAAACAAACCCCATACAAGCAAAACCATAACAACCGGGGGGAAGGAGAGGCTAGGGGAAGTTTGCATCTCTCACCACTGTACGCTGGCATTAACAATGAATCACCCACCTGGGGCAAAGACCAATAAAAGGCAATATAATTTCATATAGCAGATTTCAGACAAACTGAATCCTCAAATGCTCTAGAGCTTTTGAGCCAGATCCTCAGTTGATGAAGCTCCTCTGACTTCAGCTGAGCTCTACCGATTTACAGCAGCTGTGGATAATAAAACTGTAGAGCTAATAATAAATAACAGCGGTGGCTGAGAGAAATCAAGAGGCACAGATTTTAAACTCTTCAGACAGGGACTGTCTTTGTATGTGTTTGCACAGCTTCTAGCATAATGGATTCTGACTGGGTCTCTTGGGATAATATTTGAGAATATTAAATAATAATAATCATAAGCAAGGGAGAAAATGTATCCTCAGCTTAGATTTGACATGGACAGTGGAGTAATAGAGGCAAGGTGTCCCAGGTGGTAGGAGCAGCAAAGGAGAAGGTTCTTGCACCATCAATAGCCAGATTGTGAGAATGAGGCTGATGCTAGCTAAATAAAGGAGCTGGGAGAGAGGCCCAGAGAGGTCAGATCTTCAGCTGATGTAAATCAGCATAGCTCCATCAAAGCCAACAAAACTACACTGAGTTACACCAGCTGAGATTCTGGCCCCATGTCCCTTAGGATGTGCTGGAGAAAGTCCCAAAGAGGGAGTTAGAACACATTGTACCAAACTCATGTAATTCCACTGAAGTTAAGGGTGTTACTCCAGGGATGAACTTGGCCTATGTAGAATCCTTTTGACCTGTATTCTGATGCAGACGGGAAGTCAGTGGAACTGTCTATGGCATGGGATGGGATCAAGCTTCCTCGTAAGTGTGAGGAGGCAGGAGCAATGCAGTTCTGCACATGCCAGGCCCTGGAGCGCTGGGAAACAGAGGAGGGAGTTGCAGGAGTCCAAGGGAGAGGAGATGCAAAGGGAGAGGTGGTGAAATCAAGGCAGGATCACACAGGAGGAGTGCTGCAGATCTGCAAATATGGGAGATGTGGGAGGAGAAGGAGATTGAAGTCGAGGGTAACACCAAGGCTATGAGTGTGGAGACAACAGGAATGGCAGAGTCCAGCCACAGATAGGCACGTTTGAACACGTTCCATCTCCCCACCCCACAGCACACCAACAGTGTAGGAGGCTGCTCTGCTGCAGGAGGTGTTTCCCTGAATAACCTGAATACACTCCACCTCCCGCCCATGGGGGGCATTGTGCTGCTGGGATGTGGCCGGGGAGGTGTCCTTTGTGGACATGCAGCATCATTCCAGGTCTTTGGCACAGCATAGGGCGTTGCGCTCCCTGATCTGGCCACGTTCCATGGGGCTGGGCTCATGCCATAGGCCAGCCTTTTTATGCCTATTGCTGGAAGCCACAGCTTTGTGTGAAGAGCAGAGCAGTTCTGGAACCTTTCTCCCCAACGTCTTTGATCCCAAGGATTTCCCAAAGCAGCCCCCTCTTCATTCCTTTCTCCTGCCACCGTCCTTTGAACAGCTCAATTTGTCTCTCTCCACACATTTTGCTTAGGTTGTGCTTTTCTGAGCCCATCTTTCTTCCTCTCTTCCCCTCTTGCAGATTCTCTGTCTAGCTTGGCTACATTTCCCCTGGGACAGGGCAAGCAGTCAATGAAGTTCTCTTTGTTTGTGGGTTGCCAGAGGGATCGGAGAGAAAGAAACAAAACAAAACACCAACCTCCCCGTGCCAACTTCCACAAGAAAAAAGGAAGAAAACCAGAAACACAAACGGACCCTGGATTCTGCTGCTCTCTCCCTTTCCGCCCTGCTCCCTTTTATTCTGGCCTTTGTGCTGCCGGCTCCAAATTTGTCACTGATAAAAGCAGCTCAGCACGAAGCTAATTCCCCAGCAAAGAGGAGTGAGCGCTGTCCTCTACCCCAGCTTGCCCTGCCCACCTCGGCTGGGCTCACAGTGCCCAGGGGCCACCGGTCTTTTCCTGCTTCGCTTTGTTCTCCTCTCCCTTTTTATTTAGGGAAGCACAGAGCCACACTCTGGCAACTTTTATGATAAAGACATTTATGCTGGGTTTTTCCATTTCTCTCCCTTCCCTTTTTGAATGAATCTAGTGCTGACAGAGGATGCTTGATTGCCCGTCCTGGGGCCTGAATCCCTTTCTTTATTAACAGAACAAATACAGTATGGGCAGCAGCAGTGGAAGCTTCCTGCACATCCACCGCCACCAATGGATCTGAACCGTGACTCTAAGGCACAGCTCTAGAGAGAGAATAGAGTTCGTTCTCCACGGCCCATTCAGTCCTCGGCTTCTCTGCTGAGTGGGCAGCCCGAGTGCCCTTGGCAATGGTGGTTTTGGGATGTGGACCTTTCTCCCCTGGGAAATGGCCTGAGATGGCCAGCTCATTCCACACGGGCCATGGAGCTGCTGCCAGATGGGGCTGACTTTCTGACAGGGGTGACCTGGGACAGAACTTTATTATGTTTATGCCTTATGGGCAAAATTCACTCCTGTGCAGAGCCTATTTTCAGGGCTTTAGTGGACTTTTGAGACCTTGTGCAAGGAGTGAACTTCACATCATTTTTAACTGTTTTTGGAGAACTGCTCAGTGCTGCTTCTGATCTTGCTGATACTGGCTTTACCTGTCCTGAATTATTCCAGTGGGCTGAAATCTGCTCTTGGCTAAACCAGTACAAATCTAATCCAACTCAGCTGGTTTACACAGCCTTACTGTAGATTTACATCAATGGAAATAGGAGAGAATTTGACTGGTTGATCTTACCTGAGTTACTCTTGATTTACACCAGGGTTTGAAAGACCAGAAGAAAACCCATAATGTCACTGCTATTTTTTTAAATAATTATAGCAAAACTAAACACAACAACAAGTCTACCTAAAAATCTGAAGGCTAAATGTGAAAGGAACAATGGGCAGATTAAAAGTACAGGAACTTCTCCATAGTAGTTTAAGAAATTCTATGGGTCAGATCCTTAATTGGCGTAAATGACTATATTTGGACTCTTTCGTGAGCTAGTTATTCAAGCTAATCAGTTGGAAAGTCTTGGCTCCTATATAGGAGTTATTTCAGGACCAAGTGCTCCAGCCGTGACGAGCAGATTTCATCCCATCAGTTTGGTTGTGTTTATGGTAGAGACACCCCCCCCCCCCCGAAAATCGATTTTCCATTCCACAAAATCTTTGGAGAGCTTGACATTTTTTTTCATCCCAAATGAACAGGAAAAGCCAAAATTTCACAAATTTTCAAAAAACAAAATTCACATTCCCCCCCCCCCCCAGCTTAACCAAAATTTTGTTTTAATTTTGACCATTTATTATTTTTTTAAATGTTTTATTATAAAATAAAATAAATTTCAAAACAACATGTCTGGAAGTTTTGACATTTTTAAACGTTTTTCCCAAAATGAACTTTTATCAAAATTGACACAATTTTGCGAAAAAATTATTTTCATCATGATGGCATTTCTCAATGGCAAATTGTTTTGATGAAAAGTTTTCACCCAGCTCCAGTTTATAGGGCACATGTGAAATGCACCAATTTAAGATATTGTGATTTAGCAACTGCCCCAGCTTCTCCGGTGTGTTAAGGCTGCTTTGTACCATTCTGCTTTAAAGTTGGTCTATTGAATCCTGGGAAGCTCACCCAGTGTAGGTATATAACACACACACACCCCGTCCCTCCTGCCATGGTGGGGAGCATGGCTGAGGCAAGGAGGGCAGCTCTGAGACGTTGCTGTGGGGATGCTCACATGTGGGCTAGGCTAACCTGGGTGCTCAGACCCAGGTACTGATCACCCAGGTTAACTGGGCAGTGTAGCCATAGCCTTGGTGTTCGACATCTGTCCTTAGGCTTCAAATGCAGCATTCAAGGAACCCACAAAGTGCGGGTTTGTCCAGAAGAGGATTCAGGGTGAGTCAAGAATCCCACTGCAAGACCTCATGCCAGTCTCTGCTCTCATTCCTTGATCAGACCTGTGTCACTAATGCAGTGGGGCGCTAAGGGCCCTGTCAGGACCAGCACCTCACTGGGCCAAGTACTGGCTGTATCTGCAGGCAGACTAACTCTCCAGGGGAGAGAATTCACAACAGTAAGTATCAGAGAGCAGCACCAGTCTGGGCAGACGGCACTGGGGCTGGTGGCATAGCACCAAATCACATCCAGCCACAGGACGGGAAGTTGTCCAGAAAGCTGAAAGGAGAGGAGATGCAAAAGAAGGAGGGGGCAGTGCTCGATGGCCATACATGGCCTAGTGTTAGTCTGATTACAGGGACCTGGCTAGGTTCCATCTACACTATAATCTTTATCGGTGTTGGAACGGGGTCAAGTGACAACTGTGTTGTAACCAATCCCCTAACTGGGTTGTAATTGTGGCACACATGGGGTCTAATAGAGACTGTGATGAGTGACAGTTTGCTAACACCTCTCCCTGCAGTGAGCCAGTCGATTATAGTCCTGGGGCAAAGCCCTGGTTGGGGAGAAGAGGTTCATGAGACGTGCAGAGCGGACGGGAAGAGAAGGAGAGACAGAGCAAGCCTGGCAGCTGAAAGGGCTTTGTAGAAACAGAAGTTAAAGCCAACGAGCACTGCCAGGGAGATCTGGCCTGAGAAAGAGCCATAAATCTGAGCCTTTTTTTTTTTTTTGGTATAATAATAATGTTTTTAAGTGCCACAAGATGTAAACTAATCTACTTAGTTAGAAAAACATGTTTCTAGGGAATTGAGCGATTTCTCTTGAAGAAACTGGGAGGGTTTCAGAGGAAAAAGTGAAGTGCTTTAAAAAGACTAGAAATTATTATTAGTACTATTATTTGTAAAAGCTATAAAGATTTCCCAAAGATCACCCCCCCTTCACTGTGCCACCCCACCATTCCATCCCAGTCTCCCCACACACAATGCTACTAGAAGCTTATCAGCTGAAGATTAAGCAGGAACATAACACAGAGGGCTGGGGCAGCGTAAGATGCGGCGGTGGGGGAGAAAAGTTGGCAAGTGGGAGGAATGAGAAATGATGGGGGAAGTGGATGGGGGAGACAGTGGATACAGTTTTCAAAAGTGACAGATTTTTAAAGGTATTTCAGTACCTAAAGATGTAGATAGGCACCTAATGGAATTTTCAAAAGTACTGAGATGCCAAACTCCCTTGGAATCCCATATGACTCCTACCTGCATCTTTAGGCACCAAAATACCTTTAAGAATCCGTCTCCAAGTGTTTTAGGATCCCATCTCCCATTATCAGAAGGGACACAGACACTTGGAAGCCCAAGTCTATGGGCATTTTTGAAAATGGGACTTGGGCTGTTGAAGATTTTCCCCAGTGTCCCAAGATAGAAGGAGGAGGAGTGAGGGAACAGGAGGCTGGAGAGATGAGAGCCTCTCTGCTCTGGTGAAAACCCTGATTCAGCCACAGGCAGCCAGCATTCAGCCCTGCTGCCCTGGGGTTGCCAGTGCCCCCAAAGTGTAGGCAAGGATGAGCTGTGCTTGAAACAGAGATGGAACCTGGTTAGCTCAATGAGAGCAAACCCCGGCTTGTCCTTGCCTACAGGTAAGAGGCAGCACCGCTGCATACACACTGACTGCTGATCTCCAAGAGCTGCCCCAGGCCTATTCCCAAGTGTAACAAGGCAGGAAGAATTGGGGATGAAATGCAGACAGAGGAGTTGAGAGATGGAACAGAGTGGGAAGGATGACTGAGGAGAGGGAGGCATGAAGCTGAGTTTGGGGGGCAGCCAGAGACCTGGTGTGACGGGTGAGAGATAAAAACAAGAGAATACACCAGACACGAAGCACACAGGTGACATCTTCACTCTCCCTGCAGCCTCCCCACTCAGTCCTGGGTTTTGAAGAAAAAAAGAAAAGAAAGAAAGAAAACTGCTCTGGATTTATGGTCCTGATTAATATAATAAAAATGTGATTATGAAAGAATGGAAATAGTGTTTGGAATTAATAATTTAGGCTGTTTTTAACCTCTGTTTTGTGCCGAGGAACATTCCTAGAATATAAAATTAATTTCTACTGCATTTTATGTAAGAAATTTAAAAAACCCAAGAAACCCTCATTATTTATCTTCCCTCCCCTCCTCCCCCCTTCTACCACATGGCCCTGAGTCTCAGCTGCATTCAAACCATTTGATACTGTTCTGGTCATGGAATGTAGTCTTGAAGTGGGGGTACATATACTTTACCGTCCCTTTGCACTACCAGAGCAGTGTAACTGAGCTGCAGTAGAAGTAAGACTCAGGCCCCATGTGGGAGGGTATAGTTGGGTGTGACTGCAGTCCAAGCTGACATACTGGAGCTAGCTTTTACCAGTGTCACTTATTTTGTTCGGGTGGGGCTGGAATAAGCGCTGTTGGCAAAGGGGCAATTTTGCTAAAGCTTGCGTTGTGGCAGCTTCACTTTTCCAGGCCCCAGGATTTTGCCAGTACAGCTATGTCAGGCACAAATCCCACCCCGACTGATATGGCTATGTCGGCAAAAGGTTGTAGCATAGACCTGACCAGCAACATGGGCGCATAGTGCAGACAAGACAAGGAAGTGATTTTCCTCTCACGGACACTGGTGTAAATCAGGAGTGACTCCACTGAGTTAACTGGAGTTACACTGACAGGAGAGTCAGGCCCTGGGCTTGTCTCTTTCTGGGGTTACTCGTTGTGCTGGGCATGGTGGAGACACCACTCCAGGACACTGTGGTGCTGAGTCTGTGAGAGGAGCAAGAGAAACAAAAGGCACGGAAGGGATGGGACAGAAGAGTAGAGGAAAGAGTGCAGGGTGCAGCAAATCTGTTCCAAAGGCAAAGCAAAGAAAGGCCTCAAATCAAGTGGATTTCTGGCCCCATGAGCCAGGGCTGTGCTACACCCTTTATATCACTCCTGAAGGGTAACCCTATAAAAGTGTCAAGAGAAGTTGGACGGCCATCAGAGGAAATGTTTCACAAGCACCTCTCTCACTTGCCAGCTCCCAGAGCATTTTTTCCTCCTCCCAGCTCCCTTGAAACTTCCTGGACGTGGTGTCATACATGCTAAGGGGATTTGGAAAGAGGATCAGTTCAAGTCTGACTGGCTCCCCAGATATCATCCAGGTAGAACAGGAACCCACCCATCTGCCTCCCCCTATAATAACCACCCTCCCCACCAGAAAAAGAACATGTAGCTCTGAGCTCGGCATTCCCTCCAGAATGAAAAGGACGTCTGGGAGCTAGGGGACCATACACGGAGTCAACTGTTGCCAGAGCTGAAGAACAGGTGTACACAAGTGTGTGATGGGGGAGAGTTGACATTTGGGGAGGGGATGGTATGAGGGAGTCCTGGGGGGGGGCACAACCCCATTGCCTACCGTGTTGGTGACACTAAGACCGAAAGAACGAACCCTTCCATGTGGAAAGGGAAATCAAAGCAAAGGGACAGCAGCCAAATCCAATCCACAGCTGACGTTCCCTCTTTCTCCACTGAGTGAGGTATAAATGGGCCCAGTGCAAATCCATCTACATTCCCAGGGTACAGCACGCAGCCCTGCTCCAGTGTAGCTAAGCCACCAGCGCTGGCTGGGACAGAACTGCCAGAGGAGCTGTGGTGGAGGTGAGGGTGAATGGAGGGGATCCCAGCTGTGGGTGAAGGTGAATGGAAGGAATCCTGGCTGTGGCTGTGGGTGAGGGTGTGGATGAGGGTGAATAGAGGGGCTCCCGGCTGTGGGTGTGGGTGTGGGTGAAGGTAAATGGAGGGGATCCTGGCTGTGTGGATGGCTGTGGCTGTGGGTCAGGGTGAATGGAGGGGATCCTGTCTGTGGCTGTGGGTGAAGGTGAATGGAGGGGATCCCAGATGTGGCTGTGGCTGTGGATGAGGGTGAATGGAGGGGATCCCGTCTGTGGCTGTGGGTGAGGGTGAATGGAAGGGATCCCATCTATGGCTGTGGGTAAAGGTGAATGGAGGGGATCCTGGCTGTGGCTGTGGGTGAGGGTGAATGGAGGGGATCCCGGCTGTGGCTGTGGGTGAATGGAGGGGATCCTAGCTGTGGCTGTGGCTGTGGCTGTGGGTGAGGGTGAATGGATGGGATTCTGGCAGTGGCTGTGGGTGAGGGTGTGTCTTTGCATGCAGAAGAGGGAATGCTGTTTACATGGCGTGCTCCCTGCTAGATCCCAACCACTCATGAACCCAGGTCTGGTGGCTGGTAGGGGATATGGGGCCAGCGGGTCTCTAGTGGATAATTCCCCCTAACGCATAGGGCACTGCAGTGTAAGTCACTGCAGACAGCCTAAAAGGTGTAAGCAGCCCCTGCCCCAGTCATGAGGGATGCTTTTGGTAGCAAAACTCCTGCAGGACCCATGTTGACCAGCAGAGGAAGGCAGCCAGGCCGCAGGACAGAGACAAGATGTCCTCGCAAGGCTGTCCCATGGATTCCCTGAACCTTCGACCTCATCCATGGGAGCAAATGCCTCACATCCAAGGAAACTCCAAGACGTGCTGCTCTGCATGGGAAGCAGCAGCATAGGGCAGAAATTGCCCGACTGTTAATAATAAATAACTTATGATATTCACATAGAACCATCCATATCGGGGCACATGACTTACGAGGAGAGGCTGAGGGAACTGGCGTTATTTAGTCTGCAGAAGAGAAGAGTGAGGGGGGATTTGATAAAAAGAACAGGAGTACTTGTGGCACCTTAGAGACTAACAAATTTATTAGAGCATAAGCTTTTGTGGGCTACAACCCACTTCTTCGGATGCATACTTCAACTACCTGAAGGGGGGTTCCAAAGAGGATGGAGCTAGGCTGTTCACAGTGGTGGCAGATGACAGAACAAGGAGCAATGGTCTCAAGTTGCCGTGGGGGAGGTTTAGATTGGATATTAGGAAACACTATTTCACTAGGAGGGTGGTGAAGCACTGGAATGGGTTACCTAGGGAGGTGGTGGAATCTCCATCCTTAGAGGTTTTTAAGGCCCGGCTTGACAAAGCCCTGGCTGGGATGATTTAGTTGGTGTTGGTCCTGCTTTGAGCAGGGGAATGGACTAGATGACCTCCTGAGGTATCTTCCAACCCTAATATTCTATGATTCTATAGCACAACACCTAGGGACTTCCTTTGCTGAGACATGTGCTTCATCAGCCTTGTATTACGGCATAGCACCTGGGGACTTTGCACATTAACACACTACTGGATCCGCTCCCCCACAGGACAGCACCCAGCTGCCACTGGCAATAAGACATGCCATGCACTGAACTATAGCATGGCCTGCAGGAAACCTCCAGCACTAAGACCTGACTGCACTACAGCACTCCAGAAGCTCTAGCACTAAGACACTTGGATCACTTCCGTTATATGTCAGGCCCTGGAATTCCCACCACTGAGACAGAGCCGCAGCCCCTTGGAGGCCCGAGCCCCAGGACACAGTTGGATACTTGCCACTATCTTACAAGTACCGCAGCTGGACACATCGCTCACCACTGCAAATCTCCAGAATCCTGTGCCAAAATCCTGTGCCTTTGATATGGGGATAAGCTCTCATTGGGTTCTGCTTAAAGCTTCTGCCTGTTCTGTTTGCATAAGAGTGAGTTTTTTCTTTACAAGTCCATGCAAATGAGAGACTCCCAGTGCTGGGGAGGACCAGGCACAGGGCAGGCGGATCACGTGCCATTGCCGGGGCTGGTAAAAACTGGACAGTGGTGCCACAAGTGCACTGGCAGGGTGGGGATGTCCCAAGCAGCTGTGGAGTCAGAGTTGATGCCAGTGGAGACCCGGGGGTGCTTTGCACCCACTCACCCACCCAACAGTGTGGAGTTTTCTTACATGTCCTAGAATTTAAGGCCAGAAGGGGCTCATGGAGTCTGACCTCCCACAAAGCCCAGGCCACTAAACCAAATCACTGCTGCAGTACATCCAATAACCTGGATTAGACTAAAGTATTCCAGTCTCTGGAAACTAAACTATCTTGTGCCACAGGCAGAGATCAGGAGGGACTGAGGTGCCACCAGTGCCCAAGGCCCCTATATGGCAGGGAATACATTTTGTGAGATATCCCCAGATGATCGTACCACTAGACCACTAACACTCACTGTGACACTCTGTATCTCGGGGAGACACCCTACACCGCCATCTTCATCCTTATAAAATGATTGTGTGGTATCCAATGCAAAGTTTGTCATGTTGGGTGTCTTCAGAAGGCTCATGATGCCCTGAGCATTGTTGTTACTGTAATGTTATAGTAATTGTTACAGTAAGGTTATAGTAAGGTTAAAGGTTATAATTTCATGTATGTAGTTATGAGGCTGAAAATGTATCCTCATGGTTTAAAATAAGCCCAGGCAAAAACTCTCCAAGAGCAGAGAGGCAGTTCACACCTCATCAAGGCAGGTATGGGACAAACCCAGCCCAGCCTCACAAGAACAAAGGATGCTGGCCTAGGCAGCAACAAAAGAATCTGTTGGACTCTCGAGTGAGTCACCCCCCTTCCTTTGGTCAGTTTGGAACTGAGATGAGGTAATGCTCACTTGACTCTGAAGGAGGTGTGCAAAGCCAAGGGGGAAGAAAGAACATGATAAAAGGGAGAGACATTTGCCATGCTCTCTCTCTCTCTCTCTTCCACCTACATCTCCAGAAACCACACCAAGCGACTGAAGCACTGATCAAAGGGGAGAGCCTGGCTGAACCGCAACCAGCCAGCCTGTGGTGAGAAGCATCTAAGTTTGGTAAGGGCATTGAAAATGTTAAGATCAGCTTAGGGTATGTCTACACTATGAAATTAGGTCGAATTTATAGAAGCCGGTTTTATAGAAATCGGTTGTATACAGCCGATTGTGTGTGTCCCCACATAAAATGCTCTAAGTGCATTAAGTCGGCGGACCGCGTCCACAGTACCGAGGCTAGCATCGACTTCCGGAGCGTTGCACTATGGGTAGCTATCCCACAGTTCCCGCAGTCTCCGCCGCCCATTGGAATTCTGGGTTGAGATCCCAATGCCTGAATGATGCAAAACAGTGTCGCGGGGGGTTCTGGGTACATGTCGTCAGGCACCTCCCCCTCCGTCAGAGCAACGGCAGACAATCGATTCGCGCCATTTTACCTGGGTTACCTGTGCAGACAACATACCACGCCAAGCATGGAGCCCGCTCAGCTCAGCTCAGCTCACCGTCACCATATGTCATCTGGGTGCCGGCAGACGTGGTACTGCATTGCTACACAGCAGCAGCTAACTGCCTTTTGGCAGTAGACGGTGCAGTATGACTGGTAGCCTTCATCGGCGATCTGGGTGCTGGCAGACATGGGGCTGGCAGACGTGGGGCTGCATTGCTACACAGCAGCAGCCCCTTGCCTTTTGGTAGAAGATAGTATATTACGACTGGTATCCATCGTCATCGTACGGCAGTGGCTGTCCCCCAGTCGCTGCCTTCCCAATGACGATGATGGCTATCAGTCGTAGTATGCTATTTTCTGCCAAGCGCCCAGTATTTTCTGCCAAGCACCCAGAAGATGCCGAGGGCTATCAGTCATGCTGCACCGTCGTCTGCCAGCTTAAGATGTAAAAAATAGATTTGTTCTGTATTCATTTGCTTCCCCCTCCCTCCGTGAAATCAATGGCCTGCTAAACCCAGGGTTTTGAGTTCAATCTTTGGGGGGGCCAGTTGTTTGTGTTTCTCCCTGATGCACAGCCACCTTTGTTGATTTTAATTCCCTGTACCTGTACGCCATGTCGTCACTCGCCCCTCCCTCCCTCCCTCCCTCCCTCCCTCCGTCCATCAGATACTAGTTTCGCGCCTTTTTTCAGACCAGACGCCATAGCACTGGGATCATGGAGCCCGCTCAGATCACCGCAGCAATTATGAGCACTATGAACACCACGCGCATTGTCCTGGAGTATATGCAGAGCCAGGACACGCCAAAGCAAAACCAGGACCAGCCGAGGAGGCGATTGCAGCACGGCGACGAAAGTGATGAGGAAATTGACATGGACATAGACCTCTCACAAGGCACAGGCCCCAGCAATGTGGAAATCATGGTGTTACTGGGGCAGGTTCATGCTGTGGAACGCCAATTCTGGGCCTGGGAAACAAGCACAGACTGGTGGGACCGCATCGTGTTGCAGGTGTGGGACGATTCCCAGTGGCTGCGAAACTTTCGCATGCGTAAGGGCACTTTCATGGAACTTTGTGACTTGCTTTCCCCTGCCCTGAAGCGCCAGAATACCAGGATGAGAGCAGCCCTCACAGTTGAGAAGCGAGTGGCGATAGCCCTGTGGAAGCTTGCAACGCCAGACAGCTACCGGTCAGTCGGGAATCAATTTGGAGTGGGCAAATCTACTGTGGGGGCTGCTGTGATCCAAGTTGCCAGGGCAATCAAAGACCTGGTGATATCAAGGGTAGTGACTCTGGGAAACATGCAGGCCATAGTGGATGGCTTTGCTGCAATGGGATTCCCAAACTGTGGTGGGGCGATAGACGGAACCCATATCCCTATCTTGTCACTGGAGCACCAAGCCACCGAGTACATAAACCGCAAGGGGTACTTTTCAATGCTGCTGCAAGCCCTGGTGGATCACAAGGGACGTTTCACCAACATCAATGTGGGATGGCCGGGAAAGATACATAATGCTCGCGTCTTCAGGCACTCTGGTCTGTTTCGAAAGCTGGAGGAAGGGACTTTCTTCCCGGACCAGAAAATAAGCGTTGGGGATGTTGAAATGCCTATCGTGATCCTTGGGGACCCAGCCTACCCCTTAATGCCATGGCTCATGAAGCCGTACACAGGCAGCCTGGACAGTAGTCAGGACCTGTTCAACTACAGGCTGAGCAAGTGCCGAATGGTGGTGGAATGTGCATTTGGACGTTTAAAAGCGCGCTGGCGCAGCTTACTGACTCGCTCAGACCTCAGCGAAAAGAATATCCCCATTGTTATTGCTGCTTGCTGTGCGCTCCATAATATCTGTGAGAGTAAGGGGGAGACATTTATGGCGGGGTGGGAGGTTGAGGCAAATCGCCTGGCTGCTGATTACGCGCAGCCAGACACCAGGGCGGTTAGAAGAGCACAGCAGGGCGCGGTGCGCATCAGAGAAGCTTTGAAAACGAGTTTTGTGACTGGTCAGGCTACGGTGTGAAACTTCTGTTTGTTTCTCCTTGATGAACCCTCTGCCCCCCCCCACCCGGTTCACTCTACTTCCCTGTAAACCAACCACCCCATCCTCCCCTTCCCCCTTCGAGCACCGCTTGCAGAGGCAATAAAGTCATTGTTACTTCACATTCATGCATTCTTTATTAATTCATCACACAACTAGGGGGATAATTGCCAAGGTAGCCCGGGATGGGTGGGGGAGGAGGGAAAGAAAAGGACACACTGCAGTTTAAAACTTTAACTCTTATTGAAGGCCAGCCTTCTGATGCTCGGGCAATCATCTGGGGTGGAGTGACTGGGTGGCCGGAGGCCCCCCACCGTGTTCTTGGGCGTCTGGGTGAGGGGGCTATGGAACTTGGGGAGGAGGGCTGTTGGTTACACAGGGGCTGTAGCGGCGGTCTCTGCTCCTGCTGCCTTTCCTGCAGCTCAACCATACGCTGGAGCATATCAGTTTGATGCTCCAGCAGCTGGAGCATTGACTCTTGCCTTCTGTCTGCAAGCTGATGCCACCTATCATCTTCAGCCCGCCACTTGCTCTGTTCAGCACGCCACCTCTCCTCTCGTTCATATTGGGCTTTTCTATAATCAGTCATTGACTACCTCCACGCATTCTGCTGTGCTCTGTCAGCGTGGGAGGACATCTGGAGCTCCGTGAACATATCATCCCAAGTCCGCCATTTTCTCCTTCTAATCTTCACTAGCCTCTGTGAAGGAGAAACATTTGCAGCTGGTGGAGGAGAAGGGAGAGGTGGTTAGAAAAGACACATTTTAGAGAACAATGGGTACACTCTTTCATGTTAAATTTTGCTGTTCACATTACACAGCACATGTGCTTTCGTTACAAGGTCGCATTTTTCCTCTTATATTGAGGGCCTGCCGGTTTGGTGTGAGAGATCACTCACGCAGTGCCAGGCAACAGATTTCGGCTTGCAGGCAGCCATGGTAAGCCACAGTCTTTTGGCTTTTTTAACCTTCTTAAAATGTGGGAATGGTTTCAAACAGTAGCGCCCTCATTTCCCATACCAAGCACCCGTTGGGTTGGCCATTTAAAATGGGTTTGCAATGTAAAAGGAGGGGCTGCGGTTTCCAGGTTAACATGCAGCACAAACCCAACTAACCCCCCTCCCCCCCACACCCAATTCTCGGGGATGATCACTTCACCCCTCCCCCCCACCGCGTGGCTAACAGCAGGGAACATTTCTGTTCAGCAGAGCAGGAACGGGAACCTCTGAATGTCCCCTTAATAAAATCGCCCCATTTCAACCAGGTGACCGTGAATGATATCACTCTCCTGAGGATAACAAAGACAGATAAGGAATGGATGTTGTCTGCATGTCAGCAAACACCGGGACCATACGCTGCCATGCTTTGTTATGCAATGATTCCAGACTACGTGCTACTGGCCTGGCATGGTAAAGTGTCCTACCATGGCGGACGGGATAAGGCAGCCCTCCCCAGAAACCTTTTGCAAAGGCTTTGGGAGTACATGAAGGAGAACTTTCTGGAGATGTCCCTGGAGGATTTCCGCTCCATCCCCATACACGTTAACAGACTTTTCCAGTAGCTGTACTGGCCGCGATTGGCAGGGCAAATTAATCATTAATCATTAAACACGCTTGCTTTTAAACCATGTGTAATATTTACAAAGGTACACTCACCAGAGGTCCCCTGTGTGCCCTCAGGGTCTGGGAGCACGCCTTGGGTGAGTTCGGGGGTTACTGGTTCCAGGTCCAGGGTGATAAACATATCCTGGCTGTTGGGGAAACCGGTTTCTCCGCTTCCTTGCTGCTGTGAGCTAGCTACATTATCTTCATCCTCATCTTCCTCGTACCCTGAACCCGCTTCCCTGTGTGTTTCTCCAGTGAAGGAGTCATAGCACACGGTTGGGGTAGTGGTGGCTGCATCCCCTAGCATGGCATGCAGCTCCGTGTAGAAGCGGCATGTTTGCGGCTCTGCCCCGGACCTTCCGTTTGTCTCTCTGGCTTTGTGGTAGGCTTGCCTTAGCTCCTTAATTTTCACGTGGCACTGCTGTGCGTCCCTGTTATGGCCTCTGTCCTTCATGGCCTTGGAGACCTTTTCTAATATTTTGCCATTTCGTTTACTGCTACGGAGTTCAGCTAGCACTGATTCGTCTCCCCATATGGCGAGCAGATCCCATACCTCCCGTTTGGTCCATGATGGAGCTCTTTTGCGATCCTGGGACTCCATCACGGTTACCTGTGCTGATGAGCTCTGCGTGGTCACCTGTGCTCTCCACTCTGGGCAAACAGGAAATGAAATTCAAATGTTCGCGGGGCTTTTCCTGTCTACCTGGTCAGTGCATCTGAGTTGAGAGTGCTGTCTAGAGCAGTCACAATGAAGCACTGTGGGATAGCTCCCGGAGGCCAATAACATCGAATTCCGTTCACACTACCCCAATTCCGACCCGCTAAGGCCGATTTTATCGCTAATCCCCTCGTTGGAGGTGGAGTAAAGAAACCGGTTTAAAGGGCCCTTTAAGTCGAAAGAAAGGGCTTCGTCGTGTGAACGTGTCCAGGCTTAATTCGATTTAACGCTGCTAAAGTCGACCTAAACTCGTAGTGTAGACCAGGCCAGAGAATGCGTTTTGCTTTTATTTCATTTGACCAAATCTGATTTGTTATGCTTTGACTTATAATCACTTAAAATCTATCTTCATAGTTAATAAATGTGTTTATTCTACCTGAAGCAGTGCGTTTGGTTTGAAGTGTGTCAGAGACTCCCCTTGGGATAACAAGCCTGGTACATATCAATTTCTTTGTTAAATTGACAAACTCATATAAGCTTGCAGCGTCCAGTGGGCATAACTGGGCACTGCAAGATGGAGGTTCCTAGGGTTGTGTCTGGGACCGGAGATATTGGCTAGTGTCATTCGGTTGCACAATCCAAAGAGCAGCTTACATGCCAGAGGCTGTGCGTGAACAGCCCAGGAGTGGGGGTTCTCACTGCAGAGCAGGGTAAGGCTGGCTCCCAGAGTCAAGATTGGAGTAACCTAGCAGATCACCGGTCCAGACAACACCAGAGGGGAACATCTCACTCGCCCACCCCCAAATCCTGCCACCACTTCCCCTGGGACCTGGCCACAGTGCTTGGTAAAGGAGGCCGTGTGTGGTGAAGGCATGAGAACAGGGTGAGAGCTGGAAAGTCCCACGTTCTAATTCTGGCCATGCCACTCACTTGATGTGAGATCCTGGGCCACCTGACTTCACTTTCTGTGCCTCAGTTTCTTTCTCTGTACAGCAGGGATAACAAGAGCAGCCTACCTTGCAGGCATGCTGTGATGGTGAGTCACTGACTACAGTGTTTTGAGGCCACTGAGCCAGACTCTGCTTTCACTGCACTCATGTACATATGGAGAGATGTCACTGAAATGACTGCAGATGGAGGCTGGAGTGACTGAGAAGAATCTGGCCCGCACAGCGCTATGTAAGTGCTAAGTGGTATTGTGAAGGAATCCCTGCATTGGCAGCGAGGTACCCGACTCTGCTTAGGTTTCTCTAACACCCCCACTGAATGGTTAATTTCTCCCCTACGGGAAGAATGAGTCGGGTGGAGCTCTTTAACTTTCAGTTGGGCTGTTAGTCTGGGGCGCTCACCTGTATCACAACAAAAAGCTTTACTGAAACACAAGGGGAAAATCAGATTAAAAACAGATGTCAATAAACTGCCTTTCCTCTTTCCTCCCCCCGACACATTCCCCAGGTCAGCCTCTCTAATCCCCCTTTCGCTTCTTCCAAAGCGCATACCTCCTCCCGTCCCTCCTCCATCTCCCCGAAACTTCTTTTTCCACTTAACCAAGTCTCCGTAGCTCAGCTTGGAACTTTCAACACCACCAGGAATGATCTGAATGCATCATGCTCAGCAGGGGGACCCAGTTCTGTGGCACATGTCCAGGTGGGCACTGAAAGGAAATAGCTGCCATTTGTGTGAGTGTGGACAGGAAAGAGCAAGAGGGCAGGGGTGTGTGCATGATAGAGATTATAGATGAGTTTGTGTGTATGTGAGACAGAGACAGAGTGAATGTATGTGAGTGTGTATTGGGTGTGTCTGTATACGTCCTGTGTGTATGAGACTGTATGGCTACATTGTGTGTGCGCGTTCGCGCGCGTATGTATTGTGGACCTTAGACTAGAGTAATTCCACTCATGTCAGTGCATTGACCCTGGATATACACCAGGGTAAATGAGAGAAGAAACAGGCTCTGTGTATGGGAAAATGTATGGGTGTGTATGAGGGTACAGCATGCATGTACTCTGTGTGTGAGTGACAGAGAAAGAGAGGCCATTAGCCAGACAGACAGAATTTTTGTGTCTGTGTATTGTATGTATTTCTGTGAGTGAGAGTAGTATGGGAATACGAAGGAGTGCATGAGACAATGAGTGAGTATACAGGAGACAGATGGAGAGAGAAAGAGTGTGAAAGATAGAGAGAGATAGTGTGTGTCTGTGTCTGTGTGAAAGAGAGCGAGAAAGGGGACCAAACCCAGCCCTGGCACAACTGGGTGTTATTCCCATTAACTTGGAGGGCAGTTGCACAAGCTGCATTTGGCCATGTGCATGTGTGAGTGTGCGAGTGAGTTTGCACATCTGGTTTACTTCTCCCTGCTTTAAAAAAAAGACGGCATATTTTGTTTTAAGAGAGATGTAACTTAATTAGGTGTTACGGCTGCAAATCTTTTACTGCTGACTTTGAATTCCTTTAAAGACCTACGACGCACTCTGCCAGTTTTTCCCAATTCTAACAGGGAACAAGCACTGAGCAGAAATTTTTAAAAAATAATAATAATAAAAAGAGGGCGCAGAACATTTTGTTCCAGAGCTAGCCTGTCACAGGTGGAATTGGGGCTCTGGAGCGGAAGCCTGGGATGCTAGAGAAATTTGGGGACTAGGAAACGCCAGCTGGGCAAATGGAGATCTTAGAGAAAAGCCAAGGCTCAGCCAGGGACATGAGTGGGGGAGGAAAGGGAGGGGAGCCAAACACCTGAAAAGCAGGAGGCTTGAAACAATGAAACACTGTTAGCAGACCCCTCAAAGAATGTGACACACCTGCTGTGAACTCTGCAAGTCTTTGGAGATGAAATGAACGGGGGAGGGAGGGTGCGTGTGGGGTATTTGCGGATTCACCAATGTTGTGTGTAAGTCATCACTGCTCTGAGGTGGGGTGAGTGGTTGTGGGGTCCCTGCACATGCCCCCCTGGGTTTTATTGTAGCGGGACGCTGGCCCCAGGCAGTGGGTCTGCGGTTTGAAAGTAAATGAATGAGGGGCCTTGGGTGAATGGCTGCACAGGGGAAACACTGTGGGTTTGCTGGCACTGGCTCAGGGAGAGGGCAAAGGGGCATTTGAGAGGGATCAGAAGAACCAGTGGAAAAGTGGTAAAAATGAGTGGTGAATCAGGCCACCAAGGGCCTGCCAAAGTGCTCAGCTACATGAGTGTTTGCAAGGTGAACCCATTCAATGGGGAAAAAAACAAGGAGTCCTTGTGGCACCTTAGAGACTAACAAATTTATTTGGGCATAAGCTTTCGTGGGCTAGAACCCACTTCATCAGATGTATGAAGTAAAAAATACAGGAGCAGGTATAAATACATGAAAGGATGGGGGTGCTTTACCAAGTGTTAGGTCAGTCTAACGAGATAAATCAATTAACAGCAGGATACCAAGGGAGGAAAAATAACTTTTGAAGTGGTAAGAGAGAGGCCCATTACAGTTGACAAGAAGGTGTGAGTAACAGAGCCAGAAGGGTACCAAGAAGTCACCTATTACAAGACAGGCCCAACAAAGAAAGTAACAGAACGCCACTAGCTATCACCTACAGCCACCAACTAAAACCTCTCCAGCGCATCATCAAGGATCTACAACCTATCCTGAAGGACGATCCCTCACTCTCACAGACCTTGAGAGACAGGCCAGTCCTCGCTTACAGACAGCCCCCCTCCCTGAAGCAAATACTCACCAGCAACTACACACCACACAACAAAACCACCAACCCAGGAACCAAACCCTGCTACAAACCCCGGTGCCAACTCTGTCCACATATCTATTCAAGGGACACCATCATAGGACCTAACCACATCAGCCACGCCATCAGGGGCTTGTTCACCTGCATATCTAGCAATGTGATATATGCCATCATGTGCCAGCAATGCCCCTCTGCCATGTATATTGGCCAAACCGGACAGTCTCTACACAAAAGAATAAATGGACACAAATCTGACATCAGGAATCATAACATTCAAAAACCAGTAGGAGAACACTTTAATCTCTCTGGTCACTCAATAACAGACCTCAAAGTAGCAATTCTTCAACAAAAAAACTTCAAAAACAGACTCCAACGTGAAGCTGCAGAACTGGAATTAATTTGCAAACTGGATACCATCAGATTAGGCCTGAATAAAGACTGGGAGTGGTTGGGTCATTACAAAACCTAAACTTAATTTCCCCAATACTAATTTCTCCCTACTGTTACTCACACCTTCTTGTCAACTGTAATGGGCCTCTCTCTTACCACTTCAAAAGTTATTTTTCCTCCCTTGGTATCCTGCTGTTAATTGATTTATCTCGTTAGACTGATCTAACACTTGGTAAAGCACCCCCATCCTTTCATGTATTTATACCTGCTCCTGTATTTTTTACTTCATACATCTGATGAAGTGGGTTCTAGCCCATGAAAGCTTATGCCCAAATACATTTGTTAGTCTCTAAGGTGCCACAAGGACTCCTTGTTTTTTTTGCGGATACAGATTAACACAGCTACCACTGAAACCTTTCACCATACAATGGGGGCAGAGTTGGGCCTGTGGGGCATGGAAGGGGGGAGGCGTGGCAGAGAGGTAACAGGAAAAGTAACAGGAAGGTGTAAGATAAAGGAGGAGTACGTTGCCCACCCATTGAATGCACATGGGTGTCAGGTACTCTGCTCTACCACTTTCAGTCACTGACACCTGCTGTCTGACTGACTTCAACCTTATTCTCCTCCCACAGAGACAGGCTCTGGACCTGTCCCTCCTCTCACCTACACTCTCTTAAACCAGGGAACCTCCACTGACTTCAGTGGTACTACGGCTTATTTACATCAGTGTAATTTAGGGAAGAATTACCCATCCCCCCACCCCTGCATCACCTGTATACCTTGCATCATTGTGCCTGCGATGTCATGGCAGCTGCTCCCATGGACGGCAGGCGTTTACAGAGTCCAAGGCCAGACGGGACCATTGTGATCAGCTAGGCTGACTTCCTGTATCACGCAGGCCAGAGACCTGCCCCAAACAATTCCTGGAGCAGAGCTTTTAGTAAAACGACCAGTCTCAATTTACAAATTGCCACTGATGGAGGCTCCTCCATGATCCTCAATAAGTCGTTCCCATCATGGTCAATTACTCTCACCATTAAAAATTTTCACCTTATTCCCAGTCTGAATTTGTCTAGTTTCAAATTCCACCCATTGGATCTTGTTAGACCTTTGTCTGCTAGACTGATTAGCAAATGTTTGATCCCCACATAGGCACTTACAGCCTGGAATCTCATCCCCCCTTAACCTTCTCTTTGTTAGGCTAAATCAATCGAGCTCCTTAAGAGACTGGGATGAATATGGCCCAATGAGTGTTGTGATTTCAGTCCTGGTAGAGATCATAAAATCACTGCTGTGTTCAGTATGAATGTCAGCCTCCACTTGAGCTCGGGGGTGGGGCATGGCAAGGGCCAATTCTGCCCAACACCTGCCCAGCTCTCAGCCGTGGCACGGTCCATCCCTTTTCACCAGGGCAAAATTCTCCCAATAACAACAGCAATAAAAATCAGAGACAGGCTTAGATTCGAGTCTGCATTTCCCACCACCAGGAAGGGATGAAGTAATGGAAGGCAACAGGAAGAGGCTTTGCCAGATTGCCAAAGGAACAGGACCAGCTGGTAGGGTTGCCAGGTGTCCAGTTTTTGACCAGAATGCCTGGTTGAAAAGGGACCCTGGCAGCTCTGGTCAGCACCGCCAACCGAGCTGTTAAAAGTCCAGTTGGCGGTGCTACAGGGCTAAGGCCTGTCCTGGCATTGCGCTGCGCCCTGGAAGCAGCCAGCAGGTCCAGCTCCTAGGTGGGGGGGCCATGGGGATCCACGTGCTGCCCCCGCTTTGAGCACCGGCTCCGCACTCCCATTGGCCGGGAACCACAGCCAATGGGAGCTGGGGGGGGGGGGGGGGAGACAGTGCCTGCAGGCAAGAGCACACCTCGTCGAGCCTCCTGCCACCCCCCCCCCCCCTCCGCCCGCCCAGGAGCCAGTCCTGCTGGCCACTTCCGGAGAACAGCGTGGAGCCAGGACAGACAGGGAGCCTGCCTTAGTCCTGCTGTGCCACTGACCGGGAGCCGCCAAAGGTAAGCCCACGCTCCAACCCCGAGCCCCAACTCCATGCCCCAGCCTTGAGCCCCCCCAAACCTGGAGCCCCCTCCTGAACCCCAAACCCCTCGTCCCTGGCCCCATGCCAGAGCCTGAACCCCCAGCCCAGAGCCCATACCCCCAATCCTGCACCCCAACCCCCTGCCCCAGCCGTGATCCCCCTCCAGCCCTCCGAACCCCTCAATCCCAGCCCAGAGCACCCTCCTACACCCCAAGCCCCTCATCCCCAGACCTACCCCAGAGCCCACACCCCCAGCCCAGAGCCCATACCCCTTCCTGCATCCCAACCCCCTGCGTCAACACGCAGCCCCCTCCCACACTCCAAATCCCTCGGCCCACCCCCCAGCCTGGAGCCCCCTCCTGTCCCCAAACCCCTCATCCCCAGCCCCACCCCAGAGCCCAGTCCCCAAGCTGGAGCTCTCACCCCCTCCCACACCCCAACTCCCTGCCCCAGCCCAGTGAAAGTGAGTGAGGGTGGCAGAGAATGAGCCATCGATGGAGGGGGCATGTAGTGAGTGAGAGGCAAGGCCTCAGCGAAGTGGTGGGGCCTCAGTGAAGGGGTGGGGCTAGGAATCAGGCTCCCCAGTGACCAGGTCTGCCAGTCTGGTCCTCTAGCTTCTGTACCTGCCTCCCCCTCTCCCTCCTTTCAGCAACTGTTGGGAGGATCCAGGATTGACAACCTGCACAAGAGTGCCCTCTGAGGCCCAGCCTCGGAAAGAGAAGCCTGAGGTGGACACAGCATGCCAGCCTGGAGGGGTTGCAAAGAGGAGGACAGACCCAAGGGGATGGATATATACAGACTTGAGAGACAATGCCACTGGGGGAAGAGGAACTTGAGCAGAGCAGGGCAGGACAAGAATGGCACTAGATTTTTACTTATTTCATCAAAGCTGCATTGCAGTGAAAATTTTCTGACCACCTATGAACCTGAACTGGATTTCTGTGCCCTCCTGGAATGGCCCATAGGTACAGCTCCAGGGAGAAGCAGACCCCAGACCCAATTCCTGGGCTGTCCTGTACTCTAGCTCCATCAGATGTTATGGCCTTGATGTAGCTGGGTTCTCTGGTCTGTTACATAGGAGGTCAGACAACATGATCATAATGGTCCCTTCTTCTGGTTTTAAAAATCTGTGTATCTAAGAGAAAGAGGGACCTGAACTGGATTTCTGTGCCCTCCTGGAATGGATTCTGCACTGACGATACTTGAGTTAGAAGCCAAAAATCTTTTAAAAATAACCCCTTTGATAAAACTACAAGCAGCTTAACACAGGCCCGCTCCACTAAAGCAAAATAAACAGTAAGGTCTCCATCAAGTGTGATTTATTTTTATTCGGCTGAAAATATTAGGGTCTATTTCTAAGACCATCCTATTTGTAAAGCACTGTGGTTGGGCGGGGTACATTGATTAACTCCTCTCAAAGTGCACTCAAGTCTTGGGATCAACACTTACGGAAAAAAACATTTGTTTCCTTTCCAAAGTGTCCATTCTTTGATGTTCCTGATTAGGACTTCTAATGGCCAAAAGCAAAAAGCTTCTATTTCCAAGTTACCTGGGAAGTTGTCTTGAATTTATTCCCCACAATCTTTCCTGCCCAACAATGAAGACCAAAGAAATTCTTTCGGATTCCCCACCTTCTTCTCACCAGAGGTAGGAATGAAAAATGGAGCCCCTGAATGGCAGAGTGGACTGCATCGGGGCTCATATTGTGGTACCAAGCTCAGCCTCTCAAGCAGGAGTTGCTAGGTAACAGTGGATATGTTGGTCACAGTTCTACCAATCCTCACTATCCCAGCAGGAGGGACTGTAGGGATTGGACAAAGGACTCCTGCTGGGGGATCTCACAGCTCCCTATCCCATTTCAGACTGGAGGGAATGGGGCAGGGGTGCTGCTTTGTGGAACTCCAATCCTAGCTGCCCCCACTTGAAGGCACTGTCAGGAATGATGTGTAGAAGAGCTGTGGGGGTGGGTGGCTGTAAGAGTCCCAGTCTCCTCCAGCAGGAGGTTCTTTAGGGAACAATGTAGGAGCACAGAGTATATTGGTCTATTGTCAGCCTCCCCAGCCAGGAAACACTGTCGAGAATTCATCACAGCCCTTATTATTTGTCCAGTTATACTGCACAAGTCACTTGACTTACAGAGAACTGTCCCTATGCCATGCTTGTTGCATGAAATGAAGTGTATTTTATAGATACTATAGGCTAGGCTACAAAAATATAAATGTCACTCCAGTTTGACATTATGTTGATATACTCTGAGCCAGCTCTTCATCTGCAGCTCCATTGGAGATAGTGGGTCAAAGCCCCAGCTATCGGCTTAGCTCCATTACAGTCAACGGAGCCAGGCCAGTTCACACCAGCTGGGAGTCTGGCCCGGGGAGGTATCTTCACTAGTCCATAAAACATGCAGCCAACTCCAGTTCACACTGAAGTGACTTTCCTTGGAAAAATAAAGCAACCAACACAGTCAATCTCTGAATATTTAAAAAAAAAAAGTGGGCCAGGTGGGGCCCCACAGATCTGTGGGACTCAGAAAATGCCCCAAAACACTGACAGTCTGTTGTTGAAGGGTCCTCCCTTGAGCCAGGCTGGGAGAAGGACTTGCAAATACTCCCTCTGACATGAGCCCATGTCAGAGGGAGACGTGCAACAACTTTCCAACAGAACTCCTAGCACTAAAAAGCGACTTCACAGATGTGCTGGGGGGTGGGGGGCAGAGATTACTAACTCCACAAAGGGCTGGGGGGGATCTGCTGTAGGGGGATCACTGTGTGCCCAGTTTGGGTAAGGCAGGAGGGGTTGAGGAGGCTGGGAGAGATCACTAAGGATCCCCTTTGTTCTACACCTCCAGACTTCATGTTGTTGAGCTACATCCTCCATATGTACTTGGGGGCCATGACCTGTGCATAGGAGCTCATTCACACTAGGAAAGCAGAAGTGGCATGAGACAACCTGGCATCTTGACAACATGGAGGTGCTATGATGCAGAAAGCCCATGCTACCCGACCCTGTGAGGGACTTGTCCAAACACATGATCATTACAAGGAGTCTCCTGATCTCAGCCAGCTATGGGGAAAGCTCTCGAGAAGGTGGCTGGCTGACCCTGAGGAAGTGCTGAGCAGCAAGAACATGCATTTGGTGTCATCTTAGCACCATAATCCCCATGTGTGTTATCGGCCAGGAGTGGAAACTGGGTAGGATGTCTGCTATTTTCATGCTGAGGTGTATGAGAAGACCAAGACCTTGAGGGGAGTAGTATGATGGGAAGAAGAAAAAAGTGTCAGAGACCCTTACACTCCCTTCCTCCCCTGCTCTTTGACTAGCCAATAAGGAACACTACAGATGGATACAGAGTGAGTTGGAGGTTGCTTTGGAGACTATTACTATGGCAATAAACACCTCAGAAATACAGGCGACAGACAGATTAGATGGAAGGATTACATGGGGATGGGGAGGAAAATGTGACCTAAAAAACAGTGGCTCCTCTACCACAGTGATGAGGGAAGCAAAGAGATTGCTTTACTCTTCCATCACCGCATGTGTCAGGTCACAGCCAGCAGTAGAGCTAGTCAGAAGACTGTCGGCTGGCTGCTATATCAGTCTGGACTCTTTATCCGGACTCAGGCACAAACATGGCAGCACTGCAAGGAGATAGCAGCATGATTTGTGTAAAAGATTCACCACATCTATCTATCTATCTATCTATCTATCTATCTATCTATCTATCTATCTATCTATCTATCTATCTATCTATCTATCTATCCTCCATCCCAAAATCATTACTATGGTATCTAGGAGCCTGGCCTGACTGAGTACTGGCCCATCTGAGAAGCACAGTTTCTGAAAGAGTTTGAGGAAGTCCAAGCCACCACCTGGAAATCAAACCTGTGCCTCTCTGGGGTAGTGCAAAGCAGTGGAATTGTCTGGATGTCTAATGAGAAAGACTGTCGATACTTCCCCTTTGAGAGACAATTTACCAGGTCAGGCCTTTGCTCAGGTCACCATCCCTCCATGCTAGCAATGCTGTCAATGCCATCCTATCTCTAATCCCTCTCCTTCGATGCGGATGGGTCCCCTGCAGCAGCATCTCCTCTGCTGCAATATCTGAGACCCTATCCAGGCCTAGATTTCAGAACAGGGCCTTCGATGGAGATAGAGTCCATCATATTGAAGGATGATGTCATGAGGCCTGAGGACAGAAGGCCTTGATCTTGCTATCATCAGTCTTTGGCTTGTGGACCATGAGATGCCACTAACCTGCCCGCAGGATCTAGCAGGGGTGGGTGGAGTTCCATTAAAACAGTCCTGCTCCTTCCTCTTAGATAGCTCCTGGGACTGTGATGGACAGCTGTTTCTCCTTGTCAAAGCACTCTCCTAGGTTTCCCATAGGTATCAATCCTGTTACCTCTCCTGCTTAACTCAGAGCCGAGCCTCCTGTAGAGGCTGCGAGACATTATGGGTTTACCATGCCATCGCTATGCAGCTGACACTTGGCTTCTCTCTCCCCTTCCCATCAAGTGTGCACCATTACCCTGTAGTCCTAGCCTCTCAGAAAACAGGGAGGCAGCTGGCTCAAGCCCAGGCCGGGAGGAAAGGAGGCTATGCAGATAGGTGGAGGGAAGCCGTTGGAGGAGCTAGCAACAGGAGGCCAGTCCTCCATTTCAAACCATGGCTGTTCAGGGATGCTCAGAAATCAGCTGTAGCCAGCAATGCTTTCTGTCTGCTTAGGCAGGCCAGGAGCTCCCCGCTCTCAGGAGAATGCCAGGACAGCAACTATGCCAGGCCCTTGTGTGGGAGTGCAGGGATGGGGGGAGGTACCCATCCGAGGGCCAGGCCCCATCTGGTTCTGAAAAGAGAACTCAACATGTGTTCCGGTGGTGCAAGCTGACCCATTTCTCAACCTGCCACTGGACGGCGCAGCTGTGGGACAGATGCCATGGCCTGAGAGTGTTGGAACAAGAACAGCAGACTTGGAAACCACATGTTCCCCAGAGGCGGCTGATGCTGAGGCAAAGAGCACTCTGGGGAAATCTTTTGTGTTTGGAGAGGATTAAAGAAACAACCCCCCCCTGAATCCCAGTGTGAGAAAGCACTAGGTCCCCTCCCTCAAGGGGGGTGGGCTGCTCCTGGCCAGAGTGCAGGCAGGCTCATAGGACTCCTGTCAAGTTTCTTTGGTTGGGTTCCAAAAATAAATAGGATTTAAAACCTCATTTGCACATTTTATTTTTCACTGGAGGAGACCTAGCTGCTTGCTCTCTGCAACCAAGCTGGGCATGAGGAGACTATTCGGTGTTCAATGCCAGTGCACGCTTAAATAAGGGGAGAGTGGGGAGTCTTCTGGGAACGGCAAGGGGAAAATACAATTAGACAGGAATAGCTGCAAGGTGCCCAGATAGTGTTCTTCTTATGTCTTTTGTATCCCGGGATTTAGAGCACTCACCTGCCGGCTCTTCTGTGCTGGTGACCACGGAGGTTGGGTTGATGGCAGGAATCTCTGGAAAAGAAAGGGTGAGATTCTTAAGGAAGGGTGCTTGCTTTCCAACAGCGGGGTTGGTCAAAACCTATACCCCCTCCCCTGCTTCTGCTGGTGGAGAGTCTATTGCTAGCAGCAAGAAAGGACAAAGCAGCGCCCCCTGCTGGTTTCCTTTGCTTCTGCCATAGGGACATGCCGGGCACTAAGAGGGGGTGCATCATAGTACATCCCCCTTGTTGTCCCTGCCAGTGAGGCTAGAGGGAGCCCTGGGAGTCGTAGGGTTCCCCAGGGGATAAGCCCAGGAAAAACTCCCCCCAAAGGATTCATATAGAGGATTAACGAGCTTCATTCATAGTGGGCGCTGGTTCTGTTTTCAGGGTGAATCTAGAATAACTCCACTGAAGTCAATGAGCCAAGACTGGCATAACTCTGATGATGTCAATGGAGTTAACACCAGGGGGGATTTGGCCCACTATAATTAGGACTGAATCTTGGCACCATTGAAGAAAATGGGAGTTTTACATTGACTTCAGTGCAGCCCTTCTCCAGACTTGCACTGATGCAACCAGGGGCAGAATTTGGCCCGGTATCCAGTGAGACAGAGCAAGCCACTCTTTTGTAATCAGCTGGGCAGTGTGAATGTGTTACCATTGCCTGTATGGGGGTAGAGTCGGAACTGCTCAACCAGGGTTCCTGGCCCTGTGCTGGAAGCAGATTCTCCTTTAGCTCACGTGGTTGGAAAGGGGGCATTCTGTGTTTCAGGAGCATGAGGCTCTAAGTTCTATCTCCACAGTTGCCATGAAGTTCCAAGTATCCAAGCTGGCAGCACAGCCACAACCCTGAAGTCCTATGTGGTAATGGATTTATTACAATAGATGTTCTGAGATCAAGAGCAGGACTCACCCATTTCCCCCCGCTCCATATGGTGGTGTAGGGCACTCAGCACTGTGCACCAGCCTGATCCTATAAATACCATTGCCATGGTCACTCGTGTTCAGACAGCACCGTCTAGCTCCAGGTTGACTAGCCTAGACCGTGCAGAGGGGTGACATGCTGGGAGCCCTGGCAGATAAGTGGCAGTGAGGGACAAGGCCAGCGTGTTCTGTGTCATGTTCTCTATTGGCCTGTGCAGCAGCACTGTCTCCCTGCCTACACCCTGGCACCAGCCAACCTCTGGAAGAGATGTTCTCTCCTCACGTATCTCCTCCTCTTCCCAGCCAGTGCTGCCAAGACAGCCAGGCCAGGCATCCACTGATCCTGCTGGGACAGCTCTGCTGTTGATGATGCAAGATAAAGAGGAACTGGAGGCTTCCAGGAGACCTTTAGAGAAACCACCAGAGCTGCCCATCTCAGCCCCGAGAGCCATTGCTGTGCTCCCTGCAGCACTGCAATCAGCGGGTGGAAAGAGATGCCAGCTAGCTGACTCTGTGCACTACAGGGTCCCCACTCTGCCCCGTTGTGCTCCTGCAAGGGAGCCGAACTAGGAGCATCCCATTCCTGTCAGCACAACGCAGCTGCCACCTTTAATCTCTTCCCACTGCTGGCCTCCCTGGGGCAAGGAGCATGGAAAGAATCTTACAGCCTCCCCAAGGCTTCCAGTTCAGCTTCAGTCCAGCACAGCTGTGGGAGCTGGGACACTGGCCTGGCTGCCAGTGCAGAGAGCAGCCACGGGGGAGCTAGATGAAAGAGAAGGAAGTGAGTAGAGATAGAAATCCTCTTGTGCAGAGCTCCCACATAGCTGCGGAGTCATTCAAAAGATGTTCTCCAGCAGCGCAGAGCCCCTGACGGTACGGATCCACTAGCATGTGGTGCTCCCTGAAGAGGTCCTACCAAACTGCTGCCCCATGCCAGCCCTGCTTAGTTTCTAAGAGCCAATGATCTCACAGTCCCTGGCAGCAGGGAAGCACTTCACAGCCCCAGATAACAAAATAGCTATAAGATCTTGCACTTGTCAAGATGGCGAAGGAGGAACTGGAGGTCTAGAACACACGAACATTGGAACTAGGCATTGTTGACAGCATTACTCACTGATGCAAGGAGCCACAGGTGACCGGCTCTGCTGGTAGCCCTTGGCACAGCGATTGCAGGTGAGCCCTGTCACACCATCTTTGCATGGGCACTGCCCGGTGGTCTGGTTGCAGGTTTTACCGGCTGCGCCAACAGGGTGGCAGTCACAAGCTGAGAAAACGAGAGAGAAAGAGAAATGCTGCTAAAAGAAAGGGAATAGATGTATTTTACACACAGCCCTCTGTGCTGAACAGGACATGTCTCTGATAACAGCCATTGCACACAGACTGAAAATGAACAAAATATCGTTAAAACACCATAAATCCGGCTGGAGGTATTACTCAGCTCATTTAGACCTTCTTTTCTGTTCATTAACCAAGTCTGATTTTCTGTGTATGGGTTTAATGTATTCACTGAAACTTTCGGATAAACAATTTTAAACCAAAGGGCTGCTCACAACTGGCTATTCATGATCTGGTATTTGTGACATGTGACTGGTCACCTGAATCAAATGGTATTGTTGCTAATCCCTGATTGGACGACTGAAGTTTTTACACAGAAGAATAATGAATGGTGACCAGTGACTAATGAAAAATGGCAGTGATTTTCTCTACAGGTGTTTGTACGAAGAACAGCCCCCCTCCAAACACTTTGGCATGCAGGAGCCCATTTGTGTAAGTGAGGGCATGCGTGTGATGTAAGTACTGCACAGGCTGTTTGCACACACACTAATTTACTGCATAATGAATACAAAGGTAGGACTACGGGGCATTGGCAAAGCTGGGTGGGGCGTGGAACTGAAATAGCAGGAGCTGCTGCCAGTCAAGACTGAAGTGCCTTGACAAAACTAAGTAGGAGCAGTTTGCAGAACACACGCCTGCACTACATCTAGCACCAACTACAGCTAACAGCCTATCACTTGGATAAACACATTAGCTCCAGTGACAAAATATAAAGGAGACTGAGTTTTGAAACTCCCCAGAGGATTCTCCTGAGAGGAAAGAGCCTTGAGCAATGCAAGTGGCGTCATGGGAATCTCAAGGCAGGGTGAAACAGATAAGAGTGGGATGGGCCAGGACTGAAATCTGGAGAATGAATTATCTTCTCAACCATGGGAGAAGGTAGACCCCCCTCAGTCAGGGATGGGGGTCCACTAGAGAAGCAGCCTCCAGGATCAGAGAAGCATAGAGCTGGAATTCCCATCTCATTCCTAGCACAGGGATCTGGCCAGAGGACGCTCCTACTGTGTGTTTCTTTTCATAAAGGGCTTGGAGCAGGGCATGATCTCTTTTCAGTTAAATCTCCTCAGGTTCAGTCCCTAGAGCTCAACGTGTTTGAATCGGCACTTACAGCTGTCTGCCATCATTTGAGCTTCGGACAGCAGAACAGCCAATTTCTCCCACCCCCTTCCCTACCTGAAGGCGAACCCAGCTGCAGCTGCTTCAGAGGACCTTGCGGAACCTGGGAGGAATTTCCAGGGGCTCTCCAGCCAGCTGGCCCCATCAATTAGCCAATCGTGAGCAGGCCGGGGGGGGGGGGCAGGGTGAAAGAGAGAGTGTTAAGGCTCATTAAAGGTAACTAATTGCAGCCTTGTGAAAGAGGGGAGGGAGGGAAAAAGGACGAGGAGAGAGAGAGAAATAAAAGGGTTGGGTTCCAGCAGGGGATTTTTAACTTTGGAAAAAATGTGTAAAAAGCGACCCTGGTTTGTGTCAGAAAAAGGGAAAACCACTTACAATACTCTGCTCGTTTTTATTATTGGCAAGATGAGGAGTGTGCGTGCCACAGCCGGTGGTGAGGCCAGCGTACTGGCAAAGGGGCAGCGCAGAGCAGGGGAGAGGAGAGGCAACGCCTGTGTCATCGCTGGTGATCCATCCATACCAGTCGCTCAGTGTCTTGTAAGCAACCACAGCTGTGCTGCTCCTCGGCTCAATGGTCTGGACTCCTCCCTCCTGCCTTCCAGCTACTCCTGGCCTCTATGCTATCTCCCTCGCTCTGTCTACAGAGGCAAGAGAGGAGGTCTTGAAGCCTGGAGCAGTGGGTCAATCTCACAGGATGAAAGGTACTGCAATGAATGGAACACCCGTGAGGTTGCAACACTTTTGCTGATGCAGCAGGAATTTGCTGAACCAAACCACTGACACCCTCAAGGAGGAAGCTGAGGGACTGGGATGAAAGCTTCAGTCCAGTAACGCTGCTTGTATCATAGCCATGCTTAGCAACGAGACCCATCTTCTCATTCTTCCATAGTGATGGGGTGATTCTCTCTCAGAGGGGATGAGTGCTAGAACCAGGATTGGAATACAGTTTCCACCTTACACACACACACACACACACACACACACACACACACACACACACACTTCCATAGTCCAATCTCCCCTCATCAGAGGACACAGATAAGCTAGAGTCAGGTGGGGCATGGGTCTCCTGAGTCTCCTGTCTTCATTGGAAGGACTCAGAGTGGGTCTTTCCCTTTCACTCCCTCATCCCAGGAGCTATACCCAGGGGATGGAAGTGAAGTTATTCCTTCATGGTTCTTGCTTTCACATCTTCCTCTCTGGCTCTAGAGCCATGGGATGAATCTGAAGTGGGTCTTCTTGGTGCTTCCCAGCACATCTGATCTCCAGCTCCATGGGGAGGACCAAAACTGGCTCATTCCCTTGTCCCAGTCCTACAGCCACAAGATTTACTCATTCTGTAGTGAGTGCTTGATGGGAGAGTCGCAGGAGGGAGAGAAGCTGCCAAAGCTGGAGATGACTGTCCCATCAGCCAGCTTAGGACTCGGGCTGTTTAAGAACTGGGAAAGGTATCTAGGTTTCCATCAGTGTAATAGCCAAACGTGACTCCAAAGCCAACCAAAACCAACTCCCCATGTGCCCCCCCAAAGATGTTATCATTTCCCTAATTTTCACCAGATGGGATCTCGTCGGAACACAGCATCCCTGCTCACCAGGCCTTTTCATGCTCGGCAAGAAACAAGAGCATGCAGTGCCTAATGTGGAACAGATGCTTTGGTCCTTATCAGATCTTGGCTGGGATTGGAAATGTACGTGTTTCTGGCAAGGGTATTTGGGGGGCTCAGCTGTGATAACAAATGGCAGCAGATGAGGGAGTCCTGGCATGGCAAGGGGCCTTCAGAAACACAGGGCCTTTCTTCAGCCCTAGCATGCTTTAGTACCAGGACTGTGGGGGCCTGTAATGCCTCACTTAGCAATCCATAGCTTCACTAGCTCTCCTCGAAACACGAGGGAGTCAGCAGAGACCCTGAGAAGACCCCTGGGGCCACGTCCTGGGGGATCCTGTGTGGGCCCCTAGAGCTGATCTGCAGTGTGACACTGACCAGGTCCCTGGGCTGGACTATGGGGTAACCCAGAGCCAGTCGCTCCCTGGAGCCAGTCACACACTAGCTCTCACCTCAGTCTATGGCTCTGGCTAGCCCCTGCCCACACAGCTTCTTTAACATGCGGCTTCAGTTTGCACTGAACCCAACCCAGCACCTTCCCCTGAACCTCACTGGACATGTCTGAGTCCATGCCTCTCACTGCTTCATCCCGTCTCCCTTTCCATGGCCTCGACTCTGCTCCAGACTTCCCACGGGGCAGCCACAGCAACGACACACACGCTCTCGAGGGCAGAACTCCGGAAACTCCCACCGAGACTCAGCCACCCTCCACGCCAACAGAGCGCCGGAAAATGCCCCTCCACATGGGCAGAGGGGTCTTATGCAGCAAGACTGAGATGCAGGAATGTTAACATCTCATAGACGTGATGCAGGTGGTTAGTTATCAGCCGTCTCTCAATCTAGGAGCTTGAGTTATGTCAACAACTACAGAAGTGACGCCAGAGAGCAACAAACTGTATAACTCATCATGCCAACCCCATGGCTATTGACTCTTAATAGCAATACTACTTTGCCTTTCTCTGGACTAGAGCAATGGGCACTTTCATCTCCTCGCCCGACAGATGCCTGGAATGGCTCAGGTGTTTTAAACAACTCTAATGATTCCTCTGGCATCTCTGCCTGTTGGTACAATACATGACTGTGACTATGCTGCAGGGGTATCATAGAAGATTAGGGTTGGAAGAGACCTCAGGAAGTCATCTAGTCCAACCCTCTGCTCAAAGCAGGACCAACCCCAATTAAATCATCCCAGCCAGGGCTTTGCCTTAAAAACCTCTAAGGATGGAAATTCCACCACCTCCCTAGGTAACCCATTCCAGGGTTTCACCACCCTCCTAGTGAAATAGTTTTTCCTAATATCCAACCTAGACCTCCCCCACTGCAACTTGAGACCATTGTTCCTTGTTCTGTCATCTGCCACTACTGAGAACAGCCTAGCTCCATCCTCTTTGGAATCCCCCTTCAGGTAGTTGAAGGCTGCTATCAAATCCCCCCTCACTCTTCTCTTCTGCAGACTAAATAAGCCCAGTTCTCTCAGCCTCTCCTCGAAGTCATGTGCCCCAGCCCCCTAATCATTTTCATTGCCCTCCGCTGGATTCTCTCCAATTTATCCACAACCTTTCTGTAGTGGGGGGCCCAAAACTGGACGCAATACTCCAGATGTGTCCTCACCAGTGCCGAATAGAGGGGAATAATCACTTCCCTCGATCTGCTGGCAATGCTCCTACTAATGCAGCCCAACATGCCGTGGGCCTTCTTGGCAACGAGGGCACACTGCTGACTCTTATCCAGCTGCTCGTCCACTGTAATTCCCAGGTCCTTTTCTGCAGAACTGCTGCTTAGCCAATAAGCCCCCAGCCTGTAGCAATGCATGGGATTATTCCTTCCTAAGTGCAGGACTCTGCACTTGTCCTTGTTGAACCTCATCAAATTTCTTTTGGCCCAATCCTCCAATTTGTCTATGTCACTCTGGACCCTATCCCTACCCTCCAGCATATCTACCTCTCCCGCCAGCTTAGTGTCATCCGCGAACTTGCTGAGGGTGCAATTAATCCCATCATCCAGATCATTAATGAAGATGTTGAACAAAACTGGCCCCAGGACCGACCCCTGGGGCACTCCGCTTGATACCGGCTGTCAACTAGACATCGAGACGTTGATCACTACCCGTTGAGCCCGATGATCTAGCCAGCTTTCTATCTACCTTATCCAATCCATAGTTTTTTAACTTGCTGGCAAGTATCGAGTGTTGCTGGGGCACTGGTTGCTCAGCCGTCGGTCTAGAAAGCAGTTCTCCATGTCTGTTTCTTTGTCTTTCTTCAAGTTGTGTTTGTATGTCTGGTAACTGCTTAGGTTTATGTAACTGAGGTTTTGTTGGAAGCGATGTCCTTAATCACCTGTCCATTGGCATCCATGCTGGAGAAACCAGTCCTTCTATGGGGTCTTGCTACATCCCCCAGGACTATCCCTTTTTCAATCTGGGTGTAGTTTCTTCATGCCTTGTGCCACACTTCCCACCAATCCTGGTTGTAGAACTGGCCCATCCAGTACCAGGAAGGGGGATCTTTGAGCGGCACAGAGCTAGTCTCATGGCTCCTATGGCATCTCTTCTCTTTCCTGCTGCAGCTGGCACAAGAGAATGTGGCCAGCGGAAAGGGGGACTAGCCAGGATGCTGCCTGAGCCAGTCTCTAGCCTCACCTTCTGCCCTTTGGTACTGTAAGCATCTGGCATATGTTGGAGCAGCTCTCAGTGTGGGGAACCTGCCCTAAACATGGTGGTGCCATGACCAAAGGGAGAGCAGAGAGGTGCATGGTACCTGAGCTGTGCTGCCTGCAGTTTGGTTGGATGTCAGGATCTGGCCCAGAACACTGTATGAAGTCACTCACTTAGTGACTAGCTTCACTTGCCAAGAAACATATCTTTGCACCTAATGCTGAGCATTTTTTGTGTCTGAGAACTTAGTTGCTACTCCTCAACAGTTTTCACTGGAGAACACTCACCTTTTATGGCTTTATTTAAATTACAGGGATTAATGCATAGCCACAGTCTATTTGGCTTTTCACCTACAATCACTGACTTAACCCTGTAATTGTTCTGTGTTTTCCAGGCTCTTCTATATTACCAAGTTCAGTTTTTACATTGTCCATTGGTGGATGGATTACTAGAGTTACTAGTTTATCTGTCTTAATTCTTCCTCCAAACACCCTAGACACTGTAATACACTTGGGAATTCTGCAAAGGTACCGTCTGTGCTCTGTGTATGTGGTACTTAAAGATCTTCAAAGTCTGGCAGGCGTTAAGTCCTAACACAGGTAGTGCAGCCCCATTTCATATTTGGACAGTTATTAATAGTATTGGTTTTTAAAACCAATTGTGATAGCTACTTGCCTTTACACTGGTATATCCTGTCCTGAATAAGAAACAAGCTTTGCTTCAGATATCTGTACAGTTTCCTTAGTGAGCTTGTTCTATATTTTCCCTGGAATAACACTAGTTGTGCTCCAGTATCCCAATTGAAAAGCTACAGTTCTGCCATTGCCATTTGACTGCATTTGCCAGTCTGAAGCAGTTTGCTCTGCAGATGTTGTACCTACAAGGAGATTGCCTTGCTTTTCTGCAAGCATTTGAGCACTCTGGGCTTTAGCTATTTGACAAGCCTTTGAAAAATCATCTTTCCTGTTGCTTTTATGGACAATTTCTTGGATCATGTTCTCATCCACAGCTAGCATAGTTAGTTTTGCCTGCTAGAATAGCTCGTAGTCCTATTCTGATTATTATTTTGGGCTTTCTTTATTGCTAGTTGTTGAAATGCTGCCATATAGACTCCTCTTGCAGTGCATCAAGTTGATTCATTTCACTCAGACCTAAAGCTTGGCTTGCAAATGGAAATGGCAGCGAATCAGGAATTCTAGCCCCGTGGTCACTCCTGCCTCCTGACACCTGGAAGCCTTCTCCTGGCCATGCACAGGGTGTAATTTATAAACAGCCTTGTTAGTGCACTAAGCAAAACGCACCCAGTAGGTTCCCGGGTACTCCTGCTCTCGTGTCCATTTCAGCACAAGGCTGAGCTGGAGCGGCTCATTAACTGCGCTGCTCCGCATGAGAATTAGCAGGCAGTTGGTGTGGCAGAGATGTTACAGTTCCCATATGGTGGAAATGTTGCTCCGTATTATATGTATTAAGATCACACCTCCAGGGCCCTTTCATTGTGCTGAGCACTATATAACCACTTAGATAATCCTGGTTACAAAGAGTTTACCATTCAAATTGACAAGATAGAGCACGGTGGGAGAAAGGAAATAGGATGATCCCTATTTTATAGATGCAGAATGATGAAGTGACTTGCCCATGGTGTCTGTGGTAGAGCCAGGAACGGGACCAAACTCACCTGGGTCACAGCAGAGTGCCTTTACCACAAGACCAGCCTCCCGCTTAACACAGACAATGCAGCAGAGGATGACCCAGTGCAAGTGTTCCCCTGGCTTTGTCTAACTTTGTGACATTCCGGGGGTGTTTGCAAATTCTGCCAGCTCTCCAGCTCACCCAAAAATGTAGCTGGCAAAACACCTGCCTTTTGCATGCAGCACATACCGGGAGTGCGAGTGCTGGTAAAGATTCAGCTGAGTGTGCAGAGTCATTGAGCAGAGCTCTCCTGCTGAATTGCATGCTGGAGCTCTTCCCTCTCAGTCCCCTTCCTCTTCCTAGAACAATGTAGCCTTCCTTGCCATAGAACAGCAGCAGCAGCCAAGCTGTGTTTAGAGATTCCCATCACTTCCTCACCTAGCTAGGAATCCTGGTGTTCCCAGTAGGTCTGAATTAGCGAGCAGAATCCCTGTCTGGGATCTAGGAACATGGGAATGTCAAAAGCCACTGGGAAGAAGGCCACTTCTACTCCTTTTCTGCCTGGCTTGTAGGCCCTCAGCAGCAGCACACCGAGCCCTGCAGGATCTGTCCCTAGGAGCAATGGGGTAAGCAAGCAGGCTTCCTTTGTGCATCACGGGCTGCAGCTTGGCTGTAAAATCACAGCAGAATTGCCTCTGAATGGAGACACTTTTCCATCAGCTTAATACTCTGCAATTACGCTCTGTGAGGATATCAGAATGGGACTGTCGCGACAGACTTTAAGCTGCTGCTTTTGCCATGTGGATTAGGCAGTCAAAGCTGTGGAACACTTCATTGGAGGAGACCAGGGCCTCTCATGCTACCCTGCCCTCAGCTCCAAAAATAAAGATGCCCAAAAGAGGGCCAGGGGAGGAAATGCTCAGAGTCCCTCCCACGACTCAGTGTGTGGAAATAAATCTGCCTGATCCTTTGAATACTCATACTCACACATACACACACTGTCTAGTGTCTTCCTGTCTGTCTGACGGGCTCCCACAGCAGCTTGTTTGTGTGCGCACACGTGTGGTGCATAGGATAAATAGGACATCTGCAAGGAAGGCACCTAAAAATCCCCAGCAAAGAACATAGGCAGGGTAACAACAGTTTCTGCTTCCACAGTGCCGGGTTATGATGATGCCAAGCCACCTCCAGCAGGGCTGGGCAAACTGGTTCAGAGAAGATCAGAGCTCACCCAACTCTCTGTGCAAGACTCAGACTGAACCGTGGAGATTGGAAATAGTTGGCTAACTCGCTTCCACCTTTTCCAATTTAGTGTTCCCTCTGTTCTTGCTGGTTTAGGCTGGGACCAGCCGCAGAAGTGACAGAGGCCTTTCGGAGGACCTCAGTGGCTCAGATGGAGCTGGAACCAAACTCATAAGACTTCCAGCCCAGCTTGTAGCAAAAAAGTTGGGAGAAGCCTCTGACCCATAAGAAAGGAAGAGCTATTTATAAAAGACGTCCTGTAATTAAGGCAAGAGAAGGCCTGATTCTCCTCCTAGTGGATTCACAACAGTGCAAATCTGGAGTAAGAGAGATCAGAATCTGGCCCAGTATCTGCGGTGCTGAGCTAACATTGCCCAAGTCTGCAGTGACGGCAGAGGACAGCATCCAGGACAGCACTGGGCAGGGAGTTCTACAGAGGGAGCACCAAGTGGCTGATACAATGGCTCCTCCATGCATGGGGAGCTGCCGTACTGGCAAGAGAAGCCTGAGGAGCCAGGCAGAGAGAGAGCTTGAAGTCACATTCTGGAGGGCTTGGCAGACTAAGGGCATCGCTTTCTAGCCTCTGCAGAACTGAACAGCCAACCAGCAAAACGTGGGCCACCGTGGGAGTCAGACACAGCGTTGGCTGGAGCTGGTCAGAAGCATAGCAGCAGTGGCCTGGCTACTGACTGAGCAGATCAAGGGCAGGTGTGCAAAGGGATGAAACAAAGGCAGGAATAAAGCACTGCCTCAGCAAACTGCCATCACCAAAACTTTCACAGGGCGGGTGTGAGAGAGAGAGGAGGGGGAGAGAATAGTGGCAGAGGGAGCTGGGGAGATTGTGTTGCAGCAACGGTTCCTGCAGATCCCCTCCCTACCCCCCAGAGGAAATGACTCAGGGCTTTCTCGAGAAACCACAGGCTGACAAGTCTGCTGCCTGCCCTTCTGCATTTGTGCTGGGTTGCAATATTTAGGGAATACTTTGCACTCAGAGCTGTTTCCTGGGAAACCATATGGCCTGACCAATAGGGCAGCAAGCCCAGAGGCAGGATGAGCAGTGTCTGGAGATGGCAGGAACGCTCCCACAGAGACAATGCAACCTGGGCTTAGATCCCAAAACTGGAGACACTGGAATGAAAATCTATGAGGAAGAGACACTGGGTCCCTTTCATTCCAGCTCTCATGCAGCAAGATCCAGACACGGGCGTCACCACTCGCAGTACCAGCCTTTGAATCCTGCACCAGTGCCCTGGCGTGTATATCCTATGCACACATCCACCACAGGCGGGAGACCTCTGGCAGCAGGGCCCTGGCGGGTGACACTGACTGTATGTATAGAGGTTGGAAATGTGCACCTTCCAGATAGTCCACGTTGCCCTCCTCCCTTACTCCTCCTCCTCTTTCTTTTCTGCCGATAACATTTTCCTCCTTTACATCCCTCACTGCTCCATTCCAAGTCTCTCCGTCAGATGCAACTGCCCTTAGCATGTTCCAAGCCAAGACTGACCCTTGCCCCACCCATATGAAGAGGGGTTGGCAGAAGGGGAGCAGCAGGGAGCCAAGGCCCCTAAAGCAGAGATCTAACCACCCCTCTTCCATAAGCCCCTCAGATGGAGGAGGGAAATGGAGAATGGCGCAACAGAAGGGGATATATCCCATCCCCCACAAAGCAGACATAGGGGTTCCTCTCTTACGAAAGGTGTCACCCAAATGGGTCCTGAGACCCACCCCAAAGACTGACAAGTCTCCTGCACCTTCAGCCCCATGTTTGGATTCAGAGCTACAGCCTGATTCTGCAGCCGGCTTGGGCAACACCACATCTCTTGGGATAGCAGGGCATTGATGGCCCAGGAGCATCAGACCAGGGTTAGCTACTCAGCTGTTCTGCAGAGCTCTCTCAGTCCCTTGCAGTACTCCCAGAGGAAGAAAATTGCCCCTTGGCAGCATCACGGAGTAGGGGTGCACTACAAGCCACTGGGGCACTGCTCCTGCTCTGATGAGCCACGTTCCCTCCCATCGCCGCAGCAGGACACTCAGCTTCCTTCTGGCACAAGGTGCTCGACATAAACCATACCCCACTTGGCTCCCACAGCCGGGGGGAAGGGGAGCATTTCCAAGCCAAGTCACCGAAAGGCCAATGGTGTCTGGAGCAAGCGTGAAATCCCCCAGCCACGGGAGAGCTGATTGCCGAGGTGAGGCACACATGCACGGGGGGCCTGCCAACTCAGCTGCTCCACTTATTAAATTCTCGATTCCTAATGCCCTGGCTGCAAGCAGGTCTCGGCTCTCTGTGCCAGCGCCAGACTCAGCGGCGCTTTCTGCCACTGGTGCTTTTCACTTTATGAGGCACTTGTTAAAACGGGGACTTTTCTCTCCTCTTTGCGTCCGCGTTCGTGCCACTTCCTGAGGGCAGGGTGGGATTTTTGTACGTCATGCACTAGGGATGATGAAGAGGCTACCAATTTGCCCAGCACAAAGCGACATGCTCAGCTACCTACCTTCAAATTGTTCTAATCTGCCAAAGAACAGGGGCCAAATGTCTATGTTCTAAACCTATTCTTTTGCTGCAAAACTGCCCCTTCCTCCCCAAAATCTTTAGCAGTCACTGTTTATATGTAGGTCCTACATAAAAGCAACATTTTGTGGTCTGGCACTCCTTTGACCCTGCAACACCCATAAGAAAAATGATCCACTGCATCCCCTCTCCAAACCTGCCTGGCCCATCAGCATGCACCCACCATGAGACTGGGTGAGGACTGAAGTCCCTCCCAATATGGATGGTCACCCACCATGATCTGGCACAGGCATCAAGGTTGGAGAGAAGAGAAGCTCCCAACCTCCCAGGCTGGAGTCCTTTGAGGTGGTGAACTGGCTTCTCCCAGCTCCCTCTCTTCAGTATGGGAACTACTAGTTTGTGTAGGGTGAACCTCAGACCATTGGAGCCATGCTGGCTTGGATGCCTATCCAAAGCTTTTCTAAATATGCTGCACCTCTCACATATGGGAAACAAGACTTGAGATCCTGAGCGACCAGCCTGGTTTGTGGCTCTGTATCTGGGCGTGTCTGCTTCCAGAACCCATAAAGAGGGTGGCAGAGGACCAATATGAACCATAATGAGGGGCCTGTTTTCTCAGACCTCAAAAAGGATCCGTTCTTGTTGGGGGGAAGGAGGAGGTTGGCTCTAGATTGGTGCACAAATTTGTTGGGGGCTGGGGTGGAGAGACTTATTTTACCCACCCAGCCCCTGGGCCCAACCCAGCCCCAAACAAGCCGATGGAAAGGCTCCCACTGGCATGACCGGAAGCTGAGAGAACCCTAAAGCCAGCTTCCAAGTGCGTACTGGCCACTGTCTCGCACTGTGGTGGGTGGAAGAGCGTTCCACAGCAGAAAAGAAAGACAAGACAAGGCCTGTGTGCTCCCAGCAGCCTCTCCAGCTTGTGCAGAGAAGATGTCTTCTTGATGCCAGCAAGGCAGCCCCACTCCCTTCTTGAAGAAGCTCACAGTCTCCATTAGACACAGTCCAGGGGAGAAATTCTGGCTCCATTGAAGTCAATGGCCAAACTCGCGTTGACATCAGAGGGGGCAGGATTTCATCCCAGGTAAATAGCGTTCTCAGCCATGGCCCAGGTGATGACAACTGTCACTCGCTCTGTTATATGAAGCGCTCCTTTCCTTGGGGCGACTGTGGTCATGCTGCATCACAGAGGAAGTGTGCTGTGTGCTGGGGGGGGGGGGCGGGGGGTTGAATGACAACAGCTGGCTGTAGGGCTCTGCCTAAGGCAGAGCGAAAACCAGGGGGAGGATAGGTCCAACAGTAGGCAGAATCCAGTGCAGATCTGATCCAATTTTCAGTGGTGCTGAGCACTCCAATGTCAGTTAACAGGAGCTGTGGGGCACAGCCCCCCTCAAGCACCAGGTCCTAGAATCAATCTACATTAGAAAACTTGCAACAGGGGAACTAAAATGGATCTAGTTATACCAGTGCAACTCCCTACAATAGACACACCCAAATCAGTTCCAGTTGCACTCAAACCAATGTGATAATTGACGGTATTAATCTAAATCAGGTCGAAAGTAATTTCCATCCTTTTAAGTGCATCTACATTAGCAGTTTGCCCTGGTGTAACTAGATCAATATTAAATGCATTTAGTTACCTTGGTGCAAGTTTTCTAATATAGACAAGGCTTTAGATATCTATATGTGTCTATGAATGGACCCTTCAAGATGAAGGATGGGTGCATTAGACATCAGAAAGACAGACTAAGCCGATGGACAGATGGATTCCATCCTTGCTGCCTGGACAGCTGAGACTCACACCTCTCATCAGTGAAATGCTGGGAGGAAGACAAGCCCAACCTATTATTTGTCTCCCTTTTGCTCTCCCTCATGCTCCATCAGCTCGTTGGGAAAGCAGCAGAGACCTCAGCCTGCAGCCAGAGGGAGATGACTGCCCTGGTGAGTGGAGTTTAGAACCAGGCAGGGGCAGCAGGACTTACGGGGCTATATAGGACAAACAGCTGCATTCAGAAGGAATTAAATAGAGAAAAGTAGGTATGCCCCCTTAGAGAGGGCAATGGTGCAGCCAACAGAGGAGAAAAGGGCTGGGAGAGAGGGCGTAGGGGGAGAGGAGGGCTGAGGGGAGCAGGTCCCCCATGCTGACAGTTCCCCTTACCTTTGCAGGCCTTGCGGTCGGTGATGGATTTGCTCATGTCCCGGTAGAACCCCTCTTTGCAGTAATGGCAGTGCCGGCCGGCCGTGTTGTGGCGACAGTTGAGGCAGACACCTCCGCTCTTCCTGCCTGAGAGTTTGTACAGCTCCATGTTGAAGCGGCAGCGCCGGGCATGCAGGTTACAGTTGCAGGCTGCAGGAGGAGAGGGGAGAAGAGGCTGAGCAGGTGAAAAAAGGGCTCAGGGGCCAGAGAAGAGCCCACTCACCCAGCCTCCAACCCCAGGGCCAGATCCACTCAGAGGATTGCCCCAGCCAGGCTGCAGACTCAGAGCCACTGGCAAAATTTAAACTCAAGGCACTAAGCCAGAGGAGGCCGGAGTGAGCCACCCAACACAGAATGTCCGCAGACGCCTCAAAAGGGAGGCCTGATTCAAGCTCTTGTACTCGGGTGGTGCAATCCCCCGGTGAGATAAGTGGGGTCAGTCTTAGCTGAGAGGCCAAGGACTGAATGGGCCAAGGAGCCCAAAGCACGGCGCCTGCATCGCCTAGGCATTCTGCATGTGCAATGCAGGCAGGAGCAGAATGGAAGTACGTTGATTGGCTACAGATCAATGAGTAAGATTGGGACAACTAGTTCAGATCAAATCAATCTGAGCCTTCACCCCTAACAAACATTCGGAAACTTCTGCTACGTCACTCACACGCTATTTTTCCTTTTGCTCTTGTCTATGCCCTTGCAAGCCACAGCTGCGAACAGAATCTGGAGAAGCCAGAAATCCCATGAGAAAGCCTGTTCTCATGAGACCTCCCTCCCATTTTGCAAACCAGAGAGAGGCGCTGAACCTTTGGCTTTGGCCCATCGCTGCAGAGAACAGACGCACACTCAGAGGGGATTGCAGGTAAGGTGTTGTAGGTCACACGCAGACTCCCCTGGACATATTGTACACCCACTCACCACAGTGTCAGGGAGTCTAAATCAATGTAATTTACACACCAAGAAATCAGGAGGTGTAAGTTACAGCCGGGAGTATCCAGATATTCATCTACCCTCCCGTTAGTTATTTTTGTTGCTCCAGGTCTTCCAACCAGCATATCTGAGCTCCATCGGCTGAGACTTGCTTAGGCGCAGTGGGCCAAGTGCAGAAGTGATGGGAAAAGAGGAGGGAAGGAGGAGTGAAACACTGGGCGGTACGGGGGAAGGGGGCGTCTCTGTGTGCACCACAAATCTCAATGGGAGCTTTGCCATGGACTTCAGCCGGAGCAGGATCGAGATCTGATGCTAAGGGCAGAGGAGGTCTCAGGGAGCCGGGAGGGCATCTAGGTTGGTACAACGCCCAATCTGAGGGGCAGGAGGCACTGCAGGCTACACCAGTCTAGACTGCCTTAGACTTTCCTCTGAGAGTTTGGTGTATTCTTATGCAAGGCAGGGACTGTCTTTTTGTTCGTTCAGCACCTAGCACAAGGGGGCCTAGTCCAAACTAGGGCTCCTGGGTGTTACCACAATACAAATCACCACCACCACCATGGAGATCCAGCCAAAATCTTAAAATCTCTGGTGCCCCGTACCAAGTTAACTCTTCCCAGCCTCCCCTCACCCTTTACCCACATCCCTCCCGCCTTTCTCCAATGAACCTGGGCTAATGGAGCTTGAATCCAGAGAGAAGAGAGAGGGAGGAACCCCTCCCCGGCGGCTGCCAGATCTCATCCAGGTCCCCTCCATGGGATGGAAGGAACAGGTGCCGGCCCTCATCACACCTCCATAAACAGGCTCCCCACTTGCGGGGCGGGGGGGGAGGAAGAGGTGAACAATCAACCCAGAGTGCTTCTGAGGAGCTAGGGGAGGGCAGGGCAGTGCTGGCAGACAAAGGACTATGCAGCAGGCAGAGGGGAGGAGGGTTCAGAAGAAGGCAGCTGCCCAGCGCCTGTTGTCTAGTGTAGTTCCCTCCAAGGAGCCGTGATCATTGTCTCACTGCCCATTGACTAGCTCATGGCTTCGCTGCTGGTGGGATGGCTGAGGAGACGGGGGAGGGGAACAAGCAGCTTGCCTCCATGTGTTCTCCAGATGTGTAATATCCTCTGTGCCCCGCTGGGCTGGGTGCTGGGGAGGTCGCTGCTGAGGAGCTGGGGCATGTGGAAGAGGGGGGCAGGAGGCCAGTTCTGCCATAAATCACAGACAAGTGCAAAGTGGATGGTTAGAATGAGACACCCAGCGGAAAGGCCAGCTGGGCACCTGCCATCCTGCTGCCACAGCATCTCTCCCCTTGCTGCCAACAGATGGCAGCTGCCCCTGGCACAGAGCTACCCCGGAACAGAAGGCTGAATCTGCTTTGCACCCAGCACCCCAGTGGCAGCACACAGTGTGCTTCTGGGACAGATTGGGAGAACCGGGCCCCGGCACTGAGCCACTTGCCATCCCACCTGTGCGCCCCCTGCACACATGGCTTGTGGCTCTGACCTGCCTGTTACAGAGGGCTACACACAGGCCTGTATTGCTGATTACTTGAGACTCATAACCCCCTAGAAGGTCATTATTATTATCCCCATTTGAGAGATGCAGAAACTGTGGCATGGAGAGGCTAAAGCCCAGCGCCTCAAAGGCATTTAGGCTCCTAACTCCCATTGGAATTGGTGGAGTTAGGCACTTTGTGGTTCTGGGTATAAGTGACTTACCCAAGGCCACCCAGTGAGTCAGTGTCAGAGAATGGAGACCAGATTTTATTGCCTAACTGCAGCCTTCCCTGGCAGCTTTCACTTTGAGACGCTTGCCCCACCTTTCTGACCAGCCTATCTGCCCCGTGGCCATGAGCTGTAAGCCTTCCCCCCTGCCCCTCCTGGGGGCACAGGCAGGGTGGGATTCATCCTGGGCTGCACACACCATCCTCGCCAGGTCACCAGATCTGTGTCACCGTAAGTCCAGAAGAGCCTTTTATGTGAAAAAAAGCCACGGAAGCACCCCACTCCCTTAGGCTCTGCCCTATTAAAGGCAATAGGGGTTTTGCTACTGCTGTTATGGGGGCAGGCTTGGGCCCCTGAAGTGTAAGGGGAATTAGGTCTCTATGTTTGTTGCTTCCTGGCCTGTCCCCACAGCCCCCTTCCCCAACACCCTCCAGTCTGGCCCTTTAAAAGGACCACCCACCTTGCACTGGGTTGTGGGGTGTGGGGGTGGAACGGCAAAGCTCCTTCTGTTGTTGTGCAGTGCCAGGCCCATTAGGGAGTATGACCAGTGCCAGCTGTGGCCAGGGTGCTGTGGTGGAGAGGAAGGGCCTGGTCTCCAATCTGCTAGCCAGACTGCAGCAGAGGAGAGAGCTGCTAAACTCGTTTTATTTCAGATCTCGCCCCCCACACCACACACATACCCTTTATTTTTTATTAGCCGCAGGAACCCAAAAGGGGGGGGGGGATTCCAAATCCACGTGTGTGAGATAAAAAGGAAAAAGTGCTGCCAGTTCCTGTTTAACACTCTCGCAAAAAGATAATGGGAACAAGATTTCCTTCGGAGAAACCCAGCGCCCTCTCCCTCCCCCGCTTCTCTGGGAAATTGAGGCTGGGTGAGAGTTTTTCCAGGCGTACTGTGAAATTCATTAACATGTCAGCCCAAGATTTAACTGCTGGGCCTGCTTGTCATTGTGTGAAATTTCCTCTCCTATCCCCCTCCCCACCAGCTCCCAGCTTCAATCCTTTGCAGAAGCCGACAGAAGAGAGCTGGGGAGGGTTAACCCCTCAAGGTCAAACAGCTGCCTGCTGCCTATTGTCAAGGCCCCTCTCCCTTGTCTGCTGCTTTCAGGCCCAGCCTCAGAGGTGGGGAGACACTGTTGAATGGTAGGGGTGGGAAATGGGGTTCTGAACCACCCTATGCCTTCTTCCCAAACCAGACCTCAGTACACCAAGAGCCTTTCTGGAGGTGGGAAAAAGCTCAGTGACATTTTTCTGCCCCCAGGTGCAGTATTTGTCAATCCCAAATGTTCAAAAATCACAAGTCAGCACCCCCCAAAATCATGAGTTTAGTTTAAAAATCATACCTTTTGGGTTCCTTTTAGTTGCCTCTTGGGTTTTGAGCCGTTAGAGCTCATATTTGCTCCACAACCATGAGGGACAGAAACTTACTTTTGTTTTAAACCAAAGCCAAGATTCTCACATACGCACATGACTTCAGGAGCTGGGGCTTTAAGAAAAGCATCAAAAATGTGATGACACCACACGAGTGGTGAACACTGTTGTGATTTTTCCTTTGTGCATCTGCTGGGCTTTTGCATTTCCACCTTCCGGGCCAGGACCAGGAGAGAAGTGGCAGAAGAGGGAACAAAGCTGTTCTTACAGAATTCCAGCCTAATGGCACTCTCAAGGGAAAGCAGCTCTCAGGGGCTTAGTCCCACATGAGGGCTCCTTCCTGCAGCGCTTCCACACTGGTCTTGATTCTGCAGGGCACTGAGTGCTCCCAACTCGCCTGGAGGCAAGGGTGACTAGGGTTAGGCCTGTGGCCTAGCAGACAGGACACCGCATTGGGGCTCAGCAAACCTTGCTTCTTTTCTGGCTCAGCTGGTGGGTGAGTCCCAGCATCTTCTCTGCGAAATAGGTACACTGATCCTTGCCTCCTTTGCCAAGCGCTCTGAGCTCTGTGGCTGGACAGAGCTAGTTAAGCAATAGGTGTTAGGAGGGTGCACAGCACCTCCCAGTTTCTGGCAAGTGGGAAGGAACATTAACATTAACATTAATGAAACTGCACCCAGGGGCTACAGGTGCAGGTCCTGATTCTTCAGCTTCAGAAGGGCCTGATTCTTCTCTCCCTCCCTCTCGCCATTGTCCAGGCCTGATCCAAAGCCCGCTGCAGTCAGCAGGAGGCCTCTCACTGACTGCAAGGAGTTTTGGGTCAAGCCAATAAACGGGAGGGACGCTGTGGAAGTCAGCAGAGTTGCAGTGGTGGCAAATCAGTATGAAAGGAGAACTGGGCTCCGAAGGCTCTGGGGGCTTCTCCAAACTGAACATCTGACTCGGGCTGAGGTCCAGCATTGCTGTTGAACAAGCAACCCGTCCCCTCGTACCATCCACATGTCCCCACAACAGGGTTTGTGACCGTAACAAACCAGCCAGGAATGCTCTGGGAGGAGGCTCCAGCCAACCGAAATCAGCTGCAATGCTGCCCCCCATCTCATAGCGCACCATTGCTTCCCCACTCAGCGCCGTCTGCACTGACACTTTGCCACCACTGGCCGAGCAGGGTTTCAGGGCTTGTATTACCCTGCAGGGACAGGACATCACAACCACCCCACCCAGGCAGTGATGGAGGACCAGAGACGCTGCTCACCATTACAGCTACGAACTGGGGGCAGCTCCGGCGAGACTCGCACCGCATTGCTGGTTGCTCACACTATAAATCTGAGCTGTGGTGGGGCTGCAGCTGGTTCAGCAATGCCAAGTGCAAGTGCCCCGCTTCCAACCTGCTCCTCGCAAAAGGAAGCTCCATTGCAGTATTCCCCTGGAGGCGGATGGGGCTGGGCTGGGGTGGGAGTGTGGAACAGAGGAGGGGAAAGGTCAGGTAAATAATTGGCCAGTCTTGTCCCATTTCCCTCTCTGCCTCCAGTTTAATGAGTGAGAAAGTATGTGCCCGGGGGCCTGTTGCAATGGAGGGAGAAAGAAGTGGCTGGGAGCAGCCCTGGAGACCCAGCAAGTGATTGGATCATCACCCCAACTGCATCCCATTGGCCACATCTTGGCCCTGCAGGAGTTCCTGAGCCCGTTTTTGACACTACCTCAACCCCGAGAGGTCCCACGCAGAGCGCTGGGAACCAGGGGACTCAATAGCAATGGAAAGAATCATCAACTTTACTGAACCCAACCACCAGTGCTCAGGACCAACAGACTCCCACAGACCTGTCCTGCTGGCTTGCGCTGGATCTCCTGTGGCACCTGGGATGGGTTCTTTGGGGACGGCTGCTCCCTGGGCTGTGCCATAGGCCTGGAATCTGTCCAGGGTACTCCTCCCCCAGGAAATGACTAGCTTGTACTTTTAGAACAAAGAGAAGATAACGTTCTACTTCCATCCCTTAGTCCCCCACCATTTCACCACTGGTGCAGCTTCACTGGTAGCAATCCCAGGAGAGTGAGTGGAGTCAGGGCAGGAGTATTTGAACGACGCAGGACTAGGCAACATGAAGTGGGGTTACAATGCTGACCTGGAGCTCTTCCCATAGGCATCACTGGGAAAACGCCCGTAGTGTCAGTGGGAGCTGAGTTAGGCCAATGAGGAGCTCCTAATAATCTCACCCATGGGGAGCAGCTGCCAGCCCAGCACCTTGGCTACTCTATTCCCACCACCTCTGCCGCTGCTGGTGGAATTGCACAGCTGTTAGCCACAGTGGGAAACTCTAGGGAAGAGAGCTTGGCATGGACAAGGTGCACAGGGCTGCACTCATAAAGGTATTTAGGTGCCTAAAGCTACAGATAAGGCGACTAAACAGCGTTATCAATCTGGCCCCTAGAGACCAGTGGAAATCCAGCTTGGGAGGCCAGGTTTGAAGGTGGCATGTGGTCCATCTGGAGAACTCAAGTTCCACAAGACGGTGGTTGTGCTAAGAGAAAGGAATGCCTCATTAGCCAGGGGTGCACGGATCCAACTGGGGAAAAGAGGAGTGGGCAAAGCTTGCAAAGCACGCTCCTCCCGTTCTCAGGCCCAGCCATCCACAGCTTCTAGTGCTAAGCAAACAACCTTCCCTGGGACGTGTGCTGTGACTGAGAGCTGGGCTGGTGCAGCTCACTGTCTGTCTCACATTAATCACTAATTAAAGGCTTGAACCTTCCCTGCTGTTTGGGTATTAATAAGAATTTAATTGCACAGTTTGGGGCTAATTACATGGTGCCTTGCTTCCTTCCTTAGACAGTACACCCCATTAAACAATCACATGATAAATTAAACAATCTCATGATCAACTCATTTGCAATAATAGCCTAATTCAACTTAAACCCCCTGCAATGGGGCAACCCTCTGTCCCCCTTTCAAGTGTCTTTGGGACACTTTAGCCTTCCCTGATTTAGCTGGAAGCTCCTTTGCACCAGCGCTCTGCTGCTCCCTGTGCCATGGCAGGGAGAGTAGCCCTGGCAGTCCCAGGGAGACAATCACTAACCTCCTGCTCTCCCCCAGGGGATGCCGTCTCCTTCCAGTACAGACTGGCAACACATGAGCACAAACAAAAAGGGTGGGAAGTGAAGTGTGTCTGGTCATGCAGCCGACACTGGGGACAACTGGGCAAGAAGAGAGGATCCCTTGTTCAGGGGATGATGGAGCCCATGCTGGTGAGGGATGGGTAGAGGGATCCCTCGCTCAAGGGAATGATGGAGCCCAGGCTGGCGAGGGATGGGTAGAGGGATACTTCACTCAGGGAAGGATGGAGCCCGGGCTGGCAAGCAGAGGGGAGAGAGCTCCCTGCGTCTGGGAATTCACTGGGAATAATTATTTAACGGAACAGTCTCAGCGAAACCCTAGAATGGCCAGTCCTGCCAAACCCACAATGGATTCGAACTACGCCCCTGCTTTTGCTGGAGGAGTGCCCAGCCGGGATGCTTGCAAGGCACGGTTGCTACTTCTAGCCTCTGGGAGGGGGAATCTAGACCCAAACACCCCCTTCACCTCCCACCCTAAAGAAATACATCGTGCCTTATGAAGAAAAGTCAACAGCCATGGTTGAGAGCACTATGCAGCTTACCATGGTCTCATGCGAGTGCTCCGGCCATTCCCGCAGTCCCGTGCAGGTCTGTATACACTCACGCCAGAAGAACTGACACAAACCTCTCTAAACTCACACAGAACCTCACTGAGGTTCGGCAAAGCCCAGCTCATTTTTCCCTGCTCTTCCAATTTTGTGCGACTCTGGGAACGATGGAGACCAAGCCCACTGTCAAAATCCCCTGAGGAAAGCAGCTTCTTGGAGATTTTTCAACCCCGTTTGGCAAGAGCAAGAGGTTGGAAAAGCAACTGAGCTTGTGGCAGCTCAGTGCCAACAGTCTGAGGTTCAGCCATCATTAGCCAGTGCCCAGCTGGCTAGTAACCATCTCCCTCCACTGAGCTCTACCTGAGCATCTCTTGGTGATGCTACACGCTGCACCATAGTCATTAGCATCTGGCCTATGCCGGTGGCTACTGTCCATTCCAAAACACCATGGCCCCTCCTTCCTGTCAGAAGGGGTGAGGCCGCCTCTGCTCCACAGGTAAACTCAGCCTCCCCTTGCATTCAGTCCTGCTGCTACCTGGATCCCATATCTCCAGTCACATGGACAGGCCCAGCACAGACCTCAAAGGGGCCCTTTTAACTGACCCGAGCCTTTCCCAGAGCATCCCCTCACAGTCATCAGCAGCAGTGATGACCTAGGCTGGACAGCAGAGAGAGACATGGCATGTAGCATTTAAGGCTGCACATTACAGCTAGAAGCTCTTGGCATTTCTCCCTCATCCTACTCTCCACCCAGGCCTCCAGGGAGCTTGTTCTCTGTGCTACAGCAGCTCTGGAGATGGAGTAGGCAGCAGCCACCTCTGCCTTCTCCCAGATTTCCTGAGACCTCTTGCTACTGCTAACCCTCTGGGAGAGCTGCATACAATACAGGCGGCCCCCTGACTTGGGTCCTCCACCATTGTCTGGCTGTGCTCCCTTCTCTGGCCAGGTAGGATTTATCTTCCAGGGCAGAGGAGAGGAGGCAGCAGCTTCAGGCTACGAGCCAGGCCTTGTTGTGCTACCTCCCTGACATGGCCAGCAACATTCAGCACGGCCTGGGGCTGGAGCGACGGTCTCAGGCCATCTACAATCACTACAAGCACAGCCCTGTGACATAAAACCCCCAATAACACTTTGCTAGAGCATTTGTGCCACAGAGCTCCAAGCACTTTACAAAGGAGGGCAGTCTCATGATCCCCACTGTACAGATAAGTAAACTGAGGCACAGAGGGAGGTGCTGCGACTGTGCCCAAAGTCAGTGGCAGAGGTTGGAATTGAAGCCAGGTCCGATTGACACCCAGTGCAGCATCCTAACCAGACCTGGGGAAGGATGCGCAGACAGGGATCCATCAAGAGTTTGGGGGGAGGGCAGTTCTCACGCTCTCAGACCTGCGATAACTTATTCTGTAAAGATGTGGAGGGACCAGAGAGTGAGACTGAGGGTTTTCCCCAGCTCTGGGAAGAGCCTGTTTTCACCAGGGAAGTCTGACTCAACTGAAGGAGCCCCAGACACAAAGCTCCTTTTGGCACACCAGACTAGAGGCAAATCCCCGCTATGCTGATCGTGTTTCCTTGCCCCACCTGGGGCAACCATCTTGCATCCTCTGAAAGGAGGCTTGCAAAGGGGCAGAAAGAGTGACTGAGGGGCTCGTTAACCTTCTGAGGCTGTAAGGATGTTTTGGCCCAGCCCCAGTCACAGGCCGAGTCCCTCATGCCTCCAGCACGCTCAGTACCTAAATCTCCTAGGGACGAGAGAGACACTCCCGGTCAGAGAGGAACCGACCCGGACCCTTGCTCACCAATGTCATTCCATTGCCCTGCATTCCTGAGGTCCAGGTGGGACAGGAGCCCCAGAACCCTGCAGGAAAGGCAGTTCCTCGGCTGGCTGCAGGCTGGCTCAGCCAGAGCTAGGGAAGAAAGCCCGCTCACACCCAGCTTGCCTGCTATTTGGATAAGCTGCTGACCCAGCTCTCGTAATGCCTGTCTGCTGATGTGCTTGGCTTAATGCTGCTCTCTCGTGGTGGGTCTCCAACAGCTTCGCTGCTGTGGTGATGGAGGCAGCTCTGAGCCTCCACACTGGGAAAATTGCTTCAAAAATTCTAACTGGCTTTAAAGCCAGTTCTTCTGTTCAAAGGGCCTACAGACAACATAGAGCAGGCTCCAGGCAGCCTGGCCTGTTTTTTCTGAAGGAGGACAAAGCCACTGTAAAGGCTCCAGGCCACCTGGAACCAGGTTTACATTATGACTCCAACCAGTTTTAAAACCAGTTTGAATTTCTGAGATAGTTTCCCACCTATAGACAGGTGCCCAGAGATTACAGAAAAAGAAATGGGCACAGGATGGATCTGAGAGAGGAGATGGCTAAGGCAAAGGGTTGTGACTCCAGGAGTTGTTCACAGACACTGGTGTTACAAATTCATTAGGCCTTCGGCTTCCCAGCTCAGCCCAGCCAGCTTGGCTCTTCCAGGAGAATTTACTATTTCGCTGGCAAGTGCTGGGATCAAAGCTCCCCTCAGCTATTATTTCCCTCTTGCTCCTCTACAAACGGAACGGATTCCAATCACCGGAGCAAGGTTTCCCTTCTGTACTCCATTCAGAAAAGTGCTCCAGCCGTGGTGGCGACAATGGGAACAAGAGCTCCAGAATTACCAGAGAGTGGATCAATTACTTCCAGTGGCTGCATCCCGCTAATCCCCCCCACGCAGCCCTTGGTGTCTGCAGAAGCCCTAATGACAGGTCTAATTCCAAGAGCAGGAGCCTGAGGAATGCAGCATCTCATACGCGCGCTCTAACAATTAAATGTGGGGTGGGCAGGGAAAGCCCAGCAAGAATAATTTGCACTTATTATAACATGATCACTGGGAGGAGCCTGCACACACATTCACACCCCTCTGACTCTCCCCCTCGTGGGCTGTTAAAAAGAAAACAAAGGCCCCAAGCCTATGAAAATGAAGCCAACGGATCACCACGGGAGTCTCTTGAGCCTGGAGACCTGACTGCAATCTTTCAGCCTCCGGGGTTATGGAGGGGCTTCCTTCTCTCTTGGCAATTCTGCCCCAGCTGGGATCCACCCAGGTGGGCGGCTGGCAGGCGATGCCCATCAGGAAGTGGGAGGGATCTCTCCCCCCTCCCTGCAGCAGACACAGTTTTAATCTGCAAGAGAGTTCTTTGAATCATGCCAAAGCAGAATCCTGGGCCCAGCCCCCATCTCACAGCTTCTCTTTCCAACTCTCACAAGAAACTAACAAACCTTACTGCTGAGCAAGGTCCACACTTGCAGGAAAGAGGAGCAGTGTCTCCGACAGACCCCAGTCGTCAGCAGGTAGGATTGAATCTGGGGCCTCTGGAGCTTAGTGTATGAGCCTCTACTGAGTGAGCTAAAAGCCATGTGGCTGTTAGCTAAGGCTATAGAGCAGACTCAATCTCTCTCTAAGTGGTCTCGGGACAGAGCACCACACCCAGGAAGTGTGTGGGTTACATCTGCACAAAGGGGCTGGGCGGGGATGCATGTGCTGGAAAGACGCCAGGGTATTGGGTGGCAGGGGATGGATTGAGCTGGCACGCAGGGGTGGCAGAGATGAACAGGGTGGCTCAGGTGGGAGTGGACTGACCTGCTGCCTGGTGGGAATGGTTCTCTGCAGCTTCCTTAGGCTTTGGCAGAATTTGAGCTTTTGCTTTTATATTTTCAAAATCAATTCTCTAGCCCTGCTCACTGCAAATTAAGAAAACCCTCTGAATGTGAGTCTGCAGACAGCCTGAAACAGCAGTACTGAAAGGGGGTGTGATCTGCCCCCATTCATCTCAAGGGGGCTTGACTCTGAAGCCTAATGAGGGCAAGCTAAATATCAATATTGTTCACTATTTCCCTGTTGATCATTTCAACATAAGCGTCCCCCCTTTGGGAGCAGGAGGTAATGATTGGGCAAGGTACCACCATGACTGTTTGTCCCCCAAGGGACCCGCTGCTCAGGGCATTGGCAATCAGATATGGAGCCTTCCAGCTGACTCAGACCAATACGGGCAAACTTGTTACCAGCGGATGCTGTTTAGTAGCATGAAATAAGCTGGTGGCTTCCATTCCAATATCCTCAGCTCAAAAGCAGGCACCATCGCACCATGGCCCATCCCCCGCTGGTCCTCCCAACAGAAGTCAAGGAGCCTTGGAGAGTGAAATACCCTCTCAACTTCCTTCCAATTAGGAGAGAGGCAAAATGGTGAGCGCCAAGGGAAGGCCTGAATGTGACAGTGTGCTCTCACTTCCTGCCAGCCAGAACTTGCGGCACATCAAAACCATCTGGAGCTATCCCTGGGGCTAATGCTGCAGCATCCCATATTACCGTTCATGTCTCGCCAGGGGGTTGTGTTGTATACTGGGGCGATTCGTGCCCCAGTGGCATGACATGACATCACGAGTTCCCAATCTTTATGCCATGATTTACATTATCTGTGCTGGGCCACTCTCCCTCCCCGGCACCCCAGCAGCGGCAGCACCAGCACCGCAAACTCTGAGAGGCAATGTGAAACCCCCCGTCCAACAACGGGCAGACCAGTTCGCAGTGCTATTGACCCTGGAGGCCTACACAGCTGCAAAGGGCTTAATGACTCTGCCGGTACTTGCCTTGTCTAAGCAGCAGTTCTGCAGAAAAGGACCTGGGGATTACAGTGTATGAGAAGCTGGATAAGAGTCAGCAGTGTGCCCTTGTTGCCAACAAGGCTAACGGCATATTGGGCTGCATTAGTAGGAGCACTGCCAGCAGATCAGGGGAAGTGATTATTCCCCTCTATTCGGCCCTGGTCAGGCCACATCTGGAGTATTGCATCCAGATTTGGGCCACCAACTACAGAAAGGATGTGGACAAATTGGAGAGAGTCCAGTGAAGGGCAATGAAAATGATCAGGGGACTGGGGCACATGACTTACAAGGAGAGGCTGAGGGAACTGGGTTTGTTTAGTCTGCAGAAGAGAAGAGTGTGGGGGGATTTGATAGCAGCCTTCAACTACCTGAAGGGGGGTTCCAAAGAGGATGGAGCTTGGCTGTTCTCAGTGGTGGCAGATGACAGAACAACGAGCAATGGTCTCAAGTTGCATTGGGGGAGGTCTAGGTCGGATATTAGGAAACACTATTTTACTAGGAGGGTGGTGAAGCACTGGAATGTGTTACCTAGGGAGGTGGTGGAATCTCCATCCTTAGAGGTTTTTAAGGCCCAGCTTTGAGCAGGGGGTTGGACTAGATGACCTCCTGAGGTCCCTTCCAACCCTGATATTCTATGATTCTATGACAAAGCCCTGGCTGGGATGATTTAGTTGGGGTTGGTCCTGCTTTGAGCAGGGGGTTGGATTAGATGACCTCCTGAGGTCTCTTCCAACCCTAATCTTCTATGGTTCTATGAAACCACATTTGCCCTGCAGCATTGCACTGGTACCTTACTATGATACAACCCAGCAATACACGGCATCAGGTGACTCTTTGGTTCCATGAGCTAACACTGCTAAGCGGGCACCTTACACCAGCGCTTTGAAACAGACAGAGGCAGGCAGTTCCAAAAGAAGAACCGACCCAGGCTTCCTCCTAAAACTCAAACCCACGTCTTTTTTGAGGTCCGCAAAAACAACGTTCAATTCACATTTCTTTGTGGGTTTGTTTCCACCGCTGCATTCCTATGATTCAGCTGGGACTGGAAACACCCAAATCATCAAAACAAAAATCCATCTGTGAGCCGAGACCAGATTGTTTTGGGAATCTAATGGGATCTCCTCTTTGCCAGGACTCAACTCACAGAACTTCAGCAAAGTTAGTGGAGCCCAAAGAATCCCTCAGTGCTTTCCCCATTTTCTGCTTCTCCATTGTGGGCCAAATGAAGTTTTAGTCTCACTCCGGCACCTCCCATGAAGTCACAGCCTGAGATGCAGGCCTGAGGGGAGGTGTTTGTGGGGGTGTCCAGCTCTCAGGGTTGCCTCCAGAATCTCAGGACTTTTGAGTGTGGAGGCCACAGGAGACACAGCTACAGTACTGCTGCCATGCAAGTGACGCTACAGAAGGAGGAAAGAACCTGTCCAGGCAGCCACAAAGACAGTTTCTGAGCCCCACTTGTGCCTGGCTTCACTTAGTCAGAAATGTGTAATTGTCCCCGTTACAAATCATTTCATGTCATCTTTCTCCCACGTGGTGTCAGCCAAGGAGAACATCATGGGCATTCCAGTCTCCCACCGAAGGCAGGTTCTGAGCTACCCCAGGGCTGGATCTGGACCTTTGGCAATGACAGCAAGCTGAGACAAGCGGTGACAGCCCCAATGGGAACATTAAGAAAAATGTATTTGTAAACTCCACTGGCTTGTCTGCTGTGTCCGGAGCAGGTCTTGGAATAAGGCACTCTGCAGATCACCCCTGGTCCTGCCTGCCTGGCTCAGGGCTGGAGTCCAGCTGCCGAGACTCACGCCCTCCGCGTTGGCTTCATCCAACCTTCCATCATGACGGCACCTTCCATTTAGGCCACCTTTGCCCAGCTACCGAGGCTCAGGCTGGGCCTAGCCCCACGCCACGGTGGGGCCAGCTTAGCCTCCAGAGGTGCAGGGCCCCTAGAACGGGGCTGTAGGGGGATTCACAGGGGTGGCAGCAAGGGAATGCCAAGGCTGTGCAAAACGAATGGCCAGGTGGGCCCTCTCCCTTTAATTGGTGCTAATTGCTGCATTTGTTCGGGCTGGCTGGCAAGATGTCATTGTTGAAAGACACAGAGGGGAAGGCTTGAGGAGCTAATCCGGCTTTCAGCCGCTAAGCCCTTTGGAGGCGTGTGATGGAGGAGCTCTTTCAGGGCCCTTCACAGAGGGCACAAAGCCTGAGAGGGGAAAGGGAGGCAGAGGGGATGGAGTCGACAGGAAAAACTTTCACACGGCAGCTCTGCTAAGCCGCCTTTGTGTGTGTGGCGGGCTTGTCAGGGACATCTTAAAGGGCCAGCGCTTCTCTCCCTCCTCCTCCTGGCTTTTCTTTTCTCTATCTTTTCAGTTCCATCTGCCAAAGGACTGACCCCAATGGTGGGGGGTGGTGGGAAAGAAGGAGCAATCTCCTTGGATATTTCTGGAAGGGATGGCGAACATTACCTGCCTGTGAGGGACCTCTTCAGCCTCCTCTCTCCTGGGGAGGTCAGGGGATACTCTGCTGTCTCAAGCATGGACATGGATGGTCAAGGACCAGCCAAGCAGTTCAGTGATGCAATCAGAACCCAGAGGTGAAGGTGGGGTGGGGGGCGAACCTCACGAGGTTCAGAGGTTGGGTTTGGAAAACATCCTCAAAACCCAGACCCTAATCTGAATCCCTCAGCCCCCGAGTCTCCTCTAGCTTAACAATCCACTTTACACTGGCTCCAGTGAAGTTACTCTTGACATATACTAGATAGAATAGATTGCTACAGCCAGGGTGACTAGCAGAAGCTATTCTTAAGCTTGCCCAGTTATTCCCATTTTATTATTCTTTTTTCAGTTCATGATTTTCCTAAAGATTCACCGTTCAGTCCCGAATTTACCAGATTTGGCTTCGTTTGCTTGCTTGTTTGAGCAAAACTGAATCAACCAGTTTTGAAACTGAGGGGTGGGGGGGAACACACTAGCCTATACATTTTCAAAACAGCAACTAACTGTTCTTGGGAGCCCAGCTTTAGACACTGACCCACAAGCCATTATAAAAGTACTCTTGCAATATTGTTTTGAACAGGAAGTTGGGCTCTGGCACATATAAACAATACATTAAATATAAAAAAACCTAACAAGCTTCTCCAGTGTCCTCTAGACACATTCATTAGCCTCCCAAGTGGCTGCATAATCATATGGTTTTCTCCTCCTCCTTTCCCTCTGGTTCCCCTATGAGACTCAGACTTCAATTCTGATTTCACTTATACCAGAGTTACACTGAAGTAATCCAATTTGTTACACTGGAGTAACTCCTCATTTACACCCAGTGTAAGCGAGAGCAGCATCAGGCCCTGATCAATTTTTAATTGTGTTGTAAAGTGCTGTGCTTGACATTTATGGCATCATTCGAGTAATAAATCGTAACAATAACTTTCCAGGGTACTTTGGTGCTTTTGCATCTGGCTGATTCATGGAAGATGCAAAGACACCTACAAGAATGAAGCATAATAAAGGAGGGGGAAATGAGTTACTTGAGCTTTTCCAAACCTCTAAAAAGGTTGAGGTTTGTTATGAATGTTAGGTGCGGCTCTAATAGGTATGATGGCGGAGGGGATTTTTAATCTATCCAGCCCAAAGCAGCTGCTCTCTAGGAGAACCCAAGCGCTGTGCTCAGTAAGGAAGTAATTGCTCTGAAAAGCAGAACACTGGGCCAAAGTTATCCCTGGTGTAACTCCACTGACCACTCTGGAGAGGCACTGTTGATGAGTGTGAGATAGGGGATGGCTACACTGCAATCATATGTGTGACTGCAGCACATGCAAACATACCTGAGCTGGCTTTGATCTAGCTGGCTCAAATAACCATAGCAGTGAAGCCCTGGGCAATAAAGCAGCAGCTTGAGTACATACCCAGGGTCCCAGCCGGCCTTGTGCAGCCCTCGCTGCCTCAGCTTCCCTACTATTAGTACCCACACTAGCTAGATCAATGCTAGCTCAGGTCTGTCCGTATGTGCTGCAGTGTAGACATACCCATAGACAGACAGAAAATACTGAGCCACATTTATCCCTGGCATTGCTCCATTGATCATTCTGGAGATACCATGTTGATAAGTGTGATATAGACAGACAGAATGCTGTCTGAGTGCATCTGCCCCTGCTTCTCTGCACACGCTCCCAGATCTGATTGTGGTGGGCGAGGAAGAGGAGCAATCTCTTACCTAGACACTCGTTGGCCTCCCTGGCGTTGGCCCTCTGCCACGGGCGGTCATAATGGAAGGGTTTGCAGCGGTCGCATTCGGGGCCCTCAGTGTTGTGCTTGCAGTCACACACGAGCTTGCCCTCCTTGTCCTTCACGCAGCGGGAGGCGTGCCCATTGCACTTGCACCGCCCCCCGACCTGGAACTCACCCACGGCATAATAGTATGAAAACGAGCCGGTCCCGCCATCATCCTCCTCATTGTCCCGGCCCCCCAGCTCCCGGAACAAATGGGGGCGGCTGAAAATGACCCGGATGTCCGTAGCTGTCACCCAGTCCTGGAGCACTGGGCTGTTGTCAAAGTCTTGGGCGGAGGGCCGTCCGTCCAGCGTGCTGAAGGCAATGAGGCCCCCAGTGAGCGGGTACAGATCTGTGTGGCCATCGGTGCACAGCGCCTCCTGCTCATTTTGCTTGGTGACGGTGGCTTTGTTGGGCTTGCCGTAAATCTTCCGGCACTGGGAGGAGTAGTACTGGTAAGGCACCCAGGTCTTGCCATAATCCATAGATTTTAAAATGGCTGCTGACTCAGGTCGGGCCGAGCAGAACTGCAGGCTGACATAAATCACCTCAAACTTCTTGGCCAGGGAGAGGGTGAGTGTGACATTCTGAGGGGAAAGGTGCAGGCTCTCGGAGCGCCAGCACGTCATGTTGGAGGCAGTGTTGAGGTCCGTGAGGTAAGATGCCGGGTGGGCTTTGCGGGGGTCTGAGGCATCGCAGTGGCGAGTGGGAGGCTTCCCACACGTGCTGGAGGCCTGCACTTCCTTCCCAAAGGCAGCATTGACAAACTCGGGGATGCAGCGCCGGGGGGCGCTGTTCTCATCGTAGCAAGGGTCGGATGCAGTTTGCTGCACCACAAAGGGGTTGATTGTCTGGGACAGGCCGAACACACAGGCGGTAAGCAGCAGCCGTAAGAGATGCAAGAGATCCATCCTCGCCGGACAAGGTCTCTCCAAGACACACAAGCCAAATCCTCCCTAAACATAAAGCAAAGGAGCAGTGAATCACACATTCCAACCCCCAAGGTCTGAGCTCCCTTTTGGCAGGTAGAAACGCAGAGGCCAAACCAGTGTTTGGAGGCTGGCTGGGGGTTATGCCGGTGTCAGATGGCAGAGAACAGCCAGAGCTGATTGATTGGCTATTGCCAGTGCTGGCGAGCATGCAGAGGTCTGAGTCTGATGACATCTCTCCTCTGGGTGCCTTTCTCCCAGATTGTAACCACGGAAAGCAGCCAGATCTCATTTAGATGGCGGGGGGGGGGGGGGGGGGCAGGGTTCTCGGTAACACTTCATTTATGATTATCTCCCTGCTCCATAAAATAGCTTGACAGACAGCTGGACAGATAGCATATGGGCCTGTGGGTTAAGGGAGGAAGGGTGGCCTTATAGTGCAGACAATGGGCTGGGAGTCAGACAGCTCTGGTTCTTTTCCTGGCTCTGTTACAAACTAGCTCTGTGACCTCGTCCAAGTCACATAACCTCTCTGTGCCTAGGCTCCCATTAGTAAAGTGGAAGTGAGAATATTCCCCTCCTTTCCGGTGGCACAGTGAGACTGGTGTTTCTAAGGCACTTGGAGAGCCTCCTCTAGAAGGTGCAAAAAAATTGCAAAGTATCATTAAGAGAAGAGACAGTGAGTAACTGCCAGCGCTACCCAATAGATTAACTTTGGCGACACTTGTGCACTTTGTCATACCAGTAAAGTCATTAACACTGAAGATAATCACACATTCAGAGCTGCTAAAGGTAGGATCACAGGCCCAGGTCTTCAAAGATCAATGGGAGTTAGGTGCTTAAACACTTTTGAGACTCTTGGCCATAGTGCTCTAGGAAGGGGCTCTCACTAACTGGGGACTGGGCACCTGGAAACCTGGATTCTATTCCCAACTCTGCCACTGACTTGCTGTCAGACCTTGGCCAATCACTTACCCCTCTCCTGGCCTCAGTTTCTCCATCTGTAAAATGGGGATAAGGATACTGCCTTCCTTTAAGGCACTTTGAGAGCTATGTGTGAAAAGCTGTGCATAAGAGCTAAGCCTGATTATTATTAATCACTCTGTTGTTACCTTCACCACTGTAGTGTCTGAGCAGCTGCCATGTACGCTAAGCGCCTGTGACAACACGCAGGGATTCTGTCGTTCTGTGTTTTGGCCACACTTGTACAGCCAGCCAACAAAACCAGTTTGAATTGCACTGAGAGCCAGTGAAAGCCTAAGAATTCCCAGTGAGGAAGCAGCTCATGCTACACTGGAGTGTCCAGATTCCGGTGGGGTGCATCAGCCCAGGTTGCTTTCCTGACCCCAATTCAATGCTCCCCTAGCATTTTCTCACTGTCCATTCACACTGCTCTGCTCCCTTTCCCTCCTGCACCAGTGTCAATCTTTCAATTACTCCAGTCCTTCTCTCTCTCTCTCCCCCCTCCCCCATGTGCTCCTGCCTGAGGCAGGGTGAGAATGCAGGGATTTAATTAGCTCCCAATGCCCCCGGGAGGGGAGCCAGCCAGCTTCCAAACTCTGTGTCCCACATCAAAGTCAGAGGGGGAGGTGTGAACACACCAGGGCTAAGCAGAGCCTACTGGGCAGCCATTCTCTGAGAGAACAAGACCTGTCCCACCCACTGCAAAGCCAGGGCCAGAGTTTATTCTCTGAATGGGAGGTTAATCAAGCAATTTCCTTCCCTCTTCCCTCATCCTGCCTTTGGCTCTCCTGATAGTCACCCATCCTCGAGGGGGGGGGGGGCGGTCTTCAGGAGAAACCTTTGTGAATATAATGGAATGTCAATTAGGGGGTGATATTGTGTGGCATTTTTATACTAGTAAAAGCCTTTTCTACAAGACCTACATGCAGTTAGTCCAGAAAAGAGTGGGTTTGCTGGGTTAGCTTATTTCACTGTGGACCTAGTAGAAGCTGTGCTGGCAAAAGCACAATTGTGCCAGTAGAAGTTACACCTCCATTAGGAGGGTTTGCTGGTGTAGCTACCCTGGCAAACTTTTTCTATCTGGCTTTGGTTCTTCTGTGCCCTCCATATCTATCTACCGGTACTTATCTGGCCCCATCACTGCAGTGATCTGAGTGCCTCAGCATCATAATGTATTTCTCCTCACAACCCCCCGATGAGGTAGGGACTATAGATGAGGCCTGAGTGAAGCAGCGATTGTCGGGAGCACAGAGGGGGGAGAACCCACTACAGCAGGGGCAGCCCAGTTTCTGATGCACTGACTCCTCACACCACGTGACACTAGTGCCAGGATCCCTTTCTCTATCACAGTCAAGCTGTGTTCAGCCACACGCTGGGCTTGTTTTTAGTGTGGCAGGTTGACTCTAGGCTTGGAAACGTCAGCTAAAATCTCCCATTGGTGCTAACTCTGGGGCAGTTCCATGCTAGCAATGGTGGGAGCCCTACTATAGACAGGGCTGCAAGCCTCTATCTGTATTTTAAGCCCTATGGATATACCTACACTGCAAAGAAAAACGCCCAGTGCCAAGCCTCAGAGCCTGGATCAATTGACTTGGGCTTGCGGGCTCAGGCTGTGGGGTTAAAAATAGCTGTGCAGATATTCCGGTTTTGAGGGAGCATGAAGGGGAGGAAAATATCAGTGAACGTGGTGGGGTGGGGGACAGAAGAGTCATGCAAATTGTGACATGCATGAACGTGCTTGACATGTAGCAACCGTTGTGTGTGAGTCTGCCCGTGAGCATGTAGAAAATTAAATCCCATGCTTGGGTGAGCAGGATAGTGAAAATGTCTTATGTGATGTCACAGAAATGACACGCATGCCTGTCTAGCTCTCACCTTTGCCATCAGTGGCCAAGCTGAACCAGGGGATGCAATGGTGGGAAATTTAAGCAGAAACTTTCTATTGTACAGGAGGCCTGTGAAAGAGAAACTTTAAACGCATATAAAGGGTGATCTTGCCCACTCTAAGATCTACTTCTACAGGAAACCGTTGATGGCTAGATTGGCCGGCAGTTCAGGACAGGTTATTTGGTTTATTTTACATTTCAGACAAATTGGAATGACCAGAACCATGGAGTTGTGCATGTAGCTAATCTACGTAACCACTGGATCTTACCTTCTTCATCCTCAATCTCCCTCCCCATTCCCCAGCTTTTGTTTAGCATGTTCATCTTGTTTCACTCTAGGTTTAATTTCTTCCATGCAGGAGCCATGTCTGTCTGTGTACAAACATACAGCACCTAGCGCTATGGGACCCTGAGCCTGATGGAGGCTTTTGGGAGCTACCTCAATACAGGCAATATATAATAATGATAACAGTGACCTGACAAAACAGTGCAACAGGGCATGAAAAATAGGGCTGTGGTTCAGTGATACTTCATAGACTTTATGCTCAGTGCATATTAACCAATGCCCTGTCATTCCTGCTACTGCGGCTGCCTAGGATCCCCACTGCATTCCCTGTTACTTCAAGGTCCCTGGGACTGCTGTCCAGAACCAACAGAACATTTTCTGTTACTCTGAGGTTCCTGGACAGGGTCAGAGGTGGCAGATGAAGCTGGGAGGGGAGACTGGATGAAAAAAAAGCCAACAAAAGTGTCTGCCAAGTTGAAAAGGACAAAAAATCCATTGGAATCAAATGTTCCAGCTTCTAAAAGAAGAGTATGAACAACGGGCCAAATTCTACTCTTGGCTATACCAGTGCAGATCTACAGTAACTCCACTAGCTTAATGGAGTTATTCTGGATTTACATCCATACAGCTGAGATCAGCATCTGGTATAAGGAGAAATGAAATGGGAGAGAGAGAAATCTCAGTCCTCGGAGATGGATTCTTCCACCCCACATCCTAATAACCATGTAACGAGACATCTTGACTTTGTATCATTCCACTAGGAAATTGCAACATCCCCCTGTTATGGCTTGAAGATGTGCTGATGTGCTATTGGCTTTGAAGATGCAGCAAGAGGCAATTAAACTCTCAATGGCCCTGTCAAAACTGGGACTGTCTTAAGAAATAGCAGGACAAGCAACCATGCCACATCCTCAGCTCTGGAAAGACGGCCCTGCCCTGGGGAGCTGATGTTTGCTTCTGCCAAACTTGGGCACTTTCCTCTTAAAAGGAGTTTTAGGAAAACAGAGATGCCAGCTGTGATAAATGAGACGGGGGATAGCTCCCTTTTGTGGACACCCAGCCAGCCAGTTGGCTATGGAATCCCTCTTGGTGGTTGTTCTCTGCTTGCTTTACCTGTAAAGGGTTAACAAAGTCCCCCAGGTAAAGGAAAGGGAGTTGGTACCTGACCAGAAGAGCCCAATGGGAAGGCTAGAACTTTTTAAAATGGGGGGGGGAAACTTCCCCTTTGTCTCTGTTGTGGTTCTCTGGGAAAGAGGGGAACAGGGAGCAGTTATGCTATGAGAAGCTTTAAGCCAGGTATGATCATAAATCATCAGATCATACCTAGAACTACTTATTTGGAACCCCCAATGTGTAAGTAGATCAGAAATGTTTAGAAAGACACGGTTAGGTTTATTTCTGATTATTTCTTATGGCTAGTGGACTTGTCTATACTAACCCCAGATGCTTTTTGTTTTGTTTGTAAACTTTAAGCTGGACCTCAAGAAGGTTATTCTTGATGTTTAAATTTTGTAAGTGGGTTTTTTAAATCTAGCAAAAGCCTAAATTCCAGATGTATTTTCTTCCTTTTTGTTTTTAATAAAATTTACCTTTTTAAAAAACAGGATTAGGATTTTTGGTGTCCTAAGAGGTTTGTGCACATGTTAAATTAGCTGGTGGCAACAGCTAATTTCCTTTGTTTTTCTTTCTCAGCTCTTCCCTGGAGGGAGGGTGAAACAGCTTGAGGGTACCCCACAGGAAGGAATTCCCAAGTGCGCCTTTCTGGTTTCAATGGGTTTTTTTGCATTTGGGTGGTGGCAGCATCTACCCATCCGAGGTCAGAAAGAAACTGTAACCTTGGGAGTTTAATACAAGCCTGGAGTGGCCAGTATTAATTTTTAGAATCCTTGCGGGCCCCCACCTTCTGCACTCAAAGTGCCAGAGTGGGGAATCAGTGCTGCTTCCACGCTGCAACTCAGGTCAGAGTATTTATTCAGAACAGCAGGAACTGCTACTTTGCAGAATTTTTCTTTCTGCAGATACACCAAGCACAGGCCAGGACAGTCTTCCCAGCAGGCACTTGGCTGGATGCACCCTCCACTGACTAGTCCTGGAGCATGCATGTAGGGGAAGCTAAATCACTTTCTTCCCCATATTTTGTGTTTTTTGTAGTTTTTAAATAGTCTCATTTTATTAGCGATGCAGAAAAGATTTCCCCATATCCTTCCCCAACCCCTGTGTAAACCACTGCACAGCCGGCCCAGGCTTGTCACTTCCTTCTGAAGAATCAAGTATTGGAGGCATTATACTCGACGCTCAAACTCTGATCCAATATGGCAAACCCTACATTGCTAAGGCTCAGACTTCACCCCCTTTCATCTTCTCCTGTACACCACTCCTGACCGTACAGCTACTCACTCCCGCTGAAGAAGGGAGCGAGGCTGAGGACCAAGTTAAAATGATCTGGGAGTTTTGCTTTAAAGAATGGAGCTGGCCCTTTGGAAGGAAGCTCGCTCTTTTCCTAATGCCAAAACCACTAACGGGTTGGGAAGCTCCTCCCTTCCCCGGCCAAGACACAGCCATGCATCTGACTACTTTGGAACAGCAGAGCTGGCACCAGACTCCTCACAACTCCAGCCAACAGGAGGAGAGGGGCAGGGAAAGGGGGTTCCAGCACGTCACTGGGGATCCCCTCAGACTGATCCCTGGACTTGCCACCTATTTGGTATCTATTTTCAGCAGGAATCCATGTCAGAAGAGAAGGGGCAATTTGCTATGTAAATACCGGGGCCTTCCCATACAATAAGACTCGGCACTTCTATGGGACCGTCCCTGTGAGGATCTCAAAGCACTTCAAACATTACTGAATGCAGCCTGAGACAGCTAAGTGTTGTTACCCCTGATCTACAAGTGTGGAAACTGAGGCACTGAGCGATCAAGAATCTGATCGGCCTCTTCTTGGCATGCAACTCTGCACCCAAACTAACTGAGGGATACCAGTGCCAGTGTGCGTAGGACAGATGGATGCCTAATTGCTTGAATCTGTGCATTCAAAAGAGACTGTTTTAAAACAATGACCGAAGTGCTATTATGCTATTACCGATGTGCCTGAGGTTACCCACAAAATCTGGAGCAGGGCCCGAGCTAGAGGCCAGATCTCCTGACTCCCAACCTGTTCCTTTACCACAACTGTCCTCCTTCAATAGCCCCCTGGGGGAATGAAAGGGGATCTGTCTCCATAATATCCAGCCACAGAGGGATGGAGAGACCTGCCTCCATATCCCAGGCTTGGCGGGGAAAATTTCCTCCCCTGATATCCCATCATGGGAGAGAGAACCAGCTTCTACTCTACCTAGCTAGAGTACTCAGATGGCCCCCTAGCATCAGAGCACCGCACAATCTGTAGTGTATTTATCCTCACAGCACCCCTGGCAGGTAGGACACGGCTATTATCCCCATTGGGAAGCTGAGGCACAAAGCAGATAAGGGACTTGCCCAGGGTCACACAGGCAGCCTATAGCAGAGCAAGAAATTGAACCCAGGTCTCTTATGCCCGAGGCTAGCGCCCTAGTCACTGAACCATTCTTCTCAGCATAATCCATCTTGGGGAGGGCAGAGAGGGGCTCATGGGTATGTGCCACAAATCCCATCCCCAATCTGATGGCAGGGAAAGGCAGAGGCCTCTTTTCATCCTTGCTTTGATTTGGAGGCAGGGATGTGGATGGGGGGAGGCCAATAAACCAGGAAGTTTCTGTCTAGTGTCATTCCCCCTCCTCCAACTTCACATGTCAGGAAGACTGCAATAGACTTCTGCAGATGATATAATCAACCCATTTCACAACACAGAGCAGACCAGTCATGGCACCACTAGGCATGGAAAGGCCTGTACATGTGAAGGCCAGAGGAATCATTTATGGTCATCTAGTCTGACCTCCTTCAGAACACAGATTTGTTGACTCCAGCACCACATGGCATTGTGAGAAAACTGATCAAACTCTGACTAAGCTAATGGGCCCTGAGACCAAATTCCTTTGGAAATCTTTCCTGCATCACTAACAAACAATCCATAACTCAACAGCGTCCATCCAACAGCACATCTTCATTACAGAGCAAAAGAAGGTGAGGACGTAACATTTGGGCATAAGCCAAGCAGCAATGATGGATGGATAATGGGGGAGACGACCGGAGCCCTTGTCTATTCATTGCCAGATTTTTTTAACATTTGCTCTTTGGTTATTTTGTTTTTTATCTGTAACGTTTTTGTAGAGCAAGTGTCATTTTGGGGACAGTGGCAGCTGGACTCCCCTGGAAAACACTTCCAACCTTAACTCTTTCTAAATGAAGGTTTTGTTTGAATGTATGACTTTCTTTCCTCTGCAAATGCATTGCTTCGTTACCGCCCCAATGCAATGCTGGAGACCTTTAACATGCCAGCAAAATGCTGTGTATAATTGGAGGCAGGGAGGGGTAACACCCAAAACCCCCAAACATTACCAGCCTGCTAAATCTCCTAGTGTCCGGCACCCTGAACCAAGATGCCTGTCTCACTGTGTCCTTCTGTGTCCCGCCCGCACAATGCACTAGTGTAACTACCCTGGTGCAAACCCCTAATGCAGACAACTGCTCCACCACTACAAAACAAGGCTTGCAGCAGTGTGATTTCTCCTGGTAAGTTGCTTACTAGCAGTAGATTAGGTGATTCCTTCAGTGCAATAAGGCTGATGTAGTTATAACACCATTGCAAATTTTCCTAATGCAGACAAGACCCAGCCTCTCTAACTCCTTCTCTCCTAATTCACTGGGCCCCTTGTCAGGTTCTCCCTGGTGCTGCTGCCCTAACTGAAATGTGCAGATGGTCACTGGCTTCTCTGTCAAGAGCATTAGTTTAACCCGTCTGGTGGCTTCCTTCCCTTTACAGGCACAGTCCGGACTTGCAGCGCTGCTGGGATCAAACAGCAAAAACACAGTGGAAGAGAAAGAACTGGATAATGCTGACTGTAGGAAATACTCCTGGCAGGGCCAGCAGACACAGCAAAGCAGCTAGCTGGTCTGCGACTGAACCCTTGATTTATAGCAGGGCGCTGCTTCGCCCAACGCCTCCCAAGGGACAATGGCTGATCTGAGCGAGAGATGCATTATTGTGAGTGTGAGCAATCCACACCTGCTCAGCAGCCTCCCCGCCCCCCCCCCCCACACCTCTAGTCAACACAATCAGTCTCCCCCACCAGAGGCCAAGCACTCATTTCCCCAGCCTACAAACTCCCTTTAATCGCCCCCACTTAATAAGTCTTAAACACCCTGCTGAGTGTTGTGGCCAGCACACACTGGATTGTCTGGCACCTTGGGCAGGGACTTCAATCCCCTTGGGGCTAATCCAGCAGCAGCCCAGACTCAGTACTCCCCAGTCCAATGCCAGCATCCGCTATTTCAGAGCTCAGCTCAGGCCCAGACAGAATGAGGAGAGGAAAGCTGCAGGGAGGGAGAGAGAGAGAGAGAGAGGACCAACTGATCTCCCATCCCAAGCTCTGCCAGGAGGGGCAGGATGCTGCAGCTGCTCCTCTTCTGTCCAGTGTGCACTGGGAACTGTCCAGCAAAAGAGCACATGAGATCAGTGCTGAATCCTGATCTGAGGACACTGGAAAGCACCACCAGCTGCTCTTCCTCTCCCTCCAAGCTGCTAGGAGAGTTAGATCCTCTTGGCAGAGGACAATGCACGGAGGACAACCCAGCTCACTCCATCTCCTACCCAGCAGCAGAGAACCCCAGTGGTAACTCAGTGCTGGCCTGGCGGAGGGCAGTGCAAAGAGGGCTCTTGGTGTTTACAGACTCCTTGCTCTCCGTGCAATGGGCTGTCATTCATTTCTTCCCTTCCTACAAACTAACAAGGCTGCTGCCATTGCACATGCTGCTCATCTGTGTGTGTATGCCACTGCGTCTGGTCTGCCTGCAGGGCGAGTTACACCACACCAGCTGTCCTGGGGACGGGGGAGCTATCTGGGGAAAGGAGCCATAGCACAGGAAGGAAGCTCCTGTTTCTTCTATACCTTTCATTGCCTCTGAGCTCTTATGTCCTGCCCTGCTCTGATTTTGGACACTCCCTGGCCCCGATTCCAGGTTCAGTTCAACCTATTCCCAGACTAAGGGGAACCTACTTAAAAAATAACAAAGAACCAATGAAGCTGGAGCTTTCCAAATGTGCCTGGCCCTGTCTCATGTAGAGACTCCCTTTCCAGCACACCCAGTTATCCCAAAGATAGAGAGCCCACCCTGTTATCCTATGGAGACTCCAGAATATATACATTTAGCCCATCCTGTTCTCCTGTGCAGAGAGACCCTAATACACACTGCTCCCCCATTATGCCATGGGGAGAGAGCCCAACCCAGATACATAGCGCACCCTGTTATCCTATGTGCAGAGAGTCCAAACAACACACCCAGCTCCCGTTTTCTCAGTGGAGAGAGACTACCACACATGACTCGTCTGTTTATGACACACCAGCATTCCTCCACTACACCATCAAAAGACCCCAATGCAGAGAGGTCACCCTACAAGGCCTTGGAGACCCTCCCTACATCTCACCATATTATGCTTCAGTTATTTATTACATTCGGAATTGCTTCTAATAGCAAATTCCTGTACAGGATTCATTTGTTCCCAGATGAGATTATCAAAATTTAAATTTAACTCTCCCAAATGTATCTTGCATGAGCACACGTGAACATGAGCAGCCAGGAGGAGACTGCTTTAAATCAATGAGTGAATGGAGAGGAAGAACAGTCTTGTGCGTAAGGCACTGGCTGGCAACTCAAGAACTGTGGCTTCAAATCCCTGAGTGACTTTGAGCAAGTTACTTAACCTCTCAGTACTTCAGCTCCCCCTCTGTAAAACAGAGATGACAATCATTCCTTTCTCCTAGCAGGAGCTGTCTTGTCTCTTTAGACCAGGGGTCGGCAACCTTTCAGAAGTGGTGTGCCGAGTCTTCATTTATTCACTCTAATTTAAGGTTTCATGTGCCAGTAATACATTTTAACGTTTTTAGAAGGTCTCTTTCTATAAGTTTATAATATATAACTAAACTATTGTTGTATGTAAGGTAAATAAGGTTTTTTAAATGTTTAAGAAGCTTTATTTAAAATTAAATTAAAATGCAGAGCCCCCCGGACCGGTAGCCAGGACCCGGGCAGTGTGAGTGCCACTGAAAATGAGCTTGCGTGCCGCCTTCAGCACGCAATGCCATAGGTTGCCTACCCCTGCTTTAGATGTAAGCTTTTGGGGACAGGGCTGTCTCTTGCTCTTTGTTTGCACAGTATCTATCACTATGAGGCCCCAATCTCAGTGAGGACCTACCATAATAATACTTAAAAAAAACCAAACTTGCTAATATTTGCAAGCCAGAACCCACCAGCAAACACATTAGTGTGCATTCTACTGCAAAGACACCTTCATGATTCCACAACTGCATCACCTGCTGGCAGAGTGGATTGATTTAAATCAAGGCAATTTAAGTCAGCCATTTAAATCACCAAGTGGAAAGCCTCCATTTAAGTCATTAATCAACTTTTCCATTTGTGTTTCAGGTAATTTTCTAAAGAAAGGTACTTTCTCATTGGTTGATATAACCATTAAACTATGTTGATTTACAGCTAAATAGAGCCTTTACATGAGATTTTGTACATCTTTTTGCAACCTATGAGGGTACACAATAACTATATGCATTTAAGCAATTCTATAGTGTAATATTTTCAGATTCTTATTAATTGTACATTGTTAGTGTGTTAGAAAATGGTGAATGATATATTGCTTATTTACTGACTAGTTAACTTTTTGCTCAAGATTAGTGTCAGTCTGCATTAGGATAGTAATTGGAATTTAATTAAACACACAAAACAGCATATCAGCTGTAGTTGTGTTAAACAAAACAAGCCCTTAATACATTACATGATCTATTGTGCTGTGTTTATAAAGCTTGACCTCAAAAGTTGGAATCAGGGGGGGACAATCTATCTTTATAATGAAAAGCAGCCTTTAATGCAAAGTTTTTGATAGTGGTTCATGGATTCAGCATAGTTATTTTAATGTTTTAAGGGATTTTAAAATGTGTGGGCCTTAACATATTTTGTATTAAATTCAGATTTAATTTTAATCAGGTTTATTTTTTAAAGGAAAAATATTATAATTTAAATAACAAAATCAAAAAAATCCAATTGAAATTAAAAAATATTTTTTAAATCAGATTTTTTTTTAAAAATCTCTGTTTTTCAAACCCCCCTGCCTGCTGGTACACAATACCAGTGCAAAACCAGACCTCTGCTCTCCAGCCCATAGGTGCAAACAGCATCATCCCTGAGCCACGTATCTATGGCTCTGCATCGCAATGAAGATGGGGTCCACATGTTCACAAAGCAGCCTAACGTGGTGATATAATCCAGGAGTGTGACCCACTTGGAAAAATCTCTGCCAAGGAGAAAGAGAGGCAAGAAGGAGGAATCCATAGTGAACAGTCAAAACCCTGATCTGCTGCTGAGATGATGCTGCATCTGGGAGGAGCTGAGCACCCTCATCTCCCATTGACTCTGATGGGAACTGCCCCTGCTTACACCAGGCTAAACTCAGCCTATGGAGAGTAAAATCAGAGGCCTGTTAAACCCCATGTCTATGATAAAAACGTATCCCCCAATTCTGCTAGCATTTACACCAGTGTAAATCAACCTCTGCTCTACTGAAGTCATCCTGCTGTCAGACAGGAGTGAGACCAGGATCAGGTCCCTGGCTTGTAATGGGTTTTGGCAGCCTTTGGGATGGAATTAGCTCCTACCAATGTTTCTCCATCTGCAGCACACCATCCTGGAGCGTCTGGGCCATTTTCAGTCATTCCCGGAGCAATAGGCAGACACGCCACTCGTATTATGACAAACCCTTTTGGCAGTAACCCTGGGAGATTCCATTCCCAAGGCTCAGTTTCCACAGCACTCCAAAATAAAGAGGCACATCAAAAAAACGGATCCGCTAGCGAAAGCTGAAAGAATAAACACAAGCACTAGGAACCAACAACGATTAATAATGGGCCCCAGCGGGTGCGACGCAGCCCCACTGATTTCAATGGAGCTGTGCCCATCTACCCCAGCTGAGGGTCTGGCCTGAACTCTCACTATTAGTGACAGAAACGTAAAAGCCCAGACTGTGGCTGATCCTTATGCTGGCATGTAAGGGGGGTCACAATGAGCCACCCACTCATTCTGTCCTCAACCCAGCAGCCAGCTACAAGTGCACTGTGCTAGGGTTCCCGTTAGCAGCAACGGGCTGTGGCCAGGGCCTGACCTTGGATCTTGCGCAGATAAATGTTTCTTGCCCATCTCTCTCATTTTATTGGCTTTCTGAGTCATGCTGAGTAAATATTTTCTCTCCCCTACAGAGGAGCAGATGCTTCTGCGACTCACCCAGTCGAAGGGCTAAGGGAGAGAGGCAGGACTGGGGCTGGACGGCTTGGTGCCAAAACATTTGCTTCAGTTTTGGTTGCTGCTTCTGCCTCTCACTTGTGTCAAGCAATGAGCCAACGCTTGCAGACTAATGTATCAATGTTGCAGAGGCCCCACATGAATGGAAATCATTATCACCATCCCATAGACAGAGACCACACACACACCACCCAGAACTCACCCCAGGACACCAGTGAAAGAGATCTGGGGACTGTGGTATCTGCGGGCCTCACCTGCCTATTGCAGATCACGGCAGCTACAATCTGCTCCATTTGATACTATTCAGCGTGACCCACAGACTACTGGCAAGTTACCAGGGAGGCCCATGGTGGGGAGAAAATTTAGGGCAGCCCCTCCCCCAGTTAACATGTCCAATGGAGACTCTGGAGGTTACGCACAGTAGAAAGGACCTGAATGTGATCTCACTTATACCAATATACACTGTGAGTAACACCACCAGCTCGAGCAAGTGCTTTTACTCCGCCAGCGGACAGGCTCTGCAGCTGCCCTCAGTGAGAGCTGAGTCAGCACCTCTGAGGGCTGTGAGAGCCCATCATTAACTCTTTATCAGGAACAAGCCACCAATGGATTCTCAAAAGTGCCATTAGGAGGCCTGAATTCCCACTACAGTTCCAGCTGGATATTTTCCTTGACTTACTGTCCTAAACTGCCGTGTGGTGTTGCTGCACACTGTTAAACAGGTGCCACAATCCACCCTAGAGGTGGCTGCATTTTAGTGGTAAGTGACGTGATTTCCCCTGCTAGTTTATTTTTTGGAGCCTTGATAGGATTTAAGATTTAAAAGGAGGTATTACATTTTTACATTAGAAATCAGTGTGATTTTAATAATCAAGTAACTATTCCATTAACACCTAAACACGTTGCCTCTTAAAACATTTTATAAACACTAACTATGGATATCCTTACTCTGCATGTCTTAAGGGAGAGAATTTATGGGGCCAGATTTTCAGCTTGGCCTTAAATGGAACTTCTGTTTTACAACCACAGTTATGGGAGTATAAATAACTGCAAGATCAATGTGTATCATTTAGATGTCTAACCGTATGTCCACACTAGAGCTGGAAGGTGTAAAATTCCCACTTAAGAAGATATATCTGCACTAGCCCAGTCCAAGTTAGCATGCTAAAAATAAAAGTGTAGCCATAGAGGTGTGAGTGGCCCAAGTGGCTAGCTGCCCTGAGTACCTCTGATCTCGGATAGGACTGTACTCCGGGCAGCTAGTCCCATCCTGCTGCTCGTGCCGCCGCAGCTATGTTCTATGGGTTTGTCTACACTGCAGCTGGAAGCCAGTGTGCTAAAAATAACAGAGTAGCCTAGGGGAGCCTGGGTGGCGGCTCATGCTAGCCAACTGAGTATGTACCCAGAGGGTCTAAGCAGGCTGGTACTCAGGTAGCTAGCCTGAGCCACCGCCCATGCTATCCCAGCTACATTGGTATTTTTAGCACACTAGCTCAAGCAACTGGGGTGCAACATGGTGCTTAGTTGTCTGAATGGACAGCACGGTGCCCACAGACTGCAGTGGGCCATTGTTAATCAAGACTAATTGAATTAGTGAAATCAGCCCAGACTCTCAGAACTCCGAGATGGAAAAGGACTGTCAGATCACCATCCATTCTACGCACCAGGATTGTTCCCCACAGGGCAGTTTCTACTGTTTTTATATAGTGACAAAAATGAGAGTACAGTGCAGATAAAATGGATCTTTTTTCTCTTGGGGCAATGGGAAAATAAAGCTTCATTCCAGGGGATTTTCACAGGCCCCCTTTTCCAGCAGCTCTCTGGGGAAACACTTTCCCTTATTTGGAATTAGTTTGGAAATGGAAAGTCTGGTCTCCCCTCCTTTGCTTGCCTGGCACACCCCCGGGGATTAGTTCCAAGGATCAGTGAGGGATGAGCTCGTTTGCAAGCTGCCCTTTGCTCCAGCGGAGAGCTAAGATTGTCTGGAGAGGAGGGAGCAGGTATGTGCTCTGTTACAGTGCAGCCACGCCCAATGCCCTCCGACAGGAAGATGCTCAATGACAATCAGCAAGAACGCATCCAGTGGCATTGGCGAGGAGCAGGGGACCCTTTCCAGAAACCTCAGTCACAAGGATGTGGGAATCAGAGCAAGGTGGTGGTGGGGAATTCAGATTAAACAAGAAATTGCAGATTAACAAATAGATTCAGAAAGAGCCCATCTCCCAAAGTCCAACTGTACTTGACAGGTGTGGGCACCATCCTGTCACCAGCAAACCCTAGTGCCAGGCATCCCCCTTCCCTGGCACCCAGTCATAGGCCTCGATGCCACGCGGCCCCTCACTCCAGCACCCAGTCATGGGCCATGTGGCACCTGACCCCAGCAACCCAGTTAGAAAAAGCAGCTCTCTATAGGCACCACTAGATCTGGTTAAACTATTCATTTAAAATAATATTGATTATTATTTCAACCCCGATTTCAGTTACAGAGCCCTGCCAAAGGGATCCTGACTCTGGGGGCTGTCTATATTATTCACAAGCATTTTCAACAACTGACTTTCAACCTCTGTGTTATTTACCAGCTGTTCACTTTGACCATTCAGGATTAATTATCCACTATTTAGAAGAGATGATTGGTCACCTAGGCCACATAGTATTGATTCTGCACACTGATTGGATGAATGAAGGTTTTTAAAAAGAGGAAAATAACAGGTGGCACAGGTGGGAATTTGGTTCTGATGTTGAAGGGAGAGGGAAGGTGTACCCTGGGGAGTGGGCTAGCAGCAGGTGAAGGGCAGAGAAGGGATATTGGGGTCTGAAATGTGAGGGATAGGTGGTGTCCTCATGTGGAAATGATTTAGATGTGAGAGCCTGGATGGAGGGGCAGCAGCGTTAGAAAGATAATTAAGAAATAAGGAACGACATATAAGTCATCCAAGCCTGCATATGAAGACTGCTGAGTTTATGCTCCTTCTGCTTGGTTTAGATTGGAGACCTACAGTGAATGTTGCACTTATTCATTAGGCTTAATCTGGCTCATTATTCAGTGCTGACAAGATCAATGTATGGAGTTTGTCAGAGTACGGCACCCGTTTTCTGCTTTGAAACAGCAGCTGGGCAAGGCGGTTACATTAGGAGCACAGAGGGGGGAGCAGGGACTGTGAAGTAGGTAAGACTGGCTCCAGCCAAAAGTCCCATCCTGCCCTGCCATGCTCCTCTAGCTGTCCATTGCTCATCCCTGGCACAACGCCCCCCAGTGGCTCCACAAATCTTCTGGAAAAATTCCAGTTCCCAAGTGAGATGCAGCTGGGAATCAGAAAATAGTTGAGGGTAAAGGTAAAACCATAGATGGGTGTCAGCTACTGGAGTATGCCCCATTAATAGGATATGTCTAGTACCAGAACATGCAGGGTGCTGTCTAGTGACTAGTCCATATAATGAGAGAGTCCTTTCTCTCTTGCTCCCATTGAAACACATGGTGAGAAATCTGCAGATTCTGAACTCTTCTTTGTAGCAGGGGCTCCCCTTAAGTGGTGATCCCTCTAACACGGGGGTCCAGCCTATTTCACCCACAAGTGACCTTCACTGCAGAACCGGCCCCTCTGCCCTCCCAACCCCTTTTTGGCTCTGCTTCCTGTGCATGTTTAGCCCAGCGTCAGCTGTGGAATGTTTCTGTCCCCAACCTACGAGCAGAATGTGCCAAGACCAAACTCAGCTCCGGCCACGGATAAATCATTCCATGTGTTGCCGGGATAAAAACACAACTGAGAAAAATGTAAAATGAAAGGAAAAACTCCACACAGCCAGCGGTGAGACCAAGGTCTGGTTTGACATAAGGTGGCAATGCAGATAACAGTTAAACCAAACAAACGGGCGCTGGCCAAGGAGCTGTATGCCTGGGACACCACCGACAGCATGGCTAGAAGAAAAGCTGGCGAGGTGCTCCAACAGTACCCTGAGGAGGACCAGAAAGAGACAGAGCTAATGGCATTTCCAGCACACCCGTGGGAGAGGGTTAATGGAATGATCAGTGTACACAGGGGAGGTTGCTAATGGCACATGCACAGCATGATGCGCTATATGTCAATGGTGCTAATGAGGTTACTGGTGTTTCCTTATGTGCTCTGTCCCTCTGGCCCATTTTTAATTTAAATATCAGAAATCAATACAAAATATTTATATATACATATATACACACCAATTTTTTTGCTCTTGGATTTGGTCACATTCTGCTGATTCTCAGAGTAGAGTGGGTCTGGAGGCATCTGCTGTTCACTCCACAAAGCATACATGTATGGACGCACACACTATCATACAGGGAGAACATCCAAGAGAGCCTTCCCTGGAACAGGCATTCACAGCATTGGACACTACAGTGCATTGTTGCAGACTAACGAGACAGTATTACGCAAGCTGGGTGAAACCACAGTGGCACTACTAAGATATAAGTACAGGTAACTCTAAACAGAACTTTATGGTTTAAACTACATAGGCCAGATCCTGATCTCAGTTACACCAGAAGAAGACATAAGCAACTGCATGTAAATGAGTAGAATTACTCCCAATTTACACTTGTGTCCTTCAGAATCTGGCCTAATTTCTCAGAATTTGGCTTACATAAATTTCAGTCTTGACATGGTGGTTGGAGGAGGGGAGAAAGTCTTCCATAAAGAGACCAGATTTCCTATGTTATCAAAAACAATGGAGAGAGAAATCCATAGAGGCCCAAACCTGAACAAAGACAGTCACATATGCAGGGAGAGCTGCCAATGAATGGTTGCTTAAAAGCATTCCCGTTATCATTAGGAAACTGTTTTGCAGAGTTTTTAGTACCACAGGGAGAGAAAAGAACTGAAACTAGCAAGATCACAATGGCCATCATGATTTTAACCCTGAGATTCTGCCAACTCCAGCTTTGCTCACTGGACCCCAGGGGTAAAGACACCACACAGAAGGGGCAGGTTGGGATGATTTAGATGCACATACTGAAAAACTGATTCTATTTCAGGGAGTGACCTAGTCTGCTGCATTGACTGACAAGCTCTTCACTCCAATGCTTACTTATGTGATTTCTCCCACTAACAACACTCCAAGCCCAACAGTAGCTAAAGAAGACACCTGGAGCCACTGTTCTTCCAGGAGCGGAAAGCTGGGATAGCACAGCTGTCCCGACACTAAACCATTTAGTAACGTCTAATGGTGCCCGACTTGTTGCTTTACACGACCTTAATCCTGGCCCAGCCGTCCTAAAGCCCTTCACACATTCCTGCCACATTGTTCCACTCTGTCATGTGCTCTCAGGACTATCACTTGGTATGCAGAGGGCTTTATTACTGCTGATCCAATCCCGACTGCCGGGGCTGTGGGATTCTCACAGTTCTGCTGCAGAACTCCTATTGTTTTTGCCCCCATCGCGTCCCGTCCGGGAACAAAGTAATCTGGTTTCCATAACGTTCCTTGTTGCCTTTTCATAACATGCCGGGCACAGATGTTTAAAATAGACTGGATGAATATTTAATATGTTATTAATAGATGACAGCTCTTGGCTGGCTTTGAAAGATAGCTCACGTATGGTATGGGGCGGCATATGACAACGGGTCCAGAAATCTATTTCACTCTGACATGGAGTCGATCTAATGTTTCTCCTTGGTTAATGGCAAGACATTTAACTCTCCTTGTGTCACATGGCTGCGTATTGTGCTTGAGTGCTGGCCAAGTCTGTGAGACTTAGAATAGATTTGATAGATGGACTCACATTTTTACCATCGTGGGCAAGACAGAATATGGAAAACGCTCTAGTGCCCTGTGCAGAACTTGGGGAAAGGTGAGAGGAGAATGAGGTGCTGAACGAACCCTGAGTACTACCAGCTGCTTGGCGAACGTAGTAATACTAAGCTTTCCTAGGATGCAGAACACAGTCCCTGCTCCAAAAGCTGCACTGCTCACAGGCCCTGGCATCAACATTCCAAGAGCTGTACTCACTCAAAGCCTGGATTCCCTGATGCCTGTGAACCCCTGCCCTGACACCTGTGTCCCCTCAGGACCCAGAACCCAAGCTCCCTGCCCTGAGACCCATGACCTCTCGGGTTCCAGAACCCGAGCCCCCTGCCGTGACACCCGTGTCCCCTCGGGTCCCAGAACCCGAGCCCCCTGCCCTGAGACCCATGTCCCCTCGGGTCCCAGAACCCGAGCCCCCTGCCTTGACACCCGTGTCCCCTCGGGTCCCAGAACCTGAGCCCCCTGTTCTGACACCTGTGTCCCCTTGGGTCCCAGAATCCCTGCCTCGAAGCCTGTATCGCCATAAGCTGTGAAACCTGCATCCCCCTGAGGCCCCAGTATTCCCTGCACCAAGGCCTGTGTCCTCTCAGGCCTGTCTCTGGGACTCACACATCTCTTAGGACCTGGACCTACTTCATGCCTTGTAAAACCCAGCTCTGTGCCCAGCACTAAACCTGGACTCCTCTCAGTATGTGGGGCTCACATCCCCACCCTCCCTTGGGCCCATGCTCAGAAACCTCCCCTTCACCCCTTAAGTTGTGCTTGAGAATCTGTATTCCCCTCAGGCCATAGTACCCTGCTCCAACCCCCACTCAAACCTTGGTCTCTGGGACCTCCACACAGAGCTGGGCTGTTCAACAGAAGCATAAAAGCACATCAGCTCCCTCTGTTTTATAAAGGGAATATTGCAGAAAAAAAGGCAGTCCTTAAAGTTACCTTTGCGCTTGCATTCAACACTTATGTGGAGCCCCTGTCCCTGCATCCCTGGCCCCTCTTGCCTATCCCCAGAACGCAAACAGACATGCAGGCTGTGTGTGAGGGAGTGGGGCTAAAGCAACAACCCAGAGTCGGCCTCCACCCATCACAGGTACACAGGCCTGGTCCCCCCGAGTCGGACAAACTAAAGGTTGTGATTTTGGAATGATGTCGTTCGACTGGTGCAGCTTTGTGCATGGACACTCAGGCCAGTTTAAACCCAGCTTAAAGCAGTTTAGTTTGCACTGCTAAATTCAGACCTTGGCCACTGATGCTGGCATAGCTATATCAGTCAGAGGTGTGAAAACACCCATCCCCCAGAGTGACACAGCTACCCCAAAAAGTGTAGTTGCAGCTGTGACAGCTCTGCCATCGGCAGAGCTAATGTCCTTCAGGGAGGTGGTGTTCCTTCCCTTGCAGAAGCACTCCTTCTGTCGGCATAGGCTGTGCCTACACAAGGGGGCTATGTGGCCATAGGCATGTAGGACAGACAGAGCCCTTGTCCACACTAGAAAAGTATTGCTGGCATAGCTATATCCACACAGCTAGATCACAACAAACCCTTCAAGCAGTTCAGACTGGCATACAAGCACTTCTACCGGGATAGCTTACAGGAGTGCCCTGACAGACAGTGATTCCTGCCAAAGCACTTCTTGTGCTGTTAGACGTGCATCTACACTAGAGTTTATACCAGCACAGCTATGTTGGTAAAATAAAAGTCACTCCTCCCCACCCAACCAACATAGCGATGCTGGTACAAGCTTAAGCCAGGCCTTGCAGGCACACGATAACCTGAGGCCATGTCTACACTACAATAGCACAGCTAGGGTGCCGGAGTTATGGTGCTGCAGCATAGACACTTCCTACAGCGACAGAAGGAGCTTTTCTGTCACTGTGGGAACTCCACTTTCCTGAGCGATGGCAGCTGCATTGGCAAAACCATTCTTCCGCTGAGCTAGCTGCATCTACACCCAGGTCATGTCGGCAGAGCTACAACACTATGGATTTTCTCACCCCTGAGTGATGTAGCTATGTCTACCTAACTTTTAAGTGTAGCCCAGGCCTGGTATAATGAGTTTTAAACGACTGTAAGAGAGAACGCACATGGAAGTTGCACTAGCTTAACTGCTCTGATTTAACTTAGCAGTGCAATTTCTGGGGCTAGACAAGCCTGAAGGGTTTCCTAACAAAATCTGCCCTGGGAGGAGAGGGCCTCCTCTGCGTGTAACTTGGCATATTTCATTCCTTAGCAGCCACCCTGTGTCTCCCACTGGGACTTCCTCACTCAACCCATTCCACCTGCCACTGCCACAGGGCCAGAAGCTGCAGGCTACACTGGAACGGGCTCTGGCCACCTCACTCTGCAAGCTATCGGCCAAGAAGAAAGATGCCTCTGTCCCATCTCCCCAGGGTGCGTGCCATGGGGATTGGGGGCGGGGGGCAGATATCGGATCAGGCAAACATATAAAGAAACAACGGCTTCAATAGCCCCCCACCAAACGTTTCCTCCCAATTTACATCCCATCCCCTGATCAGCTGACTTTTAGTCTCTCTCTCACATACACCTTCCTTCTTTACTCTGCCAGCTGAAACGCCCAGATCTATGCCTTGCCCGTCCCCCCGGCCCAGCTGCAGCGGGCTCTATCCGAGAAGCCACCTGCCCGAAGGCCTTTCCCTCGCCTATCCGGGGGAAGGCGCAGAGATCAGCAGCAGCATGGGACGGGAAGAGCCCGCAGGTCGAAGGGCCTCTCCCAGCACCTGCCTCCCGCAGCTAGGACCCCGCCGCCGGGCTCTGCACTTGCAAAGGAACCGAAAATAAAACAAGCGGCCGAGCGCTGGGGAGCCTGCGGCTCGCCACGGAGCGGGCGCGGCTAAAGGCGAAGCTGGGGCCGGGGGAGAGGCAGAGAGGCCAGCGCCCCGGGCCCTTCCCCATCCCGGCTCAGAGCCAGCTCCCATACCGCAGCCCGGGAACTGCCAGGGGCTCCTGGAGCCGGGGCTCCCCGCCCTCACCCCCAGGGCCGCGGGCCGCTGGAAGTCCCAGTGCGGCGCGGCTGCTGCTCGCACGGGGCAGGGGGCAGGGACCGGCCAACCAGGAGCTGTGTAGGAGGCCGGGGTCTCCCTCGCCAGGCAGACTCTGCTCGGGGTCCCACATTCCCCCCCCCCCCCCGGAATGCGGGGCTCTAGACCAGCCCATCTGTCAGGGTCCCGCCGGAGGTGCCCCGTGTCCAGCCCCTGGCGGCTCTCCAGCGGGTCTGCATCCGGCAGAACCGGACACCGTCTCCAGCTGCGGCCCAGTTCTCCGGACCGAGCCCCGGAGCTCGCTGCCCCCCGCCCCCTGATTCTCGCTTTCCCAAGCTGGGCGGAAAGCGGAGCCTGTCACGCGATCCCCAGCTCCAGGGAAGCAGCGCCTGGGAAACCGCCGGCTGCTAGAGCCCCGGCGCGTTAGCAAAGGAGCGGGGCGGGTGCAGACTGGTGAAAAGTTCCATCTCTGCTGCGCTTGCGGAACGGGGCCGCGAACGGATCCCACAGGAAACCCAGGCAGGGGGAGCCCAGGAGAACAAGGGAGCAGAAAAGCATCGAGGGCAAAGGAAAAGCGCATTGAGCGGGGTTTAACTGGGAAAGGGCGGAATTAGCAGGGGGTGCGCGCCCCAGATCACTAGTAAGCGAAAGAAAAGGGCCCCCTCCCCCAAACAAGCGTCGAAGCATTGGGAAAGGACAGGAGACAGGACACAACCTCCCCCCAGCCCCAGTGATAAGATCTCTCCCCTCTCCTTAGAATGAGAAACACTGTCATAGACTGGTAGGGCTGGAAAGCAACTTACTGGGAGCCCGGCAGGTAGACGGTTCCTGGTAATGCGCGGTTCCCACCAGTGATGCAGCCGAAGGGGTGTAATTCCAGACGCCAAAGCCCTTTTACACAGACGCGGGGGTAAGATTTTTGTTTATTTATCTCGGGGGGGGGGGGAGGTAAAGCAAAGCCAAGCCCCCGCACGATGTGGTCTGCAGCAGCCCCTCGCCTGGTCCTCGAGTCCCTTGGCCGCTTCTCAAGGTTCTCCCAGCTGCTGCACTCCTCCTTTCTCCTGGATCTCACTGAACTGCTGCTGGGAGGGACGAGAGAAAAAGGGAAGAGAGGAAAAAACAGGCAAGACGGAAGAAACTTAGCCCCAGCTGCTGCCTTGAAGCGGAGTAAAAAGGTTTCAATAAATCCAGGGGTTGAAAAGAAGGGAAAAGTCAACTCCCCGAGGAAATCAGAAGCAGATTTCAAGACATTTAATCACATGCAGGGAGGTGTGTGCGTGTGTGATGTGGCTTGCCTCCTCCCTCCTACTCCAGCCCTCCCTCTGCTCTCCCTTTTCTGCTGTATTGAGAGCAGGGGCTGCCTAAGCCATCCCCATTGCAAGAAAAGGCAGAGGGGAAATGCAAAGGAAATACAGGAGGAAAACAATGTCAAACGTGTATTTGGAGAGGAACAGAACCAAGTCAGGCCAACGAGCTGAAAGGGGAGGAGGATGGCAGAGGAGAGTGGGCCAAAATGTTTTAGGAGAGGGGGGATGCCAGCAGTTAAGCTCAGCTGAGAAAAGGGAGGGTATGGCAAACAGAGAAGGGGCTAGGAGGGTATATGTGGGTGGGAGAGTGCCTCATCTCCAGCTCCTTTGCAAAGGGTGAGAACAGGAAACTTTCTGCTTCACAGGCACTTGGGTTCTTGGAGGTTCTAGGAAATTGAAAAAGGAGGGGCTGGCCTGCGGGAGGCTGGGCTCAAGCTAAACACTGGGTCTGGAGGGGAAAGTGTCAGCAATGTCCAGGATTCAGCTCTCCTGTGTGGGGTGCATTTCCCAAAGGGACGGGGGAGGGATGCTGTCACATAACCATCATGGTGCCAGAGGATGCTGCTGTGGCCTTTGCACTTTACACCAGTGACACTCACAGGGGAAGCCCTGGCAGGTTCTAGGAGTCCCCAGCTCTGGTTGCAGTCCCTGGGCACTGCAGTCATTTTAGGCTGTTTCAGGGGCAGTGAACTGGCCTCAGAGATCTGGGTGATGTACACTGCTGGCCTAGACCAGCATCAACAAAGGTGCATCCACAGACACCAGCAGCAAACTGGGGCCTTAGCTAGAGATTGTCTGATCTCATTTGTATATCCAAATAAGCTGCCTAGCTAAATGACACCCTTTATCTTCATGCACATGACTGGTGCAGGGCTCGGACACAAGAGGAGAGGAAAAGCTGCCATTAGACATTGGTTTCATAGCTTCCAAAGCCAGAAGGGACCACCAGGATCAGCTAGTCTGACCTGCACAACACAGGCCAGAGAACTTCCCTGAAAACCGCAGAGGGGATTTTTCTTTTTCAATCAGACACCATTTGGAAGTATTGTAACCCCCTGTTTTGCCTTCCCAAGAAGCTGCCAGGACTAAACCAATCTGTGGCTGGCCTCCCACTGGGACCAGCCACCCACCCTGATGGAGAAAGTCACCTCAGCCACTCTGGAGAGCAAGGAGCGCACTGGTGAGCCGACAGCTCAGGAGGCTGTATATCAAAGGCTGATGTCATGCAGAAGGAGGAGCAGAACCATGCCTAGCATCCTGCCCAGGTCCCAGACGTGAAGAGATACAGGATTATCTCCTGAAGCTATATCTTTCCCTGAGCACTTCCAATTCCCAGAACCTGAGGCTTCGTTAGGTGACCTGGTCTACACACAGCCAGTGTGGTTATGCCTGGGATGGACTTTACCTGTTCTGTTTGATTGGGGTTTCCAGGATCTCAAGTCTAGGAATAAAATTCACAAATCAAATGGTCTCTCTGGCTGATCCACATCCAGGTTTTACCCTGATCTCCCTATCCTTCAGCCAGTCCCTAGGTCACCTGTGAAATGAATCCAGGATTTCTGTGTAGGAAAAGGTGAAACTAATTTAATCATCATTTGTGTAAGTGAGGAAATGGAGACAAATGGAAAAGCTGGATCTGGATCATTCATTCACTGAACCTTTTGGTGCTAGTATTCATTTCAGTGGGAGAACTCACAGCTATACCAAGTCCCATTGCCAGTCCCTGCTTCTCCGCGCTCATTCTAGGGAATGGCTGCATCCCTGGAATCAGCATGCACACCTGTGCGATGAGCCAGTATCTGGAAAGCCTGGGTGGGAGGTGGGGAATGCCACGTGCCAAAGCACAGCTAGTCACCTGCTTCGAGGCCAGCTGGAGGACAAAGGGCACAAATACTCTGCTTTAAAGTACAGAAGCCTCCAAGACCCCATTCTTCTCATGGCGCCATGTTGCTTCTCATGTTGCTTACCCCCCCTCACAACAGTTCCAAACCCACCCCTCCCAACATGGTAAGAGATGTTTTCAGGAGCAGCCATCCAGTAGACCCACAGTGATCCAGCCACAGTAGTACTGACTGAGGATAGAGCCCCCAGCTGTGCTGAGACCGAAGTTCTCAGCCAGGGAAATGCTTGGAAATTTAACAGGCTATTGGAGGGCTGCATCCGTAAGCACATTTCATCCATCCCATCAGTGAGGACACACCCATGGATACGCACAGGCAGAGCTCTGATTGGAAGGGGGCAGAGGAGTCCTGAGAGCTGGGGAAATGAATTTCAAAGCCCTGGATGTCAGGTGCTTTGCTGGTCTGTTTCAGGTCAGCCATTTCTCTAGTCCCACCTGGTCTATCCATGGTCCCAAGAGGTGGAAGCCAGGGAGCCTTTCACCAGCATTGGGAATAAGCCCCTAAAAAATAGTGAGTGCTCGGCAGCCTATCTAGCTCAGCCTTTCATCCAGCTAAGTGGGAGCAGGCACCTCAGCCGTGCAGTGAAAAACAGGCTGTGAAGCCAAAAGCGCTCAATATGCTCCAAATGCAGGAGCTAAGGGTGGAGACCATCACAGAGACACACAGGGCAGTGTTTGCCTTGCAGTCACACTCACAACCTTGCCAAAGGTGCAGAGATAAAGGACAGTACTCCCCTGGGGGCCGAGATCCCAATGGAGGTGTGGGTGTACTGAGGAGCGGGGGAGGGAATGCTTTCGGTAGGGCTGGAACCCCAGTGGAGTCTCAGAGACATAGGGGTAGTCAAAATGGGGCAGAGATCTCACTGAGAAAGCAGAGCCACACAGGGAGCATTCTCAGGAGCCAGATGGAGGCAATTCTCCTCCCAGGACTGGTGTCAAGTGTCAGAGTCAGCAGGGAGAATGTGGGGCCCACGAGGCATGGCTGCGATCAGGTGTCAGGATCAGTAGGGCGAATGTGGGGCCCATGGGGCTCAGCTACACTCAGGTGCCAATGTAAGCGCAGCAGGGAGAACATGATGCCCATGGAGAATGGATACACTCAGATATCAGGGTCAGCAGAGAGAACCTGGGGCCTACGAGGCATGGCTGTGCTCATGTGTAAGGGTCAGCAGGGAGAATGTGCTGCCTTTGGGGCACGGCTGTGCTCAGGTCTTAGGGTCAGAAAGGGAACATGGGGCACACAGGGCAAGGCTGTGCTCAGGTGTCAGGGTGAGCAGGGGAACATGGGGCAAGTGCTGGAGGAACCAACTAGGGGCAGAGCTCTTCTTGACCTGCTGCTCAAAAACAGGGAAGAATTAATAGGGGAAGCAAAAGTGGATGGGAACCTGGGAGGCAGTGACTATGAGATGGTCGAGTTCAGGATCCTGACACAAGGAAGAAAGGAGAGTGGCAGAATGCGGACTCCGGACTTCAGAAAACCAGACTTTGACTCCCTCAGGGAACTGATGGGCAGGATCACCTGGGAGAATAACATGAGGGGGAAAGGAGTCCAGGAGAGCTGGCTGTATTTTAAAGAATCCTTATTGAGGTTGCAGGAACAAACCATCCCGATGTGTAGAAAGAATAGTAAATATGGCAGGCAACCAGCTTGGCTTAACAGTGAAATCCTTGCTGATCTTAAACACAAAAAAGACGCTTACAAGAAGTGGAAGATTGGACAAATGACCAGGGAAGAGGATAAAAATATTGCTCAGGCATGCAGGAGTGAAATCAGGAAGGCCAAATCACACTTGGAGTTGCAGCTAGCAAGAGATGTTAAGAGTAACAAAAAGGGTTTCTTCAGGTATGTTAGCAACAAGAAGGTCAAGGAAAGTGTGGGCCCCTTACTGAATGGGGGAGGCAACCTAGTGACAGAGGATGTGGAAAAAGCTAATGTACTCAATGCTTTTTTTGCCTCTATCTTCACAAACAAGGTCAGCTCCCAGACTACTGCATTGGGCAGCAAAGCATGGGGAGGAGGTGACCAGCCCTCTGTGGAGAAAGAAGTGGTTCAGAACAATTTAGAAAAGCTGGACGAGCACAAGTCCATGGGGCTGGATGCACTGCATCCAAGGATGCTAAAGTAGTTGGCGGATGTGATTGCAGAGCTATTGGCCATCATCTTTGAAAACTCATGGTGACTGGGGGAGGTCCTGGATGACTGGAAAAAGGTTAATGTAGTGGCCATCTTTAAAAAAGGGAAGAAGGAGGATCCGGGAAACTACAGGCCAGTCAGCCTCACCTCAGTCCCTGGAAAAATCATGGAGCAGGTCCTCAAGGAATCAATTCTGAAGCACTTAGAGGAGAGGAAAGTGATCAGCAATAGTCAGCATGGATTCACCAAGGGCAAGTCATGCCTGATTAACCTAATTGCCTTCTATGAGGAGATAACTGGCTCTGTGGATGAGGGGAAAGCAGTGGACGTTTTATGCCTTGACTTTAGCAAACCTTTTGATACGGTCTCCTACAGTATTCTTGCCAGCAAGTTAAAGAAGTATGAGCTGGATGAATGGACTATAAGGTGGATAGAAAGCTGGCTAGATCATCGGGGTCAACGGGTAGTGATCAATGGCTCCATGTCTAGTTGGCAGCTGGTATCAAGCGGAGTGCCCCAAGTATCGGTCTTGGAGCCGGTTTTGTTCAATATCTTCATTAATAATCTGGAGGATGGCGTGGACTGCACTCTCAGCAAGTTTGCAGATGACACTAAACTGGGAGGAGTGGTAGATATGCTGGAGGGTAGAGAGAGGATACAGAGGGACCTAGACAAATTAGAGGATCGGGCCAAAAGAAATCTGATGAGGTTCGATAAGGACAAGTGTAGAGTCCTGCACTTAGGACAGAAGAATCCCATGCACTGCTACAGACTAGAGACCGAGTGGCTAGGCAGCAGTTCTGCAGAAAAGGACCTAGGGGTTACACAGTGGACGAGAAGCTGGATATGAGTCAACACTGTGACTTGTTGCCAAGAAGGCTAACGGTATTTTGGGCTGTATAAGTAGGAGCATTGCCAACAGATTGAGGGACATGATCATTCCCCTCTATTCGACATTGGTGAGGCCTCATCTGGAGTACTGTGTCCAGCTTTGGGCCCCACACTACAAGAAGGATGTGGAAAATTTGGAAAGAGTCCAGCGGAGGGCAACAAAAATGATTAGAGGGCTGGAGCATATGACTTATGAGGAGAGGCTGAGGGAAATGGGATTATTTAATCTGCAGAAGAGAAGAATGAGAGGGGATTTGATAGCTGCTTTCAACTACCTGAAAGGGGGTTCCAAAGAGGATGGACCTAGACTGTTCTCAGTGGTAGGAGGTGACAAAACAAGGAGTAATCGTCTTAAGTTGCAGTTGGGGAGATTTAGGTTGGATATTAGGAAAAACTTTTTCACTAGGAGGGTGCTGAAGCACTGGAATGGGTTATCTAGGTAGGTGGTGGAATCTCCTTCCTTAGAGGTTTTTAAGGTCAGGCTTGACAAAGCCCTGGCTGGGATGATTTAGTTGGGGTTGGTCCTGCTTTGAACAGGGGGTTGGACTAGATGACCTCCTGTGGTCCCTTCCAACCCTGATATTCTATGACTCTATGATTCTATGATTCTCACGGGGCAAGGCTGTGCTCAGATGATAGGGTCAGCAGGGAGAACATGGGGTCCATGGGGAATGGATACACTCAGATATCAGGGTTAGGAGAGAGAACATGGGGCCTACAGGACGCAGCTGCTCTCAGGTGTCAGGGTCAGCAGGGAGAACCTGGGGCCCACGAGGCAAAGCTACATTCAGGTGTCAGGGTCAGCAGGGACAACATGGAGCCCACGGGGCAGGGCTGCACTCCGGTGTCAGGGTCAGCTGGAAGAATGTGGGGTACACGGAGCATGAATTTGCTCAGGTGTCGGGGTCAGCAGGGAGAATGTGCTGCCCTTGGGGTACGGCTGTGATCAGGTGTTAGGGTCAGCAAGGGAAAGTGGGGCACACAGGGCAAGGCTGTGCTCAGGTGTCAGGGTCAGCAGGGAGAACGTGGGGCCCATGGGGCACAGCTGCTCTCAGGTGTCAGGTTCAGCACAGCAGGGAAAACGTGGGGCCCATGGGGTACGGCTGCGCTCAGGTGTCTGGGTCAGCAGGGAAAACGTGGGGCCTACGAAGCCTGGCTGTGCTCAGGTGTCTGGGTCAGCAGGGAAAACCAGGGCACAACGGGGCATGACTACACTTAGGTGTAAGAGTCAGCACAGCAGGGAGAATGAGGGGCCCACGGGATACAGCTGCACTCAGGTGTCAGGGTCAGCAGAGAGGTCCTGGGCCCCATGGGGCACGGCTGCACTCAGGTGTCAGGGTTATCAGGGAGAACATAGTACCCACGGGACATAGCTGCACTCATTTGTCAGGCTCAGCAAGGACAATGTTGTGTCCACAGGGAACGGCTGCACTTACGTGTCAGGGTTAGCAGGGAGAACGTGGGCCCCACGGAGCTCGGCTGCGCTCCGGTGTCAGGGTCAGCAGCAAGAATTTGGGGCCCATGGGGCACAGCTATGCTCAGGTGTCAGGGTCAGCAGGGAGACTATGTGGCTCACGGGCCACAGCTACTCTTAGGTGTCAGGGTCAGCAGGGAAAACATAGGGCCCATGGGGCACGGCTGTGCTCAGGTGTCAGGGTCAGCAGGGAGAACGTGGGCCCCACAGGGCACGGCCGTGCTCAGGTGTAAGGGTCAGCAGGGGAAGGTGGGGCCCATGGGGCACGGTGGCGCTCAGGTGTCAGGGTCACCATGGATAACGTGGGGCTGATGGGGCACGGCTACACTCAGGTGTCAGGGTCAGCACAGCAGGGAGAATGAGGGGCTCATGGGATACGGCTGTGCTCAGGTGTCAGGTTCAGCACAGCAGGGAGAACGTGGGGCCCACGGGGCAAGGCTGTGCTCAGGTTTCCAGTTCCACACAGCAGGGAGAACATGAGGGCGCATGGGGACAGCTATGCTCAGATGTCTGGGTCAGCAGGGAGATCGTGGGGCCCATGGGACACAGCTGTGCTCAGGTTTCAGGGTCAGCACAGCAGGGAGAACATGGGCCCATGGGGCACGGCTGCACTCAGGTATAGGGTCATAGAATCATAGAAGATTAGGGTTGGAAGAGACCTCAGGAGGTCATCTAGTCCAATCCCCTGCTCAAAGCAGGACCAACCCCAACTAAATCATCCCAGCCAGGGCTTTGTCAAGCCAGGCTTTAAAAACCTCTAAGGATGGAGATTCCACCACCTCTCTAGGTAACCCACTCCAGTGCTTCACCACCCTCCTAGTGAAATAGTGTTTCCTACTATCCAACCTAGACCTCGCACACTGCAACTTGAGACCATTACTCCTTGTTCTGTCATCTGCCACCACTGAGAACAGCCGAGCTCCTTCCCCATTGGAACCCCCCTTCTGGTAGTTGAAGGCTGCTATCAAATCCCCCCTCACTCTTTTCTTCTGCAGACTAAATAACCCCAGTTCCCTCAGCCTCTCCTCGTAAGTCATGTGCCTCAGCCCCCTAATCATTTTCGTTGCCCTCCGCGGGACTGTCTCCAATTTTTCCACATCCCTTCTGTAGTGGGGGGACCAAAATTAGATGCAGTACTCCAGATGTGGCCTAACCAGTGCCAAATAGAGGGGAATAATCACTTCCCCTGATCTGCTGGCAATGCTCCTTCTAATACAGCCCAATATGCCATTGGCCTTCTTGGCAACAAGGCACACTGCTGACTCATATCTAGCTTCTCGTCCACTGTAATCCCCAGGTCCTTTTCTGCAGAACTGCTGCTTAGCCAGTCAGTCCCCAGCCTGTAGCAGTGCATGGGATTCTTCCGTCCTAGGTGCAGGACTCTGCACTTGTCCTTGTTGAACCGCATCAGATTTCTTTTGGCACAATCCTCCAAGTTGTTTAAGTCACTCTGAAAGCTCACTAGATTGTCGGGCTCAACGGGTAGTGATCAACAGCTCAATATCTAGTTGGCAGCCAGTATCAAGCGGAGTGCCCCAGGGGTCGATCCTGGGGCCAGATTTGTACAACACCTTTATTAATTATCTGGATGATGGGATGAACTGCACCCTCAGCAAGTGCGCAGATGACACTAAACTGGAGGGAGAGGTAGATACGTTGGAGGGTAGGGATAGGGTCCAGAGTGACCTAGACAAATTGGAGGATTGGACCAAAAGAAATCTGATGAAGTTCAACAAGGACAAGTGCAGAGTCCTGCACTTAGGAAGGAAGAATCCCATGCACCGCTACAGGCTGGGGACCGACTGGCTAAGCAGCAGTTCTGCAGAAAAGGACCTAGGGATTACAGCATTGCCAGCAGATCGAGGGAAGTGATTATTCCCCTCTATTCGGCACTGGTGAGGCCACACCTGGAGTACTGCATCCAGTTTTGGGCTCCCCGCTACAAGAGGGATGTGGACAAATTGGAGAGTCCAGCGGAGGGCAACGAAAATTATTAGGGAGCTGGGACACATGATTTACGAGGCGAGGCTGAGGGAACTGGGGTTATTTAATCTGCAGAAGAGAAGAGTGAGGGGGGATTTGATAGCTGCTTTCAACTACCTGAAGGGGGGTTCCAAAGAGGATGGAGCTAGGCTGTTATCAGTGGTGGCAGATACAGAACAAGAATCAATTGTCTCAAGTTGCAGTGAGGGAGGTCTAGGTTGGATATTAGGAAACACTATTTCACTAGGAGGGTGGTGAAGCACTGGAATCGGTTACCTAAAGAGGTGGTGGAATCTCCATCCTTAGAGATTTTTAAGGTCAGGCTTGACAAAGCCCTGGCTGGGATGATTTAGTTGGTGTTGGTCCTGCTTTGAGCAGGGGATTGGACTAGATGACCTCCTGAGGTCTCCTCCAACCCTAATATTCTATGATTCTATGATCACGGGGCAGGGCTGCGCTCAGGTGTCAGGGTCAGCAGGGAGAACGTGGGTCCCACGGGGCAGGGCTGTGCTCAGGTGTCAGGGTCAGCAGGGAGAACATGGGTCCCATGGGGCACGGCTTCACTCAGGTGTCAGGGTCAGCAGGGAAAATGTGGGGCCCATGGGGCAGGACTGAGCTCAGTTGTCAGGGTCAGCAGAGAGAATGTGCTGCCCACAGGGCATGGCTACACTCAGGCGTCAGGGTCAGCAAGGAGAATGTGGGGTCCAGAGGGCATGGCTGCACTCAAGAGTCAGGGTCAGCAGGAAGAATGTGGGTCCCACGGGGCACGGCTACCCTCATGTGTCAGGGTCAGCAGGGAGAATGTGCTACCCACGGGGCATGGCTGCACTCAGGACTAAGCAGCAGCAAGCGCAGGTGCTGGGTTAGCATAGTGCACTTGGCCCTGAGTGAGCAGAACTGGATGCCATGCTGGCCCCTCTGGACTAAGGACAAAGAGCAAGTGAGGACAAGCTGAGGGACCATACAAGGCAAAGACTCAACCTAGGTTACTGCAGGAGATAGGTCTGTTGTAGCCATTAGGCGAAAGTTACTAGCCGCTTCCCAGCCCTCCTCCTTTACTCAGCCCCCTGAGGAAAGACAATCTGGAATTCCCCAAAGATCTACCATGGAGGCATCCTTCCTGCCTGTGTCATTAGCAGGACAGGGCAGTGAGCCCCAGAGGCAAGCTTGGCAAGCTTTCAGCGCGCTCAGGGAATCTGATGGATGGCGCAGCTGAGCTGGCATGCCTGAGCATAGGTGCTGGAACTAGGGGTGCAGCCGCACTCCCTGGCTGGAGGGGGTTGCCATCATAGAAAGGGCTTACAGTTCAGGTCAATGGCTCTCAGCACCCCCACTATACATTGTTCCAGTGCCCCTGTGCCTGAGGGTCATTAATAAAGACCCAGAGATTCAGCATGGAGACCCTGCGGGAATCGAATGCTGGATCACTGAGTCCCTCAGAGCTCTGCCTTCCCACGGCGTGACCAATGTATCGCTCAGTCCTCACCTCACACTAACGCCAGTGGCACCACAGGCAGTGCCATGGCTGGGAGAGAGAGCACCCTCTGGTTTCAGGCATTCTCACACTGGCAACTAGGTCCACTGCCCAGCAGCTCTATGGCCCCTTGGTTTCTAACCTCACTCTCCAGTGCCAGCACAATGGGAGCAGTTCAACTGGCAACAGAGGGCAAGACTGCTCAGGGCAGGCGAGGCTCTCCTTCACCAGAGCATGCTGGACGGCTCAGGGCAGGCCCGGGGCTCAGGCTGGCTGAGCGATGGAGGAAAGCAGAGAGTTCGGGCTCATGCACTGAGCCTGTCAGAGCCAAACTTGTCAGATTCTCTCTGTAACAAGCCTGGGCCCTTAGACCTCTACTGCCAGTCAATATCGAATACCAGATAGGCCTCGTGCCAGGCAGCACGTGAGCTGTAACAGCCCTAGCTGCACGTCTCTCACAACATGCAGCTTGCACAAGGGCGGGGGGATTGTTTGTTAGGGAAAAACAGCCACAGCCCAGTTTAGAAACAAGCTTTTCTCACCATCTTTCCCACTGAGCCCCTCCCTTCCGCCTCGCAGCCATGCCACAGGAAGCACTGCCCGTCTCTCCCACACTTGGAATGCTGGCAGAAGAGTCCAATTTCTGAGGTGCCCAGATGCTACGGCAAGGAGTGCCATAGGCATGCCCCTCAATACAGAAAACGGTGGTCAGTGGACTAGCTACTGTGAGTGCAGACACTCCGCTGACTGCCATGCTGCTTTCCCTGGGCTAGTCTGCACTCACCTGGCTTGGGGATCTTGACCAACTTGGGGAGCCAGTTGAAGAACCCAGCCCTTGAACGTGCCCTGCAGATTCCATCTCAAGTCTGGGGCGGGGGGGGGGGGGGGGAGGCAGGGCTTCTGGCAGCTGGGCTTGCTGGGGTGCGAGTTTGGCCTGCAGAGGGAGGACACTGGACTGTGCTGCTCTCATTGCTCCCTCAGCCAGCACCACGTTCAGCCTTCTACCCCTGGGAATCCAGCAGAGCCGGGGCTGAGCAGCTGCTTGGGCCAACAACAGGCCAGAGGAATCAGGGAAGCCAGGGCGAGGTCTCCTCTGTGTAGTGGGTGAGAGGATGACCTCTACATGGGCATCTCAGTGTCCTGTCCTAAGTCAGGTGGAGCTCAGAGCGGGGAAAGCTAGGGATAATCTGGAGCCAGGCTCCTGTGGCTTTAGAGGAGGAGGAGGAGAAAGAAGAGCTGAGCAGAGAAAAGGAAGGAAGAGGGGGCTACTGCAAGGGTCAGGGAGAGGGATGAGACTCAGGGAATATATAAATGTATAAATCCCAAGGAATCAGATCAGTGAAAGGGGAAAGGTGCTGGGGAAAAGCAGGAGAGAAGATGGTGTCCTTAAGTGCTGAGATGACCCATGGAGCGATGGCATGGGGAGGGAGAGGATACTGCAACACCCACACAGACCTGGTATAGGACTTCATCCCTCCTCTCAGACTCAGTGGTGAGGAGGTGAGTTTATATGAGCTTAGCTCGCCCTCTGCTGGGCACCTGGGAGATTTTTGTACTTATCCAATAAGCTCATGGAAGCCAGGGTGTTAAGGCGCTCTATGGCTATCCCCACTAATGGGCAGCCCCATTTTGCTCGAGGAGACACGTGCGTGTGGCATCATGCACAGTGCCCGGCAGACGGAGGTGACCACGGTGTGGGTGACTGCAGGAAAGTCCACCGCAGAGGGAAATGGGTGCAATGGGCAAAGGCACAGCTCATCTCTGATGCCTTTGGGAACTCTTACAGCAACTGATGACCCAGAAACACCCCCAGTTTGTGAACCCCACTGGTAAAGGGAGCATACACCACTGCTCCCAGCAACCTTTCCAGCTGCTTCTCCCTGCCCACCAGCACTTCCCTCAGGTTTGGGTCAAGTCACCCAAAGCCCCAGCCACCTCTAGGGCCTGACAAAGCAGGGGCTGCATCATCTGTGTTTGGCAAAAAGCACAGAGATGCACACCAGTGTCAATCTATGGAGAGCACTGCAGTTCCAGCCACCTCTCTATCGCCCATACTGGCCTTGCATGCACATTTTACAGGCTGGGGGAGAGAGCAGAACCCATACATGAAAGCACCGTGGGCAGAGAAGTCACCTAGGGCCCTCTAGAATCATCCTGAGAAGGAAAAACAGAACCATCTGCCAGAGACAGGCCCTGCAGGCAGGGTGACTACACCAGGTAGGTAACATGCTGCTGCCAGACATCACCCATCACACCTATGCTGGATCTCCTGCACTTCCCAACACACTTGAGATGCCATGGGAAACTGACATTGGTCATGTCCTTCAGGTCATCAGGCAGGTATCTACAAACCGCCCTGAGTCATTTCATAGAATCATAGAAGATTAGGGTTGGAAGAGACCTCAGGAGGTCATCTTGTCCAACCCCCTGCTCAAAGCAGGACCAACCCCAACTATCAGGGGGTAGCCGTGTTAGTCTGTATCTACAAAAACAACAAGGAGTCTGGTGGCACCTTAAAGACTAACAGATTTATTTGGGCATAAGCTTTTGTGGGTAAAAACCCCAACTAAATCATCCCAGCCAGGGCTTTGTCAAGCCGGCCTTAAAAACCTCTAAGGATGGAGATTTCTACCATTTCTCTAGGTAACCCATTCCAGCGCTTCACCACCCTCCTAGTGAAATAGTGTTTCCTAATATCCAACCTAGACCTCCCCCACTGCAACTTGACACCATTGCTCCTTGTTCTGTCATCTGCCACCACTGAGAACAGGCTAGCTCCATCCTCTTTCCCCATCAGTGGGTTCATGGTTGTAATCTCTGAACTGGAACAGTAACAGGTTTGCTGCAGTATGGGGCCAGAAACAAGGCAGAAAAAAAGGAAACATGTTGGGCCCATCCAGCAGGGTGGGAAATATCGATTCATCAATACGGCAGGTTAACAGTATCCTTTATAAAGGCACCCCCAGCTGAGGCTGCTGCTGGGTAGAGCCTGCCTTCACCAGAATCTCACGCCTGCTGCAGCTCTGCCTGGAACCAGGACAGAGCCAGTATTCCTGGAGCCTGGGAGATGGGCTCCAAAACTGGCAAATGAACAGTGAAGGCAGGCCCAGAATATTAACATATAATGGCACCTCTCTCACACAGGATAAGGAGGATATATCTATCTATATGGAGATATACCTATCTCATTGAACTGGAAGGAACCCTGACAGGTCATTGAGTTCAGCCCCCTGCCTTCACTAGCAGGACCAAGTACTGATTTTTGCCCCAGATCCTTAAGGGGCTCCCTCAAGGATTGAACTCACAACGCTGGGTTTAGCAGGCTAATGCTCAAACCACTGAGCTATCCCTCCCCCAAGGATCAGCTGGTTCACATCACCATTTGCCTTAAACAGCCCTATACAACTTTTGGAGGCACAGGGCAGGGAAGGTGAGTGACTTACTTATGAAAAGACAAGTCACAGACAAGCAGCTGGATCCGGGTCTCACTCACAGCGCTATAAGCTAAACTGACATCACTACAGCAAGTGGCGCGGGGGGGAAGAGGGAAAGAGAGGACAAGCGGGCCCAAGGAAAATGTTTACCTCATGGCTTGTTCTTTCCCTGCAGCTATCCAGAAAACCCTAGAGGGAAGACACAGGTAGCAAGGTCAAAGACATGGACTTTGATCAGCCAGACTTGTTCTGGCTATTAGTGGGTGTTTATTTTCTGTGCTATTGCTGATTATTAAGAGCAGCCTGGCCAAAGGGTCCTTTACAGAGGACCACGGTGCAAACTTGGTTCTCACAATTGTAATACACAAGCTGGTCCAAGCCATGTTACAACTTAGGTCAGCCACAGCTGACCAGAGCAACTGTTTGTAACCTGGGTTGTCTTGGCACCTGAAAATCCCTATGGAATTTTTTCATCTCATGCCATGGGCCTTGTCTCCAGTCCTCTCCCTACTCTGTCCCCTCATCTAGCTTCCCTAAACTCTGGCTGGTCCAGCAGACTCATACTGGAGTGCAGGAAGACCATTCAAATAGCCAGTAGTATGGTCACGACCCTAGCTTGCCGCTCCAAAATTGCAGCCAAGATCTTGAGTTATCACATATCTCCAGCAGTCCCTTGGGAGTACAGGATGTTGACAGAGGGCACTGCACCAGCATTCATGTGTTTGCCTGAGCAGATTGCATTCACATTTGGGGTCATTCTTCCGCTAAGGGGACACTACCTACAAGGTCTTTATTAGTGGCATAGCAGTACCAGGGCCCAGTTTGGAGATCCAGTATCTTATCCAGGCATCGTGAAGTCATGGGCAATGTCTCACTAGGGTCTGTTCCAATACTTGTTGAAATCAATGGGAATCTTCCTTGGAACAGGCCCCTTACTGAGCTCAAAAATGACTCATGGCCACTAGGTGGCCCTATTTCTCCACAGCCAGCTAGATTATAGCCCACTAGATAAGGAAAAGGGATGCTGTCCTGTAGTCTATCAATCTCTCTGCTACATATTTCCACAGCTGGATATTGCAGCCTGAGCCACGTGGTTTCTCCAGTCAGCAGGATATGGGAGTCTTTTCACAACTCTGGCAAGGCCCGGAAGGGCTCCTTCATTCTGGGAACAGTTCACTTGATATAGTTAATTCATGAAAACTTGTAACTGGGACTGTCCCAAGTGACACTTGCACTTCAGCCAAAGAAGCCGCTGTATAAATTAGTAAAAGGAAGTGTACTATACAGTCTCTCTCTCTCTCTTTCTCTCTCTCACACACACACACACCCTCCCCCTACATCCCCTCCCCTCCCCCCCTTGGAGCAGACATTCTGAAAAATGTGAGTTGCAACTCCCTCTAGTGGCTGGTCCACTACAGGATAAAAACCTAGTACTGCTGTCAGCCAATGGCGTGCACCCTTAGCTCAAGTGACAGAGGTTTGTGCTGCAGACTCCTCAGTTCAAACGCTGCTGCTGACCCAGACAAGGCTACATGTACCTAAGTGTGAAACCCTCTTTTGGATAATGCTCTGTGTGTTCTGTCAGGCTAGGGGCTCCACTGGCCAGGGGAGGAGGTGGGTTCACATATGCTCAGCCCTATGGGGAGAGGAGCTGGAAGGATTTGGCTGACATGACTTAAGGCCAGGTTTTTAAAGGAGGTTAGGTGGCTAAGGATGCAGACAGGTGCCTAAACACCTTTAAAATCTGGCCCCAGTTGCCTAAAACCAGTCCCCAATTATGTGCCCCCCACCACTGGCCTCACTTTGCTGGCACATGAGGGATCTGGATCAGTAGCCTGTTGGCTCATGTATTGCCTGGGAAGAGAGGTTGTTGCCTGCATAATGCACCATAGACAGCATGGCAGGGAAGCTGGCTTCAGCCAGACAAAGTGGATTGCATGAGTCCCTGAGGCTCCTTTGAAAATCCCAGTCAAAGTTCTGGTCTGGTCCAAATTCTGCGTGGAGACTTGGCTTGGCTCTTGTTTGATGTACACCAAGTCAACCTGTCATGTTTACAGACTTCGACGGGGATTTTCAAAGGGGCCTCAGGCACTTGCCCCAATCTGCTTGAATTTGAAATGGGTTGTGGTGCCTAACTCCCTTAGATGCCTTTCTTGATGCGGGAACACATAGCACAGCTAGATCACTAGGACAACACAGGGCAGACCTGGGGAAGTTCTCCCTCTATCCTTGGGAAAGGGCAAAGCAACTCTGGGTGCCTGACCAAGCTGATCAGTGCTATTGCAAGTATCTGCTCATGGGTAAGACACTTCTTAGAGGCTGGAGCCTCCTTTCACTTACATCAGTGAGACTCAGGAATAGCTCCACTGAAGATAGCAGAGTTACCTCAAAGTCAAATCAACATGAGGCCCAAGCTTATGTCCACATCCCAGAGCATTTGCACCTGTGCAAACGTTTCTGACATCATTGTTGAGAAAAATCTCACCACCACCAGGTCATTTTACAGCACTGCGGTGCAGCACAGCTGGGAAGTGCAGGCAGTGCAGCTCCCCTGGTCAGCTGGTCCTCTCACTGCTCTCCCACAATGCTGAAAAGTACTGAAAGTACTGAATACTGCAGCTTGCCCCTGAATTTGGTCTCCTCTGGTAAATCATCAACATCCTGGCAAATCCCAAAGGACACCACCTGCATTGATCTCTGGCAAGGTGCTATCATTGGTCTAGTTGCATATTCAGTTGGTATCCATCACTGGCAATCTTGTCATGCCACCAACACTTTTGATGCCCATTTACTCGCCAGCCATGTAACAGCATTCCCTGATTTGGGATTCATCGGTCTTCCAGTCTCATAATATGTCCATACCACAAATGCTTCCAAAACCAAACCAGTGCTGATGGAGGCGGTTGCTTGGTTTGGCTTCTAATGTCCTCCGGTAAATCCTAGGCTTTAACTCCAGCCAGAATTAGAGCCATCTAGCAGCTAACACTTCTTGAGCACATCGACCTCCTTCAGGTCCACCCATTTCACTGCCCAGCAGCGGAAGAGAGGGTGGCACCAAGTACATCCTCGGTTGAGGCCTCTCAGAAGCTAGATCAAATTTCCTCGTTCACATATGACCTGGAAATGAGCCCAACTGGAGAGGAGCCTCTCCATAGGGACAATCTCAGTCTCAAACAAATGGGAGAGCTGGGGGAGGGAAGGGGACAAACAGAAAGCGCATAAGGAGAATGCAGGGAACAGAGATTAGAGGAAAAGAGGGAAATGGGAGAAGAAGAGAAAAGAGGAAGAGAAAAAGAAGTGAGTGTGAAAAGGGGAGAATGAACAAAGGAGAGGAAGAAGAAAGGTGACAGTGACAGAAGGAGAGGACAGGAAACAGGAGAGTGAAGGAGGAAGCAAGCAGAAAGAAGAGCATGAAAGGGGAAGAGAGAGTTTTGTAACAAACTTAAATTCATTCCAGACAATGTCCAAGGAGTCCTGGCAGCGCAGTTTGAAACAAACCCTGCCTTTGATTTTATTAGTTCATTATATGTTGTTTGGGACAATGATTCACATGTTGGCTGGGTCAGATTTTCCCTTGTGTCACAAATGAAGAGGGGACCACGAGATGGATTATTTGTGTGCTGCCCAAGGTCTCCAGAAATGTCTGTGTACACACACACACACACACACACACACACACTGAGTCACTCTCTCTCTCTCTGATAGGGACAAGAACCAAAGATATAAACAGATAGGAAAAGGCCACCCTGGGTGTTTTGCTTCTTCAGTTCAGAGGAATATTGCTGGTTGGGGGCAGGCTAAGGGCAGGGGTAGGTAACTATGTAGAATTCTGATTCAGCTTGGGAGATGCAACCAACAAAATTTCACAAATATCCCAAAATGGCAGGGTCTAGCACCATGCTGTCCATGGCTCTATAACCCCCAGGATCTTCTTTGTCTTATGCTGGACTGTCCCCAGACCTATATCCCCGGAGCACTCCTCTGGCTGGGCCCAGGATAGGTCTGTCCCAATGTCTGTAAGACCAGGAAGCCACTGTCCTCAATGGGCTAGATTCTGATTAGTTACACCAGAGAAAACCTGGAGTAATGCTATTGCACTGGGGCAGGGGGGTACATTTCTCACATCAACTCTCATCCCAACTTATCGGTTGTCGCAGTTTGAAGGTGCAAGGAGCTATTTGGTGGGTTTCACACAGAAGGTTGGTTGGAAGCATTCATGAACATATTCAATGCCTTATCTGAAAGCATATCACTGGGGTTGGCACTACAGCTGTTCAAAAACCACCAATTACTTTTTGCCAATTTTAAAAAAAATTTCTTGTGAAAATAATGACATTTAGAAATTATCAATTTGAAAAATATATGTTGGTTTAAAGCAAAAGTTGAACTGGAAACCAAAACTTTTAGGCAATTTTTTTCAGGTTTTCATTTCCAGGATGTCATCTAAAAGCAGAAATGAACCTGTTCACAGCACTAAGCTCCCGAACTGGGGCTGTAACAGACTCATTAGCCTCTTTGGGGGACCAGCCACTCCAAGTAGGCGTTATAAGAACAGCCAAGCAACAGACCCTTGCATGAGCAAAGCAAAGAATGTGAACAACCTGAAACTCCTTTCACAATTTGTTTCAGAACCAAATGAATTTCAGTTTGGGTCAGTCGTAGCACTGCCATGTGACACCAAGTAATCAATCAAAAGATACACTGTGCAATAACGAATAACAAAACAAAAACAGTCTGTGAAACCACAAGGAGGCTGACAGCTTTGGGTTAAGTTTTCACCAATCACAGTCAGCATGACTGAAAATATTGTCAATGGTCCCCGCCCCCCATTTGATGTCCACTTCGCAGCACCCAATGCTGCAACCGAGGGCTGGGTCTGAATCAGGTGGCTGAAGGTCATGTGACAGCCGCCCATAAAAGGCTCCTACATAGGAGGCATTGCCTTGCTCGCCACGGGAGAGAGACCAGGGATTGGGAACATCTTGGGTGGGTTGCACGCCCCAGCCTGCGAAACAGCTGCCTGGGAAGGAGCAGCAGCAGGCATGTGGTGAGGCTCTGTGAGCTGCGAGAGATGGGGAGCACAGCTGAAGGGCCAGCTAGGGAGAGCCAAGAGAGCCATGCTGAGCTTGAGGAGAGTCAAGTGGTGGCAGCAATGGGGATGGAACTTGTGCATCGGACAAGGCCGGTCAGAAGTAGCCCTGGGATGGAGAGCAAAGAGAAGCTGGAGGGCACAGTGGATAGTCACCCCCCCTCTCCGGGGCCTGGGGCAGGAGCAGAGTGAGTCTGGGCTCTCCTCCTCAGCAGCACCCCCTGGAGGCAGGGTGTGTAGAAAGGACCATGTGCAGAAGGAAGGAAGGAACTGCTTGCGCCTAGGAGAGAAGAGGGAACACTTTTCTTTCTCATCAGGTGTTAAACTAACCCCAAGGGGGGAAAGTTACATGAAACATGGGTGTGTGCACATCCATGGGAGAGTCAGAGGGGAAACTGAGTCCTCGAGTCTGGGACTGGAGAGCCTGACCCTCCTACACAGCACCTTTGTTGGCAGTCTCATAAGAGATACTAGGGACTGAATTATCACAAAGTCTGAATTATCCTCCTGCCCCAAGACCAAGTTGCTCCAGGTCAATTGGGTGATGAATCCTGGTCACGTGTCACCTGAGGTACGTGGTGCATACACTAAGAAGGGTTGAGACAACAGCTGGCAGGGAAACTTGCCCTGCCACCACTGGAGCTATTCTGAGGATAAATAGAGAACCTCACTCATCAGGATCCTTCACCAGGACTAAATTCACTTTAGGAAAATCAGGATTTAAAAAAGAAAGAGAGAGCATTCTTGAGGAAACACTCATTGGGATAGCTCGTCTGGTTGTCATAGTTATCTGGGGGCCAAAGGGAAAGGGTGTGGGCTATGATACACGCCCACAGCATTGCAATACGGGAAGCAAGTAATGCAGAGGGAAACCATTGCATGATAAAGCTTTAAAACAACAGAAACTGAGAACCCACAGAGCTCATGGTATTTCTTGTGGTCAGTGGGTAAGAATTCCAAGATAATGCAGCATGACAGCAAAAGAACAGAGGGTAAAAGCCTAGTTTTACAATTAGAGGTTTTAGAACATCCGCTGGTATTTATTAACACTCATTTTTATTTGATTTTCTTATATGGCCCATATGTAGCATTTTTTAGCTTTGAAGCACTTTACCAGCTAATTCATACTTGATCTCAGACTACAGGAGTGCAGGGTTGTATCAGCGGCAGGGTGGGGAAGACTCCAGATTGGGGACTCCTGTCACTGGGGTTTCTACCCAAAGAATGATGCTGACTGCTAGTTAAGTTGAACAAGTAAAACGTTATTACACCCTGTGCATGGCTCTGTCTGTGCGGCTGAGTTGCCCAACTCCCTCTGTTCCCTGTCCCACTGGGGTCCTGTCACTAACATTCCCTCTGACTCCAATTCCACTGATCACAATAGTCAGGGGTGGACACATATAACTGAGTTTCCTCACCTCTTGGTGCCCCCTTGTGGCCAAGTGTGGTGTGGCAGCTCTCTCACTGGGCTAGCATTCCCTGCTGACGGTCGCTCTGGCACTGTGGCAGTTCCTGTTCCAGTGACCTGGCTGGAGGTCCGAGTCACCGTTCGAAGCCCACCCCTTCTGGGCTCACAACTGTCCAAATTGAAAGTCCTCAAAATGTATTTAAACACAAGCAAAAATCCTTCCCGCTCTCTAGGGCTCTTCCTTAGCCTATCTTCAGCTCAGCTTGTGGCCCCCTTGCTGGACTCAATAACCCCTGTGGTGGGCTTGTACACCCCCTTTCTTGGGGCCCATAGGGGAACCCAGGCCCACCTTCTACTCTAGCATCTGGCCCATAGTCCTGCTCCTTAACCTGTGCTGAAGTTTTCCCAGGTCCACTCTCCTCATAAGTCATGTGCCCAGGCCCCCTAATCATTTTCGTTACCCTCCGCTGGATTCTTTCCAATTTGTCCACATCCTTTCTGTAGTGGGGGCCCAAAAATGGACACAATACTCCAGATGTCACCTCACCAGTGCTGAATTAGGGGGGAGGGATAGCTCAGTGGTTTGAGCTATTAACCTGTTAAACCCAGGGTTATGAGTTCAATCCTTGAGGGGGCCATTTAGGGATCTGGGGCAAAAATTTGTCTGGGGATTAGTCCTGCTTTGAGCGGGGGTTGGACTAAATGACCTCCTGAGGTCCCTTTCAACCCTGATATTCTATGAATAGGGGGGAATAATCACTTCCCTCAATCTGCTGGCAATGCTCCTACTAATGCAGCCCAATATGCCATTAGACTTCTTGGCAACAAGCGCACACTGTTGATTTATATCTTGTCCACTGTAATCCCCAGGTCCTTTTCTGCAGAACTGTAGCAGCGCATGGGATTCTTTCATTCATCCTAAACTCACCAAAGATTTCACATGATCTGCACTGGCTGCCTCTGGGTTTCCAGGTGATTCTTACGGTGCTAATTTAGAACCTATCTATCTGAGATACACCTTGCTCCCTGTGCCAGACAACCACAGTTGTGATCTACAGAGGCACTCCAGTTCAAGCCCCTGATATAGATGAGAAGGGGTTGCTCATCTATATGGCTGGATGCTGGCTGTGAGAGGCCCATGAGTTTGGAATTTGCTAGCTCCCTCTTACCACCAAAATAGCTCAAATCTGATTACTTTCAGGGCATGTTACAAAGCTCATCTTTTCCCCCAGAAATGTGAAAACACTTGGGGAAAGGGAGAGAAGAAGGGAGAGAGGGGCAATGCTGGAAGGGATTTGATCTTTACATTTGTTTGGTTTACTGGTAGTGGGTTCTTCTGAATTGCCTCGCTGCACATTGGGTATTTAGTTTGTTGTCTTTTTAAGGTTTAGCAAGGTTGCCTAGAGTGTGTGGATAAGTGTTCTTATTTTTGTGTGTGTGTGTACAGCTAAATAAATCAATCCCTGACACGTGACTAGGGTGTGAAAACTTGCAGGTGGCTCTTCTGAATATACACAGGGAGCAGAACATTTTTCAAATTTCAACAAAAGATGTGAACGTTTCAAATTTGGATGGAAAAACAGAGGGGAAAAACGGACTAAATCATCACAATTCCTTTTCCTGACGTCTGACCTAGTGTAGAATTGGTAAAATGTTTCTAATTTCAAGATATTTTGAAACTTCAAAATTTGGCCAAAACCAGGAACTTTTTTGGTTTTTAAAAAAAAGTCTCAATTTTTCCCTTGTGTCCATAGTCACTTTTCTGAGTAGGCCCACACTGTCAATAAGACAACCATTAGCTGAAAAATCTTGCAGCCATGACTGAAGACAAATCACATTAGCTGGAAGAAAAAAGCAAACTTTGACTCCCTCAGGGAACTAATGGGCAGGATCACCTGGGAGAATAACATGAGGGGGAAAGGAGTCCAGGAGAGCTGGCTGTATTTTAAAGAATCCTTATTGAGGTTGCAGGAACAAACCATCCCGATGTGTAGAAAGAATAGTAAATATGGCAGGCAACCAGCTTGGCTTAACAGTGAAATCCTTGCTGATCTTAAACACAAAAAAGACGCTTACAAGAAGTGGAAGATTGGACAAATGACCAGGGAAGAGGATAAAAATATTGCTCAGGCATGCAGGAGTGAAATCAGGAAGGCCAAATCACACTTGGAGTTGCAGCTAGCAAGAGATGTTAAGAGTAACAAAAAGGGTTTCTTCAGGTATGTTAGCAACAAGAAGGTCAAGGAAAGTGTGGGCCCCTTACTGAATGGGGGAGGCAACCTAGTGACAGAGGATGTGGAAAAAGCTAATGTACTCAATGCTTTTTTTGCCTCTATCTTCACAAACAAGGTCAGCTCCCAGACTACTGCATTGGGCAGCAAAGCATGGGGAGGAGGTGACCAGCCCTCTGTGGAGAAAGAAGTGGTTCAGAACAATTTAGAAAAGCTGGACGAGCACAAGTCCATGGGGCTGGATGCACTGCATCCAAGGATGCTAAAGTAGTTGGCGGATGTGATTGCAGAGCTATTGGCCATCATCTTTGAAAACTCATGGTGACTGGGGGAGGTCCTGGATGACTGGAAAAAGGCTAATGTAGTGCCCATCTTTAAAAAAGGGAAGAAGGAGGATCCGGGAAACTACAGGCCAGTCAGCCTCACCTCAGTCCCTGGAAAAATCACGGAGCAGGTCCTCAAGGAATCAATTCTGAAGCACTTAGAGGAGAGGAAAGTGATCAGCAACAGTCAGCATGGATTCACCAAGGGCAAGTCATGCCTGATTAACCTAATTGCCTTCTATGAGGAGATAACTGGCTCTGTGGATGAGGGGAAAGCAGTGGACGTGTTATTCCTTGACTTTAGCAAACCTTTTGATATGGTCTCCCACAGCATTCTTGCCGGCAAGTTAAAGAAGTATGGGCTGGATGAATGGACTATAAGGTGGATAGAAAGCTGCCTAGATCATCGGGCTCAACAGGTAGTGATCCATTGTCTAGTTGGCAGCCGGTATCAAGCGGAGTGCCCCAAGGGTTGGTCTAGGGGCCGGTTTTCTTCAATACCTTCATTAATGATCTGGAGGATGGCGTGGATTGCACCCTCAGCAAGTTTGCAGATGACACTAAACTGGGAGGAGTGGTAGATATGCTGGAGGGTAGGGATAGGATACAGGGGGTCCTAGACAAATTTAGAGGATTGGTCCAAAAGAAATCTGATGAAGTTCAACAAGGACAAGTGCAGAGTCCTGCACTTAGGATGGAAGAATCCCATGCACTGCTATAGACTAGGGACCAAATGGCTAGGCAGCAGTTCTGCAGAGAAGGACCTAGGGGTTACAGTGGACGAGAAGCTGGATATAAGTCAACAGTGTGCGCTTGTTGCCAAGAAGGCTAATGGCATTTTGGGCTGTATAAGAAGGGGCATTGCCAGCAGATCGAGGGACATGATCATTCCCCTCTATTCGACATTGGTGAGGCCTCATCTGGAGTACTGTGTCCAGTTTTTGGCCCCACACTATAAGAAGGTTGTGGAAAAATTGGAAAGAGTCCATCAGAGGACAACAAAAATGATTAGGGGGCTGGAGCACATGACTTATGAGGAGAGGCTGAGGGAACTGGGATTGTTTAGTCTGCAGAAGAGAAGAATGAGAGGGGATTTGATAGCTGCTTTCAACTACCTGAAAGGGGTTCCAAAGAGGATGGATCTAGACTGTTCTCAGTGGTAGCAGATGACAGAACAAGGAGTAATGGTCTCAAGTTGCAGTGGGGGAGGTTTAGGTTGGATATTAGGAAAAACTTTTTCACTAGGAGGGTGGTGAAGAAGCACTGGAATGGGTTACCTAGGGAGGTGGTGGAATCTCCTTCCTTAGAGGTTTTTAAGGTCAGGCTTGACAAAGCCCTGGCTGGGATGATTTTGTTGGGGATTGGTCCTGCTTTGAGCAGGGGGTTGGACTAGATGACCTCCTGAGGTCCCTTGCAACCCTGATATTCTATGATTCTACGATTCTATGAAGACTCAAACAGCAGCGTGGGAATTAAGTAACTACAGGAATTCTTCAGGCAACTGGATCCGGACAACTGGACATAAATTGGGACAACTATTCCATATAGGCCTTCAGAACGTAGGCAGCATAGATAGAGGAGCCTAACTGGGCATCAGCTAATTCGGGGTACCTATGGAAGGCATCTTCTTTCTTTTGTCCAGGATATCTTTGGGTGAGCTTCTAGTGACCACTCTTCCGAGTAGATGGAGAGCCTGCTTTGTCAGTTCACCTTGGAATAAAGGGTAGGAATAAATGGTAAATTTTTAGAATGGAGAGGGGTAACTACTGGTGTTCCCCAAGGGTCAGTCCCAGGACCAATCCTATTGAACTTATTCATAAATGATCTGGAGAAAGGGGTAAACAGTGAGGTGGCAAAGTTTGCAGATGATACTAAACTGCTCAAGATAGTTAAGACCAAAGCAGACTGTGAAGAACTTCAAAAAGATCTCACAAAACTAAGTGATTGGGCAACAAAATGGCAAATGAAATTTAATGTGGATACATGTAAAGTAATGCACATTGGAAAAAATAACCCCAACTATACATACAATATGATGGGGGATAATTTAGCTACAACTAATCAGGAAAGAGATCTTGGAGAAATCGTGGATAGTTCTCTGAAGACGTCCACGCAGTGTGCAGCGGCAGTCAAAAAAGCAAACAGGATGTTAGGAATCATTAAAAAAGGGATAGAGAATAAGACAGAGAATATCTTATTGCCCTTATGTAAATCCATTGTACGCACACATCTTGAATACTGCATACAGATGTGGTCTCCTCATCTCAAAAAAGATATACTGGTACTAGAAAAGGTTCAGAAAAGGGCAACTAAAATGATTAGGGGTTTGGAACGGGTCCCATATGAGGAGAGATTAAAGAGGCTAGGACTTTTCAGCTTGGAAAAGAGGAGACTAAGGGGGGATATGATAGAGGTATATAAAATCATGAGTGGTGTGGAGAAAGTGAATAAGGAAAAGTTATTTACTTGTTCCCATAATATAAGAACTAGGGGCCACCAAATAAAATTAACAGGAAGCAGGTTTTAAACAAATGAAAGGAAGTTCTTCTTCAACACAGCGCACACTCAACCTGTGGAACTCCTTGCCTGAGGAGGTTGTGAAGGCTAGGACTATAACAGAGTTTAAAAGAGAGCTAGATAAATTCATGGAGGTTATTAGCCAGGATGGGTAAGGAATGGTGTCCCTAGCCTCTGTTTGTCAGAGGGTGGAGATGGATGGCAGGAGAGAGATCACTTGATCATTACCTGTTAGGTTCACTCCCTCTGGGGCACCTGGCATTGGCCACTGTTGGTAGACAGGATACTGGGTGGATGGACCTTTGGTCTGACCCAGTATGGCCATTCTTATATTCTTATGTTTTTATGTTCACCTTGGCAGTCTCTGCCTGAAACAAAAGGAAGGTTCCCATGAAGAACAAGTCCACATCACCCAGAAGAAGAAGGACACTGCTTCTGACTTTGTGTGCCTCTTTACTGGCTAATGCATGCTATTGCTATAACATTGTCTGAATGCAAGGATGTGATCATGCCAGCAAAGAAGTGTAGGGCTGATTTAGTTGGGAATTGGTCCTGCTTTGAGCAGGGGGTTGGACTAGATGACCTCCTGAGGTCCCTTCCAACCCTGATATTCTATGACTTCCATGGTTTGAGGCTATTGATATGAAGCTCCATTTCCCGGTTGGCCCATACCATCTGAGTTGTGGTACATCCAGCATGTCCTGACCAACTCTCACCCACCCACTCCTGTAATAGATCCCTAACCTCTGGGTGAGTTACTGAAGTTCTCAAATCATGGTTTAAAGACTTCAAGTTACAGAGGATCCATCATTTACACTAGTTTAAACCTCCAAGTGACCCAGGCCCCGTGCTGCAGAGGAAGACAAAACCCCCACCAGGGCGTCTGCCAATCTGACCCGGAGGAAAATTCTTTCCTGACCCCAAATATGGCAACCAGTTAGACCCTGAGCCTGTGGGCAAAACCCACCAACTACACACATGGGAAAGAATTCTCTGTAGTAACTCAGAGCCCTCCCCATCTAGTGTCCCATCACTGGCAATTGGAGATATTTGCTACTAGCAGTTGCAGATTGGCTACATGCCATTGTAGGAAGTTCCATCATACCATCCCCTCCATGAACTTATCAAGCTCAGTCTTGAAGCCAGTTCGTTTTTTTTTTCTCCCACTGCTCCCCTGGGGATTCTGTTCCAGAACTTCACTCCTCTGATGGTTAGAAACCATCATCTAATATTGAGCCTAAACTTGTTGATGGCCAGTTTATATCCATTTGTTCTTGTGTCCACATTGGCACTTAACTTAAATAACTCCTCTCCCTTCCTGGTATTTATCCCTCTGATGTATTTATAGAGAGCAATCATATCTCCCCTCAGCCTTCTTTGGTTAGGCTAAACAAGCCAAGCTCTTTGAATCTCCTCCCATAAGGTAGGTTTTCCATTCTTAAGCACCCTCACACCTTCCCCTCTTAAGCACCACAAGCACCAAAGCAGGGAAGGGGTCAGCAGCTGCAGGACTTTTGCAGTTACATTCTATTGCAGCAAGCGCTGGTGAAGGGACCTTAGATACACCCGCAGAGTGAAGTCTATAAAACTAGGATTCTCAAGCTGTGGCCATGGAGCACTTGTGGAGGATCTGCAGATAGCTGGTTAGGTTACACGATTATCGATCTGTTATTATTTGTACAGCAGTTGCGCAGGGTTCCCAGTCACAGAGCAGGACCCCATTGTGACAGGAGCTGTGCAAACACAGAACCAAAACTCAGTCTCGGCCCCAAAGAGCTGGCAGCCTAGGAGTCTGTGCACCAGCAATAATACATGGGGCCTGCTCTCCTTGTTTTTGTTTTTGATCAATTTGTATTAAAAGAAGCTCAAATACACTAAATACTTTCCTAATGTTATTTTTTTGCATGTAAGCAATTGCTTTTGTCTGATTATAAATGGAAGAGGAGGTGTTCCCTGGCTGTGAACCAGCTCCGGAGCTCAGCTCTGGTCTCTGCTGCAAGACCAAAGATGTTGAGGCACTTTGGTGTGGGCATATTTCACACTTAGCAGAATTGCTGGGGAAAGCCAGGAGGTTTTTAAGATCTCTCTCCAGAACCCACTGGCATGGTGTGACCTCTGAGAACTGATGGGGAGCTCCAGCCATGCCAACGAGATGACACAGCAGCTGGACATGTCTGTCAGGGATATTGTGCCACTGCAGTCTTAAATCTGCTGTGCCATCTTCCTCCCTCCATACCTGAAATGGCCAAAAAGGGGAACAATGACAATCTCTGCAGCATTGAGAAGCATTGAAATGAAAAGGATAAATTCATAAGAACAGCCATACTGGGTCAGACCAATGGTCCATCTAGCTCAGTATCCTGTCTGCTGACAGTGGCCAATGCCAGGTGCCCCAGAGGGAATGAACAGAACAGGGCAATCATCAAGTGATCCATCCCCTGTCACCCATTCCCAGCTTCAGGCAAACAAATGCTGGGGACACTCAGAGCATTGTTTTGCATCCCTGCCCATCCTGGCTAATAGCCATTGATGGACCATGAACGTATCTAGTTCTTTTTTGAATCCTGTTATAGTCTTGGCCTTCAAAACATCCTCTGGCAAAGAGTTCCACAGGTTGACTGTGTGTTGTGTGAAGAAATACTTCCTTTTGTTTGTTTTAAATCTGCTGCCTATTAATTTCATTCGGTGACCCCTAGTTCTTGTGTTATGTGAAGAGGTACATTACACTTCCGTATTTATTTTCTCCACACCAGTCATGTTTTTATAGACCTCTATCATATCCCCCCTTACTCATCTCTTTTCCAAGCTTAAAAGTCCCAGGCTTATTAATCTTTCCTCATATGGAAGCCATTCCATATCCCTGATCATTTTTGTTGCCCTTCTCTGTATCTTTTCCAATTCCAATATACCTGTTTTGAGATGGTGTGACTAGATCCGCACACAGCACTGGATTCCCCCTTGTCCACATGCTTGTTGACCCCCCTCAAAGAATTCTGTAGATTGGTGAGGCATGATTTCCCTTTACAAAAACCCATGTTGACTCTTCCCCAACAAATCATGTTCATCTATGTGCCTGACAATTCTGTTCTTTAGTTTCAACCAATTTGCCTGGTACTGAAGTTAGGCTTACCGGCTTGTATTTGCCGGGATCGCCTCTGGAACCTTTTTTTAAAAATTGGCATGACATTAGCTATCCTCCAGTCATCTGGTACAGAGGCTGATTTAAATTATAGGTTTTACATACCACAGTTAGTAGTTCTGCAATTTCACATTTGAGTTCCTTAAGAACTCTTGGGTTATACCATCTCATGACTTATTGCTGTTTAATTTATCAATTCATTCCAAAACATCCTCTACTGACACATCCTTCCCAGGGGTAAAGCAGAGAGCCGGTTCCAAGTACCAGTATACAAAGCTCTGCTGTGGACAGCTGATGAAAACTCAGAGGGGCTAACTCAGCATGCTGTTTGGTCAAGCACTTGGCTGTCTGGTAAGGAAGAGTTAACATCAGAACACCAACAAAGCAGCAGAACTCCATCAAGGCCTTGCAGACTATTGGGACAACAGGGTGAGGGCCCTTGGTGTATTAAAACTACAGCAGAGACCCAGCAGAATTAGAGCCAATGCACCAAATGAAATACAGGCTCTGTAAAGAAGTGTGATTGCTAGTGGGCTGTCCCCAGAGGGTAAAACTGTAAAGGATACTGTGACGGGGTGCACTCACCCCGCACTGGACAGGAAGGGGTTAACTCTTCTTTGGTGGCTGAGGAAGCCACGCCCCCACAGCCCTACTGGACATGCTCCAGGTGCAGTGGCTGTATAAAGGCAGGCAGACCAGTTTAGTTGGGGCTGACTGCTGGAGGGGAAGGACGTAGCACACAGGCTCTCACCGGAGAGTGGCTACCAACCCACCCCACAGAAGCCCAAAGCGCTGAGGCACCAGCCAACGCCCAGACACCTGCTGATACCCAGGAGGGGTCGGAAACTCTGGGAACAGCCCCAGCCGAGCAATATGAAGATGCCCCAACTACTGCCACCAGAACCACGGTGGGAAGTAGCCCAGGGTGGGACTAGCCATAGTCCCGGACATAGGCAGTATGTTGCGGTTGGATCCCCGCTGACCTCAGTGGTGGAACCCTCTGCCACTACTAAGGCCCTGGGCTGGGACCCGGTGTAGTAGGGAGGGTCCGGGTCCCCCTACCCTAGGCCGCCACCCTCCCCCAGAGGGTGGCCCACTACCCTGAAGCCCAGGGACTCCTCATTGATGCCGGTCACTAGGCCTGCCTACCCTGTCGCCCAGGGACTCCTGAGAGATTCCGGCCACTAGGCCCAGGTACCCATCGAACCTGTTAACCACTATTGGCTCCGGCCACTAGGCCTCAAGACCTGTGAATCAGAGACCCCCTATAGACTCAGGACGCTAGGCCTTGACCCCACGAACCAGAGAGTTGCCACTGACTCTGACCAGTAGGCCTTATTACCCTGTGGCACAGGACAATCTTATCAGTATAAGTTCATCGGGCGACCTACTATGAATAAACGGGCGCTCGAGGGACCGGGTGTACTCACCCCGCACTGGACGGGGACCCCCACCCCATCACATGTGGTGGAGAATGCAGACAGTGATCGAGACCTGCTGAGAGGTCTGCATTGCAAATCCCAGTAGGATGGGAGGACGTGCCTTCCCACTACAGATAGACATATCATATCGCCTGAAGACTATCCGGTCTCAGGATGGAAGCGGACAAGGTTTTGAAATGGCTCCTGAAGAGTCAGCAACAGCAGTTGCAGCAAATCACCAACCAATAACAACAGATGATGCGTGAACTCGCGACCCAACAGCAAGCCCAGCAGGAGAGGCTCGTACAGCAGATGGCAACTTTATTCCAGGTGGGAAGCCCTCTCTCCGCTGTCCCCCACGAATCTGGCTCTGGCTCCCTCCCACCTAGCCTCCTGCTGCAGCTCACTATGATGGGGCCCGGGGACAACCCCGAGGCTTTTTTAGTAATGTTCAAGGAAGTGGCCACTGCCGTCGTCGCCCCCAACCCATTGGGCCACACTCATAGCCCCGTACTTGATGGGACCAGCCCAGTCGGTTTATCGCAACCTCAACCCGATGGAAGCCCTAGAGTACAAGAAGGTGAAGGCAGCCATCCTGGACCAGACTGGCATCTGCCCAGAGACATACCAGAAGCGCTTCTGCCGAGAGCAGTACCCGTCAGGGGCTAGACCAAGAGTGGTGGCCCAGCATCTGAGGGATTACGCCTGGCAGTGGCTGGATCTGGATAAGCAGTGCGGGGCCCGGGTTGCAGAAACGGTCATCCTTGAGCAATTCACCCAGAGCCTCCCAGTCAGGGGTAAAGAATGGGTGCAACGCCACCGACTCACAACCCTTTCAAACACAGTAGGACTGATGAAAGACTACTTGGCGGCTGAAAGTGGGGAGCCACGGCATCGGAAGCCTGAAGAGTCGGGGGAAAGGGATAGACCCGCCGCGGGGCACCCGCACCGGTACTCCTTGGCCAGGGCCTGGACGATGACCCAGGAGAAGGACCTTCCCAAGACAGGGGGCCCCAACCTTATCCCCCACTCAGGTCGACATGCCCATGGATGACACACATGCCGAATTAGAACGCAACAGCGATTTTGTCCGCAAGCAGCGAGAAGACCTGACACTTAGCAGAGCATGGGAACAGGCCACTATTAGAGACCACAAGGAGGAGGACGGCCCTCGGGCTCCCCAGGGATCCCACTTCAAAATATGGGAGGACTGCCTCTATCGCGTGGTGGAAGAACCCCAGATGCAGGAATGGCTCCGATAGCTCTTGGTGCCCCATAGGTTGTGCCAGGATCTCTTGCGTCTCACACACTCGGTGCCCTGGGCTCAACATCTCGGGAGGGAGAAAACCCTTCAGAGAGTGGCCAGGAGGTATCCACCGAGAAGTGGACTACTGCAAGTCATGCCCTGAGTGTCAGCGCACCAGGCCAAAGGGGGATGCCAAAAGCCCCACTCTGCCCCCTCCCTGTGGTGGGGGTACCCTTTGAGCGGATCAGGCTAGACTTAGTAGGTCCCCTGGAGAAGAGCTCGAACAGACACCGCTACATCCTCATCATCGTCGATTACGCCACCCGATATCCCGAGGCTGTCCCTCTATGCACTGCCACCACCCCTAAAATAGCGGTGGAGCTCGTGAAGGTTTTTGCCAGGATGGGAATCCCCCGTGAAATCCTAATGGATCAAGAAACCAATGTGACATCCCGTTTGATGGCAAAACTGTGTCATCTCCTAGATATCCGCATCCTCAAATGGACAGCTTGAAAGAGAGGTTTAATAAAACGCTGAAGTCCATTCTACAGAAATTCGTGGAGAAGGATCCCCGCCACTGGGATACTCTACTTCCTGCCTTACTATTTGCCGTACGGGAGGTACCCCAAGCATCGACGGGGTTCTCCCCCTTCGAGCTCCTTTACGGAAGACAACCCCGGGGTATCCTCGACCTCATCAGGGAAGGATGGGAAGAACAGGCGACCCGGGCGAAGGGGGTGGCCCACCACGTACTGCAATTTTGTGAGTGCCTTCAAACGCTAGTGACCTTCGCAAAGGAGAATTTGATGCAGGCCTAGCAGACTCAGGCACAGCAGTAAAACAAGGGGGGCCCGACTATAGAGTTTTGAGCCCAGGGATCGGGTACTACTGCTACTACCCTCGGCCGAGTCCAAACTCCTCGCTAAATGGCAAGGGGTCTTTGAGGTCACCCAACGGGTTGGACCCATTGATTACGAGGTCCGACAACCCGGGTGCCGTTGGGCAACGTGCATTTACCACATCAACCTACTGAAGGCATGGAAGAGTAAGGAGGCCTGTCTCATCAGCCCATACCCATCCGAACCTGAGCTGGGACCTCTTGTTGACGGACCCCCTTGGGGCCAGCAATGGGCGAGGGACTCACTCAGGCCCAACGGGAGCAGTTGCAGGATGTCCTGCAGGCTTTCCCCGGGGTCTTATTGGCTCATCCGGGATGGACGACACTTGCGAACCATCATATCACCACCGTACCGGGACAAAAAGTATGCAACCCTCATAGACATCTGCCCTGGAAGATGTGGGAAGCAGTGCAAAGGGAACTGGAGACCATGCTGGACCTGGGAGAAACAGAAGAATCGCATAGCGAATGGCGGAGCCCAATAGTCCTGGTCCTGAAACCAGATGGTTCCATGCGGTTTTGCACAGACTTCCAGAAATTAAATGAAATCTCCCATTTCAACGCCTACCCTATGCCACGGGTGGACGAACTCCTGGAGAGACTAGGGGGTGCTAAATTCCTATCAAAATTAATCTGACTAAGGGATATTGGCAAATTCCCCTGATGCCGAACTCCCGCCCTAAAACGGCCTTCCCAACCCCCTTTGGCTTGTACCAATTTAGAACGATGCCGCTCGGGCTGCATGGAGCCGCAGCCACCTTTCAACAACTCATGGATCGATTGTTGCAGCCCCATGGGCGGTACACTGCTACCTATATAGATGACATTGTCATGTACAGCACATGTTGGGAAGACCATCTCCAGCATCTGTCCAGCATGCTACAGGCTCTTAAGGATGCCGGTCTCACAGCAAACCCCACCAAATGCCATCTCGGGCAGCCCGAGGTGATGTACATAGGGTACACTATGGGCAGAGGGCAACTTGGGCCCCTAGTCGACAAGGTACAAGCCCTGCGAGATTGGCCCACCCCAACAACGAAATGGCAGGTTCGACAATTTCTGGGCCTCGCTGGCTATTATAGTTGGTTCGTCCCAGACTTTGCATCTTTGGCTACCCCCCTGACGGAGCTAACGAGGAACTCGCGCCCTCAGCGGGTCCAATGGTCCAACGAATGTGAGACAGCCCTACAGGCCTTGAAGGAACGATTGATGAGAGGACCAGTCCTGGTACACCCAGATTTCCAGAAACCCTTCATCTTGCAAACTGATGCCTCTGAAGTGGGCCTCGGGGCAGTGCTGTCACAGGAACTTGTTGGGGAGGAGCAGCCCATATGACCCAGGTATAGACTTGAGTCGTAAGTTGTTTCCCCAAGAAACCTGTTATTCCACTATTGTGATGGAGGCCTTAGCCATGAAGTGGGCACCAACCACGCACCCCAGCGTTGGCTAAATAATATGAAAGACACTAATCCACGAATCATGTGGTGGTACCTGGCACTGCGACCCTATGACTTTCAGGTATTTCACCGTCCTGGGATGGCTCATGCCAATGCTGATTTTTTTTCATGGCCAGGAGGGGAGGGGGCTGAGGGAGAGCACCCACCGGGTGCCCTCTTAAGCGGGAGGGTGTGTGACAGGGTGTACTCACCCCACACTGGACAGGAAGGGGTTAACTCTTCCACGCCCCCACGGCCCTACTGGGCATGCTCCAGGTGCAGTGTCTGTATAAAGGCAGGCCACCCAGTTCAGTTGCGGCTGACTGCCGGAGGGGAAGGATGTAGCACTCCACAGAAACTCAAAGCGCTGAGGCCCCAGCTGATGCCCAGGTGCCCGCTGATACCGGGAACAGCCCCAGCCGAGCAATCTGAGGACGCCCTAACTAGTGCCACTAGAACCACGGTAGAAAGTAGCCCGGGGGGGACTAGCCATAGTCCCGGACATAGGCAGCGTGTTGCGGTTGGATCCCCGCCTACCTCAGCGGCTCACTATCCTGTGAATCAGGGACTCCACATTGACTCTGGCCGCTAGGCCTGCCTACCCTTCAGCCCAGGGACTCCTCGTTGACTCTGGCCACCAGGCCTGCCTACCCCTCAGCCCAGGGACTCCTGAGAGACTCCGGCCACTAGGCCCGGATATGCAGCGAACCAGGGAACCACTATTGATTCCGACCATTAGGCCTCAAGACCCTGTGAATCAGAGACCCCCTATAGACTCAGGCCGCTAGGCCTTGACCCCGTGAACCAGAGTCGCCACTGATTCTGATCAGTAGGCCTTATTACCTTCTGACACAGGACAATCTTATCAGTATAAGTTCATCAGGCGACCTACCCCGAAGAAATGGGCACTTGAGGGACGGGGTGTACTTACCCCGCACTGGACAGGGACCCCCACCCCGTCACAGATACAAACAGCTGAATGACACTGAAACATCATGTGAGCCCAAATACTTCATTCTCAGTGTCTGGTGAGAATAACAGATCTAAAAGGGAATGCAGGGGGTTAATACAAGAAACTGGTCATTGGTGTGTGTGTGGGGGTACCTGAAAAGGTTAAAAAGCTTGAAGTTCCAAGTTTTTTTTTCAGGGGAAGCATGGGCCCAGGACAGAGTATCCAATGGGGGAGGTAACTCTGGAGCATACTTAAGACTGTCAGCTTGTTAGGGCAAGGACCATCTTTGTGCTGTGTGTTTGTACAGTGCCTAGCTCAATGGGGTCCTGGTCTAGGACTGGGGCTCCTGATCGCTACAGTAATGCTATTAATAAATAACACTGAAATATGGAAAGCACATGGGCAAAACAAAAGGGTGAGTCCACTGCTCCTAATGGCTTTGATTGAGGAAAACCACTCAGAGCTCCATACACAGCAGTTTAAACCTGATCAGACACAGCCAGGATACTGTCTACATTTGGTAGTCCTCCAAGCACAGATACTCCAAAGTGTTTCATTTCCTCACTCTCTTCCTCATAAGAGCCCTTGGACATGCGGTGTTACAATCCCATATGGCAACACACTTCAGCATTTGGCCACTAGGTGGGGCTCTCTTTCGCTGAATGAGCTTTCCAAGCGATCCCCGGCTCTCAGGGAGGTGGCCCAGATTTACTCCCTTCCCTGAGACAAGCCCAGGGTCAGCTCACATATTAGGACAGAGCTCTCCAGTCCCCCAAGTCTCCACTGCCCACGAACAGCCCTCTTGTGGGATGAGCCCGCAAAGCCAGACTCAGCCCCCCTTTACACCTGCCCTCAGCATCCTGGGCCACTCAAGACCAAGGAAGTATTCACAGAGAAAGGCCCCTTTCTATACTTGGTGTGTTTCAGGGACTGCCTTCACCTGGGACAAACCTTATCCCCTTGTGTGCCCCTGTGGCTCTGCGGGGGAGTGGGCTAGAAGGAAGCTCAGTCTTTTGCTGGAAGGGGGCCTTTTTTTTAATTGAGTTCAGAGAATGCAGACTCACCCCCACGAGCCTTGGAGCCAAGCCTTTTCCATCTTACATGCCATTGTGTCCCCTGTTGAACCAAAGGGGTTTGGAACTACCCCTGCAAGCTATTCTTACTCTTTCTGTGTCTGGAACACAGCCCCCGCCACCATACACCATGAGGTAACAGCGCCGGTGAAGAGATGGGTGGTCAGGGCTGGATTTAATGATAAAGGCTCCGTCGGGAAAGGAACTGTGGCCTCTAGTGCAACATTCCTAAAAGACCCTCCTCAGCCCAACACAGAGAGCACCTGTTGAGCTTGCAGACCCTTGAATGCGCACCTCTGAAGGTCCTCCAGCGGCACTTGGATGGCACATCACCATGGATAGGGTGACCATATGTCCCATTTTGGCCAGGACAGGCCCCTTTTTCAGCTCTGTTCTGGCCATCCCTATTTTTTCACTAAAACTGGGCATTTGTCCCTGATTTGTGTAGGCAACGCTGCCTTCAGAGTTGTCCCCCCGGGCAGTAGCCCCCTCTCGCTCCAGCTGCAAGGCAGAGCAGAGAGAAGCTGCCAGTGATCTGAAGGCAGTGCTGCCCACCAGCAGCATGATGGGAGAAATTTGCTGCTGGCAAGCAGTGCTGCTTTCAAACCTGTCCCCCCAGGCAGCAGCCCCCACTCTCTGCCTGGACACTATAGGTAGTTCTTATATCTGGGTCAACCTGGGACAGCTGTCCACTGCTTGCTTCACAGAATAGTGAGGAGTTTACTTAAAGGATTGTGCCTCGGAGAGGTATAATCCCTCTCCAAGCAGCCTGGTGTTCTGTAAAATGAGTGTTCTGCACACATTAGAATGGTGCACTCCTCCCTGAGTTCAGTGACTGCAGTCACTGGTTTTTGAGAAGGATGCACAAAGAGTAGGGTGAGTGACAGAGTGGAGAGCGGAGAGCTGTGGCTGCTGCCAGGGGTGTCAGCTTTGAAGGCAGTGATGCCTGCCAACAGCAGCAGAGAAATTTGCTGCATACAGGCAGTGCTGCTTTCAGAGCTGACCCCCTGGGCAGCAGCCTCACTTGCCGGATGCAAGGCAGAGCAAAGAAGTAAGGGTGACATGGTATTGCCACCCTTACTTCTGCACTGCCTCAGAGTTTGAGCCTTCCTTACTGTGAGGCTCAATATATACTCCTGGGGGACTTCTGCATCACTGCACAGGTGCAGAATTCATATCCCCTGCAGATTTCTTTGCTTCCCCGCAGAAAAATGACTTCTGATGGGGAAGCAAAGGGAAGCCACAAGAGCGGTCATGTGCTCCTCCCCAGCTGCTCAGGCAGGTTGGTTCAGGTGCCCAAAGCAGCCGGTAGAGATGTAAATCACGGCAGGGAGGGCCTGGGCAGTCGTGTGTGTGAGAGAGATACTCTGTCCCTCTTGCTCGCTATTGTAGCACATTTGACATGGAGGGGTAGGGCTTTGGGGTGTTTCTGAGGAGGTAGGTGTGGGGCAGACTCTGTCCCCGCAGGCAGAGCAGAATGTAGCAGCCTGCCTGAAAATTTCCTATCAAAATGTGCTCCTGAACTATTTGTTACCTTTCTGGAGATGGTCAATAGCCAATATAAATTGTGAGTTTGATTCCCCAGCCCTCACTTGCTCTTCAGTTGCCTATGATGTAACACTGAGCATATGGCTGCATATATTTGTTGAATAATAACTAGAAATAAAGGGATTTACTCCAATGCTCCCCACTCCCATTCTCCATCCACTGTACTGTAGTTTAAATACATTATCAAAATTGAAACCAGTGTGATTATATTGCTTTATTTTGACAAATAAAATATGCAGAATTTTAAAATATTTTGAATGGAATTTTTAATTTTTTGGTGCAGAATTTTTATTTTTTTGGCTCAGAATTCCCCCATGAGTAAATATAGAATGCTTTGAGCAATTTGACCAGGAGGGTGTATGGAAGCACTATATTAATTTTCCTGCTCAGTGTAAGGTCAGCAGCAAGAAGGTAGGAACCCCTTTTATTGATGGGCACAAAACATGGCTAAATGGATTGTCAGCATCAGCAGGGTTGAGGGATGCTGCACGCAGGTCATCCGTTGGGGGTTAGTGGCAGTGCTCTAATTTAAATGCTGATTTTTCTTGGTTAGCTGCGTTGCAGCTGCAGGCTGAAAGCAGCGTGATGATCTCTTCACAGTTCCAATGTTTACCTAGAAAAGGGAAAATAGGAAGGGTTTTTAAAGCACATTTTGTGGTAGGTAAGAGTTGTCCTTCCCGCCCTCCCCCCCCACGAGCCAAATAGGCTGCCTGCCGTGGAGGCAGAGTGCTGTGCCCAGATGCTGGGCTGAGCCAGTATTCAGAGAATGCCTTGTGAAGGAACAATTTAAATCAATTCTACCATGGTGTTTCAGATTTACCAGGCCATAGAGATCTCTGGTGTAAACCCTTCAACTTAGAGATTAACTTGGCCCATAGCAAGGAATTGGTTCAGCAAAACAGGGGCTGTCAGGAGCAGGGTCCCAGCCAGAGGCAGCCTGACATCATGTATCCAAAAAATCCCCACAAGGAGTATAGACAGTTCATTCACACACATGTTCTCCTTTGTCAAGGGCTGGTTGTGTTAGAAGTAAGGGTGGCAATACCACCATGTTATCCTTACTTCTGTGCTGCTGCTGGCGGGGACACTGTCTTCAGAGCTAGGTACCTTAGCAAGCAGCTGATGCTCTCCATTGCCCAGCTGTCACATGATGTTGCCAGGTTATGCTTTTGTTCCTTTTTGGGGGGGAGAGGGGCTTATGCATACCTGTGTCCTTAGAAGAATCAATAGTTTGTGTGTGGTTATTTTTTGCTATAAAAATGTCTAGGAAACATCCATGTAATTGTAATGAAGACTTCCAAAAACAGTTCAAGTTTTAAAAAAAAGACACTTCAACATTGGACGGCAGCAAAGTTATATGTGAGACATGTGGAGCACATTTCTCCAAGGCCCACAGTGGTCGAAATGACATTACCCAGCACCTTCAGAGCAAGAAACACAGAGATGCTGATAAAAGTAAGTGTTTAACACCAAGTGTTTCAGGATTTTTTCTGAGGCAAGATACAGAAGCTAAAAAAGCACTGGAGATCCACCTTTGAGTGCACCGAAAAGTTTGAGTGGGCTCTGCTGAGGAATATGCTGCAGTGGGAGCAAATGCAAGACAGCCTCGCTGCACGCCACACTAGAATTCCCACCTTAAATAACGTTGGATGAAAATTGTCTCTTTGAGTGGTTTAGTGCAAAATCAATTGTCTCCAGTTGTCTTTCAGACTGAAAAGATGGCAAAAGATTTTTCGAGAGATGGACCGTACTGAAATACAATACACAGATATAGCGAAGGCTGTGGAATTTGTGATATCTCTGCCTGGTACTACAGCACCTGTTGAACGTGTCTTTTCAATTGTGAATGATGTGTGGTCTCCTGAAAAATCACGTCTGAATGTCTCCAACATGCGGGCTGTCTTGTGTATGCAAGTTAACTTTTCTCTAGACTGTACTGCATTCTATGACAAGTTGCTGAAAGACAAGCAAATCCTCAGAAAAATAGCATCATCAGAGAAATACAACTGATATCAAGCAGCTTCACACCCTGAAGAATGGCAAGACTAGGAACAATGTCAGTAACTACTGAGTTTTAAGTAAAATATATGAAACCATGAAATAAGTGAACATATATATAAAATATATGAAACCACCTTATCTTTTTTGCATACTGTAAGTAAACTCCCCTGAGCACGGACCGTCTCTTACCGGTGTCCTGTTTTCAGTTTAGGGAAACATGGTCACACTAACCATGGATGGAAAGACAATTCATGTGCTGTGGCCAGTACACGGTAAGCATGTGCTCTCTCTCCAGGCCCTCATCCAGCCATGACTCTAAGAAGTGAGGATGAGATTGCCAAAGCTAGAAATGGACTTCCCAAGCAGTGGTTTCTCTGCTGCGGTGACTCGTTCTCCTTTGTTACCAGCTAGAAGTAGCCAGACTTACCTTGCTAAGCAACAGAGAGCTATTCAATGCTGAGGCCTGGTCTACACTACAAGTTTAGGTCGACTTTAGCCGCGTTAATTCGAATTTAGCCTGGACACGTTCACACGACGAAGCCCTTTCTTTCGACTTAAAGGGCCCTTTAAACCGGTTTATTTACTCCACCTCCGACGACGGGATTAGCGATAAAATCGGCCTTAGGGGGTCGGAATTGGGTTTGTGTGGACGGAATTCGACGTTATTGGCCTCCGGGAGCTATCCCACAGTGCTTCATTGTGACCGCTCTGGACAGCACTCTCAACTCAGATGCACTGGCCAGGTAGACAGGAAAAGCCCCGCGAACGTTTGAATTTCATTTCCTGTTTGCTCAGCGTGGAGAGCACAGGTGACCACGCAGCTCATCAGCACAGGTAACCGTGATGGAGTCCCAGGATCGCAAAAGAGCTCCAGCATGGACAGAACGGGAGGTACGGGATCTGCTCGCCATATGGGGAGATAAATCAGTGCTGGCCGAACTCCGAAGCAGTAAACGAAATGGCAAAATATTAGAAAAGGTCTCCAAGGCCATGAAGGACAGAGGCCATAACAGGGACGCACAGCAGTGTCGCGTGAAAAGTAAGGAGCTAAGGCAAGCCTACCACAAAGCCAGAGAAGCAAACGGAAGGTCCGGGGCTGAGCCGCAAACATGCCGCTTCTACGCGGAGCTGCATGCCATTCTAGGGGGTGCAGCCACCACTACCCCAACCGTGTGCTATGAGTCCCTCACTGGAGAAACACACAGGGAAGCGTGTTTGGGGTACGAGGAAGATGAGGATGAAGATAATGTAAATAGCTCACAGCAGCAAGGAAGCGGAGAAACCGGTTTCCCCAACAGCCAGGATATGTTTATCACTCTGGACCTGGAACCAGTAACCCCCGAACTCACCCAAGACCCTGTGGGCACACAGGGGACCTCTGGTGAGTGTACCTTTGTAAATATTACACATGGTTTAAAAGCAAGCGTGTTTAATGATTAATGATTAATTTGCCCTGCCAATCGCGGCCAGTACAGCTACTGGAAAAGTCTGTTAACGTGTATGGGGATGGAGCGGAAATCCTCCAGGGACATCTCCAGAAAGCTCTCCTTCATGTACTCCCAAAGCCTTTGCAAAAGGTTTCTGGGGAGGGCTGCCTTATCCCGTCCGCCATGGTAGGACACTTTACCATGCCAGGCCAGTAGCACATAGTCTGGAATCATTGCATAACAAAGCATGGCAGCGTATGGTCCCGGTGTTTGCTGGCATGCAGACAACATCCATTCCTTATCGCTCTTTGTTATCCTCAGGAGAGTGATATCATTCACGGTCACCTGGTTGAAATGGGGCAATTTTATTAAGGGGACATTCAGAGGTGCCCCTTCCTGCTCTGCTGAACAGAAATATTCCCCGCTGTTAGCCACGCGGTGGGGGGGAGGGGTGAAGTGATCATCCCAGAGAATTGGGTGTGTGGGGAGGGGAATTAGTTGGGTTTGTGCTGCACGTTAACCCTGAAACCGCAGCCCCTCCTTTTACATTGCAAACCCATTTTAAATGGCCAACCCAACGGGTGCTTGGTATGGGAAATGAGAGCACTACTGTTTTAAACCATCCCCACATGTTAACAAGGTTAAAAAAGCCAAAAGACTGTGTCTTACCATGGCTGCCTGCAAGCTGAAATCTGTGGCCTGGCACTGCGTGAGTGATCTCTCACACCAAACCGGCAGGCCCTCAATATAAGAGGAAAAATGCGACCTTGTAACGAAAGCACATGTGCTGTGTGATGTGAACAGCAAAATTTAACGTGAAAGAGTGTACCCATTGTTCTCTAAAATGTATCTTTTTTAACCACCTCTCCCTTCTCCTCCACCAGCTGCAAATGTTTCTCCTTCACAGAGGCTAGTGAATATTCGAAAGCGGAAGCGAAGGACGAGTGATGAAATGTTTACTGAACTACAGACTGCCTCCCATGCTGACAGAGCACAGCAGAATTCGTGGAGGCAGTCAATTACTGATTTTAGAAAAGCCCAATATGAGCGAGAGGAGAGGTGGCGTGCTGAATCGCGGGCTGAAGAGGAGAGGTTGCGTGCTGAATCGCGGGCTGAAGAGGAGAGGTGGCGTCAGCTTGCACACAGAAGGCAAGAGTCGATGCTCCGGCTGCTGGAGCATCAAACTGATATGCTCCTGCGTATGGTTGAGCTGCAGGAAAGGCAGCAGGAGCAGAGACCGCCGCTACAGCCCCTGTGTAACCAACAGCCCTCCTCCCCAAGTCCCATTGCCTCCTCACCCAGACGCCCAAGAACACGGTGGGGGGGCCTCCGGCCACCCAGTCACTCCACCCTAGATGATTTCCCGAGCAATAAGTGTTAAAGTTTTAAAGTTTTAAACTGCAGTGTGTCCTTTTCCTTCCCTCCTCCCCCACCCATCCCGGGCTACCTTTGCAATTATCCCCCTAGTTGTGTGATGAATTAATAAAGAATGCATGAATGTGAAGTAACAATGACTTTATTGCCTCTGCAAGCGGTGCTCGAAGGGGGGAGGGAAGTGTGGGGTGGTTGGTTTACAGGGAAGTAGAGTGAACCGGGTGGGGGGGGTGGAGGGTTCATCAAGGAGAAACAAACAGAAGTTTCACACCGTAGCCTGGCCAGTCACAAAACTAGTTTTCAAAGCTTCTCTGATGCGCACCGCGCCCTGCTGTGCTGCTCTAACCGACCTGGTGTCTGGCTGCGCGTAATCAGCGGCCAGGCGATTTGCCTCTACCTCCCACCCCGCCATAAATGTCTCCCCCTTACTCTCACAGATATTGTGGAGCGCACAGCAAGCAGCAATAACAATGGGGATATTCTTTTCGCTAAGGTCTGAGCGAGTCAGTAAGCTGCGCCAGCGCGCTTTTAAACGCCCAAATGCACATTCCACCACCATTCGGCACTTGCTCAGCCTGTAGTTGAACAGGTCCTGACTCCTGTCCAGGCTGCCTGTGTACGGCTTCATGAGCCATGGCATTAAGGGGTAGGCTGGGTCCCCAAGGATCACGATAGGCATTTCAACATCCCCAACGGTTATTTTCTGGTCCGGGAAGAAAGTCCCTTCCTCCAGCTTTCGAAACAGAACAGAGTGCCTGAAGACGCGAGCATCATGTACCCTTCCCGGCCAGCCCACGTTGATGTCGGTGAAACGTCCCTTGTGATCCACCAGGGCTTGCAGCAGCATTGAAAAGTACCCCTTGCAGTTTATGTACTCGGTGGCTTGGTGCTCCAGTGCCAAGATAGGGATATGGGTTCCATCTATCGCCCCACCACAGTTTGGGAATCCCATTGCAGCAAAGCCATCCACTATGTCCTGCACGTTTCCCAGAGTCACTACCCTTGATATCACCAGGTCTCTCATTGCCCTGGCAACTTGGATCAGAGCAGCCCCCACAGCAGATTTGCCCACTCCAAATTGATTCCCGACTGACCGGTAGCAGTCTGGCGTTGCAAGCTTCCACAGGGCTATCGCCACTCGCTTCTCAACTGTGAGGGCTGCTCTCATCCTGGTATTCTGGCGCTTCAGGGCAGGGGAAAGCAAGTCACAAAGTTCCATGAAAGTGCCCTTACGCATGCGAAAGTTTCGCAGCCACTGGGAATCATCCCACACCTGCAGCACGATGCGGTCCCACCAGTCTGTGCTTGTTTCCCGGGCCCAGAATCGGCGTTCCACGGCATGAACCTGCCCCAGGAACACCATGATTTCCACATTGCTGGGGCCTGTGCCTTGTGAGAGGTCTAGGTTCATGTCCATTTCCTCATCACTCTCGTCGCCGCGCTGCAATCGCCTCCTCCTCGGCTGGTCCTGGTTTTGCTTTGGCATGTCCTGGCTCTGCATATACTCCAGGACAATGCGCGTGGTGTTCATAGTGCTCATAATTGCCGCGGTGATCTGAGCGGGCTCCATGATCCCAGTGCTAGCTATGGCGTCTGGTCTGAAAAAAGGCGCGAAACTAGTATCTGAAGGACCAGGGGAGGGAGGGAGGGAGGGAGGGAGGGGCGAGTGACGACATGGCGTACAGGTACAGGGAATTAAAATCAAGAAAGGTGGCTGTGCATCAGGGAGAAATACAAACAACTGTCACACAGAATGCCCCCCCCCCCGAGATTGAACTCCTAAGCCTGGGTTTAGCGGGCCATTGATTTGACGGAGGGAGGGGGGAAGGAAATGAATACAGAACAAATCTATTTTTTACATCTTAAGACGACGGTGCAGCATGACAGATAGCCCTCGGCATTTTCTGGGTGCTTGGCAGCAAATACTGGGCGCTTGGCAGTATGATGATGACGGATACCAGTCATAATATACTATTTACTGCCAAAAGGCAAGGGGTTGCTGCTGTGTAGCAATGTAGCCCCACGTCTGCCAGCCACATGTCTGCCAGCACCCATATCGCCCTCGGCCTCTTCTGGGTGCTTAGCAGACAATACTTGGCAGAAAATAGTATACTACGACTGATAGCCATCATCGTCAAGACAGTTCGATAGGACAGAGCATGTCTGTCCAGGTGCCAATGATTGATGGCCACGGCTGTACGACAAGGACGGTTACCAGTCGTAATAAACCATCTACTGCCAAAAGGCAAAAGGTAAGGGGCTGGTGCAATGCAGCCCTACGGCTGCCAGCCCCACAGCTACCAGCACCCAGATCACCGATGAAGGCTACCAGTCATGCTGCACCGTCTACCACCAAAAGGCAGTTAGCTGCTGCTGCTGTGTAGCAATGCAGTCCCACGTCTGCCGGCACCCGGATGACATATGGTGACGGTGAGCTGAGCTGAGCGGGCTCCATGCTTGCCGTGGTATGTTGTCTGCACAGGTAACCCAGGTAAAAAGGCGCGAATCTATTGTCTGCCGTTGCTGTGACGGAGGGGGAGGGGCCTGACGCAATGTACCCAGAACCCCCCGCGGCACTGTTTTGCATCATTCGGGCATTGCGATCTCAACCCATAATTCCAATGGGCGCTGGAGACCGCAGGAACTGTGGGATAGCTACCCATAGTGCAATGCGCCGGAAGTCGACGCTAGCCTCGGTACTGTGGACGCGGTCCGCCGACTTCATGCACTTAGAGCATTTTATGTGGGGACACACACAATCGGCTGCATACAACCGATTTCTATAAAACCGGCTTCTATAAATTCGACCTAATTTCGTAGTGTAGACATACCCTGAGTTTTCACAGCCTCTTTCATAAGAGAACAGGAGTACTTGTGCCACAAGTACTCCTGTTCTTTTTGCGGATACAGACTAACACGGCTGCTACTCTGAAACCTTTCATAAGAGAGAAGACTCATGAAGGAGATACTTCCCAAACTGGAGATTTCCTCTTCTGCCGCCTTTTCCTCCTTCTGTGGGGATAAGCTGCAGCTTCTCTTGAACCCAGCATTGCATCCAGGGGGAATCAAGCAGCTCCCAAATCATTCAGTGCAAAGTGTCCACAGAGCTGAGCATGGATTCTGACTCCCACTGTGGAGACATGTCTTCTCCAGGTGGTAGAATAACCACTTGCACCAGCCCAAACTGCTCCTCAGTAAGAATGGTCACAGCAAAGATAGCGCCTGCTTTGATTCCAGCAAATCGCTGAGTAAGGCATGAGCTGCCAAAGTGTGGTTCATGCCCACAGCATTCTACTTCTCTTGTCATTGTTAATGCACAGAATCTGCAGCCCCTGGTCACTACAGCTCCCAGCATGCAATACTCCATCTTGTTCCAAAGCTTTATGGGTAGGGGCCTACCAAAGTCATGGTTCATTTTGGTCATTTTCAAAGTCATAGGATTTTAAAAATCGTAAATGTCATGATTTCAGCTTTTTAGATCTGAAATTTCACCGTGTTGTAATTGTAGGGGTCCTGACCCAAAAAGGAATTGGAGGGAGGGTTTGCAAAGTAATTGTAGGGGGGGGGGGTTACGGTACTGCTACCCTTACTTCTTCGCTGTTGTTGGCGGCAGGGCTGCCTTCAAAGCTGGGCGGCTAGTGAGTGGTGGCTGCTGGCTGGGAGCCCAGTTCTGAAGGCAGAGCCGCCGCCAGCAGCAGCGCAGAAGTAAGGATGGCATGGTATGGTATTGCCACCCTTACTTCTGTGCTGCTGCCTGCAGAGCTGGGCCCGCAGTCAGCAGCCACCACTCTCCAGCCACCCAGCTCTGAAGGCAGCAGTGCAGAAGTAAAAGTTGCATGGTATGGTATTGCCACCCTTACTTATGTGCTGCCTTCAGAGCTGGGTGCTGCCTTCAAAGCTGGGCGCCCAGCTCTGAAGGCAGTGCAGAAGTAAGGGTGGCAATACTGCAACCCCCCTAAAATAACCTTGCGACCCCCCTGCAATTCCCTTTTGGGTCAGGACCCGCAATTTGAGAAACACTGGTCTCCCCCATGAAATATGTATAGTATAGGGTGAAAGTACACAAAAGACCAGCTTTCACGGTCTGTAATGTGTTTTTCATGGTTGTGAATTTGGTAGGGCACTATTTATGGGTCATGCCATTCCTCCTCCATTGGGGTGCTGCCTAGTAAAGCAAAGGGCAGCTGCAATCTGATGCATTTTATGGAAATTAAGTGTGGTCCTTGGACTCCTGGCAAGTTATTGAGTGAACCTCAGCTGAGCAAAGTTTGGTCAGCCCTGATGTCTGAGGATGCACCCCCCCAAGGGACTGCCATTGGATGTTGCAAAGCTACACACGCAAACACGCACTTTACTGGCATTATTTTCTTATAAACAGTCAGAACCAACCTCTCTGCTACCCAAGTGCCCGGAGGAGGAGGTACCCAGGGTAGTTGCTAGCAAGGGCGTAGGTTCCCTTACATTCCAGAGCAGGGAGGTGAGAGCAAGCTCTGTGCTACGGAGCTGCTTGCAATTTTAAAGCAGTCCAGCTTATGGCCTCATCTAATTTACATGATGAGATATTGCCCCTGCCCAAATGAAGCAGATGAGCTGAGCCTGGGGTGGCTCCCCCATCCCTCACAAACAGCTTTTGGAGAGAAATGGTGCATTTTGGCAGCAAATGGTGAAGAAGCATGGCAGGCAATATCATGGGGAGGAAGGCAGCCACTGAGGATGACTCATAGCTCTCAGCACCACCCTCCTAGAACAACATTCAGTTGCACATGTATAAACAACTTCTTGGATTGAGCCAGCATCCGGGATAACTTGCTCCTCCCTAAATACTGCTACCCACTCTTCCCTCATTAGCAACGGCCCTGGGGTCCCACCCAGTATAGAATAATTGCCCCATCTTTCATGCAGCACTGCCTTCATGCTCCCACTCACACCAAAGGCCCTCTCCCCCATGCACACCCCCTACCCACTCACCCAGAGATCTAGCCCTCACTTGCCTTCCAAACATTATCGCTGCCCATCCCTGTGTCCCATAGAGTCAGGCTCTCCCCATTGTGTCTCTAGAGAAACTGACACACCATGTCCCACTGCCTGAAGCAGCACTGCAAATGCTGCTCTCACTGTGACTGTCAGGAGCAAAAGCATATGGAATGCACTACAACGGTGGCTGATTGGCAGGTGGAAACTTCTGGGGACATCAGTGGGGCTGCAGGACAACAGAGCTGAATTGTATGAAAAGGTTTATCTTTGCTCCAAAATAGCCTGAACCAAAGCCCATTGAAGATAAGGAGACACTTCCCATTGACTGATTTAGTTGGTGATTGGTCCTGCTTTGAGCAGGGGGTTGGACTAGATGACCTCCTGAGGTCCCTTCCAACCCTGATATTCTATGATTCTATGACTTCCATGAGTTATGGATCAGGCATTAAGGTTTGTACTGTGCGAAGGAGTCAGTGGGAGAGAAGTGAATGACTCCTGCCAAATGCCACTCTGATTGCTACCCAAGGGCCCATAACTGGTTATCTGATTTCCTATATTGTCCTACAAGGCAAACCATTCACCACCAACATTATCACTGGAGAGAGAACATTTGTTTCTATAGGGTCATCTTTATTTCTAGAGCCCTTTGCCTATATTGGCATGTTATGAGTAGAGGCATAGCTCCATGTAGATCTGCAAAGAGTCTTTGGCCCAGACCTTCAAAGCTATTTAGGAGCCTAACACCCATTGATTTCAATGGGAGTCAGAGGCCTAAACAACTTTAAGTATCTAGGCCTTGCATCCGAAGAAGTGAGGTTTTTACCCATGAAAGCTTATGCTCAAATAAATCTGTTAGTCTTTAAGGTGCCACCAGACTCCTTGTTGTTTTTGTAGATACAGACTAACACGGCTACCCCCTGATACTAGGCCTTTAAGTATACACACATTCTGCATAGCCCAGGACACGTGGTGGCAACATACATGAAAACAGAATATGCAAATATCTAAAGTAATGCAATGAGTCTCTTGAGACCAAATCCACAAAATATATATTTCAAATGTTTTCATTTATTAAAAAAAACTACCATTCACCTCTACTGAAGTCCAGCTCAGTAATTTCAGTACCAACAAGCATTGCACCATGTGTATAATATTTTAAGTAAGAAATAAGAACCGAGTCATAATACTGCATTATACTACACTGCAGAGTCCCAGAGTTACTCCTTTATTTCAGTTAAACCATACTACTCTACTGCACTTCATCAATGATATTGCCCATTCATTTAATATTCTATATGTCAACATGGTGGAATCTTTCTTTGCCAAGAATACTTAGACCCATTTTTCTGTTTGCAAACTGATCCTGAATTTTGTGAGTGGCCTCATTCTTCACAAGTATTCACTGAACAGTGTGAACAAACAATTTTTAGCCAGTGGGGTGCTTGCAAACTGTTCATTTCAACTGGTCATGAATGATTCACTATGTACTCACAATGCGTGACTGGACTCTTAAAAAGTCACATGGTATTGTTTCTTCTCCTTGACTGGCTGGCTGGCTGAGAATTTTTGAACAGAATGACAAATGAGGAATAAGAAACTTCTGGTATGAATTTTTGGATTAATCATCATTTGAGTTCATGACATTTTGGGGGGTTCCATGAACATTTTTTCCACAAATGAACTGGCAGCTGTTCAGACACTAGAATAACAAATAATATCTCCCTCCCCAAATAACAGGGGAGAGAACCTGCTGCTTTTATTTGCCCACATGTTGGCAATAGGTCTGTGACCTGCTCTACTGGCGAGTATGCAGTCGAGTGGGATGAGTATAGTGTTACGGGCAGCACGTGAGCCACAAGTTGATATGATGGCAGCCAAATTATACACAGAGATATGCAATTACACAGAATTACAACATATGTAGCCCCCTGAGGAATGATTGAGGGTAGGTGGGCATTACACATAGAAGTGGACTTTGCACTTAGGTACCATCTAACACAGTGATTCTCAACGAGGGGTATGCATATTCCTGGAGGACGCAGAGGTCTTCCAGGGGGTACGTCAACTCATCTAGATATTTGCCTAATTTCACAACAGGCTACATAAAATGCACTAGTGAAGTCAGTACAAACTAAAATTTCATACAAACAATGACTTGTTTATACTGCTCTATATACTATACACTGAAATGTAAGTACAATATTTATATTCCAATTGATTTATTTTATAAGTATATGGTAAAAATGAGAAGGTAAGTAATTTTTCAGTAACAGTGTGCTGTGACAGATGTGTATTTTTATGTCTGCTTTTGTAAGCAAGTAATTTTTAAGTGCAGTGAAATTTGGGGGTACATAAGACAAATCAGACTCCTGAAAGGGGTACGGTAGTCTGGAAAGGTTGAGAGCCACTGATCTAACATACTGGATAAGTTTGGCATGTACCTACTACTACTACTACTAGCCAATTGAATTACTCCTTTAGTTCAAGTAGTAGAGGCCTGTGGCTCTGACATTGAAGGCTGTGTGTTCTAGCCCCATTGATAACCCAGGCATTCAATGGAGTGCACTTGTATTGCTATAGCTATATAGTTATGGAGCTTCACATTTAGACCATGTCTACGCTATCGGCTAAATCGGCACTGCTGCAATCAATGCAGCAGTGTCAATTTAGCGGGTCTGGTGAAGATGCGCTAAATCGATGGGAGAGTGCTCTCCCATCGATTTGTGTATTCCACCTCCTCAAGAAGCGTAAGGGAAGTCGGCGGGAGAGCATCTCCCATCAACACAGTGCAGTGTAGACACTACGCTAAGCGGATCTAGCTATGTTGACTTCAGTTACGTTATTCGTGTAATTGAAGTAGCATAACTTAGGGTACATCTACACTACCTGCCGGTAAATTGATCCCCGATCACTCTGCCGTCGACTCCTATACTCCACCGCAGCGAGAGGCAGAAGTGGAGTTGACGGGGGAGCAGCGGCAGTCGACCCCGCGCCATGAGGACGCGAGGTAAGTCGACCTAAGATATGTCGACTTCAGCTACACTATTCTCATAGCTGAAGTTGCGTATCTTAGGTCGCTCCCTCTTCTCCCCCCCCCCCACGTGTAGACCAGGCCTTAGATCGATTTACCGCAGTAGTGTAGACCAGCAAGTTGCATCTCTTGCACCACTGCTATAAACTACTGAACACTTGGGTGCTATTAGGATTCGTATCCTGCTCACCTGGAACTCTTGGTATTGGAGTCTCAGAAGAACAGACCTTGTGACATTTCTTGTACTTTCAGTTCAGCTGGAAATACCGCGGGAAAAGCTTTTCTCCTCATACTTCAGCACCGTTGCAGCAGCAATATAATAAATGCCAATGGGAGGGAGGAGAGATATGTCCTTTTTTGAACCAAAGAAATGTTCAGGTTCAGTCTGCATTTCAGATAGAGATTCATGGAGATTATTTTCTTCAGTCTAGTTCACTCACCTGTCTTAAAGCTGAGCTATTGTTTTACATCAGTGGTCTCCAAACTTTTTTGATCGCGCACCCCGTGCTCCCAGCCGAACTATCGAAGCAAAAAAAAAAAAAAAAAAGCCATTCGAACTCCCGGCCGAACTGCTGAGGGAGGGGAAAAAAAAAAAAGCCGCTCGGACTCCCAGCCGAACTGCCGAAGGGAAAAAAAAGAAAAAGCGGCTCTGCTCCGGTGGCGCTCCTCCTGCTGCGCATCCCACTTTGGAGACCACTGTTTTACATTATAACTGGGCTTCAGTCACATGACGTGTGCTGACACTAAAAACCTTGGGCCCTGGACCTGAGAGGCTGGTTCACTGGGCACAGAGGATGAGTGAAACGTGGAAAACTGGGTCAACCTAAAACCCACCCAGTGTGGTTTACTGGTGAAACAGCATTAACTGAAGAGGATGGGCCAGGGTACCATGTTCTGGCGTCACACTGACCTGAGCTAGCAAAGTCCAAGACACGAGGTCTTGGGCTAATGGTGGAGCAAACAAAGGCAAAGGGGAGAAAATAACCTCTTTGGCATTGGATAGAAAACAGTTTAACAGCCACGCACTGCAGAACTGGTGTGAAAGTCAAATGTGAGTTTAAAAGAAAGGTTTCTCAACACAGGAGAACTGTATCCAGATCCCAAGGTGAAATAGCAGCAACCATCCAGATCCGAGGCTGCTTTAACAAGAGGGACTGTCAGCTGGCAGGGAATGTCTTGATCTGGGGACTCTGGTTAGAAGAGAGAACTTTACCACTCCCCTGGTGAGGGCAGGCAGAAGTACCCTGACATAAGGCTCCTGTACAAGAGAGATCTTTATAAACATACATAAGTTTAGCACTGTTTTGAGCTGTGATTTTCAGGGAATACTATTGGAAAAGGGTGTTTGGCATGCCCACAACAGCCTCTCCCAGTCACTCGCAGTCTTTCCCCCTCTATGTAAGAAAGGGTTAAGCTGCTGATCCTCTAGCTAACCACCTCATCCTGTTCTGTCGGCTAAGTGGCGCCTCTGAGTTAGTAAGGGGCTTCCAAAACCCCAGAGACTTCACCATCGGAGTGAGCCAGAAGGCCAGGGCTCCCCCTCAAACTCTTTGTTGTTGTTGCTGCTGCTGCAGAAAACACACTTTGAAATCACACTACATATTCATCAAGTTCCTTTCACCCTAAACAGGCCTGCATATTAGAACAGTGCATAGGGGTGGGGGGTGGAGAAAATGAAGGGATGCAGCAGAGTCCGGAAGACCAAATGCACAGGGCCTATAGGCAATGCATGGAGGGGAAACGGAGGGGGTCTGAGGGCAATGTGGACTAATCATGGGCCATAAATGCAAGTGCCAAGGTATGACCGTGGTTCCCAAGTGTGTGTGTTCCCAGACACGACTAAGTGTTCCTATGCCCATGCTGAAATGTACCTGTCTATAAGCAAAAGGGACAGCAAGGATGAACAGGCATTTGCTTAGATCTCAAAGCACTACACATGTGGAAACTGAGGCACAGAGCTGGCCCACATCACTCATCAAGTTACTGGCAGAGCTGGGGGAAAGGAGCCAGATCTCAAAGTTTGGTGTCCTGTACATTGGACCAATAGAGGCATGAGAAAGATTTTACACACTGCCTGTCCCCTAATTGCAAGCAGATACACTAAAAACTAGGCCTTATTCCCGTCCATCTCTCATGCCACCCAAAACTCCTTCTGATGCCAAGGAGAGATAAGAAGACTGACAGATTTATTTGGGCATAAGCTTTCATGGGTAAAAAAACACTTCTTCAGATGCATGTGAAGAAATGGTTTTTTTACCCACGAAAGCTTATGCCCAAATAAATCTGTTAGTCTTTAAGGTGCCACCAGACTCCTTGTTGTTTTTGTGGATACAGACTAACACGGCTACCCCCCGATATAAGAAGATTGGTTAATCATCCTGCCTTCTGCACACATCCCCATCCCCGGTTCCACGAATGTCACATTTCTACATTCACAGCCTTTACTTAGCTGCTGAAACCACTCTTGGTAACACAGTGGCAAAACCTTCATCAGAAAATAATAGGGGCATTTGAGCAATGGGGATTGGCAGGGGAGATCAGGAGTGAGAATGCATTTTTCCTGCAGCCCCTCTCAGAGGGACATGAATGAGGGAGTCAAATGTTGTCTGGTGGGGTAGGTCCCCTTATTCTCCCCCCACATCTGGTTAAACTTAAAGACTGAAGCAGAAGCTGCAGACATTTGGCCCTGACTCCCTTGTATCGGGAGTATGTTCCTGATCTCGGGACTGAGGCGACCCCTCCAGTTGCACAGCATGGAGGCTTTTAGGCTGTTTTATCCTCTGCAATTAGGACACACACAAAAAATCACCCCCTTTCCCCTTCCCCCACAACTAAATTCAGCCACTGAGTCCGGGGAATGGTTTATTTCCCAGGTTAGCACAAAGCAGGGTCTCCACATACCCCTGGAATCTGCAGAACAAAACGCACTAAGATGTTAAAGGGCCATTTGTAACCAAATCCCAACACACCAGATACTGTTGGGATTATGTCCAAAATATTTTCCCAGAATACCCTCCCCCACGCCCCCCCCACACCCGGCAAAAGGCCTCCTACAGATGTTCGGTGTCCACACCACAGATGTCGTTCTTCTTGCAAGATGAGCTGATCCATTCCTTTCCCAAACACCCCGGATGTTTTGCAAGTTGCACTAGAAGTGTTATTTTTCTGCTCCCTTGAAAGAGACTGGGTATCTGGGGAGGGGGGGGAGGGAGGCCAACCGGTTTCCCCTCCCATGAGTGAGTTACTGTTTACACGGCTCCTGGAAGATGTCAAGTGCTAAAATCATTATCCCCTTGGAAACACACTCCCTTCTGCAGTAATTTGCACCTATTCCAAATTTAGCCTGTGTTTTACTAAAATCTGAATCCAGTCCCTCCACGAGTAGCGTTGGCCCCACAGAAGCTTGGCAGGCGCTCTACCCCCACCAGAGGAGCCAAGCACTGGCTGGAGGTGGTTTCTATAAAGCTTGATGGGCCTGATCCAAACCCCACAGAAGTTCCTGGGAGTCTTTCCACTGACTTCAATGGCCTCTGACTCAGGCCGGCTGCCATTTGCCCACCATCCCAATGCACTTTGCTCAGACGGATGGTGATCAGAGCTTTCCCTGCCTTTGCTGGAGTTCACCGTCAGCATCTCTGCACACCGCTGACATGGCTGCACTAGGGAGTGAGTTTTACTCCTCACTGACCAAGAGTTTTCCAAAGAGCTTTTTTTTTTTTTTGGTCTTTGCAATGTACTCTATGTCCCAGGATGAGAAGTATTTCAAAGAACTCCATCACCACCACCATCTGCAGACTACTCCATGCATGCAGTTGCAGTCCAGATCCTGCCACCAGCTTTCCCCTTTTCCTTTTCCCCCCTCTTCCAATGTGGCAGCCCTGTTAGGACCAGATCCTGATCCCAAAGGCAGAACTCCCATTGATTTCAATAGGAGCAGGAGTAGGCCCCTCAGGGCCCAAGTTTGCAAAGTGCTGAGCTCCCTCAACTTCCACTCACTTGAGCACCTCACAGGATCATGCCAACACCCCTCCGCCCGCAACCGGCCATCTGGAGGCTGATGATCCTACAAGGAGCTGAGCACCATCTGAGGGAGAGTAGGGCATCCTGCTCACCCCCTGGCAGGATTGGGCCAAATGGTGACTTCAGTGGGAGCTGAAGGCACTCAGCACCTCTGCCAGGTCAATCCCCCAAGAATGTTCCTCTTCCTCCTGACTCAATGGCAAATGACACATTCCACTGGGGAGAGAATTCCCAGTTCCCACCCCACTCGGGTTATTCCTCCAAGGCCCAGAGCAACCCCCACTCCTTCCCTCCCCTGCTAATGACTAGCAACAGCTACAACATTTGCTCTAACACATGGGCTTTTGAATTTTGCCAGGCATTTTAATGGCTCAGGCGATAACCTCTACCCCTTCCTCCACCACTGAGAATCTGAGAAATCTGAAACTCGGAATCCTAGGGACACAGAGTAAGAGAGAGACCCTGACAAGGCACAGTGAAGAAGGAAGAAAAACTCATGCAGATACTAGACAATTGCTCCCTTCCCAAAACATTTCAATTATTTTATCCCTTATGAGCCATTTATCCCTCTCTTCTGTCCTCCATCTCCCCACCAGGTGCAGAATTTAAATAAAACCAGAGCCTGATCCTCAACCGGTGTAAAGTGGTGCAAGTCTCTTGACTTCAGTGGAGCAATACTGAGCTACACCAGCTCAGGATCTGGCTCCAAGAAACCTAGCACCATAATCTCCTTTCCCAGAACTCTGTAGTGCATCAGTAATTGTTTCTTCAGAGATAGAGTTTATTGCTAAAAATGTTTTGATCAGTCATAGTTCATATTTACACTGATATGTTTTTAAAGGAATATTCAAGTAAACATTTCCAATATTTTCTGGCATAATCTCTAGCTTTTTTTATACATAAACATTAAAAATAAATAAACTGTACACAGAAAATTTCTTTTAACATCTCTACATTACTATATGTATTCCAAACCCAACAAAACAGACTCCACTCTTTCATAACTTTGTACTTTAAAAAAAAATCTCCTTTGTAATTAATCAGTAAACACTTTTTTAAAATGTAGAGAGCTTTGCAGATTAGTTGAAACATTTGTAGAAGACAAAAATACAACAAATAGAAATTAACATCTTCAAGGGCTTCGGTGTTCGTTTTTTGTTGAATCATCTTGACTGGAAATTTCCCCCTTCCCTTTTGCAGGGAAGTACTCAGATTTTAGTGGGATGGATTTAAAATGTGGTCCTATGTCTTTAAAATAATAATAATAATAATAATAATAATAATAATAATAATAATAATAATAATAATAATAAACAGCTGCAATTTTCCCCTTCTTTTTAAAATCTCTATATTTACAAGGCTGGTAACTCCCTCTCTCTCTCTCTCTCTCTCTCTCTCTCTGTTTTGTTTTGTTAGAACGCTATATATGTATAAAAATAAACATCTGATTGTAGTGCTTAGCTTTGCCTCTGGCCTGCACTGCAGTTCCTTTTCAGTTTTGCTTTTCCCATTTAAAATAAAATAAGTCATAAACAGTGCAAGGGATGTAATAAGGGGAGAGAAACGCACAAACAGATCCTCTTGTGAGCGTGTGTCCATCTTTGTGTGTGTCCTTTCAGTCTCAGGGTCTCGGTGGGAGGGAGGGAGGGGGGGAAGGCGGACGAGTTGCACTGCGAGAGACAGCTAGGTACTGAGCTGGATGATGCCTCCTGGTGCACCGATCCTCTGAGATTCCCCATGCAACGGGGTTGGGATCTAGGGCAATGGAGACCGCCCCCCTCGCTACAGTTGGGATCCCGGTGAGTCTGTTCAGGAGCCTGGCTCTCTAAGCAGTGGGCACGCCCAGCGCGGCGGAAGCGGCTCCCCAGCCCGGCTTAGCAGGAGCACTTGCACTCCGAGATCAGCGGGTACTGGACCGGGATCCAGGTGCAGTACTTCTGCCTGGACCAGCCTTGGCAGTACCAGCGCAGAAAGGTCTTGGGCACCGACTTGGCCGGCTTGCAGTACATGCCCTCGGGGAAGGAGCATGACTTCTCGGCGAAGCAGCTGCCCTCCTTGATGTAGCGCGGCCAGAAGCGGACGCCCAGGTCCTTCCAGGTGTAGCGCACGGGGCAGTGGGTGTAGGCCCACAGCCACTGCAGGAACTTCCTCCGGGCCTTCTTGCCCAGCTTCATGCGGGGCCCCGAGGGGCTCTCGCCCAGCTCCAGCTTCTTCAGCTCGCCGGGCAGCGGCGCCGAGCCCCTGAGCCTGGGCGGGGGCGCGGGGCTGGAAAGATTCCCCGGCGCCGGGGCGGCCACCGACATGAACGCGGGGTCGAAGCTGCTGCCCAGCTTCTTTCTCAGCGTCCGCTCGTCCAGGTCCTGCTCCTTGGGGTCGTACTCGGGGTCCGGGTGTTCCAGGATGTCCTTGACGGGCAGGTTATCGCTCGGGGAGGGCCGGAGGCGGAGGTAGGGCTGGCCGGAGCCGTGCTGCAGCAGCAGCCAGCCGGCCCAGAGCAGGAGAGTCTGCGGCCCCTTCATGCTCCCGCCGGCGCAGACAGGCCCCGGGCGGCGGCCGGGACTCGCCCCGGGATGGTTTCCGAGCTCTCGCTACTGCCCCGCGCTGCCCCTTGCCAAGTCCAGGGGAGTCATAAATAGGCCGAGACAAAGTCCAGCGAGGCCCGTCGCTTTAAATAGCTCCCCCGGGGCTGCTGGGACTCAGCATCGGCGGCTCCCCGCTGCCGCAGCCGGGCGAGCAGCCCTGCGCCCCTGCGAGCAGCCTTCCGAAGGGCCACGGCGTCTTTCCCCCTCCGCGGCTCGCTCCCTCCCTCCGCTCTGTCTGGCTCCACAAGATTCACAGCGGCCCCGGCTCCATCCCCATGGTGACAGCTGGACTTAGAGCCACGACAGCTTGTCTAGACGCTGGGACAGGGTTTGGCGTGAGACTGGAGCCCAAGAATAAACCCCTCTTTATAGACGGGGAGCTGGGCAAAGGGTCCGGCCGGCGGCAGCGAGGGGGAGAGTCCTGCACACGCACTAACAGCTGCAGCTCTGAGGGGGGCTCCCCACTTTTCCCTTCCCCGCCCCGCGATCGGAGCAGGGCGCTTCCTCAGGCGGACACGCAGCACCGGGCGAGCGGCGCGGAGCTCGGTCCCATGGCTGGGCTCGCCTTGTGCCGGGCGGCTCCGGGATCGGGGCGCCGGGGCTCAGGAAGCTGGACTTAGATCCCGAGGGTTCTCCCCGGGCTCATCCTCCAAGCGAGTCGCTCGCCAGCCCACGACAGGTCCGCACCCGGCTCCGGGCTGTAAATCCCCCGCTGCCCAGGCCCGGGCAGGAAGCAGGCTGGTGCTCCGCGCCGCGCACTAGGGACCCGGCGGCGTCCTCGGGGGCTCCCTGCCCGGCGAGGGCAGCGCGGGTCGCATGAAGCAGCAGCTATCGGGAGGGGCTGTGCAGTGGAGGCCAGAGCACCCCCTGCTCTGCGAACAGCCCGTGGCGAGCCCCAGCCCTCAGCGAGCCCAGGCTCCAGAGGAGCTGCCCATTCCCCCGCCCGTCTGCGGGGTGCCTCGGTCACTTCAACGCGCGCTCCGTGCACTGGGAGGAAGCCGCGGGCAGCGCAGGGGCCTGGGGGGGGGGGGGGCTGCAGGCTGCGCGGGCGGTCCTGGCGGAGGAGCCCTGCCCGGACTCCTATCCTGCGGCACTGGCAGCCCGGCTCCCTTTGCCCGCCTGGCTGCGGCTGCTGTGCCCTGCGGAGCGCTGGGACCCACGTGCCCGCTCCGCTCTGCGCTGCCCAGCTGCTGCACGGCCGCCGCGCACTGCCGAGCGCCCCGCGCGAGCCCAAATTAAATATCCCCCTCGCCGGCGCGAGGTGTCAGCTGGAACTGCCCACCGCTGTCACTTTCCCCACGCTCCCTGATTGACAGCCCCCCGCCTGCGCCGAGGGGCCCGCTGGGTCCTAATGCCCAGGCCCCACCCGCACTCAACCCTTTCCCTGTTGCCGGGGCTTGCAGCAGCTCAAAGATGTACCCGTCAGGGCAATATATGGCACCTCTGCCGGGCCTAGCTAGGTCTCTGCTGGCCGAGCTTGCGTCTGGCTGCAAGGCCCTCCCGGGCACATTCGATGTGCTGGAGAGCACTGAAAGGGTTAACACGAAAACAGAGGTGTCAGAGAATCCTGCAGAGGCTGCTGGGCGACCACTGGGAGCTGCTGCAGGCACTTGTTTTGGAAAGCAGGGGAACCTGGTGCTTCTCACACACTGCTGTTTTGCAGAGAGATATGGGCCAGCCAAGCAATGGTCGCTTGTGACCCCGCTCTTTTTGGAGGGCTCATCATGCATTCGACCTAGCTCTCCCTCTCTGCCAGCGGCGCCACGGGAGTATTACAAGCCAGATCCCTGACCCCTTCCAGCATCAGGACCAGAAGGGAAGCAAGCAAACATGGCATGATTTCCCACCACCACACCCCCTCTTCCACCCTGCAAATTAGAAGGCCAGCCCTGAATGAGGTCACCTTTGGACAGACAACTTAGTGGCTTATGCTGCTCTGGGGAAGTGACCACTGCATGGGATAACAGTAAGCTCTGCTTCAGGTGGGCACATGGGACCAAAAGTCTGCTCTCAGTTTCACAGGTGTAAATCTGGAGCAAGTCCATTCACTTAAAGAGAATCAGTCATTTAACAGGAGCAGAATTTTATCCATAGTGTTTAGACAACTAGATGACACAAACACTGCACATTATCCCACACCCAAGGGAGTGTTCCTACAGTTTGTGCAGGCATTTAAACCATACAGAAAGTTGGTTTCTTTCCTTGCGATGTCACAGAACTTTCTTTCTGATATTCCCACACTCCCTAATTAAGGACAAATCCACTGGGTTTTGCCCAACAGGTGTCTTAAATGTACCTCTTAACAGCTCCAACTTGACCACGGGAACTAGATATCATTGAGTTCAGTGGTTCTCAGGCTGTGGCACTTGCCACTTCAGGCAGGTGCAATGTTGAACCATCTGTCAGTCTTCAGGCAGTGATGTCTCTTGTAGCACAGACCGAGTTTCTTTCAGTGTTCCTAGAGACTCCTGTTTCTTTGGAATACATTCAAGCAGGACCACATTTGTGGATGACTCCAAAATTGGAGGAAGGGCAAACATACAAGCATATAGAAGCAAACTGCAGAGGAACCTGGAGATAGTAGAGCTGTGGGGGGTTGCAGATGATGAAGGGAGATTTGGTACCAAGGATTGTAATGTCCTGCCCCAGAGGACAGGAAATAAACAGATCAGATACAACTAGGGAGATGTAACAGCCTCACCACCCATCGTTCTAGTGAGTTTGTTTTCAGCTTATCTCCTAATATTGCTTTTTCAAGTTGCCAAGCGCTACTGCAGCTGCAGGGAAGGCAAGGGATTGGGATGAGCAGGCTGTTGGGAAAAGTGTCCAAGAGTAGATCTTAAGAAGTGGTCTTCTAATGAAACATCTGAGATGTAGCTGAGAGCCACAGCCAGTGGGGGCCACACTGCTTCTTTCTGCACAGAACATGGATCCCACTTTTGTTTCTCTTGCTAAAAAGCAATAAACACAGGACAGGAGAGAGTGCGCATGTGCACTGACTTGGGTTCTCGTACATATGGCCTACGCAGGGCCATTCTGCCAGTTATGAGCATGTCAGGTGGGAATGGCCATGGGTTTGAAGCAGAAATTTTTTAGCAACATAAGTTTTTGGTTGCCATTCTCAGCCTCTGTCACATGTGAAAGGGGTGGACAGAGATTCTTGAGGAGGAGCAGCTCTGAGCCAGATGGAAACTCAAATGTCATCAGCGCTAATTCTGGTCCTTCCCCTCTCCAGAACTGCAGTGCTGCTCCATGGCAGCCCATATCCCCTTCAAAACCTTTTTATCACTATGCACAAAACTAAACTGTGCTCAGTGTAGTGAGTCAGGGTCCAGTTTTGACCAGACTGTGACTGCCCCTTCTCCCCTGCACAAAATCCCAGTGCACAGTTGCTGGAACATAACCCCCAAGGAGAGTCTTACTCCACAACTGAATGTGCTGTATTTGTGAGTATCTATAGATCTGCAGCACACGAGGGCAGGACCTCGCTCAGAGTATCACTCCAGTTTAAGAGAAACACCTCTTTCCCCCTGGGACCTCCTGGCTTAAAATAAAGCTGGGTTAAGGCATTTCCTTACCCCCTTTCAATATGGAGGAGGCTAAGGATAAAAACCTCTCATCTGAGACATGTACTCACAATCTTGTAGGCTCAGGGTGTTGGAGCATGAGGGCTGGTGTATGTCAACATAGTGAAAAACCCAAGCCCTTCTCACCTCCTTAACCTCTGCGTTGCTCTCCACTGACATCAACATTGAACGTGGTCCAAAAATTGGACACACAGCTGGCTCCTCCGTGCTGACACTATGAAAGAACATTCTTGCCCGTGCCCGTCACTCCCTCACAAAGGCATGAGGTAACCAGTCGCCCAGTGGGGCCAAAACAGGGCAAGTAAGGGAATGGGGTGTACTAGTGAGGCAAATTCTCACCATGCACCTTCAGGAAAGCAGGGTGCCCTAGTCAACAGGACATTTGTGGGCCCCATGCAGGATATAAGTTGATCAGAGATGGCTGGATGCAGGATGCATCTGACAAACAAATAAAAAGGGCATTTCCCATTTCTTTTTCACTTCTACTCTTCATTCAATATAATGTCAAATTATATAATGGAAGAATGTTTTAAATAAGATTTTTAGGTACAGGGCCAGATCCTTAGCTGGTGTAAATCAGAATAGGCCTGTTGATGTCAGTGGAGAGACACAGACTTACACCAGTTGAGGATCTGACCTCCAGCATTTTCCAACTAATTAAAATATCATAGAAATGCAGGGCTGAAAGGGACCTCAAGAGGTCATCTACTCCAGGGGCTCTCAACCTTTTTCTTTCTGAAGACCCGCCAATATGCTATAAAACAGAGGTGGGCAAACTACGGCCCGCGAGCCACATGCGGCCCGCGGGACCCTCCTGCCCGGCCCCTGAGCTCCTGGCCTGGGAGGCTCACCCCTGGTCCCTCCCCCATTGTTCCTCTTCCCCTGCAGCCTCAGCTCACTGTGCCTCCAGCGCAATGCTCTGGGTGGCAGGCTGCGAGCTCCTGGGGTAGCGCAGCTGCAGAGCCGGGCCTGACCCGGTCTCTGTGCTGCGCGGTGCGTGGCTGTAGTGCCGCCAGCCACCAGTGCTCCAGGCAGCGTGGTAAGGGGGCAGGGAGCGGGGGGGTTGGATAGAGGGCAGGGGAGTTCGGGGTGGTGGTCAGGGGTGAGGGTGTGGATAGGGGTCAGGGCGGTCAGAGGGCGGGGAATGGGTTGAATGGGGGCAGGAGTCCCAGGGGGGCAGTCAGGAAGGAGAGGGGGAATTGGTGGGCCAGGGGGCAGTCAGGGGCAGGAGTTCCGGGGGCAGAGGACAGGGAGAAGGGGTGATTGGATGGGGCAGGAGTCCGGGGGGGGGGCGTCAGGAATGGGAGGAGGGGTTGGATGGGGCAGCGGGGGGCAGTCAGGGGCAGGGGTTCTGGGGGCTGTCAGGGGACAGGAAGCAGGGGGAGTGGATGGGGCAGGGGTCCTGGGGGGACCATCAGGGAACAGGGTGGTTTGGATGGGGCAGGAGTCCCGGGGGGGGGGCCGTCAGGAAGGAGAGGGGGAGTTGGATGTGGGGGGCAGGGGGCAGTCAAGGGCAGGAGTTCCGGGGGCAATCAGAGGACAGGGAGAAGGGGTGGTTGGATGGGGCAGGGGTCCAGGGGGGGCGTCAGGAATGGGAGGAGGGGTTGGATGGGGCAGCGGGGGGCAGTCAGGGGCAGGGGTTCTGGGGGCTGTCAGGGGACAGGAAGCAGGGGGAGTGGATGGGGCAGGGGTCCCGGGGGGGGCCATCAGGGGGCAAGAAGCGGGGGGGGGGTCGGATGGGGGCAGAGCCGGGCCACGCCTGGCTGTTTGGGGAGGCACAGGCTCCCCTAACCATCCCTCCATACAATTTCCGAAACCCGATGTGGCCCTCAGACCAAAACGTTTGCCTGCCCCTGCTATAAAAGCTCCACGGCCCAGCTGTGCCACAACAACTGTTTTTCTGCATATAAAAGCCAAGGCCAGCATTAAGGGGTAGCAAGCAGAGCCATTGCCCGGGGTCCCATGCCACAGGGGCACAGCAAAACTAAGTTGCTGAGGCTTCGCTTCAGCCCCGGATGGTGGGGCTCAGGGTCCCAGGCTGCAGTCCTGCGCTGCGGGGCTTTGGCTTTCTGCCCTGGGATGTAGTGAGTCTAACACTGGCCCTGCTTGGCAGACCCACTGAAACCTGGTCATGGCCCCCCAGGGGGCCCCAGACCCCTGGTTGAGAACCATTGATCTAGTCCAGCTCCCCTGTGCTGAGGAAGAACTAAGTAAACCTAGATCATTCCTGATAGGCATTTGTCTGTCCTGTTCTTAACAACCTCCCATGACAGGGATTCCACAACCTTCCTTGGAAGCCTGTTCCAGTGCTTAACTATTCCTACAGTTAGAACATTTTCTTAATATCTAATTTAAATCTCCCTGGCTGCAGATTAAGCCCATTACTTCTTGTCCTACCTTCAGTGGACGTGGAGAACAATCGATCCCTGTCCTCTTTGTAACAGCCCACAAAAGATTTAAAGACTGTTATCAGGTGGGTCCGACTCCTCCCCGCCCCCAGTCTTTTCTTCTCAAGGCTAAACATGCCCAGTTGTTTTTTAACCTTTCCTCAGAGATCGGGTTTCTAAACCTTTTACCATTTTGGTTGCTCTCCCTTGGAGTCTCTCCAGTTTGTTCACATCCTTCTTAAAGTGTGGTGTCCAGAAATGGACACAGTACTCCAGCTGAGTCCTCACTAATTACAAGTAGAACTGGACAATTACCACCTGTGTCTTACATATGACACTCCTGTTAATACACCCCAGAATATTAGCCTTTTTATATTGTTAGCATCGCACTGTTGACTCATATTCAGTTTGTGAACCACTCTAACCCTCAGATATTTTCCAGAAGTACTGCTGCCTAGGTAGTTATTCCTCATTTTGTTCTTGTGCATTTGATTCTTATTTCCTTAGTATTTTGCACTTGTCTTTATTGAATTTCATCTTGTTGATTTCAGACCAATTCTTCAATTTGTCAAGGTCATTTTGAATTCCAATCCTGTCCTCCAAAGGGCTAGCAACCCCTCCCAGCTCAGTGTCATCTGCAAATTTTATAAGCATCCTCTCCACTCCATTATCCATGTCTTTAATGAGAATATTGAATAGTACCAGACCTAGGACTGACCCCTATGGGACTCTACCATATACATCCTTCCAGTTTGGCAGCAAACTATAGATAACTATTCTTTGAGTATTGATTTTTCAACCAGTCACCGTATAGTAATTTCAACTAGACCACATTTCTCTAGTTTGCTTATGAGAATGTCGTGGGACCATGTCACAAGCCTTATTAAAATCATGACCTATCACATCTACTGCTTCTCCCCTATTCACTAGACCAGTAATCCTGTTAGAGAAGGAAATTAGATTGGTTTAGCATCATTTGTTCTTGACAAATTGACCCTGGCTATTTCTTATAACCCTATTTATTGTTTGATTGTTTAATTTGTTCCAGTATCTTTCCATCAACGTAAGGCTGACTGATCTATATTCCCCAGGTCCTCTTTGTCTCCCTTTTTAAAATTAAAGACAGGGACTATGTTTGTCCTTCTCCCATCCTCTGGGACCTCACCTGTACTCCATGAGTTCTCAAACATTTCAGTCTGCGGCTAGTTCCTTAAGTAACCTAGGAAGAATTTCATCAGGCCCTGGAGATTTAAATACATCTCACTTATCTAAATATTTTTTAACCTGTTCTTTCCCTAGTTTGGCTTGGGTTCCTTCTCCTGTGTTGTCAATATTAATTGTGTTAAGTATCTGATCACAATTAACCTTTTTTGAGAATGGAGCAAAATAGGCATTAAAACCTAAGACCTTCTTGCTGCCATCCGTTATTAGCTCTCCTTCCCTGCTGAGTAGAGGACCTAACTTCTTTGCTCTGGGATTGGGGGGTGCGGGGGCAGAGAAACAGAGGCACAATGCCTATTTGTTGCCATGCACTTAGACTCAAAATCTGGGTAGTCTGTGCGGAGGTGTAAGGGGAGTTCTTACTCCCCCATACAGGCACATCGTCCTAGTCACAAACTAGCCCTTAATGAAAGTGAGTTAAGGTTGTGAATAATACACATCGGACAGAAATGTCTTCTTAGAATTCTGCAGTTATTTAAACAATTAAAAATGAAACCCAGGAAATTGTAAGTTAAAGGCATCCTGCAAAGGATAAATGGTTGTGTGAGGTTTTTATTTTTACATATAAAGAAGAGCCTGAAAGGTTTTTGTAAAAAAAAAAAAAAAAAAAAGTGGGGTGGGGGGGAGAGACCCAACAGCAAATGTTGGGTGAGTCGGAGGTTCTGCTTGTAGAAACTCAGATCTTTTTACCTTGTTTTTTCCAGAAGACCCTATGGACAAATGGATTACTGGTAGGAGTACAACATCAGACATGTTAACCATCTGATTAATGGAGAAGGGGATGATTTTTGTTCAGCCTATTTAAACCATTTTCTCTTTTGTTTGTTTTAATGTTTCTGTTAACAAACATTTTAATTTAAAGGCCCAAATGAACAATTGGGAGAAAAACTATCTTTGTTAGAAATTCATCCCCGCTCCTTCAGCTATGACGTGAGAAAGCTTGCAGTCCGCAGCTGAGATCGCTACCAGATCTTCCTGCTACATCAGTAAAGATTAGACTTGATATTCCTGTTAGTTAAAAGGTTAAAAAAAAAAAGCCAAACTTCCTCTCCCCCAATATTTTTTACACATTCCAGGCCTTCTTTATGCATGATAATTAAGGCTGATTGCCTGGCAAGGCAAAAATGGGAAAGGCATTTCTTTGACTTGACAAAAAAATACAAAAGTCATAATTTTCATTTAAAAGAAAATGGACTAGTCATGGCACACAAGGTTTTAATTAGTGTTATGTATATTTTCCAGTAGAAATATATTATATAGCTGTCATCAATATGTTTAAAGTATATGAACACCATCAGACATGCACAGGGCTAGTTTATGACTTGTACTACACATCTGCACAGAACCACACTTACCTCTCGTGAAGACTTTCCAGACCGTGTGGCAAAAATATAGCCTTAACGATGAAGCCAACCAGAAGAGTACACTCCCAATAATTCATCTGCAGTTAAATGTTAAAAGAATAGTTCAGAAGTCTGGAGATTCAGAATAAAGGCACTAGAGAAAGCCTTAAGTCTGACTGGTTCACAGTTTACAGGCTCTTCCTATCCAAGTACCCACTTACCTCCAACTACCCTACAGTGATATCTCCATGCCTCTTCCCGCCTCCAGCATGGGACACAGAACTCACCTGTTCTATTACAAACACAGCTCTGCCTCCCACAGATGGACCATCAATCTACACATGAACATTCCTCCACTTCAAGGGCCCATTGAGGCCTTGTCTAGACTAGAGGAAAACGTTTTTTTAAATTGAGTTAGCTATCTAGAGGGAGGAATTCAGGGTTGCCCAGCTAAGCCAGGTTTCAAGATGTTAAATTGCATCTCCACTAGGTTCTAAACGGTATTTAAAATGGGGTTAGCTACCTTGAGTCTGCTAACTTGTTTCCAAAAACAACCCCTAGTATCTCCTCTCTTATGCTCCAGATACACTGGAGAAACAGCACTATCTCAGATCCACCATTATACTGTCAGCTGGAGACCCCTGTCAACTCTATCCTCCATTCAAAGTACAAAGCAGATGTAACACTCCCCACATTTCTTCATCTCCTAATAAGACTCAGACACTAGACTATAAGGAGACTGGTATACCTGCACCACATGAAGGCCCACAGAAATCACAGCATAAGATCATTACTATATCTATGTAATATACTTGGGTAACTCACACGTATATGACATGTTGGGAGGGGACATGGGATAAGAGTGAAGGTTGTGGTGGAAACTGTACTATGGATTTTCAGTGTCAAACATTTGCAAGGGAGTGGGTTAAATTTTAACCCTGACTTAGAATTTCCTCCCTTTCAAATATTTGTGCTTCTGTTACTACAGTATTTTAATCAGCCTTTCTTCTTAAATAAATGTTGTGTATTTACAAGCTCCATCACAGTGAAATAATTCACTGTCCAATCTCCCCCTTCAGTAGCAGAACTGTTGGTGAAAGAAATCCTCTCTCTGACACCTTGGGATGAAACCAATTCTAAGGCTGGCCCACCAGCTGGGCTGAGCAGGGGTATTTAAAATGGGTGGTCTGAAAAACATAGCAATAGCAAACCACTGTGGTGTCTGGGCACTGCACCCCAGCAGCACGATAGGGAGTGCAATTAAATCTCACATGGTACTTCCCCCATGTTGTCTACATTCAAATATGTCCTCGCAGCTAAAGGGCTGATGGAAAATAAAGTCTTATTTACCTTCTCCTTGGATACGCGCCCTTTCTATAGACCAGGCTACTCTATGTACCCTGCCTTACTTTCCTGTCCTCATTGCTAAATATTTTTCTAGCCTTTTAGTTCCTTGCATCTTTCACTTACTCTCCACCATGGGACTGTTCTCCATCTCCCTCTGTCCCTCCTGCCCTTTGTCTCACTAAGCTATTCCCCGGAACGCTTTTCCTCCCACATCTCTAGAGACACACATGCACATTGTTTCCTACTATTCCTATTAACATGCTGAATTTCATTCTCTTCTTCTATTGTTAATTCCTTCCATAGTCACTTGTATTTTGTTTATTTCAAAGACCAATTTTGGCTGCATTATCTCCATGCCCTATATCTCTCCAGCCTTCAATCTTCTTGCCATTCCTTATGTTCTAGCAACTGTTTTACTGGATTGGATATATGGTCCATCTAGTCCCTGGATCCTGGATGTTCCAGATGCTTAAGAAGAAAATATGAACCCCCCCCCCTAATGCAGTAGTGTGCCCAGGGGGAGGTTTCTTCCTATCTCCACAAAGGTAGTGGTTGGCTTTGCCTGTAGACTAGACACCCCAGGGGGGCTGCAATGAAAGCTTTTCACCTCCCGGTTACTGGTCTGAATCCATCAGTAATGGCCATAAGTCATGCCATTAGATAGCCTATATCTAATAGATTTATGATCTCAGTCCAATTCCTTGTGGGTAGCTTTCCACAGGATAAAAAGGGAAAAGAAAAGACATTTAATCACAAATATGTTTTTTTGTGCACACAACCACTCACAAAGCACACACTGATTACCCTGGCCCTGCGCTTTTGGGCAGGTGATCTTACCCTTTGACAGGTTTATTTCTTTAGGAAATACCCAGAAGAATTGACCCACTGTGTTACATCCTGAAGTTACAGACCTAGCTCATGCTAAAACATCCACTGAAGTTAATGGGAATTTTGTGTGAGTAAGCTCTATCGGATCAAGTCCCCAGACATTGGGGGTGGGGGGAGGGCAAACCCTCTTCTCCTGACATAGCTAAAGGGAATGTTCCTAAACAGATTCTCATATTCTTGCCGGCTTTTCAATAATGTGGAACCAAGAGATTCCCTACCGACATTGGCATGGTGTCCTTCCTCACATGTGTTGATATAACACAATGTTGCCACGCCATGTTGCACAAGGTGACTGATGTCGGCACTATTAAAATGGTAGGAGAACTGTTCAGGATAGCTTCTTCTGAAAATGTAACATAGAAAGGGCTGGAGTGTGCCCCAAGAATCTAAGGGTGGTGCATTGCTTTGCCGCTCCAGGAGCATCCCAGGGAAGGAATCATGGCTCAGAGAATTCTGCTCCCCACTTGCTCCTGGGGGAAAGTAATTTTCTGCTAGCTTATATCAGCAACAAATTACTACCCCTATCCCCAACCTCCATACCAGCCAGTGTACCCAATGTGCTGCCCATCCCCCCATCCAATCCACACCCACTACTTGCCCATCTGTTTTGAGAAAGGAGTAAAGGGGCACACAATGCTCCTTCCTCTTGTGCACCTGGTGGCCATGCTGGGATGTAAGGGAAGTTCTTGCTTCCCTGTTCAGGCATACAGCTCAAATCACAATCTAGCCCTATGCGTTTAATACACTTAGGTAAAGGCAAAACATTGGTCAATATAGCTACAAGGAATCTCTGTATATTGTAGATGAACCAAAACCCAGCTAAGGTGTTCATCTGGTCCACATTATCATAGTAGCTGAGAACCTCACAATCTTTAATGTATTTATCCTCACAACACCCCTGAGATAGGCAGTATTATCATCCCTCTTTTATAGATGGGAAACTGAGGTCCAGAGAGACTAGTGAATTGCTGACCAAAGAAGTCTACAGCAGAGCAGGGAATTGACACTTGGCTTCCAAACCGCAGGCGAGCATCCTAACCCCTGGACAGGCCTTGGTCCAAGAGACCAGTAATACATCATGTTGTTCCCAGTATGAGAATCTCTAGTAGAGGGCACAGTAACACAGGCAGGAGGAATTTCCATAATGGTTTAACTAAATACATTAACATTTGTTGTAAAAATAAAAAATGAAAGTCAGAATTATTTCTTTCACTGAGATTTTAAATAGAATTACAGCAGGCCACAAATAAATAAATAAATAAACAAACAAATAAATAAATAATATAAACAACCCACACAACCCAAATGAAATTTCAAGAAGCTTAACTAAAAATTATTAATTAAATTCTGTTCTTAGGTCATGTGGGACCACTGAAGTAAGGCCCTTTCTATGGCCCTGTCCATAGTGCTAGGAAAACCATGTTACTCTAGCCAGTGGTTCTCAACCCATGGCCCACAAGCCGCTTGCGGCCCAATGAGCACACAGCTGCGGCCCATGCGATATCCTTAGGGCCATACAGTTAGTATATATATTGTATGATGTGGCCCACATAATACATAGAGAGCTGCACATGCAGCCCACAGTAGTAACTAGATTGAGTCTAGTCAATTCATGACCTACTCATCTGATCCACTTACCACAAACAGTTTGAGCTGCTTCCCCACTGCAGATTTCCTACCTCTAACCAGTGGCTGAGCCATGTTTGCAGGTCCACACTCACTGTGCTGCCTGTGACGTTGCACTCCATACGCTTTTATGAAAATATGCTAATGAGTGTGAATATAATGTAACTGAAATATGCTTCATGCAAAAGGTCTCTTGTAAGGTATCATTACAAAGATTATAATCTACTGACAGTGGTCATCCTATTTGTATAAATTTATCATTCTTGTTTCTGAAACTAGAAATATAAAATATAACTCTGAGGTCCTACTGTAATTATGCAAAGTGTGGGCCATTAATGGTGGTTTGGAATCTTGATGGCTCCCATCAACTAGGACAATTGGTTGTGAATGGCTCTGTTTACTTGCAAGCCTTCCTGTGAGACAGTCCAGGAAGAATGAAGGCTTGGGGTCTCACAGGACACGTGACCATGTCACCTGGTACTGGAATCCATCTTATACCTGGTGTTTTTCCATTCAGAAGGAGGGGTGGGGACCCAGAGAGACAAAAGATTCCTGCCTTGTGCCCAGGGCCGGCTCTGGCTTTTTTGCCGCCCAAAGCAAAAAATGCCCGGCCGACCGGAGCAGCAAGGGGGGGGGGGAAGAGGAGGAAAACAAACCTGCCCCCGGCCGGAGTGGCGAAGAGTGGGGGGGGGAGAACAAACCAGCCGGCCGGAGCAGCAAAGGGGGGGGGGTGCGGGAAACAAACCTGCCCCCAGCCGGGGAGGGGGGGAAGAGACAACAAACCGGCCTGAATGGCAAAACGGGGGGTGGGGGGGTCCGGGAAACAAACCTGCCCCCGGCCGGAGCGGCGAAAGGGGAGGGGGGAGAACAAACCTGCCGGCCGGAGCAGCAAAGTGTGGGGGGGGAAACAAACCTGCGGCAGGCGGTGGGGACGACAAACTGGCCCGCCTGCTGGAGCAGCGAAAGAAAGAAAAAATAAAAACAAACAAAAAATACCTGCAGGGCGGTGGGAGCGTAGGTGCAGGGGGACTTCCGGCCCTGCAGACCCCGGGCAGCGGAGTGCGCACCCCGGCGGGGTGGGGGGGGAGAGAGAAGGGGGGCGGCCAGGGCTTCCTTAAGCGGGGCGCTTGCCACGCGGGCCCCTCCCGCTGCACCGCCTGCTGGGAGGGCTCCGCGCCGCTCCATTCGGCAGGCAGGGAAGGACGCGGGCTCCCCTACCGGGCTTGATGCGGGGCGCTCCCCTCCTCCGCCCCCTACAGGGCGGCGTGAGTAGTAAACCAAAAAGAAAAAACCTGCAGGGGCGGCCAAAGCGGTGAAGCGCAAAACAAAACCAAACCAAAAAAAAAAAAAAAAGGATTAGATGGAATGCCGCCCTTTGAAATCTGCCGCCCCAAACACGAGCTTGCTCGGCTGGTGCCTGGAGCCGGCCCTGCTTGTGCCAAAGCTATATAAGGGGGTGGAAGGGGGTGGAACAGAACAAAGGAGGTTCCAGTCATGAGAAATCCCCTAGTTACCACCTGAGCTGGAGCTAACAAGAACTGTACCGGGGAAAGGATTGGGCCCAGAGTAGGAAGGAGTCCAGTCTGTAAAGAAGCTTATTGGAACATCTCTGAGAGTGAGATCTTATCTGTAAACAGTTTCTTAATGTATTAGGCTTAAATTTGCGTGTTTTTGCTTTATTTTGCTTGGTGACTTACTTTGTTCTGTCTGTTATTACTTGAAACCACTTAAAACCTACTTTTTATACTTAATAAAATCACTTTTGTTTATTAATTAACCCAGAGTAAGTGATAAATACCTGGGGGAGAGAACAGCTCTGCATATCTCTCTATCAGTGTTATAGAGGGCGGACAATTTATGAGTTTACCCTGTATAAGCTTTATATAGTGTAAAACGGATTCATTTGGGGTTTGGATCCCATTGGGAGCTGGGTGTCTGGGTGCTGAAGACACGAGCACTTCTTAAGCTGTTTTCAGTTAAGTCTGCAGCATTGGGGCACATGGTTCAGACCCTGGGTCTGTGTTGGAGCAGACTGGCGTGTCTGGCTCAACAAGGCAGGGTTCTGGAGGCCCAAACTGGCAGAGAAAATGGGCTCAGAAGTAGTCTCAGCACATCAGGTGACAGTCCCAAGTGGGTTTCTGTGATCAAACCCGTCACACTGCCAAACTGTGTTTGCATCAGCTCTCCTACATGACCTCAGCAGTTTGACACTTGAGTCACCAGCATCACATGGGGCTATGCAGTCCGGGATATCTTACTGCTCAGGCAGCAGAGAGGAAGGAGAGACCAGCCAAACCAATTACACATGTAGAGTTAGGGATTCTTGCCTGCAATGAACAGAAACAATCGGTCAAACCCGTTTCAAGAAGACAACCATATGCCAGCCTACGCCTCTGGCAGGGGCAAAACACTGTCTGCTGCAATGGTTATTAACCGATTACCAGCCATGTGGTGTGGGGAAACATCCCATGCTGAGAGCCAACCATGTCACTAAATAGTTACCAGTGGGTTATAATCAAGCTGGGCAAAGCCTATATTGTGACTCATACACAGGATGGCCAATATTTGGTTAGTAACCATGGCAGCAAACCATGAATTCCCTAAGCCAGTGACCTCAGTAGGCCAGATGGTTGTCTCCTATAACCGGGTAGCAATTTTGCTATGCACAACAGAACCCCTCAGCTGCTGTGTAACTGGGAGGCCAATCCTCCGTCCTCCCAGCAGTCTGTGCAGAAGGATGTCCCAGAGTGCATTGTTCCCGCCTGCCGCTGGAACCAATCTGTGTATGCGTGCCCTTTGGACTCTCCGTCCTCTGCAGAGGCATTACAGGGCAGCTGCCGAGACTTCCACCGACCTTCAAGGTGACCATGTTGAATCATGCTGCAAGAATTCCCTTCCAAGACTTACCTTGCTGCTGTAGCGCCTCCACCTCCATCAGAGGGGTTCTGAGCTCAAAGTACCTATCTGCCACTGAACTGAGGGCAGCATGAGAGCAAGCATAGGGCCATAAATGCCAGGTCTACTTCTGTCAAGCCCAGAGACTTCTTTGCACATCAGGAGCCAAAGCTATAGTCTCCCAGCCCTTGACAGGAAAGCAGGTCACACAGCAGCCAGAGGTCTGCCTCCCCAGAGAGGCCAGGGCTGCCAAGACTTGTGCAGCTCCAGCAGTGACATTTCTCACTAGTGCCAAACAGTCACTTACCCCACTGTCAGGTGCCCCCGAGCAGTGAGAAGGATGTGGGGGGAGGCCGGGGTGTCCCTCTCCCACCTCACAGAAGCAAGAACTGGAGGGAGCTGGTGGTGCCTGGGGAGCCTGGTGAAGCTACTGGAGGCCAGAGGCAGTCAAGGGCCTCTCCCATCAAGCTAGACATGGACCCGAACAAATGCACAATCTCTATTGCTGCTGGGACTCTTCCAGTTTTTCCCCTTCATTTTTGTGGGAGGTTTGATAACTCACCTACCCCACAGCTTGACGAGCCCAGACTATGAAAACAAGCTGCAAGGCCAGGGATAAAGGGAACAAAGCAAACCGCTAGTACAGCAGGTGGGATGCTCAGCACTGGCACTTGGAGAGCCTGCCTCCTGCTGGAGCAGGCATGCCTGCTTCTGCTACATCGCCTCCACCTAGCAGCTCCATTTGCATGCCGTCTCTGAACCAGCCGCCAGCCACTCACAAAGAACCTGTTGCAGTCAGGTCAGGCAAGGAGACATCATCCCATCCTGTATGACAAGTCAAGCTTCTCGGGGTAGCATCTTATCCCCTGCATGGGGAGAGCACATTTATACAACTATTTCACAGAGACAAGGTGTGTGGCTTTCCCATAGGAAGGACCTCACTTCTCATTAGGGAGATATCTTTTTACGCTGAAATATGAACTTTGCACATTACATACAAGTTACAATTATGGTGCCTGAATTCCAGCAGCTGGCTCCATAACAACCTTGGCAGAAGAACACTACGGGTTATAGCCTGAAGACAAAACTTTTCAATGAAGTGTGCACACCTCAGCTGCCTGCCTGACCCCATGTTCTTCACCAGCCTTACTACTGTGCACCAGCGAAACTGGACTCTGCAAAAGCTTTGGCTGGCACTTCCTTCCAGCATTCTGCAAGTGTTAGCTGTTTAACCCACTGAGGGTATGATTCAGAAATGTTCTGACAATGCAAGGCTTAGAGCAGTGCCCCAACCTTCATCAGTGCAGACAGGCAACCCAACTCCGTGCAGCCCCCATGTCAATGGGCCAGATCCAAAGCCCACTGAAGTTAAAGGTGTTTTTCCACTGACTTCAGACCCTTTGTAAGCTAAAGTTTCACCCCTATGAGTTTCTCATAGCAGGACCATGCCGATGTGTGTGTTTTCTCTGGTCATTTGATTCCACATTTACTTGGCTATAAAGCACTATGGAGAAGTATGGAAATAAACATAGAGGCTGGGATACTCAATGGAACCTAAGGGAATTATGTGACCAAATCCCATTGAAATTCAACAGGAGTTAGTTGTCAAATTCTCTGTAAGGTCTTTTGAACAATCCCAGCCATATGTCAACACACCAGCATCCTCTGAGGCCCAGATATTCACTGTGGTTTATAGAATCCTCTTCACGCCCTCATGAGGCACAATGTACTGCAGAAAGGCAACCAGGCAGAGTGGAGCAGCCTGGCAGGGCATCGGGACGTGCCCTGAGCCACCAGCCAAGATCCCAACCCAAACGGGCTACCCTCTTCTAGGATGTGGGGAAGCTGTGAGGGATTAAATGAGTGGGACCCCTCCCTAATAGCAACACCACTTAATAATACGAATACCCAGCTCTTATGCTCTTATGTAGTACTTTACAGAGGAAGTCAGTATCATCCCCATTATACTGATAGGGAAAATGAGGCACAGGGCAGTGAAGTGACTTGCCCAAGGCACCCAGAAGGTTAGCGCTGGGAACACAACCCAGCTCTCCTGAGTCCCAGTCCAGCGCTTGCTCCAATAGGTCACACTGCCTGACTCAGCATGTGTGAAGAGCTTTCTTCCTAAAGATTTCAATGTCCTTCACAAAGGTGGGTGGGTATCATTAGCTTCATGTCACAGAGGTTAATGACTTGCCCTAGGGCACATGGTGGGCCAGTGACAAAGCCAGGAAAAAAAGCCCAGTCACCTGACACCCACTGCCCTGGATCTGCACTCTAGCCACTAGACCACACTGCCTCCCGCCAGAGCACAGAGATGTCTATCAGGTGAGTAGTGTGTGGAGGATGAGAGAGCAATTTCATTACTCCCAGATTTACCAATTAAGTTTGAACCCAAGTCTAGCCAGTTTCTTATTTTTAAGCAACCAATATATCCCCCAAATCCAATCCAAGCTAAGATTACAAACAGACTGAGACGGCAGCTGTTGTCAGTCATCCTCCCGCTCCCGGAGCCCTGAACATTAGCCACGGACAATGAGAAAAGTCCCAGCAGTTCTCGCAAGTACATGGCAGGGCTCAGGGATTCTCTGTTCCCTGGCACCTTGTGCAGTTGTTTGCATGTGTGCTGCATGAGAGCAGAGTGGGTGCAGAACATCACTGTTCAGACTGGGTAGCATTTTGTGCCTACTTTGCACTGTTGTAAATCACTGCACAACGTGCAGGGACATCAAGAATTAGGACATAGAATCAGAGGAATGTAGGGCTGGACGGGAGCTTGAAAGGTCATCAAGTGCAGCCCTCTGCACTGAGGCAGAACCAAGTAAATCTGAACCATCCCTGACAGGTTATGTCCTATGGCTGCAGCTCTCCTTCCACAAGCAGTGGAGCTCACCAAGGAGCAATGGGAAATGTTCTTAGCAAGACTGATGGGTTTACCTGACTATAGCCCAGTGTCCCCTGAAAGAGATGCTCCAGCATGAGGCCAACCTAGGTAGAGAAACACAACAATCGCTAAAGCAGCAAAGAGTCCTGTGGCACCTTATAGACTAACAGACGTATTGGAGCATGAGCTTTCGTGGGTGAATACCCACTTCGTTGGATGCATGTAGTGGAAATTTCCAGAGGCAGGTATAAATATGCAAGCAAGAGTGAGTCAGGCTAGAGATAACGAGGTTAGTTCAATCAGGGAGGATGAGGCCCTCTTCTAGCAGTTGAGGTGTGAACACCAAGGGAAGAGAAACTGCTTTTGTAGTTGGCTAGCCATTCAGTCTTTGTTTAATCCTGAGCTGATGGTGTCAAATTTGCAGATGAACTGAAGCGCCGCAGTTTCTCTTTGAAGTCTGGTCCTGAAGGTTTTTTGCTGCAGGATGGCTACCTTTAAATCTGCTATTGTGTGTCCAGGGAGATTGAAGTGTTCTCCTACAGGTTTTTGTATATTGCCATTCCTAATATCTGATTTGTGTCCATTTATCCTTTTACGTAGGGACTGTCCAGTTTGGCCGATGTACATAGCAGAGGGGCATTGCTGGCATATGATGGTGTATATTACATTGGTGGACATGCAGGTGAATGAACCGGTGATGGTGTGGCTGATCTGGTTAGGTCCTGTGATGGTGTCGCCGGTGTAGATATGTGGGCAGAGTTGGCATCGAGGTTTGTTGCATGGATTGGTTCCTGAGTTAGAGTTACTATGGTGCGGTGTGTAGTTACTGGTAAGAATATGCTTCAGGTTGGCGGGTTGTCTGTGGGCGAGGACTGGCCTGCCACCCAAGGCCTGTGAAAGTGAGGGATCATTGTCCAGGATGGGTTGTAGATCACTGATGATGCGTTGGAGAGGTTTTAGCTGGGGACTGTATGTGTCGGGATTGCTGATTGCCTTCTGCACCACCATAAAACCCTTGATAGCTACGCCTCCTCTCCACCTCTTATTGAGCTGGGTCTTATTTACACAGCCAGCTCCTCAGGGTAGCAGCCACATTTACTTCTGTGCCTTAGCACAACTGAACAAATAAGCCAGTAAACTAGAACTGTTCCTAGCTAATAACAATACCCAGCTCTTCCAAAGATGTTTCATCAGCAGATGTCAAAGCACTTTACAAAGGGAACCAGAATCATGACCCCCATTTTACAGATGGGGAAACTGAGGCACAGAGTGGTGAGATGACTTGACCAAGTTCCTGCAGGAGACTTATATAGAACTGGGAACAGAATGCAGATCTCCCAAGTCTCTGTCTAGTGATCTAGCCACACTACCACCTCCATAAGCAGCTAGGTGCTTGTATGGCCCTCATCACTGTCATGTCTGAACACCTCACAATCATTAGTGGGTTTTATCTTCACAGCCCCTCTGTAGCTAGGGCAATGCTATTACTCCCATGTTACAGACTGAAGCACAGATTAGGGTAAGTGACTTGCCCCAGGTCACCCAGCAAGTCAGTGTCTGACCCGTTTGGTGCCCTATCCACTAGACCATTCTTCCTCCCGTGTCAGTTTTAGTGCTTGCCCCCTAACCCCAAACCCTCAAAGAACTCAGAAGATGTGGCAGGAGATGTCCTTTGCCCACACAGGACCATTCTCTGAAGGTGTCCCTGTAAGGATGAATGCTTCCCCACCCTCACGCTGGTTCTCTAGCAAGGGATAGAAATAGCTCCTCCCTACCGCTCATCCTCTTGGGTCTCCAGCAGAACGGTGCTCACCATCTCACACCACTATCTCAGAGAGGGAGACTCCAATTTGTCAATCTCTTTCTGGGATTGAGTTGCTCAGAACTAATTTAGTACTCCTGGTGTGCTCCACTAATGCTCCTGCAGCGTGCAGGGCTCTTTCACTCTTATTACTTTCCAGGCGCTTCCCCAGTGAACCTCCATCTTTCAGTTTCTACTCCTTCCCTGTAGAACAGAAACCATCCTTAACTCCAAGATTCTTCATATTTTTCCAAGCTGGATTTCACTGAGGGGGGGGGGGAAGGGTTCTGCCCAAATATCTAACCTCTCTAATTCCTTTTGTCATATTTGTCTGTCCTCTTTGGTGTTCACAAGGCTTCCCAGTTTAGCACTGTCTGCCAGTTTCAGTACCATGCTGTTTACTCCTTTTTCTAGAATTCTTGATGATGGTATTAAATAAGACAGAGCTTAAAACCAGTGTCTGTGGTATCCCAGTAGATACTTACCCATTTATCATCACCCTTTGATTAGGACCATTTCAGTCAATATGACGGTGTTCATAAACAAGTCAAAGTGAATTAAATTTTTAAGTTATGATTTCATGAGATACTGTATCATACACTCTATTAGAATCCAAGTACATTATATCTTATCACATTCAATTTGTCTAGTCAATTCTGTAATTCTATTCATCTTATTTGGAAAGTTTTGGATTTATAACCCCAAAATTGATTACTGCTTAGCAATATTTTTCACGAATTTCCAAGAAATTAAAGTTAGATTTATTAGATGGTAATTGTCTTGAACACCCTTCTCTCCTCTTTTGAAGATGAGTACCACATTTTTTTCTCCAATCTTCTGGTGTCTCCTTAGTTCTTCATTACTTTTCAAAACCATTTGTCAGTAGTTCAGTAACTCTGTCGGCTAATTTTCTTAATACCCTAACATGTAATGTCAATTGGACTGACTGATGTGTTCATGTTCAGATTTTCCAAGTATTCCTCTACCTGCTTTTTATCAATAGGTTTTTTATATGGTTGTAGCGGGATGGTCACCCCGCTCCGGCCCTGAAGGGGTTAAAAGCAACCCTGGAGAGGGCTGTGGCAGGGAAAACCTAAGCTGATTGGGGGAAGCAGACACAGCTGGGGCCACGCCCCAATCAGGCCACAGCTGGCCCTATAAGAGGGCTGAGGGCCAGAGGCTGGAAGAGACACTCTCTCTCTCACTTCAAAGAGAGAAGGACCTGGTTGCCTGGGAGCTGAGCAGGGTACCTGAGGCGGAGCAGTGCTGGGGAAGGGCAGAGGGAGCTGGGGAGCTCCAGCCTGGCAAAACCCCAGGCTGCAGGCCTCGTTAAGGGCCCCCAAAGGTACTAGCAGGGTTCCTGAAGTGGCACAGTACTGGGGAAGGGTAGAGGGAACTGGGGAGCTCCAGCCTAGCAAAGCCCCAGGCTGCAGGCCAAGCTAAGGGCCCACAAAAGGGTACTAGGGCTGCAGAAGGGCAGCCCAGATATAGGCAGAGACAGCTGGTCCAACCCCCACCCTTGCCGATGATGAGTGGCCAATGCAGTCTGCCCCAGGGAGCGGGGGCTAGATGGTGACTGGCAGTAGCCACTGAGGCAAGGTGGGAATAGAGGGTTGGGAGACCCAGATTGTGGGTTACTGCTGGGGCAGAACCCTGACATAAAAGGGCACCAGCGGCAGGCGAGACATCAGCTGGCAGAGGATGCTCCGGAGCTGGAAAAGAGCTAATTCCCTGGACAACCAGCAGGAGGCGCTGCGCCAGTGAGTTGTCGCCCCACCACAATGGTCTTCATTACTTCTCAATTATACAAATGTTTTTATATTTATGTGCTTAGTCACATTTTAAAAAGATCAGTATCTCAGACATTTTTGAATCATCATAAATATCCTCTTCTGCATTCAGCCCCAATTCAGGAAAGCACTGAAGCACATGCTTAATTTTAAATGTGTTTAAACCTACCCCTGTTCATCAAAGCACTTAAACACATGCTTAACCTTAAGCATGTGCTTCAGTTCTATTGACTTCAATAAGACTTAAGTATGTGCTTAATTGGTTTGCTGAATCAGGGTCTTATTAATGGCCCCATTTCCTCTCTAGAGCTAGGTTTTCTATTGTGATATATTTACAAAAGCCCCTCTTAGTTTTCTTACTTTTTCCAGCTACCATTAATGCATACCTCCTCTACGAAGCCCTTATTTTATCTCCTAAGAGCTTTGTCTCCCTTGCGCTCTGCCTAAAGCTTCCATTCTTCCTTGAGGTCACATTGGCCTCCATCTTCATTAAGTCTCCACCTGCTTTTGGCCCAGGGTCTCCACTTGTCTCATTCCTGCTGATGATCATTGCCTTTAGTTTCTGTCCATTTTGGTTCTCGTTGTTTGGTTCAGAGACTTGAGCTGCCATTCAAGTTTCTATTCCTTTTCCTGTAGAAACCATCTTGAACTTCATGAGTAGTCCTCACGTTCTTCCTTCTTAAATAGGAACCTTGGCCCAGTCCCATGTCGGGATGACTTATACCCCTCAAGAGCTATTCCTGAGGCCACTCATTGCTTCCTACTTCAGGATGTCTCCACTCCTGGTGGCCTCTGTTATGTGGCTGGACACTCTGCCCTTGTTGCTGAGGGAGATCTTTGAAAGCATCTAAGGCCTGGTCTACACTGGGGGAGGGGGGATCGACCTAAGATCTTCAGCTACAAGAACAGCATAGCTGAAGTCGACATATCTTAGGTTGACTTACCTCGCGTCCTCACGGCGTAGGGTTGACTGCCACCGCTCCCCCGTCGACTCCGCTTCTACCTCTCGCTATGGTAGGGTACAGGAGTTGATGGCAGAGCGATCAGGGATTGATTTATCACATATACACTAGATGCGATAAATCGATCCCCGGAAGATTGATCACTACCCACCAATCTGGCGGGTAGTGTAGACGTACCCTAAGTGATTGATCAGCACAAGTTCCATTCAATCAATGGGACTTGTGCACCTAAATCCTTTAGGTGCTTTTGAAAATCTACCCCCATCTGAATGTTCCCACTAGCTTCTACCTCTGCTAGTGGCTACCTCACATTACCTACCTACCTACCTACCTACTCCTTATTTTTTAATTAACTCCATTCCTATCTGTACACCTCAGAGGTATTTCTCATAGGCCTGGTCTACACTGGGGGGGGGGGGGAGTCGATGTAAGATACGCAACTTCAGCTATGGGAATAGCGTAGCTGAAGTCGACATATCTTATTTTGACTTACCTCCCGTCCTCACAGCGTGGGATCGACGGCCGTGGCTCCCCCGTCGACTCCGCTACCGCTGCTCGCCCTGGTGGAGTTCCGGAGTTGACGGGAGTGCGTTCGGGGATCGACGCGATATATCGATCCTCGATAGATCGATCGCTACCCGCCGATCCGGTGGGTAGTCTGGACAGACCCATAGAATAGAATAATAGAATATCAGGATTGGAAGGGACCTCAGGAGGTCATCTAGTCCAACCCCGTGCTCAAAGGAGGACCAATCCCCAACAAAATCATCCCAGCCAGGGCTTTGTCAAGCCTGACCTTAAAAACCTCTAGGGAAGGAGATTCCACCACCTCCCTAGGTAACCCATTCCAGTGCTTCACCACCCTCCTAGCGAAAAAGTTTTTCCTAATATCCAACCTAAACCTCCCCCACTGCAACTTGAAACCATTACTCCTTGTTATGTCATCTGCTACCACTGAGAACAGTCTAGATCCATCCTCTTTGGAACCCCCTTTCAGGTAGTTGAAAGCAGCTATCAAATCCCCCCTCATTCTTCTCTTCTGCAGACTAAACAAGCCCAGTTCCCTCAGCCTCTCCTCATAAGTCATGTGCTCCAGCCCCCTAATCATTTTTGTTGCCCTCCTCTGGACTCTTTCCAACTTTTCCACATCCTTCTTGTAGCGTGGGGCCCAATACTGGATACAGTACTCGAGATGAGGCCTCACCAATGTGATTCTGAGGGACATCAGTGACTTGTTACCTTTGTTGCACACGCATGTTCCCCTCACTTTTACTGTTGAAAATGCTTTACACTAGAAATAAAGACTCACGAAGCTGAAGCTGCAGAGTTATTTACCCAAAAGGAATAAATCCTGCAGCACTTTCAGCTACCTGCATGAATGACTGTGGTGTGTTCTCCATTCAGGGTCTTTGTCCTGCACTATGTTCCACACTTGGGCCTTGGCAGGTTGAGAGGTACAACAGGCCAGTCTCCCAGGACCTCTTGGGTTAACGTTAGTTTTGTGTCCCCCCACTTCAGGCTTTAGGCACAAGGTCTCATTCTTGACTGCCAAGAGATCTGCTGTCTGCTGGGGGAGAAGTTCAAGTTTCCGTCTATTCTGTCTCTGGTCTCCTGCCGGAAGCAGATTCTCCAAATTTCACTTGCAATTGGGTCCTCCTCAGACAGCAAGATCCATCCCATGTCCTGTCCTGTAGGCTGGGTGGTAACATGAGGACTCCATGTTTCTACAACTAAACTGGCTCCTTATGAAGAGAACTTGGAGGCAGGTATACAGGTGTAGGAGGGAAGAATTTGGAGGAGGCACCAGAAAGTCCATCTGTTTGCATCTGGGCACCTTCCTGCAAGTGCCATGAAGGTATGAGTTCTTCAAACCAGTTTCTCACTACTCTGTGTTACAGCTGTTGGTGGGGGACTTGTTTCCTCCCTGTTACTGCCACAATTCAGTTGGGTGGCATCCTGTTGGTCCGCTGTATACTCGTGTACCTCATTTCTTCTGATGCTCCAGCCTCAGGCCAGCTGATGCTGAGGCTCTTTCTAAGTCGTTTGGCCCAGTCTGTCTGGGTGTGCTGGCTGTCTGCTCCTGCTCCTCATGTGTCTTCTGTTTCAACTCCAGTGCTGTCCTGAATCTGTAGCTACCTCGTATGACCCACAGCTGCTGGCTTCTAATTTTCCCCAGGGTGCTCAACCTTTGCTATGCCCCCGGCCCCACCCCCACCTGCCCCCTTCTCCCAAACTCACACCCCACCTCTTCCTGCCCCCAATCCAACCCCAGACCCACCCCCACTCCACTCCTTCCCCAAGGCCCCCACCCCATTTCTTCCTGCCCTGCTCCACCCCGTCCTGCTTCTTCCCCACCTCTTTCCGTCCCTCCCCCGAGCATGCTCCATCCCCGCTCCTCCCCCTCCCTCCCAATGCCTTCTGCACGCTGCTGAACAGCTGTTCCCCCTCCCTCCTAGTACCTCCTGCATGCCATGGAAGACTTGGTCGGCGGGGGCCACAGGTGGGCGGGAGTGGGGGAAGGGAGGGGAGCTTGGCTGCCGGTGGGTGCTAAGCACCTGCTAATTTTTTTTTTCCATGGGTGCTCCCCATGGAGTCAGCGCCTATGAACTGTGTCCCACCTCAGTTCGGACTTTTGCCATTGCTTTGTGGGGCTCTATGATGGCTGGGTTCAGACCTGCTCATACTGGTTTCTTTGTTGCAGCTGCCTGCCTAGCTCAGCGATCTCTTAGTGGCTTCTGTGTCCTCTCCTGTCTGTCATTCCTCTACTGGCCTGCAGCAGACTACCCCTTGCAGGAAGCCGAGTTGGTTCTCTGGCCCATCCATCCCTGTGCTAGGCTACTATCTAGTCTCTGGGAGTGGGAGATATGGTGATGGAGCAACATTGCCAGGAAGGGATCCCTTCCTGTCTATTTGGCTTTTGCCATGGGTCTCCTGGCTGTCATCATCGCCAGCTCTGCCTTCCCATTGCTTTGTGAGTACCCAGAGGAAGCCGTCGTGTGCTCAAATGCCCATTCAGTGATGAAACATTTGAATCTGCTGCAGTGTGCTGGGGCCCATGATCTCAGTGTAACATGTTAGGTATGTATCTTGGGAGTGTGGGGAGAATTCAGTAAATAGCTTTGGCCAAAACAAAATGTTACAAGAGTCAAACCATCTTGTTTCAGCATCTTCTGTTTGAAACGTTCCTAGTTTTCATTTGGAAATAATATTTTGCATTGAAATGGAGCCAGATTTAGTTTAAATGAAAAACAAACACAAACAAGGGGGGTTAAAAGCTGCCCCAAAACAAAATGAAATGGGGGGGACCTTTTGGAGGGGGGGAACAAAACATTTCATTTTTGGCCACTGAACTGAAACCTCAATTAGTCACTCAGCTCTATTCACAGGCTTCTACTAAGTGTGCGCAGAATCTATACATCACTCGACTCCCTTCACATGCTTTGGTCTGGGCATTTCCTGAATGGCTCTCAGCTTCTCAGGGTCTGGCCAGAATCCCTCTGGAGTCCACAGACGTCTGGTGGCGGGACCCTCTGTTCTCCTCAGCTTCAGCCTGTTGGCATTCAGCCCAATACTCTGCTCCTGGCACCTGTGTAGTAGTTGTCACAGCTTGGTATCATTGTTCCGGGTGGCTTCTTCCGTGACATCTCCTGCTCCTACAATCAGAACGTCACCAGTTGCAGTCTTGATGCCCCTCTAACATCTGGTTCAGTTTGCTCTGGAACATCTCTGTGGCTGGGCTGATGCCCATCAGCCTTCGTACGCCTGCCAAAAGGTGCCTGGCGAAGACTGTCAGGTGGCTCATCTGGCTCAATACCCAGAACCCATGCTTGATGTCAGAACAACAATCACTTTTTCCCTTGACAGCTTGGGCAACAGGTCCTCAGTGACTTCTTCCCAGTGCCCTGCTCAGTGTGTTGGGTCAGTGCCGAGCCTCAGCTTACCTGAGGTTTTCTCACCGCTACCTGGCTGCTGATCCATGCCGGGCTAGTTTCAGTGGGTGTAATGATGCCTCTTCCTTGCAGGCTTGCCAGTTTCTTCTTCAGAAGCTCCACAAGAGCTAATGGAACGCCCCGTTTCACAAGTCTCACAGGCTGCATTGGGGGTCTATTGCTAACTTCAGCTTTCTCTCCAGGTGCCCATCTCCTTGAAATACATCCTTGTATTCAGTTACAATGCTAGACAGGGCCCGTGGAGACTCTTCCCCCTCATCTGTCACATTGAGGATGTTGGTGGTGCACTGCAATCAAACCCATGGCTTGTGCTGCCCTGCTGCCAGCAGTGGGTGGTACCCTCATGTGCCAACTAGTGTAAACTCCAGGTGATAATGTCTCTTCTTGCATGGGTTTCTTATTGACAGCCTGCGTTTGCCCACTGGCCTTAGAACGTTTTATAGCACATAACCAGCATTTAGTCACATTTCTCCAATCGAATATTGCTGCTTATCAGTATCCAGATGGAACTGAATTGCTCATTGGTCTAATAGCATAGTTGCAAAGATGATAGCTGAATGGCTAGCAGACGTCTTTTGCAGTCTGACTTTAGAAGATGCAGGGACTTGAAATGTAAAGTCACACTGCAGATCTCCTCTTCATGTAAGTCTTTACGTCCTCAGTCACTGCATGTAGGGGCTGGACTGATGACTTCTCAAGGTCATAGAATCATAGAAGTGTAGGGCTGGAATGAACTGCTGGGGGTTTTTTCTTCCTGGGGTAGCTGTGGCATTGGGACATAGTGGGTCTGTCTGCCACACTGCTTGTACCACTGCCCAGAGGCTGGCAATTTGCTTCATGTTGCTTTCCACAGTAAAGCAACTGGACCATGATGCCTGCATTCTTAGCCTGTCTCTGTCCTGCTTCCTTTAACCTGTGTATTGTTCTGTACTGTTGCTGTTTTGATCCTTTCTCTGCACAGTTCGGTTTCCCTTGCTATTTGAAGGCATATCTATCAGGTTTGATCTATGTCTCTCAACAGTCTCTCCTGTAAACAAATCTCATGTCCCACAAATGATTCTATCCCTAATTAGTGAGTCTTTTATGTCTCCAGAGCTACATGTGGATGCCAGAGTTCTCAGCTGTTAAGTAAGCACCTATTCCTTCTGTTTCTTAGTGTCAATACAAAAAAGGTATCACTCTATAGTTTCATTCTATCTGGGCTCACAGTACTCTGCAGTGTGCCCTTGTTGCCAAGAAGGCTAACAGCATATTGGGCTGCATTAGTAGGAGCATTGCCAGCAGATCGAGGGAAGCAGAGGCCACATCTGGAGTATCGCATCCAGTTCTTAGCCCCCTACTACAGAAAGGATGTGGAGAAATTTGGAGAGTCCAGTGGAGGGAAATGAAAATGATGAGAGGGCTGGGGCACATGACTGGGCTTGTTTAGTCTGCAGAAGAGAAGAGTGAGGGGGGATTTGATAGCAGCCTTCAACTACCTGAAGGGGGGTTCCAAAGAGGATGGAACTCGGCTGTTCTCAGTGGTGGCAGATGACAGAACAAGGAGCAATGGTCTCAAGTTGCAGTGGGGGAGGTCTAGGTTGGATATTAGGAAACACTATTTCACTAGGAGGGTGGTGAAGCACTGGAATGGGTTACCTAGGGAGGTGGTAGAATCTCCATCCTTAGAAGTTTTTAAGGCCCAGCATGACAAAGCCCTGGCTGGGTTGATTTAGTTGGTGTTGGTCCTGCTTTGAGCAGGGGGTTGGACTAGATGACCCCTTGAGGTCTCTTCCAACCCTAATCTTCTATTATTCAAACACCTTGATCCATTGTTCCAGTGTTTGGGGGTTTATTCCAGGCAACCCCAACAAGATAGTCAGAAGTTTTATCTTCATTTGCTCATCTTTATCCCTCATGGCCAGCTCTGGATAAAGATTCAATTCTTGCTTCTTTGCTTGTGCGAGGCTTGTCTGCAAATCCATCATTCCTTGTGATGAGTCCTTCCCTGCTGCCTGTTTGCTCGTTTCTAGCTGCTGCTTTGTTTGCCCGTTAATCACACTCGCTTCCTTGCTGTGGGTCTCACTAGACTAACCACTGCCATCATGTTTCATGGAGTGCATGCTGGGTAATAACATGAGACGACTCCAGGCTTGGAAAACCCGAACTAGCTCTTTATTAAGAGAACTATTGCAGAGATGCTGCAACTGCAGCTAGAATTCTAGCTCTGTGCACAGAGAATGTATTTCTGATGTCTCCTCCCAACTCTTCCCTCCTGCAACCTGTGCTCCTTCCTTCACGTACCATGCAGGTTGCTACACATCTCACTGGTCACAGCACCAACTCCTGTGGCCTCTCCACAGCAGTGCTGTAGAAACAAGCAATTTTGCATCTTCAACTGGCTCAACAGATTCTGGAGAGTATCAGAGGATGACTGGTTACAAATAACTATGGGTGTGATCACAGCATGAAACATGAACCTTTCCTATCCCTATAGGTTCTTATACCACACCTGTCACTGTTATAGCTGAGCGCTCCCATGTTTTAGGAACACCGATCTGCTGTGTGACCTTAGGCCAGTCTCTTTCCCTCTGTGCCTGTTTCACTGGCCACCCTTTTGCTCTCTGTATTTAGCTTTTCAGGGCAGAGACTGTCCCTTACTATGTGTTTGTTAAGGGTCCACCACAATGGGGCCCTGATCTCAGCTGCGGCCTCTACACACTAATCAAATACAAATGATCATTATGCCCTGCTTTGCTGGTAAGGAATGTGCTTGTTCGGGTTTTTTTAAATTAAATCACATTCAATAAAGAAAAAGCAAACTGGGACTTGTTACTACATAGATGGTTGTTTCTGACTAGGTCAGTTAAGTTCCTTCTTTACGCTATAAACCCTTTATCTTGGTTTATTTGGCTTGACAGACCTTTATTGTCAACTTATACAGTCTTCACAGATGCTTCAAACAGTTGCAATATAAATATGCAGTGAAGGAGGGAGGTTCCTTAATTCTCACCCTCTCATGCCTGCTGTGACCTACAAGAGTTTGGTTTCCTCTCTGCACCCACCCGTGTGGGAGGCAAAAGATGTCTGAAAGCATATAGGCCCAGTGGATTGGTACGCTCAGGGCCAGCATGCAGCTTGGGCAATGTCAGTATTGTCAGTACCTGAAATCAGGACCGATAAAGCCAGCTCTGAGGAGGTTTCCCTGTCAAGACCTCTCTTTTAGGGCAATAAAAGTTCCTGAATTCCAGCCAGACCTTGACTCAGGATGAAATGAGTCTCCTCACTTAGCTGTATGTGGAGAAAGCAGAGATGAGGCAAGGAGACAAAATAAACTGGAGGGGAACAGGCTACATAAATGAGACTTCAAGAACACCCGGATGCTGAAAGTGACCGAGGAAAAGCAACATGGAGAGGCAGAAAGTGGAGTTAGTGGAGGGAAAGCAGGAAGGGGAAGGCAGAACCAAGGTGATCTATGGGGAGGGCAGGGAACTGACAATCAGTAAGAAGTGCAGCTGTTGTGGCAATGAGTTAAGGGCACCCAGTGGCATTAGCAATATGGTAGTGTGTAGGGGAGGTAAGCTGCATTGGTCAGCGTGACTGGTGATCTACTGATAGGCTGTGGGTGGGAGGAAGGAGAAGTGCTGCCCTGCTGCATGAGTTATGTTTCGTAACCCCTACATTTCTGTGTTCTTAAATGTACATCAGGGTTGGCTATATGGCCCAGCAGGCAGGGCACTGACCTGCAAGACAAGAAACCTGTGTTCTAGTCCCTGATCTGCTGGGTCATGTCACACCTTTGTTTTACTTGTTCATTTAGATCAGGGGTTCTCAACCTTTTTCTTTCTGAGGCTCCTCCAACATGCTATAAAAACTCCATAGCCCACCAGTACAATAACAACTGGTTTTCTGCATATAAAAGCCAGAGCCGGCATTAAGGGGTAGCAAGCAGGGCAACTGCCTGGGGCCCCATGCCACAGGGGCCCCTGCAAAGCTAAGTTCGGCTTCAGCCTCGGTTGGTGGGGCTCAGAGCCCTGGACTTCTGCCCCATGGGGTGGGGCTTCGGCTTTCTGCCCTGGGCCCCAGCGAGTCTAACACTGACCCTGCTTGGTGGCCCCCCTGAAACCTGATAGGGAGCCCAGGACTCCTGGTTGAGAACCACTCACTTAGATTGTAAGCGCTTTGGTGGCGGGGACAGCACACATACAGCACCTAGCACAACGGGGGCCAGATGTCGCTTGCGGCTCGCTGTGCTGTTGTACTAGACAGGATGATAAGGGTCCCTAGTGTCTGGGTCGCTTTGCAACCAAAATCTAAATTAAATAAAAATGAGCGCTCAGTGGCTCAGGACCAGAGACAATTGGGTATGTGCAATGTGGGGTTATTTCCTGGGCCTAGGGAGCAGGTCAACAATTCCCGGACACTATTCTTCCTCCGCCAACAATTTTCAGCGCCAAACAAGCCATTTTATTCCTTATGTTAAAGGAGCAAATCTCCAGAACAGACCAGCAGGGCCAGCGAGTCAAGGATGACATGGGGAGACTAACACCAACATTAAAGATAGCTGGGGCGAGACTGCAGCACAGAGTCACCTTGGAAACAGACTGACTTTTGTTCCCAAGCATCCCAAACTGATTCTGGCCTTTCCAGAAGAGCGGTGCAGAGAGGAAGCTTGGTCAAGGCACTGCAGGGTGACTCTGGTGTCAATTCCCGGCTTGACCACACATGCCCTACGTGACCACGGGCAAGCCACAGACCACCAGCTCTTCAGCACCTGCCACCGGGGCCAGACTTTCAACAAAGTTCAGCTGCTATTTAGGCACCTGGACATGGGTGAGATTTTCAAATGCACCTAGAAGCCCTTTAAAAACTAGCTGTCTGCTCCTAATGTCCTGGGCTCCTCGGAAAAGCTAGCCCTGATTTCTGTGCTTAAATAGGAATCAAGCTCTTTTGAAAACCTGGTCTTTAAGCTCTCCATGCCTCAGGTCCTCATCTGTAAAACGGATTAAAAATACCATGGCTTCTGTTCCCAGCCTGTTGCTGACCTGCTGCATGACATCAGGCACGCCTCTGACCCATTCGGCCACTCCATGCCTCCGTTTCCCCATCCCACCCTTTGTCTGTTTGCTCTGTTCAGACTGTGAGTGCTTTGGCATGTCTCACTGCATGGGCCCGGAAATGCATCCCTCTCTACCACAACAGGTTGAAACTTTCTTCCTCCTCTCAACTGTTAGCATCTCCTGTGACTCTAAAGCTCCCCTCCCACCCCAGCACCCCTTCCAGCCCCATCCGCTTCCCAGGGGGATAACATTTCTTGTTCTGGGTAGATCTAATAATGTTGAAAGTGCACTGGATTAAGAGCCAGTTTCTCCAGTGCTGGGAGCTTTAGTCTCCACTCAGTCTGGGCCTCGGAGCTCGTGGCACTCGTATAACAATCCTACCAGCAGTGGTCAGGGTTTAGTATAATGAAGAGAGTGAAATCAAGACACTAGGCTCTCACTCTGGCCAGCCCCTCCCCTCAAGTAATACATTTTACCAAAGAGAATCTCTCTCCTCTGCTTTCTCTCCTTTTCTGCACTTTCTCCACCTTCTGGGACTCCGCTCACTCCTCCTCTCTCCATTCCCCCCACCCTGCCTTGCTTTATTACATGCTTCCCCCTCACTCTCCTTTGCTTCCCTTTCTTTCCCTTGCAAGCGCCTGTCTTTTGCACTCCCATCCCCACGCTCTCTTGCTTCCTGCTGCCTTCCCCACAACGCGCTCTTGCTCTGCTCACCCCCTTCCCAGGCTAGGAGCTACAAATGATTCGATTTTCAGCCCAATTAAGGCAGCCTGTCTCCTGGCTGGGACAGAGAAAAGGTTGGCTCTGGAAGGTGGGAAACGTGCTTTGACAGGTCCTGGCGTCTCCAGCGCCCTCCGATGGCACTGCCTGCTGGGTTCCTTTGTTGTTTGCTCCAGGAGAAGGGCCAGGGCCCAGCGGGGGTTGGGGAGGGTCTCTCTTGCCCCTCCTTTTCCCAAGCTGAGCAAAAAGAATAGCTAATTAAGAGGTCTAAATGCAGGCAAAACTAATTCCCTATTCAGACCACTGACGGGTGGAGGGGGAGGCAGGCAGACAGGGAGCTGGAGAGCATGACATCATAGCTTGCAGGAGCTAAAGCCAAGAACCTGGGGAATTAGGTTAACCCTCTCCTCACTGCCCTCTAGGGATGGGCAATGAAACCAAGGAGCTTCACTACCTGCACCTCAGTGGCGCCCTGCCACCATGTGAGGGGCCCTAGGAGAGCGGCTCGCACAGTCCCCTCCAGGGCCCTTGCCAGACAGCCGCTGAAGCACATTGGCACTGCTGGGCACACAGTGTGTCTGTCTCAGTCGGGGCTGCGAGTGGAGGAGAATGCAGTAATGGGCCAATGAAAGATGGCAGCTCTTGACCCCCACACCTGCCCTTAGTGCACAACCACAATCCCCTCTGTTCCCCCCACCAGCTGCTACCTCTCCCACACACCCCTTACAGACCCAGCTTCTCATTCTCTGCCCCCCCTCACTGTTATCCTGCTCTATCATACCCCTCACCCCTGTAAGCAGGGTCTACATGAACTCTCCCCGACATCTAGTGATGAGCTGGGGAAGACTTGTTTGCATGCACACACGCAGCCTGCCTAGGTGCATAGCATGATGGGGCTGCTTTTCCCAAATGCTCACCTTTGGCTGGTGTTGGATCACAAGTCACTTTGTTATTGGGAGCAGGGGTAATAAAGGGTTATTATTAGGGCTGTCAGTGATTAAAAATTAATTGTACAATTAAAAAAATAAATTGTGATTAATTGCACTGTTAAACAACAATAGAATACCATTTATTTAAATAGTTTTGGATGTTTTCTACATTTTCAAATATATTGATTTAAATTACAACACAATACAAAGTGTACAGGGCTCACTTTATATTTATTTTGATTACAAATATTAGCACTGTAAAAAACAAAAGAAATAGCATATTTCAATTCAGCTAATACAAGTACTGTAGTGCAATCTCCTTATCATGAAAGTTGAACTTACAAATGTAGAATTATGTACAAAAAATAACTGCATTCAAAAACAAAACTATGTAAAACTTTAGAATCTACAAGTCCATTCAGTCCTACTTCAGCCAATTGCTCAGACAAACAAGTTTGGTTACAATTTGCAGGAGATAATGCTGCCCACGTCTTGTTTACAATGTCACCTGAAAGTGAGAACAGGCATTCGCATGGTGCTGTTGTAGCCGGCATCGCAAGATATTTACGTGCCAGATGCACTAAAGATTCATATGTCCCTGAATGCTTCAACCACCATTCCAGAAGACATGAGTCCATGCTGATGACGGGTTCTGCTCGATAACGATCCAAATCAGAGCGGACCAACGCATATTCATTTTCATCATCTGAGTCAGATGCCACAGCAGAAGGTTGATTTTCTTTTTTTGGTGGTTCGGGTTCTGTAGTTTCTGCATCGGAGTGTTGCTCTTTTAAGACATCTGAAAGCATTCTCCACACCTCGTCCCGCTCAGATTTTGGAAGGCATTTCAGATTCTTAAACCTTGGGTCAAGTGCTATATCTGTCCTTAGAAATCTCACATTGGTACCTTCTTTGTATTTTGTCAAATCTGCTGTGAAAGTGTTCTTAAAGCGAACATGTGCTGGGTCATCATCCAAGACTGCTATAACATGAAATATATGGCAGAATGCAGGTAAAACAGAACAGGAGACATACAATTCTCCCCCAAGGAGTTCAGTCACAAATTTAATTAACGCATTATTTTAACAAGCATCATCAGCATGGAAGCATGTCCTCTGGAATGGTGGCCGAAGCATGAAGGGGCATATGAATTTTTAGCATATCCGGCATGTAAATACCTTGCAACGCCAGCTACACAAGTGCTATTCAAACACCTGTTCTCACTTTCAGGTGACACTGTAAATAAGAAACAGTCAGCAGTATCTCCTGTAAATGTAAACAAACTTGTTTATCTTAGCAATTGGCTGAACAAGAAGTAGGACTGAGTGGACTTGTAGGCTCTAAAGTTTTGCATTGTTTTGTTTTTGAGTGCAGTTATGTAACAAAAAAAATCTATATTTGTAAGTTACACTTCCACAATAAAGAGATTGCACTACAGTACTTGTATGAGGTGAATTGAAAAATACTTTTTGTTTTATCATTTTTACAGTGTAAATATTTGTAATAAAAAATAATAATATAAAGTGAGCACTGTACACTTTGTATTCTGTGTTGTAATAGAAATCAATATATTTGAAAATGTAGAAAAACATACAAAAATATTTAATAAATTTCAATTGGTATTCTATTGTTTAACAGTGCGATTAATCGTGATTAATTTTTTTAATCACAGTTAATCTTTTGAGTTAATCGCGTGAGTTAACTGCAATTAATTGACAGCCCTAGTTATTATCCTTGTTGTGTGAAACAAGAGGGGCAGAACTGTAATTGTCATGCCCTGATTGAGGGACTCACCCTCAACTGAACGGCACTCAGTAGGCAGGGATTGGGGTGGTAAAATGCAGTGGAGTTGAGCAGGTGTTTGTGCCTGATGGTGTGAGTACTGCTTAATGGGCCTACACACTGTTTGAGTCTTTGTCTCTCCACTGTGTAATGCCAGAGCTAATTAAGACTTAATTGGGAGTCTTGTATTGCAAATCAGTATAGGTGAAACCCAGGTTTAAGCATTAACCCTGCTATGGGAGAGTGTCTCTCTGAGAGAGTCTGCCCAGCCTGCACTAGCAGTGAGGCTCCCCCACTAACAGCTCAAATCACTGACAGCTGTGTTAAGTGGTGGGACCTCAAGACATCTCACAGGGTGCAGCGGGGCCAGAGGAATGAGAAAGGTGCCTCCCCCCGAAGTGGGAGATGAACTCACTAAAAAGCACTTCTGAACTCTGGTCTCTATTGACCAATAACAACAACTGTGAGTGGGGTGCGCTGGAAGGAGAAAGGAGGGGCACATTAGAGCAAATTTTGGTTGTTGGGTTTAAGAACTTGAGGTGAAAGACATGGTCTAGTGTACTCTGGGGTGCAGGTTTTGGTCCTGATTTTATGCTTATGAATCCTGCTTGCGTCGGTTTTCCAAGTTAATGCCAGGTTACTTTCCTCATTTTATTAAAAGTTTCTTTTCTACACTCAGTGCTTGCAAGAGGGGAAGAATTGTCTCTTAGCGGTGCCCAGGGGATGGTGTGTAATTGTCCCATTTAACTGGGTGGGGGGCTCAAACCGGTTCTGTGTTGTATTGTTGAAAAGGAACACCTAGATATTGAAACCGACCCTTGTCACTGCTGACTTCACCTGGCACAAGGATTACACCCCCATTCCTGACCCCCATCCTCTTCTCTATCTTGTCCACTACCATATCACCCCATCACACACCTGCCCCATTACTGACTTTACCCCCCCTTCCTCTGCCCCCTTGCTATTGTCCTGCTCCATCATACCCCTCACCCCCATTACTGACTCCCCCTCCGCTACACCTCCACCCACCGCTATCCTGCCCATCATACCCCTCACCCCCATTACTGACCCCACTCCTCCGCTACACCCCCACCACCACTATCCTGCTCCATCATACCCCTCACCCGCATTACTGACTCCACCCCTCTGCTACACCCCCACCCACCGCTATCCTGCCCCAACATACCCCTCACCCGCATTACTGACTCTACCCCTCCGCTACACCCCCACCCACCGCTATCCTGCCCCATCATACCCCTCACCCGCATTACTGACTCCACCCCTCCACTACACCCCCACCCACTGCTATCCTGCCCCATCATACCCCTCACCCGCATTACTGACCCCCCCTCCGCTACACCCCCACCCACCGCTATCCTGCCCCATCATACCCCTCACCCGCATTACTGACCCCCCCGCTACACCCCCACCCACCGACATCCTGCTCATCATACCCCTCACCCGCATTACTGACCCCACCCCTCTGCTACACCCCCACCCACCGCTATCCTGCCCCATCATACCCCTCAACCGCATTACTGACCCCCCCACCCACCGCTATCCTGCCCCATCATACCCCTCACCCACATTACTGACCCCCCTCCGCTACACCCCCACCCACCGCTATCCTGCCCCATCATACCCCCACCCGCATTACTGACCCCACCTCCGCTACACCCCCACTCACCACTATCCTGCCCAATCATACCCCTCACCCCCATTATTGACCCCACCCCCTTTGCTAGACCCCCACCCACTGCTGTCCTGCCCCATCATACTCCTCACCCCTATTACTGACCCCCAACCCACTTTTTCTGCTCTCTCTTGCTACTGATGCCACCCCCTGTATCCTAGCTTCCCCCCACCAATCACGGACCCAGCACCCTTCTGTCCTGCCCCCCCCATCTCATTCCCTCTCTTGCTGGCATTGCTGTGTAGCAGTGCACCTCTAGGTGCCTGTGTCACTCACAGGTAAAAGGCCCTGTTCCCATATATGTACTCTGGTGCTGCTGTCACTGAGAGGGGTATGTCCGGCTGCTCCTCCTGCCCCATCCACCCTGAGCCTTGCATGGATTGCATTACGCTATTTATTCTAACACCAAACCTAAAGCACCAGCCTGAGTGTGGGTTTCCTGTTTAGGCCCTATACTATCTACTCTGACTGAGCGTGGCAGGCTCCAGGAGGGCGGATGTCTGGTGGCTAGGGAGCTCATCGGGGACTTGACAGAGTGGGTTCAGCTCTCAGCTCTGCTACAGCCTTTCCGGGTAACCTTGGGTAAGTCTCCCTGGGCCTCAGCTCCCCCGCCGTAAAACAGGAGTGGCAATTTCCTACCTCACAAGGGTGTCGTGAAGGGGAAAAGCTGTGAATGAGTGTGAAGTGCTTAGATACCGAGGTCAATGTAAACGCCTAGGTCAACAGACAGGTATGACCACTGTGTAATATTCACCCATTAGGCTCTATGGTAAAGAATGACCACAGGCTCCCACTCCAGGCTAAGCTTCTACAGCCTGTGCTAGGGCCAGGCAGCACCTTGCATTCAATGGCTGTGAGTCTGGGCTTATGCTGGGGTAACTCTAATGAACTCAAGGGAGTGAAACCAGTGTAGCTAGGTCCGGCTCAGGCCGTGCAGCGTTTAGACAAGTTACTCTTTAGTAGAGCCGATCAAAGGGGTCTTTGCAAATAAATCATCTGATTAATTGAGCCCTTATTTTGGTTTATGAATCATTTCCATGAGCCAGTTCCAATTTCTGCAGATGTACTGATTATTTCTAAGGATGCAGCCAGTAGTAGAGATGAACAAATATTGGCTATTGGCTCTTTCGCAGACTATTTGACTGATAACGACTACATCACTGACTGTATGACTGACATTAAGAGGTGGGACTGTGTGTCAGGGGTTCTTAGCTCTTAGCCCTATGCTCTGTCCACACAATATGCTGGCCCTCTACTTCTGCAGCACCACTAAACTGAGGCTCTCAAAGCATCAGCGATTACATTATTGATTATTTGCAGTGTGTGTCATGTGCTGGGTAAAAAACATGGGAGGACTCCATCATGCTTGCAAAACTAAACTGTCTCTTTATTAAGAGACCTATTGATAGGGTGACCAGATGTCCCATTTTTAAAGGGACAGTCCCGTATTAAACCCTGATGCAAGCGTCCCAACTTTTTCTTAAAAACGGGCAAATTGTCCCGTATTTTCTGTCTTCCCCCTCTATCAGTACTGACAGGTCCTGCTGCTGGCCAGATCCCTGCTCACCAGCTGTCTGCCCACCAGCGCTGAGTGGGGGGAGGGTCCAGTGGCCGACAATGGGGGTGGGTGTGCAAGGCTGGTAGCAGGGCTGGTAATGGGAGTCTGGGGGGCAGTGCAGAGATGAGCTCTGCAAAGACACCAGCCAGGTCATCCCTTCCCCCTGCTCCTCCTCCCCTGTGGCTGGAAGCAGCTCCCATCCCTTCCCTCCCACACAGTGTTCAAAGGCTGCTGCTGGCCACATTCTGGTGTGAACTCTGGCAGAAATCTGGGAGGGCATGTGACCCTGTGTGTCCCCCCACCCCCACGTGCTGCCTTGGGAAGACGCAGTGCCAGGTACCAGGAGAGGCCCCCTGGGGTCCCAGCCAGGCATGAAGGGCAGAGAGTGCCAGGCAGGGAGGGTCTGGTCGGTTGGTCACCCCCCCATGTGAGAGAGGTGTATGGGAATGTGTGTGTGTCACCCCTCCCCGTGTGAACCTTAAAGATAAGAAGGTAAATAAAAAAGAATCCAACTATGCAATATTTCTTTTTAACAGGGGCTCAGTCAACTTGATGTTAATCTGAACATTTGCACTGCATAGTTCTGATTGATTGCCATTGAATTTGCTTGAATACGAGTAATTTTACCGGGTATCCCGTATTCAGCATAGGGAAATATGGTCACCCTAAGCATAGGAAAATATGGTCATCCTACCTATTTACAGAGAAGCTGCAACTAGCATTCCAGCCGTGTGTACACAGATTGACTTCCTAGTGTCATCACCTAATTCTTCCCTCCTGCAATCTGTGCTCCTCCCTCCAAGTTCCATGCAGGTTGCTACACATCCCACTGGGCACAGCACAAATTCCTGTAGAAACAAGTTTTTGACAAAACATTTTTCTGTTGTAAATGCAATGTCACCAAAGTGATGGAAATTTTACTGGGAAAGTTTCTCAGGTACAGGATAAAATTTCTGGTCTGGGAGACAGAGCGATCAAGCAGAGCAGAATGTTACAATGTGGAATGAAAACAAATTTCAAAACCTTGAAATCTGTCACAAATGGAGTTCTTGTTTTCCAGTCAGCCCTACCTGTGAGTGGCTGGTAAAGGATCTTGCAGTTATTGTAGGGGTCATTGCCATTGCTACCTGATGATTCCATCTCTCTCATCCCCCAACATCAGCCAGTCAAGTCAGCCATCCTATGTGGGTTAATGGCTCTCCCAGCACTCCAGCTCTCTCCCTGTGCATTTTTCTTTTGAAACTGTTTTATTTCCTTTAAGGAACAAGGAAACCACCCAAAAGCCAGGCTAATGGGGACAAGAAGAGATCAAACAAACAACAGAAATACAGAGCACGTGAGAGTGAGCACCATCAACAACCCTCAGTGCAGAGAAATCCTAAGAGCAGGGGAGACAGACCCCGCTCTTCCTGGGAGAAGTGCATAAGAGAAAGAAACAATTGCATTGAGCTGTTCTCCTGTTTGCGCTCAGGGTTTCTGTCATAGACAGATCATGCATAAAACAATAAGACCCCCCAGGGGCCAGAGCCTTCCCTGGTGTAAACCAGCACAGCTCCATTGAGCTATACTGATTTACAGTAGCTGAGGATTTGGCCCCACATTCTTCAATATCCACCAGCTTTTCTATAATGTGTATCCCCAATCAAACCATAGTATCAGGCAGACCTGTAGTGAGCCGGTGTGGCGCCCCTCCGTCCCGCATAGGGCCGAACTTCCCCTAACCCCAACGTGGGCGGAGACACCGGGTCCGGCGCCCGCCCCTCCGAGGTCACGGCCCCGACCGGGAAGTATAAAAGCCCGCCGGCCGAGCTCAGTGGAGCCTAGGCTGGCAGAGAGAGCAGATGTCCCGGGCCGAGCTCCCACTTGGGAGACAGCCGCCGGCCGCGAGCCGCCTGCTACCCCACCGTGCCGGTCGAGCCTACCTCTCGCCAGGTACCCCGAGGAGGACTGGCCAAGCCTGCCCCGGACCAGCTACCCCGACGAGGACTGGCCAAGCCTGCCCTGGGTCAGGTACCCCGAGGAGGAGCCAAGCCTGCCCCGTGCCAGCGACCCTGGTGGAGACCTGCCGGACCGGCCCCCAAGCCCCGCACCGGAGGAACCGATGCTGCTGGACTGGCCCGAACCCGGCATCGCCAACGAGGTAGGCCCGAGGGGGAACACGGAAGTAGCCCGGGGGTAGCCGACCCCGGTCAGGCTGCAGAGGCCTGTGAGCCGATGTCAGTGTGTTTCGGTCAGGATACCCCACTGACCAGCAGCGGCAGTAACCGCTGCTAGGGCCCCGGGCTGGAACGCAGTGGAGTGGGTGGGCCTGCATTCCCCCCTGCCACCCCCGCTCAGGGGTGGCAGGCTTCGCCCTCACCCCATGCTCAGGTGTAGGAGCCTGGGCTTACCTTAACTGTTTGTCTGCTCAGCCCCTGCATCCAAGGGCCTGAGCTGTGCCTGTTTGTGCCCCGCCCTGACCCAGGGCCTGGGCCTGCGTGAACTCTTGATTATTGCTCAGCCCCTGCACAAAAGGGCCTGGGCTAGCTGAGTGTTTGCTCAGCCCTACCTGAGGACCTGAGCTCCCTGAACTGTGGGTCGCTCAGCCCCTGCGTAAAGGGGCCTGAGCTTTGACTGTCTGTACTCTAGTGAGCCGGTGTGGCGCCCCTCCGTCCCGGAGGGTAGAGCCCCGGCGCGACCCTAATACACTCCCTCCTTCCCTTCCTCCCACTGCAACCAGAAGATCCGTTTTTCAGCAAGGGAAGCCTCCTTTGCTGCACAGTTATAGCTACCTGGGTATCTGAGTTCACAGTACAGTAAAAACATAGGGAGAGAACCCCACAGACAGCCAAGCTGTGATCCCACACAATACTATGCGGCCTGCTTGTGTGGTTGGGGTCAAGCCATTATTACATTTAATACGGATCGTTTGCCCTTACACAGCACTTTCATACTGTATAAACATTAAGAGGTGGGACTGTGAGTCAGGGGTTCCTGACTCGTAGCCCTACACTCTGTCCACTACCACATGCTGCCCCGTTACTTCTGCAACACCATTCAACCGAGGATCTCAAAGAATTAATGAATGAAGCATCACATCACAGCTATGGCTCAGACTAACGATCACTGTCCTCATTTTACAGCTGGGCAAAGCAAGATACCGAGAGTGGAATGGCTTTCCTCAGCATCACCCAGCAAGTGTGGGGCAGAGTTGAGAGGCGAGCCCAGGAATCACATTCCCCCCATCCCTCCTGCAGGATGCGAGTAACACTCACTGAAGTCACAGGGCAATTACTCTTGTTGTGTGGCAGAAGAATCAGGCCTGAGGAGTTCTGCCCCCTGCTCCCAAACCTCACTTCTAGGATACACATATGATCATAAGAGCACAGGGTATAGAGAATGAAGAACAGAGAGAAAAGGACTGAGACAGCGGGAAAAGCTGCAGAAAAGAACAAAGGATCTTCAGAGGTGTTTCAGCTCCTAAACCTCCATGGAAATCAGTTAGGAGCCTACATAGCTTTGAGGCTCGGGGCTGAAGAGACTGGACTGAAAATAGTCTCAGCTGAGCAAGGGTGCTGATGCTTTGTATTAGTGTTGATTTAACTCAGGTAGGGACCATCCCTTGTGTATTACCCCTTTCCTCTTTTTGTGCCCACCCTCATTTCCCTTCTGTATTTGTTGTGGCTCTGGCTAGAGAGGAGAAGGAATGGGTTAGCAAAGAGCCCCATTTTCATTCATCCCATTAATAATAGAATCATCAAAATGTTGGGCTGGATGGGACCTCAAGAGCTCATCTAGTCCAGGCCCTTGCGCTGAGGCAGGACCAAGTAAACATAGACGATCCCTGACAGGTGTTTGTCCAACCTGGTCTTAAAAAACCTCCAATGACGGGGATTCCACAACCTCCCTAGGAAGCCTATTCCAGCACTTAACTCCCCTTATGGCTAGAAAGTTTCTTCTCATAGCTAACCTACATCTGCCTCACTTCAGATTAAGCCCATTACTTCTTGTCCTACCTTCAGTGGACAGGAAGAGCACTTGATCCCTGTCTTCTTTAGAACAGCCCTTAACATACCTGAAGACTTATCAGGTCCTCCCTTGGTCTAGTCTTGAGAAAAGAAAACCTGCCCAGTTCTTTTAACTTTTCCCTATAGGTCAGGGTTTCTGAACCTTCTGTCATTTCTGTTGCGCTCCTCTGGACTCTCCCCAATGTGTCCACAGCTCTCCCAAAGTGTGGTGCACAGAACTGGACACAGTGCTCAGAAAGAATACCCCGTGGTGAGAGAATGAGCCACACTCACTTTACTCTCTTTGCTATGTGCCCTGGGATCTCCACTGAGATAGGCAGACTAGTCCTTGGGCCTGCTACCCCACTTTGTTACTCCATTTACATGCTAGGGTAGCACCACTGATTCCAATGGAGTAATAACCCTGGGGCAATAAGGTGGGGAATCAGGATCCTTGATTTCACTTTTTTCCCCTCCCTACCTCTGGGAAATAGGCAAAGTGTTTACACCTCCTACAGGCTGGGGTTAATCTTGACTCCAAGAAGGACTAAGAGATGACTGGGTCTTCATTAAAGAGCAACTGCTGCCCTTCACTAAAGCGGATTGGTGCCTGAAGGTTACCTATAAATCAGAGTGATGGGTAAATCCAATAGCAATTAGTGTAACAGGATGAATTGCAGCCCCCTTGGGAAGAGACAAATGATGCCAAACAGCAATGAGAGAGCATGTGGCTGCCAGATAGTTGGGAATGTTCAGGCCAAAATGGGGCTAGGAGGAGACCTCCAAGTCTCTGGAGAGCTTTGCAGCCAATCAGCAGCTGGACTGAGACTCTCTGTCATGTGACTTAACTGATTTGCAGTCACTCACTCCTCCCCTGGTTGGGGTTTCTGGAAGCAGTTTACTGCTCTCAGTGCGGAAGGTGGAAAGGTCTCCCTGCTATCTCTCTGTTGTCAAATTTCCACATCAAAAGAGGATGCTGGAGAGCAGCCCCAATCTGTAAAGTGACATTAAAAATGGCATTGTGGGCTTCCATAGCGACTGTCTCTCACCGATTCCAGGTTCGCTTACAATGAAACAAGCTCCCCATGGGACTGGAGCATCACGCTGGGTTCTTTCTGCCTTGGCCGCCTGGCCAATGGCGATGCATCGGGCCAAGTGAGAGCCTTGCAGCTGAAAGCTACTTCACATTTTTTTGCAGGTGCCCAAGAAGGGATAAACCCCAGCTCTGGTGTTTGATGTCTTTAATGTAGACAGAAAGGGACTGTTATATCCATTTGGGTCCAGATGGGGATAGTATGCCATGCCGCCCCACACACCTCAGTTGCCTGCATCACTGTGCCACCCCTGCAGTCACCCATAGCCATTCAAATAAAATCTCAGCTCTCTCTGCCTGCTCACGATGCTAACGCTACCCTTCCTCTCTTGTCCAGCACAGGTCACACTGCTACCCCAATGTGCTCTGAATAATGGGATTGCTGAATAGATTCAGAAGATTTTTAGGCTAGAATGGACCACTGTGATCATCTAATGTGACCTCCTGCATAGCACAGCCAGAGACCCTCACCCTCATTCCTGTACCACGCCCTTAACTTCGTGGTTCTCTAGACCAGCGGTTCTCGAACTTTGTCAAACCGAGGACCCCCATTTTTATTTAAAAATTTTCAGGGACCCCCAAACCCGCTGCTCAGCCCCAGACCCTGCCCCCACTCCACCCCTAGCCAAAAGCCTCACCCCCACCCACCTCTTCCTACCCCCCGCTCCACCCATGCCCTTCCTCTTCCCCACCTCTTTCCGCGCCTCCCCCGCTCCCTCCCAGCTGTTCCCCGGTGTGCAGGAGGCACTGGGAGGGAGGGGGAGGAGTTGATCCATGGGGCCGGCAGCCCCGGACAGATTCCACCCCCTCCCCTGAGTGTGCCCCGTCCCTGCTCCTCCCCTTCCTTTCCCGCCCAGCGCCTCCTGCACGCCGCTGAACAGCTGTTCCCTGGCATGCAGGAGTTGATCAGTGGGGCCTGCGGACTCCCTGGAGTACCCTTGTGGACCCCCAGGGGTCCACAGACCCCAGTTTGAGAAATGCGTCTCTAGACTATACTATCGGAATCCAAATATTAGTCCATTGGCCCATCCCCATGAATAAAGGGACTATATTTTCAATATAAAAAGCAGTACATTTTTGTGCCAATGTTTTTAAGGTAGTGCAACATTTGTACAAAGACAAAAGCCCTTTTCCTCCCCCCACAGCGTATGCTGATGGGGCTGTTTCCACCTTCTGACTCCATCATAGCATGTACAAACCTCTGCCTAGTAAGCTAGAGTCCTGAATGAGTATGTCATGATACACTGAACAAGTGTCATTAACATTGACTTGGAGCAAAAGAGCAGCTACAAGAGCGCCGATGCTCCTTCAATTTCATTCTTCACTCCGCAACGTGTTCGTCGCACCAAACACTCGTTCCACTGGATTGTTTGTTCCAGGGACTTCTGACAAGAACGGGATGCTGTGAGCTCCCTTTACCTACTAACGGTAACAATGGTTACATGTTGGCCATAGTTACAGTCTTCCTGAGATAAGCCCCATCTCAGAGAGCACTCAGCACCCGGATCCCATATCACTACTATTATTATCTATATTACAAGTAGCGACTAGTGGCCACTGTACACACACAGGAAGAGACAGTCTCAATAGACAAGAGAGAAAAAGGGTGGGAGGAGAAACAGAATGGAGAAGCCACATGTTCCACCACAGTCAGTAGCAGAGCCAGGAACAGCATGCTAGTCTCCTGGATCTTAGTCTAGCATCCTAGCCACTGAACTACTTTACCTCTCTGTGCTAGCCGGCTTGGCAAGTCAAGCTGTTTATACCTTGAGATAGAAAGATCTACCTGATCAGGTCCTGGCTGCGAGGCCACCTTTCCCCCTGCATGCTGTTGCAACAGTTGAGTTCAGCTTCTGCTACCCAGCTCTGGATGTGAACACAAAGGGGACTGAACACAATGTACTGTGTTCTGAGTGACAAGTTTTTCACTCTGCAATTCACCTCCTCAGTGCTTTGGATCAGACTGGATCCATCTGGTGGAGGAGGCTGCTGGGTGCTGTTAGAGAAAGAACTACAGGGAACCTGCTGCTGGAGCTACTGTAGCAAGGGACTGCGTCAATATCCTGGTGTTAGATGGCCAGGAAGGCCCCAGTCTGACCCAGGGCAGCTGTAGATGGGAGAGCTTTATCCACCCTCTGGTGTTAGATGGCAGGGCAGGTCCCCAATTCAGTCTCCTGCACAAAGGGAGATGTAGCAACACTGCAGCTGTCAAAACATTTCCTCAGATTCAAAAACTTTGCGGGGGGGGGGAGGGTGATGATGGAAAAACAGCCTTTTTGCCCCAAGCACAAATTTTCATTTCATCTAAAATTTTCATTGTCAAAGTATTTCACTAAAAAAATATAAGTGTAACCAAAAACCTGTTTCTCCCCTACCCCCACCCCCAACACACACCATTTTTTCTGCTGAAAAACTGGATAATTTCCACAACACCACCACAAATTTCAGAATTTTTCACAGAAAATCCATATAATTTTCTGCCTAGGTTTAATCTGTCCTTGCTGTGAGCTCTACATCGTGATACCCTCACGTTCTCTGACAGAAGAAGCCCTGACCTAACACACAAAGAAAAAGCTCATTGGGACAGGAACTCTTCTTGTTCCGTGTCTGTACAGCATGTAGCACAATGGGGTCCTGGGCCAGGACTCGGGCTCCCGGGTACTGCAATAATAAACAAGAATGATTATAACAACAATAAAGAACATCAAAGCCAATATAATTTCTTAATGACATGGCCATTCTTACCCTGCATGGGCCAATCTTGCACTGCCTTGTGGAATCATTTACACCGTGCCAAGTGGGCCAGATTCTGTTCTCATTTCACTGGTGTAGAATCCAGAGGTCAGCCCCAATGAGTGCCAAGTGGGTATCAGCTGACTATCAGCTCAGAACTCCAGCATTTGACACCCAGTTAGGCTGGTGCTGGTGATGACAAAAGGCACAAGGCACCTGGGAATCAAGCCCTATGACTCCATTTCAAGCCAAACTCTGCCTTGAGCCTGCGTGACAGGAGGGAGGTGTCTGGTGTGCGGCCCACAGCCCATTTCCCAGGTGCTTTCCTTCACAGTGAGCCAGGGCATCAGGCCCAGCCATGGCAGAAGGCTGCAGATACTCAGGCTTGGGTTTGCCAAAGAACCTAAGAGAGTTAGGCAGCCTACCCCCCATGGGATTTGAAAATCCCAGCCTGAGAGCACATGAACCCAGCACTGGGCTAGCAACGCACAGAAACAAGCCTCTGGCAGGTGTGTGTGGGGGGGTGGAATTTGGGCCCTTGAAACAAAAATAACCTGCTTCCTCCTTAAAGTCCGGGGTTCCAACGTTTGGTCAGCCCCAGCCCCAATTAAAAAGCCCCATGGAAAAGGCCATAGAGAAAGAGTGAAAGGAACGGTGTTTCCTGCCCGAGGAGATTAACTCTCCAAATTACATGTGAACAGAGAAGGAGGCGAGAGGGGGGGGAAAGGAAACCAGGCCTCCGCCCCAAGAAAAGCTACTTCATTTAATAAAGGAGGAGTGGGGAGGGGGGAGACTAGTGAAAGAAAATGAGACTGGGGGGGTTGAATTAGCCTTGTCAAACAAGGGGCTTTGCTGTCCCCGAACTACTTCTTTATTGTTCCAATTTTTCATGCTTACTTAGTTCTGAATGCTGCACAAGACAACAGCTCATTATCAGGGGGCTGGGGTGGCGAGTCTAAGGTCCCAGCCTGTTCCCTGCAACTTCAAGGAGGTGGAAGGGGGGGCCTTTCCCCTGGGGTGTTCTGTCTCTCCTAGCCCCCCTCCCACTGCAGACACTGGGGATGGGAGGAGCCTCTCATTGACAAGCCAGGGAAAAAGGTTTGCCACAACCTTTGGCACCAGTAGCAGAACAAAAGCAGCTGACCCTGAGGCACTAGCTAATGGGCTGGGGGAAGTTGCGGGGGGGAATGCAGGGGAGAGAAGGGTGCCTTGAATTGCAGGCTTGATGTAGGGTTCGCCCATCCCCAGGATGCTACTGAGGCCGACCCCGCATTGGCTCCAGGGAAAGGAGCACTGGGGTATTGTAAAGCACACACAAAGCAGAGAGCTGGGAGGGCTGCAATGCAGGGTCAGACACTAAAGGATGTTCCAACTGATGAGGAAGCCAAGAGACACCAATGCCCATGTGAATCCAGTCTCCACTGGGAAAATGTACATATGGACAGCCTTGACAAGATCCAATGGGATAAGGCATGGGAGGGAATGTAAATGGGTAAATACAGATTTGGGGTCACCTGTCTATTAAAAAGCGGGATTAAAGCATCCACAGACTCTGACAGCTAACTAGAAATCACAGTCTCGGGCTTGTTTATTTTCTCCCTGGCATTTCCAGATCCAATTGGCTCACTTTACTAGTCAAAACCACCCCAGAAAGAGGTCTCCTAGCGTTTGGAGCTAGGGAATGCTGTGGTTGTTCTAAGAGATTCTGCCATCATAAAGCCTGTTGTGACATGCTTATAACTTCCGAAAAATGCTCCCTTGGGATCAGATGTTGAAGATAGCGGGACACGTGTTCTACAGCTATGACAGGAGCACACCAGTTACTGCAAACACTGAGGGACGTGCACAGCCAGGAATTGAACCCATCTCTCCTGAGCACTAGTTTAGGGGCTCAACCACAAGATCAGCATTCCTCTAAAGGGGCCTGAACAAGAGAGAACCTTAAAAAAAGGCAGAGGAAGGAATGCTAACACAGGAGAGCAATGAGGGCAAGAGAGAAGATGATTGTCACAGGGTTTTTTGCTTTCCTGTGACTTTTCATGGGGCAACAAGAACATACTCATAGTATCTCGGGCGTTTGGGATGGCAGCCACCGGCACAAATGAAAAGAATGTAAGTCAGGAGAATTCTTTAGCCAAGGACAGTGCCTTGGATACAAACAGCACAGTGAGCACGCTGCAGGAACACACAAGGACCAGTTGCCCATTTTGTATCTATTTAGTCTTAATTTGTCCACCATGCCTGTCAACAGATCTCTATGTATACGTATGTTAAGTCAAGTATGCACAGTACTCAATGGTTCCTCTGTCAGAGCTTTTCATATGTGATTACACTCAAAGGTACCATTCTCGCCAGTAAAATCTATCAAGTGCATCAGTGATTGAAAGTTAGGCAGATGCAAAGACTGCACATGGGTTATTTTCACTTGCACTGTCAGTTATGGTCCAAAACCATTTAGAGAATGGATCGAAATTTTTCAGTGAAAAAATTGCCACTTTTTCTAACACAGAAATTTTCACAAAATTAGTTTGAATTTCTCAAAACATTCTGGGTTTGAGACAAAATATTTCAGGTGTCATTTACAGATTGCAGTTATCTTTTTCAGGATCTTGGGGAGGTAATTTTTCTATTGCCAATTCTGATTGGTTGGTTCAACCACATGGACCCAGATCCTCAGAGCTAGCTGCCTCAATATCTTTGAAGATATGGGCTGCGGTCATTTCATTTCCAAGCTAATATTGTTTGTAAACAACACAAAAACAGATTGGAAAAAGAAATGTGAGGAAGTGAAAAATTGGTCATTTTGAGACTCAGCAGAATCAAAACATCTTCCAAATTTTCATATTTCCCCCAACCAGTTCTAGTTATCTGGTTATTGATCCAAACTCCATTTGGGGAAATGCCAATGAGATGGAGTCTGGAAATAGCAGAAGTGGGGATCACTGTAGCTCAGGCCTTTCAAGATTTTCCTTTTATCATATGTAGGTCAATAGTCATATATGGTGCCACAAGCAAAAGAAGAGCTAGTGTTGTTCAGCCCGGCCCTGAAGGCAGCTGCACATTTTAGGAGCATGGGCAGGGAAAAGGCTGATCCAGTTATTAAGCAGAAACCATGTCATGATTCATAGATTCCAAGGCCAGAACAGACCATTGTGATAATCTAGGCTGACCTCTAGTCTATAATGCAGGCCATAGAACTCCCCCAAAATATTTCCTAGAGCAGATCTTTTAGAAAACCATCCAATCTTGATTTAAGAATTGTCAGTGATGGAGAATTCACCACAACCCTTGGTAAGTTGTCTCAATGGTTATTTACTCTCACCATTAAAAATGTGCACCTTATTTCCAGTCTGAATTTGTCTAGCTTCAACTTCCAGCCATTGGGTCATGTTTTACCTTTCTCTGCTAGACTGAAATGGCCATTATCAAATATTTGTTCCCCATGTAGGTACTGTACTTATAGACTGTAATCAAGTCACCCCTTAACCTTCTCTTTGTTAAGCTAAATAGATTAAGCTCCTTAAGCGTCTCACTAGAAGACATGTTTTCTAATCCTTTAATCATTCTTGTGGCTCTTCTTTGAACCCTCTCCAATTTATCAACATCCTTCTTGAATTATGGGCACCAGAACTAGACACAGGATTCCAGCAGAGGTCGCACCAGTGCCAGAGACAGAGGTAAAATAACTTCTCTACTCCAACTCAAGATTCCCATTTATGCATCCCAGGATCATATTAGTCCTTTGGGCCACGGCCTCACACCGGGAGCTCATATTCAGCTGATTATCCACCACGACTCCCAAATCTTTTTCAGAGTCACTGCTTCCCAGACTACAGTCACCCACCATGTACATATGGCCAACATTCTCTCTTCCTACGTGTACACATTCACATTTAGCCATATTAAAATAAATGTTGTTTGTTCAGTGCCAAAAAAAAAAAAAAATCCCTGCAGGTCCCCCTAGAAACACACCCATTTGAGGACTCCCCATTTACAATTACATTTTGAGACCTATCATTTAGCCATGTTTTAATCCATTTAATGGTGTGCTCTGTTAATTTTATATCTTTCTAGTTTTTTAATCAAAATTTCACTCTGTACCAAGTCAAATGCCTTACAGAAGTCTAAGTATATTATATCAACACTATTACCTTTATCAACTAACCTTGTAATCCCATCAAAAAAAGACATCAAATTAGTTTGACAGGATCTATTTTCCATAAACCCATGTTGATTGGCATTAAATTGTATTACTCTCCTACAATTCTTTATTAATCGAGTCCCATATCAGCCACTCCATTATCTTGCCTGGGATCAATGTCAGACTGACAGGCCTATAATTGTCCACATATATTGGCACAAAGTTACCTTTCTGCCAGTCTTCTGATGCTTCCCTGGTGTTCCAAGATTTATTGAAAAATCAAAATTAACAGTCCATGGGCTCCTTGGCCAGCCCTTTTTCAAATTCTTGGATGAAAGTTATCTGGAGCTGCTGATTTAAAAGCATCTAACTTTGGTAGCTGCTTTTTGACATCCTCCTGAGATACTAGTGGAATTGAAGAAGTGTTATATGATATGACTACAACACTGTTTTTTCCCAAATACCAAACAGAAATATTTATTGAACACTTCTGCCTTTTCTGCACTATTATTGAAAATTATCACATTTTCATCTAGTAATGGACCAATACCATTGTTAGAATTGTTTTTGTTCCTAATACACTTAAAATCTCCTTCTTAATGTCCTTAACTCTGCTGGCCATAGCTTTTGCTTTGTGTCCCTTTGTTTCCCTTATCAATTTTCTACAACGCCTAGCTTCTGATTTATATTCATTATTATCAACTTCCCCTTTCTTCCACTTGTTATAGATATATTTTATTTTATAGATGCCTTCACTTCCCCACTAAATCATGTTGTTTTTCTAACCAGTATGGCCTTCTTTTTTGTTTGTATCTTTTAGGACGTCTAGTAAATTATCATTCACATTTTTCTGATTAAATTCTTCCTCCCAGCTGATTTGACTCATAATTGTTTTCAGCTTTGTAAAATTGTCCCTTTCAAAGCACCAAGTATATATATATCTCACTGGTCTGGACTTCATTCTGTTTGCACATTATAAATGTGATGAAGTCATCATCCACCCTTCCAGGAGCACAGCCAGCATCCCTAGCACTACGATGGGTGTCACTCCATTCACCATGTCCAGACTGAGATCTGTTCTCATAACAGCTTGCTAGGGGGCATTGATATTAATACTAATAACACCTTAACTAATTATATAGAGCCTTTCCTCACAAAGTGCTATGCATACTTAACAGATGGATCTATGACTTATACCCAGCCATTCCTTCATCCACCACTGAAACACAGCTCCTGCTGATGGCACACAGCAACATCCACTACAACTTAGAGCAGGAATTGAAGGATATAATGCTGAAATTCAGCTCTAAGGGGAATGTCAGTAGGCAGGCTGGAATATGGCCAGGGCACTTCAGCTCTTCCAAGAGACTCCTGAAACTTTTAATGACCACAAGTGCTCAATCGTCCTGCTCATCACAGCAACAGTGCCTCTGGAACCGCCTAACACCCTGCAGGGACATTGACTCAATGCAAAACCAGAGGGGATAGTGCCATTTTCCGACCCAACAATGCCATTTGTTGCAGCACTTGAGTTTTCCTTAGAGGTCTCCCAGCCAAATGCTGACCCAGCAGAAGTCTGCTTAGCTTGTGAGACAAAACCACAGCACATGACAGCAGACAGAGATGGGGAAATAGATAGGTGATGCCACAAGGACAGCAATTCTACCCACAAAGCATTTCCCTTCACCTTCCTATAATAATTGTCCAATAGGTAAAGCATGCCCAGCACCTCAGTAGCACAGAAACCCCTTCATGCTATGCTGGGGTACTGGGAGAGGAAGGGCAGTGCTACAGCAAGGCAACACAATGCAATAATGTTGGAAGGTGAGTGAGGTCTGAATTGTGGAGGACAGTAACTCTGGGCCCTAATAGTATCTATTGGTACAAGGAGCTTGTCTGATTATGCAAATTTTCACCCCAAAACAAGACAAAACGCCCTGCTCCAAACAAATTTCTACAACCTGAAAAGCGGAGAGCTGGAGACTCCATGAAGTCCACTAACGACTTGGCTATGGCCAATATATTTCATGTGGAAGGCACCCAGACACTAGGGTGGTGGGCAGCAGTAAGCCTTGAGCTAGATAGCTAGACTGAGCAATGAAGATAGATAGACCTAAACCAAGATCCCAGATCCAGGGTTGGATCGGACTTTGGTGCTCAAAGCCATTTGTGTAATGGACCAAATCAGAACACTGAATTTCAATACCCCAAACTCTGGGAAAGATCACTTCTCCTGTGGCTTTTGAGCTCCCAAGCTCAGACAGGTCCCAGGATGCTAGCTCTAGGAGTATGAAGTTCACGTTCTCCAGAAGTTCAGAGTCTGGAGCTTGGTTTTGCGTCCATCCTTACAAGACCGGCACTACCTTTTCTTTCCTCTCTTTCTCCCATCTCTGCTCCCTTCCCTCTGCTGTGCCTTCAAACAGTAAGGAACAAATTCCAGGGATTTGGTCCGGGGGGCCCACAGAGCGGGGATGCGAGCTGCTCTCCATCTGACTGCGACGGAGCCACTCCCCTCGATGGAAATTGAAAGCAGAAGCCATGGAGCGGTGACAAAAATCTGCATTACGTTATGGCAACTGTATTTTTTTTTGAAGATTTTATAATACATCGATTTGAAACCTTGCCAATCATCATCATCAAAGTGGTAGAAGCGCCTTAGAAAGAACAATGGTTCTGGAGGGGTGGGGGAGCTTGGAGGCTGCATATTGATGTCTAATCCTTTTTAATGCCAGTTCTAGAGACTGCATGGGATTTTTTTTTTCTGAAGTGTAGATACAATTTAGTATGGTAACAGGAGCCAGTAATACTAAAGCCCTAGATAGATACACTGGATTCCATTAGGCCTGGGCTGCAATTTTAACCCACCCCTGCCTTTCTGAGCCCTGCACATTTTAACTCTTTGGAGGGCAGAACACAGGGCAGGGAAGAGGAGTTTGAAAACTGGAATTAGGGGGCCCAAAAGTGAAGCTCAGGAGAGAAATGACGGATGGGTTTGGGGGAGAGGAGCAAGAGACAATCCAAACAGGAACAGGGCTCCAGATTCCAGGCTCTGCTGGGAGATCAAATACAGAAAATGTCTTCATGGGATAGGGCAGCAATTCAACGTCAACCTATAGGCCCTGCTAGCATTCTGCTAATATTATAGGCCTTATCTATCACCACTCACTGGGGCCTGATCCAACCCAACTGAAGCCAATGCACAAATTCCCACTGAGTTTTGGTTCAGGCCCATAGCAGCTCTCTCTTTTTGTACCCAGCCAATCAACCTCCCCCCACTTTCTCTGTTTTTCACCTCCAAAGAACTTGTCATCTGAGTCAAATGAACTGCAGGAAGCTTTGTCTGTTTCCTGAGCATATGCTCGTTGTAGTGCCTTCAATTCCACCAGAGGACACCTGGAGGGGAAAATGGCAGATCTAACTGGAGCCATCACTTCACCATGAAACGCCACCTCATCAGAGGGAAGCTGCAGGTAAAGTGGCCTGGAGATGCTAAAATACTCCACAGGCTGCTGATAAAGGGTAAGCATAGAAAGACTCTTCAAAGATGAGCGTCACAGAGCCATGGATTCTATCTGCGCCCACCCTATCTCAGCTGCTAAAGCACTTACAGCAAAGCACTAGCAGACACTGCAATGTTCACTCAGCTTGGTTACTGGGGGCAGGTTTATTATGCACTCATATCGCCTGCATTTGAGGTTATTATTAGCAGCTACCACTGGTGTCATCAGCTGGAGTGAGGTCCAGGGAGCCCCACCGGACCACAGAAACAGAGGATACCTTTGGTGATTTGGAGACAGCACCACACTGTACCACATCATGCTGCCCCCAGCAGTTCCCTGTCCTCACCTCATCCCAAAGAGTTCTCTTGCAAGAAAGGGCTGAGATGGAGTCATCTTCATCAGTGGCTCTCAACCTTTCCAGACACTGTGCCCCTTTCAGGAGTCCGATTTGTCTTGCGTACCCCCAAGTTTCACCTCACTTAAAAACCACTTGCTTACACACTCAGACATAAAAATGCACAAGTTTCCTCACAGCACACTATTACTGAAAAATTGCTTACTTTCTCATTTTTACCATACAATTATAAACTAAATCAATTGGAATATAAATATTGTACTTACATTTTAGTGTATAGTCTATAAGGCAATATAAACAAGTCATTGTCTGTATGAAATTTTAGTTTGTACTAACTTTGCCAGTGCTTTTTATGTAGCCTGTTGTAAAACTAGGCAACTTTCTAGATGAGTTGTACCCGCTGGAAGACCTCTTCGTATCTCCAGGGGTACACAAACCCCTGGTTGAGAACCACTGATCTACATCAGTGTTTGTCAACCTTTTTGCTACTAGGGACAGGCTTGCTGCCTTCCTAAACTGTGTCAGGGAGATCTCAGGGACCGGTGCTGGTCCATGGACCGGTCATTGAGAACCACTGATCTACGCCCTCCAATTGACAGCAACAGAAGAGGTTCCTTCGGCAATTTTCAGGGAAGGGGCTCTAGTCCTGATCTTTCTTCATTCCCAAGCAAACAGGACCATATCCCATTCGTGAGACTACTGAAGAAGTTCTTCTGCAGAAATTCAAGCTGGTGACACTAGCCCCTAGACTTCCCTCTGTAAATCCATAAGATTACTGTATGTCCTTCAGGTCACAATCTCCAACTCCACCAGAGATGCCTATGGTTTTAGACAGGTGCAGATCATCACCCGCATAAAGCTCTCCATTTTTGCCTCTCCATGGCACCAGCTGCGTAGCTGCAGTGACAGATCATGTAAGAGGGCAGGAGACCCACATTTACCCTGGTTTGATGATTGGCTGAGAAGAGCCCACTCCCTTGTCCTTTTAGATCCCCTGCTCTTTGTTCCCACCACTAAGGTTAAGGATCAATAAAGACACATCACTATTTGCACCAACTGAAGTGGCAACTTTCAGTTCAGTTTGGAGACTCTCCACACTGTTCCATCAAGGGGCTCCAGACCTGGTCTGCAGAGACAGCCCTTTCCAGAGGTCAGGGGAATTCAGCCTCTAGGTGTGTTTAGCTCACGTTTCATCCCACGCTGCCGTACCAATGTACCCCACTCCTACGCTTTCCCACCTAAGCTGAGTGGACAATTCAGCCCCTGTGTCAAGTATCAGGGGGTAGCCATGTTAGTCTGTATCTACAGACTCCTTGTTGTTTCAGCCCCTGTGTTCATTCAGCCCCGGGCTTTCTCACTCTGTTTCAGCAATGCTCTTCTTCAGGGCTGAGATGTGCTTTAGGCCACAGGATTGCCCAGCCTTCTTCCCTCTCAATAAAGCAAGCTTTTCCCCTTTTGAGGGACGTGCAGCACTTTGATCCACACTGCTTCCTTCCTACAACCAGCCGAGCACAGCGCTCTAAACTCAGAGTCAAATTCCTCTCTCAGCTGCACGGTGTAGACCAGAGCAACTCAGATGACTTCAGTGTAGTCATATATTTATTTACAACACTGCAGCCGAGAGCAGAATTTGGCCCATTGACTCCCTGGTGTGCTACAACCAGAGCCCAAGAAATTCAAACAGCAGCAGCAGCAACACACCAGTGCTACAGTTCTGAGCCAGTCACCATTCACTGCCATTCAGCAAACAGCTGATGTTACAATTTCTCATGCCCCATCTCACCCCAGGTTAGGTACATAAAGTCTGGGCCTTAAACCCCAATTTTGGGCTCACTTACATCAGTGTAAGGAGAAACTCAACTGAAATAAGTGACTTTACACTAGTGTAAAAGAAATGTGAGATCAGAACTGGGCCCTTTATTTGAGCATGAGCATGTTTAGGGTGACCAGATGTCTTGATTTTATAGGGACAGTCCTGATATTTGGGGCTTTGTCTTATACCAGCACCTATAACCCGCCACCCCATCCCAATTTTTCACACTTGCTGTCTGGTCACCCTAATTGTGTTATGTACTGTTCAGACTCTGAGCCCTCCTCACTGCCTTGGCATGTGCCATCACCTCACAGAAGTGGGGTTCAGATGCTGGGCTCTCTTTTCTTTGCTGTAGAGCTACAGCCCCCCACATGGGCAATGGCTCATTCCCCCATACCATGGAGAAGCACATTGAGAATGTCCCACCATAGGAACTGTAAATCCATTGATTAAATCTCCACACCTTGCTAAGAGTTGCTGCTGAAACCAGCGCAGCACTCCCCAGCTGAAAAGATTCCATCCCAGTTAACGATGGGCTGATAATTAAGTTCTACCCTTTCCAAAGGAGACCTCTCCCCACTAGCCAATCCCACAAGTAAATAACGTAAATTGACTTTGCCTTGGTCGGTGGGTGAGCTCCTAGCCACCAAGGCTCTATCCTGAGAGGCCTCGATTCTCCAGACGGGAATAGACCCTACTGTGTTTCTGAGCCCCACTCCATGGGCAGAAGGCGTCAAATGCCTCAGTGAGATGTCAGCTCAACTGGGACCCCAGCTGTCCCTTTTGGAAGCTGGCCCTGACCTGTAAGTATGTGTGAAGTGATTTGGCTAATCCCTCAAGGTGATCCAGGAAGGCAGCAGAGGAGTGAAATGGGGAGATAGCACAGGGCTACTGGAGTCACAAAGCAACATCACCCTCTCAGCTGTGCTCATCATGACCCAACTTTCTAGTGCAGAGCAGAGCTGGGATGGGAGGAGAAAGTGAGACAGGCTCAGACGAATGAGTCAAATGGTCTAGGCTGCCTCCATTCCCAGCCCTAGCCTTGTTCCCCCTGCATTGATCACAGATGTCAGGGAAGAGCTATCATGGCCCCCAGGAATAGCAGAGCGGGGAAAGGGAACTCACCAAAGTCTGCAAACTGGTACATTCTATTTATCTACCAGCTGGGTGATGTACAGTGAGGTGCAATCAGTCCTTGCCAGAGATGAACCTGGGATGGTTCAGATCCGGACGTGACCCTTCCCACGTTAGGCAGGGCCACATCCAGGTGTTTGGGGTGGGCTCATCACACGGCTGTACAACAGAACCTGCCAAACCCAGCTTCTCAGGTGAAATATAAGAGCCTCAGTGCCCGCGCTTATCCCTAGCATTCCCCAGTGGTGCTGGCACTGGGCTGCACCCACATCCACCACAGATCTGGGTGAGGTGAGGGGAATCCAATCCCTGATTATAGTCCTAAGCTTCCCCACCAATGGACCCCATCCCTGACCTACAGGGGTCACCATCCCCTGGTGTGAAAGGAAAATTCCATATCCAAGGACTTTCCAACACTATCCAACCAACAGATGGACAACTCCTGCCTGGAGGAGTCTTCTAAAGGGACTGGGGGAAATTTATTCTCCATGATCTCTCGGCTATGGACTTTCCATGAGTAAGTAGAATGGATGGATGGACACAACCAGAGCTGGGGGGGGGGGTATGACGAACAAGAGCAGGAGAGCCAGGATTAGGCCATGAGCTACAGGACTTGGTGATACAGGATGATGGAAATGTAACATTAGCGAGAACAATGAAATGAATATCACACCTGGGACAGACGGACAACAACAGGGCATATTCACCCCTCCCTTCCCCACCCCCCTGCTTCAGCAAATGGCAAACAAACTGCTAAGCAGCCCCTAGCCCATCCCGCAGGCGTTTACCTACAAAAGGAGCTCTGCCTCCACTCTGCTCGTGAAGGCCAACACCCGCCTGTGCAAAGGGTCCCACAGCCACCTGCGGGGCAGGCAGAACCATCTGGGAGTCACCCCTTTCCCCGGCCACGCCCCCTGCATTGGGAGCCGAGGGGGCAGGGTTAGCACAGCCTCGCCCCTTTCCCCGGCCACGCCCCCTGCGCTGGGAGCCGAGGGGGCAGGGTTAGCACAGCCTCGCCCCTTTCCCCGGCCACACCCCCTGCGCTGGGAGCTGAGGGGGCAGGTAGCCATGGCAACTCTGCATCACCCCTGCAGGATGAGCCCCTAGGAGACCCTTAAGTCAGCTTTAAGGCAACCCAACACTATCTCCTTCCCACCTACTGAAACCCTTCTTGCTAGATAGGTGAGGAACGGGGCAGACACTGAGCATTGCCCAACCATTCATCGGTGTCCTGTCGAGCTGGAACAGGCATGCAGAGCCAAACTAACACCCATACTTCAGTCATGACCCATCCCGCAGCAGTTAACTATGTAATTGCCATGGCACAAGCCTCACAATGGTGTCCTCTAGCCGTGGCATGCTGGATGGAAAGCACTGGGCCAAGTCCTCGGTGGCTTCCTAGGGGTGAACTAGACAGCTGATCCATAATTCCTCAGAGAACTGAAATGTGCAATGTGTGGCTGATGTACCCTGCATGGGCAGACACCGGGCATGGGCCTCAAGTCCATTGTGACAAAACAGGTGACAGAGGGCGGAAGGGCTGTGTTTGTTCTGGGTCCACCTTTGTCAGCATCGAGGGGAAGTTACGTGGGGGTGGCAGGGAGCTCCTCCTCCTTTCTCATGTCTAGCCTCTAGAACCCGCAACCCTCACTGAGCCACCCACCTGCACCCAGGAGGAACCGCAAGACACTGCATGGTGTGCTGTAAGAGCGACAGCTGCCCGGCACACCTGCCAAACATGTGCCCCAGCTTGCTGAGGCCGGCGCTGTTCTGTGGCCTTCCTTCCGCCAGGGGAGCAGCCGCCTCTCTGGGGCTTCATCAGACCAGGGATCCTGCCTGCAACATCACTCACAGCTCAGACTCAGCCCCCAAAGGCTAATAAAGACCGATAAGAAAATATTATCAGCACATTTGGTTATGGCCCCCTGGGGAAAGGGGCCTGACCCCTGCAGGATGACCCACAACTCAGTGAGGGTTGTGGGTTCTGAGTGCCCTGTAGCATGGTGGGGCTGAATGCTCCCCTTGCATACAGCCATACAGCCCGACTGCCCTCAAGGAGCTGTGCCTGAGGGGAGAGCAGCCTGCTGGCCATGCAGCCGCAGGGTGCTCCCGGTGAGGCTAAAGGTCGGCTTGGGCAGTACTCCTAGGGTGATGTCCTGTCTGAGGGAGGCTAGACATGAGAAAGGAGGAGGATCTCCCTGCCACCCCCACGTAACTTCCCCTCGATGCTGACAAAAGTGGACCCAGAACAAACACGGCCCCTCCGCCCTCTGTCTGTCACCTGTTTTGTCACATCCATTTCAATGGGCTTACGCACCTGACTAATCCTTACACACATGAGGAAGGCTTTGCAAGCTCAGGCCCTAGATTTGCACAGGTGTGGATCCCCCTGGCCAAGGTGTGCAGGCGAAGTACCACCCATGTCTGCTCCCGCCAGAAGCAACACTGCTGGGTGAGTCCAGTAGTGTCCTCCTAGAGCCGCACCCTAGCTGAGAGCAGTGGTACTATGGGAGCAGGAGAGGAAGGAGAATCATAATTTCTTACTTGTCCTTGTCTCGCCTAGTGGAAGAATGAGTCATAACGTCCGTCTCCTCCCTGAGCCACTGCTGGAGCAGCTCCTTTGCGCTGCTCCCTTTGTGCTGTGCGGGGAACGGAGAGGGCCTGTCAAACCCTACCTAGGGAGTTCTCCTGGCCTGGCAGAATCTCCTGAAGGTGCAAGGGCAGAGTAACCGACCCCTACATCTCACGCCCCACAGCCCCAGCACAGGGGGCGTGTTAGGAGGGGTGCACAGGGGCTGTGGCTGGGAGTGCACAGCGCTCCAGCAATCCCTAGATGGCTGATGTTCTCTTTGGAGACCACAGCCAGCTGCTGCAGGTTAGAGCAGCCTGTAGGCTGCAGTGTGTCCCCGGGCCCAGGGCCAGGCAGCAAATCAGCCAGACCTAATTAACTGCCTAAGATCCCAGCCCCCAACTCCATGGGATGCAGTGGAGCAATTGGGATCACTGTCATTAAATGGACAGGTCTAGCTCCCAGCATGCAAAGCCAGTCTCCCACAGGATGGTAGGTCAGCCAGGAGATACTGATTCCAATGTTTAAACCCAAACACCGTCCGGGAGGTAACCCCCTGTAGCAATCCTGGACTGCCCTGCAAATCTCTGGGAGGGGAGTGAAGAGCAGGCCTGGGGTCGGCCCCATGGCTGGAGGAAGAACAAGATGTGAAGGGCTGTGACAATGCAGCAAGGGCGCCATGCATGCTCTGCTGCTATGACAGATGGAGCCTGACTCATGGCCTCTATTCAGCTTCAAGAGGGGCAGCGTTTGATCTCGGCAGGGAGCCTGCAGCTAACTGCTGCTCAAATGCCAACCAGCACCTCCCCCAGACTTCAAAGGCTAGAGCTGCCTTGGACCCTGTATCTCCTCCTCAGGCAGGTCCCATGGGCCTAACTTCCTCACAGGAGATTAGGGCAGGTTTAGAACTCAAAACCCACTCCCCATGTAAGCTAGGCCAGGGCTCTGTGAGATCAGCCCTGCCCATGACTCACAGAGACATGGCAGACTGCTGAGTTTGCAAAGAGATGGTGACTCCAGAGAGCTCCTGGGATTCCCTCCAGCTGCGGTGGGCATTGGTTCCTTCCCACTCACTGCTGGAGGGCACAGAAGGGGCCATATCCCAAACAAGCCCCTTGAAAACTGGGTATTGGTTCCCTCAAAGAAGGCTCACCTTTGCCCTAGCTGCCCTGCTTCAAGAAGGGCTTGGAAGGACAGCGTCTGATGCTAGGGTGTGTCCTGCCCCAGGCAGGAATGTCCCTTTCACGATGATAAAGCAATCCTTAGAGCTTGCACTTTCCTAGCTCCTTCCGAGGATCTCAAAGCACTCCATACTTTAAAATTCACGACAGCCCATTTGCTGGGTCAGTATCAGTATCCCTACTTTACAGATCAGAAAACTGAGGCATACAGAGATTAAGGGCCAAATTTTCAGTGGCCCAGGCCCTCGGCTATGTGCGATTTAGCACACCTACCTTTGTGTGGGCAGTTACAATGACTGTGCATGCAACTGGGGATTTAGACATCCAAATTCTGCTCTGCATGTGCAGGGATGGCAGCAGGTGTAAACGCTGATGCCTCAGGCTGGCCTGCCCTCAGAGCCATGCCCAGGGTCACCCAGGGCATCTGCACCAGAGCCAGGAACAAACCCTGTCTCCTGCCTCCCTGGCCTGTACCTTAACCACTAGCCCACATTCCTCCCACATGTATGACACATTCCCTATCACAACACACACACACTCCTCCTCCGTGCAGCAGGAAGAAGGGGGCCTCTCCACATTGGACGTATGAAGGGGGCAGGGCCTCAGCTGGTGTACATAGCTGATTTACAGGATTTGGCCTCTGATTTCGGGGGAGAAGATTTAGGGTCAGGCTGGGAATTGCCTTCCTATCTGTCCTTGCTGCTGGGGAGGATCCAGCAGCTCCTCTCCCATCCTATTACCCGAGCGGAAGATTGTGAGGCCACAGAGATGCCCATGGGGTCATGCCTAAGGCTGCCCCAGGTTGAACAAAGGCTAAATGGGCCCCAGATCCAAACTTCTGGGTGCCTGGAAAAACCAGGAGGCTCCTCCAAACTGCTTGACCGTCTTCTCCCTTCCCCCTCCACCGCAGTCTCCTATAGTCTGGCTCTGCAGTCCCCAGGGCAGACACAGTGTGTGAGAGCCATATCAGGCCCCGTCTTCTCATTGGATCACTCCATGGGTCCTAGACCCCAGCATCCAAAGACCCTGCCTCCCCCGAGACACCTCTGCCGCTTGCACCCATCCCCAGTACAAATGCCTGCTCCCAGCCAGGAGCTCTTTGATTTTCCTTTCTGTTGGGGTGTTTGGGGAAGACCAAACAAGCAACTAAAGAAAAAAAAGGGAGCAAGGTCCCTTTAATGAAAAGCAACAGATGGGTGTAGTTGGTGAGTGCTCCCCCCCAGGGGTGGGGGTGCAGGAGACCTTTTAACCATGTCTGCGCGTCTGTCTCTCACTCGGGTCCCTTCTGCTGCACGCTGGTGCTGTCTCCCCAGGCTGGTGCCTTGGAACGCATCCTCTCACCAGCCGGGCAGGTCAGCGAGATGAAAGCATGCTTGCGAATATCAGCCCCTAGTTCCTAGGAGACGGACGTAGCCCCACACCAGCACAGGACAATGGCGGGGCCTGGGCCCTCCGAGTTGTCTCGGGATGATGTCACATCTATCAGAGCAATCATACTAAGGGGTGGGGAACAAACACACACACACACAATGGAGCCAGCTTTGATGTCCCGCCAAGGAGCGTGCCTGCTGCCTCCAGCCTCTGCATACCTCCCACCTCTTGGGCGGAGAATGTGTGTGAACGGGGCCCGGGTGGACACAGACACCTGCGGTGACCAGCAAGGCAGGTTCCATCCCGTGTATTTTGACTCAAGCTCAGGCTGTGTGGGTGGGGAAAAGCTCCTGTCCCTACACCACTATCTCTCTACGAGACTGATTCAAATTTACACCATGGCCCCTTCACACTACTTATGCAATATACAAGGGCCATACCGTGGGTGTAAAAGTAACATGCTCTTTGCACAGCCAGAGTAGTGTAAAGGGGCCCTAGTGTAAAAGAGAATCAGGCCTATTAAAGTCATTGCACTGTTCCCAAGCATTCAAAAAAAAAAAAAAAAAAACAGCATGATTCACACCCCCAAAAATCATCATCCTGACTCAAAAATCATGAGATTTAACAAATATACACATACATTTAGGGTTCTTGGTGTGATTTCTGCTCTTTTAGGTCACACTGGGGTCATATTTTCAAGCTTTTCTCAACAACCAGGAGGGCTAAATGGTTGACTTTTTTTTTTTAAATGAAAGCTCAGTCTCTCACTGATTGTCACATGACTCCAAGTGCTTGGGCTTGAAAAAAAGACACCAAATATGGCAAGAGCTGGAGTCTTCTCTTATCACACCCCTGCATTATGGGGTGGGGCAAATGAAGGGGAAGGCTTCCAAACCCAGCACCGCTTGTACCCAGTGCCATACTGCCTGCATTCGCTCTAGGAGTGGAGCACGTCTTTAGCCAAAGGGTGGTTTTAGTTCTTTTCCTGGTTGTATAAGTTCACTGGATAGGCCAGATTCATTCTAAATGCCTGGGGTAAATGGATGCAAATTCTTCAGCAGACTCTGGGCTGAGTTTGGGAGTGATGTAAACAAATGGGGTGAGCCTCCAGGGTGTGTAGAAACTGGTCAGAAAAGGGGTGTACGGTACGTGACACCTTGAAAGCATTTGTGAGTCAGCGTGCTGGCAGCTGTGTGCGCAGCAGGAATAGCAGCGAATGGTCTGTAACAGTGTGTGCGCACTAGGGTGACCAGATGTCCCGATTTTATAGGGACAGTCCCGATTTTTGGGTCTTTTTCTTATATAGGCTCCTATTACCCTCCCACCCCCTGTCCAGATTTTTCACATTTGCTGTCTGGTCACCCTAGTGCGCACAGACATACTAACTTTCACTGCAGTGCTGAGCCCAGTCCAGCCATGTGCAGCAGTACTAGGAGTCCTTCCTATTGACTTCATCACGAGTCACACCTGCATCTTCCAGGAGCTGCCCTGAATCCCGCTAGAGTCCTAGACTGGTGTGAATTACACTCATTGTACACACCCGCTGAATGCCACGGCAGGGCCAGTCACACCCAGCATGTGACTTACAGCACAGCTGAAGACTGCCAACTGTGGCTAGGGCTATGTCTACACTGTGTACCTTACAGTGGCACAGCTGTGCTGCTACAGCCAGTGCCGCTGTAACGTACGCAGTGTAGCCGCTCTTTGCCGGGGCAGTAGCTTTGTCTGCAGGACAGCCACTGTCCCTATGTCCCTCAGCAGTTCTAACCAAGCTGGATCTGAACTTGGCGTTCCCCTCTGTTCAGTGCAGGCATCCCCTAAGCTCACAGCTCTGGGGATAGCATACATTTACTGCTGCTGCAGAGCCAGGGCAGGGAGCCTAAGAGCTGGAAACATTGTTAATAAGTAGGCCCGACATAAACTTCAGCTACAATATTTGTTTATATTTTTTTAAACGCATCCGTTTAAAGTGGTTGGTTTGGATTTTTCGATACAAAGAAGTGAAATCGTGATGGGACACGTTTCTAACTTCTTGCACATTAGCTCAGGGCTGGGGCCTGACTCACGTGAAAATGACTGTAGGCCAGTGGTCCCAAACTTTTCCTCTCCTGCCTCCCCTTACCACTATTAGACTGTGTTCCCCCGCCTGGGCCAGGAGTGGAGCCGTGCCTGGGCCAGGGGCTGTAGCCAGAGACCAGGTGTGAGGCCGGGATCGTAGAGTAAAGGTCGGGAGCGGAGCCGGAGCTGCAGCTGTGGCTAGGGGCTGTAGAGTGACCAGATGAGGGGAAGAAAATATCGGGACACATGGGGGGGGGGGGGGGGGCGGGGCCCGCCAGCAGAGCATAAAAAAAAAAAAGCCAAGTCCTGTCGGCTGAGCAAAAAAAAACCTGCTGGCGGATATCAGGACAGACACCAAAATATCGGGACGGTCCCGATTTTATCGGGATGTCTGGTCACCCTAAGGGGCTGGGCCAGAGCAGAGCTGGGGGCAGAGGGGGCCGGGGTGGCGCTCCCTCCCCACCCTCTAATGGGGGCTGGCCTGGGAACCGATGTGCCCCCCCAGATGTTCCTCCTTGGCCCCCCAGTTTGGGGACAACTGCTTTAGGATGAACCCTGTCACTGTGCCCAAAGTCTGAGTAAATAAGTGTGATGCAGCACAGAACCAAGGGACTAGTCACTCTCTCCCCACTCAGTTCTCACTTGGTGTGGGGTGCGGGAGCTGGAGGCACATTGCTGCAGATACACTAGCCATGCCCCTGCCACAGGCTTATTGGTCCCCTTAAGGCAATGAAGAAATCTCACTCTCTCACATACACGCAGGCTCTCTGCAGCTTGCTGGTCTTCCCAGGCCTGCTGGTGAAGTCACAACTCTTTGAATGTGACCTGCATTGTAGCTGACTCAGCCCCTGCCTATTCTAAAAGGCCATGGTGTAGTTCAGGGTCTTTTCTCTTCCCTCCACAACAAGCCCTGGGAACCCTGACGCTCAGTAACCCAGACGTGCGCTGGCCCCCCTGGGCACCCCTGCTCTGGGTTTGGGATCATAGTAGGGTTGCTCGTGGCCTGTGCAGGGCAGCTCTGAGGGATTTTTTTCTTTAATTGAAACAAAAATCCATCCAAACATCTGTTGATAGATTCGCTTTTCTCCCCAGACCAACCCAAACTGAGAGGCATGAACTTTACAAACCTGTTAACAGGAAGGAAGGTAAAATCGTTAGGCAGCCTATGGCCCGTTCCGCATGGAACCTGCATTACTTTGCCTAGGCCAGTTCCCAGCATTGGCATTTCTAGCAAATATCCCCTGTAACCAATCTATGGAAAACGGGCTTTTATTTTCCACAGGGCGGGTCCATTTCTTTGGCGCCTTGGATGTCAAATATTCCTGAAGCAACCCGGTGCAAACACACTGAGCTCCTGAGCGGGGGTGAGGGGATGGTAAAGGAGGCCACAGTAAGTCCCATCAGAGCTCCCTTTAGGTGACGGCTCCTCCCCTCCCTGGTAACCTAGCCCGCAGAGACGCAAGATGCCTTTACAAATGCAATTTATTTTATCTCCCCCCCCCCCCTTTTTTTGATTTTGCCTGTGTCTGGGTAAATTTAGTTCCCATAAAAATGAGGGACTGTCAACACTGTGTTTAGAGCCAACCACAGTGCAGGCAGCTGTTGTGCAGGCTATGCAGGCTATGCCAATGCACCTCAGTCCTGCCCTGCAGCCCCTCCCCCACTGTTCCAGGCTGGACCCGCAGTCCCCACCCAGGTCTGCTAATGCACCTCAGTCCTGCCCTGCAGCCCCTCCCCCACTGTTCCAGGCTGAACCCCCAGTCCCCACCCAGGTCTGCTAATGACCTCAGTCCTGCCCTGCAGCCCCTCCCCTGCTGTTCCAGGCTGGACCCGCAGTCCCCACCCAGGTCTGCTAATGCACCTCAGTCCTGCCCTGCAGCCCCTCCCCCACTGTTCCAGGCTGAACCCCCAGTCCCCACCCAGGTCTGCTAATGACCTCAGTCCTGCCCTGCAGCCCCTCCCCTGCTGTTCCAGGCTGGACCCACAGTCCCCACCCAGGTCTGCCAATGCACCTCAGTCCTGCCCTGCAGCCCTCCACTGTTCCAGGGTAAGCCCCCAGCCAGCTCTGCCAGTGCACCTCAGTCCTGCCCTGCAGCCCGCCCTCTTCCTCACCTCCCTCCCAGCTATTCCAGGGCTGGGCTTCCCTCCAGCTCTTCTAATGCTCCCCAGTCCTGCCCTGCACCCTACACTCCTCACATGCACATTTGTTAGAGCTCCGCGGGAGCCTGGGGCAGGGCAGGGCAGGGGGAATATCCTTTGTGTTCCCTCCTACTCCACGCAGCCAGCTCACTTGACATAAGTGAGGTTTGGGGTTCCCCATGATGACAGCTTTGGCAGCCTCAGGAGCCCCCCTTTCAGCTGCCTTCCCATGCCCCAGGAGGCACCTCAGGCTCCCCCTGGGAGGAAGGGGAGAACTAAGATGAGGCCGTCTGTGGGCAGCCGCTGGCCTCTTTGACAGCTTCTACCCCTCACTGGGGACAGGGGGAGAGACACGTGGGTGGGTGGGTGGATGGGGGACAGGACCAGCCCTAGGCATTTTGCTACCTTAGGCAAATTTCAGTACATGCGCACATGCACTGCCCACACCCCACTACCCCTCCCCCCACATTTTAGGCCCATGAACCCATAGACACACACACAGAGCTCATCCACATGGGCCCATGCCCAGACACACACACTGAGGGCCACACATGCGCATCCACACAGGCCCACACGTCTGTGTGACTAATAATACTGCTGTTGATGGTTCTACTGCAAAGATACAGCCATTTATTTCTAATGTATTGGCCAGGAGATTTGGGTTTGGCCATGTGACCCAGGGTGAGGACGAAGGGGGCCAAACACCCCAGGACCAAACCTGGGGCCAGCCAGGAACAGAGTTAGCCCCTGTGGCATGGTAGAACAGCCTCAGGGTTGCAGTGGCTTGCGCTCATGGTTCTCAAGGGGCTGTTGCACCACCTGGGGCTCGTTGGGGCAAGGTCTAGATACGCCCCCTTCCCCAGCCACATACCTCAACGGCCTGCCATACCAGGGGATCCACAGCTGCCTGGAATGGGCTGTTTTGTAGCACCACCAGAGCAGTGCAAAGGGTCCGTTACCAGGACACAAGATACAACTTCTAGGTCTCCCATCTCTTTCCATCCTCAGCCTCTTTTTCTTCCTGTCTAGCACCTGCCTGGAGTTGGGTCTCCACTTGATTTTTTGTAGGCAAACTATGGCTGAATTAGGAAGTAAAAATTGGTTTTACCCTCCCCCAACCCCAAATTCCATACACAATGGGTCTTCTCTGATGCTCACATTCTGCAGGCTGATAGCCACAAGAATGCCCTAGCTCGCAGCCTCCCCAAATGATGTTACCACAGCAAAAAACAAGGCAGCTGGGGCCTTTCCCCTCAGTCTTTGTAGAACCGGGCTGGAGGGGCCAGCCCGAGGAAACTCCTGTTTCAATTGTTCCTGCGGTACAAATTACAATGTGTCCTGAGTCAGAGCCTTGCCTAGAGGTGAGAGTGCCATCTTGCCAGTACCAGCTGGGCTCTGCAGCCAGGCATGGTAGGGCCCAGGTAGAATGGGCAGATTCTAGCCCAACGGGTCCTTCTGAGCAAGGGCCAGATTGTCAAAGGGCTTTAGGCTCCTAGTAGGATTTTAAAACATGCCTGAGCAGGTGAGGCACCTAGTGCCCATCTATAGGAACCTAAATATCTTGGGCAAACTGGCCCCAAGTGCTTTGCTGCTTGCAGTCTTCAACACATTGCAATCGCTGAGAGCCAAGGAGTCTGCTTCATGCAGAATCTGCCTGTTACCTGCTTCCCGCCGGTTCGTCCAGTGCCTCTTTAAGGTCCAGTTCCTCACGTTGCTGAGCTGGGCAGAGAATGAGTAATGGGATGTAAGGAGCCGTGTCCATCGCAGCAGACGATCTCTCTCTTCCTCTAGCCCCGCACTCAAGGGGCTGCTGCAGATTAGACAAAGGTTCCTAACCATCAGAGGGGTGAAGTTCTGAAACATCCTTCCAAGGGGAGCAGTGGGGGCAAAAACCCTAACTTGTTTCAAGACTGAGCTTGGTAAACTCATGGGGATCTGCAACTGCTAGCAGAAATATCTCCAATAGCCAGAGGTGGGACACTAGATGGGGAGGGCTCTGAGTTGCTACAGATAATTCTTTCCCAGGTGTCTGGCTGGGGGCTCTTGCCCACGTGCTCAGGGTCTAACTGATCTTCATATTTGGGATCATGAAGGAATTTAACCCCAGGTCAGATTGGGAGAGACCCTGGGGGTTTTCCACCTTCCTCTGCAGCGTGGGGCCTGGATCACTTGCAAGTTTAAACTAGAGTAAATGGGGGATTCTCTGTAACCAGAAGTCTTTAAACCATGATATGAGGACATCAGTAACTCAGCTGGAGGTTATGGGTAGAGCCAGCACTAGGCATAAGCAGACTAAGCAATGCTTAGGGTCCTCTATTTGCTTTTTATTATGTGTTGGGGGGAGAAATATTCCAGTTTAGGACCCCCAATGGGTTAGCATCGCCATCGTGAGTCTACTACAGGAGTGTGTGGGTGAGATTCTGGGGCCTGAGCTGTGCAGGAGGTCAGACTAGCTCATCACAATGGTCTTTGGCCTTAGAATCAATGAGGTGGTGTGTCCTAGCAGGGTGTTGCAATCCCAAGGAGCCATGGTCTTCTGGCAAGCATGAGCAGGCATTTTGGACAGCGAGTGAGTATGTTGCAGATAGCAGGCCATCTAGCCAGGCTGGATGCTGCTCCTTACCCAACAGGAAGCAACACATGCCCAAGAGTGGAGTGCCCTGCCCTGATCTGCCCCCTCAACTGCACGGTAACTTGTCCAGCAGCACTCCACTCCCCCTACTCCCCAGCATGGCTCCCGCATGTTATAGGTTTTTCTCTCCAGTTTGATTGAAAGAGAACAGTGTTTATTAATTAACTGCAGAGCCAGGAGGGGGCACACTGGAGCTTAGGGGGAGGACTAGCCCCTTTGATGGAGCAGATGGCTGGGAGGTGGTTAACGCGCCGGCACTGGAGTGATTTCTCCTGGAAGGAAGGAAGTGTCCTCAGGCAGAAAAAATGCAGAAATAACAGGGTTGGGTTTTGTTGTTGTTGTTTTTTAAAAATAGCTATTCTTTCCCCCCCAGCCATCTGGGCCATTCCCAGTTGATGGGAGAGGCAGGGGGAGGGGGACGGAGCTGGGAGAAATGGATATAATCATTCTGGATTTATATCACATTTGCAACATATTAAATGAGGGAGGGCATCCATCCCCCATGGAATATTATATACAATCGAGCTAGCTAGGATTTTATATTTGCACAGTCACATGTACAATCATACTGTACACACGCACAGGCACATGCCTCATTTGTAGTAGTGATAGCCATGTGAGAAATTGCATTTTTCACACCCTTTCAAGCCTCATCTGCGCTCTGTCCACTAATCCCTCTCCTTAGGAACATCTTGAAAGGATGGTCCAGTGGTTAGGGCCCTGGCCTAGGAGCTGGGTTCAATTTCCTGATCTCCCAGAGGCTTCTTGTGTGACCACGGGCAAGTCACTTAGCCTCTCAGTGCCTCAGTTTGCCATCTGTACAATGAGGCTAATAGCACTGCTCTGCCTTACAGGGGGTTTGTGAGGATAAATACAATAAAGATTGTGATACGCTTTGAAATCTGCTGATGAAAAGAGCCATGTATATTTATTGTTCTAACATCTGCACAACATCAAAGAGCCAGCATTTAAAAAACTACCTCCTAGAGAAAGGTTTCAATGTGAAAACTCTCCCAGCATGACCCTGTGCTGAGCCCCAGGCTGGCCAGCATTCAGACACATGATCCTGACCAGTGTGGGGTCTGATATCCCACTGTTCACAGAGCTAGAAATGGGAACTTTATACCAGCCCCCCAATAAGACCCAGTTCTTGCTTCTCTGAATTGGGGCCTCTTGGATTACTATAATAAACATCAAACAGTCATAACAACTGGGGAGCTTGTCAAGCCAGGCCTTAAAAATCTCTATGGATGGAGATTCCACCACCTCCCTAGGTAACCCATTCCAGTGCTTCACCACCCTCCTAGTGAAATAGTGTTTCCTAATATCCAACCTAGAACTCCCCCACTGCAACTTGAGACCATTGCTCCTTGTTCTGTCATCTGCCACCACTGAAAACAGCCGAGCTCCATCCTTTTTGCTTGAGGATGCCTAAATCTCATTTTCAAAGGGGATTTAGGCACTTAGGACTCTACTCATCCTTGACTCTCAGTGGGGTTTGGGATCCAAAGTGCCTAAATCTATTTCCAATAGGAGATTGAGGTTCCTAAGTCACTCAATCATTGCAACACAACACAGCAGCCCTAAACATCTGTAAACATCTGGGCCTAAGGCCTTTGGACATGGCTCTGCTGTGCTGCCAACTGATTTCCTGCAGCAACCCCAGGGATGAGAGGCCATGCTCAGGGCACTAATTGCAAAGGTGATCCCAGTGCCTGCATTAGTAAAACACTGGACCAGAGAGACAGCTCTTGCACCGCGCTCTAGAACTGGCTTGAGTTGGGCTCAGATGGATTTCTGGCAGGAAGCCAAAGTGCCCTAGAGGTGAACTCCCAAGGACCAAAGAGAACTCCTACCCCTGCCAACTCCCCATGCACACAGTGCAGTAGGGGATCTATGTAACACAGTGGCCCCTCTATGAATTCCAGGGCTCTTGGGGATCAGCTCTCATCAAATTTCAACCTCAGGGGCTTCCCCCCCTTCACAAACAATTCCTCACCCAGAAAAATGAGGGCGATTCTAAATATTTTCAGTGCCTCTTCTATAAAAACCTGCCCCAAATTCCCATTGGGCTTTGTTGGCTCTGCCCCAAGGGTGCCAAGCCTGGCTGTGGAAGAAGAATGCTGAAAAGCATGCTGGAAGCTTTCAAGTCTGTTAAAAAGCTGCTCAAAGGTGATAAATCTAAAGCAACATGCGGCTCTAAGCCCCTTGCCCTTCCAAGCCCATCTCCAGTGGAAGTCAGCTGCTATTGCTGATAGCTGGATCCAATTTATAAGGCACTCGATGGAGACAATCACCAGGGAAGAAGATAAATAATATTCAGATGGAACAATTACATTTAATTGACTGAAATCTATTTGTCTTCTTCCCTGATGATTGTCTCCGCCAAGCGCTTTCTAAATTGGATCCAGCTATCAGCAATATTAACTTAACTTCTCTTTCTCATTGGCCCAGCTGCTCAGACCAAAATATTGGGCTCAGAATAAACTTTCACTGTTCATCTTCATAACATTTCGGTTGTTCCAAACGTGTTGTCCTTCAAGCACTTTTCTTTGCAGACTCGGAAGTAAGCAGAGATGTGTTTTAGGTGATTTTTAAATTCTAAGGGCCAGAGCTTTAGCTGGTCTGTCAGAAGCACTTCACTGAAGTCATCAGTACACCAGGCGAGGATCCTGCCAGGAAATGAACAGCAGGCTGTGTGACAAAGTTTCTGTGCAGGCAGGAGTTTGGCATAACCACAAGGGTGAGTGCTGAGCCAATTTGTGCTCCTGAATGAAATTCACCCCGTCAGAGAGCTGGCACGAGGCCTATGCACCATTGAACTTTAAGTAGGACTTACATGGAGCATATATTGGTGCTTGGCCCATGGGTGAATCTCACCCACCCTGATTGTTACATTAATTAAAGAGAAAACGCCTTTAAAGTGAGTGTGACACTCGCTCTTGCTAATTTCAGCTGCAAGCTGCCAGTTTCAGCAGCTACTGCCCTCTGGCCCCTTGGGACAGTTTGCTCACTTGCTCCTGCTCAATACAGGTGCTATGAGAAGCGCAGGGAAGGTGGCCTCTGAGACAGGTCGTGCAGGGCTTCCTAGATAGTCCAACATCTTGTATTTCACTCAGAAGTGAATTGCTAGCAAACCGAGGGAAGGAGGTCTAGAAGAGGTCTATAGCTATCCACGGAGCAGACACAGCCTGGGTTCTGGGAGTGCAAGCTTCCTCACCTTGCCCTGCTGACATATGTCACCTGTGACTTGGAGGGACCACTGCTCAGGGGAGAAGGGAGTTCAGTCTCTAGGGCCGCCTTAGTGCTTGGTCCCTCTGTAGAGTCTGCCAGCAAGGAGGCCAGCTGTGCTAGGACAGAGACCCACCCACCTATTGCAGCATGGCCACTGAACAGCCACGGGAGGATGACTAGGTTACTCCTGACCGGGTCCAAAGCTGACGCTGAGAGCCACAGGGTATATCCATCCACTTCCTTCTGTGCATAAAATTCAAATAAGTAGGGAAAACGTCTTATGAATATGGGTCCAGATCCTCAGCTGGTGGAAATCGGCAGAGCTCCATTGACAACAATGGCGCTATCCTGATTTAATCAGCTCACTGTCTGGCCCATTTACATGAATATTTTCCCCTTGGAGAGGAGTAATGACTTCAGGGCATCCCAGCCTACACTGCATGAGCTCTCCATACCGGCAGGTCCTTCGGTAGCCCTTCAGGAATCGGGGAGTCCTGAATCCCAGTCGCTAAAGGTGTAATGCCTCAGGCACCCAATAGAGGAGAGAGAAATCGCATCCCAAGCTGGTTTTCCCCCAGGGAGCGGGGAAGATGGGAAGCCCCAGGATTCCTGCCTTTGAGTCCTGACTGCAGCAACTGGGAAAAGAGAAGGGTTCGGGTTGCAGAATCCCAGGAGTAAAGGGAGAGTACGTAGCTCTGCCTCTTGCAAAGTCGGGGCAGGCAACGGAGAACTCTCTGGAGACAGCAGACTGGCCTTCAGTAGGATGTACCTACAAATGTACTGCACAGCAACGGCCAATGACAGGACCACAGAAAGCATGGAAAGGCTGTGGGGATGGAGGCGCAGAAACAAAAACCCTCTTGGGTACCATATTCTAGGCACCCAGAGCCCACAATCATAGACGCAGAGACTTTAAGGCCAGAAGGGACCATTGTGATCACCTAGTCTGTCCTCCTGCCCATCACAGGCCACAGAACCTCACCTACCCATTCCTGTAATAGGCCCCTAACCTCTGACTGAGTTACTGATGTCCTCAAATAATGGCTTAAAGACTTCAAGTTATAGAGAATCCCCCATTTACACTAGTTCAAACCAGCAAGTGACCCATTCCCAACGCTGCAGAGGAAGGTGAAAACCCCCCCAGGGTCTCTGACCTTGGGGAAAATTCCTTCCCGATCCCAAACATGGCGATCAGTTAGACCCTGAGCATGTGGGCAAGAACCACCCAGACAGACACATGGGAAGTGACAAATGTGCTAACAACATAACAACGGCCATACTGGGTCAGACCAAAGGTCCATCTAGCCCAGTATCCTGTCTGCCAAGAGTGGCCCATGCCAGGTGCCCCAGGGAGAATGAACAGCACAGGTAATTATCAAATGATCCATCCCCTGTTGCCCATTCCCAGCTTCTGGCAAAACTGAGGCTAGGGACACCATCCTGCCCATCCTACTAATAGCCATTAATGGACCTAGCTACCATGAACGTATCTAATTCATTTTTGAACCCAATTATACTTTTGGCCTTCACCACCAACCCCTGGGAACAAGTTCCTCTTGTCTTTTAACCAGTTACTGATCCATGAGACCTTACCTCTGATCCCAGGACGGCTCAGTTTAAGTGCTAGGGCAATGGAGAACTCAGTCCCTGGCGTCTCCCATGGTGCGTCGTATCCCTAATAACATGACTGAGGTTCCGTCCCTACCTGCATTGGGACTTAGCATAGCTCCTCCAAGGCACTCTCCAAGGCCATCAATACATCTCCTCTGTTAGCTCATTGGGAACAATTAGCAAGTCACACTCTGTGTCTCTTAGTACAATGAGGGCCCCTGGCAATCCCAGCGCGAGCATATGTAATCTGGGAGATCTTTCGGTTACCCCAAACCACCATTCCGCAGTGTCACAAACTATCTATGAGCCCCAGCTAAATTGCCAGCAGACCTCAAACGCCTACAGCCTAGACATGACCCAAACTGAACACCTCGTTTGGTGAAAGAGACACTGGTGGTAGCACAGGCAGAGAGCAGATATTGTGTGTTGCTTTACAAAGGACAACACAGAAGAGACCTTGGAGTCAACATGTTTGTTGACCAAAATGAGGTTCTTTGGTTTTATCTAGGATGGCCAGTGCCCCCAGCACAGCAACCTCATCACCAGCATGAGCTGCTGGGGGATAGATCATGTCCAGCTGTGGAAGCATAGCACCCCTGATGCCTAGCTGGGATTGTCAAGGCTGTATCCCCACTTTGAACTTTAGGGTACAAGTGTGGGGGCCTGCATGAGGACTTCTAAGCTTAACTACCAGCTTAGATCTGGTCCGCTGCCACCATTCCCACAAGCTAATTCCCTTCCCTGGGAAGCTTTGAGAAACCTTTCACCAATTCCCTGGTGAATACAGATCCAAACCCCTTGGATCTTAAAACAAGGAGAAATTGACCCTTCCCCCCTCCTTCCTTTCACCAACTCCTGGTGAATACAGATCCAAACCCCTTGGATCTTAAAACAAGGAGAAATTGACCCTTCCCCCCTCCTTCCTTTCACCAACTCCTGGTGAATACAGATCCAACTCCCTTGGATCTAAAAACAAGGGAAAATCAATCAGGTTCTTAAAAAGAAGGCTTTTAATTAAAGAAAAAGGTAAAAATAATCTCTGTAAAATCAGTATGGAAAATAACTTTACAGGGTAATCAAACTTAAAGAGCTTGGAGGACCCCCCTCTAGTCTCAGGTTCAAAGTACAGCAAACAAAGATAAACACTCTAGTAAAAGGTACATTTACAAGTTGAGAAAACAAAGTAATACTAAGACGCCTTGCCTGGCTTTTTACTTACAAGTTTGAAATATGAGAGACTTGTTTAGAAAGATGGGGAGAACCTGGATTGATGTCTGGTCCCACTCAGTCCCAAGAGCGAACAACCCCTAAACAAAGAGCACAAACAAAAGCCTTCCCCCCCCCCCCCAAGATTTGAAAGTATCTTGTCCCCTTATTGGTCCTTTGGGTCAGGTGTCAGCCAGGTTACCCGAGCTTCTTAACCCTGTACTGGTAAAAGGATTTTGGAGTCTCTGGCCAGGAGGGATTTTATAGTACTGTACACAGGAGAGCTGTTACCCTTCCCTTTATAGTTATGACAGGGATGCTGGCAGCTGGAGTAAATCCTGGTAAGCAAAGAGCAGCAAAACATCCCCCCCAGAGACTGATGGAAAGAAACAGTGCCCTGCTGGGAGACAGCTAGATTGGCCAGAGTTAAGGCTAAGATTCTGTCACTCATATTTTTAGTAAAAGTCACAGACAGGTCACGGGCAATAAAGAAAAATTCACAGAAGCCCGTGACCTATCTGTGACTTTTACTAAAAATATGCATGACAAAATGGGGAGCTGCAGTCTCCCCACATCACCCAGGGGGCCTGGATCAGTGATGCAGGGTCCCCACACTGCCCGCGGTGGCTCCAAGCTCAGGGCATCCTGGCCGCCTGCGGCAGCTCTGAGCTCCGGGGTACCTGGCTGCCTGTGGCAGCTCTGAACTCTGGGGTACCCTGGCAGCTCTGTGGCAGCTCCGTGCTCTAGGGTGCTCATGGTGGCTCTGTGCTCTGGGGCGCCTGCAGAGGCTGGGACTTCCTGGGAGCCTCACTGCCTGCAGTGCCCAGGAGTTTGGGGTCTCCCCACCGCCTTAGAGCTCCAGGCACCCCTGGCTCCACCCTGTCTTGGAGCTGCCTGCTGGGCATCCCTGCCTCCCTCTGCAGCTGGGAGCTTGGGCCCCCACAGTTCCCAGCCGCCAGGGGCAGCGGGGGACCCTACAGCTCTCAGGATGTCTAGGTTATGAAGGACATTGAGGTCCCTAAAGCCATGTTGGGGTCGTGGGGAGTTAGGGCTGTCAAGGCTGCTTCCCCACTTCGAACTTTAGGGTACAAATGTGGGGGCCTGCATGAAAACTTCTAAGCTTAACTACCAGCTTAGATCTGGTCCGCTGCCACCATCCCAAAGCTAATTCCCTTCCCTGGGTAGCCTTGAGAGACATTCACCAATTCCCTGGTGAATACAGATCCAAACCCCTTGGATCTTAAAACAAGGAGAAATTAACCATCCCCCCTCCTTCCTTCCACCAACTCCTGGTGAATACAGTTCCAACCCCCCTGGGATCTTAAAACAAGGAGAAATTAACCATCCCCCCTCCTTCCTTTCACCAACTCCTGGTGAATACAGATCCAACCCCCTCGGATCTAAAAACAAGGAAAAATCAATCAGGTTCTTAAAAAGAAGGCTTTTAATTAAAGAAAAAGGTAAAAATCATCTCTGTAAAATCAGTATGGAAAATAACTTTACAGGGTAATCAAACTTAAAGAGCTCAGAGGATCCCCTCTAGCCTCAGGTTCAAAATACAGCAAACAGAGATAAACGCTTTAGTAAAAGGTACATTTACAAGTTGAGAAAACAAAGATAAAAACTAACACGCCTTGCCTGGCTGTTTACTTACAAGTTTGAAATATGAGAGACTTGTTTAGAAAGATGTGGAGAACCTGGATTGATGTCTGGTCCCTCTCAGTCCCAAGAGCGAACCACAACCAAAACAAAGAGCACAAACAAAAGCCTTTCCCCCCCCCAAGATTTGAAAGTATCTTGTCCCCTTATTGGTCCTTTGGGTCAGGTGTCAGCCAGGTTACCCGAGCTTCTTAACCCTTTACAGGTAAAAGGATTTTGGAGTCTCTGGCCAGGAGGGGTTTTATAGTACTGTACACAGGAGAGCTGTTACCCTTCCCTTTATAGTTATGACACGCCCCCCAAATCACAGATAGTGTTGGACGTCCGGTTCCACACTGGCTGTGATTTCTTCCTGGAGCTCTAGGAGAAAACAGAGTTAATAAGACACATGTACCTTTAGACATACTACTGATTATATAAAAACTAACAATATGTTCCATTCCAAGAACAATTTTTAACCAGTTGACTCTGGGAAACTTTCCCGGGAGAGTGCATCAGCCACTTTGTTAGAAGCTCCTGAAATGTGTTGTATTTCAAAATCAAAATCTTGGAGAGCTAAACTCCACCGAAGAAGTTTTTTGTTATTCCCCTTGGCGGTATGAAGCCACTGTAGCGCAGCATGGTCTGTTTGTAGTTGGAAACGCCGTCCCCAAACATATGGGCGTAGCTTTTCCAGCGCGTACACAATGGCGTAGCATTCCTTTTCGCTGATTGACCAGTGGCTTTCCCTCTCAGACAGTTTCTTGCTGAGAAACACGACACGATGGAATTCTTGATCCGGTCCTTCCTGCATTAAAACTGCTTCCACGCCCCGCTCGGACGCATCTGTGGTTACTAGGAACAGTTTGTCAAAGTCTGGGGCCCTTAGCACAGGGTCAGACATGAGTGTCGCCTTAAACTGTTTAAAGGCCTTTTGACACTCATCAGTCCACTGAACTGCATTTGGCTGATTCTTTCTGGTTAGGTCTGTCAGCGGGGCGGCGATTTGGCTGTAGTGTGATACAAATCGCCTATAATATCCGGCCAAGCCTAAGAAGGATTGGATCTGTTTCTTTGACTTTGGAACCGGCCACTTTTGGATAGCATCCACTTTGGCCTGTAGGGGATTTATAGTTCCTTGACCCACCTGGTGCCCCAGGTACGTCACTGTTTTGGCCTATTTGACACTTTTTAGCCTTAACAGTTAGTCCTGCCTGCCGGATGCGCTCGAAGACTTTTTCCAGGTGCTCCAGGTGTTCTGTCCATGAATCAGAAAAAATGGCCACATCATCGAGGTAGGCAACTGCAGATTCTCCCAATCCCGCTAGGAGACCATCTACAAGTCTTTGGAAGGTGGCGGGTGCATTTCGCAACCCGAAAGGGAGTACATTGAATTCATACACCCCTGCCTGGGTGACGAAGGCTGACCTTTCCTTAGCGGGTTCATCTAGTGGTACTTGCCAGTACCCTTTGGTTAAGTCTAAAGTAGAGATGAATTGGGCATGTCCCAATTTTTCCAATAGCTCATCTGTGCGTGGCATTGGATAGTTGTCAGGACGAGTTACAGCATTTAGCTTACGGTAGTCCACGCAAAAGCGTATTTCCCCATCTGGTTTGGGAACTAGAACCACTGGAGATGCCCATGCACTGTTAGAGGGGCGGATTATACCCATCTGTAGCATGTCCTGGATCTCCCTTTGTATAGCAGTTTGGGCAAGAGGTGACTCCCGGTAGGGTGGGGTTCTAATTGGGTGAGCATTACCTGTGTCAATGGAGTGGTATGCCCGTTCGGTCCGTCCTGGATTGGCTGAGAAAATTGGTGCAAAGCTTGTGCACAGCTCCTTGATCTGCTGTCGCTGCAGACGTCCAAGGGTCGTGGAGAGGTTCACCTCTTCCACGCCACCATCCTTTTTTTCTTCGTAGTAGACACCTTCAGGCCACTCCGCGTCATCTGTTTCCTGGGCTGTAAACTGGCAAACGTTTAATTCTCTGGAATAAAAGGGCTTAAGAGAATTAACATGGTATACCTTAGGCTTTATGTGGGAGGTGGGGGAGGCTATGAGATAGTTAACAGCTCCTAGGCGCTCCTGGACCGTGAATGGTCCTTCTCACGATGCTTCCATTTTATGGGCCTGGAGCGCCTTTAAGACCATGACTTGGTCTCCTACTTTGAAAGACCGTTCTCTGGAATGTTTATCATACCAGGCCTTTTGCTCTTCCTGAGCATCCTTTAGGTTTTCTTTAGCAAGGGCTAAAGAGTGTCGGAGGGTACTTTGTAGGTTGCTTACAAAGTCTAGAATGTTAGTTCCTGGAGAAGGCGTAAACCCCTCCCATTGCTGCTTCACCAACTGTAATGGCCCCTTAACCTCGCGGCCATACACAAGTTCAAATGGTGAAAATCCTAAACTGGGATGTGGTACAGGCCTGTAGGCAAAAAGCAACTGCTGCAACACTAGGTCCCAATCATTGGAGTGTTCATTTACGAATTTACGTATCATGGCCCCCAAAGTTCCATTAAACCTCTCCACCAGGCCATTGGTTTGATGGTGATAAGGGGTGGCAACCAAGTGATTCACCCCATGAGCTTCCCACAGGTTTTTCATGGTCCCTGCCAGGAAATTAGTTCCCGAATCTGTAAGGATGTCGGAGGGCCACCCTACCCTGGCAAAAATGTCTGCTAATGCCTGGCACACACTTTTAGCCCTGGTGTTGCTTAAGGGTACTGCTTCCAGCCATCGGGTAGCAAAATCCATGGAAGTCAGTATGTACTGCTTTCCTCTGTGTGTCTTCTTTGGGAAAGGACCCAGAATATCCACAGCTACTCGCTGAAATGGGACTTCAATTATGGGTAGTGGCTGGAGAGGGGCTTTAACCTGGTCTTGGGGCTTTCCCACTCGTTGGCACACCTCACAAGACCGGACATAATTAGCAACGTCCTTGCCCATTCCCTCCCAGTGGAAGGACTTCCCCAACCGGTCTTTGGTTCTGTTCACCCCAGAATGGCCACTGGGATGATCATGGGCTAAGCTCAAGAGCTTTACCCGATATTTAGTGGGAACTACCAACTGTCTTTGAGGATGCCAGTCTTCCTGGTGCCCACCAGAAAGAGTCTCCTTGTATAAAAGTCCTTGTTCTACAACAAACCGGGATCGGTTAGAAGAGCTGAGAGGCGGTGGGGTGCTCCGTGCCGCCGCCCAAGCTTTCTGAAGGCTGTCATCTGCTTCCTGCTCGGCCTGGAACTGTTCCCTTGATGCTGGAGACATCAGTTCCTCCTTGGACTGTGGACTGGGGCTTGGCCCCTCTGGAAGCGATGCAGGTGCTGGGGCTGTTTCCATTGACTGTGAACCGCTGTCCGCTGGTGCACTATGTGGTATTTCCGGCTCTGGCTGAGCCTCTTGGGTGGCGTTATCTACTGCTTCCGCCAGTTCAGGCTCGCTGGTGCCCTCTGGCATTGGAGTTGTAGACGGGTTTGCAAGCGCTGGACTCAGTGCTGGCAATGGTTCTGGTGCTGGCTGCGTTGCCAGTTCCGGTTCTGGGACTGGCTTTGGCTGGGTCTCTGGGATTGGATCCACTACGGCTGTTGCAGTCGTTGGCAGGGGATCCGGTTCCACCCCCTTTGGTTGGGTCTCTGGTAACACAGACGGGGCCCTGGTGGATGGCTCAGGAACAGGGATGGGGGTGAAAGCTTGCTTAGCCTGGCTGCGGGTGACTATTCCCACCCTCTTGGCTAGCTTCACATGGTTGGCCAAGTCTTCCCCCAGCAGCATGGGGATGGGATAATTGTCATAGACTGCAAAAGTCCACATTCCTGACCAGCCCTTGTACTGGACATGCAACTTGGCTGTAGGCAAGGTTACCGAATGTGACACGAAGGGTTGAATTGTCACTGGAGCCTCCGGGTTGATGAGTTTGGGGTCCACTAGGGATTGGTGGATAGTTGACACTTGTGCCCCAGTGTCTCTCAAAGCGATAACCTTCTTTCCGCCCACTCTCAAGGTTTCCCTTCGCTCCGAGGGTATGAGAGAGGCATCTGGGTCTGGGGATCTTTGGTGTGATTGTGGTGTAATGAACTGTAATCGGTTGGGGTTCTTGGGGCAGTGAGCCTTTATATGTCCCAGTTCATTACATTTAAAACATCGCCCTGCTAAGGTATCACCGGGGCGATGTTGGTTGGTGGAGACTGGTGTGGTGGGGTGAGAAGGCGTCTGGGGTTTCCCTTGGGATGTGGGTGGGGCCTTGGGTTGTCCCCGGTGGTAAGGTTTGGTTTCGGGTTGCCCCTTCTGATATTCGCTCCAACTGCTACTAGTTTTTTTCTTTTCTGCCACCTCCACCCATTTGGCTCCAATCTCCCCCGCCTCGGTTACAGTTTTGGGCTTCCCATCTAGGATGTACCTTTCTATTTCCTCAGGAACACCCTCTAAAAACTGCTCCATTTGCATTAGGAAGGGCAACTCTTCCGTAGATTTAACATTTGCTCCTGATATCCAGGCATCCCAATTTTTCCCAATGTGGTAGGCATGTCGGGTAAATGACACATCGGGTTTCCACCTTAGGGCTCTGAACCGCCGACGGGCATGCTCAGGTGTTAGCCCCATTCTGATTCTGGCCTTGTTTTTATAAAGTTCATAACTGTTCATGTGTTCCTTAGGCATTTCAGCCGCCACCTCTGCTAAGGGTCCACTGAGCTGCGGCCTCAGCTCTACCATGTACTGGTCTGCAGTGAGGCTGTATCCAAGGCAGGCCCTTTCAAAATTTTCTAAGAAGGCCTCAGTATCATCGCCTGCCTTGTAGGTGGGGAATTTTCTGGGATGGGAAGTGGTACCTGGTGAGGGGTTGTTAGGATTGGCTGTTGTATCCGGCCTAGCCCTTGCTACTTCCAGTTCATGCTTCCTTTCTCTTTCTCTCTCCTCCATCTCTTTTTCTTTCAGCTCCATAGCTCTCTTGTGGGCCTCCTCTTTGGCTTTCTCCAGCTCCATAGCTCTCTTGTGGGCCTCCTCTTTGGCTTTTTCGTCTTTTTCTTTCAGCTCCATAGCTCTCTTGTGGGCCTCCTCTTTGGCTTTCTCTTCTCTTTCTCTCAGCTCCATCTCTCTCTTGTGGGCCTCCTCTTTGGCTTTTTCTTCTTTTGTAGTCATTTTCCTGTTTTCTTGTGCTGGGTCACACCCCTCTGCAGTTGACTGAAACTGGGATGCACTCAGCTCAGGCTGCTGCTGAGTTAACAGAGACTTTCTAACTAGCTACTCCCGAGGATGTAAAAAGAAAAAAAAACAATTCAGCTTGTAAATTCCTTTTACCAGTTGTTTGCTCATTAATTGAACCCTTCTCTTAACAAAGGCCCTTGTTAAAAAAACTTAACACCTCTGCCTTCAGGCAAGGAGAGATAAGATATGCATCTACCTTCAGCTCTGCTTTCCAAGCAGCTAGAAGGAAAAAAAAATCTTACTGGCTTTTGGGTTTAAAATGATTCCCACCGCTCTGCCACCATGTCAAGGCTGCTTCCCCACTTTGAACTTTAGGGTACAAATGTGGGGGCCTGCATGAAAACTTCTAAGCTTAACTACCAGCTTAGATCTGGTCCGCTGCCACCATCCCAAAGCTAATTCCCTTCCCTGGGTAGCCTTGAGAGACATTCACCAATTCCCTGGTGAATACAGATCCAAACCCCTTGGATCTTAAAACAAGGAGAAATTAACCATCCCCCCTCCTTCCTTCCACCAACTCCTGGTGAATACAGTTCCAACCCCCCTGGGATCTTAAAACAAGGAGAAATTAACCATCCCCCCTCCTTCCTTTCACCAACTCCTGGTGAATACAGATCCAACCCCCTCGGATCTAAAAACAAGGAAAAATCTATCAGGTTCTTAAAAAGAAGGCTTTTAATTAAAGAAAAAGGTAAAAATCATCTCTGTAAAATCAGTATGGAAAATAACTTTACAGGGTAATCAAACTTAAAGAGCTCAGAGGATCCCCTCTAGCCTCAGGTTCAAAATACAGCAAACAGAGATAAACACTCTAGTAAAAGGTACATTTACAAGTTGAGAAAACAAAGATAAAAACTAACACGCCTTGCCTGGCTGTTTACTTACAAGTTTGAAATATGAGAGACTTGTTTAGAAAGATGTGGAGAACCTGGATTGATGTCTAGTCCCTCTCAGTCCCAAGAGCGAACCACAACCAAAACAAAGAGCACAAACAAAAGCATTTCCCCCCCCAAGATTTGAAAGTATCTTGTCCCCTTATTGGTCCTTTGGGTCAGGTGTCAGCCAGGTTACCCGAGCTTCTTAACCCTTTACAGGTAAAAGGATTTTGGAGTCTCTGGCCAGGAGGGGTTTTATAGTACTGTACACAGGAGAGCTGTTACCCTTCCCTTTATAGTTATGACAAGGGCATGTCTGGGTTAAAGAGTATGGTGCCTCCAGCAATCCATGGCCACCAAGAATGGAGATGTTGGAAGATGAAAAACGGCCAACTCCCCAACCACTATGGGTGGGTAATGTTATATGGGACATGTCTGGGGCCAGAACCTCAACTTCCACTGCTGATGCAGGTTTACTTTGCTCAGCATTTGACGGAACGGGTGACCTCTTCAGCGCCGTGTTGACAGTAACATGAACTAACAGAGTTGCAGAAGATATATTAAAAAACCTCCACCTACAAAAACATGATTTATTTTGTAATAAATCTCCTTCTGTTTTGTTTTTGATGGGAGATGATGGCTCTGGGATCTGAGGGGCTGGGAGACAGCTCAAGACAGTTCAAATTCCTCCCCCAGGTGCTATCAATTAATGCCTTCATTAAACGCCAAGATCAAAGGCAGCCAAAGCTGGAGCATGATGGAACAACAGAGTTCAGCTCCATGAAGTCACCCACAAGTGGTGACAACTTCAAAAGGGGCTGGATAGTGTTGCACCAGCAGGACATGGAAATGGCAGAGCTGCCTGTGCATGGAGGGAATGAGAGAGAGGGCTCTTCCTGGGTCCCCCAGTCCATCATGGGATGAAAAGCAGGGGGACAACCATGGCCAAGTGGACTTCAGCACACGTGCTTCATAGGGAAGCCACATGACCTAGTTGCCAGAAAGCCACCCCTTGAGCAGCAGCTCAAGGGCCAAACCCTGGAGTCAATAGCACATCGCCTGTTGATGTCACTGACAGCCTCGAGTGCTCCTAGTGGAGTGTGGGGCCTGGAGTGTTGTTGGGGGGGGGGGAGGGGGAGAAGAGATGGAAAGGGCTTTGGGAAGAAGGCAAAAATTGCTCATCTGGGGTTTCCAAGGAGAATCTTACCTAAAGCACAGTCTTCCCCCGACACCACTCCTCCGGTAGCATCTCAGCTCTGCTCTCGCAGGCTCCATGCTCCCTCAGTCAATCCTGGCCTTCCCTGCACTGCTCCAAGATTATTCATTTGTTTCTATTCAGAGCACCTAGGGATCCTGCAGAGGGACCAGGCGCCCACGGGCTGCACAAACACAGAACCAAAAGATGGTGCCTGCCCTAAAGAGCTGACAATCTAAGTAACAGTCTTCAAACTTGATTGCAAAGGGCTCACTCTCTCCTGCAGGTGAGATTTCTTCTCCAGGTTCACTTGGCGTCTGGAGCATACCAAACAGACAAACCCTAAACAGATGAATTCTGGGTCCTTGCCTGTTCTGAAAAAAGCACCAAAGCTGATCTAGAAAGACATGTTTTCCTTTTAAAATTCCTTGGTGGAATTCAAACCTCTGCACCAGCTCTGTATGTGTTCTTATCTGTAGTCAGCTCTCTTTGGCAGGCAAGGTAACCCAGATTTGGTAAGACAAACATGTGCTTCACCCAGGTGAAAACATGATCCCCGCAAGCTCTGATGAAGCACAGAGCAGGAACTAGTGCCTCTAGCGATGGATCCCTTAGACAGACCCTGGGAGTCCAGGGATGCATCCGAGTGAAATGCAGCATGTGATCTTCACTTCAGAAGCCGCTGCTGTTGATCAGCTGGCACAAGGCACGAGAGTTGTTGTGTATTACAAGATAGTCACCACCTGCCACAGCAGAACTTCTGATGGGACGCTTGCAGCTCCCATCCACATGGCATCCTTCTGTTCCACCTCCATGAGCCATACTCCCTTGCCATGACTACCCTGCAGGAGCCCCTATGCTGCAGCTATTCCATCTCTATCAGCTCTGCCACAGCTACTGTTATGCCACCTGTGAGTCCCTTACACACCAAGAGGCTGGTTGTCGGTGGGAACGGTGGGTGCTCAGTGCACTGAAAGTCAGACCCTCGCTGTGCATGCATTCACTGCCCCCCTTCTTCCACCCAACACCCACTCACCCCTGCACTCCCATGCACACTGCACACACATCCTAGGAGCACTCCCCCAGGCCAAACGCCTGCATGCAAAGACCTGCCATTGTTTTCACACTGGTTTCTAATTTCATGCCTACAATCAATGGCCAGTGCCAAACTGCAGGTACAGCTGATAGAATTCTAACATCTGGCTCCCTGATCGCACCTGTAAATGGGTTAGAATTGATTGCACCTATGCGTATAGGCCATGTTCAGTCTTCATAAGCATTTCCCCTAGTGTCCAGTAATGTACATGCAACACTGACACACACAAATCTGTAACTGCAGCTAGTCCACACAACACAACCCCAGGAATGTTTTATTTAGTTTAGTTAGACCCTTTCAGATAAATTTAGTAGATACTAGCATCTAGTTTGGGTGTAATTGGAGAGCAAAATGCACGGGCAGGGTCAGGGCCGGCTCCAGCATTTTTGCCGCCCCAAGCGGCGAAGAGGAAAAAAAATTAACAACAACAACAAAAAAGCCGCGATTGGTGGCACTTCGGCGGCTGCTCTACCGTGCCGCTTCATTCTTCGGCGGCAATTCGGCGGCCGATCCTTCCCTCCGAGAGGGACTGAGGGACCCGCTGCCGAATTGCCGCCGAAGACATGGACGTGCCGCCCCCTTCCATGGGCCGCCCCAAGCACCAGCTTGCTGCGCTGGTGCCTGGAGCCGGTCCTGGGCAGTGTGAAAATCCAGTGTACGTTAAAGTGCTGCCCTTGATCTAAGCCACAGTGGTACATGCGAGATCCCATCGAGTGACCTGCAGAGTTTCCTACCCCAGACACACAGTGAGGCAAAGGACCAGCACTCTAGAGCCAGGAATAGGGCAGCAGGCACTGAGGGTACATCTGCACAGCAAGCAGGATCCCATGCCAGCAAGTCTTAGAGCCCAGCTCTACAGCCTCCGGCTTGTGCTACAGCACTAAAAATAGAGGTGCACCATCTTGGGGGGGAGCTCAGGCTCTGAAGATGAGGGATGGGGGTGGGCTTCAGAGCTTGGGTTCCAGCCCCATCCCCAACATCTACACAGCTGGTTTTAGTGCAATAGTGTGAGCCCTGCAAGGCCTGTGATCTGAGACTTGCTGCCATGGGATCCTGCTTGCTGTGTAGATGTATTCTCAGCAAGCTTCTGCCACTAAACTCTCCCGCAACGATCCTTAGCCCTGCCTGCAGCATCCTCTGCTATTCTAGTCTGGAGCCCTCACTCAGCTCTGCTGTTGAACCTCACTTTTCATTTGTGACTGTTCTAATCCTGGACTCCCCCAAAGGCTGTACCCTGGCCTAAATCAGCCCTTGCTAGCCTGCTCCCTGTGCCAGTGGGAGGGGACTTTTGATGCTGATTTCCAGGGACTCTGCTGAGGCCTCCCAACACATTTTGCTTGTGACTTACACAAATTATTTGAAGTTGGATCTAGCAAAGTAAACGGCATGGCAGGATATTGAATTTCCTATTGTCATTGTGCATAGTGCATCAAATCGCCTGATTCTACAGGATGGGCGTCTTGCAAATGCCTACAACCATAGTGACATTTGCCTTTGCAGAGCGGTCTGTTGAGGTGTGGATGCACCTCAGGAGGAAAAGGGATATTTGACTAGCTAAAAGAGCAGCACTCAAATCTAGTTCAGCAACAGCAAACCCCATCTCCAAGGCAGGGATGTTCAGATCTACTGCAAGTTTGGCAGGAGATTCCAGTCTGGGATTTTCCTGCAACTGTCTCAGATGAAAAGTGTGTACTTGGCTAAGCATTTCCAGGCAATGAGCAGCAGAGTCACATGTGCAGCTCTCATCAGGTTTCTGAAGTGTCGTCCTTCTGCAAAGCTGCCTTAAGCTTCTGATATGCACAGTCCATTCACTGTCCCATGCGCTTTTGTGGCACTCATAGCTTAGAAGTGGTACAAAAACCAAAATTTTATCATTATGGTTACTTTAATTTATAGAGCAAATCAAACTCCTTCAGGACAAATCTGTTTGTACTTCAAAAGAAACTCTCTGAAGCCTGAGTCAGCAAAACTCTTTGGTATGTGCTTCACTTTAAGCATGTGCTTAAGTTTCACTGACTTGACTTGGGGCCAGAATTTGTAAGTATTAGAATGTATATATGTTCAAGAAGGGTGAGAGTTAAGGTTGCTTTGAGAAACTTGGGCCAATCCTGATGTAATTGAAATCTGGAGTTTTGAAACATCTTCAGTGGTGCCAAAATTGGGCTGCTCAACAAGTTTCTATGTGGTGGGGAGATTAAAATCTCAGCTCTAATGTTTGCATTCGCCAGCTTTATTCCACATTGGCTGTGGCTTTCCCGGGAGCCAGTGTATGTCAGCGTGAGCATTTGGGTGAAATCTGCTTTACCAAGCAAGTACCTTTTTGCTCAGAGAGGCCACTCTGCATAGTCCATTCTCAGTGGGCATTGTGCACAGAACAGAAATGTGAGCACCTGGCAACCCCTTAATTCATAAAACATTAATTGGATCAATACCATCTTTCAATTGCATGCACTGCTATTTATAAGTTACTGGGTAAACAATACCATGTAATTGCATAGAGTTCCTACAGGGGCTAGTTCCATAATTAACGTCATAATTGTCCATGTAATAGCAGTCCTGGAACTTCCACTGTACATTAATGGCTGATATATCCCTCCCTCTGCCACATAAAGCCTTTTGAAGGAAGACTTCCATTGACTTCAACTGGCATTGGATCAGGCCCATAGCATCTTCCCAGAGTTAAACTCATGGCAGTTCCCCAAGGTTTTTTTATAGGAGGGCAAATCTGGTTCTTTCCCAACTCACCAGAGCTTCGGGACGGAGATCGCAAACCAGAGGTACCCAAGAGAGAGAAATGCCACAATGCAGGGACCAAACCTGAACCTCAGATCTAAACACTGTCAGACTTTGGGGAGTTCCAAATCTGAGATCAACAAAATCCCTCTCTCTTCAATGGAATAAGCCAGGACCTCAGATGGGAGGGGGAATGTGGGAAAAGTTTTGTTCTGACCTCAACAGCTCAGGCTCCACTGTAGGTCATTTATTCCCTAAAAGGGTGAACACTGAATCTACAGTCTGAGCAAAAAACTCACAGGGCCAGATCTTCAGCTGGTGTAAAGCAACAGAGCACCATTCTCTTCAATGGAGTTACACCAATTTACACCAGCCATGCCCCGGGCCATCAAGGTCCACATGTGGGTGGAATGATGAAGGAGGAAATTCTGGTTATTGAGGGCCTGCTGCAAATACTGGTATAGTTGAGGCTCACATTCTGGACCTCACAGTATGACAAGTCAATGCACTGAGTGGCTTCTAAAGCTTGCTGCTGACTGAAGTGACATTGACAACAAACCAGTGCCTCCCTAAGTGCAGCTAATTTTGGGGTGCAGTCTCCGTGTTCCTCTGCACCTAGGAAACAGGCATCCATAGCCCTTGTAAGGCACCCCAGGAGCCTCCACCCACGGGGCAAAATGGATTTGTAATGAATCACAGCTGGCAATGCTGCCCTAGTTGGTGGCACCCAGGCCCCTCCCCCAGCTGAAAGCTGGCCTCATTTTGGGATCCCAGAGATGATAGAAACAGTTCCCATTCGGCTGTGTCACTGGGTTACAATCAGCAGGAGAATGACGGTGGTTGCATAGTAAGTTTTCCCATGGATTTCAGTGTCTTGTATCAAGTTCTCCTAGCACTTTGGTTCCCCGCCGAGACACACTGCTAAGAGCTGTTACATCTTCCACATGGTGGAGATTTTAATTAGGCACATGTCATGTAACATGGGTGCCCCTCCCTCTTTGCTTCCAGGCTTTCACAGCTAACAGGTGGCACTGCCTATTCCAGGGGTGCACACAGCTTGAAGCTTGCAGATGTGCCCTAACCGTAGGCCCTTGTTTCTAGCTGGGTATGAAGAATAAGGTGCAGAGGGGGATGCTGGCTCTGTCGATACCCAGAATGCTCTGCCAGCTCAAAGCGGGGCTGATGTCTGAATCCTGGGCACAACTGCAAAGATTTAGGCCTTCCTGCATATAGACTGCTCCAGCTGGGAGGGGAAGGCTGTGTGTGCATTCGTCACCAGTTTTCTTTCCTGTTATTTGATCTTGTTACAGAGTGGCCCTCTGCTAACCCAGCCCTGACTAAGACTGCTAGAGAGGGTGGGCATGGGAAAGAAGGGGTTCTGGCTGTGTGGGAGGGGTGAGAGTTGTGGGGGGAGAGACCAAGAGAGAAGTGTGTGCACATGTGCAGATAATGGCACCAGAAAACCCTTCTGGGCTCTTGCTCTTGACTTAACAAACATCCAAGGGGAAAAAATGCTATAAAAGCCAAATAGCAACCCCCTCTCCCTGCACTAGGCTCCGGTGTGTGTGTGCACGTGTGTGTGTGTGTCACAGCAGAACGTTTCTACACCTGCCAGTGTCTCATGCACCTTGGTGAATGAGCTCTAGTTGGCACAGTCAGACAGCAAGTGCCAGGCTGGTGCCCATTGAGATGGCTCCTTTGCCAAAGTGCTGTCACCAGCGTCATTAGCACTGAGCATAAGAAAACCTATTGGGGCGGGTGCTGTTAATTCTCCTCCAATGACAGCACCCGCCCCCTTCTTCTGCCCAAGATCAACACATCACATGGGGCCTGCTTTAATGACATCACCGGTCAAGCTCTGAGTTCATGGGAGAACTGGGGGCTGATACAAGCCTCGCTCCTTGCTCTTAGGCAGGCGCCTCCTGAACTGAAGCACTTGGCTGGCTTTGAAGGGATCCGTTGATGTATTTATATATTTACATATGTCTGTGCAGAGCCCAGTTCCATGGCTTCTGGGCATGGCGGCAAGGATGAAAATGAACATAAAAGAGTCACCGGCAGAGATAACCAGTTTAAAGCATTGATGAGAACCATCCTCCTCCTTCTCCCAATTGCAGAATCCGCAGCACTCTGCAAATGTCCACAAGTTAATGCTCCCAGCAGCCCCTGGAAGGCAGGTATTGCCTAGACCTGGTTAGACTTTCCCAGCAGAATGTTTTTCTGCACAACTACACAATCAGAGAGAGGGTTTTTTCTAATGTAAAATAAGAAGGTAGCAGGGACAAATGGTCAGAGCACAGACCTGGGATTCATGAATGCCCCAAGTTATAATCCCTGCTTTGACACTCACTTCCTCTGTGACTGTGGGAACGACACTTAACAGCTCTGTTCCTCACTTCTTCGCCTGCCTCTCAGGGCTCTGAGGATCACTGGATAGTGGACGTGATGGACTTTGGATAGGGAAAGCACTACCTGTGTTCCAAGTGCTACTCTGCAAAGTGGCCACTGCTTTCTGAAATGGAGCTGCAGTGTGTTTATTTGACCAGGATTATCTGCTAGTAACGTGACATGGAGAGGTCACTCTGCTTGTGCAGTACCTGGAGCTCTTTGAGATGGATGTCCCCTCGGGGGCTTCACTCCAGGTGCGCCCCATGTGGCTTTGATCAGAGTTTTGGTAGCAGTGCCTGTTCACCCTGTGCCCTACACATCCTCATGCCCAGCAGCAAGGGTATATAGGGCTGCACGAGGGTATATAGGGCTGCACGGAAGAACCGCCCTCAATTCCTTCTCATCTGCCAAGTCCCACAGAGCAAACTCTGAAGCAGACGATGGGTAGTGGAGCTCCCACATCTCAAAGAACTCCAGTTACTGCATAGCGTGAGTAACCCCTCCTCCTTCTTTGAGTAGCATCCCTATGGGAGCTCCGCTGCAGGTGACTTCCCAGCAGTATCCTCATCAGGAGGAGGGAGAACTGGAGCGGAGTCCAGTACTGAAGACACGACTCCATTCCCAAGGGCAGCATCTGATCTAGAGGAATGAACTACTACACAGGGTTTGGAAGAGGTACATATTGACAGTGCAGATCTCAGCATGGGGCACATTTAAGTAATGCCATAGAGATAGATAGCAAGTTTGTGCAATGGACTGGCACTTTAGGACAAGGTTGTGTATTGGCAGATTCATAACAAGAAATAACACGTCCAGAAATCCCCCTAGAGAGTCTCTGGGTGAAGATTTTGGACCTGTCAGCAATTGAGATGAACAGCCTGGGAGACTTTTTAAAAGACTTGGTTCTGTTTGATGGGGTTTCAGGAAAAACAATGGAAGATGGAGGACTTGGCTGATGTAAAATTCCGAGGACATTTTCAGTAGATACTTAGGTATGGACAAACTGTTAGGTATGGAAAAACACCTTCAGCAGTAACTAGAATTCTTCGAGACATTTGTCCCTGTGGATTCTCCATGAGCTACTCCTTTGGTTTGGAGTTCCCTCTGCAGGACTTCACACGTGAGAAGAAACCGAAGGTGATTTGCCTGCGCAGCCCTATATATCCTCAGTATGGGACATGAAGAGGTGCAGGTGCATGCATGGATCCAATGGGCACTGCTACCAAAAATCTGTGATCAAAGGAGCATGTGGCACATACACACCTGAAGTGGAGCACCCATAAGGGACTCTACTCAAAGAAAAACTCTGAGATTAATAATCCTACTTCTTCTTCGGGCTGGAAAACTGGGACCAGTTTTAACCTGCTGAAAGTTGTCTGCAAAGGAAAAAGAAAACGGGCATATGCCTTTTTTTATTTTCATTTGTAGATTGTCTTTAAAATACCATCAATGTCTCTGGGATGGCTTCTTGGCTGACTACAGTGGAGCTCCATCTATTTACAGCAGCTGAGGATCTGAGCCAACCCTTCACCTTGGAACATGACTGTGATGTTTGGTGGTGAAGGGCTTGCATTGCAATGTACTTCTCATCTTCCTGTATGAAGTACTGTTGGCTTTACCCAAAAAAGCTATTCGAAAGAACATTTAAACAGAGATGGCAGCAGCTAGCCCTCAGAACGGCAGCATGTATTACCATTAAGGCACCAATCCTGAAATGTGGGGTGATGCCTGTGTCTGCATGGAGTCCAATGGAGCATTACAGAATCTGGGCCTAAACTACGGGAAAATAGAGAGGGGAAGAGAGGGGCACTGTCAACATAGAAATAATATTAATCTTATCCTGTTACTAATTACACCTTTGATTACTGCAAACAAATAGTTTTAACATCTAACTTACTCTTCACCCTTTAAGTTCTGTTTTCCTGTTGCTGTCACTCAGCTTGGGCCTTGAAACTAGATGAATCAGTTTCACTGTAAGTTTACAGTTGTTTTCCTTCTCTGATCCTCCAGCCCTACCACAATGCTCTTGTTTGTGGGTTTCCAATGGTCCAGACAATTGTTTAATTCCCATGCCAAACCTCCTTCCATTGAATTACAGAACAACAAAAACCCAAACATTTCTATTCATATTTTGTTCCTACACACACACACACACATAATGTAGGCCTCACCTAAGTTGACAGTGTCCCTTTAAACAGTCTGCAGGCTGTGGAAAGTCCAGAGTTTAAATTCAGAACCTCATCCCAGTAACATAGGCTATGAAAATGTGCACTATGCATCAGGCCACAAGAAGGAAAAATGTGATACATTCTCAGCAACACAGCCATCTTTACTATGGACCACAGGAGTTCAAAAAACAACCTTAGTTAACAAGAGACCTAGTCGCTAACAAAACATCATGCTATTGGACATACAAGAGAGGCCAATCACAATCACCAGAATAAAACGGTAACCAAAAGAAACAAAACCTAACAGCAGTGCTAAATGCATTGTGGGAAATGCTCTGTAGCAAACCTATATTGGCAACATCAGTGAGTGTCAATATGTATGTGTGCACGCATGTGTGCGGTTTCCTTTTGCCTTTAAAAGAAGTAAAAAGGATGTCCGGCTTTCACACAGCTCCAGTGTTTCTTGCACTTTTTTTTTAAAGGGGAAAAAATCATTTTGTTCCAAGAACTGTGTGCAATAAAGTGTTTCTCCAGGTATAGAAACAAGGACAGTTAACAAAACAATCTTCTCTGCAACATCTTTGCAAGTTGCCTCCTTCCCCCATCCACACTCCCCACGCCGCCTGGAAATCTCTGGCTTATCCTTCAGTAAATCCCAAATTTAGATTGTACGAGGGAGAGGGAAAATAATGTATTGTTGCTGCTGCTTCTTTGTGATTTTTTTCTACTCACTCTTCCTCCCTCCCCACAAAATATTGACTTTCAAAAATCCTATTCCAGCTACTGCTCCCCCCAAGGCTGTGAGGTCTCCTGTGCTCCACCCTCATCTCTTGCAGTCATAAAAACCAAGTCTTGATGTGTCTTTGGTTAAAAACAAAACAAAACACAAACAAGTAATACACAGCCTAGTGTGATCCTATTCCACCCTGGGGATGTCTGATGAGAGGGTGTCTGAGTAGGAAGGAAGCATTGGAGACGAGCTGTTTGCTCAGTGGAAGTTGAGTTCCTCTAGTTTACCCTGTCCACTCCCCTCCTTTCATACTGTGGTTGCTGGCCCATACTGGAACAAAAGAGGGGATGTCTCTTTGATTCGGACATAGAACCGCCCCTCAGGCCAGGCGTTGTGGAGAGAGAGGGGTAAGAAGTCGTCAGGCAGCCACTGCTCGGTGTCGTCTGACACGAACACTAGTCCAAAGTGATCCAGCTGATCCTCGCTGTAGCAGAAGGCATCCACGTTGCCCAGCACATTCCGGGAGACCTCATTCATCTCCAGCACCACCAGCTTCACCACCTCTTCTGCTGACATCTTGGTGGTGACGTGCAGCTGTGGAAAGAGGGGGCAGAGAGACAGATGGTCAGCGGGGAATAAGAGAATCGGGAGGTGTCACAAGCCCGCAGGCATGAACCAGTGCATCTTGGGCAGATCCCTTGCAAATGAAAGGACTTAGGGACCTAGCCCCAATCCTGCAAACGCTTGGACACAATGTGAAGCATGTGCAGGATCAGGGCCCTAGCTGGGGGCTAATTCTGTCCTTCCTTGTCCTTATGACAGTCTGTTGGGGACTGCCCTCTGAATTTTAAATCACTGACAAGCAGCTAACCTTCTCTCAGCTTGGGGCTGTCAACTACTGTGGGTATGTCTACACTGCGAGTTGGCGGTGTCATGGCCAGCTCGAGGAGACATGCCCATGCTAGCTCTGATCTAGCTAGTGCGCTAAGCACTGAGGGTAGCCATGGTGGCGAGAGCAGTGGGAGGGGCTAACCACCTCCAGTACGTGCTTACTGTCTTGGATGGTGATGGACACGGGGCAGCCACTTTGGGGGTGACCCTGTAGTGTTAGTGCACCAGCTGGATCAGAGATAGCATGAGTACGTCACCTCGTGCTGGACATGACCTCTCCAGCTCCAAGTGCAGACCTACCCTGTCAGAGGCACGGGCCGGTCCTGAAGGTTTGAAGCGGGCAGCTATTCCCATCACCACGGGGGGCCAAGCTCCCGTTTCCTTTGGCACACTCATGAGAGCTATGCGCAACACCCCGCAGTGTGGTGCGGTGCAGCTCCTCAGCCAGCCAGTGGGGCTAAGCTACCTTGTGCAGCTGAGCACCCAGCCCTGTGTTTTTAGCCTGGCATCCTTGGGGACAGCAGAAAATGCTTTAAAGCAGGCACGTCCTGCGTTTGCACCACCAAAAGCCATACCAGGCAACTGGGCAGACCCCCAGGGGCAGGCTCAGTTTGCACAGAAAGTGATGGTAACTTTTAAAATGAAAAATAAACTTGAAGAGTCACATTATCCTCTGCTTGTAAAGTCCCTGCTAGATAAATAGAGAGCACTCGTTATCTGCCCTCGCTCGAGGGCCAGAAAAACCTGCAGACATCAGTGCTGTCCTTCTCTGCAGTTACAAGGGCAGGAGCGGCAGAGGCTGCTCTGTCAGACCCATCGCTTTCCCAGAAGCGTGAAAGAGACACTTGCACAGGGAAAGAGGCTCCATGTCTTGAAGGGAGGAAGGAAGCCCGTGCCAGAGAAGGGCCAGAGCGAGGGCCAGAACACAACCCTTCCCCGCTCAGACTTGGGAGAGACTGAGGCTGGAGGAGTGGAGTAAGCCTGTGCATGGGAGGGCAGAGGGATACGGCAGGCTGAAGTCAGTTGATGGAGAAAGCCAGAAAGGGTCATTTGGAGCGGGATTCAAAGATTGGGAGGAAACCGTCCTTACAGTGAAGGGAGAGTGGTCCCACTTCCGTGAGCAAGAGCAGACTAGTTGCCAACTTCTTCGAAGCAAGAGAGGAGAAGACCCTTCTTCCTTCTCCCCACACAGGGGCCCCCTGCTGATAGCACAGCTACTCGGCCCTGGAGGCTGAGGGAAGGGAGGGGCTAGCTACACAGGATCAACTGGGTGAGGGGAGGAGACCCAGGATAAAGAGCTGGAAGGCTGGGTGAGGGGACGGTGACCCAGGATAAAGAGCGGGAATGCTGGGGAAGGAGACGGTGACCCAGGATAAGCCATGGGATCACTGCAAGGGATGTTGACCCAGGATACGCTGTGGGAATGGTGACCCAAGAGAACATGTTGCATTGCATCTAACTGTCGAATGAAACAACTCTCTAGTGGCCCAGAAAGGAGGGTGTGGACTATGGAGTGGTGAAACATTAGAGGAGGGGAGGGAGGGAGGGAAGACGCATGCCCCTATCAAAATGAGCTCCCTGGACACAGGGTTTCTGCACCGGCCAGCATCTCCATCAACCCCAGCTTCTGGCAAGGCCACACACATTGGGAACGGCACAGGCCTGTCTACCTGGCCTTTGCTCCTTAACTCTCCTGCCATCTCTAGCACCAAATCAGCCGCACTGGCGCAGTGAAGGTGGGGTACTGCTGCCGACACAGTGGGTGCCAGCTCCTGTCATCTTGGCCTGCTGGGACGTCAGTGGCCATGCTGCACTGTGGAGCAGCGCTGATGGCAGCGGCAATAGCAGAAAATATTAAGGAGAAAAGCTTCAGTGGGAAGGTTGGACAGAGGCAGTATTCTCAGGCCTAGGGGCAAAGAGCCCCCTCATCGAGTGTTCCCCCAAGCCCTATTTACATCGTCAAAGCTGGGCTTTATTGTTGCTGTTTGGAGCAGACTTTCCAGCTGCCCTGGGGGCACGGTGATACCTTAACGCTGGTCTCGTTGGACAGTCCGGTTTCATACTGAGGACAGACCCGTAAGGTGGCTGAGCCTGGCTTCTTCCCTCGGTTCGCTATGTATCCCAGCTCCGGTGGCTCCTGGAAGGTGCGAGTCCACTCCACTGAGCGTGTCCGGAAGACAGGCTCAGAGCTTTCAACAGCCTGGCTGTGCTCGGGGCTGAAAGCTGAGCCAGTGTCCAGCCTGAGCAAGCTGCACTGGCCCGTCGTCCTGGTTTCTGTCGGGGAGCTATCGACGGAGCCAGGACAGGACTTCCTGGCCACCTGGAAGAGGGGCTTGGGGAAATCCAAGCTGCTAGTGCGGACGCAGTAGGCCTGACGCTTCTCTGTGATGCGGAGGAGCTCAATCTGCCGGCTAGGGAGGACAAAGTCGCTGTCATACAGCTCTGGGGGTGGCTGGGGTTCCTCTGGGAGCAGCGGTGGGGCTTTGAGTTCATGGCTCTGCAGGACATCAGGGGCACTGTCCCTCAAGGTTCGGGCAATTTTTCTGCCACAGCACTCAGGCCCCAAGGAGTAAACCAGGTCCAGCTCCTTGGGGCTTTGGGCCCTGCTGGAATCATAGTCGCTGTCTGTAGCCAGGAACACCTCCGACGAGCCCTCCTCATCCGAGATCCCGTGGGAATCTGCTGGGAGTGAAAAGGAAGAGGAGGGTCACCATTTCTCTGAGTCAATGCAAAAGGCCAGTGAAGCTGTCTGAGCATGATTTGGAGTCCAGGCAGCAAAAGCCAGAAGGCATCACCCCCCTACCGCGGGCTGAGATATTTGTGTCTCTACCTGGGTACGTTGATTCAGTCAATGTCTGTCTGCAAGGGTCAAAAGTGAGCAAATCTATGAATCTGAAGGCAAGAAATAGCTTTATCCTCTGGGCTTCTGATTTCCAGCTTTTATTGACATTTACTGGTGAAAGCCCGTGTCCAAAATTAAAATCTGAGCCACTAAATATCAGTTTGAAAAACCAGAATGTGACATTTACCAGGTGGCTTCAGTCCTCCACGCTCCCCACTGTTAGCATTGTTCCAGCTCCTGGTCCATTTCCCCTACACTGCACAGCTGGAGATGGATCTGTTCACTCAGCATGAGAGCTGCAGAAAAATGATGCTTCCTGAGTGAACATTCCACCCTCCTCCTTGACTTCTAGCAAATGACCCTCAGACCACGAAACCACTGTGTCTGAGTTCTCAAGGCCCATCTTTGATTCCTCCTTCCCAGTGCTGCTCGTTCATTCACAGGGGCAGTGCCTACTTAACATGGGGCTCATGGTACTCATTCAGCTATGTAAATGCCACCCTGGCTTTGCAGCTGTCTTCTGCCTCTTGCTTTTCAGAGCCCTATGCACGGAGTCAGAGAAATATGCCAAGCCAGCAGAGTGATCTGGATTCTAGCCTGCCCCTGATTCATTAACTCAGCTGTTGGCTACGTTCTGATTCCAGGCAGCCAATTGCTATGTGGGTCCCCAGCACAGCTCCTCGAACCTTTATCACTGGTGATGGTACTAGAGACAGGATGCACCTAGATTTATTTTCCAGATCCCAGGTGGAATCTGCAGTGCTGTTACTTAGAGGCACCTGTTATGACTTGTGAGCTGAGCCAACTGAGTATGAAAGCTATTGAAATTGTACTTAGATGATCAGCTGCTTGGGGCAGAGCCTGTCTTTTTTGTGTGTGTGCCTAGCACAATGGAGCCCAGATCCATAAATGAGCCGTCTAGGAACCATAATAATAATAATAATAATAATAAAGGATAATAAAGCATATTGAGCATATGTGGAATAATTAGATACCATAATTACAGAGTCATTTTCTATTCATAGCCTTAATGCAAGCATCAGATGGAATCTGGGTAGCAAAACCTTCCACTCTAACCTGACAGGTTTCCATGAAGGATCTGAGAATGCCAGACCCATTGGACTTTGAAAGCTCACCAGTCAGATTTCATTCACAGAATATTTACAAGCAGCTGCAACATTCCCAGTTGTATGATACACATGAACTGACTAGGCACCACATAACGCGCCAGGATCCCTTACCAGAGTTGAGCTTGCGGCTGGTTTCTGGAGATGGGGTGGGTGAGGGGAGGTAGTCCAGATGCGATGACGTGGACTGTGTTTTCTCTTTCATTGCACCGCTGGATTCATTGAGGAACCAGGTGAGAGGTACGCCACAAGATGGCTGCTTGTACCGGGCATGCTGCAAGGCATCCATCATCCAGCGCATCTCACGCCAGATCTCCTCCATTTGCTGCCAGGGCAAAAGATAAAGAACCCATTAAAAAAAAAAAACAGGTCTCTCCCTGGCCTCAAACAACCACAGGCAAGGTCACACGTCCCTGAGTGCACAGGGGCCTGGTACTGGGATAACGGTGCCAGGAACATCCCCGAGGGGAGTCTTTTCCCAGGGGATGGCACTGCTGTCTCATGAGCCCCAGAATCCCTTGGATATAACAGCACGTAGCAATTCTGTAAGGTGTTTTATCTGCTGATCTAAAAGCACTTTGTAAAGGTTGGGTGAGAATCTATCTATCTATCTATGCATCTCAGGTACCGAGCTGGCCCCCATCCCAGGCATCTGAGCGCCTCACAATCTTTATTGTATTTACCCTCACAACGCCCCAGGGGTAGGGAAGGGCTGTTATCCTGGTTGTACAGAGGGGAACCGAGGCACAGAGCAGCTAAATGACCAGCCTGTGATCACACAGGACATCTGTGGCAGACCAGGGAATTGAACCCAGATCTTCCATGTCAGTACCCTAACCACTGGACTATCCTTCCTCTCCCCTGTTGAAAGAGGAAACTGCAGCGCAGAGCAGTGATGGTGCTCGGGAACCAGGTCAGCAACAGAGCCAGTAACAGAACTCAGCTCTCTTAGCTCCCAGCATGGTGCCCTAAGCACAGCAACATGCTACCACGCTCATCTAGTAGTCTCTGCACAGCCTGTCCCATTTGCAAGAGCTCCTTGCTGTGGCCATGGAAATGCTGGAAGCAAAGGTATGGCGTGCTCTTTGCATTTGCATACCCAGCATGCACTTCCAAAGCTAGTCCCATCAGGGCAGGTTTCAGGCTTGCCATTAGCATTGTTAATGGGAGCATTGCATCAGAGCGGGGTGGCTTGACAGAGCGCCTGCTGCTGCCACTTCCCCTGCAGACCATCACTGCTAGGTCAGCGAAGCACTATAAAGGTACTTCAATGCAGGACAGCAGAGCTGATAACTACAATGGAAATGGCCCAGAGCCTCAAAGGTTTCAGACTCCTAATGCCCATTGATTCCAATGGGAGTTAGGAGCCTAAATACCTTTGAGGTTCTAGGCCTGTGAGCTGTAGATGATGCACAGCTGGCAGAGGGAGATCCATGCCAGATCATACCAACCTAAAGTGGGTAATCTGATGATGGACATGGGAGCCTCTGGACAACCCATACAGGGTGCACAGAATGCTGGCATGGTAGCCCAGCCCTGAGCAGGCCCCACTCACTACATCCCTCTGCTGTCACATACCTGTATGTAGTCCTGAACCTGCTGGTGCCTCTGCTTAGCTGTGGAGAGCTCAGCATCTGAGAAGGCTTCCCTGAGGCTCTGCTGGGAAAGGAGAGACTCCAGCTCCAGGAGCGCAGACACCTGGCAATACTGGCTGATGAACTCTCGGTCATACGTGAAGAAGTGAACTGGAAAAGCAAAAGGTGAGAGGGGAAGGTCAGGCGATGGCGGGTGGGGCACTGCGAGGTGGGAATGGCTGATGCTGTGTGAACAGACTGAACCCGGCGAGATGCATCAAGGACTCTGAGGACAGGACTGTACACATGGGAAGGCTGAATTCTGCCCAAACTACAGGAGGGGAGGGTGTTCTCCATTACTGAGGGTGAAACCCACAGTTGGGGAAAGCAGGACTGAATGAGTATGGACAAAGGCCCTTCTTTTGTTACCACCGCTAACTCTGCAACAGCTCCCATGGTGCAGTGCTAGCCCAGGTCCCAGTACTGGATTTAGCATTATCTCAGGGAAGTGACATCCTCTATGGAGATGGCTGGAATGGGATGGAGGGAGTGGCCCTCCTCACAGGTGTATCTGAGCTGTAACGAGGGGCAGCCATTGTTCTCTCCCCCTGGTGGCTGCCCAGAAGAATGCAGAGAGTGCATGATGGGGGCTGAGCTGGGATACCAGAGAGAAGCAATGAATGGCAGGGTGTAGCAGCCACCGTCAGTGTTCTGCTAGCATCTATCACGCTGCTCTCTGAAGAGCTGGGGGGTGAACAAGCTAGTGTGGTCAGCAATCCAGGCAGCTGGAAAGACCTCAGTCAGCAGCATCACATACAAAAGCAAAAGGCTCGTTCTTGTAAGCTCTGAGTGGACCCAGCAGACTGAGCCATTTCAGTCTGCCCTCATCAGCAAGCTGTGTGGCAAAAGCAGGCTTTGTACCTACAGCAGCTAACCCAGCGCCTTGCTTCTCTGGAGCCACAGTCCTGCTTTCTCCCCTGGAGCCCCTGGCTCCTGCAGACACTACAGGACAATCCCACTTAACAAGGACAGCAGGAGACTTTCCCCTTCCACCACACAGGAGAGGACAAGGTGGATCACCGCGACATGGGAGAAGATACCCACCTCTCCATGGGGACCGGGTCAGCAGTCCTGTTATCAAGGACAGGCAAGACAACCACAAAACCCACAACAATGTGAGTTCCCACCCACTCCCTGGTACCTGAGAAGCTTTGAGAACCCCTCCTGCACATCCTCCTTCCCTGGGGGACCTGCATCCCACCAGACTCTAAAAGCTCCTCTTCCAGGAACTCCAAAAGCCCTCCCTAAGGTGGGATTGCTCCTGCACTGACTGTGGTGGTGCTCAGCACTGAGGTGACTCTCTAAATCACTGGAAGACTAACTCCTCCCCGCTGGCTTTGTTAGGGCAGGGGAATGTGCCCCTAAGCAGGGGGAAGGTACTGCCTATCACTGCAGGGCCCAAAGGGTTGTGAAGGGTCTCGTGGGGAAGGAAGGCAGGAGAAGGGCAAGAGGGAGGTGTTCTGGAGCAGTACCATGCAGGTCACAGTCAGATCCAAGATTAGAGGACACAGGAGGCAGGGATGGTTGGGCTGCCTCTGCTGATGTTCTCACCTAGCTCAAAGATCTGGAGAGGCAGCGTGAGAAAGCCAGAGCGAGGGGTGTAGGGGCTGTTCTGGCCCGGGGCAGTGCAGACGTCATCAGATGGAGGAAGCAGCAGGAGAAAGGAGACTTGTCCCCCGAAGTCTAGCACCTCCTGACTGTACAGACGGAAATCTTTAGCCTGCAGCATTCAAAGAGAAAAGCAGGAACAATGAGTTATTTCCGCCAGTGTAACCAGAGCAGCGCAAAGTCATCGCCCCTCTTGGTTTTAGGCAGGAATGTCTCAAAGCGTGGCTGATGGCAGAGCGCTCCCTTGCACACTGAGCATGCTTTGAGCATCACCACTTCCCATATGTCAAAGGCTCCCAATGGAGCTCCCCACTGACGGGGAGATAATTAGCATCCATCATTTACTCCCCAGGTGCCAGGCTCCATTGCTTTGTTATGCTGTATTATCATCCCAAATCCTCTTTGTTCTGGGATAGCTTGGACACCTCACCTCCTCTGATAGCCTCTATGCTGCTGATACAAGTCGACTTCCTTAAAGCAAAATCCAAGAGAGAGAGAGAGACCCTCCACCCATCCCTGCAGTGACCTCAGCCCCAATCCAGCAAGGTATTTATGCACATACCTAATGTTAAGCATTAGGAATGCTCACCTGCCTATGGACCTTGCTGTATCAGGACCCTGGGTTGGACATTGAATGGGGGGAAAGGGATCAATTCTCATTGTGCCCCAGTGAGTCCAGCTCCCACCAGAGGTTAGCTGGAAGAGGTGTCCCGTCACTGCGGTGAGCTGAAACAAGTCACCTCAGGCAGAGCCAGGTGCTACTGCCAATGAAAACACAACTGTTTTGTTTTAGGTCCAAGGGCAGTTACTTAGGAGGTGCCGAACTCGGAGAGTGGCTCCCAGCTCTGTCTCTGGGGCAGGGACAGAGACATGCTTGTAGCCAGGGAGCCCCACAAACTCAATTCAGTTTGTGGGGCGAGGGAATACAATGAACACTTTAACCACAAAGGGGCCAATCCCGCCTCCAGAGGCTGAGGTGGCTGGTTTGCCACGGCACAAGCCAGCCGGCTGTGCGGACCCCAGCTCCCGCCATTCCGCCCACACCCCTCAGCTCCCATTTCTACCAGTACCTCTCGCAGGGGGATGTTGACCAGGTTCACCAGCTCCTTAATGGCCCCTTGGAGCTCCTGATACCAGGGGTTCTGGGAAGTCTCAGACTCTGGCTCAGTGGGACTTGGTTCCTCCAAATTGGCCAGGTTCTGTAGCCACTCCCACTCCTCCCTGGAGAAGGAGAGACAATCACAGAGAGAAACCAGAGACTCACCATCATTCAGGACTGTCCACAGCCACGTGTCAGTGAGCATGCATTAGCAGGTATGTACTGTGAGCCATGGCATTCATCCCTGAAATGCAGCCTGAGCTTCACCTTCCTTTGGGGAGGCATCTGAACAGTAGCCAGCAGCTCCTCATAACAGTCTCGACTGGTGAAAGAGCAAGAGGGAAGAGCACAGGGCCCTGGTTTAAATCTCGGCTACAGGGGATAGCACTAGGTCATGGTTCAATTATAGCTCACAGAGCAGCTGGTGCCTTGCATGTCCCAGGCAGCAATGGACTGGGTTTGGAGCAGAATGTAAAGCTAACGGCAGGGATGATAGTGTGGGAGAGGCAGGTAGTAAAGGTGGGATTTTGGGGTCTGGATTTCAGAAATGATCTTGGTTGGCCAAGCTAAGCCACTCAGGACTTCAGCTGCTCTGCATGCTCACCTGGAGATGTTGGGATTGGTCCGTATTTTCACATGGCAAAGGATATTGGGTAACTGTTCAGGCACCAGCACTCGGATCTGGTCTACTGCACTGCAGAGCTTCAGATAGGCCAGGTAGAGGCCTGGGGCGAGGGCTTGGCTGCTTCTCTGGTGGTAAGCCAGCTTGTCCTGAGGAGAAAGAAGACGTCAACATAAAGCATTCCACATGCCAGGACTCTCCCTCATCCTCTCTACCTCTATACAGAAGCGGCAGATGGACAATGGCAGGACTGGGGCTGTCAGGGATGGCTCTGAGGAAACTTGCCCTTTTGGAGTCGTAGGCAGAGAGGGGTGAACAGACCTGGATAAAATAAGAACCAAACCAGGCCTCAGCCTCAACCACGTGTTGAATGAGTTCTGTTCAGTCATTTCATCTGCACTTCCAGTCTCCAGCCAGGACCAGCACCCCAACAGCAGAGAACTGGAAGGACTGGCAACCACACAAAAGAGCCTGTTGTCAGATTGCCAGCCCCATGTTGCAATCTCCTGAGATTCAAGAGCCTCGCAACCAAACTTTTTGTGGTTTGCCAGCTGCTCATCCTAGCTGGCATTGACAATGGCTTTGTGTCAGCAGCCTCAACAGCCCCTTGTACAGGTGCTTGAGGAGATCTTGTTGAGACAGACACATGTCTGAAGGAAAGAGAAAGGAGAGAGGCTGCAGTACAAGAATCAGAGGGTGCAAAGACAAAGGTAAGGCCAGACCATCAGGGAAGGGGAAATTCTTTGCAGAGGTTTGCTAACGGGCTGGAGAAAGAAACAGCCCAGGGAAGCAAAAAGAGCAACTGGAATAAAAAAAGGTAAACAAGAATACGGAGAACTAAATACTACATTGAGGGGACTCGCCACAGACTGCTCAGGAGAGACAGAGCCCAGATCGGCTCCTGAGCCTTATTCTCTTAAAACTTCCCATGATCCCTCTCCCCCCTCCAAGCCCTCCTTTGGCATGAGAATGGCCACCTGCATTGTCATCAGCAGCATATCCAGAGAGGTGGGCTCTTCTGGAGAGGAGACGGACTTGCGGCTTGTCTGCAGCTTGGAAAGGGGGACCCAGCGGACGCTCTCAAAAGTCTGGTTGGTTTTCACCTCCTTCAGTGTCACTATCAAGATGTTGCCCTGCTTGTCTTTGATTGGCTCAAAGAAGACCTGTCCCAAGTCCTGGATTCCTAGCAGCCCCTTCATAGACAGAGACATAGATAGGAGACTCGTTATGGGGCAACACTGACTGACCTGGCTCTGCAGGAGTGGTGGGTTATGAAGGGCATCCTTTGTCTATCCAGTCTTGGCCAGGGGCATGCATGGAGGACCTCTTCATATACCACCCTACACCCCTCAGCTGCAGCATTTAGCCTGGCAGACTCCGAGAGGATAAAGAAAGTGATAGTGGTCAAGGGTGCTGGTAAGAGTGGCGGTCTAAAACCCGGGGTTATCATTAGGGCCCTACCAAATTCATGGTCTATTTTGGTCAATTTTATGGTCATAGGCTTTTAAAAATAATAAATTTCATGATTTCAGCTATTTAAATCTGAAATTTCACGGTGTTATAATTTTAGAGGTTCTGACCTAAAAAGGAGTTTTGGGAGGGTGGGGGTCGCAAGGTTATTGTAGGGTGGGTTGCAGTACTGCTACCCCTTACTTCTGCACTGCTGCTGGCGGCGGCACTGCCTTCAGAGCTGGGCAGCTGGAGAGCAGCGGCTGCAGGCTAGGAGTCCAGCTCTGAATACAGAGCCGCCACCAGCAGCAGCGCAGAAGCAAGGATGGCAGGGTATTGTATTGCCACACTTACTTCTGTTCTGCTGCCTGCAGAGCTGGACCCTCAGTCAGCAGCCGCCACTGTCCGGCCGCCCAGCTCTGAAGGCAGCAGTGCAGAAGTAAGGGTGGCAATACCATACCATGCCATCCTTACTTCTGCATTGCTGCTGGCGGCAGTTCTGCCTTCAGAGCTGGGCTCCCGGCCTGCAGCCGCTGCTCTCCAGCTGCCCAGCTCTGAAGGCAGTGCCGCCGCCAGCAGCAGTGCAGAAGTAAGGGGTAGCAGTACTGCCTGCAGCCGCTCTCCAGCCGCCCACCTCTGAAGGCAGCACAGAAGTAAGAATGGCAATACCACAACCCCCCTAAAATAACCTTGTGACATCCCTGCAACTCCCTTTTGTGTCAGGACCCCCAATTTCAGAAATGCTGGTCTCCCCGGTGAAATCTGTATAGTATAGGGTAAAAGCACACAAAAGACTAGATTTCACCAGCGGAGACCAGATTTCATGGCCGTGAATTTGGTAGGGCCCTAGTCCAACTTGTATCTCCCAAAAGGTAGTCTATCACACCCTAGGTCCTTGTGTTTCGCTAAGTAGGGTAGGGAGTGACTGGGTGTGTCTCATGACATCATTTCCATGTAATACTGCAGTAGGATTCCCAGGTCAGAATGTCCCCCTGCTGACATTACTGGATTGGTACAGCGAGTCTGTCTCGATAAGAGATACCCACATAATGGGGCTGTTGGGCCCACTGCTTCTTTCTCATGCACCTCCTCTCACCTGCATTTGTGAGATGGCCAGCAGTATCTTGAAGCGCGTCTGCAGGATGCAGGAGCAGGATGACTGGGAGACGGTGAGACACTGACGCAGCCACATGATCTCATCCCACATGCAGGCAACCTGCAGTGTACGGAGCAGAACCATCAACAACATGCCCCCACCTAGGATTTTACACCACACCCATCACCCAGGAGACCTGTTCAACCCCCAGTAATGTCAGCACAGCTCAGAGACGAGGGATAGCTTCAGAGTACAACAGCAAAAATAAAACACTGGATTTGTGTAGGTCCCATAAATTTTGTCCGTGCATTTTAACATCTTTGCAATCGAGGCCTTTTTAAACCTACATCTGGGACATCCTAAAGGGTGCTCCTCAACAGATTAGAACCATTTTAAGATATGGGAGATCAAATGCTGGGCTTGAACTACTTGGCAGTGTCCCTTTCCACCACTTCAGTGCTGCCTCCAGAACACGCTGCACTACAGTGGTATCCTGTATGCCTGGTTCTGCATGATCCTACAGAAGTGACAACGCTGGTCCTTCAACGCTGCTACTGCAGCAAAAAGCAGCAGTGACACAGACAGACACAAGGCTGCTGACAAAGAGGCAGAATATCCCTTCAGAGAAAGATGGTACAAATCCGCAGCAGCGTAGATGGGTGGCACACAATAGGCACACAAAAGGGGGGGTCTATGCGGCCACTGCAAGCGGATATGTTATGTTTCTTCTCCATTAAAAGCTTCAGGCACGTCGTCAGGCTTGGGCTGTGTGGAAGCATCTTCCGGGAGGTTTCTCCATTAGTACAGAAAGTGGGACGAGCTACAGTCCTGGAAATCGCATGTGCCACTGAGCTCCATTGCCCCAACTGGTGCCAGTGGCTGCCAATTGGAGGTTGGCACTAGTGTACAGCTTGATTCATGCTGGCTCTGCCAGTGTCTCACTGCAATGAGCTCTCCATGGCATTCTATAGCCATGCTGTGTAGAGTACATGAGGGTAGCATCACAGAGAAATGCCCAGAGGAAACATCGGGAAGCCCAGGAGCTTCCAGATGTGCGGTGGTCTGAATCCTTGGTGTAAGTCACAGAAGTAGCACTCACTAATTTCATCCGCCTAGGCTGCCACTGACATGGTGCAACTGTTCTTAGCCCAGCTAAACCTCAGCCCTTAGGACAAACCTGGATCCAGTTAGCTGAGGGTGAAAGAACTGCAGTAGTTAATCATTATGGGGCTACTACATCTACTCAGCAATAGAAATGGAACAAGGCTGGCTTCAGACACTGACGGGTAAAATCTGTGTCTTTCCTTGATCTTGTTAAAAGAATCCCGCAGCAAAGCACTTAACTGGACGGTGCACTGCCCTGAGGCCTAATTTCACCAGTGCCTGTATGGTGGCGGCGTAGGAAAGGTGGCTTGCAATCACAGGTGCTAAGGCCATAGCATGCAGGACAGAGTAGCCACATGTGTTACCTTGGTGAACCAGAGGAAGTCCTGCATGAGTAGACAGGAGTAGGTGTCATCTATCTCCACCACAGGGATCTGATCCTCGTGCGTCACCAGGATGTTGTCGTCTTTGTAGAAGATGGAGGTGAGATACAGGCCCCTGTGGGGAGAGAGGAGACAGATTTTGGGGGAAAGCCCGTTATCGCTGGGGGGTAGGTTATTTTCCAAAGGTGTCTTTCTCCCAGAGTGCACACGGGAGCCCAGAAGCAGGGATTACGAGATGCAGGAAGGCAGGGAAGGCGTGTGTAAGAGCAAGGGGAGAGATTTCCTAAATGACTGTGTTTTCTGCAGTCCCTCAGAGCTCCACTGTCCCCGGTGCTGAGGGCAAGCCAGCAGCCAGCTCCCCTTGCTGACTGGCTCATCCCTGAGGACGAGCCCATCTCCTCCAAGAGCAGAAACAGCTTTTTCTATTGAAACCCAGGTTTTCATTAAGTTTTGCTGCTGTTTTTACCACATGCAGGAAGCCAAGTCCAGGCCGCTTTACGCCATGACAGTGTGGTATGAGTCTACAATGGGAGACATGCTCCCAGACATTAGAACGTAAGAGCGGCCATACTAGGTCAGACCAATGGTCCATCTAGCCCAGCACTGCGTCGTCTGACAGTGGTCAGTGCCAGATGCTTCAGCTCGAGTGAACAGAACCAGGCAATTTACTGCGTGTTCCATTCGCTGTCGTTCAGTACCAGCTTCCGGCATGCAGAGGTTTAGGGACACCCCGAGGATAGGGTCGCCCCGCCCTTTCACCCGCACTTACCTTTTCAGAGTCTTTAAGAACTTGCTGCCAGGGTGGAAAAGGTGCTTCAGGCTTTTGGAGACCGAGTGCTTCCTGCTCTGGGGCTGGTTCTTGCAGGACTCTGGAGAACAAGGCAGCATAGAGAACAAATCGGGATGTGGGGGCGCTATTTGTACAGTGCCCACCACCACAGCATGCTGACCCTGGAAATGCTTAGTGCCAGTAAATGGTGCTGGGGTGACAGTTCTGTCTTTAATCAGAGACCAGGTATGGTGCATGGGTGGTGCAAGCTTCCCCACATGGCCCCAGGGTTGGGTTTGACCCAGTGACCTGTAGGTGAAAGGCTCTATAGCCTGATACCAGCCCCACTTCTCTGCTAACTTGCTACATGCTTGTGAGACTTCTGCAGTTCCAGAACTCAGAGCAGAAATGCAGAGGTACAGCAAGAAAGGCTGTTCTGGAAGCCAGCAATACCAGTGATTTCAAAGGAGCCTCTGTGACACACCAGGACTGGGGTGCAGATCTCAGTCAGCCCAGAGCCTTTGGATGTTCCTCACCATGAAAGAGAACCTGGTTGAAATTTCCTCCCTCATGCTTTCACTGGCTGCCTCCTTCACGTCTTTTCAGACAGGACACTGGCAATGGCTTTGTCTCCCCATTCCTCTGACCCTGCTGATACCAGCAATGTACCAGTGGTTCCCAGTAGCTCCCTCTGCTAAGCAGCAATGCAAGTGGAGGGGGGCAAGCCCACCCCAAAGCCATCTAACGTCTTCTGAACGGGCACCATCCCACCAAGAACAGCACTGTCATGTGCAAAGGAACATGCTGTAGGGAGGGACAAGCTGTATTGATTCTAGTGTTAAAACTCAGCTACCAGAACTACCCATCCTGTGCCTATCTAGTCTGACTTCATCCCTAGGAGCAACTCCTCCTAGCTAGTAGGGGTTGGCTCACGTGCTACCCTAGCCTGTGCTGTAGAAACCGTAAGCTTTGCATCGGCCTGCAGACCCAGACTCACCATGGCAGACACAATGCTGATGCACAGTCTTCACCTGGCTGAGAAGGTGATCTAAGGCTTCGGCTTGTCCCCTTCGCCTTGGTGCTCTCCCATCATATTCCCGCCAGTCTATGGGGAAGGAGGGTGACTATTACCCCAGTGTAGGTTTGACCAGTGCTGAAGCTGCCTCAGGCTGATGGAGCCTCAGCTACCCCCTTCCAGCTTCACAGTTAATGTTCAGGAACAGCTGTTTCCTTCTATTTTCTATCCCACCCTCCAATGCCAGGTCTCCATTAAGTCACACATGCTACATGGCTCTTTACCTCATGGCTGCCTCATCTGCCCACTCCATAGGCAGGAGCAAACTACCGTAGTCATGTAATGGGGTAGGGGGTCTACGGAGTCTGTGAGAAAGCCTTATTTGTCTTCTTTTCTCTTGCCCACAGGCCTCTCATGGCTATGCTTTCCTGAGATGGATGGGATGAAGTGAGCAACCCTGGGAGCTCAGTTAGTGACGCTAGCTGGGAGGCATTGAAAAACAGAAGTCACCAGGGTGGCTCACTGGGCAGGAGAAACAACATGCCTTGCATGGAATATTGGGCCAGATCCCCAGAGTATGCAAACGGATGCAGCTCTGTTGTCTTCACTGGAGCCGTGCACATTGACACCCGTGGAGGATCAGGACCGATATTTTTTAAAGCTACAGACTATAGAAGAGGGGAGCCAAGATTCAGTGGAACAATAACACAGATGTTCCTTTCTCTTATGAATAGATGGGACAGGCAGATGTTGGAGCTGGGAGCCCATTTTGTGATGGCCATGCAAAACCTGCACTGTACCGTGGCAGCAAGTAGGCTTTGGAGACTGATCTTGGGTCATTCTTCAGAGACAGCACAGATCTCTCTTTCGCTCCCCATCTCGCCCTGTCTCTCTCTCTCTCTCTCTCTGGGTCAGTTCGGGTTTTGGAGAGACACTGGCCATGGTTAGCACCCCTGTGCCATCCACCCACCCAACAGTAACTGCGAGTGGCTGGACTTTAACAGCTGTGGCCAGCAGGAGGAGATGACAAATCAAGGTAAAGAACAAGGTCGTGTCTGTTGCTGCTCTTCACTGTTCGTTTAAAAATCTTTCCAGTGTCTTCCTCCAGGACTTCCCTGGAGCTGAAGCTTCCTGAGACCAGTCAGTGCTGATAGCACAACGCACCTAGACAAATAAATAAATAATCCCTCTGGCCAGCTCCAGCTGGTTACAAGGTGGCAGAGCTACTGAGCAAGGGGGAACCAGGGCTGACCGGTCTTTTACATTAGCTGTACGTTAAATTGGTTTAAATCCCCCTGTCTGGCACACTGCTGTTTTCCATGGAAAGTTCAGCTCTGTTAACTTTGGCTGGGAGTTGGCACTATTTTTAGGAGCTTTAAAAACACCCAGGGAGGTGCCTGGCTATATTACATTGGGAACGAGAGGGATTTGTATACAGGGGAGTAATATTAAAGAAGAGAAAAATAAACAAATAGTCTGTTTAACTTCAACTGGATTTATACATACCTGCTATATCGATATGCACACATATAATGCAAACACACGCACACACACACGCACAACCTGATTCTCATTATGATAAGGCAGCTTTACACTGCTCCTGCACTGTAAAGAGGCTTTAAAGTAAGTCTAAATGTAATTTATACTCACTGCCAGAACAGCGCACAGCCATTTCAGTGTAAATGGTAATCAGACGCACTATCTATACTATTTATACACATTACTGTACATGTATACACCCATTATTATACACACATAGCAGAATGTAGATCCATTTATTATTTATACATATGTTCTATAAACAGAGCTACATCTAGATTTATATATAGATCAACATATATTTATACACACATTATACATCTACATCCAAATCTCTCTATATTATTATACACACAGATCTACAACTGGATCTAGTTCTCTACATTATTTCCATATACATCATTACACATACATCTCAAGATCTAGACGTAGATAGATATCTCTACTTTTGATTCACCATAAAGCTGCTTTACACTGCTTAGAAAGTGTAAAGGGGCCTTAAAGTGAGTAGAAGTCATTTACTCCCACTTTCAGGCCCTTTTTGCCTGCCAGAGTGGTGCCAAGTGGCCTTGCTATAAATTGGAGTCAGGCCTGTAACATCCACGACCACCCTCAGAAGTCCAAGCCAGTTCACACAAGGCAGGCAGCAGCCCCCATAAGCAGTCCCCCACGCTTGTACTTACTGGAGGGGATAGCAAAAGGTGGCACTGAGGCTTGCGGGGGTCCCCAGCCCTTCATGTTGTAGGCCGACACCTGGACATAGTAGGCCGTGCCCTGCAGGGGATGGGGAAGTAAGCGGCAGTAAATATGACTGGAAAGTCTCACAGACACATAGCATCCCACTGCTCCCAGCACTTGTAAATTAGGAGGGTTCCCTGCAGCCTTCCTTCCCCTGGAGCGTCTCCATGGCATTATCCACCCCCTGCTCCTGCTACACAGAGGAAAGTGCCACAAGCTGGGAGGTGATGGGCCAAATGAACGACATAGCCCGCAGTCATCCGTGCTCAAGCAGAAGCAGCTGCAGAACAGACAGTGACCTACAGCTCATGCCATGAGTTTGTCGATTGAGAGCTTTTGGGTTTTTTGGGAGATGGATGGACGGACCAAAGCTTTCAGTGCTCATGAAACAGACGATGGTGGCTCTGGTTAGAGCTGGGCACAGTGGGCCAGATTTTAGGTGCCTAAAGATGTGGCTAGGCACCTTGTGGGATTTTCCAAAGCCCCTAAACTCCTTTGGCCCCCTGTGTTACTGCCCTTCCACTCTGACCTGTAACATCCCATTTGTATTGCAGCTCCATCACTGGCCATCCACCCTGACTCACAGCACTGCCTCCCTTTCTAGTCCTACACTGCCCTGCAGCTCTGTTGAAGACTTTCCCATCACTACCTACAACACTCCTTCCTTCCTCCTGTCCCAGGCCCACACACAGCTCTGACAATGCGTTTTGATCCTGACCCAGCTCTTTAGTCCTGCACCTCTCACACAGCTCATTCAATCACACTCAATCTTTCCCTGCAGCACCCCCACTATCCCAACCCAGAGCCCCCACCTGACTCTGCTAATGCACCCCAACCCTGATCTGCAGCTTCCTTTGCTACTCAAGCCTAGGAGCTGTATGGAGCAGAGATGATCAATTATGCCAGACTGTGAGTGATTTAGGGTACGTCTACACTTGCAGTGGAGTGTAGAGTACAGGCACCAGCTAGCACAGGTGTAAACAGTACATGGTGAGGCACAGCTTAGGTGAGTAGAGCAGAGCGCCCTATGAACCTGAACGCTAGGATATGTATCCTACATGCTCTCCACATGCCCAAGCAATGCCTCCCCTGCCACACTGCTATTTTTAGCAGTGCAGTATCCCACGGCCTCCCCAGCCGCCAGAGCCCTTCCCCACGGCCTCCCCAGCAACCAGAGCCTTTCTCTGTGGTGTGTAACTACACACAGTGCCTGTACACTACATGCCGCCATGAGCGTAGACATAGCATTACAGTGAACTTCTGTGTCTAGCTTTAACGTCTAGCTCCTCCTGCTCAAACTCCCCTCCCACTATAAAACTGTCTTACACCAAGACAGTAACTCCATCCATTCACTGCAGGAGTGTCTCTCATGATCTCTCTGCCCCCCTGATGAGGAGTCTCCAATGGCCTTTTCACTTCCTCACCCTCTTCCTCAAGATAAGACCATCGCACTCAGGCTGGGGTTTGTGGGAGAGACTTGGCACATTGGCTTAAAAGCTACATCTCTGACTCAGCTGCCATGTTTCAAGTTTGTCACTGAGCCGCACTTCTCAGAGCCATAGCTCCCGTGTTTGCTTTCTGAACTGCTCCATAACACCCTGGGAAGGAGACGGCTGACAGGCAACATGGGCCCTGAGGGTTTCAGAGGCATTGGCCCAAACCAGCCCATGACCTTGGTAAGCTCTCAGAGATGGAACCGGAGGCTGGTTCTTGTCCCCAGTTAGCTAAGGGCGTGGTTCTCAAGGCAGGGGTATGTGTACTCCTGGAGGTTCACAGAAGTCTTCCAGGGGGTGCAGCAACTCCTCTAGATATTTGCCTAGTTTTACAACAGGCTACATAAAAAGCACTAGCAAAGTCAGTACAAACTAAAATTTCATACAGACAATGACTTATTTATACTTCTCTATAGACTATACACTGAAATGTACGTACAATATTTGTATTCCAATCAATTTCTTTTATAATTATATGGTAAAAATGAGAACATAAGCAATTTGTCATTAATAGTGTGCTGTGACACGTTTGTATTTTTATGTTTGATTTTGTAAGCAAGTAGTTTTTAAGTGAGGTGAAACTTGGGGGTACGCAAGACAAATCCTCTTCCTGAAAGGGGTACAGTAGTTTGGAAAGGTTGAGAGCCAATGAGCTAAGGAGTTGGTGAAAGAGTCTGATCTTTGCAGGTGGCTGAGGAATCGGCCCATGATTTGCTGGCTAGCAGGAGCCTGGGTAGAGACAGGAGCAGGGTGGGAGACAGGGGATAAATTAGAGGCTTAGTGAATGAACCTATTTTCCTTCCTGCTTGGGGATCCTGCATGCCTGGGAATTCCCTCCTCCCCATTCCCTCACCATGCAAAGTAGCCCAGGCCATGACATGGAAGACAGATGCCTCTCCAGTCCCCTGAGTATTTATCATTTCATGGGGTCTAGGGGTTATATGGAAGATGCCACCCATAAGGGTAAACTGGTGGATCCCATCCTGCCTGTGAACAGGGATAAGCCATCCCCTCCCAGGGGGTGGTTTGGGGAGAGCTGGGTCACTTCCCCAAACTGCTAGCAGCATGACAAAGAGCAGGAGTCCTGCATGGCACTAGGGCTGAGGGGCTCATTGGAGTACTGTCCCCAGGATCTGCAACAAATGTGGCTGCATGGCTGCCCAGAGGAAAATCGGAACCAGCGTGCCTTCTGGCTGCCCCCTTCCTGGACAGTGCTGCTCACTGTCTCCACTCCCAACAGCCCTCTAGCTGCAATGGAAGTGGCAGCAGTTTTGCACTGCCATGACCTCTTCCCCCAGTGACCTTTCCACCCCCAGGGGCCTGTGCCTTACACTGGTATAGATCCTGCACTGAATCTAGTGCTAGGCTCTCAGTCCAGAACCATTCCCTAGCACTAACAAGGAGTCCTGCACACGCCTCTTCCATTAACCCTGTGCCCTGCAGCTAGCTAGTAGTGTCAGGTAGGGAAGATCACTGCATACATATGTGTTCAAATATGCATAGTGGCGTACGGGGCTGGGCTGTTCGGTCTCTTGGCTTTTTAAGGCTCCTTCTCCTTTGTCTTGTCTATTGGAGAAAAGCACCATGGGTATTTGTGCAAAAGAGCAAAGGCTCAGTACCTTATTTGCGGGTACAACTGGCAGCCATGTTTTTGGGGAGCCAGAGAGGCAAGTACCCACATGTGAACTCATAATTCAAAACTGCGGGTGGAAGACACCTTGCCTCTCTTTGGAAAATTTTGCCCCAGACTGACTAAATATGGCACCTGTAATACAGAACCCCGGGGGAACGCACTCACCACATGGCTGCTTGGAGCTGAAGGGGGCTCTGTGGCTCCCAACGTGGTGCCATGCCCACACAGCACAGTATGGGTAATACCTGGAGAGGACACATATGAGGTTTTGTGCAGGGACTCATTCAGGCTGAAATTCACCTGAGTGGAGCCAGGCCCCTGTGGGGAGTAATCCTGGAGAGGGCGATGCCAGCTAAAGAACAGGCTGCGGCCTTGCTCAGCTCCCCTCAGATGACTCTAGTACTGCCCCCATCTGGGCAGGGCAGCTCTGCCTGCGGCCTGTCACCCCTCTTTACCCCTCACATGGCCTCGTTGCCATGGCTCAGAGTGAAGGGATGTGGCGCCGCGCTCACTTACCGACATGAGCCCCCGGATGGTGAAGTGCAGGTTCTTTAGTTTGTCGATCACCACCTCCCCGAGGGGAGGGGAGAAGGTTGGGGAACAGCTCCACTCAACTGCAAACAAAGAGAGCCCCACGGCCTTGTCAGTCATTGGGAGGCATTCGTGAACAAGGAGAGGGATGTAGCGCTTGGCAGGCGGACTGGGCTAGCTTACAGTGCCAGGCTGCCATGGACGGTACAGCTGCTGTAGGGGGATTGACTATGAAATCAAAGAACTAGATACAGCCAGGCCAGCTGCGTATGCTGCAGAGATGTCTGAGAAAAGGAACAGTGGAGTGAACGGGAGAAGGTATGATATGGATCGGAAACCAACTGCCTGGAGAGCCCCCAGGCATTTGGCACAATACAGGCACTCCCGCGGGCTCGACTGTATTTCTGGACATAGCAGAGACTGAGCATAGAGCATTTGGGGAAAGAGATGGAGAGGAGACAGACAGGCTAAATGGACAGACAGACAGACGAGCCCAGAGATAAAAAGAAAGACACATGGATCAGACAAAGGCAAGAGAAAGGCATAGAGGAGGAACAGATAAAGTAGATTAAACATCAGGATTTGGTGGTGCCTGGTAAAAGAAAACTCTTGTGAAAGCCAAAGATATTAGAGGACACACCAGATTGAAAAGGAGGGATCGGAAATCCCTCTGCAGGAGCAGGTGCTAGCGCCAAATGGGCCTTGTTCCTGTGGGATCCAGAGATCAACCCGAGGAAGAGACAGGGTTGCAAAGTTCAGCTCCAGACCCAAACTTCTCCTCTGTCTGGGTGTGTACGAATCCTGGTTCAGCCCGGAGTAGGTTCGGGCCAGCTGCAAAGTTCAAATATACAGACAAACTTCCTGACGTTTCCAGGGTTATTGGACCAGGGTTTTGCTAGGGGCCCATCCTGAGTTGGAATTTGAGATTCCCTCACACAAGCTTAATAATGTCATTACAAACGTTATTCCTATGGACATTAATGCCCATTAATGCCCAGTGTCCGGTGTCAGTTAGTAGTGACTGGATCATTCAGCAATAACCAGGCTGCCACGCGACTACCCTGTGGATTTTTATTCCTTATCAACAGTTGTGTTGAAGAAGCGGGGAGGGAGGCAAAAAACCCCTTGCCTCAAGCCATAGCAGAGATCACTGGTCCGCAGTGAAATCACACAGGCTCGGATATCACAGGTGCTCTTTCCATCTATAGTTCCCAAGCACTTTAATACCACTATCACTGTACAGATGGGGAGGGGAAAATGACTCACCCCAGGTCACTGAAAGTCACTGGCAGAGCTGGGAATAAAACCCAGCTCTCCTGACTCCTAGCCTGGTGCCCTAACTATCAGACCATGCTGCCTTCTACCCCTGAGCACGGGAGCATTGGGCCTGCCCTGTTCTGGCGTCCTGTAGGGGCCACGGGCGCGCGGCTCTCCCATGGCCTCACCTTTGTATTTGGTGACAACGGCTGAGTTGATACTTAGGGGCTCCCCGAAGGTAACCTGCACAGAACTGCTGCTGGCCACAGACAGGTGCACATTAGCGGGTGGGTCCGGCGCACCTGGGAACAGAAAGGACAGGGGTAGGTACAGAAGTGTCCAGTCATGGGGAGGCTCAGGGCGGAGTGCACTCTGCTGTGACTATCCGGGAGAGTATCAATCTGCAGCTCCCATGGCAATCCCCCCAGCTCCGTGCAACCTTCTTCCCAGAGTCCCACTCCCCAGCCATGCACCACTTCCCTCCTGCTCCTTGTGCTGGTGCTTGTCATCCCCACCCCGTGCAGGCCCATGGGGCACTCACAGGCATGCTCAAAACCAGCTTTCATGCGCTTGTAAAGCCGGTAGCGCCACTCCCAGGACTTCAGCTGCTTCTCCTTCTCTGAGCAGTCAGTGTTGGGCGTCTCATTTGCCACCTGTGCGGTGAACTCGTTGACTCGCTGCTCTGCCTCCCGCACCAGCGTCGCCAGATGCAAGGTGCGGCTCTCCAGGCTCATGACTGCCAGGGGCAGGGAAGTGAGAGGGAAAGAAGACAGGGCAGTTAGGTCCAGCCCACTGCATGCAAGCCCCCAACACATCTTTGATTCTACGCTGCGCCCTGTGCTCCTCCCTTATCTACACTGTGATATGTCCATCAACTACTTGGCCTGATTCACATCCTCCAGGCAGCGTCATCGGCAATGGCCATGACCAATGCCCCAGAGCTACCTGGGTTCAAATCCTCACTCCCATTCACACAGCTGGAGTGAGTGGGCTTTGAACAGGGCTTTAGGAGGTGATCCCTGTGCTGCCCCTCCAGCCAGGAGATCCATGTAGTCACAGATCTACTGGCCAGGCTGCCTCCCCGTCCCCACCCCTCGGTGTAGTGTCCCAGACTAGCGCTCATGTCCTTCCCGCAGGCTGCAGGAGCTGGCCTATGGCTCCAAACTAAAGCTTTCTGGAGAGTAAAGGGTTGCTGTCTATTCCCAGGCACTTGGCCACTTCCCAGGGCAAGTGGCAGGGTGAGCACCCTTGAGACAGCCTGTTCCCACCAGCTCCCCTGGCCCTATTACTCAAACTCAGCTGGCTTGGAGAACTGGGATCAGCGTCTGAATGGCTGGGTGCTGATCAGGACTGACTATGGTCTCTGACCCTTCTGAGATTCACCCACCACTATGCAATGTGCCTGCTCTGGAATACCCCACAGTCCAGGAAAAGTGGAAGTCGTGCTGTTTGTCTGCAGAAAGCAACTGTGATCATTCTTCTATTATCCCCTTAAAACATGAAGCCAACCCCCTTCCCTGCCGCTAGCTGGTATTTCCTCCTGCTCAGAACAGAGGCCGTTGTATGAAATGAGACCTCCATCAAGCCAAGCAGATGAGTCAACAAGCTGCAGCACAACCTGCCTTCAACCCTCCCATCTGTGAGAGTGATTTGGCTTTCTACATGGGATGATACCTTCTGATATTCACAGCTGCTCTAAGCCATGTCCACCCTTCCCAGGGGAGCCTGCAGGCTTTCCTGACTCCACTGGAGGCAAAGGAGCCCGCCTGTCTGAACTCCTGGTCTCTGTCTGCTCTTCTGCCAGCTATCCCCACTACATGCTGTCTGAATGGGCCCACTCCCAGCCCAGTCCCCAATACAGCACAGCCTCGTTGCTGGGGGACAGAATATTCCTCTATCCCTGAAGGCAGAGTGATAAATGCTTAACAGGGCACCCCCTTGTACAGATTAAACTAAGCAACTTCATTTAAACAGGGGAACCTCGTTCTCCCATGGCACTGGACAAACCGTTCATGGCTCTTTACGGGACACTCAATCCCCACACCTCTATGCTGAGCAAACAACACAGGAGGTCTTTACCCACCAGCTCCTTTATCTGGCAGAGACTGTGAGATCACAAGAGGTCCAGGAGACGCTGGGATAATCTCCTAGCTCCATCTTCCCACCCTCTGCTGTACAGAGCAGTCCCCTTCCACCTCACCAAGCAGCTGAATGTGCCTTGAGGCCAGCAAAGGGTAGCAAGTGGCAAGCTCTGGGAGTGGCACTGCAAAGAGACATTCACTTGCCCCTCCCTCAGGAAACACATGCTGCCAGTCTCAGGAGGGCAATCACCTATGACAGAAGAGGCACATAGGCCTCCTCCTTTGGCCTCCCCCAATGCCATCACCTACCTATCCTACTGTGCTCTCTTTAGAAACACACATGCTCCCAGCTCAGCCTGTCCTGCAGCCCGTGGCTGTCCATTCCACAGGAAGGCCTTACAGAAATCTCTCCTGAGCTCTCCTGCTGTCTGGTTCCCTCCTAGTTTTAGATCAGGCCACTGGGTTTGGGGACTTGTGTCACCCCAATGCATCCACCTTCCCGCTAACCCTCAGGATCTCACATGTCTCCCTTTGCACCACTCCTTGCACTACAAGCCTCCTCCTGTCAGCCTTCCCCAGGTCCTCGCTGCCTTCTTCCTTTGGGTCAGTGGAGCAGAGTGGACTCTCAAAGAGGAAGACACTGGCCCAGGCACTAGGGTGCCTAGATGCTACGGTAAGCGGAGCTCCATTAGCATCTAAGACAGAGCACGTGAGACACAGCAGAGCAGGAGGGGGTGAGAAAAATACCCTGTAATGGTGACTTACAGTGTGGACTCTCCTTGGCTCCGGCCTGCAGCAGCATCCTGGCAATGGGGGCATTGTTGGTCATGATGGCGATATCCAGCGGCAGCAGCCCTTCGCTGTTTGGGGTGTTAAGGTCCAGCTCCTCTGGGCTGTACTGTTTTAGCAGCTCCTGCACTCTGTCCAAATCCTGCAGCTCAACAGCTTCAAAGAGAGCCGCATTGCTCTGAAACTGCAATGACACAAGAAATGGGGCCCACTGAGCCCGGGGTGCTGGGCATTGCAGCCTCACCCCGCTTTCCTCACTGAGATTTGGCCAGGCTCTATTCCAAGTCATTACACGGGGTTCTCAGTGTATTTAGCGCCAGGTGGATGGAGTGCCGAGCCTCACGCCTATCCACAAAACAGGCTCTGAAAGGGCAGTAGGTATGGAATGGGGTCTATTGCCAGTCTCTACCAGAGGGGCTGATCCTTGACTCACAACACCCTTAGGCAAAGGGGCTCGTTATCCACAGCTGTTCCATGCCTAACACAGTGTACAGAATGCCAGTAGATTTGTCAGGCACCTAGGCCTGTACTGATTGGTTTGTATTACTGTAGCCTCGAGGAGCCCCAGCTGTGGACTGGGACCCTACTGCGCTAGGCGCTGTACAAACAGAACCAAATGACAGTCCCTGCCCCAAGAGCTGACAATACTAATCCTTTGTTTTAAGAAAGTGCAAATGACCCTATCCTGAGGAACCATTCAGGACTGGATTCACCTGCTCCAGGAGGGACAGAATTTACTGTGGCTCACTCCCCCCCCCCCCCCCCCGACATCCAGCCAGCTCTGTTGCTGGGGTGTGTGCACGAAGGATGGGGTATAGGCAGGGATCTGCCCACCCACCTCCGCTCGTCTCTGCCACCAATGGAGTCACACCGGAGTACACCCAGCTTTACCACAGGGCTGCGTTTTGGTATGAACACCCGCAAGCCCAGAGCACTCACAAGATAGGTCTTGCGTAGCTTCTCCTTCTCACTCCTCCCTGGCAAGCTGCCCTCATCAAATGAAGTGTAGTTAACACGGAACTTCCCCGAGAGATTGCGGTAAAGCCTCTTGGCGGCATTCGGGGAGGAGGGTCCTGGTGGCTTCCTGGCCTGGGCCAGCTGAATGTCCCGCATCTGCTGCGTCATCTTAGGCAAGGAAGACCTGGCAAATGGAGGAACAAGTGAGAGCGAGATAATGATGCACAATGTAGGAGCAGCAGCTGGCAGAAATCTGGCCTGTAAACACTACCAGGAATGTCGGTGGGTCTATGTTGGCCTCATCATCACAGCTTCTGGGAGCCTCACCTGCACCCATGAACCTATATAACACCATGGGGAAGTATTGGCCTTGTAGTGGGGTGGTTACCCCGCGCCTGCCCTGAAGGGCTTAAAACAGCCCTGGGAGAGGGTTGTGGCAGGGGAAAGGCCGGTCTGATTGGGAAAGCAGCCACAGCTGCAGCCAGTGCAATCAGGGCCCAGCTGGCCCTTATAAGAGGGCGGTGGGCCAGAAGGACAGAGAGACTCTCTCTCCAGTCTCTTAGAGAGAGAGAAGGACCTGGCTGCCTGGGAAGCTGAGGAGGGTACCTAGGGTGCAGCAGTGCTGGGGAAGGGCAGAAGGAGCTGGGGAGCTCCAGCCTAGCAAGGCCCCAGGCTGCAGACCGAGTTACAGGCCCACAAAAGAGTACTAGGGCTGCAGAGGGACAGCCCAGAGATAGGCAAAGGCAGCAGGTCCTAACTCCCCTTGTCGATGATGAGAGGTTTACAGACTGCAGTCTGCCCCAGTGAGCAGGGGCTAGATGGTGACTAGCAGTAGCCACTGAGGCAAGGTGGGGATAAAGGGTTGGGGGTTCCCCAGGGTAGGGAGGCCCAAATTGCAGGGGAAAGCGCTAATTCCCAGGAAGACCAGCAGGAGGCGCCGTGCCAGTGAGTCATCGCTCGGCCACAGGCCTCCTCCCACAAACATGGGATGCAGACAGATTACTCAAGGTCACATAGTAAGGTTGTGGCAGAGCCTGGAATTGGATCTAGATCTCCTGGGTCCTCGTCCAGCACCTGGATCACAAGCCCATCCTTCAGTATTAGGGTGGGATTTTCAAAAGCACTCAGTGTTGGTCTAAATCTGCTCTGTCTTCAAAGAGAGAAGAAGTTAGCCCAGTGCTGTGCACTTCTAAAAACCCATCCACTGAGAATCCATCTATTTACAGTGATTTATTTACCTATCTAGACCTTTTCTGTCAAATATGGTCAAGTTTGAGAACACGCAACCTGATTTCCCTTCTGTTTACACTAGTGTAGCTCCATTGACTTAATTGGAGTCACTCCTGATTTACACCACTGAGGAAGAGGAGAATCAGGCCCAAGATAGACAAATGAGTTATAGTGAGCTAAGTTTTAATAGACCCTAATTAATTTCTGCTTTTAAAATTAATTTGTATTGCATCACTTGGTTTTTGAAAATGAAACAATAAAGGATCTCAAATTAAAACCACCACATCCAAAAAGACACGTTTTTTCCTGACTAGTTGTTTCCACTCACATGGAAGAATTTAAACGGAACAGAAGTTCACCAATTTCATTTCAATTGGAAGTCCATGAAATTTGCAAAGGTTTTAACCAATAATTTGGGAGGGGTGGGAATAAATGCTCCAAGATTCCATGCAAATAAGCATCCAGAAGTTTGGATTCCTATTAAAACATCTAGAATGCTAAACTGGACTAACAAATAGGGTGAGATTTTGTGCCAGATTTCCACAACTTTCCTGTATGGTCAGAACCCAGAGAGGCTGAGAAAAGTGAAGATTAAAAGATTTTTTTTTAAAAGAAAAAGTTATATAAAAGTATAGGAAGTCTGAGTAATTTTTATCTGCCCATCCCTCCCTTTAACTCCAAGGTGCTGCAGCGTCTAATGTCTAATCTTCTGCTGGTGATCATGGTTCCTCTAACTGCAGTAGAAGTTAGTACTAGAAATGCAACAGAAGCTGAACTGGTTGAGGTCTAGAAGGGTCTGTCTCCAATGCATCAGGGAGGGAGCCTCCCGACCCGGATAGACAGACATGTATTAGCTCGGCTCGAGTTAGTGCACTACAAACAGCAAAATGGATGTTGTGGCCTGGGCACTGGCTCGGGCTAATCATCTGCGTACAGACCCGGAGAGAGGGCAGGCACAAGCGCATGTACTTAGGTGCAAGCACATGGGCAAATACACTGGAATATTTTCACTGGAGCAATCTGACAGCTGAAAATTGAGAATGCACATGCATGCAGTTGCATGTGCAAAATATGGGATTTACTGAAAAGCCCGGCAAAAGGGGTTTGTGCTCAGTTACCCCTTCATCTCTCATTCAGTCAAGATGAAAGCTTTTATACAATAAAACTTAAGGGATTGCAAAGATCCCAAATCATTCAAGGAAAACTCCAGTGACCTTAGACTTTGTAGCTAGGTAAGTAGCAAGGACCCAACTGTGCCACTTTCACTCAACCTGAGGAGAGCCTTTGTCTGTAAAGTTCTACAGAAATCATCAGTGAAACTGCTTGTAGAATAGAGTGTTTTTCTCAATAGTGTTTGGAAATACTTGTCATTATTCTAGCCTCTCACTGGGAGCTAACACTTCTAATGAGACTTCTAAGGCCATGTCTACACTAGGAGTGCTCTGCCAGTATAGGAGTACTGGTATACTACACTGGCAAAGCGCTCCTAGTGTGAACGCTGCTATACTGGCAAAGCTGCACTTAGTTCTATATAATAAAACTGCCCCCAATAAGCAAAACAACCTATAATGCTAAAAGCACAACTAATATAGCTGCATCTACACAAGGGACTTCTGCCAGCACAGTCAGTGATCAGAACCCTTTGCACAAGGACTGATGTAGCTATGCCAGCAGAAATCTGTAGTATAAACGCAGCCTAAGCAAGGGCCAACTTTGATGATACAGAAGGGGAGCGAAAGAATTTGTTTTGCTGTTAGAAAACACAGACCGGGACATTTAAAAGTCATTGTGAACTAGGCTCGTTATTGCACTTAAGAGTTGATTTAATACCCTGGGAAATTAACTGAGCATCTTTAAAACAACTGTTACCTTCCAAACAACTCTGAAGCACTCAGGTTTCCAATATTTTCAAATGGCCAAGCTGAGTTAGGCAGCCTTTTTCTGCATCAGACATTCAGGGGAAGCCAGTGTGGGTTGACTGAGGACTGCAGGGCCATGTCCCAAACTAGTTAGGATGAACTGTTCCTTTTTATGATGGAGACATCTCAAAAGGATTTTTCTTACTCTTCTCTGCAATCAGAGCTAGTGATCAGAATGTCTTTTTGTACCCCACAGCTTGTCCGATATGGGCATGCTTAGCAATTATAAACAGAGTTACATATGCAGGCAATTTGCTCTGAGAATCAGCTTCTCCTTTGCTTACCTGGCAAGTCCTGAGCTCTGGATTTTGTGTTCCAGTATTACCAACCCCAAGCCATCAAAAAAAATCATGAGTCAGGCCCAAAAATCAGGAGATTGGCTTAAAATCAAGGGATTACTAAGAAAAAAATAAATTGTGAAGAATTTTTTTTTTGCCTTCTGTTTATTGAGCCTTTTGGATTCACATTTGCAAGCTTTTCTCTCCAACCAAAGGGTTAGAAACTTACTTTGATTTAAACGAAAGCCAAGGTTTTCACATAACATCATGACTCCAGGAGCTGGGGCTTTAAGAAAACACCAAATATTGCAAGACTCACAATAAAATCGCAAGCGCTGGAAATACTGAGTGTTCCCTTGTAACTCCTGAAAACACATCTTCTTAAAGTGATGGACATATAGGTGGAAGTTTCATCAGTGACATGCGGGTGAAACAAGGACAACTGAATTCTGGACTTGGCAGCTAAGTAAGTGATTTCTTTTTTTAAAAAAAAAAAAAGATAAGAGAGGGAAGATGGTCTTTTGGTTAACACACAGGACTGTGAATTAGGAGTGCTGGATCAGTTCCCTGCTCTGTGTGACTGTGAGCAAGTCACTTCATTGTTCTGCACCTCAGTTCCCCACCTGTGAAATGGGGATAATAATACTTCTTTAGTCCCACTCTTGTACTGTCTTGTCCATTTAGATTGTAAGCTCTTCAGGGTAGGGGCCATCTCTGGGTGTGTGGGGAGGAGGAGGGGGGCGGGTTCTTGGTTCTGCTTGCAGGCTAAGGGGCTCTGTATGGAAGCATGTGATCACAGTCCATTTGCTCTGCTGAAAGCCAGCCTAGAGTAAAGTGGTTGGGAGTAAAGTGTTTTTAGGGAGCAGCCTGTTTTGTCTCTCTGTTTTGGGGTTTATGTATGTTATTGTTCTAAAGTTTAAGAAATAAAGTAGTGTTACGTTGTAACCTTCTAGCAAGAGTATTTATATTTCTATCTAATTTCTTTATGTGTATGTCAGGAAGACATGGACAAACACCAATTTTTACTTATACGGAGACAAAAATAGTAATTACTTTAAGATTAATCGTTGTTTGTCTTTCTTAGCCTCCTTTAATCCTTCACAAACTGCTACATTATAACTTGTTATTCACCTCTAAAAGTCATTACCTAGATGCCTCGTTAGCAGAGTAAAAATGTCTTTCCTCCTCTCTAACACGTGATCAACATGTATAAAATGGCTGGGATTTACAGATCCTTTTAATCTTGGACTATGGGATATCATTGGAATTTGGGGATTTCTCTCTTTCTGGACCAGATTCTGTATCTTTACTCACGTTTTATGTCAGCAAAGCCCGTCTTTGATTTCAATGCACGTTTTCCCTTAGTAGATACTTTAGGACTGGGTCCTTCACAAGTAAGTCATCTGTTATGTGAATAAGTGTTTTTATTAGTGGATCAGACACAGAGAAAGGGTCTGATCCTACTTAGTTTGCAATCAATAGCCAAACTGAGAAATGTTGATGCTGAATTTTAACAGATTTTCCATGCAGGTCACTTTATCGGTTAAGAATCAAATAGGGGTGAATGTTATAAAGAGTGTGACATGTCTAGCAGGCTATGTCAAGATAATACTCTGAGGATGCATATATATTATAAAAATAACAGGAGTACTTGTGGCACCTTAGAGACTAACAAATTTATTAGAGCATAAGCTTTCGTGGGCTACAACCCACTTCTTCGGATGCATATAGAGTGAATCATATATTGAGGAGATATATATACACACACATACAGAGAGCATGAACAGGTGGGAGTTGTCTTACCAACTCTGAGAGGCCAATTAAGTAAGAGGGGGGGGAAAAAAAAAAAAACTTTTGAAGTGATAATCAAGATGGCTCAGTACAGACAGTTTGATAAGAAGCAAGTGTGAAAATACTTACAAGGGGAGATAGATTCAATGTTTGTAATGGCTCAGCCATTCCCAATCCCTATTTAGCCCTGAGTTGATTGTGTCTAGTTTGCATATCAATTCCAGCTCAGCAGTCTCTCGTTGGAGTCTGTTTTTGAAGTTTTTCTGTTTTAAGATAGCCACCCGCAGGTCTGTCAAAGAATGGCCAGACAGGTTAAAGTGTTCTCCCACTGGTTTTTGAGTATTATGATTCCTGATGTCAGATTTGTGTCCATTAATTCTTTTGCGTAGAGACTGTCCGGTTTGGCCAATGTACATGGCAGAAGGGCATTGCTGGCACATGATGGCATATATCACATTGGTAGATGTGCAGGTGAACGAGCCACTGATGGTATGGCTGATGTGATTAGGCCCTATGATGGTGTCACTTGAATAGATATGTGGACAGAGTTGGCATCGGGCTTTGTTACAAGGATAGGTTCCTGGGTCAGTGTTTTTGTTCAGTGATGTGTGGTTGCTGGTGAGTATTTGCTTTAGTATTTACTTAATTGGCCTCTCAGAGTTGGTAAGACAACTCCCACCTGTTCATGCTCTCTGTATGTGTGTGTATATATATCTCCTCAATATATGGTTCACTCTATATGCATCCGAAGAAGTGGGTTGTAGCCCACGAAAGCTTATGCTCTAATAAATTTGTTAGTCTCTAAGGTGCCACAAGTACTCCTGTTATTTTTGCGGATACAGACTAACACGGCTGCTACTCTGAAACCTATATATTATAGTGGTTTGGATTTGTATGCTGTGCTTAGCTGAAGGATTGGTTTTGTGTACTATATTGCTGTTGGTTGGGGTGATACAGGGAAGGGGAAAGAGTTTTTTTTGTGGGGGGAGAGAAAGAGTTGTTAACTTTGTAAAAATGTAATACAAAGACAACCAAAAATGAAAGAACAAATAATTTTCCTTTGCAAGCAGGTCTCTTTTCCAGACAGAATCCATGCGCTATGTAGAGTTCACACTCCCTCCCTTTAGTAGGACCATAGAACATAGGTTAGAAGGAATCTTTACTCTCACAAGACTCTTGTCCAGCTGAACCAATGGAGGGGGGCCGGCTCGTTTAGATGTGCATCTTGGGTGCTTATCTGAGTCAAACCTCTGAACAATTGAGATTCACCTATCCCTATGTGATGAACCCCACCCAACTTCTACCGGACAAACCACACAGTACAAAGGGGATTCTCTGCTCCTCCTGACTACTCCCAGGGCATTGTGTGTGTAACCCACACACCTCCTGCGTGTGGTGTTCTGTCCCATCTAGTGGAACCGAGACCACTTAGAGAAAGAGATTAATGAGTCTGCCACACAGCCTTAGCTAAGGGCCATATGGCTTTTAGCTCATGCAGTAGAGGCTCATGCACTAAGCTCTAGAGATCCCAGGTTTGATTCCGCCCGCCCACCACAGGGGTCTGTTTGTATTACATGTGCATCACTGTTTATTGCTGCTTGATCACCTAAAAAGACGCCTATCCAAAAGTACCACCCAGGAGAACAACCAGAACAGCAACAGCCTGCCTCTCCCTAAACACAGCGTCATATCGGTAACATCAACCCTTTCCATCTCAGAGGCCCCGAAGGGGCTTGGCCTCACAGAGGCCCCCAGACTCTCACACCTCATCTGGATTATCCCACCACATGCCCTCTGGGATTTGTGCTGAAAATTCCAGCTGTTTCTGATTAAGGGGAAGGGATGTGGATTCCACTTCCTGGAGAACAACCTGTCATTGCTGCACAGAGGGCGCTCTAATGGGAGTGGCTCCGGCCCGCTGACTGCTATTGTGGCCGTGTTGCATGGGGAAAGGATGTAAGGAACACGTGGCTGAAGTGGGACTTCACTTAGGCCAGGCCTCGGTCTCTACATTGGAGTGGATTTCACCTATGACCACCATATCAAGCAAGCTGGTCCCAAGCAGTGGGCTAGACCTGGGGAAGTGGCAGAGTGTTTTTATTGTATTTTAGGAAAAATAACTAATGGACCCCTGAAAAAATCTGAAGCACACTTCCCCTCGGACAGCAACCTTCCCCTCTAATTCTCACACGCATCATCCGCTAGTTGCAGCATGAGACATCAACCTTGCTTGTGTCTCTTAACCCGGTGAGTGCCAATAGCCTCCCGCTCCAGGGAAAGAGAAATCAGGGCCCAGTTCTATTCCCACTGAAGTAAATGGTAAAATTCCCACTGAAGTGGAAGCTGGATAGGGCCCTTTGCTCAATAGATCCCTGCAACCTGTCTATTTAATTCTGAAGTGTCCATCACTGCAGAGGCCACACTCTGTTAAGGAAAGGTGTGTTGGAGCAAAAGTTACATTTCTTTTGCTGCTGGTTGTGCAGGGTCCAAAGAATGAATGTTGTACAAGATCCAATAAGGAAATGGCACGGAGTCCACAGGGATGTTATAGCAGGTACACTTGAAATTGCTGCTAACATATGCTAGAAATTTCACTGTTATTTTCCTTAATTTTATTTGCTTTTAAAGAGATGGAAATAATTTGGAGTTAGGGAGTGGAAGGATGAATCTATATAAGTTAACTGCCCCAGAACTAAAAAGGGGTCCTGTGCGATACTTATGGGCCATCTGGACTTGGTGAAGAGGTCTTGATTTAGACAGAGCTACGCCTTGCTGTGGAGCAGTTATGTGAAAACAGCACACAAGTGTCACACCCTTAGGGCATGATCAGCCAATAAGAGTTCTTCCTGATGATGTAGTCTGCTCCTACTGGGGAGAATTAGTTAGGAGGGGTTTCTGAGGAGTCAGACAACTGCCCTCCTTGCTCTTGCAGTTTCAATGAAGCTCAGCTAAATTTATCTTATGGTGAACACAATCAGTTCTTGCTTTTAATTACTTGCCTCCAGACTTGTAAATACAGTTGCTCCAAGCACAACAGAAAGAATACAACCACAAGCTGGGACTTTGGACCACTGGCAGCTCTGTGTGTGTGCATGTCTGTGTATGTGCGCATGTGTGTGTGCACGCATGGCAGCATGGAATGGCAGTGATGTAACACGTATGTTCATGCCCAAATCAGTTACTGATGGGTCACATCAGCCTATACCCATGGAAAGGCTGATGTCCTTTTAAATGAAGCATGAGGGATGGCCAGACAGTTAACCAGTGTAATTTTTTTAATTACAGGCCTCAGAACAGACATGCAAAAGATCTTTTAACTTCATCTCTCTCTTTCTCTGTAACAAAGTTTCCCTCAAACACAAGCAAATCCATTGGGTACTTTACAACGATGTGGTTTCTGTATATTCCATGTTTATGTTTCCAATGCTCTGTGAACTTGGCCTAGTAAATAGCGTTAATAATTGTTGTAATTATAGGATTTTTAACTGTATTTAATTTAAGGGTGTATCCTCTTAGACTCTTCGGCAGAGCTAGTCCATTTCAGACAGGGCTGTTTTACCCTGTTAGTAGGGCAGACAGGTTGAGAGCACAATGGAATGAACCAGTTTCATTCCAAGCCAGGCTACAAGCATAGAGGGATGTAATATGGAAGGGACCTAGCATTGTGGCATCTGGGAGAGCCGTCTAGGTTCCAAGAAAGAAGATAGAGACCTGGTAACCTACAGATAGACCTTGGGCCTTATTATCAGAGAAGCCAAGCAGTCATAACTCCAGCTGACATCAATAGGAGCTGCAGGTGCTCAACACCCTTGAAAATCAAGCCTTATATGGGTAATGACTTGTCTCTGCCCATATATATGACTACCTATGTCCAGATGTCGCTTGGTGGCTAGTCCAAGCTGCATCCCAGTTCTTCTGCCAGCAGGGTCTGAATGTGAATGGGTTGGTGTGAAAGAGTCTCTGCAGGGGCTGAAAATAAAGACTAAAGCAGTTCAATGAACTTGTTTAGCCCTCCCATGTCCTACACCCCCACCCCTTTTAGACACTGGGCTTGGAAATGATTAGCTCATCCCTCCGCCTGTTGGTGCTGGCAAGAATGGGCAGATTCCAGAACAGAGTGGCAGACATGAGCTCAACGCTGTCCCTTCTGTCTGCAGAACCAGTGTGGGTAGCTCGTTACTTAGAGAAGCTGCTCCCTGCTGTCTACAGCCTTACGCAGCACGAAAAATGTTGTGAGGCTTTGTGGAGAGTGAGAGAGAGCGAGAGAGCAGGGCATTAACCCTTTGGAAGGTAGAAAAAAGACTCTGGGTGGAAAGGATGTGGATAGAGAACTCTCCAGTGGGACAGTCAGGTAAGTTTTTAGGTCAATGCCATGGAGAATGTGCTGCCAAAATTTCCAGAAGTGGTAGCCACCAAATCTATCCATGTTACCCACAATTAACCTGCAACTTCCTTTGCTGATGAGAACAGTATTCATGAATGGTCCATCTCATCTGGAAGAAATATCAGCTCTACAGGTTGGACTCTCTCTCTCTCTGCAGAGTTTAGGGGGATGATGACAAAAAATCAAGGCCTGATTCATGACAGCACAAAAGCATATGCTTAAGTTCAGGCATGTGCTTATGTTCCATTGATACCAATGGGACATAAGCACCCGCTTTTAGTGCTGCCATGACGAGGGACACTTTTTTGAATGTGGGCCTAACAGAGAAGGTCACTAAATAAAGGAATAGACAAGTGGCAGGATCCTCAAATCCATAAGATGTCAGGGGAAATATCCCTACCCACACAATACACTGAACTACCAGCATTCAGTGAGCGAGCAGTCAGATGTCGTCAAAATTTTCATGCCCCGCTGTGCAATGCTGCTCCTGCAGAAGAAACAGGAAGTCTGAATCCAAAGGGCCTTTTCTCTTTTGATTTCTCTATGGCCCGTCTACACTGGCAAGTTTGTGCGCAGTAAAGCAGCTTTGAGTGCTGTAACTACCGAGGTGTACACCCTGCCAAGCCACTTAGTGCACAGAAACTGCGCAGATGCAGCGTTCTAAAAAAACCACCCCGACGAGAGGCGTAGAGCTTTCTGCGCTGGGGCTACAGCACTGCAGTGCCAGTGTAGACACCGTGGCGTTTACAGTGTTGTGATTGGCCTCCGGGAGGTGTCCCACAATGCTTGTTCTCACCTCTCTGGCCATCGGTTTTAACTCTACTGCCCTGCCCTCAGGTGACCAACTGTCAGCCCCAACCCGTACATTCCTTTGCAAATTTGAAAGTCCCTTTCCTGTTTGCTCGGCGATGTGTGCAGTGGTCTCAGCGCATCTTTCCAGGTGGCCATACCTGCTCCACGCAGCGATCCCCCGCTTGGAGCAATGCCGAGCTGCTGGACCTCATCGGCATTTGGGGAGAGGAGGCTGTGCAGTCCCAGCTGCGCTCCAGCCATAGGAATTATGGTACCTACAGACAGATTTCTAGATGCATGATAGAGAGGGGCCATGGCCGGGACACATTGCAGTGCAGGGTCAAAGTGAAGGAGCTGCAGAACGCCTACCACAAGGCTCGGGAGGCAAACCGCTGCTAAAGTGCTGCGCCCGCGAGCTGCCGGTTCTACAAAGAGCTGGACGCGATACTCGGTGGCGAACCCACCTCCACTGCGAAGACCCTTGTGGATACTTTGTTGGCTTGTGTGCCAGTCGAGAGTGGACCGAGCCAGGAGGAGGCAATCTTGGATGAAGAGGGGCATGGGGATCCAGAGGCAGAGGACGACTCGGAGGCCAGAGATGCATGCAGTCAGGAGCTCTTTTCTACCCCAGAGGAGCCTAGCCAGTCACAGCAGTCGGAGTTGGCGAAGCGCAAACAGGAGAGGAGGCCCCTGGTAAGTGGATCTGATTTTGGGAATTGCTGAAGCAGTTGTTGGGGGCAGGAGGGTTGGAGGAAGCAGGCTTGTCTCCTACCTCATGCCTAGCCTGAGTGGTGGAACAGGCTGTTGATACACTCCCTCACTTCACAGGAATCTCCCTCAGAGATCTCCAGGAAACTCTCGTGGAGATACTGGGCAATCCACTGCTGCAGGTTCCTCGGCAGAGCTCCTTTGTTTCTTGCCCCATTAACAGTAACTTTCCTGCGCCACTTTGCCGTGATGGGTGAGGGGACCATTGCTGCACACAGGCTAGCCGCATAGGGGCCAGGGCGGAAGCTGCAGGCTTGGAGAAGACCCTCCCTTGATTCCCTGCTCACCCTCAGCAGTGAGATATCTTCCATAATGATCATCTCCTGTGGAAAGTGTGGGAACAGGAATGATTATCAGGCCCACCCTACCTGGCTCTCCCCAAGTGCCCAAGAGCCACGTGCCCAGTGTACAGCAGGGTCCAGGAACAGTGATTTACCCTGCCCCTGGAGCTACTCACCATTTTGGGGGTCTTGTGGCTCATGTGTGCTTGCTTGGAGTGAGCCAGTTAGTGACAGGTTTGTGAGTACTGGCTGTGTTTTAAAGCACTGAAACAGTGTTATCTGTGTTGCAAACAATACTGCTTCTGTAAAATGTTGCATTTAAACTTCACAGAGATGACCTTGGGAGCACAGCCTCCCTCTTTGTTATTGGCAGCAGAACGGCTGCGCAGAATTAGAAAGTGTCCAAGAAGAACTAAGGAGGACTTCATGCATGAGGTTATGATGCACTCCGTGGCTGAGAAAAAGAATTGAAGGAGTGGCGGGAAAGTGAGAAGAGGGACCAAAAGGAGAACGTGGCACACCAGAAAGAAGCCACGGAGCAGCTCTTAAACGTTATGGAGCGCCAAGCGGACACGCTCCAGGCGATACTAGCACTTCAAACCGAGCAGCTCTGTGCCCGCCCTCCCCTGCAGCTGCTGTCACAAAACTCTTTCCCATGTGCCCCTCCCCCGCCGCCAACACACTCTTATCAACCTCCTGGCTCCAGTCTGTACTCGCAGCATTCCACTCCTCCCTCCTCATAATCCAGCAGTGTGGACTCCCAATACCCACTGCACTTGACACCCATCCCGCTGCAGTTTGGCCCTGCTGAAATACAGCACCCGCTGCATTGTACTCCAAAGGAGAAGGTTGGGTATGATCCCTGGATCTGTAGCCATCCTGGGACCCCTTCTCCTCTTGAGACTTCCCCCTCCCTGCTGATGATTGTTTTCATTTGACTCTCTCCTCTGGTTGTTGTCTTTCAATAAAAGAATTGTGTTTGTTTGAAAGCAATCTTTATTCTATTAAGTGAAAACAAAAAGAGCACGGCAAAGCAACATACAATTATGTTAAGGCTCCTTCTTGCATCATGTACACCAATCACCTCTTAGCATTACAAGCACTGCAATCCCGAGCATAGCAACAAATATTAGTGGCTTTCAGCTTCAAATTGCTGCCTCAAGGCATCCCTGATCCTTATGGCCCCACGCTGTGCCCCTCTTTGGCTGGTCTTTGGCTCCAGGTGCTGAGCTGCTGCGGTCCAGCCCTGAGTGAAGCTTTCACCCTTCCCTTCACAAACTTTATGGAGCGTACAGCACACGGCTATAAGCATAGGAATATTGTTATCGGCCATGTCCAGCTTCCCATACAGGCATCTTCAGCGGGCTTTTAAATGGCCAAATGCACACTCCATAGTCATTTTGCACTTTCTCAGCCTGTTGTTGAACCGCTCCTTGCTGCTGTCAAGTTGCCCCATGTATGGCTTCATGAGCCACGGCATTAAGGGGTAGGCAGGATCTCCCAGGATCACAATGGGAATTTCGACTTCCCCTACAGTGATCTTCTGGTCAGGGAAGAAAGTCCCTGCTTGCAGCTTCCTCAACAGACCAGTGTTCTGAAAGTTGTGTGCGTCATGCATCTTTCCGGACCAGCCTGCGTTAATGTCTGTGAAATGCCCATGGTGATCCACAAGCGCCTGGAGAACCATTGAGAAATACCCCTTTCGATTAATGTACTCGGTGGCTAGGTGGTTTGGTGCCAGAATTGGAATGTGCGTGCCATTGATCACCCCTCTGCAGTTAGGGAAGCCCATTTGTGCAAAGCCACCCACAATATCACACACGTTGCCCAGAGTCACGGTCTTTCGGAGCAGGATGCGATTAATGGCCCTGCACACTTCCATCAGCACGACTCCAACGGTCAACTTTCCCACTCCAAACTGATTGGCGACTGATCGGTAGCAGTCTGGAGTAGCCAGCTTCCACAGTGCAATCGCCATGCGCTTATCCAACGGCAGGGCAGCTCTCATTCTCATGTTCTTGCACCACAGGGCTGGGGCGAGCTCATCACACAGTCCCATGAATGTGGCTTTCCTCATGAGAAAGTTCTGCAGCCACTGCTCGTCATCCCAGACATGCATCACGATGTGATCCCACCACTGAGTGATCCACTCAGTGCTTGTTTCCCGAGCCCAAAAGCGGCATTCCACTGTGGTCAGCACCTCCGTGAATGCCACAAGCAATCTCGTGGCGAGATCAATGTCACACTCCTCTTGCCTTTGTAGTTTAAGGAATAACTTCACTGCCACTCATGACGTGTTGGTCAGTGCGAGGTCAACAGCTCTGGGATCCATTCCTGCAGCCCAAAAGAGGCAGGGCAGAGTGCGTAGTACACAAACCGTTGAAAGATGGCACCAAATGCGGACAGAAGCACAGCGATTGCTGGGATGGGAAGCAATGCATCAAGGGGCATTGGGACAGGACCCAGGATGCCCAGCGACCCCTTCCGCCTTCCCACAAGTCTTAGTGGCAAAAGAGAAAGAGGTGCTCTGTGGGATAGCTGCCCAGAGTGCACCGCTCCGAATAGCGCCGCAAGTGTGAACACGCTATTGTGCATGCAGCTAGGGGTTTTACAGCAACATGTGACGTCACCTGATAATGAAATCCATCTTAAATCTGGTATTTTTCCATTTAGAAGGAGGGGCGGGGACCCAGAGAGACAAAAGATTCCCACCTTGTGCCAAAGCTATAACGGGGTGGAGCAGGACAAAAGGAGGCCCCTGCTTACCACCTGAGATGTCTGCTGGAACTAACAAGGACTGTACCAGGGGAAAGGATTGGGCCCAGACTAGGAAGGAGTCTAGTCTGTGAAAGAAGCTTATTGGAACATCTCTGAGGGTGAGATTTTACCTGTAAACAGTTTTTTAATGTAGTAGGCTTAGACGTGTGTGTTTTTGCTTTATTTTGCTTGGTGACTTATTTTGTTCTGCCTGTTATTACTTGAAGCCACTTAAATCCTACTTTTTATATGTAATAAAATCACTTTTGTTTATTAATTAACCCAGAGTAAGTGATTAATACCTGGGGGGAGCAAACAGCTGTGCATATCTCTCTGTCAGTGTTACAGAGGGCGGACAATTTATGAGTTTACCCTGTATAAGCTTTATACAGAGTAAAACGGATTTATTTGGGGTTTGGATCCCATTGTGAGCTGGGTGTCTGGGTGCTGGAGATAGGTGACCTGATGAGCAGTTTTTAGTTAAAGTCTGCAGCTTTGGGGGCATGGACCAGACCTGGGTCTGTGTTGCAGCAGGCTAGCATGTCTGGCTCAACGAGGCACGGTTCTGGAAGTCCCAAGCTGGCAGGGAAAATGGGCTCAGAGGTAATTCCAGCACATCAGGTGACAGTCCCAACCCATCACAGGGGGCTTCTCTGCTCCATCCTCAACCCTCCCACCCTTCCCACCATAAGGATGGAGCAGCCCTGGAGAGATCAGGCCCACCTAAGCCTCAGTCTCTCTGGATGCTCCTCTGCTTTCCCCCTGCAAAGCGATCTTGCATGAACACTGCAGCCATCTAGCCTGAGTTGTGCACATACCACAGACAAGACCAGGACTTGGGAGTAATCCCAAAGCCACCAGGAAGGCAGGGTATGCACACTAGATGTGCGCAGAGTAACAGACAGCAGAAACCCTACCCCACTATGCAACTTCTGGCTTCGTTTTTATCAAATGGTTCTCTCCGGCATAAGCAAACCACAAGAATAAAGGTTGACACATTCAAACCAAAAAATTAACGCACAGTTTAGTGGTGTTTTATTGGACACCAATAAAAACCCCAGACAACCTTAAGAGCACCAGCCCAATAGGCTGAATAGCTTTGGGCTGGATTCCAATAACCTCACCTCACACTGAATAACACCTAACTCCATGAGTAGTCCCGCTGACATCAATGAGATCATTCATGGGCAGTAGAGGGGTAGTCAATGTGCATAAGGGCATGTGAAAATGTCCCCTGACATTTTGCTTTTTAGGCTCTCCAGTTGGAAATCCCGTCCTGGAAATGTGACAGTTCTGCGCCTGATTATCAGAACCTGGTCCCCTTTGTACACATGCAATTTTGCGTACACCTCCACCCACTTCCCATGTGCCAACACCGGCATATGCAAGTGACAGCTTCTAACACTAGTAGACACTGGTGCTGGAATTCCACAATGGAAAACCCATTGGCGTGCATCGAAAACTGCCCATACATATGGGAACCTGGGGTTGAGGCACATTGGAAATTAGGCCTATGGTTTTGTCTCGTACAGACTTTCTCCTTTTCCCATTAGGCAAACTTGTCTGGTTTTTGTTTAGAATGAAGTATAAATTAACATGCCTGTTTTGTTCAGCAATAACAACTTTAACTTATATAGATGTAGTCATGTCAATACATTTTTGTTTGTGTTTCAGAATAGTTAAGGATGTCAGCCCAGCCCAGGGAGAAGCGTTTGTTAGTTCATTGCCGCTGCAAAGCCAGCAGGAGCAGCACAATCGACTGCATTTTTGTAGGGTCTACAGAACTAGTAGCAATTGCTTATTGTTTTATCCTTGTTTATTTGTAGAAGGCTCCTGCTGAGATCAGGGCCCCACCATGCTTGGGGTCTGCAGACACATAGTAAGAGACAGTCCCTGCCTCGAGGACTCCACAGTCTAACTGAGAGGGGAAACAAGAGATGCAGGGAGGTGAAATGACAGACCCAAGGTCACACAAGTCAGTGGCAGTTTTATTTCTCAGTGACAGACAGGTAGATTTGAAAACAAACCCCAAACAATTCGCTATCAGGAATACACACGCTTATTTAAACTCTAAGGGCCTCAGTCTGTTTCCTACTGGACATCTGTACCCTTCACTAAGCCCATGGTCATGCTTGGCATTCACTGGTCCCCTTGTTTGAGGCTGGCCACAGAGAAGCAAGGGACTTATGGGGGGGAAATTCACTACGGCAGCTGGGAAGCAAGTTAGGGCAGCCTGGCCAAACCAGCCCCAGCATAAGGGGCATGCAAGTTGCCTTCCTTTCAGCCCATGTGCTGGATGCAAGCATGTAGCAGGGCAAGCATGAATCAGGCCCTAACCAATCATGTCCTCACATGCCTAGGCAGGGTCCCATTGGCAGGGCGGCATGGAGTGTCCTCACATAGGTGCTCTGCCTGGTCCAGGGATGCATGCTTTCCAGAGTTCTCCATCCAGCACATTTAACCAGCACTGAAGTCATTCAAAAATCTAATACACTGGTCCTAAACTCTGAGACTCTACAAGGTATTTTGAGCCGTCAGTCTGCTAAGGGCCTGATCTCCACAACATGCACTGCTTCACTGAGACAACAGTAACTTTGGGAGCATGGGGCTGGAACACATTTTGGTGCCATATGATAATGCAAGTGATTTCCCAAATTCAGCACTGTGGTTGGGACTTTTCAAATGAGCCTAAGGGGCTGCTGAGACCCCACTGAAGTTCAATAGAAATTGGGCCCTTCATTCCTTCAGCCTCCTTTGATTCTCCCAGCCACTGCCATCATCGGGTCTACTCTGTCTGTGATCTACTCACACGACAGCAGTTCACGGGAAGTGCTAACACGCACACACCTGTCTCTGTGCATATGTTTATGTACCCGGGTGCGCCAGTGAGCAGTAGATAACATTGCTTCCAGTGTGCTGGAGAATTTCTCTGCAGTGATAATGACTAGGCACTATATGCAACAGCCAGATCTTTTTTTCAACTTGACAGCGTTAATAATATTGTCCATCAGTGGGTTCTTGTTACAGCCAGGCACTGGCTGACAAACAATCCCTACACTGCATTTTCTCCTTAGGGCAGCTCCCTCAATCAGCCTTTAAGGGTGAGGGAAAGTAAAACCCCAGAGTCTCTTGCTGGCTCCATCCAAAGATCTGGGTCAGACAGGAGACGCAGCAGGAAAGAATTAATGTCAAGGTGTCAGGCCAGATCCTCAGCTGGTGTATAGCTCCACCAGCTTCAGTAGAGTGTTGCTGACTTATTCTAGCAGAAGATCTGGCCTGTCGTTTCTGGGCTGCTCTGAGATTGGCATAAGTGGGAGCCATTGCCTGCAGCAACTGCTGCTTGGTGCAGAGGGAACTGGAATAGCACCGAGCACAGGCGGAGCTCCCATACCATTCCCTACAGTGCCCCCTGCTGGGAGAGGCTGCTCATGGAAGACAAGGGGTGCTCCTTCAGATGCTCCCAGCTGCAAGTCTTGGCTTGGTCCACTTGGTTGACCTGATACAGGTGAGAGCTGCCCCCCAGCCAGCACTCCCCTATGCTCCCTACAGTGCATCCTGCTGGGGAAGACTAGGCCTGGAGTAGCTGGGCGCTCCCCACACCCAGCACCACAGCAGCTCTGGCTAGGAGAGACCAGCACCTATGTATTGTAGCTATACATAGCATCTCCACGGTCACATAGTAGAGAGGCTAAGATCTCCACACTGCATTCCTCACACCGCCAGCCTCTAATTGCTGCTCAGTATTAAATATCCGAGTGAGGAAGCCTGGGGTAAATGTTCTTGCTATGGGAACATCCAGTGCTGAGGCCCTTTAATTACATTGGTTTTGTTTTGTTTTGTTTTTTACTAGTTGTGCTGTGGGATCCCCTCCCTGACCAGAGAAGAAAACGCTAAATATGGCTGGTTTTAAAGTCCACACTGAAACCCGAAAGCCTGGCTGGAAATGGTGCAACCCAGGGCTACCAGGGACACACATTCCAGCCTCTCCGCTGCATTCACTCAGATCCACGCTGAAAAGCAAAAGCACGCCTCCTTCTCTGCACGGCTGAGCACGAAACAGTCTCCAGTTCCTGCTCGCTCTCATTTAGTATGCTCTACATCCCGGCACTAGCACAGCTCCGAACAAAGCCACTACCCATCCACTGCCTAATGCACCTGGCCAACCACTCAGTCACCTCCCTCTTCATTATAGACCCCAACCCCCTCCTAATCCCTTGCCACTATCCCATCCCATATCGTCCCCCTCACAGACCCCAATCCCTCTCCTCGCCATTTGCCGCTATCCCATCCCCTATCATCCCCCTCACAGACCCCAATCTCCCTCCTTGCCCCTTGCCACTATCCCATCCCCCTCACCCTCTCACAGACCCCAATCCCCCATCATCCCCCTCACAAACTAACCCCCTCCTCACCCCTTGCCACTATCCCATCCCCCTCACAGACCCCAACCCCCCTCCTCACCCCTTGCCACTATCCCATCCCCCACCATCCCCCTCACAGACCCCTATCCGCCTCCTCGCCCCTTGCCGCTATCCCATCCCCTATCGTTCCCCTCCTTCTCCAATCCCATACATATCTTTCATCTTGATGTCTCCCCCCACTCTGGGTTATTTAAAAAGCATTTGAAAGGATGCTGTCAGACTTTGAATGTGGCTTGGTTTGGTTGTTTGTTTTTGTACTGAAGTTTTATGATTGTACTGGGAAGGAGTCCTAATTGAGGCTGCAATTGGAATTACAGTATGTGATATTGTTTTATTTAGTTATTTATTTAGGAGGGGTTTTAACTACAGTATAATTAGGCTGGCGAGTGGTTTTTTGCTTTGGAATGGAACCTGATGGAAACAGGACTGAGCAACAAGTACAACTGGTCCATCCCCCTCCCACCCCCCAATGTAAGTATATGGTGAAACACTGTAGTTCCACAATTGCCTTGGGGCCTTCAGAATGGCTACAAACTGAGGCTCCAGCCTGATAAAAGGGCCACAGCCCTGGGTCACCTGTGATGGCACTGGCTAAAGCCTTGGATACCAGATATTCAGGTACCACAGCCTAGACAGAGACAGACAGGCAGCTGCCTGAATGCCTGCTCTGCATTATAAACTGTGCTTCACCCCTATCCCCAGCATGCCAAAATAGGTTTCAAGTGCTGCATAAGGAAAGTCTGGCCTGCCAGCACCAAGGTGGCTAAATCAAAACAGCTGCACATAAAACATGGGCGGGGGTGGGTGGGCAGGAAGGGAGGTGGGAATTCTTACACCTGTTCCAGGAAGAAATACTACCCGTCAGCCTGCTGGGAGGAAGTACTGCTTTGTGTTGTTAAAGGACATGAGCAAACTATGCTCAGAGGAATGTATCAAATGCAGGCACCGAATCATTAAGAGCCTGATCCAAAGACGGTTGAAGTCAAGGGAAAACAAACAAACTCCTTCTGGCTTCGATGGACCGTGGATCAAGCCTGAAATGAGCAGATTCACAGTGAGCGCTAAAGAGATGAGTTTGGGAAGTCTCAGCTGGCTGGTCACCACCTGGATGCCACATGCTAGCAGGAGTTCAGAGGGAGGCAGAGACATTAACCTACAGCTCAGTTTCTTCTCCTGGCCTGGGTGAGGGGTTTGAGACACAGTTCTTAAAAGCAGGATGGGGGAGGCCACTGGAGCAGGTTGTTGCAGGAGTTGCTGTGGTAACACAAGCCTGCTTGGGCCGGCAATCTGCAAGTCGTCCTGGCTACAGAAGGCGCCAGGAGGGATTGTGCTGTGAAGACATGCAGCCGACCTGAGCCACTCCCAATGCCTCAGACAGGTTCCTGAGGCTTGGCCTAAATACAAGGGACCCCAGAGGAGATACTGATGAAACCAAGACCACCTTGCATTTGCATGAACTCAGCAAACTCTGTCCCTTTCGCTATCAAATAGGTTTAAAATATAACAATACTGCCTAACTCTTATACTGTGCTTTTCATCTTTAGCTCTCCAAGTGCTTTATAAAGCAGGTCAGTATCTTTATCCCCATTTTACAGAAACAGAGGCACAGAGAAGTAAAGTGACTTGCCCAAGATCACCCAGCAGGCCCATGGCAAAACCAGGAACTAAAAGCAGGTCTCTGAATCTCATCCCAGTGCCCTCTCCACTTGGCTATACAGAGTAGAAGGCCAGAGGAACCTACTGCTCTACTGTTACGATCCACAAATACCAAACAATGAAAATGCATATAGGTGTTACAGTGTCAAATGCGTATCTGGTGTATCTCCAGTGGCATTATACCCAGGATGAGTTTGAGGCACCAAGTATCACTAGACTGAAAGCTCCCTGGGGCAGAGACTGTCTTCTTTGTTGCTTGTCTGTACAGTCCTTAGTGCAATAGGGCCCTGATTCTTGATTGGTGTTCCTGGGTATTAATGTAATACTAATTAATACAACTACAACAACATAGGGGGGCATTATGCAGCACACCGACCATACTGTTAAATAGATCTTTTTGCAGCAAACTTCTCTACAGCTAAGTGTCTATTTGTGCAAAGAATATGAGTCCTGCAAGACCTTGGTATAAACAGGGTTGCACAGGTTATACAGATCCTATCGTTCCCCCAGTCTTTCTCCATGTGCCAGACCTTAAAACGTTCAGTTTAAACCTCCCACAAACTGATGCTTTCTCATCTCTCCATTCTCTTCACTTGATTTTGTTGTGCCCCTTATCCCCAGGAACAGTGGCCCTCTCTGGCTATTTAAAAAGCAGCATTGACAGGCTGTTCTGGGAGTTGTGGCTCATGCTTCTTGGTGCTGCAACACCTCAAGGCCAGTGGCTATACAACAGAAGCAACTACTGCTGGGGAAGAAGCCTCCAGCTTCAACAAGGACACTGAACAAGAGGAAAGATGCCCCTTCCTAGCATCACCTACACAAAACTATGCTCAAAGAATGTTACAGTTGCGAAGTAAAACACTTGCAAGTTAGGAAATGCCAGAATGAAAGCTGCCTGTGAACTTACTTAGGCCACCTTCTGCATCTGCATGATGATCGCCTTGGTGAACATCACACAAAGTCTGTGGCAGAGCTAGGGACAAAACCCAGAAATCCTAGGTTCCAGCACAATGCCTTCAACACAGGAAAACATTTGCTTCTCTTCTTGTAACACTTTGCCTCACTCATCATCCTGTGCACTCCACAAAGCAGGAGTCTGGTAGAACATGTTGTACATGATTAAGGCCTGGTCCACACTTAAAACTTGGATTGACATAACTATGGTGCTCAGGGGTGTGAAAAATCCACATGTAGAGTGACATCACTATGCCAACCTAACCCCCGGTGTAGATGCAGTTAGGTCAATGGAAGAATGGGGGTGGAACAAGAGGTGGAGCTCCTACAGTGATGGGAAAAAAGCCCTCATTGCTGTAGTCCCTGTCTACACTACCGGGTTACAACGGGATAGTTACAGCGCTGTAGCTATGATGCTTCAGTGTAGACATGTAGTGTAGACATGGCCTTAGATTGTCCATAAGTAACGGCTGCACCATGAGGCACACACACCAGGAGCTCAAAACTAAGGTTGCATAGGCAACATTCATTCTGGCATTCCTAACTTAAATGCTCAACTTTTCAAGCTTTATGCTCTTTTAACATGACTTTGTATATATGTAAGCCCCACCTGTCATCAACAGGATTCTGAACCCAGGACCTTTAAAACCACAGATGATCTAGTGTTCCCTTCTGGCCTTAAACTCGATGACTATGACACAGCACAGATCTCTACCACTTGGGCTAAAAGACCCACTGGCAGCACTAGTACGTTATCTTGTCTGTGGTCCAGGCAAAGAAGGTGACACAACAAATATTTTGCCAGTGGCTTACATAGGGTTACCATATTTAAAAATTAAAAAAAGAGGACACTCCACGGGGCCCTGGCCCCGCCCCTTCCCCGCCCCAACTCCGCCCCTTCCCCAAAGTCCCCACCCCAACTCCGCCCCCTCCCCTGAGTGCCCCGCATTCCCCCTCCTCCCTCCCAGCCATGCGAAACAGCTGCCCGAGTGCTACCCTGCGCCCCCGGCCGGCCGCTTCCCCAGCGCAGCCAGAGCCCGGGAGGGGAAGCGCAGGGTCTGGAGGTCTGAGGGCTGCCCGGCAAACCGTGAAGCCGGTAGGGCTCGGGCAGCTGCACAGAGCTGAGGTGTCTGGGGGGATCTGCAGGCGGATTCCCCCGCGGCGGTGGCGGCGGCTGCTGCTGCTCTCTCCAGATACCTCAGCTTTGTGCAGCTGAAGAGCCGAGCTGCCCGAGCGCTACCGGCTTCACGGTTTGTCGGGCAGCCCCCAGACCTCCAGACCCTGCGCCCCCGGCCGGGCGCTTCCCCTCCCGGGCTCCGGCTGCGCTGGGGAAGCGCCCGGCTGGGGGCGCAGGGTCTGGAGGTCTGGGGACTGCCCGGGAAACCGTGAAGCCGGTAGCGCTCAGGCAGCTCGGCTCTTCAGCTACACAGAGCTGAGGTGTCTGGGGGGAGCAGCAGCAGTCGCCGCCGCCGCCGGGGAATCCGCCTGCAGCTCGCAGCCTGCCGGAGCCGCTCTAAGGTAAGCAGGGGACTAGTATTTTTCCTGACATGTTCGGCTTTTTGGCAATTCCCCCGGACGGGGATTTGAGGACCAAAAAGCCGGACATGTCCGGGAAAAGCCGGACGTATGGTAACCCTAGCTTACACAAGTATTTGCTAGACAGAAGAAAGCTGATTATGCTCCACACCAGAAGTCTTCAAAGAGAGACTGACAAAAAAAAAACATTTTAACACTGGCAAAGCTACCTATTTCCCCCGGCTCTCTGCTGAAACTTTATGTAAACATTCTACCTGAGGCAGAAAGCAAGCATGGGAAATATCAGCCCAAATAATTCAAGTTTGGCAAAGGTATAAGCTAGGGTTACCATACGTCCGGTTTTTCCCGGACATGTCCGGCTTTTCGGCAATCAAACCCCCGTCCGGGGGGAATTGCCAAAAAGCCGCACATGTCCGGGAAAAATGCCGGCCGGGCACTTCCCCTCCCGCGGCTGCTCTGCTCCTCCCCTGACTCTTCGGCTCTGTTTAAGAGCCGAGCCGCCCGAGCGCTATGGGCTTCAGGCAGCCCCCTTGCCTCCGGACCCCAGCCGCCGGCCGGGCACTTCCCCTCCCGGGCTCCGGCGGAGCAGGGTCCGGAGGCATGGGGGCTGCCCGAAGCCGGTAGCGCTCGGGCAGCTCGGCGCTTAAACAGAGCCGAAGAGTCAGGGGAGGAGCAGAGCCTCCGGCCGCGGCGGCTCTGCTCCTCCCCTGACTCTTCGGCTCTGTTTAAGAGCCGAGCGCTACGGGCTTCGGGCAGCCCCCATGCCTCCGGACCCTGCGCCACCGGAGCCCGGGAGGGGAAGTGCCCAGCCGGGGGCGCAGGGTCCGGAGGCATGGGGGCTGCCCGAAGCCGGTAGTGCTTGGGCAGCTCGGCTCTTAAACAGAGCCGAAGAGTCAGGGGAGGAGCAGAGCCTCCGGCCGCGGCGGCTCTGCTCCTCCCCTGACTCTTCGGCTCTGTTTAAGAGCCGAGCGCTACGGGTTTCGGGCAGCCCCCATGCCTCCGGACCCTGCGCCGCCGGAGCCCGGGAGGGGAAGTGCCCGGCCGGAGCGCAGGGTCCGGAGGCATGGGGGCTGCCCGAAGCCCGAGCGCTACCGGCTTCACGGTTTGCCGGGCAGCCTCCAGACCCTGCGCCCCCGGCTGAGAGCTTCCCCTCCCGGGCTCCAGCTGCGCTGGGGAAGCGCCGGCCGGGGGCGCAGGGTCTGGGGGCTGCCCGGCAAACCGTGAAGCCGGTAGCGCTCGGGCAGCCCTTTTCGCGTGGCTGGGAGTGGGAGGGAGGAGGGGGCGGAGTTAGGGCGGGGTGGGGGCAGAGTTGGGGCGGGGCTGGGGGTGGGAAATGGGCGGGGCCAGGGCCCCGTGGAGGGTCCTCTTTTTTTATTTGTTAGATATGGTAACCCTAGTTTTAGGGAGACCCTCCACCTCTACCCCCCGAACGGGAATCCTGCCCCAGCATGGGGAACCTGCCTCTCCCCCAACACTCCCTAGTCTAGCAGTTGTGCCTCCCCCTAACACCCATCTGGTCTGGGAGTCCTAGGGACTCCCCATCCGTCCCCAGTCTGCTGACTCTTGGGGAACCCCTGGGAAAATCCCCCCCCATTCAGGGACCACCCAGCTCCTCTGAGTCAGGGAGCTGGGCTCCAAATAAACCTCGTGTCCCGCCAGCAGAATGGCGAGAGAGAGCGACAGTGCACTCACTAGGGTTACCATACGTCCGGTTTTTCCTGGACATGTCCGGCTTTTCGGCAATCAAATCCCCGTCCGGGGGGAATTGCCAAAAAGCCGCACATGTCCAGGAAAATGCCGGCCGGGCACTTCCCCTCCCGCGGCTGCTCTGCTCCTCCCCTGACTCTTCGGCTCTGTTTAAGAGCCGAGCTGCCCGAGCGCTATGGGCTTCAGGCAGCCCCCTTGCCTCCGGACCCCAGCCGCCGGCCGGGCACTTCCCCTCCCGGGCTCCGGCGGAGCAGGGTCCGGAGGCATGGGGGCTGCCCGAAGCCGGTAGCGCTCGGGCAGCTCGGCTCTTAAACAGAGCCGAAGAGTCAGGGGAGGAGCAGAGCCTCCGGCCGCGGCGGCTCTGCTCCTCCCCTGACTCTTCGGCTCTGTTTAAGAGCCGAGCGCTACGGGCTTCGGGCAGCCCCCATGCCTCCGGACCCTGTGCCGCCGGAGCCCGGGAGGGGAAGTGCCCGGCCGGGGGCGCAGGGTCTGGAGGCATGGGGGCTGCCCAAAGCCCGAGCGCTACCGGCTTCACGGTTTGCCGGGCAGCCTCCAGACCCTGCGCCCCCGGCTGAGCGCTTCCCCTCCCGGGCTCCAGCTGCACTGGGGAAGCGCCGGCCGGGGGCGCAGGGTCTGGGGGCTGCCCGGCAAACCGTGAAGCCGGTAGCGCTCGGGCAGCCCTTTTCGCGTGGCTGGGAGTGGGAGGGAGGAGGGGGCGGAGTTAGGGCGGGGTTGGGGCAGAGTTGGGGCGGGGCTGGGGGTGGGAAATGGGCGGGGCGGGGCCAGGGCCCCGTGGAGGGTCCTCTTTTTTTATTTGTTAGATATGGTAACCCTAGTTTTAGGGAGACCCTCCACCTCTACCCCCCGAACGGGAATCCTGCCCCAGCATGGGGAACCTGCCTCTCCCCCAACACTCCCTAGTCTAGCAGTTGTGCCTCCCCCTAACACCCATCTGGTCTGGGAGTCCTAGGGACTCCCCATCCGTCCCCAGTCTGCTGACTCTTGGGGAACCCTTGGGAAAATCCCCCCCCATTCAGGGACCACCCAGCTCCTCTGAGTCAGGGAGCTGGGCTCCAAATAAACCTCGTGTCCCGCCAGCAGAATGGCGAGAGAGAGCGACAGTGCACTCACTAGGGTTACCATACGTCCGGTTTTTCCTGGACATGTCCGGCTTTCCGGCAATCAAATCCCCGTCCGGGGGGAATTGCCAAAAAGCCGAACATGTCCAGGAAAATGCCGGCCGGGCACTTCCCCTCCCGCGGCTGCTCTGCTCCTCCCCTGACTCTTCGGCTCTGTTTAAGAGCCGAGCTGCCCGAGCGCTATGGGCTTCAGGCAGCCCCCTTGCCTCCGGACCCCAGCCGCCGGCCGGGCACTTCCCCCCCCGGGCTCCGGCGGCGCAGGGTCCGGAGGCATGGGGGCTGCCCGAAGCCGGTAGCGCTCGGGCAGCTCGGCTCTTAAACAGAGCCGAAGAGTCAGGGGAGGAGCAGAGCCTCCGGCCGCGGCGGCTCTGCTCCTCCCCTGACTCTTCGGCTCTGTTTAAGAGCCGAGCGCTACGGGCTTCGGGCAGCCCCCATGCCTCCGGACCCTGCGCCGCCGGAGCCCGGGAGGGGAAGTGCCCGGCCGGGGGCGCAGCGTCCGGAGGCATGGGGGTTGCCCAAAGCCCGAGCGCTACCGGCTTCACGGTTTGCCGGGCAGCCTCCAGACCCTGCGCCCCCGGCTGGGCGCTTCCCCTCCCGGGCTCCAGCTGCGCTGGGGAAGCGCCGGCCGGGGGCGCAGGGTCTGGGGGCTGCCCGGCAAACCGTGAAGCCGGTAGCGCTCGGGCAGCCCTTTTCGCATGGCTGGGAGTGGGAGGGAGGAGGGGGCGGAGTTAGGGCGGGGAAGGGGTGGAGTTGGGCAGGGCTGGGGGTGGGAAATGGGTGGGGCCAGGGCCCCGTGGAGGGTCCTCTTTTTTTATTTGTTAAATATGGTAACCCTATATAAGCCTCTGTACGCAGGAGCTTAGAGTGGAAAATGCTAGACAATCTTGACAACAGGTGTCTACCAGTTCTGTCTAAAATAAATGTGTGTGTGCCGAGAGAGAGGTACAATCCCTGCCCTTTCTCCTCTGTATGGCCACCCCCTTCTCAACAGCACTCGGTGCAGAATACCCTGCTGGAAGAGGGCTGATTATTGTTTAGCTAGAGCAAAGAATGGTGAATTGGTGACCGGAGCTATCAGTCAGAGGTCAACAGCTGCAGTAGGCCTAGGAGCATGAAAGACAGCAGTTTAGTGGTTGGCGGGGGTGGTGTTATTGCAGAGCTCTCCATTGTTAGCCCTAACTTGTCTAGGTTTAGTGCAGCTAATGAGGTGCTGTAAGCACTGTCAGTAGATGTAGTCCCACTAGGCAAGTGAATAAACATGTGTGCTCAGCTAATCAATTAGAGACCAGCCCAGGGCCAGGCCTCACACTTAGTCAGCTTTAAAGCATCATCTCACCCTGCTCAACTTCAACAGTATGTTTCAGTCCAACAGGAAAGGAGAATGCAGACATACTTCTGGAGAGGGAGGAAAGGGAAGGTGGGGTGCATCGTGCATGCAGGATACCAGCTAATTTGGAAAACAAATCCTGCACTGCTGTAGGACTTAACAAGGGCATGAATGGCTAATAGGATCCTAATAGCTCCTATATGAGGGCAGGTCTACACTTACTTCCTGGTCCGGCCGTAAGCAATCGATCTTCTGGGATCGATTTATCGCGTCTTGTCTAGACGCGATAAATCGATCCCGGAAGTGCTCGCCGTCGACGCCGGTACTCCAGCTCGGCGAGAGGAGTACGCGGCATCGACGGGGGAGCCTGCCTGCCGCGTCTGGACCCGCGGTAAGTTCGAACTAAGGTACTTCGAATTCAGCTACGTTATTAACGTAGCTGAATTTGCGTACCTTAGTTCGAAGTGGGGGGTTAGTGTGGACCAGGCCTGAGTGCTGCAGGGAAAAGCCTTTTCAGTCAGAGATGCAGCAAAGAGATTGTCTCTCATTATTGTTATTTATTATTTGTATTGCAGTAGCACCAAGGAGACCCAGTCATGGAGCAGGATCCCATTTTGTATGGTGCTGTACAAACACAGAACAAAAAGACAGTCCCTGTCCCAAAGAGCTTGCAATCTTAGTGCTGTCCCAGTGGGTCTCTTATGATCTCACCTATGGTGCAGAGATCGGAACTGCTCAGCTGTCTTCTGGGATTCTCCCACACCACTCATGAGATCAAACGCTTGCACAGAGGTACTGGCTGGGAGTTTCAAAACCACCTACTTGACCTGGGTGCCAGTGTTCCCTCTCTGCTATACACCTGCTCCGCCCCCGCCCCGCCCCCACTCCACCCCTTTCCCAAAGCCCCCGCCCCTGCTCCGCCCCTACCCCGTCCCCACTCCCCTGAGGACTGCACTCACTGGTGGCAGGAAGTGCAGTGACCCGGCCCCAGCTGCACTGCCGGTGAGTGCTGGGGGGAGGTTCCCCCCTGCCTCCCAAGTCAGCCTCCCCGCGGAGGCCTGGGGGGGCTGCGTAGGGCCCCAGAATAGCTATGGACGGCCCTGAACACACACACACACACACACACACACACACACACACAGTCTCCCTCACACAGTCCCCCCAATGCACACCAGGGCTCCCTGTATTCGGTCACTTTCCCCACCTGGGCTGTGCTGTGAGGTGAGCATCAGCACTTGTTAATTATCCCTTATTTTAATATTAGGGCTGTCAAGCGATTAAAAAAATTAATCGCGATTAATCATGCTGTTAAACAATAATAGAACACCATTTATTTAAATTGTTTTTGTTTTCTACATTTTCAAATATATTGATTTCAGTTACAACACAGAATACAAAGTGTACAGTGCTCACTTTATTTTTTTTATTACAAATATTTGCACTGTAAAAAACAAAAGAAATACTATTTTTCAATTCACCTCATACAAGCACTGTAGTGCAATCTCTTTATCATGAAAGTTGAACTTATAAATGTAGAATTATGTACAAAAAATAATTGCATTCAAAAATAAAACAATGTAAAACTTTAGAGCCTACAAGTCCACTCAGTCCTATTTCTTGTTCAGCCAATCACTCAGACAAACCAATTTGGTTACAATTTGCAGGAGATAATGCTGCTCGCTTCTTGTTTACAATGTCACCTGAAAGTGAGATGGTTGAGTTCAGAATCCTGACACAAGGAAGAAAGGAGAACAGCAGAATATGGACCCTGGACTTCAGAAAAGCAGACTTTAACTCCCTCAGGGAACTGATGGGCAGGATCACCTGGGAGAATAACATGAGGGGGAAAGGAGTCCAGGAGAGCTGGCTGTAGTTTAAAGAATCCTTATTGAGGTTGCAGGAACAAACCATCCCGATGTGTAGAAAGAATAGTAAATATGGCAGGCAACCAGCTTGGCTTAACAGTGAAATCCTTGCTGATCTTAAACACAAAAAAGAAGCTTACACGAAGTGGAAGCTTGGAGAAATGACCAGGGGGGGAGTATAAAAATATTGCTCAGGCATGCAGGAGTGAAATCAGGAAGGCCAAATCACACTTGGAGTTGCAGCTAGCAAGGGATGTTAAGAGTAACAAGAAGGGTTTCTTCAGGTATGTTAGCACAAGTAAAGGAAAGTGTGGTCCCCTTACTGAATGGGAGAGGCAACCTAGTGACAGAGGATGTGGAAAAAGCTAATGCACTCAATGCTTTTTTTGCCTCTGTCTTCACGAACAAGGTCAGCTCCCAGTCACTGGGCAGCACAGTATGGAGAGGAGGTGATCAGCCCTCTGTGGAGAAAGAAGTGGTTCAGGACTATTTAGAAAAGCTGGACGAGCACAAGTCCATGGGGCTGGATGCGCTGCATCCGAGGGTGTTAAAGGAGTTGGCGGATGTGATTGCAGAGCCATTGGCCATTATCTTTGAAAACTCATGGTGACTGGGGGAGGTCCTGGATGACTGGAAAAAGGCTAATGTTGTGCCCATCTTTAAAAAAGGGAAGGAGGAGGATCTGGGGAACTACAGGCCAGTCAGCCTCACCTCAGTCCCTGGAAAAATCATGGAGCAGGTCCTCAAGGAATCAATTTTGAAGCACTTAGAGGAGAGGAAAGTGACCAGGAACAGTCAGCATGGATTCACCTAGGGCAAGTCATGCCTGACTAACCTAATTGCCTTCTATGATGAGATAACTGGCTCTGTGGATGAGGGGAAAGCAGTGGACGTGTTATTCCTTGACTTTAGCAAAGCTTTTGATATGGTCTCCCACAGTATTCTTGCCAGCAAGTTAAAGAAGTATGGGTTGGATAAATGGACTATAAGGTGGATAGAAAGCTAGCTAGATCATCGGGCTCAACGGGTAGTGATCAACGGCTCCATGTCTAGTTGGTAGCCGGTATCAAGCGGAGTGCCCCAAGGGTCAATCCTGAGGCCAGTTTTGTTCAATATCTTCATTAATGATCTGGAGGATGGCGTGGATTGCACCCTCAGCAAGTTTGCAGATGACACTAAATTGGGAGGACTGGTAGATACGCTGGAGCGTAGGGATAGGATACACAGGGACCTAGAAAATTAGAGGATCGGGCCAAAAGAAATCTGATGAGGTTCAACAAGGACAAGTGCAGAGTCCTGCACTTAGGATGGAAGAATCCCATGTACTGCTACAGACTAGGGACCGAGTGGCTAGGCAGCAGTTCTGCAGAAAAGGACCTAGGGGTTACAGTGGACAAGAAGCTGGATATGAGTCAACAGTGTGCCCTTGTTGCCAAGAAGGCTAACGGCATTTTGGGCTGTATAAGTAGGAGCATTGCCAGCAGATCGAGGGACGTGATCATTCTCTTCTATTCGGCACTGGTGAGACCTCATCTGCAGTACTGTGTCCAGTTTTGGGCCCCACACTACAAGAAGGATGTGGAAAAATTGGAAAGAGTCCAGTGGAGGGCAACAAAAATGATTAGGGGGCTGGAGCACATGACTTATGAGGAGAGGCTGAGGGAACTGGGATTATTTAGTCTGCAGAAGGGAAGAATGAGGGGGGGATTTGATTGCTGCTTTCTACTATCTGAAAGGGGGTTCCAAAGTGGATGGATCTAGACTGTTCTCAGTGGTAGCAGATGACAGAACAAGGAGTAATGGTCTCAAGTTGCAGTGGGGGAGGTTTAGGTTGGATATTAGGAAAAACTTTTTCACTAGGAGGGTGGTGAAGCACTGGAATGGGTTACCTAGGGAGGTGTTGGAATCTCCTTCCTTAGAGGTTTTTAAGGTCAGGCCTGACAAAGCCCTGGCTGGGATGATTTAGTTGGGGATTGGTCCTCCTTTGAGCAGGGGGTTGGACTAGATGACCTCCTGAGGTCCCTTCCAACCCTGATATTCAATGATTCTATGAGAACAGGCGTTCGCATGGCACTGTTGTAGCCGGCGTTGCAAGATATTTACGTGCCAGATATACTAAACATTCATATGCCCCTTCATGCTTCGGCCACTATTCCAGAGGACATGCGTCCATGCTGATGATGGGTTCTGCTCGATCATGATCCAAAGCAGAGTGGACCGACACATGTTCATTTTCATCATCGGAGTCAGATGCCACCAGCAGAAGGTTGATTTTCTTTTTTGGTGTTTTGGGTTCTGTAGTTTCTGCATCGGAGTGTTGCTCTTTTAAGACTTCTGAAAGCATGCTCCAAACCTCATCCCATTAAGATTTTGGAAGGCACTTCAGATTCTTAAACCTTGGGTCAAGTGCTGTAGCTATTTTTAGAAATTTCATATTGGTATCTTCTTTGATTTTGTCAAATTTGCAGTGAAAGTATTCTTAAAATGAACATGTGCTGGGTCATCATCTGAGACTGCTATAACATGAAATATATGGCAGAATGCGGGTAAAACAAAGCAGGAGACATACAATTCTCTCCCGAGGAGTTCAGTCACAAATTTAATTAACGCATTGTTTTTTTAACAAGCATCATCAGCATGGAAGCATGTCCTCTGGAATGGTGCCCGAAGCATGAAGGGGCATACGAATGTTTAGCATATCTGGCACGTAAATACCTTGCAACGCTGGCTACAAAAGTGCCATGCGAACGCCTGTTCTCACTTTCAGGTGACATTGTAAATAAGAAGCGGGCAGCAGTATTTCCCATAAATGTAAACAAACTTGTTTATCTTAGCAATTGGCTGAACAAGAAGTAGGAGTGAGTGGACTTTTAGGCTCTAAAGTTTTACATTGTTTTGTTTTTGACTGCAGTTATATAACAAAAAAAATCTACATTTGTAAGTTGCACTTTCATGATAAAGAGATTGCACTACAGTACTTGTATGAGGTCAATTGAAAAATACTATTTCTTTTAGCATTTTTACAGTGCAAATATTTGTAATAAAAAATAATATAGAGTGAGCAGTGTACACTTTGTATTCTGTGTTGCAATAGAAATCAATATATTTGAAAATGTAGAAAAACATCCAAAATATTTAATAAATTTCAATTGGTATTCTATTGCTTAACAGTGTGATTAATCACGATTAATTTTCTAAATTGCAATTAATTTTTTTAGTTAATCACGCGAGTTAACTGCAATTAATCAACAGCCCTATTTAATATTCTTTCTTCTTCTTCCATACCTATGGTAACTTTAAAAAATATATATTATATCTAGGTTTTTTGTTTCTACTGGTGGCACACATCCGTACATTACCTCAATATTGGTGCACATAACAAAATTCATTCTGCACATGGATGGAAAAAATTAAGAGGGAACGTTGGTTGACTACATCACTTTTGAAAATCTCACCCACCACTGCCACTTCCACTCCTGGAGGGTATTAACTCTTAGCCTGCCCCAGTATGGGCAGGACTGATGCTGCTCTTTTTCTCCCCATCCTTCCTTGGCTGTCCCATGAACAGCTCATTGCTAAGTGGTGGAATGGTGACATAATACTTATGCTGTTTTATGAGGGTCCCACCTATTGTCAGTAGGGCCTCCTCTCAGCTATCGATTTTGCTCATGCTGAGATGTATAGGCAGCTAGAGAGAGAGAGAGAGAGATTGATTGTGAGTGTGAAAACCTTGCTCAGTGGGTGCAGTACTGTAAGTCTCCCACTCCTCTCATCTTCTCTTCCCCTCCCCATTCTCCCTCTCCTTTCCTCAAGCACCTGCTGATAAATGAAAGGATTTTATAAATCCTAAAACTTGAACTCAGATGTGGAAGCAAGGAAGCATGATCTTGGGGTTAAGCCACTGATGTAGGACTCGAGGGATGTGGATTCAGTTCCCATCTGCCACAGACTGCCTATGTGACCTTGGGCAACTCACTTGGAGCCCATCTATAAAATGGGGAGAATATACTTTCCTACCTACCAAGGTGTGCTGTGGGATAAATACACAAAGGCTCGGGAGGTGCTCAGGTAATATGGCAATTGGAGCCACATAAATACCTAAATACAAAGTGATGTCATGTTACAAACACACAGATACAAACAAGGGGGAGTATTAAGTAGGTAAAGTACAGAGCGGAGCCAGAAGTTTGGTAAGCTACATGCCAGTTAGTAGGGGGGAGTCCAGGTTGTTATAACTTCACCCTCTCCTTAGTTGCTTTTCCTGCTATATCTTTCTCTTCTGGTCCCTTAGCATGTAAGTTACACAACATGCACTCCTATATACCCAGTTACTGACATGTAATGTACAGCTCCTCACACACTACTCCTGAATTTGGCCCTGCTTCTTTTATTTCTTGCAGTTCACCCTGAGATTTGCGTGTGCCTACCCATCTGGTGCAGAAGGAGCACACTAGAGGACAGCTGTCAGAGAGAGGCACCCGGCAATGCACCCAGCCCAGCCGCAATGGCTCAGAACGCCTTGGGAAGTGGTCACAGTGCTGAGGAAGAGGAGCTCATGTCTGGATGACACTCCCAGGTAATAATCACACCTGGACCTGGCACAGCGCTTTACAAATGTCAATCCATTCTCACAAGCCCCAGGAAGGTAAGGAAGGCTCACTGATCCCATTTTACAGAGGAGGAAACTGAAGTACACAAAGAGGAAGTGACTTGCTCAACGCCATACAGCAAGTCAGTGGCAGACCCAGGAATTCTTGCTTAACCCTTACTCCCTCATGCACACTGTGATCCAAAGCCTCTCCTTGAGAGGGGTCCCTGGATAAAACTCAGGTGGTTGGCACCTTTTGAAACTAGCTGACTGGTCTGAATTTGGCACAAGACATCTATTGGCTGATCAATGGCCTACGCAAAGTGAATTGGTTGCCTCATTCTAGTTCTTAGGGGAAACAAATACTCACAGCAAGTACACCTTCAACAGTTCCTTTGTGGGCAGTGCCAGGAGAGACCAGAGGCCGAATGTGCCATGAGGAATAAACTATTCTCTTGCCCCTCAAGGTGAGGCCTCTAGGCACACTGGTATGTGTGTTAGGAGAGAAGCTTGCACAGTTGCACTGTGTTGTAGAGGACAAAGTGAGCACTTTGCTGTTTCAGGCTGTCAGTCAGTACCTTGCGCCAGCACACTGAAAAATGCAGCCAAAGCTACAAAATATCCATCTGTTTGAGGTCCCATGCAGAGTGAAGAGACCCATTACATACTAATGCATTTAAACCCCAGGAACAGTGAATCCTAACGTGTGTTTCACAGCCGTTTTTATCCAAATGTTGGAAGGCTACTGCCAGTTTAATCATGTTGATGTGTTAAACCTGCAGTCAGTCTGCCATGTCCCCAGCGCAGAGGAGCAGGAGGGTGAGAGATATTGCGGTCAGACTTAGGGAGGGCCTGCTAGTGTTCCTGTGAAGCATGACATTCTTGTTCTCAGCGTCTCCAGATCATAGGCTAGGAGGGAAACAGCCAAAGATAAGGCCCACGAAAAACTTCACATTTACAGGAAAGAAGCACTATTTCTCTTTGCGACGTGCCTTTTGCAGCTAATGACCTGTGTAAAGCAAAGGCCAGAAAAACACTGGGAGGATAGGATCTCTTGGCAAGATTAGCATGGAGTAGCTTACAGAAAGGGAGGCAACTGCTCCAACTGGTTAACCTTTTCCTTTCTTGATGAGACTTCAGCTATGCATCTTCAAGCCAAGTTTTCTGTTGGACAGATACTGGATGTAGACAAGGAAAAGGGAAGTAAGTGTTAGCAAATGGCAAAATGTTACCACAGGGAAACTTGACCACAATACTCCTATTCATACACATCCTTGCCTCCTCATACATTTCAGGATCCAATTCCAAACTGTCCCCGTAGAGTCTGATTGTGCAAAATGCAAGAAGCCTATCATGAGGGCCTCTGCAGCCACACTGCCCAGGGAGCCCCAAGAGGCAGGATGCAATGGCTTTGCTTTGGCCTGGTTATCAACTATACCACAAATCACTTGGTCTCGAATTAGTATAGTGGTTAACTGTTCAGAGGAACAGGGCTGAGCTTTATTAGCTAGATCGTACCATCAGGACCAATGGGCTCAACTGGCCACTGATTTCTTGTGGAGAAAATGTGCCTTTCCCAAGTGACATTTTTGCCAGGATCCCAGTATTCTTGACGTCTGTGAAAGACTCCAGCTGTTTGCAGTCCCTGTAATGCCCACACTGGAATCTATTGTTGATCTCCCCCATCTCTGGTGCAGGCATTGTGCACTGTGGAAGATTTCACCCTCTCTGATTTCTCTTCAATACCACCTACTTCCAGGACAATTTGGAAGCTCTACAGTTCTCAGCCCGGCTCCCTTTCAGACTGAGGGGTTCAGGTGGCTTCATTTGCTCCATTTCTGCCCAAGAGTCAGTTTTCTTCCGACCCCCTGTAATAGAAGTGGTACACACAGGAGAGCAAGTCTCTGTTTCTTGGCTCCAGTCACCTAACGTGGGCCAGACTTGTGAATGGTTAATTCCCTCTGTCATATGGCGGAATCCTCTAGCTCCAGTGTCTGCTGTTATAGTGACATTTAAAACCCAAATAAGCGCACAATGTGTTTTAAGAGTACATTTGCTTGAAACTCCACAGACCTGCAGCAAACAACAGACACACTTGGGAATTCTATTTCAGTTGCCTCTTCTCTCACTGCCTCTGGCAAAACCAGACATTTCTAGATGCCTCTTCTTCTCAGCACATAGCACACAGAATAGAGGTTTCTGTTGTGGGAAAGATGCCAGTGGACAGAACAGTTTGGGGGAAAAGGAGACATTTTTCAGTCTCTGCTCCCTGGGCAGCGTCAGTTCCAGAAGTGTAAGTGGTACTGGGCATAACACACACAGGGAGTCACCAGAAACCCTAACCTTGGTGCTTTTTGTAAAATCAATAGCAATGTTTACTAACAACTCTGGTGTCTGATTCCAGATTTACAAGGTTTAAGAATAAATTCTAGACAAAAAATGCAGGAACTTCAATGGTCTGGAATGACTGATGTGAGTTCAGGACCTGCCTGTACCTCAATAGCAGGGCAGTGTGAACGGGTTTGCTCGCAGGGGGTTCTCTGTTATCAAGAATGGCAATTCCTGCAACTCTACATCCAAACTATTCCGAAGGCCAGGGTGCTCAAATTCTCTGGTAATGAATGGCAACTGAAGGATCTGGGTGGGTCAGGAGACAGATTCCTAGCTTTGATTTGGGGTTGGGTCCAGCTCTAGCACTCTTAGGCCCTTGATAGAAGGGTGAGGGCTTACTTGAAATTGGAGGCATTGCCACCCTCACTAGACAGCGATGGAGTCTTATAGCTGAACATTGTTTTATTGAATTCTGAAGAAAAGGCGAACCAGGGAAAAGTTGTTTAAAATACTGCACTGATGTTACAAAATGTTCTATATTTTGTAAATAAAATCTTTATACTAAAAATATTTCTCCAATGAGTGCTTTCTCCTAAACTAGTACTGTCTGGGCGGCTCCAGGAGATGACTGTCTATGAGGACTACTGACGATGGGGACTTGCTGCACAAGTGCTCCCTGGCTTGCCAGCTGAGCAAGGGAGAGAATGCAGAGCATCATAGGATGGAGACAGTTGTGCAGTCGCTCCACCTACTTCCCACCTGCACCAGCTCTGCTGCTCTTTGAACTGAGCCAGTCAGGATGTAAGTGATCCCAAGACTTCCCCTGGCCTGAGGCAGTCATGCTGGTCCTAGGAATCTGGTGAAACTTTCAGAGCACTTTGGTCTCTGCACAGGTGTGATGGGTGTTCCCTGCACACCAGCACTGAAGAGGTTAAGGTGACAAGAGAGCCAATTAGCCATACACTGCACTTGCTGAGGCTGAGGGGCGGGGGGCCTGCCGGAATGTGAGCCTGCAGTCACACTCCCTGATACAAGGGGGAGAGTAGGAGCCTGACAAAGGCAGTGTAAGAAGCTGTCCAGGGAAGGAGCAGTGAAGTCCAAGAGAGCATAGACCTCAACTGCTGGTTTGAGGGTCCCTGGACTGGAACCCAGAGTAGAGGGTGGGTCCGGTTCCCCTACCAGCCACTGCAGGAGTGGTGCAGTCAGCCCGGTGGATATGGAGACTGCATGAGACTTTGTGGAAAGAGACTGGTGAGACCCCGGAAGGGGAGGACGAGGGTGATTTGGCCAAAGGGCTAAGCCACAAAGGAGAGGTGCTGCAGCTCCTGACTAGTGAGAGAGAGGCTGTAGAGCGAGTGACTGAGGCAACGGGCTAAGCGACCGCAGGATGGGACGCAGAGAGTCGTGAGCTAATTCCCCAGATGAGCCATGAGGAGGAGCTGCTGAGCAATGAGTAGCAGATCCCATTACAGCAGAGCAGGGAAAGTTCACCCTTATGCAGCGGGCAGGCAGAAGAGCAACATGGGTGGTGCAGAGTTGCTGTGCTGGTCCATGGGGTGAACCTTACCCAGAGCACTATACAAGAGCTTCAGATGCCAGGACTGACCCTGGAAACACCACTTGCTAACCAGAAATGACCCATCAGCTGCAGACCCCAGGGCGCGGACAACTTCCCCAGCAGTGCAGTAGCACAAAATATCCCACTCCCTCTGCACCTCTCGTCTGTCCTGCACAGGCACTGCGGGCAAAGGGAACCGGAAGATGGGAGCCAGGGAAGGAAAAAGATAAGGTGGTAGTTGGAGGCTGAAGGTGTGTATGAAAAGTGGAGTGGGAAGAGGAAGGTGGAACATCGCAATCACATAGGGATTAAACACTCTAGTGCAGGGGTCGGCAACCTTTCAGAAGTGGTGTGCCGAGTCTTCATTTATTCACTCTAATTTAAGGTTTCGCGTGCCAGTAATACATTTTAACATTTTTAGAAGATCTCTTTCTATAAGACTATAATATATAACTAAACTATTGTTGTATGTAAAGTAAATAAGGTTTTAAAAAATGTTTAAGAAACTTCATTTAAAATTAAATTAAAATGCAGAGCCCCTGGAGTGGTGGGCCAGGACCAGGCAGTGTGAGTGCCACTGAAAATCAGCTTGCGTGCCGCCTTCGGCACGCGTGCCATAGGTTGCCTACCCCTGCTAGTGACATGGTCTGCTGCAAATACCAAATACATGTCATCCCATCCCCTCCCCACCCTCCAGATGCCCTAGCATTTTAACATTGTATCAAGGAAGGTGTGAGTCACTATAGAAACACTGGAACCAAGGGGTGAGGAGAGGAGAATGGGCACATGGATTGGGCCTCAATCCTGTAAAATGCTGAATATCCTCCACTTCCGTTGGCTCGGACAGGAGTGGCAGGTGCAGGATCGGGGGTGTGGCGAAGAGAAACCTGATGCTGAAAAGGAAAACAAACCACCCAGACAAAACCCAAGCAAACAGGCAAGATGACAGAGACCAAAGCGCACTGGGGATAATGGATGAGCTTCATGAGACATATCCCCAGCAGGGATGCGAGATGACATCAGCAACCACCTGAAAAGAAGGTGAGTGGCCAGGAATGGGCAGCTGACATTTTTTAACTCTCTTCCCTGCTGCTTGCTTTTGATAACTAGGATGGTATGTTTCTGTTTTCTGACTAACACAGGGGTGGACAAACTACAACTCGCAAGCCGTTTTAAGCTGGCCCGCGAGCCACACCAGCGGCTTGGCCCTGCTCCGTCGCTCCGACCGGGGTGCTGGGTTGGGGCTACACCACGCAACTCCCGGAAGCCAGCATGGCCCCACTCCGGCTCCTATGTGCTCCATTGGGAGCTGCAGGGGCGGTGCCTGCGGATGGGGCAGCGAGCAGAGCCACCTGGCTGCACCTCCACGTAGGAGCCAGAGCAGGGACATGCCACTGCTTCCGGGAGCCGCTTGAGGTAAGTGCTGCTCAGAGCCTGCACCCTCTGGCCCACTGGCCTCTGCACCCACTGGCTCCCCCACCCCCACTGGAGAATGTCCACTCAGCCCCAATTTAAATGTCAGACTTTGGTCGAAATGACTCCAGTATTGGTGCTTCTCATCAAGCTTTGACCTCACAACTGAAGTTTTCAAAAGCCACAGCTGTTATTTGGCACGGCTGCAAACAATGGAGGACAACATTTACTACACAGGTAGGGCCTGAATCAAGTGAGTCTCTCCATTGCTTTCAATGGGCTTTGGAGCAGGCTCTTATTGCCATGGTCTATTTATCATGAAGCCTCCTGGTTTCTAACCTCAGCA